>NC_088100.1:55029753-60029753 GCF_036370855.1 Dromaius novaehollandiae | reverse complement strand
TGCGCTTACCTTCTCTGACATTTTATGCCATCCCAAATGTGACCAGAGGTTAGCCCGAAGCTGTAGTTACTTCATTTTTGCATGTGGAGGCATCCTTTGGGAGGGATCAGAAATCTCTTTTGGAAGGAGCCAGAGGCACCCATGGAGCAGTGTCTGTAGGCTCCACTTCTGCAGTGACGACCTTTTACGAAGAGAACAGCGATACCTGCTGTTCTCGGTATGGAGGCTAAACATATGATATCACAAAGCTTCAGGGCCTAGGCGTAACTGTTAGTTTTGGTAACGCCTTCACCCTTGCCCCTGCAAGGGGGTGCACGCGAGGACAAGGTTTGGCCACAGGATGTTGCGACAGCAAGTGAGGCAGCAGCCACAAATTTTCTCTCCGCGTCACCTCATTCTTCTTCTCCTTGAGCACCAGTGCAGAGCAGGGAAGCTACTCGTGGCCCGGCATCCCCTTCGGCTCCAGCGGAGCAAACTGAGTTCTTTTCCCTGGGGCCACTGCAGACCCTGGTTACCATGGTGATACAGATGAGCCTGACACTTAAAAGCACAGTGCAGGGAACCACTTTTTTGGTTCAGAATCAAATACAATTCTTCTTTTTAATTCTGCTCCCCTTTGAAGCTATAATTTAGAGTCCTCAAAGCAACAGCTTAGATACACCCGAACTCTAGCAAATTCATAGCATCGCTTCACCTTCCACAAACTGTGCTCCAGACGAGGAGCTCGTTGGAAGAAATTGTGGGGACTCCTCCTTTCCCAGTAAATGCTTCCAGCCATATCTCCAGCTTATGACTTCTTCTTCCCAAAAGGAAGGCCAGCCATCTGCCAAGCTGTGACTCACATGAAGAAGTCTGTAAGACCATGTGAACTGTGGGCACTGGTCACTGGCACAAGTGGCACCTTCCATCCTCTGATGCCTGTAGGAGCACATTCAAGCGTTTTCATCAGATCAAATCAACTGAGACTTAAAAAAACAGGAATTAGGCTAAAAAGGGTTACGGATCTTCTCTCTCTAAACTTCAATTTATTAATTAACTTTCAGGCTTTTAAAAATTTCCTTAATTGCGCAATGATTAGCATTGTGGCAAAGCAATAGCAAACCAAAACTGATAGAGGCAGAATGGTCTTTTGGGTAGATGATTAAAACACAGGGCAGACCAATCTGAAAAAATGTTTATCAGAGAATCTCGCTGTCTTCTCAGAGAGCCCTTTTCTCAGATGGTAGACTGACATATTGCCAAAGCTGGATGGAACGCCAGTTTCATTTGATGTTATCCTGACATTACTTTGTTGAACCCATTCAGACATCTTTTCTGTTTTTAATTAAAAGTTTTTGAATGCCACATAACAAAGGTGCAGAACAGATTATCTCGAACAGACTTATTTTGAATATCAAGCGATGCAGCAATAACACTAGTTTGTGGGAATTCAAAGATCTGCCACAAACAGAAATTGGCATTCAAAGAAAATACAGTGTAATAAAATAGCAGCTTTAATCACGTATAAAACACCTCAGATAAAGGAAACCCGGCATAAAATGCTGTGAATGTTAGACAGTCAAGCAGTATGTTGAGAGTGTTGTGTATAAAATCTTGTTCAAAATCTTTGATTTAAAAACTAGCTTTTAGAAGACTGGCTATTCACTAAATGGTGCTGTACAAGCAGCCCTGCAAAATCCTACCAGAATTTTCTGCTTGAATAATTTTGTTTGGATGAGAGAGTAGAATATCATTATCTTTATTCCAACACGATCTCCTTAGGAAGGTATAGGTGAATAGATTTTATGCTGAGTCTCGTAAATTTTCTGACAATTTTGCAAGGCTGTGTGTAAATGCTGAGCTACAGAGGGAAGGAGAAGACAGGCAAGTAATATGTGCCGTGACTGGATTCCTTATTCTAAGGTATACTTTAAGAGTTAAGTATGGATATTAAGCAAACACTCAATTTTAGAAGAGGGGGTTGGAATTTTTACATACATTCAATTAAAAACTTTATAAAAATTTTAGCAGAATTAAGTACATTAGAAATTTATGCAAATAAGATGCATTCAGTTTGCTGATTGGTTTTAGGAGGAGGACTCTACCTCACCAATTCTTTAGAATTTTATTATCCTTAAGAGAGTTGCACCAACCCTGGTCTAATTTAGTGCTGTACACAGTTCAAGTTCATGGTATTGTTGTGAAAGTCAACTGACTAGATTTTTTCCTTTAGGATCTATAAAACCAAGGAAAACTGTTTCTTATGTGGTGATTATTATTGGCAATCTACAGAGTCAAAATCACTTGATGAGGGATTTTATAAATTTTGTGAATGGGACTGTGCAATATGATCGCTGTTGTTGTTCATTAGTTCAGGAGAAAGGGGAATGAGTATGTTGCTGAATCAAACTCACCTCTAGCAATCCAGCTGATAAATCTTTTGAATAGACAGCTATTCCTATAGAGGGGAAAACAGTGTAAGTCCCCTCAGTCTCTAGCAAGGCTGTGTTGTTATAAGTCTGTGTACAATCTTACCTGATCAAAATTTTCATATTTGCCACAATTGCAGGAACACTGCTGCACAAGCACCACCTAATTAACCCCATTATATACACAGAATTTTTAAATTTTCTGTGTAAATTTCATTCTTTGTATATTTTATTTCGTTGCGGTACAGATGCTTTCTTAGACCAGAAGAAGAAATGAATCAATAAAATAATAAAATAAATGAATCAATAATAAAATAAGTTATCAAAATATAAATGATATGAAATACTTTCAGATTCCTAAATTTCATTAAATTGTTCGGTTACATTCAGTGACTTCCTTAAAACAACACACCATATTGCATACAGTGCACAAACAGACAAATAGTAAATTATCATGTGATTTTAGATCTGTAATTGCTTTGAATTATATCCAGATGTAACATGTAGTCCAGAGAATGCGTATATTATCTGTTGTTGGAAATGTACAGAGTAGAATCCTGCCTTAATTTAAGTCAGAGGAATTTTGCTGTTGATATTTGAGAAAGGGGTAGCATTTTGCCCATAGATTTTAGCATTTTGAATAGAAGAGAGTCAGCCACTGGTTATATGCTTGCTTAGTCTATGACTTTTCAATACCATTTTTCTCCCCTACTTTAAGACTTCGTGTTAGGTTTCCGATGGGCAGTAGCTTTATCTCCTAGCAGCATTAAAGCAGATAGTGTGAGTTATTGCCTCTTATTTCATACCCCTTAATGTAATAAAACCACAGTAAATGAACAAGCAGTTGATATCCTCTTGGCTCTGAGCTGTTGTTCTGAAGACTTGGACAGAAAGCTGTATTTTGAACAGTTACCAAAGATCTAAACTCAATTATTTTGTACAGGATATTTAATAAAACCCTGCTGCCTAAGTTAGGAGAATAACTAAACTCCCTCTGTTATCTTTCTTAAAGATTTGCTCAGAGGTATATGTCTGATTATCTAAGGTGACTTCTCTGAATGAAGTAATGTCATGAGTGGCCAAGAAGTATTTTAAAACAATATTCTGAGAAACACCTATGTTACAGCTTATTGTAATAAGCAATAAACATTGTATCGTTCTCCAAAGAAGTGTGTTACAAATCTCTAATTTTTTACCCTGTACTCTCTCATCTCTCACTAATACTCCCATGAAAACACCACCATCCTTATCATGGCCCAAAGCCTGTTCTTTGGTTGTGTTTGAGTCTACAACTTCTGAAGTGCATGTTCAGGTTGCATCCGGTCCTTGTGATTCATATTTTGTTGTCTCTCAAAGACCTGGCCTTAAATCTCAATCTGTACAACTAAGTCTCTTATTCAGGCCTTTGCTTTTGCAGCTTGTCTATTTCTTACCTTTTCTTGGCCAAAGCTACCCTCTTGTACTCATGTTGTACTCATGGTGAATTAGAACATAGCAACTATGCTGTGTTCCAGCATGCTCCTCTCTCTACCCTTCCCAGCGCCTCGCTGTTCCTCAGTATCCCATACGTCAACTGTGATTTTTCCCATTGACGTTTAAGACCATTTATAGTTTAGCTTTGATTGGCCTTTTGACTCTGCTGTTTATCGAATGTTCATGTTTATCATATTCAATCCAGCTAACCGTGGGTTGTCAGTTGATTCATTTTCAGTGTTGAGGACCTTAAACACCACCTTCTTTCAGTTCCTCAAAAGTCATCCCTGTCGTTTCCCCTGTGAGATAGCAAGTAGTCTTATCATGTATTTATCTGACATTAATTCTAGTTTGCATGTGTATGCATGCGTACATGGGTACGCATCTGATCCTTATCTGATCCTTACTCTTACTTCTAGACTCTTCAATGGCACATATAAGCAAAATATCTAGTACTGAGTCCATGTGGGTTTTGTATGCAAATGTGCATGCAGGCATGTATTTACAGAAAGGAGGAAGCAGTTAGTATTCCTCAATGGATATAGTTCAAGCTGTAAGGAAGAAAGATTATTATGATGATGAAGTGCTGTGATGATGATGATGATTAAAGCACCACCAGAGCTCTAGCTTTCTCCTTAGTGGAAGATAGCACAGTCCTAACTCAGAAAGTTGTTCTGAGAATAAATTGTTTGTAAGTGATCCAGGTACTGCTGAGATGGAGAACACAGAAACAAGTAACAAAGAATTATTTAAAACAATAGCACGATCCTTCTTCCAAGAGCAATTAGGCATGCTGTACCTTGAACCCCAAACAGAAACTTTCTCAGTAATAGGGTAAAATCAGAAAGTACTAAGTAATGTTTATCGCTGGTATTAACTTATGCTAGCTTTCTGAAAGGAACACTGAGCAAATTTTTAAGGGAGTGGTAGTCTTTCTCTGATGTGGCTTTACCTAGTTTTTCATTTCGATTGTTTGTTGAGAGGCATTTTAGTTTCAGGGTAAAAGATATTTTGTGTGTAATGACAGGCATGATACCAACAACTTTTAAATACTACTCGTGCAGCTGCTGTGAGGAAGGGAGAAGTTAAGTGGAATCTCCTGCATTCCAGTTGGAGAATAGGAAGGGAAAACGTCAGAAATAGAAGGGAAAAGTAGTACGTGTGCTCATGTCTGTTAGCAGGGCAGACAGGATACTAAGCCACAGGGTTAGAAAATAAGAAGGAACTGGAAAACTGAAGAGCTGTCTGTTGTTTTACAAGTAAACTCCTCATGGGATTTTACCCTTGGCCGAAACTTATTTATATTTTTTGATGTTTTCACTAGGCTGAAAAAACCCATGTTCTTGCTTCTTTGTACGCTAGACTGTGAAGCAAAAAGGTGTAGACTGAATGGCTGTGCACTTTGAAATACTCTGTTTTCCTCTCTACTGTAACCTGTGGCCTCAGCCCACTCAACTGTGTTAGAGTGGTTTCATATCTGCGTAGAACAGTGATTTTTTTCAGGATTTATAAATAGAAATAAAACTACTGCTGACTCTAGGCTTGGATTTGTGCATGCCTCATACAAAGAATCTAATTTCCATGTCAGACTTATGATAAAAGGGATTTACAATGTAGAATGAAGATCTCAGACTAGATGCTGTAAGGTGGATTAGTAAACAAGGGTGGATTGAAATTGGGTAGAAGAGAGAAGGAGGACTGGAGTGTAGGGTGCTAGCTGGGACTTAGAAAAGAGAGTTTAATTTTCTGTTTGTGAGTTATTTATCTCTCTTGCTATTCCATTTTAGGTATTCCATGTTTAATATGTGAAAAATAACAGTAGGAAGTGATGATTTAGTTGATCAGATTGTCTCTGTAAAAGCATACTTCCACTTTGTAATACCACAACTTGTTTGGAAATCCAGATGCATGTACACCTCTTATTTACATATATGAAATTATATGTATATGTACAACTAGATAAATAAATTATATGCAAACCCACACTATATACCTGTATATACACATGTATATACTTGCTGTTGCAAATGTGTATGGTGTGTATATTGAAAGTTATAGTGTGTTCATATACATGTGTGTACATGTATAAACACATGATGCATGTATCTATTGTCTGGCTACTCTATTAGCATACACACGTTTTTGGAAATTATTGCCAGTGATAATTTTCAAGTCTCTAGTACTTGTACATTTAAGCAACTTCTTTTTTGATTCATTTAGCAGCAGCAACAGAAGAACCTGAGGTGATTCCAGATCCTGCTAAACAGACAGATCGAGTGGTGAAAATAGCAGGAATAAGCGCTGGAATTCTGGTATTCATCCTGCTTCTCCTCGTTGTCATATTGATCGTCAAAAAAAGGTAAGAAAATTTTCTGTGCCGGTATCTCTTTCCCCCCTTCCCCCCCCCATGTCAAACAATGATAACTAAATGGTTCTTTTTTACAGGTCATTTAAAAAAAAAATTCAGGAGCAATAACTGACATTTAGCTTTTGGATGGGTTCTTTATATTTCCTGTTGTTTCTCCTCTGATTCTTGTAATGGATATACAGAGAGGATTATTTTATATTTGGGATCTACTAGCTATCCATTTTCTCACATTTACTCATTTCCAAGGAGTTTTAAATTGGAGTTGGGTGAATGTACAGTATATTAAAATAGGTAGAATTAAATGGATCCTTTTTTTGGGGGGGGGAGGGGAGGAAGAACTTATTGTACTTTTCATATTGTAATCACCTGATGAATTCGATCTTTTTATATGCAGCTCTAATGAATTATTTTTATCCGTATGTTGTCCAACTTGCAAAATAATGTAATTTTATACCTTTCTGCTCTTGTAAACCTACACTTTTTTCTTAAAAATCATACTACCTCACTATAGAATTAGCTAGTGAGTCCTTAATGCATGAAATTGTTTAAAAGTGTATTAATCTGAATGAATTTTAATTTTTAGTTCATTCCTAGAAAATAATCAATAGCGCCATCTTCTGGAATTATAAAGTGTTAACTCAGCACTAAGCACAAATATGTGTAAATTGTGCTACACTATTGCTTGTTCAATTTTTAAAAGAATGTTGGCTTTCCAGTACTTGTGACCCTTTTAACCTGCCATGAAATTTCATAATCCAGTTCTTTAAATCTGTATTCATAACATTGTAGCTACTAATATGAACAGATTTCTGTGCACCCTTTCTTCTGTCCAGTCCCTTTCACAATGCCCAAACTGATTGATCTTGGAGAGAGTGAGAGCTTTGTCTTCCAGTGGTTTGTGCATTGCATTCCTTTTCCTTTTGCAGAATTCTTAATAAAGAATATATCTGAAAATGTTGCAATGTTGCTTAGAAATGTAGCTTTCCATTATTTTTAAAGATTAAGAAAACATTAAAATTGTGCCTAAGATCATACTGTATGTTGTGATTACTGGTTTCCATTAGATTTTTTTAATTTATTGCCTCTTTACAATTATCCCTGGAGATATATAACTTGGAGAAGAAACGTCTGCATTAGAAACATTAGGTATGCCTATAGTGTTCTGTGTTAGTTAGCTACATATGTGATTTTTCCCAAAAGTGCTTTTACTTTTCTCTGTTTACCTCTGTGGTTGAGAATTAACACATATGCAAAAGATCCAGCTCATCATATGCAAAAAGACATACAATCAGGCAATCTATTTGCACAACTTCTGAAGAACAAAAACAAGAAGTTGTTTTTCAGCTTTCAGGAAGAAATATCTATTTTATGTAATTTTTGCAAGATATGGGCTGGGGAGTATCATCTTCTCGCTGTATGTTGCAGAGGTCCCCTTGTGTTTAATAAAAGACTGTGGGTGGGTGTGTGGCGGGGGGGGGGGAGGTGCGTGACTACCACTGTATATTGTCAGTCACTTCCAGATGGGATTGACTGGCTTTGCAGGTTAAAAAAAAAAAAAAAAAAAAAAAAAAAAAAAAGTAAACATTAATTGCGTTCTTGTTTACTTTCCTTTTTACTTCTTGCATTCAGAGTCCTTTTAGACTTGTACTTTCACTATTGAATTGTTTGATGAAAGTAATTTTGTCAGTGAAATGATACTTTAAATATTTCCATTTTTCCCCCCTTCCCTTCTCTGAAGCAGGCAGTACCCTGTTAGAAATGCTACTTGATCATCTTTCTAAAGTACATAACATACCTAAACGCCTGTACTATTTTGCATTCAAAGTACGTGGAAAATTAACCTGTTTAATGAATCTTTAATGTCTGGTAATTTTTCATCGTGATAGTTTAATTGGTTGTCTATTGAGTATATTATAGGTGTGTCATTCCCCCCCCCCCCCCTTAGAGAAAGTGGGCAATTTTTTTATATTCGCTTTAGTCAAGGTCACTTATAAGAAGTGTAGCAAACCTTTGTATACCAGAGTTAATTCAGTCCATCTAGAGAATCGGAGCAAGTTATATAATAAGGCCAGGAACAGTTGTAATAACACTGACACATTCACACATACGTAAACACACTTCAGTTAGTTGTGGTGGGACTGAAAACTGATAGTTTTAATCATCTGTAGCATACATATCCACTGATCCATAATGTAGTATCCCTTTTGGTACCTGAATTGACCACGACTTATTACATGGAAAAGTCAGTAAAGATGGTTTATGCATTTTCATTGGTTTATTAAGTCTCATGCACCTACATAGATACCTAAATCTGATTAAATGCGGCATTACATTTCATTGAAAAATGAAGTACTAAGCAGTTTTATTCATGAGCTTGAGATGTTTTATGCTTTGCCTGATCATTTTGTACAAATTGGTTTGAAGTTCTACTGAATGAGATTCTCACCAGCTCTTACAGAGTTTTACTTGAGTAATCAAACCAACTAAGAAAAGGGATACTGCATCTTTAATGAGCAATGCCATTTTTATTTTTTAATCATTGTTGGACTATTTCGAAGTGTACTTTATTTCCTTCCATTTGTTTACCTTCCATATTTTTAATGCTTAGCACGAATACATCAGCATTTCCAATTGTAAGATTTTAAAATATAAAACGTTTGCATTCAGGAAATGTGTGGTATATATGTCAGTACACACATGTATCAGTTGTAAACGTGCATTCCCTATAATGTGTGTACTCATATAGCTACATACAATACATATACAAACATATATGTATGCACCTGTGTACTGATAAAGACTTTAAAATGAATGATATGAAATTTAGCTGTTCTGATTAAATATATTTATTAATTTAATCTTTATTTTTTGTAACTGAAAAGTAAAAAGCACCATTTACTGCACAAGATTTGTACACAGCTGTTCATTTGTCATGACATTTAGGTGGTAGTCACTATATTACGCTGAACTGCATGTTGAAAATACACGATCCATTTAATTTTCAAATTTTTGGCAATAAGTGAAATCTCAGCATGTAATTTTCTCAAGTGATTTTTCTAAAAACCAAATCATTTTTATGTGCTAGTGTATTTTTTTTAATTGCATGGCAAAATAAGGCTAGTTGATGCATGAGCAAGTTGAATTGCTAACCAAACAAACATGATTTTTTTAATTTTTTTTTAAACGCACATTTCTCTGCTTTATTGAATGTGACAGAGTCACGCTTTTCATTCACCATTGCTTCTCTTTTTCCACTGTCTGTGATTTGCTTGCCAGGAGGAGCTACTATTCTTACTCCTACTATCTGTAAGTAGAATACGGGTGACTTACTATTTTTTGTGTTCTAAAGATGCAGTATCTCTTTTTTTAAAAAAAATATAGTCTTTATAATTTTCCTAAAGTTTTATTGATAGTTACCCTTCATTAGTGTCAGGTTTGAAAAAAGATTGCTTGTGTCATTGTTTCTGTTATTCTTACCTTGTTTTATTTATTTATTTATTTATTTATTACTGTATATTGAGACTTTTGCTTTTTGCTAGTTTTTCCCATAGCTATCATTTTAGTTGATTGTAATCATGATTTAATTTGCATTATGATTCACAGTGACACATCACACTAAAAATATATCATAATGGCTACTCCATTTATTAGCTAGATAACTCTGCTTGTAGATCACACATTATTCTTTCTTAATATGCCAGTTGAAAAGTGGTCCTACACAGCACTTTTTCTATGCAAATCATAGGCAGATGTCAGACCTTTATAAATGGGTCTCTATCCTACCAGTGGAAGAGCAGCATGTCTGCTGCTCCAGGTAGCAACATTTTTGGTTTTTTATTTTTTACAGAAAGGTCTTCTGTACAGAGATCTTCATCTGTTGCTTGTCAGGTGCTCTGCACACACGTTTTAAAGCATGGATCTTAACTGTATAGCATTGGCTTGCAGAAAGTTCTGCTTCAGTGTAGCAAAATTGAATTGTCTGTTTGTGTTGACTAAATGAGTTTTTGTAAGGGCTGCAATTGTTTTGGCTGTAACTGAGCAAAGCAGTTGCACACATTCTTAATTTTAAATAAATGCTTAAAGCCCTTGACTTCAGAGAAGGATCTAAGAATGCACTCAAATACTTTGATGAACTGGTGGTGTCTGATAATGATGCTCTTCCACGGTTTTAAGCAGATTAGTTGACTTCTTTAAATAAACTTAAAACTAAAAAAGCTAAGCTGGCTTAGCTAACTGCCAGTCCCTGTTTATTGTAACAAATTATAATTTCCTTGTTAAATAACAATTGCTTCAACCAGAGATAATTAACCGCACAGTTTCATACTATGATAGAGCACTTTTCCCCTCTAGCTCCCACTGAACCACCCACCTGCACAGGTTCGGGCAGTTGGATCCCTTAACACATAATGAGAATCATTTACACTTCTCTCAGCCTCCAGTACTTGCATAATGATTTGCTTAACTATTCTGAAGCATAGATTGCATGTGCCTTTAGCTGAATGAGGGAAGAAAAAAAGTGCTTTAAAAAAAAAAATCAAACCAACAGGGAGTCAGGAGCTGTTAAGCAATAAAACTGTCCTTACATCTCCCAGCTTTGGGTTGCGGTGCTGCAACACAATAGGCCTTTTTAGAAGTTGAAGCAGAGCATAAGAATTAGAAACTAGCTACTGTAATAAGCTAATATCTTGAAAGCATTAATGGCTGTTGGTTTATTTAGCATAGCTAGCAAGTTTCGTTACAAAGTGATGCTTCAAAGAGGGGCTTAATATAGTTGAGAGATGAGATGTAACAGTCTTTTTGTTCTATTCCTGAGGTGGCTTTAGAAAAATAGGATCTTTACAAGTGAGAGATGCTTTCAGTGTATGGAGAATATCTGAAGGGCTTTGAAACTTAAACAGTCTGAACTAGAAATGCCAGTTTTGTGAAAGTTTTAATAGTATTAGAACCCAGTTATAAAGCTCAAGCAGTTTCTGTTTGGGAAGTTTTATTTGTATTCATTTAAAACATTTGTTCAACCAGAGTACTGTTTAAACCAACTTTTCTTAAGTGTTCCAAAGATGAACATCTGGAGTAAAAAATACAGCATTTTAGGGGGACATCTAGCTGCCATTCATTTTCATTTTTCACTGAACAACTAGTATATACAGAATTCTGATGTACCATACAAGGCTTTGATGAAAAATAATAGGTTTAGAAACCACCTTTGATATTTCTGTAACACGAGTGTCATTAAGTAGTAATTAACCAAGTAGTCAATCTGTAAAAAGTTTTTTACAAAAAATTAAGACTCAGAGTTTGATTAATGAAGGAATATTCATTATTCTCAGGCATGCCTTGCTTTGTCCATCTATAGTCTGCTTTGTGGCCCCTATGTTGAACCAAGACCATTAAATCAAGAAACAGCCCTCTAACGCAGGGGAAGAAAACTGTGCAAAACAAAGTGCCTCCCTCCCCCAGAGAAGAGCACAGGTCATTTCCCTGTTTTCTGTGAATGTCCCAGGATGTGAGAAATGCATGAATTGATTATGTATCCTAGTATTCTTTTTGTCAACTATTCAAATGCAGCACAGAGTATTAGAAGTTATCAGAGAATAGGAGAAAGAGCTAGCAGTCCTTTTATCCAGAGAAATGTAAGATAAGCACTGTAAGAACACTTGACAGGATATTTGATTATATTTTATGCAGAAAAAGCTTATGAAGCTAAGCTGTGTTTTAAAGATATATTTTTGAGAATGCATTATTTTCAATGAAGATTGTCTCTTATGTGGTGTCCAATTTATCCAAATAAGCAAGTTGGTTATCTATTATATTGCAATCAAAGCTTCAGACGAAAATAGGAAGAAGAGATTGAGTACAAAATAATCTAATGTATGTTACAGATTCCTAAAGAGTGAAGGTGCACTTTACACTAATATTTCTCTGATGAATACTACTTGAGATACATACTTCAAGAGCATTAGACTTAAAATGATAATTAAAGTCTGCTGCCTGCTTCCATCTGACTTCTAAGGACAGTGAAAGTCACTTCCAGTTCTTCATCAAAAGGAAAGAATTGAGAGATATTTCCTAAGAGCGCCCTCTAAAGGCACTGGTTGTTAATTTGAGGGTTTAGTTATACAGCTTAGCATGGTACTGATGTAGCTCTGATAAATTCAGAGTATAGTCTGTTAATGCTAAAATTTAAAATGTTCCCAAACTGCATGGTAGACTTTTTTTTAATTTTTTTTATAAGAAAAAAAGCTTAGTGTCAGGAACAAATGTTCCTGATATTATGTGATATCATGTGAAATCTTGCATACTAGATGGGAGGAACAACTTTTAACATAAAAGGTAATATGTATCCATACTGAATAATTACATTTGTTTTATAGTATTTAGTATTTATAGTTTCATAGTATTTTTTGGCTAACAAAGTAATTTAGGTGGTTAAATGGTTTCTTCCTAACAAGGAAAGCAAATGGAATGAATTATCCATTTATAAAATCAAAACAGATTTAAATGGAGATGGTTGATAAAACTGTATGCACAGATGCTTCTTATTTATCATTTCAGTTAAAATGTAATTATATTCTCTAATTTGTTTATATTAGTATAATTACTTTACAGGAAGAAAAACATTACCAGGGTACAGTAGTTAGAACTTTCTTTACAGTGTTTGTGTGTATATATAAAACACATGATCATGAAATCTTTTATAGCAGGATGCCTAGTTTTATAAATCTCACACTGGAAAATGCGTACCCATGAAAATCAGCCAGACTTTGCAGTCCCTGTTGCTCAGTCAGGGCCATAGATGATTATTATTGTAAGCATCAACATTTCATCAAAAATTAAGGTGCTTTGGGATTTTTTTTTTGGCTGGGCAGCAAACTTGCTAAGAAGCGCAAAGATGCTATGGGGACCACCCGACAAGAGATGACACACATGGTGAATGCGATGGATAGGAGTTATGCTGACCAGAGCACCCTGCATGCAGAAGATCCCCTTTCAATCACATTTATGGACTCTCATAACTTCAGCCCCAGATGTAAGTACAACAGTGATAGATATTCCAGAGTATAGTTGCATGTAGGAACAGGGAAAGCAATTTATTCTACTTTTTCAGGAAAATGATTCTAAACTCTACATATTCTAGGAACTCTGGTAAACACAGAGGTTGGATTTGAAATGTTCATATATTATCTTTATTGGGGTATGGCCAATTATTTAAATATTTTCATGTAATTTGGATATGCACTGGTACTGTTTCTGGAAGCAATCTATTAAATTCTGAAGTACAGTTTTCCCTCATGAGGATATTTAATAGCAGCAAATTAAATATTACTGGTTTATATGATGTCTGTAATGAATAATAATTTGAGGTCTAAATTAATTTCTTTCTTTTGGCAGTCAGGACGTTATAACAGAAGGAAACTGCCAATTCTTATCGCTGTTTTCTGAAGTTTAAGAACAAGCTTGTTGATATATCTTCAGATTTGCTCTGTATTTGTATTTCTTTATTGTAGACTTGCCAGGTGTCTGGTTTTAACAAAGGCAGTTTGGGTTTCCAAATGTTAAAAGTCTCGGTTAGAGCTACCATTAAAAAGTCCAGCTACACCGGCCCCACAGCATCCTCAGTATGGCTTGCACAAAAGCAAGATCCTCCGCTGACAAATGCTGAATATCTCAGACATAGGGTGTGAGTTACTGAGGGGGCACGACTCTGCTGTGGAGGGGGCAGTAATCGGGCCTTGTCACAGCAGCATAGACTTCTGGGTTTGGCTTTGAACAGATCTAACCAGCTTCTGAATTACGCTGTTTCAGGAATGCCGCCCCTTGTCCCATCTCCCTTCTCCCCCCTCATATCCTGCTTGCAGTCCTTCACATAAGGTTGTTCCTGCCCTTGAGGTTAAGTTCTTTCGTATTCACCATATTGTTATAAGATAAACAGAGTTTGGAGGAGCGTTGTTCTCCAGGTTATTGACGCTTAACAGAGTGGTAATGTTTTAAGTATCCCGAAACCAGTTATACATGGGAGTTTAGTATCAGCCTGTGTTGACCAGATGGGTTTAAGTTCTCCTAATAGTTTTAGTGCACAGTTTGGGCTGGAACTGTTTGAAAATTCTCCAAAGTTTGATGTCTCGTTGTCATTGAAATTTGTGGAGACAGCTTTACAAAGCCAGTTCGATTTGGATTAAGTTGTGGTGGATCCCAGGCAAAGTATCCATCGGGAAGTGCCGTGGCTATTAGCGAGCCAGGGCTGCCAGGCACTTGGGCAGCCTTCTACATGGACTGACATGAAGCCAAGAGCTCGTAAGCCTCAGCCACCACAGCTGTCCTGGTTGGTTGGCAAAGAAGTTTGGCATCACTGTTTTCCAGCTTCCTAGGTATGTGATTTTTTGGATGTTTGAGGATTCAGTTCTCTTGACCGTCCTCTGTTCTGGAGGAAGGAACCCTTGAGGATTCCAGGGTTTCCTGCTCTGGGACAAACTATGAGGCAGAATGCCTGAAAAATGGAAGTCAATTTTGTCTCACACAGCCTTTGATATTTTAATTTTTTGTTCCAGATTGGAACAAAACTGAATTCTGGATTCTGTCATTCCTGTCTAAAACAGCATATTTTTCTCTGCATGGTTCTAGTTATGATACAAATGATAAAATTCTGTGAATTTTGTTCAGACACCTACATCTGTATATCTGTGTTTTTCCTATATTCATCAGGAGAAATATCTTTGGTATTGCACATAGAAAAGCTATTAACTGTAAATATGAATATAATTTTCTGAATTACTTGGAAGACTTTAAAGGAATACCATTTTATTTAGAGAAGAATTGTTCAAATATTATATGAGAGGATGAGTTGAAAAGGAAAGGGGTTGGTTCTATGAATGTGAACCTTTATTATGAAGCAAAAGAACAATAGTAAAGGAGGTGCGCTTTCAAAAACTAAAGTGTATGTGATGTCTTTTTTATTTCATTTCAGTAAGAATCCCTTTGCCTTTATCATTACATTTCTGAAGTCCAAAATCACTGCCTTTCATTCTTCTTTTATTCAGGATGCATTCTGAAACTTTGTATTCTTTTTATTTTTCTGTTGTAACAATATTGATGAGATTTAGTTATCACTTGGAATTTTATTCTAAGTATATTGTTTTTATGGTTAAAAATACACACATTGAGGGTAATATATTTCTTCATGAGCTTTGTTTTCCTGCAGTGCCCAATGATCCACTTGTGCCGACAGCTGTGTTAGGTGAGGACCCTAGTCCTTCATTACCCATTCCTGCATGAGTTTCATCTCCTTGCATGGTTGAATGTAGAAACAGCTTGTTTTATGTAAAAAATAGCTATACTGTTATCAGACAATATTCAACTCTACATTCAGTTTATCAATTCCAAATTAAACTTAGAATGTTTTATTCTAAAAACAGCGTATGCTCTCATTAGGAAATTATTCCTAGTCTGTGCTAACTGAAGAATAAATGAGGAAATAGGTAAATTTGACATACTGAAATATTTCATCACGAAGCATTCAAAGTAATTCCAGATGAACTCACACGTCAAAGTAAAACTCTCCTAAAAGATAGATATAAATAAAATACAGATCCATGTTATTATTTGGCACCCAAAGCTCAATTTTCTAAAGTTACAAGAATTAAAAGAACTAAGAAGAAAAGAGGAAAAATTCTGTAGCGTCCAAGAAGAAACAACAACTTTATTTGTAGATTCTTTACAAATATTCCTGTACTCGTATGTTAATTTTGCATTTCAATTGACTGTAACTAGGAAACACTCTCAACCTTATAAATACTTTAAAAAGAACAGATGTTGGGAGTGGCCAGTCTCTTTATTACTGTGTCACATATAATGCTGAATGCATTTGTTTTAAGAGTTTAAAAAAAAAATACAAAGGTGGAAATGTAATTTGTACCAAGATTTTTGGTGTCATAAATATAATGAATAGTGCAGAATGAAGTATTAAATTTCAGACAGTTGCTGAGGTTATTTTAGGGTAAAAAAAAAAAGTGTCAAGAAGTGGACATGAATATAAATGGAGATTGAAAGTTAGAGCCCTAGAGATGAAGTTTAAAGGGACGTTGAGACAACCTAAACCACCCTCTGATTTGAGAGGGGATAGTATACCTATAATCTAGACTGTTTCTGACAATTGTCTAAGTGGTTTTAAAAATTTTTAGTGAAGAGAATTGTGCTCTTGCAGTGGCATGTTCCAGTGCCTTACTCCTCCTAAAAGCTTCTCCTAACTAGACTAATCTAGACTAAATCTTCATTGCTGTAAATTGAGCCATTTCCTTTGGACAGACTCATAGAAAATGTAGAGAACACATCACTGTCCTTTTAAGTCTTTTACACCTTGAAAGGCTTTCATGTTCTCTTCTTAACTGTCTCTTCTTTCAGTTGAATTAAACGTAGTTTTTTTAGCCAGTATCTTATAGCTGATGCTTTTTCTAAGTTGTGTATCATTCTTTTCCTTTGAATACTTTCTAACTTGTAGCTCTAAGTCTTAAATTTTGATGCCCCAAATCGTGTGCGTTTCTGCAGGAGAAGTCTCAGTACTGAGTAGAGTGGAATAGTTACCCCTCGTGTCCTACTTACAACATCCCCATTACCTGAAACCTATTTTGTCCTTTTTACTGCAGTCATGTTGCTGACTCGTACTGAGCTTGTGATCCGCTAAAATCCCAGTTATCATTAAGTAGTCTGTTACTCCATTTTGTAGTTATGTGTTTGAGTTATTTCTCTTTCCTGTACACATCATGTTGGATTCTTTGTTTAATTCACCCTCCTGATTTGCATTGTTTCTCAAATAATCAAGACAGCTTCTAATTCCGATCTTGTACTTGCGAAGTGCTCATGGTGCCTTCCCACTCAGTGTTCTCGGCCCATTTTATCACTGAATTTTCTATCTTATTGTCCAAGTTATGGGTAAAAATATTGATGCAAAGTAGACCCAGGAGGAGCCTCTGGAGATCTTTATTTTAAAGTGTCCCCTGAGACTGACAGCTGATCATTTTTTGTTACTTTGTGAATGGTCTTTTGTTCTTTTTCCAGCTGGTGTATACTCACCATGTGGAAATTTTATTAAGTCTGTATGCCACCCGTTTCTTTTTGATAATGTTGCAAATTTACATTCTCATGACTGTAATAAATGTCAAGCATGTTAGTGCGTTAGAAAGTTTATAACCATCAGAGCAGTTAGATGCTGGAGCATTTAAGTTCAGGGCCCAAAAAAGCCTAACTAGGTAGTTTAAGAAGAGTTTGTGAAGGGAGATGAAATGACATGGTTGCTTGAAAGAGCAAAGGATTAGATTCTGAATACTGACCAAAATTAAGTATTAATCAACTGAAGAATAGTTTATTTTAAAATGGGTCTTTTCCTAGAATGCTTCTAAGGCTTCTCATAGCTTTTAACATTGTTTCAGGCTCCTAAAATCGGCGTAGGTATAAGGTCCAGTGATACTTGTAACGCTATTGTGAAGTATGTTTTCTGATATCCAAAAGATAATCTGTTGTCTCTACATTGTGACAGGCAACCGTGAATAGCAAGCCCTTGGAATTAGTTGAAGAACAGTTTAATAGTTCCTGCTTGTATTTCCATCTATTGGTGATGGTGGTGGTGTGTGTGTGATAGTCTACTGGTATAAGCAAAGGATTGCTCATTGGAAGAGAGAAAATTTTTCATTAGGTTTACTGAAATAGTGGAGAGAAGCAGACAATATTTTGGGCACCCCATAAAGAATGAGTTGGGTAGCTTTAAGTTTGTTCCTTTTGAACTAGATCAGTGGGCCTTTTCCTTCTCCGTATAAACTTTCCTTTGTTTAACATCACAATACAGTTTACACCTGTTTTTATTTACAGATGAGCAAAATTTTATGGGCCCTAAATTATAGCAAATCTTATTTTATATGAAGCTGTTATTACTTTGTAGCAATACTAGATTTCATTTTCTTCATTTTTAGGTTATTAATGTTGCACTCCATTATGTGTGCATTAGCACTAAGCTAGTATGACAACTTTGCTTTTCGAAGTCTATATCATTACATCGATGGCATAACATGGCCCTTATATTTTTAAAACTGCTTTCATTGTTACCTATTGTGAAGCTTTAACAACTTCTAATGTCATTTTTCTTTTAGTCATTTTCTAATATAGTCCTAAAATAAATTTCTTATGTTCTGTTCACTCATTATTTTTTGCTGCTTCAATGGGTTAAAGTGCCTATTACTGGTAAGTATGCTGCAAGGAATGGGGAGAACTGCAAATCCTGAGGTTGTTTGAAATGTGTATGATTTCCTATGTGTAACATTACTATAAAAAGTGACTGGTACATGTCACTCACATTATTAGGCAGCTTAATGAGGCATAAATGTACTGAATTTAGCAACTTGTGTGACAGTTCAAAGAGTTGGGTTACTTACTAGGAGCTCTCACTTCATACAGCATTAATGAGTTTTGCATTTTTGGCAGAATTGTAGAAAATCTATCCTTGGGTTTTCCATTTTCTTCCTAGACTGTTTTACTTTCTACTCTGAACTACTTCGAATGAAAATGATGGACTGATTGCAGAATCGGTAGCATATGAGCAGAAGCATATGACGGGTCATATACCCACTTCTCATTTCTGTAGTTATTTTCCAAAAAAGTTTTCAATTGGATTTTTTTTCTTCTTATATAAAGTCATTTCACTTGCTGATTGCTAATTTAAAAAAAAAAAAGTTTCACAGAAGGGATTGACTAAATGTGATCACTCCATGCAGTGTTCACATTTGGATTTTAAAGAAGGGATTAGTATAACATAAGCCATTGGAAGAAAGTTCGTTCTTCATGCAGAGTAAAAACTGCAGCTGAACTGAACACACTGTTTTTCTATTTTATTCTCTATTTTCTCCATTTATTCTTTATTTAATTTTTCTGTTAAAGGATTAAAATGACTACTCTGAAGTGTTGATTCTTCTTTCCAAATGGAGAGAGTATTCTGAAGTCCTAGCATAATTGCTTCTGTTTTTCACTGCAATCTCAATATACTTTTCGTTGGCTTTAGATGAATGATGTGCTGATACTGCTACAGAATTATTCTTATTTATTGTTTAAGGTGCAGTATTGCTGTTGATACATACTAGCTGTAAAAAAGTTGCTTTGAGGTGATAGAGACTGGAGTTCCCAAGTACAGGAATGTCGTAAAGTTCTATAGTTTCAAATAAAATGCCCTTCAGACATCTTTATTGCAGGATGAGAAATTGCAAACTTTTGTATGTATTTGCAGTTAAATTCCTTTATGCACTTTACAGTATTTATGTGCTGGATAGTAGTTTGCATTCTCAGAAATCAGATATGCTTTTGAAGGAAGAGGCTTGAAAATAGATGTTGACATGTGTACATCAGCAGGTGCTGTTGCCATGCTGGTACCTAATTTATTGATTTCTTGTAAACACAGATGAAAATCACAGTGCAACAGCAGAGTCCAGTCGCCTTCTGGATGTCCCTCGTTATCTCTGCGAAGGCACAGAATCCCCGTACCAGACTGGGCAGCTGCACCCTGCCATCAGGGTGGCTGATTTACTGCAGCATATTAACCTGATGAAGACCTCTGACAGCTATGGATTTAAGGAGGAATATGAGGTGAGATCTTGAGCAGTTTACTTGCAAAACATTTTGCAAGGAAAAATCCCTTTGAAAGGTACAACTTTTTGTTTGCCTTGAGTTACGAAAGAATGCAACTAAATGTAATGGGATGAATTGAAAAATAAAGAAAGATAAGCAGGCATCAGATTCTTCGATATGTAACCCAAAAGTGAAAAAGTGAGTGGAGTCCCAGTGGTTTGAGCCACTGCAGGTTAGAAGTGCCTGGAAAAAACACTAACTATATTCTTTAAGGCATAGGAGACATGCTGCTGAATCTTTTTGAAGTGTTGTAAGAAGTTGCCACTGTTTTGTCACCATGTTTTAGCTGAAATGCTGTAATTAGTTACATGAGCGCTCCCTACTCCTTTTCAGTGCAGGTCGCTTGGGTTAGGTTAAAGTGATGATTTAGCCTGGCCAGTTTTGCACTGCTAGAAGCACTGTAGTGATTTATTACAACATCTTGGTTGGGCAACACTGGGACTGAACTCCATCTGAGAAGCAGTAAAGAAGTGCCGAGGGCAGTAACTTCTTTAAAAGCTCTAATTAGACCTGCCTGAGCATGTCTGCTTAAATCCTTAAATTAAAAATGAAAACAAAAATTTCCCAGCACTGAAGGTGAAAGATAAGTTCAGGCTCATTTCACTTCTGATCTCTGACTCTGTTGAGATTCTGCAGGGTTAGAATATGAGGCAGTAAAATGTGAATGATACTGCCAAGATCACATGCAATACAGCTAGGTTTAAAATGAGTTTTATCTGAGTAGGTAATCTGTTGTGATTCAATTTTGAACCTTCTCTCCTTCCAAAAGCTCTCTCTCCTGTAACATAAGGCCTGGAATAAATAAATATGTGGTTTTTAAATAAGATTATTTTCTTTTCCTCTCTTTACTTAAATATACTTCCTTATGCTCTGCCTAACTTTAGTGCTGAGCGCAAGTATCAACTGAGGGGACGTATCAAGCTGGGGGGAAAGTTGTCCCTCATTCCATTTAAGGTGTTGCCTGCTTTCTATTGTCTAACCACACATGACATCTTTGCCCTGACTTGGGCTTCTGAAGGCACATTAAAGTTTTGCTTCTATGGCTATTGTGTACTTTCTGAAATTGCCCTGTCCAGCTCAAGATAACAGAGCAGCTGGAGGAGAGAGTATTATAGGCCTGCAACAGCTGTAAAATATCTATGGGCAGGGAAGAAAAAGCTGAGGAGGAACCCTTTTGTTGTAGATATATTTCTGTATTACGGTGCAGTCCAGGTGACCAGGGCAGAAAAGCAAACCTGAGCTTCCTTTATGGCAGAGTAGTTCTTTTAACCTGTATGTTAAATTTAGTGGAAAGTTAACAGTCCCAATGTTTTCTTTCGGAACATTTTTATTTATAGAGTTTTTTTGAGGGACAGTCGGCTTCTTGGGATGTTGCTAAGAAGGATCAAAACAGAACAAAGAACCGCTATGGAAACATCATAGCATGTAAGTATCAGCATGCTTGCTTTTACTGATAGACATAGTCATGTATTACCTGAGCGGTGTTCTCTTTCTTGAAAAATGTATGGTGGCTTACTGCCTCAATCAGGGTAAGGATGACAGTGCCTTTTCCAGAGTGTTTGTTGTCCTTCAGACACTTAGGTTAGTTCAGGTTTCTTCCTTTTATGATTTGGATTGAAGTTCACATTTTTATCTCTGTCGTACAAGCTGTGGTGTACATGTGACAACACTCATTTGGATGCTAATTCTGTGGTAGTTTTCCACAGGTATAATTTATTTCAGGTTATTCTGACTGCTTCAAAACTTTTCATGCTTTCTGTGATTTATAGCTGATGTGATTTATATGATTTATAGCTGATACATCTGAATTGCAGTTGTTTAAAAGCAGCACGTTTTACAGAGGTGATTAAGATGGGAGAGTTCTGACTCCTGTCTACAGGCGTAAAGTGTCGATAGCTCAGATTCATCCTCTGGGATAATGCAGTTTATTACTGTTTTACAAAGGCAATTGAACACATAGGAATGAAGTTACTGGAGAAGCTGCTGAGCTGATGGTGCTACCCGTTAATCAAATCCAGGTGATTGAAAGTGTGTTGCTGATGGCTACTCTGTGACTTTTTTTTTTTTTTTTTTTAATGTATCACTGTAAACTTAAACAGGCTGGGGTGGAAGTAAAGAAGCAGTAGTCAGGACTTCGGGATTTCTGGATTGCCCTTGGTGCAGCTGATTTTGAAAGAGACTTTGAGCAAGTGGTGTGGGTTCTTTGTGTCTGTTTACTACATGTAATGGTGTGGCACCTGTCAGCTACACTTAATGAAGCATAATTAAATGTTTTTGAAGTAATTGAAGACCTCAGGCAAAATGGTTCTTTGCAGTTCTGTGTAAACACTTACCATTTAAGGGTTGTAAATAGGTGCTTATACCAACTGTTTTTGGCTTTCTAGACAACTTTCTGTAATATGTCTCTTTCAAGTGTGATTTTTAGGTGACACCATAACTGCTTTTGGTTTTTACAGATGACCACTCCAGGGTGATTTTGCAGCCTGTTGAGGATGATCCGTCTTCAGATTACATTAATGCCAACTACATAGATGTGAGTGGATTGTACAGCTTTCTCTTTCATTTTGCCAGCTTCTATGTGAAACTTTTTGCATGTTATGCCTAGAAATTTATTGAAAGCTTTCTTTTATTAAGAACAAAATGTACACTTTCCTTGTTCTACGTCCTAGTACTCACTGACATTGTTGTGCTTTCTTTCACATCTGACTTTGGTTTGGGCTGTAGATTTGGCTGTACAGGGATGTAAGTACCACTATATGTGAATAACGGCATCCTATTGTAAATATTTAATATAGATATTGTTATTAATTGCTTTACTCTTCTATTTTTGTCACTAGATATCTATGCATGCCTCATCTAATTTCTCATCTGTTCCCTTTAAAAATGTCCTTTTGTGTGAATATTTTTGTACTTGTTTTGAAAAGATAATTTAGAGTTTTAACATAGCTCTGAATATTGTTAGATAAATGAGATATGCCTCTGTGTTAAAGAAAAGTTGCTGTTCACTGAATTTTTTTTGACAGTTTTGTCTACAAGCTTTTATTTTTCCCTTCCCATTTATGTGTGAGAAGCTGGGTAGTATGCTGTACTGTAGTTCTTTTGAAAATGTATCTTGTGAAGTAGTTGTAATATATGTTGGGGAAGAGGAAGGGATTGATGGCCTTTTGGTTTTTGTCTGTTTTGTTGAAAGGGTTCAGCAATGTAGACAAACGGAATGTTTAGCTGATGTTTGTCTTCGGGTGCCAATTTGGATATTACAAAGTATATATACACAAACATATATATAAATATTTTCAAACATATATATAAATATTTTAAAGTAAGAAAAATTTCGTCACTTCTGCTGCAGAAAAGTATTCTCAAATTTGAAATTCCATACTTCAATTAAAATATTAATTAAAAGAAAAACGCAATAGGAACAGGAAATTTGAACAATTTCTGCTCTGTTTTTATTAACAAGAATACAACTTTATCTAACTGTGGAATTCAAAGTAGTTTGAAAAATACTGAAATAGCTAATGCAAGTGTTCTAAAACACATGACTTTGGTTACTTTTCTTTATAATTTCACCTTACTAATTTGTCCTGTCCACTGTTAGTTTATAAATTATTTAAGACCGTCTAGATCTTTCAGAATATAGAAGATTAGCTACAGGTATAGCACTGCCTTTTTATTTTGATGTTTTTGTATGGCAATCTCTGTGATGTGTGGGCCCACAATGTTTTGCCTAGGGCTTTAAACAAGAGAAGTCTCCCTGATTTGTAATAATTCCTGTTCCCTGAGGACATTGTTTTTCTTATTCAGAAGTAAACAGAATCTCATTACAACCAGAGAAGAAGGCTACAAGTTAAAACTGGCACTCCGCAATTTTAAAGTGACACTTTTACCTTGTTCTGGGAAGCATTACTGAGTGTAAGAAAGCGTAGCCCAGTATTCCGCTTTTGTAATTTGAAGTTAGGGCTTGATCTTAAGAACTCTAGGAGACAATTTTTAGTAATTTCATGTAATCTTGGCTTCTTCTAAAGTCAAGAATAAGATACTCAGAAGTCTTTTCATAAGCCCCAGAGGAAGATGTTCTTGCTCTAGACAGGATAATGAAGCAGTCCCTGGAAAAAGGGTATAAACACCTTGAGTACAGTGAAAACCTTTGGTTTAGCAGCAACAAATGAATGCTAAGGATCCGAGGAGTCAAGATCCCCTGTAATGCAATGCTTGAATCAATTGGCTTAATAAAATTGTAACCTAATAAATAATTGGAGTTATTTCTCTCCCTGTGAAATTCTGTTTTAGTATTGCTGGTGAGAAAACAATAGTTTCCTTGCCTAAAGGGTGACCGTGACACTGGCGCTGGTCAAAATATATTCTCACTGATATCATCGAGAGCAGAATCTCTTTGTCTTGTAGTTTGTGTGTAGATGATTGACACTTAAATCTGTGTGGTATAGCTGGCAGTGGAATATATCCAGCTAACTGGAAAGGCTTGGTTGTGCAAGGCTATCTATATATATGTATGTGTATATTCTTGTGTGTGTATCGTGTACAGTATAATACATGCACACTTTGTATAGCAGTGCAAAATATGTTGCAGAAGATTCTGTTGCTGTAGGACCCTGACTTAGTGCCCATATCACACTGTTCAGCTCTGGCATTGGAAAGATCTGTCACCACTATTTACGGCTTGGGTATATACCTCTTTGTGCCTTGCAATAATTCTTTATTTATAAGAAAAGAAAAGGTGTGTATTCATTTCACATTTGTATGAGTTGGGAATGGTGATTGACTATTGAGATAATCTGGAGGCAAAGATCATTTGTACTAAATTTTAAATAAATGACCCAATGTATTGAGCTGGGGAGATAATGTGAATACGAGACTAATTTATAGGGCTAGTGACCTGTCTAGAATCCCCCTTCCTGGTATGCTACAATGTCTGTTCAAGTTAGATGTTATTTCCATTTTATCTGTTGCCATTCAAACCTTTTCAGTATTAACAGTCTTTTTTGGTTTTGAGCTTCATGCTGCTCTTAAATATTGGTTTGTTCTGAAAAGGTTGTCTAGAGCTAACAATTCTGTAGTATGTTATGCTTTTATTTTCCTCTCTCTGTTAGTAATATGGTATTCAGACCAACTTATATTGCTGTTCTAGGGATATCAGAGACCAAGTCACTACATTGCAACCCAAGGTAAGAATCTGCCAGCATAAGTCAAATCTAATACACGTTCACTGTGATGTTCAACAGAGTTTTGGTAAAATGGGAGTATGTGAAAATAAAGCATATCCAATATTGTGAGTTATCTCCTTGTGTTATGGTAAATCAGCATAGCATGTTCAGATAGAACGTGAATAAATGCAAAAATTGCACTAATTTGTCATGTTAATTAGATATCGAGTAACTCTTTCAGTGATAAATTCAGTTGATAAAGTCGATAGCTATGACTGTAAATTCCAGTTATGAAGATGAATAGAGAAATGAGACACGTGGACAGAGAAGAGAAGAGTTTCAACCTGCCTTGAGACATTTTTCTTCCTGTATTACAATGTATTATTTTACTGTTTAGGGTTTAGTCCAAGACTGAGATTGCGAAGATAGTAATGGTAAATTAACACTATCTCAGCAAATCTGGGTAAAATATGGACAAAGGGGGACAAAGCCTTTTTGTAGAAATAAGACAGGAAAATCTTTATAGTGTAACGCCCTGCTAACAAAAAGGGGGGGTAGAAGAAAAAAGTTACATTTCTATAGAAGTTAGTTATTTCGTATTTCTGATTAAACTTCTCAAAATGAGGAAGAACAAATAACCTGGTCTAATATTGCACTGAAGTATCAGAAGCTGTGAATTAAAGTCAAAATAATTAGATTTAGATGTGTCATTACTTGATCTGTGAGTATAATCAGATAGCTGGCTGGAAATCTCTTGTTGTTTGTGCCTTCAGTTGACCAGGGGTGCTCACAAAAAGATGAACTAAAAGCCGGTTGTAAAGCAGGATGTTTAAAACTGTCCACATTTTCTTTATTTTTGTTACGTGCTCTCTAGAATAGTCTCTTTCTATGGCAGTTCAGTCTACATTGGTATTTTGAGATCTGTTTTAATATGTGAATCATTATGGTGTGTACAGGGCACGCAGGTTTATTGCTGCCTTACTTTGCAGCCTTCGGTCTGGCATAAGAAGGAATGTGTTTGAGTCTTCAGATGTGTGTGCATTAGACACGATACAACTGACAGTACTGCTACACTGTGGTCAGGGACCCATTTCTGAAATGCTTATAGCAATATAAATGCCGCTGCCCCTCACTGGGATGTTTCGTGTCTCTGCAGCAGAGCAGGAGGCAAAGCTTACATGAGTGCTTCCCATTTGCTTCACAGAAAAGTAGTGAAGTTAGTTTAAACACCCTTTGGTGGTAAGTTTAAATGCCCTCCAGTAGCAATTTGTGCCTGCACACTTTGCAGGGAGCGAGGTGGGAAGTGCACGCAGTCTTTTCCACCAGCCTTTCTCACTGATGTTTCACTCCAGTATGCGTACACCTTCCGGCACCATCTGAAGAAACTCGCACTCGGTACTTTATTTAACAAATGTAAAACAAAATTAGGAATTGAACAGTGTGTGACTACGTCTGCAGTTGCGTCCATGTACTTTTCAAGCATGTACTTTTTCAAGCTACTTCTGGTGTTTCACTGCGCGAAACACCTGCTTTTAATATCTTTCAAGTGGTAATTCAGTTAAACTGAGAAGTGTCAGCATTGGTTAGAAATAACAGTATAGTTTAGAAATAACAGTATGATGATGTGGTTTTGCAAAGCTTTCATCTTTGAGCAAATGCATTTGTGTATGTCAACTCCATAAAGTACTGGATTTTATTTTGATTGTTTGCTTTGACTGTTCTATTATTACACAATAATAGCTGGCATTTTTCTTACAGGTCCAGTTCATGAGACTGTATATGATTTTTGGAGAATGATATGGCAGGAGCAATCAGCTTGTGTTGTGATGGTCACGAATTTAGTTGAAGTTGGGAGAGTAAGTTTTCTTCTTTCCTCACCCCCCTCCCTTTTTTATACTACAAGCCAAATAAAAAACCTGCTGACAAATGATACTATTAGCAGAATGTGTGTTCATAGTCGACACATTCTTGAGTGTTAAAGTAGGGTGTAAAAACAAAGCAAACTTTTGAAGAGCCACCACAGGAGACTGATGCACTGTTCCTTTTATGAGTAGTGAGTCTGAATCCAAAATTCAGAATTCAGCAAAAAAGTTTTGTACATTAGGTTGCTCAAACAAGCCTCACAAGTGGATGAGAGAGCAAGTATGCTTCTATATCAGTGGCTAGAAATCAGGAAATTATTTACAGTTTAGTGTTTACTCATCCCTTGGAGAATAATCTAAAATATCTAAGATTACTTACAACAGTTTGATTACTGGTATAAAATGCGTCTCACTTTGACATAAGTGGAAAATGTCTTCCACAGCTCAGCACTAAAGAAAACAGTGCTCATTTAGAAATGAATTGGCATCTGAGTACAGCTGTGTAAAATAGCATAAACTCCTTGCAAATATCGCTTAACTTAACAGAACCACCGTTAGACTTGAGCCATGACAAGTCACTTGAATGCAGGGTCATTTGGGAAATAAGGGCATAAGTGTGGTATAATGCAAAACATGCAATAATGTCTTCTCAAGCTTTTATTTCTCTTTGGTGTAAGATGCTTTTGCGTTTTGTATTTAGGTCAAGTGTTACAAGTATTGGCCTGACGACACAGAAGTTTATGGAGACTTTAAAGTGACTTGTGTAGAGATGGAGCCGCTTGCAGAGTACGTTGTCAGGACATTCACTCTTGGAAGGGTAAGCACATTTCAAAAGGCATCAGTGAAATATTATTCCCTGGCATATGCAGAAGAGTATGCTTCCACGGGATCCTGTAGAAGACCAAATCCCTCTGTCTACTTGAGAGATCCAAAGCATAGGCAGCCTTATCTCAGTGCGGGAGTAATGCGTTGCGTTAGGGCTGTCCAAACATGCATGTCACTGTGGGATTTAGAATTTCCAAAAAGTGCTGACTGCTACCCTCCCCTCTCCTGTATTTGCCTTGTCTCTGTCAGCGAGCATCCGAGCTGGGCTGAAGTACTTGATTATGAACTGTTGTGCCTGTCGTTCATCCCTGCCTGTTCTGTTTTGATAGAAGTGAATGCAGCTGAGTCAATCTCACTTGATCAAAGATTGAAATGAGTCAATATAAGATCTGTGCTACAGTTGTGGTCTTCCGGTAAATCATTGTACTTGCCCGCAAATGTTGCAGACCATTGCCTTAATTAGCAAAACTTGTAAAAATCAATGCAAATTGCATCTAAGTATAGGGGGAAAAAAATCTAATGGTGCAAAACTAACATGCTCTTATAGCAAATGTAAGAATGATGAATTTCAAAACGGGAAAAAAAGGTACAATAACATCTTTAAGCATTGTATGTAAAGCTTTATGTGAAAACCTTATGTTAAAAGATAGCAGGAAGGGTAGTTTCTGCTCTTGATGAAAGATGCCTGACAGTTTTGGAGCCAGGTTAATACTCTGTTGTAAAAGATACCTTCTTTTAAAGATGGAATGCTGTGGTTTTTGCTTTAAATATTTGTTGAAAGCTGAAATGACGAAGACGGCATGTAGATTCTGACAGTGTTATCACTGTTTGTTTCAGAGGATATCTTGTGTGTGAAGTATTTTGAATTTTGTAACCTTTCTTTTTGCCTTTTACAGAGGGGTTACAATGAAATCCGTGAAGTTAAACAGTTTCATTTCACTGGCTGGCCAGATCATGGAGTTCCTTACAATGCCACAGGCCTGCTTTCATTTATACGGAGAGTCAAATTATCTAACCCTCCTAGTGCAGGGCCTATTGTTGTACATTGCAGGTGTGTACAGAAGAGGTTGATTCATTTTCCACAACTTCGTATGTGAGCCTTTACACTAGTCTCTTGTGAAGCATTCATCATTTTTGAAGGGTTTTGTTTTTGTTGTTCTGTTTTTGAATTGCCTAATTCACACTGCAAGCAGTAGGATTAGGCTGTCTACAACAACATTTGGAAATAACTCGATTCTAGTACAGTTTTCCTAAATAGAATAGTTGGAGATTTTCTTTTTCCTGCAAGAGCTGCATTAGCTAAATCATGGGCTTCAGGCTATCATTTTAGGTAGCCTACAGAAAATTTTGTGACAGTGCTCTAGAATGAAGTGTAGTTACAGCTGCTTTGGTAGTTTGGTGCTATATGTAATGTCTGAGCAGATTATTAGTTTAAATCTAAGTAAACAAGTCGATGAATGAAGATGGAATGAGGTTAGCGGCATGTTCTTTCCACGTAAGTTTTGCATGGTTTGTATTTTGGGGCGCAATCCTTTGCAAATAGAATTTTCTATCAGGACCATCAAATGTTTAATTACACTCTATAAATGAAGTTACTAATCTTGTTCAGATTTTAAGAATTCACTCTGAGAAAACTGTCTATAGGTCTATATAAAAACAAAATAAATCAAGAGAAAATCTTTTGCATAACAAATGTGCTGCCTGGACTGGTTTAGAGTTTGACTGTATGCTTGAGTTTCTTACTGTAGTATTTCACTTGAAAGTTATTCTTAGTCTTATCAAATAAAGAGAAGATCTGTTATGTTTTGAACTATATGAGCTTAATCATCCTTCTGATTTCAGTTTAACTAACAATTTTTTTTACTGTAAGTATTGATCTGGATGATAAATTTTTTGCTATTCCTAAGTGGATCAAATCTGATGAAAAATGGTTGTTCACCTCAAAAAATTTAAAGAAGAGAAGGGAAGATAAAGATTAGGTAATGATTGTGATGAAAGGGAATTGAATGGCTTTATAAAAATGCTCTCAGTTTAAAGGCAAATTTATAAAGTTTGTAGATGTTTTCATGGGAATATTCTTAACGATATTTACTGATTATTTTTAGTGCTGGTGCTGGACGAACAGGCTGTTATATTGTGATTGATATCATGTTAGATATGGCAGAAAGAGAAGGTGTTGTGGATATCTATAACTGTGTCAAAGCCTTACGATCCCGTCGCATCAACATGGTACAGACAGAGGTATGACACTTTCCCTTCAAAGGACCTGATGCTTTTTCCAATGTGCCAGATCAGAATTTTGCTGTTAGTTTGAAAACAGCAAACTCCTGGCAGTGGACCTAGTGAGGGATTATCTCCGTTAGGAGGCATTCTGGGAAGGTAATTCCAAAGTTGAAATTTCACCGTGTTGCTACCAGTGTTAAACGCACTTTATCCATTAAAGTTTGTGCTGTTTTAGCCTCATTAGGTTACCCATAGTATTTAGAGGAAGTTGGCACAGTTCACACAGTTTGCTGTACAGACAAGACATACGTCTGTTCCTAACTCTTGAGGTAAGTAAATAGTATAGGTGCTGTGTGAAAAATTTCAGGAGACCTTATTGAAATAATCAGCTATCTAGGACTTGGAATATCTCAAGACAAGCCAGAAAAAATGGGAAGAAACACTGTTCCTATTGGGATGCACTTGAGTTCATTACTAGCCTAGAGCCAGCTATCAGAAAATTGGTGCACTAGCTTGCACACACATAAGGAGAATACAGCATGCCAAATAATTGCTAATCACAGGTAGTTCTTGCAGAATTTTACACTTTCTGCTAGTATTACAAGACTGAAAGCTGTTTTAAAGAAGAAGATAAGTAAAGCCAGCAAGTCACTGGCATACATGCAGAAACCCACAAGCACCACAAGAAAACTGAAAACGCCCTGTTAAGTAGATTGTTGTGCCTGTGCTCCTAAGTTTTACTGAGTTTAAATTGCCTCTGAAGAAAACATCCTGCTTTAACTGCGTCCCAGGTATGATGAGAGTTTGTTGTACTAAAGCAATATCTAATAGATTGATGGACGCTACCCTGAATGAAATTTGTAGTGTTGCAGGTGATGCGTTTATCCTAAAGGAAGGAAAGATCCTTCGTTTCTAAATGGCTATAATTTTTTTTTCTTTCCCTAATTTGGTAGGAGCAGTACATCTTTATCCATGATGCCATTCTAGAGGCTTGCCTGTGTGGAGAAACTGCCATTCCTGTCTGTGAATTCAAAGCTGCGTATTTTGATATGATTAGAATAGACTCTCAGACAAACTCTTCACATCTCAAAGATGAGTTTCAGGTATTTGCAGTTCCTCCTAACTCTTCATGTGACAACAACCTTTTTTTGCCTCTGGCTACATTTAATTTATTTTAAGGAAAAGGATTTTCATATCACATATAATGTTTGGTCCCTTTCTTTTGTTCCACAAAATAAAGCACCCATGTTTACATTCTTTGCAAAGTTGTTTTTAAACATGGAATACCCTTCTTTGAATAAAATTGCAGTAATTATCTGGCTGGAATAAAGAGAACTGACCAGGAATCTGAGAGAGTTTTAGCTTGCATTTGCACAGCAAAAACACAGTTCTTTGGGGCTCCAAGACATCATCTTTGCTTTATGCCTTTCGGAAGGGGTGGTGGCACGTGGAATCCATTCAGTGGCACAGGGAGTCCCTTTTGCTCATGTGGTTTGAGTCCTCTTGAAAAGCACGAGCCCATCTAGCAAACCGACTGAAGCTCTTATTTTAATAATTCTTCATGTTTTCCCACATTGCAACATTTAAAATTAATAACTCTGTGAGTGCTGAGACCATTGCCTCTGAGTTAGATGTGCTGGAGTGTGACGTCAGCCTCCTCTGTTCCTTAGACGCTGAATTCGGTGACCCCTCGCCTGCAAGCTGAGGACTGCAGCATAGCCTGCTTGCCAAGGAATCATGACAAGAACCGCTTCATGGATATGCTGCCACCTGACAGATGTCTGCCTTTCTTAATTACTATTGATGGGGAGAGCAGCAACTATATCAATGCTGCTCTTATGGACGTAAGTGACTATCTCCTTTGTCTACATAGTATGCCGTGAAAAGCTGTGTAATAGGAGAGAGAGCACTTGCGGTTTTAAGAAAGGGTAATTCTTTCTTACTGTAGTGCCCATTAAAACAGTCTTAACAAAGAAGGGCGGCAGAGGGAATGGGTAGCCTCTTCCTTCCCCCTCCCCCCCCCCCCCACCAGCTTGTGTTGTTTCTTCAGAAGATTTGATATCTTAGTCTTCTGCATCCTTGTGTGACCCACTGGAAATCTCTCCTTTTCAATAGCGTCGTAGAAAGCCCTGGTCTCCAGCCCTCCAAATCTCAAATCTCAGCAGGATCTCAGAAATCTGCGCTTTGTTGGGAAATAGAGACTACCTACCTGAGCATTAGGTTACTATTGTTATTTTAGGAGAAAGGCTATGTGTGTTGAGGGAGGAAAGATAGAGGATGAGCAAAAAATGTTTCTTTGATTCAGGGGTAGGGAATATTTTGGCATTCGTGTTTTAAGTTGCGGCTGTTAAAGATCCTTGGAGTTTGAGTGGTGGTGATACCATCAGGGAAAAAGGTGTATTAATGGAAAGAACAGAGGTGAACCTGTTTATAGGTGTCTGATCAATAATACAGTTCATCACACAGATGCTGTCATGCGTCTCTGCCTGTGCCTACCATTAGCATTTCCAAAGTTGTTAGACCCTTAAAGCCATGTTTAGAGTAAACACACTTTATTAGTGGCCTGATTTTCAGAGTATCTCACTTTCCTCAAAAAATGAATTACTGTCAGAAACTGAGGTGTCAAGAGGAGATGCTGCAATGAAATGGAAACTAGCAGCAGCAATCATCAGGACTAAATGATATTAGTACTGGAGGTTCTGTCTGAGCTAGGAAACATTTAAACTGCTAGCAGAATGCAGTCTCTGATCTCACAGTTAGCTTTTGTGCCAGGAAAATAGAGGAGTAGCATGTGTGAGACCAATCTATTAGAGAGTCACTGGGGCTGAATGGATGAATTACAGAGCAGTGAGCAGAATTTTGGCAGCAACTAAACTGTTTAAAATTGCAGTTAAAATTGCATTAAACACCTGGACGAAATGGATGTGATATGGAGCAAGCACCTGAGGTGTATAGAGGAGTGATCTTTGGGGAGAAAAGGAGACAATGCAGGCTGAAAGGCTGCATGGCAGGAAGATGCTAAGTGTGTAACAGAGTGTGGCAGGCAGAGAGAGAAACAAAAAGCAATATATTAATGGATGAACAATCAGGGGCAAGTATGGAAAGACAGAAATGGTAGTAAGAAAAAAAGGGACCAGCACTACTTGTATTTCTAAAAGGAAAAAAAGCAGCAAAATTAAGCATATGCATTACCATAAGGGAACATAACAAGGCTCTAAATGCAGGGTAAAAACTGTGGGTGATAGAAGCTTTTTCTTACCCTTTTTGTTCTGTGGGTGAGAAGCTGGGTGAGAAAAGGATTTACAAAGCAAAAGAGAAATTGAAACCTTTCTTTTTCCGCAGTATACTGTGTCCTGTCTTCCCCCATGAAGGTATCTGCTTCCCAGTGTGACAGCAGATATCCTGTGCATTCTTTTTGAGAATCTGACTATCTGAACCTCAGTACGTTCTCTTGTCTCAGGAAGGTCTAGAAATGATGAGGAAGAGGGCTAGGAAAGCATCAGCCTAGTATATGTTTTATTCCTTGAAAATATAAGGGAAGAATCTGGAGTGGTTGTCCCTCTTTGCTCCCTGGACAGATCTAGGAAGTAGGACACAAGCTGCATGCCCACACAGCTCTCCAGACTTGCTTCCTGCATTAGAAAAAGGTAGCAAATGTAAGGGGAAAAAAATTGCCATCTTCCTTACTCTGTTGTCAAATAAATTCTGATCCTAAAGGCATCAGTTGTTTAATTTGTTACCTTCACAATTTACAGCAAGTAGAAGGGTGAATAAAAGTTGTATTTTTTTTTTCTTTCTGGGCCTCAGACTATGCTCTTCAAGGATATGTCAGTATACTACACATGAAGATCCCTTATCTTAACCTTCAAGCAAGCAAGCTTGCATGTCATAGTTGGTTTACCTATTCTTCCAGGTCCTTCTCCTTTAAGGAGAATTAATAAATTCTATTATTTTTTTAAATCAAATCTCCTAGATTAATTTACCCTACTTAGATCAGTAAAAAATAAACAAACTGCTTTAGATACAAGCATAGATACTAAACACTTAGCAGGGGCATCTCTACCTTGCATACTGCTGTCCCACAGCTTCATCTTCAAGTTGGACACTTAGATTCCCATTCACCTACAAAAATATTCACCATATTACTCTGTTTCTCAAATTAAGCTTTCAGAGTTTCCTTTCCAGTTCATATCTGTATTCCTTCATTGAAAGAACTCTTCCATGTAGAGTTGCAGATTGCCTGCAAAAAAGCCTCTGTACTCTCCTCTTCTGTTTGCTGCTAGTAATTCATGTGCTGCAGGGACTGCCCCCTCTGCTATTAGTTAATCTGAGACAACCTGTGTAGGGCCGGAAATCCCTATTTGCAGCTGTGCGTACTGCAGAAAGTAGAATTGGCTGTCACGAGAGAAAAATGGTACTTTTGCCTAAGCATGTCGTCCAACTATTTAACTTCTGCTTTCTGGTGGAAATTAGCCCCAGTAATCTTGATGCTCAGTTCTCCAGTCCAGTAAAAGTTGTCATAAGCTAGGCATCTAGTCCCAGTACATTGTCAGCCAATGCACTGCTTTGTTCCTCTCTGACTTGGTTATTCCTGTAGCCGCCGCCTTTCAAAATAGCAGTACTGCTTACAAATAGGGACCATAAAATGTGAAGAGTTTTCTAGCAGAGGAATTAAAAGGTTTTTTGTTTGATGGTAGTGCTTTGGGGAGCTTTCTTGAAAGTCTGCTTGATATTATCTCAAAGATAAACCTTTACTGAACAGTAAGGACTGTTCAAACCTCCTAAGAAAGAAGTGGTGATCCTGTGATTGTGGCACTGAAATAGAACTTGAGATTGAGCCTAATCCCCAGTTCAGTCATAGAGTTCATGTGTAACCTGGTGTGAATGAGCTAATCTTTTGAGACCTGTATATCCCTCGCTATAACACAGGGAGCAAGCTTTCTGCTTGGTCTCCCTGACGCAATGACTAGAGTGGAATTACCCAAGCCTCAGCTCAGCGAAGCCTGAAGAGCCTCTGCAGTGTCATGTGCGTATCTGAACTTAAGCAGGACTTAGGCCAGTAACGAAGCAGAATGCAGGCCCAAGCAGAGCAACCTCTTCATTCTCGCTTGAGATGACAATGTATTTTTAACAGCAGCTTTGATGATACGTGGTGTATTTGATGTCACAGCTTTGTTCTATTTATATGTTATTTCTGTTGCAGAGTTTGCATGGAAGTTATGAAGTACTTCCTCTACCAGTGCTAATAAAATTGTTTGCCTTTACAGAGCTACAGGCAGCCAGCAGCTTTTATTGTCACGCAACATCCTTTACCAAACACTGTGAAAGATTTCTGGAGATTAGTGTATGACTATGGCTGTACTTCTCTTGTGATGTTAAATGAAGTCGACTTAGCACAGGTTAGTCTGGGGTTTGATTTTTCCCTGTGCAGTGGTATGGATTAATCACTTTGGACCCTCCACCTGGTCAAAGTGCAGAGCAGTGCAGTTACAGTTACTCTGTTGCTCTGCTTTACAGAGACTAATTAACCTTAGGTGCTCAGTAAGGTGTGATGTCTGCAGTGGAATAAGACAGTGCTGAAGTTGTAACTTAGCTTTTAATTATGCCCATTTTGCTCTGGCGCAGGGCTGCCCCCAATACTGGCCCGAAGAGGGAATGCTGAGGTATGGCCCCATTCAAGTGGAGTGCATGTCTTGTTCCATGGATTGCGATGTAGTAAACCGAATTTTCAGGATATGCAATCTAACAAGGGTAAGCATTATCATAACAATATTTAACTGTTTTTAACACTATTTGGGCAATTATGGTTTTTACTTTTAAATGATATTAATGTTCTTCAGACATTAAACAGAAAAGAGTTGAGCATTGATGTCTAATACTAACTTCTAGTACTTTTCTTCAGCTACATAGTGAGCAAAGAGAGCATTAAGGTGAATGGCTGTAATTCTGTAATGCTCTCTGATAGCTACAAGATGTATTAGAAGTATTCTAAGTTTGTTCTCTGTACAGTGAAAGAAAAATCCATGTAATGAACGTATCATGACTGGTATTCATAGCTTTCATAAGACATTCTGTGTGATGAATCAGGAGCTGAAGGACTTATGGTGCTTATATAAGCAGTACCTTCTGCGTTTTAAGGTGTAAGAACCACAGCTTAGAAGACTGTGCCACTCCACAAAGTAGTGTGTGAAAAAACTCTGACAGTTCGTCTAGCTCTAAAGGCTTCTGCATCGCTTTGCCTCAACCTACATTTACCATCTTTTCCTCAGCTTCTGTAACAATGCCAGTCTTGCATGCTTTGTAGTTCTTTCACACATTACACCCTGTGTCTTTTTGCTGGCCTATATTGCTTCACACTGTCTCAGCATCTTCTCAAACCCCGTCTGGCAGGCAGTGCCACCTTCTCCAGATCACTTCTGTAAACTGCTTATTTATGTTGCCAACAGGTAAAGAGTTATAGTTCTGTGTGGCACCATCTGTACAGTTAACCAGCAATGTGTTTGAATTACCCTTGCTACTTATATCTTTCATTTAATACTGAACTTGCAGACCAGCAATTGTGACTTTCAGTATACTTTTAACTTTCATTAATGTTGAAAAGTAGCCATGGGGAAAGTAGAGATTACTGTGTTTGCAGAACTTTTTTTTCTTTTTTCTTTTGGTCATGTTTTGATTTCTCCAAAACCAGAGGTCAGTCTGCATTCAGCCAGTATTTTATCCAAACCCGTTATTTATTTATGTTCAAAGTTAAGAAAAACATTTTCAGCTCTTCAAACTCTTATTTAGAAACTACAGGAGGCTAAGGTGTAGGTACACTGGTAAATATTATGCCATAACACTTTTTCTGTTGTATGTTGAGATTACCTCATTTCTTTTTGGTTTACTTCCTATTTTCACTTTTTCCAGAATTTAACAATGATGTTTTTAATAGATTATTGATGCTAAGGGTGAATACACAGAATGGAGGGAATTTGTCCATTTACAGGAAGGCAGGATGAGTTACATTAGCGATCGATAAAACTGTGATGTTGTTTCAATGTAGTTACTTTTTAATCTTCTTCCTTGAGCCGAAGTTGTATGAATTCACAGAGAGCCTGCCATGCAGTATATAAATGTTGAAATCTGTCAGCAATGTAAACACTTACATTTCAAGTTAATTTTCTGTTTTGGTTTTCTAAACCTACCTGTAAAGGTGCTATATTGACCTAAAGGTCTTTGCTTTCCCTCAGCCACAAGAGGGCTATCTGATGGTCCAGCAATTCCAGTATTTGGGATGGGCTTCTCATAGAGATGTACCAGCTTCCAAGAGATCCTTCTTGAAGCTAATTCTCCAGGTTGAAAAGTGGCAAGAGGAGTGTGAAGAGGGGGAGGGCCGGACCATCATTCATTGCCTGTGAGTAGTTTTGGCAAAGTGAGTTGCTGCTCCCCAAACTAATGTTTATACATTAGTTCTTATTTTAAGCTCTAGCAGTATTCTAATAGCTACATTCTTTTGCATATGTTCTTGTTTCTTAAAAATATTTAAAAAAATAAAAGTACCTCTAGTACTGTAGATCAGCCTTTGGTCAACTTTCAGGTTTGTCTATGTTGGGTCAAGGTACCATGAGAAGGAGTATTGTGGATATGATACTGCAGTGACAATGTGTATTGTTTCCTTCTGTATATAATAGCATGTTTTTCAGGTACAAAATGTGTACAGATTGATTTCTTCTGTACAGTTTGATTTTTTTGCAGGTTTTTAGTGCTGAGTGCCAACTGATTATTTTTCATATACCTCTTGCGTATCTTCTGTTGTATTTTTTCCAAAAAGGCTACCATATTTTGAGTTTTTTTAGACTGGAATCTATGGCTATGTGAAATCAGAGAAATGTTCTGTAATGCAGTTCACTGATCCTAAAATATTGTTGGTAAATGACCAGTGGCTGCTTATTTAGTCTGATATTTGGAAAGAGATGGGGAGGAAGTACTCAGTTCATTAAACATATTATCAGCAAAATTACATCTAAAAAAAGAGCTAGCTTGGGGATTGCAAAGGCAGTATCTTTTCCTCCCTGCTTGGAGAATGACCAGTCTCTTTCCTACCTTATTTGAGTCTAGAGTTTAAAACTTGGAAATTGAATTATGCATTTCTCCTTCCTTTAAAAAAGGCTTCTATTTAAATGCTCAGAATTACCTTGTGACTGCAGTAATATTTGGGAACCCTTTCCACCCACCCTACCACAGTATCCATGGGACCATCTGGCTAATTTAAACTTAACAAGGAAAAGTGCCTATCCTAATTTCTTTGAAATGAAGATTAAAATACTTTGGACATTTTCCCAGAGGTCAACAAGATATCAAATCAGTGATGCCCCAGCATTAGTCTGGTTTCATAATCCTCCTACCTGAGGGTGATTTAAATGAATCTCCTCCTAGAATTAAATGGAAAATGTACTTGCTGTCGAACTTGGGTTTTAGCTTCGAATGCCTATATAAACTAGGTTATGGTATGCTGGGTGGCATGGTGGACTTTAAAGGCAAAATTCAAAATAAGTTATTGAGCGCAAGGTCAGAAATAGCAAATGTCTCAGTCCGAACCCACTGGAGCTTCAAGGAGATAGCCGAAGACTGATCTCCATCTGGTAGTCATGAGTCACTCATGCTTACAAAATGAAAGAACTGATACACTTATCAGGTGCTCTTTTATACAGTCATGATATTTAATTGGCTCTTTTCCTTGTGCATAGAAATGGTGGTGGCCGGAGCGGGATGTTCTGTGCCATAGGCATCGTGGTTGAAATGGTAAAAAGACAGAACGTGGTTGATGTTTTCCATGCTGTGAAGACTTTGCGGAACAGCAAGCCCAACATGGTTGAAACTCCGGTAAGTGCGGCCCGCTGAGGTTAACGCAGAACGATGGGCAGCCAGTGGAGTAATAAGCTCACTGCCCAGCGGTGCCTCCTTCGGGAGTGCTCCTGCCTGTGCTTCAGGCGCTCGCTCTTTGGGCTGTTGTGTGAGCTACACACTGACTCCTGCGTTCACAAAACAGCACAACCTACTTTGGATTTCCGTTGCAAGAAGAGAGTGAGCTGTGTTTTGGGGTTTTGGCCTCCTGTTGTAGTATATACTCAACAGAGGCTGGTTATGATTCTTACCATCAGCATTATGTTGGGAAATGTTACATCCTGTTGTGGAAATTTATTGTATGTACACGCCAGTTAGCATCGTAAGAGGCTAGGCTAAGCATTTACGTTACTTTTCTTGTAGTGGTTCAGCACTTTTCACAGAAAATGTTCCGAGTTAACAGAATGCACTTTAGGCTCCCAAAATAACCTCGTGTATTTGAAGTGAAGTTGCAGTGTGTCCTGCTCACGCAAGCCATCTTCAAGTTTTACAAAGCCTTCCCCTTCTTGGTAGGAATAAGCTGTAAAGTCCAGATCAGCTGGAGATATGAATATTTTACTACTTAATAACAGCTGCTGTTTTGGAAGCTGTACTGAATAATGATATATGTCTGTTATTCAGATTTCTAGTAGTTGAAATAATACCTCTGAACTTTAAAATCAAAGACATTGTGGGTTTTTTTGTTGGATATTAACATATAAGCAATATAAACATGAATTAGCAAAGCAATGACACTAAATGAAATATTTTTACATGTGCTACTGGAACTCGAAATCACCTTCTCATGAATCTTTATACCTGCAGTATGAATGCGTATCTATCCATGTGATCACTTTGGTCACCAAAACTGAACATTGTGGAAAGTCCTTTAAAAAATCATTAATCTGCTGAGTGAATTTTTTTCCTTCTGATAGCTGAATGTGAAAGCAAGTTAGACAGTGTTTTGGTGTTTCTGCCATTTGACTCTTGCACTGCCAGCAGACAGTGTCACTTTTCAGCCAGATGGCTGCCTGCAGCATAAAATTCAGAGATGCCAATTGAAATTAAAAATGTTTTGCAGTTTATGCATAGTGAAAATTGCTTCTGACCTTGTGAACTTGCATATTGAGCAAAGTGGCCGTAGCTGCCTTTTCACATACTGCCCTTTTTCTGGGTGTCAGCATTTGCTAAGGATCAAGTAGATTTTGTGGCATGATTTGCTTAATTATTGTTTATCACTTCCATCCATTGGCAGCAGATAAATTAAAAAGGTAGTTAGAATATTAACAGATAGAGCATCCTGTAGCAGCAGTAATATCAGTCTAGTTATTGCTGGTTTTGCTGCAAATACTTTACACTCTGCTGTGCTGTAGACGTCTGAGACAGAGCATATTGAATTGCTGCCTGGATTTCAGTCCGCTGCTGTGAGGAAAACAGGTCAGATCACATGGAAAATTACTTGTGTCGCTGTAAGGAGAGGCCAAGGTATATTGTGTGTGTTTCTGATAAATTATCTGTAAACTTGTATTTAGTTTCAAAATGGTCCTGAATTCTATTGTAGCTTTGATCTGCAGTTACTGAATTTCCGCAGTTAGGTGTTTCTGTGCTGTGTGGGTTTTTATTCAGAACTCTTGAACAGCAGCAGCTGTTGAGTCGTTAGTTAGAAAACAAACCAGGAAAACCAATAGAACGTTGTCATGTGCCCTACATGCAGCACGATGATCAGATAACAAAAACGAGCAGCGCAATAAAACCTTTAAGATATCCCCACCACTTCCTGCTAATGGATTACACTGGCTTACTTTGCAAACACAAATAAATCACAAGAGCAGGTTCATTTTGTTTAGTTGTAAAGGCAGTAGAGATTGAAATCATTTCCTTAGTTTTTCCTCTCCTTATTGCCTTCTCCTCTCTCCTTCCCCCTCCCTGTCCCCAGGTACTGCCTCTGAACAGCAGTCTTGTTGAGGAGAAATATTAAGCGAGAAGAGGTTTGGAGCTTTACTGCTTTAACTCCTCTTTTAAATGTGTGTCCCACTCTCTGACATTACATTACCACTACTGTAAAAGTGGGCTGCAGGCCCAGAGAGCTTTGTATCATAGTTCAGTGTTCCCAAGCTATTAGTATCAAGCAGCAGGCACTAGTGTTAGCTACTAACTATCAGCTAACTTGAACATAAATTAGGGTTGAGGTTCTTCACTGCAAGAATGCTGTGACTGATAATGAGAGCTTCTCGTGTTTGATAACTAGTTCAGAAGCTGAAAAAATCAGGGAAGGAAATCATTGCATTTCATGGTTGGTTTTTCTTTCCACTTTGTTGGTTAGGCTGAGTTTTTAAATCAGAACTAGTAACACACTTGTGTAATAGAAAAAATAAAAAACCCAAATATGTCAGACTTGAGAATGAAATTGTACAGTAGTTAACAAAGAGTATTCTTGTTTGTAGGTGTCACTGCTCTTTAATATTTTAGAACTGTGATTTAAGTTTTTTCTGTTTTTTTTTTTTTTTTCTTTTTCCCCTTAAAGGAGCAGTACCGTTTCTGCTACGATGTTGTACTGGAGTACCTGGAGTCTTCTTAGTTAGAATGGATGTGATAAAGTTCACCAAATATATGAATCTCAATAAGCTGTTTTGACAACAGTTCTTGATCCTGTGAAGAAAGATTTTAGGGGAAGAGGGGGGAGGGGATTTTAAATTTTAAATGCAAAGTATTTTTCATATGAAGTTGTGTATCTTAATAAAAGAACTCATTCTGTTTCTATGCCTGTATACAGTATCAACATTTAGTGCCACATAAATACTGTTTAATGAAAAACAGAGCCAGAAGAGATTTGCGCAAATTAGGATTTTTCAGTGTATATGCAGCCATCTCTCAATTACGGTAGAGCGACCATCTGTTGCATGTATCAATATTTCCTATATGGTATTAATTTTCTTTCTTTTTCTTTTGATACATTGTTAAAGTAAAATAACAGTGCAGGTTGATAGTAAGGTTCATTCTTTATACGTTTCAAGTGTTGCATATATATATATTATATATAGAAAAAAAAAAAAACTGGCTTATTTTGTTTTAATGTGCAATGATGGCTGGATCACGTAAGGATCTTTATAAAGGAACTTAAACATAAGCCAAAGACTCAATTGTAAATATGTCTATATGGAGAAAGCACATGTATTTATTGTTTACTTGCATTCCTTTTTTGATGGCTGAAGAAAGAAGAATCATTTTTCTTGAAGAAAGCTTTTTTTGCTGAAATCAAGTGTAAACAATTTTTGTAGTTTATTTTTTGTATGTTTTAGTGTAAGTAGAAGACATACTTTTTATGCATAGACCAAGAAACATTGGTATAGTGGTTTTGTTGTGTACATGCTTGTGATTCAAATCCATGTAAACAACTCACTTATAGAAGGTCTTTAACTACAGGACCAAAATCAAAACATTTTGCTGAAAATGTATAGTTTTTCACAGTTGCATTAGCTAAATACTCATCAAAAGACTCTAAATGGAAGGACACACATCAAAATGGCCTTGCCTATGACTTGTACAATATTAGAAGTAATTTTTAAGCACCATTATGATTTTAAGAGAACAAATTGTTTAAAAAAGAAATTCAAGCACAGATCAACAGGACAACTGCTGGACAACAAGAAGGCACTAGGTATGCCCTTCAGGGTAAAAGGTATTTGTTTAGCAAATTGTAAAATTAAGCAATGTTTATTTTGGTGTTTACAAACATGTAAGCTCTGCTTCCAAGAAAGCAAAATTTGAATAAAATAATGCCAGATTCTGGTTATGGTGGTGGTGTACAAAATATTACTGTACTTTTGCTTAGTTTGTATCCATGTGTTCACAAGTTTTCATATATTTTGCCAACTAAAATAATTCCAGTCTCTTGTTGGTCTTTTTTAGAAATGCCAGTAAAATAATACGGTGCTTACAAATATTATGTAAAGTAAGAGTGAATTAAACTTTTATTTAAAGATTATTTTATATCATTTCCTATTTTGATAACTTCTTACTTACTGTCATTGATAAGGAGTCATTCTTGTCTTGGAAGAGCTGCATACTTGGATAAGGAAGATCTCAGAAGGAATTCATACTGTTTTTCACTTCAGTATTTCAAAGGGTATTTGGAAAGAATCCATTTCATCTGCATGAAAACAAGAACCAAACATAAAGTTTCTTTCTTTACTCTGGACACATGGACCTGTTCAATACTGTAAATGGCTGAGAAATGTTCACACAATTACTGCTTTTCAGATTTTTTTGATACCCCTGTCCATATTGTATACAGACCTACCTCTTCCAGATCTAAGAAAAAGAAAAAAAAACAACCAAAAAAACCCCAGACTCTTTTCTTATCCAATGCTAGTTCCTGCCTATGAAAAGCAAGGTAAACAAGTCAGGTTTGAAAAAGTTTGAGATCTGTCGTCTTAATACTCAAGGAAAGGGAATTATAAGTTGCCTGCAATAGAACTGCAACATCTCCTGTCTGTCTTTATGAGGCCATGGAACTTCAAATGCCATTCAGCTAACTTCAGCTGTCAGGATACTGTATATATCATCTAAAGCTAGCTGTCTTCAGTGGAGGCAAAGCAGCACCTCCACAGACTGATTCATCCTGCCTGTTAGGCATCTTTCTGGAATTAGATGAATTGGGCTCTGGAAGAGCCTTGCTCCATTGACCAAAAAGAGTGTTGAAAAGATTACACTAGTCTAAAAGTTTTGTCTAATTTTTCAACAGTTAGATGAGGTGAATAGCTCTTAGGACTGTGGAATGCCAAAGCCAGAATTCTGTACTGACCAGAACAATTTCTTAAAATTATTTCTTTCCTGACCAGAAACGCGGCATTATCATTCGGCTGAATGAATTGTTATTTTCAAGGACAGCTCCTATGTTGGGGATGGTGTGGTCCATCCCCACCAGAAGTTCATAGTGCTTGGTAAGGTCTTTGGGTCTGATTTACCTTGTGCATTGAGCACAAATGGTACAAATGCCAGCTGGCATTACAGCACACTGAAACAGAAAGGATACTGTGCGTGCACAGTAACTCTGCCTCAGTTAATTCAGGTATTTTGACAGTCACGTAGTTTCTGTAACTCAAGCCGATCCTGGCAACTGAATGAGCTTTGCAGTAGCTAAAGGTTGAAAACTGGGGGAAATTCCAAGGCCTGGGAAAAGTATGGGGAGGGAATGGACTGGGCTGTGTGAGAGGCACCTCGGAAATATCCACTTCCAGTAATTGTATATCTTGATGTCCTTTAGGCAGAACATATTAAAAGTAGCTACTGAGAGCAAATTCAGAAAGAGGCAGACTGCTTCATTATGCCAGCTCTTTCCCCTCTCTTATCTTGTGCAGTGGCAGCAAATGTCAGCTTTGTTTTCTAGGAGCATTGGCTCTCTTCCCCAGGATAGGTACTGCTCCAGTATCCTTTTCTTGTGCCTGTGCAAGACACAAGAATGAGAAGTGGAGACACTGCAAATCTGCCTAGGAGGTAGAAGAGGCATTTCCCATAAACAGTGTGTGCAGTGGAGGGAGAGAAGGATTCCCACCCTTGGGGCCTTGAAGAAGGAAATGTTTTACTCCTTGGAACAGTGAAAAGCCACCAGTGCCAGTATCACAACATGCCAGCAGCTGCTGCCCTAGAGCAGTCCATGGATTTCAAGACTCCTTCTCAAAATCTTTCTATTGGCTATCATCCTTGTTGAAATGTGAGTACATACATGGCCATGTGGCTACAAGCTGCAAGTTTCCTGCATTCTGCTTTGCTCAGTTGCATGAAATGAAGACAGGACCAGCGTAAGTGGTTCATACAGGGTGAGCAAATGGACATCAAGTCAGAATACAAAGAAGAGCCACAGAGGACATCATCCATGAAGGAGTGTGTGATGATTCAAATTTGAAATGAGTGAAGTTGAAACTAATTTAATGTCACATAGTGAAAGAGAAACCAAGAGAATGTGGAAGTTGCCCAAAATGTGATTGTTCTGTGCGAGAAGTTATTTGCTCTAAAACTGAGAAGCAGTGATTCCAGTGTCCTCATCTCCGTAGCCGCTAGTGAAAGAAATTTTGAATGTTGTTTGATGGCTTTGGGCACTTTCCTATCAAACAGTAACCAAAGAGGTAACTGGGGGATGTGTTCAAACTATCTGGATACTCCTTAAATAGGCGTATTTTAGGATCCAATGCTGAAGGACCGTATCAGGCCTCAAGCACCCTAAGTCCTTGAAAGTGCTTAAAACTGAGTGATACCCCTGTCTTAAAGAGTGAAGTTCCCTAAAACAAGGCTACTAAATATCAGCACCCTGTATGGAGAGAGGCTTTCTCTTTTCTTTACCTCTGTGAATTTGCCTTCCTATGTTGACAGTGACCCAGCTCTAGCAGAAGAAGGTGTGAAGAGACCCAGGGGTTTTTTTTAACTCTTCTCCAGGAGCTGAAAGATCACACACTGGCTGGTGGTGAGGTCCTAGAATTTACATTTCCTACTTTCTGGGTAAATGCTGTCATCAAGAAATGATGATACTGAAAGAGGCTTCACCTTTCTGAAAAGCTGTCACAGGCATAATCTTGAGGCTTAGTATCCCTTAGTGTACGCAAGCAGTTAATGGGATTTATTGCATTCAGGAAGTCACTCAGATACAAGAATTATGTATGTCTTTACCTTGCCCAAGGTACTACATTAAGAAATACAATATTCCTTAGTGAAACATGAAAGTAAAAGCTGCTGCAGGAGTTTACTTATGTGCTATTTCAAATAGGTTAACAATTTCTGATATGTAAGCTCTAAAAAAGTGAAGTGAGGAAGCAATGGTGGGCAAGTGCTGTGTCATTGAGCCTCCAAAGTGAATTGAAATGTTAAATGACAAGAAAGGGGCAGTTGGAGAGAAATTGTTGCAAAATCACTGCATGGCCAGGACACCTGGACTGATAAATGACTACATAAAGGGCCTTTTTTAAGCTTCATCCTGCTGCAGTGTCAGAAGAAACCCTGAGATCTTGAAATAAATGTAAAGGCTGCTTTTATAGTGCCCTGCTCTGTTCTGAAAAGTAACTCATTTTCTGCTGTACTTTCCTGTGTCACGTAGAGGTCTGAATTGAGTTAAGTGATCCTAATCTCACAAAGGAACCTTTGTGGTGGTTTATTGCTAGTGCTCTTCCTTTGTTAAATAAGCAAAGATCTTGTAGCCTTTGCAGATCCAGGCTAGTCAACGATATCTGTGAATATTCACTTATGTCTTTACCCTCTTGAGTTAAGTAATCTGTTAATAACAGCTTCTGTACATTGAGGATGAGATTTTCAGAATGTGCATAGATTTAGTCCCATAAACTTTCCCTTGAACTAAATGCAGCAAAACTTTGCCTTTGTTATTTTTCTAATTTAATAATAAGGGCCCTGTTTAAACACAGTCTGGGACAAGGACAATATAGAAGAGGTGTTTCTAGATAATTTTAAACTTGCTGGATGTTTTTCTCTTTAAGCTTGACTGAAAGAACAGTGTGCAACGGTGGTTGTTGACTGGCATAAATACTATTTTGCCCCACTTTTCTCAGAAATGCATTATTTCCCTGCTGTTGGGTTTGGAGTCCTAATTTATGGAGAGATTGACAGGTATGATGACAGGCACAATAGGATGTTTACCTGATAATAATGTTTATTAACTATGTCTTGGCCAACAACAGATTTTTTTTGTGTGCCTTGTTGAGATACAAAAGCTTGATTTCAATAGTCTTTTGTAACCTCTTCTAGCTTCCATCTGGGTTAGAAAATAGTTCTGACTTTATAACTTTTATCAAGATAAATAAAATCCCCATATGCTGAGAGATTTTTCACCTCCCCACCAAGCAAGCAGAAAAAATGAAGACTATATTAAAAAAGTATCAGTAAACCCTCTCTTTTGGATAAAAGAATGCTGAACCAAAACATGTATTTGGAATATCATGGGGCTTTTTGGTAATGAGCACAAAATGGCATCTGGCAAAACACAGTACCTCCAGATTGTGAGAGTACGTGCATATTTTTCTGCCAGGTGCAAAACAGTGTGAGATCTTTGCATTTTATGGTGGAAAACTTTTGTCTTTCTTTTGTGTACCTAATCATTTGTAGAACAGTAACTGAAATGACATGGTATTTTGCTGAGTCCTAAAATTTTGAAGAAAGTTACTGTCTTTTTTGTACTATGATGGCAAACTTAAAACTAGAGATTACAGTATCTCTAGCATTTCTCTCTTGAGGTAACAGAAGGGTTTTTTCTTGTTTTGTTTTTTTTCTGTTTTTGAGTTTTTTTGGTGTAGCAGACATAAAGCCAAACTACAGAAAGGTTAAGCAAAATTTTGGAGGATATGTATGGCGTTAAAGGTTGTGTGTTAGGACATAAGTCTCACCAGTCAGATTTTGCTAGTGTGTATGGTCCAATTGCCAAGTCTATGGATGGGCACAATAATAACTGCTCCAGACTGTGGATCCTGATGGGTTATCTTTAGAATGGGATCTGGTGTTGTAGCCTTTTTCCCCAGTTTCGGGATAAAATTATTATGAAACTTGCTTATGATACAGATCAGCAACACAAAATTACCTCGCTTTACTGAAAACGCGATGCTTGGAACTGCCTGCGGAAGGGGTGCATGTGTGTGTGTTCATGGTGAGATAGGTAAAAATCACAGACTTAGGAAGCACTGGTACTGCTACAATATTTTCAGTTGCACAAAATCATATTATTGAAGCGTCAGTTGATGCAGTGTAAACTCGTAAAGAGGTTACTATTTAGTTTCATCTTCTGAAATGATCAAGGTTTCCAGCTTACCTGGCCTTAAGAAATACAGCAGTGTTTGGACAGTACTTCTTGCAGGTCACACAACTTCAGGGATAAGGGTAAGAAGGCACTAAAAAAAATAAAAGTAAAGCACTAGTAAAAGCACTAGGCATAGCATAGGTTCATTTAATATTTCTCTTCCAGCAAGATGAGCTGGTTCAGCTAGTGTGACAGTGAGCTGTAATTACAGCTGTGAGAAAATAACTGTGTGGTTTTGTCTGTGGCAAAGGCTTTTTAAAATATCTTTTTTTAAAAAAAAAAAAAAAAAAAAGTAGTGCTGGCTTTGTGTCTCCTTTACTGTGCCTTCCTTTCAGGTACTTGTTTACTTCAGATAATAGCCTTGCTTAATACAGACCCTTTCTATGATGATAGTGCTTTAAGCAGTCAGACTCACAGTCTGTAACACCCTCTGTTTCAAATACAGCTAAACTGTTTGTGTGGATTAAAGGTAACGTGGAGATGTGATAACTGCTATAGTGCATTCAGGGAGGAACTGGAACGGGCAGAGGCCTAGGGAATAGATCTCGTGCTTTTGCACAGGGAGATTTATAAGCTTTGGGCAAGAGAAAGAATAAAATAGCCAGTGAATTGATTGGGACTAGCATGGTTATAGGAACTGTTACCTCTTCCCTGGTTACTTGGATAACAGCACGGAAAGTACTGGTACTGAATGTAGGCATGGGCAGGATGGAGAGCTTCCAAAATTTAGACCAAATTGGGTTTTCCCAAAAGCGGTACATCTGTGAAGTATGTGGAAGATGTGAGGAAAGAAAGAAAGAAAGAAAAAGAAAGAAAGTCCTGAGTTCCTCAGTCAGTGAAAAAGTTCCAGGTATTGGGTATATATTGGGTGTGTTGTGCTGTGCCTACTGTCAGGCAAGGCCGAACAGATGGTTTAGGCCACTGAAGATGAAAGATACTGAGCAAACGACAGCATCAAGGGAAGAAATGGGTGGTTTATATGAGCAGCTCCTTCAATAAAGGAGAGATCAGAGTAAGTATCATGAAAGAAAAAAAAATCCCCCAAAACCAGATCTATCAGATGCAAGAGACATCAGCTCACATACCTCAATTTATGACCGGAGATATCCACATGATGTTTGGACTTGGGCAGTTAATTGCCTTGAAGTCCACAAGGTGCTGTTTTTGTGATACCGTGTTTGTCGTCTCTGATCAAGAAGGTAGAACATTGTGGTGAGGCTGATCGTGATCATTCAGATATTCCTTATCTTACTTTTGAGAACAAGCAACAGATGAAAAGTACAAGTAAATAAGACAATAAGTTATAGCTCAAGCATGATTTCACAGGCATGATCTTGGTCCCTACCCCAGTCTTGATGCAGACCCAGATGTTACTTCACAGGCCTGTTTCCAATGCTCGTTTTTTAATGTAATTATGGTTTGATTTTTTTTCTTTTCTCAGAAAAAAAATCATATAGAAAAAGACAAAATTAGAGACGGGGTGATGAGAGGGGAAACATCTGGGGAGAGATTTATAAGAGACAGCTGCTTGACTGTAGTCTCAGGGGAGCCACTGTGAAGGAAGACTTCACAGACATAAAGAATTTTGAGCGTCTTGAAAACACAAGCCAATCTGATAACATAAATAGCTTCAACATCTATTTAATATTTTGGGAAAACCATAAAGGGACTGTGTTATTTGGGAGGCTTGGGGTGGGGGCACTTCTCACGCACATGCCTATGTTTTGCATACCTTCACTTTTAAGACTAAGTAACACAGCTATTTGGTCACGCAAAAACTCATTTTATCACACTATCATGATGTGATACTTTTGTTCATTATCTTGAGTTTCCTAGTGAGGCATCTATTCTGGAATTGCCGAAGGCCACACAAACATTTAAGGAGGGCAGATATTCATCTGTTTTCAAGATAGCCTGGTATTCAGTCTAGACTTCACAGTGGTCTTTGTATGTCTTTGCTCTCCTACTCTTTCTTAGATTCTGTGTCTTAGCCCAGGCCAAAGCAAAGCGGGCAAGGATGGGACACAGTATTATCTCCACAATGCATTTCAACTTTTTAGCAGAAAAGATTTCACATTTCTAATAGCTGGACACAACACATCCCATCCTCTGATCTGATATTAGCCAAGATCTCTTGGCATCTCTGAAAGCAGGCGTCTTGTTATTTGTCATTTAAAATCTGGTAGGGGCATTAAGCAGGATGACAATAAATTAATTACAAAGGGGAGCAACTGCAGCTGCTCTTTTGTCCCTTTGATTGCTCCTCTGGGTGGGGAGGAGGTGGAAAAGCCTGTTCCTTTCCAATTCTTAAGAGGTCTGTGGGCTTAAAAAGCAATCTGAAACAGCACAGGAAAAGGTTTGGTTAGCAGCATGTTTATCGGTGTTTGATTAGAAGAAAAAGATGTATGGGAGAGGTTTGTTAACTCAATAGAAGATCCTAGGTGAAGGGAAAGGAGGTAGAAATATCTGGGGTTTAGGTAATCAGAACACAGGTAAAACTGGCATTTCTGTCATAGCAGTTGCTGAATGTGCTGTGCTACAGTAAAGTTGTTTTAAAATACAACTGAAACATTAACGAGTGAAGGGAGATGTGGCAAAAATCAATTTCCATGCACCCAGCTTCCAGTAATGTTATGCTAGCAGGTGTCTGCGTGGGAGTGGGGAGGTGTGCTCTTGTCTCTGTGCCAAGATGCTGGGTTAAAACACCTGGCCCAGAGGGCAGGATTCAGAAATACAGCGTGCTGGGAAGACCATAACTGTCCAAACTGAGGGGAGGGCCAGCTTCACTGCAGTCATCTCTTGAGTTAGTTGCTCTTTTCACTACTGTCCAAGCAAGGAGAGAACCATGGTGCAGACAGCGTTGCTCCTTGGAGGAGGAAGACCACAGGGTGTAGCATACTGGTGGGTGCCGATCACAGGGCAGACCTGGATGAGCAAGGGGTTCTGGTTAACTGCTAGTTTTGAGAAGCTGTACAGCATCCTCAACTGCATGTTAAAAAAGGATTCATCACATTTCCTTCATTTTTTTCCAACCTTTGGGCTGTTTCTGCTATAACTCTGCTTGCTTTGATTTTATTTTATCTTCTCTTCTATTAAGACTTTCAGTGTTTGGATTACATTTCTTTTTTTAATGATTTTTTTTCTTTTCAAAGTGCCCTCTTTTATATGATGTACTTAAACTTTCCTTAGCAAACGTATCTTCAGCTACGCTATGTTGGTGAGTTTTATAGGTGAGCAGAGCGTGGAATACAGAAAAAGAAATAAGCAAAATACGTTATTTGTGAAAGGGGACTTTGGTGTAAGTGATGGCTTTTCAAATTTAAAATGTTATCCTCTAGCCATGGGAAGTCTGTTTGAATTAATACATTGACATAATTCTACAAGAACACTTACAAATTCATTTCTCAAAGAGATATGCAGGGAGCTGCCAGCTGTCATTGTTCAAGATGTGTCTTAGCTATTTGTGCCGGCTGTTCATTAGATCTCACAGGGTGCTCAGCACCAGACTGCCCATAGCAGGCGTGAGGAGCCAAGGGTGCTGTGCAGCCCCACGGTCTCTCAGCACCCGCCAGCTTGGGGTCTCTGAAGCAGCATAGGGAGAAGCAGTAGGGAGAAGCGTCCAACTGCTGCACGGTGTACTTCACCCATGAGAACATGTGCTACAAACACATTGAAGGAGATGCCCAAGGGTCACAAATGCTCTTGGATGTCAAATAAATGTGAATGCAACAAACTGAAAATGAGATGAAATGCTGGCAGAAAGACTTAAACTCTGAAGTGAGAGCCCCAGGATGTTTCCTTGCAGACTTTGAAATTTCAGATAATTTAAATTAAGTCTGTAGAGAAGGACAAGGGGAAAGGGCCTTGGTGGGATTTCAGCATATGTTCCATATTGCAAGATTATCTGTGAAAAGAAAGGGATGCAGTATATGCTACTCAGTAACTTACCACTACATGTGAACTGCAATGAGATTTATTCAGCATTGGAAGGGCAAACAACAGAGATGGTGAGATGCTGACGCTTCTGGATTGAGTATCTTAATAGGAAAGGGTTAAAACACACAACAGAGAAGTTAGAGCAAATGCTACCCGTGGATTCTTCAAGAAAAAGTTGTTTTCTAGTCTTTTTATAGGCTGTTCTTGAGAAGAGATCCTGTGCTTTTTCCGCCTCCACAGTTGAGAAGACAGGCTCACTGGCCAATTTGATTAGAAAATACATTTGTGTTCCAGCACTACTTCTCTTCCCAAATTAGTCCCTGAAAGCTAAACCTCTCCCAGTGTGAAGTGTGCTGCTTGCTGTTAGTGAACTTCTTATTTCTAGTAGCTTACCACAAAAATGGCATAGGGTGTAGCACTGGAAAAAGATGTCAACTATTGCCATTAAAATAGTTGGCCATTGCCAACTATTATCCATTAAAATATTGTGCTTCTCTGTTGTGTGAGGCAGAAGATGGCATGTGTGCTGCCAATGAGGACCTTAGAGTGGTCTTCGGTGACAACCCACTTGTAGACAACACTCTGCTCTTGAGTAGGCAGAAGTGGGGTTGGAAGAGGAAAAGAGCGGGCTGCGGGTGCTTCTCTTTGCTTGCCGTAAAGCAAAGATACTTTCCTTACAATAGTCCCAGATTTTTGCATAAGCAAATTTACTTGATTTTGCATTCTTTCCAAAACTAAAATCTAATTGCACTAGGACCCTTACCTGAAACCAGGTAAGTTTATAACTGATAAGTAAAAATAAGCGTATGACACAAACAATAAAATAGAGCATTAGTGGTATCTGACCTTGTGCCAAAACGCAGACATGTCTCACCACCACCCCCAGGATCAGGCCTAATGAGAACAGACTGAGAACTGCCATGGCTCTCTGCTCTCTGCACTGGCTGAAATTGTGGCAGGTGTCAGGTGGTCAGTTTGCTGCCTGTTCCCATAAAAGGAGCATTTAGCTGTTCTTTATTTCAGAACTTAGTTTTCCACAACTTAGACTTTTTCAAATCCCTTCATCTATGTTCAACTCCCTGGTGTATTTCCAAAAAAACCCCAAGAACAGGGTTCACCAATTACTAAAATCTTTATGCTACTTCTTCCTAAGAAAGAGCAAGGGACGTCTGAAATGTGGCCATAGGATGCAGATTGCTTAAGCAGCAAATGCAACTAAAGCTTTTATATGGCGAAGTAATAACCAAAATGCCTTGCAGCGGGGTAATATCAATGCCTTGAAAAAGGTAGGAAACTAGAATCAATTTAACTGATGTGTTGGCAAGTGTTAATTGCTCTTTATATGGAGCCTTGATTCTTTGATGAATACCCAATTTTGCTGTGGAAATGGTATAATTTTAGACTGAGCTTCATACACAGAGTGGAAGTAATCGCAATTAATATTGTTCTCGAACTTTCAAAGCTCTTTTCGTATTCAGGCCTTAAAATAGTGTGCTTGCTGGATTGTATCTTTCTGTGTACCTTTTTTAGAAAGATTCCCATTAATGGTTAAAAAACCTGCTTGTTTTTGTAGGTATTTTTAAATGGCAGCTGATATTCCTGCTGAATAAAAATGGGCAAACATCTTCAGTGCCACCATTTCACAGTTAATTTGAAAGTCAGACAACAAGTTTGTCATTTAAGATAAATATTGAGCGTGACAAAAAAATCAAGGTAACTATTATTAAAATAGAAGCTTTATTGATTTCTTGGCTATTTACACTAAACTCTGGGTTCTAATGCTCACATAAAAATCAGTTATTAGTGTTCTTTCTTTCTATAAAGTAGGCATTAGAAAGGTAGGGAGTGTGAGATGCCAGTTTTCATTCTAGTTCTGTTAAAGCTCTTTGCCGACAGGGAAAGTCAAACTGTTTTGCTTCCCTTCTGTAGAAAATTGTCAGTTGATAGGTGAAACTTCAGGAATAATTAGTGAAAGTAGATGTGTAAATTCCATTGGGGAAATCAATCTTTTATAAATATATTTAAATGAATTCAGTGTCCTTTTCTTTGAACAGTGACAGGGTGCAAAAATTTATTTTGGATTCCTTTAACAGCATCTAGAAACCTACATTGCCTCTTTAAAAATAAATTACAGCACACCCCACTCAAGAAACCACAAAGGGAGGGAGTGATGTTTAAAATTAATTCAAAAAATTTCTCCAACATGTCTCCAGCTGTCAAAAATGCATTGAAGATATGCCAAACATATTTCAAAACACTTTTTTGTAAATTGAAGGTATCTCAAGTAATTTTTCCTGCCAAAGTAAATCTTTCATGGACCTGTACTTGTCTCTAAAACTGTGATGTCTTCTTTTTCAAACCTGCACTCTCCCTCTCCCGCCAAGAAAACAATCTACAGAAAGCAGGTACTTAATGAAATCTGCAGACGTGGTTGGGGTGGTGGTTGTTGCTGTTTTGGGGGGTTTTTTTGCTTTTTTAAGAGAGAGGAGAAAACTGGTTCTGTGGTGGAAGCACTTAGGTTAGGGAGATCTGGGCTATGGAGAGGGCTTTGGAGATCTGGACACAGTTCATGGCCCTGCCATAGCTTTTCCATACCACCTTGGATAAGTCATAATTTCTCTGCTTTGGGTCTCCCCTGCAAAGCAATGTCTCAGAGTGAGTATAGAAGACAGAAGCTAGAAATGTGTGATATTTGCTTAGCTATTGAAATGCTGGTAATAAAAAAAGAAAGTGGTAACACTAATTAAGGGTCACAGGTATGGCCCATTTTGTATAAACGTTAACCATTTTGACAGGTTCCTCTTTGTACTGGAAAGGCCCAGAATTTCTGGTGTATTAACATTTGCATTCTACTTTATCTTCGAAATGTTTTTTAAATGCTTATGAATCAATCTTCTTAAAGGCAGGTAGCATTAATTAATGCCTGCCGATAGATGGAGGAATTTTTAGCTTGAGATTTTGAGTCAATACAAGTGTAGGACTTAGAAATCTCAGATCACACCAGTCTCTCTGTGGTTGACTAATACATTAATAGAACTGCCTGCCTCTGCAGCAATTCAGCCTTTCAGGGTTTTCAGTGTCAAATTCCTACACAGTTCTAAAACTCTAAATATATTTATTAAGATCGCGATGCTAATCACGCTTACCAAGAGAAGGAGAGAGGGTCCTAGAGATGCATTTCCCATAGTTTAGTGATGCATTCAAAGCAATTAATCCTTGTTTAAGAAACTTTGAGAAACCCCTGTGAGTATTCTTTACAGGGCTGTAACTTAAAACAGCACTATCAGCAAGGTGTTTCTATGGGAAGCCATGACCAGCAGAAAGCCATAACTCTTCCTTATTAAGAATGTACTCCAACCCCTATTAAAATCAATGGAAAGACCTTTCTGACTCCAGTAGGGACAGAATCAGTCAATTAAACGTAGGAAATATCCACAGGTTATTATTGTTCAGTCCATAAAAATAGTCAGCCAAAAACTTACTATTTTTTCAGAAGGTGATGTTCATGCATATGCTTCAGTTCTTTTAAAAGCACTGGGGGATCCTGGTTCTTCAATAGACTGTTCACTGGAGTCAAACATTGGCAAACAACCCTCTAGGCTCAGGAGCTTTTACTAACAGGCTTTTGTTCACACCTGCTAAGTCATTTAAATTTAATATTAAGAGCACGTCTAAGATCTCTCTGCTGAGCCATAGGGAAATGTCAAAGAACCCAAAATATAGTTCTTGAAAACAAAGGAAAGTTCACAATACAATCACATGGCATTAAAATGTTCCAAGTTTTTAAAACCAGAAGAAGCCATCACAATTCACTGGGGTGACCGCCTGCATAGCAAAGGTGTTAGGATTTTCATCCAGTCATTTTTGTATCAAGTCCAAAAATGTGGAGCTGAGCAAGGCAATATCTTTGGAAGGGCAGACTTTTTCTTTGTCTAAGGGCTCTGACTAACAGTGAAGTAGTATAAAGCCCAGTGGTTAACCACCCTTGTTCTTGAAAATGATTCCTTATTTCAAGTTTTAGCTTCTACAGGATCTTGCTATGCCTTTGTATGCAGGATTAAAAAGCCCTCTACCAGTAGCAATACCAATACCAGAGTGCATATGAGCTGGGCTGCATGCGGAAGTTGGAATGTTTAAAAAAAAAAAAAAAAACCCTCCTTTTTGATCACTGAAATATGAGGCAAACATATTTCACAAAGGTGGAAATTAGAAGCAATTGTTGCAGATGCCAAAGGATAAATTACATAAATGTTATGCTATCAGAGCTTAGGCTTCTTTGGAAGGAAAGATTTCAAGTGTTTTGGAGGTGATAGTCTGGTTTTCCTGAGGAAGTGAGCCCATCTATCTAAACACAGAGAAACAGCAGGGAAAGCTTGTGCACAGAGCTCTGTTATCAGGTTGTAGCTCTGCATTGGCAATTAGATCTTTAGCTGATTCAGGCCCTGTCTCTCTGGGACTTCCAACAGAGCCATACATGCTTGTATGGGTTGGAGTTTTTGTGTATGATGGGGCAGGTGATGAACAAGCAATCAACTGAGATCATCAGTTTGTGTAACACAGGCCATTGCAAAGACACTGCTGTCAGCTGAGTCTCCATTACTTCTTGGACGGGCTATATAAAACCTGTGTGGTCCTGCCAGAGCCGGTGCTGCTTGAGAGAGGAACATCCCAGACACTGAAATCTCTGCTTCATGCTGGCTTCCTCTCAGGAGCAGCTTCATTGTAATACTCTTCAGCCCTACTGAGCCAGTCGACTCATATAAATGATGCTGACACTACAGCTGATCTCCACCTATAAGAATGGAAGACCTATCTCCTTTTCTTTATCTGAACTGTTCTTGATGGTGCTTTACAGTGCTATATTTAGTCTCGACCTAAGTGCCCCAAGTGTTCACTTGTTCCCTTGGGAGATTATTTCACAGCTCAATGCACTTGTGTCAAGGAGAATTCCCTACAGTTTAGTCTGACTTTATCTTTAATGACAGGTGGAATTGCCACCTTACACTGGGAAAAAAAATACACACACATACTGAACTTATGGCAATACCTTCAATCTGATTCAAGTGGTAGCATTACCGTCCAATATAAACCTCAGTCATATCTGCCTTCCAAGTCTTAGCTGTTCCCAGTTACCCTGAAGCATTCACCTCTTTGGAATTATTGTTCTGCCAGCTCAAATATCAAACACATTTCCCTTGTTATAAACACAAGAGAAACACAACTCAATAAATTGGTATATCTCCCTGCCGACTTACATTCCCAGGAGAACCTTGATGCCTGGTTTCATATTTACAGGACCATTTTAAAGATTCCCTTCAGCCAGCTCAGCTAATGCTGTGGTTATATTGAGAACGGGCTGGGTTTAAAAACAAAAGTCACAAACATTCAGAAATTTAGTATTGATTTTATTTGAAAACTTCAAACACTATTTTGGCTTCATGAAAACAGGTAAGGAAAACAAATAAGTGTTTGTCAGCATTCTGGAAAAAATTATTCTTGGGAACAGTTTTGCAAATTCTGTGTTTTGTCCATTCTTCTGAGGTAGCGAACCACTACTTTTCAGGCTTATTCCCCTACAGCTAGTTTGTGGCCACCCCCTAGGGCACGACTCAGGGAGGTGCGTGTGGTGAAGAGGCTGTGCTGCCCCGCAGCCCTGGTTCCTGTCTATGCACATGTTCCTGCACAGCCAAAGTGGCTGCCTGCAGCTGCACGAGGAATCCCAGCCACTTTGGCACTTGCAGGTTTTGGTGCTGGAGTCAACCTTCACCCTGGTGTTGGCTGGAGGGGGTGGAGTGACCAGATGAAATGCTGCTTCCTAACACTTGCAGGACACAGGGGATGGGGAGGTGCCTATAAACTCTTTGGTTATGCAGAAGGCAGTAAGTCGGAAAAGGAGGTGTGGTAAGGAGAGGTTTGTGGCCTCTGTTCTGTCAGTATAGGAAGAACGGACTCAGATTTTGCCTCCTCTCAGTCCAGTCTACATGTATTTTACCCAGTTTGTCTTTATCTTCAGTACTGAAACTACAATTAAGTGAAAGGAATTTTTCCAAGTCAAGGTCCTCCTGTGAACTTAATCTCTGATAAGATAATTCAAAAAAAGAGATCTCTTTTTACCTGCAGTTCATGATGATGATTGGCAATCTTCCACTTCAGGATGAATGATGGTTTGGAAATGGCAAATGATTTTTCTCTCTGCACTTCGCATTGCACAGCAAACTGCAAAAAGCTCCTGCAGAGCATTGGGGAGAACAGATCAGTGTTTCTCATTTACCTCTCTAGGTGCTAACAGAGATTAGGGATCCTCTGATAACACACGAACAGTGGGTGGCATTACGGATTTGGATTGCAATTCTGGAAGAATGTATATATATATAGAAGTTCTCTCATAGCAACTAAGTTGTTTTTGTTAGGCTAGGTGATGAAAAGCTGGTCTCCACAAACCCAGAGGAGCCCTGAGGAGCAATGGCACATGGAGGGACCCCAGTCATACCCAGGCCTGTCTCAGGGGAGGGCTCAGCCCTAAAGGCTCCCCTCCGCACCCGGGGGGCACACAGAGCCTGGCCCCGGCAGGGGGACCCCAGTGCTCTGTTGGAAGGAAAGCCCCTGCTGGCCCCCCAGGGCGTCCTAGGGGCCCCAGGCTGGGGGCAGCTGCTGCCGTGGGAGAGACTCTGCAGCATCGTCTGGACAGGGCCACCCCCGGGGGAGATGGGGCTCGGCACAGGGTGTGGGGGAGCAATTTGGGGTGCCAAGCTTATTATGGGATGTTTAGGGGGGAACCAAAAGGGGAAAGGGGTCAAAGTGGGTCAGGAGGAACCAGTATGGGAAAGGAGAGGGATGAGGGGAGAAAAGGGGCCAGTGGTGTGTCGCCAGGCCTGGTGAACGTCCATGTCCAGCTGTGCCTGCACCTGATTTCTGGCTCCTCATTGCAGCCATGTCTGGCTGTTTTCCTGAGTGAAGGGCTCTGTGTGTGTCCGTGAGTCCAGGGTCTCCACCAGCAGCTGGCGCGGACTGTGGCCTCAGGGTCACACGCTCAGGTGCGAGCAGCTGGGGAGAGTGGGCACACTGGGTCACTTACTGCATGGACTAAGTGTCTAAGGCCAGCTACTGCAAGGATCCACACTATATGTTTATATATAAATAAATAAATATTTTTTTTCCATTAATGGACCTTCCTCCTGACCAGCCAGAGAAGGAAACAGGATGAGGCTGTTGGTGCTGTTTGTGTTTGGGTGAGTGTTGAGTGTTTCAGTCTATGCGTACGCTTTAGACGTGTGTGTTGCGTGTGTGTCTCCTGGGCATACAGGCTCAGGCTCACTGCTGTGTGGACCTGGGGGCATGGGGCTGTGACAGCCTCACCTCCATTGCATTACCAGATTTGGTAAGCCCAACAGGTTTTGTTTTGATTTTTCTTGTACAAAAAGCATACCTGTTTGTACACTTGCTTTGCTGGGGTCAAGTGATTTTGAAACTAGCTCTTATTTTTTTACATCTGTTTGCAGTCCGTGATAAACTGTTTTTGTGGTGGTGTTCCTGGCAGCCTTATTGAGTCAAAGCGCCAAATGCAAGTGAATTCAGGACCATTAAAAAGTGGCCTTAAGACATCTTTTTCCATAGATAAAAACCACATGGACAAGTAAAGCCTGCCTCCTGGTAACGACAAAATACTTGATCACCTCAGCAGGAGCAAGTATATCAAGAAATTGGCTTTGATTCATCAGAGTTGCTTGCTTAATTTTTAATCATATAAAACTGTCCCATCTAAATAGCTGAAACCAGTCATGCACTTCAGTGCTCTGCACTCTATAAGAATAAGCTTCTTATCGTGTGGGTGTTCCGATTGCCACATTACCACTGAATGTGAGTAATTTTCTCTGCTCTCTCCCACATAAATTATATTTGGTTAATTTTAGTGTGTGTTGTTGGGAGGGAGGAAGGAGAGGTCTTTTGTGTTAAAACAGTCAATGATTAGTTGGCTGTGCATATTCCCTAGCTTGGCTTTTACTAATACCTGTTGCTCCTAGACCTAAAGTCCTATCACTCATCTTGTCTGCAGCACCTGCAAAGTTAACAACTGGCAGTAGCAAGCTCTGCACCCATGGTCTCCCTGCTCATAATCCCCCTTTTGCGCTCTCTGGAGCAACATTTGTTAAGACCAAGTAACAAGCTCTTCCCACCTCCCGCCTTGCACCTTAGGAAGCTGGGTACCTGCTGCAACCATTTTATCTGTTAACATATGAGCAAGCTTATATTCTGTCCTATAAATTAGTACTTATAGAGGTAACGCAGCTAAGGAACTGTTAGAAAATAAGCAATTGCTTTTCACGCTCACCATTTTGTCATCTTGCCTCGCTGCTTTCCCTGACACCTTTGGGAGACAGGAGAGCAGTAACAGAGAATGTGAAATCACAGTCACTTCAGTTTTTCTGGTGACCTGATTCTGCCGCTTGTTTGCTGCATGGTCTTGCTCTTCTGAGGAGTCCTGCTGAAATAACAGCGCTTGATAAGGTTGACAATAATGGAGTTGGGAACAAATCTGGGAGTTTGGCCTCAATGCAGTCTGATTTTCACAAGGTACTGAGCAGTAGCCTCCTAAAATTCATTCCTTATTGCAGCATCTCAAATTTGAGCCCCTCCGCCCCCAAGTCATTGGTCACATTAGAAAATCGTGGGCATTTTGCATACCTGCATTCTGTTTTAATGCCTGTTTACAGGACAAAATAATTTGTATTCTATTTTTATATCTTAAATCCAGCTACAATATTTATTGCAGCAAAAAGGATCAGAAAAAAAAGGTTTCATTTTGTCTCTTCAAAGGGTGCTTATGGTTTTGAAGAGAACAAATAGCAAACTATTTTTCTCTGTTCCCCTCCCCGCCAAAAACACCAAATGTGATGGTTTTTTCTGCTTTAGGCGGGGTTGATATAGTCAATATCTTTTTTTCATGAGGTCAGTATTTCCAGCAGCGAATCAATAACTGTCATCAATGAGATGGAGTTTTGTAGCAAATCCTCCTGCCCTCTCTGAAGCTCGGTATCCATAGCAACCCCCAGCACTTCTTTGAGCCCGACGTGGCACCTACACAGGCACAGGTAGTGAACGTCTAACAGCGGCAGCTGGTGCTGGCTCTCATAGTTTCACTCACTCAGTGTCTTTCCTCCCACCTAACCCTCCGACTTGCAGGCTGAGGAAGAGGCCACAAAAGTGAAAAACCAGAAGTACCTCCCTTCTCCTCTTTACCCCTCCCCTCGGCAACGGGGCCTGACGGCTGTCCCAGGCACAGCATGTATGAAGCTGCAAGTGTTGCTACCTTGAAAGGCTTTTCCTGGTCTTTAAGTGCCAAACCCACGTGCTGCCTTGCTGCGGACCATGGCATCTACCCTGGAGAAGTTCATTCATTCTTTGGACCCCAGAGCCCTTCCCAGGGTCCTCCAAATCCAATCAGGCATCTATTTCCAAGGTGAGCTTTGGCTGCTTTTTAGCAAGGCTTTTAGAATCTGTCTGTGACATTAGGGCCCTCTTGGGACAGAGATAAGAGGGATGCAGAGGAGGATGCTGCTGATCTGGTGGCCCTGCAGTTTCCCATCAGTTGCAAATTCCCCTTTGAAGAAAGAAGTGCAATAATCAGTGGCTTTGGAGGTGTCTTTTGCATGGAGTACACCTCGTTTTCTCGTAGGCAGAGAGGAGAGCAGGCTTGCCTATAGCTGTAGACAGTCCTCATCGTATCCTGGAAAGAGTCCTGGAATGAGTCATGAACGGGCTTTGCACTTGCACAGAGTTGTCAGTCTAGCAATCTCACATCACTTCACAGAGGTTAATTGATTAAACCTAGCATTGGTCTTCTGGGGTTGGCAAGGAGCAGTGCTCTTTGTGTTAGAAATAGAGAAACTGAGACACTGGAACGTGACCGTGAGGGACAATAAGGAAAAGCATTTTCCTGAAGTTCTGCCCTGGATTTAAGGATGCTTCTCAGTTGCAACAATATGAAGGGATATGTATGAGCCAGACATGAGCATCACAGGGGCAATATTTTGCTGGATTTGCCTTATCTATCTCCATGAGATTGTTTTATGCCATTTTTATTGTTGGGCTCTGCTTGTACATGAACCACAGTGAAAGGATAGAAAAGAGGCTTGCACTGGAGGGAAAAATTCTGAACTTGTTCAGGGCTTGAACTCCATCAAACAAGAGTAAAAATGCCATCTGGTGTTCAGTCCAGCCCATGTATCAACCTAGGAAAAGAAAGTTATCTCCCTTCCACTGCAGCTCAGTGGCTTGCAGAGGGACTAGGTAAGACCCCATGCAAATAAAGTCCCTAGTGGCACTATGCAATGAAAAGCATGGTGTTACAAATTCCTGCCAGCTGCAGGTGAGAGAGGGAAAACTTGGGGTCACACTAGATAAAACAGAGGGGGCTTTATGAAATGAGCTGAAGCCATATCTGCTTCAGGATCCGCAATATCTGTCTTTATGTTAATCTAAAATCCTCACACTTCTCCATAGCAGAAGAAGAGAGGATGTGGCTGCCAATAATTGTGGCCATGGAAAATCTGAGCTGCAACCTCTGAGCTTACCTGTGGTTGGAGTGGGTGGATTCCTTCCCTCCAGCACCCGCAACAACAGTCCTCTTGGGGAGGGAAAGAAAAAGGGAGATGACGTAAGAAGCTTAAGCTGCTATCATAGCACTCCTGATCACCTATCTTGGCTGCTTTAGAACCTGCCTAGGACACATGAATCTTACTGATGTGCAAAATGGCATTCTGGGAAACAAACTTGGCCAAAATTACCAGAAACTTCTGAAAATATGATTTTCTGCACTTTTCTCATTTTGAAATGTGGCCTGTTCATATTTTCTGTTTTAAAATGGGCCAAGAACTTGATTTTGGCCTGAAATGAATTAAAATCTTGCTGAGAAGATTACTACGTAAGTGAGGAAGAATGGAATTTATTTCAACTAAAAAACAGAAGAAAACTTTCTTAAGTTGGAGTAGCCACCATATTTGCCGCTTTCCATACATCTATACAGCGGAGGGAATATAAATTGTGTATGGATTTACATAAATATATATACACACGAAAACAAAATACCATGATAAATTCATAGCAGCCCAGCTGTTGGCAGGTTGCATATCCAGAGTCACTTCAGTTTGCATCCTGCTGCTAATGGGTGGTAAAGCTCAAACCACTTTGTCTTCAGAGTTGGGGTATTTCTGTATGTGCTTCAATTTGCTCTGCAGGCATATGCTACACTTGAGAACAAGTATACAGCTCCAGTGTAGGATATGGGCCATTCTGTGACAGCCTCGTCTCATTCCCTCTGTGAGGAAAAGGCTATTACTGATAACTGTCTGTAGTAAAAGAGCCTGTGCAGCCTTGGGAAGGGGTGATAGTGTTCCATACAGACCCAGAAATGTTTGCACTAAAAGTTAGACCCCTTGTGCTGCTCTGTTGCTTCTTAAATCTTTGGCAGTGCAAACTCTTCTGCCCTCTGCTCTGGCGGCTTCTGCTCTGTTATACTTGTGCACTTTTCCAACAGCAAGCTCCATGCAATGCTAACATGTCTCCAGATATTTCTCGCTTATACAGTGAGCAAGTCACTGATAGAGAAGTGCTACTTGGCTCCCTCTTCTAACAAAATGGCATATCCCCAAGCACCTAGAAACACTAATATTTGCTAATAGGCTTGTATTGTTTCCTCTCTCCTCTTCTTTGCTTTAGGGGAAGTTTGAATTGCTCTCTGCCTGAAAGGTTTGCAGGATCTACGGCTACAAAGATCTTCCTGGTTCTTTCTTCTCCCTCCCTCCCTCCCCCTTCCAGCCAAGTGGGATCTTTCCTGAGCGCTTTGCTTCCCCCTGCTCTTTGCAGCAGGAGTGAACATACTGTTCTGTGATTGCATTATGATTTATGTTGCCTTTTCTGAAGTGAGAGTAGTGCTTCAGAGAGAGTCAGAAGTAACTCCTGTTATATTGCTAAACAGGAGAGTGCACCACTTTGTACAGTTTGAATTTCCATTAGGACAACCATTCTTTAGTCCTTCCTTGGATAGAGTTTTTTCCCCTTAACAACCTCTTTGATTTCTCTTATCACATCCAATATGCCAGCAATCACATTGTGGGTAATGGCAAGTCTATTGACAGGAACATGGGTTTATTGCTATGGTTGCAGGGATCCAATCAGAGCATTTGTGCACTGATTTTACTAGCTGCCAACCTGCTCTGAAGTCAGCCTGGAGAGCCAAGTCCTGCTTGGATTAGCTGTTTTATGCAGTTGGGTTTCAGAGGACTCTTAACACATTCGTAGTAGAACATGCAGATAGCAAGGGAGGAGATTTATTTTTAAAGCATTACAGTGTTGGGTTTGTTTGAAACTGATCAGTCACAAGGGATGAATAAGCTTCTGGGTAAAAATTAAAAATAATGAGAATCTGTACATGAGGAATGCTACATGCATTCTTCTCTCCACCCTCCCCAGAAAGAATGCAGGGTTTCTTAATGTTAGGTTGAACAGCTACAGAATGGCAAACGGAATAAATAAATAATGACTAAATCTATTAGAGCTGTCAAATCAAAGCTGTAGCAACTGACCAATGAAGGTTATAGCTATATAGGTGGTAAGGAGTCAACAGAGCTTAATTCATTCTGTAGGCTTATGAGGTACACCAGTGTGCTGTGGGGATGAACCTTCCTTTTTTCAATCTGGAAGCAACGTTTTGTTTAAACTGCATTTACTTCTAAATGATTCTACAAATATATGGCTTGCAAACTAGCCTCCCTGCACTTGAGAGAGTTTCAGTAGCCCTGGAAGCACGAGGAGAGCATAATGCTATGGGCCTTTAAAAGGACAGATGTATTTTTTCCATGTGGGGAGATCCTTTTATTAGAAGGTGCCCAGTCAGACTCCAGGGTGAAAATGGGAATTTGCTTGCCCTTGGGCAGAAGTGTTTAAAACAGGTGGGAGTTGTAATATTCTGCTGGAAACTTGCACTGTTTACAGCCATTCCACCAATAGTTTCTCTGTAGGCCTATACAAAATTATGTTCCTGCTACTGTTAAAGAAATGGTGATTCATTTAACTCTGGCTACCAAAATAGTAAACAGGCTGGACTATATAGACACTGTTTGAATTCAAAACACTTTATGCTAGAGAGACTAAGGGTGATTGAAGCTGGGCTTTGTATCTCTTTTACCATTGGTGATGAATGCTGAGATCTAGCCACCTCTCTGAGGAACAGTTCTCTTCTCTGTTCCTGGCTTGAAACACAAGGTCTGTTTTCCCTGAGATGATACCAGCTGCAGAATACCAGCATTTTTCACACTGCCTCTGGACTTTGGAGTGAGTTGAAGTGCTACCCAGTTTGCCTCAGGCTCGATAGCCAAGGTTTGAGGAGCCTGGGCATACCCCCATGTTCGTAGATCCCTTTCCTTCCTCCAGTGTGGAGGAAGGACTGCAGGGCTGCAAGGAGCTGGGGCTGCACAGTCAGAGCCCCAGCCTATAGCCACTGTCTACAACTGTTTGTGACACTGTGCAGAAGACTGAAAGCAAAAATAGCACTTGCCTTACATGGCTTATCTCTTTAAAATGAACATGTTGGGGTTTTACAGTAATAGCCCTGAGTTCTTCTAAAGTGTTTTTCATTCATCACACTCACATGGTCTTATAGAAGTGAGGAAATTGTTTGTCATCTCCAGTTTGGAAACAGGAGGATAGGTGAAAGGAAAGGGTGGCTCTGCCAAGCCCAGGGATGTCACTCCAGGAAGTTTTTTTGGGCTCTGCAGTTCACTGTTTTTGTCATAACACTCACTGCTGCAGAAACTGGGTAGCTGGATCACTGAAGGAAATGGGAAGGCTGATTATAAAATGAGAGTGAGTTTGTCAGATACAAGTATCTTGGTAATCAGCACTGATTAGAAAGGAACTACAGAATAGACTGAAGTACATGACAATTTAATAGTTCATTAAAATATGTTATTAGAAAATTAAACTACTGAAACTCCATTGGAAACTGATTTGGTTGATTTGAATGTCTTTTTTGAATATTTTAGTAAATATTGATGCTTAGTGAGCTGAGCACTATATTGCCACTGATTTTTACAGGTAGCATGCGAGTATGGGCTTTCATCTTAATGTTGCAAAAATTATGATGTCTGTTTTAATACTGATATAATTATTTTATGGGTAATTGAATTTAATATTCTGCAGGCTTAATTTAACCAGTGGTAGGATAGTAAAAAGTGTCAGACTTTAACTGTGAAAAATGTAGACCTGATCAAAGCGCTTACTCTATTGGTGTTCCTTATCACTAGCCGTGTTCTCTACCTGAGACCTTACCACTTTTGTTCTGCCTAACTACAGATCCCACATTGCTTTGTGAGCCAAATGCTCACATCAGTGATGGGATTAGGACTCCAAGAACTGGGATTTGTAACAGTACAAAGTAGTTCCTCAATGCAGTTCAGCTGTTCAAAAGCAGCACGTGTGTTGTGTAAGCCGCAGTGCCAGAATGCCTCCTCTTTACAGCTGACCTGTGAGACTTGTCAGGAAGCTTTATGCTGTATGCTTTTTTATGGGCAGAAGGACTTTTTAAGCCAGCAGCCTCCAGCTCTGCAGGTTGGGAGTGCAATGAAGAAGCAGGCTGTAAATGTAATGCTGCTCTCTGTGCTCCCTTTCAAAGGGCTCTGGAAAGTGCCAGTTCTCTCCATGCTGGGAGAGGAGCAGGGTCACATATACATCCACCGTTAATGTCCTCTGAGCCAGATCCCTCCAGACCTAGTGTTAAAGATGCTCGACATTGCCATGTACAGATGGCCTCTCCGGGTGGTAGTTTGGTAGTCTGGCAGCTGTATGTAGAGGCAACGCTAAACTAAGCACTTGGGGATGCACTGGTTCTTTGAAGAATGTGAATAGTTCAATTTAAAAACTCTCTTAGGTGAGCCATAAAGCACATGAACATGCTTAGGCTCATGGTTCCTCTTGGTTTTCCTTTGCTCATTGCAAATCCATGCTTGCTTGCTGTCTCTGTAGTTTCAATTTCACCCTTTCTGCTTCTGTTACTGGGAAACAGCATCTTTCCAGAGTGCACTTCTGCAAGCCTTTCAGGGCAGTGATGGATTCAGCTGGCCATCAGCAGAGCCCTGGAACCAATTACGAAAAGTCCTGTTAATCTCGTAACAGCAGCTAGGCAAACTAAATAAAAGAAGAAACCGTGTATGTCAAGCCTCAGCTGCTCAAGTTCTAATTTAGACAAGAAATAACTCTCAACACTAGTAGTTAGAAAATGATCATGTAGGATGGTATACTTTTTCTTTTTTTTTACTAATTTCAAGGTAACCTAGAAGGAACAAATTCTACTTTCCTTATCAGTGTGAAAAGCTGGTAAGTCAGTGAAAGCTAGAAGGTTATGTAGTCTGTAATAAGTATGAATTAAATAAGGAAGCTACCTCTTCATGGCTATCAAAGGTGCCTTTTTCTTTAAAAAGTCCAATTTAAACAGGGGATAAAGCAATAAGAACATTTAACAGCTTTGATAAATACGTTTAGGGTTGTATATCTTAGAGGTGGAAGATCAATACAAGTAACCTCTGCATTTATTGGATGGAGTCTCATCTGAGTGAAAGCCAAAAGGAAAATTGTACATGAAATAGTAGAAATTTGTGGTACAGTGTTTGCACTTGCTAATTTGACCCATTTTTACACAGATAGAAGGCAGATTTGTCTGTGAAAGTGGAAGAGCTTTTTTTTTTCCATGAACATTGTTACTTCCCTTCCTCTTGGTTCAGCAGTTAAGAGTAAGATCGCAAGGTACAGCAGGAGTAACAGATTGTATGACTTCTCTTCAGTGGTCAGTAGTCAGAGCATGTTAGTAAATTTTCTCTGTCTGTTAAAACGTACTGCTGAAACTCTCCTGTGCTTGTTCAGACTGCTTTGAAAACATGTTTTATTCTGAACAAGAAGGAAAGTGCCTTTCAGTGGATGTAATATGAGAAGAAAACCTAACTTTTATGGGTCAAATATTGCTCATTTTATTCACGCCACTGCCCTCAGTGGGATGACTCATCCAGATACAGTGAGAAAAATCTGACCCTCTGCAGCTGGAACTCAGAGGAAGCTGTTTTGAGTGTCTCCTTGTGGGCATTTTCTTTCAGCAACATTCAGCTCAGGGCCTCTCTGTGGATGGCATAGGGGGTGGGTGGAATATCCAAATTGTCTGGCCTGTTTCACGAAGCAGAGATCAATCCCCCGCCTTGAGCTGCTGAAGCTGCCCTCGACGTGCCAGCTCACTGCAGCAAAGAGCGTTCCCCTGCTTATTCTTGCACTTGGACCTCAAGGGATGAGGAGCCCTGTTCCCCCACACGTAAACCTGCCTCCTTTAAAAATGCCGGGACAGCTTTCACAAACTTGGAGACAGTGGGCTCAGGGGAGAGAAGGACACAGCCATAGGAGGGGAGGAAAGATGCTAGGATAAACATCTCATAATATGCTGGTCCATGACCATGTTGCTGAATTATGGGGGGGGGGGGGGGGGGGGGGTAGTGTGTGTGTTCCCCCCCCCCCCACAAATAACTAGTGATCTATGCATGAGAAAACATGGTGTTAGTCTCTGTTGGCGTTGGCAGTTTCTCATTAGCTCCATTGGACTGATGATGATGGGAAAACGAGGCTGTCATCTTGCTGGAAGAAGGTGCTTAAACATGTTTCCAAACTTGGGCTTGATCTGTAAAGTGCTCAAGGCTCTAGCCTGATCCAACTTAACTTAAGCAGCTTTCTTAAATCCAGTGCGACAAAACACACATTTGCTGTTAAACTTACACTTAAATGCCTTGAATAAACCTTACCTTAAGTAAATACCTTAAGTAAAAGTAGTTAGTGTTGCAAAGAAAATGAATAAGACTAAATAAATCACAAACAGTTAAAACAGCAGTGGCTAATGCTGTTCAAAAGCAGCTTTCAGCAATCTCCTCATCACTGCAGTAATTCCAACTTGTGAGGGTAAAACCAACAAAAGGTCAAAGATGTTGCATTTGGAATTGCAGTTTCACCTGCTCTTTCCAGTATAGTGGGTGCTGCATGCACAAAACCTATGCTGCCACATACAGAGCGTGAGCCCTCTGGATAGATGAGAATCAGAAAAAAAGGAAAAAAAAAGCCATAAACCCATCAGGAAAGAAATAAATCAGAAACTGCAGAAGTATTTTTTTAAAAAAATTCCATTATGATTGAAATGGCTTAAAGCATTTGACATTTAAAGTTTGACTTTATATGGTAAAAGATTAAATCTTCACCCTTTTGATGGTTTTGTTCTGGCAAAAATCAGACCTTCTGCAGCCTAATTAGATATGGTCAGGATGAGATGCCCATTTTCAAACAGCTGCTTGGAGGGCGTTTACCTCTGTGGCAATTCAGCACCGAACCCTCTTGGAGGATTTGTGCCCCAGACTGACCAAACCAGCAGATTTTTGTTGCTTAGACACACATTAAAGAAAGAAGTCCTGTCACGCAGCCCGCAGTAAGTTGCTCCGTCGCTGGATAGGGGATTTATTACAGCAGTGCGTGCTGCCTGTGACCACTACTAGCCCTGCATCTCCGGAGCATCCTGTGGACACAGAGGAGCTGGGTTCACCTGCTCTATGTGGGTGCACCTTTTGGAGGTGGAAGGAAGCAGCAGATAAAAGCCATACAGCTGGTTCATACTCTTTGTAGCCACTCTTGCAGCCTGGGGTTGGAGAGAGAGGCTGGAGGTATGCTTCATGCTTTGCCTGCCATTGTGAATATGATTTTCAGCCTCTTTTTGCCTGCCTTCCCTTTCCACCCCCCAATGTTAGCTTGTTTTAGTGTGGGAAGTCCGGGATGCAGATTATCATCTTCAGCGCTCAGGAGATGTGTGACTGAAAGAAAAAGATATGTAAATTCTCACTGTCAGAAATTCAGGTTGCTTTTCCCTACTGCTTAATCAGAGCATAATATTACTTACTGATAAAGTTAAGCAAAACTCTACTCCCCACAACTTTAAAAAAGATTTATCTTCTTAATAAAGAACATTAAACTCTGAACAATTGGCAAATCCCTAAATAATGCCCATAAAAAATGGTATCTCTTTTAGTGACACTAATTATAGATACCTTATGCCCTTCATATTACTTTGAGAGCCTGCAGTAGCTTTAATAAAACTGATTTCAATTGACCTGTGTCATAGCAGAAGCAGGCTATTGTAATTCTGACTGACTGAATACGCCAGGGGGTCATGCCTTTATATGAAAGCAGAACCATCTCGCCAGCCACTGAAATGTAGTCACCTCTGATCTGGGAAGACAGCACCCATATGGGCAACTGATGACAACATAATAGTGGAGAAAGGAGCATTTGGAAAAGGATATTGGGACAAAGTTCTACTCTTTCAAAACATGTCGAGGCATCTTTCATCTCCTTGCAAAGCAGCCAGGTTTCTGCTTCTTTGGATTGTCTTTCAAAGACTTCTCAGCCTGCCAACTGCAATGAATTCAGTGGGTGCTACCGAGAGATGAAAGGCAGAATTTTTTCCTTCAAGGATTCAAACTCCTGGGGCTAGGGAGTCAATGCCTAGTGTTTGGCCTGCAAAGCCATTTGGTATTGTTAGGGGAAAAAGTTGGTCTTTGTCAGGAGAAAAAAAGAATCGGGGGTATCTGGAAGTGCTTAGCAGCACCCTGTAGTAGACAGGCTATTAGACTGGGAGTCAGCCAGTCTGCGTTCGAATTCCAGCTCTGCTGAATGATCCCCTACGTGACCCTTGCCAGGACTTTTGTCTTCATTGCATCGCTTTCCCTGCCCCTCCTTGCTAAACTGCCTAGAGGAGTGTGAGGAAAGGGAGTTAGGTAAGAGTGATGTATTATTACTATTTAGTCATGCACCTAATTTTGAGCCATGCTTCCTATTGTCATCAGTGAAACGTTCACTCTTAAAGCAGTCGCCAAACAGGGCTCTGAGCTATGGGGAAGAAAAAGGGCAATATTACTTTTTATAATATTTATAAAATTATAAAATTTTGTTTGCTGTTCTAAAGTGTATTATAAAATATTTCTCTCAGTGGTATCACATATTCCATGTCATGAAGAATGATGTGATCCATCTCAGGCATTGTATTGTATTTATAATTTATATTGTTGTTTTTCATATGAAAAGACTCTTCTTGTACCTATAATGAGAAATAAATCAAATAAAGAAGGGCTTATGATAGGGACAAGGGTGGTGCATCTGCTTAACATTTTAGGAAAGATGGAGGAAAAAGATACTCAACCAATTGTTATGGTTCCTTTGATGTGATCACAGCAGTTGCTAATACGGATTGTCAAACTAGAGATGAGCTTATAAAAGGATATAAATATGTTTTTCATTGAATAAAGCAGCAATCCAAAAAAGGTGGTTTCAAAGGCAACAAGCTCTTTAATTACAGCCTTCAGGGCCATTGTTTGATCACTGTAAATAAGCTGCTTTATTCTAAGTTTTGCTAAAATGTTTTTTGCATTATATTGCATACATCTTTCTCAAATCAAAAGGACTCAGTCCTTAAGGTTACTGGATTTACATTTTCAATATATCTTACACTTTCTTTGTGGCTAAAATGGGAAAAACACTGGAACTTTATGTGCAACAACAAATAAATGTACTAAAAGAGCCATTTTAATTTTTATTTTATTTTTCAATATATTGTATGTGGGGGTCCACATCACACAGCTGAAGTAAAATCTTTCAGGTTTACATTGTTGTACAGCGGGTATGTTCACAATGTTTTAAGACTAATTATCCTGGCTTTTAATGGAAGGAGAATTTTTATTGTCCCCTTCGAAAACCATGTAGTTTCCCTCCCTCCCTTTTAACAGCACAAATATTTGCTGCAAATACCTAGATGACAAATCACACAGGTAACAGTTTTCTCATCTGAATGTAATCTTCATTGTACTATTCCAGGCAAACCGCCAAGCAAGGGCTAAAATCAGGGCTAAGGCAATCTAGTTGCAGACAAATGTGTAATTACAATCAATACTATATGCACAATTGCACTCCCCAAAAATGAATCTGTTCTTGAATGGCTGGCAGAGTTGCATTTTTAATGACTTTTTTTCAACCTGGTATCATTAAAAATGAGGCATCTGCAATCATGTTCTCAGTCTGCTAGCCATCCTCCTCCCAACCTCCGACCCTTGTAATTTTTCTTCCTCTTGATCTGTTTCAAATGAATCTGATAAAGGAGGAGAGACCTTGGGGCCCATGAACATGGGAATTTGGGTGGGCATCTGCCTGTCTATCAGCATATATGCACATTTATACATCTATCTATCTGCTCATATATATGAACATTGCTACTGATCTGTTGTTTTAGGTTGGTGTCTGACTTTGTTAATTGATGGAAAATGTAGTGAGGTGTATCAGTCACTCTGTGTTTATTCAGGCTGTCTAACCAGCTCCTCTTCTGGCTTGTGTCTTAGGGTGAAAGGTACTTTCTTCTGGCCATGAATCCTGGCATACTTGGGCACTCTCCACTCCTATTCTGTTAAGAGCTTCCCTACCCCCTAGAAGACTTAAAACCTCCTTCCTAACTGCTTAATTCCCTTTCCTTTCTTGATGAGGTCAAAAATATGGCTTTAATTTCTTTCTCCTTTTTAAATTAAAGAACACAGTCTCTTCCCTTGATATTTGTACAAAGCATTATCTTTGCCAGTGGATTCTGTACCCACTAACAGTTTATTTCTTCGATGGCAGGACACTCATCTCCCATAATTCTTGATTTTTTTCTTACTCAAGCCTGTGACTTTTTACGTCTTAATTTTAATATCACTTTTTTCCTAGAACTGATGCTTTTAGATGCATGATCCATTTTCTTTCTGCAACGATGTTATGTTTTGTTCTAATGAAAGATCCTGAGAGTTGAAGTGCTGCAACAGCCCTGTATGTCTATTCTGTGCACATTCTTTTAGTGGCTTGTAGTTTGGCATTTATAGTCCATCTTTTTTTGAATGCATTATCTTGGTCCTTGATGTTTGCAACAGAGCCTGCAGCTCCATGTAATGCTTTTTGTAGACTCCAGCTTGAACTCCATATGCTTATCTGCCCCAGGTACTTTATCTCTTTTATGAGTGCGGATTTCTCTTTTCTTGTGTTTTACCCTTTTCTTGTAGTGTTTTAGATTCTCTGCCGTCTCTACAGTGCCAGGCCACCATTCCCCCTCTCTAGATTTTTTCATGTATTTCTTATGTTTTGCAAATTCTGATTTCTTTGTCAAAGGATAATTTTTGGGTCATCCAGTCATCTTTTTTGCAGTGTTTGGCAGAAGAGTCTCTTCTCATGGATATTGCCAGATGGGCTCTTCAGCCTTGAACCTGCGAAAAATTGATCAGTGTTTTCACTTTTTTTCTAGCTCGCTACTTTCTATTTTGTGGTGGAGTATAGGACTTCTCAAACTCTCTGCAGTACAGTTTACAGTTAACCTATTGTGTCTGAGGAAAAGCAAATTGGATAAAAGTAGTAAGCCCTTCAGAACTAACCATAATCAGAAATAGGGCCCTCCTCTGATTCTCCTTTTTGTTTCTCGATGGCACCACTCTGTTGCAGATACAGACTGAAGTGGTGGTTAAATCTTCAATCATACAACTTTTTTTGAAGACGTTTAACCTCTTAACTGCTCAGTTCTTCCCATCAGGGCATTTGCTTAGTTTGCTCTATGCCAGCTACTACTTTATTTGAAAGTCACCCAAAGCCAGTGAGGCCACCAGCAGCATGCATCATCCAGTCTCTGTGCTTTTATGGATCAGCACTGCCTAGCATGTAGGTGCACAGCGGGTCCCAACTGGATCTAGTGGAAGGCTTACAAAAGGCTGTCTAACGAAGATGAAAGCAAACATGCCTGGAGCCCACAATTAGTCAGTGTAGTTACTTTCAGATGGTAAATGGTTTCTAGGGGTCTATTTTCAAGTGAGGTAACTTGGAGAAGCCATCTGTAAATCTGCAATGAACAGAAAAGATTCAAGAAGCAATGAGCTACCATTTTGGCTACATTTTTGCAATTATTCATTCAGGGGGGACAAGAACATTGGAATTCTTTGCTCATCTTTCCATGTTTCTATAATGCAGAGTCTATCATGCTGGGTCCTCTGGGATTCCCTCTATCTAATAATACCATGGTTGCCTGTGATCTCTGTACAGTATCTGACGTAAGCAGTGAGGTACTTCAGCACATAAGGAATATTATCCTCTTCACGGCTGCTCAGTCTTTCTCCCTCTCTCACGCTAATATGAAATAAGTATTGTACATACACTTTTCTGACTGTCATAAAATATCCTATGGAGCTCAGCTAAAGCAATGAGAGCTACGATAATTCCTCATGTGTTTATTAGAGCAGCAGCCAGGCTGCTGATAGGATCTGTAGCAATATCCAGTGAAGACAGCTCAGTTAGTCATGTTGAATTGCTCAGAGGCTAAAGGGAGAGCAAACAATGATGCAGTGTATTTACAATAAGAAAAGCAAATTGTTCTTTTATAGTTAAAGGTTAGTAGCTCTCCTGGTTTTCTGTTTAGTACCAGATTAGCTGAAAGGCTGCATAAACAGCATGGTCTTTCACCTGACTGTGGTTAATATAGGTGGGCACTATAATCGAGAACGTCTCTGTGCTAAGCATCATGCTGGTGTGCAACAGAAAGTCAGTAGCCAGCTGGGGGAGTTTGGAGTCTAAATACACTAGTTCCCTTGATCCTGTTAGAAGGCACAACAGAGAAACCCAGCAATGTTGCCACCTCCAGCTCGCCAAAAGCATCTGCCATGTGGCTTTTTGTCTGGACTCCCCCTGCACAGGGGTGAAAACTACATTGGTACCTGTCTTCCTCAGGGGAACATCTGGGGATTTCCTGGTGCCCATCTCAATTGCAAGAGAAATCCACAGGCAACAGAAAAGTCTGCTTGGTCATTATTTCACAACAAAATAAACTTAATCAGTTACTCAATGTTATTCATCTTCCTGTCTTGACACAAACCTATTGCCTGTGTGGTGCTCCACCGAGGCTTTGAGTTTAGGCTAATGTCAGAGTGACTTTTTCTGTGTCCCAGTGACTTCCAGTGAGGTGAAGGTGGTGGCAGAGAAGTGTTTGTCTCTTGTAAGTGCTGCAGTAGAGTTGATAATTATATCCCAAACTTAGTAAGAGCTTCTTATTAGCCCAGGATATGGTTGTGACTGGAATTGACTTGACTTTGAGTCAACGTTGGGAAAATCACTGGACTAATAGCTGCATTTCTGATATGACACTTGGGGGAGGGGGAGGGAAACAACTTTTCTTTCCACCTAACAAGGAAAGCCTTGCAGTAGAGATGATTGATACTTTCTGTGGGCAATTAGTTTGCAGGCAATGGCAATAGCTGAGTACAGACTGTCTCAATTATTGAAAGTTACAGGATAGCCAGAAGTCAGGTTTTAAATATCTCTCATTGTTTGAGACCATTCTGGTTTACCCAGGTTAAAAGGAAGGGGGGGGGGGGGGGAAAAAAGACTTTGAAGGAGATGTAAGAAAAGGCTACTAGAAGGATTGTGGAAGGAAAAGCTATCTTCTCAGAGGAGATGAAGAGAATTTGTTTCTTGTAGGTTTTTGTCAAAAATGCAAGTAGAGAAGGGACAAAATTAACCTATAAATAGTTTTGGGGAGGGAAAAATGAAAATGAGAAAAGAGAAATGTATTCAAGCAGATGACCAACGTTAGTAGCAGAGTGGACAAATATACACAGCACAAAATTAGCAGTGGGAATGAGAATAAGGTTTCTCGCCATGAAGGAAATGAGGTTCTGCACTGAGATTCCAAAAAGAGTACTTTCAAATCATTTCAGAAAGAGATTAATAAGCTTATAGAAGGAACTGCACAGAATCAGAAGAACTGATGCTGGCATTAAAGTTAACATTTGGGATGAGAGGCTTTCTGTGTTCAATTTAGTGCTATCTACAAATGAAATTGAAAGAAGACTTAATTCCCATGTGTTTGCTGCACTGCCTTTATATATAATTAATTAATCCCATGCCTCAAAGCTTCTGCTAATCTCCTGCAGAGGCCAGGGAAAATTTTCCTTCTTCTGCATAACTTGGCTTTTGTTTTGGTTTCATTTTATTTTCATTTATTTTCTTTTCCTTCCTCCTTTGAAACAGCAGAGGTTGGCCACAGCTAGACCAGAAAAGGGAGGGTATTTGGTAGGGCGAGCTGGCATCCCAGGTTTTGCTGAGAAATCTCTGAAATGCTTGGTTGGGTTGTCTTGTTCATACACTCAAAAATTAAACTTCTGAATATCACAGACAACAGAGGTGCCTTTTCTGCCAGGGCAGAACTAGCAGTTTCTAGGAGAGATTTCTTCTGACACAACATGGGGCAAGGGCCACTTCCTAGGATAACCGCTGAGACCTTATCAACTTTCACATTTCTTGTACATACTTGAGATTTCCTGTTACTGTACAAATTTCAAATCTTGATTGCACTTTGACATCTTCTGCCCTCTCAGGGCATCTTGTAGGGTCTGTGTTTTTTGTCTTTTGTTGCAAACTGTTGTTTTCTATAGGGTATGCTATATGCCTTGTGTTGTGCATAGGGACCTTTCCTGCCTCAGTTCCTTTGCCTGGTGCTTTCCTGAGGCTGCTCTTGGCGACGCAGGTGGTCCCATGCTCTGAGTCGTTCTGCTTCAAAGTAATAACTTTGAAATGCTGGGCCATCAGAGCTCTTTATGCCAGCATGGAGGCATGCGTCCAAGGACAATGTACACACAGGGCTGATCCGGAGATCACTGAAGTCACGAGACGGATTTGCTTGTGACGCTAAGGAAGAAAATGAAAATTAGGTTACTTACTGCAGAATAAGTATATTTCATATAGCTTTTTAAAGGTATTTTTGCTTTCATTCAAAGAGATAAAGATTTTTGATAAAAGTGTGGGGGGGGAAAAGCTGAATATCGTTTTTCTTTCCTCTTGTGTTTCTTTTCAGGCTCCATCTATGAAATGTTTGGAAATGAATGCTGCCTGTCAACAGGAGAAGTGATTAAAGTTATTGGGTTCAAAATTAAGAAGCTCATAGCAAGTATCTGTGAGAATAACGAAGAGAGCCAGTTTTCAGCCAAAGTGGAATTACCACTGAATTTTCCTGGTATAGTATTTCATGAATACATGTTTTTGAGGAATTATAACCCTGAGTAACCACTTTTGTTCATTTTATTGATTTGCTGTCTTGACTGATATTTGTCTGAGGTTACAGCTCAGCTGTCAAGGATACAATTTTACTGGATGGCACAAGACGATCAACTCATTTTTAAATTTCAACTTTTACAGTTCTCTTTCATACCTGGATAGAAATTATTATTGTTAAAATTTTAAGTAGAAATGCTTTCTACACTTCAGGTCACTCAACTCTAAGAGTGATTATGATACCGTCTTTTCAGTTACTTGAGACTGGGACAAACATTGAGCTGAAGATTTCCTTGTTGTGTGCTCTGACTATAATTTATTTACTATTACTATATTATTACTTTATTGTTCTGAATGTAAAATATTTAAAGTACTTTGTTATACTTTATTTTAATTATTTATTTTAATTCAAATGGCTAAAGTGGATGGTCCATGCCTGGGAGCAAGATTAGGAGAAAATGAATGTTTTTTTCTGCTAAAAAGCATGTAGGTTATTCTGTAGAGAAGTCTCAAGTGCATAGACCTGAAATCTAGCCTCTGGTACTGACTTGATATTTAAGACATGTCTTGCTCTGTTCAAGTGGCCTTGTTGGGGAGAACGGGACAAAAACTGCATTTTAGGCAACTCATGCATGTCATGTTTTTCTATTTTTTAATTCTACTTTCATCTCATTTCCTCTACTGCTAGGGCCCAGGCTGTGTTAAAAAGGAAAGTGATTGAAATGCAGAGGGGGAAGCACTGGAGTGTGTGTGGGGAAACAGGGGAAGCAAATGAGGTTAGAAAATTGGTAGGAAAAGCTCTGACTTAGATCCAGGAACAGGCCAGAAGGATAAAGCCTTGATAAGAGCTGGGGCTGAAAATGGGGGCAGAGCTGGGAATCTGCATCACAGGGGGACTACAGCCCCCCAAAAATACACATGTAGGGGATTTCCTATGCTGGGAGAGGTGACGGGAGCCCGGGCCCCCAGACCCCGGGTGAGGGAGCTGGAGAGGGGTAGCCGAGGGAGGAGGCCAGCAGGACTCAGGGAAAGCACCTGGGCAGGACGACTGCTCCAAGAGAGGTGATGGGATGCTTGCAAATCGGGAATGCAGGCAACGGGCGCACCGGCAGCACATCATCCCTTCAGCCCCGAGGCAGTTTGCAGGGCTCCCCTGCAGTTCGCCGCCTGCAGCTGTCATGAACCCTGGGCAGCTGTACCTGTGCCTTTCCCTTCTACAGGGGCTTATATGGAGGTCCTAAACTTGTGGCGCTTTGGTGATCTGTGTGAATGTCTGAGAGGATGCCAAGTGATGGGATTTCATGGTGAGAGAGACATGTTTTTTTAACACAGTAAATTATGTGCACATGTATGAAAGTATGTAACAGTAACAATAATGCTAGAAAAGTATTCAGGTATTCAGAAGACGGTAACTGTCAGAGTAAGGTTGTCTGTGCAAGGGAGAGAGTCAAGGTCTACAGAAAATTGTGGTGACTTGTCATTTCAAATGCTTGGTGATTCTGGATTTGTTGGCATTCAACTGATCAGTTTTACAACCTGGCGATTCATTGCCCTATCAAGCACATACTTAAATTCAGTGTAAGCACTACAGTTTGCATGCATATCTACAAACTCTCACAACTAGTATTCTAGAAACCTGAGTATTCTTTTCTACATTAACTTATTTCACCAGAAATATAAATTCATCATTGCTATCCTTCACATGACAGGTAGTATTGAAGAGCAGCACTAAAGAAGGTTATAGTATCACTTCTTATTAGCCCAATGGGGACCACTGCTGTCTCTCTCTCTCACTCTCTATCTGTATCCTTATCCACTCGAGTTCTTTTCAGTAAGATGAAACTTTGTCATTTGTCTAATTTATTTCTTAGCTAAAGAATGATTGTGCTTTACAAAGTCAACTTGTCCCACACACTGTTTTTATGACCTTTCTCCTTTCATAAAGCTGTTACTTTATTACATTTATGATCTGAATGAAACATCCTATTAGATTGTTGCTGGCTTGACCCCTCTCTAGAACAAAACATAGAATGGAATTGGAGTTGATTTTTTTTACTCTGTCACTGACTGACTTCAGTAAAAATATCATTGGGTGTGTAAAACTCTGGCACTGTATTTACATTGTATTTAGAGCGTTCTCTTGCCAAAGCTGAAGTAAAGAAACCTTTTGTTTTAATGTTATTTTCAATTATTTCCTTTATTGTGAGTTATCATTTCCATCACATGGGCCCATTTATCCTTTCACTATGCGCATACTGGCATAAGTAAGCAACAATTCTATTTAGGTTACACTGGGGATAACATCTCTGTGAGAGAAGAACTGGGCTCATTGGCTTTAAACAAGCCTCTCTCTTTGTTTTTCTGAACATATTTGCAATTTACAGAATTCATTTTTTCTGCTCTAGCAAATCAGATTCTAGATAAAGCCCTAGTCTGGCCTTTGCATTAGAGAAATCACTGCAACCGCAAGTTCACTATCTATGTTATTTCATTTTAGTCTCATTCTAATAATTTGCTCTTTTTCATGCTTCAGAGGGCCAGGCTATTCTTTCTGTGCTCATACACTGGACCAAAAAAAAAAAAAACTTCTGCTGTTATTTTAGACACTTCAATAACTGCATCTAATAGAGCATTTTGAACCACAATTTTCACTACTAATGAGTTAACAGAGATGAAAAATTTACACACCTGAACTGTGTGCTAGTACAAATGATTTCCTTTTATTTCTTAACGCTCCTTGTTCTGCAAACATGTTGCTGGCTTCTCTATCTTCTGAGATCTATGACAGCTGCCGCTGCTCATTCCTGCATGATCTCACAAACATAGAGCTGAGCACTGCTGTCCTTTTGAGCTATCAGCCTTTGCTAGCCACAAGACAGGAGGCCTGCCCATGGCTGTGCAGCACAGGAGCAGAAGAGTTGGGATTAGACACTAGAAGGTTCATCTTGATATGAATTAAAACACTGTCAGTCTGAAGGAACCTGCCTGGAGTTGGCAGAGTGAACCCCCTGTAAAACAGTGACAGCAAAATCAATCCCTAGGCCTCCAAGCCAAGGGTGATGTCTACTACACTGCTTACCAATTGAGGAGGGGTGGTAAGGAGCTGGAGGGACCAAGGGCTCCGAAGATCTGCCTGATTTCTTACCTTGAGCTTCACATCAGCATGGTTGACACTGACTGGGAAGGTAGTGGAGAAAAACACCATCAATCTGTGGAGAGAAAAAAGCAGCAGGAGACAAAGGGATGAGAGCAAGGAGTCAGCCTTTGGGAGAAGATGGGGTGAGGAGGATGCTGGAGCTAATGAAGAGGAGGAGGGAGGGCTGTCGGTATGAGGGACAAGAGGAATGGCAATCAAGTCAGCTCCAAAGAAGTTGGGAGCTGACTCCTTCCCTTTTTTTCTGTTTTATTTTGGACAATAGAAACTGCTAGGGTAGGATGAAGGGTCTTTCTGCTTTATTTTCCTTGAAAACTGCTATGTGAGCCTGACTGCTGGTTTTGTCTTGTTTTTTTCTGTGGGGAAGAGAAGAAAAAGAGAGAATGAAAAGGATAGTCCTTTCCTTCAGGACTCTAATTGAGACTGAAAATGTGAAGTCTGTAAAACTACAGGGAGATGCATTTTATCACTCTGTAACTAGTATGACAGCCATGTGTTATTCCGTAAAAAGATGTCCCAGAAACATGCTTCGCCATAGGACTAGGTGCCTTGGGCCTTTTTTCTCCCTCATACCAGTAGAAATAACTTTTTTCAGTCTCTCAGCCTCCTAACCCCTCATCAGTATATTTGTATACATCAACGCCTAAAGCATTTTCTGAAAGTTAGGGGGTAATTAGGTTTGGGGCTGACTAATTATCGTATTGTAGCTAGACAGGTGCTTCACCTAGCGAAATGCCACTAGAAGACTGCAGAAAACTGTCATTATTATGTATGTATAGTTGTTCCTGTCTCTCTGTGTTTTTCCCCAAACTATTGGGGAATGGTGTGCCTTGGTTGTAGACTGTATTATATTTAGAAAGCAGATCTATGTGAGCAATAATGCCAGCTCTCAATATGCCAGCTGGACCTTTTGCCAGATTCACTATTTCCCTCAATTTCTCCCTCTCAGATGTCCACCCAGCTCTCTTAGAAAAGTCTAAGTGAATTTAAGTCATTCAGTTTATGATTTATGAAAGAGTACAAAAATATTTTCGTTTGACCTCAAAATGTCCAAACTTTAGCATCTCAGATTTGCCATATGTCTCCTACTCCAGAGGATTCTTCACTATGTTAGGTTTGGAAAACATTTGCTTTTGTAATTTGATTCATAAAGACTTTAATGAGATTCTGAATAGTTCCACAAACAGTTTTTTAAAGGCATTTCCCCATGAAAAATAAATAAAAACATCATAGCAAAGAGGGTATTTGTGGGAAAACCCCATGGCAGATTTCAACAGTTAGTTAGGAACCACAGTGACTTTCCCCCATCACACCAGAATAACTTCTTACATATTCACCTCTTATCTGCAGAGAAAGAAACATATGGAACTTTACATACTCATAAGCATAAACAGGTGACTATTAGGTGCCTTTAATCCATAGGGCTCATCAATACAGAAGCTTACTATGCAAGTCCACATGGTTCTTTAGTTGTCTATGCACGCATTCTGTTACTGAAATTAAGAAAACCAGCAGAAAGGAAGATGAAGATTTTTTTTCTGCTCCCAACCCTGACAAAATCAGTCTGCCTGGGCCTGAGAGGATAATCAATTGTCTAGTTTTGTATGAGACCTGATAACTACATTTCCATATGAAACCTGCTTTCCAACACAGACTGCTCATCAGTTTGTTGCTGATATAGCTGCCTTCCAAACAGCTTCAGTTGTCCCAGGGAAATTAGTAGAGCCTGAGTCTAGTGTCAAACTCCGAGAGGAGAGGAATGTTCATCATACCTGTGCCTTGCCAAATAGTCTCAACTGCAAATGGTTTTTAAATGTGGTTTATGGAGGCTTTTTAACATACTTCTGGATGTTTTCTAGGGGCAGTACAAGTGCTCCTATCTGGCAGATGGATAAACATAGTTTTTGCCTTTGGGATACATCATGTGTACTTCGAATACATTTTTTTAAGGAAGAATTTTCCTATTCCCTTTCTCCCAGCATTGCCAGGAGATGATACCCATCTTGTGCTTGCAGAGCATGACATTGGAACATTGTTTAGGGGATGTTTTCTTTTCCACAACTTTGTTTTGTCATTAGGGCCTTGTCACTAATATTTTGTAAATGCTGATGAACCAAGCTTGTCTTGATCTGCATTGACAGCTCCAGCAGTGATTAGGATTGGGGAAGCTAACTTGCTTGTTAATAATGATGTTAAAAACAGCTGTGAGAAATGTTAAGCATACTAGCGAGAAAGAAAAGTGTGTTTCAGTTGTGTCTGTGCAGCTACATTCATGGATGCAGCTTTGCTGCAATCTAGAAAAAAATCTGGAGGCTTTCCCGTCATGCTGAGGTGAGGACATATGCGTAGAGGATATATTTGCACAAGCATACTAATTACACATAGAAAAAGCTAACTGTCATGCAGACAACTGTGAAGGCACAGAATTGTGGAAAGCAGTTACATAGGCACAATTAGTGACTATTTCTGCAGTAAATCAAATAGTCTGTTACTGTTTAGGCTGCTGACAAGTGCTCAGAGCTGTTAGTTGCCACAGTTACTAGTGGTCTCATAGGATACTTAGAACCAAACATGCCCAATCTGGTGTTAAATTCAATTAAAAGCTATTCAACACAGAATCTTAATGGTATATCCTTTAACAACAAGGGTGCCAAACTATGAAGTGAATGTAGCAGTTTCTGTTACAGTGGACCTAGGATCACAGTGATTCTGTGGCAAAAAATGTCTATTATGGTGGAGGGAACAGTCTGATGTATCTTGGTTTTAGGAATATAATCTTAAGAAGCCCCTACTTAAGAAGCCCCTCCACGCAGGCCCCTCAGCTGTGTTGATATAAGAGTTTGTGTGGGATGGGTGGGGGTGGTGAAACTGGGTAAAGGAATTGATCTGGGAGAAAAATGAGTAATTTGGAGGTTATTTTTAACCAAAGCAAACCGCTGACCTAATATGTTAAAGAGTCCCTCAGTGAGGGGGAAGTCTAGAGCTGGGAATAAGAGACCTTCTTCCCAGCTTCCAGCAGGGGGGTGGGAGGGGAGGAGCCGTTCAAACCAGCACCTTCTGAACAAAATGTACCAAGTGCCTTCATGGCCTGAGCCTGCCCGACCAGCGCGAGGTGCGCTACGCTCACCGGGCAGTGCGGGCTGGCTGCGTTACAGCCAACACTGTGGGTGCTGCCAGGCTCGTTCCTCCAAAGGAAAGCATGGCTCTCTGGTGGTGGGCTAGCATGTGGCTTGCTCAAAGATGCAGAGCCAGGCTCTGTGCTCCGGCAGTGTCCTGCCTTGCTGAGATCACGGTTTGTGCCAAGGGCAGCTTGTCTTTTTCTCATGTTCTGATTCCCATGAGAAGGGAGCCACGGCCGCTTCGGCCCCGGTTCCCACACTCAGCGACCGGGGTGGAAGGGGAAAGCATGCTGTAGATTCATTTAACCCCTTGTCCAGACACAGTATAAATGACTCATGAGATGTGGAGCTACCACAAGAATCTCTTCTGGTGCTGCGCAACACTTCTCGAGGCCCATCCCATTATTCCTCCATAACCGTGATGGTGGAAGCTTTCCCTGAATGCAAGGATACTGTACCCTTTGTACGGTCCATAGGAGGCAAATATGTGGAGCAACAGGGCTCTGCGGTTTCTGGCTGGTTGGCCTTTGGGGAAGGAAGGGAAAAAAAGGCATGGTATAGCCCTAAGAGCTTGGCTTTGTCACCATAGCTGCAGCTACTAGTCAATTTGTGGCTTACAAACTTGGCCTAGGAGTAACCTCTACATTCAGCTATGTTCACTAGGAAGTGAGCCTCAGTCTGTGATTGTTCCAGAAAGCTGCAATATAACTCCATGAGGCAGCATTCACACTGCTGCATCCTGGGAAGGAGACAGCTTCATCACATAGCTCAGCTAAGCCCCACTGTTTAGTCCTCTAAACTGTCTACTTCATCTTCCTCTATAGAAACACTCACACAAATACAGAAACGTACACATTTTTCTTGCTGTGTGGACTCCTAATGAGACAGCTCCAAGGGGCATGATTAACATGAAATAATAATGTCCCTAGGGGTTAGGGAAACTCAGATGCAGCTTCTGCACTGCAGTACTTCCGCGCTTTAATTGTCTCTCGACAGTCACCGTGTCCAGACTGTGAATTACTCTATCTGGTGGCCCGGGCTATCAGTCGTGCTAAAATCAAATTCCCTTGCTCATTCTTGTCTATAAGTGCTATTTCTCATGTTCGTGTTGTTTCTTTAAGCATATTTGGTCTAGGAATCCCCGGCCCACATGTATAAGTACAGGTAGAATGGATTTTTAGGCAGCAACTTTATCTTTCATTACACTGATTATATTAGTGTTGCTCTTCCCCATACCATGTCCACATTTATTCTTAAAGGCTGTTTTCCTAAGAAAACAGATAGGAATTTGAGATAATTTGTCTTCTTTGCTGTAGCAAAGAAACTAACTTTTTTTTCTTTTTACATGGACATAAACATGCCAGAAATTTATTAGCTGCAGAGAAGAAAGGGCTAATTCCAGCCATCTATACTTTGTATCATGCAGTTGATCTTTTCTTTATAGAGTCACATTTCTAGCAACAGAATTATCAGCCACAAATTATTTGATATGCTTTGATTGCCATTCACAATCTAAAATTTGGCATGGCTTTGTACTTTTTTTCCTTTTTATAACTCAACTTCTCTGTTCTTAGGTCTTTATAAGGTTATGGCTGATAAGACTCCATACCTCAGCATTGAAGAAATTACAAGAAAAGTCTCTATTGGGCCAACACGGTTTGGCCATCCATGTTTCTTCTGCCCTGAGGATATAAAATTGGCAAACCTCACCATCAAACATGGTGAGCAGATCACCTTCAACTCTGTGGAAGAGGTCAATGGAACGATGGCTGTGAACTGTGGCGTGGTCAGAAATAACCGGTCTCATTCCTTTACTTTTCCCCTTTCGCAAGAAGGAAAATTCTACGAGTGTGAAGATGACCAGATATACACCCTGAAAGAGATTGCAGAATGGAAAATCCCTAAGAGCAGAAACCGGATTGTGAAACTTTCCAATACTTTACACATGTGGGAGGCCTCTAATCCACTTCCTGAGAATTTTGATGGCTGCTTAACTCTCACACCTGTCTATGAAGTACAGGCAGTAATGAAATGTAAGTAAGAACAAGTTCATGATCTGTTCCTCATTATGTGGCAGAATGCTCTTAAACACACACAAGTTGCTCAGAATTCAATTACAAGCAGGAATCATTTTGGCCAAGAATTTCTGAAGCATATTTACCACTGCTGCTAGTTTCAAGATTGCAAAACATAAAAATAATATTACCATTTTTGTTCCTTCTACCATCCCTTAATTCAGATAGTTTCTTTGCCTTTCTTTCTGTTGCCATTTTATTGATACTAATATCACTACAGTTAAATCATCTTTGAAAGGAAAATACATCGTCAAGTGAAAAAGCAGGCTTAGGAATTCAGTTCAATTCTCAGATTCTCTTACTTTGAATTTCAGTTACTTTGGCCATGGAGAAGCCATTTGGTCATTTATGGCTCTGGCTAGCAATTAGAGAATAGATATAGATATATATGTTGTAACACACTCAACTACTGTTTATGAACTGCATTTCATTTTTCAGATTCAGAGTGCTGCAGAAAGCAGAACAATATTATTTTACTCAATTGCAGAAAGAACTGTCAAAATAACGTAAACAGAAAGACTCGTGGACAATTTCTGAAACCTCTGGTTTTGAGGAAATGGGAAGGAATTAGAAAAGCAATATCCTTAAGAGCTGTAATTTGTGTATGCATTTTTATTAAAAAGAAGAAGAAGAAGAAGAAGAAGAAGAAGAAGAAGAAGAAGAAGAAGAAGAAGAAGAAGAAGAAGAAGAAGAAGAAGAAGAAATACTGTTTTGGCCATGACAAGTCAATACTGTTCTGTTTTTTCTACTAAAAAGGCCAGAAGTGCTGCCTTTTAACTTGTTACTGAAATTAGTCATGGGAATATAATTAGAAGGTGTGCAAGGGTACGAACACACAGTGAAATGCTCCTGAGTTATGGTAGCTTGAAGAGCTGAGCAGCAGTAATGAGCCAGGTGTGCATGCACAGCCTACCCTCTCTCCACTGAGCATAAAGAAAGAGCTTAAGCTAAAAAGTTTGACCTTGCTTCTGAGGCTGAGGGCAGCCCAGGCAGCAGATGGAAACTTGTTACTCTTCTACTTTTTGGTGCACTCATACTGTTAAGGTTTGCACTATAGGAACTTAGGCAGTGACTGTTAGCACAATATACTATGGTTGCTAAATGCTTTTCATGAGATATTGCACTGTGTTTGCTATCAGATTTAATGTGCAAGTTTGGAATGTACAACTTCATGGATTAAAATACTTAGCTTTCCCAGTCCTGCAAGTGGATCCACTTAGGTGTATTCCTATGCCCCCTTAGTTATAGGTGCAGGATTAATAAAATTAATTTAATGTTTCTAAAATTTTTTCAGAAGATTCAGAGATGTTAGGTATGCACTCATGTCTGCTAAGAAGGATACCTGATTACATTTTCAACAGGCTGTGGGCAGGAATCCTTTATACTTCCCATTCTTAATAATGAACAAAATTATGTATCTGGAATTCCCTCAACAGCTCACATAAAAATTTCATTTTCAGTAATCATTTCTCCTTCAGGGACATTCCCTTGCGGTGCTTAGGCTATTTTTCACCTGAAGAGGTTAATATGACAAAAGCAGAGAGGGAATAAACAGATCCTGAATCATTGACATAACATTCTATCATACAAAATGTCTTATAGTGATTTAAGAATTTTAAAGAATAAAAGAATAAATTTTAAGTTGAAGAATAAAATGTTGGTATATCCTACTACAAGGAAGTGTGAATCCAGGATATACTATACACTGTGTGCAGATCTAAGCAAAATAAGTCTTAATGGAGAGGATCATTAAATAATATTTGATTGTTAAATTTTATTGTCCTGGTAAGTGATCTGTGGTGTCACTGATCTGGAGCCAAACTCTTAAACAAGCTTTAATTATACAGTCAGTTTTGTGCTTGGAAGTTTCGCATCCAAAATTTTGCAAGTTCAGTTGTGATAAAGGAGTTGTTGTTTCCCGTCAGATCATTAAATGCAGTGGCTTGATTCTCTGCCTCAGAAAAATCTCAGATACCTCAGAAAAAGATGCAAGGGTTCGACAGAGGATCATTGTAGGAAAAATGTCTTTATTCATTCACGATAAACTTATACTGTGTTATACAAAGGTTTTTCCTTTCTGAAAAAATGATACTATTTTGCCATAATTATAGATGTTTTTCATATTCTTATAAATAGCAATATATTTTTTTCCTACCAGATTGGCCATAGCAATATCTTGTGCTAATGAGTTCCAGATGCTGCCCATTTCTTAGGAGAAACCATAAGTTACTATGAAATAAAAAAATAGAATTAGATCTCATACTCAATAAAAAGAGTTTGATAAGACGAATAGCTGATTAAACTTGGAGGTGCTGGGAGAAAGACGGTGAACTAGATTTTCCTCTTCCTTTTTCTTAACCTTTTGTTCATTTGTATACCTTTTTCTCATATCATCTTGTTTCTCTCTTCCTCCATGAGGTGTCCTGCATGTCAGATAACTGTATATCTCAAATTAAAATAGGCACGCTTTGACTGGCATTGTCAACAATGCAGGCACACAAAGAGTTGCACAACGCCTCAGAAAAGGTCCTTTACAAATTTGGCCTACAGGGCACATATGTTTTATTTCAGTGTTAGATTGAAAACAAAAATGTACTTCTTTTTCTTTGTAGTTCGAAAGGATATAGTTCATATCCTCTCAGATCTGGATGTTGAAGTCAAGGATATAACAGACTGTTATGATATTAGCTCTTTTCTTCAACCACTGTCTTTGGAAGATGTATTTGAGAGAACAAGCAAGGAATTTCCTATGGTTGCTGAGATAATGGAAGGGCCCCAAGGAAGCCAGAAGCCTTATAATTTATTGTGTACAGGGAAAGAGATTGTCATCTACAAAAAGTACCAGGCAAAAAGAGTCCTCGCCTCTGAGATCAGAAGTGATTTCCCGAAAAGACATTTTTTAATCCCTATGAGCTACAAAGGGAAGTTCAAGAGAAGACCTCGGGAGTTTCCAACTGCCTATGACTTAGAGATAGCTAGAAGTGAAAAGGAGCAACTTCATGTTGTAGCAACTAAAGCCTTTGATTCTCCCCATAGAGAGCTTTTTTCTGTTTCAGTTGGAGATCAGTTTCTAGTTCAGCAATGCCAGACTAGTGAAGTTCTGTATGAGGGAAGAAAGAAAGTTGTAGATGTTTTAGCTTGTGAACAAATACTAAGTGATACCTATAAGAAAGTGCTCCTCCCTATGTATATGGAAGGTGGCTTTGTGGAAGTGATTCATGATAAGAAACGGTACCAGCTTTCAGAGATTTGCAAGGAATTCCGTTTGCCTTTTAACGTCAAAGTATCCGTGAGGGATCTTTCCATCAGGGACGATGTCTTGGCTGCTGTGCCTGGTCTGCAGCTTGAGGAAGAAATCACAGACTCTTATTTGCTGATTAGTAGTGTCAGCAGTCCAGTGGACAGCTGGGAGATTCCTGTATATCGCTTAAACATGTCAGTCCATTTGCTCAGCAAAAATGTCCAAACAGTTGTACCCCCTGCGACTAAGACTACAGTGGAAGAGATCAGCGAAGAGCAGTACTATATGGTGCGAAGATATGAAAACCAAACCCTGTATCCACCACCCAGGCCTCCCAAGAAGCCAACAATGCTCTCACCAAACACCCTTTTTGCAGTACCTACACAAATGGCATCTGATGTACTACAGGCTCCAAAGGTAAGGTATCGCATCTTTTCCTTTGTCTTCAAATCTATTACAATCACAGGTCACTTTCTGTCAGTTTATAGTCTCTGTTTCACTTGTGTATCCTTATGGCACCTTACACAGATGGCTCTCAGTTCCCTGTAACAGGCAAATTAGCCATTACGGACAACAGTGGCTAAAATCTCCAGTGTGTGTTAATTGAGCCATGAAAAACAACAGAACCATGCCGACTCGCAGCAGAAAGCTTGGCCTGGTAATTGTGGATGGATAAACCTTTATTGCACCTATGCAAAAGTGAAGGGAGATGCTTGAAGTGGCTGTGTTTAAATGGTTATTAAGGGGAACCATCCATTTTCATGATATATATAAAGGGAATTTTGCTCACCTGGAAATAGCAGAATTCTATTCACAGAAAGTCAGGTTGTATAGATATTTTTGGCTGCATGTTTGTTTACATACCCAAGTGGCAAATAGATTTTGAGTAAAAAGGGCAGCTGTTTTACAAAAGCATTTGATGATCAGAAAAAGGTGTCCCTCCTAGGACAGTTTTCTTAGTAGCAGTTAACCTAAGCCAATGCATTTGTTCATTAATTTTCTTACTTAAATTGAAAGAACCATTAAACCAAGGTGCCTCTGGACTTCAACAAGAGAGACCATCCAGCAAGTACATAGCTTACGTGACAGTTTCTCTCTTCCACGTGCAAAGGCAAATTCCTCTGCAGGGGAAAAAAAGGGAAATGTTGGAAACTTTTTCAGGAGATAGGCTGCTGAGGCCTCAGAATGAGACTCCAGAGTGGTTGTGCTGCACTTTAAATGCAATGTAATTCATGGAATTATATTTGAGGGTTCTGGGAAATGTTATTTTCTGTGTTGCTGTCAAATAAAGGACCCATTGCAACGACACTGGAAGGGAGGCCGTTGTGAGTACCTCTCTGTACCTGCTGAATGTGTTTGTTGCCTTAGTGCCAATTCCAGGACCCTGCATGGGTCCACACTCTGCATAGGTCCTAGCAGATGGTTACGACAGATCATAGAAGTGAATGGGTGAGGTGGGTCCCTCAGATAAGGGTAATACAGCAAAAAGCTATGCCATTTTCTTCCATCTGTGCTTATACTATGAAAACTTCTTTTCTGCTTGTTTGTACAGTGAATGTTGTAGCAGCTTAAACAAACCATTCGGTTAGGTTAGTGCGAATAAACAAGAAACTGGGCCCTGGAGCTAACAAGAAGCCTTCAGCCTGGTGGTGGCTCAAGGTACAGAACTGAGGAAGAATGCCCTGAATGTTGTGTTTCTGGTATAACTGTGCCTTTGGTCAGAAGAACCTGGACTGCTTGCTGAAACTGATGACTGTGTGTAGACACCAGCAAGAACATGCTGACTTGTGCAGGCTAGGCTTGTGCAGGAGAGAATATTTTCTTGAAGTAGGGAGAGAGCAATTAGCATAAGAGAGGGATGAGCTCAAGTTGCCTTGCACATTCATGAGTGAGAGTGACCTTAGACTGCAGCTGTCCAGACAGAAAAACACATTTAAGCAGACTGTTCCAGAGGACATCTTTTTGTCACATGCTTGTTATAAATAAATAATAAATCACAGTCAGAATGCTTAGACTTATGCAGATTTGTAAATCTCCTTCCTTGGAAAGGTGAAACAAGTAGAAATCCTTTATTCATAAAATTAAACACCCTGAGGTTTCATGTAATAGGTTTAAAGTTGCACAGAATGCATTATCTCTTCTGTCCTGAGCACAGCAAATCCTCTGAGAGGATCTGGATCTTAGCTGATAGGCTCTGCTCTGGCCTTTCAGTCAGCGATGGCAGCAGAGGAAGCTGCATTTTCTTCTCAGGGATGTCTGAGGGTCTAGAAAGTTGGAGATTGTGTCAAACTGATAAATGGCCCACTTTGCATATTTTATGACTATACCTAGACATATTTGCATGAAAAACAGACAAGAGTCTTAGTGAGTCAAACTTAAGCCTGATAAGGTGGCAGCCTGGAATAAGCTTTAGGACTGCATGCTTCTTCTGCAGGCAGCATCCTCTCTGGCATTTAGAGAGCTCTGGTTGCTTGTGGGAGGGTGGTGAATGGGTAACTTTTAAATAAGGATCAGGCTGCGCTCTTTAGTTTTGTTTTTCAAGGTGAATATCCATGCAAAATAGTCAGCACATGCACAATGCTTGCATATTTGGGCAGTGTTTTTCTCTTTTTTTGTCCACTGGTTGGGAAACTCTGCTTGGCTTGGTACTCTGGAGTTATACTTTTGCTGTATTAGTCCACAGAGGACTAAAATCTGACTGTTTTATGTCAATACCCAAGGATGCTCTGCCAAGGTGGGTCACTGTTAGCAAGTGCTTGTGCTTTGATTGCCTCTTATCTCTTCCAGCAAGCTCATGCTGGGAGAGTGGCTCCAGCTGTCTTTGCCTGCTGTTTCCCAACCTCTCCTGACCTTGATAAGGAGAACACTAATGCCAGGAATGGGACTACATAGTGTATGTTTCACTGTGTACTTTTGGCCATGTTAGTCACTGAATTGGATAAAATTAGCAGCCAGTATGGACAGGAAGTTTCTGTGAACCGGAGATGAGTGTAAGAGCTGCTTCTGCATCCATGCAAGGTGGAATACTGCAGCGATGGGCATATGTGCGCAGTTTGGCACAGCAAAGTCCAGAGACATCAGATAAATTTTCCAACTCAATATAGCTGCATTAACAAAGAACTCTGCTCAACCTCTTTACAGGGATAATTAAATTGGCTCAGCTTCCGCTTACACAGCTTTCAACTCTGGAGAGCCTGGGGATCTCTTTTCCCTCCCCTCCACAGTGCAGTGTGGACTTTCCCTTTGCCTCTCATCTGACCATTTAGTCTGGATAAGAAACACCCAAACCACATAGGTCTGCAGTTTTGTATTAGCTGTTAATTGAATAAGGAGGGAAAAAAACAAACACAAAAACATACTACAAACTAAATCAAGTAAATGAAATAGCATATATCAAACCATCAAATTAATCTGATAGAAAGATCAAACTTTGCCTAATAAAGAACAACACCTCAGCCCACAAACCCTACATGCCTTTTCCCCCAAGACCACAGGTGACAAAACAACGACTGCATGCTTTGTCTAATGGTAAAGCTTAGGGCAGTAGCAGTCATTCACCAGGCACGCACATTTCCCATGCTTGAGTCACTGGAATAAAGTCCTTAAAGGGTTCTAACTGCCACATTGGATTAAATAGTTTAAGCCATGCCTGATTTGCGAAGTTGGCTAGAAAATGGGAATGATCTAATAAACCACTAGTAGTTAATGCCACTGATTTCAGAACGGAGCATCTCACACTTGCCAAGGAGTTCCTGGAGAGAAGTTTGCATAGGGAGAACCAGTCAGGACATCACCTTCTTGAAATTAAAATTGTTGTAGGCGCTTTTCAAAGTTAGGACCACTGTGGTGAATGTAACAAACAAAGTTTTCGTGCGGTAACTCCACAGTAATGTTTCAGTGAGACCCCAGGCAGAAGAGGCTTGAAATTCATTTTCAAAAATTTCCTTATGCTTTTTATCAGCTACCTACAGTTAATGTGTCTTTCCTCCCTTTGAAAGGATTCAAAGCACAGTAAGTTTTAAGCTTCTGTTTTGCTTATCAGAATTATGCTTTCAGCTGAGAAGCTGATACAGTACTATGTGATCTACAGATTGTAATAAATTATAGCTAACACAGTTCAAGTTTCAAGCAGTAAATATCCTACAGATTTACGAAGCTGTTAATACCTGTCCTTTCATGTTTTTTTTTCTAAACTGAAACCAATAAAAAAGCCCCCCTCAGCAAATATTACTAAATGCATGTGAAGTGAGGGGATTGTAATCAACACATGGAAAGCCACAACCTAGTCCTGGTAGTCCCAATACTCTAAGGGCACTAAGTGCGCTGCTTGTGAGAATTAAAAGAGGGAGTATTTGCCTCCTGAGAAGAGTAAGAGAGGTTAGCTCCATCGAGCTATTTTCAGCAGTCTGCTTAGACATGCATCTAGCCTGAGGAGCATTAGTATCAGTAGAGTACTCACAAGGTTCAAGTTAGTTTTGCCTTTAAATGCCTTTATGAATGTGGAACTGGTAAGGTCAGTCACAGACAGTAATCTGCTCAGTTCTAGCAAGCAGGCTAAGAGAATTCCAGCAGGTGAAACTGGAATTTAATAAAATGGTAAGTATCAGGGCATGATAGTTAATCATCATTCACTGCTAAGGTCCATTATCCTTCAAAAAGTCATTACAGTGTTACGATATCAGGAACTTTCTTGCTTTCTTGCTTTTTATTTCAAAATTAAAATGAAAGAAAAATTATCGCTTCCATCTGGCTTTGCAGTTCTACAAACTGAACTACCGAAATCTGCCATTAACATATTTATCACATCTGTCTTCACAGCAAAATGAAGACTTATCTGGAATTAAATTGATAAGACATAAGCCGCATTTTTCAGCAAATGAGTTTTCCTGCAGTGCCTCCTCTCCTTCCTCCTAACTATTTCTTTTCTGCTTCCAGAGCATTTTTCATGGATTTGGGGTCTTTCTATAGCTGGTTTAATGAAGATATTTCTGCTGTGCAGCAAGACACTAAACTTCCTAAATAAATACATAGAATAGAAAATCCATGCAGGGAAACCAGCAAGGAATAGGTGAGAACAGAGTTCAGGGATCAATAATCTTTTGGTACTAGAAATGAGGGAGGAAAGCATAGTTCATTAGCAGATGCAAATATGTATGTGCAAACATAAGAACCTGGGTTTCTGTCTGACAAATGCAGCATTGTGGCTTCTGAGGCTGCAGCTGGGCTTCCTGTTCCTCTGCCTTGTCACTCTGTCCCCACCAAAGAGGAGGTTCCTGTCCTCCTGGAGTCTCACCTTCTACCCCCCCCCCCCCCCCCCGCCCCACTTACCCACACCACATGTATGGTTTCTCCCTATCACTTTCCAATAGCTTTGTAAGTCCATAATAAATACAATGGGAAGGCTGGAAGCACTGCCCATGTACATATATGATTCATGGTGCCCCAGGTGCTGGATGTCTCCAACATCTGTAGCCCTTTCCCAGCCCGGCCTTGCCTGGTGAGCCAGGCTCCAAATCCCCTGTGCTCCTTCACACTGCAGGTTCCTGCTCCTCCAAGCACCACATCCAGTCTGTGCTGCAGGATCCTTTTCCTCCTAAACCCATACCCATGTAGTGCCACATGTGCCTGATTCCCTCAGACCCACATCCCTCTGGTGCCTCAGCTCTGCCCTTGTCTTATGTCCTGCAGCTGCCCAAACTTGTGTGACCTCAGTTGCCTAGTCTGCGGGTCTGCTCTACTGGTTTCAGCCAGCTTTGTCCTTTCCTCTTTCTTGCTTCTTCCCAGAACATCTCTTCCTCTTGTTCTTCTCTCAGTGAGCTGAAGCCAAGGTCACAGACATTATAGGGTGGAAGCTGCAGGAACTTTCCAAATTATTCAAGGGCTTTCATCCCCTTCCCCAGCAGCATAACAGGGACCCTTGCTCCAAACCTCAGCAGAGCAGCAGTCTTCACCAAGGTTTTTAGGAGCAAAGCTGGAGCGAGAGGCACATGGTATCAAGGCACTTAATTCTCTCTTATAGGCTGGACAGGCCCAGCCAAAGGACTTGGTTTTGGTGCTCTGTCACAGAGATCATTATAGCTGTGTTTGTACCCTGGGGCCTGTGACCATTTCCCAGGAACCCTATATGAATCCTGACTCCATACTGGGCTGATGCCTGCACATGTGCCATTCCTCTTCATGTCCTGGGTTTCTATGCAAAAGAAACGAAGCAATGCTGGCTGGAGAAGAGCTCAGATCTAGATGATCAGGAACCAGAATGGTCAAGTCACCTATTGCGTTTGGATGAGCCAGCTGGAAGGGGTTAAAGGAGCAGGAAACCCTAAAGCCCCGGCTAATAAATGACTGGAGTTTTCCTGACGTTTTCAGGATGGAGAGCTGGTATTATAATCTTTTTTTTTTTTTTTTTTTTTTTTTTTTTTTTTAATGATTTTAGAAGCTTAGAATTTCCAGAGAGAATCATCAAGCCTTTAGTAGGCACTTACTGTGGATCGATGTTACTCTCAAAAACAAGATAGAATTGGGAAGATAGCAATGTGCCTGCCAGAAGGACAGGCAGTAGATAGTTGTCTGAAAAACTAGCAGGGCAATCTGAGGTGTAAGTCTCACTGCAGAAAGTCATTACTGCTACAGGAATTGCTGATATAGTACATGAAATTAAGGAAGGTGCAGATGAACATTGGATATGCTGACTGATGTAAATGCCAACTGGTTAAAAGCAAATTGATTAATTTAGAGCTAAAAATGAATGACTTAGAGAACAAAGAGAGAAGAAATATCAAAAATTAAAAAGATGCCCAAAAGAAATAAAAAATTGAATGACAGAAAAATGTGGAACCCCTGATTGGAGAAAGGAAAATCCTACATACAGTGTTTGAGCCAGAAGCTATTGATGTCAGAGCAGAATTGGCTGGCATGTATTTTTTTCTCCTGCCAGAAAATACAAAACATAACAAAAACACACATTTGGATAATAAAAAATCAGGTCAAAAAAGTAAAAAAAATCCAATTCGACTGCAGCAGGATAAATCTCAAAAATAAAAATTGCAGGGCTCTGAAATGGATTGTTTAGCTTGAGTTCCTGCAGCCTGACTTCCCACAAAGGCTGTGCTCCAGGCTGCATTGTATCCTTCTTGCCTTTCTCCTCATGGCACCAAGATTGGAAAGTCAACTCCTTAGAAGACTCCATAGCTGGCTGTTGAAGTGTGGCCCATTACAGCCTGCATTTTGGTCTGTTCTGGAGTCCCAAAAAGGTTTTCTGTGTTGAACTGGCCAGAGTAAATCTGCACTGCAATGAATTTCCAGTGGGAAATACAGTTTGCATAGTATTGTCATGCCCACCTCCTAGCAGCAGCAGTGACCTGTCTGGCAGGCTCCAGGAGCTCCCCTCAGAGGCAGGTGCTTAAACTTCAGGCTGGTTCCAGACTTTTTGACTACATCACTATTTAAACATGTTTGGGGACTTTCCTGGGCTCTGGGGCAAACTTGGCATGGTTGATGTCTCTGCTAGCAACTCTTCGAGTCTCCAGATATGTGTGGCTGCTTGCAGACTGCATACTGGGAATGGGCCTTGTGGTCTTCCAACTCCCAGATCATACCCAGGAGTTGTTTGGGAAAATGCTAGCTGGCACAGGCCAAAATTGAGCATGGGAATGTTTACAGGCAATATTTAATCAGCTAGTGTTGAAATAGCCTCTGTTGCAGCCAGGACAGTCCAAGGGTCCTGCACCTGAGAAACTGGCTAGCTGATAGGATTTGAAATATGAGGGACAAGAGTCCAGGTCTTCCAATTTCTGAAAACTCGATTTTCTAGTGGATAATCATAGGTACTTACCGTGCAGTAGTACAAATGGGGCCGTGTTGAGGGGTTTAATGTGCAGCTGCGGGATCGCCTGTTAAGAATGGAATACTCCCACTGTGTTGCTGGGGGATAAGGTTAACCGAGTAAGAGAACAGTGTGTCCAAGTGAAATGCAGGGACAAATATGGGCTGTTCGCCAATCCGATAGCAGCTCATTAAAAAAAAAAAAAAAATAAGGGTGCTTATCAGAGTCACTGAAGTGCTAAATGAGATCAATATAAAAGAAAGCACTGACATTTCTCATTTAAGCTATGCCTTCCTTTACGAAACTCAAGTTTTTGCAGTGCTGTCAGAACTGGGCCTTAGTGAAAGCATCCCAGAAGGTTGGGATTATGCTTTGAGATATATTGCCCGATGAAATGAAAGAAGAAAGTTGCTGTCAGTGTGACAGCAGGGTCAAATCCCAAAGGACTTGCAAGCAAGGCTAACATTTTCCAGAGAGTCCTCACAGTGAGGAATTGAATGATTATCAGGAAACAGAGAATGCTGCAGAGAGACTAATCAGATACATTAAAATTTGTAAAGAAGCACAGAGTTCTGAGGCTTTCTCTCTCTGCTTTTAGAAGTTGTTAGTACATAGACATGAAATAAAAAGTATGGTGATAGTAAAATGAATATAGTGGGGCTTATCCATTGTTGTGTGAGGGACTCTGTAAAGGCTTAAACATTGCATTTAAAGTCTATACCGAGAAAATGAATTTCCCTTCTTTATTGATAGAGATCTATAATTTATACTCAACTTTTTCAAGGTTGATATAGCATTATGTTGTTGTTGTTCTGCCTCAGGATATGAAACAATTTTATAGGTATACTTTTAAATGGTAATATGCTGTGGTTCAGATTTTCTTTTATTTCCTTTCCTTTTTTTTTTTTTTTTTGTTAAGAAAATAACAAGAGGTTTGAGGAGGCCCAGAGTATTCTGTAGTTATAGCTATTGTGGTTAGACAGTGGTCATACCACTGGAAAATCAGAGTCTGCATCTCTCCCTGGCTTGCAATGGCTGTAGGCAGTGACTTGTTTCAATGGGCCACCTGGAATAGTGTGATGGAGTCTTAACAGAGGATGACTTGATATCCCAGTCACTGGAGAAAAAGGGGAAAGAAAGAAGACTCTTTCCTAGTTTGTGGCATGCCTCTTCAGGACAACACTGGGGCTAAAAGACTGCTGCGAACCTCCAGTAAATTGGATTCTTGATTAGCTCTAAGAGGAAGACTAGGAATGACAGTGCCTGGTATGATGAGTGAGGTTGAAACCTGCTGAATCCTGAAGTTGAACACAAAGCATCATTTTGTTTTTACTTTAAATTTAAAGTTTCTGGAAAAGCAAATAGTATTTTATATGTGAAATGAAGAAACTATCTGGAAGTTACTTTTACCAATGTGTCTATTTTGAATATGATGTGGTATATGTATGTTCTGTAATGCTAACGGAGAAAGGAGTGTCTGAGTTTGCTTGGAAATTGCGATCATTTGAAGGGAGATGTGCCAAGCAATCAAACAGCAGCTCTACAGGAAATTCTGGCCGTGTGAGGAATGGTGTTTGCAGGATCTCGGTGGATCTGGGTTAAGTTCCCCCTTCTGCCATGTGCTTCTTCCATGATACTAGACAAATCACGCAACTATCATTGCCTCAAGACATGAAGAAACTGCTATGTAGAAAGCTAGGGCGAGGATTTACAGCTCCTTAGTTACTTTATATGGATGCTTTAATCTCAGGTAAATGTAAGATACATTTCAGGAAGGGTCAGAGCTATTTCACATTTACTCTGGAGCAATAACCTTATAGACAGTTGCCATGGAGTAGTTAATGAGCTGTAAATCCACACTCATTTACTTTGTGGCAACTAGTTCATATAGCTGTCTTGTCTGTCTATGAAAACACAGAACATAATGCTTCCTTTTCTTATCTTAGGTATTTACAGAGACAGGCATCATTTTAGAATTTATTTATAAAGCATTTTGTACATTGGCTGCTACTATAATAGGAACAACAATAACAACATAAAAATAATAGCAACAATGAAATTCCAGGACACAAGTATGTTCTAACCTTGGCTAAAAGTTTTCAGCTGAATATTACTTTACAGAAGAGCTGCAGAGGGAAACTCACCATCGTCTAGGACAGCTAAATTCTGAAATGGGTATATGTGAAAGAGGAAGAAACAAGAAAGTAGAGAGGTGTGAATTTGTCCTATTTAATATTGTAAGGTGCTAACTTTGAGGCTCACTAACACATTTGTAAGCTTGATCTTTTGTTAACCACTTCATAGTGTATTCTTACAGTAGATAATAACCTTTGTGCTTGCCTACCGCATATTTCCAGTGTCTTAAGTCTTGTCTTCACCGCGCAGCTTACAAAACACAGCCATTAGTTTCAGGGCATGAGGAGTTATGGATAGGAAATTCAGATAGTTTTCAGAATGCCTGTGTAAATTTCCCAGGTGTGTTGCACTTTGACAGATGATAGCATTAACCTAAAAGTTGCATGTTAAAGGTCAGCTTATGCAAGCATGCAAGGTGTCAGCAAGAGCAGAAAATGAAGAAACAGACTGCTACTGTATGAGTTATATATGTATGGTTTTTTTTATTGATAGATCGTATTTGGATAAAAAGTAGCGGGACCTAACTGATGATGTTTAAATGCATGTTGACCTGAAAGACCATTTTTCCAAGTCAGCCCTACCACACAGTTTGAACAGGCAAATCATTTGTATTGCTTGCATTGACGGAGCAGCACCACCATTTGGATGGAAGAGAGGATGAAGGAGGGAGGTTAGGAAGGTGATACTGAGAACTAATGAAATAGAAAAATGGGATATCCAGTTATCCTCTATCAAATTGTGAAATGGGACAGGAAAGCAGAATGTATGTAGGATGGAGGGAATTGCATTTTTGTTGTGAGCAGGCTTTTTCGAGGGAAATGATTTTTCTTTTTAAATATGATAGTTTCCCCTTGTAAATATCCTGATTCTTTACTCTCCTGTCTTATTTGTCTCTCATATAAAAAGAAAAAGTAGTGTTCTGGAAAAAAAAAATCTCCTCTGCTTGAACCACACAATGATTTTAAAATGTTTGTTTACACTGTAGTAACATGAAATACCTACTGTTTAATTTACTCCTTTGCACCTCCCTGAACAGAGATTGACCAGAGAGGTTTTGGCTTGCCCACTACTCATACTCCATGTACTCAACATCTGACTGTGTGGACACCCAGGCTGCAAACCTCCTACACTACTGAAATTCCCTTTCTGCCTTCATAGTTTAAGCAATAAGATGTCGATGTGGATGCAAAAATACTGAAGATAGGAGAAAAACAGAAACTAACTTCTTAAGCAGCAGGGTTAGATTTTGCATACGGCTTTTTGCTTGTTGACATCTTCAGAAAATACAGAGATAAAATTCTCTCATGAAGTACTGAAACCGGTGCTGCCCCATATGAACACTTGTATGTGAGAGATCTCCCTCTACCCTCCAAAATGGAAAGTAAACCTCCTTATGAATGTTACAAGTTATTGAATAATAATATGTCAGCGTTCTGATGCTGCTATTGTTGAACCTAAATGAAAAACCTTATTAATCATGGATTTGACAGCTCATTCAGTTATAATAATGTTTTCTGTCAATCCAAGCACACATTATAATTGGATCTTACTTAAAAAGAAAGATGCTCCATTGACTGCTCAGATGCAGGAAAATACAGGTTTGAAAATGAAAATATCACTCTGAATACTGTTTCCAGGGAACCTACTTAGCCATGTACAAGTTGGAAAACACTTTAATCCTTGCTATATGTTACATTTGGACATTACTATAATAAGATTCTCACACTGACTAGGTACCAGCTCCAGAGTCATGACAGAGAAAGTGAAAGCAAGAAGAGTAAATCAAACTTTTTCTCAGGGATGGTGGTATATCTTCAGTACAACCCAGTTGCCATGAATGAACTGAAATAGATGGCTTGTCTATATGACGAAGTGTGCTAGGCTATGAATTTACAGTTAATTTGGTTTTCTCCATGGCCTTTTTTGTGGACACTTAGAATACAGTAAGTATTAGATATTTTTGATATTGAGAGAGGATTAGGTTGCCCAAGACACTCTAGTGTGCTACAGGAGTGTTTGCAAAGACAGTTACTGGCAAGGAACTGTAAACTCATGCCCTTACTGTGCACTGTCTTTACTTTATAAACAAGCCCAGAGACAGGACAAGCAGCTGAGAAGGTTATGAAGGCAGAAAAATATTCAGACTGAGACTAAAAGCACTTGGAAAAGCATCTCAAATAAATGCTAGTTAGAAGAGACTCTGCAGGCCAAAACTCATAAATTGCATATTGGAGGCCCTGATCCCATGGGTATAACAAAGGGAGGTGATGTATTTCCATGGAGGCCACAGCTCATTAAGCACACAGAAGCCACAGGGTAAGAATAAATTAAACTACATTTAAAAAATAAGGAGTTTGTAGAGAACGCACTTTTCAAGGGCAACTGGAATGATAAACCCCAGAAAATGTTCTAGTTTACGGATAAACCATTGTGGCCACAATAAATGGGAACTTGAAAGAGTTTTCCAAGGTATGGTATAATGCCAGCAAACATAGAGAGGCTGTATATTTTCTTCACTGTCTTGTAGGAGAAGTAGCAAACAGTAATCTGATGGCATCAGGGCTATGTACAGATCAGAAAAAGGATGGGAACTAGGGAAGATAATCTGTGGTTTATAGATACGAATAGGAAGTGCTCCCTAGAATAAATTATAGGCGACCTGAAGACATAGTTTTTGATGCAGCTAGTTTTGAAGAAAATAGAAGTCAGAAAGCAACACCAAGCTCCTCAGACAGAAAATAAAGAGAGGCAAAGTAGCTAATGTGAAGCTGTTGCAGCTGGTATAAAGGGTATGACAAGTCCTTTTGCAGTTCTCAGTTTGGGCGTGTATTTGTTTGACTGATTAACTGATGGGCAAACAAATTTATGTCAGCTTCAAGCAACCTCTGCCCCCCTTCAAAACACACAGTTCGGGCTCACTGACATCCTGGGATATCAGAGCCATTTGATTATTTGTAGTAGTGACAGTGACCGTTTTCCTACTGTGTCCCAAGAGTCTTTACTCATGATGTGACTTGCAAGTGTAGGGGGGCTAGAAGGCCAGTAGTCATAACTGGAGCAAAGCTAGTCTTCCTCAAAATATCTATTGAAAATGGTCTTCCTAAAAATCAAATGATAACAAAAAGAAGTATTCTGATGTAGGATAAGAATGATTTTGAGATAAACTAAACATTCAATAATGCTGTTAACATCTAGTAGGCTTTGGCTATGGAGACAAAATCATGAAATTATTTTAATTCGTTAATGCTCGACTTGTGCCCCCAAGATTTAGTATTTAGGTGTAAAAATTCAGGAATATCTAATGTTCTGTCAATTAATATGCTATTCTTGGAACTTCACATGCCCCAGTATGATGAAATGTCTGATTTTCAGAATACACATAAGCTGTATCTCCTAAGGCCTATATAAGTTTAATTTAATGGAATTCAGTGCACAAGTGTAAGGGCTTGTTGTTTGTGTGTTCGATCCTGTCCTAGATATGAACATCAGGAAGAAAAGTGTAAGCAATCTTTTCTCCCTCAATGGCTCAACCAGCTAAGGCACAGAAGGAAGAACAGGCTGCAGCCCACATCAGAATTTAGTAGCCTCACTGAGACAATATGCTTTCTTCTATTATTTGTCTTCAATCAGTGCAGCTCAGCACCATCTTTTATTTTGTTTTGTGCCGAGCAGAAACAACCTAGCCTTCACTGAGACTGCAGTGGCTGAGAGAAACAAAGACACGGCTAAGAGTGGAAGTGCTGCAAATGCTAACAGGAATAAAATTCCATGAGAAAGTGGAAAGGGCTTGTTCTGATTTTGTTATTATGCATTCTTTTTTTTTTTTTTTTAAGTTTTATGCATGAGTGGCTGACTGATTTCTCATCTCTAAATGAATAAGTGAAAGTCAAGATCTGTTACTGGCAAATAGTTAATATCAAAGGGGATTTCTCATATTAATAAAGTGCAAAGATCATTCAATCACAGACCAGCGGTTGTCATATGCCTTTGCAACCTCTCATGTAGTGTAAATTTGTGGAGGTTGCACAATAGTTTGTAAAGTGCTTATTAGCATAAAAAAATGTAAAATATGCAATGCAACTGTGTAATTCATGTGATGGAATAATATTTCAAATAATCTTTTTTCACAATGTATAACTTGATCAGCTGCTGCTGTATGCATAAAATTAATATTTATATTCATGGAAGATCTGTAAGAAGGTCAACTAGGAGACATTTTAATCTATGTTTTCAATTTGTGGCTATATGGTTACAGTAATAAATCATAGCGGCTTTCAAAAGTAACAGCAGCAACAACAATAATATATGATTCTAAAATTTCTATGGACTATAGATTAAATTAATTTGTTTCTCTTGAGCACCTAAATACATTTTCTTTATTTGTTGGTTGTGACCTCTTATATAATTACAAAAAGAGATTCGATACCCAATGATATGCTAACAATTTCAAATTAAGGGGAGCTTTCAGCTGATTTCAAAAAGCACATTGCCAGGCACTGCCTTCGTATTTTTTCAAAAACCCCATGTAAATCCAATTTTGTGCCCTGATTGCAGGTACAGCACAGTTGTAGTAACACAACAACAATCTGTGACATTAATTTATTGATTTAAAAAATCCTTTAGAACTGTTTTACATATTGAGCAGTGTTTATACATTATATGCATTCCTAACCAAAATGTTGTACTTGGGCTTCTTCAACACAGTGTATGAAAATGCCTATCAGAATGTGTGTTTGGTTTTTCTGTCTGAAACAGTTCATTAGACAGTGCCACACTGTTTCCTTTCCGAAACCGAAACTATGCTCTTTCAACTGTTTCTCTAGCTGCTCAGCTGTGAATATATTTTGACTCTGTTCTGTCTTAGACTGTCTGTGCTCAGACAGATGGACCTCCTGGGATGTATGCAGACTTGGTTTAAGAGAATAAAGCTCCATTTGCCTTAATGGAGTTGGAACATCTTCCAATAAGTGTGAATTTGGCAGGCTTGTTTTGAGGGAGGAAAATGGTATGCACGCTCCTTCCGTGATGGGTGAGCGTGCCTGCAGCACCTGACGAGCTGGGTCAGCCCAGCTCCAGACAGAGACACCTTTGCTTGGGTACCTACATATGCACCATGTCTCCAAGCTCCTGTAATAGCCAGTACTCTCAGTGGTGCTTAGAGAGCCAAGTGGCTACTTTGGGGTTAGCTGAACCACCTTTTCACTGTATTGATGAGGTTTCCTGACATAACCAGAGTAAGGACTTGCAGAGCATGCAGATAAGTATACGTAGAAATACACCTTTATGTGCCTTAATCTGGACTGAATTCCACCCGTGGTGCTGTTGTTAACTCAAACTGAATGACAAGCATCTCCTTTTCACACCAGAGCTGTGACTAGTCCCGCTGCATAGGCAAAGGGTCACCATGCTACGGCTGGGATATGCGTAAGACCCACAGGCAGTACAGGTGAAGCCCTGATGCTACAGCTACATGACTTGGCTATGTGACTGCAGGCTGCACTGGTACAGGGTCTGATGGATGAGGTGATGCCCTGGTTTAGGAGGCAGTGACTTGGCAGGGAAAGCTGATCCTTACATGCCCCCGTGTCATCCAGAAGCCTACAGCACACCCATCTCTAATGGAAAAAACAGCCCCTCATAGGGCTGTTATCATTCCCAACTGATGAGCTGCTCTAGCACCTTGTCTTTTTGGCTCTCCCAGGTATGTGGCACGTGTCTTGGTCTCTCAGCTTTATTGAAGAGTCTCATGAGGACTGGAAGTCTGGCCATATGTGTATCTAGGACGAAGTTCATTTCTGCACAGAGATCAGATATGTGTGATGTGATTTCCACAGACCTCCTCAAAAGACAGGTTTGAGGATTCATTCTCTCCTGCTGTACACATTTTATTCCTACTAAAGTGAGAAGGTGTTCAGCAAAAATGTAGAAGTAATTACATTACAGATGTCATTAGTAGGGCTGAGAAAACAGTGTTTTTCAGATTTTTTTTTTTAAATAAATATTGTCATGCCAGTTTCCCTCTGGATAAAAAGTAAGAATTAAAATACAAGATAAATACTCCTTTATCACAACTCTTGCAATATCAATAATTGAAGAGTACACTGGATTGTGAGATGTCTAACAGATCCTTCTTTTCATCCACCACTTTACTGTTGTAGCTCTTTTTAAAATTATAACATGCATGGATGAGAAAATCCATGCATGTTTTAAAGGCATGAGAAAGACTGACCACTCAGAAGTGACAGCTATGGTTTTTTTTTTTCAAATTCTTATCTAAAACAGATTGTGTTTGTTTAAGAGTTAAATCTTTGTTTAAAGTCCTGAAATTCCTGAAGAGTCTGCTTGGCCCTCTGCAAACATGCACACGCACAATTAATTAGAAAGATGAAAGGTGTTTATTTTGACAGTCTAACCCCATAGCATGTCCTGTGTTTTTCTTATAAAAAGATGAATAACAAGGGGATTTCTGAAACCTTCCTCTTCACTCCCAGTGAACATGTTAAGTAGCAGCTTGAATTAAAAAATAATTCCAGTAAGCTTTTAATACCTTTGTTGTGACAAAGAAAACTTTAATTGCATCAATTTACATTTGAAGAATCCATTTACATTGGCAGAAATATTTATGGTTTTGTACTCCTGCCATGAATTTTGACTCTAGTGTATTGAAATGTTGTGCATGTCAATGTGCCTGTTCAACTGTTTTAGACTGGAAAAGAGCTATGCTCGTATTGCGGTTTTCCATTCCTACTGGAACAGAAACTCTAACTCTCCTCTCACTCTCCCTCTTCCTCTTCCCCTTCTCTCCTCTTCCTCTTCTCTTCCTCCCCTCCCCTCCCATCCCCTCTCTCTTCAATATTGCCAGCTCAGGAGAAATCAAAGCTACAATCCAGTATGAATTTTTGGCCTTTCTTTTCTTTTTTGAATATGAATCTTTTCATGCTCGTCCCACAAACATCTTACTATATTGAACTGCTGTCCTAGATACTTTTCAAGGGTAGATAAAGGAAAACATCCACAAAATAATTTCACACTGAAATTCTTTTTTCTTCAGTATTTAATAAATGTGTCCCCAGTTACTAATCACACAGGGTCCATATTTTCATTAATAGGTATGATAAAATATATTTATTTATATTTCATGGTAGTTTCTGATCTTTATTTTGCTAACATTCCCTAAGAAACATCTCTCTCATCTGGAAAGTGTGTGTGAACAGATATCAGTTGTACAGAACTATGATTTAAAAAACACCACACCATATTGGGAACCCCCCCTAAAACCTAGCAAGTTTGTTCTTTATATCAACTCACATGAAATGGTCATGGCTTATGGGTTGTGATAACCTTTGATAAGACTATCTTTTTTAATCTGAGAGGATTATCTACTGATATACAGCCACTAAGCATAGATTTGTACACCTATTACTGTATTTCATTTAAAAACATGTTCAGTTAAGGAAAGATGTCATCTCTACTGTTTCAAACAGTGCTTTTTGTGGAGAAAGAAACCACACACAGAAAAAGCACACATCTTTCATTCATGTTAATCACATTCCCATAAGAATGTGACTCACTTCTGCCTAGTCTAATAAAAAATGTAGTATTCATCCAGCCAAAAGCTCTTAGCCACTTAGCCCATGTTTTATACCTTACAATAAATGAGATGATATAAAATTCCTGTTTAACAAATTGATTAGTCTGGGAGAATATCAATATTATTCAAGTTGCAGAACCTGACTGGTAAGTAAAATGTTCCCAGTAAAGCGAAGTCTGTAGAAGTCCAGAGGATGAAGCACTTGTTACTGCCTCTGTTTAAAAGTGTCACCTAGTCTCTTATTACTGTGAATCTTTTTCTCTTTAAATGATTAAAAATACATATTTTAACTCAATATCCTTCATATATTTCTTTCTTGTTTAATTTGTTTTAATGGGTCCATTTTTATATACTTTTCAAGAAAGAAGAATACGTGATTAGTATTCTAAAATAAACAGAAATAGCAGTGAAAGAATAGGAGCATAGATACTGGCTTCCCCACCTTCACAAGGAACAGGTCACAAGTGAACTTTCTTGATGCATGTCAGCAGGTAAAACTGCCGTTACCTTACAGAGTCTCCTGAGAAGAAAAAAAAAAAAAAGCAATATTGTATCACCTTTGAAGAACCATCAATGTACCATTTAAAGATGAATAGCCCAGTTGTAATCCCTCTGTTTGATGGAATCATAACTGGCTGCAATACAATACAAATGCTTTGGCTCCAAGGCAATGTTGAATGCAGCCATGTCATTGAGTCCTGTGATCTTGATGGATAGCATCATGGATTCTCTTCTTTAAGGCATGATTCCTTTTGGCTGTAATTTGTACCTATTTTTTTTTTTGATAGGGTTTTAAATTCCATTACAGCAAAAATTAATGTTTTACCACTCTTTTGTGACTGACACCCTTTCAGGCAGGAGATTACATTCCATTTATGGATACTAACAGCACATACCAGTGATGTGAGGAGTGTGCACATAACTGATCTACCACTTGTTGCTTCTCTTTAGAAAGATTAACATTCTCCACTGAGGGATCTGAAATCTCAGAGGATACACTCTGACAATTATTAATAGATAAGACAAGGAATTTTTGTCTTTAATATGAGCATTTTTAATTTTTAAGACCATTTTCCTTGCTGATGTTTGTGCGCTTGAAAGCCGCAATTGCACAAGGGTTATGTAAGCAGCCAAGATACCTTGGTTATAGAATCCCCTTGTCCTACACAGCTTGTTCCTGTGTTTCCTCTGCTTGAGAGCTGCAAGGTCTATTCCCTTGGCTTTGTGAATCTGCATATGGATTCTCCAGATCTACAAATGTTGTGAAATCATTGACTCACTAGAAATATCCAGAGGATTAATAATTTAAATAAAAACAATGAGGATTGGGTTGATCTTTTACAGACCAAAAAAAAAAAAAAAAAAAAAAAAAAAAAAAAAAAAAGCCTTTTCCCCACATTATTTCCCTTCTGGTGCATTCTGGCATAAATAATTCCTCCAGAGTTAGTGGAGCTATGCTAATTTATACCCGCAGAGGACCTGGTCTCAAAAGTCTAATTTAGATGACAACACTGAAGTGCCATTTTTATTTGTATGTAAAGTACCAGGCACTCAAATAGTAGGGTGTCATTAAATTATTTCTAGAAAATACATTGCCATTTGGAAGGCTTGCTCTTGAGGAAAATTATATCTTTTTGTATGACTTAAGACAGATGCAATGAGTTAATCTAAACAGCTCCTCTTCACTTGCCTAATTTTTTCCTCTTTCCTCTCCCCGATCGCTCCTCTGTTGAGCATGCCTTCTTTGCTAGATCTGACTGAAATAAATACATCCTTGGATGGTAACTCAAGTATTTCACTGCAGTATTCCCTGTGCCCTGAAGGGCCTTGGTAAAAAAATGAGGTAGTAGGACATAAAAGTGGTTGACGTTAGTTATAGCTCCTAGGGCAGCTAAAAGTGGGATGATACGAAGACTATTTAAGCCATTGAAGCGCCCTCTTTCTCAGCTGTAAATTTTTTGCTGCACAGCACAGAGTTTCACCCAGGGGTTTCTGACTGAATAGTGACGGATTTCACAACAAGCTTGTCTGCAGACTGGACATGTAACCATTAATGAGGCGCTTAATTTCAGCGTAACCACATAATTAAGCTAGGCAATGTGATTCTGCTTTTCAGGTCTCATGTTATTTGTCGAGGCCATGTTCCTTTTTCCTCAGTCAGTTTTCTCCTCAGCATTAAAAACTGGTGTATTTGCGTCAGCTGTACCTAAGGCATGTTTCCATATAGCCCAGGCCCATCTGGAGAACCTCCTAGAGCTCTGACTCTGCCAGTCTTGCATATTAGCCTTTATTTCTGACAAAATCAGCTTAGAGTCAGCAGGACAGCTGTGTGTAAGTATGTATACGTAAGGGCTGTTAAACAGGAGAGAGGGCTGCCTATTGTGCGAACACTGAAAAAGAGATGATCCTTGCTGAAAGAGCTTGCCATCGGGAAAAAAAAAAAAATCTGGGGAAAAATAAACAAGGTTAAAGCTTATGTTATTGTTAGTGTAACTGAAATGGAAAGCCTGTGTACCCTGTAAAGACAATATGGGCAGCAGGGGAAGCCGTGAAGTAATCCTATTGCTTACTAGTATTTGATTCTGTGCCTACCATTTAATCTAGATATTCATCAGTGCTTACCTGCCTTACAGCCCAGTGGATTATAATGTACTGCATTCTGTTTTTTATTTTGTGTAAGTAAGTTGGGGCCCCATGCTGTCTCAGGTAACACTGTGAGCCAATTGGTAATTATTGTCATGGTGACCAGAATATATGGTGAACCCTCACGAAATGCAACTCTTTCTTTGTCTTTAGCAATCAGTTTTACGTTTTCTCAGAGATTCTGATATAACTGTGTTCGGATAAATCACAGTTCTGCAAGGTCATTGTTTTTTGATGATAGACAGAAAGGTTGCTGGAGACAGGATTCATTCAATAGTAGACACAGAAATGAAAAAAGCACAGTCTTCTTTATTGGCAGAATATATTTAAATTAACTCATCTTTGAATCCTTAAGTGTAATTTAGTGAAAGTTTTCTAATTTCAGACCTGTGATTCATTTAGAAGGTTTCCAGCATTCTGTATTTAAGAATGTGTATATTTTATAAATATATAAATGTGTATGTCTTCGTATTTCATGAAGACAAATGGACTAAGCTATTTTTTTTTATTTTGGTTTTGTATCAGGTATACATAAAGACTGTAAAAGTATAATACAGAAGAGGAGAATAAAATCTAGTGCTAGCTAGGATTGGGGGGGTGGTATTTAACGCTCTTGCAGCTGTTTGTAGATTCAGTTTCTAGGCAGCTGGAGGGTTACTGACATCTGGGGACTTGATTTGACCAATCACTGGAAAATAAGAGTGGGCTACTTGGATGAAAAGAAATTCCACCAGGAAATGGTGTAATAATAAAGACCCCTTGCATGAATATTTACAGTTATTGTATCACCTACAGCCCTCTTGGAGGGAGGGTCTAGGGGTCTTTGAGCCCCACAGAAGCATGCAGTGAGCAGCAGTCCCAGCACTGACATCCTTACTCTCTAAATAGGTAAGATAGAGAAAGCACGGCAGAAGAAACAGACAACAGATGACTTGCCTACAGTCACACAGCAGGATAGTGGCTGGGTTTCTTGGCTAGCAGACTTGTTTCATCCTGAACTAAATCTCTGGACATGAATTTTTCCCTGCAGTCTTTGGGGAAAAAGATGATAGACTCATATCTTAAACACAAAGTTTGTTGAACCGTCAGCCTATAGGCTGAATTCACAACTGTAGTATTTTTCTAGGTCAACAGTTTGCTGTTCAGGTTGAATTAATGCTGTCCTTGGAAGGATGCACTTTTCATGTGGGTGTAATGTGTCCTTACAAATCTACATCAAAGCCTAGAGAGAAATTCTGTATTAGAATAGACTTGTGAAGTACTGTTCAGTATTATTTTTGCAAAATTATTCTGAGGTGGCTAGAGATCACAACCAGACAGCTCTTTCTTGAATGACACCCACTCTTGTACCGATAGCAGGAACAGCTTTGCCACCTTAGTCCTCTGGATGCTCCTCCTCATCCTCTGTTTATGGTAGAAAGATGAAATACAAGCAGATAAGAAGAAATCCTGGAGCAAGTGATTGCCGTACTCAGTTCTTCAAATCCTCAAGAGACCCGTGTTTGACGATGTATGTTATCACTGTCTCTCTGCCCCAGAACCTTAATTTCTACCACATCCAGGAGGAGTTGAAGTCAGAGGGCTACCTAAAATGAAGGATTTTGATCAGGAATGAAATAAACATTTCTAACAGATTGAGGTTAACAGAAAATATTTGAGGTGGGTAAAAAGGTTATTTTAGCAAAGCATAAAAACTGTACTGCATCACTGTTTTAATCCCTGGTCTGGTCAGACTGTTTTCACTGAGGTACACTGCTCAAGTCTGACCTGCTGTGGGGTGACAGCATGGCAAAATCTGGGAAGGGCTAGTGGTTGTCATGCACGGCACGATCATCAGGAGCCTGGGAATTACACGATAATACTCCCTCTTGCTGTGGTGTCATTCACCGTGGATCTAAAGAGGTGGCCCACACCATCATTTTCCAGATGGGGGAAAAAAACAGGCATTAATTGCTCAAAGAGAGCTGTGCAGGGGCTGCTGCAGCGGGTGGTAGATCCATGTTGAATCCCCATCCCCTGTCGAAGCTGTTGGCTCCCCCGTTCCCTGTAAGTGGTACCAATCAGCCACATTTTCTCCCCGTCACTGTGAGATTTGTGAGAAATGACTTCACAGTCATGGAGAATCAGCAGCAGGGGCAAAGCGGGTGGTTTTGTTCCTGCCTCTATAAATTATCTGTAAAAATCTGATGAGCTGCTGAGGTATACTGTTGGGGCTTGACCAGTCTGCTGATTTTATGCCTCTGTAATGCTGCATTCAATAAAGTGACACCTGCCAAAAACTCAAAATCCACCGAGGGCTTTTGATTTTGTTTGGTCTTCCACTTAGGGCAGTGACCTAATAATTACCAAGTGAAAGCAGAAAGATACTAGTTGATGCAGTTCTAATAAAGAATATGTTACTAAATTAACCTTGTAATCTATAAGAAGAAAAGCATCGTTGATCCTCATGTATTTACTGTTCTGCTTGAATCTGGGTTGATTTCCTTACTTTTACCTCTAGCAAGACAAAAGTAGCCGTCAGGAGCAAGAGAGGTGCAAGACTGGAAGAAAACACAGTATATTAATGACATAAACTCAGTGGAGAGCCTATTACAGTATCTGTCCTCTCTCCTGTGCCACTGCAGAGCTAAAAGTGATTGATAATAACCTTGTAGTTACTGTACAATTTGCCTACAATTTTATAGTTGCAGTCATGGCATTGATCTACAGCTAAATGAGATAATTCCTGTGTGCTATCTTGCCAGTCTGCCAGCAGCAATGTACCAATTGTATCTGTAAAGTCACAAAAAATGAATACCTGCTCAAATCCAGAGCTTAATAGAGAAGTTTTAGATAGTTATGTTATGAAGTTATAAAGAACATTCTTAAGTTTGTAAGAAAAATACGATGTTGACTATCTAAATCTAGAAAATTCTATTGTAATACTGCTTTTATCAGCAGTGTATTTTATAGCATTTGCTTTCTACCTCTCACTATATGAATACTGTGAACCATTTTTGCTGAAAATAAGGGAAAATTTGTAACTGCAGACTTATTAATATTGAGTTCTAAGTCACGGGGAAATGTTTATGTAACATTTACCAGATTAATCTGAAAAACTGGTAACTAGTGAAAATATTGAAACAAACTGGTTCACAATACAAGATCTTTCTGCTTTTTTATCTTAAACACATTTACCATAGATCAAAATTAAAGCTGTTAGAAATTTTACTGTAAAATTCCAGGGAAATTCTGTTTTGGAACAGAAAGCAGGGAGTTCAGTTAAGACTTCCTGAAAAATACAAAGGTATGTGTAAAACTTTCATCTAACTTCTTGCCATCTGTATTAGGAAGGAGTAGAAAAGGAGGACTGCTTGGGTGAGAGGGCTGCCCAAAATGAGCATGCTTAATCCCTCCAGTTTTCTTGCACAGCTAAAAACACGCTATGCATATACCAAGAAAAAAAAGCAGCCTCCCTTTCACTCTGAGTTGCAACTAGCTTTTGGTTTTCTGCAAACCCCAAACTTCAAATGAAGCAATTGGGTCATGAAACCACATAGACGACCTGCTGGAAAGGTTTGCTAAAACCTGAGTGCAGTGAAACTCCCCAGCTTCAAAGGGCTCTATACTGAAAGTGTGGGTTCTTATTCCTCCCTGGGTCTAATTCTTATCTACCCTGAAGTCTTTCTGCTATGCCCAATGTAAAATATGACTTTCTGACTAGGAGTCAGGTACTGTTTTACAGGGCTTCTCTTTGCCATTGCTAACATGCTTGTTATAGGACTGGCCGAAGGGACTCAGAGGAGTCAAGAGCTGCTGTCCCAATAATTTCCAACTTTGGCAGAGGCATCATAGGCAGCCTCAGACTACCTAAGACACAACTTCTTAATGCAAAAAGTGTTGTTTCCAAGATTTCAGCCACAAATGCTGAATTTGAGATTGCCTGTCTTAGGAAATGAAGTGGTGAAATGAAGGCTTTCACTGGCAAGCCATTTGTTCATCTGGGTGCTGTGTCATCTAGAAACTGTTACTATCTCACAGATGCTGCCTGACAATTCCTGTGAAGTGAATGAGAGATTTTAGTCCAATTCCAGGTAGTCAGAGACTTTTCTCTCAAGAGCCATTGTCACATGTGGTGCTGCCTGCCGTTGAGTTTGTTAGCTATCCAAGGAGCTGAAATAAGTGTTGTAGGGTGAGGCTAACCTGAGACCTGTATTATTTATGTATGTTTTAAAATGTCACCAGGCACCCAGAAAACATAGATGGATTTGTTAGTTTTGAAGTTTTATATACCTACGTAAATAAAAGACTACTAAGCCACAGGATTAATGATAAAAAGCAGTGCGTTCTTCTTTTATTCCTGTCAGTCTTCTCATAAATCCTCAAAGAACGAAATAAATACATGATGCCAAGTTATCTTCTGTGTTTATTATTTGAATTTTGGTAGCACCAACAATATGTTAAACATTGACCTCACCTGAGAAAAATATGGTTTCTTCCCTGAATACTTTTCAGTTTAAGATTTACAGGATTTGTGCATCTGATTGATAGATTATTCAACTATGTTCTATGATTTTCTTAGTGCCAAAATGTGCTTTGCTGTAGAAAACATACAATCCAAGGCCCTGATCTTGTCAGCTCTTAGGCTTGTACAATACCATGGTGAGTTTTTCCACTTGCCAAATAGGATTATTCCCTGTAGTAAACTTAAGTATGTGTGAAAGTGTTGGCAGGGTCAAAGCCTCTAAGGCTCTGCTCCTGTAAGCACTCACACATGTGTACAGCTTTACTCACATGACTGTGCACATAGATTTTAACAGGACTAATTTACTTCAGCTGATTTCATGTATTTTTCATGTATTTATCTCACTGAGGCATGAAGATAACAATAACCAAAGCCAAGCAAATGCTTTTGAGAATTAAACTCTTGACATGTCCTTTTTCAACCGGCTTGAAAAAAGCATCGGCCAGCTCATCATTCGGGGGCTTGCTGGGGCTCATTTCACCTCAGGTTTGCTGTTTTGTTTCAGCTCAGACGATTTCACTTCTGCCACCCACCTCTTGGTATGCACAATCTACAGCTTTTTTTGTTTGTTCACTGTAGTGGCCGAGGGTTGCTGCTACCCAGTCCCTCCGATGCGGGAACACTTTTGCTTTTATTCGATGCTGTGCCCCGTTGCGGCACTGTAGTTGCACGGGCTGTATTTTTGGTGAAAAAACCAGAAAGGAGCACCTCTGGAAAGAGCAATCGCTTCTTGTGCCTGACTGTGGCAACTCTCCCTTCTCTGGCGCTTGCGTTGTTCTGGCCGGCTGAGCTGGGCTGTTTGCCGAGGCAGCGGTTATTAACTCGCTTCAGCCAAAAGGCTTGCCTCCTCCTTTCCTACCTGCTACCATTTTGCAAAGCAGACAAAGAAAACGAAGGAGGATTGCAGGTCAGCAGTCACTTCATCTGAGAAAAAAAGAAGGCCTGCTCCTGACCACGCTGCCAGGTTAATCAGACACACTACCGTTTCACTGCTGGAGCCAAAGGAGGAGAGATGGGTTAGCAGCATTGGGAGCCCAGCCCGCATCGCAGCCCATGAGCAACTCTGCAGCCGGCGTGGGAGCGTGGAGTGGGTGAGGGGCAGCTCCTTTCTCAGAGCACTTTGTCAAGCGAAGAAACTGCTGTGTCAGCTGTGCAGGATGGCACGCTGGAGGCGGCGGACAGGGGCAGCCAGCTCCTCCAAAAGAGACCTCGAATGGCCACGGTGGCCTGCTACAGCCCAAAGTGCCCCAAAGTGCCCAGTCTTGCTCTAACGCTGTGCTCGCTCTGCATGTCCCGCGCGGGAGGTGGTGGGCGGCCACAGTGCCCGGCAGTGCAGGGAGGCCTCTGCCTCTGCTTTGGCAGGTTGTGAACAGGATGAGAAAACTTGGGTGTGACAGGCAGGCTCTGCTCTCACTTGGTGTTTTACTCACTACCCGCCACTGCCAGTTGCAGCCCCAAGCCCTTCCTAGCAAAGACACGCACTCCATTTTTCTGTTTGAAATATTTTGTTTTATTTCGTCCTGGGAACTTCTGTTTGCTCTGCAAACATATACTTCAGAAGTGTATGTATTAACAAGGTGAAACAGGTGAGCTACCATCACAGGCCACAGAAAGCTGGGGCAAGAGAAAAACAAACAGGGCCTGACTATAAATGGAGAATTCGCCCAATGCCAATAGTACTTTCGTCAACTTAGTAGGAATAGGTCAATGAATTTCCCTGGAATCTGGATGAATTTCAGGCCTGGATAAAATATAATTGCGTATACCCTCTGGCTATGAAATAGTCAAAGGAATGTAAACAGGTGCCTGTCAATGGGCATTTTTCTTTTCTCCCATGCAAAAGATAGTACTTCAGAAGTCTTCTAGATTTGCTGCCATTGAGATTGTGCTGAAGAGCTAAGAGTTGTGCTGTACTGGGGATTACTGTAGAGTATCCCTTGTGTGGCTCATGTGGCATCAGCATGAGGCAGCTGGGTGACACACAGAGCCAGTGGCTTGGCATAAAATGCATGCATGTTATGGCTCACTCGGTCAATTTTGTACTAACACAATTTATTTGCACATCTGCCAGGGGAAGTGCAACAGGTCATTGCAGGATTTTGGGGTTGCTGTTTTTTTCCAGAGTATTTATGTATGTCTGGTTGGCTTGTGCAGAGTGAATAAATTCACTCTTTTAAGATAGAAAAGTTATGCAGATAGATTTTTATCTAAACTATAAAATCTTCCTTAGTGGCTGAAATGGTTTTGTAATGGAAGTTGTGGAAGCAATGTGAAAAAGTTTTGAATAGTACAGAAACTATCAGCCTCATGGCTGCTGTTTAGCTGGTACTGCCTTCAGCATCATTTCAGCTTTCCCAACCTGTTATTATTAGATCAGGCTGAAAACAAGACTGGTCTTTAACCCACAATGGATCTTTCCAGATCAGCTGAATGCAGTCACACTGCCTAGAGGAAAGTGGAATCAGACAAAAGCAGTGCATATGTCAGGACTGGACTCATCCATAAGTTTCTACTGATGAAAGCTCTGCTAATAATCGACATGTGATGGATATATCATTTAGGGTAGTCTAGGCTGTATGTTTGAACTACATATTGTTGATAACAGTGAGAAAGTCTTCTTATTAGTGCAGGTTATAGGACTAAAAATATTACCTCTCAAGGCTGACACAAGATTGATGCCATAGTAATCTCTTTTTAAAAGTGCTGTGGGCTTTCTCAGAGTCATCTCAATTTCCATCTCTTGAGAAGAAGTATTCACACCAGAGAAAGAGATCCTGCTGACCACTTGAATGCTGAGTACAAAGCCTCAGGAGAAGATAGCATTATATTGTTAAAAGCTGATTGCTGAACTGAAAGGCAAATGAAGAAATAAATGTAGTTCAAAGACTGAATGAGATCAAATTTTAGGCTGCAGAAATAAAACCTTTTTAAATTCCCAAGATAATTCAATGGACTGAGGAAACTAAAACAACTCCATGTGATCAAACTCATGAGAGATGTACAACTCTTTGCCCTCAAAGGACTTCACTGAAATCCACTTTCTTGTCAAAAGATGGTTCCAATTGTTCAATGGTTCCATTGTCCACAAAGCAATTATTCAATTGATTAAAGAATCTTCTATCTGGTGTGTACCTGTGGTCCTTTTGGCAAAGCCTTCTGAAGAAGTGTGAAGATGTGTCTTGACAGTCTAGACTTCAACAGGAGTGTGGAGCAGGACTATCCATGCCAGAAGTTGCTAATACATTGATCAGCTGCAAACGTGCTAAAAAAAGCCAGCACTGCAAATGTCATCTTGGGCTTTGAAAACATAGTTTGGGAATTATTTGTTATTCTGGTCAGGAAGTGCAGATATTTATCACTTAGAACATCTTCTACACACAAGATCTTTCAGAAAAATAACAAACAAGCTGTTTAAAAGGCTTGGTTTAGTACACTGAAGCTATATGCAAAGTTCAGACAACATTTCAAGAACTTGGACACATCCTGAACATCAAAATATGTGAACTGGGGAGAAACAGTATCTATTTGCAGGGCTGCATAACCACTAGTGTCATCTGCAGAATAGCTGAACTAACAACTGAAGTATTATCTGAGCATAATAAGGTTTTAAGACAAATGCATACTTAGCAGGGCTGAAATTTCACATTCTCCTTTTGAGCTACTACACCCTAGCAATGAACAGATGAGAGGAGAAGAACAAACTATTCAGTGAGATTAATGAAATCTTGATTTGCCCATTTTTAATGCAAGCAAGCTATCCATTATTATAGCTTAAGAATCATTCTGTAGTGAAGGAATTGTCCCATATCAGAAAGAGACAAGCAGTGGAAGAAGACCTGTTTGTTAAGCATGCTGTCTGACAGAGAAAAAAAATCTACCTTAAAGCTCTAAAAATTGCCTAGGTATTTAAATATCTCAAAGATTTTATCATAGACTTTTCTGTGTCCATCCAAAATACATCACAATTGGTGTCTCCCATGAAAACGTCTTGATTCTCTTCATTATATTTGCAATGCATCAGTGTTTACTTGGTGGATTGTTCATTTCTGATGAAGCATATCCTACCACCATGGTTGTGATAAGAACATTGTCACTGGTAGATGGACTATTAAGCCAGTTGCTTAAGGCTGAGAGCATGATTGCATGTGTAAAAACAGGCTGTGGTAACCAGTGGGCTGGTATCTAGTTGGTTTGAACTCACATTTTTTGGTCCCATTTTGTCAGCTTTGCAGTCAGTACCAGGAGAGCTGCCTGGATACAAGGTGGATCCTGACTATGCAGTGCACTGAGAATATAAGCGTGGCATTTTCTCAGGGACTGAGCATGAAGGAAAGGTCTTTGAACCTTTCCTGCAAAGAATAAGATTGGTATTTCCTAAAAGGGCTGTGTGAGGGCATTACCAAGACCATTAAATGCAGTACTTTCATTCACCACCTGATTCATCCTGGCCTTTTCTCTGCATAGGAAATACTTGCCTGCCTGTCTTGTATGATATGTCCATAAGATCAGAGCAATGAACAGAAATTGCTTATACCTTCACCTTTGCCTTAGCATTCTTGATGCTGTGTGAGATATGACCTGTTTCATCTGACCAGTCAGATATCAGGTACCTTCTCATGTCCCAGGATGGTGCATGATATTTTGAGCCAGACAGTCTTGAAAAATCAAGTGATCAAGGTTGAAAACTGGCCACAGCTCAAAATTCTTCGGAGTGTTTGTCTACCGCTTGCAAAACATTTGTACCATTACTGATTCACTTCAAACCCTTGCAGAGAGTATTGAGGCTTCAGGAGTATCACAAAAGCACAAAGTGGCGTTGGCCTGCATTCATGAATGGGTAGTGCCATACCTCAGTTCTGCTAAGTCCTTTAACAGCTTAAATCCCTGGTCCTCTTCAAGAATAGTAATATAATGGCTTGGAGTAACAAAAAAAGAAAAAAAGGCAACACAGAGCTCCACTTTAGCCAGTCCATCTCAACTGCTAGTGTGCATCACCACAGGCCTGTTGAAGAGGGATTGTTTGCTCTGAACTCGTGTATTAGCAGTCCATCAGAGCGAACGCACCCTGCGCCTTTTGCCAGGAGCTGGGGTGGAGTATCTAAGAAGACTGCACATTGCTTCCTTGTGTGTGTGTCCTATGTGTGTTGTTTACCAACTGTACAATATAAATATGTAGCATTTGCAAGGGATAAGGAGAGGGAGAGACATTTGGATGTCAGTTTTCTGCTCCCTTTCTTAAATGTTCAGTTCCAAATATGGACTAGTACATGCATTAGGTTTATGCAAGAGCGTTCCTGTTCACAGAAATGTGATTTATTTCCCAGCTGAAATAACTTTGAGGAATTATATAAAAGAAAAAAATTATTTTTCTGAGGTGACTTTCTCTTTCTTCTCCTCTCCCATGTGTTTTTTTCCCATTGTTTTATGTGTTTTGTATTTGTGGTGGAACAATTCTAGATTTAGACTGTGCTTAAGCCTTTCTCATCTGATTTAGCTTGAGGTTGAGTGTGAAAGCGAATATAATTTTAAAAGACAATACTAGCAGGATTTTAGTTTACCTGAAATGGAGCTATAACTTAAGCCATAGTTCTGCAGTACAGATAGTGGGAACATTTTTATGTTCATGTTTTTAACAGTATTCTAAATAAACAGAATATGTTGAAAATGAGTAACTACTCCAGTAAGTAAAGTAACTATTCTCCAGAATAGTTCCTTTAGGAGCATCAGAAAAGATTGTCAAGGATATCACCACAAACACCACCAAGGAAGAAACCACCTAATTGCCACATAAGCACCAGGAATAAGGGATAGGAGGCAAAACACTACTGTGTTGTGGTAGAAGCCAGTGGTATGGTGCATACATATATGTACAATGAACAATTAGGAACTAACCCATCACACATTAGTATGAACATATGTGCTTTAGGTTCTGGCATCCAAAACACAATGTATAATGCACAATGCTTGAATATGAAGCTTTCATCTGCTATTAAACATTTCTTAGCATGTAAGCAAAGTACCACAATCACTGCTTGAAGACCCCTGGCACGTCAGATCTGTCCTACAATGTCACCTCTCTGGAAGGAACACAGAATGGAATGGATGCAATAAAAACATTGGAAAAATCTTAAGTTATGAGCACAAGAGACTAATTCTCATCCTCGCAGCTTAGTATTGAAGCAGCTCCATGCTTGAATCTGCAGCCTGGCTCTGAAGTCAGCTGTTGACCTCGACTAGCTGTTCTCCACGGCCATAGCCCAGGGAGAGTTCTTGGACCTCATAGCTCCAGCGAGCTCCAGGACCTGAAAGGATGATTGTGGAAGAGGAGTGAGAAGCAGAAGTGAGACTATGGTATCACACAAAATTTTAGTTTTGATATCAGAGAGTGAATGCTCTTGCAAGCCTACCTTTTCCTTCCCTTATGTTCCCTGCTGTGAAATGAGGAAATTCAAAATCTGAATTACTAGCAGTTGACTTTTTATCAGACCAGACTGAAATGTCCCATTTTAATAATATTGATACATACCTGTGATTACAAATGATTATTACAAGTATTCTTTGCTGGTGGGAAGGCACTTCCCAGCTTGCTAGATGTTCCAAAATTCACATCTTCTTTCTGATGAGAAAGAATTCAGGTCTTCCCCAGTACATTTTTCAATACTGACAATAAACCAAAAAGCCCTGTGATTGAGCCAGGTTTGCTGGCCACTGATGTGAAGTTTAACACAGCTGTGAGTGAATTCAGTGTCAGAGCTTTGAAAAGATGCCAGAGAATAAGAAATAAATCGGAAAAGGAAAAAAATGGGGCAGAATATTTTCTTTTCACCAAAATAACACTTGCTTTTATTGGGCAAACTGAAATATTTATATACTCATACCTCTGTGTACATTTTTATATATTTTTATATATATAAATATGTGAGAAGGCAAATTCTTGAAGGGTTTCAAGTTACACAAATACCTGTTAGAATAGGAATGCATTTTACTATTAAAATACGCCATTTCTCCTTTCACTCCTGCTGTTACATTCCCCACTGTGGCCTGGAAACCAGATGATTTTGAAAAAACAGAGAGTCTGATTCAGAATTCAGTTATGATTGAGTAAATCCAGAATAGCTCTTTTGGACTGCAGGGAGTGACTTCAGATTTACACCTAGTTTCTGAGATCAGAATCTGCTCTGAAGTATTTAATTCCTACCAATGTGATGTCCTGCTGCTTTACTGAGGCTGCTGTCTGCCACACGCAGCATTTTCTGTCATTCAGTGAGAGGAAACACAGTTTGAGCTCTGCATCTGGACTTGCAGACTAATGCTAGGAAGGGCAGTGCAGCAGTAAGAACTTGAAAACAATTTATTTTAAAAATTGTGCTCCCCCCCTCCTTCTCTCTGCAGGGCCACAATTACAGGAAATGGGACAGGATACATTCAAACCAAGGGGAGCCAGAACAAGGCTGGAAGTGTATCAGGAGTTCAAGGGGAGATTGGACAAAAACTTGGAAGAGAGACCCCTTTGAGGGTTACTGAATAGACAAACCACACCAAACTCAGGAAATTCCCTGAGCAGAAAATAGTTAGAGGCTGAGAGTGTATTTGGAGGTAGCAGATAGTCTTGTTCTGTTCTTACTCCTTCTTGGTGTCTGCATACGGCAATGGTGGAGAAAAGATAATGAGTGAGATGTATTCTTGGTCTGAAACAGTATGGCTATTATTTCATTTTTAGGGGGACAAAAGATCTGAGGATTGAGGGAGAGACAGCTGTGAGAACGGTGCAGCTCAGGGTGCCTGATCTGAGATTCTGTGTCAGGAGCTACAGGAAGTTTCAGTCTTTTTTTTCACTTGATTTCAGTTCAGATTTTCCCCACACTAGATTGAACTTATGTTCATGTTGACTTCAGCATTCGGATTTCATTCCGTTGAGTAGATTCCATCTGTAGTTTGGCAAACCTGCAGATAATTAGCTCTCCCTTGTAATTAAATTTCCAGTTAATGTCCCATTAAGATAAATGAGAAGAGTTCACATCTTTTGCTTAAGTGGTGATTTCGAAAAATACAACATTTCATAGTCTTTGAACAAACAAGCACTTCCATTCGCTGAGGCAAAATGTATTTGTAATACAGGAGCAGATCTTAATTATTTACATCTTTGGAACATTTTTTCTCCCAAGAACTTCAGTGCTTAGTGGGTGAACAGGCAAAGGAAAAAAAAACCTGCTTTGGGGTTAAGGTGTCTGACTCCCCATCAAACATCAGGGCTTTATTCCTGCTTCAGTTCACACTTGCTTTTCTCGTACAGTGAGCATCATGGAAACCAAAAATTTTCACAGGTGGCTACTAACTGTTTTTCATTGTCCAGTTTGAGACAGCTGAGGCCTGATTTCTATAGCTGAGTGCTCCTGACTGTGGCTGAAATCAATAGGCAAGGCAGTTATGCGGTGCCGCTGGCACTGAAGGTGTTGTGATGAGGCAGGATGTACGGTGACATCAGGGTGGACTTGACAGGGTCCTATTCACCTTTTGAGGCTATGTGGAAAAGGGCATGTTTCAATTTGTCAGCATGTAAAAGGCAGAAAATATTACTTATTCACCTTTTTCTGCTCAATGTGTTGAATTAAGAAAGTGCTGTATAATGCTAAGTACTCAGAATAAAATGGCCTTAGATGCAGACATATCTGCAAAAACAAATATCATGCAAACATCATATACTTTAGGGTAAAGATAAATAAAACTCTACTCTCTGCTGTGAGGCTCTGGGAAATGAGCCTTTCCCCCCTTCATGTATTTACCAGGGAAGGGAGAGAGAAGGGATGGAGCTGGAAGCCAATTATGCAGTTCTGAATTTTACATTTTGAATTATTACTAAATAGATTTAAAAATATCATTTTTGGTTTGTAACGTTAATAGCAAAAGACGTAAGCCTGGTGGTTTTGTGCTGGCTAAATACAGCACTGTTTCATCCCAGGCCACTCAGGGGTGCCCTACATTATTTTCTGTTCTCTTTTGCTTGTATACCTACAGAGCAGGAGAAAAAAATGCAGGAAAAAGAGGCTCACAATTGTAGCAACCCATTGGCAATAAGGGTCTTTTAGTAGCAAAGCTTCATTTTAAAGGCTCCAGAGGTGTATTCTGTACCATCCTGGAACAGATTTTTTGAAAAAAAGTCTCATCCAACAAGAACTGGTTAAATAAGTACTGTGAGCAGTGAATGAATACATGAGAATTGCTGGATTACAAACAAAAACCTGGGGCTTTGAAATTCTGAAGCAAGCAGAGTTTTACTTGAATATTAGAATGGCACACCTTGCATGTTTTTTTTTTTTTTAATAACATTAAGCAAATTATTTTACCCCAGTCAGGTGCTGAATATTCACCCGAACTATGGGAACAGTCTGGGAAGAGCAGAAGTATTTAATTACCTCCTTAAAGCCCTCATGAAATTTCTTTGAAAAACTTGTGCTGTGCTCACACAATAGCTGTTCTTTAAAGGTCATCCTGTTGACTGGATCCCTTTTTTCCCCAATTTGCTCCTCCCTCCCTCAAACTGTTACATCTCAGCCTGTTTAACTATTAGATTTCAACATTTCACTGCTTGTCGTTGCCCCAAGAAATGATCAAATTTGATGAAGAATATTTTCTTTCTGCCTAGGCCTAGATATAACTGCAAAATTTGTTTTTCTTATGGTTTTAAACGGCGGAAAGGGTGGACCACAAGTAGAAATCTTTGTCAGATGAGAGTCTGTATGCTGAGTTTTTGCCTACTGTTTTACCGTTGAATTGTAAGCCCTTGAAATGAAGTTTTAAATGCAAATGCTCAGCTGGAGTTGTTGGAATAAGCCAGGGAATACAGCCATCTAGTGGCTACTTAATATTCTTTTCCACCTCAGTCAGCCTCTTTGGTTACCCCCAAAACCAGACAAAATATCCCAAATGGAATAGCTTGTTCTGTTCTTACAGAAATGTCATTTCTTTCAATTCTTTTTTAGATAGCATGTCACCATAATATTTATTCAGGCTCACAGATAAACTGCATATTGGGCAAAACTCTGAATCTTCCACCTGCCTATTGATTTCTCTAAGACAATTCAATTCCATACTTTATTTGGTTTTCTTTTTGTAGAATTGGATATAGTTATAACATGTCTTTCTGCTTTGTTTCATTTTTTTGTATTTTTATATTTTTTATTTTTCATATTTTTATAGTTTATATTTTTGTATTTTTATTTAATATTTTTATTCAAGCTCTGAACATGGATAAGTTACTTCTTTTCTACTTTTAGGAAAATATTCTTTTTTAAGTATGTATTTTGAGCCCTAAGTATATGCCTACAGTGGCATCTGTCTGCAGTTTATCGTGACTTCATTACATAGCATCTCCTCTTTAATTCCCTGGAAAATCCCAGACTACTGACAATGAAAGTCAAATTAATTGTGATATTGTAGCCAGGTACAAAAAGTACCTTGTAAAGTGGTAATAGTTAAGAATTTGAACCTGATCAAAAACCAGTAATTTAACCAGTGATTCCATGTCGCTTTTAGGTAGACTATCTGATGCAATTTTGTTCCTGCCTTTGAAATGATGTAACCTTGACCCCTTCTTTGGCAAAGGTAGTCCTTCTATAGTTTATAGTACCTTATGAGTTCTGCAGGCAAATAATAATTCTCTAAAGTGCTCCTGTCCTGTATGTTAATGAGGCTAAATGAGGATCCTCTTTACTGCCTATGGCCGTTCTGAAGCGTCTTCTAACTAGCTCTTCTCCTTTTCCACAGCCCAATGGACTGTGGAAAATGAAGGCTTGATAACTTGCACTGGAATTGGTGCAAAGGGGAAGACAGTTAAAATTCTTCGCTACAAAATCATGGACCCTTGTCAGTACCCTTAACTATAGGTACAGTGTACCCTTGCAAAAATTACCTTGATGTGCAAGATAAGTTGGCTTGCCAATAGATCATGCAAGAAGGCTAACCTGGGATACAAATGAGTAATAATCAAAAGGTAATTGTTTCCTTTCAAGTGGAATGATTCAGTTCTAACCGTCCGCCATGATAATGCAATTTTCCTGTGAGGTGTCAGGAGTTTCCAGTTGTGTATTCCCGTTATTTGAATTCGTGCTTCCCATCTGTTACATGGAAAAGTGCATTCCTTTGCCCATTTGTGTTGCGGGTGAAATTTTATTTTGACCAACACTGGTGTAAATCTGTATTGAAGTATTTTGAAGAAATGTAGCCATTCCAATTTGCACACCTGCAAGCCAGCAGAGAATTTGGATCTGTGGTTCAGGATGGTCTATGGAGCTGATTGTAATATCACTTACCCTGGTTTTATATTGATACAATACGAGAAGCAAAACTTGGGACTCTTCTCTGATTCACTACAGTGCTAAATTCTTTGTGCAGAAAGTGATGCAAATGTAATGAAGGTTGGAGTAAAATGATCCCTATTGGTGTAGGGTGTCATTCTGTGAGTTGCCTGAGACTCATGAAGTCTTCTCTATAAAACAGCAGATACGATCTCCCTGTCTCACTTAGACTGATATTTCTCTCTCTACCCTTCTCCTATCATTGCTTTAAAATATTCAGCAAAATACTAAAAGCTAAAGCTGCATAAAGCCTGGTTTGGGCTTCCCCATGAACACTCTGCCGTATGACTCTCCTGCAGAATCTTCTTTTGTAGCTTGTGTTGACAAATTGCCTTTTTTGTTTGGAAACAGTGAAATGTGTGTGAACTACAAAACCATTTATCATGCTCTCATTCTATGTATATGGCTTTTTTTCTGGTGGAAAGGTACATGAAGCAATTAACCATTTTACAGATAAATATACCAGTGCAGTGTATGCCAAAGCAAAGATATATGTCTAGAGCTTTGGCTTGAATTTCTGAAGGCAGCAGAGAGTGCCACTCCAAGCTGTCTTAAAAGACTGCAGTAAAAGGTTTATGATCTGTATCTAGCAGCATGGGTGACTCATAATAAATGTACTCCAAAGGTGTAGTGCCATGTCCAGCACTGATTGCTCTGACAAATGAGTCCTCCTCTTCACTAGAGTCATTTGTAATCATATAACAGCTTGACTTTCTGTCTAGAAAGGCATAGTTTTGTCAGACTGGTTTATGCCACTACATCTCTCACAACATTATCAGAGACTATGACAGCTGTTGGTTTCATATTTACTCCCACATTTTTCAGTTCTTTAAACAAATGTTGTTTCTCGTTCTTTACTCTGAATGTTCTAGATGCTGTTGAGGCTTTCTTTCCCTTAAAAGAAAAACAAAAAAAAAGAAACCCCAAAGCAACCAAAACAATAATGTGTATTATAAACACATATAAATTTTTTTTAGTCAGATTTTACAGATTTTTTTTCCTGCTTGCTTGAAGAGCTTCTTTTTCTACTATTTGTTCTCAGTGGTTACTACTAGCATTATTGGAGTCCCCTCCAAGGTCTTTTAGAACTCTTAGGTTATATTCTTAGCTTACTGAGCGGTTCTGACTAACTAGTGCTGTCTCAGGTAGGAGTGGTATATGAACTGCCTTCAGCAGCTTTGGGTTGTTTCTTGCAAAGACCCAGAAATTTCAGGATCTGGTCCATCACTGATTATAATTTGACTTCAGTAAGAGGAAAGGTTAAATAGACTAGAACTCTTTGGCCAGAAGAAGAGGTGACTCAGGAGAGAGATCATATATGCCTGTAAAATCCTGAACGCAAGAAGAAAGTGAATAGAGAGTGATTACAATAGCTGCATGAAATTATTAGGTAGGACAGTTAAATAAAGCATAGGAAATTTTACACAGTGCAGAAATAAACTCTGAACTCATTGTTACATGATATGAGTATCAGAAGTGTAAATGACTTCAAAAAGTGATTAGACATAGTAATGAAAGAAATATTCACAGGGAGACCACTGAATTTCTGCAGTGGAAGAACACCCCTTGGAGCTGTAAAAAGGGGGTGGTAAACTGCTCAAATTGCAGGGAAAATTGACTTTTTAAAATAAGGTTTGTGTGACTGGTGCTGTAGATGGGCAAAGCATTGTTATTATTATTTATGCAGTGCTGTTTGAAGAATAAGAATTGAGGTCAGATTTCACTGCTTTTGGAAGACACAAATGGAGGGAAGCATTGCTTGTATATGTGTGTGCATGCATGTGCACACACAAATGTAGCGCATTAAGCTATTCAGGTGATCAAGTGAAACTCATTCAGACTGTTCACTCCTGAACTCGGTTTTCTACTTCAGCATTTTCATTTCGTGTACCTTAGATAAACTCTGCACACATTTACAACTTCTGCAGAATGCTGAAGCCTCTATTCTTACTAAAATAATGCATCTCCAGTCCTCTAGTGCTTGCATTAGATCTCACAACATTTTGTATCCTGTTTGATACAACACCTTATATTTCCTGAGGGGAACTATGTAGTCTTAGGCTACCTTACTCTTATGACTTTGTGCTTTGTCTTCTGAGTTATTTATGGTTAATGAGTGCATGCAGGGATGTAATGGCCTGTGCTTAACTACTGAGGTAAAATTTTTAGTTCACAAAACTGTAGCTGTTGGTTGGATTTTCCAAATGTTGAGATTTGGATTTTCCTCATGAGTAGTCCATTACAATGAATGACCGTGGTTCAAATCATGATGTTTTAAACTTAATCAGTGTTTGTTCTGGCAGTAACATTATTGAAAACCATGGCTGATATCCTCACTCTAAATTGGTGGAAGGGTGATTTCATGCATTAGGAAATACGGTGCTATTAGTCCTGCCTAATATTTGGAAGAAGACTGTAGCTCTTCACTCCATATTTTTCATATAGTTTAAAAGTGTACCTTATCTATGTTTCTCTTAGTCCATTTCTTATTTATAGCTCTATTAAGAATGTTAAAATAGTATCAGATTTCAGTCTATACTGAAGTGACAATTCAGTTTCTGTTCCCCGGTTTGTTCTTAAATGTTTGAGTTCTGCATATTTTAATTTATTTGCAGCATGCCCTGGGGAACCACTGTATCACAGTGTGTGGTTTTGCTGAATGACTGATAAGATTTGCACAAACTTCAGTCACATTCTTTGTAATGAGGAGACTTTTCCCTTTTGACACCAAGGCTTTTTCTTAAGTTAGTTCAGACAATGCAAAATAAATAATCTGAACATACTCATTCATGGTACCAAATGCTAGGATTAATATGTTAAAAAAGGAACTGACTAGAAAAGAATTACAGTATTAAAAAAATACTTTATTATTTATACTATCTGCATTAGGGTTCCTAATAACATAAAAGCTGACTTTCGAAGGGAAGGCTTTTTGTGTGTTAAATATCGCCAGTAACTTAAACTCAGGAACAATCTGCCGGTGAATAACAGCGTTTCCCTGCTCCACCCAAGACCTTTCATTTGTACACAGACAATTATTAATGATGCTGAGGATGTGACAAGTTTAGTGAAAGCTTTGAAAGTTTTTTTGTCTAAGCATATATTTTCCCTGAACAAAAAGTGGAAATTTTTCAATATTTAGCTGTAAAGTGTTTGTTCATATTGCCAGTTGGTGCATATAGGCATGTTTAGGTGCAGGTCATCAAGAAATGAAGAGCCACACTCTGCTGGTGAAAAAAGGCAAAGCTCCTATAATTTCAGGGAAGCTATTCCACTATGTACCAGCCAGGAATTGTCCCAGTTTGAACAAACAGTATCTTTTCCATTGGGTTATTTTTTTCTTCTTTGTTGTTAAGAATTTCTTCTGACATTTCTGTCCTCTTTGCAAGCTATTCCTCAGTAGTATTTTTTTTTTGTACAAATCCCTGAGGTCTTTCTGAATTTTATCGCTGCTTAAAGCTTTGCTTGATGTCAGAGGTTCTTTTGCAATCAAGAAGAGCACTACCTAAGAGTGTACAGCCTGTGCTGCACAAACTTGCACTGAATACTGTAACTCAGTCAACCCTGTAGATAGGGCTTTCAGTGTTTATTTCAGAAAATGGAGATAACTGCTGTAGGTTGCTCTAACTGAAAAATGAGGGTCGTCCACTTACGTCATGCCATGACCCACCCACTGAGGAAAATTTTCCATACATTTTACAGATTTCATCTTCAGTTGTTCTGCTTAAAATACTGTCTCAAGCTTCCTATTTCAGTTACCAATGGCTTTTTTTTGCTTGCTGATATCTCTTTTGAAATAGACAGCTTGTCATAACTGTGGTCGTGTGTTGTGCTTTCCCAAAGTGTGGGTTGATTTTGAACAGGTCAGACACTACTACTGTGTAACTACTGTCAGTTTTACTAACATCACTTTCTATCCCTGAATAGGATGGCTTCAGCACTGCTGATGAAAATCTACATTTGATTTTTGAAAGGAAAATCTATACTTTTTTTTCAAAAAAGACACTTCCTGATACAGTGATTGCAGTTGGACTGTAACTGCACTGCAGTTAGTGTATAGTTTCAATGCAAATTCACTTTTTGATACTTTTAATTGACATTTATACAGGTGATTTATACAAGTGAAAAATATGCATACAGTGGAAAGTATTTACAATATAAATCCCGTTAAAAAACCTGAATTATAAAAGTGTATATACCAAGCATGAAATTTAAGGGGTGCAAGTGTTACAATCACATAATTTTCTTTCTGCATTGTAACAACATTATAATTAATGACGCTATAATTGTCTATTCCTACCATCTAACTGCACTAACCATGCTATGAAGGCTACTGGATAAGTATAATTAAAATGTCAGACATTATATGATTTTGTAATGTACTGTGTAATAGAACTCGTTAAACTAATGAACAATACAGTACAAATAGTTGATCAGAAAGAAATCTGTAGCAACAGAAAAGGATACATAAATCTCCTTCCTGTGCATTTGCATGTCCATATATTCACACAAAGAGAAAGGAGAATAGAGATATATCTTAAGGATAAATTCTTCACCTATAGTGCCTTCTGGTCATGTTATTTTGTGATGTACGTGTCTCAAAGACAAGAACTGGTGGTAAATGTGATTGATAACTTATTTTGACAAACAGAAATATATGGTTAAAATTCACAGAAGTGACCCAAAGGATGATGCTCTTACTTGTCACATCTGTGAAAGTATCCAGCCTGGAGTAACAACTTACATGTGAAATTAATGTGTTCTTCTATGTAATTTCAGAATTTCTGTGAAGAAGCCACCAAGAAATTCTGTTCAAATCAAGCTGCTGATGTTTCGGAATTACAAGTTAGTTGTCAAAAGGATTTGATGCACCACGAGAAAGGGAAGGATGTGACTAGGACAGCTACATTAGTGGAAACCAGTGTGATTAAAGGTCAGTTAAGCTTTATGATTTGAGCATAATTAATATAACAAAACTTAACCCTAGTCTTGATAAATAATTTACATGCAGGATTATTTTGCATGATTTCCTTTGGAATATGTGTCAAAAGAGAATCTTAGTCAAAAGAGATAAAAAGTGAACATCTCTGTTCTTCCACCATAAATGCCATAAGGCAAATTCACCTGAGCTCTCAACAGAAGCATGGTATTAAACTCTGTTTGACACTGCAGCATGAATATTCAGTAGTTTTCAGAAACTGACTTGTGGAAAAGATGCGGTTTCCTTTTGCTTTAGGAATCTACACATCATCTGTTTTAAAAAACCCTGATTCCAAGAAGCATTAAAGATGAGCAAGCAATTTACATTAAAGATATGAAGATTTCTTCAAGTCATGTTTTCATATTTTGAAGAAAAAGTAGTATTGAGCAAATTACTTGACCATTAATTGTTTTCAAAGTCACCCCTTCCTTAGATTTCTGAAGTATTTTTGATAACTGCTTAGGTTTTCTAATTATCTTTCAACTTTTTCATTTCTCAGAACATATTGAAGTTGAGAAGCTAAATGATATGAGGACAAATCCAAAAGACTTTGAAGTTAATATAAAAAATTCAGTTGATTTCACTAGTCTGTCAGTCATGGGTTATATCTGAAATACGAACACATCACATTAATTGCAGCACTGGAACATTTGGAGAACTAGGACATAAGAATTCACTGCCATTGCAATCTGATATTAATATAAAAACTTCCCATAAAGTTTTTCTTTATTGTCTCATCATTTGATGTGTAACATTCCCCAAAATGATGATCTGTATATTTGAAACCATTCTCAGCGAGACTCCTCCAAATGCAAATTAAACAGCTTTTTTAGTGAAGAATCACTGTAGTACATTGAATATCCAACAATTCTCATGGCTGTGAAAGTTGATTATTTGGGGACAGATTTTCAAATGGTATTTTGGTATTTGGCTGCTTTTGAAATATTATATTAAATTTGTTATTTTGTAGCTTTGAAAATCTCCCTCTAGGCTCCATTTTGTCAGTGCTTAATGATTTGATTAGATTTTCTAGCAGTGATTGGTGAAAATTCCGTGTAGCCAGCTCTGGAGAATGATATCCTCCATTTAAACCATAGAACAGAAATAATACCAAGATGGGTTGATGATTTACAGTCTTGTGCCAAGGGTACTACTTGCAAAATACTGAGGCTTGACTTTAGAAGCTCTTGTTCATGCAACAGGGATCAGTTTGATCAATTATACAGATTAATCTCTGTAGGGTAAGGCAGGCATGAGAGATGGGGAGGGACACACCTGAAGAAAACGTGCCTAAGGCATCCTTACTGAAAGAAGTCAGGCTTGCAGTTTGTGCCGGGGACTGCCTTTTCCACAGCTGCAGAACTCCATGCTTGTGTAGCTGCTTTACCTCGTTGTGTTTGAACTCTTCACAGACATGGAAAGCGACACAGGCTGAAGTCATGTAACAGTTTTATAATCAAGATTTTTCAAAGATTTTTCTGAACCCAGTGGCTCAGTTCAGCACATTCATGTAGTGACAAGCACTATCTTACAGTCACTTCCTCTGCCTCTGTTACAGGAACAGTGCAGTGGTTTCTAAACTGAGATCCCCCGGTTGAAAAAAAAAAGTTTAGAGATACTGTTACTACTAATGCTTCAGTTCAGTAACAGCATTAGAAGGTGGCTGCTCTTTCCATTCTTTCTGTTGGAACCATCTTCATAGTTTGAGACTTTGTTACTGCTTTTGCATCTACATATAGCCAAAAAACTATCTGGTGATAGTGTTCATTTCAGCTAGTACTGAATTGTCTTTTCTTTCTCTACTGGGTAGGTTTAAGTCAGGAGGGAAAGGGTGCCCCCTTTGTACCAGATGCAGATTGAGATCTCAAAGGGAAAAGGAGCAATAGACAGTAGATACAGAGGCTTATTAACTGACCTTAAGAGGTACATGCATTAATGCAGGACCTGTTGTGTCTTCAACAAGGAGAAGGCTTCCTATCCCATTTCTAAAGGCTCGCTGGGACAGTAGTTAGTCTTCACTTCATGCATTGGGATTGCTGACTGCTTCACTGTCAGGATGTTCAAGCCGTAAAAGCAGCACTCAAGTGTTTAATGTTTTGGACAAACAGACATGCTTTCTGTCTTTCTTACTTTCTTCCAGTGATCTAGTCTGTTTCGCTGGATCAGTTACGATGGCAGGATGCTCCTTAGGACTTGCGCTTTGCCTCACTAGCCTGAATGACTTGCAAAAGGTTTTATGGTTCTCAGGGTTTTGAGGAATCACAGAAGAGCTGAGGCCAAGCGGGACCTCTGGGGATCTTCTTGTCCAACACTTCCGCTCAGAGCAGGGTCAGCTAGAGCAGGTTGCCCAGGACTCTGTCTAGCTGGGTTTCAAATATCTTCAAGGATATTCTGCAGCTTCTCCATGCAACATGTTCCAGTGTTTGACCACTCTCATAGTGAAAAAGGGTTCTCACATTTAAATGGAATTTCCTGTGTTTCAGTTTGTTCCCATTGCCTTTTGTTCTGTCACTGGGGACCACTGAGAAGAGTGCGCCTCCTCCTTCTTCACATCCTCCCATTAGATATTTATACACGCTGACAAGATATCTCCTGGGCCTTCTCTTCTCCAAGCTGGAGAAGTTCCAGCTCTCTCAGCATCTCCTCGTATAATGTTCCAGTCCCTTAATCATCTTTGTGGCCCTTCACAGTACCTGCTCCAGTATGTCCATGTCTTTCTTGTACTGGGGAGCCCAGCACTGGACACAGCACTCCAGGTGTGGCCTCACTAGTGCTGAGTAGAGGGGAAGGATTATCTGTCTGGGCAGAACTTTGCATTTCCCTTTGTTGAACTTCATGAGGTTCCTCTCTGCCGATTTCTCCAGCCTCTTTAAAAGGCAGTGCTCCTCCAAATGGTAGTGCAACCATATGATCTATCAACTACTACTCCCAGTTTTTGTATCATCTGCAGATTTGCTGAGGATACACTATCTCCCATCATTCAGGTCACTAATGAAGATGTTATACAATATTGGCTCTGGTGTTGACCCTGGGGCACTCCACTAATGACTGGCCTCCAGCCAGACTTTGTGTTGAGGATCACAGTCCTTTGAGCCTGGCAATTCAGCCAGTTTTTAATCCTCTACACCGTCCATTAGCTAGTCATTTAGCAGCCAAGATTTCCCCTGACCTTCACATCCTCAACCTGTTCTTCCTTCGTTTGTTAGTATGAGGTCCACCAGAGCATTTCCCTTCATCAGCTCCTTGATCACCTGTGTTAGGAAGTTGCCATCAGTGCACTCCAGAAACCTCTTGGATTGTTCGTGCCCTGCTGTTTTCCCTCCAGTAGATATCAGGGTGGTTCAAGGTCCCCATGAGGACCAGGCTCGGCAAATGTGAAGCTTCTTATGGTTGTGTGAAGAAGGCCTCATCTATTTCTCCTTCTTGATCAGGGAGTCTGTAGCAGACATCCATTGCAATGTTAAGCATGTTGGTCTGCTCACCGACTCTGACCCATAAGCCCTCAGCTGGCCCCTCACCCGCCCCCAGGCAGTGCTCCAGGCGCTCCCCCTGCTCTCATGTAACGGACAACTCCCCCTCCCTGCCTTCCCAGCCTGTTAAGAGCCTGTATCCATCCTTCGTAGCACTCCAGTAGTGTGAGCTATCCTACCATGTCTCTGTGATGCCAATGAGATTATAGCCCTGCCACTGCACACAGACTTGTGCGCTGCTGAATGTGCACAGACTAATTTCTCGTTTGTTCCCCATTCTGTTCCCCCATTCTGTTCCCCATTAGTGTAGAGGCACTTCAGAGAGGGATCCAGTCACACTGATTTCCCAGAAAGAGTATGAGAAATTTCACCATAATGCTGTTCTATAGGTACCTCCTGGTTTATGCGCATATGCTTGGAGTGACTGACTTCAACCCTGTTTGTATGAGGTCCCTCTTGTTCACATCACCCTGTGCACTTCGGTTGCCAACCCAGTCAAACAGTTCCTCACTTTCTTGTTGGTCATCCTCTGCCTACCCTGTCATTCCTAGTTTAAAGGTCTCCTTAAAAGGCTAGCTAGCCTATCAGTAAAGATGCTTTTGCACCACTTAGTCTTTTGCCCCACCATCTCTTCCAAGCAGTCCTTGATCCCCAGAGAAGGTCAAATGGTAATAGAAAGCTAAATCCTGTTATGAATACCAGCTGCACAACCATTTGTTGACCCACAGGATCCATCCATTCCTTCTCAAGCTCTTTCCCTTCATAAGCAGGATTGAAGAGACCCCACCTGGGCCCTCATGCCCTTGACTCTCACTTCCAGAGCCACTTAGTCACACTTGATACTTTCCATGTCTCCCCTGGGAATATCATATCATTGGTTACTGCAGGGGCTGCTGGGGACTGTGCCCTGGGGTGCATCACCACCACTGCCGAGGATATGTGTGCTGGTCTGAGCAGAGCTGCTAGCCCTTCTGTACAAACTGCTGCGCCTATTGACTGCCTCTGCTAGCTGTGCTCTGGCCTACACTTTCATAGGCCTTTCTCTAGAACTTGCTAAAATGGTGCTTGGCCCTCCTTGATCAGGAGTCAGCTGAGAACAAAAGCTCAAAACACCCTTGTGTCAAGAAGAGCTGTCAGAGCTCGATAGCAGTTGCAGAAGCTTGCTAGAAGTCACAGCCTCCTGCAGCTATCCTCACCGAGCAGCAGCAGGCACTCTGGGGTTCCTCAGAGGGTTTCCAGGAGTCTCCTGACAATCTCAGATGATGTCACCAGAAGATCAAGAGGGTCTCGACCCAGAGTCCAGAAACTGCTGCACAAACTGCTATGTTTGTTGGGTGGCTCAGCTGCACTGGCAGCAAAGTTTCTGCCTTCTTCTTCACACTGCTCATCTTTCTTATTCGCTTATGCAGTTTGCAGCTTTGGACACTAGAAAACAGTCTTTTTGCAGCTGTTATTGATTTGGACTTTCTGCTTATTATCGTTTATTTGAATGAAGCCTCTAACTCCCTAGGTATGTTTCAGTAGTTAAGTAAATCAAGGCAATGTTTTTGATTGATTGTTTCATCTACCCTGGTTAGATTCTCTGACTGTTTTCTATCTCTTTATTCATTCTGGGCCAATAGCGTTTGTCTTTTGTCCATCCCATTAAACCTTATTTTTATGTCTTCAATAAGCCTTTTTTAGAATCTCTGATAGCATTTGATCTTGATTTGCTGGTTTTTTTTTACCTGTAAGCACATTCTTTTTAGCACATTCTTCATTTGTTATTAATTCCAAAATACTCTACTCATCAAGTAAGGTTGTTCTAGTGACTTTTTCAAGTGTTAAATTATCCTGTCTTAGTTTTTCTCCTATTTCCTTTGGGCTTCATCCCTTAAGAAAGATCCTATCCTTTGACATATCACCCCTTCTGTGGAAGCACAGAGTTTTCTTATCTCCTGGTTGACACCCACTCATCAATTGTGACAGTAGATTACTGACTTAATACTTCTTGCTTCCAGTAGAAACATTTCTTTTAAACTTTAGGTATCAAATAGGCTCAGGTTTTTTTTATTATTTCACTGAGTTTATGAGTAGAGAGCTGTGCTTTGAAAGCAGCCATAGGTGTATGCCCAAGAATATCAGAGAAAACATTATTAGCGCTGCTGAATGCTTGCTTGCCTCTGGTCCTGCAAAGATTTAAAGCACTAACTCTTCCCACCTAGTCCAGTTCCTAGCACTGTTCCTGGTTTCAAAGCCCAGAGGGTATCTCTCATACCTACTCTTCCCACCTAGTCCAGTTCCTAGCACTGTTCCTTGTTTCAATGCCCAGAGGGTATCTCTCATACCTTACTCCTCATGAAAGCTGCAGTTAGTTAATTTTTTAACCTCATCCTATATACTGTCTTAGCTTAGACTGCTCACAGCAGTAGATCAGATAAAGAATAGCTTTTATTTACTGAGGGTTTTCAAACAAACTCTTAGTAGCTCTGTTTAGCACATACATAGAAAATTAAGCTGAACTGTCATAAAGTTCCTTGTTTTACAAGGTTAGGAAACTGTGTCACCTTTAGATGTACAGGGACATACTCCAAGGCAAACTGCCTATATTTGGGTATAGCATGAGTTAAAAGTTGGAGATGGACAGATTTAACCTAGACCAAAGAGCAGTGATGAATATACTGATACACTTAGATCAAAGCCAAAGGTTTCTCTGGATGATGTGTGTTAATATAGCCATAATTATTTGGCTTAATGCAAAGATAGCTGGAGAATTATACAGGAGATTGTATTAGAGGATATAGCAGTTCTTCCTGGCCGGTCAAGAGATCCCCAGAAGTCCACTGTTGCATGCAGCAAGCTTGACTGTTCCAGAGAGTATATTCTGTTGTGCTAATTCACAGGACAATGAATTAGAAAATATGTCAAGACTAATAATACAGACATACTCCTGTGGGTTCTGAGTGGGAGTAACTGCATCATTTACTGACTAATCTTTAAACTTCTGCTAGTGAATGTTAAGTCATCCTCCAAAGCACCAACCTGTTTCAAATTCCTAATAAGGATATTGAATCTGTGCTGTCAGAGAAACCAGTTACAGACACAATTACTATTTCTTACCAGAGGCCAGATAATTCTGAAAAGGAAAGCAGCATGTTTTTCTTTCAGTTTTAAGGCCTCTATTATGTTTCCTTGCAGAGTTCTTGTTAATAAAGACAGGATTTATTATCCCTGTTCCTAAGAAATTGCATCTTTTTCCTCTGTTGCAATTAAACCTGAATTGGCCAATGAAGATATTATCTTATTTTCTTATATTTGAATTTGACTGAGTTGAATTCATTAAAAATACTAGCAATAGCTGTAGAATCATAACTCTAGTTTGAAATCTGCTATATCAGTTAGTTTTGCTCAACCTTGACATTTATTTTAAGTGGAGTTTCTAAAGCATTACCTAATCTTTTTGCTAGTGGTTTACATTTCTGGAATTGTTACATTCTGTAATAAAAAAGTGTTTACATTGATTTTGCTTATTGATGTGAGGACATTTCCAGGTAGATATTTTTATTTTCTGACTTTAGGTACCTGATTTAGGAGGCTAGTGTGCTGGAAAAGAGAAAAAGGAAGAGGCCTTCTGATTGCAATTTGGCATATACATATAACACATACTAACTTTGATAGTGAACACAGTTTTAGAAATTTCTGCAGAAAAAGCAAAACACAGAATTCTGAATTAATTTTGAAAAAGCACCTCTGTCTTTGGTGATATCACAGGGATCCCATACTATTGTTCAAATTAGATAAGCAACATGAATTAGGATTCCTGTATCATACACATGTATGAAAACTGTCTCAAGCTTCTACCCTTTGGCTCCATCTTGGATTAGGCCAAGACTGTTACATCCCTGCAACTATCTTAAAAAAAATAAAAAATTGTACACTTCTTCCTGATGCACAAAAAACTTTTTCTTGGCTGACACATCTCCTAAGTTAAGTTTAAAAGAAAAAGAAAGAAAGAAAAACAGGTAAAGAAATCACTTAAAATGACATTTAATAGGATGATGAGTATACTTCTGTAGACTATATTTAAAGATTTTCAATCAATTTTCTTCTTAACTAAACTCCAAGTTGTCATACTGCAGGAGAAAGAAAGCATAGGCTCTGTATTCCTATGTTTCCCTTATTTATTACTTATAACTGGTTTTAATTGCAGCAATACTGCAATATTCCAGGCAGGAACTTGTAAAATAACTACAAGGAGGATGAGTTGCAGGGTTAACTTGCAAGGCTACTAAAGATGACTGGCGCACTTTGCGTTAGTCACCTCCCTTGCTTTCTGCCCGTGTCTTCGCAGCTGTGTCGCATCCCTCCAGCTCCACCAGACCTGGGAAAGAGCAGCAGCCAGGAGCGTGTGTATGTGTGTGTGTGCGTGGTGTTGCACGAGGCCCTTCTCCTTCTCTTGCAGTAATGTACGATGGGGCCATTTCTCCCAGGTGACCTGATGAGAGGAACTGTCCCTATATGTGACCTGCCTGAGTGCGTGAGCCTTTGCACAATGAGGACAAACAGGAGTTTCACTCTGCTCTGAGGAAGAATTGCTTTGCAGACTTCAATTCACAGTCTATTCTGCTCACAAGAACTCAATGGCAGGTTATCCTTCTGCCTTTCCTATGCCAAAGATTATCGTTCTGCTTTTTTCCAAGGATCTCAGGAAGAAGAGTCTGTCCCTTACCCAACGCGTGGGATCTGATTGTCACACGTCCTTCTCAGGAATCCATATTACTCCTTGCATTACAGTCAAGTCAGCCAACTTCCAGTGTGAAGTGAGCAGTGCTGATAGCAGCTGAGGGTGCTGTATGTCCTGTAGCTGCTGAACAGCATGTTTCTAACAACCTTTAATTTGAACTGATGCAGTTGTTTAAAACTTGCAGTAACTATTTATTGTCTGTAAGAATTATCTATATATTGAGGATTTATTTCACAAAAAAGAAGCAATAGTGCAACAGTGGAAATTCATGACTGAAAGAGTTAGACAAAATTAAGAAGATAAATTAGAAAAGAAGTGACAAAGAAGAAAATTTAAAACTAAAAAGACAGCAAAAGACATGAACAGCTGCACCCTTCAGGAAATTTATTTTTTTTTAAGAAATGAGATTTAAGATTAAACTTTCCTGCACAATGACTTAGTAGATTCCAGGAGGATATAAATACTAACCATACATGAATTTTAACCCTGCAGTGTATATAGCACTTCACAGTTTTTAAGGACACGCTAAATCATCAAGTGAAGAAATGACTGATGGATACCAGCTCAGGGAACAGTCCATTAGTTTTATTGGCTCTGATTCTGCTATTACTCAATAGCTTTCAGTAGCACTCGTTAAGGAATTAGCTCTTGTTAGCATGTAGGAGAGTTAGAAGCGGGCCCACAGCAAATAAAGCACTACCGTTGGTAAAATCATTTTGAATTTACTCACATGCTCTTCAGTCCTGCATGTTTTCAGTTCAATCATGTTCAGAAAGAAAGGCATGATTCTGCCTTGTTTATTTCACAATAGGTCTCAACTTGCAACATAATAATTCACAATTATTATTTTTCATTTTAGGCATAAACACTGAATGTTATTAATGTGGCTGAATGTTAATTCATGCATCATAAATTCTGAACCGAGATGCCTTACTGCAGCTATAAAACTCTGTTGCTGTCATGGCCAGGGCTTTCTGGTGTGCAGTCTTGTACATACGTGAGTTTGGGTTTCTAGCAATGGTTGCATTTTAGTAATGGTCCTGATAGGTTGGGTAACTTCTGTTGCCTGCATTTTGAAGAAGGGGAGAATAGAAGGTTATGACAACTGTTTATGACCTTGAAGTTCATGAAAGAATAGTGAGTATGTTCAGAAAAAAACAAACCCAGTCCACTCAGGGATATGAGTGAGATAAATGGAAAATTTTAGTCTGCAGAGAACTCTCTTCCCACTAGAAAGGCTAACACAATTGTACAAATTGTTCCAGGAAGAGCAGCATTAATGAAATTTGGTTTAGTAAGGATTCAGGTCTGTTGTCGCCTACTGTTCCCCACCTTCCCTGATAATAAGCAAAACTCTCCTTATAGCCAAAACTCTCCTTCTCCTATCAAATGAAAAAGAGCAGGTCTGGAGCTATCTGTGTTGAGTGGCCAACCAATATGCACATGCTGATTTATCCTGCTGTCTGCTGCCAAAGGGAGTGTGTAACAGCTGTATTCTGCATGCCTTTCTTTCAATGGAGGAAATAATCTGAGTCTCTCTTTTATAACCATGCACTGACTCCCATAAAATTTGAGAGTTCTGCTCCTTTTTCTAATTTGACTGAAATTGGCAAAAACCCCTTAGTAAGTACAGAAGAGACTGACAGATGGATGGATAGACAACATGATGACATAAGTCTTGTTTTCTTAGCAGGCTAAGATGGCATATCTGATACAGTAATTTGGTGTTGAGACTCAAGGACTTTTTTCAAACAGAGAAGCAAATTGCATTGATTTCAGTGTTCAGTATTCTCTTAAGATCATTCAGCTTGTCCCATTTGCTGCTTAATGTTTTACTGAAGTGTAAATATATACATATCAGCAGGAATCCTACACTGGTTTGGGACTGGGGACATCTGTGATTTAGTTTGGCCTGATGACATTAATTTCCTTTCTCCTTGAGCTGTCTTACTTTTAGACGCTTACCATTTTGTTTAGTAAAGAAAGTCTAGCTATCCTTCCATGAGCAACCTGTACTTTACATCCATATTTGCAAGTCTAAGTGCCGAAACAAAATTTCCCTTGCTGAATCACAAGGATTAGCTTATTCTTTCTGTGTCTGTTTTATTCATTAGTTTACTTTTCCTGATATAAAACACAGCCAACTTACAAACGAACTACAAACCCAGAAATGTTTATTTAGAAGATAGTGGCTAAATGTATGAGTGAAATCTTCATCAAATTTCTCATCATAGTTTTTCTTCCTTTTGGTGACTAGATCTAGAAATATGTTGCTAATTTACTCAGTCCTAGAAAGAAGCAGGAGGACTTGTGGGTAAATTTGTCCATGAGAAACTCTGTGCTACTGTGGCTAGGCAGCTGCCTGAAGTCTGTCTTGACAAACATAGTCATTATTTCAGGCCTCAAAAAAAATCTATAAAGGAGCAGATCACAACTTCAGAAGGAAATTAATACTGCCCAGTTTTTCAGGGATATGCACCTCAGCCATTGAGAGTCTGAGCAGGAACACAAGTGAGATTTGATGACCACCAAGAAGATATACAGTTATTTTATATGTGAAGGAAAGCATGGCGGCCTCAGGAACAAGCATGGGAGGATTCTTGTTTGAGAAGCACAGCCTCATAAGGAAGGAGCTGTTTGATAAGTGTGGCCTTGCTAGGAGGTGAGATAGACTGTGAAGGCTTGTATACACTCGCAAGCTGTTTCAGGTCACATTGTAGCCTAATATCTAAACAGGAACAGCTGTTCCAAAAGCAGTGTTTCACACTGCTTTGCCATTTCAGGTAAGACCTCTGGCTTTTGAAGCATGGTATCCTCTCTGTGCTGTAGAGCACTGTTCAGGGTAGATATCCCATGCACTGTCCCAAATTCAAACCCCTGGAACAAACACAGCTGAGTGACATGAGCTCCACCGTGAGCTGCTGGTGCTTGCAGACTGCCGCTATGTCAGATGTGCTACAGTGATCCTGGCCAAGGCAATGACACTGATGGAAGTGAGAAATTATTTCAGCATGAATTTTCCTTTGAGCAGCTCTGCTAAGTATGAGACGTCATAATAAACCTTAGCTGGGGGCTGCTGCTGAAAGCTGTTCCCTGGCTTCAGCCCTGGCTTTCTGCCTCCCATCGCTTGGAGACAGGGCAGCTCCACAGAGTGAACGAGAGGCACTGGGTGACTGGATCTCACAGGGTCCTCCCCCATGCTATCAGTGGTCCAACTCATCTCGTGGTGCGAACTCTAGCCCACTGGGATCAGTGGGAGCACTGGCCAGTGGGAGACTGTGGGAGACTTTTGCTTTTGGGCAGCAGCCTGCAGTCCCCTGAGTGAGTTGTGCCCTAAGCTGTCTCCCTCACGAGCTGCTGGTTCAGGGCTAAGCTGGTAGCTCGGCATGGTATGCAAGGTAGCGCTGCGGGCTTGGGAAGGCCAGCTCTGGCTGCAAGAGTTGAGGCTTTTGAGGTGTGAGGAATCAGGGCAGAGCTTGCCCCAGAGCAAGAGCAGCAAAGAGGCCTCACATGAGAGTCCCTGCTCCTATGGAAAAAGGCCACTGCTTTTTGGAAGGTTTGTCCTTAGTGTTACTGCAAGTTGATCTGGGTAGACACAAAGCGATACATTTCCAAACTTGTAATTTTAACCTCAGGCCACAGATGCAAAGCCTGCATCTTTGTTTGTTATGTTGTCTTCCAGATGAGAAGAAGCTGAGGGTTTTCATCCTAGGAAAGAAGTAATATAGATTCCTAGCGACAGAGATTCATCTCTTCAGGCAAAGAAACATAAGAGCATAGAAACCTATTTGCAATAGAGATGGCAGGTAGACTGCTCTTGATACTATAAGACAATTTTTTTTTCTGTCTGCTTTTACACAGTTAGTGGTCATAGGTTTTCACGATTTTATTAAACCTTAGAGTTATCTGTGGACAGAGAACAGTGAATGGACAACAGATGATCCAATTTGTCTGCAGATTTTGAGCTACAAAAACTATGTAAAAACTGAAAGAGGAACTCCTAAAAGAGTGTGAAGAGTTTTAGAAAACACTCAGCTGATTTCATTCCTGATCTGCCACAGATATCCTTCAGGAACTTGAGAAAGTCACTTATGATCTCTGTGAAAATGAGAAAAGTGAGGAGAACACTGTTTCCTTTGCTTTTTACTTTTGTGCTCTTTTCAGGGCAACGGCAGAATCTGCCATTTCCTTACACTTTTTGTTTGCCAATTATTTAGGTCTGACAAATAAGGCACTTGGAAAGTTTGAGAGAGAAAAGGAACTGAAAGAGTGCAACTATGACTATGTGGATGAAAACATAGTTGAAAACATAAGAAAAGTATTTCAAGACACCACAGTTCAAAATAAGAATGTAGTCTCTGAAGAAAAAAGGTGAGTGTGTCCTATGATCATTATGGATGTAAATAAATGCAGTCAGAGTGCTTTTCCGACTTACTGGTAGTCATCATTCTTCAAAATAAGACAGTTTTCCTAGGGAGCCATCATTGTTGCAGGCGTATGTTTTGTGAACAACTCAGGAAGGGTTCCTCTGATGTTAACACTACCATTTATGACCCACTGCCACTCTTAGGGACGTTGTCTTTGTCAAAGTGGTACCTACTGTTGTCCTGGGGATATAACTGCACAGGCAAGACCAGACTCGTAGATGGAGACAAAGTTTTAACTAGACAAACAATTATAGTTATAAAAATACATGAAGACTGAAAGAAAGCCTTTGTATCTGAAAGCTTGTCTAATTTTTCCCATTTGTACCAATTTGGTGTAACAAAAGCTAAACTGAATACAAACCTTGTTCTGTCTTTGACAGCAGATGCCATGTAATGCATAATTAAGGTTTGTCTGTTTTAAAAAGCTTCCAGGGTATTATTTGTATTTCCACTGTATCTCTATGGTTCTGCTCTGGTAGTCTGCAGAAGGCTTAAAGTGCTAGTGAAGAGGGCCTTTGCTTCTCAGAAGCTCTAAGCATCATTTCCAGCTAAGCACAAACTGGACTTGCATCTAGATTTGAGTGAAACTGTGTAATCTAAACTCTTTTCACTCATTGTCAAACCTTTCTTTAGTTAGCTGAACTGCTTCTCTTGTTAAGAGAAATCTCTGAAAACCCAGCAAAACCTGAAAGATTTCAACAGTTGGAAAGATATAATTTATTATGAAGTGACACTTTTTTTCAAAATGTACTTTGTTTTTATTTTGAAATGACATATAACATTTCCATTCTATTTGATCCAGACAGTGCACTGGGTCTGAAATGAGTAAGGTTATTATTTTCTTTTTTGGGGAGGAACATACCCCCCACACACACCAAATGACAGAAAACATATACCACTGAGTAGGAGCAGAACTGTCTTGAAATGTGACACAACAGCAGGTAGACCCCCTCGATTTCACCATCCAGTATTTCCCAAATAATGGCTCCTAACTTTTTTCCCTCTCAGTCATTCTGCTGGTCTCCCTCCTTCCCACTAAATTCCCCTCTTAATTCAGCATAAAGAGTGACTTTCAGCGAGGACTTGAGGAGGCAGTGGTGTTTCCCCCATCTCTGCATGCCTAGGTAGGTAGGAGGATGTATGAGAAATATCCTACCCCTCCTCCAGACCTGGCAGTGGTACATTGCAGCTTGTTCTGATTTACTTGGTAATTTCCATGCCTTCCAGGGCAAGGTGTGGTATCACCTGCTCACAGCCACAGAAATTAAAAAGTTACAGGAAAGGATGACCAAGGAGGCAAAGTAGGATGCTTCATATAGCGCATTATTTCCTCAGTCCATATGCCACTGAGGATGGGGACTTGTTATACAGCATAAACAAGGCTAGAAGGTTAGAAAGAGAAAATGAAACTCTCTTTTTGACTAAAATAGCCCTTTTGACTGTAGACACTAACGCAAAAACACATTTTCAAGAAGCAGTGTCTGCCTGAAGGATCAGCCTCTAATTATACTGCTTACTGTTGTGGCATCAGCTCTTCAAGTCTTCATCCACCTGCCCTTTAAACTCCCTATCAATGGAGGAAAGGTGACACTTAATTAGTTGTCTAGTTTGAGCATATTTTAGCAAAACATGAAAGAAAAGACCTTTGCTGCCTCTAGGGAGATCCCTATCTCTCTTGGATTATGAAACAGTCCCATAAATTGTGGCCCTCTGTGTATGCCAGGACAGTCTGCCCTCTGAGATCATTAGATAGCCAAAGACACATAGCTATTCTAGCCTGCTGATCTCCCCCCGATCATCAGAAATCCTGCATTATGGCCTTTACCTAGCACATAAAATTTCTATCAAGCTTCTGCCCTTGCACTTCTGTGAGCATTTTGAGAAATGTGGTTTTGATTTAGGCATATGGACTTAACCTTTAATCTGTGCAAAAACAAATCTGTAAAATTGATAGAGCTTTAGAATTAGCTTTTGAACATGTATACCATATGGCTAGTTGAAAAGGCTTTTAAAAAACCTGAATTAGCTGTTTAGGCTTACTTAAAGTCAAATGATGAAAAAAAAAGAATCATCTTTTGCATCTCTGCCAAATGCCTAACATCCCATCATATTAGTTCTACTTTTAGTTCTACTCTTCCAATTAACTCTATCCCATCCATGGTCTTGCCCTTCTTCAGAACCTTTATGCTATTTAATGGCATTCTTCTTTAATATTTTGGAATATATGAGCTATCAAAATGAAATCTATTGACCCATATTGCTTTAGAACAGAGTAGGAAAAAAATTTTTTTTAATGAAGTACAAATGCAAACCCCAACAGTCAGGCATACTTCAAGGAAATTAGCATTCATTATTTTCAGTGTTTCATTAATGCCTAAAAAAAATAGTTCCACAGTCAGGGCCAAAGTATGCCAGGATGATACTAGTAAGAACTAGTCCTCATCCCAAACAGAAGGGAGAAACAAAGAACAGAGATTTGCCTCAAGTCATTGCTATGTTAATTTTAATAGAATAAATGTGTCCAGAGGGTCAATGATGTTAACATGACCTCATTACTGCAGAACAATAAGCAATTAAACAAGTGATTTGACTACAGAGGCCTCAGCTTGCTATAGCAACAACTGTCATTAACATATTTTAACCTTTCTTTAAAGAGTCAAGAGAAAGTAGGAAAAAAAAACCTGAAAGCATTTAAAATGCATTGAATGGGGCTTTCTTTTTAATGACATAACAAGTTTCTTTCCTTTTACTGCCTTTTTTTTTTTAATAAGGAAACCCCTCAGTCTTTTAGGGGGCATTAAAGATGGAAATAACTGTTTTTCTTGGGTATGAGAGAAGTTTATTGAAAGGAGCTGGAAGAGCTCTGATGCTGCTATAATCACTCATCCCATGTCCTTGAAAAGAAAAACGAGACAGAGGCAAGCAGAAGTGACAAGAACAGAACATCAAAACAGACAACACAGCATCTGTCTCAAGTGCTGGTAGTTGCTGGTAACCTCGTGGCTGGAGATAGACAGAAACAGCGTGATCCAGAAATGCAGAGAGCTGAAAATGTGCGTGGGCGTCAGGCTGCTTCAGGGCATTGCTCTCTAGACTTGAACTTCACATGAGTGCTGCCAAAGAATGGTTTTATTTGACTAAGCCCAGGCTCTTATTAAACGAGCCAAAAAAGAAGTAGAAAAGAGAAAGAAATGAAGTAGGGAATGAAAGAACTACGTGGAGGAAATGTTAATAACAGGAAACAAGTCCTGTATTTAGGTCCTAGTAGTGCTTAGTTAAAGTTGGTGATAGCAGGTGGTCCCACTGTCAAGGCAGGCTGCCTTTTCAGGTCAGGAAAATGAAAGCCCAACGGTATTATGGTGGGACCAAAATCCCTGACATAGGCAGGGGGAGCAGCCATAGTGATAGGACTCCGTCCTGACATAGCCATCTTTCAGGCATCATTGTTTCCACTAAATCTTCTTTTTTAAGATCTCCAAAAGACACTTGTGGTTACAACAGGCCATTTCCTTATTATTTAGGCCTATTTTCTATAACACTCCCACTTTAGTCCATTAATTCCTGATTTTTTTCTCTTCTTGCCATGAGTTCAACAATCGAGATGCTTTTGTTTGGACAATTACACATTTTATTTTTAACTTGTACTGATTTTTCTGTAGGTAATTGTATGAAATAGACTGAGGTGGGCCACTTTCTACCTTGGATGTGTCTTTTTATAGTGTGGCAGAGCTGGGAATAGAGCCCACTGGCTAAGTCTTGATGGCATATTGCCATTAAATTCAGCAAACGATCAGGACTTCCCCCCAGGCCTGCAGATCTCTTACCCTAGCCTGAGCACCTGCCACCTGGAGTTGGCAACTCAAGAAGTGGATTTCTGTTCTCCTGGGTCCAGTAGACCAGCAACACTACAAAGGCTTCACTGGTGTAGTTATGCTGGAGAAATAAGGGGAAAACTCTTCACTGGAGTCACAGCCTGTACGGAGCTCTTTCGCCTGTATAGGTTAAATATTTCCCTTTACAGCATAAGCTGTACTAGTAAAAGGACAATTTACTGATATGAGTTTCATACACTTAGGCAAAGTTGCTGGCATAGCTGTGTCATGGTCGTATATTAGCTTTATTTTTGCTGTAGTCTAGGGATTGCTGGTATAACTGGACTGACAAATCATTTTATGGCACAGAGAAGCCCTAACTCACAGCCATTAATTTGACTCAAGAGATCATTCACCTGCACTCTCTGTGTAATTTTTAAATCCAAATATAAAGGTTTCCTGTTTCACCCTGCAATTTTATTTTGTTTGTTTTCAGAGACATTTGAAGCAGAATAATTCTGAAATTAACCAGAAACAAATGGAAAGTTGCGTACTTCATGTATTAAGATGGACCGCAGTTATAAGAAAAAGCTGCTCAAGAAAAAGTGTCCTCCTTCTGTCTCATGAAGAGCATATAAGGCTGTAATTCAACTATAATAATCTCCTGAGAAACTAAACTGCCTACTAATCTTAAATAAGAAGTCAAACCAGCTAATGTCTTACGACCCTGTGAAGGGACAAAGTTCTTCTTGTACTTATTTATTCACGAATTCAGACAATAATGCCAAGTCAAATCCTTCATTCTTGTTGCACCTGAAATACTGGTTGATTTTCTGAACCACTGTAGGGCATATGCTAAAGGAACATCCCTTACTGAAACAGCTGCCCAGCTGTTTTGTTTGCTTTCTGGAGGAGGGAAGGATAGACAGGGAAATGAAGGGTTGTCTAAAGTGAACCTCCATTTCTTTATCCAGTGATATATGCTCCAGGTTAAGGCTGAAAATTGCAATGGGCCAGATTCTGCCACTCTTTCACATGGTGAGTCATGCTTTATTGCACTAGTGGTACTGTTTCGCAAGTAATTCACCCTGGAAAATAATACAACTCCTCCCAGAGAGAAGTGCTACTTAAAAGGACCAAGGGTGTCTAAAGTAGGCAATGTTGCTGTCTCCATAACCCCTTGTACAGCTGTAGTTACCTAGAAGCACACTAGACCTGTGGATTTTGCCATTAGGTTCTTTAATCAGGGAGCAATTTGCTGAAAACACAACTAGGATGAAAGGACAGAACTGGGAGCTGAAGGAGAAGTGTCCATGCCAGCCATCCGAACTAAGAAAAAGGAACATGCTGTCCTCTTTTAGAGGTACAGGAAAGAGCAGTGCTGAAGGGTGTCTCCTACTTTTCCTGTTACCTTGCACTCTCACACAGCCCTTCAAGTGGTTGGGGGAAACAGGCAACACCTGGTGCCTTTCTGTTTCGTATGCAAATAGTAAAGACTACCTCAGCAGAGTGAGGCCACAGGAAGGACAACAGAATGTCTTTTCTTTTTTTTAAAAAAAACAACAAATGTTTTCTTCAAAGGATTTCCTTTCCCTTTATACTTCTGCAAAATGAAAAATAAGAGGCTGACTGTGTAAGCATGGTATCCAAAAGGATACAAAACCTCCTTGCCCAGAGTGTGAGAGATCTTCCTTCATGCCCTACCTCTATTCTGTGTGTGCCGAGCAGCTATGGCGAGGCATTCTGTTTACATGGATGAGCATCTCTATACACCTTGCAGTGAATGCACAATCAGTGCTGATATTATAGCAGCCCTATTCCTATCCGAGATTGCCGTGTGCCTTGCAAGTCACATATGAGCTGCACAGGTACAGTGCACTTAACATGTTTGGGACGTGTCAGACCTACTCCACATGTACTGGCAGAGCTGGTCTAGGTCTGCAGAGTGAGTCTGATACCCATCATCTATGGCACATAGGCATAAGAACCAGGCAGTGCTTGCATAGTGAGCGCTGTGTATCTAGAAGCATTAGATCTAGAGCATCTGCATGTGCCTCTGGCAATGTTTTCATTTTCAGTGAAAATTTTGAGAACTGATGTGTAAATATGCAGTTGACGTGCCAAGAGTTTCCAGACTCACAGCAGCTCGATCAGAGTGGCATATCCAGAAATCCGAGACAACTACAAAATGCTCAGACTTCTCCCAGACAGTTTTAGGGTGGAGAAAGGGACACATTTAGAAAGCTTAGACATACTGTATTTTCCATCTTACTGAGGAAGCAGTAAACTTTATTAAGCAAATGCTTACTAAAATGCTGTAGTGTGCTTTAAAGAAAAACTCCTTTCAGGCTGACAGGATGGTATACTCAGACTTGATTATTAAAATCCACGGAATGATTAATCATCATTAGTGCAAACAAATTTAGAATTTCTCTATGTTGTTTTACCTAGATGTATTCAACATAAATGCTCATCCTCATTAAAATCAGTTACAATCTAAGTATAAAGTATATTGCTGAGAGTGCTTTGATCCCATGCCCATGTAGCATACAGTGTTTTGCATATCACTAGTTAATTATGGGGGGGTTGTAGGTGTGTATGAAACTTGTAACTGGCTGACACATCGCTTGTGGGTATTTGAAATACATTTTAAACACTTTGCACAAAAATCCATATTTCTCTGTGTAGCAGCTCAAAACAGCCCAGTTTGTTAGGCCAGCAAACCCAGTCTGGTGTGTGAATAAAAGGAACTTGTTCTGTGTTTTACTGACTTTTTTTTCTTTTTCTGCTGAATGTGATGTTGTCCTCTTCTGGATGGCTGAGAGATGTGTTATGTCACTAACAGAATTTTCCTTCACTCAGATGCCAGAAGCCTGAGTTTTGTAGCTAGAAAAGTAGAGAAGAAGGCCAATGGTGTCCTGGGCTGCATTAGGAAGAATGTCACCAGCAGGTCGAGAGAGGTGATCCTTCCCCTCTACTCAGCACTGGTAAGGCCACATCAGGAGTGTTCAGTCCAGGTCTGGATTCTCCAGTACAAGAGAGATATGGAGCTACCAGAGCAAGTCCAGCAAAGGGTGACAGAGATGTTTAAGGGACTAAAGGGATGAAGGGAGGCTGAGCGAGCTGGGACTGTTCAATCTGGAAAAGAGAAGGCTCAGGGGGATCTTATCAATGTGTATAAATATATAGCAGGGAATGCAGTAAAAGCGAAAAAGCCAGACTCTTCGCAGTGGTTCCCAATGACAGGACAAGAGGCAGTGGACACAAACTGCAATACAGGGAATTCCATTTAAATGTCACTGTGGAGGTGGTCAACATCAGAACAGGTTGCCCAGAGAGGTTGTAGAGTCTCTGTTCCTTGGAGATATTCAAAACCTGGATAGACATGGTCCTGAGAAACTTGCTCTAAGTGACCATGCTCTGAGCAAGGGAGCTGGACTACACGATCTCAGAGGCCCCTTCCAAACTCAGCTATTCTGTAATTCTTTGATTCTGAGATTAAAAAGCCAAATTCCACATGTTGCTGCACACTTAGTGATGTGTTGCTGAAAAACCTGGGCTCTGCTTAGTTCCATTAGTTGTTAGGATGGTGTGGCGGACAGATGAATGAATCTTTTGCCTTAAACATTTCTTGGGGCATGGAGTGCAGGCAGGCCACAACCCCGAACAAGCCATCTGTCCCTGGCGGAAACAGGACTGGGCTGCTGCGACCCCCGAGATGGTCTCCCTGCGACCACCCAGGACACACCGAGCCTGCACTGAATGAGACCACAATTGGGCAGAGACTTTGGGATCTGGACTGTAAATTATTGTCCGTTTTTAGCACAACTTCTATAAAACCTGCTTGGCATGAGTGGCTAAATTTGCTGAAGCGTTAGGCTGCACTCCCTAGCACAGTGAGAAAGGGCCCCAGAGCTGCTGCAGGCGGGAATGATAAGGGCGTTACCAGCAATTTGCATTCCTGTGCACTGCTGAAACAGTGCTAATTGCTGGAGTTATCACCTTCTTTGTCAGGACCTTGAGCGCTAATGGCTGGACCCAAGAATGGAGACACACCTGTCAGCACAAACGGCAACAGTAAACGGCCTACCTAGGGACAGTGATGAGACCCAATAAGGAGCAGGAGACCCCAGACCCAAATATTACTATTGGTCTGAACTACCACGTGAGGGGTGGGAAAACTTAATTTGAAAAAGCTATAATTGCCGAGGGATTTCTTTGTTTGGCCCCCCCTCTCGCTCCCTCTCTCGCTCCCTCTCTCGTCCCTCGCTCCTCGTCCCTCGCCGGAGGCACCCAGCTTGAGCTGTGATTTGAGCGGAGTCAGCAGAACATCATCGGCCTCGGAGTGGTGGTAGCTGGCTTCCTCTCTCCTTTTCCAACTTTCTCTATCTTTTCCCCATACCCTTGTTCTGTTCCCCTCTTCCCTTCGCCTCCCCTTCGCTTTTCCCCCCACCTTTTCCCTCCACTTCGTGGAAAGTAAGGTTAAAAGGTTGTACGATATTTGGCCAGATTTAGCGTCTTAATCTCATCCTTGGGATCGTAACGAAACCCTCCCGATATTGGATCGGGACAGATGGGTAAGAATATTGTGGGATGCAGTTATTTTCATGGCAAACCTAGTATTCAAACATACTATAAAAGCATCTGCGACATTGTTTGTGAACAAAAACAAGACTTTTCAGCCCTTTTTGCAACATTTTCCTTTTAAAGTGCTTCTAGAGAAGCAAATTCTCTTCTTTACATAGATTCAGCCACATAGAGAATCTGATTTTGCCACCCTTGTCATGTCCAGCAGTCCCATCTTGCATATTCAGTCTCACTGGGTTCAATGAGTTTTACTCATGTGAGTAAAGGTGGCAGAATTTTATAAGCCTTGTAAATATATTAGCTGCACAGACCTCTCCAGTATCTTTTCCTCAGGCACATGAGCCAACATCGTATCCTATCATGTGAAAGTGAACTAGCCTGGCAATTCAGCTTGTCTGACACAGCAGGACAGTGGCATTTGCATTATGTTATTGGTGTGGAAGAGCCCACAGCTGTGGTGCTGTGTTGTGAGTACAGGAGATACAAACTTGCTGGGGAAAGTGGAAGGGAGGGGGAGGCATTAAACAAGATCCTAGAAAAAGGCTCATGTTCACTGTTTAAGACTTAATAAGTGTTGTGACTCCCTTATGCTGTACAGATGACCACAGTGATTTCATACTGTTTGCTAATACATGTTTGGAAAAGCTGTAATGTCACCATGTTCCTTGAGGGGCCTGGTTATCATTCCCAGACCTTATTGCTCAAGAAGACTGCATTCAAGAGGGGAAAGACATTTGCAGCTGAACACAGACCACGATCTGCCTGAAGAGAATATAAGTGTATTTAAATAATAAGGTATTTGCTTTGCAAAAGATTGGCATAAGCTTTTGCACAGACCTGTTAGCTTAAAGGCTTATCTCATTTAATGCTAAGGAGTATTTCCACTGTATTCTCACTGAAGGTCCATCTGTACATGGAGCTGCTCAGGAACAGCTGTTTCTGCAGCTCTCCATGTGTACATAAACCCTTAGTGAGATGTCATTTTCTACTTGGATGATCAACATGCTCATTTTTTATATAACCAGCCTTTGTGCCTGGTAAGGTAAGAAGAATCTTCTCCCAACATTCTTTTTAAATGCCAAAAACCCTTTTGTTTAAATACAACGTGCTCCTTCTGTATGTGTCAAATAAATCCTTATCTGTGACAACCCTCCGAATAAGAAGCTGCTGTTTATTCCTGCTATCTCTTCACTTAATGCCTTTGATACTTTTGCTACCTCTCCTAAGTCTGCCTGAGTGTTTTCCTAACGTTTTTCACTTTGATGTCCCTATATTGTGTTAACTTTCAACTCCTTGACACCATGTTAAAATTGATAGTCTCTGAAGAGAAAAATTTTCTTGCTTCTACTTCATGGATTAGTGGCAGGTTGTGGCTGATCTTTTTTTTAAAAAATTTTCCTCCCTCCTTTTTTTTAATACATGTGTGTGCTGGCAGTGTTCTTGAGCTTTGAGATAGTACATCTTGTCGTTTCACTAGCTTCTTGTTACTTTTCTTGGGTTTTTGTATTTCCCAGGATACCCTTTTATGACTCTTTCTCTTGAACTGATAAATCACGAGGGTCCGGATTTAGGTGCTCGTTGTCAGCTTCTGGGTAGCAATGTCAGAGGAAAGATTATTCTGCATTTGCCTTGTTTCTTCTGTTCTTTCCCTAACTGACTATTACCAGTCACTGTCAGAGATGGGATACCGGGCTTTAGTCAGGCCCAGTCAGGTGACTTTTATATTCTTATTTAACTTAAAATTTGTCTTGTGTGTTAAGATTTGGGAGTATGTGGAAATGGCTAAGCAATGACTTAAGAGCCTGATCTCGTTGGGATTTTTAGAAATGCTTGTGTAAGTGCCTTATCCCTATGTTCTCTTTGCAAGTGCCTCTGTGGCTCTGGGAGCAGCAGGGGCTGCAGCTGGCAGCTCAGGCCATCTTTGGTGAAGCAGGAGAGCCTGCTTTGCTCTTCTTAGGAGAGTCGCAGAAATTATGTACTTTCTTTCTTGCAAATACATCAATTCCTTATGGAACAGATGAAGAGTCTGAAAGACAGCTTAGGGAGATTATCCCATGAGGTACTTCATTTATGTTTTAGGTAAAAAGATTCTCCTTTTTCTGCCCCATTCCACTGGAGTAAGATGCAGCTGCATGCTTTTCTCAGGTTCAGTGGTCACATCTGTTAGTACTGAGGGACCTAATATTACACAAAAGGAGACTTAGAAACATAGCCTTTCTTTGTAAAATTAAGCTTTTTTTCTCCAATCATCAAGGCTGGTTTATATTAGCTTTTTCTGTTCTACCATACATGCTGCAGTCTTCTCCTGCAAACGTTCACACAAATGGCTCATGTGACTCTTTACAAAGGGTTTGCAGAAGGAAGTGAGAGACAGTATAGATTTACCTCCATTGCAATTTCTGTCCTGGAGAGTTTGGCTAGGAATTAATTCAGTAAAAAAACCCAAACAAACAAACAACCCCCCCCCCCATTTTATTTTCAAGATAAACACTTTACATAAATTGAGTCACATTTTAAGTAGTCAGAAATGCCTTGTACCAAATCTTGATGTGACTCTGCCTCCATTCCTTGTCCTCTGAAAGCTGTTCAGAGGGACTCCGAACTTCAGCACTTCCCAGCCTAAGCAGCAATTTCCAGCTGGCGCAGGCTGGCAGCTCTGCCAGCCCTGAGCTCTCCTGGGATCTCCTCGAAATCCTTACCAGCCCCTGCCTGGGGCAGTGGGACACCTCACTCAACATCTTGTGGTCCTTTTTGTCTCATCTTTAGCACAGAAGGTAAGATCCTAAAGAAGGCTACGTTCAGATCTACGAACATTTTCAAATTCTTAAATTCTATTGAAAGCATGTGGTATTAGCAGGCAAAACGCCTTTGTGGATCTGGGCTGTAAGTGCTGCAAACTTAACTAGAACAGGGCACAGCAAGTGCTCAAATGTCCAGCATCACTGCAAAAATGAAGTGGCAGTGGGAGAGGTAGTATCAAGCAGGGATTTTTCTTCAAAAATTAAGCTGAAGTACATTTCAGACCTTTTTCAGATGCCTGCTCTTTGCACTCAGTATATGGAGACTCAACATGAGATCCAAAACAGACTACATGCTGCTCCTGGAACTGCTGAGGTGAGGTGAGGGAAATGTTGCAGAAAGAATGTATCTTGCATCTCATCCCTCTTGGTAGCCAGAGTTTGAGGTCCACTGCTCAGAACACCCTGCTGACAGGGGTAGTCAAGATACCCTGTTCTGAAAATGTAATCGAGCAATTCGTTTTTGAGAAATGCTGGTCTTGTTTATGTTATGCCCCAACAGTTAAAATACTTATACAAATGTAAAAGTATAGTATTTGTATAGAAGTCTACAAATATTTCGTCTTCTATCTGGGAGAGTCCAAATCTACATCTACTGCTGCTTTCCAGCAAAGCCTCCTAACTGCCAGGTTAAAGGCTGCTCTGAGCAAGAACACCTTTGCCCTTCTTCCACAACCAGCAGGTCTGGAGGTGAGTGCTTTTTCCTTCTGGAAAAAAGCACTTCATTATGCTTTAGAGAACATGGATTAGAAGGGAAGAGTGCCCAAATAATTCTGCATAGATTAGGGATTATAGGGAAGGGGAAATTCAGGAATCCAATTTTTGCTAGAAAGATCGTTTCACACCTTTCTGCTAATGATGTTTTTTGCATGTAGGCACTGTAAGCCGTATCTATGTCTTGATGCCTAAGAAAGCTGAAGAAGTGACTGCTGATATCTGCTCACAGCTCTGTGAAGAAAGGTAGCTTTCCTAGAAAAGGGGAAGGGTAGATGAACAGGGTACATTCACTGAAGAGGTCAGTCCTTACTTTATGTCCATTATGTTTGCGACAGTGTATATTAAAGAATAGGTCTGTTTGGGGGATGGGTTAAATACAACATTTGTATTCCCAATTGCAGATGTATAGACAAGGACAAGAACTCTCCCATGGTCCTCTGACTCTTCCTCGGAAATGAGAACACTCCTGTAGGAGAGAGGCTAGAAACTGCACATCTTTGAAAGATCAGGAACTGATCTGCCTAAAATGAGCCTGGATGACCCAACTGTGAGCAGCCTAGAAGCAGCAGGGGAAGACAGTGATCCCCCATCAGCCATGTACAGCTGTGGCAGGAGAGCTGGTTCAGTGCTATTGCCAAAACTTCCTGGATGGCCAGGCTCTTCCTGCTGGATTTTTATCTTCCCAAGTATCTTTTTTATCATGTACTGATTTCTAACCTTCCCTCCCTCCTGAAGTTTTTTGTTTCAATCCCTTTGGGTTCATTATTTGCAAATGTGTAACACAGTTTAAATTCCTGGCTTTCTGGAGCTTCACCCATTCATGTTTTTGATTTTTTTCTAATAGCAGATCTGTGAAGCAGAAAGTAGCCCTTCTTAAAGCCATGCAGCAAAGAGATTGCACATGTGAAAAGCAGGAGAGCAGGGTTCAAAACCCCAAACTAAAACTGAGTAAGCAAACTTCCCTGATTCTGCTGGTCCTCCTTCCTGGGCAACACTGTGCTTTGCTAGTTCTCAGCTTTTGCTAGGTCTAGTCTGCAAGCAAACTCTTTCAGTGCTCTTGCATCCTCCTGCAGAGACATCTCACTATCTAAACCGATACTGCCTTCCACTGGTGCTTTTCTCTCTGCTTAGTTTCTGATACCCATATGTTTTTGTACTAAGCTGCATCTGTTTTGTTTCAAGATAGCTGGATCTGCTCTGCTTGTTGGAACCCACCATACTGTGATTTCCCTAAGTGTTTCTGTATGGATCAACCTCCCAGGCATGAATGGTGGTCAATTCCTAAAGCCTTTTCTTGGCTGACTGGCGTATTGTATCAAGAAGGACAAAGTGTCTGAAATAGGTAGGCACCCAATGCTATATTAAGAAAGACAGCTCTTTTTCAGAGTAATGAAATAATTTCCTAATGTTGTCCTAAATTCGTGTAAGGAAATATTAGCTTGTTAAAAATGTCCTTTACAAATATCATCTCAAGTGCAGCAGTACAGCTTTGTTGTCAGTATTTGTGTTAATGGCTTTTTGTTTTCTCAAAGCCTATCCGAGGTTAAATCTAAGTTAACTACAGAGAAGGTCAAAAATTATTTCAAACTTTTCTGGAGCACAATTAGCTTAATATTTTAACAGCTGGCAGCTGCGGTAATTACTTTTAGATTATACCTAAAGTCTGTTGAAATATAATTACTTTGATCTATGAACCAGGTAATTAAGGTAAAAACTCCCACATTTTCTTAGACCTCATTAATTTATTTCCTTTGAAAATTAATAGCTAATGATGATACATTAAGAGTTTATCCATAAAATGACAATGAATAATTGAAACCTTTGTCCTGGGACATTAAAGGACATTTCTTAATTTCCAGTGCAAATATCATACAGGTTTTGGGAGAAAGGACCAATAAAACTTGGAAAGTGGCACAGAAAGACACAGATAATTTTCTTTTCCTTTCATTTATTTGGTATGCAGCTAATAATTCAGGGCTTCTTGTGAAGTTTGGGGGATTCCTGAGAAGCTTATGGACCACAACCTGCTGATGTTTCCATGCTTTTTCAAGTTGGGCTAGAAGTACAAGCAGACACTGTAAGTTTCTTTAAGGACTTGGGCCTGAAGGGCACATAGCACCTGACCATTTCATATGGAAAGAGCCGAAGTTTTAGCATTGTCTTTCATGTTCCTGATTCTGGGCTTCTCAGGGCTCCCTTGCATAGCTTTCCTATAGTGATATGTTACAGTAGCAGGCTCAAGGGCTAGAGGTCCTAGAGCTGCTCAAAAGTCTGAAAATGCCATGCAATGTGGCTTCATCTGCATCTTGCTCCTGTTTCCCCAGCACAGTGCTTGTATCATAGCTGGCTAATGAGCTTTTAAGGGCAACCTCAAAAGCTGCCTTTCAGAGGTCCCACATTGCAAGGGTGTTTGCACAGTTATTACTGAAGCTACTAGAGTTTCTTCCAATGATTTTGGTGCAAGGTGAAAGATCTCAAAGCCAGGAGTCAAAATCTCACCCCCAATGTCCATGGAAAACTTTTTGATTATTCTACTTGAAGGCTATTTCAGGGAGTTGTATGGAAGCCATTACAATGAATATAAATGAAAAGCATTACCTGAGCATAAGAGAATAAAACTATGCACCTCCAACAGAAAAGTCAGTGGCACATGCACATTGAGAGGCCTAGGCCACATGCGAGACAGAGTTAGCAACTGAGATGCTAGGCACAAGCAAAGTGTTATGGGGCAGCCCTAAACCAATAGTAAAACAAAGCTAGTTTCCATTAGTTTGGCTAATGAATCTGTTAAGACTTGTGCTATTCTGAACTGTGCTGTAGCACAAACTATAACCTAGTAGGATGCAGCAGGCAGCAGCTGAGTCGCCAGTCTCTGCTTCCCATCAGGGAAAGGTAACTTCAGCCATGCCTGCCCTCTGGAGGAAGATGTCAGAGGACAGAGGCTTCAAATCAGCAGGTTTCCTAGGAAAATTCATCCCTTGTCTGCTTGCAGGCTCCTTGTCCCACTTGCCTTCAGCCTCTGATACCTGCAATTAATTCTCGATATTGTGTTATCACCCATAAGACTGTGATCAGCATCTGGGGCTGAATGTGCTAGGCACTGCGAGAAACTGTACAAACGCATCTCTTCCTCAATGTCAAGCCTAATGTAGGACAAGCTGAAATAGGAAGGGGTGGACATGGGGGAAGGGAAAAGAAACCTGTGGCTACGTAGACTACATAATTGCATAAACTGATAGATAGAAAAATGCTTTCTTAGATAAATGAAATGAATCAAGTGCCGGTACAGCTGCTGTGGAATAAGATCACTGGATTCAGGACTTCTCAGGACTGGCTCCGTAGTACAGGGTGAGGTACTTTCTTGATGCAAAGCACCATAGAGAGAATCCAACTGTACTGAAGTATTTAATTTGAAAAGTTTCAAATTTGATTGCACTGGCCTGTAAAATGTCAAGTCAAGACATTGGTTTTGGATCACAGCTTCAAAGAAAAGTTCTGGATAATTATTTGTTAGACCATTGGGAACATGAGAAATTACATATCTGATGGCATCCTTGTATATAGGGAAAAAACAGTCTGAAACAAAATATAATTTGCCTTTGTTTAATTTTGCCCCCAATAATGATACATTATTTATAAAGAACAAATAAGTAATAAAGTCAGATCTTCTGTGAGGCATTTTATTTATAAGGAAAGGAGCAAAATAATAAGCTAATTAGGAAAATTAAGGATAAAAATATTGATCCAATAGGAGAGAGAAGCACACATGGCTGCTCAGGAAATCCTGCTGTATAAAATTACCAAGTCCAGATTACCAGATTCAGAGCTGCTAAAAGACTAAATCAATCAGTGCTGGAACTGCTTTTTGTCAGGAAACTGGGTGCTGTCAGATCACTTCCCTTCAAATCATTATATATTGCCATTGGGTTAAACTTCCGGCTCGAAGCCAAGTCTTCAATCAGCTTTCGGCCCGCTTCTCTTCCCGCTTCAGTAGACATAGCCTTTTGCCAGAGCTTCAGCAGCAATCCTCCTTGGAAAAAAACACAGCGTGACATTGTCAAATTAACATGAAGTGCACGCAGCTCACGGCACACAAGGGATGAAGTGCCCGTCTGTAAGGAACACCTACCACTCTCCTGTGGACAATAAAATGGGGACAAAGCTGAAACAGGCTGATAGGATAATAATTGCCTAAAACTATGTAAGGAGACACAGACCATTCATTCAGCTCAGGATCCTTTGTATTGATCGACAACTGGGCTTGTTCCCTTGTCATCAGTGTGGCAAGTCAAAATGATTGAATACAGATGCTGGGGTCTTGTTCTGCAACTGTGCAGAGCTTCCTGGCTTACAAAGCAATGGCCTGGTAGTTATAATCATGCGCTTCTTTGTTTTTTACTCTAGGTCTGCCAAGGTTTTGCACTTCTGCCCAGCTAAGGCCTCAGGCTACAGAGGCAAATGATCCTAATTCTTTCATCCAGGCTGTAAGTGTTGACTCTCTATGGAAGCGTGCCTGGCCAGTCTAGTATTAGCACCAAATTACAGGATATTCACTGCCTGTCTCCCACTCTGACTATGCTGATCTTTATGATGAATGAGGAGTCCACAGAGGAAATGTGAGAGGGAAGAAAAGTTCACTAGGCAGTAGAGAGGTGTTTAATCAGTCTCCTGCAAAAGAAGCTTCTGTTTAAAACAGGCAACACTGAATAATTTAATACTCCCAGGATTTTGCTAGGGAGGTGATGAGCTAAGAGGAGAAGGCAGCAAACAGCCCTCTTGCCTACTCTAGCAGCCAGGTGAAAGCCTGTGCTGCTCTGGGCAATCAAGTGAGAATAGCAGGAAAGGTCCAGGGTAACAAGGCTTCTCCCATTTTACCTTGGGATATCACTGAGGAGCAGAGCATAAAAAGGTAAAGCTTCTGTCTCCACCACTCAAGAGGCTTTAGAGGTAGCACAACACTGTCTGAGTGCAGCTCCCTGCTAGATAGAGAGAGGCAAGTAGGAGAAAATAAGGAGTAATCGAGCTTTGAATCAAGAAATCAAATCTCATTCTGGGTTGGACAGGGTCCCATCCTGTGAGGTACTGAAACCCTCTCTCTCTCTGCCACAGAAGTTTCCAGCACCAGAAGAGGACTCCACATCTCATAGGATGTATTTGAGACTTTGAAGCACCTGACTACAAAATCAGGATGTCATATTTTGTCACATGAGTTTCACTGCAATAAGACCTAGCATTTCAGTTCCCTGCTCAGATTGTGGACCCATACTCAAGTCAAATATAGCTTGAAGCTCCACTTCTGATCTGCAAAGCAATCATCAGTTTGAGTTAGTTAACATTTACCTCTTAGCTGAACGCAAAGCCCATCCTTTCATAGCAGAGCCAGGAAATCCCTGGCCTGCAGTGCCGGGGTTTCCAGCTACTGACTTCGTTGTCCATGGCCTGCACCCACATGAAACTTCTCCACCCCTCTCTTCCTGCTGCTGTCTTCAGCATCAGTGCCTTTTTTCCTCCCTTGCTCTACTCCTGCCCTCCTCTGCTCTGCTGCCCTTGTGCTCAGGTCCCCGCTGCCCCCTGCTCTGACATGTCGTGGTCACTGCTTGCTGGTCATGCTTTTCCCTGCCTTGCTTCCCCTCTCATCATGGGGACAGGTACTGGAGATAGCTGTAGAAACCCTGTGCTGCGGGAGGGAGTGCCAGGCATGGGACAGAGCTGTAAATGTGCCTTGGTCAGACTACGAGGCTTCCCTCAAGTTGTGTGGCAGGTGTAAGGGAAGCACACGGTGGTGTGAGGATGCTCTTTTGTGACACCAAAAAGCTTCATTAAATAGCTTTTTTCAGCTAGAAATACATTTAGCAAGAGAATTTTCACTGAAATGTATACGCAGAAGAAAAAGATCACGAAACAAATGCCACAGCTATGGATAATCATTTTATAGTGTAGAAATCCTATGTCTTATATTGTATTTTCACTTCAAGATGCAAAATAACTTTCCTTCTTAAAGGAAAAAAAAAAGCAGCAGCTGAATGACCTGAAGTTGAATGAAAGAATGAGCTGAAACCTCAGAAGGCTGTAATTCTACGTGTCACCACTGGGTGGTGATGCACAACTAATTTTAGTCAAGTGATGTAGCCGAGATTGTCTAACAAGACCATTTGCTGGGACAGATGATATTTTCTATTTTACCAAAGATGGGAAGAAAAAAACCCAGAGATTATTTTTTGGCACACAAACTGTTGTTCATGATCGTTTGCCTATTTTTATAATGATCCCAGCTGATCTGACAACTTAATTTACATCCTTAATGGTTTCAGATTTATCTGGAGAAATGCAAGCCAGTTTTCTGTTTCTATACTTCCTCTGAAATCTGGAGGGAAAAAAAAGTGTTAGGCCACCTACTCCAGAAAATTATGCATTTACCTCATATGAAATCCTCAAAACATTTCAACAGTTTTACCCTGAGCTGCATTTGGTGAGTTGTTTACATATCATTTTATTTTTATTGTACTATGTTATTAATAGCATCTAGGAAGTGATTATACTATTTTATATTGAAAGTCACTGTGATCATGTGGAGAAATGTTTACAGAGAATAAGATATAAAATATATATGGACTACAGATATTTGTAAATTGGACCCTACCTGTTAATTGATTTGTCTTGTGAAGACCACTCAGTGAAAGCAAGACTTTGTTTTGTTGAGCACTGAAGTCACTAATGAATGGAATAACATCCCCTCCAACAAGCATCCTCTGGGGCAGGAAAGCCTGGAAGTTGTTTGTAGTCTGAAAATCTGTAGAGAAATATGTAGCTCCAATGAAATCTACACCATTAGCCCAGTCTTCTCCAAAATTTGCTTCTGGATCAGAGAGATGTTTTAAGCTGAAAGAAACAAAAATAAAAATGTAACAGATAATTGAATTCCACCATAGAACTCACTAGTCTAACATTTATCTTGAATGTGTTTATTCAGTATAAAATCCTGAGCAGTCTCAGTGTCACAGGGTCTTAAAGCACCTTCAGCCTTTTATACCTAGTTTCTCCTGGCATCCCTTCCTCTAGGCCAGATTAGCCAGAGCTCCTGATTTGGGCCCCGATTCCCGGAGTGGAAAGAGCATCTTATTTTAAGCATATGGTGTGGTGTGACTCGCCGGTGCCAGCCTCGATGGTCTGCAGCACAGGGGCTGCAATTCTCATTGCTGCGTGGACCTTGACATCAAGATAACCCCTGCTCCGAGAAAGCTGAAGAGCAGAGCTTAAAGACCTGTGGATCGGGTGTCAGATGAGTAAGAAAGCACGTACTGATTTTGGTCAGATGCTATCCTTACTAACAGGCAAAGAAGTGGTGAACATTTTGACCATGTGTCTTATTCTCTTACCTGTCCTGGAACTTGGGTGAAGCATAAGCAATGGATGCCACGTGTGCCTTCCACATGTGACCGAGGGCATCGTCCAATTTGAAGGAGGATCGCATTGTAGGGCTAGCAGCTCTCTGTTCTGTAGATAATAGATACTACAGCAAAAGGGGGTGGGGGGGGAGACAGAGAAATAGGGTGGGGTTATTTTAAATCCAATTTCAGAATTATGCACATAGCTCATATTTTTCAGAATTTTGCACATAGTTCACAAAACAGTAAATTTGCAAGCTGAATAAAATTGCTTTTCAGTAGCTAGAACATGTTGCTTTCACTTTCTAAGTAACAGTAATATTTGATACAGGGAGAAAAAGATGATCAATATAGATGTACAAAGTAAATTCATATCCCCATTGAAGTTAATGGGATTTGCCCTTCTTTGCTTTCAACTGACCATGTAATTCACCCATGTGATTTAGGTGTTCTATTACAATAATTCAGTGGACTTTTGTGTGTGAGTGCCATGGATGCTTTCATGCTACAATAGTTGGATTCCTTGAAACCCTTTTCATACTCTTTCAGCTGCAACTGATCAAGATTTTCAGAAAATAAGTGGCTTCTAATGGCTGTCATTAAGGCTATTCGAGAAGTAAACCTTTCATAGCAACTTTCTAAACACATTTTTTTGGGAAAAAGAATCTTAAGAAAACAAATATATATATAGTGACAGATCCCATCTTGCCCTTATAATCTCTACCTCCACTTGGAGTTACCAGGAGAGCTTACAGTTTAAATTTTCTGATCACTGTTATTTTACTACTCACAAAAATATTGAACGAAGAAGTCTATCTGTAAGAACAGTTACTAAATCTATGGAGTAAGAAATATTGACATCTTAGGGATTAGATAACAACTGAGGGAGTGAGAAAGAAAGAAAATATGTATTTGCAAGAATAAGTGTCCATCCAAATGAAGTTTCCACATTTTCAGGTTTTTTAGATGTTAGCAGGAATAAATAAATCCTATAAAGCCAGCATAAGGACATTTCTCAAGGGTAATGTTCTATCTCACATGCTTATTTTGCATTGCTAGTATAAGCAGTATAGTAACATCGCAAGTATAACTGTTAGCACAACAGTCTCTTGGGACACGTTCTAAACTATAGTATTATTTCGAAAGGAAGGAACAAATCCACAGCCTGTAAAAATCCTGGACTTCTCATCTCTGTCTCACTTTATGCCATGCTTTTCATTTTTTTCTGCTTATTACTTCTGTATCATTTTGTTATGGACAGCAAACCAAGCCCTCTGAATCTTACAAACAACAATAATAATTTTAAAGTAATGTTCTGGCATCGTTTCCTGAAAAATATGAAAATACAAAATTATTTACTTCAAAATAGGCCTTCCACTTATCCATGAGCTTGGGAATGCGAGAACGGCAGTCAGCAACACTATAACAAAAATCAGCTCCTTGCTCCTCTGGTGGTAGTATTTCTATCTCATACAGTAACTCTCCAAAAAGGCCAGCTTCCACTGCACCCAGAAAGGGTATAATAGCCAGGTAGTAATTCATACCTGTAACAATAATTAAAAAGAAAGAGATGTTAACCACGAGCAAATGAAAAATTCCTTTATGAAAAAAAACAAACATTCCCTAATACCAAATGCAAGTCTTTCAAATTACCACTGATACGACAGTGTTCAGCAATAGGGACATTTGTACTGAAATGCACTAATGATGGTATCTGTATTGATTTAGATATGATTTGTAATATTCATTTATATATTGCTCATTAATAACCTTGCATGAGCTGACAGTGTGCTGTACTTTGCAGGAAAGGACACACAACTGGAAAAATTAGGTCTCTCTAAGTTGTAATGGAGAGGACATTAAATGCCTCTTAAATGTTGGATGCCAACTAACTACAGAAAGCAAACTTCTGGGTGAAAAAAGTGACTATAGGAGTACCGTCTACATAAAAAATCCTGTATGTATCCTAAGCACACAGGAAAGAGAAAGGCAAATATTAGTGATATTTTACCATAAAACAGTAATTTTGCTTTCAAAAAGGGATCTTAAACATTAAATCTTCTTGCAAATGACCTCAATAGGTTTGTTTATATTTATTTTAGGATAGTGGCTTCCTTTGGTCTGATCCATCAGTTAGAGCACTCACCCAGCCTGTTGGGGACCCAGGTTCAGTTCCTACCTCTGCCTGACCACATCTCCTGTGCCCATACGGCTATTGGATAGTCTTCATGTGGAAGGAGAATTTCAAATTCTCCTCTTAACTCTGTCCTTTTTTTGTAGGAAAAAAAAATGTTTAGCAACTTTCAGTGAAAGAAAGCCTGGAGCCCAGATATTCTGCTTCTTGAATGGGTAGTCATTTGCACATGCTTGGGCTTGGGACCACTGACTGCCTACATATTTTGTACACAGTTTCAGCAGTAAGGACCAGAAACTTTACTGCCTATCAGCTGACGCTATCCCACTTATGGGAAAAAATTGTTCCACCTCCTGTACATGGGACTCACTGGGAATGGTGCACAATCCAAGAGCAAATGCATGACCGGTGAAAAGAGCCAAACAAATGTCCCAGTGACCAGAAGATGGTCTCTAGCTGGAAGTCACTTCTAAGCTGGGTCTTGCTTCTTGTTTACTATTTTCATGAGAAGTGTTGAAATCTCAACTTCATATCAGAAAATACTTGTGTTCTTTTAAAAGTGCCTTGCATACATTATGTATTTATGTCTGCCTGGGGACTCAGAGAACAGAAAATAATGCAAAAAGGGAATATACTCAATATAATTCCAGAGGAAGAGACAGACCTTCTTAGGCAGCAATCTTACAGGGAGGGCTTCATACACCTCAGGGAGTATTAAATGTCAGCTTCTAGTTTAGTTTCATTCCTGTCTTGGTATGACTATGTGGGCCAGAGAGGGCTGCCCTAAAGGCCCACCAAATGCACTCACGCCCTTTGAATAGTAAGAGACATTTCTGTATACTCTGAAAGACTTCTGGAGTGCTCCTGCTGTAGTAAGATGAAAAAGGTTGAGTTCATACATTTTCTGGAGGCAGCAAAATCACTGTCATGCGGAAGTATGGTTTTTAGAAGTAAGTGAGGAACAGGAATGCAAACACTAAGAAAGTAAAGGAGGTTTCTGTTCCAGGGAGGTCACCTGCTTGTGCAGTGCTACACAATGACTGTTCTTACTCAATCACTGCCTGAGACACTTTCCCCTGGAGCATCTAGCACTTGCCACCCTCAGAGACAGGAAATCAAACTGAACGGTTGCACCAAGTATTGCAGTGACCTTTGGTTTTACTCTAAATTTACATATTTTATTTACTCTGCACTTACATCTTTGATCACGTGAAGATATATTCACTTAGTTTCTGGCTCACTGCCTGAAGCTTTATGCAACCTCTACAACAAAGTAGCCATGTGGCAGGGAGGGATGAAGCCGTTCATGACAGCTTGCCAGCAGGTCTTGTGGAACAGAAGGAGGATTTGTGACAGGAGAATCTGAGCAGGGAAGCAAAGGCAATGAGGAACAGAAGTAATGGAGGGAAAAAGTGCTAGAGGATAAAAGAGGGGAGGTTGTCCTCTAAGAAGAGAAAGAACATGGAAACTAAAAGACTGATAAGGCTTTTTACTTCCTTAAAAAGAGATTTTTGACATGTTATTGCCTTTAAATAGAAGTATTGATTGTAAGCTATAGGTCAGGCTTGTCCTTTTTTCCCTCATGCTACCTGTCAGTCCCATCTCTGAAAAAGTAGAGGATAAACTTTCCAAAGGGTTCTGAGTTCCAGTTTCAGAAAAAAAAAGAGAGACTAAACAAACCATTGACTTTCACTCAGATAAAAAAAAAAAGAGGGAAATTGTAGATATTTTTAAAAAATGTATTCATTCAGCTTTGAAAAATGGCAAGAAAAACATCTTTTGGAGGTTTCTATTTAGAGTGGCTGGAATATGTAACTCAGTTTGGATGTAGGCAAATTAATTATACATTTTCATTTCATCAGATGAGAAAATGTAATTGTCCTTCATGTTTTCTCCATGGGCTCAACAACAACAACAAAAGTAGAAATATTGCTTTGTAAGACCAGCTCTGTGGAAATCTAGCTACACACTGTTGTTGTACCATGTACCGTATAGGTACTGACAGTAAAAAATACCACAGGGAAATAAGATCATTAAAAGAGCATTAAAATCATTAACATTAGGAATTAACATTAACATTAAGAACATTAAAATCCCCAGTTGGGAAACTGGACTGTCAGGGTTCTTGCTAGAGCAAGTGTGAAAAATGTGAGACAGGGTGCATTGTAGTATTGGTGCTTTTTCAATAGATGCTAAAAGTGCTATCTGCTAGACTGCCTTATCCGATGATAAGTGGATACCCTTGAGCTGCATGGGGCATTCCAGATCACACCCTTTCCTCTTCTGCAAAGCTCTTGGCTAGAAGCCGGTAGGCCTATTTTTTCCTTTCTACATGAGAACCTGGGTATAGTACACTGTCATGCACTATTATTCCTGCTACGATCCTGGCAGAGGGTGTAGTAGACCTACCCTTACGTCCCACAGAGAGGAAAGATGCCCTGCCACATCTACTAGGAGCAGTGCCAACAGCACATACAGCAGCTGAGTTAGCTCACATCTGGTCTTTCAGTAGAGTTTGTCACTTTGCCTTTTCTTTACACTGTCTAGGGCAAAGATTTCAAATTTGATACCACCATCTTTGTGAATACACTGGCTCCTATAATGCTTAATATTTGCTTAGGTGTAATCAATAGACTTGTTCTCCAGTTACACCAGAGATACACATTTTTACTACTAAAATGCTGATGTGCTTCATGCTACGAGAAAATGTGTAGACCATCAAAAACAGTTACTTGGTCCCTCCAGTTCAATAGGGGCAACATACGAATGACCTAAATTATCAAAAGTATCCCAGAATTTTGGATATCTCCATTTCAGAAGGGCTGTTTAAATTAACTGGATGTGTATTTTTAGAGAAGTTGAGACTGTCACTGGAGTGACACTGGAAATTCTGATCTTTACACCCATTTCTCTCTCTCTCTGTCTTCGGTCTGTTGCTACTTATTGGACTAATGTGAGATTTTTAATACAATTTCAGCCCACTAGAAATCCAAAGCCAGTATTAAAGTGAACATAAATTATCTTACAGCTCATGTATGCCAGGAGAAATTATTAACAGAGTTTCAGTTGGATACTTGATACTGGATAAATGCTGTCAGTGTAATGCAGATAATGAAGTTATTTGGATATCATGGGCACACAGTCTCCCTTTATTTTCCCCTCTGCAGTCAACTGTGAAGGTACAAATGAAGGCCAAAAAGTCTGGTCAAGTCTGTATTATCAAGGATGATATAAGAACCACAAAGATACCTGCTTGACATTCTTGCACTAAGTTTTAGTTTGAAGTGCCAGTGTTTAAACTGAACAAATCTGACCTGGAGTAATTGAAAAATGCAATCTCTACAAGTGTCTACAAATATAGATACCCATCATGGTATTTCCCACATGTTTTTCCATGCATTTTTCAAATGCAAACATCTTTTAAGGTTGAGACTTTGCATTTTTCTGTTGTTTTTCAGAAAAGTTATCAAGGTCAGTTAGTTTTAATTTACTCAATCATATTTAGGTGTCATGCTGGAATTTTTTAATGGAGAGTTATGTAACACTGAAATTAATTTTTAACACAGAAATTCAAGTGCATGAAAGATTCTGAATTGCCATCTGGGGCATTAATCGTATTTTGGAGAAGAGCAGTATAATGGCATATACTTACAGGCCCACCAGCTTCTCACAGATATGCACAGAAGGTCTCCAGCTTCATAGCCACAGGAACTCACACTGGAAGGATCTGCTAATCTGCCTGAATCAAGTGAAATAACATGCCAAATGCTTCTCGATCTTTTTCACACAAAATCCCTCTGAGATCAAAAAAACTTACACGAATAAAGCATGCAGAATTTTGCTCAGAGAAGCAGAACAAATACTGTTGTTCTGCTTCATAAACTACTGTTCCTACAGTAGCTGAATTTCTCAGTCAATACTTCACGCAGTGCATAGCAATTTGACTGTGTTTACAGTTCAGTTTATTGCTCAATGTAGAAATATTCTGAGAATTTATGAAACTGTCTGAAAGTAGGACATCACAATCTGATTTTTTTCTGGAGATATAAATACACATGCACATATAGACATAAACACATGCAAAACTGATGCATTTTTGATAGCGGTAAGGCTCATAATGTAGGAGAGTTGTTTAATGAGCAGAATAGCACAAATTTGATGTGCTGGTAATTGTCTCACCTAGTGGGCTGGTATGATGCAGAATCCCTTCCAGTTTAACCATGCATACAAACACGCTCTTACCATTAAGCTAAGCATGAAAACGTTGTTGTATCTGTTTAGCAGAGTTTACAAGCATCCATGTTTTCGCAAACATGCAAGACATTTCATAATGATTCATGAAGGCAAGTAATGACGTATTTAACTTTAACTTTAAGCACATGATATGGAGAAACAGCCCAACTCATCAAAGCATTTAGATACGTATGTACTGCAGATATGTGAGTATTCATGTAGGGAGTCAGGAAGCCTGCTTTAAGTATATGACATGCAATTACCATGATCAGGTCCAATGACATGAGCTGTTCCAGGCACTCACAAACTGCCCTGCCAAGCATGTACTCTCTGATGGCTCAGCTGAATACAGACATTGTCATTTATGTCAGATCAGAACTAAACTTCATGACACTCTATAACAACCAGATTTTGTGGTAATGCACCTGATACTATTTTCTCAGGGAGAAGAGATGATCATGAATCATGTGAATACAAATTATCCTAATTATCATCTCCAGCTGACTGAATGGAGCTTGTGGGTTGGGGCATGCTAGCTACTCAAGCTCATGTCTTTCAGTAGCAGAGCACTGAGAGCAGGAGATCGCAGTGGAGAGAAATCCACATTGTTGATAATTTTTTTTGGATAATTTTTTGTGTGAAAACTGATGTTTCTAAGGTTTAGCGAAAAGTTTTTTTTCTGCTAGCTTGTGCTTCCGCACAGGGCACAAGAAATCATCAGCAGCAGTTCACTGGTGTGCAAATGGGATGAAAGGGGAAAGATGAAGGAAAAGAAAAAAAAAAAAGAAGACAAAATACTTTAGAAGAATTACACCTGAAATTTACTGAGGATTGTTAGTCTAGGTACTTTCGGGAAAATAAAGAGTCCTGAGCAATATCAGTGATAATTATAGGACGTGTCTAAATTTGTTGGCACTAGAAGCACTAATCCCACTTTTAGGTCCATACTCTTGGTTTTATCCATGTTGTTGCCTCCTATTCCCTGGGCTTAACATGATAGTTATTTCCATCCTGATGTCTATCCAAGCTCTTCCAGTCTTTCTCTGTATTGACAGTGCCTCCCACCTTTATTAGCAACTTTGTGCAATTTCTTTAGCAAGATTTTTTTACTACTTTTTTCGTGGCAAGGTTTTAATCAGAAACCTAATACAATTGTTCTCAGGAACAATAATGGAAGAGCCCTGAGTGTATCCTCCATTAGTTGTACACTGCACTTAACAACACTCAACACTAAACTCTCCTTTAGCTCTTCCCTTACCAGATTCACAGCTCCTGTAGTCATTCTTATTTTGTGAAGTGTAGCTAGTAACTTTCATTCAACACTTTGGCTTTATAGAGGAAGGAAATGCATTTCTGGACTTTAGTAGAACATCAGTTATACTATAAAAGAAAATACCTAGGTAATCTGACACTATCTACCTTTGATAGGCTCAAGTTGCATTCTATCCCATTTTTATTTACCTCTATGCCTTTAAATATTCTTTTCTCTATACTTATTCTAATGTTTTGTCTACTGTTGAGATAAGAGAGACAGATCTTTTTGTGCCCTTATCCCTTTTTTCTTTCTTCTTAAGTAGAGGTACAACCTTCCCTACTCTTTAAACCTACAGTACTACCTGAAACTTTCTTAAAACTCTAAAACCCTAAAATATCCTGGATGTACAGTTTTATATGCCAATTTTTTCAATCAGGGAAGAGACTATCCAGTTTTCTCAGTATGTCCCAAGTGACAATTTCTGTTTCCACAGCCTCATTTCTATCAGCTACCCTGTCTTTCCCATTTGCTCAAGATCATCGTTCCTACTGCAAATTTAGGCAAATACTGATTTAATTTTAAGCCCATTATTGCAAATCTTTGTATTGCTATTATTAATTAGTAGCTTCATTTCTTCTTTTATGGTTTACACAAAATCATACCCATAAAAATGTGTTGGCTGTGGCATTCAGGAATATCTGAGGCCAGCAATATTTGTTCTCAATTCTGTATGTAGGAAGTCAGAATTTTCCATAATGATCCTAATCCCGGTAATATGTATACCTTTGGTAGCATTGCACATGTAGCTGCCCTTACTCAAATCCAACTTTTGGTGTAGAGAAGATTCCACCATCTCTGTACTGTTGTTTTCCTAAATAATTTTGATCTTCCCTAATTCTATCTACTCTATCTCTTATTCTTTACTGTCTAGTACATCATTAAGATAGAATACTAGTCTGTTTTTTATACCTTTAATTTTCATCTTTTCTCAGCAACATACAACTTTCATGACCAGAAAGGACTGTGAATGCAACATATTTCCCTTGCTCTTTCAGGGAGCCCTGTTGTCCTGTGCTATGAATTCAAATCCTCCACTTGACTGCCCAAGCTCATTATGTTGATACACAAATGCTTCAGTCAGTTCTCACTATTCTAACCCAGCTGCCTATCTGAATTAGGTACAGCTAACTACTAGTCCCACTAATGTACACACCAAAATTTTGTCCTTTCTTTCCCTCTTATCCACTTATCCTTCAACATACTTCTCAGTTCCAGCCATGTCAAACTCTGTCTTAAAGCCTGGCATCCCCCATGTCTGGTGGGATTCAATCCATCAAGAAAAATCCTCTGCCACTGATTGCTTGCCAGTACTGAAACTTCCCTTACATTACATTACCACGACTTGAACTCTCTGATGGCCTTTATTATCTTGTCATACTTTCATCAGATCCTCCTCCACTAGGATCTGGAAGAAGTAAATCATTCCACTGAAGGCAGTCCAAATTTATCTCTTTCCTGAGCTTCTTTCCCAGCACCATGGTCATCTTTGAACTCTTCCTGCATTGACATGGCCATGTCATTTGTTACACTGTCAAGAAAGATCACCGAATTTTTCCCTTTTCTCCTTTCTCCCTCTTTCTCAGGCTCCATCCGTACTCTCTAGGCAGGCAGTACACCATTTCTTCTCCGGGGCCACATTGTGGTGAACTCGGCTGCCTTTGCACCAGCAGCCCGAGTCATATGGGCTGACATGATGATATGCATGATTTCCTTCTGTTCCTCCTCCTGTCAGCAGAATAATTTTTTCCTGTGTTTTCTATATGACCTCTTATGTATCATTCTTTTTTCTTCTCAGTCCAATCCTTGACATTTTCATCTCCAATTAACCCTTATCTTAACTTTCTTTTTGCAAGGCTTTTTCACCTGTCTTCTGTTCATGCCTACTCTTCTATATCTTTCACCAATGCAACAAATGCTATTTCTCCTTCCACTAATTTTTCTTACCCTTCTGACCATGTCCTTTCCAAAACATGACTCCTTGTCTAAGGATCAATTCTCTTACTCTTTGACAGGCAATAGTAGACCTTTACCTGTCTGTCCCTCCAGGTAAAAAACTTCCTCTCACCCTCTGTGGCACTCATCTCTATTTGGGAACTGTCACTGCCATCAGGCACATCTTCACTTAGGAGATGAGGTCACACTACATAGATAGATTGCTTTCAGCAGGTCCCCACTCTAGTGCAGCTTCTGCAACAAGTCACCTTTGTCCTTGCCATGTGCTGGGTCAGCTCTTCTGCTGCATTCTATATATAAAAAAGGATAGGGCAAAAGGCTGCCTGAACTCCAAACACATTTTTCCTGCTGTTGTCTGTTTGTCAGCTAGTTGTCTGCTTGGACTTTGTTTACTCTACCTCCTTTTTCTCTTTTTACTTAGCAATTACTTTTCCATGCTGGCAGGCTTCCTTCACCACCAGCTGCAGGGTCTCCATCTTTCTGCAAACAGCTATACAACTTCAGCCAAACCACCACCTCACAAAACTATAGACTGAAGCCAGTAAACTGAACAACAGGTGGAGAGATACATTTGCTTGTAAGTATTTGCTTATAGGTAGGTGGAAAGAAGGATTTACCACCAGGCACAGGTTCCAACAACCACTGCTGATTATTGTTCTCTTCTCCCTGCCTCTGCTGGTTGCTAGAATAGGGTTAGTTAGTTAACTCCAGCTTTGAATGGAAGGCTTCACTGTGTGTGAAACAGTGCGCAGGAGAACACGTTTTCCGATAAAGCTTGATAAGATATTGCAGCCTTAGCCTCAAAGGACCTTTCTCACATGATATGGCCAACAAACAAACAAGGATGAAGGCCCCAGACAGCAATCAGCTTTTGTAAAATGAGCCACTAGAATCTGGACCTCATTAGGAAAATCCAGAAAAACATATGTGGTGCACATATTTAAAAAATATATTTAAAATATAATAAGCCTAATTCTAAACTCATCTAAAAGGGCAAAAAGTAAAATAAATTCTGAGTGGAAAGGTGGGTTTTCAATCACTTGTATTTCAAATGAAACTCAAACCACTGATAAAAGACCATAAAACTAACAGACAAAGAAAAACCAACAGTTAACAATTTAAGAACAGTACTGCAAAGTGCAGGCTCTAAAGTTTAGCTGCAATGGTCTGAAATAACTGGGATATCTTTTCAAAGATTTTCAGCCAGCTGAAATATTACCCTCTTCATTTGATCTGTTTGTTAGTATTTCTTAACCACAATCCTTCTGAATTCTGATCAGTTCTATGTGTAGTAATACCCTTTTTCCTATTAGAAAGTTCAGTACCTATTGCTCAATTAGGCAGGAGAGTTGCCTTCATTCAGAAATTCTCTTTCAAATCATCATCTTAGCAGAGTACGTTTAGACTGTCTGAGGCTGTACTGGGCTTGCAAAGAAGAAACCTTGGAAGCAATGACCCAGAGTGGGTCTGGTAAACATTTAGCTGTTTCTGCTGCTTAAGGACATAATTCGTACCTGTACGAAATTGCCACCCATGCTGCAACGGCAATCCCCAGAGAATATTGCCAAAGTTCTGGGATCCAAAAGCAGTAAAATATTTGGCTGAAGAGTTTAGCAAATTCTTATACGCTCCCAGTCGTTCTCGGTAGTTCCAAGCATTGATGACAATTTTGTTGCCTTCTACTGGGAAATCCAGCAGGTTTTCAGGGGCAGAATCCCACAGAGGAGGATAGGCATCTTCTCTGATGACCTCTTTTCCTCTCTGTGCTGCAGCAGTCTCTGAATTCAGGGTAGCAGTTGCTACAAGAATGATAGCATGTATGCCAAAGTATGCCCACATTGTGAAGGTTTGTGACCCAGGTGTTTGTGGCCACAAGGCTTTTATTGTGAAAGACGAGGGGTGGGCAAATAGGGTGACTCAGACAGAACAGGCCTCCTGTCTCCTTCCAGGAGTCTTTGCCATGAGCCTGACGTGGCATTGCCAGATTGGCAAGCTGTGAGCAATACTCAGACCTCCATCTTCCCATTGAGAGCTGGGGAGGAGCAGCCCACAATATATGCTTAGCCCCCAGTTCAGAGCCCATCCACCTGAAAGGCCATTGTGCCATGGTGCTGGTTGTATAGTGGCATTATATACCCTTTTGTCCATGTATTTCTTACTAGTTGCCATCTTCCCATTTCCCTGTCTAGCTCTTCAGTGTAAACAGCCAACAACAATATTACAGAGCTCAAGCCTTTGACACACACAGCAGTGGGACAGAGCCAGAAAGCTGGGTCTGACAACTTTATCTTTTGGCCTTGAGACAGCTGCCTGCTCCCTTGCCAGCAAAGTGCATGGGGCAGCATCCAAATCCTACAAATGTTGGGAGTAACTAATTCAGCCTGGTTTCAGGCTATATAACAGCTGGCTGGCTGTATTTTACATGCTTGTTCATTTTTGCAGAAATGGCTGTTATAAAGACTAAAAAATCTCCATGACCTTGTAGACTCCAAAAGGCAGTTAAAATAGAATTGTTGTGGCACCTTCACCTCACCTGCTTCTGGAGTTTTACAGCTTTCAACTGCTTTTTCTCAGACATGCAACTATTGCAAAACAGCAGTCATCAAACGTGATTTCTTTTCTCTGCAGTTTTTCTTTCACATGAGAAAAACTGCAAATGTTTCTTTTCTTTTAAGTAATTCTATGAGTTTCAGTCAGGTTTTGCATGCTTAAGGTAATATAAGCCAACACACTGGATTAGAGCAAGACAACATTGGCTGCAGGCCTCTGACAGTACATCTGAGAGAAATGTATCAGTTTAATTAAAAAATTTTCCATCTTTTTTTTTCTTCTAAGGAGACTTTCTATTAAATAACATAATTTTTCAATGGTCACTTTTTATTTTTCAATCCACTAATGAGAAAAAAGAACAAAGGCTATTGAAAAACAGTCAGTGTTCAATAAAGTGGAAGTTAACATAGACTTGAGAATACTTTTCTTATTAATGGTCCCTTATGGAAGGCACCAATGGTTCCTATTAATGGTCAGCCAACCTTATGCTCTCCTTTTGTTAAGTTTCTCTGGATGCAATTTATCTAACCTACCTTCAGACATTTATAGTTTAATCTAGCTATGTAGATTCCTTTGATAGCCAAAGCAGAGAATCAGGCGCGCCCAGAAGGCAGCTCACTTAGAATGTCACTAAGAGATGTATTTCTCTTGACTGACTATAGAAGGAGTTGAAATGACAAATTAAACTTAAAACATAAATAACTACTTTTAGAGTAAATAAAATTCATCCTGTGTTTACTTACTTTTATATAATAATTTCAGAAATATTTTGAAAATTATTTGTTTTTCTTGAAAGAAGACATTCTATACAATAATTCTGGGAACAAATGCCAAGAGCTATATTGTTTTTATATATACTAGGCTCTAATTGAGGTAATGACTAGTGAAGCTCACCTGAAAAGTGAGGGTGCTGAAAGGTACCAGTTAGGAACAAAATATATGGAGGAAACCTATGATTCTAAGAAGTAAAGGGTGCAAAGGTCATAATCATACTAGGGCAGAAATGTTAGTAGGGAACATGAAAGAGTGAGTAACGATGGGGAAATTATTTTCACCACCACTGAGAGAAGTGCCCAGTTTGTGGGTGTAAACTCCCTATGCCTTTATCTAGCCCATGAAAAGAGCTTGAACTCTCCTACTAAATGATACCAATCATTTATATTACATGAATGATTTCATTTTAGGTGCCTAACATAAAAGAATGTGAATAAACACCTTCAGTTCTCGCAGAGATACCATATGCATACATCCTGGTGGCAGATTTATAGGTAACAAATGGTCTGGTTGCATGAACGCATGGAAAACTTTATTGTGGCATGATAAACTGTCCTCCTGCTCTGCCATCTAGAAAGGCAGTCCCTATTAACATCAATCTTGGCAGGCACACAAGTATTAATTGCTATTCTGGATGCAAAACTGTAAGTTCTTAAAAGACTCATAATAAACAATTAAGCTGCATTAATTACATAATGCTTACCTTGTATCAGCTTTGGAGCTATTTGAAGAAGAAAAGATTTGTGCTATACAGTAAATGACAAATACTGCAAAATAAGAATATATCTGCTAGACAGGATCTGCTGAATTCCTTTACCTTTTAAAGTTTGAGCTGTCTGTCAGTTTATATCAACAAAAGAACCTCAGCAATCCAGTTCATCCTTCAAGAGTCCAAAAGTTTTTTTTTTTTTTAATAAGCCCCTACATATAATAAAAATATTTTTCCTGAAACCTATTATAATTCATTGTATAGGTCTTACAGCATTTTCTCACTTGCATACATGGATAAATACATTGCTGAAGTTTTTGTAAGACTTTAAAGTTAACTTTTCTTTGAGAAATCCCTGCACTAGCGTTTCAAGCCGGAAGTCCTGTTGGTTTGTCTTCCTGAGCAGATGTGAGGATTCCTGTGATGTCAGCTGGACTTGAGTGGTGTCAGTTGATGGTGTTGAGTCATACCATTGCTTCAGAGATTTCAGCATTTTAAATGAGCAGAAGGTTAAGGAAGACTAGGAATAATGTCAGCATCACCATTTTAATCATGAGTCTCTTAATAGGAGCTTACTTTTACTAGTTACTCAGTAATGCTGTGTTCTTATAGACCTCAGAGCAAAAGCAAGTCTTGGAAAAGTTTGTGGATAGTGATAGAGAGCAAATTCAGGACTGAGACGTAGTAGTTACCAAGTTTCATGAGAAAACACTACAGTTTTCAGATGGGTTCCAGAGCTTGCCTCAAGATAAACCCCAAAATGCTAATAAGCACCAATAGAAAACTATACTAGTTAAGTTGATGTACTAACAGCACTATTCTGTTGTCAGTGGAGAAAAGCAGGCTGTTGATAAGAAGCTTATAAAACAAGATATGTTATCATTTGTGTTACCATTGTCCTAATGTCACATCCCAAGTCATGTAACAGCGAGGCAGCTAGTCTAAGTTAGTTGTGTAGGTTCCTTCTACAGTCAATATTGAGAGAGATACACTTCTTCCAGAAGGTGATGCAATCCATCTTAATAAAGGTTCCTGAGGTGCTGGCAGAAATTACTTTCTAGATAGACCATCCTCTTTCCATTGACTACAGATGAAGTTTAAACTATATGTCTTCTTTCAAACAGTTATAGTCAAGTGAGTTGACTCTTACCATTAAAGGGTATACTATCTGGAGTACAACAATACATGGAGGTCAACGAGGCAGAAAAAGCCATGTGTCTGAAGGCTGTACAATATCAAAGTATCCCTAATGTGTGCAAGGAAGGAGAGTATTCACCAGGACTTTGTCCAGCAGTCTAACAGAAATAAAGACATATTCCAATGAAGTGGACTGTAATAAGAAATGGCAGACCATACGTGGTTCCAAAACTATTAAAACACAGAGATTCTTAGTCCTCACAAGACACTGAGCAAGGAAAAGACAAGCTGCTAAAGAAGAGCCATCATTTGACTCACTGGAAAAAAACTAGAATTCATACACAGCTTTGCAGGTGAGAAACCTTCAGGTAACCTAAGGACAGCCTAGTCTTTCAGTCACATAAGGCTACATTTAAGAGAAAGGTTCACTCACTTCTATTCAGGGCAAACATTCCAAGGGAAGAAGAATGAGTTTTGATCTGGATGGGATATTACGCTAGATGAGCTTTCTAGTCACCTGGCACCTTTTGCCATGCCTTTCCAATTTGCACCAACAGCCAAGAGGGCTTCTGGACTATGAGCAACCGTGCCGCTGCCATTCCAGTATAAACTAGACCACACTGTAGCTGAAGACATTCATGATGTATTTTACTGGATAAACCTGTAACAGTGTATATATTTAGGTTGCTTACCAACCTCTGTTGCTATTGTCTGAAGTTATTTCTCTGAACAGACTTGCTACTTCTTTTTGTCACTGGACTTTGGTATCTGACAGGGAGGATCTTTATGGCTCCAGTGTTCCTCAGCAAAATCCCATGACAGGGCTATAAAAGGGTTATTAAATTCCTACCTCACTTCTCTTAGGTGTGGTTGTAAGGAAAGATCATCATCCAAAGGCCATGGCCGTGTGGGTGGACTCCACCACTAATTCAGTGGTACAGGTTGTGCTGAGAGCATCTAGAAACTGAGTGAAGGTTATAGTGTACATGTGGTGGAAAAAGCCGGAGGTGCTGTGTCCTCATGTCTTGGCTCCTTCATGCATTCTTGGGTTTAACATTTCTCCTCCTTTGGAAAACATCATTCTCATGTTATCTCTTCATCCCATTTCTCTCTCTGCAAATAGCCTCCTTGTGTTACCTGCTAATTCTGCCTCTCCAGGAAGAGTAACCTGTGTTGCAGCTCCTGAAGATTCAGGTTTTAAACTGTGACGATAATTCTGGTTGATCAAAGAAGGTCCTAATATGGTATTTGTGTTGTCTTAAAACAAAACAAAACAAAAAACCTATCTACAGAATTAGAAAAACAGAAAAACACAGAAAGATTCATGAAAAATAAAATTAATTAAAAGACTAATAATGAATAATGCTGCCAATCAAAGTGAAACAGTTCTGTAGTAGAAAATACCAGATCAATCATTGTATGGGTTATGCAATATGCAATTTTTCTTTCCCAGATGAAGTCATCATTTTTTCATGAGGCTGGCTGGATGAATTGCTGGCTGGATAAATGCCTACAGAGACTGATGTAAATCCAAGCTGTCAGAGTTCCAGTTGTTCATTTTAAAATAAAATTAACTTCCAGAAAGGTAAAAATAATGATTTGGGGTCAATCCTTCACACAAGATGTGAAATGGGTACCAGTACTTTCTCATATGTACTCTTTCAGATCAGAATGCTCCTCCAGATAACCAAGTTTACTACAAGCATGGTTGCAGTACCAGTGTTAAGGTATACGCAAAAGATGCTGTTCTACCATGTATTTCTTAAGCCACAGGAAAACTTGAGTTAACCTATACTTTCAGGCTGCCTGCTAACTGCAGGGTGAGCTTTAAAGGCCATCTTTAATCATTTTCATAATGATCCTGTGGAGGTGCATTTCCCTTGTCAATTACTTTAGATGGTACCATAGCTTTCATGTATTTTTGCTGATCTTGGAAGGTGAAGGTTGTGGGTTAAACTGATCATAGGCTTAGGTGTCTACAGTACTCAGTGCCTACAGATAAGGTCTGCATCATCACCTCTTCAGTAACATTTACCACAAAAGACTTCAATCTTAGCTTCATAATATGATAAAACTCATTTGTCTGAGGCAGACATAAAAAAATCACTCAGTGAAACACATATTTAAAATAAGGTGAAATCAAAATAGATATATTCCTGAAGGTATCAGGGTTGTAAAAAAATTTCTAATGTAGGAAGATGGCAAATTTTCAATATAATGTATCTGGTTTGTCTCAGAGATAGTTCCTCAAATATAGAACTAAATCTGCTTATCGATTCAAGTAAATCTTTTGCTGATTGTCTGTATATCACTAGGGAAAAGACAAACTGCAGAAAAAAATAACACAATCACATTGCAAGGTGGCTTTATTTCAATCTTTCATTAATTATGCATCCATTTATAAGACAAATTAATTGAAAGCTCACATATTTTTAGCATAGAATTTTAATTAGATGAAAATGAGAATAAGTGGGATAACTAATTAGAAAAAATCAGCATAATGCAAAGATTCATTAAAAGAAAGTCACAGACATCCAAAGCAGTAAGTCTGCAGCTAATGTTAGCTTTCGCAGATTATCTGATGTGAAGTAGGAAAAATGACAGAATCAGTTAGGATCTTGGACTGAAACAGCTGTTTGTCAGTTAGAAGACAGAAATAATGAATCCAAAAGATTTAGATCAGGAGATATTTTTACCTCTCCAAACTCAGAGACTGCAGAGATAATTTTCATAGGATTGTGACCCATCTTCTTCCAGCTGCAGCCATTTTTTCTGAGATGGAAAAAGTAGAGAGAAGGGAAAGGCGACAAGGTTCCTTGCAAGAAAGCAAAGTAGAGCTAGCAAAAATGTTTCTCAAAGAAATAAATTAGGTTTTACTGTGTAAGCAGGCAAAATAAGTTTTTGTACAAGACATCCCTAAAGAAATGTAGTAACATTTTGAAAATAAAAAATGGAAAGTATGAATCATCCTTATATTTATTGCCTAATTCTACTTCTGTCATTGGAAAGAATAACCCTTTTGTTTCTAATTGATATTCTGTGTTGGTATAGAACAGAGTAATTTTGTTCTGCTGTTTCATTCACCATGGCAGTGGAAGTAAGGGTGATTTTCAAGAAAAACAGATTTCAGGCTTGTATAGAGAACTGTGAATAACTTGCTAAAAACAAATACCAAACATATCTGGTTAAATTAAGATGTATACCTAATATTTACTTCCTACATCATATTAGTCATATCTGAAATATAAACATGGTACTGTGGACATAGGAAAGGTATATATGGTGCAAATAAATGTATGGACAGACATTAAAAGAGAGAGAAATGACTGGGTATTGAAAGGCACTTGGCAATAACACTGGATAATGAAGCTGGTATTATCTTGAAAGGAGACCTATTGACAGTATGTGGAGAGATGTCACACCATGAAGTTGAGAGATGACAGCGAGCACTTCTGAAAAAAATAATATTTTTCTGGAAAACATTATATTTCTATTGTCCATTTTTTCATGCTCACTTTTCTTCACTTCTGTTTCATTGTAGATCATATCACAGACTGCATTACCTGGAAGCTCCCAGGAACACTGCTGGTGAAATTTCTCACATACCATGAATTCACATACACCTATATCAATTCCATAATAACAATATTCAGTACATATTGATTCATGCGAAATTTAGGTGATGCACTCATCTCTGTATGAGGTACTTGCCCACAGATATGAGGATCTAACGGCATAATATTTCCTGATAGCTGACAGCTATCTGGTTATATTACACAGCAAACACAAACATGATTACTAAATACTGCAAGGCCTTCATGTTCTGGATCGATGATGAAAACTCTGGTTGCATACAACAAGGCAACTTCTGTGGGACAGGGCTTTCTAATCCATTGGCCATTGTCACAGAAAAGTTAGGCCTTGGATTTCCAGAGTGATGCAAGAAAAACAAATGTTTTGCTTTAACTGGGTTTGGAAGGAATCCCTTCTAATTCCCTAGGAATTCCTATCAGATTAGGACCTCCAAGAACTCACTGATTCCACATGAAAAAATGTCCCGTTTCCCAAATATTCCTGGCCTCCTTTGAAGTACAATTTCACCAAATTAACAGGGCACATGCTTTTTCTCAGCTTGAATCATATTTAACTGCCTATCAGAAAGATGAGAATAATCCTTGCAAAAAGAAAATATGAGTATCACCCCCAGCTTTCTGTCCTTTTGCCACAGTGATTTGAAAAACAAGCTGAGTTCCTCTTCTCAATGCCTGCACAGTTGCACTGCTTTTGCTCTTTCCTCTTCTCACTGCCTGCACAGTTGCACTGCTTTTGCTCTGTGGTCCGCACAGGGAGCCACAACATGGCATTTGCACCCAGCGGAGGGTACATGGTGAGAAATGGCCCTGCAGAAAGGGCTGGGTGCCTTGGCAGCAGGAGGTCTCAAGCTGCAGGGTCTGGTCTAGCAGTGACCTCACAGAGCTGCTCTCCAAATTGGCTGTGCCATCAGGGAGGGGAAGGCAGCTACTCTTCTCCTTAGGAATAAAGGTTGCCTCTCCTGGAAAATGATGAGATCTTGGAGATGCATAAGAGTATCATTGGCAGAGGCACCAGATGCCTTGATGGTGTAACTATCCTGTACCCCATGGTATCAGAAAGCTGTATGTAAATGTAGCTTAGATTTAAATGAAGGCCTGGGGGTAACTTCCTTGCCTCAATATTGACCTCACTACAGCCTAATTTACACACACTAATGTAGTATGTGGTCATGCACAACCCAAAGAATCTTAAGCTTTCAAGAAAGAGGCAAAAGACAAAAATCCTCCAGAACAGTGAACATAAATATCCAAATTTTACAGACAGCAGGTTTCTGAAGTCTGTGACTTTATGAGGCATTTTGTTCTAATTAATCTAATTATAAAAGCTCAGCCTTGGAACCAGAAGACTTGGATTCCTGTCCTGATTCTGTGCCTCTGAAGAAGCAGCTTGAAAATGTTATGTTACAGTTTATTTTGTCAAATAGAAGTTATGACAGTAAATGCAATATCAGAATTAAAGGTAGGTACTGATCCTGGGCTCTTAGCGTCCCAATGTTAAAAAATCCACATCAAAATTCTTTGGCTTAAGCTCATTTGCAGTAAAACTTGCAATAATGTATCTGATATGCTTGTTCTACAATTGTCAAGGCTAACAGTATGGGCATGACATACCTCCTAACTTAATGGTCTGTTTCTTCCTTATAGTCCAAAGATCGATGACTGGGAATAAAGAATTTACCTACTTTGTATTTTCCTTTCAAGTCAAAATGTGACAAAATAAGGATGGTGGAATTGCAGCCTGCTGTGGGTTTGTATATGACCACTAGATGATGCTATATAACTTTTCAATCTGTTGCTTTCAAATATAATTGGAAAAAAAAAGTCATCAGACTGGAATACAACATGTTTTTAATATGCACATATGCACATAATCCAAATCTTAGCATCTAAGTAAAAAACTCACATTCTCTTCCCAGTTAGCATTTGTTGACAGACAGATGCCATGAGAGAGTTTTAGGGTCTTCTTGTGCCAAATCAAAAATACCGTGGCAATGTGATTTTGAACAAACCTCTGACAGCAAAGGTTTGTTCAGAAAATGGTAAAAGAGTATCTTGCCCAGGAAATTTTGTGCTGGATCAGATATCATCTGTTTTCCTGCAGCCAGGATAAAGCCTTAAGCCAGCATAAACATCATATGCCGTACTTAAATCAGCTTGCTCTTGACCCAGATGAAACTTGTTCTGCCGGGTAATGCGGCAGAGAACAGGAAGAGTATTGATGCACAGAGAACCCCAGCCAGAAAGAGGGACTCATGGCCAAATCCACACTAAAGCTGAGCTGTGCTCTTATCATAAAGTGCATCTTGAAGGCTGTAACAGCTGGTCTACTGTATGATTTATATTTTGGATTGAGCAAGGCAGTAAATATATGTTTACTTTTCCTCATTATAGATCAAGATAGGAGGGTTTGGGGCATCAGAGAAGGGGACTAAGAAACATTTCAAGGCAAAATGTGGCAACTCACCATGTCTGCTTGCTGTGTGACCAAGAAAAAGACTAGGGAGGCACTTGACTTCTCCTGTTTTTCCTATAAGAAAATGTTACAAGTAAATTTTTCCTCTACTGATCTCCATGAAATTTGTAGATGATCCTTGTGTGTGATGTCTTTTATACATTTTATATTCTTGCATCATTGTTCAAACGCAAACCAACTAGTGAATCTGAGTCTCAGGATGGATATTGTTATATAGATGAGGCCCTGTCCATATATAAATGACTTTTTCAAAATTTTCAGAAAGGCTTAAGGGGAGAATCTCGAATTTTGCCCTCTGGGAAGCGGACTAGCAGCTAGTCCTGCCTTAGGGAAATACTGGTCTAGCTTTCTAGAGCTCCCTGATCAGAGGATACTGCCGATGCACTAATGTGCTAATCAGACAGTCACAGAAATAACTGCCATCATAGATGTGCCAATTTCACATCACCAAAGCAGGTCACTGTTATCTTGTGATAGCCTGAATCAGACTAATTGAAAGGGTGATTAATGAGGGCACACGGACTTAAACTGTGATTTAAGATTGTCTCAAGAATAACTAGTTTGATACTATGTCAAAGTTTTTGTAGAGATTGCAAGACCTAGCATTAAACAGTTCTTCAACCAAGCTCTATGAAACACCTCCAAAAGGTGAGTAGTCTAACCAAAGCCAATTCTTTTTCTGTGGTTTTTTTTTTTTTTGTCATTTTTTTGTATTGCAGTAGTGAAGAGCAGTCTCAATCAGATTTCAGGACCTGATTTTACAAGACACTACTTAAACACAGGTCCATCCACTAGATGGATGCACAATAAATTTCTAATTTTCAGGAATGTGGTTAAACCAAGCTTTATAAAACACTAGTTGAGTATTAGAAGTCTTACCAGATTCAATTACCTATTTTTTTCAGTATTAATATATTTAGTCAATCTGCTCATTTGCTTAAGGTTAAAATGTACTAATGCAGTTGGATTATGTTCATTTTGCTTGGCATCATCTACCCGCTGCTCGCTATGACACCAGATAATATGTTAGTAGCCTCCTTACTTTTTACATGCTGTTTCTAGAATAGCCTGCTCCATCCCCCTTAATACTATTAATTAAAGCATTCTGTTTATAAGAACATTTATTAATACTATTGATATTTCACAGTGAAATGACAGAAGGTGTTTTCACTCCCTAGTCATGAAGACACAGAAATATGTATGTGTATATTTCTGTTATTTTATATCAGAAAATAATTGTGCCTGTACAAGAAGTCCTCTGCATAGCATGAAAGTCTTATGGCATTTTACTAATTTCAGAGCTAGTAATCCTAGTGCTCTTTCCTAGTTCTGTGTCAGATCTGCAATAAGAAAATCAAAATAGATTCAATATTTTAAAAATAGATCCAATATTAGAGCCCATTTTTGTTTGGCCACAAGCGTGTCCTTTTTCTCACATGTTGCTGTGCTTTCTTTGCATTAGCCTTTACAAGAGCCTGCAGTGATTCTATTACTGGTGCACACAGTGTGCTTGTCCTTTCGAGATATCTAGAGAGAAGGAAGGATTTGTATGAGCTAATTTCTTTGGAAGTGGATTTGATATTAAGACAGCATTTGCCTGGTCATACACCAAACGGAACCCCCCCCCACACACAGTGCTGTACATGAAGTCAGATTTATAAGTGTGAAAATATTCTTCTGCTCTTATCACCTCTCCAATCCTACTTCTTCTTGCTCCCTCTCTCCCCCCAACACTCATTCTGAATCTCCAAGTGCTGGCTCTGCTCTTTCTTCCTTTTGATTAGGCCAGAGGAAGATTTCTCTGTGGGACTCACTTGGACACCTGCTCTGCTTTTCTTGGGGAATTCTTGCCATTTAACAACTTTTTACAAAATACTCCATTGCTTACCTGAGGTCTTCATGGCTAACTGCTAATATGTTTAGTCACAGAAGAGATGTTACTCTTACTTCAGTAGTGCAGGTAGTCTGTGCGGACAGAAGGGAAAAAAATCAGAGAAAGGGAGCAAATGAATCATAAACCCTTTGATTTCTGATCTAAAGTCAAGAAAGAGACAACATGCTGCAAGTAGACAGTGTCTGAGAAAATGTATTATTAAACATATCCTATAGTGAATACAATGAAGAAAAAGACACAGCAATTCCAGTTGTATGTACCTAATCTGTTAAGATGCTGCTCTTACTTCTGGCCATATTTATCACCTCTACTTATTGCAACTGCTTTTCATTTATCATCTATGCTGAAGAAGAAAAGTCATAAAGATGCATATGAAAAACAAAAGATACAGGGCTGAGTTTAGTAATCCTCTATTCTTAGATTCTCTAGGGCCCAATACCTCAAATTCCTATTCTGATTCCCGCTGTGGGGACAATTTGTGTGGCCCTTGCCTGATGTCAGAAGTGTGCCTTTTCCTGCATTCCTGCATGAGTTCTCGTATCTTCCCATATCCCATATCTTCCACGCCTCCTCCTGACGGCTCAGGAAACACCAGCAGCAGGCTAGGATGGCCCAAGAGAGACCGAGCAGCCTGTGGCAAGATTACTCCATAAAAAAAGGAGACCTGGACAAAATTACTCAGCTGTCTTCTGTGAAAATTAGTGGGTTTCAGGGAAATCATCCAGCAGAAGTCAGCAAAATGTAATTGAGCAATCTTGTTCAAGGCAATCACCACTGTAGCAAAGATGTACATCTCAAATAAGGTGCAATAAACAGCTGCAAAAGCTGATACTGTTACAGATATCTCTTTCTTCTCTTCTACAAAAGTAGGAATTTATCATACTTGAATTTTAGCATTATCAAGATCAGAGAACAGGGTTTCATAAAGCTCTGCTTGAGCCTGAGAGCTACTCTGGTCTCTGTCAGTTCAGTATGATTGTAAGACTATAATTAGTGAATAGAAGCTGCTAGCTCTTTAATTCAAGCTGGAGCAGTTCTGCCTTATATTTTCATTCTTAGCTATTTATTGTGTTTTTAAGATCACACTTTCTTCAAGAATGTTTTAATGTATCAATGAACTTTTGTACTTCCTCCCTGTAAACACTTTCAGCTTCCTGTGATGGGAAATGATGCTTCCCTGCACTCTGGCCCATTGCTTTCCCTTTCATCAGTATTACTTCAGCATGGAACATCTATCTTACAGTTTTCTTCTGTACATCTCAAAGTGCTTTATCAGAGAGATAAAGCTAAATCACATTTGATCAGGAGATCAACATCCTCCTTTGCGCATGTGGGGAAATTATTAGATTTTTCCAGTATGCCAAGAGCTATGCTAGTAAAAAGATTCCCCATTATGTGAAGTTGTAAAGATGGGACTGTTTCATAACATCTCATTTTGCAGAACCACAATATTATTTTTGGTTGCATTATGCAGACAGCACCCAAAGTGCAATCCAGTCTACTGCTTTGTTATAGTTATGAAGCTCTCACATATGGCCTAGAAAATGCATCCGAAAGAGCATAAAAATAAACCTAATCAAATCAGATTCGTACTTGAGGGCTCAGATTCCCAATGGCTCAGGAAACATCCTGCAATGAGAGAGGCCATCACTGCAGCAGTAGTTGAAGAGGAAGCCACTTATTTTTGCTGAAAGAGAGAGATTCTGGACTCAAAAGGAGTTTTTAATTATGTCTTTTGTAGGCTTTAATGACAGTGGAACTTTCTGCACTACACTTCTCCATGCCTCAAGCTGTTAAAAGTGTGATAAACCTACATAACTGAAAGAAATTTGGAAATGTGCTTCTACTTAGTTAGGTAGACTTTTTAAATTATTATGGATTAACGGAAAGTGCACGCAAATGAAAAGTGTGTGTGAATCCAACTTTTTTTTGAAAGACAAACTCAATTTTCTCTGAGAGAAGGGACTTAACTTCCCTGAATTAATCTGTTTTTCATAGCTCTTTCCAGTATTAAATCTCAAGGGTGGGAGGGGAGGCGAGAGCAGCAATCATTATCATCACTTTAGCAGACTGCGACACTCAAAAGTCATGTGATATGCCCAGCACCATAGAGAAGATTAGGATGCATTTCTCTGATCTATGCATGAGCCTCAGCAGCCCCAAGTGAGTACAGGGAATCTTAGTTTTCAGTAACTGCAGTACTTCCTCTCAGAAGAAAAGCTTTTTTTCTATAAAATTAGAAACAACTGCTTTCCTGCAATAAGTGAGTTTTATTTTGCTTACATTTTTTGTGTCATGCAAAAATGTCTTACATGCAAAGACAACCTCTGCCTTAAAAAAGTCCTTTTTAAGAACACTTTTTTTGGAAATTTGTAGCACAATTCATTATTATTATATACTGAATTTTACAGGTTATTTTTATGAAGCATTTCAAACAAACAGGACATTGGGTTTGTCTAACCCACAGTGGACACAATTACTGATTTGAAAAGATGTATTGACTTTATATTAGTTAATTTAATAAAATTCTAAATTAAATCTAACAGTATTCAAATCATTGTGAACGATCCTTTGCCACCTTAGAGGAGACATTAAGTGAAATGGCCAACACATTCAGGGCAGGCCATTTTAATGGCAATGTGAGATTTGCTATTGACTTCAGCAGAGCTAAGATTTCATTCCAGAGGATTAGTTGGTAAATTTTAAGGAGAAAGTGAAAATCCCTGTAATAAGAAGTTTTAGTGCTTCCTACACACTCCTCTCTCACAGTTAGGAGACAATTTGAAGCACAGGATAAGAAGATGAGTTCTGAAAGAGTGGATCACATAGTGAGCATGACCTTATAGCAGGGTATGCTTATGTGCCCTCCTTGGATGGAATGGAACCTATGAGATATGCTCTTACAGATACATATTTCATTAATAACTAATTAGACCAAACAGAAGCACGTGCATTTATTGCTGACCTTGCTGAGACAGACAGTACATTAACAAAGCACCTCAGACTCAGAGAAAGAGAGGGCAAGAGAACAGTATTAGTTCAATCAGCACCCTTTTCTTCTCAAAGGCATTATTTTAAGCTTTAGGGTACCCTTTAATCGTAGTCGCTAGTGCCTCAGATCAACAACAGATTATTTCAGATCTGTCCTGTAATGTTCTGATTCTCCCCGAGCAACAGCATTAAGTGTCCAGTGTTCACACACTACTATAGCAATGTGACACTTAGACTCTGGGCTGGATTCTGATCCCACCTTCACTGACGTTACCCCATTAAGCCTGATTGGTTGCTATTTCTCTTATAATGGAATTACAACAGAATAAACATACTGTGTTGAATAACATTACTCCGATGGGACTCAAAATAATATCAAGCTAGTAGAGCCTTGTCTCTCATGTGAGTCTACAAAATGCAAAGTGTGCATGAGAGAGTTAAGGTGGAGAAGCATAGCTGCCATAGAGGACTTGCTCTGCAGAAACTGGATCCCTAGTATTTCCATTTTTCCAATTGTCTGAGACTATCAAAGAAGATACAAAGGTAACAAGCTTATTCCTGTGATTTCCCAGGCTCCTCCTTAGAAATGCTTCTTCCTCTTGCCTACCTTCTCTCCCTGCCCCCACCAGGCAATGCTTGCACAGAAAGGGTGCCAAGTGCTATGTGCAAGAGGGGCTGGAGCTGCTTGATCAGGTGACATGTGGTTGATGTCACCATAGAAACCGTGACTCCAGCCTCATTCACACAAAAACTGCTCTCAGAAAGCCCAGAAAGCAAACAAGCTATTGTAGGTAGAAGACAGCCTATCAAAACTGTCTGTAGTTCAAGACCTTATAAAAACAATATCAGTGTACAAAAGGAGGGATATTTGGTATGAATCATTTTCTCAATTGCTGTTCTCATACGCAGTCCCTGAATCAAAAGCCATGCAATGAACCTGCTATATTTACCTCTTGAAACACCTGCAGACCCTTTTTCCCATACAGGCAGTGCTAAAACGTACCTCGTAGAAAACAAGATAGCCTGATTTTATTATTTCAATATGTTCCAGAGCATCTCTAATTCCTCAAAAAGCAATAGGGCATTATGTAAGAAGCTAACAACATAATAGACAGGTTAAAAGGTCCAACAAACTGGTAACCAAAGGGTCTGATTCACCATTGATTTATTAATTTTTAACGTACATGAGTACAGTGATTTTTCCATGGCCTTTGCAAATATAAATTAACAAATAAAATGTCAAGATCTACTGTGGGATTCCAGAAATATTAAGTATAGTTTCTTATACAGCCATCACATTTAAAAACACTGAGAGGAAGAAATGAAAACTCATTTTCAAAATGACTTACACTAAGTTCTTACAGGCATTTATGACCATGATGAGCAGAGAGAAGCTTGCTGACATTTTCAAAAGTTCATAGTCCATGAGTTACCTCTGTAAATGGCATTAAGCTCATAAATAACTTTGGATATGTACAAAAATCACTGATCGTGAAATGCAAGTTACCGTAAATAAATCATTACCAGAGAAAATAAACACAAAATAAAAAGAAGATGAGAATGAGGGAGACAGCTATTCAGGAGGGACCAAAGATGGAAAGGCAACATCTTGTCTAAGACTAGCTCTTGGTAAAACTATGGTGAATTTTGCATCTGGAAGCTTATGTGTATGGTAATGTGACACCACCTGGGAATCAGAATAACAGGGTATAGTTCCAGCCTAGACAACTATGCATATCCCTTCATTATCAAAACAAGCATCCTCAATTAACAAAGAAGAAATAAAAATTAAATCAACATTAAATGAAGAATAAACTAAAACACCCAAGCCTCTCAGCTAACAAAATGCAAAAACAAAATTTCCTCACCTGTTTCCTCGCTTCAGCCCTGTCTTTTGAAGGTAAGGGCCTAAGTGCACTGGTAATCACAGGGAAGTGGGCACCTGAGTGCCTTTAAAGCTGTGAAGCTTCCTTTTATCCTTATCTGACTGGTGCAATGACCAATTGCTAGGCTGTCATGGAGTAAGGAAGAAAAATCATCCACTGCAGAGACCTCTAGAAAGGACTGTACCCTGTTAGTCACCAGATGTATGGGACTGGGATAACCCTGTTTCTTCCAATCTCCTTTTAGACCTAGAGGAAGGGCTCCATAAATGCCCCCAGATGCAGGAACTGCTGCTGTCACTTACGTTTAGCTGTGGAGCACAACGTGGTATGATGCTCTACAGTGTGCTTGAGCGAGTCATGGTGAGGCCTTTAGACTTTCAGGGTGAGTAGCAAAACCCTTGCACTTGCAAGTGGGCTGCCCTCAGTACGACGCCCAGATTGTGGCTGGCCATGTGCACGCAGGCAGACCTTGGGTTGCAACCTGCTCATGACCAACTTTGTTTTAAGAGCATAAACTACTACTAGAGAAGAGGTCGGGGAGTTGTCTTCCATCATATACCTCTATATTTGTGTATTGTTTTTGAAATCCCTCCCTGGAACTGGCTGTTTGAATGTACCAGTAATATGTTAGGGCCCAGATAAGACCAGCAATCAGTGAACATGTTACTTAAATGCAATGGTACAAGGTACAAGATTGGTTAATCCAGAGAAATTCCATATTTTGGCTTTCAACCCTGCACTGTTAGCTAGAAAATTATCTGCATAGTTACTCTCCCATTAACGTCATTATGTAATGAATGAGCTTTAGGTACAAATGCAATATTTAATCTGTGCAGATGTATGTACACATGATAGGATTTCTGCAAGTTTGGTATAATCCTAGCTTCTGGATATGGAAAAATGATCCAGGTAGAGTTACAGGAAATATAATGATACAGAAAAATTGATTTTTCAATGTAAATAAAATCTTAAGTCCCATATTCATGAATGATTATTTCTAAAACAAATAATTCTGGTAACATACGGAATAGCAAATCCATGAGAGGCAGAGGGAGACTGGTAGAGGTCATTTTTTCATTAGAAATGGTTGAGAGGCACTGGCTGTTTCAGGGCATGCTCAATTCTGTCATCATTTCTGAACAATAGGCACAATTGATTTCTGTAGGAATAAAAGGCAGGAAAATAAAACTTCCTGCAGCCTTCAGAAAGGCTGAACAAAATGTTTGACTGCAAAAGCAGAAACAAGTCTTTATTTCATAATTATAAGAACTGAGTTCTAATAAGCAACAGACCTAATTCCACTTAGTTTTTTTCTCCATTGACAGTGCCAAAGACTCCTCTAATTTTAATTATAATTTCAATTTTTGTTCCTTGTCACTCAATATGAGGCTGAGAATCTGTCCAGCTATTGAAATGCAAGAATTAAGCTTTACCTAAGACGTGTATGCCACAATGCACGCCATTCAAACTTCCTGAACTTGGATATAAGAAGAAGCCTATTAAATAAATGAGGGCTGAAGCCAGTGGATCAGATCCAACTGCTTCTTTCACATAGCACTGAAAAGCAGGGCAACCTACTTCTCTCATTTTGATGATTTTTCAGCTAGAGCACAGATGGTGTAGCTGTCCCCGTGATGTGGCATACTGGGCTCTTTTTCTTTGGGTGCTGTGGAGTATGAAGACGTGGATGAACAGAAGGTGCCACTGTGATATGCCACGCCACAGTTGTTTCTGGTTGAGGTGCAGCCCTTCAAGAGGGGGAGGAGGAGAGAAGAGAGAGACATGACAGCCAGGATTGCTGTTGTTTTACATAATGATCTGGCTAAATGTGTGTGTCAAAGTATGGCTGCTTTAATAAACCACTCAGTGCCACTAGCACTTGTTTCTATTTGAGCTGTATGTGTTTAAAGTATTTGTTCCTTAGCCTGTTTTTTGCACCGAAGTGTAATTACTCTTTCACATAAAGCCGCCTTCTTTTTGAAATGTCATGATTTGGTGCAGTGCAATTCTGCTGTGCGGTAAGTCTGGAAGGCTTTTCTATTTTCACCTAAATAACAAAGCAGAGCAGTGATAAAGTATTCATTGTTCATTTTTAAATTACTGCTTGATACAATAGACATTAGGGCCTTTTAGACAAAATAATAGAAGATGGTGAGTTAAAATCTCAAATTTTGATATTTCTGGGGATAGAGAAAAAGGATGTTGGTCTCAGTATGACTAGTCACATTGGGCACATCTCCTTGGGCAGGGAGATAAGGCCTGGCTGGTGCCAGAGGGGCAGTTGCAAGCCCAGGAGCCAGCACAGAGTGCTGCAGCAGCTCCCTGCTCTGCCCCCAGCATGGCCTGGGGAGAGAGGAGGGCAAAAGCAAGGTGGCTGAAGTACAGCAACTGAATGACATCCAGGGAGCCTCCTGGAAAAGCATCCTCTCCATCAGAAATAAGGAGGCAGCTTTGGAAATCTGTTTTTAAAGTATTCTTTACTGAATGCTAGGAGGTCATGCCTGCCTGGGTCATGCTTTTAGGGTGTTGTGTAAAACGATTCTCATCTTCACCTTAGAAAGGGTATCTATATGGCTTACACTGAAGCTCTTTTTGGGGGAGAAATTCTCCCTCTTCTTTCTTCTCATCCTCTGTCAGTCCAGTGTCCTTACATCTCTTGTACAAATGCAACTAAATACAATCGCAGGCTGGATGAAGAAATCTCTCTCTATGTGAGCAGGTGATAATGGGGACTAGAAAGTAAAATATTTAGAGCTTGAATTTGGGCCAAAGTACTTTTAGTTTTTGAAAGCAAAAAAACCCACTAAAGGAAAAAGGTATATGTATGCTATATCAGGGCATAGCGGGTTGCCAAGGATCTACATGACATGAAAACCAAGACAGAAGAATAAAAAAGAAATGAAGAAAAGGCAGAAAAAAGAGAGAAGCAAAATTAGAGGGTGATACATGACAATATAGGAATTGTCATACTGAGCCAGAACAAAGATCTTTTTAGCTTACTAATAGGTATCAGATTGTGGTCAGTAGTGGATGCTAGAAGAACACAAAGATATGTAATGATCATTTCTCCTAGGCAATTTCCCAGAACAAAAAAATTGTCAGCCCAGAGATTTCCTGAGTCAAGGGTTTTGTCTTTGTTGCTCTCAATGGATTTTTCTTCTGTGACTTTGTTCAATTACTTTTTAAACTCATGCAGACTTTTATATTCCATAGCATCCTGTGGCAGGGAGTTTCACAGCTTAACAACATTGCTTGTTTCTTTCATTCACATTTACAACTTTGTAATACTTGTACAGGAAGAGACAGTGAATAACAGTGAACATTTTACCCTCCTTTTGCTACTAAGCGGTGTAGGGACTTGCATCACATTTCTCCTCCATCATCCCTTTTCCAGCCTGACAGCTCCTACCATACCTAGTCTTTCCTTGTATAGAGCCTTTGCAGAACATTGTTGTCCATCTTTGTACCGCCATCGTGTCCTGGTTGAGGGACAGAACTGCACTCAGTAATCAAAACTGAGCCATACTACAGAATTATACTGGGGGAATAATGATATTTTCTGTTTTGTTCACTATCCCTGCTAAATAGTTTCTAATATTTGACTTCCTTTTGAGCCAATATATTTATGGAACTGTTCAGCACCATGCCAGGGTTTCACTCCTGAATGGTAGTAGTCAGCTGAGAGCCCTTGTTTTCTGTGTAAAGTTAAGACGTTCCTTCCTGTGTATCACTTTCTTCCACAGCTTGCCTTCTGGAGAATCTGCAGCAAAATCTGATCATAAATGGATCTTTTACTGTATTAACATTTCCGTGTACGGTAGAAAAAATCCAGTAGGTCTCTGTACTGGACTAAGTCTAGGCTAGGTGTAGTCACATCTACCTAGAAAAGACCTGCTGATCCTGTAAAACACCTACAAAGATCTTGCAACAAACCCTCCTAATGGAAATACAGCTTTTAACAGCAAAAGGATGTTTTAGTTTGTATACTCATTTCCCCCAAATAGTAAATGATATGAGTAGAAGATGTTTATGCCCATGTCAGTTTTTATAACTGTGTCATCATGGGAGTTTCAATCAAAATAGAAAGATTGTATACAATAATAATATCAACAATACAAAACAATACTAAGATATGGGCAAAAAATTCTAGTGTAAGATTGGCCTGTAATATCAGACTTAAGGCTTGATGATAGGCCTGAAGATAATCTGATGACCTGGTTTCCATTTGGACGCTAGTATAAGAGAACAGGGGTCTGTATCTTTCCAACGGCACAATCAAACTCTTTGTAGACAGTAAGAGATGTTATCACTCCTCATTTTTGTTTTAGAATAAAAAGGCCATCTTGACAAGACTGAGGGAGCAGAAAAGATGATAACTGCTGTTCAGTGCTTTAAGGTAGGGATTGCTGTGCTTTTCCTTCTGGAGGATATTGTATGGACCAAATGTTGCTTTACTGTCACGGTCTCACCTCCATTATTCTGTATATTCACTAAGACAAGGAGTCCAGATCTTCTCTAGCAACATCTATCCACCACTTTCTTAGGAATACTACACCATACTGGATTTATTTCTCAGCTCTGTCTCAAGAAGTATTTTGTGTTTTCACTTCTCTCATTTCAACCACTTATTCTGTTTAGTTGATATCATTGCAGACTACATTTATGGTAGCTTTCAAAAGCTTAATTTAAATCATTAAGTATTATGAATTCCGAAAGTAGCCTTTCCTCATCCCAATGTTTTTCTTCTTCAGCATAATTATTCCATCTCCTCTTTTCCGACTGCCCTCAACTCATCACATCTATATATATCCACTTCATACAGTCCCTGGCCTCAAAGCTGAAGGACATGCAGATAGGGGGAGCATCTTTTCACATCCGGTCTCAGAGGCAGGGTTTTTCCTGTGCATTTGGTCCTGCTAGTCATACCAGAAGAGGCTGCAGGGGAGGACTGTGGGGCAGGGAGTGCTGGAGAAGGTGCCACCAGTCATCCTACACCAGGGCCTGCACACGGACCTTTCCCTGTGGATCAGGCATACACACACACACACACACACACACACACACACACACATTCATACAGATACATGCATATACATATGTGTGCATGGGTATAGGTATACACATATATAGTATGTATGTGCAGTATATTTGTGTGTTTATAAATATATACACAAATAAATGCATGTATAGATGCATGTATAGATGTATATGTGTACATACGTACAGATCCATGGTATGTTTATTGGTATACCCACACATAAGGTGGGTGTTCTCCTGGGCCTCTGCGCCCGCCATGGTACCTGCTGCCCTGCTCCCTGTGCATTGGGTGCAAACTTCACACCTCCCTAGCCCTAGACCCTCGGGCTCCAAATCTGCAGGTTATTATCCCAAGGGATAATTTCCAGCCTGGAGCCCCCTCCCTCGAACTGGAGCAAAGTGTCCTACCCCCCACAGCCGTCCCTCACTCTGGCCCGGTGGGAGAAAGCACTTCCTATCCCAGAACTTCACCGCGCCAGGCAGAGGCTGCAGGGACCCCGTCCCCTGCCTTAGTGCCTTTTACACACACACACACACACACACACACACACACACACACACACACACAGAGGTGGGTCCACAACACTTCCACGCATAGCTATCAGATGGAAATACTCCCTCTGTTTATCGATTTATCCTTCTCGGAGGGCAGAGGAAAGACAGCCTTTTTTTTTTTTTTCCTATTTGTCTTTGTCTGTAATTGGGAGACAATTTAAGTCCAAAGTGTTAAGACCCATCTACGGTGGACCCATCAGAGCAAAGATAAATTCACCTTATGATCAGGAAACGAAATAAACAGATGAAACCCCTTCAGGTTATAAAGATGACTTTACCTCTGTTTTTTGCCCAAGATATCAGTACACGGTAAATAGCACGTTAGTCCTTCTATTCACACGAATAAATAGCAACAGGGGTTTATCTTCAATAGAACAGAAGGATTCGCCTTTGTTTCTACCTTTCCCAGTCGTAGCAGGCTTTTGTCAATGAGCCGTAATAAGGATTCGCTACACTTCGAGCGCAGATAAAGGAACCGAACAAAGGAAAATCCTGTTATCATCCTGCTGCTGATGCAGAAGGCGCCTGGCATCCCTGCCTGCTCAGAACAGGCTCCCCTAACGGGGACACTAAAGAATTGATCAGAATCGATTGCTGGGATGAATTGGGAAGAAAAAAGGGCACATCCCTTGCAAGCAGCCTGCTCCTTTCCCCGTTTGCGCTGTAATCCAGTTCCACCATGTGCAGACAGACAAGGGGACGCAACTCAGCTTTCAGGCCTGGGCGGGGTTCTCGCCGTTTAATCTTTTCCTTTCTCTTCCCTTCGCTGCTTTCCTCCCTCCCCCACTTTCCGTCTCCCAGGCCCAGTGAGGTCAGCTCATGAATATTGCTTCATTTTCCTGAGAGGCTCTGGCAGCGCTGGGTACCTCGTGTGCGGGCGCTTGTCCCTCTGTGCATGCATTTCGCCAGCCCAGCAACAGACAAAAGTGGTGGTGAGTAATGCGGCTGCTTTTTAGTCAAGCCATTTTTTTTCAGAGAAAATCGCTCCCCGCGATTCGCGTCCGGCAGACCCGCCAGGCGGGAAGGGCACCTGCGGAAATCCCCCCGCGCCTGTGCAACCTGGACAAAAGGCAGAAGCGCTGCGAAGCCCCGGAGCCCGGGGCGCAGCGAGCGCTGCGAGCGGCGGCGGGGCTCGGCGGGGCCGGGAGGCCGCTGCCCAGCCGGGACACCCCGCGCCGGCGGGCGGAGCCACCGGGCTTCTGGCAGTCCCTGTTCTTGCTGCCCTTTATTTATGTGGGTTTTTTTTCTTTTTTTTTTTTTTTCCGCCCTGGCAGCTGTTCCCAACAGGAAAACCTGCAGAGGCGCAACGTCCTGTCGCCTCTTTGAAACGCCACGTGGTTTTGCCTCTGGAGAGGAGATTGTGTTGTGGAGTTTTGTGAGGACGGAGATTTCGGACTCGGGCTCAAACGCGGTTTCGGTTGTGCCATTTAAAAAAACAGCCGACCGAACTGTAGGCGGTAGCCGGTCCTGGAGTCGGGGGCATGCATGGCTCAGGTCATGTTGCTGGCAGATCTCTGCTGAGCCCGATGACTTTGCTGCAGTGAAACTTCACGAAGGGATCCAGGTAGAGTGTAGGGTTCCCTTTTTCTTTAATTTAATTTTGAATGATAGATAACAATCATAATAATGAGTCAGGCACAGGATCCAAGCTGAGTCCTGACTTTCTGCAGTTTTTTTAGGTCAGGATTTCAAGATTGATATTTTATACCTGTACAGCTCCAAACAACAGCAGTTTGGGGTTTCTTTTTGTGGTAATCAGTAGAGATGTAAACCGCATCTTTTGTAAAGTGTTGTGATACCAGTATAGGTTCTGGTAGTTGTTCTCTCCCACACTCCCCTTTCATTGCCTGGGAAGTTTCTGCCAAATTACATTCATTTGAGCATTAATTTTCAGAGCATTGGTTAAGATCAGTGTGATAGGTGACAGTGCATTTGACAGGAAACCCTGTGCCCCTGCCAGAGAGCACAGGGTAAGTGTGGTGTCATTGTGTAGTGGGTTTCAGGGAGTAAACCAGTTGTTAGGGTATGGGATGCTGTCTGTGCTGGCTGTGCCCAGTTGAGTTTCTTTCTTTATTTCCTTTTGGCCCACAGCTACAGTTCATTTCAAATCATTAGGCCATGCTAGGAATGCTGTAATTTCTACTTTTGCCCACATTTTCCCTTTAAGGACATTCAGATAAAGGCTATGTGAAAACAGTTTACGGATGACAGCCATTATTTTCAGAATATATTAAGAAGCATGTTTCTAGTGTGAGATGGCACTTAATAGCCCTTTTTAAATAATCTGTTGTGACCACGAAAACTCTAGCTTTGCCAATATGGGGGAAAATTGTCATCTGAGCACCCTTAGATATATACCACATAACACACAGTACTCAGGGTGTATTCTTTACCTCCTCTGTTTTGAAAATCCACTGGGGTGATTATGCCTAATTCCTATGTCAGTATAACCTGTAATGAGCCTGAGTCAGTCTTAAGATCTGGCAATGCCTCTAGAAAACAAATTATTGCAAATTTGGGCTTGGAAGTTGATTCAGAGAGTGCCTGTCCTGCCTACCCACTTCCTTTATGGCCCTTGATTCCTGAGCTGAGGCAGCCTGACCTGGTCCTGGAAGGGAACCTGTCAAGGCTGAAGGGAGTCTGTTGTTTCCATGTGTGCAGGCTTTTGGCACAACAGCCTTTCCCCGCTCTGCTTTGAAAGATGCCTTGATGAGGCCTTTGAGGAGTCAGGTGCAGGTAGCATTTACAGGTGCAGTAGCAGCCCAAACTGGTACTCAGCTCAGTGGTGTGGATGAGCAAGAAGGAAGGTGGTGTGAGGATGGAAATATAAGTACGATGTGGCAGCCTGTACAGGGAAGGGTTTTGGCATGAGTGGGGAAAAATATCCCTAGATGAAACAGAATAAGCGGGAACCGATCTTGGCCACAGCTGTGCAATGTGGAGTCCCATCAGAAAGCAGCTCCAGTTTGACGCCAGTTAGAGTGAGACCGAAATCTGGTCTGAGACACCCTTGGCTTTGGACTCCATCAGTGTGGCAGCAGGTCGCAGCGGGGTGGTGCGCTAGGGGATTTGGGAGCGCAGCGCCCCAAAACGGAGTGGCGGGGCAGGAGGGCCGGGGAGCCCCGGGCCCGCTGGCGGCTGGTGCTGCCAGAAAGCTCTGCTCTGGGCTGTCAGCGTGTCTCCCTCCCTGCCCCCACCCCGACCGTCTTCTCCGCTTCTTCTCCTCCCCCAGCTCCCCGGGCGGAGGCGCAGGCGGAGGCGGAGGAGGAGGAGGACGCCGCCGGTGATGGACGTCTCCCGGAGATAGCCGCCGCCATGAGCCAGCCGCCTGCAGGGGGCGCCGCCGCCGCCGCCGCCGCCGCCGCCGAGCCTCGCCTCCATCCCGAGGGCAGCAGCGGCAGGAAGCAGCAGCGAGCCTCCTCTCCGGCCAGAGCCCGGGACACCCCCCCGCGGCCGCCGCCCGCCGCCGCCGCCCGCGGCCCCGCCGCCCCCAAGGCCGGCGCGGTGCGGCCGCAGCCGGGGCTGCCGTCCAGAGCCGCCCGCGGCCGCGCCGCCGAGAAGCCGCCGCCGCGCGGCGCGGCGCCGCCGGGAGCTGTCCAGCCCGGCGCCAGTGCTGAACCGCCGCCCGCTGCGGCCGGCAAGGCCTTCCCGGGGGCGGCCGCCGAGGAGCCGCCGCTGCGCGACGCGGAGGCGCCGGCGCCGCGGGCCGCCGAGGAGGCGCCTCCTGCGGGAGGCGGCGGCGGCGGGGGGGAGCGGGAGGGGGCGGTGGCGCTGCAGCCGCCGCTGCCGCCGCCGCCGCCGCCCAGGCACTGGAGGGGCAAAGCGGGGCGGTCGCCGCTGAAGGGCGCGGGGGAGGCGACCCCGGCGCCTCCATCTTCCTCGGGCGCGGGGAAGGGCCGCGGGGCGGCGGGCGGCGGCGGGTACTGGAAGGAGGGATGCCTGCAAAGTGAGCTCATCCAGTTCCACCTCAGGAAGGGGCTGGCGGCGGCCGCCCAAATGCAAACCAAGGGCAGCAACCACAGCAGCAGCGGCAGCGCTTCCTCCTCCTCCTCCTCCTCCTCCTCCTCCTCCTCCGCGGCAGTGGCCGCCGCCTCGGCCGAGCCTCCCCTGGCCGCCTCCTCCCCCTCCTCCTCCTCGCCCTCTGCCATGGCGGCCGCCGGGGCCGAGGGGCTGCGGCAGGGCGAGGCGGGCGGCGGCGGCAGAAGTGGCGGCCCCGAGGGCGCCCTGAGCCCGCAGCAGCAGGAGGAGCTTCAGGAGGAGATGGAGAAGCTGCGCGAGGAGAACGAGAGCCTCAAGGTGAGAGGCCGCCGCGGCGGGACCGTTGGGGCGGTGGTTGGGGTCGCTGGGCGCGGCTCGGGGCCGGGCCCCCGGCAGCCTCCTGGGGCGTCCCCCGGGGGCCGGGGCCGGGGCAGGCGGGCTGGGGTGGGAGGCAGGCGGGCAGGCCCGGCGGGGGGCTGAGGGGTGCTTCCGTGCCTCCCCCTTCCCTGGCACCAGCTAGGGGAGGCTTAAGATGGCCCTGCCGTGGGGTGTGCAGGCAGTGGTACTTTTCTTGCTCCTGATGGTGCTTTTAGTGAGCTCTGCTGCGTTTACCCAGTAAGTGTCCTTATGGGGAGGAGGGCCTGTCTTCGAGCTCCATTTTGGCCGCCTTCCCCTGTGCTCAGTGTCTCTGATGTTTTTGTTTTTTGACCCACCTGTTGCGTCCCCTTCTTGCCCCGGTGTCAGAATGAGATAGATGAACTGAGGACTGAGATGGACGAGATGAGGGACAGTTTCTTCGAGGAGGATGCTTGTCAGCTTCAAGAAATGCGCCACGAACTGGAGCGAGCCAACAAAAATTGCCGGATCCTTCAGTACCGGCTGCGCAAGGCCGAGCGCAAGAGGCTCCGCTACGCACAGACTGGAGAGATCGACGGAGAGCTTTTGCGCAGCATGGAGCAGGACCTGAAGGTACAGGAGGGAGCAGGTGTCAAGGAGAGGGACACCGGCAGGTGGAGACATGACCGTGCTCTCTGGTCTCTAGTGACTCAGGCATTTCTATCCCTCTGCTGTGAAACGTGCAGCCACTACAGCACGGGGGGGTCACAGTGGCCCAAACTTACCTTAATAACAGGCTTAAAAGCACCTCAGTAAGTAGCCCTGTAGTAAGGTTTTGTGAGTAAGGTTATTTGCAGCCTTCATCCAATCATTTTTTGTTCAGTTAGTGTGCAAGAAGTGATAAAAGTATGGATTAGGATCTGGAGGTTTTGGATCTTTTGTGATGAACACACAACATACTCTACCACAACACTGAACCAACCTCACTGAATAGTCCCATTGATTCTTAGGGGTTTACAGTGCTCTTTGGTAAGATTTCAGCAGACTGTTAGATTGAGTATTTGCAGAGTCACAACATGAAATCCTGACTCCATTGATGCCAGTGGAAAAACTGCAGTTATCTTCAGTGAAGCCAGGATTTTCCTTGACCACCTAAAATCATAGACACAGCCCACAGAATTTCAACCTGTGATCTTGGTATCCAATCTGTAACTTCTGAAAGAACGGCAGCCCTTTGCTGAGGAAGAGTTTCAGTCTTTGTTTAAAGATTGCCATTGGTAAAGTAGCATTATCTCCACTCCGGATTGCTCCAGTTACAGGAAAAAACGTTTCTTGTGCGAGGTGGAAGTTGTTTAACTTCTACTTCCATCCACTAGATCTTGTTAAGGCATTTCCTACTGAATCACCGCTTTTCATTTTTTTTCAGTTGAGAAGTCTCCCAGCCATTTTTCAGTGGAAATGCAGACCGCTGTATAGCAAAATTGATCTTACTGGCCACACTTCTGCCCGGGACTAGTTGCCTATGACTACTTGGTTGGATTCTCTTGATTACAATTGAAAATACTGATTTAATATAGGATCATGAACAAGGTCGTTTTTAAGCTTCTTTTTGATAAGTATAATAGATTGCAAGTCTGTTATTCCCAGACCTGTTTTTCAGACTTGAGTTATCTTTTCTGAAAATTTTCCAGCTTGTTTTCATTCTTACTAAGTGTGGACACCAGGCCAAAACATGTTATTCCAGTAATTTTCTCACTAATGCCATTTAGAATGCTGATTTCCTCCTCTGTATTTCTATTTAATATTCCTTTTCTATGCATATTCAAAAATCACATTTGCTGTTTTGGCCATGACCGTTCTGTAAGTAAAGCTGTTCACATGGCTCTTGACAAAACATTTTCTTCCTGGTCAGAAACAAAATTAGTGGAAGTACCTTTTGGTGCATATTTTCCAGGGATGAGAGAGAATTTCTGATCAAAACAAGAGACATTTTGCATGCTCAAAATGGTGTTTAGGTGAATAGTTGAGATGTTCACCTTTGCAAGCAGAATTTGAACATGAACCTACATGGCCCTATAAGTGAATATCATGCTTCTGGTCAGTAGAGTTGATTTCTTTGTTGGCTCAATGCTACTTTGTATTCATGATTAATATATTCACAGGGCCTAAGAGGGAAATTGATTCTGTGGTTAGGTGCTCACCTGCTGTATCGGAGATGTTAGTTCAAGCCTTAGGTTGAATTGGACAACGGGGTCACTTTAATTAGGATTTGCTACTTGTCTTTCCTAATTACCAGACAAGTGACTATTTTGAAAAGGAGTGACATTCTTGTAAAACCTTCCCATAGATCAAGATTGTGTTCTGCTTTGGAATAGGAATGAATGTCAAATGCCAAATTTCTGCCAAATGGAATTCCTGTTTTTAACTAGCTACAACTGTAGTTCATGTGCAGTTCTTTGCAGTATTCCAAAGTCCTTTTCTGAAGAATTTCTATCCAAAATAACACTGTCCATTTTACAAGGGCAATATATTAGGGAATGTAATCCCTCAGAGATATAATCTTGCATGCATCCGTATTAAAATGCATCTTGCGTAAGTGAGCCCTTTTCCCATGTGATCCAGTTTGCTCTGTAGGATTTGTCTTTATTAGTTGTGACTCTACCAAATTTTGTGCTGAAAATCATTACCAGCAATGATTTTATTATTTCTTTATGTTCACTGGTACAGGCTGCAATTATGTATCGAAGACAGATTCTGATAGGGTGCTGTTAGATATGTCTCCAATGGTTGTCCATTTACTTTGAGTGGATAACCAAATGCGCAGTTTAATGCCAAGTATGGGAAAAGACATCAAGATATAGCCCTATAACTTGATATTCTCACCTCATCCTGCAGTCTCTTTGGTGTATGGTTATAATTGAAATTCTCCTCCATTCGCTGTTTCTGTTGGGCATTATGTGTCTTGAGTGTGTGTGCAGTGGGGGAGGTTACTGAATGATCTTGTGCTACACTGCAGTGTTGTATCAGTAATTCGCACACACTGTGCTTCTTGTTGGGGAGGGTGAGTCACTAGCTGCTGCTGCTTTCTGATAGATTGGATTCTTCTAGATTGCTTGCTTACAATTATTATTTTTTCTTTAGAGTTTTAGTATGTCAAAGGAAGTTCTTAAAAACATAATGATTGTCTTGTTGAAAGCCATAACGGATAGCTCTCTGAGCTCCCCTAGCTAATGCTAAGAAGGATTAATTATACTTTCCAATGTTCTAAAAAAGCAACAAATTAGGCTTTTCATACCATATATGTCAAAATCACCATCATAACAGTGGTTAGTGTATATTTAAATATTTTTAATGCATGATTATAGTTTTGGTGGTTTCACAAAATACAATGCAAGTGGCTCAAATGGCAAAATTCTCATCAACTTACACGAGGAAAAGGAATTAGATCTTGTCATCTGCCTTTTGACTCTATTCCTGTGAAAATGTTTTTCAAAATATAAAGCAAAAACATTAGTGAGCCCGTTCATTTAAAAATATTGCACAGCATTTGGGTGAATAAAGGCTCAGTAAAAACATTGTTTGCTCATATTTTACTCTTCAAAATAATCAGTACTAGTAAATTGCAGGTATTAATATATAGCCAGGCGTGAGGGAGAGAGAGAGACAAGCAGGCAGAACTAAAAATGTGTCCCACTTGTTTGTAGCCCTATACAATGCATAGGTACAGTAGGCCTCGAGAAGATGAACCCTGCTTTTGCCTGATGCTTCCACATCTTAAGTTTTTGAAGGACATCTGCCTCAGTGCATTGAGAAGCATAAGCTGGCAATACTTGAGAGAAAATACTCGCTTCACTGTCTCGAAGACTAATGAAGATACCGTTTCATTGTTGGCATAAAGCAACCTGAGAAAGTGTTTAGTGGTTTAGTATCTAATGTGGTTTTCAGTGAAGTCCTTAGGAAGAATATTCAATATTTTGTGGGAATTGGCTTGAATTTTGAATCATTTAGAATTCAACCTGTGGATGTCATTGTTTAACTGTTTCCTTATATAGTGCTTCCATAAAGACATCCAAAATTAACCTGTAAGTGGGTGCTTAGACACTTAGTACTGTAGCAGTAATTCTTTTTTCTTTCTTTCTTTCTTTTGAAATACCATTCTATTTAGGTTGCAAAAGATGTATCGGTGAGACTTCATCATGAGTTAGAAAACGTGGAAGAAAAACGTACTGTGACAGAAGATGAAAATGAAAAATTACGACAGCAGCTTATAGAAGTTGAAATTGCAAAACAGGCACTACAGAATGAACTGGAAAAAATGAAAGAGGTTAGTGTTGCTGTTTGTTTCTACATAAAGTGTTTGAAGTTCTCAAATTCTTACTGCTGAACTATTTATCTTCCTATAACTTGTTTTGGGAGCACAAAATATGGCAAATAAAGGTAGAAAGTAGCAAAGAGTGGTACAGTACAGCTTGGTTACTGGGAAGCTGAGAATAAACTAGAAAAATTCAGTGTTTCCTAGGAGAAACAGAAACCAAAATGTGGCTTTGTTTTCCTTGTATAAGGAGGGAGATGTTGGACTGGGGTTAACTGAGTTCAGCGGCTTTGAGACACTGTACTTGTATAACATAGATGGAAGAAGAATGCTGAAGAGAGTTAGAGATGTCTAATTTTGAAAATTATGTTCCCGGTGTGTTTTTACAAGGAGCACTATTTTTCCCTTACTAACTACTGTGGGGTACCACCAGGCACACTGAAGACTGGGGATCTAATCACCTCCTCATCTTGTTTTATTATGTTCTTTTGGAGTATTGAAGAGTGAGTGACTCTACCCGACCTTTCAGTCAAAGCATAATTTTATATTATATCCAATTCACCTTCACAATTACTCCATTTGCCAGCATACAGATGCAAGACACTGTCCCATCAAGTAAGCAGAAAATGTGTTACAGCAGTAACAGCCTGGCAGACTGAGAGATAACAAAGCAAGTCTTAAAAACAGAAAATGTTGACTAACAGTGAATTCTCAAAACAGATTTTAGAAACAACTCTTGATTTCAGTGTCTACAATTCAACAAATGTCATTGATTTTCATTTTTAGCATTCCCTAGCAGGAAGGCCAAAGTCTACTTTAATCTTGTATAAAACAGAAGAAATGTACTTCAGTTGTTAAGAAAGTTAGGAGATTTTCATCTGTATGGTAAGTTACATTATCTTTAGGAATTGCAAGAGCTTACTTAAAGGGAGGTAGCATTAAAAATATTCGTATGTTTTCCTTACAGGAAATGAATTTCAGACATATTAGTAGAGGATAAACAGGTGTTTATTGCCACCTTCTACTGCTTTTCCAGATAATTGCGGATTTGAAAAGGGCATGAAATCTGAGCCTTCTCCTGCTTCCCCCTTCTCTGCCTGGGAATCTTTCTCTTCTGTTTTCACTCTGGTTTCCATCATAAAATACCACTGCCCTCTGTTGCCATGACCATCTTCTTTGCGAGATCATGATCTTTCTGTAATTATCCTTATAACTTGTTTATAGACTTGGCTGTACTCCAAATCTTCCCTTATTCTTGTCCATTTAGACTCTATAGCCTACTATTTCTTGTAGATTTGTTTCTGAATCCTGTGCTCCTGACCTGTGATAGGTTGTACCACAGTTAGCTTCTTTTACCTTATGATTTCTCATGGGTCTTTGTATTAAAATTAAGTGTAGTGGCAATTTAATACCTTATGCTCTGTGGGAACGATATACCTGCAGGCAATTAACTCAATAAATAGGTTTCTCATCTCTGTCATCTGTGATTGCTTTCTCCTTATCCTGATTCTGCCCTCTAGCCCACTACTCTGAACTGGGGTTCTGCTGTTTTCATATTGCACTGCTTTCTTTAGCTTAAGTGTTTGCCCCTTTCTGTCTAAACTGGGGTTCTGCTCTTTTCATATTGCACTGCTTTCTTTAGCTTAAGTGTTTGCCCCTTTCTGTCTTTGCTCTTGTTGTCAATGGAAGGACACTTAGTACTCCAGAGGACAGGAAAACATCATGTTTGAGCCAAGGGCTATTCTACATGATACTATTTCCAAGAAGCTGAAGCAGATGGATGGTTCCCACTGGCACCGAGTAGGGGCACTGGGCCAGAATGGAAAAATGTGTTAAGACTCTACACCAGAGTAGAGGTGGAGCGGACCAAGAGTCAGAAATGTATCCTAATACTGAACTGGGGAGCAGAACTTTGCCCTGCCCAGTCATTGTGTGTGTCATCATAATTAGGGAGTAATTTTCATTTATATATTTCAAACATCAGGCTACTGAGTCTCATCCAGTAAGAGAAGAGACCTCACGACTTTCAACACTGGATGGAGGAAGTTGGAGGGTGGTTAAGGAAATGCAAGTCAGAGAAAAACAAGTTTGAAGTGAACACAAATTATTATGCATTTTGCAAATGTGCCATGACTTGGGAACCAATGGAAGGAGGCTGGTAAAGAATAGTAATTCTTACAAATTCGAAATTTAGGGTCTGTGAAGAAGCTATGAAAATGTTAACGTGAAACAACGATGAAAACAACCCCAAGCAGTCTGAAGTGCATTAGAATTCTTCTGTGACAAATATCTTTTTTTCTTCTTATGCAGTCAGGGGTTTCCTGTGTCTTAAATCTCATTGTCAGATGATCATCATAATGCTAATTTTCTGTTTGCTTGTAAATTATTTCCACTGGGTCCATTGTTTTACAACCCTTTCTCATTTCAGTACACTCATTATAACCAATGGAGTCTCCTGCTTAAGTAAGTTTTACTCAGCATAAATAGGCATGCAGAGTGGAGACATTTTGTCTGGATTCTGATCTTAATTTTTATTGACCTTACAGTTAATGATAGAGTTAATCACCAAAATCAATAAAGTTTTTTATTATTATTATTTTACAACACAATAAGAGTGCTCATCATATGTATAACTGATTTCTGTCCTTTTTATGTCATCATGTTGTGCAAAAACACAATTCTAATTTTATGCATCAGCTGGCAAAAGCTTCCCATTCTTTTAAAAAACTTTATTTGTGACTGCCTTGGGAAATTTGCTCTCTTTTTATGATGAACAGTGTGAGACAGCAGAGAACATTTAAAAGATACACTAGAAAATGTTGGAGAGAGAAGCAGCATTTTATGTCAGGTAGTCTCTAGAGCATGATCAGAGCCAAAGTTCTCTTTGTAGAGATTCTCTACTGTTTTAAAAAAATGTAGACAGACTTGACAGCAAACGTATAAAAGATAAATGCTAGAAGATGTGTTTGTGTAGAGACAGATCTAGCGTCCTCCACTGAACCTTTGGGTGAATACAGACTTGTGAATGTATACACCTATTAATAATTAAAAAAGAGAGAGAGTTGATATTTCCTTTCTTGTTTTGGAGGTTTTGAGAAAGAAGAATTGTGATATATTACCTGACAAATGGAAATTAATGTTGCTGATGTCAGCAGAAACTTGTAAACATCCAGAATTTGGAAGGTGTTCCAGCAAAGCATATGCTTTCTATCAGTTACTCTTCCTTGCAGTGCCATTTAAGCCACCTGCAGCTATTTCATTTAGCAGTGAATATATCCACATATCCTGCATATATCCGTGTGGAAACACACAGATTTTTCATCTGCACTCCCAATTCTCAGAATTTCTTTGTAGCAACTGCCATTAATTGCCACTTTGTTATTATTAATTGCAATGCTTGTTGGCAAGCTGAGAGCGAACTAGGGAAATTAACTGTTTTCTAGAAGAAACAGAAAACAAACTGTAGCTAGATATATATTTTTTATATGTAAAAAAATTGTTAATCAGTTGGGCTCCTTATCAATGAAACCATGAGTTGCATTAATTACTTTCATTTTAGTTTTTACACTCTTTTTTTAGGTAGGCAGTAAGCAAAGGCATTGTTCAAATCTGCGGCTCTACTCCTGCTATAGAAAACTGACAAGGACTTAATAATTCAAAGACTGGTAACCATTTGTCAAAGCCTGGCTAACTCTTATAGAGCTTTTCATTCTAATAGCATGAAATAAGAATTCATTCAGTTGCTATAGCTGTGTAAGAAATGCCCAATTAGCCATGCTTTAGATGGTTTGTTGTGAGAGAAATGAAGTAGGTAGAGAAATATGACAGATGTACTGGACCCTGGGCTTCAGAAATCCTCATTGCAATGCAGATATGTAGTTGCAGGAGGTCCTGTGCTTTCAAAGACATATGGCTTTATGGATAGGAATCTATGGGTCGCTCTGCTAGTGCTTCAAGCTGGCCAGATGCAAAACAGCTCAGTTCTTATAGCCACATTAGGGTGATGTTGTACTCAAACTAACATTTTCTTTTTCTAAGCATAGTTTATTAGCTCAGGAATAGATCTTGCAATGACTGTGGCTATATGGCATGTGGATGAGAGTTGTATCTTGTGTCTAATCAATTCAAAAATGAGGCAGAGGAATTTATGTTTCTGTCCATGTGATGGTGTTTTCTTGGAATGTCAATAAGGCTATATTGTATGCTACATGAAAGCAGACCAAGACAGCACAGGCTAGGGAAATGGGCGCTGGACTTGGAGAGAGGAATATGAATTCTATTCCTGATTTTGATACTAACCTGTTGTGGGACCACAGGACAGTAGTTATACTTTTCTGCTTCTTGCAACCTTTGTCTACCTTGTTCATATAGTCTGTGGGCTACAGATTAGCTCCCTACACCTCTCTCTGAGTGCCTAGGCTACTTAGAAATCAGGAGGGTAGCTGGAGATTTGACAACAAAAGCTACAATGAGAGAGCTGTGAAAAGACCTGGTGTGGGATGGCCCAGTCCCAGCCACTTGATCAGCAACACCAGTGAATAATCCAATACCAGTCTCCTTATGTCTTATCCCACTATGTTTCTTTGATAAAGATCCAGTGTCTCTCCTTTCTCACAGCCCTTTCACTTCCTAAGCCCTTTCTCCTGCCATTTGACCACAACCACTTCTTTCCATTCTTCCTACTATGGAGTAGTAGTAGTTCCTACTCCTATGCATGGAGTTTCAGATTCTCCAGGTTCTCTTTGGGTCTTGATCCTGTGTCTCCTTTTCTTGTCTTGTAATACTTCTGGTTCCTAGTATGAGTCATCCCTACTCTCTCCTTCCCTTCATCCCTCCAGCTCTTCATCAGTGTCCAACAATCCCTCTGGATTTCAAGCCTCCTTCAGTTCATTTTCCTTGTACGCAACTGCCAGTAAGTTATCTCCATTTCTTAGTCACAGTTTCTCTCGTCTGTGAACTTTGTCCCTTTCCCCCAATTCTTCTTACCCATCCTCATTCAAAACAGTCAGCTTCTCTGGTTTGTTCTGTTCCTTTCCTTATTTCCAAGTATAACTCTTTCCATTTCTGCATCTGGACTGGGAGCAGTGTAGGATCACTCATTGTACTGAGGAATAGCAACTCAATCGTTATGAGCACAAGAGAAAATTATCTCTGGTTCTAATGCCTGGCCTTAACCTTTCCTAGAGCAAAATGGAACAATAACTGCAGGAACAGTCAGGCTTTGCCTCCTACCCTGGAGTCAGAGCATGATATATCATTTGGGAGTGAATGTGCAGGCAGATCGACAACTGGCAATGTGAGAGGATGTGGCACTTTGTAGATACAGAATTTTCAGCAAATTTAACTGGTATACTCCAAGAAATAACCACCTGGCTATATACAGGAAGGGAAGTTTTCTGAAAGGTTATAATTTGGCCAGTCATGATGTGGGTCAATTAGAAAAGCAGGAGCTATATATATCTAATACAGACACAAAGTCTCTGCTCCAGAGCACATGCATACTGGAACTTCTCAAAGAACAGTTGCTAAAATTCTTTAATAGGTGCAAAACAAGGTATCCTCTTCTTGAAAAGAGCTGAATCATTTTGCAGAAATTTTCCAAAATATTAACAACCTTTATGCTTATCCTGAGATAGATGCTTAGTGTGGCCTCAACATCTAAAATGTGACAAAGTTATAAGAAACTGGAAACAAGTCTCACAATAGGTGGTGTTTTGCAGCATTCCCAATAGACAAGGCAACCAGATCCAACAACAGTATTACATTTTTTGGATGCCTCCAGAATTAAAACTTTCTGTCACAGGCTTGCTAGTTAAAAAGTGTCTTAGGTCAATTGCAGGCAAATGTTTTCATAACTGAGGAACAGTTCTATATATTCCTGCTGTCAAATATTGTAAAAACTTTAGAATACAGAAGAAGCTATGTGTAGCTTGTATGGAACACTGAGAGATCACTGCTGTAAGCTGATGTGAGCAGGCTTGTTGCTTTTAGTATCTAATTGAAAGCCACATTGATTTGGTGTGATAACTCAACTTCTTGCTTTGTGAATGTACATTATTTTCATAAGATGGGAATGCATCTATTTTTTAAATAGTAACAAGTTTAGAAATTTCTTTTGCTGCCTTTTTCTTTTTCTATGTTTTAACATTCTGTGCCGCAGACATTATCAGGAATTTTTGCACAGTCAGAGGATATTCAGCAAGAGTGTGAATGGTAAAGTTAGCTACCTGTTAACTGATGTTACCATACCTTAATCTAGACCTACACTCTCAGAAGTAAACCTAGTTGGTTTGTTTATGCTCTTGTCCTACTTGGGTTTTGTGTGTGTTTTCTGGATAGATTCCTATATTGGAAGGGACCAATCATATAAGTTGGAAGTTCATATGGTCCAGTCCCCTGTTCAAAGCAGGACCAGCTTAGATCAAGTTCCTCAGACCTTTGAGTACCTCCAAGGAAGCAGATTCCACAGTCTCCCTAGGCACCTGTTTCAGTGTTTGATCATTCTCATTGTGAAATGTTTTGCCTAATATCTAATCAGACTTTCCTGTGTTGCACTTTGTGTCCATTGCCTTTTGTCCTATCCTTGTACATCTCTGAGAACAATATTTCTCAGTCTTCTCTGTACCTTCCCATTAGGTAGCCAAAGACAATAATAAAATCCTCCCTGAGCCTTCTGCTCTTAAGACTGAACAAACTCTTAGCCTGTACTTGCATGTCTTGTGCTTCAGTCCCCTAATCATCTATGTGGTGCTCTGCTGGACTTGCCCCAGTACGCCAGTGTCTTCAGATACAGTTTTGCAAGTGCTGAACAGAGTAGGAAAATCCCTTATCTTGACTTACTGGCTACATTAATAAAGTCCAATATGCAGTTAGCATTCAAGAGCACACTATGGACTCATGTTCAGCTTGTTTTCCATGAGGACCGCCAGCATGGTTCTTTTCCGCAGAGTTGCTTTCTGTCCAGTGGGCACCTAATATGTACTGCTGTATAGGTTTACTCCATCCCACATGTCAGACTCTGCGTTTGTCTTTGATGAATTTCATGAGGTTCCTGTCCGTCCATTCCCCCAGCACCTGAAGTTCCCTCTGAATACCAGCCTTGTTGACTCTCCTGCATGTTGCCTATCTGCCTCTCATCCATTCAATCTGGTATCATCTGTGAATTTGCTGATAAGCACTGTATCCTGTGTCCAGGTCCTTAACAGAGACATTAAGTAGTGTTGGTCCAGGAGGGGCACCACTAGTAACTGGCCACCAGTCTGGCCTTGTACTGCCGATTACAACCATCAGAGCTTGTCAGCCCATCCAATTTTCTAACCACTTTATAGTCCTCTTTTCCAAACTGTAGCTCATCAATTGGCTATAAAGATACTATGAGAGACTGTTGAAGATATAGTGAAAGAAAACGACATCCACTCCTCTCCTATGCACAGAGCCAGTCATCCCATCATAGAAGGCTGTGAGATTGATTAGGCACAGTTTGGTCTTGGTAAATCCATGCTGGCAGTTCCCAGTCTTCATCTTGTCCTTCATGTGCCTGGACATGGCTTTCAGGAGGATTTGCTCTATAATCTCCCCAGGGACTGCAGTGAAACTGACTGGACTGTAGTTCCCCTGATCTGTCTTCTTGCCTTTCTTGAAATTTGCCTTTTTCCAGTCGTCAAGAACCCCTCCCAGTCACCATGACCTTTCACAGATGATAGAGAATGGTCTTGCAGTGACATCAGCCAGTTCCTGCAGTACCTTGTGCTGCACCCTGTCTCATCCCATGGACTTGTGTACGTCTACTTTGCTTAAGTGATCTTCCTCTACTGTGGATAGTGCTTCACTCCTGCAGATTCTTCTAGTAGGCCTAGGGGCTTGGGAGGCCTGAGAATAAACATTGTCATTAAAGCCAAGGCAAAAAAGGTATTGAGTACCTTGGATTTATCCACAGGCTTTGTCACTAGGTCCCCTGCCACACTGAGAAGCATGCCCACATTTTTCTTAGCTTTCCTTTTGCTGTTTATGCACTTAGAGAAGCCTTTCTTGTTATCCTTCACTAGTTTCAACTGCAGTTGAACTTCAGCTTTCCTAGTTCTATCCTTTTACACCCAGGGAACATCTCTATAGTTCTCCTGGGTAGCCCATCCCTGCTTCCAACCCCTATTTACTTCTGTCTTGCATCTGAGCTCAGACAGAAGTTCCATGTACATCTATGCTTGCTTGACTTTCCGCACATCAGAATGGGCCATTCTTGTGCTTTAAAAAAGTTTTCCCTGAGAATCAACCAGCTTTCCTGGGCCTTTTTGCCCTTCAGGCTACTCTCTTACAGGTTCTTGCCAGGGAGGTCCATGAAATCTGTTCAAAATCTGCTCTCCTGAAGTCCGTGGTTTCAATTCCACTATTTGTCTTGCTCGCTTCTCTCAGGTCCTTAACCTCCACCATCTCATAGTCACTGCTGTCAATGCTACCATCAGCCTTCACATCCCTGACCTGTTCTTCCTTATTCATAAGCGGTCCATTAGAGTGCCTCTTACAGTTGGTTAGTTGATCACCTGGTGTCAAGAAATTGTCTTCCTCACATTGCAGAAATTATGTGGCATCTTCTAGTTGTCTAAAGAAGGCTTCGTCTATTTTCTCTTCTTCATGAGGTATCTGTAGCAGATACCCAAAATGATGTCACCCATGCTTGTCTGTCTTCTAATCCTTACCCATAAGCTTGCAACTGGCCCATCACTTGCTACAAGGCAAAGCTCGATGCGTTTGAACTGCTCCTTTGTGTAGAGCACAACCCGTCCTCCTCACCTTCTCAGCCTGTCCTTCCTAAAGAGCCTGTATCAATCCATCACCACACGCAGTCATGTGAGCTATCCCATCATGTCTCTGTGATTGCAGTGAGTCTTGGCTCTGTAACTGTGCATGGATTTCTAGCTTCTGTGTGTTTCCCAGGGTGTGTGCACACAGGCCACTTGAGATGGATCTCTGGTTGTGCTGCTTTACCAGGGAAAATGTGAGAGTCTCCTCCATCATGCTGTCCCCAAGGTGCTCCCTAATTGCCCCCCATGGTTCTGTATCTCTTCAGAGTGTGAGCCTGCTCCTCGCCTATTTCAAAGAGCTAGTAATGGAGGGAGTAGAGACAAGCTAGAGAGAGATGAGATGTTGGCATACCTGCTGGAGTAGCTGATGAATCACAGGATCAGTGAAGTAGCTGTACTCTTTGAAGAGTTACAGTAATTTACTTGCTCCTGGCACAAGATGGCAGCAGGGGAGGATTTATAAGTCTCTCACAGGCCCAGGTCTTTCCTGGGTCTTTTAGAAGACCCGAATGTTGAGTCTATCAGTAACACTTCTGCTAACAGTACCTTTAAGCAGAGGGTTTCAGTGATCTGGGCAGTCAGTTTGCTGCCTCATGAAAATTCTATTTCCTTCAGTGAAAAGAAAAAAAAGATAATGAAGAGACTTCTTTTAAAAGAGATAAGAAACAAGTCTCTGCCTGGGTTTATACACTAAAAAGCAAAAAATGTCCTCTCTCTCCAAACCCAGCTCAGTGATTCTCTACGTGCCACATCTCCGCAGATGCAGAACCCCTGTTTACTTCTGTCAGACTTACTTATGTGGAATTCTGTTACATTTCATATCCAGCCCAAATATTTTGTTCCTTCAAAAACAATACTCAGCAGGGATGCTATTCATAATCTGTGAGGGTGTGATTCTGACATCTTTGCTCAGACATGCTGTGATCAATTTCACCAATTTCACAGTAAGCCAGATAAGCAAAATTTGCTTCAGTGTAGTTCTTTGAATATGAGAAAAGAATCACAATGGGAAAACAAATTAATTTCTGTTACAAAATCTGTCATAATAAGTCCCTAAAAATGGCATGTCGTAAACAGGAAAAAATGACGTACACTTAAGAAGTAGTTTAACCATAATTAAAATGTAATTTTATGAGGTTTATGTATCAGCCATCAGCAATTCACTTGAGTAATTTGTTTCAATGAGCTTATCAAAACCAAAGATAAACAGTCTGGTCAATAAAAATGTAGCTCCAAAATATATGTAATAAATAATGAAAGATTTTTTTTTTTAAAAAAAGCTTTAAAGATTCCTAACTGTGAAGACATTTTGTTGGAAAAGATGCCTGGAAGAGACTTTTTTCAGAAGGTCGTTGAAGCCAGGGTGCTGTTTTATGGATACTTGCTAAATAGTCTTCAAATTTGCAAGGGCTGTGCAAAAGGAGTGGCAGGTTTGCTTGCTAATAGGAAAATAATAATAAAAGAGTGGCAACTGTAGTGAAAAAGAGTATAAGTGGCATATGTTTAAAACAGAAAGAAAAGAATGTAGCCATCACAAAATAAAGTTTAATCAACTCTTTGAATCTGTAAACACTACTCTAGTTTGATGAGGGGGAGGAGATTCCTTCCGTTTGCCAGGAAAATGTTGCCTTGTTTTCCTTTCTTTTTGTAATGGATATGGGCAGTCTTAGATTTGCATATTCCCTTGTCAAAGTTATTACTGGTGCTACATACAGCTTCCAGGTGAAATCAGGGTCCCTTCCTTCGCAGTAGCCTCTATAAAAAATAAGATACTGAGCATCTAAAAAGATAGGCACAGAATAAGAGATAAGCCTCCAAACACATAGGAACTATGTGTTAGAGAAAGGACTTGAGCCCCTACGCCCTATTCGCAAGTCAGCACCTAAGACCATTTCTTCCCTTGGATCATGCTTCTCAGAGTTGTTCATTGCTACAGATTTGCTTCCATTAGTCAACAATTACCTTTGTAAAATAAACCAGGCTAAGGCACGGGGCCACACACTAACCTGCGATTGCTAGCACATCCCTTGGACAGTTTTGGCCTGGGCAAGCTACCAATGCTTCAGTGCTTGGGCACGATTTGGGGTCTAGGCTGGGGCTGAGTTCATTCCTGATTGACAGTTTGGGTGCATACATGCTTGTTTGGGAGAAGGCTGTAAGAAAGTTTAGCTATATTATCAGTTTAGCTGAAAGCAGACTGAGTTGTTGAGTAGCAGTTGGCAGCAGGTCCTGAGAACAGTCCCTGACCTGTTTCGTTTGCTAGTGTAAAAATGGGCAAAGGTCCCTGATTTAATATGGAGCCAAAGGAGATAGCAAATGAGATGCAGAACAGCAAATCCAGTCCATTGCTGCCATGTGAATTCCTACTACTGAGCATAACTGGCAAGGGGCAATTGCCAGCAGTTGCAGTGCCGACAGAACTGGCACGCCCAAGTGTCTGTGCGAGTAGTGAACAGTGCACTAACTGTGACTCAGGTGGTGGTTGGGAACTTGTTACCAGAGAGAAAATGCTTTGTGAGTCTGAACTCCCAGTGGGGCAGCCTGGAAAAGATGCATCTCTATTGCTAGAGACTTTAAGGTATGATTTCCTTGAGATCTAAAGGAGGAAGCGTGCCTTTTATTATCTCATTACCTAAGCAGCAGTGGTGCTAACGACTTCAATAAGGTCCTCAAAATACCCTACTACACTAACAAATGGAGGAAAGTTTGGAGAATCTAGTATTGCTTAGTTCACAGTAAGTCATCTGCTAATCTCTTTTTGGCACTGTGCTCTTTGTAAGCCTGAGAAGTTTACTTATTTTCTGGGAAAAGTCATTTTTTTAGGAATCTGTATTGTCCTCAGTCACCAGAAACAAGTTTTAATTTTTGCACTTCCCAATTTCAATATACTTTTATTCAAGTGGACATTTAATTGTCCAAATACATATCTTAAACATAGAGGTACCAACCTGACTGCTCAAATTAAAGAAGATGATGCCAGGTAACTTAAAATCCTAGTACAAAAATGAGCTCCTGTTTCAGCTAGCTTTGCATTAGCCATCATGCTACCTTTCACAGTTGTATCCATGATGGTACTTCATCCACATTGGTTCTCTTGTTGCTGTTTTGCTAAAGTTTCCTTAAGTAATATATTATGCCTTTTTCTCTTCTTTTCTTTTTAAAATTCCAACCATACATTTATTTCTGCCCATTTTGTCATTTTTTGGCAAGTCTCTAGAATTCTGTGTAAGGTCCTTGAAGAACAAATTGGGCACAATTTGTATAATTTGCTTAATTTCTTAAAGAAAGAGATTGGATAATAGACTAAGTTCAACCTCTTCATAGTGCTACGAGAACATGAAGAGGGTACAGAGGTAGCCCAGGATTCTCTAGTTTTATAGGGAATCCAGATAACTTTTCAAAATGGCTCTCTATCAACTGGAGGGCTTTACAGAGGCAGAACAGTGAAATTTTCTAAATGCTGATCCAGAGCTCTAGATACACTTACACATTATAGTAGAGAATCAGTATACACCAAATGTCATAATCTTTTGCTGGAAGTCTGACCACAGCCTTGAAAAAAAGCAATAATAAATAATTTTTGCCCCTTAACACCACTGTGTTCAGTCCACTACTTCAGCGCAGTTGTCTCTTCAAGAAGCACCTGGAAAAAACAGAGCATTTGCAGGGTGCTGCTAAAGGTCAAAGCTCAGCTTGTTTCAGACTGAAGGGAAAATTACCATAGCTTTGTTTTTGTTTAGTGCGTGCATGCACGCTTCTCTCTTCAGGGCTTCCTTTCTCATGGTCTTAAACTGAACTCTTCAGCAAGCACTCATGAAACTGAATTTTGTGTTTTACATTCTCTGGTGCTGATAGCAAGTAAACAGTTAATAAATAAACCTGGGCACTCTGTCCACTGGTAGATTTATCAGTTATTCTGCACATGGAATTTACCAGTGTGTCTTTCAGGTGCCTGCACTCCTCATGGCTCTTCAGCAGAGCCCCATGGCCCTAGGTAGTTTATCCCTGCCATGTGAGGGTGAGCAGAGGGTAGCACCATAGAGGTAAATGCTGTTCTGTATTTCGGCTCAGCTCAGCTGCCAGTGCCAGGAATAAAAACCTTGTCTGGTCATAATACAGATGGCTGTTCCAAAGCATGTCATAGGCCCTCAGGGAGTAATGTCAGTGCAGTTTCCAGCATAAAAACAAGTGAAAAAGACTGGCAAGACCTCAAATGGGAACACAGACAGCAGAGCCATATGCAACCGAACTCAGATATATGTACTATTAAATACATTACTCATTCCCTTTTCTGAATGGTGATTCTGAGCACTTAGGTGGTAGGATAAAGTATCCATATATTTCCATATATATGGATATGGATAGATCCAGATATATTTGTAGATATATATTTACATATATATCCATATGTATATTTACAGAATCAGAAACACTAACTGAAGCAAGCATAGCTTATGTGCAGCTATATATAATAAGCACTTCCTGAAGGACAGAAAATACTGTTTGATAACCAATATATTAACACCATATGATAGGATGCACAAGATGTATTCTGATACTCTGGGCTTTTGTTTGGGCTGTAAATCTTGGTCCTTTTCTTTCAAAGTTGCTGCCTAAGCAATCTTTATTTATTTTATTTTATTTTATTTTTTCAAAAAAGAAGCAATCCAACTTGCATATTTTGTTGCACATGCTTGATAACATCTCTTGCATTTCTCTCCTGTGCATTCAAAAATAAAAGACTGTGCAGTGAGGTGAGGCTATCAGTTGCAGCATTGTGACTTTTTGCAAGGTCCATCCTGATGAGCAGGAAGTCAAACAAAGGCAGCAGGAGGCCTGCATGTGTGAACAAAGAACTCCTGACTAAACTTAAGCATGAAAAGAAAGTGTACAGCGGGGAGAGGCAGGGATAGGTGGCCCAGGGGGAATATAGAGACATTGTCTGAGCATGTGGGGATAGGGCTAGGAGAACTAAAGCCCACCTGGAGTTGATTCTGGCAAGAGATGTGAAGGGCAACAAGAAGGCTTCTACAGGTTTATCAGCAGCAAAAGAAAGACTAGGGAAAACATGGGCTTACTACTGAATGGGATAGGGGACCTGATGACAAAAGACATGGAGAAAGAAGGAATGCTTAATACCTTCTTCACCTCAGCCCTACTGGTAAGACCATTCTTCAGTAATCCCAGACCCCAAAGACCAGTGGGAAAGTCTGGAACAAGGAAGGTGTAAGAGGATCAGGTTAGGGAATATTTAAACAAACTGGACATATGAATGCGTGACACCTGATGCAGTGCACCAACAACTGTTGAGGGAGTTGGCCAGTGTTATTGCAAGGCCATTCCCAATTATCTTCAATAGGTGATGGCAAACAAAGGAGGTTCCTGAGGACTGGAAGAAAGTAAATGTCACTCCTGTCTTCAAGAAGGGTAAGAAAGAGCCTCTGGGGAACGGGTTGGTCAGCCTCACGTCGATCCCTGAGAAGGTGCTAAAGCAAATCTTCCTGGAAACCATTTCCAAACACATGAAGGACAAAAGGTGATCAGGAGTAGTCAGCATGGATTTATGAATGGGAAATTGTGCTTAACCAGCCTGATAGCCTTCTGTGATGAGATGACTGGCTTGATGAATGAGGGGAGAGCAGTGGATGTTGTTTCTTTGACTTCAGTAAGGATTTTGACACTGCTTCTCATCCTCCTCATACACAAACTGCTGAAGTACACACTAGTTGAGTGGACAATGAGGTGCACTGTAAACTGCCTGAACTTCCAGGCTTAAAGAGTTGTGATCAGTAGTACAATGTCCATCTGCAGACTGGCCACTAGTGGTGCACCTGTCACGGAGCAGCAAGGGCCAGCTGCTTCCTAAAGGACAAGAAGCCGGGAGCCAAACATGATAACACAGCAAACGGGGCAGATCTGGAGATCACAGCTAGAGTCAACTAAGAGTCCAGATCACCAGACAAGTTTGTGGTGACGAGGCAGGTCTGGGGTTATGCTGGGAAGTCAGTCCACAGGTCAGGATCAGGTCCAGTGATGGTAACTAGAGTCAGAAATAGTCCAGTGATCACCAGACAGGACCGTAGTGATAAGAGGTCCAAGGCCAAGTTAGGAAGTCAGTCCACAGATCAGGACTGAGATCAACAGGGTCCATGGCCAGACACAACTGTGACAGAGCTGGAGACAGGTACACCTACAACATAGCTCAGTCAGGGACTGGACACACAGACCTGAGGTTAAAAGGGCAGCTCCAGGGTCCATGGGCAGGTGTGGATGGAAGCCACAGGTGAGGCTGGTCAGGGCAATTAAGGCCTATTAGTGCACTCAGGCCTATGGTAGTACTCCAGGGTACATACCAGAGCCAACACTGTATAACCTCTTCATTAATGACCTGAATGATGGGAGAGAGTGTATCCCCAGCAAGTTTGCAGATGCTGCAAAACTGAGGGCAGTGGTTGCTCTGATACACCAGATGGTTGTACTGCTGTTCACAGGGACCTCAACAGGCTGGAGAAATAGGCAGAGAGGAACGTCGTGAAGTTCAGCAAAGGGAAATGCAAAGTCCTGCCCATGGGGAGGAATAATCTCATGCACCAGTACATTCTGGGGGCTGTTCCAGCTTTGCAGAGAAGGACCCAGGAGTCCTGGTGGGCAAGTCAACTGTGAGCCAACAATGTGACCCTGGGGCAAAGAAGGCCAATGGTATCCTGAGTGGCATTGGGAAGAACATTGCCAGCAGGTTGAGGGAGGTGATCCTTCCCCTCTGCTCAGCCCTAGTGAGGCCACACCTGGAGTGCTGTGTCCAGGGCTGGGCTCCCCAGTACATGAACACACTGGAGTGAGTCCAGTGAGATGATTAAGGGCTTGGAGCATCTGTCATATGATGGAAGGCTGAGGGAGCTGGGACTTTTTAGCCTGGAAATGCCAGTAAGCAGGTTGGGCTGTCTGCTCCCTAAGGTGCAGAGATCCAGGAGCTAAGCGTGAAAGCACAGCCAGCAGGGCAGGGGCCTCACCAGTCAGGATCCAGTCCTGCAGTACCCAAGTGAGGCAACCGTGGTAAGCCCAGAGGTTGCAGCCAGGTTCAGCCAGGAGGCCAGATCATCAGGCAAGCTTGTGGTGATGAGGCAGGTCTAAGGTCAAGCCAGGAAGTCAATACACAGGTCAGGATCAGGTCCAGTGATCACCAGGCAGGTCCATTGTGAAGAAGCAGGGCTGAGGTCAAGCTGGAAAGTCAATCCACAGGTCAGGATCTGGATCAACACGGACTGTGGCAGACCTGAAGACCCACACTCCTCCAAAATAGCTCATGTACAGCCTGAAGGCCCAAGTCTGAGTTGAAGTGGAGCTCCTGGGTCTACAGGCAACGGGATGTGAGTGGAGACCCCCAGGTGAGGCTGGTGAGGGCCTTTAAGGTTTATTAGTGACCTCAGGGCCCTAACAGGAGAAGAGATAGCTTGGGGGGATCTTATCAATTTGCATAAATATCTGATGGGAGAATGTAAAGAAGATGGAGACAGACTCTTTTCAGTGATGGCCAGTGATGGGATAAGAGACAATGGATGCAAGTTGTAAAACAGGAAATTCCGTTTAAACATAAGAAAAGAACTTTTTTATTGTGAAGGTGGTCAAACACTTGAACAGATTGCCTAGAGAGGTTGTGGAGTCTCTGTCTTTGGAGATATGCAAAACCCAACTGGACATGGCCCTGAGAAAACTGCTTTTGTTGACCCTGCTCTGAGCAGGGGGTTTAGACTAGGTGATCTCCGTAGGTCCCTTCCAACCCCATCCATTCTGTGATTTTTCTCAATGATGCACGTTCTGTGTTTTGTGCTTGTTAATAACAAGCAATTTAAATTCTCACTTTGCAGCAGATCATACAGGTGTTTGAACAGTGCTCACTTCTGGAAGGGGAGAAAGGAAATGGTTGCCAGATTATTTTTGTTAAACAGGGAGATTTCAGAGTCTGTCCAGTCTGGCCTTCTTCACAGGCTAAACACAGCCAAATGAACAGCAGGTCAGAAGCAGGTACATCCTATCAAGCAGGGCATTTTCCCTGATACTGATATATGCACAGCGTTTTGTGCAACTGGTTGCTTTTTTTGCAATGTAACTGTATATGTGTGTATACAAAGCCTACATCAGGCAGACATCTTGCACACAGTAAGGTGAGTGATGTATGAAAAAATGAGTAACAACAGAGAACATATTGTACATGTCATAGTGGTGGGGAATGCTGTTTAACAAATGGGTTCTGTGACTAGGCCTTACGGGATTAGAAACTATGCAATTGGACAAGATAACAAGTTGCTTCTTCATTAGCTATGAGCACGCTAGTTGTGCTTTACCTCTGAACAATCTTTGACGTATGCTACACTTTGAGCCACCTTCTTCCTTTAGAGGCCTGTATTTGCATACATTTGTAGCCATATTCTATGGTGTATGTCACTGCATATTGCATAGAGATGATTCACATGATGTGCTACAGGGAGAGCGCCCAGCTATAGGGTGTGCTGGGCTCTGGGATCAGTCAGGCTGCTCTTCTGAATTCTGTGCTGTCGAGTTAGGAGCAAGGACAGCAGGCTTTTGATGTTTGGTCACTACAACCGGGAGCCTTACTTTTCACTTACCACAGCATTCATAACATCAGGAAATGCAACTCTCCAGTATTTTAACAGATTCAAGTCTTGATAACACTCCATAGTTATGAGTACCAAAACTGACATTTGTTATTCTGAAGTAAAGGGCGTTGGTTTAACCTCTTAGATGTGCAGGGATATTTTTCTGAAGTGTTTGTTTTTGTCGAGTTGTTTTGACATAGTATGTGATTTTTTGTTCTCATTGCTAGTATTAACAACAGTACACTTTGAGGTGTGTAGAGTGAGACCTGTGGGTATCAATTCCATTTTGTATGATTGTGTTAATTGAATTTGGCTACTTCAACAATGAATCCAGGTTAGGATAATCACTAAGCTCCCTGCTTAGGTCACAGATGAGTAGTTGCACTTAGAAGGCATTTGCCATGCATCTGCTTCCATCAGTGTTATGTGTAATGAGAGACTTCTGCATCCCTCTAAAGCATGAGTGATGATGACATTGTAGTGGCCTAATTATGAGGAGTGTTTTATTTTGCAGGCTTGGCTGAATCATTTTAATTTTTACAGATGCTAGCAGTTCAGGTCTCTGGTTAAGTGATTAATTAGAGGAACCAGTAACAGTGCCTCTGAAAAGAGTTTTGGACTGGAACATTGCCTTGGTGGTATATAAACAGAAACATACTCAAAAGCTCATTTTCCATGTGGTGTACTTCTATTAGTGTTGTTGCTGTGCTCCCAAATGTCGGTTAAGCTTCATATATTCAGAAGTTATGAGGCCAGAATGGTATATTTGATCAACCACTCGGGCCTCCTGCATAACTGTCATGAATACCTCTGTGCTATTTTCTTTAAACTGATGCCTGTCTTTCAGAAAAGCTTGCTGGTCTGTCTGTGTTAAACATTGACAGCTATGAACAGTCTACCCCAACTCTTCCTGAACTGTTCCAATAGCAATTAAAAATTTGCACCCCTTTTCTCACCTGAATTAGCTGAAAACTAGTTATCAACCAGGTAACGGATGTTGTTACAACCATGCTAAATTCAAGAATCCAGTATAAATGCTTTGTTATTTATCTACATGCTCAGCGTGGACATCATCTAGCTATCTAAAAATTAAGCAGTTAATATAAGTTAGGAATTTGGCCTCCCTCAAGGCAGAAAGATGCATACTACTTGCAAGTGATTCATTCCACTTCTCTGAGGACGGGCTCAATCTGTGGAGATGCCTGTCCATTTCTACTGACTACATAGGGAGCCTCAATTTTGGCATGTATATCGTAAGACTAAATTAAGCCTTTCTGGTTACAAAATTATACTTGAACCTCAGTTCAGGTGATTATCCTCTATGATCCCATAGTCTTTTTCAGAGATGTTGATTTCCAAGATATTTTCTCTAATCTGTAGGCTGTTTTGGTATTGTCCAAGCATAGGTTTCACTCCTTGTTCTTACATATGTATATTTATTTTTGCTCATGTTAAAACACATTATTTTATTGAACCCAGGTTTGTATCAGTGACTGTCCTTTTCATTATTAAACATTTCTCCAGCCTTTAATCTATTTGTAGTCTTTATCCATGGTTATTTTATGTTTCCTTCCAGGCAGCAGCCAAACATGTTAATTAGTGTAGGACCAAGAATTGATTGCTGTATGACCCCATTAGAACTGCTATGGTGTTAATTTGCAGGTGATCTACTGGTTCAGTGACATTTATGATAAATGCTAGAGTCGGATGTTTGTTCATGACAGCTAGTTAAAAATGCATTCCAGTGATCAAATATTTATAATGAGTTGAAAACTGTCAAACTCTCTGTTTCAAAATGAGATTTTCACATTCCTAGTAAAGAGAACCTTTAAATAAGAGTCTTAAGTCAACCTCGACATGAAGGTTTTAAATCAGCGTAAGAGCCACAGCCCCTTCCCTTGCTGGGAATATGCATTACCTTTAAAAAGCTGAGCAACCTTTAAAAAGCTGAGCAAGTTTCATTTAGGAATAAGAGACATGGGGGCCAGTCAGAGGTCTTCTGAGCCTCCTATAGTCAGTGCAGCCCTCAGCCCCTTGCTCCAGCCAGTGCTGCAACATTCTCCTTCCCCTCCTCTCCATCTTTGCCTGATAGAAATACTGGGAAAACACTGGGTGCAGGCTTATGGGAGTGCAGGTTGGTACCACATACAGTGAGGAAAGTGGGTGTGGGGTTGTACAAACTGCTGAAATGTCTTCCTTCAGTTTTCACTTTTAGCCTCTGTGGTTCATTTGCCAGACAACCCCCTTTGAATGAGCTGCTTAACAGAGCTTAGATTAAAACTCAATTTTAATTTGTGGCAAGATCGCACTGGCATCATACCTTGAGTACACAGCAGAGTCTGATCCTCTGTTTTAAATAACCTCAATTCCCAAGCACCTTTGAAGTTTCCTCATGTCATATTCTGGAAAATATTTTTCAGCCAATTTGCAGGCTGTTAGCTTTACAATAGAGATTCCCGGAGTAAACACAGTAAACACAGAGTAAACAAAAGGAGACAAAGAGAAAAAGAATACCCCTCCTTATAGTTAGAGGACAGAAGGATAATTGCTGACACAAGAGAGATGGATTTCTCTCCCTATAAATGGAAACTGTCCTGCCTACTGTGCAGGCTTCTAGACCAAGTGTAGATTTCAGAGTTTTTCCTACTTGAATTCTCAAATTTTTGCATCCTCTCAAACAAACTCTAAAATCTGATTTAGTCAGCTTTTTCACTTGACTTTTTCTATGAGATACCCCTCTAACCAGAGGTGCTGTCCAAGGTCCACCATTTTGTAGGGCAAGCTTCAAAGTTCCTTTCTCTGCTGCGTGCCTGCGAGCCTACTTGATGTACATGTTTTTGCTGCTGCCCTACCCTGTGAATCCAGGTGAGTGACTGTAAGAGCTGTCTGTGAATTAAATACAACTTTTCATTACGAAACCAGCTTGAACACAGCTGTACGCATGTATAGAAGCCAGTTCTGGAAAGCAGTGGGTTGATTACATTTCCATTTATCAGGTTCACTCTGTGTTGTGCAAAGAATCCTTCTTTTTTTCCTTCTCATTAATTTTTGTTTTCACACTAATCTCTTTGCTGGAATGTTGTAACTACCCTTTGGCTTATATATATACATTTCTGTGACCAAGGTAATGAGCCTAAACTGGTTGTTTGCACTTTCATGTTCTCTTGAGACAATTTGTTTGCAATCTCTTCTGAGACGTTGAAGACTAAGACATTGAAGGCTAAGAAGACTTCAGAATCTCTGCATATGGTGATAGGTGGGAGAAAGAAGGCTCTTTTTATATTTGGTAAAATCTTAAATGCATTTAATTCGTAATTGCCATATCTATGTCTGTGACTATGATTATTGCTATTGCTGTATGGTGGTATTTTGAACGGTAGTGATGCACTGTTTGTCATACTGGCACTCGCAGATAAAGATTAGGGTGTATTGTACTAGGCTGACAAATGAACAGCAGCTTGGACAAGCTCTAGGAAATAGATTTAACTAGCATTGCTATACAACAAAATATTTTACTCCAGGCTTTTTGCTGCAAAGGATTCATTGTGCTCTGAGACTGGCTTTTGCATCTCAGGATTAGGGGGCTGAGTGTGACTCCTGCATTGATAATGTGGCTTAGCTGGATTGTGCTGGGGAACTGAGCATGTATCACTATTCCATCATTTGAAAGATTCAGATGACAGGGGACATCTTCCTCTTAAAAGAAGTTGCTTCCACTGTGTTCTGATATCCTGCTGGATGAGGGAGAGTGTGATCACAGAAAGCATAGTATCAGAATTTGGCCTGCTACTTGACTAGGTCATATGAAGAGCTTTGAAAAGGTGGCTTTTATCTTCTACTGCTCAGGATTTTTTTTAATAAGAAGGAAGCAAATGCAGTGGAAGTGTAATAGGTACTATGTGCTGCTTCTTCTTACACATTGTAAAGAATGCTTTCGCCTGATGTACCACACGACTGTCATTATTTGCTTTAGCAGTGGGTTCTTTGGTTCAAAATGCAAAGGGAGTTTCTTTGGGTAAAGTGAAAATTTTCTTTTTTCCTCTTTTTTATTTTTTTTTTAATTGACAAGTGAGTAATGGCAAAGGATCTGAAAACGATAACTGAATTAATTTTTAAAGAAATGAAAGGGAAATCATACAAATATTGGAAGTCAACTTCTCTTTTCTCCTCTGAAATATGAAGATATTCAAAAGACTTTATGTAAGAACAATTTTTCTCTCCTTGGTGAAATAATAAAGTTTGCTTATATTTCATGTACTTCCACAGCAGTATTTTCCAGTATGCCATTTTTAATGTGAAGAGAGCATTGCTAGATCTGGAGGGCTCTGCTTATATTTGTTCGTGGGCATGGATGCTTCCTTGCATTTCACATCTCCCCTGCTCTTCTTCCTTGCCTCATTTTTGCTAGCAAATAGAATGCTGAAATACACAGAACTCCTGCCCTTGAAAGACAGTAGAAAGAGTGGTGGGTTTGTATGACACCACATGCTTGTGCCAATGACAAACAAAACCAGCGTCTTGAGTCTGTTGCTGGCAAATTGCCCACCAAAGTGACTGACAGTTTACTAGGAGTTCGGTTGGTATCTGAAAAAGGCTGATAGCATCTCAGAGTAAGGGAGACATTTTAAAAACAAAGATTGTTTTGAGGAGGAAGTGTATTTTCAATTTGGCAACACGGATAGTGTCCGTTTAGTTTTTAATACGTATTCTAATGTATTGAATTAAAGTTCATGGCAGTAAACTGAAAGTTCTGTCCTCTTATATCTGTTTTGATCCAGATCCATGATCTAACCAGGGGTTACTTGAATGGAGGGAAAATGCAGAAATAATCTTAAGCCATATTTCCATTTCTCTGATGATGATCATTCTGGGCCAGACAGAGGCAAGTTTGCTCTATGTGGATGGATAAGGACTGTTATGGGAGCTCTATGCACCCACAGATCCCTTTATGTGGTGGGAATTCCTCCTGTGGTTGCTCACATGGATTTTTACATCATTTACCCTAGGATCAAGCTTGAAATATGAAATAATCAAACCAAAATCTCTTGAAAATCTTGGTATGTTTTGTTTAGGGCTTCGGCTTATTTTTTAACTGCAGAGAAGAATTTGATTAGTTTAGAACCAGGTAGCAAGAACTTGAGTTCATTTTACAGCTTTGCCGCTCAGTGTAGTGTGATACTATCACTTCTGCATTGAATTGTGATAGAGCAGATTTCAGATCATTTTATGCTCTGAGAAGCTCTCAGCATCACAGGTGATGTTAGGACTGCACATTTGGCTTGCAGTTTAAGGCTGGCAATGGAAAGATTATACCGTCTGGTCTTGAGAAGTGCTTAGCATCTCCAGCAAGACACTGGTGGAGGTCAGCAGAGACCTGATGCCACTGAACATTGCAGTGGAATTGCCCATTTTGTATGGTCTGGTATGCCTATCAGGCAAGTGTTATCTGTGGTCTTATCTAGACAGTGAGAATTGATCAGCATTGCTAGAACACTACTGCGGCCCCACGTGTGCTTGCCACCATGAAGGCTAGAATAGTCAGGTCAAACCCAGTTTTACCTCCTGGCCTTCTAGAGATAAGCGGAGATTATACAATATAATGATACATGCACCATTTGCTGGTCTTATTATCCCTAGCACTGTTGGAATATTTCATTATTACTTGAACAGTTATCAATCTCCCCATTGTAGCAATAGTGTTATATGCATTTTTTACATATTCTTCCCTCCTGCAGATGCATAGCTTGGTTCAAGGTTATTAAAGATGTAAAGCTTTCTGATAAGCATTACAGATCAGATAGTGCAAAAATCTTATGTTTATCATTTTTACCTTTGTCTTTTTTTTACTTATAATTACACTGAATTGAATATAATTTAACAGATATGAAGGAAAAATGATTGTGGCCCCAAAATTACCCTTCACAACAAATGGCTCTCAAAACTACTTCTAGAATATGAGGGGCAGATTTGCTTTTGCTGCAGCTGAGAAACAGCAGAGTGGGCTTTTAGTGGCACTACAGTATACTGTGTGGTATACTGTAACAGAAGCCAACAAAGGGAAAGGATGGACAAGTGGAAAATTGTATTAAAGGTGACCAAATACAAAACCTTTTGAGCAAATAAATTCTGTACATGGTGGTGACTGAGTCAATTATTGGTCCTCTCAACTGTTAGTATGTCAAAACAGGCAATATGCAGACAGTTTTAATAGTGCTTAGTGGCAGGGATAATCTCAAGATTAACGTGCAAATTGGATTGCTATTTTTGGTTTTGCCCTATATTTATTTTAATTTAAATTTATTTTCTTTTCTATTTTGCCTTGATGTATTTCTTCTCATTAGCAGCAATAAATTGTATAAGATGTTGAAAATTGGATCACTGGCTTTTTTAAGGAATGGACAGGGCTTGGGATGAAATGATAGAAAAGGTAGCTTCTGTAAATTGCTAAATATCCCTCTGAAAAGAAGTCTCAGAAATGTATTATTAAGAGGCTACAAGATATACTGCTTGATAAGTGGCATTATTCATTCAGTATATATGCTGCTGCAGTGCCCTAACATGATGTTATGGCACTGTGATTTTGAAGATGTTATCTGTCAGCTGACATGTGCAACTGAGATCTTAACCTCTAATGATTATAAATTGTCTCATGGTGTTTTTCACAAGAAAAGAGATTATACGCCACTTCCAGCTGGGTCTAATCTGCTTACCCAAATTATCCTGCCAATTGGATTGTGTATATTCTTCATTGCTTTCTGCTATGAAATTATGTTGCTAAACACCATCATTTCATTGGAGAGTAATGTAAGCTCTGTGAATGATTTGTTTTTATTCAAGAAAAGCAGAATAAAAAGTAGTGCCTAGTCACCGCATAGACACAACTATTGCTATAATTAAAATGTTACTGTCTTGACTACCAAAAGGAACTTTTAACATAAAAACAAAATATGTTGAGATTCCTCTCTTCCCCCACATTTTTTTTGGTCATGGGATACTTTTTCGTATAGCTCTTATCATCTGAAAAGTTGTAGGGTACACAAGAAGTTGCAGCTCAGCATTTCAGAACCTCATTACTGGTCTGGAGAGATGCTGAGCTTTGCAAGATGAATAGGAGGAATTTAGTTAATCAAGCAGAAATATATTTTAACTATCCCTGAGTTATTTTATCGGTGGGTGGCATTGGCAAGAGTCTGGTGCAAAGAAAAGTTTGTAGTGCAAACTGCTTTGAAAAGGGACTTTTCTAGTGGTAATACATAGGAGGAAGCCACACCTCTGAAAGTTTAACTCTGTAAAATTGTGAATTCTGACTTCTACTTTCAGAATTAATTTAATTTCTCAGAGTTTAAAAAAAGAAAAAATAACAAAAAGCCTTCCACATGCCCATACCAGTTCTCCAACAAGATAACTGATGGTGACCCTGGAGAAGAATCATTTTGTTTATAGACTGGAAACCTAAATCATTTACTTTATTTTAAAAGGAAAAAGTGAATTAATTTAACTATTGTTTATTATCTTTTCTACTTTATTCTAGAATCCTGTGATTCATGGGTATCCAGCTAAGATGCTAATGATCTTTGACTGGTTTTACTATTGTACCTGCTGAGAGCAGTTGGTGTTTCTGCAAGAGACAAAAAAATTTTCATGATGATTCTTGGTGGATCCATTTGTGAATTTTAGTTCTGATTCTGAACCTAAGGCTATTTTTATTCTTAATTCTGGCATAATTCTGTAGTGAATTTGAGCCAAAAGCCCCTTGAGAAACCATCTCCTGTGGTTGCTCATGTTTGTATGTGAGCCATTTCTGTGGCATTGACTTTCCTTTTGGAGGGAACAGTCCACAGAACTTAGTATTTGCTATGAGGATGATCTGCAGAAGAGAGGGAACAATTGGCATCGGTGGGCAGACGGTGCACAGGATAGTTATATACAGTATACTTGCCCATTGTGGTCTGTTCCTTGAAGATTATAAACCAATTTTAATTCCTACTAAATGGAACTGGCTTGGAACTCGCTTGGCTTTTAGAGAACAGCTGTATCCTCCCCTGGCTGCTACAGGGAAGTGTATGGTTCTCAGTTCTCTGTGATATAAAGGCTCCTTCTACCAGTGAATAATCTCAGAGGGAGGTGGTGATTGTAGGTATCACTGCCTGCCTCAGGGCCTGCATCTTACCTGGGGGCATAAGAAGTGGGGACAGCAGCAAGTGGAATGTTAATTATTAACATAGTCTCACTCACTTTCCTCCCTCCAGCTGTTTTCTCGACAATCCGTATTGAGCGTTGACAGTGGGACGATTACAGTTGTTTTCCACTGCTACCACTTGTCCACTAATGAACTTTCTGTTGCACATAATTATGAGGTTTTTGCTGGATATTCCAGTTGGTTTTGAACCCAAGGCATTCTGTTTTAAAAACAGGAGTTTCTTTCCTGTTCATTTTGGCAACACAGCAGAGCAGAATAAACCAAAGGAGCTTGCTCATGTGGTGGTACTTCTTAAGCTAATATGTTTCCCTTGTTACTAAGGCTGTTTTGTCCAAGCAGGTGACACAGAATCAGAGTTGTTGTGCTTCCAGGCTTTGAGCTGTCTCATTACTGCTAGTTCAAGTATTTCTACCTAACTGTGTAGAATTATGCTTTGTGCAGAGTAGATGTCCTGAACACCCTCTAGATGGCAAAATCAATTTGTTAATCTCCTACATATACTGGCCACTGTGATGGGCAACTGCACTTGTCTTCACAAATACTTTCATTCCTTCATCTCTGTAATGCATATTTCAGCACCAGAAAGATCAATTTTGTGGTTTACAGATTTCATGCTTCCCAGAATGAGTATTATGAAGGACTTTATTTGTAGTGGTTTTACTTAGAGCTCTTTAAATATTGCAAGAATAGTGTCCTTTAGAATTCCTTCTAGAATATCTGCTTGACTGAAGTTCAGGAAATGTTTACACATAGATTTTTCTCCTCAACATTTTAGAAATAACTTTTGTATTGAATCAACATACAGTATGTGAATACTCTCATTAACATATTCTCAAGCAGGAGCATTCACTGTTTTGGTCAGCAACCTGATGGAAAATGTTCAGAAAGCTTGTGGCTAAGTTCATCTGCTCTTAGTGCAAGACAGGGAAGTGACAAAGCCTGCTTTTCGTGATGTTTGTCTTACCTTGAGCTTAGACTATGCTTCTTTAGACTTTGACTCAGCAAATGCCTCTTACATCTAAGGTCTGTAAGAGTCTTGCCAGACATTCTGTTTTTTCTCCTGATTTTTTCTCTTGATTGTTCTGCGTGCAAAATGAGGAGTGCCTGGGAAAGACAACACGGGAGATTCTTAAACACTCTTTGTCATCCAGAGATCTTACAGCTAAACAGGGAAAATACAGAAGGGGCATAAGTGCAGAGCAGAAGCCAGGAGCTGACCTGATTTCCATTATTCATGTAATCATCATTTGCTATTCTCTGTTTAAAAACTTTTACACTTCCAATTGAATAGTCAAAATAATATTGTGTGAGTTTATAGACTTGTCATCCTCTCTGAAGAGCACACAGTTTGTCTGTAGACAGTTCATGAGTAAGGATTAATTAACTAAAAGAATCAGGCAACCTTACTGAATAACCAGGGTTAGTTTGCAGACAGAAAAGAACAGAAAAGAAGGCTAAAAACATCAGGCAAATTGTTTACAATACAGCTGGTATTTCCATCAGGTCTAGCTTTAAACTGTAGTTGTTTGAATATGTTCTGGGAACAGAACAAACCTAGTGACAGCCTCTATGTGAGCTTGGCTATACAGAGTTTGTCTACCATGTATACCAGATAGAGGTGTGACCAAAACACACTGCAAGCTGTAGATGTAGCCTGTAGTTGGGACACAGAGAAGGATGTACTTGTAGATGTACACTCAAGTCAGCATGCAGGAACTCAGTGAGTAAAGCCTGTGCTGTTGCAGGGACACTGCTTCATGTAGCTTCCCTGTTACACAGGCTAAGGTCACTTGTGTGGGTAGACTTATGTGTTTAAGTGTCTTGGCCCCACTGGGGTCAAATGGCATCAAGTGGGCAAGACCGGGCTGGGTTTCACTGCTTTTCTCAATTTTCCCATCTGTAAGTTACAACTTGAGATACTTCCTTTCTTACCTCTCTTGTGATGACCTATGTGTTAAGCATTCACTATGTGCTAGTCTTAAATATGTTGAATAAAGAAATGTAACAGACTGTTTAAAACAATACTTTACTAGTGAGACCTTTCTGCTCTGTCATTTATGGGCAGCTTTTTCTCTCCTCTGTGTTTGATATCTCCAGGATTACAAGGAATAATTTCCTTTGTAGTTGCATTTGGCTCACTATGTTTTAAAAAATGTGACTGAATTATATACTTCTTTAGAGAGATATTCAGCACGTCTTATTTTGTTGTTTTTGCAGCTATCACTGAAAAGAAGAGGGAGCAAAGACTTGCAAAAATCAGAAAAAAAGTCACAGCAGACACCAACAGAGGTATGTTAAAATAACAGCACCTTGGATGCTCTTGTTGAGGCTTGGACCACCTAAATAAACTGCTGGTGCTGCAACAGAACCCACCAACTTTCATGTACTGTGTGCTTTAGGCAAAATAAGTAAAGGGAAGTACCAATGAATCAAGATCATAGGCCCTTTGCATACTGGTTTCAGGATTTTTGAACACTTTATAATGGAAGGAGGTCTTAGTTACTTGGCATTGAAATATGTAATTTTTAAAAAAATCACTGTTTTTTACTGTTGTGTATAGCAAGTCTAGAAAATGTAAGTTTTTTTTACAAGGGGCCCCCAAAAGGTATTTTCTGGCGACTGTTCAGACTTTCATTGCAAGTACTATAGGTTTCTCCCTCTTTTTTTGTTTTAAATATATGTTTACCTTTCTTTAATTTACTGATCAGTGAAAAAAATTATTGTAACAGAATCTCTTAGTATCTAAAGCTAAGTACTTTTGATTGTTACTCTTGTAATTTAAGATCATCCACTGGAGCTCTCCTGTTTTACATCAAGTTTCTTCAAGTACTTCTTTTTCTTTTTGCTAAGGAGGATAATGAAGACCTGAAATGCCAGTTGCAATTTGTCAAAGAAGAAGCAGCCTTGATGAGGAAAAAAATGGCTAAGATCGATAAGGAGAAAGACAGATTTGAACATGAGCTACAAAAATATAGATCATTTTATGGGGATTTGGACAGTCCCTTGCCAAAAGGTGAAGCAGGTGGGCCACCTACTACAAGAGAAGCTGAACTCAAGCTTCGATTGAGACTTGTGGAGGAGGAAGCTAACATTCTTGGGAGGAAAATAGTGGAACTAGAAGTAGAAAATAGAGGACTGAAAGCAGAGCTTGATGATTTAAGAGGAGATGATTTCTCAGGGACAGCTAATCCGCTCCTGGGAGAACAGAGTGAATCCCTGTCAGAACTGCGACAGCATTTGCAGCTAGTAGAAGATGAGACAGAATTGCTGAGGAGAAATTTAGCTGATTTGGAAGAACAAAACAAGCGCATAACAGCTGAGCTGAACAAATACAAGTACAAGTCTGGGGCCCATGAGAGCTCTAGGCACCATGATAATGCCAAGACAGAAGCACTACAGGAGGAGCTAAAAGCTGCACGAATGCAAATCAATGAGTTGAGTGGCAAAGTCATGCAACTCCAGTACGAGAACAGAGTATTAATGTCCAACATGCAGCGCTATGATTTGGCATCTCATCTTGGCATCCGTGGCAGTCCCAGAGACAGTGATGCTGAAAGTGATGCAGGAAAAAAAGAAAGCGATGATGATTCCCGTCCCCCTCACCGTAAAAGGGAAGGCCCAATTGGTGGGGAAAGTGACTCTGAAGAGGTACGCAACATCCGGTGCCTGACGCCCACAAGGTCTTTTTATCCTACACCAACTGGGTGGCAGAAAAGCTTCACTGACAGGCAGCAGATGAAGGACATCCGCTCTGAAGCTGAGCGACTAGGCAAGACAATAGATCGCTTGATTTCTGACACGAGTACCATCATAACAGAGGCAAGAATTTATGTAGCTAATGGGGATCTGTTTGGACTGATGGACGAAGAGGACGATGGCAGCAGAATACGTGAGCATGAGCTTCTGTACCGGATCAACGCACAGATGAAGGCGTTCAGGAAAGAACTCCAGACTTTCATCGACAGACTTGAAGTTCCAAAGTCATCAGATGACCGAAGTGCAGATGAACCTTTGTCAGTGAGTCAGGTAGACTTTTACTTATTACGGCCTACAGGTAAAAAGGCTCTGCCAAATGAATTAAGCCTAAAATTTGATGTATGGCACATTAAAATTGTTGTTAGATAGTGGACAGAAGTCTCTGTTTCCTGAATTGTTTTAAATACCCAGCTGGCCATATGAAATCTCTTTCCATCAATGGGGCTGTTTGTGAACAATGACTAAATCTGATCTCCTTGAAATTAAAAGAATAATACCATAGTTACAAGTATTGTATGAGGTAGAAGATTTTATTCCTTCTTCTGGCTTTGCAACTGCATTTGCCAGAATCGTGCCGTCATCACGAGCAAAGGCAGTGCAGGCAAGTTTTCATGAGGCGATGCTGTGAAACCACTATTGGTGTTATTTTCATATTTTCACAACAGAAATGAAAATGAACATGGTTGTTTTCTTTGCAGTTGGTTTCCTGTTAAATGAATAAAAAGAAAATCCCAACAATTAAAAAGAGGAGGAAACATTCAGTTTCCAAAATGATAAAGATATGACAAACCATGGAGAAAAGAAATTGTGAAAATCTGATTTTTAGAGTCAAAGAACCAAACTGCAGTGTGTGAATAAAGGAAGTGTTGAAACTGATTGCATCATTGGTTGAAGGACTGTGGGTTGCTGCTGTCAGGTAGCAGTGACTCATGTCTTTTCTGCAGTTCCTTTTTACCCCTCTCTCTCATCCCTGAAGAAAAGGGCCAGCAAACATCCTGCATATGTCAGGCAGAGTTGTTCCAGATAGGTTTTGGGGAGTAAAGTCCTTGCTGACTCATGACTATTTTCTTTTGCAGTGAGAAATGAAAATTACCTACACTTACCTTATCATGCAATCCTATAATTGACAAATACTGTTACTGCTCATAGTATTATCCCAATGTTTTAATAAGTCTCTTATTGCGTTAATTCACTTTGTGCGGTCCTGCTAGTTTACAGTCAGAGTAGTTGCCAGGTGAAACTGAAAACTATTATTTCTTATTCCTATGCTGACTAATTAGTCTTTTGTTTCCTTGTATCAGAAAGTCACAGACGCAGTGAGTTTAAAGCTAATCAATTACTATATATGTACTGCATGAAATCAAACAGAAAAGGCATTTAGCATGCTCACTTTCTGACCTAGCAATAGCTTTGAGCTTGTAGAGCTCCCATTAACTTAAAGGTAGAGCACTGCATGGTCTCATACAAACTTAAAATAAACTAATTTGTATTTTCTCTAAAAGAGTAACAGCAATAGTCAAATTTGTCTTTTCAGGGCTTGACCATGCAGAACTCCTACTGAACCCAATGGGAGATGGGCACCTGGTCCCTCCACAAGCATAGTCTAATTCACTATTTATTTTGTTGAAATTTTGGACTTGCTGTTCCATTAATTGACTGTTCTCTTTGTCTTTGTATTTACTTTCCCAGATGTTCCAGCCTATCATTTTACTTATTCTCATCCTTGTATTATTTTCATCCCTTTCATACACAACAATATTTAAACTTGTCTTCCTTTTTACACTGTTTTTTGTACTGTAAGCCATTCATCATTTACTGTTCATTGTAGTATTATTTTCAGTTTATTTATTTTGTCCACCCTCCAAGATAAGAACTGCAAGAGACATAGTTTCTGTAATAGCCACTGCTGTAAAAACACTGAAGACTACTTGTATGCCAAAAACAAAAAAACAAAACCAAAAAAAGCAAAACATATACCAAAAAGTCACCCAGTTGAATAGGAAACTTTCTCACCAAGGTATTCCAGGTAAGCAAACAAAAAACAGTATTTTTCACTTTGTCTGATTTTATCATTTTTAAATAAAATATTCCTGAGTGAACTGGATAAATTTAACAAATATTTATTAATTTATACCAAACGACAAGCAAAACAGAATTGTGCAGGGTAGATGTGAGGAGTCTGTTCCTTTTTCCTTCCCACTCCCAGAAAAAGAATTTGTATTCTAGCCACATATAAATAGTAAAACCACATTCAGTGTGTATTCTGCAACTGTATTTCACAACTTGTATATGTTCTGCATGATTTTGATGATACTGTTTTTCAGCACTGTATTATGTGGATTAGATACCCCAGTTCTACCCTATAGTAACAGTTTTGCATTAGTCTGCCTCAGAAGAGATGAAATTTTGTGACTTCTCATTACATTACTGAGAGTTCTGGATTTGCAGCTCATTTTAATTCGAGTCTGTAGTGTGAACATGATACCTCACACTGGAAAACTGCTTGGTTACTTCTTTGGTGAATTGAGTTTGATGTGGGGGGAGAGGAAGGGGACAAAATTGGAATCATTGATGTAGAATGCTTATTTGGAAATGGGCCAAGGAAGCTGAGCCCACTGAGAGTGTCATAGGCCAGGGGGATGCATCAGAGTAGACAAGGAGTCTTCTGAGAGCAGTAGGCTGGTTGCATTCTGTTTTTATTATAGAAAAATGACCACACAATATGGTGTCAGTGGTCAAATGTCAGTGTTCTGAATTGAACTAAAGAAAGCAATGCTAATTACTTTGTCTGATGTCAAAACAGCGTTTCCTAACAACCTACTTTATCAGACAACATTTTCCAGTGTAGCCTGGCAGCTGCCAGGGCCCTGCTTGCTCTTATTCAGGTTTCAGAAGTTTAGAATGAACATAATGACTTGTGGCTTGGTGAGTGACCTTGCCGTCCAACCATGCCAGTGGTGAGTGACCACAGATGAGGGACGCTTGTGTACGTATCTGTCTTCCTCTGCATAGATGATAACTGTATATTCCTGTGTTGCCTACAAGAGGCTGCAGTGAGAACAGAGATGACTCATGATATCCCTCCCTGTCACACTGAAACTGAGCAGTTTTTTGGAGTAGTAGATCCTCCACTGTGAAAACTTCATTTGAAATGGCCAGTAGAGCTCAGTTTTCTGTTTTATTCAGCCTGTGTTGAAACCATCCAACAGATTTGAATTCTCCAAAGTCAATCATTTACAAGTACGTAAGTCTATTAATGAAGTTTTATTAGGCAGATGCCATGATCAAGTCTCTGGTAATAAATATTGGTATTAAATAAAGCAGGTGCTTTTCCACCCAGCAGTAATTATTCCCTTTGATTTATCATGCCAGCACTCTGTTCACTTCACTTGTTCCCAAGTGAGAACAGTTCATCTCATCTCCATGCCTCCCTCCAACTAATCAGAATCTTGCCAAAGGTTGTGCCCTGCTGCATGAAATAATTCCGTTTTGAGAGGTGAGCAGATGCTAAGCAATGGAATTTATTTTACGGGAATTAAAAAGGTAGTAAACTCACAACATTCATAATTAAACAAAACTCATATTTTTCTCCTTATTTCTCTAGCTTTTTCTCAGCACACTCTCTTCAAACATAGTCACCTCAGTCAGTTAATTTGCCTATGCTGATTTAATCCAAATACTTATTCCTACTGAGGGGTTTTGTCTTTATTATTTATTTTGAAGTTATTGAGAGGTATGTAAAGAAAATGATAATCAAAAAAGAAGTAAAGAGATGAATAGATAGCTTGGTCTGATATCCTGATTTGAGACAAAGTCAGACCCAGAGTAACCTAGAAGAGTTTCTAAGCTGCTGTAATTTATGCTCAGCTGCTTAAAAGTTAAATTCCATGTATTTGGAACTGTTACGACAATGCATGGTCTAATCACATCTTCCCTGACAGTGAATAGCTGTAACCTTAAAGATAGTTCTCAAGTCATGGGATGATCAATGGGAGAAGGCCCTTCTGCTTTTCTGTCAGTCATCCAGATTTCTCAGCAAATGTCTGATAAGTTCCTTTTTTTCCCCACATGGATTTGCAATGCAGACATTAAAAAAGTAGTAATTTTAGGCTTAAACTTGTCATATCAAATCTTAGCACAAGACTGACTTTTTGTTTTTCTTTTTTTTTAGTATCCCCCTTGAGGGAAGAAATATTGTTTTCTTAAAGGTTATTGAATCAGTCCCATAAAAGAGAAAAAATCATAATCACATCTGATCTGGAATTCTAGGCTTTTTGATTTAACTCATCCCTTTCTCAGTCTTGTATATAATAAAGATGGGTAGAGAGGGCTTGATTTACATTGAGAGTATCAGTACTAATGTAAAATAGTGGGAAAACTTAATACACTGAATTCGCATGTTGAATATATTTTGGAAGTAATTTGGAAAAGAGGTGCTTCATTCTCAGATATCAGGAAAGGTGAATGTCCATGAATCCCTTAAGTCAAGAGGCAGAGATACCCCTATGCAGGACTGGCAATTATAACCTTATTGATTTCTCACAGTGGTTTTCTTTACATATAGCTTTAGGTTTGCTTCATGTGAATTGAACTTTCCTCACATTAATTCAGTGAGGCATCAAGAAACCCAATCAAAGTTCAGAATTTTGGGAAATTTAGGGAGCTGTTGCAGCAGCTGACAATCTCAAATGAAAGGATACCAAAGCATCCCAAACCATTTCAAAAGCTTCCCACAGGCCTTATGTCCATGATGAGCAAGGAGAACTGTGAGGACCCCTGCAAATCTCAGTATAGAGAAACCTCTATGAGAAATGAGACATTTTTATCACAGCCTTCTGCATCCAGCTTGAAGGGAATGATGAGCTGCTTATCTTTTTCACACCAGACACTGCAGAGAAGTTCACAGCCCCCCCCCCCCCTCCATTTTCCACTATTTTAAAAGCTGCTGAGAAAGCTAAGAAAATCAACACAGGCATCTATCCATAGCCAGAAGGTAACATCTGGCCAAATAAATAAGTGCTGTCTTACTAAATTGAAATGACTTGGTCTCACAAAGAAATGTAGTTATACCTGTCAGGAAAGGAAGCAGATTCTTCCCACTCAGTTACTGGCCTGGTGGGCAAAGTCCAGCTCACAGGTCAGTGAGTAAATTCAGTCCAATACATCCATATCCTCTAGCTGGAGTGCATGGGAATCAGGCAAAGATGGGACCAGGCTGCTCCCCTAGCATTGTCATACTGGCCAGAGCACCAGACAGAGCACTGCTGATTCATTAAATTCTGTCTGCCACATAGAATATAATTCTTAATAGCAGTAATAGTAAGAACAAGAACATAACATGCTGTTTTTACGTGACAAGTCAAATATGCCAGGTTATCTGTCTGTTCAAATCTCAGATATACTGATGGCAGATTCACAGATCCTGTTACAGAAGTAAAGAATAACTTCTTAAAAAGAAGGCAGATACCTGTACCATTGGTTTTTCTTGTGTGGAGCTGCTCAAATGATTCAGACCTCAGTAATATAAGCACAGGAAGTATAATGAAGTTCATAAATTACTTGAGTGGCCACTCTATGTATGTTTTAGTATGCATAATATTTCAGGGAAGGAAAAGCCCTTCAACAATTGTTGAAGGAAAAGGCCTTCAACAATAAAACATAGGGTGTAGTTAACTGAAATAAGATTAGTATTTGTAAGTGTGCTTATAGAATAAAGCTCAGATGTTAAGGAAGCTTTCACCATCACAGTAACCAACCTTTATGTAGTACATTTCATCTCAAAGATCATCATTACAGCTTACCTGTGAAAGTTACCCGAAGTCATTTAATGAACAAATGACATGCAGTTCCTCTGAAGCACAATATAGGAACGACACAAGTGTGCAGTCCTATAAAACTACAAAGTGCAATACTTATTGCTGCTGATAGGCCTATTGAAGTAAATGGGGCAACTCATACACAACATGGAGGTCTAAGTGTTAGAAAGATTATGTAAGAGTACACAAAAATGCTGCACAACCTTTTAATGGTCAGCAACATCCATTTGAAATGGATGCAGGAATCTTGTTCTGTGGAATAGAATTAATGCAAATCTGAATTTGGGCAAGATATTAGGATTAATATTCCATTCTTACAAATAAAAAAAAAAATCATTGAATTTTAAAGCCAAGGTTGCCTTAATTTTATATTACTCTGAAAAACTAAATTTATGTTTCCAGTGTTATCACAGCATTCATTCCATGTTCTTCCAGAAAAAAGAGATCTTCTTGCATATATAGATCTAATTCTGATGCTTTTACACCTGTGTAAATTGGAAGTAACTCAGATGAATTTTTATGTCATTTAGAATATGCATTTTTTTCCTTTAATGCAACCAGAGAAATACAAATAATTGTGTCCTATTTAGAGTCAGCTCTGAATGCCCTGACAATATACTTCTGCAAATATTTTCTTCACTGTTGCGGAAAAATTCCAATGATACTAGAGTGATCATCTTCTCCAGAATCAGTGATATTTCTTTCAACTAAAAATAACCATGCCTGAAGCCCCAGTTAGAGAGAGTAAGTGTCTGCTGACACGTCAGCAGTACTTCAGAATCAAAACTAGAAGACAGCAGGTGCCATAGTGCAGAAATATGCCCAGCAGTCAGAATACAGAAAAATGCCAAAAACATGACTGTCTAAATATGTGTTATAAAAAGACATGAACTGCATGTGAACTTTGGGAGTTGTTTACAAAAAGAAGCAGAGCTTTGGCATATTGGATGCCCTTCCCCTTAATCACCCCAGAATTTGATAGGTGAGTAGGAGACTTCTAAAGGCATCAGTAGCAGGGACCTAATTCTCATTGGCTTAGATTTCTGGCCCTGATGTTTTTTTAATGCTGGGGGAAGTGATATTCAAACCCAACTTCTGCCATTACACATGCAGATGCCTATGGGGAAAATTACAGTGGCTTTATTTAAAGTAAACATCTAAAGTATCTGCCACTGATTTCCAATGTAACCTTGGAGAAGTGGCATGATGTAACACTTTGTTGGCTCTGTATCCCTGCTATTATATAATATATACATTTGAGGAAGTGTACAATGGTAAGAGGAGACAGAATTTGTACTCCCTTCTGCCCATTTCCTGACTTATATATGCACCGTTGGGATTCATTTGCTAAGATTCTCGAGGTGTAAAAAATAACATTATTCAGGAATCTGATGTTGCAGTTGGGTTGATTACAGTGGTAGCAGTTCTGTTCTTTCCTCTTGTTGTCAAGTTTATGCTGGCACAGCAAAATGGATGTGCTGTAACCTAGCTAGTACAGCAGAAGTGAAGATAGTTATGATCTTGAACACAGAATAGCAACCAGAGTACACATTATTTAAGGCCCTGGATTATAGCCCGTGCTAATACTCATGCTGCTTTGATTTCAATCTTGCTATTGTTTAAAGTAGATTAAATGAGGCCTATGTTAAATTGACCCCTTTTTCCCATATGGGCACAGCCTACTAGCTAGACCATGGCCACATGTGTCAGGGATATGATGAAGAAAAATTTAGCAGAGGACTTCTCTAGAATGCCATTGCATCTTTTCTGTTGAGGTGCTGACTTTTAACAAAGCAGGGCTGATGCTGGGTATGGACAAAGTATGCTTTGCCTATGGAAGCAGTATGTCAGATGTAATAAACCTATGAGGCTTTGTTTCTTATCTAGCCCGTATCAGAGCCCAGAAAGCCCTTTCCTGCTGTGTCTGGTGCTGCTGAAGAAAGGACAGTCTTCATCTGTGGGATAACTTTTATTTTTTCAAGAAAAGCAAAAGTCACTACCGATAAGGGTGTCAGGAGCAATGAGCCCAGGTTTTTAGAGCTCTCTTTGTGGTGCTTTGTTCTAGCTTTGCTCTGATCTTCCCATAGGAGGAAGAATTTTAAATGACTGACCTATGTGCAGCAACATTCAGGTTTGCCTGCCTAGTCTCAAGCTGTCTCTGAACCATCATCCTCGTGCAGTGGGCGGGCCAGAAAATTTCCTTTTTCCAAGCATGATCCTACAAAAGAGTGTGTTTAGAATAGTGCCTGTAGCCATCCAGGACAGGAATTCTGCATGGCCTGTAAGTGGCCAGGGAGAAGAAAGGCATATTTAATGCCTTTCCAAGGTAACATGCCCTTGCAGTGATGATCAGTAGGTATGATGAACATATGGGGACATTCTTATTAAATAAGAAAATGCTTTCTTCAAACAGCCATTTTCCAAAGTAGGATAGCACTTTAAAAATAGAGCTGGGGTCAAATTATGCTCTCAATCAAGGAAACAATACACTTTAAGTTCAGGGAGTCCTGTATATGAGAAGGCAGATCTCCTTCACAACCCTGTGAACTTCTTCAAGTCTTCTACCTCTTTAGTGAAAGCCATGTCCCTAACCCCCTCTCACGGCGCTCCCTGAGCCCACAAAGGCCTGATCTAAAGCTTGGTGGTGTTACGTGGAGAGCCCCACTGATCTGAGTGGGATTCAGCTCTAGTATCCTAATAAGCAGCTTGCTCTCCCACTTATTTCTTATTCCTCACATTGACAAACATGTAGGATTTTGCCTGAGTGAAAATTCAAGTCTGAGATTTAGTCTGTTGTTGTCTTTAATTCTAGTATGTTTATTTCAAAGAGTTTGCATAAAAAGACAAGGGGCATTGAGTATTAAATACACAAGAATAATAGTATATGCTGAGGGGAAATGGAGGAGTGAAAAAACATGTTTTCAGATTCTGTCTTTGTTTGCGCTGGTACAGCTGTGCTGGCTGCAGTGAGGAGGCAGCACTGTGGCACACAGCTCCCAGCTGCGGGCTCAGTTCAGCTCCTAGGCACTCAGGCTTCGCTCCCAGTGGTGCCAGCTGGCATGTTTGGAAGTAACCTCCTGACAAAAAGGCACACTGTGATTTTATGAAAGGAGGATTTTTAAATCCTGAGAGTATAGAGGCTGTGAATTTTCTTCAGGAACATTCAGTCGTGTACTTGAGAACCTTTGTTCAGTTTTAAATGACTTTTGAAATGTTTGCAAATAGCTCGAGTCTCATTATTTATCTTACATGGGAGCAGAATAAGCACCCAAGTAATGTATTCACTGGGACTTACAGCTAGACCATATAAGGAGAAAAAATGTGTTTTCCCTGAAACCTGCTTTGATATTTACTATAAAATGCACCCAGAGTTAAAATCTTTATGCCGTGCATGGATTTTATCCCAGATATGGTTCATTGTTCTCAAGATGAAAGTGCTGACTAAGCTAAGTATGCCTGAATCCTCCTATCATGTCCTTCCTCTCACAAATCCTCCTGTCATCAGCTGATCTGCTCTGCCCGCAAAACTACGTATCACTCCTGCTCAGTGCATTTGAAGATTCACATCTGATGGCAGCATTTGGCCATTATTTTATGTGGCATGATACAAATACTGTGTGGCCCTTCTCCAGGTATACATAGGGACAAACGTTCCTTGAAATGTGGAATTTCTTACTATGGTTGGTCTCAGTTATGGTCCACAGACACCTCCAAGTGTGACAGTGGACAAGTACCCAGAAGGGTGATGGTTTTTGTATGCAGCTTCTGCCTGTGGGGGCTGACCTCACTGTGCCAAATAAAAGCAGCCCGGCAATGAATTTTGAAGCCAAATGGCACCAGCTGGTGTCCACACTGCTTAGGGCTATTCTTTCTAAGGAAAATTTTTCTGAGAGACAGATTTGTGGGAATGGGTCCCAAACAGAGGGAGGGAAGGAGCTACAGTTAAATTTAGCAGGGTAGATAAATCATGTGATTACCATGCCTGCTGGAGCTGCCCAGATCGAGTGGAAAGCCAGTGGAAGCCAGGCCAAGTTTACATGTGTCTGTAACCTATAGTGGAGAAACAGTTACAGTGAAGCCCACGTGCAAAGGCGGCAATTTGACAGTGTGCAAGAGTCTCTCTGCCTTCGTGAGATATCGTGGTGGGCAGAGATGCAAAGAGCAAGCCAGAGCTCCTCACACCTGCAGCTGCAGCCCAGCCAGATGCAAAGCTAGCCAGAGGGTCTATGGACTCTCACTCGTTGGATCATTTTTGTTGCAGAAGCTCCCTTTCCTCATCCCATACCTGCCCTTGCTATATACACCCCAAGGGCTTTAAATGCAGGCTGAGGTGTGTTTGAAACATCCTTGCTAGTCTTACACTGGGGATGAGTTTCCCTGCACAAGGGAGATTCTCCATCCAATTTCAACCACTTTCCTTTGCTGAGACACAAAGTATCTATCTTAACAGACTGGAGAATCCAATCCAGAATTCTCATAAAGTAGCAGGAATATTTGGGTATATCTCAAAGAAACCATTATCACCATTCCCAGAATGCCAGACAACAAGATTACAGAATACCCAATGATTCCATACTCAAAAGTGATAATACATTTTAATACAGAAGAAGTTTTTAGGGAGGAGCAGTTTGCTTTTTGCTCTTTAAGATATCAGTTAATCAACAAAATTGCCTCTTTAAACCAACCTTCTTTACAAAACAGTTTATAATGATCAAGCTGCAAAGCTCAAAACAATAATAATAAAAAATATAACCCTGAAAACTGGGTTTGGAAGGCATAAAATAATCTTCCTTTACAACATGGATGCTAATAAAAGAAGTCTAAAATTGTCTATTGTCATAGCTTTAATATTAACACTGGCTGCTTTGGCAAGCTTTAAAGACTGGGCTGCACTATAAAACCTAAAAATGTCCTGGACTTGGAGTTGTTTACACAAAATATGAGGAGATATAAAGTTACAGAGCTGGGGGTTGGAAGAGATGGCTTTAAAACCATCCTCCATGCACTGACGTCACATGGAAGCCAGCTGCTAGGATGATGCTAAACGGAACTGTTTTTCAGTCTGCAAAAGTTGTGGAGTTACTCAAAGAGATTTGCAAGTGCTGCCCCGTTTGAAAGGTTGTATCTTGTTTAGCTTTCTTTTTCCTTTTAAAGATCAAGATTTGCAGAACTGGATCTCAGCTAGCTATGCATTTCGTCGCTTTCACTGCTATTTAGAAATGGACTGCAAAATTTCTAAAGGATTTCTTACTCCATGAAAGGTATGGTTTTGTTTTATTTTAAATTAGTATTTTTGAACAGTTTTGAACAGCTAAGATTTAAAAAACAGTGAAAATCAGTAATGTGGCAGACAGTTATTTAAACATCTCTCTAATGTTCTTATTTATATGTTATGTAGTGTTTAGGTATGTTATACTTGTTCTTTATTTGTACGGACTCTTGATCGGTTCAGTCAGTTTCTCCAGAGCAGGGATGGATATATTAACAAAACAGAAAAGACAGGTACCATTCTGAATACTTTAGTCCTTATATTTTTCTTTTTCATTTTCTTTTCCTCTTTCTTCCTCTCTCTTCCGTCTTTCCTTTCTTTCTCTGTTTCTTTTTCTTCCTTTCCTTCTTTGTTGCTCTTTCTTTCTCTTTCTCTTTCTTTCTTTTCTCTTTCTTTTTCTTTCTTCTTTCTTTCTCCTTCCTTCCTTCTTTCTCTCTCTCTCTCTTTCTTCCTTCCTTCTTCTCTCTCTCTCTCTCTCTCTCTCTCTCTCTCTGCCTCTCTGTCCCCCCCACCCATTCCCTTTTTTCATTCTCTCTCTCTCATTCAAATGTTATTTCTTTTGGGGTATAAAGTGCACAGTACTGTAACACCTGTCACTCTTTTATAACTGAGTAAATAAATATTTCCTTAGTCATCCAAAATACAGCACCTAGTTTGATATAGTTCAATAGCTTTTTTTCTAAAATCAAGGGAAGGTTTGTGTATCTGAATGGTTATGAACACTCAATCTAGCTAATCTCTGTTGGAAAATAACATCTTCTCTACTGAGGATGCTACAGCTTATTTTCAGAAGTTCCATACTCCAAGATAGAGGTTGATTTCAAACTATTTCACATTTTTAATATGTGGATAGAAAGGACATAGGTAAGACATGGGGGAATAGTAGCATTAACATTAAATAGTAGCTTAAAATATTTTTTTGCTTGAGAGGAGGGAGGGCTAGAGGAGCAATAAGGGGAAAATGCAGCTGATGTAGACAAAATTGATTATTTGCTTGAAGCTGATTGCTGTAATGAGCTTCTGACCTTGTCTAGGACATGCAAAAAAAGCCAATACTGCAAGACCGCAGATACTGTTCTGATCCACACAGAAAATTAAAATCGTGCTTGCCTGTTGCTTACATAAAAAGGATATAGCTTTTTAAATAAAAAAAGGAGAGAAGTTACATTCTACATCTTATTGGGTTGTGTAAGCCATGTGAAATGCCCATGAGGACATTCTACAGCTGCCTACAGACAGAGGGTGTATTACCAGGGCTACAGATCAGAGTTTATCCCTGGTTCCCAGGAAGGAAAAAGAACAAACAGACCGAAAAAAAAAGGGGGGGGAGGGGAAGAGACACAAAGAGATAGGAGTTAAAACTCTCAGAGGAATTTGCCCAGCATACAAAAGCAGAAAAACTATATAGTCATCCAGCTGCTAACATCAATAAACATGAGCTTTCTTCTCAGTATTTGTGTAAAAAGGAAATCAGAGAAGTGTAAGAAGCAGTACAAGCTTTCTGTGGACCTTGGAGCTGCATGTAACTGTCCGTATCTAAACTTTTGCAAGATGTGATTGCATTTTGATGGTCTCCAATCTATTTCTATAATTAGACTCCCATATGAAATAGCTTGTAAATTGTTAAGGTGGATGCAAACATGGCAATAATAGTTCCCAGCACTAAGAAACTACAAGCAGTCTTTTAATGCTATATGAATGCTTGAAAGGATTACAGATTATATATCTATTCTGATATGTATAAATAAAATTTTAGTGCATAGTCTTGAGTTTCTCTCCAGTAATATGTATTTATTGCTGCTGATTGAATCGTGGCCATTACTACGAATGGTGCACTGGGAGACTCATAATTTGTGCAACTTACAGGCAGATTATGCCTGTATCTCTAGTTCATGACTTGACAGTGTTTCCACACTTTATCTATGTCTTTCTGGCACACAATTGAAAGAATCCAGAGGAGCAGAGTCAATAGAGAAATATATTTCTCTGAGATGTCTTGGAAAAGTTATAAAGGCATAAATGTAGCAAAAAAAGAAAAAAAGCAAATGACCTTTGGACTAGCAAAGTGAGAAAGCATTGAAATGGTTGTAAAGTTCTTCAGCAATAGATGTTTAGATTGCAAAGATCTTTAATGCAGGAGAAATTTTATGTAAGTTCTTTTTCATCAACACTTACTGAAGTCTTTGGCACAAAGCTGAAACTTTGGTCTGGAGAGGTGCAGTTTCTATAGCCTGGCTGCCTTCCCTAAGAAGCCATGAACAAACCAGTGCTTGGCTTCTCTTTTGTTGAGAATGCTGTATTGTCTTTCAGCAGCTGTCTTAGTTGCAGGGAATTTTATATTTTTGTAATGCTGCTCTGTATGCTTCTAGGCAGCTGGAAAAAGAAAAGGGTTGAAATCTATCTGTAGACAGTTCAGGGACAGATTGCCATTTCAGAGCTCCAAGACAGCTGTGAAGCAAAATTTGAAAGAGCTAAGCTCCAATGCCATGTGACATGGTGACACTGTTGTGAAACAGCCTGGCAGAGCTCGGTTCAGAGCATAATCAGCCTGTTCTCTAAGACCTCAATCCAAAACTCTTTGAGGTGAACAGTTTTGCTACCACTGAGTTTGAACTGGGCACCTGATAGCTGTCAGTTGAAACATCCTGTAGCAAGACTTCATATGATGCAAAGACCTGAGCAACCTGTTGGGCTTCAGCTGAGCTCTCCGCTTATTTGTTAATGAAAGAAGCTGCCAAGTTTGGCATCAGCTCACCAGTCAGCTGAAATAATGCAGACACTGCTAAGCCATGATTATATAGTAGCCACAGCTGAATCAGCATGGTTTGCCTAATAAAATGTGAGATGAGGAAGAACTTTGCATGAAGCTCAAGAATGAATATTCACTGTATCAAAGAAAATGTGGAAGATAAAATGAGCAGTTCCTGTGAGCTGGCAAGCACTGACTCTCAGTCAGGAAAATGAACAAACTCCAGAAGGGAGAACTGGGCTTACCCCTAGTTAACCTTGTGATAATTTGTCTGCCCATACACTTGCGTTCCGGTAGGAGAGCAAAGCAATCCGGAGGCATGTTGTGAATAGAACTAGATTCCATGTCCACCTAAGTAACACAACAGCTTGCTTTGGTGGCCAAAGTTAACAAACTCGAGTATCAATATTTATGTACAAGCCACTATACCACAGAAATAGTTGTAACTGAATGAATGGGGTTTTTTGGCATTGTTGACATAGTAAATGGGCTGATAGTAGTGGAGTTTCCATTTTCAAACCTGAGAAAGCAAGGGGAAGACCAGCCCATAAAATCTACAACTGTTTTGTCTCAAAGTTAAAAGAACAGATTTCCAGCTGAATTTCAATTAGTGCAATCAGAGAATAGGTTCCAGTTCTCCCTAAGCTGATCATGGAACTAATGTTTATAGTTTTAGATCTGTGTATCCAAATTCCATTTACTCTTTCTAGTGCCCTATAGTTCTTTATATAGTAGAATGATGTTTTCTGCTGTGTATGTGTTTGTAACATGTAAAAAGCTTTTCTCTCCTGTTTTCCTTCGTGTAGTCTAAAGCATTCATATAACCATGAGAATTTGCTTCAAGTATGAAGTTTATAGTCTTCAATTACTAGAAGAATGTCATAATTTTTGTCATGCTACATGCATGTGTGAAAAGATTGCATGAAAAAACACTGTATCTTTACACTTACAGTTGTCTTTTGAACAAACACAAATATAGCTTTCACCCTCAGGGGTAGACCTTGCCAAGGTCCTAAAGTGTCCTAAAGCACCAGTCAGTGTCATGCAGGCTCAAATTTCATTGAAAGCAGGTTTAGTGAAGAGTGATGGCAAAAGTGTGAAGTGGCCACAGTACACAACGTGCTGGGGCAGACATTTCTGGATTATATGATGCTAGATGTGCATCCCTCCTCACCTTTTCAGATTGGGCCTATCTACTCTGGGGTTTGCTTCCCATGATGCTTAGTCCGTATTGCAGTCATACTGCAGATATAGATCATGCAATCCTGTGATACTGTCTCTTGCAAGAATATTTGAGTTAATTTTTTTTCTTTTTTTTCCTGAAAGCTAAAATCAAATACAAATAAGACTTATTTTGATAAACTTCCAGGAAGCATTCAGGGAAGAAGGAAAAACACAGAGCTACCTTCTTGCTGTTACACAAACTGTAGCCATGGACCTATGTGAACACCTGGAGAATACTGAGAAGAATTGGAATAAAGAGAAGATGGAACTGCTGGAGAGATTTGACAATGAAAGGAACGAATGGGAATGTCAATGGAAGGTCATGCAGAAGAAAATAGAAGAGGTACCTTTAGACAAAACTCTGAACACTAACTTTTTCACTTAAGGCTTGTCAGTGACTAGAGGTCACTTCTATGAGTTTTTCTCTGGGTGATTTCCAATTCCCTGTCTGTCACTGGGAGTTTCTAATAGCTGATGGTAGGATACAAAGCCTGGGGTTAAGCAGTATTTACAACTGCTCATTTAGTACTCATGAATAAGGAAAAGAAGCTTAAATGTCACTTTGTGTCCAATTTGCTATAATATTGCTCGCTGTATGTACTACAGCCAGTTGTTCTGGGCGTAAGTCACAATGGTCATTTTATATGTGCTTTTTACAAGTATGGACATGCTGGACAGACCTGCATGTATGGAGTTTAGGAAATGCATGCTTAGTAGCAAAATTTCAGTCTAGGTATCATAATATAACTCTCTGGTAAAAAGTAATTACTTGGAACAAGTCTGCTAATGTCATACATCGAACACTGTATGATGCAGAGTTATTCTGGCAAGAATCTGCTCCATTTATGGATGACATTTAGCAGAGAAAATGTCTACTGTAAATATCATGAAAGCCCTGACACAACTTTTGTTTACACATAGTAACATACACTCCCTCTCTGCCATTTCTAATGAATCTCTTTCCAGAAATAGTTTAGGCAATTATTTATTATTCTTTTATCCCCAAATTATCACTTCGGCAGAACCCTCTGGCACTTTGTAATGCACACATTGAATCTTCCTTGGCAAGGTATACGGACAAGCTTTTCATCAGTGAGCTTTCCACATTCTTCATTCTAATATACACATGAAGTAGTTTTGTTTGCTCTCCGCCAACACCATGCTGTGGCTGAGCAGCGCAGGTATGTATGGTGGAGATTGCTCACATGAAAATATGAGAAGGAAAATGACCAGCACCAAATGAATTGCAGCGATACACTGCCCTCCGCTTGCAGCATAACTCCATAATGTCAGCTTTCTTATATTTTGCCTGCAGTTCTTCCGGACTTCGGTATGATAATCATGGCCACTTTCTGCCTTTTTGTGTAATGCCGCTTCTGTGCTGTCTTACTTAATTTCACCCCGAAGGTGAGAGCGCTTCAAAAGTTAGTGATGTGATCTGTGTATGTAGTTGAATATCATTTTGTTTGGTTTATAAGCTGTTTTGGAATGAAGGTAGTATGTTGTGATAAGGTATTTTGATGTAATAGCATTATTAGAAGTCCTGATAACAGCAGCAAAGACCATGTGTGTTCCATGTTTTTTCATTAGTGTGTGGGTTAGGAAAGCATGATAGGGGTGAAAAAATGATAAAGAATGGAATGGAGCTGAGGGCAAGAGAATTAAGCTAGCAGCTGGGTACTACAGAACAAAACTGCAGAAGATATTCTGAGGCTATTGGTAGCCTAAGGTTACTTCTTAAGCTGTCTGTAGCTGCCTTTGATTTCAGTTTCCTGAAATTTCTTTCTCAAAGTCACATGGCTGGAGAAAAGAGGGGATACCTTGTAAATACCATCATCTACTAACACAGGTATCAAATCTTTCTACCCACACCCAGTGTTACTGAGTGAAGCATCATTCAAAACAGAAGATAAATATGTTCTTTCATCATAAAGATCATCAGAGTATCATGATTTAATAGAGGATTTTACTCTTTTTTCAGCTTTACCAGGAGGTAAAACTTAGACGGGAGAACAATATGAATGTGCACGATAATAAGGACATTCACAGCAAGATGCTGCAGCTGTCCATGTATTCCCCTACTTCGGAAGAGAGTGACACAGTGGAACGGAACTATCAATACAATGTGGCAAATGACAGGAAGGAAAAAGGGAGTTTGCTCAGTAAAACAGGACAAGACTGTAAAGAAACCAGAGCCAAGAGGAAAAACAGTGATCTGTTAAGGGACAATCTGGCCTTTGAGAACCACGAGGAACCTGAAGACAGCCTCAGCATCAAAGCTTCCAATAAAAATACCAAGAATTATATTGGTGATCTCAATGTAGTAAGTAAAGTTTTAGCATGTTTTAGTTACAAGGGTGAGGAAAACAGTGAAGCCTTTGGCCTGCCAGGGTTAACCTAAAGAACCGATCTCCCTGATTTTAGCTTCCCCACAAGGGATTGGCACTCCCTCCTCCACTTCCTCCTCAGTTTGCTATTGATGAGTGTCTTAGCACTGATTAAATGTGTTAACAGCATGCTCTTTACCTCAGTTCATAACTTGGGGGCATTTTCCTATCTTTCCTTGTGCTACTTTGCTCTGCTCTGATTCTCATATGTAAATCACCACAAGTTTCAAAATAATTCTGGAGGTACCATTTAAAAATGCTTATGTTAAAGAAATATTTTTATATTTATAAAGGCTCTTAAAGAACTTGCCAGAGTTAGTGAAGAATTATGCAGCTATCAAGAGGAAGTTCGAAAGAAGTCCAACCACAGAAGGTAAAAACATTATTTGACCTCTTTATGTTAGAGAAAGAAAATGCATAATGAGACTTACTGTGCTCCTGTTCATTTTGAAGTGGGGGAGTGCAGTTGAATTTATTAGGATCTGGATAGGTTCCATCCTCTGAGTGTTTCAGTGCTCAGAGTAAAACGTTCAAATGAAATATGTTGAAATATAGTCCAAGGCTATGTTTTATTTGCAGAATAGAGTTTACCTATAGAAACGACAAAATGACATTAGTAATCATATGAGATGAAATTGTACCTGTTTCTAATGGCTACACAGAGGATTAGGAGAGTGAAAAGATTTTTCTCTCTGTCCCTGTCTCATTTCCATGCAGTTTTATACAATGTTATACGGGTATGTTAGGCTGGAAGGTTTCTTTGCATTAAGACCAAATCCAGCCGTAAATGGTGGGGATGTATCAGAGACTGAGAGTCCAAGAGCACAAACAAAGCAGGAGAAGGGAGAGCCATCATACATTTGTACTAATGGAAAGATAGTAAGCCATGCCCTGAAAAGAACTGTAAATGAATATTCCACCATCTGCTGGAAATTCAATGTTCATGGTCTCCTTTGCCAAGCTAAACACCAGTCTTCCTCTTGAGCTGTGCAAAAATGCTCCCAAGGTAAGGCTGTACCTGTGTTGTGGCAGGGTACAGACCATGAAACAGATTGGCAGAGGCTATGTAGTTTAACTAGGAAGAGCCTGCATGGTGGCAGGCTCTTCCAAGATGCTCACAAAGAGCAGAGAGACTCCTTACACTCCCCCATGCAACCACATTCATGCTCAATCAGTCTGCTGGGTGTCTCACTAAGTTATTACTGCAGTTGGGTTAGTGTTCATATCTTTAAAGCAAATGGAGTAATTAGTGATGAACAGTTATTCTAAATGCAGACTGAGGGAGGTGATTTTTGAACAGACCTCAAAAGATAGATTTGTACTGTCATGTTTAATGTTAGGAAACCTACACAAGGGATGTGCTATGTCTTAAGGATTTCCTCATTCAGTTTGTGGGTAGAATCTCACAGCAGTTATTAAAACTCATGAGATCCCACTAGCCTTCCTATAGGATAGTTAAAAAAAATCATCTACAAAAACTCAGAAAGATAATATCAGTGACAAGGGAAAGGAATACAAGATTCCCTTAGTTGAGCCTTTTTCAAATTCTTCATGTATGTTTGAAATATGTTGGGTGTATCAGCTGCAGCAGAACTGCTCCCAAATCCTTTTTAAGCAGCTAATCTTAAAACACCTGTTCATGGGGAGAATGAATCCATGCTGAGGTCCCCTGAGGGAATATTCTTATTACTCTTCCTTAAAATGCCTCTCCTTTTATGTCCAGAATGAAGTCACTTCCTTTCCTGGGGGAATTTGAAGAAACCCAAAACACAGTTATTCTGCCTGAGATGAACCATGTGTCCAGCAATGAATCACAGACTTCAGTTGCTTTTGAAACAGAGGACCATAATAATAGGAAGAATCTGATGAGCTCCACCAACGGTTTGAAGGACTTGTCTTATAGTGCTGGTGACAGAGGAACAGACTTCAGACCCTGGCAAAAAAAAGAAGCTCCACCAGTTCCTCCACGGAGCACTTCTCGGCACCTGACAAACTCACTTTCTGCAGTTGTCCAGCTTTTTGAAGCACCCATAAGAGATCCAAGTGTCAAAAGCAATTGCAAGGTTCAGGACTGTAGGAGTGGAAATAAATTGATGAATCCTTCACCTGTGAAACAAGATGAAACTGCTGTGACCTGTGCAAATGAAGGACAGACTGTAAAAGGTCCTGTGATTGTAAGTGCTGCAATACCTGTAAACAAAAATGAGTGCAGTGTATCAGCAAGTTTCTGTCACAACACATGGGCATATGATGTGGGCAAACTTGAAAAGGATAGTAGAAGTGAGCCTTCCGCACTGTCAGCCCAGAAGAGTTGTTCAGATGGAAACATGGCTCAAAACAAGATACACCAGAAACAAAATCTCAAGTCTCATAGCAGTCGTTATTTCAGTAATGACTTTTATGCCCCTGCTGCCCTGCACAATGATCTTTTGGGAGACTCTAGGTGTACTTTGGGAAAGACCCAAAGAAATGAAACTTTAGCAGCAAAGATCGATGAGTTTAACCGGACTGTATTTCATACAGATAAATGTAACAATTCTTTGCAAGAAAACCAGATGCTTCAAACAGCATCGGAAGACCACAAACCTCGCAGCTCACTGTGTGACTCTGTGATTAGCAGGACAGAAACTGTAAATGCATCCTGTATTTCAAATCCCAAATTCTCTGCAGCAAAGGAAAAAGAAACTAGTAACCCTAGCAAAATTACCAGAACAGCAGGGCAACAAAAGCAAATAAATGGACTTCCAAATACTAGTGGTTATAGGCACATGCTTCATGAGCATGACTGGAGACCAAGTAATTTATCTGGTCGCCCACGTTCAGCTGACTCAAGGTCAAACTACGGTGTTGTTGAAAAGCTTTTGAAAAACTATGAAAAATCAATAGTGACTTCTCCATGTAACGCAAAATGCTGCAAAGATAAGTGGACGCAGGCAAATTTTGAGTTCACTGATGGGGGTTGTGAGACATCGAGTCAGTATTTAGAAATGCTGCAAACTGACCAAGGAAAGCAAGAGTTTCTGAGGAATTCAGCCAGACATATTGGGCAGCAACTCAAGCAAGGAAAAGAGAGGCAGAAGTTACCAGAGGTAAGATTTGTAAGAGTGGCAAAAAAAAAATAATCCAGTTTTATATCAAACTTCAGATTCTAAAACAAGGCAAGCTAACATGATGTTATAACTAATTATGTAAAATTAGACACTTTAGGCCAGGATCTGGATGAATCAGGAGTAATTCCTCTGAAGTTAGAGCTACAGGAGGGTAGAAGCTTATGAATAAGCATGACCACAGTGAATGCATGCACCAGATTTTGATCTCTGTTGCTCTGGTGTAAAATGAGTTTAACTTCAGCGTCACTGCAGTGCAGGTATTTAAAAACCTAACTAATGATAATTGCAATCAGATTTTAGCTCCTTGAAGCTTCCAGTAATAAAGTAAACTCCTCTTACTCATGTCTCAGTTCCAGGCTTGCAATATATATTGAAGCATAGGACACAGAAACAGAAGAGTATGGCATAACTATTTAATTTACATTTGGCTGAATTTTATTTGCAAAAGTTTAGAAATGTTGCCTTTGCCTACATTCTTTCTTGATAAAATGAGAAACAGATGTTTTTGAAAATGTATTATTAGTTAGAGGTTCTGTAAATGGCCACAAAGAAAGAAAAGTCACAGTTTTCCCCAAAAGCTCCTTGGTCAAAGAGCACAAAGAAATATACCCCTTACCACCTCAGAAAAGAGGAGGCAAATGTGTTTGGAGCTGAAAAACTTAAACGAGTCAGATTGTCAGCCGATATCCCTCAAACTGTCACAAGTCCACAGATTTCAGTGGAGCTATGTGGATTTAAACAGCTGAGAATCTGACCCTGTAGATTTTTCTCTGTGTATCTTTATGTCAGCCTTGCAGTGGTGCAACATCATGCTTAGCAGAAACATCTTTACTACTGTTTAGAAGGAAAAAAAAACCCACGAGGCATCTGATTTCTTTTTTTATCCAATGAAGATTTGATAGGAAAACAAATTTTCATCAATGGTTATGTACGGAAGAAATAATGACCACATATTGCTCATAACTTACATCAGTGTAAGCCAGAATAACTTTACTAAACCAATGGGATTTTTTTCTTCATAGGCTCATACTTTGTGCTGTTTTTTCTATCTGTATAAAGTGAATGTAGAATACATCCTGATTAGGGGGTAGCACTTTAGATCCAGCAGCACTCCCTTCACACAGATGTAAAGAACTACAAATGGCATGAGGCATGGAGGAATTTGGGTTATTTTCATTATGTCAGATTTACATCATTGTAGCTAAGATCAAAATCTGTTGTTATTTTCTGTGTATATAAAGGCTCTGCATGCAGACGTGGCACTGCATTAATAAATAAGTGCCAAAAATAATTTATGAAGTGTAAACAGCTTCATGTTGCACTAATGGAACCAGTTCTTAGCAAGATGTGACTGCTGAAATAGGATCTATCAAAAAGATGCCTGAAAAGTACATAGATCTTACTAATGTAAGACAGTATTCTGAGTTTTATGCATAGAACAGTAAACAGAGTTCATTCACAAAACTTCCAAAAATGAAAAGAAATCTGCAGGATCAGTGAATGTCAGGTTTGGCTTACATTAACATTTTATACCTTTTAATGTGTCTGACACTTGTCTCTACATGTTTTAAACTGCAACTGATGAGAGAATCCCTATACATAGAAATATCTGTTCTTTTGCGTTCTGTGCATTACTTTATGCCTTTTAATAGCTTAAGACCACCTGTTCTGAGGTCACCTCAAATGTGTTCCTACATTCCCTTTGCATTTCACAAAAGCCTTTTGTGCTGTAGCTTGTTACAGCAAGGAGTTGCATTTGTGTTCTAGGTATCCATGCCAGCTAAATGCTCAAGTGGGAAAGGTTTCTCCCGGCCAGCTCGGCCAGCAAATCGACGCTTACCTTCTAGATGGGCATCCAGATCACCATCAGCACCGCCTGCTATGAGAAGAACAGCGTACAACTATTCTGTCTCCTTTCGGTCGGAGACCTCAGTAGTCTGAACCCAGAGATGGGTTGAATGGTGTTGTGAAAGCTCCACACCTCATTATAACTGTGTTCGGTATGTGTTATAGCAACCAGTTCTACAGTGTTGTATCTTGTCCAAGACTGATCCCATCACTTGACTTGCTGGACAATGCATTTTGAATCTTAGGTCATCATCACAGTCTTCAGTGTTTTTATTGAGATGAAATAACTATACCCCCATTTTTCTCTGGTTTTTTTGGTAATCACTCACAAGGAATTTTTTTTTTTGAATGGCATCTTTCTTAATTTGCCACTCAATTTTGAGTTGAAACGATGTATAGTGCTGTATATTCTGACTCTTCTGCAAACAGCAGAACGTAAAGCTGTATGCATGATCTGTGTTTGTAGGTGCATGTGTCGGAATAGGAAGTATACAGGTCTGTATTTAGAAGAGACAAACTGTACTAGTGTTGACATTGAAATTACAACTTATATGCCTACATATATATATACTTTGTGTTTATTTTAAAAAGTTTGAAATATACAGTCCTGATGACATTTATATTTTGTATATCTTTTACATAGGTTCACAGGTGTAGTATTTAATGTACAAAAACTAAATATGCATTTTTGTGACTCTGACTGCAGTGATAATGCCTTGCACAATACGTATCTGAAGCAGACTAGCTCGACTGATTCCTCAGTTATGCTTCATGGCATCCTTGTTCAGTTTCCTAATCCATATGATGCTAGGTCAAAGTACCCAAACATATTTTTTCTGAATTAAAATATTATATGATTTGTACCACATTAGCCTTTTTCAGCACCAGAGACATTCCTGAAATATTCCAACCCCTTAAAAAGCTTAAATGTGCCATTATATATATAGCATACTGTAAACATTTAACTTTGGTAGATTCAACTAGTGTAATATACAGCTTATGAAGGGAAGAAAAGGGTTGTGTATGCTCAATTCTGTAAAACTTATTTTTCCTTCTAGCATTATACTTTGAGGTTTGGCAAAGTCAGATAACAATGGACTTGTTTACTTTCACTCAAGGCAGGAGAACAAGGACTGTTGTTGTTCCCAGTGCTGCCGACGCACTTCTTTTTTACTCTCCTCCTAGACTAGAGTGCCTGAGCCAATTATTAACTTACTGCTCCCTGACCGACTTACAGCAGTCAGTTATGAAGTTTACTTGCACTCTGGCAACAAGCTGCATATGGTATGGAAATATTGCATCGAGATATGATCACACTGGTGCCAGAAATCCTAGACAAATGGCATTGGAAGTATGTTTTTGCCATCATCTGACTCTGTATTATTGGCCACCCAAATGATGTGTATGGATATGTATGGGTGCTACCCAGACTCTTGTTGAACTTTCAGAAAGACAGTGTCCTTCATTTTGGAATTTTTGCACCCTTCTCCAGGCTGTTGTTGGATGCGTAGTGTGGTAACAATGATAAATGTTATCATTAAACAGCATGTCTAGGTTAAAAGGAGTAAAGAAGCACTTCTTCAACATCAGCCTAATCTTATGTCTTGCACCTTTTCTTCTTCCCTTGGAGAAATATAGTGTGTTCAAAGGAATTTCAGAAATCATCCCAGGATCCATTAACATGCACATCTTCCTACATGAATGTAAAAAGGATTTCAGAGAGAGTGTAGGCTTTTGTCCTAGTGAATTGTATGTGTGGCAATATAGGGAAAATTAGTTGTGCTTATCTTGGTAGTGATTTATTGTCCTACTCCAGTGATGTTGAGAATCCACAACTTACTGCTTCCTTTTAGGGCCTTGTTCTTCTTTCTTCTGCACAACTAAGTAATTGCAGGGAGAGAAAACAGGAGACCACATTTTCTGCGCACTATAGCCTGTGTGGTAGTATGACTACCTTTTCAGGCATGACAGTGTTGAAGTGAGCAGGCATTAGAGCCATAAATCCAGCCTTATCACATCATTGTGGCTGCCTGCATAGCAAAGATGTGCTCAGAGACTTTGCCTAATCTAGACTTCCTAGTCCTTTCTATGCGTGAGTGGTGGGAAACCCCATAATAACGTACGAAGGCTTCAAGCAGACAAATAATTCATCGAAATTTACTCAGACATTAGTACAAAATTATTACTGGAAAAATTACAAGGACATAAAACCTTGAAGCAAATTTATACAGGTTGGATAGAGACAAAAATCTGTGTGCTTGAGTGAAATACCAAGAGTACTATAGATTTGCCTGTTTGCCCTAATTTACAGATTGCACTCCATTAACTTCCTTAGAACTAGAAAAATTATAGATGCTTTAAAGTTAATTTGGAACATTGCTCAAGATTATATCTAACTGTGAAAATCAGCAAACCAAATGCCTTGCAAACTGACCTTTTAAACAGCTTTAAATGCCTAAAGCTGAGAAGAGGGTAATATGAGAGAACTATGTAAAATATTGTTTTTAATTTCAGTCAGTGTTGACTGTGATAAAACTTTTCTTTAAATTGCCTCATGGTGATCTTAAGCAGTTTTGTTCTGAAAAATGGTGGTGCACTTTTGTTTGAAGTATGTAGCTGTATGAACAGTTTCCCTTGATTTGTCAATGAAGATGGCTTTAGTTTCTTTGATTACTTTTGACATATATAACATTGTTGAAAAATAGAGAAAGGACCTACAGCACTCCCTGATGTATGTAAATTTAATTAACAGGAGGTTTTTGAAATAAACTAATAGGTCAAGGACAAGTCCATTTTGTCAAGATTTTTTGTGTCCATACACATTGGTTTTGATGGCCAAAGTCATCAAAACTGGTGCTTTTGGCCTATGGCTAGCTAGCTGGATATACCATTTTTAGAAACTTGCCGCTGAGACTGTTTAAATATTGTCTTTTCAGCCATACCCATGACAGGACCAGTGCATCATGGTGAATATTTTAGTTCCCAGAACTGTGATTACTAAACCATAGTTACTGCTTATTTGCTATAGGAGGGAAGAGCTCTGTCGAGCTTCCAGGTGCCCCCATATTGTCTATGACAGGGAAATGTAGTCATCTTGGAAGCTCTGAGGTAAGAGAGTCTCTGCACACACACACACACACACACAAACACGCACACACGCACACACGCACACACACACTCACTGAAGAACCACAAATGATCTAAGTGTAACTTGACCTTTCTATTAATCCTAGGATCACCTACAGGAGCATTTAGTTTTGCAAGCCTGCTTTTAAAATGGCAGGTTTAATATTATTCCTCCTTATGTTGTCTGAAGTCTTAATGCAGAAATAGTTTCTGTTTATTTGAACTCTGAACAAGTCTAAGATTCTCTGTTCTGCATGTTTAGGGGCATTAGTATTGAAATAAATGCAGCAGGGAGTTTCAAAGCTATAAAAACTTCAAAATAAGTAAGAGGGCAGACACATGAAACTGCATCCTCTCTCACACACACGACAAATCAGCTGCCCATTGAAATACTGACAAACTGTCAAAGCTGAGGCTGTCACTAGGAATCAGCTGGCTGGTACTTAGTTGACAGAAAGGGGAATTCTCCCTCACACTGGGAGAAGAAGGCATGATCTTTCCCTAACTCCCCTTTTAGGGTGGAGGATGGTGGAGTAGAAACACATAGAAAACAGTCATTTAGGTCTTATCAACACATATAGCACAGCAAGCCACCTGAATGCTAGAAAACTGGCCTCACTCAGTGCCTCTGATAGAGGCAGAAGGAATAGAGGAAAAACTTTTGCTATTAACCTTTGGATATTGTTCCTTAAACTCAGCGTATATTTCCACTAAGTGTTTCATCTTTCCTGTGTTAGTGACAGTCTTCTTATGTATCTTTAAAATGTTGCTGAAAGGATGAACTTTGCTTGTTCTCCAGCAACAGTACAATTATCTCTGACCACTGCACATACAGTAAGGGGAGTCAGCTGCTATGTATAGCAAAGAATTGGCAATTGGTGTAATACAATTTTCCAGAGCATTCAGAGCACCAGGTTATTTCTCCTGTTGTCTATTTAAGAATTTGTTTCTGTAAATAGGAATTTTGTATCCAAATGGCTTCAACAGCATTTTAGCAAAGTTATACAGCATCCCAGCAAGCAGGCTAATTCCCTTACAAATTTTATTATTTCTGGACCAGGCCTAAATTTCCTAGCATGCAAGAACTTATGCAATTCTCACAGTGCTGCTATGCAAAGAATTTCTTTGGCTTTGGGACCTGTAATATACAACTCTAGCCATTATACTGTTGATATTCTCTGTTGAATTGATCCGTCTCTTTGATTGTGTACATGCTCTTTATACTGGAAGGATGAATGCATTTGCTTTCCTCAACTAAATCAAAACCCCTTGTTGCCTCTGGCCTTTCCACCACTCCTCAATTCCCAGTGGATGTATATTTTTATGTGATTTCTTGCCATTGTTCTATATGCATATGACATGGGATTTTCTATTTGTACTGCAGTCAAAATATTTTTTTGGACATCCTATTCTTAAAAGTGATGATGTTACTATGGCCATTCACAAATATATTAGATCTTGATTTATTGTTTTGCATCACTGGAAATGCATTTTCTTTATCAGCTGTTAGTGGTATACACTATAGAAACTTGTTGCTCTTATACTTTGAAATGATGATTAATCTGCTTTTGATGTTTGCTTCTCTCGCTTCTCCCTTCAACCCCCTTCCCTCACCCCCTGCTCCTGTTTTCTGTTTTGCAAAGTACTTTCCTCAGCAGAAACATGTTTCTGATGTGTACTGTTCATCCAGTTGCTGTGTGGCTATGGATCTCATACTTTATGGTGCCTTGGTAACAATGTTACTCTGGAAAGGATTGTATCAGAATTTCCATGTAGTAAGACAGACTGAACCCTCAAAATAATCAAACTGAAAGTGTGCAAATAAAAATCAGAAAGAAAACAGAAGAATCAAATAGGAGGGTGCAAGACTTGTAGTAAATGTTGTGGCTAATTCTTTGCTTCTAATGGAAGATCCCTTTGTAGTACCTGCTTCATACCATCTGAAACATCCAGTAATGTATTGCCTTTTTTTTTTTTAATCAGCATCTTTGTATGTATGCTTTTCCTGCTTCATGAGCATGTAATAGCAAGAGCTGCTGAAAGACTCATATTAGTGATGTCAGATTAATACCTTCCTCTTCCCATTTTTCATGGTATGGTGGTTATTGAAGAATACTTTGCTTCATTTGCTAATCCCTCCTATGATAGTTGGTTTTACCACTAGGTACATGAGAGTGCTCATAGCATGACCATTATGGAATTCACAACAGATGGTACCTTTCAGCCCATGCAGGAATCCCAGCACCACACAAGGGGACAGCCTGTCATACTGTTGAACTGTGGAGATTCCTGGGAAATAAATATGAACCAACCTTGTCCTCGAGTGCAGCAAGAACCAGAGTGTACCCGACCTCCACTGGTCATGTCAGGTAGCCAGACTACAGTACAAGCAACCTCACTCCTCAGTACAGGATGCTTTTTACTACACTGGGAACAGAATTACAATCTTATGCTGTCTTCTGCAGTGACGGCCTTCTCTAGGGACATCTGGGGAACAAGGGAGAAGTATAACCTGTCCTAGGACAGGGCATCTCATGAATTTGGATCAAATTCATTTCATGTAGTGTTATATCCCCTGCTATTTTCTAGGGAAAAGAAAAGTGAAAAAAAATTGAGTACAGCATAGTAGTTACTGTATGTTATTATTGTTTTCCTAGTAGCTAGCCAGAGGCTGCTGTGCTATGCCTTTTCTCAAGCAACTGAAGTCTACGATGTTTTTGTTGAAGGGTCCAGAGTTTGACTTCTCCCAATGGTATGTGTTTATGTGTGTATGGCCATGATTCACTGCAAAATGACACTGTAGGGAAAAGTCCCTACATCTCACACTTTTAAATCAGTTTATCTAATGTGGCAGCAAAATAAGCTGCTCTATTGCCTGGAATAATGTTTCCCTTTACTAGGGAGTAGAAGTGGTCCCAATCTGAATGGGGAGGAGAGCAGGCACTGAACACATATGTCTAGGGTGTGAAATACAGCTAGGGAAGCTGCACTGGCTGATATTAATGGGTGAGCTAAAATCCCTTGACCTTTTGCCCCAGTAAAGCCACAGTTTCTTTAATATGCGGTCTCAGTGATGCATACCCTTCTGCTAGCTTGGGACTAAAAATAGCATGTCACAGGGATCTTGATGTTACGGAGCCCAGGTTTGATCACCCCTCAGACAGTGGTGTCCAGGGGTATGCACCTGCTTGTCATTCACTGCACTGTGTTTTGCCAGTGCCCCTCAGATTTCCCTGAAGCAGTTCACTGCAGCTGGAAGAATTTGTAGCATCACCAAATCATATTCATAGTAGAAAAGAATGTTTCTTAAAGAAAATTGCACTAACGTGCAGGCTGCAAACGCTACACTGACAGCTGGCATGGTGACACAGGAAACCTTATTGAGTTTTACTTGTACATCATAAGATATCTGCAGTCGGTCAGCTATTCTGGTACCGTATATGATGTAGCTGCTTAAGATATTATTGATGGAAGGGAACTCCAGACAAATGTATGTGTACAGTTAACCATGTGAACTGCTCCTTTCTTTGCAGAAACCTTTGTGTTTCCACAAAGACATTCTGGTGGTTTTGAGTGGGGATGGATTGTTTTTTTCAAAATCACCTGAAGGCAGATGGCCTACCCTAGCTATTCTGGTAAGAAATTACACAAGGAATTCTTCTGAAACCAAAATATCTACTTAGAGGAGTAGCTGGCTCCCAAAGGAAGTAAGATGTTCACAAGCTGGCTCTTACCCTTGCTCATCTCCAGTGTATACATATTTATGCACTGGAAGTCCCACAGTGTCCAATGCAGCTGTTTGTGGTGTCAGACACCATCTACTATATACATGAGTACCACAGTCAGACATGTATTACATAGAAATAAATTATCTGTAATATTGTATGCAAACAGACTCCTCCCCAAAAATGGTACTGAAATGCTTTACACATTAAAAACAGCATGTGATTTAACAGGATCCTGCAGTTTCCAAAAACACATTTTCATGTGAGTAATTAAATGCAATCAAATCTTTTAATAAAAATAATCAGTTTATACACGCCACCTCTTTCATCCAAATATCATAAGCCTGCCTTATAGGCTCTGATCCTCTTTCTGCCTCTTGTACTGCAGGGGAAAAAAGTGAAGCAAGAGATGGTCAGAAAAAACCTCTAGCTTGCACTAGAAATGACTAGTATCTCTCTGTGCAAGTGTATGAGACTTTTAAAGCACTCTGACAGCTCGCGATTAAACAGAAAATCACACTGCTGTCCATGCAAAGAGGCTGCACCTCCATTTTTCCTCTCTGAAGTTTCCTGCCCTTCCTCTCCTTCCATGAGGAGGTGACAATTTAACCAATCAAAGCAGAAGAGAAATAACCCTGAATAAAATAGATGCCTGGGTGCTTCTCTTAATTTTCCAGCTCCTATTCTGCAGGTCTTCAGATCAGATCTGCAAAATACATGATGTTTCCATGGACAAGCTCTGAAAAGCCAGAGAAAGATGGTGCTCATAGTCTTTCTGCAACAAGCACTAAAGCAGCCACTTTAAGGCTAAATAGTTTTATGCTTTTTCTCTTTTCTACTTCAGAGAAAATTTTTGCATTTTCTGTGCAGGAATCTATCTCCTTCTCAACCTCTTGGATGGGTTTCTGTAATCTGAATCAATTTTACAGCAAAATTTCACAGCAGTTTGGACCAGGAGTGAAGAATTCCTGATTCACTATTGAATGTTAGCCAGAAGTTGAACTAGATGTAGAAAGGGCCAAGAAGAATTGAAAACTGTTTAAAAATCTCCAGCCAAAGTGATCTGCAGTCAGACCACCAAGATTTTTAGAACTGAGCTGTCTCTTTAAGCTCGGCTCTGGGAAATTAGCCAACTTATTTCTGTTGTAGTGAGTGGAAAGAGGATGATGAAAGTAATTTGCAATATTCAGAAAAGAAGATAACAATGGTCTTGTGATTTAAATAAAGTGACACTGTTTGTACAGCCTCCAATAAGTAGTTACACGGTAGATACTCTGTTTGTCCTAGGAGATATCATTCAGTGCCAGCCCATATATCTTTTGGTCTAGACTGCTGTGTTTTATAGGATGTATTCATTTAAATACATCTGGGAGAACCAGGTTGAAGTACTATTGGAGACACCCCTTCTGAGGTTCTGTGATATTTGAGAAATTAGAGCTCACTATTTCGGGGTGCCTGCTTTGCTTTTATTTGTATTCACATACAAACATATACAATGCACACGTATATAGGAACTGATTTTTTTTTTACTGCTTCCTTCTTGCTTTTGCACTTTTAGTTTGTTCTGTGGAAACAGCAACAATGGGGCTAGTACACAATTGCAATCAGTCTTAGCTAAACTAAAGCAAACAGTGGCATTTCACTGGACTTGGGATCCCAACCAAAAGCCTAGTGAAAGGGGATGTTGTTACTCCTTTCAGCCAAAGATATCCTAATCCTTTCTCATGATACTCGCTTTGAGAACTGTAGGTTTGTAGCTGTCTCTACAGGACCATTTTGAGCATATTAATATTTTTCCCTTCCTAAGTTTTCTGTTGATTTGGAGAGTGACAGGCTGTAGAGAAAGGATTTGGAGCAAGAATGAAGATTTCCCAAATTCATGATGACTGGGTTTGGTTTTGGTTCAGTCATTTTGCAAATTGGCCAACAGGAAGCTGTCTGAACTGAATTTATCCAAAGTTGGGAAGGAATGGAGTCTTCTACTTCAGATCTTTGGTTTACAATGTAATTGCTGTTTGAACCTTCTTGAAATCCAAAAGTAAATCTCAAATTAATCTGCCAACTGTCATAGCTCCCACAGAGTTTGAATTTCAAATGACCACAGCAAGAGACTTTGAATTTGACACATTTGTATAAATATCAGGGTGCAGAGACTATAATGAATCTCAAAGCATTTTGTGCAGCTCAAAATATCCTACTAATATTTCACACTGGTAGCCTCCACTCTAGCCTGTAAGGCCTTCTGTGTAAGACATGAGTCCCAGCACCCACAGGAGCAAGAACAGAAAAAAATCAAAAGAAGAAGCCCAAGCTCCAAACACACCTGGGACATTTCTACTAAAGCAATGAAACTGATACCAGCTTTGGTCTGTTGGCTTCAGCATTAAGGACTTCTCACCATAGATGGGTGTGGAAAAGAAAAGAGTTCCTCTTTTCGCACTGAGGAGCATTACAAGGACTTCTCCGTGTTCATAGGTGGATTTGCAGGTTTGCACTGACTTCCCTGTAAGAGCAACAGTTGGCAGAGGTGAACCGAAATGTGTGCTTGTGCAATGGGTTGATACTGACTGATATCATTAATTTCTTTGTTGCAGAACTCCTTTGTGCTACTGCTCACCAAGAAAGGGAGGAGGAAAGCACGGTTTTTGCCATCCATAACAAGTTTAGGCTTGTCAGAGGGTAAATCTTAGAGTGTTTTTTTTCCTAAAAACAGTAAAAAAAAAAACAAAAAAAAAAAAACAAAAAACCCCCTGCAGATACATCCTCACTTCTACTCTTTCTGAAACTCTCAACTCTCTTTGTACATACTTAGGCCAGCTGTGGCAGGTCAGGAATAAGGAAATAACCATTCTTGAATTCCTTATTTCTTTGGCAAAGATACAGAGAGTTCGGTCTTCATTTTCCTTGAATTTAATTTGGCTTAAAAACATACGGCTTTTTGCTTTCAGTTGGATCAACAGGAGCAGGACATTCTTCCATTTCCATCATTTCAGACAGATCTTGGTCTGCGAAATTCTTTTATGTTATCACACAAGAAAAACTTCTAATCGCTAGACTTTGTTTTGGAGGTAGAATAAATGACTGTGATCCAACTAAGTCATAAATCTGGGAATGGAGAACAACACTGGGTTAAAGTATCATTTTTCTCACAGGCAGGTTACAGTGTGAGAACACGCTATTTATCAGTTGTTAAATCTTAAAGCACTGCACTGGTGCATGTTTATTTTAAGCACTGTACAAACACCAGCTAGCTGTGTTTTCTGCAGCCCTGCAGAGCAAGCACAATCATTTTTGAAGAGGAGGAAAGTGAAGCACCAAGAAAACAAGCAGGAAACAGTACTTTCTGGGAACAGTTTTTAGCAAATAAAACAGAAGATCACAGCAGAAACAGCTGCAGTGACTTAAGACATGCTGTGCTCTTTGTTACTGTCCTCTCGGGGAGAAGGGTGAAACCTCCACTATCTCACAAGCCACAAGCTCAGCTTTATATCAGCTGGGGCAGCTCACCTGATGGTGGCGAAGGGGAAATCTAGCTGATTTTGCATTAAAGTGGATGAGAAACTTGTATGATTCATTCCAGCAGCTCTTCCTGAGAAGGTGAGCCCTTCCGCAGAGAGGGGAGAGGCAGCTGTGGCAGGCGGCACTGAGGTCTTCAGCTAGCTGTGCTTGCCACAACTGTCTTACTGTGGCCTAAGCTGTGGCAGATTTTCCCTGCCCGGACAGGTGCTCCAATCCAATGATGTTACTGTCCTGATACAGAAGACTTTCTGTCCCCACTGCTCTACTAGAGTGATTCACATCCTCTGAATATTGGTTAGGCAGTGGCTGATGTTGTATTAGTCTGGCCTGAAGCAGTGTATAAGTTGTCCCTGTAAACACTCTGTGATGGGTCTGGCAAAGATCTTGAAGCAGCAACATGTTAATTTGTCATAGCTAAATGCACAGGGGCCAAGTGGGCAGCAGAAGTCTGTCCCTAGTGATCTGTACCAGACTACCCAAGGGCTAAGTGACAGACCTCTGGCTGGAGTGCAGAAAAATCAAGGCAAGGTTCAAGAAGTTCAAAAATCAAGAAGGTTTTGTATCTTGCTTCTTGGTGGCCTCAGTCTCTTAGACCTCTCTCTATTATGAAATATCAATCTGTTAAGTAGTTTAATGCTATGTTACATTAACTCTAGGTCTCATTGAAGCCTGAGGAGGAGGCATTTGTTCTGTTTAGACTCAGTTCAGAGTGAGTAACTTACTCATTGGGTACAGATTTTAGTTACTTTCACGGATTAGCAAGGAAAGAATTAGCTAGAAATTGCGTCGCTATCTCAAATGATTTGTTAACTCTGTCAAGATTATTCTAGCCAGTGAAATGTGTAACATCGGATAAGTAATTCTGTAAATCTGTATTCACACTTTGAAGGGTCTTTTTTTTAAAATGGATGTATATTCTGCAGAGGTTTACCCTTGCACTCACATTTCTGGTCTGAGAACTGCATGTTCACTATTAGATTTCTGTGCTTGTTTATCTATAAGGGCTTAATGCAAAGAACAGAAACAGCAGCAAGATGGAGCATGGGGCTGGGACTTTGGACGTCTATGCTGAGTCTTGCTGATCTGCTAGAAGATGCCTTAGCTAATCTTTCTTAAATCACTGGGTCAAATTCTTAAATAGGTACCTAATACTTGTTTATTTTTACAGGAGTGAGAGAGGCACTCTTTCACTGGGTCTGGACTTCAGTTTCCCTTCTGCAAAATAATGGTTATACCAATACTTTCTTTGGCTGACTTGTCTGTTTAGATTGTATTAGTTGTTCCACAGACATAACCGAGGGACAATAGGACCTCCCTTTCAGTGCAGAAGGAACAGTAACAAATCCAAAATCCACTGAAATCAGTAAATGTCTTTTCTAGCCTGGATCATGCCCTGTGTGCTGAAGATCAGTTTTCAGCTAATATTTCCTATCGCTGAATTTGTTTGAGAGAATACTATGGAAAGGAGCCATGAAAGAAGGACCCGAACAGACGCAAGGAGTTTTTTTTTTTTTTTTTTTTTTTTAATTAACAACTATTTCCAAATTATGCTTTGGCAAAATTTGCTGAGTTTTAATTATAGTACTGAGAACATGTTTTGGATTTCCCAAATGCTGGCTGACAGTCTTGCAAACTGTCATAAAAGGAATTTATTATCAAGCTAGTGGATAAAGTTATTAAAATATTGCTGACCATATAAGGTGTATTGGATTCAAAACTGAGCTGGTCTCTGTCTGTTGGTATGAGTTAACAGATTCCATGCAGTAGGTTCCAAGTCTGCAATACTTTATTCTCCTGCCCTGATTAACGTCTTGGATCCATATAACTCTCACATTTAATTGCACTCTTCTCAGTTAAAAACACATCTTTAATCAAGTGTTGGGCAGCCACGGTTAACAAAATCAGATGTTTTAACGAAAGAAAGAAGTTGTAGGTATTGCCAGCAGAGCTCACACAAAGCACACTGGAAAGGAAGACAAGCTAATGGCTGGAAAAGTTTCTGTTTTTTCTCTTTAATCATCCCTCCCCTCTCCTACTGATATTTTCTAACTCAGTAGAAGCCGCCAAATCACAGATGGTTGTGGGGCCTTTGTGAAGCAGAATAAAACAAGGAAGCTAGTATTTGTAGGAGAGATTGGAACAGTAACAAATGAGAATGACCTGATTATTCAAGCATGGTCAGATATAGTGCCAAACAGCATCTTCTGATATTTGCCATATGATTTATATACTGATTCTGTGCAGAATGCTGCAAAAAGTGCTGCATCTCCTTTTCTCTCCTCTGGTGATTCTAGTAGCTGTTTGGTGCTTTAAACCTACTGACTTCCAAACTTTGCTAAACCAAATGCCCAAAACACAGTTTACAGGAAGAAGCAATACAAATATGACAATGTTTGTCCATATAGTCACAAGTAAAGATGTTTTGTTGCCAAGACTTTTAATTCCTATGCAACCAATATTCCATTCTGAGTAAAATGTGAGATTGTATGTTGGGACATGTAGTTTTGGCACTGTATCTCTGTATTGAAGATAAGTAAGAAACAGTTCACAATAATTGGCTCCTGGGTTCACTCTGAGTTCATTCTTGCTACCCTTTCTGAAGCTTTGTTATTGAAGGTCCATACTGGAGAAAAAAACATGGATGCAAGTATGGTCACTGAAGATTAAAGATTGTGGAAAGGGGATAGCTGTACTGAGTCACAGGCAAGACTGAACAAAACTATAATCACCCTCTTTACTCTTCGTGGCATGGGAGCTGGTGTTAGACTTTCCCCCACCAGCAGGTAGGAATGTTGCTGTGGTACTAGCAGCCCACCTAGACCTGGGTAGTAGTCAACAGTATCATACACTGGGAGGAAGAAAAAAGGACAAGGAGTGAGAAAATGAGCTAACTTGCTCTGAAGAGAATGTATCTCAGCTCCCTGGTCTGCTCCCTAGATCTGCTTGTATCCGTGCACTTCCTCAGCTTTGATGGATTGGCCCTCCTGGATTTTTTGGATGGAGTGCAATGCTGTTATTCCCACTTTATAGCCATGTTTTAAAGGCACTGAAGTGTATGATTGCAGAGACTTCTCATGGGAGTTAGGTTTCCAAACCACGTTTCAGCCTTTGGCCTCATAGTGCCGTTCCCCCCGCCCTGCGACTGCATGGTAGAGAAGGGAATTGAACTTGCACCTCTTATATCCACGATGCCTCAGGGCATGACCACACAACACCGTGGGCCCTGGCCAGCACTGACCAGAGATGTCTAGGTGCTCACTCACTGAATGTCACGTGGTGGGTGTCTCCGGCTCCCCTCAGCATGGCTCAGTCGTGGAATTAGACCCTGCATGCCTGTCGGTGAGCCCTGCAAATTCACTTGTGGGCTCTGAAAGATGATTTTCTAGAAGCTCCAGACATTCACTTACAGGCAGGGAAATTGCCATCTCTATTTATTACTCATGTAGTTAGAAAACACGCATACAAAAGAATCAGTTTTCCTTTTAGAAACCTGTCATTTTGTTCTGTATAGCAGTGGGCAGCAAACACTAATGAAAGGCTGAAAACCATCACACAGACTAAATGACATGTCTCCTGCAGCCAAATTTAACTCACATTGAAGTTCATGGGCATTTTGCCAATGGTTGGTAGAAATACTACAAATTCCTCAGGGACAGACGAGCAGTAAAAGTACGGGGAAAATCTAGCTGAAAGCTACTCTTCAAATATATATGTAGAACAGAGATATAAGTATATATGTTAGTCCTGCTCATAAGAAATCCACTGTTTGGAGCTGGCCTATACTGCTGCGTGGGAACAGCGCCAGGACGGAGCATGAGGCCGAGCTCGCTCTGCTGAAAGCCTCCATTTGCTGCCTGTGAAAGCAGGGACACCAGTTCAACCTGCTCAGGCATGGAGGTTAGCCTCTTCTCTGAAACAGGCTGCTAGGAAGTTTTTGTGGCACATGCTTATTTGAAGTTGCTGGTTTTCTCATTTGTATAACATCACCCACTTCACCCTTTAAAGAAGACGATAAATTAAATCAAACGTGCAAATGCAGTACACAGAAGCCAATTGCTTAGGTCTTGATCCTGTTTAGTGTTTCTAATCCCTAGCTTGATCTAAAGAAGTATTTTAAGTGGATAATTTTGTTTCAGTAACGGAAGTGTTTTCTTAGATTACAAGAGGTTATTTAGTGTTTGGAAAATTTAGGTTTAAGAAAAAAAGCTGGATTCAAAGAAAAGATGCACTTTAAAACAGGGTAGAAAAAATAAAGCAGAAGAGTAATCATATGCTGGGTAATTGTTTAAAAACATCTGAATACTCATAGAACTGTATTTTCATATGTAAAATATAAATCTGATGTGATACCTTTTGGAGACACCAGAAGATGTGGGCTGCATAGCTCCAGACACATACAAAGACATGTTGATCAGGGCTTGTGGCCATGGACAATATACAACATTAAATGGAAGAGATGGAGAGAGAAAAAATTGCTTTGTCCTTGTGCTAATGGTTCTTAGTGTAGACAGAATTAGATGGAAACTATCTCTGGAAATATTATAACTGAAATATGTAAAACTACTGCATCTCCAAATACTCCAGTGCAATTTATCTTATCAGGAGGAGTCTTATGCCCTGCATTTATTATAACTGTGCAGACAAATATTAAGAGACACCTTACTGCAAAATGAGATAAATCTTCTTCCAAATGAGCTCATAGGCTCAACAAGTTCAAGAGATCAGCAATAACTCATTTCTGAATGACTAGGTCATAGCAGATGTACTAACTATAGCCTGGTATTGAGAGTATGAGGTGTTACCACCTCCTAACATTGTGTGTTTACATATTTACCCTGGTGATGCTATTTACATAGCTGCAGACATTCTGTCCCTATGGGCTTCAGGGCTGCCTTGGAAACTGGATAGTGTTGCCAGGAATGGAGGAGGATGATGATGATGGTGATGTCATCAGCTGCCAATGATTTTCAGGTTTAGAATACCTGATGCATAAGTGGCATGTTAGATCCCCAAAGCATGGGGCAAGCAAGGATTTGCTAATGTGAATTCACATTTCATGTCAGAATAACCGCTGTACATTCCTAGTAAAAGTGTAACTTGGCACATGTGTTTGCTGTGCATACTTGAATACTACCAGGACTCCCAAAGTGGAGGAGAAAACAATCATCTGCTTCAGAAGAGTGGCAGCAGCAAAATGTTGGTCTAATTCAGGAGCCAGTAATGCATAGTTTCCCTGGAATTTGGGCTCCAGATGTTAGCAACATCCCAGGACAGAGTCACAACTCATACTCTCAATAGTCGGGAAGTACAGACTAAGAGTATGCCAGTCTCATATTTCTCAAAGAGAAAGGTGTTTGGGGGTTAAGCCTGCTAATAATGTGTAAAAGGACATTTTCAGGTCCTGACTTCTGATGTTTGTAACTCACTGAAAGCAAGAGGTCTCACCATCAAAAGATAACAGTATTCAAGAGAAAAATGACCTATTTCTTTTATCTTTGAGGCTACTTCATACTTTGGTCACAACTACTACCTGTTTCTCTCTCTCTCTTCCCTCTCCCCCTCCCCATACTTTTCTCTTTGCCCAACAATTGAAAAAAACCATGAAAGCACAAATAGTGTCTTCAAATTTGGCACTTCCTGGAGACAAAGAGGAACTTCATACTATTATTTGCTGCAGGGGACCTCCACATAGACAGTAATCCTTTCCTGAAACATCAGACACATTCTGCTTCCCTGCTTTCCACCTCCCAGCAAGTGATCTTCACTGGCTGTCAGAAAATATTAAGTGCTCTGGAAAAACTAGGCATGTAAATGCTGCTATATAAAATAAATACATGAAATAATATGTATAACTGTATTTACCATACTGCAGCATATATTTTTGACTCCTTCATGATTGGAGGTTTTTTTAAAGTATTAGCCAACTTTTTAAAGCTGCTAGGAAAGAAAGATAAAATGCTGCACTTTTCTCAATGTTAACTTTTTTGAAGAGTGAGAATGGCTGAAAGTTGAAACAATGTGCTTATCATGGGTCCAGTTCTTGCTAAGTGTTAGTGCACAGTATTTGCATTCGATATACTGAAGTTCTGAGCATTTGACATCTGCAGGTTGATCATTTTCTATGAAAGTTTTCCTCAAGCCCAAAGGGACATGTGAGGACCCTGCCACATGCCTGAAATATTGATTAATTGCCATGTGTCAGCTAAGACACAAAAACTTTCCATGAATCAGCTTCTAGTCTGCTATAGGTGCAAGGTAATGTAACATAGCTCAGAACTGCATGAAAATAACACAAGATCTGCAGGGCTGCAGTCAGATCTAACAACCCAGGGACTAGGAAACTTGGTCTGTTTTCCTCTCTCTGCCACTCATTTGTTGGGCAACTTTGGGCAAGTCACTTTGACCTGTTGTCCTCCTCTCTTCCATTTTCCTTTTTTTGTCTCTCCTGTTTACTGAGGTAATAATATTTTGAAGGACCATATGCACTTGAAATCTTTAGACTTCACCATATGAAAAATTCTTGTGTTTGTTGAGGTTCCCTGAAGCTGGGACATGAATGTCTTGCTTCAATGAACCTAGAGCACTCTTGAGAAGACAGCCATGTACATAAGTAATGTGAGTCCAATGAAGGGACCTACATATTTACTGCAGCAAGAGCAGTGACTGGTACAGTGCCTGAGTGCAGAAAACAGTACCCATTAGTCCAAATTTTTCCTAATTGAAAGTGACTCCTAACTAAACCACTGCTGTGAATCACACCAGTTCTGCGATGTAAATACTTTTTTCACTCAGACACAATAAAATATAATTGGAGTCAGCTTGTCGTTATTGATTAGAACAGAATGCATTATAGAGCCTCCTTTATAATACACTCTATTTATAGTGTCCACATCATGGAATAGTCATTAAAGCTTTTCCATCCTTATTGCACAATCATGAGCAAAGCATTAAACACTCATTCCTGCTAGCACACTAACTCATGCCTGTCAATGACAGGGACTAAAACCAATCAGAGAACTTAACATTTAAGGAGCATTCCTGCACAAGTCTCTCCAAGTAAAGTGAAACCAGGGAAAAGCAGGTGTGATTTTGCAAGTTAGCTTTCTCTGTGCGGGAGGTGCTATGCATCTGGGACATGGTATGCATGTTTGCACTGCCAGAAACATTTACAGGGCAGATGGTACTACAGGAGTCTTTTCTCCATGCAAAAGTGGCTCTGTGCCCAGCTCTGCAGCTTTCTCTCCAGTCCCTCTATGAAACTGCAGGCCCCAGAGAAGCCCTCCTGAAATATGCTTGCAGTGGAACACAAGCCTTGTGTTCGATCAGATCCATTACAGTTTAAACTGTAATACAGAATTAGGGAAACAAATGTCATTTGAATGAGGTATATGTTAATGGGAATGCAAGTGGGAAAGTACCTTTAGGCTAATACACTGCAAATGCATGCACAGTTACAGTGAAAAACATGTGCAGACAAAATATTCTTCCTGTCCTTTACTTTGAATGTCATGGAGGGTTTCACATTCAGATCACTGTCTTCAGTGCTATTGCAGTAGGATGGTGGTGGTGCAGTGTCACATGAAGCCTCCTGTGCAAAGTCTGCTTTCTGCAGAGAATGCACAAAGTTGCCATCCCAAGGGTGAGATGTACATTAGCTGAGACTGATGCTAAGACAGCATGTGGGGGTGTTCAAAGGAAATAACAACTTGTAATGCTCTTGAGCAAATCTGTTGGCGTTAATGTTTACAGTAACCTCACAGGGCCTCAGAGGGAAGGTTAACAGATGCTTGCTATAATACAGAACCCTCCTTAGTGATATGAAGCAGGCAGTTAATAATCAGGGCCCCAATTCAGCAAAACACTTATAAGGACATGATTAACTGCTTAAAGTTAAACATGTGCTTAAGTGTTTCACTGAACTGGAGCCAAAGGGTAGAAAAGGTGATAGCAAAGGAACCTTCAACCAAAAGGAAAAAAAGAGTGTTACTAAAAGCACTCGTGAAAATTCTTTGAAGATCCTATAGTTGGATATAATATTCTTTCTTTTTCCCTTCCTTGTACACTAGCATAGCTATGCAGAGCTAATCTAGTGTGATTCACCTTAGAGGGGCCTGCATTTCAGAGGGAATTACTTTTGGAGTGTAATTTTTTCTGCTTTTTTCTAATAATTGTCTGCTTTTCTGGCAGAGAAAGTGAGTAGTATTTAAAAGTGAGTGGCAAACAGCAGTGGAAGACAAGCTACAACAAGCTCCATTATTTACTAACCATGAACAAATACAGCTTCCTCCAGACTGTGAATCCTTCTGCTGTAGCAGACCCAGACCTCTGAGCACTGTGGAGCAAGGCGCACCCTGCTATAAATAGCCGCTGAGGGCTGCTTGGAAGTGTTCTGCAGGCACTGAATACTTTTACAGGATTAGGCCTCTCATTTGCCCTTGGCGTTATAATACAACATGGGACCATATTGATATATTAACTTGGATATTTTGGATCTGGCTCTCATTGACTGCAAAACACAGAGCAGAAGCACCCTTCTGAGCAAATTCATGTAGAATTTATGTCTCCTTCATGATCTTTTACACTTTCTGCATCATGTGAAATTGTCATGGTGCCAGTGAACCTCAGTTCTGTGTTGCAAAAGGCAGCCATGTTCCTCAGCCTGGTGCTGCACAACCTGCTTGAGACGTTCTGTGTCCCCCAAAGTCCTCAGTCATGTCTGTGAGCAGGCCTGGTGCTCCTGCTTCCGCCATGCTGGAGCTTTTGTCATTTGCCTCTCAGGACCATGCTCCATTATGAGCTTCCAGCTGTTACGGTGTCTCCTGGGTCAAATTAAAATATATATTCAGAGGAAAGAAAGCATGTTGCTCCTATGCACAAGGCAAAGCAGAGGGTGCAGGAGGGGGAAGCCCCAACTAGATGGTCTCATGTCAGACCTCTGTGGGTCCCAGGTGTATTGCTCCTCAATACTTGCAGGCCGTAAGGTTTTATGTTGAGCAGTCTGCAGGCCTCTATCAAAGAAGAGCATGTGTTGCATCTCCAGGGGAATGGTTTGATGATAGCAGTATCTTGTGTTTTGTGAGGAGGTAGGCATTATCCTTTGGTCCAGATAGTGTGGGATATAATGAGTATGATCTTAAGCGCTATATTGTGTCAAGAGGTAGCTTATAGCAGCACGACATTGCACTAGAGTGCGCACCAAATTGCTGTTTATCAGAGCAGGATCTGTACAAAAGCACATGCACACGTACATGCAAATGTTGACATGGCCACAAGCCAAAGGATGAATCCCCAATCTCCAAATTCCCATCTCCAAGGTGACAAGAGCTCTCAGTGCTTTTTATGGGCTGGAGCTGGGTAGACTGTATTGCTGTTAACTCACATAAGCCAAAGCTGCCAAACCCAGAAGCTCCTGCTGGCCCACTTTTTGCCACAGAGGACAGTGTCCAGCAGAAGTTGAACTGTTCACAAGCGACTCTTCATGCACCTCCTCATAGTGCCCGAACTCATGTGGAAAGGGCAACTATAACCCTGAAGGACTTCTGTCCTTCTGCTGCTTCCCTGGCACCTCACAGACTGACAGGCATCAGAGCATGTAGCAGTTGAACCAAAGAGAAGGTCACCACAAAAGGAAGCCAAAAGATCAGGCATTGTTCCAGACACCACTGCTGATATAAAATATAATCCAATTGGCATGCAAATCCTTGTAGCTGCCAAATATATCCCATGAAGAGCTCAGGGTGGTCTCCAGGGCTGGACCACTAAAGGAAAAATGCACTAATGGCAGCAAGATGGGGAAACGTTGCCAAGTCAGGACAAGAATCATGTGTGTACCAGTTTCCATGTCAGTGAAATAAGCTCTGTTATTTTATGAGAAAGGATCTACACATGGACATGGTCGTGCACACGTACACACATGCTCAACTTGGGCACACATGGCTCAAAATGCCTTGCACTAGCATCGCTGTGCAATGCCATTGGCGTCATGTGGTGCTGCTTACGCATATTGCAGTGTGCGCTGCTGCCAAAAGGGACTTCGCTTCCAGCCACACATTTTCAATGCTAATGCTTGTACCTCTTCCTGGCAGGCAGGATCAGGGGAGAGATCCAGCTGAAAACTAACCTAGATGAAAAATTAAAAATAATGGTCAGTCTGACACATTCCCTGACTCAGTTTACCATGTATCTTCACTTCTGCTAGTGACAGTGCAAGGGAGGCTTTGGGAATGTGCAGTGGGGCAGCCTTGTCCCTTTTGATGACAGTGTGGAATTAGATCTGTCTAACTGCACATGAAACCCCAGCCTGATTCATGCAGGTCAGACTTGGAGGAGAATTCGAGGGTTTGTTTCAAGGAGACTGTTTGTTTATCTGGACTGTCCTTTCAGACTAAAATAGAAATAAGCATTAACCATGAAGAATTTCATTCCCCTAGGTACTTAGATTAGTTTACCAGGCCAGCGCACTGAAATGCCTTTTTCAGGGTCTGACAATCACCAGAAAGTGGTGGAAATAGGGGGGTAAGAGCAGTGACCATGGCAGTCAGCAGTTAAATCAGTTTAAGCCACCACTCTGAAACAATGGTCTCCAAAGATAACAAAACAACCCTTTGGTCTGAAGCAGTGCATTTCCTGACTTGTTTTGTGAAATGCAAAAAAGAGTGAAAGGCAGATTAAAAGTCTAGCCTTTGATGTTACTAGTGTTTCGCAGTTAGTTTTGGGTGAAACAATGGTGGTATACAATGTGGTGGATTTACTTTCTTGGCTTTCTTTCTCCTGGTGCCTAGAAGACATGAGGTGTTAAAATAAAAGATGTCTTGTCCAGCTGGAGCAGATGATTGATATTCAGGATCATTTCCGTTGCGAGGTATAATTGATTACATGAATTACATGTGTTCTTTGGTGTGATCTTGTTGTCCGAAAAGCGGATTCGTTGCCCGTTGTGCAATAAGCCAATAATTACACACTCAGGAGAGACATTTGCTTATTTATTTCAGAGTTGCCCAAGCCTGGGTGCTCGGTGGTTTCCCACAAATCAAGTACACCCCTCCAACTTTTCAAGTAGCATTTATACAAACAAATTGCCAGGTTTGCAGTTTTCCCTTTTACACTGATTGGTTAGTGATTTCTTCATTCCCTGGGTCCCACCCCTGTCTCTCAAGGTCCTGACGAGGAGGAGATAGTAATTCCAGCAATTAACACTGCCCCAGCAGGGACAGTAGGTGTTATCTCCCAAGGTCCTGATGAGGGGGAGATAGTCCAGACCCCTTAATTAACATTGTTTCAGCAACGAGAGGAGGCCTTGTTTCCCAAGGTCCTGGCGCCCAAGCAGGCCTTATTTCAAAGCCTTGACATCCTCCCTTTCGGAGTGTGGGGCACAGGAATGCAGACCGCTTGTAACTCCCCTATCTTTCCAGCCTGCACCAGCTCTGGGGCCCTTTCTTACTGAACTAGGAGTGCGGCCTAAGGCTTCAGCAAATTTAGCTACTCATGCTAAGCAAGTTTTATCTAAGTGACTACCTCTAGACAGCTTCAGTTCAATAATTTACAGTTCAAGTCCCAAGGTCTTCAGTTAAGGATTAGCAGTTCTAGGATGCCCTTGATTAAAGAATGCTTCTTTTTTTAGAAAACAGAGATAGAAGTTATCCTAATCTACCTAGTTCAAACATTCTTTCTGAGCTTCCCAGGGTTGTCTTGTAACAATCTTATTTAAGTTACAAAACACAAAGCCTTGATTTCCTGAGTGCTGTTGGAAGAAACAGGCATTTCCCATACCCAGCATCCCCCCAGTCAGCCACACCAGTGAGCTCTGTGCCCAGGAAGCCCTGTTTCTATTGCTTTCCAGGGAGGCCCATGATGCCTCCTATTTGGTTTCTGCTGCTAATGCACATAGTCTTTAGCTAATATCCTCATCCCAGGCTTACGACTTGGCAAACCTCAGCACTGCAATGTGCCATGCAGCCTTTGCTGGTTGCTCCCTTTGCTTCCATGAGGTTTTGCCAGCTAGTGGTAGCTGAGGGTTGAGTCTCGTTGAGTCAGAAGTGCACACCACATCTCTGGGTTTGCACTCTTGCCTTTCATGCTGTACTGTCACTTTTTAACAGAAGGCTGTGTTGTTTTAGGACCAGCCTTCTGTAAAGGGCCCCAAATTTGCGGAGAATGTCGGTACTTGCGTGCTCTTGAAGATGTCCGAGAGGCTGATTTCCTGAGGGCCTCTCCCCGCATTAGCACCTTATAGTAGGAAGGGGAACCGCATATGGCCCTCTCTCATATATAGTGGTAATCTCACTTGAATGCAACACACGCGTGGTCTACATGTGGCTTAGTCCTGCAAATATCCGGTGTGTACACCAGTCAACACTGGAGTTAGTGTTGTGTATTCTGCCTCACACGCACCACACCCTTGCTTCTCTCCCCTTTGTTTGTGTTTGGTCTACTTCTTTTCTCTTCATGTTACACTTTTTTTGTTTATTTCCATTATGTTTTGTCTACTGGAAAAGTACCTTTACTTCTAAAGTTTAGAAGCATGTAGGCTGATTTTTCTCATCTTCTCCATTTTCTTTAATTTTCTTTTGTTTCTACCCACTAAAAAAGTCTGTGAATCAGTGATGAATTCTGACCCTGTAAGGACTGACAACTAATGTTACAGAGTGCACTGAGCACATTTTCTAGGGGAAGTACTCTGACTGTGTGTTCACACATGTATACATGTGACAGGTATGTGCCAGGGTGAATTCACCAAAGGTGAGAGAGAGACTTCCTAGCCTTGCTTTGTGACAAGGCAGGTTTTGTCTGAGAAACGTTCTGTTTTTGAAAATGGAATTATCCAAATACAAACATTTGCATTTTGTCAGTGCTCATCCTGGAAAAAAATCCAAATCCCCAAACCAAAAAAAAGGGTCATAAAAATGCATTTTAATTTTCTGACAGCTCCACTGTCCCACCTTGCTGGGTATCAAGACTCACACTAGCTTCCAAGACTATCTTTCCTGTACCAAAAAGATGTGAGAAGAAAGATATGAGTAGCACTGGAGACATCTGTTCAGCCCTCCTGTGCCTGATCTAAATCTTTGCCTATAAAATAATAATAAAAATATGTATTTCTGTACAGTGTTCTGATCATTCACTAATGAATATTGGTATTGCACTCCCAAAATCTCTGGTGGGAGGCAGGACTATGCTGTTACTCCCAGCAGCGGCAGCATGGCTGGTATTACCCAGGAAAGCAGGGCTGGGTGAGTGGCTGAAGGCAACACCGTGCCCTCTGCTGTCGGGCGGAAAACTTTAAAGTTCACAGGGATTTCACGGGGCTGCTTCTCCTGACCCAATATTGAAATCCAATGTGTTTTTTGGAAGAGGCAGCTTCCCCGAATCCTGCGGGATTGTTTTCATTATAAGTAAACGCCTGGTGGGAAGGTCGGAGTGGGTGCTGTCCTGTGCCCGCCGGCTCCGACAGCGCATCCCCGGCGAGGGGATTGCAGGGGCTGCAGGAGCAGCATGGCATGGGGACACCGGCCTGCAGTGACCAACGCGGGAGGGGGTTCAGGTGTGCAGGCAAGGGGGAGCCTCGAAAGGAGAGCCCAGAGGGAAAGATTAGGATAGAGTGGGCTGCCGGAGTGAGGTCGGGCAGAGGAGTGGAGAGCTGGGATGATGGAGTGAGGGCAGAGGGTGAGGAACGAGAGAAGACGATAATACAGAAAATAGTGGAAAGGAGGACAGAAGGCGTAAAATAAGGAGATGGAGTGATTTTAAACTCCTGGGAGGGAAATCAGAAGGTGGGAAATGGCAGGAGCTGTCAGAGGGCAGCAGAGGGACACACGTAAAACTGCTGAGCTGGTAGCATTGGGGATGGCAGTAGGACTGGTAGGGACACTGTAGACAGCAGTGAAATGGGGCCAGAGGAAACATCATGAGGGAGACATCAAGAAGGGAGACTGGACTTAAGGTAAGATAAAACAAGAGAAGAAAGAGGGGAAGAAAACATGCAAGAGGTTATATATGAGGGAGAGAAAGAATGAAAATGAAGAAGCAAGAAAGTGCCCATGACTTTTAGAAACTGCAATTCATTCTGACTTGTTCCACCCCAGTTTTTAAGGGTGACTCTCAGGATGGGCTCAGGAGCCTGTGTTAAACAAACTGCTTTTTGGAAATTTTCTTCCAATAATAATGAAGCAAGATGCTAGAGAACTGGCATATTTCCTGTAACACAAAGGAGATGTAAGGAAAGAAAAATAATAGGCGACCGTAACAACAGTAATTATAACCATATGTTCATATAGGAGAACTGTTTTTAAAGTATCATTCTAGTATTTTTGTTTATTAACGGCCACTGGGGGCAGGGGGAAGGGAAGGACCATAGTGTAGTAAAGGAATTAACTCACCTGTGTTTGTGGCACTGCCCGCTGCCTGATAGACCATAGGCTGTATGCCTGGGCCATACTGCTTTTGGTAGCAGATGGGGAGCAGAGGCACTGTTTCACCATCCGTTTTGGCCAGTCTGCTGTTGCCCTGCTGTGAACGGGGCCCTACTCCTCCAGCCCTCGGCCATCCTTCCTTCTGCCACCTTGTCTATGAGAGCATTAGCAAGTGTCCAGCTGAGGTGCAAGCCTGCTATCTGCCTAAAAAAACCCTTCTAGTGTGGCTTGGTTTTCAGTCAAATCAGTGAGCAGGTCCCAATCTCCGGATGACCACATGTTCACCAACTTGAAGCAAGACTGCACACTGCAGAGGACTTTGCAAGCAAGACCTGAGCCAGTGCCTAACGCTGAGGTCATTTTGGGCCAGCTGCCTGAGACTGGAATAACTTGCTCTCTTGCTGAAGTTACTGTGAAGTTCACATGCTTTCACCTTACAGCATATCAACAACTGTGAAGTGTATAACTAGTCATGGGCTTATTATACTGCTGTATATGATGGAAAAAAACACTAAAAGCTGAAGCGGTGAGGTATGAAAAACTGCAATGCAATGTGTTACAGTAGGAAGAAAAGCAATGATGCCTTGTCACGTTTTTGGTCACAAGTGATTTGCAGGCCAGGCCGGTGCCTGAATCCTGGTAATGCTTCCTTGAGCACACCTTGTCCAAGGAGGGAAGCAGGGCTGCCTGATGGCCCTGTGCCCTGACCAGGGACAGGCGATTGCTTCAGCAGCCTGGCTGGAGACACCAAGAGGACACTGCGGCAGGACATATGAAAAGAGACACTGGCGCGATTCAGGCACGAGAATACCCTTGGCTCCAGGATCCGGACAAGCAAATCTCAGTCACTCACTTTCTAAGCAAACCCTGCGGCAGCTGACTGCATCTGTCCTGCGGCAGCTGACTGCATCTGTCCCCTGTGCTCAGCACAGAGGTGCTGGGCACCATCATGCTGCTTTCCATCCACCCAGTTGAACATTTCACAACACACAGACTTTCTCAACAATAACGGGCGCGTTTTTCATGAAAAAGTGTGCTAAGGGTGCGCTCTTTTTTCCAGGCTGTGGCAATCGTCAAAACTTTTTCTGCCTCAGCTGAAGCAGCCTCCCCTCTCACACACTGACCTTCTCTCCTCTGCCACCAGCTATGGGAGGCTTGAAAATCTCCTGATTTTCTTTCTGCCTTGTCAGCCTCATGCTGCTCAACTATTTCCCCTCGCCTGCTCACGCTTGGCTGCTCAGAGCCCTCGCCTCTCAGCGCCAGCCTCCGCTGCCAGCCCCCACCTTCCTGCTGTGTGCAAAGGGCAGGACGGGCTGTATGCCCACGAGCCCGAGGGTGGGGCAGAACGAAACCCGGTCCTTGCAGGGGGAGGAAAGCTTCCTGCCTCTTCCTCAGGGGCACCCGAGCTCCCACCTATAAATAACCCGGCCCACTGCCAGGTACCAGCCTCATGGGAAGGAGCTGGTTTCCAGAAAGTTCCTGCGGACTTGGCTCCTTGAATCTCAAAGGCTGAACAAAGGGAAGGGAATTCAGCGTAAAAAGCAGCCAACTCTCCACGTCCTCTGACGCTGCCAAATTCTCGGAGAAGAGACTCTAATTGTATACACGCAGTGCTGTAAGGACAACGCAGGGCAGCGAAACTGAGACAGGAGGGCAGTGTGTCATCAAATGTCTTGCTTTTGTGAGTTTTACAAGGTCCCAGACTGATATTTTGACCTTAGCTCAGAGTGCTTGAACTGCAGCTATTCAGTTTGTAGCTTATCCCATTACCAGAGCAGGGAAAGAAAGGCCACATGAAAGGCAAAGCCATGCTTATGATACTGTCTGTGGAGCTCAGGCTCATTTCTTCAGACACCGTCTCTGGAAGGTCCCCTTCTTGGGGAGAGAGCAGAAGGGAGACGAGTGCAGCAATGCCGTGATACACAGGTTAACCTGGAGGGCTGCAGGAGTGTTGCCATCAGCGCTAGGTGGTGCCACGCACACTCCCACATCGTGCACGGCACGGCCTGTCCTCCCCATGCCCCTATCCTATCACCCAGGGTTCGCCTACCCTGGGATGTGCACCAAGAAGAGATGCAAAATGTGTCTGACTGCAAAGCAGGAAAAAGCTTCCCCATCTGGTACCACAGACTTTATTGAAAACCATTTCTCCCAGCTGTGCCAGGGCCTAACAAAACCGATTGTATTTTAGCACCCCAGAACACAGGCTGTTTATGACGCCCAGAATGAGCGAATTCAGCAGATGGCACAGACTTACACCATACAGCATAAATCACCCGTAGGCACCCATCTAGTGACTGGAGTTCTCCCGCAAAGAAATTTCTCTGCACTAAAGTGTGTTGAAAGCTTTAAAGAAAATTAGCAAATATAGCAGAAAAGTACTCTCCAGCATTTTAAATATCTTGTTTACTGCATGCTATAGTAGAGAGCCACATTTTAATGTCATGTTCTAAGTCAGTGTACACCGAGATAATTGCTGCACATTAGCCCTACAAACATATGAGAAGAACGGTGAAAGGCCTGCCTGCAGTGCCAAGTGGGGAGGCATTTGCCTATAGTGGTAACTCCATTTAAGAGGGCAGAAAAGCAGTTCTGTAAAAGTCAGATGTGCCTGAGCAGCAAGCTCTTTTGGAAATCCAGGTGGAAGAAATGGTGGTTGTTCCACAGAGATGTAATCAGATGTAACAAGAATCACTTAATATAAAAACAAAGCATGCATTAGCTGAATTCCACAAAAGAAGAAAAAATAGTATGGCTACCTGCCACTAAGAATAAAAATTTTTCTCTTCCAGGTAATCTCTGCATATTTGACTCTTAAAAATCCCCCCTCTTGCCAATGTGAAAACAGCTTTGATTACTTCATAACTATCAGGGTTATAATGTCTTAAAATAAGCCTCCTGAGATCATCATCTGGTTTTAAAGGCCTTTCCTTAATGATTTAAGCATTGTCATGAAACAATCTGGCTTACTGTACTTCATTAAAAATAGAATTCCCTAGACTGAACAGAGTGTAAATAAACCAGAGTGCAAACAGGCTGTCTCTTGTCACAGTCCATATCCTAATGCTGCATTCATATATACACTTGTTATGGCCTTGTTTATGAGAGATGCTGACACTTGCAATTCCAGCTTGTGTCAGGAACATTTCTGGATGCAGCAACCTTTCAAAAATCAGGTCAAATGGGCTTTTCTGTTTCATTGGTTCCACTTCTGCATTTCAAGGCCACCCTATTGTTTTTTTCTATGCTGTGGACGATGTGAATCTGCTCTGTACTTTTCTGTTTTGCAGTCTGCGATAATGAACTTGTTACTTATTACTTTCATTTATTATTTTTGGTAGGGTAGTCGATTGCTAAGGAAACTGCTAGGCTTCCACTACTCTACCAATCCATTTTTTCCTCTTCTGCATCCTGGCATGTCCAAATAGCTCATAAATTTAGTATGAACAAGTTGTCTCCCATAGCAGAACTTCCGGCCAACTGTGTGCACGGGCTGATTCTTAAAGGGTTCGCTGAAGAAAAAGCAAGCCAAGAAAAGCACAAAAAAGGTCTGCTTCTGCTCTGGGAACTGCCTGGTGCTCCGCAAAGTAAAGAAAGTTGGAAAACACTGGGCTAGCTTAGCTCCTCTTCAGCGCAGGCTTCATACGAGTTTATAAACTTATGGCTTTGCCAGAGAATGCTTTAGGGCTGCCACTGTTGTTTCACATCCTTTTATTTGCTATATTGGTGATATGGATGTATCTTGGCTATATGGCCAATAGCTGTACTTTCTGTGGCCTTTCCTTTGTTGGCTGATGCAAGACTACCTGCTTATGCAAGAATTCTCAGGAAATTGCATGCATTTCTGAACAGAGCAAACTACACTAAAACCATTAGCACATGCAAGGATTATTCCGGGAAAGTCCCAGATGCCCTGAGAGTTGAAAAATATATATATTATAATTGTATGGTACAAGGCCTGAAATTGAGGGAAAACTTCACTAGTCCTTCCTGGCTCTGGGTCGGGCTAATTTTATCCCAGCAAAACGTAGTTTCTTTCTGGAGCAGCTCATAAAATAATAACAAATACGGATGGAGGCTGTTTCAGGAAGAGTTTCAAATGTTTCAAGGCAAGATCAACCAGATTGGAACTCCCTCAGAAAGCTCCCTTCCATTGCCTTGCTATCCCTACCACTGGAGATATTTCTCCAGAAGCTAAACAGAACTTCTGATATTGCACTTGATTTAAAACCCTTCATCTTATCTTACCCACCATTACCATGGAGAGTTGATTTTTGCTTTCTCCTGCAGCATTTGCTTTCATGTCCACCAGGCATTTTGCATCAAGAGTCACTGCTCCAGGGCAGCCATGTCCATGTTGTTGTTCCCTCTGCAGCTGAACCCTGCCAGAAAGCGGTCGCCAAAAGGCTCCCTGGTGTAGAGAGGCTGAATGTGGTCCTGCACTGGTTTTAGATTAAACTTTTGTTCAGACTTGTTTACTGCACTTAAACCAACAGTGCTATTAGAGCCAGAGGGACATAAAAAACCTTTTGTCCCCTCAGGATGCTGCGTGGGCAAGCACACACGTATCCACACATGACAGTTCTACCAGGGCAACCCTCATTTTTGTTGCCTTTTGGCATCTTTGTGTAAAGGTTGTATAAGTGACTTTCACAGGACATGGGAAGAGAGAGTGTACGGAACCTGGTATTGTGGTGGCTTATTCTCTTGGATTATTATGGAAATTGTACTCTTAAGTATTTTAACTGTGATAAATGTGTCAGGATATCTGAAACAGATGGGAATAACTTAAAATTTAACTCAGTCCCAGCCAGATGAGCGTGCAACAGACATATTGTTTTCTATTGTCAAAATATGGTTGGATGCTTTATTCTATTTGTGGGAAAGGGCCGAGTATGCATCTTGAATGGATTATTTTCACTTCTTACATAAACCTACAAAACTGTCCACAGACCTAACCTATCTGAAAACTGTTCTCTTGCTAATGGTTCTTTCCCCTAAATTCTATCATTTTTTTAATTCTAAAAATCCATCTTTATAATAAATCTGAGCTGTATGGTTTTGTAGTTTTGCTTTGGCTTTTAATTATGAAGAGGTTTTCGGGACTCATAGAATGGCACTGTGTGAGAACTCTCCTTCTGCAATATTAGATTAACAATATTAGTCCCAGAGTTACCCTGCCATCGGAGAGGATGAAATGCTTTCTATGCATGGAAATAACGGGCTTCGGAAAGCCTGAGTTTCAAAACAGGCAACATGGGGGGAGTTGCAGGTTCGATCTTTCTTTATGCAGCCCTCTAGGTGGACACAGAGGCCACGCACGGGGCCCCACAATGCGCCGCAGCCTGGAGCCGCGCCAAGAGCTCTGGGCTGCCTGCCCGCACAGCCTTGCTGCCGGGACAACTGCGCACAGCACGAATATACAAGCCTGGAGCACAACTGCAGCCCTCAAATGCATGCAAGGACTGGAGGCGCTAGCTAGCAAGTGTAAGGAAGGCAGTGCAATAGGGCAGGCAAAGATTTTCCTGCAACCATCCTCCTCCACAAACTACTACAGAGGTTGCTTTTGGATGCAATGCACGGATGCTTTTTTTGCTGTTTATTTTGTTTTTCTGCCAATCTCTTCCTGCAAACTGCTGGACTTGCCAGCAATTGAGGGAGCAATGGCTAAATAACAGTTCAGGAGTTACACTGCCAGGGAAAGTCTTTTCATCGCCCTCTGCCCTGCTTTGCTTTACTGCACACCCCATTCTCATCCCTGTTGCTTCTGAGTCACAAGTGAAGACAGGGAAATGGAGCACTGTGCAGTCCCGAGGGGATGAGGGGCAAGGAGAGGGGAATATCCATGCATTTACGTGGCAAGGCTGCGGTTTGATAATATGAGATCTTTTAAGACTAGAAATGTTAGGTGTCCTAGTACTGGACCAAAACTTCTGCAGCCACATGAAAAAGCACAAATAATCTCTGCCAGCTCAAATTTGTTCAAAGCACATCGATGGTTTCAGTTTTTATCAGCTGGTTTTATGCTGCTGTTTTAACTTGGTGCCGCATCAAGTATTGTCTGTTCTCCCACAGCTCAGGTCAAAGCTTCAGACTGCCATAAATGGCTGATATGGGCTTGGGTTAATCTGGCAGGAATGTGATTGTTCAATGTCATTTGTCCTGTGAGGACAGGTAGCATTCAGGTCTGGTATTAATTGTCATTAAACCACAGCCTGAGAGAAGGCACAGCAAGTGGGTAGAGGATAAGAGAACAAGACAAATAAAAGAGACAATAAGGCAATAAACTAGAGCTGGAGGAAAAAAATCAAAAGCCTCCAGAGAGTAAGTAAAATATAGCAATAAGCAAGAAGAATCTCCACATAAAATTCTTTGGGGATAAGCAGCCAAAATAGGCATGATAAGGGGAAAGGATAAGGCCTGATATTTTCATGAACACTTCATCTAAAGCACTTTCTAGAAGCAGCATATGAGATGGGCAAATACTCCTCCTCCTATTTACAGGTGAGAACGTGAAGATGAGGAAATATTTGGTGGGTTTGTCTAGCACTGCTCAGAAAAATCTGTGCCCTTGGTGAACCCAAAGCAGCTCTCTCGAGCCCCAGCACCAGCTCACCTCCATTTCAGCCACAGCTGAGGACTATCATCAGCCCTCTGCAGCCCCAGGGGAAGGCTTTGGGCTTGCTGGCGTGGTCGGACTGAGTTTGAAGAACTGGAGGAACCAAAGAATCAACATTTCCTTCTCCCTCATGCACACCTCTCATGGCAAATCTACCCGCTGTGGTTTCAGTATCTGTTAGCAAGAACAAACTGTATGTCAAAGGGAAAAGAACCTTGTGGGTAAATGAGCATTACATTTTTTAAGCTGTGATAACTTCATCCAAAATGTGTTCTGGCAGTGGGCTTTTGTCTTCTCTACATGTTTCTGCTCCTCAGGACCTCCTATGAGAGAATTAGAAATAGAAGTGAATGTGAGCTCCTCTGTCTCCCTGTTTAAGTACACTGCAGTGTTCTCTTAAAGGACTTGGCCCCACAGTAACGGTAGATTTAAGGGCATGTGAAACTACTTTTCATTTTGATGCTTCTGTGTCTTACTGTTTTCTGTCTTTGGATTTCATGTGCAGAGCTCAGAAGTTGAGACCCGAGCACAGAGCAGGCCAAGTGGAAAAAGAACAGCTGAGCACATCAATAAAATAAAAATAGAATTGGTAGCCACTCGAAGAGGGGCAAGGCTCTGAAATTATGTAATCAGGTTCAGCATTGCCTACAGTTCAGAAAAGCAGGAGAGGGAGGGAATCACTCTTCCTATTCTGCTTCACCCACATCCTGCTGGGGAAGAGATCCCATTTCTTTAACAACATGGATCTGGCTAGGGAGGAGCCAGAACAGTAAATATTTGTGTGGGCAGAGTAGATAAAGCCCTGCTCAGTTTTGCTTTCTTGGACTATTATGTAGCAGCAATAGTAAGTGGGTCTCTGTTAGAAGCCTTCAGGGAAATGTGAGGGTTTTCTCATTTTCTGAATTGGCTGAAGCCAAAATCTGGAAGGCGGGTTTAAGAGCCTGAAACTCAGCACGCTGGGGGCTTATTCTAAAGCCCTTCTGGGATGGGATGTTCTTGAGAGAGGACCTCTGAATATCAGGAAGTTGTTTTCATAGCATTCATCTGGAATCAGTCTTTCCATCCTTTAATCTTGTCCCTCATAGTGAGAATTTAGCAGAATTGCATCTTGTTAATAAAGCAATTCTGATAGGAGAGGTAAAGTGGTTTCTTTCTGCTTCTTCTATGGAGTAAGTAGGATATTTAGCCATTTGACTGCTATTGATTTCCTTGGGAATTAGGCACTTAAGCATTTTGGGGATTTGACCAAATCTCTCTAAAGAGAACTCCTTTTGGCGCTTATAAAATTTCTGGTCAGGCTATCCATGGCTAACTACTATAATCTGCCCTGAATCTTGCTGTTCTCAGCAATATGTCCAATATTCCTTTGCTGAGCTGGCAAACACAAAACCTGCCCCCGTTGTTTGAGGCATTTGAGAGCTGAGAGAGCCGTGTGGCTCAGTGAGAAATGGTGGCACTGGATGGCTATAAGGGCGTTCCCCAGCTCCCATCAAGGCAATGGGGTGGAGAGCAGCTCTCTGTACTCATGTGGCAGCTCAGACACTTATAGCCTCAGAGGATGGAAATACTTCAGATGTAGGTTAGGGCAAGAAGCATTTGAACAGAAGGCTAAAAAAAAAAAAAAATCCCCAAAGCAAACAAATGCAGCTGGATGCAATTACTAGCACGAACTTTGTACATCCTCCGGTCCGTGCGGGTTCTTACACCGCAGGCAGTCATCAACGGAGCTTTTTGACAGATGGCACTTTTGTGCTACCTTGGCCGGCTTTAAAACATTTGCTCTCTTGCGCTGTTTCTGGAGGGTGGAGTTTGGAAGACAGTTGGGCTTTGACGGTGTGTCCTCTCTGAAAGGCTCTGCTGACTTCTCCTCAGAGCTAACAAGACAAAGTGAGCTGTTTGCATCATTTCCATCTCACTTCTCAACAGCGCCATATAAATGATAATACTTACAGCTGGCAGCTGACATTTAAATGGTCTAAATAAAATGACCTCAAAGGAGAGAGGCCCCCTGATGTGTGCAGTATGTAAAATGATAGTGAAACTGTGTGTTCTGCAGAGTAAAAGTATAGAAATAGGCGTGACAGAGTTAAGGTGGAATATTTTGAGTGAACTTTGACAGCTTTACTACGTATCTGTATTTCATCACACTCAAAATTGCTCCTTACTCCCTTTAATGGCTGGATTAGTTTCCTCAGTAACATTTCTGTTCCAGGCAGCAGCCAGGCAAACACCAGCATGCCACCAGCAGGCTCCAATTTCGCCCTGTCTCCTGGATGCTATGTTTTACTGTCTGCCTCTGGAATCCATCTGCAACCCCAGGCTTTCGCTGCTCATTCATTTCCTACCCTGCTAAACTCTTCTTTCATATGCTAATACCATACACTGTGTATTCCCATCAAACCAGACCCCTCCAGCATTGCCAAAATCTAAAGCAGTGTTAAGCCAATATTTGAAGACACTACAAGACCTTGGCTTGGATTTCTAGATGGTGCCGACTGCTGCACTTGTAACTGTGTTGCTTTGATGAAGAAAGGCTCTAGTGTCTTCTCTTTACTTGGGATTTCCCTAGCACTTTTCTTTAAGTCTTCTTGGGGACATTATGTCTGTGTGCCATGCCCCCACTAAGGGACACAGTCACCTGGCAGACTCTGCCGCCTTCCTCTACTGAAAGAGACAGTACTCTGCTGTGATTGGCATTACATATTGCAAAGATAAAAGCCACCTAGCCCCAGTCACTCAAAGTACGAAAGGCTGCCTGGCTCACGCTGCCTCAAGCAGTGATGTTTTTAGCTCGAGTTCATAGGCTTCTTCTAAAAGATCTGTGAAAAGGAACTAAGGAAAGCAAGTCAGTAGTCTTAAATACAATGGCAGGGCAGAGCCTCCAAAAAAATGAAAAATTAAGGATCAACAATTCAAAAAAAGTTTAAGCCCCTGGCCTAGACTGTATTATTTTACTTCTGAAACATGCAAGATAAGAGATGAGTATCAAACAATAAGGTACATTTTCAGCACTTAGCTGGATACAACAAAGCTTTATATTCTTAAGGGATACTGTTGATACTACAAGCTGTGAAGGTGCTGGCCATGAAGGAGCCCAGCAGAGATTTTTGTGAAAATATTGAAGATGATATAGCTTACAAATCTCTCTCTATCTATCTGTTGTCTTTCTTCACATGTTTCTGCTCCTCAGACATCTAAATGGGAAACCTGTTTACATTCTCTGAAGCGCTTTGGGGATCTGGTTTTCACATGTAACTTTCTTTTTATTGCATCAATATGTACGTATAAAATCAGTGTGAAGCAAATACTTTTAATAGGTTGCGTGCAGCTTTCTACCATGTAGCTGGCAGTCTCTCAGCCAGCTGCACTGCTTCCCAAAGCCACTTCATAAGTCATGGTAAAAAATGACCCACAGCCAAAAAAAAGGAAGACAGTTCTCTGAGTTATCCCACATTGTACACAGAGGAACCAAGGGTCTCTCAACATGTTGCCATGATCCCCCATATCATGGTGTTTCCAGAATATAATTTTAGGGCACAACTGCAGTTGTTGCCAAACGAGCAATTGTGTTGACTGAATATTTTGCCTGGAACTGGCTTCTTGAGTGATTATTGCTAATACTCTTGGTAATGGTGCTGAGATCTACCTTGTTGATTCAGTGATTTAAAGGAATCATTAGATCATCTAATCTGACTTCCTGCAAGAGAACAGACCATTACATTTCATCAGGTTATTCCTGTACTGAGTGCAATAATGTATTTCTTACAAAAAAAAAATAATATGTTTAGCTAAGGCTTCTGGAAAGGGAGTAATGATGACAGAGATAGAGACTATATCATATCATTCAGTATCATCCAGGTTGCTGGTTTTATATATGTTTAAAGGCATCCACATGCATCCACATACACAGAGGCACGTATATATAGTTATCTAATTTCTCACATGAATTGGTTTGGCTTCATTTTCCAGCAGGTTAGGTTTTCTAACACCATGTCTATAAAATTAGAGAGATTTTAAAATCCATATATTTCCCCATAATATCTGTTATGATCATGTCACCTTTTTCTTCATGCTAAACCAAGCAGATGAAACTCTTCAGGCCATTTTTTTGCTCCTTTGTTTCCTAGGATAGTGTCTTTCAGTCTTGGTCTGGCCTTTATTTCTTCTTCACTGATGTGAAACTTTGCAACTTTGTGTTAAAACCCATTTTCATTAAATAGGTCCAGTTTAACCAGTGATCAAAATCATCTGACAGTCTTAGTCTGATCTTTATTTACTTCTTTTGTCTTGTCTAAGCCACCAGTTTTAGCAGCAGTGATTTTATATTTACATCCTGATCTGTTAGGAAAATGATGACTATTGTTGATTTCCTCTAGTATACTAAGAGTTATCAAAAAATAGTGGCAGAAGGCCATTGAATTTTTAGCTTACTCTTCTATGATTCCTGGATGGAAGTGATCAAGACTTAGGCTGCATTGCATATCCATTAGAATCTAATTACAATTTTGAAAAATTTCAATTTCAACCTTTTTAAGAATAAGAAATTATTTGCTGGAACATCTTGTGCATCTGCTGATTGCACAGTTTTGGGGGTGGGTGGGTTTTTTGTTTGTTTTTTTAGAGAGCGCTGATTGTCATTTAAAAAAGGTTCTTTTCAAGGGCTCAGGTAAATTGAATTCACTTATACTAACATATTCAAAAGTAGGCCCTCTGTATTGAAATCTGTGACATTAGAGAAATGTATTTGCAGACAAGCACTGCTTATGAGAGCAGCTGATGACAAGCATTAGCTTTAAAAGAGAGGTGCAGCCTGAGGAAACAGAAAAAATTCTGTTCTTGATTTTAATAGTGGTAAATTAAAGATTACCGTGCAAATCAGTGCTCTTGACTTGCACTTACCATTTAATATGGATAGTGCTCTACCTAAATTCAGCACTGTAGGTGAGACCATGTAATGCTTTTATTGCACCACCATTAGAAAATGACTAAACTTGTGAAATATTTAATTTAGGTTAGTTATGGGCCTTGCGATCCTGAGAAGTCACTGTTCCAGCTCTCAGTTGGGGAGCCTTTGAACAGACTCTAGATAGAAGGAAATTTCAGCAGTTTCCACATATTCCTGCTTTCCCTAAGAAATTACTCTTTTTTAAAATTTCTTAAGAATGTGAAACAAAGATTTAACTATAACTTCTCTTGTCTTCTCTTTCTTGTTAATGCAGTTATTTACTTGATACGTGCGAACAATTGCTAGTTACTAAACTGCTCTGTGAGTTTGATCTTTATTCGCCCAAAGAATGCCTCTAAATATGGGAGGGGGGGGGGCTTCTTCCACTTTATTTCTTGGTTAAATTCCCTCATATTCTAGCACTGCTAGAGCTCATGAACTGGACACAAAAGCCATTCACGATGACACTTCTGCTTGCTGTGTTTGCTCTCAGAAGTGACGTGATGGCTTCTGATATCTGGCTGTCTGCAACTCAGTTGGAGGCAGACTTGAAAATCTCGCTAGGATTTTTATTTTTTTTCCCTTAAGAGACAGACTGAGATAAACATGAATCAGAAACTCCAGAAACTATGAAATCATTTCTTTTCCACCCAAACAGGCTGTATGTGGGGCATTTTTCCAACAGTAAAGTGGGTCCTGTCAGATTTATTGACTGGGTGCACAGTTTACATTTCTTCTCACCATCACATAGGCTATTTCCATGTCCATATGAAATAATCGATAATAATAGCAGACATGGAAATCCAGATCCTTAACATGTCTTCTATCACTGAGGTAACTCCTTCAATTCAAAAGCGGCTAAAAGCACCTTTAATTCCTGAGCAGAGGTAAGACACTTGAACAGAAGTCTTTCTTTGAGTTACAGAGAGGAATCAGATCTGGGCTGGAAGATGGAAAAGCCAGATGCCATATGATTCATCTGTTCTGGTTAGTGAGGTACTTTCTTAGTTAGATAAGCTCACATTTTACCAGATAGACACCCGAGGGCTTGTCTGGTTTGTGCCAGAAGTTGGTTTGTCTCCTGAATCTACAAGATTATGGATAGGGAGTAGAAAGTGCTCCTTAGCAAGCCAGGAGTTGGTTTTTGAAACAGAGGCTGAACCTCTTTTCAAAAGAACAAGCAAGTCTTATTCTGATGGTCTTCCAGTTGTTGAAAATGAGCCCCAAACCTCATCTGGCATGTTCCATTTCCGATTTTAACAGGGCACCAGAGAGCCTCTCTACTATGTTGTACATGTGTCCATCCAGTTTGACTTTCAGCACTGTCACTGAGGATGAAATCTATTTTCAGGAACGCTCTTGGATGGAGAAATCAGTTCTTCATTGAAAATGAACCTTACAGGACCATGAGAACAGCTGGAGCTCACTGATTTTTAAAATATGACAAACACTCCTTGTTATATTTTGCAGTATTAACTCAGCTTTCATTACTTCCTGAGAAGAGAAAACATTCTGTCCGTCTTCCTGGTTGGATTGCAACAGCTTATTCATTTCCTAGGAATGCTAATTCAGTGTCTCTCTTCTTTCTGTTCTTATATTCACACCACTCTTGCAAGAGTTTGGGAACATCAAAGCTTATTTCAAAGCAATTCAAACTCTGTATTTCTTTACACTACCTGATTGAACTATTCAGTTATCTAAACGCATCCAACAGACTACATCATGCAAGCATGTCTTTCTTATGTCAGTACACCAGCATAATAAAACATAAATATATACATTTATAGTAATTACGGCTCATAGGTTGTAAGGCTGATGCTCTAGTCTGAAGCACTAGGTGGTTTTGGCCTCCACTTCTTTTCTGAAAAAAACAGCAGCACATCATCATATGGATGTACTCTAGAGTTCAGTGGTGGTGCGATGTAAAGCCTTGCTTGCTAAGCTGAACCTGAAACTTGTGGGTGTGATTTTCATTTTACACTGAGGTATGTAGACATTGTTAGAGTGATGACAGAAGAACTTGCTTTAAATGAGAATCATACCTCATGAGCCTACAGGCACTTTGACTAGCCATACTGCCACTGGATGCCTTTCAACCCCAATTGGGACTGTTTTCTATGACATATTATTAAAAAAGGGAGAAGTACTGTCAGTTTTAGAGCTGGGCAAACTGTTAGACTGAGCTCTAAAATTTCCTTTGGTTGAGGAGATTAAGGAAAATTTAAGCAAAAGAAGTTTGCATGAGAACAAAACTATGCCTACTTTTGCAAGGGGTTGATTTCGCATGTGCCAAAAAAAATTATGTTTTTTGCATCAATATGATGCAAAACTTGTCAGATTGCCCAGTCTGGTTACATGTTGTTTGAAAAGCTTGACTGAGCTTTCCTTGGCTCATAGACAGTTGTTTGATTCATCTATCCTTCCTCCTCTTTCCCTCAGCCTCACCTGTCAAGGAGTGTGTAGAGCAATCTCATCTTGATTTGATCGAAGGAACCAATTGCTTCATAGGAATGTTACCCTGTAAATAATACCATTCTTCCCCCTTGTGGCATTTCTAGCAAAATCACAATTGCAGTAAATATTTTGCAGCTCCTACAGACACATACCCTTGTGTCACATATGACACAACAATTCTCGTTTTTTTGCATATCACTGCGGGGAGAACTGAGATGTTTGTAGATGCAGGGAGGGAGGGGAGAGAAAAGGTCTGAAGCAGCCTTTGGAAATGCCTCATGCCACTTTTGACATCAGTTCAGAATACAGTGGTGCAGCACTTCAAGGTATGCCATAACACGGGCTAGTGCTCCAGCAGGGCTGCGGTTTGCAGCCTGACTGCTCACGTAGGATGGGACAGTGCTGGGCTCTGCCGAGACGCTGGTCTGTGTCCAGGAGATGTAAGCTCTTCCAGTGAAACCATTTAACTCCACACTGCCCCAGTGACCATGGGAGACAGCTAGTGTAGCTGGTCCCCCTAGCAAAGAAGTGCTCTTCAGCAATATCTATTTAACATCCTGTTCTTTTTTATCCCCTGTCGTTCATTTAAATGGATTCTCTGTAGCTCACTGAAGACTTTTGGTATTTGATACACTGTGAGTGAAATGAAGATACAGCTCCTCATAGGAGACTGTTCATTCTTCTTACCTGGAGCAGTAAAGCAGTGGATGCATTATTCATATGTCTCTGCAGAGAGCCCAGGAAGATGAGCATGATTTCAGCAGAGCTGCAAGTGAATTTCAGTTTGTAATTCCATGTCACAAATTTTATGAAGTTATCAAAGGGTAACTTAGGGGAGTGCTTTGCTTGCCAGTGCTTTTCCTGTAGCAACTTGACATAATAAATCTGTATAGCAAATAACTTTGCTTCTCCACATTTATCCTCATTGTTTAACGTCCGATCCCTGCATCTATATACACCCGAGATTTCTTCGGTACGTGAGGAAAAAAAAAAAAACACCTGACTTCCTGAAGAGAGCTGGGGATGTTCTTGTGTCATGCTGCAGAAATCCTTTTTCGAAGCTCTGGTTCTTATGTCAGCCTCAGCACTTCTTCAAGCCCTATGAGCAGCACTCAGCCTCTCTTGGTGACCTTCTCATATCAGTGTGCAGCTGCCAGAATAACTACCAGGGGTTATATACTAGGCGCAGCGGTAATTTAACAGCAGAAAAAGCACTTCTCCCATTCAAGTCTTTGCAACACCTTGAGCTAAGTCAGAGCTTCCTTGAATAGTGTCTGCACATTTAACATTTTTCACTTAGTACTGCAGGCAAGGTAAGGGGCATACACCTCCACTGCTTGGAGAATCAGAGCCTAAGTCTGCTATTTAACAAGAAAACTAAAGACCCATGGGCACTTTGCAAGCTGTTTCAATAGCCTGGCCCAAAGACTCCCTGTAATTTCACTCTGCTGCACCAAACCAGTACTTTTATTTTTCATTCTGAGCCTTGAAATAGTAGCAACCTCCTACTTAATTTCCCTAGTAACTGTATGGAAGGCAATAGAGTATTCCCTGGCATAGATATGCAGAGCAATAGCTAAACTTTATGATGAGCAATTTCAAAATATCATCAGTCTTTGCCACCACAGGGTACTTTTTCCTCAGTTCTCCCACAGAATCCTGCCCACAGTTAAATGTTTTTACACTCTCCCATTTGTTCCCACACAGGTTCCAGAATATTTGATTACCTCTTTGGTCAGATCCATCAGTCTGCTGCAGCTGTTTTGTAATACCACCAGCATACAGCGGCCATAAACCTGAAACTCACTTTATAGCTACTGCGTATTAGTGGAAGTCTTGGGTCATTAACAGAATATATCTGTAGACATAGAGGGACTGGGATCTGGTCCTAATAGAGCAGTTTTGAAAAATCTCACCCGAAAATGACAGATAAATGTGTTCTGCATGAAATGGTAGAAAATTGGCTCTTTGTTCACCTTCTCTGGACAAATCAATTAGGCACTGTGAGTAGCTGGATCCCAAAGGGAAAAGCCACGGCCGGGTCAGAGGCAGTTCAGGCTAGTTTGGTAGAACCTGCTGTTCAAACCAGTCATTTCGCAAATGGCTAATAAAAAACAACTTCTGTGGTGTTACATAACAGCAGTTTCTCTGTTCTATTGATCGGAGCCAGTCACCTTTTCAGCGTAGCATGTTCTCAAAACAGCTTGTGGCTGTCAGGCAGCTGGTTTCTTGTGCACAGTAGGGATGGGTAACAGGCTTTTGAAACACAACTGAGAACACATTTAATGGAGCATGGATTGGGTTATATCACAGCGAGCTGGGCACATATCTAACTCTGTGTGATGGCTATATCCAGGCCATTTTATAATTGCAGTGGTTCAACTTCTGCTGCTTAACTGTGACCACAAGAGCAAAGCCAGGCCAGCTGGGGAGAAACCTGCAAGAGACTCTATTATTGCCATATTACAGAGAAACAGCTGGCAGTTGCCACTCTGGCAGCTAACACTGTAAATAGGTTTTGTACCACAGTCACAACATTTTGTAATTTGGGACATCATTGGCTGAAGTTTACGTTTTCTCATAATACATTCCCTACCCACACTGCTATTTTTTAAAATGCTTGCTTTTTTTCCTGGGGACCATATGGTATTCTGTAGCACACTGTACTCAAGATGGCACTTGGTACTTGACATTGATTTACAAACTCTGAGGCCAGAACAGACTGTTAACCATCTAATTTGACCATCTGAACAAAACAGACTATTGCATTTCACCCATTTACCCTTGCAATGCACTTAATTATTTGGGAATTTGACTGAAAGACATTTGAATCAAAAACACACCAAGAGCTAAAAAATCCACCAGTTCTCTTGGTATTTGTTCCAGCAGTTAATTCTCCTACCCTACCCTGTGCTGAAAAATGCATGTCTCTCTTCTCACTTGAAAATGTGAAAAATTTCACATCTGGCATTAACTCTCGCCCATTGTTTCACGTCGTCATTTTTCTCTGCTAGCTTGAAGAGCCCTTCAAAACCTGATACTTTATCCTTGTGAGGGCACAGGAACGACGGTGTTCACCAGTGAGCAGCAGTGATGCTGGACTAGACTGTTTGTCTCACCTCTTCACTTTCACGAGTATTTGTAGCAAGTACTCGAGGGCCTGCCTGTTAATTTAAGTACTCTGACATCTACCCTGTGGAAAATTTGGCCATCCCACCATACTAAGGGTTGTCCTGAAGACAGCAATAATTGAGGAGTTGAAGCTTTTTCCTATCAAAAAGCTGTAATTCCTGAAGTCTGCACTCTGGGGTAACCCTAAGGTGCAAGACTTCATTATTTCCTTTTTGAAGTCAAGCATATCTTGTGAATATCAAATTGAAATGCATATTGATTGCTGCATTGGCTTCCCTGGAGTTATATCATTAACATCATCAAAGTACCAGCTGCAGTGTCCTATCTTCCTCTGTCCTGCTGTAGACCTTGTTTTTTTTTCTCTCTCGCTAACCCCACGGAGAATGTGAATTGGCTCGCTGCTGCAGGAAAGCTGCGTTTCCTTTTCATTTTGTTAAGGTATTGCTCAGCTGCTTCCAGAATGCATACCAGTATTATTATTGATTAATAATCACTGTTACTGTTAATCTGGAAGAAATGCTGGGACAACCAGCCACTTCTCCATTATTTGTTTTGAAGCGAACAGCTCCTCATTGCTATCACTGTCCAGAAAGCAGAAGCAGCAGCACCAGGGGTTGCTCTCTCTGCTCTCTGCAGGCAGCTGCCCTGAGCTCTCCCCGCCGAGCTGCAACGCCTGCAGCCACTGCTCTCGGGAAAGGGAAGGGGTCAGTCATTCCCCGTGCCAGGGCAGACGTGGGCTGAGTCTGAGACCAGGCTGCACGGTTCATTTTGCTGTGAATCATCCTGATTATACTACCTTCAAATCCCTGGGAGTAAACTGAGCCCCCCATCGCATTTTCCTCTAGAGCCTTAATGTGGCCCCTGAACCTGGGACTGAATGACATGTTTCGACAATAATCCTGTGTCTGCACTCAGCATCCACCCATAAGTCAGAAGAGAGCACTCAGACTAAGGTGGTCCTGCTACTAAAATTATTGTTTCTGTTTTATGCTGAAGCAAGGCTATGTGGGGTAGAAACCTCATGACTATCAAAACGTGTCACTCTCTCAAGGAGCACAGTGAGGTCAAATTGGACCAATATAATTTGTATATGTGTGCACACGCACACACATCAGTATGTGTGTGTGCATATATATACATATATATATATTTATATACATATATGTGTTACAAAGGTTGCTTCCTGTTTTCTTCTCCTGACAAGTCACCAAGAAGTGTCACATGCTAGAGAAATTCATCTTGGTTTTCTCACTCAAGTTTCAGTAAATGGATAATGACTTGAGTCATACAGCCATCCCAGACAGAATGATAGCTGGGCATTAAGATGTGACAAAGACGGTGTTTGCCTATTGTCACATCACTAATTCTGCAGCTGCAAAGCTCAGAAGGTACAGTCACAAAAAGGAACACGTTTGCTGTCACATCAAAACCGTCAACCTGTCAATATCATCTTTGCAAATGGATTTGATAACCCCCTGTCTTTGTGAGGCTATATAAGCTCTCTGTGTACAACAGCTCACCAGTCTTCTCCTCCTCCTTCTCTCTCTTTTTTTTTTGGTCTTTTGACACTTACCTTCTGTCTTCGCTGTATAAACTTGCTGTTTTTATTGATGCGTCTTGCTCATTGTTCCTCCTTGCCTTTACTTTATATGGAAAGAACAGAGAAGCAGCCCCTGTGAAAAGAAATAAATGTTATTACTATGAGGGGATAAAACCCTCACTATTCCTGGGTTGTAGTGCATTTGGTGGAACTGCACTCCCCACACTGCCATTGCATTTCTGGGAGAGTCAGAAAAGGCATTTAAAGTCTTTTAACTACCCATATCACAAAAGCCATAAAATCTGGGAAAGTGTAAGAGTGCCCAGAATATCTTGGACAGATAACCATGTTACAGCAATAAAATTCTTTTCTGAGCCTGTTCTGCTTGCAGCTGACAGACAGGCATGAAGCCCTATGATTTAGAGCAGGCCTTATGTGTGTAAGTTTGGTGTCAGAGAAAACCTGTATGTGCCAGAAACAGTGCTAGCATCTGGTGTATCTGATTGCCTATATAGCAAAAAGTCAGTGGTTTCCCTGACGTGAACCGCTGTAAGGTACGTGTTGCTCCACATACCATAATGACTGGATCCAGAAAGGAATATCGGAGCACGAGGAATCTGTGAGCCATGGTGGCTTGGATCCTGGTCGTGACAGAGTCTGGATGCAGCAGGAGTGATGCCCCGTTGCTGCAGGGCCCGCCAGTCAGCTGCACTGCACCTTGCTGGGAGACGGGATCTGCCAGCAACCACTTTTTTGCTGCAAAACTTCGGGGAAACAATGATATAATCTGGCCTGCAGCTCTTGCAGAGATGTTGGTGTCTACTGGAGGAAATATCCTACACACCTGTGGTGTTGTCCTGTGTGTAAGATCCCTTTTTCCATCTTCCTCTGAGAGAGAAGCATGCACGGAAGGCAGTATTTTGGCCTCTCTTCTGCTTGATAAGGCTGTATCAGTTGCAGCTGTTTGCAAACTGCTGTGATGCCCTGTAGAGTAACAGAGGAAGCGAGTGAAATGCTGGGTAAGCTGGATAAATGCCCATGTGTGTTCATGCTGCTTACAGGGGTCTCTGCCCTCTCTGTGTGAGCCAGCATGTGACAGACTGAAACCGTCTTGTGCACTGGAAAGGTGAATCCTGACAGATGAATAATGCAAATATCTGCTCTTACAAAGCACGCTATAAGGGAGGTCTGTCTAGCTGTCCATCTATCGCTCTGCAGAAGGGGCAAGGGAGGTAAATCAGATGGCTCGAGGCTCCCCTTGCCAATGCCAGTCGTGTTCCCCGACAGGGAATGGACGCTCGTCCTCAGCAGAGATGTTAACAGCACCTTGGGGCAGAGCATCCCCCGCATCGGCTCGCCAAGCCCCGCTGACCTCACGTGAAACCACCGCAGCCGAGGCCTGTCGCCATGAGCTGTGCCCAGCACTGCGGAAGCCTGTGTGCATGCACGCCGCATGAATCGGCGACCACCCGAACTGACCAACTCAGCCTCCTGGTGCCAGCGGGCTAAAAAGCGTAGAGAGGAAAATAGCACAGACCATAAAGGTCTTTTGGAATGATGACATGGTACCTCCTCACCAGCTTCGTAGGAATAGAAAAATGAGTTTGTTTGTATTAACTAAATTAATTGTGATTTATTTATTTAATTCAGCAGTTAAAAGCTTGTAAAATTTGATTTCTTGGTATAGTAATGGAAAGTAAAAGTTATTTAAGTACCAGAAAGAGTGGAGAATCAGGATTTTTGTTGATGTTTTAAATCCTACTTTATTCACATGTATTTGAGAGGTGATGATGTGATCTTCTCATTTCTTTATGCCATTTCTTGGCTGTTAAAGGTAGACTGGTCATATTTTCAGATGTATTCCCCTGCAGCATCCTGAAATAAAGCTGACTGACTGTGCAGCCAGATTATGTGCAACCACTACAAGCAGGAGCAGCCCTGCCTCGGTGACACAGGCCATATACATTTATGCTCAGGCTGAATTCAACCTGCAGTCTCCCAGTCATCATTGATAATCCAGTGATATTGCACCCCTGTTATTTTAGGCCAGCTGGCAACATGCACCTATCGAGGTCAGCTTAAGTAAAATATGTTTGGACTGCTGGTATCAAACAAAGCAAGAATGAAAAAGTAACTCACAAATATTCATATTCCAGTGTTATTCAGGACAGGGGCTATTTTAGGTTTAAAATATCTACTTCCCAAAATTCAGTTAATTCAGATTTTGTATGCTGTTTGTCCATTTTGTTATCTGTTGACAAAGAGAAACAGGCCAGCACAAGAAGTGCCAGTGACACAATGGGAATGATGAGAGATTATTTGCTTCCAATCTTTGCTTTTGGTTTTAGCTTCCAAATAAAACCACAAAAGTACTAAGCTATGACACTGTAAAAAGAGCGATGGGTAAGAAGATTACACATGTACAGGCCTATCAACTGATAAAAACTGCAGGAACAAGGCTTTAAGGCTTTAAAAACAGCAGATATTTTTCAGTGAAAAACAAAAACATATACAAAATGAGCATTTTACAAGGTAAGAAAATACTAACAGGTATGTATAAATGAATTTATTCTTCAGTTAACTCTTTCAGAAACATGATCACAACCATTAATAGTTTTTCAATGCTATAAAATATCTAGACTTAATACGACTAAATCTTCAGAGATGGTCAGAACACTGTTTTCATTAATGATCTCTTTTACCGTTACAGTATATTCAAATACTTTGGGTTTCTATGAACTGCAGTCTATCACTAGAAAAGCTCTAAGCCAGTCAGCTTTTCAGTGTAAAGTCTAGTAGCCCCAGAGAAGCCAGGGTCCTAGGGTTCAGCAGGTTGCTCTGCCTTGCCCTGGCTGAAAGCCTCAGTGCTCATCTTTTAAAATATTTCCGCTGTAGAAGTGATGCATATAGCACTTATAAAATACATCAGACCAAATTACAACTTCCTAACTCTCTGCAGCTCTTACTGCCACTTAACTCTCACAGTTACAATTTCCTCTTTCTCTATGAAGCACGAACTACAGAAATATTATAAGCAAAAATAACGATGAGCAGGTAAGAAGACAGTGAACAGGCAAGTGAAAGCAGGGAATAATGCTACCTTAAGAAATTTCCGATCGTGCTCATTTAGCAACAACCCTAACATCACAAGGTTTTTCTTTTCATTTTTCCTTTCATCTGGAACTACTTAGTGTCTCTTCACATAAAAAGAGGAACCAGAACCATCTATTACACAAAAGCAGCACTGATTTAGTGTTCCTGCGAGTAGCAAGCAAGAGAGCTGGCACAGCAGAGGTGCATGGCAGTGCGTTATGGCCGTGTTTCCCTGCAGGGCCTGAGCCCCCATGCCAGCCCTGGAGCAACCCCCAGATTTGCTCCCCGCAGCTTGCAGCCACATGCCATATTCTGGCCTCTATGGGCCGGCATGCAGCAAAATGAGATGCCTGCAGCAGGGCAAGAGCTGCTGAGAGAGGGATGCTTCTCTGACACAGAGGATAGCCACATTGCTCTTCAACAGCCGCATTTCATGAGATCAGTCCAGAACTGAGGGCTTTTCTTACCTTTAGCAGTACTAATTTGACCATTTATTATAAATCTCATTATAAAGATCTTATTATAGATCTTTATTAAAGGTTATCTTATTAAAGATCTTATTATAAAATGGATTATTTGTGTTTCCAGTGATGTGCTTAAATGCTTTTCATTGGAACGCTACAGCACCACTGTCAGAGACTGAAATCTTTAATCAAAAATCCTAATCTCTACATGGTTTCTCACAGATGGACCTCCTGCAGGATCTAGGCATAAAACTGCCAACATCTACTATGATTTCATGCTACAGCTAACAACTGTAACTGCTCTTTGAAAATCTTCAATAAACTGCAAGGAATGAAAGAATGTGGTTTGGTAGGCAGAATGGTCCTGATTCAGCAAAGCGCTGAATGTCACTGAAATCAATGGGACTATTTAGGTGCTTAATTGCTTTGCTGAATCCAGGCCAAAGAGAAAAAAGTAAGATGGTTAAGCTGGAAGACTCAGATATATGTATCTTTAGTCTGGAGCACTTACATCCTTTATCAGTATTATAATTCTCCCTAATAATTCACTGTGGTTCAAAAAGGTTGCAAAGGAAGCACACGTTTTACTCTCTCACCCTGATTTTGCAAACATTTTGGTGCCAGGGCAACATTATTCATGTAAATAGTGCCATTTTCTTAAGCACAGAAAGGCATGAGGGAAGTGCCACAATAGGCTGTTTTGCAAGTCAGAGCTGTATTTTAAAATCTACAGTATTTAAGCATTCCTTCAAGGTTATATAATTGCTAGAGACATCTGGATCTAATATTAAAATGTTCTCTATTACGATGTGTGTGTGCGAATATTCTTATGCCAAAGTATGTATTTTAAGCTCTTTTTAAATGAAAGAACAATAAGTTCTGGGAGTTACCAAATAAATTCTTTTTTCGTCAGTTGTTTTTCTTTAAAGACTAAACAAGACCCAGACAAAGAAAAATTAACAACTCCAATATCAATGTTGAAATAATGGTTTCACTTACTAGTTAGTCAGAACCCACAAAGAATGGCTGCGTTTGTCCTAATTAGCATCCCATTTTCAGGCAAGGCTTTTAATTGACAGCTGACATTTAAGCCACGCTACAATGTGCTGTGCAATCACCACCTGGCCTACTTGTGTGTGATTCAAGCACTCTTGGAGGAAAAGGTACAATGCCATTTTTCTGAAAGTTTTGCAGAAAGTAGCAATGAAAAGGAATGGAGAAAGAGCAAGGAAATATATCTAGATCTTCCAGGGGAAGATCTTAGGGTGGAGATCTGAGTACAGTGAACCTGACCCAGTGACTGGCTGCCCCTCGGGAGAGAGGACCGGCTCCTCCACCTCCCTGCCTTGCCCTAGGCCACGTATTCCCGCCCCACTCGTGTGCCTCAAAGTGATGATGCTTTGACTGCTGCTGGGAAAGCCAGGAGCAACAACACAGCTAAACCCATCCAACAGCTCCCCGCTACAACTCTGATTTCCTTCCTCCTGCTCTGATTTCTTGACCTTCTTTCCTCTCTTTTGTGCTCCTGAGGCTCACCTGGCAGTGAGGTAGGCCAGTTCAACTCATTAGCCTTGGAAACCAAAACAAAACCTATCTGGAGTGCTCAAGTTTGTTTTTTCTGCCAGTTTGGTGAGCTAAAGTGGCTCACTGGGCTGTGAGCGTCAGCCTTGACTCGAGGTGAAGATGAGAAAGAAGTGTGGGGCCACCACCCTCCTGTGAAGATGAGCTATTAGTCTGAACTGTGCTGTAAATTGAGCAGTCTTGTGAAATAACATTAACTGGTGAAGGATGCTAAAACACGCAAAAGCATTTTTTTTAGTATACATTTCCTGCCCAGAAAAATAATGTCTAATCAAACAAGTGACAGTGCTGTGACAAGTGAAAGGTAGGAAGATGGAGCAGGCTCCTTCAGCAGCAGCTGCACTGAACCCATTTTGCCAGAGGCAATCCATAACCAGCCAGAGGACTTTGTAGAGTGAGAACTTTCTTAACTCTACCTGTTTAAGTTGCTCTATATAGCATGCAATAGCTAAATTAACTATTAATGTTTACATAAGTCAATATTTGCTGGGTCACTGAAAGAGGGAGCAAACATCAAGCTGTGGCCATGCTGCCTCTCTCTCCTGCTCTCTGGCCTGATGAATATTTGATTATGATTCAGTGAAATGGCTTTCAGCATGAAGGGTTGCACTTTTTTCCCTAGGCTTCCCCAGAATATAGCAAGGCCTGGTAGTCAGGGCACTTTCCTGAGAGGAATGAGCTTGCTTTCTTGGGTGGAGAAGGGCATTCGACCCTCCTCGGTGACTGTTCCTGTGTTGTGCATAAAAGGCAGGTATTTCTACGCCTTTTCTTTCAGCCATGTCTTGTGTGGAGCCTGGACAGTGAGGTACGTTCTGGTAGCACCTACTGGAGCGAGACCCTTAAGTGCTGTGGGTAGAGAACATGAATCAACGTATTGTGGTGGGACAAGTATGGAGATACACAGGAAGAGCTGAAACCTTCCTAGGGAATGTCCAGTGAAAGAGTCTTTATGTGGGAAAAAACACCAGTGTGGCATGCTGAAGGCACCAGGTTGACATCACAAGATGGGCAGCCTTGCATTAGAGTGACTGATTAGGTTTCAGTCCTCAGGTATGCACAGCAATGGTGCCGTCCCCAACCAGCCCCTGCCTAATGAAGCCAAAACACGTTTAGCTTGGCATGCTGGGCTAGGCTTAGAAAGCTGCAGCAGCTCAGAGGTACTTCAGATATCTCTGCAGTGGGGATGGGAGAGACAGCTGGGGTGGCAATCTTGTTAGGTATCCTGATATAAATTGTGTCTTTTCATGAATCAGAGCTGTCAGGCACCAATGGGATGTAAGTGCCTGCAGGGTTAGGCAACTGCTTGGTGAGGAAAAATTGAGTATCATGATTTGGGGTTTAGAAATCTATAGGGGGAGTTAGACAGAATACAGGTACCTACGTCATTTCTGTGGCTCTTGCCTTTGAAGCATATGTTAGTACATACTTTAGCCTGTTCTGCTTCCAAACTGAGTTGACGATATTTTCATTCTAAAAATTACAGGCAAGGGACCCTTTGTGAACTGACTGTGGGGTTATGTGGTGGTTAGTATCTAATAATTCCTGAGATTTAAGCCTCGATCTGTCACTGGCTTGCTCCATGAAATGCGGATTGACTCTGAAAGGAGTTTATAAAAATAGCATCATGGAGCTCCACATGTATTGGAATTCAATAATATTTCAGTCTGGCAGCTTTGGATCTGAAAATAAAGCTTTGTTCTTTTAGCTAGTACACAGTCATCAGATATAATGGAGTTGCTTCTGGGTTAATGATGGAGAACAGGAAGATACTAAATAATTCAGGTGATAGACCTGACTCTCCCAAGGGCAGTACTGGCTTTGCAACGCAAGGAGAAGGTGTTATTGAAATCAGCAGGATTACTTGCCTGAGTAAGAATGGGAAACTGCTTGCAGGATAAAGTCCACACTCTTATTTCGAGAGTTTTTCTCTTGTTGTATAGGCAAATATGCAGGAACTAGTATCCCTATCCTGACTGTGGGACTTTCCGTGAGGAAGGGATCCTTATGGTTAGGTTTAAAAGAGGAGCCTGTCAGTCTCCACTCGTTTTCCTGCAGTCCTCATCCTGCAGTCTTAACATATCCTATTCTTATCATCATGTCACATGTGATATAACATAATAACAACAGAATGTGACAAACTACTGTTTATGAAAGGTAAGTTTAGGTTCGTGCTACTCTCATTAAGTGCTGCTAGGTGGCAATATGTTACCTAGAAAATCATGAGCTTTCAATCGCCATCATTGTCCTTTGCTCGGGACATAGGTGGGACTTGTCTATGTACTGTTTCACTTAGAAAGGGATGCCCTTGGAGCAGGACCTGTTGAGAGCCGTGTTTCCCTCACGCATATCAACCCATTTCAACTTGGGACGAAGGTTTTCCAGAAACAAATATAGGACTGAATCCTATTGGAAAAATCTCTTCTCTGTGAGCAGGAGAGAAAAAATTCTTTACACTGAAACAAGAGTCAGGCAAACCTGCTGCAATAATTCTGTTTATGTTTGGAGAGTCGTAATAAGGGAATGAATCCTTCTGTTGTATAAAGATATTGCCACCTGGGACTAAATATTCCATATTCTTAGAGGGCCCTCTTAACAATACAAAAATAAAAATATCTGTTCAGAGTGCAAAGATTTTTCTTTTTTCCAAATGTATAATTTAACCAAAATCCCTTACATTTTCAATCATAATATTTAATCAACTAGAATAATTTTAGGATATTTGTATTGACAGTTGGGTTGAAAAGCAGCTTTAATAAAGGTGGAGAAGAAATATATCCAAATATCTTTCATCCGTACTACAAATACTTAAAACTGAGTCATCTTACATATGTGTACTAACAGAGATAGCAATGAAAACTGCTTCATATTTGCATATTGCTTTGAATAGCCGAAGTGATGTGCATTAAAATAAGCATTTTTTTCCCTTGATCCGTTTCCTGGCATGGTAGCACACATGAGGTGGCACAGGGTTGGAAGGCAATGGAAAGAGAAGGCAGGGCCATAAATGACAGCGCAAATTTTATGCCAGCTGTATGTTTACATGAAACTCCAGCTTAAAGATTAATCATTTTACATACAGGGATAGCTTTGAGCTGGCATTATTCTCCCTCCGTACGACTGCTGGTGCAGGCAAGCTGGACCCGACATTTGGGAGACGGTGGCCAGGACCGCTCCTTCTGGTAGGTGCACACATGTAAAGCAGCACATAAAGCAGCCACACAGGTGAACATGGAGAACTTGAGTCGCTCCTCACCCTGGTGAGAGCATGGCGTTAATTCCCTTCCTTTTGACAGCACACCTGTGAAATGTCAGGGCCTTGCATCTCGGTGGAACAACGTTGAAAATGTTAATGAACAGCTGTTTTGCTCTGGGTTGAATTCTTCGGGCAGAACCATGTATCATAATTGGAGCTAAACGAGGTGAGACATTGTTCCAGAATGACAGAGAGATTAAGTTAATTATGTTGGCTTAGAAAGAATTTCCGCTTTTTGTTGTATTTTTGGCAAAGCCGACTACTAGTGAAAAAAAATAGCAGTAATTTGCTTATGTGGTGCTTATTAACCCTTGCATTTAACAAACATCTTCTGCGGCCAAACTGCTGCAGCTCAAACTGCCCTTCTACCACCTGAGGGTGCCGGTGAGCGGGTGCCATTTGGCGACTGGAACAGCCTAAACAGCACCGGCTTGTTCTGGCTGCCTGTTTCCACGTCTGCTGTTTTGAGGCCTATTCGGGAAATTCTGGGTGCCCGAATACTCTTTTCGCCAGCCTGCGCTTCCTGCCCGAGAAGACGCGGCAGCGATTTTGTGCCATAAACTGGGTAAACGATCACGATAAGAGCAAGAAACGAGGCCCCGCGGCTGGGTATGGCGTCACGCGAGTGCGCCAGTGATGTGGCGCTAACGCGGTGCCGGCCGGCGCTGTGGGCGCGCGCAGCCGGGGGGCTCGGCGGCGGCGCGGGCCGTTGGAGCGCGGTGGCGGTGCCCGGCGGGGCCGCTTTTCCCGCGGCACCGCGCGTCCGCCCCGTCCGGGGGCGGTTCCGGCGCGGTGGGGCCGGGCCGCGCTCCGGGGCAGGTCAGTGCCGGCCGCGGGGCTCCGCCTGCCCCCGGCCCGGCCCCGGGGAGGGGGTCGGGGCCTGCCGGGTGCCGGAGGGGGGTTGGGGGAGATGGAGGCGTCGGTGGGGATGTCGCGTGGGGCGCGGGGTGGCCCCGCGGTCCGGTCCGGGCCGTGGTGGTTGGGGGGGGGGGGCGCCAGTGTCTCAGCGGGGAGGGGGAGGCGCCCCCCCCCCCAAGAGGTCACTGCCATCCCAGGGTAATGTCGCACAGCACGTTTTTGCCCTCCAAAATGTATCATGCAGGCCAAGGAGGCAGAGGACAAACCGCTAGGCCGTCCTGTTAGTTCCCGGTGCGGTGGCAGGGGCTGGGGAGGTGGCGTCGCCGGTTGTGGGGGTGCAGGTGTGCTGCTGCCGTTAGCGGGGTCGTTTGCTTGCAATGCCAGTGGCAACAGGAGCAGTGTTAAGGAGCGGTGCGCGGAGTGGAGTCCAGAGCACTGCTTGACTCTGAAACCTCTTGAACTTTGAGGCAAATTCATCCTTGGGAAAGCATCAGTATTTGAGGTTGCAGCTATGATGAATGTATTTTTGTGCTTTTAATCGTTAGCTCTTTGGTGAATAAAAAGCAAATGGTGTGTTGGCCGTGGTCATTTCTGTTCCTGTGAAGCAATGCTTGTTTTAAGGGTGTCCAATGGTCCCTAACGGACAGTGAGTTTTATATGAACTTGAAGCTATTTTCTGTCACCGTTATACAGGGTCCTTCACTAACATAGGCAAATGGGACCTCTTTAGATCAAAACAGTGAAAAATAAAGGTACTGCATGCTTTTTGCTGAAGATGACAGATTCTTTCTGCAAGGACCTTTGCTGCATAATTTGTATCTTGTACTCCCCATGCAACCAAACCTGAATGTTATTAGGTGGTGTCAGGTATTTATGGAAAGACCTGTTCTGTCAGCTCTTTTGCATCCTTGAAGGCTGCAGTTTTCACTGGCCATGAGTATGTTTTTGTGATTTTTTTTTTTTAACTGATCTTACAACAGTGCAAAGTTTGGACCAGTTAAACGCATTCTATGGCAAGAGCTTAATTACGTACAGCAGTCTTCAGGCCAAAAGAAGATAATTTAATTTGTGGCAGGTGACAGTGCAAGAGAACTGTGAGCCCCTGTGTGAGTTAATTTGTGGCAGAAGTTTAGTGCTTGTAGACTTTGGCTGCAGCTTTCCAGACCTGTATTTCAATGAGAGAGATGGGGTGTCTGCTCTTAAGCTGCTGCGTTTTCTCTCTAGCACGGAGGCAGTCAGGCCCTTGAAGGGAGTGGAACGATGGAAATGATGCTGCCTCTTTTCTGATAATCATCTGGAGTGCAGCATTACTTTTGCAAAGGAAACACTTTTGATGTGACTGTGAAAATAAATTCTCTTGAAGAAAGAGAATAATAATAATACAACAAATTGTGATTAAAAGAGACTATAATTGGTTAGGAACAGAGACACAATGCAGGTCTGAACCTTAGCCTGCAGGGAGCATTTAAAAAAATACAAAAGTAAGCAGAGAACAAATAAATTAGAAAACACTTAGCTTGCCATCCAAAAAATTGAGCTGTTCTGAAACAATGGTGTCTGCTGGAAGAAGATAGGGATGAAAGCAGGGAAGAGGTGTAAATGATAAACCAGATGGAAAAAAAACTGAAATCACCATTTTTTTTTTAAACTTGTAGTGTTAAAAGTTTTTTTTCCCACCATTTATTTTTTATTTCATCTATGCCTAATTTGAAACAATTTAAGTTATTTAATTTGGACATCTCAGTTCTTGCTTTCTTAGCTTCTGGACAAGTAAACATTGTTTCTAATGCTGATATGTGTAAACTGGGAGGCAGAACTATCTATTCTCTAACATAATGACTAAAAGACAGTCCTTTATAATACTAGCTACTTCTAAAGCCCATTTTTAGAGGGGTTGCAAAGCTCTTTAAGGATCTTCACATTGAAAGAGAGGCGGGGTTGAAATAGAGTTGGTTTATTGATCCAACCTAATTTGTCTGTTTTCTACAATATGGGTGCCAGAGACAGCATGCTAAAAATTTGAGTGGGGTTCAGCAAGTTTGGAAGCCACTGCAGCTTGAAAAAGGCATGAGCTAGGCCCCTTAGTCTGCTTAAGGTCTGCTCGCTGCTTTCTTCCTACTGCATGTAGGCCAGCTGGTGAGGTGATTGCCCTTAGCTTGCCTCAGCTGGTAATTAAGAGTTGGAAGGACCTGTTATATAACATGTTTAAGTTGATCTAATCCATTTTTGACTGAAGGAATTAGCGATACCTAAGCAGGTGACCTAGGTGGGTGTCTCTGTAGCCTTCAGATGAGGGGTGGTGACAAGGAGCTGGCAACAGTGGCCTCTTTAACCAGTGCTGCTGAGGAACCCTTAGGTGATACCGCCTTCCCTTATCTTTCTTGTGCCTGAAGTCGTGGTCCATGACTCCTGGTCCCAATGAGGTCCATTCCCTTGACTAGAATTGCATCCGGTGCTGTTTCCTGTTTGATTTTGCTGTTGCTGAATTCCTTCTCTCTGTCCAAGAACTCTTTTTTTTTTTTTTTTTTTTTTTTTCCTCCACAGTCACTGACCATCCCATTGTTACAGGTCTTAGCCAGTTGGTGTTAATGATTCTCAACTTTCCTTTTTTCTACAGATGGACTATTTTCATGCTTCGGTTATCTTTTTCCTTCCTGCTCTGCTCTTTTGTCTGCATTCACATTATAAGGTCTGTTCTTAGCATTGGATCACCACTTGTTTTCCATTTGTTAGTCCATCGCTGTAGAACATAGTGCAGCATCTGACAGTTGCTCATTGTTCTCTAGTACAAACGAATGCCTTCTGCAGTGGCTGGTAACACATGCGCGGGCACACACAGAGTTGAACCATGAATCCTCATCATCTTATCTTCAGTTGACTTCTTCTACCCCTTTCTCAATTTCCCACCTTCACACTTCTGTAGTTGTCACTGAAATTGCTCCTGCTGGAGGTCTTCATCTAGTCAAGTTCTGTGCTTCATGACCTGTCAGCTGCCTTTGATGCTGTTGGCAGCATCACAGAAGTGACAAACCTTCTCTTGGTCATGCTTTCACCTTCCTAATTGTTCTTTTGCAATCTCATCTGAATATTTTCTTTTCCCTGAGATTTTGTTGATGGATTTTGTAGGCAATGTCCTCCCCGCGCCCCCCCCTCCCCCCCCGCTGCACTTACTCTGGATATCTTTATCCAAAACCAGAATTTTAGCTGCTGTCTCTTTGCAGTGACTCATAGATCTGTATTTGCCCTTCACACCTGACACTTCCTGCCCTGAACAAAGGGGCATGCTTGTTTCTCTGATGTATCACAGATGACTAGCTGGTCATTGTAAGCTCAGCATGGTAAAAACACATCCCCACATCTCTCTTTCCCGTTTTTTAATCCAGTGGCTTGTGTAAATATCTCAGGCACCATTTTTGAGTTGGAATTTTCCCTGCTTGCATATTTAGATCTTGCTGATTATTTCTGTGTAGGTGCTCTCTAGTAGGTGCTCTCTAGTTCAGCTTATCCTGTTTGTGCATGCGGCTCAAATCCTCTTCTGGGCTCTCAACGTACTTTCTCTGGTTTGTGTTAGTTCTACCCACTCAGGAGATTGCTCTGACCACCTATCTTTATGCTATCCATTTTGGCAGCAGCTGGCAATATTGCCAAAGGCTGCTGTTTGATACAGCGTGTTAGAAGACAAAACTTGGGGTTGCAGCAGAATGGTGGTGTGTGGCAAGAACAAATATGGTTGGATGTGAGTTGGTTTAGTTTCCCGCGGAGTCTTCTCAGTTAGAAAGGGAAGATCAGTCCTGTGTGTCTTCCCCCTCCCCCGGGTTGTCTTTTTCTTAATATTGTGTGAGCTGAACTTTAACTGGGTGGTTACCAGGCCTCTGATACATAGTTTTGTGTATGTGTGTATATATGTATATGTGTGCTCATCTCTGTGTGGGTGTGTGTATATATATATACACACACACTGTTCTTGCATAAGTGTATCATTGCTCTGATACTGACGTTTTGGGCATGTGTTCATATTAACCAGTGATCTGCTAGCCCACAGGCAAGGGTAATGTAAAGTCATTTGAGTGCCAAATAGATTTAAAAAATTATGTTAGAGGTTCAATAATAGGTTACGGATGTAACTAGATATCGTGGAAAGAACAATTATTGCTTATCTGTTAGTTGTCACCAGTGATATGTTAAAGCTCTGGCAGTTTTTAAAACAATTGAGAAATACTAGTTGTTCCTAGTGTTTATTATTCCAGTGCTGTCAGAAATTTGGTCACTATAAAAACCATGCTTAAATTATGTGCTGCAGAGATGTTAGCGGCTATAGCATCTCTGTCTTTTTAAAACTAGACTAAGACTTCATTTCTGGAAATATATCTAAACAGATACAATTACTTCATGCAAAACTGAAAATTCCAAAATTTTAGTATGATAAATATCTCTTGATTTGTCCTACAACATTATGCTGATACTGCAGCATCTCTTTCTTGCATTGCTTTCACTTATGGTACAAAAATACCAATCTCTGTCATGCAGTGGATTGCAACTGCTCTATACTGACTGCAACTTTGAAATTTTGTCAGAGATCAGTAGAAATCCCTTTAGTTTGGGAGAGCTGAAGCTTAAATATCATGCTTTTCCTGAGTGGTTAGCTTTCTCTGACTTAGCTGTTAAAATAATCTTTTATTTATTAAAAAAAAAAAAAAAGTAGATGGCGCTGACCAGCACTGTTAGAGATGGTTTAGAAGAAATTGTTCAATGATAATACTTTGCATGAATCATTAATCATGACTCATGATCAGCAGGCAGTGATGTCCAATTTGTTTTCTAAACCCTCATTTGCCGATGCTCTTTATTACCATAGTGATAATATTAAAGAGTTGTTAGTGCATATAACCATGCAGTTAAAAATGACAGACTCTTTTTTTCATGGAATAAAATTTCCATATCTTAAGTCTGTTTTACTCTGTACATTTTTTGACATGTAAAACCTAAGTAGTATAAAAGCGATCAAACAAGTATAATTTGGCAGGGAGTTAGGTTAACAGAACAGATTTTTTGCTTTCAAGCCAATCATTGTGGATTTCTAGACCATTAAATCTAGTCTGTCTTCTTATGAAGATTGGAGAGGTTTTGAATTCATTAAAAATTGAGAACTAATTGCTCTGTGTTAAATCAAGCATAGTACAGGAGAGCCCCGTGCAATCTGTCTTTTACTGCTGTGCTGCACTTTGCAATGAGAGCCTGCACTATTCATGTTTTTAATGTTCGTTTTTTTCTTGAGCAGAAACTAGCAGCTGGACAGAAGGTTTTGTTGCATGAATGCATGTCGAGGAATGACTAGTGAAGTTTTAGAGCAACAGCTTATTTTCACTGGTGAATGTGGATTGGTGTAAATCAAGGATGAGTGAATTAACAAAATTTGTCACTTTGTTGTGTGACACCTTTGTTCTGTGTGCACCTTATTTATTTATTTATTTAGTGTTCTGGCACCCTGCAGTATGAGATGATGTCAGAAATAAAGAGCCTGAATAGAAAAAGAAGAATTTTGCTAGGAAACCAGGTTTGGAAATGTGTTTTCACTCTTAAAAAGTTACCAATAAAAGTAGTTTTAAAAGCTCTGAAAGGCTGAAATGTTGCAGATAACATTAGAATATGCATATATAGGGAGTGTTAAGGTTTAGAAGCAGCATGATGATGTCGTTTATGAATTCAAGAATCTTGTATTCAATCAGATGTTAACTTGGTTGCATTTTAATCACTTTTATTACCTTATACTTGAATTTAGAAAACAGTTGATCATGACTGATTAAAGCCTTGGATTTTGTAAGGAACTGAGAAGACTCTTCAATGTCTTTCACTAGAAGTTTAAAAAATGATCCCTTTACCCACTACAATGCACGTCACATTATAATGCATAGATTTGGATAAGCCTTACAAGTTTCTGTGTCAAACATGTGGGACAGTGCTATATTGGTAGCTGTAATGTGGCAGGACAGATAACGAATTTATTGACACAGGAGACTCTCAAAATCTCCTGGTATGACAAGTGCTTCTGCATCACCTGATGTGGTTGCTATGCAAACTCCTTCTCCATTTAAATGAGAGTTATACCTGCCCAACAGAAGCATTTTCTGCTTTAGTACAGGATGGTGCTGCTAGCTACAAGATAAATGTACCCCTCAGGATTGTTCACTTCTTTCATTCTAAACTCTATTTTTGTATGTATATATTTTAATGTGTTTGCTTATTCACGTGTATGTGTATATGATGTACATTTTTCAAAATTTCAGTCTATTTATTGTAAGAAGCTCTGGACACAGCATTAATATCTAGCTGTCACCAAATTCTGTCACAGATGAGTATGTCTTTTGTTCAGGGTTCATCTTGGAAAAACTGTGATCTGTGAAGGTTTTTTTTACTTCTGACTTTGAGTGGCTTCTTAGATGACTTCTTTTTCAGATCACCTGTCTTCTGTTCTGAGATTTACCCAATTTCTTTCAAATCACCTGTAAACCACTTTTCCACAGTGAATGAAACAAAGCAAAGCCACAGTTCAAGAGTAATATTGTATACAGACATTAGATAATGACTTCTTGTCACTTCCTGGTATACGTGGACACTCTGTAGGGTGGGAATAGCAGAGGAATAAGCCATGGGCGCACTGGTACATAGAAATGGACTACCGATATGTATAAAAGGCAAGTACAATGCTCAATTTATAATACTGTTGTACACATTTCCTCTGTTGGAACACTGTATTGGTTCTGGTGTTCTGTGTTGAAGTAAGATGAATTCAAAGTGGAGCAAGAGCTACTAGAATGATTGAGAAAGGCTTATATCTACCAGTGGCTAGAAAATCTAAATATTTTTAAGATGTGCTAGTGGGATTATGTGACAAGGAACTGACCCCTATATAGAAATGATCTTTGGTTCTTAATGTCTGTGTTCTCAAGATTTCTCTCAGGAAGATCTTGTGCAATAGTTTCTTACAGGAAAAGAAGGAGACCTTGGAAACTATGGCTTTTTTCTCTCTCTCTTTCTCTCTCTCTTTATTTTTATATTTATTTGTTTATTTACTTTTGGAAGACTAGTGCAGAGTAAGCTGGTGTAGTGGAGACCATCATTGTCTTACTACAATTTTTGAGCCTCTTTCTTGTTTTGCACCCAAATACTTTTGCATAGTTTTTACAAGAAAAGAGTTTAAAATATGTTAATTTTTGGCTTAACTACTAAAATCACTGCTTAAAACTCCTCCTGTTTAACTTTGTGAGAGTAGAGTTAAAGTAAGAATTTTGCAAATCCTATCTATGGTAAGGAGGTTTCTGTAGACTTCTGTGATTGCTTCACCTCAGTGTTACTTTCTGCTATCCTGTTCCTGTCTTTGTCAGAGGACTGAGGTTTATCTCAAAGGGAAATCTCTGATTCTTTTTTTTTTTATATATATATTTATTTCCAGAAATGGCAGCTGATCTGTGGAAAAGCTTACTTCAGACTGCAAAAGAAAAGATAATACAACAGAGAAGGGCATCACTATATGACTGTGCTCATGGCTATCAGGAAGAATTGATAAAGAAGAAACTTCAGCAGTTTCCTGGGGGGTCCATCAACCTTTCCAAAGAAGGGAATGGCATTGGAATTCTGACCTTGAACAACCCAAGACTAATGAATGCCTTCACAGGTATTATTGGGGATGCTGTTTACTTGGTGTTTTTTTTTTTAAATTTCTTTTCTTTCCCTTTCAGTTAGCTATTTTAGCATTTTGCCCAAGCAAAATTAAAAGCTGTGCCTTACTGTGCCTTAGTTAACAGGAGAAGTGTTTGGCTTTTAATCAGAGGTGCAGTAAGTGTCCACTGCTCCGCATGGTAGTAGTTTTCCAGTAAGCATCATGAGAATGTAAGTTCTCAATGACACAAGGACTTTCTGGTAGAACCTGCCTGTCCCTTTTTTTCAGTCAGCACACAGTTCTGCTGCTGTGCTCTTTCTTACTTCTCCTTTCTTTTTGTCTCTACTGCTGTGGAAACATAGAGTATTTTTAGGAGGGTGGGTAGGTATCATCTTAGCTTTGTAGGTGGTGTAGAATGGATGAGTTTATTTCTTTGTTCTTTATCTAATATCTTTCCTGTAACTTAAGCTTTGGTAATTCAGTCTTTTCCAGCCACCCAAACTGGCTTTTATTTCTTCCTTTATCTGTCGTTTATCTTAAATACCAATGACTGTTAAAAGAGGATTAGATGAGCTGGGTATTCTCAGCTGTTGCAGATCAAGAATCTTAGTAATATACTTTTACACTGGGCAATACTTAGCTGTTAGGTAATAGCAGAAAGAGAAAGGACAGGTAAAGCCCAGTCTGTTATGGAGATCAGATGTAATATGAGTCAAGTGGCTTAAACTAAACTTTCATAGGGACTTACAACTATGTTCCTCATTTTTTCTGGGTGCTTAACAGGAGGCTCTCAGAAGTGATTTATTTGTAGAAGTGCTGAGCAATCACAGCTGCTATGTAGGTCACTGGTAGCTGTGCTTTGAATGTACTAAGTGCTGTATAATGTTAATGTACTGAAATGATATCATGCAGATCTCAGATTGGACACCCAAAATTAGTGGATATTTTCTTTGTCTCAGCTGGTGGTCTAAAATAATCTCTTCTCTTGTCATAGGAGTGCTGTGAAAATAAATTATTAGTTTATTTGAATTACTTAGAAGCTATTGCAGCAAACAGAGGCTACAAAAAAACCATGAGAAAATCAAGACTTATGTCTTTGTTGTGGACCCTGATTAGCATATAGCAAATGAGGCATGGGACCAGGCACTTCTGTTTCAAGGGAGCACATAGAGCCCTGTGGAGAGAGTACTCCATTTTACTGCGTAATAGCCACCAAAATTTGCTGGGCAAATCTTTCTGTGGCAGTCTAAGAGGTTACTGCTGCTTTCTACTGTATGCCTCCAACAGAGATTTTTATTGTTATGGCAGGGAGGGTAGAAGCAAAACCATGCTGGCCCCTTGGCCACTGCAGTTGATGGTATGGAATATTAATTCATACTGCATTTGATTTCAGTTTAACACTTCTGTCTGTGAACTGCAGTTGCTGAGAAGCTAGCAAGTACTTGTTCCTTTTCCACTTGCTGTGTATGGAGTAGTACCCTTCAGCAGAAGTATGGAGAGGGATAGGCTGTGTGACCCCAAATTTACCTGTTGACTTCATCTGCCAGAGGCTGTAAACACCCTACCTCAAAGAAATTCTGTTGATTCTGTGTCTCAGGGCTTCTGAATAGTAGCAGATGTGAATTTATATATAAATGTAGGCTTCCTTTAGAAAGCTCTAAAACATCAATAAACTGTTGAGAGAAATCCTATTTACCAGGCATTTACTTGATGCAGCAGCTTTTTATCTCAAAGGAATTATGTTTATTCTAAGCTTGAGCAACTCATGGAACTGAAAGCAAAATAAAATTGTTAGCAAATTGGTAATGGGTAATGTGGAGGTTGTTATGCCTTTTTTTTTTCTCCTCTTAATTGGAATCTGATAGCCACCTGTTTGAAATGGTGTCTTTGGAAACAAATGCTAATAATGTCAGTTTTAGCATCGTGGAACAAATTTCAGCAGCCTAACCTCTTGCTGAACTAAAGTTGAACTTAATTTAAAAGAAAATGGACCAGTCTACAGGAACTAAATAAGTGTTGATAATTCTACTGTCTAGAATTGACTTTGAAACACTTGTTGTTAAATTGTAATGAAAAGGCAAACAAATTATTATTCTGGGTAAATTTAGTGTTGTGAAGAGCATGAACTTATTGGTGACAAATACTGAAAGACCAAGACAGACAAAAGGAGGATCTGCTTTAATGGTGTGTCCTAATCATTATATCAATCATCACAGACTGTGTCTATTGGTAAAATGTTACTTCAGTGTTGTCAGTGTAGTCAGTAATGGAAGGAAGCTCCTCCTATGAGGAGGGGACAGACTTTTTTAATACTCTCGTTTCTTGCCATTGCATACAGCTGGCTGATACAGTCCCTTTTTTAAACTCCAATTCAGTTAACTAGATTTTTGTCTCCTATAATACTCTTGCAGAAAGACTCTTTAGTACCTCCCACTTTGATTTTTAAAGGCATTGCAAACAGTGGTTATGCTCTATCTTGACTATGGCAGAGCTTTGACGCTGGCCCAAATACTTTTCTCATGAGAAAACGTGGGAAATGTGGGCAAAGTGAAATCCATGGGGCTGAGCCACACATATTTAAAGAACGGCATATGCAGAAAAGTCATTGTTGAATATACTTGCAAGCTGGGAAAGCATTGCAAGACCTAAAGAAGTCTCTTCTAGGCCTTGTTCTGCTCAGTATTTTCGTTCATGGCTTGGAAGATGAAATAGAAAGTGAACTGCTGAAATTGTCAGATGACCCCAAATTGGGTGAACTTGCAAGGAGGTTGTATTTTGGAGCAGAGGAACGGAACTCAAAGTTATCTTGATTAACTGCTAAAAGAGCTCAAGATCAACAAAATGAAATTCAATGAAAACAGATGTTATGGGCCATGCATAAGAAGCATGATTAAATTATAAATACAAAATGGAAAGGAACTGGTAGCAGTGCTGAGATTTGTTAGAGATTCATAGTCTGAACCTGCCAGTGCAAAAAACCCCAGTATCATTCTGATTATCTAGTATGTAGTGTCCACTTAATTCTTGCCCACCTCAGGAGCATTGTCAAAAAATGATATTTTGGTGGCTGAGACCAAGACTAAGGTGCAAGTGCTTTGTGGAACATTCACTCTTGACCTGGCACTGGCATGCTTGCTTCACAAGGGGCTGCAAAGAAAAACAAGCAGGAAGGAAAATAACCCCAACCGGTAGGAATGGCTACTAGAAGACCATTTTAGGTCAGGAAAAGTTCTGTGCATGCAGGAGTGGGGTCAAAAAGCAAGTCTTGGCAGAAAAGTGAAGAGTCATCAAGGGTATTAATCTAAAGCACGTTTGTATTGGAAGCAGGTAGGCCTGTCTAAATTCTTGTCAAAGGAAGGTAGAGCTGAAAATATGATTAACCTGTATGTAGGCTGCTTTTCGAAACTTGTTTCTGTAAGTGCTTTGTCTTAAGAGTGTATCTGAGTGTGAGTCATAGGCACTCAAAGAGGAAGAGCTTTAACTTAATGTTGGGTAAAAGCTCAGTTGGTGTGAAGGAAGGACTAGCTCCAGAAATGGGGGATTTATGGAATTTCACTTCAGGAAGGGCAGTAGCTGTGACTGAAAACATTGTTGGTTGTAGTCAGGAAGACCACTGAGGTAGTAAAAGTATAGCCAGATTTGTGATGGAGAATGGGAAAGTTGTCCTCAACTAGGTGCTCTGTCACTAGCTATTGAATAGTTGTTGGTCATACTAATGTGAAGTAGATTAAAAACAAGCATCTACAGGGGAAAGTTTGCCTTGCTGTGGAGTGAATTCTTCGGGGTAGGTCAGGTATTAATTCACACCTCCCCATTAGCCAATAAAACGTGAAAAGAATCGTGTGGACATGGACCGTTGCAGTAAGTGCTTGAATTTCATGTATAGCTGATGAAGAGAGGCAAGTGCTCTCAAAGTCCCCAAAAGCAGATCCTGCGAGGGTAAGTCCAGGCAATTCCTTTGGGTGGTGCATAAAATTTAAGTGCTTATACTGAGCAAACTGGATTCTACCCTCAGCAACTCATAATTAGTTCTGACTTGCACAAGTGTCTCCATTCCACATTTTAAAGGTAGAGTTATACCTAGCTATCTGACAGCACTAATGACTTTCCTGCTTTTCATCCTGCTCTTTTCCAATGTCTTTAGGGCAGGAATTAATTAAAAACATTTTTTTGTGTGTGTGGGGAGAGAGGGGGTCTGTTCCATAACACTGGGAGTTATCATAGTTACAACAGTTGTAGTCTGAGAAGGCTCTTATGCAAACATATGAGAATATTATGTTTAAGCTAGAAGTAAAAAGCAAGTACTGTACAATCCGTACATTTGGAAGTTCTGCTATACTCTGTAAAGAGAGCCTTTCTAGACAGGTACCAGGGAGGGAGTCAAAGATGTTTTTGAAAGATCCTTTTTTTTTTCTTGTCCTGTTAAAAGATGTAAGGCCCTTTGCTCCTACTTTCAAATGTATTCCCCTTTGAATGGACATGTCTAAATGTCTTTGAGGTCCAGCAGTGTTTGGTTTTTAGCTCTTTTTTTTTAAGAATCTTTATTAAAGCTGACTGGTCATACCTTGAATCTAACTGGCATATGATTATTTTCTGTGCTCTGAAAGCTCTTTGGACAGGGTGAAGTGAAGGTAACATGAAGGTCATCATAAGATGGATAGACCTACCCATGAGTGGATACATATAAGTTCATGTGGCATGAATGCACACAATTACAAATAAAGATAAAGCTGCTAGAGTTTATGCTAGATTCCTTGCAAGCTTTCTTTTTGTGAGTGTAGTCCAAACTTCAGAATATTTTTCAGAATTCCAAGAAGTGGATCTCTGAGGATAAAAATGTATGACAGTGATTGTGTGGGGGGTTTTAGATGATGCTCTCTTGTATTTTTAAGCCAATCACTTATCAATGATAACTTGTTTTTGACAGTGAAAAATGTAATGTAAAATATGGTGATAATCACATCCTCTTAAAAAATTTCCTCCTCCCCTTTATGACAGGCACTATGATGCTGGAACTCCAGGAGAGGGTAACTGAATTGGAAACCTGGAAGGAGGGTAAAGGCCTTATTGTCTGTGGTGTGGGAAACACTTTTTGTTCAGGATCTGATTTGAATGCCGTCAAAGCAATGTCCAACTCTGAGGCAAGTAGTGATGCAAATTACATTTTTGGAGAAAAATGAGCTCTATGATATTCTGAGATCTCTTTCAGACAGAGGTGTTTAACTGTGCTTATGCTGCAATTATACATGCAAGTCATAGAATGGAGATTTTCATGGTTCAAAAAATCTTGGCAGCCCCTTTAAGTAATGACTTAAGTGTTACTGTAATTGATTCATAGCTCTGAATCTGTACATTACATATTCTTTTTAGCCTCCTCTTTTAAAAATGTCATTTCAGTTTCTCAGAGCTTTATACGGTGAATTTACATGTAAAATAACCTGCGTTTCAGTAGTTTGACCTTTAAAAGCAGATGCAAGAAATCATTCCTCATGTATTCTAAAGTCAAAAACAAATTTAAGAGGCATAGCTGCTCTTACAGAAAGATTTCAATTTTGTCAGCACTGTGCTTGTAGCTGAATGAAATGCAAGGACAGCTTTGTCCTGTAGAGCTTTGGATTGATCTTATGTCAGATGAGTCATATGTGCAACTTCAGGGTTGAAGAGATGAGAGCATGGCAACATGGCATTTCTTTTTTTACTGGCACCACCTGTTTTGGCAACTTTTACACATGCTATTGTTCTTTTTATGGGTTAATACGTGGTTCTTGCCAATATGTGAAGAACCTTATCAGCTGTGGGGTGGGGAATCATATTCTGCTGCTATTCCATCTTGATTCACAGTTGTAGTAGCAGACATCCTGGTGCTTATTTGTGCTCATTTCAAGTTTTCAGGTTTTGGCAATACAGATTAATTTTAATTGAGCATTTCAGTAAAAACAGCAACTCAAGAACTGATTAATCTGGTATTTGTCTCTAGTGAGGAGTTGTCTCTGTTGATGAAACTTAATATCTTAAAATACAAGGGCTTAAATATTTTGGCCTGATAAATAGGATGGTCCGGTTCTCAAAAGTTACAGGAGGCTTTGTTTCCTGTGTGGAACACCTTGAGAGATGTGCTTCTCTAAGTTTGGAGATACCATGCTTTATAGACATAAAGAAAAAAAATTAATTAATCACAGACATGTCTAGATTTCAAAAATGACCTGTGCTCCTAAAATATCCAAGTGAAAATTCCTCAAAAATTGTATCTGAACTATTCAGCTTAGTTTAGCATTATAGTAACAGAAAAGAAGCTGAAATCAGACAAAGGCCAATTTTTTTTTCTGACCTGCAGTCTAAGCTTTCCTTTAGAATTCTGTATTCAGTAATTTTCAATGATTCTGTTTCCCTATAGGCTGTTTGACATTTAGTATTTTGTCTGTATGTTTAAAGAAATTTCTTGGAGTCACTACAATGGGAGAGAGGGTTGAAGTAAGGATTAGGATCTGTAACAGATGTACTGGGCAAAATGAAATGCATACGTATTGATTATAACTTTGTTGAAAATTCTCTGCAAAGAACCTAGATCCTATGCTAATACTGAAATACAAGTGTAAGAGTCATAAGAAATGGTCCAAGAATAATTAAACATCGTTGCTTTATGTTCCCTTGGCAGTGTTCAAACTATTTATTCCGAAGTGAGAAATTCTCTATAATGGCAACCCCCTAAACCATCTGTTTGATAGGATTTAATAGTCATTATTTAATAAAACTTCAACAGAATAAGGAATAGCATTTACTTTACTTTAGAGTTGCAGAACTCTGCTCTATAACTTGCTGCAGGTGAGTGAGTTTTGTCTGGTGTCAGCTTAGTTTTTCAGTGCAGGGGAATCTGTAAGGCAGAAAAAGAGAATAGGTTTGTACCTGAACTGGTGTGTTTTTTCCTTTCATTTACAATACCTTCACAGGCACCAGTGAATTAATCTAGCTTCATAACATTAAAGGACTCCTGGAAAATTCCAGTAATTATGATATGGTTTACAAAGACAGCCTTTTTATTTATCACTGTATCTACCTCCTTTACGGTCAGCATGCATCTGCCAGAGATCTGCCCCTAAATATCATAATGCTGCTTGGCTTTGTGTAGAGTAGGTCTTGGGAACCCATGAAAAAATTGACGAGGATGCTGAAAATGACCTACTATTATTTCATAGTCCTGTTTCAAGACCTACTGAAGACTTAACTGTTGGAAGAGTTCAGAAAAAGCTTATTAAACTTCTTCATTCCCTGATATATGAGTCAAAAGCTTTTAATTAAGGCAAATTCATTACCTTGTTGACCCCCTCACCCTTAAAACTGTGTATTAAAAATCAATAAATGCCAATGAGGAGATGTTTGTTTGTACTTTTCCTCCCATAATTTGTTTTTTGAAAGACAAACTGAAATTGCTAGCTGCTGTTTTTTTACTTCCACTATGTCCAAACATTATTTTTTAAAATCTGAATTAAATGACACGTGCAGTTAAATAATGTATTTATGGTCATGGTCATGCTGGATTATTTAGCCCAGTCATGTGTCTCTGTTCCTGGTCAATACTGGATGCCAGGGGAAGAGTGTAAGAACAGGTAAGGCAGATGGTGATTTTTCTTAAAAATATCCTCTTAGCCTCCAGCAATTTGTGACTCAGACTTCTAGAGCTAAAGATGTTACCTTGTATTTAATAACCTTTTACAGATTTTTTCTGTCATGAGTTTATCTAATTGTTCATGAATCCATGTAATCTTTCAGAGGTTGCAGTCCTATGCTGCAAAGTGTTCCACAGTTTAACTGCATGCTGTGGAAAGAAATATATTTGCCTTTGAACTTGGCAGCTACTGATTTTTATTTGAAGCTCCATAATTCTTCTACCGGAAGAGAAGGGAAGAATTGTTCCCTATTCACTATTGTTTGCAAGCTGAACGTTGCAAGCTGATGTAAAACGAAAACAAGGAGAGAAATAAGAATCTTTTTTTTTTTTTTTAGCTGAAATCCTTGTGACTGAAACAATAATAATAATAAAAAAAAATAGTTGATAAAATTTATCTTTTTTAAATTTTATGGATTTTGAGCAGTAAAAAGTGTGCAGCAAAATATGGTCTTTTTTAAAAAATTGAGCTTTATGGGTGTTTATGTGGGAGGAGAGAGGAGAGGAAATTAAGAGGGAAGGATGTGCAATTTTATGTCATAGAAATCTGGGTTTTTTGGAATGATTTTTAGCACTTTGGCAATTGTGTTCATAGTGGTTTATTTATAGCTGAGATTCTAAAATAGGGATTGAGTTCTGATTTTGACCTAGCTTATACTGGTTTTGTATTAGTGCATGCCGAGGTTGGGCTGGGCTTCAGGAAAGGCTAACCAAAGAGGGGAAAAAACCCTGCTAGAGTAAATATAATGAATACTCCTGTCTGCTCTGTTTTTGTGTTTAATTGCTTCACTTTAGGATCACTTAACGTTTTTTGGATATTTCTGTCCTTTATAGGATGGGATGAATATGTGCATGTTTATGCAAAATACCTTAACCAGGCTTATGAGGTAATATATTTTTCTTTCCCCTTCTTTATGAAATAATTATAAGGATTGGAATATGTTTTGGCTAGCTCTTCAAGGAGATATTTAAAGTTAAATATACAGTTTAAGTATGTAAATTTGAATACCAGACCCTGTATTTGCACATGTTAATCAGGTAGGTAGTTGTGGATGTAAATTAAGCTTTGACATTTCACAATTATTAGGCTTTCCAAAGATCTGAACAGAAAAAAAGTCTATAGCTTTATATGTGGAGGGCCAGCAGAGACCTAGAATTCAGGAAATCTAGGCCTTCACAGGTTCTGAAGCTGACTTCTGTAACTCAGTAGAAGTCAGTAGCTCTCAAAAACAAGCAGGACCAGCTTATGCAGCCTACGCAGGTAACATTTATTTAATATACTTATTTAATCTTCCGACTTCATAAGAGGAATGTATTCAGTTCTACCATCTGGAACTTCTCAAAATCATTTTTTTCTTCTCCTTTAGATTTAGCTTCCCTTAACAAATCACATTTCTATTAAATCTGCGTGTGGCAGGATCTGTCTTTTGTCTGCTTAGGGCTCTTCGAAGGTAAATGTTCTGTATTTCCAAATGGTGTATATGAGAAAATGCTATGAATTAACATTGTTCTGTAAAACTGCCAGGAGATCGGAGACTTAGTAGTAGTATTGTATTGTAAGGAATCCTCAGGATCAGAATTAGTCATTTGTGTAAGTTGGCCTCTGTATAATCAAAATTTGTAGGCAGGCAAAGAGAAAGATCTATGAAGATTAAGCCCTTACCTGAGGTGTCTTGACTGAGAGTGTATAAGCACTGTATGGCAGTTATAATTAAGGGAGAGCGCAATATGGCTCTCTGGGGAGGTCTGTCCAAGATGAGTTGCCCTCTGAGGGAGCTGAGGCTAACTGTGAGATTCTCCCCTCAGTCTTCTCTTCTCCAGGCTGAACAGTCCCAGCTCTCTCAGCCTTTCCTGCTATGAGAGATGCTCCAGTCCCTTAATCATCTTAGTAGCCCTTTGGTGGACATGCTCCAGTAGCTCCATGTGTCCCTTGTATTGGGGAGCCCAGAACTGGACCCAGCACTCCAGGTGTGGCCTCACCAGGGCTGAGTAGAGGGGAAGGATCACCTCCCTTGACCTGCTGGCAATGCTCTTCCTCATGCAGCCCAGGATACCATTGGCCTTTTTGGCCACGAGGGCACACTGCTGGCTTATGGTCAACTTGTTGTCCACCAGGCCCCCCCAGGTTCTTATCTGCAGAGTTGCTTTCCAGCAGATCAGCCTCCAGCCTGTACTGTGCAGGGAGTTATTCCTGTCTAGGTGCAGGACCCTGTCCTTCCCTTTGTTGAACTTCATGAGGTTCCCCTCTGCCCATCTCTCCAGGCTGTTGAGGTCCCTCTGAATGGGAGCACAACCTCTGGTGGATCAGCCATTCCTCCCAGTTTTGGATCATCAGCAGACTTGCTGAGGGTGCACTCTGTCCTTTCATCCACGTCATTGATGAATAATTTGAATAATATTGGACCCAGTATTGACCCCTGGGGGACACCACTAGCCTCTAACTAGACTTTGTGCCATTGAGCACAACCTTCTGAGCTCTGCCATTCAGCCAGTTCTCAATCCACCTCACTGTCCACTCATCTAGCCCGCACTTCCTGAGCTTGCCTATGAGCCCTATGTTATGAGAGACTGGGTTGAAAGCCTTACTGAAGTCAAGGTAGACAACATCCACTGCTCTCCTTCATTTATCCAGCTAGTCATCCCATCATAGAAGGCTATCAGGTTGGTTAAGCACAATTTCCCCTTTGTGAATCCATGCTGACTACTCCTGATCACTTCAAGAGGTTCTGCCTACATGCTGTGCTGTCTTCCTTACAGCCTATGAATTACCTTGACCATGATTATATTTAAGACCATCATAGGTAACAGCTTGTTGCTGTCTTCAAAGAACAATTTTGTCCTCCCCCCCTCAACCCCCCCCCCCCCCCCATTTTCTTGATGGCTGAGATGGTAGAACTGCTGTTTGAAGAATTTGTCCAAAGCGTCACGCTGAATCAGACCACTTTTAGATAATCTAGCCTTCCAATTCTTATTGTCCCCTTATACAGCTTGATCTTTGTTTAGTGTACTGGCTTAGTGCAGATTCTTCTCCTGTTGCTGTCCTCTCATTCCTTTTCACAGATGGTGGTTTTAGGTAGAATCTGTAGCACATTTTTTCATAACCTAGTACATGACCTGCTTTGCTGTGGTTCCATTAGATATTTCTCACTTCCTGTTTCATTATGGGATTACATATTAATTATAGAATAGTCATTTTTGCAGAAGTGGAGTTAGCATTGTGCTGCTTGCCAGCAAAGATGTAACTGTATGAATGAGTTGAAGCAGTATGTTTTTCTGTATGCTGAGCTTTTAGTATAGAAGTGGTGTGTTGAATCCTTTTGTTGTTTTTAAAAGATTAAAAGCATGAATTTTGCTCCCTTGCATAGATTGCCATTGATCAGTGTTGCACTAGTCCAAGGGAAGGCTCTCGGAGGAGGAGCAGAGCTTACTACAACATGTGATTTCAGGTAAGATTAAATATTTTAGTCACTTTCATGTTGGGTTGATGATTTAATGACAATATCTATGAAATGGGGGAAGCTCGAGGTATCACTCTAACTAGGAGTCATGTCCCTGAATTCCAGAGCATTTAGAATTGGGTCTCTTTGCTTTGTAAGAAGACTTCACAGGAAGAATGGTTGTGTTTCCTGATAGTACAGAGGAAAGATTGTCTCACGGGTTATACAATTTGGACCACTGTGTAAAATAAGAATGGTGATGATCTTAAGGAACCCTCTACATCATAGAAAAAGTGGTTCCAATTTCTTGCCACTGAAATATAGGTAGGAGGACTGCAAAACTGTGTATCACTATGTCCTGTTATGTGGTTGTCATAAATAAAAATAAATAAATTAAACTCTCCATGATTTAGAGTTGTAAGTTTATTATTTGTAAACTGTGACTAGATGCTGTACAGTTTTTGGCACAAGAATTTGAGAGGCAGAAGAAAGCAAATGAGGACTTGTTCCAATTTTTTCCATGCAGGTGCAGGGATTTGCCAGCATGAACTAACCAGCAAGAAACAGAGGGCTTTAATTAAAAAGGCTGAATGCAGAGCAGGAACAGGAAGGAGCTAAAACAATAAAACATCACTTTATTTAAACAGTTTCCAATGTGCAAACAATCTGTAGATGTAACAGGATAAGCAATGCACTCAGCTTCTCTGAAAATGAGGGGCTTTTAGCTGAGTTTCTATCTAAGAGAAAGAAATATAGTCCTTAAGAGGGCCTTAATGCCTGAAGTGAGAAAGGAATTGCCTAGAACAGGCCACAAATACTTATGTTCAAAAGTGGTATTAAGCAGAGTAAACTAGAATTTTACAGTGCTGTTTCAGGTATCAGGAAGAGGCTTTGGATAGAAGAGATAGTATCCATGTTGTCTGAGCTGCTAGAAACTAGACTGGACTGCATCTTTGTGGCTACATAGCACTTAGTCAGAGCTGGCTTCCAGTTAGCTATAGCTTCCGAGTAGTGCTGTTATTACAAATGGCTAGTAAACTTGCAAAGAAGCATCACATTTAACAGCCGAAGCATTAACAGGAGAGTGTATCTGGGTGACCTAGTGGATCTTCCTGTATCTGTGGGTCCACTGACAGAACCTGAATCCTGTTATCCCTAGATAGGAGTTTAGGGAATGTGAACATAATGTAATGAGAATCTTCTCACTTTTTAAAATATGTACTCTCCACTCTTAATCCAGCTATGCTGTTTGACATACTGTATAATTATAATCATTATCAAGTAGCTCTTATTTGCATGAAGTGAGCAGCTTCAGTTCCTCTGTGCTGCCATAATTTTCACAATAACTACAGCTGTTGATCCATCTTCCATTGCTAACACACTCATCCAGTGCAACTTAGCACTAGCAATTCAGAAGCACCAAATGGGATTTAATAACAAAAGCAAGATAGAGAAACACATTCTGTACTGCTACTACTCTTGAATTAAACAATTTTGATACTAAGGGATAAAATGCCGGTTCTTTTGAAGACTATGAGAAGATAATAGTGGAACAGGAATTCTGTCTTGAATCACTGGATACCAAAAGAGAACTTGAGAACAGACAGGTCAGAGTTTTGTTTTCTTCCTTCATTAAAATGTTTCATCATGTTCTTAAATATCTATCTAATACTAAAAGCAGCCACAGGTGAAGTTTCGAATCCACTTCTGTTTTTCACACATTCTCCAGTTACTGGGTAAACTACCTGTGTGCTTGGTACTGACTTGAAGTATTTTCTTATTTTTCTCTCTGCCGATTTGTATTCCATGAACTGCACTGATGTGGTTCAAGTGTAACAGAATGACTTACGTGCCTTCTCTGTTGTATGTGCTTTGGCAGCATGATGTACATCTATACTAAAGTAGAGATGTAGATAAATTCATTTTTTAAAATTGTTGTGATGGTTTAAGATGTTACTGATGTATTCTTTCAATGGCAGTTCCTATGGCTTTATGTCCTTTAATCTGTTTTCAACTAGCTCGTTTTTAATTAGATTAGGGAAGTCTTGCACGAACTTTAGCGCTCTTATTGCTGACATAAGGGCAATAATGGAAAGTGAAAGCATCTTAGATTGTTCCATCTTTGATCAGGAAGAGGATGTCTTCTCAAAACATTTTCAATCTGTAGCCACTTGATGGATTGTTGCAGCATGACTCCATAAGAAGCAACAACCTTTTTCTTAAAAAGACCATAAACATGCAATTGAACAAAAATTGTCTAGACAATTGCAAGGTAATTCAAATCCTTTCACAGAATCACAGAATGGTTGAGGTTGGAAGGGACCTCTGGAGATCATCTCGTCCAACCCCCCTGATCAAGCAGGGTCACCTAGAGCAGGCTGCCCAGGATTGTGTCTTCTGTCTGATGGCTTTTGACTGTCTCCAAGGATGGAGACTGCATGACCTCTCTGGGCAGCCTGTTGCAGTGCTCAGTCGCCCTCACAGTGAAAAAGTTTTTTTTTTTTTTTTTTTTTTTTATGTTCAGATGGACCTTCCTGTACTTCAGTTTGTGCCTGTTGCCTCTCATCCTGTCACTAGGCACCACTGAGAAGTGTCTGGCCCCATCCTCTTTACACCCTCCCTTCAGATACTTATACATGTTGATAAGTATTCCCCCCCCAGTCTTCTCTTCTCCAGGCTGAACAGTCCCGGCTCTCTCAGCCTTTCCTGCTATGAGAGATGCTCCAGTCCCTTAATCATCTTAGTAGCCCTTTGGTGGACATGCTCCAGTAGCTCCATGTGTCCCTTGTATTGGGGAGCCCAGAACTGGACCCAGCACTCCAGGTGTGGCCTCACCAGGGCTGAGTAGAGGGGAAGGATCACCTCCCTTGACCTGCTGGCAATGCTCTTCCTCATGCAGCCCAGGATACCATTGGCCTTTTTGGCCACGAGGGCACACTGCTGGCTTATGGTCAGCTTGTTGTCCCCCAGGTCCTTCAGAGTAGCTTAGATCTTGTAACTCTTAGGGCTGATGTCAAGAAGTTCTGTTTCTTTACCATCAGCTGATTTCAGGAAAGTGAGGTGATCTTTGCATTTTTGACACTTTAGATGCCAGTGATGAGCCAGATCACTGGAAAGCTTCCCCTTCCCTTTCAATGTCAGCAGCAGAGACAAGCAAAGAATATGACTGAAATGTCCCTGCTTTTAGGAGGCATCTTAGCTTGGTCTAGATGAATTCTGTTCTCCTTTCTTTGGTCTTGGTAACTAGACCAGACAAAAGTAGAGAGTTATGAAACAGATTATAAACACAGGTGAATGGGCTGCAAGAAAGTATGCACTTAAAAAAAAAAAAAAAAAAAAAAAAAAAAAGCAATGCTTTCCATTTGGAGAAAAGCTCCAGTGTATGTACTTGATTTCTAGATGAATACTGGGATTCTGATTTAGTTTAAAAACTTAGATTATCAAAAACCCTTGCCTCCAAGTGGTCTTTATTCATCGAAAAATCTGGAAAAATAGCACTAGATCTTTTCTAATGGAAATTTTTGCTCGAATCTAAAAGGCATAGCTGTTGTTGAAAACGTTTGCTTGAATGAAATCCAAACAGCTCTAGTTCCTTATTTGGAAGGAAAGACTCATGTAACATTTTAGATTTCCAGCATGAGTAATTTTCATGTGAGCCTTATTTTGGCTTTCACTCACTTGTGTATTTGGGCTTTGGCGGCCTGTGAAGAATAGGTAAAACCTTCTTCATGGAAAAGACTCAAGTGCTAAAGTCAAGATGAAAGCTACTCTGTGAGAATGTGTACAGTAATGAGGGTTGCAATATAGCTATGACTGGGACCCATTGACCAGGGTAGTATAAATAAAGTTATAGCTGGAAATTAGGAGAGGAGGAGAGTGCTGGTAAAAAGTGCATCAGTTGTTAGAAGGGGAGGAAAAATGTAGTGGTACCTCATGGATTAGTTGTAGTATGACTATAGGGAGAAAAGAGGGAGCCAGGTGCTACATTTTGAATGATAGGGCTGTAGTTCCCCTTTATGGTTCTGGTGATCTCTGTTATGCTTTCAGTTTATATTACACGCTTCAGTGGAGTTACAGCCCCCGCCATGTAACTTTCTGTTTTATTCTCTCTGTTCTGTAAGCTTGCAAATTGTAGTACCAGCCATCCACACTCTCATAAGCCTGTGTTAAATCAGTCTGTTCCTTCCCTGCATGCATGCTAGGCGTATTGCCAAACAGGTCAGAGGCAGCACCCAAGAACTCGGGTGCATTTATAGCAAATAGCGGAACTGCAAAAAGTCTGACTCCTCCATTTGTGAATTTAATTTTTCTGCTGCTTTCTTAATCTTCCCAACTAAACTGAATGCTTGGGCTTAAAAGTCCAGGAACAGAAACAGGGAGCAGCATCTGGCTCATACAACTTTCACAGCATGTCACAGCTTGTTAAGGGGGGGCCACACGATGTGTGCGAGTTGCCTGGTGGCGGGAGGTTGTTTTACCAGGGTGCTGCTGGCAGAACAAGTGTCCTGGCAAGGCTTCTCTGTGTCTGGGTGGCCACCTGGCCTGGCCCAGCACTGTGCTGCCTGCGGCCCAAAGCAGGAGGGAAGCCGCTCTGGAGGTGACCAGATGCAACTGCTTATGCTGCGTGTGGGAAATGGCTATGGCAATCGCATGTGGGCCTCGAGAACATCTGCCTGTGAAATGGAACAGATTTGCTTTGCAGTTAGGCCTAATAATTTTCTTTTCCGACTTTTTTTTAATAAGAAAAGTTCATCATACTCCCTCTAATACTGCTTGTGGAGTTTTAATCAGTCATGGTTTTTTGGGTGCCTATTTCTTGCCCTGTGATCTGTCATCTAATTTAATTTTTCATTCCTGCTACAGAGAAAGGCTTTCTGTAATTTCCAATATTCAGCTGCATTTATCCCTGTTTTTAAAAGAAATGTAACTTTTCATAACATGTTTTATTTTCTCGCTAGCTTCTGTAAAGCCCCAGGCAAGAAAACATCAGCCTGAGAGGTAAAGAATTAGATTTAAAACCCCCTAAGCCAGAACTGCCATCTGAACCTTCATCCGTAGCTGATGTTTGGAAGATTCTGGTACAGAAAGAAATTAGAAGAGCAATCTTTATGGCATGCAGCCAGTATTACAATGAACATCACCTGCAGGAGACTTTCCAGGGGGCCCTACCTATCTTTTCTTGCTTGATGCAGCCCTTCTCCCCTTGCAGGGTATTGGCAACAGCTGCTTTCCCTGTGTTTTTTTTTTTCCTTTTAGAATCTCTCTCTCAAGTCAACAGTCTTTCTGGCCCCCTTTTAGCCGCTCTCCTTTGGTCAGGGAAGTGCTTGAGAAATAAATCTTTTTTTTAGTTCTCAGGTCATTCTTATGCAATGATGTTCTGGGCCAATATTAGTCTGCTTCTTGCCAGATTGCACAAAGTGTTCTCTGTTGTGTTAACCTACCCCTTTTTGCTGCTGCTGAATATTATCCTAATTGTTCTCAGTGTGGGCTTTGCTTCTGATAATATGCCGGTTTTCTGGGCATGTAGATTTCTCTATCTGCCTACTATAATTTAACTCTTGTTTATCCAATGCATCTTTTTCCAGTGACAGTACTATTTTTGTGCTTCTTTCCTGGAGTTCTGTTTGTTTTCATTTCTGCAGTGTGGTCCTTTCTGTCTACTTTTTTCTTCTTGTCACATAACAGTGTTATGCAATCAATGCTTAGCCGATGGCTTCCTTTGAAATTAATAATCTTACAACCTCTTTGAGTATTCTGTTCCTTTTGGACGCTCACCTTCAATTGAATATCTTAAAATTTGGGCAATAGATGGTAGAATTATCCACAACTTCTACCCCTGTTTATCATTAGAGACTAAGTTGATCCTGAAATGGCTCGTGTCTGTTTATCATTTTCTGCTTTTTGTTCCATCTCTGCCTGAATTTGTTACCTGCAGCTTTTTTTTTCCATTACTACAGCTCCCTATTTTTTGATCCACGACTTCACTCTCAAAATTTTAGTGTATACCAAGTGTCTCATGCATTTACATGAAAATGTGATCTTGTCATTTCTTCCTCTGCCTTTCATTTGACTCTGGGTTACGTGAGAAAGCACGAGTCATGTTATAAACAGTAATTTTAAGGCATCCCTTGAAGTGTGCATCTCTTGTCGTTTAGGTCCTTCCACTCCCCTGTGGGAAGTGGAGAGGGATCTCCCAGCCAGCCCAGTGTTAACTCTTACTCAAGAAAATAAACTTGTAATTATGCGTCACACTCTCAGTGCTAGTTTTGACCCTGATTCTTAGAGTTCCATAAAATGCACTAGAAAATGCAAGAAAGTTAAGGCAAAGCTTGTTTACTGAGATTTGAGATATTTTCTACTAGGCTACTTTATGTAAATTTTGATTCTGAGCTTTTGTTGGAGGTGCAGGGGGGAAGGGAGGGAATGGATGCACGAAGAGCTTTACAGAATAATTCAGTAACTGTAAATAATATTCCATATAATTTGTAAGGCAGTTTAAAAAGAGCTGTGAGAAAAGTGAGCTCTCATGTTGGTGAGATTTCTTATGCTGGCATTAAGCCTAGTCCTTTGACACTGAGTTTTAGAAGGTGTCTAGAACACTCTGTACTTGGGAGACTTGGTAGGAATTTTTTTTATGTTGGTTCTTGGATATCATTTTAATTTATTTAAATCTCAAGTAAAGAAGTATTTTTTTAATCACTGGAAGGATTTGAGAGGACTGACTCTCTGATGGGTTTCTTAAAATAGTAGCTGGACCTACTTCTTTCTATTGCATTCCTGTAGTAAAGATTACAGATTAAAGCTCTTCACCTTCATGATTTGTATGCTGTAAACAGGAGAGATCATGAATGTGCGCAGTCTTCTCATACGCTATTGAAATTTGGGGTTGCGGAGCAGCTTGCTCTAATTGTATCTAGGATCTGCACAAGGGACATAGGTTCCCAAAAGTCTCTTAAGTGAGTTTCTCTTAATTTTCACAACTGGTTATTCTTTAGTGGTTACGATTTAGATATCTGTTAATTGAATTTCTGCTGTTAAAGAACTAAGATCTGGGGGAATTTGAGATTTGTTTTTATGATTTTGCTTGAACTATCCTCAAAAGCATGTAAAAAAAATTCCTTAGTTTTATCAGTTTTACAGTATCTTCACTTTGGAAGCCTCATTTCATGTTGCCTCAGTGGTGAAGCAGCAGTTACTGTAATGCATAATTGTCTTACTCCTCTACGTTTGGCAGAAAAATAAAAAGCACTCTATCAGACGGAAGATATGGGGGGTGTATTCATGCTGGTGAGCTTTTGTGGGAAAGCACAGAGAAGTTAAGGCAAGGAGACAGCCATTGCGCTGTTGTAGTTTGAAAATCTACTAAATCTAAGTAGCAAGGAGTTGTTGATTAAGTGTATAATCAGAGCTTTCTGATCCCTTTAAAGCTTATCTAATTAATCAACTGAGACTGAAAGGCAGGTGAAATTATGACTAACTTTTCTCAGAATGAATCTACCTATCAGTATTTTCCGAGGAGAAGGGTTTTTCTTGGTGACAGAAGGTATAGTAAGATAGCTGAATTTCAGAAAATCTTTAGCTGTTTTGTCTAGATAATCCCTTTACAGAGTGCCTGGGTAATTAATTGATGGTGTAGTGATAAAGAGGCTGAAGAGACATTGCACTGTATAGAGATAGATGGATTAATTAGTCCCAATTTGCCTTTTGGAGGAGACTGTCTTATTCTTGAGGGTCTAATCCTAACAACATCTGTCATGAAAACTGAAGTAAGGGTTGGGAACTGCTCATCAACAGCTTTGCTGACTAGCTAAATTATTTTAGTGTAGTACCGCGTATTTCTTCTGAAGAATATTCTTCCCACAATATATTGCTGCTTCAAAATTCATTGATTGCAAATGACTGATTAATGTGTTTGTTATTTTAAGGTGAAATTCTGTAATAATCATGGGAAGGGTGTGTGCTGAAACCGAGCAAGGCAAGGACTAGTTTTTAATTAAAAATAAAAACTGCATATACTCTGCAATTTAAATAATCATGAATGAATTCCTAGCCTTTCTAATAAGATTTATGGTCCTAAAAATATTTTGAGAGATTAAATGCTCACACAAGACAAATTTGCATTATTAGAACACAATGTTGTCGTGTAATTAAGTATTGATTTTTAGGTTTCTGAGTTAGGTCTCTGTTGGCATGAACTGCAGCCTTAACTACTCAGTACTTTTATTTCAGGCTTTTTGTGGCTTTGTGAAGATGTCAAGACAGTGGTTCATATTCAGGTCTTGTTTTCAAGGCTATACTGAGAAATGACTTTTGTTGTTAAAAGATTCTGGATAGGATAGGGATGATTTTTTGCAGCAAATTGCCAAGAAGTATGCATGCATGAGGTCTCAAGAATTTGGATTTGTAGTATCTTACTGCTAAGTAAGTGTTACAGTGCCTTACATGTGTTAACATCTGTGCATGCATAGTGGGGAGGATTGGTTTGAGAAATATTAAGTGGAAAAGGTGCATGGTATCTGGTGCATCTGTCTGACTAACATTTGGGACACAGTTACCGCAGGTGGATTCAGCACTTGGATACCTGTGAAGACTTTGAGGGTCATCTGCCATGCTAAAGAAAAAGGGAAGAAGGCAGCTAGTCTGCAGGTTTCCAAACTGCACTATGTGCTACATGAACCATTCAAGATAGTGTGCAATGACAGCAGTGCTTGACTATTTGTGTGACAGTCCTTGCCCAAGCTTCAGGGTAACTGCCTCTGTATTCCCAGTTAATTGCTCGCCACAGTCCAGCTTGCTGGGCTGCAGCCCGCCTGCAGCAAGCCTGCCGGGCACTGCAGCCTGAGGCAAGGAATTGAATGCTCCCAAATTGGCTGGCTGTATTTGTAGCAGAGGGATGCAAGGTGTCGGAGGAGACCACCACAGCTTGGAGGGAGAGAAGGAAGGTGGGAGTGGTGGAGGCCATAGTATGCTCTTTCCTGTTGCTGGGCTAGGCTGGGCTCTTGAATGCCTGGCAGGCATTACAGCTGCCGGTCATAGGTTTGCTTGGCCCTTTTGTGGCTGTAGGTAGAGCCTTATCCTGCTCTTGACTGAAGACACTCCCACAGACATGTACCTGCTCAATAGTGCAGGTGGACCTTGGTTTGATGTGCTGTGATGGACAGTACAGGAGATCCCAGCTCCTCAGACCCTATGGTTTTTGCTGACCTCCAGAGACCTAAGGCAGTGCCTCTGCCTCTATGAAGGTACAAAGTAGTTTCTCTCTTTTAAGCAAATATTCTTTTATCTAGCTTTGCCCTTTTCCCTCATCTGAACAATGATTTTTTTTTCAGCTGTCTACTTTGAAGCTATTTTCTTTGCAAGGCCGGAGATGTAGCATGCCGCCTAGATGATCTTGATTTATGTGGTGCACTGGGCTAACCTGAAATAAAGAGGGACTGTTGTTTAATCAGAGATCAGTTCTTTTGTTTTACAGATAAAGGAACTCTAGTTCAGTTCTTTACTCTGATGCTACAAATTCAACAGCCACAACTCTCTCCCGCTTTAACTTACTGTTACAAATAACACCTTAGTTGGCTAAAAACTTTGCATCTATTGCATGTATTCGGCAGCACTTTGGATAGCTCTAGCATACTGTTACTCTTTTTGTGGATTTTGCATGCATCAGCAAGATGAGAAGGGAGAAGATCAGATATTACTTGTGTAACTTTCTGTATCTCCTGCCTCAGTCCCTTGTAGCAAGAAACCCCCACCAGTCCTGGGGTCTCCTAAGCCACTTGGGATGCTGAGGAAGGTTTAAGGAAGGTGAAGTGAGACTATGAAGTGCAATGTGCAGGTGAAGTGATGGGACAGGGATTTCATTTTGAGTGTTGAGAAGGCGCAGTAGGAGACTAGGGAAAAAGGGGTAACAGGCACGCTTTCTTGCTCAGTTATCATCCAGCATGGATTTGAGAGCTGCTGCTACTGCTGACAGTTTCGGTTATACTCACCAAACGAAGTTACAAAATCCTAAACTAGTTACATCTGAGCTTTTGTCACTTGCAAGCAAGGTCATCAAATTTTCATGCCCACCTGGCAAAATGAGTTCTATTTGCATGATAAGCATCATCCACAAATAATGTAATATCTGACCTCTGACAAATTCTAGAACTTGCACTTCCCAGCAGTGTTTATTTTAAAAAGCTGTTTTGGCCACATTTCAGCATAGCATGGCTGTTGCTTAATTGAACAAGAGTTAATTAAGCTGATGCCATATTGATTAGTGTGTTAGAAAAACATACAAGTTGTGGAAAGTTTATGACCAGATTGTACATCAACTTTGTTTTTCTGTTGTTTGTTCATTAAAAGAAATGTTTGGCCCCTGAATACCTTTTTTCTGTGACCATTTTCTTTGTGGTTTTCTTTTTTCTTTAACGTCTGTCTTTTCTTGTGCTTAAAATAGTTGTGTATGTGGTTTGGATGGTTGGTTGAAAGCCTTTGATGTCAATACTGTATTCTTGCTGGTTTCACTAAGTAATGACAGTAGGCCAAAATGCATGTGTGGCTGACCATGACCATTGCTTTCCACGTGTCTGGATGTCTTGCCATCCGTATTTTGCAAAAATGTATAGTTCTATTTTAAAAATTCTTATTATTTCTATTTATATGAACTCTCAATCTACAACATGGTAAAATTCTGGATGTTTTTCAGTTGTATTGTACGGCCTTTGACTCTGCTTTTGGAGAGTTTTCTGTTTTGTATTGGTTCAGTCACCTCGTGATGTTCCATCCATCCACCTAGATGGATGTTATCAAAACTTGGGTAGCAGGTCAAGGTGGCAGATTTGGTGAGGGAACTTACTGCAGCCCCAAAGGCATAAGCTTTGCTTATTATTTGTGTTGATCAATTGGTAGGTTGAGAGCAAGTCATAGGAAGCCACAGGAGGCCAAGGTATTTGTGAGGGAGATTAAGGTAACCTACTGCAATTCTGGCTTCCCTCGCTCGATATAACCGTAATGAGAACCAGGCTGTACAGCACTGTGTGTAGGCTCCTCACTCCATGATGTGTCAGAATCATGCCTGCTAATAGGACAAGGTTGGAGCTAAGGAGCTGTGTCCTTACATGACATTGGAAGTCAAACAGGGATGGGAACAAAATCTAGATTGCTGATGACACATTTAATGTTTTAGGCATCCACCTTCCATCATGGGTTTCAGAAGCATAGCGGTAGGAGCTGTTAAAATACATAAATTAGAAGAAGGTATTTGTCCCTCCATAATAAACTTCATTAGTGCCTTGTCAGAATGCTGAATGTAATTCATACCTCAGAAGTCTAGGAATGATGAAGTAAGAGTTGGCACAGATGTTAATATAGTCTTAATTTTTGCCTAAAGAGCTGATTATACATGTTGGAACAGTTCAATAACAGGAGCACTATAAAAAACAGATAGCAAAAAATTAGAAAATACATTTTTGTTAGCATTACATTTTTGGCCTTCATCGTATGTGCTTCAGCTTCAGGTAGTTGGAAGGTGAAGAGAGTACTTTAGCACAGGAAAGAGTAGCTATGAACTCACAAGAAGTGCAGTCTTTGAGGAAGCAAGTGTACCTATTTAAGTATGCGATTTGTTGGGTTGTATTGTTAATGGCAAACAAGGTTTTCTTGCCACATGCATTGTTGGTGATGTGATGCGACAGTCAGTAGTTTGTAGGCATGATAAGATGTCAAAGAGTATTTGAAGGAATCTTCTGATCAAATGTGGAGGACTTGTAACATTTAGTGAATCTGAGAATATTTTTAAAAGTACAGCAGGAACATTTGCTGTGGCTTTTGTTTGCTTTAGATGACTAACCTGAAATTGGATACAGCCCATAGTGGCTCTGCTTGCCGCCTAAGGGTGCTTTGTGTTTGTAGCATAGAATTAAAGTGTTCTGAAAGGTTACTGTTGCACTTCTGTGCTTACATGTACCTTAACTTTTATTTCCAATTTAAGACGTGAGGATTTAGGTACACTTCATGTTTCTCAAGGATGTTTCTCTCTAAGGTCTTCAGATCCTTAGCTCTTCAGTCATGTTCGATAAATAATTTTTCATGTGGCTAGGAGCCTAGTGGTACAACATTCCCCTCAGATATAGGAGACCCTAGATTTTAGTTTCTTGACCTGGAAGACAGGAACAGGCATACTGAATCAAATCAGAGGTTCATTTAGTATTCATCTAGTCTTCTGTCTCTGGCGTGGCCAGTACTAGGTGCATAAGGTATAAATAAACAGCTTAAGAGTAGAATGATGCTTATGTTTTCTTGACTTCTTGAAGTCTGCATATCTGTTTAGTAATGCTTGATGTACTTTTCTTACATAAATTCAGATTAGATCTGCCATATCTCAGAAGACAGACTCTCAATTTCTTTCATAAATTAGGAAGGGAAATATTTATACAAGGCTGCAGCTGGTGATGTTCTGAGAGACTGCTCCCAGGCTAGCTTAGCAGTGGTATATATCCCTTGGGACACACCAGGTCTGAGCTCAGTTCTCCACTGCTTGCGTGGGCATAGGCACTGAGTGCTGTAACTAACAGAAAAGTTTGGTAGGTAGCTTTTGTAGGAAATGGCGTAATTTCAGGACAGGATTCATAACTGAAAAGTCTGAAAAAACAGAGACCTTTCTTAAGCATGAAGACAAAGACTACCTTTACACCTCTGCTGACTACCACTTATCTTACTGGTTTCTGAGGAGCTGGTTCAAAGGTGCATTATTGGGAAATGTGAATCCAAATGAGATCCTGAAAATTGTAGCCTTGTTGTCTCTCTATGGATTTAACTGTCAACTCTTTATTCTTCTGTAATGATTTTTGGTTCCATTTTTTCAGAAGGAGGTGAAGATTGAGCAGGATAACATCACATATTAAATTCTTTCAACCTTTTTCTTGTTGATTCTGATGGTTTGGCTGTGCTTCTAATGTAAAATCCGACTCCACATATGAACTTCAGAGTGCGTTGACAGAGCTTCCTAGATGAGTCCATACACTGCCTGCAGGATGTTCTCTGAAATGTCTGTCCTTAAGGCCTGAATCTAAATGCCTGGGAGACAAGCCAAGATTCAAAAAGCACAAGAAGTCTTACTGACCTATTGTGGCTGTGTTAAATGACTGCCTATGAATTGCTTAGCATCAAGAAAGCCTTAGTTTGCTGCACATTAACACTTTTTTTTTTAATGTTTCACATTACTCAGAACAGCTAGAATTAAACCTGTAATAATGTTTTCATTATTGCTTTTCCAGTGGGACATTGGGTGGTATGTAATAGCTGAGATAAATCCAGAGTGAACGACATCAGTTTGGGGAGGATTAGAGCCATAACTGACTTTCAGCAGAATCCAAGGAAGTTTAAAGAACCATATGATTGTGTAAATGGGTGATGCTGTAGGGGTGGGAGGGGAGTTGTATCATAGGAATTTCTTCAAATAAACCCAATTTTAGATCATGAACCTATCCTTTTTTTCCTGTAAGGTGCAGCAAAGTGCTAAGTAAGCTAAGCCAACAAAGGTATTTTGGAATACTTGCAATATCTTCCTTTTGAAGAGGACAGACTTGAATTTCCTGGGAGTTGCTGGGTTTGAGGAGCACTTGCTCATGTTAGCTAAAAGCCCTCCCTCCCCAGCAATACTCTATCTTCCTTTTGTCACACAACCTTCCTCCACTGATCTCTACAAAATGGCTTTCATGCAATCTGGCATGTCAGCTGTTGCCTTTGTACATTGTGTTGGGTCTGGGATAAAGTGTAAGCTCTTCAGCACTGGTGCTTTGTAATATGTTGTGAATGCTGATAGTGCTTTGCTTAAGAAAAAAACATCCAAATAAACCGATACTAAGCAGATCTGGAAACTGTGGGTGCCTAGGAGTAGTTGCATTTTGAAACCTTTTCTTTCCGTTTCCCCTTTTGAAGAGATATTCGCATCAGTATTTTCATTATGGAAAACTGCATTGTTAGGAAACAAGCTTGTGTGTAGATTTTAGTATTACATGATTTATCTTCAGAAAGCCAATTAGTGCTTGGGTGGAAGTTAATCTCCTACTTTGCAAGTATAATTTACATCCCTTGTCTTAGAAGTAGCAGCAAGCAACCATGCTGCAGAAGAACATATTAAGAAAGAGCAAGTACTCATCTGCTTCTATACATCTTTTCTATATATTTCTATTTCTAGAGGCTTTTTCTACTAAGCTAGTATGTGTCACTGTGAACACTATGCAGAGAGAGCACAATTCACTGCTGCAGAGCTCCTCCAGGGAGATAGCTTAATCAACCCAAGGGGGAGTTCTAAAATAAGGGAGGTGACAGACTGCAGAAATGAAGCAAAGATGTGAAATCTTTGAAAATAAGTATGTGATTCTACCATAAATAGAAAGCAATTCTATTATACATTGTCAGGCATAAATAGAACATCCATCCTGACTTCCGTTACTGTACTGCATAGTTAGGAAATCAAACTCAGATGCACTCTCTAAAACAGGGAACAAACAAAAATGAAACTAGGCTATAATCAAGCAGATGGGTGCTGACAGATCTTCCCCATTGCAGATCACTACTAAGCCCATGATCCATCCTCTCGGGATATCAGTTTTGTGCTTTAGTTTGCTTGTTTTTTTTTTTAGCCAAAACCCTGTTTTAGGCATGAATTAGCAAGACAGCGTTGGCACCGTGAACAAGTGTAATGTGCCCTCCATCTTTGCAGTTCATCTTCTTTTCAAACAGTTTTTAGAGCTGACTTCTGATTATTGGTATCAGTGTGGGCACTGAGCATATTTTTACTACTTACCTCATTTTGAGAAGGGCCAAGAGCTGCAGCTTAAGTCGCTGGATGATGTAAAAACTAAGCTCTTCCAGGTACCTGTTGTTTAGAAGGCTCTGGCTGTAATCAGCATGCTGTCAAGTTGTAGTATCCTTTTGAAACAGAGACAAGGAGAAAACAGAAAAGTGAATGCTGGAGAGCTGAGCACTGACGTGGATGCACAAATTGACCTCTGAATGTTTGTTTTCCATTGACAGGCTGATGACTCCTGGAAGTGAAATTCGGTTTGTCCATAAGCAAATGGGTCTAGTCCCAGGCTGGGGTGGAGCTACCAGGCTAGTGCAGATTGTTGGCCATGGAGCCGCCCTCCAGCTACTGAGTGGTGCTGTCAAGGTGGACCCTGAAGGAGCACTGCGCCTTGGGCTTTCAGAGAAGACTTTGGTGTCTTCAGATGAAACCGGATCATTAGAAGAAGCCCGAGCCTGGCTGAGTCTGTACACAGAGGGTCCAGCCAGTGTGATTCAGGCTGTGAAAAAGGTGGTTACAGCAGGAAAAGAACTACCACTAGAAGCTGCTTTAAGGACTGAGAAGGATGTTTTTGGAAGTGTATGGGGGGGCCCTGCCAATTTGCAGGCATTGGTTCGAAGACCAAAACATAAATGATGGTCAATGTATAAGAAATGTTCTTGATCACAAAGCTTTCACTAAAACAGACATTAAATTGATTAATTTAAGAACTTGTTCATTTAAACATTCCTGTGTTTCACGTTAGGCAGACATATTTGGTGTGCAACCACAAAGAAATCCTCAGCAGATTCTTTAGTGTTTTAATCACTCATTGAATGGAGATTAGTGAAATTAGTATGTAAAGGTAAATACTGTGCTGAAAAGGGAACTATAATTCTTTGGAATGAGGCTGAAGATTATTTTTTGGGGAGTTAATTTTGTTTTTCTAATTGGTATGGAAATGAATTGCTTGAGAGAGGAATTTTATTTGCAGAACAGGTGCATCTAAAGCTGCAAAATGAGAGTTCCCCAACATGTGGCCAGTGTCTTAAAGCAGCTTTGATGGGACAATAACTGGTGAGAGGATAGTTTTTATTTTTTCATCTTCAGCCAATTCTTGGTATAACTGCTGATAAAGTAACCAAGGACTTTGATTTTAATGGTGATTTTTACAGAAGCAGCTCTAATGCACTGAGGCACTTAGCCCTCGCTTACTGATTTGGATCCAGATCCTTAAATGCATTTAAGTGTTTACTTGCTGCTTTAGGAACCAGATGCCATCTAACCCTAGAGGCATCTGCATATTCCTGTAATCTGGATCTGTGCTGCTGGGCACATGCAAAGGTGCTGACCTGATTTCTTTACTCAGGATCTTGCTGAAATCTTGGAAGGCTGTAATGTGTAATTCCAAAAAAATTGACTTCTTTTATTGGATAGTGATTACTTCCGCTTCCTTGAAAGACTTCTGAACTAGGACCTAGCCAGACAGGACCAGACAGGACCTGAACTAGGACCTAACCAGATTCATACAGAATATTTTTGCTGGTAGGGCATATTTGGGCTGTGGAAGACCAAAGGATTTGGAATTCAGTCTCTACTTCATGCCAGTGACTATGCAGGTAATTAGGGAACTCAGTGGGAAGGGTTTTTTCTTTAGAACTTAGAAACTGGCACTGAACCCCTGCTTAGGCAGATAATACGTGATTTAAAGCAAAACATCTCTGAGCGGAAAAACAAATAGACATATCCATGACTGAGAGTTTCCTGTGCTGTTGATTAGAACACACTTGTCTCTAAATCAGGCAGGCTTGAAATCTGAGCCCAGGGCCCATGTACCCCAGGGGAGTGTGTTAACTAGGAAGCTCTGGGCTATTTGGCACTGACATGCTTTCTCACTCTCTGACCAGACATAACTAACTGTAGGTAGGGGTACATGGTACAAGATCCCTTAGCAAAGGGAGTTGATTCCTTGGATGGAAATCTGTGTTATGGCTTCTACAGTATGGCAGGACTCCTCAGTTTTAGACAATGCAGTAACTATATGTATGTTTGAGGATCCTGGACCAGATTAACAAAGTGATTTAGGTTCTGCATTACCTGTTAGATTCTTTAGCTTCAACGCAGATGCTGTGTTCTGCTGGGAGTATTTCACTATATGGCTTTCACAGTCGTGAGTATGTATAGCTGAAAACAATCGAAAGAATACTGAAGAGAGGGACGAGTTTTGAGCTGGCACCTTACTGAGGATAAGGAACTTGCTCTGTTCTGTTGCTCCTTCCTTTCTGCTTTCACACCTGAACCTGCTGCTAGAGGAAGACTTGACCTTTATTTCTGGGAGAAAGAAATCTGAAGTATTATTTTCAATTTAAAGGAGAGAAATGGGAGTATGGGGAGAGAGTACCGATCTGTGTCCCTTTGCCCTTTTTATCCAATAGCTCAGTTGTTGGAAAACTTGATTCAGTTCCCTCTGCTGCTGGATGATTCTTTCCTGTACTTTAGAGGGTTTCAAGCACGAGACTTCTGAAGTAAGGATATTTTAACACAGTAAGGCATACTGGACTGTTTAGTATCGAAACTGTTCCACTTTCATGAAGCTCTTAAAGATTCATGAGGGATTCCAGACTGCCAACATTGTTGAACCTTTACAGGATGCGCCAGGCCATACTCGTCCAAACCCTACCCAACCTAATAAGCACATCACATTGTCATTAGTCCCCAAAATTGTGTTTTTAAATTGCAACTATTTAGGTCTTTCCGAGTAACAGGAATAAATTTGCTATTGCTAATACTGTGGTTGTATTTCTTGAATGTATGTGAAAATTGTCTAAAACCTGAGTGAGACCCTTGAATCATTTTGATTTTTCAGATGTCAGGTTGTAAATGACCTATTAATGACATTCTGTGTATTAAGTGATGTAAATTTGAAAGGGATGAAATTGTAGGAGAAAAACAGAATCTGTTGTACTTACACTTTTTGAACTAGATCTGTGCTGACAGTAAGTGAAATGCAGTATGTAAATCTATTGGGGACCTCCTTGCATTTTGGTTTATAGACAATGAGCTTATTTCTCATTTCAGCAAATGCATTTACCCAGCCATCCTCTCTTGTATCAAAGGCCAATGTTTGGTTCTAAGAAAAGCATAAATAATTAGCTAGTGCTAGGATCTGAGTAGGACACTTTCAGAAAATGTTACAGGAACTCATTTCATCCTCTGGTCTGTTGGAATCGCAAATATACCAAGCAGCTTATACTATATTCTGAAGAATGTAGTTGTTTTGATCAAGGATTTTGTGAGCAGCTTAGTGCATTGTTGTGTTCACATATGCATACTATGATTTTTTTTGTTTGTTTTAAAAGCAAGTACAGCCTTTTGTATGAAAACTAGCCCAACTAAATTATCATGCGTGCTAATGTGTGAGGGCTCACGTCACATAAAATAGAATTCTTTTTTCTGTTTCAAACCCAAATTCTTTATTTCATAGAACAGTTGCTTATAATCTTAAACCAATACACGCCTATAACCTGTAGCTGATAGGTGTTTATATTTTCTTTACAGTTAGTAAAGACTACAAGATTCTTATCCCCCCACCCCCTTTGGAAGTGACCTAAAAACAGACAAACAAGAACTAAATGCACAAAAGAAATTAGAAACCTGTGTTCAAAATTGGTATTCTCAGCTTTCTCCTAATTGAGTGCTGGCCTCCGTATGTCCTAGGGGCTCTCCTCAGCAAACCAGGCTTAATATTATATTGCAAAATGCCTACCTTGTTCCCTTGCCTCTGTGTACTGGGACAGCCTGAATGCTTAATTAGGCTGTAGCTGCTGAGCCAAATGTTTAAAGGTTGGACACTGTCACCCTAGGGATCACTTTTAGCAATATGGATACTTTATCATACTTGCTGTTGCCTATCCTTTGACAGAAGCATACTTACCAAATGGGCAACTTAGGTAAGCTAGATATTCTTACTGAACATTGGGCTTGTAATATGATTGTTCACCATGAGATGGGATTCCTATATTTGTGGCTTTCTCCTGAAACTGAAGAAATGTGGTACAAATTTATACTATTTTAATATCCTTTTCCCTTTCCATTCTGCTCTAGTGTGCCTGTAATGCAGTGTGGCTGTAGCTTAGCTAAAACTGACAGGAGAAAAGTCTCCTACTGAAGGTAATGGTTTAAATATAAGACAGGAATTAATGGTTACTTTTTCTTCCTAGCTTGATCTGTGGAGTGCATCTGCCACTCTGATGATTGGCTATTAAGCTCTTACCAGCCTTACTTTAATGGATTTTAGTAATTCACAGCTGCAGTCAGCCAGCAGGAGCCAAAGGCAGCATCCTGGGTGTTTGGCTGAAAAGAGGCCTGCCTCTCTACTTTGGTCAAGAATCTCCAAGGATAATCAAAGATAAAATCATTTGTAGATTGTTTGGGCTCAAAGTCCTGAAAAGATCTGTATGGCAAGTCATGTTCTTGTATTTTGCATCTTGCTTTTAACAATACATGCCTTCACATTAAGAGAAATGCATGTAAATGTAGGAAGCGTTCTTACTGAATGTTTTTACAGCACAAAGTGATTTTGATTAGAGCCACTGCACGCTAACTCAAAACAGAGAAGGAAATAAGAAAGCTAAGAACTGGAAGAAAAAACATTCCAAATCCTCTCTTTTTAAAATCCATGTTACTGACTTACTACAGAATTGGAATGCAATAGTAAAAATTTGTGATCAAGAAATTCCATTCCTAGCTGAGGAAGAAAAAGGTTTCCTTAGTCCATCCTACTCTCTGCTGCAATTTCCCTTCTATCCACTCTATTTTTCACTGTATATCCACTAATTTTCCTTCTATCTCATCTGTGGGCAAAGGAACCAGAAACTCGAGAACTTGCACAGCTCTGCCTGGAGCAGGCATGTCAGTCATCATCTCTGTAACAACAAGTCTGTGACTTAAAATTTAGAAGTTTAAGTCCATGATTTTAAAAAATACAACCATTAAAAGAGAATTAAATGGAGTAAGTCTACAGCACCTTTTGTTTGAAGATCTGAAGTACTTACATATCTGCTATTATCCTCTTCTATTCAGAGAGACATGCATTAAGAGTCACAGTTGAATTAGCTTTATTTTAAAGATGAAGCCTGGGATTGACTGGTGCTGTTTCTTGATTTGAAAAATGTAAAACAATTGCCATAGACAAAAAGCAAGCTGTACTTTTCAAGCTCTGGCTTCCTCAAATTCTGTAACATGCAGAAGTCATTTTGTAGCATTTGGGACCAATCCCAGAGTTGCATCTCCAATACATGCACAAAATCCTTTCTGTGCTGTCACTAGTTTTGCTTTGAAGAACAGATAAATAGCAGTGTAGTCCTTAACATATGTTCTTCATTATAAGGTCAAAATTGATTACTTAACCCTCTTTTATTTCAGCATGTTTCTGCTGTTAAAATTAAGGTTCTGTGGGATACTTTTGCCTACCATAACAGCAAAGTGAGCCAATCAGCTCTTGAGATGAGAAACAGTAAGCATTAAGCCCACAACTAATGCTATCCCAGCAGAGACACATACTCCTGTGGTGTTGTTTGTGATACAATCAGAGATGCCACAATTTCAAGATACCATTCAAAAACAATCCTCCCTTTCAGCAAACAGAGGAAGCTGGTTTATAGTAGTTTTGTTTAAAGTTTCCCCAATGAAGTTCAACTCACATGGAGACATATCCAAGATTGTTACTGATAAAATGTAGTTTTATTAAATTATAAATTCCGTAACAAAAACAAGACAGATCAAGACAGACCTCAAAAACAAAACTACAAGGACTAGATGGCAAAGCCAGTGAAAATGCCATGAAGAGTGTATAGGTAAGAATTTGCAACAAAAGTTAACAGCATTTTTACATTTCCATTGAAGGAAGGTAAATGATTGCTCTTTGTCTAGTAAAAACACATTTTAACTCCAAACTCGCATCTATTTTTCTCACATTAAATTAAGCATCCTGCTCACAGCCAACATCTTGTCTGCTCCCACATTCCTTTAGTGTTCTTTTCATACATCAATCCATGCAGAAAGTAGTAAGACACTTAATGCAACAGTCAGATAATGAAGACAATTCAAGTTGTACAGTAGATATACATTGGCCAAAAAGGGATCGAGTATCTCCAAGGGGAAAATTCTACAAAATAAACACAAGACGTTTTCAAGAAAACTGGGTATTGCTAAGCAGCTTTCAAACCATTAACAAGACAACCCAGTTTCTTACAGTTAGGCTCTTCCAGCTGAGACATGTTAAAGAGACTTAAGTTAAACAGGCTAAATCTGTTTCTCCCCTTCACCCCACCCTCCCACCAAATACACTGCTAGGTTCGAGTGCAACGCCAATGTGGACAGAAAATTTACAGATACAAGACTGAGTTTTTAATCACATGGCTCTGGATTTAAACTTCAGTAACCGTGCACTGTCCATCTGGCCTTCTGGATCTTACACTCATGTTTACCACCCCTCCCCCTGCTACTGGTCTATCCACTCCTGACTGGGTTGCGTTCGCATTCAAGTGTCTCTGCTGGGCAGAGGATGGGTGTTGCTGAAGGTGAGCAGGCACATCCTCGCTGTCGCTGCTAGCATCCGATTCAGTTTCCTCAACAGAGGTGTCAGGGGCTGGCACCCTACCAGAAGATGATGATTCATGGTCTTCTTCTCCTTCTCCCCTATGACTCCTTTCAGCCACATTGTCTCCATTTATATGTAACTGGACAAAAGAGTTCTCTAAAGAAGTGCTTGCATCAGATGATGGTGTTGAAGGACTCATCAGCTGACCATCTAGTGACGGTAGGGGCCTACCAGAAATGGACACTAGAGGCTGTCCAGCTGCAGCCCCCGGAGCCGGTGTACTGTCTGCACCATCAGCAGAGCTCTCTCTTGCTAGGTTGACAGTGTTAGCATCACAGTCCAACCTGAGCCCAGCCACTCCCTTCTTTGGTATATCTATTATGTCCCGTTTTATTTTCCTGCGGCGTCCATGCTCATTTCTCCTATACTGAACCATATTTTCAAGATCTGCTACATATAAAAACCCAGCGATTAGCATTTCAGTGCTCTTTTTGCCTTTGGAAAAGGCATCTTCCAGCTCTCTGCTGGTACGTTCATCATACTGCCACCAACCATTTCTACCTTCATAGTACCAAGCATATTCTCCATTGCCTCTGCTTGCTGCTTTGAGTTCTTCAGGTGACAGTAAGGTTGGCTTGTCAAGAAAATCCTCTGGAATCTCCTGCCGGCAGAGCGCACATCGTTTCCCAAGCCAAGAAGCTCCCTTCACACACAGATAGCAAAAAACGTGTTTACAAGGCAGACTTACTGGATGGACACATGTTTGCAGACAGATAGCACATTCAGGGACTGTCAGGGAAGGTGTTGCATTAGCACATGACTCATTTGTCTTCCTATTTGTGGGAAGCATGTTGATTGAATGATCTATTTCACCACAGCCAGCCATCCTACAGAGGATCAAAAATAAATTTAAATCAGTTTATTGGGTCAACCTAAACTGGTACCTTACCTCACCTCTGACATCACCACCCACATAAGATACTTACCTTAATTGAGGTAAGGTATCATTTATGAAGGTCAACTCTTAAAGAAAGTGGCAGGTTAACATTCTGTTTCTGGAGTTGAGAAATCAAATTGAATATTTGGAGACTTCCTTTTGCTAGTCACCAATCTCTGTTTCATTTTTAGCACATTGCCATGCCAAGTTAGAAAACAAATTTTGAAGTTTTGTCTTTTTCTGAAGTAGTGTTGATTAATGAACTTCACATAGCCTAAAGGTACTACAGTAGCTTAAGTCAGGCAGCTACTTGGGAGCCTCCTCAAGAAATTTCAACTGTAGAAAAAGAGCCATAGATGCTTTAAACTATCAAGAGGTGATCTACCTGCAAACATTGAACAAAATCTCTTTTCACAGTACTGGTGATCCTCACTTTGATTAAGGTATTGCTAGAACTGTGTCTCAAACCAGGTTTCCATAGTGCAAAATGTGCCTGACAGCAGCATCAAGCTGATTATTCCTACTCTCTGTTTCTTCCTATCCTTTGTTTCTTCCTCCCCGTACAGCACAGCATACCATCCCTCAAACTGGGCTCAGAACCACCACAGGGCTGCCGAATGAATTGGATTTGGAAACTGAGGAGGCTTTTTCAAAAGACATCCTAGATTTCTTTTTCCTAAACATCAGGTGAATTCCCTGATACAGCCAAGTGCACCTCAAAAGGAATTGTTCCAGTGCAGCAGGAGAGGCAGCATAATGCAGAAGCTGAAATATTACTGTTTGATTGGTTTGTAAAGACATTCCCTCTACCTTTTCTGGCCAAGTCTTATTTCCGTCATTAAAGGTGATTTTTGTAACTGACTGTAAGAAGGGCAGAACAAAAAATGCAGAACTGTGCTCCTTTGGCAGTTTGTAGCATTTTGATGGTTTAAAGATTCTAGCCTGAACATGGAAATGCCTACTCAACTACACTTTAGCCATGGCAATATTCCACAGTATATTCAATGAGAACTTTCCTTTTATGTTTGTATTTATTAGCAATCTAAAACAAACAGCAGATATCAAATGAGGGAAAAGAAGGGCTTTGGGGGCTGGGGCCTAAAAAGGTTTTTTTTTTTTATTATTTTTGTAAATCTCTCCAAGGAACATTCAGCAAAACTGCATCTCAGTGAAGCTGGTCTTCATTGTACTGGGAGTTGAAAATAGCTCACACGAACTTAACACAGAAGTGTTAAGACCTCTGGAGGTCTTCTAGTCCAATCTCCTTCTCTACATGGCACTACAACAAACACAAGATCACATCAGCCGCAGATTTTTATAGCTGGGTTTTTTGAAGCCTCTAAGGATAGTTTCCACAGCCTCCCTGGACAACCTGTTACAGTGCTGCACTACACTTCTAGTTAAATTTTTTAATTCAAGGAAAAATTCCTAGTGTTACTGCAAAAGCCTTCTCTGCTTTAGACATCTTATGAATACATGCTAGGATTTAAAAAAAAAAAAAAAAAGATTATGTTTCAGTATCTACATTTATCTTTTCAACAATGCATTGAAGTGCTATTTACTTAAGTGTATTTCTATTTGCTGTTCTGTTCTATCACTATAATTTCCTCGCAGAAGACCAATACCAATCTCTTTCATCCAATTTGTTATCAAGTCATTCTTCTAAAAAGCTCTATAGTGAACATTTTTTCTGAAGTAGCATATAATTGTGTCCACCTATATTTCAGTTTCTTATCTGAATTTCTTTCTCTGAGATTAAAAACAAATCTGTACACTAGGTCTTAAATCAGCATGCCAGATATAGACACATGATTACCTCCCGGTAACCATCTTTCTACTGTACAGTACACATGTATCTGAGACCGAGGCTAACAATGTTCTGAACAAGTTGCTTCCTGGGAGCCTCACACTTTTGAAGTTGTATTTTTGAACAGAATTTTACACTAAAACTTTTTTTTTAATAACGAAAGGCTTATTAGAAAAGTGAGGAAAGAAAGGCTATTAAGATTTCAGAATACTTGAGAATACAACTCAATCTGTATCTCACAACAGAAGAGCTGAAAAAAAAAATCCATGTATTGATTAACTTGTGCCAAGCATGGCTGAGGAAAAAGGATCTGAATTTTCACACGCTCCCATAATGACATACTGCTGTGCAAAAAAGACAGAGCCATAGAGATTTTTATTTCCATGCTACAGTTTTACAAAAGGCTTCTTCTCCCTGAATACACTCTATAAGGCTACTCTTTTCAAAGTCAAAGAAAAGATTAAAACAACCTGCAGATAAGTAACTTCTTACAAGTAGTCTGTCTTAATTAAGATTTCAGAGACGGTTGGGACTAAAAACGCAACTCATTTTGACATGTCAAATTCTGGTTCCATGAGCTAGTTTAGTAAACTAAAAGCAGAATGAAAGTTCTCACCTGTTCACTGAAAGTACAAAAAATGCTAACTTTTGAACTGTGCTCAATAGGTCAGCCACTAATTTGGGGGTTCTTTGATTGCTTATTAGGTCAAGTCAATAATGCAGCTTGTAAAAAGAAAGAAGGGATAAAAGTCCCACTTGAAATTCCTAAGCAATTCTTAATGACTTAGAGGAAAATATTATGTGTAAAATGAATACAGCTAGAGGACTAAACCCTTACCTCTAACCAAGCACTACTCAGCAACATAAAACTCTTTATATTATAAGAAAAACTGCAGTTGCATGTGCCCAGAATACAGGGCAACTAGTCACTTGAAGATTTAAAAACAAAAGGTTTAGTTGATTTAAAGGAAGATCCTCATTAATCCTTTTCTATTTACCTTTTTAAGTTTCAAAACTAGCTCTAACAGTTTGTTTATAAGTGTGCATGTGTGTTTAATACAACCTTTAGAACGGAGGAAAAACATGTAGGACTACTATTATGATTGCTGAGTTATGGCTGTAGAACTGTAGAAGCACTTTCATTCCAACTCCAGGGTGTTAAGAACTAAATAAAATTGACCACAGAGTATGTTTTCTTGAAGTTAATAGCAATAGATTATAACACAGCTGAATCAAAAAAGGCTTCATATTAGAACTCTTGTTATCAAATGCTAAAGCTCTGGTTTTTAGATGACTGGGTTCTTTTAATCACTCTTGACAACAGGGAAAATTACATTATTGAATAGCACAGCTAAAAATTAACTAATCTTGGGTACAAGTTTTAACAGCAATAGTATTTGAAGTATTTGGATCATCAATTCCGGTATAAATAAGGGAACAATGATTATCTGAATGCTGCAATTTAACACAAACACAGCCCAGAGCCAACTGAGAAGGAACTAGTCCACACTTTCACCAGATCTCACCTTTTGGTTTTCCTCCATTTTTGTTAGAATTAATTAACATTAAACCATACATTTAATTTTGTATGCTTAGGATGCACAGCCTAGAGTGCCTTCATCAACATACAAAGTATGCTTCGAAGAGACAACATATGAAAACTATATGCAAAGTCACCAGGCCTTCTGAGACTCTCAGAAAGAGAAGTAAATTCTCATAAAATCACCCCAGAACAGTTTTTCAAACTCCAGGTCAAATTCTGAACTGCAGCTACGCAGTCCCTCAAGGAGCTCACAAGTGTAAGTTAATTAACAAAACAACCAATAGCTTACTTTTTCTGAATAATTTCTACTGATGCATGCCACAGGACTAGAGTGTCCTCTCTTCAGACGTATTCTGCTAGGATGACAGGTCCTGCTTCCCACAGCTGGCTCATTCCTTATTTGTCCTGCCCAGTGGAACACTACAGTGTTTCAGCTTCCCTGCAAACTAATGGAAAGCAAATAATATCACTATTACAACAATGTTGAACAGAGGTGTAAGTGAGCAAAATACAATATCATGCCCCTGTTACAGAAAAGAAATTAGTGTCATTTCATCTACCTGATACAGGCTATTTTCAATATATAAAAACATTACCATCAGACTTCTGACTTATTTTTTACAATGACCAATTTTGGCCCTCATTTTGATGCCCCTTATTTTGATAATCTGACTTAAGCTAATTATCTTTTTCTAAAGTATTACAAAAGGCAATTAGCCATAGTAAGTTAATGCCTCATTTTCATAAAGTAACTATGTAAACAAAGGAGAAACAAGTTAGGTGCATGTTATGTTTACGCTAGTTTAACCTCTGGTAAGTGACTTCTTAAATTTAGAGAGTTTAGAAAGTCACCATGGCTTCCTAGACCTGTATATAAAAACATCCATATCACATCATTCCAATCTAACCTTGTATCTTGTCTCTAACAAGAACCTCTGAAAAAGAGAGCAAGGATGCAATTCAGCCTCCACACCCTCTGTGGTAATACACACCCCTCTTCAGACTACCAGTTAATGTCAGTCACAGTACATTTTGCAGTATCTCACTTACCAACCAGAATCAGAGCTAATTCATTTCAGAAATACAAAATAATCACTGGAAACTAGTAAGAGTCTAACAATTACCTAAATAACTCCACAGGAGGGAAACAGGAATCTGCAAAGTCGGGGAGAGCAGGGGTACCATCGAGATTTCAGTGTTGCATTCTCACGCTTTAAGCGGAAAGACCTGACCTAAAAAAGTTACCCTTAGTTACAGAAAATATTCATGAATCCTCTGTAAAAAGACTGATGAGCCATATATCTGTATTTTCATCTTTTCTGAGCTGTAGCTTTCAAGATGATTCTTAAGGAATTTGAACTACAAATTCCAATTGCTGCAAAATATGTTACATATACAAATGCTTTGAAGAGACCTGGGAATGTCATATTATTAGTCTTCAATTTGCTCGACTTACACCATTTCACCATAAACAGTGCATAGTTCAGACTTATGTATGGAGCAGAGCAAAAGTAAAGGAACAATAACTCTCTTAGAGAACATGAAGCATTTAGGATGATAGTATTCTGTGCTGTATTAATTCATAAAGTGATTGAATATTTATTACTGATAACAGCAGACAAATTTTTCAGATGGCTTCAGTGTAAGATGCATTACTCAAAATATTTTTATATCGCTCACTTCCATATAGCATTCAGTGTAGCTATTTTTAGAAAGAGTTCCTAGGGAAAAAATGCAAAATTAACATGCCAACCCATTTGTCCTAACACCTTTTTAAAAGGAGTAAGGTTCTCCCCTCGTCGTTCCAGTGACTCTCCCTTTCTTCACACATCAATCTAAAATTAAGAGCTGCAATCACATTAAAATTTTGGCTCTACTAATCCACTTAGACTGGATACTACAATTTGCTATGATCAAAGAGACAGTTGCAACAAGCTTGATGCTGTGGGTGTGGTGTTCATTCCTTCATCTTAGAAGCTGGCTTTCTTTTACTTCTGTAGGTATTGCTTGAAGCCTTTTATCTACTCTCTCTTACAATCCACTATTAGAGGTGGCACATCACACAATCAAATGTTATGTGAGAAAGAAGTTGGGTCAGCTCTGGCAGATTTCTTAGGAAATAAAAATGTGTGCACATATTCAAGGTATGTAATTATACCTAGAAGAATCCAATTAGGGTATAATTATAGGATTATAGTAAGGCAACTTTCTAATTGCTGTATAACTCTTAAAAAGAACTAGTTCACAAACTGACTTCAGGTAACCTCTACATTTCGCTAGATTGTTATTTATTTAATAAGCCAGTCTTGAAAAGTTTACTAAACAGAATAAAAGACACTTGTGGTTTTATACACACACCCCTTCCTGAACTCCTACTCCTTTAAAGTTAAGTGGGTAAGAGTTGCGTTCTATACTTAGCAATTAGTTTTCTGTCTGTGTTAGAAAAGCATGTAGTATGTGAAGTTACGCTATCCGCAGCAGTCTGTGAGAACCCCTTCCTCATGCACACTCACTAAAGCCATGAGTCCTCTCACACTGCTTTCAAAAGAGTTCGTTCAACACACAACAGACTAAGGCCAAACCCACTGGTCAGGAGCAACATCCAAGAAATTAAACTTTGCATCACCAACCAGGCAACAACTGCTCCCAAACTGATACTTAGTTAGCGTTTAACTAGTCTCTTTGTCCCCTTGAAAGTCTCTCAGGACGCTGACTGGAAGAAGTCACATCAGCTTCTTCCTTACAAACTTAAGATTTTGAAGTGGTGGACTTCCTATCAGACCTATCACTCCAAAGTGATTTGAGGTCTCTCTTAGGGCAAATTTCAAGCTTTTACTAGACCAAGATGGTACGAAACCATTTCTTGTCAGTTTAGTCATCGATCAGATTTTCAGTAAACAATCAGACCCAAGACAATTTTTTCTCTTTTCTATTACTTTGGAGACAAGAGTGACAGGAAAAAACAATAAAAATCAGAAACTTTCACATTTAAGCAGCAAACTTTCAATGTATCTAATAGAGCAAAACCTGAGTTGACCACTCATAAATAAAATGATACTGTATCAAAATTCCTGCAGGAGAAGCAAGCAGAAATAGGTTTGTCTCAACTTATCAATGCTTCAGGAACAGAAGGTTAGTACAGGAACACCTTTAAACTTGATTTACACGCACAGAAGGGAGGGGGGAGAGGAAGGAGAAATCAATTCTAATAACAAGACTTTTCTCCCACCAATTCCAGGACTCCATTGTTCAATAGTCTTTAAAAATACTGTAGTTTCATCTAAGTAAATGACAATTCAATTACATCTAAACTGATGGAGTATATTTTTAAGGAAACAAAAAGAACGCAATTTTTTCTTTCGCTTAATGCAAATTCCACATTACAGCAATTTAAACAACTAGTGCTTTAATTCAGCTGGAAAGGAACCACAATATTAACCACACAGCACTATAAAGCAAGTTGTTGCAAATGTTCAGTATTTAAGGTTACTCAAAACAGCTGAATCAAAATTCAGATTTCACTATCTATTCAGTGCTATTGCAACCTTTCACTTTTGATAAAACTGCTCCTGAAAGAGTCTCTAAAAACACATTAAGTAGCCCTGTGAAAACAGAGGCAGCAGTTAACAAAGTAGCAGGACTGTATTTTTAGTATTACAAATCTGACGAGCAAGACAGTTTAAAGCTCTGCTCCCTACTCCTCCTTATAAGTATTCTATGTATACTTGCATACTACAATACCAGTAACAAATCCTACAGTATTTCTAGTCCGTACAACAGAAAGATTAACCTAAGACAAAAGAATAAAACTTTTATTTGGTTTTATTTTAATTGTGAAATTCCACTGTTTGGAGCGTTCTGATATACACCACTACCTTGTTTGTGTGAAAACTCTTATTTACAAAATATTTTGTAATAATTTTCCTGTGGTGACAGTATGTATTGCACCAAAAGCGGGACCTATTTTCATGTCCCATTTAAACATTCTAAAAGGATGCAATCAAAATAGTAGAGCCCAGACCATCAAGCACAAAGAAACAAAAGCACTTCCATTAAAATACTGCGTACCTCTTTTTATGTGCTTCCTGCTGTGCTCTTAAGAATTTTCATATGATTTCTCTTCTAGTTTAACAAAGCTCATTACGGTAATGAAAGTAACCCAGCTAGAGCAATGACATTTTGCAAGGAGAGCGAGAACACACGCCACAAAATTATTTAAAAGGCCGCACGTGGCTATTTTGGTCGAAGGACTCTGCAGCACGCAAAGTCAGAGCTGGAGCTCCTGACCTATTTTATTATTGCACAAAGTGAAACCTGGGAATCAAGGCCCTAACACCGCACGCATCACGTACGTCTTTTCACACAGACTTAAGGGTGTCATCCCCCCCGGAGCACAGGCAAACTCAAACAGCCTCGGGCGGACGAGGCCCCCCACCCGCTGCCAGCGCCCGGCGAAGCGGCGGAGACTCACGTGAAGGGAGGCAGGGTCTCCTCGGCCGCCGCGGAGCAGCCTCCGGCCCCATGGAGTGCCCAGCGCGCCCAGCCCCAGGCTCCTCCCAGCGCGCCGCCGCGGCCGAAAACACCCGTCACGTGACGCGCCGGGGTTTTTTTTTTTTTTTTTGGGGGGTGGGGGTGGGGGTGGGCGCCCGCGGGTGCCGCTCCTGCTCGCGCCCAAACAATAACACGGGTCCGCAGGCGCCCCCCCCGCCCCGCGGGCGGGGCCGGCTCCTCAGCGCCGCCAGGCCGCCGCCGCGCTCCCGGGCCTTTTGTTCAGGGCCGGCACCTCCCCACCCGGCGAGCGAAGCGGGGAGGCCGCAGCACCCGCCCCCACCCGCCCTTTCCCTCGCCGGGAGGGGGGGACGGGAGCGCCGCCGCCGGCGGAGGAGGAAGGGACAGCGCCGCCCCCTATCCCGGGCGGCGGGGCTGGGGGGGCGCCGGCGGAGCGACCGTTAGCCTCCTCTTCCTGCGCGGCGCGCGCGGCCGCTGGCGTCGGAACGCAGCAGCGCCAAGGACTCACCCGCCGGGCCGGCTCGCGCCGCTCAGCCCGCTCCCAGGCGCCGCCGCCGTCACCGGCTGCCTCCTCCGGCCGCCGCCGTCGGGCGAGCGGGACGCGCCGACGTCACGCGCCGGGGTGGGGGGCCGGGTAGGAAAGCGCTGAACGCGCCACAGTGACGCTGCGGGGGGAGGGGTCGGGACGAGCGTCCCGGGGGGGTGGGGGCGTGCGCTCCCGTGACGCCACTCCGTGGCCCCGCCCCGTCAGCGCCGCCCCGCCCCGCAGCGGCGCCATGGCGGCGGGGACGGAGTGTGTCACGCGAGGGCGCTTGTGACGTAGCGTGAGCACACGGGGAGCGCGGGGCGCGTCACGGCAGGGCGCCCCTGGCCGCAGCGGGCACGGCGGGAGCCCGGGGGCGCCCGGCGTTTGGTGCCGGCTGGAGGGTCCCTGGCTGGGTCGCGGCGCCCGGACCCGGGGGACCGAGGTGGGAGCGGAGGGAATTTCTGTGCGTTTCTGGGTTTTTCTGCCCTGAAACCCCCGGTGCACTCGACAAGCCGCAGGTGCTGCTCCATCCGTGATAGGTCACTGGGGACGCGGGGGAAGAAAAATGAGCCTGGATGTGTCGCGCTTGTCCGACCTGAGGCCGATCTTGGCTGATGCTGGCCCCGACAGTGGGGCCGAGGAGCCGATGCCGCAGGGGCATGCCGGCCTTTCCAGGAGCGCGGCCCGTGTGGCTCCTTTGCCCTGAAACTTGAGGGGTTTGGCAGTCTGGCAGAGCCACAGCCCCAGCTTTACCAGGTTTCTGTGGCAGCGGGTCGGCTGCGCTGCGGCGGCCGTCACCCCGGGGGGAGCGGGACCTGGAGCTGGGTGCTCCACTCTCGTCTGGCCCCGGCCTGACCGCACAGCGCTGGCCTGCAAATGCAGTTCTTCTGAGAATTCTTGTCAATAGCAAATGGCTGTGCTGGGGCGAGAAGAAATAATCCACGCGGCATTCAAGGATGGTGTTCATTTTGATGGGGGAAGAGGGGCTGCATGTCAAAACAGTCGCTGCACGTGGATGCAGAGCTAGGTGTTTCAGCGTGGCAAAAAGTGCAAACTGTGTAGTCAGAGCTTGATAGACCCAGAAGTGGTTTTGGCTGCACTTTTTGATGGTGCTTGAACTCCCAGAAATCACAGGCACCAGAGAACATAACAAAGATCAACAATCTAAGAATACTAAATTCTAAATTTAGTCTGGAATACTAAAAAAAAGTGAATTTTTTAAATCACCAGACTTTTAGGAGTTTAGAACAGGCCACATATAATTGGCACTGTATTTAACAAATGTGACATAATTACGTTCAAGGACATATTTATATGGCAACCTGTACTGCTATTTAAGGAAGTCTTTGTGAGGCTGAGTCAAATAATAGAGATTAAAAAAACCCCTTTTTGGCAGTGAGTTTGTTCAGCAACAGTAGGCTTAATCCTTTGCTCAGCCAGACCTAGATCCTGTTGAAGTTACTGAGGTCAAATTCCCACTGGTTTCAATTGAAATCTGACCTAAAAAAGGAAAGTAAGTCTGGATTCTTAAGGGGTCTAAGGAGTTCAAGCAAAGCTACTCTCAATGCATTTGGCTTCATAAGAGAAGAAGCACCTTGGAAAAATATACTGAGTGAAAAAGAAAATCCATAGGTGCATTTTGATAGGTTGATGACAGCTTACTGCATCTGCAGGTCAATTGAGCAAGTGCACTGATGAATGCAAAATTTTACTTTACACTTTATGAATTATGGTGCAAACATGGAAGTTAAAGGAAGTATCACACTGTGCCAAAGCCAAAGAGTTAAATGCATTACATGCTACTGGCCTAAAGAGATAAGAAACACAAAAGTACCTAGTTGAATAGCTTGGAATAAGGGGATCAAAAATTATATTTTAAGATCTATTAAGATTATACCTCCTAAAATGTTACCTGCACTATTATCAATTGCTGTTATCAACTTCTATTTCAGTCAGAATACGTATTATTTGCCTATCTTTCTTGGTGCTACTGCTTTTGGCATGACAACATCCCATGTATTCCAAAGATGTTTTCCCTACTGTGTGTTAGTTTATACCTGCCTGTTATAACTGAAACCGCCTCAGTTATATCTCTCTGCTTCTGCTTGCTTTACAGTTCTCTTCTCTCATGTTTCTACTCTTTCTTTTATTTTTTTTTTAACCGTTGTCTACAATGTAATCCATCTGGAATTTATGTCTGATGCTTGCCACTAAGTTATTAATGAATAGAGTGGCTTGAAAAGTAAAGATTGACCAGACTAATCCTTAGAAGATACCACTAAATTTCTAGGGTTCCACCACTAATCTGTTGAAGATACTTTGACACTGGAAAACTATTGATCCATATTTCAGTGTTTCCATTTATACAGCATTTTTTCTGCTGCTTTAAAGTATATGATGCTGTATAAAAGCTTTGCTGATATGACAGTGTATTATATTCACTAAGGTCTCAATCTGTGCTGCACTTGCACAGTTTAGGAGAGATAGGAGAAAGCAGTTTCCTTCTGCTGTGGTTTGGACTGATGATATCAAAGGCGATTTGTGAGTTAGTGAGGAGAACCCCAGAATCGCTCCAAGTTACACTATCAGTAAGGGAGTGTATGATGTGTGGTATCATCCCCCCTTCCCACATTTCTGCACCTTCAGCGCATCTTCTGTGCTGAACAGGGAAAGATGTAAAGTTGGCAATGTGCCACTGAGGTCAAAATGTACCTTTGGCTGTTTTGTGCTAGCAGCCAGTGGAGGGGTAGAGGATTGAGCTCCAAAGCTGTAATTATATTAAAAGCAAATCCTGGTCTTGTTTAAATGACATATTTGCTTTATGAACTGCTGTTGCTTATAACTCAGTACATTCTTTTCCTCTAAGCTATTGCACAACATGGAACCCCCATGTTGCACTAGCATTTTCATTAAAGTGATATATTTTTTGTGGCCTTGAAGATTTACTAATAAATGGAAATTTTCTGGAATTCTTTTTTTTTTTTAATTGTATACATGGTTTTTACAGCCAGTGACAGAAGCTTGTCCCTCATACTACAAGTTTTAAGCATGCTAACAGTACAAAGTGGCCTAGCAGCCAGTTCAGCTAGGCAGCAAATCCTCCTGTGTGAAGCCAGTATTAGAGTAATTCTGTTATTTGCTCTCACTGGCACCTGACAGTCCTGGCTCTCTAGAGCACTCCCTGGCAAATAGTATAAAAGCAGTGCCCAGGGAGGTATCAGTGAGATAAAATTACATTTGCTTTAAACTGCAATTGCAGTCATTCTGGTGATGTGCAAAAGGGCCTGGCTGACTTGTAAATTGATCAACAGGAGTCAGAAGCACAGTCTTGGGTTTACGAGTAGTTTTTCACTTTGACTGAAACTATGCAAATTCATGTCTGTCAGCAGTCTACACTTACAGTTGTGCTGCATTGTAGCTAAACTGATTTCTGGTCATTATTTGTAGGTTGAGAGCAAAGTGTCAAGGCCAGAACTGGCCTATGAAAATCCAACTAATATACCTCATATAATGGCGGTACTGTATTTTGCTTACATAACCTAGATATGTAGCAACCTGTGCCAAATACACTTCTGTGCAACAATTTTGGGAGGACTGTGCTGTTTAGTGATGAGAACAATCCCATTTTGCTTTACAAATGGAAAGTTGAATGGTGCTGAGGAGAAGTGGGAAAAGAGAAGAGGTGAGAGAGAGTGGTATTTCTCAATTCTCTTAATCTGTGGCTTTCACTGGATCTGTACCCATTCTGCCTTTGAACTCCCAGGGAGAAATCCTGATAGTTTTGCTTCTACTTAGTGGCAGTAAAATTCCACATAGCATACAAAACAAATTTGTTTTATTGCCCCAGTTGGCAGGCAAGGTAAAATTTTCTTCCACTAGTAAGTAAACATTGACTTCTGCCATTATCCCAGCTGTCAGAGTTATATCACAGTGTATGTTGCTGTTGAATTGAAGTCATCCATATGGTGATGCAGACAAGCAGAACATCTCCCCACTCCCCCGCAAAATAAAATAGTTAGAGTGTATTTAAATCTTTTAGTTTTTCATGCAGAGTGTTTCCAGAATTAAAATCTACTGTTCCCAATAGTAAATCTTGTGCCTTAGTCTCAAGACCACTAAAATCTCTCTCTCTGACTTCCTCTCCATCAACAGAGACTAATAACCTAGTATTTGAAAAAACATGACACAAGATCTTCAAAATCTTGACATTTAAAAAAATTGTAAGGTTAGATTTTGGCTTGCTTTTAAATTTAGCCCCAGAGTTTTACATCTGTAGGCTTATGATTTTGTATGTAATTCTACAACTATAAGGCAGAAACTTTGTTTTAACTTTAATTAAAACTGATATTCTTCTATAATCATACATCTTCAGAAATTGAATCCTTTCAAAAACTAGTAGGTGTCAAGATTCTTGAGAAATGTAAAATACTAGTCATAGGAGATAGCACACATGACTACATTTTAGTAAAAGGAATGCAAAATATCTGCTATATGTTTCATTTAAAGATTAATGAATTACAAATTATGGTTTCCTTTAGTATTACTAGATGGTATATGGTAACTGTTAGGAAACTGAGCTCATCAAAATGCTTTTGACAGAGCATAAAGGTGCTACTGTCTCTCCTGATCCAGCTGGTGCACTGATCAGACTCCTGGCTCACAGAGGAAATACACACAAAATTATTCCTGACAATTAAAACTAGTAGTTGTACTCCAAACCCTGATCCTATTGTAATCAATAGCAAAACAGTGGTTCTGTGGGAATTTCCTGGGAAATTGCTCACTAGTGAGGCCTGTAGCACAGGGCAATATTTAAAAAGAGAAACTGTACTGAAACTCTTTAAGACATCCACCATTTGTTGGAAAGTTAGCAAAGTCCTCAAACTTTGTATGTCAGACTCTCTGAGCTACCTGCTTGTGAGCTCTCGGTAGAACATAGAAGTCCTTAAGGAGACAGAAAAAATGGAAATACAGACCTGTAATTTTTGTTAAGCCCACATGAAATATTGTAATTGCTATGCATGCAGCTTCTTTTACACTAGAGGGCACGTTATTCTTTTTACAAGTACTGTTTTTGAATGCTACAATAGCACCAATTACAACAGCATCTCCTATAGAAAACAAAAGGAATAAAAATAGATAAAATAGCAAAATAAAAAATAAAGTAAGAAAATAATAGAGCAGACTAGCAAAGAACAGACAAAACTAACTCCGTAAAAATATTTTTCCCCAGAAATCAGTTGATGTGAATTTTCGCATCTCAGGGAAATTCTGCTTCTGAATCCTTTAAAAGGCTGATGCAATTCGAGAAAGCTTCCTCTCTGGAGCTCCTGTTAGGACCTGGTAACATTACAACCTTAGGACATAAAAGTGTTCTAGCAAAGCAAATGCCAGCTAACAAGCACCAAAGTGTCTTGATCTTCAAGGCAAGTGATTTTGTTACTGTTTTATAAAAGAACCAAGAGCATGTCACGCTGTGCAGTGAAACAGGTCAACAACTTAAGTGGAGGTATTTCCACTTTCCAATTAAGATAATAATGTTTTAGTCTGGAGGTTTTCAATTCAAAGTTAAAACATCTCTGGATGAATCTGTCCTTTAGGCTTTACTTGTGTGAGAACGGGTCACATGAGCAAGATTTCCAGACACAATTTCACAGTTAAATCTTATTTCTCTTGTTGCCTATAGAAGTCAAATTTTTCTTAGTGCTTTTTAGCAAAAAACTAGTTATTTTCAGATGTTACTTTCCTGGGGTTTGCATCTTTGTTTTGTTTTGTTTTGCATACCTTGCTCTCTTCTATGCTTAGATTCTGGCATTTTTGGGGAGAGACCCTTTCATTGTGATGGGCAATATCATCTGAATATTTTATAATAGTTTCTCACAATGTCACCCGTTACCATAACAGCATTAAACATTTTGGAGGAGGACTCGGTGTGTAAGGGCTCTGCTCTGCTCTGCACGGCCTAACCCTGCCATGCCTTTGTTTCCACCAGTTTTCTCCCAGAGTTTGGCAGGGTAGTGCTCTCTGAATGGGTGTCCTTTCTACCTCAGCAGTGGGGAGAAAGAAAGGCACGAAGAAGATCTTGGGAGGGAAGGGAGTGAGGAGTGGGGCCTTGCTCTGCTGTGTGCAATCCCCTAGCATTGTATCAGGAGGAGGCTAGAGGAGGAGAGTCTCTCCGTCTTCCAGTGCAATCTCCACAGCAGAATTGGGTCGCACAGAAGCAGGTTTCAGTGCCTTGAGAAGATCAGCCTCAGAAATAGATCAGTTTCTGTAGTACTTAAAAACAACAAAAATTGTTTTTTAACAAGGTATAGAACTATGGTATAGAACTTGATGAGAACTGTGAGAGTAAGTAGCTATATCGCGCAGAAATGCTCACGTTGGCTACAACAGGTAACCATGTGTTATGACAGCATCTCTTTGTCTCCTGAGTAAGGAATAAACATAGTGTTAAGAAAATAATCAGGTTAAATGTTCTTGTTTGAAGTCTAGTCTCATTCTTTGTAAACTTAGATCTCCCAGTGTGGTGCCTATGCTGGTTGATATCACAGGGAATGCAGGATTAGGTCAGGCTTGTAATGCACTTTTTAGCTATGCAATCGAAATATCACTATCGTGCAATAGTGCTTCTTAATGTTTTTTGAATCTTTAAATGCCAATAACATAGACTAAATAAATGTCTGTGAGAAGGAGCTTCTTTCTATGGCTTCATCAGCCTTTTCTCCATAAAGAAAGAAAAGCAGAGAGAGTTAGTACAAAAATCTTAGAAAGAAATGTCAGTTAAAGCTTAAAATAAGCACACCACCTTAAATATTATAAGTGCTATTTCAATTACTCTCTCCCTTAATATCACATAGGGTGGGACAGTTAACAAGGATGATATTGCAGATGGGAACAATGCAGTATCACTTGCTTCGACATCCATTTTCTAAAGTGTTTTCAGACAATATGGCACAGTACAGGCAAGAATAATGCATTTCTTAATGGCATGAACTCTGAGCTGACAGGATTTCACTGAGGATTTGAGGCATGCATTAATTAGTAGTGCTGCACTGCCTGTTATATCTTAGAGTTTAACTAACAAATTCACTGAAGAAAAATAGCATCCATAAGCACTGATAATGGGATGTTCAGCATAGCTTGCAAAATAACTATTTGAACATTAAAAAAGAATAGTCAAAAGTTAATGATCTGGTTACACACAGCCCCTGACCCAGTATGTACTTACACACAACCTTGTATTTATTTACTTATTTTTGCAAGTAGTTTCACTGGATCTAGCATTGTCCATGTGAATATCTATGTGTTTAACTGCCTGCTGCCTTGCAATCTTGTTAGAGTGGTCCAGAGCAGAGATGAAGGTTTTTATGCTTCCTCCCAGAAAAGGGAACAAGAAAGGGTTCAAGAACATTTGAGTGCTATTAAACCCTGTGTAGATCTCGAATGAGGAGAGGGACAAGTCTGCATTCTGTCTGAGTTCTCTGACCAGCTAGTTTAAAAGTGGTATGAGCACATTCCCCTGCTGGCACCATTTATCAGGAGGAGGTAGAGTACCTGGCTAACTCTGGTAGAAGATAAATTACTTTGAATCTCGAGGGAAGGGATGTATTTTCCTGAAGCCTAGAGTGTAATACCCTTTCCTTTTGTATGCTTAATGCTTTAAATTAGGCCATTTCCTACTCATCATGTTACCTCTGGTGGTCCTGATTCTTCTGATGAGCAGGGTGCAAATCAGAATTTCATTTCATGTGGATTTCATAGAATGACAAGAATTAGATGCAACAACGCTGTATTTTCTCTCTGGACTATGAGGAAGAGGCAAGCAGAAGAAAGCAGAAGTTGGGGAAGGAAAGTTCAGAAAAGAATTACCATACTTCTGGGACCCAGAGTTCAGGAAATACGGCATTCTGAGCTCTGCTCTGGCATAAACGTTACCAAGTCAGTAGTCAGTTTATTTTTCTATGAGATGAGTTATAATACTTACCTATCTAACAGGGGCCTTGTGAGGATTCATTAGCTAAAATCATTTGAAGAGGGCAAGTGCAGAGTGGTAGTATTCTGCTGATGCCATAATCCTCTCCAGGTACGTAAGTGTCATCAAGGGACTCTCTGAGGAAAGCAGTTGTTTCTAAACAGCGGTTACTTACCATTTATTGTCTACTATATATGCATGAATTTGTATCTGCTTGGATTTTCTTTACTGCTTTTTTTCTTTTTAGTTTGGTTGACAGAAGCACAAGATGAAATTCATTTGCTCAGTTTGTGGTGATGATACCCTGGGAATTGCTACATATGAGCCTCAGCTTTTGTGTGCATCGGTTCATAATTATTGGTCTTGGTGGAATTAAAGTAAGAGTTGTATTCCAGAGCTGTTGTATGAATTAGATCTCTTGGTGTTTCTGTATCATTAGCTTGAAGTTTGGGTTTTTAGGTCTATTTTAATAATCCTAAAAGGTTTCTGATGTATTAATGATCTCTATATTCTTCTAAAGGGCTAAGGCAAGTAGACTGCATTTTTCTGTTTTATTCCAAGTTCTCACATGAGCTGCATTTTTAAAAGTATTCTAATTATGTAGAGCATTGAAAGCTGGAGGAAAAGAGCAATGAAATAAGGTGTTCTTATTTCTTGACTTTTGGCAGTGCTGATAAAAGTGATGAGGGGGAAGTATTAGATAAGGAGCCTCAGATCACTATACTATGTATTTCTGAATAAGATGTTACTTTGGGCTCAGTTCTGGCCCTTGTTCCTGCTGGTTAGCACTTTACTCCAGAATTAGTTTCACTGAGTTCAATTAATTCATTCAGATATATGATGATCACTTCTTCCATTGCTGTTTTTCTCTCTCCAAGGTAGTTGTGATAGGGTTCTTTAAATTCAGGTGATGGAAATGGCTACACAATTTCCATTAACTTTGAAATTTGCTCTGAAAATCTCATTTTGCCTGTCTCCATTCTGTGTCAGCATTTGGCGTTGCTGACTTTAACTGTGTAGTGGATAGTGCCGTAGGGACACATTCACAGCTAGAATAGCTCTGTGTGATTCCATGGAATTTAGCAGACTTTCAGCTACTATCAGCAATGAATAATGTACAGCTTTTAAATTGCCAGGCAGGTGAATGGCAAGATGTCTGGGCTACATCCATCCCCAATATAAATTCCTGGATTTATACCAGTGCTGAATTTATGACGTCTGCTTACCTGGGGGCTCAAAGCTGCCCTCATTATTTGTGTTGAGCAGTATGCTACGACTGTATTGTTCCACTTAACGTAGATTAAATTCACTGCTGTTGTTCGAACATATCACTCCTTGGGTTTCAGTGAAATGACACTGAATTACACGTGCAGCAAATTGCTCCCTATGATTTCATCCAAGATTCCTTTAGAATCAACATAATTGAATAGTGAAACAAATCTGAATCAGACGCTAATATCTTACAGTGAGCAGTTAGGCTAGAAAAAGTGGTCAGATATGTATGAAGGAATTCATTTACTCACTTCTGATCTATATTGCAAACTGCATAAAGCTAAACATTTCAAAGACTGAGCGGTACACCCTATAGGAGGCATGGTGTTGTTGGTTTGAAAAAAATGATGAACAGTCTTGCACTTTCACATGTGTTTCCGTAGCATGGAAGCTATTCCTCTATTTTTAAGGAATGTATGCAGTTGTATACATCCTCACATACAGCGTTGTGAAGAAGCTGGATGCTTCATGCTCTTTATTCTGTGGCAAAGTTTCTGTGGTGCTCAGGCCCAGCATATTAGAAATTCTGTGTAGGTTCACTTAAATTAGCACTGATGTTTTTGTTTCAGCTTGATGGGACATTGGTTAATTGTGTTGATGAAGCAATTGTTTGCATTATCTAGCTTATTATACCTCCTCACTCCCACTTCAGTTTCCAGGCTGCTCTAGAACGCCACAGGGGTATAAATTACAGCATTCTGCAAGAGGAGCAGAAAGCTTTGGCAGCTCTGTGGAGGGGTATTCGAGGCTCAGGATATCTGTGCAGATGTCACAGGCAGTCTGGGATTGCTGGGTACGTGTGGAAGGTGGATATTTCTGCTGAAAAATTTGGCAGTGGTGTGATTATTCTATGGTTTTACTTGATATCATCAGGTTTTATTCTTCAGTGAGGTGAATGGTATCTTTCTTCATTCCTGTTTGATTAGTTGAAGAGCTGCTGAATCCTCTGCAGGAGCCTGGATTTCTTAGTGTTATTTTCTGATAAAGATTATCTCTAGCAAAGGCATACAAAGCTCTCGTAGCTAACATAAGGATGTGAGAGAGTCAGCTTTACGTAGAGCCAGAATTTATAAAAGACTGTTCTTTAAATGGTCACCTAGTTAAAATTCAGTAGCAGTCAAGATCTGTTTGGAAAATAAGAAAGCTCATATTGAGGAGGTGCCTGGGAGGACAAAAGACTGGTGAGGAGAAGGGTAGAGAGGGGAAGACTCTTAAAGTAAAGTTCAGACACATAGTTCAGTTATGGTAGCTTAATAGCTGATGCTGTCAGTTGAGCACCCATAACTGTCTCTGCATAAACTTTTTAAACCACAAGGAGAAAGGTCAAAGCTAGGTCACAGTGGGTGAGATTCAATGAGCCTCAAACACATTTCAGCATCTACATGTAGGTATCTATAGATGTGCCACATTTCTAACCACCCACTTAAGTCTGTGGAGACAGATGTTGCATTCAAGTGCCCACATACAAGTGTCTTGTGCCTTTTGCAGTGCTTTAGGGTGTTTGAGACACCCATGTGGGGCTTGCAGATATGACACAGTGCCTATGGGATACCCATGTCCTTCTGCAATGGTAGCTGGATGCCAGGCAAGCTACCCCGGGGCATCTCAAATGGCATTTCTGCCTGTGTTCAGTCAGTGGCACTGAGCTCGTAGTCAATATAGTTGGAAGAGTCTCTGGATCCAATCAGCTCACCCTAAAGTAGACACTGAAGGTGAGACACAGTTGCTGTGACATGTAATGCCATTTAAGAGGGTATGTGAGAATTATGCATCAGACTTGTGGATGTGAAACAGGCCGTATGGGAGAACTGTGTCCTTTTTCAAGTGGTGCCTGGAAGTCAGATGGGATGTGATAGGGAATGTAAAGTGGCCCTGGTCACCTCTGTTTAGACAACCGAATCATCCTCCAGGCCTCAGTACCGTCCTCAGTAACTGTATTTACCAGTTCTCCATTGATGGTAACAGGAGTTTAAAGACCTAACCTGGGCAGACACATCCACGGAGACGCTTAGTTAGGCATTTTTATCTCAGACTAAATAAACCTCATCCTTTCTCTCAGAACTGAAACAAACATAGGTCATACAGAGAGACTGCAACCAACCACTGCTGTGGCTCAGCTGACATGTTGTGGCTTGGCAAGTTGCCTGACTATGCATCCAAGACCATCATTTTGTAGTGGGAGTTGTGCTTCCCCATCCCCAAGCATGTGCATGCTGATAGAAGCCAATGATCTTAAAGGCAGTTTAAAGAGCAGAAGAGAGGGCTTCGAAAGAGAGGCTGTGGCTAAAACAGCCTGGTTGATAACAGTTGCATTGCTCAGAGCTGCAAAAGCTTTTTTGTCCTCACAGCAGATCTTGAAGAATTGCATCACATGAGCTTACATTTGTGATCTGTTTATCATATATAATGAATTATACATAAAAATTCCTGTTGTGTGATGGCAGTGAATGGACTGTACAACATATACAAGAGACACTAAAGTTTTCATCTTTCCACTGCCCATCTCTGGGTCTAAAAGTGGAATAACACAGTAATAGAGTAGTTACCATAGTATTCTTTAACAATGGAAGTCTTGTTGATAGTCAAACATTTAAATTAGAAAAATCCATTTCTCAAGATGCAGTGAAAGACAGCATTGTTAACTGCCAGTACCCATAGCTTAACAGGTAATTGCAGTTATGTATGGGCCCTGCTCTTGTCCGATTAAACTGATTTACCCAATAATTGAAGGCTTATTGTAATATCCATACTGTGTTATTTCTGAACAATAGAAGACTGAGGCCTAAAGAGTATCCAGTGGAACAAGCTACCTCCTGCATGCCAATAAATTACCCAGTTACTGTTACAAACAAGAGGCATTGTGTTCTGCCAGACCTACAACAAAGAAAGCATTATCTGCCTGGCCTGTACATTGAAGAACAATAATCTGTATTTCCAAAGTTAAAACTGTAATTAAACTATTACTATGAGTCCACAAAACAAAAATGAGGAAAGTGATAGTGTTAGGTCCCTCTGACTCTCAGATTCCCAGTTAGCATCCCCTGAACCAGTGGTCCAGATTTTTCTCCGTAAGGATACCTTTGCATGGCTGTATTGGTTATGTAGGTATCACTCCATGGACCAGCTGGCACAGTGTCCCCGTAACACTTTTCTTACCACCCACCTGCCAAGCAAGGCGTTGCCAGGGCAGACAAAGTCTAGTTGGGATATTCCTCAAATATTTTGGTATGTCACATAGGCTCTGTTTGTTACTGGAACCCAAAAAACTATACAGCATCCCCCTGATGGCTGAAAAGTGGTCACGGGTTTTGTTTCGGTTTGTTTTTTTGAGGTAAAAGTGGATTGAAATCACTTCATAATGCTCTTCTTCAGGGTTGCATTTTACTCCCCTTTGGTTGCAGCTGGGAGTCTGAATCACTGTGTCAAACAGAATTGTGGAAAATAGAGTAAAAAGAGTCTAGATGATCTTTCAAGGTCTCTACCACAAAGCAGGCCCTCTAAATTACAGTTGAGTATGTTTATTTATCCATATCCTTACTGTCAGATGTGAAGACCAAGCTCATCATAAATCTTACATTTTATACATGTAATTAAATACAGCATTGAATTTAAAAGGAAGACATTGTTGAGATCATCTGGACACAGTGGCAAATAGTAAAAGTTAGTAAGAAATCCATTGGTAGGTCCTTAGTATCTCTTAAGCTGCCTCCATGGAAAATAAATCTGAGTGAAAACACGCCGTAGCTAAGGAGTTTGCTATGTTATCCAGGATGGCTGACTGCAAAAAGAACTTCGAGTTTTGAAATACAAAACTGCAATGAATTAGAAAAAATACAGAGAGCAACCTTAATTTAACATGGCTGTTACAGATCTTACCCCATTTTTAAGGCTGAAATTGATTGAGCAGTATACTTTCAGGGAGAAGTTGATCCTGAAACAAGTTTTTTAAAGTAAATATTCCTTTACTTTCCAGCCATGTAATCCTAATTCCTTTAGTAGGATCTCTGATCTGCTCAGACCTCCACTCTGAACTGGGCCACTCAGCTTTGAACCTTGCTTTCTGGTAGTGCAGTGAAAAGCCACTCTCCAGGATCTTGGTATTTGGAGGAGAGGTCTTTCTCTATCCCTTTGCATGTCTTTTTTTTGACTTCCAGGTCACAAGATGTGCATGAAATGACACACCTGCTTGGATAGATATAGGTATTGAGGCACTCAGCTAGGGGTTTAATCCCAAAATTTCCACTGCTTTTTAATCCTGACTGCGTTAGGCAGCTCCTTGCCCTGCTTTCTGAGGATCCCTGTAGGGACTTAGCTTTCATGGTGCACTGTGGGGGGGACGAGCTTGGCATTGAAAGGTGCCCCACATGACAGGGGCACAAGGTGTTGGCAGCTGTAATCTAGCCTCCAGGCTATCAAAAAATCCAGAACAGTCCTTCATTTTCACTAATTTTAGATATAATGCGTGTATGTATATCTTAAGATGGCAGAATCAACAGTTCTTAAAATTTCATCTGGCTTCTTGAAGAGCTGCTGGAGCAATGATTTGGGCTCCCTCTGCTGGCTCTTCGCTGTAGCGACCCTCAGGGCTGCATGTGCTGCTGCACACAAGTGTGTGCATAGCAGAGAAGCTGGGCCTGAGTCAGACAGAGTTCCAATGCGTGTATCGCACAAGCTAAGTAGAGATAAGCTGATTCGGCCATTTAAGGGGTCCTCCAAAGAGTGATCTCCTGTTGCCGAACGTGGTGTTTCTAAGAAAAGGGGATAGGTTTGTGTGTGCTGTTTGGGAGGGCCCTCTTCTTCTGAGCAGTGTCTTGCAGGTGCAGTATAAAACTGCAATCCTGGCTGCTAACAGGCATCGCTGATCACATGGTAAGTTTTCAGTATGGAAATAATATTGTCCTACCAAAGATTTAAAAAATCCTAAATCAGTTGTCTGTGCCCTTCCTCTCTCCCCCCACCCCCCAAATCATGAAGCACAATTAAAAATTATAAGTTCAGAAAGTAAAACAAGACACTTAATGAACACCAAAAATAAGGAAGCCTGTTCTCCTTTGGATTCATGTGTTTTGACCCCAGCCCTTCCCTCCCCTCATCCCCCCAGTGACCCTTCCTCTGCTGCATGTTCCCCATAGACACTCTGTATGTGCTGACTGGCAGGCCAGGATGTGTCTGTCAAATGTTTAGCATGCACAAACTTAATTTTCTTGAGGACTTCTTCAAATCATGGTGAAACTGGCCAGGAAGCTGAAAAGTTATTGGGGCAACTAACTGACAGATGGCTATCATGACAGCATACGTTTTGTTCCCTTAAGAAAGGAGGTTATACAAAAGTTACGAGTTTTTTAATTTCTCTTCTGAATTTGGAGGCTTTAATGTTCATTGAGTTACTGGGAAATAGGGTTAATTTTGTTTGGAAAAAAGCAGGAAAAGCTGTGATTCCTATCTAAATATGGATATGGGAGCTAGGAATGCAAGCACTGCGTACTGTGAGAGAGGTTAAAATTATAAACTGGCTACAGATGGTATAGCAGTGAAATTTTAGTGTTACCTACCTAAATTACTGAGTGTGCTTGTCATGTGTTAGATTTTTCACCACTTCCTGCCTTTGGTGAGCGCTGTTGTTTATTATTTTCAAAAAGGAGACAAGTAAGATTTATATATATAAAGAAGGAATATTTAGTTCTTTTTCCTTCAGCTGTCCTCTAAATGATTGCAATTCATGGTCATATCCTCCTCATTCTTGGTGTTGCTGTATATCTGTTATCCTCTTTATAGGTGCAGTTAGATGTGGGAAAATCTTAACAAAACATGGATAGAAAAAACACTAAGAGATAACATAGTCCATCCCTCTAATCTGATGGAGGACCACCTACACCTCTGTTATTTAATAGCTGTTTTTCTAACTTGTGTTTATAGAGTTTTATTGACAGAGGCTCCACAATTTCCTTATGCAGTCATTGCCACTGGCTCACCCAATTTGCCATTAGATACTGTTTCCTAATGTCTCACCTGCATACCTCTTCCTACAGTTTAAAAGCATAATTTCTATCCTGTTCATCTTGTGCCTGATGAACAACCAGTGTTACATACTTGGAGAATGTGAATATGCCATCTTATCTTCTCTTGACTAACACTCCAGATCCCTGAGTCTTTCCTCACAGATCATTCTTCTGGATGTCTGACTGTTCTCGTTGCTCTTATCTGAGCTATTTCCAGTTGGACCGCCTCTTTCTTGAATTGTGGTGCCTTAACAGGACACTGTACTTCAACTGAGACTTTTAGCGGTGCTGAGCAGAACAGAAGTGCTTCACATATCTTGCAGGCTATATCCCTGCTTGTGTGTCCCAGTATGATGTTCTCTTTCTTCCCAACATCATGACACTCTTTCCTCCAGTTCATCTGTGATTTACCGTTGCTGCCTAAGTGGCCTTTTCTCATTCTTCTATGTATTTGGATAGTCCTGCCTGAGTGTAGTGCTCTTCATTCTCCGTTTTGAATTTCATCTTGCTGCTTCACAGAAGCCCATGGGAACCTTCTCAGCCTTTGGTTGGAGACTTTTCACAGACTTGTGCTCAACTGAGCAAAGAGACTGCGTGTGCTTCAGACCAGCCAAACACTGTGGAAGTGGTAAAGTATCCTTGGTATCTTTTCATGGCTTGGCAGCAGAGCTCACACAAGGGAGCATGTGTTTGTGCTGACAGCTTCATGTGGAATTATAAGTCATCGTTATTGCTTACACAAAAAATGGTACGCAAAGGAACATTAACCACAGATCTGTGTGTTACTGTATTAAAAAATTAACTTAAAATATGTTTAAGAAATCAGGCAAGGGTGTCAATGCATCCTCTAAATAAGCCTGTATATCTAGATGCTTTGCACTGCCTGTTGTCTTATAACGTGCAAAGAATGTGCACTTTTCAAATTAATATTGAAATTCCTCATGATACTGTCAACCATTTTTCAAAAAATGGCAGTTATTGCTCTCTCCCAGGGGGAGATAGTTGAAGGATGATGAGGATGTTTTTGCAGCTCCAACTCTTGGTAATAAATAATACAATGCATGCTGCTGTTAGCGTGATTTTTTATGAAGTAACATTTCGGTAAATGCTGGTTACAAACACACTAAGTAGGATTTATAGACCTGAAATTATGACTATCCAGCATTCCTTTCCAATGACTTATTTATTCTCGTAGTCAGAAAACAAAGCTTACTATATTGAAAAATAGCTGATACCTCTTTAATTACAGCTTAGGTACAATGTGGACATTGTGCTTTTTAACCACCTACTGACAGTAACTGAAGTGCAGTGGACCTGCATTTTCTAATGTAAGAAATTGCTCCTAGGATTCTGCAGGACCCATGAGAAAATTGCAAAGAATTCTTGCTTATCCCTGAGCAAGTGTTTTTTAGGTGAATTAAAATTCTAGGTTTTTCTTAAAACTTCATTCTTAAGATCTTAATATAAGATGCCCCCCAATGGTGCACCAGAACCTCAGCTTAAGGTGCCCAGCTGACTTTTAGATACTTACTTTTAATTATCATTCTTTTCTTTCCCCTGGGATTAATTTTGAATATATAAGTCTCAGGGAGCTTTTGCTTAAGAACTTATCTTATGTTGACATTTCTCCATTTTATTAAAAAAAAAAAAAAAAACTAACCAAAACAAGAAATTGATCTCTCAAGTAAAATTTCCACTAGCATGAATATACTTTGTTTTCTTTTCTCTTTCCATTCAAGCAGCAAGCTCAGTGTGTCTAGACTTCAGTAATGCATTAGACACAGCAAACGTAAGGTCATAGGAAAGAGGATATGAGAAAAAAACATAGATGAGAGATGCTAACTACATCATTTTGATGTACTACTGGAGCTCAGATACACCAATGATAAATAAGGTAAAACAGCTCATATAAAGTAGAATATCGTCTTGTATTAAAATCGTCTGGAGTGCTATCAACAAAAGATACTCCAAAGATTTGTGAGGAATGGCTCAGACCCTCACTATTTTCATTAACAATAATGTAACTTCATTAACATTCGGGAAGAATGTTCAGTTATTACAGATCCCATTAGGAAATTAGCTGAGTATCAGTGGGGAGGAGAATGATACAGAAATAACACAGTATATTACAAACATGTAGCAATGGGCCAAGAGGTCAGGCTTTGCTTTTGGGTCTTATTTGGGGAATAACAACAAGTGTCTAAGACGGAATGCTCCCTCCCAGGCTTTCAGGGTGTTTAGAGCTATAATGGTGCCTCATCTGATGTGTTTCCTTTTTTAGAAGAGTGTGATCCAAAACTCCATCTCTCCCAGTCCTTCCTTCCCTGTCCCTCGTGCGCATACACACATACATGCACATGGGGTTTCCAAATCACGTGCAGTTGTATTCTTAGCAGAACTGAGTTGGTTATTCAACATATGGCTCATCTACTGAACAGAAGGTGTCAGGGATGGGGCTAATGGATAGAAATGTTTCTTTGGAAAGAATTAGCTAGAATCTGGAAAAAATGCAAGCTCATCACACTCGGGGAATAGTCACACACAGTTTTGCTCTTGAGGGGAAGGGAGACACTGGAAAAGCAGTAATATCTCAGATACTGTTAGTGAATAGCTTGACGGGAAGACACAAGGCATCTGACACAGGCATCATTACCAAACGTAACAGAATTGTGCACTTCAGCCGCTGTTCAAGTAATCTCCTGGTTTAAAAACAAATTGAATGACAGGCTGTTGCCCAGTTCTTGGATCTCTTGTTGGCAGAATGATTATCACCTTCATTATCACCTAGCAGAGAGATGTGAAGGAATAAAATAGGTGTGTACACAATGTTCGCATGCAGCAGTGTTCTGCTGGGAAGGCAAACTGATTAATATGTACTGGTGTTTCTCAAAGGCAAATGCAATTAACATTCTATATCTGAAAAAAACAGGCCTAATTCCACTAGGAATATAAGAGCTAAATTAGGAGAGAAAGATGTAAGGGAGAGACAGCTTAATGTGATGGTGAACAAACTTGCTGACTTAACTCTTGTTTAAATGATGCCAGTTTATCACAAAATAGCAGGAACGATCTAATCCCCCTTTAACAAGAGGCCATATAGGAGAATTGTTTGAAGATGTGTAGCTGCAGAGTACACTTGCTGCATAAAAATGCAAGCTCTCTACTGTGTAAGCTTTGTGCTAAGTAATGACAGTGAAGTAGCAGATCTGAGCCTGAAAATGTGACAGTACCACCCAAGCTTTCCCTGTTGCATTTAAGCCAGCCTGAAACTACAGTTTTAATTGTTGCTTGCAGAATATCACTGTAAAGAGTGACTCCCATAATCAGCTGTCAGCTCATGCTATGCAGATATTTTTTAATCTGTGCGATTTCATGTGAACCGTGCAAACAAAACCTGGTGCCATCTCTAAAAATAACACCAGTGCATAGCAATTAAGTACACGAGTCATTGTACATTCATGCTGTATCATGAAGTTAAGCCTTCAAAAGGTTTGAGAACCTAAAACCGCAGAAACAAGACTGGCTAAAATCAATGGCATTGTGACTCATGAGGGCTACAGAGGAATACTTCTGAATTAACAATATTCATGCGCTGGTTTCCCATTAGCGTATCAACCACAAGTATCCAGAGGCAGCTGGTAGAGGGTATGACCCAAGACTTCATTGTGAGGGATGACTGATTCCTTGCTACTGATGGAACAGGCAGACTTTCTACTGCCACTTTGCTACAGCATATATCAAAATCTGGCTAAGTGTTGTGTCATTTGTTTAGTGTATAGATCAGCCTGGCAACTCTATTTGCTATGGCGGTGGCTCTGAATAGCTTGATCAAGGGTTTGTTCAGCAGTCAGAGCTTCAACTGTTTATGATACCTTAATGGTGGATTCCCTTATCCAGGTCTTCACTAACATAGGTCCACGTGAGAGGGTCATTTACAGGTTAGATAAATGTGAAATTCTGTTATCTGGGCCACAGCACTTGCCTCTTTGCATTTTTCTGCCTCCTTGTTACTGGTTATAATTCCCTGAATAACTTAACTGTCAGAAATAGCACCTCATTTGTGTATATTTACTAAACATAACTTAGTATATTATTTCCAGAATTATCCTGTAATATTTAACACACTGTGAATTAGTCTGACAATTAACGCCTGTTTAACTTAGCTCCTATTTTGAAAAAAGTTGTTTGTAGCCATTTTTAGGGTGCTACCCTGAAAATTACTTGACTCTAAAAGATTTGAGGTATTTTGTAACTGGGGAACAATCATCAGTAAGGGAGTTTCACACAGATTTATCCTCAGTTACTTGCAGTACTTAGATCTTCTCCAGTAAGGTTGTGTGACTCACCACTAGATCTTATTAAACTTGTAACATCATTGACTCCCATTTTACATATTTATTGCTTGATGGGCAGTAAGTGTCATTGCAGTGTATTTGACCTATGAAGATCCATATTTTTCTTTAGTTTCTTGGGAGTCCAATGGAGTAGTTTACCTACAATCAGTGTAGTCTACTTTCAGTGCCAGGACTGGAGATACTTTTAGCTGCCCAGATGAATTCGGTGTACATTTTACTGCTTTACCATGGCTACAAGAAATATTATCAAATATTATCCTGTGTAGGAGGGAATAACATGACAGCAGCTTCCTTGATCATTTCCAGGAAAAGTTGTATCATGGTTTTCAGGTGCTACTGCTATGAGTTATAATTGCTGCAAGCCAAATTCCTTTTACATTTTTATCCCTTGCTGAAAGGTTGTAGTATTCCAAGTCCTGTTTTGGTAAGACAAACCATCTTTCTTGTCACTACCAGTTGCATAAGAAGGGAGAGGCACGCTGAAGTTTGTAATAAAGGTTTATATGACAGTGTATAACAAAGCTCCCATTTGTTTCCTGAATTCGCTTGTTTTCCCTTCACCCTCTTCTTTCAGTTCGTTGCTTTTGAGATACTACTTTTCCAGCGTTCTGTTTTTGCCAGATAAATGGCATTACCTTGGCTCCTCCAAACAATGTAGCAGGGAGTTACTGACATCAGGGAGATTCTTGGTTTAGCTCCTTGTTTTGCTCTGTTTCCTCTTTATAATTCCCCTCTGAATGCTCTTGTTTACTTTTGTAGATTTTTTTTGTGCTATTATCAAGAGCCACTCTCCCATCTGTAACCTCCTTGCCATTTAATTTCTATTTTTAATTAAGAAAGAGAAAAGACACAATCCTACTGGTCATTAAGAATTGCATCCAGTGCAGACAAAGCTCTCCCTGGGTTCAGTTATACATATGGTCCAACTGGTGGTCTAATTTGCTGTGAATCCAGCTAGGGCCAATATCCAGGAGGAATAGCTGTTTGAGAAGTAAATTCTTCCTGAGCGGCTGAATATCCCCTTCTGCCCACCAGAACCCCAGAGATGGGTTACTGCAGCTGCGGGAGAGAGTTTGTAGCACTGAATGACGCTCTCTTAAGGTGCCAACTCCTCCCAGCACAGAACCGCCACTTGCACTTACTTCATCTTTTGGTGGCAACACCTGAGTCGGGCAGCAGCAGGATTTTCCCTTTCCCCTCTCTGCCTCCCCTCAACATCACCTGGAACCTCAGGGCTGAGCCTGTGTCTTATGTCCTCCGTGTCTCTGACATGATGGTTGCTGCCAGGAGGGAAGGTGCTGGTGGAGGAAGATAACTGCTGCTGCTTGCGGAAGGTAGTGGAGACAAATGAGTTCACTGTGGAGGAGGGTGTAGATAATTTGCTTGAATGGGGATGGCGAAGCCCCAGATAGCCACCCCCACTCAAGTTTCCCACTGCTAGGTACCTCTTACAGGCATTCAGCACACCCCCCTTTTCTCTCTCATCTATTCAGATGCCACTGTATGTGATGAGTACTGCATGTGCATGACACTCATCTCTGTAAAATTCAGCCTTTAGCATTTTGCCAAAATACAACACATGCACTTTGGGACTGATTATACAAAGTTTTGACTAATTGTCTTGAAAGGTGGAGCCAAGCACCATAGGAACCTTGAACACCCATGTTATTAGATTATTATATCCGTACACATATCATTAAAAGACAAAGTTCTTACAAAGATAGAAGGTATTTAAGGAATCCCACAAAGATGTAGGAAACCATCCTGCATCACCAACTAGATGAGTCAGATCTTCCTCCAAAAGTCACAGAAGCCTGTCCCTCAGGCTTTAGTGTTGGGTGGACTCTTTTTTAAGGTCCAAGATAGACTGTCTAGTCAAAAGCATTGTGAGAATCCAAAGTTGGGAATAGGGATAGGAGCTGGCTAGGAACACTTGCCTGTCACAAAATCTGGACCATGTGGCACGCTAGGCAGGCTCTTATTCCCTACAAAATCTACACAGGAAATGCTTTGGCGAGTCAGATAATAAGCCAGAAATGTGGACGTTTGCCTCAAACAGTGGTAAAATGAAGACCCAAATCCCTGCTCTGAGTGGTCCAAATGTTCACCTTTACTGTGGAGCTGTCTTGGCCCCCTCAGCCTGTGTTTATATTGTCCATATGGAGCACAGCCTATCCCAAAGTACCCTCTAGCCTAGATATCCTCTGGGAGGGAGCTAAATTCCCATGGCAGGAGCTATTTGAGTCTCTCCAGATGGGAACAAACTAAAATCTGTGCAGTTTGGACAACAGAGGGACAAGAGCCTTAAAGCCTGCTATCAGCAAGTAAAGCTGATAACATAGACATGTCCTTAAATCTGTTTTTCAGCAAAGAGTAGCAAAAGGTCTCCATTTTATCCTGATGTGACATAGCAACAAATGGCATGTCTATGTCATAGCATAAATGTAACACATCAAATGGCAACGAAGCAAATGCTATGAGTTGATTTCTCAGCATTTTTCTGCAAAGGTGAAATCCATTTCTGAGCAGAGGCAGCATATATCTTAGCCTTTGCATCACTTGTGGGTCACTAAAATAGATATAATGGTGCCGGAGTTTTTTTCATGACTTCTGAAGAGTGGGAATTTTCATCTCTACTGTGTCAGAGAGAAGTACTAGGACAAGAATTTAAATAAAGTTGGACAAAAGTTTATAAATTCTACTCATGAATAGATTTATTAATGTGAATTCTCTTTCACTAGATACACATTGTGAATGAAATAATTGTGTCTGTTTCTCTCTGTAGTGTTTGGGAAGCTGGTAAAAATAGTGTTTTTTCTCCCACTAAAAAAAATGAAAAAGAAACCATGGCCAAAAAACACATGCATGGTCTTTTTTCTGTTTTTTATTAACTCAACATTGTCTCCTACAAATACGATTTGTCATTCACCAGAAGATTTGAAATGTAGACTTAAGTTACACATAGGTATAAAAAACATAGAACAGCACACACTGTACCACTGTTTAGACCAGAAAATATTGTCCCACAGATAAGAGCGTATACAAGCTCAGCACCATCACTCTTTCTACCTCGGGGATTCAGTCTTGAAAGCTGCAGATGTTTCTGCTTCTTTTCGCTCAGCTTTTGAAGCCCTGCAGGCTTTCCCCAGGTGTTTCTCACCCAAGTCTGGAACATGGACCAGGGAGCCACAGGGCAATTCCATTCTGCTTCACCACAGGTTGTAAAACCTTGGATTCCTACTGGCTCTTGAGAAATGTTTTCCTCCTTCTCTTAGTATTTATGTACAATATATGAAGGGATGCTGTGTCTTTGATTTAGACATATCTCTTGCCTCATACTTAAACAATAGCTTGAAAAATATTTTACAAAGAAAAGGAACATTGTTCATCTGAATGTCATTCATTATTATATTGCTATATTTTATACCCTATTATTAATATATACAAAATTTCTTAATTGCCTTTTACAGATGCATGGAAGCATATAATATAACAGTTTTAAAGTATCCCATTTTTAGATTTTTTTTCTTGGCTCATGTCAATCTCTTTAATAAACTATGGTTGCTTGGAGAATATAGGAAGTATATGGAATGTTGTTTAAAGTTTACTAATAACTGGTAGCATTGTCCATTTGCGGCCTGAATGGTTGGAGCACCTGTCAGGGCGATCTGGTAGAGATAGCAGCATCATAAGACTCAAACAATCATGAAAGGTTGTTAATGTGCAGTGTCGATGGGTGCCACGTTTGGTTCTTTATTTGGGGCTTTTCTTTTCTTCGGCTGCGTTTTGTTTTTGTTTTCCCTCTGTTCTCGGTTTTGTCTTCGGGCTGCTCGCCCTTTGTTTTCCTGTTTTGTCTCCTTACTTTCTTCTTTGTTGGACTTTTTTCTTTTCTCCTCCCTATTTTTTTTCCCTGAAATAAAAATGGTGGCACGTTAGAAGATGTTGCTCAGGCTGTTGAAATGGTACACTCTCTTGCTTTGCCGCAGCCTGTAAAACCTGCCCTGGATTCTGTTAGAAACCAAACACTAGTACTAATGTTTGGTAGTGTCCAACTCTTCATCAGACTGCTAAATATGGCCACTGGACTAGCACCTCGTCCGTCTGACTCTAAGCAAATAGCTAACATCTCCCTGGGCAGTCTTGGTGTTTTGGAGCTGGTATAAATATCTCACACACACCACAGCCAGGGGCACAGCTGCATGTGCTCCACCAAAACACAGCTGGTTTGGGGATTTCTTTGGCCTAAGCCACATAGCTTTAACTATCAACTGCTCTAACTTTAACTTGGGCCAGGAGCCAGAGCAAATGATGTGAGAGTATGGGAAGAAATTAGCCCTCTTGTTACTCCTCTATCACTGCTGATGCTCAGCATCTAAGTCTTTTAAAATTCCCCCTTCCTTCTCTTAACACCCACCCCACCCATGCCCCTGAGGATTTGGGGCATTGCGCGTTAATTCCATCACAAAGGGCCAACTCCAACACAGGTGTGGGACCCTCATCAAAATAAAAAGTGGTGTTCCAAATCTCAAGTCAGGCTATAAATCCATCATTACAAAACTAGATATTCAAGCTTTTTTCTTTGTTGCCTTATGTACTTCTTAGAGGAGCATATGGAGGATTTCATTACTGCTGTGGACCTCTCCGGTAAAGCTTCTTGTCCCTTCAGAACATGAAAACTTTGCATATTGGCTGTGGATGGTATTTGTAAAGTGCATTCTTGCTTCCATTTCTTCCATTCACATTAGAAACAGATGCAGATATGACATATTGACTCAAATGTGTATATATGCCCAAGCCTAAAACAGATTTGACTTTTTCTTTGTGGAGCTGGTTCATCTACTGAACCGAATGGCTGAAATTCACCTTTGTATAGAAGAGTCCCAGTGATGTCTTGAATAGCAACTTTGCTTGAGGCTTACATAATACAGTGTCACACTGACCTGTAGTGTTCATAATGCTCTCAAATGGGGAGATTTCTGGGCAAGTATCTGGCCAAACTGTTTTATGATATCATGGTAACATCACTACTGAAAATAAACTATCCCTGTTTATTACAGTAAAAGCACTTTTTGCTGATAAATACCAGCAGAAATCATCCAGTCTTTCCTGGACTGTTGAGTGACAATAAATTTTGGTGTTTTGGGGTGCTGAATGCAGGGAGCTATGGCCATTCTAGAGTCAAAACCAGGGCTGGCAGTTTTTGAAAGCTTGATGGGCTCTGTGGGAGTAGGTAACAGGGCAAGTAGGGGCAGGAGCAGTGGCTTCGCTCCAAGAACAAAGTAGGTCCGATAGAGAGAGATTCAGAGGAGGTGAAGAAAGGAGGAAAAGCAAGAGGTAAGACTAAGAAGTGGGGATATGCTGTATCCTCTTCTTGTTGTGTAGATCTGCAGCTTATTTTACAGCTTCTCCATTCCTGACCATCTCTGCCTGAGAATGGAGAGCAGGGGAAAGTTTAGATACACTCATTAAGCCAAGTAGGGACAAACACATGACTGTCTCATCTGTTGCTTCTGAGACATGCAGTAAAGTTTGAAATGTAAAGTGGCTCCTGGACTTTTAGGTAACCAGTCAGAGATGATTCCAATATAGCTCCAATATACCAGCCCAGATAGCTACAGAATCACCCTCTAAATTTGACAATGCCATCTAAGATGGAAAGGAGTGAGCAGGGGAGACCTGCAGAATGGGCATGCCAGGCTCAGCGAGAGCTAACACCACTGGGAAAACTAGGAGAGTTCTGCTCAGAAGTGGGCACGTGTCTTATCTAATTTTAATGCTACATCTTGCTAATAGATAATATGCATCCAAACTCCAATGACAGCATGGAATTTTATTCCAATGGTTTGTAAATAAGGTTGGCCCCAAAAGAAATGCTATTTGGATGGTCACCATCCAGGTATACAGGGTTTGACATTGCTCACTTGGTCATTGCCCAAAATCCTTTGGCTGTGACTTCTCAACCACAATACTTTGGGCATGTTGGAAAGATACCTAATGGTTTCCTTTTCGGTCATGGATCAAGATGTATGTATTCATATATCTGTGTATGAATATATGCAGAATACACATGACTATGTGTCTGTAAGTTTCGAGAGAGACTTGACATCTAGCTAGTGACTTATCTAGGCATAGCTCTTTTCATCAGACTGGTGTCATTATAAAGGATGAGCAAAAATAATTTCTGGAAGTGCTTAAAACTCAGTCCCTCTTCTCTTCTGCTCGAGACCTGAGACTCTGTTGTTAGGTGTGCTCTGAAGCTGGCTAGTTTGGAGTCCTCTGTGCAATGTTATACATGGGTTACAACACATTCATGCTGCTCCTGTTTGTGAGTGGATCTGTGCACTAGACCTGTGTTGTTCTGGTGATGCAGTAAAGCACAGACAGCATGGAAAGGTCATCTTTGTTCATGCTGGTTGTTTAGTTCCTTTCACCACTAAAAAAAGTGAGAGTTTTTATATGACCGTGTAATGTTACTTCCAGTCTGTCCTTGGTTCAGTTTGGAACTGAGGGAAGAGTCTACCAGCAATTCAAGTTTGCTTGGGGTGCAGCTTGAGCAGGAATCTTGTGTGCCTATCTCTTTCTGCTCATATCCTTGCTCTCTTCTTCCCTGATATTTGTTCCTGAATATTTTTTTTTCTTCCTAACACTTGCCGAACCGCACTTCTGAAGAGCACATTGAACTGCAGTCCAGAAGTGGTGGGATTTCTGTGGAACCATGGCTATCTGTAAATGGCAAGTGGTAAATATGGCATAGACTGTTATAAGTTTATGTTTGAACTACTTTGCACCTGAAGAAGAAAAGGCAAGGTAAGAATTGAAGTTGAAGCTGATCAAAGGAATAAACATGATGCAATAATGAAACTTAGAAGAAAATATTCTCAGGAAATTTCAGTTTCTCCCATGAAGAATTTTGTTGTTAGGAAACCCCTCTGTGTTTGTGTATGTAACATTATATGTATATGTATGTATATAAAATGCCTTTTCATGTGGCTGTATTATATTTAAATACAAACCTCCCTTTAAAAATTTGGAAATTCTTTTAGAATTAAATTATGTGTTTAGAATGATTCTCAAGTTATAAAGACATTCTAGTGGGAAAAATAATGAGAAGGAAGGGGAGTCCATCGCTATCTACCTGTGTAAAAATGTGGGGCAGAGCTCACATAAGACACGCTTAAGGAAAAAAAAAAATCCTTAGGTGAGGCAGGGAAAACTTTTGTTTTCCCGAGGTGCTGCCGGCTAGTGTCACATTCAGAGCTGAGCTTCGGTACTCAGGGAAGAGCCACCTTTCAGGCTTCTCAAATTGGGGTCACTCCCCCGGCGGACAGGGGCCGGGGAGGCGGGTCCCTGGGGCCGGGAGCGCCGCCGGCCCGGAGCCGCGGCCGCCGCCCGGAGCCGCCCGCGCGGGGGCGCCCGCGGGCCGCGCCGGTCCCCGCCGGGGCGCCGCAGCCCCGCGCCGCTCAGTGGCGCTGCCGCGAAGGAGCCCGAGCCGCGGTGGGAGGAGGAGCGGCGAGCGGCTGCCTTGCAGGGAGCGATCCCTGCAAAGCGGGGCTGCGACAAACGGTGCAGCCTGCCCGGAGGAGCTTTCCTTCTCTCTGGCCTTAAATTATTTTTGAGGGTTTAGCAGTGAGTGCTTGCAGTCCGATTCCTTTCCTCCACTTTTTCTGTACGGTTAGATTTCCTTTTTTGTTTTATACCATGCACACAATGGACCTATTTCAGTGTGCCAGGAAGAGGCTATAAAAAAGGCAATGCATTGTGCCGCGACATAGGACTATCACTGCTTCCTGGAGGGTTACAGAAGTCTCCTTCAGCGATGCACCAGCACAACATAGCTTATTTCTTCTTATGAATATAATAAACACTTTTAAAATTTTAAAATAACAAGAGTAAATCATTGCAAATAGGAGATAGTCATTTTCCAAGAGAACATTTTGCAAGAGAACATTTTGCTTATGAAAATGCGGATTGATCAGTTTCAAATAGTTCCACTGAGTAATTATTTGGAATTAAAATAGATTTTATTTCAGAACAGAAAGTTCATGCAGGCAACAGTACTAGAAGATGTAGTCTACAGGCATTTTCCAGTCAATTTTCTTGTAGATAGGGGATACTTTACTACTTGTAAGAATAACAACTTTTTATATTGAAGAAAACCTACAGACAAGCTATAATTTTGAGAAGTGCAGTAGTTCAAATTGAATTCAGATGTTGAAATTAATTCAGAGAACTGTATAATTACATGTCAGATCAGCTTAAAGGCGCTGAGTTCTTGTTAACCTAATTTATAGCCCATGGTCTAAGAAATCCCTGTGTTTGCATTTATGTAATCCACGTTTGAATACATCTTTATATATGTAAACTAGAGTATTTTAGAGAGCCCTTTGCATTATCATGTCAGATGTGGTGCTCCCATTACACATACAGCCATATTTTATGCAGCAGAGGAAGGAAAGGGTGGTCATGGCATGGGAGAATTTGATGCTTAAAGAGTATCATGTGAGACAGTGTTAAATACTGAAAAAATCATGGTTGACATGAATTGACCACTGCACATTCTAAAATTCATCTACTTTAGGCACTGTCACTTAGTCCCACCCTATTATATTCAGCTATAATGACTACAGGCAGCTCAGAGCAGCATATCTGTTCGCTTTTCCCTTCCATGTGCATGTAAACCCCTAATCACCATAGAAGGCCATAGCACTGGATTGTGCAAACTGCTTTGCTTTGGTGGGGGCTGTCACAAGATGGGTCTGACAGAAACCCGCCAGTGGTGAGAATTTGGCCTCAAGCATTTGGGATGATTGTACTTCTGCTGGAGGGATCATTCCCATGAAGAAATTTGCTCTGGGAGAACAGAAGGGGCAAGAGGAGCCACTGAACTGCTGCTGCCAGGATTGCAGGCACCTACGTAATAGGCCTCTATCTGGAAGAGTCCCGGCATTTCTACTGTGTGTCACCACGGACCACAAAATCCTCCCCACTACATTGTAGTAAACTGAAGACCTATAATAAAAGACCGCAAGCCAGAACTGTAACGTGCCATAGTGTTCTTTCACACTCCTCACAGCCTCAGCTGACCCCTGAGAGCTTTCACTACTGCTGAGACACTGTCGGCACCAGGGCTCAGAGGAGGCCGTGAGGTGTGTGGACAAAACATTGGGACTTAACGCCACCACTCAGTGTCCCCACTTCTTCCCACCTTTGCTCTCCACCGCTTTCTCAGAGACTTCTTTTAGTCCTCTTAGAGTTGTTGCCCCTTCCTTATGATACTGTCTGGAGAATAACAGCATGATGACCTAGAAGAACCTGTGCCAAGTGAAGATACCAGCAAGAGGGGCATGCCACATGCTCCAAAGTCACTTACTACTGCTCTGCCTATAATCCAATCATATCTTATTATTCAAATAGGTAGATTGCTCTCATTTCCAAGAAACATGACCTTTTTTCTTTTCTGGAGCACAAGCAGTGACATGTACTCACACCACTTGGCAAGATAACAAGCCTCAGGACCCCCAACAGTCCAGTGATGTAAAGGACATTGTCCTTTCATTCGCAAGCCATTAGCAACTGATTCATCTGGTAAGGCTTTTTGAAGTTTCAACAGCATAGCTTTCTTATCAGTGAGCATTGTTCTCCTAGGTATGGTAGCCCCATTTTATAATACTAGATTTGCAGGTGAACAGAATGGTGAGGGTCAACAACTTCAGAATTTCCCAGGTGCTACAAGATTCAGTGCCTTTCCTGTCCTTATTAATCCCTCTTGGAGATGCACCAACTGCTGAGGTAGATCTAGGTAAAAATTTTAAAGGAACCCAGAGGTGTTTAAGGAGCAATTAAATTGTGTAAACATAGGTTCTGCTGCTGTTGAGATGCATGATGATAGCCTACCTGGCCTCCATATACCAGTCCAGATGGGCACAGGTCTAAAGGCTTGAGTCATATCCACCATCCTGTGTGATATCTGTCTTAGATACCTCACGACTTCTCAAATGGTACAGACACCTATGGTTAAGCAATCATATTAGGGCCTCAGTGACTAATTCATATTTATGTGCCTATCTCCTGTTGAAAATAGAAATATTTCTGTAGATGCAGGCTCTAGGCGATGTAAGAGCCTGAGGCCTATTGTCTTTCCATGAGGTTTAGGGTTCTTGAACTTCATTTGCCTCTGAAAATAGACTCTGTACTCCTAAATTGTATTCATTTGAAAAACGTTGCTTCTTATTTATGTAGTGTGTGCTTGCTTGCTGAGGCAGGCACGTTAGGGGGAATGAGAAAATTGTGTCTAAATACAGGAACAGATCAGGCCTACACAACAGCCATTTACTACGAAAAGCAGGCAAACTAGGATTAAAGGAGACTGAGGAAATTAAATGAGCCAAGAAAGGAGGTGTCAGAATTTGCTGCTGTTACGGGTAAGGAAAACGTATCCTGTTATGAGTATGGGAAGTAAGAAGGGATCATTTCTACCAGGGACTGCTTGGGAAATGACACTGCTACATTCATGAGCCTGTGAGCAAGATGTATGGCAAGTCCCTGGCTTCACTGCCCTATGATGACCTCTTTGCAATAGAAATGGGTTAGATCTGTCTTTCCTGTGCCATGTGTTTTCACACATTGCCAGTGCTTGAAAATACAAGAATATCCTCTGGTCAAAGAAGTAGCTAGAGAAAGAAGATTTCTAAAATGAATTCTGTTTGCTGTTTGCACAGACATTTACTGCTGTCTGTGCAAAATAGAGCCTCTCCTTGTGCACTTGTCTGTTGGGACGAAGGGAATTTGTTAGCAGCCTTGTTTTAATCAGGACTAATGTTGTGCTAACAGTAGCAATTTTATAATTACATGACAGTTTTGATCTTATAAGAATACACAGCTTATAAAATCTGAACACAGTTTCCAAAGAGAGGAAAGTGATGGCTATTTAACAGAGCATAAAACCACTTCACATTTTTTAGGACAGGAAGTGATATACACCATGCTGGAATTTAGGGAGCCGGTGTTTTCTCTCAGACCTTTATGCTGAGCCTGTTTTGAGATTATTATTGATGACATCTGAATGGGATTTGAGTTTTACACCTCTTCTAAAAGACAGCAAAAGGTAGGTGCGAGTTCAGATCCATCGTATAACTTTAAGACTAACAGAATCAGATGACAATACAAATGTTTCATAGAGATAGCAGTGATTAGGTACCAAAAAACTTTACCCTGTGGTTACGGCTTCAGAATATTGGCATAAATCTATAATAGCTTCTTCTCCTTTCAGACACCAATATTCCAAGTCCTCCCATTAGCGCAGATTTTGGTCATAAATATAGCCCTTTTTAGAGACTTAGTTCAGCTGGTGCAGGCTCTTGAGCAAACCAGAAATAAAAATGGGATGCTGCATTATGTCAGAGCTGCATGTTTAGTCTGCCTCTCTAGAAATAATCAAGAAAAGTAATACATGATAAGAGACAGATGCTGGTGCCTCAGCAGACATTTGAACTCTTTCTAGTACAATAGTATAAAGGATAAAATCCCAAAGACACTTGGTTCTTTAGCATTAGCAAATTTGTACTCAGAGTGTTTTGAAGGGAGGGATAAACGAGAAAAGCCTTTTTCTTTGGCTTTACTTAAACTAATTGCATTAACATAACCTGTAAATTTTGAAAATATTAATATCATCCAAATGTTTGGATGCATCCATAAACAGACAATACAGAATGCTTTTTTCCCTAAATGAGCGTGCCTTGGTTCTGGGCTGTGCTGCATCTTTAGCAGTGATTCTGAAGTGAAATTGCTAATGCTAGTTAGTTTTGTATTTGGACAGAATCGGCAGTTCCTGTCTCAGTACTGGACCTTCATTCAGTGTTAGTCTTACATGTGTGTGCATTTGTGAGCGCATATATGTGAGTGTTTATATGCATACACAGACACACAAATATAACTCTGCAACTCAGAACCTCAGGTAAACCATAGCAGTGCTGGGTTGGAAGCCTGAAAAGGGCAGTTGTCTTTCTACCGTCTGGTAGCTTTCCATCACCTTTTCTGCTCCAGATGTAAATTAAGAGCAGTGTCTGAGTGCAGTAGCCCATGGAGCACTGTTATTAATGTGTGAGTCAAAACCTCCATGCTGTGAACACTGCAGGTCTGTTCCCAACATGACCCCTCTGCAGACAGGGTCAAGAATGGGTAATGCAGCATTGGCTGGACCGGCACTTACTGCCTGAAGCAGTGCTGAGTTTTGTTTTTAAGGAAACCAAGGTGAATGGGGGGAAGTTGGGAGAGCAGAGAAGGGGAAAATCTCACTTTCATATGTAGTTGAGAGCTCAGAAGTGTTTCTAGGATCTATAGTCTAGACATACTCCTGTGTCTGCACTAGTGCATTAAAAGAGTGCTGAGGACTGTTCCTGCCATCTATAATGTTAAATCGTTAGGAAGGTCCCTGGCACAGCCCTGGCTTGGGCTAGTCCCAGACAATGCCTGGGCATGTTTGAGAGTTAGTGTGGGCCAGGGACGATTCTTGAGAGTCTCTCTGAATATGGCCACTCTGTTTTGGAAATGAAGAAAGTTTAATAACATGAATGTGATCTGACCACGTCAATTGGCATCAGGGCCAGAGAACTTGGGGACGTGGCAGCGTTTCATTTACTAGTATAGATAATGGCCTTTGATTGCACTTGGAGCCCTTTCCTTATGTCTCTTTAAGTTTCTTGGTGTTCCAGAAAGGTGAAGAAGGAAGATGGGGAAGTCAACAGGATACAACTCTGCCCCACCTTTGCACGGTTCACTTATCCCATCTCTTCTAAGCTAAGTTTGTTTGCTTTCCCACATGGAGTGATACATATGCTGACAGGTGGATGGAAGTCCATGTACATTTCACAGGTAATCCAGTCCAACCTGACTGATTGATCAGCTAGTTGTCAGTAACTAATATACATGGGGAAGGCAGCCCCTGATGGATCCACTCAGGAAAATCATCAACCCAGAACCAGGGTGTTATTATATAAATTTGCCAGAGGCCAGATTCTGCCCTCTGTTGTACTTGCTTAAACACAGTGAGGTCATTGAGGTTGGTCTGCAGTGTAAAAGAAGGAAGAATTTGCTCCCAAGGATGCTTTTCAAAACAAGGTGTTGAAAAGCAACCATTTCTTTCTGTTTCGCCTCTCCAAAACATGTATATATACACACATATCAGCTTACCAAAGCACTGATCCTCCCCTCTCCAGGAAGTACAGGTATTTCCCAATACATTTTCATCCTGAGTGGAATGAGAGGTCAGGTTTCAAAATGTCCTACAGAACAGGGACTCATCTTAAAAAAGAGGACCTGAAGTTTTGAAAAGGGTGATGTGACATTTCACTTGGACCATCTCCCTGTGTTTCTGAAGAGATTGCCTCACCTACTTGGAGGATACCTGACAGTTCACCAGGTAGACAGCAGCTTAGGGAAAGGAGGACCACCAAGACTGAGCTGCCTCTGAAAAAGTCTAAGGAGCTTTCCATGCCAAACTGATTCGGAGATTATCCTTAGGAAGCTCTGGGAGCTCAGGTGACCAAGATCTTGTGAAAAGGATCTCAGGGCTTTCAGGCTCTTGAGTCCTTCTCAGACTGCCAGGTGAGTTGCCAGGGCCCCACCCAACAGACAAGATGGAAGAATAGTAGGCAGAAACCCAACACAAAGGCGAAGTTTTTTCACAACCTATCTATCTACTTTCCACTGGGACTTCATTGAAATCAGCATGTTTCTGGGAAATGTGATGACTTTGATAATTTGATATTTTCCATTCCTTTGGATAATTCAGCCCTGTAAAATAAGAAAGCCGAAGATTTCTAAGAAGAGGTCATGGAGGACATTCATGAAAAAAAGTCAAATACAAGTGTTTTAACATTGCCTGTAAATCTTCAATTGAAAATGAATCACAGATAGAACTTGTGTAAATTTTATCCAGGCTCTTTCATTTTTTTTCAACAATGTGATAAGTTTACTCTTTTTAAATCCTTTTGGGAATGATCTGTGAGTCTAGAGCTGTTTGTAGTAACACTGGCTTTTCACAGTGAAATTAGCAGTTGGCTTTATGAGTAGTCTGAAGTGGAATGTGAAGAATGAGTATTCCATGTGACAATGCAACAATTGAGTCCATTTTATTTAATATACTTTATAAACTGACCACCACTGTACCATTTAGATCTGACAGGTTAGCTGGCCCAAAGGTTAGATGAGATGCAGCCCCCACTGCAATGAGAAAGCAGCCTCTCATGACAGAGAGCACCAGGAAGCTCTAAGAGAAGTCTAACCCCTTAGCCACCCCATCAATAGATCTGCCATGTGTCTTATCTACACAATTCCTACCAACAGTATATAATGGCTACCTAGCAGAACTTTTATTTTTCTGCTCGGTGCTTGGGTGGAGTCCTAAGAGTGCTATGTTAATAATCCCAGACTTCCCACTTCTAAGCATGCCCGTGGGGTGTGCCCAGCAAATATTATGGGGCTGATGACACAAGCTGAATTCTAGGGCTGCGAAAAGGTTTGAGGAAACCCAAAGCAAAAGTCAAGTGAGTGACAACATTTGCTGTATTACTATGTATCACAAGAAGTCAGGACCTTCTCCAACCTCTGAAAACTGGGATTCTGGGAACTAGCAGTCTCTCTTTCCAGCCCCCTCCTGCCACCATCTGAAGAAGTCCACTCTACACCAGTCAAATACTGTTACATGGTTCTTTTTAAAACAAGATAACTAACCAATTTCCTCCCTACTGCAAGCACTTTCAGACTAGTCAAAAAAAAAAAAAAAAAAATCCCATTCACTATTTCTTCAAATCTGAATCTCACCTGCTTTTGCTAGAGACTCCTTAGGCACTTTTTTTTGTAACATCTGAGACCAACTCCACTGCTACTAAAACCAATTAAAAAATTGCAAGGGTCTGTTGTGTCATGCAGGGAAACACCTCATAGATTGTCATACAGAAGTTTAGACACCCTGGGGTAAGAAAACAGCAGACGGTACACACATACTATAGTAAGATACTAAAAGGAGCAGGATGTTCTGTCCAAAGAGTCCAAAGCAAATAACCCCCTGCCCCAACCATAAACTCCAAAAGGTAACCTAAAATGCACTTTTCATGTACTTCCTTAGTATCTGTATTTACAGAAAGTAAATTTATCTACTCTGAAAGTGTGAGTTGCTTTCAATTAGAAAACAGAGATTGTATCAGCCTTAAACCTCAGTGTGCACTGTGGTGTTCAGAGGGATGCTGTACTAACACAGAGACTCTTTCATGTTAATATAGGCCCCGAACTCCAGCTCCTTATTACAGGGAGATTCCAGGACTGAGGAATATGTCAGATATTTAAAGGATTTATTCATCACAGCTTTAGTTTGATTTAAGAGCACTGGGGAAAAAAATCCAACAACATAAAATGAACTGTGGCTGGAAATGTCTCCATTTGGATCCTTGGTCTCAGTGAAGGACTTTTTTTTCCAGTGGTGCTTTGTAATAAAGCGTTTATATAACTTGTCAGCTTCCACATCTGTAAGATGGAGATAACTTTTCCTTAACTTTGAGAAGTGCTTTGGGATCTACAGATGAAAAGCACTATTGGTGCAAATCAAAGCCACTGAAGTGACGAGAAGGACTCCTGCTGACTGCGGTTAACATTTTAAAGAACTAACCATCATGCTTCAATGGAATAGAGAGCTCAGGGTGCCTCTTTACAGGGTACTCTTTCCTTGCTCATCCTTAAAGGTAGCAGTGACTGGCTCACTCACTGGTATTCTCTCCCACCACCCACATCCGTACAAGGAATAAAGTCAGTTCCTCGGGATTTAAACTAAATCCTTCTGGTTTAGCAATGCACATTTCTACTTAGGCAATAAACATCTGTTGTCTGCCATTCATTAATATCAATTATAAATGGTCACTAGCTCATGGGATCCAAGTCCACCAGCTGAGATTTTTCCAACTCTGACCTTGCTAGGGTTTGTATAAAAAGTGTTCAGAAGGGTCCTTCTAAGCTTGAAGCCAACAATAAGTGCAATTTGCAGAGTACAGCATTTGGATTATGCACTTAGAACAAGGGCAGTCAGGAAGGGTGATGGGGAGTGGGGGAGGGAGGGAGGAAAGGGAAGAATATAGAGCCTGAAACAGTGTTCCTTTAAATGTTTAAATGTTTTAGACCTTTCTGTAGGCTAATGACAGGGAGAGGCATTGTTCATAATGACACTAGGCCATCCACTACACATTACTGTAAATGAAAGGTTGCGTGAATTAAAGGTTGTTCATCTCATGTTTCAGGAATGTAGCTGTGTTTCATGTCTGAAGCCTGTTTTCCTTTTAAATGGAGTTCTTCAGATGACAAATGAGAGAGAGAATTTCAGAAAGCAAATGGGCAGAAGTAAATACACGCTTAAGAACAAAGCAGAGACATAACTGTAGTTGTAAATCTTTATACTGGGGCTACTGTTTGCTGTAGATATTGGGGAGGATTAGATTAGAATCGAGAAGTTTCGCTACTCGGTCATTTGGAAACCAAAAATCAATAGAAAAAAATTCATAGTTGATTGTTAAATTCTAGCCTTAATATCACCTGTGTATGTTTCATTCATGGAGCACTGGTTCATTTTTTTACTGCCACTTGGTATGTCAAGGAACTAAAAATAGAAATTTTAGGAAATATTTTTTCTGAATTTTTCATCAAATGCATGGATGTTGAATTTTTAAATAATAAATATTTATTAGGTATTTATCTCCTGTAATTTCTTGCCACTGCAAAATTGTTTCAACAAAAATTAGTGAATAATATTTGTTTATAATAGTTTTTAAAATGAGATTTTTTTTTCCCCAAGGCCTAAGCATGTAGCAATATGCCCTTAATGGGCCACATCCTCATCAGTTCTTAAAATACACATAGCTTCATTGGCAGAATGGTGGTAACATATCTCTGGTGAATTTGCATGACAACCTCTCTGAAATTTTTTGTAAGAAAATCTGGTCCTATACTCATGCTGTGATAGTGATTGAAAGCTGATGAAGGCAAAGCATGAAGAACATGGCAGACATCTCAGCAATGCAAGATGCCTAAACTGGACAAACTGGAAGAAAAGTCTGTTTCAATTCCTTGATTCAAGCCCAAATAAAACTCTGAGCTTGGTAAAGACAACAGGAGGCTTTATACCGATATCTATGGACAGAAATACTTGGATCTGTGCTCTGTAGCTGTGCAGTATGCTGTCTCTCTGGGGAAGTCTTACAGAAGGCAATAGGCATGAAAGAACTTTATGGAAATTTTGTAGCAATTTTAGAAATGTGGGGTAGCTTATGAAAGCATTATCTAGTCCATTACTGTGCTCCAAGGCCGGACTACTATACTTAGACTGTCTCTGATAGATGTTTGTCTAACCTCCTAAAAAATCTTCCATGATGGAGATTCCCACAACCTCTCCTTGTCTTTGTGATCTCTGATAATAACATTGGATGTTATCTTGTTGGAAACATTTTGAAGCTCCTTTAGAACATTATAATGAAAAGTTATGGCAGCAAGTATTTTCTTTTTCAGAGCTATGTGGTTGGAAGAGAACTGGGGCAAGGGGGCAGCCTAAGCAAAGCAAAGGGTACCTCAGGTGTCCGAGCTGGTAGGGGTGTGTGCTGAGAAGAGACAGGGAGACTAGAGATGCAGAGACCTGGGTGGGGAAAAGCAAACAGAGCTGCCTGGGTGGGGAAGAACAGACAAATATCCAGTAAGAAGAGGAGAAACAGCAGCCAGAAAGTGCTTCTTTGTTTCCATTTTGTTATAGAGGAATGCTGAAAATCCCGTCTTTACAGCTAGATCCAAAGAACTCTAAAAGTCAATGGGATTTCAGTGGGTCTTGGATCAGGCCCCTTAAAAGAATGGCAGCTAATACAATAGTGAATGAGTGCCATTGCTATCCACGATTTACAGTGTTATAACAGCATTGCTAAACATGGAAGTGTTCCACAGCCCAGGATTTAACTGATTAAACAGTACTGTATGTGTCACCATTAGGCTTGAAACATCCACTGCCTGATTTACTCTGTAGCTCACATACCCCAAATGTTTTGCATTCTTGGACTAAATTTGATAGATGTGCTAGCTAACTTTTGTCTTGTGTTTGTTCTTCTTTCCAGGACACACAGGCCAAAATGGTGAGGGGTTTAGCTCTCCAGATGGAAAGGGCCGGGTGAGCCCTGCTGTTACACCAGCCACTTCATCTTTCCTCTGTGGTAATACTGCCTAAAGAAGAGAAAACAGAGTGGTCTTCCGGAAAGTCAAGAGAGAGAAGTTGACAAGGTATCTCACCATGGCAATCAGCTTGGAAGAGGCTATTTTTTACTTCCGACTGTGACCAGTGTGCCCCTCAGAAAGAGCTCCATTACTTACTAAAAGTTAGGGCAGGGACTTTGGAAATGTCAGCGGGGAGAAGTGATAGAAAGATCAGGGTGGACAAAAAGATAGATAAATGAAGAAGGTACAAGCAGACCAAGGAAGTGATATAGGATAGGAGAGAATGATACTCTGCTGTTTCACACATGGTCTCTGCCCTGCATCTGAGAAGAGAGAATAGCCACGGTTACCCATTTTCCTCTCCCTGAAACACAGCAAAGTGAAGGCACTGAAGGTAAAGGTGCCATGGTTTACTAAGGTACACCTGTACTGCAAAGAAGGCCAGGGACCAAGCAAACACCTGAGTGTCTACACTGCATAACTGTTAGTTCATTCTGTGACTGTTTATATTGCAACAACCATCTCTGTTTCCCCACGCAAATCTGCTACAAAGAGAATAGCCCCAACTAGCTGAGTTGCAAGCCAGCTGGTGCCACATGGCCTTGTGATCAAGGATTGGACCTTTGCCTCCTTTTCTTTAGCAGTATAGACATAGCTGTGGAGTTCATGTTCCAAATCTGGAACTGCTCCTCTCAATCCCAAACACTTTTACTTGGAAGAAGTAATATCAGAAAGGTGTTGGAAATTTGATACTGACTGGGTATGTGATGGGAACTGTGGAAGGGTGAAGGAAGAGAGTAAGAGGTTTGTTTGTGCTCTCGTTTTTCCTACAGAGCTCAGGCATCTAAAGGATAGTCTGCTAGCCAGTTCTGGAGCACAAGAAGGTACCAGAAGGGAAAATCAGAAAGAGAAATTTTCAATCCTTGATTTTCAGTCCATGATTTCAATCCCTTGTTTGGTTTAGTGATCTGGGGAGAGCAGCTCTCATATGTGGTCCATGTTTTAATAGAAGAGTGCAATAAGCTTTTTCTGATTCACTTCCCTTACAGGAGCAGTTGACCACACGCTTCTTTCTAAGCTTTAAAATTATTGCCGTTTCCATTAATATGAGGTTGATGTTGTTTACCCACAGTGTGTCCAGCACATTTTTTAGAATGTGTTCCAGAAGATCTCAGGGCAGCTGAGTGACCTCCCATCTGCTCCCAGGCCTCCCAGAACAGGGAGGAGAAAGGAGGGGAAAAGAGAGGAGCTGGCAGCAGAAGAGGTGAACATCTCCAGCAAAGTACAGAGACGAAGTCATCCCAGCACCATGCTAGGCTAAAACCTTTTGTATATCTGAAGACCTGACTCTGTAGCTACAGCCACTTGCAACCTGCTTTTTTGTTGAGGTTCCTATTATTCAGAAACTACAACGTAGGCACGTTACACAGGTACACAACCAAACATGCTATATATGCAGAGCCACACAGCATGTGTGTGTCACCTGCTTGTACAATGTGTACGTGCTTGTCAGAATGGTGAAGGATGATGAGAATGTAGTGTTGACACCAACAACCAAACAAAATGTACCTGTAGCAAAACACAGTTTTACTATGAATTAGTTCAGATTTTAATCTCTCAGTGTGCAGCTAGGAACCTAATAGGCCTTTCAAAGGTGCCTAATTATGATTAAATTTTGAAAACCTGTTTATATTTATCTGCATCCTTAGGCTTTGTTTACCTTTAAAAGTTGGTCTGGATGGATGACAGTTTTAAAGTAGCTTTTTCCTGCCTCTTCAGATTTTGAATTCTAGAGCCAGTACATCCTTTGTTATGAACTATATTGGATTCATAAATTGCTCTGACTCGTACTGGTCTGCTTTTTCCCCTCTTAAACCTTTCCACCCAGATCTCTTTTCTAGATAGTGCCTCTTCCTTTGGGCCTGTGGGAGTTGATAGCACTGTGCGTTCTGTGCCCTGCCTGTGCCCGAGGTATTCCCAAGGAGCCATTTTAGCTGATTTTGCAAGTAGTGGATTCTTAGTCTCAACAGCACTACTCTTGGAGACTAGAAATGTGTTAAAGTTAAAGAGTCAAAACCCCTGCAAGGGAAGGAAATGAGAGGTCCTCTTGGCAGAAACAAACAGATAATAAACAGCTAAACTCTTCGCAAGACAGATTCCTCAATTATAGTAGCTCAGATTCACAAAGGCCAAAGTTATGACCCATTGGCCAATGCAGTATGTAAACACAAGGATGCGGTAATTAGCATCATGTTTGTTTTGAAGCTTCTGAAGTCTTGTGACCCACCATGGAGTAAGGTCATTAACCAAAACCACACTAGCAACCTTCACACAGAGCACCTCATCTCTCACAGTTATACTAGAGAACTGCGCACTGTTATGTCTCTCTGGTTCATGAGTTCCAGTCCTTGTTTTAAATGCCACAATACGTAAGGGAGAGGATGTGACTTTTGAGATGAGCTGTGACTGAGATATCTTCCTTTCCCATTTACCTATGCTTAAGACTTAAATATTGGTAGGTAAAAATAGTCCCCAAAATACCCAGAATTTCCTCCAATTTTTTTTTGAGTTAGAAAAAATCATTTAAAAATAGTACATTGGGGAATTATTGGCTTGATTTAGGCTTTCATTGCTCTGGGAACATACTTTTATCATCAGTGAATGGAATGGATAGGGACAGCCTACTTACAGCCTGTTCTGTAAAGGACAGTTCACCTCTGAATAAACAGGTGTCCAGCCATTACTAGATATTCATTAACAAACACAACGAAACAGTGCTCTCATCCTGACTTTGCCAACATCTAATGGAGTGAGCATTGAGAACAAATATTTTTCACCTCTACTTTTCATTTTGCTTTGGCTGACCCCACGGCTCCCCTGGAACATATTTGTCTTGTTTACAGAGTCAGCCTTGGTAAACTGTGGTTTAGCTTTTGCAGTGTTATGAAGTCATTACTATGCAGATGGGAGGAAAGTACCATTTAATTCTAAACACATAAAAAGTTAGCGGGTGAAAGTCCACATCACTCACACAAGGCTGTCCTTAAGAGTCATTGGAAAGAAACAGGCACTTTCAGGAGGCAAATCATTTTTGCCCTTCTTAGAATCTGTCTTACAGTGACATGAATCCCCCTCCCCAGGTGCAGCTTACCACCATTAACATGACCCTTCAGGAACTTGCTTAGACATAAACAACTAATTTTTAACTGTCTAACTTAAGTGCACCCATGCTCTTGCCAAGCCTATAGAGGCTGAGTGAAAATTCCCAGCTACTCATTCCTTGTCTGAATTCTTAGATAGCAAAACCCTCTTTCTCTGTGAGAAGCACATACACATCTTTATTTTGAATGACAGAGAAAAAGTCCTGATGGAGCACTTGGGAGCTTGTCTTAACACAATCCAAATACTGTCAAAGGTCAAAATGTCCAGTGTGACGACAGAACTCTACAAAGTGCACAAGCAATTTTTCCAGAGACCCTTCAGCCCAGCATTTGCAAGAATAAATGATTATTGCTACATGAATAAATGTGTTGTTTTGGCACATAACTTCTGTAAGTCTTAAGTGGCTACATGGCTTTTTTGTGTTGTAAAGATCATGAAACCTTGCTTTTATGTGCCGTGATTCGAAACCTGTTCAAAGCCGTGGTGAAATTCCCACTGATTTCAAATGGCTTCTTTCACTACTATAAATCAATTCCTAACCTTATCAAATGGAAGTTTTCCCGTAAGGATCACCAATGCCAGAACTTTCACGTACATCTTTAAAATCTAATATAACTAGTATATCTATTCTCTTCTTTTCTTTTAAAGTTTTTTTTTAATTTCTTTGTTCTGCTTGGGACAGCCTAATTGAATATTAATGAAATCAGTGCACCCAAACAGAAGATCAACTGCAGAACCTTTTCTTCATGAGAAATGCTAAAGAGGAACTCAGTTAAAACTCCAAGGCCCTCTGTGCTCCATTAATACATATGTCTGTATGGCATCAGAATGAGTTTACTTAGAGTGGGTTACACAGTGAGTTTAAGTTATGTGAGTACAATTAGTTTATTGCTTAATATTTTAAGTTATTAGTATTAAGTTACGTTGTTTTCAGCTAAAGTAACATCTTGATGAATGGCTCAGGATTTTGAGCTCAGTGGTGGTTTTGGAAATCTAATGAAACTCTGATAGGAATCCTTCAACAACACCATAGCTGACTGAAGACTTTTTCATATATGATCTGATAAATATGTTGGAAGCATTATGCACACATATACCAATAAAGGATGGAGGAGCTAGTTCAAAGAAACAACAGAGCTGGCCTGAATTTCAGCCTTCCTAGCTATTCAAATCAAACCTGGGTTTTCATATTTGCATGAGCAGCAGACAGGCTAGAAGCTTAGCTTTAATAGTTCCCCCCAAACATAAACACTTTACTCATTAAAACTGCTCAATACCAAATCCTGTTCCTTTGGTTCTCTTGTCTCCACCAGTCTGTATCTGGAATTCAGCTCCTCATCTCAAAGACATGGCTTTCTCTCTTACTCCTACTGCCTACTACAGTATGACAACTGTATTCTCCTTACAGCACAAACCATCAACTGACAAGCTGCCTTGTTTCCAGGGAGCTGTCTCCTCTACCGTTTGAATGCACTCTTGAGAATCTGGGGTAAAATTGTCCCTCTTCCTTTCATAATAGTATCCTGCTTTCAGACTACTAACTGACAATCACTATACTCACAGTGAAAAATTAATGTGCTATTGCGTATGCATTCTGATAACTTTTCATGTCTAATGCCTGAATTTTTGCTTCTTAATAAAAGGAACTTTCTTCAGTCTGCATTTGCACAGAACTCAGCACAACCAGCATTAGATCTCTCCCTAGAACATCTAAATCCTGCTGACATACAAATGAATCAATATATAAGCAAGCAAAAATTGAAATATATTACTAGTTGGTTTACAACAATGCAGTTATTTAACCAATGTAGTTTATTAGCTTGCCTAATATCCAGCTTTCTAAGATGTGTTCCTTATTTGTAACTGTCTGCTTAGTCTTTTGGTGAGTGTTTTCAGTCTCTTCCGACTGATCAGAAAATTTTCTCTGAAAGTATTTAAAACTGACTACTCTGTGGGAATTAGCTAGGCTTGAACAGGAAAGTCTTGTCGTAAAGGTTCTCTCCCATTTGGCTGCAGAGTCTTGGCAGAATTGCTCATGCATGAAAACAAGCAATTCCTCCCCCACAAATACTTCTGTATGCAATTTTGATATTTGTCTTTTGGCCAGTAAAAGTCAATCTCATACCCTTTTGCAGAGAGCAGCCCAAAGGGACATGTGCTAGGCCAGAGCATGTTTATTGAGACAAATAAATAAATATTATTTTGTAATTTGCAATGTTTGCCATAATCTGCAAGTTACGCCTTTGCAGTGCATCAAAAAATGCAACGGCAAATGTCTATGGACATAGCTGCAGCAAACAGTTTTCTGTCAAAGTATGACTATCAGTGAAAGGTATGAACCAAGAAGATGCTAAGTACAGAAAGGTAAAAGTAATAGTACACTGTACTGAAGGCACAAAACAGAAAATATGAGGGAGAGAAAGGAAGAAGAAGAAACTAGAATTTAAAATCATACAGTCTTGCAGACTGAAAGGAACTGACCATCATGGGTTTAAAAGAGGAGAATTATGAATTAAATTATAGTGAGACTTGGACAGGACTGAATTATAAAAGTAGCACCTATGTGAAACAAATTCAAATTGCTATGTCAGATGACATTGGGATCAACTAATTTAGTGCTAGAATGAGTAAGAGGAACCTTCCTAGGCTAGCAGGGTAATCTGCAACCTCATTATTCCTGTTTGCTTACATTCATCCTAAGAAAAAACTATCACCTTCGCCCATTAAAACTTCTCATTTTATATCCAGTGAGGGGAAAGGAAAGGAGTTGTAATAGATCTTGCCAGCCTAAATGACACACTAGCAGATAGAAACCAAAAAAACTCTTCATTTTTTCAATCTCATTTTGTGTAGCCATTCCAGAAACATGTACTTGAATATGTGAGATAACAGCAACTTAACTGACTGACATCCTGTCTCCAGTCTCAACTTCTGGAGCAAAATCATTGAGGCATCTATGACAAGCATCATACGCCATCAACATGTGGTCCTTGCCCTAACTCCTTTGGCTGCAGGTGTGTTCAACAATGAAAGCAGCACTAGCTGAGCTAGCTAACTATCTCTTCATGGCCACAGATAAAAGATTAACAGCACTGTGGATACTGACTGCTAGGTCTACCAGTAGATTTCAGGTTGGAAGCTAATAATGGAATAATAATAATGGAATAATATAATGGAAGCTAAATTCTAGAGCAAATGTTTGAGTTGCTAGGTAGAGTCATACAATATCAAAGAGCATTTTTCAAATTTTCTTAACAATAAATACAAAAATATTTACTTTTCTTTCCCTTTCCAAAGGTGTTTTTGTTGGTATCCCCTCCTCCCTTCACTGACTGAACACAGTTAGCCGTAACAGCAAAGCCTCCCTTGGCTTCTCATGCAGTCACTCTGTTGTTCAACTGGGAACAGAAGTTCCTGTCTGTGTAATGAGGGACAGTGGCAGTGGGGAAGCTAAGTTGCCTGGAGATTAAGTTGAAAAGCTTCATTTTCCCTTTCCAATAAGAACAGAATGAAAACTTTTAGCTTAATTCTCGGTTTGCTGACTTGTGTGACCATAATCCACCCCTTAAATTTATTTTAACTTCATATTTTATGTATAAATTTCCTCAGTTTTATTGAAGATTATCTTTTTTAAAAAAATGTATCTCCCTATAAACATGTACTAAAGTGGATGGCTTTTGTGTTTGTGGCTACTGTTACAGGGGATTGTATAGTGGTGGATTTTAGAATATTTAAAATAAACCCCAAATTGCTTCATTTTCACAAAGGTACAGGTACAAATTCCAAGGTGCAGATGATGTTGGAACATAAGCTGCATCTGGCTGCACTGGTTTCAAAGGAATTGTCTACTCAGTCTAAAAAAGGCCAGAATATAGCCCGTGACATGCCCAAAAGGAATAAAAAAAACCTTTATGCACTTTTCAGGGGGAAAAAAAAAAGAAAAATATTTATTCCTTAAGTAAAGGACTTTTTGTGCTGTGCAATATTTTTTGAATACGATTTGGCTCAGTTCCCATAAAATAAGAATTGACAGTAAAATACATGAGGAGTTTCTTTTAAAATATTTACTACACATGAACAGCAGACACTTCTCAGAGAGAAATGTCTTGTCTAATTTGAAGAGGCTGCTAAATTGCCATAAGCAAATACACAACATCATCATCACCCAGAGAAAAATAGTTTTCACAGTTCCAAAATTAAAGTTCAATCCTATGTTCTCAGCTCTTGCAAAATTAACTATGATGTAAAGAAGAGGACTCTTTTCCCTCAGTTACAGAAGGCTAATTAGACTGTGTTTTGAGCTGTGCATCTATGCAGGAGCAGAACTAAGAGTCTTCATGGACATTTTGGACCTTCAGTCTAAGCATAAGGGAATCCATTCAAACCTTGCCTTGGCTGCTCCCCTGAGCAAGAGAGCTACACAAACACACTGTTGTGCCTCTTCAAGGCGATACCCAACACAAGGAGGCTCAGCCAAGCTTGGGAAAGTGAAATCTGTCCCATAAATTTGTGTAGATCAGGGGATCTAGCTAGTCTTTGAGTGAGGAGGAGGGACCTGTAGCTCTCTTGTTCCTAAGAACCTCCTTGTAACATGTCCCTTCTCGTGACACTTACCTTAGAGATCAAGTCAACCTTCAAAAAGATTACAAGCTGCAAAACTCTTTAATATTTCTATCAGCAATCAATAGCAAGTCTAGTGACCATTTACTCAATGAAGCAGTAAGTAATCGATGCTGCTCATACTGACTCACACACATTCAAGGGGAAGCAGCTCTGCCTGTTCCTCTGGTGGATAATTATCCTCAAAAGGGCTGAAACCCTGCTTTCTGCTGTGGGAGGCAGAGTGGAAATGGGAGGGATGATGGTCAACACACCTGTGCCAGAGTAACTGTGCTAGGGACAGAGCAAGTAACTTCCCTGCTACAAGAAGTGGAAAAAGTGAACAATGGAATGGCAGTCTCTGTTGAGTGGAATTTGTATAAATAATTATTTTATAGGCTTTGTAAGTATCTCCTGTTCTAACATGGGATGCCATTCATTAGGTCCTATAAGTCTGACAAGCTGGTTTGCATGGATGGATTGTGACCATAGGCGGCAGTTCTGCTGGGACTCTTGCTTTTTTGGCAAGATAAGTGGCATTTCCCGTGGCTGCCATGCAGTATTGTGGCCTTTCTCCTGTACTAGAATTCCATAAGCCAGATGCAGATGACAGAATCAGGCCAAGTGGTTCAGTTACAGCAAGTACAAAGAGCTTCAGGGTGGGAGAGGGAACACAGCACTGCAATTGCAAGAGTTATGGGCTTACCTGTAGGAGAGCATGAAATAAGAACTGTTTTGGAGGAGTCCCATAGTTGAAGGATGAAACTTGATAGGTCTGCCTTATATCCAACAAACAACTGACAACATAACATTTTTTATGATGGATCATTTTGTTCTGAGCTCCGTATGCAACCCTGCATCTTGGCAGCTCTTTCAGCAGAACCAAGAGAGAATGCACCTTCCCATCCGGCCCACCCTGTCCTCTCTAGATCACACAAAGCGCATTTTTTGAGCAGCGTTAGGTCTTTATTTACTCCAGGCAAGGGCACAGTTCTCTCCAGCCCAAAAAACACCACGTCAATGGAGTTTTGGTGAAGCCAGCAATGGAGGCCTGGGAATTCAGATGTGAGTTATTAAACAAGAACAATACCAATCTCATATTATGATGATGATAATGAGGTACCTTTTCCTTCCTTCTGACATCTCTTTCTTTGTACAATACATTTTCTGCTCTCGCTTGTAGGTGGGCAAGGATTGCCCCTTGCTGACGGATGTTGTACGATCTCTCTGACCCTTACTTCATTTCCTCTTTTGAAACCACAAGTTTTTCCTTTCTTTGTGCAAGGGCTCCATGGACTCCACTCACTAGCTTCACAGTGCACTGCAATAAACATAGGACAAGCTGAGCCTGGCCAATATCGTTTTATATAAACAATGCATCTGGTACATTCATTTTATTCTGCATCAGCCAAAAGGTGGCAAAAATGAGTGGAATTAATAAGGATTTTTAGCATGAAGTGAGAGAATTTGTCCTGCTTAGGATATATTGCATAAAATTATGTCAAATAATTGTTTCAGGTACTATTTCTTACTGTCTGTACTGGTTTTGTAATTCCATTCCCAAAACAGAGCAATAACAAAATTGTTTTCAATGGAATCAGTTACTGGGAGTTATTCTGAGGATGCCTTGGTTTTGTGGAGGTAAAAATCCTTCTAGCCTCAGTGGAATTAACTTTGTCCATGCCTATGTGAAAGCAGAGTCAAGGCATTGTGTCAGGCTGCTGCAGCTGGTCTCAAAGGTATTGAATTTCCGTGGAAATCAATAGAGTTTTAAGGAACCGGTTGGTGTCAAAGGGTATTACAGTAAGACTCAAGTATCTTTGATGATCTGCTTCTTGGTATTCAGCTTAAACAGTGAAAGAGCCATCATCTGTAACGTATACAAGGTGTAAATAGGCAAAGCAGAGGAGATTTGGGGGTGAGGAGGGATGCAAACTTGTCAGAAAAGTACTCAGTTGCAGTTCCTAAACCAGAATGATTTGAATGCAGGTCACATGCTATTGGGAATTCAAAGATGTGCAGCTGGACACTTGTCCTAATAGTATAGGCAAAACTCTGAGTAACCTATGAAGCTTAGCAATATGCTCTTGAGAAATTATCCTACTTTCACGCCATCTGCTCAGTCCCCCTCTCTTGATAAAAGGTAGTGCACAGTTATATTTAATTTGTATTTATATACATGCTTAAGATTATATACTTCCACTAAAGAGGGGAAGACTTCTAGCAACTCTATAAGGAGGATTTTGCAAGTCAACAGATTTTTCCAGCTCCAGAATTTACTTCCAAATTTTTGAAAACCTGGGTTATAACTGACCTTAGGCAATCTCTGAGCCTTCCTCCAGTGAATTTTCATGTAGGTCATTTTACTTTTCATTTTACACTGGCACTCTGCTGTTAAAATAATTGGCCTTTACGTGCACAAAAAAGGTCTGTTTTTTCTCTGTAGCTTTAAATGGCTTTTTCTAGTTGGGACTGACTCATTGTTAAGGCGGCTAAGTCTAAAACACTTGGAAACAGCCATCAAGAAACAAAAATGATCCTTTGAATTTCTTTTGTAGATGGAAGTCTTTGCTTGAAAATAAAACCGTGAAAACCATTGCTACCACCTGAACTAATATGCATTTCAGTAGGCAAATGCCAAACTGCTGTACATTGTTTTTATTCCTACATTGCTTCCCCTTCAAAACACGCTGTGCCCGGGAGGGTTATATGCATGATACTGTGGGGAAGGAGATTTCCATCATGGCCAGACTGCGCCTAAGTGCTCCCTGGTTGCTGGTGGCTGAAGGGGTTACCGCTGCCACCGCAGTTCGCAGCCCTCAGCCACCACAGTTCATAGCCAGGCTACTAAAATAAGCTGAACCTTGCCGCAGTTTCAGCATATCCATAGCATGGGATGTGAACTGCAGCAGCTCAGAGGCAAATATTTCACTTGTTCTGCTTTCGGCTTCAGGGATGGCAGAGGGATGGAGCAGACAGTTAGGTGTGGTGACGTCCAAAATTGCCCCAGCGTGAATAATTGGAGTTTGTGAGTCAGAGGCTGGGGAGATACAAAAACAGTTCTCTTCTCTGCACCCAGTGAGTCACAGGATCAATGCTGCCAATCTCATTCTTTCAAGTGCCACACTACGTAGTATTTTATTTTAATCCTCAGTTTCTGGAGTCAAGCAAGTATGCAAAAATACCACTTTTGTTTTTCTTTTTTCTTACTGTTTTAAAGTTTCTAGCCTTCACCCTTGCGAAGGTAAGCTTCAAAATGTTGACACACGTGCTCTGAAGGCTCAGATAGTACAAGCTAGTTACAACAAAGCAGTTAATGTTTTATTCTTTAAACTAAATTTGGGGCCTGACTCAGGATTTTGGAACCTTTGATGTTAGTGGGACGGCCTGACACCTAACAGTGCAAGTAAGAGGTGTATGTTGTTCTACGTCAGGGTAGACCAAACATGCAAGATGAAACAGGCCATATTTCCTGAGGCAGAATTGCCCTTACCACCAAGACTGTGTTTATGGGGCTCAGTAGAGCTTGCCTTCTGTGGAATGGCAGACTTAAGCAATGTCTTCAGTTCGTTGTGCTGGGGAACGCATCTTGTGAAGCAGAGCATTTACAGGGCAAATTTAAGATTCATTTTCCTAATATCATAATTGTTCTTGCAACTCGCACCCTCACTGGATCCTCCATTCCATGTGAGAAAACCAGGCAGGGCTGGGCCATTGCCCAGGGGACCGGACTTACCAATGCTGGTGCACTCCATCGTGTGATTGTTGGCTTCCAAACCTTCAGGGCACTTTTCAAGGCACTTTCCACTGTATAAGTAAAACGCACTTTTACATTTTGTGCAGAAGTTTCTGGTGAAGCAGGTATCACAGTCAGCTTTGCATTCTGAAATGCAAACAGTGAACAGTTTTTTTTAATAATTCCCTCATGTTCTGTCAGCAGTCCTTTAGTATTTCCTGTATTCTCTATATTACTACCCACATAGATATAAACAGTATATTTCCCAGCTCTCGGGTAGTTTTAAAATAGGTAAATAAAAACTTGTATATGACACAACTCATGTTTGATATGCAAGGCCACGCACTGCTAAAAAGTGAGCAAACACTTTACAGTGTCAAGTTACTCTGAAGGACTTTACTCTGGGGTCTGTTCATTAAATAACTTTTATTACCAGGTAAGAACTGGGAGAGTGACTTAGCTGTCACTGTTACGTTTTAATGTCACCTGTGGGGTTAAAAACAGTGCATTCAACAACAAAAAAAGGTGAGGGGAGGCTATCACAGTCTTTTCTAGATTATTTATGATGAAAAATACACAAGGGAGCCAAAATGTTGCCCAAATGATAAAGAATAGAGTTGCATTCTGTATCTCCCAGCCCAGAGGCAACAAGAATCTGTTATTTCCCCAAAATCAGGCTGAAACCCAGTCAGCTGGTAAAGGCATTTATAGGACTATGCTGAGTATGAGACACAGCTATAAAGAAACCAGGGCAAAGAGTCTGCAAACCACATCTCCAACGAGTGCCATCTTCTCTGCTTGTCATGGGAGACAGGCGGGAAAATGCCAGTGAGCTTAAACTGCTCCAATCAGATTCAGCAGCCCTCAGCCTCCGCTCTTCAGACCTGCCATCGCTCCATCCTGCTGCTCCAGTTGCAGGAGTGTAGTGTCGCCCACTTGCTCCACTTTTGCATGAGGATGTAGAGGAGGACACCATCTCTCAGGTCCTGGACAGGTCATTCATGCAGAGCCGGGATCCCTGAGCTTCTGTAGTTTTGTGATTTTTCACTTTCACTTCTTGTTCAGGTTAATATTTATCGCACTAGTATAAAAGAACTGAACAAATAAAGACTTGGCCTGTCCATCTGCTAATCTGTTGACTTGACTCCTAAGGACACACAGCATTCAAAAGAGAACAAATAAATCCATGCGTTTCCCCTTTTCCCAGCACTTACTTGCGCACTTATTAATGTCAGGATACCGTGTGCCATAATATCCACTTGGACATGAGGAAAGACATACTCCAATCTGTTTCATGCCAATCCTCTCCAGAACAAAAAAGAGTCTGGGTTTACATGACAGGCATCCGTTGTAGTCAGAACATGTAGCACACCCTCCTTGGCAACCCTGGCTCACGTTAGGATGCACTGAGAAGACAAGCATTAAAAAAAAGAAGGGGGAGAGAACAAGAAATTAGACAAGCCTATGGAATAATAATTCATCTGTGTTTGGAAGGGTGGACCACCCTCCTCTCTGACTGCTCTAAAAGATTGCTTTGTTTTTTCTTGTGTCTCTCATGACCTGACATTTCATTTCAGTCATCTTTTCAGCTGCATAAAAAGGAGAAGTTCAGCTGATGTGCTTGCATCTTGCAGAAATAACTAACAGCAAATTTATCTGAAATTGATTTTATGGAACAGCAGCATCCTAAAGAATGATTATTTTTCCTTTAGTTACTTCCAGCAGCTTTGCTGCCACTTCTTCTATGCCCTTGACTCGGGAGATAAATACATGCTCATTTGTTATTGCTTTTCCTAGCTGGATTATTAATAAACAACTTAGTGTATGATTTCCTTCATTGACTAAATGTCATTTGATTGAATTCTGCTGTGCAGAATATGTCCTTGTTAGATCTGATGCTAATTTGCCTTAATAATAAGACACAGGAGAGTCATCCTCCTCACCCTCCTTCTTTCCCTGGAATGTTCTTTCTGGCATGTTTTTAATCTCTAACAATTACAACCTGATGTTCATACTTAACTGTGGCATTTACCCTGCTCCAATCCCAGCATGGAGCATAGGTAGGATTATACTTGCCCTTCAGCTGAATTGTTCTAATTCTTCAGGCAACGAAAGGAAAACTTATTAAACCCATTGCTTAAGAGTATTCAGATCTTATGGTGTTTGGGAGCTGAGGGTAGCAGAAAAGGGGGAACTATTGCAGAGTACCTTTCCAGCAGCAGACATTAATTAATGAATTTGACTTACTTCTCAGTCGTACAGTGTAATATTTTGCATCTTTCAGTATTTTAGAAGTTCTTACCTACTTTTGTTTCATTCCTGGTTGTATTCTTAATAGGAGTTGGATCTGAAAAATAATTAAGCATCAAGTATCTCCCATCCCTGAAAATCTGGACTCTTTTCATATAGAAAACCCAGGCATTTTTGTAAGCTTCAGCTTTCATCTCTCAACCTGAGATGTGACTATATTCTATAGCCAAGAGAAATCCAGCCCTCATTTACATTTGTAAATCCCATTGTCTTCCTATTCTGCCTTCTCCCTGGGCCAGTGAAATTTTTGTAAGTATGGCTTGTACCATACTGTCACTGCCTATTTGAGTGTTTCGATTTTTTTTTTTTAATCTGCAGACACTACTAAATACTTCACGTACATAATGAACTTCCTTTTGTCAGTGCTCCTCTATGGATCCCTTGGAGGTAGCCTAGAAGCCCCTGTGCATCTGTAGCTTACAAGTTCAAAACCACCACTCTGGTAGTGGGAGACATCTGGATCTCTTTCTGCTAGCTCAGGGAGTTTGTCAGGGAAATTCAGGAATATTTCTGTACTTTGTTCAATTACAGTTTTGGCAGAAGCGATATGGCCCAGGAAAGGGAAAAGAACTGAACATTCCTCTACTCTCTGAGGCTGCACCTACCTCTTATGACAGCTATTATAGATGATCGGTCCCACAGTCTGAGAAATCTCAAGGGGAGTTCAAATTCACTTTTCCTCTTTCATTAACAGAATGAGGAATCAGGGTTATTTGTCTCAGTAGGGCTGAACAGGTAGGAGAAAGAGCAAACTTTGGCCCTGCTCTCATTTTAGTGAGAATATAAAAACGCGATTCTCTTTCCCCACTGAGGCACTGACTTTGTAGAACAACCATAAGGAAAGTGCTTTTACCAGTAAGACACACTACTGCTATGAGAACAAACTGCATTTCTGCAGAGCTGGATGTTGCAGCCCAAAATCAGTTATCAAAGTAGTTTTTGCTAGACTCTCAAAGTACTGAATGGTTAAAAAGTACAGAACGCTTTTTCCCAGAAGATTCCAGAGAAACAGGGTATATTGCTTTTGAATTTAAAAACCTGAAAAATTGGCTCTCTTTTTAAAGAAGTAAATAAAAATGTCCTTGTCTCCCTCTCCCCTGTATTGTGGCTCTTGTAAGAGGCTGCTTTCAAAGGCAGGCACAGTAACATGATCTAAGAAGCTGACATTTAAAAACTATCCATGACTTTCCTTCATTAAGTCTGACACAGGGAAGAAAAAGCAGCTGAAGTACAAAATATTTGTCATCAAAGCTGCTATATAAAATATAGATGATCACTTTTGACAGGAAACATATTATGTGTGAGCACCTGTGACAGATCATTATGAACAGATTCTCTTGACAGAAAAAACATTACGTGCAACTGCTCTGAGGTCAAACTTTGTGTGTGAGCCCTTGAGACAGGGATACTTTATTACCAAGAGATGATAATTTCTGTATAGTTAAAATCCATTATATGGCCAATTTCCAGCTCCCTTTAACTCCAGAAGTATTAAATATAAAATAAAATATTCTTCTAGACATTTTCTCAATTTCTTCCTCATTTCTTGCACCCCAAATATATATCATACAAATAATGCAACAAAAAAGAAACATGTAGTCACAAAAGGAGAATCATATTGTTATTATTATGTAGCAACCAGTAAGTTAAAATATGCAAGTCAAGCTCCATTCAAAGGTTGATTTCATGCCATGTTATAACTCTACATGTGAAGCAAGGCAAGCTCTTATGCTTGGAAATGCAGAGAGCTGAAGTCTTTTTGAAGAGTCAATATTGACATTTTAAATCAAGAGCAACATTTTTTTATCATAAAAACCATTAAAGGTATCCTTTTTGATTTTTTTTCTATGGTGCCTGACATTTCTTTGAGCCCTGTATCTGTGTAATGAAACTGTGTTTCATTATGCTTGTTTTGAATGCTAGGGAGGCCATTATTCTGGGTCAGGCAAGAAGCAAAGCAGGAATTGCTCAGTGCTTCAGATGTTGGCATTGTTTGAAAACTCAGCGCTAGGTTTTGTCATTGAACCTGGGAGAAATGAAATGGTGGAAGGAAAATATTTGTGTATAGAAAATGAGCTGGCATGTTTGAAAAAAGGAATCTCCAAACTCCAGTCAAGGATCTCATTCTTGTTGCCTTGCAGCCTGCTCCCTCTCCGGTTCAGGTCCAGGCATGGGCGACTCGCTTGCCTGTTCCCACAAGGTAGAAAGCTGTGCAGGGCCAGCCCTGCCACAGAGGCCTAGTGAGGTCAGACAGGTTGGAGAAGGAAATGGGACAAACTTGGGCTATGAAACACATTTTTCCCATGGGGAAAGAACTGATCACTGTTGTGTACAGAACTGGCCCAATCATTTCTCTCCTGGTGCAGCAAGGAAAATGGACTAGTTGATGGAGCAGCAAAGAGAAGAGAACATGGGGATGGTGCCCTCAGTGCTGAGCTAAGTGTCAGGCTGCCTCTTGCTGCTCCTTTCTGTGATCCAGTGAGCCTCTTTATGCAGTTGTGGGGCATCCCCATCTTATGCTTTCCTACAGCCTAGTAGTTTGAGGTGTGCCTCCAAAAATGGGACCTAAGTTCTCTCCATGTTAGCAGAATAAGGAACTCATTCCTGAGTGAGCACTCCATCCATTCCACAGAGGTGCATGCACTGTTGGACGTTAAGAAATGCTTTGAAGTCTACAGGTGAATAAGTGCTTGGACAGCACAGACCACTCCTGTTAACCACAGGTTTTAGAAGTGATAACCAGGGCAGAGGGAGGTCCAGTGTCTTGGCAGAGGGGCAGGCACTGTGGCTTAGTGGGTTAGGCACTGGCTGGAGAACCAGGAGGTCAGGATTTTAGCATTGCAAAGAGGTCCAATAAATGCTCTCTCTTGTAACCACTTGGCCTTTAGGGCAATCTACTTCATTCTAAAGATAAAATAAAATAAAATGAAATACAAAAATTGTCCAAGACCCTCAGAACTGACCTTATGCTCTAGCATGAAGGTATGACCAGGCTGTTATGAGCAGTATGCACAGTTAGAGATGACCCTACCAGCAGCAAAGACTTCTGTTCTTCTATCTTCTTCTACTCACACACTCTTTGAATACAATGAAGTCTCTCAAGGATGGAAAATACAATAAAGCAATGGGTAAAGCATATGATGGAAGGACAAAGACTCACAGACAAGTTCTTCCTTTTTCACACAAGTATAACCCAACCCTGCTGACTTTAATCAGCTAAAAATGTATGCACGTACATCCTCTTGGCTGAATTTAGGTCTGGAATCTATCTCTATCTTTCATTTTATAAAACCTAAGCACTGAAGATCAGAGAAGACACTAAACTAATCTTGAACTAGTCTCTTTCCCTCTCTGACTTTAAGCCCTTTTTGCCTTTGAGACCTTTTTTGTGCATGCTGTTTGTTCAGATATTAGTTTTAAGCCTCATTAGCAAATGAAAACTCTGGGGATTTTCCTTTTTCAGAATATTTTCCAAAGCCTTACTATGGAAACAATGAGTCGTGATCTCCCAGTTAAAAATAGAAAGTTAAGGACAAGGAGTTGAATTTGAATCTGAACTTTCAATGGCAAAATGATAGGAGATTTTGATGGCATGTAGCAAATAAATTCTAAAACTTTTGGCAATGAAATTTTGCTCTCAGTTTTACTTTACGTGTATTATAAATATACAGAATCAAAAAAAGAAGAAGAAAAATACATGAGGAATCCAGGTGGGAATATATTGTGACAGCCAGGGGAAAAGCTCTGAGTAAAAGAACTCACATATTCCTTCCCCACTTGCTGCAACTGAGGTGCGCTGTCTCAGCTAAAGAAGATCATTAATCTTTAACTACAAGATGTCCATTTAGAGGCTCACCCTTGAAATGGATGTGCTAGACAAATGAAATCTATCCCTCCTAGAGATCTGTTGTTAACTCCTGGTTTCTCGGACTTGCACGTTCTCACAGGAAATATTTTCACAGCAGAGTTACTTTGGAATTTAACCTCTCCTGGCTGGACTGTTCCTCAGTGCAAATCCAAGCTCTGTCTCTGCTTTACCTAATAAACTGCATCCACATTGGTACTAGTCCATGTGATGGGGGTGATTTGTGATGGGATACCCCATGGTTTCTACTGTCACTTTACCACTCTATGAATTAATCAGCAGCTTTTTCTCTCTCTTGCCTACTGTCAAGCAGCTGCCTGTGGCATTGGTCTGAAAACAATACTCCATGTAAAGCAGAGCTACTCTTAATCATGTGGACCATCTTTAGGCAAAAGCAAACAGCATTTGGCAGGGAGCTCTTCTAATGAGAAAGTCATTAAGGAATTCAGTTTGCAAACCACAGCGTATTTCCTCATACTCTTTCTTGGACAGCATTTCTCTGTGTGGAAATGCATGAAAAATGGAACAGACAATTGTGGGACTAAAGCACCAAACCTATGTGTAGGTAACATACAATGCATAACAAGGAAAAAGACAAGAAAGTGCAGCCCAGGAATGGTGGAACAGCACTGGAGGAGTAGGTACACATGGGTTTGATTAGTTTGTATTATCACTGCTAAATAGATTGCCAGTTTGGGCTGAGATGAAACCTGAGTTCAGTCTTACAGGTTGAGCTATGCTTGATAGCTTGGCCTTAAATCACCCACAGAGAGACAAGAGGTTTGATGTGTTGCGATGGGGTAGCAGCTGGGGTCTGCAGGGAAGACAGGCCCATACACAGCAAATGCTACATTTCATTGGCCATAAGTTTTCTGGGATACAACACAACCAGTCATGATATTTGAGGAATGTGGAATCTTCATCTAGCCTCTGCTGGATTTACACTAGACGAGGAGGCCTTTGAAAGGAGAGACAGCCGCAAAAGGAGCAAACGAGAAAATCAGTCTAAAAATCAATTGTTAACAGTATAATGTCTCCTCTTCTTCCTTGTGATTCACTAATACTTTTAAGATTTCTTTCTAAGAGGATGGGATCTCCTCCAGAGATTTGTTTGACGTCAATTTTACTTCAGAGTATTGTTGCCTTCCGTGGTACAAATATGTAACAAGGAAGATTCTCAAGTGTCCTGTGTTTTGAAAGAAAAAGATCGCAGAAGAACTGAACAAAATTTTCTCAAACATCTTCCTGGCTTGCCGAATATTTTCTCCCTCAAGAGACACTTCCCATCTGAGGAAAAAGAAACCAACCTGTTTTGTTCACCAAGTGTCAACACTTGTAAAGAGCAAAAGAAATATGCGTATGGGACTGTCCCACAGTCTTGGGAAGTATCTATAAGCATTTTGTAGTGGTATCCAGTATCTACAAGCAAGGAGGCCCATTACAAATGGCCAAGATATCACTGCGGGATGCCTCAGCATATTAAACACATGCCTGGCAAAGTGATCCTGATAATTAAGTATATTGGCTACCAGAACACATTCCCCCTGAATATGGGTAGAAGGAGCATCAACAGACTGAAAAATCTCACCAGGGGTGCAGAGTTTAATGCAGTCTCCTAGCATCTTCAGCACAACAGAGATCAGCCACAGGAACCACAAATGGCTCCTTCTCATTCCAGAGTGTTTTGTAAATAAGCTGAAAAATTCTTTTCATGGAGAGAGAAGGGAAATCAATTTTTTTTCCCCCACGTTATTATGGGGCACCACCAAAGGTCAGGGATCCAGGAAGATTAGCCAGTACAGGGACCAAACAAAATTCCTGAGGCAAGTTACATTAAGCAACCTTACAACTAGGGGTAACGCTAAGACCAGCTAACGTAATACTTTCTCTCATCAAGTTCTAAATCCTATAAGCAAGTATAGCTAATACTTTTAGAGATGACTGTAGTTGTTTCCAGGTGCCCAGCTTTCAAGACTGTACATGATGAATCTTCTCTAAGAATGAGAAACTGGATTATGTTATTATCTAGATAGGATGATCTGTAATAGAAGGGGATGATCTATAAAGAATAGTAATAAGAGACAACTAATAGTTGTACAACCAAGGTGTCCTGACACCTGCCAGACTCAGCTACTTGCAAAGAAAGCATCTGTTCTTAGATGAAAAAAAAGGAGTAGAAATGTGAGTTTTGGAAAGAGATTATATTTAGTGCATGTATATTTAGACAGTATTTTAATAGTCTAATTCCAGAAGATGTTACCATGAAGATCCCCTGTTGATTTTACACTATTCTTATGTGCACAAAACCTTAAAAACAAAGTTGCCATATGTCACCATGACCCTCCCATCCCTTTTCTACAAGATGCATATTTTTATCAAGTAAAAATCATATCTATATATTGCATGTGCTCATTCTCAGAAATATACAGTCATATTTTCTGTTTGATACTAACATTCCATCTAACATTAATGTGTTTCTAAGAAAGATCACTGATCTTAGGTGTAGTGGTGGCAACAGAATCTGTCCCCCTCATTTACTTTTCCTGTTTCGATACTTTGTCGTACGGGAGACTTTTTTGTTGCGTATTGCACAGATGCTCATATACTTCCAGGCTGTATAAGGATCATTCAGCTCATACTGTCAACATTACACAACTACAGTAGCATTTGCAAGTTTCCCGTTTCCCACAGGGTCTTTTGAGACCAGCATTTTTCTCTCAAAGTTTTGTTTCAGAAACCACAGAAAGAACAGCAGGATGTAACAGATTTTACTTTCCATGCTGGGGACTAGGGAGAAGGGTTTAGACAGCAAGAGCCTGTAATCCCATGTTAAAGTTATGATTTTCTACTACCATGTTTACAGCATTAAAAAATTAATAAGCCAGACAGCAAGCCAGCCCATTGCCTTGGCTGTACTCAGAAGATGTGCCTTCAGTCAATTACTTAATATCCTCTCAATTCTGTATATTTTCCTAAGTGGCATTGATCAAAAGTTTGCACTGAATGAAATATATTTTTCTGTTTAATGGTTAAATTCATACCATACTGAAACTAACGGAAAGCCGCGAAGTATATTGTTTTCAGTGGAATAATTCTGGATTGATGCCTGCAAACATTGATTCAGAACCTGTCTCTCTAAATTCAAGTCCCACATCAAGATTTGAACCCTGACTATAGATACTAACAAGTATCATACTGCTAAAAGTTCACTGAAAATTAGATTTCTACAATTTGTCACAAGGAGAAACTCTGATCTCCATTTTTTTCTGGAGGAAAAAGGGTAAATTCTCCAGGCTGACCTGACAATCCATCTGTCAGTGAAACAAGATAGTGCCCAAGGTTCCATGTTAATAATGAAAATACTTGGTATATTGACTGCTTCTCTGCTGTAGCACTGCATAATGATACATATGATATCAACACCCGACAAACAATGACCCAAATATGTTCACCTTTTCCTCACTCTACTGGGATGTGTCCAAGTTTAAAAAAATGTCAAAGGCTTTTGAGTGCAAAGCATGAACAGTAGGATATGAAATCAAATTCAACTGATGGAAAACACACAAGAGACTCCACCACCAGTCAACTCAGACTCACTGACTAAAGTCCTGGCCCACTGAAGTCAGTGTCAAAACACCTATTAATATGGGGGGTGGTGGTGGGGTGGTGTGAGGATTTCACTCATTTGCTAATCAACAACTCTAGGGTAGCCCATGGTTTTGAGCATGGTTATCTGATTTTTAAAGGTTCATGTGGTTAGATAGCTTGTTTTCATTGGGATTAAGTTGTAGGATGGGTGAGATTTAACTAGGCATCTGATTCCTGGGGAACGGAGTCAGTTCAACAGCTCTGAATGTCTGGCTCTTCTCGTGAAGTAAATATGAACAGCACGTAGTTAGGGCTTGTTTCATCATCCTTTATGCATTCTGCCCTCCCTTTGAAGTCTGAGCCATTCCCTCCCAATCGCCTTCACTGCCTCACACGCTGATCCACATGAAAGAAATTTAGCACTCACACCAAGCATCATTCACTACCCTAAAACCATAATACATCTAACATCACTGCATTGAGACACAACAGACAGCTTACGGTCACACTAAAACCATACTAGGAAATATTTGGGCTGAATTATTGGGGTGCTGATAATGAAATCAAAGCTATAGTCCATTTTGTGTTTAAGCAGGGATACAATTCAGTTTTTGCAGATAATTTGAGTGTACCACCACTTCTCCAAGGATTTGCATGCCAATCTGCTCAGTTGGTTGCAATTTAAAATGAATTAAAACACTTTTTTTCCTAAAAAAAAGGAAGTAACTCTGTAAAAGTGTGTTTTTATCTCCAAACCAATTAACAGCATAATGCTGACCCATCAAACTTTCCAGATAGTTAAAAATAATTGAAAACTTATGCATAGACTATATTTGAAAATATAAATGGCACTATGTTATTAATGAGTGTTACCTCTAATTGTTACAGAGAACATGGGCAAGATCAGGTCAGCAGCACAAGTAAACCTTAAGCAGGGCCACGATGACCTCAGAGGTCAATAAGCCTATCCATCACAGTGTCTCCTTGAAGGCTAATTTGCATGCAGTGATTTTATTGGATGCAGTTGGTGATGCAAAGAGCTCTGGACCCATGTTACAAAATGGTGGTGTGACTACCAGGACACCCCCAAGACTGCTGTGGCAGCTCAGGCTCAAACCAGGTCCCTCCTGCCCACTGCTCCTTAGATGAAGCCCCTGGATCAATAACCTCAGCTGCAAATTACAGCTGAAAGCTGCCTCTCTACTTAAGCTTCTTGATGAGGCCCTGGAGGTGATGGGTAGCAACTGTGAGTTCAATTTAGTTGTTCAAATGGCTCTGAATGTTTTGCTCTGCTCTGATGTCTGCCCATAAGGATTAACTGTATAGCAGATCATGGGAATTTTTCTACAAGGATTTTCAAAGCTGGGATTCACTTAAAAGTATCCTAAGAAGCAAAAGTTATGACATATTCCATAAAGGATTAAAAGATAAGCTATTTTGTTCTGTTGGAAATGTTTGGTTTTAGCTTAATCTTTTAGATCATTTATATTACATAAATGGAAGACAAAAATGAAGCAGTCAAGATGACAAAATAATTTAGAGTGAAATCTCAAATAAAATCAGTCAAAATGTTAGAAATTCATTTAGTATTATGAAAAAATTTCTTTTTTATTTTCTTCTGAAACAAAATACTGTCAAAGTTTTTTTTACCAAATACTTCTATTTTTACAGAGTGATACATTCTAATGTAATTTTGTTCTATCATGATTCTCCAAGTGGCTTTAATTGGAAATAATAATAGTAACTTAAAAGTGATTTATCTATTTACAAAATATAGCAGAAGGTGGAATCGTCAGATATAGCATTTTAATTTAAAAGAGAAAGGAAATTCTAAAGTAAAGAAAATTGAACTGAGGTTACCTATTGACAGTACTAGGTTAAAAAAAATAATAAAAGTATGTTATAATTATATATAAAACTAAGAATTGAATATATAGGAAATTTAGGGTTAATATTATGAGTCTTGTAAAATATTTCACAGTAAGACTTGCAAAGTTAAAGGTTTTTGAAACTACTTTAATGTTTTTCTACAACAGGAAAAAAGTATGAAAAACCTTATTTGTCTTTAAAATCAGTTTAATCTAAACTGAAGACAAAAATATTTGAGAAGGTTAATGATTAATGGTTAGTCTATGAATCTTTGGGGGGATGACTTTTTTGATATATTATTTAATATTGCTGATAACACATCAGATATGATCTTTGATACTTTTCATGTGCAATTGAATGAGTGTAGGGGTCACTTTATTTTGGCTGAATAACACCAGTGTCCTGGTAAGATGTGTTTAACCGTACACTGTTCAGGTAAGCACAAATTTCTGGCACACCTCTTCCTACCCAACACCCGTCATGATGAAATGATCCATTTGCTGTTTCATGGCATGAGATAGCTGCTTTTTTCAGGTGTTGGATGCCTTAGTCAGCTTGCAAAATAAACTTGGGGCTTTACAACAGCGCTCTGTTGAAGAACATTTTTCTAATAACTACAGTATTGAAGATGACTTTTTTTCATGCTGTACAATAATTAAGATGATACAGAATAAATGATAGAATCTATTACTGCAAGCAGAACCATATCTAATATCAGTTATACCAACAATTAGTTAGACTCTGGTGAAAACCAAACATCCCCCAGATATTAGAAAAACATGAAATCACAGCAGTTATTTTTAAAGCATCCAATATGACAAATATTTGGCAGCTGTACTGGTGGCTAGTGGCTTGCGGCACCACGTTGGGCTGCCATGAGACAGGGCTCGGATATGAAATAACCGCAACAACACCACTCTAGATGCTGGGCTGCTGCAGAAAACTTGTGATAAAAAAATGACACATCTGAATGCCAAAAAGGAATAAGTGAAAGGAAAGGTTGAACTATGCCCTGGGACGAAAACGTCCCTCTTGCCTGACTCCGTGGCTTCGTGGAGCTGCGTGGAGCAAGTCATGCAACTTGCTCTCAGAGAGAGGTAGCAGTTCCCTGCAACTGCATTCTGATGGCAAAAGCGAGCAGATTTGTAGAAATAGGTGATTCTGTCCCAGAGCAGAGCGATGGACCAAGTTATTAACCTGTAATCTTCAGACCACCAGAAGTCTGCATAACATTAGAAAGTGGAAAAAATGATTGCAATGGTGTCAATTCCCTGCCCCCTAACACAAACACGTACACATTCCAATACATATAAGAGAGCAAGCAGTCTGGAAGAAAATAAAAGCAGTGGGTGAACTTCCAACGCTGGGCTAAGTTTGTCTTTCCCTGTATTTGAAAAGCCTTCTAGCAGTACCACAGACCTGTGCATTTTTTTTGGTGAAACTTAGGGGTTCTTGCATTTGAAGGTTGATGAATTTGCCTGCTTATGGTCCCTTCCAGCAACATTTTGTTTTCTAGTATGGAAAGTTAAAAGTATTAGCACCAACATTTTTAAACTGGGGCCTCCAGTGAGACAGCTAATCCCTCGCTTGATTCCTAAATAAATAACCTGATTTTCAGAGTGCCTGAGGAAGATGCAAGTGGTCGGAGGTCTGAAAATGCAGCTATTTAGTTAGGAGTCTAATCAAAGGATTGTTGATTCAATTCTAGAGCCAAACTTAAATGTTTTGGCCTTGTCATCTTTGGGCTTCAATTTCTTCAGCTGCAAAAGAGAAATGATACTTATCTCATAGCATTGTTGAGGTGTTTAATTCATGGATGTTTACAATATGTTTTCAGTTTTGGCTGAAATTTCTGGCTTCCTATTTTGCAAACGCAAGCCTTCATATGTGATTCTGTTCTTGGCACTACGCTCAACCTTGCTTTATATGGGATTCTCTCATATACATCAGATTATTATGAACACAACTTCTGAATCATGAGTGCAAGTGTGGTAACAATTTATTCTAGTCACTCGTACATTTCCGTGCACAGATTTCAAAGGCGGATTGAGGCAAGCTGAAAAGACAGTTCTTTTAACTTTCTGATTTCTGCTCTGTGACTGAAGAGATTAGATTATTGGAAAACATGCTATTAGCGCTGGCTTGCAGCCAAAGGGTCTGCTATGCATTCTGCAAGGGATGCTGTACTTGCTGTAAATTAAGGAAAAGAGCTGGGTAAGTTACTCCAGCAAGGAATGTTCCCATTGGGAATTGTGCACAGCAAACTAGAAATGTGGCTGGTGAGTAAAGAGCAATGGGGAGAAGAAAAATAACAGAAAAGGTCAGAAATTTCAGGGAAATAAAAGGCCCTTTTTACCCTCTATACTGAGCACCAAGTTAACAAGCTTTAATGTTTGTTGATCCCTTTTATGCTACTTTCTGCACATGCAGACCCAATTAAAAAACCCCCAAACAATTACCATCTAAGCCTGTGCTTAAATTCCTCCTTATTCAAAAAAGTACATCAGCATATGGTTACCTTCACACATGTGTTACAGACTCCTTGACTTCAATTATACTTAAATACCTGATTAAAATTAAGGACACATTCTTGAATAGAGTCTCTTGTGCTTAAAGCAGACATATATCTTCCTGAAGTAGGCAAAAGCCTAACTCCTAACATACTAACCCAAACTTTAAAAATTATGCCTTGAACTTCTCATCCTTTAACTAATCCAAAGATTAAACTATTTTTCTTTTTTTTTTAACTTTTCAATATTTTTAGGTAATTCTATAGCAAAGAAAGTTAACATCAAATATTTGTAACATAATGACTATGTTTTCATTGCGCTCCAAAAGCACAAACACATTACCCTTTCCTCCTTTTTTTAAAGATTAAAAAAAAAAATCTGTTCTCTAAGTCTGCAGAGAAAAGCATGGCTATTTGAATTCTAAAGGCTTATAAAATGGATTTGATACTACTTTAATTTATTAACTTTTTAAAATTAATGTCCATGCATCTTAAATCAGTGTCATTATAGCTGGGAGTCAGATTCCTACAGTGCTTAGCAATCCTGCTTCTTTCTGACTATATAGAAGATGCAACACAGGAGATAATTTCAGTGCTTTTTTAATATAAAGATTTTTGAATTTGAGATTATTAATTAATTTTATCAAGGGGCTACTAATAAATGTTCTGACAGGAATGAAGTTGGACTGCTTTGAGTTCAGTAAAAATAGAACTGGTGTCCTAGAAAAGGAGAGACTCAAAGCCCAATCATTGATCTCTAAAATATCTTTTTAAGCTAAAATGAGTTGTTTGCTATGTAGTACTTTCCATACCAACAACATATGTAACACTCCACATGGAAAAAAGCCAGTGCAGCAAAGATGCTCCCACACAAAATTAGAAAGGGGTGTTCAAATGGAAGCCAAATGAAAAGGAAGCTAAATGATCAGGGAAACTGATTACAGTATTTTTTACTTACATGTGAAATAGAGGATAAATATAATTATTGCAACCATATTGTGATTTCAGGCATCCTTAAAAACCCTGAGAACATGATATAATAACTTATATCACAGAACACTCCGTGATGTAAGTAAATGCTTCTTAAGGATCTCTTAGGTGAATGCAGTGGCTCCTTAGCAGCACATGTCTGGGGAAGATAGGGAACACAGTGCCTATTTGCTAACTACTGTAGCTAGGCTGAAGTGAGAAATTTGGAAAACCTGTAAGGCAGAAATTGTGGCTCTTGCCGTGAAGGTCAGCTATTGTTGGTCACTGCAGTGTCCATGCTGAAGCAATAGTTCAGTCCTAGGATTTCAGAAGGGTTAATGAATCAGCTCACCACTGTTTTCTTTTTCTGAAGATCTCTTCCCTAAGCTTTGAATTACCTTGATGCTACATAGTGCATGAGAACTGCAGGTGACAGGTGGGGCAGAGCTATTATGGACCATGCGTTGGGATGTCTGCATCCAGCCTGGTCTGGATGAGCTTCATTTACACCAGAACCAGTTACTTGTTCACAATAAAAGAAAAAACACTATGGTAGATCCAACCCTATTCCAGTTCTTCCTTCTGTTATAAGTAAGGAACAGCTCTAATAAAGTTTAACATCAGAACAGTTATACAGGTGTAGAAAAGGCATGAGATTAAGATTAAAGCTTCAGTCAAGGCTGGTTTTACAGAGAAAAAAAGCACTGTAAAAACTGTATCTAGCTTAGTAGAGTGTTTTCTGCAAAACTAGCTTTGGCCTGAGGCAAATTCTAGAACACTTCTTCCTCTAGGCAATAAAAAATTCAGTGTCTATTTAATTGTCCCACCCCAAAATGTCTGATGCTATAAAACTATGTGGTATTGGAAATACAGATACAATGGATCAATGGCTGGAAATGGGAACTGATGAGTCTCAGCTGCATTATCCAAGATAAATTTCAGATAGCCTTGGTAGTTAATCATTGCAATAGTCTCAGGGGAATCAGTATAATCTCAATCACATGTGTGCTTCCAAAAACAGGTCAGACATCTTTCTAGAAGTATGCTATAGTTTAACTGTAAATTATTGTGCTTGATCAAGGAACCAGTGCGTGGGTCCTACAAACTTTGCTAGGCACATGGTCATAACCAGCTCTTAATGGGTCCTCTGGCTTTAAAGCCTAGAGGATCTATCAGATATCAGAGTCCATGATATGCTGCAGATGCTGTAAGCAACAGTGTTGGTGCTGTCTTCTCAGGTGCATAATTCTAATTATCTGACAGCATCTTCAGATATCCCTCACTGATTTATCTCTGGTGTGTGGCCATACATACTGGTGAGTTAGTGGTTTGCTAACATTTTGCCTTAAGATAGCATCAGCAATATTGTAGTTTTCTTACTCACAGTGAGTTGTATTATGCTCATCAATCTGATTTTGAGGACATAAAAAAAGAGAGAGAATGAAATAATTGTGGATAAAAGCAAATAAAAATGCCATACTTCTAATATAAGTTGATGATCCAATATTTTCTTTGTGACTTGAGAACTACTTGCTTCACAGGAGTTTTCGGAAATAAAATAAACTTCAGTTTCCTTAAAACAAACTCCACATTGTTGCCTTATGAACAAAATTGGATTTTTCTGTCTCATAGGGTTTCAATGTAGCATATCTGCTGGATGAGGCATCAGTGTAAGCAAACAGATGGTGGGAAACTTGTTGATTTTACCACAATATATTTGTGCAGGATAGAGAAGGGGAGAATCTCAAAAAAGTATCCTTTTGATTTCACATAATTTTATCTTGCTGTCTCTTAGGCACTTGTCTAAAGCAGTTTGACATTCTTATGAAAGTACTGGCAAAACAAAAGAAAATTAACAGTACCTTTTCATTTTTTAAAGCCTAAACATTTATTTAAAATTCTTCAACAGTATGGTCTCTTCCTTAGTTTGTTTATTCTTTGTATCAGAGAAATTTAAGAAAGCAGTAATAAATTAGTATCTTAAAGAGGATGTAAAAAAGGAATGCTGGTTCACGTGAAAATGGAATGAAATGGTGAAATATGTCTCTTTCAAAAAGCAAAAGGAATAACAAGCTAAGTTATTCACTTCTCCCATCTTTTCTGAACTACAGCATGCTTTCATCTTTTTTTCTTCTAACTAGCACCTCTGAGTGTTTGAGGTGCTGTCTTATGTGGAATTTGGAGACCTTTTCACCTTAAACAGCACATCCCTGTAGCCAGTATAGCTGTGAGCAAAAGAAGAACAAATATCACTGTTGCAGCCTCACATTACACTCGTTTCCATCAGGCTGGGGCTACTGCTCTGAAAATGTAGGGCTGGATTCACCCTCTTGCTGATGCTGGTGCAGTCCTTCACATCTGGGCTAAACAGCTGTAAAGCACTTCTGTTCTCAGTCAGCACTTTCACACCTACATTGCATGCTCTTTGTGCTGTAACGGACCATATGGCAATGGAATAGCAAATTTTAAGAAATGCTTGTTTTTATCATGATTGTAACATTGTAGGATAAGCAGGAATGGCCCACAACATCACAGACATGAGGGGACATGATATGCCAGCAGTCCCCCTAAAATGATGTATAATTGAAATGATGTATAGCTCTCTGCTACCCTTGATGTTCAAGCATGGATCCAGAGAAGGAATTAGGAGCTCTGGAGGCTCAGTTCACTCTCAGCTACATCAGACCACCTCTGCAAGATGCCTGTCCAATACTTAAAAATTAAGATGCCTGCTCTTAGGGACCCATGCTGGGATTGATCTCCCTTGTAGGCACCAAAGCCTTGGACACTCACAACTGACCTAGCTGTCTAGGCTCCTCAAGAGCCACCAGGGATCTCACTGTTTTTGTCTCTCCTACGGATGGAGAGAGGGAGAGGTCCTCTGGGCTTGGTGGCAACAAATAGACACTTCTAGGGCTCAGTCCACCTGAATTGTTTTAAACTTCTGCCTAGGGAAGAGATGGCCCAGGAATTGTCAGTTTATCTCCAACAAATAGCTCAGTTGCTGGTGTTTTGTTTATGCTTTCAATGTCTGTAGTCAAAGGTCGGAGTCTTTCATCCCATATATAGGGACATATTATTTATTTGGGTCAAATGTCTCAGTCCTATAAAAATCAGGAGAACCCTGCCAATTTATCTAGTGAAGGTTTTGTGCCTTGACTATGTAAGAGGTATGATCACCTGGGCTGCCACAGGATTTGTAAGTGATCTGTGTGTCTCCAAATTAGATTACTGTTGTTGGTTAGTCTTAGAAAAAAAGTTCTCTGACACAGTTTCCCTTTTTGAAAAAGAATGGCAATGTCCTCTTGCAAATCTGTCAAGAGATTAAGATGGAAAATGAACTGATATTTGTATGGGCTTTGAAAAGTATGTTCTTGTTGCTGCTTCTTATTGTTACCATTATAAGCAGAACATTTACAAACTGCTGGCACTAGTGAAGATGTTTGTGTTACTAAGCTCAGTCCCTCAATTAATTTGACTATGCTGTTAAAAATCTTGCTGTCTGTAATTACAAGAAACGTTCTGGCTCTTCTTGGCCCAGCAGCATCAACACATGTCGTAAAAGAATCTATTTCTTTAAATAGAAATTAAAAAAGAATGCACCGAAAATCAGATCAGCAGTCTCTTAGGGGAGTTTGGTGCAGAAAAACTTCAGTTGCTCTCAGCTATCCAAGCCCACTCACTAGCTTAGAAACACTCCTTATTAATGTTCCTGTTCTTTGAAGAGACAGTCTGCCCTTCTGTAGCTTTTCCAGAGCATGGACATCTCTTCTGCCTGACTCCCTGAACCTCCCATTTATGCACATATGGAGGTACAGAAGAAAATAACTCATCTTACATCCTACCTGACATTTGTGATCACTGCCATTGCCAAGATGCTCAAAACTTCTCCCTCACTCTTCTCTCATATTCACTACTGGGTCTAGAGATGGAAGAGTGTAGACACCTACAAGCCTATAAACAATTTCAGAGAGACCAAAGCTTGAAGAAGACTTCATGGCTTTCTTTCTCCTGCTTTTGCACATGAATAATGTGATGCAAGGCTAGATGTCCCACCAAGACTCAGCCTGTAGCTGTCATTCCCGGACACATGGCTAGTAACTTAGTAACTTTAGCCAAACCTCACAAAGAGCCCTGGCTCAGCAGCACCTTGAAGAAGGCACCTCAGCCCACTGGAGCCAGGCATATCACCATGGCTGCAGTACCGTGCTTCGAGGCCAACTCAGGCTTGGGAATCATTCTGAGCAACATGTTACTTCATTTGTGCTGGTACTAGTCAACCTTGTGTAAAGAAAACTGGAGCAGACGTTACCCTCCTCTACTCCTCTTTGCTCATACCAGCCCAATATCTGAACTAGGGATGAAGGTGAGAATGACTTTTTTTGCAACTCTCCCTTTCTGTTTAACTTGCTGAGGCCTGCCTCAGGTGATGACAAGCATTGTTATCTTCCATTTGTCTTTGTCTGGGAATCCTGCAGCACCAAATGTTACCTTAACAAGTTTCATCTTTCTTCAGTGCTGTGACACTAAAGCCAGCGACTCCATAAGCCATAGCAATAAGTAATGGGAGCACCAGTCAGCATGTTCATACTCAGCAGCTTACACTTGCCTCTCCCAGTTATCCAGGTTTCTTTTCTTTATTTCATCAATAAATATCTAAATTGGCATACAGAAAAATAAATATCTAAACTGGCCATATGTTTGAAAAGTGACTATAAGACAAAAAGGAAAGGATGATCAACACAGATAACCACTTGAGACTCTCTAGAAATTTTTTTAAGAGAAGGACAGGAAAGTAGAAGAAAGCTGTCAGCTTTGAAAATTAGATATGTTGCTAGGAAGGCTGACTTATATGCACTGCTTTGAGTACCAGACATTACCACCCTGAGAAAACATCAGGAGTAGCCTGGATAATCCTCATGCCTTGTGCTTGCAGGACCTAATCTGTGCAAGGAGGGCCCTGGGGCCAAATCTTGTGATCCATTTTTCCTGTATTGGAACCAGCACTCCTTACTCACTGCAAACTGCCAATAAATAATATAATCACAATGAAAAAAATCTGTATAGCAAACCTGCCTTGGGATAGAAAATTTTGCTGTGGTACACAGATGCATAGACATATACCTGCTATTCACTGTGTTCCTAGAACATCATGTATTCTCTCAGCAACCAAGTTGGCTAGAGTGCAGATGTGCCTGTAGGTATTCGTTCATCTCAGCTTGCTGTAAATGCAGTCTTTTTTTCCTCAGAATTGAGTCCACTGTGAATTGGCTTCTGTCAGCATTACTTCTTAAGTAGCTGATTGTCGACCCAGGAAAACTATTTTTTCACCCTTTCATTACTACTAATATAACACTGCACAGTAAACATTTGAGATATTATATAGCCAGGAAAACTTTAGAATACAATAGAAGTTACTAATTCCAGCGTAGCAGTGCTTGTTTTTTCCCCTGTTACACATGACAGTAGAGCAAAGTGTTTTCTTGATACAAATACACTTTTTTTTGCAGGAGAGTGTTTGGAGGTTATTTTGGCAAACACCAGAAAGGCAAGAAAATCCAAATTGGGACTTGGAGTACTTTTTTTCAGCCACATATTACAGCTCGATATAGATCATATAAAATACACTGGTCAGGATACTTCCTTACCATTGTCTACTCATTGCTGTCTAGAAGATTTGCAAGCATGGTGCACACGTTACAGAATGCTGTCTCTGCACTGATTATTTATAATGATAACACACTGACTCTCAAGTTACACTGTGTTCTGACTGCTGCCTTCTGTCTTGTCTTTTCCTTCAAGCAGAGCAGAGGTAGACTTCATACGAGTCTGTACAGTGCCTATTGCTGCAAACATTAATAAGAGCTATCACTTAGGAGCAGTTACTTACTTACACTTTGTTTAATCTCTAATGGATTCTTCTAAATATTTACAGTAGAACAGTTGTGAGAACAAATGCTGGAAATTATTGGCATTTTCTCAGCAGCAAAAAAGGAAATAGAAAAGGGAAGAAAAGAAACCCACTCGTCGTTGAACTCTTCTACTGGCTTTTAATATGTGAGGGTCTGCATTTGGCAATGGGATGGTGCTGAGCAAGAGCACTTCCAGAGAGTCATTCTCACGCCAGGCTGGAGAACCACCATGGCTCTGCTTAGGCCTCATAAAGTTGCTTTTATTCTTGCTAATCTGGAGGGAAGTGGCTGTTTGTTTTGCAGACCCTGAAGTAAATAAACTATCTGAAAACACGGTGGCTTCCACAAGAAGCAGAGAAATGCCAAAGTGTTTGGGGTGTCTAGATAGGGCAAGGTGCTGTTTGCCCTCAGTTGCATTGCGGTTCTTGCCTGGGGAGTCTCTCAGTTGTCAGATGCAGCACCTGCAATGCCCCCGCCATCGCTGCTCCTGTGCACAGGCTGACTGAAGGCTATGGACCACGCCTGAGAACAAAGCTAAGCCTGTGAGGCTGACAGAAAGCTTTCAGTGGGTTTTTGCGTCTGCAGCCTCTGAAGTCACCTTGACTTTGATGCGGGAAATGTGTGTGAAGGAGGTGTGAAGGAGGAGCAAGATGCCTGGGCAGCGGTGAGCCGAGCTCGTGCCTCCTGGGAGGGACCCATGGGCCAGAGACAGCCGGCTGGCAGATCCCCCCAGCTGTCCAGCTGTGCTGGGCAAGTGGGGCCTTGGGAAGGGATAAGGAGAGGAAGGGAGACTGCATCACTGCTTCACAGCTGGCGGGAGTGTCAGCCGCACCGGAGGGGTACACGAGACAGGAGGCACTTGTGTGACTTTTCATAGCATAGCATGACACAGCAGGTCTGCACTTACACAAAAAGGTTTGTAGGTTCATGGTCTTGCTCTGGAAACACGCTCATTGATTTTAAAATGGGAGTTTTGCCTGAATACGGATCTACAAATTCATTGAGATATAGAAGTTTTCTGAAGTATTTACTATTGTAAAGGCCTGCCCTAATTTTGAGATGTGTCTCTGTATGTGTGCGTGTGTGTGCATGCATGCATGTGCGAGAGAGAGAGAAATCTCACTGCCTAAAACAGTTCTGCCAAGATAAACTTTGGAGCATTTTATAAATTAACTCTGCTCTATGTGTTTATTTTTCTTTTGGAGATTCTAAAAGGAGACTGTTCAACTCATCTTGTTAAGGGCAGCATATTTTTTTGAAGAGACAAAAAAAGTCAATACTCTACACTGGAAAGTATTTGCTATTTTTAAGCTAAAAGTATTCTTTCCTCTGACCTGGCATATTAGATAAGATTTATATTTCTGACCTGACATTAGGTAGTTAAGATTTATTCTTCTATATTAACTTTACTGAGCTTGCAAGCTATTCATTTACAGCATAGGGAATATATTTATGGCAGAAGCAAAGAAAGTTCACTGCAAAGTAGTAAAATATGTTATTAGAAGTGTCCCGTAGACTGATGAAAATTGTGAGTACCCTTGCAGCTGGCTCCCTTCTGGCTTTTTTTTCCTTCTTTGTTATTTCAACTTCAAAATTTGAATTTGAAGTCAGTTTCAATGGTAAATATCTTAAAAGAGTCCAGATGATTCTAATATATCTACATATATATATATATGTAGATAAGTATATGCTGTGATTGAGAGGTGCAGGGAAGGGGATAACAAGTGACTTGCATTCTCTCAGCGTTCTGCTGGCAATGACCCAGGCATAAGCAACATTGGACCTCATTCTCCTGCCAGTATAAATTAGGAGTAACTCCACTGAGGTATAAAGCTGGTGTGTGAGTGAGAGCTGAATCAGATCTATAGCTTTCCTATATCCAGAGGTGTGGGCCCAGGCAGTCTGTTAATGTCCAATTTACTTAAAAAGGAGAACCACAGATTATGATGGAAACCTGGAAGCACTTCAAGCCTCTATAGTCAGAAAGCTGGAAAGTTACAGGCCTCCTATTGAAATCAGTGACAAAACCTCACATTAACTTCAACAGGAACAGAATCAGGCCCTAAAAATGGCTGAAAGCCAAAGAACTAGATGGCTCAAGAAACAGGTAATAGAAGCTGATGACTTGCACCAATAAATCACCAATGCAAACCTGGCCCTGCTTGGTTTAAACTCAAAATTGCTTTCATCTGATGTTTGTTTGAAGCTGTCCACATTGTAAAACCTTCTAGAAGAACTGGCAGTCTTGATAGCTGTCTTAGCAAGAGGCCAACGGCTGGATAGAGTATGGTATCTCCACTATCCCCACATCATCGGAGGGAGTCCATTTTAAAGAGAAGCAAGAAACACTGGCCTGCCTATAGAGAGAGCAATGCTTGGGTTGTGTTGTTAACTAGAGGTTTTCTATTTCGGAAACTGTCAGACTAACTCTATAAATCCACTCAGAATGAATATATGGGGGGGGGTACTACTCCATAGCAAGCCAAGAGGAGAAGTTATTTCCACTTGTAGACCTTATTCAACTGCTGTCACAAGAGAGAACAGAGATGTGCAGAGCTTTGAGGAATTAAATGTGTCAGAGAACAGGCTTGGCATATGGACATTTAGGAGAGTCAGGCATTACAAAAGCTGGTCACTGCTAATAGAGTGCAACAGGCAGCGCTACACATTGCCGTTCTGCTGATAAACCAAGCTGCTAATCCCTCCTGCGACACTGTGCTGCTCTGCAGCGAAGAAGGAGGGTTTTGTAAGAGTACCACAAAGAACTGCACTGAGCTGAAGCCAGTTGTTCTGGCATCGAAGTGTTTTGTGGCACTCCCCAACAAAGTCATAGGGAAATGCAAACTGTTACAGAGACGACTTTCCCTCTTGCCCCCAACACAGATTTGCAATCAGTAAACTTTTTCTCCTAGTCCCTGAAAGGCTCTCCCTGCTTCTTGGAGAGCAGTAGACAAATGGGGTGAATATTTTGGTCTGTCTGGTTAACAGCCCTGGTTGTGTTTGGCATCAGCTGACGCATTCAGAATAGCTCACCACTTTCCAAGCTGCACCCTCTCTGCTCTTGGATCTGATAGACTTCAGGCCTATGAACTCTATTAAAGTATGCAAACCTTCTCAACTCCCTCCTTACTTCTACTAGGCTGGGGATGACAACTACTGCAAGGACTCACTTCTTTCTGTGTGCAAAGATTCATAGCTTGTTTTTACAATGCAGCTTTGTAAAGTGAAGAAGCCATTCACTGCTTCTTTTCTCACACCAGGAAACCCACTGTCATCATCAAGTCATCACACCACAGCTCAAGGGCATCAATTCTCTTTCCTCCATTTCTTGTCAAAGCCCAGGGCTCAGAACCATGAGTGGCAGTAACTCGTGGCTTGGCATCAAAAGAGAAAAGTCTGCTGAGAAGAAAACTTGCTTGTAGATACTAATAAGTATAAAATAACGTGGTAATTTTAAGGGAGTGTTTCTTCTGGGTGAGGCTAAGGCAGAACAGGAAGTGATAGGGTGATGAGACCATTTCAGAAAATGATTTAAAAAATTTGTATGACAAATGGCACATTATTGTATGCCCTAGCTAGCACTGTCACATTTTAATTCTGGTGTGTCTGCTCTGGATCACTATGTTCACTTGCTAGTTCTTGTTTCTGATAGGCTTGGGTTGGATCTAGACATATCATGGATAGTGATGGAGACATGGGCCATGACTGCATTTAATCAGACAGGCTAATGGAGTTGATCTAGAGTTCCTCTACCTCTTCTCACTCCAGAAAATGCAGCCCCTTGGGTCTGTCCCTGTGCTTACTTACTTAGCTAGGTTTGGTATATGTTCTTGTTCTTGTGAACCACTACTTGGAGAAAAAATGCCCAAGTTCAATATATATAAAAAGACAGGGAACAAGGAAGCTTGCTAATGGTAACCGAGGAGGTAGCAGAGACAGAGAAAGCTCATAACTGTGGTGTGCTGGGCAGGCTGAAAAAGTGTAGCAAGAGGAAAACAGTACAAGTATCCCTCCCACACTTTTAAATGGCAAATTGCAGCTGTTTTCTTACAAAAATGGTTGGAATACCCTCATGACTTTTACCAGCACCTCTTTAAAGGAAGTGCATTGCACTACTGCTCCTTTTATTGGTGAGAGAGAAGAAAAATCCCCCACCAACAATCATGCTTTTTTTTCTAATGGTCTGTATAAACATTTGGGCTGGATTCTGAGCACATGTAAATTTTATGCTGGCAAAGCTCTGTGAGTTATTTGCTTCCTGGCACAAGTGGTAACTAGAAGCAGAATCAGTCCCTTAACTTTTGCGAGATGTTTATTCTGCCTAAACCATCTCCTATTAAAAACAATGCCGAGACTCTAACTGAAAATCTCATGTTAATCTGGCATGTGCCTTGTGATCATGACATTTCTGTTCTCTAGTAAAAGACAGGAATATTAATACTTCCTGCTGTTCCCTCAGCACATGCAGTGATGCATGTACACAAATAAACACACATACACACCCCTCCAGTAACATTACTGGAAAGGCTCCTGGGTTATCATTTGGAAAAGTGAAGACTCTTCTTCCCTAGCATCACTGATTTCCCCAGCCCAGAGTCCGTCCTAAGTAAGATTATTTTTCTCCTCCATTGACTGAACTAAAAATTCCAGCCTAGTGATACACGTCTTATGAAAAGCGAGAAGGGTTTCATCTGTACGCAACCAAAAAGGTAAGGTTCCATATAACAGGAACCTTCTGATGTGGTTTTAAGCATCCCAGGCTCAACAAAGACAGAAGAGGGTTCCCTGCCAAAGCATCCCACAAAATAATTATTTAATTTAGATTTGATTAGAACTCTGCAGTTAATGATTTTTTTTCTTTGAGTTCAGTGACCAAGCAGATCATAAAGAGAGTGTGAGAAGAGGTGAAGTTTTCAGACAGACCAATAGATTTTGTTTGGCTTGAAAAAAACGTGCTTGTCTCTGGGTTTATCAGTAGCATTTTAACCTATTTTTATCTTTCAAAGTGAAAATACTTCCAGAACAAGTTAAAATTTTTAATTCTTGCTTGTGTGTATGTGCATTTGCACATATGTATGTATGTGACTGCATATATTTAGATGTAGATATGACAATGTGTAAGGGGGAAGGGAGAGAGAAAGAGATGACTAAATGTATGAGCACATATAAATATATTTTCCATCAAAGTTATGAATTTTGGTAATGCTTGCAAATGGTTGTAATCATTGACATCAATCCTGTATTTTTGGTAGGTGTACAATTTGCTGACACTTTTGTCAAGTACTGTGTATGCTTACGGTGAAAAAGATCTTTTCAGCAGATCATAGCCATACACTGTGTAAAGGAGTTTTTCCAGCTCTAGGACTCCAGCTGTAGGCTTATTTGATTCTAGGAGAAGAAATATATAAGCCAGAGAATTAGGAGTCAGTGAGTGGAAGATGCTTCTGAACAAGCTCTCTTATAGGCAGTTCTGCAGTTTCTGTGGCTGATCTCTTTTGGACGAAATGTGTTCAAGGCCTCTGCACACTCCTGAATAAAAAAAAGCACAGGCCCTTTTTGGTGCATACAACAGTAACCACAGACAGCTAGGGAACCAGGATTGAAGGCTCAGTCAGGAAGTTCCATAGATGAATAACTTATTTTTCAACAAATTATGCAAGGCTTCAGAAAGGGTTATGGATTGACTTTCATAATGCTCAGTGGTCTTTTAGTGGTAGCTATGGTTAGAATCTTCCTTTTTTACATAATCAATGAAGCATGGAAATGCAAGAGAAGACAACTCTTTTGATTAATCTATTTTATCTGGACTCAGCTGTGATTTACTGAGGAAGAAATGAACTTCCCTGCTCACTGGGAGGCTTGAGAAGGATGTTATTTCAGAAAGAAATGAATAGCAGCTTGTCCTCATCTTGAAAGGTTGCAGTCTGAAATTGTCTTTGTGGCCAGCTGGGTTCTCACAAATAGGAATAAGATCCCCCTCTCCTGCCACTCCACACTCAATACTTCTGACCACCATAAATCTCAAGAAGACTTGTGTTCATCAGGGCATCCAGCCCCAATATGAAGAAAAAGTTATAAAGGCAAGCCTATTTGAAATCTCCTCTGTAATTTTCATATCCATGAGGTGATCAAGTCCACTTTGACCTTTAAGAGACTGCACACCCATAATATATATCACCATTTGTTAGATTATTTCCCGATATATACTTAACACAGACTTAGTAATGTAATGGCTTACTCATTCTAGGACATACATTCATAAGAAGCTGGAGTTTTAAAGCATGATTTGTATCTCTGTGAATCACTCAGATGAAAGAACATCGTATCCAGTCGTGGAAGAGAATAAGCACTCTCAAATCATACTAATTTTGGAGGTTGTGAGCAGCAGTGAATCCATATTCTTCGCCCTAGCTGTTCAATATAAATGAAAGAAAGACATGATGCCAACAGACAGAGGGCAATATTTTTGTCCACAGTCTGTCCAGGAGAATTTGGGTTTTTTGTATTTGCCTGTTACTCAAAATTATTTCTGAATTTTCTTAGAAAGTAATAGGTGGCCTAAGCAGCCATATGAATGTCCTGTTGCTGATAATCACTCAAAAGTGAATCCTATCAGTTGAATTCTTACTTCACTGAAGCTTCTCCTCAAAGGATAACTCAAATAGCACATTTAAGATTTTTTAGCAACTATAACCGCGGGCTTTGGTCTTAAAAATGCTTGTCCAGGATGTAGCACAAGTTACAGATTCTACGCTCTCATACAGAGTTCTACGTTCAGTTTTAATATACCCTTAACTCTGAAACTCATTAATTGCTGAACTCTTTGTAAAACTTGAACACAAACAACAAATGTGTGACAAATATGCAAAATGGAATGTATTTATTGCAAAATACCAAGCTGTGTAATATATTTATCTTCCTCGCACTCAAGGTCTGGTCTATTAGATTTTACAGTAATCCTCTATAAGCAGTCTGTGCACACAGTGCCCAGAATAAGAAGTTCTCATCTCAGTTGATTTTTTTTTCAGTTCTATGTTAAACTAACTCTTTCCGGAATCTTCATCTGCATGTATTTGCTAAATACATGCACTTACATCTTCTGACTCTCATGCTAAATAAATATCCTTTAACCCCACTTGTTTCTATTTCAGAGAGATAATTCTGTATTCAGCAATGAAATATAAAGTAAAAGTAAAATAAACAGCAACTCCTTATTCAGTGGCATAAAAAAGTAGTGAAATTAATTATGAACATTCTAGGAAAGGGTACAGGCAAGGTTATGAAACACTTGCCAACACTGGTATTTGTAATCTTTGTGAATAAGTAATGCAATAACACAGGGCAAGTGTGTGTGGGAGGCATGCTCCGAAGAAGCTGGCTGTTTTCCTCTCTGACCAGTTGAGCTGTTATGAGTAAAAAATGTTGTTTCTAAAGGAACCTGTAATAAATCCTTTGGGGAGTATTACATGTGCTGATAACACACATAAACCTTGTAAACATATTAAAGTGTCAGGTTTTAGTAGCTCTGGTTCATATGGATGTTTGTAAATGTTAGTGAAGAAATGCAATGGAAATCTTGTCACACAAGCTGCTTGCTCCCACATTCACATGAGATCCTTCTCCTCTGCCTTCCTCTTGAAAAGGAACCTCATTTTATACTTGAGATTAGGTAATGCTGAGGAAAAAATGCTCATGTCCTACCTCTACTGTCCCTTTCCACCAAAATGCTCCCAGGAGAGAAGCTGCTCCCCTGGTGAATTATGAGGCGAGAAGTGGGGTGGATGAGCTGGCGACTGACAGAGGATTTATGCTCTTCTGAGCAACCCTTCTTTGCGTAGCGATGCCCTCAGTCGATGCCTCAGTGCAAGTACAGTTTGCAGCCCTGACATCTAACTTGCCTTTTAGCATGCGGAAAGAGCTGGGCGCCTCCAAAAGGGATTGACAGAAAACAACACACTGACCAAGGAATTTTTAGGAATTTCTTAGGGAAATTCTGGAGCCAAACTGTGTCTCAAATGCTAGCTATCTATGGTGTATCCCTGGTCAGCACTGCAAGGACATGATTCTGTCAGCATCTGGTAGGCAGCCTGGCAAGCCAGTGTATTCTTTAATAAAACAAAATAGGACTCACTCTTTCCTTTTAAAACACACCAAGAAGGAGGCAGCAGCCTTGCTACCCTCAATGTTTCCCAAAACTTAGTGGCTAAAATATTCCACTGGGACCTGGAAATCTGGACTAAATTCATTCTTCTATCTGGCATGACTCTAGCCCATGTCAATCTGCTTGGATAAACTGGCTTTTGATATTCTGGATTTGCATGTAATCTCCGTTCCTTTGGTGGCATCTGTTCCACTTTGCGCAGAAGAGGCAAGGGCTCAGTGGGCCTGTGTAAATGAGCAGGCATGTGCATGAGTACCTTCCAATGTGAATAAGCAATTGCCTGCCAAGTGGGCAGTCCTGGGCTCCCTTTGGAAGAACTTCATTTTGTTTCACATTTTTTACCCAGGGTTTGTTTAAAAGAAAATCTCAGTCTTTGTAGAAGAGGCTCTCCATGGCTGCAGGAGGTCAGTGCCATTGCAGGCAAAGGCAGTAGCGTGAGTCTTAGTCACATCTCTCGCGTTCAGCTCCAGTCCCCTCTGCTGTGTTCTTGCCTAGGACCACTGGAGGAGTATACGTTCTGTAGCACCTTTTCTAGGCAGGTGCTATTTCTGATCGCGCAAGTAAATAATACCATTTAAAAATACATGATCTATAGTGTGTTGTCTTTAAAGCAAAGCACGTAAAAATGTTTATTAGTCAGCTGTCATATAACCATAGTTAAATTGCTTTTTTTTAAAAACAGCATTACTTATCACACTGTTCACTACAACAACAAAAATAAAGTTAAAGTAATCATTAATAAATCCTGCTGGACCCTGTTGGATCCTGCTTATTATGACAGCGTCTAATAAGTAATTGTTCTGCCATTGCAAGAAGCCCAGTTATTCAACTATTTATAGAAAAAAAAGTTGCTGCTCTTTTTTTGAAAAACAGAACTTGTTTTGCATGAGTAAGTATTCTCTGAATATTTTTATCTGTGGCATTGTTTGTGGTAATAGCAGACAGACAGACTTTTGTATAAAAATGTATATGGTTTCAGTTGCCTCTTGTCATCTGATAAGATTGCTTTGTTCTGAATTATTTTGGTAAAAAATTGGCAAAGTGATACTGAATAGTTCAGACTCTAAAATTAGAAACGAGACAAAAATATTATTTTTTTATTAGCTGATATATCTCTTTCACCAGGCTTTTACAACTTTTAAATTACTTTCAAGAGCAAATGGGACTGTTTACTGTAGAGGAAAAAGGTTTTTAAGAACCTCCATGGTTTTGATGGATGAGTTTTCCAAGTAGTCACAGTCTATAAATGATTAAATATGAAATGATAGGCAGCTTATTAATCTTAGTGAATAACAGCAACGGCCAAAGCAGCACACTCAGTTTATTCATGCGAAGACAACACGAACAGGCTAAATAACAGGTAACGAATAAGACTGATTTTGAAATCCAGGCTCAAATTTTATTACGTATATCTTCCCTTGTCTTCACTGAAAATTTTACAGTAAGAAGAAACAGACCAAGGATTTCCAAGGCTTGATACACTAATAACAAGACTTAACAAAGTTATCTGAGTTAACTTTATTGACTTCGGTCAGCAGATGGATTTGGCACAATAGGTGCAAGTAGTAAAATAGCTATTTTTTTCATACGCTTAAGGAAGATATTGCCTTCCAAATAGACTGTATATTACAGTTTTGAAAGGTGCAGAGCATTGTTTTCTCCTACAGAGGTATCTCACATATTTGGATCATGAAATTTTGCAAGTACTCGAGCACTGGAATTCTTCCCAACCCAAAATTTTTCTTGAGGTCCTGCAGAAAAAGAGCTCTCTCCAGCTCCAATGAAGTCCATGAGACTTTCTCTGTTGAGGCAGGTTCAAGCTCTAAAACCATTGCAGTAATGATAATAAAAATAATTTGTTCAGTGTGCTAAGAGAAATAGAGGAGTTTTTATATATTTTTTGATAAACCATTTTATATCAATGGCTTTGAGAATTTGTGGCCATACATACATTTCCAGTTTAACGTAATTTTAAATATAAGAAAATCCTTCAGCAGTTGGAAGAAACAAATTTGAAATTATCACCAGTTCAGATTTCAGATATAAAAGGTGAACTGGTCTCTAATGTTCTCTAGTCTCAATTGCTAAAGCTTTTGGGATAATAATATGTATTGTCCCACATACAGCTGATATACTTCAAGCACACATCTACATGCATATATACTTATTTTTTTAAAAAAAAGGCAAAATACCCCTATAGCTCTAATGCTTTCAGCAACAGGTAGTAATTTTCTAATATTTATTTATTTTAAATATCTCTATTACAGAAAGTGTTAACAGTTTATGAAAACATGATGAAACAGTTCTATGGCTGCTTTTGTTTCTAATGACTGTATTAGGAATTTTACGATCCGTTTCAAAACAAACAGGATCTCATCCAAAAATGAGAAATATATAAAAGTTTCATTGAAAAAATGATGCACTTGTCACCAGCAAAGTATTTACTCAGACAATATAAACATGCAATCATCACAGAAAAAAAAATCAGCGACACACAAATACTTTGAAAGAGAACTAACAGTGAATAATTTAATTCCACTCAAAGACAGATTCTTACTTGATGGCTGCTTGCTTGTCTAACTTCTGCTTTAAATTATTGCACTCAGATCTTAACTCATTTCTTAAAAAAAAAAAGGTCACAGCACCTATTTTGGTATGCAGTATTGGCATTGGCAGACCATGCCATGCCAATCCTATCTTAAGTTTAGATATTAAAAATATATATGCTGGGGGTGAAATATCAAAAGAAGTAAGTTTTCCAAAATGCAGTGTTCTTTTAATTAATAATGCAATTTGTCTTTTCTTGTTGAAAAGGAAGAAGTACATTTTATCTCTGTGTGAATGACAGCCTCCAGGAAGCTGTAGGAAATCCGAAGACACAATTCTGCCAGTAGGTCTTATGTCAGTTCTCTTCTGGTTTATTTTCGTGTAGCTATATTTTCAATCAGGCAGTTATGCATCTGCTATGATTTTGAATTCAGAAGCAGTCCCATGCAAACCAAGACGTGGAGGCAGAGCATTTGCAGGATGCAGCCCGCAGGCAGTGGCCGCGAGCAGAAGTGGAGGCTGGAAGACCTGCAGCGTGGCCTGACTGAACAGATGCTGGGGAGTGCGAACGAGCGGTACAGCACTGCGAGGAAAAGGCATGAGGCAATAGCCAACGTCAGATATGGATGGGCTACCAATAATATACATCGTGGTAGCCGTACGTCCAAATTGCCATTCCACTAATTCATGCTTCTACCGACAGTTCTACTCCCAGACGTAGGGCCTGTGGTGTGAATGCAGAATTTTCTAATTTTGTTTATTCCAAGGATTCCCAAATTTATTTTGTGGCCCACTGGTAGTCCACAGGGCCATGGCAAACAGTCTGCAGTTCATTCACAGAGCCGTGTCAAATAATACTCCACTTCTGTCAATTAAAAGGTCACAGAGAAAGGTGTACAACCTTACACTAGTAACTTCAGTCTGTACTAAATTTTGAGGATTGGTGGTGATCTGTAGAGCCAAATATTTTGGAACTATTGACTTAATCCTGCTTCTCTTTTAAGCAAACTTTACTCACTGGCAGGGCTGTAGAATTTCTCATTTATTATTATATCAGTCTATACTTGTTGCATATTAATCTCTTTTGTAGGACCTGAACAAGCAACTTAACTTGTTAATCTTAAGTGGCTTATCACAGTAAAAAAACACTGACTCTTTGCTACCCATACATTTGCTTTTACACTTTTACTGATTGTGTCAGCTTGTCTAATTTAGGACCCAATCTTCTGTTTGCCCTCCATTGTTGACTTCAGATGAGTTTTGCCTCCATACAGATGACAATACATTTAGTACAGATCATGAGACAGAAATTTAGGATGCTTAAACTAGTAACTTCAGAATAAACTAGTAACTAAGAGTTTGGGAAGTGAAAGAAATGCAGATCAGGCTTTTGCTTCAAGACCTAGTCCTTCTGCTGGGATAAATCAACAAAGGAAACTTCAATTTATACCAGCTGAAAGTCTGGCCCAACATATTCTGACCTAGTCGGTTCAGGCTTTATTATATTTTCTCTTAAAATGTTGTAGTCCACAATGTAATTAATAAAATGTGGACTTGGATATTTTATGGAAAGAAGTAACACAGGCTCATCACTGCTCACAGACTGACTGCTTGATGGTAAGTAGTTTGTACGGTACTTAAAAAAACGTAAGTAGAATAGAAATTTGAAAGTGCTCCCCTAACAATGGGTCGAAGACTTGTGCTTAAGGGAGACTAACTCCGCAAAAGGAACAAAAGTCCAGAGAAAATCTTCAATGTAATAGACAGATGAATTTGACAGGTGTTTTCCTTATCATATCACATTGTCAGTTTTTTTGAGTTACATTACGCACTAATAGCAATTCATAGGTTCGTAAGGCCAAAATAATCAGTGCAAATGGTGACCCCAACCTCTTTTATAGTAACTTTCATAAACATTCACGCTGTAATTTTTGCTTCACACCCAATAACCAGTAGTTAAAGCACGTTTTACAGTCAGCCTGATTTGAGGACCTCAACCGGTGGAGGATCTACACCATATGTAGGGGAGAAGTTCTGATGGTTATTTATCTCCACTGCCAAAAATAATGAGCCATATTTCCATTCTGTTTGTAGCTTTGACTTTTCAGCCACTTGTTCTGCTGTGCACTTAGCGTAACTCTGGTATGTGAAATGTAAAACTCTGAGCGAGTACCCGCTACCGTCTTCATTTCGTACCACCCAGCGGAATTATTCGGAGCCAGCGTTTCCAACCCGACTTCCCGAAAATTACGCTGCTAGGGAGGGGGGCCGAGAAGGGCCTGGGCAGCACCCTGCCCCGCAGCAGTGCCATGCTCGCCGGTCCCAGCGGCCCTTTCTGCTGGTACACCACATCCACGGAGGAAAAGCGCTTGCTTTGCACGCTCAGGCGCGCACGCTACGCACACGTGAGAGCAAGCAGCGGTGCAACCCCCCGCCCCGGGGCGCGCCGGCGCCCTGCGCCGGGCAGCGGCTGCACCGGGCCGAGCCGAGCCGCACCGGGCCGGGCCGAGCCGAGCCGGGCAGCGCCCGGCCGCACCTGCCGCCGCGGGCTGCCCGCCGCGGCACAGGACAGCAGAGGTCGCCGCTGGCCCGGCGCTGGCCCCGGGGCGGCGCGGCCCGGCGCGCACCAGGTGCTCCCGGCCGCCCCCGCCGCCCCCCAGTGCGCGGCCCCGACGGCGGGGGCCGGAGCAAGACGGGGGACAGGGGGTCCCGCGCCCCACGGGGCACCCCGGCCTCTGCCCGCCGCGCCGCGGCTGAGCCTGTGCGCCCGGCGGGGGCCGGCGCGGTGCCCCCTCGGCCGGAGTGAGGGGGCGCGGAGCAGCCGCAGCGTCGGGTCCCGCGGCCGCCAGGGCTGAAAGGAGCGGGTGGGAAGCGGTGGAGGCCGCGAAGCTGTCCCTTGCCAAGGATAATAAATCGGATGCCCTGACATGTTTTACTTAGCCCTCAGTGCCGCCTTGCCGGGCGGTCGTGGGGGTCGGAGGGCTGGAGCCCCTGGATCTCTCTCGCACTCCGCTCCACTTTAGGGGCACTTTAGGTGAATCAGACCTTGTGTTCGGGAGGCACATCATACAAAGGAGGCTTTTCTCAAGGACTAACCATGCCATGCAGGGGAAGGGAGCGAGGGCCAGGAAAAAAAGAAATAATATATATATACACACATAGTAACCCCCCCCGTCCCCTATGCGAGGAAATAACCAAATGCATTTCTTGCTGTTTAAACACAGGCTGTCGTGTTTTATGACTTTTCCTCCGTATCTGCAGCTGTCAGGGAAAAAGGACAGAAATGAACAGCCCCTTCCACACGCTAGGTGCTCAGAAAGGGCCTCCCTCTCCCCAGAAAAGGCGGCGGGTCCGACGCAGGCGAGTGGAGTCCGGAGCAAAGGGCACGTCCCGCCGCCACCCGCTGCTGTATCCCAGCGCCTCCCGTCTTCAGCACCTCCTTGGCCGTCCCCGGCGGGCTCTGCCCCGCAGCGCACGGGGGTCAAAGCGGACCCAGGGCCTCGGACCTGGCCGGAGCTCCCCGGCGGCCAACCCGCACCAGAGCTCCGCGCGAAACCTCCCTCTGCATCGGGTGCCACCCTGGCCCCATCGCAGCCCCAGCCCCACACGCACATCACGCCTCTGCCCCACACCTGGACAGCGACCTCTTTGCCAGCTGCTTTGAAATGGGGTTCATCCGCCGTCGCCTCGCTTTCCTCTCTGCCCGAGGCCGGGCGGTGATCCCGCAGGACGCTCCTCGCTGCTGGCCAGACCGGTCTCCCGCATTGCTCGGTCCGGGGAGCAGCGCCCGGGAGCTGCCGCTGCCGCCCGAGCCGGCACAGCGCCCCGGCGTCGCCCCCTCGCCCGGCCGCCGCCGTCGGCGGGGCTCCCGGCTCCCTCCTGCTGCCCCCGCACCCGGCGGCTGCCTGCGGGAGTTGTCGGGGGCTGGCCTAAGTCAGAAAAGAAGAACAGCCTTCATCCCAGGGGCGTCTAACGAAAAGAAAAAATCAGGGGCTACAGCCCCCGAGGCAGGGCCGGTAGCCCGGGGGCTTCCCGGACGGGGCCGCCGTCGCGACCAGGCGCGAGCAGAGGCTGGAAACCGGCGGGACCCGGCAGCGCCGCGACCCCCCCGACCCACCGCTGGGCATCGCTCGGCGGTGAAGCTTCATCTATAGCATCAGTCTATAGCAAGGAATAAAGTTTTTCTGGGGGGAGAGATATACTCTCCCCATCCTCCCCCAAACTGCTAAATGGTAACTGGGGGTGGAGAAAGGCTTTAAGGTATCACGGCAAAAAGTTACCTGTCGTGTCACCGTGCTTTACCCTGAGAAAGTGGAAAGAGCTAAGAAGGGACGTTCACCCTTAAAAGACGTTAAAATAAAAAGCAGCACACGCAGGTCTTCCCGGAGCCGCGCCTGCTCAACCCGGTGAGTTGAGAGAGAAAAGCAGAAAGGCATCAAAAATCTCCTTCATCCCTCCAACTCAATGAAACTCTCTGCAAATCCGCTCACTCTCTTTGCGGGCGTGGGACTTGCCTGCTAGCTCGCTAGCAAAGGCGTCAGGGGCACAAGAAGCTCCCGGACAGGTGAACAGCACAACGAGAGGAAGCAGAAGTTATCAAAGTATAAATCTCTTCGCACTTACTTCTTCCCTGTCGCCGGACCCTGGAGGCGTGCTGGCTGCCAATGTATTCCATAAAGTTCAAAGTGATAAAAAACCAAGAAATCAGTCGCAATTGCATAGTAACCCTTGGAGAGTTCGGCTTTTCTTCTCCTTTTCTTTCTTTTTTTCTTTCCTTTAAAAAAAATGGGGGGGAGGGGGCAAGGGATGAACACGGCAGCAGAAATACCTGCACTGAGATCCAAAGCTCAGCTGGGCTTGGTTGGTAGCTTTTGCCTTTCCCCCCCCCCTTTTTTTTCTTCTTCTTCTTTTTTTTTTCCCCTCCGCTTTTCCTATTGCACTTTCCAATCGTCCGCCTCGCTACCTGCCGCAGACCTCAGGGGGGAGTCAGCAGCGGGAAGGAGCCGTGCAGCCGCCGCCGGGGTCCATGCCGGGGCGCTGGGCGGCAGCATGTTGCGGGGGTGCCGGGCTGCGGGGGGCTGGTGCGCGCCCGTGTGTGCGCCGGGCGGGCGAGGTGCCGACAGCACGGATGGATGGATGGCGGCGGCGGAGGAGTGCGGAGGGCGGGAGCGGCGGGGGGAGGAGGAGGACTCAGCCCCGCCGCCGCCGCGCTCCGCACCGCCCGGCCCCGCACCTCGGGCCCCGCCGGGCGCAGGTGGGACCGGCCCCCCGCCGCCGCCGCCGGGAGCCGCCCGCCGCCACCCCCGCGGCGCCCCGGGGAGAGCCCGGGGCCGGGAGGCGGCGGCCGAGCCGGGAGGCGGCGAGCCGGGGCCGGCCCCGAGGGCCCCGGCGCCGGGAGGGGGGCAGCTCGGGGCTCCCCGCCGCCCGGGCGAGCCCACCGCCCCCCCTCCCGCGGGCGGCCGCGCACGGAACATCCTGCGCGGGCGGCGCGGACGGGACGGGAGGTCCCGCTGCGCTCCCCGCTGCCGCCTCGGCCTTCCCGCGGGCCCCGCGGAGGTGTGCGCGGAGCGGGGGCGCCCGCGGAGCTGCCGCCAGGCCGCGGGGAGGGGGCTCCCCCTTGGCGAGCGGCGACGGGACGGTTTGCTTGGGCTTTTCCCCGCGGGGGGGACAGTGAAGCATCCCCCCCCCCCCCATTGCCTAAATCTGCCCTCCCGCGAGTGGAGACGGGGAGACGGAAGGGGGGGGGCGGAGGGGTGTCCCCAGTCTGTCCCCCTCAGTTGTCGCTTTGCCTTTTCCCCCCAGTGGCAGAGATTGTCCTGGATGGGACAGAGCAAAGCAACGAGCCCCGTCGGGGGCCGGGGTCCGCCTCCGCCCCCCGAGGAGAGGCGGCCCGGGCCGGGGGCGCCCGCAGCCGCCGCCCTCCCTGCGGCCGGCACCTTCCCCGGGTCCCCGGCAGCGAGGGCGCAGCGCCGGCCGCCCCTCGGCGAGGCGCAGCCTGCGGCTTGACAGGAGGGGATCGCGTTTCTTTTCCCCGGCAAGGACTGGGGATGGGGATGGGGGGGGAAGGGGAGGGCTAGAAAGGGAGAGGGGGACTGATTCAGGGGGAATCAGCGGCTTTGCTGAGCCCGTTCTTGCTCTGCTCCTTATCTCTGCGGCTGTCGCTGGGAAGGGAGAGAAAGCCAGATAAAGCGACGTGGTCACATCAGGAACCTCTATAACGTGCGGAGCAGCCACTCTGTTTGTAACCGTTTTCCTCAGCCTCTCCCCACGCTGCCCCTCTCAGAGCTGTTAAATGTCTGTACCATAAAATGTGGGGGATTTAAAGGTCTGTGGGAGGCTCTCTTTGAAAAGGACTCTGGGGAAAGTCTTTCTAATCCAGGATACTTGAGCCGGATGGGGTGGGATTGCCAGAGAGGCATAAAATAAAAGTAATTCGGCAGACAAGCTGAGGGGCTACTCTTGACAAGAAGAAAGCGTCTTCGCCTCTTGCATTTTGTTTTGCTTTGACGGAGATGGAGGCTTCTCGTGTGTTAGTGCGTGTGTGGAAATTTCTGAGCAAGCCGAGCAAGTGGCGTAAATAAACAAGGCTGGGGAGAAAGGATGGGACACGTGTGTGAGCCAACCTGCAGCCAGCCAGCCAGCTTGCTTGAGCAGCGCTTAGCACCAGTCGGCAGAGAAAGCATGTCAAAAAATAAACGGTCCGCGAGAAACATAAGGAAAACATTAAACAAACGGGGAGTGCATTCCCTCTCCTTGCCCTGACAAAGCATGGCTGAGAAATGCTGCTTGCTGCGCCTCCAGCCCCTTCCCTTCCCTGCCGTGTCCCAGCTGGAGCGTGGACATGTGGGGCGGACACGGTGGGAGACAGACCTGGGCACCGCGTGGGTCACCCAAAAGCATCGGCGAAACTAGCTTTTGCAGCGTGCGGACTGAGGGCCAAGCAGAAGGGCAGCAGCACGCATGAGCGGCCAGCGGGGGAGGGGAGAGGGTCCGTTGTTCGCTGTGGACGAGGAGCAGAGCTGCAGAGCGGGGAGAAAACAAAAGCTGCGCCTTGAGTCAGGATGGGATCTGAGAAGAGACAGGGAGGCAGAGTGAGAGGACACCCAGGTTACCCCTCCAAAACATCTCTGTTAGGCTAGAAACCCCAACAGCAATAACAAACTGAACCCATAAACAGTTACTGCAGCCCTGTGATAAAGGGAGATTTATATTGCTGAAATGTGTGGAAGGAGCTCGTTCCAGAGCGAAACTCTGGCGTGCAATTTTGTGTTTATGTCGCTCATCATGATGAGATATCGGTGGCAAAGTTCACGCTGACATCAGCTATTGCAAGGCAGAGCCAACAGGCAGGGCCGGGGCGCTCGGAGCCGCACAGCTGCGCGTGGGCCTGCAGCGGCAGAGCCGGTGGACTGCAGGTGGTGGGGGAATGGGGTTTGCAAGAAACCCCGCTCTTGCCAGGGCAAAGAAGAGCCAGGCGCACACACAGCCGCAAGAGCTGCTTGTAATATTTCTTTGCAGCTGAAACCAATGAATCAGAAATGGCTCCTAGAGTGTTTTTGTGCGTGGCTCTATTTTTGATTTTACTAAAGAGGGTGGGGAGTGGGGAGAGAGGCTGAAGGTCCATATAGCTTCCAGAAAGTCGAGGATTTCGAAGCCCTCTGTTTTACTGAACGGTCATTAAAACCAGCAGCAGGAGACTCTAAAATCGGCTAGGTGTTGTTTTTAAAATCAAAAAAAGGATCTGCTAATCAAAGAGGACTAGTGTGCAGTGGTTTCACTATTACAGCTCCTGCCAAGTGGTTTTTCTATGCAACTTTCCATAATGAAAAAAACTCTTTTCAGTTTTCACAATAACTATTACATTGGACAAAAAGGAGGTGGGATCAAGATGCCCAGATTATATCCAAAATAAGACTTTAAGATAATAATATTCAATTAATAGCTGATACTGTGCTGGTTTAAAATGGCACTCCAGTCATAAAAACTAGCCATGTGAACAGGACAGCTGAATACTAACCCTTTGTCATTCTTCTCTAGACTGGAAATAGTTTGTGTAAGTGAACAAAAGGGTCATTAATTTGCCTTTTCAACTTGGGAAACACAGTAAAAGAAATAAAGGCCTTGGATTACTTCTGATACATAACTTGAAAATGGAAAGAAACATACTGTGTCAAATACAATTTCCTTATTTTTTAGGTGCTGCTCATGGTGCAGATTGCATAGATCGGATGCCTGCTGCTGAGGCGTTATCCACAGCAACATCCCTGTCGGCTGCGGTCAGCAATGCCTGCTGATGTGAGAAGGGTTAGAGGACTGGAGCAGTCACCCTGAGCAAAGGTTGCACAATCCCGCACATTCACTATTTGTTAAATGCTAGCAATATTCTTGGCACTATGCAGGACCCCAAGTCATGACAGTCTTTGCCCCAGATTTTTTTCTGTACAAGCTAAAAGAGGCAGGCAGAGAGTAGGCAAGACATGCAGAGAAGTACACATATAGATGGATTAACCCAAATTGCATATATACAGGAATATATGTAAATACGTGTGTGCATGTATACATATACATATATATGCATGTGTGTGCCTGTATAATGACTCTTTCCCATATTCCTAAATCTGACAGTTATTTCATTTCTCTGTTTCCTAACATAACTCATTTGTTCTTTAGTCATATTCAATTTAGGAGGTTAATCTTCTGTAACATGGTGAGCATTCTCAAAAGCTGTTAATATCACAAACAGAGGATTACGATTGCATAGTCTAAATAAACCAAAATATATGAGTGATGAGAAATGATTTACTCACAGTAAGTTGAAACTACGAGAATTTGTCTGTGTGCTTTTTTTTTTTTTAAATGATTCCTAAAGATCTAGTCCTAAAGATCTTTAATAATGTCTTTATGCTCCAGATATTTAAAAGATGTGATGGCAGAATGTTAATAAAACATGCAGTAGGGAACAATCCTACATTGGCAATGAATAGACTAGATGACCTGGTTGGTTTTTCCCATCTCTGACTTGTGCAATTCTGTCATTGTAATAAAATCTCCATGTAATCAAAGAAAGTTTTGCCTTTGTCAAGTCTGCAGGATCGGGCCCTAAATTAATATGTCAGTCTGGACTATCCCTCAGCCTGGGCCAAGTCCAAAGCCTGCTGCTGTCAGCTTGACCCATCATCAGTCTGAGAGAGGTTTGGATCTGGTCTTCTGGATAATAATGGAAGGCAGCTGACTCGTTTTATTGTACATAGGGGAAAAAAAGCATATTTGAGGGGAAAAAACACAAAGGCAAATTCTGCAGTACAAACACTCCAGATGCAGTTCAGTCCAGAAAGTCCAAGAGGAAGGCCTCAAAATGAAACCAAGAATGTTTTGGCACAGAGGAAATTTTAGCAGTCAACAGGAGGACAATCAAACCTTACTACGTCACTCTTTCCCTGTATTCATCTATCAGTTAGTTGTCTCTTGATTGCAATCAGACTGTAAAACCTTTGGGATGCAGACCAGCTTTTTGTTCTGTGTTTGCACAGTCTGTGCCTGGAGTATCTATGATCTACCACTAAAAATCTAAGTATTGTCATGGGTGTATCCATGTAGTTTGGGTATAAGTACTCAGGCCAGAGTAGAAGTGATTAATGTAAGTGCTTTCGTAAGTGATGTATGCTAAGTTGAAAAAAATGCTTTTGGTCTAGAATAAGTTTAACCACACAGAAAGTAATACCAAAAAAACGCACCTTTTTAAATTCGTGCATTAGTTTATACAAATTTATTTTTCCTGTGCTGACAGCCTGTAAGGTAGAACTGTAACTAGGTAAGACTGGAGGATATGAGTAATGAAAAACAAAAGTTTCCACGGGACTCTGACACATCCATTCATCTATGTGTTGGCTTTCCTATGATTCTAGTATTTAGGAGGATGACTCACTGCATCTAAGTTAGGAACCTAAACACTTTCTCACTTTGGCTGTGTTTCCAGTGAAGTTATTGGGTGACAATGTCAGCCTAAGTAGATCAGACACTTGCCCAAGGGATTTATTCATTTGCACTTCCTGTGCTGGCACAAGCCTTAGCAGTATGCTGGATTAGGGAAATGAGCTGGCTGAAAAAAAGAAATCCTGCAAAAAATTGGTTTCTTTTCAGCAGGTTCGGTTCCCTAATCCAGTTCACTGTGAGGAGCTAGGAATGGAAAGCCTGATATGTAGAACAGAAAGTAGGGGTAGAGAGTGTCTCAGAGGGATTGATTCAGCAGTCTCACTGCTGGAGGTAAAATGATGGATGTCCTTCAGAATGGCAGGGAATAAAGAAGCCTGCGTCTGTTTGTCCTGTTTACTCGCCTGGTATGGATGATGTGTGTATTGCCCTGGATGTATACAGATGAACAGGTAGACACAAGGGAAGATGACAGTATATGATGTGGCGTTCATGTGCTGAAATTCCAGCTGTCCAGAAGAGCCTCATCTGATTGTCATGAAGTGCACACATATGCGGTGCTGCAGGGCTGGAGATAGCCCAGTTCTGAGGAGGAACTGAGCAGTCACAACATGAGGAGCAGACCATGCAAACGTGGGGTGCCCTGCACTGGGCTAGCACAGCTGTACTGCAGTGCAAAGGGTAGCAAGAATCCTGGCTGAGAGAGACAAAAGGGGTCTTGGGTCCTGTGTTAATAAAAATAGTGCAACAGCAGCATTGCTGCTCCTGAACAGGCATGTCAGGGTTGGCAGACTATGCTGCCTGCCTGACTGCTGTTATCCCAGCTTCCTGACATCCTTCTTTACTACTTCAGCACTGCAACCGCCAAGTGTAGCTCTGGGCTCTTTCCATAGTCTCAAAGAGGGCAGGTCATCTTGGAGGATGAGACTTTCAAAAAACATGCATTAAACATGGCTTTTATGTAGTTAATTCTTCCTCAGCTTCCTCACCATAGTCTACAGGGAAACCTTTATCTCACTTATTAACCTCATGTGCCATGTACTGCTGGCTGATGTGGTGCCTGGTGCATTGCTGTGTAGTCAAAAGCTGTCTCCCACAGCCTGGCACCATGCTCAGCAGAGACCTGCAGGTTATCACAGACACCTGGTGCAGTTGAGCACCACAGCCCTTCTCCACCATGCAGCATGACCCACATCCTTTTCCACTGTGTTGCAGGAGTTCACACATGTCTGAAGAAGAAGAAGAATGAGCTGGAAACAGTTGTTGTTGTTCCACTAGCCATACTTTGTGGCACTTAATTAGAATTTTATCAAGTGGAGACAACTATTACACTCTTTAAAACATTTTAAGAGGTACTCTTGTACTAGATGTCAGTAAATGCTTCTCTGACATTTATGCTAGGAGATATCTCAGTAATAGATGATTGCATTAGGCAGATAATGCTACACAGTGAAGCAGCAATTCTGTAACCAAATGTGCCTGTTTATTTCAGGGTGTAAATTGAAGGTCCTGCAAGACTGTGAAAGAAGATGATGAGGAAGGATGTTCTGTACTTAATTCTGATGTGCCAGAGCTTGGCCCTCTGTTCAGAAGAACATTTAAGCACAGACTAATGTCAATCCCTATTTTGCAGAGCCTGAAACAAATGTATATATTGCACTGACATCGTTTGAACTGAAATATGCATTTAGGTGGTAATGATAGTGCCTTTGCTTAGTGGTTAGGATATGCAGCCAGGAGATAGGAGTTTTCTGCTCATATGACCATTTCTGTTTAATGTGAAATGTGTAAACCATCTTAAGAGACACAGAAATTAAGACTTCACTTGACGTGGCTTAAAATATTGTAGCAATGTAACTGTGCAGGCCACAGTTCTTTCTCATATGGGGGCTGTGGGCTGGTAATGGTTTTGTAATGTGGAGGCTCCGCTAAAGTAATATCAACATCTACTATGTCGAACCAACTGCAAAACAGGCATTAGTTAAAACTTCAGAGCTGGGAGTTAATGAAAGATGCAGGCATCTTCTGCCTAGGAATAACAATTCCTATCTTTTAGGCATATGATTTTGCACGTGACACACAGAACTCAGTGTCAGATGCTTGAATTCTCTCTAAAATCTGTGGGAACAGCTGCACCCCTCCAAAAGGTTATAACAACCAACTTTCATCCTGAACTGAGAGCCACCAGGAGCTGACTGGGAGGAAACCCCAAGTGCAATCTGAGCCACTGTTTTTCCACCTAGCTGAATATCTGTCCATGCCTGATCCAGCCAGCCTGCCCACATCTGGGTAGAAATTCAGGCCCTTTCTTTCAAACAACTGAATCAGCTTTCTTGTCTTTCAAAGTCGACTGACAGGAGATTGTCACCTTCAGTATAATATCCCAAATGGCAATGAAACTTGGCCAGGGTGTGGAGCTGTACTCCATGCATATTCTCAGCATGAGCATGATCCAGGGTTGCCCTTCTGCACCCCGGACTCCAGGCTATGGGATATTTCAGCTGCGGTCACCCCACAGGCTGCCTGTCACCACCATGCTGCGATGGTGCAAAGGAGGACAGATTTGTGGGGTCAGAACATTAGAGGGAGCCTATTTTAAGCCAAATCAAACAAAGTCTTAATTTCTGTCTCTCTTTTGTGAGCAGAAAACTGGTATCTCCTGACTGCATATCGTAGCCACTAAGCAAATTACCATTACAACCATCATTGCCATTTCTGGCTTCCATCCCTGTTTTATGAAGTTATCACACTGCTTGTTGAGAGGAGTCCTGCTCTGCTGGTGGCTGGGTCTAGTCCCTCAGAAAATTCATGCTCTGATTTGCTTGGCCTTGGACCACAACCTACTCACCCAGGATCCCTGCCTGCATTGGCTCTGGGTCTCTGTGGAGGCTAAAGTCAAATGTTTACCCCAAACAAGGAAGGATGCTTTGAATTTAATTAGGGGTTTCTAGAGTAAGCTGCTGCTGAGACATGGTTCCTAGATCACAACCTTTTATGTAGCCATCAAAGCCCCTCTTTGGATCAAACTTCTCATACCAACCAATTACTGTGCTTGTGGCATTATACCCAGTAATAACACTCAGGACATAGCAGGGAAGAGTTTCGTGGTTCCTTACATGAAAGTGTCCCACCAACCTGCCTTCTAAAAGTGAAATAAAATATCCAGCTGCTTAACCTGCGAGTAATGTACCTTTATAATTAACTATTTGAGAGGGCTCTAGTATCCACAGATTCACAAAAAAAAAAAAAAAAAAAAAAAAAAAAATCTAGAGTGTGTTTTATAGCAAGACTTCAAAATCATTATGAAATTGTGTCTTCCTGACAAAACATTTATTCATATTTTATGGAGTTAGTGTTGCGTATCAACAACAGTAGCTTCTGCAACTTTGGTGCCAGGCTATTTAACCAAAGTCAAGCTGTTTAACCATGGGATACAGATGTAAAGAGCACATGTATATGTATTTCAGGAACTAGAAAGCTGATTTTGTAATATGGAGTTAAGCAGGGCACATGGTAGATAACAGTCCCCTTTCACATTCTAACACAGGATTGAGATTTCTTAACAAAGGCAATAGAGTTGCAAAACAGCATGACTTTGTTGCAGTTAGTAATTAATGAGGTGCTAAAAGTGCCTAAACAGAGGATCCCAGACAGAGAATGCATGACTCAAGAGGATAAGAAGCCCCCATCATTTCAAACAACAGTGTCATTTAAATAAACAAGAAGCAAGTAACTCAGTTTTGTGGAGTGGAAAGGGTGCATTAGCAGCCATCAGAGCCCTTCCTACAGCAGCATGCAGATTAGTTGGCACATTTCTGCCTGTGTGAAACCAGTTGTGCTCTCCTTTGCCAAAAGAAGCCAGAGCTTTAAGGTGTGAAACATTTGTTTAAGCCATTATTGGGGGAAAGGGATGGAATCTACCTGACAGGCACTTTTTTTCCTCATAAAATACATCATTTCTCTGTTCTGAGATGAGATGTAAATCCTTTGGTTTATGTCTTTTGATTTCTTTTTTGTTTGCGTTTTAACAAGCATGGGAGTTTTTGTACATTCTGCACAGCAGTCCAGGTTTATTATATTTTTAAACAAAATCAATTCAAATTCAAGTATTATACAAAAATAGCTGAAGTTTATAAAGTGTTTGTCCCGTAATGTTTACTTTCTTTCCAACCAAACATTTATAAATAGATTGAAAGAAATGTGGCAAAGCACCAAAGTCATCCACTAAAATATTTCATAAAAAACTATAATGTGAAAGGGGAATAAAGGAACACTTTGGAAGTGATGTTTGTTAGTGAATTCTTTTTCGTGGAGGGGGATATGATGCAATATGTCATGTTGACCCTTTGGAGTCTATGGCACAATGATCCAAATTTATTCCTGGAGGGACTGCAGTGCTGTACATGAGTTGTAGTCAGATTGAATTTATCTACACATTTCTGCAGTTAAAAAGATGTGTTTTTTTCTCTCTCTCTTATAGTTAGTAACTGAGGATCCATCACATGTGGGGAAGTGGTGGAGCTAGTTAGCAAGAAATACAATTTCTTTATTTTTGAATCCAAGCAGCTACAGCATATTTAAGCATTTTTTTCTTCAGGTACCTTTCCTTCTTAGTGATCTGCAAAGAGAGAGGGAAAAATATGCATGCCCTCTGTTCGGTCTTCTTTATGATGTATAAAACTTAGGGAAGTTTTTTGATGTTCTCTTTGTTCTACAGTAGAAACATAGATATAAATGCTTTGGAAGACTCTATGCCTTGCATCCACGTGGCTCTTTCTTGGAAATTCAGTGGCTTTTTCTGTGCTACTTTTTCTTCTGCTAAATTTCTCACTACTACTTGCAACCCTTTGCAGCTCTCCCAGAGTGAGCAGTAGTGAGAGCCTTAGCGGGTACGGAGTCTGGCTGGACACTGGTGTTACATGCTGTTGTGTTGTGCACAGCCAGACTGAGGGAGTTCAGCTGAAATGATCATGGAGACCTCAGTAACTGCATTGATAGTGCTGGTTTTAAAACAGATAACATAGTTAGCATTTTATCCCTTTCAGAAGGACAGGCATTTGGGATCTGCAGATATTGTGACACTAAGTTGAGTTTGTTTGAAGCCTCAGCTCAGGAGACCCTTCTTCCCAAGGGTTGAAGCGAATGAGAGTCCTGTAGTACAACAGGTCCCTTATAGAAAGGGGTCCACTGTGTTCTGACTAGTCACTTCAGACCAAATTAAAGCAATGCTGTTGCTTTTAGTTGAAGAAGACAGGCAGGATTTGATCTCCCTTACTGGAAAGCAAAGACATACACTATTATGGCTACTTCACCTTTTATTAAAAATGAAGATTTTTTCCTTGTTTTTCAGGGATGCACTTCACCCTGAGTCCTGTGGAAGCCCGCTTCTGCCCAGCACTGGGCAGAAAGCTCTGCCTAGGAGAGCTGGCCAGTCACCAAGGGATGGCATTCAGAGAGAACCACATTTCCATGGGACTGCTGTGGGAGTGTTTCTACAACAAAAACCAAATCTCCTGTATCAAGCTTTTCCTTAAAAATACTCTAGAGGGAGTCAAATCTAAAAGTTTATTTATCTTTAAAGTATTTCCACTGCTGTTCCTTCTTTAAAAACATTGTTTGTTTCCTGTTTATTTGTTTTAGGCATATCTATTAATATAGCCTTTTTATTTGACTGTGTTTGTACATCTTCAGATCAGATATGTGCTAATGATACTTAAGAGACATTACTTGGAGTGATCTGTCACTGCCACAGGAATAAATAGCCCTTGAAACCAGCAAATACCAGTTTTAGCTTTGAAGGAAACAGGGTCCTAGGAAACAAAAGTAGGAAAGAAAGTAAAAAATATTTCATATCTGAAAGAAATGGAAGTATTGCTTGTGTTAAAGATCATTTTCCACCATGCTTTGTATGACACTTAAGTCTATTACATGGTAAGCTGGTATTTGAAATGTAACTCTGAATCCCATCCCACACATCCCATCAGTTACACACCAATCTCTTGGAAGAAGGCTATGGACAGATCCTATTTTAAAAAGTGAATCCACCTTTAACACCGATTTATTATATAAACGTGCTACTATTCTTGCTTACAGTTGTCATTGGACTGTGTTTTTAAGAATTAAACGTATACTGAGATGGGAGGGGAGGGAGGGCTGTGCCACCTCAAAAGTTGTTCTGGGAGACAGTCTCTCTCTTTTGGAGCAGAGCTACCTCTCTTTAACCTCACTTTGCATACGTATCCAATGTAGCAGCAGACTGGAAACTTGTCTGCTTTTATTTAGCGTCCTTTGTTACAGCTGCTGAATGTCTCCTGGCTTTCTGACAACAGCAGAAAATGAGCATTTGTAAGAATACCTATGAATTCAATTTGTTCTTCCCTCAGAGGAGAGAAAGAGTGTGCAATGCTTATAAGGTTCCCTTCTACAGATTCCTCCACAGTCATTGAAGGAATTAAACCTACTGCTTTGCAGAAAACACTGTCTGGTATCTGGCAAACCAGAAACTCGGCAAATTCCCTGAGATCCAAACACCAAGCAGAGATAATGAGTGGGAGGCCAGGGCTAGCAGTTGAATTTCAACCTGGTTTCACTCATCAATGAACACAGCCTGTTGTGACTCTGAGAGCAGAGCCCTATTTGTGCTAAGCCTTGTGCTTTGAGGGAATCCATACTTCTTTGATGAGAGAGATGGGAAGGATGTGGCGGGGGGAAATATTCACCTAGAGGTAGAATTGATCTGATCAAATATTTGCATATGAATTTGTCATCTAGGTTTCTTCTCTAGTTGGTGGAAACACACAGGTTTTCCTATGACTGATACATTTGTCTTATGGTAGATGTCTAAGAGCTGAGATAAATTGTGCCCTAAAATATGTAGGTGTCTAAAGTAAAGTGAAATCATTTCCCTTCTACACTGTTGTGTGTATGCACATGAATGTGCAGAGGAAAGTTTACACAATTGATAGAGTGTGAGGAATAACTTATCTCTTTTGATATTTTTGATTTCCAAAATTATTCTCGTTGGCTTTGTTTCACTTAGGCCTGACACATTTTGAAGAAATCCCTGGAAAGCACTGCTCCCTTTCCTCTCTGTGCCTCTGCCTCCTAGAGTGAGTAGAGCACCTGTCCATTCAGTGGGAAAACAGTGCTCACTCCCCTCTTTGCCAGCATCTAGTAAGTTTGCTGTGGACCCTGCAGCAAGAAGTCAAACGGGACATCTTGCCTAACAGTGCTCGTCATGTTGACTTGAGCTTTTACAGCCCTTTGTCTATAGCTTGTACTTTGTGTTCTTCCTCGTCTCTGAACTCCAGAGCCAGTACCTTGCCCTGTGGCTCTCAGACAGCCCACATAGCTCCTGCCACCCGTTTGACCTAAGGAGGTGTAGCCAGGTCTCTGTGTAGCAGAGGAGCAGCCCAGTCCCTGCAGGCTGTAAAATCTCTCTCCCTTTTTAACAGAGCCCCTGTTGGAAAAGTCCCAACTGATGTGCGGAAGAGGAAGTCATTGGTCAGAAATCACTGGTTAAGGCAGGGGAGAGCCACGCTGGTTTTCCTGTTTCCAGCCAAGACGGACAGGGAGTTGATTCCCAGTTCTCCACAGCATCAGAAGGAGAAAGCTGGGTTGGGTTCCCCTAATGTAACCTCACCTAACGTAATCCACAACTTCTCTGTAATTCTAGAGAGGGACTGCGGTGGTTTCTGTCTGTGCCTGACTCCCCAACCTATCCTGATGGCATCAATAAAAACCTGCTTCCACGAGAAACTTCAGTTTCAATGCATCTCCTTTTCTTACAAAGCTGCTAGATTGAATAATCTAGTTATACTGCTCAATAGTATTTTCCTTTTGGCACTTTCTAACCATAACAATGAGCTTCCCTGAGGAACAACACAGGCTAAAGGACTAGTGGATGAACTATAGCTGTATTTTTCAAATAGATTAGTGAAGAAATGGGTGAAGAGGAAGCTGGGGTTAAAGCAAAACACTGCCCTACACCTCACATTGGCTCAAATAACATATTCTCCTTCTCTGTTTCTTTCTTTCTTTCTCTTTCTTTCTTTCTCTCTCTCTCTCTTTCTTTTTCTTTCTTTTTCTCTCTCTCTCCTTTCCTTATTTTTCTTTCTGGTAGTAAAAGAGATAAATTAGGTTTTCTGAAGCTTATGAAGAGTCTTAGTGTCTTTGTTATATACACAATGATTGACTGCCCTCTCTCATAGCCAAAAAACAGAATCAGTAGAACAGTATAAAAGGACACTTTATTAAAATTAGATGGTTGGCTGCTGCCTTTGATGCATCTGTGCTTTTATCACTAAATAGAATATTTCACACTTTTCATCTTCAAAGCACCTATAAGCATTTACTCATTAGTTTTCACAGTAACCTAGAGAAATATCATTACCATTACCATCATGTCCATGAAAAAAGCTGAAACACAGAGCACCTCTCCAAACTCACATCTTTTTCTTACAAGTTTTCCACCAGCCAAACTTCCCTTATGGTAAAGATAATGACAGATTTGGTGCCGACAAGCCACCGACAACCACCAGCATGGGTTTCAAACATTGCAGTCCGCGCTGAGCTAAGACTAGACTGTGTCACTGTTGAAATGGCAGCAATCAGTCCACAGCAGTGTTGCCATTATTGATACCTATTGGTGGAGCTGAGCAATGGGAATGTTCTTTGGACCAAAATCAATACCAACATAGCAAAACAGTCTTGTCCACAATCAAGCGTATTAGCTGTGCCAAAATAACCCTCTGTAAATACTCCCATTCAGTTCATCTGGAGTTATGAACTCTAAGTTCAGGGCTCTATAAGTCATATGTAGGACATGGAGCGGTAAAAAAGGCATACAGTATGTGACAAAAATCTGGGGAAGGAAAAAATATCACGTTCAATCTGAGCTATTTTGCAAACTCTATTCTTACTAGTCTTGTTGATTTTTTTATAGTGGACTTTGGTGTAACTTGGTCCTGTATGAGCAGAACATGGATTTTAGACACGATTTTGCGATCTTATCTGGTGTTACTCAGCATTAATACTTACACAGTTATTCATTATTGGCATGAAGTATGTATGGGTAGCAAGGTAATTGTGCCAGGGATGTACAGACACATGAGCAAACTCCATGCTGAAGGTTTATAACCTCAAGGACAATTTTGATAGAATATGGCTCTACTGCTTCTGGGGCTGGCTAGGCTCCAGAAGCAAAGTAGCTGCTTGGATTCAGCATGAGCCCCAAGCTAAAAAGCCCTGCTGGGCCTGAACTGGCACTGTGCAGAGCCTGTTTGGGTAGCTTTGCACTGGCTCAAATTGCCAGTGAATGTAGCACTACAGGCACAAGGTGATGCAGAGGCTGAGCTCAGCTGAGCCCTGGCACAATGCAAAAGGTCTTATCTCCTCCTGGGTGGCGATGTTCCCAGGCAGTGCATACGTGTAGAGCCAGCCCTGGCTGAAGGTCGCTGGCATCAACTTGCAGGACCGGAGCTGACCCTGTGCAGAGCCACTGCTGCACCCACTCCAGCCCATCCCTGCGTTCCTGTATTATCTGAATTTTATCATTAGTCCTGGTCCCCCTGCCCTCCTTTCCTCCCGCGCCCTGCTCCATGCAGTAAAGGGTTGACCGAAGCTGTTGGAGCAACTGAGCTGAAGTCAGAATTTTCTTGTGCAAGAAAGGGCTGCAGAAATGGCTCTGGCAGAAATAGGTCCTACTGTGAAAGGAGGTCTCTGTCTGGAAACTAAGAATAAAAGTGCTGCCCTAAAATAAAAATCCCCCCCAAGATTTAGAAGACAAGAGAAAAAATATATCCACTTAAAAATGCTCAAGACTGCATCTACGTAGCAGCCTGCTGGGGAGAGCTCACTGGATTAATGGAGTAACCTCTCACCCCTGGAAACTAGTTTAAATCTTGCCTTAGGGTAATAAAGAAAAATTGCATCTGATGATGTCAAATTAGTCCCTAGTGGACTTTTTTCCACATCACAAATTCACCACAAATTTCACATAATTTGTCATGATTGGCAGAATCTTTTGGGGAGAAGTTCAGGATGGGAATAACTGAGGTTTTGTAGGATAAAAGTCAGGCGCAGTGACAGAGCTGTTTGGAAATGGCTTTAGTGCTATCAGCCCTCCGCTGTCAGAACAAAGCCCCAGATTCACCCCCACTCATCAAAGTAAGGGAAACAAGTAGAGAAACCATCATCTCATGACAGAACTAAACTATTAGAGCCTCTACAGCCAAGGAGTTTTGTCAGAGCCAGATCTGACCTATTCCAGATTTGCACCAGCATGTCTCATTCAGTTAAGTTAATTTGGAATTTACATCAATCTAAATGCGAGGTAAAATTAAAATCATATACTTACTAGAGTAATTAAAGGTAGTAGTCTTGTCATAAATAAAACTGCAGATTGTGATGAAATGGGGACATTTCATGTGGACTGTGATGTGTGAAATAGTGGTTTGAGAGAATTTCCCCAGTCTGTAGGTGTACATCTCTTTCACGCACCAAAACACATCTGTCTCACACATGCATGTGTATACACAGAGGCTGAGGCCTGATGACTTAAGGAGCATTTCTTACTCATTAGATTTTTGAACAAATGATTTCTAAAGAAATAAAAAGATCTGTTTAGAAGACTTTGAAGAAGAATTTAAAGGATAGGAGAAGAAACAGAAAAATGGTGGTAAAAGAGCTGGGGGAAGCTTAGGTCAGGATTCAGAGTTGATGGGATTTCAGATCTGTCTTCTGCTCATTCTGGTACTTGAGCAAAATCACGTTTGGTGCAACTGGGAGCCTGCTAAGAGAAGGGCTGGAGAAGTTAGCCTAAAGTCACTTCGTCCAGCGATACGATTTAAGAAATACATTCCTTATATTTGGATGCTGTGAGAAAGAGATAGTGCATGGCCATTCTGATGCAGGCCCACTTGGGTGTTGGAGTAATAACACTATCTACTTATGTAGGCTGGTGTTATTGTACACTGACTTTAAAAGCATCACAGCCCCTTTTTGTGTTATTACTGGATGTCCTTATTTCAAGTAGGAGGACTTGTCAGACGGCTGCTTTCCAGATTTATTGACTTTGCTCATATCCTGTTGAAAATTCTTAATAACGGTGCTGAACTGGATATAAACATGTGTTTAATGTCTTTGAACAAGAAACTTAAGTACTTTGCAAAGATTAGCTGAAATAAGTGGCAATAACATGTGTGTTTTCTTTAAACAACAGGCAAAAACTGTGCTTATTTTTTATGAATATGCTCTCTTGACAAAACGTACTTTAGAAACCTTGTGCTAAATTCTCCCGCTGGTTATTTTGGCTGTTTCTCACTGATTTTTTTTTCTGTGTTGATCAAGGTGTGGGGGGCAACACGGTGCCTGTTGTTAGCATTGTGCTTCGTTGTGTTTCCCGTGGGGCTTGGTGCTGGCAGAGTCAGGGGCCTGGGGCCTGCATGCTGCCGTCTGGCCACTTGCGTCTGCTGGCGAGAGGAAGGGGAGGCTGGTGGGCTGCTTGGAAGGAGCCTGTGAAAGCAGGCAGAGGAAAGGAAGCTGATGTACGCAGCCCAACAGCCAACCTGTGTGACATTTCGGAAGGGTTCTGTATTTTTCCTGGTAAAGGCTTAAAATCTACAATTGGAAAAAGGCTAAAAGCCATTGTGTCTAGAAGTTAGGGCCATCCATCAGCTGGCAGTCAGTTAAGAGCGGAGCAATATCTAATTCAGCCCTTGACATAGTACATGCCCTGAATGAAGCCCGGTTTCATGGACCCATTTTACGGCAGTGCCAGCTTAAGGAGTTTTTTGCCTCTGCTTCCTGTCCTCCTCCAGCCCACCGGGCTACACCAGCACTGCTGCTTGTCTGTTTGTGTGGGGAACTTTCCTGCTGGACAGTAACCTGATTTTTTTTTCCTTTTTTTTTTCTTTTTTTTCTGGCAAGTTATTTTTTCAGCCATATCAGCATCTAATCCAATTCCCCACGCAGCTGCATCAGGGCTTGGAGGGGACGTCTGGAGGCAAAAATGAGCAGATAGATAGGGAAAGAGGAAGGGGGAACACAAACAGTTTTGCTGCCAGATGTATGACCTAACCTTCCTCCCTTCACCTCTGTGACTCCCTCTCTGTCTCCAATCTGTTTCAGTGCTGGCCGTGTTGTAGCACAGGGCCCATGCTCTACTCAGCTTTTTTATAGTGCCTCTTACAGGGGGTGGCCTCTAGATGATGCAAATAAATGGTAAGATGGCCAACCTAAATTAAAGCTTTTTTCCTATATAAATATATTTTCTACATAGCTAAAATATGTGAAATGTAAAACAGGTAAAGCTTAAAAGTGCTTGCTGAAATGCTAGGTTATGTTCATTTCCCACCTGTCAGCACTCTTAGCAACTCCCTTTGAATGACTACTTTCAAAGCTTTGCACCAAGCATTTCTCCAACATACTCAGATGTGTTACAGATCCTCATCTACCACTCTAAGTGCTAATATTTCAAAAAAAGAAATCTATCTGGTGGAAGCAGGCAGTAACAAGAAGGACCGATTCAGTGGATCAAGCTTTAAATGAACAAGCTTTTTCCTATGCCATCATACATGCAACAGCTTTAAAGACCAAGTACAAAGCATGAAATTAAGTGCGTTAAGCTGAAGAATATGTGCTCAAGTCCTTCCTCAACACCAGGGAGATGAGGAAGAGAGAAGACTCAGAATGGATATATATTTAAATTGCTAATAAAAAAATAAACTTTTCCCTAAAGGACTCTCTCACTTCCTGATTTTGTAAAAAATTTTCCCCAGAGTGCATCTAAAAATATTCCCCAGAGTGCATCAGTAATAACTCTTCCATATTTTCACAAGTTAGGAGTAAAGATGAGCTGAAATTTGACTTCAGTGCAGTTATGTCCCATATAAGCAAGAGAGTAAAGTTACATGGTTCTCAGTGCATGCATAGATGAATACAGACACGTCCACCTGCACACACACATCCCAACCTGTTCAAATAATACTTTCATCAAAAACTACTGTCAGAGGGGAAGGTCACAGGATACGATGTGCAATGGGCAGCTAAGGACAAAGAGAGATGGTGTCATAGGCAAGATCTGACAGCAGAGGAAGGATTCAGATAAATCTGCATGGTTTCTGTACAAATCTGTGTGGAATTTTTTTCCTTCAAAAAATACCTCTCAACTATTTTAATCTAAACCAGCACTCCTTTAGCTAGTAAAAACAGCAAGGTCTCATCTTTTTGCTGGCTACTCACTAACAGCATATATTAGACTTAGAATTTTTTTCTGTTGTGGATGTCTGATATATAAATAACACCGTATGTTAAGCAGAAGTGGAAATAAAATGTCATTCTTACTTTGAAAATGATGCCCCAATTTAGGAGCCATCTCTCTGATCAAAAATGCAAATGCTGAGGTGTTCTGCTTAATCTTTGCAAAATACTATATTACTTTTGTGCTGCCTCCAACTATATCAGGTATTGTATTATATATGCAAGGGGAAATCCCCATCATCTTCCCACAGTGTGCTGCCAACATATATCAGTCAGAAAATCTAAATGTCGTCAGGAATGACCCACAGAGTGAAAAATTTCTGCCTAAGACCATATGGATCCCACTGGCCTCAGGAAATGTTTGAAGACTGCATACACATTTTGTCAAGATTTTTGAAATCCCAGGGGGCAAAGAGGGAATAAAAACATGACAGAGAGTAATTTAAAATGGCAGGTATTGCACTTTTCTTGTTCAACAGTGGAAATTAGATACCTGATATTAATAAAGGTTATCATTATTTTTATTACTCCTATTAAAAAGGCTAACACCTGCTATCTCCCAAATTTTCAAGAGAGTGATTTAGTTTTCCCTTCCCCTCTATAATGGTGGTTGTATTACTCAGAGCAGGGACAGACATTATTTTAAAGACTGGCATCTTCCTAGGAGACTGTACCTGGAATATTCTGTTCAGGGTATGGGGAGAAATAAACTGTCACTCTGGAGCAAAAGTGGCAGGCGGCGGCCCTTGAATCCACCAATCCACTGCTGCACCTAGGGACATTTCCTTCAGGGCCACTGGGAGGTAGCTGCCCTGTCCTCTCTCTGCCCCCGAGGATGGCCAGCCCCACTGCAGCCTTGTTGTTGGAAGGTGGCAGAGAAAAGTCCCAAATCAGGACACGTGCAGGACACTGCACAAGAAGGATCTGCTTTCCCCTCAGTTCTTCTGTTATCCTACAACTTGACTTTGGGCAAGTCATTGATGCCCTCTGTTTCCCTCCACTTTTTGTATGTGCCACCTTGTTTAGGTGGCAACGATGAGCTCCTTTTTTATACAGGGCTGAGCACAGTGTTTTAACAGGGAGCTTTTCGTCATTTCTAGAAATAAAGATGGAAAACAACCTACAACTGATGACACCAAGTAGAATTCCTCCTTTTTCTGGGTACAGCCTGCCTGCCTGCTCCAGTCACTTTGCCGGCTCATCTGTCATGCATTTTCAGGACTGCGCTGAAGAATTTGTTTTACCGATGTTGGGTTTTAGTTAGTCTTTTACCAGCCTCAGAGCTTGTTTTGCTCTCCTCTTAGTAATTTGAACAGCACTTTTCCAAAGTCCTGGAATAACACTTTTAAACACTGAAGTCCTCCAATTAAAGTGCCCCTCTTTCCAAGGGTGCACATAATCAGCTTGACTTTTTTTTCCCCCTAGTCAGACAGACTTTCTTAACAAAGATAAGCCTTGTAACCTTGTGAGTATATGCAAAAGTGATTTGGGAGTCTGATATAGTGCCACGAGGCATTTTTTGCAGTTGCTGCTGCTGTAGTCTTTCAGCACAGGCAAGTAGTCACACAGGACAGTAGTGAGGAACTTTCTACCAACTCTCAACCAAAGGTATTGCACATATATTTTAATCTCCTGCACGAAACAGTCCCTTGAGAGTACGGAGGGCTTGGATTTACTGCTGCTGGCACAGGATATGTGTTGCACTCATCTAGTTAGTTTTCCCTATAAATCAAGTGCAAGTTACCTAGTTTTGCCTTTGCAGAACAGGAATGAGCAGTCTGCCACTGGTGACATATAGCTTAATATTAGATGCTTCCCAGTAATGTGTAGATGAAATTTTGCAAAGTTGAAATGTTTTGCAGAGATGAGTTTTCTGCACTGGCATTCAATGACACAAAATGGTGCCACTGCTTCCAAATTTCTCAGATGTTTTCGAAGCTTATTTGCCTTCAGGTTCAAGAACATGAGTCTTGTTACTATCAACAGCAGAAAGAAAGCTTTAAGGACAGAGTCCACTTCAGGAGCACTGCTTCGCCTGGGCTTGTTGCATTGTTGCTGGATTCTTCACAGAGGCAGTAAACTGTTGAGGCTCTTGCGGAATGTCATAAGCATATTTCTTCAACTTTCAGGCCTTTAGTGCTGCCAAAACCAACTTTAGTGACCTTTTTCATGATGTAACAGTGCTGAGCATCCCACTGGGCACATTCATGTTTTCACTGGCTAACTTGGAGAGGAGGACCTGCTCTGATAAGGAGAATGTTTGCTATTGAAAGCCCAGAGAAAAGGAATAGGAGCTGTCTTCTCTGAGGTAGACCAGAATGATACAGGTTTTCAGTGATCATATTGATTGTTGATGCTGGTGCACTTAGAAAAATACCAAGCAATCAGTGTTACAAACAAATGATATTGGTGCTTCTTGCAGGTGATCTTGTGTCTATATGAGAAGATCTGCCCAGCACATGCTGAGAGAATGAGAAAGGGGTGACGAAGAAATGTGGGAGAGACATTAATAGCCTTCACACCAAGCTCTGGGTTCAGACCTAAGTCCCAGTCTTACTCTTTCCATGAAGGCCTATGGTTATCCTAATTTTTAGTAGAAACATAAATAGCAAAGAGATAGATTTAGAAATGTGAGCAGGAAATTGCCATTCATAAGTTTCACAGTTAACACAACTCTATGCAATGGGATACACTCAGTGAACTTGCTCCAGGAACAGAAACAGCATCACCACATCAGTGTGACGCTGGTCCCAAGCAAATCAGCCATGCTGGAAGAACCTGCTCAGTGCACGATTGGACTGCTCTGGTTATCTTGCTTCCAGGATCATCACTCATTTCTTTGCATGATGCTTCACTGGACCATGTAGCAATGCTAGTGTGCTCTGAGATAATGTATGGGCATAAGGTCTTGCTGGAAGTCACCATTCGCAGGCAGAACAGATGAAAAGACTAGAGGAAACAACCTTCATTTCTGTCAGTGCAAAGTGAATGGGTTACTTCAAACAGCATTTTGTTGTAGGATGTCGAAGGATTTGTTTCCTTTCTCTTCTTTTATTCCCTTTGTTTAAGCAAAACCCAAATCTTTATTTAGTAAGCTTTTCTGTCTGAACATAAGGAAAAACTTCTTTACTGTGAGGGTGACTGAGCACCGGAACAGGCTGCCCAAAGAGGTTGTGGAGTCTCCTTCTCTGGAGATATTCAAAATCCATCTGGAAATGGTCTTAGGCAGCCTGCTCTAGGTGACCCTGTTTGATCAGGGGGTTGGACTAGATGAGCTCCAGAGGTCACTTCCAACCTCAACCATTCTGTGATTCTGTGATTCTGTGATTCTGTAATTTTGCTAACATTTAGAGCAGGGGTGCCCACCTAGAGGTTTACAGGCCCATACATTTGATCTGACCTCCCAGAAGAGTGTAGACCAGGCCAACACAAAATGTACCAAAGTATGTGCTTTATTGTTTGTTTGTTTGTTTTTTTCCCCTCACAGAAGAGATATGGCTGGACAGGAAGCATGTGCTGCCTGTCTGTCTTGTCCCATTCAGCCTCTCTTTCTTGTATGCCAAAGAAATTGCACTGAATACTGCACATGCATGCTCTAGTGATGCAGGAGTGCTGTGGAAGAGGAGTGAAACATCAGGAAAATGCTGAATAGGAAGGTAGAGATAGAAGACATTTGAACTGGGTACTTCTGGACCTGTCAGCCTTTGTCTATGGAAGGTTCATTTAGACTATTAATTAGCTGTGCCATAGATGCAGAACTCCTAGAGCAGATCCATGTTCAAGTTCAGCAGGATTTATTAATTCAAGCTTGGCTATTTGCGAATCTAGCTATACTACTTCCAAGGCCATGCAGCTGCTTTCTGATGTTGTCCCAGCTAACGAGCCCTGACAAGCTTTTTCTGATTCCATGCGGAGCGAAAACAAAGGTTTCTGCTCTGCCCTTTCAGCTTACTGGGGTCCAGAGGGCTTATTGTGGCTTGGGCACTGCAGTACTCTGCCTGAGGCTGTAGTTCAGTGTAGCGACTCCAACTTAAAGGCTCTTCCTAACGAATGGAGAAGTACCATAAAAACACGATGCAAAGTATTGATTGGCTTTGCTAGCAAATAAACTGATTTTGTTAGTACCCATTTGTTGAGCAGATTGCTATCTTTTCTTCAGTTACACTTTGTGGCTCAGGTGTTGTTTGTCCTGTGGCTATTGCCTGGGAAATCTAAAACTAACAAATTTTAAATAATGTGCTCCAGCCCATGCATTGGAAGAAGGATTGTATGTCCACATCGTATCCAGATCAAACATATGCTAGTTCAGCTGATAGCACTCCGATCTAGTGTTATCATTGTGGATCCATGGCCAGACACAGCAGGAGCTTGGAGGGGAGCAGAGACACAGCTGTGCGGGAGCTGGCTCTGGTCCCAGCTGGACACTGTGGTCAGTGTTGCAGTGCTGCTCTCTCTGACTGTCCCCTAACTCACTTGATCAGGGCTTTTACATTAGCAGGGGAATTTGAGCCACACAGTCATCCTGTGACAGCACTTGTAAAAAAGAACTGACGCAAAGCATAGAAAAAAACCTGCTTCTGTGTTGTGCAGTAGTTCTCCCAAATTAAAACTCAATAGCCAGATGTTAGATTCCCAACAGAACAGTAACAATCCTCAATAGCAGAGAATGGGTTGCGAAAGGTGGGAAGGAGACTCCAGAGATATTAAGCTGCTTATATCAAAGAACACTCCCCTCATGAACATAAGCTTCTTGCTTGCTCAGAAATTTGATCCTAAAACTTCCAAAGCCTTTGATTATTTTTTCTGCCCATTCTCTGGAAGCACATTGGACCAGGGTGGTTTGCACTCTTTCCACAGTTGTTGTAGCATGTGTAAGTTGCACTTTATAATACTGCAGTAGGACTGTTGAGTATGCACACATTTTTAGGAAGTGGGGAGCAAGAACATTCAGAGCACATGCACCATTTCTATGCAGGAGATAGAGCACTGTAGTGATGACAGCACTGGATTTTCTTTCTGCTGGCCTAAAATTTATTTCACATATGTTTTACTTTTTGTTTTAACCAGATGATGATTCCATTGATTTGTCTGCTGTCTTATGGACTCTACATTGTCTTATATCACCGTGGTTCCCTACAGTGAAATAGCTCTCCAATGTGGCAAAGAAAATGCCAGGTCAACTTGTATGTGTCCTGGTGCATCATCATATGCATCCCTATGATAGTGATACCTTCCTCATCGAAAAATAATGGAAGAGAATAAAAAAAGTGTGCATGGGATAACAAGTTTCAGAATGTCAAGGAATGTTTCCAAGGGTCAGGCAACCACCTTTTGGAAGTACTATAGCTTATTCTGCCCAGAAGCCTTTACTATCGCAACTCAGAATACAAATTTGTCAGTGTCTCAGGGACAGATCCGTGAGCTACATGTCATGTTTAAGACAGACAGGCAGAACATTTTTCCTTAAGAAAAGGTAAAATCAGTTGAGATTGGTGTTCATATTGTACTCATGCATTCAGACTAACAAATCTCCTTTCTGTATTTGAGAATATTGGATTTTCTTCATTGTGTGGCTCTCTGCAACTTCTGTTTCTTGTGTGAATTTAAAGCAGACTTTTTGACGTTCCATAAAGGCAAGTGTATGTCTTCCAGTTGAGCCTTCATAACACAGCCTTCCAAGTCTAGTAAAATAACACTGATAATGATACCATTGCATCCTTTTACCCATGAGGTGAGATTTGCCTTTGTTCTTCAGGGAGAGAGGTTTTCCTTTGTCAGTCTACAGATCTGGGTTTGAAGAGACCTGTGGTGATTTGCTCATCTCACTAAGCAACATTTCAGGAGAATAGGTATGTCTTTCCCTTTCACGGCCAATTAGTATTAGTGTCTACGGGAAAACTCGGATGACTGGAACTAGCCCCCAGGGCACCATATCCCCTTTTCAGCTGGTTAAAGTAATGTAGCAGGCTCTTTCCTTATTAACATCCTCCTGCGGAAACAGGGACACACCAGTGAGTGATCACAAAGTGAAAGGGATTGTTACTTTGGCAGATACCACACTATTTTTTGTAATAGCTCTGGAAATAATGTATGCTTGAATTAGCATACACAGGATGAAATTCTACCTCTTTTTAGTGCACACCTCAGGACTGAAGTTGGTGGGAACTGAATATGTTCCCTAGGAAAAGTGGTCTTTATAGGAACTATACCGTTTCCTTTGCCTGTCTGAAGGGAGAAAGGTTGACAGGAACAAAGGGCTTCAGAGTACACAGGTTTTGCTAGAAAAGCCCAAGCTACAGCTGCTAAGTACCTGACCAGCTTTCAGATGGCCACTACATGCCACTGAACCCACTACCTGGAGCCCTTTTCCCAGGCAGCTCTCACTGAAGCAGGGGTGCGAGGCTTTCACTTTGAGCTGCCTGTGATACGAGAGCTTGTCCTGATGCCTGTTACACAGTGCTGTGGGTGCACCAAACCTGTCACTGGAAGGGAAGAGCAGTCAATATAGCAAGTACAGAAGTCTGCCATCAAGAGGAAATCCTTGCCCAGCACGTGTCCATCAGCAACCAGGCCCAGCTCCCATCAGCCCTAATATCCTGCCTCCTCTTCCCATCATGCTCCTATTAGTGCCACTCAGGGAACAGCAGAAAGTTTCAGTTCCTTCACTCCCTGGCTGGCTGGCATTTCACTTCCATGCTTTCCTCTTCCCTATTGCTGACAGTCAGCACAAGTTTGTACTTTTTGAGGCTGTAAGAAAGCAGTATATTCAGCAATAGGCCCAGCCTGTGCTGATCTGGTGTTCCACTGGCTGTGAGCAGCCCATGCTGTGCTTCCAGGATCAGTTGAGTCTGGTATAAATCTACCGTGCTGCTGAAAGCACTGGTCTCATCCTGCCCTGTGGGGCCAGGATTTCTCTCCCACAACCCTCCCTAGTGCTGTCACTAGCACTTAGGTGGTGCTGTGGTGAGCTGGATCGAAGAGGGGATCCCTCTGCAAATTCAATTGGCTCACCCACTCCTTCCAATGTGAAAGGCCCTCTACCAGTACAAGCAAGGGCTATCTCAGAAGTATTTCTGCTAGGAGTTTGCCTCCTAGCAGAATGGTTCAGGATACTGAAGATGGAAATAAAAATAGCAGGAAGCAACTTGTTACTTTCCAGCAGTCATGGTGTTCGTGTTATCCTTGTTTTTAGATTCTCCTGGAATGCTAAAATGGGTTAGACAGATCAAACCTGACTTGGAATAACTCAAACCACTTGTGAATTCACAACACCTCTGAGTACGAGCCATGAAAGTTGTACCTGCTTAGTCCACACTGCAATATTTTGTTTCATGTAGTACTGCAATGTTCCCTGCTATTTGAGAAAACTATACATAAAGTGCCAGGAAACCTGACTGAAAATAGGTTCAATAAACTCCCTGGGGAAGTTTGTGAAAAAGACAGTGTAGTTCAAGTAGCATCACACATGTTTAAAATTGCAACAGACACATTGAAACCATGTGTTGTGTAATGATCAGGGTGTTAAATCATGTGTCAAAGCTGAGGGATCTGGTTTCTCTGAAAAGTGCTAATGTTTTTTGATGGTGAGTAGAAGCTGTGTTTAAAAGAAATGATCAGAAAGAGCAAGCCGATTTATGAGAGCATTAGTGCTTCAGATGTGGTTTATCTACTTAGCAGCAAACCCAGCCTGAAGCAAATATATTTTGGACATACGAAATGAATCATCCTATCTGCACACAAGCTTCACATAACAGCTTGCTTTGGTAGTAAAAGTAACCAATGATTAAATTACTGCAACACTAAAGCTGGTAAAAAGTGACACGCCAGAAAGAACATGTTATTTAATGTCAGGTATCTTTCTGTAGAAAATGAAGGCTTGATGCTGCTTCTTGGCCAAATCTGAAATACATTAATCATTTCAATGATCTGAAATTCATCCAAGACTTTCTCAGAGTTGTCCTAATAATCTATCTACACTGTCTTGCACTTGGAGTTGCCCCAGTATGTCACTGCAGATTTATTGCACCTGATGTTCTTCTTAGTGTCCATAAGCCAGATCACTCTTTCAGCCTGGTGACTTGTTAAGAACAAGTTTATAATATGAGGAACTGAACCAAATGCTTACCATTATCCCAAGAAGAAGCCCATTTTCACTCCAAGAAGTGGAAGCTACCAAAACTCTGCTAGGAGCAGTGGGACAAGAAGAGCCAGAGCAGTCAGTGGCAGAGGGAAGGAAGCAATTTTCAGTCACAATAACCCTGAAATGGAATTTTTGAGCCTTTTTAAGGATGAGAAAGAAGATCAGATGGGAAACAACATCAGAGAAGAGCCAGCCACATAACAGTCCAGGGACCACTGCCTTTATTCTTAAGTAGTTCAGATTTTGTCTGTTGTTGACAAATCACTTACTAAAGTGGAAAATATTCCCTAAGTTAAAGTGAGGTTTTTCACATAAAATTTTAGTTGACAGTAGAACCTCCATTTTCTTTGTTCCTTGTTTGGTCCCTGGCAGATATCATTCGGGATGGAGCCTAAGGAGAGGAAAAAAATAAATCAAATATATAAAAAGTGATTTACAGTGTTAAATGGAGCACAAAGGGAAATTGAACAATTTTTGCAGATGCAAGTACAGGCTGCACAAGCACAGGTATATCGTTCTGTATGTTTTTTACCTCACCAGAGTTTTCAGTGGAATTTTAGGTTCGAAAACTGGTGTGTAATGCAAATCTACTGGGTAACCTGAGGTCGCTTTAAGCCCAGACCACTTGCAAAGTGCACGGATCCCAAGGCTGCTTGCAATGAGCAGGAGCTCCCGCATCCTCATTTAGCATCTTGTTCCTGTTAGCTCAAATTTCAGCCCCTCCCTTCTCCACCCCCGCATAGTGATGCAGGGAAATTTCCTTAGTGGCAGAAATGTCAAGGCAATCTGTTGGCAGAATGAACTCTTAGTGTCCTTGTAATTCACAAGTTCTCTCAGTCTTTAATGTGCTCAGTCACCAGAGCTTAAAGAGGTCCACAAACAGGCAGATACACGCCTACCAAGGTCTTACTCCTTAGCTAAGTTCAGCTCTTCCAGTGCCACCACAGACTCAAAAAATATTACCACTGTAGGTTCATAAGAGAGTCCTTGACTCTTCCCTCACAAAGTCCAGCTCACCAAACTAGATGGAGACCCCAATACTTGATTTGTTTGAGGAATTCAGGAATTTTAGAAGTCTTCAACCATAGGAATACCACAGCAATAGCTCACCTGAAAAAAGTCTTTCATTACAGCCCCAGCAATCATGGTGAGTCACAAACCTTTAGCCATTTAGGGGCCAGTTGCTAGATAGATGTTCAGTAACAACCCACTTCTGGCTTGATCATGTCTTTCTGGTTTGTGTCTTTATCTGGGTTGCAGCACATCCCTCACACATTTTCTTAAAGGCAATCCCAGAAAGCATGGTGATACAGTTTCGGCACTCTGTCCCAGTATTGACAATCAGCACAAGGAAATGCTGTAGTTATTAAAACCTGCTGTATCCACTTGCAGGCTGTGTGATCTTCTTAACAAAGCCAAGCTGCCTTCCTTGGTTGCCAGCTTGCTCTACTGTATACCTCATATCATGAAATCTGCTTTGGGCTACAAGAAAGTTGGATTAATGTCAACAGTTAGAACAGGTCTGCACCCTCTGTTGAGTCTGTGTCTTGACATCTGTTTGAACAAAAATCCTAGACAGAAATATGGAGCATAACAAATAGGAAGGAAAAAATAGAATAATGAAATCAATTGCATCACAGTGAAACTTCTGTGTTAAGCTAAAGTAATTTGATTGACTTTTACTGGAATCATTCCAGATTTGGGTTAATATATCTGAAAACAGAACTCAGTACTTATCTTTCCTTTAATCAGTAAAGTAGCTCTCACTCTTACAGAAGGTCTCCCTGAATTTGATGAAGTATCTATTTGCTGAGTGTGGAACAACGTATTTACTAGGTTTACACAAATTACAGCTGCCACTGAGCTTTGTCTAGTGTTGCCTAAAGCTCAACTTTTAGTAAAGACATGAAAAGTCCTTGTGCTTCTGATAAGACATTTTGTCATGACGACAAAATAAATATCAGACCTTTTTTCTAAAAAATCCCATTTCATATGGAAATTAAAGAATGCATTCACTGCAACTCTGAATGAAAACAAGTAACAGAATATTTGCTTGTCTTATAAAGCATAAATTCCAATTTTCTCTCAGCTTTATTTATTAGAATAAGAATGGGAGTAATTTAGACTCCGAGTTTTCTAGGAGATTGCATGAAATTGCTTGTAGCTCTGGAAATCCCCAGGAAAATGGAAGTGAAAATCATTACACTGTGACATAAAGAACAGCCTCTCCAGGCTGTTTGTAAGGATCTCTGAAATGAACAGTTAGAATATCAAGATGTGATCAACATCTCTAATAGCAAAGTCAGTGTACAAATATTCTCTGCTTTGCCTCCCTGCCTTCAGCCTTCTCTTCTTGCAATACAGCTCACGATTCCTTCAGGTAGGCCAGCGCAGCTGTTTATAAGTTTGTGTCCATGTTGTAAACCAAATTACTGAAGTTACCCCAATTAAAAAAAAAAAAAAAAAAAGCTTGATAAGGAAAGAGAGGAAGAAACAAAAAATCCCACAGACATGTGGGTGCTTTCTGCCATAAGTTATTCATTTAAGACAACACTGAGAAATCTAGCCAAAATTGCAGTCTTGTCTTGTCTTTTCATTTCATTTCATTTCATTTCATTTCATTTCATTTCTTTTCATTTCATTTCTCCTCTTTCATTTTTCCATTTTTTGCTAAACCAGACGAAGACGTTAAGAAGGCCCTGATAACTATGCTGGGAATGAAACAGAATCATATGGTGTGAACACGATTTTTATCCATTGGGATTCCTTGCTCCTTTGCTGCAGAATTTGACAAGTTTGTGGTGAACAAGGCAAGCAGTTGCAGGGAAAGGACGAACTCACTGGAAAGTAAGCCAAGTAAGCCCAGACAGGCTTGATTAGATCACAGAACAATTTCTTATACAGAGATTTACAAAACTTATCTATATCAAAATTAATTGCATATGAAGATGGCATATTAGCTTGTAAGCTATACATTCTTTGGGGCTTCTTATGGGTCTAGGAGTCTAAACACTAATTTGTAGAAGGGGGAAATCCAAGCCTTACATAAATATCTTTCCATATTTTGTCTGGACTTTTTTGGGGGAAAATGTAGTAAGATCTTATTTTCTGGAAGATTTTTTTCCATATCTATAGCTTAGAAGTATTCAGAAAGCCACAGTCTAGCTGACAAATACACTGTATATTGCCAGTGTATTCTCTGCTGTTTATCTACTAAACTTGCCACAGTAGCTTTAGTCCTGTTTAATAGTGTGACCCTTGTTCTCTCAAGGAAATATGTTTCCAGAAAACACACGTAGATTTTGCTGTCTTATTTTCATGATTTTCTAAGCAATCTGCTAAGGTATTGAAATATTGATAGCAACAGAAAAAATCTTACTTCTTCATTTGCAGTGCCACTATTTTTTCAGCATCCAAACACAAACAAGAGGTTTATTTATACTCCATGTTAATTCAATTTAATTTATCACTCTCTATTTTCTTGACTTGTTTCATAAACCATCACTTTTCAGCTATTCCTTCTACCTGGAAACCAGTCTGTTATATGGTAGAAAATGTCTGCTTCTGTTACATGCAAGACATCATTTTAGTTGTTTTCTTGATGATTTTTTTGGTAAAAAAAATCTCATCTGTATCATGCTATTGTATTGTCAGACATCTCAGAGGCACTCTCTCAGAATCCTCAGTCTGTGAGTATTTGTGGGCAAGAGCTATTTGTTTCCATGATTTTTTTCTTTGCTGTTTTAAACACAGCAGCTAATTATTTCTTCTTCGAATATGGATAACGATGATGCCAAGGAATTTCCCCAGAGTAGGGAGTTTTTGCTTGTTTGTCTAGACTTGCAGCATATATAAGTTCATTGAAGACAATGAAACATTACTAATTTACATGGTGATAATCTAACCCATCTTAGTTTAATTAGTTCACAACGTGTGGAAAGTTAGTGTGTATATATCATTTTGATAAATTCATATATATCATGTTAAACACCTAAAGAATAGTGATCTAGAAATAAATTTAGAGGTTTCTGCATAGTGGCATTCCTCCTACCTCAATTTCAACTGGTTTCTATCTATCTGTCTTGTTTTATGATTGCTGAATTCAACCCTTATCTAAGTCTTTTTTTATAGGAGGCCTGACTTCTCAAAAAACCCCAACCAAACAAAAAAACCCAAAAACCAAAAGAGCAGAAGAGGCAAAAATGATAATTTATATAAAATGAAAAACTAAAGAAAAAAAAGCTCCCAACCTTTTGAAAGAAAGATTATTAATATTATTCACATAATCTATTGTTCATATTGTTGTGCACATAGTTATGATCAAATCCAATTCTTCTCACCATTTAACACATCAGATGAAGAAAATGGCATTTTAAATTGGTACTGGAAAGGTGGAACAATTGTTATCATGACTTTTTGAAGATAGCTCTGCTCTTTTCATACATCCCTTTCCAGTTTTGTCAGTTGAGAAAGAAACCTTAACTAATATGAACACATCTTTGCAATCTGTCTGTTGTGGGCTCTACCAGCATGCTGTCTTGTACAATTCTTTTAAGGAGTGTGAATCTGCTCAAAGCAATTATAACCACATGGGAAAATGCAAGGTGGTCAATGAAGAGAATAAATTAAAAATGAAACAACCTGGAAAAGTGTCTTGCAAAGAAGCAAGGTCATCAACCACAAGTACTTTGTATATGTAGAACTATGTGGACATTGCCCAAACTGCCATAGTGACAAAAGACAGTAAGCAATATTGAATATGCTGTACAGAAGATGTGCAGAGGGGTCTGGCCAAATTGTGATTCCTGAATAAAGCCAACAGCAAGTGCAACTATGCTGGGCTGTGCTAGGTCAACCTGTGACCCTCATTATGCATGTATTCCTCTCTCTCTTTAGTTACAAACTAAGGTCATTCGGAACAGCTAACTTTTGGACCTACTTAAAACATTGGCTTTTTCTTGGGGGCTAAGCTTGACAATTTATCCAGAGTCCCCCCAGTGGCATGGGAGGAAACAGAAACCTGGGTACAGATGAGCAAATATGGAGCTGCCCTTCTGTCCCCTGCTGAGGCTTGCCGATTCCACAAGAGCCTGGTCCTTCCAGGACTCAAACTGCCACTGTCAGAGGGTGGACTGGAAACACTGCAATATCTGCTTCCATAGCCAAAAGGGAAATGCTGGTGAGAATGAAATGTATTCTATGAAAATGACAAACAGAGCCCAGAAAGCCTGAATGCCTGCTTCTATAAGGGATTCTTGGGTCTGCAGGTTAGACATTCCTTTGCCTTTCTCACCCAAAGGTGAGAACATGCCTACACAAACTCTGTCTGTGCAGGGTGATAGTGTTGATAGCCAGTTCTCCTTACAATAACTGCAAGAAGTAAGAATATCTCTCACTTAGTCTAAAAAATATGCTATGGGTGACAGTATTTGATGAGCAAGAGTATTATTTAATCCTGCAGCTAAGAAGATTCTCACTCACCATTCCATCAGTAAGGGACAACCACAAAGCCATGGAGATATGCGCACAGTGATTCTTTCTCATGGTGCTCATGAATATTTCATTCCTAAAATGCAAAGCTAAACAGCTGCAGCAGAAGTGAAAGGACATGTTGAATTTCCCTCTCTACCTCCACTCCTCCCCAAATGGCACACTTTAGAAAGCGCAAGGTGTGGTTTGATTCCTCCTCAGACAGGGAAAGAAACCAAATACAGAAGAACAAATGTACCATGGTGCTCCTGAGGAAGGAGTCTAATGTGGAGGGAGGAGGAGCATTTAAAATATTCTCCTGCTGTCTGCTATGTTCCTGCCTTCAGCATTTCATATTGATTGCACCAGGCGAGTGTGTGAAACAAAACTGGCTTCTCCAAATGCCTTCTGAGTTCACTTATTCTCTTCACAGAAACAAAGCTGTGGGGCCTGGATGCTTCACTTCAGGCTATCAGTAGTGGATAGTAGGAACGGTCAGCATAAAAAAGCTGATGGGTAGCATATAGACCTCTTTAGAGATCCAAGTTTTGATCTCATTAGGGTTTAGCTAATCTGTAAGATAAGAATAAATAGTCACTCTCTCAGAGCGATTATTGGAAATATCTCTTGCTAAAGACAGTGAGGAACAGGAAAGGAGCCCTGTAAACTCACAAGATCAACACTGCAGTTCCTCTAAATGTAATGAAGTTGTGTAATTACCCTAAGCCAGTAATTTAACAAATCATTATCTACATATAGTGCTTTCTGTGGCGTCAGACTGGTTGGCAGATCATCATTTTTGGTGTGAATTGACTTAGAAACATGGCACTTGAACAGAGGAAAACAGAGTGCAATGAAAAATCACTATTCTTCTCTTTTTGCACCATTGTATATGACCTTTCCTCTCCCTTCCCAAAATCCGTATAAGTTGCTCAGTCTATGGCATGCTTGTGAGATACAGAACAGCAATTATTGAATTTGATTCCAAAGGGCATCCAATCTCTACAAGATTTCCTGGATCAACAGTTGTTCCACTCTACTCAGCACTTGTTAGGCCACAGCTGGAATACAGTGTCCAGTTTTGGTCCCTCCAGTTTAAAGGAGATATTGAAAAACAGGGAAAGGGTCTTGCGGAGTGCCACCAAGTGCTTTGCACAAGTTGATTCATGGAAAATTCTGTCTGGATATAAGACAAAAATTCCTTATCATGAGAACAATTAAACATTGGACTAGGCTGCCCAGAGTGGTGGAATCTCCCTTGCTGGATACTCAAGACTTCGCTTGACAGAGATCTGGATAACCTAGTCTAATGCCCTGCTTTCAACAGAAGGTTGGGCCAGAGGATCTCTGGAGGTTCCTTTCAACCTACTTTATTCTCTGATTTTATGATAGTCGATTTGGTCACACCTACCCTTCTTAAATGTTGTGAGCTGAATGGAATCTCATTCTCCCCTCTGGTTTTCCATCTAAAAATAGCTGAAAGACAACTACTCTGTCATTTTCAGAAGGGAATTCCCAAGCTCTACCTCTGCTTGGAAGCACCACATCTATAATGCCTGACAAGAGAGTACATGGCCAGCAGAATCTTGACCTATTTTTTCTCTGAATGGTGATGAGAGAGTTGGCAGCAAGAGGAGATCTTTAATTTTTCTGTGAACAAAGACCTTATGTAAGAGTCTAGTACTTCCTGGAAGCTAGGCAGATCATTTATATCCCAACTCAATCATCGCCAAACATCTTTTTTTTTTTCCTTAAGTCTGCCATAAAAAGCAAGACAGAGCACATTACAGTGCGGCCTGGCAGAGGTTTGGAGGGGAAAGGCACATCATATTCAGGAGAATGGCACTGGAATCGTGTGGATGTGGAAGGACTGCAGTAATGAAGCATGTTTCCTAGAGTAGTGCCTTTTATTGTGGTGCTTAGTTTTACTGATGAACTGGTTGCAAACCGCATATAGATGGCTACAGCTTTGCAGGCCATATTGTGGAGACAAAGACACAGACTCAATGTATGAACTCTTCCATTACTGCAAACTTTGCATTTTTGCTCCTGGCTTTGCTTTTGCAATTGTAAATTGGGCAGGAACACAAGAAGGATAAACATTTGTCTTCTGTCTGCAGTAGAACTTCTGTGTGTGTTAGCACACATCACAACATGATTAACAAGAATAGATGTGCTGTTCTGCATCAGCCTGTGCTTCAGGAAGCTTCACCTGGCTTCAGGAAAATAATGTACAACTCCTGGGGAATCCCAGTTTATCTGAGTTGAGCAGTATTCATGGCTTTTCATTTCTTTCTAACTTTGACATTCTTAATATTCAACTTTTCTTTGGTAATTCAATCAGATGTTAATACAGTGTTTTACCTCCAGACTTGTATCTGTATGGATTGATTTTCAAATGAAACTGGTCTTGCAGTACTAGAAAGACAACAATAGCTTTTATGGCAGCTGTGAAATTCCTCAAATAGCAACTAGGACTTTCAAAATTAATAAAGGTTCTCCTTAGACACTACAGATAAAATCCTGGCTCCAGGAATTCAGTGGGAGTTTCATCAGAATTTCAGTGGAGTCTGGATTTCAACACACAAGTATGAAGTCATAGAAATTAGAGATGGAAAAAGCTGCTTAATTATCCAGACCAGAGGCTCCCAAAACTTTTTTTTCTTTTTCTTTTTTTCCCAAGGGCTAGTTTGACATCTGAGAACATTTTGCAGGCTCTTTAATTCGGAGATGCTCCTTTCCTTTCTTCCTAAAAATCTCAGCCCCACTCACCACATCATTTAGCTGGGGAGCTGAGGAGCAGGGGCAGCAGATTGGTATTCCTGGTGTTCCCAACACACAGGTCTGTTACATGGTCTAAAAAAATCTCTATTAAGGCATCATCTAACCTTAACAGTAATGGTGGAAAAGTAAAAGGAAAACCAAGGCGATGTTTTTCAAGTGGTAGGAAACCAGTGCCTACACATAAAATACTACTTGAAAGTCATAGCAGTTTCAGTCTATCTAATTTAAAGTGAGCTTCAGGCAGGCAGCTTTCCTACAAGAATAGAATGAGTCAAAGAGGGAGTGAGCATCAGACATCATGATTCATATGTTGCTAGCTTTGTGGAAAGAAGTAATGTGATGGAGCTTCACAGGAGATCTTGTGAAGGGAGTTGGGCAGCTGCATTAGTATGGTTAAAGAAGGCGGAGAAAAGTGCCAGATATCTAAAGCTACTAACGTGGTTAAAGGTGCAGATGACCTGAGGGATGGTTGGAAGTGTCAGGGGACCTAACACCTCCTGATTTCCATTAGGTCCAGGAGTCTGTGAGTGCCCTGTGTGTCTGACTGCCGTGTAATGTCTTTGATGGCCAGGCTTGACAGCACTGAAGAAAATGTCTGTAAGTAAGTAATGAGCTGCTTCCCTTTTGTGCCTGTTGAAAGTTCACTGTCAGGAAGCTTTCTCTCTCTCTCTCTCTAATTATTCTGTGTGTACTTATTTCTACATCATTATTTCAAACTGTATGTCTTAGTTCAGGCTTGGCATCTGAGATGTATTACAGAATTTTCATACAGTGCTGAGACATAAGATGGATACAAACCCACATCAGGATGGCAGGGCCCACTAGCAGTGGCTCCCTTACAGTGGACAGTACCTTCCAGTTTGCTTCCTCCAATGCTCAGATGTTAGGTTATCCCAGCAGTCTGCAGGCAAGTGCAATGTTATTGCCTGTCAGCTGATGTAGACATCAGTAAAACTTTCTTTTCTTTCATGGTGTTTATGATACTGGAGAATATGAAGGAGGGCTCATGACACAGCTTAACCATGCTGTATTATTTTGTTAGCATTTTTAGTCTTTATTTGTAGTCCCTCCAGCTTCCAGTTTTCAAGCATGGTTGCATTCTGTTAGTCCTCTGGGCTAGTACTCAAGGTTTGTACAATGTCTACAATGCAGATGTCTATGTGGGGGCTAGTTCCTAACTACTAACTTTATAGTTAATACCAAGAATAGGCATTTTCAGGGTATGGTTAATGGATTTCCTTTTTCCAGTCAGTTGACAGTTTTTCTGTTTTCTTTTCAAGTTTTGGTATTCAAATGGAGGAGTTTAGTGTCTGATTGTCAAGGAGACAGAATACCATGATCTCCAAAGTTTAGTGCATGTGAATAATAGCACTGCATATAATTTTGAAAACTAGTTGTCAAGAACTATATAGCAAATTGCACATGAATTCTGCCTTTTCCAACTAAAAAACTACCTTTTTAGAAATGTGGCACTAAGCAGAGGCACACGAGCTGTTTTGCAGCCTGCCTGAAAATCCCTGTGCCCAAAGAATAGTGACTACACTTGAGAACATCTGCAATCAAGAAATAGTCCATACTGTCTTTTGAACCTGCTAGTTCTTTGTACACAATGTGGTGGAGGTGAAAATATTCTGCTTCTGGATGCAACTTTATTTTTCTTTTATATTAGAAGGGCCCAATAATAAATAATGTGAGTAGAATATTCAAATAAAACATTCCACTTCAATCTTCTCCGTAGGGTTGTAAAGAATTTTGTTGCCTGTTATTTAAAGGTAAGACAGTCCTAGCGGAGAGTTGTTTTCCTGTAGTTTCTTATTAAAGATCTCAGCACTGAATGACTGAAGTGGCAGACATCCCAAAACAAATGTTTCAGACAAGTTACTAGGCACAGAGATCTGCGAGGGAAGGTCAACCCATCGAGCCCACTCCTTCTCCCACAACAGGGAAAGTATTTTCATTCTCATCAGTGACTCAGCAGATCAATCAACGACCAATTCCACCTATTTCTTTAAAGGCAGAGGCATCCAGAAAAAGTACTAGGGGGTCAAGAAGAACAAAAATGCCTCCAGAAAGTTGGAGAGAAAGAGCAAACCATAAACATCTGGAATAGTTATGAAGTGGAGAGAATGAAGAAATTTATTTCCCTGCTCTTTTTTTGAAATCTAAGTCTGTCTTTGTTAGAAGTTAGTGGACACCCAGTGCCTTGATATTGGTGCTACTCTTTCATCAAACCAGCTTCTCTTGTATCACTTGATATTTAAAGGTACATGAATATTCAACAGTGATACTTTTTTTCTCCTCTGTGCTTCAATGACTTGAGTAGAAGCCACAGGGATTGCCTTTACTACTGAGCAAGGAAAATGATAATTATTCTCAAATCTTAGGACTTCTAAAAGATCATTATGTTATCAACTGAATGGGAATTTAGGATATTTATTGACAGGCTATTCCAACCTATGCTTAGCTTTGACAACCAAGAGAAATTTAAAAAGCAGAAGATTACATGGCAGGAACTTGTCACTACTACAGTAGCATTAATATGAATGCCAGCTCAACTGTCCCAAATGCTTCTAGGTGGCTCTATTTCAAAATTTGTGTGTTTAGGAAATAAAGCTGAACATAACACATAAAAACAAACAGCTAAACTAGGAAAACATTTCAGATTTGGGGGAATCAGTGGATTTAGCTGTTGTCCAGAGCTCTAGAAGGCATTGTGTTAACACATACCTGAGCAAGGCTTCAGATTTTCTTGTTTACTTTCTGATGACTTAGAAAGTATCTTAATTTCAGTCAGATCATTACAGTTCAAAAAGATGCATGAAGGTGAAAAGAATAACCTTTGCTGTGGTGTGATACTGACTGCATGTTCCAAGTTACAAGATTAGGATGTGAAACTGCAAAAAGTTACACATTAAATAAATCTTCTTTGTCAATTGTTACATGGAATTTAAAATATGTGAATTCAGCATAGCTGTAGATGTTGACTGGATCAGAGACACAGATGAAGTAGCCACAGAACTCTGGGATCAAGGATCCGAAACTTTATCTGGATAGTTTATAAATAATTATCTTCTTCATCTTTTTCTGTTCTTTTAAAAAGCTGTTTCACCTTGTCTTTCAAGGCTGGAGACCTACTCTCGAATAAATTGCTGTTTCCTATAATCCAATAAAGAGAACTATGCATTTATTTATTTACTATAAATATCAAGTAAAGTGCAATTATAGCTCTAATATTAACAGAGTTCTAATACTAATATACACACATATCAATAGAAATACATATTAATATTTTACATACGGCATACATATTAATACATACATATACATATGCACACATATATTAATATAAATACACATTAATATATGCATTATTAATATGCATACATAGCTCTGATATTAATACCTATCTCTAAAGTGATAGAGCATTTAAAATGTAAAGACAATGTATACTTTCCTGATTCTTTTCCTAATAAGGGGAATTGAAAGTTACTTATTGCAATTGTTTTCTCTCAACATCATTCTCTTATTATATATAAACCTTGTCTCAAGCATCTTGATGCTATTGTCACATGACAAACTAAGTATTACTTGGCAACAGGCAAGGGCAAACAGATAGGCTTACACTGTGTTCTTATAATTAGCTGCTGTGTCAGTGTGAAAGCTAGGAAAAGGTCTTAGGATATGTGGTCAAGATACATGATCAGGAAGTTCCCTGCAAGACTACCTGCTAGCCTCATTTGCAACACTGACCATCATGAACAAATAAGCATGTAACAGTCTGTAACCTCGGGCAGGACAAGGAGAGTTTCAATGATTAAAATATCTCATTATTGGAGTTCCATCTAGAAATTTAAGTGGGGATAGACCACAGCAGTGAAACACAGAGACCTGGAGTCATCCACCTAATTTCAGGTACTCGATAGCAGCACTTAAGTTATGGACAAAGACTTCCTAAGTTTCTTTTTCTGTCACGGGAGAGAGAGGGAGAAAGAAAGAGAGAGAGAGAGACAGACAGACAGAGACAGAGGGACACTGCCAGAGGCAGATGTCTAAAGCTAAATGGGATGAGTGAAAGTTCAGGTGTTTCCATGTGAAGGGAAGATGACAGGTTCCACATATTGTCTTCATATCTTTCCAGGTCTGATCCTGTGGAAGGGCAACTTAAATCTGATGAATCAGGGCTGTGGCTGCTGCAATTCAGGTCCCCCAAAAGAGATGAGTAGAAGCTACTACTGATAGGAAAAGTTCTCAGGCTTTACAGGTTGCACGAGGATTGATTTCTTAAAGTACTTACCTTCATGGACTGAAAATCATACTACAGAGGTCTTCATACATTATAACAAGATAAAAGGAAGTGCCTGGCCATAGCAAAAGGATGTGCAAACAAGACAGTGGTGCATGCAGCTATGATGGCAGTAAGCAAGCTGCTCTGTGGTATGGCTACTGCCCTGGGAATGCCACTCTGGGTGCTGCTACCAGAGGGATGTTAGGACCATGGGTCCACCAGCCGACCCAGGAAATTCACCACTAAATAATGTATTTTCTTAAACTGTGTAGAGCTACACCGCAGTTACCTCATGAGACTTTTGACTTATGTCATGTGCTGTGACATAAGGATGTGCTACGGAGAGGCAACTCAACTGTGCTGTTTTCTTATGCCTTGCAATGACTTAGGAAGTAATGCAAACACATTTAGACCATATATGTGTGAATGAGTTTATAAATGTGTTTGCTGGGTTTGATTTCTGGGGGGGCGGGGGGGGGGGAACTACATGTTGAACACAATCATTCTCATCTGACAGAAAGTTCTCACTCTCTTGGGCAATATGGTTGATACACCAGGACAGGCAGGACCCTCAGGATCTCATTGACCAACTCCACTCACAGAAAAATAAGTAGGTTAGTTTTGCAATTTGAATCCAGTTCAGCAAAGTAATTATGGACATGCTTAACACTGAACGCAGACTTCAATATATTTTAATATTTTTCTTTGTCAGGTCTTACTTACCTTTTTGCCTTTGTTTTCTACCATGAACCCAGCCAGACAACATTTTCCTGATGACAGAAGGTGCTGTGTGAAAAGTGCAAGTTTTGTCTATCATCTCCCTTCTTCTCTTCTCTCCCTTCTCTTCCTCCCTTCTTTCCCTCCTGCCTTCCTTCCTTCCTTCCATCCATAGAATGAATTTGGAAAACTCTCATCAAAACAAAGAAGAATTCTACAAGCACTTTTCATTCTTGGTGGCTCTGTCCCAAAGACATGATCATTGGTTCCCTGGCCTTGGACAGTTGGTCTTGTCTGCGAACAGTGAACTGACAAAACCTGCTATTACTGCTCAGGGGAAGTATGAATTTCTCTAAATAGTTGCAGGATAGAGGATGAGATGATTTGGGTTTAACTATTTATTTTGATCTAGTATGGACAAAATGCTAAAGGACATCTTGCCCCCTTCCCTCTATCCAGTTTTCCTAGAAACTGTAAATCTGTTTACTTATTGGCTTTATCTGCAAATGTTTTTGGAACAACTTCAGACTAGTGGCTTGGAAGATTCACTTGGTCATTTTCATCCACAGCATGATGGAGATAAGGGGTTAGGTGCTTAAATACCTGAGTGATAAAACGAGAGGTGCACCATATCCAGATCTATTTCACTGAGCACAACAAAAAGCAGAACATTTTCCTGGAGCCCAGAAAAGATCTGTGAATACTGTTCTAGTATGTGTCAAAATAGACACGTCTGTGTTGCCAGTTGATTCAGATCACTCAGCTGTTTCTCTTACCAGATGCTTGCTGCTGCCTACCTTCTGTTTCTCTGATCTGAAGCAGCTATAACTTGCATTCATGGATTTATCACAGAGGTGAGAGGAGCTTTAGTTCCCTGAACCATTGTCCAGGGCAAAACTTGCTCCTGTATTATGTGATGCGGCTGTGGCCACATAGCTACGCGCCCCCTCCCGTCAGATCAGGGCCTTGGTTATCCCTGGTCTGAATCCTTAGCACACCACTGTTTTATGAGCACTGACACTGTGAGACCCTCAGTTTAACTATCTCCATGGGTAAGATTCATCTGACTAAATAAAGACAATTGCCAGCTAGGTTTTGGAGACTCTCCTTATATCCACTGGAGGGATATAGGCAATTTTAGTGTGTTATATAACAATTCCATCATAAATGTACTTTTTTTTCTCTTGAGAGGCTATAAAGGAAAGCAAGGATGAGCAGCTCAGATGTTGATATCTACTGTGTAGGTGTCTACAGTCAAACGACCTTAGAGTTAATTGACCCTAAGTCACTTCCAATCCCTATGGCAATATAAAATAGCCTGAAAACGGGGGTAAACACTAGTACTGTGGTGTGAATTCATTGATTTTCGTAAGGCTAAATTAGTATGGCTTAATTTTAGTAATGCTTCGAAAACATGGGGACCAGCTGCTATGAAGAGATGTACCTCTTCTGAAATCAATATGGTCCTCATTCCTGCAGTATAGAAGTACTACCACAGTCATCACTGTTTTTATCCTTAATTTGTGTTAAAGGGGAGAATGTTATAATTCCCTCATATGCTTGAAGAACCAAGGATATGTACAGATGTGCTTTTACTCAACTAGCCAGAGCAGTTTATCAGTTCACTACCCTGTCAATTTGTTATCACAAGTCCACCAGAGATTAGCACATATTACTGCCTCTACAAGCTCTCTTGGTCTGTCTCAAAGACTCGTCAGCCCTTTTAGTTAGACCTACTTTGCAGTTCTTAAACCACACTCCTGAGCACTAAAAAAGCACATCTGTTCATGCTCTGAGGTAGCAGCAGTGGCTGCATATGTAAAATAGAGAGGGCAGGCTGGTTCAACGCACTTCATGCTTGGAGGAGGGCAGTATTTGCGGGGGTGGGGAGGGTGGGGGGGAAGGGTGCTTTCTGTTCTCCTCCTGCCTCTGCCCATGTGCATAAAGCCTGAGGGATTGTCTCCAGGCTATGCAAGTGGGCTTTTAAGGGTCTGGTAGTCAGGTCCAAGTTTCTTGAGCTTTAGGTTTGATGGCTTAAAATCTGGACCAAAAAAACCCAAACAAACCCCCGTTGAAAAAAAAAAAGAGAGAGACAGAGAGATTTATGGGAAAATTTATCAGTGAAAAATACTTTGTTGGATGTGAAAACAGGTAATGTTCCCCATTAAAACATCATCAAGGAAAGGCTATTAAATAGGTGGTCTAGAAAAAGATTGAGTCCATAATATTGGTTAAATGAAAGTTCTGCAATGCCTGGGATAAATTAATCCTCTATTTTTTTTTTCTTTCGATCGCTAACTTGATGACATATGGGACAAGGCAACAGAAATGTGGAAAAATAGATGGAGATTTTATAAGGTAAGATGCTGCCTTGTACCCTTGTTTGAACAGTAGTAGTCCGTAATGCCTCCTGCAGTGTATGACAGTCATGGACTGTTCCAAATTGACCATACTTACTTACTTATGATATTTAATTTCCTGATTTTTGCCAAGATTAATAAAGGCATCAAAATTCAACATTGTATAAAATGGCAAATACAAGCAGTAGAAGAGGAAAGCTTAAAAAAATGACATCAATGCAGAGTAAAGTAATTTAAATTCTTAAGAACAGATGTTACTTAAAATTCATGAGCACAGATCAACATTTCAGAGTAAGGAAGTTCATCATTTAAACACTGTGTTGGAATTTAGAAGCTGAGCAATAGCAAGCAGAAGAGATACTATATTAGCATTTGGTCAGGCTATATGCCTGGGTTCATAGATGGTAATTCCAGTATGCTCATTAAATGTTCTTAAAAAAGTTGCAGGCTGTATGGGACATCCAGAGTCATTATCTGTGGTCATAGGCAACCAGCACAACTAGTTTGCTGGCATTTCAGATTTTCTTCATCTTGTTTTAAATTCTTTAGATTCGCTGTACTGTATAAAAATGTGATAGTTCGCATATAGGGAGTTGTGGTTTTGTTCAGATCTGTGGCTTTTGCATCCTGGAAATCTTGTTTTGAGAGCAAATCTGGTCATTCCAAATTGATTACACAAAAGCTATAGAGTAGGTTATAATTTCCATGGTGTGTGTAATATGTGGTGTAGCTGATTGGCCCTCAGAAATTGTGGTAGACCCTCCAGCTTGCTAACTCCCTAACTCAGCAAATCACAAACCTTTAGATATATGTATGTCCCATAAAAAGGATGGTGATGTTATTACTGTAGGTCTAATTAAATATCCTTTAAAGCTGATTTCACTCAAAAATCCTGGAGATGCATTTCATCTGGATTTAGTTCTTTTCCAGATCTGCTCAAAAAAAAAGAAAAAAAAAAAAGGCAAAGAAAAAAGATATTTGTTTTGTAGCTCTGCCATGATTTAAAAAATATCACTAAATACTCGTAGGAGATTGCAGACTGAAGGGAATTAAAATAAAACCTCCCCAGGAAAAGGAAACTTACACCGAGCTAAAAAAAAGAAAAAAAAACTCTGCATGAGTAATTGGATCCCAAAATATAATGAAATGTTGGCAGAACGTTGTGCTGCATACCGAATACTCCCTTTAACAAGCTAAAATCTGAAAACAGTGGAAACATAGGTCAGGGTTTCTTCTCAGAAATGGTAGTGTGAGAACAAGAAGCTGCATTAGAAATGGGTTTCCCATTCATAAATATCATTATGGTATGCATTGTTTGGAAGAGACTTTTTTGTCATGAACAGCTAGAGTCAGAAAGGAACAAAAGCATCAAATAAAAACCTACCAGAGCTTAAGGGTACTGACATATCCCATTAGGAGAATGACATTTTTCTCTCTGAGACAGTATTGTCATTTGGCAGAAATTAAGAGGAGAGAGAGGAAATATAAAATGTAATATATACTGTGGCAATAAATTTGAGTTGGAAAATCTTTAACAGACATATCATCTCTCTCAAAAATAAAATAAAATAACGGGTGGATTGATTTGCAGTCAATGTAGCTATTAATAACCCAGACTCAGGTTGTCACCACTCTGGAAGGAAAAAAGTGAAAGATGGGACATTGCATGAATGCATTTGCAAGATATCTCCCCCTCCATTTCCCCTCTCCAGCTCTGTGGAGTTTCCTGCACAGCGTGGGACTAGGATGGCTCAGACAGAAAAGGAAGCTGGATAAGCTTGTCATGGCACAAGCCTTCCAAGATATAAGCAGAAAAGTTACTGAAGCCTTGAAACAGTTGAATATTACTGGACTAACCCTGACACAATGGTAGGATGCTGAAAGAAGGACAAGGTTTTTAATTCTTGACTCTGTAAGTGAGAGATGACTACTGAAAGGAAGGCCAGAGAAAAGCAGGACAAGCAGCTCAAGGAGTGAAGGAGAAGGAAGATGCATATGACAATATGCGTCCTGCTCAGTAGTCCCTTTCACACCTATATCCCTACCTTCAAAGTCACTGCATCAGTTTTATGGGACTTGACTATCCTATACCTAAGAAGAAACTATAGTACCTTCTCCTGAAGCCGGGAGATAGGAACAAATACAAACATAGGGGGAAACAGCTATTTTAGTTCTGGGTGTGCTGGATAAGGTCCTAAACTCCACCTAGCTGTTCCTCCCACACCCCCCAACCCCCAAGAAAAAAGCTCTGTATTAATAGGAACTGTATTTTCAAAATTGAGGCAATCACCAAGTCAAAGGAGTCTGAGTTGCTCATGATTCTCTATCCCTCTGACAGATCAAGTGGCATAACTGCAAAAATCCTAGAAAGAGGAATCTTGCAAGGCCATTTCCTTGGGTGGTGCAGATTAACACCTCTCCACTAAAGTCGGTGGATCTCCTCTGAATTTTACCAGCGGAATACACAGCCCCCATACGGCTTCTTCATGATGGAGTGGAAAGTGAGCCCCCTGCCCCCCTGTTTTTTTTTAAACAAAGTCAGTGAAACTGGTGCTGTACAATGAAAGCACCATTTCTTTATAAAAATTAGCTTTGGCTAGATGACTTAAAGTTCAAACTTGCCATGACCAGAAGAGATCAAGTTTATAAGCATTGTGAGACCCAGGGCTTGGTTCCCCTCCTAAACATAGGAAAGTATCATCCCACTTATCCCAAAGATATTCAAGCTGTTGGTCTAGAAATGTATGAATCTCCTGCAGGTCCTATTTATATCAGCCAGCCCTATGTGACAGATACCTCATCTCAGATATCATAAAGCCTTTGCAGTGACATTAAGTACCTATGTACATGCAACTGAATCAAAACCGCTAAAACATTCGTCATAGGATTTTCAAAAATGCTTTGCCACTTAGCTCCCATTGAAAGTCAGCTGGAGTTGAGCCAATCATGAGCCACCCAAATAACTGGCCTGGAGTACTCTAACCCATCACCTCATGTCTACTGAATGTCTTACATAGTAGCTAGTGCAAGTCTGCCAGATAATTTGAAGGACACCAGGAAAGGTGTAGCAGTTTATCTATGGGCACAGTAAAACATAAGACTTAAAGTCAGCACACAGCTGACTATATTTAGAAGGTTTTCTATTGTTATATAAAAAATAAATATTCATTAGTTATATCAATTTGTAATCACTGAAATATATAATTATATATATATATGTATATATATAAACACGCCTATATTTTGGGTCAAAAATATTATGTAAATAAAGTTTTTAAAGATACTTGCAACAACGTATTTGAACCACGAGCCATATTTTCTCTGCTCTTCATCTTTCTACACTGGCATTTAGAATCTTTTTCTCATACTTGATACACGATTATCTTAATTGTGTCCAGAGTTCTAGAATATTAATCTGAATTTATAGTCTAAGTTCTAGTCCAATATCATTTATCCTCCATCTCAGCCTCACAGTTCATAACCCCACCTTTCAAAAAGTGATAGTGATACTAAGGGGGAAAAAAAATCCTTTTTTGATCAGTTGCAGTCCTGGAAATGGTCTGCTTAAGGATACCATCATGCAGCAAATCAAACAGCATAGGAATTTTTCACATTTTTCACACAGAAAAAAATGAATTAAATGTGAGCCCCAGTGCAACATCACTTAGTAGCATATGTTCTACTTAGTGGCAATGAACAAATGAAGAGGTCATCTTCTTTGCAATCTCTTCCCTATTACTTTTCCATAGGAACTTTTTCATTCAAAAGCAGGAAGGCTTCATCCTCTGCTGAGGCAGTAAGAAATCTTCCTTCAGGAATAAAATGATGACGTGTTAAGATTTCTTAAGGAGCGGTGGCACTCATGCTTGAGAGAGCCAAGGGGTCCTTCCAGATGTATCTTCTCCCCCTGTGCATGCTCCACAGATCTGCATGCTTTCCTGGTATCATGCTCTGCTTCTCTGCCCCATCCAGGAGCTGCAGCCCCTCTCACTGGGAGAGACCATGGCTCTGCAGTTTTTGCCTACCATTTTGTCTTGATGCAAGTTTCCCTTGCATAGAATTGGATGATCCTTTAAGGTATAAACATCTTTTGAACAGACAGTAGCAGAGGCTATGCCTCCTGTACATTTCCATGGCTAGCAATTTTTTCTGCACATCCCCCTTTCAGTGAATAACTAGCTGGGCAAACCTACTTCACTTTGTGCAAAGTTTTCCGTTTCAGGCCCCTGTTGCTGCAAAGCAGTAGACCTAGGTTGGGCTCTAGCCGTCCTCTGTGCAACCCATTCACTGGATCTTTTGTGGTCCATATTCCTACAGAGAAAGAGCAGGAGAGCCCCTCAGTATCCAATTCTTTCCCCTTGAATGCAGCATGCCTTGGTATGGGCCTTCTCTTTCTGCTGCCTGCTCTGTGGAGCTCAGCTCCCCTGGCATGCCAAGCAGTCGCAGGGGACAAGACAGGCTTCTGCTCCCAGGGCAGTGCGTAAGAGTGTCTGCAGGTACAATGGAACAAATAGACCTCTGCAAAAACACAGTGGCATCCCTTCACTTTTATCCTTAAAAGACATTTTCCCTCAGGAATAACAGAGACATTCACACTACAGAAATCACATTAAGCACACAGACAAAACCCATTGCTCGTACAGATCCCTGCATGAATAAAACACATCATGTTTCTTCACTTTTGGCCCTTTAACTCAGGTTTCACTTCATGGTTGTGGTTGACAGGTTGTGTAGCATGCTGGAAAGCAAAGGCCAATGTGTGTAACAATATCTCCTACCATCAGCAGCGGTTAAATCAGTTTCCCTCAGGTGAGAAAGCCTGGACAGAAGAAAGAAAATCTGAGAGTTTTCTCCTCTGTAAAGGCAGAGAACTTTGTCACTCCAGTGAGACCAGACTCCCAGCTGGCATACATTCATGGACTTCTCTGAAGCTCTGCCAGTTTAACGCAGCTGAAGAGCTGGCCCAAAACAGAGTCGCACAACCAGATGAATAAACATTTAAAAATGTTTATCTCTGGGAGGGGAAACTGAGGAGGGAGAGGACTAGCTATGCTCCAGACCTCGACTGTTTGGATAAGTAAGAACCACTAGTATTCATCTATACCTTTGGGGCTGTGATTAAGGTCTCCCTCACCTCTGGATTTTTTTTCTTTTCTCTCTCTTCTCTTCTCCCTTCCTATGCCTCCCCCCCAACATGTTTGGCATTTGGAAGTTTTGAAGTAATTTCCTCCCTTGGCCTCACCTGGGATCTCTGCTGTCCCAGAACCTCCTCCTGACCTCAGTGTTGTGTTTTCATTTAAAATAGGGGATGTCTATAAATGTCAGCAGTACAGGGCAATTAGAAGTTTGAAAAGGGCTGTAACATAAACCAGCATTATAGTGAAATGGATACTGCCTTAAGCTGCCTGAAATTCACTTGCTGTTGGAAAGACAATATCCTGCCATTCTCCCATGGTGGCCTTCAATTGAGCACATTTGGCTGAGGGTTGACCCATTATTAGGATAAGTCTCTGCATGGCTTGAAATAATGAAGAAACACAGGCAGAGAGAAGCCAGCAAATTGGGCTGGTAGTTAGCCAGCACTGGGCAGAAATGTGACACTGGATTAGGCCTTAATAGCTGTCTGTGGTGCTATCCGTGAAATCCAATGCTCTCCTTGTTTCCCTGCATTGCAGGGCAGAAGCATGTGGTTAGATGTTGAACAAAATCACCCCCACAGTTTTTTTTTTTGATACTAATAGCCTCTAAAATGTACCCCCTGCAACTCTAAAAATAAACATTCATTGCAATAACAATCTGGTTCCATAACAAGGTTCCCTTTTTTCATATGTCATCACACTCTTCTGATTTATGATGTTTCTGAGTAGCTCTGTCCTTGTCCTTCCAGTGCACACGTGCTGCTTTCCCTCCCTGTTCTAAGTTGCTATATATAAATTCTACTTCTGCCTTCAGACTAGCTCCATTAAAGTCATTCAAATTCCCTTAAAATTCAACATGTTCCCTCACAATGAAGGGGAAGGAAGAGAAGTTTTCGGCAGAATATGTTCTGGACTCATCAACACTACCTTCCCTTTGCCCATGATGTAACCTAAAGCAAAAACAGTATGATAACACACACTGAGGATCTGGGACTAGATGTGAAAGCCAGACAGGAAACAAATAAAAAGACAACCACCCCCAAAATGATTTATTACATGTTTTTCTGAGCAAATGCATGTGTCTCTGCAGAGAGATTTCATGGAACCTGTCTCTCTGTTCCTAAAATAACATTTCATCTTATTACACTTTGTTATGTACAACTATCTTACAAGTTTGAAACAATATTTCCTAATATTGCATTTGAGACAAATGGGGAAATCCATACAGGCAGAATTTGCCCAATTTTCAGACAGGGAATTTTGAAAAGATGTGGCTCAGATTTATAGATGTTTGGCTTCATACATGATATTTTTTCCTCTCTGAGCCTGGTGTGAAAACACAGAGCCAGTTTCTTACTTTGAATGATGTGTGTGAAAAATAGTCATGCTTTACTGTGGCTCCTTAAAGTTCAGTTTATTCACTGATTCTATCTTCTGTCTAGTAGAAATGAGTGTGTGTTCGAGGTTTCTTGGCTTCTGTCAAAGGTGCCATACTGCATGTTCACCTAAACATATTTACTTCATGATCAGACTAGGATGTCCTGACACAAACCCAGGAAAAATTCCCATTACCTTGAGTAGACTTTGGATCAAGCCTTTGAGGTTTTTAAAAGAATGATCTAGCAAAGTGATAAGATTTCAGCATAGCCACAACACCCCACCAAGGACTGCGCCATGGTCTGTAGCTGCGAATAGTGTTGTGCTGGTCCAGACATGCCCCTGGTATGTACAACCATATGAGGTTATGATGTGCAAACGGAAAACAGGAGGTAAGGTGATATGTTACAAAGACAGATTTCAGAGCACGTGTCAAAACTTCCTAGTCAGTATGATGCCATTTTAACATCTGTATCAAAACTAGTCCTCTACATGAGATACACAAACAGGTTATGGCTTGTGAAAATATCAAACGTGTCAAGGGAAAACCAAAGTACTAGGCTGACACTCGAAAAAACCTGTAATTTACTACACAACATCCAGTGCAAGCTCTTGTTTGGAGCAGGACTTGCTTCTTAGAAACAAAATTTTGTAGCTCCATGGGGTATAATATGGCTGTTCCAGTACATTTCTAGACATCCTGAGATGTTTTGCAAACAGCATGGTGCACAAGCTTTATCTCCAACCTTAGCAGTCTTGTTATGAAGCTTATAGGATACATGGTCTCAAGTAAATATCTTGCTGCATGCATAGCAGTATAGTGCCGTATTCCTCACACCTAAGCAAGAGTAAAGGCTACCTTCTGAAAAGAGGAAGAGAGTCAAAAAGATTACTAAGTTTGTCTAAAAATTTCAATATGTGGTCTGCTGAAGGGAGAGAGGTGTGTGAGATCCAGAAAGGACAAGCTTAGTATAAAGAAAAATGGAGCCCTCTATTATTTTTTATATTGAGATATACAATATAGATAAGCCCTTTATTTATTCTTATGGACTCTTTAAAGTTGTATATCCCTCCCACTCCAGTCTCTAGCCTCCATAGTACCTGGGTTATATCCTCCACTAAGTATGATGTTATTGACTGTAAACTCTTTCTCAGCTGTCAATATACAGCCATCAAAAAGATTCAGTCTGTGATTCAGCCTACAGGTTCTCCTTCTGTGAAGAACCACAGCCTCCAGAATATATAGACCTCTGTGGTCAACAAAGCTTCTTCATCAATGAGTTTCAGAGGCTGGATAGTGAAAACTGAATGATGCCAGTGTGATCTACCACATCTCTAGTCATGGTGCCCTTTGACTGCAGTGTGTTAGGTTCTGCAGGGAACATGACATTGCCAAAATATTTCTCTGACATTGGTTCTAGGTGCAACACCTTTCCAAACCCACTCAGCAGGAAACCTCAAGGAAAGGATGTTTTTTGCGTGCAACAAAACTGAAAGTATAGAGGAATAACTCCTTTTTATAGGGGTTCATTCAGGAGAACCCTGTTTCAAAGGAAAGGCCCATGGAGGCTCAGCCCTGTACAGTTAGCTCCCATGTCTCACATACCAGTGCAAGAGCTGTTAGATATCCTGTGCAGCATAGGGTTTTCCATATTACCTAGTCAAATACCATGTCCTTTATGAAAAACAAAGGGGACATGGCTTTTGCATACTTTTGCAGCAAATAATCACTTTTCTAGCTGCCCAGAAAAATGAGATCTTGGAAAAGGACTATGGAACACATGCAGGCTTCCTAAGGGACAGAGAGATGCCACACTGAATGTACCATGATTCCAGCTAAATCACTCGCAGTTACAGACCTGAGGCAGGGTTGTCAGCTGCAACCCCATACCAGCCCTCTGCCCACTGCCTCCGGGTTCTCCCACTGATCCCACCATGCTCACAGACATTGGTTGGCTCCCAATGGTCAGCCCAGAGGCTGTCTTGCATGACTGGAGGACAGGCAGTGACCCAACACATTCACAGAGTTTCTGTTGCTCTGCAGCACAGATGAAGGCTCCTTAAGAGCCTTTACAAACAGCACCAGAACTTCAATGGCACCAGCTTGAAATTCAGCATTTGTGTAACTGCTTTGTTGCTGTCAGCAGATGTAAGACAGGCACATGTCCAAACACTTTCCAGAATCATGGCCTAACATGAAGGACTGTTTTAGCTGAGATTTTAGCTGCCACTTCTGAGGACTGTGCATTTGCTTCTTTGGTTTGACTGTGTTCAGATTCTTTGCACTGAGAGAAAGACATCCAAATATTGGGGTGAATTCTGCCCTCAGTTATGCCAGTGTAAAACTGGACAATTCCTTCAGTGAAAAAGAGTCATTTGAGCCTTACATTAGCATAATTGAGAACAGGATTTAGCCACAACTTTCAGTATTTCTCACAGTACCAGCTGTGCATTAACCACAAACATATCTCAGAGATGCTTGAGTTTGTGTCAGTGGTAAATGAAAACAGGTAATCCCTTTTTTAAACATGATTGTGTGGGAGGCTTTTTTTTCCCCCTTCCATGAGGAAATCTCCATAGTGCTCTAAACCATCTTCCTACACTAGACTCTGATTCTAATCCTTCTTACATGACTTTATACCACAGTGAATACAAGCCAAGCCCAAATCCGTGTATAGCAAGCCACAAGATTGTACAGCAGAACACCACTAGTTTACAGGCCAAACACAGAACAAAATGTGGGACACCCGTAGACCACCTGATTACCTTCTGTAATGACCAACACAACCAGCAACAAAAAGGGTTGCAGCATATGGGACTGTCTGTTCAAAGAAAATGCTGAGGTTGCTTTATCTTCTCAGGGGAACTTATAAAGAAGTCTCTGAAAGGAAAAGTGGGACAAATTTCTTGGGGGCTCAGGTTAATTTGAGCTTCACTAAAGTCAGTGAGGATCTTCCAGGATATATCAGCATAAAATATAAATCATTTTACCCAAAAATGCATACAAGCTTATCACTGTCTCGTGGTCAAAAGTGGTAATAGAGAATCTCTGGGAGGAAAACATAAAAAAAAGAATGAAGAAGGGAGGCAAAAGAAAAGAAAGGTTTGTGAGGTCAGGCATGTTTATCTGGCAAGCAGGATGTAAACTTGATTAAAGGCAGGCACACCTGACTGACTTTTTAACAGCAGGAGTGTGAACCAAGCTAGGTAGCTTGGGAAGGCAGATTTCCTTGCATCAGATAAAAGCCACCGGAAATGCTGGGTTCTTTTGCGAGAACCGACTTCTACACAAGCACACCATCATGTGAGCAATTAAGATCTTCATTATATTTGCATGAGTTTAGCTGTAACTATTGCTGACACACCTTATCCACAACTGTGATTCAAACTAAGACAATTAAATCTAACATGCATATCTGACATGGTGCAATCAGACTTTGAAGTTGCAAAACAGGTATGCTCCTCTTTACATTCAAATGAGAAAAAAAAAAGAAAAAAAGAAAAAAATCAAGACAGGAATGAGGAAAATCACATTAATTTCAGTTATGATTGTTTTTCCATAAATGCTCTATGGTCACTCCCCAACCCCTCTATCCATAGCAATTGATTGTGGATACACAAGAGACAGAAGCATTATCACTGGGTTTATATTGTCATGCAGATAAATTATTTCTGATCTCTGTATCTATATTGCTGAACTGCAATGCCCAAGACATGGAGCAATGAATTTGCAAAAACATATGTAAACAATGATACAAGCGACCGATACTTTTATTCAAAGAAACAGAGATGTTATATTAGAATACGTTATGTGGAAACCAAGTAAATAAATAATTACCTTTACATGAATCAGTTCCACATTTTTTCTTGGCTTCTGCGTTCTTGAACTGAAGAGTTTGCATTAACCAACTTGTACACATTGTCTCTGGTACGCTTTAAAAAGACAAATAATATGGGGAGGTGATATACATGCTTTAATCTATTCTCTCAGAACTGCTAGTGCTCAAGAATGCAACATAAAATGAATGAAAGTCTTCCCTGAGAACCTTGAGTAAATTCCTTGCACACCATGTTGGCACTTTATTGCAGAATTAAATTTATTGCAATGGTACTTTATCTTCATTACCCAAGACGACTTTATTTTTTTGCCCTGAAGTCTTGACTTTATGTCTTTAAATTCAGAAATTCTTGCTTCCCCAGATCCATGTGCATTAATTAATTACACAAATAAGTTATCTGAGAAGAGTCAGAGTGTATTTTTGACTTATGCCTCGATCAGAGTTATCAGACAAGCACAATTAATACAATGTATTGCAAATCTGACCCATTACTTACCTGCGTGAACATTAAATGGCTCTCTGTGCCACACTCTTCCTCTGTGTGTGGCTAGATGACTACACTGGCTGCCTCATCATAAAACACAATAAAAGTGATAATGTACTAGCACCAAATGGTGTTCAGCTAGTGCATACCAAAACAGAGGGTCACTGGGGCAAGGTGATAGTTGCACTGCTCTGAGGGGTGAGGATCTTATAAGGCTGATGGCTGAGATGGCACAAGTAGTAAATGGACAAGATTTTTGGAAAAAGTCGAGTCTGAAAACACAATGAAGGTATTTCTACAGTTGAACCATGTGTTTCTACATGTGTTGTGCCATCTTGCAAAGAAGGGGAGGGAAGGCTGCTTAGTGCTGGCATAGGAAGAATATGGAAGAATAATATCTCTGCCATTGCTTGTGACAGCTGCTGCTTGCTAAGCCATTCAAGTATCCTCATTTCACTGTTCTTTCAGCATATAGGACATGCCTGGCTTTCCCTGACAAAGATTTTAATTTCAGCCTCAATAGATAGGTATGGCAGAGTCCACATCTGATTAATTTTTTTCCTGGCTTTTTAATAAGCTTGTCTAGAGTCCTGCAGTCAAATGAAAGATGTACTCCCTGATCTGGAGAGCTTATCATCTAGGTGGGATTTGAATGAGATTTGTGGTTTCAGGGGAGTCTACCAGAGGTTGCACAGACATCCCTCCCAAACATCACACCACATTTTTCACTGTCTGCAGTTGTGTATCGGTTTCTAATTTTGATCCTTAATTATGAGTTTCTGGGTTCTTACTGGATGTGGAACATGTCTGGATCAGCTTGTCAGGCTTTTCTGTTCCTCTCTGTTAAAACCAGCAGAGGGGACCATATTGTTCCACTCTCCTGTGCCTGTATGGAAACACAGCCCTGTGACTGCACACTTTCCAGCTTGCTGAAATACTGAAAGCAGTTGCAGAGGTCTCAAGGAGAAGGCGTCTTCTCAGCTGTTTGTGCCCTGCTTAGCGGCTCCAGAGGCAGGGTTGTGCTTGGCACAGGGGCACAACGGTCATAGGCTGTGAACAAAAACAACTCCAAAACCGTGAAAGCTGTTTGAACTGAATACATGTAGGAGCGGCACATGCTTGATTCTTCTGTCCCCCATTACTTCCCTTTCTGCCATATGGAGTTCTTGAGGGTTCCTGGTGGCAGTGATGGGGACTGTGGTGAAGAATGGGAGCATCCAATGCCTTCTTCCTCTGCCTCCAGAAAGCCATAAAAATACACTAATGATTTATGCAATGGACTCTGAGGCAAAGACAGTAAATTAATGTATATTTAGAGTTGTTATACACAAGATGCTAGTGGTTTCTATTTCAGAGCATGTTAAAATCTACAGCAGTGACGTCCATGGCAGCCCAGAACTCAGTAAGCTCATATTACATTTAAAACTACAGCCTATCTTTTGTTTCCTTTTTTTGTATAGGATATGTTTGACATTTTATTTTTATATTATGGTTCAGGGAGTCTTTTAGTGAAGCCTCATGGCTAATCCTGGAAAACTGAAGACATCCAAACATGTTACATACCCAATCTCCCCAGCCACCTGCTGTATTTACATAACAGAACCAAGGAGATGGTATCAATCTGAGTTTTTCTAGTTGCCTTTTTAACTAATGTGTGAGTATCGGAGGAGATGCTCATACAGCTCACGTGTGCACGACATATCAGCAAGCAGCCTAACCTCTTCTGGGAATAAATGTCCGATCCGTTTACAAATGTAGGTTCAAATGTTAGTTACGATAGCACAGCTGGTGTTGGTACCTCAGAAATGAACTCTGATCAAACCTCTTGCGGCTTGCAGTTCCACCTGGCTTGTGGAGGTAGCTGTCAATAGCCCTTGCCCACAGGGAGCTTTCAGCACAATTAGGCAGGCAGAAGACTGAGGCAGAAGCATGAAAAGTCCCTGTGAATCACCCAATGTCAGAAAGTAGGTCAGCAGGAGAACCAGAATCTGAGAAATTAAATTCCAATTCTCTGCACCTCGAGCCACATCACAAACACAGTGCACACAACATGGATTTTGGTTCACTGGCCAAAGCCAGCCAACCCCTAAATAACTTAAAGAAATGATTCTGTGTGTCCTAAAATGAAACACCTTGCTTTCAGGCCATTGAACTCAACTCTTTTATTTAAAATTGTAGACCAACATAAAAAAAAAAAGGTATTCTTAAATGATAAATTAAACTCCTTTGTCTTAAGGCTATTGAAAGAAAACATTTAGACTTTAGAAATGTCTACGCCATCCTCTCATATTTTTGACTAAGTCACTCAATTCGTAAGTACTTAAGGTGGCTCCTTCACTGCATTTTAAAGCAAATTTTGTGTTTTCCAAAGATGTATTCACTCAGGTCTACATATAGCCAGTTTCTGGAGTGAAATAAATGAAATGAGCATTTATTATATTTAACTTTAACAGAGACTTCTATAGTACTGTGTCTAGTCTACTGAACCATGTTTGTGTGATACATGCACGCTGAAATATCCAGTCCAGCTCAGCTATTATGCAACCACCCCCAAAAAACCACTCTAATAATCTTATAGCTTATATTCCTTGCTCCTGTCAGCCCTTGTTGATAGCCTGATACCCAAAAGGAGTCTGACAAACATTTTTTTAGCAGCCCTGTAGCTCCATGTCAGAGCCAGAAAGGTAGGCATGGACCCTGCTCTTGGGAGAAGCAGCTCCTCCTTAGCATCTCCAGCATGATACCTGGCATTCCCTTCGTGACTAAGCCCCTTGGGGCATGAAGCAGACTCCCCAGCATCCAGGAGCGAGCCTGACCTCTGCTAGGTTACTCTTGGTGGATAGGAAGGAAGTTTCCAGTGTGGTTTTGTCTCCATGACAGGTCCAAAGATAATGAAGCCTTTGATCAAAACCCTGAGTTTGTGGCAAGGAGTGAACAAGCCTAATTGGAGAAAAAGACAGAGTGCAATGGAAAATGACTGCAGAAGTAGCCTTATATTGATTAGCATTTAATGAGGGAGTCTGTACGAATGCTGGTAATTTTTCTATCCACATTAAATCACTGGAAATAGTAACAACAAGGATGTCAAAGCCCAGAAAAACAGAGCACAATCAGTTAAGTTCATTTTGTGAGAATTATCAGAAGGTCTTTAGATGGATGGTGATTTTGCTTGTAGAAGAACAGAACAAGGCATTAGATTGAATTTTCCTTAGGACAAGAAGCCTAGCCTTCTTACGTGATCATATGGAAATGAGAACAGTACATCTTCGATCTTAACAGGGGTTTTGGGAAGCTACTGTGAGGCAAACAAACAGTCCCAGACCCTTCCAATCTGAGATACTCCATACTGCTGTGCTAACAGGGACCATCTTATTTCCAGGTAAAAGCAGAAAGGTGGAGAAGTATATGATGAATGAAAACAGCCAGCTTGTTGATAGTTAAAATGCTGACTGGACTGTCAACATATCTGTATATGGCTAAGGCAGGGTTTGAAGAGACCCAACGATTTAGGTGAGAAGATGGCAGACTGTGAGCTGCAATAGGCTTACAGCTGGTTGAAGGGGAACAACTCCTAAACGCAAAATGTAACTTACGGCATGAACATGTTATGCTGGGTCTGCTTGCTGGGTATCCTGAATCCTCCAACAAGGGAGGAAAAGACCTTGCAGTGGGGGAGGAACCTGACATCCTCACTTCTGTTTGGGAGCAAGCTGTATATCTACCACAATCTAGTCATATAATGAAGTGGAGGAAGCCAATGTTATCTCTTTCTTGTGAGCTGCTCTTGGAGCTCTCCCTTTTTTTTGGTCTCTGAAATGCATGGTAAATAGTGAAGATACTGGTAAGATGAAGATCTGGGAACGTAAGTGACTAGGACCAATCTTAGACACTCCCGCATGTAATATGCTCTGTGAGGGCCCACACCCAAAAGGGTGCTGTAGGGTACCAGGTGGAACAGGCTATAGCAATTGGGGAGAGCAGAGACAGGCACTGAAGCACTGCTCGCACGAGGCACCACATAGGCCCTGCTGCATCACTGAGGAGGCTGAGGCTAAACTTGTTGCACAACGAGGGCCTCGACGTGCTCTTGCATGCTGACCTGGCTGTGTGCCACAGTGCGGGCTTGGGTGTGAAGCAGAACACAGATTTCAAATCCGAAGGCTTCAGCTAATCCACTGAGTTCACATCATCCTTCCTCATAACAGATGCTCTCGGCTGGCGAGTGCAAACTCAAATGTCTCTGCTCTCCCTTTCCCAGGGCAGCCCCCAAATAATGTTGATAATCCAGTTAGAGTCTTTCCAAAAGTGAGTGTTTTATCGGTCAGATGAAGCTTTCACCCAAGGCCATCTGACATAGCTGCAATGTGCTTTGGAAGCAGAGCGGCTCCTCCAGTGCACAGACTTTGGGTTTCTCTGTGGGAGTTAGAGTAGCTGGATCCTGTTCATCTTCTGTGCGAATACGGGAATCTGAGGAGTTTGTCTCTGATTTCTTCAGTGACACTAAGTTATGTAAACACGCTTGCTGCAGTTAACAACTTGCCATTTTTACTGTTTGAAACCTAATCAGTTTGTATAATGATATGGACCGATCTGGGTATCCCATCCAAAACACCCTGCCTGCTGGCTAAACATTTTATTGTTGTTAATTTATGGGGACTGTGCCGGCCCCTTAGAAAGACCTTTCAGAATTACAGCAGTTTATTATGATACCACAATGCAATTCAGCATTTTCAAGAGTTACTTTTGTTTTCTTTAGAACAGAAAGGACCGTTAAAAGTGTTTTTTTTTGTGTGTGTTTCTGACCAGATAGAAATATTTCTATTCATGTATTTGGGGGAAGGGGAAGCATTCCCAGTTTCTTTGCCTAATTGTTGGCCTGATCCTTTGACTTCGGTGGAAGCCGGAGACTGGTGTGCTAGTACCTTGCTGAAAAGATTGCAACCAGCCTGCAGAGAGCTGTGTGGCTCCCCAGCCGGGCCCTGTCACCAGGCCTTGAGCATACTTTGGAGGCCAACCACAGATACTCCGGCGTGTGTGCCTTGGCAAACCTGAGCACAGAGGAAACTATCAAACATTCAGAGGAATTCTTGACAATTTCCAGTCACCACTAATTGCTTGGGGCTTTCTTGGACGTCAGCCACATCTATACCTTTGTGTCCTTAATCACTAGGTACCCTTTGGATAATATGTCACACCTGGGACATTAGATAATTTCTCGCTTGCAGATGGATTAGCATCGCAGCTCACTTAGATAAATTTTACTCTAGCCTCAGTCCCAGAGGCCCTTCTTTTACAGCACGGTTTTATCCATTAAAATTATGACTTCCAAAATTCTGTTGTATTTTATGGCTTCCATGAGATATTTATGATCCTTACTGCGTAAGTGGACATTTCTACAGATTTACTGCAGAAATAATTCAGGCAAATAGCTCAAAAGAGGTACTGCCAATAGCTTACAGTTTAGTTTTGGTGTTGTTAAAAGACATAGAAAATAACATGCATATTTAAGTATGGATTCTTAATGCATAATACTGAAAAGTCACTAAATGTGTATTCAAAAAAACTGTCCTTAAGGATCTATTTTAGACAACATTCAAACTCTGAGTTTTAATCGACCAAGCTCCCTCTTTCCTCAAAGTTGGGCATATTCTTTGTTTTTCTGCAAGATGTCAGAAATGAAAGCAAAGGCCAATTAGCAAGAATTCCTAGAATCAGATAAATCAAAGATGGAAGAGCTCAAATAGCTTATGCAGGCCACCCCCTTGCTAATGAAATGTTGTTGCCTAGTACATTTTCAGTGTTTTCACAAGTCTTGTTTCTAAGATGTCTCATAAAATGAAATGTATGCTTTTTACCTCGGAAAGATATCACACAGTTTATTAGAAAATCTCTTCTTCTTCTTTTATGCTTCCTTATACTGCAATTCGCTTAAGATATTTTGAAAATCTCATCATACTACTTGTAGTGGTTGCATAGACAAGCAACTTCCACACAACTATTTTTTCCCAGAACTCCAAAACTCTATATGCCAGCCTTAGATGTAAAGTAGGAGGTGACTGCAAATGACTGTAATTCCTTAAATCACTGGTTGCCAGAAGAACTGAGAGGAATGATTTTTCTGTAAACTCTAATTTCTTATAAACTGTCCTTCAGCAGTGAGCTTTCATGTATGTCAGGGACACAACACTGAACTAGATGAAGCTAGAAGCACTGCTGTTTTTATTTTTATTTTTAATTAAATCAGTTGAACATTGATGGATTTAGGGAATATAGAGAAAGGTCAAACAAGAGGATTCTGAGGAGTGACTACATAACTGATAGAATGTCTCTTAGCTCATATATAAAATCTAATTTATATAGCTAAGAATAATACTACAGGTAAAATTATAGTTACACTGAAATCAGACCTTCATGAACAAATTCATGATTATTGTTTATTAACCTCAGCTGGCTCTTGAGATTTCAAAGGGGCTCACAAGTTCTTTGGAAGAAATGTACTGTGAGATGAGGAGATATAAGAGGTGTTTCTGTTTTCTTATCTGCTTACTTTTGCCCTAATTGGGCTAATGCTATGGGTGGCCAGGGCCCCAAAAGACATAGCTCAGGTTGCAGTTTGACAGAGCCACTGGAGGCTTAATGTGCTGCAAGAGGAAAGTTGAGCCCTGTGTGTTTGGTCCTTTTAGGACTAGAACTGGTAATCTGTTTTATACTACGAAGAGTTTGAGGATTAATAAAGCAGCCCCTATGGCTTATGATGTGTCTGGGAGAGGTGACTGGTGCTGTAGGGCAATTTTGTAATATATTTCTGAGCTTTTTGCTCTTTGGGAAAAATGTGAAGCCTTTCACAACATTGCACCACAAAAACTGAAAGCATCCTGGTTAGATTGCCAGTTTCTCCTGTTACAGGGTTCCAGCTATTTTATAGCCTTCAGCATTCTGATCCCTCAGTGAGGGATGTCTTCTCCTTTGGCCAGCAGAAGGGAGCGGTGTAAAAAATCTCCCATAGCTGCCTGGGAATGGCTCACCAGACTGTAAACAATTGGGACTCTCAAAGATTTGGAGGGTGGCAAGAGGTATTTCATAAACTGCCTCACTCCCATAGATTTTAAGTGGAAATAAAAGAGCAGTCTTATCCAGATTTTTAGGCACGTGACACATATTTGTACTAGGAACCAGATTCCTAAATACTTCTAAAATCTGACCTAGATTAATGTATAAAACATGGAAGTCACTGCAGTGTCAAGAACTTCTGTTCAGTTTAAAGAGTAAAAGTTCTTGACGCTGCAGTGACTTAAATGTCACTAATCTAATTCAAGACAAAAGACCAGATCCCTCCCTGCAGTTGTTTCTTCAATAGATTTTACAGCATGACTATTTCCCCAATGAATCAACTTGTATTTGCAACTATTATGAATACGACCCTCACAAATGCTTAAAGAACTGACTCTAGGAGGGTTTATGTGTTTGTAGGAGCAGATGTAGGAAGAGAGGGGAGGAAGGCAGCCAAGTTTAACTGTTAGTTAAAGGTAGCCTGTCCCAGTAGGAGCATGTCCTGACTGTATGTTGTATCAGCTCCAGCTACTAAATGGCTCACTGTGGTCCTAGCATCTCTGGCTCTTTCAAGAAACCATAGCCAATAGCAGAGTTGATGCAGAAAAGAAAGGGTTTAAATTAAAATCATGTGATTTAAGAGTAACATGGGTCTTGGACTGACCTTTACACATGGCAAATTTTACCCTTTGAGTTTCTTTTTTCCCCCTAGAAATATCCTTTCCCTTCACTCTTCTCCTCTGCTGCACCTATTCTATAGAGTTTTGTATCAAAACTGAAAAAACAAGAAACAAACACACTATTGTACCTTCAAGCTCATACAAGACTCTAAAACTAATCTTTGTTCCGGCAAATCTCATGCAGCATTGACTGCTTTGCTGGCTACTTCATTCATCATGTGGAAAATGCATTTTACTGACTACCAATTACAAAAGCCAAACAGTGGCTTTGTCAGTATTATATGGTAACCATTACCTTTGTAATTGCATAGTGACTGATGTACAGTATGATGTAATGACAGGTTAAATAAATGCATACTAATTTATTCTGTTAAAAGAAAGGAATGCCTGCACATTAACACAATTGCAAGTTATTTTATATGATTATACATGTAATAAAGTTATGCATTTATTGTAAAACTTATGAGTAGCTGTTACATTTCAACTTCTAAAAATTCTTTTTCACCTTTAAACTGTTTAGAGTTATTATGTACTCACTCTGCAACCCTGTTAATACTGTTTGTGGAAGAAACAATTCAGAACACACTGGAAATATTGGATTTTCCTTGTTATAAGGCTTGAAATGGGTTCATTTTAAATATTTTCTGAAATGTTCTATTAGAAATTTTCAGTTTCTCATTGAAAACTCAAGAAAAAATGTATTTTGGTAGGTAACAAAAACAATGCAGGCCTGAATTTTCAGTAGAACTTGTTGCCATGTGTTAAAGAAAAACTTAATGGAAAACTACTGTGAGATCAGTTATTTACAAAAGACTTCTCATGTAGTTTTAAAAAAAAGAGATTTCTGACAGGAGATGTTTATGTGAAAAATATCAGCAAGGCATAATTGGGAGGCAGGGAATTAATCTAAGTAACATTTCACATATGGAGAAGAGTGAAATTAATGGCACAAATGAAAAAAAAAATTGTCACAGCTCGGAGTAGAACTTGGAGGCTTTCAGTTCTGTGTCGAAAGCACTGACTCACAACACAAATGAAGCGCATGAGAGAGCTACTACCTTATTGCTCTACTGCAATGCCAAAATGGCAGGAGAGGGCATGGTTACAATTGTCTTGGCTTGGATTTGTCAAGTCCTGAGGAAAAGAAGGAAATGGAGTAATTTGGAAAACTGTGTGTGTCAGGAAAATCCGTGTCTAAAATCTTTTAGATCCTTTTCCCCATGCATTCTCTTATCTCTTGCCCATATCTAAATTCTCTTTCTAAAACCTCCTGCTCTCTCTGAGATTGTTTTGTCTTTCCTCCACCCTTCTCTAGAGTGGATGTCTCCTTAGTACTTTAACATTTCATGCTCTTACTATAGGGTGTTTTCTCTTTCCTTGAAATAACCTGATTCGGCTTTGCAATTCACAGACCCTTCACAGTCCCAACAAGCTCTGGGTCCAGTAATAGTTTATGGAGGAAACAGATTTGTCTTTCACTACCTGTGACCACTGACAATCATCCAAAGCGCCTATTGTATAAAGAGGGTTGTGGTATGGGAAAGTCTAAAAAGAGCCACAGGAAAAGCTGGATCAAAGGAGCATCCACAGGCTGCTCTGTGAAGGGGAGCTCCCGAGGGACCAGTCTTCTGGCACGAACTCTGCTGCCACCCAGAAAAACAAGCTTCACTTGCAGAGGTAAGATGTTGCACTGACCATAATGGAAATGATGTGAGAAGATGTGAGGGGACAGAGGGAGTCCGGGAGGTGTAGGACCAAGGAGGTATAGGACCAAGGAGGTGAGGGTACTGAAGCAAGAGGTGGACACCATACCATCTTGCTGTGGTTTCTATTTCAAAAAAGCCTGACAAAGGTCTAGCCCTGTCATGCTGGGCACTGTAACAATTTTTTTGCATGTCTGCATGAAAAATCTGTGACGTGATATGTAGATGATACGTGGAGAAAACAGTCTTTTTCTGATTCAGAATCCAAAGTCTGGTTATGTTCTTATGTAGAAGGAACCAATTCCTCCTTCTTTCCAAGCATTTCATTGATATTAGAAATCAGAAGTAGTGAGAAAGTTAGAGAATCTAGGTTTAAGTTACAGAGCAGCTGTATGATGCGAGTAGTCTTCAAATGAACATGTATGGTAAGTATTCAGAATTGATTGTACGGTACCTACCATACAGTGGCTGGATGTGGTAATTGTTACTGTATCATTACAACATAAATACAAGATTGGTTTGTCTTCCAGACTAGGGGTTCAGCTTAGTGAAATTTTACAGGAGGAGCAATTACCTAGATTGACATATGATCTTAGCAAATTCTAGTAACTGTGTAAAGTTGCACACTTGCATCCAGTAATTCAGCAATATTTTTTTTTCTCTAATTTCTGCTTACTGCCATGTAATTACATAGTTATTTCACCTTATAAAGGAAAGTAAACCATAAGGAATCAGACCCTGCTTCACAGGCCCTGCTCAGCTTTAAGACCAGGAATAATCCTAATCCAAGTCCATGTGGTTTTCCCTGGGCTTGATGCTAAGCAGGGCTAGGGCACAGCGACGTGCAACATGCTAGACTTCTAAACTACCTTTAAGTCTGAGCAGGGAAAGCCAGGCTCAGTTTGGAATTTTAGCTTACTAAATATATTATCTCCATAAGCAGACACAAGCATAATTTGGCTCATTTCCATTTAGGAGCAATAGGGAGAAAAAAGGTGAGAAAAAAAGGCAAGAGTAGAAAATACTTAGTTTAGACTAATCTAGCTATCTATCTATGTGTGTGTTTGTAGTTTTAGCTAGACTTTTCTTTAGCTTAATTCATCATTGAATTGATTTTAACCTGCAGAGAGAAAGTACTCACAAACTCACCACTCATTTCATGAATGCTGCAACCACCATCGGCCTGGATCCTCACAGTGCCTCAAGCTGCGTGAAGTCTGCATGTTTTCCCAGTGCTTCAAGGTGCTGAAGGCAAAGAATACTTTGGTTATATTTTTGTCATGTCCAGGACCATTATCCTTTTGAGACACTTTTGTCTGTAACAAGCCTTTTTGCTACGGAAAGGCCAGCACCCAGCGGTGGTGGAATTTGAGGCGCTGTGTGTGTCCCTGGGCTAGATAAGGCACAGGCAGTGGCATGCCAGGCTCTCCCACACTGTCTGCTGGTGACAGCAGCGCCTTCGCTCCGCAGAGCTGAGAGGTAATTCAATCCCCACTCTGGATCAGGCCAGGGCCATGTCTGAGCAGAGATGGCATGTTGTGTTAAATTACACTTGTGTTTTTTTGTTATACTGTATGAACTACTGTTTGTGGAGACCAGAGTGAGACCACCCAGTGGTCTTTGCTCTGGCATAGTGGGGTGGGCAGGAGCTGGAGCTTTTTTTTGGTCAAAGGGCAGTGCCTTTTCTGCTGGGTCTCACTCGCTCTCCCTTTCACCCCTTCCCTATGGAGCTGTTGTGTGGAGTGGGGAGTTGAAGTCTCAGACATCCATCAAGCGCAATAGCCTCTGCATAGACAATTGTTGCCATTGTTACTTTAACCTCACTGTGCTGGAAGAGCTAAGGCTGCCAAATGTTATTTTTCCAATTCTGGTAATACCGGCCTTGAAAAATCCAGAGTACACCAAATTGTTTTAGAGTGGGTATGGGGGTGCTGCAGCTGTCAAGATCACTGATTGCTAGTGACCTAAATAAGGGTTATTTGATATAAATAAATACTGAATGCTGCAGTGAATGTGGCATAGAGTAAAGGAAAAAAGATTAGGCTGTATGTGTAGGAAGTATACTTGTGAGAAGTATAAAATGTAGTAGTAGATACTTGGGAGACACTTGCCAGGTTAGTGATAAAGAATTTTTTTTAAAAAATGAACTGGAGTGAACACAGATAAATGGTTCTGCAGTAAAGACATGATTTGGGGCAGTGCTTTCCAACAGTCTGATCATCTACTTTTCAAAGACAGGACTTCTCTTCAGCTTTTCTTCCACTGTTCAGGATCTCTCATAACAATAGATAATTGTTTCTAGAGTTGTCAGTTTTATGGAATGAATGAACCCTGAGATGTTAATAGCTACTAAAATGCTGGACCTTTATCATTCAATGTTGTATGATATACAATAGAAATTATATAAAACTATCTGTTCTCTTTTTGTCAGATGGTAAAGGCTAAAACATAGGCTAAAACGTGAATAATAATGAATAGCAGACAGCATCAGCATCAACCAGGTCACATAATCTTCAAAGTCAGTGTTGAATTAAAAAAAACCCCCAAAACTGTTATCAAATCTATGTGACAATGAACAACAAGATCTTGTCTGTATAGTAAGATTTACAGTAGCATTCAATTGTTGTGTTTCAGGGAAAGCTGCTGCCTGTTTTTTCTAAATTATGTTTATGTGTATATTTTGAATAAATATAATTTATAAAAGATTGAAAGCCTAATTGCTCTTATCAAGCATAAAACAGCCGGGCTGGCTTTCAAGCTCTGTATATCTCCAGCCAATCACGTTTGATTGGTTACAGTTATAATAGATCATAAAGAGAAGTAACATGATTAGATGTCACCATTCTGCTTTGATCCTCACTTCAGACTGAAACAAGCCTACTTAGTTCCAAAGTGATGGTGTCTCATTTTAATCATGTATGTAGTTGCAATGGAAAACACTAACGTGTGAGAGTAAAATTCTGGATTATCTTCTCTATGTTAGAAAAATTCTTCCCCATCATACTACACCTTGCATTTTTATATTTTTTATATATTACTCTTTCCTCAGATTTTGCTCAAAGACATTGAAAGTGAATGGCTCTACCAGCACTGCAGCTCTCCTCCTGCCTAATATTACATTAAGCCAAAGTGCACAAAACAGTACAGCTCCCAGAATGGTGATATTCAGCACTGCCTTGGAGTGTAGATCAGTTGAGCATGGTGGCTAGAAGGAGAAAGCATATAAGGTGAGATAAAGTCAAATGTTGCACAGGAGTCCAAAAGGAGCTGTAAAAATGTGGTCACTTAAAAGTGCAAATCTGGTTTATTTTTCAAGTATTAAAAACAGACATTCCCTTTGGCAGCAGTTTGGAGTGTCTTAGCAAATTTCCTGACTGAACCAAAGAAGTATTCAACATTATTTAAGGACTTGAAGCTATGGCCTAAGCAGTAATTAGCATACTTGTTATTGGCATTGGTGTTTTTCTCTGCAGGAAGAAGATGTAACAGAAAATATGAAAGTGATAAAATGTTTCATTCTTCACTAGTCCTGAAAGTCATACGGGGATATTGTTTTATTTTCTTTTTTACCATCATGTTATTCATTGTGCAAAACTCTACCAACATTACTCATCCAAATACAGATGGACAATACTATCTGGAGATCTAGGAGTATTTCAGGGCAGCTGGCATGGCAGAAAGCCATTGAGATTAAAGTGTGATCCATAAAGGATGCTCTGTAATCCCAAAGAGATGTGCAACTCTGGAAGCAATGAACCACACTGACATTTTTCAGTAATGGTGATAGCTGACATTCAGAGTACTTAGCATGTGACAGTGATGAGTGGCCAGCCAAGGCACCACTGAAATTTGGAACGATCTGAGATACCCTCCAAGTTAACAATTTACTTCTGTTCCTTTGTTATTCAGTTGACAATCTGGAATTCATGGCTTGCCTGGTGATCAGCTGTCTTGAAGGAGAGAAATGAATCAACCTCTTTCTATGATGCAGTGTTTTCTTACATTATATATGGCCTGTCTTGTGGCACTTAGTTTCAGACAGTATATGTGGTGCTTTGGCCTGACATTCATCTTCTCAAATCCATACCACAGCTCTGACAGATGTCTCAAGAGCCCTATCCAGAAATGCTAGAGGAAAAGAATACAAAGAAAGAAGGAAAACCTTCTTTTGTGGAAGGAATCTTCTGATCTCCACTTCAGAAGGTCTAAGATAAGCAAATCATATATTATTTCAATTCAAAGAAGTAATTTTTTTTTAAATGTTCTTACAGCAAAGACTAAGGAATTTAAGAAATTCATTAAGATTATAAGAATTAAACATCATCCAGCTTGCTCAAAACCAGAGAAGGTTAACAAAAGGGGTGGCCAGGGAACAATGGTCATTCTTTTTGAGGTTTCTGAAGTAATTTTCCTTCTATATTGGAATAAAACCCCAGATCTCATGGAGAGTGAGCAATATCAAAAATCCACTTCCAGAGCAAAAACATGTATCTATCCGTCTATCTTACATGTGCAAAACCAGACTGAAGACCTTCCAGTGCCTGATTTAGAGCAGAATTTTTTAGGTGAAATGCATCTCAGCACAGGTGGGAAACTGAATTGCTTCCACCTGGATATCTAAAATACTCAAAAATAGATGGTAAGGTAGTAAGGATGGGATTTACTTCATCTAGTTGAGACAACATGTGACCCTAGTAGCTCCCTTTATAATCACAAGTATTTTTAGGCTGAAAAAATGCAAGTGTTTCTAGGATACGATTCACTTGCCCTGTTAGGTTTCTACCTTAGGATGTTTGCCTTAGGATACATATACTCTTTTGGATGTGAACAGCCACTGAAACTGCAGTGCCCATTTTGAACATGTGGTTACATATCTGAAACTTAGATTTATTTACAGTCCTTCCTGCAGTGCTTCTTATTCTAGTCCATGCACAAGAAGGACTAGATTTCAAAATCTTCATCAGATTAGTCCTCACTCCCCTCCAGGTTGAGAGAAGTTCACCACCTCAGTTTCTTTGTGTTTTCCCCAGTCTTTGAGGGCATATAGATTATTAACTAAGAGGGAGACATTTGTTCAGAGAACATGTAAATTTAACTCAGATATTTAAGACCCAAAGTTTCTCCTTCGAAACTCAATAGAAAAAATTCTCTCCAATTAATATTTTGTTGAAGCCAATGCTACTTCAAACAATGCATCAACGAAGGATAAAATTTTGTCAAAGCTTCAACTTCATAAACATTTTCTAGCCAGATCATTTAGTAAAGATGTAATTCTATGAGTTGAAAAAATTCAGATGTGTCCTTCATCTCACACAAAGAAAAATTGATAGCAGTTGAAATATAACATAAAATAGTATATTCTATCATTGAAGGGGAATATAACATGTTGAGGCAGTCAGGCAAAAAAGGTTGCACTGCTCTCTCTGGAGCATTTTACCCCTCCTCATGGAAACACCTTTATGAGGGCTGCCTGGCTTCAGGGTTTGGAAGAGAGATAAGGCCAGTGCAAACAGCAGTCAGAATAAACGTACCATGCAAAATCTTGCAGAAAGTATCTGCCCTGAAACTCCAGCTTTGCTGCTGCCTAACTACTTCCCCTTCAGTCATGAAGAAAATAAGGACAGAAAGTATTACTCCCACTATTTTATTGCCTTTACAAGTGGCATTTTTTTCTGTTTGGTAAAAATGTGTGTTATTGTTTATTTTTGAATTCCTCTGCCAGACTGACATCATGCTGTGCACATTATGAAAAAAAATACTGCAGGGATTTTTCTTTTTTTTTTCTTACTTTCCAGAGAATGTAGTGTTGCAACTAGCGGCATGTTGCATACACAAACAGCAAATGGATGCTACCATATTTAACTCCTCATTGGCCATAGTAGATTTTTCCCTTTCTTTTTTCTTTCTTAAAAGATATTGTCTGTGAAAGGTGCCAGGCAGCCACCAATGGGATGTCCACTCCAAATCTCAGCTTCTAGAATACCATACTTTCATGTGTTCTACCAAGCCCCCGAATTTGCCTGATTCAGCCTCAGTGAATGAATAAAATTTGAAGTCTTTAGGTCATAGCTCATTCTCCTACTCTCTTCAGTTCCCCTAGGCAGCTCCCTCTAATCCAGTTACTTCCTCCTGCCCTTGGCTCCCATAGTTCTTTATCCCTTTTTGCCTTACCCCACAGTAGGCTTTATCAGCTTTCCCTTCCTTCTGCTGAAACTTGTCACCAAACTTATTGTGCAGGGGTTTGTTTCTAATTCTAATGTGGACTTTGAAACAGTCTGATTCTTACTCTGAGAGGCTTTTATCTACTCAAGGAATGTGAACTGATGGTGAAATGCCAGAGCCCATCTTGAAAGACTGGATAAATTTACAGTCATTTCCATAATACCTTGCAATGTAGTCCTTGAACACCACAAAACCTTCTTCAAGTTAGTCCTCACCACTGCTTTAGGAAGGGAAGTGTTTTCCACTTTAGATTCTGGCATTCCCCCAGTTTGTATGCCTGGGTTAACCCCTAATCTCCTCAGATTATTCTGAGGTGGTAACAAAATCTTTAGGAATCTGTGCTGCACCTTGTGCAGGTTCAGCTCAAGAAGGTTTTATTCACATGATTCACCAAAGTGTAAACAAAAGAGACCCCTGGGGCACCTGAAGGGAACAATTCTGATGGGCAGAGTGTTCAAACTTCATCTGAGACTCCTTCTCATCCTTTACTTTTGCGATATCTTCAATGCTGAGAAGAGATACAGAAAATCTGCAAAACCGCGAGGCTTCTATAAAAGTAAGAGGCTAGGGAGGGAAACTCTAATGACCTGGCTGTAGACCAAGATCAAAAGACTTTACCTTTTTATTGCATGTGACATAAAGCTAATACAATGTTTTAGAGATGGTGTTGAACCAAAACGTTGGCTCTGTGCCCCATTGGAGCATACAAAACATCAGAATCTGAACTTAAAATTAAGCTCTGAAATTTATGGTCAGTTTTTATTGTATGCTGGAGAGAACAGAAATCCCAGCTATAAACCGTTGAACACTGGAGGAGAGTTATCTTCCAGATCAAGACCTTGACTCTGCATCTTGCATGCACCTCAAAGTTCACTTGCTCATTTTCCATATGAGAGTCATCCTTGGCTCTGTCTATATTGGTAAATTAAAGGTGCTGGGATAGTTCCCTGGCATTGAGCCCAACTCACACACAATAGTCTGTGTCCATACCATTAAATGCTCTTACCCTCCAAAATAGGATGGCTGCAACCCAAACTGTCCATTTGAAATGATCCGTGGCCCACTGTGGGGGTGCTAGCACAGCCCACCCTTGAAAAAGGGCCTGGATAACACCACCTGTTAAGATAAGGATGTGACTGTAAACAGCATGTGTGGGTCCAATACACAAATCTGCCTGGAGGGAGCCCCAAAATTCATCATGTTAAATAGGAAGATGACCATAAGCTGGAGTAAATAGTAACCAAGGAATTACGAGGAGAGTTTTGAAACAAAGAAGGAATCAGCCTGAAAGGAAGCATACAAGGGGAATTTGTAGCAGGGGTCGAGATCTTGAAGTCAAAACACCAGTAATCAAAACCTGATTTGACACTGCTGGAGTCACCCCGCGGCACCCGGCCCTGCCTTGGCCAGGCAGTGGGCAGACAGTGCGGGGCACAGCACTCAGGGACCCGCACCACGGCTGAGTGCCCAGACCTCACAGGGCCCCATCTCGCCAGTGCACGGATCAGCAGGTTGTGGGAAGAGACGGGGGCACATGTAAAGCTGGAGCACCTTCGTCTTCCACAGGCGGGGTGCGCAAGGAGGGCCAGGGAGACTCACACATCTGCTGAGAGTGGGTGCACATGTGTGTGTCTGTGTGTTTGTGTGTGCACGTGAGATTAACACTTCTTGGGATTATCTAGAAGGGTGTTTAGAAGTTCGTAGGTGTTTATTAACATTTTATGTGTCTAGTATTGTGATTTGACTGTTGTATCACTGATACTGATCCTGAATGTACAGTCCACTGATTGCTGGTTAATTATTATCATAAACAATAAACCACTGCAATCCTGATTTGACTTCGACTTTGTGAACAACGGAGTAGTTTTCCCCTTTTTCCTTGCGACAGCCTGTGCTAAGCCCTGAACTGTGTGTGCGTACTGTTGGGGGGAGTGCCAGTTTGTTCCAGTTCAAACAGTGCCAGGGACAACTGTAACACTTCTAACAGTGCAGACAATCAAATTGCAATGCCCGGCAACATTTCTTGGCCTTTCTTAATTTGCAGGTAGAGATGTAGCCTGTATTTTTCCGATAAAAGAGTCAACGTTGTATATGCAACTTATACTTCATTGTTCCTTTGGAGATGTTCTCCCACTAAATGCCAGAGAAACAAGTGCTGTCTGTAAGAGTAACGTAAGAACTTGAGGAGGCAAGAAATCCTGGAGAAGCTTTTTGGTTAAGTCAAGGTTGTGGAAATTAGCACAGCATCAGCTGGTGAGTAATCTGACTCAAAGGGGCACACATACACTGATCCCTCACCGTTTTATCCTCACAAGCTTTTTAGTATTCGTTAGTTTGCATGTTTTTACATTAAAATTATAAATGTCAGTTTGGACCCCGCATTGGTGTACAGTGGCTAAAAGTTCTGATCTCTCTCCATATCATTTTGGTCTCTGTATCTGCATGGTCTGTGCATGAGAATCGAATCTGAAAGCTCCTCTAATACTGCGGTTTTAATGCAAGGTGCAGAGGCAGATCCAGCTCACCTTGTTTTGGCATTCAACTCGGTGTGCAGTGAGGCAATGGTACTAAAGAAATTGCCTGACTACACTAATGAGGGAGGAGGCAGCATCTTTGAAAGCCTCCAAAAAGGTACTTCAGTCTGGGTGTTCGGCTCAGGCAGGCAGTCTTCCTCTGGAGGTCCTCCGAGATGTTTTTCCTCCACTGAGGGGATCAAGCTGGTGACTTTATGAAAATGGCTTTACTAGCTGCCTGAAACATTGGTATAAGTTAGTTGCCTAAGTCAGGCAGACTGGATCTCAGCCTGAGATTCCTTTGGGCCTGATCTAACACATAATAAAGAAATTGGAAATTATCCCACTTGTTCCACTGAGTTTCACAGGCCTTTTTTACATCTGTCTGTCTCCCTTTCTTCTCTCTTGTGATTAATACAGAGTACACGAGAGGAAGAAGTGTTTAAATACATATATACCTATACATAAATACATTCTCCTGTGGAGACTAGTATTTTTCTTTTTTCTTTTTCTTTTTCCCCCGTAGAGCAAGGTGCCTTTTGAGAATACTTCAGTGACAATTGCTTGCTCTTCAGACCCATCTACGGAGTACAGTGCTGTGTAGAAACTCCCAGGCTGGCTCTGAAGGAAAGTGCTCTGACTGGACTAATATTTGTGGCTGCTTTAATTGCATGTGATGTGGTGCATTAAAGTAACAGTCGTAAAGTGTATAACAACAGTCATAAAGTGTAGCACAACATTTTAAGTCTGAGTATTCTCAAGAGAGACTCAATGCAGTCTAAGAAAAGCAGGTAGAATAAAAACCATACCTTGCATATACTTTACTGCCCTTCTATGGCATGTAAGAGAGATTCTCCTGTTGTTCAGGAAAATTAAAAAATGAGGTTCTCAAGATTCTGAGATATTAACTAATGTTAAAAATATCAGTTCTGAGATGAAATCATTTCATATGTTAGCTATGACCATATTGTCAAGGCTGCTTTTGTCTATAGCCTGACATAAATTATTTCCACTTACTCTCTTTGTAAATTTAAGGCTAGGTCTACAAGGGGATTTAGGCATGACATCACCACACCTAACTTTCTGTCTTGCATCCAGATCCTTGAAGTAGCTACTCACCTAATGCCCACTCAAAAGCATGGCTCCCATTTAAATTAATGAGAGTTAGGCACCTAAAGAGCTTTCTGTTGCACACAATTAAGTACCGTTGTTGAGCATGCACTAACTTGGAGGAGGGTGAAAAGAATGCAAGTCAGATGATAGGCCATGCCAATAAAGTCACAGCTAATTCTTGAAGTGATATCATTCTCAAAAAATAATAGTTAACAAATGTTTGGGCTGGACCTGGACAGGAGTTGGATATTTCCTCACATGGCAAATACAGGAAAGTCAGAGCCTCCGATGAGATTCACAACAAGCCACTAACTGAGTGGGGACATACCTACACAGATCGCTTGGAAATGCTGAAATCTTCCCTATTCAGCAGGCTAACCACTTATCTTCAGCTTATGCGGGACTGAATTTAACAACCTAAGTCCCCTTTTAAAACTTAGGTGTCAAAATAACCTCAGTTATCCATACGTGGCAGTTTCACTCTTTGTGTTTAAATCATGGCCAGTGGTGGTGGTACTCATGTTTCATGTTATACCCCTAAATAGCCCATAGAACAATCTCTGTTCTCTGCGTTATTGTTGTATTTCAGCAAATGACTGTCTACTGAAAAACACTTCAGAAATCCTGTTCTGATTTCTTCCCTAGCTGAAGTAGAGGAAAGCTTGCTTATTCATTATGATTTAAAATGCTGTATATGACTTTCATAACAGTCTCTTCACAGGGTTCCTGGGCTTGTGGGTTGGTGCCGCAGTAAGCATTTGCTGACATCTATTCATTATACTTTCAAAAAAAGAAATAGCTGACAGCAGGTGTCTGGAAACTTTTATCTGATTTGAGTTCAGAGATCCATCTCCTAGATATTTGGCTTGGCAAAGCTAAGCAAGCTCTGTCCTCTCCAGCTTAGAACCACAGTTCTCCTCCTCAAAACTTTGGTAAGTCCACAGGATTTTCTTCTTCTGTATCATATGGTACAATCTCAACAAAACAGGACTTTTCCTCCCCCCTCCCCATGTTGTGATTCTCCTTCCAGGAGTTCAGCTGCCTGTGATTCAAGGCTTGGTTTTGATACAGCCCAGCTGTGCAACCTGAACTCAAACTTTTGAGAAAATGCTAAATTATGAGAAAGAACTGTGAGAAAGTATGTAGATTAGAATCATCCAAGTCAAAAAAATAAAAATGGAGGTAGAGGTAAGATCACTGAGACAGGCATAGGTAGCAACTCAAGGATTCAAGGTGAAAACCACTGACATGAAAAAGTATAAAATCCTCAGGAGAAATCAGGGAGCTGGAAGATGGCAACTCAACAACACAGAGGGCCAGCCTGTTCCCAGGAGCACAGCCTCTATCCCAGGATAGAGGCCAATGCTTCCCATCTGACTGGTGACTACCCAGCCAGCAAAGTCTTACTGGGTGTCTTGCTAGGGGTGGTGAGCCTCTTAATGCTTAGTCTAGCACGTAATGCTAATGCTTAGCTCCTTATACCCTAGCTATCTGTTGTGCGCATTATCCAATAAAGAATTGTTTTGTGCTTTTTTGTTGTTATATATACCCTGTTTGCAGAGTCTGTCTCTTTGCTTACGGTAAAAGTTGCCTGAGCATAGACAACCAGAGAGACAGAGTAACAACCTGAAAAAACACAGCTCTGTACTGTTGTACCTTAAGCACAGTTATACAGCATTATATAGAACACATTTAAATCATTAAGGATATTTTATATTGCATGTTTCCTTTCCAGGTCCCAGTAACTATTACACTCGAGATGTGATAGTATAATGGCTTAGAAATCTACAGCTGTCTAACCAGAGACACATGTCAGTCTAACTCTGTAACACAAAGAGTGAGAAGTATCCCAGAGGAGTTCAGAGTTTGAAAAGAAAAGTATCAAGACTAGCACTACTCTCACAGGCAGGACACACATAGGCTTAGCAAAGACAAGAGATTTTTGAGACATATTCTCACTTTATTTTGGCTAACGCTGGGAGTGAAGAACAGATGGGGAAGAAACAACACTGCTAGTGCAGTGTATGACCACAAAATACCGCTACTGACAATTGAAGTACCTCTTGCAATGTATAAATCTCATCTTCTTTGTCACTGCTTGTGGAAGAGTGATGATACTTACGGTCTGCACGAGACGGGTCAGCATTTCTCAAATCTGGACATACACCCTATGAGGAACAATCCCTGATAGGCCATGAATGGTTGACACAAGAATGCCAAAGGTTTCACATTTGTGTGCCTAAAATTAGGAACCAAATCTTTTGTCATGACTGTGAGATTTTATTTCATTACAGTCTAATGGGTAAGAAACAGCATAAAACAATTTTATTAGTCTGAATATTAAAAAAAAGTGACTTGTGATTTTTGGCATGTATAAAGTTGTCAGAATGTTCCCTCTCCTGATGTAGTGGCAGTAGCTTTTGGATCTTTATGAATATTCTGCCTTTCTCAGCTGTTATTCTGATATTTATCTGGTATTACTTCCTTTGAGTATAATCCCAATTATCTAAAGCAGAAGATGCCAAAGTAGACTACTCTAGAAGCTGCATATTAATGTATCATGGCTCTTATTTATAAACTTGGGGCTTCCTCAGATTTTTCTTTTATTTGCATATAAATGTGAACTTTTCAACTTGGATAGTCTTGCAGAGTATTAAAAAAAAAAAAAAAGACAAAAATTGCCAGTAGAAACATATATCTTAAGGTCATTCATGTTCTGGCATATGAAGCCCCACAACATAATGGTTATTTTATATTGTATCTTTTTTTTTTCTTTTTTTTTCTACATTCAACTGATTATGTCCATGGAAACTATCCCTAATTGTAGCTTTACAGGCAGGCCGTGTTTTCCATCATTGGCACATACTGATGTAACACACTGGGGAGTAACACAGAACCAAGCTGCTGTTTTCTGTTACGCTGCAAATCAGAACAAGATTGGTATTTCTGATGAATCATTTTTGCAAGTGACCTACACAGTTCCCTGCCAGATTATCATGTAATAAATAAAAACATCACCAAAGATAGGCTCAGCATTGATCAAAAAAAAAAAAAAAAAAAAAAAAAAAAAGGATAGTCTTTCAAGGAAGATGTTTGTACATTTGCACTTACTATAGTGGTCCTCAAGACTGAAGTTATTTTACTATAAAAAGCCTGGGTATTCAGCCAATAGGTGCAGAGACATAATATCATCCCTCCTTTCACCCTTCATCCAGGACCATGATGTGGAGTCTGTGATGCGGTCTGGCTCTGTGTCAATAGCATGAAGTACTCATACTGCTTCATATAAAATAGCAAACTCCCTCCTGTGAAACAGCAAATCTCCCTCCTCTTCTCAGCTACATTCTTTTTTTCTTGTGAAGCCCCCAAAGTGCCTTTCAGTGGTGACTCTATGCAGGCTGCTAGAGATGCGTACTCCATACCAGCAGTGCAAGGATGTCTCCAAGCTGTGTGTTTCTGGATGGATCAGGGACAGCTATAAGGCTTGGGAGCGCTGGGATATTGCTAACCCAAGAGACAGCCTGGCCAGAGAGTCTGGGAAAGTCATTTTTGCTAGCAAGGCACTATCAAGACCTTCAGATGTGCAGGGGAAAGCATGAGTAGGAAATTCTGCAAAGGAATAGTAGCATGCAAGTGAGCTTGCCAGCTCCTGCTAGCCATGGTTGATTTCTTCACTTGCACAGGGGTGATCTGAGCAGGAGATGGCTGGTTAGGAACCCCCTTCCTCCTCCACGCTGTTTTCCCAGCCTTGGTAGCTCCAGATTCCGGTCGGAGCTGCATGCACAACGTTCCTGTGCGGTTTCCCAGCTCCAAGCTCTGCCAGTGAGTCACAAACCGCCTTCCCTCAAGTACCACAGAGTTGGTTCATTTCCAGTCTTTAACTTGCTGTGGAGAGCTTTTAGTGAGAAGCTGCATATAGTGTCACTCCCCGGTTGTCTCAAAACACACTTGGTGCCATATACCCAGCCTTGGGCAGCCCTTCATGGGCTCTTGCTTAATAGAAGTATGAAAAGCAAGAATAAATTATGTTTTTTATGCAGCCTCAGCTAGGCCTAAGGCAGCAGAAACAAGGAGCCTCTGTCCTGCTAGGTAGACAAGCAGCAAGGAAACAGTTCACAAAACCCTCTTTGCACTTGTGCATGTCGAAACCCCCACCCACGGTGGCTTCCCGCTCTAGATGGTGAACCACAAAGGGGAAAGTGGGCAGCCAGCCTGCAGGGGGTGGTGCAGCCAGGAGGGGCTGCCGACCACACAGATCAACCACACTGGTCAGGAGGCAAAGAGAGGGCTTTTGAGTGAGCTTGCCTGGTCTCATCAGCTCTGCAGCTACCTACCACAGTGAGAGATGTTTCAAGCTGCATAAGGTGAGCCAAGCTGCTTGCTCAGGAGCCAGCAGTCTCTCTGCAGCTGGTGTGGTTCAGAAGGCCACAGGCCCCTGAAACCATTTCCTACGGTGCATGATGGGAGGGCAAGTGAGATTTTTGTCTATGGACACTGCTGAAAATCATACTGCTATTACTCTAAAATGTGGGCTACCAGTACTGCACCACCAGCTCACTTCGATCCTTCCAGTAGCTATTTCCAGAGAGGCTGCCTCCAGTCTGCTGGCTGGTCAGAAAGACCTTGGAAAAGCTACACAAATAGAAAACTACACAGAGTAGATGCTAAGGTCAGTTTCTAATTATTAGTGTTATTTCTTTTCACTTTAGTCCATGTTTTGACTGTGAAAAACTACCCTAAGCCATCTGTGATGCCTCCCCTGTGACTCTGTTTTCTAACTTAATCTGTGAAAGCATCAAGTGTAATCCAGGAAGGAGTTCATTTGCTGTGCGTATGCCTCAGCAGCAGATCACCTGCAGTGTGCTGCCTCCACAACCTCTCCGTGACACTTCTGGCTTGAGGAGTATTTTTTTTTCCTCTCTGGCCAGAATCAGCAGGATCTGGAAGCATTTTACTGGGCTCCCCAGGTGGAGACTGCCTTAGCCCCTCGTGTTTCCTCAGACATCTTTGTGGTAGATCAGTTGCCCCATAGCTAACACAGACAGATCAATTTTTCGTTATGCAGAATGCCACTGATAACTGGCTTTGTTGTCTCCTGGTTGACCCCTGGTCTAGAGAAACAACTGGCATTATCCTTTTAACTTTGTGTTGACTGTTGCTTTGGTTAATCCCTATTCACTCCTCTAAAGCTAGAGGGCCCCAGTACAAGACAATAAATGTTTCTTAAGGTGAGGGAGCATTCCAGCTCTTGTTGGATGGTGTAAGAATTAAATTAGATAAAGTATTAAGATTTCAGATACCACACTGATGAGTGTGCTATGCACAGACAGACAAGATGAGCCTTCTATCAATATAGTTTTGATCTCTGGCCTTTTTCAACCCACTCTCTTCTGGAACATTTTTTTCAGAGGAGTAAAATGAAGTTTAAAGCTTCTGTTGTGAAACCCTCTATCAGACTTTTCTGCAGACATCATACTATGAAAAGAGATACTCTTTCATTATTAATGTTGCAAGATGTCTTTTGTATTAATCAGGCATCTGCTTGCCATTCGATGAAGTTTGTGCTGCCTTTAAGAAAAACTCTTTCCAAAACATCTTAAGAGAAAAAAAAGTTCTTTTTTTCATTTTTAGCCTCTATTTTTGGGGTTTGTTCATGCCTATGGCATATGCTACAAGTATTGAAATGTAAAAAGGTGAATTAAAATGTGTTTTCATTTCTAATCTTTTTATTCTGCTACATTGGATGACGTAAAACTGACACTAAACCTGGAATATAATCCTAATGTTACAATACTAGGCATTGGAGATTAGCTGTAAAAAGCCATCCAAGCTTAGGCACATGTGCTTTCCTAATGACACCACTCATTCAATCACATTTTAGCAGTCTCCCAACAGGAAACACTGCTTTGTTTAACTCTGTTAAGCTTAGATAAGAAAGGTAAATAATACATCTACCCAATATAAGACAACCACTCCAAAATAAGTTTGACATTGGCCAATAATCACTCTAACATTTTTGTGGCTTTAGCAGCTTTGGAGCCTCTTGAATGGCACAATGGGAAAAAAAGAGAGGGAAAGAACACCCGTTTGTTGCTTTAGCCCATTCAAGATGAATTATTAGGAAGGACAGCCAACATTCTGGCTAAATGCTAACAGATGTGCAACAGAGTATGCCATTTAGATACTGGTGGTTTGCTGCAGAGCACTAGGAAGTGACCACAGTGGGTGGCAATAGGAGTTGGTGTTCTCCGTGGTGAATGCCTGAGTGAGTGCAGGACAAGCTGTCCCGAGGAACCTTGTGCAATTCCTGAGCTGTGCCCTGGCTATGTGTAGCGCTGCATCACATCCGAGAACCCAGTTTAATATTTTTACCTGACATTTCTGATTTCTGCAAGGAAATGTCTTGTTACCGTGCATGTTTCTGACAGCTACCCTAGCTACGAGGCAGGAGAGTTGGGCTCAGGCCTTCTGAGGGGCATAGGCAGCTCTGAAATTGCTCTGTCAGTCTGGAACTGGTGCAGACCAGTCATCAAAGCCAAGGGAACTGAAGAGAGAGGCCTCCCTCAGCTGACTGAAGTCACCGAGGATATGATGAAGTAATAATTTTGACATTGACATGTTTAGAAAGGGTCTTTGCGAAGTCACTCATTCATTTGGTGTAAGATGGGTCTGGTATCCATTAAGTGCACATCTGGGATGTGTTGGGCAGCAGTATGGCTTGACAAAACAGGCTGGTTGCTTCACCTTGCAGACATCTGCCAGTTGTTTTCCAACAAAACTGTTTTTCAACTTCTTGGCATGTAAATTATAATAATGTTGCTGTATGTTGAAACCTGACAAAGTCATAGTGAACTGGTTTAATGCCTTGTGGTTTTCAAAGCTTCAGTGAAAGGGACAAAAACTTTTTCAATAAAAGAACTAACAGCACAAAGTGATGCAGGAGGTCAGTCAAGAAGTGCGAAAAACAATAGCAAAGATCCACAACAGGAGATGGGATTAACTTGTGAGCAGACGACAAGCCCAAGTTTGCTCAGAAAAAGCAATTTTTGAACATACTTGATGGATGAAGCTGTTCTTATCACAAATCAGTTGCAAAAAAGTGCAGAAGACAGCCTGTCAGCCAAAATATTCTGCATCTCCTTCCATCTACCTGCTATGAAAAGATTTCAGCATGAATCCTGATTCACAAAGGGTAGGGAAAGATGTCAGCCAGTGACTGAAGTTTTGCAAGAACCACACTCAGGCAACTTGTCCATCTGAGCAGCTCAGTGTGTAAAGAGTGCAAGCAGTTTCTGCAGGTGACAGATTATCACTGATTTTATTTAATATTTTTTTCCTAAATGGACCACTCAGTTTGATTTGGAAAAAAGGCATTACAGAAAAAAAGATTGAAATGACTTTTTCTCAACCTGAGCTATATTTTTGGATTGGTTTTATTTTCTCCTGTACTCTCCCTGTGATGAAGAGCCTCTTCATCAAATAGCTTAGTATTGAATGTCTGTTCTTTATCCACTGTGTCTCTTCACCTTCATTTTTGGGTCTGAAAAAACAAAACATTACTTTTTTTTAGCCTGTTTTCACTGGTTCCTAGAGACAAGCAGAGACAAACCTGTGTTCCTAGAGACAAGCAGTTAATCACTGGAAGCTGGAATTCTCATCCATCACTTTGGTTTCTTGTCTGCCAGATAAGACTGGACAGCACTATAGCCAAAAGGCTCCTAAAACCCATGAAACTACATTTTTAAATGATTGCTCACAATTTGATGAATTTCATAACTAGCAGAAGAAAACTTTCCAGTGGAGAGGCTGGAAAAGCCCTGGAGTAGCTTGTCTGGGGATGCTGTGGACTGTTCACCAGCAGAGGTCTGTAAGTACAGGTTAGACTAGCATCAGTCAACAGCAACATAGGCACAGTCAGTGTTACCTAGGCACTTGGGGGTGGCCTAGAGACCTCCTGATGTTCCTCCAAGCCCTCTCTGACTTCCCAACAGATGATCAGGGCCTGCCTCATCTCACTGGGAAGATGCTGCATACTACTCTGGCCATAAATTCATTAGCCTGATGCTCAACTTATGCTTAGGTGAACTTACGAACTTTTTATTTTATGGATATCTTAACAAGCACTGAATGGAGGGACTTGGCTTCTCCTTACAATGTGACAGATTTTATTAAAGAGACCACAAGAATTGGATTGGTAGCTTCTATTCAAAGTCCAACTTTAAACTGCTGTGAGAACATCTGTTTTAGTTTGACTCTTGCAGGTGGGAATGTTGTTCCATGAAGCAGCTAGCACTGAGTTTGAAATAATTTTAATGTCAGAAATACAAATAAACAACTCTTAGGTTATAATGCAGCATAAGCCGCGCCTGTGCCTCCCATCTGGATCAGTTTGTCACCAGCACAATTACCATAGACATTCCCAGATCAAGATAATGGTGGGACCAAATGCAACTGCAAACTCCATCTGTACAGGGACCTGGGCATCGGATTCGACGCTCCTTCTCTGTTATATAGCAATAATAATGGCAGGACCCAAAAGCTTCAGCTACTTCTCAGACACTATTCAAGGACTCCCTGGCCAAGTTAGCTGACTTTTCAGGTTGTTTCTTCTTCCTTTTGGACTCAGTCTCCTGTCACGTTGTACTGTGCCTCACCCAGACTTGAATGTGGGTCTCCGTGACTACAGAAGATGAAAGACAATGCCTGCCTGTGTTCACCACGGAGACACAGGTTTATCCGTGGATGTGTAGAAGAGTTGGGGGGGGGGGAAGGCAATTATAAAAACTTCTCACCCCAGTAGTGCTGTCTGGGTAGCAATCATACATTGCATGACATGGCCAAGCACAGTCACTTGCACAGGCCCTTCCAACCACCCTGTCTGTTTCAAATGCCAGTATTTGGGGATTCTAGATTTCTTTTCTAGACCTCGTTCTTTCTCCCTACCAAATTTTCTCAAGTAGCCTAGAATCTGCTCATTATATTACCTGCATCACTTTTACCTATTGTAAAATACTGGTAAAATACTGAAACAGGAACTGGAAATGCCATAGCAGAATGTCATTTAGAATTACAAATGAGTTTGACTCTAAAGAACATCACATTTAACTGTTTTAGCTCACTTTTTCCCCCTCATGCTCTAAAGCTAAGGAAGAAACCTGAGTGGCAGAGCTGGCTCCAGACAATGTCTTCATAATTCAGCTAGTTGGAAGCAGGGATTTTGCCTCTGTTTTTGAACAGCTGATATAAATCAGTAAACATCCACTGATTTCAAAACGTCTACTGCTGGTTTATGCCAGCTGAACTCTGGCCCATTTTATGTCTTGCCACCCCTCAGCATGATAGGTGGTAAGGGCACAAGGCTCACACTTTTCTGTTGTAATTCCCCTCCAGAACAGGTCCAGATCTTAAGGAAATCATGTTCATGTGAATTTAGAAGCTGTTTTATCCTATTCTTTTGGGCGAGGGGAACAGGATACTTTTCAGTAAAGAAAGGGTGGATACACGGATAAAACTTCGTTCTATCAGGGATCAAGTTCTTTATAGGCACGTCTCAGCCTAGTAGTGAGGACCTTGACATTTCTTCCACAAAAGCTGCCTAACTATATTTTGCCTCTTCTCAGTCTTGTTATACTAAGACTTATTCAAAACTAAGGAGAACTCTTTTATTCTTGTTTTTAAGTGACATGCAGAATAGAATCACATTTTCTGACAGTGGCAGACTAGCTAAGTCTGATTCATTCCTTCCAGGGTGTTAAAGAGTATTAACAGACACATATTCAGCAAAGGCTCCCTGTTATTTGAAAAAATGTTGTACATATTCAGTTGTCTGCATTTCTGAACAATCAATTAGCTTCTTTTTCTTTTTTTTCATGGTCAGAGATACTGCCTCGTAATTTTCTCTGTGTTACTTCTCGGTGAAACAATTCCATTTTAGTCATAGTTTGACCAATTATCTGCAAAATTTCTCATAGAATGGAAACTGTTATTTTCCACATAATTACCTTTGATATTTGCAGTAACAAGGTATTATTTTAACTGTACAAAATCATATAGGAAATTAGTCACAGAGCAGAGTACATGATGCATAATTATTTCCTAAATCTGGCTGGGTAACAGTTTTCTTGTCCTGCTAGAATATATGAGACTGCAGACTATTTTCCCATCACAAGTCAGAAAAAAAAGTCAAATATTTTTGTATATCAAGAACCCAAAACACATTCTGACCAGAGTCAAACCCTTACTTTTAGTATAAGTTCACATTTCAAAGTGAAAAGCTGTTTGGGTACAAATAATAAGCCTTTGATTAGGAAAACAAAACAGTTAAAAGAATTGGCACCTTAAAAAAATAATAATTTGGAGAGTCACAGTTGTCTGTGCTTTCCTATTAGCAGCTTTGGTTTTAATTGCCAGGTTTTTATCAATGGCACTATAATTGGTTGAAAAGTTTCCAACCAAATGTAAACTTGATGCCTACATTTGCATCTCTGTTCTTTCACCCAGTTTCCAGGATTATCCAGCCTCATGTTTCAGTTACAAAACTAAAGCAAATCTATTTTCCCAGTTCTTTAGCAATACAAGCCCACTTTCCACAGCCATATGCTAGGTGCCCTGGCCACACACTGATCTGGGCTCTTTGCATGTAGCATGGCTATGCAGGAACTTGTTCACTGAATGTGTATTGAAAGCATTTGTCATGAAGATAAAGGATTTATAATTCATTCATGGGACAGCTCTTTTCAGTCTTTCTTCCTTCACTTTCCTTCTGTGCTAAAAACTCACATCTTCTGTTTGGATTGCCTTTATTTATTTAATTCTACATATCCATATGCACATATATTCATCCTCTTCCATTTTCCCTGGCACAAGCTCGCTACTGAAAAGTATCCTGTTTTTTCTCTAGACTAATAAGGATTCTGGTTCATGGTTATATTATCCTGCATAAAGGAAGAGAATAATATTACTGTCTGCCCAGAATTTAGCAAAAAAAAAGCTTAACTAAATAAAACGTTTTCTGCTAAAAATCACATCTAACCCACACACCTAGCTGCAGATGTCTAGTTTCATAGGTCATCTATTTTTCTAGTAATTTAAGAATTCAGCACAGAGGGAGTTTTTCCCTTAGATGGATACTTTGAGGTAAATGTGATATGAAAAGCAAAAAAGTAGATTAAATTTTTACACAGCTCTAGCCTTGAAAGTGTTGGACTCTTGTTCAGAAAACCCTACAGGGCTACAAGAAATCCCCACGACAGCTGCAGTCCTTTGTGGGAGTAATTGCGTTTGTTTCCACAGAGCTGCACCAGGGATCTGCTTGGCCCAGGAGGTATGCTTTCCATGCAGGCAATGTGATCCCTGCATTTGTTTTCCTCTTCACTTCACATCATGCTGGCACAAGATTTCTAGCCATGTGGGAGAAAAGGAAAGGATGGTGCTGAGTCTGGGGTCCTTTCTGAAGAGTTGCTTTGAAGTCTGAGGATGGGGAGGATCCACCAGTTTCAGGTAAGATAGGGTTCTGCCAGGAAACAGCAGGGGGCTGGGTGTACAAATGCATCTTTTTTTCCCTAAGAAAGTCATTATTCATATTCATAACGATATATCATTTCATATAATGAAACTAAAATCAAGTTTGTTGGAGGTTTTCACCTTAGTGTTCAAATTTTTCCTGTCTCCTGCAGATGTGTAGCCACACACAGTCAGACTGGAAGCCTCAACCTGAATGTCAGAGTTTGCCCATGCTAGAGGGTGGAGTCGCTACAGCTGAACATGACCTTTTCAGGATTATCTAGATTATCAGAATAAAATAACTTCTTGTTAATGTGTTACCTCCTGGAACCAACAGCTTTGCTTACACACCTTAACCCCATTTGCTGAAAGATTTAGGTACCTAAACAGTGTGGTTCACAGTAGCATCACAGAGTCATACAACAGTTGAGGTTGGAAAGGGCCTCTGAAGATTGTCTGGTCCAACCCCCTTGCCCCCTTGCTCAAGCAGTATCACCTAGTTCAGGGTACTTGCTCAGGGCCACGTCCAGTTTGGTTTTGAATACCTCCAAGGAACAGAGACTCTACAACCTCTCTGGGCAACCCGTGCTAGTGTTCAACCAGCCTCACAGCGAAGAAGTGTTTTCTTGTGTTCAAGTGGAATTTCTTGTGTTTCAGTTTGTGCCCATTGCCTCTCACCCTATCACTGGGCACCACTAAGAAGAGTCTGGCCCTATCATCTTCACACCCTCTCCTCAGGTATTTATACACACTGATAAGATCCCCTTAAGCCTTCTCTTCTCCAGGCTGAACAGTCCCACCTCTCTCAGCCTTTCCTCATATGAGAAATGCTCTAGTCCCTTAATCTTGTGGCCCACTAGCCCATATGTTGACTGGGAAGTGGAAGATAGACAAAGTAGCCAGTAAGAAATGTCAGAGGGAGGTATATGCTCAGCCAAGGGTGAAAAAAGCATGGCCATCTCCAAATGGGCTCAAAAGCATTGACTTTCTCCTGGGATGAGATATCTAAGGCAGAGGAGTCCTTTCTTGCTAAAACCAAGTAGAAGAAATATCCTCCATGTTTGCAATAGCCTAGTACTTTGGAGTGCTCACCTGAAATGTGAGATACCAAGATTGAATTTCCCTCTTTCAGCTGATCTGACAGGGAGAGCTGAAACTAAGTGTTCAGCCTTCCAGGGCTCCTACCTTGTTAACCGAGTCACTCTGCAATAAAGTATTCTGAAGGTGCAATTTTTCTCCATATTTCTTGTATTGATACTGTTGTCCTTTGTATGAATAAATATTCACTAGCACAGGGACCTAAGTCCTACTCAACTCTTCTATAGGAGTGTCCTTGCATAGAGTGTAATGCAAGTAAAATGCTTACTAAATAGCAAGGCTTGTTTATATTATGTTACTCAGGCATCTTGCTATGGATTAAGTGGTATGAGTCTGAGCCCAGTCGACCCAGCTGCCAATAGGCTTCTGGGAAGTCAAAATCACAGACTAGGCAATAAAAAGCCATGCAGGTGCTGTGTTCTCTTGCACACTGCAGACTGCAGAAGCTGATGCCCCTTAATCAGACGTGACTTTTTTGGCCAAGGAGCTGAGTGCTCTATTTCTGCTCAGAAAAAGATGATTGAAGTGCTAAATATCTCTATTTCAAATGAAGAAAGCAGGCCAGTTGTGAGGAGATGGCTATAATTCAAACCACTACAAAGAATAATATCTCAGCCTAGAATAAGGAAAGAGCAGGTTAGAGAGTTCTTAAATTAGATATTTCAACTTGACTAGGCCCTAGTGAACTTCATCCTAGAATACTTAAAGAATTGGCTGCAACAATCTCAGTAGCATTAGCAGTCATATTTAAGAAGTAATGGAGGACAGACAAGGTACTAGAAGGCTAGAAAATATTCTTAATTTTAAAAAAGAGGGGAAGTGTTATGGAGAATTATGGATTAGTCAGCTTAACTTCAGCACCTAGGAAATACTAGAAATAATGAGCAGAAGTGCTTTTGCAGCAGGAGTTGAATAACAAATGGCATGGACTCATTGAGAACAGGCCAATCTAATTTCCCTCTACAGAATGGTAATAAACTTTCCGGACTGTGGAGTAGCAGTAGATACAGAAACATATATCTTGACTGTAATAAGGGTTTTGTCATTATGCAACACACCAAGCAAGCAGGCTAGGAAAGCATAGCCCTGATGTTATGTGAAAACCCTTGAGATACATCTTCCAAGAGATTCATAATGTTTCACTGTCCCGTGGGATGAATGTATCAAGAGAGGTACCCTGGGACTGTATCCTGGCCAGGCTCTGTTCAGTGCTTTCGTAAGTAAGTTGGATGAGGGAATAAAACAGACTTATTACATTTGTAGATGGCAGAGTGTTTGGAAAAATGTAGTTATGCTGGAGGTAGGAAAAGGATTGAAAAGATGTAGAGGAATTGGACAAATGGTCTAAAAATAAAATGACCCCATGTGAAGACACTAAGGACAAGTTTCTACACTTAGGTGGACAGACAAGTTCACACTGCAGAATCCAGTTGGCTGGATAGTAGTTCTTCAGGGGAAAAAAAAAAAAAAAAGGAGGAGGGGGAAGTTATGGTGGAAGAAACTAGAAGAATTTGCAAGCAGCCTCTTACATGTGCTTCTCCAATGGAAGTGATTCAGGTACACAGATAGCTAGTCAATTATCTCTTCAGTCCCCATAGGCCAAACAAGCATGGCTCTGTTGCGTATTGCTCAACCTTACAGCAGTGACAGCAAACTAAAATATTAGCTGATTTTAATGACACAGCTCAGTGATTCAAAGAATGCATCCTAATCAGAAGAGATAGATGACCATCCAGCCATTTGCAATCTGCCACGTTCATCACTTCCATAAACCAAGGTAGATGCATATGGAAAACCATTCATGAAGATTACACAAACCCATCAAACAGAACCTGGAGTTTAAAATTATTTGTTTGCTGTTCAGGATAAATGAAGAGATGTGGGGCTCTACAGGACTGGGGGGAGGTGCTGAGGGGAATGTACATAGCAGCTCAGATGCTTTTCAGTCACCAAATGAACAACACTAGGCAGAACCGTTAGAAGAAATAGACTATCTTTCTTTGTAAAGTAAGTGTAGTGGTGTTTTTAATGTTATCCCCATACAAAATCTAATAATACACTTGGCTGGGGAAATCTTCCATTAAGACACACAGTCTTGATTTTAAGGTGTTAAGAGATGGAAAATCCACCACTTTTTTATTAGTTTGTTCTAGTAGTTTAACATTCTCCAGGCTGAGAAAACAGAGCAAAACAAAACAAAAACACTCCTCCTTTCCCTCCGTCTGCATTATTTCCAGCCTATATTTGTGTGGATTTAATTTTCAGCTCTTCTTTCTTTTCCCAGGAGATTAAGAAGCCCTTGAGTGATGGGCTTTTTTTTTAGCTTAAGTGTTGACACATTCTTCTGTTTCTCTCTTTGATAAGTAAACAGATGAATTCTTACTAGTAAAGTCTAATCCCTGTCTTTCTGGTGGTGCTTTTTTGTATCCTTTCCAAGTTCTTGACATCCTCTTAAAACAACAGTTACCAGAAGTAGATATGATGTCGTAGTATCTTTCTCCCAGTGCTGTATACAAAAGTTAATTTACCTCTCGACTCCTACTCACTGATTGCCTATTTATTCAGCCGCGAACTAGAGAGGAAGTGACCTCTTGCATCATGAGCCTGGTTGCCTGCTATTCGAATTGCCTAACAATTTATAAGAACTAGAACTATTGTACTGGCTCCAACCAAAAGTCCATCAAGGCCACAATCCCATCTCTGAAAGTAGCTAGCCACAGAGGAAAGGAAAAACAGAACAAGCTTACAATGATCCTTTCCCAGTATATTCCTCAGTTTTCAGCAGTGTGCAGTTTAAAGACCTCTTAAGTGAAAAGCTATACCTTTGTCCTTAATAATCCTTGATAGATTTTTTCCACGAATTTTTCTAACCTGATTCCTGCTAGTCTTTGAACTATGAAAAATAGTGAATAATCCTTCCTTGTTTATATCTTCTCTATGCCATTCATGGCATTTCATTCCTATATCATATCTTTATGTTTCTCTTTTCCAAGATGAATACTGCTATTTTGTCTCACTGTATGGAAGTCATTGCCTGATTGTTTATCCCTGTCATTTCTGGCATACCCTTCTGCTTCTACTCTTTTCTTTTGGAAATGGGGAATCAGAACTGCACATAGGATTCAAGAGGCAAGTGCTATTATTCTCAGCTCGTTTGATCCGGTAAGGGAGCTCTGCAAAAGGACTCAGCACCAAGACCTAAGTGCATACCTTAGGCATTTAAATGGACAAGACAGATTTCCAGAACTCAGCTTGGTACCCACTGTGTTCCACTGAGTTAGTGGAAATTGTGAGTTGTTCCTCTGAACCCTGCTGTGGACATGGAGCACTTTGGAGCTAATTTTTAGAATACAAATATCTCTTGGATACAGCATGTTTTCCTGAACAGCAACAGAATGAAAAAATTCCTCTAACTCTCTCACATTTTTTAATGCTGAGGTTAAATATGCAATCATGGGTAGGCAGGAAGAGGGTGTGCAAACTCTCTGCAACTGTATCATTTCATCATTTTTATGAGCAGTGGGGATTATTTTTTGCAAAGAACACTATGCATTATAAAAACATCTGAGTTTTAGAAGCACATTTCCTGGCATCTTAGACTTCAGTAATATTTCCCCTTTTCTTTTTGTGCTTTCTAATTAGAATTTTTCACAAGCATTTTCTCATGGAAGCTATGACTAATTATATCGAAGTTAGGCTACATTTATATTGCCCTATGGAAAAAAGTTTACCTTTTACAATAACAGTGGGAATGCTGAACTGTTTCTGGTAATGCTGATGTATTCCCTGGTAACAGATAGGTATATAGTTTTAGTTTCTTTTAAACAGAAGTCTTTTTATTGGTAAAACCCTTATTATTTGCAACAGACCATAATTTCACTGAAAGGCCCAAATGAAAAAAGGAACAAATAATGAAGCAAAATTCATGAATTTGAGTACACCTGCCTCCTGTACTGAGCTTAGTCGCATGGAAAAGTAGTAGTATTGTTCTCCTCTATCATCAATCCCATCCCCTTTCATAAGCTCAGCACTTTTTTTTTTTTTTTAACATAATTAAAAAAGAAGAGCTAGTGTCCTAGGAATTTGCATGCTTCATTTACTAGCACCTGGTATACCCCTTCTTCTCTATTGCTTTTTCTCCCAGCACACAAATGTAGTAGATTATATAACACAGAAGAGGGGGAAGGGAAGTCCATAGGAGTGCTTTTGTCTAAAGAAACATGACGATGTGGTTTTATTACAATAAGAAATACACAATCCTCCTTTGTCCTTCATTGGAGTCTTTCAAGTATTGAATGGTGACTGAAGTAAATGGCAATGCTGACTCTTCGGTGGTACAAATGGTAACTATGAACTTGTGTTGCAGGGATTACAAATCCTGAGGCAGTGGAAGAAGGTGGTGGTTGCTGTTGTTGCTCAAACTAAGAAACACACTGTCTCTTCAGTGAGCTCTTTCTCACAGTGAGAAAACTCTTCACCCTAGGGACCAAAATTGAAAGACTCTCACTATCTGCAAGACTACTTAGAGTAGATTCTGCAGGTCTTGGTTTCTCAAATAGAGATCAGCTTAGCCAACATAATAATGTTCTGTGACCAAAGGATTTTCATCAAAGAGAATCTGTCTCAATATTTGGCTACTTCAGTTATGTCTACATGGACCTGTTATCAAAAGCAGAGCATTGCACAGTGTTAGCTGAAGAAATATTTCTTGTGGAATTACAGTTTAAAGCCAACAACACACTCCAGTAAAGACATCTTTTATTATGTCATGGACATTTTAAAATTGCATTTTGTCCCCTCTGCAACAAAATACCTGGCTGAATGAAGGTCCTACTAATTTAAGCAAACACCTAATTTGTGACTGATGCTTTAAATATTCCTTGGAGCATTGCTAAACAATATTGCCTGAATAAAAAATTATTCTATCAGGAGACAGTGCACATGTCATAGGTGCCACCCAGAAGTTTGAGTGCTGTCCTGGGAATAAAGAGTCATGAGTTATGGCCTTAGCTTGCTTTTGGGTTGCTTACAAACCTGAGGAACTGACTACACTGAGCTATTTCTAGAAATAAGCATAATTGCTGATCTCTAGAGACATAAATCTGGACCCATCTTATGTCTGCCTGCTCACTTTCAACTGCTGCTGATGTCCCCTTGTGCTCATCCTGTTAGTGCTGGCCTGTCACGTTGGCCTGCTCTCCTTGAGCACTGCCAAGGCAACCAGGACTTGTTTGCAGCTTCAGGCATGATAGTCTTTGCCTGACATCACCTCCAAGGGTGCTGGTGCTATGCATCAAAAGAAAACAGAAATCTCCCTGCTTCGAAGCTGAACTATGGAAATCTGTACAAGATGTAGAACAAAATTAGAGCCAAGCCCTTCAGCAGAACTGGAAGATAAGGTGTTTTGCTTACTCCTCTGATGTTGTATCGCCTCTTGACGTGAACTTTCAAATGCTATAACAATATAATGAGTTACTGCATGTTTTCCTATATCATTTAGTTGATTTTTGGAATCGTCCCCTCCTCTTGCCCACCTGCAGCTAATTGATTTTCCTGAATATGCTGTTCAGATCAGGGCTGTGTTTACGAGCAGTCAAGAGTATTGGCAATTGCAGCATATTTTATTAAATTCCTAATTGTTCTCATGCCATATACAAAACAGCAGTGTGGCAGAATTTGTGCTTCTTTGAGAGGTGAATATTACTTTCTCCTTTCATAGGATAGGCACTGAATCTTTGATTTTTATACCATGTCTATTTTCAGATGTTCGCATAGTGAGGCAGATTCCCTCATTGGAGAGTAAAGAAAGAGGTGCCAGATGGAGGTATTGAAGTGTTAGTATCTAGAGTCTAACATAGGTTCTGTTGTGCTAGAAACTTATGGAGACCCAAATGACCTGTGAGGAGAGGAAAAATGGTGATGAGAGAGAACTAGTTAGTCATGATGATTAAGACTGTCCAAAGTGACTAGTGGTATACATGGAATTCATTTTTTGGGTGGAGGCTGACAGTTGACTCTTCTGCCTGCTGAACTGGAAGTCTTTCTATTTCCTAATCAGAAGAAATTACATGAAAAGGACAACCTTTACATGAAAAGGACAACCTAATGAGACTGATGAGGTAGCTGGGTGCAAGAAGAGCTGTTTATTCTTATGAGGATGCCTCCTCTCTCCTCCTAAATGTAACTTCTGATTTTTACTTTGAGGATTTAAGGATAAACATCCTTACCTCAGTGAAGTCAATGCAAGTTTTGCCCTGGGCTGCAAATTCACTCTAATCCCTCTGTACTTGTCTAAATAAGGGAAATTTGCCCTGAGGCACACACTGAAGCAGTTACACTGCTGTGACCCCACAACAGTGGTGCACTGTACTTGTCCCCTGGCAAGGACTCTTACGTCAGAGCAAGAACCCCCTTGCAGTAGTTGGTGAGTCACTGTGCCACTCAAGCTGCATCAGTGTCATTATAGAGACACAATATTATCTAGCATGGAAGAGCCTGTGAGTCCTTTGGGCCACCCAGTGCTATTTTACCACCACTCTCACAGCTTTGGCCAGAACAAGAGCCCACACCGCAGCTGATGCCAAACCCAGGTAATTCTCACAGCAAATGGCTCAGTGGTTCCTGGCTGTGATCAGAAGAGTCCCTCATCCCTCAGAACTGAAACAGTCCTATTATTTCATGCTACATAAATGTCACTTTTTTCATTGTTTTGCAGAATCTAACTTTATATAATACAAATAAATCAGCAATGGCACCTTATCTGATATTACTGCAGTGCACTTTCAAGTGAATGTTGCAAAACAGCCTGGCTGGGCTGTGACCATTTGCTTTTGTCAGACCTCCTGACTCAAGAAGAAATGGAAACAAGCACACGGATTACTTAGAAATGAATAATACTCCAGATGTTGTTAACCCCATCTTCCGTTGGACATCAACAGAGGCAGTTGATGGGTGCAGCTATAATATATCTTTAGAGTCTCAAAGGAAAAAAAAAATATGACTCTGGTTCAAAAAGGGGAAAAAAGGACTCACATGAGTGATTTGTTTTACTGAAAGAGGCTCATGAAATGTTCCCCTTCAAATTAATCTTACTTAAATTTTAAAAATCAGAGGGGTGCCACAGGGTTTTAGGTTAGCAAGCCAGAAGCATTTGCTGTGAACTTCAGCTCCTCTCACCACAACTCAAGCCAAAAAACATCTCCAAGCAAGCAGATTTTTATTCTTAAGAGGTTTATAACATGGGTGAAACTGCTATGTGTAACTTTTCTCTATCAAAAAAAAAGTAAAGAGAAAGAAAAGATTGCAGCTGCATACAAGCCAGAGACACTCAAGCAACAAATGGAGTTTCCCTACAGGAGGGAAAGAATTCTTTCAGAGCCTGCATGTGCTGCTGGAAAATACATGGTGAAGATATCCATGTTCCTCCATACAGAAAGGACACTGGATAGGACTGGTAATCCAAAAAGTCACATGGCTGGTCATATTTTAAATGACTATTATTTATTCATTTAATAAACCAATTAAATGCATAGCCCTACTGAACAGCCCTAAGAATAATTTAATTTATCACAGAATGTTAGTTCAACAATACAATAGCTGGTCCAAATAATCAACCAGCCAACGCAGCCATAGTATGTATTCAGCTAGGAAAATGGACAAACAGATACCCCCTCTGCCTGCTCTTTTTCTCCCCAGATGCTGGGAAGTTTTACAGATCTTGTCAGCATTCCAGGTTATGAATTTCAAGAGCAAACTCAGAAATCAGAACCTCACATCAAAAACATCCTGTCAGTGGTTCCCTTGTTTGCCATTCCTGAAGCGCTGGCATGGAGAGCGGCAGAAGCTGAAAGAAAGGCATGAGAATCCTAGTGACAGTTCTTAATTTGGAAAAAAAAATATATTATACTGAAGACAAAAAAGAAAAAAAAACATTATTGTGGAAGTAGGATGCAGGAAAAAATCTCAGACTTATTGGACCACCCAGCAAGTACCAAACTCAATACTTTCCTTCAAATTCTTCCTGGCTTGTTTCCTGGATAGACATGCCATAGATGGCAGACTGAGATTATAACAAACCCTCTGGACCCTGCCCTCATGGTCAGCAGCTGATAACCAGCCAGCCCCTATCTAACTCACATTTCAGCAGAGGCCATCTGAAGAGTAACGTTAAAAAGCTGCTTCACCTAGAAGAGCACATCTATTTTGTGTATTAAAACCTTTTGCTACCTCTACAGTGTAAGTGGCATGCCTGCAGGACATGAAGGGAAGCAACACCCATCTTATAGAGCAGGGGTATTCAGCAGAAAGGAAAGCAAGGCTTTTATACAACAGGAGATGACCATACATTTATTCCATCATGCCCAGAAACAGAAGTGCAGATATAACAATTCCTCTCTATACCTGTCCTCAGCAATGTCTTGCTAGTGCAGTACTTATGGCATGAACAACCTGCTCTCTTCTGTACTGTGAGCAGGTGCTGGGGTGAGTATCGCATGCCTAGCTTTGAGGCAGCACTGCTGGCCCTCTGCAGCTGAGTGAATATTATCTGAAGGCTGTTTTTTTCATCATTGTGCTTTGGCTTACCTCTCCTCTCACTGACGTCATCAGCATCACTGCCTGCAATTAGAGAAGACCTGGACAAAATGATAAATGTACCTGAAACCCCCGCTTAGAATTGCCTGTCTTGCCTAAGATACAGAGATCATTGTAAAACATACTGTAGATACTGTCTGTTATGTTTTCCTGGTTTCTCTTCTTTTCCTCACGTGTTCTTTATTTATCCATTGGCTATGACCTGTATGAAGTGTGCAAAAAGGACAAATGTTTTTGAAACATTCATTCCCCCCGCTTCACTGATTCAGAACTCTAGGACACACTATTATGAATCTTATTGAAAGAATGGAGATCAAAATGATGGCTCCCTGTATTGGATATATAATATAGTATTATAGCAGCATATAGTATAGCATAGAATATACTGCTTATGCGGTATAGAGAATTGCAGTATGGTATATTTAGTGTATAATATAGAGTATATTGTGTGTATATATACATGCTGTGTGTATATATACATGCTATGTGTATATATAATATAAATATTAAAATATGGATACTGAAAACACTAATACACAAGTTGCTCTATGATTAAGAATTAATGAGGCCATATGGATTTACATAGAATGTTTTTCTGCTTATTTTCACCACAATAACCTGAATTTACCTATGACTTCATACTTCTGCAATATTCCAGTTTTCTTCCATGCCATCTATTTTTCCATGCTTCTCTGTCTACTAGATTTTGATTAGAGTGGCTGAAGTATGTGCTGTATCAGTTCCAATGCTGACTGGCCAGTCAATGCATGTTTCCCAGCTGGCAGCTGACAGACCAAACCAAATAGATAATTACTACACTCACACTGCAGTTTTTTTCTTAGACCCTAATAGCCTTTCTAAGACCCTTTCCTCCCTTACCAAGCCGCTGAGTCCACAAGGTTTGTAGAAATGTAATTATCTTTGACTCCTCTATCCTTCTGTCAAATTTGGTTAGGTTAGACAAATGTTGGTGGGACGAATGTCAGACATATACAGACAAATGGAGAGATGGAGTGAATGAATGACTTATTTTCTTAGGAAACAATGGAGTCATTAATATTGCCTAGGCTCAGGCATTTCAAAATTATGACCTAGCCTAAATTACATGTCTTGGTCACTTCTATACTTAATAAAGAAGACAGGAACATCCAGCAGACATTTGACCAAGTTTAAGATCTGCAGAGAAACACTTACTGGACAAAATATTTGTAGTACTACATAGCATATGTACAGCTATTCATTCAGGAAGTGCTGATGGCTGTCGACTGTTTTATTGTGCCCATTAATTGAAGCAGAAGCTGTGCTCTTCAGTGATCCTAGTCACCAGATCTATGAAAGCAGTAGACTACTGAAGTAGGACCAAAGCCTGATCAATCTGACACTGTGTGACAGATTCACTACAGTTACACCGTAAAGTGCAGGTGCAATTATCTGACACAGCCTGGATACTCTGGGTGCCCTATGTGTGCAACATGTTTCTCTGTTCAGGGAATCCCAAGACAAATACAAGAACCCTCATTATGGTTAGCATTGTTATTGGAAAATGTGAACAAGATTATTTTTATAATAATAATTTCAAATGTGTAAAGTTTTGCTGGAATAAAATAACACTAGTAGAATAACATGGATGTGGAGCATGAAAAAAGTACTGGTTTTGTAAATGTGTAATGAAGTGAAGGCTGATCAGGAAAGTGGTGTAAGCTTGAGCAGGAGGAGGTGAATATTACAGAAACACCATTATACACACCAAAAATATCATTTTCAGTATCAAAATCACAACCAAAGCTAGGTAGATAACTTCTTTCTCCTCTACCAAATGTAAAAAGAGGCTCTGAAAGAAAAAGTTCTGATAAAGTTTGCTTTTATGTCTTGAAAAACTGTATTTATGTTCCTAAATTTGAATGAAAGTGCCTAGAAGTGTCCTAGAGAACTTACAAGGCAATGCAAAATCTCCATATCCTTTCTTTCCCAGTCCTCACTAAAGAGAAATCTCAGCTATTGATGGGGAAGAAAACTAGTGGACATAATCCCTGGGGCTAAAATTAGCTGAGGTGTTGTAGTCTCAAGTAGCCTCATTCAAAAGTGAATGGAAATAGAGAGTTTCCTTCAGAGGGTGATTCCTATTTTGATTCTTGCTTTCTGTTGCTATCTAGAGAAGCTCTTCACTGACTACAGACCTGTTGAACTATTTCCATCCCTTGGACTACTCGCAGCCCCCCAAATTCCTGCATTTGTTCTTTAATACAAGCAAAAAATATAAGAATGTCCACTGCCTCCATCACTGTCAGACTCTCTGCAAAACCTCAGTGCACTCCCTCAGCTCCCTCCAAACCTCTCCTCTGTGGGGGTACCTACTAATTTTGAGGTCTCGTTCAGTTCCTATTCAGTCATTTTGCATTAAAGTTCAATGTGCCTTAGTTCATCTTAGGTGGGAGATGAGTATGCAGCTAAAGTTGCTGAATAAATGCAAATCTTTCTTAATTCCTTCCAAAGCACAGATGGAATAAAATTGCAGACATATATAAAGCCATACTTGTTAAAGGTAGAAAAATAGGAAGGTATCAGTACAACCATGTCTAATACTGTGGTCAAGCTGCATTCATTCTATACACAATTATTTTTCTATGCAGAAATCAAAATAGAGGGTTTTTCCTTGGTATCAATAAAGGACAATGTCTTATTTATGCAGGTGCAAAATGCTCTATGTGTGTGTGTAGCCTGGCATAGGTGAATGCAGCTTCTTACTTCGAAGCCATTTGAAAAACACCACTGATTTGTTTTGATTTTTTTGCCTACAAGAATTGGTCATGGGGTCAACATATGGGATTGATTTAGGGCATTATTCAAATGAGCACCCTCTGCCACTGCTTTCTTCCTCTCTTCCAAATCAGCAGTAAAATGTTAAAGCAGTCAAAGCACCAGTCATTTTAATAGTAGATATGTCCCAATCCACAGTCTGTGCATTATGCCTTAATAATTTATCCAGACTAGCTGCTCTTCTCCTCCTTGAAATCTTCTCCATATTGTTAATAAAAAAGTATTAAAACACATATAGCATACAAAAATGTAAGCATTCATTTCACCATTTGTGTGTGTGTATTTATGCTGGTGGCGGGAAGTTTTGTTTTATGGATGATCTCACGTTGCAAAATTCATCTCTGCATATATGTTTTCTTAATGCTCTGGAGTGTTCAGATCAGCATTCTGGCAGGGTCAGTGCTTGGGATTAAAATGCTATTCTAAATTGTTAAAATGGACATGATTTAAAAATACCTCCTCCCTTCCAGCAGTTTGTAAATATTCTCCAAATGCTGAAAAATAGGCAGAAGCAGGAATGTAAATTTTCAGCTATTATATAACCTGACATTCGCTAGAGTTACAATAATGTCCTCCTCCCTAATACTGGGCCCTTTAACAGAAATATTCTCTGGACAGAATCTGCACTTTTTGGAGATCTCATGCCTCTTTGTGCTTACAAGACAAATTGGTTATCAGAAAGAGATGAAAAAAATGCTCTGACAGATCACAGGTCATAGTAAAATCTGTGTAATAAAATCACAGGTCATAGTAAAATCTGTGTAATAGTATAGAAAAGGTCTCATCCAGGTAGTTCCCACAAATAGCCAATACTGTATATTATAAAAATCAATACTCCTGGAAGGAGCAGTGCCATGTCCAGTTCTGGGCTCCCCAGTACAAGATGGACATGGAGAGACTGGAGGGAATCCAGTGAAGGGCCACTAAGACAGTTAAAGGACTGGGGCATCTGTCAGATGAGGAGATGCATTTGTATGGATGCGGACATACTCATAAACATGTACAGAAAGATGCATACTGCATGTATATTGTTACCAAAAAAAAAAAAAAAAAGGCTACTGGAGAAGTTAATAGTCTAGAAAACTAACGTAGTTACAATAGCTCACTTTTATATTTCTCCAGTTGAAAAGAAGACTCCCACTCCACACGACTTTGTTTTTATCAATACCCTTCACAAAATCAATCATGCTGGTACTCATCATTTTAAACTGTGTTCTGTGCTTCCAGTGGTGATGTTTCTCTATATTTCCTATGTTCTTGGCAGTTAGCAGACTTCTCTTTAGATGGTTCCTTTAGCAATATGATGCAAAGAAGAGATGTAAGGTCAGACAAAAGAGTGCCAGAATTTACAATGAACAAAATTCATTTTATTGCTAAGGAAGGCAGCAAAATGGGAACCTCACTGTGTCAGTAGTTCCACTGATACATAACCATGCGAAGAGAGTAATGACAGTCCAACATTTTAATTTTGGGTGGCAGACACTTGTTCTGAGGTTTCCCTGAAAAGCTGGGCATTGCTACAGCCAATAATGCTGCTTCACAGAACAACCTCCTTTTCCCTTTATGAGTATGGTGGTAGCTGCCAGAGGGAAGTACTCACATGAGGACACGTCCAAGACCTCTTGTATATCACGTGTTTCCAGTAATGCCATTATCACTCCTTCAGTCCCTGTTCAGGTCCACAGCATGCAAAGTAATGGATCTGTGAGAACTGCCCTGAGCGAATTGCTTGATCCAGTTCACAAGCCTCCTGTCAAGCCTCTTAGTTACAAGTGGATGATCTGTTTCCCCAGCTTTACAGATGCTTAAAAAAAGATCTTCAGGTCTTAGCTGAAAGTGAGAAGCTGCAGGTTTTGTTGCTCAGCTTCTCTCCAGCCTCCCCAAGAAAAACATGCACTGAAAAAACAACATATTGTTTAGTTTATAAACTGTCACTGTGCAAGAGAGCAGCCATGGGTATGCACTTAATTTATGGCCTCCCCTACAATGACTGAATACATAGGGGACAGGAAACTCAACACTAATTGATGTGAAAACTTACAACATATAAAATAGCCCATTCAAAACTCTCCTTCCCTAAATCAGTTGATATGAGGCTCTCTGAAATGTGGAAAAGGGTAATCGGCTTCTTAATGATTTTATTTCAGTCATGGGACAGGAAGATAGATGATTATTATCTTTCTTGTTTAATTTATATGGTACTCGATAGTGTACTCCAGTCCTAGCCAAAAAAATCACTGGGAATACTGTTACATAGCCCTTCTCTTATATAGCTCTTCTCTCATCAGTTCTTCTTTCTTTTTTTTTCTCTTCTTCCATCATCATCTCTAACCAATAAATCTCTCCTGTTCTCTCTACCTTTCTGTTTAAAGTTTTATCACTACCCCGATTGTTTTTAAGTTAATTTGGAGACATGATGGACAAATATATTGAGCAAAAGAAAGGGGGGATAAGACAAACCAAAGAACATGGGGCTAACCCAAGAAGGCAAAGTTTGGAGGCTTCACAGCAGAATCCAGAATGAAGCAGTAGCGCACACAAACCTTTGTCCAAGTGGAGACTCTCAGCCATCTGGGTGAGTTCTCACAGCAAGTTTCATTGCCTGGTTGTAGAGATGTGTGAAGAGGGGGATTTTCTACAAGCAAAAACAATGGGTCCAATGAAACCTGTCTTGGAAAAAATCAGAATAAAGCCATGAAAGAAGGAAGTTGGTGGGCATCTTGAGGATTAGTTTTCTTTGGCAGCTCTTACGATTTGTGCATGAATAGGTTGCTAAAGGTTAACTACACTCCAGGACTGGTCTTTCCTCAATAGTAATACTGCACAAGAAGGCACTCTCTGCCTTCAGATGCCAGGCTCAACAGCTGACCCCATTTCTACCATAATTTACTAGTATGTCAAGAGTTTAAGAGCAGGCCCTAAACTTCCAAATATTTCTCCGTACAAAAATACCTTGGGCAGGCAAAAGCTGTCCAACAAATGAGACAATCATTAAGATTAAAAAATACATAAAGCACTGCCATGTAACCATAGTATCACATGTCTGGGAGACACTCTTCTAGAAAAGAGCTTGTATATTTGGCTATATCTATACTGTGGGACTTGGGATCACATCCCAAATCCTAAATATGAGCATCTCAGTGCATGACTCATGGTCTGACGCCATACTGGACATTTACCTTCTCCCCTGTCTCCTGTCAGCCTCACTCCACATGTAGGAAGGCTTGTGTGCAGGCCCGGAGGAAAAAATTGGGAGTGAGAGTACCACAAAGCTCCACAGTCTAGATGTGGCCAGTGAGTACTTGGCTGCCAGTTACAGGACAGCAATTGCTGTGGGATTTGGGACACTGTACACTTTTCTTTTAGCAATACAGCACTGATTCTAGAGCTAGATTTTTTTCTTTTATTTACACAGGTATTTCATTAGAAATAAGTCTTTTAATGCTGCTAGAGTAGTTCCAAAGTAAAGCAGGTGTAACTATGATGTACAGAAACAGCAACTCTGTAACTTGCCATATTCATGAATGTAATTCTCTTAGACCACATTTGGTCCTGTATAGCTCTATTCAGATCAATAGAATTACACTGGGGATTAATTCAGCCCCTTAAATTTCATCACACTGAAATAATTATAATGGCTTATGACCATAATATATTCATTTTCCAGTGGGAGAAATTTGCCAGTATGTAATATAGTCTCAGGTACCTGATTGCACATTACCTCTAAAGCTGTGAGAGTCTGCAAGAATGGTAAAGCTGAGGAGGCCATGCTGTTTAGGCTGGAAAAGGGCCAGCTACATCATTAGCTGAGCAGAAAGGCTGCATTCAAAATGGATGCACAAAATGGATGTCAGAATGGTACAATGTATGTTGATTACTGAATCTCAAAACTTCTTTGCTCTTGTCTCAGTAAAACTCTTCAGGTGAAGAAAAAGGGGCCCAGTCCTAAGAGGGCCACCACAGCTGCAATTCCTGCTGACCGCACTAGGAGTTGGAAGTGCAGTGCTGCAGGAAAGGAAAATGTCTCTGAAAACTCAAGGATTTGTTCTGGTCACACTTCCTTAATGCATATCTGGAAAAGTTTCTTTAGAGTCAGTAGAATTATATACATATAAAAGTGATATAAGCTTGGTCCTAACAAAGGTCTTTAAGACTGGATGTCATATTCATCTTCTGTTTATGTTTTACTTGGTAGCTTTTATATTATCTAGGATTATCAGTAATTTTCTGGAAGACAGAAGTAGGAAATATTGAGATCCTGAGAAAAGGAGGGAATTAAATTCCTTTACTCCTGTTAGTCAGAATTTCACTTGTGAAGTAAACTGGACACAAATATTTTAACGAAATGGAAAAAATCACCAATCCCTCAAAAGTTCTTATAATATTTTAGTTCAAATTTCAACAACAGAAAGGGAATAATTCCAGACTCCAAAATACTTTTTTAGAAACCGAAGCTTTTCAGTTTTTTCAGTCAGAAGTTCAGTTTTCCAGATTTTGATATCCTACAATCTCCCCTTTTTTTTTTTTTAATTGGCACTGAAATCAGAGTATTTTTCAATTGTTTGGGGGGCAAGGGCAAGCTGATCAAAAGAAAAGTTTTCATGACTTTGATTTCCCCTTCAAAGAGAACTTTTTCCATTTTAAAAATGACAATCTTAAAATCAGTGGTGCAGTGAGTCAGTGGGGCCATCCAGGAAATAATCAGTTGTTGAAAAGCAGGGATTCTGCTAAAAGAAGTGATTTTATCCTGGGCTTCAAAGAATTATAGGTATTTTTAATGACTAATATACATCACAAAAAAATCTTGTCTTCTAAGTTTTTGTGCTGGCTTTTGACGTCTCCTAAAGGGCCTTTCCCATTTTTCTAATGTTCTGTTTATATGCTGTCCATTTACCTCACAGATTTGCTCTCCAGCCTGGGTGCCACTCGGGTGCCACCACCAGTTTAAGAAAGATTTGACTTTGTGGTACAAATAACTTTTGGAGCATGTAGAACTAGATGTCATCACATTGCAACATTTTAGCACAGGGTGATGATATTCTGTTTTGACACAGTGTCATCACGCTGCATCCCAGTAGGAAGATGTTTTGACACAAAGTGCTGACAAAACATCAAAATGTTAACAATTGCTCTTTAATATTCATGTCTTGTGTGATGCCTGGAGAATACTAACTGATAACAGCAAGACAGAAGACCAGTAAAGATTACACTTAAATATATTTATTTAAATTTTAAATAGGCAAATTCCTACTGAATATTCTTACCCTGGTGAAGGTGAACACATGTCCTCCATAAGGACTATCAAACAGGATGCTACCCACCCAGCATCTTAATCGCCTTTAAAAAAAAAGAAAGAAAAAAAGAAAAAAATTCTTTTTTTTCTCTTTCATATACTAGACAAAGAAAAATGATGATCAGAAATAACATCATGGAAAAAGCATGCTCTTTCTATGAGAGATTCGAAGAAGCATTTAGTAGAAGCTGCTGTAATTTTATACATGAAGGAACAGTCCTATATTGAAAAGAACTGTGTCTTCTAAGAAACATCTCAAGATTTTTGGGTGCGGGGAATGGTGAAGGGAGGAAAGATTTGAAGCTGAGCAGAATAAGCAAGAAACCAGCCTGCTTACGGTACAGTTAGCTGGTCTGCCCAGAAACCCATTGCTGAGTATCCTGGACAGGCAAACAGCCAAGCAGGTAGGAAAACTGCAAGGGTTTTTCACCTTACAGCTGAAAGCAGCTACTTTATCTTAACTGAGGTATTAACTTACCTAAGGCAAAGGCTATCACATGAGTTCCTCATTGTGGTTCATGGAAGGCATGGGTAAAACAACACAGGCAGGCTGTACTGGGGAACACTTTACCCTGTAAAAGTGTTGTACAGAGCATTGACAGGAGTTGGGACAGAAAAGCTGCAGAGGTTGCTGAACAGCCAGGCTGGGAGAAGCAGCAGCCTGACACAGGTCTGAAGGCATGATTTGTACCACCACATGTTCTCCCCACTGCCCGACCTGTTCCCACAGACCACCAGAACAGAAAGCTGCACCATATCTATTTACTTTCATCAATCAGCCAAACTGTATTAATGTGAATAAACCAGTAAATAAATTATCTTGCCATACAGCATGATTATTACATGACATGAAACTCATCTGGCATTTTTAAGATGAACAGCCCCTGGAACCGTTGACAGTTTTCCTGTCTTATAACTACCTTCCTCTTTATGAGTTTAAATTTGTGATGACAGTGTTTACCTGAAAGAAGGCAACATGTTCAGAAATGTGAAATGACTCTGGAGAAATTTTCAAACCACAGGTATGCCTAAGCAATACAGGTTAGCATAAGCATAAAATTATCCTCTGTCGTCTGCAAATACACACATAATATTATGCATGCAAAATAGTTCTGCTTTGTGAATAGAGCTATTGATTTATTTGGATCTATCAAATGATTAAAAATTACTTACTTGCATAAATGTGTGCAAGTAAAACCTGTCTGGAAAAATTACTCTTTCCTCATGAATTTTCATTAGCTGTATAACAGTGTAGGCTTATTATTGTTTTAGCATTGAATTGCTTGCACTAATTTTCATAAATGTTAAATTTCATCTGTCTAAAAGGTGAGAGCCAAGAGGAGACTCACATGTTCTCATGCTCTGAAACAAACAATATATTATTCTAAAGGATTATCATTAATGTAAGGATTTGGTCTGGAGCCCATTTCTCCAAGGATTAGTCTTTCCAAAGTTTCCTGCACATGTTTAAGTTATATTTGAATATAATGCATGACTGTCATGAAGAATAGCCATAATCAGCAGCCTACGCTGAATGTGTCCTGCACTGTTACAGGCTGAATCCTGTAATAGTTCAGCGCCTTCATTTCTTATTGACTTCTCTTGGAGTCGAGGGGCTTGAAACAAAAGCTGACTAGATGATGACAATTCCATTTTATGGCAGCTTTCAAGGTTTAACATTTATTCTAGTTTCACACTGAAATGTCCATTACTGTAGTGAAACCTGAGCTGTTCAGCTAGGATCCTGAGTAGCCCTTCTTGATTTGAAATAGAAGCTTTACCCTTTACCTCCATATCACCTTGAATCTGGTAAAGAAAGAACTGAAGTTACCTTTCCCAAGTGAATACAGTAGAATGTAAGAGAGTCTCTTATTTCCAGAAAACAAAAAGAATTGCAGCTTAAAACTTCATAGGAGAAAAATGATTCTGAGCGTTTTTGCCTGTTTAACTTGTAGAAGCTGAGCCACAGCCCTTTGCCAGGCCCCATGCCGCTGAGTGCTGTGCAGTAGTGGTGTAGCTGCTGCAGCATGCAAGGGACCCATCAAAAATGTCCCATTTATACCCATGTGGCCAAGAAGCGTGACTGGAGTGTGCGTCAGCTTCTGCTCTTCACCCAGGGTAGCCTAAAGCACAAGTGTGCACCACCACATTGCCCACATGGGCAAGAGGTGAACTAGCACTCAAATTCCCATCAAGAACTCTCCAGTGTTGCAGTGTAAGTGCAGCCTTAAAGACAATTTCAAAAGTCTTTTCTAGAGGTAGTTTGTAGATAACAACTGATTAGGCTTTTATGAAAATGTATGTAAGTGATAAAAACTATTTTTTAGGGCTGGGATCCTTAGCAGGTGGATATAGTTATAGCACACCATTAATTTAGAGGAGTGTGGGAGAGTTTCAGGCTCTCTCTCTTCCTCTACTGCTTTGTGTTTCCTGATGCAACGAAGTATCCAAGCCTGCCTGCACACGCCATATAGAGTTGATCTGCGTATGCCCAACAAGTTTGATGCACCCAGCATATCACACATGTGCTGGCCATCTGTACAGTGCCTGCACAGGAGTTCCAGCAAGCCTCTATATTTCTGCCTATGATTTCATGGACAAAGAAATGGGAGCTGTATCTGCACACACTCACACCATGTTGACTTTATGTGACACTTGGCCAAGTCTGCTGGGGGCTGAACCCAACTGTCAGATCCATTGAATTCTGTGGGGGATCTGGCCAGCTCATTTTAAGATGTGGAGTTTTTTCCTTTCTTTTCTAGTTGTTCTGTCTGTGCCTGCATTGATCGTCATTTGACTTGCCTTTCAGAGCTCAGCCAGACTGAGGAAGCCATTTCCCTCTGCAACGGCCACCCTGTGAAAGGTCTCTGAGCAAATCCTCTCGCTTACTCAATTATCCGTTCACTGAAGTGATTTGCACAGCCGTGGGCAGGGATAACTTAACTCCCAGCGCACAGCACTCATTTATCAGGTGAAATGAGGCAAAGAAAGCAAGGTCAGCAAGTGTCCATGCTGCTTACAAGCTGCACAGCCCTCAAGCCTGTCATTGCCCAGATTACTTAAAACTCATTCCATTCCTAGCATACAGTCCTCTTTATCAGCTGGTGCTCTCCCCTCACTGGCAAGAGGAAGCTTATTAGCCTTTGTCACCACATCCAAGAGAGCAATAGATGCTATAAATAAAAGCTATGCCAGGGAAAGCAGTATCAGCATTAGCAAAACAGGCTTTCTTCAGTGTTAGAGCTTCTGTTAGGAAGGTTCTCATAACTTGATAAGTTTTGATGGAAATCAATACTGGCAGGAAGACAAATCAGGAACAGGCAGATGAAAAATGATTGTTTAAAGATTGTTCAGTTTTTGGTCCTTGGGCAAGCAAAGGCAACAAAGCTTCATTAGCGACCTTAGCCATTTTTAGTGATCCCTTTTAGCCTAGTTTCCCGTGGAAATGAACTGATTATGGTCATACTATCTATCTGCTTTCCTCTCTTGTTCCTAATAATTTTTAACTCACAGGCCCATTTTTACCAAGACTCACAGAAAAATAGGGATCTTTAAGAAAAATTTTTCCTCTAACATTTTTAATACTGCCAAAGCAAGTTACCCAATTCTTTTGTCTAGTTCTTCTGTGCTACATAAAACAAATAACCAAGTTAGGCATTTTATACACCGTTTTTATCTGTATTTTTCATGACAGCAAATGGGGTGAGATTTTAGTGTTTTTTTTTTTCCGATGAACAGCTCAAGACATAGGTATTTGGGGGAAAGAGCACTCAGCCAGGTTGTAAGCCACTTTCAACAGGCCCTGCTGCTGTGAAGGTGACGAGAGCTTTGAGAAATAATATTTAAAACATCACCACAGAGCTACTTCATGGCTTTCAGGAACTGAGAAACTTGTGTACGCTTGTGTAGGCTATAAGGACTCTTTTAAAAGCTCAGTGCATGCTTGTAGTTAAAGAATAAAGAATAAAGGACCAGTGAAAGTCTTTGGCTAGTCTAAGAAGCCTAGATGCCTCTCCTGGAAGTTTTCTTGATATTTACTTGACAGATTGTTGATATTTGGCTATTGAACAGTAATTCTCAAATTATCTATCCCATAATTTGTGGCTGAATTTGGCACTCCAGGCTGACATGCAGAGAGATTACATCAGCTTTCAGGATTATGAAAAAAGCTGATTATACTCATATAGACCAAGTTTGGCTATTCCTCTTTTCCTCTTCTTTAGAAGGATACCAGTAGGTCTGCTTGTCCTGACATCAAACCTACCAGATTTCTTTTGATTTAAATACAAATGCTATTTTCTGCCTCTTATCCTTCCTTATGAACAGGCAGGGTATTCTGGCCTTGATTCTACTGTTCTTGTTCGCATATATACCTGCAAAGTGGGCTAAATATGCACGTGCTTCTTGGGCTGCTGGTGAGTGTGTTCCCCAGCTGAGAAGACGAGGGAGATATGAGGGATGAGGGAACCATATCCCTAAAGGATAAAGACTGGAGCTGTGTCTGTGCTGCAGCTGTTTCCAAGAAATTGATAGGGCTTTTTTTAACATAAAACAGGCATTTACCTAAGAGAAATTTTGGGGCTTCATCCATTTGATAAGGTTCTTTTAATGTGGCACTCTATATTCCACTGCCTCTCTTTTGCTTGCCTCTGAAATAATCTTTCCAGTGCAGAGCTAGCATAAAAGCACAAACTTTACTTATGTGAGCTCTTTCAAGAAGAGCTGGCCAAGGGATGGAAAATGCAGAAGACATCCCCAAGAACAGGTCTGGAGAGACTCTTGGACCCATCCCTCCTCATGGAACAATCCAAAGATTGTTAATTATCCTGTATTACTCCAATTTCTTGGATGTGTAAAGTGGGTTAACCCCATTGTTTAAAGCACATGTGTTATTTAAACAGCAATCCTGCAGCCAGATTTTGAGTCTAAGCATTACGGATTGGCAAAGCAAAGGTCTGAGCATTGCTGGCCATCCCCAGAGTCATGGTGAGTTTGGCTGCAGCTCCGGGGAAGCACAGGCCTCCTCCGCAGTTTATATTTCTCTCTGCTGGCAGATGAAGTAGCTGCTTGTCAGTGGGAAATATCAGATGAGATAAAACTAAAGGCCAACTGCAGTGTGGTTCCTTTCAGGGCAACACCTTAAAGCAGCTAAAGTCAATTGGAATCTCACCTCTGTTCTGGTGAGCTCTTGCAGATCAGCTTTGCTCCTGTTGGAATAGTAATGTGTGACTAGGGTGCAAGGAACTGGATAAGAAAACAAGGGGAACATGTTCAGTTCCTTGCTCCATGACTCTGAGCCCTTCCTTTTTCTGTGTCTCATTCTTTTTCGCTTCTGTTCGATGGTAAGGACTTTGCAGCTGAGATGATTATCTCCTACCGTGTGTACATTCAGTGTACAGTGAGGCCCTGATCTCAGAAACTGTCTAACGGCAAAGGTAAAAAGATGCAAAGCAAAAGCTTCAATTTCTTTCTGAAACTGTATATTCTGGTGATGATGAAAATATGCCAAGGGCTAAGGTTGCACAGAGTCACACTGAAACCAAAGCAAATATTCCAAGTCCAAACATGTAACTTCCTTTCCCTTCATGCAAAAATGTTGAATTCTCTCTTTTCCTCATATGCAGAGAATTTTAGAGGGGTTTCATTCCGGCTGAGTTTTCTCTCATTTGCTATAGACTGGATCTGCTTTTCTCTTCATTAATGTACAATTTTGAAGGTTGTTGTTGGTAAGGATGAAACATGGCACCAAAATAAAAAAAAAAAAAAAAAAAAAGGTTATCAGTAGCATTTTCTGGCCTGGCAGACTCTGAGAAAGCCATGTATTTTTCATGCGTGAGGCAAATGCAAGATCTCGCTTTAAGAAGGGCTAGAGTTTTGATAGAAATCTTAGAGTCCTAGAGCACTCACCCTAAGTGCTAAATATCTTTGATGAATATGGAGTGCAATGTGGTACACAGATGACAGAGCAGGCGCTTAGAAAGTCCAAAACAAAACAAAAAAATCCTAACCCTTGGACTGTGAGATTAAGCAGATAGGATGATACTACACAGAACTCCGAAGATACTACATGTGCAGACATGTACTAAATCACAGCCTTTTATAAAGTCATGCAGGCTGCCATTTCAGTTCTATCATCAGCTCTGGCGAAAATGATTGACTATCTCATGAGTGGGTGCAGTGCCAGGCTAACTAATGGGTATGAATGTCAATAGGCAAGAGACTACACAGGAGCTTCAGGATGGGCTCACTCAGGTCATAGGTGACACTGAGGAACGTGGAAACTTTCTTGTTGTTTCTGTGGTTTCCAGCCCTTTGGCATCAGCATATGTGTTTCCCATGCCTATCTGGGGCTGGATTAGTATGAAAGGATTATAAGATAGCTCTTACAGGCACAGAAGGTGAGACCTTTCAACTCCAGCTTCAGTCAGAGCTTCCAGAAAGAAAGCTGAAGGATGGAGAGACAAGAGCATGTACTGAAATCACTTTTCTCCCTGTTTCTTCAGTGCAGACCCCATCTGGAGCTGGCAGAGTTCTGGGTGTCTTCAGTCAGCCGCATGTCTGCATTGAAAAGGGATGTAGGATACAGAGCTTATTCCTCAGGAAAGTCTTCTCACAGGCAAGTACTGCTGATGCATAAGGCCTTCTGTGTGGTCACTATGTGACCAAGTGATTTTCTTTTAGTGGGTAGAGATTATTCTAGTGGCTTTGGCTTCTCAGATTAAAAGCAACTTGCTTGAGCAGTGATCTGTTTATTTAATCATTTGCCACACAGTATGCATAGCTGTCAGATGACAAAAATTCACCTCACTCTGTCAGCCAAAACTGAATTTTTGCAAATTCTTGTACTTTATCTTGCTTCATCTTTGTGGAATTAAATACCTCTTGATACAAGATCTTTTTCTTTCTCAAGGTTCCTAAGGTGAAACATGCTGCAACTTGCTTGTCTCTCATTATATTATTCTTTTTTTAAGGCACCAGGTCAAATTCTGTCCTCACTTACTCTCATGCAACTGCAGAGACTTCAATGTGGCTGCAATGAAGGATGGAATATGACCCATCATGTTTGTTTTTAATTGGAATATGCATGACAATGTTGCCTTCTCCTTTATTTTAATCTCCCAGGACAGTCTAAAGAATCAGATGTTGAATCTCAAAAGATTTCTCCTCAGTGAAGTATTCTAAATATGTCAGAAAAAATGTTTTGTCAATTCCAGTTTGTTGATTCACCCCAGCCAGCTGGCTGGGCAGGCTCAACCGCTACACATTACCATACAAACTGGGAGGTCAGAGTTGGGAGCATGCAGGCAGGACGATGGGGCCATGTGCTAGAACAGATTGGATGGATTCCACATATTGTAGTAGATGATGTGTTTGGTCTTCTGTGGGAAGAGGAGGTTGCAAGCAAACCATTGCTCAGGACTTTGTTTAAAATGACTGAAATAGAGAGAATTTGGAGTTAGGGCTTATCCCCATGCTATCACTGTCCTTAGCTAGGTTCTGCAGTGCCTTTCTACTAGAATCATCAGAGTAGTGGTGCACCTCTGAAGATGGAGAAGCTGGTGGCTCTGCCTAGCAAACGTCCAGATCTGCTGGCAGCCGCTGAAGTGTTTCACACGAAATAAATTTTCTCCATCAAAAATGATGCCAGCCATGAGCACTTAAAACAATTGCCTTTCATGAAGAGCTGATATATTTTTTATCATTCTTGAAAATGAAAAAGATCAAAACTTTGACTTTTTTATTGCTAGTCATAATTACAGATAAATTGGCTGGTTTTTTGTTTGTTTGTTGGAGTATGGATCCAAGTCCTGCATATCTGTAAACAGTTTGTAAATCCATCATTCATGATCAAAAGTGAATTTTCATTTTATAGATTACATGCATTACGATAACAAAGGAAAGAAATTTGACCGTGGACACAGCAGTTCAGAATATCTCCTGTTTGGGGAGGCACAAAAAGGCGCGCAGCCAGAGAAAGCACCAGTTCTATGTTGTCACACTTCTGGGTGGAAGAGGAGCAACATGCTCCCAGACCTGTTGGAGGCCATTGAGGTGTTTAACAGTTCAGAAGGAAAGCGTGCGTCACCAGAAGGGAATTTAAAACCAGAAACCCCACTATCTTCTAGAGGTACAAGTTCTTCCCTTTGAAGACATGTATTTATGATGAGAAGCCCTGTGTGTTAGAGATTTTTAATATTAGAGAGTATTGTCTTCTGAAAGTAAAGTGTGACTGTTCCACTGAGGGTTATATTTTCATAGTACCTCAGATGTTCAGATCTGCATATTGCCCTTGCCTTGGATCATAGCCCTAAAGACCAAAACAGTACTATAGGTGCCTTAGTGCTAAATGAGCAGGGAAAACAACCAACCAAAGCACAGGAGCAGACAGAGAAAGCAATACACAGAGAGACAAATGATACAAAGCAGAACCAGACTTAGACATCAGAGGTCAACCCACAATATACTGTGAGGGGTGAACATGTAAAAGGGAAAATTCTTCCAAGGGGAGTGATCACAAAATGGGTTCTGAAAAAGCTACAGGGCTCCCTCATATGGGCTCGTCCTGCAATATGTACCCCTTGCTCTCTTCTGTATTAGGCTTTGGCATACACGGGACACATGATAAGAAGCAGTCATGAACTGCTCCATTATTCATAGCAATGATGTTGGTATGTGTTTATCTACAGAAATTTAATTCAATTCTAATTTTAATTAAGGTGTGTCATGGAAATTGAGAGCATTCATTACAATTGAAAGTAGATGTAGCAAAACTAAATGAGCACAACTTTGTTTTGACCTTACTTTATTGACTATTACTTCACTTAACAAGACATATACAAGAATGTCTCACAGAACTAGAATCTACAAGAACAACACATGGTCAAAATAACAGAAAAAAAGAGAGATGGAGATACTGAACTGTGGATGCTGTTAAAAGTCAAGCACGTTTCTTATCACGAACCTGACTTGATTTGTCCTAATGCTCTAATCCTGGAAAATAAAACATCAATAAAGAATTTAAGTCAATATCATCTATATTTCAGTGTTTGCTCCTAAAACACGGACCCTGCTTTCTGGGTTATTAAAGAAAAGAAGTTTTAATAGCACCTGTTCTCAGGCCATTGTAATAAATGCATTTATTTCTAAATATTAAAGTGCAATATCAGCCAGATTGATTTCAGTGGCTTGAAAGGCTACAACATCAATCTTCTCACTAGGGATCTGTTTCAAGTTTTCTTTTTAGTGGTCACTGACATGCTCAGAGTTGTCACTGTTAGCATGCCCACTGCCTAAGATCTGAAAAGAAGAAATACTTTTTCTCATGGTAAATGATAGAGAGCAAAGGGGTTGCTTAAGTTAGGCATATTAATAAATGTGATTTGATATTCAAAAGTAAACATCATCCAGAAGGATCTTCCTTTCTGCAAGCAAAGGAATCACACGGCTGATCCTTAATGTAAATGAAATAGACTGCTTCCATCTCTTTATTTTCACATCCATAAGGTGATTTTTATGTCTCTAGACATTTCCAATGTCCCCTAATCTAATCTGTTTGTTTTGCCTTACTGAGTATTTTCAATATGAGATTTATACCAGTCTCATCCAAAACTTAAATTCCGAAGTCTGTCAAAACTAGGCATGGTCTGAAAGAAAGGACTTGAAAAGCAATGCCTCTGCCGGTACATAGCTCTCTGAGGTGGCCGTGTCCCAAGGACAGATCCTGCCACTGGGCAGTTCTGGCTGGCCTTTATTCAGGAAAGCTTCAACCTCTATGACTGAAACAAAACATCCTCAAGGAACTTATGAATATGTCCATTTGCTTCCTGCCTCAAACACTTCTCAAACATTAACCTGAAGCATAAATGTTTCTGCCTTCCATTTCCTTGGGGATGACAGGAGAGAGAGACTGAGACTGATTGCAAAAGCTGTAGTGCTTGTCTGAAGTTTTTAGCCTGACTCTGGTCAGGCCCCAGGTGACCAGCTAATGAAAATAATTCAAACTTTACCAAAACAAGAGCCATTTATAATGTAGAAATTCTAGACAGACAGCTCCACAAAACCCTGGGAATAAACATGGAGATAAATCTTTGCAAGAAAAAAACCCAACCACACTACTCACGAGGTCAATTCTAAGTAGCATAGTGGGGCACAGCTCCCACATGTGGCAGAAAATTACTTGGTATTAGCTCTTTTTTAAATACATCCATACCTGTCTGCTTGTTCCTCTGGAGTCATGTGGTGTGAGGAAACATTTGGCCTTGGGAATATTAGACAGCCTTTCCAAACACATGCCTTTAAATAGATAAACTTTCAGATTATTCTTAAGAACAATTTTTATAATTTCAAATGAAAAAGGAAGAAATGAACCACAGAAATGGGCAGAAAAACCCTGATTTCCAGTAAGGGAAACGTGGTCCTAAAGTAAGACACTGGACAACACTAGGAGCTTGCATGGAGGACATTTTCCTTCCAATGTGCTGGAGGTCTGCACCAACAAAGCTGGAAGCTTTCAGATGTCAAAAACCTCCCAGAGACAGGAAAAGGAAAATAGCATACATACCATGGCACACAGATTTTTCAAGCTTAGAGCGAGCTAGCACCTCTCAAGCACAGCTAGAAGTAACCAGTGATGCGGACTGACAGCATCCAGGGAAAGTGTCATCCTGGCAGTGCCAATGTGGGTGAATGTGCTGCCTCTGCAGCAACACTCAGGCAGGCACGGCTCCACAGGTGCCAGGGGCTTTCCAACCAAAGGGCCAGTGGTCATGAGAAAAGGGCATACCAACTCTTGCAGGCTCATGACCTTGCCCCAGATCTCAGCTCTGCTGTCTACTAGTTAATATTTCTATGTCACAGCGCTTTTGAACCAAAACCCTCTCCACAGGCATGCACAATTCCATACAAATGCATACACTCACATGGCTAGCATACCAAACAGAGAGGGTGTGTAAGCTCATTTTAGGCAGCATCAGAAACAGGCCTAAATACAGATGACCTGAGTTTATCCTTAGAGATGCCTTATCTTTCTAAAGAAAGTTGTCAAAAATACATGCTAACCTATCTCTAATCACTGTATTTATGATCTCTCCTACCAGAGCCAAGGAAACTGGGATTCTTGATTTGCAGTATCCCAGTGCTCTGACCAAACCACAGGGAAAATGTCAAGAATCAAGACCTGCTGTAAGGGCTGTTCCACATAAGAGGTAGTGATTATTGCTATGACTCATTATTCTGTGCACCAGGAGGGAGGAAGTCCTTATGACTGAATAAAGTAGAATCTGATTTTTCATCACCACCTTGTACTTTGATTTATAACTGGGGAATACTTACTTCATAGACACACATTTTGTAGATTATGGTGTGCAACACAACAAAGTAGTGAAAATAGTATTTTGTTAATTTGACACATACTTTGACTCCTAGTACTATACACTGGCATACCTGAAAACCAAGCAATAAGGAACAGTTTAGAAGAGGTCCCCAAACTTCCACCAAGCTATCTTGAGATGCTGTCCCAGATACAGCACAAAATGTTATGAAGGTTCTTCTCTCCAGTTAAGTCTACTTAAAGGCCTTACCTAAGCCTTTAAAATTTAGGGATCTCAATTATATTAGAATAAAGTGTTTATAAAGAGTTTGTAAATAAAAAGTCTTTAGATGTACAGACTATGGAACTACTTATTATTTCTTTATATTAACTTTTACACATATATATGTAATATATATTATATATATATTTAAAAAAACTATAGATGTATCTATATGTATATACACACATGTATTATACACATATTTGTACATCTTGCCATTTATTAATACTTTATTTTATAATAGCTGTCTTCTGAGCATTTGCCAAGAACTCTTCAGAGACCTGAATTACATTTCTACTTCCTGTGGAAATGCAATAATTGGAAAATTGGCTTTTCAGCTATTATTGCCTTCTGAGGTGGTTAGAAAATAGCCTTAGATGTGTATTAATAAACAAGTTTGTAAAACCTATTAAAGAAGCTACATTGAATAATAGTATCCTGGTCCCATACCTTATGGCGAAAAGTCAAATAATTTTCTTTTGGGGAATTAGTTCCAAAGAAAAAGTTATCCCATGCTTGCTGCTTTATAGGCTCAAAGCTTGAATAAAGTTTCTATCTATCTTATAAATTCTCACTATGGAAAGGGAATTATTTCTGAAAGTGATAGAGAATTCTCACCTTGAACAAAATTTCTAAATGTCGATTACTACAGCATGTTGTATGGTGACATGAAAGAGTGACACAATGCATTACTGCCTACACTATCATCTCATGAAAACTGTTTTGAAAATACATATAGTCCAAAAATCACTGATGGAAGTTAGTTCAGGGCTTGTGTTTCCAGGTGTCCAAAATTATTTTGACAAGGCTCATTTCAGCACATTATTGAAACTGCCATGAATTAGCAAAATGAAATGAAAATAGGAGTAAAACCTCGGAGAGAGTCTAATAGTGTAATTCTGCTGCTTTCTAGTTTCCCTGAGCACAGCTGTCAAGAAGACATCACAAGCACAGGAATTTAGGAAAAAAAAAAACAAAACAAAAAAATCAAAGACACTTGATGCCTGTGTGCAAAGGAAGAAATATGTTAAACTAAAAATTTGTTAAATTGGTCAAAGGAGTTTGGGGGAAATTTTGACAGTTAGTCACTTCTTTTTCAGTACAAGATCTCTCATTTTTAAATTAACAGATATCATGTCATAGTTTCATTCTTTACTTAGTACCAGTCATCTTGTGGCACAAATGCCCTTTTTACCGTGAAAAACATGGTTAATTTGTTTACCTTAGCTCACAGCATAGATTAAAACTGCTTCATTGTCAATATGACCACATTCTGGATTAGTACATAATTATGCACAACACAAACATAATTGTGAACAGCATATATTTTGTCATTATGATACAGGGAAACCAGTTTCCCTGTGGTGAAGATTGAACAGAAACTCTCTTTGGCCCTGAGCTCCAGTTTCATTGAATACAGCCTGTCCTTTTCCAAAGGGAGCTTCATTTGAATGTTCCTGCTAGTTCAGGTTGGAGGAAAATGGGATTTAAAAGGAGTGAGAAAACCTTTCAAATAATTTCTCTAATTTAATATTTCTTTGAGGTTAATTGACTTTTCAAAATTATATGTTAGCAATTGAGTACCAAAAATAAGGTAATTGCTACTAAATGTCTTTTTAGCTGTGTATGCCGCAGTCTAAATTAATATAACAATGAGCTATACACATACCAATTATTTCCTTTCCTGCCAAGGAGCCATGGCGATGGATGCAGATCTATGGATGAAAACATTTCTTTAGTTTAATATACCACTAGGACATTGATTTAAGAATGTATGGCTACCCATGCATTTTTTTACAGTGGTAAGTTCATCAATGCTGTTAAGAATTACCAAAGAAGGTCAGACATATTCTGCTAGTACATACATTTAACTAATATTAAAGGTCAACCATGAAACATCTAACCATGAAGATCTATAGCTGAATATGTACTACAACACTCAAAAGTGGAAAGCGAGGGAAAATCAGCATCGCAAATTGCAGAGTTCACTATCAGTTCCTGCTGAATGACTTCCAGGTTTTGGATGTAAGTAGCTGTGACCCAGACTCTGTACGGTCAAAACTAGCATCAGTGCCAGGAGTTCTCTGCAGCCAAAGATGGCAGCGCTACAGTGATGATAGGTGGGTTATGTCCATCCCTTTCCCTTGGGAAATGTGGAGGTTTGAAACACTCAGTATTCAAGACATATCTGCAGGACTTCGGTCTGGTGCCTTTGCTGCCCCAAGGGGACACCTGAGCTCAGTCGGGTGTCATCGCTCTGCAGGAATCTGTGGCGACTGTGTCCCTCTGCCACTTCCACAGCCACCACCCCTGGTCAAGGGAGCAACTGCACAACTGACCTGAAATGAAGCATAGATGATAGCAATGATCGCGGTGGAACAAAAGGAAGTGAAAAGCCATTTTGATGCTAGGCAGTCTAAGCATTTCTATCTTGGCTAAAACTCATCATCTTTGTGGAAGCTTGGAAGAACCCAGTTGCTTCAGCCCTCCATTAACAGTCTCTGATAGTCACCCCAAATGTGTCAAATGTATCCCATTACGGCCTTATCAGCTCCTTTTGATCACTAGATTGTCAACTTGAGAATGATGGGCTGAAACCAGAGAAAGAATGAAGTCATTTTCTCATCTTTATAGGCTAAGCTGAGTTTGTGCTTGCATATTATACTGTCTTCCTATTTTCTGAGCAGCCAGGCTGCAGAAGTAAATCACCATAAGCATAGAGTGAGTCTTCCAGTGACTCAGTAGAATTATCTGGTGACTAGCTCAACAGTTGTATGAAGAGTTAACATTTTCTTAAAGGGTATCTCCATGCCCTCCAGATCTATTAGCCTGATATCTGAGTTACAGGAAGATTGCACAGTGGCAAGAAGAAGAAAAACTTGTGTCTGTTTATCTACCCTATTTGCATCTTTTTCCTGATAAAGCTTTTGAGAAACAGGACAATTTTTATGGGCAAGCTAAAGGGTAACAATTATTTTTTAAAAGGCTTGTGAATAATTTCCAGAAAACTAGCCTTTTCACAGACAACTTGTTGGAAGAAGAAGGGGGGGCAGATAGGAACTTCACAGAATATTCAATTTGTTATGACTGAGTCACTCAGAATTTGAAGTGAAAATTAAGGTACAAAACGATATATTCAAATAACAATTAATATTTGGCTTCATTTCAGATAAAGCACACTGCAACTGGATTTTTCAAATTTTCTGAAGCTAGAAGTTTTTCCTGTTCCTGTGCACTGTAGGTTTTAAAGAATGAGCAGCTTGGCATTTTGTATAGGTCAAGCTAAGTGGTAGCATAGGTTAAGTTCTAGCGTTCAACCTAAATGCCCTCATGTTTGTACTTTACAGCTAGATTTTGGACACTAATTGAAAAACTGTCTAAATCTGAACACAGAGTGGTCACTTCACAGCCTCTTTATTCTCCACTTCCTTGAGTCATAGAAATGCCATTAGGCACTCTGTGTGCTTAGAAGTGTTACTGGCTCTTTAAGAAGTTTGGGCTGAAATGTAGCATGTGAAAAGTATTGATTAAAAACTAGTTATTGATATAAGAGTTAGACTGGCATATACAGGCTGACTGGGGAGTAAAGAGTCTCCACTGTTCATTATAAAATCTATCTTCTAAATTTTTTTTTTAGTTTAATTATTTTAGCAAAGACTCATCATTCTTATTCACTCTGACTCAGAGTTTGCATTAATCACCTCCAAGGAAAGCAATTGCTCTTAGTCGCGTGGGTTCTGTCTTAGCTTTCCCTGGTCAATGTGCTAGAATAGTCCCCGGTATTGTTTATGTTCACCACAATATAATCATTTAGCAGATCTTCAGTAGTGATATTGTTCAGACCAGATGATCCAGTGTCATCAGCAAGGCATTTATATACAGTTTCTTGCTTTTGGAATTTAGCACAGGCTTTAACTGAACAAGACAGAGAAAAAATCTTCACGCGAAAGTTAGGAAATAGAAAGCATAAATCAAATTGAGCCAGATTTTGTGAGTAATACGAGATGTAGTGGGTGTATTAAAAACTTTCTTCTGGCTATACAGATTCCTAGGAACATCAAGATATCCCCTTTTCTTAAAAGCAGAAGTTCTGCTACTTGCCAATATTCTCTTTACTACTGAAAGGAGCAGTGTACGTGTGCTTACTGCTTGAGCAAACAGAAGAATTTTATAGCTTATCCATTCTAGGAGATCTGGTGTTAACATTTTTAATCCCTTGGTTGCTTTTCAGCTCAGATAGGGAATCTGCTTTAATCAGTGCTGTCAGCAGATTTGTCTCATGTGTACCGCAGAGCACGGAGCTGAAATCTCAGGGCTATTTGTGCCACTTTTATAAAACAAACCAGATCTCTTGCTGGGGGAAAGGGCATGTGGACACTCATGCTAGGGCGGGCTCTTGTGGTACCTCTTTCTTCCCCACCTCACCTCTCTGGAGGGTTGAGTGAGCAATTTTTGTTGTTTACTGACAGTAAAGGTGGAAAAAAGAATCTCTGGTCAAACCAAAAGTGAAACTTTTTTAGATTTCTGATAGAACAAAAAAATGAAATTTCTAATCAAACAAAAGACATTTGATTAAGATTTTAAGCACACTTAAGGAAAGGGAAAGGGAATTTGGAAGTAAGAGGTTAGATTCACAAGAAGGTTTAAGCACTGTTCATGAATGGAGAGGAGTGATCCCCTAATAATTTAAGTCCCACTGGCTAGAGCACTCCTTCAAGACACTGGAAACACTTGTTTCTCTCACCATCTGACCTGGAGCAGAGATGTAACCCCCCCTCTGAAATGAGCACCCTCACCACCAGACTAGGGCCGTTGTCATTTCATAGCTATGGCCAAGGAATATTTCTTCTCCCTTTGAAATCTATTTAGATCTACGCTTAAAGTTTAAGCAACTCTATTTCTAATGAGCACTACCACAGACAAGTTCACTGTGTTTTGAGTTCAACCATTTATTAATTTGTCTTAGTTTTTCAGACCATCCCTGGGTAGGCAAGCCCTTAATATTGTAGCTAAGATCTTTCTTACTTCTGCCTTTTTAATCAGCTGGTTTAGAAACCTCTTGCTTCTTCATATTTCTAAACCTTATGTAAAATTAATCTGTTGTATTTTAATCACGTTTGCACTACACATGCCTTGGTAATCTTTTGCCTCAGCTACTACAACCTCTGCCATTTTGACCTCTGCATCTCATTGTGCTTCCCTCTGGTGTATACATAATGCTGCTAAATCCAATTTACTCTCACACAAATCAACCCCTTGTCACTTCTCTTTTCAAACACCTCCAGCAGATTCTGGTAAATTCCCAAGTTACATGTGAGCTTCTTATTAAAACCTTGGAAACTCTGCAGAGCTACACCTCAATATGCACACTTCCACATTAATTTCTTCACATTTTCTAATCCCCAGAGCTATACAATTCCCGAGCCTTCCTTACTTAAACATTCCTTTTGTCCTTCTTTTCGCCTTTACTATTTTTCCTAGAACAGCCTTGTCTTGGAGGTTTTCTGCTTTTTCTTTTGGGTCAGATGACTAAATTTTCTTCATTCCAGCCCCTCCTTCCCAGGAGTTTCTTGCAGGAAGCTTTTCGCTAGTGTTCAGCCAAAGGTTTTACTGTCTGAAACACTTAGACCGTGTTCTCTGTATTTTACAGATGAACACTAAATACATTGTAAGTACTAGTAAATAATACTTACCAGTGCTGCTTGTGGGGGGGGGGAAAAAAAAGCCTTGAGAGGAGTCAGCCCAAACAACATCTTAGACATTTCTGACTAAAAAATAGAAATAAAATTTTCATCTCAGCCACAGTTACTGCACCAGAGAGAGAGAGAGGGACTGTGCGTGCGTGCCATTCTGGCTCAAAGCCTGATCTTTCCTCATTGCAGTCAATGGAAGCTTTACCATTAACCTCAATGTGACCAAGATCAAGCTTGTAAGAGAGCTCTAGTAAGAGGAAATACAGCTCTCAGATCCTGAAGCCAGTGATGCAAAATTACGGGACTGTGTCCAGGAGCATAACTTCAAATAAAGAGATTAAGTATTCAAGGAGTTTCCTCTAGCGAAGCATGGAACACCAAATTCTTAAAGCAAAAATGATTGTTCTTGAGTTAATGAAAAAAAATCTACTTCTATAATGGCATTGATTCTTCTGGAAGTTTGTAAGTACTAGTCTGAATACATTTGTTTGGGTAAAATTTTATGCTTCTGAATATTCCCGTCAAGACAGGTTACAAACAGCCTTGCTTAGTTTTTAAACAAAACAAGTTTTACTTATTTAGACCAGTCTAGACATCTTTCTTCCAGCATCACTGCTTCTTTCAATACCCATTAAAAGTAATGAGTTTCTGCTATAACCAGTGGAGGAGACGGAGCTAACATGCACATAATTGTGGTTCTTACTTCAGTATGTCTCAAGGCGCCAGATCAGCTCGTTGGGTGGTTCGAGCTATGAAGGGGACTTGTACCTTGCCCGCAACAGCCCTCTGGAGAAGGCTGCCAAGGTAGAGCTGGCTGCAACCCCAGAAATCGCTGGCCCACATAGCCAAGGCTTGGAGAGGAGAAGGCACAAGGGCAGACAAACCCACTTTACATAAATCAGAGTTTCTCCCTTATACTCAGAAAATCCCCAGATGTCTGCAAAGCCTGGCATGTCTTCCTTATGCACATAAGACAGCACGAAGGAGATGTAACAATGCAAAGGAAACACTGGAGGTCATAAAAATATAGGAGACACAGCAGGGTGTGGAATAGAAGTACATTGTTTTTTCACAGGAGATGTAAGATACATCATTGCAATCGCAATTCATTGCAATAAGTGAGATGTGACAGGTCTGACAATAGGGGTCAGATTTTCAGAAGAGCATCTCTGCTCTCACGTGTAATATTCAGTTGCACATAAGATGGTACTGCATCAGTATCGTTGCACAAGCAGTCTTGGGGAAGACTGATTGAAGTAAAACATGCCACTGTGAATATTTTTAATGGGCCTAAATATTTCTGTATGTGTTTTGTACATTGTTGATGCTGGGTTCTTGAATAGTTTTGTAAGTGTTTTTGTGATGTTGATAGTGGCTCTTTGAATGTTTCCATATCTGCTTTGAGTGCAACTGATGGGAAATACTCAAGCATATAGAGACCTCATTTAATCGTAACCCAGTCCTTGGAGAGAGGAAGATGTGGCCTGTATTGAGGTTAATGAATTGGCTGGCAGAGCAATCTGTAAGACCAAGTTTTAACCCATTTATTTTTTACTGAGGATTATGCCCCCGAAGGCTGACTCTGAGAAATTCCCATACTCCCCATTAAAAATGTTCCCACCTACTGCTTTTCAACAGAAAGAATGCCAAAAAGGCCTTTTAGGCCAAAGACTTCAGTCCTGTTATTTCTACCGTCCCAACTAAAAATGCCTCCTTGCACTATTTCAGCTAGAAATATTGCCACATTTTTTGTTGCTGAGCTTCTTGCAATAGAAATACCACAAAAATGCCTTTTCTTTGGGTTATTTAGACTATGAAATTCTTACAAATTGCATATATCAACATAGCTAAAATTGGTAACGAACTTTTTTTTAACATTACCAGTGTTTTGTGGTATGTCTTCCCTTTCTGTTATGAGAACACATCATCAGAATAGAGTTCCTGCTGGGAAGGAATTGTCACTAGATTTCTTACTTGGTAAAAGGTGAAGAAAAAATGAATTAATCTACCAAAAAAGTTATAAAAAATAATATTTTCCCTAAAAGAGAGTCAAAATCCTACCTTTTCTGGAGAACAATATTAGCTAATGTATTTAAGTGGGATAGCTTTTCTAGTCAGCCCAAGTCAGTCATCTTTCTGGATGATTTATTGGTACACATGGTTATATAGGTTCTGCAAATTCTGTTACCTCAGTGGGCACTGGTAGGAAAATCACTTCCATTTAGTAATAGCTTAATTTAAGATATATTCTAATTCATGAAATATTCAGTCATCTGAATGAAGAAATATCTGCTTCACATCATTTTCAGGCTGTAGCCTTTTTAGTTTACTTCCTTGAAAGATCTAGAGAGAGCTAATTGAAAGGTCCAAAAGAGGGACTGAAATTCTGCTTCTTTGGCCACACATCTGTTGGAGACTGGTTGAATCAGAAGGGAAGTACCCTCTCTACATCCATCATCACCTTCAGAAGCCTCTCTGCAAAAAAGTTACCTTTGAGATTCCAAAATTTGGAGACGAGCTAGCTAAGGTGAGAAAGTTTACCACAAAATATGTGGAGTGTCACCCTGTGAGAATGCTCCTTCAAGTCCTTAAGAATTTCTTTGGATAAGATGCACATCAGGGTCATGTCATGTTTTGAGTGAATTATCATCCTGCACACTCAGGGGTTCAGTGGTAGGTGAGGCTGGCCAAACATTGGTCAGAGGAGCAGTAACGATAGTTTGTGAAGAAGCTAAGTTATTTTGAAAGAAGTTTGTGTGCATGAAGTTGGAGCAGGAGAGGTTGGCAGGGATGGTGCATGATGCAAACGCCTTGTTAGGTGTATGTTCTGAAGCTTCTAAGATGTGTGAAAAAATCTGGAATTTAAACTGCTTCCATTTCATTAAAATCAGATGTGAAACTGAGCACAGGATTCATTTCCTCTGTTTTGGGAAAGTTTGGATCCAGTTGGGAACTGCCTGCCTTATGCTGCCTGCCACAAGGGGTCAAACTGGGACGCCAGCCTGAACTGACTCCCCATCATCCAGTATTGGGGTCAAATCTAAATCCTGAACAAATGTTATGACTTTAAACTCTCTCTAGGCAATAAGGTAATAACTATCCTTGCTTTGACTTCTAGGGGCAAAGGATCTGACCCATAAAGATGAAGAAAATACGTCTATGCTTGGGTTTATTAAGGTCTTATTTCCATTTTGCATCCAACATTTAACAGATCACTTTAGCGCTAGCACTGTCTTTAAGGTTGTTTTCAGTTCTCTTGAGTTACTCTTCTAAGTAACACAGTAACATCTCAGGGTAACATCCTGGAAAGGCTAAGGCTCACAAGGGAACTGTCATTCTCGATAGCTGTGCCGTAGTTTTCAAAAGAGTAACATTTGAGCAGCCTTCAAAAGCATACTAAAGCAACGATGACAGTTACTAAACAGAATCTCAGCTTTTGAAGACAATCCCCAGGCTAAGCACCAGCGTGGGCTCTGGGGCTGTACTGAGAAATGCACGCGTCACTCAGAGCCTGACTCTCCCCTGACTCATGCTGCTTTTGCCATGATGCGGCTTTGCTGAGCAGCCACCATGCCGCACACAGACGTACGGGAGATCAGAGACAGGCCTGCAGAATAACCGCAGAAGCAAACAATATCTAGGTAGGCCCTTCTGTTCCAGCCTAAAATGGCTTTTTTTTCAAAACTATTTGGCGCTCCCCTGAGCTGTTGAGTAACTGGGTTAGAATTTTTTGTTTGTTTGCTTTAAACAAAATGGAATTGTCATTGTGCAATAGCATTGTTCTGGGATGCAGACAGCTTTTGCAGGCAGGCTGCCTGCAGCTTTGTATTTATAAAATATCTGTGTTTTTAAAACAAAGGTCAATGATCATGCTATCAGGTCATTACTGTATCTGTGTCACTGTGGGACCAGAGCCTGCTGATAATTGGGCCATGCTCCCACAGAGAGCTTCAGTGCAGCCATCTGCAGGGCTGTAAGATTATTGCAGGTAAGATGTTGCATTCATCCGCAGTCCTCCAATGTTTGCATCCTCCCACTCTGCCCTGGCAACTGTGCAGATCAAGGTTTCCTTTCCCAGGTGTTCCATGTCCAAACAGGCAACAGAGCTTGATTTAATGCCGCTAGTAATCAGCACCTTGAGATGAATTAAAAACAGGACTGTAAATCTTGACATGCTCTTTCATCCGAGACTTTTTGGTTCTTAACATCAAAATAGATTGACATTCCTCTACCGCATGGCAGGGTTGGGTCTTGTTTTGCTGAGAAATTGAAGACTCCAGCCACAGTGCTCATGTAACAATATAGCATGTGGGAAGAGGCTGAGTGACATGTTGAATAGAGTACTGGCTTTGTTCCTCTGGGATCCAGGTTTTCAGTCTAATCTGAAGTCCTGTGTTAAATGAATAGTCTCTACTCCGTTCCTGGGGGAACGGCAGTCTGCAATAGAAAACCGCGGTGCATAATTCAGCAGACTCAGTAGCCGAAAGTCCAGAACAAAATTCTCAGAGAGAGTTAAGTGTTTCCCTCCTGGGCAGAGGACACCCTCCTGCTCCGGGTTCAGGTCAGAATGCCCAACAGCAGGCTCATGAGCATCTTGCGCACTGTGCAGTCAAGGACTCTTCTGCCAGGGCTAGTCTCAACAACAAAATTTGGAGACAAGCCTCCAGTTAGTGCTTTCTTATAGCTGGAATGTAATTATCCATCTAGAATTTGCCAACACTCTTTCCAGATGGCACTAACATTAATTGCACATGAACTGAAGATCCCTTTGGTCTAAAAAGCATTTATACTGGCCCCCTTAAAAGCTGTTGGACATGTAAGCCCTAGAATGGCTTGTACCCTGGTTTCAGTTCAAGAAATTCCAAACCGATACAGCTATAGTGCCTCATGAATTTCAACTGATCTTGTTTTTGTGAAAGGAAATAGGCCCAGACCTGGTATCGGTATCTGGTGATCAGTTTGGTTATTTATTTTCATTGAATAGGATTCCAGGAAAAAAAATCTGGAGGCATGCATCTTCCTTGGACCTCGACACCAGTGTGAGCTTTATCATGAGAATACAAATTATCCAGGGACTTAGAACAATAGAAATTCCCAACCAGGAGGCAAGCTTCTGGGAAGAACAACCATGTTCAACATAGTGTGTTGGTTGGAGGCTACCTTAGCCCAGAATATCAACCCTTTATGATATAATCACAATGTATGGTATGGAAATTATGGAATGGAATAATAAACATCATTGCAGGAAATGAAAAGACAAAAGATTTGGTTAGCAGATGAGATGAATAGTAAAAAGGTTACTTGGATTATATGAACTTTATCCCATGGTCACTCCCTGACATTGACATATTATTACAAACATGGAGCATTTTTTATGTTCTAAGAATGGCTAAGGAATGGACCATAATCTGATCTTCCTTTTTAACTACAAAGTATTCCACTAGTGTCATAGGCTTACTCAGCCTCATGAAAATCTGCATCTAGTCCAGTGTCATATGAATGCTAACATTTCACTACATTATTCTTTATAATAAGCTAGATCCCACCAGTACAGTTTCTGTTGATCAATGAAAAGCCAGGCCGCACCTTTAGCACTTTCTTAGAAAAGACTGCTAGAAACAAGAGACATAGGATTCAGGTGACCTTTTTCTTCATGGCACAATGCAGCGCTATGCAGAGATCTGAAAACAGGGTGGACAAAGAATAGCAGGACTAAACAGCCCAAGGGCAATGCTGTACTGACATCCGAACACAGTTTCCAAGTACAAGTCAGTATCTCTGCACTGTGCTAAAAAATTATTCAAACTTGTCTGGAAACTCCCAGATGAATCCTCACCCAGTGCTGTACTGTATCATACAGACATATTCAAGAAGGCTCTGCTTTTATTTTTATGAAGAGAAAAATAATGAAAGGGGTACCTTTCATTGAAACAGCTGTTTTTATTTCCGAGTTAGTCTGGGTTACCTGATAAGAGCTGCATAGAGCCAAATACATACAAATAGTCATTCTATGAAATTCTATCAGATGCCAGAGGGCAACAGTGTCTTCTTTCCTTGCAGTCAATGAAACACAAGTCCAGTCTGTCACATAACATCTCTGACACCATCGTATCCATTCTCTCTTCCTTTCCTTCAGCTTCCCCTTTCCCATGTCTCTCTCCAATGCCTGCCTAGAAGCTTCATTGCAGTCTTCCAGGTCTAACATCTCATCAGCTCCAGTGCCCCAGTCACCTGAAATGATTGTGCTCGAAGCCATAATCCTCTATTATTCGTCATTGTATATATTAGAGACAACTGTCCTGATTAATAATACTTTAGATTAAAACTTATCTAGGCTTTCAACCACTTAAGAGTTGTCAAGCATTGTACTTACAGCTGTAAATAAGTCATAAGTAAGGCCAAGCAGGAGTGTGAACAATTACTTTTTTTCTTCAGAACATTCACTTGTTATTAATCTCTCAGCTAAAAGTGTGATGACTGGAGTGTTACTTCATGGAGATTGATAAGAGCGCTATGTCTCAGAGCAGAGGTCAGTATCTTAGAGCTGTTTGTTTTAGATAAGCAATTAGGCCAACATTATCAAGCTTGTGTGGAAAAAATTTGGCATTCAATTCAACTCCTTACTTAGGCTCTTGAACGGATTAGCAGAAATGTGAAGGCTAATTTAGTTGTAAGACTTCTACGTGTGCATGACCAGGCTCGGAAATGTCTGAATTTATTTTCTATAAGAGAAACCAAACTGATAAATTGTCTAATACTAAATATATAGGGAAGACGTGAGGAAAATCTGTTCTGCAAACAGGGTGATGCAAGAGTGCAAATGTGCACAGTTATCAGCTGTTGGTGAGGGAGGTACACATCTGCAGCATCCTGGAAATCATATCAAGCAGCAATTCTTGAACAAAAGGCCAGAGAGTACTGTGTTTAAGATAATAATTACAGGAAAAACTGAATGGGCAGCATGCTGTGGTCCTAATTGCATCTAAATACAAAGCTGAATGCTTTAAAGCCTCTCTTTAAATCAAAGCATGTTCCCCTTTCATTACTGGACCTTCAAGGCAGAGTACCTTCACAGCAAATTCGCAGGCTTTAAAGTCCTTTGCTGTACATCAAAGAGTTTTCTGCATGTATTTTGGACTCGCTTGTGGCCGATCAGACACGACCATCTGTATGGTATCTGCTTAGTGTTCCCATAGCAAAAGAAATCATCCTGGGTACAAACCTATCAACTTATTGACTGTTAAAACTGTGTCTGAGCACTGGAGAACACAAACACACATTATCTCAGATTTGAGATTGCTATTAAAACTCAGATGACCATAGACAGGCAGAACCAGAAGCAAGCTCTGTCCCTGCAATCAGTGATTTCACTCAGGCAAAGCTACCAGAATAGCCCTCATCAAAAATCATTCCTTAGATAACTCTCTACCTCTCTGCTCTGAAGAAAAACATTTATGAACTTTGCCTTGAATTTCAACAGATTTCATAGAATGGAAAAGAGAGAGGAATTCCATAGGCGGCAGCTTCCTCATAGAAAAGGATCATCATGAAGGTGGCTCTCTGGCTTTCCCATAGCAGATGTTTCAGTTGTGGTTGCACCAAGATCTCACCTCAAGCAGGGGGCCCCAAGACCACTCATTATCAGATGTGAGAGGACAAAGCCAGCATCTTTTAAATTCCCACAGGCTGGCGCTGATGATGGAAAAGCCCTCACATCATATGCCCAAAACCAAGGTTTCCTTATTTCTGCCTATGATGTGTAACATTCACTGTATATGTACTGCACTGTTGAGCTGCCCTTACAGTGCCATTTGTCTGGCACCATGTGACATCCAGAAAACCAGGTGGATAGTTTTTAACTGAATGGAAGAAAATTACTAGGCAGAAAAAAGAATGTGTCCTGCAAAAGCAGACTTAGAGTATCCACTGCAAGGCAAGTGCAAAAATTTAAATAGTGATATAGGCTTTGTATCAGTTGCAGTTTTGTATAAACGTCAAGTGAAGCCCTCATGCAGAGCTCACAGCCAAAGCCTACATGATGCAATAGGGAGCTGAGTTGTGCCTGACTTACTGTATAAAGTTCTGCCATCAAAAGTAGTTTTCTCGCTGCTCCAGCATAAGAGAGGGACAATTATTTCTATCTGCAATAGCCTGGATAGGAAAAGAGAAATCCATCTTCTTTCTGAGGTGAAACCAGGATAACAAATGGCAGACACTCCAATGGGTCTTTTCCATCTTCCACATCCCTACTATTGGTGATATTTTTTATAGACAAAACTCAGCCAGGTCCAGTCTTTACTGGACCTTGATTCAGCTGTGATGCATAAAGGAATGACAGAAAAAAGAGTTTCTATCAAATACAGAAAATATTGCATACCATGCCTCTAGGATTCAAATTGCAGCAGTACGACAATGCAAGCACAGTCAAAAACCTGCTGCAAATTGTCCTGGCTTCCTAATTACTGGACCAAAGTGGCGCACCAAGGAACTTAAAGGAACTTAAAAAACTGACTGCAAATGGCTAATAGCAGGCAAGAATGTTTTCTTCACATCTACTTCTTTGTAACTCTTACATCCAAAGACATCCCTTAGTGCTTTAAAAAAAAATTTATCTCACAAGAAAGTTCCAAGATTTTTTTTGTTGAAGTCAAAATGAATTGGAAACCTCGTGAGAGTGGAAGAACAAAAGAGAGGATACAAGAGGATACACTTTAGATTTAGCCAATATCTAAGGCAAGCATAGAGGCTATGGGATATTCTTGCTTTGCATCAGGCAGATTTGCTCTTTGCCCTTTGCATCAGGCAGATAGGCCTTAACCTGAGCTTCCCCCATCCTCCTGAAAGTCCTAATCACGAAGCCACAGAGATATTTTCCCTTTATTTCTTGCATTATAAGGGCTTCAACCAGACTGCACAATTTTCCCTAGGCTGGACTATGGTCCAAGTTCCTGATGAAGATAATTCATGGAGAGTGAACAGCAGGCTATGCAGGCAAGAGGAGCAGACAGACACAGAGGTCTAAGATACAAAATAGTCTCATGAATAATATTTTTCCATATCTTTTTACCAATTCTGTGCTTAGGATACAGTTGGCCCCTATTGCACTTGGTGGCAAAACTTGTATTAATTGCAGTTACTTTAGCCCAGATGACAGTCTTTGTGCTCCTTACAGCTCAAGAAGAGAGACTGCACCCAGCCTTTCAACAAGGGAATAACATATAGGGAAGAGAGAAGCAAAGAAAAAGGGAAAGCACTATGTGCCTGTCAGCCTCCACTCCTCCCACCTCTCTTCTTGTGCGTCCCCCAAGGTCAGGCACAATCTGTCCCTTTGTATCCAGGAAAGAAATAGGACGCAAAGTGTTAGGAATTTCCTAAAACTGTCTGGAATCATGTGCTGTTTAAGTAACTGTCATTTCACTGCCTGGTTCATTGACACTTAGATCTTAAATGATGTTTGTGGAGGAGTAATATTTTCAGCTCTGAAGGGGTAAAGAAAACAGTCTTACAAAACCAAAGCCTTTGAACAGTGATATGTTGAGGAGGAATATGTTGATATGCTTATTCCTTGTAAAGCCTACATTCTCTTCCCATGAAATCAACAAGAAGTTAAAATAACTATTTCACCAAAATGCAGTATGCAAGACCAGTCTATTTTCATAGAAAGAAAAAAAAATAGAACAGATGGTTGAAGAAAAAATTAGTTTAAAGACATCAGAAACAGCTGAATAAACTTTCAATAGTCCAAGAGAAAAAGAAAAGCTCAATCTTCTGGTTTATTCTCTGTCTGATTCAGGCCTAAGTCTTATGTGAAACATTCAAAGCACTTGTAGATGACACGATAAAGTAGTAATAAAACAACTAGTCAGGACACATCTATGTATATGACATACTGATATTTTTAATGACACAGGTTGTCAGCTTCTTGCAATTATCTAAAGAAGAGTCCAGATTTCAAGTATGTAGAATGGTCAAGAAGAAGACATTCAGTTTTCCTGTTCTTTTTCACAGGTAAATTTTCATTGCGCTTCATCGTCTTAACGTTTTTGAGCAAAATGCTTTGTGAAAATTGCCTCTTTCACTTTTACCTCACACGTACCATAAACGAAAGGTACTTTCTGCATCTGCTGTTTGAGTAAAACTGTCTTCTACCAACAGGATAAAATGGAAGCTGAAGCCATTTACTGGCACAAGCAGACAGCTTAGGTGAACATGGATTCACTTCCCCTTTAAAGTCACAGGGAGATCATCAACTGTTTCAGTTAATGCTGTAGTAAACCTCTAACATCCAGCTTAACAAAACTTTAAATGCGTTTCTCTTTGAACCCCAGATCTGGTTGTGCATCCCTGTTGGCTGGACATGATCCCACATTGTGTGAAGAGTCCACCTCTGGGCAATAAGACCCGGAAACCTCTGGAGAAGCTTATGTCACTGCAGGGCACTACAGTTCACCTCTGTCTTCTCCTCCTTTCTGAGAGCTGGGATCACCGTCTGACAGCCTGTCTTCAGAGTCTCCTGCTGGTTCTTCACAGACCCCCAGAGCTAACACTAATCCTCCCCCAAAATGCCAAGCAGAGGCCTCCCTGTTTAATCCTTAGGTGTGGTGTATAATATACTCACCTTTGAACTTTTCACACAGTTTCTAAACACAATATAGCTCTTTACTTAACAGACAAGGTACAAGAGATATTGAAAGCCAATAAACCAACAAGCTGAATATAAATCCTTTTCTCTGTTGTTCATTGTTTCATTGTGGGCCCATCTGCATGGGGACACCAGGGTCAGGAAAACAGCTGTGCTTCAGCGAGCTCCTGCTCTAGCACTGCTCACCCTGAACAAGGAGCTACTCTCCATAAACATCCTTCTTTTGTCATCGGACCTCTCTAATCAGCCCTTGGAGGTGGTCATGAACAGTTTTCAGGTATATTCATTGACAGGTAATCTTTTTTCTAACAAACACTTTCACTTGGGTGAAACATCTTTTTTTTGAAGCAAATTAATTATGAGGGCAAAGCATGCAAGTCACCAAATCTTGTTAGAATTAATCTGTGCCATTAGCTTGGGGAATTTCACCCAAGATAACAGATAAAAATGAGTAACAAAGATGAAGCTCTTAAAATAAAAAGGAGTTTCTCTCTGACCCTTACTTATACTGAACGTTCATAATTTCAGACAGGATTCATAAGTTGCCATGAATTGATTCTTCATGTCAACACATACATTCACAAGTGTGCTGCTGAACAAGCATACATAGGAGACTGGTGAGCAGCAAGGACTGATTCTTCCATAAATTCAAATGCTGACTGCAAAACTAAATTTTCTTTCTGAAAAGAAAAGTCAGCTCTGCTTTGATATGTGCTGGGAGACCCTACTACAAAAATTAAGTGGTCAAAGGCAGGAGCAGAATTGCCAACACTTGGGATTTTATTAGGAGAGGATTGTTTTTTTCTTAAAGCCCTAGCTCCTGATATGATTACAGGAAACTGTCATGTTCTATTCCATTAGAAGAAATAGTTTCTAACTTTTGCGGTTGTGAAGAAAAGTTGAAAATATAAATCCTACAGATGGGGCCACCAGAAGACAAAAAGACCCCAAGTTTATTGGTATTTTAAAGAACGTGATGGTTTCTGAAGGCCTGATGTTGAGAACATTAAAATAATGCTATTCAAACAAAGAAGGCAGTGAATAATGATGTGGAAAGTAAAGTCTAAAGAGTCAGAGTGCTTTCCCTATCATACTAAAGAGAGGAAATAGCATGTATGGTGAAACTCCCAAGCTTCAAAGCTCATCCACAATTTTATCCTAGAGTAGTTGATTAAAAAGTATATCATTATTCTTGGAGTATGGAGCACGTACTATGTTAGATGAGAATTAGTAATACACTAATGGAAAGATAAACCAATGCTTTAGGTCTACATGTTGGAACTTCACTTTTCCTGTTTCTCCAGATAAAAATGAGAGAGATATGTTAAATAATATGAAGCCAAGCTATTGCAGAATTTGCAGAAACTGCTTCCTGTGAAGAATTAAGGTTTAATTAGCTAAAAAGGAAGTGTACAGAGGGATGATAACTGAGAGTTGGTCACCCTGTCTCTCTGATGAGATTATCCTCTGTACCTCTGAACTTTATTATCCAAACAACAAGTCCATGGCGTGATTTGGTGCCTCCAATAATCTTGTGCTAATTTTTACTCATGCAGTCTGTCAGGAGGCCTGGAGTTATTTACACGACAGCTCTAGATATGAAGAACAATTGACTGCATTAACTGCGTGCAGGAACATTAGTATCGACATCAAAAATAGACACTGAGTCCTGTTCCAAAGTCAACTGAAATCAAGAAAACCTTTATGTATTTTGAATCAAGACCTTTGGTTATTTCTGCTTAGGATAATTTGGGGCCTTTATTTTAAAATTAAGTTACCTGATCATCCAGGAAGTTTTGTCCTACGTCTCCTGAAATGGATGAGTGCATGAAAACAGGATCAGACTTAACTGACCACAGCAGCACCAGGTGCAAAGGACAGGGACCTATTCCTGCAAAAATAAGTACCACCACGGTACAGACAAAGCTAAGGACAGGCAACAACTTGCCAACCTGGGCCTGAAGTACGTGCACCCTCCATTGCTAACATCTTCTGCTTCCTTTGGCCATGATGTATTTTCTGGCCGTGAAATGGCTTTGCTCTTTGGCTCAGGAAGACATTTCTAACGCAGCTTTCCACAGGGGTTCAGACACTGGTTTGCAACTCCCCACGTGCCAACAGAACAGCTTCACTGCTTGTTACAAATGATGAGTCTGGTCATCCCCTACCTGTTGCTTGGTGAACCCCTGTTTATCCATGCAAAATGGGGTGGTAAATGCCACTTTTAGGATCTCAGAGTGCTCCACAATTGCATAGTGCTCCCAGCAGTAAGCAGAAAGTGATCTTGCAAGGAGAAAAGCTGCAGAAACTCAGTCCCACTGGAAAATGCCCACTCTGGAAAAAGAGACAAGAATTAATCCTCTTCACTGCCACAGTCTTGGAAGGCATGTACTTAGGCTGCTGATACAGTGATACTGCATTTTTTAGGGAAGCTGTTCAGTGTAAAAAGACGTTAGTTCAGATATTTTGATGGATTCAGAGCCATCGGGAAGGAAAGCATTTAAGGAAACTGTACAAGCTGGTGGGGCCAAAAGGAAAGAACAAATGGAGAAGATAAGGGGATTAAAGGATGATATGGGATGAGATGTAAGAGATAGAGATATAGATTGAAAGCATCTGTAGGGATCTTACTCTCACTTGTCTTAGCAATAGTTTAAGGCCATCACTGACTGAGGAACCCTACCATGCTAAAAGTATTGCACAAACTCATTGCAAGTTTTTCGGGCAGCTCTGCCCTGAACCATTTCTAATCTCAGTTGGTGAGCAAGGGCACAAAGGACCAAAGGAAACAACTTGCCCAAAGTAGGTTAGTCCACAGAAATGAAGATAGGATCCAGATCTCCTCCAGTCAACTGGATGCAGTCCATGCAGAAAAGTGTAATCTGCTTTCCAGCCCCATGGGGAAGCTTCCAGGCAGAAAAAGCATGTTCAGAAAAAAAGACTTGAAAAGGAGAAAGTGTGGGCTTTAGGATTCTAACTGGCATATGCAGGAACATGTCAACTGGCTGTAACTTTCTCCCAGTGAAAACCTTCAAGAAAACAAACAAGCACAGATGATCTAAACAAAAAAACTGCAGCTGGAGCTGCAGCACTCAGAGCCTATACTAATGTTCTAGCGCATTCTTTACAGAGAAAGAAAAAAGCCTGGTAAAGGAAGCACAGACCTCTTGTGAGTGTAACATATAGTAATGACAAAAAAAGGATAAATATATTATTTTACACTTCAGTGTTTTGGGGAAAAATCTGAACTTTTTTTTTTACTTAGAAATGCACAGATCTACTTCTTTAGATACTGAAGGCTGGATTTCTTGCTGTTTTACTTAGCTTTCTGATCCTAGCTGTTTCTGACCCAGAACTTATAGCTGTTTAAAGATTTGATTGATTGAATAATAGCCTCTGCTTACTCCATTGAAATTTCAACATTGCTATGAAAAATCAATAGCCACTGAAGTAATCATGGATTTTAAAAAGTGACCTAGCTATTAACAAACCACGGTGCAATAAAAATAACAAATCATGTACTTCCATCATGTTATGTACTCTCATTAAGAGGGTGGTGGTATTTTTCCTTAGTCTCCACCAAGAAATTGTTAGCAGCAATGCAAACATGGCATGAAATAAAAACTCTCAAAAGGAAAGGAAGATTGTCAGTGTACCTCCAATTTTGCGTTGATGTCAAAGATATTCAAAGCCAAGGAATGGAATTAAGAAGGAAAAACTATGACAACAGGGAAATCCTATATAGTGCAACAGCAGTACTAAATTTTAATGTAATAATCCATCTCTTGTACAGGCAGAATACTGCTTTTTCCCTCCAGAGATCTGAAAGCATTGCCTGTTTAATAAAGATCAGAGCACCTCTACAAAGTATGATAGCATTTCTGTATCAGTGTTAAAGGAAAGTAAGCTGAAGTACAGAGAGGCTAAAGATCTGGCTCTGCTACCTGTATCTCTGATCTGAAGTAAAAGAAATGATCATATGCATCATCTTGGAAACAGATTTCTGAATCAAGGTATTAAAAAAAGGAGTACAAAGAGTATGCTTCTGAAATGAAGTGCCTACTTCCTAAAATTTGAAGTACCCACTGCACATGGTGTGTTAGTATCAGAGAAGGTCACAACCCAGAAATCAAGGCTTCTTGCTTCCTACGCTAGCCACAGAGTAAAACTCAGATAGGACATTTTGCCTTCAGGGAAGCACTGTATGGTTTTTACTCAGATTAATTTCATTCTTTACTCTCATTGCAGCAGAAGATCTGTCAAAAAAATGTAAAGAGCACACAGATGTTCATCACATGCTCACTTCTCCAGCAGCTCAGATTGAAACTTTCTTCAGTTCAGATATAAATATGTTGGGTTTTGGATATTTTATGGTAGTTACCATCTCCCTTAATGAGAAAAACATTGCCAAAACTCTAAAATCAGGAACGACACATGTTTCAGTGTTAAAGCAATTCAGGCAGGCAAGTTACATGTGTTTCAGTTTCCAGCATGGGCTAGGATCATCCTTAAAACTGACATCATGTTCCCAGTGCAGGTTAGCTCATTATCAGCAGGACTATGGAAAGTGACTTCTAATAATGAGTGAGTTCCTTAGCCTCCAGATTATTCTGGAAGTTTAGCTGCATGGCATCTTCTTCAAGCAGATTTGAAGGGCCATTAGTATGGCCATTAAATCACAGGATAGGGTCTGACTGTGGCTTCTGGTCTCAACTCTGCTACCAACTTGCCTGGCTGAATGCAAATAAGTCTCTAATTTTCCAAATGTCTGCCTGAACTAGGAGCTTAACTTCTATTTCCAAAACCAACTGAGGGAAGATCCACAAAGGGAGTTAGACAGGACAACAGAACAAAAATGCCATGGCAGGTGTCCACAAACAGAGAATTAAGGCTGTGAGCTTCTGCTTTGCTGTGCCTGGCACAGGAGGCACTGACTGTTGCCGTTCCCCACACACTACACCCCGACGTGAGCCACCACAGCTGTGCAAAGAGCACACTTATTCCCAGCTCACCTTCCCCACGTTCCTTCCTTCGCTGTGTTGAACTGTGTTTCGATACAGCTCACTGGTGGATAGATTTGATATTAAAGTGAAGTTTACAAGGCAGGGCTCAGAGGTGTGGTGACTTGCTTAAGGAAATAGAATGGCTAAAACCAACATTTTTTTCTTTTCTAGACAGCTTAGTTTTAATACAGATCAATTCGCAGACCAGATCAACATACAGCACCACAGACACTTGTGCGAGCACAAGGAAGGAATGGGAAAGAGGTGTGAATAACAGACAAGAGGTGTATGACAGCCCAGAGAGCTCCCAAAGGATGGCCTGAGGAATGTTGACCCTGAGGGACAGGCAGGCTTTGCACATGGCTAGCACACTCACGAGTATTTTTTTATCGCTAGACTTCACACCAAGAGACATGGTAAGGACAGGAGTTATCCTTGTGCCAGCCCCAAGCTGAGAAAACGAGGTCTCCCACCACCCAGCACGGGTGTGCTGCTACACCCACTCCTATAGAAAGGTTTCTGCCTCATCAAATGGCATGGCAGGAAAAAGTCCCCTCAGCCTACTCTGGGGTAGGTTAATATCTTTTATTTGCCTGTCTCAGTGGAGCACATGTTCCATACAATGTTTCATACAATGGAGGCAGCTGGGTAATCGCAAAATCTCTGCCATCCTCCTGCCAGGCTCCTGCCACTGCTTTATCCAGTCCTGGTCTGGGATGGGCTTCATGGGAATTTGGGGAAGAATTGCATTTCTTTCCCCCCAAATGTGTTTTTTTTCCCATTTAGTCTAAATGATGCTAATCCAGAACCTAGCAACTCAAGAGCTCGATTAGATTGTTGAACTCTCGTGGAAGCAATCACAACATCTCTGCTAGACTGTTCTAGGGATCTAACATAACTGAGACTCACAGGACCAGGGCTGGAGGGCTCAAGTATTCTAAAATGTGAATTAACCCTGATGGGATGATGTTTGAAAGGATGCTAGAAGCTGTATCAACTTCATTTTTCTCTAAAACTGCAGTGACATGGCTCGAGTACTATGAGACAGAACTTGCTCTACTGGGACTGCTTCTGAGGACCTCACCCCCAACATTTCCTATGAACAGCCAATTTTTGTTATGTCTAACAGGGAGACTAAATATTACCTACTAGTAAATTGATGCCAACCTAGTCATATCTTACCATCTTCTGGACTGGAAGTGGATGCATAGATTGCTCCAGACTTGGTGTGAGTACCTTTGCTAAAAGAGTGTGCTGGGTGCTGAAGCACAAGGGGAGATGGAGAACTGAGATAGCACACAGAATCTAAAGCAAAGTGATGCTTTTGAGCACATGGCTTGTGTCTCACCTGAGTGAAAGTGCATATGGGCTAGACCATTTTTCCATGAACTTCAAAGCACATGTATGTTCATGCTAACAAAGCCACAGAGCAAAAGCCATGTTTGAAGTTGCCACTGCTTCTTCCGTGACATAGTTATCCACCATGTCAAACCTCCTGGCACATGAATGAGACATAAGCCACTCACAAGGGGGCTGTTTAGCACATCTTCAGTACTGAGAGCAGTGTGCCAGAGATGAGAATGCAGCAAGATTAGTTCATTACCAAACTGTGTTGTACTCACAGGAAGCATGGGGACTGACAAGTGACAAGCACCACACAATGACGTACACCAGGCGCCAGCTCTGGGCCCCCATACAAAGTGGCTTTTCTCAAGGAAAAGTGCAGCACGTCCAATATCACCTCACTGGCTGCATTCTCTCCCTTCTCTTCCTTACAATATTTCAGAGATCTTCAGGGCCACAGCTGTGGAGAAGTCTTGCCTTTTTGGCAAGCATGCAGGATGGCTGAGCATATCAAATGAGCTTTCTAAGCTTAATTGATAATGGCAACAAGTCTAAGGTAATCACATATAAAATTCTCTCTTCTCTCAGATGTTGCTGGATGAGTGCTGGCACAGCCGCCTTCTCTCACAAACATTTCAGATACTGTTTCTTACTTTTTGGCTACAGCTTTCAGTAAGACTTGGAAAAACACCAAGATTTATCATGGGCTTGGGTTACTTTTTTTCTACTTTTTTATTCTTACTCTCCTCAGACAAAACACTGCTTGATTCACTTTAAAAAAAATCGTTGTCTTACCCTGTTCTCACTTTCAGTTTTCACTGTGGGTTTAGGGTGAGGTCAGGAATGCTCCAAAGTGGCACCTTTGCAGACAACATGTCAGTGACACAGAGGTCAGATTCATTTCACTTACACCTTGGCTAATGGACTTTTTACAGAGTGCATACACATACACACACAGCTTTCTGTGTGTCCATAAATTAAGTCTCCTCCAAGCACAAGATTGTACCTTTATGGGACTTTTATTAAGTAGCATAGTTCAGTGAACTTCACATAAGTACATGTCAAGACTATGCCTGGGGTAGCGTGTTAAAGCTAGGAGTTGGAAATGAAGGCTCCCAAACATCAGATGTGTTTATCAGATGGGTTTTGAAACAAGTACTTTGCAGACAGTGGGAGAGCTAGAATACAGTCTTGACCCAGACCCAAACACTTTGAAGTTTGTGTGAGTGTTTGTATGGGGTCCAAAGTGTTGGCTTAGCACATTACTGACACAGGAAAGCTAGCCATGCAAGTGAGATGTGGTGCTGAACTTCCCTTGTACTTCCTGAGGGTCCTGCACTGTGGCTTGGTTCAGGCCCATGTCTCGGTGAAACTACTCTGCTACACAGTGACCTATGTTTTTTGTGTTTTGAACAGCTTTCCACTGCAGCTTCTTTCCATGTGAGTTTTAACTGCTGCAGTCTCTGTTTCTTCTGTCCCAGACACACCATACTTAAGACCAAACATCACCTTTTTATCCCCGCCGAGTCCCAAGAGGAAACTCTTGCATTAAGGCCCAGGTGTGCAGTGATGTTATACCCACACTAACTGCAGTCTAGCTAACCTGCCCATCAGCAGTGAGGAACCTGTGGCCATGTGGGCATCAGCTTGTGATATCCAACAACCAGGACCCTTGGGAGGTGTTTGGCTGTTAAAACACAAGTTACTGTAGCTTTACTCCAATTCTGAGCAATGCAGAGGAAAAGACAGGAAGTAATACATTTTGATAGGTGGTCCCAGAAAAGAGACTGAAGGTCACATTTCCCAGCTATTTAAAGGTTCTTCTCACGCTTATTCCACTGTACCTTTCATAGAGTAATAAGTAAGTTTACCACATAAAGGAAAAAAGCAGAACTGGGTCGTAGGTTGTTCATTTGCAAAGAAACTGGAAATTTAATCTCAGCTCCTTCATGTGTTCTCTCAAGTATGAGCATTTTATCTGAAAAAGCAGTTTGTTGAAAACTCCCATGTATCATCCATGCCTGTGTCTTTTCTATTCAGAGATAAATAAGAATAAAATGTCGATGACCCTCTCTTCTCCTCTATTCCCTGATTCCCCTGTCAGAACAAACAGCTCCGGTTAAGACGCCATCCCAAAGTCATCAGCTGTTCAATTCCAGCTGAAAAGTGCCCATAGCTTTCCACTGCACAGTATCACTCATTGCCTGACTCACTAAAAAGAAGTTGTACTTTTTCGCTCCACTGAAACCTGCACAAAAGAGCCAAAGCCTTGGCAAATCTGCAGTAGAAGAGCTATGGCTTTTTATGACCACAACCTTAAGTGACCATGTTAATTTACTCTCCTTCCTGGCTCTATGCCAAATCCCACTTGCATGATCCACACAGTAAGTCCAAGCTGTCCAAAGGAGACAAGAGGAATTTGAGTTTGCTGTTCTGTAACTAGACTCAGTAAATGACTGTGCTCTTCAGCAATAAACCTAGTGCTATTGGGGCTTAAGTAGGAGAAAAAAAAAGAAGAGGAAAGAAGGAAACAAGTTATCTCCTTAGTTGCAGAACTTTTCTTCCCTGGATTCAGAGCAAAATCTGATCAGCTTACTCCTTAGAGGCAGCCTTGTCTTCTCCTCTTCTTTTCTTGCCACTGTGTTTTAGTGGGTGACTGTACACTTCCTGGCCAGCTGCAGCCCAGGAGTATATCCTGGGTGTCTTTGGTTCTTGTCACAACCTTGGAGATTGTCAGGCAAAACCTAAAGGGACTGTGGGGGCATGAGGGCAGCAGGGCAACGTGGCTGACCCTACTGGAAGACAGAAGTGTTTTCCACCTCAGAGTGACTGATTAGCACGGTCTGATCCGCTGCAGTCCTGGGCCAAAGACAAATTTCCTTTCTTTGCGCAATAGATTTTATATCCATCATCCAAGTCTGAGGCAAGGAGTAGGTGCAATTAATTTCTAAGAGTACCTGGGAGAGTTTGTATTCTACACATCAGTAGCACTTATGATGAATCTTTGGAAAGGAGAAGCACAAATGTGTCTTATAAGTATATTCTGGGAGTCATACACTGATGTTGAAGGGGGCGTGTATTGCCCATTAGGGCCTACGCACTCTCTTTTTCTGGCTAGTTGACTGAGGCATAAGTACAGTGCACCACCCAAGTTCCAGCTGGTTTCCAAGATGGATCCACCAATATTTCAAGTTAAGGAAAGGCAGACTTGGATTAGAATTTGGAGTGAACTCTTAGGTCTGACCAGCCTGCCTGAAACTACTACAAAACACACAAAATAGTGGAACATATAAATGTATTTAAAGTGATAGTTATTCAAAAATGGAAACATTGTAATTTTATTTTACATTTATTTGTAAATGAAACTCATTTCTAATAAATCAAATAAGTGCAATTTTCCCTAGATCCCTTAGTTCCTAGAGGAAGGCAGGGCAGTAAAATGGCAAGCAGAGGTCCTCAGTCTTTTGTTGTTCCCTTTTGTGGCTCATTTTTGAAAAACATTCTTTCTTTATTTTCTAACCTCATTTTTCCCTCACACCTCTGTTCTCCTTTTTCCCCTTTTGTCTCTCCTTTCATGACACCTGTTCTGGAAAAATGAATATTGTTCAGACCTATCCACAGCTCCAAACGAAATTATTCAATCAAAATATTGCAAAAATTGTTAATATAAACAGGAAGAGAAGCTTTTAATTAGACATAGGAGAAAAAGCAGATTAGCCTCAGGATCTCTTGTGTGGAGATCATTGGGCCATTACAGCAGCTATTTTCCTGATGTCTGTGTGGACTCAAGCCAGCTACTTTTTGCTCCTGCTGAAGAATCAGGTTAATCAAAATGATGACAGCCAAATGGACAGAGAGCAGGATTCATCCAGGCCTCCTTGTCTAAACCCCAGATGGAATTTAAAAGTGAAAGCACAGACAGCGTGTCCAGGATGGTCCAGCCCTTACGTGACAAGCCCTGTCTAAAAATTGTTCTCCTTAATTTGCAACTGTCAATCACCTAAGCATTCTGCGCTGAAACAATGGCTGGCTCAGGATCATAACTTCTCCCCATCTCCTCACACCAGCACAGCAGAGAATTATGGATTTTTGCTTGATTAGTAAAAACTTCTTGGTGCAGTGCAACTGACTTGACACAATAAAATAAGCAGCTTGAAGGCCAAGGGAAAATTTACACAGACCCTATCCTTCTCTCTAAAAGAATTAAAACAATTTAATGGATTAAATTTAGTGGTTGCATTTAGTTTGTGTGAATAACAATTTTTCAGCTTGGCACCCAAAAGAAAAAAATGGGGGTAAGATTGATGTGAAGTGAAGTTAAAAGCAAGAGAAACAAAAAGCAATCAATATTCACCACCCCACCAGAGAAGGAGACGACAGCTTCTCTGTTTTATCCAATAGCTGATGGCTTATTACTCTTGCCCAGGATGGTCTTACTCACAGAAGGGCCAGATGTGGGACCTAGTCACTGCTTCAGTGATGATAAGAAGGAAAAGTGTCACCAGCAGAAATTAGGAACATCTTTCTCAGTTGTCTACAACTTACCACTTTCTACACTTTCATGGCCGGCAGAGGAGTAGCTGAATTCAGCATCTAAGGGGGAGAGGAGGCAATGAAACAGGATCTGCTTCTGTTTGTGGGGAGTACCCTCGCTATGATGGTACAGGGCAGGGAAGAGATGACAGTCAGTTCCTCTGTAGTTTTGTGACTCGAGCATTCATATTCCCCAAGACAAAATAATACAGAAAACGTGACCCAAATTCCCTTAACAGTTTTGGGATGACAAAATATTTATGTTTAAAGGCAAATTTATTTTTATCAACAAAAATAATCCCTTGTTCTATTGCTTCATATTAAATTTCCTATGCAGAGAATTCACAGTCCTTTTTTGCAGCACATAGGTTCGTTACCAGTATATTGAATCTAATGCAAGACTGTTGTGAAATCAAATCATATTCATTTAAGATATTCAGACACCTAAAGGAAAAAAAAGAGACAAGAGGAATTTTGAAAAGTCAGAAGATGCTATTTGAAATGACAGCTGTATTTTTTATTTTTTCAGATACTTGGAATAGAATTTTAAAAGAAATAAAGTCAAACCAACCATTTCAGATTGACTTCAAAAGACATCTTTCAGTTGTTTTCAAAAAGTTCTGAGAGCTTCTATTTCAATCCCACCTGAACTGAGTATCTTTTTCCAGTGGTTCATTTCAGCAACCAAATTGAAAATTGTTGTTCTTACCAGCTCTTACTATAATACAAAATAATCTGTTGCCTGAGATTGTTTTCTTCAGTATATTATTCTTCTAGCCGGGTGACCCAGCCTGAAGAAATAAGCCTGCACTCTGTAACCATTTCACTTCCTGAACTTAGACTAAGTCTTTGCCCTGCACATGTTTTTTTTTTTTCCACACAAATGTACAATACATATGATACAGGGATGACATCATTACAGAATCATACAATAAAGATCATCTAGCACGCACCATGCTTATGTAACTTGTAGATCCACATTTTTTCCTATTATTTAGACTTTACCCATGAAGTTTGTTGTCATGGCAAGGAGGAGATACTGTCAGCAACTGATATTTACATGAGATTTAATACAAAAAGACACTCTCTCACAATCAATCTTTTGCTAAGAGTACAAGACAAAAGAGGGGAAATAAAATAGATGAAAAAGTAGGATTAGGGAGTTGAAAAATTACATTGCTTCGCTCCCGGGGAATGGAGCTTTTGAAAATGAATGCAGTCATTAACCATCTGGCTTACTAAATAGTTAGCAAAAAGTTCCTCTGAAAGGGCTGGCTTTACATTCATAGCTGCAGTTTATTGGTCCGCTGGCACTAGCATGCCTAAACACAAGGGAAAGTCAATGCTGTATCATAGCATTGCCTAGCTAACACCTGGAATATATTCTCTGGAGTGAAAACAGCAGGGAACTGACCAGAAATAACCCCTCTCATATTATTCCTTCAATTAGACCAAAACAAGTTTCCTTTTGAAAACTTAATAATAAACACTGCAGGTCATTCACTTGTTTGGAGCCCCTTTGGGAAAGCTGAGCAGATGGGTCCCCTTATCTAGCCCCCTCGCTGTCACAGAGACAACAGCCGCAAATCAGGACAGATATTGATTTTAATTGGAACCAACAGCATCTACATGCCATCTTAATATCCACATCTTCCTGGAAAAAAATACATCTTTTTAAAAGATTAGTTTGTTTTGTCCTGTCAGGTTGATTAGACAGAATGAGGTAATTCTTTGCAAGATGAACAATTATGCCATTTTTCAGGTTCACTGCTTAAACAGATACACACAGCAAATCCCTAGGCAAACCCGAGGTCCATTTCAGAGCCTTCGTACATACAAGCAGCACAGATTAAAATACTGTTCACCCAAACCGAGGCAGTTACATTCTCATTATCAAACAGATCTGAGGTGTTGTCAGGGTCTCTTCAGCGGTTTTCACTGAGGCGTAAGTATGCTTTAGCAATGGAGAGGACTAACAGCATGAAGTGAACATGTACTTAAAATCAAATTATCTGGGACATTTTCACCACCCCCAGGGTAAAAGCAGTTCTCCTCAAAAATCCTGTAAATTCATCGAGTCTCCTTTTCCCCAAGGAGCCTCAGAGGTGATGCTATCTGTCTTTAACAGACACAAGGCAGCTCTTCCTCCCATCCCTTTCCCATACGGCCTGTTAATTCCCCGTGAGGGAGGTGCGAGGAACAGGTGCCGCCATTCTTGACTTAATTGCTGCGAAAAGCAGAGCACTAATAACGAGCTGTTCACTAGTGGCAGTTTTGGTCCTGGCAGGCGAGTGCTGCCAATCTCGTGGGCATTAGCCAGGCAGCGGGACAGCCAGCCAGCCAGCTGCCTGGGCTGCAGCGGCGGGCAGATTGCAGGCTCGGCAGCAGGCCAGCAAAGGGGACCTCATCGCGCTGCCCTCGTCGGCAGCGTTAGCTTCGTCCTCCCCAGGCAGCAAACAGCATAACCGTCCCTCTCCTCGCAAGCCTTAAGAAACAGCTTTATCTCCACGGGAATGATCTCTGGGGACCTCTACGGACCACGCAGTGACAAGCATAGTGGCAGAAAGAGGAACTGATCGCTGCCCGCAGACACTGGGGAGCAAGTGAGGATGGGCTTGTTGCACACTTGCAGGAGCAGACTGGGGTGCAAGCGGGCGCATTACACAGGGTTTGCATTACCCCCTTCGCTATGGTCCCCAGACAAAGGGCTCTCACCACACAGGCTGAAGGCAACGTTCCTTCCTTGTCTCCAAATCCTCCGTGCACAGACAGCAATGTCTGGGCCTCTCGGGGAGCACAGCCTGGGGATACACGCTCCAGGGGAGCCCAGATGCAGACACCTATACAGTCCACAGCCCCCAGTGCACGGAGCAGCATGGCGGGAATGGGGAGGTGCATGCTGCACCTCCTGGAAGGGGTACACCCTCCCATGTGCCGGGTAGCTCCAGGAGAAATTCCTTCTCCATGAGAAGCATCCTTATTTGGCAGCATAATAGCCTCTCAAGGGAAGTGGTATAACCTGTAGCTTGAATTGTTTAAAACTAGATTGTAGCAAGTGCCAGCAGATGAGGTGGAGATAACAATCTTGTGAGGATTTGGCGGGGGGAGGACTACTGTCCATCTCTGACATCTGTGCTTCCGTGACTGATGAAATCCCCAGCAAAAGCTGCCCTTTTGGCTAAGGCTCAACAAATATAAGGGTTATTAGAGGCTTTCGCAGGGCTGAAAGGGAACGCAGAGATCCAGTGGGTCTCTTGCATCTTGAAAATTGTGTAGCACACTCAGATCACTTCTCCCCTTCAGTACCTGATATGCCTTTTAATTTCCTCTTCTGTCACTCCCTCCCAATCCCCCTGCCAGACTGCCCTGTGAGTTTGGCAAGCTTTGTTTCTTCAAGTGCATGCTTATCCTGCATGCAGGTTTTCCCAAGCTCTCACTGGTTCTGTTAAAAGACCCCCTGGAGATAAACTACAAGACTAACACTAATTACCATAATAATTTGTTAGAGCATTGCTTTGATCTTTTCTCACCTACCAAGTCAATCCTGTTCTGCTTCATCTCCAGAAGTGTTAGATGTGATTACACAACTAATTAACACAAGAGATTGAATTTTAAAGAACGTATGACAATAATTCAGATAAAAGTTTTGATCTCTTCATAAACAAGGAAGTGAGCAAAATTATCACCTCCCAGGAGACCCATAGGAGGCCAATTATTGCCAGAAATGTTAAAGTACACAGTGAGTGGCACTGCTAGTCTAGCAAGATGTACAATTTCTGTAGAAAACACTTACTTTTCTAAACTAGCAAATTCAAAAATAATCATATTTTATTCTTATATGTGAAGCACAAATTTTCTTTGATCAGAAAAAAACCCAATTTTTTTCAGATGTTTTATCTCTTTTCAGGAATAATTTCAGTTTGATTTCCAGTTCAGAATAAGACAGTTTTGAGTGTTTTTGGATTCCTTAGAGTGTCATCATTCTCTTATTTCATAGGATGCCTACCAAGGAACACGAGATGAGCTCTCACTGTACTACTTTAAATAAATATGGAAGAAAAGTGCGGGGGAGAGATCACATATCACATTTTACAACTAGATCAACTTATGCAACTCCTTCTTTTAAAATATGTTAACTAGGATTTAGGAATCCAAGCCCTTTGGATTTAGGTACCGGCTTTGGAGATTCGGACATCAAATCAGAATATGTGAAAATGGAACAGGAAACCAAATAAGTGTCTGGAAGCATCAGGAACTACATAACAGGGATTATTAAATTAGTCAGAGTCTCTGCATGGCTGCTTTGTGTTGTAACCTGCAATTCTTTGGTGTCAGAAGCTTTTGTTAGATGTTAGAAGCCTGTGAGAAGCTATTGATCTAGCATAGTTAAAGGACAGTGATATAACTTTTTTTTTTTTTTTTTTGAGATTTGAGACAGCTAATATTTTATATTCATGATTCCTAACAGGCTAAATAATAGAATTTTTCAGGGCAGATATTCTAGCATTCAATAGTTAGGAAAACAGACAGTGTTGAAAAAAGAATTATGACCACTGTGTTCAGTTCACTATATTATACTAAGACACTCCAGGTGCAATAGCATTAAAATATTGCTCCAGGCAAAAGACGGTTCCTGAAAGGGTGGTGTATTCCATACAGCCAAAAATGAAGGTGTCCTTCTAAATGGTGTACAGTTTAGATCTGCTTTCCTGTCTGTTCCAGCACAATTTCCACACTGTTTAGTGTAAAGGAATGGTCTGCATGGCTGTGGTGGATAGCAAGGTACACTTCTCCTCAGGCTTTAAAACATTCAGTAAGGATTTGGCATGGTTCATATGCCCAACTGAGACATGCACAGGATCAATTTGCAGTAGGAACTAGAGCTCACAAATGCTGCTGAGGGAAGGAAGGGGCCTGTGGATGAGGGGGATTTGAAAACACGTCTCCAGGAAATGTTTGTAATTGTCTTCTGTTTTTATTTCCTGCCCTCTCTTTTTCTATCTCCACCTCCTTCTCGTCTCTCTGCTTCTTTCCTCTTCCCTTCCAAAAGCTAGTGCAGTGCATGTGTCTATGCATGGGTCAAACTGACAGGTTTGATTTTGATGATAGCCCTCGACTCTGAAATGAAGGAATTCAAGTAGAAAGAATAAAAACTGGTATCAAATATCTGTCTGCTACACTATACCCCACCTTTTTAAAAAAGAAAAAAGAAAAGAGAGAGAGAAGCCTAGCTTTTTGACAGAGATGGTATTTTGTGTTTCTTTCCTCAGAGACAGGCAATTAAGATCTGAAAACTTTTGCAAGCTTCTCTTCACAGCCTAGGTACCGGCCGTAATGTGGCATGCTACTTCAGAAGCTTCTTGCATGACAAATTACATCATAGCAAAGTAATATATCTGACCTGACTAGCGATCAGTACATGCATCCAAATGGCCAAGTCTACAGATCATTTCAGGGCTCACTAACATTAGAGCATTCAGCATGCAAAGTGTGATTTATTAAACTAAGGTTTGTTTAAATAAGTAGACTTTGCAAACTGTTCTGTGCAGACAGATCTCACTGCATATGGACTCTACTGATGGTAATGTGCATGGCTGAGAAAGAATTCTTATCCATTTGGCAACCCAGATGACATGTTTTCTCCTGTTGCACCCATCTGAATACAACCTTTACTAATGAAAAAATACCAATATTAAACTATTACCTATTTAGGTGACACAAATGAACATTTCATTAGCAGAGGCACAAAATTCCTTGTATGCAGTTAGGTTGTTGAATGGCCAGGTCTTTTCCTAGTATTTTAGTTCACTTGCTGGGTTAAAATACAGTTCAGCATCATTGATGTAAAAAGGTCTATAGCACTTATTAATGATATACATGAATTTAGATAGAGCCCTGAGACAATGAATAGACACTGTGTGTGGGCAACTTCATTACAACTGCTTATACTAAATTTGAATTTGACCTCCTGATCTTTACAGGGCTATAATGCAATTTAATTCAGTCACTTCAGGTTTCATTTGAGGCACCTTTCACTGAGACAGGAATTTTGTTTCATGTGTGCTTGAGTTCAAGCTGCTGAGAGAAAGTCAGGTAAATGTTCCTCTCATTTATCCCAGTTCAACTTGATTGACTTCAACAGAACCCATCAGCATAAGCAAAAGGAGAGTTTTTCTCATTGTATCCCCATATAACTATGTGTATCTCATTCTTGATGTCTGGAATCAGAAGGAAACTGAGCAAAAGTACAGAAAATTGGTCCCTTGGGTCATTTTTAATGATTCACAGAAATGAAGGCTCTGTTAGCTCCATCTCGATTCTAACCTGATTGATTACTGATGCTTTTGGAGGTAAAAAGGTGAACCCAATCTATTCCACACGCTCTGAGGTGAAGGCTAAGATAATAATGATACACAAGAAACTGTGCTCTCTGTTGAAGAGACCTTTTTCTCTGTAATGTTTTTCCTCATTGTCTTCATTTCATCTGCCAAAACATGGCTATCGTTTGAGGAGTGAAAAAGTCTACTCATCACCACAGATCATGTACTTCTTTGTCTGGCTACTTTGGAACAGTAGGGAGTTAGCTTGCAGACAGGGCCAAATCCCAATTTCCCTATGAAGGAGAAGGTTGACATCAGTGAAAGTTTAGTGAGAGTAATGATCTGATCTTCTTGTAAACCCTGCAGCATTACAGAGCAGCAGTGCCCTACATGGTTAAGGAAGAGAAACAGATGGTGACTTAGACTTCTCTCTGAATTTAAATTTGGTTGATATCTAAGTTGCCTTTCTAAATTAGTCTATAATAAATGAGAGAAACAGATTCAGAGTGTAACTCAGAGTACCCATGTTCTCATCTGTCCTCTGGAAGCACATACTTCCAGTTACTGGATGCAGAGGTAACCGAAGTTTATTAGCCTGCTAAGCTGGGCGTCTCACAGGCCTGTAGATATGTAAGAATACCCTTAAGCCTAAACTTTGGGCAGGCTAACTGAAGGCATGGAGAGTCCTGATCTCAAGTCTATTCTTCTCTTCATAGTATGCTATGAGTGACTCAAAACTGTCCAGTGCTGTTTGCCTCTAATAATCACAAGAAAGCTTTATCTCTAGCAACTTTTACAGAAGACAAGAAATAACTTTGCATGGTTTCATCCAGTGCCTATAAAAACACCTGATTCATCCAAACTTCTGGTTGCAAACTTTGAAATGGGAACAGCTCTTTGCCTAGGCTAATTCCTGGACTATGCCTGGGAATTGTTTACTTAGTCTTGGCCAAAACCAAGGAAAAGAGCATACTAACAAGTTGGCAACATATGCAATTGCGTGTTTGTGCTCAAGGTTGTGCTCTGGCCTTGTCTTGTCAGCAGCTCTATATATCATTGTGCATGTTTTGGAAGTTGGAGGGTGCCAGGACTTGGCTCATGTAGGGAGTTCCCAGGAGCAAAGGGACCACATCCACCTGAGTTTTCTGGAGTCAGAGTCACATACCTCCTCTACCAGTGAGTCATCTTCTCCTGCTCATCTTTGGAGAGCAGCTAAAGATAACTTTTTAATGTTTTGTGCTGTTTTCACTTCCTTGCCTTTAAAAATGTAGGCTGTATTCTATCTCTGATGGCAACAGACATTTCAGAAGGGAATAAAAAATCCTACACAATGTACCCGGGCATATTTTTGAATGTGTGGAAGGACCAGAGTCTTTTATACTTCAGGCACTGAAGCTTGAGATTTAATTAACCATCTAATTCATGGTTAGGATGAGTAAAAATGCCATGAACATTCATTTAGTTATGTTACCTTCTGGCATATTTCCTTTTTCACTGTTCTGCTCTCCTTGGAATGAAATAGAAATGCTGAAAATAATTCTCTGCATTTCATTACAGAGAATTATTTACTTGATTAGAGACTTGAAAAATTGCTTCCTGGTAAGATACAATTTTATGCTTTTTAAAAATAAATAATGAGACTTTTTGATTTAATTATTTTATCCTGAAGAGGAAATATGTATGAAAGTAGGATATTGTGTAGTCTGTGTGCATGTGTGATTATGGGTAATTCATTAAAAACACATTCTTCATCCTGCCTGCCCCTGGAAATGTGAAAGGTTAGCCTTTTTAGAGTTGTCACCTGTGAGATGAGGGATCACTAGTTCCTTCTTCCTCCCAAGGACCCACAGTGTTCATTCTTGCTATAATGAAGAAGCTGATTGATGGATGTCACCCTCCATGCTGTTGACATCCTTATCTCCCTTTGCTTTATGCAACAGGCATGACCTCCTCCAGCCAGATGGTTTCTGAGTGCTCCATCCACTGCTCCACCACCCCCTCAGCAGGCTCACCTTCAGCACACATGTCCATTGGCAGCAACGTATATGTCTGTCTGTCAGTGGCTCTGTAATGAGACCAATTTATTAGGTTACATAATCCTGCCTCTTTCGGGAAGGTGGGGGGGAAAACTGCACAGCACACTGGGAAAAAATCTATCTTGGCTTCTAATTCTCAAGATTGTGGGAGGTAACTCCTTTTTTAATCCAAAAGAAAAAAAGAAAAAGTAGGTTGGCATGTTTGAAATTAATTCACTTCAGGGTGATTCTGCAGTATTTTCTTACTGCTGTGGATTACTGTTTACTACCTGCAGAAGGTGACCTGAATCAAGACACCAGATGCAAGCTTTTCCAGGCTTTGTAGAAGGTCACACCCAACCCAATTGTGTCAATCTTTTCTTGATACATTTCATTATTGGGGATATTCAAAAAAAGAAGAACCCAGGTAAATCTTCAGTGTGATGCTTATTTTACAATTGGATCAAAATCTTCAGAGTGTAGTAACAACACAGTGCTAGAGGCATATATGTGATACATGAATACAGGATGAGGACAACAGCTCATCCATGTACTAGGCACTTTATGCAAGATGGTCACAATGCCTAGACAGCTCTGGCTCCAAGAACTTGCAGTGTAAGTAGACTAGATGAAAAACAAAAAAGATAGGTAGATTGGAATGCCTTTTAAACATGGATCTACTCCTAAAGAAGCATTCTTCTTGTACAGGAGAAAAAAAAATCAATACAAAATATGTGAAGATAATCATCAGATCATAGCAATTGAGAACAATGAAATTTTGTTTGCATTTGTTTTACAAAGGAAAAAAGATTGTGATGGCCATATCTCTTTCAAAGATATTTAAAAAATAACTTCTGAAGCTTGTACCTGAGAAGGGAAACTTTTCAAGCAACAGCTAGTTGAAAACCCTCAAATGAAAAAAAAATGTGTGTTTTATACAACAGATAGATAGTAAGTGCCCAGTGCTCCGCTCAAAGACTGCATCCTCCTATCAAATAAAATGGGCCAGGGACCATTCTCTACCTAGCTGGCATAGCAAAGTGTGTTGCATCCAAACTTCCTATCAGAAATGGTCTCCCGCTCACACCTGCTAACTCCTAAACTGTGTCTGAAAATTGTTTGAAAGAGTGCTTTTTGGCAAAGGCCAAAACTGGGCCAGAAAGCAGGATAACAAATTAACAGTAGAAGTCCTCATGTGTCAGTATTCTGGCACTGTTTAATTTACTTGTACAGACATAGCCAAACTGATCACAACTGATTAATCTACAGCTGGCTCAAGATTCAAACTTTTAACCAAGTCATCCAAATATAGGATTGAGGTGTGGAAGCATAGTAAACAGGCACTAAAATTCCTACTCAATGTCTTACTGTAGAGCACCAAAGTACAGATTTGGAAATGAGTTTTCCTTATTGAACAACGAAGTAGTCTTGCTTCTACCTAAGCTGCAGGCATCTATATATACATAATCAATAACAAAACATTGAGTTAATTCATCTCATGTGCAGTCATTTATTGAGTTACTTTTTGGGCCAGATGCTGGAATACGGAGCAACAAGCCTGAATCCAACAAGAAATGTAAAGATGCAGCTCCTGGTGTCACTGCTCAAACCCAGGCTACCAGCTCCCCTAGTGGAAAGTTCTCTGCATTGAACTTCAGTCAAAATTTCTTCTACACAAATGCCCGGATCGTGAGCTTACAGAGAGACACAAAAATAACCAGAGCACTCACTAACCCCAGAGGGCATTGATGCTGCATTACCATCCATTCCATGTCAGACTCAACATATTTATTATACAGAACATCTTTGGGAAAGGAGCAGACATCATAGTGATTGGTGAACAAAAGCAGAAAAGAATAAACATAGTACAATGGATATCACTCATGCAGAGTAATACATCTAACAGACAGAAACAAGGGAAATATCCCCAATCAAAACTATCTGCTCCTTAAGCCTAAACATTCAATAACTTCCCAGCTTTGGAATGTACGTGCATCTCCTCCCTGAGTCTCCTGTGGTTTACATTATCATTTGCGAGGTATATTACGACAAGTTATTTACTTTGGGCCATAGCCCAGAGGCATTTGGGTGTCTTTCCTTTCAAAGAATGTCATAAATAAACATGAATAATCTGCATAAAGGGAGATGACTTTATCTTATAACAAGTCAGAAGAGCAGGCTATGCTCATCTACACACAGTCCCCTACATATATTTACTTTTGTCTGGTCATGAAGGCTGCAAGCTTTTGTGTGTCTGCTGAACAAAAAAACCCAAACTCTCCTGTTATATTGTACAGCATGGCATTCGCGTTCAGCTAGTGAGACAATCCGTTTAAGTCGTAATAGTTTCTACCAACAAAAGCTACTATTCTATTGTCAACTTTATTTTGTCTATGCTATGTTAACAGATGCATAATTGTGTAGCCAATAAACAAACAATTCTGTTAAAACCAGTAGCACTTGTCAAACAACAGCTCCTCACCACCACTCCCTGACATCCCCCAGCATTACCTCATGAGGCAAGAGGAAGGGGACAGAAGAGGCTTTTAGATTAAATAACAGAGACTTACCATAACCCAGCTCCCAAAATAGCAGAGAGAAAGGCAAAAATAGTTAGACATGCTGATTGTATTGTTATAACTTAAATTGTATTCAGATGCGAACGCTGACGTGCCAAAAACAGTAAGGGCTGAGCATGAAAGATCAGAAAAGAGACATCTGGTATTGGATGCCCCGCCAGACGTGACTAATACCATTGGTATTGTGTAGGCTTTGCCCTTACTAATTTAATAGTCAAATGTAAAGATTAGGCCCCCATAGCTCCTTACAATATCATGAGAGACTGGTTTACTGTAAATCTATATAGAATATTCTACTATCCCTCTACATGTATCTCTGCAGATGGGCTGAGTTTGAATAGGCACGTATATTTTTCATATTGCTATGCACAATTCATCTCATTACTTCCAGCTGGTGGATTTACAACTGAACCATATGACCCCATTCATTATTTGTGGGAACTGAGGGAAATTTGACCACTAAATATTGATTTATGCAAGAACAAGTTTTTACTATGCACTGTGTGACACATGTATGCACCTAGGCCCACACTTCAGTTTCATTTTCATTAAAGCTGTAGCTGTAGCTGTAGATTTCCAGTGCATTATTAAAAGCAAAATCCAAATATTTTTAAGTCTTTGACTTTACTTTCATGAATATTATAACAGAACTGCTACTAACACTTTAAAACTTTCTCCTCCCATTCCCTGAAGTTAGTCTCTAAAGTCAGGAATGCAGATTTAATTTTCAGTAACCAGGCTGATTCTTTCACCAGGCTGATTCTTTCTCTGTAAGTTTAAATTGTTTTTGCTGCCACACCAGACTAGCTAGTGGCATTTTTTAACTGTTCTTAGAGTAAAATCAAATAACAATATGCAGCTTTCCTAGAGCTCTTTACAGGCATAGATTCCAAAATATTTTGAGCTAGGAAGTACACATACCTGTCCTTCACAGATGGAGAAATTATGTCATGCAAAAGTGGCAGGCATACTCCAAGCTACAAATCAAACTGTGGCAAAGCTAACAGCTGAACAGCCTCCTGTCATATACCTTAAGCACAGTGTGACAAGGTTGTACCCATATACATGTAGATGACAAGGTCTTTGAAGTAGTTATCCATACTTTTGTTACGTGTGATGGCAGCCATGGAAAACAACCCTGAAATACCACAGAAACTCTGGCCCACAAGAGAAGGAATATGCAAAATTCTTCAATGATATAACCAGCCAAGGGCAGAGGTTTGCAAGGACAGGATATGTGAGGGTCATTGTGACATTTCACATGAGCAGGACTTTACTATTTTAAAATTACTCTTGTATTTATTTGCTGGCCTAATACTGCCTTTATACTTTAGTAATTTTATAAAAGATATATGGGTACAGCTACTCAGACAAGATTGGGCATGAAATTGAGTGAGCTGGCATACTAGAGTATCTACCTGCAAACACTTACCCCACAGTAAGTAGCAAGAAGCTTAAAAAAAATCACAGGTGCTCAAATTTTGTCACTTCTTTGGTGTGGAGTAGTACACTGACTCAGACATACAAGGTACAACTCAACAAGAACAGAACCTTGCTCAGGTGTTAAAAGCAGCCCTTTCTTTCCTGGAACTATAGTGGAACTATTCTTTTTCCTATCTTTCCTATCACAGGAAAAGCTCACATTCACTGGGGTACGAATTAGCACTATAAAGATTGTGAGCTGCTAGCTTTCATTTAAAGCCAGTTTCTGACAATCTGTTAACAGAGCATGGAAAACATACAGCAAGGACCCAAAACATAATCTAGGTATCACATAGAAATTCCAAGCTGAGTCAGGCAACCTGAATATTATTAATACTGAAGGGTGGAAGAGAGAAGAGAGAGAAAACCTTAAGATTCAGAGGTTCACTTTGGTTTGGCTAAGGACCCAATATCTGAACATTCATTTGGGTCTCATCCAAACTTTGACCATCTTTGATCTTCAGTACTGGCTTGGAAGTCTAGCAAAAACAGGGTATTCTTGTGAAACTTTCAGTAATTTCTCTTTCTGGTTGAGCCTGAAATACCATAAAAATAGTCTTTCTTGTGGTATTTCACTGAATCATTTAATTCCAAGCACAGTGTCAGTGCTCAATAAAAAATACATAAGTGCAGTCTTCCAACACTTCCGTTTCCAATCCTGATCAGACACAGGAAGTGAAGAAGAGCGAAAAAACAAGAGATATGGTCAACTCAAGTCTCAAAATCTCCTTAACATTTAGGCTTTTGTGGTTTTGGAGCCAGAAAAAGAGGATCATAAAGCTCCACAGTTGCTGTGCAATAACACAGTCACAGCCATCACTGGAGGAACAGGCATGGGTTTGCAGGCCATGAGCAGGGAAGAGAGAATGGCTGTGTACCGTACAGGAGAGTCCTTTCAAAATGCATGCTAGTAACAAGGCTGAAGCTTCAAGCTAATACTCTGAGTGGCAAAACATATCCCTTATCTTTCATTATCCAAGAATTCTCAAGCTTAAGAGTCAATGCCTTTTACCACAATTTTTAAATTATAGCAGTAAAATGTGTTAATGAAGAGACTCCCCAACCTCTGGCTCCTTGCAAGCCAAAAGGCAGCTAAGAGGATACTCTTTCCTGATTTTATTGTTAGTGGGGTAGGAGAGGGGAGAGATCCATGTAGCAGCTGGCCACCACAACCAAGCTGATTTTTTAAGAACAAAACATCTTGAGGTCTCAGACATTTGATTTAGGGAGATGGGTGTGCAAACTGCCTAGAGAAATATCAGAAATTTACATATGACCCACATGAGAATTGCTGCAGTCATTGTGAAAACTTTAAAGTCTGTGATGATTGCATAGAACAAGCTGATATTTCTCCAATTTGCAAGTTAGGCACTTTCATCTTTTTTATGGTCATCCCTATACTAGGACCTAAGCAACAAACATATCCATTTTTCTTTCAGGACAGATTGAGTCTAATACTAATTTTCTTCTGATACTACCACAAATCAAAAATAAAAAGAGGAAAAATGAAATTTTTGCACTCATCTTCCAAGTTAAATTGATTTGTTTTTCTGTCTGCTGAAAAAAATCTACAACTAACGAAAATGAAAAACATGTGGTTTTAAATAGTTTAAGCCATGAATATGAGTCAATGCTACTAGAATTTGATACATTCCATCTAATTAAATGTGACAGAATATGCTGAAGATATATATTTATACACATACTGTGGGGGAGAATAAACCACTCCACAATTAAGATACACAGACAAGGACACACACACACAGACTTGTACAGATACCTGTATATATTACATCTATTCTGTAGGTTATTTATACATACTTGTATCATACTGAAAGCTAAAATACACTGTGTTATGAATTTTCCTGTATATGAAGAAAATGTAGGTAAATATTCACAATAATACCTACTTTCCCTTTCTAAGCATGGAAAAATGACTCTTCCTCCTAAAGCAAAAGGATTTGTGTACATGAGAATTATATATTTTATACATTTATAACTTGATGATCTAGTTGATGTTTTATGTTGCAGCATGTTCATATCTGTAGCCAAATACTGACAGGACTAAATACCTTAGAATAAGTTTTGTTGATTAAAACTATATATCACAGTAGCCTATCTACTCGCATATGAGCACAGCAAAATATTCATTCACTTTAAATTATTTCTTGTGTAACAACAACAACAAAAGCCTCAATTCCAAATGTCCTCAGGAAAGGGGCTTCACCTTTCAACATACTGATCATTTTAAAAATGTGAGTAGCTTACTAGTTTAAGTCCCAATGATATTTTGGAAACTAGGGATATCATCAGATGAGCTCCAAGGAATCTAGATGAGGGAGTTTAAAATATCCCCACCTTGCCACTTCACCTGTCACCTTAAAGTATCCATCCCTACAGCAAAGTATGCCATTCTCCAGCTCGCTCACTGTAGCGCTTGCTATCTCAGTTTAAATCCACTGCCATTGCAAACTTCAGCCTTAAGCACTTTGTACAGAAGCAGTCAAGCCAAGAGCACTTGTCTTGTTCTGCCGGCTCTGCTGCTGAGACAGGGAACTCGGGCAGCAGGGCATTAATAAACAGCCCAGGATTATTAACATCTTAAAACCCTTCAGGAAGGCTCTTTGGAGTATATCTGACTATGCTCTCCTTAGGCTTCTCAATCACAACATTTTGTGATTTTGAAATCCTAGCCACTTTGAAATGCAATGTTATCCACACCAGCATAAAATTTCAGTGTGTTAAGCAGTCTTAGCTAATGATTACACAAGGAAAGCTGCAGCAGGTTAGAGCAAACATCTAGTGAGCCCAATATGTTGTCTCTTGGTGTGGCCGTCAATGAAGGCCCACAGGGTAGGCAAAGATCGGGACAAGCACATAGGGACACTTCTCCCACCTGAGGCTGTTCTGAGGCTTAGGGGCATCTTGAGTTACAGCCTCTATATTAAAGCTGTGATCCCTAATCATCTTTTTTGTGCAACTGTTTATTTTATAGCTATCTGTCATACCCCCTCTTGGTCACCTCATTTCTGTGCAGAAGAGTTCAAGTCTCTTTTATTATTCCTGGTATGGAAACCCTCCTGTGCCTCTGACCACCTATGTTACCCAGATTACTGTGGTGCTACATGGATAACCTCTTCCACTGTGAAAACTGATGCTTTATCCCTAATTTTTGCTTCCCAACTTTTAACCTGTTTTTTGTCCCTGTGAAGCTCTTGCTTCTTATCCTACAGTAGCTTAATTTCCTTAGAAACTTTTGGTGACAGACATGGTTACATCTGAAGTATTGCAAGTAAATAATACCCTGTAGACAAAGAAATGCATTTAAACATGTTTTTTACAAATTAAATGAAACTTGGGGAAAGCCTTATTTTAATTTCTATCTTATTAGCTGATAACAAAATCAGAGTGCCTTGCATACACCAGACATCTATTTAGAGCACATTAGCTCATAACAAATAATGCACGTGGAAAACTTTTTTTTCCCTGAGTTTAAACAAAACATTATTTGGTAATGCCATGCTATAATATCAGTCACAGAAACCTCATATTAAATTGGTATATGCCCCATAAGCTGGGTTGTGTTTATCCTGAACACTATACTTCTGTCTTTTCCAGTGAGAAAAATGACATTTTCGGAGTTTTGTAACTGCCAGATTGGCGGGTGAGTGGTTCTGGCTTGTCCTTTGCATCACCACCAGCTGATTATATAATAGAAAACACATGGAGTAATTTTAGTTTATTATTTCTTCACTTGCCAACATGACTTTGGCACAATTAATAAAATAAGAATATTTCTTTGTGTTCTTTATTATAATCTAAAATTTAAAAAATACTTCTTATGTAAAAAGAAAAACATATTATTCGCTGGTTAAGCTGGCATATAGAAACTTGTCTTCCTGCTTCTGGTTTTAATAGAAGGGACAAGGGATGTATTAGTTTCATAATAACTTGATTACCTTATAGGCCAGGTTCTACCTTCAATTTGTGTAGTAACTGCCCCTTAAATAGTTGTAGCATTTATTTAGGCAGATGCAGTGAAGTTGTGGTGTCTTACATCAGTAGTCACGCCAAATCAAGCTCCTAATGAAAATCTGTTACTGAGAACTGATAAAGGCTGTGAAAAAAACTGAAAACACATGTCCCCTTTGGTCTCTTTGCTAGAAAAACCTTGCTCAGTGTAAAAATGTGCTAATGTAAGGAGCATCCTACTGGGTCTTTTTCAATGGTGCCATAAGCAAAAAAAATATGAATGCTTCAGATAACTCTTATTGTTTAAATTGTATTTATATTGTATTTACTAAACCTTGAATCACTCAGTGTTAACGAGATTTTACAGGACCTAGTTATAGCTCTCTTCCTATGACCCCAACAATCTACGAACTCCCATGTTTTTCAGCAGATTACATTTCTATGAAATTTCTGTGGCTAAAGGCACAGAAGCTCATGATTTTCATTTTGCATTGTCATCATTTCCAAGCAATTGTGATTAACTCACCATGATATACAGTTAATTTTTTTTGTAATTTTGCCCTCTGTAGGGTAGATCATCAGAATGGTCCACACTGCTCAGCCATAACCCAGCCATCCCTACTGGTTGTGGCAATTCACCATTCAAAGTATCAAAGACCTTGTGTTTCTATTGAAAAAATCAGGGCTATCGTAGCTGTAGTCTCACGTGCTTTCAGATCTGTTTTAAATAATGTACAGTGGCTGGATTTGAATTTCTGAGATCCATGCGCAGAAGCTTCTCTTCACAGGCAATTGAGATAATTTTCATATTTTTACTGCAATCTAAAATGATATATTGGCTCTGATACTTTCGGTGAAGGAGACTGTTATATCACTCTCATATCAATCTTGCATTTTAGACAAATGTGTTTGATCTTTCTCCATGGCTGGAAACATAAAATGTTGGATGTCCAGTGGGCCACACAGCCACAGAAGTCTCACTATTGACAGAGATAGAAAGTAGGTCTAGTCCTTTCACTGCAACAATTATGATCTGATGAAAGAATTATACAACTTTTCACATGAACTGAGACAGACTTTTAAAAAGGAGCTTCAAAGATGTTATAGAAGCTTTCAAATCCTCCATAGACCATGGGCAATCCCCAGAGAGTCAACTGTTATTCTTGTTTCCAGCTAAGAGAAACAAAACAGATGGGAGGAGATGAAGAACAAAAGCAGACGATGCAAGTGTTTTGTTTTTCAGAAAGGGAAAAACATTTATCACACTCAATACAGTACAAATGCATAAATACTTTCCTAATATTACTTTTCTGTGTAAGCAACTGCTGTCATTGCCACAGGGGTATTATGTGATTGTGCATAGCAGAGGAGGCAGCCCACACAGTAATGAAGGGGAGGGGAGCTGGTACTGGATACTGACTCTTTTACAAAGAGCTTATCCACATTAATAAACATTTTAACACCCCTCCCCAAGGAATTTGAATAGAATTTTTAATATCTGTAATTTTTCAGATAGAACCCTAGTGGCTTACTATGCCCAGTTTGGGGTAATAAAAATTTCATTTCCTTAAATTCTTTCGTGCCTAGTTTTCCTTCTTCCATACTGAGAAAAACGAAAATTAAAAAAAATACTTATATAAACGCCCTCTATCACGCTAACCGTAAGAGCTCTAAAGACCAAACATCAAATAGCAAAAGCTATTTAGCAGTGGAGAAACCAGTCTAAACAAGTTAACAGAATCTTTTTGCAGTCCCTGACAGAATGATCAATGGTGAGGATGTGGCATATAAAACTATTTGTTAAAAAATGCAGCTTGCTGGGTTTCTGTGTGGGATAGCACGTAAGCTGCAAATATCAAGTGCAATCTGTTGTCCTAGGCCATAGGACACACATCCCATGGGGACTTCTGGGTTCAGCTGTCAGCCATTCAGACTGGCATATTATAATGCTGGCAGTATGTAAGGCAGAGCGCAAATATGAGTCTCCAGCATTCTTCAGTTCACTGCAGTTGCACTTAGTAGCTGCACAAAGCCACTGCAGTTCAAGCAGAACAGAAAAACATACATCCTGCAGAGTACATACATACATTAATTTCTTCTGTCTCACATTTTCCAAAGCTACTCATGATTCTGAATGACTCTTTTTCTAGAAGACCCACTCAAGACACTGGAAGATCAAGCCCCTAAGTCCTCCAGGGTTAGAAACTCAGCAGTGGAGCTATTCCTGGGTCATCAGACCTCTGAACATCTGCTGAAGCATTTTCTTTTTCTCCAGGCTTCACAAGGTAAACTTCTGATTTGGCTTTATGAGAGTCGTGACTTTCAGTGGCCTATGAAACTTGGGATCCCAAGGTTTTTAAGGTTCTCATTTTGGAACAGAGGCGCAGGTTGTTTCTGAAGTGAAATATACCTCCGGGACTACTGGACAATGTCGGCCAAAGTTCTCTCTTGTCTTTCTCAGTGAGGAGCTGCTGTTGGACTTCTCAGAGTCTCTTGTTCTGGAGACCAGCTGGCTCACAGGTCTGCCCACTCTGTGGGGAAGCTTGAAACCACAGATTCTGGAGGCTTGGGATCTCCAGGAGCACGCAACAACTCTGTCTACTCTAGCTGAGGAAACAGTGCCAGGAACTCTTCCTGGGCATTGAAACTTTATTGCCAACAAAATGGCAGAACAGTCCTTGGTATGGTTTTGGCCAGTGCCAGCTGTCTTTCTTCCAAACAGTTCCTGTGTATGGTCTGGAAACTGGCACACTCTATGTATCATTCCCAACAGGTAAACTGGATGTCACCATCCTGCTGTGGAGAGTAAGAAATCTTCACAATATGGACATGGGTTCTTCCATGCCAGTTGGCTTTAGCACCAGAGAACGGTCCCAAGAACACTTAATTTACCAGAACAGGCTTAGCCGGGGAAACCACTGTTCCTGCTCTGCTGGAATCTTGTCCATGGTTCAATTACAGTTCCTCAAACCTGGGATGTTTTTGCAAAAGATTTCAGCTTCAGTAAATCAGTATTTTCTCATTAAACTATTTCATCAGAAAATTTCCAAACCACTTCAGCCATTTGTATTTGCTTACTACAATCCAGGAAGAGCCTTGAGTCATTTAACCCAAAGAACTCCCATGTAGATGTGGCCATAGAAAGCAACTAGTTAAAGTGAGAGAGACAAATGCATTTTTTGACTGAATTCAGTTAATATTAAGCCACCCAAACTTGATATATATCTTTTCCTATTATAAATCTCTACCTTCTCCCAGTAATAGGCTGTGAGGAAACCATCTCCAGGCATACATAAACTGAAATAGATGGAATGTCTTAGGCTTTTTGTACTAAGAAGTGTTTCTAGAGTTCGCATAATTCTTATTGTTCTACTTTGACTTCTTTCAATATGTCACCTTCCTCTTGGAAACTTTATGATAAAACCTGGGCACAGCAGTCAGAATATAACTTAGCTAATACAGTTCACATAGGTAATACAATTTCTTACTCAGTTGAAATGTCCTCCAGCCAACACCTATAGGTATAATACCCCATGCCATTATAATGGGAACTTCTGATCAGCTGGTTACTTCAGCTTTTTTCTATTTTGCTTTTTTTTTGCCCCCCCTTATCCATTTTATGGGATGTTCTTTATCCCTAATAAAGCCGCCTCTTCAGCTACGTAAACAAGGCTCATGTTTAAATGAGCTGACTTTCAACAAGAGATGAAGGTTTACTCTGCTATTCAGAGCATCACTAATTTTTGTGCTGTATGCTAATATCACTGGAATCAACTCATTAGAGTCTTACTTGAAGTAGGATGGTATCTGCTAAAGACATTTTTGTAGCAATGGCTACCAGTCTTATTAGCATCAGTATTTATAGCACATGCATAACATATTATAGTATCCAGCCCAATGACCAGTATTCAATTGCTTCACACCTTTAGAAGAAACAGCAGCTTATAAATTTTGTTCATAGTAGCATGGCCTTGCTCAATTCAGTCATTGCATTTTTCCTTAAAAGGAAACTAGACCAAATTAACACATAGATTTTGAACACTTTGAGAAGAGGGCACTTCAGGTGGATTCTGAAGGAATACATGAACTTACTCATGTGTTAATGGATCAGATACTTCACCTTTAGTCTGGAGGATTCTGAACCTGTAGCTGCATCAGACAATTTCCTCATTTATCTCCCTATCTTAACAAAACAAAAAAGATCAAAAGGCATGTGGACTCCCATTGCAAATCTCCTATGAGAGATCTCCTGCCTTTGATTAGGTACTTTTGTTTTTCCTCAGAGACATCTAACTGAGAGCAGACTCGGTCATCTTGGATAGACTAGGCTGTTTGAAAGAAGCAAAAGCAAAATTTTTGGCCACAGCTCTAAAGGGTAACTCCTTCCTTCAGCCAGGAAAGCTTCTAGAGCTGCTCCCACCCTCTGTTTACCATTGCCAGCTCAGACTCACTCTCTTCTCAAGTTTAACTCCATTCTAACTAACTTAACTTCATTCTAACTGTTGCTTCAAGAGAAGCATGCTCCGGTCACCCTGATTTTACAATGTTTTTCCCTCCCACACCTCTCTCCAAACTGTTTTTCTGACACCTACACCTGATGGTCACTTTTGTCCATATTACCGCCGGCATAGAGTGGGTTACAGAAACACTCTGAAGCCTATCTATTCAATAATGATTAACCACTTGCTTCTAGCAGCCTGGATTTCCTGATGCAAGACACCCTGTCAGCACTGAATGTGCCATTATTCACTGCAGTCTTCAAAGGTTTAATGTCATAGATAGTCACAAAAGAAGCACTCCGTTGCCATACAGTAGCTATTAAAGTTGCGAATGCTATAAGATTTTCAGCACCCCAGGTTACTGCCACTGAGGCTCCACAACTTCCCATCCATAGTGCAAGTGTAGTTTTCATCTTCCTTGCTTTGGTTTTTGGCATTAGCCCATATGAAACTGAAATCTACTTAGTGACATGTTAAGCCTGACTAGATTCTCTAGACAACTCATAATTTACTATTTTGATGTTTGCAATTACAGTGGGGTTGTGTGGGCAATTCTTTAGCATTAACTTTCATGGAAGAGATGTGCAATCCTCCTAAACATTTTCTGGAAAACCCAAAAGCTTAACTGAGGCAGAAGGTCCCTTTCTTCCTGCATACACATGTTCACTTCAGAGTTTGGTCATACCTGAACTGCTCTGGAAACCAAGGTTGCTGAAATCATTCTTAATTACAGATGACAGATTTTCTACCATATAGCAGGGTATTTGGATGGTGCTTAATTCTAAAACTAAAATTAATTTTATGTTGAAATTTACAGATTAGAAAATTTTCCTGTAATATCACTCACAATTATATTTTTAGATCATCAAAAGCTACAGGATGAAGATAATAAAAAATATTAGAAGGGTGTTTTTGCTTATAATTTCTTTCTTTTTTCTCTTTTTTCCTTTCCACCAACAGGGACAGAGTAAACTCTGCATGCAGAAGTATATGTATATAGAGAGATACAGCTCCAGCATAGTTTAAATGGAATTGGACATAATAGAAGCCTAACAGAAATTTTTGGGAAGTGCTGAAAGGAGTGTTGGTGCTGTGAGGAAGGAGATTGTCTCTGAGTACTTTGCCCTGCCCCTTGTTCAGAGAAGCAGGTCTTTCTACATTTCAATGTGTAAATAAGCAGATCTACACTGAAATCATTGATTCATAATATCTTTTTCTTCTCTAACTCAATGACTCTGCAAGATTTAGAGCTCTTTGACTGCTAGTTGAGACAAAGGGATATTATATAGAGCTCCCGTGTCAACCTTATAGCTTTATAACTAATGCTCTTGTCATGACCACAGCATCACTCACAGTCAAAGAGAAAGCATGATTTGTGATTAGAATTGCGAAAGCCATCATTTAATCTTCCCTGTTTCCGCCCTTCATCATGGTACCTAAAGGCCTGCTGTACAAATAACTTCCTTTGCCAGACCATCTTTGGGCTATAATATATCACACAGTTTGAAGTACAACAACTTCATTCTTTCAGGCATCCCTCATCCCATTCATGTGGTTCATTTTAGGTGGATTTGGCTGCACCAACCATCCGCCGGGCTGGAATGCAAACAAGCAGGGCTCGGTGGGCTCGGTGGAGGAAGGTGAAGAAGCCACTCCAGAGGTTGTGCTGGGTAATGTGGAACAGTCCTGATATGATTTTCATTAGACCACATGCTGAAGGATCATTTACTCACAAAAATACTCAAGGACTTGTTGGATAGAAAGCTCTGTTTAGATGAAACTTCTCTGCCCTAGGCTGCTTCAAGATGTCACTGCAATAGCTAGACTTAAAGACGAATGGCTTGTTCCAGATCCAGTGCTTCGGAGTCCTTCTGGAATAACAGACACTTTTTACTCCACTCCTGTCAATGACCAACACAGAGTCCACTGCAGAGAAGGGCTTGGAGGATATGTGGGCAAGAGAGATTAAGTAAAATGGAATCAGAGCAGCCTGGTTTCAAATTCGGTCTCTCCCTTTTGCTAGCTCTTGATGTCACAGCTCGGTTTGGACTTCAGACATTCTGAAAGCAAGTTCCTTCTGTAAATGAGGTTAACACTGTTTAATTCAGACGTACATTGAGGAAAGAGCTGAGGAGCTGAAATGCAGAATAACCCTTCATAAGGACTAGGGAAGGAATTCAAGCTTCCTACCTCTCTGCATAAATTATTAGTAATTATTTCGTGCATGGAAGCCCAAGTCAAAAGTTATCCCATTACATCTGGCATAGCAGAAACATGTAGTAAGAGGCAATCCTTTCTCTGAAGAGCTTACAGAGACAGGAAAAGTGATTAGCAGGGTCCTGTTACAGATAAACTAATTCAGGATCAAGTGACTTGACCAAGATCACACAAGAATCCTGTGGCAGTTCCAAGAACTGAGACGATTTCTCCTCCCCCCCTACCCCCAGCATCATAACCACAAAATTATTTAATTCTGTGAGACAGAAATCATATGAACTAAGGGAGAGTGAGCTGTGTAAAGGGAATCATCCTACTATGCAGTCAGGGTTTAGAAAATGATGACTCTGAAAGCAGGAGGCAAGGCAAAAGCTATACTCCTCAAACCCTAATCAACTCTGTATCTCTGAAACATTTCCAAATAAGTTATTCTTTTCCATTTGCCACAAATGCAAGCCTAGATTACTAGGAGATGAAGCACATCTGGTGGAACAGGTCTTTATTTACAAACAGATGCTGTAGACAGAGGAGTAACTCAGAGAAATAACAGTGAATACAAAGGACTTGTGGAATAGATACTATCTTTCATCTAAGCTGATTAAAAGATTTCTTGCAGGTAGGGTCTTTAAAACAATTGTTTTAACAAGATATTCTAATTAATTAGGGTTATGACTTCTGCAAAGCCAAAGTCAGAGAATTTTAAAAGCAGAGAACACTGATGATACATGACCCTGTCCCTGGGACCCTCACATATCCATGTAAACAAAAAGCAGCTTTTTGGAGTTCACTGAGGTCATGTTGCAGTGAAACTCATGAGAGGAGGATAGGTACCTGCTACTGCTCTGTACCTAGCAGACAGTGGCATTCAAAAATCCATGAAGCATAAAATACAGCCATCAAATATTCTGTTGTTAAAAGATACACATGTCAACGATGAAATGTACTCTCCGGCTCTGGTCTAAGTGTTACAGCATTGCTCTTTGGAAAAAAAATAAAAAGAGAAAAGAAAAGGAACTGGAAGAAGCTGAAGAAGTGACACATGCCAGTTGCCTCACTGAATGTTATTTTAATACTAATGTGGAAATTTTGCTTTGTGCACAAACACTTTTCTTTAGGGTGAATAAAAAAATCTTGAAGAATTCTGTATCTATTTCACTGGTGATGACAAGTATGTTAATTGCTTGCAGATAACATCTGTTCTAGTGAAATCAAGATGCAGGCTCTCACTGGACTGCTAGTGCTACACTTTACGCTTTGTCTAGGAGATCTACTGCTCTTTGCTGAAGTTTGAAGAGAGCTGAAGTGCCTTTGAATTTTTTGAGAATCTTCCAGTAACTGAAACCAAATCTGCCAGGAGTCCTGGGTCATTGCAATGTCTTTCTTGGAGCACAGGACTTACCTTTGAAGCTCAGAGACTTTCATTGACCATGACGCCGAAGTGTGCTCTGGCTGAAACAAGTTCATGGTGATCTGCCAACAGCCCTGCATGAGAGAGCCTCTGATTTCTTTCTGTTTACAGTAGAGGGTGAAGGGCCTCTCCCACTAGAAAAGTGTGAGCCTGGTAAATATAATGTCAGATCTAAGGAGCCCTTATCCTCCACAGACCACATTTACAGTTTTACAGTGTGTGCATGCTGACCCTGCCATCAAGTTACCTACCAGATGATCCTATCGAGTCTGTCAATCATGATGCTGAAGACACGGCTCCAGACTGTTATCATTGCCTTCTTCCTGCTGTGCATTTGCATATGTATTCTTTAGTAAACTTGTAGCTTCCCTAAAATACTTGAATCTAATTAGGTCTCCAACACAAGGAAAAATTCCTGGCAATCTGTTATTGCAATAGCATTTATGAGAGAGCAAGGGACAAACAACTCCCACTCATCCTCAAGAGGAGACCATTATTTAAATCCTAAGGACACGATGAATGGCAAGTAGAGGTCAATATGCAATCGCACACTTAATGGAGCTCATTTTGTGCCAGCCGGGTTCCCACCAAGAAAAAAGTTCAGCCATATAGTATGGGATGTTGCCAAGAGCTGTGCTGCCTGGAAAAAAACATTTCCTTATTTTTTTGAATTGTTTTCTAAGCTCTTATCTTATGTAGGGGTAATCAATTGCACAAATACAGGATGGAGAAAAACTACAAAGCAGCTGAGCTGCAAAACAGGAGCTTACAGTGGATCATATATAATATCTGTGTCTATCTATGGAGATAAATCTATATCAGATCTATCATTGGTCATGATGTGAACACGTGTCAATGGTGTCACCCTATTGAGGCAAAGCAAAACTCTGTACTGGGCTGTATAAAGAAGACTGCTGCCTTGAAAGCATATGCAGTGATCTGTCTGCTTTGCCCAATGCCAGTGAGGTTGCAGTTGAAGTATATGCATTCAATTTGGGTACCCTAATTAAACAAGGTTGTGAATTGATTAGAGAGAGTCCAGAGAAATGCAGCAAGAATAAGCAAAGAATTTTAAATATACAGAAATATTGAAGGAATTGTATTTTTCTTTACTCCAGAGGAAAAACTACTAAAGGAGACATAATGACAGTATTCGAACACACGTGGGACAACTATGAAGAGAAAGATGATACACAGCTCTCCATGTCCAGTAAGGATAAGACAAGAGGTTGCAAGCTAAACTCACAGCAAGAGGGATTTTGGTCAGAAATCAGAGAAGACTTTCTAATAGGAACAACCATGAAGCCCTGGAACACAATGATGTGAAAGACTATGAAATCTTATCACTGGCTGTTCTTAAAAAAAGGTTGAACATGTTCTCTCTGGCAATGTAGCTGCTCCTGCAATGGGTTAAAGGAATTGTTTAAAAGACTTTTCAAAGAGGTTTGCAGGCTTTTTTAATACAGCCTGACAAAACAAAAGCCACTCAAGGGAAATAGTCTTTATTTTTCATAACGTAGCCTTAAAAATTCTAGATAGCGTCAGTCTCAAGAGAAGCTGAGCAGCAGGGACCCCTCATTAGATCACTGCAAAAATGGCTACATCATTGCTCTTTGTGACCTTCAGTCAGCCAAGGTTTGAGGTGGTTCTGAGTACACCTTTTCCTCAAAACCAGCACACCAAAAGGATTTTTAAACTCTAAAATGACATTTTATTTGACTAGATACTTAAACAAAGTCACTTTTGTAAGAGAGAAAATTTAAATCTGCTGTAAATGACAAAATAAAAGCAGAAAGCTTTGCAAATAACTCTCCCCTTCCCCTTGTCTTCTGCGCCTTTGCAGGGGGGAATCCTTTCCCCCAGTCTTCTCGCAGTTCAGGAATGTTTACTGGCTTCCTGAGATGCAATAAATTACACACATTCCCGCGGTGCCCCTAGATAAAGCTGATCTCCTTCCCTCATCACTGGGGCCGGGCTATGGCTCTATTCTCTGCTCTCTCGAGGCTCGTTGCGGCCCCGGCTGCTGCTGTGGGCCTCCCACCGCCCCCATGCTCCTCGCCCTCTCCAGGAATGCAATTCTTTGCAAGCAGTAGGAGAAGGAGACAGGTCCCAGCCCTCACAGTAAGATCAGCTTCCTGGTCTCCCATAAAACCCTCAGAAAAGGTTTTCTGAGATATTTTACCCCTCACTTTGTTTTCCTATTTTCTTCTTTTGTGTTTCCTCCTAAAGGAAAGTGAAGAGGTTCCCTGCACTGCTCATTGTCGGAAGGGACAGAGCTAATATCTCATGATAATCCCAAATTTGCCATATATTTCATAGTAGGACTTGTGGAGAGGTGGGACCACACCTGGATGAGTATTTTGATCCACTGAGAAGCTTTGTATTAAGGATTTCAGTCATGTAGTGTAACATTTCCGTACATGCAGAAATGCTCCATTTCTATTCTGCAAACACTCTTCGAAGGCCTGCTTATGGACGAATGAAGACCTCAGGTCTCAACAGTTAAGAGAATCTGAGATATATTTGGAAATGGAAAAAAATAATTTTAAAAAAGTGTTGAAGGTCAATAAATTAATCAGAGAGAGATTTCAGAGGAGCTGGCTATACAATGATGAGGTTTGCCAGTGCAGACCACTCAATTCAAGGAAACTGGTTATTTCAGAAAAGGAGAGTGTCAATCACTTTTTGCTCTAGAACTCAACTCTGGAATTTCTTAGCTGATTTTGCAGCAAACTGTAACTACTGAATAGCATGAAAATTTCCAGTCTTTACACAGAAGAATGAAGAGAAGAGCTTCACTTTATATTTCATTTATTTTACTGCACTTTCCTAAGATTAATGCCTAAAATAAGGCTTTTCAGTTCATAGAAAAGAATCTGCTTGATTTTGCAGAACAGCTTAGCACACAACAATCCCTTACATTCAGCATCTATTGCATGCAAAACACCTTTTTACCTAAAATTCTGACCAGCTAGAGCCTAGCTTCTGGCCAATTAGAGCATCCCCTTCCAAGAATCATGCACAGGCTGTTATAGGTTCCTTGTTTACCAGAAATGTCATTGTCATCTGCTCTGTGTGTTTTTTTCAGCTGTCCTGGCAGGATGAAGACAGCTAGGCACAATCAGACTTTGAAACCACTTTCACCAGTAGCAGATTTCAATTTCTATATTTTCAACCAAAATTTTATTCTTTAGGTTATAAAAAATAGACAGATTTCTGTTAAAGCTTTTAGAGCACTGAGTCCCTCCCTCTCTGCTTCCCCCAATACTTTTAAAAATAGGAAAAGTTCTACAACCTGATAGATTTGCCTATATACAGAAGGCTACTGCTAATCTATTCCCCAGGACTGGAAAAGTGGGACTGCAAAAGGCATTTATATTTTCCTGTAGTTAACTATGCAATTTTCCTAATTCTTTTCTATATTAAATGTTTACATTATTTTGAAGTGGAGAAGCACATGATTATATAATTAACATCTGTGTTATTTTAAACTGATAATGACATGCACATTCTTTGATGCTGGTGTAGCCATTACTAATGTCAAAGGCGAGAGAGAAGAATGACCATCACGCTGCATATAAACAATCAAAGGAAATATATTTAGTAAAGTTCTACTGAAAACATCTTGTTTTCCATCAAAAATTTGAGAATCCCAAAATCTTTCAGTCACTTTCAATTATGTCGCAACCTTCCAGTTGCTTCTTTGCCACACTCTTACAAGATTTGCAAAACTGTCTTCTTTTTGGTTCTGTTTGCTTTAGCCTTTGGTTTCTTCAGCGAATCTTTACCCAGGTACTGTAGGGGTCTCTCATATATATACAACTTATTGAATACCGTGACACCAGTGTCCTAATTTGGAAATAGCAAAGCCTATATTTAATTCTACAAGATATTCACCATTTCTGCTCTAAGATGCCTGTTGTTACAGTCAGTAATAAATTAGAAATAAATATTAGGAATAAATGTAATAGAATCCCTAGCTGGGGAGTCCTTTTTTGAGAGAAGATCCACAGTATAGACTACAATTAGATTAAGTTGTCTAATGAGTCAGCAGACACAGTTCGTTTGTGAGGCTGCCTTGCTCTGACACTTTAGCCAAAAACCCCTTCAAAAGATTTTTCAACAATCTTTTTGTGAGTGTTATCTGTTCATGCCTACTTGAACTCAAAATTAAAGAGTTAGTGGCAAATCATGCTTGTTAAAATAGCCAGGAAAGTTAATGCCAAAACCAGAAAGGGAGGATGAGAGGGAGGGAAGGAGGATAAATAAAGAACAAATATTCTTTCGGGTAAAACTCTTGCAGACTTAGGTTCATGAGCTGAGCCTTGTGGTATCTGTTCAGAAGGCTGAAAGCAAGACATCGCTAACAGACTTGCCTAAAGGGTCACTTGCTTATTTGTCAGGTGTGGAGCCAGAAATCTAGGACTGGTGGGAAATATAAAGATATCAAAGTTACAGAACCTTCCCAGGGATTTTAGCATGTGTACCGTCTCCACCTTTGTGAAAGAGGGTGAAAGCACTTTTGTTTTAAAGCCACAAGATATAAGAAGGCTTGAGTCTACACCTTGAAGAACCCTGTGAAATGTAACGAATGCACTAGAACTGTATTTTGCCTTACTTAACTACCTGACAAATGCCACTTGTATAAGCAAAACTATACATTTTCATTGTCGGTTGTTCACTGATAAACTGTTTTACAGATTGTGATGAAACAGTTTGGCAAACATTTTCCCCAGGCCACACACACACACACAAAAGCACTATTCCCAGCTGCTTTATGCTTTCGACCTTCTCCTCTTGCCAGAAAGCCACTTGCTTCAGAAGGAAAGAAGTAAGTTTTATTTTAAATGGAGCAAAAAGTTAGAAAAAAAGATTAAAGGAAATTGAAGGGTACTGTGGAGCAGAGGAAAAGAAAGTGGAGCCACCTGAAAAGAAAAAGACTAAAAAATACAGACTGGAGGAGAAAAGGAAAAATTGTTTCCTACAGCTGTTGTCAGGAGAAGGAAAGCTGGTCTACTAACCATATCTCAGATGTTTTCCAGCTGGTATTCCACTGTCCTCCATGAGTAGATCTTCAGGACTGAAGGAGATTTGCTGTTTATTTAAAGAGAGGTGCAGAATCTATCCTGTCATTAAGTATCCATCACTAGGATGGAGTATGCACATGGAAAGGTTCCTCACTTTACTGAAAAAGTAGTTGCTCAGGAAAGATTTGGAGAGTAAGTAGCAAGCTAAAAAACAACAAAAAAAAGTGGGAAAGGTGAGTGATACAGCAGAAGCTGAATCCTGGAACTCAGAAAGTACAAGAGCAAAACAAGTATTGTCAAAGTTAAAATTATTAGCAAAGCTCCTTGGTGAAAGTGTTGGGGGTGGCTTTGAATAGTATTTGAATTAATGACCTTTCCACAAAAAAGTCAGTGTGGCAATGGAACTTGCTAATGAAAAATAGGGGTCAATGTCTGGTCACAAGCTGGTCATGATTTGTAACAGAAGAATCAGACAATTCAAGATTAGAGGTGAAGGTTTTCAGCATCTTCAAGAAAGAAGGGGTTTTTTTTTATTTCCTGCAAAGTTTTTGGCATTGCAGTATGGTGATGTGACACCATATGGCATAGAAGATTCATTTGCTTAAATGATGCCCTTTGGAGAAGGGGCGGGGGGGACAGTAGAATTGTTTTCCAGCTCTCTAAACTCTGTGCCTATGAGAAAATTAGTATTAAGACCATGCTTAGATTAAAAAAAAAATACACAACTCAGTTCACAAAGCCTACATTTGGAAAGCAAGTTTCTTACAAGTAAGATCACAGTTCTCTCTCTCCAGCATTAGTATTTTGTATAAATGCCTATATGCAATAAATAAAGTTTGTATAAATTTAGTATTTTGTATAAATGCCTATCTCTGGGAGTTGCTGAGCTACCAGACTGACAAATTGGAGTCATCTAAATAAAGCACAACAGCAAATGATGTCAGTGCAACACTAATTCAGCCACAGACTTAGCATCTGGATAGTTAACAGAATATTCAAGAATTTATTCTGATATAAGTTATTACTAGGGATTCTGTTTCAGATACTCAGTCATTAGATTTACACTCATCACTGATTTAGCTGTGTAAGAGATGGAGAATCAACACGTACCAGTGCTTACCTCATCCCAGATAACAATTAGTTAATTCAACTAGACTTTTTGGATTGGTGACCCATCTATCTTGAATATATGCTCTGTTGCCCTTGCTTAAAACACCTTAAAGCAAACTACTGCCCATGGGATAGCATTTTTTGGCTATCCAAATTGCCTCTATGTATAGACTTTAGTTGGCTGTGTCAATGAACTTCTCCCAAAGGTACTGCACACAGGGAACACCTAGAGATTTTGTCATGATGTTCTTGCATGTGTGAGGATAGTGCTCCAAAGAAATATAGTCCAGGGCTTTGAAACTGTCACAGCATGTGAGAAATCTTGTAAGAAATTGTATTTCCCTGAAGTCTTGGGAAGTTGGGAACATGTACATGTGTTATTCCACTGGAATATAGATAACTGAAAAGATAAAATAGCAAGTGACTGAGTCCAAAATGTTCACCATAAAGCATTGCATGGACTGAAATGAGTGATTTATCAAATGGATGAATGCTTAAATTTGATATATAACACATATACTCAGGCTCAACACCACCTTACAAACCCTCTGCTGAAAGTTTTTGCCTACCAATTGGCAAAAGTCTCCTGGGTTCAAATTCTTCATTAAGGACACACATTAAGCAATGAGTGTTAACATTCACTGCAAATCATACACTTCATTTAATATATTTAAAACTGTGTTCCTCTAATGGTGCTCTAAATAAGTCATTTGCTTTCAGATGATCTGGGGACAAGCAGCTTCATGAACACTCTTATTTAGATGTAAGTTTGATTGTTCAGGACCAGAGACGATACAGATCCAGCTTCATATGAGCTGGAAACAAACCTTAAATCTCCTGCCTCCCAAACCTAAGCTTTAGGTACAGCATTATCTCCCTCTTCCTATACATGATTAGTGACTTCCTGACATTTTAGAGTTCAATTCCAAAGCTCCCATGGTCACCAAAAGCCCTTAGATTTGCTATTTCATATTGAGTAAGGGGCAAACATAAGAAATTAAGAGCACATCACGATCGTTGTTCTGTTACTATGTTTCTTAAGCTCTTACTAAAAATATTTGATAGAAACTGCTGTCTGGATGATTCAGCAAGAAAAATCGAAGATTCTAAACTATAAATTTGATTGCTGCCACACATCTGGTTGATGCAATATCTAGTGAGAGATGGATAGAAAATATTAGCTCATTATTTTTGTTTTATGATTGTTGTTGCAAAAAGGATGTGAAAGCCTGCTTTATATGCACAAATCTTTGTTGCCAGGGTCTGTAGCTGATGATCTGTAGCTGACATTGACTCTAACAGTGAATATTAATATTAAAAGGCAAAAGGGAAACTCCCAGTGGCCAGCCAAGAGGAGAAGCAACAGGAATTTCACAGATGAGCATCCTCCAAGAGCAACCTCTTCAGTGCAGCATGTGATCCCTCCACATCAGGAACTGCTCAAATTCCCTACTCGTCGTTTGTGCTTCTGATGCTATTAGTAGTGATTGGAGCATGCTTGGGAAAACCACTGCCACAACAGCTTAGGTGACAGGTTGCAGAGCTGCTAGTGAAAGGCAGGCTTCAGAATTGCAATGGAAAGTCCTTAGCATTACCCAGTTTAAGGCAATTAAGGTACTGTGTAATTTAATTAGGCTTACAAGCAAGGATAGCTGAATGCAACAAGCTGGTAAACTCCCTAATTTCTTGATCTTTATTCTCAATTCATTCTAAAAGCTCCTGCTTACCTTTTGCCATGTGCTCCCTTTTGACCTGTTTCTTAGGTTTTGATTTTTCATGTTTTAAATAGAGCTACCTTTGCAGCATAAGCAAGGTCATGAAACATAGGTGATCAATGACCTACCATAGATACATGTGAAATAGCTAGGCTTGATTCTGTAGGAAAAAAGTTGTTTATACAAACTTCTCAGTGTATACAAATATTAAAGCCATTCTTGAAAACTAGCTTAAGGTCAAGAACATTTTGTGAACAGGAAAGAAAAAAGGCTTAGTTCTTTTAGGAACTTTATTCATAACAAGTAATTTAACCACATCTACTTCAAAGACAGTGGTCTGGAACTGCTATTTATACAGTGTGGAGTCCCATCATCAAAACCTCTTTCAGCTTAAGTGCTGTAGCTCATAAACAGCTTTTTTAAGGAACACAAGTGAACATACCATGCCCTTAAAGTGTTATTGTGTGTGGTTGACAGCAACAGAGATGTGATACAAGCTTCTAAAAAGCACTCCTGAAGCTCTGCAATGCCTCAACTTTGTACCCTGTGCTCAAACAACAAAGTGCCCAAGAACACTAAGACGTACTATAAATTTCCTCTCAATGGTGTATACATTGCTAAAATAAGGAGCTACAGTTCTCCACTGACACCGAGTGATTCACAAAACAACAGCTGAGGCTGTAGATCAGAATAATTTAATTTGTCATCTTATTCTCTGACCATACTGTTTCTTGAACTGTCCATGTCGTATGACATGGTGGCAAAGCACTTGACTTAATAACTGGCAGCAACATTGCTCACATTGTTTGTGGAGTGTCCCTGGCGATGACTTGGGGATCCGAGCACAGAAAAAAAGCCAAAAGGCATTTTAAAAGATGCTACAACAACCACATTATTATAACTATTTTAGTGACGAGACTCTTACAAAAGATCGGAATCTTTTGTGAATGATGAATGGGATTCAGTAGTCAAGTACGAGTGCAGGTAAAGACTCTGCTTTTAAAATGGCTTCATAGCATTGCCAGGTCATATCTGTGTCAGTCCTTGGGCACAGCTTCCAGTACATAAAAAATTATTTGATATGCCAAGTACCTAGGAGAATATATGGTTTGCAGGATGGAGTATACTGAAGATGGGGGGGCAGCTGTATCCCATGCACACTGCATTTTGAAAGAAGCCACAACCAAACCTCTGCCCTGTGTGTTCACAGTAGGTGGTATATATGCTAGGCTACCAGTATGTTCCTGAAGAAGGCAGAGATAAGATACGAGGGAAGGCGTTCTCCTCCTCCGCTTTCTTTCTGTGCTTACTGAAACATAAAGAGGAGGGGGGAAAAAAAAAAAAAAAAAAGCAGCATTTTAGGGAGTTGGCTCAGAAACCTCCCCCAGCCCCTAGATCCTGGAAAATGGCACCCATATGATAAACTGCTGTGTTCTTCTCGTACATCTTTGACTACCTCACTTTAAATCTGCTTATTAATCCATCTCCTGTCCACAGGCAGAACTGTACTGTTTGCATAACCAGTATGAGGAAGCTAAGCAGCAGGAGCAAGGGAAGGATTTAGACATAAGATATAATTTAAAACAGAGTGCAAGATACAGAATAGCTCTACTGTTGTTGTTACAATGAAGTTACTTATTCAGTATTAGATGAAAGCTTACTGAAATTTTTCATGTGATAGACTTATTCCAATATAGGAGCATTCTGAACAGCTCCAAACTCCATCCCTTATATAAACCTAATTAGTCTCAGAGAACAGCTCCTTGTTTGAACTCTAATTTTTAAATTTCTTCCTTAGATAGTATTACAATGTCAGGCTGTAAGAGCCAGCAGTCTGTTCTGGACCATTGTCTCCATCCACATCAAATGCATAACAACATTACAATTTGTTTTGTGTAGTCCAGCAGAAATAGCAACAAGTATATGCTTAAAAGAGTGTATTTCTGTCTTATAACATCGCTAGCACTAGAGCCACCACGCTGCTAGCTCTTGATCAGTCATTTTACTATGTACCCAGGGGTTTCTATTAAACCTCCTACAATTATGTCCAGTCCATAAAAAAACTGTTTCAGAAGAAATGAACTATAGAATAGCCCCAAACTTGTTGCAAACTATAAGCCATTCTTAAGCTGAATTTTTAAAGTGATTTTTTTTTAATTTGCTTGCTTTATACCAAATACAAAGTAGTGTGATTTGGGAGGCTGTAAAGCTTTTTTTGGCATTTCTTTTGGGAAGGTTTGGACATTTGCTTGTTGTGCCACCTCTTATCCCTACTTCTAATTTATCAAGGCCTAAATGAGGTACACCTCATACTGCAAAGATCACATATAAGAATATTTGATGCATGCCACAAGAGTCCTCCATTTGATGGGAATTATCACAGCCTGAGAAATGCCACTCTTAAGTTTCACTTTCATAGTGTTTTGTTTTGTGTTTGTTCATTTGTTTGACTCCAAGAAGAGTAACTGAGAGGCCAGCAAAAGGATATGAAAAAAAAATAAATTGGGTATAAAAAGAATACCTGAAACTAGATAAACAACAAATTTATTCTTTCAACAAGAACTACAGTCATTCCCATCTCATAGGAATATGGTAGGACTGGAAGGCATGACCTAGGTCATTTTTTTCTCAGGAAACTATAGCACATAATCTAATTCATAAAGTCACAAAGTTTCATCAGAAATTGATTAGTAGGTTGGCATGTTTCCACACCTTCAGAAAGAACAATGTGAGAAAAGAAAGCATGCCTATTTCCATAAAACATGGGCCACATGGGAAATGATTTCCTAAAATTAAACTCAGGATTAAGAGTGCTGAATGAGAAGGCTAACATTCAAAACAGAGAAATGGTCAGGAAAGCACTTAAGACATCAAAGAACTGGAAAGCACTAAGACCTGATTTCATCCTTGATTTTTGGTGTAGTTATTTATGTGTCTGCACAAGGGATTAGCACAACCCCATGAAGTAGTTCTGAAAGGAGACACCAGTAAATGGATGGCACATAGCAAAACTAAGCTAATTTTTAAGTACTGACCAACCAAATGTTCCCCAGCAGTTGGAAAATATTAATATCAATCATGCTGAACCTAATCTCCAACCACTTAGGCAGGCATAGATATTTCACACAGAATCGAAAGGGATAAAAATGAAGTACAGAAAGTGCAAAAGCTCAGCTTTTGATTCCCATGTTCATTGCAGAGACTGCTAAAAGCTTTTGATTCCCATGTTCATTGCAGAGACTGCTAAATCTAAGTAAAGAATCTTCAGAGTAATGTGGGCAGATTATAAGAGACTTTTGATTCAGTCCCATATTCATGGTTATGGAATGTTTGGGGTTGGAAATAGCTTCTATACATGCCTATGTCCTCTGTTGACCTGTCCTTCATCCCCCAAACACCATGGTTAAGGGTCAGTTACTCCCACTATGCCACTAACACTAACGCTAACTAACTGCAATAACACTTGTTATTGCAGTTCTTAGTCCTTATTAAGAGCTATTAATGGAACACATCTTGCTCTATTTTACATGCTCGTGTAGACCATTGTTGCCAATTTATATGTGTATTTTCCTGACCTGTGGGTTTCAGTATGTTCAAATCCCACCGTAGCCACTTGCAAGGGGGATATCTCTCACAATAGTTAAATGGCTTGTTTACAGCCAAGGTAAGCAGTGACCTATTGTTCAAGAGGTTCTTTGCTGCCTGGCCAGGAGATGGCTACATCTACCCTTGCCCAGGGGACACTGCTATTTCTAAAACTGAAGTTGTCACTTGGGAAGTAAATGTTAAAAAATGGAGGGCTTGGTTAAGAGTTGAGCCATTGAATGATAGTAAAGTCTTGTATGGATGTTTGAAAATGAATGGACTCCTTCAGGAAAAAAGACATATCTATGTCCAAACTTGTCCTGAGGGAAAGATTATAGGACCTCACAAGCCTAAGTATCAGATTGCAACTAAAATGGCTGTGTGGGCATCCTGACATCTTTTTATACATATCTTACAGAGAGAATTTCCTGGGGTTGATCTAATTTTCTGGTAGCTATAAGCTGTTCTGTTCTGTTCCTTTCTGTTCTGTTCTGTTCTATGTTATTTATTTTTCAAGTTGATTATTAATTTCAATAAACTACATCTCAATAAAATAAGTTGGTTACCTTTATCTTAATGCTTTTTTTCCAGTGATTCCATGGTGTCTCACAAAACCCAAGTGTCTATTTTCTGAAAGAATTGCAGTTCATGGTGGCAATCCACTGTTGATCTGCTCTTGTAATGCCTAGCCACCCACTGCATGATGAACAATATCAAATAGGGAGCAGGATATTCCCCCACTAAGCTGAAATTTACAGTCAAAAGGAGAGGTGACAGACTGTATGTGTATGAATGGAAAGGGGCATGTAAGCTGAAGAGCATTGATAATGTTGGATCTAGGGAGGGCTGTGCTCTTTCTAAATGTATTCCAAATGTCAAAATCCTGCAGTAACTCTAAAAGAAGTGAGCAAAGACAGAATTGTGGAAAATGCTGTGAAGGAAATCCAAATGAAATAGGAAAACTATTGTGTGAGAAGAAAAGTGAAATCTCTGTATGGAAAATGAGCATAAGTCTTAAGAGCACTAATAAAAGAGTCCATTAAGGACTCTTAATTAGGAACAGCCTACTTAAAAGAGTCAAAAAAACCCATCATTCTAGCTTCAGAAAACTAGATTTTCACACAAACTGGCTACAATGCCTTGTTTTGAAGCCAGTGAAACCACAGACTCATGAAGAAGATGCAACACATGTGCTTGAGAACATAACCCATATTGTGGTTGTCATTCAGTGCTGACAAGATTTTCACTGTGAAAGACGCAGCCAAATTGTTGCTTGCATTTCACTGGGATATGAGTAGCTTGTATTATCTCTTTACTATTCAAAATGGTAGGAACACAAACCTGACACAGTAATGGAAAATAACAAAGAAACCTTAGGACTTCGTCATCTAAGCAGGCCATCAGAAGCACAAGAGAGCTCTTGATCCAGTGGGCCTCAGGAGCAAACTCACACAAAACCCTGCTCGTATAGCTGTGTGGGAGGGAAAGACCAAGAACTCCAGTCTTCCACCCTAAAGAGCTTTGCTAGAAAGGACACAGAGAAGTGAAGCTGTAGGGGCAGTGACTCCTCTGGGTGTCCTTTGAAGGACCTCTGAAGGATTTGCCTCATCTCTGAGCTGCCAAAGTGTTTATTATAAAGTCAGTCCTGGATCCTGTGGTATGAATAAGAAAGAAAGCATCACTTTTCCTTCATAACTCTCAAATCATTTCTCAACAAATTGTAGCAGCATTGCACTTTTTTACAAATAGGTGAATACATATGCACAACTGAACTCATTCATGGATACCTAACCACCCAGGGGCAGTGCTAGAAACCACGATGTTCTGCACACATTATGGGAAGTTGTTTTCCCCTTAAATCTTCTCCTTTTCTGCAGAGGGATCTGTATCCTGTGTGTGTATACCACTCAATACTGATTTTTTACGAATACAATACATTTTTGTGATATTTCAAAATTCCAGGACTAGGGCACATGAACATGTAGACAAGCATTGAACTTTTTCTGAAGGACGAACATACATGGAGGTATAATATTAGAGTCTGAAGATATTTCAGAGATTTCCAAGGCTACCCAAAAGCAGAATTAATGAGAGTTTTCAGTACACCTGTTTGTGTGTATCTATAGCAATGAGTCTTCTGTGACTGAAGAGAAAATAAATCTCAGGAGCATGCTAGAAAGTCCACTTCACATAGAGAGATGAATTTTGTGTATATTTTTGAGGCATACTATTTAAAAAGGAATTGTCTTAACTGTAAACAATTTACACGTTGAAAGCTGTGGTGCTCATTCTGGAGAACAACTCTCACAGTACAAATCCCACTTCATTCATTTAGACAATAAAAGATGGCTATAGGTTAGAAATATGGAAATGATATTTATCCAGCAGCCACTGCCCTTTCCTGGTATGTCCTACCTGACGGAAAGAAAGTTTGGTAAAATATTGCCAATAATTCTTTTGGGATAGTTGTTGTGCAGTACTATTTTCCTTTAGCATTCCCCTTCTTATTTTTGACAGTTTTTCCTGTATTGTGCTAGGCTTAGAAGCTGACTTGTTAAAGCATCTATTTTTCCTCCTATTTTCACGTGTGCTAACTATTGTATAACAAGCGCATGCTTCACACAGCATCGAGCAACTTTCCCTAGTAGAGGGCTGCGGCACGAGGTGCAGGCCGATGAATTTGTCTCTCTGTCTCCTGATATTATTCATTGTGGAATCCTGGGCCAGCACTAGTCTCTACGGTGTTTTCAGTTTACATTCCTTGTTCTGGAAGATGCCAAGAAACAGCAAGAAAGCATTTATTAAATTAGACAGGGAGACATTACAAAACAGGAAGGGAGCTGGATGGATGAGTATTTATCTTCAGAAGGTCCCAGCAAAAAGATTTGCTCAAATTGCTGGAAATTATTCAGTTTGGTATTCTATAGGCTTCTACCACATTTCTGTTGGCTAAACTCCTCTTTCTAAATTGTGTGTGCACTTGCGGCCTGTATGGAGGTACAAAGAAATATGTTTCTTTAAGTGGGACTATATGAGTGTCATGGAATGAACTTACTATGCATTTGCCATCTGTGGAAAACTGTTCAAAATAAAATGAAGTCTACAGAGAGGGTGAAAGAATTTTTGTCATTGAAGGTATTCCTTTTTCAAGCAGCTAAAAGATGCAAAGTGTATGACTTTGACTTTTGAGCTTAGCTGAAATGAAGTATCTGTCGCATTCTAAACTCAGAATGAAAGATTACTTTCTATGGGCTCTATTCAGCAAAAAGTCCAATTTTTGTGGTTTTGGCAACAGTTACCTTGTGGGTTTCAATGGTTTAACTTTCACTGAGCTGAAGTCTCAATCGAGAGCCAGAAGTTTCTCCACACCTCTCCCTTGAGAATCATCCTGGAGGTTCTGGCAGCAGTTCTTCACTAGTACTGAAAAGATGTCATGATCCTGAAGCACATAGTTTTGCTTTATATTTACTCATTTCTACAGAGTACCTTGACTCCATTTTGACCTGCTATAGCATCTGGAAATGCATATGTGTTAGTATATATGTTTATTATATACATATATGTACATATATTTTTTATATGTATACTCACATATATATGCCTACTGTTAAAAGGAAGAAATAACCAAGTACTTCTGCATATGTTATGCAGGTCTTCAACAACCAGCTGTAACAATTGTCTGGAGCCACATACTTAGTAGCAAGGGTATAAGTACCACTGACATCCCCAAAGTTTTGTATTTGTGACTTTGCAATCTAGATAATATTTGACATGTGTTTAGATGAAATATATGTACACATATATTGCATAGATGCACACTTTTGATGCAGAAGGAATATTAGGTGAGCTTATGTTTTTTAATATTGCATAGAAAAGATTAGATAACAGGTATGTGCATACGCAGTGCCCCCAGTTGAACAGCATAATGCTGCTTTGAAGGCATATACTCACGGGGTGCATGGGTAAACAGATGCATAGGGAATTCCAAAATCTCCTAACTTCCATTAAAATGAATGTAAGTTATGTGCCTATGCACATTATGCGCACAGAGCATTTGTGTGCACCTTTAAATGTCCGAATGACTTTTAAAGTATGGCTGCAAAGCCTTATCCTGATGTAAAAGAAAGTCTGAGTGAAACTGAGCGAGCTCCTCCCAGCCAGTCAGCCTCAGTTCTTCCCCTCTTCCATAGCAATGGGCAGGCATGCTCAACTGTACCCAGTTCTCTGGGTATTTTGAAATGGACTACAGCTACTATAAAAGCTATTCATTTTTCCATGTATTCCTAACTTCATCTCCATAGGTGGACAGTTCAGCCTCAAACCAATCCTGTGTACAAGTCTAAAGGAGAAAGAGTTAAGGAGCTCTTCTGAAAACACATTTTTAATGCCATAACACCACGTTCATCCTTTACAATGCTTTCTATTAAAGAATTAACTCTGGTGTCTGAAACATTTTTCACTGTTTAGATCTAGAAAGTAACAGTGGTATTCTAAGATACAGGAGCACAATCAAATCACCACCGAGTAAGCTCATACTTAAATCACCTGCTTTGCAACAGTTGCCCGTAAGCATGCATTGTGCACCCTTCCACACTTACCTTCGGTTACAAATACATACAAAAACAGTTACTAGGAAAAGTAGCTTTTGCACTGCAAATTCTCGTCCCACCTTACCTTACTTGTTGATGTGCCAATGCCTTGTGAAGTTATTTGGATGGAAAGAGGTTAAGGTAGTCTGTATCATCTACTATTTGCTCAAGAGGTGGTGATGTAAATTTACCCAGCTAAGTACCTTTGTGCATTTTACGAACAACATGCATATGCTAACTTTGTCAATGTCTCTTCCCTAAAATAGGCAACTTTTCATGGTTGCTTCAGATAGAAGAGAGTGGAGATGCATCATTATCCACCAAAGATTGAGGGAGAGATGGAAGATTTACCCTGGTAAGCTGTATATAGACAGAAGGGGTTACAGGTGCATATTGTGATAGATCTCATTAGAATAAGTTCAGCAATATGAAAGGAATATTAAAAAAATGTGTATAATAAAATCAAAGGACACTACAGAGACAAATAAGATGAAAGCATAAACTGGGAGGAGAGTTTGCCATCAGGTAGTTGGATGTGTGTCAGTACTAACCATTTCAAACCTTTGGCTATGGATGTAGAGACTCAGGCATCAAATGTGAGTTAAGTATCTGCTGCAGTTTATGAGATAATCCATAAAAAATTCTCAGAAAACCATAGGACATTCCATTTGTGTGGCTGTAGAGACAGATTTATATAAGAGAAGGAGAAGGTGGCAGAAATTAGTTTATTTCAATGCAAGTGGAAGCATATTTGCACAGAATGAGACTTACCTGAGGAAGGTGCAATATAAGATAGCTTACGCATAACAGCTGCCATTTAGGGAGGAGTAACATCTTAGGGATGCTTAAAGCACCAGTAGCTGGGCAATTACATGGGATTTTATCCACCTTATCCACATATGAAAAAGATGTAGGAAACACCCTTCTATTACGACAGTGTCCCCCCCCAAAATTAGAGCCTTCTCCCAAATTCCACATCTTTGCCTCCAATAAATATGAAAAAAGTAACTATATAACTTATTTGATTTCAGAATACTGTATTATTTCAGTCATATTATGAGTAGAGTAGGATCAAAAAGCAGTGCAAGTGATCCATGAAAAAACTGAACACAGTTTGTCACATTACATTCCAAATTTTGTACTCTGCAGAATACAAAGTAATGACACACTAGCAAGATGGAGTTTATTGCAACGCTGAATGCTCCAGGTCTGCTAGAAATGGGAAGACAAATACTTTGAGTTCTGGATGCTAAAGTGAAGACAGCATTTAGCCAAATCCCTTGTCTAAATGTCAGCTTACTTACTTACTTCCTCTCTTTCTTTCTTTCTTTGTTTCTTTGAAGGATATCTTTCTGAAGTTTTGAAAAGTAGATTTGGAAGTGAATGTCATGTAGAGAGCAGCTGAGGCTGGACTCCATCAGGCTGAGCTGTTTGCCACAGTCTGGGTATTTTCTTTAAGTGGTTCAGAAGTGGGTACAATTTTCCATTACCGGGCTCAGCTGAACAGGCTGGGAGGGAACCTGTTCTCAGGCACATGGAGAGTAATAGTTTGTCTGAGCAGAACCATATAACAAAACTCCTTTCTCAGTGTGGTTGGAAACTTTGTTGTATATCAGGAGAAATCCAGACAAAAGGGCAGTTCCAAGAAGGACACTACAATGGCAGACTAATGCAGCACGACAGACAGAATGAAATACAATCTACCACTAGCTCAAGTAATAATTTGTTGTATTACCGAAATCTTGCCAGGTAGCTGATGGTTCTACTAGAAAAAGACAATTTCAAGATACCCACAAGTGGTAAGTCAAATAGTGCCAGTTAACACCTGCTCATCTTTAGTTTTTATAGGATGATTTCCACATTTTAAATAGTAAATAAGTTTCTAGTTCTCCTGCTAGCGAAAGAAGCAGGTGCTGTGTCCATTTAAAAACAAATATTTTATTCTACTAGTTGAATCAAGAGCAGCAAAATCCATCCGTCCCAAGAATCTTCTCTGCTCTTCTTCTGAGTTTTTACAAGAGTTGTAAAAAAGTCATTACTGCTTATAGCATAAAAATATTTTCCAATTAAAACAGTGGCCTGCTTTTAATAAATCCCAAAGTTATTGTTGGCTCTGAATTTCCTACGTGTAACCAAACGAATATTTTTTGTGTGTGCAAGTCATGAAACTTAATATACCCTGTAAAACTGTTCAAATCCTTCAACAACTCATTTAGTCTATGCAGATGTCAGAAGAGCTGAAGCTGTATTTTAAACTATTAAATACTCACACCTGACCTTTCTTTTGTTACTATTATCTCCATAAGTAGGAAAGGTTGTATTGGCAACATTTTTACTGGGTTCCTGGGGGAAAGGGAATTTGCCTTCTCTGCTATCAAAAGGATAACCTACTTCAGAGCTCTACCTTTCCTGCAAAAGTAGTACATTTTATCAGACATACAATAACGATATGTAGGGAAACATTTTTTATTTGTCTTGCGGCTTAGTCAGGTAAATTGTTGGTCATTTGAAAAGTTTCCTTGAATTAAAATCTGATCCATTAAAGTAAAAGGAAATGTAGTTACTGCATTTGATACTGTTAAGATTTCACCCTCTCTTGTTTTTCATGCACAAAGGGTGGTTAGGCTGGCTGGTCTGTTTCCATCAGTCATGTCTTCACCTGAAGGAAGAACAGGTTTGTCTCTGTTCTCAACTTTGTTCCAAATAGGAGGCTCTTCACTGGACTGTGGTGAGATATTTCTTCAACGCTTCCTTACACAACCAGAGTATTTCACATTTCAGCTGGAAATATCTTTCATGTGATTTTATTATGGCTCCCAGTCAGGAAAGCACCCTTACTGAGAACAATATACAAACCACAGCTATCCTGTGCTGGATCCTCCACCATTTCTGAGTACTTCAGCAAATGGCTGGCACTCAGCACTCCCCTAGGAACCCACACAGTGGTGGATTTAACCAAAATTAAGTGAGCAGTTATGGTAAGGGAATTATCTAAGCCTGAGTGACATAAATGCACAGGATCCAGATAACCCCTTCAGAGGTTTCCAACTTAGGTGTTAGAATGATTCGGCATACAGAGATACTACCACCACCATCACCACCACCACCACTTGTGTGGGCTTTTTTTGAATGAAAATAACCATGTCTGCTGTGTTTTATGCTGGACTCAGTACCATCCCAGGTGCAATAGGCATACTCAGTATATCATACCTCTCTAGACAGTCTAGTCAAATTAAATTTAGGCTTCCCTTGTGATGCATCTTTGGATTGTGGCAATTTATACAGGAGTTAATCACCATTCTCCTCAGAGCTGGGAATTTCTACACTTTCAGATGTGCCTAGTTTTTAGTACACAGGAAACATTCAAGCTGAGCAGGGACATACAGTTGAGCTTCAAGAGCATGTGGGTTGAGACTTTCATAGAATTATAGGATGTTCAAATTGCTTTTCAGAGGAAAAGCACCTAAAATTTATACAGGTCCCATTTTAGGTGCCAAGTAGGTATGCTGTGTGTTTCCCAAGTCTGGAAATTCAGCAAAATTAAATTAGGCATACTTCCATTTAGTTAACTATGCTAATGATAACCCCATGTTTTAGAAATTGTAAGACCTAAAGGAATTACCATGATTGTAAAACCTTATTTCTAAGAAGACAGAATTAAAGAAAGTTGAAAAAAATCACTAGGTGATTTTCCATGAAGCTTATAACCCTTCTTTGAACTGCAGTATGTCTTACAGAAAAGTATCCAGTCCTGATTTAAAGACTTTGAATGTTACGGACTATGCCAGGAGTCAGAGAGAGAGTTGCAAAAAATAAACCTTGCCAAGGCTTGTTGTGAATGGAGAGCCAGGCTTCCTGAGAGGGTGATTTATGACAGAAACCTAACTGCAACTTTACACCACATTTACACTCTGCAAGACCCCCTGCAGAGATGTCCATCTCTAATGTTGAATATGTCCCCTTGAGTTCTGTTGTCTTAAGTCTGCCTGATGTGGCTGTTCAGTGCTTTTTATCACCTAATATTCTAATATCCATTTACAGGAAGACTGACCAATTCAAGGATTCAGGAAGAAATGAATAATTATTGATCAGATAATTTAAGAAGTCAATCTGAGAATCAGTTTTCCATTTTTATAATTAGAAAAGCTTGACAGTGATACTCCTGATACTTCTTATCACCCATGAACGTCACTGAAGTTAAGGGGGGCGGGGTGCATGTGTTTAGCACCTCAGGGCCAGCTATGCAATAGCCAGTAGATCAGAGTAAGTTCAGTTTTCTGAAATAGAAGGATGTGACCACTTCAGTGACTAACAGCACAGTCTAGTATCCTTAACAGTTATAAAACAGCCTGCCCATAGAATGATTTTTTTGAGAATCTGCAAGTGATTCATTGACAAGTCGAAGCTGATGTAAAGAATTATTTAGATAAACTTAGCACTGCACTGGTGCTCTAAACAATTTAAATCACAGAACAGCCTCTTCAGACTTCCCTTGTATGTCAAGTTTGGAGGAATTTTGGTAGAGGCAATGCCTGAGGAATTTCCACAGTCACTGTCATTTTCCTTCCTCGGGAAATTGCTCAGTTTGCAGCCATTTCAGGAGAAGGCAGCTTTCTTGTCCTTCTCTCCTTTGGTCCCAAAGTTTTCTTTTAAAACTGACTGCAGCTTCCCTTCTTATCATCCTCCCATAGTGCTCCCTGGCTCTCTGGTCAGCATTTTCAGCCAGTTTGGCTGTCTCACGACTATTTCTCCCACCATTGGCAGGCACCATTTGAGGCACCCCAAACCTGGAATAGTCAGGAAAAATCTGGGGGACACACAGCCACCAGTGGCCCCTGGGTGCCTCTTGCCACAAGGCTGGGTGAGCCCTGCACTGGAGCAAGCCCTCCTATGTGTTTTGGTTTCAAAACCGGGAAAGTTTTTGCCTGTGCTTTTCTGAGGGAGATTCCAGGTGATAAAGTGCATCAGGTCTGAGATTCATGAAAAAAGTGCTCTTTGCATCAGTTCTGCTCAGAAGAAGACAGGCAGCAGTTGCAATGTGTGACTAGGAAAAAAATATGTGATAGTGGGAAGGCACATGGGGTGCAGGAAAACAGGTGAGCACGCAAGCTGGAGGGAATTGTCAACAACCAACGTCAACAGCGCTCCAACTGGAAGCCAAACCGTCTGATTGCTGTGTTGTTTAAAGCGGCCTAAAAGAGCAAATGCATATCTGATCAAAAGAGCTGAAAAGGAAACACTCTCTAACAGTCAGAAATAAGACATTCATACATTCTTCTAGAATTTCTTTTTTAGTGTTCATGTACGTAATGGCCATATATCCATTATCTTTAAAAGGAATTCTTCAACAAAAAGAAATGATGAAGTGTAGTTAAATCTGTGCTTTATTTACTATGTTTTTTATGCATTATGATTATTATGAATACAGGATTACTGTACATATTAATAAAAAATCGCCTTATAAACTCAAAGCAGTTCACAGAAATGAGTTAAAATTAACATGACTATATCTATTTTATGTGAGAACATGTAAAAAAATTAACTTCATCCTCCATAATTACCAGGCAGAGAGAATTAGAATCCTTAGTCAAGTCCTTTCAATGTAATCTAGGACTATAATTTATTAAGATACTTGATACACACCTAACGTATCATGTCACTTTGGGGCAGAGGTAAGGTTGTTTGGTAGCTTTTCATGTGCAAATATATATGCTGCTGTATTTGGGTTTTTTAATCTTACATTCATTATATTTTCTGTTCTTATAATGTTTGTTTTAGAAATACCACAACAGCCTCGTAAAAGCATTTCATGCCAAATCACTGCTATGTATGTACTTTCAACCTCATTGTAGATTTTTCTAGGAATATACATGTGCATTCAGGCACTTCATGCAGAACAGCTAAACAGTAATTTGGAAATTTTGTTTTCAGCATCAAAGTGAAGCTATGAACTCTTCCCCTAAAGAGGTGTTCCTGAAGATAGACTGGAGAACCTTGTCACTGGATAAGACATCTGCACCCACGTGGAGTCAGCATCTGTCCCTTCAGTTATCTTGGAAGATGAAGGGCATGTGCAGGCAGCAATTGATAGGCGCTACACAGGCAAGCGTGGGACTCAGGATGGTGCAGCCCATAGAAGGGGGGTTTGCTCTGGGGGGCTCCCCAAGGGTTAAGGAACCCCGGGTGCACCATGGCCAGTGTCACCGCACTGTGGGGTTGCTGTAGCTTAGCAGCACACCCTCGAATGACCCCATGATTGCTGAACAAAACAAGTCCAGACAAAGGGGAAGTGACGCCGCAGACTTGTGCCATAAACATCTCAGTGCTGTGGAATTCCCCACTGAATGATCTGTTGATGTGAGTATTGCTATCAACTGAGCACTGTTGTGAGCTGAGCACTAGGTCACCTGTTGATATGCATGCTATTATTGACTGAGGCCATACAGGTGTTGTGTAACTGTGGGCTGGCGTTGTTTGACTGGATATAAAAGAGAGTAAACCACATACCTTTCTGTGGACTTGGACCACTGTCATTTGGCCTGCAGACCCAACAACCCACCCACTGGTGGGGGCGCCCCGATGCCAACAGCGCGGTGAGAACAATCCAGGTAAAACTATACCAGAGGGGTGTCCCTCCAGGAAAGGGCAAGAACATTCGTGTTACCCTGCATCCATGGTTTCAATCCAGGGAAAACTAAACCGGAGGGGTGGCCCATAAGAAAGGTGGAGAATGGTCATTGTACCGTGCATCTGTGGTTTAACCATAGAGCTCTGATAGGTATACATATTTTCAGTTCTGTTACTATACTTTTAGCTTTGTTATAAGCTTTTATCTCTAATAAATTCTCATACTCGACAAATGACTCTCTCTCGAGTTCAGCATGACTAATCCTGGAATCTGACAGAATCCCAGATGCCCCTCTATTGCTGCATCACAGCAAGATATTTCAGCAGATGGAAGATATACAGCTCTAAGTTTTCTTGCATTTTTCTTGCATTTTCTTTTTCATATTTGATTGATTTTAGTTTAATTTGTAAAGCCATGCCCCTAAACATTTCATACTTGTTGCATCACTCTCTAATTTTAAATCAGTATTTAGAAACATTGCCTATTTTCCATTTTAAAGTGCAGCCGTTGCCTATTTCCTTTATTTGCCTGTTTTTAGAGTATACCATTTTCTACAATGTTCTCCCTGCCAAAAACAAAAATGACTTTCTCAGCTGACTAATTTCAGTACCTTTGCAATAAATTACTTTTTCACAGCATCATAACTCAAATCACTGCCATGAGTTCAAAACAGCTTGTAAATGATGTACAACTAGACAAAAATATTTATCAGCATAATTTCACATCGCTGACACCTCTTTTGGACACAGACAGCAGATTTATTTTCCAGCAGTGTCTGAAGCAATGGTATCCACTTTGTCTATAACACCATTTGTGTCAAAGCAATTTTGCATGCTTTCAACCATTCTGCTCAAGAGTGGCTGAGTGCTGTGACATTTTGCAGTTGCATGCTGGGAGAAGTAGTCCCCCACAGGACATACTTCCCATACTAAAGGGATTACAATCTCCTTGTTTTATGCGTATCTGGTTTAGACCTTCAGCTCCATGCAAGTTGCCAATGCAATTGCTCAGTTGGGCAACATTTGGATGTTTCTCTCTTAGGTTTTCCAGCCTGTTTTAATACACAATATCTGTCCTGTTCAGATCTTGGCTGTATTGAACTTTCTTTTCTGGAACTGCAAAATATCATAAGTTTGGCTGCCTAGCACTACTGTCTAATGTAATACTCCTAACTCATCTTTAAAAAGTCTGCCAAAGTCAGATTACTGCAAACATGAAGCTCAGATATATCTAATATAACTTTAGGAAAACCATGTGCTGTCTCTGCATCACTATTATTGTTCTGGAAAGAATAGCAGCAGATAGGATTTGACATCTACTGTCTGCTCTGGTAGTTGTGGTGGCTGCTTAGAAGAAAAATGTAATAGGCATATGACAGTCCATCAGGGTGTCTTTTGAACCATACGTTTAAAGCTACAAGTCATCTCCATCAGAGTAACTGGCATTTGGTTGTGGTTCCAATTAAGGATGTTTGCTAGATTCATTTTAATGTAAATTCTAGTCAGGTTGCAAGTCTCATTTACAACCCTATATCACTTTCTTTGTAAAAAACAAGCCAAAAACTTTCAGAATGCATTCTTTTCATGTTGAAACTATCCATGTCTGACACAATCAGACAGTTCTTCCCCCAGAGTTAAATAAAATGCCTCCTTCTAGTTCTCTGTTAACTGAACAAGAAAATGAAGGTCATATCAATGGCTCAGAAAAGATGTCTGTGTTTTTCAGCTGTACATTTATGGGTTCCTCACTGAGGTACAGCCACTGTCAGACTGAAAAATAGTTTGAATGCTAAATGCCAAACCAAATCAAAATATGTTCTGTGTGCTCAGAAAGAATCCTCCTGATTTCAAGAACATTTATCCGGTGAATTAAGTTAAGAGACATGAATAAGCCTCAACAGATTAGGATCTTCGTTCCAAGAGATGAACAAATACTCCAAATTTCATGGAGCTCTGAAAAAGACAGCATAGCAGCCTTGCTGTAGCTCATTATAATGTCCATAGAGCAGGGGGGAAAAAAACTGTGGAAGTCCATAGTGCTGCAGATAAAACTTTTTAATGTTATTAAAATTAAAATGAATCTGCCAATCTGTAACTCAGTCATAGCTGTACAAAACCTCTGCAGCTAGGCTATTAATAATCAAGAAGCTAGGAAGGCTCCCGGATTTTATTTCCAGGTGCTTCCTCAGGTGTGCAGTCTTCTCATTAAATGATGAGCTTAAATGAGGCTAATGAGGTACTGAAGCCAGCATGAGGTATGGTTACCTTCAAGCATTTCAGTTTGGAAAATATTGCTGTAAAGTCAGTGGGACTGACCAAGGGCAAAGCAAGCAGACTTTGGCCAGGTATGTTTGGCAGTAGCGTGTTAATACTGAAAAAGAGAATTGTAACTCTAATGTTTGAATTATCTTCTCTTTCACAGTTTGTACGTGCTCTGAATGCCACCCCCTTAAGCAAAGTGGTGATCTCCAAAATGTTTGGAAAAACCTAAACGTTATATGGTGACCGCTTTCTGTCATAGGGAATGACACCAAAGGTACAACCAGCTGTGAGGAGTGTATAGAGATGACAGACTGATCCCAGGGGTTTCTTCTCCAGTGTTTGGCCCCCCAGTCCTCAACAGGAAAGAGGAACAAATAAGAGACCCTCTGGGACTTTCTGCAACACTAGCTGAATTTGGTCCTGAATTACTGAGTATGCTAATGACACGATGACCATCTTTCCATGTTTAGTGGGGCTTTATTTCTTTTTATAAAGCTTTAAAACTTATGGTAGCCACAGTGCTTAGAATGTGACAGAAAATGGATGCACAGTGATTTAAAAATCTACTCCATTGCTAACAGAAGAGCTCTCTTCAGCTCCCAAACACGTTCTCCCAAGACACACAGGGGAACATCATGCTGGTGACACCACACAACAAAAACACTTCATGGGTGGTAGTTTGCATAGCCCTAACCTTCCCTTCCCTCCCCTCCCCAAACACTCATCCTTCCTCCTGGCCTCCTGAGAGAGACGCTGTCAGCCAGGTCTATTGCAGGCCCTGGCATCCCTTTGTAGGTGATTTGGGGGTCAGTCACTTACACTTACGCATTTGTCAAAAGGATTCTCAGTGGCAAAAAGGCAGCTGGCTCAGCAGCACTAGGAGAACAGCAGCTGTCTGGCTGGAAAGAGGCAGCTAAAGTGGGTGTACCCAGGAAGGGAGTAAGAGGATCTCCTTCGAGCTAGCCTGCACAGTGTTATGCATTGCCTGGCCTTTGGTGGAGCCCTTGCTTCCAGCTACATTGGTAGGGACTGATTAACCACCAACCATTATGTCCCTTGGGATGTGTTTGTGTAATCCATGGAAATGGGACTCTGCAGAATCCATCATGCCCTAGTCCTGGCCCTGTAATCTCCAGATAAATACTGCCTGTGCTAGCAAGCTGTCATCAATTAAAACAATATGCTCAAAAATATCTAATGGTCCCAGTGTTAATCCCAGTCAGAATTCAGTTTCTGAAAACTCTCTGGCCAAACTAACAGATACAGATAATAAATTATTCCTTTGAAAATAAATAAATAAATTCCAAAACTATTTCTGTGATTACACAAACATTTCAGGGGTTATATGAATCTTCTTAACATGACATCCACAGTACAAGACAGATACGTATTTTTCCACATTAAGGTCTTAAGATAGGATATCCCATCAGTCTGCTGCTCAGACAATTAGCATATTAGCTAAATTTGCTGACAGGCATTCTGTGTGAGATTTATATTTCCTTTCAGTCCAAGTGAAATATTTGTCTTTCTGCAGTGTTTTCCAAGAACATACAGCATGTTTGAGAGCTTTACTGTCCTATTTTGATAACTAAGTCCAAAACTAAGCTTAAAATGAATTGCCCAACACAGCTTTCATGAAATGTCAAAATGCAGCTGGCAAAGGAAGATAATAGATCATAAAGGTGGCATTCTCAGGGAGCTAACTGGTGCCATTATGCTTCAGGCTCTGTCCATGGCTACATTGCATACCCTTGCTTGGAGGGGTTTATAGCTTGGTTGCAAAAATGTTTTCTGGATGAAACTTGGCAGACAGGTCTTTTCTTGAGAGCAAATACATTTTAAAACAAATTTCCACACACACGCAGAATCTGTCTAATGTGATGCTTTAAGCAATGCACAGTCAAACTGAGCTGAGTTGGTGAGCTGCAACACATGCAGCACAGCCCTGAGGGGCTAGCTCTACTCAGCCTGTCACCTTTCCTACTGGGGAATCAACAAAGTTTCCGCTTTCACCCTGGAAAAGGCAGATCTCTCCCACCAACTCAGCTGAATGGGATGCAGGCATTTAGGAGCAGCAACCATGACTATATGGGAAGGGAGAGGGCTGGAAGAGCATTTCCTACCTGGAGCTGCTCTAGGCTCAGGGGTGGAAGCTCAGGGTCACTGCTTTTCCCCTGCTCCTGAGCAGGGGCTCAGCTCCCCAGCTGGAAACAGCTGATGGCTCCGCATTTAGGGGGCTTTTGCAGATGCACTTTTAGGGCTCACCTCCTCTGTATGCTCACAGAAGGAGTAGAAACAGTTGCAAAAGCAACAGCTTCCTCTTCTGTCTGTTTTTCCTCCAAGACCATCAAAGCATGTCAGATGTTCATTAAGCCTCATCATATTACCAGTACAATGCTCTGTAAGCCATTGCCTGCTTCACAGCTAGATAACCATGAGAAGTGAGTGGCTTCGGGCTCCTGCAGAATCAAAGAAACAATGTGGATATCTTTGCCCTTTTACCTGCTCTTATGATAATACATTTCAGGGTCAGTAGACAGGCTTCGCTTCTGGTAAAATAGGCTATGACTCTCACTGCTCTTAAAAGCAGCCTGGACTGGGCCCCTGGGGCTGTCCCAATGAGCAAAAAGCCTCCAGTCTCTCTTGAATATCTGAGACATGCAAGGAAGCTCTTCTCTTTGCCTGGTCACAGTCATATATCACTCACGTGTATTGTCGCAGCTGTGCTATATGACATGGCTGGCCAGTCTGGCCTGGGCCGTGGGGAGCATGGGGGAGGACTCATGTGGCCCCCCACTCTTTTTAATATGACTCTTTTATTCACCAGAAATAGTAATTTTATTTGAACCAAAGTTGTTTTTTAATTAGAGCTTAATTCAAAGACAAAGTTTCTGATTAATAAGAAAAAAATGCAGAAATTTCAAAACAGTTCAATTTAGCATTTCCAAAATGAAGTGTTTTGCTTTTCTGGAATAGATTCAAAAGGCACATTAAAAAAATATTCCAGAAAAACAAAATAAAGCACACCAGCCAGAGAAGAAAATGATGGCATATAGCCTGTACTTTGGGCAATCAATTTGATTATGAGCTGCACTTTGAATACGCTGTCTTCCTGGAGAGGGCACTCACTCGCCTTTGAACAAGAGTGTCATTCTGGCTTGTCCTTCTGTCCCTACGAATATTGATTTGTTCATACAAAATATTTAGCTTCAGCTCATCCCAGAGTTCCTGATATCCTGGTGGCTAGGAGGTAGATGGCCTAGCTTTAACATCCCTGCTCTGGCTCAAGCTCAAAGAAGAAACATTTCCACACTGGTCTTCTCATTCATAAAGTGAGCAAAAGAGCAACAACTGACAAAAATTCTGAATTCAAACCATAAAAGCTTCTCTAATTTCCATTTTGGCTGTTGAGCTGAAAAATAAGTCACAGATTGAATGAATTCACACAAAAGAAATGAAAGTTTTAGCAAATCTAGTATATTTCCACAAAAAAAAAAAAATAGTTCATCAACATTCTCTGGTGAAATACCATTGTGTTAAGAAATGATTGAAGCAATGTCAAATGATGACTTTCATAGAAGATTTAATGAAAGCAACATTGTTCTAGAATAGCCAATCCTAAATTCCAGAAGCAAAGACCTATGTATAGTCATCAGAAGGCTAAAAATCTTGCAAGATAATGTCTGGCCTAAACTTTTGGTCAGCAACTTGAACTTGAATTAAACACCAAGAATGTATTTTATTCTCATTTACTTCAGTTGTCCTCTAGGGACAGAAAAGACAAAGAGTTGCCCTCTAGAATCTGTATTTAAAGTATGTATTACTTCTTTTAAACATATGCTTTAGCTCATATCTCAACCAACAGATTAAAGCTTTGAACTTTCAAATTGGCATCTAACTTTATAGCATTTTCTTAAAATTAGAAATTTCTAGGATCAGCATATAGATGTGGGCAAGAAACATCACCAGGAATGTCTGATTTCACAGTGGGTAAGTAAATCAAGCTTCTGATGCTACAAATTTGGCCATTATGACCTATGTCACCTCATAAATCTTATTACGTTAAATTTCTGACAACATCTGACCAGATTTGTATATCTGATATGTCTTTTGACTGTATCAGTTACCCAAACTAGCTGGTAGTAGGAATTACCAAATCCCATGGCCTTCAGAGTGAGAGGACTCAGAGACTGTTTTCTCACCAATTCACAGCACTTCCAATCAGCTCCCAAGCACAGAATCCTCTCTTTGGAGTTCACCCAGATTTAGCTGTTCCAGGTCAACTCTTGAACTCTTTCTGCTTCTACTAAATTGTCCGTCCTCTACACTTACTCAAAGTGATACTATATATAAACTGTAAACACAGGCTTTAAATATTGCTGCATTTTTTTGTTGTACCAAGAAATTTCTATTTGGATTAGATAATCTCTACAAATGAGGAACGCTCCAGTAAAGTTGCAAATTTTCTTTGCAGAAGACACACTGATGTTACAAAGCTGGGTTAGCTCAGTTGTTTGGTATCATGGTAGGAATTAGTTGCAGCCATATGTGAAATAAAAACAAGCATCTGAATTTAAAGAATCGAATAAAGAAAAACCTGAAATCTTTATTTAAGGGATTTCATGGATACTACCCTGAAAGATAACTGTTATAGAAAGAAATGGTGGGGTTAAAAGTTGAATTCATTATACTAAAAAGAAATAAAGTTGATGTGTGTAATTAATATAATCCCTGTTAATTTTTTGTTTTTCTTGGTTCTCTTATGCACGTTCTCTCTTCAAGTCACTTGGCTTTCATTCCTCAGTAAACCAATTACTTCAGTGCTCTATTAGCTTTACATTCACTGTTCTCAGTCAACTTTCTTATACCCATGAAATCTTATTTATGCACAAGATGCACAAGAAAAAGACCAAAGAGATTTGAGCTCTATCGGATTGGCCAGGTTTGACAGAAACTATAAAAAGCAACTATTTCTGAGGTCAATCTATTCAAGTATGCAGGGAAGCTCATCTGAGGCATTCAGAGGTTAAGGCGTTGTGAGTGCAGTGGTAAGATCTGAATGCCTGGGATCAGATGGAGTTACTTGCATCTACTCTTTCTCACCATTTTAGATTGTGGTTCTAAGTCATCATCCTTCAGCTCAGACACTGCAGAGGGATAGGATACATCCCTGCACATGGCAGGCATCCTGTGGCTTGAGCAGAGATCTCAGTGGAGGATCAGGGCATGTGAAGGGACCAGGAGATCCCCCTGACCTATTCCTCCTTGAAAGTTCAACCATGGTTATCATCCTTTCAAGAGGCCAGAAATCATTCCAATTCCTCCACAAGGAAGGAGTTCGAGTCTTGTGGTAATATGACAAATGAACAGTTTAAAGCTACTTATAATTACCAAGAGCATCAGCCTTTGAGCCAGCAGCCATTTCGTCCTTACTAAGTCGAAACAGGACTGCTCAACATTGGGTGACTGGTATTTCTCTTTTCCTTTGCACTTACCTCTTCAGGGTCTCTTCTCTCACTTTCTTTCTCAATACAATAATTTAAAGTTTGGTAACAAACTCTGCTATAATTTCTCAGTAATCTGAGAGCATAACCACAGCTGCAGTTTGAGGTTGCCAGCAATTCCTGCTACTGGCAATTTTCCGTCAGTCTTGTTAAGAAAGCTGCCACAATTTTACCACAAATACTAAGTCTGTGGCATACTCCAGAATTTGCATACAATTGCCATTAGCTTACCAAAGTGATCATTTCTGTTAACAATAGCTCTCTAAAACTGCTTGAACATTGGACTTTGGCCAAGCCAGTCTGTTCTACATTCTGCAAAGCATTTTAATGTGAAACCTTTTAATAGAAATCATCACAAAAAGCCACTTTGAGATCATGCCTACTATCTGCAAGACTTGAAAAACTAATTGTATACTTGCTTTTTAGATTATTTGTACTGCTTTTTCCACAGAAAATTGTTGGAAGCGTAGTTAGCCAAAATTTAAGTACAAGTTATTTTGTTAACATTATTAAAATGCATATTCAGCAAATTCATTTGGCTGCATTAGCTTGTACATTCATGCAGCTTCTGAGTCCATATACTGTGTTACTAGTAGTTCATAAGAAAATCTATACCAAGCTGTGTTATTGTTGCCTTTTGATTTTATAGGCTACATGGAGGGTACATGTAAAGTAAACTGTAAAAAATCTAATGCTATGAAAAACATTTGTAATGTTACTTAGAACCAGAACTTAGAAACTGATTTGGTTTAGAATTTTAAATTAAATCCAATCAATCTTCTCCAAAATTGATTAATTTGGATGAAGTTTCAAACAATTTTTTAATGATGTATTTTGATGACCATCACTGAAACCTCTATGGATCTTCTATTTCTTTCCATCATATAATTTTGGTATATTTGAAGTCGTATAAAATTATTTCTCCAAAGCACATTACATTTTAAATAATGATTTTGAGTTGAGATATTCTTCCTGTAATCCACAAGTCTCCCACTTTCATTCAGGTTAGGTTTTCGAAAAGATTAAATATTAAAAAGTCTTCTGTAGAAAACTAAATTAAAAAAAAAGAAATTTGTTACCAGATATGTTGTTACCAATTTGTGATTGCAGTCTGAATTATTCAGCATGAAAATCCTGTGCAAGGCACTTGAGGATTTAGATTCATTGCCAGTTCAGCCACTTGGCATATAACTTCTCAAATGCACATATAAATCAGATGTGCTATTCACGTATGTTTTGCTTACACTAGTGCCCAGTCTTGCTTTAGGAGTTAGCATATCGCTGAGAAGGATGGAACAGTTTAAACGCTCTGAAGGGTTGTGGTTTTGATCTAAGAAAACATTGTGGCTGGTCATATCACAAAGGCCACTCATAAAATGCTAAGGGAATCAGTTTTTTAATAACAAAAAATTCACCTATTCAGCAGGTTCTGATTTTTTCATAGGAGCTAGACAGTGTATCAAATTGTCCAGTTAAATAGTGACGCTCTAATGAAGCTGCCTTCTCTCATGAAGGCATTATATCATTCTCTCCATTACTGAAAGAACTTTTGCCCAACCATCCATTTAATGGTGTTCTGTTTACTAAAATGTAATAAGTTTTACTGATTAAAAACAAAAAAAACAAAAAAAATGAACTTGGCTGTTCTTCAAGATGGAAAGAGATTTTGCAAACCTCTGCTGTTTTGAAGGCTGGCACAAGGATAATCTCAAATGAATTTCACTAGTGTTGGTGGTCCTTGAAGGCAAATAGAGAAGGCTCTGCACAATATGAATGTTGGGACTCTGGAATCCCGTTAAAAGTGATAAGACAATTATTGGGAGCTCAAACCTGTACTGCCCTTCTGCATCTAATTGGCATTTTGAATAGAGATGGATCACAGCTCAGTACCATAATTAGTCATTCTCTTCCTTCAATGGGTGGAAACCCAAGAGGGTAGATGTGTTGTAAAGAAAAGGAGAGACACTGAGCTGAAGAGTATTTAAACATTCACATCCAAAATCTTTAGCTTGGGACTCATCTCTATTTAATATCAAGATTTGTAGAACTGTCTCATTCCCACACTTATTTCACTTTTGAAATCCATTTTGGGCAGACTGATAGATTTCTTTCATAAATAATAAGACTAAATTAGTTGATCATCTGGTAATGAAGATCGTCACTACTAGTAAAACATTTCCTCAGAATCATCTTCATAACATGTCATTTCTTCCTGACCTGAGAGAAAGGTAAATTTATCATGCAGCCCAACCATGTTTAAATTAAACCTAGTCTTAGTTAGCAGTCTTAGAACACTTCATTTGTCTATGGCTGTGCTAATGACTTCATAAATCCTCTGACTACTGGTTTCTGATATATTACTGGCAGATATATTACTAGTACTGTTCTCATTCTTCAGTTTCTGAATGAAAGGCTGATGTGCCCTGTTGCCTACTGAAAGTGGCAATGCTATAAGCACATTATATATACTGTTATGAGGGGGAAAAACCTAGATATAAGCTGAAACAGAATTTTTGGTTATTTTTGGTTATTACATGATTTTTACATTATATCCGAACTTGACAGTAACCAGATTAAAATATGGGTATTCTTGCAAGGTTACATAGACAGGGTGTAAAGGTCCTGTTGAGACATACTACATTTCTGGCTCCAGATGAGGTATTTAATCTCATTTTCTTCAGTTTCAGCCTTTCTTTACAGATACAATATTACACCTATTTATAATCAAGTTGATTGAATTAGAGAGGTCTCTTTCAGCAAATCACCCTTTGGGCCTGTCTCTGAATTACCCCATTAATATTGTCCCTTTTAAGAGACTGCTGGAGCTGTGCATAAATTCCTTCTCTTCTCAGAATGATCCAGTATGCACTATTATTATTAAACTATAACAATAGGACTGTAGCATGAAATTAGTAGGACTTGTATTTACACAGCCATTCTGTGTCCAGGAAGCCGAATGATATTCTGTAATCTTTTTCTTGCAGTAGGTATTTCTTTCTTGATTGGTCTGGGCTGTTTTTCTGGCCTGAAAAAGTTTGCCTGTTGTTTCCTGTTGTACGAGCACGCATGATGTTTAGCTCACTGCAGTCACCACTGTCCTTGTTCTAACTCACTCTGCACAAGCCACTTTGCAAGGGCTTCTGTTAGGTGCTGACAAGGTGCACCAGTGAAATAGGCTAATCCCTTGCATCACTGCTCTAGACCTCACTGCGCTTCTGTGCTGCATTTAGAAGAATGGTTACTGTATTCCTCCTGGCCCACCCTCAAATATCTTCTGTTTATTTTAGGAAGGCAGAAGCTTGACTATACAGTGTGCTTCATTGCATATGATTTATATAGATGCAAGGCTGAACCCAAAGTGAAGTCATGGAACAACAATCAGATGAGACAAATTTTCTTCCAGTTATTCACTCTCCTATTTCATAGTCCTCAGCTCAGAAGAGGCATTTTCATGTCTTTTCACAAAGGGCTTTGTCTTATGATATGTACTCAATAGGAGAGCATCATTTCACTCACTTCATCAGAGCTCACTTCAGAGTTCTCACCATTCATTGTCAGTTTTGAACCCAGAAGTGCATTCAATTTCCAGGGCCAGCTGCAACCTGCTGCTTTTCCTCCAATTCACACTGCCATTAGGATATTATGATGACTATTCCAAACAAATACAAAAGAGAGGAAGGAGATGGAGGAAGTAGATGGTGGAAAAGTTGATAATCACAGATAGAAAATAATCTGTAAAATCTGTCAACTAATCTCTGATGAATTCTCACACATCACCACTGTTTACTACATCCATGGGAGATAAACCAGTTCTGCACTTCACTTGTAACTGCTGCTTCAGTCAATGCCTCCCTGATACCATCCCCCAAAAGAAACACATAAGATTGGCTGACATTAGAGAATTAATAAGAAATAGAAAAGGCTGCCTACATTTACAGGAAGAGAACTGCTTCTGCATAGGGTCCTATCTGCTTGGACTTGCAAGCAAGACAAAACAAGCTAAGAGACTCCTTCCCACTCCATCATTCAGAATTAATTAAATTTTGAACTTCTTTGAACTTCCATGTATAACTTTTAAGCCACTTCCGTTTACATTCACATAATACCTGCACAAAGATTATTTATGAACAGATTTCCCCATAACCCATATTTGCATCCGATGAAGAAATCCCTCCCAGTTAGTGTTGCTGGACCAAATTCATGCCCAATGCATGCAGGTGGGATTGAGAGTTAGTCTCTGAACTTCCTGTGTTTCAGGTGGTTCTGTACTAATCACTGATATCTGTAATTTAAATTCTTTCTTAATTGCATTAGGAAGAAATCCAGAGTAAACTCCTTTCCTTGTTCCCATCAGCAGAAGCTGTTAATGGAATATGCTCGGTCATAGCAGACCTGCCAGCACGAACAGACTGTGGTTTCCTGTTCCCGAGGAAGGAAACAATTGGTTTTTCCCACAAGCACATAAAAGAGGCTGCTGCTTTGTAGGTAAACATAAGGGAAGGTGTGTAAGCCACGTACTTCCTTTTGCAGCCAGCTAAGTCAGAAAAGACTGAGATTACTCTGCACATATCTGAAATGCATTCAAGCTCAAGTAAACCAATATGAAAATTATACTCATCTGCTAATAAACTACTATATTTCTCGGAATACACAGCATGTTTCTATTTTAAGCAATGGAAAATTCATCTGGCAGAAGGCAGAAATTTTGATGATACCAAGAAATATAGGTGATAACAATACTTCATTCTTCTTTATCTCCCTTAATTCTTAGCTATAAGTCTTTTTATAAAGATATGGAAGCATTTATATTTTATGACGCATCTACAAAAAAAAAAAAAAAAAAAAAGAAAGAAAAGAAAAGTCATCCTTTCATTAAGATTAAAATTCTAGCCAGGAATGCATACAAATGAGCCAGAGCTATCTTCCTAATGCTGCTGTTGCCTCATTAGGTGGTTTAAGGGAGAGGAGTGGAGAGGAGTGGAGAGGAGTGGAGAGGAGTGGAGAGGAGTGGAGAGGAGTGGAGAGGAGTGGAGAGGAGTGGAAAAAGAAGCCATCATTTCAATGCCCAAATCTAGGCAGCCAACCTTAAAGGTATGTTGATGTCCTCACTATCCAGCTTTGGCAAATCTAAGAACAAAACTCATGGTTCAGTTGCTTTAAATAATCCACAGTCAGAACCGATGATGAACAACAAATACTCAATCTATGCTAGAGTGTCTTAACTTTGGGCACTCATCTGCTGAACTGCAAGTCCTCAGAAGGGATATTTCTCATTTGCTTTTTAATAACTTTGGGGAAAAAAATAAACCACCAAAAATCTATGTTGTCAGCTTTAAATATCCCTTTTAATTGGTTTTCTTAATATTGCTGACTGCTTCTCATCTTACATTATTATATTGCACTGCATATTCAAGATCACCTGAAAAAACAAGATGTTTGGACTATACCACACCAAAACTCACACAAGCTGCATCAGTTTTAGGGAAAAAGGACATGAAATGAATATGCACCTAATTTCAGGATGTTACAGGTCAGATTCAGGCTTTCTTGAATTTTAGGGCACCGGAGACTGCTTTGGGTTTCTGTGGTTTTATGCCTGCAAATGGAATTGCTGTTGACTTTTCACAATCTATTTTATAAGAATTCATATAATTTATGTTTCATTTTCTAGTGTGATTGTAGTTTTTGAGCAAAGCACCTGTAACTTTCACAGCCACTGAAATGCTACATAGTAGTAGGTGCAGCAGAGGGATAGAAGCAATCCAGGGCCTCAGCAGGTCTATTTTACTTTAAACAATGTTGCTCACTGGTCCTTTTGTACCATGAGGGTTGGCTCTTGGTAATCTGTGAATGCTACCTTAGCTTTCTTGCATGTGCTCTTTTTTGGCTTACTTATCAAAAAATGAAACTTTGGACTCTCATTTGTTTTTATAACATGCTTGCTATGCTACTCGTGTTATCCCTTTATGGTGATCAGGGACCACAGAGGATCTTAAGTTCTTATGAAATTTGATAAATGAGCCCCTTGGTATAGCAGCATCTCATACAGTGTGTTTCCTCTCCACCATCTCCTCGCTGAAGCCAGCGAGGGTTTTGCCATTGAGTTCAGCAGGAGTAGGATGAGGCCCCAGTGCTTAGCCCATTATCTTGTTGCTCAATTGCACTACAGCTCACAGGACAGCAAAGCTCAGATGACACTGTGATGTAGGAGTCCTCAGTTTCTTACTGACTTGTCTTACTGACTTGCAGTGCTCTTAGCCTCATCAGAGAGTCTGATAATCCTCAAATGATGTTGTTGACTTCTTGCACTGTTGCCTGGTAATGAAAACAGAGGAATGCTTCCAGCAGTGAGCCATCATCCTTCAGTCCTTAAGAGAAAACACACATGTGAAGAGAAACACACAAACATGAACACATGCACACATATGGCTCATATACATGACCAACTGGCCAGAGCCATGGCTGGCCTATGGAAAATCTTATCTTGGTTAGATTAAAATATACCTCACCTCTTAAGCCTTTTTCCTTCTTGAAAATAGTCATCTTGTTACCTCAGCGAACCACATTTAGTCCAATGCCTTGTATATTTGAAAAATTATATGGTTAAGCAAGACATTTCATAATCATTAATCTATAGTTAACTCAGCCTGCTGTATTATGCAATCCTATGAGGAACAGCTGGGGCGCACTAACCAGAAAGCACTTTTATGGTTTCTCTTAAGGGCCATTAAATCAATGTGATGAGAGCACAGCTGGAAAAAATCCTGCAAAAATTTATCAGATCCCACATAATATGTAAAGGGAGCACTTGGTGCAATTGCAGACTCAGCATCAAGCCCTCTCAGTTGAAACTGCAGGTGGAGGAACATTTACAGCACAGCTCATATTTAGCCCTGCAAAAAGTCTGCTCTCTCTCCCTTTTCCCTTGTCTATGGGGTTTTTCATTTGGACCTCACTAACTCACGTAATTGCTGTGAGTCTCTAAGGGGTGGATTAACTGGATCATGACAACAGCCTTCTTGGCAGTTGCCAGGCTGCCCATTTAAGCCTTTCAAGGTGGAATTTAGTGATGCTGATGCATGAGAAGCTGGCAGTGCTGCCTCACTTTACCATAAGCACATTCTGGCAGTGGCCTGGAAATCTCATGCTTTCCTGCTTCACATCTTGAAACAGAAGACAGAAAGGAAGAAAAATCTTTTAATCTCTGAAACCTGTATGATTCATGACTGTTACCACATTATAGATAATGCAAAATAATGAAGAAGGAAGGCTGTTAGAGACTTATAATGTCCTGCAGAATTAATTTTTGATGAAATAAAGCAGATTGGGAAGCGAAAGGCATGTTCATCAGAATAGAGCAGACAAAACAAAAACAGTATCCCTGATTTGTGGGTGTCTAATGGGTTTTAGGCTACAGAGCAATTTCTTTAACATCTTTCTTAAATGCCTATTAAGGGCCTGGTCCCAGGAGTCTGTTGAAGCCAGTGTACTCCTGCTGTGGACTTCAACAGTCTTTGGATCAGATCCATAAGTGACTCAAATGAAAATTTAGTAGAAAAAGAAGAGCTAAGCATTAAATGAACTCCAGAGGTAGGGACGAAAGAAAAGAAATACAGTCTGAAGGAGACATTACAAAAAAGAGAAAACAGATTTGTGGGAGGATCCAACCAGTGATCCGTGGGTATGTTTGCACACTGGTACAAAAGTGATCATTGCACATGCCTGACAATCACAAGTATTGGGCTGTGATCTAAATGTAGATTAGAAAAAGCAAAAGCTGAGCATTTGAGGCCAGAACTTAAACTCGAATTTATGCAAGGTGGTAGACAGGTGTCTTCCTACTGCTTGACACAAGTGGCTGGTATAAAGCCAGAGGGGTTTACGCATCTAGGCTCATCATGAATGTTTTTATTTACATAGTTTTCTTCCTCTCTTTTCCAAAATGAGCAACCCACAGAGTCTGCTTCCCTGTTTTGCTCCTCTTTATTTGTGAGACTGTGCTCTCTGTAAGTGAAGACACTCACGAAACAGCTGCTTTGTTCAACGCTGCAACATTACAAAATAGCTTAGGGTAGGAACTAAAATCAAACAAACAAAGAAAAAACAGACTGGAAATGTGTATGTGTGGGAGGGAGGGATTTGAAGTAGAAATGAAGAACACTGCCAAATTAGAACTTAGCTATATGTACTGCAGCTAGCAGCTTTACTCTTGCAAAAAGAGCTACGATCTTTAAAGATCACATTTTGGCAGATTGCACATAGATATTATTACAGAAGAGCACAGTGTCAGTATCATGCACATATGAAAAATATATATGTATATATAATACACATGCATATATATGTGTGTATAAAAAGGTTATATGTGTGATTTATGCCATATATCTTCATTTATGCCGTATTTCATATACATAGAATACCTATTTATGCAGACGTACATAATACATATATCTCATAATATAAGAAGACTGCACTTTGAGTCAAAAATATAGGAAAGATCACCTCCCACTGAAACGTCTTCTTTTTCCCTATGACTCTATTCAGCCAAGACATAGGTATCTGGCCTGATGTAATTGAGGATGACTGAATGACTCCCAGACAAAAAAGAAATAAATGCATTTTATGAACCACTGAAGTCTATGAAGGATTTATCACTGACTTCAGTGGGTGCAGGATCAAGTCCTTTCAGTGCTGGATAGCACTGAAATGACCAGGGTGATGATAGCACTGTCTGACCAGGGTCAGACATCCATGCAAAAATCTGAGCTTGAGTACAGAAAGCAGCTCCTTCTGCTTCCTAGGACTTTCAAAGCATATTTACAGGACTGTATACCCATGCAGCAAGAGAAACAAGGAAGAACCGTTTGGACTGGGGAGTGGAGGGAGAAATATCCAGGCAATCCACCATCAGGAAATGCACTTAAAAAAATTCTGTTTCACACTGTGCTCCCTTTTCCTCTACGCACTTTCATCTTCTGCAACTGCACTGAGAAAGCTGAGATCTTTGTGGAAAAGCTGCATTACAGACATGATGCTTGAAGGCTAGAAGCATAACACAAACAAGAGATCTAGGGCATGACTGAGGATAAGGGCAGATGGTGCTCATATTCAGTAATTCTTTAACATTTTCTGTCTCCCCAATGGTATTTGTGTGTGTGTGTGTAAAAGGTTCCACATTCTCCATGGAAAGAGAATTTAAAAAAAAAAAAAAAAAAAACACAAAACTTTGTTTTCAGAAGTGCTATTGGTGCTTAAACATATTTTGACAGGCTTGCTGCTGCTTAAATATCTTGACAGAACCAAAGCAGAAGTACCCTCTGAAGTAGTTCGGTGTTCTTTTCACTGAAGAAGTCTGAAATGAGTTTTGAAACCCAAAGCAGGAAAAGTACAGAATTTCTGAATTTTAAAAACACAGAAAGCCTAGTCTCCCTAGGGAATACAAAAATGTAGAAGGAGAAATCCTGTCTTCCAAAGGTTTGCCAAATGAAATGGGGAAGAGGAGGAATTAATTCTCTTCAGAAACAAAAGAGAAAACAAAGGAGAAAGGCTTTGGTCATGAGCAGCAAGCAGGCAACAGAAAGTCTTGTTGCAGTACTCATTCTCCCCATGGAAATGCAGTCTAGTATAGAGACCGTCTCAGCCCATTTGAGTATTTTACCTCTAGATCAAGATAAGACACCCAGAAGTGAAAAAAAGAGAATTTACTAATGTCATCTCAGAGTCAGTGCTGGCCAGTAGAAAGCTCTTCCACGATTGCACGCTCATGTTTGACAAGCTTGTAACTGCTGTGACACATCAAGTTTATCACATCTGTCAAAAATCTCAGTAGATTCCACAAGAATTGCAAATATAATCCAATTCAGAGCCTTATTTAGCTTTTAGTAGCCACTAGTGAAAGAGAGGACAGACCCTGACCTTATTGCTACTTCAGCTTCCAAGGGGATGTCTTGCTGTGTGAATCTTTATTCATATCCAGATCATCAGAAGAGCACAAAGTGCTCATATCCCCTTTATTATATTTCAGCAAAGAAAAAATGTAGATAACATGGCTCATCTACTGCCATAAATATGAACAGTGCTTCAGTAAATTTTCTCTTCAGATTTCCCTAAAATATTTCATGAACACTTGATCACCCTATTTTCATGGAAACTTTTTTAAAGCATTTTTCATGAACACTATTTTCATTAACACTTGATTGCATCTATTTAATTTCATCCAATTTCTGCCCTTTCAAAAGCATTTTCAAGAAAGAAAGAATACTTTCTTTGTATCCCTTAGATCTTTCCTCCTCATCCTCCATACCAAATCAACATTCTCGTCAAAGAATAAACTTGATTCAGGGCTGCTGGCAAACTCTCATTCTTGGTATCTTCTTATTCAAAATGAAATAAAATCTCAAGAGTCCTACAGGAATAAATTTCAGAGATAACTAAGAATTCTCATAGAGATTTTTCAAAGCTAAAGTGTTTTTTCTTAAAAAATTGGCTCAAAAGTGGTGAGATGTAAGTGTGAGTAAGGGGTAAAGGACATTATGGAAGAGAATAAAATATTTTTTCTCAGATAGAATGCAAACTTTTTTGAATTCACTCATCAAAGTTTGGAAATTACTAAGGTTTTTTTTCATAAAGAAGACAATATGTCTGTACCACTATGAAGCTGTGAAGAAGTGGTGAGTCTACTTTGAAACTGAAGAGTAAGGTCACAAGAAATTTTCCATTCTGTATTCCATAGGAGAGAGATTCAGAGCAGTCCTGTATAAGCAGCAGAGTGTGCTTTGTTTCCGTTAAATCTGGCGACTTGCTAGATAATAGATCACACACCTTCCTTATAAAGAAAACAAAACAAAATCTTTCTGAAAGCTGCAAGCAGGAAACATTCTTAACCATACAAACCTCATACAACACTTCACTGTTTTCTCACTTAGGGATGAAAAGGGAATTTTGCCTTCTTGGAACTTGAAGTATATGAAGCTGCATGACTTACTGTCTTTAAAACACAGCATGATGCTTATTTTTGTTGCATTCATACAAGGTAGCAAATATATCCCTAAGTGGAAGAGTGCTTTTTTATGGTTAGTGATTTGTATTGTGCAATATCTGACTTCACCTTCCATGGCAGAGGTATTAATTACAGCTCACTAAAGCTTTGGCCTTTACTTCCACTGAGGAAGTACATGAAGTCAGTTCTTAACAAACTAAATAAAATAGGCAACTGCAGCCAGTGGTCTGTCTTTTTCTCATAATCACGGTTTGTGTGCAGAGCACAGTTCAACAAGATGCTTCTGGCTTTCCCAGAACCTGCAGGTTCATTTGGTATACCTAAGGCTCATAAAATAAGTATTTCCTCTCCTAACTTGGATTTGGTTCCACAAAAATAAGACAAGATTAAGTAGTTTCCTGATTTTTTTCCTCATATTCCCTTCTTTCTTTAATGTACACCCTCTCAAAACTGATAATCCAGTGAATGTAGCAGTCAGTAATGATTTGGAAGGCCTGTCTCCAGTTACTATTGCTTCTGGGCAGGCAGAAGACTACCTAAATACCAGGCCACAACATATTCAGGCTGTTGCTAATTTTTATGATGAAATTATTTCATGCCAAGTTACATATGAAGGAACAATTAACTAGTCTTTGGACTAAAACATGAGGGAGAGCTGATAACTCTGCCCCTGCAATTTTGTGGTGAAGTAACTGATTGAGAGGAGTCAGGCACAGATTTCAGCCATCGTCAGATGAATCCTGAAAATGAAATAATTTACTAGAACTCAGATGAGCTTCAGATGAGCTTGTTAAGTCTTTGTTTGTATTTTCTTTTTTCCTTACTTGTGCCATTGCATGCTTCATGAGACCAACTGAAAGCAAAGAGAAGAGAGGATGCATCATCCCCTATTATGTTTTGTAAGGGCCGACCTGAAGGGAGAATTCAGAGATGTAATGAAAAGTAGAGAAAAGTAGTGTCCTTCAACTTCAGCTATCTTATTTGTATTTCTCCCTGATTAGTATGCTATACTGAAAGCTGTTTTTTGTGGATGCCACACCTACATCTCCCACCCTCTCTACTGTGTGGGGAGCTGGCTTGCTAGCTAACTTGGTACTAGTGAGCAGAGGAACACCTAATGAATTCCTCTAGGGAAGTAGGTAGAGCACTATGGTGTCAAAATATTATTGTGATGAAATACGTTAGATTTCACATAAGATTGATGACTCTGAAAATGTTGTCTTAGTCCAGGAATCTGTCCTACCACCAAGAAATGAACATTCATGATGGCATGCTGTTAATGCCCAGTGGAAAACTTGATCAACAGCCTCCTTCACCCTGCTTTGGAAAGGACTTCATGCTTTGGAAAGCACTGTGTAAGCAATATTTCTTTCTTGATATATGAAGCATAACTCAAAATGAAAATCCAGTCCTCTCTTTAAAAGACTTCAGCCTATGAAATTTCCTTTTAAAAAGCACATGAATACTGTGCTCTGACAGGCTCTCATCTTATTTATACCTGAACTTTGCAAAGATCAGTGCAATTGCTATGGATTTATACTCCTCTTGTAAAGACCTAAGCGTAGTACTAAGCTCTCATTATAACTGACTATTTTATCCATTAACATATAAAATATTACCATGATGTGCTGGTCTTGAATTTACCATGAAATCAGATCAGCAGGGAAGGAGCTGAAGGAAGAATGACTACTGCTTTTACCCACAACTCCCCAAACTCTACTAATACCTTATCCAAAAAGGTCTACTTTTACTACAATATTTGGTGATAGTGCAATGCTTCCTTGACATCCCATATCTTTGGGATTTTTTATCTCATTGTTAGCAGTAATCTTTCTAAATAAGCTGTGGGAATTTAAGACAGGTACTAGAAGGATGAAAAGCATAATAATTTTCACTCGATGATATTAAACATTTTGGCAATGAAATGCTTACCCACCTTTATAAATTAGGCCTTATGCACTTTTTGCTTAAAAGAAGACAAGAGGAATATATCAGAAAGAATAAAGCTGAAACAAAAAGCCAACAAAACTAAACTGAAAAATTTCTCCTATTTTCAGCAGCTTTGGATTGACTTCCCTCAAACATGTCCAAGTGGCATAGATGGCAAGTTAGTTCAAGAGCTTATGGGTTATAAATATATTTAGATGACAGAAAAATAGCATTATACATTCACGTCTGAGTAAACCACTTACAAAGATTTTTAAAGGATGTTTATACATTCTTAGTTTCTTGCATGATGTAAGTACTGCAATAGAAATACTCCCAAACAAAATGGAAATTGCATCAACTGAATGGCCTTTAAAACCTTAAGCTCCAACACTGTGCGTGTAAGTGTGTGTGTGTTTCCTTCTCCAAGAGATTACCAAATGGCAGTCAGAGACAGCTCAAGCTGTAGCATGTGCTTTTCTCAGGCTATCAATCACATAATATTAAGCATTCATTTGGAAGGAAAGACTTCTTGTGTGCTTTTTAAACTTTCTGTAAATAACTTTTTTTAGACAGGACTAAGAGGCACTGAAGCAGGAAAAACAGATAGTTCACTAATCCAGTGGTACCAGTTGCATTATACTGTACATTTATGGTCATGCAAGCAGACTGGCAAAAAATCCCACACCTCTGTACGGGCACAACTGCATTTAGAGGAAACCATTCTGGTGGCATTCTGGTCTACTCACCCTGGCAACAGGGAGTGGGATTTTTGTCTGAGGACTTCCAGATCACGGTACAAACATCCCATAGGTAACTCTTGTAATACGATTTTGTAGCAAAGTATGGGTGATGGTGGTATTGGCCATTCGTCTGAATCTATTTGGAATGGTTATTCAGAGTAACAGAATTTCAGTGATGCAATGGTAAATGCCATTGATGTTGCCTAGAAAAATGTGAAATGCATTACTATAAAATGTAACAAGAGACTGAACTGAACTGATCAAAGACCAGGAAGCAGCCTAGAACATATTTAGAATCCAAATAGGGATGCATTTTTTCTGATGAGGACTTTTACCTATAGTGGCATAAACCAGCATCCAAAAATCTGCATTTATGGAAATTTTTAAAAATTGCAGCTGAATCTGATTCCACTTTATGATTCCACTTATGGCTGTTCAGATAAACTTTGATGGAACAGGTTTGTAATCCGAAAATGCAGTTCTATCTAAACAAAAACATTTCATGAAATTGTCTTGAAGGAGAAAAGAGTTCTAAAATGTCAAAAGTTCTTGTTTTGTTATTTTTGGGAAAATGTATTGATTTTTTCTTTTGCAAATTACTTCTTTTAATTGCTGATGCAGTACACACTTTTCAAAGTCAAAATGAAAACAACCCACTACAAAACTGTTTTCAGCTTTTTTATTGGAATTTTGGCACTAGAATTTAGAACAAAACAGATTTTAAAGTTCTCCACAAACAGAATTTTTCTTCTCCATACGGCTCAAGTTCTGAACCACATCGGGGTATAATGATTATAGCATGTGATGCAAGTTCAACTTATGAAAAATTCCCAATTATAGAATAATAATAAAAACCATAAGAATCTTAGAAATGCTTTAGGACAATTAAAACACTCAAGGAAACATTGCCCACAGCAATATCAATTGAATCTAACTAGAAAATTAAATCACTCTAATATCCAAAGAAATGACAGATATTTAAATATTCAGAATCACATACTATTTTAGAAAAATATTTGAAAACACACTTAAATACCTATATTGTTACCAGTCATATTATTTTAATATTTATACTCAGAGTTAGAAAGGTTGCATTTTGTCAGAACAAAAATCCCTTTAGTCCAGGATCATTTCTACAATATTGGCCAGTAACTGATGGTAGAGAAATATTATAAGAAGACAGCTTTTCTAAAATAGCCTTTCCTGTGGCATTCTTTCCAATACACCACAGTTTAGGGACTTACAGAGGCAGAGGTTGAAGCTTGACTATCAATTGCAAAAGCTGCTGATAGATCTATCTTCTGTAAATATATGTAATTATTTTGGGGCTCATTTATAGTGTGGGCTGCTACAGCATCCTGTGGTAATGAATGCAAATATTTGATAATACATTTTAATTAACTAGACTGATTGTTCTGTTCCAATTTTGAGTTCATTTCATCTTTATACAAAATGCTTCAACTGTTAGATTTGGGTTTGATTTGTTTTTTTTAAGAGCTTACTAGAACAAATATACAGACTAGGTTTTTATTTGGAGCTGTTTTTAGTTGTAGCCCAAAAGGCTTTATAGAAAACATCTAATGTAAGATTAGTTTTCATGAAAACAAGAAGAACAGAAAAGTGAAGTCCTGATTTCAGCTGTATTTCAAATCCCACCATGTGGAAGCAGTCATTGGATCACTGGATCTTTATGATTTTATGGTAATGGACCTCATATGTATTCACTTTGGCTTAGCCTAAAATCGTGATAGGCAGCAGACTTTATTATGATTACTCCAATATATTCTTATTTACTCCAAACACACCTACATAAGAGATAGTGAAAGGAAAAGAAAAGAATGATCTCAGTCTTTGTTCAGACCGCATGGGAGAAAAAAGTCAGCTGACTCCATGGCCTCCTCTAGGGGTTCAGAAATGGCAGAAAATGTCCACCCAACCTCATTAAATGTTCATCCTGGAGAAGAACCCATCAGGAATTCCCCAGCAAACTTATTTTCCTTGGGAAAAACATTGATTCATCAAAACCAAAACTTTCCATGGAAATACGACATCAGTTTTGATAAAGATGAAATTTCTAATCAAGTAATTTCCTGGCAATTACAGCTTACGGAGGGTATGGGAGGTTTGAATCTCAGCTTGAACTGATCAGAGATAAAACCTGAACCTGGATTTTCCAGTCTCCCGAACTCAGAATGCCGTACAATTTTCATTATTCCAGAGAGGAAAGAGACAAGGACGAGGGAAAAAAGTAGATATTCTCTCAAAAACTTCGAAATATTTGGATTTGTCCCGGTACAGGCAGATTCTTTTTTAATCTTAAACTTTTGCAGAATGTAAACTTTTTACATGAGAGCATGTAGCATTGCCCAGGAGTGAATAAATCTCAACTTTGCCTTCTTGCCTCTCTGTTTTTCTATATAAGTAACTGCTGCCAAATGATATCGTACTAACACAAGCCTGAACGTACTTCAATACCACCAAATACAGAAGTCAAACAGGTACTGCCCTTTACCTTACAGTGCCAGAGCATAAGTTGCTCAGTGAAATAATTCCAAGGAAACTCTAAGAAGGGAAAATGATGTCTCAGAGGAGGAAATATAGGCTAGACTTGCCAGAGATCAGGGTTGAGAATAATGAATTAAAGTGGGCAAAAACACTTTTGTGCCTTTGTAATCAGCAAACAGGCTCTCTCTGGCTGTGAGGGCACATTTGGGGGAGACCTGTCCAGACAGCAGTTTGTCTCCTAAACTGCTACAGTATTATTGTATACACTGAAGCACTGGCAAAATTCAAGATACCAGTCCTCGTTTTCCAAGAAAATAAGAAGCTTACACAGCTTCTTTCTAATAGGCTCTTATAAAGTCCTGTTGCCAACACCAATTAGTGCTGACAGTAGGCCTGTAATTAGGAGGCGTTAAGAACCATTGTCCATCCAAGTAAACTGATGCCTGGAGGTGAAAGGTGCTATTGAAAATAGTGCAGGGAACCAACTATTGTTGAGATCTACTCTGGCCACCAGGCTTTGGAGGACTGGTAGGCAAATGGGTAGATGAGATGGACTCAAGCAGTAAGGTTACTTGAGGATCCATTGTCTAATGCCTCTGAAAGAATTTGGCACAGCATTTGGGCTGTGTCTGTTCTCCCTGCCTATTTGTGGCTAAGGCATAAAACCTTTGAATGCAAAAAAGTGTGCTTCAGAAGAGGAATTCAAGCCAAATCCATTCTGACATCACAGACTGCCATGCAGCAGAAAGGACACAGAGACACTTTAATTTCTTTTTATCCTACTGGCTGCGGGAGAAGGGGCTTCAGCAGTCACACTGCCTCTCCATTCAGCTACATGTTATCCAAATAGCACTGGAATATAATAACTCATTTCAAATAAACATGATGAAAAGAGAGAAATCCTCAACCTATAAAGTGCTTCAGCTTCATGTAACTCAGCACCAAGGAAAAAAAATCACTGTGGTGTCCAAGTGGAAGCAGCCTCTGTATAGATTTGTCTGGCCCACAGTTTGGAAACAGGGTGGATGAGAAGGAAGACAGGTTAAACGGTGTGGGAGAAGGGGGACTGGAAACACAGTGAGGCTGGAGGTGATGTGGACTGTAGAAAAGACCTAAGAAGAATATTTCAGGGCATGTAGGTGAGTGGGAGAACATGAGGCACTGCAGTAGGAAAGACAGAGGCTTGAGGGAGAACTAAGATTACTGTGGTATAAAGGGAACAAGATACACATCCATAGAAAAATAGGGTTCATTTGTACAGCTATTCATGGAATAACTTGTCACATTAATGGTGGTTTGGAGAAGTTTGGAATGGACATGTGAATCAGGAGCAAATGAAGTTTACAGTCCAGAGAGGCAATATCCCCAGAGCATCCCCACAAATTTTATTACAGACATCATTCAAAAAGGAGAGTCGGGAAAACTGTCTCCTTGGCTTCTGCTATCTCAAAATACATTCTCTTACTTTCCATTTAGCTCATCAGTTTTGCAGAAATAACATCAAGCTAAATCAAGCTTTTGCATTTGCCATTTCCAGGTCCTTCTATTCAGAATGCAATTGCAAGAGGAGCACAATGCCATTAAAGTTAACACCTTTTAAATATTTTATTTCTTTTTTATAGGTCTAATATGCAATAACTGGCAGAAGAACTCATTTGGAAATTCATAGCGCCAAAGGAAAACATCCAATATCTTTCCATTCAATGCTCTGAGTATTTTCTCACTCCAGGGTGTAAAAACATTTGTTCTTGATTCACATAGCCATACCAAATCCTTGCCAAATTATGCAAAGAACTGTCAGATTTAATGGTCCCTGCATCTTATTCCTTATGGGACTTGGACAAATAAAACCAATACATTATAAAAGCAGGTAGCAAAGCTACTGCCAACAGTCATCATAAAAAGATGTTTTTAATAGAATTTTGTCCTGTACATAGTGCCTCTCCCAGATCTCAAGTCTCGTTAGAGTTTTAATTTAATCTGCAGTGCACCTGTAAAATACAACCAATAAATACTGCCTTCATTTTATAGAAAAACAGACATTCCTCTCCCAGAGGCTGAAGCCTCAATTCAGCAATATATTGAGCCAGTTGTTTGATTTTAAATACGGGATAGACCTCCCCAAATGCATGTTTTAATGTCTTACTGAACTGAGGGCTCAGCGACTTTTCCTTGCACTCAAAGCAAAATGTGTGCCATGCCAGAAATGGAGTAGAAGACTCCTCACCTGGTCACACATAGGTCTGTGGAGATACCTGATGTTTGAGTCAGCAGTTAAATAGAAAAAAAAGCTGTTTAATTTTGCTGGGTTGTTTTCCTTTCCTCTCAAAGCCACTGAAAAAAGCCCCTAAAACCCTGGAGGATTGAGTCAATGCAGGAATATGAACTCCAACTATACAAGAGTGGCCCAACCAACTGTCTATGGAGTGCTCAGGTGAGAAGTTTTAATCTTGCTTCACTGGAAACTGTTCCACTTTCTATAAAACTGCTTCAGACTTACTTCAACAAACCAAGTGATTTATTTGTTTAACACTTTGGACGAAGCACCTCTGACTCTCCAGCCTGAATGACCAGGTAATCATTTACAGCTGGATCATCTTGAAACTGATCTCATCGCTAAATCAGAGTGACACATTAACTGTTGCTGAGCGCACAAGGAAATGCCCAAAACACTGTTATCGTTCCTCTCCTCATAATTTTATATTATATGCCCCTATTAGTGCTTTTTGACACTGCAAGGTGATTGTTGTGGGCCACAGAAAGTCAAGCAGATTACTTTAATTATGTGGGAGTAAACAGCAAACAAATAGATAGACAAACCTCCTCCCTAAATCAGAGGAGACAGCCCTCAACTCAACTTTTAGCCCAAACAATCTGAAATGATCACAGAAATGTAGATCTGTCCTGAAACTGCTAACTGGAGCTATGAAAATTCTCACTTGGACTCTTTTTCTTTTCTCTCTCTCTTTTTCTTTTCTTTTTTTTCTTTTTTTTTTTTTTTGAACAGCCTTGTGAGTATGTGATTTGAATTCTGCCATCAGAAAAGCATTTCAGAGCAAGACTGTACTGCTCATTAAGTGCATATCACCAGTTTTCAGCCATTTCGCAGTCTTGCTTCCCAACCTGTAGTCATTTGTATTGGCAGAAAAACATTTGCAAAATTTGATATGCAATAAAAGTTAAAATAAGGATATTTTTCAGTTTCCACTTGAGTGTGTCAGGAAACTGAGACTGAAAGATTTATAGCTTTGGGTACAAAAACTAGTTAAGAATTAAGCAGGAAGGCAATCTTTCTCCCCAGGAAAAATACTCTAGTGTTACAGTCAATAGGATTTTTTCCATCTACATCTATGAGAAGAAAATGATCAGATTTCAACATGTAAATGGAAAGGGAAAAAAACTCAGTGATCCGACTAACTTTTTGCTTTTAATGAAAAGGGAGGCACCTCCTAAAGTTATAACAGCTTATTTGCCTTGATTAAAGAAGGTGCAGAACCTCTGTCTGACATCAGCACAACTGTATCCCTTGCACCTTTTCTTCGAATAACTGCTCCATGCAGTAACTGAAAGGGCTGCTGAGAGTTACTGCAGTGGAAGCGTATGGAGGGAAAGCCTCTTATTGTAGCCGTTGTTTCTAAGCATTGGTTCAAACACATTGTCCAGCTGGTGAGAATGGCTTGATGGTCACAAGGCCATGTGATTTTCCTTCACATTTCTGACTACTATGTCACACTGAAAGACAGCTGAAAGACCTCTGTAAAATCACTTTTCAATATACCCACTTATCACAGACAGCCCACAACCATTCTTATTATATTAGTGATGACTCCCGCCACAGTTTCTCCTTCTAAAACAGAAAGACCACCACAGTTACACACCCTCCGTTCCTCTGGCTAATTTGGACCATAAAATGAACTAGGATCTGTGTAGACTTAGCTGCAACTGCTCTACAGAAACATTTCAGTACTTCTGAACTAAATTAATAGTTCCTTAATCGAAGATAGTCACTAAAGTGCATATGTGAATATCTCCAGAAAACTACTCCTAAAGGAGGATTTTCTACATCAAAATCAAACCTTGCATTCTCCTTCATTCTCTATCTCATCAGGTAAGCAAGCACAATATTTTACATGGGGCACTGGAAAATTTTTCACATGGTAAGTTATTATAGCAGCTTTTTCTTTCTGACTGTTCTAATACAGGGCATCCTTTTTTTTGCATTTACAAGTGCTCAGAATGCTACTGATTACATTGCTAAAGTTCTGCCCTTCCAAACAGACAGTGCATTTTACTCTTTGACCCTTCTCTACCCTCCTGTCCTCAGCTCTGTGCTCAGTAGCTCAGTGCTTTGGTATGGTACTAGCTTCCCTTCTCAAAAGAGAGAAAGAAAGAGAGAGAGGAAAGTATTTTTCACTAAAATAATAGCTCCCCTTTTGACAACACACAAAGGAGAGAAAAAATACATCCAGTGAAACTGAACTCTTAAAAAAAAGTCCTGTTTTTGCCGTTTGATGACACAGGCATAAAGCCAAAATTCACCCATTGTACTTCATGCTCAAAATTTCTTCACACAGTTCTAAATTGCTGACAGCTCTTTAGCTACAGCCATGCTACCGGGCGCCATTATAATAGTTCACCATACCACTATGATGTGTCAATGTTTATGACCTGTATCCCAAAGCTGGAAGACACTCAAATCTGTTGACTGCCTCTAAATCACTTTTTTGGAAAAGACTTAAAGCACTGAGATTGTAACTAGAATTGCTATTGCTCAACTGGCCTCATCTAATCTTTTCTTCATTGGAAACACAAAAAAGTTACAGAATCTTAAAGCCCATGTGGAACAAAACACAGGAAAATACTTATTGTTCTCATACAGGGGAACACATATAATATCCGCAGCTGTATGGAGGCCCAGAGGGCTTTTTTATTGGTATGTGGATGAATTTTTTATTGCTACTGAATAAAGTGTTCTTGACATAAGTATTTGACTTCTGACACTAGCAAGATTCCCTCTTGGTGGCCATTAGAATATAAATCCTACTTCATGTCTTCTTACTTTAAATGATGCATTATCTGCTGGGTTTTTTTTTTTTTAGTGGAATGGAAATAAAATGAGAGAAACAAGAATCAGAAAATATCTCACTGTCTGGGAATGGGCCAGAGTAGGTTGAAGTGATTTCACTTACCCTAGCATTGAAGAACTCGAAGGGCTGCTGGGCAGAGTAACCTGCTTCACAAGCATGAAAGCAAACAAAAACAAGCAAAAGGAGGAAGAGAGGAAAAATAGAGTGAGGGGTTGCTAACTATCTGCTTAGATCTTACAGATCTTCAACTAGCATGGTAGCGTAACACCAGTTTCTATACCTAAGACCATATGAGAATGATGTACTTAGCCTCACAAGACTACCTTTGCTTCATCAACCCAAACAACTAGCTACCTATTTGCAGAGAGCTAAACATTACTAAGTCTATTTTGAAGGAAAGATCCACCCGTTGTTATTTTCAATGCAATTGCCCTTCAGAGATTCCAATGGTCGCATTAAACTCCAGTTGACTGACAAATATGTTACAGTTAGGCTTTCTTTTATCCTAGGGGAAGCCTTTATTGATTTGTAGCTTGGTTTCTTGGTTCAGCTCAGCTTCTGAGGGATTTCTTAATTAAACCAGGTAACTGGTCAGATTAGAAGGTATCTGACCTAGTTTCTTTGTGCATTTTTCAAGAGAATTTCCTAACTATACTGACTCAGCAAAAACTAAGTTTTGTTTTCTGGATTTCTTTTTGGTGTCCTCGTGTCTTCTCCACCACACCTCTGGTTCTCTGACACATTCTACTTCTTAGACCTGATCTTATTTAAGACATTCCTCATACTACTCCACCTTCCTGGGATGTCCTGTTACTCTGTGATCAGTAAAGCAGAAAGTCAGGAAAAAACACAGCTTTAGTGGCACAAAGTGTTATCAGAACTTCAGTCCAAGCAGTTCTAACAAGTTCTGTGCTTTTTGTCCTATTTTCCAATTATAACAGTTGTTAAGTTACACCCCTCTGAATTATTTGGATAATAAATCACTTGGTTCATCTGGAGTGTCCCCACTCCCCAGCACTGCCAGCAGCTGTCAGGATCCCCTGGCCTGTTTGTGAGACACTCCCTCCGGACGGCAAAAAACACACAGAGCACCGACCCACTACTGTGACTCCTCCTTTTTCAAAATTCACATCGTTTTTAGTGCCAACTTATACTAAAAGCCCAGAGGAAAAAACAGGCAAGAGGTAGGACACGTGTCTTTTTGCTGCCCCTTTCTTATACAACAGCTGGGGGAACCCACAGCATGTGCTGGCAGGCATTTTCTAGGATTTCTTCAAAAGGGAAAGTTACTCACTCTCAACCACTGTGTTTATGTTCAGTGTTTGTGAAACTGCTTAAGGTAACAGGGCTTTCAAATAGCTGCACCACATCAGATCTCCAGCTTCCCAATGAGATGTCTGAAAAGGCAGTGAAAACTGATTCCTGCTACACCACTCCTTCACCGGAATCCTCTCTTTCACCTTGATTATGTTAGGACAGAGAAGAAAGATGGAAGCACCTACCTCTCATGCCTACTGCACAGGTAAAGAACTAAAGCCAAATGAGGATCTGCTTCTCTTTCTCCAAAGTCCTCTTTTAGTAACTTGTACAAAATGGCTAGACAAATGTAGCCAATGTTAGGAAGTATCTTAGGAACACAAATGGGGGGAAAATTATATAGCTCTGCAACCTCAAAAATACCAAAGATATGCTCTATCTAGTAATGTACTGCTTTTACATCAGAAAGAAAGTAGATATTGAGGTGCAGAAAAAGAAGCTGAAAGAATGGGCACCAGTTAGAAGAAGGAAAATGCAGGAGCCTCTGGTATTCAGACCAGCTACAATTGGCAAATATCTGATTGCCAATTGATAGAGGTGGCATTGCAGGCAAAACAAATGGTTTCCTGCAGTAGCACAGTATGAGACCTCAGGAAGATTTTAGGTGTAGGGAATCTTACTTTTGATGCATGAAGGCTAAAACTAGCTTATTCTGGTGCACTTAAACAGTGGCTGCAAAATGAAAATGTTTTTGTTTATAAATAAAGTATTTTCACCTATTCTACAAATACAGGACAGATGATTTGCGGACAGGAAAATACCAACTATTCATCCACATTAAAAAAAAAAAAGAAAAGGAAGCAGAGTTAAAAATCTGAGCAAGTTGTACCTGGTCCAAAAGAAACAGCCATTTTCAGGGGGTTTCTAACTTTAGTGGAGGACACCACAGGCTCCTAAAATAGCTACAGGGACATATATGAAGAACAATACACCATGTCACGGCTGACTGGTGAGAACAAGACAGAGGAGGTCTTGCAATGAAGCAAGTGACGAAGATGTATTGTTTTGAATGATGTTTAAATTTGGTTTATTATGGGGTTGTGGTTGACAATGTTGCAAGCTGCTCACATCCCAGAGAGATAGGCATGTGGGCCATTCTTTGATTTCATAAATCATCCAAGAACATACCCAGAGCATTGACCTTTTATGGGGAGGGAGCTCAGGGCATTCAGCATAATTTAACACTGGCATGTCGGATGGTGTCCAGCACAGTTTAACACTCCTTAACCTCTGCCTCATTAGACATCTGTCCTGTCATTTATCTTTCTGTTTATTTTCCAAGTGATATATTATTGGTAATAACTAAGGAATGGGCACTGATGTTACTCTCCATGGGGCTGCCATTAGTCAGCTGGAAGTCAGGCCAGCATCACTCTGAAACTGGTACACAAAGCAGCTTTTAAAGGATTTCAGATATTTTCTTTGCCAAGCAATTTCCTCCTGGCATGGGCAGCTAGCACCCCTATTATATGGTCTTTTATTTATTTTTCTCCTTTCCAGCATGGATTTTAGGAGTTTTTAATACCAGCAAGTATTATTACTGTTGATAATAAGACCTGAATTATTCTTTTTGCAGCAGAAACTTCATCCTGCTGTGATGACCACAGCTAAATAAAAAGTCAGCAGGGATATGGCAGGGTCTTCCATTCCAACCACATATATATACATGCGTGCAAACAGAGACAGATACACACACACACACACACACACACACACACACACACACTCCTCTTCCCTTTCACTTAGGTCATTGCCATAATGGCAGATATTAAAACTCCTTTCCAAATACAGATATTTTAGCATGTCTACAACTGATTGAATATTGAGGGTTTCATTTATGTTGCCTTTCTTTATCAGGCGGTAACCACTTTTCAAATATTATTTGGTATCTAGAGTTACTTTTTGGAAGGGAAAAAATAACAAAGAAAGTATGGGGCCATTGCGAGGGGAAAAAGAAATATTACACATTTTTTCTATGTTGTATAACATATGTACTGTGATATTGGATAGGAAGTAAATTCCTATTAAGATTCTTCTATGCTGCATATGGTATTAAGCATGAATTTAGATTTCTAGCTGGATTATAAAGAAGGTACAAGTCCAGAAGGACCCATAAATTAAAAAAGGCATTGCATATTTGTTTATATCATGGATATTTGTGAGTCAGCTCTATAATAGATATAACACCTAGAGAAAATATTGATCATGTTTTCTTTAACTGAATGGCAATATTTTGCTTTTAAATCCATGAAAGATATTGAAATTTTAAGCAATAACAAACAGTTTTATACCAGTATTATTACCACTGAGACACAGATTGAAGTAGTTAGGGAATCTACTGGCTGACCTGAAATGTGCTCTATTTAAAAACACGCACACACATACACCCACACCAAACCTTCAGGAAAACAAATCCTAAACAATATCGAACATCCTGAGAAACTGCAAGAGTTAGGGACCCCTGAAATTTGGGTTAAGGTGCTCAGAAAGAGAGAAGTGATGGGAGTCAGCCTGCTGCTGGCTGAATTTCACTCAGCCAGGCAAGTATCGCTGAAGAGGAGCTCTATGGGTGGGAGGGAGGGAGTTCTTCGGGGTACCAGAAGCTTTACTTTCCAGATGTACTTTATTTATAAAGTGCCTAATCCTTTTAAAACTACCTATGTCCCACACACATTTGGCATTACTTTACTGCTTAATTAATACCATCATCTCAGATGTTGTCTAACACTGTGGTTAGAGAAAAAATTACATCTCCACACATGCATGTACTGCCAGATCTAACATGACACCGTGAAAGTGATTTTGATATCATAAACACAACATCTGCTCTTTGACTGCTTTGGTTCATGGCCTGCAACTGGGCACTTAGTTGTACATTTTTGAAAGTCAGGATCACATAACCGGAGTTTAAAAGTTCAAGGGCTACTGTGAGTTTCTAGGCTTGATAGTTAACTCTTTGGCTACTTCCTCAGTAGTGGAGACCTGGATACATCAGTCGGTCACGGGATGGTTATGAAACACAGGATGCACTTACCAAAAAGGTAACGTGATCTGAGAATGAACCTAGCGAAGTATTTCTAGGAGTATTAAAGCCACCAATACAAGGCCCAAGTGAAACCTCATCTGAGGCATTGTTCGCTGTGCTGGTCACCCACATTCAGGAAAAATGAACTCGTACCAGAACAGGTGCAGAAATGGCTTCTGGGATGATCCAAGCAACAGAGAGTTTATTTTACAAGAGGAAATTGAAAGAGAGTGGCTTATTTAGCCAAGCAGATTCAAGCCTGAGAGGGGATACAATCACTCTGTGTAAATACAGCTGGAGAATAAACACCAGAAAAGGAAAGGAGCTTTTTAAGCTTAAAGACAATGAGTTGGCATAAGAACAAACAGATATAAGCCAGCCATTAAGAAATTCAGGCTGGAAATTAGGTGTAGGTTTCCAGCTCTCAGAAAGGCAAATTTCTGGAACTACCTTCCTGTAGGAGTAGTGGGAACAGAACATGCCACTAGTTTATGGTGGATTATGAAAGATTTTAAACAACAGAGCTGCCGGTGAGAGGCCAAGCACAAGCTGTGGGTAGATGCCCTCCTCCACAGCACTTCCCAGACCTCTCCACTGGTTGTTCAGGTCGTGAACCAGCCCAGAGCACATTTCCAGTCTGGGTCCCCAGTTTTTCTTCCTTTGGAAACCAGGGCAAGAAAGGGACAATGAAGGAAATGGTGCACACCTCAGTGTTGTCCCAAATGGGAGTCAGGAAGCAGTCCTGGGAGTCCAGATGTTAGACTAAGTGGCCCTGCAAGTCTCTCTTAATCCCGCAGAATAATTTGTATGAGGTAAAAATCTGACGAAAACAAGGCAAGCTGTGCTTTTCACATGTCAGCAAGGCAGAGTAAATCTGATACACATCCTGCTTTATTTCTATTTATTAATGGGAGAGGAAGCTTCAAAGTGCCTTGTCCATACTAAGATGGTATGCTGCCCAGGCCATGACTGCTGGGGAGAAGTGCACTTTGAACACACATCTGTGATGTGGGATGCCCAGTGCACAGATTCTCTGTAGATCCACAGCCTCAGTGGGGTGGGGAGGATCTGCAGAGCTATTATCGAAATCCTCCCAACAGGCAAATCTCCAGGGTTTGATCAACCAGTAACCCCTGTAAATGGAGCCTCTCAAAGTCAGTTTTTGTTCAGTATACAAACTGAACTCTGTATTTATTGTCTAATCCTACTTAAGATCAGCATTTAAATGTTTGTGTGTTTCTCCTAATTAAGTGCCAAAATTTTGAGCTTTCTCCCTCGCTAGGGGGGATTCAACCCATCTCAACCTTGATGCAAATCTGGTGACTTCAGTGATTCAGTCAAACTACACAAGTTAAATTTGGCCCAGCATTTTTTTCCCATTAGTAATAAAATGTAAAGCTTTATTTTGAATGTACATAATTGATAATATTGTCAACAAAATTCATCATTTATCCAACATCACCCTATAATGAAAAGCAACTATGTTAATACAACACAGGCCATAAACAAAATGTTGTTTAGCTCTGTGTTGCTAGTTAAATTCTAAGGCTTTTAATTTTTATATATTGAAGTAGAAAATGGATTATACAGAATATTCTAAATCTATAAATGCATCTAATGAGTTGAAAAAAAGGATTTTCAGTTTTTATAGTCCTCTGTTATTATTTAAAGTCCCAGACAGGGTTATGTTAACATACACAAAATAGATTATGTTTAGCAAGAAATTTAAAGATCAGAATTCCTGTAAACATGAGTGTATCATTTGGGCATAATAAACTCAGCTTCCTGTTCCATGCTAATGATATTCTGGGTAAATGCCTGCAGAGCATTTACTTTGGAAAAAATTGAATGAAAAGTATGAGGTTTTGTTCAGATTGTCCCAGATAGAAAAATACATTTGCTAATACAAAGACAACCCCTCACACTGATTCTACTCAACAACGAGCAAAACCTCTGTCAAGGACACCCATTTGGTAGTAGAGCTTTGAAATCTAACTCGTATCTGTGCTGACTTCAACAGTCCTACATACTGCAGAGGAAAGAAAGGGGATTCCACTTCACCTCATAATAGTGATATTTTTATCTTCCAGCTAGCTCAGACAGGAATCTAGGTTGGTGGAAGGTTTGTTCTCTCCTTAGGAGATTAAAGATCTCAGTTGCAGTTTGGTACGTTTTCTCAGCAGGCTGGAGCGGTTAGTGACTGATGCACAGGCCCACAGAACACACACGTGGTGTTAATCTGCTTGGATACTGTGCTTCCTGGAAGGATTTTGAAATGTAACGCAGACATTCATATCACCACCCTGCAAAATGCTTCTTTGTAATGTACGCTTGAAAAAATACTTAAGACAGGTCCTAGAAACCGAATTCTTTTAGTCCTAAAAATAGAGGACCTGTAACCTGAAGATGCAGAGACTAGTCCCTACAGAGCTGAATCTGGCTCCTACCTGGCTGGCCAAGGCTGCCCACCAAGCCATGCTCACACCATGCACTCCAAGCCCAGGCACCAAGCCTGGGGGTGACCGCACGTCAGACCTGGCAATCCTCTTCGTGAACCTGCCTGACTGATGGCTTCGTCGCCCATGCCCCCAGGAGGATCCCATCACTGTGCTCTCACGTACCGGTGTGAGACCCCCAGCATCAGTGGTGTGACTCCTGGTGTATGCTTTTGAAACTAGGATAATGGCAAATGTCATATCTCCTCAAGTGAAGGGCTTCAGCAGCTACAAAAATATTTTACAAGTGCTATCAATTAGCATTTGAATCATGTTCCAAAGAAATCTTTGAACAAACAAATCAACAGCATGTGGAAACAAAGAGGAAACTGTGCTAGCTGACTGAAAATGCCAGTATCTTGATTATTCCTAACAAAAATACCAAATTTTTTATTGTTTTTGAAAAAGTATTATTTTTTTCCTGATTCACACTGTTATTAATCCATGGTATATCAGCACAAATAGCTAACTATGGAAATGTTCCTATTCGAAGGCAGAAGAAACTCGGTATAGACTAGCCCTGTGAGACCATTACCCTGTGATGCCGCCTAAACCTGCTCCAAATCGCACGAGAAACGGCAGGGTGATAAAAGTGAGTATCATCAGCAGCACAAAGGGCCCTACTGTTAATGTCAGCACAAAAGCTCTTCCAAAAGAGGTGAACACAGATCAGATGTCACAGGTTCGTTTAAACTCACCTCTGACATTTGTTCATCATCTCAGGTTCATTCTAAGTGATACTACTTACACAGCAATTTTTCTTTCTCATCACCTCACCTTCATTTCTCTCCTTCTAGGACAACTTTTTTTAGCTGTAAGGGACTGTTGCAAAAAGGCTTCAGAAAACTTTGTTGTTCTTGTGGAGTGATGAACATAGGGCCAAGAATTTTTTAGCATTCACAATGAGTTCATTTAGTCTTTGAATGTTTTTCTGCCATTTTAGGTAGATGAAGTAAACCTGAATTTTCTTTAGATGTGTTTCAACTATGTTATAACACCAATCCACAGTTTCTGTGGCTTCATTTCTGTTGGAATTTAGCTTCATTTCAACATTAGTGGAATAGAAATTTTGGAAATACATAAATTTCCAAGAAATATAGATTCTCTATTGGTTCCCGGGTAATTTAGGTTCCCAGATGCCCCGATTATTTTTTGAAACTGGACTTTAGAATCAAGGTCTACTTCTAACTACAAAAGGTCTTCCTCCTAGTTCTATGGTGTGAAGTGACATCATCTGATGCTGTCCCCAGCTGTCCATTGTCTGCCTAGATTATCATGACTACCATTGTACAAAACTTTCAAAAATTCATACTCTGAAGGAGTTTCCACTATTTTGTCTGCAATGTTGTCTGTTTCTTCAGGTAACTTATTATATAAATCTCCCACATGTAGTTAAGTAAAATATATAAGCAATTCCTGAACAATGAGTTTTTGTACAACAGAATTTATCATCAAAAAACTTTAAGGGAACAGACCTAGACAAGTGTTCAGTATCATCACATTCCTCATCCCACCGTCATCCAGATATTATTGGTAGATAGTTTCACCATGCTACCGGAAGGCCTTGCTTTTCATTAATCAAAAAGAAATCTCCTGTCACTCTCATATAGTCAGAAATACTAATGCCTTTTCTGTTGCACACAATACGGTACAGCTCTTTCTGAAATCTTCAGACTTCCTGACAGAGCAAAAAGCAAGGAGCCAGACAACCCCCTCCCACCACCCAAAAAAGGCTGTTGTGCATAGCTAAAAGAGCAGAGCTTGCCAAATTGTTTCCTCTTAGCCCAACATCTCTAACAAATGTACATATCATACCTTTTTTAAAAATTCACGCAGTGAAAACGTTTAAACCAAATGCCACATGTTCAAACAGCATTTCAGTTATACAAAAAGTCTTCTTCATTTAAATTGCAGGATGGTGGTTTACAAAAAGTAGGGCTGTATGGTGAACATATTAAAGCACTGAATTACAGGTCGATGCCTGAGGGAGCAGATATTAATATAGCCAAGAAACTGTGCTTTCAGTTGAGGTTTGGAATAAGGGGAGAGTCAGTGAAGCAGAGATACAAGAAGGCTGTTTTGGATGGCAGGAGCTAAAGAGAAGGTGATTCTCAAACCAGTGATGTTTGGAAAGAACAAAGAGATCAAGAGATAGCCAACCTAAAAGAGCAACGGCAATAGCAGGGAGATAAAGGTAGGAAGGGCTTTATGAGGAAGAATGGATGAAATCCAGGGAAGACTTTCAAAATAATGCAGAAAAATGTAACAACATTGTAAACACATTAAAGTGTTTAAAAAGAAGAAAACAGGTCCATGTTCCAACTGTCTCTCTGTTACTATTTCACTCGCAGTAACAAAGGTCACTCATTCACTGTTTCCAATACAGGGCACTGTTCCACACTATAAAGTCCAATTTCTGCAATATTGGATGAAAGATTATTTTTGGAAACATAAACTGGGAAATCACTGAGGTCTTTTTGTATGCTGATTTACCAGCTTTTCCAAAGAGCAATATAAGAAGCGTTTATGAGTTCCTATCAAATATGGCTTCATTTATTTGTCAGAAAGTTCACGGAGAGTACAGGAAGTGGGCTACTTCGTTGCTTATACCAAGAGTTGGGGGCTGGGACAGAAGTCTGTCCTCGGTCCTCAGTTCCTTCTGCAATAGCAGAAGAGAGAGAGGGAGAGAAAGAAAAAGGGTAAAAGAGAGAGAGGAAAGAAAGAGAAAGAGAAAAAGAGAGATAAAAAGAGAGAGAAAGTGAGAGAGAAAAAAAGAAAGAACAACTAGAAAAAGAAACAGAAAAGAGAAAGAATGAATTGAAATAGAAATTGGCATTGCTGTATAAACACATTGCACTTGGAAAAGCCTTCCTCATTAGCTTTCAGACATTAAAAGAATCTATGTTCCTTGTTTAACAAATAAATTTTGGCAAACTACCATTGTGACAGAATGTGATATATCTGTGACAAATTATGAACCCTGTGTTGTATTAAGAGCTCAAACAAGCCAGGACATGCCCAATTACAACCTATTACACTGAATTTGTATGGCTGCCGGACCCAAAAAGACATTTCACACCTCAGCAAAAGGGTAACACACCCATAGAGCCTACATCCCCTTGCTTTGGGCATGTCTATAGGAATGGGTGCAAAGGGATGCAAGCGATTGCTTCCCGTGCTCTGAGCGAGCCAGACGGGAGCCAGCTCTGGTGTGGGAGCCACGTAGGATATGTCTACACAGCCGATTGCAGGCAGATGTGAGCTCCCTTCGCCAGCACACAGAGCTCACAGGCAAACGTAGCCATGTTTACTGTGGCACAGAGTCATCTTTGAAAGAAACAGAAAACAAAAAAACAACAGCACTTTAAGATCATGGCCTTGCTTTCCTCATAAAGTTCTGGGTTTGGGTCTCTCATTGTCTGGGCAATTTGCGTTGTACTGCCAGACAGGGCTTATTAGTTCGGGCTCACTGCTTTCCTAACTGCCGTTTTGCAGTCTCCAGACCATTGGCACAATAAACGCTGCCTGCAAAAGACACACAGAGATATGTTAGTACAGCACCAAGCTTAAATTAGCTAAGCAATAGTCACTTCGCAGTTTCCAAAACAGAAGTAGCTTGGGCCCAACCAGCTTCAAAAGACTGGCAGAAGCCTACAGATCTCTGTGTGTCTGCATATGCTCACAGATGCCCACCTTTGTCTCTGCTGCTGGTCTGCTCCATGGAACAGGAGCATTTCTGGGTTGCAAGTGCCGCACTGTGGGGAAACCACACTGGAAAGAAGGATTCTGGTTATTCACAGGACATTGTCAACACCAAGTTTAAGGCTTTATAAAGGAGAGAGACCAGGAGAGTTTTCTTTATTGTCTGAAAATTACCACTATTTGTATTAGTGTTTCGTATTAGTGTTACAGATTAGGCACCCAATGCTATGCTACACGCTTCCGATGAGATTATGAACTAAATCTAAAATGGGAGACAACAGAGATTAAAGCAGACAGGGGAGTTCGAGGATAGGAGGCAGAAGACATTTTTGATGGGTAGCCCTGTCACATCTATGTATTAAGAAGAGAGCGAGCTCAGGTATGAAGACCCTGAGTCTCAGGACTTCTTTTTAACAAGATATGAAAATCTCAAGCACTGTAAGAGCAAATGACTCACTGTGAGTATTAGATTCTTTGCTGAGCCCAGGAAAGGAGTTAAATTAGAAGCTGTAGCTACACAGTGCCTGGGGCGGAGATGTAGGATGCGGCGTGTGTAAACGAGTGGGTGACTAATGGAGGTCTGAGACATCTCTGTAACACTATTGGGGATTTTTTAAATCTCAGTTCACTCAACCTGAAACCTCTCGTAGGTCTGCACTAGCTTTGAAGAGTGTGGAGCGGTTTCCCAGGTCCATGAGACTGAAGAACAAGACAAACATACATGCCCATCCTGTACCAGGCAAAATCTTGTTGTTAGGACCCTCGCCTAGGATATGGATTCAAATTCCTGCTGCATCTGAGCCAGGGGAATGACTCAAAATGGAGTTTTCCATAATGTATGAGTGCCTGGTCGACCTTGCTCTTCTGAGACAAGTGTGGGGACGAGCCCCAAAATTCTGAACCATGCTGATGACTTGTAAACACAGAATAGGAAAAATTAGTCCTGGCAATTTTTAATGTGATGCGAGAGGGTGCAGAGGAAGAGGGCATGCTTCCTGCCCCTCTCTGTGCCTCGGACTCTGATTTCAGAGGCCGAGCTGTATGGCAGGTGGAAGCACAGCTAATAAGAGGCTGATGTGCCTAAGCCACCTACCAGAAGCTACTACTACTATTCTGTGGAAGAATACCCAGATCCTGTGTTTATATCCCATGACAAGTTTCAGCTTGGTGACCATGGAGATGGGCACACAGCTGGACTGTAAAAATCATTACCTAACTTTTACTTTTTTTCCTTCTTTCTAAGCAAGCTATTTCACAGCCGACACCTGTATTCTGTCAGCTTCCTCTAGCTAGTCCCATTAAGTGCACATAGCTGTACCATGCAATTCATTTTTCTCCTGTCTAGATCTAGGGTAGATCAAATGGGACAAGTGTCCATTTCCAGAGCTGGGAGTGGTTTGGAGGCAGCATCCTCCTTTCTCACCATCCTTCCTCAGAAGGAATGCCTAAAAATTTTCCCACCCTGACAACAAACAGCACATAAAAGTCAAAGGTGGTAAATGACAAGTAGTGCCCACAGAAGATCAGAATTAAGGTATTCATGAATAAACAGTGACTGGGCAAGAAAAATACCTTAGCCTCCCTTTGGGAGACTAGATCTACAGAATAAAGCTCTGTGTGTGTGTGTGTATGCTATATAGCTTGTTTAATGAAGTTCTATAAGCACAAATTAGCAATAATAATCAAACCAATAAAAAGATAATATAGAAATCATGATATAAAGTTACGAAGATGTGAATACCCTTACATGACATTAATATCTGGAACAACTATGTTCGGTTCTGGCCACCTTACACCAGAAGGCTGGAGTAAAAACAGATATTCAGAGATGGGTGTTAACTGTTATTACAGATACCAGATAACTCCCATGCAATGAAACACTTCAAAAATTAACACTAACTGAAAGTAAGAGTGTATAAAATGGAACAATAAATGGTCCACAGAAGTATTTTTCTTTACATCAATTAGACTTGTAGCTGAGGATTGGATCTCCATTTCAGAATTCCTTCTTAAAATTGCAAAACTGTTGTTTTGAATCACAGTAAGAACTGAAAAATTTCTGAGTTGTTTATAAATGAACATTCTGAAAATAGAGTTTGATTCAGAATTAGAATATTTCATCTGAGAATCTGAAAATATAATAATAAAAAATCAAGTAATATTGAAAAGAAACATTATTTCAACGTGAAATGGAAGATGGGTTTTTTTGTGTTTCTGGAATGTTTTTTCTAGTTTTCTTTTGTAACAAAATTATAGTGAATTTGACAGTTTTATAAAGCAATTTTCATTCCAGAAAAAATATATCCTCAACTTGAATTTGGTTTTATTAATGGAGCTCTGGCCAACTATAGTCCTACTATTCATTCATTTGAAAAAAAAAATAGAAGAAAGGATATCCAACAAAATTATCAGACAAAATATTTAACACCAATAAAGGCAAATACAGCCATAAAGTACCACTGAATCCAAAATCTTCATAGGAATCAAAAACAGATGAGATATTTATATGGGTAATGAGCATATGCAGAGTTGCAGTAGGAGAAAACATTTACGGAAAGAGACATACCATTTAGTGCAAAAGTCAAACATTAACTGGTTAGGGAGAAATTTTTCCTGCAAGTAAGTTATTTCTAATTGCCTGCTATGATATGTTATGTACTTTCCTGTGAAGTTTCTGGTGCCAGTCAGAGACTGGTAGTGTAGGAATGGACAGCTGGCCTGCTGCCATTTGGCCCGATCTCTGTTTCCGTGCATCCCAAAAGAAATAGGGGAGATATTTTGCAAGTTTTGTTGCTGGAGGACCCACTCCCTCTACACCATCCACCCCCAAACTTTGTGTGTCTGCTATTTCAGAATTACTCGAAATCTGGCTCACAAGCCAACAATCCATTCTTCCATAACTAGGCTGCTTGGAAAGACCGCTTTTGGAGACCTCTGCTAACATAGATCTAGCCATTTCTTTCTACCTTCTTAGCTGTGTTTACTTATTCAGATGACTTTTATGTCATGGATTGCAAGTCTGCTCATTCCTTTCAGCAGCATTTCCTCCTCTTGTTTAAAACTTGTTGAGTGGCTTCTTACATTTATGAGGGAGCCCATCTACAGTTCAGCCAGAACACTAAAGTATATTCTATGTTCTGTTTATTACATGCCCTGGAGAACTGTACTTAACAGTGCAGGTAAAAAAATTGGCTATACTATTAGTTGAAGGAAAGAAAAGAGAGGGAAGCGCACAAAAGTGCAATTCTCAAAGCCAGTCAGACAGATGCACATATCTGTTTCTTTAACATTACCTCACAGACAGTAAGACACTTCACTGCAAAATTTATCAGCTATGAGGTCATTAATAAAGCTGGTCAGTTTCAGTAGTCACTTTTAAGACGATAGTGCTTGGCGATAAAGTGAAATGTTAGAAGATAGTTTTGTTACTTGTAAGTAGCTGAGTTATGATTTTGTAGTTTAAAGGATTTTGACAATGCTTTCTTTGAAATTTCTGGCCTAGATTTTCAGTCAATGATCCATTTACATATTCGGCTCTTTCCATCAAGCTGGCTTTAAGAATCAAGGAATATGGGTAAGTCCTAGCCAAAGAATATAAAAGAAAATGCAAGAATTTAGATTTATAGTAGAGCTGGTACAGCTTAACTTGGAGAAAGCTCACCAGGCAAGCAGGCTCTTTTCTTTAAAAGAAAGCTCTTTAAGCTTGCGAGTTATGGGGAGTTCAACTGCTATCCATGGAAAATTCTGATATGAAAGTAGGAAAGCAGCAAAAAATCTAAAGTCTAATTACAAGCTCTGCTATCAAATCTCTCTTTTATGCAAGCTCTTAGCCTGTACCTGGTTCAACGGTGTCCAAATTCCCACGTGGAGTAGCCAAGGGGGAAGTGTCACTGCATGGAGGTGCCGTATATCATACAAGGAGGACATAAGCCCATCTTGTGCACTGGGGGGGAGGCAGTTGTGGGTCACAATAGAAGAAGGTGGTTCAGCTTAGTTCGCCCACAATAAAAGAGCTAGCGTGTGTGTGGCAGGCGCAGAGCCCACACACAGACACCGTGGTCCAGCTGGCAGCTGGTTCAGCAGCCTGGTTGTGCATCTAAGTATCTGAAGCAGCCTGATTTTCAGAAGTGTTGCATACACAAAACCCCCCATAATCACAATTGCAAACTATCAGGCATCATAAAATCCTCCTCAGGCCCTAAGCACATGTGCTTTCATGAATGTTCCCCTGAACCTGCACAGGGCTGGTGGGGACTGCCTTCTCTGAACTCCCCTCCCTCCTGCCCGTCTTTTCACACCTCTACAGCAATGGGCTCTCTGACCTGGTGTCTAGACTTTTATCAGACCTTTAAATATACATATCCTAGAGCTACAGGAAAATTGCGGTCCAAATTGTGCAATTGAGGGCCACATCTCTTATAAGCCAGGCAGAAAAACTGTCGAACACTTGAAGGTATATTTTCACAGTTAACACGCACAGCAGATTAGTTTCAAATCAGCTGCCTAATCAGGGTTCCCAGGAAGGCTGGAGGCACATTTTTCAAAGATGAAGAGAAAGGCTTTCCTGCCACTTTAACTACAGTGGTTATGAAATCCTGGAGCGTGGGGCCAGGGAGGCGCAGGGTGTGTTTTTCCCAGAGCGTTCCTTCTCATACATTTTAGAAAGCCTCCTTTCTCCCAAGGAACTCTGAATACACCATATATCTTCTTACCACATTATTTTTTTTCCTTTTCCAGTTTTTTACTTTCACGGAACAAAATGGACTTCTCCAAATACTATGCCACACAGAAATTAATGCTTTAAAGTGTTATTTATCCCAAGTATCTGAACAGGAGAAAGAAAAAGGTCCATTGTTTAACCTAATTATACCATCTTGCACATCTTCTAATTTTTCTGTGTTGTTATTGAGATACTAGCCCACAAAAGGAATTCCTGTATTGGTATCCCAGACTCCAGCTTATTAAAAAAACCTTTCAGTTTTCTCCTTCAATTTAAAACTCAAATATATACCAGTGCACACCATGGGGATACTATGTAAGACACTACAGTGAGTAGGTCATCTTAAAACATTTTTTTTAACTTGAAGTAGTTACAGAATGGTTTCTCTTCTAACAATGGCTCTTCTAAATTTTTTATTTTTGCACTCATCTTTTCCTTTCTCTTCTCAAAAGATGACTTTATTTCAATGGGATCCATATTCTTTTCTGAGTGCATATCAGTACCATCTTCTTTTTCACTGTAATCCACCAAATTAAAAGTTACTTTTTAGAGGCTTCTTTACTTCTCATATTCTCTGTCATTATTTCATTAACTTCCTCAGCCACAGACATGCTTTCTTCATCCTCTTCTTCAGCAAGTCACCACAGACCTATACGAATGGCTCTTCTTCCCAGACCCAGAGTTCACTCTGTTATCATTGCTCGCAAGCTGTGGTCTGCCTGGAAGTGGCCACAGGCCCTTGGCCCTGTTGCTGCTGATCTGCAGCACAAACTGCCCTGGAAAGCAAGTGGGCAGCTGGGGTCTGAAGGATGGCCCTCTCATCCAGAGGTCCAGGAATGACACAGAGCAAGGACAGCGTTCCCACCTGTGTCTGTCCAAACATCTCCTATGTCCTTACACTGTCAGCAAAGAGCTGCAGTGAGGCAGTAGCCCTCTGAATATATCTGAAAGCTTCTTGAACAGCTTTACAAGCATTTAGGGTTTAGTCTAATTTGTTTCCTTTTCTTCTATCTTACAAAACCAGAAAAGGTGCATGAGCAATGTATTTGACTGGGATGGAAAGAAGGCTCTGTGCCTTGCCATTTCCTTTGACCAGTATTGTGTTGTTTCCTCTGGTCTGAGAACCCTTCTCTTTGGAGCTTGCTATAGGATTGTTTATTCTGCCTTCTGGGAAATCCATCATTGTTCCATAAATAAGATAAACCATTTGCTATAAAGTTGACACTGGTCTAACCTGCAAACACACAATTAACATTAACATCATGCATGACTTTTGCCAAATCCTCGCCTTGTGTCATCATTATGATTGGCATGTTTGCAGCACACATTGCAGGGGCTTGATTTGGTTCACAGCTCTCAGTCGTTTTTATGTTCAGACATATAATCTAATGAGGTGAAAATGGAAAGCAGCCCCTGAGCATTTGGCTATTGCTGGGAAAGAATGCAAATTAAATATTTGAAAGAAAGAGCGGGGCATGGGGTAGTGTGTCACGGAGCTTCGGAGTTCCATCAGGTGCCTCGCCAGCTTGCACAGCCTTTGTGTCCACATTGTCTGCCTGCTGGACAGAGCTAAAAGACAGAAGAATGACAGTCTGGGGCAAAGAAAGACAGACAGTAATTATGGGACATATGTGATTAGCATGGTAGCCAGAGAAATTAAACCACTAGTCCCAAGAATCTTCCCTTCTATAAGGTACCTGTGGTGGAAGAGAAAAGCTCCTCACCACAGAGTTCAGCTGGAATCCACTCCCTGCTAGTTTAGCTTGATTGCTTTTTTGGATACCTACTGTGGAGGTTCAGTTCCTTGACCTTTCTTTCTATAGAACTATATTGTCCTGCCATGAAGAAAGGCAGATTAAGAATTTACGGGGATCCTTCCATCTCTGGACTCTGACAGGAGTGCTCAGGGAGTTCATTTTTCATGGCTTAAAATGCTTCAGGCCAGCACTCTTATCAAAAAGGTTTGGTTTAATGTAAAACACAAACTTTTTTCTTTTTTTTCTTTTTAATTTTAGCTCTGTATAAAATAGCCCCACAAATTTCCCTTTGAACAGCAAGTTCCTGAGCTGCTTTCCTTTGAATAACATATAAATTTAGTCTAAACTTTATTGTTCCTGAGTAAATAAGTCTAGTTAAGAAATTTATAATTATTATTAGGGAGGCAAAATGTTTTACATAATGGCTGAAAAGTCTGGAAAATTCCTGGTGATAATTAGATCACAGATTCATTGTTCCTTTGCTCTTTAATGGTACCAGCTTACAGGATAGTTTCCAAACTTTGTCTTTTGGGTGCCTTAAGTTCTTTACAAGGTTGGAGATAAAAAGAATTAAAAGTCTACTAAGCATTAACTGACATTCAGACCATCCCTTCCAGCAGGATTTTCTCCCACACCTCTCAGCCCACAGTGCTGTTTCTCCACAGATGTGCTCCCTTCGTAATTCCCTGAAGTTTTCACAACATGGCTGCCGATCCTCAGGTGGTGTCCACCACTTGTGCTTAGGCAGCTCCGGAGCTGCAGTGAGGTGGCACAAAGAAGCCCTTGTGCACCCAGCAGGAGCACGGTGCTTTTGTACAGAATGCCCAACTCTCCTGGTACCCCAAGCATGGCAGGATCTCCTTTCCCCTTATAGCAGTGCAGGAACAATTAGATTAGGGGAGCCAAAAGTTCAGTTCTCTTCCATCACTTAGGTGCTCTGAACCCATATTTCATCTGCAAAAAATGCCTGAACTATTAACTACCAAGCCTGTGGGTACTCAGAGTCAGGAAGCTGTTTCACTTTACAAGGTATAGTTAAATATAAATTTGGCAAACATAATTCTGAACCTAGTAAGCATTCATCAGAGAGGATCAAACCAAGCTTTATCTCCCTGCTCCAAGGTTAATGTACATAATTTTGTACATAATTTTGTATTAAACTCCCTGAATGAAACATGCAGCAGAGTTAAGCCGGTAGCCAGAAAGCAGGTGTCCTTCCAGCACCATATTTACTCTTGTTCTTCCTCTATTTCTCTTCTTTCTTCAGGTAGTCCACTCAAAATCGTGTTCTCATGATTCCTGAATTAGTGCTACAACATCCTGAGGTGAGAGAAGTAGCAACAAATAGAACTGGAGCCCCAGGACATGCAGTAGTGCAAGTGTTCAAGAAGTGGAGCTGCAGCTGAAGAAAGTACCTTCATGCTTGTGTGCACAGGCCCTTCTATCAAATTTCAGCTGCTCTCTGACTTTGCTACCAGATTGAGCACAATGGGTCAGACTGCCTGGAGAACACCTATTTGGGATTCTTTTTGAGGAGCAGGTCTAAAATAGGCACCAAACTGCTTAGTTTGCCTTAGTTCCCTCAAGGCAAAGGTAATAATCAGCTAGAGAATTTTATAGTCAGATGGATAGTTTTAATGACAGAAATGTAGGTGACTAGAGAGTTTAGACACGAGCTGAACAGAGATTCTGAGGATCTAAATTTTGAACCTAAAGTTAGATCCTCTTTGGAATCTGGTCTTAAATTTGTGGGGTGAAATAAAGGCCAGCTGAAGTCTATGGGAATATCACTTTTGGCTTCAGCAATGCCAAGAACTTCTTTTTAGAGTTGAAATGGGAACACTTATAATGAATAGTCTGGTTGGCAAATGTCACATCATTTTCTCTAGTCCTGTGAACATAAACAATACACATATGACATGACAAATGTTTAATATGGCAATTACAATTTCCATAGAACAAAATCCAAAAAAATCATTTTTTTTGCCAGAACTGAAAGTAAATATTTGTTACTTTCTACTTATAAACCTACCTAAACTGCCTGTCAAGCATACTAAAAGTCTGGGCAGAGTATCACAGTCAAATGCTGTAGATGGATAGTTTCATACTTTGTGGGAAAGACTCACTTTTCAAAGAAAAATTTTAAAACATCAGAGATATTGATGTATTCTCAGCTAACCAGATGCTGTATACTACACTGTGTGCCAGTATTCTCTCAGTGCTGGAAGAAAAATGGTTGAGACAATATATTTGATGGATTTGTTTAGGGATTTTTGTATGCATATGGAAATCATTTGTTTCTCTACTGCAAAGTATGTTTGATTGTTCAGTATCAACATTTAACTAGAAAAAGTAGCTACAGTGCTCCCAGTTGTGTAAAGTACAAGCTAAACTAAACAAAAACTGAAAAGCAGCTTCAGCATATCTCATGCTCATTAGGAGAATAAACAATGAAAAAATTAACTGATGACAGGTATGCAGATTTCTGTAACTCAGCAGCCTAATGTATGAGTCCTGCTCGGCTGAGCTACACAGAATGAAATCCTAGAAGACTGATGTGAGCCCACCTGCAAAAAAGAGGATGGTGACCATCAACAGGTTATGACAGAAAGTTCCACTGAAATTAACTATGCAATATAGTCCCTAAAGATAGAAATAATCTCTCATTCATATGTTCTCACTAGAGCAGAACACTGGTGCAAAAAGCTTCTCAATTTTCTGTTCTCAGGGTTACCAGACTGACGAATCTCAGACAGAAATAAAGCCGTATGTGGCATGCACCCTGTGTAAGGTCATGCATTACAGGAGATCCAGGATACATTGAACTTACTATGCACACACTGCAGAGATGCACATGCACATCCAAATAGATGTATTCCGGCCTGGTTAGACTAGTTGCACATGCACAGATCAATTCTGTGGCATCTGTACGATGAATTCTGTATATCCACCAGGTACCATACCTGCTGCACACGGTCTGCACAGCCATCTGTTCTGTGTGTGCAGCCCATCCAGCACACTGAAATCCTGGTTTTCCACCCAGGCTACTGCATGTTTGGCTGTCCCAGAGTAATGGCCAAATTCTTTCTTCTTCACAAAAACTTCACTTCCAAGCAGCTTGGATTGCCTTGCACATGTCATCTGATAGTCCTGTTTTTCCATTCACAGCTTGATGGTGAAGAGATTCTTGTTTTATAGAATTTTTACATCATTCCAAAGCATGATTGTGTCATTCTGTTTAACCCTAATTGAAGATGAAGGTTATAATTGTCACATGATATGTTTTCTGTCTCTGAGTAGGTTACATGTAACTACATTTCTGGTGTAAATTTCACAGAATGCAAATTCAATATTTACTTTACTTTGTTGTTGTTGTTACTTCAGCATAAAATCTGTTTTCCTGAAAAGATTTCAACAATAAAATTCAAAACCAAATTTCTTTAAGATACAATACCCACACAAAACTATGCACTGCCTGTCCAGGTGTAATGGTAACTTTTTATTTTTCTTTATTCAAGCATAAGTAATTATCTGCAATGGGGGTGTTTGATAGTATTTCCTCAGGCTTGTGTTTTGTGAGCCAAAAGACTTGCATATACCTGTCTCATGCAACTTTAGATGTAATAATTTTGCGAACTTAAGGATGTAGCCAAACTGAAAAGAATGGCTAAATTTTGAGATACACTAAAAAACAGTCTGTTTAGGTTTGTAAATAAGCAACAACTAGAAATGGGGCAAAGACTACTTCTTTGACTGGGGACTAACTCAAATTTCATCAGTCAAATTTCGGGTGTGCTTACCACAACAAATTTTTCTAGGATTTAGGACACAGATAGCTTTATCACTTGCTACAGCTGTACATCTGCTGCCAGCAAAGAACGTCGGGTTCAAATTTTCAAGCATTTCACTTAAAAATAATCAACTTGCCAAGAACAGTCTCCTCCCTAGAGAAACCTGGATAAAAATTGATACCTGCTTGTGCACCAACATTTGCAGGTAAATGCTTCTTCATTTACAAACATTAAATCAATGTATAAAAGGGCCTACATTGGGCCGTGGGAAAGGAGCATGGACAAATATAACTCATTACTTGGAAAAACATTCCAGGAAATGGATTTTCAGATGAATTTTTTTCTCCTTTCTCAACCTTAAATCTGGGATTTATATTTGAACATTCTTGCCTGATTATAGAAGACACATTGCCTCCCTCTCCCCATTCCTTAGATCCAGGGAGCTGGGGTGGGGGAGTCCAAATAATTGAACACAAGAAATGAATTTCTAAAAGATACAAAGGCCTGCACTGAGGAAAGTTGTCCCAGCTAGCCTCAGAGAGCAGCTAAATGAGACACTGTACAGACAGATTGCCTCTCTGTGTCTACATTTTCCATCTGATATTATTTTCAAAGCTATTTGGAGTGAAAAGGAAATTTTGTCATGCATTCAGTATACATGTACACCTGTCTCTGGTCACAATCATGTCTCACTAGCAGCACAGAAAATATGCTCTTAGGCATGGAAGAAAAATAGCCGCCTTTTCTTTCAGCAAACACATATCTGTTTGAAGTCCAATAATTATTTTTATCCAGCTTGACCACTCTTGAGAAAGGAAAAGCAAATAACTCCCATAAGGTCCCAGGGGTTCATTTGAACTTATCTTCTTTCAAATATTAAACTACTTGCAGGCTATGTCTATACAGACAGGTACAAACAGGAACAAGCTGCTTTTTGCTGCCTTGGATTCAAATGGACCAGGGGCACAGCAGCTTCGAAACAGAAGCAATTTAGTTACATTTCACAGCGCCATTCTCAAGCTCTGCTTTAGCAGCTTGGTACTTCACCACTCTAAACCAAGTCACAGACCAGCGGTACCTGGAGTCCAGCCTGCTTGCAAAGTGGCAGATTTGCTTCTGACAGTACTTGTCTATGAAAAAGAGAAAAGATCAAACCCCTGTATCTCTCTTTCCCTCTGAAAGAAGATTTGAATTTAACCACTAGCACTTACTGACATGCATTTGAAATCATAGCATCACGGGATAAATCAGGAAGTGGAGCTCCTGGAAAGGATCTCAGGAGGTCTCTGGTGCAGCCCCTGCCCAAGCCAGCTCAGCTGCACAGTCAGACCTATTTGCTCAGGGCTGTGTCCAGTTGGATCTGAAAAACCTCCAAAGACAGAGCCGGCATAACCTCTCAGGGCAACCAGCGCCACTGCCTGCCTCTCCTCATGGGGAAAGGCTTTTCCTGGTATCCAGTGTGAACCTCTCTCATTTCAACTTATGCCTGTTGTCTCTTGTCCTCTCATCATGTAGCAGTGTGCACAGCCTGGCTCTGTCTTTATGAAATACAAACACACTGTGAACTGTAGGCCTCAAAGCACAGTAAATTTACCCATGCTTAAGCTGTCACTGGCAAATTCTGTGAAATTGCTTTTGGAGGTTGCATCATAAACTGGCAGGATCTTAAAACCATGATGGCTTTTCTAGCCACAGTTTAAGCTGGCTATATATACGCAGCTCTGTGAAAGTGCTTACCTTTGCAAATGGTGCTGCTCCATTTATGTCAATGGAACTGTTCACAGTGTGTGAAGTAAAGCATGTATGGAAATGTTTGTAGGATCAGACTGAGATAATGCAGAAGGATCTTATGAGACTGAGTAAGCAATAAAATGAAAGAAGAAATTCGATGGAGATAGATACATGCAAAGTGGTATGGGGAAAATAATCTTAACTTCATATATAAAATAATGGGCTTTGAGCTGACTGTTACCACTCAGCAGAAAGAGCCTGGGATTATGTTCTATGGAAAGAACTCTTCCGTAGCAGTCAGAAAAGCAAATTGAATGTTAGTAATGACGAGGAAAGGAATAGAGGACAAACATAGCTATGCAGCTGTATAAACTCACAGTGTGCCCACATCTTGAATACAGCATGCAGCTCTGATTGACGCATTTCAAAAAGAACAGCATAGAAGTGGCAAAGGCTGAGAGAAGGACTGCGGAGACAGCCGAAGGTATGGATGACTTCACAGCGGGAATGAATGAGACAACTATGCAGTCTGGAAAAAAGGTGCCTGAAGGGAGGTTATGACAAAGGTCCACTAGAATCATGAGTGGATCCAGACCTGCTCTTCACCTTCTCTTCTATTGAGAACCATCTAGTGATGTTAACGGGAGCCAGGTTCAAAATCAACAAACGGAAGTGGCTCTTAATGCAAAGGGAAGTAGAGGTGTGGGGCTCATTGCTTGAAGGTGGGTCAGGGTAAGACTAAACAAGTACCAGGATGAGAGAACCTTTGAGTAATAATAGAGAAACCTCAACTGTCTCAAGAAATCTCCCAAGCTGAAATTAACTGTAGACTGAGACAGTACTCAGGAAAATTATCCAATACACTTGCCTTGTTCATATTCTTTTCAGGACATTTGCTTATGGCCACTGTTGGAGGCAAGAGGTTGGGCTAGATGGACCCTTGCTCTGATGCAGTGTTGCTGTTTTTATGTTGTCTTCAGGGTCTTAGTTTGCATTGCTGTTTTGATGACATTATAAATTTATTTTCAGTCAACATTATAAGGAAATAAACCTTTAAAAGAAAAATGAACGATAAAAGTCCTATAGCTTGAAATCAGGACCAGGAAACTGAGAAAAATACTCTAACTCAAAGACTTTCTTTGTAACCTAGTAAAGAGGTTTAACAAGAACCAGCGATGGCAGCTGAAGCCAGATTTGATGGACTCAATATAGGAGCAGTTAGGTAACATGTGACGGCCTCTGATACACAGAAGGTCAGGCTAGATGATCTAATGTCCCGTCTGGCCTAAATATCTCTGAGTATAGTACTCTGGCAGCCACACAAATGTTGAAAGCAAACTCCAACTCAGCATGTTTTCTGTCAGCCACACTATATCTAGATATATTTTCATGCCAGGTTTTTAAAAACTTGTTGATTGTATAACTGCACTCTATTTCTTTGCTTAAAGAAGATAATATTGCAATTTTAGGACAATTTAGAGCCATGGTAACATGCAACCTTTAGTTTGCATTTATTTGTGTAAATATTTGCTTCATTTTCAAGCAATTCAATATTTTCATCTCTGTCGCATTCCTGGTATTTTGCTGTGAGAGTAGCTGCTCAGAAATTTTTTTTCTTCCACAATAAAATTTTGCTTTCCATGTTTTTTCATTTTCACAAGAATTCTAAGATCAGTGAGTCACATACAGATTTCCTGAGTGGTGGAAGAATTGCTCATTCCACGCAGAACAGAGGATTGAAAAATTTCAACAGCCCGGAGAGCAATTCTGATATAGCATTCAGTACTGAGACCGGGACCTAGACTGGTTTTAAGAAGGGGAAAAAGAAGAAATGATAATTTGAGTAAACAAAGATATTTTGTAACCAAATCATAAACAAGATGAATTATCTGATAATTCCTTTCCTGCTTCAATACAGATGATACTATAAAGTGTTAAAAAGTCAGCAATTTAAGTCACTACTGTACCCCCTTCCCATAGAACTTCCAGGAACCTCTCTCCATCACTCTCTCTCTGAAAGTAACTCTTCAAAATAATTTAAATCACATGTAAAGAGACCTTCTAGTTTCAACTTTGCTTTGGACTAGTCTATTAACTCTGTCTAATCACCTCTGATTCATAATTTTTGGTGGCATTTACAAATTTCTGTAAGTACACACAAAATCCATTGAAGATTTTATTAGTCCTGTCTAATAAACACAGCAATTTGAAATAAAACTGCTACTTTTTCTAGCCCATAAACTCTCTGTTTGTCTCTTAGAAGATAAATTGTTAGTAGAATTCAATGAAAGCAAAGATTATGTCTGAATAACTACTATGTTTTAAAAAGCTCATAATTTTATCAGAAAGCATGTATAAGGGCAAAGGTTAGCAGCAGAATCCTACTTTTTATAACACATGGATTTGTTTTCAAAGCAGTTCTCCAAGACAAAATATTTATAGGCATTAGTCTGTGCTATCAGATTAATACATGCACTTATAGGTAGGTGAACACAACTGAACAGTCTAACGGGATTTTTTCACCTCTGGTTACCAGGAACTAATGAATAATAACTTAACAAAAACATCAATCTCTGCACACCACTTTATCATGCTGACAGAAGGTATTCACTAATTTTCTCAACAGCGACATAATAAAATGCTTACTTTTCAACTTCTGTGGAAAAGAATGTATCTCAAAATCAATACAATAGCGTATGTGTGAAATGTGCTAAGAGTGGAATAGCTGAGCGATTTCAAAAAGTAGTTTTCAATTGGGTATAATAATTACATCAAGCTATTCTTAGTGAGGTTCCAGGGAACTAGCATTATTTCAGATGATATTCAACATATTCATCTGAAGTAAATAAAAACAGCTGTACTTTTTGTTAATGATAACTGAAAATCTTACACTTCTAAAAGGAACAGACTGAAGTCAGACTGTCAGATTGCAAAGACTGTATCCCAGAAACAAGTGACAGAAAAGAACTGAAGAATCAGCAGGTGGAGAGCTGAGCCTGAACTCCTTATGTGAGCTACAGTACAAAGGGCTAATGCAATCCATGAATGTGTAAGAGGGAACGAGTCCGGGACTACAGAGACAAATTTTTCCTTTACGCAGCATAGGCACTATAAATTTTAGACTGATGCACACTGCAATGCTGCATCTTTTAGAAAAGATGTCATAACAATGGAGGGAGTACAGACAAGAAGAACAGACAATTCAGACTGGAGAGAATTCTTTCATATATATTTAGTGAGTGAGTAAAAGTGAATCTAACTTTATACGATAAGACTTAAGATATCCATTTGGTTAGGTAGCCATTTGGGAAAGTAAAGGCATGTACTTGGAACCATAAGAAAATGACTATTTAACATGATATTAGGTATTAATTGGAAGGAGACTGGATGATTCCCTCAGATGAATAATTGGTTCCAATGACCTGTAAAGCCATCCTGATATTGTCTCAGTGCCAGAAAACCCAATGTAAACAGCCGCCTGTTCCGTAGGAAGCTACAGGAGAAGAGCTTTAGACATCCAATACCAGAATATCCTCCAGACTGTACAAAATGTGTTTTTTTAGCATAGCTGAGAGCACTAATTCTGAGACACTGGAGTGGAAGAAGTGATAAAACCAGATACATGACATGTATTGTGCAAGACCTGTTCCAGGAGGCACGATCAGAAAATACATGAAAAAGGATGCTGCAGCCAGGACAGATGAAGACATTCCTCAGCCCAGTTTCATCCCACTTATCTTCATGCAGTTATTTTGGTTACAAGGCCAGGTGCCCTTGCACTTTGGAGACTGCATCATCTGAAGAGCTTGCTTTTCTCCAGTGACTGTGAGCCTAAAATAATGGAAACTCACACCCCAGCAGGCCTGATCTGCTAGAGCAGAGGGCTGAGTGATTGCTTTCTGAGCTGACCCTGAGTCAGGTCCTTTAGGTGGTAAAGATATTCCATTGATGATAACGAAGGCAATTATAGGCTTCACAACTGTTAGAATTAGGTAGCGCCAGAGCCAGCATGTTCAATTTAAAGGATGAACGTAGGAATGAGGTGGGCCATAAGCTCCTAAGGGCACATGTATGTCATGCATTTCAGCTATAGCCACCTGAGCTACCTCTGAGCTGCGCACTGGCAAGATTGCTTGGTGGGCTGCCAGCAGGTTTGTTTGCACAGAGAGTATCATTAGTGCTACCCATGGCATGTCTGACGAGCTGGGGTGCAGCCGCACAACCATAGCTGGCCTGCTGCCGAGTCCAGCTCCTGTTATTCCTGATCTGGCTCAGGTACTTCTGGACACCACTGGACTGCTTGAGTCCTCCGGCTGTGCTTTCCCAACCTGCTCCAGCTATAAGCCTCCTTCTCCCAGTCTCACTTTTTGTCCTTCCTTATCTCTGGGTGAAGGGATTGTAAAGGGTTCCCACACAGAAACGCTTGTCATGCTCTTTGGAACATGCAGAGGATGAACCAATCCGATGGACAAAGAATAAAGCCTCTAATTTAATTTTAATATCCCAAGTGAAAATACATTGGCTTCATAAAGCCAAGGGAAGTACATTCATGTTTAATAATAAGATAATTAGCTAGCTTGGCCTGAAAAACAAGATATGTCAGTATTTTTTAACTATTCAAAAAGTTAGATTTTTTTGCTTAATAAGTAATTAAGCACAGTTACCTGCCTCTAACCCAGCAAAAATCCACTGACTTTCATGGTAGCTTTGACTGTGAAGGAAGTGAAGGACTGGATCCATAAACATAAATCAAACTGCTGAGTCTGTTGTCTAGAGTTTGCAGTCACTAATTCCTTTACATTTTCCTAGTTCAAACCCATTATATACAGGACAGCAACACCTACTAATACCATTAAACTTAACAATTGGTGATTGCTTTCATTAAAATTCCTTTTTTCTAAATTTTAAACTGAAGTAACTTGGCAAAAAGACTTCTAGACTGGAACCAATTTTTTATGCTTGCAGATTTTCAAAGGGATCCCTTTTGCTGTTTTTAACCTACAGAAATACAAGAAACACATAGCTAGAATTTAAGAAGGGGCTTTTCTTGTTACTGTTGTGTCAATGCAACTTGTGTGTGAATGGAACTACTTTAAAAGGTAAATCAGTACATTCATTAAAAGACTTAAAATTCCCTCTTTTTTAATAAGTGATGCACAGATATCACTGAGGGGCCAAACCAGCAAAGACTGAGTCTGGATTTGATCATCCTGAAAGTTCAGTGGTTTTTGGATTGGGGGATTTAATCTGAGCCCATGTCTAGTAATGTATTTTAAAGGTGAAAGGGCTTTTCTTCTGCCAAGATCATAGTATTGGGCTGCAGGGATTTGCATTTCTCATGCAGCTGTAGACAACATCCCTAACAAATATGGCCTCAATTCTAGAAGCAGCTTAGCTGGATCTCTACCATGACATATATCACCATTACAGCTGGTGTTCAGAGGCAGAACGACCCACTCCAGCTGCAGCATAAAGTCAGAGCTCACCAGGAGAGCACACTGCAGCAATGCACAGCCTTGCCCTCCCAAATATCACTGCAGCACAGCGCTTTGGTATTAGTGCCCTCTCTGACCAGTGGAGGCGTTCGATCTCCAGGCAGTTTATTAGAAATCTGACATTCTTACTACAGCTTTTTGGCTTTTAAAAATAGGCTTTCTATAGACGAGACAACAATTGTAGCATCAGGGGGTTATCAGCACTGAGAGTTAAGGTTACAAGTCCTCCCTTGTACCCAGAGCCTGCACCCATGGCAGGGTGATGACCGAGGAGGTCAGTGCTGAGGGAAAGGAACATTCATATGGAAGTCTGTCTTCAAATGATTGTTAATTGCAGGCCTTATTATTCTCTCTAAAACTAATTTACCTAGGGGATATTGCTGAGAGTTTTAACTCCTGCCATTCCTCCCCACCCGCCCCCACCCCAAGATTGCTCCAGCAGATGAACCCTCTTAATTTTTCATTGAATTTTTCCCTTCCTGGACACCTCTTTTTGTCAGTCTTTCTTTAACAAATGAAACTCTGATTAAGATTTACCTTTGAGCTGAACCTTGCAAGCCCACTGCATTTGAGCATAAGAAAGTTAAGAAAGGTATGTTTCCACTTTGCCCTAATCAACCAGATAAGCCGAGTAGGCAAACCCACAACCTCAGGAACATTTTCATGCAGAAGCTTCAGGATTAAACTCTGTGGCAAAACCATTAACTGTTCATTGTGATGAAGCCATTGGTTTCATTATATGATGTCCTGTTTATTGTTGAATACCAAGTGATGTTTTACCCTATTCTTCCCAGGAAAATATGAAATTTCTCACTTTTTTAAATGATGTTGTGCAGCTAATTGAACAGATATCATGGAAAAAGTATACTTTTTGGTATAGTTGATGAGGTAAGGAATACGTTTCATGAAAGAAAAGCATTTTGGGGTCATTCTTATTACAATAAAGGCATTTCAATTCCAAAGGTTTTATTAGCAACAAAGTTATATATTGTTTATAATCCTATATCTACCTGCATACATATACATTTACACACATTCATATAGTTCAAAAACTATACTTATGCATGCTTGTTCTTGAAAAGAAGATACTCTATGAAGGTTAGCTCATATGTAACATTGATTGGACTTTGCTTTCCTTGTATTTAAAACCCAGGAAGTATGTGATGCAACATCCTACAGTCTCTGTGCTACATCTGACTAGCGCATATTGAATACAAGCTCTGTTAAGTTGAAAGGATTTCTGGTTTATTTCAACTTGAAAGTGATTTAATATGAGGCCCAGAGAGAAAATCTGTCTCAGTAATCAAATTATAACAAGTAAGGATTAAAAGTATTAAGAAGTTTAAGCAATCTTTTAGCTGCCCTGTGTTCTTGAGGTCATTTGAAGCTGGCTGTGGGAATAAGTAAAATAAAATAACAAGAGGGAAAAAACCAAAGTATTACAGAAGAGAATCAAAGAGCATCCTTCAGGATTAGATTATGGTACAAGAAAGGGACTGAAACATTTTCCAGGATCCTTAATTCATATTCCTTTGGGAAACATAATTTTAAAAGGCTATTTTAATAGCAATCTTTCTTTCCTTTCTTCATAAACTGGATATACTAATATTGAAAAATTTAATATTTTTATCTAAAAAAAATCAATAAGGCCTGATAATATTCATTAACTAACAGAATAAACAGTGCTCCCCAAGAAGAGAAGGGTAGGGACTGGGCATATGGTATTATTTCTTTATTTGTTTTATATGTATACTTGCATAATTATATATATAAAAAAGAGCACATTCAGCCTAAATCAGTAGCAAAATCAGACTCATGTAATTGTGCCACTGGTGTCCCAGTGCACAAGACTGTCATGTCTACTTTAGCAGGTCTATTTTTAACAACCCCAACAGGGAGGCAAACTGAACCTGCTCACCACTAAAGGCAGTCCCTGCATCTCACCCCACAAGTCTCCTCTAGATATGACCCTTGTGCTGAAAAACTTGTAGCCTGTGTGGTGCCCAGTCACTGTAGAGAGAGGGAGGGAAGGAAACGTTAGGGCACATAACCCATTTATTTGTAATTAAAGATATTAATTAGGTTGTGATGGGGGAATTCTGGACAGCTGATCATAATTCGGTTTTTCTAGCAAATGAAAAACTGTTTGCATGGTTAAAAGAAGACCTTAAATTAGGTAATGTCCGCTGTGAAAGCTGGTGCACAGACTTGGTCACTAAGCCTTTGAAAGGCAGCTGTTATTTACTTCTAGCTGCTCTGTGCATCAAAAGTTCACTTCCTAAAGAAAACAATGAGTCCACACACTATTGTGCATACATGTATGTGGAGAAAAACTGATTTTGAAAAGGGGAACAGGTGAAATCAGCCTTCTATTAAGCATCTCCAGACACAGCTAGAATGTAGATATTCTCAGCAGATTTAGCTATATTGGCAGGCTAACTAGAAAGTAAAGAGACTATATCATTTCCAAAGGTTGCAAGCTATGCTTTCTTCCTTCTTTCTTTTCTTTCTTTTCCTTTCTTTCTCATGCTTTCTTTTTCTTTCTTTTTCTTTTTTCTTTTTGCTTTTTTCTTTTTCTTTTTTCTTTTTTCTTTTTTCTTTTTTCTTTTTCTTTTTTCTTTTTTCCTTTTTCTTTTTTCCTTTTTTCCTTTCTTTTCCTCCCTCCCTCCCTCCCTCCCTTCCTTCCTGTGGATCCAAGTCATCCACTGATGATAGAAGAAGTTCCAAGGCATTCGCAGGAAGAGAGCAGTCAGCAGTGGAAGCCTGATCATGAAGCATTACTTCAACTACTGGTTTGTAGTAAAGACACAGCCATGTCAGTAAAAAAATCAAGAGCTACTAGTCACAAGAAAGGATGAAACAACTCAGCCCTAAAACATGGACTCTAGCTTTAGAACTAATCGAGAAATCCAGAAATACCTTTAAAAATGGTAATGTGTCTGCCTGCCACCAATCTTCCTCACTTTGTTTTGTTTCAGGGCTAGGGCTTATGATGTCAAATCTACAAAATATTGCAAGTTAGCATGAAACTGAAATACAAAGAAATTCAATCTGCTAAACAGAACTCTGCAAAAGCTCCGCAGTCCACCCTCTTAGGAAAAATAAATGCCTGCTAGAGGCACTCAATTCCTTTTCTTCTTAATCTCAATAACTGCTATGTCCTCTGCATCCCATCTGATCAGAGTAACATAGACTGAAAGGCATAAACTGCATACCCAGAGATTTTTACACACTTATCACTACCTGCAATGTGACTCCACCTGCAAAGGTATGAAGTACTGCATTTTAAACTGAAGCCCTTCTCTCAGTAGCGAAATCCTCTCCCAGCCTGTCACTGTGACACACAAAGTTAAATTAAGATTAGAACAAAATTTGGGAGGATGATTTAAAATGAGAATCAAAAGGTTATAAAGCTAAATGCTTTTTCAGAGCCAGTGGTTGTCATAGTAACCACTTGTACAACTTTTTTTCTTGGAAACACAGAGTAAACACTTTTTAAAGTGGGCCTCAGTGATACAGTAAATACATGAATTTATTACTATTTGCAGTCAGAGCTGGGTGAAGAAATCCAGGAAACACTATATCAGAATTTGTTTTCCTTCTTAAACTGAAGGTCCAATGATGCAAAGTCACTCAAGCAATCAAGAAGCCAGAGATGCATGTTTATTGTCTGTTTTGGCCCATCCCTGGGGCCCTGTGGCTGCAGCTAAGCAACCAGTTTCATCTGGGTCAAACTCAAAGACATGGGTAGTACACATTAGACTATCATGTTGTGAAGAATACGACATGATGTACAGCTGCCATGGAAAATTTTATTTAAAGACACACGGTTTCAAATTAGTCTCATTTTTCTTTACTTATTAGGTTGTATTTTTTTATTCGCAGACAAACTGTATGAGTTAAAAGTCTACTGGAAAGAATAACACATAATGCAAGCTGTGTTCTCTCCAGGCTTTAGCTGAATAGGACAAACCAACATCCTGTTAAACAAGGCAACATTTAAGACTATACATAAAGCATTCCAAGCTAACCCATGCACTCGAGCTGCCTAAGAAGACATCTACAGTTTGAGATTTCAACAAATCAGGTGCTTTGGATCTCTCCAGAAAAAAAGAATGTGCTGTCTCAGGATAAATTTGTTCAAGAGAGACACATGCAAATAAAGAAATCTCGATTGCGTGTTAAAATATGGTCAAGTTTAAGTTATGTGAAGTCCTAATTTCAGTTTCAAATTGAAAAGGGTTTAATTTTAGACCGAAGTAAACAAATGCTTTTTAACAGAATACCTGTTGTGAGTGCTAACTGACTTACAATCTAGACCACAAGTAAAAAAGTGTACAGTGTGAACCGGACAGCTGGGTCGAAACATTCAAAAGACTTCAGCCAGAATTCAGAGATTAACATGCACTAGTACATTTATACGATTAAATGTTACATAAGCTGTAAAAACCCACAAAGAGACATTCCTTTTAGTGCAGTTTGGTTTGCTAAGAACGACCCACTAAGCTGTTAGGTAAAGTTGTTTCTAAGGATACTTGTAAGAGATACAGTCATTGCTGTTTGGGGCTGATCCTCTGAAACTCAAGGTGACTTTGTAGTGCTTTGAGCCCTCAATCCCCATGTTGATTTTAACCTCCTTGTTGATTTCAGTGGAAAGCACGGGTGCTGGGCACCTCCACAGGCATCTTTAGCAACTCCAGCTTTACCACTGAGCTCTTCGTTCTCACATTTTTCAGACTTTTCAATTTTCAGTATTTTGGCAAGCTGACCTTGGCACATCTTACCTTGGTGTCAAGCAAATTGCCTGCCAAGAAGCGTTAGATAGCCCCTGCTGTAACTGCTGTTGTGCTGAAATCCAAATGTAAATTTCTTGGAACACATGCTAGGATTTGCAGTCAACATATCTGTGAAATGCGTACCAGTGCTTTGCATTACTTTTTTGAGCACTCGCCTATCTCAGAACAGAGTCTGTTTAAGGCCATTCTCATGGATTTCAGCATGAAAACACTGTCACTGAGAAAGCTGCTTCAGAAATAAATTCCCCCAAAATAAGCTCTGTCTCTGAAATCAGATCTATAGATCAGGAAAAAATAGAGAACTTGCTGATTACTACAGTGTGCCTCCACGGTGTTTAGCTAGGGATAGGCAGATTCATTGGATATTGCAATGGAAGCAATCCCAACATCGCCCATATCTGACTTAACCACAGTATTTTTTTGGCTTCCCTTTTCTCTCACTCCTTTAACCTTCATGCTGTTTAGCACTCTAGAAGAGGAAGAGTTAAACTATGATGTGCATCATGTGACATGCAGCGTGGCAGGACATCACCCTCTGTGTGAGATTTAATTAAAGACAGACAATAGGATTTGTCCCAAGAAGCACGGAAGGCACCTACTAACGATTCTGAGTTTTGTGTGTTTGCTGACAGGAGCTGAACATTCAAACCCAACCAGTCAAAAGATGTTTGTGACATTGCTAAGCGGTAGTATTTAAATTTAACTTTGGACAAGTGTCAACTAGGAGTTTTCGGACATTTGACCTTGTACCACTCTCTCCTAACTACCTACTTCTGTGCAGGAACCTTTTTCTTTAGCTAAGGAGAGATGGACATGGCTGCAAGTCAAACCCAGGGCCAAGGGTTTGCATCAGCTACAAGGGTTATTGAAGGTAACAGAAACTCCCACACGCTCAAGGTTTGTATTAGGGAGAGAGAGACCTGAGCATCAGTCCCACCTCCCAGTGATTTTAAAAATACAGGAACAGTGTTGGAAGCAAGGTCTGGACCCTAGTCTTCCCAACACAGAGCATTTTTTCTCTTCACTATGCTACGTGTCAGATTCCTGCCTATGTGAGTTTATGTTCTCTCTTAGATGGAACAAATTATTTTCTGCTCTGTGATGCTCATCCAAAAAGTTGGTGAAGACTGTCTCAGCTTCAGTATCCCAATTCCTCCCACAAAAGGCTGGTGTGAAGGTTGTCCTGAGTCCTTGCAGCTGGGGAATGCAGACTGGAATTCCTTCAGGAGCTCAGTCAGGAAGGAACTGAATTAGTATTTCACACCAGGCTAGCCTACTGGGAACTATTTTTGTGGGAGGGGGGAAAATAGAACATTGTGGGAATAAAGTGACAGCTATAATTTCATTTTCTGAAAATCCCAACATTGGAGGTATTTAGTTTTTTCTAGCAACTCCTACCAAACTAAGCCTCTCAGGAGACAGATAGAAAACACATTGGCTACCTCTATATTAATAAATCAAATGTTCCTGGGACTGTTTTCTGTCACTGAGTCCAACTGCCATCCAGCAGCCTATATCCATACTGCTAAATTCTCATCTTCCAAAACATGATTGCCACAGCCAAATTGCCTATGATCTTTGAATGATCTTTGGACTCTGCAAATACGTACTGAACTCAGGAATTGTTTGAGATACTGCAAGCTGGTCCAGGTCAAAATCACACTAGGTAGCTTTCTAACAATTTAACACTTAGATGACTGAGTTACCAGGTCCAGGAACATTCCCAACACAGTCCAATTTACTAATATGGGTGTAGTTATTTTAACTGTTCCCAAAACACGCACAGATGTGAGCTAAGAGCTAAGCAGACTAACTCTGTTGGGACTGGACTAGTTCTGGAAATGTAGACAATTAAATTCAATTAAATTTTCAGTTTGCAGGATAGAAATTTGTGTCTTGACAGTCAATCTTCATCTAAGACCTACCTTAGGTGCTAGAATTTTTTGGTCTGACTCTACAGTTTTATTGCAACAAACGCTTTCAGTATGACCAAATGAAAGCTTCTAGGCTCACTTTGCTTCATAAACAGCACAAATTCCCTCTCACAAAGCAATCAGCCATTTAAATGCTTCTTAGCTGCATGAAACACAATATAAAATTTCTGTGGGAAACCAGAATTTGTTCTGGTTTTTCACTCTACATAAATATTTCTACACAGTTTTATTCAGTACAAAATTCTACCTTCGAATATCCATTTCCCATTTATTGTCGGTCTGAGATATAATCACTCTTTGCACTACTGTTTTTCATTATTTACCCGGCTTTTAAACATCCAAAAAAGAAAACTTACATTAAAATTGAGCCTGAATCATGATCTGCTAAAAAGGACTCCCAATAAAATTTACTAGATTTCCGATGGACAGGGGAATCTACCATTGCAATTCCCACTGAGGACCTAGGCTCGATGGTAGGTGTGTTATAAAAACATACGGGTCTTTTCAAAAGTAGCTGAAGCATGAACATGTATTATTTTTTTCAGCCTGGAATTCAGCTGCACAGGGAGACTTCCTGTGTGCTGTGGTGAAGGACAATTAATACCTTCCTTTGGAGAACTACAGCTGAGAAAAGCTGGTCCTTTCTGACCACTGCTTTTATTCAGGCCATTCCTGATTGCTTTGCTGATGGTCCCAGAAGCCCTCCAGCTCATTTCACTCACTGACCAACTTGGTGCCCTATGAAGTAAATTGTGCTGCTTACTACATGTGAGACTGTATAGATCCTGTGGTACAAAGCGCTCATTTTCATCCATTTCTAAGGCTTGCATACACTCTAAAATGTGTGCTATACATAAAAATCAAAGAATCACAGGATTTTAAAGCAGAAAATAAAATACAAGACTGGACAGCCTAGGTCTTCTTGCACAGAACCAGGGAACAAAAGGTATCTTGATGCCTGAAGCAGAGGAAAAAGTAAGCCCAAGAGACTCCACTAAACCCTTGGAAAGTGGCACGGAAGGCAGGAAGGAGCTGAGTCACCCTGGATGGATGGAGTCAGTGAAAGAAAGGAGAAAGCTGAGATTAGCAAACCCCCCTCTTGGTATATATCACAGTTATTTTAAAAAAATGTGGAAGCTTTTAAAGTTTGTTCCTAACCACCTTCCACTGCTGAAAAGAGGAAGATTGTGTCCTTTCTTGGTTCAAAGGATGAATATGATTTCTTTGCCATTCTATGCAAATTAATAAAAAATAGCTAGCATCTTTCCTCCATTTAAAGAAAAGCATTTGACAGGGTGTGTGAAAAATCTAATTCACCTACCTGGTCAGAAACAGGAAAAAATTATTCGCTACATCTCAAGTGAATGTCCTAATTTCTGGGCTAGTGTATGCTCTCTGTTCTTTCACTATTCATGAACCATTTGAAAATGTCCTTGGATTGCTTTCAAGGCAAAAAAGAGCCTTTTTATCTACATACTTTTTGCAAAACAAAAAAACCCTTTATCCTACCTAGCTCCACTTCTGATGCCTAATTTTGCACCCACTATACTGAAAATTGGTACAATTGTTTTGAAAGCAACTCTTGAGCCCACAGAAGGCACAGCTCTTGCTGTGGCTAAGAGCTGATCAGGGCAGGAGAGAAAATGGGTAATTAAGAAGATCTGGTTATGACTCTAATTCTCTGCCAGCATTTGCCACAGAGTCAAGGTAGGTTAGAGCAACCCTCAGGCTGTTCTAACCTACATCAGATGACAATGGCCTTGAAGTGGCAATCTGCCATTTGAAATCATTTGGAGCACTGTAGCACCCTAGGCTCATCCTCTGCAGCCTCTGGCATTATATAGGCTGGGCTGGTAATATTCAAAGCTATGCCAACTTAATGTCTACTAAAAGCTCCCTTCTGTCAAGAAATTTTCACTTGGCCAGATACAACTGAATTCCTGAGGCACAAAGAGGCTAGCATATGGAACAGAATCTGTCCCAATTTATTTTTGATCTATGATCTTGTTAACTCATTAGTTAAGAAAATCTTCTCAGTTTTAGAGGAGCACTGCCATGGTGTCATTGTGGTGATCCCACAGTTTTATAGTACGCTTTGCACTAGAACTCAGTGTCACTGACGCATCTAAAGGGAGAGGTCACATCAGGAAAAGAATTGGCCAAGAAATCTGACAAAATACAGCTTTCCTGGCACTGATCAAGCCAAGATTCACAGAAAAGGCTGTTTCTGAAGACTAAAAGCTAGCAATGCTAGTGGTGATAACCACCATGTCTTACACAATTGCTGCCATGTTTACAGATAGTTATGTTCAGAAGAGAACATGGCAGAAAAAAAAGTGATTTAAATCAAGTTCTTATATATGTGTGTGTGTGCATGTGTGTGCATGTGGTTTAAAAATGATACAGTAGAAGTCTTTCACACAACTAATACCCAAAGATAAAAAACTATTATAATAATAAATTTTCACAAAAAAATTCTATTTCTAATCTGTATAAGTAGGCAAGGTAGTAGGAATATAAAATAACTGAAATTAGCACACAGTTGCCACAATAGCATACAGTTGCCATGTTCCTTGGGAAGACAAATACCCTAGATTAGTAAATTATCCTTTCTGGTCTCAATAGTGAGCATCAAAGAGGCCATGGGCATGTAGCAGGGAGGTGCTCATCAGAACGCCTGGGCTCTGTTTCCCACTCTAGCATGCCTTATATATGTCGTTCCCTGGGCAAACTGCTTAACCTGCATGCCCTCCAGCATACTGTTAGACACCACTTGTATAATTTCCTAGACCAAAGGCTTCATTTCAGAGTCTAATTCTGCATGGCTATCAATCAACAACAAAGCACTTACCTATCACAATAGTTTTAAAAGACCACTCTGAAAGTCATTACAGTAAGTAGTCAAAAATAGAATAATTCTTGTGCTCCCAGTACATTCAGTGCAAAGGAATATTAGGTGACTACTTTTAGTTGGATAAGAATAAAAAAATGCTAGACAGATGCCAGTTTAGGGTAATTTTCAGATGACCTACAAGTCAAAACCTGCTTAATTTCCTTTCAGACTAAACTCAACACACTCCCAACAGAATTTCCCCGTCTTGGAGGTGGAGCACGAAAGGGTTGGTAACTGGAATTGGCTGCAATCTTAGCTTGTGTTATGGTAATATCTATTAGTATCTTTAAAGGCAAAACGTGTGCTAATACTATACTTCTCTGTCTGCAATAGGCACCTTAATGTTAGATGCTGAATTTAAAAGGCTATCCTTCCTTGTCATAAGCCCTTCTATGGTGCTTGTCATTGTGGTATCTGAATGCTGCCCAAATTACTAGTATAAGAGTTCACTTTCACACAACTGAGTCAGAGACACAGGTATAAAAGAAAACAAACTACTGATTTTTGGTGTCAAAATTTAGACAGTCATGGATAAATTTGTCAAAATATTAAGCATGGCATAGCACTTCATAGATTGAAAGCACAGGTATCAGTGATTCCAGTGACATATATGAGTATTCACCTTTTCTGCAAAGCAGAGCTTATGCTCTCCCATCAAGTGAGGAGAAAATGAGTCATACAGATATAGTAACCATATGCAAAGGATTTGAGATGAATGAAATATCCAACATTTTATCCTTTTGTAGTAGATGAAAAAAATAGAATTCAATTCTTTATAATAAAATACAAACAGCTTAATAGTGCAACTGTTTTCTGTTTTGGCAGCTTTCCAACTTCTGCAAAGACTAGGTCTTTTAGACAGTCACTGCTCAAGCCTGATTCATTGCCAGAGCAGTTCCACTCAATGTACTAAACTGACAGTGAACTTCTGGAAACAATATTACATACTCAGGTACATGAGGATTATCAGAACCCACACAGAAGATTGGCTTAGAATTCCACAGGAATATACTGGCATGTAATTTTTTTATAATTATTTGCCCTTACAATCTAATACTTTTTTTTTTTTTTTTGCATTTGTTTTATTTCAAGCTTGACATATCTGAAGAAAATCAGATAAACCGATGAAACCATATCAGCTTTAGAGCACAGCTGGAACTTTTGGTTGTTTAGTACAAATCTCTGCCACTTGAAGTAACTAGAAGTGAATGGAGTAACTGGGAACAAAAGAAAGCTGCTGTATTCTGTGTGAACCAGCCTCTAGAGATGAATGAGAAGCACACTTTGCATTCAGCAAATGTCCTTGAAATGTAGTGACATGGTGTAGTAACAGAGTCTACTAAGTATGAGACCTGCATGGCGAGTATTCATACTGCCAGCTTTGGGCATCTAGCCTGCTCAGCAGCTTGATTTATAGTCAATTAAAAGACTTAGGCCCATAGGTTCACTCAAAAATAGGAAAGGACCTTGAGAGGTCATCTAGCTTATTCCTCGCCCTAAAGCAAGATGAACAACTACCTTTGTCTTCCTAAGAGACATTAGTCTAACCTGTCCTTATAAAATGCCAATCTGGTAAAAGCTTCACAATCTGTCAAGGCAACCAACAGTTCATAATTCTTGTGTTAAAAGGTTTTCCTAATTCTTACCTGTACTGTTGCCATTCCAGCTTAAGTTTTCTTTTTATTTTGGTTCTGTCCACAGTGGACATCACAAAAAGGATCTCTCAGAGAGTGATTCAGAACAAAAATCTAACTACAGAGGGTTTAGAGAGGCTTTGCAATTTGGACAACTTAGATGGCCATAGAGATAGATCTAATTTCTTTCTAAACATTCAGATTTCCCTTACGGATAGAGCTGGTTGCTTGTCATGGCAAGAATGAGAATAAAATGGTTTTGTCTTCACCAAATACATAAAAAACATTGCCAACTGAAAAGTAAATGGCAGAGGGAAGTGGAAAAGGACTGTGGCACACAACATTTCAATTAATAATAGATTGCTGGAACAGGGAAATCCTGAGAAAAGTCAATATCCTTTAACTCACAATAAAAGTGGTTTTAGAACCTTTTAATTTTATTAAACAAACAGTTTCAAACCCTTTAAAATTCTATTCCCCACTAGGCTGGAGTTGTGAAAATGCATAGAGGAGTTTCTTCCAATAGTGGGCTGGCTGAAGTGACAGAGTTTGACTTTATTTTTTTAATTGTTGAGTTATGTTTTTAGTTATTTTTTCTTTAATGGAAATCATGGGTAATGAGATGCATATAGCCTTGGGGAGAATTTACTCATTCACTTTAGCAGGAGTACTTTCTTGTTTGACTGAAATATACTAACTGTGGCCAAAATGGTCTCAATACATACCGCAAAAATTGAAAACATTTCACAAATAATAGCGTGCTGAGACCACTACCTCGTAGAGCTTTGAGAAAAAATCTTGGTGGTCTTTTCATTCTGGTAGAGGAAATTCAGGGCCAAATCTTTGGCAGAGCTGAGCTCTATTTAACACAGAGCCCAGGAAAGGAACGAAAGGTAATAACATCTAACTGTGGTAGTAATGTAAAATACAAGTATTTAAAGGCCTTCCATACAAAATCAATACAGTGTTATCTACTTTTCCTCTCCTAGTCAAAAAACTTTTTTACATTTTGACTCCCAAAACAGTTGCAGTAACCATTGTTTTCCTGCATATTTGTATCTTGCCCCTCACCGGTTCCTCCCATGCACAAAAGTTAACACAGTATTTATTTTGATATTTCAAAATGCCAAAGTTTCCTTCACTTAGACTTTCTTATGAAAATAAAATCATATCACTAGAAGCAGCTTTCAGTAAGTTTAAGACCCACCCTCATCTCATTCCTTCACACAATGGCCATCCAGGATCTAAATGTTGTTTACGTTCGTGAGGGGTTGTCCACATATACTGTGAAGACAGACAAAGACCTTTATATCTGTATTCTAAAAGTCCCTTTTTCATCTCATAAAATGATCATCAATTTTCAAAGATCACCTTTTCCTTTGGTTGTCATTAGGAAACAAAAAAGCACCAATTTACTGGGCAAAGCATGCATTCAAATAACAATTTTCTAAAAATAATTCTTTTATTTGTTTTCAACTGAGAACAATTTTATGGTGTAGAAATTTCTTTTAAAAGTTTTCTCACCCATAGAACTGATTTACTGGCAACCCAATTAGTGGTTCCAGATAAATCTTCTGTTTACAAGAATATTTCTGCATCAGTTAATTTTTTAACTATTTAGTTTTATGTTCTCATAGAACTGTGGAAAATAATTGTAGAAAAAGCTATTATTTGTTCATTTTTTCCATCTCACAGGTCATTGCCAGATTCTTCCTTATTCTATGGTTTAAAGAGCTTTGTCCAGTCTCTGTTTAAACATCCCAAAGGATGGGTATCCTACCACTTTTCTTGGAAAAATTTCTACAGCTTAGTAGACTGTTAGCTAAAAAATCCTGCAATTCAGCCTAATTTTTCTATGCTACATTTAAATCTGTTACTATTCTTAGTTACTGTTCCCTGGACCACTCCGTAAAATTCAAAATCCTCCCTTTCTTTTTAAAGATTAAAATTAGTTTCCTGTCCTGAACAACTGTTGTCACCTAATCCTTGGGCACAAATACTTTTTTTTTTTTTTTTTTTTTTTTTTTTTTTTTTTTTTGGTCAGGAGATATTTATCCCAGTAATGCTGGGCACATCCTGTTTACAGGTATTTGGCAGCTTTCAACAGCCAAGTCAAATTTTTTCAAAGCCAGCTGACATATTGAGATATTACATGGTAGTAATTGGGTACAGACAGACCCCAAAATTCTGGTTTATAGAACACTTACTTATTGAAATGTGCTTTATATGTGCATACTTCTGCTAAAAATGCTTGTGTTTGTTCAGCCAGACTGCAGAAACTCTGATGATAAACCTGAGAGTTGCTACTTTTCCCTACTCTTCCTCTCAGGATTTTTCTCTGTGAAGGCACAAAAGCAGAAACTGAACACTATGAAGAGGACAGCCAAGAACAACTTGGGTTCTTTTCATGATGTGGCTGAAAGAAGATCATTGTGCAGAAGCTACCCAACTGCTGTTTGTCATGTTTGAATAGCTGCTGTCTAAACTCTTTGCCAGTGTTGCCCCTGAACAGCCAGAGAAGTGGGAAAAGATTCACATTATGGAACTTCAGATAGGACTGTGGAGACATTATTTTTCTTCTCCTCAGCAAAAGTAACACATGCATAGAAAGAAAGATTAAATTATTCTCTCAGCCTTGGAGATCAATATTGCAAGGTATATGCAGAAGGATCAGAAATTTAGTGTAATAAGGAGCTGGAGAGAACCACTATACAGAACTGACTGCATAACAAATTTCACTCCTTTCCCCACATTTCACGTGGATAAAGCTATTACTTCTCACTAGGGCTGGAGAACACTAAGATAGAGATGATACCCTCACCCCCCCACCCCACCCCCCACCCCACCCCCGCCCAAGAAAAAATTCCTGCCTACTATTTCCAGTGTGTCTGACAGCAGTATTAGATTCATGGAGCCCTTCCACGTTCTGCTGCCAGTTGTGAGATTCCTGGTTACATCTGTGAACACTTATATATGTGATAAGTCTTACTATTAGAAACAATTCACATGTTCACCCATGTGAATAAGGTTGTGGAGTCAGGACTTTGAATCACAGAAATGTTGTTTGGAGGGCAACTCTGAAGGTCATCTAAGTCCAATCTCCTGCTCAAAGGTGGATTATAAACACTAGGTCAGGTCACCCATCACTCTGCCTAGCCAAATCTTGAAGACCTCCAATGATGGCGATTCCACAGCCTCTCTGGGCAAATTGTTCCACTCCACTACCATCCTGGTAAAAAAAAAAAAAAAAAAAAAAAAAAAAACCTTCCCTCATTTCCTATCTAAACTCGATAAACATACTCACCAGCACCAAAGAGAGAAAAATTATAACTTCCTTTCATCTGCTGGCCACGCTGCTCCTAACGTAGCCCAGTACTTCTGTTCCGGAAATATGTGTGGAGAAATGGAGAGAAAAAAATCCTTTTTATGGTGTCTCTGCCCTTTTGTGTACCTCACATGGCCAGTACAATCTAACTCCTGATAATCTAGCCTTGGCTGGTTTCAATAGAAAATGTGAATCTATGAAAACTGAGATTGTTAAATTTTTGTGTGAAATTTATCAATCTGAAACAGTAAACGAAAAAGTTGCCAGAAGCCTCCTGGAAGATAGGTCAGAACAAGCAGCTGGAAATCGCCTAAGTGAAGCAGTTGCTTGAAGAATAGAAAATGTCTCTGTTGGTGGCAGATCCCCTTCAAGAATCTCCCATTTCTCATCCACTCATTCTTGGCCTGCCAGTTGAGTCAAATGTCAAATGAAAATTTTAATGTGATTCTTCTGTAATGGAGGACATGAAAACTCCTGGCAAGCAAAGGGGCAGTATGAAACAGTGGGGAGTAGGAACCTCTTGAAATGGTAATAAAAAATTTAACTTAATTGTTGTTCGTGAAAATGATAGTTGGTAAACAACTTAGAGACTAGTATCACTAACGAGGATAATACATTACAAAAAAAGTCATCCATCTTCTAAAACTTAATTACCTTCATTGGATCTGTCGGAGAGAAAGAGGTGCAGGAAGCAGGGCCTTCAGCAGGAGTATATATTCCGTGGCTAATCTACAAAAAATAAATTCTGAAAAAAATCTTAGGGAACTCACAGAAAAAATTTTAATAGGGAGAAAATAAAAACTGAATTCACAATTTTATGTGGTATAAATTATCCAGCCAACCTTATTGTGACTGAATAGGACTCCTACTAAAAAAAGTCTAAATTTTAACTTATTTTACTTTGGTGACTTGTGTAACCATTTCCAAGAAAACCAAATTTCTATATGGACTTCCTAAGTCTAATTCCACAAGCCTTAAAAGGTTTAGCCATTTTCTCTAAGAAAGTACTACAGTTTGTTCAGCATTTCCTCAGGTCAAAATTATTTTTTCCTGTCTTCTTGAGCTGTAATATAACAATGAGAAAGCCTCCAAGACAAATGATGACACCAGCTCCTTTTGCCTTGCCAGTATTGTTTGAGCAAATGAGATAAACATGCAGCCTATAAGCATAGTTGTGGGGAAATTCTTGTGATTACACCCCCTAGAACATTATTCCATATTCATATAACTGGGACTCTACCCAACACTTATCATGATGTTTTTCCTATAAATATCCAAATCCTAATGTGTGGACCATGATGGTGTATATACAGCATTTGCATGGAAAAACTGAGCAGTAAAGTGTTATAAAAAGCTGGAAACAATTCCTCAGTGTGCTGTTTCTTCCAGTAACACCGCTTGTTTACAGTGTACTGTGGCAAAGATTATAGATTATAGTTCTAATAAACAGTTTGGCTTACTGTATTGCTTTAAAACAAATAGTTCTTCAGGATTATAAAACAGCAGTACAAACTGGAGGTAGTAATGGACATAAAGATTTACTTGGTTAATCAAGTACTTGGCTACATGCATTTTTGCTTGTATAGCAAGCACACAGTCTACAAATTCACCCAAGGGTAGTTGCAGAGTTTGCAAAGCATTTCTGCTGATGAGATTAAATACTCAGCAAGTTTAAGCATTTAGGTTTAGATCTTCCACAGTACATGAGTGTCTGCCTCCCTACTTAACTCACTTCACCTAGCATTCTGGCATCTTTGATATTCTCCAGCAATCCAGCTGCCACTTAGTCCTGGAGGAAACTGAATTTCTGCTGGTCTGTATACATGAAGCTGAGCCACAGCTGATGAGCTGCGTGAAGCCCCCACTGTCCTTGAAGTAGAACAGGAACTTCATCTGAGTCTGTCTGGTCCCAGCCGATGGCCCTATATGGTCGACTAGTGGCCACTGATGAGCAAATCTTTCTCAGTCTCTTCTGATTAATTTGTTCTGTTTGAAGGAAGAACTTCTAGATCCTGCTCTCAGCTAATTCAGGCAACTCCCTGCTTATCTAGTTTCCCAAAATCACTTCTTTGTGTGCCTAACTTTACCACAGCAATGATTAAAAAGCCTGAACACCTAACCTCCTTTCCACACCATAGTAAGGCATTTAAGAAGCAGGCGGTGTTTCGCTAAGCACTGCTTCACCTAAGTAGCTTAAGGACTTGGAATAAACTCCTAAGCCCATTGAAGTCAAAGCAAAACCTGTATAATACCTGTGAAAGCTCCAAAAACTGTGAAAAAGGGATAAGCAGCTTGTCACTTAAATATTTACTTTCAAAATGAGTTTCAGAAAATATATCCAAGGAAGACCAATGAAGAGACCCTTCACTGAAGAAAATGGCACAGTGCTGATCACAGCATTAGGTGAAATCTACTATCAGACACATATTCACAAATTCCTTTGGTGAAAGGAGGAGTTGTATCTGCATCTTTCACTTTTTCTGGCTTTCATCAGAGTAAACCCCATCTTTTTAAGCACAGATTGTGGTCCTATTGGATTTATTGGTTGAACTCTTACAACTACAGAGCAGTGGACAAGAATTTCACTGGCTCGTAGTCGACAGTGCTGAGCAAGAAAGCTGCCACAGTCAACATCATGTTTTCCCCTCTCTCTAAATCCAGGTCATAACAGCAATAGCCATAGTTTTAAACACTTTTCCTTACAACCACAAGAAATTTTCAAAGCAGCTGAACTGGCTGAAACCACAAACAAGAGACCATTGTTCTTTAGAGATTAAAATATAGACTTTGCTGCCTACGGTAAGGAAATTTCTGGTAGTATTTGAGCAAGTTCTCAATCCACATGTCTGCAACTGAGGACTAAAGGTACACCACTGGCTACTTTCTGCTCCCTCATTTTTTATAGAAACATTAGCCCAAATTTTGTATCTGAATGTACACTGTTGCAACTACATTGAATTCTATACTGTTTATCTTGGTTTACCCCTCCACGTTTAAAAAAAAAGAAAGGAATCAAATTTCAGGTTCCTCCTGGAGTCATGTGTTTGAATTGATGTGCCATGTTCCACCGCCATTTCTGTGAGTGGCAAGCGGGACCTATTCTTCTCTTGTAAGCATTTAAATGAATGATAAGCCATAATTCTTAAGCAAAATAATTATTTGCATTTTGAAATAGTGTTTGATATCTTCACGAATGGATGCCTATATCATTTCACTGTGAGAGACAATATTCATATTGATATCTGAAGAGGCTTCTGTAAAGTTATTTCATAAAAGTTCACTATAGGTCTTTCACCCCTCTATTATTGTCTTGTTTGATCTAATTTTACTTTGTATGATTCTTCAGAATTTGTGACTTACTAATGCCTGCTGACTTTGTCCTTTAGTATTAGCAAAAGTGCTACTTTGTTACAAAATAATTCTCTTTATGTGTGGGTGTTATTCAACAATATTGCCTCTTCTGGAAGTATGTTCCAAATACTTGTAAATAATTGTACCAGCTCAAAAGGTTCAAATACAGTAATAACACATAATTTTGACTTTCAGCAGGGTATAATCCTATTTTTAAACAGTGGAAGTTAGCAGACAAAAAAATACTTTGAATCAGAAGACAAAAACAGAAAGGCTTTACACATTACCTTAAGAGTAGAGTTCTTAGAAAGGACACTATGTGAATATTACAAAAATCATTTAGAAGAGAGTAAAAAATAGTATTTGATATGGAATATGCTTTTGTTAGTCAGACAATTCATCTGGTTCAGTCTCCTCAGCCTTTTTCTTTTTCCTTCACAGGCCACCTCATTCTACAGGAAAGATAATTCAGTTTCAATTCTTGTTCTGTATTACCTTTAATCCAAAGCAGTTAGGCGGAGCCTAGTTTCCAGAGTCTGCAAATAAACAGAATTTCCTACTGTTTCTTTCTAAGCAATTTGTCATTCTCTCCATGGTCTGACCATGACTACAGTCTTTATAAAAATACCATAAGTTTAACTAAAGTCACTTAGGGGCTTGGTTCCCAAACTGATTGGATATCCACTAATCATGTTCTTCTTCATGGTAGCTGTGAGACTGTTCCCCCTCAGAGTGTTATTCAGAAATACGGTAGTAGCAAAGTCAAATCCACCATTTAGAACATGATATTCTATGAAAAACTGTCTATAGAGAAGCTTATGATCTTCTTGTGTGACCTCATCATTATCTTTCACAGCACCACAAAGATTAGTTTGATAACTGCTTGCATTCACAACTATTTTGATACAAAAAGAATAAAGAAAAATCACTCCACCAACCTTTCTTCCTCATGAGTTATAATGCTGTGACATGGGCTTTGCTCATTTGCATAGTATGTACATATTTGCCCTATGCTTTTTCACAGCTGGAGAACTGCCTGGGATGAGAAGTGATAAACTTCGGTACTAGAAAGGGCCAAGCCTCCCTTACAGAAGGCTGACAACTCTTCGCACTGACCAGATCCGACACTTCAAATGCAGGGACTTGTTTATCTGTCTTTATGTGTGGGTGTGTATGGTGAGCTGTATATCACTATATAGGCTAGAGACTTCCAGCTACTACACAGTGATACACATGGTACAGCACCTAAACTATCTCTTTAAAAGATAAATCTGGCACCAGTATAAACAATGTAAAACTGGCACAGAACTTCACCAGGATTAATTGACTGCTTTTCTCACTGTAGATTCATGAGCTTTGGCAGCAGCGCTAGCTGAGATAGTTCTCCAGTTTTTCCCTATCCCTACAAGTCATTCTGATCCTTGTACTGCAGTAGACTAAATGAGATCAAATATCTGGTCGGATTAAAATTAAATAAAAAAGAGAGAGTTTCCCAAAGAGGTGTAAAACCTACAGCCTAGCAGAGCTGACACACCTGGACTGCCCAAATGCATCTCTCCATGGCATTGCATTCTACAGTCAGGATATACTACTAGGTTTTCTAATTTGTGGGAGAGCTTGTGTGTGGGGCAGTTAGGGGAAGGAGTTTGGCCTCTGATATAAAGTAGTAGGTGTGGCTACAAGAAACCAAACTGTTTGGGGTTTTTTTGCAGCCTGAAAATTAACAAATCAGTTAAAGCGATAAGATGCTTTGCAATTGTAAGTGGACAGCTCTGCAGAGAAACCTTGACTATTTCAAGTGATGCACAGTTCATCCTTACTACACAGCAAATTGGATCTTGTTTTGACCAATTTGTTTTCTGCTGTTGAGGAAAAAGCTATCATTTTCCTTGTCTAAAGAAATCTATAACTAGATGAGTAAAATGTGTGGAGGAAAAAGCAGCTTAAATACCAGCATGTTGATGAAATGATATCATCAGGATGAAATGGTTGTGGTCTTATTGAATAGGTGCGCACCCAGCCACTACAACTCTTGCCATTTCCTTAAATTGACCCCAAAGGCTCACATTGCTAGGTCTGTTGTAATCTGCATGATCCTCCCTTGCATGCTGACTTTGCAAGGACAGCTGTATTTCTGCAGTCAGTTGAAATGCTTCTTTTGAAAATGTGGTTATTCAATACATGATTTTTAATGGGGTATTACTTTAAGGGCTGTGCTGTGTAGTTCCCCTAAGGATAAACTTACTTCAGATGGAAAGGATCGTCTGGTTTAAAATGGTTAAAAAGTTGAATTTTTTTCTGGTTTACTTTCAGCTAAGTATAACAGGAGATAAGATACTTTCCCCTTTTAAAGCAGGGCCTAATTCTGCAGGCTGTACACAGGTCTGATTGAAAGGTTAACATTTTGCTGAAAAATATGTATGTTTCAGCCGTAACCACAAATTCAAGGAAGGTGGTCTGAAAATTAGAATTAAAATATTTGGAGATTCCTCACGCAACCAAGTCTTTGTGAATTTTGGTATAGACTCTGACCATATCTATCAGACCAACTAAAGTCTAGAAAATTGGACTGAAAAAATCAAGGAAATGAATCTTCTTATAATACTTCTTCCCATAAACACCAAGCAAAGTAATCCTCTCTTTCATGGTACTATGATGCCCCTGCTTTTCCTCTGGGGCAGAACTTAGAATTTCAGTCAAATGATAAATAATGAATGTTCAAGGAGGTAAGGGTGGGGGGGAATGTTCTTATCTAAACTGAATATGATTTAATCAAAAAAATTTTTTTGTACAAAGATTGAAGCAGACTTGTCCCTAAGTACTCCTTCTTACCTCCTGACTTGTTCCCCTGCCCCCTGAACTTACTGAAAATCTATGACATTAACTCACGTCTGCTTCACCTCTTTGTGCTTTCCTGCTCCTAAACTCTGTTACGGCAAGACCATACTTGTTTCTTCTACTGGGTGTTTCTTTCTCTTATTTCAACAGTATTGCCTCTGTGACCAAACAGTAATTCTTATCCTTCTTTACTGGCTCCCATGCCATCAGTTCCTCAAATATATTTTCAAACTTCTACTATTTGCTCAACCAGTCTCCCAATACAAAATATCTGTCAACTTCTGCAAACAGAAGATTTACGTATCATATAGAATTCAGTGTGTGAGTGGCCCAATTATTTTCTTGCACCTGTTTGGCAGAAAGGCTTTGCATTGCATTTGGGAGATAATGACTAGTGTTTAACCCAAAGCTTTCCCTTCTCTTTAAAAAAAAGACTTACTCAGAGCATTGGAAAGATGCAGCTTGACTTCCTTCATTCAGGAAAACCTAACTTGATTTGGTTACGGGAGTTTATCAGAAGTGGGAGAATTGAAAGAATTGTTTCAGCCTGCACTTATATGACCAGAGTTCCTGTTTCATATGTTTAAATAATTCTAAAAGGCAAAAAATCATTATCTGAATAAAATAATTATAATGATAGCTATTTCCCGATATGTTATAATCCATTACCTTTGTATGCCCACTGGAAAGTAATGCAGATGTAATTTCTTTAGAAAAGGACACTATAGCATTTTCTACTTGCTTCCAGCAAGACTTTTAATGCAGCTGTTCTGCTATATCTAATATGTTTAGTTACAGTAGCCATGAAAACCTCAAAATGGGTATAAGGTTTTGCAGCTTCAGCAAATTACAAGTTTAGCAGTCTCCAGGAATGACGAGCTATAACTAAGCCATCTACTTAATCTTTACGATAGATAGTACACAAAGCTGCCGAAGTCTAACATCAGAAAATTATTTTGCTGTGTCAAACATTAGTATTTTTATTGATATTTTTAAACCCAAAGAAATTGTATAGCATATCACAATTTTAGTACTGCATTTATGAATGCTAGACGATGGAATATTTTACTTCACTTAAATACCTATGATTAAAAACTGTATTTTCTAATGGGAAATTTGCCTGAGTAAGCCAGATCAGATTCAGAATTTATGTTTCTTTCTTTCTTGCATTTTCCAGTGCCCCAGGGAAGTTGAGGCAGACATACAAGCTGAAGTAAAGCACAGAAGGGCAAATTCTTAATAGGAGATCATCAAATAAACTAATCTCTTATGACTGGATATCCATCTCAATACAGAGCTCAAAAAATCAGATTTTTGAATAAAGCAAGATCCAGAGCTCAGTCTCAAAACCAAGAACATCCTGCTACCAATCTTTGTTATTTAAAGCAAGAGCTATTAATTAAAGTGTCTTAGTCTATTACAATCACCAAAGCATATTTTTCAGAGAAAGGGAGAGACAGTAAGTGAAAGGATCTTCAGGAAATGAAATTTATTGAAAATGTATAATTTTTAGGTTTAATTTCATTAAAACACTTCATGAAAAACATCTTGTTTTGCAAGTATCTCCTTCTTCCATCTCTGTAGGAAAAAAAAATCACAAAATGGAAAGATTATAGCAAGGATATGCAATTCTCTTGTGGCTTTGTAGCATTCGCTTTAAAAACAAGCAAATTTACCTGACTCCAAATGGACCATTAGTTAAAATTTGAAAACTCTGGGTCAACAAACCTGTTTGTTGTCCGCCTAGAATGAAATGAAAATCAAGTGAGAGTCATTCAGGATGATACAGTATGAAAATCTTCCTTATGCTTTGGAATAATCTATCCCAAGAAAATATGTTTGCATTATAGGGTTATATGACCTTTTAAAGAGAGATTTAAAATCATCAAAACAAACTAGAGCAGGATAATGTTATAATAAAGAGATACCATGAAAGCTTAGAAACTGACTTCATGATACAAGCTATGTTATATATAAATCAAGATAGAAGAAAGGTAAATTGACTCACATTTACAATGAGATGAAAGAAGTTCATAACTTAGCTTACTCTGTTTTAAATAATGTTTTGCTGTGTCTAGACTGTCATTCCACTATTTCTTTTCTATATGTCATGCATATTTTATTTAAACAAATGGAATCTAGACCTATCTTTAAAATGCTGTGCTTTGGGAAATCCTACTTACCATATCTAAAAGCTGACTTAGAACTCCTTTACTTTAGGAGCTAAGGCTTGAAAAAAATGGCCTTTAACCCAGTCTTTCAATACATATAGGACAAGCTCCTCATATTTTTCACACAATAATGTTCTTTGCACTTATAATATATATAAGCTGAAAAAAGTATAACTACATTCTTTAACAGAAACATTTAGATAAACAATTGTTAATATAAAGTATTTAACAGCTAGACCTCCAAAAGGAACCAAAATACATAATGCCCAATAATCTAACCAACTTAAAATTTAACATATGCCTGAAATCTTATGTGCTCAGCATAACAATCTGGTAAAAATGGGTCAGAAAGCAAATTAAGAAGCAATGCCTCAGTCAGTTCATCTTTACAAAATCATAAGACTTCTCCAAATATTCTGGATATACAATGAAACTGAACCAGGACAATGTGGAATTCTGTTTAATAGAAGTGCCTTCAAATAAAATTAAAGAGCATGAAAGTGAAAGGAGACAGCGCCTCTTTCTGAAATCAAATGAGTTTCTCCTTTCTTTGCTTTAGAAGAGAAACTGTGCTTCCCTGTAGTTAGCACAATTAAGTCTTGTTTCTCAGAGAAAGGATCAGAAACAGATTCCAATGGGGTTCTCCTAGACGATATATTGTTTTAAGTACGATCTGATTCAAAAGTATATCCCAGTAACATATCGGCAAAATGAAGATGTTTTACTCACCAGGAATGACTGTTAAACCTTCTGGCACTCAAAAAATTCACTCAGCTTCACTGAGATGAAAGGTTGGAAGTGCAGGAGCTGGGGTAAATTCAGTCATCCTTCCCACTGAATTTGTAATGATTCTGACTTTGACACATTCCAGATGTCCTTAATAACATGGAACAGCACTCTTCCCCTCATAAATGGCCAGTCATCACACTTTGAAATAAAACAAACAAACAAACAATCAGGCAAACAAACAAACCAGGTCAAGACATTTAGGGGGAAAGAGGGTGGAGGCAGAGGAGAGACTCTACTGGTTGACCTGAGAAGGTGAGGAAGAAAAGGACAACCAAAAAGACAGTCCAGCCTAACATTTCTGGGGTAGTTCAGAGCAGCCTTGAACTTTCTTTTGTCCTATTTTGGATGTTGACTGAACTCAAAATGCTATTCAGCAGTTGAAAATAGCTACATTACAACAGCAATTCAGTCATTTCATCTGTCGCCTCTATCTCACTCTGTGCTAGGACCATTGATGTAGGAAAGTGAAATGAGATGGCACAGAACTGGTTATCCTCTACAACCAGAATTTTTAGCTTTTGGAAGCTCATTTATTTCTAACCTCTTTTGACGATGGAGTGATGTGTAAGGACCAGTGTGAACTACAGAAACAGATCAAATATTTTTAAAATTTAATAGCAGAATCTGCCCTTCGAGACTCAAGAATTCGCATTTGAACTCCACTCTAGCTCTTCTTTCATGTCAGAAGTTGTTTATGGTTCTCAGCTACAAGAACGAAAAACCTGGGTCTGGAAGTTCTGAGGCTGCACCTTGCCAAGACAGAAGTTCAATGAGCTAGCTAGACATGTTTTCTTATACATACATATATGAGTATAGATACATATGTATGTATGTGTGTGTGAAAATTTCATTCTTTCTCTTTCATATAGTCTACAGTATTTATGGATTTTAAAATTATGTTCTGGAAGAACTCTCCAGCACTTTTTCCTGGTATCAATGGTTCTAATTTTTTGCTCTTCTGAGATTTCTGCTCTTCATTATCATTCTAACACACACTGAGACTGAATTGGTTTAAAAGGGTTATACATTAAACCCTTATCAAATTCTGGATGTAGGCTGTTGCAAAATTAGCCATTTAAAAGCACAGGAAATTCTTAAAAAATGTTTTTTTATCTTGCCATTAAGTAGCTTAGTCTATATAGCTCACGATGTGTTCATAAAAAACAGTGGTCACCCTTAAAATGCATTAATTTTGGTTTATATAACAGAACAGTGTGATCTTGGACAAAATAATTGGTATAAAATATTTAATAATGCTTAAGTTTCTGATGATTTATGCTTTTTGAGGAGTCCAGCAAAATAAGCAGGGGACCCAAGTGTATGTTTGTAGACTATGTCATTTTCGATTTATTAACAAGCAGGAAGCAAGAAAAGGATTATATGTTCTCCTTCCCCCAGCCTGTTTCAGGAAGGCAAACGCCCAAAATGGTTGGACAAGTTTCAGAAGAAGAGTTGAGTTTTGTGTCGCTCTGAATTTGGGATGAAGTAACTGGCAGGGCTCTGTGCCAGAAAGGTGTTGGCTGCCGTTATGGCTGTACCCAATGTGGGCTTTAAAGAACAGGAAAGTGTTTCTCTTTATTTTTAGTTGTTTTGTTACTCCTTCTTCTTTTGAAGAAATTCTTATAAAAACGTTTATCTTGTCATTATGTGTAAATTATGCAGTATATTTTCAGTATTAGAGGGTTGTGTCCACCCCACTGTGGGTTATATATCAAGATTCCTGCAGCTGTTCTGAAAAGTATTTTACTCTGAAGATACTCCAAAGTTCTGGTTGACTTGAATTTGGAATAAGGATTTTGCCATTATATGCTTTATGAGAGGTAGACTGGTAAATGTCTGGACTTTGGAACTGACTTTGTGATATTTGGACTGTGCATACACATCATGTGGTGAATTAGCATGTGGTGTTCTTATGCAAACAATAAAAACAAAACAAAGAATGAATTAAAACTGCATTTAAGAAAATGACTTTCAGCATATGACTAAAACAATCCCATAATAGCAACAACTTTGTGGTAAAGGTACATACTTGCCAAAAATATCTCTTACGATGTAGAAGCCTCATATTCAAAACCTTCAATTCAGCAGCAGTACAGATGCTGTTACTTAGTTAAGATCTTGTATCAGAGAAAAATTAAGTGCGGTGTGGAGATCACACTTCAGAGTGAGATGCAGAAGTCAAATCTGTTGGGGCAAATTCTTGCTTTCATTTCAGCATAGTATAGATCATTTTGTATGACTTTGGATTTAAACAGCATAAATGAGAAAAATTTGGCCTAGAATGTACCTAGAGGAAGAAAGATCTTAAAAATGATGTACATCATGAAAAGTTCACCTAAACAGTTCTCTGCCTCGGCCAACTGATAATTTGCATTCAGCAACTGAAAAGCACAGCCAGCTAAGCCCCAAAGAAAATCTAATGCTTAAAGACAATGACAAGAATGGTTCTTATTACTGAAGAGAAGATGCGTAACTACATTTTTTAATACTGATCTCTTAAATGTTAGTAACTGTAATGCTGTTTACCTCACTTGAACTAAGATTTGGATGCTATTGCAGGGCAGCTGACAGATGAACAGAAAGTAGCTTGCCTGTCTAAAAGGTAATAGAGGGCATAGTATGGTAAAGAAATTATTGTTTGCAAATTTTTAGCACTTGGCTTCCTTTCAGATCAAAGGGCTTCAGTTCTTAGAACCATTTATATTAGAGATTACATCTGTTCTTCCTAGACTTATTATCTTAAGGGGAGCGGTCTTCTCCAAAGCACTTGGTCAAATTTCTCATCTACTTCTTATGTTCTGTACATATATGATATATTACTCCATCAAAAAAAACCCAAAAAACTGAATTTCAGTAAGGCTGTATAATTTACTACATTTACATTGTTCTCTGCAACTAGAACTGAGTACTGTGAAATATTTTCCATGAATAGTAATTCAGATCTTTAAAGAAATATATGTCAGCATTAGCTTTTCCCAAGTTTCCAAAATGATATCATCATGAATGTGGATGTAAGTAATTTAAGCACACTTCAGAAAGTGTTTATGAAAGGCATGTTTATATCTATCTTCTGCAAGCTTACAGCTAAGAATTATTACATATGTTGAATCAGGACAAAGAAACATAACATGCGAGTTAACTGGCTAATTACAGACTGTTCCATTTCATATGGCAATCAGCAAGAATAGACTGCTGATCAGTGAGCTAAAAATCAAGACTCACTCAGAATATTCTACAAACAATTCTGAATGGTGGATACATTTGAAGAAATTGTGAATTATTCTTCAATAAATCACAATAAAAAGAGAAATTTTTATGAATTTTCTACTCAAAAATGTTTTAGAATACTGAAAGCTGTAAGGAAACATTTAAATAAGATACATTTACTGTCTAAAAGTAACACTTCTAATCAAAATGGAAGCTTAATTATAAAAAGCTCACAGATACTACAAAATTTGATCAATCAGCACATGAGACATTCTCATAAGATCAACAAAATCGAAGTTCTTATTAGAGAAACAGAAAAAGATATCTAAATCTGAAAAATAAGAAAACAGGATAAAAATAAATTTTTAGCTAAGATGCCTTTCTCTGTTTTCTTGCTCCTCTCTTCAAGGGATATACTGCATGGTATATAAGCCAACAACTCTAGCGCATATTTGAATAACAGATTACTATATCCTAATAAGGATAATTTGAACTTTATTTTTGGCAACTGTCCATACATTCAGTACTGGATTTTTTTTTTTTTTTTTTTTTTTTTTTTGCTTAATAATAGGGAATACTTTCAGTCAGTGACAGATTCACATACAAAATTTCAACACTGAAAACCCGAAGATTTAAAATCATGTTATTTTAAAGATTTAAACATGGCTAATAAATCTTCTGATTGACTCATTTACATGATTCTTATGATGTCTGAAACATCACTTGTGCTCATAGTCTTCAGTCAAAGTTTTAAATCTATCACCAAGCAATTGTGTTAGAAAAAAGATTATACATGTATAATATGCATTAAGATAATATAAATCTGTACAGACTTTGCTGTTAGATAGCATTTATCCTCCATGAATTTCAATATCTCTATAGTATCTGAGCATTATCTATTAAACAATGCAATGTACATCTTTAATGTGTGACCTTGCTTTTTTTGCTCATCATCATCCCAGAGGCAGATTTATATATGCAGTGAATATTTTGATAGTTCTGAAGTTATTTAATACAAAAACAACCCAGTGCTGAGGATTTCTGCCTGGTACCTCTGGCAAAAGGTGGCGAGAACTCTGATGAGCCTTCATGTTTATGGAACACATTCATCTCAGGCCACTGCCTCCAAAAATTGTAACCTCTACAGCTTCTCTGTCATTTCAGAAAGTTAAGAAGACAGTGAAGAAAATGAAAAGTGAAGATGGTGAAGAAAAATGCAGTGGCTGATTTGGTTGTCACCACACTATTAAGCAATCTTTATGATACAATAGGATCACATTGCTGAGTGAGTTTTTGGTTTTCATTCCATAACTAAGGGAAGCCAGTGAACAGTGTGGAGAATTGGTTATTGGAAGCTTGCTTAGATTTGCAGCAGCCTCAACCCTATCCATAATTAACAAAGTTTCCCAAGATTTGATAGCTTCATTCTTAGGTACATGGACTCCAGATTGGAGACAACAACAACAACAACAACAAAAACAAAAAAACAGGTCACTCCCCTCTCTCCTTTCCCCAGCTGGCATGGAAATTCTTATACTCATGAAGATAGTAGAAAACTTTATTTGGAAATGCTGCCAACACATGGACTGAATTGAGCTATCCTGAAAATAATTTGAAACAGAAAATTTCATCCTGGATGGAAATTCTGTAACACATTCCCTCCTAGACTTCTACACCATTTCATGACCTGAGACTCAGCTACAAGCTTGTGAGCTGCAGTCACATGAAGACAAGGCTATCCTAGCAGCAGCTATATGGCTGCATACAATGGATGGGTAGAACTGCATCATATTTGCATAGTGCTAGAGCTTGAATCTTCATAATTAGTTTCTCTACTGGCTTCATAAAAGCTCGAATAAGACTAAAGAAAGAATACACTAAACTAGTGTGAAGGTACCATTTCAGATATGCTTAGGAAGTTTGAAAAAGTTCCCTCTTCATCAGCTACCTTCCACAATGTTTCTATGTTATTAGATACCCACAATTAACAAGGTAGGCAAAAATCATGCATCTTACTATAAGGAAAATACCAGGAACAATCCTACCACCCAAACTTTCCATAAGAAGCAAAATTTGATCTTCTCCCTTATCAACCCAGTGTTTGCCTTTAAATTGTTGGGGGGAATTAAATTAAATTGGACGGGGGCAGGAGGACTGTGAAAAATGATGGATACAGACAAATGTGACACAGCAAGATTTCAGAAATATTCACATGCCCTCTTGTCCCACTTACACTTTGAACAACTCTCAAAGAAAACGTTTTGATGTGTTTCTTTATATCCTCAGGAATGTTATCCTCCAACGGTTCATAAGTCTCTGGCGTAGATTAGTTATGGACCTTTCATGCTGATGAGGTAATCCCCTTAATGTCCTATACACCATAGGATATCGTCCTCCTCTGTTTCGTGTTCTGACACTGCAAAAGGTCAGGGAAGTGTTTCATGTGATGCTAGAGCCTATTTAAATGAAAAATTACAAAAATAGACCAAAATTTAATTTTCTCTAGGTTTTTCAGAATCGTACAAGAAACTTATGTAAAAAAGGATTATGAGCACATCTGGTATCAAAAATACAGTCAATCATAATTTTGTGCAAAGAAATTGATATTAACCTCTTGAGATTTATTTCCAATGTAATGAATGGTAACACAGCGGTACTGATAGAGGAAGATTAGATCCGTACTGTAACTACTAAGCTTGCTCACAGTAAATTCAGAGTTCACATCAAACAGTTACAACACAAAAATAATTTATGTTGAATGCAAAAATTACTGCTCTAAACACATGACTTTTATTAAAACTATACTTCCTGTGTAATAGAGGCATGTAAAAATTAAATTAACTCAGAAATAAAGATATTTTGTTACACAAATTATGTCACAAACAAGGTTCACATTTCTTTGCAAGAGGGATGCAGACAGGAATTAAAGTTATCAAGCTCTAAAAATATTGTATACAAGCTTTTTAACAAACATCGTAATTTTACACAGATTTTACAAGAGGAAACTTGGAAAAACTTGGAATTTCAAAAACGTTCCTTTACTATTAGGAGCACTTTGTGTGTTTAATAGCTTCCTGTCAGTTTCTTTTCTTAACTGATACAATACATAAGTAAAATATATACATCCCAGTTGTGGTACAGGTTTAAACCTCCATCTTCTAAAATTTCAATCAAATTTGCTCAAAAGAACACATATGTCTCAGAGAAAAATATATAGAAAATGAAACAAAATGCTTTTCAGTTAATAATAAACACACTAAAGAAGAAATTAATTGGTCCATTTTTATATTGGATCTGATGCTTCCTTTTTTTGTTAGCAAGGAGACAGATCATTTATTTGGGGGGGGGGGGGCAGGGAGGAGAGTAGTATTTCCGTAATTTTGGACACAATTTTTATGAGCACTGCTAATGTTGGTTCATCTTGTGAATTGTCTTCTGAAGGGACCAACTAAGTATTTGCTTCACTTACTCTTTTCTCCATTTAAAACACGGCACTTGATGGTGTTATTGCTTAGGTTCCAGTGCAAATGTTCCACAGCACTACTAAGGGCAAAAGTTAGTAAGCTGCATAAAAAGCAACCAATACATGATTTCTTTTGAACTGCAGCCACATCCATCCCCTCCCTTCCCCTCCCTTTAGTATTCAGCCTAGGGGATGTGAAGAGAGGAGAGGAAGATGTTGAGAAGGAACCCTATTTAGTGTTCCACATCAAAAATATCAAGAATGTCATGGAAACCGGAAGACTTTTCAGGGTCATAATTGGTTTTTCATCCTTGAATAAAGGGGCACAATATAAAATATTTAGCAAAAAGCTTTAAAATATCCACTAGTCCCTGGAGTTAGCAAAAAACCTGAACAAAAATTTAAAATAATTAACAAAAATCCCTTCCATTCTCAACTGCAGACTATTTTGATATTTTAAATTGATTGCTGCTTCAGAGAGTAAAACATAGCCCCAAGTAGTCTAAGTTTCACCTGGAGTTTTTTACAGTGCATAAGATCTAAATTTTCAAATTAGAAAAAGAAATCTGAATTTCTTAAAAGTTACATGCACAATATCCTGTAAATGCATAGAAGGTCTTCATACATCAGATTAGCAAACTTTTAAAACTACAGTTAGCCCTACAGAAGAATACCTTTTTGGTAAATCACCAAATTTCTAAGACCGTATTTTAGAGATACATGGTCTTCAGCTTCATGAACTCCTTCACAAAAATAGCCATTACAAGAGTTATCCTTGGACAAAAGTCATATCCAGCTTATCCCACTGTCCTCCCTCATGAGTGAAAGTGAGCAAGCAACAAGTCAGAAAACATGTTAGCAGAAGTGTCCAAAGAACAGTTCAGGTCAATATGTGCATGCTTGTTTTGGCAAAGTTCAGTGTAATTAAGCATCCATTCTACCCAAATAAAGATGATTTGGAAAGGTGTTTTCATTTTATTTCCAGGAAAGCCTTGCAAAAGATGCAAGGTTCATGAAAATAATATGCCAAAAGTAAAAGTGCTGTGCTTGCATTCATCCTGTTTTTAGTCTTGCCTATTCTTCCAACTCTTGGCTATAGCTACACTGGCAGCTAGCTGTTTAGCAAATAAGAAAAGTATAACATAAGGCACAGCAGAGTGAATTATAACAATTAAATTTCTTCATGTGTCTAGGTGCAAGATTAAAATTATGGTACCAATAACACCTTCTTAAGCCAATAAATTATTCCATACCTTGTTGAGACTTAACTTCAAAAGCTGCAGTCAACAAAAAGCATCATTAAACCCTATGCCCTATTTTCACAGCCTCCTTGTGCTTGTGCTTATGCTATATATATATGGAAATTTTAAAGTGAAGAGGGAAATGTAAATGAAGATATTTCAGAAAGCTCATATTAGGGTTACTATATCCTATGTTTGTTTTCTCCTTGGAGACTAATGTTCTAGGGAACATTTCTTTTTTGAATTTTTCTTATAATTGAGGATGAACTAAAGCAAACAAAATATTCTATGTAAGTGTCCATAAAACACAGGAAAACTACAGGAAAGGTTAAAAAAGCTGGAAAATTCTCTAGAATGGACCTACCATAGTTTCATGTAAAAAGACACCAAGGCTCTTCCACTGCTGAACTTCAGGGAAATTCCCTCAGCATGTTATGGATACAGCAGTGTATTTCCAAAGACCTGGACATTTGTCCACAGGCAGCTCCTTACTTCAGCCCTTTCTTCACACACCCACAGCTAGCAAGAGCTGCCCACACACCACAGAGCTACAATAGGTGAGACCAATGGAAGTGTTATATTCTCCCTTGACTGCGAGATTGAAGCCTTCTCTGGCCCATCAGTGAATAGCAGAAGATGGAGACAGTGGATCCAAACTACTTTTGGAACATTTGTCTGCAAGACATTATATAAATCTAAAGTAATACTAGTGATAGGGCTAGACTGTGTTTTTTCCTATTTGGAACCATTTTCAACCAAACATTCAGTCTGTCCTTCCCATTTTATAAATTTCAGGCAATGAAGGGAAAAGAAAACTTCAGCTAGCTGTTGATGGGTTCTTTGAAGCTTTTTCCTTAAGTTCTCTTGAACTTGGTATACATTTCAAAACTAACAGACTGCTGAAAGATTTTTTTAGTAACTACAGTACTTATTCATCAAGCTTCAGTGCCACCTTTATGTTAACCATATTTGGTAACTTTCCCTTCTTCTAAAAAAGAAAGAAATACTACATGAAGAGTGGTGAATAGGGATTCTCATTCTTAATTTCTGCAGTCAGAAATGTAAATATACACTCAGTAATCTACAGCAAACAGCTATGGCTGAACAACTGGTTGGTCATGAATAGTACTTAAATGTTTAAATGAAAAATGTATTATTCTCAAGCTTTACATACAGAATACTGATATGCCTCAGAGGAAATTGATAGTTCATTCTTTTGGCAGTAGTGGGTTTTTTTATAAGTTGTTGCTGGCATAAAATAAAACTTAATTATATTCTCCAGTTTTTAAGTCTTATCAAAAAAAGAAAGCAATCAAAGAAAAAATCAAGGTGAATTATTAAAAACATACTTTAAATTTAGGCATATTCTGTTGTGTATTTTGCAAAACGTTACTCACTACGGTAAAGTTTCCTGTAAACTTCCTAGACCAAGCAAGATGAAGTTATTTGGTCCACTTCTAATCTGAATTTCAAGATATTTTCATACTGAGTTTGTGGAAAAACCTTCCAGAATAGGCAAAAGGGAAAGTATTGTCAAAATAAATTACTTTGTGGAACCCTGATGACATCTTAGGAAGATAACCCGGTGTTTTAGAATAACACTGTTACTTAGACTAAATGAAATCTACTACTCCTCTCTCCCCCCAAAAACCCCAACCCTTCCAATTTGGAAAGTGTGGGAGCCCACAAAATTGAATTTCCAATTGAAAAACAAATTACAAAAAACAAATATTGGAAACTACAGAACACAGTTAGGTTGGCCAGACAACCATTACCATACCGATCTTTCTCTTTTCCTTAGCACTCCTTTATTTTTTTAAATTGGTATTCTTCTTTAACTCATTTTTAATTGCTAGCTAACCTTCTGAAGTCAGTAATATTTTGGAAAGAGCGTTGTACACATATAATTTTATTTTGGAGAGTAAAAACAAAACTAAAGAATACCAAAATTAAACGTGTTTAAATGTAATCCATCATCAGTATATTAACCTTGGCTTTTACTCTGTGAGTACCCTCAAACAGCTCAGAATAGAAACTTGTTCATGTAAAAAAGTTTCAGCTCTACAAAATAATTTTAAAAACTGGCTTGTATGTTAATTTTTTTTCTTGATCTGTTAAGATCTGGCTTATTCATAAAACTTGCACAAGTCTCACTAAAAAAAAAATTCAGTTATACAACCTAATTTGTGCGAGTACTTACCTGTTTAACAAATTAAAAAATAAATATATGAGGCTGTTGATTGCAGGGATTAGCACAAAAATAATTAGAACAATTTAAGTTGGTATTATGAGTTTGAATCTCCAGCCTATCCAAACTTATTCCTTTTTATACTTATGTGGACGTGTTTGCCCTTTAAAATTTTTGATTCAGTATCTGTTCAATTGCCAAAATGTATCTTTCTGTGCTTTCTGCATGTTCATAAAACAAAATATGAATCTATGTTTCTGCAGTATGGTTGAAACAATAGCCTGACTTATATAATGGTAGGAGGTCAAGAGCAAGCCGTCACTGTAGGAAGTGCTCGTGATTTTATTTAACCGCTGCAATCACACTATTACCAAGTAGTAAGGCTGTGTCTACATTTGTTTTATAAACCAGAAGCCATATTAAGGTTGCTTGGGTGACCTTATCTGTGTTTTTCTACACTCTACTCAAGCTTTCCATGCACTGAAATCATTTCCCCAGGAAAGTGACCTTCCCAGTAAGAAACTTGATCTTACAGGTATCAAACGACCCTAAAAGATCTTTCAGCAGTTTGATCAGGACAACCTTAATATCCCAGCACACAGGAGAATATTATGTATCAAACCCCATATGAATTTGATGAATATAGGCTACAAGGAAACTGATATTCTCTCAACATTATCCATGAAACAGCAGAAAGATGAATTCGGACTGACTGCATCTGCAGAATCAAGATCTGTCAAGTGAGAAGCCTATTCACCTACTTCTTCAAAAAGTTAAAGTTTTGTGCTTAGCAAAACACAAATGCTGTAAGCATCATCTCATCCTGGGTCTGAGATTACTCAAACATGTAAGAAATGTGTTCCATTATGCTTTTTTAAATCATATCTAAGTAGGCCAGCACAACACAGTCCTAAGTACACATAAGTACACATACCAGTACACACAGCAGGTATCGTAAGTACACTTACCAGTATCATTAACACATATCAGAGAATATATATTCCAATATATGTATATATAGTATCAGTATACTATACAACAGTATACAACAACTACACACAGTGCTCCCAAACAGTCTGAAGAACTTAAACTTGACATACAAGTTACAGTTCTTGAAAAAGGAATTTTATTTTCCTGTAATCGGTACTTCTATTTGAAATGTCACACCTAAATATATACTACCTATGTTTTTAAGAGCTTTGTTGCCCTATTATTAGTTGTTTTAAGCTGATAAAAGACTAACAGAATCAGCAATTCAACAAATTCTAGATATATGTTTAACTATTAAAGTTCTTATACAAGGAACATCCTGTAAATGGCTCCTGCATAAAACTGCCCATGGAATACATAAGTTTCTAAAATGTACCGATGTTGTACTAATAACTGTAGGCCTATTACTAAGACAGAAAGCTATTTAGTGTCAAAACACTGAACTTCGAAGAAAGAAAAATTTCAAGATCCATCAAAGCCTAGTACACCTAACTTTTACCCTCTCAGTATTGATCAACAGGACATCCTTTCTTGACATGAACAAGAACGTTTTTAAACATTATTTGCCCTGCATCTGTCAGCAGCACAGCCTTGATAGTCTTCAAAAAATCTGGAAGTGTCACAACATACAGTATAATTTTTAGCAAGAATAAACTGAGTATTTTCTTTAATGGGCAGTTTCTGCAGGGAAGAAAAAGACAGTTTTTGCTCTATCCCCACCTTATGGCTAGAAAAAGAACAATCCTGCTATAGACTACATATTTCTGAAGTTTTTTTTTTCCTTTATTGTATCATTATAGCATTGAGAATATTTCCTATTTTTATTTTTCAACTTAGATTTTTTTAATAGCAATCATGCACTCCTACACACAAGTACAATGAAGCCCCAAGGAATAAATGTCCTCTGTAACACCTGTGTTGACTGCCTGAATCAAAACACCAGATTTAATGATCAAAGTGTAGAGTCGAATAGGAAAGTGATTATTTAGGCCTTGACCTACAAAACTATACAAGTTCATATATTCCTGTTAGCTCCATTGGGAGTTAAGCAGATAAATTTCTTCACAGATCTAAGCTTTGCTGACATGCCATTCTTAATATCCACAGTTTGTCTTTAGTTTTAAACCTATAAATCAGGTGATTTATAACACTCAAAGTGTTAAATTTGCCGTACAAATTCAAAAAACCCCACACATATCCAGTTTTAATTTTTTCACAGCTACTCATAAAGCACTCTCTGCAAGCAAACTGATGTGACCCTGACAGCTGGAATAGTGCATAGTCCTCAATAAAAGGCTTAAGATGGCAAACAGCAGATCCTCTTTCGTCAGCCATGCCATTATATGTGAGAAAACCGAAGCAGCATCTCCTCCAGCAACAGAAAACACACTCTCCCCTCATAGTCACTTGCTTATCAATAAGCACTTTTCTTTTATTTTGCCTGCTTGTCTTATTTACTTGTGATACCACCCACTGGCTCACAGACTAACATCAGCTACTCCATAACCTGAAAGTCAAGACAAGAGCCACCAGAAATCCTTTTGCCATATTCTTCCATTCTCTGTTTTGTCTTTTTCTTCTCACATTGACAGTCATAGTGAAAGCAAGGGGAGGGATATGAAAAAGAAAAACACTGGTAAAGCTCCAAAGAGGCAGAAGAAGAAAATAGAAAGACTGGTTAATGGCCCAGTAAGCCTTTATTCATTTATACTTTTTAACCTGCTTTCCCAAAGAAATGAAAACTCACAATTGCACTGTCTGAGCACTTGTTACTTATCTCATTCCCAAAAATCTCTTCATTCCTACCTTTGAAACCAAAGAATATTCAACAGTGAGGTCTGAAAGACTCAATTTCTCAAGGTTCAGGACAGTAGGCAGTAGAAAAGAAACCCTCAGCATGGCTCTTCCCTCAATAACCTTTCCCTTTTTCCTTCTAAAGGCAGAGAATCAACACAGAAACTGAACCCCCAAATAAGTACAACCAAATCAAACTTCATTGGGCCTTCTATTCAAACACCTAGTCTACAAAGATGTTTTCTAAAACTTTATGTTTTAATGTTTTGTCATTAGCTATCCATCCTTAAATAGAGTCACTACCAGAGGAAAAAAAATAGATTAAGTTAGTATGCCCTCCAAGGATATACTAATTGAAAGTGTTTATGGATATTTAGACAACTCTGCTGTAAGAAATTTTTATTTAAAAACAAAAACCTCCAAGGAGTACCTGGTAGAGACCATATGTATAGGTGTGAAGGTGTGCAGGAAGAGCTACCAAATGTGATTACAATTAACTCTGTAGTGTAACATTCAAAAGAAGAGGCTATTGGAAAACCATAATAGCATTGTGTATTTCTGAATGCTTAACCACATCAAGAACCTTAATTTTCAGTAAGCATTTATTTAAATTTTAAGAGGTAAAACATGATTCTTTTTCTGGTCTTCTCAATACTTGCTCTCTTCAGCTATTACCAAATGTTTACAGAGTACTGGCAATCTAGTGACATGATATTTTTTGTCTCAAACTTCTTACAGTATATAGAAAAATGCCCCTCTCTCATTAAAAGAAGAAAAAAAAAAGGGAGCAAAACCACACCTTCTTAGCCATGAATCTGGGCCAAAAACACTATCCAAAAGAAAAAAAAAAATTATATGGGTAGCTGGTGTTAACCCTTCCTTACCTCCTTTTCTCAATGGTAGCTGATCATCTACCTACTACTATCACCACATTAAGAAAATTCCACTAAGCTCTAAGACAATCTCGGTCCTATGCAATTCAAAGACAAAAAGTTAAAGTGGGTGTCAAAACACTCAAACATCTGTCCAATGAAGAAAGGTATGCGGTTATACAAGACTCCTAAGAAAATATTTCAGGGAAAAGTTTTAGTTCCAAAGACGAAAAACCTAGTGTTGCAATATGACTTTTCTGTTTAAAATCATGGAGAGTAATTACAAAGAAATATATAAATACCTAGTCAGCTACCTCTTATTCCCAAGAACATACTCCAGTCCAAATATCTTCCACATATATGGATGAAAAATATCAGATACATTCTCAGCTTCGTGGAATACAAGGCAGTAAGAGAAGAAAAAGCACAGTAAGGAAGCCATTCAACTTTTTTAAGAGGCATACTGAGAAAAGCCCTATGTGTTAAGGAAAGCCAGAACTGACATTATTTCTTTTTGTACCCTATAAAAGGATGAGACTTCTCAGGTTGTAGAGTATTTTAAATACACAGGTATGATATCAAATTCAGGTTCGAAGTTTTGGCATTGCTTTAGTTTCCTTAGACTACAAAAACATTTAGGAAATACAATTCTTTTTAGCTTTGTTTCTAACATACACTCATTAATGTGTTAAACAAAATTAGACAATTCAATACGTGATGTTTTACAATAATTTATTTTAAGAATAGCTCACTGTGATATGAAGCATCAGCTACCACATATTGCAGAAAATAGTGTTATCAGCTCAAACAGTAAAATTCAATTGTACCTTTATTAAAAGATTTGTAAAGTATTTAGCAATGGTTTATTTAAAACTATCAGATTAGGAATAGAATATGATTTCAACTAAGGATGTTTTTATCTAATGTACATTTTGATGCTTCTACAAGTTAGGATGACACTCAAAAGCGGGGAGGAAGTAGTTCTGTGTGCATGCCAACTTATCTTCATTATTTCTACAGGATCTAACTTCAAAAGCCTCAGATGTGTCAAATTTTTTTTTATAATGTGCATCTGTCCACACCAACTGAATTAAGACCAGCAAGTCGTCTCACATACCACATCAAGCAGTAGGCCAGCTTAACAGTTCAGAGCTTGGTTTAGAAATACAGAATATATATCCATTCCCCAAAACACAGAAGTTTTAGCCTACTTTTCAAAGTGATTTAAAAATATGAAGGCATTTATAAACAAATCAAAGCCAAGATATTTAATACATTAGCTTCTGCAGCATTTCTTTTGAAAGTCAACATTTTGTTTAGCAACAGCACAATCTATAATGGATTAAAAGAAATCTGCATTTTTATTACTGTCTTCCTTAAAATGCTTCAAATGTATAATAGTCACTTAAAAAAATGACACATTCCACTTCAGTGAGTATGGTAAAGGTATTGATCCATTCTGTTGGAAGAAATAAGGTACACCAAAAGATTTAAATGAAGAGTTGCTGTTACTTATGGTACTTACAAATGACACATATTTTTAAGTTATACATGAAGTGTATGAAAACTTCTTTTTTTTTTTTTCTTTTTTTTTTTTTTTTAAGAAACAGCGGGATACTCAGAGGGAGTGTCAGGAGATGTACATCAGTAAACGTAAATACTTCCACAAGTGCGAAAGCTGGCTCACAGGATCTCAAGTTAGTAAGAACACACCAAAAAAGACCCAAGATTTGAAATTCCATTGCTCCATTTTTTAGCCTCTGCTTTTCTTTAAAACAACCTGGGGAAAAAAAAAAAAAGAAAACATCTCATCATCACTGCTTATACATATACAGTTCAGGCAGGAGTAGAAGTTCCTGAACAAAGCTGTGCTACTCAGACCAAAGGCTTATCTAGCTGAACAATCTGTCTCCCAAGTGCAGTGATCAAGGGTAAATGTCTAGGAAAAGGGTTATGAATTCAGCAAAAGCATAGAGACATATGCCATATTAGAAAATGTTTGACAAGATGAATGCTCATAACCAAGAATTTTCCAAAATAATGTTTTTCTAAATGATTGTCAAAAGTAGCAACAGCTCTGTCGAGCCCTCAGCAGATTCCTTAAAGCTCTTATCCCATTAGGCCTAGACAAATGAAAAAGTTAAGATGTGCAATTGCACAGCTACTACGCTCAATTTTTGTTTGTAATGCCTTATTTCTTTCTATATCAAGAGTGCCCAGACCCTTGGAAGGACATTTTTTGGTTTGGAGTTTAAGTCAAAAAGTGAACTTCAAAGTCCAAGTGGGACCATTTAAGTGTTAACATTATTTAAATATGGGCAGTTTTTCCTTTCTTCTCATCTTAAAAAGAAATAAATGGAACACAAAAATGTTCAAATAATGTTAAGATTGAAGTTAAAAAGAAATTGCAAATGCATAAGATTCCAACTGCAACATTAACTTGGCTACCATACACATCCTGTATATATTTCTGATACTTTCTATCACTATAGTAACAAACTAAACATTTTACCAGAAAAAAAAGATCAAAGATAAACAGAAGCCACCAGACCCAAATATTCAGTTTTATTATTCCATTTGCCCAGCAGTACTAAGGTGGTTGAACAGATAAACTCAGCAAATTAAAGAGACTGAGTTTTTGCATGAAACCTAGGTAAGTAAAACAGCCTAATGAGTGAAATGAACTGCAGAATACAGCAGGATTTCAATCATGCTTTGACACTACTAATTCATTTTAGGGAAAGAAGGGTGATTTACCCCTTCCTTTTTTCCTTCTTTCACATACACACAAAGCTCTTACTAGGTACAATAAAGCAGAGAGTTCCTCCTTTACAGATACTCAAAAAGTATTTTTTGTTATGCTGAGCTATCCATATAGCAATCCATAATTTAATTCTTCCTTGCAGAACACAGTATCACAAGAAGTATGTTTGGTCTGGTAGTATCCTCACAATGCTGCAAGAATCCACTTAAAATACTTTTCAGACTAAGCAGGTAAGAATTTAAGGTGCAAATAGGATAGTCAAACCTCTCTTTGAACCACTCCCTGCTTGTTCCATAAAGTTTCATTTTTCCTACTGCAGTTCAGATAACATGCAGTTCACAGCCTGAAGTTTACTTGATACATCATCATCTAAAATAAAAATCCTCCAACTTTGGAACTTGCTCTTGCCCTGGTCTCCCAGAGCCTAGTCTTTCCCTGTCCCAAAGCCAACACATTGAATGGCAACAAAAGAAGTCTGTTTTGACAATTGCAGCTTTTCATAGGCAGATGTGAATTCATTCTACCTGTTTGAATTAGACACGAACTCACATTGACCATGAAAGCAGTAAGAACGCTATAGGACCAGAGACAGTCCTACAACACATTAATGCATGCTAAGCACCACGCTAATCAGCCACATGGCCTCCACGCCATGAATGCCTGTTGGAAGAATACCACGTAGACATATCCCACATACTGAAATTATGGATTTAAATATGGGGGAAAAAAATTGAGCAAGAAGAAGACTACATTGAATAGGGCAGGAAGAGTTCACTTGATGTCTTGGTGACAAAGAATTATGACAATAATGGATCTAAGAATGTTAAGTTGTTGCCAGTATTGGATTAAAAATAAAAATACTAACACTATCACAGAAACTTTTGTACAATCCGTCTTAATGCATTTTACATTAAACAGAAAACAAAAATATTAAAAACACTTTATTACCTTTGCTGCAACTATAGCATGCTCAGGTTTGATTATTTTACTTCTGTTCTCAAAAGCATTTGTCCTGGCTTCTTCTGCTAGTCGATGGAGAAACAGTAAGAAGTTCAAATGAATCTTCAAAAGAGAAAAACAAAAACAAGAATTCAAACTACTCATACACAGTTTATTTAAGTGAATTGAACACCGTTTATTAAAGGTTCGTTGTTGAGACTCATGATTTGCATATTAAGCTGCTTCCATTTTCCTGAAATGTGTTCTCAGAAAAACAAAATACCACTCAGCTCAAGTCTTAATAAATACCCAAGACACATGTATTACTGCAAGACTGTTACAAATATACAATTTAAGTATACAGAATTTAAACTATAAGTGCCTTAAATAGAAATGAGGATCACAGATGACATCTGATCTAACAGAAACAAAATCTGATTTACATTAGTAGGCATTTTGGTTTTTTGTTTTTATAAAATGCATGCAAATATCAAGCAGAGAACGAGAAGGAGCCTTTTTGCTTACCAGTACTAGTATGGTCAGCTTCCAGTGACTAAAATGGTCAGACTTTAATGAACAGTAAATTCATCCCTGCTTTATCACCAAGTGGACCACAGACATGTTCAACGGTTTCTGCCCTTTTCCAGTACAAAGAAGCACTGACAAATTAATTTCTCCAGCACAAGAAGTTCTCCACAATCAGCAGGTTCCATCCATTTTTGCAAGCTCACCTTGCTCACCAAACCTCTTAAATGAAAATAATAGGGATGGCAGTATTCCGTTAAAAATAGAACACTGCTCTGCTAATAGTGAAGCAGCAAAAATTTAAGCAGCCTAGAAACTGCTCCAGCTTGTACTAGAATTGCCACCCAAAAGCATCCTTGTTTAATAAGAAACTTATAATTCAAACCTCTAGCCCTCTTCTATAGTCCAACTTTAAAATGGGAATTTTGCCTCTTACAAATTAAACCTTCAAACAAGTTATTTCAGCTTTGCCATGAGTTTATTATGTAAAGCGTACAAAATACTCTTTCCACCAGAAGCTCAAAAATATTACTGAAATACATCCAAATTTTATTTTGTTTATAAGAATTAAGTGACATACTTATTTTGTCATCATATCTGACCTGCAAAATCTAAAAAGTTATAACAAGGAAAGATATAATGTAGAATATATAGGGAATACTTTGACAATAGGGTTGCAAGAAAAAGGAATCTGTTAGAGCACCGGCATTTTTGTGTTCATATGACAGGCAACTGGATTTTTTTAATCTGCTGAACTACATGAAATAATGCAATAAAAACATTTATGTAATATCTGGCATCATTTGGGAGCACCTACTACACAAAAAGCAGACACTCTTGCAGACTTATTTAGCAAGAATATCAACATTATTTTTAACCTCTTCCTTAACTGCTCATGCTGAAATTATCCAAAACAATCAAGCAGTGACACTAAAATAGCTTTCAACTCAGATTACTAGACTTATCTACATGGAAATTAGATTTCTGGAACCAACCTGTGGGAGCAAAGAGAGGCTTTCCATATTTTAAAGTCCTCCTTCTGAGGTAAAGTGTTAATCTTAAAACTGTCCTTAAAAACTGCATATTCTCTCAGACTCACTGCACCTTTACTTTCTTATTTTCAAAGTGAATTATTCTATGTTGAGAAACTCCCCCTAAACTCATATTGGTTTAAAATAAACATCGTTACATAAGTAAAATTAGAACACACTACAATAGAACCCACACGTTAATACATATTCCAAATCATTTGGGGTTAATATGATCTCTTTTTAAGGAAATTAAGAAAGGCTAATGAAAGGCAGAATGCCGGAATACCATGAACGTGACACTTACTGACAAGACCTAAGTAATAGCACACTTGTTTAAAGACATTGCTTTACCGTGTATTAGATTGTCCTCAGCACGAAACTTAAAAATAGTTCTGAAATACTTATGAAAACTACCTTGCACAACGGTGTACTTATTTCCCAGAAAAGAAGCATTTGGTTTTGAAAGTTTTAAGAACACAGGAGAAACTGACAATGCTCTTGCAGAATGACTTCTGCACACCTGTTCAGCAGGACTTATGTTATTTTGCTGTCTTAACTTAAAAAAAAAAATTATTAGACTGATATTTTGCCTACAGTCCACACCTATTTCATTAGACTCCATTCCCATAACAAAGACATAAGCGGTCATTCGATACAATGCCTTACACTTTTCTGCAATGCAAACACAAACCTGTCCTTTTAGCTTAAGGCAAGCAGCAGAGTTCTTGCTTTTCTTTTATAATATCAAGCTAGAACAAAGTTTGCACAGCTTTTTCTCCTCAAACCGTTCTGGTGGGGAAAAAAAAATACACAAGCCTCAGTACTAAAATCTTTACCTTTCATTTCTGAAAAAGGAAGTAACTGAGTTCTAAGAACACAGGAGAAATCTCCGTACTATTCCTACCTGAAATATCTTCAGCACTCAAAGATCTTATAACACTCCTTCAAAAAAACAGCTTGTTGAGAAAGTTTCATGAAATTTGTTAACAATACTGTGCATGGAGAAAGATGTTAACACTTAGGATGTCAGTCCTGACAAAGCTTCAAAGCTCAAAAACAAAACAGACTTGAGCAAAAGAAGGTGAAAGGGAGAGGGGGGAAAAAAAAAAGACTCCATTCAGATAGTTAACAAAAACATTTGATTTGGTTACTTTTTCAAACTTGTTCATAGCTGATGACGTAAGGATGTAATGGGTTTATCGAGGAAAAACAATCACCAAAGAGTCAGGAAAAGAAAAAACAAAACAAATAAACAAGCAATAGGATAATGTTGCAACCAGGCAGGCAGATCTCCTCACTAGACTAAGTACTACAGTAGATTCAAAAATAAGCATGGCTCCCTCAGGAAAACAGTCTTCAAATTTAAATAGCCGATTCTCATATTTTCCTGCAGAAGCCACAAGCAGTCTGCTCAAAATGTGTGTGGTTTAGTCTTGTTATAAATTTATATACTAGCTGTTTTAAAGTATGCAATCTAATCACTCTTACAGGATTTGTAGGGAGTAAGACAGAAAGTGATGCTAAAAACGCTTTCAAAACTTGTTACTTGTTGAGCTACAGGACCTAAATTGTATGTTTTGTTTTGTTTTTAAATCAGAAATCAACATAGCTGGAGTTTTGCTTATTTATTCAAAAAAATAAAGAGACGATATCTGAAAGCATGTTTGAAGAATATCATGCACAATCACCACCCTTGAACATTCATTCGCCTTCAGACACAAGGTAAAATAAAAAATGCCAAGCCTCCTAACATTAAAGACCATTTAATCTGACACCGCCAAAAGAGTTAATCTAAGCTTCCATCACATTATTAAAATTTGTTCTCATCTAAACCTTTGTGTTGGCAGGAATATTTGCATAGCCATATTTTAAGCCAGGTCAGATTGTTGTTGTTCATTAGTTTCAGTCAATTCAACTCAATGTTTGCCTTTGCAGCCCATAGAACACTAGTGCCAGCACATGGGAGAGATGAAAACCAATGGCCAAGATTTGGAGGGATGCCCCACCTACCCCTTTTCAGACAGCTACACTAACTGGAAGCTAAATTAACATGACCATGGAAACACAGGCGAAGTGTTACTAATGACTGCAAAAAAAAAAAAATCTATTAATGATTCTGCAAGAATGATTAGTTTAATACTGCATTCCCTTAGGTAAGCTTTGGTGGCTATGAGAGGTCCTTAGTCTATAAAATATTCCACAGTAGGAGGAGGAAATCATGTTTTTATTAGACCAACTATTAACAAAAATAGGTGCTGTTTACATTCAAGAGTAAATGCTGCCATGTAATTATCATGTTCCTCTATATTAATCTCATTATATGCATATTTTGTTGTTATTCAGTATATTTATATTTAGCTTCACATACCCAGATGCTAACCTTCGAGATGCTGCTAGATGCATCTTTTACTTTTACACACATGAAATGCAGACTTAGAATTCAAGTCAGAAACCATGCAAGTGAACAGTATGCATTACTGCAGTGAGAATCATGTCCTCTGACTGTCATGTACACTTGAAAACAAAAGAAGCTACACCAATTAAGACACTTCAAAAAAAATATCCTTTTTCAGTATGTATCCTTTTTTTCAGTGTGGCAGCTACCACAAGCTCTTCTGAGGTCAGGTTCCCTTGCTCCAGTTGAGCAATTTTTTCAGTGACACAAACCCTTCTTGTGACATAAATCTCGTATTGCAGGTCAGAAGGAATGAAACTTTGTTGACCTCAGTTTCAGAAAATGTGCCATAGGGCTCTGTTATCCTTACATGTTTATGGCAAGTGATTTTAACCTATTAAGAGAATCCCAACACATCAACCCCCTCTTTAGATTAGTAACAAGACTTTTCATTCCTTAGTTTCAGAGCAGGATTACCCAGGCAGACCTCTGGAGAAACATGATGATTCAAGATGCCTTAACAGCTAAGAAACTCCTTAATGACAGTTCAGTTGACTAGTATCTGTACACTCTAAGCTCTATATAAACAGCAACAAACATCTGTATTACAGCTGCTTAGTCCAAAATCCTATTTCTCAGTGCGCCTACACTCAAATTCTCTGAACAGCAGTGTGCTCATGTAGGGTAACACAATGTTTACACACAAGTCTGTTTCTGAATACTCAAATTCACTGTCAGAAGGAAAGCTACAATGCAGTAGCCATCAAGGAAGCAGAAAGCTGCAATGACTACTTATAAATAGTATTTTATTAGACTAACCAACCATCTGTCTCCCCAAAAACTTTGCCTGTCCTCTGCCTATAGGTCACTGCAGAAACACCATTAGTAGTAACCTGACATCACATTACTCCCATCTCCCACCAGCTCCATCCTGCTCCACTATGTGCAACCTGTCGGTGCATTTCTTTCCAGGGATAAAGCATTTAGGGACTACCTTTCCCATCCACCCCGAGGCAACGGGACTCGAATCCGGCCGCAGGCCAGGACTATCTGCAGTTGCCCGCCACGGCTAAAAGCACAGCTGCACCTGGCCCTGCGCTACGACCCCAACCCCGCAGGGGACTCATTATGGAGCTGGAGAATTCAGCCCATGAGCTCACCGCCCTCCCGAGCAACTGGGAACTCGGCCGGCTACTTGGAGCAGGCTCCCCCCAGCCCGGGGCCCGGAGGAGGCAGGCGGGAGGCTCCCAGGCGCCAGCGCTGAGGGGTGGAGCGGCCCGCACACTGCCACTCCGCGCCCGCCCCTCTCCTCACCAGCAGGTCGACGTTAGCCGCCAGGCGTAACTGAGGCTTGTGCTTCTTTATTATTTTCCGCAAAGTGCTACGGGGCGCCGTGCGCTTCATCATCATCGCCATCCTCTTCCTCCTCCTCCCGCCGTGGCCGTTGCCGCCGGGAAAGGACCCAACGGTTCCCGCTCAACCACCCCCCGCCTCGCGACCGTTCGAATCCGCCGCCCTGGCGCAGGCGCGCCCCGCCGTGACGCACTTCCCAACGGCCGGGGGGCGGCCCCACCCCGCCTCGCGCGGAGGCGGCTGAGGCGGCGAGAGTGGCTTGCGGGAGCTGCGTGCTGAGTGCTGCGGGTTTTCCCTCTCTCCTGGGCAGAGCGGGGGTGTCACCGGGATGGAAGCGGAGCGAAAGTGTTTCCCTGGAAGCGCATAAAGTAGCTAGAGGAGACCCGCAAGGCGCTTCTGCCCCTAGCAGCCGAGCCGAGCTGCTGTGGAGGGAGTCGAGAGGGGAAGAGGCGGCAGGCCACCTGCGCCGCCGGCTCTGGCTCCATCGTGCCCTTCCCGTGCCGCCCGCAGCTGCCTCGCGGCCCCGCGCCTTATCCGAGCCCCTCGGCACCCCCCCCCCCCCCGCCCCCGGCTGCCTCCACAGGTCGAAAGCTGTCACACCCCAAAAGCAAACGTTTCTGGGTTGAAATCCCATGAGAGGGGCTGTGCGAGAAACCCCGGTCGGGTGGGAAGAGCACCCAGAGCTGGTGTTAGCTTCTAGCTCCGTAAAAACTACAGACCTCAGAGGGATGATGTGGCAGGCTGTTTTCCTTCACAAGCAAGTACATGTCAAACCATTTCCCTTTCATTAGGCTGAAACTCTATTTATTTTAGCACTGGCTTTCACAACATGAAATTACCAAGAATCTCCACCCAGCCTTTTCAACTAACTCGGGAAAAGTGGACATGTCAGTCTCCTGACTGCCTTTGCCTAGGCTCCGAACCCAGCATCCAGAGAAGATCCGTGACAGCAACTGCCAGGTGCAGAGATGTCTCAAAACAGAAGGAACCCACCAGTCGGATGCATCGCCACCCCGTGCCGCCTGAGCAAGCCACAGGCTCTGACCTGTGAATTTTAAATTGATTACTATCTCACAACTGTGATGGGATCTCTTTGCTGTAGAAGTCAAGAGAATTGTACGACAAACCTGTTTTCTCCCCTTTTCCTTGGGTGACCCTACTGGGAGATGAGACACCAAATGGCCTAGTCTGTGCCTAGGCTACAGGACCAGGACCCTAATCAGCACCATAAACCTGTACTAAAATGAGCTTAAAGTAATAGTTACATTCTGCACATAAAGCCATATGAAGTAGAGCATTAGTAGAAGTATGGCATTGATTTAATCATACACAGAGACACGCACTCATTCTGAAATCAACCACCACTTTAAAGTGTCATCCCTTCTCTGTGATCTGTCCCTGCACTTCCATTTTGGCTGACTGATGCTGCAGACTGAAATACAGGTTTCCCCACAGTGGGGCCTCTCTAGCTTGGCATTCTCAGTGTATTTGGACTGTGTGTGTACTTAGTTGGAGAAAGGGTCAGGATTTCATACTGAGGTATGGAGTTTTTCAGAATATTTATTACTCTTTTGTTTTCTTTGGCATTTGGGATGTTTGTAAATTTAAATGTTAAGTCAGTAAGATAAATATCTTTATTTTAATACATTCAGTATTTATCAGTTAAAGGTACATATTTCCAATAAAGCACCCAGATAGGAATCAGTTGTATTAAAATACGTTATTGCATCTGTATGATTTGGTATTTTAGTTAATTTTGCAATATGCACAAAATGTGGTCCAAATAGAAGTATGATATCTGACAGCAGGAGAGAATTTAAGATTTGCCAGTTTTTCATATGCTATCGGATATTTGAAAATCAGCTTTGTTCTTTCAGCTTTGACTGTCATTTGCCATTAATCATCAACAACGATACAGATCCCAAAAATCAGGGTCTAACATATTTTTTCTGTTAATGGATAAGCATACTAAAACATAGCTTTCTTTTCTGCAGTTAAACAGTAATAATCACAGTTACTGGTTCAACAGCACTCACAGAAGTAAATATTTGTTTTCTGAACATGAATATGACCCAGGAGCTACATAAGGTCATATACTGTAATACTTGTAATCAACACATAGAAACTTGCAGTGGGATCAACAATAATTCAGTATGTCAACAGGTTCAAATCTACAGCTGTGATAAATTAGCAGTTCCACTGGACCTTGCCTCAGCTGAGACCTGGGCCTTATAGTCTCATACAGTCTGTAGGAAACTGGTATGGACAATCATTTTACAAACTTTATCTATTGCAAGAATACTTCCACTATAGGTATAAAACTATTAAAATATATCATACAAATTTGAAACTGTGCAGTGACCAGCATAAAATGATAGATATTTTAGTCATGTGCTTACTACATGGACAGTTTTGATTAAGTGATAAAATTTATTCTTAAGTCTAATACTGTTAGACTTCTGATAATTTTATATTTTTAATGGATTCTTTGTTTTTAGTTATAGAACATAATAATTAAAAATGCTGGCTCAAACCTGTTTATGTATCAGGTTTTCTTTTTCCTTATGTGTTGAAAAATCTATGACAGATTAATTACTGCAAGCAATTGAGAACAAAGAGATACAATGTAAAAATGTTAAATTTTAAGTTCTGATCTAGTGAGCGGACATAAACTTCAATTTCAATAGCTAACATTTCTCCTTTGTTATATATTTTTAATTTATTCTGTTTATGAGTAAGTATTTCTGTAAATTTATTTTTGAGTAATTTTATATTAGTAGTAGGAATATTGTAGAACAAGAAAAAACTATATTGCTCTACATTTATGCATTGCAAAGGACAAATGTTTTAAAAGTTAAGGCTTAATTTATTACATGACTAAACTTCATGAAAATTAGAACTGTTTATTTTTCTCTTTTTTGAAACAGATTAATGATTACAATACAGTGAATCATATAACTGCAAGCTCACATTATGTTTTGATTTTGAACATAAGACATTAAGTTTTTCTTTTTCTTTTTGATAGAATCCATCTTATGTAATGCTATCATGAAGTTCAATTGAAACAGCTAAGAGAATCATGCAGAATATGTTTGCAATGAATTCCGAAAAAGTTGAAATTGTTAATTTTGTCATGCTCATGCCACTTTATAGAGAAGGGGTAATTGTGTGTATTATAGGGACAGTCTCTTGTTTTGCCTGTTCAAAAAGTGCAGCAATTTTGCATCCATTTTCTACTAGCAGTTATATTATTTTCAGATAGTACTTCAAGAATTTAAGGGGTTTCACTTTTTAGCAATTGCAATTTTTAAGCATACATTAATTCATTTCATGAGCTGAATGTGTTTTGTGGCTTCAGCTACAGCACAACATCTTCTCCCTTTTCCAGCAAAGCTGAGCTGTGTTTTAGAATTACAGTCTAGCTTTGATACAGACGACGAGTTCTAAGAAAATTCAGCAATTTAAATGTCACCCTCCCAGTCTGACTTCTTAAAGGACACAAACAATTTTTTGAATAAAGGCAATTTCAGCAACCTAATTTTATCACTTCCTCATTATGTGGGTTTCTTGAAAACAGCCCAATACAATTCAGTGACTAAAAGGAGGCCTAGCTTGGGGCCATCACTAGTGAACTGCAAACCAGTAAACATTTTGTTCTCTATTTCTATAAGGAAATAGATGAACTTAAAGGCTAATTATGCCCACTCCTCTAATAAATTCTAAATGGAAGTACACATAATATTTGGAAATTAAATTGAAAAACAGTGTTTTCTTTATGACCATATATATATGTATATCCATCTCAAACTGTTAAATTGGTTCCCCAACCTGCTTTTTATAATATTAGCATAATTATTTTGTTTCAGGATTTTGACATTATCTTCAGTCAGACTATTCGTCAGCTCTTCATCAAATCATTATTTTAGGGTCAGCTTTCCCAAAGAAAGCTGAAGAATTTCATTTTGAATGTGTAATATTTTTAAATTAATAATCACATTTTATAGATTCTTGCTAAGCCAAAGATCCCTGAGTTTTTCTGTGGTTAGATAGTAACTGTTAAATATTTTCTGGTGCTAATCCAGTTTCAGTGGTCGATGAAAGACTTTGAAACATATCCTCAACATGAATGCCAAAGCCTAAAATCTTTTGATGTTTTCTTCAGTGATGAAAAGATATCCCTAAAACAGAACATAACAATCCAGCAAAAGTAAACTCTTCTATAATGTAGTTGATAGGCTTGATCTGAATGGTTGGAGGTATGCAGGCTGACTCTTCTGTTACATCTGCATATTATTTCTATGTTATATGTCTGATAATTCAGATGTAGTTGAAACTTTAGGTGGAGACACAGAAAAATAAGAGAAAATACAAAGGAGGAAATTATACATTTTCCTCCCTTCTGTGAAACTTAGAGCAGATCTCCTGCTTGAAAAAGGATGTGGAAAAGGCTGTTTTGACAAGAAACTTTTCTCCTATGGCTGCCACTATTAATAAAATGACAGTAATTTGATTGTAGTGGTAAATTCTAGAAGTGCAAAGATGTGTTTGGTATTCATCTTTTGGTTTCATGAAGAAAAGAAGTAAGTCTCTAGGATCAGATATTTAGAAGTGACTTTTTATTCTGCCGTATTTCTGTATGTTTTCAGGCCCAGTGTTGAACAGTGAAAAATAAGAAAGGCAAAACCCAAAAAGTTATATTTGAAATTCACCCTAATTGATGATTTTTAGGTTTACAATTTGAGCTTCAATTTTACAGGATATTCCGGGTAGCATATCTCCTAAGGCTGTGTAAGGCTGCCGAGAGTCAGTTGACTGCTGCACAGGCCAGGGACTCCTGCACAGGCCTGTTCAGGATTTTCAGGATTGCATTCATAAAAAAGTAAAGGTGTACAAATCACAGCTCTGTAGTCACTGTTATCTTCAGAGAGATTTACCATGCATTTGACTTGCCATCAACAAAATGTGTATCACCTTCACTGTTTTTGAAGTAATTTAATGCAGGATCACATTAATATATATGTGCAATACTTTATTTCCATTTACTTCCATAAGAGACAGCTATCTATTTTAGGTGTTTCCAATGGAATGCCTAAAGATGAATAAACAGTACCCGAAACAATCATTTTGGTTATCCACTTTGACTGTGTTCATGTTGCTTTTGTCATGACCTTTTCAGATTTTTTGATGATTTGAGTTCTGCTCCCATATCTGCTCAGGCAGACCCACCCACTTTATGCCAGACACATTTCCTCCACCAAATTCCAGAAAGAGCAATTTTTTCATCATCAGATTTTGTGTTTTCTAGGGCTATGTACAAGCCAGAAGGAACTTCAGGCAGCTCTAGGAAGCAGTTAATTAGTCCAGACGTGCCCAGAAAAAAACTACTTTATCTGAGAAACTTTCACAAATCTAAGCAACATTCTGAACAATATCTATTATCTCCCTTTCAAAAAATCTATTTCATTCACATGTATTATAACAAGAGAAAGAAGGAGAGTGCAAAACTCAATGATGCATACTGGGATCTTACTTTACTGAAAACTGATTTAATTAGCGTAACTGATAGTAATGGACATCAACAGAGAACTCAAAAAAGATTAATGTATGGATACATATATTTATATATATAGTAAACTACCAACTTTTAAATAATATTTATTAGGAAAGGTTGAGCAAAAGTGTTGACCACAACATGGACTGAATTTAATGTTTTTTCTTTATTTTGTTTTTCACAGGAAGGGTAGAAACATCTTTTAGCCTCACTCCAAGAGACATTAGCTTTCAGAAGCTTTTGCAAGGACCATGTTGTTTCCTATTGGCTATTTCAGAGTCAGAAAGAAACTCCTTGAAGTCCTGAAGGACAAAACTCTGATTTGCAACAGCATTTTCCTCCTTCTTTGTTCATTTCCTTCAGGTAATGTCTCCTCTCAGATGCGAAACGACATACTACCGAATGACAGAATGGTTGTCTGTGCCACTACCTTCCACCACTTTTCTGGCCTTGACTGCAGAGGAAAATGGGTGATCCAAATTTGAGATATCAATCCCTCCACCAAAAAACTTGCGTTTTGCTGGTGTTTCTGACTGCAGCTAGTCCTCTACTCTGCTAAAATAATGCAGGAACAGGTCCAGGGGGCACCATAATGAAAAATGCCCACTTCCTGCTTGGGACTGCATACATGCCTTGTGAGTGCACTAGCACAAGAGACATGCATACATATTTGTTACCATTAAAGCCAATTAGACAACTGGTCATATGTATATCTCAGGCCAGAAACATTAATACAGTTAAATCTTTTTTAAAATTAACTATCAATGACACCAGTGGGATGCCTGCCTGCCAGCTGATTTGCCTTGATGTCCCTGATTGTGGATTAAAGCACACTAAATTCAAAGAGGTCCAATATAGTGATAGATATGTTAGGCTTCGAATGAGGTTTTGAGGGTGGATTGATTGTTGATAACTTAAATCCTCTCTTATGTGACAGAAGCTAAGCCACAACATTATCCTTACATGTGAAGATGGTGGAAGATAACAGAATGCCAGCTGTGTTGGAGCAAGAGTTCGGGTATTAATTTTCAGATGCATAGAATGTGTCTGTAATAGAAGAGAAGTGGTCTGTTGTGCCCTAAGTAGGCAATGTATTCTGCAGTCAACAAGAGAGGGGAGGGAAAACATATTTTTTGTTTGTTTTTATCTTTTATCATCATAACTAATCAGGGAGTTAAAAAAGAACATTTCAGATGAAATGTGAATCAGTTCAAAATAGTCTATAATCTGAATTCATTTTTCCCATGCAGATTTTCAGAAGTCAGGAATTTGTGAACTGCCAAAAGGAATATACAGTCAGCTAAGGATGATGTAATGTAATTTATGCAGAACAGTTTATCACAACAGGTTACTTAATCAATGATCCATCTTCTTTAGCAAGAAGATTTTAAACTCATTGGACTTCAAAATTATTTTAAGAAGAAAGTAATGATCTAATATGAGCTATCAAGAGTGGGATGGATGGATGGAGTCCAACTGTTCTGTGGAAAATTTGTGTTTGAAAATTTTAATGTCAGTTTTGTCAAGAGTAAACACTCTATGGAGAATGACAGAATTATTTCATAGTTTCTTTCATTACAAAAACATATTCCTTTTCAGTGCACAGAAATCTTCCTGAATATGACTTTATGCTATATTCTTTTCCTGAATTTGCAAACCTTAAATTTAAACAAAACCTTGCTTGAACAACAACAATGAACAAAAAATATGAAATCCTCTGGAACTATTCCAGAGTGGTTTTAAGAATCAGCTGCTTCTTGAAGATATTTAAATGGGAGAAAAGATATCTTTTAAAAAATTCCTGCTGTTATAGCATAGAGAAGGGAAAAAGTACTTAATTGGAGAATATGATGAAGTATAAGAACTATTAAACCTTTTTTTTTTCCACCTAGTTAACTGCAAGTTTTATTCTTAGGAGAAATGTAGATTTTTAATAAAATCTTGCTACACAGCATATAGAAAGGGGCTTCAAACATTCATTATTGATTGACCTAAAAATTCTTTTATCAACTTAGAATCATTTTGCCTTATGGGGTGGTAACATTTGCAGTTTCAGTTGTGATTAAATGGAAGTGGTAATTTACACAGTGAAAGATATTGTAAACACATCACTGAATGTAAAACAACACCAGTAAGTATTGCTTAAATAAATACAACTTCGACCACAATTTTGTAAATAAACAACTGCTGATACAATCTTTTCTTTTTCCTAGAGAACAAGCATACTTTCTTCAAATAGTGCTTGACACAAAAATAGTGAGGGTGTAATGCTTCAGGTTAATAAAACTAAAAGATAGCAGCTGTAGCTGCTGCCTTGCACAGATACGGTGCCCTGCTGTAAGAATTTGTGTTGGAGCCTTTGTATAAGAATAGCCATATTGTCTGTAGAGAAGAGAAGCCTTATCGGGTTTTCTTCATCTACTCAAAAACTGCTGTGTAAGCATATTGTTACAAAAGAAGTGTATGCTGTAGTAAAATAACTAATAGAACTGGCTTAACTAGTGGAAGTATCGTACTGTTTCTCTGCAGACAAATTATGCTACCTACCTAAATTTAGGAATGATAACTTAGCTTCAAAAAAGCTAAGAAGAAAGTCTATTTTAAGCTGAAAGTCGCACCTCTTGCATCATTACAAATACGATTATAACAAAACTAACCCAACAAAAGCACAGAGTGAATTGTAACACAAAATGTAGTTTGTCAAAACAATGTAAAGTTGCTTGACACACTTGGAAAGCAGATGTCAACTATAAGATCTAACTCTCACCTTTATCCCAGGTGTTATAGATAAACATTTTGCATTTAAGCTACCTAACCTGAAAAAGCCTTGGAAAAGGCTATGCTTGGTTTTTCAATAAACGGTGATCTTTTTGATAATGAGTAAGATTGATGTGGTTCCTTACACAAGTATCTTCACCTAGGTCTGGGCTGTGGCTCCTCGTGACACACCACCTCCCAGACGTACTATGGAACAGTGCCCTTAGATCCTGTGGAGCATTAAGGTGACCTTAAACTATGATTAGTTACCATTCTGGTCAATGATATTTTGCCCCTATACAAACTAGCTACTGAAAGCTGCCATTAAGCAACTCAGGTAAAAAGATAAAACTGCTATTCAGAGTCAGCTTTCTGTCTTAAAGTGCGGCAAAAGTGTGGTCTTTCAGATTTTTTTTAATGGCAACACATTGATATTGAACATTGCCCTGCTTTGAAGAGTGAATGTTTGACATCAGGTTTCTTTTTTGTTTCTTTCTTTTCCAGAATGTTTTTCAAACTGGTCTGAAGACATTTTCTGTTTTGAAAGATATGTTTGTGTCTCTCTAGCATCCTTCCCACTTTTATCTGATGATGCAGTGATATGACTGGGTTTGTGTCTTTACTCTAGTATATGAAAATAGTCCTGGAAAAGAGCCATCAGGAGAAAGAGAAAAAAATTAAGCTTGTACAAGTATATGGGAAGCCAGGCCTAGACACTATTGTTTCGGGGGTTTCTAATGTAAATGGAATTCAATTGAAGGCCCATATTGATTGGTATGCTCAGCTGTTTTGCACTGCTTCAAGTAAGCAAAACAGCTGTAAGCCTAGCTTAACTCTCCATTTAAGCTTAATTTATGGCATCTTTGAAATACCAGTAGGGAACAAAGCAGCTGGACACAACCAGTAATTCTGATCCTAGCAATCCCTTTTTAGGGCTTTATCTGTCATTCTTTAGTGAAGCAAAACTTTGCCAGTTTGCCTAAATAAGATTTAATTTAGAGGCCTCTGAAAGGCCTCTGAAGATTAAACAAAATTATACCGTCGAACACATTCATAAATTCATACCCTTTAAATGTCTGTTTGTAACATTATATTTTGAGCAGATTAATCCAGTTTGGGTGCCTCGTGAACTCAGAACTCTCACTGATTTCAGTCATTACCAGGATTGCACCCTAATTAATTTTGTCTATTGCATTTTCTAAAAAGAAGTTAATTGATTTTTACTTCCAAAATAATAATTGCAATCTGCCCCAATTCTTACACTTGTGTGGATGACAAAATTCCATTTGCCCTTAGTTAGAAGGGCTTTATCCTATGGTCCTGAAATATCTATGTTTATAAACAGAAGTCACAGACATTAGTATCTTGATGTACAGTTCACAACCTTATTGCTTTTCTTTATGATTCTCAGCACAAAGACAACTAGAAATACTAACTCTTTTATGCAACTGTTCCTTATTTATGTCAGCTGCTTTTAGTAGACCTAAAAGCAGAAACTGCATGTTCATTCAGAATAAGAGTCTCTTTTTTGATCTCATAGGCTAATCTACACTAATAAATATAATATTATGCCTAGTTTCAGATCCTAAGAGCAAGTGGCATCCTACAGCTCAGGTAGCTATAGCTAAACTCTTCTCCCTCAAAAAAGGGTGATTTAATCAAACCTGAGTATTGGAAACAAACCCTGCCATGTCCCATCCTCTGAATTATGTCCAGGAGTTGGAGAGTGCTTGTTGGTTCAGGCCAGAGCTGTGCCTGGTAGTCTGATACTATAAAAAAGAGTAGTTACTAGTATTGCATGCCAGTGTTTGGATCTATGCCGCCTTCTGTTTGGTATACTATACCTGTAGTCACAGAGTGATATAGTAGTGATTGCATGGAAACAGAACTTTTTTTCAGTAGGGGCTGAAGTCAGAGTCCTAAAAAAGAAGTTACATGTCAGAACTAAACAGACATTTAGCCAGACTCAACAAGGATGCTGGTCCCCGTTCTCAGGACTGTTTCTGACTCTTATTTTATGCTTCAACTAGCCAGGACCACAGTCCAGAACATGACTCCCTTTTGCGCTTGGGGACTGGCCTTATCACTGACCTACGGGATCAGCTTCTTGTACTTGTTTTTTTCTCTTCCTGAATCTTGCACTGTTTGCTACAGTGACAGTGCTTCAGCAGGCAGAATGGGAAGTAGTTTTCTCTGCATCCTCAGCAGTCTTCAGCCCCACAGCTTGAGGAGGGACTGCCCATAAGGATCATTCTGCCTGAGCAAATGCACTCAGCACAAAGGTATCATACAGAAGAGGAGATGCAATCTGGTCCACTGCTACTGCACTGCACTTTGGCCATTTTGAACAATTATCATTCCGTTCCATGATTTTTCCTTGGTTTAGTTTAGATAGTGTCAACCATGGAATCAAATTGGTTTTGATTTTTAAATCAAAATTTCCAGTTCTGGCACTTCTATGGTACACTGAAGTCTGCAATATCTGTGTGCCATATTTTCCATAGAAAAAAAATCTGGCTTGAACCTGTAGTGGATTTGAATCACTATATGCATAACTAGATAATTAATGCAGCTTTATACTCTGTTACCTTTATTCTGGCATATCACAAATCAGTGATCCATGCACTAGTATCACAAATACTGTTCTTCCAGCATCAGTCCTGATTTGTCTGTTATCTTCTCAGGTCAACAAATCTACATATAGACACTTGAACAGGAAAACCTCTCCTTAGGCACCTCCCTACAGCTCCAAGCAGATAGAACAGAGAGATTCTTTTCCAACTCTAAATGCAATTTTAATACTTTAATATAGTTTTTAATACTTGAAAAGCAAATCTACCATGTGATCCCAAAAGTCGGGTGATATAGTCTCTGCCTGGCTAGGTGTGGATTCATGTAGAATTGTAATTTAAAAGTTAAGGAGTTGCTGAAAATTATTAGTGAAATTCTTACCCCATAGCTATGCAAAAGTTAATGAGGACAATGAGGATATTTTGCTGATATTGCTCACTTTTCCTTTTGCTAGTTAACTCTTCCTCCCAACAGGAAATACATTAATAGCTTTTCTCAGGTAGTTGCTAATCACTTGCAATAGCTTTTTCATATATTTGAATTTTCCCTTAGATTCAAACAATCCAAGCTACAATTATGACTGAGCACAAGAAAAGGCCAAAACATTTAATCTGATGTCTCAGAGACCTGGACTTTCTCAGATGATATGGTTCTATGAAGCAGCATGCTCAGAAGTTAGTGATGTATCTTAAGTGTAATTCACATTCCTATCTATCTTGCACTACATGTTAATAAAGTTCGTGTTTGAAATACAACCAATCTTTCATCTTATTCAACTTAAATAAGAGCTACAGCATGCAAAATAATCAGAATATTTTCTGAAATCTATAGCATCAGTTGCAACCTCAGCATCTATTATCTTTTTAAATCAGTATCTTCACTATGTAATGTTAAATAAATACAGCCTGTCATTTACAAGATGTCTCCTCTGATTGACTGCCAAATGAAGCACAACAAAAATACTAAAAGAAAGGAATCCTCGATAGCTGCATCAGTAGTTGTACACTTACTCCAGAGATCAGTAAAATAGTTGGCAAGAAAGGTATGGACTGAGCACATCAGTGCTCATTCACATGTCAAAGACAAAACTGAAAACATAATTCAGTGGAGTGCAAGCATAAGAGTGCTGGAAAGGCATTCTCATAAATGTGTTCTACAAAACTGTACCATTCTCCACCTTCTCCGTTTGCTTTCATGTACAGCCCAACTACATATCTGTAAAATAATGTGCCTGAATGAAACTCTGGAATGTGTGTGTTTTCTGCTCTGAACAGATGCAGAGCCAGACACCAGCCCTAATATCAATGCATGGACATATTACACAGCCAGAAGAGCAATTGTAGCTATCAAGAAAAAGCCTTTCATTTTTTTCCCCCAGGTTATCTACAAGCTTTTGTGTGAAACTGTAACTTAAAAACAGTGTTGACCACACTGAATTTTGCAGAATAAAGACAATGTCAATTTGATGATGGAGTTTAAGCTTTCTGAAGTCTTAACTTAATGACATACATTAGCAGTCAAAAAATAGGTGATTAGCTCAAAATCAAAATGTGTGGAATTCTGTAAATATTAGTCACTGCCTGTCACCTGGGTGCCCATACATTGAAAATAAACAGTGTTGGAAGCTGAACAGTGTAATAATCCAATGTAATACCTGCCCCCATTAGAAAATAAATAATCAAAATGGGAGATGAAATCAGTTTGGGTCTGCAGGATCCCTGAAGTCCCATGTTCAATGGGACAACTACTAACTACGTAGGATTCATACAGTAATGCCTAACAAGCCCCAGGAAAATGTCTAAAAATTATATATCTGTGTGCTGAAGCAAATTCTGCCTGGGCTTACTGCAGGTCCAGCTTTCCTTTATAGTCAATGGGCAACACGAGAGGTCTCTGGGAACTCATGTTTTGTAATCCTCTTGTCTCATCTGAAGCTGACAGTTACTAATTGCAACTTTTCTGCTCCTTGAACCTTGCTTTCCATGAACTGTCTTGAGAAATACAATGTTCCCTTCAGGCCCTCAAGCCCTTTCTGAACCCTCAGCCTCGCGTATCCCATATGCTGTCTGGGATTCAACGTAGCTCTTTCATTCAGGATAACAACAGCTTCAATTAAGAACGCCAAGAGAAAGCTTCTTGCATCTGTTGAAAACTCACAGCATTTTCTCTATTTGACAGAGTGCTATGGAAGGACATATGGACATACTCATCCTACTTCCACGAGTTATATCCCTGACATCACCTCTGCCCCAGCTTTATTTCTGACAGACAGCTCCTTCTCAGTGAGTGATGCAAGAGTGAACAACAAAGGCATGTTAGGACTGTCAAATGAGCACCACTATGCTACACTGTCAAAATCTCTATCTGGTCTGAGCAGTGCATAGATTTGGTTGTGAGCAGGAGGAGAAAAGGGGAAAGGAGAAACTTCCCAGCCCTCAAGTCAACAATAATACCTGACCTTCCCTCATCTCCTCCCTAACTGCAGCTTCAGCTCACAGCAATACGCACAGCCATTAAGACCCAGAGCACATCAATGATGTCTTGTTTCACATGACCATTGGGTAAGCCAGGGTGTACACCCTGGCACGATGCATAATGGCCTGGAAAGTGTCTTCCTCGACGGAAGGAGAAATCAGGCACACTAGTCCGTTGATTTTTCACAGCAGCGGCAGATACAGTCATGAAAAATTGCATCTTCACTCTAGAAAGACATTAAAAGAAAAAGTGCATATACGTAGAAGGGTTTCTGCACAGATATTGTGAATAACTTTCAGGGGAAGAGGTGGTGATTTGGGACAAGACACATTAGTTGCCAGGGGTGAGACCCAGCTTGTATCATATCTATGTTATTGGGGAGGGTGGAGGGGGAGGGAGGATTGAGGGAGAGAGAAAGACTCTGTGATATTATAACTTCTTAGCTGAAAAAATCCTGGACTGTATATCTGGGACAACACCCCACAGGCAGGATTCTGCACATCTTCACAGTCTTTGAGACAGGAGCAACATGGGCTTGGCATTCATTGCATTTGACTGTTTTTCCTTGATGTGTGTGAGGCACTGCCTGAGCCCAGCAGGTCACCTCAGTGCTCCCCTTGTTTGTGATCAAGTTTCCTGACCGGTGCAGAAGGGTCTGGTTTATGTTGATGGTGAGACTAATAAACTGCTCTTAGATGAATGTCTGAGCACTGGAAATTGCCATGGGCTCTTCGTCTCTGGACTCAGCACAATGGATATAGGATGCCTGAAAGTGACTTCCTCAGTGGTATGAACCTTTCAGCAAATGTCGAGGCAAGCAGCATGGAAAATGAATGGGGAGCACATCATGAACTGGGGCTGAAGGGTCCTGGGGGATCACACAGGGCTTGGGATCCCTAGCCAGGGCTGAAGCATCACTTTGCTGGTTTAAAGCTACCATACATCTTGATTGTATCAAGTATGTCCTCTTTCCTACTTTGTCAATACCATCTGGATATGGCTTGCTACAGTATGCTCGGCCCACTGTAGATCACAGAGGTGGTTTACTGTCTCAGCATTCAAGCAGGCCTGTCTGGGGAAAGTCAAGAAGCTGATGTGTGGCCAAAGAGTAGAAGAGTGGTTTCTTCCTGAATTCTCAGCTCTACCAAGTGCCACTGCATTACCTGCCCCACTGACATGACACAGTTTGCATCCTACTGCATGCTGTGCTCTGTGCCAATGACCAGCAGGCACAAGAGCATATGCAGAAGCTAGGGAAAGGATGTTGCAAAAAGACTGAGGTGAATTCCCTTAGACATTCACATACAGAACCTACTTATTTTCTAAAGTTGAGGGGGATGAATTCAGATCTAAGTTTATATTAAAAAAAAAAAGGCAAAAAAAAAAAAAAAAAAAGAATGGTCCTTAATTCCTTCTGAAATGAGCAAAATCTAAGGTACTTCAACACTTTTTAAAAAAATCTAGTCCTTTTTTTACCCTCCACATATGTTGATAGCTTTAGCAATACTTACCATTTATCAGACCTTTGCAAACAAATATTTAGACACCACAAAACCACAATAAAGTTGGTACAGAAATCATGATCCTCATTTTGCAGAGAAGGTAGCTGACTCTAAGATGTTAAGACCAAACTGTAAAACATGTTAGCCTAAATCTGAACACCTGCAGACATATTTAATAACAAATTAACTGGTGATGTAAGAACTCTCAGAACTGAAAATATCAAAGAACTTCTTAAGGTCTTTGGAGATACATACCCAAGTCTGAAAACACTGTTAAAGCCCGTGTTTAGTTTCTAATCCTTTAAAACATGCATAGTAATATTTATTTCTCTGCATGTGTTTATGGGCATGTCATATCTGTTAAATTTTTAAAATTTTGCCTATGAGACAAAGTTACCTTTTTCAGTAACTTCACCTTTTGCTCCTTCTAGAAGAGGAGTTATTTCTCGGCTAACAAATTTCCAGACCATTTAATAATGCATGAATTTTCCTTTTATGAAGCTAGATAGTTTTTCCATCACTTTTACTTCAGTATTTCTAAAACCAGGTGTTAATTTTCAGGGGGATAGGAGGTTTCCAGACAGCTGCCAGGACTAATATAGCAGCCAGCAGTAAACGCTGAATAAGCTTAGGTACAAAATGTATACCATCTGGTTTCAGGAGTCCCCAGCCAAAAACTGAGGCCAGTTCTTTTCATGTCCAGAAATCTTCCTGTTTTGGGGGAATTGTGAAATGGATCTTACCTTTGCACTACCTTTTCAACTACTTCACAACTCAGAGGAAGATTTGAACAATAGTCTTAAGAAAACATTGTATAACTCTAAAATGGGAAACTAAGTAATATGTCCAGTTTTCATAATAAGAAAGACAAACACTATCTGACAAACTGAGATTGAAATCCTTGCACAGCCTAGCTGTAGTTCAGTCTTCTGAACTGCTGTTTGTCAAAGTCGATAGTAGCTGCCGATACTCAACACAGAAACAATGTCCTTAAGAAGAATTGTCTCTCTAGACTAGTAAGTCAATAAAGAGATATAAAATGAAGCCCTTAAGGTTTGATTTAAGACCAGGGAAGTGAGGAATAAGGTCCATCTTTTCTGCCAGTGGTGAAATAATATTTCTAGGTTCCTTAGGTGTCTGAAGAGTTTGACTGTGTTCTACATTAGAGTTCACTTTACTGAATATCCAATGAAAGAGTAACTTAAGAGTGGTTTTGTTCACAGACATGAGGATGAAGACATATGTATAATTTGGGCCAGTCTAGAGATGCCTGAGGAAATCCAAACAACAGAACTTCCACTAAGGAAACGTGGAAGATGAGTGTTTCCTGCAATCTTTGAAGTCCAAATCATTCTACCCTCTCTCTCAACCAGTCATTTACAGCTCTGCATTATCCATAAGGTCCCTTTATTATCAAAGTCTTGAAAGTATCAAGCAAGTGTGCCGTTCAAATGATCATTAATATCTCCTATGATTTTATTTGTGCATTTCATATTAAAAAAATGAACAAAATAAGAAGCCATGCAATCCCATTTTTCTCTTACTACCATCACTGTTTGCTTTCAACATACTGATTAAATCGTTGCCTTAACTAGATGATTAAACCCTTTTGAGGAGGAACTGTCATGTTTGTGTGTTTGGATAGCATTCAGTGTAATGATTCCCTGGTTTGTAGGCACTATCACAATGCAGATAAAACAACAGTGATGGTGCTGTTGCATTCCTGGTAACTGTGAGTTTGTCTACACTGCTGTGTAGCATAAAGTTAAGTGAGATTGCCCCAAGCTCTGTACAGATAGTTAGACTAGCTCTAGCATCTGATCTAGCAGCAGGTTTCATTGGAGATTTATTTAAAGACGGGAAGTTGAATGCAGATCTGTCTAGGGTAAGTCAGAAGATGTATAATTTCAAAAGCCTGATGTTTTCTCTCACCACCAGTACCCAGAAGACTTAAAGTTCTGAGGATTAATTCTGATTCCTTATGTGGCTAATAGTCAAAATATTTTTTTATATGTATGCCTGGTAATAGTAAAGTGATGATGCTTCTGACGTTATACATCATGATAGTGTTTGATCATAGATTCCAGCCAGAGGGCATTCTGAATTAACAATTTCAGATAACCAGACTATTTTAAAACATACTGTGCATGACAGGTTCAGTAAAAGGAATGATTTAGCTGTGCTCTGACGTTGGAACAACAGTGGTAGTATAAATCCCAAGATAGCACTCAATGTACTTTAAGAGAGAACTTCAGTCACCCAGAAAAAATTGAAAACTATGATCCAAACTTCCACTTATCTCTGAACAAATGAGAAATTATTCACCCACAGATAGAGAAGTCTTCTGTATTGCATCCATGTAGCATAAAGCACAATCTGTAAGTCAGAATTTACAAAACTGTGGAGCACTGATACGTTTCAAAAGTGGCAACAAAATACACACCAAAATACTGACCAATCATTGGCTAACCAACCATAATATTCCAAGAGAGTATGGCCTTACTCTGAAGCTATAGCCTCCATGTATAAAATGTAGGATTATTCCACAGACTGCAAAACCACTTAAAGAACAGACATGCTACAAAGTTCAGCCAGATCCAGTAGGCTTTCCTGTTACTGATTTTGATCTATTCATTATTTAATGTATTTATTATGATCCTCCTATGTGACTATTTCTGACATTATTAAAAGTTGTTGCTTAGGGATTAAATAATACAAAGAACCATAGGTCTTTATTTCACATTATCTGATATAATTCATGAAATTCACAAAGCACACTTTTAGTACCAGAAATAAAATATTTCGGTGAAAGCAAGTACTTGCACCGCTTCTGTCCAAGAAGAAGAAGAGGAGAATTTTATCACTCACTCTTCTTCAGCTTTAACAGCCAGAGGGGATAAACTCTGGAAATCAATTTTCTCTTACTGGAAGTTGATGTGGATAATAACTTGATGAGCTCAGCTTCTGTATGGCCCAGATTCAGCAAGACAGTGAAAAGTGTGTCTGACTTTATTCATGTGGGTATTTAGTATGGGCTTAAGTACCTTGCTGAATATTATATATTGGCTTATATTGGGTCATATGCATTTACTAGGTCAAATATCCAGGCTAACAATTCCTCCATTTTTCCTAGTATCACTACAGAGAAGTCCAGTCACACAAGACATTTGGAAGCACCTGCAATGAATTTCTCAGACTATGTTACCTAAGGCAATGCAGAATACATTCCTTTTCTGTTGGAGAAACATGTTAATATGCCTCCTCAGCACAGACCCAGTAGACTGCTGAGAAGATCTGTGCAGGCCAAATTTCAAACATGCAGGATAATACAGTACTATTTTGATTAAATATTTATGCTGCCATAGTATCCACCGGTTGCAGTTAGTCATATGTCCTGTTGTGTTAGGTGCCATAGAGAGGCATGAGGTCCCTGCTCCAAGTAACTTACATACTTAAGCATTGCATGCCAGGGCTAAGTACTTGGAGAACATCCATTTGCCACATTGAAACACTTACCAAGATAAATCAAAAAGCAGAAATTTAGGAAGGAAAAATTAAGTGCATGACTGCTCTTCTCCTCTTTAAACTCTGGATATTAGCCCAGACCTTGGCCTATCTAACCCATCAGTGAATAAGCATAAGAATAATGCTAGAATTAAGAGAGTATCACTGAGCAAAATGTTTCTATTTTCTTGGAAGTGAGCATGTAATTAAGACTAGACTCTAGTCTGCTCGTCAACCCTCTATTACTGGCTTCTAACTCCGTGGCAAATTTTCAACACCAACGTCCAGAGGGATAACTGTATCAAAGATATGAAGTCCCTATGAGCTTTTTGAGATCCAGCGGCTGAACAGAAGACAAACCTTATGCTGCTCGCCATTGCAGGCACCTACTGCAGGCATAGAGCCTGGCTGTAAAATCCGCTCCCTTTTGACAGCGTTTGAAACTTATTCCAGCACAAGTGAACCAGGTTCTCTTCCTCTCTGTACTACTGCCTACATTTTCTCTGCATAAACTCCACCCTCCCACTCTGCACTTTACTGTTCTGGCAAGAATACTTACAAAACCTTGAATTAGCACTGTCTCTGAAGAGAAGTCTGTTATGACTTAAACAAGAAGATATACCCAGCTAATCAATGTGTGTTTATAAAAGAGCTAGGCTTCACCAGGCTTTGCTAGTTCCATTGCTCACTTATTTCATAATTATCTTCTCTGACTTGCTTTCATTCAGCTGTAATTCACACAAGAATTTCTCAGTGTCACCATTTTGCCTCAATATCAAGACTTCAGTCATTTGGTTTTTCCAGAGTGAATTATTTTAGGACTGGTTATAAGTAATTCAATATAAGCAATTCAGTAAGTAATTCAATAGTAAACTCAGTAGTAATTCAATTGAATGTTGGTCTTGAGAGTTGTGTTTTTTTCTATAACTGACCCTACACGTGGGTCATGTTAATTTTGTAAACTGAAATGTTACCCTGCAGATTTTCATTCAGGCTTTCTGTAAAGTTTGACTGAAAGTCTCAGTTCATATTAAAGGTTTATTCACATCTCAATGGACTGAAAATTCTTTGCTATTTGCAAAATGTTACAGATATATTGTCATGTATTTTAACAGTAGTTATGTGCCATTAGTATTGACAAAAATAATTAGTGGATTTCTTTTTTAGGGTACATCGGACACAATTCTGAAGAAGCAAGAAGTTTCGTATGCATTAGAATTAATGGGAAATCATCACTAGGTCAGCAAAACTTCTGCCTTACAGCTCACCCAACTTCACTGTTATTTATTCATCTAGGGGATATATTTTGAACACTAAGACTGGCATAAACTCTGAACTTCTCTTGAGGAGGGGGAACACACAGCAATGAAATGACAGAATAGAAAAAGAATGAAGCTGAAAATTAGGCCAGAAGATTGAAATCAGGATTGATTTAAATCATTCTTTGCTATTTAATTCATCTTAGTTGTCTGATAAACTACCAAGCAGGATGAAGTTCGGGAGACTTGATATACTGCATGTTAAGTCTTTGTTGTTATAAGGTGAACTCCCTTTCTCTTGCTCGCTTTCCCTGTCTCCCACACTTATTGTTTTAATACAGAGGAAAGTTCAACTCCCCCTGCTTAACTCCAGTACCTCTTAATGAGGGAACTGTAACACTATCCAGTTGTTTCACCACACAGCAATCAGAATTTCATTGCTTTGCACAGCTTGACTTATGTCAAAAGGATAGTTAAAATTCACTCAAGTCCTGGAAACCCCCTGTTGAGTTAAACAGATCACATCTAAAGTATAGGAGGATTTGTTTGTTTGTTTGTTTTGTTTTTTAAAAGGTCAAAGGGCAAGAAATATTATTTGTGAAAGCTGTTTCACATACATGGTTGTTAGGATGCTGAGATCGGCAAGATGATTTACATATCATATAGTTAGAGACACAAGTGATAGAGATGCATGTGCCAATAAAAATGAATACCATTCACAAAAATATGATTTGATCCCACAAAGTAGATCCTTTAGGCTACTGTAGTTAACAAAATCTCTTAGAGAGTCCTAATAGATTATCTTGGACAGTGTGGGCCCTACATTCACAAATGAGCAAAAATCAAAACAGAAGGCTCAAGGCCAGTAAATTTTAATCATGGGAGGCGATGTTATTTATATGCAGCAACACTTAAATAAGCATTTGTGAAGCCTTCAGGACAAGCCTCCTCGAAGGCTTACACGCACATTGTATTGTTACTACATTTTCTGCAAGAGGAACTACACAAGCAAGCGTTTGCAGGCAGTTGGCTTATGTTTGCTGTAGCTCTAATTGTACCTTCCAAGAGTTTTCAGTCATGCTCTGTTTTTTAGTGTGTTGCTTCAATTAAAGCGAAAACTAGACACAAGAGAATGCTCTATTAAACTGTGAAATTACTGTACTGAATTACAGGAAGCCTCCAAGTTTATACAAATAGGAATGTCTTTGTGGTATAAAGGTAGAAAATTCCTGTTAGCCCAGTTTACAAGACAGTTCAAAGTATATCATAAACAATTACTTCTGAAGTGATAATGCTATGGATATTTTTGTGTCTATGTGGAGTCAGCACAAGGAGATATCCTTTAATAATTTTGACTCTACATCCATGAAACATTAATTATCCTGAGAGAACATAAATTGTCTATAAACAACAGCTCTAGAACCAACAAACTGAATTACACCTTTAAAAGGTGGCTCATTTAAAGATCATTTAAAGATATGAGGAATGACTGAGTAGGCCAGCATTCTTTATTTTGGAAAAGAGACCACTGAGTTGAAATACGAAGAGTTTACAGAATCATAAGTGGCATGGAGGTGGATAGCTATTCACTGTTTCCTCCAGCACAAGAACAAGAAGGCATCAGGTGAAGACTGTACAATCCAGATCCAAATATGAAGACGTTCTTCATGCAATGGGTAGGCATTGTACATGGGTTAAATGGGACACTAGACAAGTTAATGGAAGAAAAAATCTGTTAAGGGTCACTAAGTACGTAGAAACTACATCTGGTTCAGGAAATCATTCAGCTGGAAATAGTATAAAACTGGGAGAATACTCAGGGATGGCTCATTGGCTTGCTGTATGTGGCATCTGCTTTTGACCATTGTTCTCATTGGGTCTTCCCTTACTGGCAGACTTCATTTCATGCCTAATACCAGCTATCCAGGCAGGGTAAAGGATGATGAAATTTAAAAAAAATCAGCAAAACATTACAGAGACATCAAATAGGAAGAAAGCCAAGGAGAGCATGCCAAAAGCATCACCTTCAAGGCATCCAGTTCAAGGCATCGAAGGAGATAGTGGGTGATGCTTTTCCTAAGTGGAAGGAACATCTGCATGCCAGAGCTTCTCTGTCACTGCAAGTCAGGGACCTTATGAACCACCTTGGGTAACACTAATCAACATCCCTCTGTCAGCTTCTCTTCCCCCCTGAATACAATATAATCTGCATTCATGCTCTGATTTAATATTTACCAATGGTTCTTTTGGCTGAAAAATCTAAGCAAAGATTGGGGCCAGTCCATGCTGAGGTAAAGGATGTACATCATCCATCCTAGTTCTGACTCTCTTGGTACATAGCGCAAATCTGAGATGAGTGAAGACTGAGGTATGTGCTAACATGACCAACAATGTCTGTGTGCAAGGAACGAAGAGGTTTTATTTGTACCACAATGCACACTGCTGATATGCAGCAAGGATAACACCCATCCTTCAAAATTGGCCAGAGATTTAAACAGTGCAGCCACAAGCCACTCCACAACATTTGGCCAGGAGGCACTCTTTTGTGTGAATATCAAAGGCAACGTAAGTGCAGCCTGTAAATAAAAAGAAAAAATTCAGCACTGTGGTCCCAAAACCACAGAGTTCACAGCTCAGCATTTAGACAAGGTAGAGAGAGTAACTGGACTACAGATAATTGCAGTGAGTCCAAACAGAACTCTCCAAACATCTATTGTTTTTATCCTTTACCTAAAATGCAAGTTCTTCTATATTATTACCATAGTTAAATGTGGTAAGGAAGAAAAACACAACACTTGTGCAATCTGTCTGAGAAAATTTGGACTTCTAGGTGCTTTTATGGGCAGAGAATTATGAATTGCTCTCAGAGGAACCCAGCTGCATGTAGGAAGTATAAATGACTTGTTATGTGCAAGTATTGAAAGCTTATTTTAAATTAGTTGATAGTCTTTGGATATGGTCTATCCTGAACAGATTTATGACCCACAAAACAACATGGTTCAGGCCCATTTGTGCTTTCAAAGAGAGAGTGATTTAAGATAAGAAACTGTAGCATGTACCTGCTGTATTGAATTTTCAAAGTGCAGTGCAAACTTTGGCAAACCTGTCTTCAAAATGGAAGAGCAGTATTGCACAATAGTTTACAATTGGCTCTCTCCAAGGACAAGGCTGCACTGCCTGTCAGGGCCCTGAGTGCAATGTCTTTCCCCCTGCCTTTTTCCCAAGTTCTGGCTGGCTGGTGTCAGAGCCAGCTTTTGGTGCAGCTGTATGGCTTTGAATGAGAGTTGTGTGGTCACAGCTGTAAGAAGCAGGGATCTCCCTCACTTTCCTCACAAGTTGCTTTTAAGCTCAGGCCCTCACCCTTGGTGACTGCCTGAGCTATGTTTGCAGCTATGCCTATGTGCAACCCTGTGCTGACCACGACCAGCTGGCTTGACTTCCCAGCTTGACCCTGAACTTGCCTCATAACTATGGACTTTTCTGGAGATTGGCTGACCCAGGTTACCATCACCAGACCTGCTCTGCACTCCTTGCTTCGGTACCATGGGGCTACACCCTGCTGATGAGGCCTCAACCCTGCTGGCCTTGCTGTAACCTCATGAAGCAGCCAGCCCTCACTGCTCCCGGTATGGCCTGGAGAACCATCCTGAGACCAGCCCCAGCACCAGCTTCACAGACCCTGCGGACAGACAGCAACTCTGCAAGGCTGGCGCCAGATGACCTCAGACACCTTCCAGGCACGTGGCATCCCACAGCCTTGAGCTTGCCACCTGGGCTGTCTGTGTGCTGCCCAGGAGGCAGCTGTGTCGGGGAGCATGCTATGCTCATGGTTTCGTGTCAAAGGTTGTATAGACATAGGCAAAGTGATTTACAAAGCTAAGTGAAGAGAGAGCTAAGTCTATGCAAATACCAGATACCATAATTCATCCTGATTATCCTTGGATGATTCAACAGCTGTAACCATTTAGGCTACAATTCAGAAAGGCAAATACTTTAATCTAATGCTAGGAAGGAATTGCCAAGGAAAGGGAGGAACTGAAAAGAAAATATATCAAAATTTCAAGCTTCATCCTGGAACAGAATTCCAAAACTTCATCAAAATGCTCATACTGAATGTATCAAAGTATAACACAGCTACACCAAAAAAATTTGCTTCAATTTTTTTGAGAAGGATCCAGAGCACCCAAGATTCAACAATGACACAACTGAGGTCTAAGAAAGAGATGAAGAAAGCTGCCTTATCATGAATGCATCTAAAATTTAATGGACACCTCTATTATGCCTTTTCCTGGCCTTAAAGCTACCTAAGTGCCTGCACATCCACAGAAGGGCTACAGCTGTGAGACATGATCTAGCTTATGTTCCACCATGATTCAGACATAAGAACCTCTGTCTACTGCTGCACTCCATTCCAACCTGCTTAAAACACACATAGAGCAGAGTTCAGCCCATAGCACAGCATGACCATCTTTCTCCAAAAACCTGGCCAGCACTGGCTGCAGCTTTTCCTCTAGAAGCTCTGCCAAAGGGCAGAAAAGAGCACAAAATTAATGTGGCCTGAAGGAATCTGACTTTGCAGGTGAGGGTGGAAGATGAGGGTGGAATCTTCTGCTCCCTATAGGAGCTTTCTGCTATGACCTGAAAGAAGCTGCATCTCTTCCAACAGTGTTTTAAAAAGTAGGTGCCCTACTCAGAGAGATGTCTTAGCCCTCTGTAAATGACGGAGGCCTTCAACACTCAACCCTGAGTCTCTTGCCTAAGCTCCAGAGGGAGGCAGGAGTTCAGACCCACTACCGGACTCAGGGTTGCTCTCGGGCTAACTCTAAGCATCTTCCCACTCAGCACTTCCCACTTCAGGCTTACTAAGGGGATTTCTTTCCTGGCCTACATAGTGTCCAAGCCCTTGCAGCTCCAGCATGTCGGTTAAGTAGCCTCTCCCTCAGCTGGCAAACTCAGCTGCTTGTGCAGCTTTTCTCTATGCTGGATCTGTGACACAGTCCAGGTTGTCTTTCCTTTTCTTTCTTTCTTTAAAAAAAACAAAAGAGATTTTCTGTTTTTGTTTTGTTCTGTTTTTTATGTAGGAGGGTAAGTTTGTTTGTTTTTGTTTTCAACCAGATTACTTCAGTGCTCCAGCATGGGGAATGGCCACCTCAACAGGCAGGCTACCTCAGCCCAACTGAGGGGAGAGCAACTGCTGTAGAGGGGAAGAAATGAGTGGTTAAGCATGGAAATGGGATCCTCCCCTTTGGGATTTGCCATCTAGAGTCTAACTCTCTTCCTAGCTGGTGTGCTCACAGTTCTTCATATTCCTTACCCCACCACATGTTGCAAGTAAGATATGGAGCCTAATCTCCACTGACTGGCTAGTTTCTGGGAACTTACTTCTGCTGATGTAGTTCTTAACACCCTTTTAACTACCTAATGGCAGTTTGGCATTATGCAGCACTACCCCATTGATGAGATGAAGAGAAAGAGTCCCCGGATCTTGCACTAAGCACTATGAAGACTGAATCTGGGCGTATACCATGCTGTGAATGTACTATTACTTTCCTCTAGTATATGCAGGTTTTGAAAAAACCTTCTATTTTTCACCTTCTAAGTGTAATACAGCTGAGTCACTGAAACAATATTAGGGTTGACTTAGGCCTTCAATGTATATTGCCCTTTCAAACCACTGTCTCTATTAAAAAAAAAAAAAAGTGGTGAAGTAGTGTCTTTCTCCCCCTTCAGTTCACAAGATTAATTGTCTTGTCCTCAATAAAGACCAAAAGAATAGGCTCATGTAGCACTGGCTTCCATTTGGGATAGAAATTTTTCCCAGAACATCACATAACGGCAGTATAGTGTTAAGCAATATTGCCACCAAGCAAAGATGTACTGACAAGATCATGTATGAGAAGCAGCAGTTAGGTCCTCTTTCAGCCAATTTGCTCTTATAAATTGTTTACTGTTGTTAAAGCAAACAGCTTTTAAGATAAGCTTTCTTCTAAAACCCTCTTTCTGTCGAAAGCAAAATGAGCAGGCTTAACAGAAATTAACAGAAATTTGTATGTGGTGTAACAAGACTCACTCCAAACACCAGAATTTGGGGTACAGCTGTTTGTTAGGGCAATTTGACATATACTGCTTTTCCAATATATATTTTTAATGGCAGAAGAAAAATTGACTGCCCTCTTACGCACAGTCAAAAAGAATAGTAGGGCTCAGCCTCTCAGCTGTTTATACCTGTCATTACTTACTCTGTGCAAAAATAGTGGCCATCCTCAAGCTGAGTATTTCCTGGGCACCCTGCACATTCATTTCAGTTTTTGTTTGAAAAATGGTAATTTAATATAGATAATTAGAGACCAATGGGTGGAATCAGTGTATATGATCTAAAGATCTGTGTTTTGTTATATGACCAATATAGCTGAAGTGGAGCCTACGTCAATTCTAACCTCTGTATTAAAGCAAACTTAGTAGATGCAATGTGCACTTCTGCAAAACTAGCAGGAAAAAAAAATCTAAGGGTTTTGTAACACACATAAATGTTGTCATGATACAGATTAAAAAAGGGGAAAAAGAAGAAAGTCCAGAACTCAAAATACAAACTGATGATAAATCAGATTCCAAATTTCTACTATTCCGATAATGGATTTAGCAGGGAGATTTAAATAAAATTGCATTTGGATTTCCTAGGGTTATGACAGAGCTAATACAATTCAGTGTCAAAATACAGCTGATATAAAATATCAGATTGTACTTTGAGGGGATATTCAAGAAAACTCATAGAAGTCATACTGACCCAAGTTAGTTTTCCACCAAATAAACTCAAACTGTTTTGATCCCGAGCTGGCTCCCACTGAACTAGTTTTGATGTGTCTGTACCTGTTTCATAGTTCACGCACAATCTGAAAATCCACTTTCAGATAATCAAAAGTTGATTGTATCTGTCATATACTAGAAAAAAGCAAGGTTCAGAATTCTAACCAACCTAGCACCAACAGACAGACTTCAGGGAACTGCAGAATGGCTGAGATTGGAAGGGACCTCTGGAGATCATCTGGTCCAACCCACCTGCTTAGAGCAGGGTCAGCTACAGCAGGTTGCTCAGGGCCGTGTCATCAAGTTTCGAATATCTCTAAATGTGGAGACTCCACAACGCCTCTGAGAAGCCTGTTCCAGGGTTCCAAGGTTTGATCATCCTTACCATATTTTTTGTTACATTTAAGTGAAATTCCTTGTGTTACGTTTTGTAGCCATGGCCTCTTGTCCTTTCACTGGATACCACTGAGAAAAGTCTTGCTCCAGTAACATACTACCTGGTTCTCGTACTCTACCCTCCTGGTAAAAAGCTTTTCCTAATGTCCTACCTAATTGTTCCAAGCCATAGTTTGTGACATTGACCCTTCTTATATTATTTGCCCGAAAAGAGAAGAGTTTGGCTCTGTTGTCCTTGTAACTCTGCTTAGACTGCTATTGGATCATCCTTTAGGTTCCTCTTTCTGGGAGAAATAAGCCCAGCTCCCTCAGCCTCTCCTCGGAGGTCATGTGCGCTGGGTTCCTGACCAGCTTGGGACCTCTAGTTTCTCCCTTTTTCTCCCTTCCTCCAGTTTCTCCCTCCTGAACTAGGGGGGCCCAAAACTAGTGTCAGTATCCCAGATGTGACCTCACAAGCACCAAGCAGAGGAGAATTATAACTTCATTTGATCAGCTAGCCATGCTCCTCCCAGTGTAGTCCAACGCGCAGTTTGCCTTATTCACTTTTTTCTCTGTCAAATCCTAAGTCCTTACTCTGAAAACATTAAAATGTAACCATTCTTTGAATTGAATCAGTAAGTGTAATGACATTGTTAAAACAACCCATGCTGCTCTTGAAAGATTTGCCCCAAAGTCCTGTGTTTCATGTTCCAGTGATAAACCAGTTGACCAGAATGAATTAGCATGGCTAATGATGAAAAGGTTCACTTAGATTGAGCATTTCTGAGCCACTCTGCTCTTTGACATGATGTCTTTCTATAATGAAATGAAATGCTTTATGTTAGAATTAAGGCCTGTGAGGTAACTGTCAGGGCCCTGCATGAACTGATAGGCCTTAATAGTCCTGACCAGCCTCACTTGGGAGACTCATCCATGCACCCTGCCCTTGGGCCCAGGGGCTCCCTTTCAGCTAGGGCCTGAGCATCTGGTCCTGTCCTGAGCTATGGTATAGGTGTGCCTATAGCCCTGGTCCTGCGTCCTGGATGGACCTTGGACCTACACTATAGGTAGCATGTCTCCTGGATGGACACCTCAGTCATATGATGTAGCTTGTTTCCAGTCCTGCCTCTGGCCCTGTCTCTTGCATGGACTTTGTACTCATGTCATAGCTTGTCTCCAGCCCTGTGTCTGACACTGTCTCCTTTTGCTTCTGACTGGAGCCACTGGGTGAACCCTGGCCCTGGTTCATCGCTCCCTATGCCTGTTGATGGACCTTGTTACCAGCCCCCAGCTCTGCCCACTGTGGCCAGACTCCGTGCGACGGTGCCTGTCAGTGAGGGCATGGCCTGAGCTGGGGCCACTCACAGCTTCTGACCCATCCCCACTTGTGGAGGAGCCCTGCTCACACTGCTCCCTGACTGCAACCTTCCGCTATGTATGTGCTCCAAGACTCCAGGGGCTCCAAAGCCCTTCCAATGGGAACATACTTTCTCCCTGTCCTGCAGCGCAAGCAGGGAGGACAGCAACTCTGACAGGAAGTGTAAATAACCAACCTAGCTCTCCTTATTCATAAGGACTAAGCACATGTGCCCAGGGAGACCGAATCCCATTTGTGAGAAATCATTAAATGCTGTACTGAGACCAGCTGATATGAGTAAGGCCACACAATCCCTGTTGTCGACAGCTCATTCGCATAATTCATGGCTGCCTCCAATTATCTGTGGGAGATTTGCAAGCCGGACTCTCAGCCTGCAAAGGAGGTTCCACATGGGCAGGCACTTAATGAACAGATTGGATTATAAACACTAGCTAATCTTTCCCACATGTACACCTGAAGAATATCACAAGTGACAGCTGTTTAAATTTCCAAGGAAATTAATGATTCCTAAAGAGGCAAGGCTTATCAAGGCTTTGACTGGGCCTGATAACGGACAACCACCAAGGGGCAAATTGTTTGTAATAGTCTATAAGTGCCTCATTCTATGGGTTTGTCTTGGAAACTTTTATTGACATGGTCCCTTTTATTAATGTTTGTGCTGGCAAAGACTAGAACAGCTTTGTTCAATCTACTGATGATATTAGGCTACTAAGGCCTCTAATGAACATTTTGTATCTTCAGGTCACAGTCAGTTTAAAATGATTGGTACTGCGGCCAGGATACCATGTGCTCAGCTGGACCCTACTAGACAGCTGCACTGTGCCTGCTCTGTGTAGTGCTCATACCTCTGTAGGGCCCATTGGTGAGTCTGCTGAAACATTAACTCATGTGCAGGGGGTTATTTGCTGCCTTCACTATCTTGAGAATGGGCTGGAGGGGAGTAATCCAAAGCAGTTCATGGTGAGACTATAACTGACCTTTTTTATCAGTTTCTGTATGGAAAAAGAAAGACTCTTCTCCCCCCAGCCCCTTTTGCAGAAAGCCTGTACCTTTACAACAGGACACAAAACCTGGTGTCAGTTGCCCTGATGTGCCACGTCGCCCATGGAGCACTTGGCAGGAAATTTTCTCATTTTCAAGGGGGCCTTTCAGGGTCTGGCTCTATTTCAAAGAAGGCGTTATGAGGAAAAGGCAACCATACTGGTCAGTAAAAGCAGCAAAGGGAGGAGATCTTTGTTAAACTCCGTGGTCAAGACAAGAGAATTACAGTTACAGCAAGCCACTCTCTTCAAGATACAAGTGCTGCAATTCCCCTGCAAGATTGGGCAGTTATGGGATTTTTTTATGTCAAACTTCTTTTACCAGGTAATGACTGTTTTACAAAGGAGCATGAAATTAATTTAAATTCAAGAGTGCAGACAAACCAAATGACCCGCAAAGAGTTTAAACTTTTTCTTGCATAAGAATTAACTCTGTGATCTATCACTGAGCTCACTGCTGCAGTGTCTGACCATACCAAGGGACCTGTTCCTCCTGCCAGACCGGTGTAAACCAGAATTGATTCAGTTGAAATAAATGGATGAAGGTGATGGTTAAAGTCAGGCTAAAGCTGGTGGAACTGGAAGAAATCTGACATATGTTTTATCTAAACTCATGTTAATATGAAATTCTGACCCATAGCACTCAATTAGGCCAGCTTTAGATGTGTGTCATCTATTCTGTGAATCAGCTCTTTCCTGTTTCATATTCATATGGTTACATTAATGGAACTCTGCCTGCCGAAGGTCTGGCCCAGTATTTGATACTTTAATTTCTCTGTCATTCATCATCAAAATTATTTTGGGTCCTCTTTTCTTAAAGAGAATATCGGTGCCTGCAATGATTGGATAAACCATATCTGCATGGGTTATTTCTTGTGCTTTCTCTGACTATCATGGCATTTTTCCCAAGGATAAATACAAAAGCTGAGTAAATCACTATCTTATGATTGGATTAATAAATAATGGATATTTTAAAATACAACTTTCAGGCAAGAGATGATCTATGTCCTCCCAGCACAACACACACACACACACATTTTATTTCCTCAGCTTTATTTTAGGATCTTGTATGATTGGGCTGTTTCTTGAAAGGCTGAATATCTGCCACAGAGAATGTTCTATTATAACCATAACAATATGATACTATATTAGGAAAGGAAATCAATTTGTAGGACATTTGGAATCTTTGTTATTATGATTCAAGCCTGTTTGCTGTCGTGAGGCAAAGAAAACAAGAACAGCTAGCCTAAGCATGAGATATTGCTAGTAGGTAATAGGACTGCTTTCATCAAATTGGCTGTTTACTAAACTTTCTGCTGGATTTCTAACAAAACTGAATTCTTAAATAAGCTAGGCAAGGGTACATTTGTTCTCTTTGCTCGTCTGGTTTGTCTGAAGTTTTATATTTTGATAGGGGTATTTCTGCGACAGCCCATGGGTCTCCCAGTAGCTAACACAGCACTTTCTTATCAACATTTAATCTCTTTCTTTTTTAAGTAATGAAGCAAATTTAAAGGACACATGCATGTGTGACGCCATTTGATTTAAGGCAGACAAGTGGATTCTTCTCCCCTTGTCTGAGCCAAAGCAATGCAGGATAAACCAGGTGGGCCATTTCCCAAGCTACGCTTTTTCTTTTCCCTCCAATGTTTCTTTGTTTCTCCTCATGTTTCACATTTTCTCTTGAATGAAGACCCTAACACCTCCCCTGGCCCAAGAAGGCCTGATCCCAAGAAGCTGGAGAGAACAAGCCAACCATTGGGAAAAGTATGGAGAGATGGTCTGGTGCTTTGGCATGGCAGGGAAGAGAGGAAGAAGTGGGAAGACGGAGAATGGTTTTCTCTTTTGCTATGGCTCTGCAGCCTTGCCACTGCTATCAAGGGTATATAAGTTCTGTCTTAATGCAAAATAGTTTTATAATGCACCTATGCACAACTGGTAATCTCACTCTGCTTTCCAACATCTTTGCCTGATTCCCTAGGATACATAGTTGTATCTAGTGAAAGAGCTATGGCAGAAAGACAGAAAAAAAAACCAAACCCTGCTTCTCACAGCTCCCATAGAGGGCATGGATCTGGAGGAAAAAAGACTTAACCTTTTTCTTACATGGCTGAAAATTTGCTCATATGGGCTGAAAAAGAATGTGAAAGACTATGTGCAACAGTGCCATCTTATGGGCTTATTCAAAAGGGTAAACAAGGTGCTTAAGTAATTTACAGGCCTCTCAAACTACTCTCAGTTGTAAGCAAAATTATGATGTGCCCATTATTTGACTTCATTAAAAGAAGGTACTGTGCAATGAATTCTTATTAACACAGCCCTTTCCCATGAGTCTATGTCCAGCTGCTTTTTAAAACAAACTTACACATTTGTTTGATAAAGGTAATAGCATTAAAATAATTTCCTTGGTGGGATATTTGATTTAGTGTTGTGGAGGATTTTGATTGAGACACTACAGCAAAACAAACTTACACGGCATGTTAACCGCATTGATCACTGGGCAATAGGCCCTCAAGTGAAATTTCAGAGCAGGAAGCTATACAGAGCAGATGAGTGTCTGGAGGTCTCTCATGGAAAGCCTGTCTGACCCATAGGCAGCTACCTAGCAAGACAGAAGAAAGGAAGCATTATAAAATTGATCAGTGTTTAAGTGTTTTCATGATAACTCTTTGACAATGTAAACAGCTGTGGGTTTTATCTCTACTGAATACACTGCATTTAAATAGTTGTTAGAAAGTTGTAGGACTAAAGTCAATATTGGTTTATTTTAAAACGTAATTCATTCTTCTCCAAGACCAAGGCCAAGTAACTTTGTCTTAAAGAATGAGGCATGTTCATTCACCATTAAAATAAATGTACCTAACGAGGCTTCTCAGTTTCAGTCATGACTTCTAACTGATTGATGTGGTTGCTTATCACTGGATTCCCTTCCCCTAAGCCTCTTCTTCCTATAGTCTATTAAGCTATTATTATTAGAACATTAATTTTCAAAAGAACCCTCTTAGAACCCTCTTAGAACCCTTCTAGATTTACAAGTGACCTTTTAATTGTTTTGCATTACTGTATTAGAACGTAGGTAAAACAAACAGATTTCTTCATACTTCAATTCCTGCAAACATGCAGGAGTGGACAGCAAAATGTATTTCGTTTGCTGCAGTGAAATAGCTAGAGTCATCCCTGGCCACAGAAACCAGTTCATGGCCCTATAATATAAACAGTTTTTATCAATGAGCTAGGAGCAAACCTTAAATGATTATTTATACAATCTCTAAATAACACAAATACTAGGGATATTTATAAATAATGGAAGGAAAAAACTTTTGAAACAGACCTGGACCATTTGGAAAGTAGGGTACAGATGAGTGTTACACAGTTCAACACAGTCAAATGAAAAACATAGGGAAAACATAGTAAATCTTCTTAGGACTACTTTCAAAAGTAAGTGTCCTGAAAAAAGTTTGGAAATCATGATGAATAACTGTCTGAATATTAACTAGCTTATTTTATGTTTGTTTTCAACTTCCTTCTGAACTCCTAACTTTTACAAATAAATAATTTCTACTTTTTTTCTGCAAAATGATTAATTACAGAAAACAAAAGCAATGCTAGACCATTTTCATGAAAAATTATTTTTTCTGGAGACTAATAATAATATGAAAAAAATTGGTTTAGCTCTTGATTTTCTTTCGAGTTCTAACTCCTGTGTAGAGTATGTTCTTGGAGGAAAAGTTCTGTTCAAGGAGATTAGATGGATGAGATATGAATGATCAGAGTAGAAAAAAGGCAGGGCTTGGTTTGTGTTGAATTAGGAAATCATTGATTCATTTATGGCTGTTTTTAGAGGGAGACAGGGAAACAGGGAATTATGGTGGGGGGGGGGGTTGCATGATATGTAGGCGTATCTCACATGAAAAAAGCATCATAAGTGCTTTTGAACAACTCCAGTTAAATATGCAAACACTATGGATGAGACATCTTATTGTACTTGACATTTCCTGGATCTACTCCCATAGGTCCTTGATATTAACAGGACAACAATCAGCTCTATGCCAAAAGCTGTCAGTAACCCTGTTTCACTGCACAGCGCACTTAATAGCAGTACCTGGAGGTAATACTTTGTCTTTGAAAGAAAGCCACAGGCAGTAAAGCAACAGAAGAAGCCAAGAAGGTTCATCTGGACATACTGTTCTCCCTCATGTAGTATTTAGATTCTATAGTTTACATATTGGCCATTATTAAATTCAGGAGCTATTTTTCTGTGGATGCATAATTGAAAAACCCAGGTAACCAGGCTTTTCTTTCATGTGTGTATCTGTGTGTGATTTTTTTTATGCAGCTAAAAAGGAGCAAATTTATGTCCTTAGCCGGCATGGCAGAGAGAGGTCCAAGAAACACCAGCCGTTACTGTGAGCAGAGCCACACTGCTGCAACAGGACACAGAGAAATAATGCATAGATATTTGTTTTCGGCTTCATGGCTTGAGGAAAGATAGGAAGCAAATATGCAGCCTTGTATCTACGCTTTTATCTACCTCTGTTATTGATCCCAGAATCCTCCAGGAGCTGTTCTACAAAGAGCAATTGATTATTTAAATTTATATTTACCAATTAATCTCATTCTGCCTAGTATCTTCTTGCTCTATAAGTCTAGGTCTGGTTATGGGCTGCAAGAGTGCAAGATGGAAATGTGAAATCCAGACAGTAACATTGTCAGAGTGGCTCTGAACTTGCTAGATCAATAAAAACAGCAGCAAAGGTTCATAAATCTCTTTGTGTGTGGACAGCTGCCATAATGCAGCTCCTTCTGGGAGCCTGCATGTGGCCTCCAAATAGATTTCCTGGCAGTTCATCTTTTTGGTCTAGAGGTACTTCTGTGATAAAGTAGATTTAATGGGGAAGACCTTGCAGTGGAATAACATAGGCTGTATGTTTTCTTTCTTCCTCCTCACCAAAAAGCTAATATTCAGTTTCTCTCCTGTCCAAGTCAGATTAGCTTCCCATAACAGCACTCACCCATGACTGTCTCCAGTATTTTATTTCATGACAATTTCAGCTCTATGAACTAGAACACTTGCTTTTGGAGCCAAATCCAATGGATGCTGAAAGAGCCTGGAGCATTTGCACTTGGAAGGGGGCAAAGCTGTATATTTATTTTGTAGCTCTCTGCCTGCATGTCTGAGTGTATATGTGATCATCTGCCAAGTAAAAAAGTTGATCTATGAATTGCAACAATAGTGTAATGTGCAGCACATATGGAAAGGAATAATTTCATTTACAGAGCATGAACCGCACGGGTATCTGTAATTCTTTGTTTCTATTAATCAGAAGAAAACAAATCTTATGATTTTTCAGTTGTGAAGAATCAATATTTAGCAGTTTCTCAGCAGAAATGTTATACCTTGTACTTTATTAACACTGAGTGACAAAAAAGCTATTGAATTAGTCCACTGGCTTAAAGAAAAGGCATTAGCATATTCTTTTTTAAGTTAGTACACCCTTTTTGGTCATTGTTAGTCATAAATGCAATCTTTCACTGCCTACTACAGTTTCACAAGGATGTTTAAAATATGAAGATTCTCATGAAATAGAGGCAAGAGTGAAAAAAAATTAAGAGGATTTCAAATGCAGTAGAAACAAGAAGCATGACAAGGAGTTTGTAGAGTCAACAGATGATTGAGCTGTAGAAGCTTTTCAGAAAGATAAGGCCATGGAAGAAAAGCTAAATTAAATATTTCATTATTAAGAAAGGCTGTTTTGAATTGCAGTGCCAGAAGACATTTTTGAATAAAATTTATAAAATGAGAAGTAGCAAATCACAAGGACCAGATGGTACTCACCCAGGCATTCTAAAGGAACACACGTGAAACGTGCAAATGTTATGTGTAATCTGTCACTTAAAATCAATCTCACTGCTAGAGGAATAGAAAGCCACAAATGGGACACCATTTTTAAGCCTTCAGGGAGGATCTGGGGAACTGCAGATCAGTAAGTCTCACTTCCATACAGGGGACACTGTGGAAACTATAATAAAAACTAGAATTAGTGGCCACATGGAAAAAATTGATATAATAGGGAAGAGTCAAAACTGTTTTCGTAGATGGAAGTCACAGCTTACATACTTACTATATCTTCAAAGTAGTCGGTGAGCATCTGGCTAAAGTGATCTGGTTAAGTATACCCAAATAGCTTTTAACCAAGCCTCTCACAAAGACACTTGAAGAAACTAAGCTGTGATGGAGTAAGAGGGAAAGACTTCATATGGATTAAAAGGATAGGAAACTAGGCAGAAATAACTGATCATTTTTCACAAAGGAGCTCCATAGGGGAACTCCATAGAAATCTATGCAACTTGTGCTCATAAATGTGGAGAAAAAATAGGTCATTAATGAAGTAACCAAGCCTGCTGATGGTACAAAATTAGTCAGAGTTGTCAAAACTAGTCCTGTCTCCAGAGACTTTTAGAAAGAAAATCACAGTACTGGTGATTTTGACAGTAAAAAAGCACTAGAAGTCAATAAATAGAAAGTACAATTGTTGAGAAAAACCAGTGCTAGTTACATATGTATATCTTGATGCTTCTAAATTAACTACTAACACTATTGCCATTCAGGAAATTGATCTTTGGGAGAATGCAGGCTGCGTTCTGAAAGTGTCAGCTCCGTGTTTCAGGCACATGGAATAAAGGAGAAAACAAAAGCATCATTAAAACACTTCATGAATCCTTGCTGAGTGCTGCATGCAGGTCTCTAACTCTTGAATATCAGAATATACAGTAACACTAAAAAAGATTCAGAGAAGAAAGTCATGTTAGCATAGCAAAACTGTTGAAAAATGACAGCATTGCTGACAGTCAAATAGATTCATGCTGTTTGAAAAAGCTATTTCAGAATACTGATGTCAGGAATAGAAGAATCTGTAAAGACTTGTAAAAATATCCCTGAACGTACATGCAAACCTTAGAGATAAATACATTTCCATTTGTTTGAGTCTTTCCTTGTGTTTCTACATAAAACAGAGACATCAAAATAAAAAAAAGTCCCCAGGATCTCTTGAGCTGGGAATGGCTTTCCTTAGCAGAGTAAAAAGGCTAGTGTTCAATGGAGCTTGAAGAAATTTACTGAATATCTTTTGTGGGAAGGAAAGACAACTTTTCTCCAAATGGAGAAGAAATAAAAAACTGAAGTAAGGCTCGGAAGTATGGAAGAGTTAAAACTCCAGTGAGAATGGGTGGTTTAACCAGAACTTTTATTTTACATCAGCATTATCACTTGTTTCTAACATTTCCTTTTACCTCGTTCAAGACTATCTTCTGCAAAATCAGGTTCCTGCTGCAGAGACAAGAGACCCTTCACTTCACACATGAGGATCTGGGGGGCAATGCTAAGTCAGGGAGCAAGGAACGGGCATGTGTGGATCCCCCCAGGTCACATTAGAAGAAGAAAGTATTTCTTCTTTCTCCTTTCTATATGCACCAGAAAACAACTCCTGATGTATTCTCCGCTCCCACTGACATCTACAACAATTATGTCCCCAAGAATGGGAGAGTGTCCCAGTAATATTTCTAAATCTCTCTATCACTTCACAGAAGAAATTATTGCTGAGTGTTTTCTTAGCAAGAAGCAAAGCAAGTAGCCTCTCTTCTTGATTAAACCCCTCTGATTTATGAATCTTCTGCTAAATTATATTGCCCTAAAGGAAGATTGTAGGAGGGAGGAAAAGAATTGAAAAACTCCAGTCTTGTGTCAATTATTGAATGTTTTAAATTTAGAGATTTTCCCATCAACCAGAAAATAAATACACTTTTTCGTTGCCAGGCAAAATGGGTAAAGATGCCGTTTCTGAAGTGTATAAAGACTTTGTGGCTCATTTCACAATAATATTTGTTGAACTTCTGTGGCATGCTTTCAGATGAAGCAAGATGGGGCTGTGTTAGTCATGATTCACTAAATAGTACGTCCTAATCCTTCCTGGTTTGTGTTTAATCATGCCTTGCTGTGGGATTTACAGTGTTAGCTCATGGAAAGAAAAAGAAAATCCCAGCAGATAGAAGAATGCAGCCTTCCAGTCCTCTGCCGAGAGGCAGGTTTGGATATTTCATTCAGGAAGACTTGCTTCATTTCGAGCAACCCAGATGCACAGGAAATGGGGGGGAAAGGGATACAAATAAATTAATTATCTGTTTCTCAGACAAAAGTATGCTAGACCCGGGAGACCAAGCTCTGCATGTGAGCTGACATTGAAGCCACCAGGGCTCCCGTGCGGAAGGAGGTGCCGCGGCCCTCGGCCTCGGCTGGGTGAGCTGGGCACATCTCCCTAGGGCATGTCCAGCCACTGCCCATCTGTGTCAGAGAGCCACCGCATCTGCCAGGTGGGTGTCTATCTCTAGATACCCCAGGGCGCCCTACAGCATTGGCCTCTATTTCATCTTCTCTAGGCTTCTGGGAGAGCACAATACCTTGGACGAACGCAACAGCCTCTGTGTTGAAAAGTTGGCAGCAAATGACAGGGGGCAGTGACTGCGCAGCAGAGGTTAGGAAGACAATGTAAGCTGTGCCACAAATGTTCCCACCAGGTCTGTCTTTCTTTATTAAGTTATTTCAAAGGTTGCTTTTATTCTCCATCTCTCCAGATTGAGCTGACTGATAAAGGAGCTTTTCTTCTTTTTTTCTCACCTGCTACGAAACAGGATCCATTCATTGTGAGAGGCCCTTTTGTCAGACAGAGATGTACTTTTTGTGCTGTTCTGTTTCTTCTTGACTTTTATTGGCTATAACCTTGGCAGAATTGAAGGACAGTACTGTAGGCCTGCCATGGGTCACAGCGTGCCATCACTGGAGTTGGGGATAGGCATAGAGGGGGTGGAGGGACACAGAGGTGGTGAACAACAGAGCGAGTGTATTGAAATCCTGCCTGTGCTTTTCCGGTTCAGGTGATCCTGTGAGTGATAGATCTGGTCTGAACCACTGCCACTGCTGAGGAGGGTGAATGCAGGGAGAGAGGAAAACCAGAGCCTGTGGCACATAATGAAGGCCTTATGAGCTGAAAACTGGTATTCAATATTCCATGGACAGAGATGCTGACAGTAATGGTCTGTGTCTTGCAGGAGAAAGTTTCAAGGAGTAAATGCACTCCCTTTACTGATCCCAGCACAGCACCCATGTGGGCCTTGAGAGCATTGGGTCCATTCTATGATAATTCCCATCAGAGAACTAAGGAAGAAATAGTTCAATTTTATTTTACTTCAGTGCACAACTCAGATGCCTAGTGTGTAGAGCAAGAAACATGGCATTCAAGACGGCTGGATTTCTGTTCCTCAGCTTGTCGAGATTTGCTGGATGAATTTATACAAATCTGCTCTGGTCTGGGCACTTCGGTTTTTTTGCCTTTAGAAAGACTTTGCAACTCTTGGGAAGCTGAGTGCCAAATACTGTTATTAAGTAAAGCCACTTAATGCCTTTTTCTAGTCTTAGTTAATCTCAGTCCTCAAGAACAGTCACACTTTACCAAATCTCTCCTTTCCACTGACAATGCATTTTCCTACACAGGATACTGCAGTAATGCTGTGGTGAGACTGCATAAACAGAACAAATGTCAGTTCTATGACTGATACTTCAAAAAGAAAAGGATCCGTCTGCTTCTTCCTTAGCTACTTTGAAGTCATTAGGATGACAGGAATCAAAAGCAGATATCGTCCATCAGTTTAGACCTGACTGTACCTTGTAAAGTTTGTTACAATCCTTTAATTTGTGGACATACATTCTTGATTATAAAACAGGATGTTAACATGCTTCTTTAGTTGCTTCAAAAACTTCTTTTGGTTAGACTAGTCCAAGATCTTGTGTATCTTATTCATACATCTTTTATCAGCAGTCATTGCTAAAGTTATCTCACTTAGTTGTTTCTCTTTACTTATAAAGTTGAGGATAGATTTGCAGGACCAAAATTGTAACAGTCATTATCTTTGTCTAGTTGGCATAATTTGACACAGCTCTTCTGCTGCTGCAAACTGCACTACAAGTATTTCCACCTGGAAGTGGGTAAGCAGAGATGGCTGCACTGAGACCCCCAAACCATATTTAGCACTCACTACTGTATGAAGAGTGGTCATACCAGACTACCATAGTAGTATAATTTTATCTCTCTTGCTCGCCCTATTACCACAGGGGGACAACCACCCACATCTCCCACTCTGTGCTGATGGTAGAGAGGGGAGCTCCCCGATGGCTCACATCTTGTCGCCATGGCTTTACCCCATCCAGAAACTCTCTTCAGGGTTTGCATAGTGGCTTGGCCATGACACACACACATCCAACTAACCCATTTACAGGTAGCTGGCTATATCCACATCAGTGACTGTACAGCCACAGCTGTATCATTTGTGAGAGGAGCTGTGCCACTTCTGAGCTGCAGATCTGCACCCTCCTACAGTTAAGTGCATGATCCAAATGTGGTTTTCCCCCTTTGCTTTCTTCAGTTTTTCAAAACAGTGTATTAAATAGAAGTCAGAGATAGAATTTAAAAATGGAAACCCCAGAGAATAGCCTCCCTTTTATGGTGGTGCTTTCATTGTTCGTGGCTCTGTCAGTGATTCTTCAAATTCCCCCATTTGGTCTACGCTTTTATTTATTTATTTACTTATTTATTATTAGTATTATTAGTATTTTTTATTAGTAGTTGTATGTCAATAAGGCACAGGCTTTTTCAAATTAAGCAAGATCCAAGATGAGACATAACATAATTTTGTACTTAGGAATGAGGAGCAAGATGGAATTATATTTTTATTAAAACTAGATCTCATTTCAAGTTATTTAGACCACTGACAATTTTTTTTGCAACAGCACAAGAAAGAACTAGAAATATATTATTGACACTATCTTCATTTAATGCACTTTTTATTCTGTATATTAGACTGAATATCACCTAATTCAGGAGATTGGAAATAAGCAATGGAAACCATTTGTTTTCATCTAATTTTTACATGTTGCTGTTCTTCAGTCACTAGATCTTATTTTTCTATTACCAACTGCATATTCTTATAACATAAAGGGATAAATGCAGGGTAAACACTAAGTGCAGAAACTTCTAGATTAAATCTTAAAGCATATAAAAAGTCTCTCAGCAGTGCAACTTCATATTATATTCTCAAAAATTTTATCTTACAGAAATTACATGCCAATTTATGCTCTCTTCAACTTCTTTGCTTCCATGGCAAAACCCAGGTCAGTCTCCAAAACTGCAATTCTGTCTCTTAAGCCCATGATGCTGAAGCCCTGTAACTTCTACTGAGAAGCCACTGGTGGCTCAATAGGCAAAACAGAAAGTTCAATGCTAGCTCAATGCCATTTATTTCAATAGTTTTCCTGCCAGGTTTCTCTGGTATAGAAAGCAAAATTGACACAACTACTATAATAACATTGTTTCTAGATGCAGGCAGCAATTCTAGTAGATTTAGAGTTGCCATTATCATGCTTGATTTGGGGTGCATAAAAACATTTGGGTAAGCATTTCCCACACTTTGAGTCTTTTCTTACAACAAAACAAACCTGAAATGTTTTGGGGTATCTGAAACTTGCACAGACTCGTGTGTAATTCGGAAACATACCTAGATTACAAGATGACTTAGCCTGCAGAGCTTAGGCAATTGAACTCATTTCTGTTCCTCTCTGTTCAAAATTCATATGCTTATAGCCATGTCTTTTCTTTTCAAACTTGTTTTACATTAAGACCTTGCACTGTTGCTGCTGATTCATGTTCTTGTGAAGGGTGAGGAATAGGTTTTGTTGTATAAGAACTATCTTATACTTCTGTAGGTCCTATGCAAATTTTATATATGATCTGTCCTCTCTGTTGCACAAAATATGCCACTAAAAATGTAGTAACAAAGTAAAATAATTTTTACATTAAAACAGTATCCAAAATCACATCTCACTTTTCATTGCAATATCATGGGGTAGCCAGTGCTACCTTTAGTTAAACTAGTGAGCTGTCACTTACACGATAGTCCATCCCACTAGGAATTGATGTCCACCGGCATTTGCAGACTCTAGCCCTAACTCCAGAAGCATGAATAGAAGGGGAAAAGTTGTTATTTTGCCGAGTAGATCAGAATATCAGATTTGTGTCTACCATTGAGCCAATAGGCTGTTGCACAAAATTTTCATTTTGGAGAACATGCAAATAGTAATCAAGCTGGAAAGAGAGACAGAAAGTGGCAATACAAATATGTCTTTATTGTCCTCTCTTCAAAGCAATCTGATGCTACAATCCAGTGATTCTGATAGCATCTGTTTGGGGACACATGTCATCGTGCAGTCCCATCACCTATGCTGAGTAATTTAAAAAAAGAAAAAAACATTACTCGGCTTAGCAACGCCCTGTTTACAGGAGAAAAGCTTTAATTTCAGCGCTTTCAACTTGGAGTGCTATTTGGAAACATTTAGCTCATAAAAAGTCTTACAGTTCATGCTTTGACCTCATCATGACCTGAACATTTTGTTAACAAAGTACCCCATTAATGTTTTGACCAAAAGAACTAATGTACTTGGGGCTGGTTGTGTTGCCAAAGCGCTTGCTCCTAAAAAGGGAAGGTTTTAATTCTATTTTCAAAACCAATGTCTTACTCCTAACTATATATGGAAATGTCATCAATCAGTTCTGGAAACAGTGTGTGCACTGCAGTGGCACTAGAATAGCTTGTGTTTCTGCATTAAGTGTAACAAATCTCACCATACCATAGCTCACATCGGAAGTCTTTTGCTCTGTCTAATTTGTCTCTACTGGCTTGAATAGGTGTGAATATAAAATGATTTTTAACACCAGCCATATGAGAGCCCTTTTCTTTAGTGATCAGACAATGAAGGATAAAGTGACGAGCTAATCAGAAGAAGGGATAATAAAATGCACAACCAGTTATATTTACAAATGAATTCTTTGACTAAGGGGTGTGTGGGGGGGGGGTGGTTAATTAAAACGTAAACCACATGAACCTGTAGCAGGTTACACTCTCAGTTACCTTGCTATGCTGCTATCACATTGTCTTTTAGATGACAAATTTTCTAAATTTGCTCCTTCATGGCACTTATGAGATGAGTATCTCACATTAAAGAAGAAAAAGGAAGAAAAGGGCAGACACAAATCATATGCTTATTTTTCTCCAAGTACCTAGGTACCAGTAAGTCTTACTTGGCTTATGAGAGTAATATTTTTGGATCAAATACCTGTGTGCATATTTTAATATTATAATGTTTCATAAAATATGTGTTAATCTTTGAGTGGACAAGAATGTTGATTGCATTCTTATAATAGTTAAGGAATGTATGTCTTCGTGTTATTCATCTGTGTGTCTTAGACATCTTACTTACAGGTACTGTTATATGAAAGAGTTTTTTCTGAGATGTAAAACTAATAGCCAGATGATAAAGTATTTGTCCTTCAATTTAATAAAAGAATTACTCCTAAGATTCAGTGGGTGCAGCCTTCTGCTGTTGACTCCTTTTTAAAGGAATATAAAGTAATTCAGATAAAAACTTGATTCTAAACAACATTTTTATTGGTCTTCTATTAAAACCAAACAAACTAGGGCTTCAGCAACTGAAAACTGTCTCCTTACTTAGAGAAGTATGTTATTTGATCATTAGATCTACTAAGAATGCCAAAAAGTAGATGTTTCTGTAGGAGACAATGAACTCAGACTATTCTGGCTTTCATCTTTATAAACCAAAGCCCAAGAAACCTTGATGGATGAATTCAACAACACAGATAAAGTTTTCTGCCTTTACCTAATGCTATGCAGCAGTGAAAGCAACCGCATGGAAATGCTATGATGTTAGAGAAAGACAATATTTAAGAAAGCCTATATTAGGCAAACCGGAACTTAACTCTGTTAAAAAGCACAGTAGATTGATATGTCATGACCTTGTTTGCAGTATTGTTTGCTGGTTACTTAGCTGTATTTGTCCATATATTTTAACTATTTGTTAAGTATTTATGGAGATCAAAAAGTAATATATACTATGCATATTCTACATCATCCATATTTAAACCATTATTTTTGTATGGAGCACTTTAAACATTTTTTATTTTATTTTTTTTATTATCAGTTACCTAACATGACTATATCCTTCATATGGGAATAACAAGTGTTTCTAGGTCCTGTCAGAAGTGCATTTTAGGAACTCAAAAAAGGCTGCCACAACTGACTGGGTTAAGGTGCAAAAGGGGGTTCTACAAGCAGAAGAATTCTCATGGAAAATATCATCAGTTAAATGGGCAGGATACAGAAAAAATGTGAAGGAGAATAGGAGGGTCTACAGCTTCTTAAAATATTGCCAGCTAAATATAAGACGATAGAAACGTTTTCAAAATTAACAGCCAAAATGACATAAGTGTGTAGGAAAATATCTATTTTAGTGGTGAGGAAGAGAAGATTACTGTAATTTATTCAGCTATAGCATGCTCTTATTAATATGGAGGCTGAACATTATTTATATCAAAACTGTCACTCAGGAACCATACTTCCCAGAAGACTTCAATCTCTTAGTAATCTGCAAACACGCAGTTATACAGTTATTTTTGGATTTGGGGTTCAAACTTTGTCATTTGATGCCAAAGTAAAAGTGACAGATAAACAGAAGGAGACAGAAATCCTCCATAGTGCTCATAACCTATTGAGACACTGAGCACAGATTCCTAAATCTAGAATATTTTAGGTAAGAAGTCTGGTGATCTATAGGGATAGTTCTCTGAATGAATTCAAGGCTTCTATTTGCTGATATCATGTCCCTGATCAACTAGGTGTAAATGACATGTGGAAGACAGAATTATTCCATTCATAAGTGGCTTCATGTTCTCAGAATGCCTTAATCTCTTTGTTGATTTGCTTCCTCTAAATCAAACAGATCAGTCCTCTTGGCCTTATTAGAAAACAGGCTACACAATTACAAGGACTTCTTTAAAAAAGTCTGTATTTACCCACTTTTTCAGTATCCTGTTCCTGGGGGAGGATTTCATAAAGGTCAACCAATTAAAATTCTATTAAATATAGAAGACTATCCTGAGTTCTAGTAAGCAGATACAGAGCTTTAGGAGAACAATTAAATCTCAGTTTTAGACTTAAGCCAATCTCTGTTAACCAGGATTTAGGGAAAATCTCATTTAGTAAGTGATGATTCCACCTAAGTGATGGAATACAGAACATCCTTATTTAATTTGTAGACGATAAGTACGTCAGGTGGAGATTCAGACATGCTGATGGGCTCAGAATGATCTTGAAAACTGAAGAAGTTATATGAGAAAAACAGGATGGTATTGAACAAGGAAGAATTCAAAGTACTACACATAGCCGGGAAGAATCAGCTTCTTGGATACAGGATGGGGAACAACTGGTTAGATGAGCAAGTATAGAAAACGATCTCAAGGTTATAAAGGATTGCTGTCTGAGTATAAATCAGACCCATCATCCTTCTGTGGAAAGTCCAAACACTACACTAGGACTTATAAACATGAGAAAAGACAGGCAAAAATCTTCCGTTTTACTCAGGGTTGGTAAGACCTTACGTTCTGTTTTATTCGGTTTTGTTCCCTCCACTTCTCAGTCCCTTCTAGCTCTCGTTTCTATGATTATTATTACTACAGAATTTAGAATACCTTCTTCAGAGGATCTGGAATTTAGCCACCATTGGTGACAAAATGCTGGTTTAGCTGGGCAATTACAATTCCTCCGTTCTTCACAGCTTCCTCACACATACAGAGTTTTAATTTAGAGGACTGGACTGCTTGCTTTGCTTGGCTTTTTTTCCCCCTAATTTTATTTGAGGAGATGGGCCCAAACCCCAGATCTGATAGTAATTTTGAAATGTTTCAGTTTTTAATTTCTCCCAAACTCTAGGCTCATTTCCAAGTCTTTCAGATGTGAAAATGTTGTATCACATTTGTATTGTCTTTACCTCAGCCTTTCTGCAGCACTGCCAGGCCAAACATCCGGGGGACGGAAGGGAAGACAGAGGAAAGGCTAAAAGGTTAGGTCTCTGAGTATTACACATAACTCACTTAGAGGAATGAAGAATTTTTACATTTATAATTTTACTTGAGCTCAGGCCAGTCAGTAAACATCCTATTCTGAAAAATATACTTCATGGCTATTGTAATCTTGCATTTTATACTGTCATCTTTTAGATTTTAGATTTTGCTTTTTCTTTCATTTCTGATGAGAACGAAGACTTGGTCCAACTTTATTTTTCTTTATTCTGTAAACCCTATGCCCTTCAGTGAGCAGCAAGTGGCTAGTCACAAAGGAATTATCATAGACTGCATGAGGAATGGCTTCATGAGGAAAAACAGCCACTGCTGAAGTCCAGTATTCCCTTTTGCCCACAAAGGATTTAAAACTTTGCTATTTCTATTGCAAGCTAGTAAGAAAACTGGTTTCACTCCCACCATCCAGACAACACACCACCTCCCTCAAGTGGCCAGTGAGATTAGGATTTTTTTTGTTGCAAGGGCTGGTTTTGGCATTCCCACAGGAATGAGTTGAAGAATACACTTTTTCAAAACATTATTAATAGATCAAATATAAACTCTTCTGCAAAAGAAGTATTTTGAATGATAGGAAGAAATAACACTCCCAAAGAAACAAACATTTAGCTGCCATCACTTGGGTGCTGTAGATTTTTGGATGAGAAGAAAACTTAAATAGCTGCCTGATTGTGGATGGGCTCTAATAGCTGTCTGCGTGAGGTTACAAGCATTCAGTTATGGTCACTGCCACAAAGGGGATTGTATAAGCACATAAACTAATCAAAACAGTGGCACATTCAGAAAAGCAGCACTGTTAATTCTGGTGGCCTGCTCAAATCCTGATTGGAATAATTACAATTTTCTTTCTTTGTCTGAAATGCACCCCATTTAGAAATCCTTTTTTTGTAAATTTTCCATCTAAGATGTGCTTGTGGAACAGACTGGAACAGCTCTGGGGAAGAGCTCAAGGGAACTCAAAACAGAATTAAACATTTACATAAATTATAAAAACAGTAATAATGATGGTAAGTTAAAAACATAAAGGAAATAGAAAACTTCTTATATCAGGAAACAACCCAGGCACTTACTGCCAGGGTTCAGAATAACATTTTCTCATGGAACAGTATTCTGTACAAGTCGTACAAAGTCGTGCAAAGAAATGTACACCCAACACATGAAGGAATGCCTTTGTGTTTATGCTGACAACATCCATCACAGCAATGGGTAAAGAAATTCCTGCTCATGCAGCCAAATCATGCTCTTCTACACATCAGTGAACACCTGGGAAATTCACTGGGTATTAGAATATCCATGAGGAAACCAAATATTCACATAGACCACTATCCTGTCAGTGCCCAAACACTGTGATTTTCAGAGGGCAAAGACTGATAGCAAACACAAAAGAAAAGCAGTGTAGGTAGGACTGGTTGAGTAGTAAAGAATCAGAGCCATCCAAAAAAAAAAAACCTTACCATATACTCTGACAACAAATATCTGATAAACCTGTTTAACAAAAGACTACACATTACATAGGTTTAGAGAGGGGGAAAATATCCTAGTGATGCCAAGCCACCAAGCAGTTAAATTAGTTAGTACAGGAAACACAGTCCTCATGTTTCAAGGCCTAAGTTGGTCCCCAGCAGGAGTCAGGAATAAAATTGTAAAGACATGTATAGCCAAATATATTATAAGTGCTGCCCTTGCTAGAGGCAATGTTCTGTTCTGGGATGTAATTTTTGTGTTTCTTTAGCTGGGTAAAACTGTGATCAGGTATTTCCAACCGCTTCTTTTAACAAAAGCCTGCTAATTAAAGCAACACTACCCAGCTACCTTCTTGGCATTAATGAAGTGCCAGAGGAAGGAAGCCTTAAGCATTTATTTTCCTTTCAGAGCATCTAATATCCCATGCTACAGCCTGTGGAAAAAATGGTAACACATTTCCTGACCAAAAAAAAAATAAAAAAGAGAGAGAGAGAGCATATTTATCACAAAAGTTTGAAGTACACAGTTTCTTTTGCAGGTCTATTTGAAAGCTGTTGAAAGCATAATGTCCCCTGCATAAAGAAACATGCATGGTATGAAAATTTTAAGGTCCTTCTTGCCCTTCTACAGGTGTCAGGGTAGTTTAGATCAACTGTTGCAGATTTCTGAATAATACAGCAAAGGCAGATTGTATGCAACATGCAGCTGTCGTGAAATAAGCCTGGCTAAGGACAGCGGTCCTTGACTTGTAGTACAGGTGTGAAGAGACACAGAGCAAAAAGATAGCGTAAATTAACTTGTAAGATCATTGTTGCTAACGTTTGGCTAATCTATAGGTACAGCCTCCACCTAGTTGTCTGCTGTTTTCCCTTACCCTAGAACTCCCACCGAAGAGTTGCCTTTCATTCACTGTGACTTCTGAGAAGCTTTTAAAAAGAAAAGCAATTCCTTGATACCAGATGCAGGCCAAACTGAACTCCCACCTCTAAATATCCCAGAAGTTCAGAACTGCTTGAAATTTAAACTCATGTTTAGATCCAAATTTGGCTGTCTGAGGTCATCTTTACACATTTGTTTTTTTTAATGGCATTGTCTGATCCTCACCTCCCTGCCGCCCCCACTTTTTTGCTTCAAACTTTGGGGTCATGATCAGATTGACCTACCAAAAGCTCTGGTAATTTACCATACCTATCCCATTCCTCCCCTCTTCGCTGCATAATCTTCCAGAGATGAAATTCAAGATTGCCTTCTAATTGTATCAGGACAACTTCTCAGACAGATGACTTTCCAAGTAACCTTCTCATTCCGCTCATAGTCGGGGAAAGAAAAAGTATGCCAGAGTGTTATGTGATGACGGATGAGGGCCAACATTACAATTTACGTTTGTGACCTGGCACACGGATGGAAACACAGAGTATGATTCAGTGGTTTTTGCAGCCTTAATCCCTACTAAAGAGTGGCTTTGCCAAGGTAAACCTGACATTTTAAATGAAACTGCTTTGCATACACTGCATGGAACCTGAGACTCCACTTTTGTACTGTGGTTTCCTTCTAAAATGCAGCTACTGCCTGACAGGGTAGAGTAAGTGTGCAGTCTGGGCTCTCCTGTACTAATATTATTTGGTCTGTTTCAGCAAAAGAGAATGACGAGCAGACTGTGCAAAAGGAGTGAGACAAATGTTACTTGAACATGTACGTTTCTAAGTCTGAGAAGAGGAGCAAAAATAAAGACTGGATCCCACTTTCCTTTTCCACCCAGGCAACTCCTAAGCTACAAAATCCAAATTAGGTCCCACATTTGTAATAACATCACATTTCCTGGTAAATCAATCATTAACTTGCAGAACTAGAAAAGGTGATACATCTTGTTATTATGTCCATAATTTAAAACAAGATTTTGGCACTAGGAGCAGTTTCCTCTTTCCCCTCACCATTGCTTTCTTTGTGCTCTTTCTAAAAATAAAATATTGACAGATTTAAAAAAGCAGGAGGAAGGGAAGGAATTCAAGTCATTTAGTGCTCATTATAGCACCAGTCCAACCCAGCACATAAAGCTAGCCTCTGTTTAAGTACACAGGTAGTCAGAATCAGTGAGGTTTATCCAACAGTTTAAAGGTACTACACCAAAATCCAAATATATCTGACTAAGCCTCTCTCCACCACTAGCACAGTACAGCAGGAGCAGTGCCAGTTTTCCTCAGGCAACCCCACCAAAACAAACACCTCAAATTCAGTGAGCAGAGTTAAACCTCAAGCACAAAGAGTAGCTCGTCTCCACACTCCCTTGCTCTCCCAAAGACCTTGTTGTAGGTACGCAGCGAGCAGATCTACGTAAACTGAGAGCAACCTGTGTCACCTAAACATCCCTCAGACAGCAAATTCCATCAGTCATCATCATCTTTGGCCATCACTGACCAGAACTAGTGCAAAGGTGCAATGTGTGTAGTAAATTAATTACAAATTTCCAAACACTGCATACATATGGGAAATGAAGAGCACAGAGGCAGCTGGAGACAATCAGCTAACACAGACATCCTTGGCCTGCTGGTCTCTGCCCTGACAGAAGAGCAAAAACCATTTAGGTATCCCTGTATCTTACCTTTCTCCCACTCTCAGCCATTTTCTGTACTTTCCTTCACCCAGGCATAGTTTATATGTAAACAGTTGAAGATTCAAAGGCCCACCAAAATGACACATTGCCTTGGGCTCCAAAACTGAGAATCAGAAGTACAAAATTCAAGATGCAGCAGCTTGTAGGTAACACTCACTTCCCCTGTGCACACTTTCAAGCACTGGTGTGTTGCTTGCCAGGAATTCCCTTTGTGCATCATCTCCCAGGCCTTTCCAAAAAGGAAGGAGATATTTCTATTTATTTTTGAGCACATGACTGTTCTACAGGGACCTGCAGAAGCAGGTTTGACTTTGAAACCAGCTCATCCATTGGGGTCCATTGAATTTGTGCCAATAGGGCTGGAAACAGCTACAGTAGTAGTTTATACATTTCTTTGTGTTAAATAGAATCCAATGGTATTTCCAATCATTTATTTTATCTAAATCTGCTAATTAAAATGCCACCATCAAACCTTCTCAACATTAACAATGCATTATGGGAGAGAAGTGTTAAGAATGTCCTCTTCCTTCAGAAGAGAATGGTAGGGAAATGACAACACATTTCATAAAGAAATAAAAAGACACATCAGAAATATTTAAAATGCACAGTTATTCATCCAGCTCTATCACAAACATTCTGAAGAACAAGAAAGTGATTAATCCTTTGGATTTTCTAAAGAAATCAAGCAAGTGTGAAATGGGCTTTTCCTAAACTTCTGCAGGTGCCAGGGAGGTTGAAAAGCTGCCTTCAGCATCCTAAATATTTAAACTTAGCCACCACTACTCCCACTACTGCCTTCCTCTTCTATCCTTCCCTGCAAAACTGCCACTGATCAGCTGTATGTAAATATCATGCAGCAGGGATAATACAGATTTCTGATCCTGTCAGCAGGGTCAGTTTGGACTTCAACCACATTTCTAGGCAGCTAGACACAGCCTCTCTCATCCAACCATAAGTTTTTTCTAATGCAGTGGAATCTTCTACTATATAAATAGTTTTTCCAGAGTATAATTTAAACAGGATTGGCCATAATTATGTATGTTTTGGAAATTAGAAAAATCATATGATAGGAAATGTATGTTTCCTGCTTTCCATCATTGATTTGAGGCTCTCCAAAGAGCTCTCAAAAGCTTTTCTTCTGCTTTTACTAATCACATATTATTGACATTAAAAATTAAAATGCTAGTCCACTAGTGCAGCACATTGTCTTGATCTGCACAACAGTGCAATATTGCATTGCAGGAGTACTTGTCCTTAGAACCAAAGTGAAGACAAAAAATGAGATGAAATGCAATTGGAGAAGAAAGGGGAATAACAGGTATTGAGAGATGGATCTGAAAAAAGGGGGGAGAAAAAGGCACAGGGACATAGAAGCTAGGGATTGTGTTGTCCACTGTGTAGGTTCCCAGCCCTGGGAGTGGAATTCAAAACCCAGAATTAGGCTCAAAAGTATACATTGAATGATAGGATGCAAGTGCAATGTCCCTCTGAAGGGTGGTCCAAAAAATCTCTGTGCCGAGTGAGAAGCAGCCCAGAAGCACCCCACTGGGAATGGTGAGAGTAGTGATGTCTCTAAACTCCTGCCCCTTCTGGGAGGAAACAGCTGGGGGCAGAGGAGGTCCTGCAGAATCCACACTGATTTAAAAACAATTGAGCAACACTCATTGGCTTCTTTTACCCAGGAAACATCACCAGTTGTTTCCAAACTGGTTGAAGTCAAGCATCAGTGAGAGAGATGATGTTTCTTTTTTTTTTTTTTTTTTTTTTTTTTTTTTTTTTTTTTGCATAAAAGCCACTCACTTCATGAAATAAGGGATTCAAACCCACCACTTTCAGCTGTCAAGAAAAGCGGCTCAGTCACTAGGCTTGACGTCACTCTACAAGGCCATTCCTCAGCATTTCTGCTGACCTGCTGCAATGAGCAGCTTGTGGAAGCCAGGAAGCCCAGGGGGGACAGGACCACCCTGCCTGGCAGGAGCCCACACACTGGGCACAGCTCCTCCGGGATCCCACGGCTGCTGACTGAGATTTTTCCTCTGGGACTACACCTGGTATTTCCACATCTTGAGTGTGCCTAAATCTGATCTGAGTGCCCAAAGTCATTCTTACACTAGTCACTGAGACTTTCTGTTCCAATTAGTACACACTACAGAGGCATGGAAATAACATATCCATACTCTCTCTCTCTCTCTCTCTAACTACCTGCCCACCATTACATTGCAGGAATGATCTACATTGGAAGGAGCGAAAACCAAAAAAGCACCTTTCAAATATTATTAATTGAAAAAGATATTCAGGTACAAAGATACATAACTGAACTGGGACACCCTCAGCTCATTTCTGCAAAGATAGCAAAAATTAAAATAGGTCATAACATAAGAGGATGATTTCAGCTGGATAAGCTGTAGTATAAACTTCCTAAACACTATGAAAAAGAATACACTAAAAGCCTTTGGGCTATGATTTAGCACTTTTTAAACTGGCTAGCTAGATCAAAAGTAATTTTGGAAGCATATTGCACATCATAATATTTTTGAGCATATTTAAGCATTTTTTCTTGATACATGAATGCATAAGATTAATGGGTGACTTGAAATGTTTATTTCTAAAAGAAGTAAAACCAAGAAAGTTGCAAGTGAAAGCCCTGCCTACATTCAAACAAGGAGAAATGAAACCAAAGTAGTGGAAACCAGAAACCATAGAAAATGGTGTGAATACAGAAACAGGTTTCCAAAGCATGTTCTGCCTCTTTTTAAACTAACAAGAATTCTTATAGGGATTTCCAAGGGACTAAAAGAGTCTCAGCTTCTCCCAAGGGCAGGAGCACTTCAGGATGATATCCTGAGTGGCACTGTGTGTGAAATTCTGCAGATGATCAGGGTGGGATTCGTCCTTTTATATCTTATTTAGAGACACAAGTAGGTTTCCACAAATAGTAGGTTTGCCCTGCCTCCACTATTTAACCCAGATCAATCTGGTTTTCTTATTTAAGTGTTCCTTGGGCATTTCTGTCTTTATTCACTTCTTTCTGTTCATAAGTGCATATTTCATAGAGACAGGCACATAAAGCTCTGCTGCAAACTAGTTTTGGTGCAGGAACACTGTGCCTAAACACTGCACCAGTCTCTAGGAGAAGCATGAAGAGTTAAAGACAGTCAGAATTGGTGTCAGTATCTGTCTTTCCAATAGTAAAGGATCCAAGTAGGAAGCAGAAGGGACTGATCAGCCTAAAAGGATTAAGTCCACTCACTCCCAAAAAAGTGCTCTGACCACCAGATCACAGGGTGAGTGGGGCAAGGGTATTCTTTGTTCTCCTTCTTGAAACTGAGCCCCAGCACAGCTGGACACAGAAGAGCTACCATGGCAGCCACAGAAAAGGCAACAAGGAACATGATTATAAGCTGGTGATTAGGGCACCCATGCTGGGGGGAGACGATTGAAAGGTCTAGTCCCTTCTTCTAGGCCTTTTTTCTTTAATCCACAACAAACCAGTGGCAAACTGCAGCAAAATGCACACTCCTCCCAAGAAGTAGGGTCTAAACCCCAGCTTTTTCCCTCCCTATTCAAGGGATCTAATTGGCTAAAGTCAAGATGTCTCTTGCTGCTTTTTCCTGTGGTTCACCCTCAACAGATGGAATAGCAGATGCCCTCCTATGGGATACAGTATGTCCTGGCAGTTAGGGTGCTTCTGCAAGATGAAGAGACAAATTTGCTTCTTGTCCAGCTGAGCAGCACCTAGCATTCAAGGCATCCTGCTGCCTGTGAGAGCACCGTGACCACTGCCGTGTGAAAGGAGCATCTCCCTGATCCCCCCCCTCTCCCATCTGGCACGTGTCCTCAGGAGAAAGGTATACAATGAGATGTCTGAGTGGGGACTGGCACCTAACATTTCCTAAAGGTCTGCTGTAGTTTTAGTGGAAGAGGTAGGTACCTAAACTGGTGACCTGACTGGCCATAAGAGATGGCACAGCTCACTGCGCTGTCAATAAACAGGATGAGGAGGCTAAGCAGTTGAAGATAATACACCTAATGCAGGTTTTTATGTGTGTGTCTGTATGTGTGTGAAGTAATAGGAGCATCTTCAATCTAGTGATCTCCCAGGTAATGTCAAGGGAAGCTAAAACACACACATGCACAGGCACAGTGTAGTGATCCAGCCAGACTGCTATGAACTTTTGGTTTCTGCTGATACAAAACAGATGTTGGCGAGATCTGAATTTCTTAGTGTGTTTAACTCCTTGGAGCATTGTTTTAGTATAAATACAGGAGGCATCTTTTCTCACTGCTCCCACAGCTCTCTCTTCTCTCACATCAGACTTATCCCAGCTGAACAGGTTATTTATTATCCAGTGGGAAATGTCAATTATATGGCATCATTTGAAAACCTGAAGGGAGGAAGGGAAAGAAAGTCTTTGTGAAATTTTCCAGGCAAAACTTCATTTTACCCATCATTTGATTTGATGCAGTGGTTTGCTACTGTCAGTTACAGATCTGCTGCTACATTTAAGCAAACCAGAAAAAAATGTCACACTATTCAGGACAGTAAGAAGAACATAAATTTAATGTATGGCTCATTGAGAACTGATTTAGGATTTAAGACAAAGCATAATATCATTTTCCTCTCCCTCAAGATTTTATTACTGCATTAAAAGCAAGTGGTTGGAGAAGTACTGGTTTCAGAGAGAGTATACCTGGATAAAAGAGATCAACATCTGCCTATATAATTTCACAACTAGCATAAAAAGCTTTGAGTTATTCCAGCACAAATATAGTACTACTGGTATTACAGGGAGAAGGGGACAAAGTGGCTCTGTGCCACTGAGAGGCATAAATGAATGTTAATCATTATATACTGTTATATATGGTGCTCCTGCCACTCTATAAATATCTGAGTCCCCAAAAGGCTGGGAGGAAGAACAGGGAAGGATTGGAGCTTTCGTGTGCCAACCCTCCTCCTTCTGAATAGCTGCCCCAATTCTACCTCTCAGACGTCCTCAGTCTGTGGTTCTGCATCACAAATAGGAAAAGCAACCAGGAAAAATAACTTTAAACACAGAAATTGTGGGCAGAGGCAGCAGACCTGACTATATGGTGTAGCGAGCTCTCTGACCAAAATAGCCTAAATTGCACTTATAAAATGAAATGAAGTTTGGCAAAAAGAACGTATGGATTGCCTATAACAAACTTTTCACCAGGGAGACATAGTGTTCCTTTTGCAGTTTCCATATGTTTCTGAGCAAATCTGCTGCTCTGCAGTTCATCTACATTTACAAATATATATGCAGATATTTAGTGCAGTGCTCCGCAATAGCGCACTGTCCTGCCCTGCTCACCAAAAACGAGGGCTGAGGATTTAGCAGAACTGACTCAATTGTTTTCACTTTAACTGATCAATAGCATCAAAAAGGTGTTAGGGGTTACAACTGCCTGCACTGCAAGGATCTCTTATCTTGTAGAATTTGAGTGTGCACTTAGCTGTTCTTCCTGAAAATCAAGCTTAATTTATATTCAGATAACCCACTCACATTAACACTGCAAAATCTTCGATTTGTTTTTCGTATGAACCAACTCTCTCCACAAATCAGCAAGGATGAATTATCTATTCCAGAGAAAAGAGGAGATTTAGAGGTAATCTGGTAGAAAAAAAGTGTCTAGCAAGCCTGCTTTTAGACTGAGAGGTGCAAAAGAGTGCAGTGAGGTAGATCTAGAGATCACTAACTTACAAAGCCATGGAGGACTCCACTATAAGTGAATGTAAAAGAGATGATGTTTGCTCTGTTGCAAACATATAATCCATTCAGTGGACAAGTAATAGTAAAATCAGTCTACTGGATGTGATAAGTCTGAAGGGACACATGTGCAAGAAACGCCTTTCTTTTATTAGGACTGGAGAAGAGGAATCCTGAAACTCCCTCTTCTTTTGACTTGGGGTTACAGTCTGGAAGAGATTGAGAATTACTGAGTTAGAGAGCCTCAGTCTCTGGCTCTGATCAATCCAACATCTTTCCTGAGTGGCAAAAGAGGCAATAACCCATATATACTGCCATCTATGATCACTGATCGTTCTAGCAAGCTCACCAATCAGCCAGGCATCTCAGTAATATTCAAAATGAGACAAAATAATTAGCTCCTGCTGTAGATTTTGACCACACACCTAACTAAAGCATCCCTCAAACAAAAAAAAGAAAAAGTCCTCCTTCTGTCAACACTGTAAAAGCTCTGCTAGACAGGCCTCGTCTCCCTGTTCTCTGTATGTCTGACAGCCCTGGCACTGCCAGCTACACTGCAAACATTCCCATTTATTAGCTGGAGGCTGACAAGTCTATTGCATTCCACTCAGTAATAAAGCATGTAAGGACTGACACTGTCTTCTGCTTCTGGGATTACTCACTTGCTTTATTTTTGAACAATGCTTAAGTGCTTTGCTGGATCACACCAAACCAATCAGCACCTTCCAGGATCAGGCATTTCATTCCTACAGATTATAGTCATACATCCAGCACTCTACACAGAGGTGTATTTAGGGTAGGAAAAACTGATGAATCGTTGTAGAAGAATAGGTAAATCATGAAAGATTTGAGGGAAGGTGATCAGAAGCAGATCTACATTGGTGTAATCTTTAAAACAAAAAAAAGATTCAAATCAGATTTTGCACGAGACCTTCCTGTATATACAATATACTAAGGGAAATGGTCCTCATTTGAGAAGGTGCAAAGCATGCACACAATGAGTTCGGTTTAGGCTAAATATCAGAAGTTAAAATCAGTTGGGCAGAGAAACAGACTCTCAAGAAAGGCAGAAGAGACTGCAAAATCTGCAGGCATTCAAGAATCAGTAAGGTAAGGTATTGTAGGACATTAATCAAGGTCCCACAGACGTAAGCGGCCCTTTTCTGGATCACCCAGGTTGATGTTGTATTTTTCGCTAGTCATTGATAGACTCCTGTTTGCTCCTGTTGAAGTCAATGGGAATTTTGCCACCAGCTTCCAAGGGAGCAGCAGCCCTATGATTTGGCTGTGTACGATTTAAATTAAAAAGTCTATGAATTACATCATTCTGCCCTTGGCAGCTAAAAGATGAAGACAGCAGGATAGGAAAAGAGCAACTCAAGCAAAGGGAAATAATTTTTCTATTAAGCTTTTCTTTTTTAAGGAAGATACTCAGCATAACTTAATCCTTTTTTCCTCTACTAATAACTGTCTGATGTGATTAAAGTGGATTGCTAACATCTCATTTACTTTTCACTATCTACAGGTTTGATCCTGTGAGATTTATTCACTAGGAATAAAGCTCATTCTTGTACGGAAAAAGTTGCCTTGGATCAAGTATCTTTCAAGTTCTTACTCAGCTCAGTTTTTACAGTTAATTTGGAGTTTAGGTAATGGCACAGCCTGGTGAACAGAGCACAGGAGTGCCTCTCCAAAGTAGCTCCGAGCGTCAGCGATGCTGGTGGAGCAGAATTGTTCAGCTTGGAAACAGGCCTCTACTTGCTGCCCTCACACTTCTTTGTCATGAGCAGCCAAATGTCAGCAATGACGTTCCCTGGATTCCCAGGCCAGGTGTCGAGGCATGTAGGTGTTTACCTCACACTAATTTCAGTGAGATTTAGATGCACAAAGGAGGAAGCATTCTGGAGTATCTGGACCTCAATTCCCTCTCTGTAAAACAAGGATATTTGCCTTTTCCTTGCTTTGTACTTTCTGTTTCGACCTGTAAGACCTTTAGACCTGTGCACATGTGATGTTTAGCACAATGAAGCTTCAGACCCCGCAGATGCTCTGTGAACACAAAACAAGACCATTATTACTAAAAACAGAATATAGATTTTTATTGTAAACCAACATTGACCTTGAAATAGAACATCCCTAAACCTTCACAGGCAGTAGCTTGCTAGCTTCAGATAAGTACCACCAAATGATTCCAAATGTAGTTAGGGTCATTGCCAAAGGGGTTGACTCAAACCTATTGCAAAGATCTTTCTCAAAAGTGTTTTGATAGAGATAAAATGCTCCTGGTCATTTTTCTACCTCTTTCTCCCACTAGCGTCTGTGACCTTGCCGTTACATTAACAGAGACATTAAGATAACTCTTCCTGTAGAAAGAACAGAAGCATCAGAGTTCCAGCAAATTTGAACCTGAGTAAAAGCTACTGATCCAAAGCTGAACCAAGAGAATATGAGATAAAATACCAAGTGCAGCAGTACCAAAGAGCAACCTATTTCAGGAGAGGAATATTTGTTGCTTTTTTCTTTTATGAAGCATCGAGTCATGAAGGGGAGACTAGAAATCTTCCACTCTGTAAATCTCTTTATCCACAAGGTCTTCTTCATGTGTGTGCCATGTGTCCCCTCATAATCTTCCTATATAATACCCATAATCCACAATCTCTTTCCATAACACCCATAATCCTTTGATACTTCAGGGAGCAGAGTTCAGAAGCTTTGCAAGCCAAGACATTTTCAAGTGATTTATACAGTGAAGTAGAATTTCCTCTGCCCACCTGCAAAAGCTGAAGCATTTCTGTGATTACAGTTCATTTTCAAAAGTTTCCATTCATGTAGGGTTTCTTATTAAAAAAGAAGCACATTAAAGGGATCCATATATATGTGTCTGCTACTTTAATCTTCAACAGGTCTCACAGTGTGCCACTTGGAAAAACAAATTTGATTTCATTTGAAACAATCTGCTTGCTACACACAATTGTTTTAGCTATAAATTGTTTTGTTGCACTATAAACAGATAGAATACAGGAAAGCAAAATATCAATTACACTTGCAGAATTTTTCCTGTAATAACATCACTGCACACGCTTGTTTTTACTGTAGAATGGAATAACAATCTGTTCATTTTCATTAGCAACATCACACTCTGACAGCTATTAAAATCACTTTTTGAGGATCAAATTAGAATAATCAAATGCAAAAAAGAAAAAAATCTCATACAAAAAACATTCTGCTAACTTCCTCAGTCTAGACATGGAGAAGTGGGATAGCTGCAAAAGTTTTCACATCCCATTGCCTACTCCCTGAGCCATGCTGCTCCATGTCAACAGAAAAGAGTCTGAAATTAATCAGAAGAATACATATTAGAGGATATTACAGTTAGGACAAAAGGAGACATTATTAGTAATGTCATAAAATTGCAACTTGTAAATTAAATGTCTGCAAGGACTGCAGACAAAGAAGCAATACCCAAATCTCTACAGTAAATGGAAATAAAAAACTTTGTGGAAAATTAAGAGAAGTGCCTTTACATTTAAAATAAAATGCATGGAATAGGTTGTTGAAAAAACTAGCAAAAGCAGCAACCATGAAAGAAAAATTATTACAGGGTACATAAACACTAGTTAAAGGAATAGCATGGCCTTCTTCCATCTTGGAAGGTTGTTATGTTACTAAAAGGGAGTAGTAAAAGATCAGAGCATTGTTAATCAGCATGAAAGGAGAAGATCAGCCAAGAACAGCAAAAAATAAATATATTTTTAATGGCTATTAAAAATCACAGGTCTTCTGGCCAAGCAGGGAGTCTGGGATGTCTGGGATGTCTGGTTACCTCACTCCAGGAGGAGACACGGTAATTGAATTTACCCTTTGGTGCTTACGCAGAAGAGGCCAGTGTTAGCAGCACCTGAGCTATATGGAAACAGTCAACACTGAAAAACCCAGAAGGCTGCTTCACGTGCCCTCTTGGCAATGACCTTAGGAGACAACGGCTTTGTCTATGTGTATAGAGCAGCAAAATGACCCCTGAGATGCCCTGGCATTGACTCACCATTTGTAATAACTTAGTTCCACAAAGCGTAAATTTCACCTAAATTTAATATAATAGGGAGTATTTCTTATTACAATGTATATAGAATTTCCTATGTAATTCCTAAATAGAAAATACTGTGCCTACATGTGTCCAGCTGGGGCCGAGCATTTGGAGGCACTTTGGCAACAGAAGAGACTGGAAATTTTAAGTGTGGGGACATTTTGTCAGGATGTTTCTTCGTGTTCCATCATCGGCCTCATACAGGGAGGCTGGATCACAGGTTTCTCCAGGCCTGAGATAACCGTGAGACTCTTTCATAACAGCATTAACTAGACTTGCGGGGTAAGGATCCAGGAAACTATACATTTCCTGGGAAAGGCAGAAAAAATATTTGCTATACCACAAGGAACTTGAATGGGCTAGAAGGGCTTGCATAGCAAAGAACTGGGCTTTATGGAAAGGTCTTAGAAGGATGATTATAGACACAGCAGAGGACCCTTTATCTAAAGGAGAAACATGTTCCAGACTGGCCTGGGAAGACTATCTGTAGAGCTCAGTAAATGAGCACTATGAAAAGCAACACATTGGTGTTTCAGTAATTGCAAGACTCTCAGAGCAATGGATATACTCTCTAGAGAAGCAGGGCATGGATTCAGTGAGTAAATTTTGCCAAAGGATTGTAAGAAAATATTATCTAAATCCCACACTCGTGGAGGAGGATCTTGCTGCTTGAGTTTTGATATCCCCTGTGATCTTTCAGGAGCTGCCAGACATCTCTCCAATGAAGCTTCACACTAGACTCAGACCCAAACACTGTCTTGCTAAACGTTTTTGGCAGGGGAGCATACGAAATGAGATCAGCCTTCTAGCTCAGAGGTCTTGCTCATATACTGAATTGTTCTGCACATTGTAACTTTCCCTGCTCGCTTTCTAATGCAGAAGTGGATGCGTCTTCCACAGGAGAATCTGTGTTTCTAAAATGAGACAGAGACAAAGGGGCTATTTCATAGGGATATTCAGAAAAAAATAAAAAATAACCTACATGATATGCCAACTATTGCTTCTAAGGGGCTTATTGTTGTATGTGTGACATTACGACTGGGGGCATTGCACAAAGCTGATCACATCCTACTCCAGGGAAACAGAAGACTGAAAAAGAAAGAGAGTTTAAAACAAAATGCTTCTAATAAATCATATGCCAAAAAAATGTCTTGCCTTAAGGTCATTTAATAGGTAATTTTGAAGCAGTTGTGTTTTCCTAATACTATTTACAGCTCTCTCAAACTACAAATACAATTCTTTTGTTGCTCAGACTTTCCCATTGAAATATAACTCTGATACGAGTTTGAGTGTTATTTTAAGATTCCTCTAATCTCTTTACTTTTATCTTTCATTGCTTGTTAAAGATTCTTGGGCTCCCATTTGTGAAAATACAAGTGGATTTATCCTTCAGCAAGAAACTTTCATTGATTTTTTTATTTATCCTGAATGAAATCTTTCCTCTTGTTTTCATATTTTTGTGGGAGGAAATCCAGTTTTCTTCTGCAATTATTTATCTTTGTTTGGTTCATTCTGAGACCTTTAAATTACTTCTGATTCCCTAGCTGGTTGAGAGAAAGGAAGAAAGATTCCCCTTACTCGTTTCATGTTTTGTCCATTCATTCTTAGCAGGATATCAAAATTATGTAGATTATATTCTTCAGTAATATCTCTTGATATTTTTTGTCCAGGTAACTAATTACTGAGACAGCCTTGGATTTTTAAAACTCATCTGTTATTCATGCATAAAATTCTACGTTCAGAGGTAGTGACTGCATTGATCGATATGAAATGCAGCATATTCTAACCAAAGACAGTTCAGGAGAGCAGCATTTTAGATCCTACCTGTTACATTTCAGTGAGGATTCAAGGTTTGGATCTGAAACTGAATCAAAACCAAGAAAAATGCTCCATTTATTTCTATGGCTTTATTTCTTATTTAGATTAAAAATTAAAAAGAAAGAAAACACAGAGGATCCTTAAATCTCACAAATAGTATATAGTTAAAACTGTAGAGTATAATCCCGCAGGTTTGAATTCAGGAACTAGAGCTTTATTTTCAAAATGTGTGGAGTTTATATTTGATGGTGTGCTTTAGATGGTGCACCATGTAAAGCACAGTATTAGATGACCTTGTCTTAATTTCTATCTTAAATTAATTTAAACCTTTTGCCTAAATCAAACTGTGTGGTCACACAATGTTAAAATCAGAATAATTCTTTTTCGGTGTGAGGCATTTTTACAATTTCTATTAGATGTCAGACAGGCTACAAGGATCTGATACAGATAATGCTGCTTTAATTCATAGCACTAGCAACAGGCAAGTCTGACAGTTCTAATTTCACATTCACTTTTGATTAATTCTCAAAGCTAGGCCTAACCAAAGCTACAGAATTCACAACACTGGATTAGAAATCTTTTGGAAGCAGGCTTTACCAGATGTTTTTTAGGATTTGATGCAGCCCAGGATTTTTAATGACATCTCAGGACCTGTGCTTTCACTCCTGATCACGACCAGAATAGCAGAAAGCTCTTAGAAATGCTTCAGCATTCTCATAACTGAGCAACTGCTCAGTTCGGCTTCAGTTCTTGAAATAACCTGTATTTTGCAGACAGAAGCCTGGGGGAGTAAGTTATTCCAGACCAGTTCATTCATCTGCCCATGATTTTTACTGTGAGCCACCTGAGTCCAACGCTTAATGAAAACAAGTACCTTATGTGTATTGTTAAAGGTGACTTAATACAAAAACTTACCACCTTCTGTCTGCTCAGGCTCCTGTCATCCCTCTCTTGCAAGATCAAGGTGAAGCTTCACATCCTTCTGCTTTCTGTGGTCACCTGCATCTATGCAAAGCAGATGTAAAACCGAACCATTTTGAATACTGAAAAAATTAGGTATCCTGATAATATAAGGCTGTAAAAAAATGGGGTTAGAGAAAAATTAGATATTTTTCTTATTTCTTCTTCTGAAATCTTTTTCTCCAAAAGGCTTTAAATGGTTTAACTGCATGCAGAGAATCACACACAACCAAACTAAACTTACAGACTCAAAAAAGGAAACAAACTCCTGGGAAACCCTGTTGGAGACCAGAGTAACCAGGAAGTTCCCAACTGCTTTTGGCAAGAGCACATTACCTGTTTCTTGAGTTTTCTTTGTTTACTATGATCTGAAAGCAGAAACAAGATTTCAAAGTTTTCACGTTGTGAACATAGTATGGAAAATTTTAAAAGAGATGGTAGATCATATGGGAAAAATAGACCTTTACCTTCTTGCTGTTCTGCTGTTTTAAAGACTTTCACCCAATTTATACTAATTGTTTGACTCTTAAAAATTAAGGACCAGTTCCACAACAGCTAGTAAATTAGTGCAGCACTCCTGAAGTCAAGTCAAGTTCATTTACAGGAGTTCAGGACTGAATTCTTTGTTACCTTTGGGTATGTCTTTTGCAGTAAGCAATTCCCCCAATCTGATTAGTCACTTTAGAGTGTTAGGATGTTTTTGCACTCTATTAATGAGATTAGCTTTATTAGATTAATCTTAAGTTTCAAAAGATGATGTCATTTTAAATGACTATAGCAATAAAATCAAGGAAGTTTTTTAAAAAAAACCTAACAAGTTTTCCAGCATCATAAGGTGAAAAAGAAGCAGTCAAAACTGGCAAAAATTCAGTGTGGATAAGGCAAATTAAACAGGTTCTGATTGTGAAATACGGAAAATTTTTTGTCCAACTGCATAATGACTTAATAAAAATACGTATTTTACACAGTGCAGAGTACTATACCACCATTTATACTTGTAAAAACAATCTCCTTTTATCTCTCAAGGCTGTGAAACATCTGGTAAGCAGCTTCCACTCTGCATTTTTTGTTGCCCACTAAAACTTTAAGGTTTGAGGAAAACCCATTACACCACTTGCCCCTAAAAAGAAATACTTTAAGAGATCCACCAAAATGTCTGATGATAATTCACTTATTTATGGGCATGCTATTAACTTTATAGTCCAAGCCAGTTTTGCCTCAAAGGTTCTGCATCTGATAGCGGGAGGCCTGTTTTTCATGGTAGCTGGATGGGAGGAAGGACAGCTCATCTCAGAAGGAATGCTTTTAACAACTTTTTGGAACGGAGCTTTACGTGGCAATGCAATCAAATGTAGTAAGCAGGTCTGGAGCATGGGCTTGTTGAAAATATTTCTACCACAACTGTCATTGGAGGGGAATTTTCTCACAGGTGATGTCTCTCTACGTCATTTTTGCTCATTGAAAAACTAAATGCCTAAAATCCTCCTCTCTGGCCTGCCCTGTCAGTGTATCTCAGGATGACTGTCCTCATCCTCATTTCCTTCAGCTGATGGTGCTCCCTTCACCTCCTTTCTGCTCATACCTGGAAATGACACCAGGAGAGCTATAGGGCAACCAGGGAGCTGAGCTTCTGGTTGGAAACAGAGGGTCTCCCTAGGAGTTTATCCTAACCTTGTTAAAAAGTTGGACTTTATGGTGGAGGGCAGAGAAGTGGAAAAAATACTATCCAGCCTGTTCTAAATCAAACCTACCAGATTTAGTGTGCTCTATTACATAACCCCTCAATATTTTTACATTGCATTCACTCCAGAGCAGCAAGTTTTGAAACAGTCATATTTTTCCATGACTTGACATTTGCCCAACATGTTTCTAGTTCACAAAGGTGAGCTCAATGCCATGAGACAGCTGGAGCAAGGGACAGCTCTGCAACTCCACTGCTTTCCAGCCGTGCTGCTGTGGCTGTCACTCAGGGTCAGATTCCTCACCAGGCTCAGGAGGAGCTGAGCCCAGGGTACCTGCTGGGGGCTCAAGCAACATGGCACTCAGACCTACCCATGCCCAGCTCCTTCTAAAGCAGCCATACAAAAGCCCATATAGGGAATCTCAACAGGTTTGGGCTCTCCCCCACCTCTATAAATTTCTAGGGATGGGCCTGGCTCTGCACCAGCGCTAATTTCTAGTGGTAGCCTGAGAAAGAGGTATATGGGTTGATCTGACTGGAAAATGTCAGCATTGCTAACCATAAGGTTCTGTATAAAGAGCCTGGATGGGACAGGCCAAGCAACAGTATGGTCCTAAGGATGAAAGGCAATGGGGTTACATCACTTCTAGACATTGTAAAAGGACAGACACTAAAGCATGAATCTGAAAAGTTTCGCTTCAAATTAGCATTGAAAACATATGCACAGGGCCCAAATTGAGCTCTTATGGCTTGTACGATTTGTTATACTGGCGCTTCCCGCCCCTGGCTTTGTTTAATCTTACCCAGATGTGCAGTACTACTACAGAGACCCGCACATAAGACATGCACATTTTCTGTTCCACCCCACCCTTGCAAACTGTCCAACAGGTGGGACAGCTGAAGAGCTATATATTCTGGTGGTACTGAATGAAGAATAGAAGGGAGATGGTCTGGGTCAACAGGAAGATACGAGGCAGCGGAAGGAAGTTTTACTTGTTTTAACAATAAAGTGGTGGGGTTCACTGGAGGGAGCCCATAATGCCAAAGGGAAGGTACAACCCTCTCTCATGACCTCCCTCCATTCCCCCACCCCCACCTCAACTCCATCCTCCTCCCTGACTTTGAAGAGGAGAAAGGAAGATCTCTCTCTCGTTCTTCTCATGAAACAGAACTCTCCCTCTTCCTTCTGCCCTGCCCTGTGGATGAAAAGAGAGGAAGAACCCACAACATCCCCTCCTCTGGGGCTCCAGGGCAGGGCAGGGGGGCACGGCCGGCATGGATTTAGTTATTTAACTTTAGGCACATAGGATTGCATTTTTGTCCTTAAATTTTAGCCTGTTTCTTTTTAAGAGAACATACTGGATAAAAGTCATTGCTTAGGGCGAAAAAAGACACTGGGCTTTGAGTTTCATTCAACTTATTAGTCCAAGCTGACTTGTGGTATAATTGTAATTGTGCCAGCTATCTGGTAAAATGTCCAGCTTGCTCCAGTTCTGTGATTGTTTCTCCTCGGAGTAGCTTGTAGCCTTGCAAAAAGGATACAAGTCTTAGCATTCAGAATAGACAGTGAAAACTGTTACGGTTAAGTCACGGTTTTGGTATTTAAAGTGCATTTTGGGTTTTGTTTTTTTTCAATCTGCCTATGCTGTTCTTAAAAATCTCTCTTTTGCAATTATTCCTTCTAAATGACCTATTGAAATCTACACAATAAAAAAAGAAAAATCATCAGAGAACATCAACAACAGCAAAACACTTCCAGAGAAGTAACAATTTACTGGCATGAAACAAAAAAATAGAACACCAGAAAATGGGATTGAGATAAAAAAATAAAGTGAAGTATTAGCTCACATTTAGCATGAAACAATTCTACAAACTTAGAAGAAGGATTCTTGGTTTGTTAGCCTAGCTACTAAGAAAACAGCAGGTCTCTCTGCAGAGCGAGAACTAGGCCACTCCGTTTCCTTGCAGAGCCAGGGTGGAGCTGGTTTCCCTGTAGCACTGCTCTCCCTTCCCAAACCTCCAAGAGGGTTCTCTGTGAACTCAGATGGTGGTTTTCAGACTTTTCTCTATCTGCAGACCCTCTAAAATGTCATGCTGGAAAGGCAGAGTACATGATACTGCATTAAATCCTTGACACTAGGATTGTTTTTCTTAGTTACCCTTTACTGACCTTTTCAAAGCACTCTACAGACCAGAGGCTGAAAAACACTGCTTTTGGAGCCCTGCTTGTGGTAGTAAAGAAAGGCAGAGAAAGTGGTAAAACTAAGAAAGGACATGCATCCATCAAAAGCAAAAAATTCAGGATGTGCTAAAGCTTTCATAAAATCCGTGCAGAACTTGCCATACCCAGGAAGATTGGGGGAGTGTCCTGGAAGATGCATAGGCTGCTTTTATGCCAAGAGTCACTCTCTTAGGAAGAGCAGAAAGATGGTAGAGTCTGTAAGAAATGCCAAAAGACACCATACAGAGAGTCTTGTTTCTTCTTGATACTGGAGTTCTCTGAGGTATGAGGCTGAAAAAGCCTTACTGTAATGCAAGAAAAGATCTGCTCTCTTCTGATGACAGGAACCATGGACAGTTTTGCTCAATTTCAGCCCCTCCTGAGATAGAAAAGATTGGATTACCTGCACATATGTGGCATAACAAAGTACCCAGGAAACATAGGAAGTCAGAAAGGGTTCATTGCTCCTGAATTCAATGGAAGCCAATTCCACATTTTCAATGAAAGCAACAATAGCCCTCTTCAAAGCAGAAGTGTCTCTCCAAGTGCCCACAAGGATGTTCTGACCAGGCGAGATGACTTTGTGATTCCAGGATCAGGCCCTCTGGGAATGAAAAAATAAAAGATTACTTTATGCTGATAATATTCTTCTGTACATTTCAGTCTCCATAATGCTCTGGATGCAAAGCATTTAATTTAATTAGAGATGGAACAAGAAGGCCATGTTATGGTTTTGGTTTTGAAGAACTACATTAGTCAGGTTGTCATTTGCAAAACCCAGATCAGGGATGGTTTAAATCCAGGCTCCATTTTTAGCCAAACCACCAAAGTCCAGAGGGGATAGAGGGCCTAGATAAAAAGTTTTGAGTTTAGTCGCATGTCTGTAACAGACAAACTGGAGTGGTTTGGGTTTGAATTTTGCAAAACCTCATCACTCAGGTTTTGGTTTTGCAAAAAGCAAAAACAATATGAGGGTGGTTTGGATGTCATTCGATTTTATCTGAATCATTAAATTTGGGGGAGGGGATGGGGTTGGTTAAAGGCTCCGTTTATGTCCCATCTCCAGCTGTAAAATAATTTTTATGGATTTTTTGCTGTGATTTTTTCAGGAGACAAAGCAAACTAGCCAAAAAGAGTAGATTACGAAGCCAATTTAGGACTCAGGCTTTCAAGATGCTAAGCAGTTCTGTAAGGTGTCGGGCTAGCACAGCTGCCAGCAGCTTTAGACGATGTTAAAAGCACACAGCATTTGGTAGGGGACTAAGCCCACTGGCACTTTATGGGTCAGACCTTTGACTGGTAGAGCTGTCACAATGCCACTGAAGCTGTATTAGCCAAGGATCTGCTCCAGTGAACCAGATTTCACTGTTGTAATCAAGCATGTAAATCCCATTCATGAAATTAGGCCACTTGAGTAGATGGAATTGGAACCCTGAAAGGATAGAGATTTAGGAATTCAAATAACATTCAATACTGAAAATCCACATTCTCTGAACTGAAAGGTATATTAACACTGTCCAGTATAGGACATGTTTTGGGAGTGATTGGAAGAATGACGTCTGATTCAAAACTAAGAAAGAAGAATTCTTCAAGAAGTCAGAATGGTGAAATGCTTCCTCCTCTGACTGTGAACACATATTCCCTTTTCATTTAACAATACTATCCACAGCATAATTCAGTCATATTTTACTACTCTTTCTTGTTTTTACTCTGTGTTGATTTTTGTCAGATACAAATTCATATGTAATACAAATCTCAGTCTGACATTTTCAGTAACCAGTCCTACTTATGCATGCTAGACCAACTTCCCCTCCACCTTTTTGATCACATTATTTTCAGAAAATGAAAACATAAAATATAGAGATATACAAAAATATAAAAATATAAACACTGTAAGTATTATTAAGAATCAGACTCAAGCTGTTAAATCTAAAGTATTCTTTTCATTTGAAAAGGAACAAACCTCAGTACAAGGCTCATTGAAGACACCCTATTTGCTTGAATAGACTTTGGATCAGTCCCATAGTCACAATTACATATCTGTGGAGCACTATAAACAAGTTGGAAGGTGTTAATGAAGGGTAAAACATTGCTGTTTCTTTTTCAGTTCACATTTGATCACTGGATCCATCTTCCAGTACAGCTACATCCAAACCCTTCTTTCATATCTGAGCCCTGCCTCTTCATCTTCTCAAAATGAACGCTTCTTTTCCTGGTTCCAAAATGTGGTGATTAATGAACAAACTAAGTGGTAGAAATGGGCTGACAGAGACACCTACTTTCCAGAGTTTCCTGTCCAACCTCCTCAATTCATCCAGGTTGCTGAAATGCCAGGGTCTGTAACAGAGAGCTCTGAAAGATAGAAGAGATTGGAGGCACCTTTTACTCCATAGCTTATCATTCATTCCTGGTCACTGTTAATGACTAGGTAATTCATTAATCAGTCTTGTTCTTTTTTGTCTTATATGCTTTCCAACTTTTCTGTGTCTCTGTTGTCTATACTTTACTCTTTTTCTGCTCTGTATTTTCTTTCTCTTCTTCCATTTTGTCTTTTTCACTTTTTCAACTACCTTCAGTCTATGCCCTTTTCCCACCATCTCCCTCTGGCTCTCAGCCTCCTCTGTGAACTCAGTTCACAGCTCCCGTGTCCCTTCTCTCTCTACCCATCCATATACCTACATGCTGAACATCAAGTGCCCATCTCAACCCATTCACTTGGACCTGTGACCCCTACACCAGTGTACGATAATAACAACAAATTACCCTAAGGAATCTGATGCCCCCTCCCCCCCGAGAAACCAAGGATTAGTGCCTGTGGCTCCCAAATTTTTTGTTTTGTTTTACATGCTGCATTCATCCCTACAATCCCCAGCAGTATACTGTAGAGACTTCCCACCAAATGTGGCTTTAGTGCAGTTTTCAAAGATTGCAAGGCTAGTATGATTTCACAGTTCATACATGCATCTAAAAATGTTTAAAATAGAAACATAACCTTATGTCTTTCCTGAGTGCAAAATAACTTTGTACTGCAGTTGCAAGCCCTGAAAACACCCTGCTTTTGCTATGAATGCACTCCTACCATATGTGCACCTAGCCTGTAAACTACAACTTTGAGGATAATGGGTTATTAGGCACCCTACACACTTCAACCTGAGTTTTTTCTGCCTGTACAACCAACACTGTTCTGTAGGGGTGTTAACTGAGACCCTACAGTTCCTATTGAGGTCTTCTTCAAATACACATGGAACCTTACAGTGCATTTCTGAATACAACATTGTCTGTTGTTAATTCCTGTATTGTTATCTGCCCTGTGGAATGAGGTCCAGAGGGGAAGCAGATTAACTCAAAAGAGCTGTTCTGGCTGTACTGTGGTCAGCTTCTGCTCCAGCAACTGTTCTTTTATCAAAAAAAAAAAAAAGAAAAAGAACCAATTTCCTGTGGTTGCCTGTTGTCTTTAGGCCTGAGACCTTTTTACTTTCCTGCCAGATGGAGATGAAGAATGAATTGTAATTGGGGGGGTGCTGAAAGTTTCAGACACTTTCCAAAAATCTTTCTCATAGAGAGGCATTCCCAGATAAACAAAAACATGACTGTGATAACAGTAAACTCCTCTCCCACTTAATGTTGTGAGAATTGAAGAAATTCTCATGAGATACTGCTTAATCTCAGTGCACAGATAAGGGCATGAAACTTTTCAGTAGTATGCATGCTGGGGACTGTCTCATTGAACGAGAAGAAGAGGATCCTGATGAACGCCAGGCAACGTGTGCTAATGGGAAAGGGGAAGTGGGAGCTGAGGTGGGAGGAACCATAGGTTTCAAACAGAAAACTGTGATACTTTTCTGGGTGAAAAATTCTCCTTTGTAATTCCCAAAGCAGCCCTGATGTCTACATACTCTGGCATAACTGACTTACACAGAATAAATACTAACTTGCATTTTTTAATTCCTTACCTCAGCCTCATCCAGACTTCCAACAGCATTCTAGGCTCGCTATTGAGTAGATCCAGGAAAAAAACAGGGTCAATAAGCTGCAAAAGCTTCATTTTACAGAAAGCAAAATCAAAAAAATGGAAATCAAGGGAGTTGCTCAAGGTTGCCCAAAACTAGCAATAGATCCTAGCTTGTAGGGTTCTCACTCCGTATCCTGAACACAATTTCACCTTTCCAGAACTCATGTTGAACCAGTAGCAGTGGGAAAATGACAGTGGCTGGAAGGGCATTGCATTTCCTCAGACCTATCCAAAAGAAAGTTTTACTCTCATTGTAGTAAAAGGTGATACATGAGAGATTTGTTGGCAAAAAAGTGAAACAGAGCTTTAACATGAAGGGGTGTTTGTTTGGCAAATTTTGTCACAAGGAGTTGTGGGAATTCTCTTTTCTGTCTTTAACTAAGGAAATGAAATGTAAACAAGCCTCCTTTATAATTCATTTGAGATTTTTAAGCACAGAAAACTCAAGAATTTCATTAGTAACATTCCCATGGCATCTGTAACTTGTCCATACTGCAAATGTATATGGCACCATACAAACTAGCACTCCAGACAGTAATAGAAGATTTCCGAACAATACTTTTGTAATATGGCTGTTACTGCAGAAATTAAAATGCTGATTTCCATCATATATGCTGTGTCAAAATGTCAGCCAGAAGGCTGAATTAACATTGGAGAGGTTTCACTTAACTGTTAAGGCTCTCTTTTCCTGGATGAAATTCTCCTAACCTCTGCAGCAAGGAAATCCTTGAACCTTCCCTACCTTCACTGGTAGACACACTGCCCTTGGTCACACACTGCCATCACTCATGAGATGAGAACAAATGCAGATTCGTTGCATGCATGGGAGGACACAAAAGGCTGGTACTGCACCATCAGGGATTCATTCCTGACCCCACTTCACAGCAACAAATCAGTGTGAGGCAAAGAACAGGTCAAAACAGAGGTACCACCAATCACGTTGGCCAACTATTCAGTCCTTCTTGGATATTTGAGATGATAGATCATTCTGCTACTCGAAAAACAAAGCTTCCCAGCAGGCTATGAGGTCATTTCCTCTCTGCTATATATGAATCCAGCATTCAGGGAAGTTAACCAAAGTGCTAAGCTTTGATGTTTTTTTCACATGGTCTCAAAGTTATGCTTAGCTATCAGTCAAGAAGTCTTTAAAAAAAATTTTAAAAAAACTGTCCGTAAAATTCATAGTGTATAATAAGTGAGCTGTTGTGATATAGTCTTTCAGCTCTGTGATAGCAGCTACAATTGTGGAAGCCAAGCTGAGTCAGGAGAAGACGGCTTTATAGTTGTATCTGTCCAAGAAGCACCATCTGGCACCCACAGTTGGAGAACTGCTGCAAAGCTTATCTTGGTATTGCCACTTGTCATCTGTAGGCAGAACAACCATGAAACACGTTTAGGTGACTAATCATTGTGCATTGAGCAGGGGATCTTGCAGGAACAAGAAATGGGAACAGCTTTAGGTGCCAACAAGCAGCAGAGGAAGGTTTGCCGGTGGGTATGGTGCACAGCTAGCATGGCAGCCTGCTTTTCCTGCACCCACGTTTCCACTTTCTTTGCTTTCCTTTGTCTGGAGAGAAGGGCTGGGGATGAAGCGGAGAGCAATTCATTGGCCGAGCAAGTCATGGGGGTGAGGGAGCTGGCAGTCAAGACAAGTCGAGGACATTGGCTAGGGAGCAAATGGAAAGCTGAAAATATGGGAGACTCCTGCTTCAACTGCATTCTTGGCAGCTAGGGGACTGTCATTGGCTCAGAGCACAGTACATGACTGGCACAAATAGCTATTTGGAGGAATGAGGGAAAGGGAACACTCTATATTTCACATACAATTTGACCCACCATAATCAAATTTGTTAATAATAACCAGCAAATAGCTGAGTGGTAATGAAATGATACAGAACATGTTCTGTGGAAATTTCTAGACAGCACCAAAACTCTCATGCTGAGTTCTGTAGAACACTGCCTTTTTAAAGAGGAAAGAAGCTATTTGAAAAACAGCCTTCCCATCCACGCATCAGTCAGATGTAGCAGATGGATTCGGTTATGGCTAAATCAGTCAAAGAAAGAAAGGAAATAAAAATAATCAGGTAGCTGAGCACAAATACATCCAAGCACTAGAGTCTAGGCAGCAAAGGAGGAAGTATTGCCAATGATGGGGAGCAGAGCAGGGAAAAAGGTCTGAGGGAGGGACAGCATAAGGCAAAGAAGGAATTTGTGGGAGAAAAATAATGAAGCAGAGCCTAGAGACAGACTGCCAGCCTTGGAGCTTCCCCAAGCAGCGCAGTGCAGCTCTGTTCAGTGGTACCGCGCAGGCGCTTTACAGCTGCTCATATGGAGAAACAGGCTTAATCAGCCTTGGCCATGAAACATGCTTAGGCAGATTCCTCTGGGTAACTCTGCCTCGTAAGGTACTGGACAGACAGAAGACCTTTGGTCTGAAGGTACATCTATGCACAGGGAGGCAAGAGGCATATGTAGAAAGGATTGAGGAAGACAAGTCCACTGAAACCAAATAAAGATTGTAAGTGGTGAGGATGGAGAGTAAAGCACAGCCCTCTTTTATGTCCAGAAAGATATGTTGTGGCTCCAGCAGTGCTTTAATAGTGAGCTGCATGGGAGCCATATTAGGAGGGTAAAGTAATGAACAACCAGGCAGTGGGGCTATTGTAATCCCTTTTTATGCTACTATTTAGGAAAAATCTTAAAAGATTTCACAGTACTTTTTCAGGATGTGAAAAAAATGGCTGCAAGCTCCAGGTCTCAGCAAAGCCACTAGTATGGAGGCCTGCCTGGGAGACGGTGCTGGTCTGCATCTCGGCACTTCATGCCGCTCAGCACACAGAGCACCACACGCGTTTGTCAGTGTAGCGCTGTTTCCTGACCTGGACACTTCGTGAATCTTATCTGCTGTCAGTGCATCACGCGGAGAGGATTTTGTTTATATACACATATGCATATGTGACACAGAACTCACTGCAGCTGCGTGCATTACAACCTGCGCTTTAACCTTTTCCCTACGTTGGCTTTGATCAGAACATAAGAGTTTTGCTAAGGACTTTCTATATGCAAAGTTTTTAGGACAGCATGATAAGGATAAAGCGGTCAGATGCTAGTTGAACAAACAAACAAACAAACAAAAAAACCCCAAACCAATTCTAAAAATTGAGCTGTGCTATCACATGATCCTATTTTGGCTTCTGTTTGCAACATTTAATGATAACCACACTGGTGGCTGAACTTGAACTCTCCAGCTGCAAATGCCCCTCTTTCACTGTGCTGTGTTCTTCCAGTTCATACCATGACCCTCAGTTCTCTCCTTCACATTATCCCGCATGGATCATTACATTTGCAATCATAATATTTAAAATTGTAGACACTGAATTGTTCATCTGCCTTTGCTGGAAACAAAGCAAATGCAGCCACTCCATCTGTGTGTGTGCTTGCCTGCCATCCTTCCCATCCATGCTAAGCAACTTTTGAACCTATTTTCCAATTGCAGGCAGGTCTGAGTGAGCGCTGCCATGGAGAAGAACTTTCTGTGAGGGTCCTCGAGGCCTTGGAGACGTGCCTTGCGCGAGGGAAAGGTGGCAGCAGAATTGCCCCCCTCAGCAGAGGTCGGCAGGTCCGCACTGGAGCGAGGTCCCAGAAATGCTCTCACCTTAGGAAGGGTTTCAGGCAGGGCTGGTGCCTTCTCTGACATGCAAGCTGCTCAGCCACAGGACACAAACCATAGCTAATTAGGGTTCATTCATTCCCGTCTGCAGGAAGCCAGCTGTTTTTGAAGAGAAATCTGTAGATGCCAGTCCTGTGCGGAGCGGCAGCAGCCCCGGCCAGGGTCATTTAGGGTGTTATTAGGGATGCAGTCACAGTTTGGAAACCTATCCTGGGATGACCTGAGTGCAGAAGGGGCTACGGGGAAAGGGCACAGAAAGCCTTGGCAAGGCAGAGGAAGCTGAGCTCCTTCGCTCTGCCTATGGCCACCTTAGCGTATGCTTGTTATCAGTGTTGGTTTGCATTTCCCCTGTATTTAAGAGTCTTGGTCAGAAATTGGTTAATCTTGTCACAAAAGGTGTTGTACAAATAAAAGTGAATGTTCCTGCCCCTTGTATGCATCTTTGTCACTCATCTTTGAGGTAGAGGTAATCTTTCTGAGGTATGGGCTTCCTTTCGATATGGCTTTTTTTTTTTTGTACAATAACTTGCTCAAAAGGCTCCAAAGTTCCTCTTAAATCGAAACAACAAATTATACCTACTCTGAGAAAACTGTCCTTGTGCCTTCAGTTGATTTTGCAGTTAGAAACTGAACACAGAGACATACCATTACTTTCACATCTTTTATTATACATCTGAAAAAGCAGTGACTGTCCAACTTTTTAAAGATTATTTCTCCTGAATTTAATTCTCAAAATGTCATACCTTGAAAATGAAGGGAAAGTCTGACAGACACTTCGCTATGAGCTCTGAAGTGTCCATCAGCCGGGAGGGCTGCCTTCCAGTTAAGGACTCCTATCTGTAAGGGGTTATATCACTGGCAAGGATGTTTCCTCTGGACTAAAATCTTGGCAAAAGAAGTCTCATAGCTCACACTTAAAAACAATAGATCTGAGAAGGGGAGGGGTCAGATAGTATGTTTTTTAAAATCTCTGTTATATTCCTAACCTCTACAGGCTGGCCATCTCCTGAAAGGGGAGGATTTTCTTTCACAGGCCTGATTGATTTAGATGAGAATAGTTATTCGGTTTTCAAGAAAGAGTTATTGCTCCCATGTGCAGCGATATTTATATGGCCAACAAAGCTTTGCGATGTTTCTAGCATATGGCGTGAGTGCATTTACTTGACAGCTCACTTTATATTTAGTCCAGAAGCTTGGTTTAGAGGTGGAAAAACACAAGCAGTGATTAGAAACTCCTTAGCTCTCACCTGGCTCTTCTCATTGACTCCCTGTGTGGCTTGGGATGCAGGACTAGAACAATATCTTTTTTACAAAGAGCCACTGAGTGGGACTGCTAAGCTTCTGGATAGTGTGAGACACTTTAGGCCTTCTCCTTACGTTGCAGATGACTAGTTTTATAAAAAAAAAAAGTTTTTTTTTTTAAAGTGTTCACCTAACAACTTAAGGACCTAAATGGTACTGAACATAAATGTCCCTATCAATTTCCCCATTTCTAAATTTGTTATGCTTATATTAATCTGCTTCATCAACACGGACTGAAGATCAACTATAGTATCTATACAATCCTCTGATGTTCACTTTGAATCCATTCATATCTAGTCCCTCTCATTTCAGCAGAGAATTAAAGTCAGGTTGAATTGGAATGTGTGTGTCCTCTGTTCCATTGTTCTATAACGAGACCTTCCTTTACTGGCAATCCAAAAAGGTCTGATATCAGTCCAGTTGTAATGTCAATTGACTGGAGCATTTATTGCAAGTCCAACAAGTTGCAGATGCAAGACACCACCTGTAAATGTGCAGGCTGGCTCTACATTGTAAGTGCAGCAGAACCAGCCACTTTTAGGCAAAGTGGCTTTTTACACAAGATTTCTGGACTGCTGGCAAACCCAGGAGCTGGATATCTAGCCAAGCAAAGTGATAAGGCAATAGGGAATTGCTAAAAATCTGTGATCTACCACCAAAGCTTACAGAGCTGGCAGGGGTGTAATAACCCCTGACTATATCTGTAAAAGGAAATTCTTCCAGGATAAGATATCACTGAATAAAGACACATTCTGATCGTTTCTACAGACAGCTTTTTACTTGCACAAATCACAGGCATTTCACCTTATTTCAACCGCTGTTGCTCTGCTGTCTCCAGAACAATAACAGGTTCATAAAAGGGCTGGTCAGTTTTCTTAAAACAAAGTGTTAATTGTCCAGAATGAGACCATTTCAGAAACGTCTGTTGGAAAAGCAATCAGCAGCTCATGGGTGACCAGCCACATGGAAATGCTGGCTGCTCTAAAATACCTCAGGTGCTCCCCAAGGCCTGCTTCTCTATGTCCTTGTCTTGTGCCTGTTGGCTCTCAGGTGAGTGATATTTTGCCCTCCCTAGTTCAGGGCTTATTTTTATATGACTTAAATTTGTCTGATGAAGTCTCTAAGCCAGGTCAAGATAGCATAGCTGCATTTCTCCAGAGTGTAAGAGAAGAGTGAAAGTATATGAAACTTCCAAAGACCATCTTCATCGGCACTGGTTTAATACTGGGGGATTTTATTAATTCTTCCCTATTACTTTTAGTTCCTGGAGAGGGCATTGCTTGTCCCTCCCCATGAAAAAAGCATGGTACCACCCTTGCAATAGTTTCTGAGCACTGGGCTGCTACATGAAAGAGAGGAGGCCTCTCAGCATAGTTTGTGAGAAAGGGCTGTTGTAAGCCCGCAGCTGTAAATGATAGTGCAGCCCCTGCTTGGTGCCTATAGCGCTGCTCCCTGCTCTTCTACAGCTTTCTGTAAAACTTACCTATGCTGTGATGTCTGCACACAACTGCAGCCTTCTTCTGTGCCATACCCAGACTGTTTTAGCACCTCACCCCCCCGACACATCTTATTGCACACTTTGTCCAGTGCCTTCTGTGTTTCCAGCATTATCATTCTGTACCCTAAATGGCAACTGGATTGGGAGAACCCCAGGGCTGAAGCCTCCTTGCAAGTCATCATGTTGGACTCTGCTCCTTGACTGGGATTTTTGGTGGGCCTGAGATGAACTAAAGAGTCCTCGTCCTTGTCTGTGTCATTACACAAATTATACACTTTCCACAGAGGAATTTTTAAAGAAAATTCAAGCAGTAAACCTGTATATGAAGATGTTTCATCACATAATGTAGCATAAAGACAAATGCCAGATTGATTATCTGATGATATGCAGCTGCTTTAGCAAGTACCATGCTGTTACAGGCTGCCTGCTGTTGTATTCCTAAAATTGCGAGGATCTCCTTAAATGAGACATGGGTGCTTCACATACAATTGCCAGTTTCTGAGTAAAATTTTCAGAAGTGCCTCTGTTACTAAGCCCTGTTGACTTTGAGTGGTACTTAGAGATCAAACACATGGTCAGGTTATGGCAACTTGTCCAGCCAGAAGGTACCAGAGGTTGTGCACACTGAGTGGCAGTAAATGTCTGTGTGGATACAAATGCAATGTAATTTGACCTAATTTAAACCTCTCGTATTATGAGGTAAGTTCAGAGCTGCCACAGACTGAAAACAGATGCACAGAGAAGTATTGCTCTTTAGCTGACACATGGTAACCTATTATGCTGCAGTAGCTGAGAGGTTGAGCTGGGCTCTTAGGTTCTTAAACCCCTTTTGAAAATGGAACTTAGGCACTTCAAAAAATGTCACAAATCTCACTTGTATGTTGACAGTATAAACTCTGCACTGTGAGTGCCATGTAGTTTTGAAGACACTTTTAGAAATGGTTGCTACTAAAGATGATAGCGTTCTGGGGGGGAAAAAAAGCTTTAAAAAATAAAAAGCAACTCTGATTAAAGTCCTATAGGAATCTTGCAATGATGGCTTCTGACTCCCACACAGAACACGACAGTCTCCCTCAAATAGTTGCAGTGAGGAGATAACTTGGTAGTGGAAAACTGAGTTACCATGTACTTATAGCTTTATTTTCAAAGAGGTTTCTGATGAAGTTATCATGTAATTTCCATAACAAAGTGTGTAATTTTTCTCTTTTTTATTGTGGAAATTTAATATTGAATAGTAGCCTCAGGTCCATTGCTAAACCACATGCTACAGTAAAGCTGTTTTTTTGTTTGATTTTAATTCTTAGAGCTAACAAAAGGACACCCGAGTGGAGCTCATTTAAAGTGGAAAATTGGCTACATCCCTTGAAGCTCAAAGAAAATACAATTTATTATACAGGCTTCTCAATATCTTCATAAGCATTGTCCATTTTCTGGAAAACAGCATCAATAAATCAGCCGCTAATTGTTGTCTGAAGGTCAAGCTAAAGGTTTTGTTTTTCTTGCAGTTGACTTCTATAGGTGAAGAAACATTTGGCTTTATGGCTAGGCATTCTTGGAATTAATTTTCCACCAGCTCTTGTGCTACTGAATGTCAAATATTTCTGCCCTTGAAACTCTGTCACATCGTTCTGAGGAGCTAAATCTAATTGTCACCTCTGAAATATTTCTTTGAGCATTTATGTGGGTTTTAGCTTTCGTCTGTATTCTTTCCTTTTCTGCCTTGGGCACATTTTTCTTGATCCAAATACCCTTCTGAATCGAAGCGCCTCGTTAGGATCCAGGCTAAAAACATAAAAATTGCAAGTGAAGCATCATGGCTGTGTGCTGACCTCCTCACCGCCTCAGAGACAGGGCTGCCCTGCCCAGCAAGGCTGCGCAAGGCCATGCGGGATGCTGAGGGCAGCCACAAGGCTTTGCTTCATGGTTGCAAAAGTTTGCATGGGACGGGGTGCTGGGCCAGCTGGCTGTGCAGCTGCTGTCCTTGCGCTCCGCTGGGAGTCACGGCCGAAGGCCATTGCGTCGCTCCTGGCATGCCATGCCATCTTTTCCACTGCTGCCAGTGAGCCTCATCACACCTCCTATTAGATGTCAATAGATGTCTGCACCTGGACTAGTTGCCTGAACTCACTTTATAGTTAATGGGGAGAAACAGACACATCGAAAGTACAGTTGACCTCTTCCTAAGGCAGACATCTTAGACACGAAAAGCTCTCCCAACATAACTTTTTCTTTTCTTTGACTACATTGACTATATATTTGACTATATTGACTATATATGGTTGTGGACTCGGTAAGCCTCTAAAATTAGTTGAAATGAATCCACTCTGCATATCTATGAGAATTATTTCTAATTTTACAGTGTCCACATGGGCAATATATGTTGGATTTTTGCTTCTTTCTACTATTTGTTCTTTTCCAGACCACTAGCTCTGTTGCATATTTTAATCTGTTTGTCATTACTAAAGGTACTGTATATATTGTATGCATGTATTATACATATATTTCCACTATTTCTATTGCTTTCTTATTGCTTTGTTTGGCTACTTGATATCAGCAACATGATTAGGTGCCAGTTCCACCACAAAATGTTTGCTCTGACTTCACTGACCAAGCAAAAGTAGATCTCCCTTTAGCTGACATTTCTGCCCACTAAATTCTCAGATTTCAAGGGAAGAGGGGTGTAGAGACCATTTACAACTAACCATTTTACACAGACACTGAGTTTTCTTGCAGTACAATGGATCAAGCAAGTATGCCACTGTTCCACAGCTATATTTCAGAGCTTGCATTCAATGTCATTTCTATTTCAGCTGCTGAGGTAACAAAAGTTGCAGAACTGCAGTATATTGCCCCAATTGCAGAAGTGAAGCAATTGCCCCAGCAGAGCTATTTTCTGTAGCAACAACTTTTCATTCACATTGCTGCAGGTAATTTGATTACTTTGGGGTGACATTTCTCTTTATCTTCCCCAAAGTGCAATTGCTCATCATAGGAAAGCAGGGGCAGTTGTACCTGCTGCTACTGCCACTCTTTCTGTTACCATTGCAGAGACCTTCCCTGATGTAGAGCCATCCCTAGGGACTCCTGCCCACACGTACCTGTTTGCACCTCCTTGCATTTCAGGTTGGTGAACTCAGTATGGTAAGAAGCTATAGACATGGCATTAAACCTTGCCACTGGGGCAGTCATGTACCTTCTGCTCTTTAAAGCAAAAGCCCATACCAATGTGTCTGAAATAACAACGTGTCCTGTATACTCTAGGGTGTAATTCATCTCACTCAGCTTTAAACATTTACATTTGGCTGCTAACCTCAATCTTCATTCAAGAGAAACTGGCATTTGTGGGGCACAAGTTACCTCTCCCACTTAGATGTTTATTTTGAGATGAGATAAATCACTGCGTCAAAATGCCCATCTCTCTCGATTGAGCATGAGGAGTTGCCTCGCTGACTGGCTCAGCTGTTCATGGTGTAGATGTTGACATTTGGTCTGAGGAATCCTACCCTAGGTGAGATTTGTTACATGCAGAGCCTGGCCCTAGTGCAGTGCTTCATAAACATGCAGCAATTCCACATCTTTTCCTGAAGAACTAGTCTTCCAACTAAGAGAGACAATCAAAATAACAAGGACCGTGCCTGGGATTGGGAACAGATGGTTTTAGAACAAAGCTGAATTTTGGACAGGAGCACTGGGAGGTGTTGGATGGAAAAAAATATCTGGGTCCATTTTTCAAAGGAAGGAAATGCAATTGTTCCACAGAGACAGGAACAAAGACTAAAATGAGAGGGGGGGGGGGGAAAAAAAAAAAGAGCGTTAAGAATATGAGTGGGGGCAGCTTGGGGAGGGTACCTATAAATCTCTCTCATCTCCTGCTCCACTGCAATGAGACCTGATTTTAGAAATGCCTGGCAGCACATTTCTTCCTCCTGCCATATCTGCCCTCACCCAGCTCATGGTGTGGCCCCTGCCCACGTGGCTGAGGAGAGAACCTGGCCTGCAACAGCAGCCAAGGCTAAGGGCGAAGAGGGAAGGACTGCACAGCAAGATGTGAAGAAACTATTCAGCTCTGTTCAGATGGGAGGGTTTGGTACCCTACTAAGATCTAGAAAAACAAGTGGAAATTGTAGCCATAAGTTTTGAATAAATAAAATAAAATAAAAAAACCCCACTTCTGCAGTTCTAAGGAGAAAATAATATTTGATTAAAAGACAAAACATGTACAGGGTAACTTTTTCATTTCCTGTTCATGATGAAGGTATTACTGACATTATTTAAGCTGTTTTGAAGACATATAACGAGAGTTTAAGCAGATATAAATGTTCTTTTGGAATGTTATTTATAGTTCCTTGGTACCCAATGCCAAACATTAATAAGGTTTATGAGAAACCAGTGGAGACTGTAAATTGTTAGACTTCTAATTTAAATCATGATGCTGACTCCATTTGTTTCCTACACATCGATCTGACATTCAGATACAAATCTGATAAAATTCTCCAGGTTGGAGCGAGATTTGTTTTCTGTCAGTGGGAATCTAACTATTAGAAAGACAAGGAGTGAGCTTATTGGGAACAAAGCCACAGGCAGTAATATACCGCACTTGAATACTTCTTTTTTATTTATTTAAATGTTGCCGTATTTGATAAATTGCTTATGCAGCCATTTAACTGACTCTTCTGGAAAGTGTTTATTTGCAGTCACCTCAGTGTCAGCAGTGAAATGAGCTGGGACTGAAATTTCATTAAGAAAGTCATATTTCATTATTATGGCCCCAGAGATCATCACTCTGTGTACATTAAGCATAGAACCTATAGGATGTTTAAATAATAATATGGCTATGGCAAAAATTAGGCATGAGCCAGACAGGAAATTCACTGTTAACGCACTGGCCATACCAAGAGCTTGGGCATTTGTGGGACAAATAGCTGGAAGAGCATGTTGACCTTAAACTTTGAATTTCCTTTGATTTACCCATTTGAAATTGCAGCCTTAATTTTCCATTAATGCAAAGAAAACCTCAAGGTAGTCGCTCTGTGCCAAACTGAACCCTCCTGCTGTAAAATCTGAAGGAGGAGGCCAAAAAGGGAGGGAAAAGTTACTAGGATCCCTCGTAGGATGCCTACTCCAAATGCATCCCTCAGGACAGGAAGAGCTCTCCCTCCTGTTGAGAGGTGATAAGGTAGATCAGCCCTCCCCCCCCCCCCCCCAACCCCCCCCCCCCCATCCTCTGGATAACCCGAGAGCCACAGGAGTCGTGCCAGGAGTTAGGCAGCCCTGCTCAAAACACTGGGTCCTGAGCCTCGTCCACCTCTGCTCAGGCTTCTGATCGTCCCCTTCTGTTCACCCCAAAACCTTCTCATGAAAAAGGCCTCCACTATATAAAATGGAGGCGGAAGAAATGCACTGTGGCCCCAAAGAAACTGAGTGCAACTTGGAGGGTGATGGCTTGGGACTTTTGGAGGTTCAAAATCAATGCCTTGAGCTATCAAAGCATCCTTGTGTGCCTCTGAGTAACTTCAGTAACTCCCCTGTGCCCCAGTCTCAAAACAGGAACGATTCTGGTTTCTTACCTGATGGCCAAAAGGGAATATTAATGCCCGGTGTGGATGAAGCTGGTCCTGCCTGCTGATGTGTCACACACTGAGTGAGAAGAAAGCTGTGATATTTGCATCAGGCCATGTTATGAGGGTAACTATGGATTTAGAAGTCTCATCTTGAGAAAACAGTATCTGGAAACCTGGCCTGTTCTTTATATGTATTAAGATACCATCTAGAAGCCCAGTCAAGAATCAGGGCACGTAGCATTTTATAGGCATATTTTAAGACAGTCTGCATTAGAGAGATTAATGATCTGTGGAGTTTTATTCCTATTTTGCATCAGTGGGAAAAATCCTTAAGGAAACTAGGCACACAGAAATAAATACAGTTTAGATACAGTAAAAAATCTTAGAAGGTAGGCTTTTTGCTTTGTGCCTTTGAATATACCAGGATGAACCAAGTGAAGATCAAAATATCACAGAAAATGGAACCAAAGGGACCTGGAAAGACAAGCAGCTCTTAGACAGGTTATCTTCACCCTTCCTCCCAATGGTGTGATTCAAACCCTGCAGAAGTCAATGTGTGTCATAGGCTTCAGTGACTTTAACTCAGCTCCTCAGTGTTTTACAGTCCCTTTGGAGGATGAGAAATCTAGCTCACCTCCTCCCATACACCACATAAAGTTTCCAAAATGGCACCTCTGCCTTGCTGACTACACTCTTTTCTTTTTAATTGTGCACGTGTATCCCTGAGAAACTTCACTCCAAGTTCAGGATAAACTCATGTTTCGTCTGCTTGCCAGAAGAAAATGAAAAGTAAAGCCCCATCAATTTTATTGCTCATAATTGTGGATAAAATGCAATGTATTTGGCTCATATAAATTTGCTAGCAAATTATATTCAATAAAACCCTGGTGAGCAATTTAAAAGCATAAATCCCCCTATGCTGAAAAAAAGCTCATAAATTATACAAGAAAAAGGAGTGATTTCATCAAAGAGCCAAGCTCTGCCCCTGGAATGTTTCAATAGTACTGGATTTATAGTTTTCTAAGGGACGATTTATGATCCCTAATTTTCTGCAATAAAAAGCTCAGCAGGGATTCTATGAATGAAATATCTTTTAACAAAGAAATAAATTAAAAAATCCATGTGAGAGTGAATGCAGACAATGCCATTCTTGGAGAGCTGCCCCTTTCGTGTTCCTGTTCCAGAATTAATCATGGAAGACCCTAATAAAGATTGCATAGAGAGAAAGGAAAGGAAGGCCATTAGACTTTGAAATAAATGCATTGCACAGTTGGAGAGGGCATTTTTAGTAATAAATTCACCTGTGACACTTCAGAGCTGTTGCCTTTAAATAAAAATAAAATGATCAGATGGGTTTAAAGGAAAGGTTAAACATTTCTCAAACACACAGAGATGATTGTATTATATAAATAACCTAGAGGGGGAGGTTGTGTGTGAAGTCTGTGTGTGTACATGAAGCATAATCACAGCTAGATGCACAGAGAGATTCACTCACTTGCCCTATTTTAGGGCTCTGATTCACAGTCCTTGACAAATTTAGTGGCAGTGGCTGAAGAGGTTACCGTTCCCACGGGTCATCAGTCACCAGGCAGCAGAGACCATGAATCAAAGTATGCATCTGTCACAGGTCACAGACCAGGGCATTTAGGTAAAGTGAGAATGACATGTTTTAAGTTAATATGCCAGGCTGTGAATTATGACAGCTGAGGAGGAGACTTATTGTCTCTTCCACTGATAAAGGGATGGGATAGAAAAATCCTAAGTCACCTTTTAAAAACTCCCACATAAATCACCAAGGTTGTGACCAAGAACTTCTGTTTTGAGAATCTGCTCCTGGATGTTATCAGAGAGAAGCTAATAGGCTGGATGGACATTTGCTGTAGTACAGTATAGTTGTTTTTCAAGGTAAGATGTTACTATTCCCACTTTTTACAGATAAGAACTGAGGCATATGAAGAGTCAAGGTAAAGACCTGTGTGCAAGATTGCCCAGGTACACTGACAGAACTGAGGACTGAGCACATTATCTTACACACTGGATTGAGGACTGTCCTCCCTCAGTACCATATTGCTCACCCATACACAGTCCATGCCCCCAGTACATGGTGGCAACCAGGATGGGTGGGAGTGGTGTGAGCACCTACATGCTGAGCACCTGCATTGCTGGGCTCAGCAGCAAACAATCAAAAGCTGTCACTGTCGCTGCAGACTTCCAGAGCGTTCAAGAAGCAGAGAAATGATGAAGGTGTAGTTCAAACAGCCTTCCCATTTCTAACCACTGTATTCTTCTTGTTCTTCATTTCTCCTGCGTTAGGGCTCCAACCTCAGTTCCCAGGCTTTCAACTTCCGTGGCAAAAATACCCACACATGCAGATAGGGGGCTCATCCCATGCCCCCACAAGCCCATAAATGAAAGAAATCTATTGCCTTAGCTGAGCATTAGGTTGAGCCCTTGCCTAAACTCACTTAATACAAATGACAAGGAAATGCTCAACAACATTTTGTTTTAACAGCAAACAATAGGCAGAAAAGGCTGGTTAAGATATTTGACTGACCAGTCTTTTTCTCATCAAAGTTTATTATGAAATAGAACAAGAATTGCTGAGAATGCCTTAGTTCAACTAACTTTCTCTTCTAAAGCACAGCAGACTTAGTTAAAAGACCTTCAGGATAGAGGGATAAGAAAACTGCAGGAAAGAGCAGGACTTTTCAAGAAATTAATTTAAACTCATTGCAGCTCTGGAAGACTACCAGCTAAGAGTGCTGAGGCAGAACAGCTGGCTGAAAGGAAGAAAGTGTGTCTTTGGAAAGGTAATTTGTAAGTATTAAGCATGCAAGATTTGCTATCTATCATCTATTTCTGCTCCAAAACATTTTACAAGCATTGGGCATTTTGCCCATGTCTGTCCTGCAGGACCTGGGAGTGCTTCCTAGCTCCTCTGTGTAGGTATTCATGCCAGCTACATCCAACACTGTCGAGCACAGACCCAGTTGCAGAGCACAGACCCCATCCCGTGCAGTGGAAACCCGGGTTTAGGGCCCAGAAGCGAACTGCAAAGTGCCCCTAGAGTTCCCCTAAACTGGACAGGGAGTATGTGCCTGGAGCTAACTTGCCCCATACTCTGCAGACAATATTTGTGACTGAAGCAGACCAGGAGAAGGCATTTATAAATACTTCATTCATTCTTCTCCTAGAAAAAAGTAATCTGCACCTTGATTATTCATTACTTCTACAGTGTTGAAGCTTTTCTCTGATGATTCACTGCATTTCTGATCTGTCAAGAATGCAAAATAAGACTTTTTTGCAGGTATAAGTGTTCTAGATATCTATAGATATTCCAGTAAAGACAATTATAGTATTTTTATTCAATATTGATACAAGAACAGAGACTTCAGGAAACATATACATGTAGCCATATATACTTGGCATCCCAGTGTACCAAAAATGTAGCATTTTCTGATGCAGACAGTGGTATCTGGCTTCTACACCAAATAGCAATAACGTTTATTTGACATAAGTAGAAACATCCCTACAAAACAACAGCTCTCCACAAAATAAAGGCATTCAAAACTAGAGCTCTGCAATCCATTCAGTCAGCTGGCTAGATTAAATTTCATAGACAAAATGAAATGGCTTTTCTATAGATCTGTGAGAGAATTCTAACATTTCAGTAAATGAGACTTATCACTGATGTTGCAGTTTACTAGTCTCTCCTCTGAAATACATCAGCTGGCTTATGTAGGCAGGAGCTATTCCTACCATGTGATGAGGAGAAACACTTCTTCCTTTTAAGCACTACTTCTGTGGATCTAGCTAGGACTTTGGCACAAACAGAAAAAAAAAAAAAAAAAAAAAAAAAAAAAAAGCCATCTCAGTTATTTATCTCAGTCATTCTATGGGACAGTTACAAACCAACTTTCCAAAGTTCATATAGAGACTCAGCTGAATAAGGATGGTAGTTACTCATGGCATTACTATTCTTACTGCATTAATACAGGCTTCCCAATGATATGTAAGAATAAGCATAGGATTTTAAAACAATCCACCCATTATTATTGCCTAAAATAGCAAAGCTGGATCTCTGGATTAAGTTATATTCGGAAACATGAAGGAACCCTGCCTGAAAGCTTTCCCTTGTTCTTGTTCAGTATGATCTAACTGAGCTATAGTTGAGACCTCTCCATAATAAAAAAAGCAACTAAGGGATAAGATTCCTGGAATCAAAATATGTATGAGGACATCCAACAAGAAAGAGGACATCCAAACAAGAAAAGGAAATAAAATAAATAAAAGCAAAATGTGCAGTAGGCATAATGATTCAGAAGCATCTTGAGTTGAAGAACACTGCCAGCATGTATAGACTAGAAATGGTCAGGAGGAATATAGGGGTCCAGCTAGAACAAACAGCCTCACAAGCAACCTACATAAAAACCAGGGTAACATTTTTACACAGTGTGTTCATCCTAGTATAGTAAGATCATAAACATCCTAGAGGCTGGAAGGGATTTCAAGAAGTCATCTACTTCATCCTTTTGCTCTGAGGCAGGCTAAATACAGCTGAGAGTGGTCTAATCTGTTGTCTAATGTCTAATGTCTAAGCTGTTCTTAACACCTCTAATGCAGGTCCAGTCAAATGAATTCAAAACACACTACCTGCCTTACAAGAGGACAGATTTCCCAAGCTGACCTACATGTTATCTGTAAACTTGCTTTAATGAAGCAATGAACTACGCATTTATTGGCAATTACAATCAGAAGTACGGGGGTGTTGGGATCAGGTCTCCAGTGCTAACACTGGGTTCCCTTACTTTCTCCAGAGGAACTGGAAGAGGATAAGGAGGAAGTGGGAAATGGCCCCTTTGAAGGAGAAATATACTACTATTTGCACGAGAACAGGTGAAATATCTAGGTACGACAATGAGTTGAACCTAGATCCTGACGATTCTTCACTGTATCTGGGAACTTCCCAGAGTTATAGACCATGGCGCTGACCATAAACAACTCATGAGTTATGATCTTGAAGTCAACTTCATCATGGCCAAAATGTTCCCACATCATTCAATTAGATTTATCAAATGGATTATTTAAGAAAAGTTTAATAAATATAGGTTATTTTTGTTTGTGATTGCTTCTGAGAGCTGAAGATGTAGTAGGCTCTGCCCAAAATTTGTGAAGGTATGATCAACGATCCAAGTGGCATACAATCAAAATTCAGCAGGACTCAACCAGACAGGCTTGTGAGAGGAAAAGAGGGAGAGGAGAAGAGAGGAGAGGAGAGGAGAGGAGAGGAGAGGAGAGGAGAGGAGAGGAGAGGAGAGGAGAGGAGAGGAGAGGAGAGGAGAGGAGAGGAGAGGAGAGGAATTCCTGACAGTAAATCAGGTGCTTACTAAATAAGCCATGAATGAGCCAAGGGACCTCTAGCCTAAATATCTTGGTGTAGTTATTTCTTTGTCCATTATTTTTAGACATAAGAAGGCTGAAAAGGAAGACAGAGCAAGAGGGGACTGCATGGTCTAGTGAGGTTTACCTCTAGGATTCCTATGTATAGGAATTAACAGAAAGCAAGAGAAAAATACCTGGAAAGAGTGCACTAAGCTGCCTACATGTCCTCTGTGGCAATCAGATATCTCACGGTGATTCTGGATTACAGTGAGACAAATAAGTGCTGATGTTCATGCCAAGCCACAGATACCGTACTCAATTTGTTAGGCAATAATCCGTGGCCTTTCCAGCAAAATATTCACTCCTTCCCTATCCTGTCAGTGAGCAATATGGAAAAACTTCCATCTAATGGATGAGTGCTGTGTCCTAAAACAAGACTGGGAAATAGCAGCTTCTACTTCACGCATGAAAGTACTGGAAATTGAGAAACTCAGCTGGACCATCTAGATTGTCTGGTGATGAGGGTAGAAGCTTATTAAAAAAATGTGGAGGAATTTATGCTTTGAAGTTTACAGTTGTTGCCATTTCAACCATAAGGCCAAATTTACATCCGTGACAGCCATAAAACGCAGTACAGAATCCAGCTTACTAATTACATGACCATTTTCTACCTTTTTGAGGGAAGCTTTTTTTGTTTCTTTCTATTTTAGTGGCTTTTTCAGGGCAAAAGATGATTCGCTTGGCACCCCAGGAAAATGAAGCCTTTTGTTATCCCCCAAGAGGTGATAGCTGGGACAGGAGGAATGTCTTGGAGCAGTTTCAGTCTCATTTGGGTGGGAGGCCAGGTCATTTTCAATATGAGTGGGATTTCTACACTCTCCTTTCCATAATGCATTCCTCCCTCCACATTCACCATAAATCTATATTGAAAAAGTATTTCTGTCCCAGGGGAGGGCCTGAATGGGTATCAACTAGAGATGAAAGAGCACTTTAGTGTCTGTGCTTGTCTTCTTTCTGAGTTGCCTGTTAAGATCCAGCAAAGACTCTGGAGATGTGTTTTTCTTGTGATCTGGATACAAAGCTTATGCTCTCTAGCTTCTGCAATGAGACTGTAGCACAGTGCATTTCACACAGCCCATTGAACAGATGACAACTGCATTCCAGTACTTTGATTTTATATCCTTGATTAAGCTAAGCTGCCTATCTGTACTTTACCTCAGAGCTGGCTGAATTGTTCACTGTTGTTCCAAAATCAGTGAAACAAGATCAAAATCATCCAAGAATAAAACTTAACATTGCCACAGGTCCCCAGTTCAAATCCATTTAACAAAACCTTCCTGAAAACATCCTTGAACCTATAGATGGCTTAGTCTGAGCATAAGAGCATAGGTGTCAGGATAGGTGTTCTGTTCCTCTACATTAATCATGCTGTGCCATTATAAATATGATGTCCTACGGACAGCTAGATGTGTGATGGACAAGGAGTAACTTGTTGCATTTTTGGCTAGGTAGTGTGTAGGATAATGGACACTCTGCAATAATTTTAACAGTGTGCGTTGGACTAATAATTGTTTATTGCACAAATATTTTGGTAACTTTAATAACAGACTGTAAGGAAAACAATCAGAAGGGAAGAAAAATGGCTTGAACTCAGCCAGCCCTGCAGTTTATGCAGGACAATGGGAAAGTCATGGGCTTGGAGGAGTCCAGTTCAGCTTCCTGCAGGGCCTACTGAACTGGTTGGCGGAAACGGAGCCAAAAGTCTGACAACTGAGAAGAACAAAGGAGCTCTGGCTGCAGCAGCAGGACTCTCTTTTCAGAGCCATGGAGATCTTGGAGAGCTGTTCAGGGGCACCAGACTGAGACTCAGGCACTCATCGTAGTGTCTGCAGAAGCTAGAGCTGCCTTATTTGCCAAAAGGGCAGCGCTTTGGATAACTTGGAGGATGGGGGAGAGTTGCACATTTTCTAAGTGCTTATTGGAAAAGGTAACAGCACTGTGGTTTTTAGAAAGAGGTTTCATCATTTTCTGGGCACCATTTATCACAACATCCTTGAGGGAAAGCCCATGGGCATCCATACATGGCTGGACCTTTTGGTGAAACCTTTTCTCCTGTACTGCAGCCCCTGGCAACTCAAGGATAGAAGAGACCCAAACTCCTGAAATCTCTCCCAGCTGGGCAAGGCTCAGTGCCCAAGATGAGGGTCAAGACCCTGTTCCCAGCAGCAAACTCTGGTGGAACTGCCGATATAGCAGTCACCTTGTGAGCTCCACAGCCCAACTGGTCCTCGTTCACCTTGGTCCTGCTCTACCAGTTGGCTTCTCCATGTCTCTTCTTTCAAGAGCATCAGATACTGCCTAGTGTCTGAGCCAGCTGGTTTTCTTCCCCCGTTGTGGGCTTTGCCCGATAGCTGAGTGCACACCAAAGGGGCAGAGGCATTGCTAGCCTTGCAATCAGCATGAGTGGGTTCCAGTTCAAACAGACTCACAGCCCAGGCTTGTACATCATGAGATATCATTCACAATTGTTGCTGAAGTAGCCACCACATCTTGCTAGGACATAGGAACTCTTGTTGCACTGCAAAGTAAGTGAGGTTAGTTTAAGTCACCTGAAATCATGTATAATCTATTATCTTATTCATTATTTTGCAGCACATTTGCAATGCAGTAGGCGCCAGGCCTGGTCAGTTCCTGCCTTCCAGCTCCAGGGCAGCAACAATATGCACTAATGCATGTACTCCTTATGAACATTTGAGCGTATCCTCACAGTACTTTTCCATGCTACATTTTAGGACTAGCAGTTGTCCTCTTCCAAAACCAAACTGCTTGTTAAGACAAAATTTCATTGAGATTTCAGTGGACATTATAGCTGTGCATCAGTAAGAAGTACATAGTCCTTGCTGGACAACAGTGAGCGCTCACTGCCTTATGTATATAAGGACAAGTGACTGCTAGGTCATATTTAATTTACCCTTACCACACTGGCCATAATTCTATCTAACCAGAAGAAAACATTGCATGATAAGGCAAAAAGGCAGACCACAAACTAAGTATACACTATAAAATCCAGTACAGCATGTTGAGTAAGCAGATGCCATTGGAAAGAAAGTACAATACTGTAAGGTACGGAAAACTTCAACTGACATCTGCATTTCTTTATTTCTGTCTAAAGATCTCCTTTAATAGCTATTTTTTTATCCTAATTTTACTCTTTCAGATACACTAGATCATTCTAAAATTCTGGTAGCTTATATCTGTGATTTTTTAAAAGACACTTTTCAGCCATTCAGAAACTCAGATAGATAGACTTCTTGTTACGGTATGGATGAGTTAACATTACCTGTTAGGTGATTTCTGTTTAAGACTGCCGGGTTACTTTAGAAGAAGCCATATATGATCATTCATTAAGAAAACATTTAGCTGGAGAAAGAATCAGCAGCAAAAACATAAGGTTGTCAGCCTTAAAAAATCTAAACATCTTGTTACTTGGCTGTGAGCTGGTCTCGAAAAACAACAGTAACAAGGGGAGAACTTGCCTGTAAGAACGGCAGCCTTTCCTCTTCTGTCTGCAACTGTTGACAGAGACTAGAGCTCCAAATCTCAGCAGTGACTTGGATGCTGAGTACCTCATGCTTTGGATGCACAACTTGAGATATATTAAAGGAGTCCAATTTTAAGAAGTTCTCTCAAAAATCTGGCTTTGTTTTGGACATCATAAGCTACTTGACATCACTAGTCAGTTTTTAAGATCTTGGCTAGAAAGTATGTCTTCCCCTAAGCAGCATGCACATCTTCACAACAGGAACCCAATCTGCTATTTGTAATGCTTGGCATTCTAACCTCATGTAAATACACTAAGTAATCTGCAGGATATGTCTCCGAGCATGCTTACATGGTAATAATGATGTTAAAGTAGAATGTCTGTATGATTTATTATGCCTCGTGAAATAAAGCAAAGCCAATCTCTTCCCACCATGGGAAGTACCATCACAGCAGAAAATGGAAACAAGAAAAAATGAAATAACACCCAGGCCTGGTTCAAACATGCAAACTTTCTAATAAAATATCAGAACCAGATGCTGCTAAAGATGAGTGATAATTAAAGAAAATGAATTAAAGAAATGTTTTTCCAGGGAATGACTCTACTGCACACAAACTGTTTCAGCGTGGGGAAAAAATATAATAAAATTAGTGCTGTTGTCTGTTTTCAAATTTTTCCATTAATGAGTCAAGGCAGGTTCCCTGCTTAATTCCCTCATATATAAGCTCCCTCTTTGCCTCTGTTGGTTTAATCTCAGTGTGGTTTAGCAGAGTGAACACAGGACTGAGTGCCAGGAACTCCATTCCAATACTGACTCACTGTGTGGGCTCTTCTCTTATCTCATTTTCAGGGCAGGTCAGCCTTGGAAAGCAAATCTGTAAAAATGGTGTTGAAAGGTCCAAAGTCTGATGGTCTCCCCACTTTCCATATCAGATGAGAACTGTTCATAAGAGGTTTTCTCCTAACTGCCAACCCAGCAAAACTGATCTCAGGCTAAGCTGGTGTAATGCGATTTTTTCAGTCTGATGTCTCATCACAAGAAATGAGTACATTCAAAGCCAAATTATGCAGACACCTGTGCAAACTCACAGCGTAAAAAATGGCTAGAGCTCTATAGATGAAGGGTGGATGTAGCAGACCCTCTAAGACCACCCTGGAATTTTATGTTCCTGTGTATAAACTCATCTAAGTCCAGGTTGTTGTTAAGTTTCATCTTCACTAAACACAAGATGATGTTTAAGCCCCCAAGATGATGTTTAAGCCCCTTGAAAACTTTTAATATCTTTAGATTTCTCTCACACAGAAAAGTGCCTATCCAATTGCCATAGGCATTTTCATAGCAAATAAAATAACGTGCCACACAGGAAAAGAAAAAGAATAAAATGAAACCATGTAAATACATGGCCTAGTTCCCTTTCAACCACATGTGCCCCAGGCTCATAACCTCTGTAAATGCCTGTGAGGAATAATGTGGTTTGCAGTGTGCCTTAAAGGTCAACAAATCTGGCCTATTTCAGACTGAACAAGGGCTCACACACATGATCAGGTTCCCATTGCTTAATGGGTTACCCTGTGATGACTGTCTGTGTGAGCACTCTTCATACACGGCAAATGCAAGGTAAAACACAGTGGCTTTAACCACCTTCACTGAGGTTTAAATAAATTGATTTTTGTCTGACATTTCTCATGGGCTAAGAGCACATGTACAGCCAGTTACTGCAATTCAGCTGATGTATCCTAGCTCACTAAGCCAGAGTAACTGAACTGTGTATCTCAGATTCATGAAGAGCATCAGGCTGAATCTATGCACACACATGCGCGTGCGCATGCACACACACACAGACTGTGAAGAACAGAGAACAGTCTCTTGAGTGTTCAAGCTCCAAGCTATTTGCAGATGTTTTAGTTAAAGCAGAGAATTTACACTAGATTTGAGACTTGGTGCAAGCTCAAGCTGTCCACAGGCTGCTAGTACTAGTACATGATGCTTGGAGTCCAACTATCCACATGTAACATCAGCTGCATTCCGCACCTTCTTCTTCTGAACACTTCTAAGGTGTAGCCTCCTTTGAGCTCTCCACAGTAGTTCAGTCACAAGGTGACAAAAGCACAGATGACAGTAGCTAGCTCTGCTTCCAAAAAAAGAAAAAGAGACCACAATTCTCCCTTGATCCCCTGAAAGGTACCCCTTGCAGAGTTTCGAACTTGAAATCAGAAATTTTGGCCACACATCTTCTCGTAAAATAATCTCTCATAATCTCTCCTAGGTCTCTGATTCAGTCCCACATGCCACCAGCACTTTAGGGTATCTGCCCTGAAGTCAAGCTTCTCCTGTAGGCCAGTCTCACTCAAAGATACCCAGTGCAGGAGTCTGTGGAAAGGGAAGAGAGAAGGGAGAGAGAGAGAGAAGGAAGGGGTGAGGCAAGGAGCGAAGAGAAGGAGAAAGAGAAGGGAAGGGAATTAAGGAAAAATAAGGAAAATTAAGGAAAAGAAAAGAAAATTAAGGAAAAGAAATTAAGGGAAAGAAAAGAAAATTAAGGGAAAGAAAAGAAAAAAGGAGAAGAGAAGAGCAGAGCAGAGCAGAGCAGAGCAGAGCAGAGAAGAGAAGAGAAGAGAAGAGAGACATGGATCTGGGTGTGTAATTTATATATGAGAGAAAGTTTAAACCAGTGTGATTGGCAAGAATACAACGTTACTAAAAGCCACAGACATTCTAATTGGTGAGTCATTTTAAGTAAACCCTATTGATCTTGTGATTTTGCCAGCTTTCAATTTTCACTTTTGCTTGAAAACAGCTCAAAAAATAAGACTTAACCAGAAACTCATGATCGGTGATTTTTTAATCCAATTTTTTTAGCAAATGTAACCTATCCATCTTGAAGGGTGCTTTTGTTTGATCAACAAAACAGTTACAGAGTGCTTCCCTTCACTCACCTAAGCCTCTCCCAGAGAGAGATGGGGATGCCCCTTTAGGATAGGTCAGGTCCTATATGCTTTCCTCCTGCTGCTGCAAACTAGGATATTATTTTCAATGGTGATCTCCACTGCAGGCAACCAATTTTAGGTATATCAGCAATAGCCATCAGACACCTCAACCAGGTCACTGCTGAAGTGAGGTGAATCCGAATGGTCAAAACAATTCCATTTTCTGTGTAGGCTCTTATACCTGTGCTCAGCATGGGAGCTTTGAAGTCTTTCTTGCAGCATACTCAGAAATTTGATGGACATCATCTTCGTGCTGATAGTAATGAAAGTGATTGACATCTAAGATTCAAACATGAGTTTGGTATGACAACTCAAATCCTGTTCTCTCTTCTCAGATAATATCTAGCCCTAATCAGCACCCTCTAGGTTGCCGCTGACTGGACACGAAGAATCAAATATCTTCTTGTTCCCAGCTCTGAACACAGGAAGAGAGAACATCCTTAGTAATCTTGAATAGGTGGATTACCTGCTGTATTTTCTCTTAAAATATGGGGGACACAAACAAAGCATGTAAAAGAGAGAGAGGAAAAAAAAAGGAGACACTCATATTCCTTTATCCCACTCCTCCTTTATTATTTGGGCTGTAGCTGAGGCAAACTTAATGGAAATGGCTAAAGCAGATATCCCTGGTTGTCCACCCTGCTTGTCTGTCATGGGTTAGAAAGGTCTCATCCTCTCCACATTGACAGAAAATGGCACCAGTGTGTGCTTCAAAATGAAAACTATAAAAGCAACACATAAATACCTATGCCTTTTGGTCACTGCTGTCCCAGGGCAGGCACCACTGGCAGAGGGACGGGCTGGGCAGCTGAGGAACAGTCCATACTGTGGCTATAGCCTCCTTGAAACAAGTGCCAGGGTCTCCGAAGAGATGCTGCACTGCCATGATATGGGGAAGGGCTCTTTTGTTCCTGTCAGAGAAAGCATCATTAAGCAGGCACAGGCTTTCCACATTCTTAAGCAAAATATTTACTTTGAAAGTGCTGAAACAAAATTTGGAAAAGTGAAGAGTAATATGTATTTTGACAATGTTAAATCACATTAAAGTTTATAGTGAAAATTAGATGCATGCACATATACTGAGGGCATTATTCATTAATCACAGGAACATAAAAGAACTGGAAAATACCCACCACCACTGCCACTAGTAAAGCTGGTCTGGACTAAATTACAGGCCAAAAGTATAATTAAGCAAGCTATTATTATCCAGTGTCTTAGCAGATGCTGACCTCATTTATGATGATTTGGATAAGAATTCAACTGAGGTTTGATTTCACAGCTGTATCCATAATGTCTTGGACCTGTTAGACTGCCCCAGAAATTCTCAGAATGTTAGCACTGGTGTCTAAATGCTTACATATCCTCCTTCTCTGCTGATTGGGGAACTTTTCTTTAGCTCCTTAGGAAAGAGGAAAATGGTTTTACTGATCTGTCAGCCAGGCTTTATATTTGAAACCTGCATTTAATTACTTTGAAGATTCTTTAATATTCCACTAATACAAGGAGGGAGGACCTTCCATTGCTGTGTTATACTCTTATTTTTTGTAGGTGTATGCTTGTGGCTTGGTTATTGAAATAATAATTCTGTTTGAAATGTCATTGGCATGAGAGATGAGCTGCCAAACTGTTATGGGCTCAGTAATTTGTACATGGAAATGAGGATCCAAGGAACAACATGAACATCAGTGGCCCGAGGAGTTAATGATTAAAACATGATGCTGAGCTTTTATGATTTCTACAGCTAATTAGCAAGATTTACAAGCATCTAACAAAAAACAAGGCTGAATACAGTAATGATGCTTATTTTCCATTTGGAGCAGAAAACTACTGTGTCCTAAAACAGCAGGAAAAGGAAGAGAGAAGCAAACACTTACGTCTCTGCCCACTTTTTAGCCTAATTGCTTTCCTCTGTTTTTGTAGGATGAGTGAACATCTCTCAGGTGGCAAGCATCAAGTTCATGACTTATTCACATTGCTGACAATACCTCATTGATTTAATAGAGAAAAGATTTCTTGCTGCTTCTTTATGGCTTTAGACTAACACTGATTTTGTTTTCCAGCAGCATTTGGGGGAAAGTGAGATGGCTGGAGAAGCCACTTCCACCAACATATACTTGGTTTATTCAGTTCCTCAGAGAAGAAAAAGGAAAAGGAGAAAAAAGAAGAAGAAAAAGGACCAAGCTAGTCCCTGTAGGGATGAACTGCTTTCGTCTGCAACCTCAGAGCTGCGAGGGCTGCCAAGGTCCAGCCAGGATTCCCAGATGGCAGCCCGCACATGAGCTCTCCGCAAAGTGGGGGGTCCCCCACTCCTCAGGTGTGGCTATGGAGTTGTGTGTGACCCTTGCATTTCCCTCAAGCATTTCCAGAAGCCCAAGTGTCCCCACATAGTCACAGACTGGAAAACCCATGACCAGTGTGCAAAATCCTTAATTCTGTCTGGGCAAACCTACCAGATAGAAAAGGAGATGTACTCCGAAAAACTTGATTGCATGGAAAGCTCATTGCATAGGATGATCCTTGCTCAAGGTATAGACAAAACAGATTATTATTATTATTATTGTAGCCACTGACAGAAGAATAGCTCCAATACAGACCCCAAGCACCTGAAGCCAGATGTGAAACCAGCCAAAACTGGTTGTTTTGAGTAAAACCAGCTAATGCATACAGTACAGCCAAGATTTCACCCAGAATGCAGCTGGCTGTTTTGGCCAGGGTATCACTTGCTGTGTTTTGACTTTGGGAGGTGCTGTTCTGGTCACAGCAGGTACTATCCTTTTTCAGTAGCTGTAGATACTTCTCCCATCTGTAGCCAGGAAGGCAAGGAAGGCAAGTGGGTTGGTGCTCTCACGCTTGGAAATCATGCAGAGCCCCCAGCGGCCTGGGCAGTGTTGCTTTCCCAGCAGAGAGCCGGGTGGAGGAAATAGATGCCTTGCGCACAGCCAGCCTTAGCATACTGCCCGCCAACAGACCTCCTGTGGCAGGTTGAAGGAAATTGCTTAGTAGCAAAAACAGCCCCTGCAGGTATTAGCATCTTCTAGCTGATTAGAGCTCTTCCCCTTGGTCATGGAACCAAATATAACAAGCAAAGCTCAGATTCAGCATGTCCCAGCTCCACTCCATCATGAGGAAGAGGAAGGCACTTTCACCCTAGGGATGACTTTAGAGTAATGTGCTTTGTTTCTTATAGGCTGTAAACAGCTGGTGGCAGACACAGCATCTTCCTGTATGCATGGAAAGTGCTTTACTCATTCTGCATGTCACCACAATATAATAATTAAGAATACACTATCTTATTACAGTTAATATGACCACAAAAGTCCATTCATAAAGTTCCATTTATTTATACTGGAGCTGTGATTGCTCAGCTTAGAGATACACAAATACTGTTATGCCACGGTTAATAGTATTCTAGTATTTTATTATTTTTTAATGAGCCACTGTCATCACCTCCTCCACTATTTTTTTTTCTTGTTCCTGTACTCTTATGCAGTTGGCCTATGCTGAGAATAATGGGATAATTTCCACTCCAGCAATGGTTTGGCGCTTATGTCAAACACTGTCTATAGCTGGAGCATCCTTAAGACATAGAGTCTGCTGGAGCTTATGGTGAGATCGCTAGAGTGATGCCATATGCTTAATTTTCATCTCCAAAAACAGTCCATTTCTTGGTGAAATGGAATGGGAAAAATTACACAGGAATATTTTGTGGGAGTCTCAGGTCTAAGGGTAGATAGGGAGGTTTAGCCAGTAAGTTTCCACCGATACCATGAAGGACTGTACTAATATTATTGCATTAACACTGGAGAGTCACAGTGTGGCCCCATTTGCTCCTGGAAGGAGCAATGTTTGTATTTTCATGATAGAAAATCAGAGGTAACCCAGGAAGAAGAAAATGGGTTTAGTAGGCATTGGAAACACATGAAAAGGAGGCTGAGAGAGGAAAAGTTTTCAAACTCTTTCAACATAGTGAATAACAAATTCCCATCACCTTGCCTGTGAGGTGGCTGGTTCAGGATCTGCTGGAAGATGAAGGGAGCTCAGCAGGTCACTGAGGGGAGAGGACGGGACACGGCTGGCAGGGGATCAGCCTGAGGACGAGGGGCTCCCAAACAGTCTGTCACAGCCTGCCCAAGCAGGGCTACACATGAACCCGGCTTTCACAGGGTTAATCACAAGGATTAAGCCCTGTTGGAAAAAAGAAACTAGGACGAAGGCCTGGACTCGGTGAGCGACATGGGGCAGCCAGCAGAGCCAAGCCAGCCTGCCAGAGAGGCTGGCATGGGGCGCACTGGCAGGCATAGATTTATTTGCCAGGGAGAGGCAAATAATAAATTTTGCCTGTCCTCTTGCCCACTGGGCCCTGCGGGCATTGCACACAGCCCTGTGCTACACCTGCCTTGGCCATGGGGACACAAGCTTTCAGAGCACCCTCTTTTTTGCACATTGCCTCTGCCCCCTTTGCGTGGCATTTACCTTGTCGTTCAAGGGAAGGCAGTATGTCCTATAACCTAGGGAAGGGTAAAGCGGGCAGGGAGGCACGTGAACCCCTGCCCGGTTTGGGTCACGTACCCCCAGCTCAGGCTTTGTCCCCACCTCGCCCTCGGAGAACACGCAGCACAGGGACCTGCTGGGCCCCTTTTACAGGTGTGCAGGGAAACGGTGGGGACAAACAGGCTCCTGGTGCTTTCTTCCCAAGCATGTGTGCTCCAGATGTTCCAGGAGTGAAATCCAGCCAATAAGGAATATTATTTATAATAATAATAATAATAACAATATTAATAACATAAGAACATCTGGTAGTGTTTTTTTTCCATCTACCATTTGGCTTAAAAGCAGAGCATACGGGGGACATGACAATTGGTATTTCTGTTTCCAATTTAGCCCAAGTTCAGCTGCTGCAGTCACTCAGAGACAGGCACTTGCAGGGATGGGTCCCTGGCTCCAGGGCTCGCTGGCCTCAGCAGGTGTCACTGTCAGGCAACAGAGCCAAAGCCGACCATAGACTCACTTAAAATAGATGAGTTGGGGTTTTCTTTATCATTTATTTCATATAAGATTATTTTTTTACACTTTCCTGGCTTCTTTCCATCCCGTCCTGTGAGAAAGTTCACCTGCTACAATGGTGTACAGTTTCTAGACAGAAAGCAAAGGCTACCTATTTTGAAATCAAAACAAAAGTGGCCATATTGTACTCTTCAAGCTATTGAAATTATATTTGACTAAATACACATTTAAAACATTTTGGTATAGGTCTGAATTTTAAGGCTTTCAAATGTGTTCAGTAATTATATCATTTCCCACTACAAAGATTTCAGCTTTTACGTGCAACTAACATGTAGCCCAAAAAATTAACACTGCGATTAAACTATAGCACTCCAGCTTTTCTTTTCTAATTATACTGACAGCAAGCTAAAAGCAAAATGACCATGGCAGCTGCAGCTGCTGTACCTAAACTCTATATAGTTGTAGTATAAATCATTTTACCCACATTGTTCATCATTAGTTTCTCCCGGCAAGTTATAAACTTAGGAGTTTATTTCTGAAAGAACTAACGCATACAGGATTGATTCCATAATCATGGAACAGGCTTTCATTTCAAAGCAGATAACATATTATGTACCAGACTCTCATCTGCTATAAATTTATACAAGTTGATGATAAACTTAAAATGTGCACTATTAAAACTTCATGTTCGAGAATAATGTTCATTTAAGTATTTGAACATTCTCCCTAAAGTCATTAAAGACTGAGATTTATGTAGAGCAAATGAAGAGGCCCACTTATGCCTTTGGATATATATATCCTGTTTCTGTCCTTGGGGTCAGCCAGAACTGCATGTACACTCAAGGACAAACTAGGCCCCAACGCTCATTATATTATCAAATTTGCATATGAAGCAACAAATTTGCTGATAAACAGAAAATCTAGGCCTTTGGCTCAGCACTTGTCCAATTATTAAAATCAGATGCTTTACATCACATCTTATTTTAAATGAATCCATTTTTTCTAATGCAGTTTACACACCACTCTGAATTATAGGTTAGATTAGATGTAAATTATGCAGCTAGACTTCTTAGCTTATGCAGCTGAATTATATTGGATTTACAGGACAATTTTATTTGCAAGCCTGTTCCAACCACCTTTGATTTTTAGCTTAATGATTCTTCAAATATATAAGATATATATATATACACAGACTATATATATAGTATATATAATGTAATAGATATACTAGCAAAAGCCAGGAAATATAGTTGATTCTACCTCCAGCCTTATTCTAACCTCCAAGACAGACCCCTGTTGTCACAAATATTATTACCGTATTAAATTTGTTGACTGCTAAAGTTTGGGGAGTTACAGTAATTAAAGAACTTAAATACCTTTAAATCTGATATATTTTATGAAGCAGATGCATATTTTATGAAGCAGATGTATATTACTAAGCTCCTCCAGTTTCAGTGCTAACTTACAGTAGCTGACAATCATCTTTTTCAGGAGTGGTGAGCTCTAGCTTGCAAATACTGGGCCAGACTCTGATCTCTAGGTCTGGAGAATCAGAGGATTCAGGTCCTGGCAATAAACAGGCCAGTGGAGGGTTTGACCCTGGCTCCAAGCATGTGTCCTAATCATTGGGCTGCTCAGTTTTGGAACTGCTCTGCCATTTCTGAAAATCAGGGAGCCACACAATAGTTGGGGCTGGAAGGGGCCTCTGGAGAGTCTCAGGTCCAACCTCCTGCTCAGGCAGGGTCACCTAGAGGAGGCTGCCCAGGAGTTGCTATGTCATGGCTTAGTAATTCAGAAAGGTGCCCCTTTCATTCCAGTGCAAACAGAAATACTTGTCATAACCAGCTGTTTTATTTGCAGAACTGAATTCAGGCCCCTAACATTAATCTTCTCATTATTTATGATCTTATCGGAATGTCTTCTACAGAATTTTTACTCTACAGCTCTCTATTTATAAAACTGCAGGCAATAGCTTTGCCCTTCACAATGCTGTTTCTCAAAAAGCAGAGGGGACACTCCCTGTCACCCAAACAAAACCCAGCCTTTTCACTCACCACCCTTTCCCTGATGCATCAGTCAAGGGGCAATCTAGCCTTTGCCTTTCTCTCAGGATGTCACTGCCAGCCCTGCGTGCAGCGATTACACAGCAGCACACAAACAGTAAGGGCATGTTCACTGCACAGTCATACTGGCAAAAGTCTGGTCCTTCCTCAGGCTTCCTGCGGTCCAAGGCCGCAGTCCCTTTTCTCCTGGGAAGCTTAGATTCTGCCTTGGCAGAAGAAGGTACCATTTCCATGCCAGTAGGTAGGACTATGTCTACTTGTGCCAGCTGTTCATGTGGCCCAGAGATAGGAAACAGTAAAAGTCAGTTTGTTTGCTTACAAATCTGGAGCCAAGGAGTTCAGCGCATGCGCACAAACACACACACACACACACACACACAAAATAATTGGCAGTCAAATAGCCAGAAGAGAGGGGAAGAAGCTGAGTGGGAAGAAGCAGACATGGGAACAAGAAACTGGAAAGGAAAAAAGAGAGAGATGTAATCAAAAATAATCTGAAGCAATACTGTTAATATGTTGTGCGTAACAATGTCCTTGATGACAGTCCAGGACTCATAGCATGGGCCAGGGAACTGTCAACTAGAAAGGAGTAAGTTGTTATATAGGTTTATACTACTAATAATGACAGTGCTCAGTAAATCTTACCTTTTGCGCTATAAACAAGTTTTATTCCTGTGGCTCAGGATGAGTCCTTCCAAATCCAGAATTTATTTGTCTTCCAGCTACACAGACCAGGGGTCCAGCTTCACAAGCAGAACAGAAACACTACAACACTGAGCACTGCCTTGGTTGCATATATTTTTCAACATAAAAAGGTATGATTCACCTTTCTCCTGCAAGAAGTTAAGCATCTCAGTTCAACTTCTGCCCTTCATACCCTACCACTCAGAAACATGGCTTTCCCTCCATTCCATAGGGTATCCCCTCGTATAAAAGCTCTTTTGCTACACATGGACTAAAGAAGTATTTGCTGAGGAAAAGACACCTGGAAGGGTGACAGCTGGGTTCTTGTCTCTGTCTGAAAGATTTGGTGCAGGAGGAGATGGGACTCCAGCTCTCCACAGTCTCTGGAGAGGTCTAGCAGCCTGGTGAGACAGCTTTGCTTGTTCTGATATTTCCTCTGAATGTTATAATTAAACCCATTGAACCCAAACACAATAGCATCAACAGGAAGACTGATGTCCCCCACCACAAAGCTTTCTAACTCTCTTCTCCTAGAAGGCAGGGTAACTACCTACACCCCCACACCCCCCGGTCCCTCAAACAGGGTGTCCCACAGACTGGGTAAGCAGCTAGAGCTGGAAGTGCCTAAATCCCTTCTAAGTCCTTTTGGGTCTGTCTTACTTTACTCTTAAAGTAGAAGCCAGCTAAGCAAGAAGCCAGCCATTCTCTGAATCCTGAGTCTCTGTTCAGTGGATGACTGTATACCCTTATGCAGAGGTGGTCTTCTCCCCACACTGGCATTTCAACAGTCTATTACTGAGAAATCATGAATATTATCACTGTTTTTCTGGTAAGATTTTCCTTGTTTCTTAATATGCTAGTGTAGAAGGCTGATGAAAGTTCCCCAGAGCAATGTTTGTTATGGTGTCAACATGAGAAACCTAGTGAGAATACCAGTGATCCACTCTCATATTTCTGCAGGCATGTCTTCCGAAAGAAAAGCTTATTTATGGCTGAGTATCACGCTATTACAGAAGAACAGAGAAATCAAGTAACAGGAGAGGGCACACACACTCCTACCCACAATAAAAAATATTCTAAGAATAAATACCACAATTTATTAGATACTTTTGTTGTTTTATGCCTTCTTCAAAAGGTTGGCTTTGATCTTCAGTCAAAGCAAGGCACCTTCTTCTCCTTCTGTCAAAAAAGAAAATTCTTTCTACCACAAAAGGTCTGGAGGGGAGTAGATGGATTCAACCTGGCAATTAAAATTTGAGAGTCTGAGTACTTCAGAATCTTCCAAGCAGCAATGCATACAAATTTCCTTGAACATTCAGACTTGTTTTCCAGTAGAGAAAAAATGTTAAGTAGATTCAGTCTTGATTTTCAAGAAGAATTTGCAAGGTCTCTGAACAACTGTTCACACACTTGAATACTTGACACTTTGATGTAGGTACTTCTGTGTTTAGACTACAGGACCACAGATTACTATATCATCTCAAAGAGAACACTTCTAGCAGTGAAGCTCCTGCTTGACACTAGGTAAGTGTTGCTGTTACTGAGCTCTGGGGGCCTGTCCTGTGAGGCAAGGACAGTGAACAACTCTTGGATTCATAAAGAGAGGACCATGCGGAGTTAATTGGAGGCAGAAGTGGAGACAACTGGTGTCATGCTGATTGCTGTCAGCAAGCCACTTGGAACACAGGCTCTTCCACCTTCTTTACAAGAAAGGAAAAAAGACTAGAGCTGGGGAACAGGAGAATCCATCCAACCGAGTGAATCAAGAAGCGCAGTCCCTGTCAGCAATCGGTAAATGAGCTGGAGCTGGAGGTCTAAGCCCACCTAAATTTAACCAACTTCTACTAATGTGGGATCTTAAACCATACATTTTGATCAAGAAACAAGAGTGCTACTGGCTGAGTTACAATGAACAAAATGAGCAGTAAAGTGACTGCACATGGGTAATAAAAGTAATGGTTGGTGGGATGCATGAGGAATCATTTAAATGATGCAAGAGAAAGGATATACATCTGAGTGTATGTTTCATAGGCAAACAGATGAAAACTGAGTCCCCCAGCAAAGCAGGGGTAGAGCCAGGGACTTAGATGTTGCAATGTTTTAATTTGTAGATTTCCTGTTGCCTAGCAGACTCCTCAGCCAGGATTTAGACAGTCAAGATACAATTCCTGGGGAGAATTAGGTGCCTCAGAATAGTATTCCTAGCAACTAGCACACTGAGCATGAAGTTATTTACACTGGCCTGGAGAAACCACAGAAGAACAGAACAGGACCACAGTCAGAGACATCAAAAATCTCTCTCCCTCTGCTCACTCTTGAATCTGCTCCTGAAGCTAGATGCTCAAGCCCATCTAACCCCTTGTCACAAAAAGATACTTCATTCTTTTCTTTGCCTCCCATACTGTATCTTGGTAGTTAGATCACTCTCCACAAAGAAGGGAAAGCTGTTTCAGATCTCTATGCTGCCCAATCTGTAGCAAGGATTAAGTCCTGACTCTCCCACATCACATGCAAGCACCTGCATCAAAACAGGTCTACCTGCTCTCTCTCCCTCACTTATGAGGGGAGAGGACTTTGCAAAGTCCTGAGAAAGACTCATCTTAACACATCAGTTAAAGCAGTGAGCAGAATGCCTATGGCAGATATGAGAGTATGGCATTCAAATGTTTGTTCCAACCAGCTGCAGTGTGTGAGTCTGCAAACACATCCCTCTTCTCAGATCAGCCTTCTGTATATTGGGTAACATCTGTCTGATGCACCCTGAAAAATCTGACTTATGGCTGCCTTGCAAAAGGGAGATTCAGTTTGACGATAACTACAAAGGCAATCCTACAAAATCAGATTTGTTTGAGAATTCCTGCAAGGACTCAGATGTAGATGGTGCTCTGAAAAGATCAGCCACGTGAAGACTGAAGTTGTGGTAGGCATGACAAAAAAGAGAAGTTTAGGTAGACAGCATGGATTTTGAATTGTACCTATATATTAGGTGCTTAGATCCCCTAAGAAATCTACCATCTGATACTAACACAACATAGTTGCGCATACTACTCATAGTAATGTGAAGATGCAGATAAGCTTTGTAAATGCTTCATGTGGAAGAGTTTCACATCCAGCTGTTTGTCAGCATTTTGTCACCACTGTATTAGACACGGAAAACTGACAGACAAGCTTGGTGCTATCTTTCCTCGTTCATGCTGCATTGTGCAAGAAGGCTCTGCTCTCCCTGAGGAACAGAAATGCAGCTGTACATTTCTTTTATATTGCATGCAATATCTGTTGAATCCTGCCAGAAATTTAGCTCCTCCTTAGGATTCCTTATGAAGTGTGTAAGAGTAATATTTATGTGAAATCAGCTCTAGGAGCTACATCCAAATAAAAACTACTCCAAAGAATATTAACGTGATTTTATTCAGCTAATCGAAAAATGCTATAGCTTCTGCATGAGCAGAACATATTTAGGTAATATTTTATTATGGACAGCTGTATTGTGCTTGCAGGAATCTCTCCATTGATTTCAACAGGTTGGTGTGCAGACCTTAAGACACTGAAGAAGCCTGCTTTAAAATAATTAAAACTACTATCCTCATTGTCAAATATAGAATATTATTTACACTCTAACCTTGAAAAATTGTTCTGAAATAGGTTTGAGTTATATATGCTCCAGACCTGTATTATGGATTTTATTATATTTAAGATTAGTGAAATGTGCACTCCAGTTATACTAAGTCATTTTCATAATGATGTTTGCAGTATGGCATTACTCCCAGTCTTTGGTTCAGTGGATTTCTATTTCTGTGGTTGCCAGTGAAACTTTACTTCCTTCTGTAGGCAAGTAATTTTCACTATTTTCTTATCCACCTCCATAAGAAAGGTTTCTCAGCTAAATACACCATCACATTTGAAACCACAGGAAAGCAAACTGCAACCCCCTTTGCCCATAATGACTTGATGCTCTTGAATAAATGAAAGAGCCTTTGAGTTAATGATGACCCATGCCAATAGCCAACTTGATTTCTGATAAGAGAATATTCTGGAGTAAAAGGATTAAGATAAGCAGGATTTGAACAGCAATGTTGATATGGATGTTTGATTTGACCGGTAAATCAGTTGGGCTAGAGGAAACACACTGAGTCTGACCTGAGTAAGAAGAGTTAAAAAACAGCTGTTTTTTCTGACCATATGAGGCCATCTCCCACCCAATAATACCCCATACCACTCCATTCTTATAATTAAGGTTATGTGGGGTGTTATTGGTGGCAAAACTTTGTCCAATAAATACAGCCTATTTAGCAATCAACTGGACAAAACAATAGCGAATAAACCATGAAAGCAATAATCTTGTGCTGGCAGAGATGGACACTGGATGATCTAACTGACCTTCTGCATTTGAACCTTCTCATCTTATCACTGGCTATGGGCTGCAGAAGAATGAAAAATGTGTAAGATGAAAACAGATTTAACAATAGAAAAAGAAAACACAACATGCATTATGCAAATGCAGAATGCAATACGATTGCTCAAGATGCAAATTATAACCAGAGCCAGGGACAGATTAAGAAATGATGACTATAATCAGAGGGCTACACTCTAAATAGTGGGTTACTGTAATGCCTTCTTTTTAACCCCATGCAGTCCCTTAGCTAGCAGTAAACTTCATTTGCAGACTTCACATCCCCTCATGTTCAAGTAGATAGAAATGCACATTCAAAGCTTCAATTTTACTTAGCTCTTTGGCACATTAGAGACAACAACCTTGCCCCCCTTTTACAATGGGAACAGTCCTTGAAAGTAGTTCTCATATGAGGCAGCTCAAGGCTAGAAAAAAAATGTCTGTGAAAGATGGTATAATTCACACATCACCTCTGAATACAGCTCTATAAACTATTATTTCCCACTTTTTATACTAGAGGCTACGCCAGCTATAGTGCTGCAATTAGCTGGGGTGGGGGCGGGGGGGAAGAAAAGAAACAAAAAAACCCCTTGGATTTCTACTATAATCAGCTTGAAAATCTTTGGTTTGTAGAACAAGTTTATCTGCATTGCTTCTGTTTCTGCTGACTTTTTATAATTTCATGCACATATTGCAACCTGCCTCATAAAAGCTAGCTAAGGCCTAAGCACAACGGTATTTTAAGTCCTTCTAAATGCTTTTGCTCTCCTTCAAGATGTAAACAAGAAAGCATTCTCTATTTCCCCAGGCTCATGCCAATCATCCCATCAGGCAAAATACAGGAAAAGAGACTGTTCTTCTGTTCTAAAATTGGTCTCCTTCCTTTGTTTAAGAAATGCTGGATTTGCTTCCCAACTCTGGGTTAGGTAGCAATTGTAATGTATGCCCACTTTGTCCAGTTGAACTTCAAAAGCACAAATTTTATAAAAAAAGAAGAAAGAAGGAAGAGTGCTTGTATGTTGTTAGGGCCCACAGCTCTGCTATCTCTGATCTTTGATACTTAGCTTGAAGTCCACAGAAACCCTGGGGGTTCTACAGCATCAGGAGGTGGCTGGTAACATGGCTACGCATTTCTTTAAATATACTCAGAGCTTCCAAAGCAATTCACAGGGAAGTGTCATTGCCTGCTGGACAGTGGGTTGGCAAGACCTATCAGCAGGCATAAAGTCATTTTCCATTATTAACATTTTTAATCAAATTGATTACAAGATTAAGTTATGATTTTGCAAAATAATTAGTCAAAATGCCAAAGACTTTCTTACTATTACTGACCCTTTTATCCAATAGAGTGGGATACAAAAAGGTTCTTGGATTTTTTATATGACTACGTCATTCTTCAATTAAGAAAGGCTGAGAAAGCCTAACTTTATTCAAAATATTCAAAGAGATTACAATGCTCTCTGCCATGATTTTTTAAGATAGCATAAGAAGGGAAAAATATAACCTTAGAAAAAGACAGATCACCCCCTCCCAAAATCTTAGCTTCATTAGAAATGGAGTTGGAAACATCTGTATGATTGACCCTTTATTTTTCAGTTTCAAATTTCTTCTCTTGCAATTAGAACTAGTCTAGGTTCATTCTATTCCTCAAACTCTTTAAGGAAAACAATTTCTGTCCTCCATCTCTAACAAAAGGTCCCCAATCTCAGTATTACCTGAGTGTTTCTAATACACAGTTCAAGTCTTCACCAAACAATTTCTTTGCAAATCAGATTGACACAGAACAATTTCCTTGGCCAAGAAAGCCAAGAATTCGGCCAGAAAAAGACGAAAAAAATCTTTCCCCTCAATTTTCAGGCAAACATACAACTGTAATAATATTTGAACATATTTTAACATCAAAATCAGCTACTTGACTCTTAAACAGCTTGTACTCCTCAGCCAACCATCCAACTAAACTGTTGGTCTGTCCAAATAATTAGTCATATTTTAAACCAACGATAACAGGCAAGGTCATGGTTTCCATAATAAATAAAGTGATCTGTTTTAGCAGAAACCATACCTTGTATCTATTTCGCCTACATCTATGTTATAGTATATACATCGATGTAGTTAATATTCAGGTGACAACCAATGGAGAATAGAAAAGAAACCAAAGCTGGCGTAGATCTTACTTCATCCTGAGTTTCTGCTTCTGGGACAGGAGTCAGGAAAATGGAAGGTCTTGGTAAACTTCATTCTGTCATAAGTAATGAATAGGAAAGAGGAAGGTGAACCCACAAAGCCACTAGAACAAGATGAGACCTTGGGATTTCAAACTCTTCCAATTCATATAAACAGAGCCTATTTCCTTGGGGTTTTAGATCCCTACCCCACCTTATTGCTCTACTGAGCATTACAAATAGAGATTCTAGTCATTTGCCTGATTGAATTACCACAGTATGTTCCCAGAAGAAGAACCACAATCATTAGGAGAACTCAGACTGTCAGAGGCCAGCACAGGTCTGCCAAGGTCTGAGACTGGCTGGTTTGCCACCTGCAGACTGGTGGGTTGTTTTACTGGAATGAAGCAGCCACATTTGGAGCCAAGCACATGTCACATTTTGGTCCTTTTAAACCCTGTGCCTCAGGGCACAATGTAATATTTCAACAGGAAAGGCATGAACAGCACAAACTAAAACAACACAACAGACCAACTCTGGCTTCCATCCATGATGGGGGAGAAAAGGAAAATGTGTGTCTTTTATAGCCTATGACACCCAGGCACAGATTTCTTTCCCTTTTAACAGCCCACCTAGGCATGTGCTAAGAGGAAACCCTTCACCTTTTCTAGGCTGCTGCTGCTTCACCTTGACAAGGGCTGGCAGGGGAAGAAACCCCTTTCTCACAAGGACCAGCTGAACCAAAGTCTTAGGACTTTCAGAGCACAAAGCAAAGGTGTTTTTTCAGGCAGACATTTATGTAACAAGGCACACCTGAACTAACTAAAATCTAAGTAAAGATGTGGGGAAGGGAGAGGGGGAGGAATGGGAAAAGAGTGGCAAAGCTTGGTCATTAGTAATTCCTTATCTATAATAATTTCAAAAGCTGGCTAAGCACCTAAGCATGCGCAAAACTGCACACACTGAAGTCTCCCTCTGGCTTACCTCCAGGACATTAGTTAGACTACCCAGTTTCAAAATTAAAAAATTAATATATATAATCATAATTAATGAGATTTAGATTTCATGAGATTCCATAGTTTCCAGCTCAAAATAAGAACAATAATTTGGAGGGGTCAGTTGCCCTTTCTTATCCAAAGGACTTGCGCCAGTGTAAAATTACTAAGTGCAAGGAGAATTAAAGCATGTCCCTGGAAAATGGACAACTTAAATCTCTGGAGATATACATTTGGTTTTAGAGTTTATTCTTTGACATTTTTCTTTAAAAGTCAGAAAAAAGTACAAGCAATTGAATACCAATTAAGCTCTTACAGCTTAAGTAAGTTTTTTTTTCTTTGCATTACAGGTTCAATAACCTAAATGAGGCATTTCAGTTACTTCTATAGAGTTCAGATTTACAAAAACACACACACACACACACACACACACACACACACACAAAGCCTTCTAATAATGAGATACCTGGCAGACAAGAATACTTTCCCTTGTGTATTCCATCCATACTTCATATAATCATATATTAAGAACTGTTGGAATTCAGAAGAAACAATGCAAATATGTATCTCATAAGACAGCCACCAGATAGTAATCATTAGGAAGAAATGCACCCCCTTTGTCCCATACAGAACAATTATGTTTTTGACAGTGAGTCAAAGTGAAGTACATAAAGCCATTGTAACTACAGAGGTGTCCGACACCACCTCTACCGTTAAGGCAGTGATTACTGCAAAATTACAGCACTTGTGATTTGAGTTATAAACAAAACAACCTGCCAGACGGGTACTTAATGTTTGTGATTCAACAAATACTCTTCACCGCGTTTTCAGAATTTAGGTATTGGCACAACAGATTATTGGTTGGACACTGCAAAAACAGTCCTATCCAACTTTCCAAATGCTCCAAATATATGAAGCAAAAAGCAACTGGTACCATAATAAAAGCTTTGGGTACCAAGCATACAGACGGGCAAAATCTTAAGCCAAAGAGGAACAGTTAGATTTCCTTCTCTCTGCCCAAACTATACAGAGGATGTAATATTTCATCATAAAAGATTGCCATGGAAGATATTTGCCTGCATTTTTTTAATACAGTCTATTTGGCAGCTACAGGGGAATAGGCCATTAGGTATTTTTCCATCTCTAACGTCTATTATTCTAATTTCATCTAGAAATAGCAGTCCAGTATCCATCCATAGCAGTGAAGCTAGAAAGGTAGAGTTAAACACAGACATAAAAACACAGGCTGCTGGAATAGCCAATATGATCAGTTGTCCATATCTGATAGGAATCTGATAGTCTAACTTCTTACCTTTAAGCCCGAAAATATCCGTCATCATAGAGTGGGAATTCATTTCTAGAAACAAACAAAAAACTTTGAAAATAATCTTCCAGGCATATGTTGGAGTTACCTCACTACCCTGTCCTCTCTTTTTGTGCTGATGTGTCATATCCTGTGAATAAGGCAAGACAGACTCTCTGAAATGTTGCGATGGTTTTATCTTCACCTTGTCAGAGCTCTGCTGAGTGATAGAACAGGTTTTGAATGGTCTATTCTCTCTGGAGTGAGAGAATAGTGTCAACACTGCTCTAGATTTCAGATCTGGCAAAACGTGCCTGAAGGTCACATGGAAGAACAGTAAGTTTTAAATGACATATCAGTTCTCATACGACTCCTGTGAAGGATTGCCATCAATAAGATAAAGTTTTCTTAAAAATTAAATGTTATTCTTGCATCTCTTATTCTGAATAACTCATCACAGCACTGAGTTAAATAAGGCAGGCATCTCTTTTAGATGTGGAGTGATAAGCACCAATTACCTTCCATTTCTAATGAAATGCCATGAGTACATTTTAGTCCTAGCATCAGAGGTGCTCACAGGCTAGCAGAGCTCCATAGCTGAATAAGCCTTTCTTGACATTAGGAATCACGAACATTCAGTTTTTCTTTGGAAAACCTAATGCACTTGTGTCTGTTGTGGAAAAAATCTTGCAGACAAGCTTTGAAGATAACCACTGCAACAAAGGATTAATTCTCTTAATTTCCCAGGTGTCTTCTGTAGTTCAGTATAAAATAAAGAGTATCTTCCCTACAAATGACAAGTCAGAGTGAATGAAACCAATGGTGCAGGTTACAACCTTTCAAGTTTCTCCTGAAGATCATACTAACTGTCCAGAAAAAATTAACAATCATTTAAAAATTAGCTTGAATGTTGGCTTATGGTACCAAACAGTTTACATAACTTGTTCAATGTATTTTGTTCAAAAGAATGTGCAGTATATTGTGAACACATATTTTATAAGTCACTTGGAATTTCCTCATTAATTTACAAATCAGTTTTTCTTTCATGTATTTTCAGTACACTGAACCACTGGATCTTTCCCCTTAGAAAACGTGATCTTTCATCCCAATAGCTAATACATGGATGTAAACAGTGCCCATGAGCATTAAAATATTAAGTGCTGCAATGGAACCCTGTAAAATGACTCTCTTTACATCTAGATCCAGCTTTAGTTCTACAGATCCAGAATGTTTTGCTTCTCATATCTCCTACCATGGAAAAAAAAATCTCAGTGGACATACTACTATACTACACTGTGAGCTGGTTGTGGTCAACCCCAGAAAGAAAGGATGGTGGGGTTGTTTGGGAGCTAGTCTGAGACTTGGAATATCTTCATTTCTTTGTATCACCACAGCACTGGATAAAAGGAGTGTTCATCTTGAATTCTCAAAGGCAGATGTTCCACGTGGAAAGGTATTCTCAGTCTCATGGGTGAACATCTACTTGCATTTCACACACAGAAAATCCCTTCAGGCAGGATATAAAATCTGGGGTACCCACTGCAGTCAGAACTACTGTCCTGTCACTGTTCTACCACTTTATCATTTCAATATGGAGTGTACAACTATCCCCCAAAGTACACACATCGTGTCTCATTTCAAACACCCTCCAAAAGTCCCCTGTGGCCAGCTGCTTGCCTGCCAACTGACTTAATCTGCTACATAACACTGCTACCCCTATACTATCCAGGATGGGTTTACCGAGTCAATGATTTCATACATTGAGTCTGATCAACATCCTGGCTACTCAGATCTTACCAACACATGCAAGGACTGTCTCACCAAACCACTCAGAGAACAAAAATACCAACACATCCATTTCATCATGGCCCTCCATCTCCCTTTGCACCAGCCACTCAGGCATGCTGCTCTTCAAAATACCTGTTTCAAAAAGCTGCAGCATGCAAAGTAAAGGAATCCCAGACCACACCTCATTTTGACAGACTGAAAGAACTGATCAGAAGCCACTGAAATGAAAATGAGTGAGACTTGATTAAATTTGTTAAATATAAATAGGACAAAGACCAAATCACAAACACACTATGCTTCAAAAGGGTCAGATTCACAGGGTTGGAAACAATTACGAGCCAAATCATGGAGAGAAAATTTTGAAAAGAAAACAAAAGCAATAATTAGGGGCTGTTTAAAAACAGAGCTCTGAACACCTAAAGAGCCACAGTCACACACAGAAAAATGAAGTTTATGCTGGTGGCACACAGGGAATGTGGCTGAACTTTTCTACACCCTGCAAGCCACCAGAATCTGAAGACAGGCTAGAAGTACTTCTGGGTTGCAAATCTCTCCACATCTCCCTAAGGAGCTGAATCCCATGGACCAAAAGCCTAGCTGTGGTTTCTGATCCTCATGCTTCCTCTTGGCAACACCATCACTCCCTCTCCAAGGATGACAACAAACATACCCACCTACAAAGCTTTGAGCAGAGTTTGCTAACACAACATAGCCCTTCATTTCAAACAAAAACACAATAAAGTATAAGCCACATGTGACTAAATATCCCCCAAAATGCAATCTCCTCACTTCAGTTCATCTTTTCTTTTCCCAGAGACATGGTTGGTCTCTGTTTAGCAAGGCAGCTAATGGCTTCTCTTCTTTAGCCTTCCATAGTTTTATGTTTGAGCAAAGCCTACTGTGACACAAAACACTATCAGCTCCTTCCCTTTTCCTTGCAGAAGGTTCTCTGGTGATTCAGCAAGGAGCTGCAGAATCTCCAGTGTCTGCCCATGGTCTGGGAGTGATGTGACAGAGACTACAGTTTCACGGGTATCGTGGGCTGATCCAGCAGCTCACCTCTGATGGAAGTAGACTCACTCCCCAGTGGTAATCTATCGCAGCAAAAAAAATAGGGAGTTTTCTGCTGGCTTAGTAACTTGAAATGGCACAAGGAAAGGTCCCGTAAGAACCAGACCCAGCACAAGAGTGGACAACTCAGTGGAACATGGTGTGAAGAAAGAGAGGAATAGAGAAGGGAAAACAAACAAAACCATCCCTTTCAGCAGAGCTGAACTATCACATTAGCTCCCCTGCTTGTGAAACCACAGGCTGAGAACTTGCTACAGGGCAATAACTCATCTGCAGAACCTCTCATAAAATGTAATCTGATATTCTCAGGTAGAACTCATAAGTCACCCATTAGCTCCCCAAAATATCACACATATTAAATAACAGCCTAGCTAAAGGGAAAGTAAAATTAGCCATAAAAATATTTAGATAACTCATGAAAAAAAGAGAAGTAGGCAGCAACTCATAGAAATCATAAGCCAGAAAACGGAGAAGGAAGGCAACACGTCTGAGGGAGGCAAATTCTGTGACTACCTGAACACACTAAGAAAGGAGAGATTTTGCTCTTCGGATGTTTGCTCTGAATTTTTGGGGGGGAAGGGAGTGTTGAATTCTTGTCTTTTTGCTATATATCAAAACCAATACTGGTCCATTTTTGGATAGACAAAGCAGGTAATAATAAAGAGGCAGAAGTCTTTTACAAATAGTCTTATCCAGCATTACAGAAAAAGCAGCTGATATGCATAAATAAAATGAAGGTGAATTAACTGGCACTGGAAACAAAGAATACCAGCCAAAAAATATATATTACCAACTGGAGACATTCTTAAATGAGCAGGTCTAGGTTGTGCACATCCAAAGGTTGTAGAAGAGCAGACTGACAAGTACTCTGAACTTATTCCTCTTCATTGCCTTAACATGACTGATTTAGATAGAAATATCTAACATCTAAGATTAGATGAGACAAAGCTGAGTCTAAGTATTGATTGTCAGTAAATTTCAGTGTGCTGCAGAAATACAAGATGTCTGGAAGAATGCTAATGTTGTGCCAGTCTCCTAGAAGGACAAAGCATTGGCCTGCCAACCAGACTGGTCTTATCCATCTTGATATGAGACCCAGTTAACAAAAAATTAAAGGAGATTAAAATAATGAATACGAGTCAAAACAGGTATCTGGAAAGCAGGCCTCATCAAACTAATGATATTATGAAATTCCATACTGATGACAAAAGATTTCTCAAGAAAGCACTTGACGTGAGATGTTGTAATATCTTAATAAATCAATCATCAGAATGATACAAAAACCACCTAAAACTCATTGAAGAGAATAAAAATACATAGATGAGAAGGCACAAAGGATAAAAGCATGAATAAGAAATAACCAGTGAATATGTTTCTAGTGCAATCATTCAGGAATCAGTTCTCGATCCTCTGATATCTGGCCTTCTAATTGGACCTTCTTCAAGCCATGGAGCAAACAGTACCATCCACGTACCCCAAATGAGGTATTATATTAGAGAAAGCAGGAGGCTGTGGTGAAAGTACAAGTGAATTAATGAGTTAGCATGGCCAAAATAGCTAATAGCTTATTATTGGGTGCCTCCACAAAGAACACTGAGTTGGAGTACAGCCACTGTCATACCACCATACTTGGCACTGATATGACCAGTGATGAAATATTACAATAGCTAGCTGCTGTCTAGCGATGCTGTCCACAATTCTAGGGGGATGCTTGTAGAGCATTTGGAGAAGAGCCACAAGAGGCATCAGAAAACTGTAAAACATCTTATGGTGAAAGATTTAGGAAGATCAGCTGATCTCCTTAGCTTATAAAAAGTAAGTTTCAAAGAGAGTAAGAGTGATCTGTATGATGTACATGGAGAACATAAATCTGTTCATAGGAACTCTTAAATATAGCAGAGAAAAAAAAGATTCTAATGGCCAGAAGTTAAACATGTTCAGAGTAAAAAAAAAAAAAAATTATGGTGTATTCCATAGGTTTAAATTCACTAGTAAGGGGACATTTTTCCAGTGGAAAAATGTTAGGGGACTAGAAAAGGAAACAAACAAAACCCACTGCCTTAATGCAACCAGAGTTGTTGGACTTAAAGCACAAATTAGAACAGGGAAATCCTGTGGCACATACTAAGCACGAGGTCATACCAAACAACCACAACAGTTTAATCGCATCTAAAATCTATTAATTAATATTTTAGGTAATCAATTGCCCTGTTGAAACTGGATGCAAAATTATGATTAAAATTTTCAAAAGGCTTTATTAGCAGTTTCCTTGAAGGCATAGATAAATCCGCCAAAAGTTTTTCTAAAATTTCTTTCAAGAACTAGGTCCATAAAGCCTTTCACTTGCCTAAATATGCTTTCACATTTGAGAATCTTACTGGTTGCCTTTTTTTTGGCACTTCTTAATTCTTGGAAGCCTGCTATTTGAAATTCTAAAAATCAGGGTATTCTATGATCAAAACAATCCAAATTTTGGAAGTTTCATTTCACAAACACATCTGATTTCATAAATCAAGATAGAATGAAGTATCATGGAAAACAGTGAACCACTTTGTCCAGTTCACTGGTAGTGAATTAAATGGATATCTCTCTTTAATTAGGTATACATTTCAAAGGGACAAATGATCCTTAGCAAGATGAAAAATCAAAGGGAGGATTAAAAACTCTTCCATCTCTTGTTGTTCTTGTAGAGTTGAATGAGCTAAAAACTTTTATCATACTAAATTAAAATTTTATAAAACATATAATTTACTAGGTTACTCTATTAGAAGCTTTAGCTTTTTCAGGGAGTTAGTTTCAATCCATCACCACTATAAGGATTACACCAGCCTTACTTTCAACAAAGAACTTCCTATATTATCTTTTACTAAAATTCTATTCTCCAGTAGGCAAGCATTATTACCACTGAATACAATGGGAATTGTTTGTGCAAAAATGAATGCCCTTTGTGCTTTATGTTATGGATCTTTGCATCCTGATATGCCAGTTTAAGAGTTATAATTTGATGGAAAAGTATAGCAATCTATTAAAATACATTTTTACATTTCAAAATGGGAATTTGACACTTGTTGATTGTTGATAATTACAAGTCGATTAAACAACATATCTTTAAAAGGAACAATGTCCAAATTCATGCTTTGTTTATGCATTAATAATACAAACAGGAACTGTGGTGAATGTTTTCAAGGGCACAATCTGAAGATAATGCTTTTATACAGATCTTGTTAGGAGTATATATTATGCTGAATAACTCTTTCTACACATAATAGGATGTGGAATAGAACCACTTGCTGTGACAAAAGCCCAAGTGCATTTCCAAAGCTGGCAGTCAGGGAAGAAGTATTCCCCTCTCACAAACTGAGCATATTTAGTACGGAAATATACAAGATGACAGACAAAAGTAGCCTCAGTGCTGGCTCTCTTGACTGAAAGATAGGTTGGACTTCAGCCAAGAGACTTCACTTTCCTCTTTTTGCCTCCATGAGACTACCTTCATCCCTGCCTCAAGGTACTCTGAGAGGGGAGGAGGGGAGAGAGAGCTCTGTCATTGTGCATTTCCCTTGCTCCTTTAAAATGGCTGGAAGGCAAGTTGAGAGGGTCTGACAAGCACTACCCACACGTGCTGAACAGCGAATGGAGAAAAACAGCAAGTAATAGTGGCAAGGGGCACACCCTTCTGAAAAAAACAAAACAACCCAAAACCTCAGGCAAATGGAAATGAGCAGAAAGGTAAGTCTCCTACAGGAAATCAGACAAGTCTGCATGGCTTTCAGTGCTAGCACGCACAATCTGGAGACAGAAGATGCTGCTGCCCACACAGTCCCCTGTAACACTTTAACGGGTCTCAGAGCAGAGGCTCTTTCCTTCACAAGCTTCAGATTTGCCAGAAATTGTAACTGGTTTGTCTGGAAAAAGTGTCATTGTTATTGTTCATAATAACTTCTAGTTCATTGGTAGTATAAACCATAAAAGTAATGGATAGTATTCATATTCCTTCTCATGTGTATACAAGGTGCTCTAGATAGGCTAGCAAAACTCAGAGCACCTGCAGAACTTCTAAGCACATCTGAGGAGATTCTACCATGCTATCTGGTAACTAGTGTTGTGTTCTGAGCAGCAGATGAGCAAATAACTGGGAGACAGCAGCTCTTCATCTCAGATCTCACTGGGTCATAGTACAGAGGAGGAGAACAGTCAGCCTGAGGAGTTACAGCAGAATGGCAGCCCCTTTCACTTCAGAGGCTGAAGATGCAATTCAGCACGAGGGCTAAGCCAACAGTTTGCTGCTGCCCATAGAAGCAGTCCAGCTCATGCCTCTCTCTTCTCCTCCCAACCACACTTCCAGCTGCATGATCCTCCTGCTTCCCTGGAGCTGCCTCTGGTACTCAGCTGACCCTTTGGAGAGCTGACTCAGCTCTACAAGCTGGCAGAAAACTCACCCAGCAGGAAAAAAAGAAAAAAAGGCAAATAGACTTTTGCCAGGCTATTGCTGACAGAAAATCCTGAGGGATCAGATGAGTGCCAGAACCTGTTGTACCTCCAGGCCTGAGGAAGAGTGAGGGATGTGGAGAAGTAAGGGGGCAGGCCTGCTCTTTTCAGGGGCAGCGACTCAGACCTTAGACTGACTCAGACATCTACTCAAACCGCACCTGAAAAATATGTTTACACTGAGACTACAGTTTCCTGGTAGCCTAAGCTAATCTAACCAGTGGCTGCTGCAGTTTTGCCCTCCCTCATAGGCCCTGCTAGCCTTATACCGGCTTGGGCACTTACTAGACCCCTTGAGGGCCTTTTTCAGCAAGCTGACCTGATGGAAAACTAACCACTTTCCCTCTCCAATGGAGTAGTTTTCTGCTGAATTAACACATTGAAAGGGTGCCATAAGAGGTCCAACAAGCTCTACAACCCTGCAGCGGAGAGGGCAGGAATGTGCAATCTGGGCAGGGAGAAAGGCGGGAAGTCAGCAGGCAGTGGTTAGATTGGCTTTGGTTGGCAAGGAGCCAGAGGTATGACTGCAGCTCACAAAGACAGATCCAAGCCAACTTGAAGTGAACCATGTCAGGTGCTGATAGCAGCATAGGGGCAATACTACGTGTTTCAGTTGCCAAGAACTTCCACAGTGTCCCCTGAGAGGCAGTACAACCTGTTTTGAAGGTGACACCATCACTGGGTATCTAAGCTAACTTGTTCACAAGTAGTTTTGGTATGTCTTCAAGAGTTGCAACCTCATATCTGGTTGCTTTGGTGCAGTGGACAGCCTCTTAAAAGGCCTCTTCTCTGACAGCAACAGTCTGTCAGCGTCACAGGAGGACAGAGCACTGGCTGAATTTAAAACACTACTTTTTCTCAGCATGGTTGTGAAGAGAGAAACATACTGAACAAGGTCTTAGTAAGCTCACAAGCTTCCAGAAAACTCTCCTGGAGAGACAGAGGAGGGGAAAGGCCACTTGCCAGAGGTTGATCTGTCCAATTCAAAGAAATTAATTTGTTAGTTGCAGTAGGAGTGCTTGCAGCTGCTGCCTCCTCAGGCAGAAATCCTGAACAGTAAGAAAACACGGCATCAACTCTCCTAGAATTAAATGAGAGGTAAGTGCCCAGCAGTCAGGTCTCAGAAGATTCTGTGGCTTCAAATCAATTAGATAACAAACTTAACATTCCCATTTGCTATATTAAATAGTTACTGCTCATAATGGCAACTCTGTTTAAAATACACACTGCATGTTAACATACAGGGTAGTTGGCATGAGATACCAAAACACTCTCAAGCACTTAAAAAAACCCAAACCTGAAATCAAAACTTCACCTTGCTAAAATCATAGGTCTCTCCTACAAAGCGCAGTTAAAGCAGAGAGTTCAGGCTGGTAGGAGCCACTTGCTGTGTGTGCCATGGTGCTGCACACATACTCAGGATTCCCGAGCCCATGAAGGGGAAAGAGAGAGCGAGTGCTAACAACTGTGTGATTACAAAACTGTGTTTGCTTATTTTTTCTTTTTTGCCTCAGAAGATAAGAACAGTTGGAGAAGTATATACTGTGGGGCCTCAGCAAATCTACTGCCAGGATTTGCTGTTTGAGGCTTTCATCCATGGAGTTTAATCCAAATTAGTAGGAGCTTCAGAAAAGGATTCTGGCAGAGTCACAGCTGGGAAGATTTTAATCATTAATTCTGCCAAGCATATAAAAATACAATTAAAAAAAAAGAAAAGGGGGTGGGATATAATGGTTCTTGGCACAAACACGTTTTGTTTATCTTTTAAAGTAAAAACAAAAAACAAAAGAAATTCTATATTTTATTAAGAAATGTTCTATATCTTTGTCTACTTTGTTGTTTTTATGTAAAGCTTCAAAAGCTATTCTAAAATTAATTTTTTACTGAAGTAGAAATTTCTTTAATTTTAAAAAGAGGGGCAGGAGGTTCCACTTCCCTTGCCCCAAAGACACAGGCCTGTGCACTTTCTTGGCAGGTCATTCCCTGTAGCAAACAGAATAGTTTATCAAGTTCAAACTGCAGCTTGTCAGATTGCTCCAGAGCAAACCATAATACTGGAACAGAAAAAATTTACACAATACTTGGGAGCTTGTGAAAATTTGCCTCTCTCTGGATGCTGTTGTCACTCAGGCAGACAAAACTGAATGGCCAACCACTGTCCATACCAGCTGCTTTGAAATTACATGATTGAGCAGATTTATCATGTTACTGGGTAAGAATAAGCTGCTTCCAGTAACCACTATCAAAGAACCATACACAGGTGCACACATCCCTCTGTGACAGCTCTTGTCACGAGCAGCAGAGACTAAAACATGACATTTTCCAAATGCCAATTCTGACAAAAAGTTATTCTGATTAAGCAAACCAGCCCTTCTCTTCTCACATAATTTCATTACTTTTTTCTAAGGAATGTTGTGTAAAGGAGTGACGTTCAAACAAAAGCATACAAATACTATCTGCTGTATACACATTTGGAAAAGAGTGGACTCTCCTAAGCTTTCCTAAATTGTTATGGTTTTATTTTTTTGCAAGACAAGAGGTTCTCCCCAAGACAGAAGAGTGCCCTCAGTGGGACTGCTTGTGACTTAGTTATTCAAGGCACAGTTACTGTAATAAACATATCGCATCTGCCTAGCACTTCTAATCTCAGGATCTCACAGCTTTATACAAACAGTTGCAAAACAAACCTGTAGAGTAGAACGTTTTATAATGGCACGAACTGCAGCCAAAGAAGCATTATTCCACTCAATCATGTACACAAGTAATAGGACCACAATTTAGCGCAGAAGATTCTCTGTGTGTAAGGACCTATCCTTCCAGTTGACTAGACCCAACTACCAAGGGATTTCATCCACATAAACAAAAGCTATTTTTCATCTCTAGCCAAAAATCACAATATTTTATGAACCTTCCCTATTACTTGCTAAGAACTTTCATAGCTATCCTATACTGAAATTACCCACTTGTGTTTCTTCCAATGCTGCATGCAGTAGAAGAAAGACAGATCAAGGATTAGTCTTGCTCCAAAAGGCAATCATCAACATTCCCAGTCTTCAGTGGGAATCTCTCATATCAGGCTCAGGATAAAGCAAAGACACTATGGGCTGTCCAGTCCTGGCACTAAATATCTGTCCTTAGTCATCACTCAGAGACATCACATCTTTTGGGCCAGACTTTTACAGAAGGAAGTATTACGTTTAATTGCTATGTGCTTGTTTTGCCAATGGTATCTCCTTATGGAGATGAGATTGTTTAGTTAAGTTATGTATTTGACTAGAATTAATTACTAAGCCCATCACATACAATAATATATGGTTTTTTGAACTGCACTAGTGTGTGAATCAATCTATGAAGAATAAACCAAAGAGATACTGAATCACTGCTGGTGAAAGTTTTAAATTACACTTTTTTATAGCAAGTAGCATTTTCACTGAAAAAGAAATTTGAAAAACAAAGTTTTAATAAAAAATAGTTTTGGAAAGATACAAAACAGTGATAATATTATACTGTTTATACATTCTTGGAAGGGAAGGTATTTTATTTTAAGTATTTTTATTTAAAGCAACAGAAATTTGGGATTAGAATCCCAAATGATGACTGACAATCATTTCTTTGCACAAAATATTCTCTTTCCAGCACCCCAAAATTGAATTAAATAAATTAACATTTGTGGAATAACTTCTGTGGAATTTTAAATAAAATGAAATATCCTGTTGCTACCCAATCATACTCAGAATACTCTGTCAAACTTGACACATAGCATAGAAGCTTCCTGTGCTTAGGTCTGCTATGGTTTGTCAGAAATTTATAATATATTTCCTGGATACCTTACTGAGTGTAGAGATACTTAATAGAATGTGGTTGCAACTTGAACTGGTTCAGCTCTATCACAGCCACGATACTGAATACAGCACAACCTACTGTCAATGGATTTATTTATTTTTCATCTGTCTAACTTGTTTTAAGCAACATACAAGAATTTAAAATGATCTCCTACTTAGTAAACCTGTCTTCAGGTCCAATATCCTTAGTGCAGCCAGAGGGACTGTCCTTTCTCTGGGATCTTGGTTGATGAGATCTTCTAGCTGATTACATGTCTCTCTTGAGAGGTGTCCTACACATCCACAGGCTCAGGAAAACTGCAACTGATCAGAGGAACTGTACAAAATGACAGCAGCCATGATAGAAAATTATAATGAAAAATATTGCAAGTGTACATACATTAACAGACATTTCTACAGTCCTGTAGGCCAACAAAGAACATCAGAGAAATGTATTTAAAAGGGTAGCATGAAGGCAGATAAGATACCATATTCCACTGTTTTAACGATACCTAGGTATCACTGAAAGCTGACCAAAATCAATGAAATAAGAGAACAAAGTTAAAAAACTACTTTTTTTTTTCCAAATAGCAAACAAAACAGAAAGCAAGAGAGGGATACCAGGCTTTTCATCCTTCTGGGTATCCACAACTATTTACTTTTTCAGGAGCATGGAAGAAACTTCCAGACCTAAAAACACCCTTGTTCAACTCCGGACCTCATTTTAGACTCCAGACCAAACTGTGAAAGGGTGAAAAGAAGGGTAAGCAAAGAGAAACATGGTTGTGAAGGGAACTTAGCAAGCAGAGAACAACCTCTGCTTTTTGGAGACTTTATCAGTCTCCTGACAGCTAACTCCAGAGCTGCTCATCATCTGACAGGGAAAGTAGCAAGCACAGTATGCTCCAGTCTTGCCCTCTCACACAGGACATTATTGTCTCTGGAAAACCTGTGGTTAGAGGACAGTGCACAGTCACAGGGTCACCTTCTCTGTGACACCCTTTTGCTGGTGGCCAGAGGCTGTGGAGCTGTCCTGGAGATGGTGGAAATAACTATTAACGAAGAGATGTCAAAAAGCAGCAACAGAAAGAAAGAGAAGGTCCAGAATTATTAAGATACTTCCTCCCTTTAACAGTTCTGTAGTTTCCTGCAATACCAGAATAGCCTGAGAGAAAGCCTGTACTTTTAGCTTCTAAGTAGCAATTTTCAGTATTTTTGGACAGGTGAACCTTGACTGAGAATTCACAAAAATTTGACTACCTTTTGCCAACTTCCACCTCCATGGATACCAATGGCCCTCTTATGTCATAATTCTGAGCTAAAATACTGTAGATTAGGTGCAATGGAAAGAGAGAAGAGAAGCCAAACAATTAAGGACTTCCTCTTCAATTTTCTAGCCCCAGTGAACAGGTAGAGAGGAAGGAAGGGTGCTGTGGAAACAATGATCTTGTTTTACTAGAGAAGACCTAGAGTTAGATATTCTTCCAATAATGGACATCAGTTTCTTAGGCTGGAGATGTGCCGAGGCCTACACTCTCCTTGGGATTTTCAATAACCTGACACACCTGCTTCACTCCTGGCATTAAACGTGCTGAAGACAAACTACTGATTTTGAGTTTTTGTGAATTTGTGTCATAGCTTGAAGTAGAAGTGGAAAGCTCAGTTGGGACCTTTACGTTCCTTCTAAAAAAACTTTGTTAGTTTTTTATTTGGGTCTTCTTGTTTCAAAGAGAAGATCCAGAAGATGCAAGACCAGCATTGATTGTAGCAGCAGCAATAAAAATTGTTAGGATTTTTGCCTCAGCGTCTTTTTCCATGTGGGTTCTCTGATGTTTAACGAGAGCTGAGCTCACACTACAGCCTTTTACTTGGAAGAGAAAGGAACTAGATCTCTCTCCTCAACACTTCCGCTGCTTTGGACAAGATTTGTAGATCCTGGTTGTCTGTAAGACCTTGTCAAACCTTGACCTTTTGTCAGACTTGTTCAAGCTGGCCAAGAGGTAAAAAAAGATTATTAGAGAAGGACAGGCAGGGCACACAAGGAATGCAGAGCAAATGTTTCCTCTATTTTTCTATTTCCTCTCCCTATGGATAGGTGGGAGGCTTGGCAGCCACAAACACTCCCATCAGGTAAAGGGGACTCTTCCCCTTTATTGACTCAACAAATCGCTCACTAGAGCGAGACAGCCTCTGCCCATATGACCTTGCATCCATTTTCAGCTCCTCCCTCTATCCAATTTGCTTCAGTACAACAAAGCTCTCCAAAAATAACATTTATTTTTCAAAACTGGAAAATGGCACAAACCACCCCAAAGGAGAGAATGACAACAGAGTGAGTGCAGCGTGGGCTCATAAACTGACCCTCCCTGCCAAGGACAGGAAACTGGAACTTTAAGAAAAGAGACTGAATGGAACCAGATTGAATGAAAGTGCCAGCAACCGCTGCGATCAATGGCCAAATCCTGCCGAAACACTAATTCGCCTGCATACAAGAGGGACAAAACTTGCACAAATACGAGAATCCTTCGCTATACTTTATCACAGCTCTACAGTTATACCTCTCTGTTTTGCAAGTCTGTACACACAATAGTCTGGAGTATGCACATTATATTAGAAATGTAGCTATCAGAAGTATTTCCAAATGATAGTCTTAATGTTGGGGATCAGTATAGTTTGAACATCTGATTTCAATTCTATATCGTTTTTGATTAGTGGATGTTGATGCAGTACCCCAAATATGCTTACAGTTTCTGTTCAAAATGGTATTCTTCAGCAATTATAGAGCAGTTACACATGAACTGCTAACAGAGGCCACACACCACTGCTGAATGGACTGAAAATTGGACTAGGCAGAGCAGAAATAAACTAAATCATTCTTTTTGAACAAACAGAGCTAGATTTGCCACTACCTTACATCTTGCATAGCCATTTAGATCATGTCTATGTAGGGTAACTTCTACGAAAATTAAGTTAGAAATGTGTAAAAAATCCATCTACAAAAACTCCTTGCCCAGGAAGACCAGAAAGTAATTTTAATTTGTAAAGTAATAAATGCTGAATGCCAAATTGTAATGCTAAAATTGAAGTCATAAGTTACATGAAGACAATTGTGCAGAAGCAGTAATTTTTTTGATGTAATATTTGAAAGTGATCAATTCAAATTCAGCTTTTGAAAAATTTTCTGAGCTTTGATCTTGCTCCAAGTTTAGTCCAGAACAACTATTATACGGCTGACATTAAAAGTCTCAAAACAAAGTGATTTATAATGGAATGAGAGAAAATAAATCACTATCTGAGAACCTCCTAAGACACCACAGATTAGATCCAGAAGGTCAGACAAAGTTGTCATTGAGTATTTGAGCTCTCCCTGCTGCAGCTGAGGACCACAACACATGGAAAAGTGAATTTAGTTAATGAACTAAATCAGATACACACAATGACTTGTGCCTGCCTAGATATCACTGCAAAGACTGTAATACGACCACAGTCAATAACCTTCAGCAAATTAGGAAGAAAGGGTTTATCTGGCTGGAGGAAATTTCACCAGTGCCCTGCTGAAGTATATTTGACTATATTTGACCACCAAAATGAGAAAAGCCATTAACATCCTGAATTAATGGGCTTAGTGGTTTTCAAATAAGGTATTTTCATGATGGACATGGTGTGGATTCAGCAAAGTTTTCCCTTTAACAAATACAGCTTCAATTTCAAAGATTTGATTAGGCTTAATACCATTAGGGAACTATTACTGATTTTATGCTGTTGTTGTTACTGCTCTAACTATCAGTTTCTGAACCAAAAATTGCAGACAGTTGGCTTGACCAAGAGTCAAGGTTTAGGAATGCAAGAACAAATCCAAGGTACAGATGAGCTTCAGATGTGGACAGGCTTCATAGGGTTTAATAGGCTCTCCAGAGTTTGTCAGGTCACAGAGGCTTTTTTGTGTATGCATTTGTTTCTTTATGTTTTCTGTTTGTTTTAAGCACTGCTGGCTTCAGACAGAGCAATTGGAATTCATATGAGCAGTTATTGCATGCAACAATTAAAAAAAATAGCCTCACAACAAGCTTAGCTGTTTTTATTGTATACCATTTACAAAAAAACAAAACAAATGAAAATGATCTTCTTAATAAGCAATCCTTGATCACCACCATGTGTTTCTAAAACAGCCAGATGTTCACAGCTTAAGAAGCCAAATAATACTACTACTTTTTGTAAATGTTAACGGTGAAAGAACAATAATAATGGTTTTAGTCAATCATCATTAGTACTTGAAAGTACAAATATAAATTAAATAAGGCTCAAAAACTTGTACAATAAAATCTGCTATAAACAAAGCTAATTAAAAAAAAACTGCTCTCAACCTGTGTTGTGGGTTTCATCTTGTTTTAAAATCAAAAGCAGTATTTATTTTCTGAAGCATCCAGATGAATGTTCACATCCAGATGTCCTTACAAAGAAACACGATCTTCATTCTTTCCTCATTTTTTAATCTGTTTATATTATATTTTACTTCTGGTTGTCTTTTTCTTCCTTGGCAATCCTCTTTGTCACACCACTGAAATACTTCTCACGAAAAGAATTGTGTCCCCTGTACGGCATATACCGACCATCCAACGAGTAAGAATTCTGATCGTGATCCTGCATGGTATCAAAAGGCAAGTGTTAGAATTTATGGTAGTAAGTTCGGTGTGTATTGCCATTGTTTGTCCTCAAAACTTTTTCAAGCAACTGCAAGTAAAATTAAGTATTTGCCACTGAATTGCAAAAATTAAAGAATTCCAAAATGATTAAAGAATTAAGATTAATTAAAGAATTCCAAAAATACAATGATAAGGTTTTCATTAGGATTAAGAAGAACACAGACATCCTACTGCAAACTCTAATACTAAACATAAATGAGAACTCATATGCAATAGATAATATGGCCTGTAACATCGACAAATACAATCTGCAAGCAGACAAGTTTTTTTTTTTTTTTTTTTTTTTTTTTAAGTATTCAAATTTCCATTATTCTACTCTGTGCAAGTTGTCAATATCAGACATTTGAAACTTGAAATATGCTGAATCACTGGAAACATCTCAGCTACCATTAACACAATTCAACCCTTCCATGAATGAATGGGAGCATAGGTACTATGCCACACAAACTTCTGTAATGGAAAAATCTACAGATTAGTTTCTGGAAAAAATACCACCTGTAAAATCCAATCACTCAGAGGTTTGTGGAAAGCAGATACAAACAGGAGAGAAAAATGAATGACTAACATGAGTTCCTACAAATACCGAAGCACTACAGAGGATATTTTCCTTGTTTAGCTTTTACCTACCTCAAAGTTAAAACTGACATTGTAAATCCTTACACATAACACCTATTTGACATCAGTCAAGAATACAGTTTAGAAAACTTGAAGGATTTAGTTTGTCACATACAATGGTTTTATACAATTAAATATTGAGATACTTGTCAACTATTGTTATCAATATTCTAACATAAATGATACATCAAACTTAAATTTCAGTGCTAAAGAAAACCGATGGTGACGTTAAAAACAGCTTAGCACTTACGGTTGATGTCAGTTTATCGCACTCACTAACAAGACAGAACTGATATAAACAGTCTCTCAAGAAAAATCAAACTGGGCAAAGAAAAAGATAGAAACATAAAATAGAACTAGAACTCTTCTCTGAAAAGTGTTTCTTCTCGATACATACTCATGGCTTACTGCAAGTTTTTACTTTAAAAAATTCAGCAACATAACAGATTGGTTCATTACTTAAGTTTACAATTCAGGGTTATTCATTCATACTTGAAAATTAGGTTGCTGTAGAATGCTTTAGCACAAGTAGCAATAACCTGGAGGTAAATAAAGTCTGTATTTTCATACATTACCAAACTAGTAAATACAAGTGTGAACTGAACTCTAGTGAACATCTCTCCCTTCAGCTATTTTGTAGCCTTTCTAAGCTTTCACCTAGCCAGATCAACACCAGATCCTGTTTTGGAGCATACCTTAAGGCACATACTGAAGGAGTGAAACAAAAACTGGTAACACAGCAAGATATTTGTGTGCATGTACAAGTGCCCTCTTCTGGGCACAGTGAGATATTCCTATGGAAATAGTTTTCATCTGCTATCCTATAGGATACCAGTGGTGTGCCGCTGGCTTAAATTAACTAGCTAAATGTTTGGTTCCATGCGGAAACCTAATGTGTAAAACATGCACATCACCATGAGGAAATCAGTTCCATTTAAATACTGAGAAATTGGAAAGCAGTAAAAGAAAATGACCTCATTAAACCTATTACAAACATAGTATTATCTACTGTTTTTCGATCACCTGTGAAACCAGCTATCTCTAATACCCTTTTCAGGCTCATAATCAACAGGCTTTTAAAACAACCATGGGAAAAATTACTACTGGGAAACAGAAAACAAGGAGGACTTAAGACACAAAAGACATTCTCCTCTCAGCCAACCTGTACCCACTAGTTCTCCATTATACAGAATGACTCTGAGGAAAAGAGCACTTGTCCTTCCCCTGAATTTGCAGGTCAATAATCCTTCTTCAACCTTGTGGCAGACAGATGAGTGAACTTCTGCCTTAAACATTTCTTGGTACATAAGGTGCAAGCAAACCATAACCCCGAACAAGCCATCTGTCCCTGGCGGAAACAGGACTAAGCTGCTGTGACCCCCAAAATGGTCTCCCTGCGACCACCCAGGACACACCGAGCCTGCACTGAACGAGACCACAATCGGGCAGAGACTTTGGGACCTGGACTGTAAATTATTGCCGTTTTTAGCACAACTTCTATAAAACTTGCTTAGCATGAGTGGCTAAATTTGCTGAAGCCTTAGGCCGCACTCCCTAGTTCAGTGAGAAAGGGCCCCAGAGCTGGTGCAGGCGGGAATGACAAAGGAGTTACCAGCAGTTTGCATTCCTGTGCACTGCTGAAACAGTGCTAATTGCTGGAGTTACTACCTCTTTGTCAGGACCTTGAGAGATGATGGCGGGACCCGAGGAATGAAAACACACCTGTCTGCAGAAACTGCAACAGTAAAGATGAGGGAGAAAAAAAGCAGCCTGCCTAGGAACAACGATGAGACCCAATAAGGAGCAGGAGACCTCAGACCCAGAAATTACTATTGGTCTGAACTACCACGTGGAGGGGGGGAAACTTAATTTGAAAAAGGTGTAATTGCCCAGGGATCTCTTTGTTCGGGGTCCCTCTTCGGAGGCACCCAACTCAAGCTGTAACCACTGCACGCGTGTCATTACAATTTATTTATTTAATTTGCCTTGATTTTGGCTCCAAGCTTTTCAGCGGGAACCTAGGGTCGGACCCTGCTCGAGTTGTAATTACTGCACATGCATCGCCAAAACTTACACCCAGGGTGAAGAGGACCAACCCACCACCAGACGGCAGCCCCCCCCCCACTGCCGAGACTCCCAAAGGATGAGGACCAACGGGACACCACTGGATCCACGGGTGATGATATCTTTTCCTCTCTCTCTTTCTCCTCTCTCTTTTGTTGAATGTTGGTAAGATCTGTTCAAAACGTGTGGCACAGGACTTGTGTAGCTAGTTGCAGTAACCGCCATTGAATTATCCTATTTGACCACATGAGTTATTTTTTGTGTTAATAAATCATAAAACTGGTCAGCTGGTGTCGTTTCACCTTAATTCAGTCCAAGGGCATCACGAACTTGGTCGCTGGTCCCAAGGGGAGGGAAGTCATCCTAAATGACTCCTTTCAGGCCGCAACAAACCTTAACATAAATATTTAGATATCTTATTTGGTAGATTGAGTGGGAATTGTTTTAATGATAATCCTATGTAGTTTACATGTTTTGAGAAACGGATGGGATATTTGACCCTGAAGAATAATGATATATGAATTAACAGTATTTTAACATAAAAATTAAAGCGTATAACCTCTGAAAGGTCACACATCTGTATACCATTCATTTTGATTCCTTAACAAAACGCTGATTCAGGATGAAGGGAGGAAGGAAGAAAGGAACTACCCCCCACCCCACCTCCAAACTGGTTAGGGCAGAGAGAAGATGTGATATGTAAGAGAATAAACTTTAAGTTAAAACACGGCTATAAGAGGAGCATCTGTATTTGTCAAATGGAAAGAGGCTTGGTGCATCACACAACTGCAGAATCCGCTTTATAAGTCCATACGTTACCCAAAGCTGTGCTTGCTGGACCAGATGACATTTGCATTCAGGCAGTGACTTCTTTTGAGAGCTTACACGGAGAGCTCCTGGCCCACATCATAATTCCAGCCTTAAGAGCTTCCATTTCCTATCTCTCCCCTATACTGGCATGACTGCCCAATAAAGAAGGTAATGGTTTTAAAGAAAAGGCATAGATTGGGGAATGCTTCTTAAAAATGGAAAAGAAGAAATTCTGAACTATTTGGAAATGCCACTCAATGCTGACATGTAGTAATTGAAATAGTTTTACGGGGAATACAAGAACTGAAAATAAAAGTAATTCTTGGATTTCAGAGTCTAATAAATTCTGAACAAATTCTAATTTCGGTTATCCATTCTAGTTATTTTGTACCTACACAGGGAGCTGAATGTGTACAATCTGAACACTAGTGACAGGCAGCATTTAACTCTATAGAGACAAGAATGTGTCAAAAGTTCTTATTCATGAAACTGTTCTGACTAATTGGATTAGAATTTTCTTGGGCATCAGGCAACAGTTCATGTTAATAAGGAAGCCCATCAAATATTCTCAGTTAAATTCTATTTTGAGGAGCATAAACTGGTAGAATATGCATTCTAAAGAACTGGCAAGAATGTTTTGCAGTAAGAGGGTGGGCAGGACACAATAATGAATAAGTTGGACCAAGCCACAGAGATGATTTCAATTAAAGAGCATACCAGTGTCAGTTCTCCCTTAAGCCCATTAACTGTCCGATGCACTCAACATACAAGCTTTTCCTTTCCCTAGTTCTTGTTTGTTTATTCATTTTTTTAAGATTAAACTCAAGGAACAGAGCTGAATTGCAGTGCTTGAAGGGAGATAGTCCCTTTCTTCCTCTTAACATGACTCACTGGACGATGAAGAGAGAGTATTGCTTGTGCTGTACAGCTTTATGTAAGGATGAGTAGAAAGCATAAGGAAGCCTTTGTCACTTCATTTCCTTTGGAACAACTGTACAATGTCAGTTTTCAGGACAAAGTTTGTAACTGGTTATTCTGCATAAAATAGTGAAACTTCCCAAGAAGGCACTTCCTTCAGCCATGTGTAAAGATTGATCAGCAATAATCAGCTTACTTCGCAGTAAATCAGGTGTTTCTGCACTCTACCAGCACTACTGGAAAACAAAGATTTCTTTATTTGTAAAGGTCAGAACTGAAGATGTTCTTTACCCACTGGTCATTCATTTTTTAATCATCCTTGGTTTTTACTTTGAATACTTTGAGTTCTCAAAACAGCAGTCTAACCACAAACAACAGTCTTCACATAAAACTTATACTCCCAAATGTTTTACAATGACTCCTGTGACAATCCAAAACCATCAAATCTCTTCTCAAAAGTGAAAGCTACCAAACTGCTTTCAGCTAATTTGAGTTTTCAACTTAATGTTTTTTCTAAAGACAACACTAAAAAAGGTGTCACACGTTTCCAATAAATAATAACAGAAGTGGAAGAAAGAGGAGGGAGCTTACAGAAAACAAAAGTGAATTTTGTTTTTATTTAAACCTTTGCAGATATTAAGTGTAGTTCAAAAGGTTTTTATGAATCTACAGGCCTCAGTTCAGCCTTAGGGTAATTACCCACATTCAGCTTTTGTTTAAAAATCTTGCCTTATCACAACTCCCTACTACTCTACATCTGGTGCTGGACAGTAGCTACAGAAACCATTTGTACTAACACTCTACAGCTATAAACAACATCATGTAGTTTCCAAATCAAGGACAGAAGGATCACATCCAGGAACAGACATGGCTAATTTCAGTAGGAAAAACTCAACACCGATAGAGATTCTTAGTGTGACTGTGTGATGTGGAAATTTTAAACCCATTCAGCTTTGTGGATTTTTAAGCCCAATGTGCCAGAGCCCTTTCCTGGGTAGTTATTTGTTCAGAATTTGCCCTTCAGTCAAGTTTTCTTGCCATATAATTTTTCTAGGTGTCTTTCTCAATCCTTGTCAATTAGAGACCTCTCCTCCAACATTTTTAAGAAATCTCTATTAGAAACTTCAGAGTTAGGTAGCATTTACCAGCCAAATAGATATGATACACCTCTGTAAGACTGCCAGCAGAGGAGTGAAACAACTATCGAAGAGCTAGCAATTCTGCAATGGTCCAAAAAAACAAAACAAAACAAAACAAAAAAACCCCCCCCCACAAAAAAACATTATGGGGAAACCAACAAGCCTCAGAAAACAAAAAGCGAGATGCATCATTATAAAAAAAGAGAACACCAAACAATCCTAGCGTTAAAGATTGTTAGTAAGTCCACCCCTTCTGAAAATAGGGCACTGACCACCAAATACAGATTCCCAGGAATCCTTTTGGGTTACTTGGTAGTAACACTGTAAGTTGTTATATTCCAATTTTCTTAGTGACTAACCACTTACCAGTTTGACATTTAAATTAAAAAAAAAATCAGATATAGATAGAACAGATTAAGACTTTTCAGTCTTATATAAGTAGATTTTTAAAGGCTCTTGAAAAATAATCTGCCACAATGAAAAGTGCATTTTCACTTGGTTCAGTCCAGAAGAATTGGTTCAAACTGTCTCTGACCTAAATAAAAGACTGGAGTCCTAAAGCATAACAGTTCGCAGACCTTACAATAAAAAATCTGCTGAGCTAACAGCTATTCATATTCTTCCACTACCACTGCATTTCAGTTCTTAAATATGGATGCCCACAGTCCTTGGAGAGCTGAACTTCCATTTTTACTGCTTCAAAAACTCTCTCTACAGTTGAATGAGGCTAGACTAACATAGACCTACCTGCTCTAATATCACTTACCTTAGCGAGTTCTCTCTCAGGCTTATAGATATTGGGGAGATCCATAACCATTTAAAACCAGAAGAAGGGAAACTAAAATCCACAGAAAAAAAAGTAATACATCAGGCTAGTAAGCCCTCACCTCATATCATATCCTTTTTGTTCCTCCCCTATTATGTGATTCTGCTCTTCACTTCTCTAGTTCTTCTACCTTTTGAGTTTTAGAAAACTAGAAGTGGCTAGCTAGTTACTGTTAAGCACCCTCTACAACATCTGCCTTCATTCATTCATCTTTATTACTATTATCATCACAATATTTTAAGATGTGTGGCTTACTAATGATCATCATACTAGTCCAAAGTAAGCCTTAAATGCTTTCTTAAAAAAAAGAAAAAAAGAAAAAAGACAAAACGCAAAACAAAAAACCCACATCAACTCTTCTGCTTACATTGTGCACATGCTGGAAAAATCTATTCATTTCAACATTGTGTTCAGTAAGAAATCTTTTTCAGTTGGCACAATTTCATTGTAAACTTAAATACAGCAGACTGGACACTTAAAAGACGTAAGTTATACACCACCTTTTGTGATGTTTCTAATCCAACATATATGATCTTCATGCTTATGATTGATTTTGACAGATAACACTTCAACTAGACTTATTTTCAGTTTGCTCTCCTATACATTCTAAGCACAATAAAATTGTACCATCAATTTCATGTTGAGCACCTGATGAAATTCCTCTTCAGTTAGGAGTTTAGAGCGTTAATAATGGAGTGGAATTTACTGTGAAATTCATAATTCATTATGGGTGGAAAAGACTGGGGATACTGAAGGATGGCATAATGACCCTATATAGTTTGTAAAACCTTCCAGTCACTTGCGAATACTACACTAAGCTGAACTACAAGGGATACCTGAGTTCCTGTTATGAACCTGTTCAATAAAGCAAACAGGAACTGCCTGGAAACATAATACCTGCATATGAATAAAGATCCATCCTTTCATATGGGGGGGAGGGGGGAAAAGCCTGCGGAAGTATGATAAAATTCACTAGTTGGAGCTATCTCGTGAATCAGAACTAACTACCTCAAAAGCTTTTTCCTATCTTAATATCTCAAAAAACATGTCCTCAGGAGTGAAGAGAGTATGAAACTTGTCAGGTAAGGGACACTGGGGAGGGGAGGTATGAAGATAGTAAGATGCCAAACAACATGACTAAAACAAACAGGCACTAGCTAAGGAATCAACACGTATCTTGTTATCTGCACAAGTATTGCATCACCAGAAACAGTATATGGGCTTTTGGAAACTGTAAGTTTTCTAAAAGACTGCTGGTGTCCTGAGCAAAAGCACCTGCACCGTTTTATCTAAGCAGTAAGCCTGACCACTAGCATCAGGTGGTCAAATCTAACCATTTCCAGATATGAACCTGTCAAAGCATGTACTGAAGAACAGGCAATGCACAAAACAAAAGTAACAAATGATGAAAGCCTATTTATAGAAGGATTAATGTATTTTTTAAATTAGAACGTCTTATCCTATAACACTGGTAATCACACACATGCTGGCATACAAACAATCCCACAGAAAACCCCCATGAACACCCTGAGACATGCACATCAAAATGTTTCATAATTTACCTTCTTGGTTTGCTACTGACAAAGCTGGCGACTCTGGCTCCAAATTCCACACATCGTATTTTACAAAACTTCAGGTGTTACTTGAGAAGTTTAGCCATCATTCACATTATGAGTGTAGTACTGAAGTCCTGCTCTGTTATTAGTGCAAGAACCATGCAGACACAGCAGTCTGACTGTCTCCTGTCATTTAAAATAGCACTTCCATCTGACAAGGAAAAACACCTGCTCACCTTTTGTATTCATTTTCATTAAGAACTTGCTTCGCCTTGGTTTTGTATCTCTTAATATAAACGGGTGAGAGGACAAGGCAGAAAGAATGGGAAGGAGACTTGAAGGCAATACTCATGTCTCAGTGCCTCAGGAGAGGCACTTAGTGTTACAAAAAAGGGGGAGTGGGAGGCAAAAAACCCTGCTTTGCTTCGTTGTACTTACGTCACAGGTACAGTATTTTTTCCAAAAGCTACATTCCTCTTGGCCCTCTACTGACTTAAAGATCAAAAGTACCACTGTAAAAATGAAGCGACAGAATTGAATATGGTGCACCTATACTGCCAGATCCATAAAAGCATTTAGTGTTTATTTGGACACCTAATTATACTTTGGAATGAGTGGGAATTTAGGCATGTAAGCATCTTTGTGGATTTGATTCACACTGTCCAGTTTTCCAAGAAAAGCATATGCAATTTCTGCAAGCAAGCATAACTTCAAAGATCCTTTCACACTGTTACGCAGCTTGCCCAAAATGAAAAGTTTACCAAAAGCTGAGGAGAAAAAGACGACTAAAACCAGAACACTCTCTTCAATCACTACACAATTTATTTTAAAGAAATGTGTGGCAACTTTACAAAAGCTCTAACCCTCATCATAAAAATCTCAAGAACAATAGAAATGCAGATCAAATGTTCAATAGCAGACAAACCTTTCACGAATGTAATAGCTACCATTTTACATAATATAATCAGAGTTCAAGCTTACCTTGAATTCTTTCACCTTTTCCATGGTTATTAGGCGCCTTGATGTGTGGCTGGAAAGCATCTGCTCACAGTTACTAATAAGTTTCAGGCATGGGTGCCGGGGAATGATCTCTTCTGTATATCTGGAAGAAATAAACATTCAGAGAGTTGTAAGCTCATGCATAGGATCACTTGCACTGAAAACACAAAATTCATAAAGATTCTTTACAAAATGGCTTACCTAGGAAGTTGCTACACCTTTTAGTGTCTAAGTTACCAGATACCCAGGTATTTGTGCTCAAAGTTTTTCCACTATGTATTCCAATCATCTTCTCACATAGAACATGTAGAATAAAGGAAAATCTCACTGTAAACAGGAAGTAGGGTCCCCACCTCCACTTTCTACATGTATTTACATGTTTTTAATGTATGTGTGACTGTATCTTTTCAAGTGGAAAATATCTCAGGCAATCACAAGTAATAACTTATCCAGTCAGGAGCTACGGTTTTAAAAAAGTATCCCACAGACAACATATATAAAGGTGCAGCAATAGGAGACTTAACTCCTACTCCCTGAAGGGAGATTATGTTTGAATTCCAAACCATACTGAAACAGCTTCCAATAGACAGTGACGTTCCTGGAGTTCAGAAGTTGATGTTACAAATGTATCACAATGTAATGTCTTTGTTAGCTGAAGAAAAAAAATTTCTAAAGGAAAAGATACCAATTATCTCTTAACATCAGATGGTAGCAACACTGGCTAGCAATTAAATCCTGCCTGTATCAAGTCACAATGTTTTAAATACCTCCCATCTTATAAGCAGCTTAATTTCCGCAGACACAGCTTTCTCTGGATTATATATCCTCTTTCTACTTCTCCAGATGCTGAAAGTGGAATATTGGATTTAAGAGCTGTGTGTGAGAACAGGGGGAGAGAAGTACTGACCTAGCTAATAAGATAAATATGAGATCAGACATCCTTCCTATATACTGCAACATAGACCAGCTATTCAGGCTTAGTTTTTGTAATAAGCATATGCATATTTGTTCCCATGTTCCTCACTGCAGCTGAAAATAGTGATTATATTAATGTTCTGTGCTTACATAGTGACTTCAGCATTTCAACCTTCACTGCATAAAGTCAATTCATAGCACAATGTACAAATTTACTCTTTAAGAGACAACCAAACTAGAGTTTGAGAGCTTATTTCCCCAGAACACCAACTAAAGTAGAACCAGAATGTGTAGTTCATAGTCATCTAAACTGAACACTGTGTATTGCTGTACTGAGGAAACACACCCTTACCCATGGACAATGAATAGATAAAAAAACATTCTGGTATATTAACAAACAAAATGAACTCAGTAATTCCAAAGAGAGTTTACTGGCATGGAAATCACAAGCACACAAGGTCTATGAAGAGTTAAACACATACAGACAGGCATTTTGAACAACGAATTATATTACAGTCAATGGCATTTTTTGTCTGTGAACAGTTTTACAAGAAAAAAAGTCTAAAATATTAATTCTATCAATCAGAAAAAGAAAAAGACACGCAAGCTACAGAAGTGCATTCTTCTGTTATTGAAGATGATGCAGAGATCTGATGTAACAGTTTTCTGCTTTGCAATTCCCCAATTTTCAAAATAGCATGTGATATTATATGTAGGATTGTCACAAGCCATTTCCATGGTGAAACCTGGGTCAACAGCCAGTTATATAACAGTGTAGTCTGACTGTACATAGAAACACATGACAATGTTGAAGCTTTCTTCAGAGCCCATCTACATCTGGGAGTTATTTAGAAACAGCTACTAAACATCAGCTCCCCACTTTAATATAAAACAGTTTTCAAAAAGCAAAAAGACCCCTTAGATAAGAGTTGCAGAACCAAGGTATCTGAATAGATGTCTCTCCTCTTAAGACCTCCTCTGACTTCTTCAGACACTCTCCATCCCAACACTTGCCACTTGTTTGAGCACATTTACATTTCCTCATCCTCCCAGAGCATCACAGTCTTAATCCCAGGCTGTGCTCCTGAGCAGACACCACCACCTGGCCTCTCTCCTCTTTAACTGGGTTACTTTCCTGCACTTCCTGCCTCTCATACGCCATTTCTTAGTCACTGACTTTTGATTCCTCAAAAGAAAGTTAAGTTAGTGGTACCAAGCCCCAAAGTGCCAAGAATGTTCTCTTACAGAACCTGGTCTTGAACCTCTATCAACTACTCTAATAGAAACATATTAATAAGTACCTTTCTGCTACTATCTTAGAAACATACCTGCACTTTGAAAGTCTAATTTTCAAAGCTTAAACCTCAACCCACTGGACATGTGTTTACAAGGATACATGAAGGCTTTTCTTGTCGGAAATAGGCAGGAGTTATCTCCATTTGAAACCCTTATTTCAAAATCTGCTTTCCTCCATATGAAGTTTTAACACTGAAGTCTGAGGATGACTCTTCAGTGCTAGTACTATGTAAGTTCTAGCCGTATTACACCCCAGAAGAAATCATGGTTAGAATGTAAAATTCATTTTGACATACTACATACCAGAAATCAAGAATACATACTCAGGCCTGTATATTGGGAGCCAGTAAACTAATCTTCCTCCCATCACGAGATATTCTGCTGCAAACTTCAATAGGTCAAAAAAGATGTCACTCAGATGATAGCTGGATGAAATGAAGATGTGATTTTCTGTGCTAAACAAAAAAAAAATTACAAGTGTAAATATAAAAGTGCAGGTAACACCTGCATTTTTTAATTAAAGTACCACTATTTGAGATTTGCAAAACTACCTAGGACAATCTAGATGTACAATTTCTACTAAGAAGAGTAAGACTTTTCAAATTCCCCTACCAATTCCTTAAACTATCACCTTTAGTACTTGGAAAAGTCACTGAATCACAGACACGTTAGTTATTTTGCACAGCATCTTTCTCAAGGGCAATTTAGAGTAAAAGACAGAAGACAAGGAAGGCCATGCAGTGGAAAAGCCATGTGTTATTTGTGGAGAGAAAAGAGCAGTGGAAAACCAAGAGAGAAGGTTAAGGTAAAACAGAGGTATTCCACTTCAGACTGGCTTCCGCAACTTGCAGGAACTGAAGAGAACTTTAAGGATACGAAATACAGGGTAAAGGTGGTTCACAGAGGTGAAATATAGGACTTGATATCGGAACACATGCAAATGAAAAGCAGGGAGAACAAAACCAAGAGGATTTCTGGAAGTGACATAGTAGTGACACAGTAGTTTTGCAAACAGAACAGAAAGGGCTTTTCTGTTTTAATTATTATTTTATCTGCTGACAGCTAACCAAGAATAATAAAGATTGTAAAACTGTGACTGGCTTCCATTAAGACATTTACACGATCTGACAGATAGGTTACCTACCTTCTTTCAGCTGACTTAACTGTTTCCTTTTGTGAACCTGTCCGGCGAGTAGCTTCTCGGATACCATATGGTGCTATACAAAGCAAATAAATAACGCAGAGATGAGAAGTTCACTCTTTGAGCAAATAACATCATGAAATTATGTTCTACATACACAACAGTGTACAAACTGTGGCTGTCATGAAGTAAAACCTATAAGGGTAATTTCTTCAAGATCTGTTGAAAGTCTATTGCTCCAAAGGATTATTTTTAAAGCTGTTTCAAAGAATGCCCCTCAGTTGTAAGAGGCTTCTAGCATACTAGACATCAGCTACAATACAGAGGACAACACTTTGCTGTCTTCATAACAGGTTAGTTCATTAAAAGATGTTCCTTACATCCCCAACATACGACAGGTGATCCCATCCTCTTTTGTGCGACAGAAAAATGTCTCTGCTATAACACCTAGGAAATCTTTTTCAAAATGAAACTGCATATATTTGCAATTTCTTGCTAAAACATTACACAAATGGTAATTCTCATACAGGTAAGAAAAGACAGAGGTGGCTTTTCTCACGTATTTTTGCAAACTTCTAATGGCATAACATACTCATTTCATGTTTAACACACTTATTTTTGAAAGACTCATTTCAGCACCATGAAAGTACCAATATCTCCACTTTATATGTGCAGAAGCTACAACACAATTTATAAACTCAATTCTAAGTCATATTCATATTACACACTATTATAATTGACAAACAGGCCAAATGAATATCAACAGGCAACTCATGGAGAAGAGTCACACTCCCTATTCTTACCTCATATGAACATATGGTAAGAGCCAGCACTAGAGGTCAGATACTGCTGTGTCAGTGTCTTACACTCATTCCCCTAGTCTCTACTCCTTCACATGCATGACAATGGTGTTAAGTAAAGAGGTTTTTTTTAAAGAGTGGAGGACCCTTTCAAGCCCCTAGTACTTCTAGTAGTTAAGTGTACAGGAAATGCATTAAAATCTCTCTTTGGAAGAATTCCAGCAAGCACTTAAGAGAAGTCTGCAGAAGTCCATCACAGATTCATGGCAGACTCCAGTGTGCTGAAGCAACAAGCCCCAACAGCAACATAGACCATTCTGATAAGAAGTCTCCAGAAACAATAAATTTTTGCCTTTGCTGAATCAGACTTCTTCAAAGGATAATTTTCAGCCACACTGATTTCTACTGGCAAATTTAATAATTTCTCTGTAGAAATGTTTACATCTACTTTCATTTTTTAAAAAAATTAATACCCTAATAGAGATTTTCAACTTTGTTACACATTTATACACTTCCTTAAAATAAACACAGAGATGTCAAAATGCAGACTCAATTTTGACAGTGCTGCCCTCAATGGTCATGTTTTGTAACATGGAAGTCGCAGACCTGAGCGCTCATCAAGACATTAAATCTACTTTTTCCCATTTTAAATAAATTAAAAAGGCGAGTCCTATTTCCACTACTTTAATAATTGAGTAACATATATCTATGCCAAATACCATTTTATTCCCTGATTGGTCCTAACAAAGTTGATAGGATTATTCACATACCAAAGGTACAAGAATACAACAAAATCTGGCTTTCTGTACTACCTCTTAGAGCCTAGAGTTTACTAATTTGCCTTTTGGTTTAGGAAAGCTTTACTAATCTTCATTAGTCTAGATCTACATGAAATCAAGAAGGTACATAAGCAATACTCTTTTAGTCACTATTATTAGACAACAAAAATATTAACAAGCTTACGATCTGTAACGATGGCATCAAACAGCATCCCCTTTCGCCATATTGGTTTTGAAGAATCAGAAACTAGTGCATCAAGATAATATTTCTCTAAACCATACTGCCGGAGATTAGCTCTGATATTTTCATCTGGCCCCCTCCATTTCTGGTTCTTTCTGCTAGCCTTGCCTGGGTGGGATGAAGGGGTGGTGAGGAGAAAGAGGGGGAAAATAAATAAAAAGCATATCCCATGACAAACTGTTTTAGAGCAAAAGCTTTCTCATTCTATATCATTTATTTTAGAGGAAAATAATAAAATGTCACATACAAAATAGGAGTTTTACCTCCTGCCTTGTTCTACTCAGTCACGAGCAGTTATGATAAACTTTAGAAGTAAAAAGCCATATAACGCTAATACAAGAGGAGCCATTCCACTATACCATCTATATAGGATGTCATAAAACACTTATTTAAAAAAAAAAAAAAAGGTTCATTTGTAAGATGTCTGCTTTAGACTATAATTATTCATTAGGCTGTTATTACCCACCAGTCATAATCCTCTCCAGTAATTCAAATTTAATTTGCACTGCAATTTTTCAGAGAAGAAAGAATGGGATTAGACTTGCAGTGGTAGGTTACAAGAAAATAAACTTTTGCATCACAGAACAAAGAAGTGTACAGACATTGTCATCACTATTCAGGATTTTGTTTTCATTTTTTTTCTTATTCATTTTATTAAATATTTCCTGCTTATATATTACAAAAACAGTGTAGTTAGGATACATGTAAACTGGTCAATAAAAACAAGCATGAGAAAATAGACACTGTGAGGATGCATGTTGCTTTTATATCCACAGACTATCATCTGCTATCATCAATATTCTTAAATTCCAAAGAGTTAGGTTTCAATTGCTTAGAAATATGCAACATACCTAATCCATGGATTGTGTTGTAGTCTATATCGGTACCACATACATAAGCTCCAAAGTGTGCTGAGGAGATAAGAAGGCCACCTGTAAAGGACAGAAAAAGGTGAAGAGTATAAATCGCTGTCATGAACACTGTCTACTTCATTTTTTTCCCCCCCAGAACTTGAGGATTTTACACCAGCAGCACACTAGACTCAAATCTAGACGTGGGGGAAAAAAAAAAAATTAAACTACCAACTGTTTAGAATGACTACACAAGCATAATCAGAGATAACAACACTAAGTCCCTTGTCTGTTACAGCCAATTTTCCTTCAGTGTACAGTTAACTTGCTATGTTGGTCCTTATCTCTTAAGATCGTTCTTAAGAGTTTGTTTACAGTTTACTGTATTTCAAGGCAATAACACCCTCTAGTCATTACATGAATCAAAACTGTAATTTAACTTTGTATGCACTCCTGAAAAACCATTTGAAAAACCATCACCAAATAAATGGTAATTCTGCAGTGTCTCTTCACTATCTGTCTCCTTAACTGGGTCTAAAACCAAACTGGTTGCATTATGTGGCCATGCCCTGAGTAAGAAGCAATGGTCAGGTACCTCATAAATGTAAAGATCTCCAGTGTAAATGGCAATATCAAAAAAGTTGCCTTAATTACTTTGCAGTGTGAAAACAATTATATACAGATACATTTTTTTCTGTAAGTATGCCACCTATTTTGTCAGTACATTGATTAGCTTACTTATCTCGTAATAAAACCAGATTTTGCTTTTTACTGCTATTTTACTACTTCTATTGTCACCTGCTTTCTGCTTTTCAAATGTACTATCAGAAAAGCACATGCGACTTCCCCTTGAAACTGGGCAACAGTTGAATAGCCCATTGAAAAGAGCATCTCCATCACGTCTTTACGCGCTTCCAAAAAGAGAAAAGGATGGATTGCACAGGATTATCACCGAACTGCGTTGTCAAGTTGTTAATCAGGACATGTAGAGCTAATAGAATAGTTTAAAACAGAACAGTAACTGAGAACTAGGCTGTGAAACCCAGACTACTGATGCCAACTGCTTATGGATAGAAACAGTCCCGCTAAAATGAGGCGAGTGATTCCTGCAGGATGAGAGTTCATCAGCACAAGGAATGCACAAGCTGGCTGCATGGATGACACCAATTTTCACATTAACTGACAATCTGAATAGGGATGCGTCAGGCAGCTGCATTCCACTATGCCAACCACTCAGCACCGACAACTCTGTAGAACAGACTGCACATACAGGCCAAAGGTGCTGCACCAGAGCACTAGAAAACTCCCATATCATATGCTAATAAATTTAACTAAAACTGAAGGTGAGGGAGAAAAAAAAATTCTCTGCTTTTTCTTGTAAAATGGATCAGGGAAAAACAAGGCTACTCACCCCAGAGGAGTCACCCATTTCCCTTCTCGGCTGTAATCCCTCAGAACAGATGGGCAGTGCCTCCAGAGGGTCAAGACAAATTTAGCTAGCCCTGCCCCCAATTATGGGGGCAGGGCCCCCATACCACCCAGTCCTATGAAAAGAGTAAAAAGAAAGTACTTTGCCCATCTAAGAATATTTTTAAAACACAGAAGAAGAAAGGAGATAGGAAAACATAAACTTACAGCTTTCAATAAATCTCAGATGGTACTCAATTCAGTTGTGTTCACATATATGGTGCATGGACACTTAAATACTGTAATTTGGCTAGCCTTTTGGCCTAGTATACTAAATAGATGTATAGACAAGGTTAAGCAGAGAATCATACTGTCCCCTGATGACTCTATTAGCAGAATGATGATGGCACAGAACTTCATGCCCTTCTATTGGACAGTGTCTATTTCCCCCACCTCTTGAGCAAGCATGAGATTTTGGTTGTATAGCTATCCTCCAGGATGTCAAAAAAAAAATTCCTATCATTTGCAATTGTGCAGCATCATAAATTGGCAAAGGGAGAACAGGGACAAATGTTCTTCTGAGGTAAAAACAATAAGCTTATCAAGATAACAAGAGCAAATTTTCCAGAAGGACAATACAGAGTATTCAGACAAAAGACTTCATTTCTCCTTTCAGAACCTCCCTGGCTTCTTTCTGATCAACTTTGACAAAAAAATATTTTAAAAGTTTATGGAAATTACATTCTACAACTCAGAATCACAGCCATTCAGATTCTGATATATATATAATTTTTTAAAAAAGGGAACTAAATCTCTTAAATCAGCCTAGTCAAAAGCACTTTTCATTCCAAGAACAAATTCCAATTGTTCGCTGTTACATTAATGTAAAAGGCTTGTGATTTGACTCATCTAGTAAAAAGAGTTTGCTTGCTACAAGCAAGCACAATTTTGCAAAGCTGTTCCAATTTGGTAATATTTATCTGTTCAGCATAAAAACAGGAAGAACTCAAGCCAGGTATTAAACTCGTACCAATAAAGAATTCTGGATTACACTTTCTTCAAAGTGTTCCTCAAGTTCTGTATACATTGTTCTTTCCAAATCCATCATCTGAAATTCATTGTATCACTCTCAACTCTGAACCACCCTCTAGTGGTGGTGCATTGCTGCCTTGACAATCTTGAAAATCCTCTAAATGAGCTCATGGGACTAATGAAGTTCTTGTATTTTACTCACCAAGAATAGTTGCAAAAATAAAAGCTATCCAAGTAAGAACAACTGTATCCTTATAGATACACCTGACAAGTGGGGCGCTACCCAGCATCTCCAGTGTCCCTACATATCTTAAATTGCAAGCCTGTACATTATAGATATCTAGCGTAATAAAACCAAACACTTTTAATTCAAATTGTTAGGCCATTTGGCAAGAATTTTGTACATAACTTACACTTTAGAATTGAATCACGTAAGACTTCTAGTACTTATTTTGAATTTCCATAGCTCTACCACTACTACGTGATTCCTCTTCCTCCAACTTATCCCCTCCTATTTTTTTCCTCAATTTTCACTCCCAAGGGAATTCCCTCAGAGATTTTTTTTTGATTTAGGTTTAGCAGATTTTTGTAAAAAGAAAAAAACCCACAGATACTGAAGTTAAACTGCTTAGAGAATAACTAGAATTTCTCAATTTCTTCAACCTTTCAAAAAAGTCCTAACCATCTGCAGGAAACACAAGCACACGAAAGAAGAGTATTTTTCAAAAGAGATTATTATGCATGCCAAAACAGAAAAAGATGCATATTGGCAAAATTTAGAGATAAAACAGTTTACTGAAACTTGCATTTCTGAAAATATTATATCCCTGATCTATTTTCTGTGGCACAGAGAAGCCACATGATAATCAGAATTTGTCCTACTAGTGACCGTGTAATATTGCCTTCTCTTTCCCCAACATCTTTGGAATGATTTGCTCAATGAATTCTCTTCCTCCTTCCAACATTAATATAAATATCATTTAATTGTATGCAGCTCACATATGGCCTTATTAACGCTTCATCAAAGATTATAAAAAAAAAAAACAGGTCAGAAACAGCCTTTTTCAAGCCTTTGAAGAAATTCGTGAAGGTAGCTTAATATGATCTACTTTATATCATTAAATGACACAACGGAACTTCTATTTCAGTTACAAACCAGCCGCGTGTCCTTCAGCAGAGAAACACTTCTAAGCCACACAAAGGTAAGTACTATGTGGAATCAAAGCTCCCCCTGCTGGCTTAACTAAGAAAAACTCAGCTTGGATATGAACAATATTGTCCCAAAGACATGACAATACAAGGAACAGATCATTATTGAATGCTATGATCTGACAACTGCTATTTTGTGTTACATGCTCAGAAATGCCTTCAGTGCTGCTCTAAATAGTCTTCTCTAAAAATGCAGCTCCATGTAACATTTTGAAATTGGCTGAAGGGAATACTGCAGCCAAAATTTCATTTCTAAATCACTTTAGATCTTCAGCAGTCCATAACACACAGCAACTGGTATTTAAACCATGTTACATAAATAACTGATTAAGATAGTTTATTTTACATTTTTGACAAATCTGTTTACATTGCCTGAAGTTGATCACCTCCCTAAAAAGCCCTTACAAGATAAATAAACATTTCATTTTATAATCATTATTTTGCTTTCAGTAATTTCAAACCTCAGTCAAGCACTAGAAGCTGCTGTGTTCTGTAAAAGTGTGGTGCAAGCAGTAACACAATCTCTAACCTGAGTTTCTCCCTAAGAAGTAAAAATACCTGTTCCGACAAATGGATCAAACACAACATCATTGGGTTTTACTCTCCCATGGTTTGCCATAATAAAAGACAAGCAGGCATCCATGCTAGTATTTCCAATGAAGTGCCTCTTTTTTACACTGTAGGACTCAATAAGTTCTCTTTGGCCATCTGCAATCTGTGGAAACATTTAAAATCAGTCAGGTCTTAGATACAAGAGATATGCAGACAGGCTAAACAGACTTGCTTAGTGACACTGTCCAACAAACAGATAACTCTTCCTTTCATAATATGACACTTTGCTTTCTGCCTTCTGAAAATATGACACAGCTCTTTCCAAGCAAGAGTTATCTTGGTGCAATACTTAGGTATTTTTGACCTCTATCTTGAAAAAATTATCTAAGGAATTTGGAGTGAAAATTCTTCTAAGAAATAATAACCTTAGTAATACTGCTATTATTCTAGTTATCAGAGTATCAGTTGCTGGCAATTCAGAGTTAAAATAATTTCAAGATGTTAAGAAGTGGAAATGCATGTATATACAGGTGCACACACGCACACACATATACACCCAGAGGCTTAAGATCACATAGAAGTTCTGTCCTCATTGGCTTTCCTGTCATGCTTAAAATCTACATTTAAAATAGTGTTGACAGACGATAACTTATCGGAAAAACAAACATGGTTCAAATACTCAGCATCAAACTTCCAAAATATGTTGAAGAGCACCAAAGCGATTTGGAACAAACCACATTCAAAAGCTCCTCCAAAACTACCCCTCAGCTCTGGTCAACATCAGTCCTACTGACCGAACAATATATATATGCCTGGTTTTTTTCTGTTTTATTTTTTATTTTTTTTAAAACATTCCAGGAATCCAGCACAGATGGGACAATAGCTGCAATGTTTTGCAGCACTGCCAAAACTTAGCGCACTTTCACATTAAATCACAGGAATGGAGAATATTCACAGGCACTAAAAGGTAATTTAGATCTCTAACTTACATAGTTATCTGAACACAACCTCTGATCACAGTCATGCAACCTCAGTAGTGGTTCTCCTTCCTTCTGACTGCACTTGAACCAGGACATTCCAGAGCACATTCTCCCCATCAGTGGCTAGTGCCATTCTTCAAGGATGTCCACTGGGGACCCACTTTTTCCTCACAAGGTATAAAAGACCAGATTGCATTTTCTCAGAATGTCCTGATAAGGCATCAGGTTTGAAGTGTGCATGCTCAACAGGCAAGAACATTCGTAATAAATATCTCAGATGACATGTTACAGAAGGCTTTTATATATATATATATATATGTATTTTTACTGCAGAACAGAGCACTGCCAGCATGCTCCCACAAAAGCATCCACTTCTGGGCTGGACCTACCAAAGTCCAAATCTCAGAGATCAGTCTGAGCCCTCCTACTGAGATGGTTGTCAGGACCACTTTAAGCACTTATGGAAGGCTCCAGCAGGCTGATGCAACTTAGCACAAGCCATCTACAGTTCCTGTAAATCTTTTCTCATGTCTGAAACAAGCTACCGGTGCTTTTAGCTGCAACTCCATGTTGATCTAATAAAATACTGTAGCTGTGCAGAGACTCACTGCTTTGTTGAGTTCCCTCTGCAAAGGGCAAGAATAAGACACTCTCTCACCTACAATTTTAATTTTTTCCACCTCTGTTTAAACTGCTAAATTAACCTGCATTTTTCTATTCATAGTAAGGTTTTCCAGGACTTGCATCAGTGTATTATGCAATGACATATTCAGCTATAACTACATAATCAGTTTCCATTAAAATTTTACATAATTTTTTACAGTTAAATTGAAGAAGACTTTCCTGAAAATACCAGCTAGTAAAAACTGAAATAAGTGTACTCACGCACCCATCTACCAAAATACAGATCAAGAGGCTCTTCAAGCACATTATTAGGGTCCATTCCATAATCTTCCAAAATCCAGAAAACATGTTCTGGACTCTTTAAGTTCACTTTTCCATTGAACGGCAGAAATTCTAGGGCCTATATTAATAAAGCAAAAGAGAGTCTAGAAATTCTTAAACTTCTAACTTTTTTTAAATATATACCCCAAGAAAACAAAACAACAATAACAACAAAGTCCACTTGTGAGGAAAAACGAATTATTTCTAGAAGTGCATTCTCAGTTTTCCCTGGATTTTTAAAATGCCTTTCTTGTGACTAAAGATAGCCCAAATGATTCAGGTTTAAGAAATCTGGAACCATAACATTTATTATTAGCTCAATAGCATCTAACTTTCAAGGAAATAAACTCTGTATGTTAAAAATGCATTTCAAGTTCAAAAAAAACTCTTCTAATGGACAGCAAGATATAAAATTTCAGTGACGTGCTACGACACCAATTCACATATTCAGCATTATTTCATGAACACATTAAAACTATATAAACAAGAAAGGGTATCTCCTTCCCTCTTCATTCATCTCCCCTCATGCTTTCGTATATCCTTCAACACACACAAACAAAAAAAGCTAAAGAAATCTTGTCTGAAATTCCTCATGACAATCTAAATCCCATACAAAAACCTACTATTAATAGTTAATTTGAGTCTCCGTAAATGAATTAAACGGAATAAGTAACTGACAAAAATAAAACATGAAAAAGCAAACATTAACAATAGTTAAGAAATCTTTCTCAATTAAAATACTGTTATAGTTAGGAGGAGAGAGTAAGTGCAGACCAGAGCATCAGGACAGGAAACCAGCAAACAATCCACAGCTTGCAATTAAAGTCACTGGACTAGCTTGTTACATGTCCTACGACCACAAACATCTAATACGGAGATCAACTAGCAGATTTTCAAAAATTTAGCACCTAACTCTAGCTATTTGAATTTAACAATTTTGGGCCAAGTTTCTCCACCTGTGAAATCAGCACAAAGATATTTTGTGTCTTTTTTATATGCCTTACACAGTCTATTTAGAAAAAAGAAAAAAAAAAGTCAGGAATTTTGAAGGGAATGTTAAGTCAAACACAAAAATCACATTCAGAGTTGATAAGACATAGGGCGCAAACTGCTTTAAGACTTTCAGAAAATCCAAACTTAAATACATATTAGACAAAACTGATAGCACAGAATAAGAACAGCATGAATAGATGAAATCAAATGTTAAAGATTTCTTTAAACACCCACTTACATCTATCTTTTTTATTTTCTCTGCTTGGGTCAGTGTTTTGTTAAATGTATGAATATGTATTTTGTATGTAGAGTCTGACTGTAGATACGGAAGCTGAAAAAAAGGCAAGAATACTTCTGTTAGTATAGCTCCAGTGTCACCCAGTGTGATTATGGAAATACATTATCCAGATTCTTTATATGCATACCATCTTGTCCATTGGATAGCTCTTCAGAGATGCGTAAAGCTCCCCTGCAGATCTGCCATGACCCCACAACTCAAATATAGACCTGAAAACACCAAGATTTTTAGACTGTGGTCATATAAGTGGGAAAAAAATCATACCTTACAGACACTTACACCTTTTTACCAATCCTTCTTGTCCAATGTATTTAGGCTTTACTTCATGAAGTATTGAAGCACCTATTTAACTTTTAACACATGCTTAAGTTTTGTTCTGAACAGTGACTTTTTTTTTTAATCCTGATCTGTTATTCCAGTGATGCTTTCTTTGTTTGGTAACATATACTAAAAGCTAAATTTTGTTCTTAGTACTCTTCAATATCATCAGATTTTTTTCTGCTTTGCAACAGTGATACTTGCAAGTGTGACAAAAGTTCACTTGCGTCTAGCAGCTTGGTGTGGTAAGGGAAGGCTGAAAAAGGTCAACGACAGACTTTCAAAATGTCACACTATCCTGGAATAAAACAAATATGGAACTGTAACTGCTTACATATAATGATATCATCAGGTATCTCATTTTAAGATACTATGGTTTTGACATTTTAAGGTATTTAAATGTTATTCTGTCTTCTTATACTTTTCTGTTTGTTTCCATATTGCTGGCTTTTAAGAAAAGCACTGCCTTGGGAAGATGAGAGAATTGAATTACTACTGTAATAAAGGCACAGTGACACATAACACATCATAGACCTTTCTCCCAACACTCAAATATCTCAGTCTAGTGGCTTTTCCATGTTAAAAAAAAAAAGAAACCTCTACTACAGGCATCCTAGTGGCACTGCATGCGCTGTTAGACACTCAGTATACCGTACACAGAGACAGTCTTTCAGGATTAACAGTGGCATGTAGTACCTTTCAAAGATGATGGCTACCTCCAGAAGGAAAATCTTCAAAATGTTCAAAGGTTTAGCCCACCCAGGCAAACATGCAAGAGAACTACATTTTACTAAGTGACAATAGTAGACACATAGGTCCAATGGTAAGTCATTTTGTTAAGGTATTTCTTTCCTGAAGAAATTATTTAAGGCTACTTAACGCTCCTAATCTGTATTTGCCCTGAAAAAGAACACATTGTTGGCACTATGTAATTTCTTCTCAGAGCATCTGTTTGCATCTACTATGAGAATTTAAACTATATTTATAGATGGAACTATGGAAAAGCTGACAGCATAGGCTGTATGAGGCAGAAACAAATATTCATCTTGGATTTTATTCTAATGTTGGAGAAGCTCTTATAACACCTTCAGGCCCTCTTCTTACTTTTAGACTTTCACATCTACTGGAAAAGCCCCTTAAGTTCTGGGGTGCTTTTCTTTTGATAAATACATGCTTCACAGTTTTTAATACTTAGTAGCAGTGAAAAAGTAGAGTAAGGTTGCTGGTGCACCTTCAGCTAGCATGTGTCCTCACATTCAGTAGTAGATGGGAAGAACAGTGGACCAGTTTTATGCTTTCTACATAAATCCCTTACACATAGCATACATCATAGCATACATCAGTCGAAAGAGCATGGTATATAGATCACCTGCAAGCCGTTTTGTCATGTTTTAGTTCCTTAATTGCCTCCAATTCTTTTTTGAAGGGCAGTACAGTTCTTCCCCATTTGAAACATATTATCACAAGTACAATTTTGTATACGTGTGTTTATTTTGACAAGAACGGACAGCTGAAGTCAGTGTAGGTAAAACTGAATACATAGCACAATGAGCACTCAACAAGGCCTAACGAACACCCTGCAGAGATGCCCAGACAGCACAGACACCACAAACTGAAGTTAGCGTGGTCAGAGAGCCATACTGAAGCTATGCTGCTTCTGGTCCTGAACTACAACACAGAGGTATCCCTCAAACCTCAGTGAAAAGCTCATTATTCAGACCCTCAGTAAATGACATAAAGCAGCAGGAGTAATCACTTAACACTCTGGCACGTTCCTTCGCTCTCAAATTTTCTAGAAGGATCCCTCTCTGCTGCAGCACAGACTGATGACTCAGGTATCAGCACTAGGAGGGTGACACAGGGAATCACGATCATTCCCTTTTAAAAATCATTTTCCGTTTTTAACTATCACCATTTTCATCTTTCAATCCCATATACATTTTAAAATAAGTCACTAACTAATATTACTTAAGTCAGTAACACTTCAAGTACTGGCTCTGCAGTGAGGAACACTTTCAACATGCTGTGCTGATCTTACACAATGGAAAGACAGGCATTCTACATAGTCAGTCCTACAGATTTCAACAATGCCTCCTCATTTCTAAGTGACTGTGCGTTTTAAGACTCCATATAGAGATTTGCCACAGTACAGCGGAACAATTTTCCACAGCCTTCACTACCATATACAACATTTTTCACCTCTTACTTTGCGCATACTGTCCGTTTCATTAGTCCCCTTGCCATCTCTTCTGAAGGAATATTGAGAATCCAAAATGGAGACTGAAATAAAAAGAAGATATATGAGTGATCCAAATGCCTAATCAGAAGATATTACATGAGTTAAACAACACAATCCAAATTACCTCTATAAAAACAGAATATGCAAACTGAAGATAAAGAAAAATCTGTTAACTGTACTGAGAACATGAGGATGAAACATAATTTGAGGTAAAATTGTATATTTAGCTTGAATGGCTGAGAAATTTTATTACAGATTTCATTTCCCCACCATATCTTTGCCTTGCCAAATATTATTTGTTTATGCTTCTCTAGATTATTCATTCTCTAAAGAACTGTAACACCTAGCTACACATGATTACTAACTAAAACTGAATAATGTTCTCTGACTAAGCACTGAGACTGCAATTAGCTTCACTTAGCTTCACTTTTCTAGATATGCCAAACCACTGATTTAGAGGCAAATATCAAATTCAAAGAGATGCACAGCTACTAACTCATTCATGGTTCAACTATTTTGAAAACAAACAAAAGCCTTCCAGTAGATGGCACTATTTCTTTTCATATTATTAAATGGAGAAGCCCTCAACTGCATTTTGTGCATCTTTTACCAAACTGAAAATCTTTACGGAAATTCAGAATTACTCATTTTTGGAAGATGCCTTATTTTCCTAAGAAACTTCAAAGTTTATTCAGGTACCTACATGTAATAAAAGTATTATAAAGAACATATTTGTATACCATACACGCACCCAAGTAAAATATTTGGCCCACACTTACATTTACACGAATTTCCTGCTGACTGCTGAATTGTCCACCATAAAGCGAGAGCAAAGATGTTATTTCCTATAGTGAAAATGTAATAGGTCAGGCTTTACGAGCAGATAGTAATGTTTTTAAAGAAAAAAAGAGGTATTTTTCTAACGTCATAACTTCAGAGATAGTCTGCATTACAATTTATAGTATGCTGTTCTCTGACCTCCATAGAGACTGTAAGCACACCCTTAGACATAGCAACAGAAAAAAGAATTCTATTTACTACTGATTTATTGTGGGAACCAACAATGAAAAATTCTTAGAGTAATTGTGTAGCTGGGGTAAAAGTTTACAATGAAATTCAATTTTATGTACTGTTTATGAACTGAAAAAAATTAAGATTCTCCAGCTGTATAAATGCCTGATCAACCTGCCCAGAGTTCAGTTGAAAAAGAACTAGTTTTGATAGGTTATAAAAAGTTCTACAGTATATAATAAAATACGATGAAGTTAGCCAAATTGCAATACTCAAATCCTGCTGTTTTACAGTTTTATATTTAGCTTTTGCTGAAACCTCTACTGTTCAACCCTATGCTCTCACAATAATATTCCTTTTGGAATATTATTCTATAATATCCACTCATACATATTTTTCTGACTAACATTTAAAAGAGATGTACCACTAGTAACATTCTGGACTTTGGTTGGGTCCATCACTAAGCATTAATTTCTCTTCTATTACTTCCTCGCTTAGAGGTTTGTCAACAGTTTTCTTCAGTACATCTCTTCCATAGTAAACTGAATCAGAGGCAGTAAATTGAACAAGGGAGACAATCCGAGAAACTAACTAGTAAGTAATAATTAAAAGAACACCCACTAAAAGAGGCTTTTGAAATTAAACAACAGCATAAACATCAGGGATATTTCTAATGGAACCTTCACTAGAGATAACAAGCTGTAGCCTCACATTATTACTGTTAGTAGAACACAGAAATAAATTTTATATTGACTAATATTTGAAGTGAATGGATAAGTAAAAGGATTATCATAAAGTATGTCCCAAAAACATAGGAAAAATGCCTAGATAAGTCTAGCATATGGCTGTAGTGGGATGTTATCCCATTCATTTCCATCCCTCCATTTATGTACAAAGTACAGAAAGACTTCTGGAAAAAATAGGCTACTTTCTCCAGGAAAATAAAAGCTTATACATATTTCATTGCGTGGTCCTGGGACAGCACAAATACATGAGATTTTATACATGATTTGGCAACACCTTCACATATTACTGTAAGTATTGTTCAGAGGAAAGTGACAGGAATAGAAGGGACAAGAATCAGAAGTATAGAAAACATGGAAAACATGGCCTGTGAGGAAAGGCTTAAATAAAGAGAAACATAATCCTGATCTCTACACATGAAAAAGGCTACTGTGATAAAGGAAGGCAATGATCTGGTTTCGATTTTTATTGTGGAGAAGACAAAAGCAATGGGGTCCAGATCACAGCAGATTTCTGGATTACACATTAGGAGCACTTTCCAACAGTAAAGACAGTGAAGCACTGACACAGATTTGCCTGAAGAGGTTCTTAAGAACATGTTTCACAAGCACCTGTCCATTAATAGATGACCTGTGCTGGGATAACAAATAAGTTACATAATATTTCAGTATCTGATCTTAAAAAAAAAAAAAAAAAAAAAAGAGAGAGAGAGAGAGAGATTGAGAGAGAAAAATCCACCAGTATCAAGCTCAATTTCTTGTAGGCTAAGAAATATGAAACACATTTATTCTACAGATACTCACTAACAAACATAACTTTCAATGAACAGCTTCGGCTATTGTAATCCAGCACCACCAGAAGAAAAGTAGTCCTCTGTCTCCCATGTGCAAGCATGACAGAGATGCAATTAAGTGATTGATCTGACTGAAAGTTACGTGCTTGTTTTTTTCAGTGAGTTTATTTTCGAAAAATCAGTTCCCTAATGCAGCTCATCACATGTCCAAACACATGGTTGAACAGACACGAGTGTAAAGCAAAAGAGAAATATAACTACATCCTTTAGCAGCAGTATCAATGAAGAGTAACTACAAACTTGGGGGGAAAAAAATACAATTTTGTATGCTTTATACCTCTCTTTTTCTAATTTGCTCTGATGACCTGCCTAAAGAAATACTAATAATAATGGTGGATAACAAATAAATAGAAATAAATCCACGTACCAGTCCCACAAAGCAATTAATAAACAATAACACACACGAGCAAGTCTTAATAAAAAGAAGGAAAATAAATAAGGTGATGCAATGCTCATCATATATTTTATAACAGATGTACTGATGACCTACCAATTCTAATAAAACAATTTTGCATTACAGCACTATTTTAAACAACAGATATCTTAGATATCATACTACTAGCTCTTCAAGATGGTACCCAAAAGAATATGCACCAGATCAAAACATATTACAGTGTGCAGTCTCTCTAAGTCATCATTAAAAAAAGTCACAAATTAAGTTCACAAACAGAACTTTTTTTTAATAAACATGAAAAATTGAGTATATGCTTAACTATATATAGCAGGGGCTTATCAAAAATACCAGAGAGTTTCAGATAAATTAGAAGTGTTTTTTTATGTGGTCACGCATTATCATTTAATAAGAGAAAACCAATTTAGAATGAGAGAACAAAATCTGCACCCCAATTTTGCAACCAACTATACCTCTTGGGATTGTCAATGAAAAATACATCTGCAGTTCTTTAAGAATTACTTGTTTGCTCCCAAACTTCACATATAACGTGATCATTTTGATCCCATTTCAATCAATATGGCATGACCTGTCCTGATCACAGAGAAATAAGTGTTCCAAACTAAAAGTCAAAAGCAAGCAGTCCTCTGTGTCACTGGCACTGATGCAGAAGAGGAGGGAAGCGATGAGAACGCTGGCCTAGGTCTTGGAGGCCTCCATTCAATTCCTGTCTATGCTGCAGACCTTAGGACTTCAAAGAGGTCCCATCCTCTCTGTTCCTCAAATTTTCATCTAGAAAATGGAGATTTCACATTTTCTACCTCACACAGTTTCATAAATATGTCAGACAAAGACTCTGAATACCATGACAATAGTATGGACCATTTAAACATCTACATCACACAGGCAGGAACCACCATAGCATTTTAAATAAACAAAAAAAGCATCTGCCACCAAACTAGGACCTTAGATGCATTTCCATAAGCCACTTTTTTTCCTCCAAGTTTCCATTTCTAATATAGAGTCTCCAACTACTTTGATGACAACCTGTCCTCACTCTAAAGTCTCCTTAGAAAGGATTTGTGCTTCAGTCCCGTGTTCTTTCCAAGCAGACAAGACCTCATAAGGAAACACAGAATACACACGAACAGCAAAAAAGTACCTCCTTAAAAAAGGAAAAGAAAAAAGAGAAAAAAAGGAGAGACAGACTTTTCATGGTGGGGGGGAAAGAAGAAAAAGAAGGGGGAAAAAAAGCCCATGTTAAGGGTAAAGGAAAAAAAAGACAACAGAGCCCTAAGGAGTCATTCGCTACCGCACGAAGGGTAAGAAGTATCCACAGATTCGGCCGCCCCCCGCCCCGGCGCCGACTAACGGCCACTCCCCCCCCCAACGGCCGCAGCGGCCCAGCGGCCGCGCCGCGGCCCTGCCCCGCGGCGCGCTCCCGCCGTGCGGCCGCGGCCCTCACCGGCAGGCGAAACTCGAGGTGCTCCTGCGCCAGTAGCAGCAGGTACCGGCGCAGCGCCGGGGCCGCCACCGCCATGTCCGGCCACCCGCGGCGCCGCCTCCCCGCGCCGCATGCGCCGCCGGGCGGGCGCGGGCCGCCATGGGCCCGGCGGGGCGGGCCTAGCGCCGAGGCGGGCGGGCGCGTGGGGCGGGCTGAGGGGGCGGTGGGGCGCGCCGGGGGTGCCGCCGATCGCTGCCGCCCTGCGGGAGTAGGGTGTTGCCAGCCCTATCGGAGAGCTCTGGAAGGGATTCCGCTCCCCCTTCTCCCCCCCCCGCCCCTCTTTCCGTGCCCTCGCAAGGCGCCTAAGTGCAAGAAGGAGGTTGTGCGTCCTGTAAAAGTGGCTGCCCCAGGAGCTTCGGGAGAGATGCCCTGCCTCACGGGCTGGACGGGGAGGGGCGGCAACAGAAGTTTTCCTTTCATCCCAGAGCTTAAATTGGAGAGAGCGTGCACATCTAGGGCCATCTCTTTATCCCTGAGGCTAGTAAAGCCTATTCGCCCAGCTGCAGTTTGGGAGACAGCGTGTCTTGTCCCTCTTTCCCCGGCCCACCACCCCTCTGGGGAACCCAGCAGAAGGCTAGGTGTGAAATCTTGCCTCGAGCACCGCTTTGTGCTGCCAGGCCGTTGTTTGTGGTTGAAGTGTGCTGGGAGGAGGAAATGCTCCATTTATATACAGTGGGGAGGTTTGGAGCCGACAGCTGCCCTTGAGCAGGCCAGGGAGATGAGACTGCATGGGAAATGTGCTGGCCAAGCTGCTGGTGGGGAATAGCAGTGCAGGGCTGTCCTGAGGCGCAGCTGCAGAGGTGCCCTGGGGCATGCTGGAGACACTGCCAGCCCCCACAGGTGAGCCACCCACCTAATGTCTCCCTGCCCTCACACCTCTCCTGGCTCTGACAGCAGGAGACCACTGTACTGGTGGTAACACTGGCTTCTGGGGCTGGGGAGGCTGGCCCCAGTGGGGTCCACATATCCATTTCTCTCTTGCCAGAAGAAGGAAGGGCTCTCAGAGGCCGCGGGGGTGACGTCTGTGAGCAAAGCAGAGCTCTGCGCCACCGGGGAGAAGAGGTGGCTTCTCCTTCTGCCCCACTTTTGCATCCTTGGAGGGCACAGCTGTCTCGCACCTGTTATTTGCTCTTGGGTATTCTGCTTTGGGCTTTCTGGCTCTCGTGGCCTTTTTCTGGTAGTGTTTCTGTTAGTTTTGCTGTAAGGATTTTTAACTGAGAAAGATCTGAGAAAAGCTCCTGGGGCCAGGCAACCGTTTAAACTTCGGCTTCTACCCCTGGAAACAGCATACACAATTAGCGATTAGCAATGATAGGGCATATTTAGAAAGATAAAATAGTGTAAATGTGTCTGTCAAGTCTTTTTAGCAGAAAAGACCTTCTAAATTCCTTGTTCAGTATCAGTGACAGAGATGTTACTATCCAGCAGGAAAAAAAATGTATTGCAAGTTAATTTTTGTTGTGTTTTATTTTCTTAACATCTAGGCTTGATAACTAAAATCCTTTACTCACTGATCCCCCTGTTATGTTGATCTGAAAGGTTCAGCTTATCCAGATTTCAGTAAACCTTTTATTAGGACCAGGCCAGCTCAGCACTTAACTCACATTTTTTTGTTTCTGTGCTGATTTAGGATAGCTTTTTTCCTAGATGGTTAAGATTTTGCTCATGACCTGTAAGAGGCCACATTCTTTATATATCTCGATAATCTCATACTAGAGCTTCTCTAGTTTTCCGATCTTTTCCTGCAGTATTCAAAATTGAGGTTTGTTAAAACAATCTAAATGTGAACTGACATCTAATTGTGACTGTCCTAGATAGTCATTGAAGAGAGAGAGAAGTAGTAGATGTGGATTCATCTTCTTCACCTCAGCAGTTTAATGCTGAAACCTAGTAGTAAACATGTTGTTAAATTGCTGATAAATCCAGCTAGTCTGGGATTGTTTACAAAATCTTGGAATTGCAAAAAGAGATTTAGTAGAAGATGACTGCTTTTCATTTTCCAATCTGTTTTGCTTTAAATTCTTAGCTGTATAGCTTCCATTCTAGAAAGTTCTGTTGAGTTACTGGCACTTGTTCAAGCATAAGCTCTTTGAGACCGACATTCTTACTTTATCTGCATAGTGGATCACTATCAGTTCTCCAAAGGTGAATACTGTTTGTTTTCATACTTTCAAACTGAGGACCATGCAAGATCTCTTAACAGAGTCTCTATAAGGAGCGTACTGCTCAGCATAGTTTCAAAATGCATATACATTAATAAGTAAGAGTTGCAGAGTATTTGATCCTGACATAAAACTAAGTGCTTTTCAGACTCTGTATTTATAAACTTAACATAGGTCGCTTGATTCTTTTCAGTAACATTATAGCAGTTTTTTAGAGTGGGATTTGGTAGTCATCTTAAGTCAACAACATTACATAACTGTTTTAGGGAGGGAAAGGAAGAACAATTTATCCTTTTTAGACTTCAGGGGAATTTTAAGTACACAAAGTATAATTACTCTAATTGAAATTTATCCAGGAACCTAGAATTAACCACCCTTCTCTCAGGACAAATATAACAGGATCATGTGATGATCATGAGTTTCAATTTAAAAGTAAGTGAAAGACTGTGAATGAAAAGCCATTATTTAGTGTGCTGTTGTTTATCTCAGTTCTGTTTCACAGCCACTGTGTCGCTATCTTCTGTCCACCCTATGCACTATTTTAGAGCCAAACATAACAAAAGCTTTTTTTGACCGTGACTTACACGTTATGCTGGGGGATTTGGGGAACTATGACTTTTTGTGTTAATGGAGTTCATATGAAGCAGCATTAAAATTTATATATGGACCATAATACTAGTGAAACCTTATTTTTAAACAAAATAATTTAAATTTTAGAAATGCACAATCTATAATTTGATTATCAGTATTTCTGATCCCTCCCCCATAGAAAAGCCTGCAGTAATTATCTATTTTATCTACAAGTATCTGTCAGAAAAATATCAGTACTATTAATGTATTATTCTAGTTTGTATATTTTAACAGCTAAAGTATACATGATCTAGAAAAGATATGGTTATAACACAATCAGATCTCTATATAACAGTCTCTTCTTAATTCCTCAAAATAATTACATTCTGCACATAGAGTCCATATTTTATGTACATTTTATTTTATATATATAGGATAGCCTGTTTACCTGAATGAAACTGACATTTTCATCTCTCCCATGCAAACTTCCTTGTCTGCAGTGCCTGCTGTATAGGTTTTGCTAGGCAGACATTGCTGTGCAGCACAGCCTTTTAAGGGAGAAGTATCTGTTCTGTTTTTATGTTCTTTACTAAATACAGTGTTGTAGATGGTACCACAATAATTAACTGGAATTCTACTTCTTTTTGCAATGTTTGATGAGCAAAATCCCCCTGTTTCTACTGCATATCGCTGTTGCAGCTCCAAGATAATGTTTTCTGTGTATAATAACTATCATAATCTGTGGGAACCTTGTAAGCTTAGCTTTGTTTTGTCCACCTTTAAAAAGTGCACAGGCAGGGCAAAAGATCCCCACCCCTCTCTGTGGATTGGTGCACTGGCTCTTGAGGAATGGTTTGCTCTCTCCCTTGTCATTAAGCCTGTACTGAACAGGTCAACCAACACTGGATGAGATTATCTGGAAAGTGTACTGGGCTGCAGAACAGAAGGATAAAGTTCTTTAAAAGGCGTCATTGCATGAAAAGTAAGTAAATATTGCACTAAATTTATGTACAAAGGCTACAGGACATGTATTATAGATCTGTGTCTGAGAACTGGGGGGAATTATGTCTTAGAAGCTTGCAAGTTTAATTTAGTGACATATATTACTTACATGACTTCAGAATCCCTTCCTAAACAAAATGTTCAGCTATTTAATGTCTTTTTCAGTAGCCCAGCCTCTTCTCTTGTTCAGGACAAGCTTACAGAAATTATTAGAAGTTTTTTCTTGTATTGCTGATCTTAGTTTTTTTTCCTTCATAGCTGACAGTGCACACAACAACCATACTTAGAATCATTGATTTGGTTCCTGTTTGATTGCCATAAAACATTTTTAAGAAATGGAGGAAGATAAAGGGCAGAGTGCTAAAGCTACCAGTGCGGTGGGTGACCTAAGAAAAAGTTGGCAGACCTGGGCAGAGGATCAGATCGAGTATCAGAGAAAGAATCCGTTCAGCAACAAGGAGAGGCTTGCGTCTAAACCTGTGCATACCCACAGAGGAGATCCTACCTATGGGAGACCCCCTGAAGGGTCTAAAACAGAGCAGAGGGGGAAAGATGCCCACTCACATGTGGGGAAGGAAGTGGAAGAGCTGTGCTTGATCATAAGAAGCACCGGCGAGAGGGGAGAAGATGGACATGTGAGTGTGACATTTCGGCAGCTGTTTGAAACATATGTGACTATTTCCAATAAAGTAGTGGGGATCTTGTTGAGAGCCAGAAAACATGGTCTGGTTCATTTTGAAGGTGAAATGCTTTGGCAAGGAAAAGATGATGATGTGATCATCACTTTACTAGAATAAGGCTTTGTCATCTGATGAATTCTGCTGCATGTTTCCATTTGGAAAGAACATATCTAGATACCATCTTGAAAGAGGTTTTCCTTACAGAATTTCAACTCGGCAAATTAACGGGATATGAGCAGAAGAGAAAATTGGTAAGAAGGATGAAAGGTATTTTCATAAAAATGGTAGATATTGTGGACAGAAATCACAAATAGTCAACTAATCTATTACTCTCCCAATGGATTGTCCTTTCATTATTACCATCCCTTGCATGTCATTCTTTAAATGTCTCTGCTGGCTTATTGCTTTAGGTAGCTGAAAGTTTAAATTACTAATTTGCTACTGTACAACACTGATTCTTGCAGGCTGTGAAATATGCACTGTGTGGAGGATTTTTATGGCAAAACACAGAATTTAAATAAATATTTCTGTAGGAATTCATATACTTCTTCAAAAAAGAGCTTGATCTATAGCAACAGTTTAATTATTTTCACATGGTGAAGTTAAATAAATGGAAGTTTTACTGACTTCCAGGAAGTATATGAGAATTCCCAAGTTTACAGAAATATCACTTGCTTAAGAGTCTACAGAATATGCAGCAAGGATACTACATGGTTCCTAAATTATCTGCATCTTTCATGTATTCTGTAGAGCTGCACTAGTCTTGGTATTTAATAGTCTATTCCTATCATTATATCTTCTCCAAAGCTTTCCAGTGTCTGTTGTTCTTCTTCCTTTTTCTATCTCACACCATTTTTACCTGTTCTGTTCTTCTAATGCTACCTCATCCCCTAGAAGTTCAGAAAGCTTTGCAGCCTTTTGGGGGAATTTGACTATGTTTCTTCTCAGAAAGTAGGGTGCCACAACATAGAGATGTGAGAGAGATATTGGCACTTTGTGTATTGGTGAAAAGAAAAAAAAAACATCCTTCACTTCTTTCCACAAAATGTAGCAATGTTGTTTACAACAGGAGAGTAGAGATACTGGAGTGCCAAATGCATAAATAAAAATATTGCACTGGAGTCACATACCTCACTTGGTCAGGCAGAGTTGTGCTTTCAGTGCAGTTTTAATTTCTCGAAACTGGGAGAAAAAATGAGCTGCTGTTTAAAAATGGGCCTGAAAGATAAAGATGACAGATAACATTTCTTTTCCTAATTCTTCTGGGGAAACTTTTTTTAACTGAAAAAAAAAGATTGGTTATTGACAACAATTGTAATAGTGCCATTAGAAATATTCAGGAGCTACATAGGAGCTAATAGTTCCCATGAAGAAATCTGTATCCATTGGGAATAGCAAATTCTGTTTTTTACCAGCTTAAATAAAAGCTCTTATGTGGTGAAAGCTCTTATGTGGTGCTAACTGTTTTACTTAATGGGTTTTTAAAATAAGAATATTCTGTTGTCTCAAAAGGATGTTGAGACAATATAAATTACGAACATGTTAAATGTGATTAAATTCTTTTATACTAATTATATAAAACTTTTTTTGCAAAAAGCCTGATTTTTTTTATATTTCCATCAAATAGAGATTTGCATCAAAACACATTTTTTGTTTCATTGAACAAATAAAAATATAATTTATATTACCCCTTTGTCTCCTTTTCCTAGTGAAAAGGTAGGTAGAAGAGAAAATAGGGGAGAAAAGAAGGTGCCAAAGTAAGTATATCTGAGGGACAGGGAAACCAGAAAGCATGGAAGGGGAAACAAATGATGGGTTTTATAATCACATAATTTTACCATGTTGGAAACTGGGGGATGCATGCTGCACTAGATACCGCATTTAATACATTTAAAATGCTGTGTTTTTCAAAAAAATCCATTTCTTGCCAAAATGATATGAGCATGCCTCAGCAGATTTCAATTCCTACTAGATAAAGCCTGGGCACACATTGTATAAAAATTAATTTCAAAATCAATGTCAGGATTGTTAAAATACAGCTACAGGATGTGGTTTGTTTAATTTTAACTTAATTTTAAATCCAGTTGATTCTGCTGTAACATTAGTTCATAATTTGTAGGAAGCAGTATCAGGCAGTTCAAGTATCACTAACTAACAGGATGACAGCATCAAGAAAAATAATACATTATTCTCAGAAAATACAGAGGATGCTTAGGCTGCACACTGCCTAAACTAAGATGCAAGTGCAGCTCCTGCAGACTTACAAGTTCTTATTGTTATGGCTCAGAGAGTTAAACCACAGGAATATGGCCTTCAACTGCCATATATGCAGTCAATGTTAGGTACTTATATAGTCTCTGTTGCACTCTTTCCTGCTACTGCGGGATGCCTCTGCAAGAGCTGTACATATAACTAGGGTCCATCTACAAGAGCTGTGAACATACCTCTGATTAGTATCAAAACATAGAAAAACAGAGTAAGCCCCAATTAAATGGTCAGACCAATGCTGTAAGCAACTATAACAAGCTTGCCCTATCATATTTTGGATAAATCCAAGAATTAGTATTGGAGAAATGATTTATTTAGGGATAAACTTTTTTTTAAATAATCATAGGAAATTTGGCCCCATCTGCCAGCTATAGATGAGTATTCTGTAAAGAGTGACTGCTGTCTTTCTGTTATGCATATCTATGCAACTGTCATAAACACCAGAAAGCTGCCAAACTGGGTCAGCTCACAGGCTGACAAATCTGCTTTCAGCAATAGCTGTTACTCGAAAAGAAGTCTAAAGGATAAGTGCAATTGCTCGATCTGTGCACTGATACACTTAAGAATAAAAATGACTCCTGAAGCCTATACAGTCAGGTATACATCATATCTAGTGGACAAAACTGGACTTAGCTCCTAGTTTGCAAACTAGGGAAAATTTTCCTTCATCATCTGCAATGTAGAGAAAAGACTGACATCTGGAGATGAATCAGTTCTTAAACTTTTATGCAATGGGCCACCATTAAAGTAAATGGAACAGCTAATCTAATACATCATTTTCGCAAGAAGCGTTAAGACATGAGTTTATGTTAGTACTACAGATTATTTGTAGTAGTAAGTAAACTTTGACCTTCTAAAAGGTGTTCTTACTCCATCAAGTCACTTTCGGTTCTTCAGATCTCTCCTAAAAGGTCACTTTTTGTAGCAAACTTATCAGCTCCCTCAGTAGTCTTTCCTCTTCTTCCAGTTGAAGCCTGTCTATTCTACATGGGTTTTAGACTATAAATTGTACAGGGATTATCTGTATTTTGTCTTGTGAAACACTGAAAATGCTTTCAGCACTTCAATAAATATTGCACATCAGTTTGACATGACAGGAAGTGATTTTTTTTATGCAGGGTTTTACTGTTTCCTAGTCTGACAGATTTCAAATATGACTTTCATCATTTTATGCTCCCATTTTTATGCTTTTATTTGTAACCCATGCTTAAGAAGACTTCCGAATAGCCTGAAGATCTATTACCGACTTAATCACACTGAAAATACTATTCTTAGTTAAATGCTTCAAGACTTTTTATTTTTACATTTAACAATGTTGTATGTTTCTCTGCTTCACTCTTTCAAGGGGCAAGCAGTACTTCAGCATAAAAGCATTATTCTCTGGGCTTGCATTAGGTTGGTAGTTTATGTAAAACAATTGAGCAACAGAGTACAAATAAAGCTTGTACATGTAGTCCAAAAAGCTGCTTTTCCCAGGACTGCTATTACTGGATCAAAGAACAACAGACCCATGAGTAGTGGCTAAGCAACTTTACTCTGCTTCTCAGGCTCTTACACACATCCAAGAATAAAAACTGCTGAGAGGCAGTAAATTGACTCTCCAAGAAAAAGTCTTTTAAGTACCTTTGCTCATTGGAATGCTCCAGAAAAGATGGTGGCATTTTTAAAAACATGTTACAAGGCTGCTGTAGAAGAGGGCAAACATCATTAATGGAGTCTGCCGACTGTGTTTTCCAGAGGATGGCCAACAATTCTCACACATACTCAAAGTATTAGAACAGAACTTTCAGAAAATATTGCTTGGTCTAATTAAAAAAAAAAAAATCTTCAGGGCCCAGGAAGAACACTTGTCAATACAGAAGGGAAATGGAATGCAGTTCTTTGCTGGAAAGCACTAATGAGATACTGAGTACTACTGTTCATCTCAGTAATTAACATGGCTCCATTTATAATTGCACTTTCCTATTTGAGCTGGTTTGAGGGCTTTTTGCTAGCGTCAGAGACAATTTGAATGCTTTCCATCTTGTTCATCAACAAAAGCTTTGGAAGCTAGATTATATCCTGATCTTACCTTTATAGTCTTACAGTCATTAGTGGACTTTTCTCAAATGTAACAGAAATTTATGAAAGTAATAATATACAAGGTAGAGCTATAGCTTACCTTTATTTATATGCAGCAGTCCTTCAGAGCTAAAAGGAGTTGAAATGTAATTGATTTTAGTCAGAGATAAGGAGTCCAATACACACTGAAAACGGGGATAATTTGTGCATAATTCCTTCCCACCCCTAGTAAAATCATACTAACCTGCTGGACCCTGCATTTAATTCCCAGCAGCTCCCATAAAAGCTCCCACTTTTAACAGTGTCAACATACCAAAATTAGCTTGTTTTTGCACTTCAGTGGTTCTATAGAAGCTAAAAGATCTAAAAATTGACCTTCATGTTTCCTTTGGTTTACATTTGACAACAGTTCTAAGATTCCAAGATTAGTATTTGCTCTTTATTAATCCTTTTTGACAACAGTTCATTATGGTACCTTAAATATTACGTATCACAGTTAAGTACAGTTACATATATTAACTACAAATCAGAACACACATACATAGTATTAACTCTTGAAAGATCTTAATGTTCAAGTATTTCATCAAGTTAGGAGCCAATTCACACCTCCTAATCTATTGCACAGAATTAGTCAAAGTTTCGTGGCTTTAATTCACACTCCTCCTAGCTAAAGTTACAAATCAAACTCACAAAGTACTGCGAATTACACGTGAGTGTCCACTAATAAGAATATCAAAACATTAGGAACAAGGTCTTATGGAAAAGAGAGGTGTGAACTGCTGGGTAGAAAATGTTGTTGTTTAGAGTGGTGTGAACCTTCTGAAATATTATGTACAATTTGCTGTATGAATATTACAATACATTGTACCACTAAGGCAACAGGTGCTGGATCAGTGGAAAACACTGAGAAGATTATGTTCAGGGAAGCTTGCAGGTGCAGCAGACCATCATCACCTTAGCTGCATCTAAAAGTATCAGCCAAGGACACTTGATTATTTAGGCACCAAGAGATACACTCTGCAAACGAATAAAATCCACTCTATGTTTTCTGGAATTTCTGCTTTGCAAACAGCCTGCCTTAAGATGGTGTTGAAAAACAGAGCACTAACATCACTCGTTAGAATCATACTAAAGGCAAGTGTAAGCAAGTTCCTTAAGCAATTCAGAACACAATTCATAGATGTTCCAGTATTGGGCTGAGTCTCTGCTATTCCAAGTTCAAATCAGATGATAGCTATTATGCAAGCCTGCCACATACTCACTGCACTAAAGACCCATTTCTCTTGTGACTTCATTTAGAAATCAAATTTAGCCAGGATATTGGCACACTCCAAGTGGCTTCCAGTAAGACCATTATCAGCATAATCTCAAAATTTGATTTTCTCTTTTACTGTCATGCAGAAGATCAGTATATTAAATCAATTCTCTGAACTCTTCACATTCTTTGTAAACATACAGTAGCTAATTTAAAGTATTGTGCACATAAGAGGGAAACAGTCTTTTAAATCCAACATACGAACACTTACACATACATTTAAATCATATTCTATATTGTATAGCATGAACACATCTCGAACACATTGTATTAACATTTACTATGTCACTGTCATGCAAATAAGAGAGCTAATATATTAAAGTGGTTTAGCACCAGAAAAATCAGTAGTGCACTTTAGCAATGTATTTACTAACAGCTAGGCATAACTAACAAAGTAAATGGAAACGTAATGTTTTAAATGTTACTTGCAATCCCAGAACAATGTATTTTTAAAATAAAAATCTAGATTCCACAGCAAACATTCCCTTTGGTATTATGTACATGCCGCTAGGAGTAACTGTTGTTGCCTTAGTTACAAATACATTCTGCTGCTATACCCTGCGTTTTAATAGGAAAAGTAGTCTGCATTTGTGTATGTATATGCATGTGTGTATATGTACATGTATGTACACTACATGTATATAAATAAAAAATTATCATTAAAATACATTGCCTCACTGTCAGAGAGGTACATGGACTTCTTAAGTACACAGACTGCAAGAACTAGGTTGACAGTTACAAATTCTTTGTGTGCATTTCTTCATAAGGAATTAAAGCTTTTTTATCCTGTTATATTATTAGTAACATCAAACTGTGCAACCTTAAATCAGAGCTCAAAGACAAAGAACCAAACTTATTTGTCATGCAGAACTAGATGTGCTTTCAACCGGCAGCATTTTCAATTTGCAGTCGCTCGATCAGTTGTTCAGCCTATGAAAGAAAGCAAGCAATGCATTAACTACATAGTTACTGAGTTTACTGAAAATTCCAGTTTAAAAAAATACCAGTGATAAGGATGAAGAAAGCATATACTTCTCATTTTACACAGACAAAGCATAGAACAGAAGTAAAATACAACGACTGTTTTAAACTGCAGACTTTTTCACCATTTCTATCAAACTCTTATTAGCTGATCAGAAAAGGAAAAAGAAACTGTGAAAGCTGGAGTATGTTTGAGCAAAGAAACAGTAAGTCAAGAAGCATGATTTTAAAGACCTCGGAAGACAGCAGTGATCAGACCAACTGAGCTACGAGAACTGGAGGAGCACTTCGTGGGAAATTCCAGAACAGCGCATTGTGGCCTCTTCTCACACAGTGTGCTGCACACCAGTCACTTAACCAATTCACATTAGTGAGAGATGGAGTGTATTCATATATGTGGTTCATTAGATATGTGTATCATTATATACACACACATTTTATTATATACACATATAACGTGTATCATTAGATATACATCCATTCTTTGGTTACGTGACCATGCCCACACATACTTTTCTCATCATATGGCTATTTATGCATTCACCACGTAACTGGGGCAGTTACATTTTGCACATAGGACAGTACCAGCTGAGAGACCTCACAAAGGCTCAGGGTGGAAAGAAGTCATTGTTCTGGCAGACTAAATCCAGCATATGGGCACTAAGTTGGACATTTCTAAAATAAATCAGTTTAGATTACTCTCAACCTTTTTTGTCAAGTCTCACTGAATTAATCTTCTCACTTAAACTAGTCCTTGAGGTTTTATTAATATCTCCAAAGGAACCATCTTAAAAGGTGAGAAGCTTAAATCTAGTATTTTTTAATACACACATCAGACACACAATCAGCTACGTCAATAGGAACAACAGAGTTAAGTAGCTCTTGTGGTTTATTTGGAAATAAAGCTAGAAAAAGAATAAAGGAACTGAAAATGAAGTTGTTATATCAACCTTACTTTGCATTCTTAAACAAATACCACATTCAAGCCATTAAAAATAGTAAAAAAAAAAAAATCAAGAATAATTTCCAACTTGTTAACAGGATATTGTAAAATATCTCTTGAAGTACTTCTATATTGTATAACTAAACTTGGTACAGACATCCCTGACTAACCCAGAACAGTAAGCAGTGTAACTACACAGCTATACTAATCTGAGGGCCAAATACCTGTGTGATGTTATACAGCATAGACACATCTGCTTGTTTGGACCTGGATGACATCTCCAACAAGGTGCCACCAAGAAGCTTGCCTTTTTTTTTTCTTCCCCCTTCCCCCCCCCCCGCCTTTTTTTTTTTTTTTTGAGTAAGAGGCTCTCTAGATTCTTCTTGAAATGAGATACACCTCTTTTTCATTATATCTGTTTTGGGGCTGTCCAGTGACACCAGGATGGTGTAGCTGCATTGCAAGGATGGGTTCTTTGCTTTTTCAGCTAAGCAGTGAGAGTAAGCATTGATGCTCAAAGGAGAGAAAACTTTTCAAATAGTAATTTAGTCGGTTTGTGCCAGTTCAGTCTCACTTCTAATCTCTACTGACAGATAGCAGCGCTAGCAAAATGCTTTTTGTAAAGCAGACACTTGTTGCTGCTGTGATGAGATGAGATGAGACAAGATGAGAAAAGCTTCATGTGAACTGATATAAGCGCCATTAGGTGGCCATGTTTTTCACCTAAATTGGATTAACCAAGGTATATACAATACCTGTCCCATTATGTTCCAATGTATCCTTTTCCACAATAAATAACAAATACTTATAAAATGTACCTGAGTACAACTCAGTACAACATATTAACATAAGCCACACATTACATCCAAAACTGTTCGCTGTTAATGTTAATGTCACTCTATTCCCTTTAATAAGTATGAACAATAAAATTAAATTTTCCCATTACATTTTCTCAAATAGTTAATGCAATATTTACAAATTAATTATAGCAATAACAAAAATCATTGTTCTAAGAATTTTTGGACACAGTTAAACTCTTAGAAAGATAGCATATTTTCAGCTTGCAGTTTAAAAGCTACTGACTTATCTGCATTACACTCACCGTAATAAACCAGTAGGAATTGATTCTGTAAATCAGTCTGGATAAGAATCCTAGCTGACTGGCTGGAGCCAAGACATGAAGATGCAAGTGGGATATCGAGCAGAACGGAGGCCAGTGAAAACCCATTCTTCAGAAAAGGAAAATGAACAAGTTAAAATATTGATATTAATTCAGAAAGAAGCTGAACATCGTAAGTTATTTATCACGATCAACTGAGTTAAGAGCTTAGCTTTTAGCCTGGTATGTCAGAATCATTACATTTTATTTTTGTATAAGGGCATGAACAAAAGCATGTCCCTTCTTTTAATTGTGCTTTCCAGACACCTTTTTTAAAGTCCATTAATCTCTTCCTTCACATCTCAGCCCTTAAAATACACTTTTCTTTTTTTAAATCCTCTTTTTTAACACGATATACCTTAAACATACCAAATCTAGTTTTCAGCTAGAAAGTCAACTGTCACTAGATAAAAGTAGCTTCTACCTATATTTTAACCAGAATGGCCCATCTTCCTATACTATATTTAAATTATGTTTCAGTTTGCTTCACTTGCAAATGAATTTAGAAATAGCTTAAAATAGTTTAACTACTAAGTACACTGCCCTAAACTGTAGGGTGCAGCACTGTAATCAAACCAATGCAGATATCACTCTGAAATACAACGCAGTGCCCTAGTCAAATAGGACAAAGTTTACCTCTGTTATGGTATCTAGAACTTTGGAGCATACTTTCAGCATATAATTAATGAGCAGCCTTTTAGATATTTCGTTTGAAGTGCTATTCCATCCCCAACACACGGAGAAGAATCTCAGAGTTACAAGAAAATTTGCAAGGAAATTTGCACTAAAAACTCATCAGAAAAAACAAGTTTATACCCAACAGCAGCACATTCTACTTGAGAAGTCATGCAGTAAGTGAATCCAAACCCCCTTCCTTCAATAGATCATACTGCAGATGTTGCCAGTATCTCTAAAATACCATTTTGGAAAGTCAAGAAAGTATTCAGTATACACAGAAGAAAGACCATATTCAATATCCACAGACTGCTTCCTTTACATACCTTACATCATTCAAGTCACTAAAATTATTTCGTTGGAGGACAGTTTTTCCAACTTCCATCATTTTCTTCACTATTAAATACAAATAAATTTCATTTAGTGTTTAACATTTGCACCGTAGGTCTTTAGGTCAAGTAATTTGAAAAAGGTCTTTGCTCCTCAGAAACAAAATCTTCAAATATTAACTTCAATGAACTGATTACACTGAGAACACAAACTCATGCATTTTACAATAAAATACAAATACTGTAGCTAATCGGAATCAAACAAAGATTGTCAGATAGTTTACTACAATGAGCAACATGAAAAACAATGTCACTGATTTCCACAATCACAAGGCTTGTAAGTGTGGTATTATTCTAGCAACTGTGGCCAAAGCCATGGTATCACCTTACAGAAAAACTGCAAATATCAGTTGGTCAGAATGATAGAGTTTACATATATGACACACATTACAGTGTTTACCACCTCTAGACAGCAACATGACTTTCATCTCTAGGGACTGTGCAGCCTGATGTTTTTCTTTAAGCCTTTTTTAAGGTAGTACACAAAAACAAGGATTTCTAAGTTAGAATGTTTTACAGATGGTATACCAACTTAAACTAACATAATTAAAAAACCCTCAGTCCTATTAGTAAGGACAAACTTTTCATTATATCAGTAAAAAGAGAAGCAATTCTAAGATAAAATCTTCAAGGCAAAAGCCTAGAGGGATTGTTTTGAAGCCAAATACACACAAAAGCTGTTTCTGGAGAAAATTGCCCTACATTTAGAATAGAAACACAGTGATTGAAGAAGTTGCAACACACAACTGTAACTCTTTTCTTGCATCACCTATAATCTTCACTAAGGTGGAACCTGTTCATGCATTTATGGCTGCAGTTTTTTTCTGATACTCAACACATCAGCTAATCAAAACAATTCTTGTGAAATAAATAATCTCAGCACAATGTTAAAATAAGAAAGAAAAGCTCATCAACAATACATCATAGTTTCAATATTTTAGAGTTCTATCTTTAAAAAAAATTTTTTTTAGGTTTACTAGAACACCATTTCTCTCTTTCATTTTTCTTCCTTCCTGAAAGATAATGTAACATTTTATGAAAGGCAGTATAAACATATTTTATAGATTTTTAATATATAATTTAAGATTGCACATATACCTACAAAAACCTGATGAAGCGTCACATGTATATTTTAGAAAAATGAGGTAGTAGTACAAATAAATTGGAGAGGCTTCTCTACTCCACGGAAACAGAAGAGATTACATGCACTAATACACTGAACTGCTTACAATTTCACCCCAGAATTAAATAATTTATTCTAGAATAACATAAATATGCCATGGAAGTTTCCAGCAAGTAGTCCTTTCTTATACTCACTCACGCCATTCATATTCTAAGTTTCCATCCACAACTAAATGGTGTTCAAAGTTGTGATTTACTTGACAAAACACTGTAGCAACACAGAGTGCAAAATTATTTTCCTCCATGTTAAACGCATTCTAACAGGTGCTGGCAGCCTTACCTACAGGTATGTGTTCTTTCTTAAGTGTCTTGCAGTTTCCCATGTGCTCTACAGGCACCACCAGATAGTGGTGGGGTGCACCAGGTCTGATATCTCTGAAGCAAACAAGGTCTTCATACTGGGAGAGAACACAAACATATTAAATCGGTCAGGATGAGGATACTGACAAACATTAGGCAACAAAGTCCTTGCCCACACCAGTGCGATACTTAATATCACATCTGAAATAACTAGCAAAAATCTCAGAATTGCAACATATTTTTTTCCATAGTTACATCGAAGTAAATTATCTTGGAGGCTGTGTGCAAAAAGACTTACAAGCACCATTTGTTATTTCAGTTGCCTTTCTGCATTCTGGACTCTTCAATATCTAACATCAAAAACACCTGTTATATGACTACTTTAAGATTTCTTACTATTGTAGAAGCATTTAAAAGGACAAGATATTTCCTTCCTTCTGATGAATGTTTCACTGCTATCTGCATAAAAGACGACCTTCAAAACTATGTGATGACCCCAGAACTGCAGTCTTTTCAAGTGACATCCTTCATCAGTTGAAAACAGACACAGCCTGAGAGAGAGAACCCATATGACATGACCTCGGTGATTTACAGGTTTGATCTTTAATTCTTATAATTTAACCCCTTCCATCCTTTTCTGTTTTTCCTGAGCTCTGCCATCTGTGCACATCTTGGTGCTGACAACCTCAGATATAGGAATTCATATAAAGACTTTTATACAAGCATTGAGAGTCAGAATGTGGCTCTTAAAAATAATAAAAAAACTATTTCATACTCCATTATTATCAACATAAAGCAACATAAAGGTGATCACACAAAGATTTACAGACATTCTTAAAAATACAAGGAGCAAGGCGAGACGTGCAGGTGCCTACACCTTTGCAGCCACTAGGGCCTAGCTCTGTTTCAGCCTGACGCTATTGTCTACGCCCGCAGCCCCTCCAGCCGGGCCCCAGCCCCGCAGGCTTAGGGGTGTCTGTCCATTTCCACCAACTGAGCTTAACATTCGCCGCTCATTTATCGGGACGGCAACTGGCTTCTTCATTAACAAGTTTAAACAGCAACCGCGCATCAAAACGCCCTGGGGCGGCCCCGCAGCGCGATGACCTGCCGCCGGCGCCCGCAGGGGCAGCGCTAAAGGCACCGTCAGGACAGCAAGGGCGGCGGCAAACGACGGGAGCGGGGGCAGGCGTCTCCGCCGCGCCCGCCCCGCCGGCAGCACGCCGGAGAGAGGCCAGCGCCGCCGCGGCCCGAGCGCCCCTCACCCACCTGGCAGGGCAGCAGCGCGGTGCCCGGCTCCTCCCGGCGGGCGATCCTGCAGAACACGCACTTGCCGTCGTAGCCGCCGCCGTCGCCGTTACCGGCTTCTCCCCCGCCGGGGCGCGCCTCGACGGGGGGCTGCGCGGGCCCCGGGCCGGCCGCATCCGGGGCGTCGGCGGCAGCAGCGGCCTCCTCCCCCGCCATCGCCCCCTCCGCCTCCACGCCGCGCGCCACCAGCCCGGCAACGGCCGCCGCCGGTCACCGCCCAACAGCAGCGGGCCCACGCGCGCCCTCTGGCGGGCCCGCCACACCGAAGCGGGGGCGGCCGCGCGCGCTCGCAGCGCGACCCAACGGCCGCGCGTCCCCGCAGGGCCGGGCCAGCGCCAGGCTCCCCCGCCGCTCCCGCGCTGGGGGTGGAGCGGAGAGCCCGGGCGAACCGCCTCCCGCCTGGGAGGACGGAGGTCAGAGCTGCTGCTGCATGTTTTGCAAGCTAGATCCTTGCCAACTCCCCTCTGGCCTTCAGCTTAAGTCCTGCATCCGCCACGAACAGTTCTGCAGCTTGAGGAGGACTTTCACTGAAGATAAGCACAAAGCAAAACACCATGTTTTACAATGAAGATGCATACTACTAAGGCTTTTTTCCCCCCCTATCCATTTTCTATGCGCTCTTTCCTTTTGAGAACTGTATATCCATACAGAAGATCAACAGGTCAGAGAATGGTGACAAATGCAGGTTATTTAAGATGTATCAAAGCTGTTTCAAATGAATTATGAAAGCAATAACGTTCTTGAAGTTTCACACATCATCTCCAACTTGAGGTGTCTGTTCTTAATAAAAATTTGCCTCTGACACGTAAGTATTTCACTTGTTCAGAATTAAGGTAATTCCTTTGTTTGCAGCTTTCAAATAAACCTCTGGCCTCACACTGAATTACAGAGAAGCATCAGTAAAAGTACATGAACTCTGTTCACCATAACTTTTTGGTAAAAAAGTACCAACTGGGAATATTTTCCTGAGTGAATGCTTTCTGAGCCGATTCAAATCAACTATTTCCAAAGTTAAAAGACAGTAGTAGCTTTCTATATCTAAAACTGTCGTCTTAACTTGTATTTCAAATAGCTCATACTTTTAATTAAACTAGTTATACAGCTGCAGAACCACTGATCACAAGATTTTAGTGGTTTTGTTCTAGCTGATGTTCTTCCTGCAACTCAAATGGCACCAAGTAGTTGTCCTAAATATATTACTCCGCAGTATTTAAAGAGATACCAATTACAAAAGTTTAGCGCGAGAGAAGCCTCTACAGGTTTTCGGAAAATGTATTTATATTTCAGAACAAACAACTTGTGTTCAGCGCAAATAAGATGTGGTTAGTTATTCTACCTGAAAAAGCAATTACTGTACTGACTTGTGGAATGCAATGCAGCCCTTTTGAAACGAGCTAACCTACTCCTTTTCTCAGCTAGGAACAGGCAAGTGAAATTTTAAAGTTTACATATGAAGATTATTCTGACAGTAACTGGCTTCTACTTTGCTCTAAAGCTGGCGTCATACAAAATGTCCAGTGCAAAAATGGCACCAAAACCAGCATCAAATCAAACATTAGTGCTTTACTGGCCTTCTACATAGTCCGGAATCAAAAATCTTCATCTGAGTACCACCAAAGTACATGTGTTTGACGTACTATTCTAAAATAGTTCCCCCTCTGAGAGGAAAGTTACTAGTGACCATAATTATTCTTAGTTTATATTTTTATAAAAATGCTTACAACCATTACATTCCAAGTAACATAGATAGCATACTTGTTCTGAAATTTTTAGCATTTACTATATAACCAGTTTGTTTTTTCTTAATTCCATCTCCGTACACAACAAATGAATAAAACTAAGCCTGAATATATATATATTTTTTAAGTTGTATGTTTTGTCTTGCTTCAACAAAAGGAAAAATACATGAACAGCTTAGCAATATAAAACGGATGCATACAAAAAATAAGTACAGAGACTTTTGACTTTTAGGAACAGGTTGGTCAAAAAGATGAAATACATGTAATTCTCTACAGGTGATAGAAGCAAACAACAACAATTTGATGAGAACTACTGATCAACTGTTCAGCTAGAATAGAGTAACTGGTATTTCTTAGCCCTTTAGCACAGTCTGTCTTTGAGTGAACACAAACATAGCCCTATGCTGTATTAGCAGATGCCATATCATTAAAGAAAAAAAAAAAAAAAAGAAAAAAAAAAAGCTTCTTAGCTATTTTTCCAGAAGGGGAGATTGTCAGAATTCTCTTTTTGAGGAGACTTAGGTATTTCTGTCTGCATAATCTGTAACTTAAGCTGTATCCTTGCATCTTTAAAATGTACTGAAGTCTGAATAAAGGAGAAAACATCCATAACGAGTTTCTGAATGCATAAATTCCTTTATTGAAAATATTGTGATAGCACTGCATTACATATATTTAATATTCATATTTTCAAGGGTCACACTTTTGTTTGAACAACACTGTTTTGAATATAGAACACAGCGTTTAGATATCCTCTGACATGTATAATATAATGGAGTAAGTTGTAGGTAACTATAGTGAAATGTATGTAAAACATTGAGCTTGTGTGTTTTTTTTGTTTTTTTTTTTTTTTGAACTAGTAAGTGGTCTGCCACCAGTAAAAAGAGCAAACGGTATTAGATATTCCTGGTATCTTCAAAGCATTACCCTGTTAGCAGCTTCCAAAATATTTTACAGCATTACCAATAGCAACTGTATTCATGGCTGTAGTAGACCACCTGGAAGAAAAGTGTGAAAAGCTTATGTGCAGCGTGATACAGACTTACTGTATAGCATTGTTTTTAGACTGTGAAATTTATATGCAGGATTAAGATTTGTTAATGTTTTTCAAAGAAAGCTGCTTGTCTTCTTTACTTTTTTGAATGTATTATAAGGGGGGAAAGCAGTAACTAAATTAAGTAACTCAATTATTAATATTCCAAAATTAGACTGTACTGTTTAATGCACAGAAGCACATTACCATTTCTAAAATCTGCCTTTTTCAGGACAATGATACTTTTGGTTTTAAGGGCAGGATAGTATCCTAGTGTTGCCAGAAAGTCTATCTTGGCAGGCTTTGGATTGTTTAAACTTTTGTTTAAACTGTAGCTTAATTGCAAAGCAGAATTCTTTAGAAAACACTTCTGTTACGTTTTCTCTATTTGCTGAAAATTTCATAGCACTGACTTGTTTAGAGTTCAGCCTAGCTTTATAACATGGAGTCTTTTTAGTGTTGAGGGGCGAAGGGGAATAGCGACAAGTATTTCACGAAAAACAAAGAAAAATATTTAGTTGCCTGTCAAATCCTAAAGCAGCCTGTTACTTCAAGTCATTTTCAGGAAGGAAATCATATATTAGTTACTACAAAAACAGGTATTAAGCTAACATGACCTGGCCAGTTAGGGAAATAACATTCTTCTCTGTATCTCAAGATTATATTTTCTCCTTAACAAAACAGTTATTCTTCAATTTGTAAAGAAATGCTCATAAAAGCACAATGGGAGGTTCATTTTGAATCACATGGTGGTGATACAGAAAACCAATCTTCTCTTAGAAATGTCTTTAATAAACAGTTGAATAACACTAGGACAGATGCTCAGAGCATGCTGTCCCAATTCTGTTGACTGCAACAGAGCTGATACAGTCTATACCAGCCGGCAGTTTGCCCAGTGTCTCCATACACTGCCAAAATAATCTATTAACAGGATTGTTGCAGCAGAATTAATAAGAAGCATTAACCACCTTTTTCCTCATCTCTAAGAAAACCAGAATTATGCACTCAAGTGTTTCTGCCAGAAAACAAACCCTCTAATTAGGGTAAAGTGAAAACCAAATCTCATTTACAAAATAAAAATATAAAAATTAACTTCAGAAATCAAATAAATTGATTCAGAATAAATGCCAATGCATAAGAAACCTACCTGAAGAGCAATTGTTTATCGAATTGAGATTTGAAACACTAAAAGAAAAAACTCATAGCTAAGACATTTAAAAGAAATTGCTATACAATAACAATAAATAAGATGATCTTAAAAACATGTTCCCTTAAGTGCTGTGTACACCTTCAGATTTTTTTTCCATGGCAAACAGTATGCTGTAGATTTTGGTAACGTAATCTTTTATTTTTGGTTAGCATTTATATGTTGAACATAAATACACATGGAATGTACTAGATAGTTATAGTTTTCCCACAGTATCTTTTTCACAGTTACAGCAAAAGTTTTCAACTCATACACTGTGAATGTTCTCATAAACATCATATCTTCGATGGAGACGTGTTAGAGGAGGAAGTAAAAAACACCTCAAACTGACATCTTTTTGTTCTGTCTCTTACTGCCTCTCAAAACCAGATTTTCTTTTGCTTTTTTTTTTTTTTTTTTTTTTTTTTTTTTTTTTTTGCGTAGTCATGCTCTGGTACAATTTGAGAAAAAAAGCGTGTAACATTGTGAGGCAGCCTGCACCTTCTCTTTAGCTTTTTAGTGCCTAATGGATCCAGTCCTTAAGGCAGTCGGTATTTCATTCAAACGTCCATACTTCTACATCTTGTATTATGAAATCTTCTTTCTTAGACAAGATGTCATTATTGAAGGTGCTGCAGGAATTGCTTCGCCCATGATACAAATCTGCATCTAACCATAAACCAAACCGGCCACTAAAAAGGAAACATATCAAATTTCAAGTTTATATTCAACAGTTAAATCTACATCCATGTCCATTCTTTCTAATTACTCAGGCTGACAATATAATTTGTCAGTGTACACTCTTTGTTAGACTTTCAAAACAAAAAAACTCTCCCCTCTCCCCCGACCAAAACCACTTGGAGCAAGCATTCTGTTAAACAGAACAAAAATACTGGAAGCTTTAGAAACAACCAGAAGAGCAATGTGGAAAGATTTAGATAATTCTGAGAACAACTTAGACTAAACATGAAGGCAAAGTACTTGCAAGGTGATCTCCTTGCGTTTATTTATACCAGTAAATGAAACAACACAGGCTTGAGTGGGTGCCTGTACCATTTGGTTGTTAGCAAAGTCAGATTTGGCTGCTGCGAGCTAACAGTCTCTCAGATGCTGCTGAGGCATATCTCAAGGACCTTGGATGTTGGGGACCCTTCCCTGGCAGTTTGGCTGTAGCTACGGCCCCTTCTGTTTAGGGAGAGGCATATTTATTCATTATGCAAACCTGATGCAAACCATGCCCAGACATAAATGCTACAGCCTTTAGTCAGCTTTATTCAGTAGTATAAACTTAACCCTTGATTTCAGACCCACGGTCCTTTGAAATTTAGTACCTGACTAAGCACTGTATCATTGTTCTGTGTAACAACAGAATAATGACAGTTGAATAAAGACCGTGGGGGAAACCTTAGAAGTTGATGGCAAAACTGTCATTAGAGATTATCTTCCAGTTGCAAAACAATAACCCATGTATCCATTCAAAACATCTGCTTTTTCTACTAAAAAAACAAAAAAACAAAAAACAAAAAAACCAAAAAACAAAAACAAAACAACAACAACAACACTTGCCCAGCATCAGTTACTTTCTTTAGGCAATAGAAATTGCTGTGGGTCTGTAACAGTAATCAGATTACTGAGGTATCTGTCATAAACAGTTTACTGGAAAAGTACAGCCATTTTACTGATCAGTTTTTCTTGCAACTACCATTGTCCCCATTCTCATTAAAAAAAGGGGGGGGGGGGGAATCAGCTACATGATTTCAAAAGCAAACACTTGCTCACCCTCCACCTCCAAGTTCCAGAGAGCTCATGTCTCCATTGATGAAGTAGGTGTTCTCACCACTCCATTTAAACACCTGAGGGGGAAGAAAAATGTGTGTGTGTGTATATATATATATGTATATATGAATGAGTGATTGTGAGGATTCTACTACTCTAAAAGTAGTGAGTACTAATACCTCCTTAGGGGATAATTTTGGTGGGGATTTTCTTTTTTTTTTTCCTTGAAGGGGAAAGAAAAAGAGGTAATAGAAAGTAAACAAACAATACAAATCTAACATTACGAACAATCTTTCTAATCCTTTTTTAAATTTTACTTGCATCTTCAAATCAATCTATTCTGTTAAAAAGAAAGGATCAATGTATTCAATACTGAAAAAGACACAAGCTATTGACATTAAGGGGTATTTCAGTGGGACTCTTATCTCTGCTTTGTTGTCACTGTGATTCTAAGCATGCATAAAGTTGTACGGTACTTCTGATGTCAATCACTACTTTTCAAGATTAATCTTCGACAGTCTACTCATTACTCCTCTTGCCTCCCCCCCTCAATCAGCTTAAAACCTTCTCTGCACCCTTGCAGACTACCTTCTAAGCATGTCAAATAATTAAAACCATTTTTGCTTAAAGCAAAAATTGCACTGAAGCAATGAGGGATTAACTGCATTCATCAATGACTGACACACCTTCTAAACTTAAAAAATACAGAGACTGCATATTTTTCTCATAAATGTTTCAGAAATGGAATAAAAAATCTCATTTGAGAAAGACAACACACCACTTACCTTGAAATTTGGACTGAATGTGTAGAGGAATGTTTCACCTGTGCCATAGTAATGGTCACTAAACCTGAATGGATGTGTAGCATATGCTCCAAATATCTGTCAGAATAAAACAATTAAACTATTTTTGAAGACAGTGCAAAATTTAAAAGGAAAAAAAAAAACTCTCAAAATACTTTCTGAAGAATAACTGTGCTGGTGTTTCATACTAAGAGAACTGAGTATATCATATTAGCAAGTGTTCCTGCAAATCTTTTATATCCTTTAAGTTTAAAAGCCACATGATAATAGGAATGAGGACTCCAGGAGCTACTGGTACTACACCTCCAAAGAAGCATTATTTGTAACAGCTTTACATTTACAGATTTACATGAGGAAGATATTTTCTTGGACACAATTAAAACAAGCATTCATTGCTATGATGAAACTGTGGGAGTTCTATTAGTTCTCATATACTTTCCTACCTGTAAGTTTAGTTTAAACAGTAGAGAGAATAGAAGAAAATACAAATGTTTTATTTTGGCATTATTGTGATGTCTCTTCACAGTATGATTATCACTTCACAACACTTGCTGTTATTTAATGGTGCCCTTTCAGTCCAACCTCCGCAAAACAAGCATTCCTTACCTGGTTGTCCATATCCTTGATGACAAGGAGAACTGGACTGTCAAGAGATGCTGATTTACGGTACAGAGTCTTCAGGCTAGTTCCGTGCTCCAGCGTGCTGTATGCAAGCCGCCATGGATATCCCTGCACTCTTGCTGGCAAGCACTGGGCAAGCTAGACAATAAACAGGGGCAGTTAAATACATTCAAGAGGCCACAGGTGGTGACCGACAGACTGTTCCCTTTCTGCAGCGGCTTCTGAGCCAAAAAATGGCAGCTGGGTACTAGCTGATGCCTGCAGCTCAACAAGGTCATGCGCAGACGGCAGAGGTACACCCTGAGCCCTATCGACTGCATTCATATGATCTATAAAAGATTTTTAAACTGGCACCCCTTCTCCCAGCACTGAAAAAGATGACAGTTCTCAATTTCACTACTCAAACTCTCCAGAGTTACAAAAATAAGTTTTTCCAATAAGCAAGTGTTAAAGCAAACAGAACCTTGCACAAAGGCAGGCCAACAAACTAAGCATTTTCCAAGCTGTGAGAAAGCATCAGTATCATCTCCAGAAGGCAGACTGTTCCATACTTGGCTCAGACAGCGCAAGAGCAAATAAGGAAATTTGCGGTTTTTCTAGCCATACCTGCTCTATGTGCATATTCTCCAGGAGAGCACTGTGGTGCTTTAGGACAGGTAAAGTATCATCGTCATCATCTTCATAATAACTGCAAACGCTCTTTCGTCTTTTTGCTTCTTCTACAGTAATAATCTGAGGCAAGAGAACAAGAGTCCAACCTAAAGCATAGGTCTCATTCTGTCAATCCTCTACTGAAGCAAATTAATTTAAAACAACATACTCATTAGACAGCATACTGCATGAAACGCAAACACTGTGTGGAATGGAAATATCAAGCACAGGCAGTCTGAACTGAATATAGTTAAATTTTCAAATGGTGAGGTGTCTTTGAGATAGCACAGGCAGTGTGGTCAGAACTTCTTCACATCCTAGTGACTTCTGACAGCTGTTAAGTCCTTTGGGATTAATAAATATTGAGGAAGCGAGGCAACATGAGGTCAGTGATCCCAGACATAATTGTCCTGAGTCAGAAGACTCAAGTACACCTTCTCTGAAGGCATACTACACATCTTAACCAGATGTCTTATGGTAGTTTATATAATAAGGACACAAAAGCTTACTCATTTTCCTTCATGCAGCTAGTTGAATATATTAATCATTTTCTCAGCTACTAAGGCATAAGAGTATGAACAACTTTAAAATTTCACTTCCCATTTTTATTAAGATGGCAGCTTTTTTCTGGTTTTCTTTACCAACACAGACATGTTTTTGTATATACAAACTGAAACAGAAGCAATACACCAAAGAACTAAAAAAAATGTGAATCAATTTGAGCAATTATTTGGAAGTTTTACTCAGTAGCTTTCCTACATGATAAGATTTTGAGCATGCAATTTACGTAAGTTCTTTAAAGTACTCATTCTGAGAAAAGTAAAGGTCTTTAGAGAATATATTCTCAGCTGAAAATGATTAAACAGCTCTTTAGAAACTTTTTTTTTTTTTTTTTAAAGATTTTATAAAGCAGAGTACATTACAGTATTTTAAAAGGTGAGTCCATATAAATATTTCTAATTTAGGTTTGAAGTTAAATGATCATAAAACAAAGTAGAGAATTCTCTCCAGCAACTACAGGTAGACACTATCTTTTCCAACAAAGCTAAAACCAATGAGAACACAAGTCCATACATTTAATGCTTGTCTATAGAAGGGGTCTGCAGCCTACGACCTAGTAACAAAATCAGTGGACAAATTCTGAACCTCATACAGTTAAGGGCAGGAAACAGGAGCCAAATCATCTCCTGTCATGTCCCTTGAGACAGGAGCTCCCAAGCTGCCAGCACCCAGCATCCAGAGCTCAGTGAAAGCTGAGCTCAGCTACCCTGCAGGGGGCAAAATACCCTATCACTACTCGTGGCAGCAGCCTGCATTTTTAAGAGGCAGCATGTGCTGGCTCTCACCGCGTTGTTGCTGGTGTGCTCAAATACTAAGTTGGCAGAGAGAACAGTATGGCACAGCTGGAGAGCTGCTTCAGTTCAGCTATCGGTTCTTAACGAGTGACACAAGTTTCCGTATTATGGTAAACCAACATTAGAGATGAGGCAAAGCCTACAGCAGCAGGATTCTACCTTGGGCTCTATGTCACCAAGGCAAACAGGAAGCAACAGCAAGAGCTCAGAGATGGGGCTGGTGAGAAAGAAAAGAGGAAGCAAAGAGGCCTAGCTACAAAACAACTGGAAAATGTTAAACCACCTTCCTTCCATGAGCATATAACTACAAGGCTGTTATCTAGGAACAGGAACCTCAAAGCATCGCGGCAGAGCACTCTGCCCTGCTTCCACATCCATTCCTACAAATACAGCTTTAAAACACGTTCATGGTATATACACACAAAGCTTTGTGTAACTCACCTGCACCTTCATAATCATTGCTCAAACTTGCAGAAGCTGTCAACAGTCCAGGCAACTGCCAAGGAGTGCCTGGAGGTCCTACCCACCTGCTCCACAGGCTAGAAAGCAAAGTTACTGGACAGGTGTGGACTTAGCCACCACCAAGCACCACAAAGCACAGAAAGAACTTTTCATGAAGACCAAGAGTTGTGAAGAGGTCACTATGCACAGGAGAAAGCCTTAATAATGTCGGTCACACCTAGCATCTCCAGAAGGATAGGAGCAACATGTGCACTGCAATTGCATACGTCCAGCCCATGTTCATCTGCAGAAACTTAGAGCTGTGCCTGGGGCGGCAGTCCTGAGCAGGGAGCCAGGCACTAGCGCTCAAATGCATACAGTGGAGGTTAAGAGAAGACCACAGGGCAAAATCCAAACTGCAGAATTAATGTTATATGCTCCAGTGAATCCAGGCAGTATAGGTATTACTGCTGATGATGCAGTATCAGGTACACAGCTTCATCCTGTCTCTCCAGCAGAATCTAGCCCAGGCTCAATGGGATCTAGTCAAGGGTCTTCTGAGAGAGGAGGGAATCCTGTGTTAGAAAAATTTTCATATTGCCAATTTCAGGGAAGGTTTACACTGCAAAATTAAGTCCATTAAAAAAAATTTTTGAAAGGAACATGGGTTTTCTGCTTTTACCATTATTATTTTTCCACCTCCTGACTGATTTCACCTTCCCTCCTCCTCTCTCAGATTATTTTAGTTTTTTAATTGAATAAACATCTTTTTCAGCTTGAATCAAAAGTGCCTACTCTCCTTTCAAAGACTGTTCTCTAGGTTCCCCAGAAGGAAAGAAAAAAAAAAAAGTATCACAGTAAATCAACTAGCAACAGTTACCTGAAGCAAAATATAACTAAGTTTACAGACATCAGGAACTACAGAAAATCTATTAAAAACAGTCACAAATTTCAAATTGATTCCAAATGTAAACAAGTCCTTATTCGTCACCTAAAAGGGAGAAAGTTAACTAATTTTCTTCACTGCATGAATATCTGTTCAGTCTAAACTTTATAAATGCAACTCTTTTCATCATAACTGAAGCACATGTTTGAACCAACTTCAGATTCAAAAACTGCAGCAAAAGGATCTGCAAGGTAAAATATCTACATGCGCAAAATCAAAATCAAATTAAAAGAATCGGCTATGACAGAAACCAGAGCTATGAAATCTTGTAAATATTTTTAAGTATTTTCATCTACAGGAATGAAGAAGCAGTCTACCTGGGGCAGAAATATTCAACTTATTAAAATTAAAATTAAGTGCAGAGTTTCTTTTTTACTAGGAAGTGCTGTATCAGATATACGCTGTTCAAATAAGGACACAGTCCAACATACCTGCACACAAGGTTCCTGGTCAGGTCTGGCATAGTAAAGAATTCGAAAATTCAAAGGCATTTGTTGCCCTTTCATTATCTACCAGTTTATTCTGCACTATCTACTACACTTCTCTGCTCTAATGGCATGAGATCTTGCCCACAAGCAAGATTGGCAGCTACTGTTTGCAACTCGCTTTGATAACGTCCGTCCCTACAGTCACACTTTCTGTTTCCCCAGAAGAGAGAGTGAAACTTTCACAGTGATCATGCCCAAATTTGGCCTTTCAACAGAGATTTCCTTGCCGACCTACTTTAGATCTGTAAAGCCTGAATAATAAAATATGAGAGACACACGCCTTCATAAACATTTCCAGCTGTTTATTTTCCCAATACAAATTTAAATAAAGCAATGAGAGACAAGTTCCCTGTGTGGCTGGATCTCTCCCACCTCTGTTCTTTAGATCACTGGCCCTCCTCCCTCATTTTAAGTTTAAGAAAATAGCATGCAAATAACAACTGAATAGTGAAATCTAGTGTAATATATGACTGCAGTCAGCTCTGCACAAAATGAGCAATGAAGGCATTTTTTCATTCTGCAGTTCACATAGTACCAACATGAAGAAACTGCAACACTGTAAAAATAAAAGCTATTTAGGATTAGAGATGTCGTTGCTACATTTCAAATGAGGAGCCCCACTCTCGGCTTTTAAGCAGGGCAACATATTTCAAAGCTGGAAATGCTTAAAACTGACAGGAGAATTCTAAAAACAAGTATGTGCTTAAGATAAAAGATCAGATCAGTTTTAAAATCACCATCAAGTCATTTTCCATTTAAGGATTTATTTTTCATTTGCTTATGTATCTTCAGCACAGCAAGTACTTAAGAATTCAGAAATATAATTAAAAACTCACATGCAGGCTTGGGTTATTTTCCTTAGAAACAAGGCTTTATATGTATGAGAGACAGGGAGATAACAGAGACATGCAAGTACTTGCAACAGACTGCAAAAGCCCTAAAATGATGAAGTAATATATAACATAAAATATCCATCTTAACAGCTAATATTTTAAAAGTAGTACTGCATCCATCTGAGAAGTAAGGGCCTGACACAACACCACATACTGACCTATTTCAACCAGCACACAGGAGTCTCTCTTGGTGTTTATGTGTACATATATTTATATATACTAAGTTTTACTAGTAACATATAAATACAATGCAAATTTAGCAACACTGACAACATGCACCTGTATAGTTTTCCAAAAGGCTAACATCGCATAACCAGTATATTTACATAACTTATGCTGGTTGCAGACCAGAAAGCTCCCAGTTGTTTGCCTGCCCTTCTTAGGGAGGGAAGAAAGGAATACTACAGGTAAATAAGCACAGTTGTGAGACAGCTACAAGCCTTGAGAACACTTCTGTATAAGGCAGCAAACGTCATAAACACCAGAAGAGCAAACACTCAGATTATTAACAAAGAATGCACACTTGATGCAACATGCTCGATATAATGACAAAAAGCACTCACCTCCCAGCTTTTAGTAGTTGGCTCGCTGAAGAAGTTGTCTATCATATTAAGCTCCTCCTTTTCTACTACAACAAAACCTTGCTCTTTGGCATCTTTCCCATATATTTCTGGTGACCATTGAACAAAAAATGTGTATAAGTGATCCACCCTGCAAAAAGAAGAGGAGGAAAGAACAGTTGTTCAGTGATATATGAGTACAGCACTACCATACAGTGCATAGATTTTGCTCACTAACAAGGAAGGGACAACTACACAAATGCAGGCTGTCCACGAACCTACATCCTCGCATACCACACAGGGCAACAGCTCCTTCCATAAAGCACTTCAAGGTTTCTCTGCTTTCCATCCCCACAATATTTTTCCCCCTTTGCTCTCTCTATATATAATCAGAACAACACGGAAAGAGTAAGTGGCTTGTCCAGTCCTGCACTTGTTAAGGAGTAGCTTTAACAAGTCCAATTGCTTGCTATCAGATTGTGCTTACAGAGACTAAGTCCAGGAAAACAAACAAAAAAAATTCACTTTATTTAGTTTGACCTCTTGCATAAAACAAGCCACCAGATACCACCAATAAAGGAAACACCACGTTTCTAGATGCCCTCTAAAGCACAGCATTTATGAATACTGACCACAAGGCAATTCTTCATCCTGTTATCTTTGTGAAAATAATCAGTTACTGACAGTTTTGATAGTTTTAACAGCAGCAGTGTATGCATTTCCATAAAAGCAGTCAGTGCTGAATCACTTTCTATACAGACGTCTTTTGACAACATCCTTAACTAACAGTGACAATTTCTAAAGAAGAAATTTATTTAGCATTTTCCTTTATACTCAACATACAGACTAAATATTAAAACAAACACATGCAATTTCCAACAGGAATAAGCTAGCGGACCCACTATAGCTGCCAAAAGTCAAACCCTAATTAAAGGGAGCAAGTAGAAAGATAGTAAGTATTTATGACACTGGATCTTTCTCAAGTTACTCGCCAGAAAAATTTGCCTGGCAATTCTTTGATAGATATGAAATAAGTAAAGTTTCAGAGACTCCCAGGAGATATTTTCCCCCTGTATTGCAAGTTACTTGGATTTATAGTATACACACAAACACTGTGTTAGATTCTGTTCAGGGTCATTCCAGTGCAGAGTCTTTCCCAGTTTTTGCCCTACATTCCTACCAATATGGGTTAGAGTGTTGTCATTCCTAACTGCATAAACTGATAGTCCCCAAATTGTTGCCTGCTCACAACAGCTAGATTAGTTCCTAGTCAAAGTGAGAAATTGGGAGCGGGGGAAGGAGTTGACCCACTTCGGGCACAGGAAATTTGGCTCCAATTTCCACTGTCCTCAGAAAGAATAAAGGATTGACTTTGTTGCATCATGAAAATGTCCTTTTAACCACGAAAAAACAAATTAACATTGCCATTATTTCCTCTTTTCCTCTGTGCACGGCTAACAGATGACCTAGCTGAATTTTAAGCTTTTGTTATGAAATAAAAGCAGTACCTGCAAAACCTTAAGATATAACGCCAAATACAACTGTAGTACCATAGTCCTAAATTTGTGAACACCACCTAATTCTGGCTCCTAGGGTGTCAACAGCCTCTCTTCACATGCACGCACACATAGGTAGTAACGAGTAAGCAATCAGTCTTCAGGATAGTTCTCGCCAATAACTGCCTGGAAGAGGCTAAAAGAGGGTCACGCTCCAGTTGTCAAGGGTTCCCCCCTTCTCTGTGAGAAATCACATGACTGCCAGCTCACAAGTTTGCATAGATCTATAAATAGTGAACTATGGAAGAAGCTTCTGAAAGCCACATCTCATTTTATTCTAGATTTTTTTTTGTAATTGCAGAAGTTTTCCCACATCAGTAGCTGTCATTCAGCATGCCCTGCTCCTCTTCACTTGCTCACAGATGCTTCAGAAACAGCAGTACGATAATCTCTCTGCTAATTAAATTTTAGTTTTAATTGAAAAAACAGAACTTAAGTTAAATGTTTCATTTTATATGCAGTAGGTCAAGTTTTGAAAGATGACTCTTTTCTATTCCTACAAATCCCTGTGAAGGAACAATGAAACCAGAGGTAGCTGTTGTCGGGCTAAGACCAATTTTAAAGCACACTGGGTGGGTGGAGGTAGGGAAGCATTTTCTGATCTCATGACCACAGAACAAATTTTGGTTGTAAGGAATCTCTGGAGCTCATTCAGTCCAACTTCCTGCTCCAAGAGGAGCTAAATTCCAAATTAGAGCAGTTTGCTCAGGGTGCTGTCCATTTGAGTTCTGAAAATCAACAACAGAGATTCCACAACCTGTATAGGCAACCTGTTCCAATGCACAAGCAAACTCAGGGGGTTTTTTTGTTTGGTTGGTTTTTAAACATCTAATCGGAATTTCCTCTGCTGCAGCATGCGAACTCTTGTTCTTTCGCTGTGCACCCTCTGAGGAGAGTCTGATTCCATCTCACTGTAGCCTCCTTTAGATAGTGGAAGACTGCAGTTAGCTTTCATTAGCCTTAACCTTTTTTCCCCTCCAGGCTGAATAAGCCTATTTCTCTCAGTCTCTTCTCCCATGTCATGTACTGCAGCCCCCTAATAATCTTAGTGGCCTTCTCTTCAGTTCCTCAATACTCTGGGGGTTTTTTTGTTTTGTTTTGTTTTTTTAACCAGGGCTCACAACTGGAGACTGTACCACATGTGGCTTCAGAAGCACCCAAAAGGAGGGAAGCTCCCAAGCTGCTGGCTATGCTCTTGCCTATGTGAGCCAGCAAGCAGTGATGCCTGCACCACTGCAAGGGCACAGTGCTGACATGTTCAGTTTGCTGTGTATCACGTCCCCCAGCTCCTTTTCTGCACACCAGCTCCCTAGGCAGGCAGGCGCTCCCCAGACTGCACCGTTGCACAGGGCTACTCCATCCCCAGCTCAGAGTTTCCCAAGGCCTTGGTCGGCCCACTCCTCATGCTTGTCAAAGTCCCTCTGAACGAACAGCAGCCCTGCCCCCAGCCCGGTATCATCAACACACGCAAGGAAGATGCATTCTGTCCTGTCGCCCAGGTTGCTAATGAAGGTGTTAAACAGCATCAACCCACAAGAAGCACCACTTGTACCTGTCTGCCACTCTCACTTTTTACTATTGACCTGTTCAGCCCAATGGTTCAATCAGCTTTTCACCTGCCTTTTAATCTACCTATCCAGATCATATCTCTCCAATCTGACTATAAGGATACCATGGGAGACTGTGCTGAAAGGCTTACTAAAGTCATGGTAATAACATCCATTGCTCTCTCCTTGTTCAGAGAGCTAGTCCTTTCAGGAGAGAAAAGCTATCAGGTTGGTAAAACACAATTTGCCCTTGATAAATCTGCAATAGCTGTTCCCAGTCACTACTTGTTCTCCATGTGCTTGGAAATGGCTTCCATAAGGACTTGCTTCGTAATCAACCTGGGTGTTGAGGTGCAGCTGACAGGCCTATGGTCCCACAGATCCTTCTGTATTTTCTGAAGATGGCTGCAGGATCTGTCTTTCTGATCATTAAAGACCCCACCCAATTGTTCGTAACCTTTCAAAGGATTACAGAAAGGAGCCTTGCAACAACATCAGCCAGCTTCCTCAATACACTCTATTTCCTGTCTAGCTGCACTGACTTGTATATGTTCAGCTTACTTCAGTAGTCCATAACTACATTTTCCTCTGCCAAGGGCAGAAGTGAAACAAATCCAGACACTGCAGATTTAAGAAGCAGCAGCAGCATAAACTGAAAAGTAGGTAACTGTAGAAATAATGATTCTGAGAGGGCATGCAAAGCATCCTTTCTTTTTAATAAAATGTTAACATTACACTACAGTGCAATTCCCAAATTACTAAATTGCAAAAATTGGAGACAATTTTTAAACCAAAAAACAGTGCTTGAGGAATTCTTACAACCAACTTGACAGGTACAAAGAAATTTATCCTAGATCTCAATAGTTGTTTAGGTGACAACATGCTCGTGTGTGTCAGGAGCTAACAAAGAAAATCAATAAAATACAAAGTACTTGGAACAAACCAATTTCACAAACCTGAAGTTAGTCACTCCAGAAATAAATTATTCAAAAAAAAAGTTCTTTTTTAAGATAACAGGGAACATATTACAAAACACCTGAGAGCCACAATCCAAAAATGAAAGACAGAGTACTGATTAGAAAAAAGCAGAAAAAAAAAGGAAAAAAAGATATAAATAGCCAGGTTAGAAGGGAAGTGAATGCAGTTAAAAATATGTCCATAGCAACACACAGAGGGCACAAAATAAATGTAAAAAGAAAAGTTTATAGAAAAGTTTTAGAGATTTAAGCACTTCATGAACTTGAATCCTGAAAACTATATTTGCCATATTCAAGTAATAAAAGAACAAGTTACCAACAGTCATCTGAAACAGGCAAATGATTCAATAAATATTTCAATTTTATATTTAAGCAACCACCACACAAAATTTGTGAATCATGGTGATCATGAAATGCTTTATAGATCTTAAGTACTATAGGAACATATTAAGGAGACAGTATTACAATGAGTTGTTTTAAGTTATGCCTATCCAGGTAAGCTACGTTTAGAAGTTTTAAAAGAGTTGGATAGCTAATGCTGCTTTTCAATAAAACAAACTACTACAGTGGTTCTAAAAGCCTAGGAGAAAACTTGTATCGGGTCAACACTGCAAGAACAATGAGGATGAAAGACAGAACTACTGAAACCTGAGTATAACCCTAATAATAATGGAATAGCTGAAATACCACTTAATATGAATCTCACAAAATTAGTTATTTGTAGTTGTTTAAAAGAGATCCTTGTTCTGCTGATAAAGACTAACCAGGTATCAGTATTTTATACTTAGGTTTCCATAAGGTATTTGATATGAAATCACATCATAATTTGATTCATAAAACTATAATTTTTTTTTTTTAAAAAAATTGACTTCAGGTAAATCACAAGTGTGGGAGAATTATTTCCAGCAGTGCATATGTGTACGAGGGATCACACAAGTCCACTTCTTCCTCCCCAAACAGCAGATATGGTCTGAAACCATTACAGACAAGTGCCTAAATTGTTCTTTAGAGCTCTGATTCCACAACCTCCCTAAGCCAGAAGGGGTCTTACCTTGGAGACAGAAGGGTTCATCCCCACCAGAACTTTATAGCCCTCGAAAACTTTTTCTGTGTTTTATTTCCTCCCTCCTGTGCTGAGCATGGATGGTGCACATATGAAGTGCAATGCCACAGAGCACCGAACTAGTAGCAGAACTGGCAGCATAATGTGCCTGAGCAGTGGGGAGCTTTCAGGGAAGACCACTGAGGCAACTAATTCCAGTGCTTCAGTATTCTTGCTGAAAGGTTAAAAAAAAATGCTGATCACAATCAGCATTTTTAATTATTTATTTTACATTATTTTCATATAACTGGTAGTTACTAAGTGGTATTTCAGCTCTTCGAGAACTGGTATAGAATTAATCCCCCTGTGTCTCCCCCCCTACCCCCCCCCCCCCCAAAAAAAAAAAAAAGGAAAAAGACGACATTTCAAATACGAATGGATTGTTTGTTTTTCCTGTGACTGGAATTCTGTTCTGAAATTAAAAAGACTTAAACTTTTTTCTTTCCAAAATAAAATGTAAACAAATTGAATACTTTCCAATAGAAGAATATTCCCCCTGAAAAAATTCTGCTAGAAACAATAAAATTATTGCATATTAAATCAGTATAAGACAGAAGCATGGCGGTGGAACATTCATGACACTGGACTGCTCAGTAAATTGGACACAGTCAGATGCATATCTGAATGCAGCCAAACACAGGAACATGTATCTAAGAACAATAAGCAGAGGCCATGGTTGCAGGACGGTTACTTTATGTTTGGCAGAATGACCTAAAGGTCTCATTAATGGTTCTGGATTATGGAGCAAGAGCTCCACATTAACACACTGCTAACAATATTTAATGCAGTCTTTGGATGTAGTAAATAAGGTAACATTCAGTGCAAAGAATGATATTCTGTTAGCTTGTGATTTTGTCACAAGACAACCCTGAGAAGCTCAGAAAGAATGTCTGAAGTAGGTAGATTTGGATAACTTCTATCTTAGATAGAATTTGCTTAGCATGAGTAGCCGCACACTTGCTTATCATGAGTAGCTAAATTGCTGAAGCCTTAAGCCGCGCTCCTAGTTCGGTAAGAAAGGGCCCCAGAGCTGGTGCAGGCTGGAAAGATAGGGGAGTTACAAGCGGTCTGCATTCCTGTGCCCCACTCTCCGAAAGGGAGGATGTCAAGGCTGTGAAATAAGGCCTGCTTGGGCGCCAGGACCTTGGGAAGCAAAGCCTCCTCTCGCTGTTGAAACAGTGTTGATTAAGGGGTCTGGATTATGTCCTCTTCGTCAGGACCTTGGGAGATAACACCTACTGACCCAGCTGGGGCAGTGTTAATTGATCAGGACCTTGAGAGGCAGGGGTGGGACCCAGGGAATGAAGAAATCACTAACCAATCAGTGTAAAAGGGAAAGTCGCAAATCTGGCAATTTGTTTGTATAAACACTACTTGAAAAGTTGGGGGGGTGCGCTCAATTTGTGGGAAACCACCGAGCACCCAGGCTTGCTCAACTCTGAAATAAATAAACAAATGTCTCTGAGTGTGTAATTATTGGCTTATTGCACACTGGGCAACGAATCCGCTTTTCGGACAACAATTTGACACTTCGGTTACAGCTACTTGAATGTCCGTGCTTGGTGCACATGACTCAGGAATTATGGTCAAATCCTGCAGCTTAGAGAAGGAGACATAAAAATAACTGGCTTACAGTAAGAAGCAAAAAGAGCTGTTCAGGTTATAGAAATAATAGCCTGGCAATAGTTACAAGAGGAACTGAATCCTGGTAATAGATATAACCACATCCAGGGACTGGAAGCCAGAAAAATTTAAAGTAGATACACAGGGCACTGAAAAAGATTGTTTTTAAACAACAAAAGCAATCATCAATAAAATGTATTAGAAAACTTGTCAAGTTACAGTGGATTCTTGAGAGGGAATTGTAAATGATGTTTTTCTTCTAAAATAGTTACTTTAAATTAGGAGGTCTCACACTGACATCACCACAATCATTTCTATTGATATGGCAACAATATCTGACTTCTTTCAGGGGAGGCACACAAGTTTTCTATAACTGAATGACAGCAGGTCAGTCACGGGGCAGGGGGGAGGCAGGCTACTCCCAGGTGTATGGGTTTTGGGGGGGGGGGGGGAGGCAAGGTGAGGGGGGAGGGATTTGTAGCTCATACATGTACAAAGGCTCTTGTTCAACCACAGCTCCTGGCCCAGAAGCAGACATTAATTCAGAGGAGTCCTATGACTTTGTAACAAAGAGGTCAAACTAGATGATAATGATGATCCTTCATGAATCTTATATGGGCTACATATAAGATATCAAGCTATAGATACAAACAGGTTTTGCATATGTTCTACCTGTGCAGCTTGAGATCTTATTTATCAGGGGCCTAAGAGTACTCAAGGGTAATTCAAAAGGAGTCTAAATCTAAGTGTTATGCTACTTATCTGATTCCATAATAAGAGTGTGGAAAGGTGACTTGAGCATCAGAAACATCTTAATTATCACCCCTTTATGCATCACCCCATGTAAATGCAGAGAAGCAGCATGTACCTACTGACTCCAGCTACTAATGCAGTAAGTTCCTTCAAACCTCAACCTAGTAAACTTCAGTCAGCGTGTCACAGGCTAGATACTGCATAACAAGAGACACAACCAAGCAGCATCTTGCTCTACATTACAAAAACATGAGCGAACAAGAGTGGCATGAAGAAAAAGGGGGAGGGGTGTGAAGAGAAAGAAAAGAGGAGAGGGAGATAAAAGAAAGAATAACGAGAACTCCCCAAGCCAAGCCAAGGATCAATAGGACAGGAAGCTGAGACTGAAAAAGGGAACCAAGGCTCAAACTCTGCTAGTTCTCCTCCTTGAAAATCCACCTGCTTCCTCAAATTACACGCTTCTAAAAAAGTAGATGCCCTCTCAGCAGCATGATCTCATTGCAACATCTTTTATATCAGTATCAATGAAAAATGTAAATTTAGTCAACAGACCTGTTGACTAAATTTACATTATAGATAATCAGCAAGATTTGCTTCTTGACCAAGGAACTAGTCAATGATAAAATGAGGAAATTATGTCAGAACACATTTCTAAACAAAACCATTCTACATTAGCATCTCTGTAAGACCTTTAAGAAATCTTTAAGTGACATAATTACCAATCTACCTCTGCTCAAAAACAATTAGAAAATCTACATTCCACTTAAATACCCTTAAACACAACTTCATGTAGTAAAATCACATACAAACTTACCCTCCAACACTGTAAGCTACACCCATTGCAAGATTTTTCAGCAGAAGAATCTCTTCATCACTGTCCAAAAGCATGAGTGTCTCTCCACTCAAATGAACAGTTAACCTGACAAGAAGCTGCCCTGTACAGAGTAATCTTTATATAAGGCAACTACAGATGTCCATCCTTCCCATTACGTGCCAAAGGCAAGTGCTCCTGTGATTAAGCAAGCAGCACAAAGTGCTCTAGAGTCACTGATTAACTCAGCTCTGATGGTCGGGGTCTGGGAGCAACTTACTCCAGGCCACTCTCAGCGCCCTGCAAGTCACGTATGAAGAGAGAAGGATTGGGACAGCAGGCAGAAGGAAACAAGATTGAAGATTTATTAAGAGCCTTAAAAAAAAAAAAAACCTAAGTTTCCTCTCTGTATTAATAATGTCTGTATTAATAATGTTTCTGAAGCCTTCCACTAAAGAAAAAAAAAGTATGTATTTTAAAAAGTGAGGGGAAAAAAGTCCTCCTCCCCCTTGTGACTTTACCAAAGTCTGTCAAGGACATGAAAACATCAGGCTGTTTACACATGGAGCAGCAACTACGCTGGGAGCCGCCTGTTTAAGGGCCCAGGGTGAAAATGCAGCCACTTTCGCAACTGATTGCTGAAGCTGTTTTAACAGCACATGGTAGCAGTTCATGAAAAGATACAATTAAATGAAAATCAGAGTCAGATTTAACTAACATAATGATTATGGATATGCATACTAATTCCTTCACAATCTCACTTTTTAATTACTACAAAACAGTAAGAAGTTGCACAAGCTACTGTGACTGCATTGGACAGAAAGGGTTTTATTTATGCTGCCTTATGGTCAATGAGATGAGAGGTAGTCTGGTATTTTCATACATGAATATAATCTGCATTCAGAATGTTTTTAAACACAGTAAGTTATTTTGATAGACTGTATCAAAAATACATTGCAAAGCTATTGCAAATAGCCTGCAAATAGTTAGCCTTCTCAAGATGGAGCACTGATAACCCTGTGATTTCTGGTAAAAGTAGTGTCACCAGTGAGAAGGAAACGATACATTTTGTCTTGGGATGCATTGGAGAGATTAGAGAAAGCACTGATTTGTTACAGAAAGATGCATCTTGTAATAAAATGAAAGAATAGGTCACATCCTTAATTTCTGCCCTCTCCTCTGTGACTTTTTAATGCATCTCTATGATGTTAAAAAAGACATGTAAGAACAGCACCAAAATGACCCAATCTTACTACCTTCACCACTGAAATTTGACTTAAGATCTGAGTAACAGATTTGACAGCGAAGGTGCAGCCTGTCAGCCAACATGGTCAAGTACTGCTACAACAGCTCACTGCAGAAGTGATCTTTTCTCTTTCTAAAATCTAAAGTATTGAAAACTGGTTTAAACTTAAGTTCACAAATGAATTAGCTCCCATTACTAACCAGAACATTCCTGGTCATAAAATGACAAGTAGAGAAGTTAATTCCCAAGCGTTTGTTAAGAAATTTAACAGATTTGTCTGTTAAACAAAACAATGAATCAAAAACAACCTCAATTCAGTTCAATAGCTTTATTCAACATTGGATACACTATCCTCAAAGCAATGACTGGCCCCATATTATATTAGAGCATCATTCCAACTCCTATAAGTATTTGCTCACCCTTTAATCTAGAATTTCCTGAACCAACACTTTTGCAGTCTCTCAGGAGCCAAGGACTGGATTCAGCACATAGCAAGCAAACCAAAAGCTACCTTCAATTATACTCCTACCACCCTGTTCCAGCTGGATTAAACCTCCCCCGCCTCCCCTGGGCCAGCAGCTTCCACACTGCTCATCTGCTCAACACACTTACTTCTAAAACAAAAGAAATAAGCACATAAACCCATACACGCACTACAAATTAAAAACGAAAGAAGAAATATTCTGTAAAACTGTTAACAAGAAAAAACACAGATGAAAATTGACTGCATGTTAAAGAGACACCACTGAGTTATCACAAGTTCAGACTAATGCCTAATTCACCAAAAGTATGATCGCTGACTTCATATACAAGCATATAGATGTGCATAAAGCATCTAAATGTATTTTATCATCAAGGGAGGGATGAATTTTTTACATGGGCCTGAAGGCAGGAACAGCCACATCCGTTCAGTTAGGAGTGTCTCCCTTTGTTACGTTATGCCCTTTGCTCAGGTGAGGTATCAATTTTGGCACCGGCACCTTGCTAGATTCCTTGCCTCTCCTGCAAGCGCTCCACTTTTACCTCCCTCTTCACTCCCTAGAATATGGCCAAAATCCAGATGGTGCCTCAGTGCTTTTATGATGTATTAGCTGCACCTATATTCCTCTTTCCATCCTCCAAGTCACACCTGCTGCCTTTTTCCTTCGCACGAGGAGCCATACTGGACCAGCAACAAACGTTCTCTCTCTGGTGTGCAAGAAAATGAGGGCACCCTCTCTTTTCAACTCAGCCTCCTTGCTGCATTTGACACCTTCGACCAGGTAGAAAAAGTCAGATTCAACTCTAGAAAGCACTACACACTTAAAGAGACAAAAATGTTTTTACACGATGTGCTGCAGCTTACCTTTCCCGGGGAACAGCAAACCAGTACTCTGGTTGCTTTATCTTTTTACTGTACTGCTGAGACATGGTGGTGCTCTGAGATGCAAAGGATTTTCTCATGGGCTTGCCCACTTTAATGCACAGAAACATGGGAGGAGTCTTACTCTTCTCCTCTTTTGAAGGAAGCATATCTGAACAAGAGAGACAAAAGAAGTGGTCTGTTTACAGGACAGTATAATACTGCACCTGACAGAACAGCAGCACAAAGATCAATAACCGCGTGCAAAGGAATACTTAGAAGCACCACACATGCAGTTAAACTTGACACGTGGTTCTACAGTAAAATGGGCTGAATAATGGCCACGGTTTCAGAGCAGCAAGGATTTTACTTCCGTTTCATCACAGCCTATATCCCCCTTAGTTGTACAGCTGTTCACAGAACAGCCCTGTGAAGCTTAAAAGATGATGAGGGGTAAAAATTGGCAAAAAACAAAACACAGAACTGCAGTAGCCAGCTGGGAACAAACTGCAACGTGGAGCAGGCAAGGAAGGGGGACTGCGAAGAGAACACCATAAGCTGCTTTTGCCACCCCAGCTAGCTCAACCAACTGCACCACAGGCAAAAGGTAATGCAGTTCCTGTCTTGTCTCTCTCCAGATGGCTAATCTACCCAGGCATTTGAATCAGCCCAGGAAACTGATCCAGCTGAATAACAACTCTGTGCAAACACACACACATTCTGTTTATGCCAGATGAGTTCCCCAATTCTGATGGTCAGATAGACATACAAGCACCTTTTGCTTGAATGAGGTTTGCTTGAATAACAGCAATTTATATTCCTTAAACTGCCACCAAAAGTTTTTCATTGAAATATAGCCTCAGTCACACTGAATCTGCCACATTCATTTTAGGAGAATGCATACAACCATTTTTCCCCCCCCCACACACAAAGAAAGATCAACAAAAACAACCAGCAAGACATAAACCCTTCCAAAAAGAGAGGAAAAATCATTTTAAGAAAAACTGCTTCTGAAGTAAAGACTTGCACTCTAATTGTACTCCACTGCAATATGTCTGTGGCTGACTGAACTAGCAAGAGAGGAGCATCAGTGTTCTGGGATGTGCTAGTGCTCAGAGGCACTGGGCAGTGGTAGAAATAGTAGCATGTGAATATGCTATCTAAACTGAGATTTCGTTTTGTTTCATGTTTTCCAGTAACATCCTGAATTTTAACTATAATAATCCAATGGCCCAAAAAACAAGAAGGATCAGTCAGTAAGACTCTACATATATGCCCATTTATCACATCTTTAGGAGTACCCATAGCATGAAAGACACTAGGGTGATAGAAACGCAGTCAAGAATATTCTGGAACCCACTTTACAGCAGTGTACTACTTCTGATTCTGACTCTCAGAAATAAATTGACAGGCTTCACTGAAGAAACAGAACTTATCAATATGGACTAAAAATTCCCAGGTCATGATGTGTTCCTATCAGTACTACAACTAGATGACATTTTATTGTCCTTCTTACAAACAGTACATACAGGTAATGTATTTATAAACAGTAATCACTAAATATGGAAAGAGCAGGCAAGCTACTTGTCAAACTAGAAGCTTAGGAGATTTGAAGACTTTTTTTTCTTCTAAATAGTGGAAAATAAGAATATATATATAAAAAATATATATAATATATATATTATTTATTTATTTACAGGAGCAAAAAAGGACCAGATATTATAGAAAGAGTAGATTTAGAGCACAAGGATCAATTCAAAGGTTACCGTCATAATGCTGGCCAGCTCTCAGAGGAAACAAGGAAAACCAGAGACCTACCTTCAATTGGCACTTGAATTTTCTGCAGCAGCCACAGTCTGATTTCTGATTGATTGTCTAACTGTGTTTCTTGACAGGTCTTGTCTACAGCTGGTACTAATGAAGAGTCCACAGACTCTTTCAGATCCTTTTCCTCTGCTGCTGCTGAGCTGATTTCTAATAAAGGTGCTTTCCTTTCAACAGAGCAGGATTCAAGCTCCATACTTTTAACTGTATGGACTTCATTAGCTTGGGACTTTGAACTGCTAAGTGTAAGGTCTATGCCAATTGCTTTATTGTTTTCACCCTTCTGGATTTCAGCCTTGTGCAAGTCTTCAGATGACTGAGACCCATTCCCATCTTTATTGAGGTAAAATTCAATAAGTTTATCTTTCTCTAGCTCTTTCTTAGTGTCCAATGCAGTCTCCACCTTACCTGTTGGGGAACTGACACATTTGTTTACTTCTGGAATAACATCTTGCTTTTCACACAGCTCTAAGTCTAAGTCAGCTTTAGGTGCAATACTGTCCTTTTTTTCCAAGGAATCAACTGTCAAATGCTCCTGGACTTCTGTAGTGGGTTTGGTTACCTGCTGCTTAGTTCTCCCCAACTCCCTGGGGTCAGCCAGAAAGCCTTCCATTACTGAGCCTTTCCTGTCCAACCCTCTGTCCATACAAGATGAAGTCTCCTCCAGTTCAATGAAATCATCCTCTCCTCCTCCCAGAAGGGAGTTTTCTTTGGTTTTGATGGCTGAAACGTTTTTTTCCCCAGAAAGCTCCTTGGCACGTGGCTCCGCAGCAGACTTTTCCAAATGCTCAGTGGCACTGATGTTGTTAGGAAACTCCAGTGATTTTGATTTGATTGAGCCCGTACTCTCAGAAGACTGAAGAACTACAAAATCAGCAGACTTCTCTGTATCTGAAGGCTTTATTTGTTTGGCACCCAGAGCAGTGGATGAATCTCCATTCTGCTGCCTCTTTTCCTTGCTAAGAGATTTGAATTTGCTGAAAGGATTGATATCTTTCTCAGAAGAAAGGTCTTCCCATTCTCCTGGCCTGTACAGAGGACAAAGATCCTTTGGTATGTCACTGTCAGGGAAAATGATGGATGTACATGGGATGTTAAAAACGAAATGGAAAACAAACAAAACGGAAAAGAAAAATAATATATCAACTTAACTTAAGCTCTGAAACTCAACTAAAAATTATTTTCTCCAAAATAAACATACACCAATGGAAATAAGTGACATAAAAAAACAAAAAACAAATAACAAACAACAGATAAAAATGTGGGAAGGATAATACTTAAAAAATGAGTAAATCACTCTGCAGAATATGCCACCCAGGTGAAGAAATGGTACATATGTAAAGAACAACATGCAAGTCAGAAGTTCAGTAACTAAAAACCACAGGACATGTACTTAGCTCTTGAAACTTCATTCATGCCATACCAATAATGTTACTTCTCCCACTTGCAATGAGTCAAGCTCTCTAACCGTTCAGGCTCCTCTAGTCAGTACAAATGTGCTTTTGAGAAGAAAGCAGATCAGATATAAGCCGTACACTGTTTAAACACGTTTACTGCAAAGCAGTAACTGGCAATAAGAGGTTGAGGTTTTTTTAATTTTGTTTTTCTCCATCATGAAAATGTACTAATTGAATGCAGGCTTCCCCAAAGAGAACTGGAACAATGATAAAACATTTCAAAATAGAAAGTTCTCAAAAACGTAACAGCATACAACTTAGGCTTTGTTACTGATAAAAAGTTTAAGGTGGATAAGAATACAGTATTTTCTTCATTTAGAATTTAAAATACTCTAGTAATAAGCATAATACAGATACCTAGAAGTTTTTTTAAGGTGACACAACAGAGGGAAGCTAGCTGAACTTCACTGACCAAACAGGTGTTGCCTAAATTATGAAGACAAAATCTTGCATAGAACAAATACATAAGCAATGCTTACATTATGCATAAATGAAACTGTAACAAAAAAAAAAAAAAAAAAAAAAAGCCTATCATGTATTACAGCTTCTGACTATCAAAGTATTTCTGGTTCCAAAGTAGAAGTATTCTATAGACTGATATTTCCGCAAGTCCTGAAGATGGCAATTAACTTGCTGTTACGTTCAAAACTTTTTAATAATACTCTCAGTATGGTCCCAATAACAATACACAAGGGTCTAAATCTAAGACTCTTCACTTCCATTGAAACTATGACGCTTTCAGCAGAACCTCCCCATGAAATAACCCTAGAGACTGCAGAGTACATAAGCCTAACCTTGGCATGCCACCAATGCTTTTAATCACTTATTTTTACCTGTTGTCTTTGCACTTTGGTTTTCTTATTAATGACCCATTTCTCTTTTACTGCCAAAGAAGTGTTTTTAAAAGAACAGCACCAGTATTCCATCATTCCTTTGTTTGCATTTTCTTCCTCTGACATGTTTTATCCTCCTGTATTAAACCTCATTCTTATTTTTTCCATTTCCCTCTCCCTTAATGACAATTTGTAAACATAAGTTCAGAAAAGAACACTCCTTACGATGGCAATGCATCTTTAATCTTCATGTGAGAAATGTCATTATAGAGAGCTATAGAGACCACCTCCTCCATGGGGCAGATGAGCCCATATTCTTCACAGCCATTCTCAATCACCAGAGGATCAGACTTATGTGGGTCAAACATGATGTTGTTTGGAGTTACTATCATGACTCCTCCAACTACACCCTAAAATAGAAGTAGTAAGAGTTAGCACATCACATATAATCCATTTATCATTTGGTATTGGCTTTTAGGCCACTAGCCTAGAAAAATCTCTCATATGCCTCTTTGCAGCTCCTGTGAGGCAGTGCTTCCTAATGAAACATTTTGGTTTCCAATTGCATCAAATAAGACATTGCAAGAAGTGTGAAGAAAAAGACTTCTTAGTGACTCTCCAAATCCTGGCTAAAAAGTACAGAAGGAGGAACATCATCTGAACTATTCAACTTTCAGTGTTGGCTGCTAAAAGCTAAACCTGCAGTTTGTTAATCAACCTCAGACAAGATAGGAGAGGTGAGTTTAAAAAAAAAATAAGCACCATTTTAGTCTGACTACAGCCAACTTCATATGACATGTGAATTCATATGCAAATAGCACACCTGGTGGCAGTCTCACTTGTGGGAATGTCAGGGTCACCATTCTAACCTAAATTCTACATCCCCTTGATCTAGTCTTCAAGAGGTACATGCAAAAAGCATATATATAGCACTTTGCCTAATACGAAGCTGCTTCTCTGGTACCACTGACCCACAAGTATTATACACAGCTGCAGAAGATGCATTTAATTCTTCAAAATTTGCTTTAGCCATGGATTTGATCAGAGGCTGCATCAGCCATTATTCAACATTTACTTCAACCTGTGACATCTGACAACGTTTGAAGGTTTTCAAATGAGATTTTTAATTTGTTTTTCCTGCACCTTCTCTCCCCCAGATGAGGTGCAAAATTCACCAGACCAACCCAGAAGCTGTGCACAAATCATAAAATCTGACAAATAGGAGTCACAGGTCAACAAGACTGGCCTACACTGGAGATATTATTAGTTGTTAAAGGTCATCTGCAAGGCATGCAGAGGGGAAGCTAAGAAGTAGGCAGCTCTATGACCATGAAGTATTCATCTGGGAGAAAAACTAATAACTTGATGCTGGCAGGTGAGCACACGTCCACCTGCTCTCTTATAAAGCAATGTGTGCATGTGCTTCCCATATGCTTCCTCCGTATGACTCGTGTACAGGCAGCAGGTTTGCGTTCGGACAAAAGAACCTGATTCAAGTGCAGAGACTTCAACAACAGGTACATACTTGATTTAGGCAGGAGAACAATAGATGCTTCAGTAGGTTGCACTTCCTATCCAGTCACGAAAGGAAGAAAAGCAACAAGGGATTCTAACGACACAGGCAAAGAAGCTGTCCCACTTCTGACTGTCATGACTGCAGGTGAATTTTTCTATCCCAAAGCCATAAAACTGACACGATGCCTTCTGCACCTGGCAAACATCACCCAAATTACAGCAGTACTGTTGCTTTGTTATGTGCAGGAAATGAAGTAGCCCTCTGTTACTTTTTACAAAATAGCAGATTATAGAAATTGCAGAGTGGTTTTAAATGCAGTCTGCACCCACTCAATGCTAACAGAAGCCAAAAAATTTAAGTATATATGCATCCTTCTTAGCATGAAGGTCGTAGGACGAAGGAAAAAAATATATTTAAAGTACAATGATTAGCTTTTCCAGTGTTGTAGATTCCAGAGAGCTTGAAAACCCAAACATGCAAACCTCTGACTCCAGTGGGAATCAACAAGAGCTGATGTACAAAAGCACACAGTTTAAGACGACAAACTCTGAAATCTTTAGCAGAGACGGAGGCTGCCCAAGCTTTGTGCTTTCACTTCTAATACAGTTGCTCCCAATTAAAGGCTACAGTCCCAGTGGGAACACGTTACAAGAGGACTTGCAAAGGAAGGAAAAAAGAAAAAAGAAAAAAAGGCCATACAATGCAATGCTTATATTTGTATTGGGGGTTAAGTGACATTCATTTGCAAGAGCAGAAGCAACATGCACATATTCGGAAATACTGCTCTGGAATAGCTGAAATTTAACTTAAACTCATAAATGAATTAGATAGGCACATACTCATTTTATAAACCATTGCACAATTTGATGGAACCGGACAACTAATCCTGACACGTCTGAACTCTGAAATGCAATTTTTTTCTGTGCAAGGATTATCTAGCAAAACACTCTGAAGGAGATATTTCTAGTAAGACACTAAGGGAATGAAGATGGGCAGAAGAAAGAGCTAACCTTCCATAAAACAGTTATCAAAACAGATACAAGTAATTAACAAATAATATAGCATATTACCATGGCACCAATATAGCATCGATAGATAAAGCTGTCATGACATTTACATTCTTTACAGATGTGGTATATGTTTGGCTCCCCAGCTACTCATCTCTTACCCAAACTGATTTTGCTTTTAAAGGATCTCAAACAATGCCCGAAGGGCTAGGTTCCACCTACCTTGCCATCTGTGAAGTAACGACAATTCATTTTTAAAAACTTGACAACCACAGGCTCATCTTCTTCTGAAGTAGAAGACAGGACTCTCTCAACTGGTTTGAAGGCCTTTCTTGCCAAATCAGCATCCTTAAAAATGAAAAATGAAAAAGCTCAGTGCAGGGTTGGAGGACCAGTATCATATACTCTAAGATTTTGGGCAACTAAAAGAACAACTTCTACCAACTGTTTTCCTTTTGCTAAAGGAGAAAAAGTTGCGGCCATGCATGTATGTACAGACACTTCACACAGTATTCTGTATGTAAGAAAAGCTTGTAACATTAAAAAAAAAATTACACCTTTTTTAATTCTTCTGATGCACTCTGGGCCCACTTGAACTCACATTGGGTTTCCAAGATCAGACAGAGCCCTTTATTTGGAATAGTTTAAGCAATGGCATATTTTGTACTACAGCAGGTTAAAGTTAATATTAGTCAATATTAACAACATTATGAGGTCTGAACTGTAATCTCAAAACCAGCTATTTACACAGCCCAGAATCATAGCTTCAAAATCAGAGCAAAATTATTTAGAAAGCATAAGACCAGTAAACCAATGTTTCACTTACAGGGAGTTTATCATATTCTGCATCTGATGACGAAGGAGAAACAGGAGCACCAGGGCTGAAAGATGACAATCTCCCAGCTCTTGTTTCTGGCACAAAGAGAATCTTTAAAAAAAAAAAAACAAAAACAAAAAAAAAACCCATAAGTTGCAAAAAGTTACCGTAAACACCCATTTTCTACTACAGAGACAACCCAATATCCGTCACTCATGATTGCAATGCACTCTTCAACTTCTCACTCTAAAGTCCTCCTTCATTAGTGCTGGTGGTGGGGCAAATGCAGATTTCATTACAGGATATAGTCTTACATCTTGTGTGACAGGCAAGAAAATAAAATATTTTCCCCAGGGCAAGAACCTCCTTTTTTCCTAGGTTACACTCCCGATTTCTGTATTAGCCGTGCAACTATCACAGCTACAACACTAGTAATCATAAGATTACTAACTTTCACTAAGTTGTAACAGCAAATTTTGGAAGAAAAAAGTAAGACCACTCCTGAAAAAGGGGGGATTTTTCATGCTAGAAGCTTATAATGCTTCACTCTGGGCTGCCTGTTTCCAAAACCCAGCATTTTAGCATTTTTTACTTCATTTAAAAAAGCCCTTAATTAGTACAAGTGCATTCATACAAAAATATAATGCTTTGTTTGATTTTTTTACAATTCATCACAGTAGACGTCCCAATTTTTCAACTGTAGTACAGCTTTGAACATTCACCCCAAAGAAGATGTTTCAAAAGTTTAAGGAAAAAAAAGAAATCATAGACAGTTTAGTTTTAAACTAAACACATTGAGAAAAATAAAACCATTTAGTTTATCGCAGCCTTTGTCTGCTCGGTAATCTTAGGCAAGTCACACCACCTCTTTATGCCCTCAGTTTCCCCACCTGCAAATTAGCACACTTCACTCTCTTCATATCTATGAAGCAGAGGCAGAGATCTACTCTTTATAAATCAGGTGTTAGCCCTCATATTTCCATTTCCATTACTTGAATCTCCCCCAAACAGCCCATCATGTATCCATCTATTTCTCATCTTACAGGAGACTGACTCATTTCTAATATAAAGGCAAAGAGTCATTTCAATTACTGTGTCTAACTCTTTCATGCATTATCTAGCATTTATCTAGGCTTTTCAAGAAATCAGCTCTCTTGCAACAGATACATTCCTCTTGAGCTTCAGAGTAATCTTAAAGCTTTTGTGACAGCAAATAAATAACAAAAAATCAGACAACGCAATTACAAAGTCCCATTCCACCTCCCCACCCCACCTCCACCCAGGGAATGATCTAGTAAATTTCCATTTGAGGGATTTAAATTACTGTCCTTTCCCCCTGTATCCGTGTACCTATAAGATATGTGAAAGGAGTAAAAAGTCTTCAAATACGTAGCAAATAATCATGCTTCAGGTATTAAAAGCCATAAAAGATTTACCTGTCCTGGAACAATTGTGTGCGTAAAAAGCTTATTGAGTTCCACAAGCTTGTTTGGGGTGATGTTAAACTTTAATGCTATACTGTTTATGGTGTCCTGATTTCCAGCCTGAAGAAAGAGTTGAAGCTTAAGATATGGTAGTGATCACATACAGCAGAACAGCTGAACTAAAACCATTTAACAGACTGTTTTCAGGGAACAAATTTGATAATCTAACACATCTCCTGCTTAGTAGCCTTATTTTTTGTAGAAAGTGTGATAAGTCAATTATCAAGGGAAAAAAATTCTCTGATGCTATACAGTAGATAAAGCACAAATGTGTTAAAGATGCCACTCATTTTGTCATAAAACTTAGTTGCAATATCCCTTTAATGTAGCACCACCTTAATTAGAACTGGTATGGCAAGTGGGGAAAGGACACGTATGTTGAGAAGTTCATTGCACCTTCATCAGTCCCAGCAAGTAGGACATTTGCTTTGCTCCCAGCTAGGACACTAGTCCTTTACATTCACATTGTGTAGGGGAGCATCAGGGGCAACCTCTGTTCAGGGCCTCTGGACACCACAGATGTGACTTTCTGCACAGAGGTACTCCTTCGAGGTATGGCGACAGTACCTGGGGTTTCAGTTTAGAAAAAGTCATCTCTCAACCATGTTAAAGGTCATCACAGACCAAAGAATAGCTGTCCTAAGCAACATTGTGGAATATAAGTCTTTTTCAGAAAAAGAAAAGCAATTAGTCTATTAAAAGGCCATGTTGCAGATATAAAAACAGGACAGGCAATTTTGAGAAGAGACAGAACACCTGGGTTGAAAGTGGTTCTGGATTTGACCCTAGCTCTCCTCACCCAAGGATATTTGGAACAATGCCTACTAAGATACATACAAATTACAATCAGTATTCATTTGGTGGTTTCAGTTCTGTGTCATTTTGGCTATCAGTCTCTACAACTCCACTTTTGAAAAGCAGAAGTAAACAAACCACACACCAATACTTACAGTATATTCTATGGTGCCATGAGGTTTCTGAGAAACCATTTTTTTCTCCTTCTTTTCATTGGTTTTGTTTTGATTGTCATCTATAGAGGGGGAAAAAAATCATTCAAGCAACTCACTTTCAATACATTTGTCTATCAGTGTGTTTCAAAGGAGATTTACAGGATGTGCAAACTACATCTGTGGATAGGAACACAAAGACATGTCAAAAATATTAGGCCCTAAAATTGCATTGCAAGACCAACACAAATTTCAAATACAGCAGTTTTAGTAATCATTCAGGAACTCTGAAAGAGTAATTTACACATGCTACCGTATCAATACAGAACTGCTCCCATGTTTTTCTAGTTCAGCTGTTGAATGTAAGCACCCGCTGTGATAAGCTGCTAATAATGCTCAGGTGGAAACCAGCACACAAATACATGCACTGATCCTGCACCAGTATGACCACAGCACATACTGGTTAATCACCATTTCACCATCAGTACTTCATATTTAAATGCTATCTTAAACTTAAACCAAGTAGCATGAGCTGGGTAGTTATTTTTAATCCTTACCTTGGCAGAAGGTAAGCAAAGCCGAGGACTGGGAAGACCCCTTTGCCCCGCGGGTCCCAGCTCCCCGCAAGCAATCCCAGCCCCGCAGCGCCCACAGGGCTCACCCCCCAGCCCCGCGTACCTGGGGGAGGAGAGGGTGGCATGCAGCCCCAGCTCCAGGAGCAGGGCCAGGCAGCAGCAAGGCTGTGCATGGTGGACCTGCACACCACAGCAGGCCAGCTGCCGGCCCTGCTGCCCCTCACAGCCGGCCCCTTGGAAAGGGTGGAGGAGAGGTCCCTGCTGCCTCCCAGCTGGATCCTGCCGCCTGGCTGAGATGGGGAGAGGCAAGAAGGAAAGGCACAGCTGGGCCTAGCAAACAGAGCACCGGGGGCCAGAAAAGGGGAGACGCTGACCTCCTGAGGGGACTGATCCTGGGGTCCAAAGCAGAAGGACGTCAGGAAAGAAAGGACAGGGAAGAGTAACCTTGCTTTCTGGCTCACATTCAGAGTTTGCTGCAACCTTTGCTACTGCCAAAGAGGCAGACAGTAAAAAGAAGGGCGAGGACTCATATTCCCAACTGTAATGCATACAAAAAGAAAGGAGGAGCCCAGAAGTATGTCACACTTGATCCTTCCACCAGCTCATTTCCACAAATCAGATTAACGCTCAGGACTGCCTCAGCATTTTCTAAAGACTAGAGCTACACAGTCAGATGACTTTGCTTTCAGACAACAGAGATTCACACAAGCTCAGCCTGGTCTGCACATCAAGGTGTTATGCAGCCCTGAGAACTGCCATGGTTAGCAATATGACACATAGCAAAACAACTTTTCCCTTAGCATAATAGAGGGGGAAGACATGCAGGGACTAAATATGCACAATTTAAATGCCCAGGGACAGTACGTATGGCATCAAGGACAGAGAGATAAGAACAGGAATATTGCGATTAGGCTCGCTTTTTGCTACTAGCATTACGGAACAAAGTGTTATGCAAAGATTTCATCTCTGAGACTGGAGACCCCAGAGTAAATCTTTTAGTATCAGCATTCTTGCTGCCTCTTTCTGACCATTTGCATTTTCATCATTGTCATCATCTTCCTCAGATCAAAGTCAAATCAATCTATGGTGAAGGACAGAAAAGCAGGGTAATGACCACAGTTAGTGGAACACAGTATTAAACCACCAGCAACAGAATGCCAATAGGATGGACAGAGGAATGACAAATAGTGGATGTTGCTCTAATGCATTATTCATGTGCAATTGCTGATATGGACACAATCCCACAAGGAGAAACTCCTCTAAGAATGAGCTAAATTACACTACTCTGTGCTACTCAGGAGATACTACTTCTGTTACTCCAGGGTAACTAGAACTATGCAACACAAATATGAAGGCGAAATACCTAAGCTACATGTGACCTATCACTAGATTATGAGAGACAAAGCAAGATTTATAGATAGAGGCAATCTTCTATTAAATCAGTTGGTCTAGTCAGAAAAAGTAGGCAAGTTTTCAGATATTTTAGCTCTTCCTCAGCTCTGAAGCAGCACAAGGTATGGTAACAGTTAACAATTATTTGTAGCTAACTAAACATATATCAGAAGATATATGGATAAGGTACAGGTTCCCCTATACCTTAGGGGAACAACAAAACAAAAGTAATCCAAAGAGAGAGACAGAGAGAGCGAGAGAGACAACTTGTACGTGTTGAACGTGAAAAGGTTACATCTGTGTATGGATGGAAGGAATACCAGGGTGCAGTAAACAGTTTCTCTGTTGAGTCTACAGTGTTTAGTATTAGATAATGGGTTTCAGTTTTAAGATTTGGTCTTTGGAAGGTAGGAGAGGTGACAGAGCTGATCATGACAAAATATGGCACAACAGGACCCCAAAATACTACAGCAGTATGTTAACATTCAATATGTTAAATACTACAGCAGTATGTTAACTTTCAACACCACAGCTCCCTGCCTGGGAGGGGCTGTTTTCCCCTCTCTCACCTCCCTCCTGCTTTTAGAAGACTTAAATTTTCAGGTCTTCACAGTTGTCTTAGCTGCATAAATTTGGAGTTTATAACATTTTAATGGATAATATTTTATAACCCAAAATACCATGTTGGAAGGAGACATACGATACACTAGTTCTTGGCTGACAGAACTGTGTCCTCACACAACTGTGATGCAATACAGCAGTGTGAGCTAGGTGCCCATACTTAAATTAAAACCCCAAACTATATAGACAAGCAAAGAGAAGATGACAAACTAAGTTCTTACCAAATATATTACAGAGCTTCTTTTGTTCATAAAAGTCAATAAATCCTATGTATGCCCAATAGCTAGTTGGTTAATTTTTCTTCTACATCCACCACTTATGTTCAAGCAAGTAAGCTGTTTTTTGCAACTGCAATATTAATAGCATATGCAAATATGCTTGAATATGTTTAAAAACTTCTTAAAACAAAGTCAATTTAAAATAAAGTAGTTAAAGAAAACTTTCCTCTGCAAGTTGGAGATTTCAGAAAAGGATGTTATTTTTCTCTGTATCGAGCTCACAGTATTACAAATGCTGCCAATTTAACTCATTTTAAAGAAAATGAGGAATGCTTCATAAGATATCCACATTTACTTTCAGCAGTGATGATGGCTGTCTTTTAATACGTGGAAGTTTTTTGGGTAAGATTCTTAAAAATCAGATGTTTTTATAAAATCTAAGAAATGTTTCTTCAAGATCTTTGTTAGTTGATTTGACCCTGTGACAACTTTCATGTCATCTTCCCTCATCTTCATATTTTTGGAATTTTGTGAGTTTTCAGTGCATAATGAAAGAATGAGTATTTCTTAGAACTACTGCTTTAAGCTGAAGTTTTTCCCAGATGACATAATGCAAAGCATGTTTCCCCTCTGCCTTGCAGAATGAGGGCTGGGAGTTAAGTGCTGCATGCTCTGAAGCAATCTGCGATAAAAGGGAGTGAGGGAAGGGCTGCAACACTCACATGCATGTTGCAATGGCAGGAGATTCATGCCAGTGAAAGCCATGTTTTCTCTCTCACCAAAAGTAGTAAAAGCTGTTCCTTTCTATCCTCCTCCTCCTCTCCTAAAAAGGTATTTGCCATACCTTAGTCTCCTGGAAGCAGAATGCCTGCAGCTGCTGCTGTGTCAGGAAACCCCTACAGACTTATCCATAACAGGCTAAAAGGAGCCCTCACAGTCTGTGTATCTACCAGTCTACCAAAACCCAAACTAGACACCTTGTTTTTCTTTTTTGTTTAATCCCAACAATAAAGTATTGTGGATACCATCGTTACACTAGCCCTAACTATTTGACAGGGTACTGTTCCAAACCACATTGTATCACTTCAAATAGCAGAAATTTTTGACTTCTCCATGTTTCTAATTGTGCATATGAAGCTCTAAAACTGTACATGTAAACCTTATCAGCTCCTCAGAGGAAAAAAATCTAATGAATCCATTAAATCTGACAGATACTCCTCATCCCATTTACTGTATATGTATAGCTAGGCCAAGGTCACAAACTAAACTCTGCATGAATGGTTACAGAGAAAAATCCCAGCAAAGACAGCAGAACACCACAATGTACTATTTGTCCAGTTCCCTCATCCTCTCTCATTTCTCCTTCGGGAATCCAAATGTGTTCGGACGTGATCTGCAGGCAGTTTGCTCTGGTGGTAGTCCCAGGAGCACCCAGAGCACACCAATGTATGATGGACTCTAGCCAGACTGATCCTCTCAGTAACTACCTTCCTTTCAGACATAACTGGGTGGAAGGGAGATGCCTCCTCCCAAGCTTTAAAATAAAAGCAGCTAGCTACCTTCTGAACTCGAACGTTGCTTAGCGGTACAGTGACTGATGGTTCTGCCTCCCAAATTTTTCCTGCACTGTACATATGCTGAACAGGGGGTATTACAAATCTGAGAACTGAAGAGGTGGTCATGCAAATTTAATCCCACTGCATTTGCAAGAAAAGGGTGGAGTGGGTGGACTGAACCTCTCTGCATTTTCCAGAAACATGCAAAACAGGAATTATGTAAAAATAGTAATATTAATGAGCAATGAAAGTGAATACTAAGTGAGAACAGGCAAGAAAATACAAGCCTATTAAAGGTTGACAGGACTAGAATGGGTTGGGTTTTTTTTGCCCTTATCAATATATCAAACCCAATTCAGTTTTTTTAGTAGATTGTTCACATTTCTTTTTGCAATGCTATGGGAAACCTTACAAAAAAAGGAGTAGCATACCAATAATTTGGAAAGCAGCCACTGATGGAGTACGATAAAGAGGTCAACCAGTGCATCATCTAAGAGGCCTTGACATATGATAGGAGAATTACACCTCTGCAACTACGTAAACAGCTATATAAACAGAACAGAAAAAGAGGTCAAGAAGAGTTAACAGAATCTTGGGCTGCTCATACTGAGATACAACATCCCAGTGCAAGAGGATACCATAACCATTAACTTCATGGACTAACCTGCTGCCCTCTGAAATCAGCAGGAGGTTTTGCAGTACTAGCAGTGACAGCTGAACCATGCCAGACAGTTTCCAAACCATCAGTTTGGCTGATATCAGAAACACTAGTAGGAGTGTCGACATAAACAGGGAGCCACAGAACCGACTACTTTCCACAGCAGGCAAATAAACCCAGCAGCTGAAGAGAACAGAAGCACTGACATATTCAGTAAGACCAAAAGTTCATTTTTCTCATCAATATCTGTCTTCTACATAAACCCTTAAATAAATGCTTAAGAAGTGCAACAGCAGGATGCAAATACAGTAAGCAGCCTTTTCCCTGACTAGACTCCTTAACTCCCAGAAATGAAGGATTTCCTTAGCTAGAAAAGCATCCACTAACCTGCCCAGTCCCTTTTGGCCTCCACACTCTCCCATGAAAGTGGGCTCCAAAATGTCATTCTTCGCTACCGAAAGTGGTGCTTCCTTTCTTTTACTTTAAACATGATTAATTTCACTGACTACCCTAAGTAATGTTATTTTAAAGGTGAATGAACGATCATTCCTTATTCGCCTTCTGCTTACTGTTCATGACATCACAGACCTCTATATCTTCCCTTAGTTGCTTCATTTTTTCAGGCTAGTGCTAGCATACTTTAGACACTTCCCTACCTGTGATCCCACTGGCTGTCCTCCACCGAACTTTCTTCTTCTAATACATCCTTTTTGAGATGGAGGGAGGAAAACCGCACACAGTATTCAAAATGTTGAAAAAACATGAATTTATATGATGTAACAATGGTTTCCTTAAAACTGTAAGGATATATACTAGTCATCTTTTTCCACGTCACTGAGTACTTCACTGCGGTTTTAAGACATTACTGTCCCATGTTGCTGTGACTGATTTATTAGAGGAAATAAAAACAATGTAGCTACAGCCTAGCCAACCAGGACTAAGGAATGAAAACCTGAAGGTAGCTTGCAAGAATGTGGAATGAAATAAATTCAGGGGAGGTAGTAATCACTTCCAGTAATCTAATTACACACACACACAAAAGCGTACTGATACGGAACTAAGCAAACAAAGCTTCTTGGGGTAGTTACCTTCGTTATCAGCGAGTGAGGCCTGATACATCTCTATCATAATAGTCAGTAAGTAGCACAATAAGCATCACTTGAGTCATTCTAGAGAGACACAAATACCTCAAGAATGTGGAAGTCCTGCTTTGGCTGGTATAGGAGGGAGGGGGAAGATTAACGAGTTTATCTGAACTTTTTTTTTCTTCATCTCTACTTTTTTTTTTCATCTCTACTTTCTAGATTGACATTTTAACAACTTTCAGCAATGCTGCTGCGCAGAGTTCTTGAATCCATGTTGATTTCATTTTGCGTTGGTGCAGGCATCTTTCTGACTCTCCTAGTTACTCTCAATCTGAACTGCTGAATACCGTGTGTAATAAAATCATTATTTTTTATTAAAGGTCTTTCTTTCAGCTACCCTCAAGCCTGGGTGAACCCCACCACCACAGGGGCTAGATCTGGGACATCCCCCACTGAGTTCAGCATCCCAGCGCTACCCAGAGATAGCAGCAGCATCCTAGCAAGAGACCACATCCCCCCTTTACCCAAATGGATGCAGTGGCAGTAGCTAGGCGCATGTCCATAAAGAGGCCTTTGGCTTTTAGGCACCTGATCAGACCTCTCCGAGGAAAAGGCAGCAAGTTAGGCATAAACATCCCCCGGCCCAGGTCTGGGCATCAAACTGCTACCATTCTACAAGCAAGGCAAACTATCTTAGGTGTTTGTTGTCTGTTTTTCTGTTCTGATTTCCATTTCTCCCACACCCTCCTGCCAAGCGCTCACCATTATTCCTGCATATTTTTCCTCTACTGAATCACAATATTCCTTTGTTTTCCTCTTTCTCTATTGCTGGAGTCACCTGAAACAAAAAGTCAGCTGTCACTCATCATGACCATACCTGTGCTCCTTAGCCACAGAAACTTCCCCTGCTGAAGGGGAACAGCAATTCCCAGAGCAATAAAAACCCAGCCACGTGATTCTGAAACATCTACAGCTTGAGCAATTTTCCACTGTTTTCATTAACAACAAATGGTTGTGATTCTGCCCTATTTTCCAGTTAAGTCTTTTAAAGGAATGAAAAGATCACCAGAAAATACAGGGCCCCCCAAAATCACAACCTGTTCAGGGAACCAATATAAAAAAGGCTGCAACTCTTTCTGCTATAAATGAAGACCATATTTTAACATATTTGTAAATAAGAATTTGGCCGCTAATATTCCCTTCTACATGGAACATCCCAAACATTTGCAAGAGACTTAGACTTAAATCCCTTTCCTAATCAGTTATCTACCCCTTCCTTCAGAAAAATGTGTTTTTAGTTGCTCTGGTTTAAACTGAAAAGGCACAGAACAATTCTGTGTATTTTTAACAATTTATTATCATCTGAATGTGCTGCACCAAAATGTGAAATGATCACTTTCCATACTACTAAAGTCAATGCAACAGAGTACCCTTTGCCATCCTTCTCTTACAGCCTCTTAGTGCTTCATACCCATGCACAGGACTGGAGGAAAGACAGCACCTACACTTAGGCGGTGAGGTATTTTTAGGCACTGGGACACGCAGAGGTGCCTGCACACTGTGTTTTGAAAGGAATCAGTCAAGCTGAGGGATAGAGAAGGTCCGCTCCAACACGATTCCTCCCACCAGGCAGCCCTGTAAAGAGACACTGCCTGGGGCAGTGCCACAGTCCTCTTTTGCTGGCACTTCACACATCAGGCATGACAGACCTGCTGGAGTGACACAGAGCAAGAGACAAGAACTGTAAGGACAGTGCAGGGCACACGAGCAAAGGACACAAAGGAACTGAGCAGCTCTTACACTGAAGATGGCAAGATATGCACCACAACATTCAAAGTTTCCTTCATGGGAACTTGTCTAAAAAGCGAGAGGAGGAAGAAAAATCTAGTTAAAAAGGTCACTAAGGTTTGGGGGGGGGGGGGGGGGGGGAAACACACACAAACCCCTTAACTTCAGAGGGAGGCAGTTCATATGATACAACTACCAAGACAGTAATTTTGCACATTGAGAAAAAAAGAAAAACACACTGAAATGCAGCCAGGAGTCCAGTGCTTTAGCTCCACATCTAATCTGGAAAAAAAATATGGCAATAGTTGGAACATACTGAGACTAGGGTGTTGCCAAAGTGGCATGTCACCCAGAAGAAAGCACTAAAATGGAGTGGCTAGAAAATGATTTAAATTGAACACTACTGTCAGAAGAGAAGCTTAAAAGAGTAGATGTGCAGTGGGGATGTCCAGTAAAGGTAGGGGTAGAGGAGTGTTCCTTGTGGACTACATGTTGTCTGATGACATAGGAAGGATTCAGATCAACAGATAACTTCATTTCAGTCAGAAAACAGATGTACTACCTGTACATTGGGCAGATAGAGACCAGTTCTTGAGAAATAGGTCATGGTGATGTTTATCAAAGTGCAGCAAACCCATAAAGAAAGCCATTCTAGATGCACTCTTTTTGTTGATGGAGCCTGCACAACTGTTCGCTGCTAACAGGGAATGCTGATGGGCAGTGAGCTTCTGCCTCAACCTCCCATGAAGTCCATCCCCAGGAAAAAGAGATGGGCCATTCTCTGGGAGCTCTCTCCCACCTTTTCACAGGTGCAAAACAGCCCATTTGCAGTGTGAATATTTTGGGTCACAAGGAAGAAGGAAGGAGAGAACATGAGGAAATGAAGTCATCTTGTAGCCTGAAACAGGCAAAACAAGGTTGTAAGAGGTAGCAGGTTTCTGTTAAAGCAATTGATATAAGTGGAAAAATGTGAAACCTTCGCAATCACAAACCCACTTTTCAGGTCAGAGAAGCAGCGGGCTTTGCAGCTAAATACAAGTTAAGAACATTTGCTCAGGAGTTTGATTAGATAGTTATCAGCTGGATGGAGTTCTCTCCCAGCTGCAATGACCCTACCTGTCCCTCCTCATCCTGAAGTAAGCTGGTTACACATGCTTTTCTTCTGTGCTAGAGAAACAACATTTATTTGTTATTACGTGGTGCAGATGTTGGGTATCCCTAGTCTCTTTGAGATAGATTGATTACACTAACAAATACCTTCAGCTCTCTGTGGACTGAAACAAAGATCACATTCCCTTTCGCATTTGAGGCAGAACCTTAACACATGTTATGCTTATTTTTAAACGGTTGTTTAAATTTCATGAAATAATTTTGTATGCCCCTAGGGAACATGATGTAGATAAATATAATTATCCTGAACACCTTTTCAAAGGAGACAGAGATTCATGTTTAAAGATGGGAGAGGAAGACAGCTAAGAGAAAGCAATCTCATTTCTGCTAATCACATTTTAGGGAATAGTTCACACAATTCTTAAGACAAGTCCAAGCCAAACTGAACCACTTCCTTAAGCAAAATTCTTGAAGGCACAAATGTGTAATCCTCCTTTCACAAGGCTGAGCTACATTTGAGGCTGAACTGATTTAACAGCTCACTAGCTCCAAAAAAAGGAGAAGTTTGTTCTCCCTCCCCTCTCTCTCCCAGTAGAAGACTAACAGATGTGAGCTGTATTACTGAACCATACACAGACTTTGCTCTTGGAGAAGATGCAAGTGATGCCGAGATACTAGTCTCAGACTAGCAGATCTCAAACTTGTCCAAGACTGTAAGCTTGGGGGCTGGGCAAAGAACTCTACTGCAGAGGTAGTCTTGCTTCACATTATAAATCACTTTGGTATCTTGAAAACTACAGGAGGCATATTATTCCCAAATTTATATTTGTTTACTGCAGCTATATGAACAAAGGGCAGAAATAAAAGTGGTAAAGGGATCAGAAACTGAAACCGAGGAAAGTAGTTTTCCTTACATACTAGGTGAATACCTTAGAGGACAGGGGAAAAAAAAAATGCAGACAGCTCTTAAATTAAATGTTATGTAAAGCATTGTAAACAACTACAAAAGCTACCGAACAACATTCTGAGCTCAAAAGCAAATAGGACTGATAGTCAATTCGGATTAAGTAGAAGAATGCATTTATGGGATGAACCAAACTTGCCCATGTGCAAATATCTGAGAGAAAAGGAAAGCAGCAGATGTCAAAAACTATTTAATTTTTTGTTTAAGGAATGTAATGGAAATAAAACCCACACAGCTACCAAACTGACCTCAGCAAAACTGCAGTGGCCTAGAAAGCCTGTTTGATAGCTCACTTACTCATGATGTAGAAAATCCGTGTTTGCATAATGCGGTACAACTATACAAAGACATGCAGAATTTAAGTTTCAAAGGACTTACAAAGTCAAACCACAGAGAAGTATATGGTTTTTGTGCTCTGGATTCCTTGAATCTCACGTCATTTAACAAGTGATAGCCAATTCTTCAGTGCAAACACAAGGGTATGGTTTCATAAATCGGATTAACAGCTACTAATGGGGAGAGGACCTTTTTCTGTCCTCCCACTTCTGTTTACCTTGGGCTCTGGCTCTCATTTAACACTTCAGTGAGCCAATTCAACTGATTAAAACCGAAAACTAATTCAACAGAAAAAGAAAAGTGATTTTTTCTTCCTGTACTGGTCTTATGAATTGAGTCAACTTATCTTTCGATCACACGAACAGCACCAGTTCAGGGGGGAGGAGACAGTGCAGTCCAGAGCAGGGACAGAAGCACAATACCTCCCTTTTCAGTAGCACCAAGGTGTTGATTCACATTGTTAAACATCAAAGTCTGATATCACTTAGCTGTACAATGAAACCATTGCCTAAGAAAACTAAAATCACCAAGCATATGGAGCTAGTCTTTATCTAGCCTGGGCTACTTTAAGGAAGAAATTTAAAAAAAGAAAGCCATCTTCAACATATGGAACTTGTGTATTCCTCTTAAAGATTGTAAAGAACAACCAGAAAGATTCAGATAGCATAAACTGAATAAATTTTAGCACGAAATATGATGGTTGGCATGTCAGCAATAAGAAGGAGTAGCAGATATAGGAGGGGAGGAAGCCCTCTCTAGTTTTGAAATGAAGCTATAAGGAATTATATGAAACAATTATTATAGTAGAGAACTAGATTCAAGCACATAAGCAGCTCCTCTAGATCTATGAATAAACTGCTAATATTAGCATAATAGAATTGCAAATGAAATGTCCCAACGGCAGAGTTAATCCTTCTCACACTACGTTTTCATACCTTTTACGGACCACACTTTATCATGAGAGCCATTCGTAAGTGACATTGTGGACTGAGCAACACTACTTGAAAATACAACACTGCACAACTTGGAGATATCCACATTACTGTATAAAAACAAGTTTTGAATTCCTTGTTTTTGGACAGCTTAACTTCTTGACTCTGTTTTGAAAAGCAAGCAGCTTCCTGGCTTCAGTTTCTATTCATCTTCCATTGATATATGAACCACTGGCGACTCTCACTCCATCCCAACCAACCCTCCCTGGGCAAGGTGGCATTTAACCAAACTTGGTGTCAGTGCTGTGGGAGAAAGGAGGAGGGACAGAAGTGTCTGAAAAAAAGCTACCCACATCACATGTAAAAACACTTGGGTGGTAGTTCCAAGTCCTAACTCTGTTCTTTCCCCCAAGAATGAGCAATTGATTGTATTCTTTCTGCCTTATCAGTCCTATGTCTAATATATCTTATTACAATTTTTTTCCAAAGCTTCTCCTCAGTTCCCACTGATACTGCCTGGATGCAAACAGATCATAATTTTAGCCTTCCGACCCACTTCTGTGCGCGCCCACATCTAGATAAAGCAGTGGTGAAACAGAACGAGATCTTGTTACACAAAGTTTTAGGTGTGACAAGTACATTCAAATGGAAATCCACAGAAAATTTGGGATAGGAAAGTGTATGCTAGTGGTCTTCCCTCTTGTGTGTACACGATATAACTAGATTTACTCTGGAAGCACTTGTAACCATACATTTACTCAGGCCCTGGATAGCCACAGTGAAATACCAACGTAACTGTAACAGTAGGAAGCAATCATCGTTTCCATCACACACAAACCGACCTAGTTTCCGTTTGCCCCTAACAACTGTCTTTCCCCGCTGTTACGTCACCGAGCACTGACAGCCACTATAAGATGGACTTGGGAGCATGTTATTCACCTGAGCTATCCACAAGACAGACCAAAGTCCTACTCAATGTCGACACCACCACGTTAGATTAACTGTACTCAGCTGCCAAATACCACCTCTCCAGCTCAGCCTCCTTCAGAGCAAACATTTATCCACAAGCCACACAAAGAACAGCCTGTGAGCAATGGATGTCTACCACCTAAGGACAGATTAAATAGCTACTGGCTATGAGGTCCACAGCTATTAGGGAAGCAATTACAGATTGTACAGGTACACAGGGGCTATCTTTAACTTCAGAAGCATAGATAACAGCCAAAGCAAAGATACAGGAATAGAAACTTTAGCATGAGCTTCAACAAACTTGCTGGGTACACATGTGGTATGTGCATGGCAGGAGCCTCCAAAACTGCATTATTATATGCTCAGCACCATCTGGCAACAGTCTATTCTAGTCCCCCACTAGTCAGATTGGCATTACACAAACCAATACTAAACCAACCTTCCACAGAAGCATCAACTTGCATAAGACAATCACAAACTCAGCATCAAGAAACCTCCTCCCCTTCCACAGTTTGCCTTTACTGATATAAAAGAAAAGTGCAGACTCAACATTAGAACCTGTTCACATCACCTCTTTTCACTTCTTCCCATTCCTCGTTCAGGATCATTCAATCTACCCCAAGATCCCGTCTGTTTAAGAGTTTACCTCTAAAATGTCTAGTTCTCCCCTTGTATTTGTGTAGCATGAAAGGTCCCCTTAAATGAACTGATATAGTCAGATGAAGTCGCAGGATGAATTTTGTGCTTTGCCAGAATTATCAGCCAATAGAGGGTTTTAGTAATCTCAACACACTGCAAGAGTGATCACACACTTAAAAGACCGCTGTCAGAGAAGTCTACACCCCAAAAACTAGCAAGGTGAGTCACATGAAAAAATAGTACAGATTACTTGATTAACACTTTTTCTGCATGAATGTTCTAAGTTTATTTATAATCAAGAATAAAAATCCACATTTGCAATTTATTAAAGACATTAATAAAGAGTCTGTTAAGTACTGCCTTGGATATGGGGCACCCTGGGATACCATTTTTCTCATTATCAACTGCATGTGAAATAGCTTTTCTGGCTAAGCTAGTCAGCTGCAAGATGTATATTCCACACAGGGTGTGTGTGGTATCAACTCAAACCAGACCAAAAAAGCATAGTGTAGGTGACGTATCAATCTTTGAACACACTACAGAAATAGGCTGTGTTACTGGGAACTGCAAGAGGGGAACTACATTATCCTTAGATCAGATACAGAAGGCCTTTCTCATTTTCTGTCACATGCTTGACTGGCTCTTCAGACAATTGGTATCTATGTGGTCAGGAACCCAATTCTTATTCGAGTTCTACATCCTGTTTTCAGTTAGTGAAAATATACAGGTACAGGAAGGAAAGCTTTCATACTCACTGTCTTTCTCAGGGCTCTCCTGGTATTCATTCAAGTTTAGAAACAAAATGGAGAAGGAGGAATGAGAAAACGCAAAGACCTTCCTCAGCAAACACTCTTGGTACAAATCTCCAACAAAAATCCCCAAACCTAATTTCAGCTTGCAGGTTAAGTTTGAGTTTGTTTTTTAAGAAAAATACCAGATAAGCTTATAAGATGAAACAGTGCTTAGAATCTATCTCTTCATACATTTAATTTTTTCAAACACAAATACCTTGGCAATCAAAGGTTTAACGCATATGACTCTGTACAGCTCTTCTCTTAGAAGAGACTTCACCACCACTCTGCAGCAGTACTGGATTTGGACGCAGTCCCAAAAGCAGCTTAAATCAATCTATGACAAAGCTGCTGCCAAAAGGGGCGATTCCACCAGCCTTCCTCTCTGCCACCAGCCTTGCACTGGCAGAGGTCGCTACATATCAACCCTAGCAAAAGCAGCTCTGCTTTCAGCTCCTTAACTCTCAAGGCAAAGGCAGGGAGGGGGACCACGCAGCTGGGCTGATGAGAAGGAAGGGCAGGACATCCTCTTTTAGTAAGCCCAGGCTAAGGCCACACTGTTAAGCTCTTTAATAAAGCGCACTCTGGGAGGGATGCGGTAACAGCCAGAGCTAGTTCCAGGTTTCTTATACAAAAAGGGAGGTGGAAGGGGTCAGTGACTGTTTCAAGTATGGATGTAGTGGGGGGGAGGAGGAAAGGCTTAGTGAGGTTTTACGGAAGGCTTTGGGTATAGGAAAGCTATAGTGGGGTTTTGGAGATGAGTAGAAGAGAAGCTGCCCATTGGTCTCTCTCTGCTCTGACAGCCAGCATCTCAGTGAACCTACTGAGTTAAGTGTCAGAACCTAAATATATCCATCACAACACTATTGCTATAAAATTTCTGACTATCTATCTATTAAATCAGGATACAATATACAACATGAAAACTAATCTGCTAATAGATCAGGGCTGAGGGAATGCATACTTAGGCATCACAAAAGATGCACACATTTCAAAATAACTTAAACACTATACATGCTGTTTTTATTCATTTGCTTTGCTTCTTGAACACACAGCAGCTTGCCTGTGAAGGTTCTGCCATTTAAACGTACAGGGATATAAACTTCTTAAAAATGCCTGCTGTACTCCCTTGTTCATTCATTGGTAATTATGATGTTACAAGTTAAAAACATGCATGAAAATTAGAAAGACTCTAAATATACAGACATATATACCTGCTTTTGTGTTCAAAGATGACATCAGCATCTGATGCATTGCTGACTGCCAGCACTTCGTTACACAGACCTTCAGGAGCTATAGAAAAGAGCAACTCAGCTTACATAAGATACTGATCCCAAGAGCAGTCACATCACGGACACTGTGACAGACCGATGACACATTAGGAAACGTCAGCTTGGAAAGTTAGGTGCAAGAGCATTATGAAATAAAATAGATCTTGGACCTGTGTTTAAATAATGATGCAAGGTTAAGCCAGAAGAAGTTCTACTTTTCACAGCATATAGATTAATTTCCTACAGAGTATTTCAAGCACAGGAAGTGGTTTCAGAAGAAAAATTAAAAGCCTTGGGGATACCAGGTTTAAGTTACGTAGACTCCCTGAGAACAAGTGAAGGGAGCTGCCTATGTCTGGAGGCTGAAAGATTCACAATATGATTTGAAATGTAGTCTCATGTGTTCCTTATGTACTTGGACCATGAAGCAGTTAGGAATATTCCTCCTGTAAAAAAGATCAAATCTCATAAATGTAAACCTCATGCCTGAAACTACAAAGCATACGTTCTGCCTCTTCTCCGTGGGCAGAGACCCCACAGAGCCACCCGGCTCCATGGAAGAGGGAGGAGAGACTACAGTGTGGACATTTACCCCAGCACTGTGGGCGACGGCTCTGCAAGCGCCCAGAGTGCCGGCCCTGGAGGTCAGGGAGGGAAGGAGGATGAAGCATCCAGCCTGCGGGGTTTTACCAGTCCTCCAAGAAGGAGAGTACAGGTGAGTGGAAGCCACTGAACAGCTTTGCTGGTCCTGTGCAGCCTTAAGGAGTTCATTCACAGGGTACTGAATGCCTGGGTTTCCAGCAATGTCTGCTGTCTAGTCAGAAATACCCAGAATATAAGGATTTAAAGTACTTTTCTGGAAATTTATCTTATTCCAAGAAACATTGAAAAGCAAAGCTGCAAGAAGGTCCAATCCTTTCTCCCAGGCCAGGATACACCACTGAAATCACCCCGGATGAGACACTCGTGCCCTGCACACATTCAGGTTACCTGCACAGGACGCGCTCTCCAGCGGCACAAGACCCGCAGTCCCCGCACTGCATCAGCTGCTGGCACGCACCAAGAAGTTCAGACCACCCCATATTTGTCACATTTGCTGTGCACGCGCTGACTAGCCAGCACATCCTGGAAGCAAAGGACTTGCTAGCCATGTACACCTATTTCCCTTCATGATCCCAGCCAGAAATATGACAACTCTTCATTTATTCTTCAAACATGCTTCCCTCTCCCCTCCTGCACACATACACATGCCACAGCCTCTCCGTGTGCTCTGTCCAGTTGTTCTACCACTCTCCTCCCTTCCTGCAGGGGCCAATTTTCAGAGCTGTTAAGTGTCTCTATTTAAACATAATTAACAATGTAAGTGCTCCCTCTTCCAGAAAATTCAAGCCCCAGGTAAACAGCTCTTGAAAATGCATATCATTTGTTCAGCAGAGATTAGTTTTAGCTGATCAAACACCAGTCATGTCATGCTCTAACCTGACCTTTGCCGATAAGGTCACAAGACTCCACTATGTTAAAATCCTATTTTGAGTAACTGCTATGGTAGAATATAAACTTTAGAAAATATTAAATCCTGGTATTTTGCCCCAATGATGGAAATTCCACCATAACCCTTCATATTTTTTTCCCCCTCATTAATTAGTACCACTTAAAAAGGTGTTTCTGATTTCTTATCTGCACTTGTCTCTCTCCATCTCCTAGACTGCTTAGCCTGCTAAAGCTCACATTTCAATTACATACACAGGTAATTTAGGATAAGGCTCTGGATTTTTTCCTTAAAAAAATTTACAAATTAAGGAGTCCAATACAACTCCTTCCTGTCCACAAACATTTGCCTCCGCCCCCAGCTATGCTAAACAGGCTGGCATGGAGCTCCACAGTAAATCAAGTCAGAGAATCTGCGTAAACTGCAAAAACACCTCCCACTCCAATATCCCAGCTTCTGGAGGTTCAGACAAGGATGACAAGGATGAGCAAAGCTTCCACATGAGGCATGTCCGAGTTCTTCAGCCTGAAAAACAAATGGTGGAGAAAGGGTATCTTGCAGAGAGAAGACTACAAAAATTAAAGGAGGCTCGCAGAAGATGGGTAGGGATCGACTGTTCACAGTTCTTTCAGGAACAAGGACCAGGGGCCGCCAAACAAAGCTAGCAGGAGTGAGGCTGCTCTTTATGCAAATGGTAGCAAGCCTGTGGACTCTTTGTCACAGGATATTGCAGATCCAAGAAATCTGCATAGGCCCAGAGACAACACAAGCATTTGGAAGAGAAATCCCTAAATGCACAAGCTACAAGTATTTCAGAAGACTTCCCCCCGCCCCCCAGCTGAAAGCGGTTGGAGAATAGAAGAACATTAGCAGGGATAATTACATAAAATTCATCCTGTTCTTAATCTTCCTCCCAGACATCCAGCTGTGACCAGTTAGAGAATAAGGCTCTGGCCTGAAAGGCACAGCCGTTTCTGAGTCCCTCTCTAACGCTTCTGCACCCTGGAATCATGGACACCAAACTTAAACACTGTTTCAAGAGTGGTCACACCATAATTCCTGTTATTCCCTTAAATGCAACTTCCAAGTACCCATACTATTCCCTTCCACCAAAGTGACGTTCTGCAAGTTTACATTCAGTTCAATATTCCCATCATAAGCTCAAGTAATTTTTCAACGTTATAACAGTCCCCTCATCCACAAAATCATTGCTTTCAGCCTAGTTATAAAACATACATAATTTGTGTGTTCTCAAATTACCAACCAATTCACATAACCCAGTATGGGTAACTTGCTTTGTTTACAGTTCTTCCAACTTTGTACAAATTGGATAATTAGGTGTTTTTTCACATATAAAAGCATTAAATCGCATAGAACAAGCAAATGCTTCAGAACTAGAAGCATTTGTTCAGTCATCCTGCCCAAATGAGATACCACCCAAGTTTAGGGCTCTTGATGTTCTTGAATATAACCTTGATGGCCTCACAAAATACTAGTATGTAACATCTGCAACGTAATGCTTATAAAATAATTGGCTTTGATTGATACAAGATCCAGTATTCCTTTCTTTAATTATCAAATAGTCAACATTTTTTTCTAAGGCTTTCAGGTGGAGGGAGGGGGGAGAAAAGTGATCACGAATGTTATTCCATCAACTCTTAAAGCTCCTACATGAAAAGTAGATCTGCCAGTAAAAAAAAACAAAACAAAAAAACCCTCTATTAAGCTTTTTTTTTAAAATCATTTCTGTTTGAGTAGACAGATTCACATCAGAGAACGTGAATACCTCATGTTTTCCTCTCTTCCCTTCTTCCGAGAGGCACACCAAAACCAGAAAATTATTGAAAATTAAACCACTATAATGAGCCAAAATTGTTTCTAGTTTTTCTTTTGTTCTTAACAAAGGTAAGAAATCCTTCAACGTTACTGTGCAGAGTCTGTATCTTCTATTCTTTACATTCACATTCCCATCTCAGTTCCCTAGCTTCTCACTTGAAATTTACATTGGTTTAACAATTTATTAATGCCCAATTTTCCAATCTGGTTTTACAAAACCGTATAAACTTCACTTCAATCTAACAGCAGACTTAAAAAAACACCTCAGCCTTCCGTCTTAACTGTGGGTTTTCAGGCACCTTGTAGCATGTTGTTAGGTAATTCCTAAGGATTACATACAATGTAATGTAAGTTTTGCTCATTTACATCTTTTACTTAGGACTACACTAAATAGGAATTCATCCATCAAGACGTGGCTTAAAACAGGATTCCACACTTCGGAAGCTCAAGAAACATTAAGGTATTTTCATGTTATATTTTAGAAATTAACTGCTAGCAGTGTTATTTCTGGTACCTGCTGCTCAGATCAAATTCTCCTGTCTGTGGACAAGGCATTCCTTCTACCGTCTGATAGTTTCTAGTAAACACCAATTAACACCTCAGCTTAAACTTAAGGTCTTTACACCTTAACACTGATCCACTGCAATTCAAGATCATTTGTTCTTTATTCCAAAAGAGGTGATCTGAAATCGATAACCCTGCAGCTCCTTGTCCACCTCATCCTTTCTAAACGGTTTCAGCAAATGATGCTAATATACCAGCTATGTGACACCTCCCATCCAGCCCAATACCAACTACATCCTGTTCACCCTCATAAATAAGACATTCCAATTCCCTTGTTATTCTATCCATGCAGTTACAGCCAATTAAATAATCCCTTCCTCTATTGCTTTAGTTTTGAGATCTTGATTTTGGAAGAAAAAAAATTCTCCTTTCACTTTTCACCCCTCCTTACACATGCTCCTCATGCCACTTTTGCTGAAGCCAAACTGAAACATAAAGGTACAGCAAAGTGTCAAAACCTTAGGAAAATTCAGATCCTGTTCCTCTTATCATTATAATAAAGAAGGGTAAAATCAGTTTGTAAATTTGTGAGTAAATCACTTTGATTACTTACAACAAAGTACCTTTCAGATGTGGCCAAATCAAGCACCCAATAATTAGGGCTGATCAACATTAGACAGGTGCCAGCAAAAACTCAGATAGATTTATTTGTAAATGCATTTTTCCTTTTCAGGTTATAAGCAGCACCTTAATTAAGTCCTCAACTGCATCCTACTGTTGAATAACCATATTTAAAAACATAGTAGAGAAGGGAAAACTAGGACACACTAGCACAAGAAAGTCTTAATTTTCAACTCAATACATGCTGAAAATTCCTCTTCAGATTAACCTTATTTAGAAAATAAGCCAAGGATTAAAAACTGATATGCAAAGTAGGTTCCATATGTGCCCCACTTTTTTTATTAATTTAAACTCTCTCTAGATATTCACTGCCTTACAAGCAATTTTTAACTTTGAACCCAACAGCAGGCACTCCTGGACTGTATTGATTCTGTGCCAATCAGGGCAGATCTGGCCACATCATGAGTGTTGAAAATTGCAATATCCTCCCCATTTTATTTACTATCATTTGATCTTGGCCAGCTAACCAGAAGGCTCAGGGACTTGGTAACTGCACATGTGCTGTGCTGCCTCCAAATCCCCTCCTGCCTAAGCAACATCAGGGAAGACAAGTCAAAAGGGAAGTCAGAGGCAGAAAACAGTTACGGAAGATATGTTGGCACCCCCTGCTCACATGCAATATACTATCTCATTACATGGGTGCATTTTTCCTCCCTCCGGACTCTTGTCCCAGTGTTTAAGACCCCTGGCTTGTTTTGGACAAGAATTGCAGAGATGAAATAAAAGGAGGCTTTGTTAGTCTCACGTCCCCCTTACCTGCTACAGAACTTGAAATACATACAGTGAATGAGACAGAGGACTGCTTGAAGAGAAAGGATGGTTTTTGTGATTAAAGAGCAGAATGATAAGCTAGTAAACTGCATTTTATTCAGCTAGTAAGATAAAAATATCTGTGTGATGTGGGACAAGTCACTTAAACCAAACTTTTCTCTATGGTCCATTCTTCACTTCAGTAGTGACCAATTCCTCACATATGCTGATGGCTTGTGACTTCAAGGGAAAATGGTGAAATCTGGGGATACTCAGCATATCTGGTAAAAAGACATATTTTATTGTGCTGCAATAAATATACAGACAAAATTCAGAGGGTTGTGTTCAGCCCTAAGTTATACCACTGTTCCACTGTGTTTTTAGAAGGCCAGATTTTTATGCTTCAGGATCTTCACCAGCAAAACACAAAAAACAACCCTCATCCTGCTTGGCAATTCCTGACAGGAATCCTGGTTTCCTAGTCTCATGGCCCTCTCCCTAACAGGTCTAGCCCAGAAACGCGAGCTCTGCCCTTAGGCCAAGAAATTGGTGCTTCCAGTCTGCTATAGCTCCACGGCAGGGTTCCTGGAGCTCGGCCTCGGGTCTGTGAAAGTGTTTTGCAGACTGTGACATCAGGGAAAAAAAACAAAACCAAGAAAAATTGAAGCTTAGCAATTCAACATTTTCCAACAGGACTTCCCACAGAAAGCACATCTGAACTAAGCAGTCAAGTCCCAGAAGCAGGTCAAAACTTATCCCAAGAAGGGTATGGCATTCTTGACACCGGGTATAGCAGCCAAGTTGCCTTAACAAAGCATTGCACTGTGCCAGACAGATACACTTTCAGAAGTCTGAAAGAAGGTTACTGTAGCAATAATAGCAGAAAGGGTAAGATTAAGCTAAGAAGTGCACACCGCTTCACAAGCCAAGAGATGAGGCAAAATTAAGGAGGAGTGTTACTCCTATTGGCCCTCAGAAAAAAAGGACAAGCAGTATCTGTGCCTCTGTTGCTTTAAGGCAAGAAAAAAGGGCAAAATCTGAGTCTTATAGGATCAGATCTGGAGACTGAATGGCACAAGTTTATTCCAGAACTAGAGAGCCAGTGAAGAACAATACAGCACTAAGAGAAAAGATGAAATTACACAGGAGGAACCTTCTGGCAGCGGGATCTACTCAACCACTTAGCAGTGTCTCAAGAGACATGATCGGTACTGCATACCATTAGGATACTTGTAACAGTGCCATCATAGTGCTAGAAGATACATTGTACAGCACAATCTTGCATAGGCAGACAGATGCCGGAGGATTCCTTCCTGCAGGACGCAGAAGCCACAAGTCTTCCTCCTTGGTTCTGCGATGCCACCCACTGGTTGCAGACAAGAACACAACATGGCATTTCGTACAGACTCAGGGAGGAGCTTTTCACTCCATAGCTGCAGTTCCATCATCTTCTCCAAAAAAAAGAAAAATCTTTTAAACACTCTTTTCCACAAAATGTGGCAGGGAGCACTACAGCCTCCAGTTCTCCACAGCCTTCAGAAACTACATTATGATCATGCTACTAGAGAAGAGGGATTTACTGAGTCAACAAAATCCCTCTGACAGAAAATGACAGCTCTCGCATAAATCCATTGAAAGGAATGACATTCAAAGCGAAACAGCAAGGAAGTCACTGTCAGCATTTACAAATTCATAAAGGCAAACAGATTTACAAGCTTCTAATGAAGAGACATGGTGTGTTAGGAACAAATTATAGTGAGATGTAATGTTCTTCTCCTGTTTCTCTAATAACAATAAATAAAAAAGGACTTATGACCCTACAAAACATGAAAGGGAGATTATTCAGAGGACAGAGGTCTTCATTCTGTTAGACTGACAGATGTGACCTTTCTAGGCTAAAAGCAGCTTGTGACAGAACTTCCATTAAGCCAGGAAATAAATTATGTATGCATCATCATACTAACAGAGAGGAGAATCTGCAGGACTGTAGGTGTATCTAATGCATTTTTCTTTTCACTAGGAAAAGAAAGCATTTCAGCAAAGTGCAGAAAGCATTTAGAAAAATGCTAGTAACTCCAATATGAGATTTTCTTAAAATTCTAGGCATTAAGTCAAAGCTAAATAATTAGAAAGCAAAAAAAAAACAAAAACAAAAACAAAACAAAAAACCCTCAAGCCCCTGTGCAAACACACCCAGAAAAACGGTTAGCCATAAGTATTACAGGGGACACTATTTTAGTCAAAGCATCTCAGAAAAGTCAATAAAGGGACAACTCAGAGGGAAGAAATCATGTGGAAGAAGCGAGTTTTATGTATATGCACCTATAATCTTAAATAATGAAGACAGTACATTGCCTATGCACTGACAATTTATCCGAGCCACTTTCACACGGAGCTATATCAACATTGCAACGATAAAGCCTTCTCAGACTTGGCAGTATCTTTTCACCAATACAGCTAATGCATCTTCCATCGGGGAACTGCTGAATTCACACCTTCATGCACAACTCAGCTCAGCAAGACAGAGAGGTTTTGTCCTCTCCCCCATGCAGGTGCAGGCTGTTTAAACTAACTGAGTTCCAAGAGGCTGCAGTGGGCTTAGGAAGAGCTTGAAACTGCTTAGTCAGCATATTAGTGAAGCTGGCAACTTTCCAGAGAGCTGCAATAAGAAATGGCTAAGCATAGTAATCACTTTGGCCAGCACAGCTGCAGCAGGAATGCCAAGTAATACTATGGCAACTAATGTTTCAACCCAAATTACTCCATTTTGATAGTCACATAGGAAATATCTAGCTATTATGCTCATTTCACAATCAAGAACTTTCCATCTCTCTCTAAACTTTCACTTCCACAATTTTGACACTCCAGTTGGGTAAAAGTCTTTATTTAGGAACAACTGAAAACAGGATTTAAAAGCAAAGGGGTTTCTCTGTGGATTGTGTCAGTTAGGTCTGTGCTTAGCTCAATAACAGAACTAAATTCTTGGATTTCTTAAGGCACTAAAGAACCCAAAGGCCTCAAAATGTCTGCGAGACAGTTAAAAGCATTTCAAGTCACCCAACAACGTCAGTCTGCACTAGACATATTAACACTTACTAAACAAACATTAATGTTTGTTCAATAGTGATTGTTAGACCAGGGGTTCCCTCTGCAAAGACGACAGAGTACTTTATTTTTTCCCTTGGAAAGCTGAGAGGTACTCTTCAATGGGAGCCATGTAGGGAGAAGGCAGAGCAGGAGCCTTGCAGGGACAGGCAGAAGATGAGAAGCAACAGCATTCCCAGGCACTGCACTTGCACACTTCTGAGCTGCCTCTTGCTCCCTTCCCCCCCCCCCCCCACTTCTCCAAGGAAGTCCCAACTATCATTAAGTATTTTGCAAAACTATTGAAACACTATAAACAAAATTCAACTACCTCACAAAACTCTGAATTCCTTTAGGTACAAACGAGGAATAAATCACCGCTTTTAGTGGAAGCACTTTACTACCAGTACAGCAGAAGTTCATATTTGGATGTGTCTCAGTGACATGTTAATCATAAAAAAAAAAATAAAAAAAAAAAAAACACCACCACCACCACTAGCATACTAACAAGACAAGATTAGTTTACAGATTCATTCCTCAGTAAAACCCTTTCAGTTCTTGTTCTAAAGATTTTGTTCAAGAAGTCTGTGGTCAGAACTTGAGACAAAGGAGAAGCAAGTTTTCTTTTAGTTTCCAAATTATTGATCTTGTTAGATTCAAAGTTGCCAAAAATCATGCACTGATCGATAAATCACTAATCTCTTGTGCTTGCTAGGAGACATTACTCCAAGATTTGTTTATTTGTAAGGCATATATTGCCTCTTAAGAGAGATAATCTTAAGATGTGGACTAGTCTGCATGTGTCAGTCAATACAAAACATTTTATTGCTGATGCAGTTCCTTCTCCTAATGAGGAATCTTCCTCAGAAGTCAGCTGTCCACACACACTGGGTTAACAGGAATGAAGTCTGTTTCTATGATATCTACTGTATACCCTAAACCCCCCCTTTTTTTTCTTCTAAAAAAAGATTGCTTATAAGATAAAACTCATTCTCTTAAGATAAGGGTTTATTCCTATAAAATACCAAGAGAAAGTCTGGAAAGACTCTCATAAATCTCATCTAAAATAAATTTTTTGCTTAAACATCTGTGAGATGATTCCAAAACAGATCTATTTGCAGTTCTGGATTATAATTTCTTAAATAAGTTATTTTATCTGAATTACTTGCAAGAACAGAACTAATAAAAGTGCTTATGATTAATGGAGGTGCTGACACAGTTGAAAAAAAATCCTGAACTTTCCAGCACATGAGATTTTTGACATCTTGTTTAAAAATGTGTAGTTTATTCACTTTTTTGTTCACACTTCAATAGGCAAACAGAAGCTAAGTACTTAAAAAAGAAAGAAAACACTTATTTGGTGGTATCCAAAACTCAGTATGAACTAAGACTGAAAACTTAATCAGTACATACCAACTTGCAAAACAAAAAAACCTCCAAAAAACTTGACCTCCAATGCCATAAAACACTTAAAGACAGATCATCAAAAAAAAATCATTTGTCTGAAATACAAAACATAACTGTTGCCTGTAATAACACTGAGTTTTTGAAGTGACAAACAAAAAATGCATTTTTTAAGAATTGGCAGGATAGAGCTAGAAGCAGATGATGCATAGGACTGTATTTTTTTTTTGTCTGTTTTTAAGACAATCCAAAGGCAATTATCCTTTCAAGGAAAGCATATAAAATATACAAAAAGTACATTAACAAGTTATCGAAACAAACACATTTCAAAGTACTTTAGCATTAACATTACTCACCAGTACTATAGTATCTTTTAAGTTCTGTGCGCCTGATGTCTTTCAGCTGACTGTATTTTTTCTTTTTCTTTTCTTTGTCTGGAGCAGTTTCCTTTTCCCCAGCAAATCTACAGTTGTCTTCAGAAGAACTGATTTGCTCCAAAATGGCTTTACTTTCATCATCTTTCTCAGAAGTAGTTTTGGAAACAGGAGATCCAGGCGAATTGGCAGAGACAGTCTCAGTGTTTTGTTTGGCTTGCCTTTTCTTTTTCAAACTATGCGTGAAGAAAAAAAAAACGCACAACATTAGGATGTAGCTATCCTCTACAAACAGATTAACCCACTTGATAACTTCGATATAGAACTCATTTTTAAAAAACAAAATTCATTACAGCTCGAGAAACACACTTTTTTTCAACACTAACTCAGTAACTAACATTATCCCAGGGCATACTCTTCAATCATCATATCATTTCAAGGATATCTTCTCAAAAATAAAAAATAAAAAAAAAAAAGGAAGAAAACTTTGCAGTCATTTTCCCTGTTCTTCCTCCCCAGTAAAAGAAAAAAAAAGTCCAGAAGCTGATTTTTCCTTTTTTAAGCAAAACACCTAAACGTAGAAACAAGTTACTGAATAATGTTTTGAAGATGAGGCTTTGGATAAAGTTAAATAAATAAATAAATAAATAAATAATGTATTCTAATGCAACAACTAACATTGTAATTTCACAGTCAATGACTTCTGATACACAAACTACTTGTTTTCATATAAACTTGTTACTTATTTCTATTTTGACCAGGGTTATCTACCAGTGGCCACCCATTCTAATCTACATCTGCTCTTGCACAACTCTCATCACCTTGTATCCCAAGTGTCACCCTGCTCATTAAGCAACGTGGCTGCAAACTGTCCACAAACATTGCTCGGCTTTGCTGAGAGAAATATTAATGACCTGCCTTTAAATCTTCAAACCTATCACTATAGCAACCAGAGTATTTTCTTTTTAAAAAGCCGCCTTAAAATATAGCTCAAGTGTGAAAGATACCTCAGGAATCCTAACGCGCTGAGTTTTCTGTTAAATCACCATCTTTAGTATTGACGTTTTGCAAAAACAAAGGCTCACTTCAGAGGGTGACAGTCAGTCATTACAACAGTCCTCTGTTACCACTTGTTTAAGAATCATTGACACACATTGCACAAAACGAAAAACTAGTCTAATGATCCTTTTCTCTAGTACATTAACTTTTCAGTTACATGGTACCTAAAGGAAGGAGTAGTATATTAAAAGTTTTTTGATGCTAACAGTTTTGTTATGCACACAGCTGGAAAATACAGACAACCAAGGATTCACTGCAAACATGAAAAAAAATGACCTGACCTCATACAAGCGATTTAGGTAAGTAAGGGAAAACCTAATGTATACACAGGAATTTCAGAGCTGCTCCCTACCATCTCTTACATTTGTACTCTACAAGTATATTTTTGCAGGCTACAATGTAAAAATGAATACACAGAATACCTTGAGAATTACAGTAAGATGTGTCAAGTTACACACCAGTTTTTCCATCAAAAACCAAAACACTGAAATCAATTCCCAATTTTAGAATATCCAGCTTGAGATCTCTAAGAAGGGTCACTTTTGCAGACCACAAGCAACCAACATTTTCCAGTGAAACATTTCAAAAGATCATCTCACAAAAGCTGTGGCTATCACATACATACATTTCTTCAATGCTTCCCAAAATACGACTGCATGAGATCCACGTTCTGCGGCAAACTCGGTGAGGATGGGTCCTGCCCTGCCTCTGCTGTGGTTCCCCATTCATTCAAACCCACTGACTTCTAAGACTACTAGTAGTTCATGCTCTGCTCAGCAAAAGAGATTTAGTATGTGTAAAACTTCACAGATCGAGTCCTGACTACATGTGAAAACAACCTACAGGGATTTATAAAAGATAAAAGTGAATACATCTATATAACAAATGAAATTGTTCTGTTTAGACAAATGAAATTGTTCTGTTTAGACAAATGAAAACTTGGGTATACAAAGGAAGTTGCTTTTAGACTAATAACCCATAGTCTCGATCAAAGGCTGCTGTAACTGCAAAACGCTACAGTTTCATTGCAAACATATGTCTATATTCAGACCTCCTAGAAATCTCTGCAAAGCAGTTCTCTATGTTGGAATTTCATCATCTTACATCATGGTTGAACTTGTTTCCAGACTTGTAAGTAAGACACGTCCCCGACAGTTTACTCTGCTCAAAAAGTGACCTTCCTGCACACGCGCGTATTGCAGGATATTGAAATCATCTGGTTCAGTAGACTAGAATTGGTAAGCACCAGCTAGCAGCCTCTTTTCTACTCACATCTCAGAACCCACTTCTCTCAGTTCCTAATGTACCTGTTTTGATCACAAACCTCATTAAGCAAGTTTTCCATTGCATAAATGTAGTATCTCAAAACAAACAAAAACCCATAAACCTTAAAAAAAAATCAAAAACTCTCTCCACAAGTCAACAATCCTCATGACAACAACAACTTCCATCAGTATTTTTCTTAAAATGTACCTATCTGAATTATTCTTTTTGTTGCCTGGGGCAACTTTAAAAACTAAAGAGCCAAAATAGGACTGGTCCACTAGTGAGAGAAGAGGAAAGCAAAAACGACAGTCTAGACTGAGTAACTGCCACATAAACATGACACTGACTCATTCCCCTCACTGCAGTGTTTAACCTTGTCCCGATTCCCACGTCGCGCAGCCCACCAAGAGCTAATGACACATCCTACAGCAACTCTGGCACACAACTGCTGCTGCTGCAGATGGGCAAAGCGCCACAGGCATGCTCTTCAGATAAGAGCGACCAAAGAGCCGGTGCTCCATAATTTCTATTCTATATGCATGACGTGCATCAGACTTTCAGATAATGCTGAGCTTTCTCCTCCTGCCCACTGCTCTATTTCAAAGCGCCAATCATCCCTCTCTCAAAGTGGCAACCTCCACCCTAGAAAAAAAAATACTGGATGAGGACGTTCAGAGGTTCATCAGAGACCTCAGAGCTACTGCAACTCTACCTGGGGTTATGACCTCTACTTGGAAGATGCTGCTTTTAGAGGTCTCTTAAGCCTGGATAAAACTATAAAAAAAGAAAAAGAACAAGAAAAAAAAAATCTTTAGTCACCCTTGAAAAACCTTGACTACAGTATACTGAGGAACCAAAACAAGTCTTCAACATCACTTAACACTTGAAGACAGCATCTGATTTATCACGCTTTCTGACACTGTTTACTACATGCGTCCTCTTAGTCTAGCAAATACAAAGTCCCATACAAACACAAGGCAATTCATTACTACTATGCACTGCTGGTACAGCACAGCAGAGATTGGCCTGCAAATAGAGATGGAAGATGTACTGCACCTTAGCCACCACTGCGGCCCCTGAGGGCATCCCCGTCACTCTCGCCCTGCCCTGCAAGGCTGCCTGGGCACCCACGCATGCTGTCAGTCCCTCTTCTGCTCACCCCAGCTTACGGCAAGATTTCAAACCCATCATCTTCTGAAGAAGGAGGTAGCTGAAGGTCTCATCGGCTTTTCTCCCAGACCTCTGGTATTTCCCACCCTTCACAGCAGAGCTGCCATGGAAGATCTATTTAACAAAACCATTTGTAAAAATATTTCCTTTCTCGACATCTTTGGAAGATTTCTACTGCTTCAGTTCAGTTTTAAAAGACAATCTCTCCAAATAAAACTAAAATTCAATTTTGTCTTAATGATCAGAAGAGCAAAAGGGAGCTGAAGGAAAAACCACTACCCCCTAAATTTGACCACAGTGTCAGGTTTTGCAATAAGAACAGCCTTTCAAACCAAACAATGTATTTCTTTTTCAGCGAATGGACAAGCTGTTACTGCAGAAGAGATGTTTGTTTTGCAGTATCACAGCTAATGGCTATGTTGTGTTTCACTTGGGAAGGTTGTTGGGGAAGGAGAGAGAAAAGAGAGGGCAGGAGAAACAAACAGCTTATCTGCAAAAACATTCCATTTTCTGAACAAGCAGAGAGTCATACACATCTGTAACTTCATTTAAACACAAGATAAACTCTCTCAAGCTATTTGGTTCTGACAGGCAAAACATTTTTTTCTGTATTTATTTAGAGGCCTCTTTTTACTGTTCCTCAAAGGGTTTTCTGATCCACGATTGGTATTCTGTTTTCTAAGTCTGTCCTAATACATAGTTTTCCAGTAATGTCTTCAGCCTATTATTGTGAATGATGGACAACATGGGAGCCTTACTACTAAATCCCATGAAAGTCACGGAAACGAGCTCTTTCTGAACACTGTGAGCTGCCTACAGAGATTTTGCTGGGATCTACCCTACAGAAGGAAATACAGAGGGAAACAGAAACATTTTGCAATGCTAAGACCATTCTCATACTATTTAATAAAGACATTTCAGATTTCATCCAAAATGAGCATAATTCCAGATGAGGCAGAAAAAAATATTATGTCCGCAATGCTTTTTAAAAATAGTTTGCAACTGACTTTAAGAGTCCAGCTACTGACTTACAGGAAAATAGGTAGGAAATATTTTGAGAAATGACCTAGTTCAACTCCCAGACCCAAGTCTGACTGACTACCTACAAAAGGCAAATAAATATGCAATTTTAGGTGAAAAAGACTGCCTGAATTTCCCATGACTCTAAAAAAGAGATGTGGGGTTAGTGTAAACACAAAACTCATCGCACAAAGGAGGCGCGATCTTCTCTACCCAACTTCCACTAGAAGACTAAAAACAATTGGGGAATTGATGCATCCGAGAAAATAAAGAAATAGGAATCTGATAATAAAACATTTGTTTTCAATAAATTATATTTGGTTTTGATTAACACTCAAATGAATAGCAAACAATTGAACAAGAACTCATTTGGCAGATACTCAATAATTAATCAACAGATGTAAAGAACACCAGGTCCCCATCTTAAGACAAGGCTTGATTTTTATGATATATTAGATTAAAAACATCAGAGGGGCAGAGTACAGACAATCCTCTATTTAAAAACAAAAGCGTCCAACAAAGAGGCCCTCCAACAAATATATAAAAAGAAGAGGGAAGAGAGCAGAAATCTTCATTTTATCTTCAAGTTGACACAGTTTTCCCTTTAGGAAGTTTTCTACAATGTGCATCCTCTAAAATTTGCCTTGACATCTGGCATACAATCAGCATAACATCCTGGAGAGCACAAACACATGTTCCACAAAAGCAGTCATTTAAAATCAATTATATATCCATACATGCAATAAGATTAGCTAAAACAATAATAATAATTAGAAAAAGAAAAAAAAAATCTTTAAACCACTCGAAACACCTTGATCTGTTTTGTCCCCATGGAAGAGTCCTGTTAATTCACCTTATATACAGAATTGCATACAGTCCAATTATTTAATTCAGAATTAACTGTTTTATCTCAATTTTTCATCTCTTCATTTAGGGTAATACATCATAATTTCATCAAGTCTTTGTGCCCTACACACCCTTCTGCACCCATTCAGAAGACTAAATAAATCAGAATCATGTTCAAAAACTAAGTACAGAAACATTATAGTAAAGATCAATATTAGTAACGCACTGGTCTGATCCTAGCAGCTATCCTATTCCAACCTGCACAGATCATCGATCTCCCCTTCACCCAGCTCGGTGCCAGCACAGCTCAGCCTGCTCTGGGCACAGATGTGCTCCTATCTGATCTGATGTAACCTGATGAATAAGTGATCTCAGGCAAAATAAATCATTACTGCTTGCAAACCCAAAGACAGTCAGACTGCTTGCCAGAGCATCACGCCTTGCTCCTGACCTCCTCAGTGCAGCTACTTTCACTTCACAGCAGGAAAGGACACAAAACAACTCATCCTCAATGAGCAATCTTCATAAACCTAAACAGCAGCCATCCTGCCAGAAAGCACCCTCCATCAGACACCAGCCATTTCAGGCTGGGACGCATCCTGTTTTGGAAACAAGCAAGCCACAAGACTGCATGTTTACTATTAAAACAGACTATTAAGGCAAAGGAACGGCATATGTTTTTATGCTGGATTTAAATAATTAACTGAAAGGAAAAAAAAACAACCTACAAAACCAGTAACTCTGAAGTAGCTATTAAGGACAATGTGCATAGTTTTGACATACTGGAGTGTCCATACCCTGGTCATACTCTGCTAGCTATTCAAAATAATGATACACAGCAACTACAGAAGCCTCTGACATTAGTAGCACAGGTCAAAGCTGGAAACTTCGATGTTTTACCAAAACCTGTGTTACTGATTTACAACAAATAGCAGCTCCAGGTTTCACACATGGTCAGCCATCGGCAATGCTGAAGAAAGGTGGTATGCACCAAAGGATGAAGTGCTGTACTGATAATGAGGACATGCTCATTCGGCTACCAATACTACCATAAACTTACAATAACAGGTCACTCTACCTCTGTTTCACATGGAGGGAAGGATTTCTAGCAAAGCTGCTATGGAATTTTAACAACACTGTATGTACCTTCCAATGGAAAAAGTTCTTAGATTCAATGAAAATGTGATAATTTTTCCCACAGTCTTCTGATAGATACCAGAGAATTTTAAATATCCCGCTGAAGCTGTCTACATCTATTACGGGGGGGAAAAAATCTCAAGGGATAGGAATTCTAAAGAGTATTGAGCTGCCAAAACGTTTTTATTTTCTTAAATTTAGGAACATGATGTACCTACACATCTTAATAAACTTTCTATTTTCAAAGACAAAGTATCCCCATCTTTTCCGTTTGCTTAGGAAAGCAGGTTCTCATGTATTCAGCACTGCATTACCATGACAGCAGTTTAATAAAATCTTTTTTATGTACAAAGAATTCTGGAAACTTGCTTTACTTTGCTTTATATGTCTCCTTAATTACTATCTTTCCACAAATACAGACTTCACTCTTACAATATTCCCATCCTGCTCCTCCTCTTCTCCTTTGCTAACGATGCCAAATACTTCCACAATGATGTTTGTTAATCATCTCCAACTGCTCCTACACATGCAACAAATTCTTCCTAAGCTGGCTCAGCAAGCCACTTTCCCCTCACTCAGACCCCTTCAGCATGGAGGAATGGCCCGACTTTCTATCTCCAGCTAGTGCTCTCACAGCTCTAGCAGTTCGCTCATACTCAACTGCCAACTTGCTGAACTACCACTTAAATTGACATCAGCTTCTTGAAGCTAAAAAAAAACAGAGTTGCAGTTATATAGGTAAGCAGAATATTATGGGGAAGCTGCACAGCTTCTGCACAGGAAAGTCATACCTTAAGAAAAAATATATATATTAAAATTGTTTGATGAAGCCAATAAGCATGGGGTAATCAGGCTGACTGAAATACATTTCAATTTCCCCCAAAAATATTGATAAACCCCTCCCCCTCCATCAATTAAACACTATCTCATGAAAGTCAACTTAATTTAAAAGGAAGGTCCTTTCAAGATGAATAACTGATTAGAGTAGGGAAATAAAAGGGTAAGAAGGAAGAGTTTTCCAAAATAAGATGACAGGTAACAAGGAGACCTATGGGGACGTGTGCTGTTCAGTAGTCACCTCTATTCACCTACTCTCTCTGATCACCTAGGTGCCAAATTTTTCTGATGATATAAATCTAGTTTCAGTTTTGATTAACCTGCCAGAAAACAGCTGGAGAGAAATTTATTGCTGAGTGGCTAAAATGGCAATAAACATTTACAATGAAGCAATAAAGCAATAACACAGCAGATGAAATTCAATGGTCAATAAAAGCAAAGCCTATGAGAAAGAGAGCCCAGATGAGACCTACATCACACAATGATAAATATATCTGGAACCCATATCCAGGAATGAAAGAAAAAAGTCTTAGGGAATGATATTTCAGTATCTGTTGTAACAGAAGTATCAAGGGCACTAAATTATATTGTTTTAAGCACTACTGCTTGAAAAAGCAAAAAGCAGCTAAAAACAAATTGCTTTGTCATGTCGTGTATGCCAAAGATGTAAACAGGTACAAAAAGCAATCGCAAAAATCCATCATGGCAGTGCCTATGAAGGGCTAAGACCTCAGTGATGGTGAGGGCTCAGGAGGTGCTGCAGACTGCTGCAAGCCAATGTCTACCTGTGGGCATGTGCCTGTAGGCATACAAGGCTTTTTTTTTTTCTTTTTTTCTTTTTTTTCTTTTTTTCCTCCCCCTGCCCAATGTTTTTTCTTAAGCATCCCTGACTGGCCACTGTCAGAGACAGAATATGGTATGGGTGAAAAGCACAGCAAACCCCTAGGGTTCAGGATGAGCACAGCGCTATTAAAGGAAAAGGCTACTCAGCTCAAAGTTTATAGCTCAAAAAAACCCCCCAAAAAACAAAAAGAAACCCAAACCCCACATTTTAAGTCTCCTCATAAAAGAAGGAGCCTCTCTGCCCACTGCTGTTCCTGTCTCTGACTTGTCCTCACTCTCGCACGTGAGTATTTGTTGCAGCTTCACAGGGACCAGATATAGGGAAAATATTTAAGCTAAAGGTAAGCAAGCAAAAATGTTGATACATAAATTTAAAAAAAAACAAAAACCAAAAAACAAACAAAAAAAACAGATTACTTCCACATTAGATTCCCTAATCTAGCTTGGCTGCGCTAACATTTGTATCAACACAAAGTAAAGGCGAAAAGAGGGCATAGTGCTCTTTCAGGCAGCAATACCAGTTTAAAGGCACTTTGCCCAGACCGAAGAGCTCTTCAAATCATAGTCTTGCTTGCTCTTGTGCAACATTAGGCCAAGACCAGCAAAAACAGGAAACCAGAAAGCCAAACCAGACACAGGCTATATCATGTCCGACAAACCTCCGGACAGGAACAATTAAGTGGTTGTGGCAGCTTCTTCCAGCTCATCCAAAAAGACACTTCAATGACAGCAAACCTTCGTCAGCGGTTGGGCTGTGAGGGTTTGGAGACATGCAGCTTTCCCTGCTGCAGAAAGCAAGAAAGCAGTGACACTGCTGCCCCCTGACTGCAATGGGGAAAAGAAGAAATTGTTTGCGTCACGAAGAGGATCTTCTTGTTGATTAAGTTGACTCTACTTGATACGTGAAGTCATCTGTTGACTTTACTGATCAGCAAGATGAGGGGGATCAGAAAGTAACCATGGTCAAGGAGCCACTGGGAGAAGTAAAGTCAAAAGTTCTAGTTATTTCTTTACTTAAATGAGCACTAAAAGGGGTGTGTTGAGGAGGAGGGGGCTGGGATTTAAGGTACTTGTCTTTGCATTAAATTTTGCTTTTATTTAAAAAGCTTTTTTAAAATTAACTTTTAAATGCCAAGATTATCTACATCATTGCACCATTCTGTGCAATGGTATATGGTATGAAAATAAAGGTTGAATACAACAAAGAAAAGTATTTCTAAAAAGTTTTGTGAAGACATGCACCTTTTTGTATGAAGAGTGCACTAGGATGAAAAAGAGCACTGAACAGGAATACAAACTGATGGTTTTACATGCTGACTTTCAGGATGTTGCCAGAATTATTCAAACACCACCTTTACAGGGGTGAAATACATTTCTTAGGGATCCCGTTAATCACACCTGGAACTTGTAACGTAAGAGAGGCTGTACATATACTTACAAACAGACTGAAAACTCGTCTGGACAGGAACATATTGAAAGCAAGAAGTACCATGTCGTAAGTGGGGGGGGGGGGGGGGAAAAAAGCACTATTTAAAGTATTTCAGAGTAATTATCAAAACCAAATCTCAACCAGTCCACTGTGTCTACCCATTCTATTTTTACATTCATCGCCCCCAAACAACTTGAAACCCATTTAACAGGTTGAGCAGTTTAATTGGCTTCCTGAAAACGCTTCCAATTAACTGGCACTCACTTGGCACATAGGAGGAAACATGCAAACGCCCTGAAGGTCCTCAGTTACGCAGACTGAAGTTCAAAGAAACAACCAGCAAAATGCTGATAATGGGTGGGAAAAAAACAGGAATCTTTACAGTAGCTTCAGTGTTTGAATTATGAATGATATTGTTTCATAAAACTGATATTTCATAAGTACAAACGATAACATCCCTCAGAGGAGGTGTTCACATCAGCGCTGCTACACAAAATAATATGGCAACACCTTTTAGGTCAAAAGATCATTAACCATAAAGATGGCAAGGCAGAGTAGGCATTGTCCACATGGGCAGTTTTATGACGTACATATACCAGGGCAATTTGTCATATGGATATCTTTCCCTGAAATGAGTATTCAGCACAATGTTGATATTGAACAATAAGCATACCATTATAGCAGGGTAGTAGGTCTGCCATCAGATTTACACTCGTAAAAGATAAGATTTAAGTGTATTAAGAATTATGTCTTGTATTTTCTTTGTGGTTTTTATATCACAACATTTAAGTATTTGTGCTTCAATTTTTAGCTGAAAAGTAGTTTGGATGTTTTCATTTACCTTTTAACTGAAACTTTAAAACACCATCAAAATCCTTCCAGTGGGAAGGGGAAGAGGCAATTACCACAGGGGAAAAACAAAGGTGAAAAATGGCTTTGGACCATTTTAAGCACAAAGAAAAAAGGGGGAAAGGAGCACGTGAGCGGTTCTGCTCCATTTCCGCAGTCTCTGGGCTCAAACGCCACGAGCTCAGAAGGGCATACCACATCTCCCAGCAGACGCAGAACTAAGATAACAAACTGGGGAAAACAGAAAGTCGAAGTGCTGTTGCATTTGCTAAGGCAGCCCTTCTCCTCAACCCTGAGAGGCCTCAACCCCACGCACCCAGGCTGTGGCACGGCTGCAGGGCTGAGCTGCAAGGTTTGGTGCTGCCTCCTCCCTGCGGGAGCCTGGGGCAGCCACCGCCGTCACCATCCCTGATGGCCTCCCCCTAAACAGGGCTGGCAGGATCAGGGGGGACAGGTGCTCTGCAGTATCCTGCCTCCATCCCCCCCTTGCCCGTTCCCTTCTTGGCATGCTGGGTGGCCGCCCTGCTACGCCAGGCAGGTAGGGAGCTGCTGGCCGCCCCGCGCCGCGGCACAGCCATTTCACCTTGCAGCGGTGCCTCAGACCAGCTCCCACCACCCTTGTGGCAGCTCTGCCCACACGAACGGCTTGCAGCGTCCTATTAAATTTAACAACAGGATTCTTCATCTGCATAAAACCACCCAAATGCATCAGCTCATGGGAAAAGAGCCATATTCTGTAGCTTTAAGGCACCCTGCGGAATTACCGAAAAATGGGGTATATAGTATGAAACTCTTCTATAGAACAAAAAGCTCTTCTCAGCCTCAGGCAAGCAGAGCTGTTATATGCATCACCCATTGTGGTCCAGGTGGAAAAAGAAGGGGGCTTTTTGTTTGTTAAGTCAGGGATGTGGGACACAAGTCTTCTAAGGGGCTTTTTTATTTTTTTAATAAAAAAGATTGTCTGATTGAAACATATGATTAACAACTCAAAGCCAAGTATTTATAGAAGCATTATTAAAAGCAAAAATCCAGCAGCTGACAGAAATGCACTACTGTGCCAAAAAAGCAAAACAAACAAACAAACCAAATTTACCTGCAGCTGGCTACATGCAAAATTTAAGCGTACTGGGGAAAAGAAAAAGAAAAAACAAAAACAGCCTCTCTGGAAAAATCATGGTAAAAAACAGTAGTTTTTATCAGTAGGCTAAGTGCTATGCAAGACACATTCTCTGTGCCGGAGAGACCGCTGTCTGACAGGAAAACACTCAGCGCATTAAGGCACCCCAAGAGCTACTAGTTGATTTATGACTCATCTACATTACAAAGGTTTTGCAGCATAAGGACAAATCTTTCCCTCCCCCAAATTCCTAACCAACTCTGCTGCTCTCCTTGAGATTTTCTCCCACGCAAAGCAACAGGAAAAAATCCCACAGACCTTGGTGGAGTAGCAACACAGAGTTAAGATACATGCTTAAATTTCAGATGATCCTAGGAAACAGATCCTGCCCCAGACTACAGTGTGTGTGTGGAGGGGGGGGGGGGTGCGGGGGGGGGGGGGAGGGAAACCTACTGTGGAAAAAGAAAAAGGAAAAAAAAAAATCCACAAACCCACCACCATAATTCCTACGAATCTGACTACAGGAGAGTGAAAAAGTCCCTTCTGAATCAAACCTGGGAGCTGCATTAATGCTGAGGCACAGGAACATACCAGCTTGGCACCCCAGAGGGCCGGATGCCATCAGGAACAGCAGCGCAGCCTCTTACACTCTGACCAGTCCTCCAAAGCCCCAGGGAAGGGCAAAAAGCCAAAATTCCTGGGGGCAGGGAAGGCAGGAGGGGGGGACCTGATGCCCAGCGGCATACGGCGAAGGCAGACAGTCATCCAGTGTCCTTGTCGCAGGAGCCACAACATTTTGTATCTGCAGAATTCCCTTAGTTAGCTGTACAATCTCTTCTGACCGCCAAGACAGAGGGGAAAAAACTGCTTCTCCCCAAAGGTACATCCCTGTGGGTATCATCCATTACAAATGTGTTACCTTCTGCTTTAAAAAGGCAGCCCTTACTGGAAATACAGTCTCACTCGACAACCCAGCAATTGGATAATCGGACCTTTTTTGGCACATGCCAAAAAACACCCAAAAAACACCCAAAAAACACCCAAAAAGAACAGGAGGGCAAAATCTTGATTCACAACTGCAATTTCCCAAAGCAGGAACAAGAGATCTTCAGCAGCACCACAAACCCATCCCATGCTGCGGAGCACCCCTAAGGCACGGGGCTCCCAGGCATGTGGCAGCACCCCCGGCACCTCCCAGCGGCAGCGCTCCCACCCCTGGGACTGGGCTCGACAGCAGCCCCAGAGCGGCACCACCTCCTTCAGGAGCAGCCTGCTCTCAGTATCACTTCCAAGCGATGGGGAACCATGCATCTGCCATGTCTTAATGCTAAATTTCCAACAGCTGGTAGCTAGGCTTAATTTTAAAACACTTCACTGGGATTAAGCACAGTCCTAAAGAACATATTTCTGGGAGGCAAAGGACAAGGAAGGACAAGAAAAGTCCTTCCAAAGACAAGACCATACAAGCAGATACTACAGAAAAACTGCAGTTTAAAAAGGTAATCACCTCAATTTCCCAGGCAGCAGTAAAGTCTATCTGAGCTATCCAGAAAGTCATCTTTTGAAGGCCCCAAACCTTGATAGACACAACGTCCTTAAACTACTCCAAGAACAAAAAGGTATATCACGCTACATATAGTGGAAGTCTCCAGGACACCTCTCGGGCCCTGCAGAGCCAGCTGCAGGCAGTGCGGGTAGGGAAGGAGAGGAAGAGGAATTACATTATGACTATGTTAATAGCAACTCTTATCAAAACTGCACAGATTTCTACATCAAAAGGGATATCACATTACTATTCATGTCCAAAAAAAGCTAAACTTTTTTTTTAAAAAACGGTTTCTTTCTAAAGGCTGATAAGAGACACCCAAAAGGTCCCTTTCAGAAAAGCAAATATAATGCCATTGAACGCTTGCTGCCTAACAAACCAGCTGGTACGTATTTTGCAAGATAATTAGTAAAAAATCTGAAATTGCAGGTGTTAAACAGATTAAAATTAAATAAGTGGAATCTCTTTTCTCTGTATGTTCTGTTATATGGTCCTACAAGAAATCAAAAACTTTTGGAAAAAGAAGAAAGGGTAAGTTTCACAAATACGAAAATTAAAAAATCTCTTTATACAGAACCAATGCTGCTACCCAGTCTCCCTTCACGCATTGTGGAAAAGCGGCAAACAGGTGAGGAGCCAGACAGTATTTCCAGTCTTATGCAAGTTTTATCTCTACAAATAGCATTTCCTCCAGTACAGGAGAATTTCTAAAAACCCAGAAGAAAGGCTCAGGGCCCAATTAGATACTTTTGCTACCTCTGTTATCCCTGCAAAATTCTTCTGTAAATAACTCTACTACTTTTGAGGACAAAAGCATCACAAAAGAACCAAAACTGCACAAATCACTTTGCTACTTAAGCTTCCCAAAGGAAACTGTCACATTGGGTACAATTCAGTGACTCATGGGCCAAGCAGAGGACAATAATACATGCAGTTTTTTCACTGCCTCCTACCGTGCACCACAGAATTACAAGACTGCTAACACAAAATCCTCAGAATTCAGAAAGCAACAGCAACGTGAAACAAGGAAACGGATAAGCAGCTTTTCAACCTATCCTTCCCCTGTGAACTGCCATGTTCTACAATGCTCTTCAGGAAGAAAACAGGTTGCTTTTTTCCCAGCTCTCACTTTTCAGGTTTACAAATGCAATAAAAAGAAAACCTCAATATTTTAAATATAAACAAGAGTGTATGAGCAATAATAGCAAATGGCTCTCAAGCAAGGATCTCACTAACTTCACAAAGGCCTGTTCACAAACGTCTTACGCTGCCACCTGTGAAATTCTAGATGGTCTTTAACATCTCAAAACTAGAACTGTTGCAAAAGAGATCTGAAACACTAATCTACACAGCAGCAGGCAGAAAGTCTGCTAAAAACACTGAAACTCCTCTCTTAAGTAACTAGAGGCCAAATCACAATACTGTATGACCTGGAAAATATTTTATAACTTTTCCCAATATCTAACACAGAAAATCACTATCCCTCATCACCCACACCTGCAGCCCTATATTATAGAGCAAACAATATGCTATCCACCCTATAAATCTGAAGTTGTGATATCTTCAGCCATTTCTTAGAAAATGAAATGCCCCAGGCAAACATGCTATTGGTCAAAACAATGGGAGTAAAATGTAATACTGTTTTTAGTTTCAATAACAGGATTCTGAGGTAATGTTTATATGTCTGGAAGCAGAGCTAAGAAATTTCCATTATACAGATGAGCTGAAACAAAGTGTTATTTCCTAGAGTCCTTTATAAATTTTAAGCATCTCCAGGATCTTGGCTTGAATATTCCTCACACCCAAGATAAAGCTCCACGAAGGTTTGTTTTAAAAACAATGCTTGGAAAATTTTCCTTCTAAAAGCAAAAATAAATGATGCATGGTAACGGAAAGCTGAATAAATATCAACACTTTGTCTCAGCAGAGCAGTAACGACGGCAAGGGGATGATTGCTGGAGAAGTAACCTACGGAGCATCCAACATCTGAAGACTACTGCGTTGATATAATGAGTCCAGCCAACAAGAAGAGATCTCTAACAAAAAAGCCTATGATAAAGTCTCTTGAATGGGACATGCTCTCAAGAAAGTATGTTTGTGCATTTATTTCATACCTGGGCTTCCCTCCTTCCTAGGTATCATTGATATCCTCCCCCTCCCCCTTCCCTGTCTGTGCCCACTATGTTTTTCTCGTTTCACCATTTTCCTATGCCTTAACAGACACAGGAATTAAAAATATCAAGTGTATAAATACTGAATATGGGAATAAAATAGAAGAAAATGAGAAAAATTCCAAAGCTCTTTGGGAGGCTTGTAAACCTGCTGATTTGTAATATGCAAAAAACTGACCTAGGAGTAACTACACTGCATCAGACCATGTAGCTCAGCATCCCGCCTCCAACGGCAGCCAAAAGGCAAGTACCAAGGGAGGACTATAAGGGCATGAAAAGTATATATGATTCTTTCCCCAGCTAATCTTTCCAGACTCTAGCTGTTTACAGCTCAGCAACTACGTACTAATCATTGTAAATGTTTAAAAGTAAAGCTAAGGTTATGCTGTAAACAATTAACGTATACAAATGTTCAAATAAAACAAACAACACAACAAATTGTTATTTCTTTTAGGTAGTAAAAAATAAATAAGAAAAAAATTGCAAATAAAAGCCTGATGTCAAGTAAATAATAACTCTACCTAAGTGATCTATATCTTCATAAATCTTAAGTTTCATATACAAATCTTAACACGCATGAAGGTAAATTTAAGTATCAAAGCCATGAATCTAAATGAAATTAAAACATGATGTAAAATTATTTTCCTTAAATATTCACATCACAAGGCAGAATGAGGTGAGTATCAGGTTTTACAACTGACTTCAGGTTCTGACTGAGTAAAGTAGGCGCTAACGGGAGTCCCACCTACTCAAATGGACTTTGGAGCATGTCTCAGACATTTATATCATCTGTGAACTAAAACTTGCAATTCCCCCAAAAGCCTTAAAAAAGAAATTTGGTTCAACAGAAATGCCAGTTTTAATGTACATCTCAATATGTTCTTCTTCAGATTAAGGTCACCGCAAATTGGAGACACTAATTATTGTCCCCAATTATTAATTAATGTAAGAATCTCAGTCTACTTGTCAAAAAGTAGTATTTTTTTCAAATAAAGCATTTACTTGTTGTTCCCTGATAAGAAAGTAGTCGAGAGCTACTTGACATAGTGACAATAGACCATGGGAAATGCTGACTAACTCACAGTAAGGAAGGTTAAGAGATACAGAAAACTTTAAAAAGCCTCTTCTGTCATTCTTTCAGAAACCTACTCAAACTCTTCCCTCGTGACTTCTCATCTCCTAGAACCTCCTGTCCAAATAGAACTATGCATGCAAAACAATTCCAGTTTTAAACTGTACATTCAGTGTACTACTACTACCACCAGACTATCAATTTACATTCAAGGCAATTCTTTCCATATAACACATCACTCATTCTGGTAATTTCTTTTTAAATTTAGTTAAATTTTTAGTAGTTATTTATTTTAAACTTGCTTTAAAAACAGTTTCCGATGTGAAAGGAACTAGGTTTCTACAAGCAATAATCAGTATTACTAGAAGATATAACTAGAAAGGACACCAAGTTTGGGAGGGGAGGTTGTTTTGTTATGCCTTTTTACTGATGAAAATGTTCTTTTTCAGAAGACATAACAGGATAGCACTGTCACTGTAGCAATTACTTTGTTAATTAATTGCTTTCATACTGTTCCTCATTACACCAAAAAAAAAAAAAAAAAAGATTTGAAGTTTCAGCTTTTATTTCATTTACCAGAAATTACTTTTACATAATGCCCTCCCAAATCATACATGTGCGCAAGCTGAAATCCCCCCTGAATTCACACAGTATTATCACTGAATTTATGCTGCAATGGAGAACCTACATAACAGACGAGGGGAAGGCAGAGAGGTTCTCCATTCTGTGAGAACACAAGGAAGATAAAGGAAGCACAGATAAAGGAGAAGAACAAGTTGCATCAGGGTTCAGGGGAACATAACCACAATAAAAAAGAACCAAATGTCACAGTCAAGCAACAGTAAGTGGGTATCTAATACACATAGATGTGCCATTGTACATCTATATTACATTGTACCATTTATTTTCTGACTTGCTGGATACCAGGACAGACTTCAGAGCAAGAGGAGACAGAATTCTTTGCAAGAGCTGGAGTAATACTGGTCCATTTTGAAGCTAATGACACAGAAGTAAACAGAAGAGCCTGAAAACAAGGTTTGAAGAATTAGGCAAAAAAAATTAACTACACAGAACAGTCTTCAAATAGGAGTAACAGTCTCAGATAAGGACTTCTTTCATAAGAGAAGCTTATGCTTGCATGTTAACTCTTACACTCTTACTTCTTGCCTGTTAAACTCCCATGAGCTGTAACATCTTATCTGTACAAGGAATTCAAATTGGTCTTAAAAAAATTTTTGTAGACATTTCTATTTGAAAAGTTTCAAGTTGAATGAGCTGCCAGCCCATTCAGGCAAAAATAAGCCCTTTACCACAACACACTCAGGGCAGAGAAGTATTTGGTTAGAAAAAGAAATGAATGGTGAAGGTTTCATTTCAGATTCACTTCCCAGGAGGAGGGGTGGGGACCTGTGAGAAGAGCGCTGTTCCCCTAACGGAAAAAAGGGAGGCACTGAGAACTCAAGATCCCAAGTGGAAAGACGTGATGGCTAGGGAGATCTCATCTATGAGGAAAGTTTAAATAGTTCAAAAGGATAAGTGTTTAAACCAGCCTATTTGAAACACTGAAGTTGGGGAAAGGGGATGCAGACAGTCATTCCATGATAATTTTGCTTCCTCCCTAGCAATTTAAGAGCTGGTTTGTCAGCAGATTACTACTGCCATAGTAACTACTTCAAATATTTGGGGGTTCTCAAGTTGAGCCTTTCAAATGATTGCTACCATGATCCATCAGACGCTGAGTGTCACCCCTATCCAAAGCTTTCCTAGAGGGACCAAGGACAACATTAGTTTGAAGACCAAACGCTGCCTTCTGATAGGAAGTCAGCTGGCTTTGGATGCCAGCAGGGCAGCAAAGCAGATGCTTGTCCTGCTGTTGGTGCCCATGTGCTCCCTTGCTCTGCCAACAGAAAACTCAGGTTTCTGGTAGCAGCAGCTTAAGAGAAAAGAGCAGTATAGAGTATTACAGGTTTGAAGTAAAACTCCAGCAGGTGCACTCATTGCCCATTTTTCTGTTATTGTCTTTGTTCTTGTTAATAACACAATAACCTTCCCTGTTATGTGAGGTTTTCTATTAAAACTCATGTATTTTCGTGAATACAGCCCACGAGTTAGCTGTAAAACATTGTACATTCAGTGCTGCTGAGGTAAAAGTTTTGTCCTTTCTGTTCTAATCTAAGCAGAATCCTTCTCCTCAGCAGAGTGGAGCAGAGCCCTTTCCCCCTTTCTCCAGACATGGAGTCTGGTTTAGTCTCTTCTGCAAGCAAAGGGAGGGATCCTTTTTCCATTCCCTCTTTTGGCAAGCAGTAGTCTTCTCCTACAAGCATAAGCATCTGGGCTTTTTTTTCCCCCCTCCTTAATTTGATCACAGGTAGAAGTAACAAGATTAACATAAGAGGGAGAAAAATCTTTGTCCCATAACAGTATTTACTGTACATAAATTGAGATATTGTAAATACTGCTATTATCCTAGGCTCACAAAACATAATAGTAAAAACAGATAAGGGAAAAAACAGTAATGGAAGCAGTAGTAACGAAAATAGAGTGGTGCATGTGTTCGGCAATCAGCCAAGGTTGCTCCTGGCTTAAAAAAGATGAGACCAAGCTGGCATGACAAAGATATTTGAAGAAGCACACAAAGTAATATTAGGCAGGGCCAAAATTATCAAATCTGAGTGCTCAAACTTGAGGACAAAACAGGTGTCCTCAGATTCTGAAATGCTAAACATCCATTGACAGGGAAATCAAAATACACAATTAAAATATCTAGCTGTGCCACTATCAGGCACTTAAGTTTGAAACTTGTGCCTACATCTAATAGAAAGTTAAACTTTAAAAAGCTTAAAGACCCACTAGGGACATCGTTAGAACTGCCTTTGTATTACTACTATTTCCACTACTTGTATGATATTTGTACAGTGTCAAAGCATTTATTAGCAAGCTGCTGGGACACCTGTTTACTAGAGGAAGTAAGCTAGACTTAAGATGGTAGGCTAAAATCAAGGACATGTAGATTTGGTTCTGCTTCTGTCCCTGACCGCATACACAGACAATGTATGTGAATGTAAGCTGGGCATAGTATCTTCTGACTTATTTTAGTTTCTATCAAGACTTGCAAGTCTCTGGTAACATTCATGTAGAAACAATACACAGATTTGTTTAGAGCAGGGACTGCATTTAAGCCTCACAACCTAGATAAAGGAGACAGACATAAGCCAAGGGGAAAGAGATAGATGACTTCCTCAAAGGTGCATAGCAGGTAAATGTTAGATGCAGGTCTTCTCAACTCCTGCCTAGCGTCCCGGGCCTGTGTAGAACATGCTGCCTCTGTGAATTTTGGAAGAGACTAGCCAAAGATGAGACAAAATCTGTAAAAACAAATTAAATAAAATGTCAAGCAGCACTTTGCCGAAAGCCTTGCGGTAGTTTCAATTTGTTTAGCGGACAGCTTTTAGGAAGGATTACCGCTCAGCAGCTCAAAATATTCTGAATACCAAAGCATCTTACTCTAATGTCTCTTGAAGCCCAAGTCTTTCTTAACAAGAAATTACTTGTTCCTTAGTGCAATCTCTTTAGCTACTTCAGTTTTATCCTACTTGATATCTCCTCTGCTATAGGTGCCATTGTTTATTTCCCTTTCTCAAATACAAAAATCCTATTTCTTTCCATCAACGTAATAGCATTTCTCCAAATGAAAAGCAAGTTACCTGCCATTAACAGATGTCCTTCACTACAAAACTTTCAAGTCTTTAACCATCCTTATATGCTGAACAGCAATGGAGAAGTGCTCCAACTTTTCCCCTCACTAGTTTATCAAGGTGGGCACCTACCTCTCTGGATGACAGTAATGTACCTAGACTAGTGTTTTATTGTAGTTTCATTAACAGTTATTTCTCACAGAGTGAAGACAGCATGTGGTTTTCCTTCTCAATGCTGCAGAAACCATCTCTGAAATCCATTTTGAAAACAGCCAAGGAAGTTTTTTTTATACTAGGCTTCCCCCCATACCCTGTACAAAGAGTAAATGAGCTTTGGTTCCACTTGTACATCAGAGCTCAAAGATGGCTACAAAAATACTGAATTAACAAAAACAAGTTATTAAGAAAGCAACACCAGTTACTTCTTAAAAAAAATCACCAACCATGAATTCCAAATGATAGAAATGATTGACAGAAAAAACACTTTTTTATCCATATAGATGATAAAATTGAGGCAGCTTAGCCCATTATCACAGTTACTTTTTTTTTTTTAAAGCTCACTTATCTCTCCTGCGAGATAATACTATTTAGTCTGTGCTTTAATTTGAAATCGGATAAACTTTATCTAAGCACAAACATATCTAAACATATGTTTATAAACACTCTTCAGAAACTGGATGTCAGAAGCTCAAATTCAGTGCAGTTTGCAATTCACTACCCAGGAAGAGTTTTGTGTCATTTATAACACTTACAATTCGAGCTTATCTCTGTTACCCAAAGAGAACAAATCACCACTCCAACACTAGGGACAGGAACAAAGAAAGCTCTCTCCGGATTCATAATGCAGTAGTGTTTTAATTTTTATACATGCTTTAAAAATTATAAAGCCTCATGAAAAAGGCAGAGTGATGAATTTCATATTTTAATCAGCGTTGAAATAAAACCTGTAAGCTTACCGAGAAAAATAGCCTTGTCTTCGTTCCTTCTTCTCTTCCTTGGTCTCCATTATGTACAGTTAAACGGGCAAGGTGGGCAGCCAAGCGTTAGGCTCTTTTTCCCTTCAGTACCTCATACCCAGGCAGAGTCCCCTGTATACAACATTTTAAAAACAGGAAGTTCATAAATCAACGTGTCAACAACACTTACACACACTTAAAGGGTAGTGGGAATGCAAGTGACCTAGTGACAAAGCAAAGTAAAACTTTAACCGGTGAACGCTTGCCATGCAATATCAATTCAGTATACAATAAGACAAAAGACAATAAATGCACCTGAGACAGTTTCTCCAGCAGAGAAAGAGAGGCATACTGCAAAAGGACGTAATACAAAGACCACTAGCAAGTTTTAAAACCCTGGAAGGATTAAAGTCTTTTGCAAGCTGTTAAACAGTTTATATCAAAACTTCTTTCTATTTCGCCTGCATTATAGACAGGAAGATAAAAAGCAGGTTCAGAAGCATCCAGGACAAACACTAAAACCAGAGAAATATATAATGTTCACTTCACAACAATTTTGTTAAATAGTGAGAAATTAGAAAGTTTAAAATATTGAAAAAGAGTAATCTACATTCTGTGCACAGGTTTGATCGTTGTGAACCGTTAAACAAATACAGAGGGAGAAACATGATGGACCAACATCCTGCTTGCCAGGTGAATTGTAGCCACCCAGAAAAAGAGTGGAGTAGAGAACATTTTCTGAGAAGTTAAAAAACACCCAAAAGGAGACCTCAGTAACACTGGAAATGTAATGTAAAAACATCTTTAGATGAACACACAAAAATCTCAGTATTTATTTGCTTATGATGCCAGAATCATAGCAGCTTTGCAGAATTCAGCACAGAAGCACCTGTAAACCAAAAGGTGGAAGTTTCAGAACTGCTTGGCGATTACTGCAATTAATGCTGTGCCACACCAATTGTTCCCAAAGAATCCTACCAAGATCGTTTTATTCTCTTCCAGCCTCCAATATACATTCAATCTACGCCCATGGCCTGTGCCCATGCACAAAGCAAGTTAACTTCTTGAGAGTTCTTCTTCAGTACTCCAGATTTAAGTTTAAACCAGAAGTTACTACTGAATATTTTAGTCTATAACAAATAAATAGAAGCCACATAAACTATGTGTATAAAAAGCAGAAAAGTTACTTTGTGATATAATCAGTTCCCATTATTTTTCCTGTATTAAAAGATCATGAGCTACAAACTGTCAGATGTCACCAAAAGAGATAACATAGTAAAAACAGATTAACCTATTTGGAAAAGTCAGAGAATATATTATACTACACTCTACCTGTAATACATGCCATCATTTTCTCTCCAAATATATGGAGCATCAGCACATAGCAATCAAAGTCTATTGCTTCAAAATGCACTACTTCTTATTCATTAATTTTGAATACAATTAGTACATCATAAAGAATCTACTCTCTCTGATATCTATGCACCTACACAGAGTCTTACAGTAATGGTCACTGTGCAAAAGCACTCTTCGAATGGCAAATTTGCCTGCAACAACTTTGGATTTATAAATAGAGTACTATTTTATCCACCATCTTTGCAAGTTAATGCATATTGCAGTCTCCCACAGGACACAAATTTAGCTGATAGTAGGATAAGAATAGCACCAAAACAAATTACACTCTCCAGATGCCCAGTCTATGTGAAAGTACCACATGTTTCCTGAGAATTTCGGTGCATCCTCATCCCCCCTGTTTGGGTGGGCCCCCAGAACCTCAGAGGATCAGCAACCTTGACTTTGTTTGCACTCCATTTAGAGTTGTGATAAACCTTTCAAAAGCACATCACCTGTATAGCAAACTGAAAGAGTTCAAAGAAAGAGGAACCACTTTTTTCCCCTTAGTCTACTTTGCCTTTACTGAAGGTAAACACACTCTGTGGTGCATGCATGATGGACCATATTTGAGCCTCCTGACGCTGATACCAAGTAGTATCAAGTTACCGTACAGTACTGAGATACTATTAAACCCATGCACATGTGGACAGTGGGACCCGTGGGACACAGGGAAGTGAGAAAAGCAGGGGCTCTCCTCACCTCACTGAAATATGATCAGTCAGAAAGCATGGGATCAGGTGAGGGAAGTAAGATCTGCCCTTGGGGACCCCACCCTGCCGGAGAGGCAGTGGCTGCTCCTTCCATCCATTCTCTTCCCCCCCCCATAATCTACCACCCAAGGGTATACCAGCTCTGCCCTGGCACTATGCTGGCGATGAAAGGAGCACTGCTGAGCAGGGAGCCAGGAGGAGGAGAGCGGTAGAAGCGGCTGGGACACCACACAGGAACTGCAGATGCTGCAATGGGTGTCAGCACTGAACAATTTTGGCATTGTTTAGATTGCAAAGTTTGCTGTTTGTCTTCATTAATATGAAACAAAGCTTTAGCCACGAAAACGCAGGTATAAAGCCTACACTTCCCACATCAGCTGTATGCATATGGAACCCACTGAAATCCTTTCACAAAACAAAACAAACAAAAGCCACCCACCCCCAAACAAGAAGAACTACAAAAACAAAGCAAAATTCTGTTCAGAACAGATGGACACTCAAAAATTGAAATGTCACCATAGAACAAAAGTAACATAAAGGCACTCAGGTGAAAACTCAGAAAAAAAAGTGCACAGACATCTCACGTCCAATAACCAATCAATGAAAGTGTTCACAATAGAAGAGTATCTTAACATGAGTTGTCAACATCTGTTGACTTCTAAAACTTATTTATCTCATTTTCTTAGAAGAAACAAAAGAGCTATTCTAGGAAGGCATATTTGAGACTGAAAACTGTACTTTGAAAATGCTTTCTTTCAGTACTACTACAAAAAGCAAAATGATTAGGAGTGCAGACTTCATAACCTCCTGGTTATGCTTCTGTTGTTTGTAATTTTTCATGTATTAGCTTAAAAAAAAAATCCTGAAAGTTAGGAGGATCACAGAGCAACCTTCTGTAACTGCTACCAAAACTAGTATTTTGAAAAGCCCATTTCAGCTTCTAGGTCTTTAAGCAATAAAAGCAATGTTTACCTTCAAGGTTATTGGTGACATTTTAAAGTTACACCAAAATAAAACACACTCCCACCCACATAAATAAGAAATTCCAGTTATTCTTCAGTAGTAGCAACTCCTTAAAATATTGAGGATGTGTGATTAGAATGGATATTTAAAAATCTAGGTTTCATGGTTCCTCCTTTCTGCTGAAGTTTGAATCATGCCAGCTACTAAAAACATACATATTTGGGGGATATTCATATGTTGGGAGATAGATATGATACTCATATATCATGAGCACAGTCCAAGCTCAAATGATAAAGCTGATTTTATAAAAATTTCAGGCTCTGTCAATTCCCTTCTAAACTGAAGCTGTAATATACAATGAAAAGTTTGTATCACATGTCTACAGGAATGCTAGATTCTTTTATTAGGTTATTTCAAGAAGAAAGATCTTCCTGACAGGCATACATTTCTGGACCTGTTAAAATTTGTTGCTCTCAAAATCAAGCCAGTGTTCAGTGACACCTCACCTGATTACACCTAATTACACACACAAGAACAAAATAACACCAAAAAGCATATGGCATGTATTCATACAGTCTCATTGCTTTGGGCTTTTTCATTTATATTAGCATTTTGGGGGCGGGCGGTGGAGGGGAGGATATTTGCTCCTTCCTCTATTAAGGCACATTGCCAGGGAGCTACTGAGGATGACACTGGGAGTCGGTAAACAGGGTGGGAAAGCAAGGTCACAAAAACAAATAAACAAACAACAACAAAAAAAAAAATCACAGAAACGGACTGAGCTCCTGACTGTGGAGAGTCAAGCCACTGCGACCACAACCACTCTCCCAACACCTCCAGAAACGCTGCTTCCAGCCGTGCTGCCCACACTGCCACCTGACACCTTGCAGCAGCAGCCCCCCTGCCTCACCTGCTGCCTGCAGCTGCACCCCTCACCCCAGGGCAGACCCCAGGCATGGTACACACAAAGCAGCAGAAGAGGCAGATGTGCTAGGTGTAAGGCTAACCAAGGAGGAAGGGAAACTATGTTTCCAAGGGGAATGTTAAAAACAAGTAAATACATGAATAGAGCATTCTAAGTCCTCTAAAGAGTTTGATAATTTCATCTGTAATTTTCATTTGTTTTTCTCTCTCCTTTCTCAGGCACAAAGAATTGCTCCTTTCAGTTTAAGTAGTCTGCTTTCTTAGGAGACAACAAGGTACAAAGCATTATCTTTGCTTGCTGCACCCACGGGTAAGCATCCAGAACTGCTGCCTGCTGGCTCTACGGCCGCAATCTTCCAATTGTGAGCATTACTTCCAAAACCATGCACATGGACAATTGCACATTCAACAGCACTAGCAATGCAGAAGCCAGTAAAGTATCTGATTATTTTTAGAACATACAATGGACCTGACAGCTTGTCTCCGACTATGTGTGCCCAAAATATACAAGTCCTGGAAACACACACAGAGGAAAAAAAGTGGTTTAGACTGTGCAATTCATTCTCATTCTGTGCCTGTTTGTCATATTTATATATTTATATATGTGTGTGTATATATATATATATATATATATACACACACACACACACACATATATAAATTTTAGGACCCTGTAGTGCCAATGTCTCTCAACCTTCGATCAGGTAGAAAAATGCTGTAATTCTCTACTTCACAAATGGGGAACTGAAGTACAGGAAGTGCCTCCACACAGTCAAATGAGAAAGGAAGGGCAAAGTGCATAAGCATCCTCACTCTAGCTTTAATTCAATCAGTGCAGATAGCAAGCAGCAATAAGGATCAGGGAAGAGACTAATTTGTCAGGGAGCCCATTATTATTTTCTGCGTAAAATTTAAGCTGACACAAGCTATGCAAACTACGCACAGTCTCACATTTATTCGGCTATGCAGGCACTTGCATAGAAATTAATGCTCAGATCCACAGAAGAAAATAAAAAGCCTAAATTCCTCTCTGCATCTAGGTTTAAATGGCTCACTCAGCGCTCTCAGAAAGCATATAATATAGAGTGATGAATTGAACCCAAGTCCCAGGGTAGCATCCTGTATCATAGCAGAGGTCCCCAAAGGTGAACAACAGTGGGAGTGTGGAAACTGCAAAAAGAAAACAGAGGTGGTGAGAGGCCTGCACACATTTTCCATAGCTAGAAAGACTAAGTTGATATGATAGAAGACTCCATGTGGGACAGCCAAGCAGACACAGTCATGCCAAAAATGTAGCGGTGAAACCCCCCTATGTAGGGGGAACAGCATGTTGCCTAGACCTGCTGTGTAATCTGCACCTGCTCTCTGCTGTAGCATTTTACACAAAACTAGTTTTGTATTTTTGCTTCTGTTTTAACTCAGCCTCTGAGACTACAGGCAAATGACACACACATCTGCTCATACAACTACACATTTCCTTACCATCATCTGCTGCAATACAAGCATTCAAATGTTGCCACTCACCTTCTTCGAACATGAAGCATCACTAATGATTCTGCTTAGACCCGCAACTGGGAAGCAGCCAGAGCACCTTTGTGCAGTTCTAACAAGTCTGCTCTGTACACACACCAGTTCGGACCCCTAAAAAAGCACACCATCATAGACAGAGAGGACTATACCACCAGGTCAGTATTAAGACCAAAAAAGGAAAGATGATATAACACTGAAAACAATATTAAAAATTTGCATCTAGCTCGCAAAGGAAGTAATGGTAAAACTACAACAAGGCACACATTAAGGGGAAGTATTTTTAGTGTACTAGTTCTGAAACCAGGCACTTAGAATTGCTATATGTGCCTCTGGAAAGCCCAAAGCAGTTTCTAGAGCACTGCACAGATTCAAGTAGTTACCCACACCAACAAAGCTGCAGTACTAGGCCACACAACACATTTAAGCCTAAGGCAACAGAAACAGGAGGACATGGAACAGGAGAAGCATTTTAATTTGCTGCCAGGTCATACAGATGCATGTATTCTGAAGAAGGGTTTATTAGCACCTTACTTGAGAAATGATAAACTTTGCAGTATTTGGTTAATCTATGTCTCACTGACTGGATTAACCAGGTTAAGTTTTACTGCTTTTGTACTCTACTAGTGTACTCCATCTGGTGTAACAGTAAAAGGTTCAATTATATATTCACATTATAATTACCATATAAACGTAAGGGTATTTCCAAAACATGAATAAGCTCTTTGTTTACAAAGAGGTTCCAGGCCATTACATATAACTGCAGAGTCCTGAGCCAAACTAGGAGAGTTTCCCTACTGCGCTGAAGCTGGGGCTGGTCACTGAACCTTTGCTTAGATGAATAACCCTCTTTTATGAAAATAACTCCACTGACCTTTCGAGTATCACACCTGTCATGTTCCTTGTAAAAAGACTGCACTCTTAAAAGCCCTCAATCAAAAAGCAAAAATTAAAAAACTGAAAAGGACTTTGAAGACTGAAGGGATTTCTGGACTTCTTCAGATTAAACATAAACTAGTATCACAATCTCCTGATCTCCAAATGGAGAGAAAGACATGTTTGGTGTAGCTGTTCCATGCTGTGGCTCTCAGTAACATGATCAGAAATCCAGGACTGTAAAGATATGATCTGGAGAGAAGATACAAAAAGGAAACCAACACCCTTGCTCTTGAGGATTTAGCTGGAATAGTTCTGGTGGTTATTAAGCCCACTATAGAGATGTAGTGGCTAAGGGTCTGAGCATTTCAGTTCTCACACACACAGCAAAAAACCACACACACAGGCTAAGCTTAGATCACCACGCTAATTAGATCTGCAAAAGCCTGTCCACATGACCAGAGTGAAAAAGATAAACGAGAAGCCAAGTAACAGAACAACAGTAACAAAGGATTGATTCAGCTCCAGCAGACTCCCCAGCTGAATTACCTCTGGCTGACTTGGGAGGAGACTCTTACCATTAAGTCAGACTATCCTGTTTCACAGAAAATAAGAGGATGCAAAAGAGGTACCAGAAATTCCAGGTCATGAATGACAGTTGTCAAGAAATAAAGACATCTAGGAAGATTTAATCTTCCCTTTCTGACAGTTGAACACTACCAAATGTAGTTTCCGTAAGGAATAAATGCATTATATTGCATAATTCAACTGTTGTTGTTGGAAAGAAACAGGTTAAAAAGCACAGTATGGAAGAAAATTTTTAATGGGCGGAGTGCTACACCATACTGAATGTGGAAGGGCAGTGCTGTTTGAAATCAGGCCATTTTGGAAGGTTTTTATCTTTTAGTCATTAAGAACACTGCTGCAGAATTTCTTGCCCATAGAAGTTATAAAAGAATCAACATCTTCATTTTCTTGCATCCCCTGTTTTAATTCATCCTGGTTCACGTAAGTGTCAAGCCCCAGTCTTCTAAACCCAGCAGCCTTTCAGGTTTGCATTGTACAGGTTTGCATAACAAGCCAAATCGAAGTATCAAATCCTGTGCGCTTTATGGACTGCTGACAGAAAACACTGGTCTCTTCTTACCAAATACTGTAAAAAAAAAGATACAAGTCAGCAGCAAAACATTAAGATTCGTAAAAGCAGAATGAATTATGTAGATACTGAAGTACAGAAAACCACACACATGAAAGCAATGGAAGTGCCCATGAACTACTGGTTCCAGTTAGTTCTGAGATTCCAGTAGTTTTAGCAATTTTTATTTAATATACTAAGCCTTTCAACAGTCCTGAGCAAAAACATTACTTTCATTTACATATGAGAAAATAAGAGCCAGAAGGACCTCACAGTCATTCTGTAAAGTTATGACAAAACCACAGACCTCTCAACCGCCAGCCCAATGGCTTACCCATTGTGCCTGCCTTTCTCAGGACACCTTTTGAATTAAATCACCTCTGCTTATACCACATACTCAGGTGTTTCTATCACAGTTTGTATTGCATTTCTGAGATCAGATCCCAAATTGATATACAGCATCATAGTTTCATGGCCAGAGAACAAGAGAAGGATGCAGTTTGCCACATTCATAGAGGGTTAGACAAACATCACCGCTTTCCTACCCTAGAGCATGCACGCACACAAGGGACTTTCATCTATGTATTTAGTAGCACTCAACTACAACACTAAGTACTTGCAGTTTCCTAAAAAAATAAAAATTCATGAACATTCTACATCTACTACCATTTAGAAAATCCCCTTAGGACTATTTTGCTTATTTGGTAGTTGGTTGACACCTGCACGTTCTTTGCTTCCAACAACCCCTAGTTTTATGATCTGGTTTTAAAAACATTTCAAAGACAGCCTGCACAGGCATGTTTTGACCTTGTCAAAACATATGCATGCAGATGATGACAACACTGCCAGAGCTGATGACTTATGGGTTCTCTGTGAGGTCTTAAGGGATGCGACCAAGTCCTCCCTAGATTCCCCACTCTGAACCAAGCAAAGCAACGGAAGCAGCCAACAGACAGTCACTACATCCTTGCACCCCTAGGTAGCAGGCAATGAGAGTGAATCAGGTAGCAAACAAAATCAACCTACTGCCTCATGCCACCTCCCCTCCATGCCAGCTGAGCAGTCAGGAGACTTGTCCTAGGTCACATATGCAGCACATTAAGGACCACGGGATCCACAGTGTCACATATCCCAGGCCTGACTATACATCAGAGTTGTTCCTATGAATTAGCTTATACAGGACCTAAGTGAGATTTGCACTGGCAAAAAAAGCAGAATTCCTTATACAACAGCCCCACTACAGAGAGACGTACAGCAAATGTCCTTTCATGATCACGCAGACCTCAGTCAGCAGAAGTGCCAAGCCAAAGACACCAAGCTTTCGCTCCTCTCTCTCAAGCTGTTAAAATATGTCCACGCAGCACGCAGTTGCTGCGGATTGAAGTATTACTGCCCTTCACCTTCTCACTTTCACCTACTTCAGCTGTTTGTTACTGCTCTTTCACCAAAAATTACCACATAAGGTACTTACAACAGTCTTCTGCTAGTCAGCAGAAGAGATCCTATATCCGCATTTCAGTTTATATCCAACACGTCAGCCCAAAGCCACCTCCATCAGGCTCAGCCACTGGAAAAAGCACTGGGCTTCGCACTGCACAGCTAAATTGCAAGCATGCATTTACTTCTGCCAACTCCGCCATAAGACAGCGGAAAGCTAGGACAGGTGTTACAACTGTATGTGGCAACTCCTTCTGCAGTTATTTAGTTTGGTGGACCACAGCAACTGTAAAATTTAACACTTTAAAAGAGGAGTGATGATGAGACCTATGGCACCATTCACAAGATAAAAGAGACAGGCTAAAAAAGACCAACACGTTCTCAGTTTCACAGCAAACTTACTCTCTCCTCTCCATTCCTTCTTCGCCAATCCAATAAAGGTATTTATATGGAAAATGAATAAGTTAGAGATAGGGTAGAAAGAGATAGATGTTCTTACTTTGAAGAGTCAAAGAAATACAAACAACAATGGTGCGGCTCAATGCTTGGCCCAAATACATGCAAAATAAATTACCTTCTACTTGTAATTACTGCATGTCCTGTTCCCCAAATGCTTTAGCATAACGTCAAGCTTATATTTGCAAATATTGCCATTGTACTCAATAGGATTTAGTAAACACATTCTCAGTGCTTTACAGAATAAGGCCAAGCAACAAGAAATTGCTAAAATATGCATAACTCTACCAACTTAATGGAAGGTATTGGAACTGGTCAATGTTTCTTAGGTTGAGTAGGTTTTCCAAAAAAATTCACAATCATGCTGTGAAAATTACTGGAAACTTTTTAAAATTAAAATGTAGCTACCATGTTCAAGTTTTCAGAAAAAAATAAAACCTCAAATTAACAGCCCACCGAGACTAAACTGATTAACATTTAAATATTTCCTCAATTAAAAAAATGGGGTGGGGGGGCAGGATACAAGAGAGAACTCCAAAGGAAAATTATTTTTTTCAAGTCACACCCCAACATCCCTTTTTCAAATCAACCCTGGTTGCAAGGGCTCTTGATGATGCAAATCCTAGGTTATGGCTCTTTCACCCACCTCCCAACCAAGAAATAAAGCAGCTGAGAAAAGGGTGCAGGGGGAGAAAGGAGTCTCACAGTAATGCAATGCAAATGTTTTCCTATCTGAAACACAGTTAAGAGAACCAGAATGCCAAGTTTCCATAGCAACCTTAACTGTGCCACATTGCATACACTGTGTATTAAGAAACATATTGAACAGTTTAACTGTTCAGAAAAATCCTGTATGTTTGTAACCTGGAGAATTAACAGTGGAAACCTTCACTGTGCATTTCTTAACTCCTTAACCTGAGATCTTTATTGTATTACGGTGCTTTGAAAGCAACATTATATCACATCAACATACACAGTTTAACAGGTGCTCAGATATCACAGAGTTAGGTGCATTAAAGTTACAATGCTTTGACAGTACCATTTACCCACTGCACAGTCTGAAGTCTGTTTTAGAAGCAGCGATGTTTCTCATCATTTCATTCCTCCTTGCAAATTCCTTTAGGTACTGCATAATGAAGAATGACTTAGCTCTATCGCCCTTCTGCAACATCCTTTAAATCTTTATTATCTTACCATTTTTCCTTTCTCCATCTCAGGATTCCTGTAGAACACTACACAGCTTCTGGCCTTGTACTAGTAGAGAGCCAACTCATGCCACTTAGAAGGCAAAAAACCCCTAGCTGAAACTAAACTGACCTTGCCATGTAACACAGCACAGTTACATTTACCTGCGTAATTACAGAATCTCTCTGAATAGCTACTTGCTTCTTTCCAGTAAGATTTTTGTCTACTTTTCTGTGATCTACCAATTTGTGAAGAGCTAAGTCTACTTGCAATTATTCACATGAATAGTTAGCAACCTTAATATTAGTCAGAGAAAACATACCCACATCTGCAGTGACAGAATAGTTGCGCATCTTAATATAACTAATCACTAACACCTGTAAAAGCTGTCCTTGCCAAAAATCTGTGGAATGAAAGCCTTAAAGTAAATATAAACTGCCACATTTGCTTTTATCATCACTTTTTTTTTTTCCTTATCTTCCACTGCTCTCCCTCTCCAGTTCTCAGAAGGGTAACAAATCCTCAGTTCAGAAGGAAGGGGGGGAGAAAAGGAGGCTGTTTCTATGTAAGCAGAAAAGCCAGAACAAATGACCAGTTCATACAGACCAGCTATACACTATCCTTTCCTCAGCATAACTAATCTGGACTTCATTTGCTCAACTCTGGATGCGTTCACTCAGTGAGATGGTTCAGGGCTTGGTTAACAAAGAGGAAAAAGGAAGTTTGAATCAAGCTTGATTAGAGTTGAATTAAAACAGAAACATGGAAACTTTCTGGTAGAACAATAGCAGCAAACATTTTACCTTCAGATAACTCAAGTGTTTTAAAAGTTATTATTAAACTGAGGTACTCTTGTCGAACAAAGCAAGCTGACTTTGAAACTAAAATTCACAGCATCTTACATTGAAAGCACCAGCATAAAGTATCTCAGTGTTTCTGAAGCTAAACATTCCTTTTCCTTTTTGCTGGCCAAAGGAAAAGAAAGAAGAAAAATCACAAAATTTTACCTCATTTTACAAATAATTTCAATTCCTCCAGTGCTGCATTTTCACTGAAGAAATTTCAGCCACATTACTACAAACTCAATGTCGCTGAACTCTGTACTCGTGGAGAACTACATCAGCATCAAGTGCATTCAGAGGGACTACTCACTTATATGAGTTATACTTGTAATAAGTAAGTACGCATTTGCAGAAGTGGGAACTGAAGATGAAAGCTGTTAACTTCTCTTTCACTTCAAGTTACCTCTCATATGGTTGGTAATGGCGGCACTTCAGACTGCCTAACATGCTCCAGGAGAAAATTTTGTCTTCAGTTGTTTACAGCTACATCAAAGTAATTGCTTGGGCTGCCTCAAGTTGAAGTCAGCCGAAACAGTTAGCCTATGAAGGACAACATTTTTCTGTCCATGTTAAAGCCTCTTTTCTGAGGGACTATCATGCTTCCATGCTTGGTGTCAAAACCTTACAATTTGGCAGAAAGCAACATACCTTTTACTAGTCCCACTGAAAATTTGCCCAAATTAAGTACAGACACAAGCTTTTTATAAAGAGAGGAAAATGCAGCTCACACCTAACCAATCTGGATGTGTTCTCACTTTGCAGTTAAAAAGCACTGATATATTATCCATAGGAAGTGTATTATCCCAGACCTAGATACATGTACTTATCATTAACTATTAGAAGACTTTGGATAAAAAAGGTACACTGCAAATCTAGAATATGCTGCTGGACTAACCTAATGAACAAGCAATAAATACACGGCACTGGCTTTCTACAGGTCAGCATAGCTTTTTCTGAGGTATCTGCTTGCAGAACTTGCCAAAGTAAAAAAGGAAAAAGGGAAGAGAAACAAGAAGAAAGATGCATTTCAAGGCCAGATAATGTATCATCCTAAGGCCTTTCAATGAGAAAATTATCATCCACAGCTTTTTCATCACAGCAAGCATACAATTCACAATCATGTAACAATTCATTTATACTCACAATAGCAGCTAATCTGCGAAGGCTAAGGAAAAAAAAAAGAATTCAAAGCAAATGGAATGTGGAATGAAGAAGAAATCAGAACTTAAACAGTTATAAAACACTGTACCAGATAAAGCTTTTATTTTAAATATTATATAACGCTGACAGCAAAGCAGTTAAGAGTTAAAACTGTACTAAGCACTGAAGGTAAAGTCCTGATTTCAGGGACATTCACCAAAGTTTGACCACTGATTTCCCTGGGACAAAGATTCTAAATAGAAAAAAGCAAAAGAGCCACAGCCAAAAGAAATTACATCCAAAAGAGAAAATCTTTTTTAAAGGCCAGTTACCATTTACTGAGAGATGACAATCATTTTGCCAAAGAAATATATTTTCTAAATTATTTTTTCATTTTCTTCCTGTAAGGGCTTTAACATCATCCAAAATCTTATACTGGTCCACATGACATCAACATCACATTATAGTTACCCAAGTAAAAAGAAACACACACATCATCAGAACCACCTTAACATCAGGTTTATTGTTATAGGTGGCCCCTTCAGCTCTGCTGGCTTCTACTCTGTAGACCTCCTTGGCCTTCTCATGGTATTTTCCTGGGCTACCCACAGTGGTCCTCAGATTTGTCTCACTCCTATGGGAGTGAGGCCAGCTCTGCAAGGAGCTCTGCACAGAGTACTTCGCTACCAGCATGATTTGGGCCTGCATTTCCTTCCCAGAAGAGGAAAAAAAAGTAACAGAACGTGCCTTTCTTGCTTTTCTCACAAACTTAATCTGGAAAACATTCAGGGTTGACCAGAAGGACTAGGAACAGTTTTCTTCACAATATGCTTTTCCATAGCTCGCTATTTGTTGAACAGGGAAGAGGTTCTCCAATATGCATCACTGCAGCAGGTCTGGCTGTTTCCTGGGGTTCATGTTAGTTATTCTTCCCATCCTTTTTATAGAAGACTCCGGATTCCTTGAAATTATCATCCAAGCAGAACTCCAGGAGAAAGAGTCTGCACAGAGCTCATGAATCTTCCCAAACCAGAAACAAAATTTTGAGCCAGCCTGATTTCAAAAAAATTTTACATGCTCTTAAAGAGAAAGCTGTCGAATGGATTTTTTTCTTAAACCCAAATTAAAAATAGAATTCCAACAGCATTTGCAGTAGTAAAAGAAAAGTCAAAATACAAAAAGCCCCAGAAGTATTTATTGAGATTTCTCCTTCAATTTGCTGATGTTGTAAAGAGTGCTTTGATTGTTCCATCTTGCTTTTGAGACCAGTCTCCAGCCCTCTTCCTCTAAAACCTGCCTGTTATCTGCCAGGTTCAGCCTACAGACTGGGAACCACCACAACGGGGACAGGACATGGCTAGTTGACAAACAGTGAAGCTTAGTACTCTCACCGTAGTGTCAAGTGCACAATGTCAGCAGACTGGCAGAACAGAAAAACTAACCTCCAGTTCCTTAATCTCTTTTAATGACAATGCATGTGTTACTTTTGACAACGGAAATCACACGTTACAAAAGGAAGTATAGTTTTCAGAACAAATAATCCACTTTCAAGTTTATCCACTGAGTGATCAGTCAAGGGCAGAGGCTCATACTGACTCAATTTTTAAGGAATCCAGAATTCCTGTATTTAAGAAAATAAATTTGGCCCAATGAGGAAGAACATCAGCAGCAGCCCAGCAAGGGAGATTTTCATTTCAATCCTTAAGTGTGGCTGTGACAGAAGACAAACACAGATGACACTGCAAAGCCTCATCTAGCCTCTGTAAAGCAATGTAATGATGCTAGCCATCTCCCAACACATACTTGCCCCTAATAAGCACAACGGCTGCAGAACAGTTCACTGCACTAAGCAAAAGCCACCTTTGTCTTTCCCTTGTGGTTCATAATTCATCTCCCAACTAGTCTGATGATTAGTCACACTGCTTGCTACTTGACCCCTCACATTTTGGTAGCAAGAGAGCTTTCCTTATTAATCAGCTGTTACACCGCTGTTAATCACTTCGCCCATATCCGCAGAAGTGACAGACTTACACCAAGCCAAGTCAATCTTTCACCACATGCCTGGGCACAGTTCAGCAAAGTTTTCCATAGCAAAGTAAGAGTCAAAGTTTTAGCCATTTGGTTTTCTACCCATTGTCATCAGAATGCAATCACCCGCACCACACATCTACTCCAGGTTAAAAGCTTTAGGAGCTGAGACAAATGCAATTGCCTGGATTTCATGATACAGGTAATCAACTTATCCCTGACAGATCTGAGCTGCTACCTTTAGTCCTCAGTCTTCAGCTTTCCATCCTTTTCAGGATGGAAAAGAAAAAGTCAAACACTACGTATGTATTATAAAGGAAACAAATTATTTTTTAAATATGTATTCTAAATAACGTACAAATCACCACAATGTGTTCAGCCTACCCAGGTTCGACTGCACACAGCTAAACTCTTCAGCACTACTGCAAGTCAGGCAAACCTTTGTGAGGAAGTGTTAGGAAAAGCTTAGGCCATTCGCTGGCCTACAAAGGTTTGCAGGGCTCGGTACAGCTACAAAAACCTGCACAAAGTGCCACAGTATCTGGAATGACTACAACTACTTAAAAACATTACAGAAATGCCACTTTTTAAGTTGAGGGTAAAATAAAGCCCTTGCCACCACATCGGGACATTTCTTAACTAAGAGACAATAGACTAATGCTACCCACTGTGTTATTTAACCTACTTTTTTGCACAGTGACTGCTGACACAACATGCAAGCACTGCTGAGTCACTGACAATACCTGATTGCTCCTTGTAGCACCCCCTTCAAGTAACGTCCAAGGCAGATCCCAACCAGCGTCTGAAATCACAGAGCAACCTGGCCAGGCAGGAAGCCCTCCATACCTGTTACCCCCAGAAGAAGGTGGCAGCAACAATTTATAACTATTCATACTTCTTTTCTGTCAGGTGCATTTAAATTATTTAAAAAGCAAACAAACCAGAAAGTGAGACAGATGGCATATGGGACAGAGAGCAGAAGAAACAGAGAAGAGTAGCTGCAGAAAGAGAGAGCATTGTTAGAAAAGGTTACATTTAGTTGGAAAGTGAGTCAGAGAATAAATTACCTTTTCTTTAAGATAAGGTTGGGTTCAAGTAAATAGTAGCTCTCACTGAATTTCTGCAGAACAAGGCTGTGATTTCCCAAAACCGGTACACTGGGACAGCTTGTCATCTGCCCTTAAAGTCTTAGATTTTTGGGAAATGGCTCTCAGACATCTATGGAAAGACTAAGGGATGCTCCCCAAAACAGTCACTTCTGGATGAGACTACTGAAAGAAAAATACCCTTCTAGAAATCAGTAACTATTAAAAATGGCTTCTAAATCCTACTCAGTGGATAAGGAAATAAACATAAACATTCCTAACTTGACACTGTAAACAAAAAGTAAATGCAATAGTGGCTGTATAAACAGGCATAACTGCCTTGCTCAACTCTGATGTTTTCTGTTCTCATAAACAAGGTTGATACTACCATTATCTGAATATCATGGGTAGTCAAGACTCTATGTTTCAAAAAAAAAAAAAAAAAAAAAAAGTTGAAAAACTGTAAAACATACTAAGAGCAGTCATAACGATGGCAACAGAAGAAAAAAAATGGCATCTCAGTAGGATCTATATAATTCAATCCATTCAGTGCATCAAACAAGATGCCCAAGGTAAATTAACTACCACATGTGTGCTACAGAATAACTGAGAACAAGGACTAGCTTGATCTAGCTGACAAAGCCGTAAGACCACATGGAAGTTGAGGCACACAATTCAAACCAAAACCACTGCACACATTAAAACACACACACACGATAAATAATGACTAGAAAGGCTTAAGACTATGATGAATTTTCTATCCATTGAAAGCTCCAAGTCAAAACCAGAAGCCTTCCTGAAAGATAAGCTGTAGTTCAATAACAAGTTATTAAGTCTTAAATAACTATAGTATTTCTCCAGGACACTATGTGATGCCACATGGAGATACTGCCACTAGCTCTCAGAGCTTGGTCAGAGCCTGGGAGTGGCACAGGTGTGATAGCAAATCACTGCACCTGGAGTGACTCACCCTTCTTAATCACTTATTCCTAGCTTCTGTAGCACAACCCATCATGAACTACTGACAGACTCTACAAAACCTCCACATGTGTGAGTACTCCATCCTTGTAGTCAAGAAGAATGTAAGTTGCAGATTCATAATCAAAGACCTCTGGACCACTGCAGTATGCTCACAACTTCAAAACAGAGCAAACAGTTCATAACAGATATCCTTCAGTGGCAGCACAGCTGCTTGACATTTTCACCAAGAACAAAGTATAGTTTTCTGCTTACGATCAAAAGGTTTTGCAAAGAAAAGGGGGAAAAAGAAATACTACCATGTATATGTTTGCAAGGGAAATATAATCCCTCCAGTTTGCTGTGAATTTTGTTACTGCCTCACCATCTCATAATCAGGCTAGGTAAAAAAATCACTGGGGAATACAGAAACTACTCAGATTTCAAAAAAATTCATCTGAAAACTTGGTTCTACTGGTCTCCTACTCTTTTTTTCCTTGTCAAAGGTGACCACCTAAGTGAGTTTTCTGGATGCTGACTTCAACTCTTAACTGTCTATAGAGTTAACTGTCTTTTTTTGGAAGTGATATTAAACCATATGAAACGCTTGGGGCAGCAGTCTAATTAGAGCATCTCTCTCAGTGAGAAAAATCAATCGTGAGGCCTTGCTCTCCACAGCAGGGAGCAAGAAGTAACTAACCCAGTGGCAGACTGTCATTTCCACCCTCAATACTGAGCCAGCATGTGCATACTTCATTAAACAAGAACTGAGCCCGTAAAGCCTTAAACTTGTTTGGCTTATTGATGATGAGGAAAACGAGATTTGTCAGTCTTTCACGACTGCTGTGTTTGGCATCTGCTAAGCAACCCTATCATACAAAGGGAAAACTCGGGCACAAGACAGGACGTTTTACCATTCTTCTTATCGTTAGTTGTATTCCAACTTCCCTTCAACACCTACTGGAACGCAAAGGGAAATTGAGCTCCATTTGCTCTCTATTTACACCATACTTATCTTTTGTAAAAACCTGCAGCAGCAATACCTATAGCAGCAATTTGTTGGGTCAGATCATGCTCCAGGGGTTTATACTAATTTTCACCTTTGAAACACTCACCCAGACGGGTGTCTAAAGCGAGTCACTGTGGCTGCAGTTACTTATCTATAGGATTTTCACAAGTTTGTTACAATCCTTTCTGAAGAAACGTGATTCTCTAATCTCAATCACTCTCCAAATAAATTCACCTTTGTTTTGAATACAGAAGCTTATTCCCTACTACTATATGACATTTGCAAGCTGTCCATTGAAGAGGTCATGACCATAAATTAGCCAAATATTTATACAGCCAATTCCTAGCCAATTCTGCTCATATCTTCCAAAATCTTGAATACACAAAACAAAAAAAGTAGTATTCCTACACAAGGCACGGGTTGTTCCCATGAATTTTGGGTTACTTCAACTCCAGACAGAATGATTTATCATTTCAGCAGTAGAAACAATAAATCAAAGCCACAGAGAGTGGCCATAAACTCATATACATGCTTCTTTTTATAACATATTATGCAACAGGAAAAAAGGTACTCAATTCCCTTCCAAAAGGAAAAGGAGTTGAGAAAAGAAAAAAAAGAAAAAAAGCCTCTCAGACAACATTTTATGTCCGCAAGCAGTCCCATCAACTTCAATACAATTATTCACAAGACCAAAGTTACATGTTTTGGTCCTTCAAAATATTTTGTGTATATTTATGGACATTTTCCAGGTAAACAGAAAAATGAAAGATAAAGCAGCCTAAAACGCAAAGGATTTGTGTATTTTTTCATCTTGGCTTAAAGAGCTATATTCCTGCTAAAGTAATTCTCACCCAGAAACTATATAGGTACTTATTTGCATTAATTTTCTAAAGCATATTTGTATACATACATAAAACAGTACTAGCATTAACTGAATTTCCAAGTTATGCAAAAACCTGCTTCTGCAATAGGCTGAGAGAGTTCTTCAACATACATTTTAAGCCTCATCCAAATACAGGCCTTTAATCTGGATCACAGCAGCTTGCAGCAAGCCATAATTGATTAATAAGTTACTATCCATCTTAAAAGTCCACCATTATGCATTAATACAAAAAATATGTATGATGACTTACTGGAAACACAGTTGTGGCACACAGAGTAAACACACAGTAAAAGCGTATTAGCATATTATTAGGTGTAAGTGTTCGTCATCTTATTTCATCACCTAGAGGATGAACAGTTACTGCATCTTTTAGTACCATAATACTGCAGACACATCACTGACACACAGGCAAGCCCTTCCAACCCCCAAAATGACTCTGAAATAGCATATGAAGATATACCCAGGCGCAGGGAAGAAAGTCTGCTGCACAGATCAACAGGCAAGCTCGGTGCCTACCCCACCTCCTGCACCCAGCAGCACTTAGTCATGATAACCTGAGACGACAAATTCATATATAAAAGGCTGGAACCCTCCAGAAAGTCATCCAAGATCGGGGGTGGGGGGAGGGTAGATTTAGATTTAAAAACCTGAAGGCCAAGATAGCAATCCGTTCAAATACATCAGCTGCTCAAGAAAACAGCAGCACAAGCGAAGGTCCAGGCTGGCAGGCTTAATTCTACGGCACCGTCACTCGAGTCCGAAACACGCAATAGATTCCCCTTCTCCCTTGCAGACGAGTAACAAGACCCACTCTGCAGTAACCCGCTCGCTCGCAGCCATAAAAAAAGGCCAAGAAAACTGAAAGCCACATAACCCCTCACCTCCGCACGCCGCGCTGGTCCCGCAGTCCCGGCGGATGTTTGTAAACAAGCTAGCAGGCGGCCGGCTGCCTCCAGCAGCAGCGAACCAGCCACAGAGTTAACGCTGCAGGCGCCGGGCCGCCGCCGCCTGGGTGCTTCGGGGCGGCGCTGCGCCACCGCCCGCCGCCGGGGCGCCGCGGGGCCGGGGGGAAGGACCCGCCGCGGGCTCCCGCGCCCCACGGCAGCCGCCGAGCTCCCGCCCTCGGCCCGCCAGGTCCGCGCGCCGCCTCCTCCTCCAAGCACGGGGCCAGCCTCCCCCGACAGCCGGACGCGGCGCGGCCACAGACTCCCCCACCCCCCCGTTAAGCACCGCTAGCAAACGCGGGGCAAACACAGATGCAACGCCCGGCCGCCAGCACACCGCCGGGGCCGGCCGCGGCGCCCCCCCGCCGCTGCTGGCTCTTGCTAGCAAGAAAATAAGCCATCCTCCTCCGCGACACCCTCCAGAAACACCCCCGCGGGCGGCCGCGCCAGGGCAGGAGCTGCCCCCGCCCGGCCCCGCGCACCTGCGGAGCGGGAGGGGGGATGCGCCGGGCACCGCTCCCGCCTCGCCCGCAGAAGCGCCGGCCCCAGCGGCTCTCCCCCGGCCCGGCCCCTACCCGGCGCGGCGTCCCGCGGCGCTCCGGGTCGCCCCGCCGCGGGCAGGCGGAGGGAGGCCGCTCGCTTGGCTCGTGTGCGCGCAAGCGGGGCCGCATTTGAATATTACGTGGGGCCCGAAGGATGTATTTCTCCCTGGCTGCTTCTTGGAGGATGCGGCACCCCCCTCCTCCCCCCGCATAAATACCTATTGTATACACAAAGCGTATATCTACACAGATACATACACATGATGAAAGAGCATACAGCAAAAATACCAAGGGGTGTGCTGTCTTATCTCAAGATACGAATCTTTTTTTCTTAGTAGTTATTATTTTATGAATGAAACAAATTTTAAGTAATGTGTATTTGTCATACACTTATCATTTTTTTAATCTAATAGCTATTTAAAGAGCCATTTCAAAAAATGGATGTGTATATTTCAGGACTGAATACAACTCTAATAAGGACATGCAGCCATCTCCCACCACCACCATTACCCTACTCCTAGGGTACGCTTTCTACCACTCAGTGGCAATAACTGGGGCAATAACTGCCTTTGCTCCTCTACTAAATTTACCCCAGTACTTCCAGCTAAAAATGAGGTTTTAAAACACTGTGCTTCATTTTAGACCTAATAATGCTACACAAATACTAATTAAAAGATTTGTAACACTTTTGCTAATGCCTATATATAATTTTGAGCCTGCTTTTCCTGGAAAGCAGAATAGTAAATTATACAGTAAGTTATAAGAACCTAGAAAAGGCAGCTTGCTCTCCTTACTCATGTAGTTCTCTACTACAGCTGGTTTACAGTGTCGAAATACTCACTTCTGGGTGAAACTGGACTGTTCCACATTAGAAATGCAAAGCTTCTATCTTTTTTTTTTAACTGTTTACCTTATTTTTACAAGGTGCAGATTTTCTTTAAAACAGATCCTCTCGCTTAGCATATATTTTGATAGCATAGCGAAGCTACTGCATTTTATATCTACATTGTTACCTAGGCAAAAACGGTGGGCTAAACCAAAGTTACTCTGGTTAAAACACTCAAAAACCTCACCAGCACAAGGATTCTCTAACAGTATAGAGTTACTCCTTAGGCACTTCTTAGATAACAAAAATTGGAAGAAAAGAAAAAATCTGAAGACCTAAGATATTACCTCCCCCCTGACTTTTTTTGGATTTGCCACATTTCAATAGATGATATGCAGCCCTGTCCAATAAGTGGTGGAAAACCTTCTTATCTCTTAACTGAACTTAAATGACAATGACATCAACTAACACCTTATATTAGCTCCAGCGAAAGCTGTCTCTTTCTTGCTGTACAAGTTGACTACCCATCATTATTCCACGCATCTCACCTATAGCATTAGAATGTATTGCATAGAAAACTCTATGAAGACAATGTATAGATTCCATATCATAGACAAAGTAACTCCACATTTTTTTCAGTATTTAGATAGCCTCAGGCATTTCAAATGCATATTCAAGCCTCCTGGCACTGGGAGGAAATCTCAAACTCCTGTAACAGCAGCAGCAGAAGCACCCTAAGACTGGAACAGAAGCATCTTACAATTTCTGGTTACAGCGCTGTGGGATACTGCCTGGAGCTCAACCCCACACAGTCTGTGTCAGTGGAGGAAACTGTGAGAGTGCCTGAGGTCTAATATTCCATGTTATTTTACTGAGTCTGGAAGTAAGAGGTAGTACCTGACTGTCTGTTACAATAACGAATGTGATATGTACACATCACCTTTGAAATAAAACCTTTAAAATAAAATTCAGTTTTGGTGTCTCTCTAGCACACAAGATAGAAGACAGGGTGAATGGTTTTCTCATTCCTGTGGCAATATGTTCTTGTGGCAATTCATGTGAATACGCACAAGCTAACATTGTTTAACTCATAGTCTTGATGACATAAATGCTTGGAACATCTTTACCTAAGAAAATCTTAAATCCATCTAGTTCATTCATTTCAGGATCGGGCAAATTTGTTTTATCACTCATTGCACTATTTTGAAGGAGAGAAAAATGCATGATTGCTTTTTTAATCACTTTGAAATTGTGATTTTTGACCTTAGAAAAAGATTTTTCACATACACTCACATACACAACACATGGAAGATCAAATAGATGTGGGACGCTAAAGTACAGTATTTGAATGGGTTTTGATTTCCTACTGAATACTTATTTTAGTGTATATTAACAGAACGGCATACATTACAGAGACTAAAACCATAGATTTTTTTCTTCTGCCATGAGTACTGAAAGTACGTGTATGGCCTGCACACAGATCAACTTACACTAATATCAGAAAAAAAAATCGTATTGTTCATGTATGGCTTATGTAATTGTTTTAAACATCTGCACCTGTTACCTTAACATTTATTTATTAAAGACAACCTGCAGTAAAAGATTACATCGCAGAGCCTGAATGCCACAACAGTCCAGTTTTGAAAAGATATAAAAATAAAGTTCTTTTCCCATTAGCAATCGTTCTGTTTTTTTCCAATTATTCACTCCAAAATAGCCACAAAATACATTTCATACAGGCAGGCTTTTATGCATAATTAAGGCTCTGCTTGATCCAAACATGCACTTGGGGCTGACTTCTATAGCAACTCATTGCTATTTTTAGCCTGGTTTCTTAGGTTTATGTAATGAGAAATTTTGTGAGTCTCCCAGACAAAACCATAACTTTGAACTGATTGGCTGAATTTAACTCAATTTGACAAACAAAGTATTGAAAATGTGTACAAGTTTCATCAAAAAGAAACACAGAGACTAGAACTTGGAACTTCTATAAGAAGTTTTCTCCTAATAATTGATTCTGTTCACCAGTTTCAACCATCTACTAGAGCAATCCAGAAGTTGCTTCAAAACGCTCTGCAGAAAGATTGCGAAAGAAAAGGAATTTGTTCAGATACATAAGGAGTTAAAAAAAAGTCATACTTGTTTCAACTGAGCTCAGCGGACACTTGATGAAGACCCCTCCCCTCCCTCCCCACTATACTTTCTCCAAAACCCCAGAATCATATGGATTTTAATACAGGATAAGAGGAAAAGCTGACACAGTTATTCCTGGATCAAATACAGTGTTGGGGAAGAGGGGAAGATCAAGGAAAACAATAGTAGAACTTAAAAAATTATTTCTAAAAATACTGCAGATGAGTTTCTCCCTTCTTTTTCTTCTGAATCTTTAAAGGATTTTCTGTAAATAGTAAATATCCAGTCTACATAATATTAGGAAATGACACTGCAAATTTTCACATACTGCCCCCTAGCTCTAGTTAAACAAAACTACAAGAAGACGGAGCCAGTCACCTTACAGCTTGTAACATGGTATTTGAGCACGGAGTGTATAAACTGCTGTACCATTTGGACAACGCCTTTTGATGATCCTCCTTAAATTCTTTCCACAAAAACACTTTTATGCTACAAACACCTATAATAAATATAAACTACAATGGTATTTTTTTCCAGAAAATTATTATAGTCTAACGGTGATGTAACCATTCTGACTATACATGGAAACTAATCACAAAATAGCAAAAGGCTGTGCGTGGTCTTTTCCTTCCCACCCCTCTCTCTCCACCTCCTTAAAAACAGAATTATGTACATTTTAAACCAGGCTAACTGAAAGAAGAAAAGCTGATACAAAGACTTTCCAGATCAGACACATTGTTTGGGGAAAAGAGGAATGATGAATGCACACATTATACATAATTGTAAATATCATTTACAGCTTCTGTGCAAATCAAGGATTTTTACTACTACTGAAGTGGGTATTCCAGGTAATAAAGACAGTTCCTACTTACCATGATATAGCAAAAAGGCATCCAGATAAAATACTTTGAGTAAATTAGCACATCATTTTGATGCTATTCTTTCTTTTTCACCCAGTAAGCCTACTGTCACACAGCAATTAACATGGCAAATTGAAGCAATAATAACATACAATATATTCATATGGAACAGACAAGTTAATTGCATGTTGCTCAAAGCTTACCTAAAAAGTAAGTGCTCCCATTTTTCAGGTTCCAAAATTCAGCTTTGGGTACCTAACTCTGGAAGTTGGGGGGCATTGCCTCTAAGGCTGGAGCATTACTCACTTGGTTTTAGCGACACACAGCCATTTCGTTCCGGTGAGTGAAAAGAAACATCAGCCGCCTACGTTCCTTCTGTGGCGCTTTCGGGAAGATCGCTTTTCTCCCGCGAGCATCGCAAGGATGCAGGCACAGGCATAGGCTGCTTCTGCGCGGGCAGGAGGCTGAATCGCTGACAGTTTCACTGATGGGTTTCTCGCTCTAGATGGAGCAAGAGGCATAACCTTTTGTCAGTGCAAATGACTTGTGCCGAAAAGAAAGGTATTTCTAAAAATAACTAGACAGCATATGACTTTGAATGCTGCCCCCCTGGCGGTCCAGCGGCCAGCCCTCTCACCACTGCAACCAGTGTTCACATCCAGGAAAGGATTCCTTGTTTCGGTAAATCTTCTCTGGTACATACATTAGTTTTTACTGCCCTTGTGGCTGTAATTAAGAACCCTTTCATGGGTAAATAGAAATGTAACATCATATGTTACCTATTCTGAAAATAACTTGTGAATTGTGAATCATAACAGAGCAAGAGTGATCTATTTCTGCATTTAACAGTCTCCTAAAACATGGAAAAAAACAAGTTTGCCTACACTGCTGCCATTAGTCAGGAGATCTCATATTTCATAGTCCCAGTTACTTTTCTGAAATTGCCTGGGGGAATATTTTGTCTCTGTCACTCAGGCAGCTCAGTAATCAGGGAAATCACCGTTTTCTTCCTCTGCGCTCTCACAGCAGGGATGTACTCCAAGAACAAACACTGCAACAGTGGTCACGCCCCTTTTGTGAGGCAGCTCTTCAATACTGGAAACGCAGCTCCTGCGGACCTGCCCTGGTTTTAAACTAGCTGTCTCAAGTACTGCTAGCAACATAGGCGTGGAAGCACAGAATTCAGTCCCCTCTCCAAAACCCATCCGAGAGGCTAAGTCAGCACTGTGTGGGGTAGCCTATGCTGTTAGGCATGGTAGCGTGGAGTTACTAAGCATATAAACTCATTTATAGCTAGCTCTGTTTCTGCAGGGTCGGCCTACCTTAACATTTGGTTGGTGCGATTTCCTCACAGGTTCTGGAGTCAAAATGATCACTATATTTTATATTTTTATATTTATATTATGACAGAAATTTTCCCTCAGCTCAGATTTGCAGGTAACTGGGTCTCACTTTGCTTTTCTCTATAGCAAAGGGCACAGGCTGCCTGCTGGGTTCAGGTGAAGCTCCCCCATCTAACCATTCCCCATCTTTGCATGGGACTCAGGCCCTGGTGGTGCCTCAGTCTGTACTGTTCCCTACCTGCAGCTCCCCACAGTGGTGTCTCCTCAAGGACTGAAATGCCTTGCTCTAACCAAAGAAGCTGTTATCAATATACACTTGTGGCATGCAGTGCTTACAGTATACAGGACATCTGGCTATCTAATAGGGCCAGCCCATAGCCTTACATTTTATAAGAGATCTACATTGTTGCACACTAAAATCAATCAATTTGGACCCCAAAAAAATCTTCATCTCAATCAAAACACACCTTCTGTTGAAGCCTGCAAACTGAGAAGTTTTGGATGAAATGAACAATTGGACTCAACAGGGACTCTGATAAGACAGTGAAACCGTAGACCCAAAACTCCTGAGCACATCCCTGGGGAAACATGGGTTCCCTTAGTTTGCTTTCAGACTCCAAAGCCTTTAAGATAAGCTAAGTCATGTTTGCAGAATCCACAAACAAAGAGTCTGAAGCTGATCTATTTCAACATGGAAACGGTCTCTTATATAATTAATTACAGGGTCAGAGAATTTGAGAAGCGAAGATTTGCTTGTATAGAGCAAACCCTCTCATATTATGGACACTGCTTAGAGAAAATTACTTTTGCCAGTGTAGCTTACAGATTTATTTTGCTTATGAAATCAAGACCTATAGGCGCAAGATGGAAAATGCTGAGAATTTAAATTCCCTGTGTTTCTGGAGCCTGCCTGGTCTGAGCAGAGCTGACACAAGCAGTGGAGAGCCTGCTCAGCACGCCTCTCGTCCCTTCACCCCCGGGAGTCACTGCCCTGGATCTGCATCCTGGAGCTCTCACACCCAGCAGGATGACGGTCTTTTAAGGAACAGCATAAACAGGGACCATGAAATAAGGAAAAAAACAAAACAGCCCTGGTTTTGCACCCTGCAACTCTTTTTCTTTTTTTTAGTATTTTTGAACAGTTACCAACACTCTGATAAAGTTTTCCCTAGATTAAGGAAAACCATCGGGTTCAGCGTGGACGAGCTGTCACTGAGGAATATTATAAATATGCTATACACGGCACAGGGGGCTTGCAGTAAATAAAAGCCACCACAGACGGGTGGCCGCCACCAGCTGTCGAGTGCCCCGTGAAACAGCACGGCCATAAATGGTGTATAAATACAAATAAATAAACAAAAGAGCCCATTCTTGTGAAGGACGCGTTAATTATCCGGTGTTCCGGCGGCCGCCGCCGCCCCCGGGCGGCCCAGCCGCCTCCTCTCCGCGCCCTGCGGGGCGCCTCTCGCCGCGGCCGCTTCGCACCCCGCGGAGCCAGCGGCCGGCCGCCCTCACGGCCCGGCCCAGGGCTCGGCTCGGCGTGGCGGCCCGCCGCGGCCCTCCTCCGCCCCGCGATCCGCGCCACCGCCCACCCCCGCCGCCATCTCCCCTCGCACCCCCGGCGCCCTGCCGGCCCCCGCTGGCTTCGCAGCCCTCGGCCGCCTGGAGCGACGCGCCCCCACCCCCGCCGCCGCCCCCCTTCGGTGGGACAGAATGGAACGTCCCTCCCCTAGACATTTCTACCTCCGGGTCTTGGTACTGTCCGGAAAGGCGGGGGGAGAGGGGAGGCAGAAGGAAGGCGGGACGCAGCGGGGCCTGGCCACACGCAAGGGGCGGAGCTGCGGTAGCTGAGCTAGCGAGGCGGGCACGCCTCCTAAACACTTTTTATTGAACGCCGGGAAGAGGACAAGCGCGGTCCCTGGTGGTCTAGTGGTCAGGATTCGGCGCTCTCACCGCCGCGGCCCGGGTTCGATTCCCGGTCAGGGAAGCTGCTGTTTTAGTTGTTAAAAACCTCCGTCTGATTTTTAAAACTCTCTTTATCCGTCTCCCTGGGCTTCCGCAGTTCAAAGAACATCTGGCCGGCTCTTGTGCAAGCAGGAGGCGTCGTTTGCCGAGCAGCAAGCTTTAATGCACACTCCATATTTAAATCGACTCGTGTGAAGGACATTGCAAAGACTCAGCTCCCTGTGCACGTATGGGCAGGAAGGGGAAGCCTGACCAGGTGCATCCGCTGTCTGAAAGTCCAGCCATCATGAAACCACCTCTGGACGCTCGATTCCTACCCTTGGGTTGCTAGAAGTCAGTTGAGTGCTGCTGAGCAATGCCTGCCAGGAGGGGCTGCCAGGGTGCCGCGGCCCTGGGCCACAGGCATCGGCAGGGTGGGTGCCTGGTTAGGATGGTGATGGCTTGCAGACCCCTTTTATTTGCAGAACCCTTTCATCAGCTTCTCTCTCCCACCCTCCCACCTGCCTGTAATGAAGCTGTCACCAGCTCCATTGTGGGTCCAAGCCCAGGTTCGCAGTGGGTCCAAGCTGAGCTCTGCAGTAGGGGTGAGCCCAGCTCCATGGTAGGTCCAAGCCCAGCTCCATGGTGGGGGTGAGCCCAGCTTCGTGGTAGGTCCAAGCCCAGCTCCTTGGTGGGGGTGAGCCCAGTTCCATGGTGCATCTGAGCCCAGCTCCATGGTGGGCCCAAGCCCAGCTCTGTCCCATGACAGGGCACTTTAGTTGTGGACCCAAACATGGATCTTGGCTCTGGCAAGAGCTGCTCCCCTCTTTCCTCCCGTTGTCTGCCAGGGCATAATCCCCCACCTCCTGCCCCTGCCCATGATCTGTGGGATGAGAGAGGGGGCAGTGGGAGCACCTCTTCTCTCATGCTGGACAGTGCCTGCCACAGTTAAGACAAGAAATACCAGTCACAATAAAATTAGCTTAGACAGACGGCAAAGCTCTCCAGCTCTCTTAAAACAGGAGCGAGTGCACTCAGCAGACTGCGCTTAGCAGGGACCCTTCCTGCTGCCAGTAGCATGCCACAGCCCTTGCATCGCCCATATAGCTCCTTAATCTCGGCAGGCCGCACTTCATGCTGAAGGACTTTGCTGTGATGTGAAAGCCCCACTGGAAACAGCGGCTTTGGCTGTCTTCACCGGGGTGTGCGTCATGAGCATTGCAGCCTGGGCTACGCTCCAATTTCGATAGGAGCGTCTCGTGGGAACTCCCGAGGTCCTCTAGCATACTTTTTATGACAAAGAAGCACCAAGGGGGTGCAAAAGGAAGAGATCTCCTTTGCTTTAAGGCAGAACGCAAACAGGGAGAGGGGAGGTCACCATCCTTTAGATATTAAGAAAAGTTGTCTTTTCTTAAAGAAAAGAGGGACACAATGCCAGACTTCAAACTTGCCAAAGTACTTGGACAAAGTACAAAATCCACCTGGCAAGGAGTGGAAATGTGTGCTCTTGCTGATTTACTAACACTTCAGGTGGTTAAAAGCGATCTGGTTTGAACTGAAAAGACACCAGGACAAGTGTTCACCTTCAGCTTGGGTTAAACAGTTGTGCTAGTTTAAAGTTTGACTGCTGCTATTAACAGATGGGAGAGGCATCTCTGACAGAGTCTTTTATGTTGTTTTTGTTGTTTTAAATAAGAAGTAACTCACAACACTGTTACACTAGTGTCCCAGAAGAGATGAGCTCTTTTGCAGATGACAGGAGGTTCAATCAAATATAAGATCAATATGAGGTTTTTGTTATTTGAAGGGTCACATTCTCAAACTGTAGCTGAATTTGTTTCCAACTATGATATATTCTGAGATACTGGATTTCAAGTATTTTTAGAGACATTCAGATATCTTCCTTTCATTTATGTTTTTCCTCAAAAGCTTGTTCTGCTGCCTTCCATCTCAGAGCCAGGTTAACGGGATCACAGTGCGGTAGAATTAAGAAAGGAGAGGTAAGCAAAACAACACCTTTACAATAGATTCATTTAAACTAGCAGCTGAGAGTATCTGGTTAAGACTCTTAACTTTTACTTTTTATACTTTCTTGAAAAATTTGGGAGATAGGAGCTTTCACATACAAACTTAATTTTATATCTCTGGTATTAATTTTTCTTTGTTATAGCATTATATTAATTCTGCCTCTTAAGTTTTTCCAAGCTTATATAAAATATTTTCTCTGTGACTGAACGTAAAACTTTGCATGACTTTGAAAATGAACAGGATAATTAAAAATTGAATACTCCCAGCTTTTTTTCCAAAGGCATGTTTTCTGCTTGTCCTCATATAGCCTTTTTATCTGAAAGACATATTTAACTGACTATGTATTCACTGGATTTATGTTGTACCCATGAAATTCAGGTGGCAGTTTATCCACTTTTTTTTGTTTTTGCTGTGGCAATAAACACTGAGCTAAAACATTATTCTGCCCGCTAAAGGTAAACTAATCTCTGCTTCTTGATAAAAATACCATTTTCGTATACCACAAGGTGGCATCCTAGTCGCACGTCTTCCACTTACTCTCATTCTCTCAGACTGGTTGCTATTTAAAAGATTTCTAATTTAATTTCAAATGTTAACACTATTTGTTTAATTCTAATGAGCTGTACAGTAATGAAGGCTTTGCATTTGTTGATAAAACCTACTATAGGCACAGACGAAGCTGTTACTAAACCAGATTGCAAGCAACATGCTTTCTTAAGTATAAGAGTGTATGTATAAGCTTTACACATCTTTTTAACAGCCTTGATGTATCATTTACAAAAGAGATGTTACAAAGGATTATCAGGAGTATGCTGCAGATTCTTCTACACTTCAGTTTATCTAAGGAATTTATATATTGATTATATATACTGTTACTAGAGTGATGAAGATCCCTGTGGCCCTCAGGGCAATTAGCCTTGCAGCCACTCCAACAGGGCAGCAGTGTCTCTGTTTTACCTGTAGATTTTGAACTGAACATGGTGCAGAAAGTCTGCACCAGGGCAGAGGAGGGAACCAGAGTTTGTGCATCCCCGGTGAGCTAGCTGCCACATGAGCTAGCCAGGAGAGAGGGAAGACGGGCTTCTTGCCCCTCTGCACCACGGACTCACAAGGTTAGTGGAGCATGGGAGCGGTCTGGGCATTAGGAGGAGGCTGTTGTAGCTGTGGCAGCCAACACATACAAGCGAGGCAAAGTGTTTATTAGATAAACTGATGGAGGTGGAAGGCGGGGAAAAAAATTGGTTTTGGGCACACAATCCGTTCTCCAGACTTGTTTGTTTTTTGATTTTTTTTTCTTTTCCTCCTCCTATTCCCTCTCCTCAATGTTTCTATAAAATGCTATTTTTTAAAATGGTAGCTGTAAGTGTCTTTTTCTAGGCACAGAAGATCGATATAGAACACCTGGGACAGTAAGATAAACTAAAAGAAACAGCAAACCTCATTTCCAATCCTAGTATGGCTTTTGCTTAAGAACTGCGTGTAGAAAATTTATTCCAAATTGTATTTTAAGAGAGATGATTTTATCCCAAACACGGCATTTTATTTAAGATGATGGTAATGAAAGTCAAATAAAGATTTAATTGCTAAATAGATCTCAATAACACTCTCCAAGGACCATTTTCCACCAAGTTCTTTAACAGGAGCAATTGCCATATCTTATTAAGAAGTTCTCTGATCATGAAATCATGAAAGCTCTGATCTTTTTAAATGCCTGAACTTTTTCACTTGCACGTTGAAACTCTATTTTCTAGACCCCTTTTATTACTGCCTTGTAGTCAGTCAGTCATGACCTTCTGCTCTTCCATGCCTTGTTCCTCATGTGCTCTGTGGATTAATCACATTTTAGTAAACTATATTGATGATGCATTACGCTGTGGCTAATCTCTGGCTAGCTCGCAGAAAAACAGACCTGGGAGGTGTCTGCTTCCCTCCAAAGCAGGAAAATAACAACAAATGAAAAATTGATACTGCAGCATGTGCTCTGGCTCGTGGTGGTGCGTGTGACCCCAGGGAGTCTGATACAGCTGGCGGTGCGTGACCATGGCACGGTGCCTTCTGCACCTCTGCCGCTGACAGCCACTGCGCAAGCCTGGACTCCCCGAGCGGTCGCAGAATCCTTTACAAGGACTTTTTTGACATAAGTAAGTGACAATTCTGTATTGCATAAATTACATAAACTATATTGCATGGATGACAACTCAGCACAAGAGATCTGGCAAAATAAAGGAAGAAATAGGGATGATTTTCCCTCTGTTCAGAAAAGAGGTCACCTGTCTAATTATAACAGGGTGAAGTTTTGCAGCACATAACCTTCAGTTTGTTCCTCCTCTACCCCAACCTGGGTAGAGAGTTTCAGCTGGAGATTTATTTGGGTAGGGGTCCTGGATGAATCAAAATAGAGTGTCTTGATATATTCTTCCGGGTGGTTTTCATCCCTCCAGCATTACTGCACTGATGTTTCATTAAGCAAAGGTATTGGAGCTGAGGATGAAGCATGCATGACAGCACAAGTCCCTATCGCCATGAATTACCTGCCTTCTGCGAGGGTCACAGGGAGCGCTCATATGCATGCAAAACTCACTTTCTAAGTATTCATATTTGGGTTGCTTGCCATGACCTGTCCCAAGCTTGTGTTTCTCAAAGAAGTGAGTGAGAGGAGCTGCTGGTGGCTCTCACTGTGTCTGGAGGCAGTACGCGACGTGGGGTAGCTCACTGCAACATGCCAGGCTACCACACTTCTTTAGAAACTTAGAAATGCAGAGGAAGCCCTTATCAGCCCCCATTTGTCTGCTTTCTCGATGAATGTACCGAACTGCTGGGCCGCCTGGAGTCAGAAACTTTCTGCGGCGCGAGAGAAACACGCCAAACAGAGTGGGAGTGAGCAGCCGCCTGCCTACGGCAAGGCGAGAGTCAACTCACCCTGAGCGGCAGCAATTCCCCTGTGACAGCTTGGCACAACACACCCACGAGCAGTGTCCCCTGCTTGTTCACGCCTGTCATGCTGGTGCAGTCACAGCTACTCAGTGTTTTTGAAAACCAGGTGTCTTAAAGTCTTTTGCACCTACAATCTACTCTCTGGATCCTGCTTTAGGAATAAAAAAAAAGAGAATATTTAAAAATAATGTAGTAAATTCTGCTTCTCCTGGGGTCATCTAATTTGAAGGGGATTTTTCTTCCATGCCATCCACTATACCATCAGAAATTTGATCGCCTCACTAGCATCTTGCATCTGGGACAGCTACTACCTTCTATTAACAGGAGTCTTACATTAAGGGCCAGAGACCGTAGCTAGGGATGCTCACAATGTGCACATGCAGTTGGAGGCAATCTCTGCCCCAGAGCCTGAGATCGAAATAGGCAAGAGCAAGGACAAGAGAAATTAAATAATGCTATCCCCACTTTACAGGTGGGCAGCCGAGAAGCTGGCAGTCATATTTCTGACCTGTTTAAACATCACAGAAAATCAAAGGGAGCTTGACACCTAAATATTTTTGCAAATCAGACAAATGAGAGTGTATCCTCTGAGGTTTTTGTTCTGCAAGGGATTAAAGGCATGAATAACTTTATTCACATGAATAGTCTCACTGAAGTGGAATAGTTCCTTTGAATATGGCTACTTATGTCCTTAGTCCCTCTGCAGGATCAGTCCTTAAGTGAATGTTGCTTCTGAACCGTATGACTGCTTTAAAAAAGAAACAGGGAACCCCCCCTTTGGCTGAAAAAGTCATGCACATCAATGATAGCTAAAAAATTTCTCTCTAACATGCCCAGCTTTTCTTCTCTTAAAGGGTTATTCAGAGAAAATACAAGGGCTTTTTTCTCCTTTTTGTCTCCAGTCTCATCCACAGGCAAAGAAATTCCCTACTGCAAAAGCTGGGCATATGGGGAAGCAGGCTTTACATATTTATATTGAATTATTACTTCTCTATTGTTTTGTCGGTGGCTACTGCTATTGGGCATCCTCGGGTTTTGACGGTCACATCAAAGGAGCTGCTCTGGCGTGAGAACCGGTCAAAGTGAGCCAGATAATTCATGGATTTATTACTGAGGTCGGTTCCCATGATTGTCAGTGGGCAGCAGACACTGCTGTGTCGTAATCCTCATTCTCTTGGTAAAGCACATACTGCCTTAAAAAGGTTTAATGATCCAACAGTGATTTACTAATGGGAATCTTTCTTGTGGGTTTACCAGGCCTTGAAGTAGAACAGGGCAGCACATAAAGGTCATTTTTCAGCAGTATCAAGAAATGTTTTTATTTGTTTTGTTTTGTTTTCAGATTCCTGTTTATAATATTTTTATCTGCCGACTGCGGAGTGCGGTAAATTGACGGAAAAAAGTCATTGTAGCTGAGCAGGTACCAGACACATCATAACGTGGGGAGGGAAAGAAGCAGACTCCAACGACGGCAGATCAGGGTTGAATATCTGCGGTGATTATTAAAAAGACACACTCGAGCCATAATAATTACTGTAATGAAAAGTGAGCGCGAATGGAGAGAGGGACCTGGGCCAGGCTGGGGAAACTGCAGACCGACTGCTGGTACTCACCACGGCTGTTCTCCAGGAGGCTGGTTGGCAGGGCAGTTTTATTGTGGTTTCATCACATTGCCCTTTGCTTTTTGTCAGGAAGGGAGGGGAGGGGGCTGCCTGGTGGGACGGCTGCCCAAAAAGGGGAAGGGGAGGGGAAGGGAGAGGAAGCGATTTTGCCTAACCAAACTGAATGAGAGACTCGCAGCGCAGAGGGAGACTGCCTGCCTGACTGCCACTTCCTCTTGCCAGTGTGGTGCCTTTTCAGAAAAACAAAACCAAGAAAACCCAAACAAAATAAACTCCCTTCTCCTCCAGCAAAATACATTTAAAAAGCAACGGAGGCAGAGGGTGTAGGGGAGAGAAGCAGGGTTATTTAATTTTAAGGCTTGTATATTAAACCCAAGGGTTGTGCTGGGAAGTGTCATTAAAAACTATTTGGACTGTCTGCACACAACAGACGTCATTTTGTTAATCTAGTTGCAAACGTGTATCTTAAATGCATAATGTTTTGTTTTGAGCTCCCCAAGGGAGAGTTCTTCTCCTAAGGGAAAATAAAGTTATTTGGCTCTCTGATATATGAAAAAAAAAAAGCATTCAGAATTAAATCAAAACTCAGACCAAAAAAAGGGTAGGCCCTTAAGTAAGTGTAAATTTGTCTTCTCAGATTTATGGATTACCTTGTAGTCATGTATTAGATTTTCACATACCACAGAGTAATACAAAATACCAAGCATGAGTATTTTTTACAGGTAAAACACTTTTCTTTACATTTTCCAGTAATATATTCTTTCCTGGAGTAGTGGGCTGATTTAATAGAAGGAGGTCTTGCAATGTAATGTGTATGAAAACGTGGGCTGAGTTAGAAATTTCCCAACTGTTAGGTGACTGTAATCACATTTTTAATGTCGCACCAAGGTATTTTTTCCTCCTGAAAACTTTCCTTTGTAGAAGAGAAAAATGCTAAATATAGGCTGTGCGGAAAGCAAAATAAAATCAACACCTCAGCAGGAGTTTCCTGTAGAGTAAGTAGTAGCACTGTTCTGATAAGCATCATTAAAACATTCAATTTTGCTTCAATTCAGTATTGGCAGCTGTAGCTGTATAAAAATGAATCTGCATCTCCAGATCATCAATTAATTTCAACAGACACATTTCCTTTTATTTCCCATATTCATTTCCTTTTGCTTCTGATTTTTGAGCTTCTGGGCTACACCACTAATTCATATCACCATACTTTTTCACCAGAAATGCAGAAAAATAATCTTTTAAAAATAAATCATATTGACATCATCTTGTAATGACTGTCATTGCAGCAGCCAGAGCATCAGGAAAATGCTGACGTCCGTGTTGAGTGTGCCCATTGCAGGTGCTGACCGGCCTTAGTTTAGTAAGATCGACTGATAATATCATGTGATCATCAACTGATTTTGATAAACTATTCTGTTGCTTCTTTAGGCTGCTGAAGAGGAGGCTGATTCTTTGAAAAAAATTAAATCATCTTTGAAAATATTATTAAGATTCAAACCCCATCTCTCCACAGATGATGCAAGCTAAGACAGAGGAGAGATTCGGCTGCCTAGACATAGGCATTTAGTGACACTTTAAGCAGTCTAGGGTTTCCCAGACACCTGCATGGGGCCAACAGACGTGACACAGGACACAAGGGAGACCCGCACCCTCTAGATGGGTAGCTGGAGCCCACCTTAGGATGTCTCAAATATTTAGGCAACTGAATACCAACTAAGTGATCATATTTGCACGTTAATAGCATTTTACAACTTCCAGTTGTAGCAATTACCAGAGGAAACAAAACCTCCTTTCAGACAATTATCTGTCAAAATTTTGTTTTGTTTGTAAATCAGGAAAGACTGGGCTTACAATCAAGTTGAGATCCCAGCATTTCTGGCACCTGCCTAATGCTCCTCTGTTTATCATTTACTGCCAGGGTCAGGTGCGTATTTGCAGTCATTCCTTTTGAGACCTTTACACATTAGCTTCCAAAGGACAAGTCTTTGCCAGTGTGACATGGCAGAAGCAGAGGAAGAGAGCTCCACCAAAATCACAGCTTTGAGTAAAATTACACTCAGGCTCCTGCAGTGGCCTCACGCAAATGAGCCTTGCAACTATAAACCTTGCAAGCAAAGCCGTCATAATTCCTTTATCTTTTCTTGATGGTGGACGAAGTCACTTCTGACTATTAAACTCTCATCTGTGTGATCTTAGGCTATCTATGCTAATAGATTACTAAGGAGACTGGTGATTATAGAGCTGGTAACTATCCACTCTAAAACTTCATTAGTATTATCTTAATGTAGTGTTTTCTGATAAAAAGATGCTTTTGACTTTTTCAGTTTTCATGTTAGGACTTCATCCTAACAATTTGTCAATATCCACACCCTGTGCTTCAGTAAATGCTTTTACTCATCTCATGACATCCTGATTTAAGTATCATCTTTCAAAATAGCCGCAAACAAACATTTTGAAGGCTCATGCCTCAGGAGGCAGCAGCATAAACAGGGACTACCTGACAGTTGCTGAGCCAGATGCAACCACAGTCAGGGTATGATTATTCTGCTTTGAATATACCCATTCAGCCCTTGGTCAATTTTTCGTCTGGGACTATCCTTAATGCAGGAGTTCCTCCACTTGCAGCTGGATTAAGGGGACGACAGGCAGCACCCCCTCTCCATTTCATGTCTTGGGTCAGCCCTTTCTTCCTCTCTGGGGTAATAATCTTCTCTTGGTGCGATGTGACATAGTCCCATAGCTCCAGCAGCATGAATGCTTTTTACTTGCACTGCTGAGGGTTAAGGGTCCAGGCCTGCTAATGCTGAGTGACAGAATTGGTTTTTAGCTTTTTCCTAGAAAATTGCATAGCCTCCTTTGATCCTCTTGATAACTGAACTTTAAGGTTGCCAACCCACACATTGAAAAGTTAGTAAATGCCAGATTTACTGTTGACTAAGCAATCTTATTTGCTTTTTTGTGCTATGTGCTATGATCTAGTGTTAAATTATACAAATTACAGTCTCTCTTCTTCCTCCAGAACCATGCGTCATTGAATGCAGTATTAAAAACAGAAAGGAGTTAAAGTATGTTTGCATGCATAGTCATACATCCTACCTTTGGATCTCAGTTATGCCAAGTAAATAGCTCTCTCTTGCTCTCTCTTGTTTTAAAAATTGTGTAGACTCCTCCAGCCCTCACCTGTTGGCACTGCTACAACCACAGTCTTCAGAAGCCAGAAGCTATTGCTCTCTGATGTCTTTCCAACAGCATGTGTAGAATATGCTTGCTCTCTACCGTTCTCACTTGGAAAATCTGCCATCCCAGAGGTAACATTCTCAAAAAAGCACCAGGAGTAAATGGGCATGAAGGCCAAGCTCCTGCCTTGTCCAGTGCTGGTCCCTTCAGGTGACTGTATCAGAGGTGGTGCATAGCCCAGCAAAGCTGTTAGAGCATAGGCAATGCTACTGCTGTTACTTAATTAAAACAAACAAACAACCCCCCCCTAAACACACACACAAGAAAACAGAGGGGAAATTCAGTGTACATGAATTTGGCCTGTTTTCTGAGAGTGAAAATGGGATGAGGCCAAACACATGGGCTACACAAATCCATCCATAGTGCTTTGTTTCAGGATGTTAAAATAATTACACTTTCATCTGATTAGTCTCTTAAAAATGTAATTTCATACTACCCTTTTTTTAGAATGAGGCAATATGCTTCATTTGTAACTAACTGGGGCACACCGATAAGATTGAAGCCGCCAGGTGGAACCAAGTCAGTGCTGCCCATTTTTAACATGGTATGATACATAGGAGAACTCCTACCAGGATCTTAGAGGGCAGGTTAATACTTAACTGCTTAAAGTCAAGTACACTTGAAACCTACTCTTTTTCATGTAAATAAAGCTCTCTTTTTATCTACTTGTGGTTCACCAATGTAATCTTTATTCTTGAAATCGTTTATAGAGAAAACGAATGCTACCTGAACCAGATGCTGCTAAACATGCCAGTACACCAGTGCAGCATTTACGTCCTGAAACAAAAAAATGCTTAAGTCCCCTGCAAACAACAAAACTTCAAAGAATATCAAACACGATTTACAGCTCAGGGGTGGAGAGACTTCTTCCCCATCTTTTGTCTTTTTTCTTCAAGGGACAGCATGCTGTTCAGGCAAATCAAAATCCCTCCCTCCTGGGCACTGAAGACTAGTTCATGCAGATGGGGATTAGCTAAATTTTTACCACTTGGGAGAAAGTGATGAACAGGAGTGAGTCGTTGAGCTGAGGCTGTATTTTGACTACAGACGCTGTTTCACTCTGTGTGGCTGTAGGGTTGTCACCTCATTTTGGTGCCTCAGTCTTGGTATCTGTAATTTGGGCATAATAATTTTTAAGTGCTTTTCACATGGATGACAAGACTTTGTGCCCTTTCTTATGAACAAACAGAGCTTTATACATGTTCTACAGATTATCTTTGCAGATCTAAGATGAAATAATAAGAAACTCAGAGCAGTAGCTGCCTTAGTGAGAACTGGCAGATTAGAAAACCAGAACTGGTGGCAAAAACTATCCTCTCCCATTCTACACATTTAAGGATGCCATAGGGCTAAACTTCTCCCTTTCTAAACATGGACCCTTAGTAAGGCTCCAAGTGGAAGCTGAATCTGAAACCCTCAATGATTTTGGGGGCTCACTGGGACGAACATATGGGTCTGTATGGCTAAGTGTACCATCAACAGAGAATCAGTTTATAAGCCTGAAGAACAACACTGTTTCACTGGCAGTCTGTTTTGCTGCCTATTTCAAAGCATCCTGTATGAGATGGGCTTTCTGAATGAGCAAGGGGAGCAGAAGAGGAAGTAGCAGCTAGCAGACTTCTTACTAGTGGCAGAAGCGGTGACTTTGAATTGACAAGTATTCCTCAAAAGCAAACAAAAACTGCAACAAATCATCCATAAAACGCAGTCAAAAAGGACTTCGTTTAATTAGTGATATGTAAAGACTTTTGCATAGAAAAAAGGTTAACAAAGTAATGCATAAAAGACCGACTAGGTACAGTATTTTTAAAACAAATATTTTAAAGTATATTTTGCATAATGTTTAACATTCTCAATGCTTATTGCTTTCTCCACACAGCAGAGAAATCAAGTGCATAATAATACATGCTGTGTTTTATTTTTTATTTTTTACATAAAATCTCTAGTTCTTGTCTTGATGTATTAAAATACTTAGGTTATTTTAAGTCACTGTAATAAAAAATGAAAGCAAAACATTTTATGCAGCACTAGTTGTCTGGGTATTGACAAAATAATTTACTGACATCCCCTTTAATACATTCATTTGGTTTGGAATCAAACCCACATTACAATGTTGGCACGTTAATAGCCAATTTAAAAATTATCCCTACCGTAACTTCATTCATACCCAGAGAGATCGTTATCCCAGAAGTTGATAGTAAAGAAGAGGGATCTTGCACAGAATCGGCAAATGTAAATGTCCAAATGCAGCTAAATAAGTTAATTTGAACTCTTACAACATTGAATCTCTTATATTGGCACGAATCAATCATATCAAAGTGTGCACACTTTAAATAGGTGGTTACTTCTGGGTGCATGATAAATTCATTGTTTGTACAGATACAAGCTAGCACCATATTTAAGCCATAAAAAGGGTGCCTCAAGACTCACAGGCAGTGCTGAAACGTTCATTAGTCCAAGCACTGATAAGATAATTGCTTTTACCAATACTATGCTAGATGTCACAATTTGGCAAGTCTGTACAAAGAAAGTAAACTAAGAAAGCGAAAACTAGGCCTGTCAAATGGAACATTCTTTCTCAGCAATCTTTTGACTAAGTAAACCTGTCCGTTTAAAGAGTAACACTTTTTCCTGGAAACATATCAAAGTTCTGAAGTTTAAGGCAGGATTTCCCCTCTCTCCTTTGTCATTTCCATACCTGTGCAATGTTATTTGTTTTAGCAGAACACACATATATATACAGGGTTTTTTAAAATTATTTTTTAAATGTCAGGCACTTATGCAACTCAAACTTTTTGTCTAGCCTCAGGAGACTTGGTAGGTACCACCCCTCAGCTCTCTGCCAAATAAAGATGCATAGCTGGAGAATTATTAGTTCTAGTGTCTACATATTTCCCAGGAAACTTCTAAATGCTGGTATGGGCAAGATGTTGCTGAAAGCCACTGTTGCTCCCTCAAGGTGTCTTAAGCAAAACAAACTGAGTCAAATATATCACCCGTGTCCTCTTTGACGTCTGAGGTGGGACTAGCTTCACCGCTCCTTAATCGGCTTTCGGGCATCTGTAAGGCTATGTGTGTGCACACAGCCCTTGGCTGAAGAGGGAGGACACTGAGACGCGCACGGTCCAATGGAGGCGCACGTGTGTGTGTGTGCGTGTGTGTGCGCGTGCACACGTGTGCTTGGGGACAGGAGGGAGCCAGAAGTGGGCGGGAGAGGGGCTGGGGGGCCTTAGAAAGCTCCGACTTCAGTCCCCCAGGGCCGGTACGGTTTGCTACTCCCTCCGCTGCCGGTCTGCGGCGGACTGGATGTTGCGGCCACGGCTAGCGGCGGGCTGATGGCCGTGGCGGCCGCCACGGCAGCAGCAGCAGCGCTGGGGGGCAGCATGGGGAAGGCTCCCGTGAAGGACAGGGGGAAGCTCTGGGCGGCCGCCGTGGCCGCGGCGGCAGCAGCGTGAACAGTAGCCGAGAGAGACAAGAGAGAGGTAGAGAGAGGTGGGACGCAGGGAGCGACACTGCCAGCGGCGGGGACCCGAAGTGCGGCGTCAGTGTGGGCGAAGGTGGCCGTGAGGAAGGCTGAGCCGTGCGGGGGCACCTCGGAGGAGAGTCTGCACGGGGCCGCCTCGGAGGAGTGAAGTCCGCTCTGCTGCAGGAGCGCGGCCGGCAGGTGGTGGAAGGCAGCCGTCCAGTGGTGCGGGTGCAACGGGTGGTGGTGGTGGGCCATGGATGAGGTCATGGCGACAGCTTCCCGCTGAGAGGCACAGGTGCTCAGGTGAGAGACGAGCCTCACACGCAGTGGGTCGGACGTGTCGAGGCCTTCCACCGAGGTCAGGTACCTCGCTACTTCGGTCAAGCACTCCCGGAAACCGATGCTCATGAAATCCATGGCCAGCGAATGAGCGTCAAAATAACCTGCAAGGGGAGGGCAAAAGATGCATTCAGTGTCAAGCTGACTTCTCAGCCAATGTTAGGTGGCACCCAGCTAAGCTGATCCTCGCTCAGCTGCTGGAGCAGCTTCCATGTATGGGTTAAAATTTGCAGCAAGAGAAGTTTGTTCTCCGATCTGTAAATGATTTGTGTGACCATTCCTGTAATGCAATAGGCTACAGTTGTTTTCGCAAACAGTATACAAATGAAAAGAATTAAGACCATAAGTACTCAAGAATCTTCAAAAAGCTATATGATGCCTCTTTGGAAATTCCTCAGCAAGCTTTTGCAGTGTAGTACTGACCCCGTGTGCGTGTGTGTGAATGAGACATACACACAAAGAAATAGGCTGAAGATTAGAGAGCTTGCACATACTATGCTGCCTACGCTTTCATTCATAGGCACACTCTTAAAATCTACTTCTCAGCACTTTGAGATGGTTGTTTTAAATGCTGCTGGGGTCTCGTCTACTCTGTAGAGTCATTAAGACAGTATGACATACGGTGTTATTTAACTACAAACTGAAACCATCTTGTCATGACTCTGCACACACACAATAAAAAGCTGTACTAAGAAAACGTTTTATGTAATGCCATCGCAAATTTGGAGATGGAAGACTGACAGTCATGTGGCCCATGAGGTATTTCAACAAACAGCAACTGGAGCTCCACAGGCGTGGGACAAAAAAGCATTTGGAAACAAAAAGTATTATTAAATGCACATGAAAACATACTCACTTTCCGAAAGGGGTTAGCATCAAACCTAGTGTTTAAGCCATGGCTCTTCAACTACAAAAACCTATTCCACTTTAGTTTAAAGGTAGTCTCTTTAGACATTAATGTCCTATCCATTCTTAAGTAAGAATGGTGTTTTTTCCGCTTGACTTCAGTGAAAATATTTAAGTATGTGTGACTGTGATGTTTGTTAGCATACATAGATCAAGTCCTTTTATTATAGAGGATTCTGGCAACAATACTTGTATTTAAGCCTTGCACTTTCTGGAATTAAAAATATCTAATTCTTTTCGAAAAATTCTACCAGTTTAGATGGCTGTTTTCACATCCATCAACTCTCAAGCTAGAAAACAGCCTTTCTGTTGTCTGCCACATACAACTTCTTGCCAAATTCTGATGGTGCTTTTGATGTAAGCCACCTTGCTCATTTGACAGCATAAGACAAAACCCAGGAGAAACCATCACTCTGTTACCAGACTGATGAGCAAAACTGGTCAAGGATTTTTGTCAGAAAGCACTGATTCCTTGCAACTTTTTCCTATCAGATCCACTGCAACCAAATGGTATGTGAAATTGTACTGGTTTGAGTGAACTTCTGATAAAAAACAGGCAGGAAATCTCTGGTAAGCTAATAGGATACCTGCTTAGTTGCCTGACAGCTTGGCATAAAGTGAGCCTCAGTGTCAGAGACTCCGGGACTTCCTGTGACTTCAGCCAGCCTCATGCAAAGCCAAAAACCGAAGTCCCAGCTCCGGTGAGGACTCGGCTCCTGGCCGTGTCTCAGCAAACCTGGGCGTCCTGAGAGTGCTCCTCTCAAGCCAGGGCTTCCCAGCTTTTCCAGTGAGTCCTCCCTTGCACGAAACTGGAAATGTGGGAGATGTCATTGTCTCCAATTTTCCCTGAGTTTAAGCTTCTCCCTCTTTGGTAAAAAGTCCCAATGCCCTGACCATCCTCACTCCCTCCCTGTCAGTCTTCGACGAGGTGGCTGAGACATGACGTCGGGATGGGATGAGAGATGGGGCTACCATGCTCCATTTTGCTACAGTTCTGATGGCTATCTTTTCCAGGTTTCTCCCTTCCACAGGAGATTTGAAAATGACTGTGTTTCTTTCCAAAAACCAAGAGCATCTCCCCCCGCACACACTCACGCTCTGGAGTTTTGCAGAGCGTGGAAATTCTCAGGTGCCACTCAGCTGTACCAGCAACCCACCTTCTCGGCAGCCAGGACACAGGCTAAGCCACTCAAAAGCTGAAAATCTTCCTGCCGGTTATCAACAACCGTGATGAGACCAACCCAGGTGTCAATCATCTGAGTTTACTTCGCCACCAAGATGCAGTAAAACTATACCAAGGTCGCAGTGAGAGCTACTTGCTGTCAAGAGATTACTCTTCCTCTTTGCTTGCTTGCACCATCGGCAAAAAGTGCTGCCCCAGGCCAAAATAATAACTCCACGTCAACCAAAGACCATTGCCCACACCTGCGCTGGGGCAGCGGAGGCATATGCTCCACGGAGGACTTCAGAAACGGGTAGGCTGCCTGCTGCCATGGCTCTAAGAACAGCCCTGAGAAGGACAAAGCACCACACTGGCCTTTCTTCTGCTGTACTCGCCTCAGCTTGAGCTTGCTACAGATCGGCATATTCCTCCCCTGGCTTTCCTAGCCACTGGTCCTCCCCTGTACCGGGCATCCTCAGTTTCTGCAAGAAAGGGAAGGGGACAAGCTCTCCCCAGCTCTCAGCATCAAGGCGTAGAGGGCTATCGGCACCCATTTCTCCCTTCTAAGACAATAGCTGTTGTCTGTAGCCTAAAATGATGGGGATCCTTTTCTGCTGATCCAAGGAAGTTTCTGGCTTATAAGATGAGTTATGAAGTGGGAATAGCTATGCTTGCAAATAAAAGAAATGCCTGCCTTAAAAATACCCTAGGAGTTTGTTTTTAAAAGCTGTTACTTAGGTTGCAAAGTAAAACATTAAACAAGCAGGAAATGCAGATTTAAACTCTGCCTGATACTGATTTGCAAGCGTCTTTTTTTTTTTTTTTGAGTTCCTTAATCTGTACAGTGAGATTACTCTTATCTCTGGGTCAGAAGAAGATAAAGCCAGAGTATTTGTGAAACACTTGGATATTATTGTTGATGTGCCACCCACTACAGACCATGGAATAACAAGTAGGGCTTTGAAGGGCGTTGAATGAGGCTGTGGTTACCTAATTGGCAGCAGTAGGCTTGAGGTGGTATAAGCAGGCATCACCTCTCCCTGCACCTTCTTCCTTCCCCAGCACCACCCACCGGCAACCACAGAAATGCTTGTGTCAGCCAAGCGCCGGGAGAGGCATGAAGGAAGGAACCAGTGGCTAAAGAAGAATGTGTCCGCGTAGACTGGTGCTGCTGACAAAATCCTGTTTGTCCGAGTGCCGCCAGCGGCTGTGGCCCTGCAGATGCCTCTCCCAGGCCAGCAGCTCCCATCCCAGCCACATGCGTCTGTGACCCCAGCAGCTGAGCTAGCAGAACGGCCTGTGGGCCGCTGGGTCAGACCTAGGTGTAAAATAATCCCCCACGCACACCTTTTTAGGTGAGGAGACAGGGAGAGGAGGGTCACTTTTAAATCAGATGAGGCCTCTGACTGGGTTCATCTCCTGGCCCCACCAAGAGCGATATTGTTCAGTACCAACATCAGAGGAGTGGGAGCTGTTGAAGCCTTACAAGAAATGATGTGGAACCACGGCATAAAGCAGCGATCAGGAAGGGGTAACTGAGCTACACATCGGATGGTGAAGATAGAAAGAAACAGTAATCACTTTCCTCAGCATTTGACCACGGTTCATCCTGTGCACCAAACAAGACAGACCTTGTGGAAAACCAGCATGCAGTTGTGTAACAGAAGACTGCGCCATCACGTGCACATGCAAGAGGATCTGAATTAGAATTGCACAAGCACTGTAAATTCTGGCATTTCATAACTTTCAAGAGCTTGGCTTTACCAACTAATCATTATTCTTCAAATGAAGTTTCTTCCTGTATGTACTAATATAAAAATATATTTAATTTTGCATATTTTCCTAGGAATCAAGAGGTGTGTCTGTTAGATCAAAGCCAATAGAATTGCTTTCTCCTCTGACAGCATAAACTACCCATAAATGTTAAGCTTCCATGGACTGCTAGCAAAGGCCTGTTAACATCTAGAATATATGCAAATCAGCTGTGTATTAATTTAAAAAAATAACAGAACACCAGCCTTCTACACGCTTTCCTACATCTATTTGTTGTTAAATATATGCTAATCATAAATTGAATTCTATAATCACTGCAAGGTATAGAGAGGTGCAGTAATTCAGTTACAGGCTATAAATGTTCAAGATTTTTTTTAAAAAAAGGAGAGGAAAGAGAAAAATCCCATGTGGCATAATGGGGCAGTGAAAAATTGGTTGGTTGCATGACAACAATATAAACTGTATAGGTAATCAAGGCTAACTGCATGGGACATCGGACCGTGCTTACAGAAAGCTAGCAAGTTTTTCGCTCAAAATACGTTCTGAAATCATGACTATACAAAACACCTCATGGGTGGCTGAAATCATTTGGCCTCCAGCCTTGGGGCTGTCAGCTTGCACAAGTGAGGCACGCTGGATCCACGGCAGTCAGCTGATCTAATGGGTCAGCTAGTGCAGCCGCCGCGTCACTCCAGGACTGACTAATAAGGAACAGCGGACATACAACTATAGCATGTAAATACGCATGAAGACTGCACTGCTATCAGTCTACCCGCTTATTTCATCTGATATCTAGAGCTGCAAATAACAAGACTGGATTTTGTTCTGGCAAATGAGACAGTCTGATCTTGCATTTTAAAGTCTTTCCAGAACAAAGAAAATATATAAACAATATTGAAAGTTCCTCTCCATCCACTTCCTTTGGTATAGCTGCCGTATAATGAGTTTTAAGGTTGGTTTTGTGCTACACAATTGTTGCCACAAACCTCCTGTTTATGTTTGGTGTTTGTGTATTTGTTTTGTCTCCCTGTGCAGATTTCAGTGCTCTTTGGAAACCCCAAACAAATCTCTGACTGGGCTGCCTGTGAATGAAGCCTTTACTCCCACAGTGTTATGAAAGCAAACACAAGTCCAGGGTCAAGTGCTTCTTTTGTCCCAGTAGTTCTTTCCCACGAGTTCAATCCTGCCATTAGCATTGATTTCCACTCCTTTAATCTGGAAACGCCTATCACAGCCCGTCAAAGCACTTTGCGGAGGTTTCCCCAAAAACGAGAAAAGAAACCATCGGCTCCTTACCTTTACCTCCAGTCGCCTGAAGCATCTTCAGATGATCCACTGTCATTTGCAATATTTCCGCTTTTTCTAATTTGGCAGATCCCTTTGAGATAAGAAACTTGTATAAATAAAGGCTTACAAGTGTTAGAAGCTTTAATTTGATATATACTTTCCACTGAGATCAACCTTATGGTTTCAATTTCCCCTGTCACTAGGACTTTCTCAGCTTAATTCTTTTGTGAGCATCTGCATCCCAGACTTTGTCTAAGGACTGATGCTGTCCATGTCTGGTGATAAATGCATCAGCACGATAATTTTGCTTTATTAAGGCTATAGCTCAGAGTAACTCTGGCCTTGAAGCTTGAGTAGATACAGCGTCTTCCAGAAATGAAATAAATATGTAACTTTCAGCAATTTCCCCTTAAACAGAGAACCAAACAGAAATGGAACCATGGCATGGCAGGTCTGTATGGATATTGATAAAGACCCTTCTGTAACATTGTTTTCTGCTTTTACCAGTAGGTGTCCCTGTGGACACATCCCAAAAAGTATTCCTGTTTCTTAATAGCCCATTAATTTTTGACATGTCATTTGGCTGCTGGATACTGTATTCTCATTCTCCATTGAAAAAACAATCACATGGTCCAGTTTTTCAAATTCTTGAGAAGCCCAATTTGCAGGGATATGAAGCTCAACATTGTGAAAAGAAAAACCTTAACTCTTCCATCAGTAAGAATCTTCCATTACCAAGGCCAGCTCACAGTGCTATAGGTGCTCAAAAAATATTAAATGCAAGTCCGAAAGCAGTATTAATGTGTAAATAAAACTACTTTGTGTGGCAGCATTTCCTTGAATATACAGAGCATGCCCAAATGACTGAACTGAACACCAAAATATTATTCCAATGAAAGAGATAACCCGTTGGCATCTGTTAAAATAGCCTCCTCGGAGCCGCACAGGCTTGGGCCACCGGAGGATCGCACCCTGCGAGCCAAATCCTGCTCTTAGTTATCACCCATGTGACGTCAGCAGCTCCGAAACCTCAGCTGGCTTTGCCCAGGTGGCACGCTTGCAAATAAGGTGAGAATTACACACTCCTCCACAGCTCTGCTCCACAGTCTTTAATCCCCACGATGGGATCCTGGAGAGCAGAGCTGTGATTTAGGGGCAGGAGAGAGGGGAGGCGGAACTGAAACTAAACCTCCAACTTGGAAACTTCAGGGAGCTAAGTGTCAAGGAGATGAAAAAAACTTTGTCCTTGGCATGTTACAGAAAAATGGTGGCGTTTCTTGAACAAAATACACCACATGCTCATTTTTACATCAATACATTTTTTTAAATTCAGTTATTGCTTTCAGCATCTCATCATACAAATTTTCGTGCGCTTGTGAATTTCCAGGTAGAATTCTGCATTTTACACGCAATTACACTCTGCACTTTTCTCAGTCTCAGCCTTTTCCATAGACACAGTACAAGCTGTCTCAGTGAGAGTGACTAATAGCTAAAAACTGCATGTTGCTGGGTAATTTCCAAGGGCTTTGTAGGACTTGTTTTATAAAGTTTGTGGTTTTCAAGAAGTAAACAATAAAATGGGACAAACAACTGTTGTCTCTTGCCTCTATTTCATCTAGCTGAAAATACCTCTGTCATTCCATTTTGTCTGAACCTGTGGAATGGCACAGTTATGACTGCTAATTATTAAAAGTGTATTGCAGGTGACAAAAGCGATGCTTTGACCATGATTACTATGCTTAAAATTTCCTTTTGTTTAGCTTCTGTTCAAACCAGGGACGTAACAGGCTCCAATACCGTACGGTGCTAGCCACTCTTGGATACTACAGAAATTCAGCACCTCACAGGCCTGGTCTTAAAGTTTACTTTCTCTTTTCTATTTTTAATTACAAGGAAATTGGGTTCTTTATTTTCAGGTTCCTTTCACTGAAACTTACTGACAACCTTCAAATATATTCAGTAAAACAGGAACAATGTTAAATATTGAAGCAAAATCCAAAGAATAAAAGTCAAGGTATGAAAAAATAAATAAATAATGTAAATTACATGGCATAAGTAAGTGCCATACACTTTTTGTAGCACACTTGCATTCTAAGCTTTTGGTCTGTGATTTCATGACTATGGAGCTGAACCAAAGTTCACTGAAGTCAGCTGGATCCTTCCAGCCTTCCCATTGCATACTTTCTCACTGAAAGTCTTTGAAAGTACTGCTAACTACCCTAGCTCATGCTATATGGGCCTAGTCCCACTCCTAATGCACTATTTCTAAAAAGAGATTTACAAACTTGAATGATCTAGAATAATCGAGACAGTCTAGTCTCTTTTCTAGGACACTGGACTGCTGAGTGCACAACTGAAATTAAAAAATAAAGGTTCTTTAAAGAAGGGACAATGGTGGTTGTATTTAGACAGAAGAATAATTCACCTACAGGTTTATTGTTGTTGTTGTTTTTTTTAATAAGGAGTAAAGCACATTTTTAAACGAAACCACTACTGGAATTCATCAAAAGAACAGAGACAACATGAACACTGTTACCCTTAAGGGAAAAACAAGGCAGAGAATGGAAATGTTTTTCAGCTTTATGATGAATTATGTTTCTAATAGTTTTGCCACAACAAAGCGTTTTGTTGAAATGCCTGCTTTGTGCCAGATCAGGACACATACAATATTATTTTAATGAGCTATACAAGAGAACTAACATTGCCAGATGAGATACAGCATTTTAAAAAAAAAAGGAAAAAAAGAAAAAAAAAAGGCTTACTTGTTTTTCAAAAGCAGTTGGCACAAGCCTCCTCAGCTCAGATAAACTGTTATTTATACGATCACGGCGCCTTTTCTCTATAATCTATTCCCAAAAACAAAACATAGTAAGTTTATAAAAAGTGTTGAAGGCCAAAATCACAGCACACATGCAAATTGTCACAGGGGTAAATAGTTAAACAGAACATACCCCTCTCCTTTTCTTTCTGGCCATAATCTGAGATGTTGTTGTTGGGGAATTTGATCGAATCACAGAACTATTGCTTTGCCTGTGAAACAATAAAAGTATGTCAGGTGTTGCATAACTTGACACTGCTCTTTCAAGATACCTTAGGTCACCACATTAAGTATTCATAGTAATTCTGTTACTGTTTTAAATGCCTGGAAGATGTGCGTTGCTTTGCGCAGTACTTCTGATATCAAGAGAGAGATGATTCACATTTGATTGCCCCAGCACACATTCTGAATTGACAGACTACTGAAAATAAAGACCCTTTCTGAAAGCAGTTCACAGTCCAGCTCAGCTAATTTAGGTTTAATCACACATATGCCTATAAAATGTCTATGAAAAACAGTCTAAAGAACCGAGTCCAAAAAGAAGTCAATTATTTATGCATGGTAACAGCAACGGTAATTATATGTATTCGTATACATATAATGTCACAACCTCTGCCTGGCCTGCCAGGTTTTAACATCCCTGCCCATCACTGTGGTAGCCAATTTAACCTCGAATAAGTAAAAAGTCAGTTACCCAGCGTAAATCTGTTCCATAGTCCGGTGTCAGGAAAATAATTTAAAATCCACTTTGAGAACTATACTAACCGCAAGTATGAAAACGCTTTTACTTTATCATGAGTGAGCAAAAAAACCAGTAGCTTTTGACACTAATTCGCCCACTGATGTGGACAAGACTGGGCTCTGGGACATGTGCCTCTGAATTGGCGGGATCAGCTTTCAAAGCCAGCGCTGTTCCCGCAGAGGCTGCACCGAGCCCTCCTTCAGCAAACAAGAAATCTCACCCTCAGCTTACAGAACTTGCTGCAGTTGCCATTCAACCGCTGGATCACCGCTTACTCTCCTGAGGACGCTTCCGACCGGTGCTGATTTATTCCGGGTGCTCAGCCTGGCCAGCGACTATTTTTTGTCAGGATGCGGTGGGAAATGGCAAGTTTCGCGGAGCCACCGGGCGCTCGGGGCCGCGCTGCGGGGCCGCGCACGGGGGTCGCCTCGACCTGCGGAGGGGCAAAACCTTGCCGCGAAGCGGAGCGCGGCCGGGAGGCTGCAGCGCGGCCGCGGCCCGGCCCCCCGCTCCGCGCCGCTCCGCGGCCGCGCCGGACCCGCCGGGGAACGCAGGGGCGAGACTTGCGCCTGGGGGCCGGGGGGGACCCACTTACCCCGAGTAGTTATTCTCGCTCCCCACGTCTATAGTCTCGTCCATGTCGCTCTCTGAGGTAGTTTCCTCGCAAGGTCGCTTCATTGCGGGTCGAGGACGCGGCGCAGCCGACGGGGGGAGAAACCGGGCGGGGGGCAGAGAGATGAATAAATCCGGGGGGGCTGCGGCGCGGCACAGCTCCGCACCGCCAGCAGAGCAAGCCCTCTCTGAGGCGCTTTCCCACGCCGCCGCTCAGCCTCAAGCCCGACAGCCCGCCCCCGGCAGGGCCCGCCCCGTCGGGGGTGACGGGTGGGGGCCGCCCACCGGGGAGACGCGGGGGGCCGCGGCCGCCTGGGCCTCGGGGTGCGGGCTGGCTCCGGGGAGCGGAGCGGGGCAGATCCCCCCCAGCACGGGCCTGGCAGCACCCCCGGGCCGGGTGTCCTGGGCTCGGGGGCGGCCAAGGCGGGGGGCGCCCTCTAAAAGGAAAAAAACCCCAAACTTGTTCGAGGTGGCGGGGTAGGAGCGGTAGCGCGGCTTCCCAGCGCCGCGGGGGGAAGCTGCCCCGCTTTCTTGCTGCGGTATTTGGTGGGGGCGCTTTGCTGCTCCCGGAGCTGGGTCAGTCGCCCCTCCCCCCCCAGCCCGTCCTGCAGAGCCGCCGTCGGGTTTCCCCGGGCCGGGCTGCGGCTGCCCCGCAGGCATCGGGCGCGGGGCTGAGGGCCCCGTCCCCTCGGGAAGAGGGGTGCTGGGGGTCCCCTGCCCGCCCCTGCGAGCGGCGGGGCTTGCGCTTCGCTCGGCGCGGGGGCTGCGCGCCCACGGGGCACCCGGCGGGTCCCGGGCACCTGGAGGTGGTAGAAGCCAAGTATGGAAATAATCATGGTTGAAAAGGATTTGGAGGAAGCTCAGAGGCTCAGTTGCCGGCGGATCTGTAACAGGCGGGTTTCGTTTTACTTTTGTTTGGGGATTTTTTCCCCGCTTGTTTGTTTGTTTCGTGCTCTCTATTCCGGATTCCTGACAAAATACATTGGGGGTATCTTCTCCTCAGAAATTTGATCGGTGTCTTTAAACTTCGGTGACTCTCTCCCCCCCCCCCCCCCCCCCCACTTTGCTACCTTTCTAAGACACTTGTCTTCAGCCCCCGCTCCAGGGACGCCGGCGGAGGGGTGCCGGGGGCAGTCGGGGCGCTGCCGGCGGGCCGGGCACCGCCGCGTTGCCGTGGCTCTGGGGCAGGCACGGAGCAGCCGGGAGCATTTGCAGCCGGGCTTCGGCAGCCGCCGGGCGGCGGCGGGACGGCCGCAGCGGCCGGGAGGAACCGGCCGCCCGGGGCTGCGGGGGAAACTCGCAGTGGCCGCCAGACGAGGAAAGGCGACCCTCCCCGCGGCATCCGGGCCGGGGCCGCATGGGGTGCGCTCGGCTCCGCGGGCTCAGCCGCGCCTCAGCCCGGCGGGCTCCCTGCGCGGGGGCCGTGCCTGCTCCCCGCGGGCCGACTCCGCCGTCGGGGCCCCCGCGGGAGGGAGCCCGCTGCTCGCCTGGCTCCCGCAAGCCGCAGCCGCCGCCGAGCGACGGCCGCTGCCCACGCGCGGTGCCCTGCGTTTGCCCGGGCCGCCGCGGTCTGCCGTATATTTAGCATCCGAGGATGCCAGTGAGTCATTTTTCCACCCGGCTGAGTTCTGCTGAAGGTACAGGTGGTTTTGGTTGGTTGTGGGTGTGCGTGCGAGAAAGGACGATGTCGAAAGAGAAACCCGCGCCAGCTTCCCCCCCACACAGTAATACTCTCCGTATAAACAATTTTATTTGGTGGCACGTTGAGTGTTTGCTCTTTCATGTGGATGTTGCTACTATGTAAAGGAACAGCGGGATTTCATGCCTCATTGCCCTACCGGGACATCCTTTCCGTGCCCGTGTTTGCAGTGTTACTAAAAACTTCGCTGCTTCTTAGACACAACAGAAGCGAGAGCTCGCAGGGAAGACAAAGGGAGTTCCCGGGGACACTTTTCCCACAATGGACCGCTTGAAGGTATCAGACAAAAAAAAAAGAAAAAAAAAGAAAAGAAAAAAGAAAGCTGAAAAAGGTATTAGGGCCTTTGGGGAGAAATGGAATAGCAGGGAGGGAAGCATGCGGTGTCCCAGTTCAGTTGAAGCCGCGCTTTAGAAATACGGGAGCAGACTCAGCTTTTTTGCTGTTCGGGCTGAAGTTCTCTGGTTAAAAATAAATACATAAATAAAGGCAAACGCCTCCCTTTCTTCGTGCTCTGTAACGGCACGGAAGGACCCGCCGGGCCGGGCCGCGCTGCGGCGGCCCCGGGAGCGGCCGGGGGGGAAATGCCCCGCCGAAGGAGTCGCCTTCCTGAGGGGCGAGATTTAGTAAGTCTGAACTTTAATTCAGTGTACATTTTAAGTCAGTGTACCTCGCCTGGGCTGCAGCTGTTCTAGGGGCGCCTGGAAATACTTCTGAAAAGGGGCGGCAGGCGTAAGGAGCTGTTTCTGAGCCCTCGATAAAATATTTTGATCACCCTGGGATACTCGTGCATTTCCGATCCGTCTCGGGGTTTTGCACAGAAATCTTTAATGTCACGGGTCAGCGTCGCTGGATTTGTAATTTCTGCTCACTTTGGACATAGTTCTTGCAGCCTTTCGATTTTTTTTCCTCTAGGGCACAGCTCTCCCGTGCTTTGCTCCTACAGAAAACTTAGCTAGCCCATGTTTACCTGCCCAGGTAGGGTTTGTGCTGGCGTTGTTTGCTGTAGGTCCGACTACTCAATCCTCCTGGCACCTTGCTGAAGTCCTTCCTCTAGGAAGCTGCTAATCCGAGCGTGCTGTTAATGGCTTTGGTGTTAATGAGCGCAGCTCAAGTACAGCCTGCGCCTGAAACTCTTGCAAAAGAAAGAAAAAAAACCAACAAAAAGACAGGCTGTCACCCCGATTTTATTTATTATTATTATTATTATTTTGTCTAATCTACCTGCTCCTTAGGGAAGGAATTACGGGCTTTTCCGGGAGGCAGCCGGGAAGGCAGGGCGCTTGCCGGGCGCGTTGCCAGCACCCCCGCGGGTGCCGGCCTCGCCGGCCGCGGCAGGTGCGCTGCGGAGGAACAGGGCTCCGCGCCGCCGCCGTCGGGGCAGCCCGGGCCGCCGCCGGGGGCAGGAGGCCGGCGCCGCCCGGCACCGCGGGCGCCGGGCCGAGCCGGGCCGAGCCGAGCATGCCCGGGGAGGCGCCGCCGCCCGCGGCCGGGCGAAGCCCTCGTCCGGGTCACTGTTCCCGCAGTTTCTTCCCCCCCACAGGTCCCTGGGGGGAGAAATGTGATACCGGTCGCCTCTCTTTCTGCAGCGGCTCCGCGGAATATTTGTTACAGAGGGATCACCCACTCTGCTAGGAATAAGTATGCGCTTACAGCAGGACGCTGAAACGCTGAGAAATGTATTTTTCTGAGTTTCCCGATTTCCTACCAAAGTTTTTCTTTCTTTTTTTTTTAAAAAAAGGGCTGGCTGGCAATGACTCGTTTCGCACCGTCGAGGCCGCTCGCCGGCCAGCGCGCACCGTGCCCCGCGTTGAAGCGGGGAAGCAGCGAAGCCCGAGGGCCCCGGCTCGGTGGGAAAGGCGCCGGCCGGGGGGAAGCGGCGCCGCGTCTCCGCAGCGCCCCGGAGCAGCTCTGTCTCTCGCCTCCCGCCCAGGCAGCCCGAGGGCGGCTCGGCATCCTCGCCGGCCCCACCTGGCCCGGAGCACCCCGTCCCGCCGCCGGCAGGGAGGGTGCCTGTGGCCCGCGACAACCGCGGAAAGTGGCGTTTCCTAACCCAAAACCGACGGCGGGGCTGCCTCTGCCGCTCGCACGGTGCGTGTGTGAGCGCAGGCTGCGGCCATGCCCGCCGGGGAGCAGGGACCGAGCAGTGCAAGAGGGCAGGCGATTTTTCTTTCTTTCCCCCCTTTTTTTTCTTTTTTTCCTCTTTAAAAAATGTGGTGCGAAGAGCAGCTCGGTGCGGCTCCCGGGCCTGGAGGCGCGGAGGAGACGGTGGGTCACGCAGGGCCAAATCCTTCTCGCCGGGAGGCGCCGGCAGCGCTCTCGGAGCCCCTGTGAAGCCCCTGGCCCCAAGTCTGCGGTTGCACGATTAAGGCGTTTTTAAAATCGGCTTGCGAAATAAAGAAATTAGGACATTTCTCACCAAATCTATAAAGTCTGACTCCCGTAGAAAAGTAAAGCTCTTTGCGCCCCCTCGCCTCTTCCCTCCCCCCCGCCCCCCGGAAAATAAATACGACATTGACTTCGGTAGGAGCTTTGCCAACGATTTCAGGATATGCCATTTTATGTAGCAGTAAGCTGTTGAAGATTAAGTAGTTAGGAGATTTTTAATGAACTTTTAAAAATGAGTATGGCCTCCTCAAAGCGCAGCAGCCTTTACCAACAGCTCTCTCCGAGGGGGTTCAAGATTGTCCCGAGCTTCTTTGTTTGACAAAGAAGGCACTTAAACTTTTAGTCTCAGAGCTGTGGTTTGTACTTTACCATCTCCCTTTTAAATAAACCTTTACATCTCATTTCATTCTCTCAGTGAGCAGCCTCTTACTGATAACTGTTCTATTACCTTTAAGTTACTTTCTCTTATTAGGAAGCTTTAAGAACAGTAAAAAAAAGGCAACCAGCATTCAAAGACTATGGGCAATGAAAGTATTTTCTTCTTGGTTAATGAACTCACTAACTGCTAGAAAAAGCTGGAAAACAAGAGAGAAAAGCCCTTCCTAGTTTTGTCTCTGATGTGATCATAACTAATGTATTAAATTGATTTCTGGCTAAGTTCATACCAAGGCACTATTCACAGACTGGAGAAAGAGCAGAGAACAGAGGAAACCAAATACTAAGAATCCGAAGGAAATGATGGTTAAAGCAGCTGAAGAGACTTCAAAATGTGTGGCTTTGCCTAGACAGTGACCACATATATGGGTGGAAGTGGATACGCAGCATTCCACAAATTTTTGCATTATAGAGGAGTATTTGACTCTTAGTTGGGCTGTAGGACTCTTACCAACAGGTGAGAGCAAGGGCTGGTGGATAGGCAGCTACTGCAGTGCTACAGCAATAACTGCATAGATACTGATACAGCTGCACTGCCTCAAGGTGGATGGAGTCCCACCTGTAGATCATTTCAGCTTACTTCCTTCAGTTTCAAGAAGTATAAAAATTGCACAGAGACCTACTTTAAGAAACCGCAATTTCATGTTGAATAAGAGTAAAAAGAAATAGCAAGGAAGGGAAATGCAGTAGCTATTTATAGATCTTTCTCAGTGACACCTTTTAATGGCTATCGTTGAGTTACACCTCTGCAAATCTACTGATCTCACTGTTCTGTTTTCCCGCTCTGGTGGAGCAGACTATCGGGTTTTTAGGCTAATCAATGAAAACGCCACGTCCCCTTGCAGTATGTCACCCCATTTTCCTGCTTTCGGTGCCTACAAAGGCCCATGAATGTACCCTCCTGGGGACCTCAGTCAGTAGGTGCTGTATGTTTGTGCAGTCCTCCCGTTAAATGCATGAAATGCTCTCCCTGCCAGCTGTCACTACTTCATAGGTGACAGTGGAAAGACAGGAATACCTCCCTGGGTTATGCCGAATCGAGCATCCACTGCTGTGCAGCCTGGAGATAATAGGGAAGGCTGAGCAGCACCCGAAAGAAGATGGGCTGCAGGCAAGGATGAGCAATGCGGTTGAGAGCCTCACCCTTAACTCTCCACCTTTGCCAGCTTCCTACGTGAGCTCAGGCACTTTGGACAACTAATTCAATTAACAAAAGGTGTAAGTTAAAAATGACTGCGAACTGTATTGAACTTCAATTTACATGATCTTATTCACAACAGAAATGGTGTCAGTTTGATTTAAATTAATTCACTTTCAAAATAAAATAACACTAAATTGAATAAAAGCAACTTTAATTTTGAATGGATGTCTACATAGAATTGTTTGTGGTTTAACTAATCCACTTTAAAAATTAACTCTATTAATTTTCCTGGGCATTTTCATCTAGCCTAGCTTGCTTTGTCTCTCTATTTTAGTCCGCTATCAGTAAAACAGAAAGAGTAATTGCCTGCTAACATTCTTAAGTCATTGTGTTGAAGGGGCTTGATAATTGCAGCATTTTGACTGATATTCAGTGTACATGTTATGCAAAAGCAGGTCTTGATTTCCTACACACATGCAACATTTTAGCCTGGTAGTATTTTACAAGCTCTGTACGCAGCTGTACATGACCACACAGGACATACAGCAGTGGAGTATTAGGGCCTCATGGTGCATTTTAAACTTACTCTGAACATCTCCTTGGCTTTGGCTCTGTGTTTTCTTCAAAGACAGGGGGGCCCAAGATTTAAGAACTCTCTAACTTTAGTTGTCTAAATGAACAGCTTCAATGATGTTAATGGGAACTAGGGCACTTTCTTTATTAATGGAAATCAGGTCACTTAACTACCAAACACAAATGTACAGAACCTAGTCTCACAGTTTTCTGCACGACACTGACTATGAACTTCAATCTATTTTAGAGGTAGCTCTACTAAAATTGATAGAACTATAGCAAGGATAAAATTTTCCAATTATAATGGAAATAGAGTACTTAGTTGTAGAGATGAGCACACAAGCATGGCTTTCTCATTGAAAGTCATTTCTGTTTAAAAGAATTTTCAAAGTGGCATAGCATGGTTTGACTAGCGCATTCTGTTGATAACTACGGAAGGGCTAGCTAAACACACATGTTGAAAATACAGAGCTTGTAGAAAAATTTTTATCAAAACTTGTTGAGTTTTGGACTAAAGGAATTCTTTTCTTCCCTCTTTCTTTTCCTTTTTTTCCTATTGTCTGCTTTCTGCAACATTTTCATTTATTTCTTAAATGTTTTCACTCCAAATGGGACTTTCTTCATGCTTTTCAGTTGCCAAAAACTGGAGAATTGTAATTATTTGAGTTTCGTTGTTTTTTAAAATATTTTCCAGAGGGTTAGGAAGGAACCAATTTTCAGTGAGCTCTAAGGAAACAACCGTGATGTTAGCTGAGCATTTATTTCTGCAAGAAAACAAAGTATTATCTTCAGGCTTCAAATCTAGCTGTTAATAAAAAATTACGTCACCTACTGCTCTAAAAATACTCCTATATATAGACTATAGCTATAATAAGAATAAGCAACTCCAGATATTCCGGCTAGATACATGGTATTTTAATTCACTTCCTCAGCAACAGTAGTCATTGTTGGCACCTGGAAGTGACTGTGAAAATATAGATCCCTGTAAAACTAGGTAAATACAAAGACACACTACACATCTGTTTGTCAGTAGAAGAAGTAACAATCTGTAGAAAAAGAAAAATACCAATGAAAACATCTTCCAAAGCTATGCTATAAGACGTTAAAGACCAAAATGAGCACTCAAAGGAAATAATCAGGCATAGGTTCAGTGAAGAGCCAGAGTTTTCTACCACAGAAGAATCTGGATCACAGAAGAATCTGGATCAGGATCTTAAGCTGAAAAGGTAGCCTGTTTTTCCCCAAACTGCCAGGAATGTGAAGGAGAGGTGAACAGTTATTTTAAACTCTGTAAGCTCCCTTTTGTCAATCACTGTCATTTTCCTAGGGAGAGAAATTACCTTCTTTGTCTTGGTTATGTTCAGGTCAGTCTTGTGTCTTGCAACTACCTGTACTTAAACACATATTTCTGTGATTCTTTAGTTAATATCATACTTCATCCTGCTGAGCTTAATCAGGAAGGCCTGTGTTGACTGCATATGACTTTTGCCTCAATAAAGAAATTGAAGACCTTCTGTAAAAGCTGGGCCTAGTTCCAATTTTCTTCTCGCTTCTTAAAAGGATGCTGTCAAGGTATTTTTTATTTATGGAGATAGAGAAACTATTTTTCCATCCTTCAGAATATTTTATTCCTTTAGTACTATTCTAGTTTAAAATCTTTCTGATTAATTTTATTCTGTATATCCTTTGTACGAGGTTGAAAATAAATATGGTGTTTATATTACAGGAAAAAGAGATAAGACTTTCTCGTTGAGAGGAAAGCTCTATATCACTGAAGCTCTGAGTAGTTTGTCAGACCAATCATCAGTGACTTTAAAAGTGCTCACCAACCTTTGTGGTGCAAGACCTGTAAAGTGTGTACAGATTGAAGCCTTTCCAGAATATTAAATGCTTTCTCTTGCTTGGTAAGTTGTTTTATTGTGTGATTTGTTTTTTTCATGGAGTCTGTTAACTAAAGAATACTTAAGATACTGTTAGTGAGAGAATGCTTTGGTTTTGGTACTTATTGTTTCTACATGGCGTTTGGATCTCACCTTTGAAACAAAAAGAGGTTTCATTTTTGGACTCCACCTTATCCCATTTGCTGGACTCCATTGCAGGACTCCTTGAGACAGCCAACACCATGTCCTTGAGCCTGCAATGACTTTGGAACCACAGCAAATGAATGTTTCCACTTCCAAAACACCATGAGCTCCCCAAGTGTTTTTCTGCTGATCTAAAGAAACTTTCTTTTCTGACCGATTCTTTTGGTTCATTACTCCCCCTTGAAACATTGTCCTCCGTGACTTTCTGTAAAGTCCTACTCCTCAGTTTCTCTTTCTGCTTTTTTAATTTTCTGTCGCTCTTTGTGAGTTGTACTCAGGTCTCCAACTTTGTTCCTTCCTTTTCCCCTATCCATCTCTGCGTGAAGCCTTAGGTGATCTTAAGGGCAGTGGCTCACAGAACTTGCTTTGTAGTAATAACTTGTCCCCAGCCAGAGTTGCCTCTTACATTATATCTTTTTTGAGAGGATCTCCTTCTTCCTACATCCCTCTCCTGTCTTTGCCTTTACACAGCCAATGCTGAATGCTTCTTTACTTATCCTTAACACACTTGTTTCTGTTGCTTTTCTGATGAGGTGATGGTGTCAGTTCTTCCAGTTATGGTAAGAATGGTTTATAATGCTGGTGGCTTCTCTTTTGCTTAGTCATGAAGGCTGAATCCAAGTCTGACTACCAGGTCTTCCTCCAAAAGCATAGAATCAACTGACTTTTCTACTAGATAAACAAAACTTTTGTTCAGGCTTCTGTCTGGCTTCCCAAACACATCTGTCATGGCTTCTGGGCCATTGGGAAAGCTGCTCAGTTCATCTTTCTGGTTAACGGCTCTGGCCGCATCAGTCCTGTCACTCGCTCTGGCTCCTCATTTTTACTCTGCCTGAAATTCCCTATCTTCACCACATTAGCCCCTCCATAGCCCTGCCTCACCTCTGTCTTTTCTCATACTATATTGTCTCCTCACCTCTTGCTCTAATCCCACAAAGCCAGACTTGTCTGCCTTCCCTCTTCCTGTGCACGTGAAGTGTGGTTGTAGCATTTGTGATGGGTCTTCCAAATGACACTGAGTTTGAGGTGGTTGCGCAGGGCTCCAAAAGGCAAGGGCTCTAGGCAGTTGTCTGTATCACATACTCAGACGCACACTACTTATTTTACAGGCTCAGTAGCTGCTCCCCAGTGCAGACTAACGCTAATACTTTTCTGATTATATTATAGTAGCACTGTAGTATATCTTCTGTTTTACCTTTTTATTGTTTCTCAGCCTAAGCATAGGCTCTGTGAAAGCCTGATGCTCCCAGGGTTACTTGGCATGTCCATGTCTGTAAGCAGACCTCTGACCTTCAAGTCTCTCTTCCCATCAGCCTTGGAGCTCCTGAAGGCTGCGAGCCCCACACAGAGGCACTTCAGGGTGCTTGACTTTTTTGTGAGGAGACATTTTGGAGCAGTGGCACTCAGGCCCAATCATTTGTCCACCTCTGCGGATGACCTCGGTTTATGCAATCGGGGGGATTTTTCGTCCCCTGACAGGGGAATTCCAGGCATTGGCTGCAGCGTGGTTGGGTCTGTCAGGGAGGAGGTGAGAGGGACGAGCTCCAGAAACCTCCCCGCTGCTCTCCTCCCTGAGCTGTGGGTGGAGACGGGGATCTGTGGGGAAGGCGGGTGCATGGGAATGCGGAGGTCCAGGTTTCTAAACAGGGGGCATTGTCTGAGATGATGAAATGGGCAGGCAAATCTTCCTGCTCTGACAGAGAGCCTGTTAGCAATGGGAGCAAAAGAAAGTCTTCATTCAGGTATTGATTAAGGAGAGGGAGTCAGCCACAGCAAGTGCTATGCCAGGGACCACTGCTAAACACCTACCTGTCTGAAAGAAGCTATTACCCATGCGATGAGTACAAGGCACTTGGATGCTCTGCTTCCAAAGCTGGGTACCCAGTACCCTACTGGGGTAGGGCTCAGTTGCTCAGGTACAGTTTCATATCGTGTGCTGCTTTTGCTGTGATTTTGAAAAGGCCCAAATCCTTTGCTATATGAGTCCATGGGCTCACTTGAGAAGTCCATTTGAAGTCTGTCACTTGTGTGATTTTACTGATCAGTATTTCATTTGTTCCATACAATTAAATAGCATAAATAATATTTATTTGGATTTTCAATACCTGTCTTCCAAACTGGCGCTCTCCAGGAATCTTAACTATCTGCTCATTAAACTCATCTTAGATAAAACCATAGCTATAAAGAGAGAAAAGCAGCTAACAGACCAGATGCAAAAAGGAAATGCCAGCAATGTATTATGCGCTAGGGAGAAGCACCTGAGGGAATTGGTGTCTGGGCCGTTTATTTCTTCTGTATTGATCTTAAAATGGAAGTAAGCAGACTACTGTGAGGTGCTGAAGAGAGCATACAGGATTATTTAAAATTCAGACCTGCCAACAGCATTGAGGACAGGGCTGTGACAGCAAGGAACCTGGAAAGCTCAGAAAGCAGATTAAATTCATGTAAAATAAACAAACCAGTTCACCTGGTAAAATACAATCATAAGGTGAAACAGGAGAAATGGGGGGCCATTCTAGCATACAGAAGGTTGCTGGATATTTCTAATGTAGCCAGTCTATAAAATGGCTAATGCAGCTCAGTTGGTCAAATGGCCGTGCACCTATGGGTCAGGCCTATTCAGATATTTGAGAAATAATCCTCAAAATAGTGATAGGTGTACAACCTATCACTGTTTCTTCAGTGTAAGAAGATGACCATTTAGACTGCTATGAAAGTTTAGGAAGAAAGAGGACAGCAAAGACTGCTTTCCGTTGGGTGTTCCATGTTATTCTCCCCTCCATTATTTTCAATGGTTTAAGGTTGCTCTTGCACTTACCAAGAAAGCTTAATAACAGCTAGTGATGCAAATGCAGTGTTTGGCCCTAGGAAAAGGCCCTTCATTTTTCTTCACATACATAAGATTTATCCTTTCTACACGCACCCACTGTTCAGAATTCCAGGGCCTCAGGTACCAAAGCACACTTAAGAAATAGATCGAAGCCAGTAATGTTGCCATGTGACAAGGCCAATTTATAAATATATACACATATTGGAATGTGAAACTCCTTCCCTCTGCCAAAACCTTAACTTCAGTGTCTTCCTTTTGAGAGGACTGTGGTGCTGACAGAATCACACAGTCATGGTGCATATTAAACAGCTAAAGCAGGAGGTAGAGCATAAAGGGAATATGACATAGAGATACAGAGAACAGAACAGAGATGCAGGAGTAGAACCAAAATATTTCAGACAATATCTCTTTACAGGTCATGTTCTTTTAATGTAGGCAGCCTTTCAGAGGAGGGGAGAAACAGGTTTCTGCTGGACTTGCAAAGGTGCCAGAGACCCAGTGTGAGTCGCCACAAGCTCCCCTCCTTTCTGTCCCCCGGACTGCTACATGAGAAGATTTTCTCCTGCAAGTCATAGTCTTTCAGTTCAAAACATGCCTTATTATTAGAAGTTTTACATGCATCAGAGTCAAAATGGGAAATATATGTAGAGAAAACTTCTGTGTAGTAAGGGAACAGAGTTTCATTGGTGCAAACACTAGTAGCACAAACAACACGTGTCCACACACTTGGTGTTACTTGCTCCCTGACTTCCCCTTCATTTTGATTGTCAAGGGCATTTTTTTTCCCTCCAACACCCCTGTCCTTTTTCACATGTATGCCTGTGTGGATCTCTCTTGATCCAGGCTGTTAAAGTGGGGGGAGATTTTAAGTCCGTCAAAAGAAATGGAAGAACCTGTTGAGTTAATTTTCAGGGTAGTCAGTGTTTTAGTTTTGGGTTGGCTGGACTTCTGATGTTTCGCTGAGGTTTCATGGTTACTGGCAAAATGACTAGGGAAGTATTTGACAGAGTCATCTAAAGGAGAAAAGAAAACGTCCAAACAGAACACATTCCATCACTTGACTAGCTTTTAAAAATATCTTTTAATATTTATGCATGTAACTTTACATCATACACAAAATCATAACGGAAGAGAAACACATCACTGACATCCTTTTCCCTACATCATTAAGGATCTTGTCCAATAAAGATTTGTTGAAATATCTCTTGTAAGAGATATTATGACCCTGAGAGCATAAGGAGTGGTAAACACTTGTTCTTAAAAATGGTTTAACTGATCTGCTGCTGTTTTATACTTAAGTAAGTTTGAGCAGTCCATGGGATGTCTTAGCCAAAGTCCTCTGATATCTTAGCGACAGGAATTTTTTCACTGACTTTGGTATTAGCGCCACTGCATAGTCTAGTCATTAACCACTTCATTAACCATTAAGTAATGAAATTAATGACTAGTGCTTAAAAACTGCATCTTGTTCATATACAATAAGTCTGCTTTTGAGTATGGTAGCAATTTATGTTGAAATATTTTGCTTGTATTTTTTTTAATAGCTCAAGCACTCTTCCTAGACTCAAAATACTCAGACTTAGTGGCTCCAACATAAAAAAGAAAATAAAATTGTACAAATGGCAAAGCTGCAAAACTCCAGTTCCAAGGGTGAAAGTTTTGCAAAGTGATCCAGTAATAATAAATGTAAACTTTGTTATGACCACTTGGTGTCATCCAGTCAGAGCTGGTTAGTTAGCTTCTTTCTCTTGACTTGGTTTTAGTGTTAAAAAAAACCAAACACATTTAATCTTGATTATCTGAGACCTAGGGAACCAATACTAGCATTTATCCTCTCTAGCTGAGCTCCTCAGAGAGAGCATTGCAGAGTCACTGGAAGACCACCAACTTTAACAGCTGTATTCTCTCCTCAGAAAGCTTGCTCTGGGGGCAGACCCAAGCACGGGACTGAGGCTTTTTGCTCTGCCTGTAAAGTTATTATGCTGTCAATGCTGTTGCACAGGTGAGCAGAAAAGGTGACTATATCCTGCTTGCTACATCTGAAATCCAATGCAAGGATCCGGTGTTTGGAAGACAGCACTATTAGGGGATGCAAATGGAGCTCTCAACAGCTCCTGTGCATATCCTGTGTTAGCTAAGGAGGGCTCCTCACTCACTCTGCAGAATGAGCCCTCGACCTCTTCCCAGTCTGCTGGTGAGAAGAAAATACACAGCCCCTGACTGAGACGAACAACTCCAGGTCTCTTGGGGGAAGCACATTTTTCAAAAATTCCATGTGAGGTGAAACACTTGGAATATTTTTTTGCTTTGTAAAGAGCCGCCTCTGCTCTGCTCTCCAGTTGGGCGACCCTGCAGTGGGTTACACCCAGAAAATGGGCTATTTGCTTGGAACCTGGAACTGAGACTTGGAAAATCTGTTTGTGTTTAAATCTGTACCTAATCAAATATCTACTGGCTCTGTGAGAAGCAGGAACATAGAGCAGACAGGGAGAACATTTCACACCGGTGGAAATGAACGGCAATGTTTTGATTTGGTTGCTTGCTGCCGTTTAAATTCAGTTTACCAGGAGACTGGTTCAGAGAGAGGATGCTTTTGAAAGGACTTTAATTGCTTCATATATCAGAGTTCACTGTGTGTTAAGTATTTACCTCTGCTGCTTACAGACTAAGGAGTCCAATCGTGTCGGGTGCTGCTTACCACAAAAGGGTATGGAGAGGATAGTGGAACTGAGACAAAACAGAAATAGAATTAAGTGCAATTAATAAAATGTGGCAAATACATAGCTGATTACTTACCAAAAAGAAAACAGCCATACCTAGTCAGCACTCTGACAATCCAGTTATTCAGAGTATTCCAGATTGATGTTGACAAACTGGAGGGAATTCACATAACAGTAACTCAAACCACTGTTGGACTTTAAGGGCTGGTTTATGAGAAAGATTAAAACAGCTAGATAAGTCTGTCTGTCTAAGTACTTGCATAGCAGTAATGAATGTGATATATTATACTGCATGGTGAAGGACTCAATAGAAGTTGAGGGATCCTGTAACCACTTACACAGTTGTAGGCTGAAAGCATGAAGAAAGGAAAAAACTGGGTAAGGATTGCTGAAGGAGCACAAGTGCTAAGATGAAAAGGAGAAAAGCTCATGCCAAACACTAGGAAATATTACCTCCTGTGAGAACTGTTAGGCTGTGGTCAGGAGTTATACAAAACCCTTCAGTTGAGTCATTTAAACCAAATTGTAAAAAGCAGTCTAGAAAATATGCTGTATTGGCACAGGAAAAGCCTAGACTGGGAACAACCAGCCTAATCCCTGGTTTCCTTTTTCCCCGAGGGTCCTTTACAGCTGGTATGGTAGATATTAATTGACTTAGGAAGAAGTAGAACAGGGATGGCTGGAGGCAAAGAGGGAAAATTCAGTACATCAGTTTTCTGCGTCTTAGGAGCTTGGTGTGGCCTCTCTTACTCACATGCAGTAACCCCACTGGCATGGACCATTGCACTGACAGGCAGGAGTGAAGCACGCTTTGTCCAGTAATGAGCTACTATGTCAACTCAGATCTAATCTTCTCTGTATCACTGATCAAAGAAGTCTGCTCAGAAAGGAACTGCTTGAAGATAAAATGGGACAAGCTGGGGGATCTGTAACAACCACTCCTGTTTCATCTGTGTTCACAGCCATTTGTGGCTGTGGAAAGGGAGAGTGAGGAAGGAGACTTGCAAAGACACGTCACCTGTCTGCGCTTGTATATTTTTGTCTCTCTCTCTTACTATCACAGGTTTCTCACATTTTTAGTTAAGAAAAAAAACCCAGCTGAAACTGTCACTCCAAACATTTGATGTTTCCTTCCTTTCCTGTATTGATAGAGCAGTAGTTACAGTGACTTAGGAGGCAGCTCTATGGCAGTTGGAAACAGTCTGAGATAGAAGAATAATTGTTCTCTTGGGACCTTCAAGAGAAAGCTGTAAGGTGAAAGAAATTGTTGTCTGTTACATGGAAAATATGGGGCTGACTTACTTGGCCTGCTGAGGTCTGACAAGGCTGGTGGTGCCCAGCTGAACCCATCACACACACACAATCACCAGTGTTTGCTTTCCCAAGGAGTCTTCTGCCCATGGCTTTATCCCCATCACACCTATCACATTGTTCACCTGGCTGAAACTAATTTAAAATAATGTCTCTAGCATAAGTACTGTCTTTATTGTGAGGGAATGTTTATGGTATCTATAGGGGCTCAATTCTCAATTCATATTTGTTGGAGAATCTTGTTTTTCTGTTTCATTTACAGACGAAGGTCACCTATGTTGTGAAGGTGATGAGTTCATTTCATCTACAGCACCTCTCAATGCATCATAGCAAAATGGCCCCAAAGACCCAAAGAATTAAGCACCTCATGAACTTGAATGTATTACATATTCACAGTACTCCTTTGAGCTGCAGAAATATTTTGTCTTGTAAAGAATATTGTCCATATTGTTCAGATGGGCATGGGATGGGCTAAATACTAGATTCACAAGTAAATTTTGAAGTTTTGACTCTCAGTGTTGCCTGGAGAAACCCTTCGCTATGAGTTGGGCTCCCAAAGTCTGTCAGCACGTGATGAGGAGAGTGAAGTACTTCAGAACAGCAAGTCATGCTCTAGGCTGTGTAGTTGCATGTGTAGCAGGCATAAATGATGCTTACATGATGCTTAGCAGGCTGCTAAGAAACACTGTGGGTATGTTGCAAGTCCCAGCCCTTTCTGGTCTCAGCTACTGACACAGGGCTGCTGTGGGACATACTCTGAAACTCTTTCCTGGAGGTAGACCCTGAAGCAGTTTGTGCTCAAGGTTCTCAGCATTGAAGCCCATCTGATCCTAGGTGAGGAGGGCTGGGAAGACTGGACCTGGCCCAGAAGGAGAAGGAAGAGAAGGAGAGAGCAAATATGAGACAGAGAGCTGGGGAAGAGCCCTGCTGCTGCTCACGGTTGTGGGTGAATCTCTGGTGAAAGGAGGAGGGAGGAGCCCACCAGCAGGAGCTGGCCAAGCAAGGTCAAGCATTAAACCCAGCTTCTCAGGGCAGTGCCATCAGCAAAGCAGACCACAGGGCTGCTATCTTCAGCAGGCTATGACCCTTGTCAGCTTATTGTAATGCTAATCACTGTAATAGCTTGTCAGCTAATGTAATGCCTGGACAGTAGCCTGAACAAGACTCTGTGCCAGTCTACTCACAGCCTACAGTGAAAGGGGAAAGATTTGTGAATTAGAGATATATTGCCTCATGAGCAACCAGCTTCTGTGTTGGAGATGTTGATTCTTCTCTAAACACTTGGGCCTTCTGGTCTAAAGATCTCTTTCCTTGCCATGTATTACAGCAGGAGAGACCAATCTCAGCTGCAATCTTTGTTCATAAGGATGTGTGGGTTGTAAGACAGCAGGTGGTTCTTCCCATGATGTCCTCTGACAGGGCCTTCGATCTTCATACCTGAAGTTTGTTATATTTTGGCAAAGGACCATCCTTTCTCACTCCATCAGACATTGTAGGCTGGATAGTAAAAAATGGACTCAGCTATTTTTAAATGGTAGCTGGGTCTGTGGTCTGTTTGCCTGATAATGTGTTTTTAGCAGAATATGATAGGTGTCCTTTTATGGGGGAGAGAAAGGAGTAAAAACTCCAGTGAATAAATACATGTTTTTTGTGTTTTCATCACTCTCCTCCTGGATTCCTGCTGTCGAGAGACTGCAAAATTCAAAGAGATTATTTTGACGGTTCCAAAAATGCGTCAGACAGATCTGAGTTTTTTTCCTTGTATTTGTTTATGTGTGAGTAAGCACAAGTATTACAGGAAACATGGAAATGTTTGGTCTTTAAAGAATAGCTGTGGAAAAAGACCTCCTACTGATCAACAACTGCTATTTAATGCAATAATTTTTGGATGTCCAAATTGCTGATTGTTCTAGTGGGGGTTACATTCTGACCAGAAGGGATCCCACCAGTCCCATGTCATCAGTCAGAGCGCTCTGAGAAGAGTCTTTTCTGCAGCCATTTCCTGCTTCAGAACAATGACAAATGAGAGATGACCATCTTTGCTCTCCACAGTGCAGTGAAGTGTTTAGTGCAATCTCTACGGTGTCATCAAAAGGGAGAAAAGGATCTGAGTCCCTGGAGTACAAGGAAGTGTCTTTGTCTCAAAGACACAACCCACTGCTTGATTATGAAGGCCCAGCTAGAAGAGAAAAACAGAAGATGTCTCACACTTGCTGAAATATTAAGGGTCATTATGGGTGTATTGGAAACTAGTTGGAAGGAGACTGGAGGAAGCCAGGAACTTACTTAAAGTTCACCAGAAGTTCCTCTGTTATGAAGTTCTTGCTCAGAGGCAGGGTCCAGCCCAGCTGGCAGTTTGGAGGCTGTCTGTGTGCTTTCATCAGCAGTGCTGGCATGCAGGCCGCCCGCTGCACACCAAAGCCCTGGCACTTGGGCTGTTTTGTCATGACACATTGTGCAAATTCAGATGTTCAGCTTTTCTCTTATCTATGTTTTGTGTCATTTTCTACGTTGCTGCTAGGTGCAGGTCTCGTTCAATCTTCCTGTGAGGTAGCTGCAGAGTGCTGCCGGCTGGTCTTTTACATGTGATATGCACAAAGCTACAGCCAGACTCTTCAGTTTGAACTGTGGCCACATTTGTGTTAAGTCTGATACACCCATAGCAAGATGTGTTCCCTCTGCCTGCTTCTTAGTGGGTACAAAATAGGGTTTCAGCTCCATGCTGCTGTGTATTCTTAATCTAAATGGGGCTGAAGACAGTGAATCGACAAGACCTTTTCATTTCGTTTTACAAGGCAGCCAGCTGATGCCAGGAAGGACTGCTTATTGACATCGATCATTACCCTGTTGATAGCCCTGGGCAGACTGCTTTAACTAGCTAGAACTGAATCCAGTAATCATATCATGGAAAACGTACATCACGTTTATTTCAGTAGCACATCTGAATTACAGTAGTATGAGTTCCTGGCAAAATTCTCACTGACTGTATCAGAAGCAGGAGCAGAGACATTTTCTGCTAGCACACATGTAACTGAACTGTATTGCACAATCTGCTGTGTTTAGGCAGGACAGTGAGGCTATGATGTCATGAAAGCTGTAAAATTATCCTCTAAGATCCTTCAGTTCAAACGCTATTCAGACAAATAAAGATAAGCCCCTGTATGGTGTTTGTAAAATTGTATTTTGCATTGTTTTCTTGACATGACTTTCCCTTCAAAAAGCAGAAAAGTTCTAATAGGAATAAATAAAAGATACCATCCAAAAAGAGAGTAATTACAGAGGCATCTCCTTTTACCCAACTATCTATACAAAATGATAATTAGAAAAAACAGCTAAGAAAGAAAAGCAACAACAAAACACAGATTTGAGACTTAGATTGATCATTTTTTGCCTGGGAAAGAGAGAACAAGGAGTTAATCATAAAAAACATTGGTATAATGCTGACTAATGTGTTAATGAATCCAATTTTTGTTAAATAGCATCAACATGTTAGATATTACATTGAAAAAAAAATGAGAATGAATAGTTGGCCGAAATAGTCACTTGAGCCTTTTTTTTCCATGGTAAATGTAAAATCTGTGATCTTTGTTCAACAGAATGACTGAGGCATGAGGCTTGGGCCTATGTTAAGTTGCCATGAACAGCACAATCCAGGTGGAATAGAAGTGATTTGCTTTGGAGCTTTTCTCAAGTAGGATAGAACTGCCCACTTGCCCCATCCCTGCAGCATGCAGTGTAACAACTAAATATTAATGGCAATTAAATTATAATCTCAATTAAGATGCTGATTTGCAAAAATTTATAGCTTCAGGAGGAGGACACCGCCTATGTCTTAGGGTTCATCAGTGCAAATATATATCTGCTCACTTTGTACATTAACTTTTTGTATTTGTGGTTGTTATCCTAGTTCACTGATGTCAAAACTCTAAATGGCCAAAGTGTCACTCTTTGAATGGTCCCTTGCACATCAGTAGGACTGTGGACAGTATGCAAAATTTAACATGTGTGTAAATCTTGTTCAAAGCCTTTGTATGAAAATAAGACCTTATTTTACGTAAGAAAAATAAAGTACAAAAGACCTTATAGTGAGATTTGTAAGAAAGTCAATATTGAATACTTGAGCTCTGGATTTTCTGGATTTGGACAGATTGTTTCAGACACTGATATAATTCATTATTATGGGGTTGCAAAGCAATACCAATATGTTTGTAGGTAGCGTCTGCTCCCTTAAACTTTGCTGTATCTGAGAAAGGGGACAGAACACACTGGGAAGCAGAGGATACATATACAGTAATACATATATGTGTGTATTTAAAAGGTAAGTATCCATGAGTTAGATCATTGCCTCATTGTCATCATGATAATGCATAACATTAAAAACTAAACAAAACCCAGAATGCAACCTTTTTATTTCAGTTCTTCAGTAATAGAAGTACTGTAGCCTGTAAGACAAACTGATATTTAAAACAAATATAATTTCAGCTGACTGAAGTTCCTTATCCAGTCACATGCTACTACAGAGTTTGGAAACAGTGCAAATTTTAATGATGGAGAATCTCAGTTTTCAAACCTTATTATTAATAGCCGGAGAGAAATTGTAATGACATTTTCAATTATTGTTTAACCTGATCCTCACGGAATCACCTTAGAAAACTTGTGCCATGTAGATTAAGCACATCCTTGAGTGATTTGTTGTCTCAGGACCTCTGAGCCAAGGCTGAATGTGCCAGGAGGATCCTGTGATTTCCCCATTGCAAACTGTGCACCTTTGACAATGAAATGAGGAACTCAACACACTTGGAACCCTACCATGTCTTTGTGAATCTCTTCTCTGTATAGACCTGTGCTTTAAAGCACTGGTGAAAATGAACAAACAAACAAAAAAAAACCTGCAGCCTTCTCTACCTTCATCCTTTTCTAGAAAGGGACTGTTAGATCAACAAATTTTTCCTCTCAAGAGGAAAAATTAAAAGACTTGTGCTAACAAGACTAATTTTCATTTTCTTGTACTTCCAGAAAGTGCTAACTTACATTAATGATGGTTTTGTGGTTGAAGTTCCTGTGCCAAAGTTGTGGGGTCAATACGTGAAGGAGTTCCTGGAACTGAAATGCTCACCTAACTGGCTGAACTTCTGAATTTTCCTCTGTCAAAGTGCTCAGTAAATGTGCAAACTGGTTAAATTCACCTCTTTCTATTCAGATGCTTGGCCCAGGCTGTTCTTCCAACTGCCAAAACTTTGCTAGGAAAAAAAGAAGACCTAAAAGAATGTATTGTGATGCCATTTTTTGGAGGAGAAATGTTCTTTTTCTACCCTGGCATTAAACTGTTGAAGGTGAACAAAGAGGGAGACGTGTCTAGAAATGCACAAAGGAGCTGGGCTAATTAAGAGAGCTCCCATTGCCCCCCTTCATGAAAGCCATTATGCTTTTGAAACCCTGGAGATGGTTTCAGTGTGAATTTGTAAGGTTAGGAATACAGCTGGGATGCTGAGACTGTGGGCTGGGTGATATGTATAGAATGTGTTTGATCAGTTTCCCCGTTCGTATTAGAAAGAGATGGCAAGAAGAATGGGGTGGAAATACGCAGAAAGGACGAGCAGCTCCCTCTGGGATAAGTCTGTACTGATTTAGGTTGCAGGAAATCATTTTCTGTGTTGAACACATTTTTTCCTGGAGATTGCAATGACAAGATTTTTTTCCTAATCTATATCACTGTCACAGAAAAAATTTCAGTGCCTCTAGAAACACAGGACTCAAACCTGGTAGTTCATTTCTCCAGATGTTAACATGGTGTGGTACAGCACAGCTTGCTGTATACTAACATGCAAATAGCATGCCAATCTCTTGTCTTGCCCATGGTATTTTGCAGTATTTCTATCAGTCCCTGTTTGGCCTTTATCAGTGTTTGCTATTCAACCTAGAAAAATACTTTTCTTGCCTGAAGCATACCAGCTGAGGAGTTTCTCAAACATTGCTACCTCTGTGCTAAATGTATACGATCATAGCGTGCTGGACAGAGAGAACATGGGTGATGCAGAACACAGTGCCTCTCTCTAAAAGACACTGAAGATGAATAATGAATCTTCACTGTACCCCATTAAAACTATGAAAATTAAGGTTACCCAGGATGACACATTGGTAAGGAGATGCATATGCCATTCTTTCATTTCAGTCAAATTCACAGGCAATAACTCCTCAATTCCTCAGTGGGTAGAGTAAGAACAGATCCTTTACACTGTTCTGAAATATATCAGAATAGGTCCATCTCCTCTTCCTCCGCAAGCCGGGCTCTGATCACTTGATTCTAGTACCAGGGAGGAAGGATTTCCCTTCTCTAAGGGACTGTGGATAAACTTGGCAGAAAGTAAAGAGCATTAATAATAACAGATGTTGTGATGTTTTACTGTGTTTACAAGACCTCCATGTACTCCTTGTATCATTCAAAATTATATTGAAATGATTGATTCTCATTTAATTAATATGAGGTAAATTGTTTGTAGAACAGCTCAAAGCTCTGTAAAGATGCAAAGAAAGGAGTTGGAGTCTGTCTGAGGAATTCTGTGATCAGACCTGACTCCAGCCATTAAATATTGATATTCGATTAAATGGGAAACTATAATTTTGACTTGCAAACAAATACTCAGTTCTCTTTCTTTCCTCCTGGAAATAATATATTTTAAAGATATGAGCTCCACTGAGATTCTATTGGGAAAACAATACTGATTAAGGAAAAATAACCCATCAGAATGAAAGGAAACCCAATTTTAAAGTTGCTTTGCAAACAATATGCAGTCATTTATAACTGTCTAACCTTTTCTTTCAACATCTCTTCCCTTTGGCTTTTATTCAGCAAGTTACTTAAGCCTATGGCTTTCTTTAAGCAGGCAGCAGATTAAATTCCTTGTTGAACTGTGGTACGCACAGTTATATGTTCAGCTCAGAATAATAAATATTTGCTTGTATTAGCACTATTCAAAATTTAATCTTTAACCTCACAAGAACTCTGTGACAAGAGCAAAGGGCTTCGAGTTTCACATAAGCCTCTTCAGGAGAAGGTCCCCATGAGCACCATGCATGAAGGGCACCTTCGTGCAGAAGCAGCTATTGTTCTGTGGACAGTTCACTGAGTGATTTCTGGTGATCCTGGAAACCTGAATTTCCTGGGCTCATGCAGCAGAAGGAATACTAATACATTTGACAAAGGAATTGGACTAATTTTGCTTTTTCTGCCACACGGGGACATCACATTCCTCCTCATAGTGTCAGAAAAGAGATGAGTAGTCAACCTTTGAACGTAAGTTTCTTCCTGCTTTCCCACATGATGGTTAGTAGTAGAGGAATGATGGACGGCACTGGGCCAGTCATATCCGCAAGTGAAAATTGGTTGGGTTTCCAGTTTTCATGAAGTAAATTTATTCATTTCAACCTGAATTGTAAAGGAAAGTTGAGACATACTGAAACAATACAGTTTGCATATTCACTGAAAGACCTGGCTAAACCAACCCAGAGCTCTTACCATCTTTCTGACCTGAACACTTCACAGAATTAAGCAAGGAGAAAAGGCAAAAAGTCAGCTTATTTACCAGTAACTAGCATCCTCTGAAATAAGCAGATCCTATGTACATGCATTCAGTGGGCAGAAAGGAGATACACCATTCCAGTTCAGACCAGCACTTTTCTACATATGCATTAGAGAATTAGGAGTACCTGAGTCTCCCTCCACCTCCCCAGGCTTGCTACATGCACATAAACATGGCACCATCTCCACCACGATGTCACTAAACAAGCAGATTAAAAAGTCTCTGATGGAAGGGAAAGGAGTATGGAAAGTAACACACACTTAGACCATGATCCTTGAAATAGTTCGGTTGCTGTTGTTCCTGTCTTTGAGTCCATATACACCTTCACGTTGTGAGTAGCTATAAGCCCTAATGCCATATACTCACAATTATCCATGAATACTCGAGAAAGCAGGGAATAGGCTCCAAGTAGGTGCTCAGCTGTTGTCAGAGACATTGTCGAGCCTTCAGTGAAGCCACTGAGCTTACTTAGGGCTATGGTCAAATATGCTATTGGTAAGTGGCAACTGGTAAAAAGTTCAGATTCAGCATGTTGCCTTTTTGAATTCTGTGCATAGGGATGACTTTCTCCCTTGGTCTATCATCCAATAGCTGAAATGGCCTCAGAGATCATCCGGAAGGTCTAGTTCTGTATACTTAAAAGACCTTTGTAATATATGTGTATGTACAAAGCAGACAGCCCTTGAAGCATGAAGTTTTGGAGGGGTGGAGACCAACAAGTGAGCAAATCTCCTGTTTAAGATATTACTGAGTGACCGCAGGAGGGAGAAATACAGGGTACTGTGTCCTGCAAGAATATCATATAAAGGAGATAAACCATTATGTCTTTCCTCCTCTCCTATTGGAGTGCGAGGAATTATGCTGTCTCGTAACACTCAGATAAAGTCAGAAGGTTGTTCAAGGCTCAGCGGGTTGTCCCATGTGGGTACTGAGTACCACATTTGCGTCCTTCTGAGGATCCTGTAAAGGTAGGAACAGTCTAATCAGTCTATCGAGGAACCTCAGCACCACATCTGTGAACAGAGGGTGATAGTCAAAACCAGCATGTAGGTGCATCGAGAGGGAGGAAAAACCAGATGCCTTTGTCTGTAAAAGACAAAAGAAAAAAAAAAGCTGTCCAAGGTGCAGGGCCCAGAAGCACTTTGTGGCATTGCTGGCCTTACACATATAGCCTCAGGGAGCTATTTCATCATGGGGCAGAGCCTCCCAGCACCCACTCTATGAGAAACTGGAGTGACTGAGGTCCTCTCTGTGACCTCTGTAGCACCCGGGGGGGGGGGGGGGGGGCCGGCTGTACCAACCTTTAGCCAGGTGAATGAGTGCCACAACTACTTTACTGCCACTTGTAGCAAAAGGCAAGAAAACACAAGCCAATTAACAGTGAAAACCTGTGTCTTTCTGTCCATCATAGCTGAGTAGGCTCTTCCAGGTGGAGAACAACTCTGTGTCCCTTTCAAAGTATTCCCATCTAAGAGGCAGAAATCTACTCCTGTCTGAACTGGAAGATTAAAAAGTGCTTTCCTGGAATCCCTTTCTGAGCTGAATCATATTGCTTTAACCACATTTTTTATGGCACAAGAGATGTTCTTTTGGTTCTTTACCCTGTGCTGTAGCCCCTCATCCTTTCTTTTCTGTCCTCCCCATCCTGAACTCATTCTGTCACCATTACCAAAACTGTATTTTGCCTACAATACTAAGAAGCCTTGAGCTGGCTCTACATTCAAAAATATTGAAGTTAACTGGGCACTTAGAAATGTGGAGGCAGAGGAAAATTTGAGTCATATACAACTGTACTATTTGAGTGAGACTCTTTGTCTCACTTAGAAAGAAATACTCTGAAATTTTAGGTCTGGGGAAATTTCAAAAGTTAGTTTCTACCCATTGCTCTCTAAGTTGCAATTTTAAAGCTTAATCCTTCTGTCTCCCAAAATGCATATGCTGGTTTTTCACTCACAGCTGCATCACTCACAAGTGGCTGGGCTTGATGTATAAGTGGCACAGCACTCTGAAGTGCATTGATACAAACCTTGGCTATGGCAGCAACAGTGAGATGAAGCTATGCTGGCACATTCGGGGTCTGATGAGATACAAACCTTGGCTATGGCAGCAACAGTGAGATGAAGCTATGCTGGCACATTTGGGGTCTGATGAGTTGCTACTCTGAGCTTTGCGGGAACCTGAGACACAGCTTGTGGTGTTTTGGAATAAACATTTTAAATAGAAGGAACAATTTTCAGTAAACTGTAGGGAGGGTGGGAGAGAAGCTTTGCCGTTAGAGAGGAAGCTGGAAATAAAGGCTTTTGTTTCTTCCTGCTTGGAGGGGTCACTCAGTGTCTCTGAACTTCCAGTTACCTCCTATAAAAAATATTACAGCTGTTAATGTGAACCATTGTAGTGCCCAAGTACAAAACAGGACAAGCTGAATGGTAGAGCTGGTCTTTGTTTTTTTCTGGAAAGAAGAAGAAAAAATGAGGCAGAATAAAATGGGCGCAAGTTGTAAGGTCTTTTCTCTCCATTTTAAATTGCTGTAATAAAAAGGGCCAATATATTAACAGCCACACAGAAAATAACTCAGAGGAGGAAAGGAATGATAAGGTGGCCTTATGCCCTAAGAAACAGAGCTCATCTGGCTGGGTGCAGTATCGTATTAACACAGGACCGATACCTGCTCCCTGCGGTAGCTCACTCCAGCTCTCTGCGAGGTGTTACCTGCCCCATGCCCCAGGGGTACCCTTTCCCCGCAGCTGCACATCTGCTCCCAGGAGGTGCCAGCCAGGGCAGCTCCTCTATAACCCTGTGCCTGGAGCTGGGTGCACACCCTTTCCAGCTGACCTGCGTGTGCTCAGTGCTTCCCAAGGATCCCCAGCTTCCAAAAATGGTGGCCAAGAAAGCATATGTGCATATGGGACAACCCCTCAGTTCCTGGTTGCCCTCTCTTTTAAGGGCCCACTGGCAGCACGCTCTGGTCTGCCCATGCCCTGGCTCTGGTGAGAAACCCTCTGGTGGGTTGCAGCGAAGAGGAAGAGGGCAGCGGGAGCAGACTGCCACTTGCCAGCGACCCAGCTGGTTCACATTGGCTCTTAAGGCCCCCCTGGGAAACATGTGAAAATAGAGGAATATTAACTTGTTTTTTGCACATCCAGGCTCTCTGCACAAACTCACACACCTTAGTCAGTCGTGCCTTTGATAACTCCTCCAGGCTCCTCTCAAATTCTTAGGCAAAGCTGGCATTGACATTGCATTTACTGACAGCCAGCTGTGTCCTGCTTGGAAAGCAGCACTTTGCTTCCACTTCCCGGCTTCCTAGTCTGCCCTGGCTGCAGAAGAATCCTGTGGAAAAAAATTGAATACCAGGTCTGTGTCATAATGAATATAGACGAACGGCTCAAATTAACATCACACAGGGAAACTTATTTTTACACTTCCTAAATTTTAAGTGCCTGACTTTGCACCTTATCAATATTCATAGATATTTTTCTTCTTTTACATTTTGTTATTGTTAAGGGAATCTCTGACTGCCAATTAAGTACTATGAGCAGTCCCAAAGAAAGCTGCAGGTTATTGGGAAATATATTAATTTGTTCCAGATCTCACTTTATTTATCGCCATTGGTTTTGGAAGCCAGCAACTTTAAAGCAGGCTTGCAAATCATTTCAGCATGTTAAAACCCACAGTGGTGTGTAGCTTCGTCTGTGTATACTGTCTGCGTATGCCTTAAACAAAGATGAGCATTTTATGTCAAGCATTCAAAATGACCACTTAAGAACATGGGATTTTATTTAAATTTTGGCTGCCCAGTATGTGCTTGACTACATTTCCACTAAATAATAATGACATCAAGAGCTTTGTTAAATCGACCACAAGACCCGTATGTATTTCCTATGGCTTTCTCAGGGGACAGCCAGTACACTAATCCTGCCAAAAGGCAAGAGGCTAAAACGTTGCAGGGACTGAGTATGGTGCAAGACCAAGCTGACAAACTACTGTCAGGTATTAAAGTCCATCACAGACCTATGTAATTTAGGATTATTGCTGCTGTTCTTGAACATGAAATAAATACAACACAAATTTGATGTCAGCACTGTGGGTTGGATGATCACTTGAATATATAACTGAGGATGTTCTGTTGATGCTGGAACATCAACAAATGTGCTTTGCAGTGCATCCACTTTCCTAACTATTGTGTACCATTGAGTTTCAACACTGAAAACTGCTGCCACAGTCCATGCACGCAAGGAAATGTTGCCTGCTATTTTGTGTTTATGTGTGGAAATATATCTTTGCTCAAAGGTCCAGCAGAAGTGATTATTTCATTTCCACTATCTGTTGATTAAAGATTTCAGCCAGTTGATCTGGTACTAGAAATAACATAATGTAAGTTCAGTATAGCTTGAATAGCATATACTTCAACAGTTACAGTGAATTTCTTACAAGTAAAACAAACTGATAAAACAGAGCTTGAAAAGAGTTTATGAATGAGAAAAAGGGCTGCATTTGTTATGTTGATGGTTACAAACCATTTACCTAGCTCTGGTGCAGAATCAGGCAAGTAGGCTTTCTGGAGCTGTTACTCTAATTTCCAAATGGTGTCTGACTCCAGGAGCTGCAGAAGCTGTGCTGAAGGCAACGGCGGTTACGTAGAGCTTGATAGCGTCCTCCAGCATGTCCTTCCCCCAGGCACTGCAGACTGGGCTGCGTGCTCATAGTCTGTGCTCTGGGAACTAGGGTGCAGAGCTGCTTCTGCTTTTGGATAGGAACTGTCCTGGCCACAAAGTACAAAACACTGGAGACTTCCTTGGGAGCAGTCCTCCTTCATGCTCCAGAGACAGGTATCTGCAGTCCAAGGAAAAGCACCTGGCAGTGGTGTTTTGCTGGGAGACAGAGAAGCAGGAAGTAGGACAAAATTCTGCATGTCAGTTGGGGCACTTGGACAAGGAAAAATGGGAACTGAATGAAGAGAAAGGGAGGGAAAGCAGTGTAGACAAAGAAAGCTAACCTTCAGTGGTCAAGTGCTTCTTCCCTTTCTTGTTAACATTGATCTGATCCTTTCTTATCATGTCTACTCTGTTCATAGAAGGCTTTGTAACAGGATGTCAAGGAAGAACAAGGACAGAATCTCACTAGAAAATTATTATTTTAATTTTTGATTACAAATGACTAAAAATAATGCAAACATACACTGATGATGATAAGACACCTGAAAACACACGGAATGTCTAATATGCCAGTGCGGGGTTTGGAAAAACTAGGTTGTTGCATTGTATCCACTTAGTTTATCAGCTAGGTTCCCAGGGTATATCTCCCATAACCCAAAAGGCCCCTGCTTTTGGATTGCCATTCACTAGTCGCGTGAGTTATTTGAGTGCACAAAAGTAGTGTCTGTCTGTGTGGAGACACCTACCTCAGTGGTAAGTATTTACACTGGGGAGAATCAGCAGCTGCTGACGTTCCACCTGATAGAGTGGTCAATATATCAACAAAGTAGATACAGCACTGGCTGGGAATTGCTGCTTTAGGACAAGGCCTTGACGTGCATAAATCTGACTCCACACTCCTTTGTCAAACATCCAAGTGAGTCAGTTGTGTGGCACATTGTAGGAACCAGAGGCCCATTCTGATTATGTATTTATTATCACTCTCAGTGCATGGCAGTATTAATAAAGTAATCACTTTTTGGTGGTATTGGAAACGCAAGAGAATAAATCTGTTGTGTATGACCCAGTGACTCCTCTGTGGGAAAATGTTCAGAAGTAGCAAGGTGTACTCATTCCTAAGGTCTCAGGGGAGTGACCAGGGCAACTGCACTGTATTACAAGTTTATGCAAAAGATATTTTGTGAAATGTTTTTTTCATATTGCTTGGTTAGCCAGGGAATATCAGTCAAGTCGGAAATCAAATGATTACAAATAACTGGGGATGGAATTTTTACTGACTAGTGGCTGTTTCTGGTATTTGCCCACTAGATGGCTGTAACTGTTGAAGGTAAGTACCTTAAACTCCTGGAAGGGGCTTTAGATGACAAAATCTGCTTTCCGTTCTCTTCTGAGCTGCTGTCCTCACTTTTATTACATAGAGATCTTTAAGAACTCAAAGGCGGCAGAAGGATGGAATTCCTCAAATCAAAGGTGCAAAATCTACCTTCATCTTTGGCAAGGAGGAACTTCCAGGAAGGGGTTCAGGCCTAACCTGATGAATAGTTGCATCAAATAAGATATTATGAATGAAACTTGTAGGCTAGAAGGAATAGAAAAAAGACTTATCAGGAAATAAACTGTATCCTGGAGCTCAGAAAAAGTAGGGACAAATTGAGAATTTCCAGAAATAAAGTTCATGACTTAAAAAGAGAAATTACAGCAAATAACAATAGGTTAAGAAAATAACATAAAGGAAAAGAGAAAAAAAAGAAGCAGCACATTTACTATGCTGTAATAATATTACAGAGTTTAAGGATAATCTAAGTATTGTGTAAAAGTTAAATGAACACTCTGTCTCAGCTTTCAATAACAATGATCATGGAAATCATAATGATTATTTACCTTGAGGTAAAAAGGAGGAGAGTGAATGGGAATGTAAGTATGTTATCATGTCTGAGGTGGAAATAAGACTCAGGTAAGATACCCAGATAAGATGCAGTAGATAGCATAAAGACATAAGAACAGACTCACTGGGTTAGACTGAAAGTCCATCTATCCTGACTTCCCACTTAGTATAAGTCTCCGAGCCTCCGGCAGTTTGTGGCCCAGGGATTTCTGAGTCAGAGGAAGTGTGGGGAGGGTTGTAGTTATTAACCTTCAGTTGTTTCCTCTTTCACTGAGTTGTTCAAGCTTCTCTTTATCTCTTTTTAACTTAAAGCATCCACAGCATTTCAGGACAAGAAATTCCACAGGTGATTGTAGAAGCACCTCCTTTTTTTTGCTTTGAATATGTCTTCTTCAACTGGAAGAGACAGTGAGAAACTGATCCCCATTCGGGCTCTCCATGGCCTCTCCATGTACTCCAGTCAGGGGACTGGACAATCTCCATCTGTGAGACCAGCCAGGAAACTGCTCTTCTAGCAGCAAGGATTTTTAGCACAGCTTAAAGCTGAGACACAGAGCGATTAAGGAAATGGAGGTAAGTAGAAAACAGGATAAATGCTGCCTTGGTTGCTTAAAGCATTCTAGTTCAACATGAAATCTCTCTCTGAGAAAAATAACTGATCTTCTAACTAAAGGAATTATAGTAGATCCAATTTTCTAGGCTTCCAAAGAAGTATTTGGTACTATGCCACTTGAGAAATAGTTACACTGGGGAAGATGGAGGTTGGTACAAGTTACATCAGCTGCACATAGAGCTAGTTAAAAGGGAAGTAAAAACATGCTGGAACACCTGTCAGGCTGGAAGGAGATGCCTTAAGACCCCATCTTGGCAATGGTGCCACTTAATATGTTTGTTTCATGAGCTTTGCATAAAAAGCAGGAATAGCTGATGAAAATTGGCCATGATAAATGGGAGAGTGGGGGATCAAAGAACCAACTTATGACAGGAAAATAGAAGAGGTACATTAGCTTGGTGAGGGGTGGGGAGGGATATGATTACTCTCTGCAAACACACGGGGGGAGAAGATAAGCTAACTAAAACTAATGTTGAAAGAAACTAAATGCCAATGTAAGCACAGGAATAAGTGGCCATAACCTTATCATGACTAGGTATAAAACACAGTTTTTTTGATGGCATTTGACCAGTTCATAAAAGTTTACTTTCGTAAGACCATGAAGATCTTCATTTTGTCATTTGCTGTCATTGACTGATGAACCACTTGCTTCCAGCCCCTCAGAAGCTTGTACTGGCAATGCACGTTCCAGCTAAGGGCGCTGCCTGCTTGGTGATACCTTTCCTGGTACGGGTTATGTGCCAGCCTTGAGCAACTGCCAGCAAAATGTACAAGAGCCTTGGCACATTTGTTTGTGGTTTCACCAGTTTCCAGAACACAGTGTCCTTCCCACTCTTTCTTGGAGAGCCTTGTCTCAAGCTGCCTATTTTTAGCTCCTTTTTTGCCCACTCTCCATGGTGGGGGTTTTGCCTCCAGCCTCTTAAAATGCTCTTCATGTTCTCCTTGCATTTCTTTCATTTCTTTTTTTCACAATTCTCTCTTTTTCTCACTAATTGTAAAGCCTGCACAAGGCTTTCTTTGAGATATTTCAAAAGGACATAACACTCCCTAAACACAAGGTTTTCAAATCCCTTCCTCTTTTCTGTCCAGGGCCATACTGTCTGGTAACAGTCTATATTTTGTCAGATCAGCTTAGTTGTGTTTTCTGGTCATCCTATTAAGACCTGAGAAAGCTGTAGTGTAAGACATACCTGGGAAGGCATGTACATTAATTGCTTGGAAAAAAATTTTCCCACTGAGCTTAAATTTCAAGAATTCAGAGAGTCTTTTTTGTATGTTAATGTAGGGCTGGTTTGGATTTTTTTTTAACATCACTGTTAAAGAGAGACAAGCCTGACTACAGAGTCAGGTCTCTTCACTTGCTGCCCTGGTTCACTTGTTGATCAGATTTGGGATCTGTTGGAAAACACCGCAGCTCCCTCCAGCTAGCACATCTGTTTTTCCTTCCCACATGAACGAGGACATGAGGAATGGAAGGAGAGAGGCTATATATGTGGGTCCTATTTTGACTTTCCCCACTGTCACAGTGGGAATTTGGACGTGCCTGGGGCATGGCCCTGGACCAGGGAGCAGGCTCCAAGGTCCCACAGCATTCTCATAGCCTGGTGATACTTAGACTGTCACCTGTGAGTAGTATTAATTTATCCTGAGGTTGTTTAGGTTTGTAGTGTTCATTTTAAGGGAGAAGCAACAGAAGCATGGAGAAAGGACTTGTTTTGCCCAAAGCTGTGGCAGGCCTGGTGATAGAGTTTAGAAAACCTTATTCCCAGATCCAGAAACAAAATAGCATAGGTAATCAACATAATGTTTGCTATTTATTTATTTTTTTCATATTTTTACCTTTCTAGGACCAAGCATATTGACTCCCACTCCTGATTTATACACATCACCTCTGGTGAGATGAAAACACACTCATGGATTTCAGAAACAGAAAGGCTTACCGTGATTACAGAGGCATAGAAAGAGATGCCCTGGGATACAGTGCTGTTTCACATTTAGTCACATAGGTATATTATCTAATGTGATGTTTCAGCAGTAGAGGTGATGAAGGATATTTACGAAATGTAATAGATGACAAGCTGGTGAATGTCACTGTTATGCCATTGTTCTGTGACTTTCTTTACACATTGCACTTCAAATGACAAAGTGACAAGTGGTTATCTTTTACCAAATTATTCTATTTTCCATGCGAGATGTACAAATACAAATCAAATCAGTCTTTGGGAACACACCTCTTATTATCTGCTTTTCTTGCATAAAAGACCTGTCTCAAATGTCTGTGGTACATCTATTTCAGTATAAACGCACCGTGGTTAATGCTTGATTTGAAATCCATTATAGACATCTGAGAAAAGAATGTAGCCATCATTTCTTTCTTCCTCTTATGCCAGTTTGCTAAGAGCTCTCCCAACATTTTCATCTCTCTATTTCTCTTCCTCTTTTATATCACTGTTGCAGGAATCATTCTGAGAACTAGGACCTTTTCCCAGGCTTCTGACTATGTTGTAGGCTGCAGGGCACAGAGGGACAGCTCTGGATGTTTTGGTTTTAATGATATTTTCATGAAAATTGATAAGCAATGCTGCTGGGAAGAATCACAAATAAGAACAACTGCAGGAAGTTGGGAAAGAAGTAAGTGGACAGGGACTGGCCTAAGCTATCATCTGGCATCTCCAAAATGCATAGGGATCAGAGAAATATTTCTTGAATTATTTAAAGGAACCGAGGGACATTTTGAACATATGCCACCAACGCTTACTCAGCAGATAACCCTGGGTCACAGTGACCATATTAACATCAGAATGTGAATAAGAGATACTGGGGAGAGAGTGTTAAGGAGGACTGTTCTGGTTAGACATAGTTTGTATTTTTCCCCATCATGTGAAGATTATCGTGAATAGCCTTCCTGAAACTCTGTGTTGCTACTTTATATTTTTCAGAATAGGGCAATGGCTTTTCTAAGACTGATTTCTTGGACTGAACATCCTGCTTGACTTCCCTCAGCAAAGCTCCCCCCAGTGCCTCAGAGCACTGGCTAGTGCAATACTGGGCTCATGGCAAGGAAAATATCACTCCCTTTTTGTGACTGAGTCCTTTTAGGCTCCCCTTAGTGCATCTCCTGGCAATGATTAGGAACATCTACTAATTTTTTTAAAGGCTACTCCCCCTCCCATAGACGCCAATCCTGTGAAGTCCTGAGGAAACATACCAAGATCTGAAAAGCTATTGTTTGGTATTTCAAATCCTGGTCCCTTTATGTCCAGCTGGTGGGAAAAGAGGAGAGACAGACAGAAAGAAAATAGGAAGGCGGCAGCAGGGAATGGGGGGGAGGGTTAGAAGTTTAGCGCAAAATGGATAGAACTTGGGATAAACACATCCAAAAGATGGAGAAAAGTAGGACAAAAGTAGAGCAAGGCATGCTAAGTCCTGGTCCTGCTAGATGTTCCGTTAGGGGCTTTGTGCAGGCAGGGGGAGTTTTCCTCATATGAAGGGGGGGAATAATTAACAATATAAGCACCTCAGAAAAACATGCAAAAAGAATAGAAATCAAACAGAATACCAGCAAGAATGAGAAACAAAAAATATTTAAGAAGCATCTGGAGTATAAAGGCAGGAGAAAAAAACAAACAAAAAACAAGTAAAGCAAGTATTCTGTAAGTGGCTTCCTGCCAGGGGCAGATGATTTTGTCTGTCTATGCCACAGTTCTTCCCCTAGCAGAATGGAGCCATGGCTGCTCTTCCAGTTTTTCAAAAGCACTTGAAATCTAGGAGCTGCTTGGATTGCTATTAACAGTGGATAATGTAGAGTGAGAGAGAAACATGCTACAGAGATGGAGTCATTTAGGAAATACCAAGACAAAGGTGACTTTATAATAGCTACCAATATGTAATAGTGCTATTGAGACTTTGTGGGAGAAAACTAGGATGTGTTTAATGAAGATGAAAAGAGCGTCAAGAACACTTATTAAAAAAATCAGCAATATTAGTGTGCAAAGAGTTGACCTGACATAATTGTAACTTTAGGATTTTTCCCCATTATGTTTCCAGAAAGATTTTATTGTTTAAAGTTAAATACAAACTTTTCTGTTGGTCTGAGCTTATCCCCTCCCATTTCCATTTCCAGGCTGCAGGTCATCAGATTTGCTCACTAACTGTGATGGAAAAATCTTCAGAACAAAGTCTTCTCTTTGGATGACTGGGCCAAATACACAGAGTATTTACACAGTCTGATATCCTGCAGCAAATGCAATTATGGTCTGTCTGATAATCTGATGTGTTTCTGATAGACATGCATAAATGTACAGACTACATGGGAAGCTTTCTATGGGATTGCTTGACACATTTTTGGGTCTTTTCCTTGGATGAAATGGATTTCTAAAATGACTTGCACTGGTAACAGCTGAAAATTATAATAATCTCTTTCATCTTTGACATCACCGAAAAACACATGGCTATTCTCTGTTGCAAAATCCTGATGGTCTTTGTCAGTTGTTTGAAACTTCTGCATGTATCTTCCTTACCCATCCATGGAGCATCTAATTTCATCTGTATCTCATATATAGTTATATTATGCAAGCTGTTGGATGACACTTTATATTTGTTCAGCACCACTATGCCTTAAACTCCACTTGAGTCGTGGCAAAGTTTGGGCCATGCTTGGAAAAACAGTGTCAGAAGAAATCTGGATGAAGTTCAGACCTCTCATGTTTCAAATGGCATTTGCCTGCAAGACAGACAATAAATTGTGACAAAAAGATCATCTTTTTGGTGCTTAGAAATTTAAACAAGATATGACAGATAAAAAGAAGCATTAAAAACATAAGGTTATAGTTGCACTTGTATGTGAGGAGTAAGGCACACACCAATTCTTGCAGCAGAAATGCAAATCTGATTTTTTTGTCTCACAGATAAGTGTGTGCAGAACATTTAGGAATGATTAAGGATGGAGTCTCTTATGAACACCAGTCTCCTGGCTGCATAGAGAGACCTGCTGGTAGTTTCTTATAATGAAGAGAGCCTCAAAGAGTTTCTGTCTTCAAAATTCCGGGATTAAGAAATAAGAATGTAAAAGCTATGAATGGTGAAGAAACTAATGGCTTTCTTATTCCATTCATTTACAAACCATCTGTGGACTACCTATTGTCTGAAACTGGCCTATGGAACCATATCATCAGTGTCATGTTTTGAATTAAAAGCTTGATGAAAAGAGTGCCTGATGGTCTGCAGGTTGGCAGTGATCCACAGCTGCCTAGATTTTGAATCCACTCATTGATTCAACATAGATTTTTACATGTCACACATGGGGATAGACATCAAATTGTCTTCTAATAATGCCTTAATTGTGGCTATATGTAGCTGCAACATGTAGCTTGTTCTTTCTTCCATTTTTTTCCCCCAATATTCTAACTTAGGAAAGCTAGATGAAGGTTACCATACATTTCTAATGGATAAAGACAAGAATGTTCTTTTTTTCTCTGGAAGCATTAAGTTAGAACTTGAAGGCTGCCAACATAGCTACTAAGTGCTTTTAAATATCACTGTTGCCATAATGGAGAAATTGGGTCACGTCCCTGAGCTATGTTGTGAAGACTGAACAAACTTAACTGTTTTTATGAGCTCTGGGTTTCCTCCACAGAAATATAAGATTTAGTTCCGGCTTTGTGATCCCTGTGATCACTGTAATGTTATGGCTCACAACCAAACCAGAAATAATAGGGCTGCCAAGGAACAGAACTGAAGAAAATGTTTTCAGGTTTGACTGGGACTTCAGCATCTGTCCTCAGACTGTGGGGCTGCCCTTTAAGGATTACTATAATGTTACTATCAGTAAACTACATGCAACCCCATGGCCAGAGGCTTTAGGGAGGAAAAGCTATCTACGCCCTCTATTGAAGAAAAGGGTAAAATGCTGTCACACAAAGCTTCATTTGCTAAAGTCATCTACCCACAATTACCCTGGAGAAATACAGGAGTTAGTTTATTATAGCTGCACTTGGACTTTGGGAGTTTAATAGAGGTGTTATCTTGTAGCAAAGACTTCATTTCCATGTAGTCAAGACTTTCTGCTCAAGATTGCTGAGGAGTCTTGCTCTTGTCTAAGCAAACTCTACCATAAGAACTAGAGATCAACCTGCCAAGAGAAATATGGGCTATGGCACCACGTTGGCCTGGTCCCAAAACAGCTGGTATGGCTGCGGGACAGTCTTCACCACTAGAGAGAAGGGAATTAGAGAGGTGCCTACCAAAGGCTTTAGAAGGATGTGAGAGGGGTACTCTATTTACCTTAAACATTGTATTTCTGTTCCCCCCCCCCCCCAACATTCATGATTGTATTCCCCATCCTCTTCTAAAGACCTTGTTTCTACACAGTCTTAGAGAACTTTTGAATGTGGGTGGTAATGTGGGTGAATGCTACTAGGGAAGGAACACTGAATTTCCCCAGATTTCTATATTAGTCTTGAGCCAATCCAAATGCTTATTGCAACCCTCTTACCCTCTTACCCCACAGACTCTATCTTCTAAAAGATAAATGGCACCCAGAGGGTGATCAGCCTCCGACTGGTAGCGGTGCAGGTCCCAGGGGCCGGTGCAGAGCTGTTGGAGGTGGGAATGCACAGCATCATGCAGCTTCTCCAGTGATGTGACAGGTCAGGATAAAAAGGAGTCCCCTACTCCCCTTACGGCATATACAGAGCTCACAGGTCTTACAGGGACTGTAAGGCACAGAGGGAGTGTTTGGCCCCAGGACAGCAAGCAAAGAGCTGAACCTAAGCCTCCATCTCTCAGGCGGCTCATTCCCTTCCCACACTGTTCAGTGCGATGCATTTCCAAGACAGCTTCCCAGGGTTTATCTCGGGGACTGGCAATACCAGCCTTAGGACAGTGTTTCCTCCTTCAAAGTCATCTTCTGCTGTTTGGGTGAAACTTCACAAACTATCTAAAGACCAAAAGTGGAAATAGTCAACAACTCAGAAAATGTGCAGATTCTCTTTTTTCTCCCCATTTCCTTCCTCCCCTGTCAGCTTAGATGAGACCGGCTGACTGCTTTCTAGTGCCTTCATGCAGTGAGAGTGCTCTCTGTGCCACAGTAAACTTTGTCTCTGTTAAATCAACCCTAGAGGCTTAAAATACACTTCTAAAGGCCTTTTTGTCTGACTGGTGCAATGTCCTGTATCCCTGGTGCTGATCACATTATGTCAGTTTTACTTGCCACTTTTCAGCTATCTTTATGCGTTTTATTTCTGAAGACCTCTGTCAACGATCTAGTTGCACTGCTGCTTCCCTATCAGAACTGAGTCACAGCTGGGGAAATACATTTTAAAACTATTACTAATCTCTATTTAAACCCATAAGTTTCCGTAGTACTTGCAGAAGTGAACTGGAAGAGTCTAGTCATTTTAGTGAAGAACTTGCAGATTCTACCAGAGGTTCAATTGTGCAGGAAGCACAGCTAACTGGATATAAATATACATTACCACTGTAAGCACTGTATTTGTCTATCAACGTACAGGACATTGGAAGGGTTTATCTGCAATGTAAAACTATGGACTACTTCCATGACAGGATGATAAAGTATGGCTTCTCTTAAATTATATAAAAGATATAGATATAAAATTATATACAGACACACATCTATGTATGTCTTGATATATCTGTTCTTAACGACCACTTTCTGTGAGAGAAAATAAAAGCTCTATCTTTTTTAGAAAAACTCACCGCTCATGAAAAAATATTCTTCCTATTCTTCAGTGTATACTACGTATGCATATATGTGCTACATATATATATGAGATATATGTGTGTGTGTGTGTATGAATGAGATGCAACTACTCTACCCCCCCCCCCCCACACACACACCTTAAAGTTTAAAAAAACTTCCTTGTTTCTATAATCATGTGGGGAAACTCTACTGGCTGTCTCTTTAACAGCTGCAGAAGTTCATGTTCATTGCCCTCTCCCCTATTCCTTCTTGTAGACATTGTGATAATCTATTCTTTGAAGTTCAATGTGTCACACATTTCGAATGAATGCTGGAGGTATAGCCATAGGTCGGTGTGTGCCATTCGTGGCTTTAATTGTAATCTATGCCCCGGTTTCTCCAGGGATTGTTTGACCCTGACACTGCACTGAATTTATGAGAGTGAAATCCCTTCACAAAGGCAAGTACTGAAAATTTACTGCATATTTTTCACCTTCTGGGAAAATTATTTGGTTTACAGAAAATCTAGAAATGAAATGAAACCTCTCAACCTCCTAGAAGCAGGTAACTTCAGCTGTACTTGGAGTGTTTTCTTCTGGCACCTTGCAAACTGCACAGCAGCATGACTGCCCAAAATATAACCCTATGACTGAAAATAAAAGAAACTAGAAAGCACAGCCAAAGGAACAGAAAGGTAACTTAGGTTCAAAATTTAGTGCTGAAAATAAGAGCATCAGACAAAACAAGACACTGATTTAATCATTCAATGCATTTTTTTTTTTAAAACAGCCAATATCTTGTAAGCTGTCATTACAACTTCCTCGTCTGGTGTGGAGGACCTTGTGTAGCACAGTACTTCAACATGCATTCGTATATAGGCATCTTTCTAAAACCACTCATTTCTATTTTCCCCTCACTATCATTTAGAAAAACCTGCACCTAATGTTAGAGAGATGCTCATATATTCTGCCCAATCTGAACTGTGGAGAGATGAAAAGCTTGCACCGTTCCCTGCAGATGGAGCGCTGCAAGCCCTGGTCACCTGGTCCATCATGCTTTGTTTATGAGCAAGAGCTTCATCCAGCTCAGCACAGCTGAGCTGCCGGTTAAACAACAAACTACTACTCCATATGTGTTGCTATTATCATTACTACTATCAATTTGTTTCTGCTTTCACGGCTATTGCTGAGAGTGCTGGAAGAGTAGAAAAGGCTGCATGGAAGGGTGGATGGAGCTGGGTACTCCTGCTCAAGCTTAGAAGCATCTGCTCAGCTATATTTTGCCTCTCTGAGAGACAGAGTCATAGAGGATGAGACCATTTGTTTCAGAAAATGGCAACCTGGTGTGATTCAAAGAAAAAGTGTTTCTCTTCCTTCACCCCCAGTGCATATAGCACTGTATACCCTTGTCTGAGGTAACTGATCCAGTCTCTTCACAACCCCACTGCCTCTGAGCATAGCATGGACCAGAATCCCATCATGCTAGGTGCTGCACAGGCACAGCACAAGATTTTTAAAACATGTAGTTGCTTTCTCTCATGAGCTGAATTGTCTTCTGTGCTTAAGGCTGGCCATGCAGGGAGCTTGCAGAACAGCTGAGTTTAAGAAAAGCTGCATTATTTAGCTATTATTATTTGTACTAATGCTGAGTGCATTTCCTTCTGTTCTCAGTTCTTTACTGAACACTACTTTGTAATCCAGAGGCTCAGAGAACTCCCGTCTTGCAGATATGGAAACCCAAACCGGCTCTGCTGAGTCAACACCAGGTCTCAAAGCACTGTAGGCGCAGAGACCCTGAATGCAGAGACCTGGAAGTCTGATAGGTCCAGACATGGTACTGATGCAGCCATTCAGTACTAATAAGACATACCTGAAAAGAATTATTTTCACAATTCCAGTAATTATGTAATTATATAAATTACTGCTTCTACAGCTGTGCAGATAAGACTGCGTGGGATTACCTTACTATCTTCAGGACACATCACACTGGGTGGACTCTTGCACTAGGCTTTGTGCGCTGCTGTTTTGTACAGCAGAGGTGTGCCCCTCGGTCATCACAGCGAAGGCTGTGGCACAGGACTGCAAAGAGAACAGAAACAGAAGTGAAGCAGCATGACAACATGTCAATTCCAGTAATTGTACTGAGGGCTGAAGAATACATCAGGGATCAGGCCACCACCTGATCTCAAACAGCATGGAGGTATTGCTTCTGCTAAAGCTATGCTGAGTCAGACTAGTCAAGAACTTGACTCTGTATTTAATCTTTTTCAGTAATTCTAGATAGAATCAGTAGCAAAGTGATGTTACATTAAAATATAGACATTTGTACATACATATAACTTTTTTTACCATATCTCTTTGTAAGCAATTTTATATTTGGCTTTGAAACATTTGCACTCTTATCCATTTTTTATTGTGTATGGATAGCTAAATAAAGACATCTATCTGTCTGAAATGTAGGTGCATAAGATTCCTGTACAGAGGCTTCTGAAGACCACAGGAACCTAAATTCCTAAGGAATCTGCATTCCCACCAGCAAAATTCCCTAAATGCCTAAAATTCTGTGCAGTACCTGGGTGTGGACAGTAATGTGTGCCCTCACCACCTAGTATGTTCTGCAGGGCCTGCCCTGGTAGGTGTTTCCCACAGGAAGTGTACACAGTCAGCTGAACATCACATACCATGGGTCAGGACCAGAGGAAGAGTTGCTCAAAAAGAGGTGGCTTCGATGTGTACCACATCAAAAACTAAGAAAAAGAGAAAATTATGTGTATTCCCTGTAAGCTCCTGCTCAGGGAAGGTCTGAATGAAAAGCAGTATGCTTGCTGTATAAAGCTGGTTTTCGTCCTACACTGCTTTCAGCCTTTTCTCACCCTATGTGCCATCTCCGTCTCCCACCACACTGTGGCTCGCAGTTACCTGGCCTTATCCATCGAAGTGTCTGAGGGATCTATCTTCCCTCAAGCTGGTTGTTGCTTTTACTGTTCCTCATCTCTGACACCTATCTTTAGTGTTTCAAATTAGCTCAATAGAGTTACAGATGTGAATCCCAGTTTTAGATGCCGATCTTTCCTGCTGTAAGGAACTGAGGCATCTCCTCCACGGCTGTGGATTCAAAGCCGAGAGGGGTAGAGAGCTGGGTTAAATACTGTAATGACTCTTTTGGTGTAACCAGCCCTTCACCTCCTGAAAGCATCTGTCAACTTCAGAGTTTCTTAAAATAAATAATTCACCGATATCTTAGCATACATGCACTGACCCAGCTGACTGTAGAAGGAAGGTGACAAAGATTCATTCATGTGATTAAATTCTCTGCTTTGGTAGCCATCTTTGCATCTGTCTCCCTTTTTAATGAACAAAGTGGTTTCACAGAGAGTCCGAGGATTCAGATCCTTCTGCAAAGGGAGCAGTCACAAAAGCACAGGGCTCAAGTAGCTACTTGTGGGGCTGTGGCCTCCCTGGCCAGAGGGCTGAAAGAGTGACAAGGAAGCAGATGAACCGAGTCAGTTCCGCAGTGTGTAATGGAGCATAAGGAGCCAGAGGTGCTGCTCAGGGAATGTCCACCCCAAACACTTATAGGATGACATGGGAAGCCCACAGACGGGAGAAACCTCCTTTTCCTCTGACTGCTGTTTTGACTTTTCCTCAGGCTGTTCCTCTGCTCACAGAAAATGTATAGAGGTGATCCTTTGTTTCCCTTGACACCATGCCAGTATCCCTGAATCTCCCTTGCAAAAAAAGCCCTCTAATGGAGAGGAACTTCAGTTCCCATACCTTGAGTATTCTATTCAAGAGGTAAATGAAAATCAAAACTTTATTTAGAAATGTCTAACACATTAATGACAAATCTATACAGGGTCAGTGGTCAGTAATGGTAAGTAACCCGGGGTAGTAGGTAGTTTTGGAATGACCCATTGACTTTATTCCATCCACTTTTAGCCTGGTTTCTGTCCGCATGCCAGAGGGCTCACTTGCCTTATGAATACTCCATTGAACCTCTTGTGCTCTAGCTAGAGTGGTTTTCTTATGCTTGTACATGTCTGCTCCCCATCAGATCCTCCTCTGCTCTGAATGGCAATGAGATCAGAGGGCTCCCAGGAAGCTGTGTGAAAGGAGCCTTTTGCCTGCTATAGTCTCTGCCATGGATGTCCATTAGGCCTTCCTTCGTTGTTTTGTTATGGAAATAAAAATATGTTACCTAACACTGAGATTATATCTGCGTTATTCGAAGTGATATAATTTTGTGATGATTCTCCTTTATTATGCACATGTTTATTTTATACATGTAATGGCTATCTGCTGACATGCCGATATCCTTTTTCATTGTTTTATTTTGTTATTTTTCTGTTGATGGATACTGATATATAGAAAGCAGGGATGAAGGAGTCTCAGTAGATCTCCTAAGCCACCATCTGCTAAGAGATAGTACCTTCAGACAGCTGTTTATTTGAATTGTTCTATAAAAACTAAAATGATTTTAAATTATCACCACTGTTCTTCCATGCTCATAACTGTTCTTACTGTTAATATTTTTTTCTAATTCTTAAGATAAATCTCCACTGTAGTTATATAAACCCATCACTTCTTTGACAATGGATTTTAAGAGCCATTTATCCCCTTCACTTTTGCAACCACCTCTTGTTTATTCAAAGGCTGTTATTATGCACCACATTAGCAATAGCTTCTTTAGGCTAAACAACCTCAATTCTTTCAGTGTCTCCTGTGTCATGTTGTCAGAACCACTGTTTCCAATTTGTTTTTAGCTCCAGGACCATCTAGCCTTTTGAATCTTTTTCCTTCCCCACTCCCAGTTTAGATACTACTGTCCAGTGTCATGACAGTGTTTTCCTTTACAACCATAAAACAGTAGGTTAAATTTGAATATTCTTTTACTGCTCCTATTTGGCCCAATTTGGTTGTTTACTAGTTTACATATTTGGGAAAAGGTATGCATAGGTTTTGGCATTTTCTTAAACAATCATTTCACATGCCAGTTTTTGACGTCCTTCAGACCACCAGTGGCCTGTGCACTGCATACTAAGAAATCTTTGTAGACCCTGAATCATTTATTTTTGTTCTTCTTTGATCTCTTTCCAAATGATCTGTGACATTTTTGCAGTGTGATTCCCCAAACTGGACAGTACTTTAGCTGAGGCCTTCTGTGTGCTGCATAGTACAGAGGATTGTTTCATGTATCTTGCAAATAATATTGCCTATGTATGCATCTCAATATGATTGCTGTTTCTGCAGAATCAGGTCATATGTTGACTCTTCCGCACAATAATCATCAGATCCTCTGATGCAGATCTGCTGGGCGGATGACTGTTCCTATCTACATGGAATACCTCATGTCTGTCCTTGCTGAACTGTATCTTCTTCTTCAGACCATTTCTCCAGTTTATAGGAACATTCTGAATTAACACCTGCTCCTCTAATGTGCCTAAGGCCCTGCAATTGTGTTTCAGCAACCACACCAAACATATTCACAATTTAGAATCAGGTTATCAGACAAATTAATAATGAAGAAAAACATTAAATAGAACCAAAGCCAGGACAGTTTCCCGTCACCCCCAACTAGTATGTCTTTCTACTTTGTTAATGAATAATTGTTGTGTGTTCTGAATATGGCTTTTCAATCAGTTGTGCACTCACCTTGCAGCACTTTTATCATATTTCTCTAGTTTATGTGTGGAAAAATCAGTGTAAGATAGTGTCAAAAGCCATACCCATCTCAAGACATATGACATTTCTTCCCTCATTACCATCAAAGTCTACCACCTGGTCTTAAAACAAGCTTCATCAGACCTGATGTACTTTGATAAGTCCATGTTGACTGTCCTCCTTTTCTTGTTATCTTGTAGTAGCTCAAAAAGAGTGTATTCGATTCTTTGTTTTAGTATTTTTCCTACATTAAACATAAAATGACTTAATATATACTTCTCTAGCTCCTCCTCTTTCTAAAGGTATGAGTGCAATTCAGTTTACTTGTTATTAGATGTTGGTACATTAGCAATTTAAATAGTTATCACAGTTCCTTCTGTAATTACAGAAGAGTGATGGGCACTTCAAGAGAGCCATTTTAGGGACCATCTTAGGGACCATGAGAAAATTATCTTCTGCAGATGATGCTTGTCTCCTGCCAATGACTGTGCAACTTGGGCTATTAACTTAGCCTAGATGCATAACTTTCAGATGGTTTGCACTGGATGACAATGTCCATTCCTTGTTTGCCTGTTGATTGCCTTTGGATCCATGTTTAGAGCAATTCTCAGACACAACTCTTAATGGCCCCAAGATTGTTTCTTTAAACACCTCAAGATTAAATGAATCAGGAAGCTGATCTGAAAAAACACTAACCCATCAACAGCTTAGCTTTTCTTAATATTCTGTATCTTCTTCTTAGCTTATCTGAGATGAATTCTGATGTAAGTTGGTGTTAATTGTATGATTGCATGTGATCTTTGTAGTGAAGGCTGATGCAAAGATTTAATAATTTGCCTTCTGTGTGATCAAATGGTGCCATTCCTTCTACATTATGTGATCGTGCATCACTTTTCTCATCCTCTTCTTACTACTAATGTACTCAGAGTATGCTTTCTTGTTGCCCTTTATGTCTCTTGGTATATGTGCGTATATGGTAGAACTATAATTTCATCCATGCGGTGATCTATTTTGAATGATTACTGCACAGCTGTCCTTTAAATTCTGACATGTCAAATGTTTTAAGAACACAGACTGGGATTAACTCATGTTGTGGACTAATCAGCTGCAAATGTCCATTTAGAAAGTCTTTCTTTTATATTAGCCCTCAAAGGGGCATCAAGTAGTAGAAGAATAACACAAACAAGCAAAATTAAGAAGAAACGAGATTCTACTTAACTTTAAATGATGTTAATTGATTTTTTTCATATTCCTCGACTGACACTGTTTGGAATATACATTCCCAGAACAAATTTCTGCTGTGATCATGTGAGAAGGTTGTTTTGAGCTGAAAAACTAAGCCACATAATTTTTGGCTGCAATGTGGTGGTAGTTAACAGTGTGATTTTAAAAAAAGAACATAAATGTCTTTGTACAGGATCTATTGTCAGTCTTGCTAAACTGTTTGTAGGTGGTTGACATTGAAATAGCCTATCCATGTAGGAAAAATCTATACTGTCGAAACTACTTCTTGGGCTAATAGAGCTATATCTAGGTGCTGGAGGTTTTACCATACTATAATAGTCAAAACATTGTAACTTCTGTGTGAGGAAAGGACTGTACGTACTGGGATGCTCCTAGTGCTGTCAATGCCCTTGCCTTCCCAAGAAATGATCACTTGCATCTGATAGTGTTTCTGTGCATCTGCTATATGTTTGCTGAAAGTGAATGAGACAGATGTTATATACAAGGCAAAGCCCATAACCGTGAAACATACTGTGCTATCAATTTTTAAGCAGCTTTCTCCAAGCCAGTTGGAAGAGCTGTTGAAGAAGTGATGGCACAGAGTGGTTCTTAGAAATACGTGCAAAGGATTACTTGTCCTAAGTGGAAGGCAAAAAACAACAACAACAACAAAAATTTTCATGACATTTTCTGAACTGCTGGACAGTCTTTTCCCTACAGTCGTAACCAGACTGTGACACTCTTACAAGCTAAGCATGGCTTTGGGATGGGACATCTTGCATGAAAGCTAAATGCTGTAAAAGAAATAATACTGCACAAGAAATAATGCTGCCTTGGTAGTTCATCAAGGAAGTGGTCATTCTTCCCCGTGAGTAAAGAATGAATCAGTGTCCTGGCACGGAATTAAGGGCTCCAGACCTCCATGCTCGTTGTTAAAGCTCCAATAAGACTTTTTGTAATAGTTAGGGTCTCCTTTAAATTTCAAGCTGAGAAATTATATTCTGCTTGTCTGTTTTCCTACAGCTGTTTTATCTGGGCATGATATGCTCATTGTCTGTAACTGTTACAGTGTTGCTGTCCGTTGTTCTAACACACACAATGTTCCACCTTAGAAGTAGCTGCTTTTAAGGGCTAAATAATGCAAGCATATGTAGCACATAAAGTGCTTTAAGATTCTACACAATGAAAAGTCCTGTATTTTGAAGGATTGTGTTCTTGTTCTTTTAGGCCCCAAACAGGAAATATTTGAGCACATATTCAATTAAGCTGCATTGAAGTCAGTATAATTGAAGTCCATATTTTTAGCATGTGCTTCTCATTAAACACATCCATAGATGCTTTCCTGATCAGAGGTCTTCAAGTTCGTGGAAGCACAGAAACTGAATTGTTCTTTTTGGCTACGCTGGATGCTTGTTTGAGTATGTATGTTTGCAAGCAGTCATCGTATTTCCTCCTTCCTCAGTGCTGTTTCAGGGCACCACTGCTTCAACCCCGGACTGGGAACTGCAGGAGTACACTCGTGCCTAGAGAGTCCCAGCCTCAAGGGTATGAGCTGTTTATTGCAGCGCTGGAAGGTATTGTGCCAACATCTGTGCAGTACATAGAAGATAGCTGAACACACACATAAGAACCGTAAATAAAGAAGCACTGAAGATGAAGGAGGCCTAGAGCTCTGGTTCTGCAAGTGAACCTACATCTTCCTGACATGTTGATATGAAAGCATACACTAAGCTCTAGTCCTCTTCAGCACAACGATAGATAGCCTAGTTTAAGCTATCAGAAGTTTGCTCTGGCTGGAAACAGGGAAAAAAACTTGAACAAGAAAGCACCAATTTGAGCTGAACAATGGTAACCATATTTTTTCAGTGTGAAACACTGGTGCTTTACGCTAATCCATCCAGCTGTACATTAGAATGGAGGAGAGCAATGTGTTCACATGTTAGGCAATGGCTACAGCTATCTTTTTGCTGGAGTATTGGGACTCAGTTATACTCCTGTTGCATGAAGAAAGTATTTAGACTTTTTTAACTTGAGCTCTCTGAAAGAAAAATTGAATGATGTACTAGATCCATTAGACCATATACTATAAAGTATCTGGTTGGAAACAAATGTATATAAGTGCAAGCTACATGCCTGCTTTTCTCCTTTACAATAAAAATTAATAAACTTTTATTATTTTTTGCATCATGTCAAATAAGGAATGTGAGACTTTTTTTAGCCTTTTTTTTTCCTAGGGATGCAATTAAAAATACAGACAAACAGATTTATTTCAGAATCTATAGGAAATGACAGCAGCAATTCTTTTTCAAAAAGAAAGGCAGGATCTGGTTGTGATTTTACACAAACAACCTGACAGTCATTTGCCAGCTTCTTCTACTGTGCTCATCACATCATTTTTTTGAATAGCTCATCAACTCCTGAAGAACAACATGAGGAGATTTCTGCATCTTTCTCCGTCTCCTTGTTTTGTCAGAAATTTTATTTTGTGTTTTTTACTCTGAGCTCTAAGTGGATGCAGCATTCATGGTATGCTAGGTTTCTACACGTTCTTTCCAAAGGCTCTGAATGTTGATTTCTAAATTTTCCTGATCTCTTTGGTAAGCATGTGCTGCAGGTGAAGGCTGGCTGCTGAGGAGCCCCTGCCAGCCAGGCACAAGGTTTGGACTCTTGGATCTTGACAGCTCCATTGTCCCAAGGAATGAAATTATTTTGGAAAGCCTGGATCCTCCAGGTGTGGCCTGCAGCTAACTTTGCTAGATCTTACAGAGGATTTTGACCAGGAGGACAAAACCTATGGTCTTTTGAAGGATGTGCCTGTAAAACATCAAAGAATACAAAGACTGTAAAATGTGATAATAATACAATAAAGGGCATTAAGACAATCTTTGCACAATGATTGAGAAAACCAAACATTAAACCCATTTATCTTGACTCAGCAAAATATTATATGGCACCCATGACCTTGAGTGCTGGAGTAGGAGTGCACTGCAAGGTGTCTGACCATTCAAGCTTCAGGACACCCAGAGTACTGCCTTACCCTTGCTACAGCCCTTATGCTGCTGTCTCAGGGTGGTAACAGCCTTAGCTGATGTAGCTACTCTAGTTCCAGGCATGGTGCCTCCAGAGCTCCAGCTTTACCCTTTTCCAGTAACAGGGCTCACATGCAAACACTCCTCCACTGGCACTTGACATTCTAGTTCCAGCCTTTAGCACATTTCACCTTCCATCCTCAACTCCCTGGAAACTGGTTCTGTGATTTTAATCTCTCATTTTCCTTGCTGCCAGCTATAGACTTCAGCTCTCATTCCCCTCATCCATGGGTCCAGATAGCCAGACTAAAGCAACATGTATCTACTTAATTATAAGCAAACTCTTGGGAATACTCCAATATTTGTGATCTTGTTTGCAGCAGGAGGATCATACTTTGTTACATCTCCATTTCAGAGAAGCTTGTTTAATTTCCAGTGATTATGACATTGTCTTAAGCCTCTTAGGAGTTATATAATACTATATTTTTCTTACTAACACATGCCACAATGCTGCACTCATTTTTTAAAGCTTTTCTGCTAAAAAGCCATTGTTCATGAATTAGTTTGATAAGATTTGTATAAATACAAATTTGTGACTTTGCCAATGAACTCTGCAGCCTTTTCCATAAGAAATAGTTCCTAGTGTTAAAGGGTTCCCCCACCCCCAAAATCAATTTGTGTTTAGTAGTTCCTTCCCAGAGAAGATATCCCAATGAAGAGCTGCCTCTCAAGTCTTCTTACTTTTTGTATTCATGAAGTGATAAATCCTTGAATAGCAAATATATCATTGATCATTCTTGCCCTCTTCCTCCTCCCCCAAGGGCCAACAGGCTTATGACATTAGTCCCGATCAACCCCAGACTATCTACTGCAAGATTGTATAAATGTGCTTCAAATAGTTCCACCTTCCTAACAGGTGATATTTACTGACCCAGCTGTAACTGGTTAGATGTCCACATATACGACATGTTGGGGTACCATCAGGCTCTTAGACATCTCCTTTGTCCTCCACTTGGGAAAGATGGAGCCTATTTCCCAGGCCAGAGATGATCAGGTTTCTGTATCTAAAATAAAAAGGTCTGAAAGGGTTTTATGATCTTGGTTTGACCCCCAAAATACTGAAGCTGATAATAGAGACTCATGCACACTTCAGTCTCTTGGGATCTGTAGCAGAGACAGGTTTTATAATACCTATTCTAATTGAAGTTTCTCAGTAATTTTCACAGCTCCACCATGTGCTCTGTTGTTTGTTATGTAATGTCAGGGTGCAGCAAAGGTTAGCTGCTCGCTAAGGGGGGACAAGCTAGGAGCTGAGGGTGACCCCAGAGCCAGCTGTGCCCTCACTGTTGGGCACTGTCCCACATGGTCTGATGACGGTGGGCAGAGCCAGGAGCTTGGAATGAACCATGGCCAGGCTCTATCCAGGAGTTCCAGTCAACAGCAAAAGGAAATGGGGACAGAGACAAGGCTGGGACAAACTACAGCATATGACTGAGGTGTCCATCCAGGAGACAGGCTATTATAGCATAGGTCCAAGGTCCATCCAGGAGCGAGTAGGAGGCCAAGAGACAGAGCTGGAGACTGGGACTCCTACAGCATCACTGGGGCAGGAATTGATGGCCCCAGGCTGAGCTGAAAGGGGATCCTGGACCCGTGGACAGCAATGGGGGTGGGGGTCCCAGGTGAGACTGATTAGTGCCCTCAGTGCCCTTGCAGGTAAGGTGACATTTAAGACTACTGCCAGAAACATTGCTTGCTGTTTCTTTTATTTTGTAGCTGGGTTTGCTAGGAAATAAGGCTTATACGGACATCTCTCAATATCTTTTGAACTGACTGGCTTATTTCAGATACAGTTGGTAGGGGTCACCAAGGTATTAATAATATTCCCAGAAGATTCATGAAATCACATGAGCCTATTATATTGCCCAGCTGAGAGAAACAGTGTTGAGAGACTGCAGTCCTAGCAGACACCTGAGAATCCACTGAAGATAGAACTTTCCAAATGCCCAGAGAGAGAAGAAACTTTACTCCTCTCAGGACACCAACTCTGAAACACAAGTCTGTGGGAAACCACGTGCCCTTTGAGCTGGCACTCACCGAGTGACGCATTTGGTGGGCAGAACAGTTTTCTCCCCTTGCACCTTGTTTGGCAGCAGCCCACTGTGAGCAGCTGGCTGATCTGGTCAGCCCACATTGTTCTTACTTTTTGCTTGAACATAAAGGTACACTGATTTAAGTTCTGTGTTTGCAGCTAGTACTTGTTGCAGATATACTTGTAAGGAAAAGAATAGAAACTGCAATAGTAACAGATTTTACCGAAGTATCAGAAATAGGAAGCAATCTACTCAGGCAATGCAGGGCTCCAAATGAGTAGCTACAGACCTTTACATTTAGTCTGGTGTTTGGCAAGGAAATCCTTGCCCAGTACAGTCTTTCTACTGAACTGGGCACAAAACACTCTACCCATGGGAGCTTAAACAGCATTACCACCAGCTTTTTAACAATTTGTAATGGATCAGGACAGGATATCCCAGGCAGAAAGACTCACAAGCAATAGCAATTCCTCTAGGTATAGTAGGAGTGAAAAAGCAACGCTGCCCTCCTTTCTGTGGGCTCACATGAGGCTGGGTTTGTAGCACGGAGAACAATCCATTCAGTGTCCAGTCCTAGCTGGAATCTCAAATAACCGTCTCATTTTCCCTCTCCAGAAATGAGGCCAGTTTTGTGCAAAGAAGTAGATCTGGAGGCCCAGAGAGAGCAGATCTGTTAAACCCTCATATAAGTGCAATAGTAGTTCAGAAAAACTTAGAATGAGGCTTCTCAAAGTAGGAGAACTTGGATATGCAAATAGTAACCTGAAAGAATTTCCAGGGGCATCTCTGTCTCTCCTCTCCACTGATACCATTATGTTTTGCTGAACCAGGCTCGTAATAGACAGGCATGGGGATTTGAAGGGTGCAGGAAAATATCTTGCAAATGTACCCAAAAGATCATAGCTGGTGTGGTACACTTTGTCTCGTCTCCAAAATGAGATTAATATGCACCCTGCCATGAGCTTACAATTGAGATGATTTGTGCCTGTGTGGACATCATCTCTATAGTTTTTAATGCCTAATAATAGGCTGAAAAGTCATTACTGGTACTGGTATAGTGCCTTTCCCTACTGCTTGTCATTCAAGCACTAAGCTTTGGGGAGCCTGCCAAGTCCCTGACAGCAGATTCTTCTCAAGGGAGCAGAAATGCACAACACAGTCAGATCCAGGAGAAAAGGCAGCATTTTCATATTTTATTCTGATGTCAACAGCAGAAACCTTCAAAGAAGGGGAAAATCCCCCCATCTGCAAAAGGGCTTGCTTAGGAGCTATCACTCCTGTTGTTTTGTCAAGCTGATCAGGGTAGGAAAGAGCTCTTTTTCTAGGCTGGGTGCACTGAAGAGGCGCCAGGGCCTCCCACCCACAATCCTCATTAAAGAAAAATAGCAACAGCACAAAGCCCAAGGATTGTTTACTTATTTGTAGTATCTCAGCAACAGCTACTCTCTATCATCTGTTTTTGCTTTGGTGATTTCTTTTTTTATTAAGAAGAAATGCCACATGCTGCCACACAAGTAGCTAACCTCCTGCTGTCGGTCAGAGGCTGCCCGTTGTGCCCGGTGGGACAGAGGAAGAATTCTGCTCCCCAGCTGTTGGACTGGGCTTAGAAGAAAGGGGCACAGACCAGGACTGTGTGATAGTTTTCTTTCCTTCAATAAATCAAGTGTTCACACAAAAAAGTTCAGGCTTGTGACATGAGGTCAAGCAGGACAACTAATTTTGGCTGATGCAAAAACTAACAAACAAATAAAGTTCTGGAAATGCCAACTGGATCATTTCAACATTTTCAGAAGGAAACATCAAATTTTGGAAAGCTTGATTCATCAGAGGAGGTAGTGTCTTTCACAGTGCAGAGAGGAAAGACATGGTTGTATGTCCCTCCCTCTCCTCACCATTCTTATAACCTGGTGGCTAGAGCACTTGTCTGAGTGGATAATTAATTACTTTAAATATTTACTATAAATTGGGATGATGTTTTAGTTAGAAATATTGGGAGAGCTCCATTCCAGACCACATTTCTTGAGTGTTGAAACAGTCTCCCAAGAAGGAAAGGACACAAATTAAAGTGTACGCTTTGCAGTAGGCAAGAGGAGGAGCACTGAATTTGTGTCTCCTGGGTAAATGCTGCAACAAATGAACTTTCATGGTTAAGGATGGTTAAGGATGTAGGATCAGGGCACGCCACCTTCTCAAATTTGTTGAAGTCACCTGGTAAACCTAGCCTTTAATTCTGAAATTTCTTTTTGTTAAAAATCTCCAAAATGAAATCACATTTTAGAAAAAAAACCAATAAAAATAGTTCTGAGTCAAAAATTGCATTTAAAATCAGTTTTTCTGAAATCTGTGCTGCAAACTAGCAGAAGTCAGGGCTGACTCTGACTCTGAATAGTTAGTTAGATAGCAGGTTCTTTGAGACAGGAACCATGTTATTGCATGTCTGGCTGGGACTGATGACACCTTGCTGCTCTAGAGCACTAGGTGGGTATTTGACAATCTTTTGCAGTCAAAGAGTCAGAAAAACATAATGAGTTGTAAAAGACCTTTCTGGACTGTGGATCAATCAGCACTTCTGCCTGTAATGGAGAGTCTGCCAAACTCTTGTGGAGGAAACTAGAGGGATCAAAAAGAGAGAGACCACTGTCTTACGATAAGTGATGTTATCTGGAGAGGATGGTAGTACAGAATGATAAATCCAGGCTTTTTTGCAGCTGTTGCTACAAGATAAAAAGGGGAAGTCATATGCTGACATCCATGTCTCTGTTTTGTTTTGTGCTACCATAGATTGTCTCTGCGCTATTGGTGTCCCAGTGTGCTAGACATTTCATAAACACATTGAGACACTGAGAAAGCCAGTCCTGTCCTGAAGAATTTACAGCCCACACAGATAAGATAGATACTGGGTAGGATAAAAAGAGGAGTTGCCACCTTCATTCATAGATGAGGCACAAGATTTCTTGGGCTGGCCAGCATTTCAGCTGGTTTCTAGCTGAGGCAGTGATTGAACCTAAAACCAGTGAACACTAACCATATGGCCACATGTCAGGAAGAGTCAGAAAAGCATCAAAACAGCAAGAATGACTAATCAAATCCCAGTCACTCCACAGGCAAATTCTGTTCCAGCAACCAGGGCAGAGAGGACTACTCCTTTCCCTCCCAGAAGCTGTCCTCCACCACATAGCTTGCTAATAGACTCCTTTGTCCTTTGTACTTGCTCCCTTTAGTTAAAGGACTGCCCTGATCCAGCCAGCAGGACAAACCCTGCATGTACTGGCTTAACTGAAGATGGTGAGAAGCACAGCAGGGATTTTTCCCGAGTACTGGAAACAATACTTATAAAATCACTTCACAGTAGTCTGTAATGAGGCTTGCTGGAATATAAACAACTCTGAAGACCACTGGGTACTCAAAAAACACTATGAAAAGAAGTGCTTATGTTCTTCCACTTTTCAACCTACTGGAATTCCTGATCCTGCAGCAAAGCATTGTGATACTATAGAGGCTGAAAAGTCTTTAGTATGAGAACAAGCAATGGGAACTTTTAAGAGAAAAGAAAGATGTTTTTATATATCTCCATATGGAGATATATAAATGACTCCAGAAACCAAAGGGGAATACAGTAAGTTATGTGATATTGCTGCAGTGGCTGAGAACACTGGGGGGGCCTTGATTTTCAACTGTCGATCAAAGATCCTTCTACCTTCTGCCCTCTGCCCACTTTAAGGAGCGTAATGGCTGAAAGTAATTTAGTAACACATGTAGCCCCCAGCTACTGATTTGCACATGCAGGATAAATGTGCAAACTAAGTACACAAGCTCAGGTGGTCTACATGGCTGAAAATCCTCAGACTATGCATGCCCTCACTAACACACTGGCAGGCTGGAAATGATACTGAATATTCACTGCTTTTCTGCATTTTCTAGGAAAACTTAGGAAAAAAAAACAAAACAAAAACCTTTGGTGCTCTTGCAGGTCCGAGTGCTGAACTTGTCTTTTTGAAATGCTATGTCAACAGCTCTTCACTAGCAGGCCCATTATTTTTATTGGCTTCAGCTCTCTGGCTAGTGTTGACAGGTTAATTTACAGTAACAGTGAGAGTCACCTTTACTCGCTATACCAGAAAATGCGAATCGCTCTATACTTGAATGCCATGCTCTCAAGAGCAGGAATGCTTGAGTGCAGGCACTCGGGGCCTAGTACAAAAGAATGTTCTTTTAGTGAATTAATTTTTGCCAGCATATATGACTTGAGCAGGAATGGTTGCAATTATTTCTTACCATGCTTGTTAGAGAGGACATACTGGAAGATTAGCTTCAAGAATGTCACTTTTGGAATTGGTCTTCCCATGACGATTGTGCCACAGTTTTTTTATTATTATTTTTTCTTTTCTTTTTTCCTCTTTTCATTACATCAAAGTTCATCATGAGAAATTTCCCTTGGTAACGTGTACAGATAGGGCTAAGCAGATCCCAGAAAATAGGCTTTGTTTACTGAGTAGGGTGTGCTTAAAGGACTTTTTCCCCTCTTTTCTCTTCTTCTCTTCTCTTCTCTTCTCTTCTCTTCTCTTCTCTTCTCTTCTCTTCTCTTCTCTTCTCTTCTCTTCTCTTCTCTTCTCTTCTCTTCTCTTCTCTTCTCTTCTCTTCTCTTCTCTTCTCTCTTAAAAAAATAATCCTAGAAGGCAGTGTGAGGAGAGAAGTTTTAGGCTAAGAGAAAGACTTTTATTCCGTTTTGTAAGGCCACAGTGCTGCTCTCAAAGGTCTCAGGCCAGGCTGAGATGGTGCAAGTGGTGAAGAAGCAGTAAGGAAGCTGGTGCAGAGCACATATTGTAAAAGTAGGAAGTAGAATTCAGGGCAGTTAATGGAAAGGAATAAGCGCCACCAAGAAGCAAATTTTAGCAGCCAGGGTGCAGATTGAGGCACCTTACATCACAGGAAAACTGAAAAACTCACAGTGTGTCTCTGAGTTCTGTTTGTGTTTCTACAGCACTGGTGTTTTTATTATAGGACTGCCATATAAAACAGGTGAAAGAAGAGTATTTTAATCCTAGAAACACCACATACCAAAACCTTTGGCTCCTTGGAGTTGTTGTCTGCCTGTGTAAATTGACCATGTTCTGTGATTGCTCACCCAGCGTGAGAAAGCACCAAGATCGGATCAGATATAAGGACTTTCTCTCCTTTCAGTATTGCTGGATATTGTGCCACTAAACCTACAGCCCAGCTATTTTATTTTCACATATGACCATTATAGATCTAGAAGAAGTGCCTCTGTAATTGTGACCACATGAGAGTCTGTGGTGGTTACTCTCTGCTGAAATGACCCTGGCAGTTTATATTATGTTCTTTTTCCAAACTGGTGGTCATTCTTGTTTTCACCTGCTCCTGATGTAGCAAGTGAGTGACTCTGTCAAAGCAATTTCTGTATCTAGTTAGCAAATGCATTATTGAAAGCTTTTTGAAAAGCTTTTGGATCCTTCTGCTGTACAAATTTGACATCTTTGTGTTTAAAACTGCTCTGTCACCAATCTACTCTCATCAGCCAGCTCTTTGAAAGTGTTTATGGCAGCTGTCCATCCTGCTGGTTCAGCTGTAGCTAAAGATCTCAGGAACTGCCAGAAGTTCCCACTATCTTGGGGAGCCACAGCAAAACAGAGAGAGACCAGCTGTAAGGAAGGAGTGTAAAATCATGCAGAGATAGGTTAGATTAGATTAGATTAGATTAGAAGATGTTTTTCTTAGTTTTCTCTCTTTTTGTGCGCTTACACACTTGTATGCACACACAAACATATATATAGAGAGATTCACAAAGGGGTATTGCTTTTCGGTTGGTTTAGACATGTCACTTCTCATTCATTAAAACAATCATCTCTGCAACACACTTATATAGAATATGCATATTTACCTTACGGAAAAAGAAAATTTTGGTCATTAGGCTGTTAGGTAAGGCTGGAGGGAGCCATGTTCAGCTAACACATACTTCTTCTTTTAGTTAGTGTCTCTGTGACTCTGTTTCCTACCTGTAAAATGTGCATAAATGCCTGATCTCCCAGGTTTATTGTGAGAATAAATATACAGAAACAGTAAGGTATTCAAATATTATGGTAATGATGACCAGGAAAAATTTATATGCAGCCAGATTCCTTTTCTTATTATTTGATATCTATACTGCTCTTTTCTAAGGCTCTATTCAAAACCAGAACTTTATTTTGGCTGGAGCTGAGAGTGAACACAACAAAACAGAACTCACTGAAACTAGTATTACAGAATTCAGCTACTTCTCTTTGCTGTGTCTGAAACATAGATAATCAGATTTTCTCAAGTTCGTTACCCTACTATTAGTTAGCCCTATATAAATTATGTGGTAGCCACTACCTGCAGTAACTTGTAGCATTGCATTATCACACTAGTAGTTTGAGAGTTATACTGGGAAAAATTAAAGAACAGCTCATAAGAATTGATCTTTTTTCCACACTGGGGATAGTGTGTGCTCTTAAAATTCTAAGCATCACTGTTTTTTGCACAGTATCTGCAGTCTTTCCAGAAGGACTCTGGGCGTGGAGCCCCAACTCAGAAGACTATCCCTGAGCAAGATCCTTATATTAGCTAAGGATTTGCAGTTCCTCAGTTGTATGGAGACAAATGGAGGAGAGCTGATTTCAAGAATGTTTCAAGCATCTTCTCATTGAAAATCAAGCTGCTTTAATACATTTTAAAATAGACACTGGCAACCTGAGGGCTGTCTTAAGACATGTCACCTGTGAAAGTGCTATGCATATATAGGAGGAAAACGCAACATTTCTATGCCGTACGGTAGCGTTACGAAGGCAGGTAGGCTGGGAGTAATGCAGTGTGTGACCTATTATACGGAAAAGCTGCCACAGAGGCTACCTGGACTTGCAAACGTAGAAGGCTCCTTCCCTGCCCTATGTTTGTGCTGCAGCCCTGGCAGAAGGGGCTTCTCTGCTTCTGTGGCCAGCGGATGGAAACATTCCCACAGCCGCCTCCGTGCATACGTAAATCAATCACTGTGTGATAGCAGCAGACAAAGGCAGAGACAGAGACACTGCGTCAGAAAACCTCTTCTCCTTTCAGCCACAGTCTCCCTTTATGCAGTCTCTCTTGCTTGCAGAGTGACAGAGAGATGGAGTAAAACACACATCAGTGCGCCAGCAGCAGAGTATGCCCCCCCCACTATTGAGACTATACATACTGAGGGCTAAGGCAATAATAGAGCTGTCTTATACAAGACACCAGCCATTATAGTTTAATGATGAATGTTTCCAGCAATTACTCTGCATCTCTGGTCCAAGGCCTACTATGGCAAAGGGTGTAATAAAAATAGACAAATGGATGTTGCTCACAGAGTGTCAGAGAGCTGAGCAGGAGCTGCCGCTGTCCCTGCTGTTGCTTCTGCATCCCCGTGAGAGGCAGGGGAGAGTGTGGCAGGGATGCGCAGAGCAGCACAGCTCACTAAGCTGCTGCTGGCACATCCCCAGGCTGGAGGCGAGTTGCTCACACTCTGCCGGCGGCCGCCTCTCCTGCCTCATGATGGGAGATCCAGCCTGGGTAAGTCCTCCAGGAACTGCCAGCTGTGTTCGCAAGGGATCCGAAAGTCACCTTGTAATGGCAATACACTGATGGTGGGAGACCCCGTTTGAGCAAAGTGCGTTGGGCCCAAATGCTTTTGTAGCTGACGTCACAACTAGCCAGCTTTGGGGGGAGGACAGAGAAATTTGCCATCCCATTATTCTAATACTTACAGACAAAATAAATAGTATGTTCAAAATCAGACCAGAAAACTATGACAGAGCTGAAAATTAAACCCTGGTCTCCTCATGTTCAAGGCTATATCCCCTTTATGCCTTTATGCTGTTATCCAGAAAAGAGGCAGCCTGGGTAGCACTAGACTTAAATAGTTAAGTTATTTCCATGAGATGAAGAAAATGGACTTCGTAGCCAAGTTCTTAATTTAGTAATCTGTAACATCTGTAACAGATTTTTTTAAGTGAACATCTCTGCCCTGGTGGCCTCCAAGCACCAGAAATATTACACATTTTCCTTTGCCCTTTGAAATCATCATCTTTTGGGACTCACAAAAGCATCCCAGGCTCACACCATGATCATATCTGTAGCTGTTGCCCAGTGAAGAAAGGAAAAAGTGATCAAAATCACTTGTTTGTAATATGGCCAGAGTTCCTCCATGGTAGCAGCATAGTCTCAAGCCAAGGTGAGACCTGTAGTTTTATTACAGGGGCAGATCAGAAAGTGTTTACTCCAGCAATCTTTTAGTATTTGCTCAGAAGTCTTCTCTTATTCCCTCAGTCTACAAGCCTGAAGAGCCAAAAGAAAGTTTTCGCTCAGCCAAAGACCTTGTGTTACTCACTTCCTTTCTCAGTAATGCTGTGGCCCTTCTCAAGAACTTCCTGTTTGCAGCTTCAGTAATTCCCTGCTTTTATAGCTGGTGGAAAAGAGCTTGCTCCAGTCTCTTGCACCACACTCCTCCATCTACGACACCCTGCGTTGTGCCTCAGACAGCAGCAGAGGTGGCTGCTAGCTCATTTTTATGTTCCCATGTAAAGTTTTGAATCTGCAACCCCTTGGGGAAAGCTTCAGCTGGCTGTTCAGATATGGTACTATTGCATTCAGATATTTATTCTCTTTATTAGACATCCTATTTGGTCCAGAAAAATATGTAATTTTGGTGGGAGCTTCAGATAAGCATAATATTCTTCATTTAGATAAGCACTCCAGGCAGCATAGCAGAAACCACAGCAGAAAAACACAAGTTCCCGCTACAAGCAGAAAAGTTTAATTGAGTCATAACAGCTGCAAAAAAACTTCAATGATCTGTATTCTTGAGCAAAACAGAGCTGACATCTTTCTCCCTTCTGATCAGTTCCACATTGCTTCTTGTGACTGCTCCTGTTGGGCAGGATACACAAGCCCTTGCTTCAGAAAGTCACATTGTGGAGCTTGTCTGCTCTCCTAGTTTCTCTTTGTTCCTGGCAGGGTCAGAAGAAGACAGTGTAGCAGTTACTGTGAATTATGCCTACACATAATCGACTGAGAGATTCAAATGGCAATGGTAATTCATGTTCTTATTTGAGATGTCATTACACTCTTAAAAAAAAAAAAAAAAAAAAAGCACGATCATCTTTATTGTACTAAGAATGGAAAAATCCCCAAACTCCCGTATTTTGATGAGAGAGCATTATTGCCCTAGTCGTTCAAACCCATTATGAACAATTCATGAGTAGGAATTTGACCAGTTTATTTTCCTTCTGTGGTTCACTTAGAGGCTACAAAGTGGAGATTGCTTTGTGCTTTTAAGCACACCTTGTCCCATTATTACAAATAATCTATGATATATTTTCCCTTGATCATACCAGTAACATATAGGAGAGAACCGATTTTTTTAACCAATAGCAAGATTCTTTTATATCCTCATAAAAAAAGCCTTCTGCCATGTATTGCAGGGAATCAGTAACTCATATGAACAAAAACAACTTGTTGCCTTTCAATGACATTTACAAAGTATGAAAAATCAACTTAGCTTTTCAGTATCTCTGTGTTACTTAATGAAGAATATTTATTTAACTATATAATGCAAAAAACCCTCTTTATTTGATACTTTCTATGTCATTAGACAGTGAATTCATTTGCAAGAGTGATACTCACAAAGCTTGAGGGAAACTGAACATGTGTGCAGACTGCATCTGGCCCTATATAACTCTGCAGAGTGTTTAATCCTGAGCAGAGACAAGGTCTGGCTTCCTTTTGCTGGGCACTAAAGGCAACTCAAGAGTTCAGTGGCTGAGCTGATATGGTTGATCAACCGAATTTAGTTACCTGGAGTTTTAGGCTGTGTAAGAGAGAAGCACCTCAAGGTTTCATAAAAATCTTGGCTGTGGTTTCTGTAGGGCAGTGAAGGGTTTTATCCTAAAGGAGCTGCAGGCAGGGGATATCACGGATTTCTATGGGGCTCCACACACAAAGCAGTGGTCCTTATGGAGTCAGGCTTGCAGTCTGGGAAAGCATCCCCTGGGGGGTGAGCATGCAGAGGTACTTGTAATATGATGCTGAAATTAAAAAGCTAAAGCCAGGACTACAGCCGAAGTGTTGGAGTTGCCACTTACGGCTCAGCCTATGAAAAGAATAAACTAGTGAATGAGTTTAGATAGTGAGCAGCGCTCAAAAATGTTTATGATGTGCCAGATATGATGGTGAAAGTAGAAAAGATGCTACCATGAGGTAGATTCTGTAATTGCTAAAAATATCTTCTCAGTTACGAATATGGTAGTTGTCATACTGGATCAGTATGTGGTTCCCCCCGTTTAATATGCTAACTTAAAGCCAGTCAGCACTAGCCACTCTAGAGGTAGGTGAGAGCCCCTTGCCTTACCAAGGTGGGCAGAAGTGTGTTCCTCCCCAGCATGTCTCTCTCTAACCACTATCATTTAGAGTCATCTAAATCCAGAAGCAATAGGTTTAATATCGCCTCTGGATTTTTGCAGCATTATCATTTAAAACTCTATAAGTTTTTATTCTCTATATAAATGTCAAATCTCTTTTTCAAATGGACTAGCCATTTGTTGGGTTTTCTAGCTCAGTGGTACGACATGCAGACTGAGCCCTACATGAAGGAACCCGAATCTTTTTCCTAGTAGTTGCAATAACTAGAGTATTTCTTGGATGCTACCTAAAGATTGCAACTTACTATTCCTTGCCTTTGTCACTCAACAGTTAGCCCAACAAAAGGCCAAATCCATTGATTTTAGAAAAGAGATGTTTGGAGAATTCATTGCTAATCTTGCCACATTGAAAAATGACTGTTTATTGGTCCTAGCTTTTTCTTCACTCTAGTGGTTTTGATTTGTAGTGGAATTTTGCAGTACCAGGAGCATAATTTTATGCAGAATTGTTCTGTCTAATTGTTTCTACCATTCAGTTAAAATTCCTTAAGTTCTGGAATATTATTCACTTGTCGATTTAGACTGAGCAAGATCCGTGTGGTCTTCTGATATGCTAAGTTCATTGCCCAATGTCTTGGCAGCCAATTGATTTAAGAGTTGGATGCTTCCTCTTACATCACTCTCCCAATCCCCTCCTACTTACGCTTCTGAAAGGGCCTGTATTTCTGAAACAATAGGCGATAGGAAATGTATCATAATACTCACAAAAGGGACTCCTACAATTAGAATTTGTCTAGACAAAACACAACAAATAAAAGAGCTGGAACATATAACAGCTTAATCACAGCATCCCAGAACCATTTGGAGGGAAGATGGGCTTTACCAGGCCTGTTAACAATAAAGATAAAGGCAGCCCAAATTAAAATACTAACATGCAATATGTTTTGCCTTCCAGAAATGTGTGATATATGCATACCAAACAGCAGTGAAAGGAGATTGGGGTAGGTCTTAGGAAAATTGTTTAATGGGCAGCCAGCTACACACTGACTTGCATTACCTGGAGAAACTGGGATCTCCAACATTGAAGATCTTTAAGAAAAGATTCCATAAATATTTGTTAAGAATAGTTTAGCTACAACTGGTTCTTCCTTGGAGTTGAATCAGAAGACCTCTTTAAGCCCTATAATCTTTCTATAACTTAAGGGTCTGCTCATGATTCTCTTGTGATGCCACAGTTGCAAATGGATCTGCTCTCTTGCTTGCTACTTGTTTGGAAACTGATTTTTTTTGAAACAAATATTGCCTGTTATTCGTGTCGCAAGAAACTCTTACAATCACTGTGTTGTTTCTTAACATGGACCTTGGATTGTTCCATATACAAACCATGTTGCTGTAAAATTATTTTGCTATGGAACAGGGCAAAATAGCACTTATTTTGTGATTCTTTTCTTTATCCATTAATCTTTGATACTAAACCAGTCTCACCTCTTTGAGAGCTGGCTTACTGCTCTCTCTTCTTCAGAAAACTTGGCTTACTTTGTTCACCAGTATACTTGGCCTCTGAAAATTGGCTTGCAGTTAGTAGACAGGAGCAGGGTCAAGATTAGTTCAAAATAAATTAATAGTCAGAAATTCTAACTTGCTAAGCTGCATGCAATCCACTCTTCAAAGGATATTGACCAATTGTTGTAATTGCTTTCTTCAAGGGCTTCCAAAGATCCTTGGACATGTTAATTAATGCTCTTTTAAATATATGTTAAAGCATTTGACCTGAGAGTTTAATTCTACAGTTTAATTCCATAATGACTGTAAATGGTAAGACTGCCGCATATTTAAAAGAACATTAGTGCAAATTTAGCTAGCTGTTGGCAGTTTAACAGTGACTAACAGATATTAAATAAGCGTGAAATTCTCATAGTGAATGACACTTTTATAGGAGCAGGGGCTGGGAGCTGACAGCAGAAAAACTACTACTATCATTCTATGGTGACCTTCCTATTCCCCTGGATTTTACAGAGCCTTTGCACAGTGTTCCCAGCATCAGGGCAAGTCTGGATTGGTGGAAGGGCCTTGCTCTTGCAAGCTTGGATGGCACATGGTGAACTTGGTGGGATTTTAACTCCTTAATTCGCTGAAGTCATTGCCGCATCCTTTGCTGATGTCCCTGGGAGCAGGATTTTTCCCAAACACATCTAAATTCTTCAGCCCTTCAAAATGAATCACATCTTCCAGTATTTACAGCATCAAGGCAGAGGTGTATGAATTCTGCCCCCCTTCCCGTCCGGATGATTTTTTTTTTTTTAGAGTAGATGGCAAAAGAAATCAATTGTCTATGGAAAACAAAAGAAAACAAGTTGATCCTTTTATTGTTGTTGTTCAAAAGCATCTCTTTATTTTAATTATGAAAATCGTGGCAAGTGACTTTTTTCCACCCTGTGGTGGCTATATAAATTTCTGCTACCAAGAAACAAACATCACTGATTTGAGCGACTTATTCAAAGCAGGTCACACAGCTACAGCTTGTTGTGTCAATTCTCATCATATAACTTATGTGACAGGTTTTATGAATAAAATATGGGCGGTTGCTGTCTGGGTGGATGCCACATCTTAGCTACCCCAAACCCACTGTCCTTGAAGAGGAAAGCTTTGAAAAATTAGGACCATGTTTCAATCCAAGCTGCACAATATGCTTTTCAATGAAGTGTAATACATTGTTTTTAGCTGAATAACTTTCTTCTCTTCTTCTCCCCTCCCCCTTTCCCTCCCCTACTTAGGAAAAAACCATGGCATCTTAAACTAAAGCACACTTCAGTCGGTCTCCCTGTGTGTGCTCAGTGCCAGCAGCCACAGCACTTCTTTCATCTTGGCTTCAAAGTGGTGCTGAGAGGGGGAGGGGGCATCTAATGAAAGAAGGAAAAACAAACAAACAAACAAACAAACACAAAGTGGGGGAGGAAATGAAAAATAGCAGTCTACCTTTCAAATCTGAGTGTTGCCTGCAGGCACGCTCTGCAGTGGACGTTACACTCAGCTTCAGCCCCTTGTATATATATATTTTTTTGTTATTGCCACTTCCCATGCTGGGAAGATTCTTGTCATCCCTCACATATTTTATCCACAGAAAAGGCTGCCCTGCCCTGTGCTTGGTGATTGAGGCTGTGCCCCTGGTGTGCCACACTATCAGTGGTTCCCAAGGCTGCCTAGCCTGGGAAAAGCTGCATGGAAACAGTCCAAAATCAGCATTGCATGCATTATTGTTCTTACTCTCTCTGATTAGAGTGCACACAATGAAAACAACAGCAACAGCCTCGTTTTCTAGCCCTCCTCCCAACACAAGGCTGTTCTTAGACTGTTTTTCTTTCTCGGAGTCTTCATAGAAATTAACTGCTTCTGTGCTGGTAGGTCCCAGCCATCACATCTGCTTCTCTTCGGGAAGCCTCAGAAGTTTAGTCTGACTCAGAGCAACATTTTCAAAAGCACCTAGTTGACCCGGGAACTGAAATCCTTTTTTAGAAATAGATCTAGACATAGACTGTTTTGTGCACCACTGGAAAGTGCTCAGATAGTGTGGCGACATGCACAGCAGAAGAATCCCTGAGAATAAAAAAAAATAAGCTCAGAGGTATTTAGGCATTTGCCCAGTGGACGCTTATGCATTGCATCAAACAGTGGATGCAACACACACAGTGTCCTAGCAGTGGGCTGCAGCACCTGGGTCTCCTCAAGCCTATCTATACCATAACTTTTTGCTTACTCCCTTGTCAGATGGATCTGGCTCTCCTGGCTGAAAAGTCTGAATGGATGGAGGACATCAACACCCAACCTACCCCAGCCCCAATGACCACACACATCTGGCAGCCGATGGGCATCAGTCTGAATTTCCTGAGCCTGGATCTTCCACGTCATGGGGGAGCCAGTTTAGGATGGTATAAAGCTCAGGGTTGTTGCTTTCTTTAAGAAATGGTATCCAGTGCTCACCCCAGCAGTACAGAGATGCCTCACTGAGCTCTTTGTGGGCACTAAGTGAGGCATGGAATTTCAAACCGACTCTTGTGCTCTGCATTTCTTATTCCCTTGTATTAGATGGCCTCTCACAGAAAAGAGGAAATGTGTTTTCTTCTGGCTTAACGTGTTGAATCATCTCCCAAAGTGCCAACTGTCCATACCCTGAATGCCCTCAAGTAATTGCTGGAAGGTAGGTTGGTAAGGCCATTTCAGAGAACAGCAGACAGCTCTGGGTGCTAAACATGAGAGAAGGCAAACAACATAAAGGACTGAATATATTTTTAAACATTTGAACACAATAAAGTACATTTTTTGTTCAGTTATAATCAATGCTGCTTTCTCATGTTTTTTTAAATAAACATGCGTATCTGTCTGCACAACACTACCAGGAACACATATGGGAACAGACATATACAGTAGGTGACGTTTTAGTTTTGGACCTATTTCGCATTTTTTCCTGTCTCACAACTTTATTGCAGAAAGGCATTATTGTTGTTATATTACATCCTTCATAGACCTACTGGATTCCTTTGCATCATAAAGACTCTACAGAGCTGCAAGCATCACTCATGTCCAATGACGCACAATTTGCAGACTTTTAGGGGGTTAATGACAGATTTTCTTTAATTGGCAGTCTGCAGATAAAAGATAGATGTTTACTTTTAAACCATTTCAGACTGGAATAAAACACATTTTCTTTGAATTTGTGTTTCTGGGATATGAAGCAAAAGAAAAAAGACATAGATAACTTTCTAGACAATGTTAAGTCTGCTCTTCTGTTTTTGAGCATGATTAAACCGAACCATGGAAAAAAAAAAAAGTAAGATTGCGCAGTTATTTTCCATCGCTGGTTTCAGTGTCACAGTGGTTACATCTACAAGTTTTTTCTAACTTCCACTATTGCCAATTCAGCTTGAAATTTTAGAATCTATTCAGCAATTTTTTTCTCCTCTGTGCATCATTATTTGTGGAAAAAATGCGAGAAAACTCAGTCCCCTAATTTTTCTGAGACTTTATGGCACAATGCAGAGAAAGATTTAGTTTATTCTTCGAGAGCTCTATTGACATCCTATTCTTCAGAAAAGTAAGATTTTCTCTGTTTATGCTAAGTCCTTATAAGCCAAAAGTAAAGGTGGGCCAAATTCTGCTCTGGTCTTAAATGACTTCTATATCTTTGGGCAGGATTGACCCTTGGGTTATCTTCTATGTCGTAAGTCTTTTGACTGCTGGGAGTTGCATTAAGGAAAAGGTAAACAGACAACCATAAGAAGTCATTTTAATCAGTTTTTTTGAACTTTTTCACTTTAAAAAAATATTTTTGATACTTTCTATGTGAACTTAAATACAGCCAAGATGGGACTTCTGTATCCAAAACATTTCCTCTAATAAAAACCTGGAAATTGGCTGCCTTTACCCTTTCTTCTTTTTCTTCCCAAATCAGATAGTTGTGCCAGCTACTTGCTTTGTTTAGCAGTTCAGGCAGAGAGATATCATGGCTAATCACAGTATCATTTTCTAGTGTTCACTGGAAGGAAATCTCAAATTGTTCTTGAGAACTCAAATATTAGGTTTATTATAAATCTGATTAGACAGAGGAACCAGTTCCCAAAGGCAGAATGAATACTGCTCTCAAGGAACTGTAAAAAAGAAAACTATTTAAATATCTCTGAGCTGCTGTAGTCACAAGTTATTACAGGAGACTATGGTATTTCCAAAAGTATGGCTTTTCTCTACTCTCATCAGTTTATTTGCCTATTGATTTGTTTTTTAATTGGTTTATAAAAGTCTGAAATTTAAAGGAAAGTGCCAAAACTTATCTCTGCATTCTTTACTGATGCACCTAGCATGAACTGAGACACTTGTTTTTGCCAGTGCACTGGGCAAAGTCATAAAAACTGTTCTGTGCGCTGCATGGGGCCCCTGACTGTACGTTCTTGACCACGTTGCTGTAAGCCAAGCAGGAATGTCCATTCAGGTGGACGGTATCTGTGAAACAAGTAGAAGTTTGGAGCCCCACCTCATGTAAAAGTGCTATCATTTCTGGTTTAGATTAGCTGTTAGCCTCACTGAAAGTTGGAGGAGGTAGGCCCTAAAGTTGCCTTGGAAAATGGTATTTACATTCTAATTCAACTAGATGCTTTGAAAAATTCCGTCTTAAATCTACCTAGACTAAAGCTAGATCATAATTTATGCTAGGACATCAATCTTCCATGTGGATTTCTGTGTGCTGAGTCATGAACAAACGTCTGACAGAGGGCAAAACCCTGCATTATGGCCCAAAGGAAGCCTCCTGGGTGTTGCTTGTTTCCCTGGGGTGCACAAGAGCAGCACTTGGTGTGGGTGTCCCCTGGGCTAAATCGCCCCGTGGGACCAGTGGGAGCCATGGCTACTGATGGGGTAGCCGTGGAGGAGCTGGAGGGACTTGTTGCACGCGGTTCCCACCCCACTGCCAGGGCATGTAGGGCTGAAGCAGCCACCAGCTCCAGGCTGTGCACAGTGCTGTGGGTTTGGGTGACAACAAATCAGCGAGGATTTACTGAACTGTCCCTGCATGTCAGTCAGGGCCCTAACTTACCCCTTGCTGCACAGCCATCATTTCATACAGGCAGTTTCTTTTGGGCCCAGCTACAGTGAAGCTACCTGACTGTTGTCTGCATTTATTTGTAATAATTTCTTATTGCTATGACAGCCAAGAAGTTCCTTGTATACTGTACAAGTATGTACTGTATGTACTGTAAACAGTCTGGAAGGCAGTTTTCTCTCTTTCTTAGTATTTTATTTCTGGGGAAGAGGCCACGCAAATAATTGAAGATGCCTGTTTGCACCCACTGAAATCTGTGAGTGGTTTGAAATATAAACATGTCAACTCATGACTGAAGTTTGAGAAACACATGTGGCCAAGAGCTGCAGACCGCTGGTATCAGTCTGCCTGTTACACTTACCTTTCATGTAATTCCCTGCTTGTCTCACACATGGGCAGATTGGAAACAGGGAGTTAGTATCATATATGGCCCTGGTGTAAGTTTCCATGGAGAATGGAAACACGCACATGACATGAGGCAAACTTATGGTGCATTTTAGACAGTAAAATGCAAATGGTATTTTAGACTGTTTTTTTTTCTTGTGTGACATGCAAATTGAGATCAGCTGAGCCTCCAAGAGTGGTGCATTTAAAGAAACTGAAGTGCTATGCAGAAATATATGGCTGAAACAGCAGACTAACAAGTCAACAGAGAGAAGGCAAGAGACAGAGAGGCCTGGAGAGTTGGAGTGGGACGTTGGACAAGTTTGCTTGCATAGACTTGGTAAGTAATGGGAGACTGAAGTGTTGCTTAATATGATGCAGTAAAAAAACAGAGAAATGACACAAAAATCCAGGATAACCAAAGGAGCGGCAAGATTTCCAAAGTCTTTTAAATGAAATCTGTAAGCATTGAAACACTCCAGGTGTTTGTGCAGTATCTTTGGAGCGGTGAATCTTGGCCTGCTCAGATTCTTCGTGAATCCTACAGCATCCTCCAAGGTGACCCAGCTGTAGAGAACTGTGTCCATTAGATGCACTGAGAAGAGCCAGGTGGAATGAGTAATAATGTTACGCAGAAACTCATTTTACCGTGTCAAGACAGACACTGAAAGAACCAGATCTTCAACACAATTCGTGGTCATGAATGACTTCTGAACACCAGTGTGACCTCCGTAATTCAGCTGTAGTGTAATGAATCAGTTCCTATAAATATTAAAAAAAGATTAACATTCAGAACCTTTGCAGTCCTAAAACCTTAGAGTGTACGTGTGTCAGCCTTTCATCCTCTCCAACTCTAGGATGAAAGGGAGATAATGAATTGTTATTTAGATGTACAGGATTAAATATGAAGGATTTGGAAGAATGTCTAGAGAACCGTTTTCCATAGCTGTGATGCTGAATTAGAATAATGAAGTGGACGCATCAGGGCAGAGGGACTGAAGCGACTGTTCTGCATGCACAGAGGAAAGTTTGAAGAGGTGTCCAGGACAGATAGAAATATTCAAGAACAGCCATCATTACTGAGCTCTCTTTGTACAGAGGTAGAATTAATGAATAGGATTTTGCAGAAATTGCTGTTAAAGTCCGCTGGGTTGAATGAAATTGAGAAAGGTATCTTACTGACGTCTTCAATAATGTACAGTTAGTTTAAAAAATGAGGAGGTAAGTCAGGAATAGCATTACGTCAAGAATAGGGTTGATACAGAGGTCTGGTGTAGACTTCTCACCAACTTTATACTGGTGTCACATTGTTGGCTACAGTGGATGCAGCCCTGATTAATTGCCCTTGTCACTCAGATCCTGGGAAAGATTCTTGAAGGCAGACTGATACTCCAAGCGGATGTCAGATGTGAGCTTATTTGATTAGGGTCTCAACTGAGAGCAGATCTATACTGTTTTGAGTTGCTGGGCTGTGCAATGACAGCAAGTGCTAAGAACTGCCATAAGTATAGGTTCTGCCTCCTGTTTCTCTGTGTGACTAAAGGCCTCCCTCTGACACATGCGCATAGCTCCTGTCAAAATCAGTGGGAATTATGTGAAAGCATCTAAGGACGATGAGATCATTGTGCACTTTAGTTTTCATCTGTTATGAGAATTGTCTCACTGCATTGTTCCAGGGTTTCATTTGCTAAGAATTGGTTTCTACAACTTAAAGCCTTAATATTAATGATAATAATGCCTAAGATCTTTTTCTCGAGCTTTCCAGAATTAGGTCATGCCTCACATCTAAATTTAGTCTGGGTATGACTGCTGTAATATTTTCTCTTATTTCATATTATTCATCTCTCTTCTGTCTGCTGGCTTCATTTCAGACAAAGAAAGTCAATATTTTCTCTGCAAGTTATTTCATTTTGTTGCTCTATGATATCATAGCAAATGTCAGCTGATCTTATGTAATATAGAGTTGAAGACAGGCTGTTATCCTTCCTTTTACAAATAAACAGATTTGAATGAAATAGGCTCATGGTCAAATTCAGTATTTTTAGAGCTACTAAAAGCAGTTAAAGAAGTTCTCTGCTGGTGAGAAAGTCTGCCTGTTTTCCAGGTGGTCCCTTGTCTCTCTTCCACTGGCATTTGATCTCTAAAACGCTGATCATTTTGCTGGTAACAAAGTCATCATTCACTCATTACTTAGCAAGTCTGAGTACATTTTATGGTTTCTCTCTCCTGATAGCAGGATTGCCAGCATGATTCAAATGTAACCTCTTTCTGCTTGTTCTTGTTTAGCCTGTAGGGCCAAGGAAGTGCAAAACATAACTTGTGGCAGGAAGCAGCGAATGATAGCCACTATTTTTCCTTACACTAAAGGGACCAAGTCCTCCACTGTTTTGAATGCAGCTACATCTGTTGTCATCAGGTGAAAATCTGGTTTAAAAACATGAAGAACCTCAGTATTTCATCAGTACATGATTTTGACAGGAGCTGTACTTCTCTGCTTGAGTTTACAACTCCAAAGTGGCCTAAAAAAGTCCACGTTACACATGGATAACAGTTTGTGACCTGTGCAGGCAATAGGAATTAATGACAGGGTAAGAGGATTTGAATCTGGCTCTGAGTGGCTATTATCCGTGGTAGGACATAGCTGGGGAAGAAGGAGCAAGGCTGCAGGAGCTGCTGCTCAGCCCCGATGGTTAGCATACTTACACTTTTTCTCCCAGCAAAATGTATTAACTTCTGCTGTTGGCAAAAGGGCAACACGAATGTATTTTTAAATCTCTTCCTCCACGTAATCATAATAAAAAGAACACAACACAAAAGTTGCTGAACAAATAGCAAACAAGCGAACCCACCCATTCAGCCTCCCCTTCAATCACTCACACTGCAATTGGCTTTCAAGGCCCGTCTAGGTCATATTATGACTCCTTTATTAGTGTTTAAGGTCACCAGGAGACATGTAAGTGCATCCTATATCAGGAAGTGTAGTATGTCTCAAGAGTGAAATATTTGGCTGTTAGTAGGAGCTGTGGCTGTGACTCGGAAATCCCGGGAAGTGAGTTAAAGGCAGACAGGCTCCAGGCGCCGCACTGCCTCACAGCAGATAGAGTGACCTAGAATAATAGCGGCTTTCCTGCCATTCTCAGCATGGTGGTGTATTTCTGTCAGACTTTCCTATTGAGTTCCTAGAGGCCATTTTCCATTCTGTCCAGCTGGCTGCAGGCTGCAATTCAAAAGAAAAGACTTCCAGAAAGGCAGGTACAGAGCACAAAAATGTGACACGCTCTGATTTTGCATTGTTGCCAGGAGATTGCTCCTGCAGGAAGACTGATTAGAAACACGTAATGCACACATTTCGGAGGTGAGTGCCAGTCTGCAGGGCTGTATGAGTGGGCAGCAAATTTATTTGCTTATTTATCGGCACCAGACTGTGGTTAGACTTGGCAAGCATGTATATGCACGTGTGCACACACACCCCCACGCTATCACACAGCACGCACCGCGCCCTTGTGTCTACCAGCTCTGAGGCCTACGTACTGCCAGTGGAGAGGAAAAAGAGGGAAAGAAAAGCAAGAAAAATGGTCCACACCCATCTTCTGATGTCTTTAATGTCAAGGCTGGATGCTTTCCTGGCTTCATAAGGTCCTGAAACCAAGATTAGATCAGAAATGCTAAGATCCTTGAAATAAATTTGATAGATAATTTCACAGCTTCCTTAGCTGCAGGCATGTTGACTCTGTGACTCTTTTGGTCTTATTGTAATGTGACTCAGACATAAGGCACCATTAGACCATACACATTCTTTTGTGCAGCATGCCCCAAAATAGCTAATCGAAGCAGCTGTTGGCAAAAACTGATATAAAAAAGGAGGTGGAGATGGGATGGGTTTTCTTTAGATACAAGGCGTAGTGAAAAATACTTACGTTGTATCAATACATGTAAGGATTATATTGCCTTTTCTGTATTGTCCTAGTGTAGAAGAGGGAGAGTGAGACAAGGGTGTGTAAACATCAACAGTATTTTCTGCATGCGAAATACTTGTCAATTATTTTAGTTCTGATCTCACTGCAGGATAAAGAACCCTGAGACACATCCAACTGTGTAATAAAAAAGTGAATGTTTTCATTTATAGCAGAAATAGTATATCAAGAAATCATCATCTCCAACTAATATATTACGATCACAACAGTTCTAAGCCCTCTGGCATGTTAAACACAAATAAACAGAGAAAGAAAAATCATGACAGCCCTGATGCCTACTGTAGATGTGTAATTACTCTCATTAGAGTTCACCATTTTCAGACATTTGTCTGACATTCAGTTTTCCCAGATTGTCCTCCACCAAACAGCATGTGTGTGTGTGTGTGTGTTTGTGTGTTTTTTCACATGTGTGTATTGGTGTGCATACACACCAAACACACATATATTAAACCGTCTTTTTGATGTAATAAAAATAGAGATAGTTACAAATGGTAGAATACAGTGTGGAAAGCTCTAAGGCTGGTTTCAGTTTGCCAGACATCTGTTTGGAACTATTTTCCCTTTCCCAAAAACATATTCTACATTTTTAAGACAAATTTGTATTGAAATTTCATTTAAAAATTACATTTGAGACACAATTTAAAAGGAAACAAACCAATATCCATCTTTGTAGTTAAAAGAAAAGGGCTTGATAAGGAGAAAAGTTGGCAAATCATTTCAGGGCTAGTAGCGCTCAAACTAAATGCCTGGACTTAAGGGAAAATGTCAGCAATGTGTGGCCAGTAGTCATTTTCTAAAAACGCCAGTTTTCTGTGATACATTTTTGTGTGTTTTGGTCAGCTGCAGATTAATTCTTTTTCTCCTTAGCACAGTGAGAGGAGGGGAAAGGCCACATTTTACACATGCTCAAGGCTCTGAGTGAAGGCTGTAGTTTTAACTTCCCAGTTCAGAGTAAATTTTCACACAACTACAGACATTTTGTCAATACAGTTCACGTACCTAGAAAGTGGTGTATGCACATACAAGAAAATGTTTTTACTGAAGAATCAGCTTTCCGTGAAACATTTTATCTTGTCTAAAGAATTTAAAATTTCTCATTATTGACCATACTGCTGGCACATTCCCATTTGCAGAAGTAATTTAGTGCTGAATTTTTCACTGATCTGGCCTGTGAAACATCTGTCAGCTCTCACAGGGCACTTCTGAGCAGCATCTCTGTCCTGGTTAACCGCCTCGGGTGCGCACAATGTGCCCCTTAAGCACCATAGGCCTCCAGCTCACAGGCGAAGGTTTGCTGCTGTGTACTGATTATGGCAATCACATCAAATTAGCAGGTCTAACCTTATGCAAGCTAGTTTTGACAGACCTATTTTTTGCATTAAATATATTTAATTATTTGTGGTTGTACTCCACTGAGGACCGTCCACAGCACGTATCACTGTCTTTAGACGCTCATCTATGGTTAACAGTATTGTTAGCACCCAGAGGGCCATTTGGAGACTTATGGGGAATGATATATTCAGCTGATTTCAGGTGTGCATTTTATAGCTGTTTCCTTATGTCTGGAAGGATGTCTCTCTTGCTCTAGCAAAGGTAGCAAGGATTTAGCTATGACGAGATCATGCTGGTGGGCTGAGAGCTTTCTCCTTTCTTCTTTCCAGAGAAAGCAAGTCTCCTGCATAGACCACGCAAGCTTTTGCAGGCCTGGAGAAACTGCAAAGGGCTGTGTGCAATCTGTTATTCTCACGCAGATCTGAGATCAACAGCATGACAAACCTGGCTGTGTCAGAGATACATGGCAGACTCAAATCATCAATAAGCATTTATTTTAGCTGTCACTGTATGACAAGTCTCTGCTCTGTGAATCTGTTGGAAGCCATTTACTGCTTGAGTTAAAAAAAAATCCCACACAACTGTGAGGCAGATGAAATTAATTAAAGGCTTCACTTTGCTAAGTAAAATTTCAGATTTCCCTCCACTTAAGCTGCGATAGGATGCATGATGACTATCCTAAATATTAGCACACGGTATGCTATCATTTTACCTAAATAATTGCTGTAATCCTGCATAAACCCCACTTTGGATGTTGAGAAATCTTATGCAAGTGTCCAACATGAAAAGAGTTGTGTTTCTTATTCCACCACTCTGGCCAAATACCATGTTGCCTTTACTGGAAAACTGGTGTTCATCAAATGAGTTTAAAGCTAAGAGTAGGAGAGGGTGGGACATTGCATTCTTGAGAAATGACATAAATAGTGCTGCTAGTAAATCTGCGATATTATAGTGTAAGCAGGGAGAGCACGCCAGACTGTGTTCCAGCTTCCTTTTAGTGGTCACTTTTTTCTTCAGGCAAATAGACTAAATAAGGTGCCCTGTGCTCACCAGGGCTTCCAGTTTCCCTCTACTTCATTCTTAAAAGCTTAAAGCTCTAGATCAAGAAATACCAAACATTCTCAAACCTTTAGCATGCAAACAAAACAAAAAAAAAAGAAAAGAAAATCTAGTAGGGCTTTGCTTTTCTTTCTATACAAAAAAATGGATGTCATCAAGCAAGGACAGGGCAAAAGGAGATGCCAAGAGCTTTATTTTCAGAGACTGTACCACAGAAGTGTTTAGGTATAAGCAGCTTTTGTGTGACAGTCAGTGCATGCACATTAGTGGCTTTCTGGAATATACAGGACCTCAGAGCACAAGCACCGAAGAAATTTCTCTTAACGGTGTCTTTCGTTACCTAGGAGTGTTTTGTTTTTCTTTACATCATGTTTCATCTATTAAATTAGAGGTAGGATTTTTTTTCCTTTTTTGTATAAGATCAGGTGTTTTCCCAATAGCTGAGGTAACAAACTGTATTCTAATGCATTCTTACTGTTCAAGACGTGAAAAATAACTTTCACTGAGCAGGCTTTGAGGTCTGCAGTACCAGCTGGCAGTGCGTTATGTCTGCCCCAGGGGTTTCGCAAGCTTTGATGAATGTATCAGTCTCACGCACAGGTGCTGCTGATGTGTGCACTTGTAAGCAGGAACTGGGTGGAAGCTGTTTAGCTGTAAGATGCTAATGAGCTCTTTTATCAAAGGAAACAAATGGCATAACAGCAAGTGTTTTATTAATTTCTTGTATGTACTTCTATGGTTCCTTGGAAATTGGAATGTTGTCAGAAATCTTGCAAATGATCAAGATGTAACAATAAATAGTGCTAATGAAGCTGACTCAGTCCAAAGGTTATGCACGGCCCTTCTCCCCTTACCGTATTTTTCATTTCATCTGTTATCTTTCTTCTCTCCCTTTCCATTTCAGCTCCTCTCCCTTCCATGTTTCTCCCATCAGCACACAGCTTTTGGAAAGGAACGAAATCGCCTGTGCAGTCCTCCGAGTTCTTAGAAACAGAGGATCGAAATGACAGGGGGCTTGTCTCCGCTCAGTGGGAGTCTTTAAAATACTGCTGTCCTGCTGCAACATCAACACTTCAAAACCTGATGCATTATGGAAGCACACCAGGGGATGCAGAGAAACATAACTGTTAAGCGTGTCTGTAACAAAGAAAGAAAAACAGTATAGAAAATAAATTTTTCTCCTTCCTCTCTACTTTGTAGTGGAAAGGGAAACAGAGAAGGCTAGTTGGATATAGGAACTGAGTGAAGGAGAATAAAAGCTGTCTGTGCTCCAGTGTCATCCAGAGAAGGATGTATCCTCGTCCTGCCAAAGGAGGGATGTCTGTATGGCACAGTGCCAGCCCCAATCCCTCCTTTTTCTCGATAGCTCTGTAAGTATTGTTAACATTTTAGATTGGTTTGAATAAGTCTGAAGAGCTTTAAGACCAGCATATAGGGCCTGTGTGTTTCTCTATGGGTGAAAGTCCTGTCAGGTTCTAGCAGCTCTGATCAGAAGGAAGCAGAGTGTGTGTTTGGGAGAGCTCATGAAAAGAGTTTGCAAAGAGGGCAGGGTATTTGCCTACACACTTTCCTTTATATTTTCAGGCATACAGAAGAGAGATATTAATTAGAAGACTCAGGCATTTTCTATTCCCAGAGAACCACAAGGTTCTCCAGCCTGTCCAAGTGTCTCCAAATAGTAGCCCTGCCCTCCAGCATATTCGCCACCCCCCAGTCCCTCTCTAATTTTGATCATCCAAAAATTTACTGAGGGTGCATGCAATCCCATCTTCCAGGTTGTTAATGAAGACATTAAACAATATTGGTCCCAATACTAATCCCTGAGGGACCCTGATATGTCCTGACCTCCTGCTGGACTTTGCACCCCTGGTTGCAACTCTTTGAGCATGATGGCCCAGCCAGTTTTCCATTCACCTTATTGTCCACTTATATAGCCCATATCTTACCGGTTTGGTGATAAGCAGACTATGGGAGACTGTGTCAAAGGTCTAGCTAAAGTCAAGATATACAACATCCACTGCTTGCCCCTTGTCCAGAGCACTGTGTCATAGAAAGCAGTGAGGCTGATCAGGCACGATTTGTCCTTGATAAACCCGTGTTGGCAGCTCTCAATCCCCTTCTTGACCTTCAGGTGTTTGGAAGTTATTTCTAGAAGGATTTCCCCCATCAGCTTCCCAGCAGCTACAGTGAGGGTGACTGGTCTATAGGTCCCTGGATTCTCCTTCTTAACCTTCTTGAGGATGGGTGCAAAGTTTCCTTTTTTCCAGTCCTGAGGAACCTCCCTCAGGTGCCATGACCTTTTTATGATGACATAGAGAAGCCTCGCAATGACTTCCGGCAGCTTCTTCAGCACCCTCAGGTGTATCCCATCTAGTCCCATGAAACTGTGCAAATCCAAGTGGATTAAGTGTGACCCCTAATTCTATCATCTTCTCACATCGGTGCTGCTTCACGAGGCTCAGGGACCTGGAAGGTTTGGAGACAAGCCTTACCAGTGAAAAGTGAGGCAAAAAAGGCATCGAGTACATTCACTTTTTCCTTGTCACACTGAGATGGGCACCTCCCTAGACTTCCTTTGCCTCCAGTGTACTTACAGAAACTTTTTTTGTTGCCCTTCACCTCCCTTGCCAGCTCCAGCTCCAGCTCCAGCTCCAGCTCCAGCTCCAGCTCCAGCTCCACCTGAGCTTTGGCGTTCCTGACTCCAATCCCTACATGTGCAGACAACGTGTCTGTAATCCTCCCAAGTAGCCTGTCTCTGCTCCTGCCCTCTGTGCACTTCCTTTTTGTGCCTGAAGTCAGTCAGGATCTCCCTGTTCATCCATGACAGCCTTCTGGTACACTTCCTCAACGTCTGCACATTGCAATGGACCATCCTTGTGCTCCAAGCAGGCTGTCCTTGAAGACTTGAATATGATTCAGCTGGATGTAAATCTCCAGCATTCTATGTTAACTGGTAGTGACTGCATTTCATCAGCAGCCAACATAGCTGCAGGCACGTTGCATCTACCCTTTTTTCTTTATGCTGATTTTCTATAGAGTTTCAAAAAAATGGATATTTCGAGGAGATTTAAAGCAAACTTGGTCCAGTAAAAAGGTCAGTTAATGCTATAAGATAAAGCCTCTGACATGACAGAACAGTCTTCGTAAAGAGAAAAATACTGTTTGTGTGACAGAAATTTATTTCCTGGGATCAGATCAGATCAGAGGATCTTTAATAAACTTCCCCGAAATCTAAACACCATCGTATGCATCACCATTTTTTTTGTCTCAAATGCATTTCTGTTTCTCCTTCCTTTACACACAAAACAATACATATCTTAAAGGAAAAAAAAAGGAGAAGATGAGAAAATAAACAGCCCAGGATGACTGGTGCACAATCACTGCATTAAATGCACGATTCATTGGTGTAGCTATTGCAGTAATGAGTGTGGAATAAGACTTTGTATGCAACAGAATAAAACATCATGCTCCTCCTCTATGTTTTTCACAGTTGCAATGCCCTAAAAGGGATATCTTACAGGTCCCTTTTCAACGGAGCCAGCTTGGGGTACCTTGGAGGAGACAAGGGTCTGCAGTGTCTTTGTATGGAAATAGATAAAATGCATCAGGGAAGAGCCTGAGAGTTACTACCAAAATGGCCTGTGTACAAGTGGCTAGATTATCAGTGAAGGTACTTCACCAAATGGTTGTCTTCAGAGCAGTCTTGGTACTTTCTTTGGATTATCCAAAATACGGTGCATGATGCCAGAGTCAGCCCTGAATGATCAGGACAAATGTCTGGGGTGCCCAAACATGCCAAGGTACTGAGCTAAGTTAGAAAGCACTGCAAATCATCCAGTGTTGGACAGGGGAGGAGGCAGATGAAACCCATAGCTCCTATTTTATTTGTACTAGTTCTGCATGAACTGCAGTAATAAGGATCAATCTAATAAAATCCATAATAAAGGAGCACATACAATTAACAGGCGAACAAACTAGCAGCTCTCTAAATAGGCAGCATAGAGGATTTGGATAGATACAGGTCCTCAATTTCCAGACCACAAAGCCTGTTCCAATGGGGAAATGTAAGCAAGATCAGAGAATGTTAGAGAACTTGCCATGGAGACAAGAACAAAAAAGTGAAATTTGAGGGATAATTGGGGTATTTTGCTTTCACTTTTTCTTCCTTTTTATTCTTTCTTACAATTGAATTTATGGCTTTGTTTGGGATTCCAAAGGGAAAAGGCTATTTTATGTAGAGTATTTGATGCATTATTGACTGGGACTAGGAATCTGGGAGAACCTTGCTCTTGCCAAAACACTGGCAGGATGCCACTGTGATCCACTTTCCACAGGTGTCCTGTGGTCCACATGGACAAAACTGCTTCTCTGAGGACAAGTACCTTGTAAGTGTGTGACAGAAATCCCTATGTAATGTTGGATAAAAAACTGTATGACAACACAGAAATATAGTACTGTAAAAATATTTAAGAGTAAAGCTATTTTGTATGCATATAAGGCAAATCAGTGAGGGAAACAAGGTACTATCTGAGAATAAATGACTTAGTTTTTAGGTCTGGGAGTATTAGTTCTCTTACCTCATCTGATCTCATATGGTCCTAAACATACTGATTTTTGTTTAATTCCTGATACTATACATAGGCATTAAAGTCAATTGGATAATAAAAATCTAATCAAACATCAAAAGTAGTAGGGCATAACAACTTTTGTGAACTATCAGTGAACCAAAGTAGAGCAGGTCGAACCAGTTTAAATGTAAATGGATCATTAGATAAAGTGTTCTGGTTTAGTTTAAGAATTTTCATTTTTTCAATCTACAATAGCACTGAATAAAACTATTTGGCTGCAGTGTTCTCCTGAAGTCCCTCACACTTACCACTGTGCAGTGCCCTGAAGCAGGGGATTCAGGGAGCTTTTACAATACTTGTGGCTCACAGTGGCATATTGGTAGCAGAAAGAGATCTACTCACTTCAGCTTTCACATTAAGGCAGATACAAGAATAGTTCAGAACAAGAAATTTCCAAAAGGCTATCTAATGCCTTACCAGCCTTTTGTGCAGTAAAATGTGTACCATAAAATTAGTGCTTTTCTGGGAAATAGTAAATAGCTCTGAAAATAATAAATATGTTAAGGGAATCTGACGTTCCCTGGGAATAATAAATATCTCAAAGGAATGTCAGATTCTTGAATTTAGTATCTGGCTATTGGAAACCTTCGTTAGCTATTTGGGGTTAATAGCTGATACTGTTAATAATTGCAAGTTGAGCATTGTTTCGTGATGCACTATCAAGGAAGACAACAGTAGAAACAACAGGATGCCAGACCTTTAAACAATTAGATTTTTGGACTTGTTTTCTCATAGTCTTGGGATGATGGTAGGGTAATATATCTAGCATTCCCATTAATAAAAAAAGCCACTTCCTCAATGTGGGAACCATGAGTCAACTCCGCAGTCTAGAAGGATGTCATGAGTGCAGCTGGTAGATTGTCAATTATTGTGATAGATTCTCAGTTTGTCACTTGAGTTGTTTAAATGTTGAAATGTATGGCTTTCCAAAAGAGCTGCTGGAAGCGGGGGATACACTGGTGAAAGGGGTGAAATTTTGATGTTACTCACAAAAAGTAAATTCACATCTAAAAAAAAAGAGAGCAAACAGGAAGCTCAAATGAATAGTGCAGGGCTAGATATCAACCTGCACAAAGTGATTTGCTTGCTTATTCTCTGGTAGTTACAAATATGGTTTAAAATGCATTTTATTTATTTCTACAGTGGATATTTGCAACTTCTGCAGTTGGTAAATTTGTAAACAACACAGTACAGCTGCTTAATTAAGATTATAGATGTGGTTTTGACTGCTTTATATTTGGGATAAATCCAGCTTTTGAAGTCATGGAGGCAGAGAAAATAGTTTTTGGTTTGAGTTTCTTGTTTTGTTTTGTTTTGGGGCATTGTTTACTCAACAGCGCCTGTAGAGAGGCCTACAGGAATAGTAGTGCTGCAGAAATTTTTAGAGAAACCCTGTAAAAAAAATTGTAGAGCAATGTTAATTGCAGAACAAATACTTACTATTCTGCAATGAATGAGGAGGTGATGAGGACTCTGATGCAAAAATACAGTCAAATTCTCATGCCTCTATTGTGTCTGCTTATGCTAATGTAACTAGTGAAGTTAGGGGAAATGTTTCTTTAGAAAACTCAGGGTATCCTGCAGGAGAGAGTCAGTTCCAGAAAGCACCAGAATACATGGTAAACTTCCTCTAACTCACTGACCATAGAAAATATCTGTGACCATTCATATCTTGCATCTCAGTGCAAACTTAAAATTCAACTCAGAGATAAAGCGCTAAGCATTCTGAGTTATAAAACCTATTGCACACTATGCCAAAAGTAATTGCAGTGGAAGCAACTAATTCAGTACATCCTCCTAGATGGACCCAATTTAATGCAAGGAAAAGCTGCTCTGTGATTTTATCAAAATTCGTTCTCCTCCCTGGAGCCAATAGCTGGGCGGCCATGAACTAAATACTGTTCAGTTTTCTGCAATTCAATTTATAGTGAATAGTTTTGAAGTATTACTCCCAATGTCACAAAATGAGAGACACTTGCTCTGCAAGAGAGATAAAAGAGGTATTTCTTCTGGTGAAGACCTAAAAGTAGATACTGAAGGGCTTACGGGGGCTCTAATCTTTTTTCCTTTGGTGCAAACTAATTTAAGGCATATACTATCAGGCTTACAGCAGATCATACGAACTCTCTAGGGCATGTGGGTAGAGCGGCAACATTAGTTTCATAAAATTGATTAACAGAGCCGTGCAAACACAGACATAGAGAAAGCTTATGGTCAAGTTCCTGCATGAAGTAATTTCTTATTAACCCATTCGAAAATGCTGTACTAACATATAAATAATTTGGAAAGTACTCTTTTCTGTGAAAGACTGACTTGTCCACCTCAAACACTGACACCTCTGGTAACTACCAGTGAAGAAGGCTCAGAGTTATCCTGTTAGAGGTCGACTTTCCTATTCTTCCCCAGCTTCACAATAGTGGAGCAGGGTAACTAGAACTGTATTGTACTGAACAGTCAGTCCTGCTTCTGCCCTGATTTAGGGATGGGACACTGAAGGCTCCTCTGAATGTAAGGTGCATTTATATGTTACTGACCCAAGTTACCAAAAAATACAAAACACAGAAGGAAAAATCTGCAACAGAAATTGTAGCGGTGGTGGTTTGTAGAGCCAGTGAACTCCAGGGACTGCTGACAAGCTGGTAAATGTTCTCGGCAAGATGTTGTGGGCCATCTCAGTGATGCTAAAGTTGCTGTGTCAATATGAGTCATGTAATACGTCTGTGCATTTGAACAATGTTTCACAAATTAAACACTGAACAGATGAGGGCCTATAATATAATTGCTAAGGTCTGTGAACATGGATTCGATCACAAAAATAGCACATGCTGCTGTGATGGCTGTCATCTCTTGCTTGAACATGTCAGAGGCACTGTAGGAGCAGACAAAAGAGCTTATATAGACTAAGCTGGATTGCCAGAGCAGGTGAGCAGCAAACATGGAGGTAGGAGGCTTTGCAAAATCATGGTGCTTCTCTAAGCCTACAGCCTTTGTCTTCTGATGTAATTTAGAGTAGCCCAAGAGCTGATCTGAGCTGACTGGAGTGATAACAGAAAGCTCAGTGTTGGCTGAGGGCTGGCCAAAACTCAAAGCAAAAATCATTGCCTGTTATCATGAACTTTTCAGCCCTCCCTGCTCACCCTCCATCTCTTCTGCCCAGTGAGGAAAAGGGAAAAGGCGCAATATCTGCGCTATTTATATGTGTAACAGAGGAATCTTCACTTGCTCTTTATTTCTTTATTCCCACCTCACCTTTTTAGTTAAGAGTGAGGTTCTTCAGCTGTTCTCCATTATTTTGCTCACTGTGACCTTGCATCATTGCATTTGGGGAGCTTTTTATTTTACTAGATGTGGAATTGCCTTAAGGTAATCCACTGGTAACAGGTATTTCCTTCCAGGAGTGGGATTCAGACTTTGATTGTTGCTTGGTTATATGAAACCACTGATGATGGATGAAGTCGGCCAGGTTTCTAATTTTCTGCTGGATTTCATTCATATTTCAAAGAGGTTTAAGCACAATAGGTATTATGTTGTCTGCTGCTAGACATACTGCCAAATTGTTTGAGCCATCTACAATTTATGCTTCTGAAAAAAAATTTTTTTCTCAACTGTTAAGGACTTTGGATACACAAAAGGGAACAGCACTGAATATAAAATTAAGGAGTTTCTTCATCTGTGTAAAGCTCAGGGTCATGTTGTCATTCTGACTGATTTGCAGAGTGGATACTTTGCTGTATTTTCTTTTCTTAAATCAAAATGAAGCATCATTCCCCCAACGAATGCCACTAACTTGCTTGTTCTTCGTGTGCAGCAGCTACCCCTCATTTGTCTGTGGTCCACTGTGAAAGCATGTATGACTTCTGAAATTCTCGGTACTTACAGATTTATAGGATTATTTTACATCTCTGAGAAAACAGGGAGAGGAGAATATGTAAACATAGAAATATGGAAAATACTTTTATTTTGACAGCTGTACTGAGCATTTATATAATGAGAAATCAGGTTACTAAAGATGACAGAGAGCTAATAGTTTTGCTTACAAGGACTAGAAATATGCCATTTCATAAATCCCTCCAGGAAGAAGATGGCTACACTAAGACAATAATCTTTATTTATAAAAATGTAGGCAAAATGGGAAATAACATTTACATTTAAGAAAGGACAAATTTATATTATTGAACTGAAAATAATGTCTTACATTGGAGTTATTAAGAAACTTAAAAAGGAGTCTAGTAGAAAACAATGTAAAATCTTACAGCGGCTGCTTTTAGGTTGGAGAATTTGTTACACTGAATAAAACGGGAAACAAGGAAAGACTTTATTATTACCTCTTTTATTCTAACGTTTTTGGGTTTGCTACAGAAGTAGAAAATAAGGCAAATAACTCCTGGGATAGCTGATTCAGTGAACATAAAATCCCCCCAGTTTCAGTGGAAAGTGTCTGCAGGTAGACTGTACACAATCACTACATCATTGGAGCAAACCTAACAAAATGAACTATATAAAAAAGGAACATCTTATTTTCAAATCGAAGAGGAGCATAGCCTAGAAGGACACATGAGGAGCAATGCCACTGAGTATACATGTAGTCTTCTACATTTTGCCATTTATTATGCACATCGTGGGTTATAGTCATTGCTATCTGAGCAGTACTGGAGAAATGGCAGTGAGAAAGAAAATGTAGTGATTTACAGTTGCTCAAAAGAACAGAATTATAGGCATGAAGTTTATATGTTACCAGATATAACAGGAATGTGAAATATTGTTTCCTGCAAGAGGCCATTTTAAGAACAAACATTACAAGGATAATAAATGCAAATGCTTACAGAGACAAATTTGTTAAAATGTTTGTTTTAGCAAGGAACCAAAGTCAAGCTACAAAGAACACAGGAATCTAAGTCTCCTCATGTTGCACTGAGTGGCTGGGCAGTATTCAGCGTGCTCTAGATTTGGGGTAAAGTTTTCACCGCAGTAATTCAGGAGCCCAAGTCCCATGAATGTTGCCCGTGGCCACTCCTGTGTTAGAAATAACTACCCTTCTTTCAAGGATGGCAGGACCAACGATGTGGCTGCTCTTCTCCCAGCCAGCTCTATAAAAGTAAATTGAAACTGTCAGCATCTTTGGCTCTGCTTCAGCAAGGTGTGTGTTGGCTCAGGCAGGCTGGGAGTGGAGGCAGGCAACCACGGGGCCAACTACCTCTTGTGGATTATTGTCGCATGAATCGTCCCAGAGAAGGGACATCTAAACCTGGCCAGTCAAGTAATAGAAAAGCATAAAGGTCTCAGAGAAGTGAGAGAAATAGTTCAGACAGAAATGTTAGACAAATACTAATTTGGTGTGTTGCTGTTTTTTTAAGGAGAGATTCATCATTATTCACATGTGATTGGAGAAGGCTGGAGAATTCTTATCTGGGCATTTGTTTTGTAGTGAGAGATGTTAAGGTATTAGAGTAAAATACATGTTTTATTATCTATGCTTTTACTTCCTGTGGTTAGACTGTGCAGCTCTTCACACACACACACACACACACACACACACACACACACACACACACACACACACAAAAGAATTACCCCTGAAGCTAAAGGTTACACCTATGTACACCTATGTTAGTAAATAAAAGGGACCAGGGCCTAGAAGTAAGCAGCATGGCATAGGTTGTGCCCGTAGAGCTGAGCCTGTTCCCCAGAACAGGACAACGGTGTCCTTGCTGCCCCTCAAGGACAGCCCCCAGGCTGTGCTGTCCCCATCTGCTCCTGGGGCTGCAGACCGCGTCTGTGGGCACTGATACCTAGTGCCATTTGGGGAGCTCCAGAAAACCCCACCGGGCCTCCAGCCACTGGTCCAGAGGGCAGGGCTCTCCTGTAGGCATCTCCCCAGCATCCCGTCTGCCAGCTTTCTGTCAGGGTCTTTGGTGTCCCAGGGGGCCTCAAATGGCCCTTGTTGTCCATGTGCAGGCGACTGAGAGGAACCACCATGGGAGGATCTTCTTCTCTTTAAGGTCCCTCGATAGGAAGTGGAGGGACAACACCACCTCGGGGGACTAAGGCAGATTGAGGCCAGAATAGCCCAGCACCTCTCTGGGGACTGTGAAAGCACACTAGGCGACACTTCAATTTTTGAAGTTAGGCAGCAAGACTGGAAGACTCTAAATACACTTCTTCTTCCTTTTAAACAGGTCAGGAATAGTATAATTCGTACAAAATGGTTTGACTTTTTTTTTCTTTTTTTTCAAAGGAGATTGTACTTGGCAAGTGGCTTCAACTAGAGACTGGTACAGTGTGTAGGGTATTTTTTTTTTATCTGAAACAAGTTTCTGTGGTGGAATAGTGCCACCATTCACACCAACTGAAGATTTGGGATTGAATTTGATAATGTTAGGGAACACTGGTGAATTTGTTAGCTCCGTGTTGGGTTGCAGTGAACATCTATATAACAGTTTCCTCTTTGTTTTATCTGAGGAGTAGTCTTGGGCCTTGAATCAGGTTTTTCCACTATCCGGCTTATATTGGGCAAGCGAATGCTCGTTTAACAGGGGGCGATATTGCATTGTATTTTCATATACCCATATTTTATTCAATAGACATATATAGAAAATAGATCTCGGAGGAATTTTACCTCAGTTACACAGTACCACTGTGAATTAACCATCTCAGCTATTGTTTCGGACCTTGTACAGTTCTTTCTTCCCAAAAGCACTTCTTCCTTCTAAGAAGAAGTGCATATGCAGCTGTGTAAAGGCTGGGAAGGGCAATGTTACCAGGCCTGTTTGTAAAGAAAATGCACGTAACAACACTTGGAATACTTAAGAGCGATTTATGTAGCCATCTAGATAAAGTTACAGGAGTGAACTGTTATGCTAAGTGCATAATACTCTGTTAGTCCTGCTTATCTCATTTCACTTACTTGACAGACAGTTCTTGTACAAGACCAGTTCATGCTTGTGTGAAATTAGCAGTGAGAATAATTCACAATCGTTCTTCTTTAATGTTTTTACCACCTGGAGCCACAAATGGGCATTCAGCCTGATGAACAAGGAAGCGTCTTTCATGACTTCCTAACAAGCTCATGGTCACTTTATTTGACATCGCTCTGCATACAACACTTCTTAGAACAGATGTAGCAGTTTTTTGAGGAGTAGCTGCTCTTTGCTTAAAACAAGGGAGTTATTTCCCTCTCCAGAAGTCTCCTCTCCTCACCTCTCAATGGGGAGAAAATGTGTACATTGAAGGATACTCTTAATGTCCTTTTCCCCCTTCTTTAATATGAGTTTGATTCATTATGTACAGGAGTCCACATCTCTGCTAATATTGATAACACATTTTAAACATTTTAACCAAATGCCATAACTTTTTGTGGGGGGTTAATTTAAACAGTTCTCATTGTGTATCATTAGTGGTGGGCGAGCAGCAGAGGGACTGTCACAGCAGTAACTGCTCTCGAAGGCTAACACTACCTGCAATTCAGAAAATGTTGCCTGAGTGTACCTGAGAGAGGGAAAAAAGCTGTGTGAATCTACGAATGCTACCCTCACAACCCTGTATGTATGCTTCTCATCCCCGTCTCGGGGCAACTGGAAATGCCGTCTTTCAGAAGTAAACCCATGTGCTTACTTTGAAATTGACCTTACCCCAAAGTAAATATGAATGCAGAGATAGTGGAATGGGATAATAATACAAATTCTTCTCAAAATGGAAAACGACAGTTAAGACTATAAGATAGGGTCACTCAAGAATGCTTTACCCATTTTGCCTATTGGTTTTAAAAGCCTTATGAATTTTCTATTTGCATTTTGGTGCTTTCAGCCTTAAGATATTAGAAATGTCTCACTTATAAGGAACACTGGGGAAAGAAACATCACTTTACTCACATTACACTATGTTGCATTAAATCATAGAAAGGAAGAATAATCTGTTGGTGAGCATGTATGATTTTAATCATTCTTTTTAATATGTTATAGCTAAAATTATCAAAATCCACAAAGAACTGAAAATGGAGGATTAAAACAGACTGCTTATCTCCATCACAATCTACACAATCTATCCACAGCAGTCCATGGCTCAGTCAAGTGCTGCTCTGTCCTTCTCTTGCCACTGATTGCTTTCAGAGTCTTTCTCACTCCTCACTGAATAAAGTAATGATTTAAACAAGTAGTGTAAATACTACCTGATTAAAAAACAAACAAACAAACAGTAGCTGTGATCACATGATGCAAAACACTGATCAGGTGTGGACTTGCATTATCGGTTCAAATGCGTTACGAAACATTGACAGCCCTCACTTTGTAACTGCAGGATTTATGCCAGGTCTTGGATTATCTTCCTGCACTCCTCTTAGCTTTGTAGTGGTTCAGCTACTTTCAGTCCTCTTAGCGCCAGAGTAAAATTGGCAGAAAAGCATAAAACCGGCACAGACTCCATAATATGTGTGCCCTGATGAATCTGACAGAGATGCGATTGTGTGACTGAGTTTGTGCTTCACGGCTCATCTGACAGGACTCAGCTCTCTAAGAGGCGCAGAGCGGAGAATGCAAAAACTTTGAAGTCAGGATAAAGCAGAAAATTTCTTCCATAGGCCGAACAAAATCCTTGGGCTGGAGCCGCAGTCAAACGTACCAAAGGTTTTGGTCAGGCTCTGAACATCGTTGCATCAACCTGTTTCTTGGCACAGGTAAGAAGGTGAGAGAGCTGACACTTAGAGCTGGCACTTGCAAATTAAAGGATGAACTAGAAAGACAGACTCCTTTGATTAGCCCTAATCATTGTTTACCCTGACTCTCCTGATTGATAGAATCAACTTGCTTTGAAACAGTTGTATCATAGAACTACTTCTTTTAGCAGAGAAGGGGCTAATTCTTGTATCCAGAAACTCTCAGCGATTTTATTTATTGCTTTCTTGAAGTTCCCTTCAAACAGACTGTTTACAGAGATCAGACTGTCTCTGTTGGAAGTACACTTGTATGTGTTCTCTAAGGAAAGCAAGAACTCTGATAGCAACTAACTAACAATGTTTTTTACAAGGAAAGGGAAAAATGTAGGAATTTTTTTTATCATGTCTCAGGAGTGTTTTCTGTGGCCCTTAATAGTCAGATGAAAGGGTCTATGTGATGTTTACACAGCCTCCTGCAGAGTAATTGCCATAGCAGCTCATATAAAAGCAACAGTAGAAAGGTGTAAAAGTCATTTGCTAGGAAGAAATAGGAAGCAATCAGCAACACTTTAAACAAATTATTACCGTGAAATCACTCTCTCAGCTTGAGATAAGTACTCAGGGTCTGTTAAAGCTATAACAGCCCTGTGGCTTTCCCTTCCAAGACATTTTTCTGCTAAACTTTTATTTATAAAACGAAGGGCTGCGGTGGAGTTAAGCATTAAGCTGGTGCTGGATATCCTTGTCCTCAGGCTATAGCTGGTTTCTGGTGCTGCGTGTTCCCCCATGTACGTGTGTATTTATGTGCAGGGACCTTTCAAAGATGTAATTATGAGCCGTGTCCTTTTGCAATGAAGCAAAAGCCTGCACAGGTTAAGCTCATAAGAAATAGCTGTTTGTAGAAGAACCAATTGCAAATGTCTTTGTGGTAGGTAGCAGAGCTTTTAGGTGCCCTGAGAGGGAAGCACTTGGCACAGGTGAGCTGGGAAAGGAATGTCCTTGCAGGGAGACCTGAGGGACGGGAGGATTTTTCGGGGCTGCCTGTGAAGTCGGGCCAGCTCTGTGGCCACTCTGGCTCCCAGGGGGGATGTGCTGTCCTGGCACTCTGCCTTCAGAGGGTGAACGTTGCACCTCTGGGCAGCATTGCCCCATCCTGGGCATCAAGCCAAGTCCTCACTCAACATTTGGCTTGTTCCAGCTCTGGGTTGCCACATCTGAAGGATACTTAAACTGTGAATCCAGTGCGTTACATTACAGGAAACTCAGAAGCATTTGCTTCAGAAATACCGTGATTCTGTCATATTTTTGGGTGTGCAGGTTTTTCTGTCCCCCCCCCCCCCCCCGAAACCTCTACTCTTTTGGGAAAGGAAGGGAGCAGATATGCAAAATATGAGATCAATCATTTTTGTCTTTTGTTCAAAATTCAAGCTGTCTGTCCTTTACCCCTAATGTCACCAGAAAGACTGTATGTGCAGGTGGGGTCTAAGTAGATGAGCTCTTGAAGAAAAAATTCTCATTTTGGCAAATTTCTTTCTAAGAGCAACTTAGAGATGCAGGGCTCCAGGGAAATGATTCAAAGGAAACAGGAACAGCAATGGGATGTGGCAATATACTCTATGCATATGTGCAGAGCCAGGTTAGTGGGCAGGGCATCAGGGAGCTGGTGCTGGGGAATGGGACAGATGGGATGAGGTGAGGTGGCTTGCAGGTATGAGGAAGGGGCAGCAGTTGGGCAGGAATGGGAGGTTACAGGGCTACTTCTGTAGTGGTAGAGGAAATGGTCCTTGGCAGTTGCAAACTGCCCAGCAGCACCCGGGAGCAGGTAAGGAAGTAGCAAAGCTGTCCCCAGGAGCCTGCTAGCTGCAAATGGGCTGTGGGATGGTGCTCAAGCCCACCCCTAGCCTTTTCCCAGAGCTGACAGAGCTGGAGTGAAGTAGGCACAGCGGAACAGAAGCGGATCTGGGAGAAGCATGATCTCTGCCACGAAGGACAGGGAACCCTAGGAGTGTAGGGGTCCGTGATGGATGGATGCAGGGCAGGCAGCCCCTAAATCAGTGAGAGGCTGGTCATGGAAAGGGCAAGAGCTGGGAGTTCTCAGCACAAATTTACAGCAGAAAAAAAGACAAGAAATCCACAGCTGCATATTTTTAGCTATCATTTTCTGTTTTGGGTGAACACGTGTGGCGCAGGGATAGCCCATCCTCTCCCTCCTTCAGAGGGAAGAGATGTGAAGGTGTCACTGAGTCAGGGCTCATTTTCATGATCCAGCCCCCTCAGAGGGAAACAGCCACACAGACTTCCAGCAGTGTTGCTGTAAAAAGCTGTGGTAAGCACTAGTTATATTGTGTGTTTCTGACTAGACCAGCACCAAATACTTTGCAGCAAACTGCTGTCCTCTTTCTTGGAAGTAAATTCACTCAAAAAGGAGGGTGAAATAAAGATTTTTGCTATTCTTTGCAACTATTTCACCACTAGCCATGTTCTCCGTCATAGTGGAAGATCCTGCTACTAGTTTTGTTAGAGTAACACTCATTCCTTGTTATCTACAATAACTTAAAATTTACTGAATGTCTTACACTTAACTTGCCTCTAAATATGTACACTTTCAAATTTTTCAGAAATTCAGGCACAGTGCAAGATAGAGTTTGTTCAGGCTCATGTCTGTATGGAAAATATTCCACTCTGTCTCAAGGTTTGTTTACATGTTTTTTGATTTCAATATTATATGAGCCAACTGCAATTTAATTAGTGAGGCATTGTAGAAATTCTTCTTATGGGTGTAATTTGCTTTGATCTCTTGCCTGAGGAAGGAGTTTAGCAATGGAACCACTGTTTCTCCCTAATAGGAGCATGCATCATTGTATTTGCTTTGTCCTGGCTCTGTACTAGGTTATTTCTCTGCTGATTTTTAAATATTGCTTCTTCTTCCCAAACACATCCTTCCCATTAGGAACTGTCCAGACAGTCCTTGCTTCTTTGCTGGTCCATGCTGGTTCAACCTTCATGCTGCATGTTGAAGAAACTTTTCTTAGTAACGATGCTAGGCCTGTTGAACAGCAAAGTGATTAGTGAGCTTCTTTTGGAATCTAGGTTCATAACCCCATGGGTTGCTTCAGACCTTTATTTTACAGTTTTTTACATGTTTGTATGGAAAACAAGAAATGAAACAGTTCTTACCTATGCAGTCAGCAAAATGTAAAGGGTAGCATGTGTGCAGGCACGTACTTGTTGTTATGATGGCATTCTCACACTGGGTCTTTTGAGAGTATCTATGCTATTGACCTTTCTGGTATGAGGCAGCCCAAATCCTCTTCATGATGCTCTTTTAATTGTATTTACTCTGCCAGGAAGAAGTCTGCCTGGACATGCTGTCAAGCTGAGAGCAGGAGGTGAATCTGGCCCTTTTCCTTCAGGAGAAACAGCTGTGCTGGAGTCAGGCTGAGAGGAGAGGTCAGCAGGTCACCTTGGGGTCAGGGATGCAAGAACCTGATTTTGAGTAAAGTCTTGATTTCCACAGAAACAGCGGATCTTCCCTCCCACTTTTTGATCTCCTTCTTTCATCTTTCCCAGCTCCTCCCTGTCGTCTTGCCATCTGATGTACTGGGGCCAACTAGCTCAAATTCATCTTTCAGCAGCAATCAGAGGAGCTGCTGACACTCTCACTATGCATGCTTTTTGCAAGCCTGGCAGCTAAAATGCTCTTCTCTGCTGGAGGCAAATCTGTAGCTGTCTATGACTATAGACAGGGCAACAGCGTAATGTGCACCCTAAAAGTAAAGGCTGAACAAGCTGCTGAAAGAGCAGAGCAGGATATACCCCTTTAGCAAGGTGAGGACACACCAGGGCATAGCTGCACAAGCAGGGAGGGGAAAGGAGGAAAAGGGAAATGCTGCAACAGACAGAAAAAGTAAAGCAAGTGTCCCCTTCCTCTACCCATGGTTTCTGCTGGGAGGATGTACATGGGAAAGCGAGTGTTGCACCAGTTTACTCTGTAAATTATGAGAGTCGCAGAGTGAACTGTGTATGTTCAGTTGGAATAATTCAGTTAGTACTTCTTACAGTGTTTTTTTTCCCTCTGTAGATTACCGTGTGCATGCTTTTTCCTTCACTTTCTAATATTTTGCACTGACAGCCTCAAAAATTTCCTCTAAATAAAAGCTAATGCACAACAAAGTGTGACAAGCAGTGAGCATTCAATACCATGACTTTCTTAATCTCTTCTTCTCTCACTCCTTCCAATGCCCACTACCTCTGAAGTTTGGTATCCCCTCTTGCTTTCAGGAATAGCAAGCTAGCAGATGGGAGAGAGCTGGTGAAACTGAAGAAAGCCCCTTGCATGATGACACCTTTCAGAGTGAACACTCATGTGCCTCACATACCTGTAAAATGGGAGTGATTCTTCCTTTCTAAATAGTGTAACTGTTGAAATGAATATCATGTAAGAACATCAAGAAGACAGCTGGACAACATGTCTGAGGAAAAAACAATGTTGGACTTTTCATCCTTGCAAATGAAAAAGTGAAGCTTTCACTTAAAAGAGCAGGATGAAACAATATACCTAAAAGAATCATCTGTGAAAAAGAGGGGGAAAAATATTTGTTGGTGTGTATTTATAAGCAATGCTTTTGTAGCAACCTGCTGTCACACTTTGCTGTGTCCTTCTTAGCTTCTCTTTGCAGAACTCAAACTTCATCTTACTGATGTCTGGTCAGAAACTTCACTCTGATTATTGCACAAGATGCTACACATGCCATTCAACTCATCTCTAAGATAGACAACATCTCAATGGCTGAAGTGTTCTAATTCTGGATATAAACAAATTTTACAATATTCATATAGATTTTGGTGTGGTTATTATGGGCTGACCTCCTGATGGGCAGGCTCTGTACAAACATAGGGAAGGAGTTTACAATCTCCAAGCTGCAGTACTGTGTTATAAAGCCTCGTGATTATTAGTAGAATAGAAATAAAGAGATAACAGCATTCTAAAGTTGCTTTCACTGTGCCACCAATGTATTTTGGCCCCAAAGTCAGGGATGAGCTGCTCATCCTTCATAACCTAGTTCTTAGGCACCCCTGAGCCTGCCAGCAAAGGGGCGGAGTAGTGTAGAGAGTGAGGACTTGGTGAAGGGCAGTGTGGGGGTGAAATGAGGATGTGCTGAAGGCAGCTGTCCTCATCTTCCAGTGCCTGTGATACAAACTTGCCAGGATTTTGGTGAGGCTGAACGCTTGTGATGAAGGGAAATATGAGACTAAAAGGAGGTGCAGAGGTAGCACAGTGGTAGCCCTTAAAATTCCTTGGCCTTTAGGAAGGACATAAAAAAGGTATACTTCTCAAACTGCTAAAGTAAAATACTAGAGGAGATAGGAACTAAGGGGAAAGGATTTTTTCCCTCTCTTTATCCCTTTGTTGCCCTTTTCCTTCCTATGATCTCTTCCTTGACATGGTGAGTCAGGATCCTGTGGTGGAGGAATGGGAAACTTTGGGCCATAGATCCTCTCTGTCACAGCCACACTCCAGACCTAAATTCCTGCTGATCTCAATCATCTCAGCTCAACACAGTACTGTTCTCTGCTGCTTGTGAAGTAGCTTTAACCACCCAGCTGCCTGAAGAGAGGCATTTCTTGGACACCCAAAACAATGATTTGCACTGTGGTAAAACCTTGGTATTATCAAGACTCCTCCTGAGCTATAAAAGTGAAGTAACAGGTAAAGCCCACACTTTGATCTTTCCCAGACTATGGGTCGTCTTCTGTTATAATCACTTGGGGATTTATTTAGGCAATTACAGGCCTGATAAAAGGCTGGATTTAAAATGGCTATTCAGCCACCTCAGAGAAGGGCCATTGGCGCTGAGGCTGTCATCATGGTGCTATTGCCTCTGCCTGGCTGGTGTCTCCAGAGAGGAGCTGGCTGGCACCAGGCTGCTGGTAGGATTGCTTTCTAACTTCAACTGAGTACCTCACCAGTGATTTGTAGATATGTGTTGCACCAGACTCATTTTGCATGTGGGAAATGAAAGCAGATGGAGTGACTTGCTCAGGATTACACTGGGAATCTATTGAGTGGGGCCTTAAAATCAGATCTCTTGGACCAAATCCTCCCTCACACTCTGAAAAGCTTGTTAGTGTCCTTCATACACCTAGGGTATGCAGTGCAGATCTGTGTTTCTGCATGCTGTCCTAGCTGCTATCCTCTGTCAGGATTTCAACAATTAAATACCAGACTGGGGTATAGTTACTGAGGGAGCATAATCACCCTGGTATCCATAGGCTGAATGAATCCAGGCTGTGTGTGATAGGTACAGAGGCTGGAGATAAGTGTGGCACTTGGTTCAGAAGTTTTTCCCTTCCACTAGGGAAATTTGCACTTTCCCTCACAATTACATACCAAACCACTGTACCAACAAACACAATAGCACATATATACAAAAATATGTACATGAAAAACAGATCGTAATAACATATTAAATCCTGAAATCCTCGCTTCAGGGTCTTCACAATTGATAAAATAATTTCTGAAAAACTTGATGGCACTTCAGTCATTCCATAAACCAGGGCTAATATTCAGAATAACACTCCACTCCCAGATCAGCTTTGACTTAGACCTTTTCTCAGCTACACAGTAAGTAACACCAGAAGAGAGCTCTGGTATTGCCTCTTCTTGGATCTGCAGGAAGGTGGGTGTGAGGGCTGACACTGCCTGTCCTGAAATCCATGGGAAAACTTGTGGTAGTTTCTGTGGTAACAAAAACTGTCCCAAAAGGTGTTCTTTAATCAGAGAGTAGATGGCAGACTTCTGGAGAAGTTACACTCAAGTGTAATTTCTGCATCTGTGGTGCAGATTAAGCCATGCAGCCATGGTTGTGCATGACAGGCCATGTATAAGCTGTGCTTTGAAGTCTGTGCTTCATGTGGCAAATCTGTACTTTCCAGAACAACAGCCATTTCTTGCTGTTACTTTTAAGAAGGGTATTTTATAGATGTGAAAGTACACCTGGGTGAACTGAAGAGTTTTGACCAAAGAAATCCTCCAGAATCCCAAACTCCCTTGTCTTTTCAGTCGAGCTAAATATCCCATGGTCAGAGTCAACCCATAGGATAACACAGAAAATGCATCTAGTCCTAAGATTAAGGATTTGGTTACAGGTAATTGTCCTTTCTAAAACTGCAGGTGTAGGAGCAAGGTTGCACTTTCTTTAAACTATGTGTTGAATATTGAGAAATATGTGAATCAGAATAATTTTGCTTATAAGCAAATATACAGACATTTGCTTGAAGTTTAGCAAGGGTTTCAAATTAAAGTCTATTTATTTTGTTATAGAATAGCAGGGAAAACGCAAAAAATGATACAACCCAGATCTACTAAAAGTGTCTTTTAATTATATTGTCCTGTCCCTTATTAAAGCCAAGCTTTTTTATATAAACAACAGCTTGTGAAGATACGAATTTAGACCATGGTAGGTCTGATTCAGGGAGGAGATCTACTGCAGCATCAAATCTATCCCATAGCAAAGAGAACACTCTGCTATCAGGCCTGATCTTAGGCATCAACAAAATTCCTTTTTCGGCTTTTGCCTTTTAGTGAAAAAGTTTCCCCCCTTGTGGCTATATTTCATCTTAGGTTTCCCCTTTCCACTCTCAGGTTGTGTAATAAGTCAGAGCAAGGGCATCTAATCATTTCTAGGACGTGACAACATTTGGTTCAGATTCCCTTATCAGCATCACCTTTCCTTCTGCCTCTACCTCATCCTTAAGAAGACCAGGCGATGTGCCTTAGAGATCAGTCACAAGTCGACCGCTTCTTCAAACACTTCATGTGGGAAACTGTTCAGAGGCATGATTGCTGAGCTGCAGACCTGGAAAATAACTGTCATCGAGACCTTTACATCTGTCAAAGGAATTTCAGCCCGGTGATACTGCTTTGCCCCTACTTTTTTTTTTTAAACTTCAGCAAGCTGTTGGATTCTTTATAACTGAAAACTGCTCTGGCAGTGCACTACTTTGGGAGGCGCTCTATTTCACATAAATGCTTTAGCCAAGAATTAGTTACTCACCCTTAAAATGAAAATGTCCATTATTGTATTGCATGCCCTAATTCAGCTGACGCCATGCTCTTTGTTTTCTTTGTTCCCATGGGTTTGCAGAGGGATCACCCACCTCTCCAGCGTGGATGTGCCTCTACAGAGGACAGCTCGAGTAGGCTGCAAGCGGAAGCCCATGGCTGGGTTGCGCCAGGTGGAGCCCTTTCCTGGGGGCTGGCAGCGCTCCCACAGGTAGCGTCTCTGCCGGGGGCCATGGCCCACACACCTCCCACTGCCACGCACTCGTTGGCCTGGCAGAGGCTTGAAAAGAACCCCGGACTGTCCCCGCTGAACCAATGCCACCCACAGGAGTTGGGTGGGAGCAGGGAGGGTGGTCCCAACCCAGTTGTGTCTGGGCAGGAGGGATGGCCCTGCTGCAGAGTATATCACCTTTGCCTGTGCATGGCTCTGCACAGATGTGTGAGACCTGCTGAGTTTGCTAGAAACAAAGGTTGGCGTGCACTGATGTGTTTTGCTAAATAAAGACAGGCTCAGGTTTGTTACTATAAAAGTACATTATTAAAAGTTTTATTGAATCAGGATTTGATTAATGGTGGCAAGATGTGGCCCACTGTAGAAAGACTAAATGCTGCTGCATATGCCTGCATTAAAAATATAAGCTGTCGCAAACCTGACCTGCATTGTATCTCTTCTAGCTAAATCTGGCAAAATGCTTATGTTTCCTACTTCAGTGACTTTACTCACTATGGATTTGGAATTTAATAGCATTTAGTGCATTACAGAACATAATTTTCATTATTTCAGAGTTTGTGTACATGATTTTTTCATTCTTAGAAATCAAGTGTGCTTATATTTGTGAATCATACATAAACTTCAACTGAAAAGCCCATTTTTTGAGAGCTGTGTGTGTATATTCTAAAACTCTGAGTTAAAAAAAATGCAAATTATATTTTATGAATATATTCGAATGCATCAGTGTTAGCACATTGCCACTACTGTATATAGAAGGTAGAATGCATTTTGTTCTCTTATACAATTTGCATTTAAATTCTGTTTGTTTGTTTGTTTTCAGCAAATGATCTCGTTTCCTTTGGTCAAATACAAAATCACATTCAAATATGTAAAGTGATCTGTTTTGAAAGCAAATGTTCCTTTGCCTCTTCTTCCCTCTGCCAGTAATAGCAGCCTTAAAAAGACAGGGATGACTTGTCCCTTATCCTTGTCCCCCTGTTCTTTTCTCTGTAGAATGCAGGGTAGAAGGCTTTGGCCCTTTATCCTCCTCATTATATTAACTTTCATACCATATAGTGAATGACACTTTGAATTCACATAGTTCCTTTGCCTTGAAGATCACACAGAATTTGAAATGATTATCCTCCAGCAAACACTGCAGCTATTTAACATGGCTCTTAGCCTAATTTACATATAATTTCCCTGGCATGTTAAGTGTTGTTGTGGTATTCTGGCTGCCATTTAGAGCAGAACACTAACCAGAGTCATCTGGAAAAGGATATTTTCATCAGCCTTCCTGTACTCTGCCCTGGGAAAAGAGGTTGGTTCTGAGTGTGGTTATAGTTCTTCAGGCAGCCTATGTACACAGGAAAGATACCAAATATGCCTCCTTCCTTTTCCCTTTCCCTTTCCCTTTCCCTTTCCTTTTCCTTTTCCTTTTCCTTTTCCTTTTCCTTTTCCTTTTCCTTTTCCTTTTCCTTTTCCTTTTCCTCCTTCCCCTTTCCCCCTTTCCCCTTCCCTTTCTTTCCCTTGCCTTCCCTTTCCCTTGCTTTGCCTCCTTAGCTATATCTCTTAAGCTAAAATCTCTTTAGCTATATATCCACAGTTACTCATAAAAGATATTCCTTTCTGGTCTGTGTTGGGACATATGGCTTTTCTGGGGCACTTGTCCTATGCTGATGGCGTTACGGTCTGCCCGCTGTGGGGTAATGTGGAGGTTGTGTCAGCTGCAGAGCAAAGACCACGTGTTCTGCATTCAGCACAACTAAAGCATAGTAGGGGGAGATGATCTTTTTAATGGAAGAAAAAGTCAATGGCTTGTAGTTGACTCAGCTTGTCAGTCAGCAGCCCTGGCTGAGGGTTTATCAGCTTGTATGCTTCTACCCAAGATGAGGAGATAGTAGCTTATTTCCAAGAGACCTTTAATTGGCTTTAGTCAAATAACACAAAGCGCTGATAAGTTATCAACCATTTCTAATCAGACACTAGTTTAGTTCTCCAATATCCAGGCTAGACCCATTCGGACAATGGTCGTATGCCTGGAGCTGGAAGCAGCTGTTGGCCAGGCAGAAGTTTTGTTTATAAATAGGTCAGCGAGCAGTTAAAAAGCTGCCCACAGAAAACATTAATGTTTTCACATCAGAAGAAACAAAATATATTCCCAAAGGGGATGTTCTTTGTTTGTGTACACGGCAATACAGCAGACTTTCTAATTATCACCTAGCCAAAGAGGATGTTTTCTGTTTTGTGTGTATGGTTGCATGTTACTCATTCCTGGCTGCGTTTTCACTCCTGTAATTTCAGCGCTCATCTGTAACACTGGAATGCGTGCCCAAAGAAAAAAAGTCTGCGAAGAAAAGATTTGTAAGAAAAAAAAGCAATTATCCTCCTCCTTGAAATCTATAGCAACATCCACTCTCACAGTTACAGGTACTTCAAAAAGGTGAGTGTTGTAAAAAAAATAAAGCCTTCATGCTTAGGGAGCACTTGCTTAAGTAGCAGTAGGTTTCTAGTTTTTCTTGCTTTCAGTTTTCCCAACATCCGAATTGCAGCCTCTTTCCAAACACACATACATACCAAGCAGATACTTTTATTTTGAACACAGATGCATCCCTTCTCCTTTGTACAGTACCATGAGCACAGGCAGAAGGTGTCTCTTGCAGGGACCCTGTCATGAGTGTCCAAGAATGACATGCAATGAAGTGCTCTCATCCATTTCTTCTTTCCAGTTCAGTCAAAACACTGCCAGAATGGTGACTATATTTCATGATTGGTAGAACGACAGATCTGTTGGTGTAAAAGAAGATCTCTCTCACAGAAACATGTAGGGTAAGCTATTTGAAAATTCATTGCTTCTTCACTTCACTGCAGACAGGCGAGGGTGCTCTGTTGTGCTGGGTGCAGCCGAGAGCCCTTTGCCTAATTCGCACTTCAGATCTTGCCAGGTACCTTCAGGAGAGAAGAGCTGACCTCTAGACACTGTGTTTAAAAATAAAGATGTCATGTTTAAAAGCACAGAGTCAATGAAATCTGAGATAATCTATTTCTGATTTTCATTAACATAAGCTGCACATCCTTGCTCCCCACAACAAAGTCCCGGTTCCCTCATCACTCAGGAACCATCTCAGCCTGAAAATTGGTGGCTGGATTGTGCCACAGCACCTGGCAGTAGTGTATCCATGATTTTCCTTAGCATGGGAGCCACAGTGCTAAGGGATTGTGAGGGCAGGTGTCCAGCAAGCGTACTGGGAAACCTACTGGTCTGTGGTGCTTACCTAAACTCAGGAACCGGGAGATCCTTCTGGATGCTGTACTAGTACACATGCAGCCATGGTGTCTGGGCAGTGAGGGAATTTCCATGATTTTTATTTTCAGATGGAGAATTTGAGGCATGTGGAAAATGCAGGTTCAGATTCACAACAGGGAGCTGACATCAGAGGCACCTAAATACTTTTCAAAATCTCTCCCGAAGTCACACAAGAAACTCTGGTGCTTCCAAGAAATGGACCACATGCAACACTACCTTAACTTCTATCTGTATCTTGTATCTGTGACTTGCCTTTCTTTCTGTCTGTTTAGGAGATAATATTAGAGCACCAGGTCCATCTCATCCCCGGGCAGTCTGCAGTGGTTCATTCCTGAGCATTTGCTCATCTTTTCCCCAAGGTCATTTGCAAAGTGTCAATGATGGTGATAAAAGTCTGCCGAACGGAAGGCAGTATAAACAGACAAGTACTGTCTTCACATTTTCCCTCTAAAGTGCCTCCTAGAAAGACTGGGAAAGAGATGTGAATAGTACATTAAGTACAATAGTACACTAAGTACAGAATGCCCATAGCTGTTTTCATGACTACCTTTCTGGTAGCCTCTCTGGAGACTAGTAACAAGATTGTTAGTTCCTTCGATGGCAACAAATCATCTGATTGCCCCTCGTCTATGAAATGCAACATTACTTTATTCAATATAAAGTATAACAGAGCTATCAGAGAGCGAGGCTTTGGCTCTGATTTCCTGGGGCCGAGCTCCTTCACCGCTGGAAGAAGGAGCTGGCTCTGACCTCCCAGAGCAGCTTGGGCATTGCTGGCTGGAGAGGCTGAGTGCCCCCTCCGGCCTCAGGCCATTCCTATCAAATGGGCTCCTTTAAATTTGTAGCCTTACTTTCAATCTATTCTTGAGAAACAGCAGGCCCTGAAGTCACTGGGAAAGGAAAAAAAAAAAAAAAAAAAAAGGAAAGAAAAGAAAGAAAAGAAAGCTTTCAATTCAAAGAAGAGAGTTGTGAAAAAGCCATGCTCTGAACTGGGGTGAGGGAAAGCAGCTCAAGGCATATATTCTACCCTGGTCTGTACTTAATTATGTGTTTGGAATTGAAAACAAACATTTTTGAAATGGCTACTGAGACGCACTTCTCAAATGAATCCAAGATGGTGACAGATGTTACGGCTTCTGTGATAAATGATTTCAAAGGCATCGAGGACCGTCGCGTTTTTAAAGTGACAGCACTTCATATTCTATAGCTGCTTTTGAGCTCTTTGGCGGTTTCTTTATTTGACTGCTTTCAGGACCGTTTTCCACCCCGTATTTCACAATGTTGCCACATCATTCAAATGGGATGAAACCAAACAGTTTCTGTGTCATTTGTGCATAAGGACGGCCACTGTGATCTTAAAGAATGTTGCACCCACAAACAGACACATGGCTTTGATATTTTTATTTTATTCAGAGCCCTCCAATTTAGAAAGCCATGTGTCACCAGACTAAACCAAATGCTTGTAGCGATCACAGCCTCCTGCCTCTGCCCGCTCTTGGAGAAGAGGACTGGAAAGGTCCCCCCTGCCATTTTGAAGAAATGCTGTTCAGTGGCGGCCTGTTAGCCAGAAGAGTAAACTTAAAAAGAGAACTGTCCCAGCGCAAGCCTAAAGAAACACCGAGCTCTGTAAAAAGCCCAGCAGCTTATAAATCACAACAAAGAGTAAACTGTCAGCTCTGGCTTAAAATAATTGCATCTTTGGTATTGGTCTAGTGGGAAGAGTCAATACATTCAAATATAACAAAAGAGTTTTGGAAAATAAATATATCCTAAGCATTGACTTGAGACTAACTGCCACATAGAGTAGATGTGGAAAAATACCAGTAACCCAGTACCGGAGACAAAGGAGGGGAAATAGTTGTACATCAGAATATAACATACCGGACAAAAAAATTGTCATTTAGCTTATATATCCTCTTAGAAGAAAGACAAGATTTCTTTCAGACAACTCTGTTATTTTAGAGCGTGTCCCTTCTATCCTTTTCTGTAGCTTGCCATGGCTTTGGAGAAGGATGTGCTTCCTTGTCTCCCTACCCAGAGCAGCCTCTCACTGGCTGCAGCATGTTCTAGAAAGGCAAACATGGGTTTGAATCCTGGCAGACAAGTGAGATGACTTTGAAGAGCCATGTCATCTCTGGGTTGTACCTCCTTCTCCTCCCAGGTGCCTTGCAGCACCCCAGCTGGAAGCTGAGGTGCCGTGGTAGGGTGCCACAGGCTTCCCTGGCTCACGTGGGGTTTGAGGCAGCCTTTCTCTGGTGCTTGCCTGCCAGCTCAGGCAGTGCTGGGGCTGCTGCACCTTTCATCCAGAGGGTCTACTTCTTGGGGTGCCACTGAGGGCCTTGTCGCTAGTAGGTGGCTTCTACCTTGATGCCCAGAGGGCAATTGGAGACCTCAGATCCACAAGGTTTTATTAGGATTAACTCCTAATTTCAATGAGATTTATAAACCTAAGCACTTTGAGAATGGAGTCAACCTCTATTCATGGGCTCAGTTCAGATTCCTAGTCAGTTTTCAGCCTATCCCACTGTTTAGCAGAGGTGATCCCACACTTTGACTGGATGGGTTCCATGGACTCCTCTCTTTGGTATCTATCTAATTCTCCCAGTCTGCACTACCGAGAGTCTCAGTGCCTAGGCTGGGTGCTGGGAACCCCACTGCACAGTGTGCCTACAGCAACAAGCATTTCAATGCTAAAATCTTCCTTGTGAATCTAGCCCCAATAATATCCAAGGCAGCTATCTTCTCTTCCAGGATAATGCTTCCTAATTGTGTTCACATTGAATCAATAATAGGCTTTAAATATATATATTAAAGAGTCTCTAGAGGTGTAGATAATGCTTTAACTGTGATGAGGTTAAATGCCTGACTGTTATGGTGCACTCAGCTGAAAGATATCATCCAGATTACTTTTTGAAGGAATGTATGAGATCTTGAGCTACCTATTTGGTAGTTTAGCAGACTAATTTCTTTCCCTTTCTTCTGTTTTTGATTTAAAGGTATGATCTGAATAAACCAGTTCAGATAAATGGACTGAAGAGCACCTTTCTTAGAGTTAAAATTATGCTACACTTCACTACAGAACGTGGTAAATATATTTAATAAAAAATGAGATTATGGTTCAAACAGTATGTAATACTGTTACTGAAGTAATTTTTTTGGAGAGAACGGCAACAATCTGCAAACTAAATTATGCTTTCTTCTTCACAGGATGGGTCTCCATTCTTGTGTGCTACCAAAGGACATTTCTTTTCTGTAATTTGCTATACTACACCTACATGCATGCGTGTTGTGGTAGCTGCCATTTGGATTAACTGATTAATTAATTAAACGATTAGCAGTCAATGCCAGAAAAATACTTATACTATCCTGCAATGAAGGTGATAAAACAAGATACATTGTACTGTATTGTATTATCTGTTTAAAAAATGTATCGGAAGGATCAAATTAGGGAAGGATAGAAAGAAGATAAAATGAGTCATTATATTCAATTAAGTGATTAATTATTAAGACACTAAACGTTTTTGGTGGTGCTTTTATGCTGACAACACTTAGCTTCCCTTTGGCTGGGAAGAGTCATGAAACATGCGGTACCTCATCTAGTTTTAGTTCTGCATGACCTCCCACTTGACTCTGTTACACCTCGCCTGTGATGGAGACCATGACCTGCTCTCAGGTTTCCCACTTGGGAGTGTTGAAGTGTTAGTCCCATAATCCAGTTTGTAAGTGGACTGTAAGATGGGTGCATGAGGCACAGGCAAATTCCTGCTGCGAGAGATATGTCTCCAGCAGTCGCAGGCATGCTGATCAGATGGGGCAGGCTGGGGTCAAGGCTCCAGATAAGCAGGAGGAGAGTCCCAGGAGCCTCCCATGATGTCCTCTGAGGGAGAGTGCTGCGATTTGTAATCCTCTTTATTTCAGCTTGATCAACACAGAGAGGGGGAGATTTCTTCAAATGTCATCTCAGTCTCGGAAATTCTCAGCAGCATTTCCTGTGACAACAATATTGAGATTCTTGGCACAAGCAGACACTTACTGTATCAAACTCTTCTTTCACTGGATGCAGCACCTAAATGAAATCCACAGAATAATTGGCAGTGCTTCTTAGGAAATCTTAGTATTTCTTAGAGAGATTGGTCCCAGCATAGCCATCAAAACAAAATGAAGCTTTTTAACGTCTTCAATTTCTTATATTAACTATTTAGTAAGTGCCATTCACTGTTAAAAAAAAAATCAAAAAAAAAGATGTGATACTTCTATGACAGGCTATACTCTGCCATTTGGCTAGTAACAGCTTTTGGGTGGATAAAACACACATCTGTGTATATATAATATATGTTAGTTTATGCTAGGATCCCAAATGGTGTTTGAGAAAATTTTTCTGATTTTTTTATCTAGAAAATACACAAAAATGCCACTTCTCTTTGCCACCAGACTTTGTAGCATTTTGGCACCTCACAATTTATGCATTGTGAGTGTGTATGTGTGCGTGTGTGTGTGCATGTGTACTTGTCACATGTGCATAGACATACAGACATACACATGATGGTCTTCTTGTTTTCCGAAATATCTTGGTATTATTGTTTGATTCTGCTGTACTTTAAAAATCCATATTTTTCTCTATTGGTTTCATGACCTGGGCATAGGCATGGGAATGGCAGTCATCAGACAGCAACCTCATTGACATTTCTGTTGCTGTTTTCCTGCAGTGGCTTTCTTTCAGTGCTCCTTGAAATATGACCTGTTGCTTTTTCACAAAAAGACTGGGAAGACGTAGTAGAGTTATTCTGAGGTAGAACCAAGAAAAGATGTGCTCACCTAGAAATGGCGTGATTGGCCCCCAGAATGTAATCCAAAGGCCAGAGTTACACACGTCACTCCTTTAACAAGGCATGCTGAGCACCCATTCAGAAAACCACCTCTGGAGAGATAATGGGGAACACAAAATGTGGCAGTGTGTCTGAAATCCTGTCCCAATTCCAGCTGTTGGAGCCAGGACAGGGGCTGGGAAGCTGTTGCCTTCCTGCAGTGAGGAGAGACAGTCTGCCCTGGTGTGGGATTTCTCCTCTGAGCAAAATGAGAAGGGCACATGGTAGCTGCTGCCACCTTTCATATAGCACCTGAAGGTCCTCTTACTTAGCTAATCCTCTTACTCTGACCACTTAGAGAGAAGAGAACTGGGGACTGTGCCCTTGCCCCTCAGCAGGAAGAGTGTCAAAGCATTCCTTGTTGGGGCATCCCATCCTGGCAGCCTGTTGTGGGTGCCCGGGCGTATTCTGTACCCCTCCTGCTGATACTGTGCCACTGTACAGGGCAGGGCAGGATGGAGGCCAGTTTGTTGCCTTACAAAGAGTTTGGGTGGGGAAAAAAAAAATCCTGACAGCAGAGATCAGTACCCAGCTCTATTCTCTCCTGGCTGAACGCTGCCTGCCTTTTTAAGTCTAACTGATATTTCCAGACTAGCAGAAACAATTCAGCTTTGCAATCTGGAACTCAGCTCCAAGGCGCAGCTGGAATCCTATGGCCAGCGCTGTGCAGAAAGCCAGCGTAACCAGATGGGCCTGCTAGCCCCCAAAATCTACAAACAATTGCAACCTGGGAGCACACTAAACTAGTTTACTCATGTAAATAATTCTCACTCATTTTTATTGCTGTGAAAAACCAAGTCTCTTGGCCTTTTCTCCTTTCTCTGGGAGAAAACCATGTTTGTGGTAGTTTACTTCCAGCATATAGCCACAGCACAGGACAGTCCTTCCACAGGAGAGCGACTACCCTAGACATCAGGCAGGGCTGCCTGCCTCCTCATTCCCATTTGCATGGCTGCATTTGGCACATACTGGCTAGGGTTAGAGAGGAAAACAGCTTCCTCAAATGTTGCAGTGTAAAATGGTGATGAGAGAGGAAATAACAGAGACAGAGGAAATGCGAAAGGACAATTTTACTTGCACAAACTGGCAGATAGGGAAGCACAACTGGGAAAACAAATACGGTGACAGGGAAAATAACAAATGAACAAAAAGAAAACACCCAAGAAAGACAAAGGCTGATCTAGGATTTGTAGGCAGGGTGTTTCCCTTTAGAGTATTATTTCAACAAAAGGTTGATCAAGAAAACACTGAGTCTTTTTTTAAGCCACTGGCTACCTCTATATCAGTAAACTAAATAGAGACAAAGCCCATTCTCTGGCCCTGAAGCTGGAGACACAGTCTGGTCACATCCGTAACTATTAAACTCTCAGCCTCCGAAATGGAGTGGCCACAGATAGACTGCCTTTCGCGACAGGCTATGCGTAGCACCATGACCAGGAATTCTTTGGGAGAATTGCTAGTTGGCTTGGATAAACCATGACAGGGACCTTTGAGAAAATTGAAAATGTACATGACTGAGTGCATCTTCCCAGATTCTAAATATTACCACAGACACAGGCATGGATGCCAGTGTATGTGGCACTCTTATTAAAAGTCAGCACCTAGAGGTCTTGATGGTGAGATGTAAGGATGGAAGATGAATTGTGAAAAGTATAATGCATAGATGATGGGGACATTCGAAATGGCATAACCTCTTCATGTGATCTAATGTCCTGTCTCTAAGAGAGGGCGAAGTCCAGATCTTACAGAGAAAATTGGACTAGTGTATTACAGAACAACTGCTCCATGGTGGAACGCGACTTAGTCAGCAGTGTGCACAAGTGTCTGTCCCTTTCTGCTTAATTATGAATGAGTTAATTTACAAATCAGTTTTTGAAAGAGTAGTTCAGATCATCCTTTCTTTTAAGGAGACCCTCAAGTTTAAAGAATGCATTATATTTATGAGCCCACCAATTTTTAGCATAATTTTGCCCATTCACTCATGTTGCCAGGGCACTTGGAGAGCCCTACAATTCTCTCTGGTCTGATGTAATGCCATTGACTGTTTTTGCCATCAATCTGCTTCTTTTTGTTTCACCTGATTGTAACTATACGAGACAATAAGATGGTTAGCAAAGACTAGTTAGTCAAGAAGCTAAACTAATGTGCAATCTAGGACAAACTCCTGGTTGCCTCTTTTTATGGCATTCTGATATAATATCGTATTTGTCCTGAGAGAGAGAAGTGACCTTAGATCCTATCCAGTTGACTGGTTTTGTTGTTCAACCTGAACACAGGATGGAAAAGCAAACCACAAACTGTAACTGCCAGCATTGTGTTTAAAATTGTCTTTTGAAGATGATAGCCCTTCCAGACTACATAGGCTTCACACTGGAAGCGGGGTGGGAGTTTTACCTATAGGAATGTTTATGTTATCACTTGACAGTGCCAGACCAGAGCTGCCTGAAGGACTTCTCTCTCTGCTACAGATACAAATTGGAAGGCTTTTTTTAAATTTAAATTCCTCTGATTAGCATCACTAATCTCTGTGGAATATACTCCTGATTTTCACAAGTGAAAGCCAGAGTCAGGTCCATTGTGGTATACAAGCTTGAACTGATAATAGACTCACCTCAGGCTGTTAGATAAGCAGGCTGAAAAGGGACATGTTTCCTTCTCAACCACCTATTTTTGTTGAACACCTACTCCAAGTCACCTCCCTTCGCAAAGAATGCATTTCTTTCCATGCTGCTTTGAAACTATTCTTTAGAGTTATGGTTCAGGTAAGCCAAAATTGACATAAATGACCCAGACAGCAAGTGGAACTGGAGGACAGTGAGGAAATACAGACTTTCTGTGTGGGAATACATAGTAATAACACCAACTTTAATGGCACCTTACTCTGGTGCAATAGAAAACAGAGTCTCTGGCTTCACTGACCTTTTTCTTTTCCTGTCTGGAAGGGTGCAAGCTCTCTCCTTAAAAGAAAATAATGATCCCTGAGGTCTGTTTTGTTATTTTGGGTACAGGCCATTCTTTCAAGCAAGCTTCTGTATAATACATGGGAACAATTTCCAGACCCTTATCAGAGCACCAGCCAAGGAGTGTCTAGCCCACTATCTGCACCTTCTGAGAGAAACAATGAGAAACTGAAGGCAGACAGTGAGGCGAGCGTCGGTGCACCCTCCCCAGAGGATGGCGGCAGCAGCGGGAAGGAGGGATCGGAGGAGGGCTAATCATCGCCCTGTTGGGAACATAATAGCCCCCGGGTAGGCCACTGCAAACAGGAAGGGTGTGGACAGGATCTGAGTGCAGCTGCTGCTCTGCTAACAGCATCTGTTCCCACAGGCTTTGATCTGCCGGCATATGGCACTCTGTGCCATGAGATAAACACGCTCTTGGAGTGAGGTTTGTTTGCCTTGCAAATATCTCCCTAATGAGCTGTGTGCCCAGGCAGTCATACGCTACAAATCCAGGAGCAACAAGACCAAGCCTTTCTGGAAGGGTTGTAGAAGGTCCTTGCAACCTTTTCACAAGTCTGGGAAAGATTACATCATGTACTCGTATTGCTCGCCAGCCTCAGTTTTCTCACAGACAAACATAATCGCCATTCTCACTATTCCTCATGCAAAAGTGGGTAGACTCCTTTACTCCTGCCTGCCTCTGTGGTTGAATCCCTTAGAGCAGGGCACCCAATTTAATATAATTAACCCTCACGAAGAAAATTATTCTAGCTGGCTTCCTGGCATGGCTCAAGCACTTTGTACGCCCTTGCTGGAGCCCTTAGGTTTGGAAATGAGCAGGGGATTCCAAGTTCCCAATTAACAGAGGCCAGAAACACTGTTTCAGTGGGAATAGATTTGGAGCTGTGCCTGTGGGCCCAATCCAACTCCCATTAGAACCAATAGGAGCCTGTTCAGAAACTTCAGGGGGTGTTTGATGAGCCCTTTGGCAGGTGAGGAGGGAAACTGAATACGTGTCATGGTCTTGGATGTTTTAAAAGACTCACAATGTACAGAGTAGAGGGTAGGTGATGGTAGCTGTTGGGTTCCAATTTTCAGAGATTAAGCATAACATTGCACATGGGGTTGTTTGCATTTGCACGTGACATTTTAGAAAAGTAGGAGTCCTCCTGTGTGTTCTTCACTGAGAGTAAACCTGGGACATGGCAACCTGCCTGCAGATATTTTGCCAGAAGAAACAGTGAGGAAAAAAATAAGGAGGTCAGTGTTTATTGTCAAATCATACTCTGCTCATCTTCACTGCTAATTGTAGCCAAAGGATTTAGGTCCTGTCTGTCCTCTGTGGGAGCCCACCTCAACCTGTGATCTCTTCTGAAGGCCCCTGGGATAGCGGCTGGGTGCAGAAATCTTTCTGGAATTGTCTTCTTCCTCCTGTTGACCAGCAATTGTATACCTGGTGTGTAGATATTGTTCATGGGCTGGAGAACACACGCTAAGCTATAAAAATGCTGGAAGGTGGTGGCAAACACTGGTAGGTGGGGTCTGTTATATTCCTTGTATTGGTACAAAAGGCAAATATGTCACACTACTTTCTGACAAAGTCCAGCTTTGTTGACCTCCTGGAGGTAATTGCCAGACTCAGCTGTGTACAGAAGTGCTTGTTGAAAGCTGTCTAGGTGGGGAAGGAAGACCTTTCAGATGTGAAAAATGAGTCAGGCGGACATTCAGGGCCATGACTGTGTTGCCTATTGCAAATCATTTGTATCCCTGTGATTTTAATGGGATTTTCATTAGGGAGAACAAACTGGCAAAACTCTGCTCTAATTTGCAGCTGCCTAAAACCATTTGGCCAAATTTACTCTGAGAATTATGTGGTGGATGCCTGTTAACAGACTACAATAGGCCAAGTCCATAAGTTGCTACCTTTGATCAATGTCATGAGAATCTGACAGAGTGAAAAATGAATTAGGCTTAAGATCTGCCTTAGTATAATTAAAAATCTCCCATTACTTGGTGGGGTGTGGTCACTAATAACTAAATAGTTTATACACTGTCTTTGTTCACAAGTTTGTGGTTCTTTACAGTGAAAAGCTGCAGGCAAATACTTGCTTCTGTCTGCATCAGGGATTATGCTTTTATATTTTGACTAGGCATTTCAGGCTTTCCTTCAAGTCCTTGTTGTTTGTTTTGCAAACTGCAATACTACTGAGGCTTATTAGTTTTTGCTTCTTCATTCACAGTAGCTGTGCTGTTCCAAAATACTATCCTTATACGGGATTTTATCTCACATTCACTGAAGTCAAAAGAAAGACATCTTCTTTTGTCTTTATCTTTATCTTGTCTTTAAGACATTTAACATAAAACACGCAGAAGCATCAGGAGCCACATCACTATGTTAGTCACCTTCTTGGAGACACCAAATATTGCTGCCCCACAGTGGGCTGCTTTGTCAAGTTTCTGAACCTAGAGCACAGAGAGCATCCGGAGGGCTCAGAAATAACAAGCACTGCATGACACTTCCCTTGAGCTTCAAAATGTTTTGGATCTGGCCCTGCAGATTCTTATTTCAGAAATACAAGACTGTGGGAATGGGAAGAAAAAGCATTGAAATAACCCATTTTTTCTATCTTGTCATTTTTCAAAGTTCCTTTTATCTCTGACCAGCCTAGTACGCTTTCAAAAGCATGTTCCTACAACATATGGACTGAAGTCAATATCAATAATATTACCATAACCATATTGTTTTTATTTACCTCCACAGTATTAAAAAAATCATGTATTAGTTATATAAGAATTCGTAAAAATGTAAGTTATATAACACATGTATGTTATATAAAAGTTTATAGAAAAGATCTCAGCAAAAACACTGACTAAAATAACTGCAGCTATTATAAAAATCTCTGGGTGTTTAAAGAGCAGTAAGGTTTTATATGCTATGTTCACACCAGAAGACTGATTTCTAAATCTAGCTAGTAGTGGAAAGTTGTTGGCATCAAAAGGCTAGACCAAAGGCTGTGGTGTGAATCCACATGAACCCACAAGCCTTTTCAAGGCCCTCATGCCCTACCTCTAATTCCCATCAATACTGAGATCAGTGCTTGCCTCCTTTTTAGTCCGCTTTGCCCACAGCAAGACAAAAGCCCTTGTATTTTTCTGATGCCTCCTATTCCTCCTAATGTACCCTGATGATCTGTGGGAAAAAAGGGTGGTTATTAAAGATGGTATGCAAATGCCATATATGCAAGAAACTGAATTAACATTGCAATCATAATTTTGACATTTTTAAATTCTCTGCTGCCCAGCTTTCCAAATGTAGCAGTTTCCTTGAATGCTCGCACATGTGTGGCTGCTGGTGTAGCCCGTAGGCGCACGGGCAGTAGCTGGGCTTGACTCAGTGGTTTGCTGACCAGGACCAGAGGAGAAGGAAAAGTGCAGAGGTCTGGGAAGGCTTTGTGGGTTCTGGAGGCTGCTTGCTAAACAGATCTGCCTTCTGACTTATTGCTTGACTTCTTAGTGTTCTCTTTTCCCTTTATGATAGAAATGGGATCCACATTCAAGTCCTGAATCTGTGACAACCCAGTTGCTCTGGGTACTATAAATTTCGACCTGCCAAATTTTGTGATTGGAGCCCAACTTGCTTTAGTTCAGGACTCTGCTCTGAGCCAAGCCCTCCCCACCTGCCTTGTGCCAAACAGCCAAATGGAGGACTTTACCGGTGTCTTCCCATGTGGGAAGAGAAGAGACTTGGTGCCTTCTGCCCCTCCTCGTTTCCCAGGATCCAGCCGAGGGGTTGTTAGGTTGCTGTCCTTCCAAGATTTGTGTGGTAGCAAGGAGAGGTGGGAGTGAGAGATCTCCCTGAGAAATATCAGAAGTTGGTCTTTCATCAGACGCTGCAGCTGGGAAAGGACAGGGAACAGTGTTCAGTTCCAGCTTTGGAAATTACATTTTTTCAGCATCTCAGAAGATGGGAGCAGTGTATTTGGGAGGGCTTAATTAGACGCAGGATGTTTTAGACTTTATCAGGAATAAACTTAAGCTCCTGCACACATTTAACCCAGTGCACTGAGATACTCGTCTCAGAAAATATTACTTTATTTCATACTTCCAGAGGCATGCCATTTATTTGACTTCTTTTGACTTATTAAGTGTTTGTGGAAACTTCATTTTATGCAGGAAATAACTATAATCACCAGTAAATGTGACTTTAATAACTAAGATACTGGGAGCCATTCTTCGTTGGCACTAAACCCCCCATGCAGTAAGACCTCATGATAAAATAGTCTATTTTCTTATCTGGAGTTGAAAGTCAGGACAAATCCAACCCATTAGGAAAATCTTCATGCAAGATACCATATATCCTCTCTAAAATTAAACTCCGGCTGAAGATTCATTTACTTTTGCTGGATGCACTCAAAATGTAAATACTGACAGCTAAAAATAAAGTCTATAGAATCTTTCTTTTTTGAAAATAATACAGTTCCCATCATATCTAACAGGAAAAGGAAGATAAAGCACAACTTGAGAAACAAGTCTGTGAATCTAGAAAACCAGTTTATTAACAATCGATTTCCATTCCTTAACTTAATACCAGAGAAATGTTTCTGTGACATTTCTAGTCTTCCAGTCTGAGGAGGGTTCATGTGAAAATACATATGTGTGTACAGGTTAGGGCAGCCACTGACCCTGATCCCATCAAAATAAATGGAAAGACTACCATCATTGGGGTATTAAACTTTAAATAGTATAATGGAAATGTTATGGAAAAGATTCAAGCCCTTTGCAAATAACAGCCCTAATGGGATTTTTTCTCACCCATCCCCATTGCTTGCAGGACACGTGACCATCCGGCTCCCTACCCAGACAGTCAGACACACAGTAAAAAGTAGTGCTGACCCTGGGAATCATAAAGGGAGAAAAGGACACATCCATAAACAGGGACAAACATCTTTCTCTATGCAAAGCTGTCAGATCCATTTAAGCAGAGACCTGCTCAATCTTTTCCTCTGGGGCCACTTTTTCCTGTCTGGGAACGGCTGTGGCATTGCCTGTCTGTTCCCGAGCGACCATCACTGAGAGTTTTAGATAAGGCGAGAAATCACACTCAACAGTCTTGCAATCCCAGGCTCCAAGACAAAACGAGAAGGCTATACTTTTGCTACCACTCTTTCAGAGGAAAAATAACCCAAGCACGTATCAGATGAACAAAGCTTATGTTGTCTGGTGGGAAACACTGATCCTTAGCAATTGTTCTCATTTGTATTTATGTAATAGAAATGCTTTTAGGTGGTCCAGCTCAAGTGCTAGTGTGGTGGTGGAAGTCACGAGCTTTAGCTATGTAGCTGTTTCTAGGAAACTAGAGGCAAAGAAATAAGTTTTATTGCCTGTGTCAACATTCAGCTGTAAATACCTAGGAGCACAGCTCATGTCCTGTATTATAGCAAAGTGCCAAACACGGTGACTGTAGACTGCAAATATTGTTAATATATATCCCCTGGAGCTTAGAATTTGGTGCTTTATTTCTAAGCAGTGAAAAATGTAACTTTAAACATCTACATACACAGTGATATTTGTCAAATGTTTACATATGCAATGATATTAATCACTGTATAAATACAAATAAAAATGATCCATAATGCCTGAGAACCTGTCTTATGATGTACCTCAGATACAGATAGGAATTGTACATGTCTTCTGTATGCAGTAAAATGATCAGAGCCTCCTGTGTACCAAATGGTTGTATATGAGCAGCTGAAGGGAACAGCTTGAACTCACTTCATCTCTTAGACTTCAGAAGGATGTCAGATCATGCGGTCCAAACCACCTTGGAAATGCAGACATACTGCATGGATCAAATACAATTATTATTTATTATTTTACCTGGGAAGGGGCCCAGTATCATGTATGATGCTTTTTTTTTGAAGGTCTTGTAAAACACACATAATGAGAAATAAGCCCATGCTCCACAGATGCTGACATAAGGGATTCTACTTTGTGTTTTTAGAATATACAGCAGCTGATGATAAAGGAACACAGTGAGAAGATACTGATGTACAGAAATATGGGCTGTGCCTTTAGCTGGTATATATTGGCACAGTCCCAGGGACATCACATTATGTGCCATGCCTTCAACTGGCGTATATTGGCAGACCTCCAGTGACTTCACCGAGTGATGCTAATTTACACCAAACTTGTCTGGCTTTATATCCATAATTATCACCAGAAACAATATACAGTTATAAAGGAGAATTATTGTTTAAAAGCTTGAATGAGAGGCAGACAAGATGCTTTCAGTCTCCCAGGAGAAGATACATGCTGGTTTTCCCCTCTTCGTCATTCAGAAAACTTGCCAAATAAGGGCTCAGGCCCAGCACAGGCTGAATTCAATAGAAAGCTTCCTTACCCTGGGATTTGTGTTTTTGGATTTGATACTGCTTCAGTAGTGAGATATGCTTGGCTCAGTGTAGGTTCAGTGCAACACAATACTTTTGATAGATACATAAAATAACAACGGAAGCATCTATCAGAGGCAGTTAATTTTTGTCTTTGGCTAAGATCACACTGGATATTAAACTAAAATCAAAGTCTAGGTTTGAGCCCTAGATCTCCTTCTCTTTAAACAGTTAAAACCCAACATTTAATGTGAGACTCTCCTGGAGGGGGCTGCCTTACCTCCATGGTGCACAGTAAGTACGAAAGAAGTGAGGGCTGAGAGGGGTGTTGAGAAGCCTGGCGAACCTTGGGGGAAGAGGACTGTGGCTCAGGCGGAGAATTAGGACGTCCATTCCTTCATGTGGCTGCTCAGGGATGGTGGGTTTGTGGTGTGGCTGGGCAAGCTATGTTCAGGCTGCAGAAGGGAGGCTGAAGGCTTGGGTCTGACACTTAGAGGACAACAGGGTGACTTAGTCTCCCATGCAGGGGGGATTTTTCAGGAGTGGCAGGACAAGGGCCACCACCTCAGAGGGAGGCATACAAGGGAGAGTTTTCAGTCTGGAGCTCCCAGTGATCTGTTGCATAGACTTGCCCATGCTGCAAGGACCGGATCTGCTGATACCAAAGTGTCATGAGTAAGTATCTTGCCATGATGCATACCAGCGTATGACATGTTTGCTCTGGTGGGAAGGTAGGACCACCACCAGTGGACAGACGTGATGTGTTTCTGGCTATATGATACCACCCTGTGCAGCTGGGGTTCCCAATGGCCTGAATGGCTTTGTGTCCAGGTCTGCTGCTATAAGATGGAGCTTGACGGGTTTATGAAAGAAGTTATATAACATGGTGCTGACAAGAGCACAGGGACAAACTTTACTTAGGATGTCCTTTCCCCTACATTGTTCCTATGTGTTACTGTAGTCCTGATGTGAAGTGACAAAGATGAGAATAGCTGCATTCATAAAATATCCCACCAAAATAAAACAGAGTAGCTTAGCTAGCTGGAGATGGCAAAGACCATTATTTGTAAATTCTGCTATATTACAAGCTTGTAGCAGCTAGAACAGCATTTCCCTTCTTCCAGTGGACTGAAATAATGCTACCTAGTGCCGGTTTTATTTCATATACCAAAGCCTCTCGTCTGGAATGAGTTCACATGATTACTAGAAACTAGGACTTTGAACTAAATATTGGGTTGACTTATACTTTGGAAGTCTTTCCATTAACTGGAGTCTGTCCAGGATTTCACCCAGGTCTGTGATGTTTTCTCTTAAACATATAGTATTGCCTTGGGCTCCAAAACAGTTGAATAATTCATAGCAATTTCTTCATTCAAATTGCAGAAGTAAAAATGAAGGAAAGCTCTAGTGTTAGAATACTGATGACAGCAAATGGATACCCCTAATATTTTAATAGTTGTTACTCTCACATGAAAAGCATGAATCATATATTCTACTTTATAGATACAAAACACCAAAGTCAGTCTTTGCTAACCAGGTGTGCCTATTGCTTGAACCATGAAATTTTAGCAGTTGAAGAAAAATCACTGGGTAGTTTTCATGTTTAAAAAGCATTAATAGACAAGATTTTTCTGAGGCTCTTCGGAAAAGAGAAACTACAGTTCCTTGCCATGTTCTAGCACTGGGCTTGGTGGCAGTGGCAGGTGCCATCAGAGGGCTTTGCTTGCTCCTCTGAGGGAACTGTTCACAGACTGGATTGGTTGGCTCCTCTGTCCAATAGGAATATTCTCAGAGAGCAGGAAAAAGGCTCTCTTTCTTTGGTTCCCACTGCTTTAAGTCAACTTTATCAGAGACCTCTTCTTAGGCGTCCTTCAAATGAGGGCTGCTGCAAGACATGTTGTACTAACCCATCCCCTATCTACCTTGGGAGTGCTTCTGACTCTGGCAAATAAGAAGCCACATACTCATGCAGGTGTTTCTGGCATTTCTGAATCTGAGTTGCAGGAATTTCCTAGTTCTGGGGTATAATGGGAGAAGCCAGACTATGTTCAGTTTAAATCATGACTACCTGCCTGAGTTGTATGGCATCAGCATCCAAGAGCGTACTGAGTCCATTACATCTGGAGAAGCTGCTAGATTGCCAGTAGATATTTGGGAGCAGTATTTCCATGAAGAAGATTGCACAGAGCGTATTTATAATTAGCACTGATTTATTTCCTATTCTCAAGGTGGTTATTCATTAAATGAACCTCCTCTTTCTAATTGATGTTTTGACAGCACACCATGCAAAACTATGAAGATTCTCTCCCTGCTGTGTTTAATTTCCTGGGAAACAGATGCCAAAGAGCTTTCAAAGTTAATTAAAGATTCAGTTGTGTAAAAAAAAGTCCAGATGATACTGTGAGACAAATTAGGTTAATGGTAGAAGTAGTCTGTAGTGTTTCCCTCTGCGATCGTTCTCAGACAGGTCTTCACGGTCTTGGTCCGAATGGGGCTGATGCCAATTAGAGTGGCACTGAAGAAAACAGCAAACTCTAACACCAGGACATTTACTGTGGTAGGTAAATGCAGTGGCTGCTTTTCCTTACAGCATATAGCTTTGAACTTCCAGTTATTACCTAAAATACCAAAACTGTATTGCAAATTACAAAGCTACTCTAATAACAGAAAGATGTATCAACTACTGGTCCAGGGCCATCATGTAAGATTATTGCCAGGGAAAGCATGTGTGAGTTTGGGAGAAGAGACCTAATCACAGCTCAAAGTTGATAGACAAAAGCAAAAATGGGCCTCCTGCTGCCTCCATCGCGTTTGCATCTCCTGCGAATCTGTGCACAGTAGCAACCCCAGTGCCAAGCTTAACATGAAGCTGAAGAGTGAGCCTCATCCAGAGAAGTCACAGGATCATGTTACCTGCATTCATAAAAAATAAGCATGGGTACAATTAACTTCTCAGCTATCCTTCATTAAAGCCAAACAATCCCACATTTGGAGGCCGCTTTCCCTCCTTCCCACACTGGTTTTGTGACATCCTAGCTTTTAGAAACTGCACATTAGTAGCATTACGGACACTGAGATCAGCATCTTAAATTACAAAGCAGCTCACTGGATTTGGGGTTTCCTGTTCTGCTCAGGCATATTGCTGGGTTCCTGTTGACTCCCAAACCCAAACTTCAATGCACACTGCCCTTCATTTTATAAGCATATTCTCTCCTTGTTTAGGGATTTTTTTTGTTTTCTTTAATTCTATGTCTGCAAGGGATATAAGGATGGTTATGTACTTATTTCTCACTTACTTCACCAAAGAATAAAGAGTTAACACTCTGAGACATAAATTACAGATTATTTTGTTATAGAAAAGTTTTGTGGGACTCATCTGGAGTTAATTTAGTCTCTTAGGAAAAGATACTCCCCCACACCTCCCCCTTTTTAATTGTCATACTCCCTTATACCATTCTTTTTTCATTTATTATTTTTCTTCTTGTGCAATGTACCGTTTAAGGCTGTAGGCTGCAAGATCAGGCATGCAGCTTGAGTAATGTAGACGTGATTAACTTGAAGTATGTCCCTTGCACGGGGACAACTCATGTGAGTAAAATTAGGCATTTCTGCTGATATTACAGGGAGGAAGCTATAAATTATAGCCTGCTGATGAAATGATTAATGTAGAAACAGAAATACAAGAGGATAAGTGAATGATGAAAAGCTGACCTTTTTTTTTTGCAGCAGCACGTAAAGGAACAGACTTGGTTCCGCACATATATCCTGACTCGAGTCAGGAGCACGTAATGTAATTAGGGGCTTTAAAGAAGGAGGAAGTGTTAAAGTGTTAAAGAGAATATTGTAGAACTGAAAGTAGCTTTAGGGAAAAAAAAAAAAGAAGTGTTGTCACCAAACCTAAAAACAGACATCCACCAGGCCACCCTCCAAAATGTCCCAAACTCTGAAAAGTCAAGATCTTTGTTGTACAACACATTTTTAAGACTCAGATGATGACAGTTTCCAGACCCCTGGCATGTTCCTTAGTAAAAATGAGTTCCTTTCAGACATGAAAGCATATCACAAAACTGTGAAGTTCTTCTTCATTTAATATTACATTAACTGGGACAAGGAAATTTGTATCAGCAGCTCTGTAACAGAGTGTTCCCAGCTTGCTGGAAGTGTTTGACTGACCAATAACGACAAGTGGTGGGAAAAAGGAAAATATCCAAAAGAAGAAACACTTGCTACAGAATTCCTTAAAGGCAAATTTTTAACGACTTGAGAAGAACTGCACCAATTTGCCCACAGTGAGAGGCTTGGTCCCTTTCACCAGAAAGCTTTGGAGCCTCGAAACATGAGAAAAATTACTTCTTCTCAGGCTACAGAAAATACTGATTCTCACCTTGCATACTATTTAGCATTAAGCAAGGGAAACTTAGCCAAGAATTTTGAGGAAAATCAAAATTAAATCAAAAACCCATTACAATTACAGGCAAAAAAGTCACTCCAATCCTTGAATATTGACTATAATTGTAGAAATTTTATTAGAGAAACAAACAACCATGTGGTATTAACATTTTCTAAGTTTGTTTCTGGTTTGCACAGTGTACAAGACACTTCCAGACCTCCAGCTACCCTTCTGTCTGAGACCCAGGCCAGGTAGGAATGTGACAGGCTGACAGTCATGGCACTTAGGGCATGTTTCTTGCTCTCCAGATTATTCCTGGTACAGTACTTAAACTCTTTAGTCTCTTAGCATATTCAAACTCCTAAAGCACAAAGCAGGAGATAATAAGCCTCACTTTATCTGTTCAGTATTTGTAGCTCTTTTATGCATCAAACGCAAGTCCCGTGCTACTTGTTGTTCTTTTTTTTTTTTCATGTAGGAATGCCTTGTTCATTTGTTTTAGCAGCTCTCTGTATCAACCACTGCAGTCCAGATATAGGAAAAAATGTGAAAGATTTTAACAATTTGACTTAATATAACACTCAAAGAACATGATGCAGCCTCTCTAATCACATGATCAAGATGTATGAACTAGCTCTACAGCTAAAATATAACAAAGGAGTTATATAAATTGAATGACCTCTGCTAATACTTTATTGCACTTAAGCTGTAGAGATAGCTCATACATTTTGATGATGTGGTTAGAAAGTTATCTCCTTGAGTCTTTTGATCATCAGTGAAGTAGTCACTAGTCAAGTGCTGTCACAGATAGCCACAATGCCTGCAGAGCTGCAGTTCTGAGAGACAGCACCACACAGACACATCCCTTATTCCATCTTTAGAAAAATATATTTTCGGTCATAATATTGAAAGCCTGTTAACGACAATTTTGGTCCAGGATCAGAATGTAGACATATAAGGAAAAAAAGTAACAGCTTCTGTAGCTATTGCAGATTAGCTTAGCTCTCCTTCTGTTGGAGGTTCATTCATTTTGGTCATTCAGCCTATCAGTCTCCTTAATTCAATCACAGATTTCATGTCAAAGGAGTATAGGAAGAGGAATTTTCTCTGTTTTCTCTTAACATCTTCATACTGCTTCCCTCTTTTGGTGCAGCCTAACTAGGTTTATCATGTTGTTCTCTGCTAAAAGTAGAGTGGTTTTCAAGCTCAAAATTATCATACTACAGAACTACCTGATATATAAAGTGTTGGCAATTGGTAATGTTTTATGAGTGATTTTGAACTCCTGAGAAAAACAAGTCATGCCAAGGAGGTGAAAAACTGAAATGAGAAACAATGCAAACAACTCAGTGATCTGGATAGTAAACCATGTCTTGCTAACATGCAAAATAGGTGACTAAAGATTTATTGCTCTGAACTGCTGTATAATTCTTTTAACCATAAATTGGAGTAATAGAATAGCGAATATGAGCAATAGCATATCTTAAAACTCCTGCATATCTCTGGACCTCTGGTAGCTTTTTGATAAGAAAAGACACCAGAAGATGAAAGACTATTACACCTGAAGCCATTTTAAAACCTCAAATAATTCTATGCGATTGTACTTATACTGAAAGATTTACTCCTCGAGGTTGTCATGATGTGAAGCAATGAATTGTGCAAAGCAAACCAGACAACAAATGTAAAGTAATTTTGAAAGAGGAAAAACAATTAAAATAGAAAAGAAAAGTCTAAAATCCTGTATGGGAGAATCAGGAACTTGTTATTTCTGTCTAGTGGGGAATGAAGGGGAAAACAGGATAGTAGGCAGGGAAGGATGGGCTACAGGATGGGCTGAAAAAGATGCTGTCAGAAATCACTGACAGCTTTGCTGTTGTGGTGTCCATACAGCAATTATTTGCCTGTATGCTAAATTTGGCAGCCTGTATCATAATGTCGCACAAAGGTCAGGAAAAATCAAAGGACTTTTGGGCAATCTTAACATTCCCCTAGTGCACTTTTTGTATGATGACCTTGACTCACACTTGTGCTCCATAAACATCCTCTAAGCATAAAATTAGAATGTTCCTTGTAAAGTTGCAGCATAGTTGCTAAACCATACTGCATTGCAGATCTTAGAGCAAATCTGATGTCTCATTGCATGCAAACTTGATCAACAGAATTTACAATTACTCTTGTGTTAGCAGAATGAAGGACTGATTTTCTGTGAGTTGGAAGATGACTTCTGTAATCCCTATTGCCTTGAAAGGCTGTATTGTTGTTTTCATCACTTGACCAATTATTCTTTTCATCATTTAATTCAATTATGAACTCTCTTGCTGATGCCGCTTGCCTGGATATTTTCCCATCCTTCTTCATATGAACTCCTCTTCACCTATTGCTTTTCAATTTTCTAATCTGCCTTGCCATTAACATTAGTGCTTGAAGTTAGAAGCTGACACACAAATCCATGTAAGACAAGGGCTGGGTTTATTTTTTTGATCTGATGTACTTTTCACCAGAAAAAAAACCCACTTCATAAAGCTATACCAGTTTCTTTGTTTTAAGAAAGAGGAACATGAATGAATATACTTGTCTGTTCTCTCATCATGTGTAGGAGGTGACCTGGGCTGCATTTACATAGAGTAGATGGGCTTTTGGAGGTACGCTGTAAAACAGTTACAGCTCTCCACAACACTTTTCTCCTGATTTCAGGAAAATTAGAATGACTTTAACAGAGTTAAAACTGCTCAGCAACTTTCCACTGACATGTCACAAAGAAAGTTTGCAACTTTTTATTGTTATTTTTAGGCCAGATCAATTTATTATGTCCCCAAGCTCCCTAAAAAGGAGAAATTATCCCCCAAAGCTTTAACTTATACTCTTTCCATACCACAAGAACTTTAGTAAAGCCAGTATTTGTCAAAATAGTGGACAACCTTGCTCCTCAAAGAGCTCTGGATGCACACAGGAGAAACCAGGGCAAATGAGATAGTAGACTCAGTTTTTGTTCTGTCACAGTGACATTATGCTGCCAAACTACACATGCTCTGTGTGCTCTGTACACTGTGTACACTGTGTACTACTACATTTTAAAGAAGAGGAAAAGAATGCAAATGGAAGTGCTTTATCCATCACAGAATTAAATTACTAACTTCCAAAATGAATAGGTCTAAAGTCCTAAAGTCATATTTATTTCACTGTGTTACTGGACAGGAACTGCATGCTGTAGTTCTAACAGGTATCTAGGAAACTATCAGTACAGAGCTAGCAGGTATGCATGGATACGTAAAAATAGTTCTTGTTGGTTAGAACTGTTAGATATGGTCCATCTTTATCACCACTGTTTGTATTAGTAGAAAGTTTCTTCCCATAAACTTTGGCTTAACATGAATGCTTGCATTATTTACTCTGCTTACTTAGGCTGTACTTCTGTATCATTCTTTCACCTTCTAGTTTTCTGTTTATCTGCTGAAATCAGCAGCTCTGCCCACTGGAGTTATATATATCAGAAACCCTTTGGAGTTGAGCTGATCACTGTGATCAAGGCTAGTCTGTTGATACTAGCTGTCAGAGAATATTAAATGAGGGTGCTTGTAAATCAAGTGAATACCACTTCTTTACAGGCATGCCACTTCCACTGAAACATCTTCATTAGTTGCACATCCTTCTTGTGAATTCCTTGTTATGTTTCCTTATAACACACAATTACTTTTCAGCTCAAAGTGTGAGTTCAGACCCTAAAAAGGTTCATCAAATGATATTCAGTCTTTTTCCAGCACAGTCTCCTTACTTTCACTACTTCATGTAATATATGGTATAGTATGACATAAGAGGATGGCATTTTCCTGTAATGATCACATTCATCACTAAAAGATGCACTGAGATCATTAAACAAGTTCACAATTAATATTGCTACCTCTATTTTTACTGTTATTTGTACTGCAATTGCATGCACAGGCCCATAATGCTAGAAGCTGTACAGCCATTTATTAAAAAATTTACAGTCAAGCACCAACAGTCTGGCCCCAAAGAGGTTAGTCTCGATTAACAACAAGATACAATAATTGAAAGGCACAGGTTGCAGAAGGAATAATAGGAAAGCTAGCAAACTTCACACCATAATCAGTAGCCTCAACCTACCACATGCTCTGCAGCGTGCTTACTGCACTAATTATAGGAGGAAAACAGCCTAGATACTTTTTTCCTGCCCTGTATGATGGGCAGTTTTTTGGATAGTCATGTGGCTTGGATGGCTCTGATGTTAACACTCATACCTATGCTCTGTATTTCTGGCATCATGCACTCCCAATGGCTGCTTAGAAAGATATCAAGTGTTGCTGGAGGTTTTCCAGCAGTGGGTTTCCAACCTTCCTTCTTTCCATGTATGCACCAGTTCAGCCAGACTTCCAGAGGTCCTCACCTCTGGCAGATGTACAGATGTAAAGGAAAATCTCCGCTGTGTGAGAAGGGCAGAAGATCAAAACAGATCAAAGATTTCTCATGCTTACATCTGGTTTACTCCCGACCATCCCTGCCCCATGTTTTGCCTCTCAGACCATGCAGATTGCAAAGCTTGTACCACCTTCCTCCTACACACTTTCCCCGCCCAGGCTCTGATCCCAGTGTTTCATGTGTGTAGCTGTGTGTGTGTGCATGTGTGCGTGCATGCGCTTGTGTGTCTGTGTGTGTGTGTGTGTAGGGAGCTGACCTCCTTCCTAACAGAAGAGTAAGGACTGATATTTGTGCATGGACTCTTCTCTCCATCTTCTGATTCCTAAGGCTTACAAGCAGGTCCTAAATGTTTTCAGCATTTGGTTCAGGTATTTTAAGACCAGGCTGATGTTCAGGTTTCATATAATACCTCGTAGGCAGTCTTTCAGTTTGCTATGACTGACTTCAGAGCTGACAGATAGAGTAACTGATTGGAACCAGCCTCTCTCATCTTCATCTGAGTGGGAAAGAAACATATTTATAAAAATCCAGTGACTGTCTTCTGTAGAAGTTTGGATGTCATAACAGGCTGAAGTAGTATATGTATTCTGTTTCACAGAGTTCTCTAAGGAGCTTTTTACACATAAAACATGAGTCAATGAAATACTAACTGTTTTTAGTCATAGTTGTGTATAATACTACTCACAGTTTAGAGATCACTAGATCAACATTATATCACCACGTTTGTAAGCTTCCTATGTCTCCAGGGTAACATTTGACTCCAGCTCTATTCATCCCGGTCTCTCTCTGTATTAAGCTACTGAACAATGGAGCTCCCCAAGCCGTTTGCCTTCCACGCGTCCTCCCCTGCAGCAGGTGTTCTGTGTCAAATAAACTGCACGGCACGGGAGGAAGGAGGGAGGGAGCTCCCACCCTCCTCAGCTGTGTTCAGACTCCAGCTTCTTGTTCATGTTACAAAATGAAATTCTCCAGTTTGAGCACCGAGGGCAGAGGGCCTTGAAAATCAATTGCCTTGTCTAAGCCACAGAACAGGACGTGGCCCAGCAGTGGCTTATCACAGTGGAGGAAAAAGAGCAGGATTGCGTTTTCATACAGACTGTCTGGAAAGGTAATAAGAAAATAAGACTTACTGGTTCACATCAAAGGTCTGCCTTGCCCAGGCTTTTGCCTCCAACAGAGATCAACAGAAGATGCCTAGGGAAAGTATAAGAGCAAACTGCGTATGCAGTGATACATCCCCATTCCATTCCCCTGACTTCCAGGAATTTGTTGCTCTCCAGCCAGAAGTGGTATATTTAATAACTGTTGATAGAATTTTCTTCAGTGAATTTGTCCAATCATTTTTGAACCTATGTAAACTTTGATCACCCACAGCATCCCGTGGCAAGGAGCTCTATGGCTTAACTGTGTGTAATATGAAATAATATTTCCTTTTGTTTGCTTTGGAAACTTCTACTTTCACTCAATATCTTCTAGTTCCTGTGCTAGAAGAAACATTGAACAGTCATCCCCATCTCCGTGCCCTTCATGACCTCTGTCAGGAGATCATCACTCATCCCTTTTCAAGGTTTAAGAGTCCTCTTCAGGCTCTTGTGTTGAAGTTATTCCACACTACTGATCATCTTTGTCGCTCCCCTCTGTGTCTTTTCCTGTTCTACTGTATCTTTTTTGAGACAAGACCAGAATTATACACAATAAACCACTACTGAGCACTAAGATAATGATATCATACATCTATTTATTATAACACTAAGATCTTATTTCTGAGTGGTGACAGTAACTTAGAGCTCATCGCAATATAAGTTTGGGGGGGAAGCGTTGCCCGTGCATTGTTTTACATTTGTCTGCATTTAATTCCACCTGCCAGTTACTATCATGAAATACTCCTGCAGTTCTATAGCATTTTTACCACCAATTTGAACTAAATCACATGTCGCATCTCATGCAAAGAAGGATAGTGTGGAAATATCCCCAAGCTGCTGCAGTGGAAATATAATTTTGCAGTTGTCCTTTTAAAGAGAATGCCATTTTTCTCTTTATGCCTAGATCATCCCTTGCCCTACAGATTCTCTGGCAAGCTTCCTGCTCCTAACATGTTTGAAAAAGGATTTATTATGCATGCCCATATCTTTTGCCAGTTGTTCCTCTATCTCTTCTTCTGTCTTTTTATGCTCTTACATTCAACCTTTCAGAGTTTCTGATCCTAGCTATTTTTCTGAGTTGGACACAACCTTAGCATGCTGAGGGATGCCTTCTTGAATCTATTGCCTTCCTACATAGCTTTCTTTTAGTCTTTTTATGGTCTTTTCAAGATGTGGTGTGTATTTGCCCTGTGCCTCCAGCCAGTACATTATCTTTAAATTATCACCATGCCATCTGTAAAGATTTTACTCTTTACAAGCTTAGTTTCCTTTTTAATGTATTTTTACACATTTTAGCACTTTTTACCATATTTTTACACTATTTCCCTCTTTGAAATTAGGCACAAAGTTACAGATATTGAGTGGTTTTGTTGGTCTTGCTAGGGTGTTGGATCTGAGCATATTTTGATCCCTGTTATAGATTGTCTCTTCCACAGTAGCATTTATGAATAAAGTCCAGCACTTCTCAGGACCAAGTAAAGAGATGTTCATTCTGTTTTAGGTTCCCTGATTGCTCGGACCTGGAAGAAGTCATTAACGATACCTAAATGCTTAGCTTTGATGTCATGTCCCAATATGACATTTGCAAGTATACCCGAGAGCATTTGAAGTCTTCTGCCAGAGCTGTGTCTCCTGTTCTTGCGTCCTCATTTCCCCCAGCACATCACAGTCATTGCTCCATGCCAGTGGGTCACTTGCTAATATAGGGGTGGTACAGTGGACAGAAGAAAGGCAGGCCCTTTAAGTGTTGCCAAAATGATGCAAATGACAATAATACAGAAATATTTGTAATGCTTTTGGAAAGGTTAATGTAATTTCAAAGCTTGAAACAGAGTTAGAAGAATCTAGAAATACAGAGCTAGCAATGGAGCCAACACTAAAGATGTTCAAATATACATGTCTTGCATGCAGGGAGTATCTAATCTGCAGGCAGCCTTGAATGTATCACTCAAGGGACAGCTTCCCTGCCCTCGTAGTGGTACACTACTAAGAGATGCAAGCAGAAAACTGTTCATTAATGTTGGCTTATTACTGCAGTGTACCCCTCAGAATCTGATAATCCACAAGAAAATAGTAATAATTCTTGCAGAATGCTGTCTAGCCTGAAAAAGCTAGTGAAGGTAAGGATGGTGGAATTAAGTGAAAAAGTATTTGATTTAAAAAGCAATGATACAATGAAAAGAGGGATAAACATAAATAAGTCTCTTGTCTTTCCAACCTTGAAATGTTCATGCTCTTGCTCAGAATGAAAAAGATGCCCAAGACAAGCAGGGTATTGTACTGAAGAAAATTGGCTCCCTGATGTCTTCAGGAAAAATATGCCATGTTCACAAATGCCTCCCCTGACCTGTTTATTAAAAAGGACAATAAATGGCTGAGCAGTGAATATTCAGGGCCTGGGAGATTTTATCAGGCATAATGTTCCCGAAAAATTTTGCGTGATACAGTTGGCTGTGGGAAGAACTACAAGTTCATATCTCTCTCAGGTCAGCTGATTCTGTACCCTTTCTAATGCCATGTACGGTTTCTATTTAACATTTTTGCCAGTCTTCTGGGAAAGTCTGTCAAACAAAAGTTTTGAATGTGACTTGCACAGATTGCTGACTGCCTTTCACAGCCTGGACATTTTATGAGGTCCTTCATGGATGACCGTGTTTTGTTTTATTTTTTTAATGTATTCCATAATGGAAGATTTCTGAACTAAGCCACTGTGATTGCACTTAATCAACTTGCAAACAACACAGAGAAAAGAATTCATTATATTACTATAGTGAATTCCTGCCATTTAAGGATAGTGTCATTATGAATAGAGCTTATTGAAACCAAAATGCCTGAATTTATTTATAGATCTCATGTACAAATGAAAGGAGAAAAGGAGTTTGAAAAAAGCCAATATGCTAGCTGTGATGCTGGCTTTGCTGGAGGTCAGCTACAGTAGAGATAAGTCACCAAGGGTGAGACTGTGCTCAGCAATTACCTATATCTGCTGCTGTTGAAGTCTACAGAAAATCTCTTGTTTACTTCACAGGTAACAGATTTATGCCAAAGTTAAGTTCTTCTGAAAACCTTATACTTCCTAAAAGCTCAGAAGACTGCAGGTAATACGATTCAAGTGTTCTAGTAGCACTAAGAAACATCATTTAAAAATGCCGAGCATTTTGCCCTTGGAAATACAGAAATGTTTTAGATACCATTACCAAGGGTTCAGGGAGGTTGATTTTGTACCCGAGAGATATACAAATAAATAACCTCTCAGTAATGTGTGCTGCCCTGTGCTGAGATGCTTAAAGGAACTTCTCTTTAGAGAAGCCCAATAGATTAACAAAATGTGTTATTAAGCTAGGATTCTTTTTATCTTCCTGGGAAGAGTAGCAGCTTTAATACATTATAAAGAGAACATTTTTAGACTATATTTAACTGCATGGAGGAAAGATGATCCTTAAGTGGTTTCAAATATTTTATATCACTGTGGTAATTTCTGATGCCAGCATAGCACTGACATCTATTTCACAGGAAGGAATGGTATACAGACGTTTTATACACTACCAAAGATGCAAGGCTTCCATATCTAGGTACTATGGCTCCACAGTGCTGGTGTCAGTCAAGAAGAGCCCCAGAGGAGTCAGTGGAGTTACTCAGCAGTGAAGGAGAGTGAAGTCAGAATCAGGCCTTGTATCATCACAAAAGAAGAACTGTTCTGTACCAAATGTATAACGCATTAATACTCTGAAAACTACTAAGACCCCACCAATTCCATCTCTTTCATAATCAGGGAGTTAGATATTTCCTGGCTCTAACCCCAGCCATACATCATGTTAATTCATTGAAAGAACTGCATAGATTGACTTCTGACAACTTTTGTTATTATTACTATTATTTACTCATGGTAAGCAGCACACACAGTCTGCTAGTCACTGTCCAAAAAAGCTTATTTAAGGGGCTTTCTCTCTTGCCCATTGACTTCCAAGGGGCATGGATTGAAGCCAAGTATAGCTGTGAGAAGTTTTCACTTGAGGGTCATATCCTAGCATGGAATCTATTTCAAGCCCAGCTAACTCGGAATTTGGCTCTCTTGTAATTTGGCTTACTGTGGTGTTGCCCATCAGGTTCCTGATGACAACTGAACAGGAAATTTCACCACTGAGTCATCAGAATATTTCAGATTGCTCCAGGTGCAGCATGGAGCCAACCTTTCTGTAGAAACCCGAAGATGTGATACACAATGAAATCACTGTCTCTCACTCTCCTAACAGCATGGTTGAATAGGCTGTGGTAAAACCTCCCCAGAGAGACAACAGAAGCCCTATCACTTCAGTCATTTAGAGCTGGATAGTACGAAACACTTATGAATGTACTGTAGAGAGCAATTCTTCTTGGCAGGGGCTATGTTAAGTGATGTAAGAGAGGGCGTTTGAGCTCTTATTTCTATGCCTTTGAGGGTATAGTGTTGCTATTTGACAATTTTAAGCAGAGGCCTGACCCTCAGAAAGAATAATACAAAAGAGGAGGTAATCAAACAACTGATTTCCTTACCTGCTTTCTCTATATTCAAGGAGCATTCACAAGTGAGGTGCTGGGCTAGAGGCAAACATTGATAGAGTTATGAGGAGCTGAGAAGCCAACTGGTTACTGATGTCACTTTGGATGTGCTTTTCATATTATTATCGTCATATTTTCTGTCACACCACCATGCACAGATGCTTCCCTTGAATAACACTAGAAGGCTTCAAATCCCTGTCCAAGATTTTTTATGTGCCCTGACTCCCACAAGAAACTGGCAGATAATAATAGGTTTGTAGACTCAAAATGGGAACAGTGCAATTAAAAAAAATGGAAATAAAATATTGATGACTAATCAGATAGTGGTCAATGATAGATATACAAGTGCTGTAACATTCATTTTCTTGCTAGTTCTTGCTAATCTTCTGTCAGCCTTTTTTTTCCCCCTCTTCAGCAAGCTTTTCATTAAGTGGATGGAGCTTTGCCAGATTCAGTTTTCATTCATATCATTGTAAATCATGATTGAAACCTGTGGTATTATTCCTGCTTTCTCCAAGTACAACTGAGATGAGCTTTTAGGCTACAGCCTTGGGGCACAATACCTTTTGGAGGAATGTTTGAAAGGTGAAAGAACTGTTCTGAGGCATCTTTCTCTTTCCTTCTCTTTTTTTCTTTCTCTCACTCACTTGCTCTTTCCCTCTCTCTCTCTCTCTCTCTCTCTTTCCATCTCTGTCACTCTCTTTCTCTCCTTGTTTTCCTGCTGCCCCAGGCTCATGTCATCTCCCCTGAGTTTCTAAAAAGAAAAATTATCATCATGATGAGCTAGTGAGGTAATTTGGAACCTTTCCCAACATGCCATCAATGTTGTGGTAAAAGTCTGAAATACCCACAGTTCAGAGCCATTACAATCGTGTACCTACTCCTTCTGCCATCTGTTTGTTCTCTCACCTGCATGCCTGTTCATATGCTAAAATCCTTTCATGTCAAAAATGATGCATAGGGTTAAGCTTCATAAAGGCATGAAATGTGAGACTCCAATAACAGCAGCATACTTACAACATTTGTATTAGGATTGTTTTGTTGCCTTAGGTGTTGTTCATGTATGTTCTTTAGCATCCCATCTTCAGGGAATGAATTATTTCTTACTTTTTCTGATTAACTCTGGATTTGAAATTACCATTGCTCAAGTATCCCCACTGTTACTCTAAAATGCCCCAGGCTTTTGAAGCCCAAGGCTGTGTTAAAGTGAAAAAAGAGGTCAGAAGTATGGACAGTGGAGTGCTAGGCTATTTAGTGAGTTATGAAAACAGATACACTTTAGAAGTATCTGAGTAGTTACATTGAATAGATATGGTAGGTGACACTACAACCTCTCCTATATGGAAACTATGTTCCAATCTAATTAAGCAGTAAGTGATTCAGCCCCAATTCCCAAAATAATATGTTTTAACACCACTAAGCAATTGCTATAAATTGCAATTTCTGCTCAGCAACTGCTGAAGACAGCAGTCACTGAAATAATGATGTTCTCCAACACTCTAGCCATGTTTACAAAAGGTGAAGTGATAGATGCCCCTTTATGTAGGCCAAAAACAGTATTAGATCCACTGGGCATGATCCTCTGGTACCTGCAAGGACTCAGAGTTCATCCTGACACAAAGTTGCAATATTTGTCAGACTCTGCACTAACAAGGTGCCCCCAAGGGTTTTATTCCTAGGAAGCACCCTTTTCCTCTTTCCTTTCTGTTCTCTTCACTGTGAAGCTGCTCTGTATTACCTGTTTGTATCTATAAGCCCCAGAGTTCTTATTCCTCAGAGTTTTATGTTCATCTTCAAAACTGTAGTTCCCATTACTTAATCACTTAAGGGCCCAGATCTCCTGAGTGCTTACATTTTGACTTCTTGTCTACCTATAGCTGTTCTGTAACCTAAGATCTGGTCATAATCCTTTTCCAGATGTAGCCTCTGCAGATCTGAAGTGAGATTCCCAGATTTGTATTCTCTGTCTTAATTTGCTATATGCAGTAAGCATGCTCATAGAATAACTATTTTCTTACCTGATGATTGGATTTTAAAAATATCACTAAAATAAAACTGAAATCAAGGCCTGAAAGTTCTGTGTTTACCACTGATGCTGTAATTACACATACACATAGCCCCACACTCAGAACATCCAGCCCTTCACAAATTCTTCTGCCAGCAAACTTTCTATCACATTAATCTCTGTATTTAAGAAGACTGATGAATACAAAATACTGCTCAGTTGACAGCTGTACCAGATTTCCACCTGAGCATTACTTTTCCTCCCTCATTTCTGGAAGATGCTTATCCCGTGCCTCCTGTAAATCCTGTTGATGGGAAGCATTGGGAGTTCCTGCTACAGCCCAGGCCCACTTCAAAGTAGTTGTTATACACCATGCTTGCAATCTGAGCCCTGCAAAGTTACTCGGGAAGATGAGCTGAGGAGTAAGCAGGAAATACAGGGCTGCAGTTTCTGCTGGGGCAGTGTTGGCTGTTTTTGCTTTCAGCCTTCCCATCCCCTGGGAGCTGTGCCTATCTCAGTCCTCCAGGCCTCTTCCCTCAGTTCTCCATCCCAGCTCTGACTGTCGGTGGAATAATCACACCCCTGCCTGGCACAAGCCCCATATTTGGGGCAGCAGACATCAGTTTTGCCTGTGCTGTAGAGAAGGCTACACTGGCTATGGTTATAAAGTCACAAGTTTCAAGTCTGATTTCATAAAGTTTGACTTGTTTTGGTTCTCTCAACATCTTCCCCAGATGATTACACAGTCCTCTAGTTACAAGATCCTTACATAAGCCTGATAGTGTTTGAGATTGGAGGGCACACGCTGAGTATGCATGTTCCTTTAGGACTAATTATTTAAAGTTGTCTTCCAGCATTTTTTCATGCATGTAGCTGGGGGCCAAAGGACATCATAGCCCCCACTTAGTGTTAGGAGATGCTAGATAAAGTGAAGCTGAAAAAAACGTGTTGTGTTGATTGCTGTAATTGCTGACACATTCCTGTGGTATACTTGATCATTAGAACAGCTAACTTAAAACAATATTTCCTTTATAGAAAGGAAGTTGGTAATCGTGTTGTTATGCTTTTCTGCTTTACATTTTCAGTTTAAATATTCAGCTGGCATTGAGTGTACGGTTATTGCTTACCAGAGCATGTGGATTCAAATTTTCATAATTCAAATACAAGTTGATTTGGTTGAATGCTATTTAACCACTCAATTGCTGCAGATTTTCATGAATGGGCCTTTTGGATCTTAGTCATGAATGTAGGCCATTTGGAAATGTTGTAATCTCTAAATATTCTGTGACCACAGTGACCAAAATGAACTGGTTGTAAAAACCATGCAAGGAAATACATTATGTAAAGTACAAATCTAGGTCTGAAGTGTAAGAGACTAAGTGGAATCTCGCCAAAGCAAACCATTTTACTGGCTGGGGATGAGCTAAACCTGCATTATTGATGAGTTTCAAGTGCTTGAGGCTGGAGTGTAAAATGATATTGGGAAACAGTAGTCCTGCCTCTTCCCTCTAAGCAGATACCCCAAGTTGTTTCCATATGGCCCTTGACACTCCCTGTCGGCTCAGTGTCTTTCTGCTGGCCCAGCCATTCCTACTCTGCTCCAAAACGTTCCTATCTCACTGCCCAGCCAGTGCATGGTCCCTGCCCGAATCCCAGGTTTTTCTCTCTGAACTGCTCTCCTTGCTCAGACTGCCCTAACCTCTACTACCCTTCCTTGACTTGTTTGGGCACTTGGGAACAAACACATTGCATTCAGAGCTGTTTAAGTGATGGAAATGAAATGGATAGAAGAAAGAAGGGGGAAGTACACCTCTCTTCTGGTAAACACTGTCTTTCTAGTATAAAGGTTCTTCTCAGAAAAGCTTCATGTTGCTTTCTATCTTCTGTGAAACCCACACTGTGAAGGAGACTCTGCACCAAGGAAATACAGAATGTGGACTTCATTGTGTTGGAATTCATCTGACTTCACTTCAAGTTAGGTGTTTTGTCCAAGTTGGCCATCTCTGCTCCCTCTGAAGGAGTGGTATTGGCACCTCAAGAAGGTAATTCAGTACCTCCAATGCCTGCTTTAAGATGGCATGAATTGCTCTTTGGGAGTGCCTGTGTCTCTCCATTGACAGTAGAGACTGTCTAGACAGTTAACTTAGAGCAGGTGTTGTCTTTTTTTGTGTCAGGCTAGGTCAGCTGATTCTTGCCTTGAAAGAGTCATTGTGCTACTTCTTATGGAGTGTGTGGGACAGTAGAGGGTTGTATTTCCAAAAAAAGGATACTACAAAGCCATTTACTTATTATGAGAGTATTATTCTTCAGTGTGATTCAAAAAGTTAGGAAGTTCACCTGAATTAAATCCTTTTGGGTGAGTTGATCCTATGGAGTCTCGTGTAGTAATGACCACTGGCTTATTTACTATTGAAATGAAAAATAAATATCACAAAACACTGCTGGAAAAATCTCAAAACAACTAATGCAGTTGTAAGTTGCTCGGGCATGTCAGTTAAACTTTAAATCCTGTATATTTGATTTAAGATAATTTGAATCTCAGAAAACTATTAGTGTCAATAATCCTCCATTAAAGCAGAGGCATGCTCATAAAAGTCATCCTCCATGTACTGGAACTTAGGTCAGCAGTGACTCATTCTTGCTCCCTTGTCTTTGTGAATGAAATGCATCTGCCTGCAGTGAAGCACCAACTCCACATACTACACAGATTTCTTATGAGGTCTCTAGTTTTTTAATATTGCTTGAGAATGGTTTGTAAAGTCCCAGCCCCAGATTTGATAGGACACAATTCTGCCATGAATTAATGCAGAAATAATAGCTAACTAAGTCTAGGCTGATCACCTAACCTCCTTTCCTGGCTTATAGTGAGAAAAATTCACAGGAAGAGTCATCTCACCCTGAAAATAACATATAAAATAAATGAGCAAAACCCCCTTTAGAATGTCTATTTCTCTTCACCAAAGGAGTTGAGGGTTCTTAATTAGAATTAGGTGAATACAATTTTTGTGAACCTAATGTCAGAAAAGACGAATAAGGTAGTCCTCTTTTCGGGCTGGAAGAACAGAGACCTGGCAAAACAAATATCTGGCTGGGCAGCTGAAATCTATCTTGCTGGGATGTCAGTGTCCAAGTCATTGTTTCAAGTTCTCACAAGTGAATTTGCTTCTAAGAATCAAATGAGGAGGACTGAAAATTGCAGCTAATATTTGCAGGTATTACCAGTATTGCCTTCCTTCCACACATATGCACCTCTGCTTGCTTCACCTTTTGTTATTTGAGACCTATTTTTAGTTTTACTTGTTCTTAGAAATTCTTCATTCTGCCAAACTCTCAACTGGATTGGCAGCTCAGTAAGAATGGCAATGAAAGATCTACAACATGGATTTCTTGAAGCTCCAGTTTTTTTTTTTTAGAGCGTGTTACAAGAATATTGGATCTTTCCAGCCAGACTTCAAAAGAGTAACTCAATAACAGAACTGTTTAAGGTTTAATTGGTAAACAGAACAATTACTGCATAGTGTGAATGCTTCAAGTTCAGCCTCTAAGTATTCTTTGAGCTTGAAATGCATTTTACCAACAAATGGCCTCATAATTTAATGTAAGCAAAGCTTTTTATTGGCACAATTTTTTTCTATACTCACCATGGGGGAAAGCAAAAGGGAAGTATGGGGTATATTCTCCCTTTTCTGTGTCTCAGATGTTGTTTGTTCTGGAATGCAATATTTATTTTATCTTGGTATTTCTTTTTAAAATGTCTTTACTAGACTGGAGTGCTACATTTTTAAGCCTCACAGGAAAACTATAACAAGTTATGAATAAGCAGGGAGTGGGATTTCAATGTAATTGAGGAATGAGAACTAAGCAAAGAGAAGAATATTCAACCTTTTCATGGAAGGACTGAGTATTCTTTTCAAAGTCATATATCAAAAACCCACATACAATGGAAACATTCTCTCTCCCTAGAATATAAAAGAAGAGGGAACTGCCTGTTATGTGTTCTGAAATGATCCCTTTTCATTACAACTTCAGATTTTTTCTCTCTGGGGATCGCTGACTTCAAACCGTGAAGAAAAGGAGAAACGACATCATACTATTTCCATTAAAAGCAGCCATGCATAACCTATATTTCTCCTTTTCTCTTTTTTCCTATTTCTCAATAATATTTGCATTTAAAAAAAATTATTCACCTTTTTTGATGCTCTGAGGTTAAGCAAATGAGGTGCTGCTGACAATGTTATTCATACCACTTGCGTCTGCCTTGTTTTAAGCCAGGAGCAGAGAAGCTGCTATGTCTGTGTGAAATTCCTTAGAAAACAAAACATTCCATCTTTCTTCATTTGGACCAATCCTTCTTGTTTACCATAATTAAGTTATAAGAGAACCATCTTACACAATAGGAATATAAAACTCTTTCAGTCTTGTAAATGCATGAGTTAAATTGGCTCATTTTTTTGATGATCTCATGTACAGTATGTCCAGCAAACTTATGTGTATGAGAAACTAGAAAACAAGCAAGAAAAAAATGATTCAGAGACAGTAGAATAAATCTGGAGAAAAGGGAATAGGTATGATAAGACAAAGGTTTCATCTGACTATTAATGAGGTAAGTAAAAATAAAATGATTAAAGAGAAGTCAGTATGACATAAAGTGTATAAAAAGACAGAGCAACTCAGTCCCAGAGAAGATTCTTTCCAGGTCTACCGAGACTGCAGCAAGAAGTTAACTTTGGACATTTCAATATTAGAAATAGAAGATTAATTTAGGGAGAATTTAGAGAAGAAAGAAAAAAATGAATGTGAGACATAAATAGACATAAATGAAAGAGAAAACAGCACTCGTCATTCACATATTGTTCTTCAGATGTTTGAAGTATTGTGTAGTCGTTATCAAATAAACTCTCATGTAGTGTCTCTTTAAAGCAGGTAGATTTTTTAAATTCCTATTTTATCTATCATGAACCTAAGGCAGAAATGTAGAATGACTTGACTAGGGACTGCATAGGGAATCAATGACAGATATGAGACGAGACCACTTAATTCTCATTCTTGTATTTGTTCCCCCAGATGATAAAGCACCATTAATCAAAAGATCTGGCTAAAGAATATAGCATATACTATATAATGCAGATGTGCTCTGTCTACTATAGTCAAATCACAGCAATTACAGGGGTTATAATTCTTTATGAATTTTTGGAATGTGTGGGCTATCACAGAAGAAAAGATAATGAGATAAAACGATAAAAAGTCATAAAAGGGTTATATGAAAGATTTTGTAATTTTTAAATAAAAGATAATAGGAAAATATTTGGACTGTGATACCTGGAGGCCTGAACTGGTTTCCCAAAGCATATTTTGTGAGTGATGTTGCTGCAGTTACTTATTAGACTGGACAAAGCACTGTGCCCTGCAAGGTGGTCAAATGACAAGATGAAACTCTTCCAACTCTGTGCACCCTAACAAGACTGCACTAATAATATCTACAGTGATTCACAGATTACGTGCAGAATTAGAGAATGTGTTTAACTGAGAATGCTGTTTGATGTAACTTGCTGTAATCTTAAAATTACTGATCCTTGAGACATCTACATAACACATTTCTATGGGCACACAGAGTTAGCAAGAGTCCATGAAAGAGATCTGTTTACATACCTAGAATTGCAGGGAACATCAAGAAAAACTGTTTTGAGATTGTTAAAAAAGTCCTCTCCTCCTGAAGTGAAGACTGTAAATCTTCTTAAGGATTTGAAAGTAAAAGGTACCCTGAAGACGTTCATCATTACTATCAGTATAAAGAAAATGGTATTGGTAATACAATACGGTTGAAGAGGATATACGATTCCTGTTGTCTCATATTGTTCTATAAAATAACAACAGAGTATAGGAGCACTAATTTTTTATTGTCTTCTCTGGAATTCAGGAGAATAACACTGAATCCTGAAAGCATTTTTATTTCTTTTTGGTGCTCCCTAAGACTAAGGCATGAATATATTGCTTTCTTCGTTGCTGATTCTTTCTCACATCTATATTAGTTTTTAATATGTTTTCAAAAGTGTCTGCTGAATAGCTATGGGAAATGGTGTGGACATCCAGAATGCTCCAAATGATGTTACATTCTTTCTTTATTTTATGAAAGTTGTGTTTTGTTTTATTCTCATCCTTTAAGTGTGACTTATGATCTTTTCCCACTGCAAGTCATGTGCAAAACTGATTAATATGCTTTCTCCCAAATCATTCCTGAAACTATTGCACACAGAAAACCCCCAGAAGGCACCTTCTCACAATTAACACTGGAGGATTTTTGAAGGCATTTCTCTCCATTCCCATAGCTTCAGATTATGACATCAAACAGCTGAGATTAGGATTGGAGTCTGAATGAGCAGGAAGGACATATGTTTTTAGGGCAAAAGATCTCACACACACAGATATTTTCAGTAAATGGCAGATTATAAAAACTCAGCAAAAGCCTGGGCTTTAAATTTGCTTATTTTAAATGCTATTCATTTCTCCCCCACTTTTAAAATAACATTTGGTCCTCATGAAAATAGAAAACTGATAGCTTGAGACCCAGTTGGACCTCATGTAGGTCTGCAGTGGGCACCTCTACCTCATGCAAAAGTTTATGCCAGTGCACCATGCATGGTTTTGCCAGTTCTCACCATTTTTTCCAAGGAACTAACATGACTTGGTCCCTGCCACAGGCGGTTTCATAATGACATGAAATGAGCTGGGACTCAGACAACTCTTAGATTACCAAGGGAAGCCCCTTCCAATCGGCAGCCTCCTTCCATTCTGCTTATGGGGGAAGAACAACCCTGGCATGGGCAGAGAGGCAGAGAGGTGACAGATTTTCCCTAAGGGAGGGCATTTCTGGCCACAAATGCAAGCTGCTTTTTGCCATTGAACAAGGAAAGATGGTAGGAGATACATTCAGGGGTTTGTCACCTATCCCTAGACGACTTCTTCCCAGGGCTGGGGGAGGAGGCAGGGAGGTGAAATGCAGGCTGAATTCCGCCCCCCAGCTGTGGCTGTGGGGTGGTGTTTGGACCTTTTGAGGTCCACCAGGGAACAGGACAAAGTGTCCTGCCCCTGTTCTGAAGTCCCTGCTTTACGGAGACTCTGGTCCACTCTTGGGTAGATAGCACTGAAGCAAGGAGAAAAGCGCATGTCCCTGTCACTGGTGTGGTTCTTGTCTTTTCTTCATGGCTTTGCATACTGACATGACCATAACCAGGCTTTGAGGTCATGTCCGAGCTTCTCGTACCCAAAGTCAGGCACCAACAGTGTATTTTAATAAGAAAGTGAACAATATGAGTCATGATTAATAAATAATGACCTCTAATATACCTTCAATTTGGTAAATTTCTAACAGTATATTAATTATGATATTTAACTTGATGTCAATGTAAAAATATGCTCCATGTAGACTGCAGAGATAGATCATTTTAGAAGTGCAGAGTAGCATAAATTAGTTTAAAAGGCCTTAGTGTTTGGATATTGGAAATGTCTTTTTGGTTATGTAACACATATCTTGGTTTTGGAGGCCTTTGTTTTGGGATTTTGCCCTGTTGTTATCTGCTTAAATCAGGCCTAACTTTAATGAAACACAAGTGTGTGAGAGTATAAATTAGGGCCCCTATTTTGAGAGTTAGAACTATAAAAACACCTTTTTTATTAATCCAGAATTCTAAAATGAATCCCTTCGGTCTCCTGAAGCCAGTGCTTCCTGGGCATTTCCCTCCATCATGCATCATTGTCCAATAAAAAAGTAGCTACATAAGTTACCAGACTCATTTGAGAATTCATTACTTCCAGGGTCAATAAAGAAAAAGCTGCATGACAACAGGAGCAGCAAAGCAATTTAACTCACTCATGTCATTAAGAAAGAGCTGCTCTTCTAGTCCCGCTATGTTAAATGTAAATGTTACTGTTTTAAATCACAGTTAGCCCTGAATGAAGCCATAAAGGAGTGAAACAAGCCAGTATAATGGAGAGGTCAATGTATGTTAGCCTTTTCTTCTCACTTAGAGGGATTTCTATTTTCTACATTAAAGATAGATAACATGGACTTTTTACGGGTTTTTTTTTCTTCTTTTTAAGGATTACATTTGCACTACCTACATAGAATACCATTAGTTTATTATTTCACCTGGCTGTTTTTGTATGATCTCCAGCACATCCTGACCCTCTTTATTTGCTAAACAAAATAATTATTAGACTATGTCTTCTAATTAACATGAAACTTCAAAAATGATCAGATAAAAATGTTCACCCCTCAAAATAATACCAGTAAATAATCAGCTTAAACATTTAATTCTATTTCTAGCTGCATTCAAAGGGAACAACTGACCTGATCCAAGTATTTTTTAATACTTAGAGAGGAAAGCTATCTTAAGACAAAGAAAATACTTTAATTCTGTGGTCTGATCCTATATTGTCTGGAGATCTGAAAATATCATTCTAACATTTCCCCTGAAAGGGATTCATTCATACCAAAAACCAAAAGGAAAGGAAGTGGGAAGGTCGTTGGGCAATGCTTATTTTTTGTGAACCTACAAGCACAGGCTAATGTTGGTTTACTGGGTCAGATGATACTTCATCACATGAAGAAACATCTTTAAGAAATTAGGAACATCCTAGTGGCTTAGTATGAACATTCCATTTATATTTGAATGAATTAAACAATGCATTTTCTTGAGAGGCAAAGGAAACTTTCCTCCCCCCAGTCCTCTGATGTTTAATTTTAAAGTTTTCCAACCGCATACAGTTGATGTGCCCAGGACTGCTGGAGCAATGAAACCAAGACTAAGAATATAGCACTATGATTCCATAAACATTAGGAGACATAAAAGCCCATCATTAAGAGCTATTGATTGACCCAAAATCAGTTTCTTGAATATAGCCATTTACTAGTTAAAAAGAAAATGATTTAATTGATTACAGCAGCCTTCATTATATATCATTGTGGAGGACTGGGGATGGTAAATATTATATAAGCAGAAAGAAGGTAGAGTACAAAGAATAAAGTAAGACAGCATGCAGAAATATGAAAGAGAAAAGTCATGGTGTATACAGTTTTACTACAGTCTGGAAGAATGGAAATACGTGGTTGTATTCCTGGTAGCATTTTCTCCTGGAAGAAGGAAAGACGAAGCGCATGTTTGAGGACAGTTGTGAACCAGGTATATTGATGTCAAGGAAGCTTGGGAGTGTAAAAATGAAAGCAAGAAGGACATTCTATTTCTGAACCCTGTATGATACAGGACACCTTTTCCGAGCTGAATTTGTTGAGTGGCTCATCCGCTCTTGTCAAGTCCGGGTGTGCATCATTTGGTGAATGGAGGCAGCATCTGTGTCTAGATGGAAGTGCCAGATATGGGGGCTTGGTGCAGCCGACGGTATTTGGGCTTCCCAATCTTACGCCCCACAGACATGCCAAACCATCCCCACTCTCCAGCTCACTGCCAGAGTAAAGCATAGATGGGGTGCCAGCAGTTCTGGAAGACTGGGCAGAAGAATTGTGTGAAGAATTTTACTCTATGTGAAGAATTATACTCTGCTTTGAACTAAAGGTAAGCAACATGCCCAATCTACTGAGCTAAGTCAGGTGGTAGGTCATCGTCACTTGGTCCTGCCGTCTTGCTAGAGGCCAGAGGACCTCACAGGGCCCATGGCCTGCTACAACACCCAGGAGAGCACAGATGTTGGCTCAGGGGGACCACTGGACAGTTCTCCCCTGACCGTTATGCTTGAACAGTTGACGGGCAGACAACCAAAGCTGTCCCTGCTCCCGTAGTAGACATGCTGTGTCATATCTGGTTAATGTGTGGATGACCTGTTTCCCCAGTCAGGCCAGAGACATGTTGGTGGCAGTCATCAGGACCACCACCATGCCCATACATTGAAAAATTGCCACTGGGCCAACGGCTTGAGAGGAGACCTGGATGCCTTTTTGCAAGCCAAGGTTACTGGAATGCTAGCCCCCCCCCCCCACCACCTTTTTTTTCTTCCCAAGATTTACAGAAAAGCCAGGAAAGAATTGAAAATTGTAGTCTTTTTGGTAGAGTCCTTTTCAAAATTGAAATCTTTTCTTTAAAGGCTACGCATCATCTTCTCTTTCTTTAGCTTGGAAAATTCACAGAAAGCTCTATGGCAAAAACCTCAAACTTTCCAGTTTTCTTATTTTAGCTTGTAGGTATTTCATAGAGGTTGATTTGTGTGAATGATAAAAAAGGAGACGTGTAGGAGAACTGAGTAACACTTAAGCCAAAGGCTGAATACAGAGTGAGCCAAAAGCGAATTAAGAGAATTAGCACTTAATTTGAATTCTGTGGGCAGAGGGATAGTAATCAAGTAAAATTAACAGAAGAGAGAGGAAATGCAGTTCATTAGCAAATAATGTGGTCTCACTGCAGTGTTCTGGGAACTTTAAAGTCTAGTGAGTAAGGCTTCAGGAGGCCATTAAAATGAGAAATACAGTAGCTAACACCGGGAGTAATTATGGCTTGGTTAAGAAGGATTGTTACAAGGACAGGTTATGGTCACATTTCAGAGAAAGCAGTAGAAATCCAGATAAGGAAAAAGAAATGTTTCTGTCCAAGGATGATCAAAGATTTGTGGTTTCAGAAGTAAAGTTCAGACATGAAATACAGAGAGTGGAAACAATGTCACTGAGATGAAGCATTTTACTGACAGCGCTCCATTCAGAAAAATATAGCACATGCAGAAGCCAAACAGCATAGTCCTGGCAGAAAAGGAGGATATAGAGATATCAGAGAGGTATTTCTCTGATCAGAGAGCGATCTGCAGCAGTTGCTAATGAATAATCCTAATAAACTAGTGTCTTGAGCATGCAATTAGCACATTTCTTTCTAGGTTTGACTCATACCTCTTTGGCAGCATTTTCATTCTTAGTAAAGGCTTTACATCATCTCCTCGTCTTTTCCTTTCGGGAGTGTGCAAGGTTCTTCTTTACTTTATCTTTCTCAAAGGTGATTCATGGCTCATTTCAGCCCTGGTCATTCTTTGCCCACAGAAGAAATTCAATTTTATATTAACCTTTAATCATCTGTTTTTCATTCTGCAATGCTTATTCACAGAAGCAAATCTCCTGAAGTGCGTGTCAACAAGTCCAAAAGTATGATTTGTAGTTGCACTTTGTCTACGGAGAAACATATGTACAAAGCGTGAAATGCACTCATACACATTTTATAGACAGCACTGACAAATACCACTAAGGGCAAGGTAGATGAATAGAAGACAATAGCTTTATTGTTATTGTCACTTTCCTTTGTATAGCCTAGACTTTAATATAAGATCAAAAGAAAAAAAAAGTAATGGCAGCTTTGCAGTACCTTCATCAGCTTTAAAAGATGTTTCGAATTTTTCAGTGGCATACCTTTGGGCGTTCAGAAGGAATATCAAAAGGTAATACTTATGCACAATCTCTTTTTAGAAATTTTGAATTTTCAAAATTTAAAATTATCAGCTTTACATACAATTAAAATATGAACGGTTTGTACATATATTCCCTATTCTTGTGACTGTTGCAAGCTGTTTTCCAGTTATAATAACTGATCTGAAAAAAAATTCTTGCATGGAAATTATATGCAAAAATAAAAAAAAATATTTCAATTACAATTTTCAGTAGTAAACATTGGTTTTGTAACATAGAAGAAAATATTCTCTCTCCAAAATAATTTTGTCCTAAAAGTATCTTATTCTTGATTGTTTTGAATTACCAAATATTTTTGTCCTAACCATAGTAAGGTTTGCATCTGTTTTTATTTTACAAAAAAATCCACATTTTTGAGGATAGTGTGTAAACTTTTTAAAGAAAATATATACTAGAATTCAATTTTAATTTAAAAGATACTGATGGGAATTTTTCAGCTGTCTATCACTTCTAGCTTGCCTACTGACCTGGGGGCTGAAATATTTTTTAAACTGTGCTCTCTATCCAAGTATTTGCCAGTATTTTGTTTTATTTTTCAATCTAAATAAATTGGACCCATCAAGTGACTTTTTCTTACTTTTCTTCTTGTTTTGTTCTATCCTAGTCTTGTCACTTCATGGTGTGTAGTTCTTCCTTCCTATAACGGTTCCCTTCAACATTTTCACGGTATTTTCTGACTGTAGCAACTCTGTCTTTTGAAATCTCTTCATATAATTTAGCAATCCTAAAGACTTGACTCTCCTTTTGTACTCATGTTTATGACATCCAAAACCCATTCTCAACTCCATTGACAATGTTTCCACCAGACCACATGGGAGAACACTAAATATGCTTCATAAATTCCCTTACTTAAGCCTCAAAGAACCTATACCAGCCCTACTGGCATCACAAGCCATATTACGTCTTTTGTAGATTGATACACATCTGCAGGGGGCAAGGTCTTTCTCATATTTCTTTAAAACTCTGGCTTAAAACTTAAAAAAGATGAATTAACATTTTAATACAAACACGAGAACATCGTTTACTTGCAAAAATCCACTGAAGTCATCCAGAATAGCATACTCCAAACAGAAGTATACCACACAAAATACCCCTCCCTCTGTGGCTACAACTCTCTCTGTTTCTTGTATACAGATGTTAGTGTGGACAGTATGGGGAACATCTCATATTGCGCTCTGATGACTCCCCAGAAATACCACTGACAGCCTCTGCTCTCTGTCTCTCTCTCGGCACTCAGCTCAGCCCTCTGCTCCGCTGTCGGGAGTTTACAATATAAATTACATAGAAACTTGAAACTTCCAGAAAGGTGCTAGGGGACCAACAGAGAGTTAGGCAAGTTTGCAGAAAAAGAGGTCTTTAGGCACCTAACTCCAGGATCTCACTGGTTGCAATGGGAGGTACAGGGTTGGATGAAGCTGGAACCTTGGGGGCAGGCAGGGGAAGCTCTGCCAAGGTGTGATGCCAACCATGTAGTGAAGGTTTTCCCACCTTGGGCTTTTTTTTTTCCCCCCACAACATTTTCCCACTTTATGGTGCACTGAGCAAGGAACAGCCTAACGTTAACTTGATAACCTTACCTGTACCTACAACTAGAGCAAACCAGATTGAAGGTATGTTCTTTGACTTGGAACAGCCATTGGGTAAAACAGTCTTTGGAGCAGGAACCAGCAGCTATCTGATTTCCCTAATTGCTTTTTTTTTCTGTCCCAATGAACCCGGCACCAATAGGAGAGGCAGAAAGAGCCTCTCCCACACTGATCCATAGTCTGGTGGTCAGCACAGTCTCATGAGAAATTGGGATTTGAAAATAAGAAGTCAAGCCCAGGTTTTCCGTATTCTAGGTGTTCTCTGATTATTAAATTATTATTTAAAAAGGTTGGATACTCTGTACCAGCTGCTTTCTTTAAACAAGCAAACCATCCCAAAAATGTTGTAGGTAGCTGGTTCATCACACGATATGGAGGATGCTCCGGGAAAACCTTTTGGGTTGAGCATCTTTAAGGACCTAGGCAGAGGAAAGATAAGTCTCTGGATCCTGCTCAGGCTTAGATGTGGATGGGAAATTAGCTGATCAACTCTGTTAGAGTCACCATATTTTTTGTTCATGCCCAAGGGTAGAGTATTCAGGTGTCAAAGATAACAGAAAGCGGAGTTTCTTTAAAGTTTAGATGCCACTAGGATTAGATTGCAATGCATAAAGGCTTTTAGGATTGTATCTTTGAAACGAGTTGATCAGTTTTCTCCCAAGATCCATTCCCCCGCCTCTTCAAATCTGTCTGCTAGAGGTTTATTTACTGCATAAGGAAGGACTGGGCTGTCTCAAAGAAGCAAAGAGTTCTTGCAAAGTTCATCCATTCAGTCACTTTTCTGCCAGGTAAAGGAAAAGTTTCATATATTTGTGTCCTTTTTTTTAAGAACAGTTTTGCCATGTATTTTTAAATGTTGTGGAGAGAGACTGCACTGTTAATTATCAAAGATATGCATCAAGATGAATTGGCCTTCGGAAAACATGCACTTTGATATGAACCAGATCAAGAAGAGGAGAAAAGAAAAAGAAAGCCTCATGAGGGATAGCACTAAGGAAACTGATTTTTTGTGGGAATGTGAGGTGATAAAAAGTAAGCTGCTGAAACCTATGTTGCTCATTAGAAGAACCCAAAATTGTTCAGCCGTGACCCTGCTCTGACCCATTAAAGATAGTATTGATATCTGATTTGGAGAAAAAATGGTTGATGAAAAAAGAGAAGGTGAATCAATTTTTGTTTAAACATGCTGACAGCAAGACAACAAGGACACACAAGCAGTTTCCTGAGACCTAATTTAGTAAAAGTTTAAGGAAATAGAAGAACCCTCAGAAGCCTGATTTAATCTGGTGACAGGGCATAGCAAACTTGAAATGCTTCCTCAGAAGATCTATTATTATTAAAAATAGCAAACACTTGTTAAAATTGTAGTTAACTCTCCTCATCTTTAGACTTGTACTATTTATTAGTTTAGATGCCACCAATTCCAAAAGGCCAGGGCAGTTCCTATGCAATTAGAGGAAAAATGTTTTTGACTTTCAGAAAAGTTTCCCTCCCAGCTCTCGACTTCCCACTCAGGCTGTCTTTGAGGCGAGTGGTGAAACTGGCTTTTGTGAACAAGAATCATACACGCAATCCAGATTTGTCAGACAAGGCACCATCATTCACTTTGCTCGCATGTTGACAAATACTTTGATTCTGTTCCTAGGGAAATAACACTGAAGTAGTGAGCACGTCCCTATTAAAAATCCCCCCGAAGGTTGGAGGGGGTGGAGGGCAGAAGGACCAAATGATTCTGCTCATTCCCAGCAACTGGTGATTGCTCCATGCAGAATGGGCTAGTAGCTGGTTTTCAGATGGGCTAGCAAACTCAGAAGAGTTGCAGGTTGCTTTTTTTTGCATTACATCTTTTCAAGAAATATATCTAAGGCTGTTTTTTTTTTTTCTTAAGCCACATGTTCAGTCACTCAAAATATTTCCAAGTGGTATGGGATGCATCAGTGCTATGAAGAATTACTCAGGGGCAGCACACGTGCCGAAGCCCAGATGTGCGATCAGTAGGAATAGGAAGCAAACCACTGCTGCAACTCAGAGCCGCAGAGGACCGCTGCCCACTGCTTGACCTTTGCTGCTTATTTTTCATGTTACACACTTTTCAGCTCCCATTTGTTTATTTGGACAGCCATACATTTTCTGTGAGCGAATGTTGTCGTGGGAATGGGAACATGAGAGCACACTGATGTCAGGAAAAAATGCACCCGGCTTTTTTTCTTTTTTAACACAAAGGTAAAAAAAAAAATTAGCTGGGCGTACCTGTTTTCGTTCCACTTTATTTTCATTTTTCTTTGTCGGTGGGGGGGGGGGGGGGAGGGGAGAGGCAAAGGGAGCGAAGCAACAGGGTGGTTGTTACAAAACATGAGTTTTTCATCTCGCCCGCTTGTGCGGATCCAGTTTCCTGTCCTTGATCCTCGATTATTTTATCCTGTCAGGAGACAGCTGGTTTGGCAGCGCCGTAGGCTGCTCAGCAGGCGGCTCTGGGGGGCACAGGCCGCGGGGCAGGAGGAGGAGAGCGGCGACGGCAGCAGCGGCGACGGCAGCAGCGGCGCCGTGCGAGCCGCAATTGGAGCTGCCTCGGGGTTACCAGCGGCAGCTAAAAGGTCCTGTGAAACGGGGCTGGGCGGCCTCCGCTGGCGCCCCTCCAGTGCGGGCCGCTCACAGGCCTTTTCTCAGGCTCGCCGCTTCCACGGGGCCCAACCGGGAAGGGAAAATGAATTGCCTTTTTCTTTTTTTTTTTTTCCCCTCGCCCTCAAAGAGGTCCTTTCGTGAGCAGGCCTATGCCTGCCATTGCCATTTGATCCCGCTGCCACGGCAGCCCCCAGGCCTGGCCCCCAGCGCGGCGGCAGGTGACGCTCCCCACACGCGAGCGAGCGAGTGCTGGGCCCACCGAGCGGCTCCCCCGGCGCCGAGCCTGCGGCGACCACCCAGAGCCAGAGCCAGCCGCTTATTTACTCTCTTTACCCACGTGCATCTCCCTGGTCCCCCCAGTTGCCTTTCTTTTGGAAAGAGCCTGTGTCCCCCCCAAAAACTTGTTATTTTGCGTTAGTTATGGCAGAGTGTGGCCCAAGCCACGGGGCCTGGCAGAGGACCTTCCCCGCGTGCCGGGGCGGCCCGCGGGGCCCAGGCGAGAAAGGCCTCACAGCAGCAGCGAGAAAAGCGGCTGCCCGGCGAAGGGGCTGCTTTAAATAGAGTGGTGTCTGGGTTTTGTGGTCGGGTTTCAGAGCCGATATATCTCAGCCTTTGTGCAGCTCAGGAATGGAGCCGGGATTGACTCAAGGAAAACAAATAAGGGCTTTTAAAGATGTGTTTATTTATGGGCAGGCTTTCATGCATGCATCTCACAGCACTCTGCATAAAATGTAATTAAAACAAGCATCATGCTGAATATGATTCAGAAAATAAAAATGTCCCTAAATACAGCTTAGCTGCCAGCAGCTCGACATACTTCATTCCCCTGGGGAAGGAGTTAGAGAGACGTGAGTTATGGGACTACAAAAGCCACAAGATGTGAGTATTTTTAGGGGAAGTAGCTGACCTGTGACAAGAAGTGCGAACAAGTAACGCTGCCCCTTCTGCCCCGCTCTCGAGCACGGTCGCCCAGGTTCGGCAGGGCCGTGCCCCATAGGACGAGGACGATGAGGGAGGGAGCGACCCGTTGGCTCCGTGTCCTGAGCCCATTGCTTAACCTCTCCATGCCTCCCCTCAACCCTCTTCTCAAACAGATCCTGAAACGCTTCCCTCGGCTGGAGCCTAATTAGCGTATGTGAAAAATCAGGATGAGATCCTGAATGCTTGCCATGATTTTCTACCATTTTTTCCCTCCGTTCAGGCTGTGGCAGCCAGGCAGGGAGGCAGTGGGGCTGGCAGAGGCCCAGCCTCCCAGGGTGGCTGGCCACGCCGTGCAGCCGGGTCCAGGGACAGCGCGTCCCCCCTTCATGCCATGTCCCACTGCCTCCTTGGCTGCCAAACCAGGAGGGCTGCAGCTTGGTTACTTTGGTTTTCTGCATCTGTCATGACTTTTGCCAGCCATGAGCACTGCAATGAGGCAGCATGCTTGTCCACAGCCTTCTCCATTCAGCAACCGAGGATGAGCACACGTGGAGCCAAAAATAACCTCAACCGATACAGTTTTGTTCTCTTTGCTCCTGATCTTCGCATTTGCCAAGGCAGAAGAGCATCTTTTTGGAAAGTAAACACTAGATTGCTCTCAGGCTATGCAGCTGTGATTTTTTACCTATGGACAGTTTAGCTCTACCATGACCTTTTGAAGACTTTTACCAGCATTCTTTCTGCTAGACATACCAGGACAAGGGTGTTTCTCATGGGATTTCAAATGAGACTTTATTTTAAATACCTCTGGAAAGTAATATATCAGTCCAATACTGTCCATGATTTTCCCACATTCTTCACAGCAACCTAAGGAACTTTCAACCTCTTTTCCCTCTTAGCATCATATTTTCTCTGTATTGTTAGCTTTGATTTTCTCTTTATTCTCTGAATAATTTTTTAGAGAAAGATTCTCAAATTCATTTTCCCAGAGCTGTTGTTCTAAACCTGAAGCAAGAGTATGCAAATACCGTGGGGAACTGAGGAATCAAATTGTATTTATGAACAAAAGAATGAATGTTATCTATTTAATTCTTTTCTTTCTTTTTTATTTCACATCTTTTCACCATATGTAGCACAATAGGTGTCTACAACAAATGCATTTGTCCCTGTTTTTTTCTTTCTCTCTCATTCTGTTTGCAAAGGAAAATGAAGTTCAGTTGCAGGTCTTGTTGCCACTGAAGGCAATAGTAAAAATCCAAATGAACGTGCACGGAGACAGGATGAAGCTTATTTATCTGTAGAATGTTAATATCTACAGGGTAAAAATTATGCTTTAGAAAATCTGGTTGTAGGTGCAAAAATCAAAGCCCCAAAGTGATATATTTATAAGTATCATTGCAATTTCTTGAACATCAAACATCCTTATTTATCGTCAGAAATCCTAGATGCTTTACCTGCATTATTTTAATTATAGTGCTGTAACTCATGTCTTCCATAAAATGAAAATTGCAAATAGAAGAGTGATCTGTATTCTCACTATTTCACTTTAAATGTGTTTTTCAAGAGGTTGGATTCAAGTCTTGGTTGCTTTTTTTCCTTATACTGAGTAGCTGAATTTATTTATAAGTTTGTGTATATAGTGGATAAGTCCTCTAGTTTAGATGGGTATCCTTTCTACTTTTCCTGCATCTAAATAGAAAAAGAAATGTCACAGAGATCGGAAAATCAAATCAACTCCAATCTGGGTATTGGTTTGTAATACAAACATAGGTGCTTTCAGTGGAAGGTGTTTATCTCTAGCTTCAGCTTCCCACTGCACCCTGAGAGAACAGGTATCAAGTATGAAAATGAAGAATCAGCCCTGGAGCAGAGCTTTCTCTATTGAATTCATTGGAAGTTCAACGCTGATTTTACAAGGGATGCATGTGAACCAGCATTCACCCCAGGTGCTTCGGGTCTACCTTTGTCAACTATTCCAAATTATACACAGTCCTGTGGGGTTTTCATGAGGGAATAGGCAGTGACTAGGTCAAGTTTAGGTAATGCGTTTATTAATCCCAGCCTCCTCTAATACAGGCAAACCAGCAAAGCTCATAAAAAATGAGCACACTGTGTCTGTGCAATGTGTTTACGTACATACATATACCAGTAGTCCAAGTACTTGGAAACTATCCAGGTGTTATCTGCTTATATGCATGAGTGGGCATGAGGGGGAAAGGAATAAAGTACTGCAGTACAGCTGAGAGGGTGAAAGGTAATATGACAATGCAGAAAAGTATTCAGATTGCTGTAGAGAACAGAGGTGCCCTTTCAACTTACTACATTTGAGGAACTTTATATAAAATTTTACCTTTTTCTACATAGCAGTTTGCTGGTATGGACAGAGAAGACAAAAGGATAGAAGGGAATTTGCAAACAAGTATAGGATGATAGACATCCCTTACAACCTTTGCAGGTATGACTTTATTTCCTGGGAGACCTGACACTCCACCACACTTTAAGGTGAACTGGGCCTCCAAAGCAGATGGTTGTGAACAGCATGAAAATCACAGATGCAAAATCTCAAACTGCTGTATGAATGGGCTTTGCCATCATGCAATTGCTCACGTTCAGATACCTAAATGAAGATTTGTGAAAATTATATTTTGTCTCTCCAGGCTGAAAAAAAAAAAAAAAAAATTGTATCTTGTTCTTTACTGATCACCAGATATCTCAGTTCTGTCCAAATGCATGACTGTGTTTTCCCATGCACTGGGAGGAAGTAGAGTGTCTCATTGCCCTACAGCTGTGACTGCCCCCACAGTGAATAGGTGATGACAGATGGTACATTGGTTTTGGAATTCACATGATTTCTGAAATCCCGTGTGTTTGTTGGTGGGCATGGCAGTGTTTATTCCCATCATTTTACCCCCAGACTTTTTCTTCTGCTGGTTTATCTTAGGACAGATAAAGACAATTACTATGTGGGTGTATATGTATATGTGTATATACACATTTGAAAAAGCTCAGATATTTCCTGCTTTTTTTCCATTCCTGCCTCCCAGTATAGTCCAGCCCAGCCCACCCCAGGGAAACACTTTTCATGCTGAGGGCGTACATTGTGTGGGTACTGGCAAGTGCTCATGGGTTATACTAGAAGGGAGGCAGCAGTTGAGTCAGAAACACTGTGGTAGCGCTGGGCTGGGGGCAGTCAGCAAAGAAAGAGCAGAGAGACATTTCTTCTACTTCTGGCTGCTAATGAGCTTTCTGGTGGCAGCGCCATTCTCATCAGGCCTATTTGTTTTTACAGGCTGCCCTTTGTTGACTTTAGGCTTGTTTTCCTTGCTGTGCAATACAAATATTCTCAGGCGTTAAGCTTTCCTTGTCCTGACTGCCTTCTTTTCATCTGGGACCATGTAGGAGCTAAATTTAAACTTGATTGATAGCATTTAATCCAGAGAGGGTCAGGATGATATTTTCCTGTTAAATGTTCTCTGGTCTGCTTCTTCTGTTTACAATCATGTCTCTAAAGTACTGCAGTCAGTCTTACTTGCCCATGAAAACCCTCCTGCTTGCCTTGCCACAGTGGTTTAGATGCTCATAATTACATGGAGCCTCATGCCTCTCTGTCTGGTCCTTGATGGAAAAGAACAACAGCTATGGGTCTTAAAACCAGATGATGCCATGACTTACATAGTCCCTCTATTATAATAGATAGCAGGCCCTGAATTCCGCTATTGTGAACCACTAAACATGTAAATAAGAAAGGAGTCCTGGTTGTGTTTTTGCTGTCCTGGCAGTCCTTGAGAAACATCTTCCTTGAGTAACCACATGTTCGGCATAACCATATGAGTTCTTTTTTGTAGCTCTGAAGACGGCAATCTTACTGTCTGTCTCAGTACTGGATATAAGTAAAAATTTCTCTCTGCCGGATGTCTGTGCAATCTTATACACATTATCTGTACATATTTTGAGCATAAGAACTCTTATTGATGTCAACTAACTGTATACATGAGCTTTTACTGACTTTACCTAGTACAATGACCTTATACTATCATTGTCTACGTGGTAGAATTCGGACATTCTTAGAAACAGAAGCAGAGAGATGGAGGGATTTAAGGCTAGGGAAGGAAATGCAGGACATTTTCACTTAACACTTTACACATTTTGACTTTTTTGGACAAGGTATTCTCTTTTATTGAGGAGTTAGTCTTCTATTTAAAAAAAAAAAATTCCTCTAGCAGTAAAGAAATATGCACACACAGAGCCATGCACAAAGCAGAGAAAGAAAAAACCTGAACAACTCTGTGAAGTTGGAGTTCTTTTTAATGGTTAAAAAAACCCTTTAGATTTGCCTCTGTAGTCCTGCCTTATTCTTCATGATTTACCTCAGGTTTCTTAAAGTGTATTCCCCCACTGGCAGTCATCTGCTGATACATATGTATATAGTTCACTAAACTAATCACTGTTCTTTTGTGATATAGTCCATTGGGGTTAGAAATTAGATTTTATGAGTTGTTGACAAATCTGTCCTAAAAACGCATGTCCTGTCTCTGACACTGCTCTCAAGTAGCTGGTACTTTCTATTCAGACACCCTGTAGACAAAAATGCTGTTAATAAGCAGTATTTGGAATACAAATTATTTTTTAAGTTTATCATAGCAGAGAGCAAATTTCAGCCACCTCACAATCTAGAGTCTTGCCAGTTTCTAGAAAGGATGATGCATTTTTAAGCTGCCGCTGCAAGAGCTGAAGTGTATTTTCTCCTGCATAGCTGGGCAGGTATATATGTACACACATTCACACCCTCTACCTCATGCAGAGGGAGAGCACATTTAAATAAATACATATATTTCTTAAACCATGCTGCTGGAGATTGGTAGTGTTTAGCTACTAGGAAATGAATGGCATCATACTGACTATGTGTAATAAAAGATACTGGGTGAAATAGTATTTGTCATTTGGAAGTGGAAAGTTTGGAACCAGGACATTATTCTCCTGAGAAAAACAAAACAACAAAAAATTCCTCCAAAACCTAACCAGAAAACATGAGGAAAGTGGAGTGGAAGAACTAGGGACTAGTACTTGTCCAAGACCCTGTGAACTACTTCAAAATGGAAAAAGGAAAAAGAATGGAAAAGGAAAAAGATAAGCAGATCTCTGCAGGTTACATATACAAGATGAGGGCTTCACTTTACCTAGTTTAGTCATATAAAAATTTGGTGTCTATCAGTCATGGGTAGTGTTTTCATCTGCCTTTATCACCATGGGATACAGGAGTGGCCATAGGAATGGCGGTATCAGTTCAGAGTGAATGTCCATCTTACCTGATCTTCCTTCTGCAACAGAGTCCATAAATAGATGATTCAGGATCAGTAAGAACAAGGCAAGCATATATGATTCTTCTCTCCTTAAGACCTCCCAGGTGTCCAAGTTTTTTCAGCTTAGGAGTCATCTTTTAGGGCCTGAGGTAGTATGTCTATTTAGTTACCTTCAGTGGGTCTTTTCTCCAAGTACCTGTCCAGTCTGACTTTGAACCCAAGGAAATTTTTTTCCTTAGATGAGAACAACTATAAATTTATATTGCATGAAGAATTATCTCCTTTTGTCTGCTCTGAACCTGGATCCTACTGCCTTCATGTGATGATCCCTAGATCAAATATTGGAAGAGACAATGAAAAATTAATCCCTGATCATCTTCTCAGGTTTCTAGTGATTTTGTAGACCTCTATCATATCTCACTCAACTAGTCTCTTTTCCAGGCTGAAAATTTCTAGACCACTCAGTTATTCCTCATGTAGATGTTTCATGCCTTTGCTCCTCTGTATGGCCCTTTTCCAGTTTGCATATATTATTTTCAAGACAAGGGCACCAGAACATGACACACTGATGCAAGTCATTTGTTTAATTTCTCTGAATGATCATCACTTAGCCCTACATACTCTCCATAGGGCATTTTGCTCATCTCTGGTGTGCTCGAAGAATATAGTCCTGGTTTTGATTCATTCATCTTTTTGGTTCTCACTTTTTTTGGTCTAATTACTTCTGCTTTATATTTCATATGCTAGAGCTTGTTTTCCTGTATATCTTCTTTGTTGGGACACAACTTCAGCTTTTTGAAGAGTGGCTTGTGTCTAATAAACCTCCTTATCTTGCCATTTAATCACATCAGCTTCCCTTTACCCTTTTTCAAGGCTTATCTAACAGGTGACAGGTGAGGAAACAATACTAAGATTTCAGCATTGCATCCTGCAGTATTATCCCCATCACATTCTTAGTTTTTAACAAGCCTCCTTTTTTTTTTTTTTTTTTTTTTTTAACATAGTTCCCATATTGAAGCTGAGCACAACTGTGGTGGATTTTTTGACCTGTGTTGTCCTGACAGATGTCAAATCTAAGCACATTACAATCTTGATACAAGGAGAGGGCCAGCAGCCCCCAGGGGAGTTATTCTCCTGTCTTAGAACCAGACATGAAACTGCCTAATTTGTCTTCTCACTGACTAAAGGGAGATCTGGAGGACTAGCTTAAATATTAGGCTGCATGACTAATGATTAGAAAGTTATAGTTAGATTCATTTCACTGTCAATTAATACAGTGCTGCTTTCTCAATCATCTTGGAAAAGCAGCAGTGTTGGCTAAAGAAAGATATTATAACACATCACCAGGTGTAGAAGCATGTGAAATAAAGGCTCTGATGGAGACAGTGGTTACTGGAGATTAACTGCAGAAGTCATTTGACAACAACAGCTGATTTATATCAGCTTCAGTTGATACAAATATCTGGACCTATTGGTGTTAGGTTTATATCAGCTGATATATTTGCCTGAAGTGTTTAACATTTTTCTCCCTCCTTCTGCCTTCCTTTAAGCTCTTGTAGCTTTTCCCTCACCAACACCCTTATTTTTACCACCCTGTATTTCTTTTGATTATGAAAAAGTATTTTAATGGTTTAAGAAAGCTTAGTGAGGAATTGCAGATTTTATCAAACACATCCACCAGTAATTGAGGAAGAGACTTTATAGGGATATTTTTTATTCTTGCTTTCTTTTTGCTTACCTAACTGATCCAAGTTGATGTATAACCCCAAGATTGCTACTGTCAGTAGAAGAGAGGCAGGGAGACATGTAACTGAAGGTAGTGAAGGAGGAGCCATTGCTTTGGCACAGATTTTCTCATAGACTGGGCTAAGTTAATCAGAAAACCTCACCCTTGACTTACAAATGCTAATTAATGTTACCTTTGTAAGTGATGCTCTATTCTCATTTTTTTGTTTATGCCTCTCCCTGGGGGAATAATTTATATTTTTATTGTCTTTCTCTTTAGAGAAAAGGCTAGGAACTGAGGTTTTAAAAATGCATGAAATCTTAATAGTCCCTTCATACCCTATTTTAAAATCAGTTGGGGTAGATGACCCACAATAATGTTACCTTAAATCTTAGTAAGTGTAATATGTCTGTGGACAAAGCAAAATTGTCTAGCTCACCATTCTGAAGATCAGTGTTTCCTTTGTGCAGCTTTCACGAATGCAGAAGAAAATCTGAGTTTAGCATTGAAACTGAGTTGTACTCTGGCTTTGCAAACATGCATGTCCAGTAAAACAGTGACGGTGTATATGGGGTTCTAGCAATAAGCAGCTGAATTTTGGTTCCTATCGGATACGCTGGCCTCTTTAGGGAAACATCAGGAGGCAACTTTTCTACTGATGAATAATGTTTATGAGAAACATCACAACACCTGTATAAAAGTAAAAGTCTATGTATAACATAGACAAATGTGGGAAATTCAAAATGAAGACTCAGTTCATGACACTGCATGGGTTTTGCTTTTCCAGAGCAACTTACGCAGAGCACAAAACTACACAGCCCTCCTTTGAATGCCTTGCTTTTAGTCTCTCAGTCCTCCTGTCTTTCAGTTGAAGGCCTGTGTGCATTAGGTCACAAATGCCTGAGCTTCCAGAACCTCTTCCAATAAAAAGCAGTTCTGCAGTGGCTCCATAATTCACAGCTTTCAGACTGTCCCCTTCTATCCTGCTTAATGACTCTATTCAACATGGGCTTTGCCCAAGTTCAGTATTGCATAAGAATTATTCCCATCCTCCCTTATCACTAGTGGCAATGTTGTATGGCTAAATGCTAAGTTACTGCAGGTCCTCAACACAACGAGTCATGAACAACAAATAAATACCTTCTTCCCTGATCTTGGTCCATTATTGCTAGGGTTAGTAAATTCCTGGAGTTTGACACTTTGTAATTACTTTACACGTTAACTAAATATCTATATCAATGTGCTATGTCAAAACAGCTATGGACAACACGGAGATACAATGTTAGCATGTAAAAAACTTTGTCACACTGAGACTTAAAACACTATTGCCCTCTTCCTCTGCTGCTGTGTGTAGCAAGCTCTTCTGAGTTGTCATTTTGCCCAACCTTGCCAGCAACTAACTGCACGACTACCTTGAACTAAAAGAGCATAGCTAAGATAACTCTTTTAGTGACTGTATCTGAAAATAAATACCTTGCAAAAATTTCTCCTTCACTGAATGGAAAGACAAGGGGCTCTGTGAGGTCTCAGAAAGTCCAGGAGTTATAAGTCTGGTCTTATAACATTGGATCTCTCAGTTTTATCCTGGGTAGTAAAAGAGCAGAATAGTTAAAAACAACAACAACAACAACAGCAACAACAATCTGAGTCTCTTTCAATCCACAGCAACTGCCTGAGGGACAGTCTTGTCTATTATGTATTTTTCTCATAGGCTGTTTCTGGTAAACTGTTTGCCTTAAAAGTGTTTGTCACTATTATCCCTGTACTTACAGGGAATGCTATTATTTTGAATACAAAAAAATGCCCCACTGAGACAGCCATGTAATCAACACAAGACTTCCTGATGATGATCTGAAAAATATTCCTTCAGAGTCTTTCAGTATGACTATTTCTTGAACTCACTCCCCGTGGTAGAGTACAATTGCCTGATTTTTTTTCCAATACAGAAGCCTCTAGTTAAAAAAGACCCATGTAAAAGTAGCCTGATGGGTTGCTGAAGGACAAAAAACCTTTGCAAGTGTTTTTCTCTGTAGAAACCCTATTTCTTTTTTTTTTTTTTTTTGTGGCCCTGCTCAGTCTTTCTGAAAGACAAGCCTTTTCGTACTCTGCCACATGAACTTTCTGAAAAGTAAAGTCCAAATTGCATAACATTCCTTCTTTAACTGCCAAATAGATTATATTTCTCTTTACTGTGTTATATGTATTGCCCTAGAGCACCTAAAAAAAAAATCAAAAGCCCTATAAATTCAGGCAGCAGTTTTCTGGTGGGGGGGATGTAGGAAACTATATGAATATAAAGATGTAACAAAACATTGACTAACTTCATGAAAGTGCTACAGGTTTATCTTTGTCATTCAACCATTTTTCTTCATCTGCAGGCAAAAATATTATCACAGTATAATTCATTTCCTGAACCACTAGTGAAGATTAGTCGTAAAATATCAGTGTGATCAATATCTATTATGAAATTAAAATCCAATTTGAGGAGAGTTTGCTAAGACTTTAAATCTTTAAATCCTGCATCAAGACAAAGGAGGACTTCAAAATTGCCACCAACCAAAATTTGTTTTTATTTATTGTTGATGAACAATGCTGTTGCAAAGAAGGAAGACTTCTGGAGGTAGCTTCAGAACTATTATTTGTAAAAGGTAGGAGGTTATTGTCTCATCATCCTCTGTGCTGGTGATACCCTAGCTGTCCAGACATTGCCTGGGCAAATGAGGCGACCTCGCTAAACACTGAGAAGGATATAGCAAGAATAGAAAGAAGAAAGAAACAAGGTTTGGGAAATTAGACCTGCGAGAAAGTGTCACAGGATGTGAGCTTGTTTAGTCTAGAAGAGACAATAATGAGGGAGGACCTGATAGCAGTTTTCTAATATATAAACAGTTATAAAGAAGATCGATTAATTACTCACCATGTCCACTACTTCTAGGACAAGAAATGATCAGATTAATTTTAATCAAAGGGGGGTTAAGTTAGATATTAGAAAAAAACGATTCTTATTAAAGAAACAGTCAAGCATTGGAACAGGTAATCTAGGGAGGGTAAAGGGTTTCCTTCACAGGCGAATTTTGAAAGGAGGTAAGACAGCCTCTTGCACAGATTGTCCAGTAAATGTCATCCTACCTCAAAGTAAAGGGGAGTAATAGATAATCCTCTGTGGTTCTTTGTATTTTATCTTTCTATGCTTCCAGGAGTAACCACTCTTTCCAGAGCTGCTCAGCACTGCATTCCTGCCTCCCTGGCTTACCCAAGACTTCTTGCTTTCTCCTCCGTGGCTACCCCACAGAACTTTGCTACACCTGGAATGCACAGAAAGACAGTGGCACCCAGGATAACTCTATTTTATCCTGGTAGGGTCTGGCTCTTCCTTTCAACCATCTACAAAAGGCTGCCTACCAAAGATCCACAGACATGTAATAAAATGCATGAGGATGCAAGACTGAGCCAGCTAGCTAGAACTTTGTGGTAGTTTTAATCTACAAAAGTCAGACTCAAGGTGAAAGCGAAGCCTACTTTCCTGTTGTCCATCTTGAAAACCTTCTTACAAATTACATTCAGCATCTGCTACTGAACAGACCTTGACCACATTTTTCTGACTAGAATGGAATGATTTCTCTGCTGTTTTTCCCAGCCTTCTGTCTAAAATGAAAAACTATTTTTTATGGCTTCCACTTTCTACTGTCTTATCAATCCTCTGTCTTTTTTCCCCCTTAAAAAAAAAAAAAAAAAGGGCCCTATGTGAAGGAGGAATCTCATGTGCCTCTACTCACTGCATAGCTAGAAAAATCTAAAGTGGGAGCCAAGGAAATTATTTTGCTTTCCAGCTCTGAATGTCAATAAAGAAGAGGGTTCTTTAGGGTTGTGCTTTTTTCTTGATATACCATCCTCCTTTCAGCAGTTTCTTAATCCTGGCCTGTTCTTTATTTACCAAAATCTGGAAAATTTGTAATGTTGCTCAAAAAGGAAAAATAAAAAAAAGCTTATTGAAAAGAAGAAATTGTTTGTCGCTAGTGCAGCTCCCTTCAATATCCTTCAACTGTCTTCCATGCTTACAGATCCCTGCTGACTTCTCAATCAGAGAAGTCCCATTCTTTGTGAATGGGACTGATTCCAGCTTTCTCATTCAATATGAAACACATTTTTTCATCACTATCTTTAACATCCACTTACCCATGCTTTCCTGGCTTGCAGTGAGCTATAAGGATCTCTCAAAAGGCTCTGAAATTCCACACTATGCCTCTAATACAGTGTACATGAATGCCCTGTGAGAGAGAATGTAGGGAGGCCACCAAGCTCTGCTTTGTCAGTTCTCACCATCCCATTGTGGGGAATAAAACTCCTAAATTGTTTCTTGTTCCATAAAGTTGTCTTTACTCTTCTAATTACAACTGCCTTGTTGAGCAATCAAGTACTTGATTTCTAATAAATGCAGCCAACAGCCATTGCCCCAGTCTCTTCAAATTTTGGTTTGGACCAAGCTATGGGTTGCACAACTCCTCATCTGATCGTAATATACACCGGCTGCGCAATCAAATACCTGGTTCTCCTCTAAAAATGTAAACTCCATAGCCTTTCTTTAGAGGCTGTCCAAATACATTCAGTGGCTCTTTGCCATTACATCCTCCTTTTAAGTTGTTTTATCAATTCAAAATCTTTATTGTGTTGCTGTGTTACTGCCACCTCACTGTAGCTGAAAAAAGTACTCTCGGTAACTATAAGCCAATGTATTTCCTCCTTTCTTTCTGATCTCAGGACACACTCCCGTATATGAAGATGGACCCATCAAGCTGAAAAATTGCCTACAATTACCTATAACTGGTCTATTCATCCTTAGCATTTGAGATTCCTGCATGCTTTCTTTGTGGAAGTTTCTTCCCATATTATTCTCTGTTTTCTTGTCAGTCCTGTCAATCTTCTCCACTTTACCACTATTCAAGACTCTCTCTGAAGCATGCTTATGCTGTATGCCCTACTCCCTCCTTTCAGCAGCATTCGGTTTATCATATCAGTACATCAGAGGTCCTTTCCTCTGCGTTTGACAGATCTTGTCATTCAGAACGGGACCTTGATCAGTTGTTGACAGTTTGCCCAGAAATTGCTCTCCTTGAACTACAGAAATGATCATTATGTAACTAGTGGTAAAAATTATACTCCATTTTTGTACCATGTATCCATATATTCCACCCATCTCCATTTCAATATTCTTCACATCAAAGGCATTAGGCCCTCAACACACAAATTTGTCCATTCCAGAACATCCAGCACAAACAATACCTAGGAGAACTGCAGATTAAACAGGCTTGTAGTGTTTGGTTTACATGTAGAAATACTCTAGGGACTCACTGGAAGAATGTGTTGTGTTAACATAGAAAAGCTCCATTTCAAACCCAAATCAGAGAGGTTGTGAAATTTATCAGAAGTGAATTTTATCAGAAGTGAAAGAATATGAATTAAAGAGATAGTTACTTTATCATCCATCAATTTGGATCCACAGCAAATAAAGTAGGCACTGAATTCTTTTCTACCTACTTGTGTTCCCATTTGTACAGGAGAGACTTCTGAGAATTTCATTAAGTCAGTCACAGCAACAAAAATCAAGTAGGATTGAGTCCATGTCCCTGTATAGTGGGATCAGTTTGTGCATTTGTGTGATAACATCCTAGGAGAACATTTCTGCTATGAGGACTTCTGACCATAACGCTGTGCTTGATATTCAGCTAAGAGTTGTTGGTGGCACTTCTTGTGTGTCCCTTGGGAAGTCTTACTTCAGATGCTCTTTGCCACCTCTGATACTCACTCAACACAGTCACGCACTCCAGGTGTCACGCTCTCTCTCCTTTACTAGCACTTCAATATGGGTGAAAACCAGGGATCCAGTTCAGACTCTACAACTTGCCAGCTCCAATGTACTGGTGGCCCTAGTAACCTCTTGAGGCTCCAAACAGATTTATATCCCCTGCAATGCTGACAGCTCCCCTTATAGAGAGAAAGAAGCCACAAAGGCAGTTATGTTGCCCATGTGTTCCTGGTGTGTAATGATGCTGGTGGAGATCACTACTCACTTTCTGAAGACTCACACAGAATTTCCCAGGAAGATCAGACTGTTAGAATTACTCCCCTTTTACGAGTGACTCTCCCTGGTAACCAGGCACAGACAGCAAAGCAAACATCATTTCCTCTAGATCAACCTTTCCTTTCAGGTTGTCCATTACAGTTCCCTTGCTCCACTGTCCCCACAGGCTCCTCATGCTCCCTGAAGGGCATGCACCCTTGCCTATTACAGCAACAACTCTCATAAGCTCAGAGGGTAAATCACTGGGTTCAGCCCTATGTGGAAAGCAATTTCTGCCTCCAACTGCAGGGAAGCAGTGCCAGGTTATCCAGCTCATTAGGAGAACAGAGCTCCCTTTGCCCCTCCAGTGGGAGGCTGTAGCTATCTTGTCAGGAAAGTGAAGAAAAAATGAGAGCTTTTCTTTCCCTTTCCCTCTAGTTTAAGTACCCTCACAGTGACAGATTGGCTTCAGCAGAGATGAGGGGTGTGCAGTCTGCTCTGATGGCTGTCAGTGGCAAGAGTCATATAAATTCTTTGGACCTTCAGGCATCAGTCAAGCTCAGGTCCTCTACTAAGTGTGTCATTGTCTTGTGCATGACTAGTTGATGAGCCGTGTTGGCTTGGACAAGCTTGATGAGTACATGGAGATGGGGTCATGTGTGAGCCTGATGCAACAACGTGATGAAACTAGATGACAGGTCCTGAACTGTCAGGGAAAGCACAGTGGGAGTTAGCTGAAATTTGGATCTTCATGGGAAGTGGCCATGGAGACCTGCTCCACTAAGGCATGAGCTTGCTGTACATGGCAGAAGGAGCCTTGATGCTGCCTGCCCCACAGGCACAGGGAATTACAATGGTCTGTTATACAAATCTGTGGATCAGAGGATTAAAGATGGGACACAGTTGAGTGGATTGCCCATATAAAATACATTTGCAGTTTCACTTCATTCCTTTCTAAGCAGAATACAAACTTACTAAAATTCTAGCTGAAGTTCAAAACACAAGGCATCTCAGTCAGCATTTAATTAAATATTTATCTGTTGCTTTAAGAGATACAAACAGGTAAAAATCTTAAGGTAGAGTGACATAACTCACTCTCACGTATTGAGGTGTAAAGGTAGAAACTACAGGTTGCAAGTGATGTAGTATTGCATTTAAAAGTAGAGTAGGGATCTCCTCTTAGCACTGAAAGTTACAAAAATATTAAAAACCCCTCTAATTTCATTACAAGTATTTCATCATATTAAAAGTTGAAGTATAATTTATTTATTGTGCCCTGTTTTGAATTCCTAACCCAGATAAAAATTCCAGTAACTAGTTTCACAAAGGCCTGAGTAAGGCATTGAGAACTGGAATCATTGTTTTTATTTGATAGTTTTGCAAACAGATGGGCATGACTTTAAATGAAACCAATGGGAACATTAAGCATTGCCTTCTGGGAATATTAACCATAGAGATTATTAGCTGATCTCCAAGAACACATCTCTGTGCCAGGTTCTATTTTCTCTGTGGATGTTTCTATGCATAAATGTTTCTATGCTGGGCTGTGGGCAAAACAATTTACTTTCACACTCCCTTATTTAAAATTGTATTTAGTAGCTTGGATCAAGAGCTGCTTTATACTTACCTTGTTCCTTTTCTCGTAAAATCAGCTTTTAGTATGGGTTTTGGAGAAGTATGAGTTCCCGATGCTTGATGTAGAAGAGGAACCTGGATCAAGCACGTGTAGTGCATTTTCAGTTTCTTCCTATAGCTGAGATGACAGCTGAGCTCTGTGCACCTAAGCGGTGCCTAACACAGGAACACTCACTGGCAAAGTGCCATGCCACAGGCTACGGCATAAGATGTTGACAATTGAAAGGAAGCAAACCATGTTAAGATCTACAAGCCAAAACTTAAGGAAAGAAAATTTTGCCTGTCTTACACAAAATGCTTATGAAAACAAACCTGAAACAAAAGGATTTTTGGAAGTATTCTCAGTAGCCTCAAATGGAATATTTCCAAAGTGCCTTTTTGGAAATAAGGAAGGGAAGATTTATTTAAAGGTGCCTGTAGGGGGAGATGGTTGCCCAGGAGATTGGCAGTAAACATTTTATCTCCAGGTCACCAGCCCAAGCCAGCTCTCCTCACTAGCTGCCAAAAGTCTGCTGTATTATTGCCATTAGGAAAGGTCACGAATCATCTCAGAGTCTGTGGAGATATAAGAATGTCTGGTTCAATAACATATATAAATTATTTTCTTATAATCCTTTTGGGGACTTCTGAAGTGCGCACACACACACATCTTTCTGAATGCTAGTCTAGTCTTTTATAGTAGTCTTTTTAATTCAAGAAATAAACTCATCAACTAATCAAAATTAGTTCTCTCTCTCTCTTTCTTTCTCTTATTTGCTCTTTTTACTTTCTTTTTCTTTATTTCTTTTGTCTTCTCTTTCTTCTCTTTTTCTTCTTTTCTTTCTTCTTTCTCTTTCCTTCCCTTCCCTTCTCTTCCATTTCCTTCCTTCCTTCCTTCCTTCCATCTGCTGTCTTTCATTCTCTTTCTCTTTCCCTCTTTCTTTCCCTTCCTTCCTTCTTTCTCGCTTTCTCTTCATCTAGGGTAAATCATTTCAGTGGCTTGAGAATACTCTTCAGGAAGACACAAAACTTTACAAGAAGCCTGTATCATCTGTTTTCTTTTAAAGTATAGCAGACCATTGGAATTTTGTAGAAAAATAAATTATCTTTGGGACCATTTTTTCCTAGGAAAACAATAATAAACAAGGCACTAAACATGTTTTGCAGCAGCCACTGTCTGAAGTGTATTGCAGCAAGGCATGATATGCTAAAAAGCAATTTGATCAGATTTGATTCAGAGTGATGTCTTTCTTTAATCCACTGGAGAAGAGAACACAGCTTAAATGTTTTTATATAATAACAAACAGACAATAATATCAATAGTACTTCCCATTTAACTTATGGCAACCATTAATATCTGCTTTGCACATACCCAAGAAAAAGAGACATTTTCCCCATTTGGTGGGTTTCATCCTTTGAAGCATGTCTCCACCAAAAAGCAGATTTCAATTTCCTTTATGGACCACAAAATACACAGCTCTTTTCCCCTCCCTCACTGTGGTTAGAAGTTTACTTTTCAGCTGTGGTAAGTGCTTTGCACCATATTTATCTGCATGTTGTATGTTTTAGGAGGGGAACACAGAACATACTATTTCCAGCATAGTCTTTACCAAGGGAAAGGCTAATAAGCAAAAGACTGTACAGAAATGAAGTTTAATGGAAGTATCATGAGCAACTATTCTGGTTGAATCAGAACATCTACAGGAGTCTCTGGACCATGGCTGAGGAGCTTCTACTGCAAGAAATGTGCAACTGTAGGCACAAAGGCAGGCCCAACCAGCAGTGGAGCTTGGTTGCCTTTGGTTTTGTAGGCAATCCCAGGTAAAACACTTCACCTTCCAGAAACCTTGTCCACATAAGGGACATTTTCTATATAATTTCCCACCCTTGCTTCTGTCAGTGGCCTTACAATTTGTTAGGACTGACATGCATATAATGTTTCTGCTGTCTTTTATATTGGCAAATTGACTTTGACAGCTGGTGAAAGTGTAAAGTCTCATGGAGAGTAACTCCATGACCCCAGGATTCTAGGGCTGTGAGAGATCTTAATTTGTGTAATTTGTTTTTGTAATGACCCTACCATCAGTAATTTCAGTAACTCATATACATTTCAAAGGGAATTGCAGGTATGTAGTCTTGAATAGAATTTGGCCTTTTATTTTGGAGGACATCAGAGAGGGGATGGTGAAAGTGATCATTTCTTGATGAGATGTAAAGGTTTGTCATCTTCTTTTCTTGTATGTGCCTCTAAGGCACACAGAGAAAATAATACTAAATTCAATATTGAAATGCAAGTTAAAAGTGTGTGTGTGTGCACATGCATATTTTTCACATTACAAATTGAAGGTTGACTATATTTTTCATCCTGAAAGAGTATGTGTATGAATGGGGAACAAATATTTTAAGTCATCTCTAAGCAAAGTCTCGTCAATTTGAGAAGGATGATGACTTTCATTCATTGTAGATTTGTTGTTGTTAACATCTGGTTAGCACAAATGTTGTATTAGCAGTCAGATGGAAAGATTAGAAGATTTTTGCTGAAAGCGTCAAGGAAACAGACATTGTCATTTCTGATACTTCCAAGTAGAACTCACCAGAAAAAATTTACGTGTTTCTTATATGTAAGTAAAAAATATATTTTGCTTGTTTCTTGATTTGTCAGGCTTTTGCTACATATTTTTGCTTTGCATTTGCAAAAGCGAATCTCTTTAAGATTCTGGCTTTTATTTTCTCTTCGAACTATTGCAAATTTTGCAGCTGTGGTGATTCTGATCCCAAGTTAACTATAGTATCACTCCCTCATCTGATAACATCATGATGAAATAAGAATAAAATCAATCTGTCTCACGGTCTTGTTGCCCCTCTTACACATAAGTATTCTTTTTCTCAAGTGGTTGTTAAAGGTATTCCAAATGTATTTTTCTGCAAAATCATTTTTGTTTCTGTTTCCAGAAAACCTGCCCTGTCTTGTTTTCAAAGTCATTTTTCAACCCTACCTGTTTTGCCCTTGCTTAATTATTTTACTGGTGCAAAGACAATAAAATAGACTCTTTGCCTTCTACAGTTGCCCAGCACATATCGATCTAATACTGTATTATATCAGCAAGTGCTGCCAGCAGGTTGAGGGAAATGACTTTCCCCCCCACTGGTGAGGCTACGTTTGGAGTGCTGCATCCTGTTCTGGGCTCCCCAGTTCAAGAGGGACATGGACCTACTGGAGTGAGTCCCATGGAGGCCACCAAGCTGGTCAGGGACTGGAGCACAGGATATCCAAGGCGAGGCTGAGGGCACTGGGTCTGAAAAGGCTTAGGGGGATCCTATTGCTACTTGCAACTACCTAATGTGAGGGCCCACAGAAAACAAGGCAAGCTCTTCTTGGATGATGCACAGCATGACAACAGGTGATGGACACATGTTGCAAGAAGAAAAATTCCAATTAGGAAATTTTTTCACAGTAAATGTAATCAAATTTTGGAATAGTTGCCCAGAGAGGCTGTGAAATCTCCATCCTTGGAGATACTCAAAACTTGATTGGAAAAAGCCGAGAAACCATTGTGTCTATTTGGGTTCTAATTATTGATATGGAAACATGGACTGTGCTATTGTTTTACCTTCTGACTTTACTGTGGCTCAACCATTTTGGTCAATACACAATGAATAATAGGATTCCTTATTGTCTTTATACCTCTTCTGCCTACCTGTCTCTTACTGTGTTTCAGCAATTGCATGTTAATACTAATGAGTTTGTGTTCCCGAACTTTGAAAAATATTAAATGTAAATAATTATTACAGCATGTATTTTGTTGGGTTGTTGTAGAGCCCAGATTTGTGCTATGGTTTCACTAAACAGAAAAGTAACTAACAAAAAAAAAAAAATTCTAGAAATTCAGCATGAAGGAAAAGTATACAAGTTTCAGGTTTAACTTGAATTTGTCCACAGTGGGTGAAAAAAGAAAAGAAATCATATCAGCCAAAGAAGTCAGAACTTCTGCTATAAAGTAGAAGCATGTTTCCTGTGCAAGAGTCACAATTTTGTGGTTGGTTTCTCCCCATTATAGAAAGAAAAAAAGCCTAGAAAAGTCAGGCTTCCAAATATGCTTTGTCACTTCCAGCCTTCAGTTAGTAAAACTCTTGTATCATACCCAAAGCTGTATCTTCAACATTTGCAGTTTAATTTTTGCATAAAGAAAATATACATTCAAGAAAATGAGCATAATATCACAGTTATAAGGAAAGTAAGGCATGTGGTATGAGACACACCTCACCAGTCTGCTGAGTTTTCCAACAGCTGCAGGGAAATATTGCATGAAACAAAGAATAACAAAGTAGGGGATACCACAGAAGGGATCGCGATGCACTGTAGATGCAAAAGTGTGGCATTTATTTCACCAGTAAATACAAAATACCCTAATGTAGTGTCAGAGAAAAACTGGTTCACAGTATTTTGAACATTATTTATCTAAATCATGCCAGATCTTTGACTGGAAGGGGAAGCTAAGGATTTGCATATGCAACACTTGTCCTCAGAAGTTAAAATAATATGACTGAGGAAATGCTTTCTATTACTTGTTGTATAATAGATTGACATCATAAATTTTTTAGGAGTTTTGGAAAATTGCCTTTTTTACATCAGTGCTGGGGTTTTTTTTTGTTTTTTTTTGTTTTTTTGTTTTTTGGGTTTTTTTTGGCCGGAACCCCTTAGAATTGAGGGGTTAGATACTGAGGTAAAATTGCTGTGTATATTGGACAACATTTATGTGTAATTTCACCCTCTGTTTTCTTCAGAAGGTGAATTTGGCCCATCGAAAATGAGATCTGCTTGTCCATAACTGGGAAAGCTTTGGCTTTCATTACTTTTTGGCACATGGAACATTTTGCAAGAAAATATTCTATTTAATTGAAAAAAAATTGGAGAGAGCCTGAACAGCAAATATATACCTATATTTATGAATGAAAATGGATGGGAAACTAAGCGGGTAGGAAGTTAAAGGCACATGAACTGACAGAGTTGCTCTATGATATTTTTGAAAAGTAATGTTAATTAATCTACAGTTCAGTTCTTTTTACCTGTATTGGTTTTTTGCATGTACTTGCATGTATATATTTGTACTTTGTATTAGCCCACAACGAAATGTCAGTTTTAAAACTTAAAGAATTTAATTTCAGAGACTCTATAACTCTAACAAAAGCCCATACTCAGTAAAGCACTTTCATCTAAATCCCTGTTTAAGCAGAATTGAGAAGTGCTAAGGATTACAACACAAGTGAAGCAAAGATGAAATTCACTTTTTTTTTTCTTTAATTAGAAATGAACCAAATCAAACAGCCTTTACAGCCTTTGTAGAAGCCTTTTTCAGGACAACTCCCACAAAATATCAATGAAAGCCTTGACTGAATTAATATTAAGAAATATCTAGAGTAAAACCATAAGCTTTTCTACTGTTAGCCTAGAACTTATTCTGTTTTAGGGCCAATTCCAAGTTTTTAAAAAATATGCTTAACATACAGATTTTTTTTTTTTAGTTTCATGACAGAGGGATTTAGGAAAGTTTGATGCTAAATCATGACATTTACCACCATTAATGCTAAAACTGAACTCCATTCCCTCCTTTTTTCTTTCACTTCAGTTTGTATGAACTTGTACCTCTGCATCTCATTTCAGGCATCATATTCAAACAAATTTGCTGTCAATGCAAAGCTTAACAGAGCCATATTGAACAGTGACTCCTGCATGATTTCCATGTATTGAGCTTTTCACCAGCTTTTCTTGCTGCTTAGCCCAAGGTCACTCACAAGCTTACAACAGGCGTTTTGTAACATTTTTCTCAGGTGTGGGCTGATTTTTAGTAGCCTTCAGCAGCCTCTGGTGTGAGGTTTCCATGGAAGGCTTGGCAGGAGCCCTGCACTTTCCTTAGGGAGTGTTTACTGGGAGGAGGTGGCAGAGACATTGCTTACCTGCCCTGAAATGAGTGCTTGTCCAGGGCAGAGGGATGTAAAGAAAGCAGCTGCCTGTTCCAAACATGACAAGTCACGCTCTGACACTTCACTAAGACAGTCATGTTGGCAACTCGATTTTCCAATAGTACAGATTTGGGATATAATCTAGGTTTTATTTACACACAAAAGCCCAACTTGGAGCAAACCATTTAGGATACAAGCTGAGACTTCATTGCTCAGGAAAATGGTACATGACAACCAGCTGACAACCTGTCAGCTACTACAGACTCTGCATTAAGCTAAGATGCTGAAAAATACCAAGACTGGATGCTGACAGGCTAATGAAAACAGGAGGTTTGCAGCTTATCTAGCCCAAAGAGACCTGCAGCTTTAGCTGAAAATGCCTGAAAGCAGGGAGATCTCCAACAGCAATGATGAGGATATTGTCAGATATTTTTGCAGCATAATGATTAGTGTGCATATGTATGAAATATGTATATTAATCTATGCAGCTAATTAGAAAACATATGATACTATATTTTAGAAGTTTTCTGTACAGGGAAACTGTGTAGTAATCTTCTGGGTTCTATCTGTAGGGTGGTTATAGCCATTGCTTGAAGTTTGGCCAGTATTCTGCTGCCTCTCATACTGCCAAAATAAAGGAAACTTGAGTAATGAGTCTGATATTGAGTCAAATTTCTAGCAAAGGGGGAGTGGTCTCATGTCTCCAGTTAATGGGATTGGTAGCCCTGGGAGAAAAAGTCATTTCCATCGCCTAGGAATCCGAACGCAATGCCAATGCCCGTTCTCAGAGACCAGCGTTGTCTCCAGTACTGATTCTAACCAGAGACCAATGCAGAGACTCCCTTGCTCATACCCAACTTCTTTTATCCAGAAGCTCTCTTAAAAGAACTAACAGTGCCATGTAGCATATACTTTTGGCATGGAGTCCTTGCCTACACAAAGGCACAAGTAGGGTGTACTTTTGGGAGAGATCCTTTGCCTAAATGATCCTGTAACTCCCCTGGAGACACCTAGTGTCACCTACCATGGCAATAACAGTCTCTTAATTGGCAGTGACAGCTACTTAGCTCTTTTGGATCTTTGCTCTTCACTGTAGGACTAACCCTGCAAACCTTCCACAAGAAGAAAGGATGCCATACCATTTCCAAGAGTACCACGAAAAACTGAAATGGACACCTTTACCTAGTAGCCTGTATTCTTTGTAGTGAGTTTCAGTACAGTCTAAATGACCTCTCAGACTTAAGGACCTGGGACAAACTTTCTGCTTCCCTCACACCCTTTCAGCAACTTTGCAAGCAGACAATTTGCTGAAGTCACTAGAAAGTCTTCCATAAGCAAGCCGGCTGTGGGCACAGGATCTTTTCCTTCGCTTGACTGGAGGAAGCAGCTATTAAGCAGCACTAAGAAAGAGTTAGAAGATGCACGTGGTGGTGTGATTGCTCTGCACAATGCTTAGACATTTCTACTTCAAAAGAGATTGAGTAAATGTGATGTCAGGAGGGTGGTATTTTATATGCACTTTGTATAGATGAGAATGACTACCTAAAGGATAAAGCAGCAGCATCACACTTGGTATCTCCTGCTGAAACTGAGAGAGAAAACTAAGTTGTCCAACTTTTTAGTTACCCATTCTGGAATTTGGCAAAGATAACAAGGCTAATACCACTGTTGCCAAATCTATGTCACAAGATATTCATGTGGCCAGCACCTTGGCAGATACATTATACACAGCCCCTATTTAGATAACTTTTCATACAAATAGTGTAGGAGGACCTGGCTTTTACGTACAAAGTAATTGTGAACCATACTTATTGCATGAGTTCAGCAAAATATTTCTGTAAAATTGTTCTCCTCATCCCTGCTAATCAGTTATGATCACATGGGATAGATAGGGTATAGTGCAGATGGAAACAATCAGTGCTCAGGAAAATACTCAGTTTCTATTAGGAGTAAAGGTTTTTTTATTTGTTTTTGTTTTCTTTTCCCAAAGCTTATAGTTTGATTACTACATTTTGATGTTTTCCCCCAATCTCTTGCAGGACAAGAATATCCTCCTAGAAGATCTTGATTAGAATTTTGAGGGTATGGGTTTAAATTTAATACAAATCTTAACTTCTTTAAAAAGGAAATAGACATCTTGCCCAAGGTACAAGGCAAATCTCCTTAGACTCCCAATGAAGTTGATGGAGTAAGAGATGCTCCTCCAAATGATGATTCACAGCTCCCACTTTAGGGTCCTGCTCAGAATCACCTGGCAATGACACCAAAATTGGGTGTGAAAGGCTGGGCCAAGTGCATACTTTCCTTTGGTTCTTCCGGATGACTAATAGACCAACTCATGGGAGATTTGCTAGGCTATCTATTTATTCTCTGACAAAACAGCTAATATCCAGAGAAATGGCTTAGAGGTGTGCAAATAAAACAGGAAAGAAATGTTTCCAGACGCTGTTTTATGCCTGATTCACTCTTGACTTGTGGCAAGAAAAAATAGTGAGAAGTTACCACAACACAGTTGCACAAATCTCCCTGACTACTGGTACTCCTTGTACCGAAAGGTTGTCTTCATCCTAACCCCCATGCAGGAAATTCCAGTAAAAGGCATTTTGGGGGCAAGCTGAGGAAGTGAGACAAAATGCCTGAAGGAATTTCATACACTGGTAATTTTGTAAAGGGTCATTCCAGAAGTGATGCAAGTTAGGATAACTGGTACTGTACCAAGCTGATAAATATCAGGCCTCAAAAAATTCCATGTCATTAGCGTTGGCACAAGCACATACTTCCCTGCCAGTACAGAGGAAAAAGTACCAAAGGGAAGGCATGACAGATGTGAGTTACCTCTATTAACTTGCAAAAGTCATGTACATGTGTCAAAACAGCATATTAAAATGGATTAGCCATTCATACAAATAAGAACAACATGTGTGTTTGTTTCAGCTAGGATAAAAATCACAAAGGCAATCACTTCTCATACAGCATATGTGAAAGAGAAGTTGGCACAGGGGACAGCTTACCCCAAGTGTTCAGATACACGTTTCAAGTATGCATATTATTTTCTTCAGGTTTCAGGTTACTAGTTAGCTCCAACAGGCCATGAGAAACCACAGCTTGAAGGGAGGAATAATGATTTTGCACTCCCAGTTTATTCTCTAAAGTCACTATTTTTTTTCTGTTTGAACTTATTTTCCATGTGGCTTTAAATCCTATTCACAGAGCCATGCTAAAATGACATTAGATTGCACGGTAAATACATCGTAATAAATATAGTTTTTTGGATAATAAATCAGTATTTGGGCATTTTTCCATGACTCTGTTTAATGATAAACAATTTTACCATATACAGAGCTGCCATTTAGCATGCTTATGGCACGTTTTCCAGCATTTGGACTCCCACTGTCAACCATGCATGGCAATTACGTTTGAGAGATATCTTTTTCATTTCCAAAATTCTGGATCGAAGAAGGAGGTTAGAGCTTAGGCAAGTTTAAGTACCTTATTATTAACACGTAATAGTCCCAATAATTTGCTCCTTTAATTGTGATTTTGCAAACAGCTACTGGTTGTGTTTCAGAGATTATAGGATGTGTCACTTTGCTCATCAGTTCTCACATGCAGCAGAAAATTACTGTTGTCTAAATGCACAGAGCAATGTCAGACACAACAAGGTAGAAGAGCAGCACACCCACTGAGATACAGACTTCATTCCTTACCTCCAGCAAACACTTCCATGAGCTCTCTGACCAGAATCATAGCTAGATGGACACCCAGCCAAGTGCCTTACAGTTATGTTTTCTGGTAAATAGTTAGATATAAGCTTTTTAGCTAATCATAGTAGTCAATTCTCCCTCATTTACTCTGACAGTTCAGCATACACACTTACTGTCCAGTCTTAAATTAGACCCACTGTCACACACTGCTCTTGTTATTTAAATGGCAATGACAAACTTAGAGGACTATGATACTGCCCTGGAAAACAATTAAAAGACAGAGGTATTCTTTTATTCACACTTTGGATCAGTGGCTATCATTCACTGGGTGTTTCGAAGTACAGAGGTGTTGGTGTTCAGTTTCTCTTCCAAAGCAGAAGCACTTAGACCTTGCTTCAACACGCTGCCCTTAAAGCACAAGCTTACTGCTAGCAGAGAAAGGCTACGTGGCAAGGTGTGAGCCTCTGGGTTCGCTGGTGGGTTTTGTTAAGCATTGGCTCAATTCAGTCCTGGGTAACTTGGAGAATGTGATATAATCACAGCACCAGGTGTCAGGTTGTAGCCATACATAGAGATCTAGCTTGTTCCCAGTTAAGCCAAATAAGTGCTTTGCCATTGATATCAATAGCCAATGATTTGATTCTCAGGCATTTGGCTGATAATCCATTTGAAAACTTGTCACTGTTTTCAAATAATGTCTCTTTTTGAATATACTTCGGTTGGTTGCTTCTGTGTTTCCTCTAAAAAGTCAGAAATCAAGTGAATTAAAAGTAATCTAAAAGTAATTTCAGTGATCCCTGAGATTTTTTGCATTCTTCTCCTTCAAGAGTGGAAGAAGTTTTCTTTTCTATTTAAATGGAGAATAAAAATCAGTTTCCAGATGACACGTAGGGTCTTTTTTCCCGTGGAATCAGTTCTCTCACAGAAAATAGATGTTTGTGCTGGAAACGCCGACTCACATGAAATTAGAACACTGCGATCAGAGATGTCAAGAGTACCAAAGATTAATGTTGCATTAAATCCTTGCAGTTGAAAAGAAGCCACAACAGTCAAACCCCTTCTCCCTGGACACCCGCTATGCTTCATTGCTTTCCCATTTCTCCTTTCTTTCTTATATTTCACACTGTGAGTGTATATGCGTGTGTGTAAACATATATGTGGGAGGGCGCTAAGCTTTGCTCTCAGTATACTCTGTTTTCTCTGGTAGTGATTGGTTTCCTCCTTGATGTTTGCACTGCTGAGCGTGCCAGCTACATCTGTGCACGCTCAGTGAATTATGCAGAGTCGCCTCAGAAGCCAAAGGAGGAGGTGACAATTGGTGGACATCTTTCTCTGCCTGACATGATATGTAGAAACAGTCCAGCTGGACAGACTCTTTCAGTGCTGAGGGGACCAGCAGATTATTTTTGTAGCTTACCAGCTTGAAAGCTCAGCATTTTAATGCCTCGCTGTCTAGAAAGCTATCAGGCACGAAGTCCTGAGAACATGAGAACGGGCCTTGGAAAATGGTGTCTGTGCCTCCCCCTATTTTTCCATCTTCATTTCAGTGGGCAAGGAGTACAATCAATGTTGAAAGGAGAGGTAAAATAATACTGTTAATTTATAGGCTGGCAAGGGAATGCAGTTTATAGAGTAAAGCAACAGCCATTCGATTTTCTCAAAATCCCCATAACAAGTACAAGAGTAGCTGAAGTTGTTTTGCCTTCCTCCTGTCTCTTAAGAGAAAGCTCAGCTGACAGAGAATGGTAACAGAAGCAGGCTTTCATTCTCAGAAATGCCCCTTCTAGCTCAGGTGGAGGCACAAGGGCAGGGAAGGATGAAAAGCTAATACTGCTTCTCCATTTACCATGGTTACAAGTCTCTGTTCTCTCAGCTTCAGGTAACCAAGTATCTTTCAAGATGTGAAACTTATTTTCATTCTTAAAGCAGTTTAAAGTTGACTGTTATTAGAAGGAAACCTAAAGCTCAGCTCCATTAAAGGGCAGGAGGTGGAAGGGGGCAGGAAGAAGGGGGCTGTCACTTGTTAGCGAAAGTCCCATCACCAGTGTGGGAGCCGACTGCTTGTTCATGTACTTGCCAGAGAGTTTCTTGCCAAAGGCACTTGTCTTGCTCAAAAGGCCATTCAGTTCTCAGGGGAATGATGTTCTTGGGCTAGATCCTCCTGGGTGATATTCTGTGCTGTGCCTCTAAGGCCTGATCTTCACCATGGAAAAAAAAAAAAGGCTTGCCCTCTGGGTATGTTAACCCAGGGTTCCCAGCCTTGACTGGAGCATCCCTAGGGAGCTAACCCCATGCTTGCCATAGGGTCTCCACAGTCCCACAACGCATTATTGATCCTGGAAATCATGCTATGGTGCGCAAAAAGGTCCTCAGAATTAGCCCCACAACTATCTCCCATGGTAGCAGAGATGACAAAATCCCTTCCTGGGGAGTTGTGAGGCACCTTCACTCTTAGACCTGAGACACTTCTACTTGGTATAGAAAAAAACAGCAGAAAGACTCTCTTCTCCAACAGCCTCTGAGAGGGAAAAAGCTCTAACTGGGTGGGATTTTACACAAGCAATTGTCTTAGAAAGCAGTTGCTCTCTGCAGACATTGCAGAACAGTCTTTTTCTATTACAATCATTGTAAAGGCAATGACCTAAATACAATGTTGCTTGTACAGTGGATTCATAGGGAGCCCTCCTGTATCATCTGGTCTGTGAAAAAGAAGACAAGGTTTAATTTAGCACGTCTAAGTAGAGGCCTGTTTGGCAATCAAAGGATATGTGATAAATGATCTTTCCTCTGAGAGAAAAGACCTGGTGCCCTTAGGAGAGTCAAAATAATTTATTCTTAATTTATGCATTTGGCCAAACACCAAAGGTTATGAGTCAAACACCATAAAGTGGTTTCATATGGACATTTCACTTGTAATGTGATTATTCAAGTGTTTAAGCTGGGATATACTTCAAAATTTTCCTCAGTTTGGTGTTGTATATTCAGTTATTAACTCCTCTCCTGCCAGGGCACAATATAAACGCCGTGCTGCTCAAACCATGCTGGAGTCTCTCAAGAATGGGATGATGCAGAACTGGCGTCAGTTTGCCTGATCCATGAGTGAGCTGTAGCACAGGAGTTCTCCAAGCGTCTTTTGTGAATATTATTTAGGGCAGAAAGTGTATTTCTAGCTATCTCTTTACATGTAAAACATCACATTTCCCCAGTGTAATGATACTGTAACTGCTCATCATGTTTGTCCCAGAACCACTTTTATGTATCTTGCAAAGAAAAAAACATCTTGTTTTTTTGCATAGGCAAAGTTTCATTCACATCTGCAAAGATGCAGAGTTTGTAGAAAATGGGAAATCCTACAACAATCCCATGACAGAAAGTGAAAAACAGAGAGACAGAGTTTGAACATAATAAAGCTCAGTGCTGGAAGGTAAACTGTTTTGTGAAGGTAATCATGGTCTGTATAGTAAAATAAAAGCTAAGACTTTTTTACTTCTGATGAGCAGAAGTTTCCTATAAAGTTTTCAATTTAATTTTCGGTCACACTTCTTTCAAATACAGCTAGAAAATAAAGGATGCACCAAAGAAAAGGCTTGTATATAAATAAAGGTGAGGTGCAACAGATCAACATTATCTTTGAAATGTATAAAACCAGACTCATAACATGTTATGTTATTGCACCAAAGAACAGAAGTTTTAGATCTCTGTAAGTAATAGGATGTTCTTATGAGTCTATGATCTTTCTCAAGAAACTTCCTAAACCATATCTTGAGCTTGAATAAAGTCCTGTCATATGCCTGTTTCTAATTTGTAAATCCAAGTAACTTGGCCTAAAACAATTTCAAAATGTAATATTAAGTACTTCTTGTTAGTGTTAAATTAGAAATAGAAGGCATTACTTTTCTAAGACAGGTAAACTTTTCTAAAACAAGCAAAATTTTACTGCTTCAAGAATTAACCATCCTACACATATCAATGCATGTTAAGTATATGTAATAAGAAATGCTGATGTTTTTGTCACTTGTCTGCATACTATGTACATGATAGGCAATTATTAGAATAGTATATGTGCAGCTATGTGGGTGGATCCCTTTATTCATCACATAGAGGTTATTTCTGTTTCTTGCCATTATTGCCACTACTTTCATTAAACATTCCTTGCAACAAGCATACATTCACACGCATGCATCATACCTCCCAGACACACTGCCATACCCACACATATACATACAGATATAATCCCAGAGAATTTACAGCCAGCTATTCAGTACCAATACCTAAGCCAGTCTGTCTGTAAAAGTCACTATTACATATGGAAGTCTAAACCAGACTAAGAAAGATCTTGGTAATTTATTAGCCTCATGTTTAAATTTAGCCATCATGATCTAGGAAAGAAATATCGTCAGGCTTTGTGACAGCGTTCTGGTGGATTTCCATAACACTCGTTCTAGGTTTGCAACATACCTGCCTACACAGAAACTCCAACTGTAGCTTCTGAAAGCAGAGAGGCTGCCACTTAATGAACTCTGGTATGTGGAACTGGCCTGCATCACTTCTATTGTCATAGATGACCCAGTAATTGCAATTACTGGGCATAGTATTCCTGTGCCTCCTACAAACAACTTATTTTTTCTTCAGGCACCAGTGGTTCTGCTGATCTCAAGTGAAGTCAGATAAAGTTAAATTTATTGTTAAAAAGTATTCAGAATCCTGACTGCGCTTTTTCCAAAACAGCCACTAAGACAGGTCAGCTGTTCAGTATTTCAGAAGACTTCAGAAATAAATTCTCTAGCTCTTTCTCCAAGTCTTGTTAGTTTTGAAGACAATGGGAATTTGGATGCTCAATATGTTTGAGAGATGGGCACCCCAAAACGGGGCCAGATCAGTTCAATTGATCCTTTCCAAATAACTTAACCGTGGTCTTCAAAAACATCCAGGTAAAGCCAGGATTGGAGCTCAGGATCAGAATTATTGAGATAGACCATGTCGCCTCAGTCTAAAGGGGTACTAGGGGATCAACTACACAGCCACAACAGTGCAGTCATATCATACGGCACAAGAGCACACCTCCCTACCAGTAAGTGTAAGGAAAGGCAGGGAAGGGGCTAAGCCCTTGTAGCCTGCCTCTGGTAAATCTGATCTTGTAATAGCATACTGCATTGGGAACAGGAAAGAGATGAACAAAAATCTCAGATGCTTCTATGACATTTTGAACACAACTTCCACCTTCCATTGCCATGTTCCTGTATGTTGACTCCAGTAGCCTAACTCAAAGCTACCTGTCTGTATGAAAATGTTCCCCAGCCCTAATCTGGTCAAAAAGCTGGTGGAGCGTTATTTGACAGCTACTCTGACAGTGTGCGCATAATAATGGTAACTCTTAAGTCCATGTTGCCCACCTGGTGGTGCAGGGACAAGATTCACCTTGCCCATCCAGACCCCTCACAACTTCTTTCTGCTTTAGGCCCATGTCCATCGTTGCACTCACAAGGCAGTGTAGCCAGGACAGCTTTCAGAGGTGTCTAAACTGGCCAGCTTGCTTCAGCATTGCACCTCTTCACCTCATTTCATTCTGAGTGTACTCCTGTCCTGCTACTGGCCTGTAATCCCTACATCATGGGTCCCCCCATAACAATTGCTTAGGAAGGACGCAAGCTGGTGCAGGAAGTTCAGTGACTGAAGGAAAAGCTTTTTCTTTCAACTACTTCAGTAAAATTCGTAACTGCCAAATACATCTTCTCTTTTCTGAAGTGATAATCCTGCCCCCCTTCCTGCATGACCCAGCTGTAGCCCTGAGAGGAGGAAGTCATTTATCTACAGTGCTGATGTTTTGAAGGTGCCTTAGCCTTTAGATTCACCTCTGAGACCACCTTTGACATCTGCCTGCCTACTAGTCTTCCTCCAGCCACCTGGCAAGCGAAGCAGGGGACTCAGCATCCAGAGTGGGAGCCCCATACAATGGGCTGACATGGGAGCACAAGTGAGGCTTATTTATTTCACACCATTTCCCCAGCGTCCATGATGACAGAGAGCCTCCCACCCGTCCCTGTGGGGCACTGAGCAAGCCCTGACACCATGTGCATGCAGTTGGGAAAATGCCAGTGCTCTGGATCTCGTACCTGTTGCCTTAGAAACAATCAAAGGGACATATGCTTTTTTTCTTTCCTTTTTTCTTGCTTTTTTCTTCCCCTTCTCTTTTCCACATGTACTGTGTGCCAAGTCTTTTCTGAAGCTGTGAGGGAAGAGAGAGGAGGAAAAAAAAAAAGAGAGAGAGAGAAGTTAGAATATCAAAGACCAGGAAACATTCTGAGACTAAATATGAAAATGAGATGCATAAAGACAGCTACCAGGTTCAGCCCCGACCACTGCCCTTCTGTGGCGAGTAGTAGGAGGTCGTGGTTGCCACATTCAGAGCAGTTTTATGAACCAGCTGTGACATCTGGTTTACATTGAGAATGCAGAGGAATCTGAACGCTGGAACTGGACAATATTTGTTTTCTCTTGCTTGAGCCCAAATCAGAGTTTTAATTAAAGAAAGCTCAGAGATGCTTTCAGCAAGGCTGTCTAGGGTCAGTGTTCAGTGGGTGCTTTTCCAGAGAATATGAGCTGGTCCTGGTCCAACACGCTCCCTTAGGTGAAGTGTGAGGGGTGAGTTATTGGGGTGAATGAGCAGTTGCACAGAGCCTAAAGCAAGAGATGGATTACATTCAAAAGCAATTTATAGCTGTATTCTGCTTATGCGGAGGCCTGGACTCCCAGAATTAACACCTAAGAATCCTATTGCCTCCTGCATGCCTTTTGTTTTTGCCAGCAGCTATTCCTATGGCTGATTAGCCTTGCTACCCTGTCCTTGCAAACTCACACGATCCTCCCTCCTTCATTTCAGTCAGTCCTAGGGCTCTCCCTTCATCATTTCTGAGGAGCACAGGAGCAATGCCCTCTACCACCACTAGCTGCAGTTCTGTTGCTGCTCAGTGTCTGTTCTCAAATTGTACTAGGGAAATTTTTTTTTCAGATAATTATTTTTCAGACTGTTAGAAACTCTTTAGATTAATTTAGGGAACAGAATAGTCTTAGAGCCACTTCTAAGCAGCCAGTATCACCATAACAAAATGCTTCAAGCACACCAGATCTCCAGAAGCCCCTTTAGTCTGTTCTCAATCCCCATTAAAATTGCAGCAGCAGTTCATCTCCCTAGAACTACGTTTGTTTTGAAAAACACTGAGACCACATCATATGTCTACAATGCAAAGCAATCTCCCTACAGCTGCAGCTGCACAGAACTCACTTAATATGTCACAGTCAATCTGTAGCACAACTAAAGAATAGAAATCCAAAGGAAAGAGGTAGGTTTGTGGGATATCCATCTACAAAGAATGGTATTAAGGCGCATTAGACTGCTGGATATAGCTAAAACTTCTAGATTGGCTGCTGGTAATGTCATAGCCACCCGTGTGCCCAATAAATCTATTTTTCCTGTTTTTATGTATAAATGATGTAATGCCCACAAGCTTCCCCAGTCAGGGTTCATTATTTAACTTCTCAGGTGGCTGAAGTCTGAGGCTTTGTGGCATCTAAGGCCACCCACGATGTGCCTTCCCTGCCTAGAAATGAACTTCCTCTTATGCCTTGTTTTCTAATTGGCATCCACAGAATTAAAAATCCAGTGACCACTCCATGACATGGGAACACTTGGGAAAGTATCTCTGGAATGATAAAGCCATTCTGAACCCAGAATAATGTATGTGCTTAAACTAAGGCCTTCTCTGATAGAAAGGAGACAAGTAGAGCCAGATTTTGAAATGAAAATCCCCCAATCAGTACCCTGCTAAGAAAAACCTCAGTTTTCATGAGCAAACATGTACTTGGAAAACAATACTTTCCAAACCAGATTAAGCCCTTAGTTTATCTAATCTAATATTCTACCTTTGACAGAGGTTTGTCCTGAATTCTCTTTACTAACATCAGAGTGCCTCCTTACTAACATCATAACGCAGCTAAGACATCTTGGGGGCTGGGGGTTGTCACTAATAGAATCATGAGGATTTACTTCTCTCCTTTTTTCTCACCTATTGGCATCAGGTGTCCTCACTGATAATAAATGTCTCATTTAATCCTGTTTAATCCTGTTAAACTTGTATCCTCAGTGTTGTTTTTCCTAAATGTTTATAAATCCAAGGAGTTAATCAACCATGAAAAACAGTTTCCTGTACACAGAGCCTTTCCTACACTGGTCCAATTGGCCCTGAGAAATCAGCCTTTACCATAATACTGCCTAGTGTCATTGCACCAAAACTAGATGTTTTCTGTTAATATCTGTGATCCTTCACTTTTTGGCAGGCTGAAATATTGTGGTCTATTAGTAATTAAAATAAATTGAATAGAGCAGTGCAGAGGTCAAATTATTACTGTATAAATACTGATTAGCATTCCTTAAAATGTGCAAATCCTTAAAGCTCGAAAGGATAGTCTTCACAAATTACAGTTACTTTCATGAAGCTAGAATCAAACATCTCAAAAAAAAATTAGCTTTTAGAAGGGCCTTGTCCAAAGGCCACTGAAATCTATGAGAATTGACTGCATCCAAAATGTTTAGATTAAACTTAGAATTGTTTCCTCACTACTATAGTTATGATTCTCACTGAGGAAATACAGCATAAAAGACAACAGTAGATATACGTACATATTTATAGCTGAACATACTTGTATTTGCAAATACATGCTGCAGGCAAGTTTACTGTTCTACAGTACTAAATTCATGCACAAGAACTTAAGATATTTGCTATTTAACTTCAGTCCATATACATCATAAATTTTTTTAAAAAAAGAGACGGCATTATTTCTTCACAGAAGAATATCTCATTAAGAGAATTTTTTCAATCTACAAGGTTGTGAGTGACTAATACATCCTCTTTATCTTCTGAAAGAACTTTAGCAAAAAAAAAAAAAAAGAGAGAGAGAAATGGATTTTTATGCTGTAGACAATACAAGTGGCTCCTGTGCTTTCTCACAGTGAAAATGTTTGAAGAATGTTTTTGGTCAGGATGTTTCCAGCAGAGTCTCAAAACAGCATTCTCCTTTCTGTGTATTGAATATAAACCAGAAATTAAAAGGTGGCAACAAGAAGAAAATTCATGAGGAATCTTTGTGTCCTTGGAAGCACTTTTTTTAGTCAGGGAACAAGAAAGGTCTGTTGTGCAAGTGGAGCTAGTCAAAGGATCTGCACCCACATATCTCTCCCTTTATTAGTGTTTTCTACACCAAATATATATTGACCAGGTTTTCATTACTATAAACCTCTTCTCCCTCACCTTCCATCTGGTTTTTATGTCCTTGGTTTATTCTTAGGGCTTGTTACCTTCCTCTGTTTTCTCCTTTTTTTTATTAGCCTTATTTCTGGAGAGGCAATGTGTGAGTAGCATGATGCAGGCAGGACTCAGCAAGATTACCTTTGCCTCCCAGTCTTCGCAGTGACTTGGACATTACCTTTGTTTTTCTTCCCAACCACCCAATGTTTTTGTCTAGATAGAGAACTGCACAAGGCACAGACTATCTCTTTTGTGTGTACTCTTCATTAGCTAAAAATACCCAACACAGCTTGATGCTTAGAGCTTACATGTGCTGCCTGTCTTTTAGGAGCTGTGCACCCTGCATAAGACTCATTGCCCCATTCAGAGAATGGCATGGAGGTTACTAAGCGAGTCCCAAGTGACTAAACGAAGTTCCAGTGCTATCTTCCAATCTCTTGCTAAAATTATGAAGTGATGTTGTTTCCACAGAGGGTATGAACACAGACTTTCAGCCAAGACACAGACTTTGCAGGAGGGCAGATGACACGTGCCAAGTGCTTAGGGAGGTCCTTCGTATACACAGCCTGCCATGATAGCTGGCCACATTTGGCCATCTGGAAAAGTCGCAGCTTTTTGCAGACCTGCTGCTTACACTCAGAAAGCAGCACCATGATGACAGCCTGGCTTAAACTGTCCCCTGTGCACACACAAGGTCTGCTGCTTCCCAAGTCTCAAGATATCAGTCCAAGACCCCAAGGGTTGCATTGTCGAAGGCAAAAAATAAACACCCAGGCATTACAAACTGCTGCTGGGCACCCTGGATTCCCATGAGAAACTTGCAAAGTTAGCTAATCTGCGTCACAGCAGTGTGCAAACTGGACGCTTGGATGGTTTAAAAATACTGCCACAGATTTCCCAGGCCATATATAGTTCACACATCTCACAGAAGCAGGAAGGAGCTGCAAAGAGACACAGAGACTCAGAGAAGGAAGAAAGTAACAGGGGATGCAACTGCCAGTGTGCAACAAAATAGGTTAAAAATAGCCTGCTGCTGTAACAGCTCTCTAGGAAAGGGGATGAGGCAGCCGCTGGTACTCTCTGCCATCTCTGGGCAGTCTCTCAGCTGGTCTATTTTCTGCCACAAGGAAAAGGACAGGAAGGAAGCTTTTGTTTCCTGTAAACAGAGAGAAAATTACAGCTATTCTTGTTTTGACAACGGAAGGGCTCAGTGAAGCTTGCACAGCAATTCATTCCTGACAGACACCTGGCTGCCGTTGTGGGAATACCTCCCAGATTGGTGGGCTGTGGGGGAGCCAGGGGGGTCCCTGAGCAAAATGCAGCCTTTGATGGCTTCACACTAGACATCTAACAGCATCATATGTAACCTCGAGCAATCTGATGCCATGCTACCTCAAGTGGAATGCAGTCTGTGTTTTGATAAATGCTTTTGGAACAAGTCTCATCTTCCTCCCATGTGCATGTTGAATCCTGACCTTCAGGCAAAGTTGAGCTGTCCAACCCTACACTGGTGAAACAAAAATGTTTGTTCTGCCCTTTTCAGATCCGTTAGGAAGGAAAAGCAGCTGAGTGCCAAATGATCTCTATATACCTCTATATCTCTGTATTTTCCACCACCTTCTCCTAGGCTGGTCCCTTGCAGTGAAAGTGAAAGAATATGACAGCATTTGTAACTATGTCAGGCTTGGTTCCGGGAGTGAATTTGTTTGTTGAGATTTCCAGAAAGCAGGTGAGCACCACATAAGCTGTGGCTTGGGTGAAAACAAAGACGTCCCAAAGCCCACACAATTAATTGCAGGGTCAGTTTTAATTTGTTTGAAGTACTATGATTTTTCTTTTATTCTTTGTCACTTCCATCCTGCAGGCCTGGCTTTCCAGGCCACAAACAACTTCTATCAATTCCTAGACTGTGATACGAGGCACTGAGAGGGGTCTAAGCCAAAAGCTCAGATTCCAAACATCCCTGAACTTTGGAGAAGTTCAAATCAGAACACACATCTTTAGTGAGAAGAGGAAAGCTGTAACATGATCCCAGCCCTGTGCAATAGAGGTAACACTGAAGAGTGGTCTGAAGGTGACTTCCAGAATATGCAGTGTGGAGCAGAGTGGAGGAAGAGAGGAAAAAGCATGAAGACATTTTTCATACTTAAAAATTAAATGCTCTAAAAACAAAATGGGAATGATGTTGTCTGCGGGAGAGTAACAAAGGTTGCTGGCAGAGTAAAAGGGGATAAGAAATGTGGTTGAACTCTGAATGGAAGAAGGAGTGTACCAAAGAGTCTCATAGGCTGTCAGGTGCCAAAAGTTGGGAAGAAGTAAGTGAATGTAAGTGAACAGCGGCACTCCCTTTGTGTGCTGCTGACCGCACGAACTGCAACATTTCTGTCCAGAGGGGCAGCTCTCCATCAGCTTGCATCACAGTTCATCATTTAGGCTTATAAGAATGAAGGCCAGGCACTAGCAGTATCAGGCTGCACAGACATAGATGCCTTTTTCACTCCATATGAGAGTATGCACTATATGATTTCTACTTCCGAAAAGGCTTCTGGATAGCTTGCAGAAAGGCAGCTAACAGCCTAACTCGGTTTGCCCAGTAGTATGGTAATCCACTGAGTGTGCTTGCACATACCAATCTCTGTATGCCCCAGGAACAAGCCCTGCCTATGCCTTTGTCTGAACTTAGAGGCTATCAGGCTGCAGGACTGCAAAGCAACCCTCACCAGATAGGGTAGCCACACTCAACATTTACACAGGATGAGGGTTTAAGGTCATAGCTGCCCAGGCCATGTTTTTAAGAAGTGAGAATCACAACCTTGGGCCTGAACATGAGTGTGGTGTGCATTACAAGGTGACTGTGTGTGTGCCTGTGGCCGTCTCATGGGCCACAGGAATGAATTCCTGGAGATATTTAACTTCCTTTCGGCTTGCTGCCAGCAACCTTTTAGATGGCTTTCAATGCCATCCCATGACACCGGCCACAAAGAGTAAAGGATAGCTTCCTGGCTCTCACTTCCTCAGTTAATGAACACCACCACTAATTAACTGACAGTAACATGTAGCTATTCTTGGCCCTAGGTGGATCTTACTGAGGTCATAATGGTTGTGGGTAACGTAATTTATTACTCTGTAAGGCACTTCAGGATACAGTGCATGAAGACCACTCTGAAAGTGCCAAAGCAATAATACAAGTCAAGATTTTCCCCAGTAAGGTAATATGTTCCATACTCGCTGTGCCTCAGAGAAATAAAGCACTGAAGTTACACTGGTTCCAGTGGAGCGCTGTAAAGATTTCCAAATACGTCTGCTGAAACAGAGAACTACTGTGCTAAAGAGGTAGGTCCCTCTTTGGAGCAGAATTGCAAGGCTCTTTTTTTCTTCTTAAAAAAAATCTGATAAGTAAAAAATCCCACCTTGCGAAAAGGCTCCTGGATGCCAAATAGAGGAATCCAGCTTTGGGAAGGTGGGAGGCTCTCTGTGCACAGCAGCTGGGGTCATGTAGCCAGGCCCGCGTTAGGACTTGAGCTGTACTCTGGGTGAACGCCACTAAATTAGCTGTACGTGATGCTGCATTCCCTCTTTTCTTGGAGGATCAAAGTTGCTGGATCAAGTCCCAGCTTTCTGCAGATAAGCAGGTCACAGGATTAGTTTGCACCTATTTTCTGCTTGTAATACACCATGTTATAGATTCCACTGGATTTTCTAGTTTGTACCCATATACACTGGATACTTATGGTCACATTTTTTCCCTTTAGTCATCTGAGCTACTCTAGTGTCCCAAGATACTTCTACAGATGTTAACATCAATACAGATTCTCTGGCAGTATCATTCACATCTGATTCTTTTTCTATAAACTACTACCACTGTTCTGGCCCAAACCCTCATTATGATTCCCTTGTTTTATACAAAAAACTCATTTTATCATTCAAAAGGCCTCTCGCACAAGCACAGCAGTAGGAGGGCAGGTGCAGCAACTCAGCAGCATGACTTTGATTAAACTTTTTCTGAATGGTGGAGGAAGAAACGCAAGGCTATCTAGTTTGGTAAGCAATGATGCATCCATAATTTCTAAGCAAAATGCCTGTGAAAATTGGGGGAAGGAGGAAGATAGTAATAATTGGAAATCCATTTCACTTGTATAAAAGTGTCAATGAGTTGTTTATCTGCAGACACACTGCAGGCTTCACAAAGGCACACAAGTTACAGCAATTAATTACCAGCAGGATCTGGGAGACTGCCTCTGTGATGAAAACTTGTGATCAACCAGCAACAATGGAGGACTAAAAACTGAATAGTAGAATGTGCACATATATATTTTTCTTTAAAAAGATAACATGGTTTTGTGTCATAGAATTCTGTAATAAACTGATTGTCATTTTAAAAGTTGCTATTTTTTAAGCAACAGATACATTTCTAATATGTAAGTGATAGCTTTAGGGTGCGTCAGTTTTTTTACGCAAGCAGTTTATCTGTCAGTAGAAGCAGATACATGTCAAAGCCTTGCAAGAATGTATATCAAAACTGGCAAATACTTTTGGATTAAAAAAAAAAGCAATAGAATTGAGAAAAAAATTAGTCTCTTCAGAATGATTTCTTTCATTTTGGAATGATCTTTCATGATCTAATATTCCTCTTTTAATTAAAAAAAAAAATCCCTGAATCCAAAGTATTCTGTTGATTTAAGGTAAATACTTTTCCAGTTCTTACACCCATATAGGAGTAAAAGATAGCAATATGCTCCCAGTGTATTGTCCTCCCCAGAACATAAAAAGTTTTAAAAGACTGAGTGAGGGATAAATAAATTCATTTCAACAGAAGCATCTTAACAGCAAAGAAAAAAATGTGACAATGCTCTAGATAAAGAGAAATTATTTAGCATTTAAATGTTTCAGTTCATCTGTGAAAAGTACACTGAGCATAATAATGGAGTAGCACTGAATTAAACTAGTACAGTTCCAGGGAGACTGGAAGCATCCTGGAAATTTTGGCTTGGGATCCTTCTTTATGACATTCTTTGAAAATATCTGATTGCTGGAGCAATGAAGACCATTCCCAAGATAAATGTACTCATCATAATTATTTTAATAGGCTATTTTTGACATGGCTGATTGATTGAAAATGATTTCCAATGAGTGATTTTTAAAAGTGATGCATCTGTCTTTTCCTGTGAATAGTTCAGTTTCCAAAGACACTTACTATTTAAAATTATTCATAACCTCTTCTCAAAAATATTTTTGGCCGGGAGATTGTTCAAGGGACGTGGTGCATATTGTCCGGGGTATTTCTGAGCTATGTTCATCACAGATAATGATCATGGCATTTTCTGTGCTCTGCTTAGTGGCTGACTTAACACCTACAATCAATGTTTTGAAAGCAATGCTTCCAATGGTTAACTGAAAGTTTCCTTTCCACTTTTTGCAGTAGTCACCGAAGATCAACTGTTTTCAAGACTACTGTAGCCAAGAAACCAACAAATAGGTTTGCTAAAATGTTTCCATGCAGAAAAAAGAAAAATGAGCAGAATAAAGTTCAAATCGATGCCAATAAACTGTATTTAGTACAGTACAGTCTGTTTCACATAGCTGTGTTCAGAGGTGAGGAAAACGTTTTTCTCAGTTTGGCCTCAGAAAACTGTCAGGAAACTTCTAAGGACTCCCTATAACAGAGTGAGCTTAAAACAGCAGGGATATACAGCTCCTTTTAAGTACTTTATAGTAAAGAAATAAGGGACCATATGGAAGTTGCTTACTGGAGAAGGTATTCCCTTTCTGTATGTGGCAAGTCACAAATTCAAAGCAAAAAGTTGCATGAAGTGGAGCTGCAACTCTATATCTAAGCATGTAATTCAATTATAAACAGGTACCTTGGCCATTAGCCACAAGACAAGAAATTTCCAATTAATCAGTTTTAAAAAAAATTCATATTTAAAAAATGAAAAGTAAAAATCCAAGACAAGCCCTTAACTGCAATCCAGTAACAACATACAAATTTGTTTATCTGAAATATTGTTGCTAGAGAGTACTTTACCCTTCTAGTTACGACAGTAAAAGATTCTTGGTGTATGAAAGGGGAGGGGTGAGACCAACATTTTTTACTCAGTTGACAATCTAGTTTTTGCAGCTTTTCTTGATCTGAACAATTTTTCTTTTCAGAATGGAATCTGCCTAAGCCCCTTACCTTATAACACAGCTATAAGAAGCTAAATTAAGAGGCAACAGGAATGAGCGCATGCTTGTACAATGAAAAAGCAAATAAATCTTCAATCATGCAAAATGAGGTTTGTGAAGAAGTAAGGATTTACCTTGCACCTTTCTACACACGGTTATTAGTTTCATTCCTTTTTAAAGCAGGACATGCGTAAAAGAGTCAAAGACAAATTATGGCTACAATCTGTATTTGACACCCCAGTGTCAAAAAAAAAATAAAAATCAGAAACACTTGTAAGATCATGGATGGGTTTTTTTGGATTTACAGATGTCCATTAGAGTAAATTTTAAAAAAGAAAATGCTTACCACTAGCAGAGTCCAGTCCGCACCAGGGAAGGTTCAAAACTTTGTGCTGTGAACTGAGGCTGAAGAAAAAGTCATTACAAAATTAGCTCAGCCGAACTTAACTTAGCCTAGTAGGAGACTCTCCTTTCTACCTGTTAATTTAGACAGTAAGTTCTCTCCAGCCCCACAGCCATCTGCATCTCTTTAAGTTGTCATATTCGGTTTGATTGAAAATGTCACATAGTAAACAAAAAAAAAATCTGGAACTTTGAGGCAGTTGGAATCTTACTGACAAGTTTTCTAAAAATCTAATCTATTAAAAAAAAAAAAAAGCTACACAATGAAACCAGTTTCAAAACATTTGGATGGGGTAGGTTTTATTGAATCATGGACTGTATAGTAACTAGTTTACAAAGGTCAGCCAACTACGTTAGCCAAGACAATTACAAATGTCATCCCAACACTTTTATAATCTGAGTTTTTGTAGCATTATTTGGAATCATCCTCCAAATAGTCACAAAACAATGAACATTTTTCAAGTTGAATCATTACTCAGGCATTGCTGTCATCTTCCTAATGTCACCACATCAACCTGTCAGTACACTGTAATGGAACACATTTGTACAACAGTTTATCAGAGTGCCTTGTACTGGAATATTGTAACTCCCAGCAGTCTTGAAATGCTTTCTTGAGTCTTTGTATATTTGCTATGCCATTTTCACATTCAAAGAGCTCTGTGATAGAAATCCTGCTCCTGTGCTTATGGAAACATTCAGTAATTTTACTCTTACCAAAACAACAAATGAAATAAAACACATATTCTCAGAGTAGAAACACAACTACACATAGTAAGGCATATATAACATCTGCCAATGTATTCGGCTAAAAAGCATACAAGATATATATGCTTTATGAAAAATCATGTCTTCTATTCTAACCTGTAAAATGGTTATAAATTTGCATTAAAAATAGAACAAAATATTCAAGACTAAGAAATTGAAGACAGTATACTGAAGTGTCCAAATAAAAGTTTTATTTGAAAAGAAGATCCCATGTCTGCACACTAGCCTCATCTAAAAAAATCTCAGTTTAAAAGGCAGGTAAGTTAATAACAGTATTTTTCTGCTCAGTAGAAATTCCAGGTTGATACTACTGTATTTGATTTCCTGTATGAAAATGGGACATGAAAAGCAGTGGCTCCTCAGATCTACAACAGAAGACAAATCATAATTCTGAAAAATCCCTGGGAATTTCAATTTTACGTGGCTGCATGTCTTAGCTTTAAAAACATCTGAGGATTTATGCTCCACTTACAGAGACAGTAAAATTGTGACTGTATAGAAGCACTTCATAAAATCCTTGCATAAATTTTTACCTATAACTAAAGTATATAGAGTCAACAAAGCAAAAACTGGAAAGGTTAAAAACATTTTATTTCTCATTCTAGCATGACTTTTTTTTTCCTTAAACAGCAGCATATGGGAAGTTCCTCTCTTTTTAATGATGGCACAAAGGGGTGATACCATGTCATTGAAGAACCCCATCCTGCAAATTATTACGTTCTATTACCTTCTTTCACAATGTACACAGGTAAAGGATGTCTTTTTCCTTTAAATAACTTGTAATAACTTAATAATAATTCTTTTAATCTAAACAATGACTACCATTTCACTGTAGTGTTAAATTTATAAAGTGCATAAAAATCTGACTTTGAAAGCTTTGTACTTTCAAAATATACACTATAATCCTGGTCACCTGTTGACTCATATCTTTCTATTACGGTAAAGTAAATTTAAATCTATATTACCAATTATTATGAATACAATTTTTGTATCTATAAAACAAAGAAATAAGGAGCCTAATTCTTCTTCCACTAGGGCTTTTGATGTGAAACTCCACTAAATTCAGCATGAATCTTCCCACTGGTTTCTCTGGAGTTTGATGCAGTTGTGAAACAACTGAATCTATGGTGTATCTGCATAAATACACACAGAGAAGTTTGATACAGAAAAGTTATCATTTCACACAAAAGCATATATATAGAATGGCACCCACAAAGCCTGATCATCACAGCCCAGCCTGAGCCCCTCTCTGCAGTGGGTGTGTACTGTTAGGAGGTCTACACAGACTCAGAAGAAAAATTCTCCTTCCTTATTTTATCTCCATTAAGAAGAATGATGTATGATGTGACAAGAGCATGTCTTCTGATCACATACTACTACATATTGTATATATACCATACAATAAAAAGGAAGTGAAATATTTTTAACAAGAAAAATCATGTGACTATCATAGTTAAAATAATATCCTACTATAAAAATGCTGATTTCTTATAAAGCACCTTTCATCTGAATACCTTAAAGCATTTTACCTGCTACAACCCTACTGAAAATTTTCCCTCGCTCGAGTTAGGTAAGTTTTTATTTGATGACCAGTAGAGCAAACAGAGGAACAGCAGGATAACTTACAATTCTAAAAGTTGTATTTCATTACTGGCTCATCATGGTATACCATCTGCATCACACATATTTGAGTGTGTCACAAACACGCTGCAGAATTATTGATGATAAATGCTGAAAAAACATCACTCTTCCTCACACACATATATACATATGTGTATCTTCATGCCTATGGTGGCGCAGCACAAGTTTTGATCCTCCAGTGAAAACCTGGATGCAAGATCTGATTTTACATGCAAGATGCAATGAAACTGCCATTGCCAGATAGTATCAAAAGAGTACAAAATAATCAGAGTGAGATAATTTGTGACTTGAGCCAACAAATATGTCTTATTGCAATATGTGAAGCCAGGAGAGTTTTTGCTGAGCTTTTGCAACTAGCAGAGTAGATAAAGCATGCAAACAAACTAGAGTCAATTTTGGTACAATCAGCTGAACAGCTGATGTTCCTGCACACAGTTATCTCATCTCAAATGTCATTAAAAAAATTAATGTTCTCTTCCCCACCTTGCATTGTGTTTTTTTTTACAAGAAAGAAGAATTGCACAAAACAAAGTGTTAATTCACATTCAGAAAGACTGAATTGGGGCATTTTGTTCTCCCCCATCTGAGTTTCTCTTGGCCTACAAATCTGTACCACCCAAGATCACAAATCACAATATTTGTTTTTCAGTGCATGCTATTTTTCATGCTGTATCAGGAACGCCTATCCACAGCTGGCTCCTCTGGTCCAGTTTTATATTTTCTGCTGAGGAATGGCCTAAAAAAGGGAGAGGCTGGTGGACTCTGAATGCATTTCTATTTTTCATATTCACTCTGTCCCATAATCCATCTCCCCATTTCTTCTTCCTCTCTCTCCTAGTCTGGATGAATTCTCCACCAACTCTAAACTAGTTCCCCTGGGGTTGCATGCAACTGCCACTATTTGCTTTCATGTTACTGGTGAAGCTAGAGTGCAGTGCAGTTTAGCCATTCCCAGTAGATATATTATTAAGAGAAAAGGATTTGCCGATACAAATTTGGAGGTATAAAAAAAGTTATTCCTAGGTTAAGAAATCTTGGATAGTTGTAGACAAGGATCATCTTACCCTACCTTTTGGAGGCTATAATATTTTCCCAGCTCCCTCTCTATAGGGTCTAATAGTAGCAGCCGCATTTGGCAAAAACCTATCTTCCGGAGTCTGAATGTGGAAGAGTTTTGCACATCTATCATGTTCATTAGTATGAGATTTGGAAAGAGACACCGCACTGTAACTATGATTGAAGTAAGGGATGTGTGAAGATTTAATGCTGAATGTCTAAATACAGCTTGGAAATATATTTCTACAAGAATAAACCTGCTTTTCAACTTAAAAGGTATAGAGTATACATTCATTTAGGACAGTGATGAAAATGAACATAGAAATCTTCATGTTGACATGCTCAGATTGGTGCCACTATTTTGATCTAATCAGGAAAGGAAATGACTTACATGACTTACAAGCAGGGGTCAACAGCTTCAGTGAAGCACCAGTCGGGAATGTTTCTATGGCTGGACTCTCATGGCAGCATTCAGTCACATCTATAGTACCTTCTCAGGCTCCCAGATGGCTAGAAAATATAGAGCCAAAGATCAAAGCAAGAAGAAAAAGGTTACAGTGAAAGTTGAAGAAAGGCTATTTTCTTCTTTTCTGTTAAACTGCTGATGACAAGTCTGTTTTGTTCCCTCATGGGTTTCCACAGTACCTCCTACACAGTTCTTTTCTGGCTAAAAGATCACTAACTTCAGTTGTCCCTTGTAGATCATTAATGCTTTTGCCTTCCAGAACTGTTTCATCTTCAAAAATGCTCACCTTCTGATTATTGCCATTTATTGCCACTACACAAGCCACTCATAGCCACCCAGGGAGAGCTTGTAATGCAAAAGACAAAGATGCAGGTGGGAAGTTCTTTACACGTCAAATTTTGGTGAAGTGGGAGGGAGTGACAAGAAGGAGCAGCCTTGGGCATGCTTCCACATGGCTGTGTGCAGGTATGCCCTCCAGCCATATTCTGGCTCTGTGGAAGAAGAAAGTACCAGTCAGGAAAGCCCCAGAGAGTACCACTGTGCACTGTAGCAAGCTATCGCTGTTCCCCGTGGCAACACTAGTGCCCGTCTAGGACAAGGCAGGATGCCAGAGCCTTACTGAGACGATATGCAGACCATCACACCATCTAACTTTAGCCACTGAACTAAGGTGGCTGAGAGAGGAAATCAGTCTCACGAGGCTTCCCCTGTGGTCCACGTCCTCCATGGGGCAATTCAGAGATAGAGACTAATTTAGGGATTGGTATTAGGGAATGTGAAAACACTCACACTTTTGGCCACTAAAGCTCATTAGGATTTTACCCACAGGTCTCTTCCAGACAATGGCAGGTCAGCAGGTTAGTGCCCCCCACATCACGACACAGCACTGGCCCCAAATGCTGCTGAGGGCGCTGTACCTCTGGGGCCCTCAAACCACTCACAGCCACATCAAAGGGCTCTCCCCTGAACTCACTTACGAGTTTACTTTAAAGTCTGCCCATCTGAAAAGTACAGTGGCATTAAATTGTATACACAGGGTTTTTTTTAAACAAACAAAACCTCCAAGTCTGACAGGCAGGGGCAGAGATGGGATTAGGCAAACATCCTATACAGAAGGTTCCTCTTTCTGTCTGTCAGCTCTAAGTGCTTTCTCTCACAGAACTATACAGTACTAACTGAGCCGGAAACAGCTATTTAAAAAGTGATTATAGTGTGACATTTTTGTTTGACCTAACATCAAGCCATGTGCAGCCTGAATGTCAGCAAAGCTATTTACTATAGAAACAGGTCCTAGAACGCTTAAATGTGTGCAGTGTCTTAAATCTGCTTGCTGTCTCCACTCAGTGCACATGAATGACACTGAGGCCAAGCTGTAAAGTACAGTGCTCCATAAGCTGGGATGATTGACTAATATGTTGGGTGGCACAATGCATTCAGCTAGAGGCTCCCAGGAAGGAAGACAAAATAATGGATAATTAAAGTCAATCTCAGGTTAGAAAGCACAGGCCCGTGCAAAAGGCTTCCTTGGATTAGCAAGAGAATGCCAATGGACCTGTTTCTTCCTCGGATATTTGAGGAGCTCAAACATTTGGACAAAAATAACAAGTCCTTTCTTTTTTTTTTTTCTTTTTTTTTTTTGCCAGTGCATGAGATGCATCAGTCACATGAGCGAGGAGCGAGTGCAGCCCTGAGCCAGTGCTACAGTTTGCCGCTACAGCAGTCTCCTTCAAGCTCACAGCCTCTGCAGTACAGCCCGGTGGCCTCAGGACTCTGGACACACAGGGATGACAGAGCCAACTCAGGCTGACCAGTTGAGGGTGCCATGTGGGGTCACTGCGGGGAAGAGAGGCTTCAGAGCTGTATCACCAGTGTTTAAAATAACAGCCGAGCAGTGGGGGAGCAAGAGATGGCAGCTCGTTATGTGAATCTCTTAGTGTGCAAGAACCAACAGGAATGACGTGGGTCAACATGCTGCAAAAGTGCATAAGCATATACAGTTATAAAGCTATATATAAAGTTGGCTTATCATGAGCTCCCTCCAGAAGACAATGAACTAGTTTACAAGGGACAAAGACAAGTATGCTTATAGGTCCTTAATGGGACTATAGCCATACAGTCGGACAGTGTTCCGATCTGATTTTCTTCTCAGAGCCCAGAATAACAAACAAATCAGTGTGCCTTTATTTTGAAAAATGTTGCTCAAAGTAATAAGGGTGGGTGGGGGAACTCAAAAGGAAGCAGAACTGTGATAAAACTCCCATTTTGTTCTTTCTTGTATGTCAGAAAAAAATTTACATTATAATTCAGAGTGCTTTTGTGGCTTTATTTTTCTTTACATTGTTACATGCCCGATCACATCTGATTTTGGAAGCTAAACAGAGTCTGCCTTGGCTGGCATTTGGGACACTGTTGAAAATGCAGCAGACTTTGGGCAGGATCTGTATTCTCATTATATGAATATACAGTGCCCAAGAGCATGTTTTTTGTGTGTGTGAACAAGAATATTCACAGTTTTCCATACTTTAAAATACTGCCCTGCACCAGATACTGACCGAAAATAACAGCATGAGTCTTAAGTGGGCATGTTTCAAATAAAAAAAGGGAATGCTTGTGAATACTAGCTACTATTCTCCAAAGAGCACAGAAAAACCCTTTGAGCAAACTGATCATCAGGTCATCAGAGCCAGGAAAGAAATTCTTTAATTTCTGTCTGTTTGCTATTTACTTTACTAAGTGCTGACAGTGGCAGGGGACTGTGAAAATCCCTTCAAAACTTATTTAAGTATAATAAGTGTAAACAATATAAGCTTTTTAATAGAAAAGATATGAGGGGTAGACAAAGGTTTTTTTCATTTTATTTGGGGTTCCCTGTTGTTTTTGGTATTTTCAGTGACAAAGGGCTTAATTATCATATAAAGGTTCCTTACTTCTTGCTATATCTTAGAAAATTCCAGAAGATCAAGTCCAGCCTTCTATGATTTTGCTTGGAGGCTCCCAAGCAAGAGTTAAAACTTTAACAAAACTTTCCTTTATTAAAAATGTTAATTAGTCATTCAGGTTAAACAAGTATCACTGAAAGAATAACAAACATGACCGAAACTCCCTTCCTTTCTTATCGAATATCATCAGTGGGTACCTCTGTGATCCTGAGTGGGTCTTGCAGCTCAGAGGGAACAACATTTTTTTGTCAAAAATTTAAAAAGGCAAAAAAGACTGTTTAAAAAAAAAGACAACAAAGACAGATAATGAACAAACAAAAAAGATATATGGGTATCTTTCTTCCAAAGCAAGGTAAGCTTCATATGACTATAAGCCTTTCCCAGGTAGATGGTCTGAGCTAGATTTATGCAGTTTTGCAGCCTTTCTTTGTTCTATCAAAATGCAAGGGATTTCTAAATCCTTATTTGGATGCATCCCCTAAGAGCAGAGAGAAACTGACAATTACTGAAGCAAGGCAAGTTGTTTTCAGTTTAGCATTTTTTTTCTAAGCCAGGCTTGTGGTTTCACTTAGAGTCTGAATGCTTCCATTCTCTGAGAAGCCCAGTGGCTTTTCCATAGCAGAAGATCAAATGATGTTAATCAGGCAGTGTGGCCTAATCCTCTAATTCAGCTGCCTTTTTACATTAGAAATGTCCTGCTCATGTAAGATTGATTTGCTCTTAAATTGACTTTTTTTGCTAAATGTACTATTCTGAAGTTCTGCTCTTGGCTCTGCAGATCTGTTTCTTCTACTTAACTAAGGAAAGACTACTTTTTCTTCTTTTTGTAGTTCTAGAAAGGCAAGTGTTAAGGGTTCTGACAGGAAACCTCCTGTTAATCACAGAAAGCCAAAGATGTTATGCAGCAGCAATAAGAAGAGCATTTTCCTTTTTGGTAGTAATCCTACAAGGTTATCTACACTTAATGAATATACTACCATTAGCTCTTGTCGACTACAGGAAGACTATCCTAAGCACAATTTCTCATCAGCCTTCTGATGCACCTTCCATTGATATTCACACGTTCCATCAAGGACCAAAACAATCTGCTCACCTTTTTTGTTCCTTTTTGTTCTCTTTTTTTGTGGTGGTGACTCTGGTGCGCAACACTGTATGACAGGCCTCTGCACACGTTACAGGGTGTAGGCCAGGAGGAGCAGTGCTACCCTGCCACTAGGAAAGGCCAGTGTGACCAGCACTACTCTGCAATGTCTCTGTGCATCTGCAAGTAGATTGCAGACCACAGGCGCACCTGAGCTGCAGGCTCACAGGAGGGGAAAGAGCTTGTTACTCCCTAATTGACTGACAGCTTATGCAGCACTGCTGAGATTGCCTTGTGCAGGCACGAGGAGGGGTCAGCTGGGTGAACCTCAAACACAGTCCATCAGACTTGGTAGGTTTTCTGACACTGTTACGCTGGAAGAGCTCCTGAGCTCTATGAGCATGAGTGGACAGGCTGTCATCACTGGTTGTGTCTACTGACCTTCACGGCAGCTCCCATTAACGAAGGTCAAATGAGGAAATCCCAGCAATCTACAGATCACATACATACATTTAACTGTATTACCAGTTCTCATTCACACATTTGGAACCAAAACTCTGAAAAGCCTAAAGACAGGCATTTCTCCTACAGGCAACACATACATCTCTGAATTTCTGCACAAACCCACAGGCTAGACTCTCCTGAAGCACTAAATTTTCACTGAAGCACATAGTCTTCAGTGTTAATGACTACAGCACAAATGAAGTTTCACTCACCTCTAGGCTGGATTTGGTCACTATTTACAGCCAATAACCAGCCAACATATGTGACAGGTACTTTCTACACGGGTACTTTTTACACTTTTAATGTTAATCTTCTCCATATGAACCTTGCCTGCTTGAACTGTAGAGGAAGTCATAATAAAAGATGTACAGCCCTTGGCACAGCCATCAGTGAGTAGTACCTATCTCAGCTGCATGGACAGTGGCTGTGCAAGGCAGCTCAGAGCCGTCTGGGCAAAAGACCATATAGCCTAGTATCTGTGAGGTGTATGACAGAGGGGAAGGAGCCACATGACATACACATGCGAGACCTAGTGTCCCTGTGGTTTGCTCTTTCTGTATTACTACAGAGGATTCTTGCACAAGCAGATTTACACTATCTACTTCTACCTGGTTGCTAAGATTGCCTCATGTAAAGGAAGATATAACATGGTTTGGAGAAATAAAATGAGCCTTTACAGTCTCTGGCAAGTGCTCTTTAATCTTTTTTCTCTTACAGAGGACACAGGGACTATTGTTCCTGCCTACTGAATCTGCGATATGTAATTACTTTGCTATATACAGTGAACCACACTTTTTTTTTCCTGTCAGATGATAACAAATGAATCCAGTCAATTAATTACCTTTTTCAAAGATATTTCACTGACACAAGGTTTGGTGTGTCCATATTAGCAGAACACATAAGAGTTTTAGAAATCCCCAGTGTTGTTACTGGCACTACACAAACCACAGGCTGATTAAGTTCCACCTTAAAAGTAGCTAAGGGTTCTGTCCCCGGTCACCTGGGCTTTGTAGAGATGATTTTCATATTATTGTGCCATGTGTAAAACAACCCCTTTCCCTCGGTGGTATTTTGTTAAAGAAATTAAAACATAATTTAAACACAGCATTTTGTAACAGCAAATGTGTTTGAAGTAGAGATTTGCGGGCAGAGAGCGCCATCTCCTGCTACTAGATATGATTACTGAGCAGTAGGAAGATATGTAATTTAGTAATTCTCCACTGGAATTTCCATCCGCTACAGCAAATGGTGAAGCAAAAACCCACCTTAGCTTGATGAATGATTGAGACTTAAGTCTTAACGTTATCTTAATATCCTATAGAGAGACTTTGCAAATCCCTACTAACATTTCTGAATTAAATTAGAAAAACTGATTATAATTGCAAGGAGCTGGGATCCCAGATTTGTTTCTGTTGTTGGGCTCCTCAGTCAAGAATAAAACCACCTTTGATTTTAAAAGAGCTAATATTTTTACTACATTATTGTCCTCTGGCCCTCCAGAGATTTAAGTATGTATTTAACATTACATATGGTGCACACATTAAGTACTTGGAAATATTCACATATAGTTATACCTCTAGCACTGTCCTGGAATGACTGAGTAAAAAGCTAATGTAAATAAGCAATTTTTGTTTGGATACAAGTTGTAAAGAATAGTTGTATTAAGGGCAAATATATTTCACATGCATATTTTATCCCACATAAATTGTACATATGTTTTAATGTATGCTTTTGAAGAAATCTATTGCACACTGAAAAACGTAAACCAAGACATTATTTCTAGCAGATGCCTGAGAATTTTTCTCCACCAATATGCTAAATGATGTTAGCGTGTTCTGCATACTGTTACCTAGCAGCATTCTGCTCTGCTTAATGCCATGAGAAACCTCAGGTCTCCTGAGCATTCACAGCTCCAAAGGATTCAAATGGAGCAGAGATTTAAGTACGTTACAAAATCAAATTGTGTATGCTAAATGCACACAGAAAACCTTCAGTGTGTAAGCCACAAAGAGATGATATGCTAATTTTGAAAGCATTTTCTAAACTTAGTGGACAGCTACAGGGGAGACTGTGAGCCCAGCCTCTTTAATGATACACAACAATCTGTTCCAGAAATGTACCTTAATGACACAGGCGGCAAGAAATTATTACACGATAAAACTGAAAATCATGCCTCCTCATATATTCTGTACAAGACTTACCCATGTTAGAGAATTGTTAACGAGTCTGCAAAAGCAAAGTTACTGGATTTAAAGGGGTATATATACATTAAAAATCTATATTGAATAGAAGCCCTCATGAATGTTTAAAAGAGAAGGTGTCTGCTACTAGCTAGCTTTAAAAATAGCACTGTTGAATGAGATTCTTTATTTTACTAACATAGAAATTATTAAATTATTATATGCTATTTCTGTGATAGTCTGAGTGTGGAAAGTACTTGACCACTTTTCAGGAAACCAGAAGGATTCAGTTTTTGGCTACAGAGTCTGCAAGATACAGCAAAAAAAATAATGAAGATGTAGTAGAAACAGACATGTAAAGAACAAAAAGATAATCAAGAACAGTCAGCATGGATTTACCAAGGACAAATCATACTTGAGCAACCCAGTCGCATCCTGTGATGAAATGGCTGAGTACATGGACAAGGGGACAATAGTGGACATAACAAATCTTGATTTTAGTAAGGCTTTTGGAATCATTTCCCACAGCATTTTCACTTGGAAGCTGAGGAAATATGGCCTGAATGAGCTGGCTGCTTAGATGGATTAAAAACTGGGCAGTCTGCTGGGCTTTGTGGGTAGCCTTAGTATCTGCCTGAAGGCCAGTAACAAGAAGAGTGCCCTAGGGGTTGATACTTGGGCCCATATGGTTCATTATCTTCTTCGAAAGGCTGGATGATGGGACAGCATGCACCCTTGGCATATTTACAGATAATATTTAGTCGGGGGAGTGGTTGACACGCAGATGGTGGAGCTTCAGATCAGAGGCACCTTAAGGAACTTAAGGATTGGGCTGACAGAAGCCCTAACAGGTCCAACAAGTAGAAATGCAAACAAGGATAAATGCAAAGCCCCGCACTTGGGGCAGAGTAAACTCTTCCATTGGTACTAGCTGCAGAGGCTGGCTGAGTAGCAGCCTTGCTGAAAAGGACCTGTGGTTATGGTGAAAGGCAAGTCCAATATAAGCAACCAGTGAGCTCTCATCCCAAGTAAGGCAAATCACATATAAGGCTACATTAGACGGAGCATAGCCTCCGCCACCCCGCTTGGGGCTGGTGAGGCCCTGCCTAAAATACAGTGTCCAGTTTTGTACTCCTCAGTTCAGGAGGAGGGGCTCCAGTAAAGGGCTACCAAGATGATCGGGATCTAGATCACATTACCCGGACGAGAGGTTGAGGGAGTTGGGGCCGCCTTGTCTTTTGAAGAGCCTAAGGGGTGGCCTAATTGTAGCCTACAGCTACTTGAAGGGTGGTTACAAACATGACAGAGCCAAACACTTCTTTGTAGTGGCAGACAATATAACATGAAGCAATAACCAGAAACTGTGGCTTGGGAGGTCCAGAGAGGACATTATGAAAAAAAATTGTTTGCTTGGACATGCTGAAGATGTGAAATTTTCATCTTTGGATGGTTTCAAGAGCTGTGAAGACAAAGCCACAGCAGGTCTGACTTACTTCATTGATAGTCCCACTTTGAGTGGGAGTCTGGACTAGGCAACTTCCAGAGGTCCTTTCCAACCAACATTTTTGTGAAACAACTGTAATACTGATGACTTTCCTGCTCTACGATCCTTGTTTATTATGTGAAGACAGCTTTTAAATGGTCACCAAAAAGTTGTGTCTGGATCTATTATTAATTCAGAAATATTGTTTAAATATACATACAAGCAAAAATAAAAAATACTCTGCCATCTGCTGATATCAGGCAAACTGCAGATGTTCTTTTCTGAAAATCAAAAATTTATTGCCACATTTAAACCATTAAATGGTATTTCAGCTGGCACTATAAAAACAGCAAAGAAATGCAACGTATTGTGAAAAAGCTACCGACTGTAAAGTAATTCAGTGTGTTACTTATTTCAAGCTATAAAAGTGATAAGAAGTGCCTGTAGCCAGACGCCAGGAGCCCCTAAACCAATTTAAACCTCTGAGTGCAGCAACTGAAATAACCACCCTCTCTTCCCTGAATAATTATTTGAGCTTGCTCCATTTCCTATGCTTTTTTTTTTTTGAGCATGCTAAATGATATGATCAGTTTTAACCTAATTAAGAGATACTCACCAAGAAGGCCCCAACAGCAATTCATTTTTGTAGAGCCCAGCTTCTACTTCGCTCAATATAATTTGTGGCAGTTTTAAGATTCTAAGAATAGCTCTTTGGGGAGTTTATAAAACGTGTGGAATTTAATCAGAACAAAACACGTTGGTCAGCAAAGTTCATACAGCCCATGCTGTATGCTTCAATCTTGACTCTTTTATCACAGAGAAGAGAGTTATATAACCCTATATACCTGACTGTGTCATATTTTCTTACTGGAATAATTTAAGTTCCCTGTCCCCTCCTACCACCCCCAGCATTATTGCTGCCCATTCTTTAATTAGCGATATTTCTGCATATCAATCGTGTGCTTGATATTACACAAAGAATATAAAGAGGCAGAGTTACAGTTCCAACAAGCTTACAACTAAATAGTCAATTCCAATCTTGCTCTTTCTTGGCAATTTATTGAAGAATTGCTAGTAATTTGGCTCACATAACAATGCCTCCTGTAATCTTTTCAATTCTCGTTCCTGTCTACAAGACTGCTTTTCTTTTCTCCACATGGAAGGATTCCTTCTTTTCGTTTTTGTATCCCTGGGAAGAATAACCCACCTATGTATCCTTTCTTGCAGCAGTCACATCCATGAATAATCTAACTTCTATTGTTGCTTTCCTCATTATTTTTGCTAAGAGGATCTGGAACATGGTTTTGAGCCTACTGATTATTTCTTTTTTCCATATTCTCACCTGACTTAGAGAAATATTATCCAGGTTTCAGAGAGTCTCTCCAGAAATGGAGACTTACATGTCCCAGTGCTTAATTCTAGCAATTTCATTTGTAGTGAAACCCACAACCTTGAATCAGCATGTCAGTTATCCAGGCAAGAGAACATTAGACACCTCAGAACAGCATCCAAAATAGCATCCACTGAGCGTGCAGTTGTGCAAAATTAGCCTATCCAATATCTAAAAAAACACTGAGGACTTAAGGAAGTCCTATTGAAGGATGTACTGTGCCAGATCAATGGTCCATGTAGCTCAGTGCCCCATTTCTGATACTGGCCAATGGGAAAAACAGTCCCATCATCTGCAATTAACTATGTAGGGGTTTCCATAGCTTGTATTTACTTCTCTTTTCACAACTCCAAAGGGATTCTGTTCCCAGGAATCGAATTCACACTTGTGACCTCCACAGCACATCACAAAAGCACCCAGGCTCCCCAGTACCACAGCCCAGGCCCTCTCCTGCAGACAGGCACCCCACAACTTCCCGGATTTGGCAAAGCTTCTACAGCTTCTTCTAAAATGCACTGGCTTCCTCTTTTAAAAAATCACTTTTTTAGATAGCTCCCTAATACCTATTTGCCCAAGGGGCAGGACTCCGCTGTGTTTCAAAGACAGCCCTGAAGGCTCAGCTAACGGAGGATAGAAAAGGCAGGTAGGGGAGAGCCAGGAGTGGGGAAGGGGGAAAGAGAAGAGCGTACTTGACCCATCCCGCTGAAGTAACGCCACCGAGCAAAAATGAATTAATCCAAAATTTGCGGGATGGAAGAAGGAGACCGTAAGGGCAAACGCAGCCCTCTGGCTGCTGCGTACCCCTGATGCCGCCGTGCCTCGCAAGGCGCATTACCTCCAAGAGCTACCTATACATTTTACTCAACCAAGAGCTTAGCGCGTTAAAAAAAATTAAAAAAAAGAAAAGAAACGAAACGAAACGGAGGGCAGGGAGCACATCTACCTTTCCCAGAGACGCTCTCGCCCGCCCGGCGCTGCGGCCGTCACGGGCAGGCGGGCGCCGCGGGAGGCGCCGCCATGGCGGCGGGCGGGCCCGGCGGCGGCGGAAGAGGAGTGGGGAGAGGCGGTGCTGGCTGCCGGGCGGGCACATGGCGGCGGGCGGCGTGGCGGGCTTGCTGCAGTTCCTGAGGCTGGTGGGACAGCTCAAGGTGAGCGCGAGGAGCAGGGCCGGGCCGGGCCGGGCCAAGGTCCTAACACGGATCCGCGGTGACAGGCGAAGCGGGGCGCTGCGCGGGGCCTGCCCCGCGCCGTTGCCGTTGCCCCGCGCCGTTGCCCCGCGCCATTGCCCCGCGCCGCGCTGGGCAGTGCTGTGGCCTTGGCCCTGCCCCTGCCCCTGCCCGCCCTGGGGCTTTGCCTGCCCCGTCTCCTCCAGCGGTAGGGCCTGGTGGAGAAACGCGCCCGCGCGTGCTCCGTTAGGAAGAAACCCGTCCTCTGGCGTTGGCAGATGCCGTGTAGTGGCGGAAGCCGCCCTCGGTCCGGGCTGTCTGCCTCGGCGCGGCGGGGTGCTCTGAGGCAGCACAGGTGTCAGCGAGGCAAGAGGCAGCTGCGCTGGGGCAGGCTAGGGGTGCGGGAGCGGGGGAGATCTCGCCCCCCCCGGAGGACTTGCGGGGAAGAAATGCTTGGAGTAAAGAAGTAAAGTAGGGGCGAGCTGATCCCTCCTCAGTTTGATGTGGTGTTTGCGGATGCTTCGAGCGTTAAGGGAGGTTCGGGCCCCCCGGAAGCTCCTGTGCTCCCTCATTGGCTTTCAGCAGCCAAGTTAACCCCGTTGTCTGAAAGCTACAATGTCTGCGAAACAGAGGAAATGGTCCCCGGTGTCTGTGAAGCAGAGAAATTGGTCCCCGGAGCAGTGCCTGGAGCTAGCCGCACTGCAGGACGTGGGCAGCGCTCAGGCGAGGCGGCCCGGGGTTTATGTGTGCTGTGCACGTGGACCCGGTGCTCGAAAGGGCTGTCACTGCTGCTGCATCCTTGTCTTCAGGTAGTGGTGTACAGGAGTCCTGTTGCAGAGCCTGGTCTTTGTGGCGAGTGTTTTTTTGGAAGCATTGAAACTTACCGAAGCATGGGACAGCAGCAAAACCAAGTTTCTGCTGGTGTCTCTAAAGTGAGATGCTCCAAACCTAAGTTTTTAGTGTTTAAGTTGTTATCATGCTGTCTTCACCCAGAGAGTGCCGCGGACAGGATGGGTGTACAGGAACGTGGAGAAGCCGGAGAGCGTGTCAGATCATATGTACAGAATGGCAGTGATGGCTCTGATGACCAAAGACAAAAGCCTTAACAAAGACAGGTGAGACTGTCTCTAGTTGTCATGACTTTCTTAATGTGCTGGAAGAGCTGCAAGCAAAATGCTTATGGCAGGTCTTGTGCTGAGGAAGAGCTTTTGAAACATAGTGAGGGTATTTGAATTCCTCCCCCCCCTTTCAACAGGTTGCTGTAACCTGGAGAGGTTAAAGGGACTAAGGACTTTTATGACTAAAATCAGTGCTGAGGCAAGTCTTTAATGCAGAGGCTCTGAGCTGGGCTTCTTGCAAGCTATAAATAAGCAAGCTGAAGACTTTCAGTTAAAAGGCAGTTTGAGGAAATAGACAATGAAGGCAAAGTCATATGCTGTGTAGATTTTGACAGACTGAGTTAGCACTCAGCAGCAATAAGGAGGCACATAAATCATAGAGCATAGAAGCAAAAACATCATTAGTATTGAATGAATTGTCAAGTATGATATGGGATCGTATTTGCTTTGTGAATTGAAAAGCTGATGAAAATAGCGAAGACTTTTGAGTGTTTTTTCTTCTTCTTCTTTTTTTTTTTTTTTCTTTCTCCAGACTGACATAGCTACAGAGTAGTGAGCATGTTTTGTCAGGTTATATTTTGAATTTGGGATGGCTCCAATCAGATTACATTCTACTTGTTACAAGGATAATGTGAAGTGTATAATGTAGTTAGCTTTTGTATGCTTGGGTTTGGGAAATGTTATGGTAACTGAGGACATTGCTCTTGAATGGTATTCTCTTGTACAAACTATATTTATACTTAAATCTATATTTACAAACAGCAGTGGCTAGAAATCAGGAATTAAAATCATGTATAGGTGGAAGCTATTTCCCTTAGCAAAGAAGTGAAAAATATTATGTACAATTGGAAAAAAAAAACCCTGTAAATATACAAAGGGGATAAATTATGCAGTTTCTTAAGATACCTTTATTAATTACAAGGCATAAGTTAAAATGCTGATAAACTAATTCTGTCTTGGCTTCTTGTCAGATGCATACGATTAGCTTTGGTTCACGATATGGCCGAATGCATCGTTGGAGATATCGCTCCTGCAGATAATATCTCCAAAGAGGAGAAACACAGGAGAGAAGAGGTATGACACATGGCCTGAAACCATATCTGCAAAGCTTTTCATGGGTTTTTAAATATTATGGTGGCAGTGAAGAGATCCTCAAAACAACCCAATACTGTCTTTGGCATTGTGCAAATATGCCACAAGTAACCAAAGTGTGTAGTGTGTGTGTTGTTTGGGTTTTATTTGTTTGGTTTTTTTGTTTTGTTTTTGGTTTTTTTTGTTTTTTTTTAATAGTATTTTGATGTTACACAGACAAAATGAAGAAGTACGAGGGTATAGAAGGAGAACGCCTGCGGTAATCTCCACACCAACCATTAATTCCTATACTGACTAGATTTTTTGTAGCCTGAGGTGTTAGTCATATTTATCAGCCTTATCAAGAAGTGGGGAGCAGAGAGTAGGCATACTTAGAAGAGTGGATGACTGTTAATGGGTTATTTATACAGTGCCAGATAACTTGAATGCATCATAAACTTTATTTAAACAATTTGCACCAGAATCCCGGTGTAGATACCAATTTTGTCATTAGTCTTTGCAGTTTGGCTTGATTTGTTTTATTTTGGCCATGTATACATCTCAACTTCTGTTTTGTCAATGCCAGTTGGTGTATTATTTGAAGAAAAGGTAAACCACTCCTTCAGTCGCAGCTAGAGGGCACCGTCATGCCTAGTAATTTCTTTTGAGGCCACAATTAGTTCTTCAGAGTGTATTGAATGTTCCAATGATTTTTTTCTCCACTTTTATGCTTACCTGTTTAAGTTTGGGGGTGAGAGTTTATGACTAATTCTAGGAGTAAACTGTTTGCTAAGAAAGTGCAACTTCAAGATCAAAGGGTTATTTAGAATTCTTTAAATGCTACCTTTACTGACTAATTTCAGTCTGTTTTTTTTCAGTGTACTTATTTAATGTATTCTTCACTAAACCAAAAGAAACCTCTTTCCCTGATGCCTCCAAAGGTTGTTTTGTCACCAAGGGTCAGACTTTAACTTGCCAGAGGGATTTACCATTTGTATTTAGGCACTTAAAGAAAAGTTTTAATACTTAAATAAGTTCACAAATTTTTCTGAAGTATTTGTAGCTCCTTCTGCTCCCATTTAACTCAGTAGGATTTTGCTGTTGACCTCATGAGAAGGAAGATCAAGTACTGAACATTTATGCTGACCCTGAGCTTTGGGGTAAAATTACACCAAGGGTAGTGGTTTCAGCAGATGGCCTGAGCTGAATTATCAGTACTCTACTGCTGAGTTCTCTTTTCCCATCTGCTCTACTGCTTATGTTGAGCTTGTTCTGAAGTTTGCTTGCTTGTTTGGTAAGTTTAATCAGCTAGCCTCACTAAGGCAGCAGAAAATTTACTTGATGTTTAAAAAAAGAAGAGTTGTTTTTTGTCAGGTAAGCCATATTGCCCTGCTAACCGTGAAGTTAGATGAACTCCAGAGCTGGAAGGAGGTGAGGAGGAATTAGACCTTAATGCTTCAGTGGTGGGGAGCAGGTGATTAAGTTCACCCATATTGTGAAACCATGTCCTATTTCTCAAGTGGAAAAGCAATCATGGCATAAAATCTTTGTTTTGCCTGTGATGTTGATTGTTTCAGAACCAGCACTGTGTTACTAGGAAACAGTAGAAATAGCACAGAAGTAAGACTGATTACCTGGAAGAACATGAAGAACATACTTGCTGGTTACCCCATTAGTTTGATATGGCATTGTGCCTTGTCCCAAGATTTTTGTTCTTGAATAAATGGTATCTCAGCCTGGGAGTATTGTCTTATTGCTGCAGAGAAAGGCAGAGCTGGTAACTGACGGCGGTTGCCTGGCATTTGACTCGCCTGTTTTGCTCTGAGCTTCTTTTTGGACTCTTGAAGTTACTGGATACACTTTCAGGTTATTTTTCTGTTTTGGACTGATTCTGTAACAATGTATTTAAGCAGCTCCCGGAAAGGATCCTCTGCCAAGTCCTCCTACTGTTCCACTGGCAGTTTTCATGGTGTACACATACACTTTTGAAAAGTATTGTGTAGTATATGCCTTTACAGACTTAGTAACAAGCAGTTAATTTTTTAAAAGATAATGATAAAGATGTGTTTGCTCAAGTCATGCATGTATGCAAATGGCTTCTTCTTTTCAGGCAGCTGTGCAACAACTGACCCAGCTTCTATCAGAGGACCTCAGAAAAGAAATCTGTGAACTTTGGGAAGTAAGCTTGCAATCTTCTAATCCTTTGCTAAAATTGAGGGTAACCTATTGTCCTCTTTCTGTTTGCCTGTAAAACTGTGCCATCTCTTATTTGACATCCAGCAAGGCAGATTCATTTGCTCACGAGATAAGGCTTTACATTTTTTAGTGAACAGTGTGAGTGAAGATGACTTTGGGATCCCTTTCAAAAAGGAACCATAAACTTTGGTAGAATAACCAGCCTTTGACCTCGCAGAGTTCCAGGTGAACCCTTTCAGGGCTTAGTTTGACAACTGAAAGAAGAGTTTGCTCTTTATATCCAATCCTCTTAGATATAAATCTGTGTTTTATTACATTGTTTTGTTGACATCTGTCTCTTTGTAGCTCTTTTAATAGAAGAAAAAAAAATGGAATCTGATTACATCATGTAGTAATTTTTTTTCCTGCTTTTTATACAAGTAATAATTTGTGCTTTTAATTTCTCTGTTATATAGCCCATTAGACTAAAATATTTAGTAGTAAGTTCTGGTTTAAACTTAAATCCGGAGTACTGATAAAGTACAGCTCTTTTATAAGCAACAGAGATTGCTGGCCAGTCTTGGATACCTTAAATCTTCGTATTGGAAAATACATATTTGGGGGTGATTTCACTTTGTAATGCAAACTCATGCTGTTAATTGTGAAGATCTTTTATATTTGCAAACAAGGGGTCATTAGATTATTTCCAGACAATCCATGTTTAGATTTACTGTGTTTTATCTTCTCCTGACGTACAATCTCATGAGGACAAGTGAGTCTACAATCTCTTGTTCACACCTTGTTGTGAACAGGGGGTTATACATTTCTTGTACTCCGTAACCCAAGGCTGTATTTTATGCTGACATTCTTACTTTTCCACTTAGACTGTATTTAAATTTCATACATATACAGCCAACTTCTGTGCTTGGTTATATCTCCCCTCCCCCCCCTCCCCTTTTTTCCCTCTATTTGTATGGTTAAATTGGCAACAGAGCTGGGTTTTCAGTGCTGCACACCAAGGTTAAAGGAGTAAATTGGCATAACCAAATTTGGGAAATATGGAGCATGCATTTGTATAGCAAACACTAGCTCCTTCTCCATTCAGAAGCTGCTGTAATAGAGCAACAAAAGTTTATGATAGATAAGAGTCAGACTGGGATTTTTTTTTTGCTTATTTTTTCCTTTGCCTCAGGCTTCTCTTCTGATTGTATAGGAGCTGGTTCAGTATGCAATTAGTTCTTCAGCATGTCAGCTTTTCATCTTTCTCATTAATCATAATTTAGCATATGTACACTTTGATCATTTGTTCTTTCTTTGTACCTTCAGGATAATTTATTGGCATTAACTCTCCAGTGTAGCAGTATCAATGTAACCCATGTAGCAACAAGTGTAATCTAAAAATCTTATATTCACATGCAGCCTCTCTAGTCTTACTTTAAGTAGAACAACCAGGTCCATCAAAAAACCCCCCAGATAATAGGAATCCTCTGATCACTTGGTATAATAGTATGCTCTAAGCTAGCCAGAGGCATTTCTGTCTGCTTGCTTTTTGTAAGTGAATGAAGTGATGGCCCCGATCTGAGCAGTGGCTGGACAAGATCTGTTGAGACTGTCACTAAGTTCTTTTTTACTGCTCTGTCCTGTTTTGACCCCCTTTTCCCTACAGCCTTGAGAAGACTTGCTTTGGACTGTACTGGCAAGTTCTCGCCAAGTCTCTCTGTGTGTGTGCAGTGTCTCTCTGTGTGGTGCAGGGGAGAAAGGTAGCAGAAAGATTCCATTGATATGTTTTCACTTCATAACTTAATTCAGAGTACATTAAAAAAAAATAAAAGGGAAAAGTCAGCACACTTCAGCTCTGTCCCGCTTTTCTCATTTTCAAGAGCAAAATCACAGTAGTCATTTTAAAAGCCACCCCTACGCAGACTGCAGCGTTTGAAAGACCAGTTACTATTTTTCCAAAGTATATTATTTTGCACTCTTAAACAACTAGGGGGACAAAATAATAAATGATTATTTCAGAGATATGCACAGTTACATTACAATAGCTAATGTTTCTTGAGGTTAATGTAAGCTGAAGTGTGCATAAGATCTGGTGGGATTTGTGCACGAGCAGATGGGTAACAGATTGATATTCCCAATTAATGGTGGAGGTGAGGCAGACCTTTGCAAGCAAACAGCCACAGTGATGAAGTTCTTTTTTATAATGCTGCCAAAAGAGTTTGTGCTTTTTGGTGACAAATGAAATGGAATAAAATATGAGTCATGAAAACAGTGTAAATAAATGGATTTGAGAAAGTGAGAGATAATATTTAAACAATTAATATATGAGGCAAATCTCAGACTGAAAGGAGGAGGGGGGGAAGGTAAAAATGTTGAAATGAAACTGCTGACTAAACTGTTGATCAGAATGTAATTGAGATTTTAAAATACCATTTAAATTCAAATAGAGTGATATACAAATCAATCATGGCTATCAAAATCTGAATTTCTCACTTTAGAATGTAAAGCTGTGAGCATAATAATAAAGCAGGCTTCTAATAGTATGTCAGACAAGCAAATGACCATACCATGTTCATTATCTGAGCATCAGTGTGCTGGGATTATAAACCGGGATCTTGCCACTATGAATGACATTCACTGTTTTCTTCACCATGCAGAGAGAGTTTGTTAATCAGTTTATTCCTGTCATAGAGCAAAATTTTGCTCTATGAAGTGGCCTAAATTCTGGTAGTAGTTTAGGGTCTTTCTTGTCTGTTTCAAATTCTGACAAAGTCCTTCCATGGTCTGTGGGTCAGTAGGAGAAACTTTTCCTGCAGTTGCTCTGTTCTCATCTTTGGAGTTACTCTGTGTATAACTGGTTATGTGCAGCTGAAAGCACAGATAGGCCTGGTGTGTACATAAGGCTCTGGTCTGATTATTACTGATGTTAATGATGATGAGGGGGGTCAGACCGGCTGAGGTGGCGAGGTGGTGATAACCCACAGAGAAAGTAGCCTTTTTCTGCGGTTGGTTTGGAAAGCCAGGAGCAGACTAGTTGAAGAGAGCTTAGACACAATGCCGTAGATTTTGAAAAAGGAAAATGAAATGGCCAACCTGTCTGCGACCATCACTGGAGGTAAATGACAGCAAAATTGTTCAAGTTGACTAGTAATGTGAATGACTCGCAAATATAAACTGACAATGAATGGAGAGAGGGAAAAGATAGCAGAGCAATTAAAGGACTTGAAGTGTTATGGGGAGGAAACAGTGTAAAAACCCTTGTCTTCAGGAGAGAGAGAAAGACATAAGCAGCTCAGACAGATTAGACCAAAGAGATTAAGAACGAGTGACAGGAAAATTGTAAGGAACAACTCCTTATAAAAATAGCAAGTGGCAGAGAAAAATGCAACATAGTTCTTAAAAATATGTAAAAGCAATGCATAGGCACACACCATGGTGATTCATAGTCTTTGCCAACCCTGAAAAGGTCTTTATATCTAAAATTGTTTTATATAGAACCTATTATTTGACTTGTACAGCGTGACTAGGATTGTCTCCATGTGATCCCTGATTCGGCAAAACATTCTGGTACATGTTTGAGTATGCAAAAGTTAATTGTGCCCTTAAATCCTATTATGCTTAATAGAACTTTAGCACATACTTAATTTTAAGTGTTTTGCTGAATAGCAGACTTTAAAAGAGAGTGAAAGAGGTAACTCTGTCTTGAGTATTTATGGAATGGCTTTTACTAGTAAAGAAAATTCTAGATGGAAAAAGAGCTTCTAATACTCTGTTTCAGAACAACAAACAAAAATTTCTTATAATTGCACATCTGTTCAGGAATATGAAAATCAGTCTACTGCAGAAGCCAAGTTTGTAAAACAGTTGGATCAGTGTGAGATGATACTGCAAGCATTTGAGTATGAAGAGTTGGAAAAGGCACCCGGCAGACTACAGGATTTTTATGATTCAACTGCTGGTATGACAAATTTCTTCTTTTTTAATGAAATCAATAAATAAATTGCTTTTTTTTTTCTGATAGACATTCAAAGCAGGTGAGAAACAGCTGTTTCACTCATTACTGAAATACACACTAAATATTTTTAGTGAAACTTATTGTGGTGTGAAAACACCTTACATTTATCTGTACATGTTGAACACGGATTGCATTTATATCGTCTTCTTTTTACATCTCTTTGGATTTAGAGAGAAACTCAGCTTAAATGCACTTGCATGCATTTAAGGATCTCTCTGCACCACTAGAGGGGTTTAAAGGAGCCTTCAGTCTTCACTGATGCTTTGACAGAAGCTTGCTTTTACTCTAAGCTAGTGTTTCACAAGGCAGTGAAGTAGACTTGCTATCCCTACACTGACTGCAGTCTTGTATGATCTGCCTGAAGTACATGTGGGAACCAGCTCAGTGAAACGCTTTAGGTGCAATTGTAGTACATTTTATTCTATCTACCACTCTTCATGCTTTCCAAAATAAATTAAATTGTTAGTTAAAATGAGAAAATAGGTAAAATAGTTGTTTTTAAAATTTTAGCAAGAGAATTGAATACCAGAAAAGGGCTATGCCTCCAAGTCATCCTGTCCTGGGAAAAAATAGGAACAGACAAACTCAAGGAAAGGACCAGCAATTTCCAGACACTGTGTCTGTAAAAGAATTCCCATTTATACCTTGGTGACTCCTTAGGGAAATAATAAGCTTTCTAAAAAATGTAATGATTTGATTGGAGAAGGAAAAAAAGGACTACATCAGACATCCTTCCCTTCTTAAATGAAGCTAGTTTCTCAGTAGAACCTACAGCATATACCCTAAGTGAACTCATGATCTCAAGTCCCTGGATTGGACTGGTTTCCTATAATAGAATACATAGCATGGAATTTTTCTGGTCAGGGTGCAGCCCTTTTCTAACTCTAAGTGTCTTAACAGAGCAAGAAATACTTGTATGAGAGTTTTTGGGGAAAATGGCTGTAACTACTTTTATAGTTACTCCATAGTTGAAGTAAAATAGAAATACTGTCTTTCTTAAAAATAATTTAGTTTATTCTGAGCCTAAAGCAATGTCACTGCCAACCCTTCACAGCCCACCTTTCACACACAGAAAAATTAGAGCATTTTAATTAATTTTTCCCTTTCTTTTCTCTTGCAGGAAAATTTGTTCACCCAGAAATACTTCAGCTTGTGTCTGTGATTAATACAGAAAGGAATCAAAAAATAGCTGCTACATGTCCTCCACATTCCTGAGGTGTTCCTAAGCAGCTGTAGCTATATCAAAATTTTTTTTGTTTGTTTTACATTCTCTGTGTTGCTTTCCCTCCTGTAACATCACTAAGTCTGCCAGGGGAGTTTTTTTCTGGGCATTAACTGCTGAGAATCCTGGGACCACTTAGATAGGAACGGGTAGGGTAGTTACATCCCAGACTATAGGTCCTGTCAAGGACAAAACGTTATAAATGAGGTTTAGGGGTTTTTCTTTTTTTTTTTTCCAAATCAGCTTCGACTAATGCAGTCTTGCCTGTGAAAGTACTTTATCTGGAGAACAGTACATTTCATAGCAGGGCAAAATAGCTATAATGCTGAATGAAATGTAACTCTCTTTGGTCACTACGGGAAAGTCTAATTATTATCTGAAAGCATACATTCTTCAGCAGAACATAACCCAGTAATAATATATCAACATTAGCAAGAGATTATTCTGCAGAAATAGTTATTCTTTAATGAAAATTCTTTTTAAGCTTTAACACCTAAATGCCTATTTAGTTTTTTATTACTTTTGAATGAAGTCTTTGGAGTAGCATAAAACTTTTGTTTATTGTCAAAATGGTGTTTCAAGCAGATTCTGTCCTGGTTCTGCAGAAAGCTGTAAAAGGCCTAACTAACACTCTCCAACAGGAAACTTCACTTCCACATATGCATCAGTGTTGCCAACTTCCAAACTAGTTGTCCCAGATGAATGTGAGAGTGTCTTGCTTTGTCCTCATCTCACGTTGAGGTCCAGTTCTGGAGGAATGCAGTTCCTCAGATTTTCCCCTTGAAAACACTTTTAATGCTAGGTAAGCTTTGAAGAATACTAAAACATCCCTATTCTGTGTATAGAATCAATTGCTGTATTCAGAAACAAACAAAAAACCAGTAAGACAGTAACTGCTCACTCTGGTTTGGTTTGACACTCTTTAATGTGTTCATTTTTGCTAGTAGGTTTGGAGTTCAAACCAATTTTCAAGACAGTTGAAGGTGGAATCCAAATCTTTATTAAATTCCAGCTTTACAGCTTTTTTCTCTACCTTTCCCAAGTGAGATACTAACTTTTTGGATAAAGTCTTTCTTTGTATATATCTGTCAGTGGGGTTCTAGTAAAGTATAAATCCACTGTTAGGGTTTTCTTTCATCCTCAGTCAGGTAAGAGAGTCTATGAGAGCATCAGCATGTGTTTGTTGGCTGTGCTGACATTTGTATTCAGTGCCATGAATGGGCATCCCTGAGGTCTCCACTGGGGAAATTCAGGTACATTTAACTTAGCTCATTGCAAACAAATCCATTCAGATAATGCACTGACTGTGACAGGTAGTCTTGTTTTGTGACTTCTAAACATGCGTAGGCTTAAGAACATACACTTAGCTAGTAACTTATTTGATACACTATTCACTGTCTTACGTAGAAGCAAGACCCATGAGTGCATTTCTCTAGAAGCTCTTAATAGAAGCAAACTTAAGAGATGAGATTGGTTTTAGAGTATGTGATCCTTAAGAAGTGATGGTTTCATTAGTTAACTTTTCTCAGTATATTTCTCTTCGGTGTTTCATACAATTCCTTACACCGTGTCTGCATTATAGCAGGGAATGGTGCCAAGGTTTATGTAAGGCCAGTATTCCAGCTCTGCCTCACCCCACAATGGCAATCTGCTGGACACTTGCACAGATAATTCATAATGCCCAAGTTATATAAAACTAGATGTGCAAGTGCCTGTACTCCAACGTAAAGCTGGCCTTCCCTTGTTCAGACAGTATGGCAATGAGCTGTTACCCACTGGTACTGATTCTGCTGTAAATGACAGTTATTCATGGAAGCAATAATGGTAGTGTAGAAGTACAGTAAGGCTGTCAAATAAAGCTGTGGTGGTGGTAAATGCCAAAATGAGCTTAGTGTGTGCATTCCTAACTGTTGCTTAGTGTAGGTGGCTGGAGATTGGGGGTTGGGGTTGGTGTAATTACCAGATAATAAAGTTTGCACCTGGAAAAAATGTGTGGCAGAGATTTGGAGCTAGCTTCTCTGTCTTCAGCATCATGTCAAATGAGGTAGCAGTAAATTCAATTGTAATTTTCTTTAAGGTAGGTAATTTAGTTGAGTGCACATCTTCAGGCAGAATAACTCCAGGAAGCATCTTTACACAAATCTTAGGTGCCTGACCAGAGCTTGCACTTTCCTGTCCAGTATGATATGTGACTGGTGCCTCTGGCAAAATCATACTTTGCAGAGTTGCTGGGAGCTTTTGCCATAGGGGCCAGAACAGTACAGAAAAATTGCAGAACATCTTGGTACAAATGAAGTGTGGGATGCCCGGTTTACCTGGGGAACGTCACAAGGCAGCAGTTGTGTCCTCTGGAGAGCCTGAAAGAGCAATGCATGCTTTACTCAGCTATAGGAAACTGACTAGTGGTTATTATGAGTTGCTTGTCATGTTGGCAGTGGTAATGCCATGGGCCCCAGAAAGGTTTGTCCAGAGCCTGGCATTCATTAGCACTTTTATTCCACTGAGTTACGTACCAGTCACAGTTTGTATAGAAAGCCAGATGTAAAGGGGCTACCAATATACTGGAAAACAGAACTGAAAACGATCTTCACAAACAAAAGTGGTTAGATAGGAACACGTAGCAAGTACTACTCCCAGCAGGACCAGTCAGCTTCTCCAGTGCAGCAGGTGGCTTCGCCAGCTAGCAATACACAGTTCTGCAGGGGGTCAAGAGCTGAACTCGAGTCAGCAATGCAGTGTTGTAAGAAAGGGTTTTTTTGTTTTTTTTTTTTTTGTTTGTTTGTTTTTTAGAAACCTAGGATGTACTCCATATAAAGTTATTGTTTCCTTCTACCATTGCAACTGTAATTGCATGTCAGTTTTGGAACAGTGCAATTTAAAAGAAATGGGAATTAGTTGGAAAGACACTGGAGGTGGATGTGCAATCAGAAAACATAAGCCATGATGAGAGGTTGAAAGAAAGGTTAGCAAATAGCCTGTGGGACCGCCGGCTCATGTAGTAGTGATGTGCACTGCTCACATATAGGAAAAGTGTGCTACACCCTGGACGTGCAATCTGTGAGATGAAATCGCCTCCTCCATGTGTTTACCCTGCTCTATTCATATCAGGGCTGTGCCTACTCATCGTGGTAGCTATTTTAACAACATCATGATGAAGATTTCTATGCAACAGAAGTGTCTCTGGCCAACCCACCTCTACTAACAGGAATATCAACACAACCTCTTTAAATTGTGCCCAATTCACTGCTTTCCCAGAAATATTTTTGTGTGTATGTACATACATATGTGCATATGTATATATATATATATAGAGAGAGAGAGAGATAGATGGATATAAATGAAGTCTAAATCATTTTCCTGACAGTGCTTGCCCTCCATGTTTTAACCTTGTTTTGGCTGCTGGCCTGTTCAAAAGAAGGTCAATATTTTTAGAACTAGAAGATATTAATTCATTCCTCTGCAGAACATTTCATTTTTACCAAACAGTTCAATCATTTTTCTTCTTTGAACCTCCAAATCTTCAAAACTTGAGCCAGAGATTTCCATGGGAAACTTCGGGCCTGGAAGGGAGTGAATGCATTTTAAAAATTGCAGGAATGACAGATTATATCCCTGCAGTTTACTTTGATATTCTACTGTGATACAGCAAGGCATAGAAAAGAAATACAGTATTACTAGTGACTGTACAAATTTAAAAAAATCCAGAGTGTAAAAGTTAAGAGAGAAATTTATTTTTAATATCAATAACTTCATTTACACAAACTAAGTTGACCAGTAAGATTTTAAATTTATGTACTAAAAACTCTGCAAAATAAGCTAGCAAACTGTCACAACAAAACTATACTAAAATAAACCTAATTAAATTTGCTTCCATGCAAAATCACACTAAAGAGGCATTTTATATAAATGTCCAAGCTAACTTATGTCCAGTTGCACATTATGAGAGGATTTCCAACTTTGTAAAAACTAAAACAAAAGCCACATAGGAAAAGAATCACTTAAAGACAAGTTTCCTTACAAGATTTTAAGCAATCTATAATGTTAAACTCACTAACACCGATTTGAAGCTTTGCCTTATGCTCAAAACAAGCATCCATTTTAAAAGTACCCAGACTGCTTTCTATTTTGCTTATACTCTTGATAAAGTTGTGCTCATCTCAGTCTGGTGAACTGAGTAATACAACATGCAGACTGACGTGCTCATTAGGCAAGACACAAGTGTGCTGTTCTTTCTTTAAAAAATGTTAAACGGTTGCAAGAAAACATGCTGAATCAAAGCTGAGAGAGATGACTAGCTCTTGGTGACTAAGTAAATATAAAGTGGAATTATGCCCAGGAGTGCAATGAAGCAGGACAAAATTTGGCGCAAAAATGAAGTACTTGCTCATCCTGGGTATTGTAACACGGGGGGGGGCCAACACTAGCAGCTCTGTAGTATAGACTGAAGGCATGGGCTCTCCAGCCTATGGCACATCTTTAGTCAACTGTTGTTTATGTATTTCTCTTAAGGCTGTAACTGCAATGAGGCTCATGCTGTTCAGTCATAAATTTACCTTCCCTTATTTTTGAGGGGAAGATACAGAGGCAAAATTATTATAGGCTTTTTTCCCCCCTCCCTTCCCTTTGTAATTAGTTTCTACTGTCGAGTCTTATCAAACTACAGAGAGCAAGCAACAGAACACACTTTTAAACTGAAGCTTTCTGTTTAGCTTGCTGATCTGTTTAGCTATGCTGATCAGCTTAGATCAGCAGCTGTGATCAGCTTAGTCTCTATATGAATAACTGGGTGTCTCTTCCCGTTCTCCTTATCTCTGCTGACTAACGGATAGAGGGCAATGTCAGACTGTATCAGTGAAAGAGAAAAAAACTTTTCTGTGACAATAAGTGATTTTAACTCCATTAGGAAACAGACCGTGTACAGACACTCCTGAGCAAAGGGCACCTAGTATGGCTGGTAGACAGTTGGTGTATGGACTATTGCTGGCAGTAGAAATCTTTGCATGGCTCTGAGTCCATCTGTCTGATGTGGCACTGGGGGGGGGGGGGGGGCGGTGCAAACCAGCAGAAAACACAGTAAAACAAAAGAAAAAAGAAACAGAGATTGTGAGAATTTTGGAGGGAAGTTAGTTAACTGAAAATGAAAACTCATTTGGTCACTTACAGTACTCTAAATTCTATAATGTTAAGTCAATTACTTCCTTGTGGTTCCTATGGCATACAAAATACCTGATGATAAAATGGCCCATCCAAAATATAAATATAGAGAGGAAGAATTTCTCCAGCACAAGGTCAGCAAGGCAATTTTGTAAAGCTGACAAAACCTTGTTGCACAAGCTGGGAGGTGAGAGACATCTAGAAATTGATGGCTGGGTAGGTCGCCGAACAGAGGCCGATGAGGCTTGGGAGGGCTGGAAGTCTAACACTGAAGCTCTTCCTCGTTCTCAGGAAGTTGAGTGCCAGCAAGAGAGCTCTGAGCGCTGGCATGGGCTGTAGAGCTGAGAACGTCTTCAAAACTGCCCCCAGCGTGACCTGTCCCACCAACCTTGGTCTGAAACAAGGCAAACAAAGAGAAGAGCAAGTTCAAGTCCCACTTGCGTTACGCTCCACAGCCATCAATGGCTCAGAACTGTTTGAAGGAGATACAGAACATGGGAACTTAAAATTTTTAGTAGAACCACAAAGCTCAAAAAAAGAACCAAATAAAGCAACTCCTCTCCTCCCCCAGTTTCTAAATTTTTAGGCTGCAATTTTCAAATCCACCTGTGGAATTTGTCATAAACTTACAGGAACTGTCCCCTAGGTCCTACCAGTGGTAGGAAGGTTCTTTACATGAGTATCTTGAATTTATTTCTCTGTTCTTGCAGTTCTGTGCAGGCTGAGTAAGAGATGGGTATTAAAATGAACTGGTTTATTTTCTGAGTAAAGTAGCCCATTACCCAACAATGGTAACATAGCTACCCTCAAAATGTATAAACCTTGCTGGGATTTCAGACAGTAGAAGGAATTTGGTAACCAAAGAACAGAACTAGCAATCTGTCCTGGTAGGTTCTTGTAACCATCTAGATACTGAGTTGCAAAACTTCCCACAGCATTTTAACTGAGACCCTTTTAGTTTAATTTCTTCCTGGAGGGAAAAAAAATAAATTGCATTAATGAAGCATGCAATTATGTGCTCACAGTTTATCTACTTTCAAAATGCTACAGTCTGCAGAATTTGTAAATATAAGTACTAAAAAATAAAAGAAAATATGACTAAAACTCTGAAATTGAGTTTTCCTAACAAAGAAAAAGCTTTATTTAAAGCTTTGGAAAATACCAAGACTGTAAGTGAAGAAAAGACAAAGCTGCTTTGATTTGGTTGTCCTGGTAAGAAAATATTATTTTGTTTGGCTTGAAAATATACCTCCTGGAAGTTGATTCAAGTCTGAAAATAGGGTGTATCTCCATTCCTCCATTCCTTCATTCCATTCCTAAAACTGCAGCAGGACTAACTTAAATAAAAGATGGCATTCTTCCAGCCTGTCAGCCAGTGAATGCTTGGGAAGATTATTTTAATTAAATGAACTCTGCATCCTAAGTCTCTGAAGGGTTAATCCTGTGTAATCCTTTGTTTCATCAGCTAGCACAGGAGCTTACCTAGCTTGAAAGTTCAATAAAACAAGGTGGTAGGATGCTTGATACTTGCTCTGACAGTTTGAGTCATAGTTATAAAAGGTCCCCATCTTGAGAAGTAAAAATCTGTATCCATTCTAGTGGGCTGTGCTGACTTTCAGAAAGCATCAGTCCATCACTGATTTTTTGCAAATAGCAATACAACATATATAAAATTTGTGACTCCTTCTATTTCCCAGTTAAAATTCCCAACAAAAACAGTGATTCAGATGGATCTAAATGAGTGTGGAAGTAGAATATTCCTTGCACTATTTCAAGTGACTCAGATAAGGTGCATCTAAATTTGGACACCTCAAAATCAGAAAGAGTAATACAGTTTCATTTTCTGTTTGTGCTTCTGCCTATTCTTCCATGGTAAACAAGAACAGCATAAGTCATTTTTTTTGGATGCCTCTGGCCAATACCCAATGCTTACAGCAAACATTTAATTCATAAGTAAGTGTTCTGGTTTTTAGAAAAGTTGAAAAGAGTTAGGCAGGCACCCAGGTTGATTTCCAGGGAAACCTGAACTAATTCACTCTCCCAGGAAAGCTGCAACCCAAAGTCCAAACACAAGAGCAAATAAAGTCTATTGACTTCTAAATGTTTGAAATCTGATCATCAGTTCTGGCTGACTACAGAGCACTGAAGGACCACTTAAGATATGTAACTAATATGAAAAAGAAAGATAATTTGCTAATGCTGCTGCTATTCTTTTCTTTTGTCAGCAGTCTCTCCAGGAAGTTCGCCACTTTTTCAGCTCACAAGAGGGCCCTAGAACTGAAGGGCCAGCCAATGCTATCCTCCTACACCCCAGACTTCCTTATGCCCACAGTAACAAACGTCTACCCTTGCAAGCCTTGGAACGGAGGTGAGGGAAAAGGAAGAACTTTGCTGAGACATTCCCAGTTGTCCATCCCCAGTGTTGGTGACACCCTAAATCCATTACAGCAGTTCCATTTCTTTCCTTTCTTGGTGCACGCAGAGAAAGAGAATACAGACAGAAAATGTTTCACAAAATGTCAGTGGGTTTGCCAATAAAGCTGGACAATGGCATGAAGGTTGAAATGGATGTGGAAGCTGACTGTAGACTCAAGACTTTTGGTTTAGTGGTACTCAACTAAGGATTCCTTAAAGGATGATGTAAGAGCACCTCAAACACATGACAGGCTAAGAGCTGGTATGACAAATACTCTCCTAGCAGAATGCCTTGGCTTAATCAGCAAAATAAGATCAGTCTCCTTAAGCAGATCACTGTGAGAAGAAATAGTCTTCAGAGCTGTGCAGTTTGAGGTGTTTTTTTCCTGTCTCTGAATGACTCATGTTGAGGTGACTAGAAACACAACCCCTCCTGGAAGCAGAATGGATATCACTCATATTTGTCTTTTAGCCATCAAAGTAAGGCCAAAGGCTTTAAGCTGACCTTCTCACAGGTTGGCCATAAGTGTAAGAGAAATGGATTTGAGGAGACTAGAGGAGTCTAGAAGTAGACTTGGGAGCTAGAAAAGTAAGCAGGTCTAAAAGCCCTGAGAACAGGTTTACTGACTAACCTCATTGCCACTAAAAGACTAACTCTGGGTACAAAAAGTGCTGCACATTTCTGAAGTAGTGTCTTTGCCCACTTGGTAAGTGGTTGAAAATGCAAAAAGTCCATTTCAGGCATCTGGTGTTCCCAGGAGCTGCTTCCCTTATTTAACTGAGTAGAAGCAGAAGAAACATAAGCAAGTATACAGTTGATTGCAGCAGGCAGGAATTCAGACCTTCCAAGCTGATGCACCCCATTTCATGAATGCGTTTCTTTTACAGTGCAGGTGAGTATGAAAAGCATTTGCAGCTAAGGTGAGAATAATGAAGGAAAGAGGAAGGTACATAAAGGCACTAAACTGGGACTCTGGAGGCCTAGGTTCTGTTCTACCTCTGCCCCTAGACTTATTTGGGGTGCTGTCTCAACTGTGAAACTGAAATGATGTTTCCCTCTCTGACAGTGTGCAACAGAGATGACATCATCTCATGCTATCATGAGTTAAAGTTGCCAGCCTATCACTAAATAAATGTGAATGCTCAAATGACAGAGTGAGTCTAAGCATTCTTTGGTAGAAATGCTGATTTAGAAACATAAAAAGAAATCCAGCTCTCTGTTGCTCCTTAACTTCTGCAGACACTGACTAGAAAATGTTACCTGCTATACCATTTCACAGTGCCATGGAAAAGACAGACCTTCCCTGCATACCTGCAGCTTGAGTTCTAGTTGTAATTTGCATTTTATATGACAAGAAATGCCTTCCTGTCCCAAGTGGAAGGTCATTTTCTTGGCATTCTAATGGTTTACAATTTCTATCATAACACCCATTGACATTAATCCAGTATTTTCAGTTCCTCTTAAAATGAGGGGTGATAATTTTGGCCCTTGTCAGCACTACCACGAATTGCATTTGGAATGCAATGGAATTGTTCTATAGCATTAAAGTAAAATGCCATTTTATAGGCATTTTATGGGGCTTTATGGGGTGAGTAAGAACTGTTAGGAGACACACCTTTTTGTTCCCTCTTCAATGTGCCTTACCATGATGCAAATATTAGCTCACTGCAAATTTGTCATACTCTGTCCTGCTAAATAAGAGCCTTAACAAGTTCTATTAGCAATAACTGATACAGCTATGTTAATCCTGAGTTACTGTGATTGCTGTCAGATCTTCTTCTCCTTCAGCAAAGACTTCAATATGGTTTTGTAGTCTTAAATCCAGACAAAATAATGAAATTAGATAGAAAACAGACACCTGCATTAAGGGAAGAATAGTTCCGTGCTAAGAGCCACACAAGCAGTGTGAATCAAGCTAGAGTTACATGACAGCTCCCATCAGTTGAGGAAGTGGCACTTGGTGGGCATTGCCCAGGGACTCAGGTTCACCCCGTAAACATACAGCTATGTCAGTCTGGCAGGGCACAGCACAAAGCTCATACAACCACACTGCTTTTGAAATCTGACCTTTTATCTCCACATGGCTCTGCTTTGCACACCATAGTCAGCAGTGGTCACAGTTTCTGAAATGTCCCTATTTTCCATTTTAGTGTAGCCACTTCTTCAGCATTTTTGAGACCATTTGTTTACTTTGGTAGAAAACATAAGTCATTACTTGGTAACTGAGAAGCACAGAAAGACCATTTCTCTGCATATTGCCTTCATTTTCTGCCTGTGCACTTGCAGTTCCATGAAAACTCTTGATGGAACAGCAAATTCAAGTTGTCTCCTGTACAAATGATAGCGATGGCTAAACTACTACACTTTAACAAGGACGACCATGTATTCAGCCCCTAACCTTTACCTTAAGGTTTGTGACGGTGGTCTCAACCTTCTCCTCAAATGATTTGAAAGTTGGAGAATTCCTAGGAGAAAAAAGGAAAGAAAGCTGAAGGGAGAAAGGAGGACAGTCAGTTCAAAGCTTAATTGTGTATCACAGTTTGATCAATTTTTACCAGGCAACAATGCTATGACAGAGTGAAGGCTGGCTGACAGCACAGGGCTATAGACCAACAGGGTATGAGCAGTCACTTGTGCTACTGTCGGTAAAATCCAATTACAGTAACCAGATGAGTATTGTTTTGGTACAAATTTGCAAAAACAGAATGTGTCTAGTAACTGAAAATGAACAGTGACTTGTCTGCTTATCCTCTGATACATTTACTCTGTTCTCTGAAGGAACAACCAGAGAAGGCTGGCCTTAGTGCTGCATTTCTATGGTTTTATCCATTTGTGTTGTTGCCATAGTGAAATTAACGCTTTTTTCAGCTGGTGAGCATGGTAATAATCTATATGATTAAAAAAGATGCTAGTTTAGCCTTAAATGTCCTGGAGGCCTGGGACAAAGAAATGTGAAGTACAGGGGAAGTGGCTCTCGAATGCCTTTGAGGAATCCTGACCCCCACTCCATGATTTTGTGACATTAAGTCTTCCTTGTTGCTTTCAAAGACAAAGACTTTAGGAAAATTGTGTCCCAAGGGTCTCTCTCTAATGGATCTAAGCTTTGTTCTGCTTTTCACTCCTCAAGGAATAGAACACAACATTTTGTTTTTGGAGAACTGCGAGCTGAACATATCTTAAGGCAAAAAAAATGAGCAAAAGGAGTGATTTTCTTTCTTAAAACAAGCCACATATTCAGCTTGCTGGCTTGTCTAACAACCTCATTCGTTTTTTGTCCAGAACTTGAAACACAGCTTCTCTCTACTTTTAAACGCATTCAATTTTTAACATTTCTTCCTGCCAACTGAATATACTGACCACAGCAAACACCTGTGGCTTAATATTATGAACATATAGCATATGCTCTGTTCTAGAGTGAGAGTATAGATCCCCATAGAAAATTGCACAAGACACCCTTTAGCTGCTTAGATGGATGCCTCTCCCCCACTCTGCCCATGGATTCCAGCTGCTTCCCCACTGCTGATAATCTCCATCCCGTGCAGGAAGACACTCTAGGAGCAGAGGAGCTGGGATGAGTACAAAAGCTTTTCTCCCCCAACAGCAGTTCAGCCAGCACAGGCAGACCTGGGCAAATCTACAGTGGGTAAAGAGAGGCTGCAGTTTAATATTCCCTTCCTCCAGTTCTCTGCTTCTTGCTTGACAGCTGAGAGCTCGATCACAGTGCATTTTGTGTTGCGTTAGAAATGGAGAGTCATGAACTGCTGTCCAACAGGCTCCTCTTTCACTTACTTTACCAAAAGAAGCAAAGAGGTGACAGGATCCCCCTAAGTCCAGTCCAGTATAATGAAGCAGTTACTCAATCAAGTGTTTAGCTCTTAGGCTTTTCCCCCACTATCTATTGTGATACATCCACTCAGAGATTGTAGAAACCGCTATCACTGAGAGCACAAGGTACCTCCTATCAACATAGTCAACAGGATCAGATATTGACGACACTATATCCATTTGTTCCTATATGGAATAAAAGGCAACAGTGATCTTTAGCCATAAGAGAGGGCACTCCCAAATAAGTGGGAGACTGGGGGCAGAAGGTCTTACTCTGGCAGGTGCCCGTAATCCCTGTACCATCAATGGGGAAAGGCCAGCACATGCAGGAGGTGTTTCACTTCAAAAAGCAAGGAATCCAATGGCTGCTTAACTTAAGGGTGGCAGTTCACTGTCTGTGCACTTACTGGTAACTTACCAGGAGCATCACGACAGCCTCTGCTCCTGCAAATATATTTACATCATATCCCTCATGAGATCAGTTAAACTGACCCTAACTTAAGAGCAAGCAGAAGCCATTTGGAAAAATAATAGATTTACTTTTGGTTTCTGTTAAATAAATGACAGACTTTTCACAGGGCAAGAAGCAGTCAAAAGGAGACAAAAACTGAGTTTGGCCCAAGGGTCACACTTGCAAACGCTTTCCTTAAACTATCCACCTGCTGAAGTTGAATGAATTGGTCTCCATCATTTAGTTACGAGATTTGTTTTCCCCATATGCCTGGCAGGGAGTGGGGATATTTATATATTTAGAGACTGGGGGTGGGGGAGGGGAAGCTGGAGCCTAATTTTACTGAAAACAGTTGGCACTTTACTTGAAAAGGCACCAATATTTAGATGCAGTCAAGCAAAGCATGATTACAGCCATCAACATATGAAAGCACTCATATAAAATCCTTGCATAGGAGCATGATCCAAAGGCTGCTGGAGTGGAAAGCATCTGACATCAGCAGGCTTTGGATGATGTTCTGAAGGCAGCAAAACAACAAAATTTCAGATTTAGTAATAAAAATCTGTTAACATTCACCTATCCAAATACATCTCAGAACAGCTACAATTACTGAAAGGCTTGCATAAGAGGTAAACATTTAATACAAATTAAAAGAAAAAAACATACAGATCACTAGTCCTGCAGCCCTTATTTACATAAATAACCTTAATTGATTGAAGTGGGACTACTCATCTGAGTAAAGACTGAAGGATCAGAATCACAGCATGAAAACTGCCCCTCATTACACTGTTGAACATCAGCACAGCAAATACAATATGGGTAGCGTATTACCTCATTGCAGGCATGCTTATGGAATGGCGAATAGAGTAACTGGAATGAAAGCAAAAGAGAAAGAAAAAAAGGTGTAAAATCCAGGGTGCAACATGGTTGTTACATATCATTTTTTATTTTTTAGAGTTACTTAAAAAAAGAAATAGATTGCTGGTACTCTGCTCCCGATGGAGAGAGCTTGTCAAACTCACCTGTGAATTCCAGCTCACTTTCAGCACTCAAGTTCTTGCCACGACACTCTCACATCAAGTGACCCGACACTGCGTAGGGCTCAAAGGAACCATGCAACACAGTTCCTGATAATACCTATTTAAAGGACTCAGACCCTTGCTATCTACAGAGACGTGCAACATGCGACAGAGGAACAGAGAGCTACCTTCATGTTCCTCACTCACAGATGGTAAGTTCTGGCGTAGGTGAGGACAGTACACCTCAGGTTTGTGAACATAAACAAAATTGGTTCAAGGCAACCAAAAGAAGTTGGTAAAGGCAGCAATTGCCTCCTTTTTTTGCATGTACAATGCATATAGTCCAACAGCCAGGCCATGCCCCTCTTTGCATAGCCTCCTGGGCAACAGGCTATCTAAACAAGAGGTTTCTTCAACAGAGAGGCAACACCCACTGCTGCAGCAGTTCCTGTTTCCATCTCTTTGGGACATTTCACTCCTTCCTTCAAACCTCAACACTACCAAGTGTAGAAAGCTCTGTTCTCCAAAGCTCTCTCCAGCTCTAACATTCTTTTCTTCCCTCCTCAGACTTCTCAGTAGCACAGGTATGGGAGGGCTGACTGGCAGAGGGTGGAGTCTCTGTATCACTCAGAGACCTACAAATCCTCCTGCTCATCTTTAATCCAACAGATATCCTCCACCCTAGCCTCTTGGCTCATATCAGTCACCTTCTCCCACCTCATCCAAAGTCAACTCTGCTATCATAACTTTTCATATTCCCTATTGCTGAGAAGCATCACACCTGTTTTGATTATGTTCCCTTACTTATTTGCAATATAAGTACTGTCCATAACTACATTCGAGTTAATTGCATGCTGCAAAAGTAAGTAGTGTTTCAAAAGTTCATGAATGGCTACTTTCAGTGTTGACAGACAGCTGCAGCCTGGTCTGATTAAAAACAGTAGGAGCTTTACTTTAAAGGACACTAATATTTGGCTGCCATCAAGCAAAATATGTTTATAGCATTGAAATATGAAACATTCACATAAACAGCACGTGTTTGTTCCAAACTATCAGTTTCCTTACACAAATTCAAAGAGGCACTGTTTCCATATATACACAGAAGTCATTTTTTTCCAGAATTAAAAATTAGAAATGGGGGGGGGGAGAGACCTGTCTGGCAAGAAGGTGGGTCAGATCAGTCTTAGACGAACTGTTTTCTGTGTGTGCATACCTTAAGGCTTCTGCTAAGCTGAGATAGACAAGCAGTGACACCAAACACAATATAAGGTTTTCATATTCAAATAGTGTACCGTTTTTAAGATTTAGGAAAGACAAGTCCAAACTTTCACAAGTCCAGATCTTTAACAATCCTAGTTAAATGAAACAAGCATGCTTGCCATGTTAGTCTTGTAACACATGACAAACAGGCAGAAAATAAAGAGTTTTAGACTAATTCAGCATAGGCTGCTCCTCTTCTGATAGCAAAACATACCGAATATGAAACTCTAAATAAGAAGATTACATTGTGCCAAATCAAATTCACACAGCTGACAGATGTTATGTGACAGACAATCTGACTATTGAGTGCATATTTTACTGAGCTCATCTTTTTATTTTCTTTAAAGGGGAGAGGATGCAAGCTATAGCAACAGTAACAACAGCTTCCAATATTGTTCTATTAGAAAAAGCTTACTTAATGTTTTAGGCTTCAGGACACTTGTGTCTGCAGTGATGAAAGACTTCACAGGTTCAGTGCAGAGGCAGAGAACAGAAATCATTCATGCCAAAGGATTGCTAGGTTTTACAGTTTTGTTTGATGTCAGACTGAGATAAGAAGTCAACTCAGGCCACATTTTGAACGTTTTTTCAGTGAAGTAAGAGTTGATGTTTGGACAACATTTAGCTGAATAGAACAACTTTCTTTAGCCACTCTGTGCATTAAGGATGCTACAAGGCCAGCCTGCTGAGGATTCAGGGTTGCTCAGCCCCTTTGCTAGGTTAACTGACTAAAAGTCAGATAGCTTATAGAATCTTTCAGTACACATCAGATATTGCTTTATCATCATCATATTTTTCATTCTATATTGAAATGTTCTACAGCATTAGTAAGCTCAAGCTCTAAAGAGGGTAAAGAACCTCTTTTTAATCATTGTAAGAATTTGTACTACCTTCGGAGACCTCTGTAATACTCAAGACTTTTACAGAGTCACCCAGTATCCTTCATGACTGCTATACTTCTACTTCATTGAAGAGGTAGGAATTAAATTCTTTATGTGACCTTTATAAATCTCTGCTCACTGAACAGAATTTTTACTAAGTGCTGTTTATGTTCCAACCTCTGGATAGAAGGAGATGGCTGAGAGAACAGATTACATATAAATAGGTTTTCCCAAGAGAAACTTCTTTTGAATGCATTCACTATTTGAATTTGAGACTAATCTACTCAAGAGCAAGGCAAACACTCTAGCCACTTATTCCAGTCCTTTTCTCGTTAGAATCACCATGCAGTAGAAATGAGACATTACAGTTTAAGTAGAATATATTTTTATCTTACATACAATGCCTAAAGGCAAGAGATTACTGTGTTACATTCCATAAAACAAACCCTGTCAAGTATAGAGGCAGTATTTAAAAGCACTATTTAAGAAGAGCAATATGTCTTACCCAATTGAATGCGATCTATGGTAGCCGCGAAAGGAAAGAAAAGTAAGAGTATTAAGAAAATGTAGCAAAAAATATACATACATATCTGTAACATGCCAAAGGAGAAAAAGAAAATCATTCGCATTCAAATTTTGACACTGGAATTGACATGAGAACATGGATCAGTTGAGATTCCTTCAAGGCAAAAATATAACTTTTAATAATTTTTACACACTCCTTCTTACACACTTCTTACACACTTTAATAATTTTTACACACGCTACACAGAGTTAATCTCATATTATCTGTGCAACAAACAATAGAATTTTTGTGTCCTAAACTTTGTGTCCTCTTCATTAGATTACGTTTGATCAATGCTAACTGATTTTTCTCCCCAAATTGCACCTTAACCTCATTCAAGAGGAAGTATCAGCCAACTGGAAATTCACATGAGCAGCAAGTGTCTTTTTCCCCCTCTGGATTTTTTATCATCTCTTAGTTCAGGAGGGCATGGAAAAAAATAAGAGCCTTTTAATTCCTAAAATGACATTTTCTAAAAAACTGTTTTCTGTTGAAAATATTATTTTCAACACTTTGACACTGTTTTTCAGCTCACGAGAAGGCAATAGAATTGAGAACTGATATACAATACTCAAAGGATGTCATTAAGGTTCCAAAGTCAAGAAATGATGATGGAGACAGCCTCTCCTCCATCTGTTTATTATTGATGTAGTCTTTAATTACAGACCTCTTCTTCAAGGGAACACCTGCCTGATGCAGTGAAACAAATAGATGGCGCACACTTAATGAACATCTCTTCAATTTTTCACATGATTTTTTGATGTGTGGTATGATGCATTATTTACAGCACAATATTTATACCCTACTCTGAAAAAAAATTGTTAATTTTTTTCAGAGGCTATTATATGGGGCTCATCATTACGTATGTAGGTGCTTCACAAACATAGATTATCTTCACAACACATTTCTGTTTAGACCAGCTTACAGTAATACTGTTGCCCGTTTTAGCCTCCTTTTACTACCAGCTGATTCCCAGTACCAGCCATCCCTTACTCCATGCTAGCACCGATATTTGCAGAGCCGTATGGTAAGCAAGATTGGGAATCTGTGTTACTGCAGAGCTCTACAAACCAGCACAACTGAAGGTGCAAGCGCCAGTAGAAATAAGAGAAAGCAACTAGCTCACCTGTCATCAGAAGAAATGCTTATGAAATTCAATTCTGAAACAAGACAGTATCATTATTTCCTTTACAGAGGGTATCAGAGAGACACACAGGTTTAAGAACGGGAGTTTTGGATATCTGACAGCTATGATTTCTCAAGGAATTCAGCTCCCAGTGACTTCAGCAACAGCTGTGAGTGCTCAGAACATCTCTAGATCATGGAAAGCAAAGAAATGCAGGAGCAGAAGGCACATCAAAAATACATTCCCACAGCACTAGAACAGATTAATTATACTTGAGCCATCTCCAACAGGCATCTGCCTAACCTGCTTTTAAAAAATTCCAAAGAGCTGTTTATATTTAAATAAGTTAAGTCTTTGTTAGTTTAATGACCTTTAAATGTTTTTTCTTGTGCAGTAGTAGTAGTGTGTGTGGTAGCATGTATGTAGTGGTGTAGTGCAAGTAGTTTCCTTGATTTTTAAAACCAATTTTTAAAACTGAAGTATTAGAAATCCTCCACTTGGTTTCACAACTTTTCTAGAGGAGTCATCAGCATGGCTGAAGCTATAAGATCCATATAGACAGTTGTGGAAAAATCCAGTAGTACCCCGCAAAAATATCCAAACTTTGCCAGTATGCAAAAGAGCAAGAGGTAAAGGCCCCCAACCCCACATCAGCTCTCTGCTCTACATGGCAAGAGACATATTGCCACCACTATCTGTGGCCAGTAGGGGAGTGGTAGGACTCAGAGATCTTGGATTCAGTCTGGCTCTAGAGAAGAACATGCCCAAATGGGCTTTCAACTTGATCTCACCTATCTCAACCCTCTAAAACTGTCCCAGTCCATCCTCTTCTTTCTCCATGGCTGCCTCCTGATGCTTCTATTGTCCTGGCTTGCTCTGTCCCCAAAACCCAGCCCTTTCCATCCTGCTCTGTTCCATATGTTCATTATCAGTCTTCCCCTTCATTCACATAATGCTGCTGTAAAGAGGGAAGGGGAAGAGAAACACACTTGTTTTTCTTGCAGAAATCTCAGACCCTGTCCTCCACATCTGAGTAACCAGAGCCCGTATTACTCTCCTTTGAGTGACCTGGGACTCCCTTCTTCCCCTTTGCCTTCCCTTTCCATAAAAAGAACATGCCAGAACAAGTTAACAGAGATAATATACAAAAAAAACAAAAACAAAAAACCCCCAAAAAACAACTGATTTCATGCTATTAATCGCAAAAGCTATTATCTTAAGTGTATTACTAGTGCTTGGCTTGTATCCAAAGCAAAAGTATGTGTTTACTAGTTTTGTATGCATTTCTGATATTTCTAGTAACATGATAAAATTAAATAAAATGCATCACATCTGTAAAGATATGTTATGAGCACTAATTTATAACAGTATAAAATTCAGAAGATGTACAATGCTAAGGATTATTCACCTACAAAATAAGTTAGAGGGTTGCAGCACTGGGTAGCTAAGGTTGGGGAGGAAAGAGGAGCATGGCAGCTGCATGAAAAGGATTTTGCCCCCAGAAGAGTGGTTTCTCTGTTCATTGGGACATAGGGGAGAGAGGATTTTGCCACTTCTCCTTCCTTCATGTAGACTTCATCTTCTTGAAATCCTAACAAAGCAGAATAGAACATTCAGGGGAAGTTCATCTGGCCTGCTGTTGATACATTTTAGTAAATATTTTCAGAGATAACTCAGTGTGAAATATCTTTTGGATTATCAGTTAAGACCTTGCTTCTTCAGAACAAAAGTAAACGTTTTTAATGTGATGCTCTGCCCAGCTGACATAGCAGGTAGCCTGGGAAATAGATTTTTTTTTCACAAAGAAGTTAGGTTTCATTATTCAGAATCGGGCTGACTGCAAGCCCTTTCAAAATCCTTACTGCCACAGGGGTAAAGGCCAAACATGCCAGACCGCTGAACATACTGGGAATGATGATGATCATCTGGATTTTAGAAATCAGTTTCAAGTGTCTGCTCTGAATGAAAGCAGAGCAGGGATTTGCATCTGGATGTCATTGGTGACTATCAATCTTAATGCCTAAACAAGAGAATCAAGCCAGAGTCTAATGTGTGTTTAAAACAGTATTATGGGAAGGGGCAGAGATAATCCATATGCTAGACCAGTGAAATGAAATGAAATGAAATGAAATGAAATTATTTGGATTAGAAAAAAAGCAAGCAAACAATGACACAAAGAAAGCATGCCTCCCTAGAGCTCACTCCCCCAAACACAGCTGGCATTAGAGTGGGAATGGGGGGGATTTTTAACCTAGGTCATTTAAGTAATAAGGTTTACAGTGTAACCCAACATAGAGCTGCACCTGCCCAAGTTGAGCCAAGATCTTAGGCCAGCCTTGCTGTTGAGGTAAGCATACTGACTATTACTCTAGATTTGGGATGTTCAGCAGATGTAGAAGACCCAATTCATACCATACTTTATGTAACTATGAGATACTAGCTATGCTGCTTGCTTCTTCATTGTCACTTGTCAAGAAAACTCTCCTTACTGAACACTTAATTAAAATCAGTATGTTTCCACAAAAAATGTCAGTGCAGGTCAGTTTGTATTTTCTTGAAAAATTCCCAACCAGGTATAAGGTAATCAATGTGGGCAAAAAAAGCTACTAGAATCAAGCTTCTTGATTAATCAAAATGCTTATGGATTTAGCCTCTGCTTTCAGCCCTTGGCTAAAGGGCTAATGGGATAAATACTGCCCAGCTGCTTTCCAAGTGCTAGTCAGAAGCATGATGATCATGGTGGGGAGGGGACTGATACGTAGGATGAAAGAATTGGTTAGCAGTCATGTTAAGTATTAAAGGACACACTATATTACAGCAAAGATATTTCTCCCTTTGCAGTTAATCTCAAACCCTATGCAAAGCCCACGTAACAGGACTTGGGAAGTACCGAATAGTCAGAGTCCTCCTCCTATGATCAAAAACCAGCGTCCAAGGTATTTGCACAACAATTCTGTGACCACAGCTCTGGGATCCAGAGCAGAGAAGCAGCAACAGGACCTGTCCACTAAGCAGTGGGTTTGCCTTGGTTACATGAGGAGGTGTTAGGAAAAGAACGGAAGATAAAACAAAAATATGTTTGTGCCACGTGCTGCATGCGCATCTCATCATGCATTTCTCAAAAACATACAGTACAATTAGGAGTGCAGAGAAGGCACTCCTAATAAGAATAAACAAAGGTAGAAAACAGCTTTGGTATGATAAGCAACTAAATAGACTGGAGCCTCAGCCTGGAAGAGACGTAGCTGAAGGGCAATACAACAAAACTACAGGAAATCATGAGTGACTTCAAGGAAAGGATAAGTAGAGAGAAGTAAATTCACTGTTTCTCCCAACAGAAGAAACAGAAGGCATCGAAGGAAGGCAGACAAGGTAGAGATTCAGAATAGAAAATAAATAAATAAATCACACAAACCTCTTCACCACAAAACTGTCTGCTAATCTGGGTGGTCATGAGGTGTTATGAATGCCAAAAACTCATTTAAGTTGAAAAAACTGATAAATTCATGAAGAAGAATCCATCAAAGACTTTTAAATGAAAAGTGTCACCTCTGTTTTAAAACATTCTCAGTTGACAGATTGCTGAAAGCTTGAAGAATGTGCCCAAGAAAATACAACTGCATGGGTCCTTGTTGTTATACCTTTTCTAGGCATATGCTGCCTATGGATGTTTAACTGTACTGAGTCAAACAATTCTTAGCTTATCCTGGTTGTAAGTCACTCACTAGAATTCCACTTTAAATTGAAATGTGAAAAAGTCATTGTAAAGCAGATTTTTCTTTCATAGTTTCACCCAGAAGAACAGCTGTAATATTTCTATACAGGGTTTATTTAGCTGTATGTAAAAGGTAGGTATGAAGGAGGGACTCTACAAGGATTTCTAAAGATTCAGATTAAAAATAAAAAAGTGGAAAAATGCTTCAACCATTTGCAGCAACAACATATCTGTATTTGAAATACTGTGAAATGAATTCACACAGTTCTTAGTATACAGTTACTTCTTGCACTACAAAATTACCAAAAAAGTGAGTATATGCTGATATCGCTAATAAATGAGACCCTAATCCTGCAGTTCAAACAATATGCAGTCTGTATCCATTTATTTCATCACAAAAAAAATCAACTCCCTAAAACACCTGAAAAGAAATTTGTACTCCTACTACCAACCTGAAAGCTGAAGTGCTAGCTTATTATGATGTACAGTTTCTTCATTTATCTTCTCATTTTGAGGAACTCTAAGATCAACATTTTAAAGATACATTAACATATAAAACCTGGCATTTAAGTCACACATCTAAATAACAATTTTCCCACTGCCCTAAACTCCTACTATTTTCATCATACCTATTTTTTATGAATACAGCTGAACAATAAAACTTTGTCTTCTATCTTAGTAGGCTTGGACCAGCAGACTGAAAGCCAAGGGCAAGAGGCAAAAGCCTTTCAGATAGATAAAATATTAAAACTTCAAAACATTTAGAAACAAATACACGAAGTATGCAGATGATGGGAAACAGAACAAGTAAGAGGAGAAAAGGCAGTAACAGTTTAGTAAGTAATAAAACCTGACTTCAGGATATGGTACTATTTTTATTTTATCCTTTCTACAACTTGAAAAAGCTGATAAAAAATAGCCTGAAATCCTTTTTGATTTATCTTTCCAAGAAGACCTCCAGGCAGGCTTGTTTTCTTTAGATAATGTTTGTCTCCAGAACTTATTTATGAATAAAATTAAGTTAATGAAGATTTAACTGCATCTTTTTCTTCCATTTTATTTGTACACTTTCCTGGGATTGCAAAATTATTCAAAAGGGGATTTCCAAGTTGTCTTTTTTTTAATCCAGGACTGAAACAAGAATTATATTTTTATTCACAGTTGCCCTTTCCTTTCAGCTGGAACTGTGAATATACTACTACAATTATGAGCACTAGTTGAAACTTTAAAACGCTAGTGTAGAAGGAACAGTGATAGACTTATTGTCCTTTTCCTCCTCAAAATAAGACCAAAGAAGCAGCAGATCCCTATACCTCATATCTCCAAACTTCTTGCTGATAGCAGTTCCTACGTTGCTGATAGCTGCTGTGGCCTTCTGTCCTGCATGGCTCAGGGTCTCGTGTGTTTTCTTGTAACTGGAGGAAAAAAAAAGAAAAGAAAACAGGAACAGAAATAGTGCCAAATATTAAGAAACAGAGGCTAGAATCCCCTGCAATCCCCTGCAATTCCCTTTTCTCTTATTTCTACATCTTAAAGTCTCATCCACTAAAGGGTTAAGAATTGTAATAATTGTAGCATAAAACGAATTACAAAGATGCCCACTCCTACACAGCTTCCTAAGTGCAGTTTAATCCTAATGTGAGCAAAACACCCTCCAGAGCAATCCTTCACTGTTTCTCCCCCCTGGCAGATAACCTTCTCTGGTCAGTGCAAACTGTTCAAATGTAGAAGGCAGTGATTAGTTATGGCTTGCTGAATACTTGTTTGACACAATTAGAGTAAACTTGCATCAGCTAAGAAGCACAGCATACATGTATATATAGAGTACACATTTGCCTACAGAATCATCTTAATTTACTGATCTGGAAGATAGGCCTTAACCCACAAAGACCATTCAGTATGATTAAATTACATTCTCAGAGTAATGAATCAGTTTTGTTGTATGGATGCTTTTTTGCTGAGTAAACTGGTTTTGAGTATGTCAGAGGCTTCCCTCCTAGGAAATTAACTGACGCTCTCAGTGACGCAAACAAGCTCAGAATTAGAATACTGACCTAATAATAGAAGGATAGCATTTTATAATCAGTCTTGTATCCTGTGGTATGTCTTTGCAGACAAGCACTGCAGAAATGATCACGAAAAATTCAGAAATATAATTTCATTGGTCCCACTTCTCTTTTGGACAAATTTTTTAAGATTGTAAAGACTGCAAAAGATTGCAAATTCTTTAAGATTCCAAAACACACTAGAGAGTAACAAAAAATCACACTGCCTAATTCATGAAACAGACTATTTTATTCTTAGTTTTAGGTATATGAAAACAATACAACTTTGTAGAGAAAGGAGGGGAAGTAAAAGAAGATTAACATTTGCTGTACAGCACATCATATTTATGTCAAGTCCTTTTAGCCTTGGTAATATCTATTGTTGAAAGTCCTTAGCCTCTGTTGTACAGACCATGGGTTAGAAAGGCAGATAGCAAGTAAAGCTCTATACTTTTAGACAATATTGCATCCACAATCAATTTACCACAGCACACATACTTTGATTATATGGTCCTAACCCACAAAATATCTTCCAGACTACTGACCACTTAAGAAGATACAGTAACTACCAGGTGAAACAACTCAGTCTGTGAAAGTGCCTGTCTCTGTTTCCACTGACCAGAGTGGGAGTCTAGAGGAGCACCTTAGACCAGGATACCAAACCCCAAGACACCAGAAATTAGATAAACTGAATTAACTGTAAGCAATAACGTTAGAATGATGACAAGGGGTAAAATATTGTAACAGTTACAGAAGGAGCACAAATTATAATTAGAAAGTAAGAAGCACTGGTTATGCCAGCTGTATTGCGCCTTTTTCGGGGTAGAGTGCAGAGAAGACCCAAGAGATTGTTTTTAGTCAGTCTTCTTTCCCATCAGTCCTGCTGTTTGTCACTTGGACAAAGTAAGGTTGCAATGCTCGTATTTCACAGAGGCCTCATTTGCTAGCTTAACTCATTTAATCACTCTGGCATTCTCTTGCTGTGCTTGACAGTGGACATACTCTTATATAAGTTAGAGTGCTATAAGACCCTAAAATAAATGTTAATGATGCTTCAGTCAAACTATGAGCATACACCTTTTGAAAAGTGTTGATATATGAAAAAAAATCAAATATTCTAATACCTATGAGTTTATATATACAGAAGTGTATATAATGCCTGTATTGTTGCATACACATCTTTAAACATTAACCTAATGGAAAAGATTACGAATCCATTCAACACAAGTGGAATTTTGCTGATCACAAAAATGAGGGTCAAAACTTGACTTCCAGGTCTAAAAGATCCTTCATAGCAGAGCCAAGCTCACTTTATCTATACCCCAACCTATCTGGACATAAACCATCTCTGCACAAACATACCCAGCCTCATCAGTCAGAGCTGGTTCACACTCTCCTCTGTGAGAATGCAGGCAAGAGGGAGCTTGCCTCTTTCTGCCAATTACTGTGTTCAATCCTTTAGCCTGTTTCTAAACATCAGAGAGACTCCTATTAGGCTGAACCCTTATCCTAACTTGCATTTGCATATGTTGAGCTATCCCCAATGCTTCCCCCCTCCCTCCCTTTTTGGGGGGTTCTGAGTCAGAAATCAGAGAATCAGCAAAATTCCAAGCAGGAATGCTCTAGGGGTCAGGACTGTAATAAAGATTAGCCTCTTTTTTTTTTTTTTCATCAAAGTGTCCCACCAACCATACAAAAAATATATTAAAATTATGCATATGTTCAATGAAAGTCATAACCAAGGTAAAAATATCTCTAGAAACAAACACTATTTAAGTTCAGGTTGACTATAAATAGTAAAATAGCTTGCAGATTATCATTCTGAGCTAATTTTTTGAACAAGACACCTTGGAGTTCATTTTGCCAATGGCCATGTTTAGCTTTAGGAAAAAACGTGAGATTGATTTTGGCATTCCAACTATTACCGCATTTTCTGTATAGATCCCATGGTATTTCTACTAGGAAGAAAGAAATGGAAACTGCATTTATGTTCCTAATACTTCTGATGTTATGTAACAGTGTAAATCCAGCTAAGACTGTTACACAATTGGTCTTTTTTGAGTGCCAGCACCAGAAAAATGACCTCTGATATGGAAACACCTCCCCACTTCAGCAATGCTCAAAAAGATCTCTGAGGAACAGTAAAAAAAAAGTAAAAATGTAAAGTGCAACAAGCAATACCTGCCAGCAGAGACAAGAACAGTAATCTGCATCTCAGAAAACCTCACTAATGGTTAGCTTAAAAATCACCCTCCCATACTTGCCCCTCTACCATTATCCGTATCACTGTGCCTTCTTCATAAATAAATGATGTCTCCATAGAGCACACTGCCTCACTGTAATCAGTAATGATCTCTATTAATATACAGTACAGTATTTTGGTTCAAATATTTTTATCATCGTAGTTATGTTCACATTTACAACATTCATTTGATACCTGCCAAATACTCCAGTAAAGAATGATCTCTTTAGACATATTCTTTCTGACTTCTGGGAATCTTCTCAGTTGTATTCGGCACTAATAATCTGAGCCAAAAATTTTCACATTCTTCCATAACACACAGCAGTTTGTGGGTTTTAATGCTGAACACTTAGTTTTCAGAAACTGCTAAGAGTAGCAATGAAATTCGCTATTCCAGTTAAGAATATTTATTCCTGGGAGACAGAACAAGTGTTGTACCTATGGCTTTCCTCAATTCCTCCTTCCTCTGCCAATGCAGCACATGCTAAATGATGTGATCTACACTTCCATCATATTCTTACTCTTTGAGCAGATGTTATTGGCAACTATTTTGCAAGTACTGACAGCCTAGATTATCAGGACAGTGAAAACATCTCCACAGTCAGTCAGTCACTGACTGAGATAAGGTAGGTGACCCTGAACCCTATGGCAGAAAAGCTCCAGCAGAAACAGAAACTCAGTGAATTTAGGACACAAAGATTCAAGAAATACTTTCTTTCTGTCTGACCCACAGTGGACATTTTACACAGGTGCATCATTAGGCTTTATTCCTTTCTTTCTTACACTGATAAAAAGCCATTGTAAATGCCCCTCTCCCCCTCCAATTTAGTAGAATTATCCCAGATGTCCATTAGCAAAAGTAGAAACAGGCTAACTTGAAACAGACGACTTGATTTATACAGTTATGAGTAGGAATAAATTCCCTGTTTTTGCAGCACCTAAACATATTCCACAGAACAAGAGGATTACTGGCAGTGCCTAACAAAGACCACATTTCACTCTTTTCACTTAGCACTTCCTAACAAATACTTACAATTTATTTAACAGACACACAGGATTAAACAAACATGGTAAATGACCTGCTGTCACAATTAACCTGCAAATCAAACTAACCCGTGTCACCGGAGGCAGCCAACAGTTGCAGCAGTTTGCACAGCAGGGCACAAAGAAGGGGCCCTCATCTCCAGTCATAGTAGTGTACACTTCCTCAGATACAGTTATGACATGCCACAGAGTGCATTCCCCAGTAACCATCTGCATCTGCCATGTCGGAGGCTTCCACCCAGACAGACCTTTGGAAGGTGGATGCAGCTTTGCAGGTCTCAGGCTGCAAGGAGTGCCTGGGACCTCTCCGTGGGGCTGAGGCTGGCAGTCAAATTTTCTGCAGAAGATGTGCTGTTGTTGATGAGCTGTGTTGCCACGTAAAGGAGTTGAGAGGAAGTAAGCAGGCTGCATAGCATCCTAGAAGATGAGTGCGAGATAGATAGCATATTCTCAGAAACCCTACAGCTTCAAGAGTCTAAACCCCCCCCCCCCCCCCCAATAGCAGCGGAGAGGCAGGCAGGCTCTGTGGCACTTGCAACAGTAAGTCACAACTCTGTAGAAGATGAAGGCTGGAAACTGGTCACTTTTCATGAGGAGAAAGGCTCTTGCTCCTTCTGAAAACTTGCAGTTGATGAACAGGTTCAGTGCCCTCCAAGCTGAGGAGGAACTGGGCATGGCTTCAAGTGAAGCACCTGGGCTGATGGACCCTGTGACATGCAGGAACATCTGGAAGCAGCGGCGAGTGATTGTTGTGGGTGAATCCCTACTGCAGGGGATAGAGGCACCCATGTGCCAATCTGACCTCTTGTCTAGACATGTTTGCTGCCTGCTGGGGGCTCGGATCCGAGGTGTCGTGGAAAGACTGCTGAAGCCTGTCCATCCATCCGACTATTACCCCTTGTTGCTCTTCCAGGTGGGCACCAGTGATACTGCCAAGAGCAACCTGGAAAGTATCAAATGGGATTACAGAGCTCTAGGGATGGTGGTCAGGGGTGTGGGGACCCAGGTCATTTTCTCCTTGATCCAGTCAGCAAGAGGGAAGGATGGGAGGAGGAGTAGATGGATGCTGCAAGTAAACAACTAGCTGCACAGATGGTGTCAGGAGCAGGGTTTTGGTTTCTATGACCATGAGACCCTGTTTGAAGATTGACAACTGACTGGGAGAGATGGAATACACCTCACTAAATGGGGCACACGCATCTTTGCCAACACACTGGCCAACCTGGTAAGGAGGGCTTTAAACTAGGAAAGATGGGGGAAAGGAAGAGTTATAGAGACTATATAGTCACCAAAACAGGGCTCAAGTGGGGATACTTCAAGCAATTGCACGCAGCTAAGGAAGCACCTACAAGACAAGACTATGGGGAAACCTCTTGCACCCCTTCTGGGAAATCAGCGTGCTCAAATACCTCTCTGAAGTGCCTGTACACAAATGCACACAGCATGGAGAACAAACAGGAGGAATCAGAGATCTGTGGTCAGCTGTAGGGCTATGATCTCACTGCGATTACGGAGACATGGTGGGTAGCTCGCATTACTGGAATGCTGCCATGGATGGCTACATGCCCTTTAGGAAGGACAGGCCAGGAAGGTGAGGAGGGGCAGTTGCCCTTTATGTGAGAGAGCAACTGGAATGTGTGGAGCTCTGCCTAGGGGTGGACGATAAGCAGTTTGAGAGCTTATGGGTAAGGATTAAGGGGCAGACTAACATGGGTGACACTGTTGTGTGTGTTTGCTACAGGTCACCTGATCAGGAAGATGAAGTAATGAGGCTTTCTACAGCTTCAAGTAGCCTCACGATCACAGGCCCTGGTCCTCATGGGGGACTTTAACCACCCCGATATCCACTGGAGGAACAACGCAGCAAGGCAAAAGCAATCCAGAAGGCTCTTGGAGAGCACTGATGGTAACTTTCTGACACAGGTGATGGAGAAGCCAAGGAGGAGAGGTGCGTTGCTGGACCTTCTACTACCAAACAAGGAAGGGCTGGTTGGAGATCTGAAGGTTGGGAGCAGCCTTAGCTGCAGTGACCATGAGATGGTGGAGTTCTGGATCCTGTGAGGAGGAAGCAGGGCAAAAAGTAGGAGTTAAACCCTTGACTTCAGGAGAGCAAACTTTGGCCTCCTCAAGGTCCTTCTTGGAAGAATCCCATGGGATAGGGCCCTAGAAGGAAGAGAGGTCCAAGAGAGCTGGTTAATATTCAAGGGTCACTTCCTCCAAGCTCAAGAACGGTGCATCCCAAGGAGCAAGAAGTTGAGAAAAGGGGGCAGGAGACCTGCATAGATGAACAAGGAGCTCTTGGCAAAACTCAGAGAAGAAGGAAGTGTACAGGTGAAAGCAGGGACAGGCCACTTGGGAGGAAAATAGGAATATTGTCTGAGTATGCGGGAATGGGACTAAGAAGGACAAAGCCCATTTGGAGTTTAATCTGTCAAGGGATGTTAAGGACAGCAAGAAGGGCTTCTTCAAATACATCAGCAACAAAAGGAAGTTTAGGGAAAATGTGGGCCTCCTTCTCAATGGGGCAGGGGCCCTGGTGACAAAGGATACAGAGAAGGCAGAGATACTGAATGACTTCTTTGCTTTAGTCTTTACTGCTAAGACCAGCCCTCCGGAATCCCAGGCCCTGGAGAATAGGGAGAAAGTCTGGAGAAAGGAAGACTTTCCCTCGGTGGAGGATGATTGAGTTAAAAATCATTTATGAATGCTGAGGGAGCTGGCGGATGTCATTGCTGCGCCACTCTCAATCATCTTGGAAAGAAATTCATCATAGAGAACAGGAGAGGTGCTTGAGGACTGGAAGAAAGCAAATGTCACTCCAGTCTTCAAAAAAGGCAAGGAGGAGGACTCAGGCCAGTCAGCCTCACCTCAATCCCTGGGAAGGTGATGGAGTAACTAATCCTAGATACTATTTCCAGACATGTGAAGGTCAGGAAGGTGATCAGGAGTAGTCTGCATAGATTTATGAAGGGGAAATCAACTTTAACCAATCTGATTGCCTTCTATGATGGGATGACCGGCTGGGACATGAGGGGAGAACAGTGGACGTTGTCTGCCTTGACTTCAGTAAGGCTTTTGACACTGTCTCCCATAACATCCTCATAAGCAAGCTCAGGAAGCGCCGGTGGATGAGTAGACAGCGAGGTGGATTGAGAACTTGCTGAATGGCAGAGCTCACAGAGTTGTGGTCCGTGGTGCAAAGTCTAGTTGGAGGCCTGTAGCTAGCAGTGTCCCCTAGGGGTCAATACTGGGTCCAATCTTGTTCAGTTTATTCATCAATGAGCTGGATGAAGGGACCAAGTGCACCCTCAGCAAGTTTGCTGATGATACAAAACTGGCAGGAGTGGCTGACACACCGGAGGGCTCTGCTGCCATTCAGAGGGACCTCGACAGGCTGGAGAGATGAGCAGAGAGGAACCTCATGAAATTTAACCAATGGAATTTCAGGGTCCTTCACCTGGGCACTGGAACAGGCTGGAGACTGACCTGCTGGAAAGCAGCTCTGTGGAAAAGGACCTGGGAGTCCTGGTGGACAACAAATTGAGCATGAGACAGCAATGTGCCCTGGTGGCCAAGAAGGCCAAGGGTATCCTGGGTTGCATTAAGAAAAGCATTGCCAGAAGGCTGAGGAAGGTGATCCCCCCCCTCTACTCAGCTCTGGTGAGGACACCTTTGTGTCCAGTTCTGGGCTCCCCAATATAAGAGGGAAATGGAGCTATTGGAGCAAGTCCACCAAAGGACTACTAAGATCATGAAGGGACTGGAGCATCTCTCATACAAGGAAAGGCTGAGAGAGCTGGGACTGTTCAGCCTGGAGAAGAGAAGGCTGAGGTGGGATCTTAACAATGTGTATAAGTATCTGAAGGGAGGGTGTAAAAAGGATGGGGCCAGACTCTCTTCAGTGGTGCCCAGTGATGGGCACAAACTGAAATACAGGAAGTTCTGTCTGAACATGAGGAAAAAGTTCTTTACTGCAAGGGTGACTGAGCACTAGAAGGGATTGCCCTTAGAGGCTGTGGAGTCTCCATCCTTGGAGATATTCAAAAGCTATCTGGACACAATCCTGTGCAATGTGTTCTAGGTGACCCTGCTTGAGCAAGGGAGTTGGACTAGACGATGTACAGAGGTCCCTTCCAACCTCAACCATTCTGTGATTCTGTGATTTTGAATATTAACTTTTTCAGATCATGACATTTATCTAAGAATTTTGCCTATCGACTTCTGATCACAGTTTAGTTTAAAACAGAGAATTTCTTTAAATTAGCAATAGTGAATAATAGTGATGTTATCAGAAGCCATCATAAAATATGCTGATATCATACAGCTATATTTTGATAATATTCGCTTCCCAACAGATTTAATGGAAGCTCTTAAGACTACTTACATCTCCAGCAATGTAACGTACTCCATAGGCAAGAGATTTGCAGCATATTTTGATTGCTTTTTCACCTGACAGTTTCTTGTACTGTATTTAGGTTGCACTATCTTAGGACAACAAGGTCTCACTATATGATTTTATAGCCAGTTAAAAAAAACATGAAAATATAAAACATAGTGAGAAGGAAACATGCTATTCTTCATACAAAATACAGCCACCCTGCAGACCTACAGAGAGGTCAGAGAACTAGACGTTTAAATGACCAATATCTGCAGGATAAGACAGGATAAACATACTACATGCCATTTGATCTCATATCAACTCAGTAAGGAGTTGCCCTTTGCATAGAAGAGTTAAGTCTAATGTTCTTTCATAGGCACAAACATGTGCTGCTGACAGAAGCAGGATACAAATATAATATTCATATTTTGCACGGTAAGCTGCACATTCAACCTGCTACAGTACTTACAAAGATTTTAGTATCATTTTCTGTAAAATATGACAACACATACTGGTAATTAGTACATCTTCACCCAGTGCTGTGCCTCTCCATCAACATTTGCTGGCAAAATTAATCCATTTGACAAACCCTCCTCTGTGATAAAGCTTACATAAGATGGAACAACATGCAAACAATTAACAACGAAACCATATTGTAGAGCAGAGCCTGGTGGCACAAGCCATGTCCTATGGAGCTTGCTTCTTTTTTGTGCTCAAGCCATTAGTCACCTTAAGAATGACATTTTCTGGAATGAATGTAAAGCATCTGGGTCTCTGAGAGACTCTTAACTATAAAACCATTTTGCTATTGATTTTCTGTGGAAAAAGAGGGCTTAGTATTAATTAAATAATGCTAATGTTCAAATGAAATTAATGCATCTGCATGACAGACAATATGTACTTAGAACACATGCTCTAAGAGCATTCATATTGCCATACTGCCCACAAATGAATAAAAGGTTTGGGGGTTTTTTGGTTCTTTTTTTAAATGTTCATCTGAAATTCATTCCGACTTCAAAAAGAAACAACATGATGCATTTTTTAGCCATTTCTCCTTTTATCAAATGTGTTAAGAATTAATTGAAATTGTGCTGGCACTTGGATATGTGTATATATGCCTAAATCAGCCAAAGGAACTATGCCCCAGGTGGTTCCTCTCCCATAGTGACAGGAAGGGCAGAGCTCAGTGAACAAACTCGGAAGGTCGCAGGGGATCTGCCCGAAGCCAGGAATCCACAGGCAGCATACAACAGGAGACTGCTCAGGAGGCTGGCTAAAGTCACGGGACAGGAAAGGTGCCAGACAACACTGCCAATCACTCTGTGCAGTCCTGTGCTATAGTCTTCAAAACCATGCAAAAATCGGGGCTACAATTATATGGAAGGCACTATTTGTGCAGTGTAGCATAGAATGGAGGAAAGCAAGCAGTTGTGCTCATCTCCAGGTATAAAAGCTACAACTCATTGGCTTGAGCCAAGACATGGATTAGGTGACTTTTCAAAGCCCCTTTTCAGACTTATTTTCCATGACCCCATATGTTTCATTCACCCTTCCACGTTCAAGGACAGAGCTGTATGTGGAAAAATGGAAAAAATTGACTGCGAGCAAGGCACGAACATCAGCTGGCCTGATCCAAAGGACACAGAAGGTTAGTGGAAGTGAGGGTCCCTTTACTGCCCTATAGCACATGCTCACAACCAGGTACTGTGCTTGCTTTACTTACAGAACTGCTACACTTACTTACTTGCAAATTTAAAGAAGAAAATATCACAGGGTGATTACTCATTTCAATGAACACTCCCATTTCTTTTACTACCACTCATTACAAGTGTGTGTGGGAACACAGTGTGCAGACTTCCTAAATGTCACAGCAGGACTATTGCTGTCCATAAATTATGGCTGACTTCCTGAGAAAATCTGGATCCTCTAGAACACATTACTATATATTTAAAGTTATATTAATGAAGGCTACAAGTACCACAGTTATTTTAATCCCTAAACTCCTGCAGTGCAACTATTGCTTTCTCTTTTCTCATCACCTGACAGAAATTTGAATTACAAAACATAGACTCTCACTACTTATGGAAATCCATATCTTACATCTTGTAATACAATTATCCTCAGGCTCCTACCAAGAGAACTAATCTTGCTTGCATAGTTTTCAACTGGTACTCTCACAGGAGATCCCTTTTCTGTCTCTGGAGGGAGAGGCCCAGTCCATGCTGAATGTTCCTCTCTGAAATCTCTGGTAAATATCTCAGGTAATGACAGAGCTGTTTATTCTGAGTGACTCTTCCTAAACAGGCTTCAGAAGACAGCCAGCACCTGAGAAAGTCCAAGGCACTGTCTAGGAGACATGCTGTTAGGAGCTAGCACTTGCAGGTCTCTTGTTTCCGGCCACTAATTAATGAGATTTCCTGTTTGTACAATATGTGAAAATTTTCATCTGTGAGGACAAAAGATGAAAAGTCATTCTAAAAACAGAGCTTTGAGCGATTCCTATCTTAGTTGGCACTCTTGTATGTTTCCACTTTCCATCACCTCAAAGCAGTCCTGATCCTATGCCTGGAATCACCAAGAATATGGGCTTTGAGACATTTCACTTCATTCCACTACTGCAGCTCTTAAGGAGAGATTTTTTTTTTTCTTTTTTTTTTTTTAAGTTTTTCACTGTTCTAATGATTTATTGACCATAGCAGAATTCCTCCTTACAGTGGTCTGAATGTCTGGATTGCTCACTGTTTTTTCAGTTCTGAATATAAAAAAAGAAATTTTCATCTCCCTAGAAGCTATCCCCTATAGTTATTTTACTATACATCTGTGGAGGTTGAAAGGTTATTCATCTAAATCAGAGATGGCCTATGTTTCTAACAGCTGCCAACATTTTGAAGAAAGACCATGCACATAGCTCCCTCTAGGGAGGGGTAATGCGCCAGCTTATGGGTCAGGATTAGCAGGAAGACCAACATGGGTAACGTCACGGTGGATATATGCTATAGACTGCGTGATCATGAAGAAGCAGATAAGGCCTTCTTACATACAAGCTACCACTTGAACAAGCTATCAGGGAGGTTTCTGGAGTGCATTGATGACAACTTCCTAACACAGGCTATCGAGGAGGTGGTAAGAGGAGACAATCTGCTGGACTTTATACTTACAAACAAGGAAGAACTGCTTGAGGATGTGAAAGTCTGGAGCAGCCTTGGCTGCAGCAATCATGTGTTGGGGGAGTTTAGGATCTCCTATGATGACAGAGAGGGCAAAAGAAGGCTCACAACCCTGGACTTCAGACTTTGGCCTGTTCAAGGATCTGCTTGGAGGAATCCCAAAGGACATAGCACTGGAGAGAAAAGGGATCCAGGAAAGCTGGTTACTTTTCAAGGATCATCTCCAAGGTCAAGAATGGTCCATCCCAACAGACAGGAAATCCAGCAAAGGCAGCAGAAGGCCTGCATGGATGAACAAGGAGCTACTGGCTAAACTAATATAAAAAGGACGCATAAAAGAGGTGGAGGCACAGAGAGGTGACCCGAGAGGAATACAGAGACACTCTCCAAGCATGCAGGGATGGGGTTAAGAAAGCCAAAGCCCATCTGGGGTTGAATTTGGTGAGGTACATGAATGGCAACAAGAAGGACTTCTACAGGTATATCAGCAGCAAAAGAAGGACTAGGGAACTGTGAGACCACTGTTAGATGAGGCAGGGAAGCTGGAGATAAAGGACATGGAAAAGACACTCAATGCCTTCTTTGCAACAGTCTTTTCTGGTAAGATACCCCCCAGGAATCCAAGGCCCCTGAGACCAGTGGGAAATCTGGAGCAAAGATGACTTACCGCGGTGGACGAAGACCAAATTAGGGTACATTTGAACAACCTCGATGTACTTGAGTCCATGGCACCTGATGGGATGCACCCATCAGTGTTGAGGGAGCTGGCTGGCAAGGCCACTCTTGATTTGCTTTGAAAGGTCATGGCGATCGTGACCAGAAGAAAGCAAATCTCATTCTTATCTTTAAGGAGGACCAGAAGGAGGACCTAGGGAACTACAGGCCAGTCAGCCTCACCTCGATCCCTGGGAAGATGACGGAGTAACTAATCCTAGATACTATTTCTAGACATGTGAAGGAGAAGAAGATAGTAATCAGCATGGATTTATGAAGGGGAAATCATACTTAACCAACTTGGTAGCATTCTGTGATGAGATGACTGGCTTGGTGGATGAGGAGAAAGCAGTGTTGTTTACCTTGACTTTAGTAATAGTTCCAGCACTGTCTCTCCATAACATTCTCATAGACAAGATGATGGAGTATGGGCTAGATAGATGGACAGTGAAGTGGACTGCAAACTGGCTGAACTGCCAGGCTCAAGAGGGTTGTGATCAGCAACACAACGTCCCACTGGAGGCTAGTCACTAGGGGTCCCCCAGGGGTCAATGCCATGGTCAGTGCTGTTTGATGATGGAACAGAGCACACCCTCAGCAAGTCTGCAGATGATACAAAAGTGGAAAGAGTGGTTGGTATACCAGAAGTTTGCGCTACCATTCAGAGAAACTTCACTGGCTGGAGAAATGGGACAACGTGAATCTTACGAAGTTCAACAAAGGCAAATGCAAAGACCTGCACCTGGGGAGGAATAACCTCATGCACCAGTACACACTGGGGGCCATTCATCTGAAAAGCAGCTTTGCAGGAAAGACTTGGGGTCCTAGTGGGCACCAAGTTGATCACTGGCCAGCAATGCACCCTCATGGCAAGGAAGGCCAGTGGTATCCTGGGTGACATTAGGAAGAGCGATGCCAGCAGACTGAGGGAAGTGACGTTCCCCTCTACTCAGCCCTGGTGAGGCCACGCCTGGAGTGCTGCATCAAGTGCTGGGCTCCCCAGTACAAGAGAGATGTGCACGCGCTGGAGAGAGCCCAGTGATGGGCCACTAAGACGATTAAGGGACTGGAGCATCTGTCGTAAGAGGAGAGGCTCAGAGAGGTAGGACTGTTTAGCCTGGAGAACAGAAGGCTTGGGGGAGCGAGGATCTTATCAATGTGTATAAATATCTGACGGGAGGGTGTGAAGAAGATGGAGCAAGACTCTTCTCAGTGGCGCCCAGTGACAGGACGAGAGGCAAGGGCACAAATCAAAATACAGGAAATTCCATTTAAACGTAAGAAAAAACTTATACTCTACGGATGACTGAACAACTAGAATGGGTTGTCCAGAAAGACTGTGTTGTCCCTATCCTTGAAGATACTCAAAACCTGACTGGACATGGTCCCAAGGAACCTGCTCTAGCTGACTCTGCTTTGAGCAGAGGGTTTAACTAGATGATCTCTAGACGTCCCTTCCAAACCCATCTGTTCTGTGACTCTGTATAAAACTAGGCCATTCTTCACAGAAGCTATCCATCTTCATGCCTTAATGTACCATGCAGTGAAAATCTGAAATATGGAAGGGTGCACTTTTTGAGTAATACTGTAGAAAGCACTGTGGAAACTTTATTGAAGCACCACCAATCAAACAGGTTTAACTAAGTAAACATGCTGCATTCAGGTTATATAAAACCTTTCCTTTGTAGCAAAATGTTAATTAGAAAAATTCAATTATGGTCTCTGCAAATATCACTGTACAAACATTTTTAATGACTCCTTGCCCTAAAATAACTGATCTTAAAAGTCACTAATAGTATCTTGCTTCTAGCATCTAAATAAGAATTATCTATATTTAAAACATAAATAGAAAAACCCTGCATTGCTAGAAGCTAACTGAATATCTACCCACCTCTGTTCACTGGAAACCTGATCTTTAAAAAAGGTGTGTGGGTGAAGTCATTCCAGCTGAATGCCTCATCACCATGGAAGAAAACTAAACTTGAGGCAATCATTTGCTCTCTAGTTACTGATATGCTCTATAGTAGAAGCCCCCTGCCTTCCTTAACACACACACTATACTAAAAATCAGTGCACTGAAGAATAGCAGAGGAAATGAACATGGAATATGAAAAATGCATTATGCTTCTGGTCATCATAATAAGTGAATGACTTCCAGGTGTATTTCCTACTAAGCTGAAAAATAAAAACAGCATTTTTTTTTTTTTTTTTTTTAGGAAAAAATAAAGCTGATATAAAAGCTGATTTGATACAAAAAATCAGCATGTTACTGTTGCAAATATAATGTCCTACTGGAGGTGGTGGGAATTGGTTTTGCGTATCTTGAAGCATGAAAGGAAACAGACTTTGTACAGCACTGTGTGCTGAACCTGTTAAAATCTTGACTCTATGATAAAGTGCATCAGCCCACTGACTTCCAGCTCTGGTTTTCATCACTGTGAAAACTATTTTTTTTCTTCTTAATCATAACAGAATCCTTCAATAATAATTTCTGACATTTACATGTCAAGCATGCTTAGGCTAACTCCTAAACTACCTGCCCAACCTTTTAAGACTTAGATGCTTAAAAAGAGCCAGGAGCCCAAGTTTACATTTAGTCATTCCAGGTGGCATCCATTCTAACTATGACTTAGGTATTGAGTCTTAACCAGTTTTCCAGATACTACATAACTGCTTGGGATAGAAATCCACTTCTCCATCTCTATGTCTACTCTAACCCCAAGAATCCATCCCTAAATGGAGAGCTTGAAAAGATTATTAATAAGAAAACAATCTGGTGCTTAGTTGTTCTTTGTGGCTTTGAAAATCTGCCCATTAAAGAAAAGTGGCTTTAATTTCCAGAAGAGCACAGCATCTGCAAAACCCATTAAGACTCGGTAAAAATAAAATTTGCCTCCTTAAAATCAGGTCTTTTTTAAAATTAAAGTGACTAATTGTGGATATAGGAGCCTAAAATACAGACATGTTAATATTTTGAACTTATTTTTTTTAATACAGGCTTTTCATCCTTACTAAATGAGAGAATCTTGGTGAGTTACACTATCACATTACTATTTCGGTGCAACAACAATGAATCACCTCTATTAGTTAACACATCCATTCTTAAGAATGCTGAATTTCTACAATTTACATTGGCACCATTAAGTGTCAGTCAGAATTATACAGCACCTTACACAGACCACAGACAACAGGATTTGCAAGGGCACAGATGAACGCTCTGTGCTCAGGCCCAAAAAATTAACTGTGGAAACTGAATGCCTAATGGCCTGTTGTTTTTGAAACTCATCTTAAAGATGAGCACCTACCCTACTGTTAAAATCTCAAGTCTCTTTATCCTTGTGGGAAATGTCAACATTGTGAAGGAAGAATGGAAAGCTGTCTTGGAATGTGCTACTAAATTTCAAGTAAAAATGGAAGTCACTGTAGTTAAGTGTCTTTCATTAAAAGGGAAAAATGAATATTTTAATGGAAAATGTATATTTTTGCAAATCTTTTTTCCACTGCAGTCTCTTCCTCCACTCCTATTGCTTTGGCTGCCTGTTCTCAGGGCCAATTCTGACATGGCGCAACTGTGCAACCTTGGGTCAGACTGTGGTGACAATGCTGTGTGAGAAAGAGTTGGGAGAAGCCGTGGTGGGTGCCTCCCGCCTTCATTTGGGAGCTGCACTTAAGCTCAGAATGTGTTCAAGCCCTTAGTCCTTGCTTGAGTTACATTACAGGTGTGCCTGTGTCTGGCCACGCACCTCACCGAACCTGACCTTCAGATTTGACTTCCTGCCTTGACCTGGGACCTGCCTCATCACTATAGACTTGTCTGGAGAACTGGACTCCTGGCTTGACCCTGTCTACTATCACTGAACTTACCCTGCTCTGCTTTCACTGTCTGGGTACTGTGGGACTGCACCCTTGCATGAGGCCACTGCCTTGTCTGCCTTGCTGTCAGCATCCAGCCCATCTCTGTTTGCAGAGTACCTCACTCTTGCTCCTCTCTGAAAGTCTCAAATCCAATTGTCAATTGCAAGAAAAAAAAAGTAACTTTTCAGACTGCATTTGATGGAAGGTTGTTTCTCCTTTCTACCAATGTTGCCATTAATTCAGCCCAAGAATTTTTAGAGGAATACAGTGTGTTCATACATTTGAGTATAAAGCTCAGTACGAAGCTGCGACCAGCCCCTCAGTAACTACCGTGGTCTTCCTGGAGCTTTGGAATTCATGGTTGTTTGTCACCTCTTTCTGTGACACTCCATTTTTCATCAGCTTTTACATTGGAGATACAAAGCAAAAAGTGTTTGAAGCTTAGAAGAAGCACTGGCTGTCCTGGGTTTGAACATTTTTTTGTGGCAGATTCAGGGTAGGTCTTATCACTAGTTCTAAACAAGCATTTTTAATTCCTTTCCTACGCAAGACAAAAGGCCTGCACTAGCAGTTCTTAGCAGCAAGCTGCAACCCAAGTAAGAATTGCGCTCCCCAGACAATCAGTGCATTTTTAAGAGGCACCTTCCTGGAAGGCAGCAACTGAGTTAGACTACAGACTGCCACAGTATAATTGGTCTGTTTCTAGAAAAAAAAAAAAATCAAATTAAAACCATTTCAATAACAAATCTACTACCACCACCAAAATTTCAGTACTCATTTTTGCATTGAAAAGTGGTGTATCAGCTTTTTACACTCCTAAATTACTTTTCATTGGGAGAACCCACACACAAACAAGGCAAATTTCACTGAACTCTTGTGAGTGAGTTACCCATTCTGCACAGTGTTAAACAGAGGCTGTGATAGGCTTAAGTGACTTGCCGAACCACAGACTACTGGCTAATAACAAAGGACTTGACATACATGGGACTCATGCTAATGTCAAAGGTGGTAAAGTTATTCCCACAGCTTTTTGTTGTTTCTTTTGGACAACTAAAAGCAGGAATTAAAATAGTTACGCATCATACCAATTCTATCAGTATTCTTTACAATTGAGATGATAGTACTTTTCAGTTTAAATGGTTGCTGATATTTTGGAACTCCTTATTTTGCATTGTTTCCCTTAGAAGCTGAAAAGTATAATACACTGAGATCAAAAAGAGTTCTTTCTCTCCCCACCAAGGACTCAGTAGGAATGTGTCATGGGACAGGAAGACAGCCTCCTTGATGCTCTGACAGTCTTAATTGCTGTGATTTTGTAAGAGTAAAGTTCAACAGAGTAGCAAAGCATACTGTTGTTGCTGTGGAAGTTTTCCCCCCACCATGACTCCTTAAGGTTTTAAGAAGCCTGACGTGTTCATCCCTGTCATCTGCTCCTGCTGGCAGGTATTTCAACTGCTAAGCTGCACATGAGGGCTCATCAAGACAATGCCACCAATACGCTACACAACATACAAGAATGAATTTGTGTAAGATTTGTACTCACGCAGAAGTTGTCTGCATATCATGCCAGCTTTTGCTAAAGTTCTGCTTCAGTTCATTCATCAGACTTATGCCAAGCTTTTGTTTAATTTCCACCAGGTGCTTTTCTTTGGCTGCTAATACTTGCCGCAAAGTTGAAATTTCATCCTCTAGCTGAGTAAAAGAAAGGAGGAGGAGGAGAAAGGAGAAAGGCGTTAGCTTGTTCCATAGAAAGAGAAACTGTGCTAAGAGATGGAATGAGTGTTGCATGGACTTGCATTTTTCATACATGGCTAGAGAAACAGAAACAGATTCAAGTGCTTGTGGAGATCACAAAGATGCATCCAGAACACAGCTGATACTACTATTCTACTATAAATGTCTCTCTGCCATTTATGTGCATACATATGCATCTGATATGATCTGCCTTAGGACTTAAGGGACTCTCGAACATCAGTTTTTCACTCACAGATAAAATGGGAATGGGCAGAACAAGAGAAGACTAGATAATCCAGACAGAAACCTCTCCTTGAATGCACAGGTTTTTAAGTTCATATTTGCAGCTTTTTAGTCTTCCACTCTCATGAAAGAAAACAGATAAAAAAATCTTTAGGAGCAGATTTAAAAAAATTATCAGGTAGTATTTGAGTAAAGAATATACAAAAGTTAAAGTCCTTATCGCATGAGTTTTACTCCTATACTGTAGGCCCTATGTATTCTGAAATACAAAAAAACAAAAATACATAGGAAATGGGCTTTTAACATGTGTGAACAGATCCTACCTGGAGTACGGAATCATCCAACAGACACAGCAGATCAGCCTTTTCAGAGCTCCTGCTCATTAACCAAATTGTGCAAATTCAAGTCAGCCCAAACACAGGGATGTTGTTCTTCCTGCAGTGGGCATTGTTTTAAACACATTTAAACCAAGGCAATGAGCAGAACACTTGACTTAGAAAAGGGACCACTGAAATGTTTGCCATTGACTCTGAAGTCTTACCCCTTGGGTAGCATTCCTGTGAGCATGGGACCAGGAAAGCCTCCTGAGCTGGTTACATGAGCAGCACTCAGAGCTACTGAAGCTAACAAGAGTAAGCGACATGAGAGCAGCTGCCTTTCACTTCACGTTTAGAAGTTCCTTTACAAACTGTGTTCCTTCCTCCATATGTTAATAGGATAACATATGTTAACGTATCTGATTACCATATGTTAAGTTCCCTGAAATGACAGTCTTACTGTGATTTAACTCCATAGGTGGCTGACAATGAGGCAAGCACCAGCCGAATCAGTTGCTGACCTCCCGGGCTATATTTAGGATATCAGCATTATTTTTATCTTGCACACTCATGCATTCTGTTTCCCTGTAAAACTGGCTGCAAGCTCATTGTTCTTTGAAAAGTCTCACTGTTTAATCCTCCAGCTATCAGTTTCTCCTTTGTCATAGGGACCTGCTATCTAAATTATTCAAGCAGCTCAGGAATTAAGTAGTAAGACTATGAACAGAAAGCAAAATCATGACCTCAGTGAAGCAGATACTGGTATTCACTGATTTCTGTGACGCCAGCACTTTATCAAATAGAATGCACAATGATCCAAAACTGCTTCATTCTCTCCCCATATCCTTTATGCTCCATTATATTCCTAACATGACAATGGAACGCTGTCAAGGGGCAGCACGAGGGTCTATTCTGAGAGGATAACTGCGTAAATGCTTACAGAAAGAAGAAATCACAAATTTCAGCACTCCTTAGATGACAAAGTTTAGGATTCCCTTTAACTGTTTCCTACCCACAGCCAACCCTTTAGAGCACAAATTTGCCTCCGTAACTCTATTAAAGATTTTAACTTAAACCAATACCAGCATGCTTACAGGTACTTAAACATTAATGCTTTCCATATGGGCTAGCACTAGGCTGATCATTATGTACCTGGATATGTGAAGATTCAAAGGCTTCTAGTACAATTACTTTCCATCTGTTCAGTTGAATAGACACCTAAAGCTATAAAGCCCTAAGCAAGCATTAACGTTGTGCTCAGTGGCTTAAGTACGAACAACATTTTTGACCATATTAAAGACAGTAAGTTGTTTTTCTTTAGAGATCAGAGTCTGGTTTTGAACTGACAGCCTCCTCAAATTCTGTCTTTCTAAAATAACGGTAGGTACAAAGTCTCCCTAAAGTGCTCAGATATAAGTGACTGAAGACTGAATGTAGGCAGAATAGGTTAGGGACTTACAGTGGGATTTCCAAAATCTTTTAAGCAGGTTACAGCCCCAGTTCCCATAGAAGTCTGGCATCACCTGCTTAGGTGTCTTTGAAAAGTCCATCACTACAAATGCAGACTCCATGAGGAAAGTAGGGCTTAGGTCAAGAGAAATACAAGCTTTTAGTCCTCACGTCTCCCTCCTTTTTAAAGGCAACAAAAGCATATAGGGACAAAGTTCCTCCATTTTGCAGGCTTTAGAGTCACGGTTAATAGCTGTTTCTTCTTTCCCCTGTTACTGCGTGGGCCACCCGTAAAAGCAGGAAGAAGAGCTGATGACCTAAGAAATTGATTCCCGAGAGCAGCTGGCTAACCTAACATGTAAATCACACAGGTGAGTTCCTAAGAGAGGTACAAATACAGACAGATCTCCAAAATCTGGGACAAATAATATGGAAGAAAGACAATAGAGTCCCAGTTAGTCCAGCATATAAATGCAAAAAAAAATTTAAAAAGTGTTTTTTTCCCTTGGTTTGCTTTTGTTTGACTATTTAGGGCAAATTATGTGTTTTAAGGGATTCAATATCTTTTAAGTTGGTGGCATGCCTTAAACAAACAAACAGTAATCCTCTAACATGTAATCTTTCCCATCTTTTCCAGGAGACACTCATAAAACAACTCATGAAAACAAACCAGAGAGAATATCTACGCAATGAAATGGAGCATTTTGGATAAACTGGTACATACAAAAAATATGTAAATTCATATTATCTATATTCTGAAACATATATGGTATTACTTAAAATGTGAAAGAGGAAAAAGTCTGCTATTGGTTGGAATAATATTCACTGAAAAAGGGTTGAATGGTAAGTTGAGTGTTTATTGTGTTACTTTCAAGAATCATGGCAGTAGGTAATAAAAACATTAGGGAGTCCCAAGTGAAAACAGAAGACAGCATAGTTGAACATGTATTTCTAAATTTGTTTAAGCATACTTTTTTCCTGCACTACGTCACCCAATGTATAGTGTCTTGGCCTAGCTATTTGTGCAGCCCATCTGGTCAGGGAGAACTGAACCAGGTAAAAACCAGCACAGAAAAAAAAAGTTATCCTTCTGCCAGATCAGTTCCTAGATCCAGTGCTGAGAGCTCCACAAATGCCTGTGCCTGCCCAGCACAGGGAGCAGGAACAAGGGCTGGAGGCAGAGCGGAAAGGAAGGCAGCAACCCATTAAACCAGCACAAGCAGCATGCTGGTTGAACATGTAAGGTCACAGGCACATATCACTACTGACATGAAGGCAGACATGACTGTTTCTGAGCATGAACTACCCAAGGGACAGGCTTTACCAGGTATGGTTTAAAGAAATAAAGAGAGAGTTAAGCAAGCAACACTGGCAGCATGACAACATGTTCACACACACTTTAGAATGAGCTGGCAACTCCAGTAAACCCAGCCTTGGTGGGGAAACCAAGGCCACGGCTCCCTGACAGGAGGCCTCAGGAGCTGTGCTGACCCGAGGAGCTCGCACTGGCCTCTGTGAGTTGGTACATCTGTCTGTGGCTGTGCCATGACACTTCACCCCTGCAGCTGTGTTCACAGCATAGCCCATCCTAGTCATGCTGCCAAAAACACTTGGGAGGCATGGAGGTGAAAATATGCAGGAAGAGGTAGAAAGTCTGAAAGAGCACTGCCACAAAACCTTGCTTATCATGGAGCTAAGGCTTGCAGCTACCCGAGGTCCCCAGCATTGGATCAAACCCCTTCATCGTCATGTTTACTACTGTGGCAGCTAGACTGCAGGCAGTGTGGATCTGCCTGTCTGTGGCAGGACTGAAACTTTGCTTTGCTGCATAGATACAGCCTGTAAGAAAAGCTGGAAAAGGCATAACGAAAAGAGAGGGAAAAAAAAGTAATGAGGAAGGACCAGCTATATCGCTGGTAGAGTGCTTATAACAAGAGAAGAACAACTATGAAGGAATACACAATAACTGAAAGAAGATCACTTTGTGAGTGAGAAAATTATCTTTTCCTTTATATCTTTGGCTTTCAAATAAACAAGACTGCATCTTCCCTATGTTGTTCTTTGATGTAATCCTTTTTATGCCAAAAAACGTATAGAAACTTACAGTGGGCATACAGAAAAATTACCTCTTAACAAAGTCAATCCATTGGCTATTGGCATTTTGACTATCCATTTTATTTAATAAGCTGATTATTGCTACCGAATAGTTACTTCTTAAGAATTGCTTAGTAGTGTAACATGTATACAAAAACATTTAAAAATATTTGTAAGGAAATGGGAGCACCTTACTACAGTGCCTTACTAGTTTTTCAAATAAAGTAGTCGTTAACTGTTAACAGAATAGCCCAGCGCAAAAAATAACAGGCACTTTACCTCTCCCCCAGATCATGTAGCTCAAAGGTTACACCTCCAGGCTCACTGGCTGTTGATATGCAAGTTTACTTGGGTGAATATCTCCCAGTGACATCAAGGATACTTATCAATAAAATTACCCATAAATTTGCAGAAACAGGTACTCATATCTTTCCTCACACTGAGAATAAATATGTAGTAAGTAACACACTGAAATTAGAGCCTCCGGACCAGCTGGAAAGCCTGTAGGTCAAATCAGATAGCTACTTTGGTGAAGATACGGGAGGGGGAAGACAACAGGGAGTAAATGACTACTTTGATGGGTAGAATAGAAGGACAACAGATGGCAGTGACCGGGATAGCCAGAAGACCTCAGCCCTGGTCATGACTCAGGAGACTGTACCACACCACCCCCACCAAGGGGAAAAAAAAAAAAAAAAGAAAAGAAAATCTGCTTCTGACCTTGTGTAAAGCTTTTAGGCTACAATTTTCTGCCATTATTCTGAAGTATCAGACTGCCCTCCGATAATTCAGATGATTGTTCGAAGTTCCTGTAACATTTATTTTACTTGCACTGTAGAAACTCCAAGCCTCAATTAGTCAGAGCCCTGCTGTGTTAGTCAGACTACAAATACAAGATCAGAGTTAGTGCCTTCGCTGAAAGGCTTACCATACAAAGAGACTAAGTAGCAGGGGAGTGGGAAAAGAGAATACAGCAAACATACCTGAAAAACAATACTGTAAATTTCCCTTTTAATGCTGGGGAGGGAAGGCAAGAAGAAAGAGAATACAGCAAATATAGAAGACAGAGATGCAGCTCATTTTCTCCATTTAAACATATGCACACCAGGCACTCCTGGTAGTTCCTGATTCCATCAAATATTAACTGATCTCAGCATTAAGGAAGATTTGGAACTTCCTGAGCAGTAAGAAAAGGGTGACTGTTCCTACAGGCTAACATCGGCAGTATTATCCCACACATACGGATACGGAAGAAAACAAAACTACCACTGGTAGAGAAGAGTGGGGCTTTAAAGTAAAAACAAGCAACTTCTTGAAAGAAAACACTATCCAATTTCCACTGAGGTTACTTTCTGAAGGACTTGAGGTCTTACACATCTTTTTGTAAGTTTTTTTTCTAAGAATCATAAGCCTCATTTAAGTTTAGACTTAGCTCGCTCCTAATTAAAGTTTTCCAAATCTTTCTTAGAATAACTATCAGTTTTGTTTTGCTTTTAAGGGTAAGTTGTAAACCAATAAATTGCTGTGAGCAATTCAGGTGATAATTTATACATCAGTCAAGATGGTAATATTTGAAAGGCAATCTCTCACTTCTATGTTGGTATATAAATTAAAGCATTTCTACCATGAACCACTGAAAATACTCAGATCCCACAGGAATCAGCAAGCAGAAAGGATGCCCAGAAACTCATGGATGAGCTCGCTTGAGAAAGGCTTATCATTCTCAGATGGTTGCAGGAAGTTCTTTTATATTCCTTCCTTCCATCCCTCTCTTAAGTCCCTTTCACCAGAAAAGTGTACAGAAAGCAACAATGACTCAGGGAGGAAAAGCCAATAATAAACATGTCAATTCCTATCTTATTGCTATGTGATGAACTGAGTATGTAAAATAAGCTTCCTTCTTACTGGTTACTGAAGTAATAAGATCATCAAAGAAGGAAAAAGTGATGCAACAACTCAGAAAAAAGTCAGGCTTTATATAACATTAAAATGAAAATAATCCTTTCGTTTTTGTCTCACTAGGAAATTGTAAATCAGCATTTAAGTTGAATGACTTGAAAGTTATTAAGAATATGACTTCTAAGAGTATTTAATATTATGATCTAGCACTAAATATTTTGTTCTATGAAGGAGAGAGATTAATCTCTGCAAAAGAACTGTCCTCTGCATAAGTCTATTCTGTTTCATAGCAGCAGATGCTTCACAGAACACTGAGGAAGAATGGACTTAAGAGGGAATGCTTTTTTCCTAGTCAGTTTACATTTTGATGGTATATGCTCATGGTTCCAAATTTTCAACTTTCTAGCATTCAACTTGGCTGACAGTCTATTTTTGTTATATAAAGTTTCCAATCTATTGTCTTAACCATTCTTTATTTCAATTAAGACAAAAAAAAAAAACAAAAAAAAAAAAAAAAAAAAAAACTCCCTCCTCATACAACTGTGACTTCTGTTGTTTCTCTCATATTTAAAATAAGTAAATCTCCATTTTCTTCCCATTCACTCATTTTCCACTTAGGAATTTCACTGCTTTTTCTGCAGTCTTTAACAGAATTAAAACTGAATCCACTCTTCCACTGTAAGCCCAATTGAAACAAGCTCCTTAACCTTTATAATACAAAGACCACATAGTTCAGGCTTCTTTCCTCCCACCTTATTGATATTAAGTACTATTTTTTAAACCTCTTTGTGGCATTCTGAACAGTTATGGTGTCATGACATGCTATGAAGTTCTTTACTTAAGCAAAAACAACAAAAAAACCCACCTCCATGTCCCCCCCCCCCCCCAAAAAAAACCCCAACCCTCTCTAAACACATCAGTGCCAAAAGGAAGCAAAACTATGGCAAAATTATTGTGTTCATCATCATCACTTTTCTGTAATCATCATCAACAGCTTTTCCTTTGAGCATTATACAAAGAATCTTTTCCATCAGGAGTCACACCATGATAGCACAATTCCATAGATCTAATAGGAAGAACAGATTTCATTCTTCATAAATTAAAGTTTATAAATAAAGACAAATGGCATTTGTTGACTAAAACGGCATATTTATCTCTACAATCAGCAGGTAAAAGATGATTAACCTCCCAAAAATATCTAAGGAAATGAATCATTTTACACAATTCTAGCCTAGAATAATTTTATTAAAAGAAAGAGCATGCCTTTATGATGTGAACTTCATCATGTAATTAGTATCTTCCTGTTTCAAGAAGTAGAAGAATTAACACCTACAGATATTCAAATTCATTACCTTGGCTAGTTCAGTCTTTAACTCTTCTTTCTCTTCTTCAGAAATCATACTGGTGAAATCAACATCAGTGCCCATGTCTTCATCTGCTTCATGTAAAGACTGTGTTTCCAACAGGCCTTAAAATAAAGAGTTAAAAGGTCAAGACAATTATTATCAATCATTTCAGCCATGATATTGACATCTTCTAAAAATCCAAGGTTGATTTAATGTGAGTGAAAAACCCACAATCTTTTCCTGCTAAAGGTCATTTAGATTCTGCCATTCTGGTTCTGAAAAGCTACTGGCAATGTCAGATGAGAATGCTCATCTGATAGCAGATGAGATCTACTATGTGAAAGCAGCAATCACATCAAGAAAGCAATCATCTCAGATCCTACTAGTCCATGACTGGGCACTTCCTTGATTTTAACAGAAAAGCAAAGGAAAGAAAATGAAAATTGTTTTTCCTCAAAATGAGAAAGAAAGCTGATTAATACGGATCACTGATGGGACAGTGACAATATACTGAGCAATACAGCAAGTATATTTCTGAGCCAAATTCTCTTTAAAAACACTTCTGATTGATTGATTGCAGCAATTTGAAAATATAGAGATGAACATAGTTTGCAGAAGCAAATGCCATACCTACTGTTTGTACATGTCCAAATGTTTAGAGAGAAGCATACCTTGATTCCTCATCTAAAACTGTAAAGGGTGACCTATTATACCAGACCTTCTGTTACTTCTGACTGTCAAAGGTCAATACCAGAATGCATGATAACTAAACTAGGACATACATAAATGCCTGTAAGACCTGGACCTGGTTGGTGTAATATATTCAGAGGAAACAAAACATATCCTATCTTCCTATCATTCAGCTCAGAAAAGAATGACTGCCATGACTTCAGTCATTAAGAATATCTCATTCTTCATTTTCTGTATACAAAACAAACAGTGCAAAACATTAGATAACAGAAAACACTCTCTCTCCTTCAGAATCTGTTTTTAGAAATTCTCAGTTTGTAGCGTGAAAGAAAATTCTCCTTCAGTATACATCTCCAATAGGACTTTTCCCTATATTTCGCCTCTCTAGCTGAAAAATCAGTTATCTCAGCTGACTCCTGACATCTGTGTGCTATTTAATACAGAAGAGACCAACTTCTTTCTGAGGTTCACGCAGGGCCATGTACTCTATTACACAGAGATCAGAAATGTGCCATTAGTTAAGTTTCAGCAGTACAGAGTTGAAGTTACAAGCAGCAAGAGTTTGGAGTTTTAAACGGCTTCCAAATAGGTGCTTCGTATTTTCATGCATGTCCTTTGGAGAAGAAAGCAAAATTCCCCCCAGCTTTCTGTCATTTCTTCCATCTAGAGTCCTTAGCATACCTGGATTTCCTGCTATTTAGCAGAGTGGAACTGATTTGATTCTTATCATCAGCTTCACTGCAGAGCACTATGTGGTGACCTCAGCCTTGTTAATTATTATCTCCCACAAGTGGGGAGAGAAAAAGCAGTAACAGGTGCTGAACCCCTGCCTGGCACCATATGCAAGGAAAGAGCACCGTAAGCACCAAAGTCTTTTTAAAAGTGAAAATGTATAAAAGAAGTTGATACCTTAGCTACTACCCAAGAGACAGCTTGCCAGGAAAACCCAGATTTCCAAAATCACAACAAAGGAAAAATACATTTTATATAGGCTATTCAGCAGGAATATTCCCAAATTACTTTTATTAGCCCTCCTCCACCCCTAAACACAATTGTTGTTTTGTATTTGTCTGAGGTTTAACGGTGTTGCTATGGGAAACAGGCTAAACTTACCCCCTATAGTCTTGGAAGCAGGCTCTTTTTCCATGGATGGAGAAGCAGTACAGGACAGTTCTGGGAAACACTGGGAAGAATCTAGGGGGAACAGGGTCAAGGCTGAAACACCTTAAGAAAATCTGGGAGCACAATTTATAAAAGACATGAGCTGAGGAGATCTTAGCGCATTGGCACTTAAACAGAAGGTAGAGCTGAACTCAAGGGATATCATTAGTTTGAGACTGGCTACATAGAGAGAATTGCTGGACAATGGATAGACAGATATGGAAGCTAACAGGGGCCAAAATCACCAAAGACAACTGAGTGACACTAAACGAGACCAAGGGTCAAGTTCAAAAAAAACAAGACAGAACTGCAATTATAATCCATTCCAAAAAAACACATGCATGACAGTCTTCTGCATGATCCTCTGCGGTCCCATCCAGTGTCAGTCCCAATTTTTATCTCTTGCTTCTCATGCAGCTCCCAAGGCACCTTAAATTCTTGTCTGATCCCTCAATCCATAGGCATTACTGTCCTTCCACAACGGCTTCACTCCAGTCATCTCGCAGTTCCAGTTTCAACATCTCTCTACCATACTCTGTGTCTCAGTCTTCTTTCAGCCAGTATCAGTTCTTAATCTTCCTCACATGAGCACTGTCACTACCAACCTATTCTTAGAGTCTTCCTTTTCTTTTCTCCGTTTCTGTCTTTCCTTCATGATCTCTGTTTTTCCCAGCCACATGTAGCACCTTTCAGTCTTGGATGTCACCTTCCACCCTAGTCTTCCACTGTCACCATACTCCCTGTTGAGGACAACTCCACTGGCATCTTCTCAACACTTACCACTGGCCACTTCAGTCCTGGGCAAAGTCTACCGGCACAGGTAGGATGTTTCAGTTCTAGTGCTAGTTCTGCTGAACTTCTCAGTCTCTTTTACCAGTTGAGCAACAGAAACATCCTTCTTCACTCTAACCTGAAGAGAACTCCTTGTCAGTGTCTGGGCTACCCCTACAGACTCTCTGTCAAATTTGCCTCTCTTAGTCTTCAGACTTAGGAAAAAAGAAAAAGCAAATCAAACACATTAGGGAGAATACAGGCTTCCTGAAGCAGCAGAGATTTCAACTCTTTCCACCGATTGAGGGTGCAAATTTAAAACTCTGTCCCTGTGATTTAGATGCTAGAGATTTTAGTGTCTACAATTTCAAGCAATTGCATGGCAAAGTATACAAGTGAGTTTCCAAAGATTTTGTTCTTTTTAGGCACATATGTCTAAAAAGGCTATTTCCCCTCTAATAACCACTAAGTCCAATGTTAGATTTCAGAGTTAGAGGTCTCTTATACTAAATGTAATGGAAACAGTCAGCCTGGTACAGAATAAGACTTAAATCAGTGATTTAATCGACAAAGAGAACGCTAGAGGAGTTCATCCTCATATGAGATACCAGAGAAACCACACAAGAAAGAAAGGTCATTCATATAACATCTCTTTTACACAACAGGAAAAATGTCTGAGTTTGTACTTCTGAACACCATGGCATCCATTCCTCCAATGCACACACTGGCATTCCTACAGCACCTTTACCCAGGAGGAGTTCAGCTCAGCCCCAGGAGAAACTACAGTATTAGGGTGATTCAGGGAAGTCAGCCAGCCGCAAGACACAAAACTACAGAAAATCAGGCTACAGACGTTCTCCTACTCACAGGACAACTTTTTAGTTTTGCAGCCTCCAAGGAGAACAAGCACGTGCAGGGATTTTCACACCAATATATACATGAAGAATAGTCATTGTTATTGGTAGTAAAGCAGCTTCTACTGCTAGTAGTGCTGACCCTGAAAAATTCTTCCACCTTCTACTCTGCACGGGAAGCACAGGCTGCTCTCAACCCTCCCTGTAGGGTCCCTTCACACCTTTCAGACATTGATTATAGATGCAGCAAATACAGAACCATAATAAAATATAAAAACTCAGGGAGATGGCTGATATATCTTAAATGAAGCACATGAGTAACTCCTTAAGAATCAAGGAACAAGATAGGTTCTTATTAAGTGCATTTAATCTACCTATGCATTTTGTTTAGCATGCTTAATCTAGCAACTCATTAAAAAAAAAACACACAATGATAAGTTGATTCAGATAAATGGTTAGAGCTGCGAGTCACAGAATCCAGTATTTTGCTACACTATTACAGTAGCCAAGTGCCAGATTTAGGCATCTAAAAGCCAGAATTTTAAAATAACACTGCATTTTTACACTTCACCATGTACGTTCAATTCCAGCAATTATGTACTTTACTCCCCCCTGCAAAAAAAATAAATCTGCACTTTAGCAATGCAGACATTCATCAGTATGCATGCACAAACACTCAGCTTATACATACAGTTGCTGTAATTGAGCGGGCAACACAGAGCTTTCCCTGTTAGTTTCAGACTTCTTTTTCTGGGAGTGGAAAGAACTTAACAGGTTTCCAATTTACTTGGAATCAAATAATTTAACTTAATTACCCCAAAGACCAAAATATAACTATACATAGGATAGCCTACATCCTATATACTATACATCTATGCAGTATATATCTCCATATATGCTTATATATCTATTCATAGTCATAATATATCTAGAGTTATATATGTAATCTATAACTTTTCACAGGGACTAAAATAGACATCCAAGGTAAACCTTTCCTGTGAAAAGATACTCTTTACACTAGATTTGAATTTGCTGATCTCCAGGTAAAACCCATCTTTTCCTTTAGACTCAGGCTATTATAAATAATAGTATTCAAATGATCATAACCCACTTATTAAAGTATCAGTCAACCCATGATTGTTTTATACAACCCTAAAGAACAGTTACAACAGTTACAACAGTTACGACATACAGACTTTTTTTTAATTAAATTATCCATATTTCCTGTATTCACTCTCAGCAGAACCCCAGTTTATGAATGGTTTGCCTTGATTTCAGTGGCACAAAATGCAGAGAACCAGACCACTTGTTGAGAAGCTGCAAACCAGAATCTGGTCAGGTAACATTTCAGGCTGTGTTTTCCCAACAGCTTACTGTAAAATTAACTGAAGTTATTCCTTCTCCTAACTTACAGAATTAGTGAAAATATTTATTACTCATAGTTAAGGCCCTATCTGACATATCTGGTGTAAAATTTCCAAGTGAAACAATTCCAAATTGCTAAATTAGTTTTCTGTGTGAAGTGATAAATATATGCCTGCTCAGAATCATTACTGTCAAATTACCAATTGGTTTTACGTGCAGGAAGCTAAATGCATTTTAACTGCATGTTCACAAAAGTAAAGACACTAAAAAACCCTACTATATTAGGATTCTTAAACTTGAATATTAAGTTTAACTGATTTCATTGCATTGAGACTCACAGTAATTCTACAGCTGGAAGATACTTGATACTCTCTAGACCAATACGTAACGGTGCCTTAATCCTGCTAAATCAAAGTCAAGTTTTATGTAGTCAACAGCATTGCTAAGGCAGCAGCAAAAAGCAGAGCAGTTACAATCAGGACATATTCTAATGTGAAATGGAGCAGAATATAGGTCAACATCAACCAGCTTAAATTCAGACTCTAGTTGCATCAGTACAGATTTGTTCTCACCTAGTTAGCCATGCTGAGTTACACAGCTTATCCACTAAGACACAGTATTGTGATAACATAATTACACTAGTCCTAAGCCTTTAGCTAGTAACTCTGCTTTGGATCACAGGCATATACCAGCTGCTCAGAGCTCATGGGTATCTCTGCACTGTGCTGCATTGCACAGAGTAGCAGAAAAATTCTCCCGGTTACTACTTCTTCTCTCTAGATGCTGCCATCTCATGCATTTACAACTAGCATCTCCAGAGCGAGGGGAGCACTGTAAGTCCCTGCTGATGATGGAGCTGTGTCCTCTAAGGGCAGGTTTCTAGGAAGTAGACTATTACCATCCAGTGCACTTTAAGGGATGTCATATGAGCCCACCTACAAGTACTGCCCTCATATGATCCAAAAGCCTTGAATAATCTTCTTCTGCTTCTGCCCAATTTCATGATCCAATAACATAGAGCTAGTTGGTCCAGGAGTGACAGTATGTTTTGACTTTTGCCTAAACGTGCATTGGTTTAGTAACGAGTCATGGAAGGTTTGGTCAATTTGGGGAGGGAGCTGTACAAGTAGCTGAAATGTTTTCAAGATTAACACCAAATCTTAATGGATGTTTGTCAGGAGAAGCAAAATAATGTTAGTTTCAGGTTCCAAATGCTCCCCCTTTTCCAGGACTGGTATATGTGTCCTTTCTCTTGGAGGCATGGCATCAGGTTGCATTCCCTGCTCCTTTTCCTGACTTCTTCCAGGAATACTGAAGATCCTGCCATCGCATGCTGTTGTTAAAACAGGAAACACTGGAATTGCTCTGGTAATTAAACTTGTTCAGATGCACAGTTGGTGTAATTTCAGAATCATACCAGATCATCCAGATGTGGAATCAGAAATTAACTTCCCACCCATTTAGAATAACAGAAGTTGTTGGATGTGTAGATGGTTTTTGCTTCCTCTTGTAGCATGGATGTTGCAAGCTTCCCAACATGAATTATGAGCTTCATCTAATCCTGGATCTCTTCTATCCTCTCCTAGCAGCAATTTTAACCTTTGACCTCTTGGTATTGGTCTAAAGTGGAGGTTCTTCAAGGCTTGCTTACGCAGGCCACTAACAGGTGAGACATCAGGATGGGGGTAGGGGGAGCACACATACCACCACCTATTAGCATTATTTTTCTCCTCCTCCATTTGCCCAGATTAAGTCACTCTTGTTTCTCCCGAATTCAATTTCAGCTGCTGTGTCTCATGTCCAGCTCTGCTCTTCCACAGAAAAATCACGCAAGAAGCATCGAATGAGCAGAAGTGATCCTAGAACCTATTCCAGGAACCTCCTATCCCTCACCTTCCACAGATATAGGAGTCTTCATTGCCTATTCCCTTCTCTCCACTTCTTCCTATGCCCTTCTCTCTACTTATTCCATGGCAACTCAGTCAAGACTGAGGTCTGGCATGTGCCATCACAGGACTCTATCTGGAGATGGATACAAATCCTGGTCCACCTCCCTCAATCAGCCTTTCCAGACACCCCCTCTTCTGGTGACCTGAGATTGCTGGGGACAAGATCTGAAGGTTCGTATGGTCTCATCCAACCTCACATTCCTAAAACAAGTTACACTAAGAACATATCCATCATATCCATGTGTCACTCATTTAACCTCCACAAAGAGGAGACTTGTGAGTGTCTGAGATTGCTGGGGACAAGATCTGAAGGTTCGTATGGTCTCATCCAACCTCACATTCCTAAAACAAGTTACACTAAGAACATATCCATCATATCCATGTGTCACTCATTTAACCTCCACAAAGAGGAGACTTGTGAGTGTCTGAACCTATGTTACTCCAAAAGCAAACAAAAGGCCTCCATAAAGCACAGGAAAGCATATAGTAGGATATAAATCAATGTAAAGAGCTGCTTGGTTTACGCCATTTTTAAGAGGTCATACTACTTGCTGTCATATATAATTAGATAAAGCATACAGGAAAGATGAAAAGTATAGGATTACCAGAAATAAGGAACTGCTAATCATACAGAAGGATCCAACTCAAAAGGATTAAGCAGGCAACTATTTGTATTAGGGTATTTATACAGAAAAGTAGGGGGTGGATGGCTGGGGGAATACATTTAATGTGATCTTTAAAAGATTCATATGACAAGATAATGCAGCAACTGTACAAGGAGTTACAGTATGCTGAAACATTCCATGGGCATTTTAGCATTCTCTCCCAAAGTTCATGCTACTTATGGCTGAGACTGGTAATAGAAGGTTTACAGTCTGCTGTTAAACCTGATTTAACTTTGAGCTGTACCCATGCATATGTTTGCTACCAGGAATTTTTAATCACACAATGAAGTGATGACAAATTAACTATGTCACTTTGAAACTATAGGATCTGTAACTTTTCACAAAGTTTAAATTAATCGAAGAATAGAATGATAAAATCTGAGATAGATTTTTAGACTCCACATTCAGGTTTGTGAAGATCAGCTGCATGCACTTGTTTTAATCAGTCTTTTTTATATATTTTCTCCATATTCCTCTCAGGCTTATTTTGTAGAATACTCCACATCAAGCTAAGAAAACACTACTGGCAGTGACGTCTGTCAAATTAACCACAGTGACAACAAAATTAAAGGCAAGAACACCAGATTTTAGGTGCTAAAATTCTCTGACATTCATTTCAGGGAAACGTATAGATGATGATCCTTTATTCTAACAAAACACTTAAGTAGTAAAGCCCTTTTCTTTCTCTTATTGTCTTTATCATCTGTGTTTTAATTTACAAGAGTTCTCAGCATATCTGTTTCCTGACCAATTAAAAATAGCATACCTAATTTGTAATCTGGTACCCATATCAATGAGAAAATATTCTAATTAGAAGCACAGTAAGCAATGACATGCTACAGCTTCATTTGCCATGTCACTATATTGTAGCTAACAGCATAGCAAGGTACACAGGAGTACTGTTTCTCATTTAAAATTGGAAAACACTTGTTCACAAATTTAAATTGCAATTAAGTCTAAGTGATGAAACTGTAAGCACAACAAAGGAACTGTCCAGACACTGCATTAGTGTCTTTGATCTTCTTTACCATGTCAGTCTTAATACCAGATACAGAGGTGGGGGGGAGATGGGGGAGAGGTGAAGAGACAAAAGACCAGAAGCATATACAGTAAAAAACTAAATTGATTAAAAAATTTAATAAAAGTTGGAAGATTTTCACTACTATTTTTTTTCACTTGGAATTTATCCCAGGAGAACTTAAATAGGAAAATATTCTCTCATTTAATCCATCTAGTAAACAAACTATTTGAAGGAAGATTTTCCTTCGTCTTTGACCCTAACTGTGGATGAGACCAAACTGCTCAAGCCTAGCAAATACCATAGAGCCTGTCTTTCTCCTAAAGGACAGAGGTGAATTGGGTAGAAGTGACAAAAGCAATCCTGGCAAATAAACAAATAAATAAATAAAACTTTTTAAAGGTAGGCACCAAGCTTTGACCTAGGATCTCGTCTTCCAAGCAAAATCACTGAGACATCCAGCAATGTTTGGCAGGCGTATCTTATGCATTTTATCCAAACACATCTAGCTGTCTTTATATGAAATAATAATCTGGCTGGCCCAGGGAAGACAAGGGCAATATCACTTTCTAAGCTGTAGTGACGAAAATACAAAGCAATTGTTGTGAAATGTAACAGTTCAATGACAGCAGATGTTTCTTTCTATTATGTCAATACTGAAAGTAATGACAGTATTGTGCCACTTACTGTGCTTTCTATTGATCATTCTGTGCAACTTTCTTTGCGGTCAGGGGTAAGAAAAAGATGCCACAAGTGGAACGGTTATCGTGTCTTTTCTTTCTTTAGGCAGAACAGAAAAAAAAAAAAAAAGATGAAGTCACGATGGAATAATGGGGAATGAGAAAGTGGATGACACTGAGTCACAAAAGAGATTTGTTCTCTACAAATAAGGTACTCCAGAAACTGTAACAGACTGCATAAAACAAATGAAGGAATAAAGCATACATAATCAGACTAGAGAAAAAGAAATGCTGGGGAAGATAAGAGCTATGACATGAAAATGCTGCCAGTCAGAGGTGGAAGTTGTCAGTTAAATTTTTTAAAACCACCCTTACACACTAAAAATACACAAAGGTACATTTTTCTAATCTCAGAATAGACAGGCATCTTGGGTCTCATCCTCAGCTGGTAGATGTAACTGAGATCCCATCAATCGTATAATTGAGCTCACACATCTGCTTCGCTGAACCAAAATCACAGAAACTTAATGGCATGATTTAATAGCCTTTCTCCTAAGAAAGGATCAGTTTATTGTACTTTTCTAAAGCCCGATGCAAAAGGAAATCACTAGATAGAAATCTAACTGCAGTATAATTACACTCACAAGCCTCCTCAATCAACTTCCAACAAAGTATCAGGGCTGCAAGGAGTGATAAAATTATATTTTAATTAAAAAAGAAAATTTTCAAGTAACTGCAATATGTATCCTTCAGGTCACTAAAAGCATAAGTAAAAACAAGATTGTTAGAAGTCTAATTTAAAAATGAGCAAGATCTTGCTCTGTGGCCAGTAAGTTGCTTTCTTTTTCTCTAACCAGTCTATCTCAGCACCATAAAGCAGAAGTGTCACCTTCCCTCCCGCAAATGCACTCTCACTTCTGATCTTGTAAACTTACTAGGAAAAATGCACAACAAGCAATTATAACTAGGCACATGACAGATTCTTTATTCATTTCAGCTAAAAGTTATAATTCTTATTGCTTTTATACAGATTAAATATTTTAGCACCATTACATGTACTAAAATACAGACTTGGGAATGATGAAATGAGATGGGATAAATTATATCCCCCTACATCTGCTCAACCTTTCACACTGGGAGAGTAGAGATTACAGCTTTTAAGGACCAGGACTGTCTTTCTGTATACTGCTTGGCACAACAGGTCCATGATCTGCGACTAAGGCTTGCAGGCAGCATCACAATTATAAATTAATAACAATAATTCACCCACTAAGTGGAATGTAGGCACAGTTGTTCTCCCCAGAGACTACTTAAGGGCTGGTGTTAAACCAAGTAAGAGTGCACAGCCACTGTGAAGAGGCAGTGATTCAACCCACGGCACAGGCAGGTGTAGCCCCCCTGCTCCTTTTCTTTTGCCCTAGTGCATCTTTTTCCCTAAAGGGGATTACATGATGGTGCAGACTTCCACCAGGCTTCTCTAAAGGTACTTCACCTAGTCCTCGATATAGCTAACTGCAGTACAACTGCATCTGAATTTAAAAGCAAACAACAAAAAATATAGCTCACTTATCTTTATATTATTTTTAAACCTGTCCATTTTATCAGAGAGGAAGTCCATATATTCCCTTTCACAGGCCTTACATTTAAAATGACTTTATTTGTTAAAGTAAACACTGTAAATATATTGAAAAACAGCTTTTATTTTGTGCCTCCTTGCCTCCTGCAAATGCACTGCCTTACACAGTGAGGAAGCCATTCCCATTGGAGGTTTATCTGATAAATTTAGTGCAACACTGCAATTTTCTGGACAGGCTGAACAAAATACTTGTCAATCAGTATAGCACTGCGTATCCAGGCCTGTTCAATGCAAAGTTTCATTAGTCTTTTCATTTTTTTAGGCAGCACCTTGAACCATGGCATGAGATATTTATTATTCTGCTTTTAATGTTAAGCTCCATGTTAAGGCTTTCACAGTTCTTGGCATCATTAATTTTGCATTTATGGCCACTCAGTGTTTTGTACCACATTGTTAAAAAGCAACGTGTCTGCTTAGTGACATTGTGGGTGGAAGCATCTGGGGATAGGGTTCTGGGTATCTGTGAAGTTCCCGTATGAACAGGTTTCTCAGTCTCTCCAGTTGGGTAGGGTTTCAAGAGGATACACGCCTCTCCAGTCAGAATGACTTATACAAATGACCATATTCCAGGATGAGAGGCTATTTACTGGCCCAGGATACAGAGACAGGCACTTCCAGCCACACTGGGCAGTCTCAGTGCCATCTCTGAAGTCCCTGATTTACCCTCAAGTATCAGCCAAAGTCACAGCCATCACAGACAGGGCATGTGTTTTCTTCCTTCAAGATCAACAGGGAAGATAATCCGGAACCGAAGAGGGTCAAAATTGCATTAGATCACACTCAATGATAAGAATATCACTCAAACATCTGCCCTAATCCATATTGATCACCCAGCCTCGTATCATGCCTATCATAACTTCTCCTACGCCACCTTAAGAGGTTTTAAAATGTAACACAAGACAATCCTCTGCTCCTCACCCTTCTCCTACCTCATCTGAGAAGACTGTTCTGCAGACATTGTTGCAGAATGGACACATTTCTGAAATAAACTAGTATTCCAGTGCTTGTATCTGATAATATCTTCCATTCGTGCCTTCATCCCTTCTCAACCTAACTGTTAAAATCTTATTCTCCATTACCTTTCCCCAGTCTTCAATTCCCTTTTGCAGCACTTAACTATGACTACAATACTACTTACCATTTGCCTTTCAGGATGTATTCACTCTCTGTATTTCAGGGCAGACTCGGACATGACTGACATTTTTGTTCTGGATCTAGTTCTAAATCTCGTTCCTGCCTTTGAATCTCTTTGGAATGGCTACAAACTGTTATCATTAGATATTCTCCTTTATTCCTTGTGCTTAATATGGACTTTATCTATATTGATCATTATCTAGAACAACTTTCCTGCACTTCTCTAGTTTTTATTATTTTGAAGCAATTTAAAACCGCAGGCAGGAGACATTTTTGTCTCTACCTGAAGTATCTCATTTCCAGTATCCTGACAGCATCTGTTATTTAATTCTGTGAAGACCTTATTTAAATCTTCAAACTGCATTGTGATTCCATTTGTATCAATGACATTACTCAGTAGTCCTTTTTTTCCCATCAGTCCAACTACTCAAGTTTCTTCTTCACCATCATCTTTTCTTCATCATCACAGTTTCTCCATCATCTGACCCCTAACACGATTGCAGGATTTACACCTGCAAGACGACTTGGCTTCACTGGTTCTTTAGTCTTCGCACATGTATATAATAGTGTATAACACTGGTTAGATAGTTTAATTACATGGCAAAGATCATTCTCCCTAATTACGACTTTGATTCCCTTCTCCCACAATAATAAGTTAATAGCTGCCATCTGCCTATTAAAATACTTTGAGCAGAAGATAATTTTCTGCTCCTGGCATAATTGCCCCTCTAACTCTATAACATATATACATTTTACTCATCTCTAAGGAAAATCTGATTGTGTTTAAATACAACTGATCACTTTTTAATGAAAATTTAGCAGGCAACCCAGTACAGAAAGAGCATAGAGCAGCTGAAGCCTTCAGAAGACATTCTAGTTAAACACATTTGCTTCAAGTCATTCTCCAAAAATTTACAGGCTTTTCCTAGAGTGGCCTGTCTGAGATCTACTCAGTAGAGTTAAGAAGATTTTAATTAAAATGTGAAACATAAAAAGAGGAATTAGATAAGCACCTAAAACATCTGAGCCAACACCAGCATGACAAGTTATTTCCAAATTCACCCAAAGCACAATGAATACAATTATTCCAAGGAAGTTAGGCAAAGGTATTTTAAAACTTCAGGATCGTTATCAGCAGCTTTCTTGCAACTGCAAATATGCAGTACTTTAGTTTCACACAGGTGACAAGGCAATTTCCTTGAACAGGTGAACATAGGAACCTGCCTTTTAATGCTACACCATGGATACTGTTTACCATGCTTTTCATACTTATGATTTATAAATTAGTTAACTGGCAGTTACTACTTGTAAATTTGAAGTGTGGCACAGGTACTACAGAAAGACAGCTGTATTTGGATAGCTAGAAAGGGACAGTGTTTCACAAATCAAAGCAAAGCCCAGATAGAGATGAGGCTGTACAAATGGAAAATAAAAACAGAACGGATGGGTCTCAAAAGAGGAAGAAATAGCTAGGGCAGGATCTGGTCCATTGGGGCCTGGGAAAGCAAACAATAACTGCACTTACCAGCAAACAAAAGTATTTTAATGTCTTTCTTGCCGAAAGGTCTAAACTAAAACTGCATTGCCTGCTACAAAAACATTCTGTGCAGATACTTTACTGGGAAAACCAACACTGTATCTATGGTCAATTTTTGCTTGCACGAATATCAGAAAAGTTTTCAGAGTGTAATTTTATATCTCTGCCATGACAAAGATTGTACTCAAGACCGTATCACTTCAAAGATGTCCAATTCTTTGCACTTGCTCTGGACTTTCAGATAATATCTGCAAAAAGATCCCCAATACTAACATTCAGCTTTTTTATTTTTTATTTTTATTTTTTTTTTACAAAGAGAGACAGGGAATGAGACTGGGCACAAGAGAAAGAAAAGAAGATTTAGTGATAAAGCGCAACCAGCACAAACACTTGATAACCAAATATGTCTTTAGTACTATCCGCCTGTGACATGTAAACACACCACGGATGCAGAAGTGTAACAATGAGTTAGCTATTATACCATGATTTTGATCCATGGACCTCAAAGATGGCTAAGGAGCAATACCTCTGTCCTAGAGGTCAAGCAAATCAATGGCCATGCCCAAGGTTTTAGAGAAAGTCAATGTCACATCTGACACTCGAATCCAGATTTTTTTAGTCCCCTTTCACCCTTTCCAGTATGCGATCGTTTAGAGAATGCTGCAGTAAAAATGCCCATTTCAGAGAGCAGCAGAATCACTACAAAAGAATAGGCTACTTTTTTCAAAATTTGACATTGTGACTCTGCATTTCTATGGGATCCAAATAAACTCAGATAAAAGTAGCCTGCCCAGATCTAGTACTTGTTATCCCAAGGTATTTCTGATTAGTAAGAAAGATCTTATTTTACCGTTAAAACACCTTCTGAAACTGAAGGCTTACTATAGTTCTTCTAAACCCAAATTCCTGGATTATCCTAAAACAAGCTACTGAACAACATCTAAATTCCTAAATACAGTCATGTAGAACCTATTTCAATCACTTTGCAATCTTCTGCCAAGCTTGTGCCACATCATCAACCTTCAAGCAGCACATGGCCTGTAAGTCCACACATTTCTGTACAGTACTGAGCAAGGCAGCGAGGCACATCAGAAGGGTATCGGCAGACTAATCTTTCCACTAACACATTTGAGAACACTGACAGAGAGCAGACTATACTTGTGCTGCCTCACAGTAGGACCTCTATATTAACAGTCCAATGAAAAGAATAAGATACAGCAAAAATAATTAGAGCAAGAATTTAAAAACACGTTTCGGGGGCTGGTTTGTTTGGTTTTGCATAGCTTCACTACTGTAAAACTGGAAAAGTTGCAATGCACTCATAAAACCAGCTAGATTTCTATTCTAAAATCTAGATTTTAGAATAGGTGTCTCTTTATACCTGTTTTCCAAACCCCACCACATTACAGTCTTAGCTCTCTTGTGTAGCAATGAAACCACTCAAATTTCCTCAGCCTCAGCAAACAGAATTTCTTCCTGTGACAAGTGTGTTAAAGCTGAAAGCAGCACAGGTTCAAAAGGGTAAAATAAAAGCACTGCATTTGCTTTCAGACACTTATTTGCTTAAAATCTGGTAATATTACTGATAACTTATTCCATGCATACATTTTCCCTCCATTTAGTATAATTGCTTTTTTATCATTCATCCTTTTTATCTCAAGCTCTGGGCACTTTTGTTAAATATTTAAGAATTCTACTATAAATTAAAACCCTACCATTTTCACTTGACCTCATCTTCACGTGATCTTATTAACACAGCGCACAAGACCTCCAGCATGCAGTAAAATATGCAAGCTATCACTAGCTGGTTCAATTATCCCAGTATCCTCCTGACCCCTTGCAAAGCCCTCTCCTGCTTTCTTCCATAGCTGGGTAACGATGAGCTCCAAAAGGCAGTTAGCAGACAGCGCAAGTGCCTGGTTAACAGAGTTGATCCTGAAGCCTTTGAAGCACCTATGCCTAGGCATTTTCCTTTTAAAGATAGACTGGGGAATGTAAATGCACCTCTAGCAACGAAAGGAAGCAGCAGCCAGTGCTGGGTGAGGAAGCTAAGGTTTCCCTCGCCTCATCCTTCCCTTTTTCTCACACGTACGAACACAGACAAACCTGTGCACTGACGAACTTATAACTGAGTTGAGGGATTCTTTTTCTCATAGAACAATTTCACTAAATCGGCTCCAGGCCACTAGTCTGACTCAGTACTTAGGGGAGTGGTGAACATAGTACAAAATTGTAAAGTAATGCTCCTCGATATAGCTACCAACCCCAAAATGGGGTATGGGAAGCTGCAGCCCTCTCCAGTAAGACTATTTCCTTTAGTGCAGCAGACACAGCACTGCTGCTGCAGTGAAGCAACCTCTCCATGTGCTCCCTATCCCACCTTCCCACTATGAGAGTCTCCATCCAGGTTCCTCTCTCTTGTAGTAACCACAGTTAATGAGGAGGAGGGAGAGAGAACACCCACTGAGCTGACAACACCCTGTTTTTTGGAGTCCTATACACCTAACCATAAATAACGCAAGACCTCCTTACCACCACCTCCCACCACGGGAGACCTCAGGCATCAGACTACGAGATGGGGGGGGGTCAGGGAAAGGGCCACAGGGCTAGCAGCGTGACTTCTAATGGCAATCTTGTGATCATAAGCCCCAGAGAAATGGCACAAGCCTAGCTGCAGCTTCTTCAGCTCAGTAGCCCCCAAGCCAAATGCAGCTGGCCAGAGGATCACAAGAGAAGCAGGTCAGCTGCATCTGGCCCTCGAGGTCATACAGCAAAGGAAAGCAGTACAATGCTGCAGCCTGTGAGACACTGGCCTAGATGAGAAGATGTCTAAGATATGAACCAACTACATCTCTCAGTACCACACCTGACAGGGGCATGTACAGCCACTTTAAGCAAAACAGCCACAATGCACAACTACTAGCAGAGGCTGCAGAGTAGCTGTAAGAAATAGCTGTAAGGAGGAATAGCTAAGATAGCGAGATGCCTAAAAAACTCTGTCAGAGACTCAGAAGTGTAAGAAGATGGTTGAGTAGAGGCAAATAGAGGGGACTTCAGTGATGGGAAAGAAATATAGACATGGCAGAACTGATAGAAAGTCAGGATGAAAAAGGGATTCAATAGTAGTTTTCTACCTCCTTTCACTGCAGCTAGTGTTTTTCTTCCTTGTCGTTTGTTCCTAGTTTAGTTGCACCCTTCAAATACTTCAAATTACGTTTCATCATCTGACAAGGTACCTCCAAAAATGTAACACTAGCCAACGCAAAAGATATTCGGTAGGCAGAAGGGCAAAGAGCAGAAAGCTGCACATCAAAGCTTCATCAAGGGAAGAAACAAGGCAGGACAAGGAAAGGAGGAGGTATGATTATGGCTGAAACTAGAAAAAAAAGCATGTAAGTATTGCAAAAGGAGAAAAAGGGATTAAGAACAAAGTTCTAATGTTAAGAGTCATATTGGATTCTCAGATGAAAGACAAATGGAAGACATCCACAGTACTGTCACAGCTAGAGGATATTTAAGGTTTTAAGCTAGTAGCAAAACTATGCAGGAGTAAGTCAGTTAATCTGTGCCTGAGTCCAGAAAGAGTATCAGCACAGGAAAAGACACAGTCCCGAGTTTCCTGTCTTGCAGGCAGAAACATTGTGTTTCCAAAGTGTCTCACTTTAGAAATGACTGATAGTCATAGGAAGAAAACAAATATGTTCTTACGAAATTTTTTAGCACCTAGCAAAAGTACAACTGAATGGTATGTTCCCAGGACCCGCTATATGATCATTCAGAGGAAAATGTAATGAAAGATAAAAGCAGTCAGAAGCGTAAAGGTTACAACTGTTGTAAAGTACATTTATGCTGTTTATTACACATATGAATTTGTCTACACGGAACATATGGTTATTTCTTTACAAAAGAATTTTAACATTAATTACTATTATTTTCCATCTGGAAGTCTGCTTCATCTAGTCAGCATTGAATGCCACAAGAACATATTTAAGTATAATTAATAATTCCATTTCAGCCCATGAAATCTCTGTATTGCTTCAAGTTAAATATCACAGCATTTAACTTGCACAATCTTTGGGGCATGGACAGATATAGTGCCTTGCACAAAAGAACTCCTGAAGTTAGCTACGGCCTCTAGGCAGCACCATGACCCAAATAATTACACATAATAACTTTTTTTTTACAGTCACAGAAAGATTTATAAAGCTGATTCATGCTGCTCTGTAAAGATGCTGACAAAATTATTTTCCTGCTCTGAAGAAATCTACATTTTATATTTGCATGGGTGTATTTCTTGAACATGCAATTGATCTACTAAGGCAGAGCATCCCTTCAGGACAATATAAAATGGCACAAAAACCATAATTATGTCAAAAAGTCCTTTTGAAGAAAATCTTCAAAGTGTTAAATAATGAGAGACTTGACAGTGCTTTCGAATTCATAGCTTTTACCTTCTCTTTTCAACGGGAATGCAATCCCCCAGCAGAGCACACTGGAACAGACTATTCAGGATTTATTTCTCTGTGGGCATTTAAAGGTTCCTTAGAAGCAATTCATAAACTCATTAAAATGTATACACGTTTCTCCTGCTGCTTAAGCAGATACTTGAATTCAATAGATTTTCTTTTTTAAAGCAAATTGCTACTGTTTTGTTAGTAACCTTCTATAACTATGTTCTGCAAATTATATAGCGGGATTGATAAATTCAGATTTCTGGCCAGTGCTTAAATGTACTTAATTGAATCCAACTGCACTACAGACATTCAGGTTCAATTCTTTTTGCCAGCAAGGCTCCATAACTGCAGTAGCAGGCACTGAATTAAGTCTAGAAGGAGAGAGGGGCATTTTGGAACAGAAGTTTCCTGATATGCAAATACCATGATGCTTTTAGCTTGCACTGCTAGTGCATTAAAAGAAAGATTTTTTTTTTTAAGAAATGGGAGACTGTTCTGAGGAACTTCAGAGATAAAACACACAGATAGAAATAGAAAAGAAAAAACTTATGAAATGAGTGTAGCCTTGAAGAGTCTCATATTTGCCTGTCAGCTAGCTATGAGAAGTTTAGGATTACAAAGAAAAAGAATGAAAGAAAGAAAGAAAAAAGCTTCTGCATTGGATGCAGGAAAAAGAAGGGCTAAGAATCCTTAATGAGATAACACTAACGCAATACAAAATACTCTCATTAGCCAACAGACACCTATTCAGATGAAGAATGTATTAAAGAAAACACGTTTCTATGGCAGTAACAGCACTAGGAAGACTCAGTAAAAAGTTGTTGACCAAAATATAGATTAGCAAAATACATTACTGGCTGTATTTAACATATACTAAGAGTGTATTCACCTCACTAATCAGGGAGAAGAAAGAATTCACATTAACATATACCATTATCTCACTAATTAGAATCAGACACTGTTTTCCATCAATTCTACAGAACAAGAAATGACCAAATCCTTTATCATGCGCATCTATTTAAAGAACAGGAACTTCACAGTAGTTACCTGTACGAATGTATTTTAGAAATCAGTTTAAATACCAGCCTCATGCTGTAATCTCAGTGTTGACTTTTTTTCAAAAAAAAAAAAAAAGCAAACAGGAACTCAGCCATAAATCCATTTATTTTGCCAGTCAGCTTGAGCCATGGATCCACTAGGATAGCATATACAGCATGCTTTTGCTAGAGAGGCTCTCTCCTTCATAAGCATGATTAACTCAAACTCCCCGCTGTGTGCCTTTATGTACCACAGCACTTACAATCAACATTTGGCTCTTTTATGTATATTTTTAATACAGTTTTTACCTATTCTTGAAGGCTGTTCTGTCGCTTCATTTCAATAAGCATATGTCTCCTCCCTACTTCTATTTATTTTAGGGATGACAGAATATTTTCTAAACATTCTGCTTTCAAAGAAATAGTTTCACTGCCTACTTAGCAATTTTGGCTTACGGCCACGCACAGTGAAGTCAAAAGACTCTTCAGCTCTCAGAAAATAAAAGCGATAGCTTAAAGGTGAGTGAGATCCGCGTATGCTAAACACCTTATGGTGATCCAAAAGCCATCTAAACCTTGCATGAAAAGTTTCTCCTGTTCTTTGGCAGGTCAATGAATGTTACCCAGTGGGAGCTGAATGGCTTCAGTACCCGGTGAGTGACCGCTGGCACACAACTGGCAAAAAAAAGATTTAGTCGTAACAGTTGCAATATAAGAAGTGAACAGTTCGTTTCGGCTGCGTTTGCAAAAGCGCATGCTAAATAAAACAAAACATGGTAAACACTTTAGCATGCCCAGTTTTAAAGTTAAACCCCCCACCCGCCCGCAGAGCGGGAAGTCCGGCCGCGGGACCGCGGCTCCCGGAGGCGCCTCGCCCCGGCACCGGCGCCCTGCTGCCGGCTCGCCCGAGGCACGCGGGATGCTCGCCTCCGGCAGGCAGGGTGTGTTACGCTGCGGGGCAGGACGTCCCAAATAAAATTTTTCTAAACACCCGAAACCCTCTCGCACAAAGGCTGACTGGAACTTGTAACCCACCTACTGGTGAAACACCTAAAGAACAGCGAAGGGACACGGCGCTCGCAGCCCAGCAACGCGCCGCAGTAAGGGATGCCGGAGGCGCGCCCGCTGCGCGCCCAGCACCGGCGAAGAAGGCGCTTTTCCCGCAGCAGGCCGGGCCGGGCCGGGTCACGCCGCGCCCGCGGCCCCCAGCGCGGCCGGGGGCAGCTCCGCGCGGCGGCGCCGGACGGCTCGGGGCACCGCGACCCCCCCGCAGGTCCCCGCCCGGCCCGGGGGGTGGCAGCTTCCGCCGCGGCCCGGCTGTGGAGCCCCGGTGCGAAGCGCCGCCGCCCCGCGGGCTCGGCGCGTCCCCAGCGCGAAGCGGCAGCGCCCTGCGTCCCCCCCGACCCTGCCCCGCCGGGGGGCTTCGTCCCGCCGAGACTCACCCTGTGCCTGCGCCTCCATGGCGCAGCGGTGCGCGGAGCCGCTGCCGCCCCGCACGGAGCAACGGCTGTGGCGCCGCTGACAGCCGGCGCGCAGCGGCCCTCGCCCGCCCCCGCCGCCCGAGCGGGGCTGGCGGGGCTCCCTGCCGGCCAGGCCCGGCGCCGCCCGCCGGCTTCCGGGCTCCCGCAGCGGCCACTGAGAGCGGGGTGGCCGCGGAGAAAGGTCTCTGTGGGGCCGAGACCGCCGAGCTGCTGCTTCCGCTCCTGTCCGCCCCGGGGCGGGACGCGGACCCCGGTGCCGGTATGTTAAGGGTAAAAGAGACATTTTTGAGTTTGGAGGTCAGACTTGACCACCGTGGTCTGCAGTAACGAGAACAAGCTACCAAGGAGAGGCCAGAAGGACGACCTCCCTTTTGGCGCCTTTGCCCCATCTCCTGCTTCTCTTGCTGTTTCTGAATCTCCCGCCCAGCTGCCAGGGACAGCTTTTTATTTCTAAATGTGGCAATCTAGTCATAAAGTTAGCGCTAGACTCAGGGGCGATTCTGCTACCGCCGCACGAGGGTCCAAGGCTGCAGAGGCCCAACGTTCCCCCGGAGAAGGCCCTGGAGGGCGAGTGGGGTGCGCTGGGCCTGGGCACACGGCCCCCTCGTGCCTGTGGCCGCCTCGCGCCCAGTGACCAGCGGCAGACTTAGCTAACTTTGTTTGCAGAAGGGGCCAGAATAGTTATTTTACCAATAACACATTAACCCTGACTGATCATCCATATATTTGTCAGTTAGACAGCATATGTAAGCTGTGGATCTGGTGGTGGGAAATACTGAATGCCTTCCAGGGTACGTTGAGGATGCGTAGCTTCACAAGGCTGTAACAGCAAAAATAACAGTGCAGGAGGGTAAAGGCTGACAGAGAAAGCACTGGGCATTTGTTTGTGAACCTCTACAAAGTGGTAGTATTTTAGCTGAAGAAAAAGCCAAAAGAAAATGATCATACAGTGAAGTTAAAGAGAAAAGAACATTTATAGGTACAAAATATTAGAACATGCAATTGATTAGCTTAGAATATCGTAGAACATTGCGAAGTATAAACTTTATTATTCAACTTCACTCTTTTAACAAATTCAAAAACTATGGCCAAGGCAGCCTAAATTTATATACATCTATAATGTTTTAATATGCACATGCTGGTTGATGTTGAATTTGAATTATCAAAAACATGAATTATGAACATTTTTTCTAGGCAAGCCTGTCTTCATTGTGATTTGATATCCCTTTAGGCTAGAATTTACCACTTACAAAAGTGTGACAGAGGCTGTCAGAAGAATGAATTTCTGTACTTCTATCATTTCAAATAAAGAGAGGTTCTACTGTGGCGAGGTTTGAGCTCAGAAATGCCATAAACTTTTACATTAAAAAACCCAGGCCCCCAAGTATGGGCATAAATATGTGAAACAGCTGATAAGTTTCTCTGTGCAGGTAAAAATAGTGTAATTAGAACATGGACTTTCCTGCAAATACAGGCAGAGTTTTAAAACTGTCTAAGCAGGTTCTACTACGTGTAATGGAAACTAAATACCTAATCTATTTACATGTCTATAAAAATATTAACTTTCTTTCCCTTCAACTATATTGCTTATTTTTCCACACCAGAAGTAAGGAAAACTTTCCTCTGTAAGGAAAATCCAAGTAACGTAATACCTAATGAGAACTGGCAATCAACAAAACTAGTTCTACATTTAAGAGATCTTTAAATATCTTTAAGTAAACAAACCTATAATCTTTATGAGATCCATGGTGACATATTTGTATCATGAAATACATATTAATCTCATGGCATATCACACAGAAAAAGAAATCAGCCAAGTTAATATTTTGCTATAACATACAATTAGGAACAATTAGGAAATCAGCATTGGAAAAATAAATGTGATTATAAAATTAATATCCTTCCGAAGTTATGTCATTTCCTAGAAAAGTAACCAATTCATTTTCTAGCTACCCATTTTAATATTGCTCTGCGTCTGTCACTGGCTTGGTGAAGTTCCTCATCGAACTTGCCATCCTGTCCGTCTGTCTGTCTGTATGAAGAGACTGACATAATTCAGACTTAGTTTCAGTCTTGAATGGTCTTGATCAAGTTGCAAAAATTTAGTTGTTGCCTGAGAAAGCTCATTGTCTGTCCAATCATGCTGGAACTAAAGACAGTTGGGTTTTTTTTTTATTTTTTAGGAGGTCAGACAGAATAGAAGAAAAGGCCAAATTTTTCAATTTTTGAAATTCTTATTTGTTACTGAATGCTTTAGATTGCACCATTTTTTACAACACAAGAATAAAAGGCATCGAGTGAATTTATTATAAAAGTTTATGCCATTACACAGGCTGTTTTTTGTTGTCTAACATTAAAAAGACACTATTCAGTCTAGTGATAACGAGGAGAAATTGTGCTGAATGATTCACATCAATGTAAACAGTCTAAGAACCATGAAATACCACTGCAAATTTCTGGTCTGACAGGTTGAATTATTATTTAGTAGGATAAACTGCAACATATGCATACATGCAATTCACAAGAAAAATGCCAAGCCACAATGAACACAATATTAAATTTGTGATAAAAAATTAGATCTCCCAGCAACAGGCAGGTTAAAGCTTTCTAGTCACATGCCTTGGATGGAAAGGCCAAAAAGATGCAATGTTTCTTTTGTTTCAGTAAAAGGTTGGAAAAACAGAATGTCATACTTTCAGAGGATACATTACTATTTCTTTCTTTTCATCCAGAAGTCCTCGAGTTCTTTGTTAAATGTTCAATATTTGGCATATTATGGGTGCCAATTTTTCAGTGAAATATCAAAAATGAAAATAGAATATACACTATTATTTCAGGGGCTTTTTTGCTTAGCTTTTAGTAAGTTCCTTTGCTTTTTGTTTCATAGTTTATGTATACTTAATGTTTAAGCAATCTTGCAATATAAAAATGCAAAGTGTAAAATGTCTGTGTTACATACAAAGTGACAAGTAGTTACTTAGACTGTAAACCTTCTAGAAAAAGATTTCAGTCTGTGTTTTCATGCAGTGGCTCTATGGGTCTAAAGGTACTAGAGCAATAGAAAAAATATTACTAATACAAATTATGCAATTGTCTTATTAGAGGATAGCATTACACTCCCTATACCTTTCTGAACAGTAAGCAGTGCTTTCAACACCATTTTGCATTAGGGGCTTGAATAAGAGGAAATGTGTGAATCTCTGCCAAAAGCATTCCCAATGCTCATGAAGGAAGTCTGCAAAGGAGATACATTGAATCATTGTATGAGAATTTCATCTACTTCAAAGAAAGTTAAGTACATACTGCACTGATTTTCCTCTAAGGCTCCCTACTTTATCACATAGCAAAACACATTACCCTGTTTTGTAAATTAGATATAAGTTCTGTCAACAAAGCTTTAAAACTCTTTGTAGTTCAATGTTATCCTCATTGTCTTCATCTAGCATAGCTTTCAGTTAACTGTTCAACTGCACTTTGTTGCAACATTTGAGTCAAGGTTTGCTTCCTCTCTCCAAAACATTAACCTGTTAGAGTAACAAGCCATCATGCATGAGATAAAGAAACAGATTTATCTCCATCATTTGACATCTATTAAATCTATGTTGTATATACATATATTTCCATACAAGTTCCCTTAATACTTTTCAAGTCTATATTTGAATTGATAAATGTTAATATGAGGGAAGACATATTACCTGTCATGTAAGCTTTTGGAACACTGGGATTTTACCATCCTCTTCATATTGGCTATGTCTATACCACCACTAGGATCTGCAATGCCAAAAATGCTTGGGAGCACTGCAATACCAAAAATGCTTGGGAGCACATGGAGTTCCTAGATCTTCCTGCCTCCCATCTCTTGCCTGAAGACTATGAAAGAGAGTCTTTCTCTCTCGTATGTTCTGAAGACACATGAACCCAAGACAGCTGTACTGGGTCAGATGAAAGACATGCATGAAAGATCCATCTAGCCCAATATTTATATAAAAACTAGGCTTTTCCCCCTGTACTTCCCAGCCTCCAACCACTTTTACTTCAGGCATTTCTCAAGCTGGATGCAGTTTCTATGTATTTGATAAATCTCAGTGGATTTTTTTCCATGAATTTATTTGGTCTTCACTGCATCCATATATTTTAGAATGCTCAACATCCTTTGGTAGGGAGTTCAACAGGTAAATAACCTGTTACTTGAAGTACTAGCTCCTTTTGTTTCTTTTGAACCTGGTTCCCCATAACTTCATTTAACTGAAAAGTCCAATACATTTTTATTGACCACGGAAAAAAGAAATACTCTGTCTCATACTCTTCAATAAATAGGAGACCGCTATGAAACTGATTTCACTGAAGAGATTGGTGTTGATAAGAGCTTGATCAGGGTCTAATTAGACTTAACTGTTTCCTAAAAAAAATACCTGTTAGAAAAGAATCAGTCTTCTCATCTTTGAGAGAACAGTGAAGGTGTTTTGAAAGGCCAGGTTAGTCTCAGATAACCTTTTCCATGATTTTTCAGAAGTTCTTTTCATATTGCAAAAGCTGTTAGTGTCTCTTGATCTCATGCTGAACATACTCCTCAAGATCCTTCACTGTCAGAAGCTGACTAATGCTGGAAGAGTGAGCTGTGTAATTGCCTTCCTTGAGTGCCCTTTCCTGAAATACATTATAAAGCACAACTGCATTAAAAGAAATTAAAACACATTTAGAGAAGGTCTAAAGGTCAGCATCTTCCAATTACAGCTGGAACAAAACATATTCCACAATGCACAGGTCATTCAGAGCAGCAACATCAGGACTAGGCTTCTGTAAATATACATTTGTTGAACCTTCTTACAGAAAAATTCCAAAAGAAAAATAACTAATCACAATGTGTTTCATTATTGAAAATAATTTTAAATTGATAAGTGTTAGTGAACGGCTATCTACCTTCAACATGCTTTAATTTCTCTGTCACTAACAAAACAAAGATAAAACTTGTATTCACAGAAAAACTCTAAGGGGCCTAGTCAAGGAAATTCAGTCTGCTTTTTTCTCCCATACTTTTAAATTCATATAGTTTGCTTGATGCAAATGTCCAAAGGCACTAAAATAACTTGCCTTAAAAAATGCATAGGAAATTAAAGGAAAAACACGAATATTTTTTGTCTAATACATACAAATATTTGGTTCTGCTTAATTACCCTAGATTTCTGTCTGTAATAAAACCTTACTCTTGGGCTGTGCCTTTGATTATACCTTTCTCTTTCTGACAGAGTTCTACTCTTGCTGTTAAAACAGCAATATAAAACTATATTGCTGTTAAAACTTCAAAATATTAGACATTTGTAGGGTATTAATGAAACTTTGATTAGCTCAATAAAAGTCTTTTCTGTATTTTTAACAATGGCAGTTACCAAATATAAGCTAAGCATTAAACCCACAATTTTTTCCATAGATTTGGAAAAGTCAGAGGGGAGAAGGAGCAAAAAAAGGGAGAAAAGAAGAGGAAACTGTAACTAACCCTTTAGTTAACCATAACTGTGGTTCTCTGAGGTACTGTGTCTATGTGGGTCCCATGCTGGATGGACATATGCTCTTGTCAGAGGAGACTGGAATCTCTTAAAGAGTCAAGCTTTTGGGGCTGTACACACACAACATAAATTCATGTTCAACCCTGCTGGGGGGAATAGAGTCATCCTTCCACTTCTTTGCTAACTTGTGGTCTCAAATTAAGGATGATTTTGAAAAAATTCCTGGAGAATTAATTGCAGGATTTCTACAGACCAAAAATTGTTCTTTAGTTTATACTCATCTAGTCAGTCCTTCAATTCAATTGTTTAGCTATACATTCAAGTCAAGGAATGTTTTTCCTTCTTCCAAAATATGGGCCTACGTAACCTTTCTCTTCAGTCAGCTCTAGATGACAGGGCCTTTTCATATGGAGCATGAGACTGAGAAGGCTTAGCTGCCATGTACCACTGAGACAAATTGACCATCTGTAAAGAGAATGAGACTGTTGCAAAGTAGATGAGGGTAGAATATACCATTTGACAGAGTTGCAGTACAGAGTGGCCAGAGAGAATACTATTTTTGAAAAGGAAAAAAAGGATTAATTTAAAGAAAAGTAGCTCAAGGAAGGAGGGAGGGAAGTTATGGAATTCAGTCTGGTGAACTAGGTAAGGCAAGGTTTTACAGCTATATCATTGCCATGGAAAATTGGAGGAAAATAAGGGACAATTATAACTCTTCTACTGTTCATGTCTTCAATTCTGTTTGTATTTCCATGCCCAAAACGGCCCTCAGAGTGCATGCACTGCCCAGTCGTGGCTCTGCAAATCTACTTGAAAAAAAAAAACTTCCCTAGATTTGGGGGTATTCCCTCCTATATTGTCAGATGCTTCCATTACCATTCCACCTCACTCAGACTGAAATATATTTATAATACCTCTTTTGAGAGACATCTTCACTTTAGAAATGGGAAAGCGCGGCTCAGGGAGACCAAGTTACTTAGTCAATGGTCAAAGAGAAAGGAGGGGCAAAGCAAGCTCTTAACACTAATTACTGGTGTCAAACCTTCTTGTAATTTTCTGGGTCAGGAATATTAAAGGAAAACCAGCTGATCTTGCAATCAGATGACTGCCAACCCACTTCAGGCTGGGAATTTGAAACCTGTGCACTAGGTTTTTGCTATACATCCAGCAACTGCTGTAACTCAGAGGTCTTATCCAAAGTACTTTTTTTATTTTATGGTTGAGGCAGTGCTGTGGAACACATAGAAGTGTGAGGCTTCAAAGAGTTGGAAACCCAGTCACTACAGACAAATTAAATGAAAAATAAACAGAAAGGGGCATCCATAAAAACTTTGATAAACTTGCCCAAAGTCTCTAAGGAGATCACGGTTAGAACATACATTGTTTGAGTAGATAGCTTTATTTTTCTGTTATCTTCTCTAAGTGTTTTTATTTAGATTTGAAAATGATAGCTTTAAAACATACTTTGTTTTTGGGAATAAGTCAGTTTTGTGTTTCTCAGCTCAGTGAGTTTGCTCTGTCTACCCCATATATGGAAAGTTCTTATACATTCCTTCTCATTGAACCAAAGCAAATGAAGAAAGACTGTTCCTGAAGTAACCCTTCAGATGGAAGTTTGGTAACATTGCCTCTGACACTTTTTTCTGTATGAAATCTCAAGAAAATTCCATTTAATAAACACAAAGATGTACACACATGCACACACGTACATATGCATGTATATAGTTGGGTGTGTCTGTCTATAAGCACACACAATACTAAAAAAAAAAAAGTGATCAAAGGCAGTGAATGCTTTAAATCTCTTAACAGGCAGAAAGGGAATTTGAGAATTCTCCTGAAATCAGCAGATGCTCTAAATTGAATCAGATGTTCTGAAATAAATGTTCTTGTAATGTTTGAAAATGATCACTGTGTAAAAAATGAAATATGAAATGATATTGCAATGAAAAAGCAACAGCTTGTTCATCTGTGCTAACTTAGCATGGCAATGCTATTTGAGTAAGACCCACTGCTCTCTGCCTCTCCCACTCTTATAGGCTTCAATTGCTTGTTCCAAAAGCTGGGAATGTAGCATGCCATTCTCTCTAGTCGAGGATTTATAATCGTCCATCATTTTCATTCTTAAGAAATGATATTGCAGTGCCAGAACAGCCTCCTCTCGCATTTTCTGATGAAGAAAGCTCATCTCACTTTTGGACAACAACAAAAGCACCACACACAAAAGAATGCATTAGTTATTAAAAGTGTTTCGTTGGAAGATGACTATCAAGCCATATGATTTTAAAGATGCGTGTTACAACATTATAAGAAAATGGTGAAATCTGAATAATAGACGCTTCATACAACTTCTGAAGTACTATAGCCTCATCAAAACCAGATTTTTTCATAAGCCTCACAGATCAAATCTGTCAAAAATCAACAAATATTTTTGGTCAAATTATAAAAAGCTGTCATTGAGAATAAATTTTAAGAGTGAGATTGACACACTACAAAGGCACATCTTGCTCGTAGGAGGTATCCTACTGCAAAAATAATTATTGTATAATGCTTAGCTACATGCCCTTCCAAAAGAAAGCTGTCAAGGAAATTTAGGAATGCTCAAATAAAATATATCCTACTGCTTTAAAACTGTTGGGACACTTACTTACCTTAGGAAGTTGGTGAAAACACCTACAAATCTCAGACATAAACAGTAAATATGAAAAAGAAAAGAATGCTACTGTGTGATGTTTGTAAAGCTCTGAAGATATTCAGGTTGTGCTATCAATCTAAAATACTGTTTGTTCTCCATTTTAAGGTTATCTTTGATGTGATTCAGTCTAAACTGTCCTTTCAAAGTGATCATTACCTTAATCTGTTCCTGACAGGAATAAAGAAAACTATCCTCAGGACAAATGTATGAATAACCTGACATCACAGCTGGGAACATCATGTGACCTCAGACCCATGGAAAGCAGAAGAGGCAAGCATGCACAATGAAAAAAGGAATTTTGGTGAGTTTCTCTGAAGCAGACTGTTACTGCAGAAAAGCAGAATCGCTGAGGGTGGAAGCGACCTCTGGAGATCGTCTAGTCTAATCCCCTCCCTGCTGAAAAGAGTTTCAGATAGAGCAGGTTGCCAGGACCACGTCCAGTTGAGTTTTGTGCATCTCCAATGATAGACTCCACAGTCTCTCTGGCAACCCAATCCATTGTCCAATTACTCTTACAGTAAAAAAGAAGAAGAAGAAGAAAAAAAGCTTTTCTTATGCTTAAATGCAACTTTCTGTATTTCAATTTGTGCCTGTTACCTCTCATCCTGTCACTGGGTGCCACTGAGAAAAGTCTTACTCCATCTTCTTTACTCACCCCATCAGATATTCATACACACTGATAAGATCCCCCTGAGCCTTTTCTTCTACAGGCTAAACAGTCCCAGTTCTCTCAGCCTCTCCTCCTATGAAAGATGCTCTAGTCCCTTAATCATCTTTGTGGCCCTTTGCTGGACTTGCTCCAGTAGCTCCATGTCTCTCTTGGATTGGGAAGCCTGGAACTGGATGCAGCACTCCAGATGTGGCCTCACCAGGCTGAGTAGAGGGGAAGGATCACCTCCCTTGACCTACTGGCAATGCTCTGCCTAATGCAGCCCAGGATACCATTGGCCTTCTTGACAACAAGGCCACACCGTTGACCTATGATCAACTTGTCCACCAGGACCCCCAGGTCCTTCTCTGCAGAGCTGCTTTCCAGCAGGCCAGCCCCCAGCATGTACTGGTTCATGAAGTTATTCCTCCCCAGGTGCAGGACTTTACATTTCCCTTGTGAACTTCATGAGATGCCTCTTGCCCATTTCTCCAGCCTGTCGAGGTCCCTTGGAATGTCAGCAGAGTCCTCCGGTATATGAGCCAGTCCTGCCAGTTTTGTATCATCTGTGAACTTGCTGAGGGTGCACTCTGTCCCTTCACCCAGGTGATTAATGAAGATGTGAGACAGTAGTGGCCCAGTATTGACCCCTGGGGCATACCACTAGTGACTGGCCTCCAGTGGGACTTCCCGCCACTGATCACAACCCTCTGAGATGGGCAGTTCGGCCAGTTTTCAGTCTGCCTCACTGTCCACTTACCTTGTTATGTGCCAACCTTGCTGTAGAATAAACTTTCAGTTTTGAAGAATACTGCAAAATGATGTTTTATTAAGAAAGTCTAGTTGGTGAATCTGTATCATAACAGAATTCAAATTTTATGGTACAAAACCAATCTCTGACACAAATGAAGCGATCATGAGAGATCCAATGCAGTTTAACTCAGACTAACTCATGCAGTTACTTGTATATTCTTAAAATGTTTTCTTTGTATCCAAAGAGTAAGTAGCTAAGCCAAGCAAGGATACAATTTTTTAGGTGAAGCTGAGAAACAGAATTCCTGATTGAGACTGTTTAGACTCTTTATTGGATTGAAAAGCATTCATCTATATACATGCTTATGGAGAAGCTGGCACAGAGGCTATTGTTGAGAAGCATTTAAATCAGCCTCTTAAAGGAGTTCACTCTTTGAAATGCTCTTGATACTGATGGAAGGCCTAACACATTTAATTATTGCTGTTTTGTTGGATTTCATGCCCATTTCTGGGGCTAAAATCCAGAATGAAGTGGAAGTGTATCCTACCACATGACTGAGTGACTGAACCAACCTGAAAATATTCCTGCCTATTTATTATCCAGACCACCAAAACCAAAATGGAATTCTTTAACAAATAACATAACTGTAACTGACAGGAAGATAAAGATTATATATAATCTCTACTTTATGCGCTGGCCTATGGATTCACTTATGATTCATGTTTGCATCATGATTATATTTCACTGAACATCTAGAAGATTTTAAAAGATTTTGCAACTTATGCAAAACACTTGAGATTTTTTCTTTTTCAGAAAAATCACTTTCATTAAAAAGGGTTTGCAGTAGAAATGATGCCTTTGTGTAATCAGACATAGACAAACATCAAAATAAGGTAACATCATTTTTGCTCTTAAAAGAAACTAACAACCCCCTCACCCTCGAGTTATTTTTAAAAACAAGTAACCAATGCAAATCTACCACTTGTTAATTAAATTAGACCGTATATTGATCTATTAAAGAAAAGAAGCACCTTGGAAGGCCTCTCCCCTTTTGATGTCAGTCTTGACCTGAGAGAACGCACCCTCTGGAGAAGGTCAGAAGAACTGACAACAATCCCTCAGGATCATCAGAATGCATTCAAAGAATGGAGTGCCTAGTTAAAGTGACTTCAGCCTCCCTAAAAGCAGTAACTGATGACTGAAAATGGAAAAATCACATGCCCTCAGATATCCCAACTGCTATAAACCAAATCACCCGATAGCATGTATTATCTGCTCTTGCACCATTGCTGGTTTTTAAGATATTTTCTCTTCCATGTCATGCATAGCCATCTGCAATTTCAGAAGCTCTGTTCTCTTTTTAGAAAGTTTCAGCTCTACTGCTGTTTGTTGTTCCGCACATTGCTTTATGCTGGTGTGAGTACACATACAAGGAGACAAAACAACACCAGCATGAGGATTCAAAATTTGGATAACTGACAGTTTATTTTCCAAATAATACCTGTAAATTGTACCACTAATTTGGGATGCCAATACTCTGGGATAAAAAGTAGTTTGCCTATTGAAAATCTGTCCCACACTCTGATTCCATCTTTTGCTTAATCATGAGCATCTAAAAACAGAACAAGGCTCAAACGGTTCAATGTTTTTCACCTAATAAATAAATGTAATAAAAATCACAAACTACACATTCCTTGTTGACATGTCTGTGTACTTTTCAGTTTTTCTTAAAGTGAACAAGTTACTTGTTAAGCCACGTTTTTTTCCTCCATGGAGCAGTCAATACCAGGAGGTGGCACCACCACATGCTCCTTTGGTATTGAAAATTCTAAATTCCTGAAGGGTCAAGACTAAATGGGGTTCAGGCAGAAGGGTGTCTGAACTATGAAGCATACTTCTCTCAAAGGCCTGAAATGAAACATGCCATTATTCAGAGCGTGCTTGCAAAAGGTTTCTGAGGCAGACATGAAAAACAGTTTGTCTTTCAGTGCAGTCTGCCTGCACTCCAACTCACATGGACACAAGCCAGCTCTACACAGATAGCTCCAGCTAATAGTCTGAGCTAAAAGGCAAGGTATGTTCTGCGTTCAGTTTTGTGTTGATATAGTTACATGGCTCCTGTTTTGGAGCTGGCTTGGGCTTTGGGTAGTGCTCACAAACCTGTGTCTGCGAAGTGCTGCTGCCATCACCCAGATCAATTTCTCTGCTGACAGCCAAGCCTGTTGCAATGCTCCCTCTTCTCCCTTAAGTGCTGAATTTTGGAGGATGACAGCAGACTACTACTATCAATCATTCCACTACAATGAGTGTCTGAGGTCTGTACAAGGGAATGAACCATACGAAGGAATTATGCAAAGGATTTTTTTTTTTAAGACCTTGAAAGTTACACACATATCAGAACTGTTCAATCTGACAGAATTAGATAAATCTGACATCGCTTAAAAGATTGCACAGTCTGAGCTTAGTCCAAGGCTACCTCCCTTCCCTAAGATCAGTTTTATAACATATGTATTTATTAAACATAAGACTCAGCATATCTCTCGTCTTTGTCCCACTGTTCTTTGAAAGATGTCTATTATTTTCTTCTATAATACTTTTAAAAGAGACACCCTTACAGACTTTGGTCTTGATTCGTCATTAAGGAGCACACTTTTATTATGTATCACATACGCTGCATTGTTATTCAAGATTCTAGCATCTAACACCCATGCAAATTGAGAGAGGGCTTCTGTGTACCTCTACCTATTTTTAGAATCTTCAACCTTTCTAATGAACAAAGGGACTGACAACTTAATTAATCACAGGTTTATTTGCATTTTTTCTCCTTTATTTTATACTACTCTGGATTTTATCTGTTTAATAAGAAGCCAGCTTGGATCTATGTTTTAACCATATTGCAACTCCAGTTGCTATCCAAAGAAAAATATTTATTACAACAGTTTTCACTTCATAATTTACCAAAAAGAAAAAGCAAGAAGGACTTGTCTTAAAAACTTATATGAGATCAAGCACATACTATTATATTAATGTTAGGAACTATGGCCCTAGTCTTTGTCACCAGATTAATGGAAGTCCTTCCCCTGTCTTTTCTATAGCACTCTCCATCTTCAGCTTAGCTTTGCACTGTCTTTTCTCTGAACGTATTTTCCTTTCCTGATACTGAAGGATCTACTGCAGTCAAGTGTATCAGTTACCTAAAAAGACAATTTTCAGTTGACTTTTTTTTGCATTTAACTTCTTAAATTTTGGTCAAGTTTCACACAAGATCCTTCAGAATTTTCCTGCCCCTTTCTGAAAGTCCAAGGGATATATGGAAAACAATGTTACAAGCTATGGACTTAGCAAGATACTGAGCACCCTAGCTTTTAAAGAACTCACTAGAGTTTGCACATACCCTCTGCCTCATTATCAGAATTCTGGACTTAGTTAACACTGATTTCCAACAAATAGTAGAGAATTAACTTTTCATCTGCTACTAAAATATTGTGCTTATATAACTGAAGAGTAGATTTCCAGAACAGGAATCTAAACTGTTACAGTAATAATTTCCTTCTCTAATAAGCTGAATTCCATCCTCAGCAAAGCATATAAATGTTTTCTGTGTCAAGTATTTCTTCTCAGATAAACATTAGGAATCAATCAAAAATAAATACTTTGAGTTATTTAGTGATAACAGGGAAAATACCTTTGACTGTGTTATAAGGATTTTCTGTTCAGTGTTACTCAGGTTGGTTTGCTGCTCTTCTAATTCCTGCCTGGCCCAAAGTATCTCCATTTCCTTCCCAGAGATCTGTTTGTCTGTCTGCCTCTTCTTTCTCATCAGTTGCGTGATCTCATCCAGTAAAGTCTGCTTCTCATTAGAATGCATTTCTAAACAGTAAAAAGGTTATCTTAATGGGAGCAAGTTTTTTTTCTTTCTTTCTTGTAGCCCAAAAAGGTCTTTTTTATTCTTATTTGATAAGCACACACTGGTAAAATTACAAACATTTATGTAACAATCAACCAGAATAATTATAGATCATTTTACCCCACAGGTAGGTCAATTATTTCTTTAATCAAGTTATGCATACATTAACTGCTATCTGTATCTAGGCTGGTACTAACTGAAATGATGCATGATTACTGCATAATTTAAAATCTCTTCAGATTGCAGAATTGGATTTGGCCTAGCAAGGGACTCTGCTGCTGTTATTCTTTTAGCGCCAAATTAATTATATTGCTTTCAATTCTGTATTCCATTTCTACTTGTTTTGTCTGCTTGCAAGTGTCTCCTTTGCAAACTCCCCTTTACATCAGTAAATGGGAACAGAGCTGTCCCCATTCAAGCACATTCTATGCCCAATAGGGAAAAGTTAAGCAAGATCAATAATAATGCAGATTACTAGTTCTGTTCCTGCTTTATAGAACTTGCATTTTTAGGGCATCACAAAAAACACAGAATAACAGGAAAGTCTATACCATCTTTTATCCTGAAATGAACATTATTGCCGTGTTGATTTCTTGTAAATAAACTCAATCTCAGTATTTTAGATGAAAAATACCAATTTTTCAGAGTGAGTACTATGACGTATTCCAGCTTGACCCAAGGTAGATTTGCTGGAAACACAAACATTTAGTCAGGTACTTTTCATGAGAAAAATCTCAGGAATTTATTCAAATAACGTTAGGGAAATGTATTCAAATACGAATAAGCAAAACTGGCATGAATTCTTTAGGCACATTTATAATATGGAACTATACATTTGTTCCTGTCTTTTACCACCGTGACTGTTGTGCATAAGCAGTGCACCGTTTTACCACTTGATGGTGCTAAATGTTTTATACAATTTAACCAAAGCTATAAAATACGAGCTCTAAGAACAAGCCATCTTTTGAAACACAGTTTAAAGCTTGAAGCTTGAATCTTCTTTCATTTTTATGGAATAATACATTTATCATTTGCTATCATAGATATTTGAAGATTAGACATTATGGTTCACCTGCTGTAACTTTAGTACTAAAAAATGTTACGAGTGTCTATGTCTGCCAGTGATTCATCTTCTTCCCAAATTCCCACCTACTTGGTATCTACATCGAGTAGGTAATGACAATTAGACATGTACCTCTGATGTGCTCCTTTTGCACATGCACATCCCTGCCAGTGTGGGTGGCTACCCCACTCTCACCTTTTCCTTTCCAAAGATCAGCATCATGCCTTTACCATTTACAAGACCCGTACTTATATCCAAGTCCAGGATGAAATTAGCTTACCTGGGCAGGCAGAAAGTGATACTCCTGAAGAACAAGGCTCATTCACCAGTGGCAGGAGGCTGGAACCACCTGTGCTAGTCTGTGCCCCTGCATTAGGGATCAGTGCGAGCAGAGTTCGGAGAGAAGAGCAAGATTTTTCAGAGGCCTCTTAGATTAGGTTAGCGCAGTGCAGCTGGTAAAATAGATTTGATACGGGACAGTGAGCAATGCTAGGTCTTAGGGGCAATTCAGTGTTAGAAGAATGGGGATCTACATTTGGTTCTTAGCTTAGGACTTGGGCGTGGTGAAGGACAGCAAGGATGTGAGGAAAGAAGGCCACTTGCATGGGGGCTGGAGGCAGGATTTATAGACAAACTGGCATTTTGCTGTAATGTATGCTGGTATGGTTGCTCTCTGGAGAAGTTACGGGACAAGCGCCTGTGTGCCACTACTCCTCATCTTTTGCACATCTCACTTAGGCCACAGAGACAAGGTCTCCAGTGGTTCACTCCACTTCAGCGGACATGAAAAATGTGCAGTGCCTCTACATCTTTCTCTTGAATATTCATCACTATCACCCTAAGGGCTGATACAAGAGCTGCAGCAAGCACCCTGTGCAGGTCTTCTTTTCAGCCTATGATGTTTGTAGGCTATAGGCTCGAGGAAGTCTGTAGATGCCTTCTGAGAGTACACAATAATTCCCTATAGATCTGGGGAAGCTAACTGCATGAACTTTTTATCATTTATCTGGTTGTCCCAGCATTCATGGGGCTTTTATTCCTCAGCAAAACCACTGTGTTCATACACTGCCAGAGGAGTCCATTTCAGACGCCTAGGATGAACATCCAGTAACCACAGAGCTTCCTAGACATCAGTTCTGCCCCATGTTTGTGGAAGTCTGCACATTCCTGAGTCTTCTAAAAGATATTTAGCAATTGCATGCACAGTGAGCATTTTGTCAGCCTTATACAGGGATGTGGGCAGGAATCACATAGAGGCTGCATGGGAACTCCACAGCTGGAGGAGCAAAAGAGGTTCCAACTCAACCCCTTCTCACATCAGGCCACATCACCATCCTTCTGCCACAGCACTAAGCAAAACCATTTCTTCCTCCCTCTACATGCCAGCACATGTGCCCTCATTGCTGGCTGTGCCTTAGGTCTTCAGAGGGAGGGAGAAAAACATGTATCAAGGTATTTTTGTAAAGGGAAACTGAAAATTATGAAAGAGCTAGTGCAGAAGAAGAAAAACAATAATATGCAATAAGGCAAGGTGCAGAAAGCACCATTTTAGGATACGCTCATGTCTAGATGAGCTGGAAGAGAGTTACACTGTTTAGGATGAAGGACTGGATGTTTAGAGTGTACCGTACTGTGTATATGGGGAAATTGTCTGCTAGTTCTGTGAAAGATGCCTTGTTATTTACAGATGCCCCTTTTCCAGAGTGCTATGTCTCAACAATGTGTCTGCAATCATCTTTACTCCTAATTTATTTCTGATCAGAGTGGGATGTTGGAACATGAAATCATGTTCAAAAATGGCAATAACTTACACAACTTTTGGAGTATTTGCAAAACTATGTTGGTGTAATCATCTCACTACTACTAGGCACACTATACCTGTCTGCTATTTTTGTGTAGCTATTCTTCACACAGGTCTAATCAAGCATATTAAAGTGTGACTGTTCTTAGCCACTGCTCAATCCAAAGAGCTTGAATATACAAACAAATCAGGCTATAATTAGAATCAAACTAGAAAAATCACTGCTCTGCTCCCTGAATTCCAACATGCACAATTTCAAGGTAGTTTTTTTCCTGGAAAACAGTTCTCACCTTCAACTGTTCAGTTAGCTCCAGTTTTTATGCTGTCACACTGAAAATCACACGTAGTATTAAAAAGCTCAGTTTCTGAGGCTTTACTATTCTGCCTTTTGTTTAAAAGAACACTGCTGTCTATTCTGTGGAAGACCTCAACCACTATGGCTTTCCTACCTAGTCCTCCCATTAGCACCCCACTGGGCTGGTTCAGGCTAGCACTTCCACTGGGCTCTGGCATGTAACAAATAGATCTGGCCTGATCTTAGGTCACCTGTGGAAGAGATTTATTAGTAAACACACTTCATCATAATTGCACATACAATTCAATATAGCACTATTGCCGGTGCTGCTGCTTAAAAATGTGTGTGAAGATTAACATAACTAAATATGTACCTACTGCAATCAGATGAACAGGACTTGAAAAGAATAGTTCAATAATTAATAGGATTCAATAATTAATAGGATTCAAATTATAACACACAATATGTATGTAGTAACACATTTTAACATAGTAACGTAACACTGCAACATATAATATATATATATAAAATAACCTAAAGGGTAAAATATAACTGCATATAAGAAATGTACCACTTTGTTAATGAACTATTTTACATAATCAAATCATACTGCTCAGTCTGGGAGTTTTGCTATGTATATGTCCACAGCATCAAGAGGCAGGCTAGAATTTTTTCCTATGAGTTAACTTCCTAATGGAGGTGGTGAAAATGCCAAGCAGAGGATTTTCCTTATAGAAAGAAAAATTGTTCTTTGCTCTAAGGCTGCATAAAAAGTCCATGGATAGTTGAAATGGGAACACTTTGAATTATTTAAGAAAACATTGGTTATCCCGGTAAATAAGAGACAAAGGGGGTTCAGAAACTGGTTGAATGTACAAGAGTACCAGAAATCAGAAAAATGACTGGGAAGGACCCAAGCCCTCTTCCCTCTGAGCACATATCAGTACTTTAGTCACCGGTGTTCAGGAGAAAGAATTTTCCTTCTGTCAGATTATTCAGCATCTGCTCACTGCATAGTTTCTTGCAGCTTCCTTTGAAGCAGTAATCTAGAGGGCTTTTCACTGCTGGAGGCACGATACTAAAATAGAAAGAATAATTGCTTTAACCTACAACAGCTATTCTTTAGATCCTAATACTGAGGAGAAAGGGCACACATACAGTGAAAAAAATTTACACTTCATGAAACATGGAGTAACAACTTTATCTAAAAAGACTGGTGTTATAACTGATTTTCTTCTTTTTACTAACAACAACCACCTGAGGCAATATACTACCTCTCATGTCTTTCATTGTGTTAAGCATTCTGTCCTGATCTCAATCTAGTACAGATTAACTAGAATTCAGAACTGAGATCTTCGCGTTACAGCAGATATTTTCAAATAACTTTAATTTCGTTATACACTACAGCCTCTGGACAATCAGAAATCAACCTCAGAGTGGCCACTTCCACTCTGTTCTGCCTGTGTTGTCATAGTGTTTACAGTCTAATGTGAAATATAGATATATTCCTATTGAAAGGTAGAAAAGGAAATGAAAATCTGGGAGAAAAATGACCTGTGAATCACCAAAGATTGGAAGCAAATAGCACAGAAAAATATTTATGATAGACCGCTTACTTTTTTGTAAACTCCCCACCTGTCTCTGGAGTTTTGCTGAATCACAAGGGTGCAGGGGAAGAAAGAGAGATCATGGAAAAAATGCATTTGTTGAGACTGAAAATAAGTAATTACTCTCTTCAACCTTTATATCATTATTAATATATTCTCCTTTGTTCTGCAGAATATTTAAACCCACTGTCCTCTTGCTTTCATTCCAAATGGAAGCCATCGGCTGAGACTGTAATGCCTAGAAGAAAATATTAAGGATATTTTATGGTGAAAGCTTCATCCATCTCTTTAACTAAATGTTTTCATGCATATCAAAGAGTCATTTATCCTATTGTCTCTCAGGTCAGACTAATAAATCTTTAAGAAGAATCCCAACTCTCTATAAATGCATTCAGATACAAACTTGCATGCTTAGTGTTTGATACCATTCTACACAGTCAACACCAAATTGTTATTAACTTCCTGCTGAAAGCAGAGTGTTCAGACATGTTACAACTTTGAATTATGAATATGTAACATTGGTCCCATCTGCTGTACTACTTGCAGAAATGTTTCAATTTAAGTAGTTTTAACCACTTAGATTGATAAGACTTCACACATAAACAAAGATTGGTATTTGTGAGCCATATCTGTTATATAAAAATCTCATTTTAGACATAACATCTTAACACATCAGTTAAAAAAAATGGCTACTCATCCAACTTCTAGCATAACTAATATAGCGATCTCTGATTTTTTCTTCTTACATTTTAAGAACACTGGGCCACTTTCAGCTGGTCTCAATCCTTATGTTTCTGGCTGGTGCTACAAAGCTCCCAGCTAAGATCTCGTCCTGGCTCCTCTGAGTTGCTCTACAAAAATCCTAGTTCTTTACCTTGAGTAGGAACGGGACTTATTTGGAATTTACACCATCTGAATACATCTGGTTGTGGCTCATCATGACTTACAGTTATAGCAGCTTCTGAGGGAAAACATTGTTTGTACACGCTGTATCAAACTACATCAATGGACATCTGATGTTTCACATGATGCAGTATTTATGCTGTGGCTTTCTGGCTTAGAAACATGTTCATAGGCCGTAAGTGAAGCAGGCAAAAAGTTATTTTTGTGATGGACTGGGCCAAGTCTGGAGAGAGCCAGCGCCTCTGTATTGAGTGCATGGCAAGGGCACATTGTCTCTGAAGAAAGTCCCCACTGGGTCAACAGACTCATTGTGTGATGGGCCAATATATCTTATTTGCTCAGTAACACATAAAAAAGGGAGGCAATTCTAACTTCAACTGCCTTTCACCTGATACACAATAAAATGCATAGTATGCATTTGGCTAAAATCTATCTTGAAAACATAATTATAGTCCATTATTTTGCAAAAATATCTCAAAGATGTATGCTTTTAGCCAACATATTTTCAAGCAATTCCTTCCCCTTAAAAATATGGATTTGGACAGCATTCTTGAAAGAGATAAGCCGAACGCTAGGCTCCTGAGGGGCATGGCATCTTTTCAAAAATACCTCGCATCCATCAAATCCTCTGAGGTCATATAGTGACACTATCCCATTTCAGTGCATTTCTGAACAGTACTCCCGTGATTGTGGTTTTTTGCTCATGAGTCAGAAAACTGGAGTAGACAGAGTATCCTTATTCAGTGAAATGGCTGCACTTTTTCCTTTTGATTACATGCAGATTGTCTCATAAAAATTCCTTAATTTGTTTTATAATAACAAATATGTTTGATATGCTGTTCTTTTACTAGTTTGTTATTAACTTTCATTAACTCCTGCATGAGTTCATTAAGAGCCTGGTAACAGAAGGGCATGTCATACAATATTACTTAAACATGATGTAAACCAATAACACACAATAAATCTAATGTCACGTCTCTTAACCCACTTGATTATTTCCTTTTTCTGGCATGCTGGGCTGTCCATAAAATAAGCAGGCATGAACATGACAGATTGAGCAAAATGAAGTATTTTGTCTCCTAAAGCTTCACATCTTTGCCAAGATAACCAGAGTGAATGAGAAAGCTTTTTCCATATTTAGCTATACTGAGGCTTTTGAAAGTGATCCGTTTTCCCTAGCGATATTATCCCCCATCTAGGTAAGGAAACAGACCTAGATAGGCTGCATGGCTCCCATGCTGAACAAAAATTTTGTTGAGACTAGGTGAAACAGGCACAGTTATAGACAGCTAATAATTCCACTGTCACCAAGCTGGAATGGAACACGTAGGTGAGCATTTGATTCCAGATCCGTACTCAAAAAGAGCAAATAGAGTGTTTTTTCCAAGATAAAAGTGACTTTATTCCAGAATAGAATGCCCATAAGGAGCACTTCTACTGGCATAGCTATCACAGCATAATTGTTCTGTTTTAGCTATTCTGGTCCTTATGCTTTGTCCTTAGTTGCTTAAGTTCTTAGCTACAAACTTCGGCTTGTTCATTTAATTCATTAATTTAATTAATTAGTTAAACACAGTCAGGCGAGATAGCTGACATCTGTCTCCTTCTCCAGTATAGAAAAATCTCAAAGGTGAAATTGTTAAGATGCTTTAAAAAAAAAAAAAGTTTTAAGAAAGTTGAAAAATACATATTGTGAAGATTATCTGTAGCATTTAAATTTACAACTAAAATACTCCAGGGAGAAAAGAGTGATGAAGGAGAGTCAGATCAATGCATATTTGTATAGTCTTTATGCGCATATATAATTTTAAACACAGGTAGCTCAACAGCTCACATATCTTTGTGGATCAGAGCCTTATTCATCCAGAAGTCTCTGCTACTGACCTTAATCAGGCTATAAGCTGAATCGTAAAGTCAGACAGTAAAGCTTAGAGGAAGAGCAGTATCTTAAAAGCATTTTAACAGCTTCTGTGAGTTTGACTGCATCCTTTTAAAACAGCTTTAAAATATATATATATATTTTTATATATTTAGGCTAATGCATTCGCAGAATAAGCCTAGTCAATGGAGTTATTTACAATGAATAAATTCAAATGACTGAGGAAAAGTTACCTGGAGATTTTGAAACATTTGTTCAGTTTCAGAAACGATGGAGGGCTGAAGAGCTCTGGCTTTGTTTTTTTTTTTTTTTCTTTTTTTTTTTTTTTTAAAGTCTGCTCAAGAGTGATGATTGAAAGTCAAAGTTGTTAAGTAATTTATAATTTGTTACATAAATTTCACAATGTTTAATTTAAATCTAAAGCAAATATATTTCTTATTTAATAATAAATTAAATGCAATATTAATGTATTTCTATTAACAGCTTTTGATATCTTTCTCTAGCAATTTTTTGGCTGGTGACACACATAGCACCACAAAGGATATAGAAAATTGTCTTTCACTTCCAAAAGATCCTTTGTGCCTGGAGATTCTTGATATATTCAGATGCTACGCTTGAAGAAATAGTCTTCACAGCTAGGACAGATCAGAACACTATCTGTACTTTCTTATTTGTATTACTAGATCCAGAATTTATTCTCACTGTGCCTTTCTATTTACTTCTTCTCCTCATCTTTATACATTTTCACACGCATTGGTAGTAGTGGTATCCAATATACCATTGGCACACTTTCAAAGATCGAGTTACTATTGCTGTGCTTTAATACTAACATTCACAAAAAATGAAATCTCACATTCAGGTTTCAGGGAGAACCTTATATATGCAGAAAAAGATCACATGGGTGAAAAATCTGCATTTTATCCTGGGATTCTAAAGAAACAAGGCTTGTATGATCATGTTGTGTGGTAGTCTGCGATACTGAGCCTCAAAGACATAAAGTTCCTATAGAATTTGTGAAAATCAGTACCTGGGCAAGAAAGGGACCAAAATGGGAATGCTTCGGCAGGGAGAAAGACTGCATCACCAGTTCAAGGTTAGCTGGTATGAAGCCAGCCAGGCTGCCAGCTCTTGAATATTGGCCTGGCCATCAGCACAGCCATAGCAGCCAATCATTCAGCACACACATACTTCAAGAAAAAGACAGAGTATGTGCTCAGCTCTGTGTGTGTATGTGTGTGTGTGTGGGGGGGGGGGGGGGGAGAAGAAGGCGTCAGGTGAAAGTTTAGGGAACAAGGGGTAGAACTAGAGATAATAATGGGGAGGACTGAGGTCGTATAGGATGCATCAGGTGGAGATAGGTTATGGTGGAGGGGCACAGAAAGAGAAACACTTGTTCCACAAGAAATCTGACTTTGTTAATCTTTCTGCTCATGGAACAATTCATTTCAAGTCTTGTATTCCTAACAAGCATAGTAACCACCAGAAAGAATGACTGGACTCCACTTCTTGTCAAGAAGTCTTGTTATGGTTTTTAGGTACACAAATCCAATATGGTCAGTCTCTAACCTAAGCAACAATGCACAGTTCTCATCAGATGTGCCTTCACAGCAATCCTCCTCCTTTCTTGGTGATCCTATGCTGTTATCTTTATAACTTGGATTCCTTTCCTTAGTTCTCGTTTCACTTTCTAACATCCATACTAGCAAATTAGCAAAAAAATCAAAAAAAAAAAAAAAACCCCAAAACAAACAAACAAAAAACCAAAAAACCCCACCCCTAGACATATATGGATTGAAAAATAGACAACAGCCAAATTATTTCAGTATAGTTCTTTAGTGCTATAATGTGACAAGCCATCAAGGAATGAATAACACTATTGATTTGCTTTTTTTGATATATATTTATGTAAAACAGGATCTAAGACGGCAGCACACTACACTAAAATGATCATGCATATAACTGCACCATGAAAACATATTCTTTTAAGATTTGTGTATCTTAGCCTTGGAAATATTTCTGCTAACTTTACAGTAGACAGAGAAACTCTACTCTGAAGAAAGTACTTCTTTTTGTATCTACATAGTGTTCTGAAAACATGACAGTCCAGAATATGATACCCAGTGTTACATAACCTTTAGGCTTAACCATGGCAGCAGGCCTTCTACCTTCTTCCAAAGGCACTGACAGGCCATACAGAGTTCTGCTGTTATTTGACGGGATCCACCACACATCTGCAGCAGCCACTCTACACTCACACACCACACCCAGTGCTCTGGGACATGATGGTTTTCACCAACATGTACAGCTTACTTACCCTCAAATACTTGGGGAAAATGGCAGCAAAGGATAGGCTGCTATAACCAAAGCAATTCACTCAGCTCCCTTGAAGCTGCCTTTTTCTGGAAGCTCCTCATCTATCAGGCTGTCAGCTGAGTTAACAGCTTTGGCAGGGCCAGCTGCTCCTCGCTTATCACATAAGCAGGCAGAAGCCTGCCACGGGCTGCCAAGGGGTCCCTACCGAAGACTTGGCTTTTAGGAAGTAAAATTATGACAATCATGTTTAGTCCTTGAAAGCTCATTTTTAGGAGAAGAAAAGTCAATCTTTCTTTATCTTGTCTCCCTTTACTGCTACAGGAAAGATAGATAATATCATTATGATCATCTTTCAGATCCAAGGCTGTAAAATGTCTAATTCAACATTACAATGAATTAATAAATGAGAGTTAAATGCAGGCTATGTGTTGCCTGTCATCTAAGTAACCTAGTTTCTTAAAAATAACATCGTAAGTGGAATGGTGACATAAAGTGCTTGCTGTAAAGGAATTTGAGAAAAAGGCAACAGCAGATATGCTCAAAGGTACAAAATGTTCAAGGTTTTATTGGAAAGCCGTATGAATTAATGTTTGTTTGATTTGGCAGAGGTTTCGCACTAGCCAGTTTATTATGAGTTTTGACTTGTCCACCACCTCATAAAAAACAGATGAAATTAAGATGAAGCCAATATTTAAAATGTATTTTTAGTAAATAATAAACATATGGTAAAACTAAAAGTTAAAGTGCATATTGTTTGAGAAACAGTTAAAATCAAGAAGTCCTAAGGAAAAGGTCTTACAAGCAAGGAGCCTGCAAATACACAGATAGATACAGTGTGAAAGTGCAGACAGCTTAAAAGATACTGCTCAAATAATCACTCAGTCTTTCCTGTAGTTCACTGTGTTTTCTGCTTTTCAAAGTTATTTTGATGTGCTGCACTGAGGACTTGGCATTACTTTTATTTGATAAAATGTAGTATTAGTTAGTGAAAAGAAGAAAATATACATCAATGATAATATTTTTTTTAAGCAGAAAAAGGTAGGAACAGGATGAAGAAAATCCACCTCAATTATGTGCGACCCTCGAGAGAGAAGCCATTATCCAAATCAGTTCCCCGTGTGCTACAGAAGACAATCAAAGGCTAACGAGTAATGAGAGCTGTTGGTCAGGGGAAAATGCAATGTCTGGATTATATTTTATTTGCAAAGCCCAAGAGATTCACCGTTGCTCAAAACTACATGGAACGAAACATCCCTTAGAGGAGCAGGCACCTGAGGCAGGTGGCAGGCAGACACCTGCGACCCGCTGATGGCAGCTCTGGGAGATGTTCGGTAAGTCAGGCAACCCCTGGCTAACCCACAGGCGCGTATAGATTTTTTGAAGTAAAACAAAACAATACCCACCACGACCATACAGGTAACAATATCAATGTACCATATGCACACACACAAAAAAAATCGCAAAATGAGTGTGCAAGTGTAGTTATCAGCAGAGGAAGCTTTAGCAGAAAGAGTCCTCTGGCTGAATCACACAGCTTTGCTTTTAAGGCTTAATTATTTTGATCATTTTCAAGCTTAATTATTTTGATTTACTGCACTTTTTCTCCTGTCCATTATGATGCTTGGGAGACTGCCCAGCATTTTTAGCATGAAAGAGAACAAAATAGAAACTGTCATTTTAAAAATAAAATGGAAACTGTCATTTTAAAAATAAAATGGAATTGATGAGATAGAAGGCAGACAAATTGGGCAATGGGCACCTAAAATTGCTGCTATCTCATTAAGAGATAAAGGTGTCTAGGGAGAGGTAATATAATTTATTAGGGTATCCAAGCTGGTCAAAGGAAGTGAAGTCTAGGCCAGATCCAGAACATGGGATTTGTTATGTCCATCACTCCGGATAGTGGAAACCAAGCTAGCATCAGATCATTTAAGTATGATCTTAAGTGGATCCAAAAGAGGATAAGGGGGTAAAATAGGTGGAAATTAGGTTGAAGCAACAACTCCGCTCAGGTGGAAAAAAATTAGGTGATGATCAGAATAATGCACTGCAAAGTGGACAGGCTGGCAGCAGCTGGGTACCTGTCAGTATCTGTGGCTGAGGAGAAGTGGAGTAGTTTTTTCCACAGACAGGTTTGGGGAAGCCATGTCCCCACCATTCCCAATGGATCACCTTTGAGATCTACCATAACATTCCTCCCACTTAGTGACCTTCAGGATAAGGATAGAAAGAGGATGACCTAGCAATACTGGCCCAGACCAAATAAAGTAGTTCAATAATATCCTATCTCTAATAGAAACCAGTTGTCTGAGGGAGAATGCAAGAATAAAGCAAGCAAGTATTACCTTCTACTACTGTCCAGGCCTCCAAACTTTTTTCATTTTCAAGGAATTCTTGAGCCAGACAAAGTATATATACATTTAATAACTTGGCACAGATTTTCCTCTGTGAACTGATTTGGTTTCCACCTCAGGCCTTAGCATCTACAACATGCTTTGGCAAGAAGTTCCACAGATCTTTTACCATTTGCATAAAGGTTCTCCTTTTTTGTTACAGCTTCTGGTAGCCTCAGTTCAAGGAATCACAGAATAGTTGGGGTTGGAAGGGACCTCTGGATCATCTAATCTGACCCCCCTGCTCAAGTAGGGTCATCTAGAACTCATTGCTCAGGGCTGTGTCCAGTCAGGTATTGAATATCTCCAAGGATGGAGCCTCAACCACCTCTCTGGCTACCCAGTCCAGTGTTCAACCACTCGCACAGGGAAAAAGTGTTTTCTTATGTTCAGATGGTATTTCCTGTGTTTCTGTTTGTGCCCATTGCCTCTCATCCTGTCACCGGGTGCCACTGAGCCCTCTGGCTCTGTCCCCTTTACATCTTCCCATCAGACATTGATAAGATCCCCCAAGCCTTCTCTTCTCCAGGTTAAACAGTTCCAGCTCTCTTAGGCTCTCCTCCTATGAAAGATGCTCTAGTCCCTTAATCATCTTTGTGGCCCTTTGCTGGACTTGCTCCAGTAGCTCCATGTCTCTCTTGGATTGGGAAGCCTGGAACTGGATGCAGCACTCCAGATGTGGCCTCACCAGGCTGAGTAGAGGGGAAGGATCACCTCCCTTGACCTACTGGCAATGCTCTGCCTAATGCAGCCCAGGATACCATTGGCCTTCTTGACAACAAGGCCACACCGTTGACCTATGATCAACTTGTCCACCAGGACCCCCAGGTCCTTCTCTGCAGAGCTGCTTTCCAGCAGGCCAGCCCCCAGCATGTACTGGTTCATGAAGTTATTCCTCCCCAGGTGCAGGACTTTACATTTCCCTTGTGAACTTCATGAGATGCCTCTTGCCCATTTCTCCAGCCTGTCGAGGTCCCTTGGAATGTCAGCAGAGTCCTCCGGTATATGAGCCAGTCCTGCCAGTTTTGTATCATCTGTGAACTTGCTGAGGGTGCACTCTGTCCCTTCACCCAGGTGATTAATGAAGATGTGAGACAGTAGTGGCCCAGTTAGTACACCAGTAGTGACTGTTCTCTAGCTGGACTTCATGCTGCTGATCACAATCCTTTGAGTCCAGGAGCTCAGCCAGTTTTCAGTCCACCTCACTGTCCACCTTTCTAGCCCGTGCTCCATCAGCTTGTCTATAAGGATGTTATGGGGGAACAGTGTCAAAAGCCTTACTAAAGTCGAGATAAACAACAACATCTACTGCTCACCCCTCATCCACCAAGCCAGTCATTTCATCATAGAAGGCTGCCAAGCTGTTTAAGCATGATTTCTCCTTCAGAAATCCATGCTGACTACTTCTGATCACCTTCCTGTCCTTCATATGTCTGGAAATAGTATCTAGGATTAGTTACTCCACTACCTTCCCAGGGATTGAGGTGACGCTGATTAGCCAGTAGTTCCTGTGGATCCTCCTTTTTCCCTTCTTAAAGGTAGAGATGACGTTTCCTTTCTTCCAGTCCTCAGGCACCCCTCCCAGTCACCATGACCTATCAAAGATAATTTAGAGTGGCCTTGCAATGACATCGACCAGTATCCTCAGCACTTGTGCACTAGTGGGTACATCCTATCAGGTCCCGTGGACTTGTGTACGTCCAATTTGTTTAAGAGTTCCCTAATCTGATCTTCCTCCACCAAGGGCAAGTCTTCATTGCTCTGGACTTCCCCTCTGGTCTCAGTGGCTTGAGATTCCTGAAGACCAGTCTTACCAGTAAAGATTGAGGTGAAGAAGGTAGTCAGTACCTTGACCTTTTCTGAGTCCTTTGTCACTAGCTTCCCTGCCCCATTCAGCAGTGGACCCACAATTTCCATAGCCTTGCTTTTGCTGCTTGTGTACTCGTAGAAGCCTGTCTCAGTGCACTTATTATCCTCTGCCAGTTTCAACTCCAGATGGGCTTTAGCTTTCCTAACCCTATCCCTGCATGTGCAGACAGTGTCTCTATATTCCTCCTGTGTCACCTGTCCCTGCCTCCACCTCTTGTGTGCTTCGTTTTTACATTTGAGTTTAGCCGGGAGCAACACATTCATCCATGCAGACCTCCTGCTGCCTTTGCTTGATTTCCTGCTTGTTGGGATGAACCGTCCCCAGGCAGCACTCCAGGCGCTCCCCTTGCTCTCTCACATACAGGGCAGCTCCCTTTCCTCGCTGTCCCAGCCTGTCTTTCCTGAAAAGCCTGTACCATCTGTGGCAGCACTTGAGTCATGTGAGCTATCTCACCGTGTCTCCATGATCCTAATGAGACCATAGCCCTGTAAATAAACACAGACTTCTAATTCATCTTGTTTCCTATGCTGCATGCATTAGTGTAAAGACACTTCAGAGAGGGACCCCAGAAGGGGCATGAAAGCTTTCTCCATAACACAGCCCTGTAGGCACTTCTTTATATACATGCATACTCCTGGGGGGTTTCCACTTCAGCCCTGTTTTAAGAAGTCCCTTCTGTTTACATCACACCAGGCCCTTTGGTTGTCAACCCCATTCACCACTTCCTTACAGAAGTAAGTACAGACTATTAAACAAGATGACTTATCTGCATGATTGCTGACCCTGCCAAAGAAATTTGTTAGGCTGGTGAGGCAGGACTTTCCTTCACAAAAGCCACGTTGACTTTTCCAAAGCACGACAATTGTACCCCACGTGGCTGCTAATTCTAACTTTTAAATTCTGTTCTCATTAACTGGTATTCACATACCCCTCATTCTGACATGTCACTTTCATTTTCAAAGTTCCCCATAATCTAAGGTTAAATTTGTGCCTTTTACTTCATTTTGTTACTGAAGCCAAACTACATACAAATATATCAGAAAATGAAATTCATTCAGAATTTTTAGAATGTTTCTTTTTACACGCATGTGTAAATAGATTCATGATTTTGGGAAAACAAACTGAACTATTTCCCATAATCACTATTTCAAGCAACATGGCACTTATCTGAAGGGAAGTGTCTAAAATTTATGGTTGTAGTATCTGCAGTCTCTGGGAAACATATCAGTCCTATTTACTCTGAGAAGTATGATGTTTATAATCTAAACTTGCTTTTCTGTCTTTCGTCAAACAATTTGAGATGGCAAGTGAAAAGTTAGCCTTTAACCTGAGTTTTAGCTATAGGGATATTGATTTCTCTGCACTCCTAACCACCCTTTCATTACTTAGATTACTTTCTAGAATTACTGTAGTTAAAGGATCTCTGGTATGATGCCCTCATAACGCTTGCAAATTTTGACTTTGGCGGGGGAAAGTGGAGGGAAGGCAGAAAGACTCGTCTCTTAACATTGGCCAGAGGCACCTAGGGCAGGTCTCTGTCAGTCAAGGTTTTTGCTGTGTATTTTATTACAGTGAAAGATTTTTTTCAGCTTTGGTTCCTACAGAAACAAAATGTACATGAGTGTGCTACAATGTCTACTTGTGCAAGAACATGCAAGTGCTATTTCATAGTTACGCAAAGTGTTTAAAGATCCCCAACCCATCAGACAAAACATCCCATCAGTATTATCAATTCACTAGTGTGGAAACTGAAAACAGTTCCTCTTTCTGAGAAAGACGCGTCTGGCTCAATTAATGGCCCACATATTTCAAATTTACAGCTACAGCAAACGCTGGCTTCTGTAAAAATTCAATCACTGAAAGAATGGAGCTTTAGAAAGTGATTCTACATGGAAATGGGAAAACTGGATTACAGCATGTTTTTTCTTATATTATTTTAACCTAACATTTTAACCTTTCTTGAGAAGGAAAATTTTGTCTTACATATGAAGATGCTTTTAAAATTGAAAGCAATAGCCCAGAGATGATAACACATGGAAGCATCACGTATAAAACTTAAAATAAATTTGGAGATAAAAGTCCAGTTTACTATGATGAATACCTTTAAAAATAGTGAAAGACTGAAGTGAGTGTTATGCAGTATTTGTGAAGACAAAATTTCTGAACTTATTTTTTCATTAAGTCATTCGATGGGATTTCTTTAGGATTATATAACAATCATAATATAAGTTTAACCAAGACTACTTGGAGTTGGTTGCCTGATATCCATGCGCACAACTGTTTGAAGAAAAGAGTGAAACATTCAGACAGGTTTCTTTTTCTTCAAAACTTTATTAGGTAGACACCACTAGATGACACTGTAAAACCCTCTCTGTGCAAGTGAACGAACTCTATGATATAAGTCTTCCCACAATTCATTAAATGCACAACCCCCTCCCACTGGTTCTGAATATTAATTCTAAGACAGGCGGAGTGCATTCAGATTCTGCATTACATTCTTCCATTTCATCATGGGGAAGCACTTTTTCAGTTCCTTAATAACAGGAGATTAGGATAACAGTGTAAGTGAAAGGAATTTTCCTTTAAAGGAAATGAAGTACCATAAGCTTTGACTTATGAACTTCACTCTCAATACAGACACCAGATTCATCACATAATCTTTTAAATTAAACTGCCTACCATGAAGAACGTGATTGCATTTAGCAAAGTGAGGCAGTACAGAGACATACCTATTACTGAATACTAGTGAGGTAACATTTTGAAAATAAACTGTTAAAAAATTCACTTAATTTCAAAAGGTCCTGTCCAGCAGGACAAACACTGGCAGAATATCTTCCCTTGTATCCATGCTTTTGTACATGTGCATATACAACCTGTGTCTACTATAGCTTTTCAAAGAACAGGATTTTAGTCATACATTCATCAGAACAAATTTAAAATCAGACATTGCTATGGTAGATTCAACAGAAGACTTCAGTGAACTGTCTCTAGATCACCTAAAAATAAAAGGCACTCTGAAAAGGGTAGCAAAAAATAATCCTTACAAAACATTGACACAGACTGAATCAGCCACAAAGGTAGCATACTCAACAGTGATTACTGGTATAAATTTAAAATACCAACTTGAACACAGATTATTTTTAAAATATTGCCCAAGACTACTGAAAATTTTTGTCAGGTTACTATAGCATGAAGACCATTGTTGCTATACTATCCAGCAAACAATACAGTTATCAGATAAATGCAAGAGAAAGATGATGGAAAACTTATCAGCATTTTGGTTGTGTGCCTGCTGGTTATATAAGGAGAGAAGAATGCATTTTGAGGAAGTAACTTTTACATAAACACTGTAATGCTTAAGAGCGATGAAGTATTTTAGTACATGGTGCCCCCTATTCAGTGAGTTATAGGATGAGCTAGTTAACACCTAAACTTGGAGATAAAACTGAAATAAAAAAGAGAGTGATAATTCAGTTGAAGTTTTATTGTAGTATGGCTCTCATTAAAATTCCCTATTTCAAAAAACTTCAGATTTGTAAGCTGAATCCTGATAAGCACTGGTGTAGGATTCTTCATGAAGTAGTAACACTGAAAGGGACAGTCATACTACTATTTAAGAACTCTGGGGGGCGGGGGGGAAGGTCTCTTCTACAGTTCTGGAAAACTCAAAAATTTCAGTAGAAGAAAAGGTTCTAAAAGATACTCTTCTCATCTTCTTTTCTCCCTCTTTACCTTCCCTCCCAAATTTTTAGTGGAGGAAACTGAATATGGTAAATCCACTTTATGATCATGAATCCACAATGAATGGACTTTCTAGCATGACTTTTTCATCTACCTCCCCCCCCAGTTGTTAGCTCTCAGTCATTTATTTCTAATAATTGCCATTTTATAACTTTTTTTTCTTTCTCTCTTTCTAGATCATTTCCAACAGTAGCTCATAAATGAAGATAATTTTAGAAACATAGCTTATTCTTGACATCTGATTTCAAATAGATGGACAAAAGTGGGAGCAATGGTAGTAAGAAAAAACAGGTCCTTTGCAAAATCTACATCATAAGAGGTAAAATTCCACTGTCTCCTGGCAAAAGGGAAAAATCTCAAAAAAAGAAAAAAAAGTCCTGCAGTCTCCTTTTTGAAACTAACTGAAGATGGTAAAATGAATTCTATTTTCAGATCGTATCTCCACCACGCAATGAAGGGCAGCGCAGAGATCACAGCTCTGATCCTCAAAGCTCACTTGAGGGCTTGGTCCATCAAGATACCCAAGAGGATTTACCAACTTTTTTTTAATAGGATATGTTAGTTCAAGTGAAATACCACCTAAATGTTATTAAACTGCTTTTAGTCCCAACCTAGCTAAAGTGCATCTCTGTGTGCCATGCACCTCAGCACTTCCATTGCCATGTGTTAGCGTGAACAGGGCCTGTTTGAGCCTTTGAGTTTGAGGACAGTTATACTCCAGCTGTGGTCTAAACTAACTGCTGTTAAATTCTCTTCTCCAAAAAGTTGCATTTCTTTTTAGTGGTTAAAAACTTTTAGCTGATTGTACTGGAAGATGAAACTCATTCTGACAACACATATAGATGCATTTCTGCAGAAATCTGAAGGGAGATGGGAGGAGATGAACAGTAAGTTAAACTCAAAAACTAGATCAAGATCATGAAAATTAAAACGGGCATGTCAGATTATCTTTTTAGGAATGATAAAGGTAATGTTTTCACTAACATAACATTCCTCAAGCTTCTGAGCAAACCAGCATTTGCTTACCTTGGCTTACTGTGCCTGTGTGTAGGAGTCTGCTTAACAGAAATTCCCATATTGCTCTATGGGGCAAAGGGTGGCTGAAGGTGGGGAACAACAAGAACAGAAAAACCCTTTTCACTTGTTTCAAGCAATAAGGCACTAACATATTTTTAAATAATTTTCTCAGTATACAAAACACTGAACACTGAAATTCAAGTGCTGAATACACGGATATTACTTATCTCCAGTTTTCATACCTTACTCTTCCTTAGTCACCAAATAAATATATTACAGAAAGTTCTACTCACTAATGCATACAGTTTTTATATATGCCAAATGTAGAGTTAGAAATTGCTTTCTTAATGAATCTCAATTCTGTTTTGTCCAGCCTTTTATCTGTGCCAGAAGCATGTAGACTAAAAAGGTATAGCCTATTGTTCCACTACCCTCACATTCTGGCATTCAAGTTAACTCTATTTTAAAGGAAATTCTTCACATTAAAATATATATAGAGAGAGATAGGGGGATTTCTCATTGAATTATCATAGAATTGAGAAAAGGTTCTGCTTTGACAACCTGCTTAGAAACACAGATCACGTTTACTTTTTCTCAGCACCTATTATTCTCATCTGTACCATAGGCAGAGTTAATTATTCAATATTGGGCTCAGATTGTTAGATATGTAACAAAAAAATGTTTAATTACATAAAAAATGTAAAATTAAAAGCTCTGAAGAAAAACAGATACCAGTGTTTTACATTTAAGTAATTTAAGTATAACAGAAATAATCTTTTGCTGGTATTGCTCAGCAAAGTCTTACTGAAACCACTTACTATGAGATTACATTTCCTAAGGTCCAATTCCATCTTCAGCCATTTTCACCAATTGGTTTCAAATAATGAAATTTGAAAGGAAAAGGAGAGCATTATGAAATAAAATGTATAACGAATGAAAATATGGTAAACATTTTATTATGAGATGTAAACACAGTGAAATATAAATCTACCACTGTCCTTGCAATTTCTGGACATGAAGCAGTAGAATGCAAATTGGTACGAAGAACTGTTTTAACAGTGCATTTTTTATGCAAAAAGATAGGACACGACTAAAGACAGAATCCATCTGCTTACCCAGAGCTTGCATAAGACATGAAAAAGTTTCTTAACTGCATCAGCAATTTTACAAGATAGGTTTAAACCATCTGACTGGCTTGTTTGGATTCTGTAAGTAGATTTTCATTGTAAAAATGAGACAAATATGGCATTGTATTAGTAACATCATGCTCAGTGACAATAGGTTAAAATTTGAAGTAATACCGTTTTCATTTCAGCTTGCCAAGTTTTCAACAAGATTAACACTGAATGGGGCTAGTATGCAACAGTGTTTAAGCAGACTATGTGCAAAATCCATTTTTATGCTAAAAATGTCAAATATTTTTATACATATGAATTTCTCCTATTCTGACTTTGATCCATCCAACACATTTCAGATCTACTTTTCACATTTTCATATAAGTCAAATAAGCTCCAGAAAGGTTTTCTTCAGCACAATATGCATTTTTAAATAAACTAATTACTATTATACTTACTCTCCTTTTTTTTTTTTTTTTTAATACAAAGATACATTTAGGAATAAACAGTTGGAATTATGCTTAGAAATTTATATATATATATATATTTACTAGGGAAGAAGTAATTAAAGCTTATATTACAGTTCTACTTTTGAAATCAGGGCATGCACTCTAAGATTAGCTCTCATTTCCCTATCTTATAGTATTTCACTGTCAGGCTAAGAGAAGCATCAGTGATTAAGTGCCTAATAAGACCATTCCATTCCTTACTGGAGAGAAAACACACAGATCCTGAGCCCTTATGCACAAAATGAAGGAAGAAACAGCCAGAAAGTTACAGTCCTATATCACAGCAAACAACTGCATTTGTTAAGTTTCTTAGAGAAATAAATAAATAAATACACGTTTGCAGGTGTTGTGTCATAGCCTCAGTAATACAAATGTGAACACACTGCTAGTCTTACAGCTGAATCCAGACTCAGGTGGTTTTCTCTATAATAGTAGTAGACGAGCCACCAAGAACATTAGCAACGTAACTTCTTAAATAGGTGTGTGCTCTTTTCAAGTTTGTTTCTGTGTTAAGCGTGAAAAATATTAAACCATTCTTAACTCCAATTCTTAAACTGTGCTAATGTGGCTTACACTGAAGAAAGCAGAATTTAAAAATATGTGATTTAACACTGTCTGTGGATATGGTTTTTAAAGTTATTGGTGTCTCAAAGTAGTAAAAAGCTTTTTTTATTGTATTAAAAGATAGTATTAAAAGATAGTATCTCCCTGACAATTTGCTTCAATAAGAATGCCATGTGGAAACTCTTCCCTTCTTCCTGCTCTCTCCTGCATTCATTAAACAGATGTTTAAACAGATGTTAATGAGAGAACAGGCTTAATTACAGTTTGCTCTTCTTCAGAAATAAACCTGATTTTCAGGTTGCTTTATGACAACGTACGTAGTTCCAAATATTTTAATCAAGGCCAAATTCTATACTTGCGTAAGAATAGGTGCAACTTCTCTGGTTTAATAACGCTATGACTGATGTCAGGAATGGAACTGACCCACTGCATCTACAAGGCTGCAAAATTGGAAGAAACTAAGAAATAATCTCTCTAAGTTTCCTCATTTCCCTCAACAAAATTAACAGAGATCTAATATAGATTATAAAGGTAACAGTAATCCATGATTCTCATCCACAGCTTGGAGCTACACAGTTATCACACCAAGGATTATAAATGGTGCAAGGTCTGCTCAAGAAACAAAACCCATTTTTCAACACTTGTTTAAACAAATTGAAAAAAGCTCAAAGTCTGCATGGCAAACCGTTTGACCACTGGATATGAAATAGTTTCTCAAATCTAACTGGTAAGAGAAGCCATTCTCCTGGTGAATCTGTATCCTCTGACAAAATTACTGTCCTGCCTACACACTATTTAACATCACACTAGCTGTGCTGGTCTTTGGAAGAGCAGAAAGCCCACTGGCTAAAAAGAATACCTGATAGTGAAATTGGCAATAGTCCCTGCAAATTAATAGTTTTAAAAAAGTAAAACTTCACGATGATCAAAGTTTCAGAACCAAGTAAATAAACAGATGTAAACTAAAACAACCCTCCAAAACAAAAAACCTATCATTCCAGCAAGAGTTATGCACTCAGTATTAGTTATATCAAAAACAAAATCCTCCCTTCCCTATACATTTGCACTGCCCCAAAGGAAGATAATAGATCATTGAAAGTGCACTGTATTTTAATGATATTTGAAAGTTATTAGCATATTGTTTATAATAAAGGTGATGAGAACTGAAAACTAACAGAAGCTGTTGCATGGAACTGAAATGGGTGAGCCAACTAGAGCTCACGGCTGCTCAGAATTGCACTTGTCTCTCACTTACATTCCTGCTCAGTTTTCTACTCCCACTAGCTAGTAGTTTTACAAAAGTAGTTATTTTCCAATGACCAAACTCCTGGATAAGCTCTGCAGATGTAAGTAACTGCACTCTGAGAGGTTGCAGCACTCAAAATAGCCCTGTTACTTGACCCAATTGCTGAAATTAATTACTTCTAGTGGAAAAAGCGCATCTACTCTTTCTCCTCAAGAGCCAGAGAACAACATGGGGCAGAAAAAGGGAGAAGGGGGGAAAAAAAAGAAAGATTCTGGGAAAACTAGAACTTAGATTTGCACATAGTAATATTTATTTGGCCATATGGACACACTAGATATTCAACACACTTTTCTAGATGGCCAGTCTGAATGCACTGTTGAATACTACACTACTCAATTTTAGGGGGCTCTCGTAAACAAGCATGAACTAAGCTGAAAATGTGATCTAGAATCAGGTGTTAACTTGAAGACAAAAGGTCCATTAAAAGGGAAGAGCAACAAGTCCCATCTAAGGACCAAAAGCAAAAAAGTCTTTTGGAGCTGTTATGGCTGGGGATTGCTGCTCCCACATGGGCAGCAGAGAAAGGTGCCCATACAGTCCACAGACCAAGGGGATGGCCAAAGCCAGCTGCTGCGCGGGCTGGGCTTGTCAGGAACTGTCTCGAACAGCTGAACCCGTGACCTTCACAGAGGGTTTTCCAATGCAAGGAGAGTCAGTGGAAAGATGGTCCACAGTAAAAAGCAGCTTCAATCCTGAAGAGAAAGTGGCCCCTCCAGCAGGGCATGCCTGGCTCAGTCGGTGGTCCCTGCAGGAGCTGGAGGAGCTCGGCTGGCGCTGGAGGGAGCGCGGCACAGCCCTGCAGGCAGGACATGAAACCCCCTGCAGCACATGTGCAGAAAAGCGCAAGTGCATGAACAAGTCACCTGCATCAGGCAAACCAGAAATACCAGGCTAACACAGAATGACAGAATGGATTTAATGTTTTCTTGACCTGAATACAGATAGCAGTGAACAAAAACTTCTCACAAGGATAAATAATCTTAAATATTAAATGTGGTGAAAGCAATCTGTGCATGTTCAGCATATAGTAACATGAAATATGCCTTGAGCAACTACTTAATGGGTTCATTCAGCTGCCTCATGAAGTTTTCTGCTAATAAAGATGGACTACAAGTCTGATGGTCTCGTCAGAGTACAGTAAAAAAAAAAAAAAAAAAAAGTAATGAAAGAGGAAAAACTTGAATTTCCTTACAAAGTTCACTCCATTTCCCCAAAGTTGATAAAATAATGATTGCAAAACAAGTGATATGACTTCATTGTATACAAAGTTTTTTTCAATATTGGAAAAGCTGTTTAAAAGATAACATTTTATTTAAAAAAATAGAGCTAAATACTTTTTATATTTCAATTGGTTATGCTACATAATATTGATGACGAATTGTATTTTTATGTACTATTCAAATGTGGACATTTTATATGGAGGGAAAAAGCCTTCCATATCCCTACCCTGCCTGGCTTTCTTTTTTTTCTTTTTCTTTCTTCTTTTTTTAAAAAAAGAAAAGCACAAGCAAATATTGTTGTCATCGCCCTCCTCCCCCCTCCCCCCCCCCCGAGAAAGCAAGATATATTAGGCTCACTCTTCTTCACAAGGTCAAAGATGCCTATATTTAGAATGTGAAGTACCATTTTCATTTGATTTAACCTGTTCTGATGGAATCAAAATGGCCCAAATGAAATGATAATGTAGAAGTTGGAGTGCATTCCTTTCCTTCACCCACAGTGACATGCTTTATGAATATAAAATACGTGCAGATCTATTATCTTCCCTTTTACGTTCTTTATTCTAGTATTTTGAGATCTGACTGAACTCCCATCAGAAACTATGAAAATCTCAAACATCGCAGAGTGAAAACAGCTATAAAGAGCATAAGAATATCTCACATATTTATAAAGAATCAGGAAAACAAAGGAAATTAATCCACTGTGTAGCTAATTACAGACAATCTCAAGTACTCAAATATTCTTAAATGGAATAGCTTGAAAACATACTACAGACTGCATTGCAAAATCAAATGTGTATATATCTATCTCAGAGGTCTGAAAGTTTTCTAAATGATACAAAAATATCTTTGTTATTTGACATTTAACGAAAGGAATAAAAATCCCTGAGTAAGCCAAAGAGAACTGATATGTATGGCCTTGGAAAACACTTTCCAAAACAAGACTGATTTTAAGGCAGCTTCCAACCCACAGAGAGAACAAAAATACAAAACTGATGTGTCACAGAAGAAGAAATCTAATTAACAGGTGGATTTGCATTGAGAATAGCCTTTGAACTTTACTTCTAAATGTCATTGCTTCCTAGCTTAATTTGAAAATCATAGGAAGGTACTATTTCTACTGTCATGACAGGGTCAACATGCCCTTAAACTCAAATGGAAAAATTAAGTTCTGTTGGCTACTATGGTGTGCTTGCACACAGTTTCAGCAAGGGGAAAAAAAACAAAACAAAAATGTAAGCTGACTGAATGCACACACACTAGTCAACTATAGTAAGCTCACACTTGTGTCTCCAGGTGAACAAAATTCATCAGTTTCTTCCACTGAGGCTTTGTAGTCAAAGCGGTTATTTCATGACAAAAGAGTATTATGTTGGTGGGTAGCATACTATTTACTTAATAATTACAGCTAGATTCAGATTTTGTGACAAGTTCCAGAGAAAGTGTCACAAAGCACATCCTTTCAAAAGATGCTATTTGTGGGCTTAAATTTTGAAGTCTGTAGACTTTTAGCACATAGCCTCTATTCTTCCCCCTCCTCCCATATATATTTACACACACAAATATTTCACTGAAAAAAGTACCTTCGCCATACAAATCCATTCTTCAAGATCAACACGAATTTTTGTAAATAGCAGATATTTCTCTTCATCTATTCTTTGTATATCAGTGTTCTGCTTACACAAACTTATTTTATTCTGTTTCACTTTTAGGTTATATTTGCCTGACAAATTTGTACTAGAACTAAAAAAGAAAAAAATTCTTAGTAGCTGGTTCCCAACCCTGAATTACGTTGCTTTTATGGTGATGCACTGAGAAAAGAGTCCAGTAACAAACAGCAATAGTCTGAAGTTAAGAACAGAGAGCAAGAATAGCTGTTCTCTTCAAAGACTTTCAACAACATGCCAGGAAGGAAGGGAGACACTGGAAGCATAGAAGAAGAATAAAAAGATCTCCTAACAATTAATGCCCCCTCCCGTTATCCAAACTTCATAAGTTTTCCTCATGAGGCATCAGTGGATGCTCTAAGACTTGGGTAGTCTACTTAAAAAAGGTGCTGTTTAGGTAATAAAATTTCATCAATTCAATCTTCACACATAACTAGTGTGCAGTAAGTATATTACGTGCCAAGTCAGAACAGAAGAGCAGGTTTGCAGCTTCCTTGCGAATACATTTCCTTATACATTCTGTATCACATTTCAGTGAATATCTGGGGACAGAGCAGGCCACAGATATTTCTCATCATCTAAACCTTTCTTACCCCGCCACCCAAATCACTATTTATAAGCTGACATAATTTAAACACTAAAAAAAAAAAAGTGTATTTATAAAGTATCACGAAGTTTCAATAATAATCTTCTATCTCTTTGAGGCACTGTTATTTGGCTGTGGCAATCCATGCCACAGAAATGAAGTCTATGCTCTTGCTCACTAGTAGGACGACTCGGAAGATACCCAGCTGTCACGTTCTGGCATGTGACTGGGTTTTGGTATGCTGAACAGACTGCTGTGTGATGAAAGTTATTTACAGAATTAGTTTTTAATACCAAAAGTAGAATGTTCAGTGTACAGTGAGAGTCCGAACACTTCTAAGCATTTCTCCCTTAAAGGCCGACACTGAAGTTAAATGGAGCACATGTTAGCAGTTAAATGCTTTCTTCACAGGCCTAATTGGTAGTAGAGTTGTGGCTACAATACAGACTTTGATTGTCTAGTTCACAAACTTAGATCTAAATCTTCAAAAAACTCCAATAACAACAAAAAAACCCAAAACAAAACAAAAAAACACATTTAAAAAGCAGCAGTCAGGGGGCCCATCTTGTTCAGAGTGCACCAGAGCAAAGAGGATTTCTGGTCTGCAGTAGGGTTCTTGGCTGAGGGAAGATGGCAGGAGATCCCCCGTGCTTCTTCCAGGGCGGTGGCTTGGGCGCTGTTACCAGCACTGTATTGCTCTCTTGCACAAACCATGTATAGCCCTTGCAGGACCAGCTCAGTTCAGATGAGTAAGGTCCATCCTTACCAGGGCATACCTGTTCGTGACCTTTTCCTCTGCTTTTTACAAAGGCAATAGATAGGAAACACAAATAAACCTGCCAAAGTAAGAAAATAAAACAACAGACATAATTAAATGCAGTCCTTTGTGTACTCATTTTGTTCTTTCAGTGTACACAGAGCATTCAGATGCAGCTATCCATCTTTCAGAGAACTCAGATGAGGCATTTGGACAAGCAGAAAAAACACTAGACTGCAACAGTCTCTTTGGTAACTTGTTAAACTGCACTTTCCTCTGTTTACCCCCATCGGTGAACAAAACCCCCATTCCTGAACAATGGGCTGCTTTGTAAGGGATACAAACTTAAAACTTTAAAACGTATTTTTGCAATTTTACATCTAAATCCAGGGCTGATTTAATTAAACCAATTTTCATAAACAGGTAACATGTAAATCTAAAAGGTTAACAAATATCTGCTTATTGTAACTTTGGAATTCTGGGTTTACTTCTTCCTCTTCAGACGATCCAGTCTTTCCAAATCCCCTTAACCATTAATTCAACCAGTTTCACAAGCATTAAAGGCAGCATATTGTATCTGTACTATTTTTTTTTACAAACATCCTTATCTATCATTAAGTAATACCAAATTTTTATCCTTCCAGGCAGGGAATTTTCTTTTTTTTTTTTTTTTATCTTAAAAAGTCTTTTGAGAGAAAATAAGGAAAAGAAAAATCAGATTTGTCTAACTGAAAAACAGTTTGTCATAAGAGATACTCTTTCAACCTCAAAGACTCTTTAGGGGAAGATACTCTTTCCCCCTTCCCCTCACCACCAGCTAAGATGGTGAAGAATCACTTTTCAGACACCACCACAGGAACAAACTATAGCAAAAGACTCCCACAGTAGCTGGGGTTCTTGCTATGCTGAATAATCTTTTTATCGGTGTAAAGCAGTTTTCAGCGATGCTACTAAGATTACTTTTACAGGTGTGTTGGCAGTAAATACTGCTGTAATTACCTCAAAATCAAAACTTTACTGTAAATAATCAATGTCTTTGGAACTGCACACACTGCTCTTCTTGACTGCCTCTTATCTGGCCAGACCTAGGGTGGGACTTCAGTGGCAGAACAGGCATTATTGCAGCTGCATTACTGGAAAACCCTCTTAGATTTAATTTTTAATATAGTAAAAGAGGTTTTCCCTCCTTCCCCCCTGCCCCAGCATAGATTATACCAGACTGCTGAGCAAAACAAGCTTTACTGGCATTAGAGTCTTTATTGCCTACATTTTTGGCATAAAGATGCCACCAAAACAATATATACCTCTTCAGCCAACCCAACTCAGAGTATTATTACAGAAAATGTCTGTATTCTTAGTCTAAATACTGTAACTACTCACTATATTCCTTATTATATCAGGTATACTCTAGAAAAGCTTTATCAGTATATTGGTTATACACTGATTGGTTACATACAATCCTATTTATATAATTATCTAGTATATATTGACTTTATTATATCAGAATAAAGGTACATCACCCCAATATGCTTTAGGGATGGGCATTCACTGTAAATTTCCAATGGCCTAGAGTAATTCGGTGAGGGGTTGTGAAGCAGCAAGATCCGTGGTTGACATCTTACTGCCAATATAAATACATAGTGGCTACGCACTTACACAGGCAAAATTACATCTTGGAGCACACGTGACAAAGTCCTTACCGTTGTGTTCCACCGGGGTGGGGAAAGGCAGGTTCCAAGCCAGCTAGCCAGCCCCTGGCACTACGTATAAATTATGCAGGCCTTTTTGCTACTTTAACTATAATAGGTAAGGATTTTCATTTGGAAAAGCCTTAACAACGAAATAATTGGGGGGAGGGGGGAAGTTGGTAGGCGTAAAACATATGGAAAAAAAGAAGTTATAAAGCTTTAAGATTCTGAAGACATAAATCCATTTAGAAAAAAAGCATGCGTTTTGCACTAAAAACCCCCCTGCAGTCTGTACTTTTTCTACGTCCATCTCAGAAAGGGAAATACTGAGACTTTAAAGTCATGCAAAGTCTGGCAAAAATCAGAATCAGACTCATTCCTGCATGTAATACTTACCTATTACAACAGCTATGGCTCCCAGTGCCAGTCCAAGAACCAGTATTAGGGGTGTAATGAGTAGTTTTCCAGCTGAAACACAAAATTTCTTAAATAATTCAAAGTAGGCATTTTATTTCACCCTCTCCAACCACTCAAATATTTGGATAATCTGACTTCTCAAAAGATGGTTTGTTTTTTGAATACCTTACCAAGATTCTTATTTGTAAAGTCAGCCTGCAAATCTAGCTACGAATCATCACCAAAAAGCCATCTCCTCATATGCATTGCTCTCTTTAGCCACCACAATTCTCTGAGCACAGCTCATTTTGTACATTAAACTTTGTACATTAACTTCCATTAACTTCAGTTTCCATTCTGAAATCCTTTGGGTACTGACAGGAACGTGAAGGATATAAGGTTACCATCTTTTGGCTTTAGAGATTCTCCAGAATCCTGTTGTACCACAATAACCCAGGAAAGATGCCAAGCAAGCCAGTATCTTTGGGGAGTTTAGGTTAGTTCAAGGCAACAATACCAGCTGGTATCTAAATATGTTTCTCCTCCCTCTAAAAGGCTCTGGTAAACTCCTCACATACTGCTGTGATTTAGGACTAAAACAAACCACTGCCAGCCCTATTTTGGATCAATATTTAAAACACTGTGTTGCTGCTCCTACATGAATACGGTGACAGGGTGGTACTGCCTATCAGCTAGAGCATAAGACTCTGAGAAGAAATGAAATCCGCTCTCATTCTTTACTTTTTTCTGAGTTTATCATCTGTATAACTGCATGGAAGGAAGGCAGGGCTCCTACTGAAATGCTGAAGTTGGAACTGAACTTTGAACTCAAGCTACCTCGTGTCAAATGCGTTCATCTACATAGCTCTTTCTCAGCTCTTTGAAAATGCAGCGTGTTAAGTACTTTTACTCACACCCCAGCAGTTTGAACAGAGATTTGAAATTTAACAGTTCTCTACGTTAACCATATGTTTGAAAGATTACCTCTAGAAGGGGAGGAAGAGCAAGTTCATTCCCTCTTGCTTCCCTCTCTCAAGTCATTTGTATCAAATTTCAGTAAATGGATTACTTCATTCAGCAATGATGTAAACCTCTCCATAACTGGAAACACTAATTTGGGCAGTCTGAAGGAAAATTGAGATATTTTGGAAATATTTACAGCAGTAAATGAATCGGTCCTTTTCACATTTCTGCTTCGATAGCTTTAAAATTTCTTCGGAGTGTTGTGGGTGGGGAAACATTAATTCCTAGAAGAAAAAAATTGGCAAATACTATTGGTATTACTCTATTTGCTAGGCATCCTAATGGTAGACCTTCTTGGGACTCCACTGAGTTGCATTATACACACAGAAGTTGTCATTACCTTAAATAGGTTATTCAAGCGTAGACAGGAGAATGAATGTAAAGTGATGGAAAATTCAAGTAAACACCAAAAAAAATCAGTGATCAAAAATATTTAAAACATTAACAATGCCTTCAACAGTTTTAAATTAAAACTTATAAAATACTATTTAAAGGTGTAAGCTCTATATATTTTTAATAACCATATACCTTATTAATAACCACATCATTTGAATGTTAAATGTTTGCTACCAAAATTATTAAGAACTTAAACCACCGGACAGATAACTAAAGCACACAGAACCCAGAGCCTGTAGAAGGGCTAAGCTAGCTTTTGACGCAAGTGATTTCTTTGCAGATGCAGAGAATGTTTTCTAAGCTTATTCAGTTTAATAACTTTTTGACTCATTCAACAAACTAACTCTGAGCTGAAATAAAGCATTAATGTTTGTCTTTTCCCACCTGGCTGTGAATATGAAGTGAGGAGGATTGTGTAGTCTCTTGGTTCTATGATCTGAAAGATTAGAATGACCTTTCTTTGTCATGGGACAACCAATTCACTAACTACATCTTTGTTTATCAATGCATTCTTTTTAAACTGTTAAGCTTTAAAAACAAAACACTATATTATATATTATATCCTTGTATTTCTAAACGATATCTTATAAATGCCTTTGTAAAAGACATTTAAGACCTTTATCTTTCTTTACTTTTATATAAAATTAAGGAACAGGTTACCATGAGGTGAGCAAGACTTACTCAAGCTACCATCAGGTAAGAGCACAAACAGCAGCAATCATTGCGAAGCAACATATATCTAACTTTTAATCCAATCATTTGTATCTGCATCGTACGAAAAAAAAATTATAAAATGCTGTTTTATATGTCTGAACTGAACATTAGTTTCTATCCAAACACAACTTTATGCAAATCATTTGTCATAGTGTGAAGGATTATGAGGCTCTTAATCACAGTTAGAGGCATACTAAGAAATGTTGGTGAGCATTACGTTCCAAGTTAGTTTTTAAGGATAACTGCAGACACTGTAGTAAATAAATCAAGCCCAAAAAGGGAACATTTTTAGAGTTCTGCTCAAATCAATGGTAGACAGTTTTCTTTTTGTATACAGTTACTCAACGTGAAGATTTAGACCTCTGTAGTAATGAAATATTTACATTTTGAGGACTTTCAGATGATTTCAGAGGAGTTTCACTACTATTAATATACAGAAAGATATTTTTCTGCAAGAGGAGGAATCATTTTGGGAAACATGAGGGAATATTTTCCCCTTGCATAACTTTGTATATATACAAAGTGCCTTTGTGCTTAAGAGCGCGCACACACACAAAAAAATCCTTTGAGAATTCTTTTCCACATAAAAACCTAATATACCAGTTTTGGAGAACAAATTTAATCACCAACATATGAAAAATGGAAAGTTCAGCCTTCCAAGTCTAAATATCAGTATATGCTTAAACAGAGCCCTGTTAGTATATATTTACAAATCAAAACAGTCATATCTAGCTAGATTTAAGTTCTAATACAAGTTTCCATCTGTATTTAAACAGTCCAATCAAATCCGTAACGGATTCTCACAAATCAGACTTAATAAAGTTTTCAGATTCATATTTGAAATGCTATACAGCAAGCATAAAAACTTCAGTTGTTTTAATGACATCCATTACATGTTCTGTCCTGTTATGTATCCATGTAATTAGTAAATGATTTTGAACATAATTCATCCAGCTGAATTCAGCTGATACTTAAGTGGCATCCAAAATACATTGAAGACAGCTAAACATGTTTCTCCTTTCTGTGTGCAATAAGGAATGTAACTCATCACTAACTCAAGTTATAATTAAACATTCTGCCTTCAACAACTTAGCTAAGTGGAGTCTAACTAGATGAGGATGAAACCTCCAAGTCCACTGGGAACAAAGGACAAAAGCTATTTCATCTGACTGTACACGATGGTCACAGGGCAATGCTCCTTTAAAAAACATGCGGGCTAAGGTGGGGAGAGAAATGCCATCGAATTAAGCAGAGATCAATTCTTCCATCAGTTTATTTTCCTCTTTCGCCTCTGACTTCTATTACCTTTACAAAGCCACTGGTTTATGAAGAACAGTATGTTTAAATTTAATGCTATTAATTTATGCTGCCATAAATGATTTTCCCTGCTTTTTATTACAGAACAGTCTGTGATTGCAGGCACAGATCTTTACTTTTAAATAGAAAATATGAGAGCATGCCAGAGTCTGCCATAAAGCGTTCTTTCCTTTTTATACACCCTACCCATCTGGATTAAGTAAAAACAAGCCAAAGAACCTTCACTGTACAAGATCACTGCATTTACTTAAACAAGTACATTTCTTCTCCATAGCACGAGAATAAAAAAAAGTCACAGAATAAAATGCATCTAGCAACACCTCACTAGTCTCCCACTTGCAGCCAAAAGTAAAGTTCTCTAAGTAGCAGTGCATTTTATTATAGCAAATCCCACTTTGGGCGGGGGGGGGTGGTTAAATGTTACTAAAATTTAGAGACTATGCTTCATAGTGAGCTTTTCCTCTGCATTCTGCTCCAGTCTCCTCTTTCTAACATACTCTGCTCACTCTCAGAATGGAACCAAAAATCAGTCTTGTACAACCCTTCTGATAATAATGTTATACTGATGCCTGGCAAAGCCTGAACATACTTATATTTACAGTTCCAGCTACCAACACATTTCTGATCCTAGGCTTGATACCCAATGGGAATGAAAGATTTCTGGATTTTCAACTTGATTTTAAGTAATTAAGACTAGGAAGCTTCAGTGAAGAACAAAAAAAATCAAAGATGATGATAAAGATTCTGAGGGAAGGTCTATAAAAGAAAGATACCAGACAATGAGCAAATCATTAATATTTACTATATTTTATGACACAAGAAGTAACCGATGAAATTGTCAAGAGGCAATTTAAAAAAAGCAAGAGGAAGTACTTTCTCCACACAATGCATAATAAAATCCTACAGCAAAATATCCAGATATTGTGGAGACCACAAATGTAAGTTATTGAAGAAAAGCTGTATAAATTGGTGAAGGATACATCTATTGATAGTTATTAAGCAAAGATGCAGATGCAAACCTCAACTAAGGCTGTCTCTAAAAGAGATTAGTCTCTAAACCAATGATTAATGGCAACACAGTGAGTGGGATCTTGTTTCTAGTTGGCCACTGCTGAAGACAAACTCTGCTACACAGACCTTTGCACTTACCCAGTTAATGAGAAAAGATCAATTCTGTTGAAGATGGCTAAAGTTTTACAAGGATAGCTGCTCCTGCCAAGCCTCCACCCCTCGAGATGGCAGAATCACAAGCTGAACTGACATTACATCACAGCTGGGGAGTACAGTGTCTTGAAAAAACAGTGTCAGGACACCACCTTACAACAACATAATGCCTTCTTAAAAAAGAAAAAAAAGGTGTGTGTAAATTAAGGCCCATGCTGACCCACATAGGCAAATCATAGCTAAAATCTAATCCAACAGAGAAAAAGCAGTTGGCTGAATTCTTGATTCCTGAACAGATACAAGTTGCTACACCTTTATTTTTTGTATTTCACATGTCAGCATTGGTAGGGCTCAAGTGTTTTGCTAGCTATTTAGGCAATATATCAGAATCAATATTAAAAACATAAAATTAGAAACAATTAGAAAGCAAAAAAGTCTTGTACCTTCTGTAGACCTCTACGCATGTCTTTATGAATTAAGATACACGTCTTCATGACTGCTCAAGAATTTTAACTCTGATACATATACCTCTGCATTGGTCTTTACTACCTCCATGTCATTATTCGCATATAAACTAGTTTTCTTCCTTGTTGTTAGTAAAAGCTGTTTTTTTTTTTTTTTTTTTAGAAAAAGGAAAATATTATGTACTACCATTTCTTAAAAAAAATTAACCAGAAACAGGGAAAATAAAACCTAACTTATGTATTATTAAAATCATGCATGCGCAGTTTCTGGCATTAATGAGCAAACAGCATGTTCAGATACTACAAGTGTAAAGCAATGCAGAAGTTAAAACAAGAATAATATAACTTTTAGCAGATCTAATTTATGATAAAAGATAATATTTATATGTGTATCCCCAAGGCACACAGAAGGTTTAATCTTGAAGTAACATTACCCATGATTCTGCATGTGAGCAGCACATATTTGTAGCGTCTGAGAACAATCCCTTGCTAGTACAGAGAACAATCCCTTGCTAGTACAGATAGTAATTCCATCAAATGTACTAAGATCCATTTTAAAATAATTTGTTTGCCATGTTGCTTTTACTGAAAGCTCTTCTGAAACCTTACCAAGTGCTTAGGAACAGCCTTTGAGTCTTAAGCCTGAATTTATTCATGAACAGTTTACATCCATTTGTTCTAGTGCCAGCATTGTCTTTAATCTTTAATAGGTCTTCTTATGTGTTGGAATTTATCTCTATAAAATATATCACAGAGTAAGCATAAACAATTGTTTTGAAATTTTTATCCTCTCTCCCATTTATTTCTGGATCTTTAATTCACCTCTCTTTTTAAAATTTTTTCTAAAGCCTTGCAAGCTCCTGAGGCCAAACTAATGGGCCTGTAATATTTATCATCATTTGCTAAATATGCATTTCATGTTTGCTAGTCTCCCACAACTTTGTAGATCAGCTAGCAATTCTTATTACCAGGCCTATGACTTTGTGTGCCAACTCCTGTATTATTCTAACATGGAAATCACCTGGTTTTCTTACTGGAACACATTTGGCTCAGGAGTCTTGTTTTCACCTCAGGTCTACTGACATCTATTTCCACATGTTCAATCTCTTACTTTTATCTCTATATTCAACCTCAACCAATCGAAAAACTCAAAGCATTTCCTTATCCTAGGTAAATCCCGATTTATCTGTAATTTCTTTGCCTTGTTTCAAAGTACAAAATACTCCCTTTTCTTTAATGTGTCGCCAGTTTTCCATACTTAATACAACCTTTTCCTATAATGTTTTAGATTGATAACAATTCTTGCCTTATATGATACCTTATATAGGTACTAATTTAATATGTTGTAGTAAGTTACATCATGTAAAACGATTTCTGTTGTGATCCTCTGAGGTTGAGATGGGTATATACCTTGTTCAAAAGCCAATTAGGAGTCCCTTTTCAAAAAAAGTCAATCTTTTGGCATTATATTCTTGTGAGAGAGACTAATTTATATGGTTGTACTTTTTAACTGGATTTCATCTGAACAGAATGATCGAAGTCAGCAACATACACATTGACAGCTTTGTATTTTCCTGTGAGTGAAATCATGCAAGTCTAGTTCCTACTAGAAGAGCTACTGAAGAACAAGGATCCCCGATTAATAGGCAGTCACCAGCTCAGAGCAAGGACCAAAAACTCCCCAGAGGAGAACTGTTAATTAGCTCCTTTAGAAATGTGATATTTCAGATGCTTCCTTCTCTCCACTTTCCTACTAGGTAGCTCTGATATCCCCAGCTCAGCATGCAAATCCCAGTCTTGGTGACAAACATTTCCCTAGGTGTTTTACAGGGATAGTCCAGTTCAGGCACTTCTCTTGGCTGCCAGACTCTAGACAGTCAAACTTCATCGTGCCACAACTTGCAGTTTGGCTACAATCAACTCCCTCTGTAGATCCTTTTGTGGATCTAGGTTTCAGCTGCTATGAAACATGGCATAACTTTCATTGCGTCCCTGAGTAAATGCTTCTTGACTCGTATGCTAGCGGACAGACATATAGATCACACAGTGGTAGTTACACAGCCATATGCAAAAAGACAAAGATATAAAATGCAAAGAGAAATTTCCCACATCATAAGTCTGAGAATTGCACAAAGGGTTTTCAGCAAAAGATGTTCTGCAAAACTGCTGCACTGGTGTTTTACATGATGCAAGATAAAAGGTCCTTTTTAGTGACCTGGTCACTATAATTTATAATTTATTCACTTTAATTTTCATAAAGTAAAGTGAATTGAATGTTCTCCAAAACAAACTAAAATTCTTTTTTAAGACTGGCTTATGCTGACATTAGGGTTTTTTTTTCCAAGTTTGCTTGCTATCATTACGTGTTATTGAGAAAAGATTAGGAAACATCAGAATAAAGGAGACAATACTTATTCATACAGAGTCCATTAAAAAATAGAGTCCAAATGCTACATCTTTTAATTTTTTTAATAAACCACCTTTTACATAACTAAACAGCAGGCTGTGCATCCTATACTTTAAACCAATGGTTTTTAGCATACTGATTTTTTTCCCCACAACCTCCTCATTGTGCAGCTCTCTACAAGGTACATTTATCCACTCACCACAGACAGAGCCTCGCACTAATCTCCTTAAATGTGGTCTCTCAGGGAGGTAGCGGTATTTGCATCCAAAGATACTGAGGTTTGACGTGTGATCTCCGAAGAAACGGAGCTGGCGGTATCTCTCCCCACAACGGTAACAGAAATTAGTGTTACATTGTGAACAGGTCATGTGGTCACACCCTTCTGTTCTCTGGATGTGGATCTTTATGAGCAGAAGAAAAAAGAAAAGATTATTTTTTCCCACCTAAGCACAGAAAAGTAGGCACTCCCCCATAACTGCGTATACCATGCATCAAACAGGGTGACAGTGTGAGCAACCTCCTGCTTCACTCTCACTCAGCGTTTGCAATCGATGCTGCAACTGTCCTAAGACAATGATTTTCTAGGGTGTGCTTACAGAGCAACAAACAAAAGTTAAATTTGTTTCTAGATTTCCACTGAAGAAATGTTTTCCTACTTATTTCTCCTTTTTTGTTAAAGGAATCTTTTTGTCTCAGATGAGAATCCAAGTGCTCTTTCCCCTTACTGAGTGCTTTGAAAGATAAAAAGTTGTCTTATTACTCAGGCAGTCACATTAGCACCAACTGTTAATAACAGTAGTACAGTAAATATAGCTCACGAACTTTGTCTGACCCACTAGAGATGGGTTTTCCTTTTATACCACCTGTGGCCCCCCTCCCTTTCCCATTACAAATTGATTTGGCATTTCGCAATAAAAACTAAAATGACTATGCTGTTCGCATGAATAAGAAGAGTAATGGAAAATTATTATTTTTTTTAAAAGAAAGTATCCACAAACTATATTAAAAAAAATTACACCCAGCTTCCATAATGTTTATAGTATACCATTAAACAGGGCTGTCTTAGGTTCTGCTTTCATCTTTCCACTGATTACCCACACGAATTAACTCATTTACCACTCCTATACCTCCATGCACTCTTCTGCAAAATCAGTACCTTTACTTACTTTGCACAGAATTTGTAAGGCTTCACTTTTAGTCAATAGTTCAGAAAATCTTAGAAGAAAGGTAGTCCTGGGGCTGAGTATTTCACTAAACCAAATTATGTACTGCAACTATCACACAGCTACTTTAAATCTTGCGAACTAAAAATACAGCTAACAGTGGTAGGCAGTTTTCCTTTTTCACAAAACTGATAAAACCCAACACCCCCCATCCCCCCGTAAAAAGCCCACACCATGTGTGACAATGGAATGGTAGATAAAGTTTACAGAATAATTGACATCAGAAGTGATTTTTAGTATCATTTATTTCAAGTCTGCTCAAAGCAGGGCTAATTTCAGAGTCAGACCCAGTTGCTGACCCAGGTCTCGTCCCACCAAATATTGAAAAAAGAATGGATATTTCATAATCTCTTTGAACAACCTGCCCCATGCTTAGCCACTCTCTCTGGAACTATTTTTTCCTCATGTCCAATTGGAATTTCACTTGTTAAAACTTGCGATGAACACCTCCCTAACCTCTTACTCATAGCAAGAAGTATTTATTTTGTGGGGAGGTAAAGGTGAGACAAAACACTGCCACTTAAAATGGCCTTGCCAGCATCAGAGCACTTACCTGAGATGTTGAAAGCTCAGGTACAATTGAATTAGCCTCTCACCTCAAGAGAGGCTTGTAACTTGTAGGCATTTGACATTCTTGAGAGGGTCAAGTGTGTTTGCACTCTTAGATCTGAGAAACCTTGCCCTCCTGACATGCTACTGAAACTGGCACTTCACATTTATATATGTATATGAAAGAAAAACTGATGTTTTCCAGCAACAGTACTTTTGGTAAGAGTCCAAAGCAGATGTAGTTAAAAGTAGTTCTAGGTACTCCTGCCAACAGGTGAAATTCAGAGAACAACTGTACAGGATTTTGTGATTTTAGAGGTACCTTTCTTTATCTGCTGATTCACAGTGATGCATTTCCATCTTAAACATGGAAATGAGGAAACTAATTCTTCTGACACTAATGAGAAATATCTGGATTTTTATCAAGACTGCTGAACTCTCCTTTCTCTTCTTCAACTTACCAGCCCAATATATTAAGTTACCATCAAGCCTAATTGGAAATCTGTACAAGCCTGGAGCCTAATAACCCTAGACACAAATATTCATTTCAAAAATACTTCATACATTTAAAAAAAATCATTTTCTTTGGTAGTTGGAAACTCAAGGAACAGCTGGGAATGGCTCTATACATTCTACCCTCAATGTCTATCATAAATACTCATCTCCTCTTGGATACTGTCTGCCATCCTTCCAACCACATTGTCCTACAAGTGTGGAAACTCCAGTTAGCCAGCCACCATTTCCATCACTCCTCAAGGTCCACTTCTGAATCCAGTTGGATCTATTGGAACATCCAATGTTCCTGCCCTATTTCTTCCGGAACAAAGCATAAGAAATCCCACAAAACAAGCAAAAATGTATTTCTGTTATCGCCTGAACCTTCCTGCCCATTTCCCAACCCCCTGACACACACACTCTCTTAAAGCATAAAAAGGTTGACACAGGATTTGTCGTTTTCTTATGGATACATAGGGCAATTACATGAACTTTACTTTTTGAAGAAACAAAAGATAAAATATTACAAAAGTTCTGAACAACGCTTATGCAGAACCATCCACACATAACTGTCTCCAAAAGCTGAAAATTTGAAACAACTAGTTTTACTTGCCTTTTACACTTATATTTTTTGTTGCAAAAACTTTACCTTTTGATGAGGAGAGAATTCATAAAAAAAATAGTTGCAGAGCTTGGACATCCTATCTATGCACACAGACTGACAATGCCAGATGAATGCTGTATAATTCAGTCAGGCAGCTTTCAAGGCTAACAAATGACATTTCATCAGAGAAACTTCAGCTCTGGTTCACATGGGTATTTCTCTCTCCCTTCCATATAATCCGCTGACAGAGATGGATGGCAAATCTATAGGTTGGGAAAGCGATCGCCAGAGGGTCAGGTATCACACGAGTGTTCCCACTTGGTTGGCCGAAACAGCAGGAATGCACCAGGCAGTAGACACCAAGAGGAATGCAAGGGGCTGGGAATGCGGCTTGCTATAGTTAGCTGGTTTGGTGCGAGTTTCAGGGGCTTGGTCAATTCAAAGCTTCCCAGCAGCACGGTGGGGGCTGAAGGCGGCAAGATGAGAGAAAAACTGCCACAAGCTTCGTATCTGCCTCCAAAGATTCAGGCACTATTAGTGGCTTAATCCTGCACAGCAGTAAGCACACAGAGCCTACTCATATCCGAAGACATACCTCACCTTACATGGTAAGGTTAGTTCACTCAGAAACTCAAGAATGGCTCCCAGGACAAGAGGTTTTATTTTTATTTTTTTTTTTTTTTAAAAAAAAAAAAAAAAAAAAGAAAGAAAGAAAAAAAAAAGCACCAACTGTGAAGTACATAGAGTGAAGGGACTTAAGGCAACAGCTGAATTAGCAGATTGGCTATTGGAGACACAGTTTCAGAGCTCTAACAAATACACCTTACTTTGCAGCTATGCAATGATGTGTACAGATGACCTGAGTAATCTTCTAGAGAATGAACAGTGGCCAAAGGAATCTTGAAAATATTTCAGTATTTTCCTTAATCAACTGAGATAGCTGAAGTATTTAACTAGCTGCCTTCCCATCCTGCAAATACCCTCTGTAAAGGAAGGTCTGTTCACAGAAATCTTACAAAAAAATCATTTTAATCAGAATTGTAAATCCACATATAAGAAATATATACTCCTCGATTTGCATTAATGTTCTTGTTTACTGAACTTTCTGCTGCTGTTCAAAGCTTTCTAAGTAAGAACCACCGCTTTGAGTTTCCCCCGTCAGTGTTCTCTTTTGAAATCTGTGGTAAGATGATAATACCAATATAAAGTACTTCCTTGTTTTGCTGTACTGTAAAAACAGTTGTGGAAGAAGGACATTTTGTGGCAAACACATTGTTTCAAGAAACTGTAAAAAAATAAAGCAAAATCCCAAACTGTAGGGAGGAAGACAGAAACTTATGCATTCTATGAAAAGGCACTTAATAAATATGCAGTAATTTTGCGCCCATTAGCCAACTCCATCTAAAACAAAACCACAATGTGGTTGGACAAATCTTGAGAAAAATGGTCTATGCTGAGTATCTCAAAATAGCATATAATAAATTTAGGAAGGGCTCTACTAAAAAAACCAAGAAATGTCATAATTCATTTAAGATACATAAAAGAACAACTTGCTATTAATATACTGATATATATTCACAAAATAAAACAGCAGTAATGTATTTTGACAATATGTAATATTTTTATTACAGCTGAAAATAATCTCTTCCTCTTACGTACACTAAAGCTGTGTCTACCTACAGAAAAAGGTAATTAAATTTAAAGGTATTTAACAGTGCCCACTAGTATTCACATTCCCAAGGATTACGTTCTTTCAAAAACACTTACCAAAACCACTGAAAAACATGTGAATACTTGCCTAAGGATCTGCCTATATATTCACTATAAGACTACTAGCATTTTAAACCTTCCATTTTCCCACCTGCATGCCCAGACAAGACAAATTGTGCATTCTACTTCTCAGTGATATAGCTACTTAAAGAAAAAAGAAAAAAAAGAGGTCTGTGCATATACTTGTCTGTATGTTTACACAAATATCTCCAGAAGATATCTGTTAACATATAAAGTCAAAATCTGTGACACTGCAGTCAGTATCACACTTTGGAAGTTAGCAGTAATTCTACAAGTCATCTCAGGAAAGAATGTCTGCCTCTACTAGACTTTCTACTTTTAGTTTCTATTAGCTTCAGTTTTAGTGTAAAGATGAAATACTAATATCTTGACACTTACAATTTTATCTTGACCAACAAATTGAGGAAAAGTCAGTTGTGACTACTGCAATTTTAAGCAAAACATGAAAGAGATATTCTTTTAAATAGAACATAAGCACATACCAAACTAAAATAGTTGTGACCTGAAGCACTGCCTACTGGATCTAGGAAAAAGATAGATCAATTCCTATGTTAACAACCCTGTTTTCTCCTTCAATCTTTTTGTCTTTTTCAATTGGAAGTGTGATAATATTCAATGTAGATTCAATATAGAACATTGTCTTACATACAGTGCATTTTTGGGGGTGGCTGGAGGAAGAGGCAGAGAACATATCTCTCCCCATATTATCTATCCCCATGCCCAGACATCTTTTAATGCTTCGATGCAGATGAAGGCTGTAGATGTGATGAAGATGTACTTTTGGTAACTACTCAGTAACTGATTAGGAAGAAAAAATAATAAAAAAGTACCACAAAAGGCATGCTGGCTAAGTAGTTTTTCTGATTACTTGCTAGTTATAGGTTTGATTTCAAAAACAAAAATGTTTTCATATAAACATTTCATAGAAGTTGTAAACAGGAAGAACTTTTTCACCTCTGAAGGAAAATGCCAGGAATGGGGGGGGGGGGGGGGGGCACCTTACAAAAAGGCTGAATTGCCCCTTAGATATTCATTCATAATACTACATTACAAAAAAGGACTTGTTAACAAAGGTTCTTTTTAGGTGCTAGTTTCATAACTTTCCATAGTGCCTTCCACCATGCAGGAGGTTATATTTTCTTTTAAATAAAAAGGAGCCTAATGTCTTTTTTGGAATTAATAGCCAAACTCACCCAACTTCAGGACTCAGAATTAGTGAGTGCAGAAGTTTTGAGTGTCCAGCCTTTTCATTCAAAGTCAGTGAACACAGTTGTACACTTAATGTGTTTAATACATTTTAAAGAAATGATCTGACTTTCCAAAACATTAAGTTTTGCAACTTTGTCCCTTTGCCTTTCCTGCTTGCACCTCTCACTTCCCTGCTAGCAAGGCTCTTTTCCCTACTTTTCCACATTCACACTTTTTGGCTTGGCGTCTTTTTTTTTTTTTTCTTTTCTTTGTTCTCCTTTTATTTTTGACAAGCCCAGCTACTTCTTATCATTATCTACTTATTTCAATAGTTACATCATTCACATTGTCATAAAATCTGAATCTGGATGCAAGTCAAAGAACTAAAAACAAACTGATACTTCTTCCCACTCCAAAGGGAACAAAGTTTGTAAAAGGATTTTACTGTAAAGACTTCCCAGAAAGTGAACGTTTTTAGAACTGGCTCAAACCTATCAATTCTTAGCAAATAGCAAGCTGTCAAAATTCTGCTCGAATGTCACGTGCACGTGGGAGGAAGGGTAAACAAATGACTGCTCATTTCAGAGCTTTAGGAATTTTTGTTAATGTTTTGAAATCTTTCAATTTCAAGCTACAGCATCACAGGCATTTCTTTCCCCATGACTGGAAAAAGATACTTAGTAAACTGATAAACATTCTCCGATTTGCACAGACAAGGTTTGAAGCATGACAAAAGTATACTTTATACTTAAAAAAAAAAAAAATCTTCCTGTTCAATATTTATTTCCTACTAAATGCTCCAGTTTTCTTACTGTGTCCTCTCCTTGGACTACATGTAGAGCAATAGACAGGTTCAAATTATATAATCCCTTTCAAAGAGCCACAGCTACCCCCCCCCCCCCCCAACCATGGTGCTCTCAGGGTTGTGACTTACTTCCCTCTCAACAGCTGGAGATGACTGCTGTGGAAAAATAGTGAACAAACCTAACAGCCCCCTTCACTAAGGGCAGCGGCGGGGTGTGCCTGTGTGGGCCTGCTTGGCTGCTCAGTCTCATTTGACTAGTGGGAAACACCGCCTATCCTAGAAGAAAATAATGAGTTTTAGGCTGGGGGGAGACAGCTTCTTCAGTCTGTTGAAAACTAAACTAATTTATGAGAGAGACTTGTGAAAGGACTGACATTTAATCCTAAAAAGCTTTTCTACTTTCGTTTAATTTTCAAGTCTCTTCTAGTTAACTTGCCAGAGTACTTTCTGTGCTATTCAGCTACCGAATTCACTCAAGATTTTTAAAAAAAACTGACAGAGGGCATTATATTTCTTTAAAGCTTTATTTCAGGAATAATTTGGACTGTAACATACATACATTACGAGTAAAAATGGAGCCTTTTCTCAGAATTTCCATAATGTTTACTTTATGTGCAAGGGGTCTGCAGAATCATTTCAGAAATTGGTAAGTAAAATATTTGATTCTTTTCTCAGTGGGCCAGAGATGAGAATCTGCACAGCAAGCGTGATTTTAAATCCAGAATGGAAGTTGTAAGTATTTACTTTGGATAAATATTTTAAAACAGTTTGAAAAGACTACCTGCAAGCTAACAGAAAGTAACTTACCTTGCATTTTGGACACTTCTGGGCATTCCTTTGCCCATGCTCAATTTCGTTGGCCCAGTGACGCAACAGCTTGTCTCCCTTTTTGTATTCTTTACAGTTAACACCTTCATGCCAGGGAGAGTGGCACTTAAAACACCAGACAAATTGGCAAGATGGACACTGGATCTGTGTAAATGAGAAAATACCACACACATTTGCAAGCGGTGCACTGACTCAACTAGAAAACCCATCTGAAAAATAAGACTTCTGAATTAAGACAGTAACTGCACCACAATAAAGATCTAACATTGGGGGGGGGGGGGGGAAGACAAGTAATCACAGAAGCTAAAATTGTTTTTTCTTTTAAAAAAAGAAGAATTAATTGCTAAAGCCAACGACTGCCTCAGTCGTACAAAACACAAGCAGTTTATTTTAAACACTGGAACTGTTTACTGAATTCACTGGGTGGCTCATATGCCAAAAGGCAAAATCCAGAAGGTCTATTTAGGTGCCCCCCAAAACACATGTGATATCACCTAAAAATCAGCAGCCAATCTTCACTTCAGTGGGTCTCTTTCTTCCAGGCATAAACTGCACTCCCTAGGTTGTTATTGGGGAGCATCTGGTCTTCTGAAGGAAATCTAGGAAGCCCAGAATGCTTTGTGAAGCTTATATTAGAAATAGGCCTGGAAAAAGGGACCAAGAAAAAGGGTCTTCCTGCTTCTCAACCAAGTGCCCCAGCCACCACCTTAAGAGTCAAGCACCTGCTCTATTTCTCTTGATTATATAAGGGTGAGCAGAGAATGTGCCAAGCTCAATCCACTTGCTAAAATCCACACCTAATGGCAGAAAATGCAAGCAAAGCTCCTTAAACTGAAAAAGGATCTACTCTTCCCACTCCTTTGGCTTCAAGTTACTATATAAAACACCAGTACCATCATCTTCATCTCTTCTTCCAGAGTCTGTATTTTTTTTTTTTTTTTTTGAAAAAAGCTTCTGTAGCTGCTATGCCTGTAGAAGTCTTAAGAAATCTGGGTGGGTTCCAGGTGCTCATCTACTAAAAGACATGCCTCATATCTGGATCATGACTAAATAAAGCAGGAGCTATAAGCCTCATTACATACAGGTACATCTAAACTTCAGCTGCATTTGGCAGCAGGGCTTTTGAAGTCCAGCTGCGAAAGCAGAGGAAGACAGGGAAAGGCAAATTTCTCAAGCAACTGCTGAGCCCTTTCCACCACCTCCAGCTTCAGCCTCTGTCTTGCACTTCCTTGCTTCATCCCAGCTGACAAACTGGATCAGGGGATTCAGTCAACTGAAGAAAGCTTTTCAGCTGTATCTGTTCCCATTCTGGTTTACCACCTAACCACAGAAATGTTTGTGCTGGCAACACATGGGATGGGGGTGCTATTCAGGAAACTACATCCTGCAGTGTAGTCACATGCAAAGCCCCCAAAACAAATTTCTCAAAACAAGTTCTCTTCCCACACATTACCATTGTCTCAGCTCAGACGTGCTGACTGGCTCTGTTCTACCTCAGCTCCATTTAGATGCCAAAGTAGGCACTCTGAGATCCCTCAAGTATTTTGCTGGGGAGTAGCCAAAATTATTATTTACGTGTGCAGTTCCTACATCTGTTACTAGTAGCATGTTGATACAAAGCTGATTTGATCTCTAATGCATGACTGAGTGATGAAGCTTTCTGCTATCTTTAATGCTGTTTCCCAAGTGCCATATGTATAGAGAGCATTTAGTTTTTTGCCTTTAATATTTTTACACACCAAAGATCTAAGTGACACAATGGTTCGAGCTGAGTGTGACTCTGCATGACCTATTTCTAAGTGGTTGTCTTTAACTTCACCTGTACAAAGCAAATGTTTTGCTCTGCAGCAGTGTCTAACAACTGTAGCCTCGCTTGCAGTATGTGAAACATTTTTGTGTAAACTACTTCGTTAAACAGGACTACCTTTAAACAATGGACTATATGATGTGCTGATCTTTCACATGCATTTAAGAGTTAGAAAACAGACAAAATTTCCTTCCTATCAAATGGACTCAAAGAGAGCATAAAGTTAAAATGGATGAAATTCTGGTATCCTGTCTAAGTATCACTTACTGCTTTCCATAGCTACACAGTGACAGTTTTGCTATGATACATGGCAAGATATGCTTAGAAGAAAATTACATTTATCACAGGCTTCATATCAATGCAAAGACACACAGAAGACCTAGGTAGGCAGTACAAAAAACAGGACAGATTCTACAGTATTTAAGAACAAAATAAAACTTGTTTGCAGAACATTAAAGCTGCAACAAGTGGGTTACAAACATTATTACTTTTGCATGAGAATACAGTAATTTCTGACCAAATTTCAAAGCCCAAGATAATGAAGAAAGAAAAGCAATACAAAATGCAATCAATACTCTTTTTCTGATCTGATGGTCTACTGGTAGCTCCTAAATTTAAGAAATGGACAAGTTTTTGATACCATAAGAATACACAGTATTTTTCCTGTTGCTTAAATTACAGAGAAGTTTAAATTCCAGTTTTAGAAGTGTTTCAAGCACTTCCAAACATGCTTCAGTGGAATTTAAGGGATCTTCAGCTTCTCTCCCTTTTAGAAGGGTTCTGCGTAATGCCTTAGACCTGCAAAAGAAATCTATCACTCCCAACCCTTTGATTTTATATTAGATGGAATAAAATAATCCATACATACATTTCAATGTAGATTAACTAAGGACTTTTAGGAAAAAGGTGAAAGTTTTGAACAAATCTTACAGATTTTAAGAGGACACTCCTCAGAGCTATAACTTCACTGAATCAGTGTTCAGGGTTAAATACTTTTCGAATACAAATTTTCAAAAAGACAGTAAGAGTGTAGAGATCCTTATGTTTACACTTTCATTAAAAAAAAGACAAAAACAAAAAACCACCAGAACTCCAAAACCCCTACCCTCTTCTAGTTGTGCTAATACTTTTCTTAGAAGAGACATTCTATAGAATGTAGCAAGTCTGACAGAATTAAGTCTCTGTAGGAATGCCTCAGTACCCAGATGCTAAACAAAAGGAAATGTCCTATGCTGCATCTCTGCTTACCAGTTGAATTCTTCTAATAAAACAGCTTAACAAGAAACAGGAAAATTCCCACTCTGAAGAACCTGAAGAACAGCATATTTATTGCTCTTAACCCAATCCACTCAGAACACTGATTTATGTTTCCATAATCCCTTAGAAACCAATACACACAACAGATAGCTTTCATCACTAGCTTATTGTCCTACCCAATATCCCCAGTAACTTGTTTTAAAGCTTAGAACTTATGCTTTTCAATAACATGTCACAGTGACCTACTGCTGGGAAGGTGTACAGCAGGCATCACATTGTACTACTCAGTATTTGCAATGCCCCAGGCAAAGATGGCGCGTGTAGCCACAGCTGAGTGTTCTACAGCCTGACAGTTTTACCAGTTGCAATACTTGGACATTTAAGACTGAAAACAGATGTTAAACAATGTGAACCCAAGCCAACAGGTCTGGGAGGCTGAAAATTAAAGCTCCTTATTCAAGCAAAATACCAACGTAATTTAAAGCAAGAGTAGTACTTTTTTCTTCCTGACAAATTCATTTCAGGCTCTATCTTTCTATTACAGCATATATAGAATCACAAGAAATATAGCAGCCATGAGGATATATATTTTTAAGCTTTTATATTCACACTGACATCAAATATTTCCAAATACTTTCATTACTTAAAGAGGCTGAAATATGGGATGAGACTATAATCACATGAACTCAAACTAACATTTATTACCATGAGAAGCCCTGATTAACTGAAGTAAATTAATGGGAACTATGTCTATTACAAGGTTTGGAGTTCCTAGTCACCTTTTCCATCTTCCACCCCCGACAGCACCTTCCACAAAATTGAATTAGTAAGCAGTTTTAAATTTTGAATGGGCACCTTGACTTCACTGTGTTGTTCTAATGTATGCTCTATGTGAACGTACATTAAGTATGCAAAAGAAAAGTATGCACCTTTAAGTACTATTACCCTTATTTTTCTTGAACCTAGTGAGTGCAGGACAAACCCCCAAACCTATCCAAACTCAGATTCAGAGTGTGACATCATGGCATGTGTTTAAGCAGCAGTAACACACCAGGGCAATTATGGCAGTCTGACAGATTCTTACTCCATTCCTCCTCTGCTTTTCTGAAAAATCAAACACGATCTGCTTTATGCTTCAGCACCAGTGCATGAAATGATCATAACATGGACACAGAGATGCTATTTTCATGTAACTTAAAGCAGCAAAAATATCATCCAGCAAAGCAGACAAACTACATCTGAAAAAAAAAAATCTAGTTTTTTTTTCAAATACATTTTTATTGCACAAATATTTTCCATTTCTTTTATGACTTTCATTTCAGTCAATCAGAATTGAGAGGATATATACACAAACTTCTATGCCATCTGGAGGTCAGTTTGCCTTGAAATAAAAAAGATTGCACAACTTTTCATACTAACCCTTCTGCTTCTCTGCTTTCTAAAATACTGACCCTTAAGCCTAACATTTTCCATTGTCTTAGATAGAATAGGTTACAGTAAAGAGCCTATCATTTTCCTCACCTCCCAGAAAAAGACCTTTCAAAAGTAGTAGGTAACAACACCACATAACATTGCTTGTTGTGACATGACATTAGCAAAACTGACTTCACATCCAAAATATTCTGAGAACCTGAAGCTACAGGAAGATTAACAGGATTTTCTACTGCTTAATGGAATATTAGCTACATACTAGGAAGGCTGAATTAATTGTGCAGCAAACTGACTACACAAATTGCAATCTCTAGCTATGGCTACACAGTCCCTTTATTCCAAAATAAACATGGGCTCCTGCCAAAACAGCTGCTGCCTCCTCATCACCAGCTCATCCCCTCTCTTGTACCAGCTGAAAATAAGTGACACCAGAACAAACAAATATTGTTTCCCATCGGAGCTGATCTTTCATCCACCTTCCAATGTGACACCAAAACATCCACATGAGCAAAATGCAAGTGGGCAGGCCAGAGAAAGAGGGGGAGCAGGGCAAAACCACTATGTTCAGAGCAGTCCATGTTTAAGGCAGACTGGAGTAACACGTAGTCTCAGCCATGAAGGCTCAACCTCCTCAACTCAGGGATTAAATTTGATCCAAAAAAAAGGTGAAACTCATTGATATAAACTACACAGGTCCATTCTATCACAGCACCTTTGCAGGTAGTTTTCTACTAGCTCTAGAGCAACATGTTTGAGAAACTCTTTAATACTTAAAAATAAGGTAGTTTAAATAAAAACCTGCATTGAAGAAACATTTACATTTCAGAAGCAAAGCACTCAAATTAGGATTTTCTTGTACTTTTGTATATGACATCTCTCTTTTGACTGAAGTGAGGAAAACAACTTTATTAGAAACATCACAAGCTGGTAAGGCAGAAATGTTGCCCAAGAACGAAGAATTGTTTCTTCATGGCAGGTCAGAAAGCCAATATGAAAACAGGTGAAACCCAGGGCTTGGAGAAAACACACACACCACAGGGGGGGGAAAAAAAAAATCTCGCAGAACAAGAAAATGTTTCACTCGCTCTAGTGAAACCAGTACATGTTCCATGTGTATGAGCTAAACCACTAATTTTCAAAACTTTTGCCCATTTCCCTTTGCACTTGGGCATACCAGCTTTGACCAAAGGCTTATTGAGATTATGCCAATGACCAAGTCTTACACTCCCAATTTAGATCATAAGATTGAAGGAAGGATATTCCCTTACTTAAAGCTGGATCCATTTGTAACATGAATACTTCAGGTAGGAAGCTAAGTAAGTACCACAATACAGTTGTGTGACAAGTGGTAGTAATAGGAGATGGAAGGTTTGGATAGCAACAAGGTTACAGCTTCCCTTTCTTTCTTCTCCTTCTCTCCCAACTAATATGCACTGGCTAACTTTCTAGGGTCAACACAGCAAGACTTTGATCTTAAAAATGGAAAGCAACATTATCAAACTGAATTGCAGGCCTTACATCAGTTTAGATGGCATAAAACAGCTATAGCAAGGAAAACTAATCAAGCTAATAAACTTAACATCTAAATTTAAAGAGGTAGAAGAGATATTTGTAAAATTTACAGTAATGTATCAATTGCTGGAGTACCATTAATCACACTTTAAAAATACCTGTTCAAATGTACTCTTGGATTTGAAACAAGTGTTTTCATGTTACAGTGTATAGGAGAGCAGAGGTACTGGCACTGAGTCCTTCTATACAATGATCCTACTAGGATGCCTCTGTGTACACTTTCCCACATATGACTTAGTTTTTCTTTCAGTGTTGATGCTTCAGTTCAGAATTCTTCTGATGCAATTATTATTTATATTGCTTGCATGTAATTATGCAAGTCTCTCAGTTTCCAGTCAGGCCACTTTTATGCTACTTGCAGAATAAAATGAGTCTTTACCCCCTAAAGATTTTATAATTCAAGACACAGGCAAGACACTAAAAATGAGGTAAGAATATACAAAAACTATGAGATAATAATGGTCCACAGGAATCACTGTATGTAATTAGTCATATATATACAATCTCATATAGAAACTTTTTTTTGAACCTCATCCCAGCTGCAAAACTCTTCCCTGTGCTGAGCTTAAAATTAGTCACTAAAACTGTATCTATGCTAGTAAACAACTCAGGTCCAGGAAGCAGGCTGAAGCCCTAGCCTATGAGCATCCTTATTGCCTGTCAATCAAAAGTATAATTAGGAATGTGCTAAAGTCAACTAGACGTTCTTCCAGACGACACCTAGGCACAGCTCAAAGGACGCATTTTGCCATCTTCTGTTCCCAGGAAGAGACTTTAGCTCTGTGGATAAGAGAGACATTTCACCACAGGACCAGAAAACGACTTCTGGCCTGTTCTATTTAATGCACCAGACAGTGCCTGAAATTTCTTCTTTGCTTATGACTTCTAGGGTAGCAGTAGGAACATTTTAACTACAGCATTTTAATTCATAGGAGCGTGCTGCTGGGCTGAATGACCCATTTTTTTTGACTAGGAGAACATATACAAATACTCGAAGTTGGTGTGGCCTTTACACAACAGCTGCACAACGTATGAGAGATATCAGTGTGACAGTAACAGCCTCTGACATCTTACGAGGGGCTGTAGCAGACCTGTTACAACAACTCACCTACCACAGACCATACATCCCGTCTATATCTGAGGGAAGGCTGAGCAGATGGATGAAGGAGAATGGCTGCAGGCAGAGGAAATTTCACTTGCAATTTGGAGTTTCTCCAACTCTGTAAGAGGCCAAAAATCCACAACAGGAAGTACAGACTTTGCGGCTGCTTGCATGTAATTCATCCATTGCACAGATGTACATAAGAACCTCATAACTCAGGGTTAGCTCCACCAAGGTTTCAACTCTACTGGATACACAGCCTTCTACCTTTCAATCTCTGTACAGAGCTGAGTCTTATGCTGTAATTAGGGCTATCTAAACAATCATCTAAATTCCTATTGATGAAAACTGGTTTGTCAAGGGAAGGCCAGTACAGTAATGAAATTAACCACAACAGATCTAATAACCAGATGGAACACTAATACAGACCCTTGAAACAGGAATCAAAACGCATAAAGGGGCTAAAAGACTTACTCTCTGACTGTGGGGGAAGAGCATGATGTTGCAGACAGAACCTGTTTGCAACTGAGATGGACCTCCAGGAGTTCAAAGCTTCTTCTGTCTGTAACCTCTTGTGCATTTCATCTTTAATTGAAATCACAATATAAGCAAATCTTATACTACAAGAAAGGCGGTGAAAAGAGGTTTTTCTTACTCTTTCTCAAGTTTTCTGTGCTGTGAGTCGTATGACTACAGTAATGTTTAACCTATAGTAAGGGACCGAAGAAATCAAACCAAAGAGTGAGACAGATGACAGCTCTATTCTAAGGAAGGAGTAAGCTAAGAGTGGGTTTTCTAAACACATAAACACCCAGAACTCATTTACTTGCAGTTTCAGAGAAAGCTTTTCTTTGCTGGAGTTGTGTGTCTAAAATTAGTTATAGTGACAATTCCCCTTCCCTTGTCTCTTCTAATCATGACTGTATTGTCTGCATCTCAAAGAAGAACGAAAATATGGCCGCTCTTTAATTTCAAATGGGCAAGTGGCACAGTTTTGACCTGCCACAAGAAATAAGGAATTAAGTTCAACTATTTGAATTATTAGAAGTGAATTTACTAGTTAATCAATGATCCATACTACAGATTCTCATTCTTAATCACAGCTTACATTACGTCTCAGTAATGGAAGAAAGCCCATTTAATGCCCACCAAATGCTGACCTACTTTTGCTGTGCTACCTAATCCATAGCTCTGGCAAGCATGCTCACTTTGTATTTGTTCTCCAATTTGGCAGGGGTAGGAATGTGGCTTCTCCTCTGGAAGGTAGTAAAGTGCTTGCACTGAGGGCATGGCTTGGTGCTGGAGTCAATGCGGCTGAGTTCCAGGAAATATTTATACTTGATGATGTCATCATGGGGCAGATTATAGAGGACAGTTGTTTCATCCAGGTGTTCGCTGCACTCTGTGATCGGGCATTTTATATCTGCTTGTCCCAGCTGCACCTGCATATAAACAAGTAAAATAAAATAAATTACAGAAGAGCTGTATGACCCTTTGCTTGGAAAAGGTAACAGTCTGCAAGTACTGCAGAAGCAGGCATTTGTGATTTTTGCGAGAAAATCCATTCAATTGAAGTACTCTAACAATTCACCAACTATTACGTATATCTTCTTAAAATTACTTTGATTTATTTCAAGGACACTGCAGTTTTTCTAGAGGGTATTTTCATATCCAAACAGAAAAGCTAATTACCTTTATGGCAACAAGAATTGTTAAAAGTATAGTCTCATCATATATATGACTGTGGGGTACTCCATGAAACCAAAACAGCTCTAACCAGGAGCATCCATTCAGTACTCCATGCTTTGGGTGTAATGGTCACATCTCCACTACCATGGCTCATACGGGTTGTGAGAAGGCAGATAATGGAAACATCTGCACATTGTTTCACTGCAAAATGCACTGGGAATCACAGCCCAGAAAATTAAAGTAAATTTGGGATCCTCAGTGTCTAGCAGCTCTGACTCAGTGCTAGCCCTGAGCTGGCTCCTGCTAAGCATGCTCAGTATCGCTGCAGTCTGGGTTCCAAGAAGCTCATAACATGCCATACTGCATGAGCAGAAAGTGTCTGTTAAGCCTGGGGCTGACCAAGCCAATAAGTTTTCCCAGAACTCAGAGTGCTGGAGAGTTAAAGACCAAAAAACAACAATAAAAAACCCAAACCCTTAAAAAAAAAAAAAAAAAAAAAAAAAAAAAAAAAAAACACCCAACACACACTCACAGAAGCAAGCTCAAGTCTAATAGGGCTGAAACTATGGTTGATCTAACAAGCCCTGATTGTCCCAAGCTGACCCATATGGTCAGATATTTGCAACTCATTTCTAGAGCTCCTGATTTTGAGTGATGGATCCAGGTCTGCACACTTCATGCTTGGCAGGCTTTATTACCTTGGACTCCATGCCAAAACAGCAGATCCCAGCTGGTCTGGGAGCAGTATGGTTGTGTGTGTTTACCACTGAGCCTGAGTTACTAAACCCTGCTAGATCTAAAGAGAGTCAGCAAGGACCTAACTTGACCATGTTTGCATCTGCCACAAGTAATCTTAGATCACATGAATAAGAGCTGACTGCACAAGTAGAGCTGACCACCTCCAGTTCCTTCTTTACTGAATATCTCCATGCAAAGAGGAAAGGGTTTGAAGATGGAAAGGACACCTCTAAGAACCACTGTTGCAAAGTTGAGTTCGATTTCCTTAGACTGAGTGTTCTTTAACATGCTGCATCACAGGAATCTCCAAAACGATATGCTAAATATGATAGGAACACTTTGAATTTGGATGCAGATCTCAATACTGCATAGTGGTACCAAAAGACATGTCTTAAATCAGAGACGTTACTAATACACTATTTAAGCTAAGAAAGGGAAAAGGAAAACAAAAAAACCCCCACACAACCACAGGTCTGCCATCGCTGCCTCAGCAACAGAGCTATTGTAAAGGGAAACTAGCAAAGCCATAGGGGCTTTAACTGAATGAGAATTAATTTAGTCAGGAGTTACAGGATTAGAGAAGTCATAACAAAATGATATAAAACCCAAGGTTCATACTGACTTCAAAGAAAACCCACCACGCTACTTTTTGTTCTTTTGCAATAAAAGAACACTACTTGTTCTTTAGCAATGTAGCTAATCCACAGCAGATCAAAGAGATTAGGTGTCTGTCAAAGACAGAAAGGCAGGGCAAGGATGCTGGCAGCATCTCAGACCAAAGAACAGCAGAGAAGAGCTCAACTGGCAAAGGCTGCTGCAGTGCCCTGGGCAGCCTCAGCTCAGGGGAGCAGGCAGGTCAGGACCGGGGTAGACCTGCCTAGGGGTAGGGGAGACAGGCTCATTCCCACTGAAATGCATGCATTTTTAGGCAACTTTTCTGAATTTGATTTGCAGCTCAAAAAGCTAAGCAGAGCTCCACCACGTGCCAGCAAGGATATACCCAAATGTTTGTCTTTTACATGGAATGGCGTGGAGCAGGAAGAGCTGGTGCTCAAAGATACCATCAGAAAAATAATGCATGTGCAAAACAGAAGCTGGGGAATGTCCTCATTTTATGACTGGAAGACACTAATCTACCTGTAGCAGCATGTGAAAATTGAGCTCAACTATCTGACATCACTAGAGCGATTCTTCACAGAAATGCATGACATTACTAGAGTGATCCTTCTCAGAAATTAAAAGTGAGTTACAATCAGTCCACAAGAAAAACCTAACCTCATGACTCAACACACATCCTTGGTTTGAAGAGGAAGCCACCATTTGAAAAATTCAATCTACGGTTTCACCATGTGATCCTAAACAAACTTACCAGGAATTGTTTCATGGTTAAAACTTTTTTACTAAACTATTTTGATTAGAGATAGGGGTCCCTGGACAATCCAGTTATGCTGCTAAAAGTCCTAGCACATAAGCAGAAGCACAGAAAGTTTTGCAGGGGCTCAGACCTTTAAGCACTCACATCCCATATTCCAACCCTGGTGCTCTTCTTCACAGTGTTCAGCATTATGTATGTATGCAGACTTTCACGAAAGTCCATGAAAGCAAGTCTAATCTTTCTTCCTCAGCTGGTATCTACACGTTCCAAGAGTCAACATAGTTTCAACAACAGTCTGCATCACAAAACATCCAGGACTGTTTATGAGACCTAATAATGTTATTGATAGCTTATTTCAGAATGCTTGGGGTTTTGTTGTAATTTATCATCTGGTACACGATGAAGCCATACTGAAAAAAAAAAAAAAAAAAACAAAGAACCATCCACCTAGCACCAAGAACTCCGAGACTAAACTTAGAAAAACAGTATGTAACAGAAATATGAAAACTATTGCAGCTTTTCATATTTTGCAATGATTAGTGTAAGCTTCTATTTAAGGAAGTGAAGGCACAACGATTTGAGAAGGAATAGTCAAATGAACCCCATCTATGGCTACTTTGTTTGATTTTTTAATATTAGAAAAACACTAAAAGAGGTGAGCCATTTTGCTAAAAGTAAACCAAGCTACAATGGAATGACACCTCACATTAAGAAGGCACACTGTATCTGGCATTTAAGCTGGTACTTACGAAACACTGTTTATATGAAATGCTAGTTAGAGTTAGAACAAACCTGCATTTATAGAATGAAGAAATACAAAGTTGAACACTTTCTGTTTTTCATGCCCACACAGAATACAATTAATATATGTGGTAAGAGTCAAGTGCGGTTTCAGTGTTTATTTTGAAAATATGTTTTACACCCACTTGAAGTAAATCATTTTCATCTGCTGTAATAGTTTCAGCCTTTCAAGCCTGGCAAAGATTGATTATTTTCCTATGTTTTGAATGGGACTGAAGTGAACAGAGCTGTTTTGCTTATTAGCAGTAACTTCAATGGAGCCTTGTCTTACCAAAACAGTCTATCTTTCTTTGTGCGTTAGCATTGGCAATTGATGCAAGCATAGCTTTAGAAGTAGCTTGTTAGGCTACCTGCTGCTGTAGATCCAGGAGGTGCTAGGGGCACAGGGAAGAAAAATCTGTTTTAACCTTGATAAAAATAACTGGTTTTATTCTTTCCTTGAGTTTTTAAAAGAATTTTTGAAGAGTCTTATCCTGCAGTATCAGCTTATCACAATGTCAAAACCCCAAGTTTTAAAAAGCCTTTGCATTTTAAGATACCGCTGCGTATTAAGAACTTTCTCTCAATATGCTCAACAGCTCGGTGTATTTTCACAGCATGAGGAATGACTCCGATATGTCTAAAGGTGGCTGAGCTGCAGCACAGTGTTAAATGTCAGACACCATTCAGTTATCACATCCAGCTGTGCTTCACTTTCTTCAGGCATCTCTGGAGGTGCTAACACTGCTTACAATTCAAAATGTGAAAGCAGGATCTCATGACTTTCTTTCTATAAAAGGGTAACATTTAAACTTATGGGAACAGCAATAGGTGCCTCTCACCCCCCCTCCCCCCAATTCTTGTCATTTTATTTGAAAAAGACTGTTTAAATTGGGGTGGCAGGGGCAGACTCTAGAGTGGGTTATTTATTGCCCCAAAATACAGTAATACCAACAACAGAACACAGAAACAGATAGCATGGTCTTTTAAGTTGGAAAATTAAAAAGAAAGCTGCAGGGAAAAAATAAAGGAAATCTTTGTTACCTACATAGAAAGTAAAGTTCAGACTACACCAGAAGCACTGATTTATACCTGTCATTTAGCTTGGCCAAAATTGGATAGAAAGTAATCTGTTTAGGGCGTATTTGGGAGGGACATTATATTCCTTAAATAAAGGGCTACTCTACTTTAAAATAGAAACACATACAAGCTAGCATTTGCTTACTGAAAATTTACTCCTAGTTCAGAGATGAGTGAGAGTAAATTTTTCTTGCTTTTCACTTTTTACTGTTGAAAGGTCAACAGTGTCATGTCCAGTCTGCAACACTGTAGAAGTTACATTTCTACCAGTGGGCCAAATTCTGTCCTTAAAAACATCCCTGTAAGCTACCAAGGATAAAGAATAAAGAAGGTTATTTTTATTCTTTATTATTCTTTATGCATAAAGATTTTTTTTTGGAACTGCACAGATGCAAGCAGAGGCCACAGCCTAGCCTACAAGAGTTTTATATATCACAGAGGAAGAAACAAATGGAAAAAAGTTTCCTCTATTTATAAGCAAAAACCTACTGCCATCTAGGTCACTGGAAGTGTTACTCATTCTCATTTTTTCTGGTAAGTTTCAAATTAGTGAAGAATTATTTTTCTTGTAACTTTAGGTGGGGAGAGTGTTATTTTGACTGTTTTCTTAAAAACAACAACAATAAACACCTTAGGAACCAATTCAAGGGCTCACCATGGTTCAGGATTCTACAGTGGTAGGTGCTATACAAATGAAATTCAAATAGACATGACTGAACAAGTGCAACTGGGGGAAAAAAAATAAAGATTGTGCAACCTTTTACTAAAACTTTTTGCATCTGTATTTAAGGTTGTGGTTCCATGACCATTTCTGTGGCTTAAATCCTAATTTAAGCAGTCTATGTCCCCTGCTTCTACTTTGTGCCAGTGGTGTCCTGGCTTGCTCCATCTATCTGTTTTTAGAAAAAAAAAAAAATCCTATGAAAAAGTTTCTTTTTCACTCTGTCCTCCCCTCTTAACTGCTAAATCCTTACTGGTATAAATCCTCAGTGGCACCAAACAAGTGAGAGTGAACAGGCAGAAGTAGGGTAAGGGTGGATTAGGGGCTGCGTATATTGTATTACAACCAAATAGGAAACCACAGAGTGTTTCTCGTGTATCACCTCCTCCATTGGATGTCTTTACAAGTTCTTGTCTGTACTTCGTAACTTCACAAACCATACTCCACTGGCTAAGTTTCATTTTCACTTCCCTTTTATTCCTTTCTCTGTATAGAGCAGAATTGTATTAAAATTACTTTCTGAATCCCTTTTAGTAAGTCACTACACTGTCTTCTCTACCAACCACCACTGGCAACTGCTCTCTATTGCAGAGTTATCATTTCCCTCTCCACGAGGAAAGGCTGCATTAGCTTTAGCAAGTCATGTAGTACTTTTACCAAAAGGTAGTAGGTAGAGATCCAAGAGGTGAAGATCCCCTATATGCTGGCACTGGATTTATAATTGAGATATATATATAAAAATATATATAATATTACGTATACACACACACACGAATATAAATAAAATTCCTATTTTCTGCTGGGGTAGGAAATACCTGAGTGACCATCAAAACAACTAGGAAGACTAGTCTTTCTCAGTAGTCAGGGGAGAACAAGGAACTCTGCTTCAAGGGACTCCACAGCAAAAGGGGAGTTTCAGAAGCACCTTTAAGTTGCCCTAAGGCAGAACCCAAGTTTCCCTCCTCAATAACTAAAAGTAGCCCAGGAAAACTAAACATTAGCTAAGAAAGTTAGTTTGTGTTAGAAAACACTAAAGTTAAAGAGGTACTTGAAGACTCCTAATCCAACAAAAAAAGCAACAAAAAAGCAACAAAAAAAGCAACAAAAATGCAAAGGATTTCTTTATATTTGTGACAGATCTCCATTTTATGTTGTATTTAAAATGGACACTTACTTTTTAAAGTTCAACCCAAGATTTGCACTAAAAAAAAAAAAAAAAAAAAAAAAACTGTATTGTGTCCAGTGTGCGTAGACCAACCCTGAAAGTCTCCACTAGGATAACATCCTTCACGTGTCTTCTCTGACAGCACATAACATTTGCTCTCCTTTCACATTTGTACTACACACCCGGATAAAGCAATGAGAATTAAATGATTCTTGCTCCATGTGACATTTAGAAAGCAAAAAGCCACTTGGGCCCAGGCATTCTAGGCGTTAGCAAAGGCCCATGGTTTGCAGTGTCTGTCACACCGTTGACACAAAGAGAAGACACGCAGGAGGCAAAATTTTGGGGCCTTTGAAGAACAGTTTATATATTATCCCTCACAAGAAGGGCATGCAAAAGCAAGATGCTGAGAGGGAATTATGGCATACATAACTGCAAGCCAAACACTGCCAGTGCATCAGAGGTTTGACTTTCCTGCTCCAAAAGTATGTCTTTAAATGCTTTACGATGCACATTTAAATGTGGCATCCATCTAAATTCTTAAAGCTCATCTAGTGTTTATAACTTCGGTCACAAACTGGGATTCAAAGTTCAATCATATTATTCTGAGGAACGCTTTAAAGAGTGCAATTACAAAAAATCCTCATCTTCAGCAGAGCTGCTGGATGGTGCAGAAACAACCAGCACACCAGAGAGGGCAGCAGCTGCCTGAGCCACCTCAGCAAACCCTCAACCAAAACAGTTTACTTAAAGGCCTCTTAATTTGCTTCCTCATTCAACCACATACTGGCATAAAGCCTTTTCCCTTCCTGCTACAGGATCAGGTTTTACCAGTTCATATTGTTTTAAAAGCAGCTTGAATATTTAGGTCCTATTAGTTCTGCTCCTATAGAATTAGGATTTATGGAAAAACATTTACAGAAAAAACAAGTCAATACTAAAATTCTCCTTCATAATACACAAACAAATACTGTTATCAACCTGCATGAGATCCCCCCACCTCAGTTATTGCCTCTATTACTTTCTCAAGCACCAAATTGATTGAAAAGGAAAAAAGGCTTCATCTCACTAATACTATTAAAACAACTACCTGGCAAGAAGTCATTTTTCTGCCTGCTACCACACCATAAACACAGAGCACGTGATCAGAAAGTATGGCAGTTACATGCCTTTTGTCCTGCATTTTTGGCTTCCGCAGTGAGCTGAACCCATAGCACAGGAAATGTTTAGTCCTGTGTCTAGACAAAAGCAGAGCTGTTAAATTTGGACAGTTATCTGTTTAAATGGCACACTTTCTGACAAAGAGGCAAACCAGTTTTTCTAGACTCCAGCGGAGTTATCTTAAGAGATCAGTGGGCAGAAAACCTTCATATTCTCACCAAGCACTGGCATTTCCAAGATAAAACAATCTCTCATCTCAGGGTGTGCACAGGGGGGGAAATGAGGGGAAAATCCATGCTGAAAAGCAGAAGTGTAACCCAGAAATAGTATGACAGAACCTGGATTAGAGGAATCTAACCCAAACCCAAAGATTTCTCTACATTCATTAAAGGAAACAAGAAAATAAGCAAGAGCTTTACTATTTTGCCTAGGTTTGCTAATTTGATCTCCAGAGGCCCCTTCCAACCTCATCTATTCTGTGATTACCAGTGCTAACTAAATAGGGAGTATGATAATTTTTCTAATCCTTAGAAAACACATTCACTTTCAGGTTATCTGTAGATTTAAAGACCCATATGAAAGAAGAGTGTTGAGGATGGCAGATTGAGCAAGGTACTACTCCGGGAGTAGAAAACAGGGGCAAGCGCATCTGAACCCTGGCAGCAGTTGCTCCTTCCTAGGAGCAGGATGGAAAGACCATACCAACAACCACAGCAGGTGCCAGGAGGGATTACAAAAAGGAAACAAGGAGCAGGAGACCATCTGCATTGCACGATATCCTCAAATAACTCAACCATCTCGTGAGTGAGCCCTGCTTATTGGGTCTTAGCAGAACTAGGAAAGAACGGCAAAGAAGCTAGAGATTCCTAAGACAATGTTTTATCAGTATAGTCTGGCTTTAAAGACTTGCAATTTTGGAATAAAAATGTCACAGACAAATGTCACAGAGCCATAAAGACTAACTCTGATAGCTGCTGTTTGTAAAACAAATAAGATAAAATAAAACTGATGGGTTAATTCAGGCTTAAATTCAGATCAATATACTCTGTTCTATAGCCAGCCTAAAACTCGTAAAAATTGTAATCTATGTCCTACTTTGACAATACATGCTTCACCATCCAAGCCTAACCTGGATCACTTCTGCACATTTCAGGATCTGCTAAGGTGCTGACCACGGCAGAGGCCCTGGCTGACACCCAGGGAAGAGACCAGCAAGCAGCTCCCACGTGATGGCACCCAGCCATGGCAGCAGCGACCAACCGCTCAGCACAGGCATTTTACCAACGCCACGTGACAACACGTCTCACTTCCAGCACACAGGCAACTGGCCTCCCAAAGGCAGAAAAGTCACGACATGAGTGTTTACTGTAATTCATTTAAGTACTTGTCTTAGAAAACAATTAAAAAAAAAAAATCTGTTCTCTCTTTCCCTTTCCAATTAAGGAGATTAAAACAAACTGTGGTCAGTTACTTGAGTAGGTCATTTTATTTATACGCCAATCTTTTGCAGGAGCAGCACTTAAAAAGGAACATTATTGTTTCCTAATCTCACTTACAGTAGCAAATTGAATGGTTAAACTCTGAACTCCATTGGGTTCAGACTGGATTAACCTAGATTCAGACCAAGTCCAGTGGAATAATACTGTTAACTATTAACAACAATCAGTATCATAACCAAAAAAAAAAAAAATGCAGTAAATACAATGGAGTAGAAGTAAGCTAGCAAGATAACTTTCTGCTGGTCTGAGCAGCATGTTAAACCTCACTGCTGGAAAAATGGATTCTTACATACGGCAATACTTTATGCAAAGCATAAATGAAAGTAAACTTCCCTTAAGAACCTGGCAGTCATGAAAGTGGCAAGCCACACTGTTACTGTGAGTAAACACAGCGCCTAGACCAAAACTCCCCTCTCTCGATCCTTTCTTGTCCTTCTTTTAAGGAATGGACAAAATCAGCTCCCACAGTGGTGTCACAGAACAGCGAAAGCACATGGTCTCGATCTTGACCGAGGCAGATCACTCCAGTCTTCACACAGAGCCAAGCAAAACCCCTCAACAACAGTGGCAATTTATTCTATGACTATTTGTTTTGAGAAAGAGAGATCAATAGCTCATTCTCCAACTGTTTAGTAGGCTGGGTCCAAACCAGACAGAAAAGGAGGAAAATGCTCCTGAGTTCTCATTTGCCAACCAGCATTCCTCTTTCAAATAAAAAAGGCCCAAAACGTCATAGATTTGCAAAACCCATTACTGAGCCTGTAATACAGATTAGCCCACATAGTAATTCAGCTAGTAGCATCAACAATAGTTAATTGAACCTTAGGTTCGATCAGCAATGGCCCTTCCTACATTTTACCTTTGTATCTACAGAAACATTTCCTGGTGCTTAATATAGTCCCAGCTGAAACTGGTATTTGAAAAAAAAAAAATAAAATAAAGAAAAGCTCTTCTAATTGGAGAAAAAGAGGAGATAGGTAGGAGCATTTCTCTCCTTCCCTCAATATCCCATTACAAAATATGGTTATAAAACAAAAAGAAAACAGTGCTGCCACGAATGTGGGTGATGACTTAAATACACTGAGAACTTCTACATAAATCTCTTGACTATTCTCTGCCCACTCTGATCACCTGCATTCCCTGGTCTGTAGTACGAAAGACATTTTATAGTCATTCTTTAACTGTTCTGCTTTCCTTCAGAAAACCATCTACAACTATTTAGTTTCAATACCTTTGCCAGATCTGAGGCCATATGCAAGTTTTCTTGTACCTGTATTGACAGTCAAAATATTTTGATTCTTGGCTATCTGATACCAAACCAAATTCTGCCCACTTTTACTTGAGAAATTTAACATAAAAGCAGTGGAGTTGCACAGGTATAAATGAAAGCAGAATAAAGCGTGAAAAATACTTCCTACACAGCATGTGATTGTCAGGAGTGACAACTGCCTATCTCCTTTCTAAGGTCCTGAGTGGAATTTACAAGGTTAAAATACCATCGCTTGGCTTCCCTTGCAAACAACACAGCTTAAAGGAATTTGTTTATGCAATGAAGAAATAGCTATGATTTGAAATATGAATAGTTATTTTGTTCTGCCTCCCTGAAAAGAGATCTATGTCATCCTAACAGTACCTAGCCACAATAATTAAAGCTGCTTTTGGTGAAATGCTGCTCTGTGAAAGCTATTACAAAGTGAAACAAACTGATGACTTAAATAGCTGAAGTCATAAACCTCAGGAGTGGATCAGCATGAACCACACTGACACATTTTCATGGATGAATATTTCCTGGGAAAAGCTGATGCAGGGCACAACTTCCAAACTTCTCTCCACATGCCGCATTTGCATAAGCCCCTGAAGATACTGCGCTAACCCTCCAATTTCACATTGCTTTGTAAAGTTATTTCTCAGAATACATTGTATATTTTAAACCACATTTTAATAAACACCAAATGTAATGACAGATGCAACCACAAAAGGGAGCAAATGTACAAGATCAAGATGTGCAAATAAAATAGCCTTCTCCAGGGAGCTGCTACAGGCAACAGCCTAAGCAGTGTCTTTGAGCAGTACTTTGAGTAGCAAAGTGAAAGCAAACCATACAGGAGGAATAACAAACCACCCATCAAACAGTTAAATATAGGTACCTTTAGTTAAGATACCTCCTTAGAAAATTTTGGCACAAAAGAATGCTGTTATAGGAGAAGAAAGGACAATTTTGCACCAGAACTGATTTAATCCAGTAGAGAACTGCATGGATCTAATGTGCAGTGACTGCTAAACAGTGTATTTTGATTTCTAAACAGTGTATTTACCAGCCCCAATATCAGGGTTAATTCTCCTGCTGATAAAATGCCAGCTGGAATTTTGGGGTTACTGTATCAGTTCAGCCTTCCTGAGAATTAGCCAGAACTGGATCCCAACTGAAGCTGTCAGACAGTTTTCACCTTTAATTAATGAAGAATCTTTTTGTATAGATTACCCCAGACATTATTTGTTGCAAGCAGCTAGAATCCCTACAACACTGCATCCAGAAATCATTACAAACAGGAAGACAATGAGAGAAGCAGATAATACAGAGGTTTTAAACCAGAAGAAACAAACCTTGTGTTCAGAATAGTATATTCTGCTTACTGCTTTTTCACAAAACCAAGAAAACATGAAGTAAGTTTATTTTAATCAATAAAGATGGTTCTATCAGCTGATAGGCTATTAGGTTAAAATACCCCTTTCACATCAATTTGCCACAAGAAAGAAGGATTTCTCATTTATCCCAAACTCTGAAACAAGATTGAATAATATTTTTCAAAAAAAAAACCCAAAAAACTCTTACTCACTCTTTTCTTGTTTATATATGTAAAAAAAGAAAAGAAACCCAAACACCTATAGTAACTTAGTATGTCATAGCCTTTAGTACAACCCCTTTACTACATTGATGTGGATTTAACAAACCTGTTGCATGTAGTGTTGTACTTAAAAAAACCCCCCACTTTTACTTATGGGAGGCACAGATAAAGAACAGAGGCAGAATAAGCCAGAATGCCCCAGGTTATATCCCTGGCTAAAATTTCAGAATTGACAATGAGGAAGAGGTTTGATTCTAGCAAAAAAGTACTGCCGTGAACAGATAAGGCTGTGGAATTTCTTGCACATAGGAACAAGAACAGGGTAAAATATGGCTTCCCTTCCTTTATCTCATGTTTTTCATCCCTTGTGCTCCTTTGAGGGAGGCAATGTATTCAGGCACTGGCTGAGACCAAAGAGGAAGGTGGAATAGGAAACAGCCACTATAATCACCAAATTCAATTCCCTGCTACTTCCCCCTTCGGCTATTTAGAGAAATTGGAATGGAAGTCAAAGGCAAAATATGACTTCTACCCACATGCAGTTCTCTTCTTTTTGGATGCTACTCCAGGCTTACTCTGCATCACCAGGAATCCAGCCCAAGATCTCCAGTTATCTGATCACACATGTACAGGAATTCAAAACCTTTGGAGCACAGATCTGGCCACATCTCTAACACATCAGTTGGTCTAGGTATCCCTCCTTCAGTCTCAGACCTCCTGAGTCATTCCTGCAGGTCACAGTTAGCCAAGACTGCTGTTTATGTCAAACTGCATCCTGCCTGATGGCTAGAAATTACTGAAAGAGTCAATATAGGCTTTCCCTTATGTGTGTTAGATACAGTAATCGTGAGGCTGCAAGCAGAGAAGATTCAGCTGGCTAACACAGCAGAAGACTGAAGTGTTTTTAAATTAGTTTTCCAATTGATCAGGCAGCTGAATTAATTCTCTCTGATACATGATCACTAGTTTGCAACCCAAGAGAAAAGGTGTAAATGCATGGCCAAAGAGACACTCTTTCAGAAGTAGTTACCCATTAATTCAGCTTACCTGTCATGTCAATCTACACCTTCAGATCACATACCAGGTATGCTGTGTACTATCTTTGATTACCTGTAAGAAGCTACAAACCTGAAACGTGCTCAGCAGCCCCCTCAGTAATAAGTTAGTGGCAACTACGGTAACAAGGTTGGAGGGCTGCACCAGATTCCTTTTCCATGCAAGTTTTTGCATCAGTGCTTTCCATACATAGCTCCTGGAACTGCTGTTCTTCAGAAAAAGCAGCCCGTATTTTGGAATAGCAAGGCCATATATTAGCATTCATAAATCTAGAAATATCTTCCTATTGTGTACAAGTATTTAAAATGTTCAACTTTTGCATGTGTGGAAATCTTTCACTAAACTTCAGGTCTGAACTTTGTACTGGCTGTACTTCAAAGGCTGTCTTTTAACTTCGTAGTTTTCTGTTGGCACTATTTCTGCTCTCCACTCAGTTCTCCCTCTAAATGATAAAAGAGAATCTTCTCTGTCAAGCTAAAGCAAAGGGAATAATTATGAGTAACTAGACTTTCTAAGAAGAAAAGACACAATACTTGTAATAACTAAATTAATACATATTCTCAGCAACTTTTTAGCAAGATGCAAGCAGGAATTCTACCCACAACTGCTACGTACACTAAAAAGCATTGTTAAGTGGTTGACTATAAGAATAAAACAACTATAAAAGATATAATATGAACAGGACCTCTCATTGACTTGAGATATTTTTCAAAGAATTTCACCAAATATGTTTCATTATTCCATTCCAAGAATAAAGATATTGCCTCCAGAGATTCTGATCGAAAAAGGTTAAAAAGGAGAAAAAATTGCATACAATTGAAGGAAAAACAGTATTATTTTTCATTCCTGTAGCTACGGCCCATTCATTTACAAACAAAATTACTTCAGGCTTGCCCCCCCCCCCCCGCCCCCCAAAAAAGTTTCAAGGATTACTGACTGCGAGCTTAAAAAAAAAAGTGCTAGGTGGGTTGATAGAAACCTTGAAACATCACTTCAGCCTGAATTAAGCCTTTGCAAGGCTCCAGAAACTGGGTTGCCATTTCACATCACATTGAATATTTAAAGCAGCAGCTCTGATCCTACCAGAAGGCATCAGAGTTTCAAAACTGCCACCAGTAAGGACTGGAGCTTAGGGAGAAGGGGGAGGTGAATGATGGATCAAGCCACTTCTGAAACCACAGACTTCAACAGTAATTGAATTCAACACCAGTTGAAGAAATTCTAGTTTCATTAATTAATTCCAAAGACTACATAGTCCTTAGCTAGAGAAGGTGAACAGGTAGGAATTGAAGAGGTGTAAGAGAAATGAATTGTTATAAAACATGGTAACAAAGAATTCAGAAGAGTTTGTATATAAGGACACGCATCTCTCCAACTCCAGATTTTGCAAGAGCAAAAAGAAATAACAGACAACTTCAGAGGCAAAAAGCCAAGAAGATGAATAAGTATTCATTATCAGAAAAGCTTTCAGAAGTATCTTTTTTAGCATTTCATTAATATTTTCATTGAAATCAAAGTACCTCACATGACATTAAACACCACTGACCTATCTATCCATACATAAGCTCTCTCAAAATATTAGTTTTGTTTCAGTTTCTTAATGGGATGAGAATTATTATTTTTTTTTTTTTTTTTTTTTTTTTTTTTTTTTTTTTAGGAAGAACAACAATTCTTCCAGAGCAAACAATCACTACTACCTGCTAGCTGCAAATAGCAAATACTCTCTAGGGCTAAGCAGTCCTTGACAATCATTTGCTGCAAATACAGGTTTCTGTAGAAGCTTGATTAATAGCAGTTGTTTACCCGGAAAGGGAATGCTACCGTTATAGCTTGTTTGGGATCACCCAGTCTAGACTTTCCTAGCAAATCCCTGTCTCTCCTACTAATCAGGGAGTTTTTTTCCCCTCTGCTGCACTTACCATCCCAGACCACAGTGTCCTCTTACCTAAAATATCAAGGGTGGGGGTGAGGAAATTTGGGGGGGGGTGGTAATCAGTCCTCAAAATGTTCTTAATCTACTAATTTCCCTCACTTTAGTGACTCCCATACACAGGCTACTGCTCCTGTTACCCCATTTCCATTCAGGGAATATTCCATGCTTGTAACATCTCCTTCTACCCTACGTCTGTGCTGCAACAGGAGCTGCAGCTCAGAGCTGCCATTGCTGCCCCAAAGCACAACTAATTTTCTGTGCAGAAAAAAAGGCAGCAATATTCATACTTGCTAATTTTGTGGGTTTAGTGGCATGCCAAAATTCCAAGATAAGTGACGCGTTTGTTACGCAGTCTTCACCAAAATGCTGCCTACAGTTTGGAAAATCCATACCATCCTGTCATAAAATTAAGTTCTGAGTTGTCCTGACATTTCTCCAGAAGGATCAGAGCATTGTTTCATTAAAAAAATGCTGTGTTAATTTTGTAATTAATTCAACAACAGACAAGTTTTGGATTTTTTTCGCCATGTGTACCTCATTCAGACCCCCCCCCCCCAACATGCTATAGGTTTTTTGAACCAGTAACACCAAGTTGTAAAGAAACACCATAAAGGAAAGCTGAGAATTTCTGGCAGCGCCAGTAGGACAAAATACAGCTTGTCCTTTTATGTTAATCATCCCCTGATGGTTAAGATTTCTGATATTTGTTAAAATATGCCTCAGCACTTTCCCTTGTGGAGAGAGACCAGACTCAATGACTTTCCCACCCCCTTATTCTCAACCGGATAGGGAGGGATGGCAGAAGCGATCCTCCAGATCAAGCCTTTGGCACTCTTCCCTGCCCAGACTGACAGAGTCATTTCACAGGACATCAGCTGATCATTTCTTACAAATATATAACCTTACCAGAACACTTAACGTTTAATATTAAAGTAACTAATGATACTAACATCAAGTTTAAGATGGCACCTCTGAAATTCCTGCCTCTCCTACACTATGCATTCCCTACTTAAATTGAAGTTGACGTAGTTGAAACAACTACAAAAAACTGGATTTTGCAGTCAAATTTCGGGGGAACAGGGTAAAGTAAATAACCATGAACAGAGAGGAGGAGGGGAAAAAAGGAAAAAAAGACCTTGAAATCTATATTAAAATATAATCATTTAAAACTCTGGGTCACTCAGGTAAAAAAAAACAACAACAACAACAAATATGAGAAAGCCAAAGGATGCTTACACTTAAACCCACAGGCCACTTACTGCCAAACAATGGTAAGGCAGTATCAAGGGAAAGTTTAAGAACATTTTATGGAATCATTTAGATTTAATGAAACATCTTTTATTAAAGGTAAAATGGATCTTTTGTTGTATTCTAGTGTAGAGGGTACCCTAATTATACAGCCATTTTTAGTAATGAGGTCTCTGGAGTCTACTTTCCACTACTACTGAAAAATATATTTAGTATAAATATTTTAATGCAAGTATGCTAAGTATTATAGAATAGTGAAGAAAGGACTTATATATAGTTTAACTGAAATAAAAAACTGCTTGTGTCATTCAACTAATGACTTCTCACATTGGTCAGTATCTCAGGCTTTCACATGCAGAACAGTTGTGCAAGTTCTTGCACACCAAACAATGTAATATATCAGAAAGCCCCATCAAATTACCTATGTTAAGAGTATGGTAAACATTAATAAAGTTAGGAAAAGAGTAAAAAACCCAGACTGGTACTAATTTCCATATATGCTGCACACTTTTTGAACTAAGTCCCTGGAGTACAAATGGCTATGTTTAAAATTAAGCACAAAATACAGTTCCATTTGATTTCTCATTTGCAAAACTGATCAGTAACAAAACAGGTTAAAAAGCCTTTCGATGCACAGGAAAAATGATACTGCACAAGGAGAATAAATAAAGATCATAAAAGCATTTTTCAAAGTGCATCCTCAGCTAGTTCTGCACACCAAACCAACCTCTGAAGAAGCAGTTATTAATTTCTCATAACAGCATATGAATGTTTTGCAAAATGAATGTATTTTCCCTAATGTTACCCTGATCTATCTCAAAGTAGAGCTCCTAGTGACTTCAAGTGCCAAAGCTGAGCTCACAAACCAAGTCACTGTGAGTGATCTGTGAGAAGTCTGGATTATGTGATCTGGCTAACATCACCTTGGAAGGCTCTAATACAGGCAAAAAGAGAATCCAGTTCTCTTACCTTAACCATTACATTACTCTGCTGTCTTACGGCTCCCAGACTCATGAAAGCTCTAGCAATCCTCCTTCTTAAACCAGCTGTATGGGAGAGTATCAGCTTCTCTACACTTTGTCAGCAAGCTGGAAGTCAATCGCCATGCATATAGGAGAAAGCTCTTGCTTGAGCTTACAAAATCACCAACTGCCACACTGGGTAGTTATTTTATGTTGATCAGTTGCCAGAAAGAGCCAATTGCAAGGACAAATCTCACCCTAGGCAGGGTAAATGAAGACAGAAACCAGGTTTCTATGGTCTTGGTTCCAGCTGGAGCGGGAGCCTGCTCCGGTCGGCAGGCACCCAGGTACTCCTCTCCCCAGCCCCTGCATCAGCTTCCTCCATCCTCTGGTCTCTCTACACCAGGCACTTGTGCGCCAGCTTCTTATTCTTTGCCAAGCCAGCCCTGACTATTATTCATCCCTCACACTAGAAACCGTAGTGGATTCCCTGTGCCTTCAGCTCCCACATCACGGTGTTATGTCCATAAACAACACTTCTGGCCCATTCAGTTTAATTCCTCTGCCACCTGCATTCTCCTGCTCTCACTGCATTTCAGTGGCTGCACTCCTGGATGGCGAGAAAGGAACATTTAAGGCACACCAAAAGAGTGCCACCCTCGCAGGACTCATCCTGGGATGTTACAGAGCTTTACAATACACAGGAGGGACAAACAGTGGATCTTGCTCAGGTCCCACAGGACTGGGACAGCTCAATGTTGGCAGAATTACCAGTGAATTAAGCCACCTCATGAAAAAGTCTGCACATGCATAATTGCAGTTTTTCAACACTTACTGATCTCATAGTAGTGGATATCATTTCCAAATACAAACACCCTGAAAAATGCTGAAGCCCCCCCTCAGCCCCCAAGTCACCAAAACAATGAAGATGTCCAATAAAGGGGCCTCAACACTACTTTTTAAAAACTACTATTAAATTGGCAGGACAAAAATAAATGGGTTTCTCGAAAGTTTGTTCTTGGAACTACCTAACCCAACTCTTTGCTAAAATTCTTCCCACAAATTCAAATGGGACAGAACATTTCCACTTGGAAGAAATCTAGAACAGCTAAGGACAGGTTTAGGTTTGCTTGAGACTAACAGCTGACCATACCTCCAGCTGCAACCTTGGTGCATGGAAGACACTTTTACCCAAGGAAAACTGGACTTGGGGAATTCACAAGGGTGTTCAATGATCATCCTCATTAACTATGACAGCAGACACATTTGTTACGAAGGAAGGCAGCTGATTCTTATCCTAAATGACTGACAGGACAAACAACGCACATTCAGTATTACACAACAGAAATACTTTTAAAAGGTCCTTGGAAAGTAAATCTTTCTGAGCAGCAAACATGACTGCAGTACAGCAGAGACAATCTAGGCAAACAGTAGAAAAGAGGAGTGCAAAAGAAAAGTGAAAAAAAAAAATCACTAGAAGAGATTAGGACTGTTTTATTTGTCTTTGTCACCAAGAAGCAATTTCGAACAGATTAGGTACCTACCCCCAAATTTACAGGCTTTGGAGCAAAGAACAACTTTGCTACAATTTTGCAAGTTTGCAACTAGTATCAGTTGAAGCCATAACAACAAAAAAAGTCCTCTCCCTAAAAAGCTAGATGCAAAACTGACTTTAAAGACAGTTTAAACTGGAGTTACAAATAGGCATGATTCTAAGGTTCTTCCACTGTGATCCCAATAGGACAGCTAAGACTGATCAGCTGTCCTAATTCTGTGTCTTTCCAGTTAAAACATTAAGCTATGAACAAACACATTTGCTCAGGTTTGCAACATATAGCACTAGAATTAACATCTGTTGTGCAATACAAAACATGATGTATAACTGCTCTAAATCCAAAACCCCAAAAAATATCATTTCTGAAATGCAAATAAGTGGTCAAAGCAGTAATATGCTAAATCAGCACTAAGATTTTCTACTGTCATTTGATATGTTCTCTAAATTGAATAATGCCAGCTGCTTTTATTATTATTATTATTATTATTCAGCCCATTTTCTCTCTGGTCTTATTAATGCTGCCTTACCTGCCCAACAGTACTGGTCACTTAATGCATAAGTACTTGATCACTTAGGCTGAATCAAAAAACCCTTTATTAGAGCCAACACAGTATATGGATTTAACTGAAACAGTAAAACTGTAATTGAGCACACCTGCCTCACGTGCCATCACATAATGTTGTCACATGCTAAATACTACATAGAAACTCCATTGCTTCAGAGAAAGATTAACTCCTTTTCCTAACTTCACAAATCAGTTTGTGCTGCAAGAGGAAGAGGAAAAGGGAAAAACAGGAGAAAAACAAACAAACAAAAACAATTCAATCTCATGATTACTCCCCTCTCTTATCCTCATTTCTAGAGCTTGGGAGAAGATTAGGAAAGGGGAGAACAAAATCAACAACTCTTTAGCTGCTTGAGAAAGGTCTTAACACCCCCCCACACCCATACAAAACCTTTTGTAATGATCAGCACAGCACTTGGATAATCTTCCTGTTACAGGCATCTATGATGCTATTCTTCCAAGTTTCACAACTGAAATATATCTATGCATAATAGAAACACAAGGCTATCACGCAGAATCATCAAAATCTGCATGCTAAAAATCACAGGCAGTTGAGTAACATATGCTAGTTGAGAAGATGCACAAATCCTCCATCTGAACACAGTCCAGCCCCGCAGAGGTGTAGAGGCGTAGAAATGAATGATGAATAACTTAAGCCCACCATCACTGATGGCTCATGAAGGCTCAGCCTTAGATAAGCATCTGTAGTCACAGCAACCGCATGACACCACCACCACTGAGTGCGGCCATCTCCTGGAGAAGCCTGCTATTCCAATCATATTTATTTGCTCAAAAGCAGCTGGAGAGGCAAGAGAATGCCACATCTAATTAACGAGATTCTCCTGCAAGGAGGTCTTTCTCTCTTGTTCAATTATAGATTAATGTGAGGAAAAACAGGACAAAAATCCTACGATAACAGAGCTAAAAAGAGTTCATGGTTGAATAGTAATTTCTTCCCCCAGAGTCACATGGTATACAACAGATGCTTGACATCTTCTAATACACAGCTTTAATTTTAAAGGCATTTATAAGTAACCTACAACGTGGCCAAGTTGGTTTTAATTTGTATAACCTATCTCCACATTTTCAGAGCATGACTCCAAATAATATAGCAAAAGAACTGTTAGGGAAGGAAATGCCACTGTCATAAGCTACTGACAGTTGAAGGGAAATGCACCCAGGGGAGTGAGGGAGAAGAGAGAGTGAGCAAAAGCCAGAAACTAGTAAGAACAGAGGTTACTCTCCAGGATCTTCACAGCACTTAACAGATAAGCATTTGCATTTTGATGATGAAGTAGCTCAACTTCCTGCCACAAATAAAGGTTTTATAACCCACTCAAAATACAAATTAGCCAGCCAGTCATTTCATTTTATTTGTCTTTTCTTATTCCTTAGGCCACATGTCTGTTTCTCAAGTGTCTCAATGGACCATTACACAACATATACTATTATTTCATATATTCTAGATATAGTTCTCATCAGTTTTTCCACTGTGGCTTAAGAATACAAAGTAATCCATTAAAAATACAAAATAATCCATTAAAAATCATAAGCCTGTATCTTTCAGAAACAGTTTTTAAATGTTTAAATGCCTACTGATGTCCACATACAAACTTCATGTTTGTATAATGCTTTGTTCAAATGCGGAGGAAGAACTGTCATGATCAGATTAGCCCCCAATACTGATTATCAGCATACTTTCCAGGCCAAGAATTAAATCAGTTAGAGCTTCCATGAAATTTGTCTTCCCAGACAGACATATCACTAATGAACTCATCTACATTACATGAAACCGAAGCCCTGTAGGAAACCAATTTAGTATGGTCTAATCTAGTCTAATTTAACAAGTATTTGAATGAAAGTGTCTTTTAACATTACGCAGCCTCCAAAATCACAGCAAATTAAAGATGCAGGCATACACAGGACATTAAAGATGCAAGACATGGAGGCTGGGTAGCCAAGTGTATCTCTATTCAAAGTTTGCTGATTTTTCTGTTTGCCTAACTTCTACATACAGCAACCATGAAGAGCATGACAGCTTCAACAATTCTATTCAGGTGACTTGTGGGTATATTTTGGGATGAATACAGAAACTTAGCATTATTGTATCTCAGCCTTCTCAGCAGCAAAGCCTCTAGGTACACTGGATCTGGCACAGAGCCAGGATGGATTTCTCCCAAATCCCCAAGTAAGTCACCTTGCAGCCACTTCCAGTCTACCAAAGACTACCTGGCAGCCAATATAAGTACTTTAGAATGCTAAAACCCTTCCACCAAATGTGTTAGATATTGGTACCAATAACAGGAAGGAGAAAAAAAGAAAACCTTTGAATGAGACGACAGGAGATAAATCCAGTGTGACGCTGCTGCAGCCTACCAAGTGAACCAACAGCTAAACTGAAGACCAACAAAAAGAAAAGGAAGCTCAAAAAGTTACCACTGTTCAGTAATTCAGTTACCACTGTCCTATCCAGTAATTAGCAGCACACTTGCCCAGCTTGTAGCTGTAGCATCACAAGGAGATGAAAGAAAAGGGGGGGGGGGGGGGGGGGGGAAAGCACCTTCTACCCACTCCACATAGCCTTCAAAGATTGTTTTTTCAATGTTATGAAGCTTTTTTCTTGTACTTTAATCATCTGTTCAGTTCATTGTTTTCAAGTAATAACAATCTGTGTAAACTAAAACAATCACTGTTTTTTACTAATTGTTCATTCTCTCATATGTTTCTTTATACAACAGCTTACATGAATTCTCTTGGAGACTTATTTCAAAGGCATCCTCTATACTCTAGTTCAAGTCAGGTGACAGCAAAGCAGTCTCTCCTCAGAGACTGGGGGAGACTTGAAAATTGTTCCTATTCAGCCGTATCAGTGTAATCAAAAAGTCAGTCATATGTTTTGAAATTTAGTCAAAAAAAAATGTTTCCTAAAAACAACTTAAGCCATTTGACTTCAGATTCCTTACAGACCAAAGAATGCATGATTTAAAGTATGGTTTTAAGTAAGTAACATTAGATGATGTAAATTCTTCAGTCATTTTCTCCTTTAACTCAGAGATCATTCCCTGCTATCTCAAATATATAGCCTCACTTTGATTTTTAGCCTAACTTAATTCACTACAAATTTTTATAATTTGTGTTGTGCCAAAAACTTAGGAGGTAACTCACCTATTTACCCCTCTTGTATTTAGAGAGAACAGTCATTTCTCCTCTCACTTCTCATTATCCTAAACTAAATCGTTTGCATCTGCATGACAGCAGTCTTCTCCCTGCAACCCTTCTTGGTTCCCACCATCCTTCTCCAACACAGGTGCCCGAGATCCCAAATCCCCCTCACCAGATGCAACAGCCTAATGCAACTCTCCTCTCTACTACACCCTAGACTCACACTTACTTTTCTGGCATTTCCATCATATTAGCTGCTTGTCATATATTGTCATTAACTCAAAATCGCTGCCTCCTACTAATTTTCCAACAGTCAGGCTCCCACCTGAAAAAAGAAAATGCTGTTATTGGTCTCTAATTGTATGCCCTAGCATGTAGTTGTATTAGATTTCATTCTAATTCTACAAAACCTGAAGATAGCCTAGATTAGAAAGCAGAAGAGAAGGCAAGAGAAACATGTGCAATTACATGAAATACACAGAAAGTAGAAATACTTGCCACGAATCAGATTTCCTACGTGACGCCCAACATCACCTTTTCTGAAGAAAAGAAAGCTTTCTCTTCCAATCTTGAAAAGGAACTCAGCTGATGAACACAGGATCATTGGCTCATCAAATAATCTCTTCCCTGTTCCTACCAACAGTTCTGACAAAACTTTGAATTCTCCTAAGTCAAAACTCTCTACAGAAGCTTACCTTATGCTTATCTTCTGGTGCCAGTTCATCACTGAGTAAAGGAGAGGAGGCCCTCTCCTTGTCTCTTTCCCTTCCTCTAAAACATCTCACTGCTTCTCACTAAGAAACATACTTTCAGCTTGTGAAAGCCATAGTTACAGCCCATTCATGCCAGTGCAACTGTTAGAAGTGTAGATTACACATAGGTTTAAAACAAACAAACAAAAAACCAAGCAAGCATATTATATCTGTTGTAAGAATAGCCTTAAAATTTTATGGGTTGAAAACCTAATCAATATACCTACAGAAAGCAAACAACTGGCAAACAACTGGCTTCAAATGCATCAAGAATGGGAAACAGACCTAGATGTCTTCCCACACTCCCATTTAATGCTGGTTTATATTTGTGGTTTATCCCAAACAATTACCTTCTTGGCCAACAAGTTATCTTCAGTCTGACTCCAGACATTAAAAGTCAATTAGCATGGACAAGAATACACTGAAAAAGTAATTAATTGATTTTTGTTGCTTTCTTTAAAAAGAGTGCATCTTTTTTGTACTTACACCAACAGATGGTATGACCAAGCTCAAAAGAAACCTTCATCGACAAAGATTTTCTGAATCTAACATCAAGAAATGTTTACCCAGTTCTTCCATGGCAATGTTGCACCTTGTTCTGTTGTGTATTTTTAGAGCAACATCACCTTTAACAGCACCCTTCAGACATTGTGACTTTGGGGGGGGGGGGGGGCAACCAAACCCAAAAATCTTTCCATCATTCTAACCTCTGCATCTCTATTCATTTGTTATTCAAATAGGTAAGGAGCTCAAGGAACTTCGAGAGCTGCCTGGTGCAGGAAAAAATTCTTTTACTCACACAAATATAATGAGCATACTTCTTGGCAAACTAAAGCTGTTGAAACAAGCAAGATTTAAAGAGAGGCCTCTGATTTGCACGGAATATTCACATGAAAAACTTCACTTTTAAAACGCCTTAGGGATAATCTGTTCCATACTATAAAATGCTTGGGGATGCTTTTGAATTCCAGCCAGCTGAAAGCTTGTTGTTTAGTGACATGACAAGAATACACTATTGAAATACAGCAGTGGAGACAAGACCAGCAGGTACTAGCCTGGCCTGGACTAAGAACTTCAGGGCTGCAGGTGGCTCAGAAGAGTGCTTTGGACATGCCAAGCCTGTCTAGAGAGCTGTGGGTGCAGTTGCATATACAGGAGCTGGACAAGCCATGACTTCCTCTGGACTGTGAAAGAGGAAATGATGTAGAAACATGACTGAATTTCAGTTTTGATTTCATCAAGCTCCAATGAAAACCTCCACGTGCAGTCATTTGTGCATGCTCTTTCCCACATACTGTCTTTTCAGTCATTTTATTCTAACAAACTGTCACTGTCAACAAAATAAATGGTCCTATTTAGCCATGGACACTTGATTCTCTACCACCTTGTGGTGGAATAAATATTTCCATGGCTGCAGCATGAGAATGAAGAACTTGGTTTAAAAAAAGACAGAGTGGCTGTTAAATGTTAACTTTAACCTGGATCCATTTTCCTGGTGGATCAGCAAAAGGGATGATGCAGAAACAGTAATGAATAAGTTATGGGGAGGGGTGGGCAGCACTGCTGGCTTAAGTGACTGTAAACCTTTGGTCTTAGACTAGACATAGTCTTACCTGCTCTTCTTCATACAGAAAGAAAAAGAATGAGACCCAGAACTCATTTTCGAGCCACAGCTTACTAGATGTGATGGCCTGGCCTTTTCTGGCTAGGTCTCCACCTGCCTTGGCTTAGGTGAGATCCTCATGAAGCATTATATTCTAAGATACTTCATGCAGGATTTGCCTGCCTGAAGGCAGGATTGAGAGTAACTCCCACAAAAAGAACCACAAATCAGGCCTTCATATGGAATATCTGCTTCACTGAGGCAAAAGCATTCAGGAATGTCCATCAGCAATAGGAACTCCTGCATCATAACTCACAGCAAACATGGTTTAAGTCTGAGAAATTGGGAAGCTGCCAGGAATTTAAAATAACTTTACAACTCCAAAAAATGCCTTTAAAGAATGGACAGCTTTAAAAGTTTGAAAATTATTCTGAAGCGTTACTGAGAAATACAACAGAAGCAAGTCTGTATTTTCCATTGTACAAATGGGTGAGAATTTCTGAGGTTGCTTGATTTGCATCGCTCATCTGTCAGGAAAATATGGGCTGTATATCTAGCCACTTTGAGGTGTGGATAGCCATGCATACATCAATACCCGAAAGTCTCCAACAGCAAGAACATTTAGGCAGAACTCCACTGTTTTACAACTGATGCTCTAACCTTGCTCTGAGTAGGATTAAATGATGACGATAAAGTACACCATCACCACCATAACTCTTCTTGGACTGCTAACATCTACAATTTGTAGTTGGTATGCAACACTTGGAGTCTAAATACTACTGAGTATGTTTGCTCTTTTGTGGATCCATCCATTCCAAAAACTTAAGTTGCACATTCTTTCCTCTTTTTAAGCTGCATGCTAATACCATAAAGTTAACTAAGCAGAGTTTCCAAGTTATTACACAACTGAACTGCATATGCACTTGAAAAAGCACTGAATAGTTTACACACTTGATTCTATAAATCTTTTAAATGAATACTTCTAACTAGACAAATTATACCTGGCACTGCACAGGTGCACTGGAATGGAAAGGCACAAAGTGTCCTACCCCCAAAGTGCATTCACACAGCAAACAACATTAAAATAGTTGAAAAAGTTAACAATCTCTCCTCTCCCACTCTTGTGCCCATATACAGCAGTAACAGTAATTAAAATAGTAATGTACTTCTTTTCAGCTGCTCAGGAAAGCAACACTTCTCACAGCACCTCTGAAATAATATCATTGATGGCACACTGCATCTCCCTACTCCATCCCTCTTTTCTACCTACAGGGTAGCAAAGTCTTTCAACAGGCCAGTAAAACACATGCTGACTCTCTTCCCGAAAGCTCTGTACTGAAGCTACATACTTTAAACTATGTTTAAAGTCTATTGATACTTTTTTTTTTTAAGGTTAAATTTATTTCCTCCCTTGCCTGCCCCATCCCACGGGAAAACAGAAATAAAGCTAGTCCCATTTCACTTTCTAGTTATCATTTACCAGAACAGCTGGCCAGTATTCAGCTGCAAGTATAGACAGAGACCAAGGATCCACCTTATATATTGAGGCCAAGTCTTCATGATTCCCTTTTGTTTTACTAAAGCTTATTCAAGCAAGCCTACCTTCTGGGTCAAACTGAGTCTTACAACATCATGAAGCCCTTCCCATCCGGGCAATCTTCTTCTCATTTTTCTTCCTTCCTTGTATTGTATCACCAACCTCACAGAACCACATCACAGCTGAAATAAGTTGTATAGGACTTCCCTTTCTGTATAAGCTAAAGGGACAGAGTCATTCAGATCCGCATCCTACTCCTCAGCTGGTACATCATTCCTCTGAAAACAGTGGAGCCAATCAATTAAACAAGAGAGGTACCTGCCTTTGCTGCCATTCATATCACATCGATGGCAGAAAAAATAAACAGTAGCATCAATAGTACTAGGCTTACAAATGTTGAACTTTACCCCTTCTTACCACTACTATATCCAGTATATTCTGGTCTCTACACTCCAGTAAAAGTGCCACGGGGGGGGGGGGGGGGGGGGGGGGAAGTCTACACAAAAGTACTTTTATTTTTATTATATCCATCTGATATTCCTAATAATTTAAAGGGAGACATTTTCAGTTTTATAAATACATTACACTCCATAAGCAAACATGTAAGGAAAAGGACACATTAGTTTTAGGAATTTCTGTATCTTTTCATTAAATTGTAGTCTATGAAGTCCACAGCCTTTCTCACACTTACATAAATAAAAGAGTAACTGTACCTCCCAACAAACTTGTAAATGAAAATACACACTAATCTTAAAATGGTGCAGTGGGGAAGATTAAGGCAAATGTAGACTCTAAGCCACTTCAATTTCATTTCCAAAACTGTCTTAAACTACCATTAAACTTTTGACCTTCTTCATTGTTAATCCTGAAAATTTTCTTCTCTACAATTTCTGAATTTATCCAATATCACCCTCATTAGGTACCTTAAGCAACTGCTCTCACAACGCTTGTTACTTGTACCATAAATGAATGTAGGCCACAGCAGAAAACTGTACCTTCAAGAAAAGACTGTTCAACAGCAATTCTATTGTTTCTGTGTTCACATTAACTTCCAAATAAAATTAATTTCTTTATCTTACCAGAAGTTTTTCAAGTGCATAAGAATTGGCTCAAAAGTTAAAAGGCCTCTTTGTCACTAGAAAAATTTCTCACTTTTTCTACACTAGAAAAGTCATTGCTGTTTGTCAGATAGAAGACCTAGATACAATTTTTTTTGGAGGGGGGCCAGAATATCTCCCCTAAAGAAGGTATCAAATTAAAAAAAAAAAAGGCATGAGAGGTGAAAGAAAGGTAAGTGCAAGAAGCTGAAGTATACTAAAAGTCAGATAAGCCAAAATAACTGGGTGGATAAGTACACCAGCCTAAATTCTTTTGAAGAAATTACATCCCTTACCACTCTTAATCATTTTGACAATGTACTTACATCCTGCCCATTTAAGAGACTCACTTTTCTTGAGCCCAGCTGGTTTAGACAGCAGGAAGCAAGATATTTGTACAAGAAGAGAGGAATGAAGGGCCAAGAGGCCCCAGAGCAGCTGGAAGAACAGTTGCTCTGGGTGGAGAAACAGAAGAATGGGGTAGGGGTGAGCTGCAGGCCTGCCCAACCCCCATTTAACTCCTTCACGTCTCTCTATTTGGGGCAATTAAACCCCAACAGTTCAGTTTTCAGTCCATTTCTCTTTAAAATCCCTGTCCACACCTATGCCTGGTGAGGGCTAAGAACACCTACCGGGAGCAGTGGGAGGGGAGGCACCCAGCAGACCACCTCTCCATAGCCCAGTCCACGCTATCACCAGTTCCCACCTCGTTTCACCAGTGAAGGCCTGGCAAAGCACAGCAGACTGCTTAGAGCAGGCAGTGGAAAAGCAGGGTTTCTGTTGCACAGAAATTTTGCATTTTCAAAATTAGATTTTGACCCAAACCAAAGCAAAACCAATTCTCCTCCACCTCCCACTCCAATTTCATGCTAACGGAAATCCTTACCCTTCCAAATTCACTTTACTGCCAATAGCAACAACTTCATGACGCTGCTATAGAACTCACCACGTATCCTTCCTCACCCCAGGAATTCAGGCATTCCTGCATTAGCACAAGCTCTCCTGGGATTGTTCAAAGGTGCCAACATCTTTCTTATTCCAAGCATTCTAGCGATCAGGGTTTTGCTGGAAATCTTTTTTGCTTGATGAAGAACATCCCTCCTTTTTCCCAGTTCCTTCCATAACAGCATGGCTAAGAAAGAAGGGCCACACATTCCAGCTCTACATCTGGTAGAGGCTTATCCAAACAAGGGAAATTCATAGTGGTTCATGCAACATAAGTTTGGAGCTACTTTTATACAGGGAATAAACATACCACACAAAATCAGTGTGATGTTGGATCTAGGTCTACATGCACTAGAACTAGGCAGTATTAAAATGCAAGAATATTGCTCAAAAAGAGTTTTGTTAAATATATATATAAAATTATATACATATGTATTCTTATGTATATATGTGTAATATATATTTCTAGTAACAATTGATTTTGTAAGAGTTTGAAACTGAAGACTTCGCCCAACCTGGATCCAGCAACAAGCTTTCAGAGGGACTGAAAGTCAGCTATATGCCTAGTTAACTTTAAAGACTAACAACCTTAAACTAGTAAAGACTACTAAAGACTAACCTTAAACTAATAAAGACTATAACCTTAAACCTACTTGGGTGTCACGCTGAACTGCAGTACAAATCCTTGGGCAGCCCACTACACCATGGCATTTCAGCCCTGGCACTGCCTACAACACACAGGAACATAAAGGACAGATTTTCAGAAGCTGTTTGCTGAAAGTGTCAGCAAGGAAGACTAGGTACTTCTGTAGCTTACTTATTGCTCATGGCTGATGGACCAGGTACATCTGCATCCTCCTACTCAGGAACCAAATACTTTAGAGCAGCCGAAGTGGCTGGTTTGGCTTACAAAACCTATAATCTAGCAGGTAATAGATTCTCTTCTTCTAGTTTCTATCTAACCTTCTCTTTTTGTTTTCTTAAAACTTCAGCTAGCAGCCAACTCATGACCCTGCCATCCTCTCTTGGTAGCCAGCCTGTAGCCACCCTACTAACTCACTGGCTAGTGTTAGAGTATGTTTTGAGGTCTTGTGCTCTCGTGTGAACACAGCTACCCTACCACGCAGAAAGCCAACGGCTCACCGAGCGCTGAGCTGAGCCAGGGCACCAAGAGTCTCATTGACAGTGGGATGATTCAGCACTCAGGCACCTGCACTTCTGCCAGCTGGTTTTCCTCAGCAGTTGGACTGCAGCCTTGAAGGTGGATCATTTCCCTGATACAATCAGACACCTGAAGAGGTACACAGGTGTCAGGTCCCTCTGGGCCCAAGCTTGTACTAGTTTTAGGCAATATGGCCTGCCCTAAACTATCCTGCTAGTTAGTGTGGCTTTATAATCACATTCCTCACATTAGTCAAGACTTAAAAAAAAAAAAAAAAAAAAAAAAAAAAAAAAAAGTCCTGCTGCTTTTCTTCTTGGGTCTTTTAGAAAGAGATCATGCACAGGAGAAAAAAAAAAGGGGGGGGGAGCTGAAAACAAGATCTCAAGTCACTGACAGAGGAAAATTGGTAACAGATCCCAGGCAGAGGGAAGATGATCTCCATATTTTGCTCAGGAGAGTAGAGGAGGATTCTAATCTCACCAAAACCAACCATCCGCAAAACATCGTCAGATGCAGCCCCCCCACCCCCAACAATCCCTTCTGATTTAGTCACATCCACTAATCTGATTCATGTTCCTATGATTAAAGCACCACCATATCTGACTGGTAATATAGTATGCTGCATGAAATAACGCATCTAAAGCCCTTTAATAAAAATGACTGCTCCAAGAGAATTACCAAATTTACAAAATAAAGCATCACTAATGATCACAGGATCAAAACCGGATGATCATGTTTCCTAATTTGCAAGTAGAAGAAGCAGGCAGTAAAATCACCAAGGTTTATATAAGACATTTGTAGCCTTATAGTAAAGGTGAAGCAAGTATAGATACAATATATATATTTCTTCAAATATTTATTAAAGAGAATACTGTAATTCATAGATGTTAGGAAACAGCATGTGTTATTTTGGTCTATGTAATACTTGCTAAAAAGTGAGGAACGAGATTATTGTTCTGAACACCACTTGTCAGATTTGCAGATTGGAGAGATGAGAAAACACATATAAACCTTTGCCTCTTTACCAGGCAAAGTTAAGTTAAATATAAAATCTTAGTTAAACTGTTGGTCTCTCTCTCTCTCATGTCAAATTTCTCACTGTTTGTTTGTTTTTCTAAAGAAAATTTCCAAACAAAAACCCCATGGACACACATACACACAAAAAGCAAAACCAGGCACAAATACTCCCTTCTGACTCAGATTTACAAGCAGCCAGGAGAGGTTAGGAAGTGATTCATTCATTTAGCAAGCCTATGTGTGCACACAGTTTCTAGAATAAACCAAGTTTGATGCAACGTTAAATGGAGAGGGAAATATGAAGTGAAGGAAATGTGAATGCAGTATTATTTTTGAGAGACTAAACAAACACTCTGGTTCTTCTCTCCCTCCTTGGTTTATATGTTGTATAGACAAGTATAGAAGTGCATAGCTCCCAGCTGAAGGGGAAACAATGCCTTCCCCCTTGCCATCCCAGCCTACCTCAGCGTAGACCTGACAGTCCAAGGAGATTCTCCCCATGAGCACTGCTGTCCCAGGAAGAGCACTGCCATTTCAAACACCCTCACTCTTCAGTCTCGTCCTTCTTAAATTCATGATTTTAGGTGGAATAATGAAGAATGGTTTTGGGCTGCATTAATTCCTGCAGACAGGACTTGCTGTGACCTGAACCAGGCTCTGCAGGACCCCATACTTTCACCCACACCCTGAGGCACAAGAGCCAGAATCTCTTTCATTATAACCCATCACACATACTTATCCCTTCCTCAATTTCTTTGAGCCTAAGAAAATAGAGGAGTCATAAGAATTATTTTGTGAATAAAACTGGCCATAGTCAGATCTTTGTGAGTACCAGCCTCTCCTCCCCCCACCAAAAATGGGTAAACTGAGGCAGGGCTCTGTTATGCCAGTACCAAAAGTGAGGCTCCAGACCAGCATCAGAGCTCTGGGCTTGCTTACTGGCTTCTGCCAGCTGTTAAATCTTTGAAAGGGATTGCGCAGCAAGGTGCCAGTGATGAGAGAAACTGGACTTCACCTCTAAGGCCCTTCCAATCCTACATGCCTAAACCAATTAGCCTCATTTTCCCCCATGTCTGTAAAACCAGGAGAGAACTTGGTTGCACTTGGAGCATTTTCATCTGGATAATCATCTTTTCAGCAATACCTAAAACTTCAGTTGATTTTCTAATCTATAGAAGAGAGCAGGGGTTAACAGGGGTTATCATTTCAGATGCTTTAATTTCAGATTTCAGAAATCATAATGAATGATACCATAGGAGAATCCAGCTTTCTTCAGTTGGAAGACAAACATTAAAGGAAATACAAATTCTTTTAAGTGTTATTCTTCTGTCAATATACTCCAAATTTCAGCATGAAAGACTACTCCTGCTCCAGAGACTTAGAGTCAATGTGCTCTGTAACCAAGGACACAGATTTCTACTTCTTTGACAAAGCGCCCAAGTCTAAACAAGGGGCATCACCCCCCCCCCCCCATTTCTAGACTAAACTAACTGTATAGAAACTGAAAGTTTGTTTAAATTTTCAAATAGAACCAACTTTTCAACATCTACTCTTTTTTAAACTTTCAACAAGTTTCTTTTTCTTACTACATAAGGCTATGTCTCAGAGATTACAAGTGATTTTATTTCTATTCTACACTGCCTTTCCACTCATCTTTCCAAAACTATTATAGCAGAGGAATTTCTGGGAAAGAAATCTTTTCCCTCTCCTCAGAATGAGTCACAGGGTCCTTCAACAGCTCAAAGGAAAGGTATATCATTGATTATTCTTTGCAAAGAAATATCACTTTCTTTTTCAGAGGAGCAAAATAGGTGAAGAACACACCAGACTGTATTTGAGGGTGTTTGGTTTTCTTTTTTTCTAAAGAAATATTTCAAGCAGCTAAAATTTTGTCTGGTCCTAACAGCATTTATAACAGTGTCCCTGTGTCCACAGAACCAGTCTGTGAATCTTAATCCTGAAGAACTGTATTTCTGCCTGCAGATACCCCAGCTTTTATGTATATGAGTAAGTATCAATACGGCTATCTGCCATATAGGCCTTTTAATAGCTTCCAGGGCAGGCTTTCCAGAAGGCTCAGCAATAGTAGTGACTTCCCTGAAGAGGGCAACCCTGCCTACACATCTGACAGCTGGCCAACTCCAAACCCACTTCAGGGGAGATTTACTTGGTTCCCAAGCCACTCAGCTGCTGGAGCAGCCAAGTCTTTGGACCATCCTCACACAGTCCAGCCTAAGTCTTTTTCTGTATAGCTTCAGCTACCAAATCCCATAATTTCATTAAAATAGTTGCAAACTGTTCTCTGTATCGCTTTAGCTCATGAGTAATATTGAAATAATTTGGGGTTTGGGGTAGGATCTTACTCAGATACAATTTTTTTTTTACAGCAAAGTTTGTGAGACTGTAGGCCCTTTCTTACTCAAAGGAAACAAATGAGACAAGACAAACAAGAACACAGGCACATCTAGTGGCAACTTATTTGTTTTAGACAAACTGCACCCTAAAAGCACCTCTCTCTCTCTCTCCTCAGTGATTAGAAAAGGGGTTTGGACAACTAGATTCAGTGTTCATGTCTACACTGCTTACACTGAGATCTGACTGGCTGAGGTTATCACTGAGGATCCTGACTGGCCATTCCTGTGCAACATCCTCATTGTCAGGACTGCAGATGGACTGACAGACTACCAGGCCCTCCAAAGCATTGCTACCCTACCCTGAAATATTCTTCTACCTGTTTAGTGAGGAATAACTACTCACAGCTTACCACGCCAACTTGCGGAGCTTCTGGAGCTGCACAGAGCCCTGCTACGAGACCACCTTGACATCAGCTTTCCAATCTCCAGCTTCAAAGACAGACAATATCCTGACGCACAATGTCAGTGGCAAATACAAAGCTGGCACACGGAGCACTCAAGAAGTGCATTGGCAATACCTTCTAAAAACTTATTAAAAGAGTTTGCCATCCATCACTTAACTAAAAACCAAACCAAACCTTCTGGGCTCTGTGCAAGAAGCCTCAAGAAGTCTTATTAGACATTCCTGAATTTCAGTATTACAAGAGACATTCATAAACACAATTCCAGTTTCTCTGATCCCATCAGTTCCCACATTACAGCCTTCCTTGTTAACTAAACAGAATGAAAGTGCTTCAGAAAAATCTGAGTTTAATATTAGTCAAGACAAACACTACCAACATTAGTAAATGCTACATAGGCAAGCCAATACCTAGACAGGGGCACATGCTTCAGTTCAATCAGCATGTGCAAGCTCTAAGCAGTGAAATACACTCTAGTCAAAGCAACTGTACAACTATTTATAGTGCATGGGGGTAGCTGTAGCTGCCTCTCCATTTCCGCTGTACATAGTCCAACTGGGGCACACTATACCAGCCAGGCTCTCAGGAGCAACAGGTGTAAAAATACATTCTCCCACCAATCAGCACATCTCTACTGAGTGTCTCAAATGCTTATAAGCACTTAAAGGTGGTAAGAGAAAGGTTTATTTGGTTTTGTTTTTTGTGTATCCATACTTCTCCCACCGCTCCTTGGGTTTAGAGCATGCCTACCCCAGTGCTAGAAACAATGCAGAAATGTCTTGTGATGCTAAGCCAGCAACTAAAAACATTAGTGAAGATGAGAGCTTAGCTTTTAATCTGATGACTTCAGTTTGAAACAGCAGTTCTGTCTAACAAATCGAACTGTGATGAAGAAATAAGTAGCCTATATATAAGTAGCTATTCAGCTGGGATAGATTTTTTTTTTAATAGTTCTTACTTACTGTTGTAACTGTAGCTCTTCAAGAACAACTACACAAATCCCTCCCATCCACTATTTTAATCTCATAATTGGCATGATCCCAAACATAACGTATCCTCAGATGAGCATGCAGGGTGACTGCACAGTCTATCGGAGACCGCATTTAACATCAGCACACACAAATAGCAATACACACGCCAAACCCACAAAGAATTCTAAATTTGTAACACAAGAAGTCACCTCAAAAGAAGCTGCTGCTGCTACCAACCTGTGTTCCTTATCATCCTTTGCACTTGTTTTTGAAAGGAAATTGTTGATTTGTAAGAATTTCGAAATTCAAATAGAAAATTATTTAGAGAAAGACTGGGAAGAGCACGAAAAGATAAAAACAACCAAAATGACAGGCTGTGTAATAACGCACGAGATCAACCCTTGAGGAACGACCGGCCACTAAATCAGTAGCTCAAACACAGACAGTCGCTAAACACGTTTTGTAGAAGACAGGAATTTTTAGGGATTCGTCAACTTTTTTTTAGCAACGCATACTATGAAATCAGATCTGGAACGAAGCTTTAAAAAAGAAAAAAAAAAGAAAAAAAGAAAACACCCAGACAGCCCACCTCACAGCTTTGAGGCACGCGACCCGTGCGTTTCCAGAAGCCGGGACAAAGCACCATTTGCGGGAGCGAAGACCGCGCGGTTTAACCCGTGCGCGTCGCATGGCATCGCGGCGGCGCCCGGGCTCCCCAGCCGCGGCCGGGGGCGCTGCCCACACCGGGCTCGACGGGGCGCTGCCGGGCCGGGCCGTACCTGGGAGCTGAGGTACCGCTTGAGGCACTCCTCGCACACCGCCTTCTTGCAGCAGGACAGCGGCTTGATGGGCTTCTCCTCCAGGCACACGCGGCAGCTCAGCACCAGCAGCGGCCCGAAGTCGCCGGCGATGAGCCCGGAGAAAGGCTCCGGCAGCAGGTACAAGTCCACCACCTCGATGCTGCCGCCCGCCGACAGCGGGTCGCCGCCCGCCGCCGCGCCGCGCCGCGCCGGGGGCTGCCCGCCGCCGCCGCTGCCGGGGGAGGCGGCAGGGGCCGCCGCGGGCCGGTCGTTCTCCACGCAGTACACGGTGCAGTACACATGCCGCGGCGGCGGCAGCCGCCGCCGCCCGCTGCCCCTCTCCGGCGCCGGGCCCTCCTCCGACGGCTCCCCGCCACCCCTCGGCTCCGGCCCGGCCTCCGCCTCCTCGCCGCCCGCCCCGCTCCGCTCGGGGCTGCCGGCAGGCGACGGCTCCCCGCTTGGCGCGGGCCCCGCCGCCGCGCCGCCTGGGGCCGCCTCCCGCGGCGGCTCGCCCGCGCCGGGCTCCCGCGCCCGCGCCCCGCCGGCCGGGCTCGGCGGCACGGCGGCGGCGGCCCGCGGGGCGCTCAGCGAGCTCTGCTGCTCCCCCATCGCCGCCCGCCGCCGCCGCCGCCCCTTCCCATCCAGCCGTCTCCCGGCCCCGCTTCTGCTTCCGGGTCCCGAGCCCCGCCGGGGCCGCCGAGCCGTGCCGCGGGCACCGGGCGCCGCCGCGCCTTCCTCCCGCCCGCCCGCGGCCCCGGCGCTGAGGCTCCGGTCAGCGCCGCCCCCGGGGCCCCCGCCGCGGCCCGACCCCCATGCCGCAGCGGCGGGGCACCGGCCGCCCCTGGCGCCGCGGGCAGCGACACCGGCCCGGCCCCGCCTCGGAGCGGAGCGGAGCGGAGCGGAGCGGAGCCGCGCCGACCCGCGCGCCTCAAGCGTCGCCGCCGCCCCCTCGGCGCGGCCGCGGAGCCCGCCCTGCCGCGCCGCCCGCCCCGCCCCTCATTCACTCGTAAACACCGCGGGGCCGCGCCGCCGCTCCGGCCCCGCCTCGGGGCGGTGCCCGCGTCCCGGGGCGGTGCCCGCGTCCCCGGCCGGCGCTCTGGGGCCTGGCCTGGGCCGTGGCGGCATCGCGGCGGGGCAGCTCGAGTGGGAGTCTGTACCTCTCCGCCCCCCTCCTTTTTTTTAATTTAAATTCATTTCCGAGGGGGCGGTGCCTGTCGTCTGCTTGAAGGAGCGTTTGTCGCCGCTGTCCAGAAATGTTTCGTTTTTCTAAGGCGTGCAGAGAAAAAAGGTGCTTGTTAGGAAGTGGGCACCGTTTTAAATTTGGAAATGCCTTAAATCTTGAAGTTTATTAACGCACCCCCAAGTCACGTTTTGAACAAAAATATCAGCGCCGAGTTAAAAATGATTTCCAAAGGAGGCAGATCATGGCAGGCAGGAGCAGCATCCTCACTGCTGTGTGTCTTTACAAATAAACTACCAAGGTAAGATGTACATGCCAAATACAGTACAGCGGCATTTGCAAAAACAATTTACTCAATTAAAATTGACAGGTTGATCCATATAGGAGTATCTGTTTGTTCAGGGTACTTGCAATTAAGAGGATTAGAGAAGCGCCTGCACATTGTGCACGGAAAGTCCGCCAACAAGCCAGATATCACTGCTAGAATAAAATTTCTCCAGAACGTGACATCACAGATACACTGCCAGATGCAGCAGATATCGTGGAGCTGATGCTGGAAGCTGAACAATTCAAAAGCGGCTGTGCTGTTTCCATCCCCAGTTTGGTCCAGAGTGTTAATCACAAGTTAATCAGCAGCTAGAGCTATGTCAGTTCTGCCTTATGTATGGTAAATTTTCTTTAGAAAATGTAAATTTGAAATTTTCAAGAAATTAGGTAAAAATAATTTCAAATGGGTGGTGTTTTCAATATACAAGTACAGTCAAAGCTACTCTGTTAGTGAGGACAGGGGCCTGGGCTAACAAAAACAGGAGAGGGAGGAGGCCTGGATCATGGAGGAGATGACAGTGCAGGGGGTAGCAGAGGTGTCTGCTTGCAGCCGGCTCAGCTCAGGCAAGCTCATTAGCTCTGACTCACATGGGCCCTGTAGGGCCTGAGGCAGCTCTGTGCATTTATCTGGCTCTGCTGGAGCTAAGCAGTCCTCGCAGAGGGCTGGCTAGTGGAGATGATGAATGGGGCCAGCCACGGCTTTGTAAGGCCCCCCGTGGCACGTATGTGCTCTGGATGTGAGCTGGGCCTCCCCGGAAAGCCGCACGAGGGGCCTGTGCTGCGCTAGGGAATTCCAGAAATGCAAACACCTAAGGCTGCTGACAGCATTTGCTAGGTTTGGGTCTCTGCTGCTTGAAAATGCTGTATTTCTCCCAGACCTGAGCTGACCTGAAAGTCAGTGTGGATGAATTTATGCAATATCAGATTCTAGCTACTCCTGCAGGAAACCTGCATGGGAGAATAATTTCTTTTAAATAATACATACTTAGATTCGTTTTGTTTAGCTTTTCTCATTGAGCATCTAGAGTTTATACTCCCGAAGCTTCCTTTGAAAATGCAAACCATAAAACTCTTAATGGATAAATGTTAGACTTTCATACAATCCTGTCACTGAAGAATCTGGAGCTTAAAGAAAAACCTAGAAAGACAGCATCATTGCAAGAGCAAGCAATGTTGCTCATATGTTAACTCAATTCACAAATAACGTGTGCTATAACACAGCCAAGAACAAATGGGTCTGGGGAATTCGAGATGACAATGCTAATTGTACTAATAAAATTGAGGAGAACTATGAGGCAAATTTGAAATACAGAACTGCTTAAGCTTTATCAGGATACAAAGTATGGACTGGGGATATTTAAGTGGTCGGGGATGTATTATAGTAAATGCCATGTGAATGGAGATCATTTCAGCACAGCTATAGTGGCTGCCTCCGGTGCTGCTCTGCCACTGCCGGGAGCCCCCAGACCCTGCAGTGCCCTGACATGTGTATGCTTTGCAACAAGGTCTTTGCTGTAATCTGTATATATTGTCTCGTGGTAAGCATTTAGAAATATGAAGTTATAGAAATATGAAATTATAGAGTAATGGACAGAAAGAAACACTGGCATCAGGTAAATGTAACATGACCTGTGAGTCAATCATGTACTAGCTGATTGCCTCTCCCACTGTGTTTTGCACAGATTCATGTTAGAACCACTTCAAAGAAGAACAGTTTTCAAAGTGAGAAAAGAAACCCCATGAGCCTCCAGCAATCTGCTAAAATAGGACATTCTCTTTCATTGCATATGCTTATTTCCAGGAAGAGCTGATGAGAGAACAAACAGTATGTGACGGATGCGAGTTACGTTGCTTAACGCGCTGCTCATAGGTGCTGGGATCTGAGGGCAGTATGTAGGACCCTGCACAGAGCAGAATACATGTTTCCTAACCACGCATCGAGCCTCAGCGCTGCTGACTAACAGCCTCTGTGATCTGTCTAGGGCTGGCTGTTGTCCAGGTTTTGACAAACCATGAGTCAGATTTGCACCCAGAATGACTCTGTTGATATAACTTTTTTGTTTTAAAACATGATTTTTGGTTCATACATTTTACACTCTCCTTAGATCATGTCTAGACTTTAAATAAATCTTCTGAAAGATAATTAAAAGATAGCAGTGCTACAGGCTTTGCATAAGATAACAGATTCAAATTAATTACCCTACAAAGGTTTTTTTGTTATTTTTTCCCCTAGCCAAACTGTTTGCTTTAGGAGAATTTTATCAGGTTTGAACACAGTTCTGTGGAACTGAATCTAGTTACTTGAAAGATTGCTTTTCTTTCAGCAGTGGCTAAGTGGAGCTGAGCAGAAATTCACACATTTGAGCTCTGCAAATGAAGTACGAAGAAGCAGCTGGCAGCACATTCTCTGTGGGGAGTTCTGAGTTTTGAAAAGCTTTGTCCATCATCATCCACCACAGCCTGGATTTGCTAACCTCTGGGAACACAGCAAAGTCCATCATTTTTTTCCTTCTTTGTTAAGACTATTGAAGGGTTTGGTTTGCAGAGCTATGTTTAGGGGCAGGTCTTTTACTCATGCCTGATTTTTAAATTCTGCAGTTAAGTTCAGGGCTCCTGCAGTCATATTTTCAAATACTAAATGTAATTGATTGTCACAGTTCTGGTCAGAATAACATTTAGTGTTTTTTTTTTTTTTTTTTTTTTTGATTCACACTGAACAAAGAAACTTTGCTATTACATGAATGTAACATTGGTCACTACGACATCAATGAGTTAATTCTCCGCAACTTGTAAAATTTTACAATGTTGCCCTGAGAATTTCCTTCTTTCCTTACTTTCGCTCCTTAGTTCCTTCCTTACTTTCTTCCTTTAATCAAAGAACAAAAGTTAACTTAAAGCTTCAGTAAAAGAAAATACTGTTATGCACCATATAAGCAAAATGCACAATTCATTACTACACATAATCACCAAAAAAGTTCCATAGCTGAATTTAAAAACTGATTGGTTACTTCTAGCAATACAGCTGAGCTAAGGTAAGCTGTACTGTCTGCATCAACTCTACATATATATATGTGTGTGTGTGTGTGTGTGAAAAAGGACATACACATATATAGGAAAAAGGAGGAGGAAATGTAAATTTCCCAAGACTGTAGTTAGTGAGTCTTTGTGAAAATTACTTTTACTAAAAATAATTAATATTTGTAGGATGAGTAATTAACAGTCATTCTTCTGGGCTAATGCTGATGGCCTCTGAGGAAATCTGAAGAATTGTATTCCCATGTGCAGCAGTAAGTAACTGGCAGGTGGTACTGGGCTGTTGGATACAGAACTGACTTCCTCTGAGATGCTATTTTCAAATATTTTTTATTTTGCTATTAAATTTTTAGAGGCATGTAATATTTAATTTTGCTGTCTTGCCTACCATTACAAATGTGTTCTGAGTATGTTGTGAAATATCTTTAGCCAAATGTTTACATTTATTTTGAAAAATAAGTAAAAATTCAGGTTCTCATTTATCATAAGAGGAAAATAATTTGTTCCGTGTGACTTCATGGACAACTGTAACTGTCTCTACACACTCCATGCAACCTGGCTCTTATTTGCCCCTCAACCCTTTTTGTTCTCACTATTCTGTACTCTCCACCTATAATCTACAGTCTTACCTATAATCAGTCTTACGTTCTCTAGCATACATCCAATAAATACCGCTCTGGAGGAAGTCCTGTTTTTCAAAAGGTATGAAACTGGCTATGCTGGCTTGATGGTTTTCACCAAAATAGTATCTGTAATCTTCTCTGACAAAAGCTCGCGGCAATAGTGTGTCATTAATGATGTAAGTTTTCTGGGACAATCCAGAGAGAACAGAACTCTTAAAGATTCTCCTTCATTTACAGTTCTGAATGTAGGTGGGTGACAGTAGACACAATTTATTTGACAGAAGATGTGGTCATACTTTTATAACCCACCTAGAAAAATCCTCCTAGTGTCTGAATTATATAGTATATAAAAGAAAGTATCCTTGACAGCACTTGGTTTTTGTAGTTATGCAATATACTTCTGCAGCTAGAAGTAAAACAGAATTAACTCTTTGAGCTTCTGGTCATCTTGTTGTGAGGTGAAAGAGTAAAATTTTACAGAAGATATAGGTTAAAACAAGGTATACGCTAAAATATTTTCTTAAGAACATTCCTTAATTAAATCAGGAAGGATTTCCATGTGCCTAGTTTAATTGTTACAGAATTTATTTTGAAAAGAGTCTGTACCAATATTTTTAATTTGCACTGTGGAAGCAGCCTTCAAAATATAACATTCTGATTTGTATCTTGAAAGTATCTCCAGAAATTCTAATAAATACCCTTTGCATATAATTTCATTAGAAACTTTTAGGAGAACATAGTCATTGGCACATGACTAAAATTGTAAGAGAAATATAGTGATGTACCGAAGTGTCTTCAAGCAGAGAAAGCATTGCTTAAACAAATCAAAGCCTTTGGACTTCATATCTGCTTAGTATCCACATATGGGCTAGGGAGATAAAATGCCCTTCTGAAAACTGTGGATCTTTCCAAACGGATCTTATCAAGGTCTCAAGTCAGCTTTTATAGGGCAGTCTACAACCTCTATTTTATAGGCATCCTCCTCAATGCTTATCTTGTTTTGAAATGATGTATCCTACTCACTTCTCCAAAATCTTCCTTTTAATCTGTGACATTGTTTTTTCCTAGTTCTCTGTCTGTCTCAATAATTTTACTAATCTTTTTTTCCCCCATCATGTCTTTCTTTTTATAAAAATAGCACAGAGCTCTGTGTTTAGCCTAAAGCTCTGCAGACAGATCAGTGACCATTTTTCTGTTCCTGATGTTGCTGAATCCGATCTTATATTGATGGCTAGACTCCTCGGCTGCTTAAGCTGATGAAAACCACTTTCTCCATCTTACCCAACCTTTTTATTTTTCCTGTTCTTTCCTGTTCTTTCATTATCATCCATGGTGTCATCCAGGCTCATAACTTTGGAATCACTTTTATCTTTCCCAAATGCAAAAAACCGTTTGAGTGAAGCAAGGTATCTTATCATCATCATAGTTTTAAGATCGTGAGGTTAAAACTGAGAGACTGCGCTGGGAATCTCATGATCTCCACAGACTGCTTTTTTGGGTAGGCTTATTCACTGTGAGTTGCAGGACAACATCTAAATCAAGCTGTGTTCCAGGTATCCAACAGTTACCATTTTTCTTCTTAACAACCCAAATGGAAGACAATACCTGTATCACTTATCAGCATTAATATGGATGAAATGCTGAGATCCATAGACTGGATTTGATACGGTCTCCTTTGGGAATCTGAAGTTGTTTTCCACTCATGGCAGCAATAAAAGCACGAGAGCATTCCAAACTGCTTCAGCGTTTTTCGAATCTCCCGAAGAAAGAAATCTTCATTACCACATTATTTGTATTAATATGCCTTTGAAGTTTACTTTAAAGTGTCAGCTCGCCACAAAATTACCAGAAAACAGCACAGTAAAAGTAAATTCTACTGAAAGGCACATACGTTTTATAGCTTTTATTGTTTTAATTAACTATGCAGAATGACACACAAATAGACTGTTTTCTCAAATAAAGACTTAGCAGCTCCATTTTCGAAAATATTCTGTGTAATTCTCTGATGTGCAAATTGCTATCTTTTCATTCTTAGCTTCAGTCCTAAAAAGCAGTTGAACATTTGTTAAAAAATTGTCTACCCATATTACAGGATTATCAAATTATACTTTTATCATTTTGTACTTGAGGGTTTTTACATTGTTAATAATTTAAAAGGATTTCAGAAAATAATTAAATTAAGTAATTAAGCTGATCAAACAGTGGAGATACATAGAGCTACTCAAATTAGCTATTTAATTATAGTTCTTTACTTCTTAAAACCAAATTTCAGAATGATTTTGAAGACTTCCTTATGCCCATGTCCGTAATTCAACAAAACCTGCTATTATCAGCAGAGGCTCACATTACATGCTATGTGACTCTGTTGGGACTTATCACTTCTGCAAAAAGCCACTGTAACACGTAGAGCTCTTTTAACAAATATGCCAGGGAAAGGCAGTGTGATTTCACGGAGAGTGCACTGGAATGGGAGCGCAGGGGCCTCATTTCTAATCTCAGCTCTGTGACTGACCAGCCGTGTGACCTTGGACAAGATACTCTTGTATCTCTGTTTCCCCTTTTACCCTTTGCCTGTCTCAATTATTTAGACTGTAAGCTGTGTGCGACAAAGAGTGTTTGCAGCTGGGACACCACTTGGCCTAGTGAATTCCCGGATCTTGGTTGAAGACTAGGCATTGCCATAACACGGAAAAAACACAGTAGTCTTCAAATCTGTTGTGCCACATGAAATTAGTTAATTCATAACGATTTTTTATAGTTAAAGCAGAATTATATATGTTCATATCCTTCTCCTCCCTACCTTCACTTTGTTCATTGACTACAACATCACTTGCCAAAATAAAGCTTTATTTTAAGGCTTTGACACTGTACTTTGCAAGATGAGTAAGACCATGCCCTGAAAGGCTGGCTTCACTGTAGAGATGCCCTACTCTTCCTCAGAAAATCTTCACAGGTGGATGGAAAATAGGAAGGAAAAAAGGAGGTTGAATTATGACTCTGCAAAATTAGAATATTGATATATTGATTATCCTATAGATTGTTTGCCTGTGCTGCACTGCAGTGGGAATTGAGAAGCACCAAAGCATGGGAAGAGGCGGTGAATTATCTTGGCCAAACTTAACTGTTTACTTGCTGCAGTATACATCCAATGTGCAAAGCAAAATACACACAGTGGCAGGTGGCACACATTTTGTGAAGTGCTGGTAAGACACAGTGATTAACGAGGAATCAGGTAAATTTCTGAAAGATAATTTTATTATTTTTAGAAATGCTATACACTGTTGCATTGGGGGACCTTTCCCCCCTGTAATTAAAGTTCAGATCTTAAAATTCTTAATTTCTTAATTCTTCATAATTGACACTGAAAAAAAAAAAAGTGTGGGTAAATGTTACGCAGTTTACCTGAGGAATATAGAGCTATCCTTAAAAGTATTTTCAAATATTCTGTTATCTAACATGTCTCTTTTTAAAATAGGCAAAAATAATAATGTTAAAAAGTTAAGGCCAGCTAGGGCAGTCTACAGACTGCAACAGAAAACTATTTTCACAAAACTGACAAGTTCAGTCAGTAGCTTGATAAATGCTGGTGAGAAACAGTTTGCACTCTGCGCAGAGTTGTTCTTTAGCAGGCATTTTGGGAACGACATTAGTGTATCTCACCCTAACGATATGGTTAGCTGCTTGGTTTGCACAAAAAGTCATGATGGAGTTATAGAAAAAAGGGCAAGAGATGTTGAAACAATCCCTGGGGTGATGAAAGGGTATCAATAAACCTCTTACGCTAGCAAAGCATAACTCAGGGAAAAAATGTAACAGTCAAAGGTACTGTCTGGAATGAAAAGAATATGCTTAATCTCTCCGAGAGTGGAATCTGAATAGGAAGCCAGGGCAAACCAGTCAAACCCCTGCCGTTTCTTTTGTGGGTCTGGTATGATTATCAGCAACATCAAAAAATCTCAAAAATGCCAACCTTTCACAGGAGCTTTCCGAAGAAGCCGCTCATATGCCTGTCTGCTGGGAAACCAAGAAATGGTGCCAGCTGTGATAGGTTTTTGCTACATGAATCTCTGCTCATGAAGAAGGGAACTGAGACTAACTCACTTGGCATAGCCTCAGAGCCCCAGAGTAAAAATCGTTGGTATAGTTTAAATTGTAGATAAACTTGACTTAGACTCATGAGGAAAATTCTCACCAACATATTTTTTAATCCTGACTCAGAAGTTTCACATTTACAAGCAGTGGCAGATTTTATAAAAATCAGTAAATATAGTTAAAATAAAGAGTGTTTCTTATATTAATTAAAACAGGAAGTATATGACTATTCATCATGGCTAGATTTAGCGCAACCTCACTTGCCACTTAGAGTCAATCTCCTTGTAAGAGAGAGCATTACAGGAAAAAGAAGAGAGCAACTGCAGGAGATAAACATGTAAACCATGTAAATGCAATCAGATTCATCTTTTAGGTTTTTATTACCTACAAGCTTTTCATATCTGAAAAGGTCTAGAGATAGGAAAAGGCTGGTTAAGCAACTCAAATGTGAAACAACTATGTGCTCTTTTTGTGCTGCCAATACTAATGAAGTGCAATTCATGGAGTACTTTTGATTTTCCAGTGAAAACATTTATCTGTGGTTCCTTCAGGATATGTAAGTGTGTAAGCTGTATGGTTAATTTTTGTAAGCCAAAAATTTATCTGAGTATAGCACAAATGGCATGATTTTAAATCAGTGAAATTAAATTGATGCAGTTCAGAGCCAGCAAAGGTAAACTGATATAACCTGAGTCAATGCCAGTGAAACAATGCCCAAAATGAAGACATGTTTATTTAAATAAATCAGTTAACCGCATATGTTTACATCATGTACCTTCAGGACTGTTTCTTCCCAGCTTCCTTAGTCATGTCAACAGGACAAGAACTATCTCTACAATGTCTAAAAGTGACATTGAGAAATAGGTGAAGCATTTATCTTAATGCTGCATGATATTCCAATTTTAAAAGATATCACAGCATAGTAGAAGTAGTACGCATATAAAACGGACCAAAAAACTGGTAATCAAAATCAAGAAGTAGCTATCAGTGAGGAAGGATCATTAAATAGGCCTGTTTCCAGTGGGGTTCAATAGGGATTAGCGAGAGGCCTGGCACCACTCAGTAATTTCATTAGCAGACTGGAAATAAATGTGATGACTAAAAGCTGATGAGTGATAAGTAACAATCAGGATTGAGCAGTTGTACAAAGGAGTGTGTTGCTCTTCTTCAAATAAAATGTTTTGATATAGTAAAAAAACAAACGAGTTGGTCTCCACATCTGTAATGGATTTTGTAGTGCTTAAAGTCTGGATTCTTTTCTAAGAGAGGCTAGATACTTTTGCTAGAAGTTGTGCTTCAAACATGCATTATATATACTCTGTACACGTGGCTTATAGATAGATAGGAAATAAGACTAGAATCAACTTTAGGAGTCCTTTCTAGCATGAGCTTTTATGAGCCTATCTTTAACCAGTGAAACTTCTGCATGTTGACTGGACCTAAAAAAATGCAGCTGTTTTGTGTCACTTGAGTGTTTAGGCAGGGCTCTGCTGAAGGAATCCCGGCTTTTATTTGCTTGACTGTCGTGAGCATGAATTAGAGTCACAGCTCTGCTAGAGCACTGAAATAGATGGAAATATTACGGGGAAGAGTCACAGCATTTGCTGCAGAAAGACCATTAAGGAAACCTACATGTTTCTTTCAGGTTAACAGTTTTGCTTACAGTGCTTTTTTTTTTTCCATTTGCCTGGAAGTTATACTGATGCAGTTCCTAGCATGAATGTAGGTATACTGGATGCTTTTAGACCAGTGTTATCTTTTCCCTTTCCCATTTGGGAATAAACCAGACCAGTTTAAGCTTTTAAACTGACAAAACCACATTCATGCGAATGGGATTACAGCACTTAAAGTGCTCCAGTGCAGTTATTGCCCTGCTTTTGATAAATTTAGGCAAGGTCCACATTTCTCAGCTTGCTGAAAATGGACACCCTGAACTTTTAGTTCAGAAACTGAAAAGATGAAAATCTTTACTGAAAAGATGTTTATAAAGTCATAATCTAGGCACACAGTTACACCGTTTTAACTTTCCTTGTCTGTGTGGTACAATGTACAGTAATGCCAAAACTAGACTATCTCATCTAAGAAATTATTCAGCATTTAAATATGCGAAGCAGAGGGAACATGGCTAAGACTATGCCAGCAAACTTGCCATGATTTAAAAAAAACTATTTTTTTCCTTTTTTTCTTTTTTTGGGTGGAGAGATGTACGGAAACATTTAAAAACTTGAGCAGAACAGTTGTTACTTTCAAAGTTATGAGTACTAACATAATTTCTACTTGTGAGCTTGTTCTATGCCCATTTTAAATCTTTTATTCCGTGCATTGAGCACCAGTTAGAAATTGAAAGCGAAGGATAGATAAGATTAATTTTTTTCACATATTTCTTATGTTTAATATAAAAAGTATGAGAGAGAGAAAAGGATTACAGACCAATAGCACCATTTCCCCTGTAATCTTTATCCTTTTCCTGACTAACTGGTATCTGCTAATACAAATCCCCAAGATCCTGACCTCTCTTTTTGCTTTCCTTCCCTGCAAGCACTGTGAAGGAAATGATTCCTGTCACATAGCCAAAGGGGGCATATTTACATGGCTCTGCATGATGTGACAAGGAAATCCTGTTGTAGAGAATTCAGAAGGAAAACAAGTACGTTGTCTATTCTGTCATTCTTTTTTTAGGATTCCTGCCTCTACCCCTCAACAGGTTTACTTCCTGAATCACCAGTTTTGTTATTCTATCGATACAGATCTCTTTGTTTCTGAATGTTCCTTCTCCATTTTTGAAAGTGGCGGTTTCCAGGACATTATTCACCTTCCCGAAATCTTGCCATATATTAAGTGATTATGTTGTTGTCTATTGCATACTTTTGCTTTGCAGACTTTGCTTGTAGTACTCAATTTCTTTTGCTCCTCCACTGATCATCTTTAAGCTCTGCACCAAAGTAAGGAAACACCTTAAGTTCTTTAATTCTGCTCTGTTCAGGGGTGGGGGTAAAAAAGACTTTCACAGTGAACGAGGGTTTTATTGTTTCAGACCCTAAAGCATTCGAATAGTAACCAGAGGAAGCCAAACATAGAAGGCTTAATGTTTGTTTTTAAATGTATTTTGTACGTATATAGTACTGTGGTTAATAGTTTCTAGATTATATTATAAAAAATTTATGAAAACTCAGTCTGAGAGCTTTCCCACATCTACCAAATCAGTACCTAAAAGGTTTAATTACCTTCCCTACCAGCTTTGAGAGCACTAATTAAAATCATCAGTGAAGTGTATCAGTTGACCACTTTTAGCAAATGGAGGGCCCTGCATAAAATCAACATGGAGCTTACACAGAAAAAGAGATGATGTTAAATGTTGGTGATAGTAAAGGCTGCAAAACCATTATTAGGAAAGCGCAATGCGTGTTAGTGTCATGCCACAGTTTCAAACTAGGAATACATTCCTTTAGGCACTAACCGCTCCCGCAGCTGAGACCCAGGCAGCATGTGTTTAAAGCTGGATCTGATTATAGACCAAAAGATTAAAACAAAAGTACTTTCCATTGTAGCATTAATCTTGATCCAAAATGCTGTATGTCAATAGCTTTAAGCTTTGGGGAAATTTAGGTCTAGATTCCGATTTATGCCTCAGAAACATCTCTTTTTTATACAATGGATAATAGCCTATTTTAAAAACACTCTGATTCCAGAGGGGAGTTCACTGTTTATCTGAATTGAAAATTCTTAAGATTTCTTCCAAACTCTTAATTCTGCAGATAAACTTTCATTTCGGTCTCCAGTCCTTCAGAACAGTGTAGAAAGGATACACCAAGACTCCAGTGATGAAAACAAATTTACCAAGGCCAAATGATAGTGTCCTGCTTTTCGCCAGCCTCAGAATATGGTGGTTCAGGTCTGACTTCCTAAACCAGCATCTCCAGTGCGATAGTTATTTAGAAACTAATGATCAAACTCGTGTCATGGTAGCCAAATAGACGACACAATTTTTATTCCTCTTTTTTTCTTAGCATTTTTCTTATTTCCAGTAAGAATGGAATTTATTCAATGCTAAAATCATTTTTGACCTGCTTAAAGATGTTGGGACAGAAAACTTGACATCTAGTGTTTAAGGTAAGAATTACTACAAGGTCCTGAAAAACAAAAGTGCACAGAGGGTACTGGTATTATAATGATAAGCACAAACTTCTTTATTCTTGTGCAAGACAAGAGGGGAAATCCTGTGATCAAGAAGAGAAAGAAGTTTTAATATTAAGGTCCTTGTTAAGAACCAACCAAGTCAGAGTTCTGTTACATAAAGAGGTACAAACCTATGGAATGAAAACCTATGGAATATGACAAATGTTTCAGGAAAAAAGTAATTTTTCTCCTTACAAACAATAAAAACATTTCAGTTTTCAGATTTAAAAAACCCAAAAATACTAATCACCTCTCATTTTATAGTGCATTTCTTTGCCTTCCTTGCTTCAGAGTGGAATCTGAAAAGGGGTAAAAGTAGAGTATAAAGGGAATAACAAAAAATACTAAATCCATAAGCATTTTGGAAGTTTTTCTTATTGCTTTATTGAAAACCCCTGAAACATTAAATAAATTTAAACTTTGTGTCCCAAATTGTTATTTTATTAAAAGATCTCTGTATTTCAGAAGATGAGTGAAGTTCAGTGAATGAGGAGACAATTAAAAAGAGGCTGGAGCTGCATGCGGTTCTAGTCCTGCCTTACAATTCTGATGGAAAAAAATCCAGTATGCTTATGGAGTGTCAAACTGTCAAAGATTATAAGATCAGGGATTTTTTCCCTCACCATTTACTTTCAACAGATATGCAGGGTATAGAGAGCACCCTGAAAAGATCTAACTTGAACAAGAGGCCAGCACTGGTCTTAAATAAAGGAGCTTGGGTATTGGGTCTTCAATTCTGTGTGTTTTCAGCACACTGCTGGGAAATGGGACAAAGGCTCTGCAGCTGCTCACTTCTGGACGTTGTCCGAGTGGCCACCCACATTTTGATCTTGTACTGTCACCCTTTGTTATGTTGCACATTATTCATCTAAAAGGAGATGTGATACAGCTTAGGAATGCTTCTAAACTAAAGTAATCATGAAACACTGAACTTACATGGCAGTGAACTTCTGTGGATGTGAGGCAATAGTAATCGGCAGGGCAGGTCCTCCATGCAACAACGTTTATGATGAATTATGGTCTATAACAAATGATGCATAGAAGGGCACATCTATGAACAGACCTACACTGTAGTATAATAACACTTTCTGTTGGTTTCCTCTACATTCAAAACCACACAAATTCTGAATTATCTTGACGGGTAGCTGCAAGACTTCAGCAATAAACTTTCTTTTGATAGACAACAAGAGTTGGGTGGTTTGAATGGGCTATGCCAATTGTGAATGGCTTCATGATACCTATAAGGGGCTGTGGTTAGGGCTCAACCAGAGAACAACAGATAAAGTATCATTTTAGCTACAGAAGTTTATTGAAAATGTTCCAGAAGAGGTGAGAGACCTTTGCAGGATACGATGCTTATCTGTAACAGGATGAGAACTGGGAGCACATACTGCCAAAGGTTTAAAGCTACATAGATTTTCTTTTATAGATTTACTCAGATAAGCTAGGAAAAATAAATTTTTGCATGTTTGACTGCTGCTCTATGAGACTATCAATTTTTAAGAAAGTTTTATGAAGTCTTGATCCAGGAAAGCATAGTTATTAGATAACTTCTATCTAGTTTTAAACAGAAAATAAAAACTACAATTAAGATAATAAAATTGGTGATAACAAAGACCTTTAAGGATTTTACATCTGCAATGTGAAGATTTAGGTTCAGTTTTGACTGACATGAAGAGGGAGAGCTGTAGATTTCCAGTATGAAGCACTGTCCCTTGCTCATCATAAAGTGTAATTTTCAAGTAGTTTAGATTCAGATTACTGGAAATAATTTCTGACTCCATTCTAGATAACACTGATGAGACAGCTGTAGATTTAAGGGTCATTAAAAGATTCTCATTCACAAACTCATGCACCTACCTTTAATCACATATTTAATTCTCATTGAAGCTAATGGGGTTTAAAAATGTGTTCAATCCTTTGTACTTCAATGGAGCTTTAACATTGCTTTCTATGGCAAATTTGCTTAAATGTTTTTTTTAACTGTGGACTGTAACAGCACTTTCCCATCTCCCCCCGCCTGCAGGATCAGCCTTTAGTTCATTCCTCTCCTGCAGACTCCAGCCTCCTCCGGTACTAGAAGCAGAGAGCGCTGTGACCTAGATGGGGAGGAGGCGAAGCTCTACAGCCTTACTTGACTCTGTCATGGAAGAGTTTTCTGCTTTGCTGATTTTCTATTTAGTACATTCAGCTAAGCAGCCTCCGAAGCATACAAGTCAGTAAAATTGTAATGTTTTATTTTATCAGATTTTATGAAGAACGGGGATAATGATTGTTTTTTACTGTTTTCTTTAAAGCAGCAGCTTCATATAGGGATAAAGAAAAACTACCCATTTAGTATAACTGGTAAAGTAACATTCCAGGAGCATTAACATTATTGGGGGTCCCCAGTGACTCTGAAACTTCAAAATGTTTGTCTTCTCTCAAGTTTGTTTAGTGACCAAAACGTGTGGAGCTGAGGGGGGACCAGGCTACTTTTGCCAAATCAGTTGGCAGAAATCAGAGAAAACTCTGAGTTTTCTGTCTGTTTTCCATTCTGTATGGAACTTAGTAGTAGTACCTAAGTTCATGTGTAGTGAATAGTTTTGCTAAGCAGTGTTGTTATAAAAAAAGGAAATGGTTTTGTAATTCAGGTTTTGTCAAGACTTTGAATGTAATTGCTTTATGAGCGCAGGTATTAGTCATTGTCCAAGTCCCATGTTTATCCAGGTAGGAGCACCTGTGTTTATTCTATAGTCTTTATGCTGCATTAAAATGTCCAGCTGGTTTTATAGTGCTTTTGTGGGTACCAGCTATTCCTCTCACCCTTGTTCACAAAAGCCCAAAAAGAGCAGCGCTTGTCTGCACCAGCCTCAGTCCATGGCTGAATGTGTGCCACATACATAAATGGCTCTGCGTGACTTCTGCTGGCACTCACCCTTACCTTGCAGCTGATAGACACTCAGGGTCTTGGGGCATTCATTCTTCATGAATATTCCTCCGACATGTCTGTAGTTTCACTTGGTGGGCCCTTGCTTTGCGAATGTGACCCCCTGAATGCCTGAAAAGAACTGGAAAGCCCAAGAACCTGAGTCCTATAGGATTCCTCTTATTTCCACTCACCTCTTCACTCCCTTAAAAATATATCCAGGCCTGGCCCAGAAGCACCAGAGCTGACCAGAGCCCAGGAATACAGCCCAGAACACCTTCCTTGGATTTATACATATTTTTAGTGTGGGATGGCTGGATCTGCAAGCTGAAGTCCTTTCCTTAGGGTAACAAGTCAGGAGACAAATGCTGTGCACTATTTCTGGCAAGAGCCAAAACCTGTTGTTGTTGTTCAGTTCCCAAAATAACTGTTCTTTTCTCCCGCAGAGGCTGAGGTGAAGCAAATGTCCCCATAGCCATCCTGCAAAGAATGGCTTTCCTGCAGGCGCCATGTCCCAGGGTGCTGCAGAAGTCACACAAGGTACTTTTCAGAAAAGCCTGTTTTCTGAGCAACTTTAGAATAGCCTGAATCAGGTCATTTAACAAGAAAATGGAGCAAGCTTATTCAAGCTTATATCTAGCTAATTCATGGAAACATTTCCAGGCTTGGCCCTCTGAAGAAACCTCCCTCCTATCATCGTACCAGTCTGCAAAGAAAGTCATTCCCACCCTGTCAAGCAGGTCCCCAAGGGAGTGTGTGGGCTCTGCTGAGGCCATTCTTTTGCCTAGTGCAGCACATGGCCAAATGCTGCGGTGAAACCAGAATGCCTGCCCCTCTGAAAGGGGCTTTGGCACCAATCCCTGTCTTCTCCTCTTGCCTAGCCAGGCACTTTAAATCCTCCATTATGCACACAATTTAGAGGACGACAATCCCCAAAGCATCCCAGGGCAAGGGCTCTGCTCTCCTGATCCTTAGCTTTCTACAGTGCATATGGAGGCAAAAAGAGAGACTGGTGCAAAGCCTCTTCCTCAGTGTCTGCTCCATCTGTTCCAGCTCTCCAGAGGCTGTTCCAAGACTGATCACCTGGGAAGACTCCCTCAGTCCTACGAATGCCAGTATAATGGTTTCACTCATGAGAAAAGGACTTCATATTGACTAAGACCCTTGCCAAAGGCCAGCTGAGGAGAAGGAAGATGGTGAGGACTAGGAAGACGGAGTACTTGGTGGTAGGTGGGGCTTACCACCAGTGGCAGTGGAGTGGGGCAGAGTGGTAGGTACAAGGTGGAATATTTTGTGTCTAGATAAAAAACACTGGTGTTAGACTTCTCTCTGAGTATTCATGCATCTGGGCTATGAACAGGGCTGGCATCTGTTTAAAATGGCCTATTGGCTAGAATAAGCTCTGCCTTTTTTTTTTTTTTTTTTTTTTTGGCAGGAGTTGGGAAGGAAAAGAAAACAGGGAACTGTCATGCAACAAAATGAGTCAGATGTACACTCTTGTGGGATGCCAGCCAGTGAGGTATGATGTTATTGTCTAGAATGTTTCCAGACCCAGCCGAAACTGGCTGCCAGGAATATTTTGGTCAGCTGATAATCACCATCTCCACTTTCTGCTGGCAATAACGGAGACTAGATCAGGATGGAGAAGAGAGGGGAGATGCTGTATATCTGAGTGAAGAAGCAGGGAGGGAGCACAGCCATTGTAACCATACTATGCAGGCCTGTCTCTGTTGGGGTAACATGATGCCTTTCTAACTTCAGTCGTAGCCCTTCTCTAGTGAAATATCATGTAGGAGTCTGCTTTGGAACATGGGACATCTCTTTTCACAGCTCTTCTCATGCTGCTACATGTGAGAGGAAAGTGGAAATCCTTCCCATCCTGCAGAGCGTACAAAGAGGCTCAGCATGTGTGTGAGCAGTGTTGGGGTGCAGACCCATGCAAGGCCATGCAGAGCTGCTTTGCGCATCCTTCAGTGGATGTGGCCTTCTGTCCTTCCAGCCTAGAGGGCATTAAGAAAACATCAGAAGATGCCCTAGAGGATGCTAGGAGAACTAGGTGCCTTCAAGGTTTTCCCTAGGCAATCTAGGTAGAAAGCTGTTTTTCTAGCTGCAGATGGCTAGATGCTGTTGGATGTTGCAGAAGTTATCCCGAAGGATGCTGGGAGAGGCACTCTACAGGTCATATTGATGCCAGCATCACACATTGCTCCTGTACTCACACACCTGCTTGCATATTCTTTGCCATCTTTATGACTGCCATAGGTAGCTACTATAAGCAAGAAAAGGTAGAAAACTGGTTAAGGCTAGAATACAGGTGTGGAAGAAATGGTCAGTCCATGAAGGGAGGAGGCCTTTACCAGTGCAGCTCAAATCCATCCTGGGAAATGAGCTGAACCCATCCTGAGTTCAGCATATTCTTAGACAACCATAGTTTGATCATTCATAGACAAAGAAAGATTGTGGATGCCTCTCAGTTATTCAGGGTAGTTAGGTTAATTTTGGGATGCAAGAAGACTCCCCAAGACTGTGTGACCTGGCAGCAAAATGGCAGATGAAATTCAATGTGTATTCATGTAAAGTAAGGAGGTGGTTCTTTCCACAGTGGGTAAAGGTGGGTGTGACTTCTTGCCCAAAGAAGTGGTAGATGTCAAAAGGGGAGCTTGAACAAATTCACAGAGGAGATACTAAATACACAGAAGTTACATCTAGCTCTGAAAGTCCCCGAGCAGGAAAGAATTGAGAACTGGAAGGGCATCAGGGTTATGCATTGCACATATTTATCTTCTTCCTGGTCTGTGAGCAATCTTTTATGACTACCCTTGGTCATAGTGGGCTACACAGTAAGCATTATATGAAATAAATGTTGAACATAGATAGCATAGTTTTCACAGTTCCTTCCTTCCTGCCTGCCTTCCTGCTTTCCTTCCTTCCTCCTTTCCTTTATGCAGGGATTGAAAAAGAAAAAAGGCACGAAGATTAAACAGACTTAAAATTATCATCAGCAGCTATTTGGAGGAGGGAGGAAAACAAACCCTGCACAATCAGTAAAGATTGGAGTTTCCAAAAGGAAATATTTTCATTTTCCATTAAACCACCTTGACATCCATTTGATGAAGACATAGGCAATAGGGAACAAGGTTACATTCAGTGAAAGATAAGAAGTGACCAAGTCACAGAACAAATCAGTTCCTGTTTGTGGAATGGTCTAGGCTGGTATTTATACAATTGTCAACATTGTTGTAATCAAGATAGTCTAAGGATATAGATGAAGCAATTTTTGAAGAAGAAATAATACCTTTTGTTAGCCTGATACAGAAGCAAAAAGCATCAAAGCAGCCTTGAGCACAGAGCCTTGGCCTTGGGCACCCAAGCCCTTCTGCCAGGCTCAGAAAGCAGCTACTGCTTTGGGCACACAAGCCTTTCTTCAGCTCTGAATCAGGAGCTTTTATCTGAGATGGGGAGAAGGGCTTCTGCGTCTGAAAGCGGGCTTGTTTTCTGCAGCTGTATCAGCTGGTCTAATACAGGAGATCATGTCTTCCTTATCTCACTTTTATGTCTTAAGGATCTCAGAGATGAGGTGCCAGGAGATTACATTCAAATATTTCAGCGCAGTTTTTGGATACTGCAGGATTTTTGGATTTTTCTGCAGACAACTTTTGTACACAGTTTATGCTGTACCTTTATGACTGGGACTTTATTAAAGAATGGAGAACCTAAAATGAGGAACTGCCAGTGAAAAGTGTTAGTATATTAGTTAGTATAGTATACCTGCCACAGATAGTCTATTGAGGCTTCCTTTTTAACTAAAGACCTGGCGAGCTGGGGCTCAGGGCAGCCAGGATGTCCTCCTGGACAAGTAGCTTGCAGGCTACGTCTGCTCTGATAGCTGTCTCAGGAGGTGGGTAAATGGTGTAAAAGGTGAGTGAGGAGCCACAGTCATCCTGTAAGTGGTTGTCTGAAGATTTCTCTTTCTAAAAATATAAGCATAGCCAGAAAGATCGCACATTTGCAAAACCCTCATTTGCAAGGTGAGGAATTACATGGAGGAGTTAAGGGATTTGCTCACTAGGACACAGAACGGCATGTCCAAGCTCACAACAGCTCCAAGGTCCTCAACGATGCCCAAGACCAAATACTAATAAAATGTCTGTATCCTTCACTCTCTTGTGGTGTGATTGTTTTAATCATACCAGTGATTGTAGCTTGGCCTCATCCATACTACAGGTTTACAGAGCTGTACTTCTTGTCTTCATTCTGTCAGACAGCAGCCTTGGTTGCCTGCTTTTCTGTTTCTCACTGAATCACTTTGATGTGGATCCCCCACAACCTGAGTGAGCTATCTAAGTCACCTACTGTGTAAAAGCTGGGTACAGTTCCTCCTCCCACTGTATTTTTTAATGAAAATTGCCATGGAAGCTGCTTTAATCAAGCCTTCAAGGACATTGCTTGTCTCATCTCATAACAGGGCTTGGGAAGAAAACAAGTGCCAAAATTTACCTAGGTTACCAGAGGAAACAAAACAAAACAAAACAAAACAAAACCACCTAGGGAATCTTGCAGTTCAAATAAAATCTGATTTAGTCCAGACCATGGGATTCATTTCACTTAACATTAGTTATCTAAAAGAGAGACATCTGGTCTAGTCCACTGACTTTCTCTCAGGCAATGGAGCAAGCAGCATGCATCAGGAAGGCATGTCATCCCTGCTTGTCCGTGTACCTGTGGAGGATGGGGCAGGTTCTCTCCAGAGATGCCTGCTTCCCTTCACTGTCTCCAGTCCCTCTCAGCCAGGGCTGGTCCAGGGCTACCTTTCTATGCACAGAATTTCACCGAAGTTAAATATGTATTATTCAGATGGTCTCACAGTTGTGTGCGGTGCATTACGAACACGCACACACTGAATGATATAACAGTCTGATAAAAAGCAACCACGAGCCTTTACTGTGCTCTAGGAAAAAAAAAAAGCAAGAAATCATCGACAATTCATTTTGAGATAGACAAAATCCAAAATGCTTCCATGAATTAGTTTACATGGTGGTAAAACCCTTGAATCAAGAGCACCAGCTTCTTGTTATCATAGAAGATAGGGATAAAACCTGAAAAAAACCCAACAATTACACAGGGCCAGTTTTCTATGGAGAAAGACATTTACATTTCTGTCTTTTTTGGCTTTAAAGATAGAATTTTTTGTGATTCTAAGTACTTCCTAAATATTAACAAAATAACTGGAATATGTGGTTTAACTATAATACAAGCATCAAATGTACCTGAAATGCAATGCTATGGTAGCATTAGTATCTCTGAATGAGGCACTACAGAAGACACAGCCTCCAAATGCTTAGTTTAAGAAAACAAGCTATGTCTGAATAAGGCCAAGCATCCTACATGTGAGAGATTAAACATCTTTATATATATTACAGTTTTGGAGGATAGTCCAGGTTATTCAAATATTCCTCATAGATATTCCTAATAAATGTTGTTGAAAAGTTTGTTTTACTAATTCGTTTATACTTGAAGGAACATCTATAGTGGATCCCCATGTTTGGAACAGCCAAAGCCACCTTCCTGTTTCAGTTTTTAGAATATTTAGAAAGATATCTAAAGATGCAATGTAAGGGGTTTGAATCACTGTAATCAATTCAGTCATATTCTTACAAAAGTTATGAAGGGAATGCAACCATTATTAGTAGAGTATTTGCAAATTAAGTTAAAAAAGTCTAAAGAAAAGCAACCTGTACAGGACCTTGTACACACACCAAAATGATAAAAGCAGACACTATAAGGTTATTTTTCTTTTTGAATCTATAAACTCAGTTTCTGTACTGGATGTATATAAAATTATCCTGGTTGCTCTCCAATTCCCATCTTTCAAACTGACCTGTCTCATGAGTTCCAGAAGCCTGTTTGCCACTTGGCTGTTCATTCTGCAGTCACCAACACTTATGGCACACTGATCTCATAATCCTAGGAGGTGTTAATGTCACACAGCAGCCAAGAATCTCCATAACATATATTTCCACACTTGGAATATACCAAAAAATCAAGAGCATTTATTGATCCGAAAGTCCATACCTCTTAGCTACATATAACATGAAGATATGTAGAAACCTTTTAAAAAACAGATGGCATTAAAACTCGAGTTATTTCCTCATTATTTCTATTCCATTCTATTCTTCTTTAAGCCATATTCATGTCTTCATCCTGCTAAGGCTCGTTCAGCGAAAATCAATCTGGTCCTACGGCTCCCTCTTCTGTGCATTTGTCATAACTGCAAGAAATTCAGCAGCCTGATCTCTGTATTTCTTTATTCCATAGTTATGTAGGAACTTACAAAGTTTGCTCATTATTCCAGGTTTGAACCTCTTATAGCTAGTAGTGAATTTATAGTCCTTACCACTCGATGTGTTAGGGGAGTACTATTAAAGTAAGCCGCCAGAAAGGAGACAGAGGCAGCTACATTTTTTCAAATGCTGATGAAGATGCAGATTGGCACTTGCTGGGTTATTCGAAGGTGCCTGAGTAGGCTAAGTATCTAATTTTCAAAGGAAGTTTATTAAAACCTGCTCTTGCTTGTTTGTCTCTCCTACTAAATGCCAGCCATCATCTCTAGGCTCCTAAATACTGTTGAAAGTCTGCTTGAGAAGAGCTGCACATCCAGGCTCCAGTGGATCCATTAAACTAGTTGAGACCAGGATTTCATTTCTCAGTGTCACTCCAAGGTCAAACAAAACATGCTTGGTGGACAGAGATTAAACCTGGGATTTAATCAGGAAGCTATCATTCCTTGGGTAAAAGCTGAAGATAATGTGATAGTTACATTTACTGTGATGATGGCTCTCCCTCAAAAGCCACCTCTTCCAGGGACTGTGACCCCTCTATCACACACAATTCAATCAATACAGTCACTGCAGCTTCCTTTATTTAGGCAGTGCAATAGGCAGCATAACATGACATGCTCTTGGTCAGCCATTAACCAGTCAACCCTTATTGTTCCCTAGCTGCTGTTTTTCTTACATACCGAATACATTCCCATTTACTGCATTACATATTTGTCTTTACAAATATACGTACATGGACATTATCTTTGTAGGCATGTATATATATATATAAACACACACATATATAAGTAAATATATATTTTTATATTATATATATGTGCATTATAAGTACATCAGTATATATATGCATATTTAGTTTTATCTATAGTATAGATATATACAAGTATATCAGTATATATATAAATAGATGTGTTCACAGTATATATATAAATAGATGTGTTTACAATATATATATAAATAGATATGTTTAATTTAGCTATATTTACATGTGTTATAAATACATAGAAGTATATATATTAGTATTTCTCTAAGTGTGTGTGTATATATATAAAAGTGTGTGCATGTGCGTGCGCGCATGCGTGTGTGTATGCACACTTAGATATTTGACATATAGAAACACCCAACAGGGCCTTCACCATGTGCCTTTACAGTTTGGCACTGTTCCAGCCTGCAAACAACTCTTTGAACTAGATATTATCTTTAACACTATCTGCAAATACAGCTTGTGTCAATTGAGCTGTCTTAACTTTTAGCTTGTCAGCATCAGCATTACTTAGCACTATTCAGTATTACTCAACATAAAACAGAGCCCTGTCATGACTGATAGACTCCTTACTGGTTCTCATATATACTCTTTATAACAAGTTAAGCCCAGGCTTCCCACAGAAACATTCATCTTGTTGTTGATAGAAAGATCAGAAAAGAGAGAGTGAGAAGCAGAGTACCAATGGGTGAGGTGATGCACACTTGGGAGAAGAAAATGTCAGAAGTTAGCATTTAGTGTTTCTGCAAATCCGGCCCCAATTGTCTCATGGTGGCTTCCCAGAAGAGCAAGGCACCATGAGTGCCCATCAGTGAACAGCTTGCTTTAAATACCTTAGTCAAGATCACACAGAAACTCTATGGCAAAGGTCTGCACAGACTCCTTTTGGCAGCATTGGAGCTGACAGAACTGGGGGCAACATTCAGTTTCCTTCCCCATGAGACCACCTTGTTTCTTCCTGCAGTCGCCGACTTCATTCACTACACACCACTTAAGTTATGCAATTGAAGATTTGTAAAGACACTGCTGCCCTTCACTGCACAAGCTACTCCTTCCTTAGAGATCTGGCCCCCGTACTGAATGCTGTAGAAGGAAAAGTGTGTGCAGATATATAATTCAAATGTAAAATTATATGTGATGAGCAGGAAAAATGATGTTTAATTTTACAGGCAACTTCAATACCCATAACTTAAAACTTCTGAATTATTGTCTTTGACACTTTTGAATTCTTTAAAATAAAAATAACAAAAAATAATTAAAGTAATTTCCTAACTCTTTTAAAATCATACTGGGAAAGTGGATGGAATAGTCAGTTATGATTAATCATTCATACCCAGAGCACAGAGCTAATGCAATAACTGACACTTTCGAGGGACTAGTCATAGAGCAGGCAGGGAGAGCTGCTTAGCCAGTCTGTTTTATTTCTTGAAAGAAGAAGAACGAAGGATTGCAAGCCCTCTGTTTCATTCTAAGTTCCCTTAAGCAAGTCTCCCTTTCTCCTGATTACTTTTCCTCTTTATCACTTAATAGTTCTTCCCACACTCCTTTTCTATTACTGCTCAACTTTATGTGTGCCACCATAGTATGCTGTTTCATCTCCCACCTTCTTGTCAACTTAGAGAGTGTTCAGGATCTGGCACCCTCCCATTCTGCTGTCCCAGCCTCTGATACCTCTATTCTGTACATTTCCTCACTCAAAGGAGGCTGCTTTTTCCTATTCCTGTTGTAGCTGAGGCCAGCAGAGAAAGAACATGTAGCAGAGGAAAAAATTCTTAAAATAGAGATGAAATAATCTACCTGTTCTCTTTTCTTACATCTAATGCCACAAAGCTCTGACAGAAGGACCAGCTACAGAGAAAGTCCAAAACAGTTGCCATAGTCCAAAATGGGAAAAAAGATTTTTCATTTTGAGGACACAGCATATGCAAATTCGATAAGTAAGCAAAAACCACAGGGAGATGCAGCATAACCAGTGCAGATGGAATATTCACATTATTTGGCCAAAAAACCAAGTCTCTGCTGAACTTGTGTGATTATGATGGTCATATAATTTGACAAAGTTTGAAGGAATTTTTCACATAAATTATCAAAGACAGCACGCTGAGACCAGTCCTCACTTCAAATCTCAGCATCACTATAGCAGCTCAATGAATAATTGTAAAGATATTTTTAATACAAATGAATGTATTTTCATCTAAGTTCATCCTTGGGACATAAAAATGAAGTTTTTTCTGTGTCGAAAGCTTCAACAGAAAGTTTGCTAATGCTTTAAGCAACTGAAATAAAGTCTCTCAGGTGGGAAGATGTGGATGAATCTAGCTCTACCAATTTTACCAGCTCTGCTTATCTTACTTCACAGACCAATGAATTGTATCAACTAAGCGGCAACCATGTACACACCTACTGCTGAAGAAAGTGCATTTTCCACCTACGGATCAAGCAGACTAGCGTATTTTACTGCACATTTCCTGCAGAACCGTATATTTTGTAGACATATCTAGTCTAGTCTAAAACAAGATTATCTCTTGGACATCATGTTATACATTTTGCAATTCAAATAATCTTGTCTTTCTGATGTAGGGCTGAGCAAAACACTGAGTCTATAGAGTACACTTCCTAAAAGAGAAGTCATCTTTGGAAAATAGTCACGCAAATGGGAAAAAAGGAAATAGAAGCATTGATCTGCACCATTAGTGGAAAACCACCTTTTCAGATTCGGAGATTTTCAGCATTTGTCCATACTGGAATTTGCATTCTGTCTGTACCACAGTTTAAAACAGAGGGGCCAGATGCACTCCTAAAGATGTTTTTTCCTTGCAATATGGCTAACAACTGAAAGTCTGCCTGTGCTGGCATGACTTTTCTTAGTTTCCTGTACTGTGCTAGTGCAGCACAGGGGCATGACTGCACAAAGTGGATATTCATGCTTCTAATGTGGGAATTCTTGACCTACATTGAGCTTGGGTGTAGGACATACAGATAGTGATTCCACTGTTAGTGTGCATGGATCCACACCAAGAGATGCCCAGTGGCATTCTAGCTTAAGAGGAACGCCAAGCTAGAGAAAAGTCTTGTTGTAACCATGAATTACTGCTGTATTACTGTCTGTTGCTAGCAGCTGGTTTAACTTAGTGCTGTTGCCACTATATGGCTCTAAGTGTCAACGTGGACAAACCGTGGTCAGTGCTAAGACAGCTGAATTGATGTTAACAATCAGTTGCTGGCAGCCAGAAGGAAAGTCCTGTGAACTGGGAGCTCCCTGACACCATGCCTGCTCAGGGACACTGAGGTCCTTCTCAATTTTGCTGTCAACAGTAACAGCAAAAATGTTCCCCAAATAGGCTTTGCCAGGTAGCTGCAGGGGTCTCCCAAGGCCAGTCTCAGGCAAGCAGCCAGCCACGAGCCTGCTGGGCCACGGACTCCTTGTGATGCTCCTTGCCAGACCCCAGCAGCCTCCTTCATCACCTGCCACCCTCAGAAATCCTAGCTGCAGGCTGGAGACGCCGTGGGTTAGTATTTGGAGTCAAAATGATTTCTGAGAACTTTATTTCAGTCAATAATATTTAAACAAGCACTAGATATGAACTGTTGAGGTTTCTGGCATAGAACCGCTCAGTTTCCACCTCAGCCATCAGCCTCAGGAAACTCTCAAACTCTGTGCTTCACCTGCCCTGGGGAAGCTAATCTGACAGGCGATTTCAAATCAGCCTGCACAGGAAGGACTCTAATACCTTCCTTTATTTTAAAAACCAAATCAAAAGATAATATTCCCCCCTGACTGGTAGCACAAGGGCTCAGCTTGTGTCTAGGACACAAGGGAGTGTCCTCCCCCGCCTGCAACAGCTCAAACTCCTCTTCCCAGGAACATTTGGCCCAGGTTGTGGAGTTGCAGTATGCTGGAAAAAACAACTTGCCTCCCTCCTGTTGAAGTTATTCTGCTTCCCATGAAATAATAAATGTTCACCTACATCAGAAGACAAAGAGAGTGTAGTTCTAGCTAAATAGTTAGGACAACCCCATGGTTTCCATTCTTGGCTGCGAGGGCTGATCACTGATTTCATACTGTGTTACAACACACAGGCACAAATGACATGAATAGAGAATGCTCAGAGGAGACATGGGAACCCAGAGATTTGTCTGTCAACATCAACTGCTATCATATTTCTCCTGGTTTTCCTGATCTGCCACCCTGTGTTTTCTTCTCCTTTTCTGTGTTATGACTGAAGAAAAAAAGGATAGGGGACAAATTCCAGTTACAGTGAAAGCACTAACTTTTGACGGGCTGGAGAAGTTCAACTATGGTTTTTAAAAATCACTGCTTGGGAGAAAAGCCACTGTAAAAGCAAAATAAAAGTCATTCTACCATTTAAAACTTTCTGACTATCTGGACTGATAATTCATGAATATAAACAAAACAAAGTCTCTATACAGTGTGTATTATCTATATCATGGTATTCATTAGCAGGGGGAAAAAAGCACATAGCAATGGAATGTAGCATTAGGAACATTTTTAAAGAGTTTTTTATTTGCCATATTTGTTGGGGGGACCATTTTAGGACACCTTACTTAACTTTATTGAGATTGGGGTGGGGGGAGAGCAAATGTCAATCTTTTACTTAGATTTTATTTTCCTATGAGTCATTACTTGTGTCTTCCTAGCACTTAGGAGACGCTACATGACCTATATATAATATTATCTTAACTTCTTTATGGATGCATTAAGTATCTTTTAAAGTACAGTGCATGCTTTTCCCCCTAAGCGACTCAAGCCCTTTTATTACTCTGTTCTTCTGAATCACTAACAATATTTTACCCTACTCTGATCATTATACAAAAGTAGTTATTATATAGAAACAGATATGAGGGAATGCTTCCTTTTATTTGCCTGGAATGAAAGCCTCATTAACCAGACTAATTCTGCCTTGGCAACCACTCATTTTGATCCTGGTCTGGAAATGTGTAACACTTTTCACAGAACATCACTAAAACTGGGAGACAAAGTTTTGTTATGAATGACCCCTGTGGGGTGTCTAGCTCGATGAGGCTCTCACACCTGCTGAGAATCTCTATGTGATTTGAAGATAGAAGCGGAGCTAAAAGTTTATAAAAGGAATATCTATCTGTTGCATTTTATCATCACACAGGACCGGATTGGGTGGGAATGAGCTAGCCATGAATAGGTGAAGGTTTTCAATTAGTAGAAAGTGCTTGTGTGAGTGGAAAGGTTCAGAAACATCTTTCCAGTAGGTATGTTTTGGTAGCAAAGCAATCTGACTGGTTTTATGGAGGAGCTTGATAACCATACAATCACTTGGGTTAGTGGGGACTGGAGTGGGTGGTTCAGGAGGTCTCACCCCTTCTCTGTTCCCACTTTGTGGATGTTCTGTGGCGCTATCACAGAAAGAATTTCAGGTGATCGTGTGCTCTTTCCTGGTTTTCTCTGCCCCCTTGCTGTTTTCTTTATAGGACTAGATGTTGCAGTGATAAAGTTAACTGCTATTCTGATCTTTCTTGATTGCTCAGAGTGCATTGCCAGTTCAACGTCTATCGATATCTTTCCCTCACAGGAGAATCTCACTGCTCTCAGACCATATCCTGGACTGCAGTCTCTTATGATCCTTTGGTTATCTAGTAGGCTTAACTTACTTGTAGTGCCTGCAGCACTCCAGGACAGCGCTTCAGAAAGAAAGTTATTGCTTATTTATGTAATATTGAAAACAGATCTTAAAGCAGTAAGTCACTTACCTTCATTCCTAGTTTACAGATTTCACTTCCCAGAGGCTCAAGTCACAAAAGCCTCCCTTACTTAACAACAAATTCTCTTTCTGATCTGGAATTTATCATTTAAAATCTTGCCCAGTCCTTTGACCACTTCTTGGATAAAACCACCATTGCTTAACTTTCAATAGCCTTCTGATGTCAATGATTATCTCTAGCTACAGTAAAGAAGCCCTGCAACTTGAGGGAGGCAGAATAGAAGAGCTCTGAATTGAACAGTTCCCAGCTTTGTCTTACAGATGTACAACAGGACATTTTTAGCTGGGACAAATGACCTTTATGTTTGTTTTTCTAAAGCTTTTTTCCTTCCTTGTTAATAGGTGGAAAAATACTTTTAGATGGGAAATTTTAATAACTCAGTGAAGATATTCAATATCTCTGACCAGAACAGTGACACCATTCAGTTCATTGACAACGGAAGTGTCAAGAGAAGAAAATGACAGAAGTGCTGAACAGGCACCCTTATATTGAGTGGCTGTACAGTTTTCAGACACATGAGTGTTCAGCTCCAGAGGAAGGCAAGTACATTTAAATGTCTACATGTAAGCTTGGTGCCTACACTTCCACTATTGTCAGTGACATTTAGGGTGTCCTTCAACTGACCAAACATATTCGTCTCATTTAGGGCAAATGAATCAACCAAAAGTCTCCACTCATGGTATTGTCTCATGGCCTGAGTCGGCTGTCTGAACACAGGCATCTAGTGTTGTTTGAGATGTCCATACTGGTTTGGCATCTGGTACATTGAACCCTTGAATTCCACTGACACCTAGCTCACATGCAGTTGTCTAAATAATTTTCTTAATCTGGTGCTGATTCATACCTGGAATGTTTCTTTTCTGATTAAGAGAATGTTCAGTGAGAAATGAAATGAAGATAGATGGCTGCAGTTCTCTCCTATGCAAAATAATATGGGCAATGTGGGAAAAGCCTCCTGCCATCCAACACGGGTCCTGTTGGATAGATTCCCTACTGAATATAAGAAGGAATGGCCCAGGAATCAAGTGGGTGCAGAACCTGTGCAAAGTGTATGGTGAGTACAAGGACATCTGCCTCTTGCATCTCCCAGGGGAACTTTAGGGTCTGGCAGGGGGACAGGAATAAAGCCCCAGCAGCTGTAGCATGGAGGCTCTACAGCCGGTTCTCCTCTCCTGTTCATCCCATGTTGCAAGAATACATTTTGCAACAAATGTTTTCAACTTCTACTCTTTCATCAATAGATGGCACTAGGCAGTTAGCAAGAACCATGTCTGTTTATGACATTTTTGATCAGTAAGTAGACTGTCTGTTTCAGTACTCAGTACCCTGTACTTTATATGGCTTAAGATCATATTTTCATGGATTCTACCACCCTCTTAAAGTTTTCTTACTTATAAAGGAAAAAAGACACAACAAGAACCTGGCAGTTCTAATAAAGAGCCTCAGTAGCGGTGGGTTTGAAGACTCTTTAATTCAGATTGTAAGCATGGTTTACACTGGGGGTTTTCTGTGTAAAAACTCTGACCCGATATTGATTTGCTTGAATTTGGTTTACATCCATAATTTCAGTTCAAACTCTTATTCTGAGCTGCTTGAAACACTCTTGAGACTATCGATTGCTACATTTTCCAGTTTAACTGTGTTTAGTGGAAAATATCTTGTGAGGGAGAGGAGGGGAAAAGGAAAAGATTATAGTGGGGGGAAACCCATGAATTACTGATCCCATGAATTATGTGATCTTATCAAATGTGATCAGGAGGGTGAGCAGACATGATTTCAGTAGGTTTGAGAAAAGAAACAGCTATTGAAATCTCACCTTCAATTCTATAGCCTTTTACATCAGGCCAAAGTAGTTAATCCTTCTGCAGCATGTGTCATTCACCTTGTAGCTGTGTGCTTGTTAAAGAAAAGTAAGAGGAGAACTGATAAAGTACTTTTAGTTCTTGTAATAACCATTTATGGACCAGGATTAAGATTTCTCGATGGGATCAAGATAAAGCATGTCAACCCCCCAGAAGAATGTACAATAAGACCAATGGGAACAGATCCTCCTATTTGTGTCTTATAAAACAAGATACAAACGGCCTCTTAGTCCGAGTTAACTTGTTGAAGTGTTAACAACCCAGCTATTAACTCAGTAGACTGCATATGCAGCACTCTCTTAATGATCCAAAGCTATTTTATACATGCAAACTTATTTTATGTACAAAAAATATTAATGCCAATTCAATTTTACTTTTCCCCAAATACTAGGTTAACACCTAACACTAGGAATGACTGCTGGTGTTATGTTTTTTAATGAGACTTTCCATATGTTATGCTGTCTAGGACAGTTTAATCAGAGTATTGAAGACTGACTGCATGTGAGATGATGGGCATGATGCTGAGTATAAAGAAATCTGGAATCAGATAATGAAGACCTCAGTGGAAGGCAAAACTTACACTATTTCTACCTTTTGCATTGTATTTTAGTAAGGTAAGGCCTTTTGGTCTGTCTAAATGCATACAGCGCTGGTCAGGTAACTCTTCCTCCTCCCAGCTACTGCTATCTGCATTATAGGGACAGTTCCAGTGTTATGATTTAACACTGATGACACTTTGGTGCTATCAGGAATGATGGAGATCAAAATGGCATCAGGAGATGCCATCTCTTGCATACCCTTGCTGGATCTGACTTCCCTACTCTTTGTTTTTTAAAAAAACTGTAAGCAATAAGCAGCCTTAGTGTGGAAGGAATACACTTTGCCATAGACATTAATTGCTTTTAAAAATAGAATCACATTATTCATGAGCGAAGGAAAAGCTGTATATGCTCTATGTTTGGATTTCACTCCTGCCTTTAATAACAAAATTGTCTCACAAAATCGTAATCTCAAAATTAATTCAATTTGACTTGGAAAAGGAAACTTGTCATGTAGATTGAAAACTAACTGCAATATCACAAACAAAGGCTAATAGTGAATATAAATATATCCCATTCAAAACCCATTGAGGAATGATATCCTTTAACAAATTAGTGAATGAGAGGAGCAAATGTGATAATTGTCTCTTGGCTGAAACTCAGGACTGGAACAGAAAGTCTCTAGGGTTAAAACACAAGGTTGCTCTGCAGCCTGAACTGTAGCTGGGGGCTGATAACTCATCTGCTCTGCAAGTCGAGTTGCTAGACAGTCTTTTGTCTTGCACACAGCAGTAGGTCATATAGATAGTATGTATGCTGCTGAGATGTACAGATACCGGGAATGAAAACAAACACCCAAGAAGACAAAGAAAAAAAAGTGCAAGCAAGAATAACAACCTGACCCCAAATCTCACAAAAATAAAGAAGATCACAGGTTCTTTTTACCATCCTTTGATTGGATCAGGCTAGGAAAACAACAAAATGCAATGTAGTAAAATTCATAGTAAGATGGTGGGGAAGCAAATGGGTGTAATTTAAAACATATTCACTGGGAGGCAGGAATGTGGGAAGCATCACAGCTGAAAAAGACCTGTGGGTGATGACAGACAGCAAAACTATAGTGGTGTGAGGGTCTTGCAAGATCAGGCTAGGTATATGACAGTTCAGTTGTGAAACAAATAATCTCATGAAGTGACCAAAATCATTCTAGGCAGAATATCCCATTTTCCATACACTCATTTCTTGAAATGTCTAAAAGATTCAGGCATTTTATGAAGTGACTGATGTTACTGTTAGCATCAGATTTTTAATCCAGGTGCTATGGGTATCTTGTGGTACTACTGCTGTGAACAATCAAATCATCTGCAGGAAACAGTGGCCTCAGCAACTGCTTACTGAACTGGACATAAATATACAAGGTAAAACTTTGGCAACATGCAATAGTTGTATATTTTACAATATGTACTTATATGTACATATTACGATATGTACACTGTTGTATCATAGTGTCTCTAGAGGCTCCGGCTGGGCACCACATAAGGTCTAATGTCACCGGGGCCCAACAGGAAGTTCTCTGAGCACGGATGAAACCTGGTTTGTCTTCATTGTAGATGCCAAGTTGAAGGATGATACTATTACCTTGTTCATCAGTTTTTTTTCCTCTACACAGATGCCTATTTAGAAACCACTTGCATCCAAAACCTCACCCTCTGTAGGACTCAGAATCATGATCCCTCCCCTCTCCAGCTTATTTCAAAACAAGTTCAAAGCTTTTTAAGGTGGGGATGGGCTGACAAACTTAAACGCAAACTGCAGAGTTGCTTAAGCCTCATTTTATGAGGTAAGTAGACTAAAAAAGACGGCCAACTGAAAGGACAAACTATGCACATGTCTGCAGATAATTGTGCAGGCAGAAAGGAGCTGGGCGAGACATATTAACTGAAGTGCTGGTAGATCACAACTACATAGCCTTTGTTCAGTTTGAAGCATGGACAAAGATTGCTTATGGCAGCCTGAAAAATGCTCTGAAAATTCAGAAATCATGAGGTGCCAAGGACTATGACAGAGGTCTGTTTGATCAGAGACCTGACTGACTGGCATTACTTAACCTGAGCTGCAACACAGCACAGTGACCCGTTCCCACTGATTTATGCCAGAGCCCTTTAAACATGGAGTCGTCGAAAGGCTGTATTAAACTGTAGAATAATCTTCTTTAAAAAGTAGCAGGGGAGCCATTGCTAGAAAATGTATTACTGGGCAGAGCATTAAGAAATACTCATTTCAAAGTAACTAAACTCCATGCATTTGCAAGTAGACCACAGGCTGCTCCTGTGCGATCGGAGCTCGGGAAGGTGCTCTCTGGAGGCTGCTGGTGGGGAGGCACTGAGCTGACACGTCCTGTGTTCACCTGGACCTCCTGTGCAGAGAGAGGCTATTCAGAAAAAACAAAGAGAGCCCCCCTCTCCCTCCCACATATCCCTGAAAGTTCGACAATTCTGACATAAAACTGATGAGCACGTCTTGAAATGGTGGCCTGCCTTCTCCTGCTAAATGGATTTACAGATAATCACCAACTGGTTCTTTTGTGAATCAAACTCTTTGACACTAAGCAAAGTGATTGTAGCAGGTCTTCTGAGAACTAAATGTAGTTACCTCTGATGTTGTTTTTAAAGTAGTTGTTTACAGGGTGTCGAATAGTAAGACTGTGTATGATTCATAGCAAATAGCAGCATACCAGAACTTTAAACTCTCCTTGCATTGTAATTTGCCTGCTAGCTTGCTTGGATGGAAGGAGAATATTTATCTTTTTGCTGTAAATATACTTTACATTTAGCACTTTTTAAACAGCAAATGTAAAATATAGCATAGCAACTTCTGTTAACTTTAGTATAAACTGCATTAATCAAGTGCCTTCTGTACCATATTCTCCTTGCATTTATGCCCCAAATTGACCATTCTTTTTGTCATAGAAAACATTCACAAATTTTCTGGTATGATTTCTTTTTCTTTTTTCTTTTTAATATATATGGTTTGAATTCCACTTCAACAACCTTGATACACATAGTCTAGGACATTTTGAAATATATACAACCAGTTCCTTCTTTATTTATTGAATTGTAACTGCCCAGAACTGAATAGAGGATTCTGTTGTATTTGCCATGGTACTGTTGATGATGTAGGACCTAATTAAAATAGCACTGCTAGCATGATGTACACATGGCTGCACAGCTGTATTGCAATTTTTTTCTGTCCTTACACTTACAGGAACTGTGTTTATGCATGGGGCTAGCAGCTCTTTTGAACAGCTTAGACAAGAGAGACATATACTGATTTTTTCATAGGTTATTATTTCTTACCTAATGGAACAAAAAGACCTCTTCTGCATGGGGCAAGCATGTCATATACTCTGTGTAGAGGTACTTAGCTGCTTCCAAGAACACTCCTTATCCTGAACTCAGATTAGTGATGGCAGAAGTGATCTAGAAAGGACTGGGAGAGGATATGTGTACCTGCTTCCTGGTCACTGGCATAAACGTGGGACCAGGAAAGTGGGGATGAAGAAACTGGTCAAGCTCTGTTTCCTACAGAGGAAATCTATTTTACCTATTGCACCAGGAGCTAGAATAGAGACTGTGGATCTACCTCCTATTCAAAGCTGAAGATAAATTTCTTCATTAGGCCAATCTTTTTTAAAAATCTGTTTACTTGACTTGATATTTGGCAAAACAGAGATGAGAGCTGAATTGTACTCTTGATAAGGAGGTCGTTTACAATATTTTTGCTAATTAACCCTCTTTACCTCTGCAACATGCATACACACACACATACATACACATTCACTCACTCTGCAGAATTTTTCAAAATCCTTTTGTGTAAGTACCATTCTTACTTTGCAGTCCTGTGCTGAACTTCTTTATTCAGCTCTCTGAGATGAAAAGAGTTCCATGAAATCACAAATAGGTTTAATTAAATTTTATTTTTAAATTTTAAGTGCAAATCAGAGCTGAGATTTATGCTTGTATCCATGAAATTCTTTGACCTCAAGCTGACTTTCAGATCTCTAAAGCACACACCACCAAAATGAAATTAATTAGAGTACCATGGGTTGTCCTGGAACTCAGAATAATAGCAAAATTTATCCGAAATGCATCCAGTGAAATGTTTGATGTGTCATTCTATTTAGCAGTCATAGTTTGCAGAATTTCATCTGTCCACTTTCTTTTTTTCCTAGTGAAAGAAATATAAAGGCAGAAAGACAGCTTTAAAATTGGTACATAAAAAAGTAAAGAGAATACATCACAGAACTGTTTTTCTGCTATTGTCGTTCTAAATTTTAGAGTAAAGAAAAATATTTCTTTTTCATTAAATTAATTTATTTCCATGTTTTTCTCTCTTTTCCTCTCCTATCCCAATTATTCTTTTCTTTTTATAATGATCTTGTTAAGTACCTACAATCCAGCTGTAATCTGTTGCCACAGCAGTTGTACAGCTGAAAAGAAAACATTACTGAATTGTCAGCATGTTTTCAACTTCATTAAAGATGACAACCTGGTAATCAGCTATACAGGCTATATTACCATAGTTACAGGGAAATCTGAGCTATTTTCCTGCCATTGAATCTTCCTAACAGCAACCAGCATACTCTAGAGTTGAGTTGCACAGCTCATGCTTTCATGTTTCATGAAAACTGCTTTGAGAAAACTTGGAATATGCTTTCACAGGTCTCCCTTGAACAAAGACTCCTGAACCACTATTTAAACTAATGGGAGAGTGTCAATGTAATTGTGATATATTTATTGAGGGTTAATGGTTTTAGAGTAAAGTTTGAACTGCTTTTCCACTGAATTTAGCAACTGAAATTTGTCAGAAACAAAAAGTCCTGCTCAAAGAGAATTAACTTTGTGTATTTTGTTGAAATTTCATCTTCATTTCACTAGATTGTGGTCTTTTGGAAATTTTGCATTGCATAGGTAGGTAATTTTGATTTTTCTATGATTCCACCAGCACAAAGAATGATACTTCCAACAGAACTGTCTTGTAAGAATGCATAAGCTAAAATTGACCCAGCTAGGAAAAACTAGTATAGGCAAGGAGAAAAAAGAAAAACTGGAGAATGACAATAACATAAGGTGACACCTACATGAGTCAAAAGCCACATTTGACTTCTTTCCATAATCTAGCCATTTATGACTAGGGCTTTCTTTCTTTAAGAACAAAGGTATTTTAGGAAGGATATGGTAGAATAAATGAATTGATGTCAAGTTTGAAGATATTCATGGAAAGCTTAAGGGTCAGAAAGTAAGAACATATAAAGGTGCTAATGAGAACAAAGTCAGAGTCCAGCCAGAGTTTATGAAGTTTATCAAGACAACCATTCCTGACAGAGCAAAATTGAAACATGGGAAAGGAGACCAATTGTTTCCCAGATATGAGCAAAGCGCTATTTTCTATAGGGAGTAGGAAGGAAGAATTCTGAAATTGATGCAAAGAGATTCTTAGGAACAATTTAACAGAGAAAGTCAAAAGGATATGCAAAGCAAGTAGTTCTCAGGCATTTGGATAAATTTAAATGGCAAAATATGTGTGGAAGGAACAAGGAGACAACAGCTGTGGTAGTCAAATGAAACATCTCTAAGAGATATGAGAAGGCAGCTTCGGACAGGGGAAAGACACAATGGTCATGAGTATGTGAGCAGAGAAAGAGAGGAGAGGCACAGAAGATGACTTCCTAGGTCATAGGCATCATTCATGACATATATATATATGATAAAGAGCTGTACAGCCAAAAATCAGGTGTATCAAGGAAAAGAAGTAAGAATGCAACACCAAGATGTGAAAAGCAATTGAAGAAAAGCATGTGGCAGAGCGCAAACACAGTTAGTGTCTGCCAGATACATAATTCAAAAAAACAAACAAACAAAAAAGCCCCTGGGCAGTAGGCAGGGCTTCTTACCAAACACTAGATGTTCTGAGACCAAATAAATTTGTTGTTGGCTAGAGGCCTCACATATTTCTGATCAAAAGTCCCTAGACAAGAATACAGATAGCATACAAATGTGGCATATCAACAGCAAGCATCTGACACATTGTGTATGTGGTGTGCATGCACCGATTGCCTGGACTTGTAGTGAGTGTGCAGACCAATTGGACAGCACAGTCCCAGTGTTTTCAGTGCACTTCAGCTAAGTTGAACTTGCCCTCAAGAGGAGACAAAGCTACACTGTGTGTGGGCTGTGACCATTTGTCTCAGATTTCAAAATGTCCACCAGCCCAAACTCATGTCTTTCTGGAAGATGGAAAAGGCAAGAGAGTAAGAAAGTTGTGCCAGTGTTGTCAGATATGGACATTCATGAAGTGTGTAAGTACAAAGCATTCTGCACAGCATGGTACATAGGCACAGAGAAAAATAAAGCCCAGGTCCTTTCAGAGCAATGATAAAGAATTTAGCAACAGCATAACCACTTTCACTTTTGCTGCAATGCAGCATAAGGAAATGTGCTTATGCCACATGGTTATGCTATCTGAATTGGTCTGCAAGAATAGGCAGAACAGCTCAGAATATCAGGTCCAAGCCATGACATTCATATGGTTTATATCAGCAATGCTGATAGAGTCATGGAGGCATACTGAGGAAATGCAAGGTTAGACGTAAGTACAAGGACAAATACTATAATCTTGATATCTGTGTGATAGCTGTGACAGCAGAGCCACTTCTGAGAGCATTTGTCTTCACATCATGAAGTTTGTTACCAATCGTACTGTCTATGCAATGCCTGAGAAGTCATCTTACAGCAGAGACAGTTGAGGCAGCATTTCTTCATGCCTTTAAAAGGTACATGACATCTCCCAGACTCCAAGGACTCAAGCTACCTCCAAAAGCAGTCTGACTGGTACACCTGCCACAATGGCTGACATCAGCAACAGGGGCTGGAGTGGGAAAGGAGCAGCAGCAAGCAGCTGAATATAATGGAAAGAGGGGGAAAACTCAGCTGCAGAGACTGCTGACACTGACGTGAGCTAGGTAGGCATAGGCGCTTTGGAGCTAGCAAAATCAGTTAGCAAAAGTAAGGAGATGGTCTCTGCTGAGCCTGAGCTACCGTGCGGCTCCCTCTCTGCTCTGTCTTATGCTAGACTGCGTGATCATACAGGACACAAGACACTTGGGACAACTGTCTCACTTGTCTTTTCTTCGTCTCTGCAGTCCGGGTACAGTCTACTCGTCCTAAAGGGCCTCATTTACAAGGGCTCCTCAGCAGTCACAGTCTGTGTCTGGATACTGTGTCAGCATGGACAAAGAAGTAAATGAAGTGCATGCAGTAGTCTGTCTAGAAGACAGCTCTTCCAGAAAACACCTTCTGGTATATTTGTATTGCACCTGCACAAGTCCAGAAAAGGTACAGTGAAATATTAGATGGAGTAGAAGTCCTTGCTGTTGACAATCTACTATACAGAGACACTTGGCAAAAATCTAATAGCACTACTCGTAAGATGGAGTGCCATCTAAAACTGAATCATAGCAAAATAAAAATTGGTGTTGTGTGAGTTACTTTGATCAGACCTTGGAAAAAACATACATCTGATCCTGTTTAAAAAAAATGAAAACAATAAAACATTTTAAAGTCTCCAACTTTTCAGAGGAAAAAGTCAGAATCCATAATAATCACACTGGTTTACCTAGCACAGGTTTAATACAGTTCTCTGCTATGGAGCCAAAAGAAAAAAAGAGGGAAAAACAAAAAGGGCAGGTCATTGTCAAGGTCTGGTGAGAACTTTGAGAACAAAGGGGCTATATCATTTTCAAACAGCAATAAATGACAGCAATAAAATCATCAAATGCGTTCCAGGGTATGTTCCTAGAGATTCAGGCTATGACACTGAAACGGTAGATGGACAAAGCAGTTTTTTTACAGGAAAATGCTTTGGGGGCATAAGGATTGAGAGTGTAGAACTATAGCAGGAAAATTATGCTCAGATAGAAGAGGATTTACCATTGTCACTGGATGTCAGTACATACTGTGCAGTATAGTTGAAATAGATCACAAACCTTAGGGGATATTCTTGACAAATCTTTAGCTTCTGCACCATCTAGACTTCACACATGATCATAAACCTACGAAGGTATGACTTCAAAGTGAAATACAAGCCCGGAAGAGAAATTCTTGCAGCAACATGTGCTGGCATCTGCAAATAAGGGAGCAGAAATTCTGAGGAAAAACAGAGAGCATCAACATAATGAATCTTTTAAAAGAATAGGTCAGGACGGCTTGCCGAAAATCAAGTTCTCCTGGCATAACAGGAATTTTGGAGTGTAAAAAACAATGTCAACCAGGAAAATGAAATGAAAGAAAACAGTGACATTGAAGGAAACTCCTTCCAGCCATCTGAAAAGATTTATGAACTTGTCAGTGGTGTTATGGGAAGTCTCAGAATTAGATACCTTCACTCCAGCCCTTGTACTAACAGATGATGTACTTTAGAGAGCCTAGCAGAAATGGATAACTGATCTAGAGAGGATACTCTTAACCTGCCACTAGATTATTATTGTAAAAATGTTTCTGAAGTAGCTCCAGTAGGCAATACATCCCTGATCTCTGGACTTAGTGACACAAAGATAATATTCACCAACTAAAGCATCAATAATGAGCTCACTTCACACAATGAACCGCAGGACACATTTGAAAAATTTCAAAGCAGTGGCATTTCACTTACACACACGCACACTCACACACACAGAACCAGCCATCTGCACTGCCCACAGTCCCGTGGGTGGCTGAAGTGCATATAAATCAGCAAGCAGATTCTGATACTGTTCAAGATGGTCAAAAGTGCTACCTCTTTGTTTATTAAGCTGCTAAGATGCACCTCTGGAGTCAGACATTTCATCTTCACAGGCTCTAGCAAGCAGAAAGCTCAAAGCTGTAACCTCCATGTAAAGAGTACCTTTTCCTTTCCAAAGTCTCACATCAGGGTGAAATAAAACAGCTGAATGAACAGAGGAAAAAGGTGGAAATTCCATTCATGATAAAAATGCCAGTACACAAAATCTCTTCCAAAACACAGCTATATGGGTCAGTGCTGCTCTAGTAAGAAAACTGAACAGCCTGTGCTAGATGTTATAGAGCCAAAGAAGGGGTTCTTATCTGGGTGAAATCAGATGTTTAGCAGCTGCTCTTATTGCTATGAGCACAGCAAGTGATGACCATGCAAACCCCATGATGATGGGAGGGTGATTCCCAGCAAGCCACCCACCTCCAGGAGAAAATGGGTAACAGTTCACAGCAAATACATGTATGCTATATGGCTGACCCAGTGGTAATACACAGAAACACACAAAACAGCCCTTGATATTTATATAGGAGAAAATCCAAACCTAAGACTTGGAGGGACTACATCAACATCTGCTGGGGCGCCTCCCCTCCACGGCTTAACTACATTCATGACTAGCATCCTAAGCGTGGTTCAGACCTTATGAACTTGAGCTTTGTCTTGCCTATGAAAGCATACAAAGAGCTTTTGCTCAGAGGCTCCAAAGATATATTTCCTTACAACATTAGACACTTACTCCACACAGCAGTCTTCCTAAATGTAATGTCCCATGCCCAGCCTTGTCTTCGCTGTGGGAGGGGTGAACTTCACTGTCATATCAACCGAGAGGGCAATTTTGTCCCCCTGTATCTGGACAAGCAGTGAGGCAATTCATGGTCTGGACTTTTAAAATCTGATCAGGCTCTTTCTTGGTATGAAATACATTCATCTGTTTCTCCACCTGTCCTAAAGCTCCATCTTTTTTTGACAGTCTTACTCTGCCATGTATACATCTCCTTTCTAACACCTGTCTTCCTTGATTAGTCCTTGGCAACCTTTCAGGACCCCTCTTCAGAAAGAGGTGGAACAGCACCAGTCACACCCTCTGTGTGTCCAGAAGAATTCAGCTTACTCAGGAGGTCAAGCTCTAACAGCCCTCTGTGATAAGGTCCTCCAAATCTAACAGGCAGGATTTGGGGTACTGCCTATTCCAAACACTTCACCGTCGTAAAGCTTGAACTGTTTCCCATCACAGTTTGTCCATTCAAGGCAGGTACTGAGTGACACTTTGATTTATATCTTCTACAAGGAGTGATTCTGGCACAACACTGACAATTTATATGCTTAAACTTACATAATGGAGATATATAAGTCTGTAAGAAGTCTGAGTTTGTAAGAAAGGCCATGCTAGTACTAGATGAAAAGGTCTGTTTACTGTCTGCCAAAGGTGTCTGCTGCCTCCCAACAAGATTTGTTTAACTGAGTCACAGAATGGCTGAGGTTGGACGGGACCTCTGGAGATCATCCAGTCCAACCCCACTGCTCAGAGGAGGGTCACCTAGAGCAGGCTGCTCAGAGCTGTGTTTGTTTGGGTTTCTGAAGCACCTTTGCACATCAAAGGTTTAAACTGTGACAGAGAGCATTTTATTAACAAGACACTTTGGAGCTGGTATCATAATATTTGATTAATCATCAAAATTATAAATTACAGGGTGAAGGAAAGAATGCATTTCCAAAGGGATTTTTTGTGAAAAGGAAGATACAGAAGCAGACATTTTACAGCAACTTAGGGTCTTATTTGGAAAGCCAATATGCAAGAGAGGCAATCTGTCTAAGGAATTAGGTCCCAATTCTGATGAGTGTGAAACTGTCGTGTCAGCTTTGCCAGCTGAGCAGAACAGACAACAGAGCCCAAGACTCAGTGAAAACATGAGGCAGTTTTTAAGGGCTGTTGTAATTTGTTTTCTTTGTAGCTGCTTCCAAAGCTAATAAATAGCTCCCTGACTTTTTACTTTTTTATAGGATAAATAGCTTTTATCATTATCTTTTCTTCCATTTTAGGAGTTATTTCAGGCTGGTCAGACAAGTACTAAATATCTTACTCCAGGATGGGAAAGGTGCCTGGAAGGGGCCAGCGGTATTCAGAGCACTTCTCAACTAACTGACAAGAACTGGTAATGCAGGTTGCCAAGCTGGTGGGTAGAAATATCCCTTGGTATCAGCCAAAGGCAGTGAGCACGTAGCAGGGAGACATGGAGAAGGCTTGAGACCTGAGCATCGTACTGACTTTGACACCTGACGTTATTCTTGGTTGACAGCGTGACTCACTGGTGTGACTCAGACCTGCAAACCCATCATGGATGTGTAAAGAAATACTTTGTGACAGACTGAATTCCTCAGTGACAGTTCCACTAATGCCCCAAACTCCCGGGTTCTGCTGTGAGACTCTCCAAATCCCCATGTAATACATGATAAACCAATTAATCAGTAGGACCTCGAAGACTGGCATCTGCAGATTCCATGTTTATGGCAGAGTGTGGCAGAATAATGTTTTATTACAGTAATTCATGACGTTAGGTTTCTAATACATTGTTTTTTTTCAAGAGTGGCCTAGTAAGCAATGCCTAGAGCTTCTTGGTCACTATTAATATGTGCCAACCCCAAGCTGCTGAGAACAGAATGTCTTTGAAAAACTTCATTAATTCAAAAGCCCATTACACTTATTTCAGGCTGGTCTGATTCTGGATCACTGTTTCTAGAAGCCAATGCAACAGGAAGGAAAATGATGCTGTCAGTTATCACAGAAAATGCGATTTGGGAGAAGACCTAAAGGTTCTGACCTTGCCACTGTTGGAGTTGATATTTATTCCTATATAACACCATTGGTGTCCATTCTTGTCAGTGCAGATAAGACGAAAGCCTGGTATATTAATCTGAGTTTCCCTGTGTGGAAGCTAAAGTGAGGTTAGGCCATTCAAGATAAGATGACAAGAAGTCTCTGAAGCCAGATTAGGCCAGATGGCTATTAAATGATGGGTACCTGCTACTTGGAATATATATATGTGTGTGTGGGTGTGTGTGTGCGTGTGTGTGTTTGCACACATACACATGTGGTAAAATTTGGTAAAACAGATCTTTCCGGTTGGAGACTTCTAAAGTATTTTTTTTTGAAATTCACCTCATACAAAGGTCTTTGGCAGGTCGTCTTTGAAAAAGAAAAAAAAAAAACCTTTTGTTTTAAAAGCAGTTTTAAGCCCATTATCTTCTTTTTAACTGTTCATACCATACTATGGCTCCTGTAAATAAACTATCTGATATCTTGAAATCATCTTTTCCCAGACACCAGCGTGTCCTGCACCATGCTCATGTGCATGTGCCATGTCCCTAGCTTTATTTCCCCTTGCAAGCACCCAAGTCATCCAGACCTCCTCACAAATTTTCTCTTTCCAATAGAAAGTGTCAGCAGCAAACAACATGTGCCGATGGCACTTCTGCAGATAGCTGCACACAAAATCCGAAGCCTGACGGTTACCATGGGATTCTCTCATTAAGCTTTTACTGAATATACTGTATTCTTCAATGTTTATTAATCTCTGCTACTCTTCCTCCCCAACCCCAAATTCTCCTGCCCTCTGTGCAAGAATGTTAACTGTATCAAATCACTGCAAGGGTAAAGGATATATTATGCTTCAGCATTCAACAGTGAGCTTCCATTTGGTTTGAAAAATCTCTTCTCTCAAATCTTCGCCAAATAGGTATTGCTGTGTATTTTGGAAAAGAGAAGAAAATCAGCTACTGCATCTGTTGTTATTTATGAATAATAATCAAATCTTTGAACAAGGAGGATACATAATGTGCCCTCCTGCTAAACATTGGGTAGAGTTTTCATTTTCACTAAGAGCCCTGCATGTCCTTTTAGCAAAGTAAAGGAGCCTTAAAATGGATGTGTTTTACACTCTCACTCACTTAAAGGCCCATTTACACTTGCAGAAAAGTATGAAAGGGTGACGGTAGTAAAGATGGCCCAGGTTATTGTGTTATGTGAAACAGGCATTTCTATTTTATACACATGTGCTGTGTGCCCAGGCTTACAGCTTTGATACAGGAATGGCTCCCTGGGGAAGACTTGGCTTTGCAAAACATTAACTGTACATAGGCATCTTAGAAGAAAGATTTCTGTCCATTTGGATCGTACAAAGACTACAGCGTAGCTGGATATACTGAATCCCCTAGGGAGGCAACTGTGACATTTTAATGTGCACCTTGTTTTACCTAAGATGGTAGCACTAAGAAGGTTTTGTTTTACACTTAGTCCTCAGGTAAAGGAGCCTGAGTGACAGATTTTTCTTCTGTTGTCCAAATTTCTAGTACCCTCCAGATATGTCAAAAAAGATTGTCAGCTATAGCACGGTTAGCCAGCTATGGGGTGCCTGTTTCTAGACAGCTGCTAGCCTAAATCAGGTTTACTATGCAGGTCCCAGGTGTTTCATATGTTGTGAGACAAAGCTGTGGCTGCTGTAAGCCTGCAGTAGATTTTAGAAAGCTGGGAAGGGAATTATTGTGACTTGCTGCTGGCAGATTTCTGTTCATGTGTTTGCTCACATTCTTTAGGATCTTACGAGAATTACCAGTGAATTCAGATAACTGACAGGATCTTAGTTATAATTAGTAGCAGCTTCCCTTCTGACACACAGGAAAGGCTAACAACATCTTTCTTAGGGCAGAGTTGTTATGCTATACTCCAGAGAGGTATTTTAAAAAATCCATTTTCTGGCAAAAAGCCTCTCCCACTTGTTTGGGACAGATGGCAGAGGAAGGGATTCTGAAGTGATGCAGTTAGAGGGTAACAAAGTATTGTACAAACTGTAGCAGTGTGTAGGCTGTTATAGATCAAGAGGTTTTATTTGATATTACTGACACACATCCATTATATCAGGGCCTCAAGTAGAAATGACCAGTTGCAAAATAAGCATATCAGAGCAGATGTGGATGGAATTTCTGTCTTTTTCTCCATGCAAGTTGTGAAAAATCTCAGGGAAATTAAGAGTATAATGCATTTGGAATCTTGAAACTTGAGAGCTGAATCCAAATTAATGTATTTATTTAGCCTGACTTGTGAAGTGTACCTGTCCACAGGGTCTAATCACAAAGAGCACTGATTTTCAAAGGTCCTTCTGTTCCATTTCAAAGGAATTTAAAAATGCAAATAAGCATTAGTGGGGCTTTCAAAAAGGCCTAAAAAGCTAAATACCCATGAGGAGTTTAAGATTCACTGACTTTCAGCGAAACTGAGGGTCTGATTAAAGGTTAACTCTCCTCACTCAAATGACATGGGGAAAAAAGTACCTGGCGGCATGGCTTGGGCTGCTGAGTTTCTTTACAGCTGCAAACAACCCTGTGATGTCTATTTGAGGTGGCCCAACTTGGAGGGCCCTTCCCAATCTGCATCTTCCCAGGAAGTCCTGTAGCTTCATCCACCAATAGATCATTCTAGGAATCTGGTCTCCCTTTCCTGCCTCAGTTATGGACAATACAGATGAAAAGTGAAATGTAGAAAAGGAAGAAGTCAGGAAAAAAATGGAGTGATGAACTTCCTTTGTACAAAGCCTGGAGCACTTAAGAGAATGAACCACAGTAAAGGGGGCAGGACTGGAAGATGATTTGGGGGAGTAAGCAGTCGGTCTAGTTAAACAGAGTTTAACAACCTGAGTTAAACAGAGCTTCAATCCATAGTTTGGATGGCTGCCAGGACTGAGGAGATTTTTTCAGTGTAAATGGTCAGGAGATCTGAGCTTGGGGATGGCTTTTGAGACTGATCTTGATAGTTAACACAGTAGTACTTTGGTGTTTTACAATACTTTTTCATCAATTTTTCTGGCTATTTCCTTTGATTATTTCTAAATGTAAAATGTACTCACCAAAATGGGGAAATATATGATAATAAACAGGTAATAATTAGTAGTAATAAGAACACTAAATAATTATGTATGTGACTCGAGGTGTGTTCACATCCATAAGAGGCTGGATGTTATTTAGAGAATAAATTCAAGTCCAAACAATGATCAAGACTTTCTCAACTACAAAGTGCACCCTTGTTACAGCTTTATGGCTTTCCTAATACACAAGGCTTGGAGTGTAGTCCATGCTCATCAAAACTAAGTGAACTAACCCTTGAACAAATGCAAGGCCTCTCAGGAGCTAGGCAAGATAGAGATTTGCTGCCTCGAATACAAAAGCTAGAGCCAGACGAAAGCCTAACTGCTTCTCTTCCAAGAATGGCATTGTGAGCTAAACCAGAGAGCTGGGAAGAGATTCTTGCAGATTCAGACTTGCTGTTCCTGCTGGTGTTGGGGAGCTGAGGACTCTTGAGTGGCAGCATTTGCTGCTTTTGGGACCTGCTGGTGTACAAACCAGCTCAAGCTGCAAGTGCAGGTTTTTGGAGTTCCCCCCCGCCCCCCACAGGAAAAGCAGAGTGCAGCGTGGTAGCTTTTGCTGCCATTCCTGATTGCCTCTCCTTGAAGACCTCTGTTTCACAAATGTCTAGAGCTGGACCTGCTAAGATGGCATAGCACCACTGACACACTGGCTGTTTTGTCACTTAGGACTTGGAGACCCTTGTTATTTTTAAATGACACCCACCAAGGGTTCAGTTTCATTATTTAAAATGCCCATGAGGACTGAAGCTGTCATGGGGCAAGAGCCTCAGGTGTCCAAGCTTGAGAAGGACAAGCATGAAAGAAGCAGTACTAGTTTTTCATATATTTCCCTTTACTCAGAAGAACACAGGTTTGTACACATGAGCTTTGAAAAGAAGTGACTGTTGGGGTGGGAGTCTCACTTGGACAGTTTTCTCAGGAACTATATTTCAGGCTGTGAGATAACAAACAGAGAGGCATTTGTACACAGGAGAAACTCCAGACTGAGTGATGCTTTTAGCATCTGAGTTATTATACATTATCTGTATTAGATATCCAGAAACACTGGACTTTATTAGTCTGCCTTTTGAGGTTGTACTTTATCTCTCTGCTGATGAATTAATTTGCTCAATGGAAAACTTTCTGAGTCTGAAGAGCTTTGTGCAATTGAGCAAGAAGCTAGAAGAACATGAAATACTTAGATTGAGAATTGTATGTTACAACTAATACTTAACTTTTATTTAAAAAGGGAAAAGAAGTCACATAGCAGATTCTCACTATCATATTGGCCAAATAACTATGCAAATGTCTTTTTGATTCCTTCTTAATACTCATATTTTGCAGAAAATTTCCCATGGTGCTAATCCCCCTGGGGTGATGTTCATTCACATAAAGTGAAGTATACAGAAGAGTAGGAATGGCTGAAAGATTTTACTGGCACACATATGGCAACAAGCAACTTATGTAGATCAGCACAAATGAGTATAGATAATATTTTTTATCACTAGAGCATATATTTTGCAAATGTTAAGCATGAAAGGGGAAAAGATCAGAAATTTTGTAGAGGTCATTTAACTGTTTACTAACTGGAGCTGACTGTTGCAAGCTTTTATTTTTCAAGCAAAGTAGATATTCAGACATTTTAATTACAAAAAGTGAGAGCCTCACTTCCCACTGAAATAAAAAGCAAAATTCCTACTGACCTTAGTGGAGCTGGGATTTCATCAACTGCAGGAGGCTCAGAGAAGGGAAAAATAATAACTAATACATTTTAGAGATTGATATTATTCCCCAAAACTCTTTTAAGGATAATGTTTTATTCTTACTATATCAATTTTGAGACTCTCCCAGGACAACAAGCAAGGTTTTTGCATCCTCTTCAGATGCTGGGCCTATTTCCAGTTAGTATTAAACATAGCTTAAATGAGAGATGAATCACAGAATCACAGAATAGTTGGGGCTGGAAGGGACCTTTGGAGAACATCTGATCCGATATCCCTGTGCAAGCAGGATCAACTACAGCTGTTTGTCTAGGACCGTGTCTGGCTGGGTTTTCAACATCTCCAAGGATGGAGCCTCCACAGCCTCCCTGGGCAACCTGCTCTGGTGCTCACTTACCCTCACAGTAAAAAGGTATTTTCTTATGTTCAGAACAAACTTCCTGTGTTTCAGTTTGTGTCCATTGCCTCTTGTTCTGTCACTGGGCACTGCTGAGAAGAGTCTGGCTCTGTCTGTCTATTATAAACTAGACCCGCGGCTAGAACTAAATATTTTATATCTAAGGCTAAAGCTCATTGTATTTTAGGGGGTGGGATTCTCCAACCTGATAGGAAGAAGGAAACACTTTTTGGTGGTTGATGCAAAAATAAAAAAAAATAAAACAACAAGATTACAAGAATACTAGCAACTACTTGTATTAGTGGAAACAGTCCTAAGAGAGAGAAAAACAAACAAACAAAAAAACCAGTGGACAGAATAAAAATGGAAACATAGAGACAAATGGTGCTGGGCATACATTATGTGGGTCTCCAAATATGGCCGGTGTTACTGCCACTTACAAAGTGACTATGAGCTGCCTTTCTTGATCCCAAATATCTTTGCAGAAGCAAGGAGCAGCACACCATCAACATTCCTGTAGTCCCAGGACTGTTATTCCTTTAAGTCAGGGAGGGGTGTTCAGTATAGGTGCCAGCTCCTCATTCATGTTGTCATGATTTCTGCTAACATTTCATACTTGTTTCTTGCAGTTCTCTCACTTATCTTTGCACCACAAACTTTTTGATTGTACTCAGACCTTTACTGTGATTTTACACTCTTCTAATGTCTTCATTAGTCTTTAAACGCTGTGCTTTCATTCGTATTGCCTCCAGTGCTCTAATGCCTTCCAGTTTAATGGATAGGATGGAGTTTTCAAAATCCAGAGGAGACCCTCACATGGTGCAGACTATTATGCCTGTCATTGTCACTGGCATTTAGATCATCTATCTCTCTTGAGATGTCGTTCTTACTGCCTAAAAGTGGGATCAGATTTTGGGCCAGTGCTGAAGATGCCTGAAAATCACACATGCACTGCATGTGCATATGCAATGAACACATGAGAACTTTTTTTTTTTGATTTAGAGATTCAGTGTTCGTGATAGTTTAAAAGCCATCACGGAACTGTAAGAAAAAAAGATAAATCAGAATATAAATACAATTATTCCTCTAAACGAGACACAGCACTTTCAAAGTGTGGTTTCTTTTATTCTCTGTTTCATTTCTTTGTCTTTCTTTCACAGACCTCTCTCCTGCCTGCACCTGCCATTTTGTAATGTGTGCTTATTATATTGTGGGTCATTTCCATATATTTACTTTGGTGTACATACTATGGCAGTATTTAAATAAAAGAATTATCTAATCTATGGAAAACAAAGTGAAACTGCTGACATTCTTGAAAATATCCTTGTGTTTTCCTGTATTTGAACTGTAAAAAATAAGGTCAAATGGAAGATGCAACAGTTACTTTATTTAGTGTCAACAGAGTTCATAATGTTTTCCATATCAAGCTTTTGTCTAAAGTTTAAGCAGGTACCTACATGTTTTGCTAGGCAAGACCTCACATCTATATTCTGTGGAGCAGACAATGAAAGCAAAGATTAAATGGAAAACATCTTTATATTAATTATATCTGGTTAGCATTTCTCAGGACCTGAAAGGGAATAAACAGAAGTTTTCTGCTATTGGAAGCTCTCAGTATAGTGCTTGAAATCATTAAATGTGGACAATTTACATTGTAACATGTCACATATTGGCATGGAAATACTTGTCAGAAATTGATGAATGAAACAGGAAGAATAATGAAGAAAAATGATAGTATATATACCCTCCAGAGAGGAAAATAAACAATGTAACTATTTGGTAAATAAATCCCTGTAGAACTCTTAGAAATGACTTACTGATTAATTGAATCAATCCATCAACCTTTTGTGATGGCATCAATTTGCAGTCCTTTTGATGTTGCTGTTTTTCCACAGCTACTGCTTTAAATGCCTTTAAAATGTAGGGTATGATATAATATATCTATATGGAGTGATCATAAGTGAATCGGTTACTTTAGTGAGACACAATTGGCTGATTTCTTACTCAACTCTCATATGCAGATGCTTAAATTAACTATATCACTTTATAGTTATACTCCGCATTTTATTTTTTTGCCTGGCTCCTTCTCCTGATGTTGTTTGGCACCCACTTTTTTGATTAATCAAAATTTAATAACAGAGTGGAAATGTGACATCATTTTTTCCCTTTTCTTAATATTGAAGGAATCTCATTTACTTTGTTTAAAATATAAACTCTTTTCAGAAAGGACTATCTTATTTAGGGTGGTCACACATGGCACATTCTTGTACAATAAACATCAGAAATCATAGTTATTATAAAAATAATGCCCACCTGAAAAATAAACACTTCAGGGCTTTGAATGTCTTAAGAAGAGGTATTGCAAAAACTAAATAGAAGAGGGAAGAGACTGTGTGAGTGTTTTTGTGTCCTCATCATGAAATACATTCAGATAATACCTAAGTATGACTCAGAGAAATTAGGAGCCAACATATAGCACAAATGCATATAGATGCATGAATATTGAGAATGCCATGTAAATTAACTCAACTGCACATACATATATGTTCTCCTATGAATAAAAAGGCATTCTAAATGCTCACATGTGCAGAAACCAGCCATTCAAATGCTTGCAAGAGGAAAAACAAAATCTGAGACAAATTCAGACCGATTGAAAGAGGAGTCTGATTCAGTAAGCAAGTTCTCAAACACATTTTATATGAACTTCCTTCTATATCACCTGTGCCTTTTCTAACTTGAGATATTTATGACTCTCTTTGTACTCACTGAACTAAGGATATAGCAAATGTAATTGCACATCTGAAAATGATTCCTACTAGGGCCAGCTGAATCTCGTGACCACTGTAACATTGTCAGCCTTTACAACTCTATTAAGTGTCTCACGATATCTGGGGGGTTTAGAGGATTTATGTAACCTTTATGCTTCATGTTATTCCAGCTCTGCACATACACACAATGACACCATCCCCCATTATGGTGAATACTGTCATTATATGAAAAGTGTGAAACAGTGGATGTGAAAAAGAGCAGTACAGAAGATAAGCAGGGGAAAGTATTGAGGCAGAGTGGGAGAAAGAAAATGGTACAAGAAGATGGGACATGGGAAAAGAAAGGAACTATATGAAATAAGGGATGCTGGAAAATGTCTGGGAGTCCAGAAGATTGTTGAAGAGCACAAGCTGAATGTGAACATGCTCCTTCACATTTAGCTCCAGCTTATCTGCCTGCAGGATAAAGAAAAGGTTAAGAAAGCAGTTTGATAACAGGTAGTAGTAAAGACCCTCTTTTGCTGGTGGATGTAGAGGTCTGGTTTTCTGTTTAGGAGATTTAATTTTGAATCAGAGGTGACCACATGCTATTTTTCGAATGATCAAGTTAGGCACTGCTGATCCTATCTACCCAAAATAATAATTCCAAGGCATTTGAAAGTCCTAAGAGCTAAGTCCTCCACTCAGCAGAGAACAGAAAAGATAATGTTTGATTGGACCTGATGAAAAAACTCTTTCGTAACGTCAACAGACTTTGGATGACGCTCATAAAAGACGGATTTATCAGTTGGCTTCTGAGACAGATAACTAATGAGATTTCTAAGGGGAGAATGTGTTTTGAAAAGACATCTCTTTTTTGCATGTGGAGAGAGGTGTAATGAATAATATGTATGATGCTACTTAATATTAGGTGCAATATCTTTCTTTCTATCACACCTTGCTATGTCCAGGTCACAACTCCAACTGACTGCTGTTGTCTCTCTTGGTAAAAGTCTGCACAGAGGGACTTGGCAGGACATGAGACCAAAGAGAGTTGATTCCTCTAGTCCATGACTGGGGATGAAGCTCATTAGTGAATACAAGAAGAAAGGGTCCTTTACCAACCCATTCTGTGTTGTGCCACTTCTATATGTGAAGAACTGCAGTCTAAATGGCAGTTTCTTTCATGAAATTACATTTAATATTGCGCATAGCTTGGGGTGGGTTGATTCGCATAACATCATCTGATCTACATTTTTCTCAAAGGAACACTGGACACCGTTATGCCTGCAGCATTTCTATGTATTGGTACTTTAATACAATCTGGCTCACCTTTAGTGTCTGTCTCAAGTCCACATACACTATATAGGAGCTAGATTCACATCAGCGAGAATACAAACTCAAAAAGTTTATCAGTTTTCTCTCAGCCTAGGTTGAAGAGACCCATCTGAAAAAAGAAACACACACATACACACAGTCTATACATGGGGCTTTCCAACCTTGTTAGAAAAATTCTCATCCTCTGATTAATTGCATTTAAAAAGAAAACAAAGAACTGGAAATAAAAATGTTACCAGCCTGAAGATTCATGCTGTATGAAATTTTGTTTTGCCTTGAAAAGTCTCAGTTATATTGGACAGTGAGTTATTGTTACTGTGCTCAAACTGATTGCCAGAGTGCAAATGATTAACATCTTCAGGCTCTGAATTATTAGCTACTCCTATCTGGATACATCCAGCAATCAACACAAGTTTTACCAGCCTTTTCCCAAATGCTATACAACAGCTGAGTATTGCAACCAGTGCTTAAATTAAGCAAGCGGGGGCACAAGACTTATCTCCTTGCACTAAAAATGTGAAAAGTAAAAGTGTAAAAGTGTCACTTGCACTGTAGTTATGATATTAAAAAAAACACAACAGCAATAACTAATGAATGCTCTTACTAAGGAAGAATCTTGGGAGAGCACAACCAAGTATCTTCAAATGCAAACAGTTCTGCTCTGCCTTTATTAACTGACCTCAGGCAAGCTATCAATATATGTGAGCTCTATAAAGGGGGTGTTTAAGACAAGATTTCATGATTTCAGTGTTGGGACAATGAACAACATATAAAGAAAATGAATGCAAAGGAAATATCTGTGTTACATAGCTCCCTCTTAACAAGGATTACTTATGCAATACATAATGCTGTTGGCAACTGTAAACCTAAAATTAAAATTCCTGATGAGTGGGCAAAAAAGATGTTTTCTAAGTGAAGAGTCTATTGCAGTCAGCCTTGTAAAAGAAACCTTTTAGCATCAGTGATAATGAAAATATGTGCTACCTATGACTGAATTAAAATGAAGTCGTGATCTGGCAATTTCTGTTCAATGCTGTCACATCCATGCACTGCACAGATCAGGATTGTCATCATGTAAATGTAATAGGATTATTTATCCTGCATTGTTGCCTAGCTGGGAACAGTAATTCTAAGTTTCCTACAAGTTGTGAATAGCAGCAGGGGGCCATGAGTAGCTTGGAAACCTATATTTTTCCATTTATTTTTTAAATGCAAATTACACTAGTCAAAAAAATCACTTTTGTTAAAAATACATTCAGAATTAACAAATGCAAAAAGAAAAGAAAAAAAGACACATTTGGATTGTATCTCTTGCTTTCTGAATATTTAAGTTTATAACAAAAGCCAGCCTAGAAAAATAACATTCTTTACTGGATTTTGAGGAGGATACAGCTGTACAAATCAAAAATGTCATCCAGATATTCTCACACTACTGTGCTCTAAACTGCTTCCAGAAGAGATCTGTCCACTGATCACTTAGTTTAGTACTCAACAGTCCTAAGTTCTTTTTAATGGTGGTGCTTTAACTGCAACTCAAGCAGGGTTATGAAAACCAACTTCATATATGTGTGTATATATAAATATATACATACAGTGTGCATGTGAATGTGTGTATATCTATTCTATATGTAATATATGAATACACATTTATCATTGTAATACTTAATAGTTATATGTGCTTCCTATTTCCTAAGCACTGTACAAACATTGACAATTCAAACCTCACAAAAAGCTGGTGAGGCATATATTATCCCCATTTTATAGATGGGGAGACTAAGGTACAGAGAAATTAAGGCCAAACTTTTGTAAATTAGTTAGACCTAAAAACTATGTATAGACACTTCAGTAAATTGTCTGACTTCCAATATTACTAAGTACCAGTAGATGCCATTTTGAGAGAAAACACTGAAAGGTATGAGAAAACAGCTTTGAAAACTGGATCACTGTTTAAGTGCCTAAACTGTTTTCTTTTTTATGCTAGAAAATCATTTTTATAGAAATACAATTTCGATTAACATTTGTACAGGGAAAGCTGAAATACCCTGATATGACATGTTCATCACATTTAAACTTTCACATGACATTTAATATTATATATCTGCTATGCTTAAGTAGAAACTTTCAAAAATTTTCAGGTTATGGGAAATATCAGCCTGGCACTTGGAGTTCCAGGAGTGAAAAGCAGCTCTACCAAGAATCAACAGAGACATCTAATTTCGGGTACCCATGTTTGAAAATTTGAATTTGGGATCCAAATCAGCCAAGAATGCTTTACTGGATGAGGCCAAACTGACTTGCCTAATTCATGTAGGAAATCATTAGCTGGATTTGGGATTGGAATCCTTGGCTCTATGCTCAAGTCATTTATTTCTTGGGTTATGCAGACTCTATTACTAGTTTTTCCTGTGTATTATATATACATACACATACACACATACATGTATATATAGATATAAATCTCACTGAATAAATGTAAATATAGATCCTGAACATGTCCCATATCTTATTTTCAGTGGCGAATGCCTATTCCTCTGTCATTGTCCAGAGTTACTGTTTGTGACACATTACATCCATGCAAACACAGCAAAGGGCATTGGTTTGTATAGGGATGGATAAGTGGAGCTAGCGCACAGGTCCTGGGAACTCAGAAGCCACAGGGACATGAAGGTTTGGTGAGCAAGGAAAACAGTTGCTTGGGGGCAGCTCGAGCCTTTCCAAGCACTCAACCTCCCTCTCACCCTCAAAAGCTATGTGGTGACCTAAAGTGTGATAGGCGCATGTGTTTGTGCTGGTTCTGAGTAAAGAAACAACAATGATCCAAGTTCCTGAAAAGGCTGAGAAAAATATTTTTTCCTCCTAATGAAAGCCACCTAAGTGCTTGAAAATACAGATCAAATTTAGAACAAAACATATGTTCCTAGGAGTTCAGAGTATTTCATGTACACATTGACCTACTAGCAAAATTCCCAAAGGCATTTTGTTGCCAACTACGTAACAGCACAGTTTTTTTTCAGCCACAATAATACAGGAAGATAAAATACACATTCTAACACACAACAGATCCCCCAAATATACCACAAAAAGGTCTCCAATACTTCATCAACTCAACTAGTCCCTCCCCACCCTCCCCCAACCAAAATGAAAAATAAAATATATGGTTCCCTTGTGGTGCAATTAGAAAAAAAAGCTCACTTTTACAGAGAATTTTCAGTTGAAATTAGATATAAAAGAGTAAACGTAGCTAGTACATATTCAGTTGGCCTTTGTTGATAGAAATCTGCAGATGTCTCTGTAGTTAGTAAAAGACATTTAGAGATACCTATAAAAGCACCTACAGTGCCATAAATAAAAACAGCGGGATTAAGAAGCACTGTTTCTGCTGTTTATTTCCAGTAGGTTCAATTATTAGTTTGTTACCCCTTTCCCCACCCCGCCCCCCAAAAGATCTAATTTCTTTTTCTTTTTTTTTATCATTATAAACTGTTTGTACCTTGACCACTGTGGAGCCTCAAAAGTAAAGCACTTTTCTGACAGCTGGCAGTTTTCTACTCAGTTGCTCTGGAGCCGAGGAGCAACAGAGCCTTATTCCCTGACATGAAAACAAAACAGAACAAAACAAAGAAAACCACTGACTTAGAAATCATTCAGAATTAACAGCAGCATGTTGAGCCTAAAGGACGTTACTTCAGAAAGCTTGCACTGAGTTTCTCTGATGTGCAGTGCAGTTGGGTTAAGGCAAGTATGAACTGTACAGCCTTCAGGGCAAACAACGCGCTGTCGAGTGACTTCCGTCGCAAGGTCATCCTGGTATTTTTAGTATTATGTTGACTAGGGAGACTTGATGCGGCCAGGAGTGTGAAGGGGCTCCAAAAGCACCGAATTGGGTGGGTTCATGTCTTAATCCAGATGGGCAGGACTGGTGGTGGCCAGGGTAGGGAAGAACCTGAAGACGTCACCAATGCCTCTGCTCTGACTCTCTGGCACCTGGTAGTGGGATGCTGAGAGGCAGGAGGTCCAAGGTGTAGGTCCTGGGCATCTCCCTCTGTACCTGGTAGAAAGAGGGGCTGACCGTGCCTGTTGTTTTTTGTCTCACTGTTCAATCAGCCTTTTTTTTTCTTTAAACACAAAAACTGGATTTTTTTGCTCTTTGTAGAATTTGGGGGGGCCATCCCGAAACAGTTTCTTAGACAGGTCCTCCAGCCCCTGTTGAGCAGTCCCCATGTTTACTTTGACCTAGGAAAGACAAGAAAAGAAAGATATTTTTAATCCACCAGAGACACATCTGATCACCACCCTGCAGCTCCTGTGGCCCTCTGCAAGCAAGTGTAAGCAGCCAACTGGTAACAGTTCGGATACATGTGGGATGAGGCCAGCAGAAATAGGAAATGCTATTTGCTCAGGTAATCTTTTGACTCTCTTTGGAACATCATCAAAGAAGTCAGGGTAGGTTTTCCAAGCCATTCCAGTCAGGAATAATATTTAGCTATATACTTTTGTCAGATTGCTGACCATGTATAGCTGGAAGAGGACCTGAATAATAATAATCCATCAAGATCAAGAATGCAGCAATCTTTATGAAAACAAGTGACACTAGGCAGAACAGAAAGGCTGAATAATGTGTGCATGGGTAAGTCGCCCCAGGGCTCAATCTCAAAGCAGTGTGCAGGTACGAGTGCCACAGTGTCTGTAAAGCTCATAAGTGCTGTGGTTAAACTTGCATTTTGTAACTCTGACTTTCGCAGTCTAAAACAGACAAGTTGTTGCTCATTGCTAGATAGGGTTTAGCTGGTGGTTTATTCAAATGAATTGTTGCCCATGATGCCTGAATTTCACAAACATGGGTCTTAGGAAGTCCAGCTCAAGGAAATAATATCATGGCAGATGTTTACTGCATGGACATGCTGAGTGTTGTGCTGGTTATACATTAGCTCCTGTTTTTTATGTCTTGCTTATGTTTCATTTTTGCTTCAAGTGAATTGTAAAGTAGGTACCTTCAGTTTAGTGTATGTGAAATCATCTGGACAAATATCTACAGCTTTAGGCTAGGAGACCAGCATGATGCATATGTAAATACAACAAAATACAACATAAAAGATGAGAACAGGTGCTAAGGCAAATGCACTAAAAAAAAAATCCCAATTATTGACTCAAATTTCCTTCAACATTTGGAGCAGGTTAGGATCCCTATAGTCGGAGACCACTGTAAAGTAAGTTCCTTCTAATGAAAACGCAATGCCTACAAATAGTTCTGTGTAGCATGAACATACATAAGCAAGCATACGTGTATGTGTGTATATATGGGTGTGTGCGTATAAGTGTGTGCCTATGTGTGTGTGTATGTATATATTATATGTACACATAATGTATGGATCCTCAGACTTCACAGAGTACAAGGCAAGCAAGCTTCACTTCAGGGCTTAACTGTTCTTGAACAATTTCTCCAGTGCATTAGGCATCAGTATCAGGCATGCAAGTTTTCTTTTTTTTTGCTTCAATTCTTTTTTTGAATGAACAAGTTTATTGTGAAAAACATAAAGAAAAATCTCTCATCCCTCCTCCCTTCCTACTGTTTTTAGAGCAGTGTTCATGCAGTGTAGTCTTGTTTCACAGACTGTGTTTTTTCATGTGCAGCAAAATCAGTGCCATAGAACAGCTTTTAGCATTTAGTCACCTTCCTCAGTCACCTCCCAAGAGGTCTCTTGACAATTGTCCTTGTGTTCTTGTCCCATTGTCTGGAAATGAGCACTGGCATCTTCAACGCAGAATGCCAACAAGCTGCTGTTCTGGACATCAGCCGTGGCACGCTGCGAGGAGGCACACGAGCAGCGGTTCTGTCCCCTTCTGTCTAGAATGCGTATTCGTTCTGAAGGGACTGTCTAGGCTTCTTGGCTTGTACAGCACAGAGCACACTGTTGGCACTTCAATAACAAGAATAGCCATTTATGTCTAGGGTAGATAAAAGTCATGACAACTGCCCTCCCCACTCCCAAACCAATGTTTTATTTATATCATATTTTTAAACTGAATATAATTTACTCCTTAAAAATAAGGCAATTTAAATTAAATGTGAAATTGGGACAGTTGATGAGAAGGAGAGCTGTGACAAGAATTCAAAGCCTAAAATACAGAGAAAAGAAAGTGAGTCTGATTCTAATAATTCTAACTATTTAAGGAAATAGTAGCCAGAGAGTCACCTCAATTCACTATCTATGGGCAATGCTTCCTTTTTCATAGATCAATTTAAGTATCAAACATCTTTCAATAATTCTTTTTTTCCTGTAGTGTCCTGTTCATTTACAGTAGTTTTATATAACTTATCAAGCTCCATGTTAATATGCTGTGTGCATTTAAATTAAGTTCAAACATTCTTATAAGTGCAGCTTAACTGATATTGCAAATAAAAAGTAAAATTCTTAAGTAAAAGAAAATCCCTGACACAACAGAAATGTAAAACTGAATGGTCTGAATAAATCAATATAATTATGTAATTGCACACCTAAGTTTGTGCAGGTTCACTATAGCCTTCAAATCAACAATAAGAAGTGCTAACTTTAGCACATAAGTGAAAACTGGTTGCAACACCATGTCTTAGCAGTTAGCAGTTACTAAGACCTAGCATTCCTTCAGGATAATAATTAAATTGTGCATGTATAAAACAGTTAAAGCTGATTTTTAATCCCCTTGATATAAATTAGTCTTGCTGGAATAAAAGTTTGTGTTGATGAATTTCCATCATTGTTATCCACTAAATCAATTCACCCCTGCAAACAGGATGCTGGTGCTGGCTGAGCTACCACAGAACTCTACACCTCTTCAAGGTCTGCACTATTTCTGTATACGAATACATCTGGTAAACACAGGGGGGCTCTGTGTGCTCATTACTGAAATATATGTTGAGATTTGCATTTCAACAGGACCTGTAAAATCATTAGAAGCTGATACTGTTTTGGTAAGCTCTTCAAAGCTGAGGCCATGTGCTTGTCTTCACTTTTGCAACATGCCTAACATGCTGGCCTATAACAAAAAGAAGTGTTATTTATGCCTTTGGAAGTAGTTAGTAGCCAAGTGATTTGAAGGAAACTCTCCTCTCTCTCTTGCGAGCCCAGAGCTTCACACGAGTTGCACTCAGTTTGAGACTAAATGGTACAGCATGCAAAGCTGATAACAAGCTATCTTTATATTTTCTTGATCTTTTGCAGCAATTAGACTTGATGATATTTAATTTGTCCTTCACTGGCCATGGATTCAAAGAGCTATTATAACAGTTAATAAATTCATGAAAATAGTTATGTGGATATAGTTATATCCTGGACGGATATAGTTATAGCCTGGACACCTGTGAGAGTATGGCAAGGCACCTGATAAAGCAGAAGGTCTTTTCTAGTCTATCTCCTACCTTTCTATGTTAAATGATTCCCATCATTTACTCACCCTCCAGGGATGCTGAGCACTGTAAAGTGCAGGTGACACTGGCCAGAGAGTAATGTAAAGTCCTTTATTTATTTATTTTTTTCTCCTTGAGTACTCTGGAGGCTAGCACTGATGTTCTTTGGTGGATAAGATTCGTGTGGAACCAAACCCTTCCTCCCAACAAATACAGCTTTAAAGCACTAAGTATAGCCTGCTGTTACAGTGTCAGTTTGTTATGACTTCCAGTACATATTATTGCTGTAAACAGTGCTACAAGCAGAGCAAACCATGGCTTGATTAATTTGACATTCAAATTTATTGCTCTGCTATCTAATGGTCTGCCTACATCTACAGAGCAACTGCAGTGTGAATACATATGCATATGTCCCTAATGTGCTTCAGCTGTAAATAATAGAAAGGTATTACTAAATGCTAAATAATTACTAAATATCTGTTAAGGACAGACTGTAGCCAGTCTAGATAATCTTGTCAAATACTATACAGTCACAGGGAAGCATGAAGTGTCTTTGACTGTTGCCGGGACATTTGTGGCTGATTGGACAAAATGTCAACTTACATACTGATTTTTGTTTCCCAGTTAAGATAGCTAAATCACCTACACTCTAGTGAGAAAGCAGCAGCGAAATAAGGCAGAATACAGTTTACGTGGATTCATCATATATCTCTCCATCTCAGCTACAAGCTTAAAAATATTTTCTTTTTCTTTCCGTAGCTCTAGTGTTCTTTCCAGTCAGTACGAAGAGGCCCAGTAAACGCAATCTGCTGTTCTAGAAGAAACACTGAGAGCATAAAGAGAATGGGATAATATCTCAGCTAGAGGGCTCCATATGTTGATGGCAAGGTATAGTATACTTAGAAAGAAATAGGATTAGAATTGTTCTAAGTATCTGAGCCACACATAATACAAGGAAGGAAATAATATTTTCTAAATGTGCAGCACAGTGCCAAAAGTGCAGGTGAAAAATCTTTACTTGAGCACAGACAGATGGGAAGCTAAAGTTAAAATGGCATTGGAGATATGCACTATTGTAATTGGAGATTATTAAAAAACTCCTAGCAATGCTCCCAAAGGGCCTGATCTTAAGCATTACATCAGAATCGATCGTTCCACTGATAAATGAATAAATGCCAGTTCCATGCAAAAATCCACTAATCCATTAGCAGATTTGCTTCCAGTTATGAGAAGAAATGAAATTATATTCAAGTATGAATAGAGAGTATGTTGGATAGATGTTGTTTGCCTGTATTTAGTTCTTTTCAAAATAAATATTCAGAAGAGAAACAAAGGAAAAAAGTAAATGTTATCCGCTTGTGAGCTATCACATGCTGTACTTTTACCACGTAGGCCAGTGATGGTAAGTAAAAAGCAATTTAAAAGGCTGCAGAAGTGAGTAAGATTTATCTGGGGAGTCAGGACTGCTCTGAGCTGCACTGGCATCCATACAAGAAATATTTGGAGATCATTATTTCTGGACTCACTCTATGGCTGGGTGTTGGCTCTAGTGTGAATGTGCTCCAGTTGTGTGTAAGTACTGAGATTTGGTTTTTGCATTCAATCTCCAAATACATTGGGCTGTATTTCTAGAGCTATCACTCTTACTGGTTAGATACAATACTGTCTTCTATTCAAGCTGTTCTAAAAGTGATATGTTGTTATATATTTTTTTAAATGTGAAGACTGCAAATGAAGTAGAGAGATAACTCACTGAATACATGTTCTGGTAAGACAATTGCTAAATGCATCTACTAAATTTATCAGTTTGCTGAACTGCTGATAAGTCTTAATAAAACCACTTTTATACATCCAAGTCTTGGTCAGATCTGACTAGCTTTTATTAAAGCAAATTCTCATTGCCTTTGAGTGGAACCTGCATGAATGAAAGTGGAGAAAAATCAGGTGAAAGCTCAGTGTTATTTAAACAACTGTGACACATTGTATCCTGCCAAATCATTATGCAACAGAAGGGTAATGTTGCTGCTTAAGTATAGCTCGAATTCAGCCTGTCGAAAAGGCTTCTGCCTATTCTGAATTTTTAAGTCACATCATCCTTCAGCTTAATGATCCTTTAATATCAGCCTGGCATTCTGCAGAATATCTCAAAAGTTAAGTACTTACATATACATGGGCTGTAGCTGTAAATGAGATGTCTTCTGTGGGCCTTGATAGCCGTAAGAGTCAAATCCACCTATAAAATCAACTGAAGAGGGGGGGAAAATAGCTTTCATTAGCAACATCTTTTCAGAAGAGATAGGCACTATCATTCAAGAATCACCCAACGCACAGATTATTTTTGATGGACTCCTTAATAATCTGTTAAAATTAGACCATCTAATTGTGGAGATGCAAAAAAGGGTTGAAAATGGAACAAGTCAAAGTCTTTAGAGCAAAGATTTTAAATTAATCACAGGAAGACAATAAGGGATTTATAAAAGCCACCTGTCTGTCAGAAAGAGCTACACATCACTCTTTTTTCAAGTAGACCACCTCACTGGAGCACAAAGAGATGTTCTATTCAGATATTACAAGTGCTGCAAACCATTTATTTATTGGCATGAATGCATTGCTTCTGACTGTGATTACTGTGTCAGGCTTGCTGACATACTGTGGTTCAGTGATGTAGAGGAGAAAGCACATTGATCCTACTCTGTTTGAGAGATAGAAGTTTCTCTGATTCCCTGCTTTGACATTTGGGTTGAAATGCACAAACAGAGGGCTGGAACAATTTATCCAAGCTTCAGAGATGAGACTTCACAAATCTAAGGAAATGAGCATTTCTCCCAAGACACTGGAGATCTATGGGAAGGTCATAGGGGGATGTTATTAATTCACACCACTGCCAGGTCTTAGTGGTCTTCTCATGTTTATTTTTAACAATTTCCAGGGCGATTCAATCTCATCTGAGTCTGAGACCCTTGCTTTTCTGCTGAAGCACATTCTTTGCACTGATAAAAGCATGCCCTTTTCTTCCTTTTCACCAGGACCCAGCTATTGGCTTTTAGGGTTTTTTTTGTGGGCACCTCTCATCCCTGAAATGCTGTCTTGTACATACCAGATGTGAATTTGACTTTACTTTGCTAGAAAAAAAACAAAAAATTCAGATATAGAAGACTGGGCACTTCTACTGTCAGACTGGCTATGTGTACATCAAAAGCAAAAAAAAAAAAAAAAAAAAAAAGGAATCTTTGGTATCAGATAATTTTTTATGGATCTAAAATGAAGTAACATTCCCATAAAAATTCATGAAACATTAATTTAGAACCCTTGATTGAAGAACTTTCACAGTGGATGGAGTCCTTAATATTTGCATTTATGGGTTTATGTTATCCTAAGGTAACTCTCAATGTGCTCCACACTGAACAATGCATTCAGATGTGGTCCAGGAGTGTTACAAAACTGTATTCTTGTGCCCTTGTGTCCACCATGTAGTTTGCAAGCAAATAGCCACTAGAACACCAGACTGGACAGCTGTGATATGTCTCCATTGCAGACACAGAGAAGTTGAAGGTTCCCTCTGCCTTCTTCCCTGGTCAGAGTGGAAGGAAATTTCCCCAGGGAAATCATGTAGTCCATCCTGGGCTCTGTGGCAGTATTAAATATACCTGTATCCCAGAATGATGTTCTACTAAATTAATCCCTGACATATCTAATGAAGGAGTTTCTATAGTCTATCTGTGTTGCCTCTCCCTGTGCCTAACTTTCTAATGTCTAATTTAAATTTAATTTCCTGCAAATTAACTACTTTTCTACTTTTTGTCTTTTCTCCCAACGGACATGAAGACAAATGAGCCTTTTTTTTCTTTTGTAAGTACTTCTAAGCATTTTTTGAAAAGTATTTTCAGATTATCTATCTTTTCTATATTTAAGCCTACCTAGCTGTTTCAACTTTTTCTCATAGCCCATGTTTTCCAAGCCTTTAAATTTTTTCTTTTGATCCTTCTTTATCCCATTTATATTTCTTTTAAAATTTGACGCACAAATCAGGACTAACTGGTACAATTGCCATGTAGGTCTTGGCTACAGTAGGTGGAATAGCTTTTTAATTTTATATATATTTTTTTTGCAACAGCATCATACTACTCATGCTTAATAACCATGTTGTGAGCCCAATACACCTCAGATCTTTCCTTTTATCTTTTTTTCTTACCTTTTGACACCAACAGTAGTCTAGCCAGTTAATTCCTATTTTGTCTGAATATATTTGATTTCTCCTTCCCCCCAGGAGTTCTTTTGCACTTCTTTATAGAATTGCATCTTCTTGATTTCAGACCACTTCTCAACATCATTTTGAGTTCTAATCCTATCTTCACAAGTGCTTGAATCCCTCCCAGTCTGGCTTCACCTTAATTTTTTTACAAATGTTCTCTCCTCTATCATTCTTGCTGTTAACTAAAATAATGAAGAGAATTATTTCACTACTGAGGTCCCACTGGGATCCCATCTGATATGTCATCCCAGCTAGTTGGTAACTAAATTTTAAATACAATTCTGAACACAAACTACAATGATTTTATCTGGATAGTGCTACCCTGGCTTGCTTACAAAAATTTCACAGGATCATAATCCTGTTAAAATCAGGATAAATCCCATTTATTGCTTCCTACTTGTTCACCGTCTGTAATCATCAGAATAATTTTATGACAACATAATCGTGTCTTTGGAAGCATATTAAGTTTATAAGCTCAAATGAAGAATTCCCTACAGGATTATTGCTGAATGAAGTGCTAGGCTGCGAGGATATGAAAAAACTCTTATTCAAATGCAAATATCACAGCAAAAAGAATGGAAAGGCTTTGCTGTAACTATGGTTTGTTGGATTTTGCCCATTTTTTTTTTCTTCCCACTCCTGACCTCTGACAACACAAGTCAGAAAATCAGTGTGTTGGACTGAATGCCCAGCTGGTGTCAACTCTTGTCACTTTATGGATGTTATCAGAGTATTTGCCCTGCTTTGCATTTTTTGTGAACTTCCCAAGAGCCTTCAAGCAACCAGTAGATCGTTATTATAAGGTTGCAGGCATGCACCCTCTGTTTTGCAGACATGGGGTGAAAGGTCTTAAGGGCGTTTTTAGGGTCATCTTTGAAAAGCTAATCTAAAGTATTAATAAAAAGATTTCTGTAAGTGAAAGGAGTTTGTGGGCACATGAGAAAGATGTATGCCTGTTTTCTCTGTAGGCATTGTGTCTTTGCCCTGCTGCACAAAGTAAACACAAAGTGTTAACAAGCCAGATTGTAAAGTGACAAACAAGACGGGCTTATAGAGACATTTTTGTTTTAAGCTGACAGTAGAAGATCCCACATGCATAACCTGATGATGGTAGGGCAGAGGATATTATTGTGACCTTGTTAAAAACATATAGTGGCTTCTTGCACATAACAACAAACTTTGCAAGGTAGGCAAAGGAAAAGGTAGATAATAGAATGGGAACTCCAATGTAAAGGAATTCCAGTAATTTCTTTGCAGGAAGTTTTCCTTCTTTTCATGGTGGCAGTTTCCCAGTTAGCATTGCAAAGCCTGTGGTGCCCAGACTGTATTAAAAGCTCCTTGTGCACTCTGAGCCAGTTTCTTAAAGCATGCAAAATGCTGCCCTTTCTGCACGCATTTTATCCTGGCTGTGCCTGAAAGGTCACTAAAAGTGTCATACAACTGATACGTTCCTGGCAGCAGCAACATGAGATGAATAAAATAAGGCTTATTAGCTGAAGCACTACAGATGCTTCCATTCTTAACCTTATCCATCAAACACATTTTTTGACGACTGTACTTTACATTCATCTTACCTGTCACTGTTATCAGAATTGCCTCTTTTGTCATGTTTGCCCTAGTAAAAGCATGCGTACATATATAAACAAATATAGAATCTTGTTCATTTGAAATATTGGCTGCTGAGATACTTATTTCTTTAGCTGGACTGTCTTAAATACCATAATAACTCTGCTATTTATTTGTAAAAAGTGCTATAAGAAATTCAGCCCAGGTGTTTTCTTTGCTGGTGTTAAGGGGCTTATCAGGCATATGATTGTGGTTAACACTGTACCACAAACATTTTCTGGGACATATGGTTCAAAATAGGGACATACTTTCTATTGCTAAGCACCCACAGGGATGTGATGCTTTAGCCTCTATTCACAGTCACAGTTCCCACTGTCTCCAGTGTTTATCAAGAAAGGATGAGAGGCATAAAAGCATTTTTCATTTCTGATTTCTGGAAGTTGTGGTATATAAAGGGACTGAGATACACTTACACAAGAGAAGATCCCATTAGCACAGATGTGCATATGGGAGAAGGGACTCTACAAAGCTAACAGCGAGAAGTAATAAAACTCAAAGCAACAGATGGACAAAGAGAAAGAAAACAGTGTGGAATGAAAGCAACAACAACATTTTCCTGTAGAAAGCAAAAGGAAAGATTTTGAAAAGAAATCAGAAGACTGGATGCTATTCTCCTCATAGAAAGTTTCCTTTGTAAAATATAAATACAGAAGAAGATTCAGGTCCCCAGCTAATACATAATTTTATAGCTTTAGTTACTTCATTGAAGCCGTGATAACATATTAGCTTAGGATCTAACCCAAAGAGTCATTTAGGGCATATGGGTATAGAAAGATGACATACATTATGGCTTTCCTTGCATTTTAGTAGGCATGCAAAAATCAGTGCAGCTTAGATACGAAAGGATTTAGAATTCAGGAAACAGGAGGGGGAAGAGCAACTTTATCTGTAATGAAAACGAAAAGGAAAGGTTGGGAAATAGCTGTGTACACAGCCAGTCTGTGACGTCTAGTATGTATGACTTCTTGTTTGCTTTCAGATCCTCTCCTTTCTTTGTTCCTTTGCTGGTATTGTTTGTCTTCCTGATTCTCCCTTCCCTGCCCTTGATGCACTAGGCTGTCCCTCTCATGGCAGTGAACGCATTGCCAATGCTCTACCCTGGCTTCACCACCACATCTGCTTCCTGCCCACAGATCCTTCCTTAAAAGCACAAATGCCTTTGGTAGTAATGCTGTAATCTGTCTGACTTCTCCTATCACTGATTCCTTTTCTCTTCCTTCAATTCTTCCATCTCTCTGAAGAAACAGCGTGACCCTTCCAGCTCTATTAGTTGTATCCAATAAACCCGGTCACCTCCTAGCATGCTTCCCTTCACCTGCATCCACTTCTTTCTTTACGCACAATTTCTCCCATCTCTTGTAAGATCAAACTCATAACAGAATCCTTCTTTCCTCAGTCTGCCAGTCTTTTTCCCTCCCCCTTTTACGGTTATTTTCCTCTTCTCTCTTGTCATGGCCACAGAAGTTTTCTCCTGTAAAACTTCCACTTCTCCCAGTGACTCTGTCCCCAGCCTTGATCTCACATGAACACAGTCTCGATCTTTTCTTGTGCATTACCCTCCCAATATGAATACAAGTAAATCCCTTTCATAAAAAAAGCAACACAAACTTTATCCCTGCTTGTCCCATTTCCTTTTTCTTTCCTGATAGCTTCAAATACTTTTTGGAGCTACTTTCCTCCATTTCCATAGAGTATTTTCTCCCATTGTATATGCTGTCCCTCACACTCAGCTGGAACTGCAGTTTGATTACTGCTTCCTATCCAAATTTGAGTACTGGCAGTTCAGTGTTTACAACCCTCTCCATGGTCAGCGAACCAGTCACTGCTCTCTTTCTGCCAAAACCTTTGCCTCCGTTGACCTCCACTCTCCCCTCTCCAAGTTCTCAGCTTTTATCTCTCATCTCTCCTCAAGTGTCTTGATGATTCTTCCTCCAGCACACTGAGGGAGTCCCACAAGCTCTAGTTTTCACCTTCTATTTTTCACCGCTTCTTGTGAACTGAGTAGTCACATTCACAAATGCAGATTCTGCTATCCTCTGCTCTCTGAGGCCTCACAGAGTACATGTCTTGTGTTCACTTTTCTCCTTCTACACAAACTAAATTCTCACCTTTTTTCTGTGATATGCTAAAACCAGAACTCCTAGTCTTCCACCCTAGCACTCCCTGATACCTCTCATAGTGAATGACAGCACAATTTTGCCTGTCACTCGAGGACTTTCAAGTTAGATGGCTTTGGCTTGGGCTGCTCTCTATGGCTGTATAGCTGTGCACTATTTAATTTCTGAAGATTATTTTCGCATATTGAAGAGGAAGACTTTTCTGTCCGTTGACACAGCCATAACATTTACCCAGGGCTCTCAGTGTCAAACACTACAGTTGTTCCTTTTTCTGACCTCACCAAATGAAGACTTATATGAAAGCTGCAAGGCTCATCTCTTCGACTAGCTTACTCGTCTCTGCATCCTGATACTGATTTCATCTTCCATATTTCATCAAGTAGAAGCTAAATCTTTTTATGTTCAAAGCCCTTTATAGAGTCTCCACAACAATTTCCCTTCCTTCCATTTTTAAAAGCTAAATTCTGCCCCAAGTTGCCAGCTTGACCTGCACACTTATAACATTTTCAAACATTTTCTCTTCCTGTGAGAAGTTCTTCACAAACAATTCTCTCATTATTTTCCCTAAAACTCTTCTTTGTTCTATTGGCAATAGTTAGGTTACCAATGTACTAATATTCCCGTCTACCGTGCTGAAAAGCATTTGCTCATTGTTTCTTTGCACTTGCTTTCTGCCTGAGCCCACCTGTTATGTATTGTCTGATATGTGGATTGCAAGCTCCAGGAAATGGGGCTTTCATGTTTTTCCATTGTTTGACATCCTGGTAGGCCTTGAATATATTTATGAATCTGAAGCACTAAAATAATGTTAAAGATTTACGATTATACATAGTCAAGATGGTGCCATTTAAAAAGTGCTAGTGACCAGGGGAGCATGTATGCATGTACACATGGATGTTTTCTGCACATGCACATCACAACCAAATATATTTCCTATGTGATATCGCACACAGAAAATGTTTGGTGCACGTGTGCTACATCTGACGTGTGGAATTAAACTTACTGCAGACTGGCTGAGGAAGCCAAAGATTTGGTCCCTCTGGACTCAGGCCTCAGAACTGCAGTGATAAAACTTCACTGACACTCTACTGAACACATAGCTGGGAGAGAAGAGAGACAGTGAACCAACCAAAGCTAATAATTTCACTGAAGGGACTGTTGGTGTAGAAATGAATGCATTTCTGCATTCATGTGTAGAATGAAGCAAGAGAGAGCTGTGCACAAATGCTGAAACTTAGAAAAAACTAGCCAAATTCAGGAAAAAAGGAGGCAGATAAAATTAGGCTTGGTTTTAAAAACTTTGGGAAAGACACACTTGGAAATATCAATAAAATACAATTTGGAAAAATATAAAAAAGATATGGGGACACCCATGCCCCCGCAGCTTTGCCAGTATCCTGCCATCTGCCTCACTGTCAGGTGAAGACACTTCCAAACCCTTTAGTGCTCTAGCCTTTATCTGCTGTGAGCATGGCCTGGTGTCAATAAGACAATATAGCACACAAGAGGAGGTTTGCTTGAATACAATCTCAATAAAGTTTTAAAGTTTGTTTACAATGATAATCAAATGTTATTGGTCTTTGGGTTGCGTGTACAGCAATTTAGACTCACAGAATAGGATAGAGCCAAGGACTGAAAAAGCAGGGAGAAGGAGCGTATCTGTCAATAAATAAAGCTGTGCCCTTACTGATGGCACAAAGGAGGATTCTGAAATGGGTTAAAGACTTGGACACATGTTCCAGTTTTTTGCAGCATAGTATGTACTGCATTTCTGCCAAATAGCCAGTAACTGCCTGTGAGTACTCTTAGCTCACCCCACTTGTGAGGTGAAATGAAAACCCCAACTTCTTTAACTGTAATTTCCTGACATTTTTGAGCCCGATAATGTCCACAAGAATAGCAAAGAAACACTAATTTCTGTGAAGTTTCTCTGCTCAAGTTCTGTAGCACTACCATTATCACAGTGCCATTTACTTTCATAATAGCCAGAGGATTCCCCCATTTTTTATGTCACGGTGGCTTTTCCTCCAGATTCTTCTCCTCCTACCATGTTCCCCGGATAAGGCATCCTTAACCATGCCTTACGGATAAGGGCCTACAGGGTCTTCTTCTGTTTCTGGTACTGCTGATCCCTGATCAATTCTTCAGTCATCCCTTCTGGGACAAGATGTAGGACTTGGAAGATAGGCGGGCTGGTAACATCTGATAAGCACCACTTGGTGGCACCACATGTCTAGAGTTACTGTCAGGGATTTTGGCCTGCTTTGCCCAATGATTAGGACCAAATGGGGATGCAGACACTGAATTGAAGAGGAGCTAAGCTCAGGGTTGTACTCAGCAAAGACACCAGCATGGATAGTGGTGAGAGCCAGGAAATTAGGGAAGCCAAAAAGTGCCTCAGACTCACAGATTGAGAGGGGGTCGGGTCAAAGGCAGGGCCTTGAGGCAGGACATGAGGAAGACCATGCTGCAGAGCAATGCATTATCAAGACAGGGCTGTCCAAGGGCAGGAGCCGTGCAAGGCAGGGGCGGGAGCCATGACCACGGCTGAGCAGAAAGGCATCGGGGTGAAAGCAGCCAGGACTAAACAACCACGGGCTGAGAGGCAGGAGGTTGGAGGCAGAGGCAGGAATGAGACTTAGGCAGCTGGAGGCAGAAACAAGGACTGGGGACAGAGCAGGTAAGAACAAGAGCCAGGAGGAAATGACTGGAGCATAAGTGCAGCAATGAGAAATACTAAGCGGTAGCTGTCAGAATTGCAGCTTAGACCTATTAAACACAGCAAACCACCCGTCAAGCTTATAGACCAGGAAATAAGGCGGAGGTGAGGTAGGCTGCTGTTTGACTGCTGCAAGGCTTTGCAAGACTTATGCAAACCTGCAGTGGGGCTAGTCCAAGGCTCCATAAAGAGTACTGCAAGAGAGTCTGTTAAACACCTACACTCAGCTACAAGAACATTAACAGTCTGCAAATACATTCTTTTTCTAAGCCAGACAGACCTGAACACTGCTGGATAATAGCCATTTGCTTTCACATTTTTATGCTTGAGTACGTAGCAAAAAAATACAGCCCTTAAATAGTTTTTGACTGACAGACCAACCTAAGTATTAAAGAAAATGTAGGTTAGACTGAATTATCATAGAGCTGATCAAATGAATTGTTAGAAGATTGGTATAAGCCAGTTCATTGCTAGGGGCAAGTGACAAAGAGATAAAAAAAGAAAAGAGAGAGGAAAAGAAAACGTCTGGGTCAGTGGTCTCCAAGTGTGACCACCATACTAATAAATTAGAACAAAAGTCATTAATAGGTGCAACAAAGTGGAGAATTAAGGTCCAAATCTATGAAGCTAACAACCCAAGGCTAATGAATACCTATGTGGATATTTAAAAGGAAAAGTAATAAGAAAAAGACATGTAGGAAAAAAGAATTTAGTACAAAGTTATGTTCCAGACATCTAGGAAACTGCTAGCAGCTCATGTTGACTCTCTCAATGGGGAAGGCACTAAATGGTGGGCAAGGGTCCTTTTCAGGACTGCTGGAAAGGGTTAATGATGGGGTCTACCCATAGCAGTTTTGCGCCGCTCCCCAGCGATATGTAGCCATCCTTGCTGGAGCTCTTGTTTAAGTCAGACTGAGCTTTGCTGGCAAAGACCTACAAAGAAGGTATGTTACACTTACTCATTTTGCCTGAATATAAGGAGGCAGAGAGAGGCAGAGCCTTGGCAGCTGCCTGGCAAGAAACAGGTAACCTGGGCCAGGAAGGCAGCGCTGAGGAAGCCTGGGTAGAGAAGGGGGCTTGGAGCCTGCTGTGGCTAGTGGTCGGCTGCATCTCTGCCTGTGCTCACTGTCGGTCTGCATTAGAGCGTGTCTGTTGGTGCCCAGGGTGAGAAGTTCCTCCAAAGGTCAATTCAGTAGTGTTCGCTTCCAAAATATGGCTTTGAGTTTAACTGAAAGCATTAACAGATGAGGCAAATCTAAATGAGGTCTTCCAATGGTATCAAAGCAAAATATGACAGCCAGCCTGAACCCATTTTCCATTCAATTTTCAGTTTGCAGAGATTCTCAAATTTTAACACTTTTTCTTCTTTTGCATGTGAGTTTTATTTACTTTTAAACCTCAAAACATTTTGCTGGATGAGGAAGACCACTTCCTATTCATCTGTGATAACATTCTGAGAATTTCTTCAAATCATCTATGGCTTTTGTTGTCAGAACTGTCTCTAGTTCTGACCTCATTTCTGCTACCAATTTGAAAAAAACATGTGGGACTTTGTTATATGGGCAGGACTTGTTTTTGTTCCTCTCCTCAAAAATTAATTCACGAGAAGACAAGTAATATTTTCAAAACACTTTGTGAAGGTGTACAAGGTTTCTTTGTAAAAGGTTTGTTAACCATTCATTCGCTTTTCAAATGTGCAGATCTTTTCCAATACTTCTGTGATATGTCTTTCTTAAAAAGATAAAACAGGGATGATGAATAGTTAAAAAAACAATGCAAGGTTGTTATATCCCCCTGGCTGTTACAATGCATTGATTTTATTAAGCAGTATCCCATTGTGATGAGCTGCTGGAATGGAAATGCTACTTCCTTCAAGCTCTGTGGTATGCTATTTAGAAATTTTTTAAACTTGAGCTTGACAATTCCCGCAGGAGGTGGTGATGGATGCAAGGGGAGTGGCAGGGAAGACAGTGAGGGAGAAGGGGAATTAACATATATGGAGCCAGCAATGGCACCATTTTCCCCCGTGTGATTTTATTTATATATTTGCCTCATACCACATTCTTGTCTCCTAGGGATTCCTTGAGTATCAACTTCATTAGTTACAAAGGCAGCAATCCATAACCAATTTTCTTTTCATGTCAAGCTTGTTCATGTATAAACCCAATGCTTTTGTTGGCAACATTTGCAATTAATCCCACAAACAAAGAAAATGCAAATCGTACAGTCTACCCTAAGCACCCTTTCTGACTCAAGGCCCTGACCACTATCTATTATACACTAAAATGAATTGAAATTCCCACTTTGAGTCTAACCTAATTTTCTAGTGATAATAGGCATGGATTCCCAGAAGCACTCTATGCATCTTGATAGTAACATCCTAATTTCCTTTCCTGGTAAATGTTTTAAATAAGATTTTAGCACCAAAGGAAATTAACCTTTAAACTGATTGTAATTATAAAATGCCATCACTGATTTTGTCTTCAGACTAATTACTTGCTATTATTTAAACAAACTGCACCTCCTCAGAGCTTTAAGTTTGTTTCTCTCGCTTCAGTACAGTGCCAAATGAGTGTGGATTAGGCTGCATATGTCCGCCAGGCCTTGTGACACCTAGACTGCTCATTTCCATTTGCATGTCAAATGTAGCCAGTTTTAGTTGTCATATCTTCCCATCACAGCCTTTCTCCCTTGTGCCCTAGCCTAGCACTCGGCTGCTCAGACATTTTCGGCATGTGCTTTCTAGCTAGCGTCTGAGCCTTGTGGGATGCAGAGGGTCTATGTTCTGCGTCAGTGAGAATGAGATGCTAAACACCAGCTTCTGTTTTTATAAAAGGCTCCTTCCAAGACATGACATGACTGGAAATAATGACACGGGAACCACCCATTGCTATTTGCAAAAGGCTGACTCTGTACAGACATCTTAGGAAGTTTCCTAAATGTTCTTGGTGGCACTGTAGCTCTCCAAGACTGCTCTTTCTGGGATGACAAGTATAAGGCAGCTGCATTGATTTCAAAGGTTTCATTCTCTCAGCGCTTCCATCAGCATCTTGACAGCTGAAGGCATCCCATTTCCCTCCCTTTGGTTTACTTAGTTCATGTAGCAGTCACCCCAGTAAATGAAACAAGTAAACGAAAAAGCTTCTAATTTAGCTGCAGGCTACATTTTGGAGAGTGCAGCCGAGCAAAAACAATTTGATAAATTTCAAATGTAGCTTCAGCTTTTGCAGCCTGTTCATTGAATTCTTACTCATGAATGACCAGTTCAACAGCTGGAGAACAATTACATTTTAAATATTGGCTTTTATTTGTTCCTATGCTTGTTTTTCGATGCTTCTTTAGACTGTCTAGGCTCTTTTTAGCATTAACCAGACAAATTAGACCAGTGATTCATCCTATTGTGAGAGAGGTGTCTAACACAGGGCAAATTGCTCTTTGGAGTTACCTTCCTGTTTCCACTGACTGCAGCAGAAAACTTGATCATTAGTTTAAACTATAGTCCTAATTGTATATGCCTGCAGTCAGCGGAGATGAATCCCATCCTTGACATTTTGTGGCATCAGGGAGGGGCCCAAAAAAGGCAAATGTGTTTCTCCTTCTTATATCACAATTCTTGTATGATAGATTCTGTTTTTATCATTTTGAGGACACAAAGAGTATCAAGATGCAGAAACCCCCTCCTGATCACAAGATCTGTAATATTGCCACATAAGCTGAGGAGGGCAGGTGGTGGCAGTCTATAAAACCTTTGGTAGCATTGATAATTTGAAGACAGGATGATCATTCAGTGTTTTACAATACAAGAAGAAGAATACGTTACATAAATGGTAGGTGTGAAAGGAACAAAATGTATAGCTAAGGAACTCCTTCCCACAGGATGCTGTGTTTGATAAAAATGTTGTTAATTTGTATGCAGGGGGGAAAATGTTCTGGAAGAAAAGACCAGTTAAATACAACAAGACTACTTCTGGTTAAGGAAGTCCCTGAACCTCAAGTTACTATTAGAATTTTCTGTGAAATATCTGTACACACTTACTGTGTTCTTATATACCTATATGGCAAATATATATCTAAATAAGCATTAGCTGCTCCTCGTTGTTGGATACAGGATATCGGGCTAAAAGTATCTCCCGTCTTATGTTTTGTTACGCAATTGCAATAGATAACTCTGCATTTGTAAACTGCAGCTTACACTGACTGCAGCTGTGGTGTTACCACCCTGCCAGGGAAGAGACCTGCAAGCCTGCCAGGGAGGAAACCTCTAGCACTGCATTTAAGCCCAGGCTTGACTACAAAAAGGTGGTTTCAGTCAGCTTTTACCATCCCTTCACTCAGCCTTAGTTTCTGGTCCATTCCTGCTTCATTTCTGTCCTTCTCCTATCCTAGTCGTCTCAGAATTTACAGCCATATTCACCAGAAAAAGGCAAGGGAAAGAAGGAAGAAGAATTAATAGCTGAACATTTGCTAGCAGTTTCTCTATCTTTGTTTCAGAGATTTTAAAGCAGAGGTGCAAGTAGAGGTAGTATTTCTCTGTAACGTCTCGCTAAGCAGATTGTGAAAAGCATTTGGCGCAGAAATAAAGTGATACCTGAGCACAGTCTGCACTTCAATAGTGCCTTTCATCCCAGAAGCTCAAAGTTATGAAGCAACATGCCTATGAGTTTGTCCTCACCATTATTTCCCATTTTAAATATGGGAAACAGAAATATGGATAGATTAAATAACCTGCCCATAGGTGGAAGGGAGTCTGTAACAGAGATTAAAAAAACCTCCTTTTCTACCTATCCTATATGTTTGTCAAAAATTCACATCTCTTAAAACAAATGAACTTAATGTCTTTTAAAAGAAAATCTTTGCCACTACCTTGATACGTCCCAGGTCAGGCATAGGATCCCAGGATGGACTGTTGTTTGACACTTAGTATATTGCCAAATTGCTATGCTGCATTGCTCACCAGTAGATACCCACTATCCAGACCATTGTATTCTTGAAGGTTTTTTATTTTTGAGTGAAAAAAATGAATCTTGAATGCATACTTTCACAGAGGAGGGTAATATCATTTTAAATGGTTGTCTAGAGCTTAGTTCTGTGTCAGATATCCCCAAAAGCTGAGCTCAAGGGGATATGCAGCACAAATCTATTTAACCTGGCTGTAATTTCTTTTGCTTTGCAGTTTACCTGGAAACAAGGCCAAGAGAAAAGGAGAAAATGTATGTGCAAGCTGGACCCCCGCTAGTGCAATGGCTGTGCCTCGTGGTACTCTAGGAGCAGTCAGACAAATCATATTTCTTCTCTGATTAACTTGATATTGTGTTATGGTAAGTGAATAATGATTTTTTTTCCTCCTGGCTGGGACTGCAAAAGAGCCTTCTGGATTAGGATTTCACTGTAAAACACATACTGAACTGGTGATTTTCACTAGTAATTTGGGCTGGGGTTCCTCCCTAGTCAGGGCACTCCCTCTAATAACAATCCAATCCCTTACCCATCAACAGAATCTATAAGGAAAGCACTGAATTCCCACTTCAGTAACCAAGGTTCCTTTTTAATTGCCTACAGACAAAAAGCCCCAGGAAGATGTTGCTTTATTGCTTATATTCCAGAGTTTTTCACCAAATATCTGCATATTTAATAGCATTTTGAAAAATACATTGAATTTGTTTTATCCAGGCAGTAACAGCTTATAGCAGGGAGCCAAATTGCTAGTGAGGAAATGCACATTAAATGAACATTTCAATGTTATTAAAAATAATGTGCAGCCTTTGAAAAATGGAGACCTAATACGATTTTGGAAAACAAATGAGGAGCTCTGATAAGTTTACAGCCATTGAATGCCTCCAAGTAATGATAGTTGTCGACATTTTCATGCTTTATTTTTAATTGCTGCAGCTAATAATATTAACGGGGTAAGAACGACAATAGCTTAGCCACTGCAGTAGCAAGAGTGGAAAGGAGAGTGTTGAGCAGGCAGAAGCCCTGCTGGGACACATCCTCGCTCATCCTTCCCAGCTCCGGACCTGAGGGGCACCAAGCGTCAGAGTGTCTCGTCCCTGTGCAATCACAGGGAACAAGATGCAGAGCAGACCTTTGCGAGTGACAAGCTACTACCAACAGAAGTAGCTGGGAAAAAAACATCTTTGTCTGATCCTTGGTGACGAGTGCTGCTCTGGTGTGGCCTGTATAGAGCACTGCTTGGGACAGTAACTAAAAGGAAAAAAGCTTCCTCTTTAATCCCTAGTGCAGAATTAACCAAAGGCAGATTTTTCTCATGAAAGCTAGTGCATGACTTGTACTTTGATTCAGGGCCTGCTGCTGAATTCATTTGGTTTGTGAGTAATTTAAACCCCCAGATTTGCTGACTCAGTCTTAGTTATGACCCTGATTTGATCACTGTATTGTTCCCTTCTTAATCCTTTAGTGAGGTTACAGCAGGTTAATCTTAGTAAAATGTTTGCTTAATTCTACACTTGCTCATTTGTTCTTTTAATAAAATCTGTATAAAGAATGGAGAAATAGTTTCAGCTTGTACCAATTACTCCGAGAACAAAGCTAATTCAGCTGAAATAGCTTAAGAGCAGCTTTGTTGGGGACCAAAACAGGATGGCACTGTGTAAGACAGCAGAGAATCTCTAAGACAGAAAGTGATGATGTGGTAACTATGATTTGTGGCCAGAATGTGTGCACCTGAGTTACCAGTGATCATGATATGCCTTCCTCCCTACGTACCAGCAGTCACGGTGTGCCTTCCTGCCTACGTGTCAGCAGCTACGGTGGGCCTGTCCTGCTGGCCTGCCTGCCTGCCTGCCTGCCAGGGATCAGGAGATGTCTTCCTACCTATCACAAGATGCCACAATGCCTAGGAGATACTTGGAGGAGTGGCTGGGCTTGATTGCTATATAACTGGCCATTGTGTTTTTCAATAAAGGATCTTTGCACTACCCTACCTGAGGTCTGTGTCGTCATGTGCCGCACAGCTTGATTTTGTTTCTACAGTAGAGGCTTTATCCTGACAGAAGAGGCACTTTCCTGGCTCCAGAGCAATGCTCATGTGTTTCTTTGGTTAAAATCTGCAACATAGGCCTGTCTGGCATCTGGAGAGCACTTGACTTTTTCTCTAGTCTCACCCCTTACTGCCCACTTCTGCCAGACTGAGTGTTCCTGCCCTACTTGCTTCTTCCCCTCCTCTTTCAGGCAGCTGTTTCTCCCATAGCCCATTAACAAAAAAGAAGAAATGGGATTTCTTTTTCTTCAAGGGGCTGTTGATGGTAGTAGCATGCCAGGGTGGGGAAGTGAAAAAATGAGAAAGGAGACTGTGGGAATAGAAACATGGTTAGTGTATCTGAAGTGACGTCAGACTAAAGGCTGGCATAAGCAGGAAGCTGTAGCAATGGCTCTGGAGAAGGCTCTGGGGCATATCTCACTTCCCTTGAAAGCTTCTGTCTTTTCTGCTTGCTTGGTCTGCACGGGACAACCCCATCCGTGAACATGCTGAGGGAGTTATGCTGAGGGATCTTCCCTCGCAATATGAATACTAAATAACACAGAATCCGTAAGGGATACATTACTTCCCAGAGAGGAGGGATAGATTGATGTGTTGACAAAACGGAGGGAAAAGGCAAGAAAACATATATAAATGGAAAAAAGAGAATCCAAAACGTAACCAGAGCACGGGGAATCTTTACGGACTCTGGTCCCTGGCTGTTAGAGAGCACTCAGGCCATATCGGAGAGGATGTCTCAACAGAGAAAGAACTAGAATCATTCTTATTTTCTGCTAAATGCAGTCTCTCAGTACAAATTAAAGCTGCTTTAATTTTACGATACCTTGAGGGTCCAGAATCAGATCTGAGAGTTATTACAGCATTGGAATGACTTGGTCACAGAGTTCCCTCTTTTTCTTTTTTTCCAGCCATGCTTCCAAACCTCACCAGGGGTGAAATTGCAGAGTGTCTGCTTGTGCTGGCTTCCTTGCACTGAGCGCACATTTGCCCTAGCACTTCAGAGAGGCTCTTACAGATGGAGGAGATGGCTCTTTGGCTAGAAGAGGGGGGCCTGGCTGAGGTGCACTAACAAAGTAATAAAAGCCTCAAAATAGGCAAGGCAACCACAAGAAAAGGTTCAGAGAAGCATGACAATCTGTGGCTTCAGAACAGCAGGGAGCTCCCACAGCAGCGAGCAGAAAACAATACCATATTGGCTGTAGTGCTCTGCTGCCAGGAATACCGTTTTACAGACCACAGGAGAAATCTTTCAAATGTGCTCTGAGTCCTGTGCTTGTTCAGTAAGCCAAATCACAAGTCTCTTCCTTGCTTTTTACTTATATTGTGCCCTAAAGCATTACACAAGACCGAAAGAAAGATTTAAGCTCCGGGAAGAGGGGGCAGAATTGTATTAAACAAGATTTCATTTGGGGGGCAAGGAATCATCAACTCTGTGGATAATGAATTCACTTAACTGGAGAGTAGAACAAAGGCCATATGGCTGGATCACTCCCCAAAAAGACAGACATATTTATGACGTATCCCGGCTCCACAAACTTGTCTCAACCTCTTTTTACTACGCCTTCCTCACCTCCACAGAAACACAGATACAACTGAAATGAGCACAGTCCGGAAGACCTCCAAAATGCAGCTTGATTTCAGCACTAAATCTCCCCTTGATGGCTCACAGTGGCACTGTATTGCCAATAGATTATAGGGTTTCAGCTATTTTCTACACAGCAGAACACACAAAGGAACCCCCACCAGGCTTATCAGTGCTCTCAATCAAATAAAAGCCCTTTAGCTTCCTCTTGCAAAACTCTCTCTAGGATTCATGTATATTTTATCAAAGTTGCATGCAGTTTTGATACTTGTTTCCAAAGTGCTTTAGTATAAATCCGAAGATGTCCTCAAATGCTGCAGTGGCCCTTTTTAAAAAATCAAGGTTAAAGTAGGGAAAAAATGAAATGACTTGGCATGTATTTAGAGTAAATTCTGCTCAACAGGCTCCTGTGCATAATAAATAAGCAGAAGACACACAAACATATATCTATATGAGATCATTGCAGTCTTGTAATTGTACCCTGGGAGCAGCAGAAACAAAGATGAACTCCACAGTTCCATCTCTCATAAATGAAGGTCCTGCATGATCTAAAGCTTTTTTTTTTTTTTTTTTTTTTTTTTTTTTCCCCCCAGAAGTGCTTTTACAAGTCAAAACAGAAGTCAACACAGAAGAACTATACTGTCAGTGGTAACCAATTAGATATCAGTTTGGAATGAGAAAAACAAAAAAGCTGGGTGTGCCAATCACTATTTTTGCCCTTTTTCTCTTGTTCTTAAGATACACTGCAGGGAAAAAAATATTACAATGATCTTTTCAGGAGAAAGGAGTGTGTATTTTTTTAAGTTGCATTTCATGACTCCTTTGTCTTTCAAGCATTTGCAAACTGTAGATCAAGAAGGATAGTCAGAAAGCATGTTCTGGCTACAGTGAAATAAGGCATTTAGGTGTAAGCCTGCAAGAGCCAGCATAGTAGAGGGGTGATTTAAAAAGAAAAAGAATTAATTTTGTATGTAATAAAGCTTTAGTACTTACAGCTGTCCTCTTCTTCAGTAATACATTTCACAACATAACAGGCATAGATGAAGCCCGCCAGCTGAAACAGAATGTAATAGCATTAGATATAAAGCGAATACAATAGAAAAACAGGAGTTGGTTTAAAAAACAACCAATAGAAACAACAGAAATAACAAACTTCACCAGACTGTGTTTGATGGGGCAATGATAATTCTTTACAACAGTTCTTTCCTTCTAATAATCAGTGAATTTCCTTATTTTCTGTGATTCTTTTGGAAGTAGTCAGGAGTTGGTGTTTCCTTAAATAAAAATTTTCAATAAAAATTACAAAATTATTAATAAAAATTCCATTTTGCTTCTTTTTGATTATTGAAAATCAAAAACCAAACAGGTAGGTAGATGGAAGGGAGTTTAGCAAATGAAAAGGTACATGTTTATGTCAAAATCATACTTCTTTGCCAGCAAAACTTCACCCTCTATCAGAACTCTTTTTTTATGAGAACATTGCCAACTAAACCTAGCATTGATTCAGTGCCCTTGTAAACTTGTAAAGGCTTTATGGAGACATTTTATCACTTGAAATTAGGGCTGTGGATCTGACACTGGGATGAGCTCCTGTATCTGCAGTAGCCCTTGAGCCTTGAGAAATACCTAGTACTTCATCCCTGGATAGATCTATGTGTGTTTGCATCAGTATCTCATGTTGCAGCTAGTGAACATGGATCTTGTTCCCTGCATCCCTCTCCTCAAAACAAGCCCAGAAGTGGATTGTAACCACAAACAACATAATTAAAAGAAAATGTAAATTCTGGTGTGCTGCTGGAGTAACATGGTAGATTATTTTTTTAGATGATAGTGTGAGATAATCAAAAGAAGGAAAGTAACAGCCAATATCACACATGGCCATGGCCAAATATCATGTAAATCCTCTGCTAGTGCTTCTGCCAAATTCAGTTTGCTGTACCTAAGAAGTTACACTCACATTGGAAGTAATAAAACAAATACTGCAACAGCAGTATCTGTCGCTCGTATGCTTTACGGGGCTTCCCCCACTAGTAGTTTTGAAGAGTTTCATGACTGCAAACAAACCATTTTACATCCTTTAGCTCATCACTGAAGTCTGCATAAAGATGGTAGGATGTCAAAAGAATTTTGGTTGTTTTGTCTCTTTGTAGTGAAAAGTACACAGCATTGTAAAAATGTGTTGTTCTGTGTTGGTTACCTCCCAGAGATCTTTTCAGGAGTTGCAAACCCGATTGTAGCCTTTAGGAATTATTTCTTTATTTGGATAATAAAAGTGCTTAAAGACTGGCCAAGATTAAGCTCTCAATATGCTTGGTGCAAATAACTTTATCTCTGGTTGAGGGAGATTATGACCTTAATTTGAGACAAACTGATCAGTAAACTGGTGAAATCTGAGAAAAGACCATGTACTGTTGTGAATGTTGGTTAGTGCGATTACACATTTACATGAATCAAGACACATCTACAAACACTGTAGTGTTCTGGGTTCTTAGAGTCCTTAATATAAACTGTATACATGAAATACAAACAAAACTGCTTTGTTTCCTAGTGTCTCCATGTTGGAAGCAGTGACTGTGTAGGAAACCATCTATATATATGGACACTAGCTTCTAACATCTGTATGTGTGAGAGAGGTCTAAAGAAAAAAAAGGTCAGCCCCAGGATTTTTCTGAAGAGGTCAAGACTTGATTTGGAGCTCATACTGCAGCCAATATAGATGTTGTGTACTAGCTGCTTAAGTTCCTGTTGGGAGCCCGGAAGCTGCATTACAACAGAACTAAATCATTAATTTTGTCATTTGTTATAAATCTGCCTTATAGTGCTGCTGGGAAGATTTTACACCTGGGAAGAATGAAATATTCACTGCCGGACACAAAGAACGCACTGTACCAAGAACAGCAGCATTCAGCTAATATCAACATTTCATCTCTGTTTTATTGGATCACTCTTTCCTTTGGTTTCTTGGCTTCAGGACAGAGGGCTAATTTACTTCACTGACTTACGCCCTGCATAACCCTATTGACTTCAGTGACATTACATGTGGTTTAATTCAGCAAAGAATTAGGCCCAGAAAGGTTATTCCTAAACGATTCCATTCTTGGATGTGAACCCTGACTTCATAGTTTCTCTGTTCTCTTTTTACAGGCCATCTGATCCAAGTTAGCTGAATAGTTACATCTCTGGTAGGTGAGCACAATGGTAAAGCCTTTCTTTATAATACGGTTCAATATTTCACTTTCTGCTAAAACACCACAAGTTCATCTGTTTTTAACTAAACTCCTCTCACAAAGCACAGTAAACAAACTGTATCACAAACTGTGCTTACTACTGATCTTTTAATTGTATTCAGTTGCATCCCTTAAATATCTAGGGAACTCCTTTGATATGTAAGTAAATCCTAGAGCATTTCGTCAGATGAGCTTGCCGATTAAGAGAGTACCTTAAAGCTAGAAATTGTTCTGTTCTAAATACAAATGGAAGTTTTTTTCCCATGAGAAAATCAAGATTCATAAAATAAACCTCCCTTCTCCCACACCTATCCAATCCTTTGCTTGATGCACGTAATATTTTTATTTTAATTTTAACATCTCATTAGTCTTCTTTTTTTTTTTTAATCAAGTAACTTATCAGTTCTGATCCAGTGATAGTCATTCAAGTGATAGACATTCAAGTTTTACTTTCTAATTATGTTAGCAATAAAGGGCATTCACTGAAACCTAAGGCTCAGAACAAAATGCGATGGTTTTTACTTTGAACACACTCAATGGCCTGAGCCCATGGTGACTACAGATATCATTGGGATGGAGACTAGACCATGCTTCCTCCCCAGTGTACTCAGGCCTCCTAGAAGGGCAAGCTCATCTATGCACATAACTGAGCTTTCTTGGGGGCCAGTCAGCTAAGACTATTAACAAATTTCCACAGGGATGAAAGGCTCTCACAAAATTTGCTGCCTTGGTTACAAGTACAAGGTGCATTTCTTTGACCTTGCTTCTCTTATAAAAATGCACTGCAATGTACCTATATATATATGTATGTATATACACACACATAAAATAAATTCCAAACTAAACACTCCACTGAACACACTTCTCCCCCTGGAGAAGGAGATGAGAAAACAAACAAATGATAGAGGTTAGTCACATCGCTTAATATATTCCTGGAAAGCCCTCAAACACACAGTGCTGAGTGCAGTATAGGAATTACACAGAACAGAATCTTCGTGAATCAGTGCTTCAGGAGGAATTTTTTTTTCTCTTCTGTGAGGAGGAAGTGAATGAGTCCTTAGAGGTAATGAAGAGAATGTGCCTGAACGTCTTGGAGAATGAGTTTAAAACTAGGAAGGCTAGCATGGAAACTCTTGTTGCTTTGAGACCCTTTTTTTCATTAACCTAGCTTTCTTTTATAAACCATCTAGGGATAAAAAGAAATAGGTGCAATGAACAGAAGATCAGATCTGGATCACAGAACCATCCAAATTAGATGTCTGTATCTGTCCCCAAAATTAAAACAATATTGTACTATGGGTCTCCAGGAGAGAAGGAACTGTTAACACTCCCGCTCATTTATATATAGAGTGATTACTGAATACATGTTTTCATGAACTTCATTTTCTGCAGCTTGAGAAAATCAGCTCTTTACTGGTCTCCCCAGTATATCCACATGAGTATAAATAAACACTTCACTTCCTAAAAGTTACATGTTGCCCATCGCTGCACTATGTCTCATGGTGTTAATTTCATGACATCTGATGTTCATTTTCATACAAGGTAGTAATTATACAATGATCTCAAACACTTTTGTTAAAAAAAAAAGCCATTTTTTCATGTCTAAACACGTTAATAAAACAATTGTTCCTTCTGCAAAGGAAAAAAAAAAAAAAGCAAAAGCCTAAAATAAGTCAGTATTAAAACAGCACTACTAAAGAGATAGCAATTAGATTAAGTATGGAACTGTGCTAATGTATCTTATTTCATTATTGTGGCTATATAAGATAAATGAAAAAAGTTGACAGAATATTCCCTACCCTAGACAGCATTAAACTGTTAACTGCTAGTGAGTCTTAGCTGATCCTTACTTTTCTGTGAGTGTACTTCCAGAGTTGCCCAAAATGTCAAGTGCTGGGATCAAATGTAATCAGAATCAATATTGATCAAAATCCTGTCTTGCTATTTTTTCTCACCTCTTTTAAGAAGATAAATGTTTTCATACACTGCAAATGGCATCAGATTTGGGAAAAAGCTATTATATGAAAAAAACATCATTCCTGGTCAGAGTCCTCCCATCTTTTCCCCTTTTAAAGCAATATCTAGATAGATAACTACTAGGGGTTATCTTCATTAAGCTGGACAGCTGAAACAGAAGAATGACAACAAGGAAGAAACAAAAATTAGAAGTAAGAAAGACCTGAGTGGGGAAAGGTGATGAGGAGAAGGCTCTAAAGATGAAGATGAATGATTTAAGGGTTACAGAAATTGCACAGGGTCTTGGCTTCACTGAACATGAGTATTTTATTCTATAACTGGTCTTTGTCAGGAGAAAGGGACATCAAAGTTAAAAAACACAAACGCACAGCATTCTCCTATGGAAAGATGTTACAGTGTCCACTGAAATACCTAATGCTGAGGCCCATTAATTTGTTTTTCACGACTAAATTTTCCAGATCCCAAAGTTTTTGCAGGTTCCCATAAACACTATGTTTGAAGATCTTGACAAAAAAGTGGGATAGTTCAGGTAATAATAACACAGAATTATATGTAGGAGGTCAGGTTAATTTTGGTTATGGGAACTTTATATCGTCGGGCTGTGATGTTACAATTCTACCCACATACAATTTAACTATATTTCTTAACCTTATAGGGGGTTGAACATTTAAAGCCTTTGTAATGTTTTGCATTTAAGGGATGGTATTTCTTTAAAATGGAGTATGGGAGACTGGAGATATACATAGATATACATACATATACACACACACACACATATATATACACATATATACACATTGTGGAGCAACCGAAGAACTGGAGAATTGTTATCTAGAAAACTTCCAGTATATTGCTTCTCAGAAAAGTCATACTCATTATTTAGCAGAATAGATGAGACAGAGACCTTTCTATCAGTATCTGTAGAATCAAGTCAGTGTCATGAGGGTTCTAAAGCTGCCCCCTGCAGAAACCCCTTTCAAGCATGATTTCACTGCCTAAAGCAGTACAGCATCAGTGAGAGAAGATCATTACTAGAGTTTAATATAAAACTCAAGCTATGTGCCATGGAAACTACTGCGTTGAGGTACATTTTTATTTACACTTACACTTAGCATAGTTAGAACTCTATCATTCCTCCAAGTTTAACTACCTTTCATCATAACAGGAGCATTCAAAAACCATAGATAGCACATCAGAATCCTGATGGGCAATGTGGACTGTGTGGCTTTAGTGTCATTTCTCTATATAATTAACTATCCATGTGCTATCTGAAAAGAATTATTCATTAGTGTGGCCAAGTAGCTTTTTTCTGTGAAATAAAATAATTATTAAAAAAACACTGTTTTAAGTTACCATGACCACAATAATATCTAGTAGACAAACATAGAATTTAAAAAAAAAGACAGAATCTGTTTTCTTAACCTGTGTAATTGTCAACTTCTTCTTCTTTCCTTCTTTAAGCTGCAAGCTGCCCCAGAGGTTTTTGATTTGTTATTTTTTTCCAGTGGGCACAATATGAATCATAAATACAGATAAATCTGGACACACTGGAAAACAGAAGCGTGATATAAATTGCATTATTTTAACTCATGCATTGTAATCTTTTTTATATCAGCTATCTAGAAGGTGCTTAGCATAAAGTCTCTCTTTATTTCTCAGTGGACCATTCAATTTTCTTGAGATTTCATTTTTGCATAAGCACATGAAAATCATCACGAAGACCTGCTAGAATGGTTTTGTTTGAAATGCTTCTGGGAGCTTGAAAATGGTTCTTTCGGGGCAACCATTCCCTTAGCGTCTTCCCCGGCAGTGTTTCACCTGATGAATTGAAGAGACCACGGGGCACCGAAAATCACAGCTCTATGGCTTGTCAGATAAGAGCTGTGCAAACCTTTAACAACAGTAGAAAGCAAGAGATACTTACCTGTTTTGAAGCTGTATTACAGACACTCAGCTTGACCCAAATTTCCTGAAAGTTTAGGAAGACTTTTCTGCAGATTTGACCTAAAACTTTCTATAAATCTTCCTTCTTCCTAGGTATTTCAATGTGATTTATGCTTTTGATAACCACATGCTATTTGGTGCTTTTCCACAATTTCATCTCACAGCTAAGGAGAAGGATGTACTTTGTCCTGTTTCAAACACAAGGCAAAATGTAGGAGTAACCAGCTTGTACAAAATGAAAGTAGGGATCATTTATTGCTGACCTCCATGTTAACTCAGCTGCAGAGCATCTCGTAGATTCAGTCTCAGCATTGAGATGCTCTCACAGGCAAAATGCCTCACCTGGGCCTTTGCTGGATTCCCTCAGGAAGCTAAAGCAGGCATGCGTGCAGCTGCAGAGGGGAGGCACAGCATGCTGACCTGTGCTAATCCCCAGGTGACAGCTTAGAGCAATGATAGTGCTGGGAAGCCAGGAGCAAATCCCCCACCAGCTGCTTTCTGCAGGTATTGGGTGCAGCTCAAGTACACACTGCTCATTGCAAGCTGAAGGCATCAATGTTGCAAAAAAAGCATACAAAACAAGAAAATTTTAACTTTCTCTTTTCTGCTTCTGTGGAATGTTAAAGGTTAGGATTAAAGGATATGTTTGACTACCTATTGTTGTGAATTCCATCCAAAGTGAAGGTATTAAAGCCCTGAAAATTGAAAAGCCTATTGCTCTGTTTCTTCTTACTGTATAGCTCTGAAACCCAACTTGTCACTGTTAGAACATAGCTGTGATTGCACAAGGGTCAACAGTGTGCAGTGACTGCTGTTCGCATCAAAAGGATTTAGCCTTTAGGGCTGTGTAGATTGGGAAAAATCATCCCATTTATTTTTAAAACAAGGTTAGCTGCTTCTATCCACCCAGCAACAGCAAAACAGCAAAACAAAGAGTGAAGTCCAAGCAAAAAACATCAGGTAAAAGGCTTTAAAATACGTATCACCCTGGCCAGCCTGTTATTAATAGGAATGGATTATAAAAGGAAGAGTCCATACGTATGTGGGTTCTGCTCTGAAGCTTTTATAGCAAGGCAACTTTCATGGAAAAAACCTTTGGATCTTTTCCCTCTTCTCTTCTGGGAATGCTTTGGGATGGTTTAATCATCTGGCTTTGGTATCTGACTGCCTTTGGCAGCTGTAGCTTTTCTTATCATTATGCCTCAGTGTGTGTCACCTTTTCCAGACAGCCATAGAATTAGGATAAGAAAAATTGGTTCTTTATGCTGCAGATCTAACAAAGATACAGCCTGCTCACAGCCCACCAGATGAATGCCTAGCATTTTAAATTGAACAGCATTAGATGAAACAGTTGATTATCAATGCTACTCACTCTTTTGAGGGGCAGTAGGAAAAAAAAATCTGCATATCTGAAGTTTGTGCAGATTGCATAGAAGGAAATATTTTGATGGTACAAGAGAACTCTCAATTCCCGATAAACACACACATACAAGGGCTTCTGTTCTACAAAAAACCCTCCATGTCCAGGCAGCCATATGGTGAGCGAACCTCGACGATGTGATTTTGAATAATGGCCCTCAGATCCTGGAAACAGAAGCATTCGGAGGAGAGTGAGTAGAGGAAGAGAAAGGGAGTTTTGTGCTGCGTCTGCCACTTTCCCAAGATGTGGCCCACCATGAACACCGTGTAGAGTAAAACTTGGGTAAGGGAGCACAGGTAATGCACTCTTCTTCATCATTATATGTTAGATTAAAGAGTAATCCTGTCACATAAATGGCAAGTGACAGAACATTTCATCAGAGGTGAGAGAAACTTTCCAATAAAGACTGATTCTTTTCCTGTGATGCTATTCATTTTTACTGTGATGAATTGTTGTTTATTTGAAGGTTCTGACGGCAGTGACAGGATCAGGAAACTCCATGGGTACATAATGGCCTTCAGCACTACACTGGCTGCATGGTGGTGGTCATGGTGTAACAGCCTAATATGGCTCTGATCAAAGTGTTTCTACGAAGGGCTGGTGATGGCTGTGTATTGATGTACTGTATACAAAGTGCACATCTCAGCTGAAGCAGCTCTTCAGCAACCAAAACAGTCAAGTTCATTAACTTACAAGAAGAAAACCAGGTAAGACATATATTGCCATCCACAGGAAAAGCTGTAGGTGGTGTGATCCAGATGAAGAGGGACTTAATTTCTAAAAGCTGAGTATTGATTGGTTATTAAAATACAAGAATAATCTTGAGCCAAGTGGGAACTGTAGGGTAACATCAGGGGAACAGACCAGTCTCTTTGACAGTGCCTTCAGCAACAGAGCTGCCAGGTGATGGCTAAGTCGGGGGAGGCTTTGCCTCTTAGCCCGATGGCTGCAGGACATCTGACAGGATATCCTCTCTGTCTGGCAGTGCACATAAGGCAGATTAGGGGAGAGTGAACTGATCTTAACCAAATAGCTCCTTCAAGCCTCTTGCTCTTGATTAAGAAAAGAAAAGTACCTCACTGAAAATTCAAAGCAGTCTGCATGGCAGTGGGGGGGGGGGGGGGGGAGGGGGGAGGGCTACACAGCATGGCATCTCCCTAGGATTCATACATCTACCCAGTGCACTGCTTAGCATAAACATTTTACTCTAGATGCACAATGTAACAGCATTAAGTGTCAGTGGGGGTTCAAGGTCAATAAAACTTCTTCCTGTGGCATCTAATGTTTAAAGTAACTGAACTCAGCTCATGTTTCTATGCTATTTTTCCTCACAGCATTAGCCTACTGCAGGTTTTTTCCACCTTTGTAATCTATAATAACAGATATGTTTCAGTACTACCTTTTCCATTCAGCAAAATCAGCTAAGCAGGCTTCAAAAAGCAAATGCCAAAGCACTTTATGAAACCTTCCTTGTGAAAGGAGAACCACTGGAGAGTTTAAAGGAATATCACACCATGCAGCCTAGCCTGGTATGAAAAGAGATTACCCTCTAGAATCTCTGAAGGAAAGGACAATTTGAATTCCATGGCCAAAGGCACCTTTCCCTTTACGTTCCTTCTGGTGGAGGCCAGGAGATCACTTCCTTATTTATTTGGCATGGCAAATAGTAATCTCATTAGCCTGAATGGAAATAGTTTAATGATTAGGATCCCAGTTGCACTCTGGAGTGAAAGAAGACATATGAATAAATTCTGCAATATGTGTGATGAAAAACACGTGATCCTGTTAGCTGAAGACTCCAGTAACATCATATCACATTAAATATTTTGGGAGAATGACAAATTATAAAGTGAGAACATTCTCGGAAAGGCTGTGTCCTTAGAATCTGTGCCTCATTTCAGAAAGTTAAGTGGATGAGTTATATCTGACGGTTTATGAACCTTGTTAATATAATGCAATACCTGGGAGCGTGCCAGCCACAGTGATCAAGGGAGTCTAAATTAGACCTCTGCCATAGGCAGACATCAGACACCCATTTAAAACTAAATCTTTCAACTGAACCAGTCTCTTCTCTTGTTATCCACTAAATCAGTGATCTTCAGCTTGAACATCTGAAGCTCCATGTGGCTCTCAGTAGCCAGCACACATTTCTTTTTTAGGTCTCAGCAAGAGATCATTTAACATGCTGATGCAGAAGTTGCTCTGTTAGGAAGAGCACAAGTGGCAGCAGTACTTTGACAAGTTAGTCTCTCAAGAAAAATGTGAATTTTCTTTTTTTTGAACCCACAAGTGGTGAAGGCCACAACTGTCATCTATTCCACGCACAGTACATTCAGGGCCAGGGTGACCTCTGGCAATCCAGCCAGCACCAGATTGTCATGTCCTGGCCCCTTCAGGAGAGCATAAGGAAAGGTGAGGGGAAACTTCTGTACCAGCAGAGAAAGACAATTTCTATTCAGCCTCCACACTGGCATTAGACTACATGAAGAGAAAGAAAAGGCCATAGCCTTTTTCCTTCTGCTCTGGCATCAACACACACTGTAGCCATCATGCTGGTACAGCAGCTGTGTTCCTTCATTGTCCCTGAAAATGTTATGTCTTTATTCTTGCCTCCAGAAGCTCACACCTATGTGATGCAGAGCCATAATGCTCCTTAACACAGACTTCAAAACAGTGCAATCAAGATTTTTTTTTCTTTCTTTTTGAGTTCCATTTACAACATCTGTACAGTGGAAATAATAATGCCTGTCTCACCAGGGCAGCATAAGGTTTCATTCATCACCACGACATTTGCTTTGAGATTTTGGATGGAAGGTATTACAAGTGCTACAGCTAGGTATTCTGTTCTACTTTTTTATTAATCAGTTATATTAGAGTACTCTATGAAGAAGAACAGCAACGTGTTAATGCTTTATATTTAATATTGTTTATATTCAATTTTGTGCGTATTTGTATTTCAAATGTGAACATTGTCAATCTCATGTAGTTCTCAGACTCAGCTCTGGCAGAGAATAGATCTTTGGTAGACAGCGATTTGGTGTTACTGACTTGAACAGATGCACCAGCTCTCTGAAAAATGAAAGATATTATTAAACTACTGAGGGTCATAGAAGAAATGGTTCTTAGATGTTTGGTGCTCCTACATCACCAATTCAGTGCTAAAATCGGGAAGTGTGATCTTATTTTTTCTGGTTCTATTTCCTTGGCAGAATAAAGGGAAGAGAGGACAATTTAATTGGCGAGACATGAGAGAATGCAACCTGACACTGTGCAGTAAGGTCCAAGTCACACAGCCATCTCTGAAGACAGCTGAGCTGTACAGCTGCATCGCAACACTAAACATAGTGTAGAGCCAAGACACAGCATGCTCCATGAGATTTCCTCCCTGGTTTATTATGTATCCACAGAAAGTGGTCAAAGTTCTATTAATATCTTCAGAAGTTAGAGGGAAATGAAAAGGGCATAAGAGTTTTAGGGGAACTGTGCATAGTGACTCAATTAGACCTCTCAGAAGAAGAAGCAAAAAATTCTATTGTCACAGTTCAGTCCTAATCACATTTCCAATACAAGATATTTTATTTGAGAAGTTGATTAAAATTTCATTTTCCAGAATCCAGATACCTAATGCTAGTCAGGAGCAAGCAAAGTTGTATCTATTAGGAAGCTATTTGGAACATCGGGAGGATGTTCCAAAGGAAGATGAAACATCTTAATTGCAGTATAATGCACTGGAGAGCTGCTTTGAGAAAAATGAAACAGCACTGGCAGGCATAAAAGGAGTTGTCAGAGATGCAGAAAAGGTGTTGACGACACAGAAGGGAAAAGAGACCGGGTGCTTGGGCAACACATGCACACAAACCTGCCTTTCGTTTGTCACTAGTGCCCTAATGTATATAATCTACTCTGAATAAGAGAGTACTGAGATTTAGGAGATATGTCTGTACAATCTAGCAACCGTTTGTGACATCTCCTTCAATGCTGGACACCTTAAATTGCCTACTGCCATGCAAGAGACACTGTAGTTTGGCCTGTCTGTAGCTTTCTGGTTTGGTAGAGCATGACGGTGTTCTGCTTCATCAGATTTCATGGGTTAGGATGTGAAGTTAGTTAATTTGAATGATTATATGATTATCAGGTCAATAGGGGGGTACAAAATTATCAAACTAGGATATTTATTGCCCAAACCATCCTACATTAAAGAGAAAAGAGAACTATGTGCCTTAGAGTAATCAGCCAGTTGCATTCCAGGGTCCTTGTCTTTCCCTGTGCCATTCTGTATGTCACATTTGGACCATGCCTGTTTGCATAATTTGTGAAGTTACCAAATAAATAGCAAATAATGATGAAAAAAACCCTTATTCATCTGGAAAAATAATATATCCAATAAAGTATAATTCTTGAATACTTTGACAGTACCAGATAAACATGGAAAGAGCTCTCAGGAGGAGTGAAGACATAATCTGACAAACAGTTGTGAATTCTGTGTGGAAAAAGCTTTACTTTTTATGACTTTCGGCTAGCAAACAGTCCTTACCAACTACCTTGGACTTCTGCCTTTCACAGTGACAAGGTGCCAGAGATGATAATTGAAGCAAATATATGTATGCCCTGCTGTTACGAATCACTGTGAAAAGTGATTACTCCTGTAGGCCATGTATTTGCAGGAAACTAGTGATCCATTTTACCAAATTTTGCTCTGTTATTTAGATGGAAAGCTGAACTAATTCTTTGACATTTATACCTAAATAACAGGGCAACGTTAGGCAGAGTGGCAAAATAGTTTTAGAATGCAAACCTGACTTAGAAGCTCTATTTTTATAATTGGCCAAGGGATTTAGGAGCTCATTGCTGACATTTAGGCTGACAAGTATGAAAATCACTTTTGAAAGTGGGATTTGAGAGGTATTGAAAAACTTTTTTTATAAACTTTATATACATATTTCAGTTGAGATATTTTCGCCTGAGAGCAGTGAATGCAAAATGATAGCTGCATTTTACCTACACAAGCTAACTCAAGAAAGTTTCAATTAAATCATAGTAATTCTTGATAATCCCCTCTAATCAGGTGAATAGCACCCTGGAATTCTTCACCGTGGAGGCAAACATTTTTCTCTTACCAGCTTCATCCTTATTATGCTTTATTTCTTTGTTAAATGCTATGCACATGACTTATTACACAGGTTATTGTAATTCTGAAGATATGCGTTAGTATACCGTTTGATTTAAGATTTAAAATAAAATGCCTTATCTTTCTGAAGATGTTTTCTTTACAGATGAACTACACTTTCATAATGTGATAGATCTGGTTGGATTTCCACTGACATTTAGTGAAGCGAAGGACTAATGGTATCTTGTGAATGCTGAAGAAGATACATAGTTCTTGCAAATGTATTACATGGTATAAGTAGGCAATAAATCACCAATCTGAAATAATGCAAGTCTATAACATGAACACTGAAATGTTTAAGGTATAAAACATCAGATATACAATTCCAGTGTGAGGCCAGAAATATTGCAGAATAAATTTATAGTTATATAAAATAGAGGAAGAGCAAACACAGGGTTTGAAAAAACATTGTGTCAAGATAAACAAAAGAGCATTCAAACATTTAGTGAACAGGGACTGGAGGGACAATAGGCCTTATTAGAGATGAAAAGTACAATTTGCAGGTTTGAAAGATGACTGTGCTACCCAAATAAAATAGATCCTTTGCCTGAAGGTTAACAAACCATGATTGACACAGTTCCAATAAGCAAGGCTACATTTTCCTAAAAAACTGAAGCAAAACAGATATATCAATAATACCAAAGAAAGCAGTTAAGTTAAAGTTGAAAATGGCAACAGACTCCAGCTTGGGAATTCTTTAGGGCAGAAACATCCCATTTTCAAAAGGGTCACAGATTGTGTCTAAATGGTCAGTTAGGCTAAGCTGCTGTAAGTCTTATGATCTTCATCCCTTCACCTGGATGACTGGAGACCTGACTGGAGATAAGCACAGATTAGTTTGTGCGTCTGTGTTACTTTTCTCTGGAAACTAGGATGTCAGGAAAGAGGAGGTTAATGTGTGGTTAGGTCTGACCTCAGCTTGGTTTTGGGACACATCCTGCAGATGCAGTCAGACTTGGGAACTTGGAAGGGCTCCCAGGTCTCTCCAGGCTGGAAGCCCAGGGCACAACTGCAATCTCACGGGGACAGGGAGCCTTACATCCCCACAGGCAATTCGCATGGCACAGAAAGCAGCCTCTGGAACTAGAACAGCAATATTATGTGATCATGAGTTTGAGACAATAAGATCCCTTTTCTGTGAACATACTTTTGTGTTGTTTTTCAGACTTTCTTCTGATTTCATGTTTAGCTGATTTACAGTAACCTCCACAGTGCTAATCTCTGATCATTCATTGGCATGTAGTCACTTACCTCCAAGTTCAGCAAGTGATAAAAGTTGGGAAAAGCAAGCATTTGAGTGCTTAGGTAGCGTGATAAGCCAAACTGGCAGAAGACGCATTCTTTTTTGTTGTGTTACATATAATTTTTGCTAAAAGGATAACTTCAAAGCTTCTCTATGATTAAATGAGGACCTGTCTGTAGATCAGCTACAATGATGTACTTGCAAGTGGGAAAGATATATACCTAAAATAGCAAGTGTTAATCAAAATAACCCTTGCTTTTTGAAAAGAATAACCATTCTCCACCTGTTTTCAAGCATTTTATTTTACCTTATCCAAAATTAAGTGATTTGGCAGCTGTAATTTCTAAGGTCATTGAATTGATATGACAAAATATTGTATGGCAATTTACCCATGTGCACCTGGGCATATGAGAGTGGAGATCTTTCACAGCTTTCACGGTCTTTCTTTCACATTTTAAGAGGCTTTTCAGAGGCTTGCTTTTCCTCTGCAGTGAAAGTAGCAAAGTTTCAAACACAGGTGGCTGTCTCAGTGCTTGGAAAGGCTGGGTACCTCATGAAAAGTTTGCATAATTGTTACCAAAGGCATAATTCCACACAAAGGTGTTAGACTTCATGCTTAATATGTGCCTAATTAGCAGGTGCTTGCCTCTGAATTTGATCCTGATCTTCATGCAACATGCAGCAACGTAGACATGGTGGAAGCCTTGAAACAATTTGGGCAGCAAACAGTTGAGAAGCCCAAATTTTATTCAGAGAGATGTTAATTGGATGGTTAGTGAACACAGCTATTTTATCTGGGGAACAGTGTATATAGTAAAGAGCCTGCTTTGGGAACCTTGCATTGCTCATCTTGTTCACACAATCAGGCTATCTCATTCAGTTTCAATAAAGAAATTTGGTTAATGATTCCACATCAATTTATCTGATTTGAATTTGACAGTCACCTGGACACTCTTTCTTGTTCTTTTGGAGTCATCCTTCCAAAGTCCTTTTTAGCTTTCCTTTCTTTTTCACTCCTTACACTTCTGTACGAAATATGAAGGTCCTGATGATGGCATATTTTTATGTTCATTCTTTTACTGATTTTCTTGATCTTGAGGTCTTACTGAGTCCAGTAAATAGTGCAGTTGTTTTCGCTGTCCTTGCTGCTGCCCCAGTGAGGCATAATCTTTCATTATTGACATTCTTCTCTGATAACGATATTTTTCCAGCCTGTGTAGGGTCCTCATTTGCAGTTTTCACATGCAAGCCTTCTGCATGTGTTCATCATTTATGATTTCTTCACAGTGATCTTCATTCTAATAGATGCTATGATGGGGAGCGTTTGTATTCTAATATAACATTTTTTGTCTACTATAGGTCATCTACTCTGTTTTCTGCTATCAAGCAACAAAAATTCAGATTGTATAGTTGCTATTAGCAATCTATCCTTTAAATTCCTGTGCTATTTCCATCAGCTGCATATGTTTATCCAGTCAACTACTATGTCAGAAAACACATGTGGCAAGATGTGACCTGGTCACAACTGTACTGTAATGTATTTGCTGCAAACCTAAACCCAACATGTTGTTTGGATGTAATGACATGGATTAATATACATGCTAACTTCAAAATACTTTCCAGTTACTTCATCTCTGTGAGGAATTATACACCTTTCCAAAAACAGCAAGCTAATATGAAGGAAAGCCCTGTGCTTAATCAGGGATTAATGGAATAACAACGTACAGATGTCTTTTCTAAAAGCCAAATATTCTTCCTTGGCACTTCATTCTCTCTCGCCTAGTGGAACAGCTCTAATAGAAAAGTCAGATCTTGGTTTTGTCCTCAAGTTGCATTTGCTTAATATTTTTCTAGCAGCTTCTGAAATTTTTGCCTCTGGAATCATGAAGATAATTGATGATGGTTATAATTCTGTTTCTTTTTTTCCATGAATGTTGAAACAAATGTCTAGTCATTGGTGAGAGACAGGCACCTATAGAGAGAACAGGCCATCCCACATATTTTAGGCATCTAAATTAGATGGGGTGAATCTCTCTAGAAGTGCCTGCCTTTGTCCATGATTAGGGAAGCAGACCAATTGTCCAGCTTAAGCTAGATACCTAACTTTTAGATGACTGAAGTCAGGTGAGCGAAGGTGAATTCCATCCTAGCAGAACAAAGTAGGAAGTTCAGAGTGTGTATATGTCTACAACAACCAAAAAAACAACCGAATTTAGAATAGGCAAGGACTTAGAGGACCAACACTCCTTCAGAACAATCTGGATGTCTTGTTTTACTGAGTACAAGCAAATAAAACGTGTTTGAACACAGGCAGGCAGGAAAGCCTGGCTTACAGATGGGGTAATGACTGAAATAACTTGATAGCACATAACTAGCTCAACACTGAGGTTGAACAGATCATGTGCTTTTTGGTTGTTTAAATGGGAACTGAGTTTAATTGAGGATATTACATTTTGTTTGTATTTGTGGTGCAGCTCTTACTAGATTTCAAAATATATTCACTGTCCACAATCCAAATATACAAAAATTTTGGTATGTGGCAATATTTGTGGAAGAAAAGAATTCTACAAATGGGGAAAAATGAGCACTTTGCTTTAGTGCAAGAATAACAGAGAAACTTGAAGTGATAGTAAAGTATTTGAAGTTAGTTTCTAACTCATTCAGATACAAGAGTATACAACTACCTTCAACTGTACAGTGACATCTTTTACTATTTTCTGCATGAGTAAATTACCTTCAGTGAGCACGTTCAGTAATTAGCAGCATGGTGCATATTATACCATTATTACTACACTTAACTCACTCTATATGTAATTTGCATTGCTATTTATATCGATATTGAATTAAATGCAGAGAATCCCAGGAAAGGTGTAACCAGCTTACTCTAGATCTCAGTTTAATATTTGTTTCAGAAATATGAGGAAAGAGGACACACTTCACAAGTTTCAACCCTTATGTCGAGAGGCATTACATCTGAAACTCCAGACAGGAAGAAAATTATGAAATAACCTTCTGAAACAAAATGCATAGGATTTAAGGAAAGTGAAGGAAGCTTGGGAGAAGAGCAAATGCAAGGCAAGAGAATAAGGGAACATGTCACCTTGACTCTTTTTTCACTTTTTCTTTTAATTTTTCATTTTTTAAGGAGCATAATGTTCCTGACTTCTGTATTCTACAGAAGACTGTAACGCTGGCAGGAGGTTGCCTGAGGCAAACACAGTTCCCCTCTGCACATCACCATATAACCACCACACCAGACATTCCCGTCTATGAAGTGTCAGGTGCAGCCGCTGAAGACTAAGAGCACTCTGAGGCTGCACACCACTGGTGGAGAGCTCCCTTATCAGCAAGCAGCTTTCATGAAACATATTAAAAGAAGTGAGCTATAGAGATAGCAATGACAGGAAGTTGTACAATGACATAAATCAAGTGTCTTATGGAATAGGGCCACACTAATGAGGTAGAGGGACCGCACTGCCCATAGAAATATTATATCTTTGTAAAAGTAGAGTACACTCATGGAACCTGGATAATTAACAATGCAGGGAAAGATACTCTGGCTATGTCTATATTGCTAACCAGGAAAGGCCCAAGGCCAGCCTCTGACTCCAAGGCCAAATAGTGTGGACTGACTGTTGCCTGTGCTGCTTTGGCACAGCTCCAGCTAGAGTATAGGGGACGTGAGTAGACTGTGCAGCACCAAATTGGCTCTCCTATGAGTCCTATGCAGTGACTGCACAGCTTTGAAGCATTACCAGCTTCAACATTTGGTTTTTTTCCAGTTCAAAGTGTCTGAAACAAGGGCTCTGTCACAGCCCAACAGAGCAAGCTTCTGCTTTCTAGTATACTGTTGCTGTACCGTAAAATGTCTACGTCATATCAAACCCATCTAAGTTTTTCTCATAACAAAGGCAGCAAGGCACAGGAGAGACAGTAGAAAACATTCTTGTTTGATGTTCATGCCTGCACTGAGGTGTTCCCTTGTCTTTGTCTTTATTTGAACTACATGAACTATTCCTGCACATAAAATCGAGGATGTGTGTTGTGTTCCTTGGGTGCAGTGGGAGAGTATAAGGGGGTGCTTGACAGTATAAAAACGTCTGGGAATATCACAAGAAAACTGCGTAAGCTAGAAGAATCTAAACATAGTGCAGTCTCATCCATACTGCTTTTGGGGAGAGGTCTTTGAAAGGAACTATCTCCAGAAATGTGTGATGTGTGCATATACTGTCATAGAAAGTGATTGTGGGAGTACTCCAAAGCAGAGACATGGCATAAGCTAAAAATTAAATAATGCAATTTATCAGGAGTCCCATGCTTGATGTCTTTCTCTCTGGCAGATGCGTTCTTAGAGGACACTCGCCTTTAGACGTTTCCTCCTTATAATCCAAAGAGTTGCTGACATACTCAAAATATATATTGTTAGAATGCATAATTCAGCAAATCTTCACATCTACAGTAGTATTTACTTCCCACAGACAACCTTACTGAGATTAATGGCCTACTGAACATTAATACAAACTAGCACAAGTAATTGTCACACAGCTGGGACCAGTCAGTCAGATCAAGAGCCTAGTTTCTCTTTGCGTTTTTCTACTGACCACATTTAAGATCTTCCTTACATCTGTTTGGAGACATATCCTTTTTCTTGGTTAGAACACAGGTCTCCAGCATTTGCATTCCCCTTACTCTGCGATGTCTTCATGCCTTTGTATGATATAATAGAAGGTGTTCTCTTTTCCAGTGATGATAAACTTCCCTTCATGCATCTAGATAGCCTATTTCAGCTGGAGAAAAAAAAAAAAAAGAAAAAAAAAAACAAGAAGAAGAAAAACAGCCCAAAGTTTTTGCCATATTTTCGCTCTCTTTAAATATTTTCCCCAAAAGTGAGAGAAAGGCAGATTTCAGTGCAGAGATAGGCCATACTTGTTCCTCCATTCTCCCTGCTTATTACAGTATACAAGTTTCTACATACAGAAAATGTATTTTCATCTTTATAATGCCACTTTTAGCATGGTTATTCTGGCAAACACTGTCTGACAGCCTCCAGGCACCAATCTTTAGGAGCTCTGATATTATGGTACACTAGTACTGAACAGTAATGCCATCTAAGCCTTATGTCAAGGTGTAGTTTAGTAACTAGTTATGTAAATATTAAAACATAGGGTCAAGAAAGTCTCAGTGTAGACACTAGCATCAGAAGGAATATTTTCTGTTGCATCTTCTTAACCTTACTGCTCTCACTATGAGAAAAACTTAAGCGGAAGTGACACAGGCACTTCATAGCAGCAAAAAAAGTAGACTAGCAGAAATCAGAACACACATAACACCATAGCAACTTCTTGTACATTTTTGTTTTTCTAGATTAACTACAGTAAAGCCTGGCTAAAGGAAGCTCATATACACGTAGCATCACTTTTCTAGCTCTTTGTCAGAAGTGATGAGTCTGAATAGTCTTTCCCACATACACCTTCAAGCCAACAAAAAGAAAGAATTCCATTTTCACATCAGCCAAGAAAGTTACAAGATGGTTATAGCAGTGAGGTAGGTAACTTATCACCTCCATTTTTAAATAAAGAATAGGAGATACAGCAAAGTGAAGTGGTTTTCCAGGAGGTCACTGTGTCCTCATAGTCTAAATAGAATCTAAGAGCACAGGCTCCAATCCTGCCTCAGAGACTGAATTTCCCTCTAATCTCAGGTACAAATAAACCTTCTCTATCAGCAAAATTGGAACTCATTACTACCTGGCTCCCAGTCAATACTTAATTCACCAGACCTGAAGGAAAAGAAGGTCTTTTTAAGAGAAATTTGGAGCATTTTAGAAATATTTCAGTAAATGAATGAGTTCATTATTGGTTGTGAGGTGTAGCTAAAAAGGTAAAAATTACAAGAATTTTCCACAGCACACATATGCACCCAAACTTGCAGCAGTTCTTTCTCCTTCATATTTTAAACTTTAGTTGCTGATCATTACCTGTGGTTTTACTGGTTTATACACAGTGGTCCCAATAACACCATATTGTTAAGGTCCCTGCCATCACAAACCCTATGAATTCTGTATTTTCTAGAATCTGTAATAAGCACTTCCAGGACAAAATAGAAACAAAAAAGCAAGTCATTTTTCTTGCATGTTAACAACTGCCTTCTTTCAGCCCCCAATTGTCCCACATTCTGATATTCTTTTCTGATGAGTCTTTTCTCACAAACATCTCTTCCTCATTTCTTCTCTTACTTTTAAAGGCTTTACACAAGCCCTCTACACTAAAATGAAAGCATTTAGAAAACACTAGATTTATTTTTAAAACCCCTACACAGCAGTCTGTACACACAAATTTTTCTTTCACCTTGTCTCAAAGCATCACAAGCTTTTTACCTAGCAGTCTTGCATGTTTTGGCTTCTCCCTCAGTTTGTGCTAAACTGTTCTTTGATAAGGTTCAGCTGGGGAAATCCATTCCTCCCAGGACCCAATTGGGTTTTTACATCAATTAGGCTAATTGACAGAAAGCTTAACACATTTCTTAATTATGACTGCAAATATGTTCTTGGAAGAAACCCCAAAGCACAAGAGGAAAAAAAAAAAGAAACAAACCTCTTTTTTAGTAAAATAATTTTGGAAGCATCTTTAAGGTAAAGTGCCAGGAAGGAAGTTTAGTAATGGGCGAGTATCTCATTATGGCTGAAACTGCTCTCAGCCAGACCATACAAAAAAGATCACCCTAAGTCTTATTGTAAAAAGGTAAACAATCAGGGAGTAAGAGAGACAGTAAAGACATACGTGAAGACAAAAAAACCTATAAAGATCCACAAAACTACAAAAAGATATCCTTCTTTCTGCAAATTCTTGCTTTTGTATAAAGCATTGGATGAATGTATTTATCAGTATTCTCTGGAACAATAATTTAAATACCTTTTAGTACTGCTAGAGTTCAAGATTCACCGAGTCAGAACTAAAACCTACTGTTTTCTTCCTGAGTTTATATGACAGCATCCGCAATCATTTGTATTTATTCATATTAGTTTTCTTAATCTTTTTTAAACTTTTCTTCGACTAAACATCATAACTAAGTTAAGCATTGAGGTATACAAGAAACAGTTTATATTATAAATATATTTATATATATTTTTATATATATATAATATATTTATATTTATATTATATGATTTTGTGCATTAAACTATAATTCCTTCTCTTCTGTTTCCAATTTCAAGTCTTTTCTAGGCTATAGTCTTTTCTAGTCTTTTATCTTTGATGATTCTAGTCTTCTTTATTAATAGAAATGATAAGATGTTTCTAAAATTTAAAGAACCCTTTCTTGCCCTTTCAGTCTCTCTGTCATTCTGCCTCTGTTTCATTATGCTCTGTGTGATGCTATGGGAAAGCAACAGAGAAAGATGGTTCAATATTCTTCAAAATAACCCTCAGTCATAACATATTTTCCGGAGAGGAACCCCTGAGAGAGTTATTTAACCTCCATCTTTGCTAGTAAGTCTGAACACCTGGCCACCCTACTTGATAGACATGCTAGTAGTCTTGGGTGGTTTTTTTTGAGTGTATATACTGCACAAAGAACAAACAACAGTTTAGTGAATAAGAGCCCTTTGGGAGGAAATGCTTAGAGCAGTACAGAGGAGTTATATACATAAATCCCCTGGACATATTTTCCATGTAGTACATTTAAAACTAATATCCTATTACTTACCATTGCTCCACTGGAGTTGGAATCAGTGTTAAACTGCAGCAGTGCTTTAAAATAAATGGACCATGTTGTAGTTTTTCTATTTGTGTGTGAATGTTAGGGAAGAAGGGCATGATGGCTTTAAGTAAATGCATATGGTACACACTGAATCTCATTGTCAAAATGGCATTTCTTTCTCTCTCTAGCTACATTACAGCTCTTCTCTTTAGCATGTTCTTTAGAACGATCTTTTCTCCTTAGCACGATCTGACACATGCGCCACGACTGTACTTTTGATAGCTTTTCCTAAAACCTAAAGCCACAGGAAGCACTTCTTTACTTTCGAGGTCCTCATTTTGAATACTGTGGAAGATGCAATTTATCCCTTGCTAAATTAATGCCAACACAGTAATGCCTAGATTAGGCCAGAGTACAGTCTTACAATTGTTCTCTGTATGACTTCCAACTCAGATGGGAGTTTGCTGCTCATGGGAAAGGAATGGTCAGAATGTTGTGGTGGTGCCCTACATCTCCTCCATTGCTGCTAGCTGGTGGTGCTTTGGGGGTTGTCAGGACTGGACCTGGTTGCTCTGGCATGCACCAAGAGCTTGGGGTTATGAGCTTTGCACCACAGACACTACTTGGTGCAGGATTTGCTCCAGCTTATTCAGTGCAATTCCAGCTGGGTGGAGCTACAGCTCCCTTTTTAATACCCAAAAGAGCTACAGACCTTGCTGGGATGAAGGGCACTCTCCACTGTGCAGAATCTGGTGAATGTCAACCTATTCCTTTGAAAAATGAGAACTCTTCCCTAGTGTGGTTACAGCCCGGGTACTTTTGCCTGGTTTTCCCTTAACAACTCTAGAATTTTCCACTCCTCACTCAACATCATCTTCAAAAGAAAGGCAATATTTTTCGTCTAGACTGGAGCGCCAACTAGTAAAGTCTGACAATATGAAAGGAAAGTGGTAGTAGCAGCTGTGGAAAGGATAGGTGGTAGTAGCAGTTCTGTCCTTTATGTGACTGCCAATGTTTTTCTTCAAGTTTACTTAACTGCAAGGCAGCACTGCAGGTCAAAGGGGAGCATGGGAAGGAAGAGGCACTGCTGCAAATTGGATTATGCTCCATTCATCCTAATCCCTTCCCCCAATCTTCCCTAGACCTGTGGTGCTACTTCTGTCTCTTCAGATCGCATAGCATAATGTTCAGTCTCTCCCCACACCTGCACTATGGATCCCTTTGGTGGTCTTGTCCCCCTTGGCTTACAAGCCTCCCCTCCTCAGGTGAGTTACAGGGAGGCAGAAGCAAGCCAAAGAGACTGATGGTGAGTGCTCCATATGTCTTCTCCCACCCATTGCCCAGGTCCCAGTGCTGACTGTGCTGGGAGGTGATATACTGTGTCCAAAAGAGATGTGGGATGGAAAGCAAATAGCAGGAGTTGTGAAAAAGCTTCTGGTGAAGCTATAGTAGGAACACGGGGTCAACCTAAGAAAAAAGGCTGGTAACCGCTGTACTAAACCCTGCTCCTTCACCTCCCATCGGCTGATGTAATATTTTTGCTCTGTTAGCCACATAAGTTTCCTTCTTTTTTTTTGCATGGGCTGAATTACTTCTTGGATTGGTTCTGCCTCTTAGGTTTCTAATACATTTCTAAAATCTCTTTGGATCCCATAAAAATGGGGTGGGAAGTACATATACCACCTCTTTCAGCTTCAAGGTAGAGCCAGCTCTACCTATACTGTTCCTGATGTTTTGCTGGAGGAGGGGGAGAGTGTCTTAGAAATCTCTCCTGATGGTGATTCCTTGATTTCCCTAAGTGATCTATTCCAGAGCTTCACTACTTCTATGTCTGGCAGAACTTATAACCTCTATCTTCCTTGATGCAATTTAAGCCCAAGATTTGCTGCCCTAATTTATCCCCATTTTTCTTCATAGTTTTCACTTTTTCTGAAACATGACTGAATAAAAATACCATGTTGTCCAATGGCAGTGAGCGTAGTATTTCTGAGTAAAAATAAAATATTAGGCATTGATGGAAGTTTACTGGTGAAAGCTCAGGCAAATGCAGGCTCCAGGAACTCAAAGGTTAAGGTATCAGTTGAGCAAAGGCAGCAAATATATGCAAATCATGCTGTGTAACTATGGGCATCTGACTTAGATGCTCTGAATCACCTCTTAGCCTTTTCTGCACTGTGTATGAGGATTTTACATTTTTAACTTGAGATAGTCTGAATCTTGCTAATCAAACATTGTGAATAGCCCTACTCCACCAAAGGCCCCCTTACCATGTTCAGTCTCTTTGTAGATTTCACCACTAGAGCTGGTCCTACAAAAGTAGCACTACTAGTGAAAGCAGTGATAACTGAAATTCATGTTGCTTTTTGGTGGAGTAGAGAAATCATATTTGTGCTTCAAAATGGTTCCATAGAATAAATTGTATAATAATTCATTGACTCACTGTGGCATCTACAAATCTATTCTATTAGGTAAAAAGAAAACCAATTATTTTAGTGGTTTTTGTAGACTAATTGAAATACTCCATCTCTAACGTATGCTGTTCCCCAGCACAGCAAAATATATGTAGCATTACCTTTACAGCACTATACTGTCCAGGATTTTTCTGGCTCTGATAGCATATCAGCGTTTGAATCTGTTTCCTGATAGACAATATTCAGCAATATGTGCTGTAAGACAAATTTGATTCCTCCTTTTTTCTTGTCACCAGTGCTAGACAATGATGACAATTAAATCATAGACAAGTGAGACAGATATCATCCTGATAGGCTTCAGCATTTGTAAATTGGTTAGAGCTCAAATAAATGTTCTGGTCCTCAACATTTCTTGAATGTGTTGAAAATCTAGTTTAATTGTGAGAAACACTTGTCCTTTACTAAGAAGTAAGTAAAAGACTTCTTGTAGCCTTCAATGGTACTGGACCTAATTGAATTTTACTATCTTATGGATGCTTAATAGAAAACACTTCAACTTTATGCTTTAAATGGATCACATTTGGAGGCAGCTCTAAGATTAAAGGCACAGTGTGGGACTGGCTCTCAGTCTGAATGCTCTTCCATCCCCATGACTGTGTTCCCATGTCACTTCTGCAAACCCAGGAGAGAAATCAGTGATGCTTCAGCTTTACATTAGGCTTATTTCTGTGAAATGATTTCAGGTAGTTCAGCACTAAAATGATCCTGTGACCTTCCATCAGTGGATGAAGTTGTTCAAGTCACACCAGCAAAAATTGTTAGCTATGTAGAGAAGAGCGGTAGAGCTTAGCAACATTTTCATTCTTGTGTTTTATTTTCAGAACAATACAGATTCAGACAGATTGAAACTATAAGTTAATTTGTGTGAAACATGCTGGAATTTTTCATCTCATTATTTTCTAAAAATGTTTCATATTAGTATTATCTAAATAATACTAATTTAGATATATTAGTATAATCTAAATATTAGATATATACTAATATTCATATTAGTATAATCTAAATATGATATTTTGATTTTGGCAATAAATAAAATTATGAATGAAACAAAATCCTTTCTTTTTTCTTGGCTTTTGCAAAGAGCTAGAAATCAAACATTCATGCAGCTCTGAACGTGCTGTGTGTTGTTGCAAACATCATCTTGATCTATCCTCTTAAAATTGTCTTTTTGTAGACTGTGAGAATCACGGGGCAAGATCATTCCTGTGTTTTACCGAAGTTCTGCAGCACATTGTTTCACTTCCACAGTGAATGCTATAAATAATGACTGCCAGTGAATATGAATATACTTGGAAATAAAGCAATATTTGTGTATTTAAACTGGATTTGGCAAAATTATTCTTCCAGTTCTGATAAAACATTTCATACAAAGTTGTCTTTCAGCATTATAAAGTTTGGAATTTGTAGCTGATATTTCTTATTCAAGTAGAGATGCCCTCAAGCTGAGGGCAACACTGTTTTAGCCTAACATATTTTTATATCAGAGAGAAATTCAAATGTTATTGCTCTTAAAAAAAAAAAAAAAAAAAAAAAAAGGAACTGGCTTCAACCCGTGTATCCCTTCCGGGTGATGCCCAGCGTTGTGATGGTGAGCGTGTTATAGAGACCGGTAATGGGGATCACATTGGTATTGTGATTGAACTGTATGTTGCTATTGCTATGTTTTACTAAATGTATACACTTGTATTGTGATTTCAGTATATTGCTGAATCACTCTGCTAAATCAAAGATCCAATGTAACATCAAATATCTTCAGAGTAAACTTTTGTATTAAAGATTATACTCTCCATGTGTGGAATATCTAAAAGAACTTGATCAGAGAGTACTGGACTCTGACAGGAAGAAACTGAAAGTGTGGAGAAACATGTGGCACGTACTGATGTCATCCTGCAGTATTGCCTAAGATGATGAATTACATTTAAGTACCCTTGTGAACACAAGACTTCATGAAAGCAATCTATGTCTTTCAGTTCCTGGTATTTGGAATGTCTTGTCGTATTTTCCTCCATCATAAACCAGCTATCACTGGTTTAAGTGTTGATGTGATTATATGATTTGCTTCCTTGTTCAACAGCTGTTCACAATCTGTTACCCCAGATAATTTCCTCTTTAAACTTCTATTGAGGAAGGATCTAGAGTGCTTTAGACCTTTTTGCTTGGAATGATAATAATTTATCAACATGATTCATTTTCATTTATCTCTGAGACTGTGCCATTCGAACTTGTTGAAAAGAGAGGCAGTGATTTTTCTAAGTGTTGTATTAGCAAGCTGTAAATGAAAAGTTCTGGTGGGTACCACAACTGAAAGCCTATTAGGTAAAGTGAGAAAAGAAAGATTTTGGGCTGTGACAGATGTATTGTATTTAAAAGCACAAGAGCTAGGATAAAATCAGTTACCAGTCAAACTTACATAAAATTATTTTTCAGTTGGCAGCTAACTTTCCTTATTAATTATTGAAAACCAAGTAAGTCCAGAAACATTTTCATCTGTGAAATTCAGATGGTAGAAAAATATCTCATAAAGCCTCTGGACTTCTATGCTAACCATTCTATTCACGTCAGAAAAGACTTTCATGGAGGAAAATAAAAAAAATAAAAAACTATGGTGTTGCTAGGCCAGGTATTGGCCGAGGTAAATATCCCTTGTGCTATCCAGTCATCACAAGGATGTGCGCTCAAGATATAACTCTTGTAGAAAGAAAATCTTAGCTTTATGCCACTTATTGCACTTCCAATACTTTTGTGACTTATGCTAGAGGACAACTAACCTGGGAATAAGTGTAACTGAAGTGCATCCTCATTCTATTTTATACTTTAGAAACAGAAGAATACAGCTGTTCCAGTAGGACACCTTGTTCAAAGATCAAAAAAATTACTTTTTCAACCTAAGCCCAGTTATAGAAGTGATGAGAAACACTTTTTGGGGGTGTGTGCCCTCCTAAAAAAAAATCTTTTATTATATTTGAAGGAAGATTTCAGTTTTTACTGAGTAAACTAGGATTAAAGGTAAGTAATTTTTTATTTTTTGGATATGAGGAGAAATTACACGACTTCCAATTAAAGGCTCTTAAAGAACATCCAGATGATTTAGTAGCTCATTGACTTGGAAAGTGAAGAGCCCTCTGATGTGACTTAGAAATTTCTCTTTCTTCATTATTTTTTACATTGTGAGTGAAGTGGGAGCCACTCACAGTGCTTTATTAGCAACTGGAAAATGGATACAACTCTATTTGTCTTTAATATCAGTGAAAGCTGACATATTTACAGAGCTCATTAGCCACAATTTGTTTCCTTGAAATGAGGGCAGCATTGACAATGGGGGAATTTCTTATATATATATATATCTGTGCTCCAAACAACAGTGCTACTGAAAGAGTATAATTTTCTGAGACCAAATTTCTCAGGGTTAGGAAAATATTTTTGTCCAGTGAACAAAAAGCACAAATGGCAGTTCCTCCACTCTGCTGTGCCAGTGGATCCTTGCTTGGCTTACTGGCACATCAAAAAAAGTCTCTTGTAGCCTCTTTGATGATTTAGATATAAACACGCTATCAGCTAGCTCTGGGCCATGTTAGTGAATATAAAGATAACAAGTACCTACATCAGCTGTCAGGTGATATATATCCAGGCTGGACTAAATTGTCAAAGACTGCATGACTTTGATTTGAAAAAAATGGATAGTAACTTACCACCGATTGCATAAGCTGATGATAAAGTTAGCTTAGGAACTGTTCCTCCCACCATCGGAAGTCCTTTGGACTCATAGGGGTTCCATTATAATTGTTAGGATTCTACTGTTTTTCCTTTCTAACTTAGAGACTAAGTAACAGCTTGCAAGGATGGCAGCTGTTTTCTGGTCTTGCACTAACTGCAAGTGCCTCTTAGAGTAGATGTATCTAGGAAGAACTTTCTGTACTGCGGAATGTGGCAAGTCTTAATATTCCAGTCACCCCCGCGTGGAGAATTAATGAACAGTGGCAAGACAAAAGCAAGGGAGGATAGTCAGATCAAGATTTTTTTTAAAAAAAAGCTGAACAAAACCTGAAAAATAATGCCAGCTCACAGTTTACCACTATGTGGTACATGTCTCATTAAATAGGAAACACAGAAATAAGATGCAGTAAAATACCTCTGGTAAATTGAAAATAAGCATCATACAGAAATCACATCAGTGTGAATTCAGATTTTTAAAGAACAAAACAACAGCTCATTTGAAACTTGTAATTTCATGTATCTCATCAGTACAAAAAAAAAAAAAAAAAGAACTGTGAACAAGATCTGGAGTACAAGTAGATGTTGTGATACTATTGGAGCTTTGCATTTAGGGTTTATTGTAACACTCCCAGAATCCCCTAATGTACTTACATTCTTGTAATTCACATTATTTACCTATCATTTAAGACTCTCCATAATTCATGCTGTCATGTATTGTTGCCTATTATGTCACTATGATACCACAGGGATTTGATCAGTGGCTGAGCTGCTTTAACTCAATTAAGTATACTTGACAAACTGTGTGATACTCTAAGTTTCACAGAATTATTTTTAACTGTGACAAGATGACACATCATTGTCTCTTGACTGCTAACCTAGATTGGATGATACCGACTGATAGAGGAGGCTATCTTGGCTGATAGGTGTACACAGCGGTAACTGAGAATGCATCATGCTATTAAGCTCAAACAATTGCTTTACTGCTGTTATAAATCTCAGCTCCAACCTACGATAAAAAAAATTTCACAGCAGGGCTCCTACTCACACTTCTATGGACATTAAGTCTCATCTTTCTAGCAGACTGGATATTCTGAAATATGTACAGAACTGAGGGAGTCTGAGTTCCTTCTCAGTAAATCTTACCGAGCCTGTTATGCTTACCATTTAGACAGGAGTTGAGGTCTATCTCACATCCCTATCTAGACAAGGAGTGTTAGTATCATTGTTACTGGACTAATAATTGTTGTATTTTGATACGACTGTAAAATTTTCATTTGGTGTAACAATAAATTCTCAGTTTCATATGTCAGGCATGTCCCATCTTGCCCATAACATGATTTTGAGTATAACAGAAGTACAACTTAAAATGTATTGCAACTGGGCTAAAGAAATGTTTGTCTTATGTTAGAATCAGGGCATACCATTTCAGGCAGGGCACAGTGTTTCTAGCCCCTGAACTAGACTGCTCAGGGCTAGTTTGGGTATTTTTGTGTGGTACTGTATTGTGTGAGGTAGACATACTTTTATTTTAAAATTCCTCATTTGCCCCTCTCTCTCAGGCCCATCACCACTAGACTTTATTTAATAATCCAGTGATCACTTTATTATTATCAAGGAGAGCACAAAGGGATGCAGCTACATAACCTAGTTCAAACATCATTAGTTACTTTCTGCTCATCCTGTTGAAAGGTCCTGTGTGGGTCAATACAGGTAAGAAACACTGATGATGAAGGAGTAACTGTTGTCATCTTGCAAATTCTCAGTGGGCATTGCAATACAACAGGAAGGTGACAGAGTTTGTCATCAGCTCCTGCAACCCACTGAGCAGTGCGACAGAGAGAAACAAAAGGACTGATTTTACGGACAATGGGTGAAAATAAAATATTTTCACCTTACAACTCTTAATGCGTGTATTGGGACTAGTGGGGCAGGACAGAGTGGCTATCAAAACACCTCAGCCCATGCCAGAGGATGCTTCCTTTGGTCATTGGATGGCCAGTTGTCCCTGTCCTCACCCGCTGCTGCTGCAGTCCTGAGAGCTGTTGCTACCAGACACTGATGGCCATGCTCTCTGGATGGTTCTTGATTGTGACTGGGAACTGGCTGGCTCCAGCCCACCTGGAAGTCTTTTATACATCAGCATAGATAAGAGTGTCTATGCTCTCAACTGCATTTGAACAGTCGTCATTTCCATGTCCAATGAAAGTTTTTCTTCCTGACCAGAAATTTTGAGAAGGAAACACCTTTGAAATGTCCCTCTTACCAGATTTACAAATACTAACTTGAATCTGATGCTCATATCTCCTCCAGCCACAGCTTGGGCCATACCACCAGAACTAGACACCAGCTGTTTCCAAGAGGCATTGCAGCAGTAATGCCTGGTGTTGAGACCAGTGGTAGTTTAGTTGGAGCTGATAGTTGTACAGTTCTGGTTTGTACACACTTACTAGTCTGTAGATGAGAGTGTGTCCAAAAGGAGTGTGGGAACAATATGAGATGTGCAATATGTCAGAGTTTTTGCAAGAATGCTATTCTGAACAATAAAAATAAATGAAGCTCTCATCCCTGGAGTGGTAGTGTAATCTTCTTGGCTATGGGACTTTCTCCACTTCCATCCTAACCCATACAAAACTATGTATATCATTAGTCAGATGATTAAAAGGCCCATTTTCAATCCAGTAATAATATTTGTCTAACTTTCTGCCATGACAGAGCATATCTAGACTAAAACAAAAGGGATGTAGTCTTTAAAGCTGACTCCAATGGTGTGAGCCTATGGCTCAGTAACTATGTGCTGTACCAGTGCACTATGAAAGTCTGTCACAAAGAGGCTTATGCCGTTTCAACGCTACAAATGAAAAGAAATTGAGTTCACATGCTGCAAATCACGTGATGCAAATCAAAAGCCATAACACTTGTATTAATTGCTGAAAGCAGATAGTGCCTGGGAAGCAGAATAGAGGGTGGAAGTGCAATAAATCTTCGAGTCTAGGTTTGGAAATGAGCCCAGTTTTTTGGGAGTTCAGAGTCTGGTAGGACTTACTTTTTAAAGTGTAATTCTATCAGGAAAAAGTCAGTCTGAGAAGTATATTTGAGACCTTTGTTAATTTTTCTTTGGTCATTAGCCAAATGTTGCTAATTGAAGCTCTAAGTACTGGTTCACTTACTTTGGTACCCACAGAGAATTAAATGGTTTTTTTTGTAACAACCAATGCTCTTAGACTTTTTCATCCTGTCATTTAAAGATACGATAAGTACTATATTTTTAGAATCTTTACTGAAAATCCTAAATGAGGACTGAAAATAAACTCGAAAAATATAACTCAATTTACCAGTCTGACTCTTTCTGCTGTGGGCTACACAACGGCAATAGTGCCAGGAACACTACTTATTCTGAAAGACTCTAAAATAGCCACTAAATAAAAAAGGCAATGTAAATGTAATCTTTTTCTCCCTTTTAATAACTTGATAGAAAAATAGAGGAATGAAGAATCACAGAACTCTTCATTATTTCCAATATATTTATTACACACTACATTTAGGATAAAAATATACATGTGCATATAAATTAATAGCACAGTGATTTGCAACTACTCTAGGGCTTCTCCAAATTACTGAAATGCAGTATACATCACTGCACAATGATGCTATACTAATTTTCTTAGCTGCTGAAAAAGCAGCAGCACCATTCCTGACCAGTGGCTGAAGCAGTTTCATGGCAATGCTGAGATAAATGAGGTAGCCAGTGAAAGTAATTGCATATACAGAGGAAGGAGACTTGACCAGTAATTGTTTAGTAATGCAATTACTATTGTTGTAGCCTAATAGCAAATGTGTATCAAAGATCTGAAAGAAATTCATGCTCTGAAAGGTAAGTGTTTCTACAGCCCTTAGAGCTGACAAAAGGTAGAATTATTTCTCACATGAATGGGGTGAAGATTTGACTGCACTTGTGCTAGGCAGCTGTTTTATTGTTGTTTTGTTCTATTACATCGGCAATAGAAGGACAGTGGAAAAGCAAATGGCGTGGAAAAGCAAATTGCATGAAAAGTTGGGAAATACTAACAAGCAAGAGAAAAAGACAAAGAAAGAAAAGCAAATGCCGTGGAAAGAAACCTCCCCAATTTCACTGCCAAGACTTGTTGGCTCCTTTTGCATCTAGGGCTCACTGGCTTGCTTTCTTCAGTGAAGCCACACTGCCAACACATTATTAGCTGGGGTGGTTTTGTGGACTTCATAGAAAAGCTGAGTGTTAAGAAAGCTGTTCAGAGAATTAAGAGTAATTATCTGATGTACAGCCAAAACATGTCATTTGCAAGGCTTCCCAGTGTTGCTCAAAGCTGAATATTTTACTCTCCAAAAGCAATGTTTCGTCTGAGGAGGGAGAGGGCAAAAGATGATATACTGAATTATTTTCTCAAAACTTTTGCCCACATGACAGCAAAGTAAGGAAAACAGAGGTACAATATTAAAATGGTGGCATATATCTGCATGGAGAACTGATATAGCCACACAAGCAAAGAACTCTAATGGAGAGGTAGCATATACTGGCAAAATCAGTTTTCTGCTGGTATAGCTTATGCTAATTTCATAAACAGATTTAAGACTCTTTTTAAACACAACTGCATGAACACATAGTTTTTCTGTGAAAGGTATACTGCTGGGTCTAGGAAAATAACTGATTCAACAGAGACATTCATTACTGCATTGCATGAATTTTCAAATACTTATTTTCCATTTATATTTTCATGAAAAGCCAGCCTTTTCTTTCCTTCTATTCCAGACACACATATATATAATACATACATACATACATATATATATATATAATTTGCTTACCAGACTTTTGAAATCATGTCTAACACAAAGCCATGAAAATCTGATAGAAGCAACAATTCAAACATATCAGGGCTTAAAACAAGCCAACTCTGATATATTGACTCATTCTAATAGAAGATGCATGTTACTCAAGCCTAATTTACTTGAGTTACTTTCCGGTAGCTTAATTTGAATGGCTTTTTTAGTCTTAGTGAGAGAGGGAGAGAGAGGGTGTGAGAGAGAGAGAAAAGAAAGATTGACTGGATGACAGACCACACAAACAGAGACGCTAAGTTGTCAAATGCTAGATCAGGTAAGATCTCCCCAGTGAATCCACAGCACTGGGGAAAGAAAGAAAAGCCCTTGCTCTGGTGTTTTCACAGAGCTACTGTTGAGATTTCCCTTTTTCTGTCTCTTTCTATGAAGGCATTTGACATATGGTTCTGGTGCTGCTCAATTACACATCTCTCTTCCACCTCACTTAGCATTTTTCATTTATTTGTCATTTCCCATTTTTAACTAGAATTATACTTTATTCATCCTTCCACATAGCCTTATGTTATTAATTTTTATCAGAGAACAGAAAATGTCTCTAGTCTATTATTTGTGAGGAGAGAAAGTTTAATCAGTACAGAACCTGGCCGAGAACAAGATATAAGAGTTTCTCATTTTAAATGGGCTGATTGGTCACCAGCATAGTTTTTCCCAAGCACTGAAAATGTATTTAAGACTCTGCCATTTGATTAACTTGTAAAGTCTGAGAGTAGCTAGCAAATTCAATTATGGATTCAAATTATGTTACTAAATTGGTCTAATTTTTAAAAGTGATGAATGAAGTGAGTTAAAAGAAATGGATAATAAAGGTCTAAAGAGGAATTGGCAAGGACTCTATTAATTAAAACTCAACGAACACATGCATATCTTTGTTATGTGAATGGGTGCACAGCTACAAATACATTGGCGTGCATCGAAAATCCAACTTTACATAGCATTTATGTTACAGTATGTTTAATTTCCTACATACTTGAAATTCATTTAAATACATATTTATGATGACAGAAGATATTAGAAATGTGTTACTGCAACAAACTAACTGTATTAACCATGTTAGGGTGCAGTGCAGTGCAATGCCTTTCTTGGAAGACAGAAAGCTCTTTAAAAAAGAGTCATGAATGCCCAAGAAAGATATAATGATGTTCCTTAAACATGGTAAACTTGGACAGTGAAAAGTTGGAGGATTCAGCCCAGATCCTAGTAAATTAACGGAAGAGCCAGGAATGAAGCTGATGGATCAGATCCTCTGGTGAGTCCCTCCTGTATCTCACTGGCTTCTTTAGCCTAGGTCAAAGATAAAGGTGAGAAAGGGGCCCCCAGGAATGTCTGTGCAAGATGCAGTAATAAAATTGATTTCCAAGGATCCCCTGGTTGTAAATGAAAGCCTGGGGCTCAGATCTGCCAGTCCTGCAGCCACAGACCAGCTCCAAGAGGCACCCATAAAGTCATCTCTGATTCACTGCACATCAGACCTTGGTGCATCCCAAGGTCAGGAAGGCAGCAGGTGACCTAATGCTGCAGAGTCACTGCACAGGCTCATGACTTCTCTGCTGTAACTTTCACCAGTTTGGTTCAGACCATATTTCAATTCTTAATGCCTGTGTTGATGAGGGGTTTTGTGTCATCTCCCTTTTCTCCTGGGGTGGGAAGCACCTGCTCCAGAATTATTTGAAATCAGCACTGGTTCTGATGTGGATTTTCACTCTCCTGTTGCATACAAGATCTCTTCTCAATCTCCATTTTCAGGTCCTTTCTTGCACAAAGCAGGAGCTCGCATACATCGTCTTGTGCACAAATAGCCCAAACCTATATTTGTATTTCTTGCACAACTCTGTACGTAAGTAGAATGAGAACGTAAGGGCTGAACAGCACTCTGGAGGTATCTACATATCTATCTTTCTCCAACAGCTACAACTTAGCACCTTTGTTTGGTAGACTGGATCAGAGCCTACATATCACCCCTTTTTATCCTGCCTTCTTTTTTTCAACAGAACATTATTCTGATTAGTTGTTAGAAAGCCAGCATGTTTTTCTGCAGCTGGTGAAAAGGAGTACCTGCTTACAAGCCTGAGAAGCACACAGCTAACTCCTTAGCGATGGCTCTTTTCCGACAGACACAGGGTGAAGCTTCTGCAAACACTCAATTACGTTTTCAAGATGAGAGGTTAGAATTTCAGAGGTTGTCATGAGCAGACTTCTAACTACTTAAATTTCAGGTATTTTCAGAACATTTCTTTTTTAGTTTTAAAGGATTTGTAAGAAATAGGAAGAAGTGGGATGCTTCCAGTCCTCTGTGGGTTAAACACAAATGGTGGCATGGGGCAAGGAGGCATGATATGAACTGGGAGGCAGGTCTTTTATGTGATGGGGCCTGGAGATTAAGAGAGGTGCACAAATTAACAAAGTGAAACAAATAAATGAATAGTTCTTGTCAAATTAAGTAGAGACAGCTTGTGTTGTACTGGTAAAACATTATTCTAGCCAAATATTTCACAACTCATAAGACAACCTTTTACTGATCAGACTGTCAAATAACAAGCAGGACAGTTGGTAGCACGTGAAAGGATGCTGCGTCCCATCACGGGAGTCCTTGATTCACCCAGTTTAAAAGCAGGAGCTTTTCCCATAGCCATTCAGGCATCCCTGCTTCCTGCTTCAGAGACTCCATCTCCTGGAAATAGCCTGTCAGGTCCCATCTGTTTTTTTGTGAAGCTGCCAGCCCCCTGAGAGAGGGCTCTCCATTCCCATCTCCTGTCTGATGCTGGAAAACCAAAAGGGAATAACCCCTGCAATCTGCCAGAAATTGGTTTTCTGAAAGCAAGAACTCTGCTTCAGGGAGCTGCAATCTACCATACTTAGAGGAAAATTAGTTTTCTAAGTACAGTGCTTTCTTCTGCTGGCTGCCTCAGTCCTCCATGTTTGCCTGGGCTCCTCCTATTCACAGTGTGCCTTGTGGGAATTTAAACTTAAATAACTCATTAACAAGTAAAATCCAGAACATACAATTTCTTATTATGGAAGTTATTGTGGAGGAAAAGAAAAGATGTCAAAGAAACTTTTAGATGCTCCTTGCCATTGCAATGATAGTAAAACTTTGAGCATGAGGCAAGCTATGGCTAGTATAATTAACAACTGTTAAATTTGTCAGTACCTGGAAAACAATTAGCAGGTGTCCTATTTGATATGGCAGTATCATTAATCATTGGAAGCATCCCTTCAAATTGATTTATCAGTCAAATAACTGTGCCCTCACTGTGGCTTTACATAGGACAATAATTTTACACTGTGTTTTATGAACATAGATAAAGTGATATCCTGTGCCCCAAAGGACTAAGGACATAAGGCAAAACAAACATACACAGTGGAGACAACATTGGACAAAAGCTGAGGAGAGGGAATATTTATCAGAAGAACAAGGCATCAGAGAGTTTCAAGGAGGATTTTGGACAGAGAAAAGGTGCTTTATTGGGCAGGAGTTTGGAAAATAACTGTAAGGCACAGGGCTGGGAAGAGCCCATCTGTTTGGAAAAAAATTGAAGGTAATCATAGGCAGAGTCATTTTCATACATTCAAGTGTATGAAAAGCTTTATAGTGGAACAGGAGGCTTCAGGATGATTCAGCAAACATCAAAAAAAGAGAGAGCAAGGAAAATAGCACCATTTGGGAGGATGAGTGAGGTAGACAAGTGAAAAGCTGTAGAAGTAAAGGTGTAGTGTAATCCAGTTTTAGCAGTGCTGAACTGGGCTCTTGGGACATGGTAAAAAGCGAAGCAGGCCATACAACTTAATGAGCTAGAGTATCCACAGTGAGCAAAGGAGAAAAGAAAAGCAACCTGGTGCGCTGCATGGAAAAGGCTCAGAGGTAAAATGGAAAGGATGTTGAGGGCATCAAATGGTATAGAATGAAGGGGAATTTTCTTTTTAGGTAACATAAAATTTGCCTGTTAGATTAAGCTATTTGTTACTTGTTTAAAGCAGCAGTTATTTTCTTGCACAAATAAGAGTAATGTCTGTAATTATATCAAGTGAGCTGAAGCAAGAACTGCCAATCCTCAAGCATAAACTATTTCTCATACAACACCACTCAGACCACAGGACAGTATTACCCAGTTATTTCACTGTGGGAGCTGGGTTACTTTATGGCTTCTTCTGAAACATTGTTTAGTGGCAGTGTCAGAGAGCAGATTTTGCTGTTGATGGGCCACTGGGTTATTCTGATGTACTAATGTCTATATATATAACAAAGTCTTTGCTGCATTTCTACAACTTAGCATCCAGACGGCTGTCATATTATGTCATATTACATTCTAATGGAACCCAGTCATGGATCCGATAAACATTCTTCAGTTTTCAGTTTTGTTTTTACAAATTCTTGCCTCTTCATACAAATTCTAGCTTCCTTTTAAATCTATGCTTCTCTGCAATTTGTCTAAAAATGTGCCCTGCTATAACAAAGGCATTGTCATTTTGTAAGTGTACTGAATACTAGATCATAACCAGAAATAGATACCAACATCAAGAATCATTGTTGACCTCAAACCACTTCCTAGTAGAGCTAAAGGTGTTGTCATGTCCTCCTTCTGTGTATGGAGCAGAGATGCAAGCCTTCAGAATTCACTGAAAGAAACTACCACTAAATTTTAGAACAAAAGTACTGAAGGACTAATCTAAAACTATGACAGCTTCTGTCCACAATCTCTAATTTTTAAAGATCTTTTAAAAGAAAAATCTTTTAAAGATTTTAAAGTACTTTTAAATCTTCAGTAATCTTGTACTGTTAAACTCTCCAATGTCTCCATGGAAACGTAAAAATCCCCAGAGAATAGGGGAAAATATCACTATTGTTGCCAATATTTTCACTCTACTTGTCCAGGAAGGCAAGATATTTCTTTCTATCCTGAAGCTAAATAATGTCTTTTGAAAGGCTCTCTTACATCAAAATGCTGCAAAATTTTATCAACAATTATACACCCAAGATAGGCAATTTTGTTAAAAAACAAAACAAACTCTTAAACATGAGGATAATTAGTATTATCCTCAGTTATTCAAAGATATCAACAAGCAGACCCCATTTGTATGGGAAAGCAATTACTAGAGGAAAAATGTGTGTCTGTAAATGTAATACATATTCCTTTCCTATGCTTTTTATGTAATCAGTATCATTATGTTACCTAATGACACCAATTATTTAAAAATTAAGCATACAGTACTGCATACTTAATATTTATTATATTCAAATGGAGTTGCTACCTGCTGCACTTCAGGGGCAGACATCCCTTAACAAATTCTACATGTGACTTCGGTATTTTCTCTAGGGTTGTATTTCTTTAATGCTTACTCTTTTAGTGGGGAACCTTAAACATAAAAAATTAAAAAGGTCAATTTTATGATGGAGCACATGAGCCTGGATATTCTAAATGGCACCCTAGACTACAGAAGCTAATTGCTTTTCGACAGAGGAACTCTCTTAAGTGCTCACAATGGAAACAGGTTCACGTGAAAAGCAGGATGCATCTCTCCTCAGCTTCCAGGCCTGCTGGGACTTGTCAAGATGAGTGATGTTATAAAAATAGCAGTCACCTGGAGCCTGTTAATATTATAATTGAGTGAAAGTACAATTATGACTGTCTTAATCCATCTGTCTGTATGTATCTGCTCCACTTCCAATCACCTGCTTTGGTCAGTGGTGTATTATTATGGAGCTGGAGTTGAAAAAATCCAACTACATGAATGTTCCAAATTGCTGTATACTCTTCTATGGCAGTGTGCTCCTCTCTGTAGCTTTAGTGTGGTTATTTGTCAGTAGGGAGAACAAACAAAGGCCACCTATTGCATGAAGTATAGCCAAAGTTACTTTGCCTGTGGTAGCTGGCTGAATGATGCCCAACTTTATGTCCACATACTGCAATTTTGACAATTGTTGTTTATGTAAAATGAGAGTAAAATACCAAGTGTACTGTATTCTGCTAACATGTGTAACGCTTGGTAGTGTTCAACAGATATTGGATACCATAGCTGAAACTATGGTAAACAAACAAACATACCATAACTACAGTAAACAAACAAAAAATTATAGTATGTGATGGTAGTTCTACAAAGACAATCTGGCATTATATGATATTTAGATAGTTAGTTTCTAATTTCATCCTGGATGATGTTTGATATTCTAAGTGGTCAAACCGAGAACCTGTAATTATACCTGATAAAATAAAATTATGACAGCATCAACAATCAAACAATAACAACTACAACAAACAACACTAGCAATACCTTTTTATTTTAAATAATAAAATGCTAACTGAACTCAGGTGATGTTTTCAAATTTCAGTCAGCTAGCAATGCAGAGGAATGTTGAATGGTTTTACTATTCAAACATTTACCATTTCCAGCTGACAGCTGTAGGTTCTCACTAGTTCTTTGCTACTCTTGTGAAACTTAAGTCACTCATATTATGAATTTGATAATGAATTTTCAGTATGAATTTCATAATAATTTTATTCATTATGAATTCATAATGAATTTCAGCATAAATTTTGCCATGTAAGTTCTTGATTTGATAAGTGTTCCGTGTAGAGAATACTAGATTCTATGGTTGGTGTAAAAAAAAATCAAAAGCTCCTCATGCATAATCATGCTGAGTCTTAAAATTCATTTTGAAAATTAGCTGAAAAAGCATTTTCTGAGGACAACTGTAGTTAACGGAAAACAGTGGTAGGTTCTTGGGCACCTGCCTAAAGTATTAAAAAAAAAAGAGTTAGCTTTTTAGACTTGACAATAAATTAAACCCTGAACTCATGTGCACAAATCTGGTGTCAGAACCCTGTTAACTTACAACAGTTTAGGTTTTGACCTAGTGTTCAGAAGAAGCAAAACATTGAGTTAGTGTGTATTAGATGCTGAAGGGTCTTGGATGGCAACTGTCTCCTTACAGATACTATCACATTTTTTAGAAACTCCAAAAACCGCTTGTAATTTTCCGGTTGGCAATCTGTTTTGGACACAAAAAACTTCCATTAGTGCTCAGCGAAGTGCTACTTTTTAATTTCAGTAAATTGTTTAAACATTTGAAGTTAGAGGAAGAATTAAAAAGCTTCTGAATGATCTGTACAACTGTATAATCTAAATTAAAAATGCCATTGAGTCACTCTATGAGATGGTTAATGGTCTAATCACATTTCTTATCCTCTTCAAAATTCCCTTGGGGACTTGCTCAAAGCTACCTGCTCTGAGTAGGTGCTCTCTACGCAGCTGTGAATAAATAGAGTCTTTTGCTCTTAAGTGTGTTAGAGTTGAAGATCAGGCCTTTAACAAAGCTCAGAAAGAAGTTTAGAGGTTGTCTTAGTTCAAACTTCCCAAATTCAGCAATGCTCAAATACAAGGCATTAGTTCAGGGGTCTGCTGATAACAACTGAGTCAAATGGGTCTGTCCCTTGGCTAAAAATAGATGGGATTAATTTTATTAATCTGGAAGTACCTTAATTCTTGTGAGTATCCAGTTTGAGATTCACATCTCCCACCACCCATGGTGACTCCCAGGAAGTGCACAAAAGGATAATACCTTCAAAAAACTTTGTAAACAAATCTGTTGACTTTTTTAGACTATGGACAACTACACAGTGAAGAAACAAAAAACCTCATTCCTTTTACTTGCTCCTGTCATTCCAGGTTGCTTTAATTAAAATGAACTGCCAAGTTTAAGGGAGCTGAACAGTTACTCAAAAGAGGCACTTTAGAATAGAGAATGCAATGCACTGTTGTGAGACTTTGTTCATCCCTGATATTTAAAAATGGTCAAATTAAACGAAGACTCTTCCAGGTAACCCTTAGGCTCACATAATCACTATAAACTTCTTGGCAGCAGTACTATTTCCAAGAAGATCTAAAAGAGACTGAAAAAGCAGTGCTATGTTTTACATATAACCACTATCATAATTTTTAATGACGCTAGGCTCTTTCGGTCAGTCAGAGCTTCACAAATCATAAAGGTGTAAATGTGCAGATGGCATTTGGAAAGGATCTGATACTTCAGAAAATGATAATATGTTTAGTTCATGCAGTTTACTTTCCTGTAAAATACTTTCTTGTAAAATTTGCTGCATCATTATATTCTGATCATTGCAGCAGGAAGCAATAACCATGTCAAGAAAGAGCTAACAGCCAGGGGAAAAAATCCTTTTTTTGTGACGTCTTTACAAAGAAACATCTTTACAAAACACAAAGCCACAGAAACCTAAAATGCTGATTCAGACAGAGCACAAGACATTGATTAAGGAGACTAATGCTTCTGGAGACCTAATCAATTCATGCACTTTGTAACAGAAAAATGTTTGCAAGAGTCCAATGCAATCTTTGAAGTGTATCTGGGTTATCTATTTTGTATAGTTGGTATCCAGCTACAGCAAAATTTCTGCAGACATCTCTAAAGGAGAATCAGGAGGCTGTCATCTGAAAATGAGGCAGGCACCACCAGCTGATATAGCAAATGCCAAGTGGCTATTTAGTAGTGCCAGCTCACACAAGACTTGCACAAATAGCCGCCTCTCTTCTCTTGTTTGTATCTAAATCTTCAGGAAACTAAATCACGTCCTAAAAGCAAGGATGGAGAGAACAGTCTATTATTTCCTGACAGACCACAAAGAATTGTCCATATTGACAATCTGTTTTGTATAGGCAGGCTACAGAAGAAGTAAATCCTATTAACCTGTTCAAAGTCAGATGAAGACATTTAGAAAATAGAACAGCTATTACATGCAGTGGTAAAAGAAGACCATATCAAAGACAGGTTAAATGGATGCACCAGCTATTAGATTATGCAGAGTTACAGCTGGAAAATCCCCCAGACCCTGCTATCACCTGCTAATGCCCTTCAGGATATTAATTATATCACCCAGTCTAACTAGCTGACCATTCAAATATTATCCTCTGTTCTGTCAGTGTTAATTTTCTGGATAAAAAATCAATTTCATGCTAACAGAACTGCTGTGGAAAATACTTATATTATACTATAGTTTCACTAATGCACACTTTCTCTACCCGAAACATATGGCATTCAGTGTGTACAGGCCACTCTGGAGATTTACTGTAATTATGTCATGATGTGCTTGTTGTTATGGATTCGGCAGCCTTTCTGCATCTCTACCTGCTTTGTTCAAGAGCAGCTGCTAGCTTCAAGCTGTTGCCTGCTTCCAGCAGGAGCAGCTGAATGAAGGAATGCTTTCTAGGGAAGACATGTTTTGAAGCAGACATACTGACAATAAACCAAATTCATTTGGGAAGCATAACATTGACTGGATAAAAGTCGAGTAATCATTCTATGATAATTTGCTGAAACCGGGTGCAATCTGCTTTAAAATGAAAATTCCCCCTGCTGCTGATGTTGGACTTGGAGGCCTTTAACTGATAAAAGTGTGGCATTTGCTTTTATGAAGTAGCTGATCTTTGGAGATTCATTAAACCTCATTATTTCTTCTTATGCATAAGTGACTATTAATACTAACTCACTGAAGGTGAGGAATGGGAAGAACTGGACTGTCTGAAACAGGACTTGACAGTCCTGTAGCACATGCTTTCTGTGCTCATCATGACTGTATACACTGAATGTACTTATTAACAGAAGCCTAAATCTCTTGATAAAATGGTGAGTGCTTAGGTTAGGACCGTCTGACAAATCTTGATTTCCGTGTATGGTTTCCATTACGAATCGGCAGTATGTATTCTGACTGCACTTCTGCCAGTGTCAGTGGGAGCTCCATGTGTGGAGGCCCAAAGGGTCTGGCCTGTTGTCGCTACCGTCTGCCATGTGCCACTTCCGAACTGAACAAGACTTCCTAGAAAATGGGGCTGCTTGAACCTAAATTGGAGCCAGAGAATTGTATCTTGGGCTCGGTTTTATTTTCCCTGATCTTTAGGAGAATATGTGGAAGGGGAAATGGTTAATTAGTTAGGAAGAACAATAGGTGCAAAGAATGGCGGAGATCCCTCCGTTGTGCTATTGTTATGCTGCCTTTCCTGGAAATGGCAGCTATTAATATTTTATTGACTTGAACCTCTAGGGTAGATTCCGGATGTCACTACTCAATCATTCTCTACATTTAAAGAAAAATATATTCTGTCATGTCAATATTTAATTCCCATCTATAGCAACAATCATTAACAGCAGCCAAATGCCCCTATAACTTTGCAAATGCCTTTTTTCCTCTGTTTATGACATTGCACACGAGTGATCTGTTCCACATTCAAGGAAAGCCTGGACATCAAAAAAATAAAATAAAGCAGAGGAAAAGTCTCACCTCTACATTATTCTTTTGTATACATTAGAAGATAACTATTTCTTTTTCTGTGTTCAGAACAGAATGGAAATTAAGTTAGCAGAGCTCAAGGGTATAGTTAAAAGAATCTTGCCTTCTGGAAAAAAATTCTGCTCAATTGGTTTTAGAAACATGAATCACTTTATATCAATCAATTTCAAGCAGTTGGGTGCTGAAAAACTGATGTCTGAATAGTTCTGAAGTTTAGCTGAGTGGTGCTGCTAAGGAGCACATCTTGAAAGGCCTCCCAGAATATCAGCAGCGCATAAATATGCTGATTGACTGTCCAGCCAGGACTGAAGATATCACCTGTTGAAAAAACGGGGCGAATTTGCTGGTATCTACTCAGAATACATGTGAAGAACAGGTTACCCCTACTTTTAAGGGAGAGTCCTTTTCTTCATCTGGACGGAACAATGACATATGTCACTAACGAATATTACCTGTCATTTGAAATCTCAGCTTCAGGTGGAAGCTCCAGCACACTCATGCCAAAAAAAGATCTTAGACTCCTCCCTCCTTAGAATTGCTACATTGTAGAGAGAATTGTAGGGAGCTAAGAATCCTTAGGTCATGTCTATAAACAGAGGATTAAATTCATATAGGTATTACATAGGTTGTTTTGCATACTACATAAACATTAAAAAATGGTCTTTTATCCTATAAATAATGGATCTTTTTTTCCCCCAGGTTACTAGGTTATAGCTCATGTTCCTTTCCTGGACTCCATGCTGCATGGCCGCATCTCGAAAGCTAGAGATTGAGTTATTCTGGTATTGCTGTGGCTTTAGCGATCCCAGAGTCTCAGTGTGTAATTGTCATGGCATTGTGGATGTGTGGCAGTGTAGAGAGATATACTGGCAAATGAAATAATCCAGAGACTCTCCTGGCCTAAAGGCTAACTGGTATGACACAGCCTGTATTCATATAACTAAGCTCTTTTTATCCCCAACAACAAGGTGACCATATCCAAACTTTCTGTCAGGGACAGTCCCCGGTTTGTGCTACCCATACAGCTGTGACCAGACATTGTCTGGCACAGTGATAGTGGGTCTGGGCCCAATGCACGACAGGGGCTGTGGTGAAAGTTAAAGAGTGTGGCAGTTCTTGGGCTTGTGTCCTGGCCAAGTATGGCTTTCGTGTGGAGTCCAGAATCTAAGCAACCAGCCAGGAAAACTAGCAGGAAACAAGGTGCTATTTTGATTATCACTTCCCTGCACTTTTAAAGACGTTCATTGACATTGATACATTAAGATAAAAGATTTCAGTGCTGACACACTTTCCAGTAGAATCTTGTTTCTTCAGAAAATTCCCCATTGGATTTGCTTCTTAGATTGCATGAGGAACCTCAAACAGCAAAAACAATATGAGCAGTTTTCTGACCCAGTTTCTTGGCCTGCCTCAGATATTTATTCCAAGGGTCCTAAGGTACACAGTTACCATAAAAACTTAGATACTTTGTTCTGGAAGGCAAAAGTCTTGTCACACTGTCCATGCTATAAAATAGGGAAAAATATTACAGAATTCAAAGCAGAATATTATGATTTCTATTCACACACTCGTAACAATAAGGGAAATTTAAATGCTTCTTAGATTTCCATTTTACCTAGACATAGTTCATTTTTTTGTTTGTTTGTTTTGTTTGCTTTTTTTTTTTTTTTGAGGAGTAGCTAGCTCCATCAAAAGCAATTAACTTTTTAGTAGAATTTTAGGAATTTACCATTAATCTACCAGTACCTTCCATACAGATTCAGTTGCCATGGCTGTAAGTTGTGCAGCTTGCAGTTTTTTCTTTGGTGAATTTAACAGACCAGATTTTCTCAACTGTGGGTTTGTGAGCGCAATTACCATGACTAAAGCTAAACAATATATAATTCTACATTTTTATAGATAATGCTATATTTTTATGAGCTCAATTCATCTTTTGCACAGGAAGTTGTGCTGACAGCACACAAAAGTGAAACATAAAATGTACTATATAAATTTCAACACGAATTTGAAAGCTTCCTCTGGAAACCAGCCGTAATAGTGGCCTTTTCTGCATTTTTAGAAAAATACCTTATTCCCCACAACCAAGTGTGGAAGTTGGCAGTGTGGTTTATCAATCCCTCTCTTATATTCAGGAAAGGGTGCTTTAACTCATGAATTGAGGTGTCTTGCTTTCAGCTCTGGGGGTTCTCATGGGGTGTGGAACAAAATGGCAAAATAACAGTGACCATATTTGCTCATGGCAGCACAAGGTAATACTTAATGTCAGCAAGAATACTGATCCCAATGATACTGAGATATATCTGTACTGTGCATATTTCTATATTTTAAGCAGCATCTTTCATGTGTTTATTATACCACCCGAATCATCTCAAGGAACAGGTTGGTGAACTGAGCACTTGACTATGAGTTTTTAGCATGAAGAGAGATTCCTTTCTGTTTAGCTATACATTGTAATCAAATACTTGAGATTACCGGAAGCTTATGCTATTTACTTTTGTTGCTGTTCTTCTTCTTAATATTATTATATATATGTGCCTAAAGCAGTTGTAATTACAGTGTTTGGTTTCTCTAACATGCAAACTCACTTGTAGAGATTATCCAAAGAAAAAAACCAGAATGGACTAGGTTCTTTATTCTGAATCTCTTCAAAATATGAAAACCTGTAGGTGCTTACCAAATCCTAGGTAAAAGGACACCAATCTATGGCTTTGAACTGCATACAGCTGGAAGGGGTACACAAGCAGTTCTCATGCTAGGACAGTGTCACGCAAACAGAGGTAGGACTGTGCTAGTACGGCAACTGAGGAATAATTTAAATCTCTGCTGTGGGAGGAAGCAAACCAGCAAGCCAGCATCACCTGACAGCCCAGCATCTCCAGCATCACACAGGCCCAGGACAGCCATGAGGCACTGAACCTGGGGAACCACAATCTCACTGCTGTACCATGTAACTATCTACCCTATAGGGTCAGGAAGGCTGGTCACTCTGACAGCAGATTCAGTGTCCTCTATATGAAGGAGTACATATGAGACAGTCAAACCAGATTGTTAGGAGACTTCCCTCAGGCCTCAAAGTAATGAATCTAATGTTCAGCTCTTGGTTATTGCAATTCTGATCCCCAAAGAAATCATACCTTGGCTAGTGCAGGAAGAGGATATGTGAGAGGTAGAACTGCTTCTTCCAGTCTCAGCTCAAGCTGGTGCTGTTGCTTCTCATTCAGTCAAGGAAATAAACCTCTCAGAGAAAATCCTGTATGCCCTGATCAGGTAACTGTTTAAAGCTGACTTCTCTCCACTGAGTTGGAGCAAACTTGTTTTCACACAATTACCATATAACTTGGCTTTATATGAGCCCAGTTCATTAAGAAGGGAAGCTTTTAGGTAAATGAATGAATGCAATGCTACTTACAAAGCTCCCTGCTCATTAAAAAAGTTTATGCTTTGATGTGTGCAATTCAGTTTTCTGCAAGGATTGGTGACGAAAAGCAGGTAGAATTTGATAGAAGCATCAACAGATAACGTGTAGGCTTAAAGAAATCTCTCCTTACAGTAATCCTTCAAAACACTAATATGTGCTCTAACATTATTGTCAAACAGAGAAACAGCAATATGCTGTGCTCTGAGGCAATGTCAAAGAAGCCTGAATCTGATGTTGCTCCTCCGCTAACATAGCACGACAGTGTTATTAAATTAGCACTTTACAATGATTTATACCCTCTTCCCATTGTGCTCATTCTGCCCAGTCCTGTTGTGAAAAACTAGTCTGTCTAAGTACCAGTCTACGTCATTTAGAATCAATTTTCTTTCAATCACTGTGTTGCCCTAGAAAGGAACTCCACCTTAATTAAATAATGTTATTTTTCCCCATTAGATTCAAATAGTCATAAGTTGATTACATGAGCTCTTGTCTCCTTTTTCACATGTAAATATTCTCACCACTATAGAGGCACAACAGGAGGCAGCTGATATGCAAGGTATGAGCACGTGTGTGTGTGTGTGCGGAAGAGATGGAGGCTGCTGTCAAAAAGGAGGTGGGAAAACAAAATTAACAGGGGTAAATCTGAAGGCTGTGCAAGACCTACTTATGTGCAGAACTGAAGAGCTCTGTGTTGGCTAGAAAGGAAAATGGCATCAAACTTACTTATTACTGCAAATAGACCAGCTATATGCCACTTGCGATCAGCAAAAAGGAATTGAAAACTGAAAAATAAGAATCCAGTGTTGGTTTACTGCGATAGTTGGAGAACAAAGTTTTTCAAGAGCTTTATCTTTTTGCTTTAGCAGCAAGCAGATCTGATGTTTATCTTCTTTTGCTTTTTCTTAGCATATCCAATTATACGTATTTTGAGCATGAGAATGGGATATGCTGGATTATTAACAGGACTCAAAGCCTAAGTCAAGCAGTGAAACTTCCTAAGATACCAGTATCATCTATCTGAACTCGGTAAAAACCTTTAATACAGCATAAATTCTTTCTGCCTGGCCCTGAGTCTTCATAGCTTTGAGAAAAGGACCTGCTTGTTTACTTCCTCATCATTCTGATCTGGAGAGTCTAGTGCCAATTTAGGATCCATTTGATTCTATTCAGTAGTATTTTGGAAACCACAGAAACACTGTCTTGTTCTTTGCCTGATTCCTAAGGGCATCATTTGTTAGGCAGCTTTTATTTTTCCTCCATTCCTGTGGCAGACTCCCTCTTCTCCCCCATCTTCACTGTTTTGTCCCTGCTCCTATCATACAGTCTGTCCTGATGATATACCTACACACTTTATGCCTGCTCTTTGCTGCCCTTCATCCTGCTCTGCCATTTGCTGGTGTCTCTGGAGGAACTGCTAGTCTCTTGGTCTGCTCAGGTCTCATCAATGTCTTCCAAAAGAAAAAAAAAAAAAGAAACAAAAAAGAAAGAGAGAAAAGTAAAAAAACGGAAAGTACTTTCCCTTTCCCAGTCTCTGGGTGCACTTTCATTCCCCTTTTCTGCTCCAAACATAGAAATTTTACAAGCCTTTCATTCCTTTAACCTCTCCTGTGCACTTGTCCCCTGGACTCCCTCCTACTCTCTCACTCAATGACTCACAGCTTCACAGGAGAGTCTTGCTGTACATGTGCCACCTCCTCTCCTTGCTCCGGACCAGCACCCCAATCTTGGCTGAACCCATCAGGAATGTTACTACAAAGATTGTTTTTCATGACTTGGCTTATCCCTCCATTCCTTCTCTTTACTTTTTTTTTCCAGTGAAATTCAACCACTGCTTTCTTTTGCAAGGTCCTCTGTGGCTTATCCCCCCCTAATTTGTCCCCTCTCATTCACTGTCAACATGACAGAGTGCATCACTGATGAGCCACCTGCCTGTTGTCAGACCCCTGATAGATTTCAAACTTTCACACTTTCCTCTTGTGCTGCCTTTTAGGAGAATTTTCCCATGGATAGTGCAAAGTTAACTCATTATTCTAGTTCACAACCCATTTTAGGACTTTTCTATCATGCCTACAAAAAAGCTGACAATAGTTAATTAGGAAGTGCACTGAAACTGCAAGCTGGTATCTCCTCTCTGTTTTCCTGTCTTTCCCAATTTTTCTATCTCTATTGGTTGACTGGCTGGTTTCGTACATAGAATGTAAGTTCTTTGGGACAAGAACTATTGCTTTGCTTTGTGATCATACTGTGCACGGCAGAGTTGGCGGCTTTTAGGTGATATATTATTAGTGGCATATTTGAGTCAAATACATACAGCATGGAGGCCCAAAGCACAAGAAGATAGTCCAGTTAAGAAGATTTCAATGAATTACATCCTGCCCCAATGTCCTGCTCAGCACTCTGACTTCTGTACCATTCCACGCTGAAAGGACTATAGGTAGTAATAGTCATTGTAAACTTGTAGGTTTTTTTTTTTTCCTGATTTATTTATAATATGGGACATTTCAGAGACCAATTAGGAGTTTAGCCATACTTCCACTCTCAAGCAGCAAGAGCCACGAAGCAAAGTAGAAAAGAAATTCTATCTAGATAGCTAGTGATGAACTCCCTCTCTTTCTCTGTATTCCCATCTCTCCACAAGGGCATGAGAATATTTAATGTCATCTGTAGTATGTTAACAGTAAGGATTTCTAGAATACATTATTCTAATTATTACTAATTCTTGAGAGAAGTAGGGATCATTAATATGGTACAACTAGTCTACTGTCCTAAGTGTCTAAATATATACATGGACTACCTTACTATACTATTTGATTACCTTGCAACATTGAATGGAATTATCCTCGCAACACTTTTCTGGGATATGTGAGAACTAGTGTTTGTACAGTGCAGACAGTTCAGCACAGGAGTTCAGCACCCTGCAAAAGGTCATACTGCAAGTCTGCAACAGAGCAGAGATTTTGAAACTAGCTTCTAATTTTATTATCACATGTTAATAACACAGTTATGTTTCCTATGACCTAAATCAGCCTGACAGCATCACAGCTTGAAAGGTATTATGCATGATGCAGACTATGCAGAATCCTTAGCAGTATACATTTACTGTAACTAGTATGGATGGATAATTACCTATTACAATTATTTAAAACATGAAATAATAATTTTAATGACTGCATGATGCATATATTCAAGTACTAATACAGGAAGGAACAAAAAGGAATTAAGACTAATGTACAGCACATAAAAAGTCAGTGGACAAGACCACTATGAAAATGGTCAATACTTTTATGTAATAGTTTACTTAAGGTTTTATTTATTTGGTATGTAAGTTACCATCAATAATGTAGATATAGTACATAAGAAATGCCTTTCCCCACTCACTTGTTTTACTGGAATAATGTTACGCAGTTCATCTTTTCAAGGGCTATATAACTAAAAACCAAAATGGCTAAGGTGATGCTTTCACATTAGTCTTATTCCCATAACTCAGGCACTTAGTTCCACTAAAATCAATAGACTTGTGAGTGTGTAAGTGAGAAGTAAGAGACAAGCATAATAAATACTTTAAATCCTACACTGGCAAATAGATATGTAATTCTGTCACATGAACTCTGTGGCAGATCTTTTATTTGCATATTTTCAGAGTTTTGATCTACAAATGGATTTTAATTTGTCAACTCTTGCAAGAAAAGCCTTGTGGGAGTGAGGGCAGGTCATGCATAATCAAAGAATAAAACACAGGCAGAAGGAAGATGTGGAGAATCTGAGCTCCATTTCTATATGAAATGCAATTACCATTATTATAATTTGTTTGTACCACATAAAGGCCTTACTGTAGTAGGTGTCATCCACATTTAGCAGTTCTTCAAGAGATCCCTGTCTATGCAAATGGCAGTCTCTTACAAACTTACATGAAAAATCTGGAATTCTTGCTTTTCTCACTGCACCACTCAGGAAGAGGCACAGAGCTGTACCATTCAGGAAGAGGCACAGAGAGGTGAAATCATTTTCCAAGGACATAGTGGTAGATCTGGAAGGAGAACCCAGTGATCTCAACCACATTTCAGGCCGTTAACTGCAAAAACTTTCCATTTGCTGTTCTACAACAGGAGTTCAGTAAATGCGCATATGAAGAAAACTATGTGTAGGATCTATAGCTAGAGTCAGACAGTAACTGGGTGTGGGCACCTGTGAAACTGTCAGCTTGTGATCCTTTTCTGGCCATGTGGGCTACCTAGAGTATCTACACTATTTATACACAAAGCCAACCCCCCCTTTTTTTATGCCAAGGTTAGGAGTGTGTACTCCTCACCGTATCCCCCTGCACCCTGAGCACTGTCTTCACCAGGGTGAAATGGCAACTTTTCCTCCTATCTTTTGGGGTGGGTGGGGACTTTCATTCAGCATCCACTCTATGAAAGGTATGCAGAATGAAACTCAGATTTCACAAACCAGTAGCAAATCAGATGTCCGTTAGTACCAGTGACCTCATTCTTTACCTGGAACAATCATCTCCAGAGATCAGTAATTTAAGGATATTCATCCTTGATAACCAAGGAGTTCTGAAGATGAAATAGCTTTTCTGATGTAAGCAACAAGAATCAATAACCATTAAGCATATAAGGACACTTTCATGTATGGAGCATATGAGCATCTAAGTCACTTCATCACCAGAGCACTTCATTTCAGGAGTATGTAGGCATCAGGGACAGGCAGAATTGTGGTCCTCCCACAACACATTGATGGTCCAGGTGCTCAGATGTCCTAGCTCTGTAAATGGGGCTTGCCTGGGAGAGAATGAGTAAAGTGGAGAATTTGCCCAGTATGTGAGCACAGACTGCAGTGAGGATTAGCTTTGTGCAACAAAACAAGTGAATTGGCTGTGGCCAATGCATTTTTCCTCCTATACCACCACAGCGTTAAAGAAAGTATTGTTTTTTGGCAATTTGCAAAGCTAAGATTTCACCTTCGCAGATTCAGTGGTGCTATTCACTGACAGTTGGGGAAGGGAGAGGAGGAAAGGAGGGAGTCATTTGGTAGAAATGTCTTCCCCACACCTTTTCCCAGACCTCAGGGTTTCACGCAAAACAGAACAAATCACAACCTTAGCAGTTCTGCTTGGTTTAATACAGCTGCATGCTGCAGGTGGTGCCCTAAAAATATGTTTGTTTATTTTGCAGCACTGCAGGCTGCAAAGCTGCACTTAAGAATGAAATAGATTCCCCTCCCTCACATTTTCCCTTCTTCACTCTGAACTTCCCCTCTCTCTTTTTAACTTGATGGAAGAAGGTGTTAAGAAACAGAGATAAAATGATAGCAATGAGGGTCAGCTCAGTCTGAAAAGAACCAAACAGGAGGTATTGGTGTGGAGCATAGAAAAGCTGTAAAGCACAGCGTGTGGCACTAAGATTTTGGTACCATTTCGTTTCAGAGTGTCATGCCAAGCATGGAAAACTCCCATGAAACTATCACAGTAACTGACAGAAAAATCACTGGAAGTTTTTCAAAATAGAGATCCATAAACATGAAATGAAATCAGTCAACAGCTGAGCAAGAAGTAATATGCTAAGAACGGAAATGGCTACAAGACAAATATAAAAGTGCAGTAAAAGGTTATTTTACATATCTCTGGTGCCAGGCTGATTTACTGATAGGATCTACAGGGGCTGTGGTCTCTCATCAGCACCAATCAAAGCACTGTGTGCTCTGTGTCATGGGACAAAGGAGTGGTTGCAGCCCCGATTATCGCTGTGGTTATTCCAGCCCTGTTTTGCATACATAAGTGCTAAATACCCAAATCAGGATAATTCTTATTTTATCAGAGCATTTCCTTGCACCCAGTAGCTCTCAAATAATTTTTCTCCATTTTGAAGATTTTCTAAACCATGAACTTCAACTGGTCAAAATGTAGAGAATTCAATCAGAATTTTCTGTTACTTCTTCAGTATGATCTGATATACCTTAGGAATTTGGCCAGGTTGTTTGTTTATTCTGAGCAAAATCCATTCCTCAACAAAAGCTGGCGAAATATCTGTGCATCATCATGTCTGGCTCTCTTTAGTCTTAAAGGTAGATGTTACAAAATGAACACCATCATTCTGCACAGTGGGGACTCTCCTGACCTTTGGGACCATTTCATATTCCAGTGGTCTTAACTGCTCCTCTTTCTAAAAGAAGAAATGACTATTTTCCAAAATGGTACTCTTACAGAACCAAAATCCATGTTGACTTCCACAAAATTAACAGCAACATTTATACGGTTCACGAGCCAGTGCTGTTTTCTTCTAGGACACATTCCTAGATAAGGTGAGGAGATAAGGTCTCTTGGAGACACTGAGTCGTCTGTACCTCCTCAGCAAAGTATCTGTCTGCAATCCTTGAAATATGCAACAACCCAGCTGGAGCCTTTCTTTCTAGAAAGTATATAATGATGGAGCTTTTATAGTTTTTATCTTAGCTTTCATATTCTTTCCACTAAGTATTTCATAGCAAGCGTCACATCTATATGGAGTCTAACCTTCTGTAGCTGTGAGCTTACTAACAAGCTATACAAAATACGCTCATTCCGTTTTCAAAGACTGATATAAGTGGGCCTCAGTGAAGCTGAATTTCTTTGTAACTTTTATCTGTAGGCAGTAGGAAACATCCTTAAAAACATGCTACCAGTCTGTGAAAAAGCCAAGATCAACATCAGCTTGATCATTGTCATGAACATACAGAAATACAAATAGATAGCAAGTAACCAATTTGTAGGTGGCAATTTATAGTTTCACAGTTAAAGTGCAAGATCCACTGAAGTGCCTATAAAAGAAAATTGAAGGGAAAGATTAATTTCTTTCTACTAACTGGAGATAAATCTGATCCAAGGCTTGTTGAAAGCTAGCTTGCTGAAAACCAAGCAATATTTGCTCTTCTAGCTTTGTGCTATATGTCACTGAGCAGCACCAGGTAATTCCTCTATTTCTCACCACATTTATTGTGATTGAGACTTTCTGCTAGCATTTGTATTAGAACCCCGTTCAGAAAAGTGAAAATGATGTATGTATAAGCATTAAACACCAGGTTTGGAAAATTGTCCTATACTTTTAATGCGTAGCTCTTTACCTATGATAATCACATTTACAGTAACGTGAATGGAAATGTAAAAATACCTTTACTTGGCTACAGCTACCAGATTACTGATGGCTTTCTGTTCTGAACCATTCCCATGGCTTGCAAAGAATGGCCTTATCCAGCAACACAGCTCTGTTTAGGCACAGATACACAAAAATCCTCGTTGCACGACACTCATGTTTTCCCAGAATAAGAGCAGAATCTGGCCTGAACTATGTGTTCCTTGAGTTTCTTGTTCATCATTCTTTACATACAAAAAAATAAGACAGAAAAATAAGCCCGGATATCTCCTTTCAGGTTAAGCCTGAGTCATAAAAATTGGTTGTAAATAAAGTTGTAAAGCTTTTTTCATTGTACTTGTTTAGTCAATCTGATTTCTTTGCACTTTGTCTCTTTTCCATCAGTTGTAGCTTGCCAAAATTGCAGTTGTGAACTATCTGGAGCAGGGACTGTTTTTATCTTACTGAACTGTCCAGTGCCTGCCTTGCTAACAACTTGATCGGGGTCATTTCCTTCTGCTACAACTTGGCCACCTGTTGAGCCCGGAGGAGGTCTGAGTTGGCTCCAATGAAGGGAGGTAGCGGCGCTTTCAGGTGAATCAGCTACTAAGCGTTTACATGTGGAGCTGTCACAGAGATGTATTGACACAGAGATGTATTTTCCTGATCTCACTTGGTACTTGGCCACTTACAGCAAGACTGGGGAATAGACAAATGAACCTGTTCACCTCTGGGGTAGCTGAGGGTCATGGGCTGTCCAGCTGCCTTACATTAACTTCTGCATCTGTCAAACCAAATTTCCTCTCTTTTGCCTGTATGGTCCTTCTTTCAACAAAGCTTCTGAATCCTCTGCACAAAAATATGTATAGTGTGAGTCATGTACCCAGGCGCTGAACAAATTTGTATATAGTAATGTTTTTATGTGCAATCAGGTATATATATTTATCTGCACCTGGGCATAAAAGTGTATGCATCACTAGGGACTACATAAAAATGCAGCTTGCCATTCAATATAATTAAATCAGTGTTTATGTCATCTTTTCACCTGAGTCAGAGTCATCAGAATGAAAAATGGTTAGTGCAGGTAAATATTGTTTAAAACCTATCACATTCCCCAACCATTACAAGCTGTTTTTCACTGCTCATAAATTTTCCTCAGTGTAACAGTGGATTCTTACCCTCATAAAAAGATTAAGATTTCTGCTTTTCACTTTCATACAAGTATATTTTCTTCTCTTGAGAAGAACCTTTCCCATTCTCCTGAAGGGCATATTGAATAATGTGGTAAAGACAAGTGGTCAGTTTTGCTGTTTTAAGAAAACAACGTAATTTGACTAGTCAGATATAAGACCTGTGAAATGATCAATGAAGCTATTTTTACTGTGAAAAAAATTCTCTTTCATTTTGGCTTTTTTTCTTATTCATTTTGGCTTTCACAGCAATAGCTGTAACTAATTATTTTATCATAACTTTATCTTCTAGTGTAATTTGAATGTAACTTGCTGTATTTTGTAAGATGGTGAATGGTTAAAATAGGGGCCAGGAAGAGAGGATGGGTAATGACAATTCTTACAGTGTTAAATGTGTATATCAGAACTTTTCATGTACAGGTTGCTTGCAGGAGCTGCAAGCCAAGAGAGTTTCACTGCAGGGCTTCTAAAACTTACTTCCAGGGTTTCTAAATCCATGCCACAATATTCCACTATTCTGGCAATAAAGCAAGAAGGAAACAAGAAGAAATCTAGAAAAAGTGCTGGGAGTGAGGCTGTTTATAAACACTTACTGCAAGGAAGATCTGAAGAGAACTGTGAGCCACTTCTATGTACTGGTATTCAAGAAAACACCCCGAGACAGTGATATAACGATGATCCTCTGGTGCCCAGTCTGGGGCTGGGGTTACTGAGGTCACGGTGCAGCCTGGTCCGTTCTCCATCCACCAAGAACGATGCATTGAGATATTAAAGGTCAGAATGAGATCTGTTTCCTGCAAAAGAACAAGTGAAGAATTAACATGCTGGGATGGTGCTCTGTTACCAATTGCCTCCGCTAGCGATTTCTCAGCATGCATATAGAAGCAAAGAGCAGCAATAAAACTGCACTGTCACATGAAGATTAGTGGAGCTTGCCTGCAGCAAGCTGAAGTAGCTGTACCTTGACAGACAGAATTGTTTTGGAGCAGAAGGAAAATACTCCTGCAAGCTAGGATCTGCTCCCAGACATTATAATAGCCTGGACCATTTCAGTCATTTCCGTTACATTTCCCGTGTTCCTGTGGAAATCATAAGGACTGATGCATGTGCATATTTCCACCCCAACCTTCCTCTGCTTGGTTCCTAGAAGTATGTATCCTATTTTGGTGTTCTGATCCACCAAACTATACAAGAATCCCTGGGAGCTGGGACTTCATAGACTTTAATATGTGTGGGTCTTTTGCCAGGAGTTTAGCTCTGTGGTAGCTCTACTGAAATATTGGAGGAAGTGCAGAAAAAGGGTTTAGCGTTATGGCTTGAAAATATAGCCTTCTCTTCTGAATTCTTAGTAATGCCCATCTCAATCTTCTAATTTCGTAGTTGTTTGTAAGGAAACAGCTATTGAGTGTTGCTTTGTCTAAAGAGTGTTCAGCTCATTAAATAAAGGGCAAAGAGGCAGGCAACCTTTAAATCCCATGCAGCTGGTACTTTCTAGCTAGTACAAGGGAGTAACTAGTCAGCCATGCTTTCCATTAAGATTGTGCTTTTAAATAGTTCATAAAGGATTAATAAATGATTAATATACATCATAAACAATACTATAGATATGACTTTCATAAATTATACTTGGTTGCACATTACTTGAGGGTTTTATACATGGTTGTAAGCAAACTATGGACCTCGTGGATTCTGTAATAGCTTACACTGCTTATCAATTCTTTATAAACTGTTTATAAATGTAACCTCATTGTAAAATGTGAGTATCTAGTCTGTGTGCATGTGTGCTCAGTCATGCAAATAAGATTGCTTTTAAGTAATGTCTTTGCAGAGCCAAACTCTCCCCACACCTAACCTACATTTTTTTCAGCCTGTTGATGATATTAATAATTAAGATTCTCATAAAGATTTCAAAATGTAACTATTTAATTAGTTTTACCATGCCAAAATGAATATAATCACCATTCAGATTGCCTATTCTGAAGTAGATACATTGTGTCTATAGTTCCCTCCCTTCAAAAATAATCATTTTTCACTTCCACTTATTTTCCCTCTTTGCACTAAATCAGGCAAATGTAACTCTATTCAGTGAGGTTTTGGACAGTGTCATGACTGACATGTCAATCAATCAGTGCTTACACTTGACACTATAGTTTATTGAAAGGTCTTTTAGAAGTTGCACTACAGTCTTAAAGTGCAGAAATTTGGTACATTAAAAAAAAAAAAAGTTACCCTGCATAAACATACCCAACTGTCAGATGGCAGGAAGGACCACAAATATTGCTGCAATGAATAACTACCCTGTATTGTCAGAAAAGCCATATAGCAGATTAGCTATATGAATAAACCCATGATACTTCCCATAAATTTTATTGATGCAACTAACTTCAAGCGTTTTGAAGGCAATCAAGATTACTGTGAACATTTGGATAAACAGCCCAAATTTTCCAAAAATAGACATATTTGCCTATGGCTATATGCCTTCACCTTCATCAAACCTCGCCTGTCTCTGGACCTCTCTCTAGCACACCTGCTACTCTGGTGTCTGCTAGAGTCTGTCTGCCTTAAAGTACAGTCAATGGACATTTTCCCCCAGCATCCAAGCCAGGAAGCTCTTCTTCTTTCTGGAGTCAGGGTTGTTATGGCTCCTTTGTAGCACAAAGTCCTTCTCACCCAGTGTAAGAGGTTGAAGAATGGGTGAATATCTTTCGAGTAACGTTGCTTGAAGTAACGGATTTATTCCTGAATGACTAAAATCAAAATCCATCATGTTATTGTCAGAAGATATTTAAGCCATTCTGGTTACCATGGAAAATTCTTAACCTCTAGTCTCTTATCAGAGCAGCAATATGAATGAATAGGACACATTGTTTGGCTCTATTTTATCGTTTGCAATACATTCAGAAGAATCATGATGGACTAAAAATATTTTATGAAGTGCAGACAAGGGATGAAAAACGTATTCCTTGAAAAAGAAAGGAATAAACTAGCTGACAGGGACTGAATATTTGTTAGGCATCTGCCAAGTGAAGTTAAAATGTGTTAGGAGGAGCTAAACATAAAGATCAAAACTGGACTCTCTAGCGAGAACTTCATTGCTTTAAAGACAATTATGCTTGCTTACACAAGGTGCAGCAGTCCAAACTGCTTTTGGTTAAAAGTACAAGTAAAGCTCCAAGTTACACAGAAAATATAATTACACAGTAAAATCTTTATAATTACCTATGTAAATACAACTTCACAAAATCCAGCTTTCTTCCTCCCTGAATTTATCCCTGCAAGATTTTCTGATATAATTCACTATTACATTTAGCAAATTCCATTGCTTCCAAATTGTATTTTGGCACTTTAGTTGAATGCTGTGATTAGGACTAATAATCTGGCTTTGTTCAAGAATAGTCTTTTAGTGATTATCACTAAAAGTTAAAGAACAACCTACAGATCTGTATCAGATCTGTATTCTATTTCTATCCCCAATCAATCAGTAAAATGCTGTGTTCTTTCCTCTGTTCATACAGTAGTCCTGATACCTGTCGCAAGAGTGTTATCTCCCTTAATCCTTGATATTAGAAAAAAAACAAATAAACAACTTTTACTGAAAGCCTGGACTTTAAATATTGGAAAACTTTGAATGAAGTGGTTGAGAAGACTTTTAAAGAGTATAGCTATTATGTGTCTAATTAATTAAGAAACAGAGGCCAAGTTCAGAAAGCAAAATAGTAAGTGGAGGTGAAATTTAGTTCTGGTAAGACCAGGCATCATCCATGTCTCAGTACAAATACGACTGGAAAAAGCCTGTTAATGAAGTCCGATTTTCACAAGCAAGCACATAAATTAGTCCCTGCAAATTCTTACCCCCAAAGCATGAGGGATAAGAATAAACGCAGAAGGAGCCTATTTAGTACAAAGTCAGCTATGGCACAAAGTCAGACCTTCTCAGGTATTAAACATTATGGGCTTTGATCTTGCTCATAACCTTCAAACTGTCTCCCTCTAGGTGCAACCAGATTAGAAGAACATTTCCTGTTGTTTAACAGTGAAGGATATCCAGTGTATGAAAAGTTTTACTTTTTAATGAGAAAACTGATAAGGACCTGAATGTCCTTGTAGAACTGTGTGAACCAAAGTGAAGATAATATATCTATCATTAACAGCTATTATATTGGAAACATTTAGAATTCTTCTTTAATAAGCTCTCTTGATATTTACTCTGTTCACTGTTTGAATATACTTTTAGTGGACATAGATGAAGACTGTGCTGGAAGCAGGGAAATTTTGTACTCTCCTGTGTATTTGCCATATGTTTTCTTCCCAACATCTGTGGCTCAGACGTTCAGAGAAATGTAGAGAAATGGTCTAATAAGCCTTGGAACTATGAAACTTAGCAAGAACTGTTGATACACATTGGGCATGTTGATACGGTGTTGTTCACAGTTTATATGTCACGGAAAATTTTATTATCCTAAGTTCAACAAACAGCTGCTTCCTTCATGTACACAGAAATACATCTGTATGAGCTTTACTGATGATCACTGTGATGCTTTTGTAAATCCAGATGATATTTGTAAAGCCTGTTAATGAAAATCAGTGCATTAAAGTAGATTTTGCTATTCATCAAGGGGAATATCAGAGGAAAATATTCAGTAGGACATCTTTGCTGTTGTTCTTGAGGTGTCATGGTATTTGAAGTGGTCAGGAGTGGTACTGCTGGACTGGACAAAACTAGAGCTTGGAGATCTCACAGACATTAGAAGCTCAGACATCTTCAAAGTAAGTGTGTAATTTCATTCTAGCTTGGTTTGTGAAAAATACAGAATCCTGATGGTTCTGTGTCTGTGTTTAATACAGTACATAACAGCTTTGTCTGGGGTTAAGTGCACGACACTTCTGGCTGAGGAATATTTCTGCACATCTGACTGAGGACACCTAATGACAGAACACAGCAGTAGAAAGCTTTGTAAGAGTTACTAGGAATAAATATAGCCTTCTTTTCATTAAGGAGCAGCAACAGGCCAGCAGTGCTCAAAACCAAGGTAGTTAGGCAGTGTGTGTATATTACTACTACTATATATTAATGTGTATACTATCTCTGTGTAATAATTACTTATTGCAAGGGTTTTGTTAGGTGTGCTGGTGCAGTTTGGAACAGCTGATGTCAAAGAATCCAAGAGAAATCCAAGCAGAAAGAAAGGCAGTAGTGATTCAGGGTTATTCGCTTTGAAAGTACAAGAGATTGTGAAGACTCAGGGAAATTAAATTGTATTGACCTCTGTGCTCGTGGCTCGCCATGTCACGGGAAATGAGATTCTTCCTTGTTTCTAATTAGGAATTGCTGAAACCTGTGCAGATCTGCCAAGCTTCAGTACAAGTTTGGTCAGCTACAACCATGCAACTCCTTGTTTCATTTTTCAAACCCAAACTAGCAAGAACAGGCTGCTTGGAATGATCATATGAATGGTCACACAAGGTTTCAGTGATAAAAGATCAGTGTCTGAAAGGATCTATAGTTCTGGATGCCTCAGATGCACAGAGGCCTCTACAGGCAGTTTTTCCTTATGTTATCTCACTTTTCCACTAAAAGTAGCTCCCATCAGGCAGTACCATTTTCTTACTCAAGCGGACTCTTTCTGTCTAAAGAAACAACTGCTCTTACTGAAGGGTCAAAATACAGCGTGGCAGCTGTGTGGGGTTTTTTTTTGTTTTTTTTTTTTGCTTTCTTACCCACAGTTGATATTATGATTATTGTACAATTGTGTAGGGATCATGGATTTCCACTATTAAATCTTTTTTATCCTATTGCATCTTAACTGATTTTTATCCTCTCTATTTTACTTTTTCCTACATGGGTAATTCCTTCCCTTTCATTTGAATATTTTTTTTCAGTAACTCAAAATTCTGGCTTTGAATTTCCTCCTACATAACAATGTTGCATCAGTATAATTCCAAATGTGATATGGAATATGATTTACCTATATGCCATTAATGAGATAAGATTGAATCAGTCTGAATCCATCCAGCAGATTTACTTCTGAAGTTTATCCATGAAAAAAGCAGAAGTTATCTCACTGTTAGCTCTTCTCAGTATTCTGCTGAAAATGCTCCAAATGTATCTTAAGTGATTTCTAGGGTAGTGTACATCCAAAGATCTCAATGAATTACTTATAAAGACATCAGCATGAGAGAAAGAGATCACTCAGGTGTGCTGATTTTCTATTCTAAAATGAAACGAGATGGTCATATGAACAAAATACTGTAAAATAGTCCTCAAAAAGCATAGCTACTACAATACAGAGATTGACACTGTAATTTACTACTCTGTTATACCATTCCTATCAATAATCTTATGAAATTGTTAGAGCTGCAATCAATGTTATCTTAATTAAGATCTTCATATTATTCTAGCATTGGAATATCTACATTGACAAACCTAACAATTCTGTTCTGTTCTGTTACAATTTATTAAAAAAAAAGATATTCTGCTAAACTCCAGAATATTAATGCCCTCAGTTCAGCAGCATCAACATTTTTCATTAACAGCTTTGTTCAAGAAGTTTCTATCTATATACTTCTTCAATTAAAAATATCATAAAAAGAAAGTAAAAACTTGCAGTTTGTATTGCAAGGTTAAAGTGATTACTACTATCTCATGAATATTTTTCATATTTAAACAGAATATTTTTAGACTAAGAGCGTTCTGGACTAGGATCCTTAGGATTTTTTTATTGAGACTAGGAGAAGCAAGTCCATCCCAATATTGAGTAATGTACAGTCACTTATCATTGGGACTTGAGAGGTTGCAGTCTTTGTGCCATCACATAGAAATCTGAATCTGAGTCTTCCACAAATTTAGTGAGAGTCCCAAGCACTAGAATATTATAAAACTTTTTGCAGTTGTCTTTCTGGATGATTTAAGCTTGGTAGAATGATAAAAAACAATGAAAAAGGCGGCTGGACAAAGGTCCCCACATCCCATAGTGGTTCACTCTATGAGAACTTTTTTATTTCTCACCACACTGTAACCAGCAATACCATTCTAGAATGGAGGAAAGTTTTGAAGGAAATTGTGATGAATTTAATACCTTGTTTTGAAAAATTTCAGTTTTGACAAATCACCATTCTCTCTTGAAAATAGACAGACTTGCCTAGAAACTTTGTTAATGCAGCTATAAAGTGGGCAGTTTTCCACTTTCAATTGATATACACTGTTTTAAGACTACTAACTGGCATGGAATTATTCCCAGATTTCCCAGATGATGATCCAACAGGTATATTAGAGAGTAAATTTTCAGCTTCAGTGTGGAACAGTGTGCCCTGATTTAGGGCAGAGTTCCATAGTTAGAAACTGGATAGCAGAATTTAGGCTCTCTCCACAATATTCTTCCCACACAAAAACTGTGTTTCACAAAGCAAAACTAGAAAAGAGTTTTACAGTCATTCTAAATTCAGTATCATCCTGAATTTCTTTTCAAAATGAGGTGAGTATTATGAATATTCCCAAACACTGGTTGTCCATATTTAATTGGGAACAGATGATTTCACAGTTTGCAGAAATATCACTATATTTGTATTGGTCATGTACAGGACAGAATGCTTTTAAACAAGTTTTAGCTCTTTTGTCTCTCAGGATGAATTTTTTTTTCTTCTTTTTAAATGGTAAAGTAAATATGTCTCATGTCTTGGTTTATCCAGACAAATACACAGATCAATAGTGCTTAGAATTTGCAGAGGCAAATATAAATAACCTCCAAATTCTAAATAAAACATTCTAAGTACAAGGACATCTTACATTTGGATAATATCCAAAGGACTGAGCAGAGCTTCCAGTGAGCTAAGAACAAGGCTACAAATGGAAAGGTCTAGGTCCTTGGTAAAATAATAGGATCAAAGGAATATGCTTAAAGTGTTTCCCTTTCTAGAATGAATGGTTTGCTCTAAGTTGTTAAACCATCTCAAGAACACTTTGCTTAATCACCATGATCATCCATGACTCTTGAGCTGACCTCATGCCTACAATGGAGATATACATATTTTTTTCTGATTGAACCAGCCTCTGATATTACATCCACAAAATGCAGAGTGTACAGGAAACAGTAAGTAGACTTCAACAGAGTTCTCAGATCAGAGTTGTTATCCCAGAGAAGGTGTTAGGAAATATGAGATCATTGTCATGCAGAAGTACTTCAAGAAACACCCAGCTGAGGATTAATACATGTTGTACACAGTGCCTGATAGTTTAAGCACTTCTAGTCAGCACGGAGTTTGTGTGTGTCAAGATTTCACGATAAATAAAAAGAAGCCTGGGTGAAATTACTAAAAAGTATCTAGAACCATCTTATTCAGTTTGATTCAGATTTAGCCTGGATGAATATTTCCAAGAGAATTTACTTCTGTGAAGAGGTTGCAACAAATTAAAGCAGCAAGTTAAAATGCATAGCTAGTGCTCACAACCCACCTGCATTCTCAATACGAAATAAAATAGCCATATTTAAATGGTTTGAATTCCTCTGAAGTAAATAGAGAGCGCCCAGCTGAAAGAGGGTGCTAAGTATTTCTGAAGGACCCTGAAAAGCTACTTAGAGAACCTACATAGGACATTGAGCAGGAAGCCAGTCACAGATAGATAAGAAAGAACAGAGAGCACTGCAACGTGGGCCATCTCGATATAACCCTTCTGTCCTGTTAAAGAACTGGTATGGGGTAAGGAACAACTGTTCTGCGTTTACTTATCACCATGGTTTAGGTCACTATTGATGAAGCTAACAGTTTTCATCATCCACAGATTTAGATTGAGATCTGAAGTCATACAACATTCAGGTAGCTGGCAAATTTGGGCCAGTAGAACAAAAGTCAGGCCAGCAAACCAACATGAATACACAGCATGGTGTGCACAAAGACTGAATATAGCAGTCTCTATTGCAATACTGCTGAATATTTGTAGCAAGAATGTTTCTGACTTTTAGTCTGACATATTTTCAACCTACATATGACTTTTATCTGACTTCAAGGGATCGCATAGGTGCAACTCTACCAGATGACATAGTTTTCAGTGTAAAAACATCTGGCTATAGCTACCCCACAGATTTTGAAAAACACCTTCAGTACGTATCTCAGTGGTTCTGTTTATTTTTTAAATGAAGAAAAAAATTGTCACAGGGCCATGTGACTAACTTTCATTCATAAAGAGTTCATTCATGTCCTTGCACATGAGGATATTTATTAGAATATGTAAGGCTATATTCAGATTTGATATATCAAACTCTTTTCACTTTACATGCAGTAATTAATTTAACAGTAAGTGAAACTGCTCTTTCTTTTTGTAGAGTGATATTATGTCACTTAGCATGGTCCACAGATTAGTTTTATGAAAACTAATTTGATTATCCACTACTCTTATCTAACTACAGAAATAAGATCTAACTTATCTTGAACACGCAGTGAATTCAGGATGGTTTGTATATTGGCTGTTCCCTGCATTTGTGAAGTTACACTAAGGATATTATTTGAATTACTGCTAAGAAATGGGATTCACAGCTTCTTCTATTCTAGAGATGGTAATTTCTTTTTTTTCCTGCAGTGTACCTCAGAAATAATTTTGAAGAATCCGAGACTACTCAGGAATTTCAGCTGAATTTGGAGGCTAGTTTTAGCTTAAAAATGAAAACAACAAGATTGAGAACAACACCATAAAGGATTCATTTCAACATTTACAGAAGAAAATGTTAGAGTTTTTTAAACTAGACTCATTAGGGCATTTAGGCAGCATTTGCAAATTGAAATGGAAAATGCTAGCACTTCCACTTATTCAGTGTAGGTGACATGGGTTCAAATCTCCTCTTTCCTTCATTCAGAAAGCGTATTTCGCTCTTCTTGTGAGCTACTACTGAAGGATGACCATGCCCATCAGTTTAGTAAACTACAGCCTCGTAAGAATAATTTGAGGCCATTTTAAAAGATTCAGTGCATAACTTTAGATAAATGTATGTTTTCTATAAAGTTTTCAGAAGCACACCTTAAGGAATAATATTACGATGCCATGCTAGATTTTTAGCTAGTATGAAGGAAAGTACCTCATGTACCGTAAAAGAAAAAGTAGCAATTTAAATCAGCTAAGGCTACTAATCCATAGATTAATTATCTGCCACTCTTCTACATGTTGACTACTCTGCATGCAATGCTGCTAAGTCATGCAGGACTATCTGCAGAATATAAGAATACCTAATTTAAGATGGCAAAATCAGTTCAATAAAAGGATTCACTATTTTGCACATCTTATCTTTAGCACCAGTTTGTATAACAGACATAAAGTTATGGCATACATAAGATTACAGATACAGTTATCTATAGCATACATAACATAGCATACATAACATGCAAAAGAAATATCATGCAGATTCAGGGTGCAGGGTTATGGTTTTGAACTAATAGCGTTATTAGGTGAGAACAAGACACTTTCTAGATATCATACTGTTTCATTCTAAAACTCTTTACAACAGCTTTTGATTCCCATTATTTGCTTCTCCTTCCCCTTAGATAACAAATATTTTCACCGATATTTGAAGATGCAGCAGTTAACAAATAAACCATGTTATTTAATGATATAACAAATACTACTTTGTATTGTATGCTTCTATCTTCTTTTCTCTGTAAAAGCTTTGTTCTCTTTTCAATAAAGTTAAGTTGTAAAAATAAACATAAAATAAAATAATGCAGACTGATTCATATACTCCCATTTTAAAACATGGTTTGTCCCTGCATTTTATTTCAGATATTAAGTGCAAATATAAAGGAGATATTTTTGTAAAAGGCAATGCAGAATAGCCTACTAATTGAAGAGTAGGATCTTGTATCCGGTAGGCACCCTTAAAGATCGATTACTAGATAAGCTATGTCTTAACAATAGTTTAATGACAGTTCATATGAAATGCCACTTCCACTATTACAGGAGACTCATGTTTTGATGCTTTGCTCCAACTCACAGGGTTGTGCAAAAGGAAAAATTGCCTTGCAGTTCAAATTTACATTGATTTGTTTCAAAGGCAGAAGAAGCCTCAAGCTCTGGTTTCATATTAATTAGTAACCTGATCACTTTTCAGTGAGAATTCAAACTCCATCTCTTGTGACTGAGCACTGACTGGCAGGTGAGCAGCTCTGCAGAAAAGGGCTGCAGAGGGGCCTGGAGGACACCAAGCCGACCATGAGCCAGCATAGCAAAGAAGGCCAACAGCATCCTGGGCTGCATTAGGCAGCCCATTGCCAGCAGGTCAGGGGAGATGATCCTTTCCCTCTAATCAGCTCTGGCGAAGCCACATCTAGAGTGCTGTGTCCAGTGCTGGGCTCCCCAGTACAAGGGGGACAGGGAGCTGTGGGAGCAAGTCCAGCAGAGGGCCACAAAGATGACTAAGGGTCTGGAGCATCTATCATAGGAGGACAGGCTGAGGGCACTGGACCTGTTCAGCATTAAGAGGAGAAGGCTCAGGGGGGATCCCACTGCTGCCCATAACTACCTAGTGAAAGGTAGGTCTAGAGAAAACATAGCCAGACCCCTCTCAAAGGTGCACAGCAGAAGGACAAGGGACAATAAACACAAGATGGGACACAGTAATTTCTAACTAGATTTAAGGATTTTTTTCTTTTTTTTTCTTACTATGATATGGTCAAACACTAGAGCAGGTGTCCAGAGAGGTGATGGAATCTCCACCCCTGGAGACATTCAAAACTTGACTGGAAAAGCGCCTGAACAATACAATCTAATTGGCCCTCCTTTGAGAAGAGAGTTGTACTAAGTGACCTTCCGGCCTAAATTATCCTGTGATACAAAATGTATTCCCTTGAAGAATTAAAAAAATGTTCCTGTAGGTCTCCAAAAAAGCCCCTAATTACGCAATGAATTGGCTTTTTGCTGCATAAAGATCATGGGATGTGTCCCTCAAAATCCTACTACAACATACTGGAGAGCACAGTACTAATAAGAACCCAGTAACTCAGGTATGACTTGTCCACTGGGCTGCTAACTATTCCATGATCTAACTCCAAAGAGAAAGCATACTTTCAGAATAGACTTTCAAGAGTAGGTTTTTAACTTACATGCTTTCTGCCTTGAGGCAACCTAGAGGTGTCTCTTTCAGTGGCATGGAGAAAGAAAAACTGGCATTGGAGTGGCATAAATGTTTGTCTTGAAGATGCCATACAGGTTTTTAATGATGCACCTATGATTAGGGCCCTTCCCTATCTGAAAATATCACATATAAGCTGGAATAAAACAGTGAAGATGTTCAAAAATTTTAGGAATTTTTTCCTAAAATGTTTTCTCTCTCTCTCAGTCATTCCACTTGACTCATACCATCACAATACTTCTGCCTGCATGTTTTATTTACAAGCATTTCATGCAAGCTAACTAAAATTCTGCTTAAGATGCATCTCTGAATCCAAAGATCCTCCAGTTTCCAGTCAGGATTAAGATGAAACACTAGGAGTAATGATCTTTAATGAGCATAGCTTAAGAGAGGCAACTAGAACAGAGTTCTATCTCTGTAGGCTGAATCAGTGATTGAAAACTTTATTTAAGAAACTGACAGGGAGTAGATTTAGCATTCTAACTGTGGTGTCTGTGTCAGTTTCTTAAATTAAGTTTTCAGTAGCTGATTTAGCCCAGGGAAATGCAGAAATCTGGTTGAACTGTCTCTTGGGGCTGCTTATACTAAATTTTTTGTTTGTGTTTAGTGCTAATGCAGAATTAGAGGAACTCCAGTGTCAAGATGTTAGAAGATCAATTCTTTTTATTACTTTGAATTGGAAAGCTGGTATACACAATAGAGCACTTGCAGGGGAAGAATGATACAAAGAGCTCTTTTTTGATTTCCTGATGTTTAAGAATATTGCAAAATGCTGTGAATTCAAAGAAGTAGAGTTAATTTTGTGTCAAGGAATAAACACAGGATACCTGGTTTATTAAATATAGGGTTGGTAAAAATATCTTTACGGAAATATATAACTGCCCAATGGAAAAATATATAACCTTCAATAAGTTTTACAGTATCTGTATAATTATTTCATTACGAAGTGCTAGCAAGAAACCACATGCACTCTGTCCCTTTCCTTTGGGTAAAACTCTCCTAATAAATTACTTACAAGAGGGATCTTTTGTTTACAAGGCACATAGCTTTTCCATCAACATCACTGATTTTTAATATTTCTTGGACAAAGGCATCAAAAGTATTAAAACTTCCCTGAGGGGCAGTCATCTGTAATGTGTGTTGGTGCAATTTTGAATTCACTTGGAGCTGAAATTGTCCAGGGAAGGTAGCATTGAAGCCATATATGCTTTCAACCTAAAATAAACACTTTACTTTCATCTGAAGGGTGATCTGTAAAGTATTGTTACATTTAAAGTATGCATTTCTATTAAAACAAATGGGGTTTCAGCTTAAAAACTAATGGCACAATCAGGCCTGAAAATAAAGATCACATAGTTTAGAACCCTAAGGTTAGGAAATGACAAGCTCCAGCTTCTGTGTGCAACCCTGGCCTTATGCACCTCAGCATTACAATATAGTGTTTAATTGCATAGCATTACAACATGAGCTAAGCACAAGGCATCTTGTTCATCATCAAGTTACCCTCACATATTTTTCAGCTTAGTCCTAAATAATTTAAGAAATTATTTCATTTTTTGTACTGACGATAATTCCATTAAATTAATGGGACTTTCACAGCACATGAAATTAAAATGTTATTTGAGTCCAGACTTTCAGACAGTAAACACTTTCCAAGACATATACAGATTCCATTAATATATCCTTGTATACTGATGATGACATGGGTATCTTTTTCATTCTTGGTATGGTTTTTTGGCTGATTTTGTCCCATATTATGGCAAGTATACTGAGATTCCTTAGCATACCGAAGAAAATGTCAAATGAGACAAAGTTTAATGTTGTCAGAACTGAGATATATTACATCTTGCTGGTTTTGTCCTACCATAAGACATTCTTTTAAGAAGGAAAACTATAAAACTATACTCAGAAAGTAATTTCAATAGTCCTTGGTCATAATAGATAGATAATTCAAACGATGCTATGCTGAGGTCTGTTGTGGATCCAGTACTACTAAATTTTCATTAATTGCATGGATGATTGAATAGATAATAGACTTATCAAATATGTACTGAGAGCTTGCAAGTACAAGCAAGGAGGACATGAGTAACATTCAAAATCATCTTAAGAATCTAGAGATATGTTCTGAACATGTGTTGCTGCTCAGCAAGAACAAGTGCAAAGAACTATGCTTAGGCTGAAATAACTAAATGCACAAATATGGGATGGATGACAACTGACTAGGCAGTAGTCCTTTAGCAAAGGACTGAAAGGTTGTCATGGTTTACAAACTGAATAGGGGTCAACAGTGCTGTGTTGTTGCAGATAAAAGGAGTCATCTTCTCAGTCACGTAAATAAGAATGTAATCTGGAGCACTGGTAAAATTCAGGCTAGCTTAGTGCTGGCAAGGTTTAATTTGAAAGATTTTAACAAAAAATGTGGACTAACTGGAGAAAGGCTGGAAGGGACCAATTAGAATGAGTAGATGTTTGAGAACAAGACCTACGAAAAAAGGCAGAAAGAACTGGGATTTCTCAGCTCAGAAAAGAGAAGACTGAGAGCATAACTGGCTGCTGAAAAGAACAGAGTAACCTGTTTCCCTGTCTATGATGGAGATATCCATCACTGGCCCAGGAGCAAAACTACACTGCAAAGAGGAGGTTTCAGGTTAGATCTTGGGGAAGAAAGAATTTCTAAAGTTAAGGAATATGAAATCACAGGAACAGACTGCTTGGGAATATGTTGTTGCTGGCATTTAAGAATAAGTTAGACAAACTTTTGTCACATTTTTCGTACAAATTTAGGTTGCGGATATGGACTAAATGTCCTACTGAGTCATTCAGCAATGCGAGTCAATAATTCTAATAACTGAAAGTGTGGTTCTGGGAATACATAATATTTATAAATATGTAACACTTATCACCAGTCATTCCACTGAGATTTGATATATTTAATATAATAATTGGAAGTGCCCAACATGTAAGGCATAAACATAACTGAATTTAAATATAATGCTTTTCCCTGGTGTTCTCTAAGAGGCATGAGCAATTTTAATGCCAGAGGAGAGACACTCATTTCGAGAAGCAATTTTAAGTGAATGATTCTCTATTAAAATTATATCTCCTTTTTTGGGTTCCCAACTTTTGATAGGGTGAGTGCTATAGCACTGCAGTCCATTCTGTGGGACTGTCAAAGTAGAGTATGAAATGGAATGGCTGGAATTCATTTCTCTAGCTTTTGATGTCTACCTCTGAGCTAGTCATCTTTAGAGTCAATGGAGCTGAGTCGGCATCCTCAGGAGATGAGTCATCTCGCCTGCTGTAGAGGTCTTCTTCAGTATGCGGTGAATCACACCCTAAAATTCCCTGTTTTTCTCTGCTGGCTTTAGAGCAGGTCTAAATGCTAACTCAAATGCAGGTATCTGCTTTTGATTCAGCTTCATATACTTAGGAAATAAAATTCGAAGTACAGATACCTTTGAGTACCTATAGTTCAGATTAAAAATAAATGATGATATGTTGTTGGGGACCAAAATAGAATAGCACTGTGTAAGACAGCAGAGAATCTCTAAGACAGAAAGTGATGATGTGGTAACTATGATTTGTGGCCAGAATGTGTGCACGTGAGTTGCCAGTGATCATGATGTACCTTCCTCCCTACGTACCAGCAGCCATGATGTGCCTTCCTCCCTACGTACCAGCAGTCATGGTGTGCCTTCCTGCCTACGTGCCAGCAGCTACGGTGGGCCTGTCCTGCCCGTCTGCCAGGGATCAGGAGATGCCTTCCTACCTATCACGAGATGCCACAATGCTCAGGAGATACTCGGAAGAGTGGCTGGGCTTGGTTGCTATATAACCGGCCATTGTGTTTTTCAATAAAGGATCTTTGCACTACCCTACCTGAGGTCTGTGTCGTCATATGCCACAATATGTATATATGTGTATACGTGTGTGTGTATGTACGTGTGTGTGTATACATACATACACAGATGTGCGTGCACACACACACACACACGCAACCTAAGATCCAATAATGTTGTTTTAGAGCATTTATTTTCTGCAGATAGAGGTTCTAAGGTGGCACTGGTACTAGAAATGCATGGTCATTTGAACAACTATTCTTTAGCCTGTTTGAACTTTTTGGAAATTTGTCATTAAACCATTTATGAACTCATGTAGTGTAAGAAATCTGAGGACTCTGAGACAAAATTCCTGGAGTCTGTGATTACAGAAAAATGAATTCTGAGTCAATTGACTAAACAGTTAAGAGCTTGAAACCTCAGGGAATTCAGGCTGCTGCAGCACTGGAGTCTCAGCCCTTCGGCAGGCAGATTCCCAGCCTTCTGCCAGGGTTTTGCCATGGCTGTAATGCTCCAGAGAAAAATTCCAAACTTCTACTTCCTTTGCCACTGTAACTATCCATCTCCTCTTCTGACAAGAATCTAATGCCGCACCAGAAAACTGGAGATAAAGCAAAGCAGACACTGTATTGACAGTAGTATCAAAACTTACTGTAGAATTCAAATTTGGCATGACAAAGTTGATTTAACTAGTCACAGGAAAGAAAAAAAAAGGAATGCAATACAATTTGCAGTTGACTGTCTCTTCCCTAATTCTGTAAGGAGGAATTGGTTTGTGGACTGGAAACTACAGTCTTAGGAAAAGGAGACAATATGAAAATTGAATGCATCCAGTAATTTTTCTGATACTGTTAACCCGAACACAAATGTTGAATTGCCCCAAGCAAAAAAGGAAGTCACAGACACTCAGTTATAGAAAAGATTTCAGAAACAACAAATAAGTTATTAAAAATATTACTAGAAGTCATCAAGATAATGCTATAAAGGAGTAGTCAAGCATTCAGAGAGATGAAAAAGAGAAATTTTGGTCAAGACATAGTCAGACTTAAAAAAAACCCTATAATAAAGTGTTTTTATTAAATGGGCCGAATAGGAATAAAAGAGGCTCCAGATTTTTTTTTTCACACAAACCTGAAGCCAGGAGAATTTCCCGAAGCTTATCTTGTCTTAATGTTGAATATAATCTTAATCTGATTTGATAAAATACAGTAACACAATTGAAAAACTTTGGAATCAGAAATGTCTTCTATTAGCATTGACTATGTTTGGTTCATATTTTATTCAGAAGATTAAAATATGATATCCCTTGATTTTGAATTTTTAAACTTAAATTGCTTGCAAAAAAAGAAACAGCTCTTGATTTCTTCTAGTTTTTGCAAAGGCCAATGTACCTGTAATTAGCTGATCCTGTGGTTAGTGAGACAGGTAATCATGTATACATGTTTTTCTTTCTTTGTATGAACTTCAATATAATTTTCCTAGTTTCCATTTTCAGATGATGATTTTCTTATCTGTCAAGTTCTAATTTCCTGTTCAGTATTACTCTACTTCTTACTGCTGTCATACCTGTGGCAATCATTTATCATGAATAATTCCAGTTTCTACTTAACACCCTGTGCTTCTACCTGTAACTATCAGCTGATACTCATGTACCATGCCTATGGATGTATTAGATCTAGTGTTTCTTGATCCCTGCACAGAGTTCATACGCTTTAGAAATACCAGCAGCTAAGGCTCCTATTTCTAGCTTCCCATAATATATTAATCATTGGACTAATGTGCAACGTGCTGTCCTGATAAAGAGCAGATCACAGTTCATGATTTCTGTTCTACACTCAAGAGCTATATTCTGTTCAATATTACTAAAATCAGTTATTAGTGTCAGTGTTTGCCGAGTAGACATAAACACATTCTCTGGATCTCTAGATATAGCTCTGTGAAATGGAGGTTCTGATATTACAACTGAAAGTTGAATCAGAGTGAATAACCATACTTTACCTTTCCTATTAAAATCCAGTTATTGCTTTCTCAGAGATATATTATTCCTCTGATACAGAGCAGACAGTCTGAATAAATATGGAAATGATCTGTAACAAGATAGACCTAAGTCTCTGATAAATCCCAAATGGAAGATTGTGAACTCCTTGATCAGATGAGATGGAAAATCTTGTGAATGAGGGGTTATTTACTGGCTATACTTTATGGAGCTAAAGACTCAGATTTATTTACCAAGTACTGCCTGTTGTTTAACTGTTCACAACAAAACTATATACTGCATAAACGCCTTATTAGCAGGCCTCTGCCTGTTGCTAGAAAATAACACTAAGTTCTTTAAGTTGCCAGGCATGTTATTGCATAACATGACTGAAAATCTGACTGGTTCTGTCTCAAAGCCAATAAGAATACACATCTTTAGGAGAAAGCCTCAGAACTGAATTGATGCATAGATACATGCGTATATATCTGTATCTCTCTCTATGCCTTTATACATGCCTATGTGTGTGTACACAAACTTACCCTCACTTTCTCTCGCTTTCTAAATACACTGAGTGAGTGAAATCAGTGAATGATGACCCTTGTCATTTACCAATGGTATTAACCTGTTTGTGCAATAACCTACTACAGGGAATAGATTCCTCTTGCTTATATCTTAATTACATCTTTTACCAGATTTGCAGAATTTACATGTTTTAAAAGACAATTCTAGAAGTGATACTGAATTAGGAAAGAGAAAGGAAAGCAAAGACAGAATTTTATCTCATAAACTCTGATATCAGATAAACTGTGAAGATATTAGTTCACAAGAGCTTTAGAAGAAATATGTCTTTACTAGAGTACTGCTTGAGTGCATCAAATACTGTAACCCACCTAAAATTTATAGTAATAAAGTTAATATCAAATTCTATGTCTAAACAGATTATTGGGGCAGGATTATATCACCTTAGCCATCTAAAAGTCAGGTATCTGGTCAGAGCTACTTTCCTGAGTTGAGTGATAATCAATGGAGAGGAGCACTAGAAGGTGACTGCTAACACTCCTAACAATAATTGCCAAAGATATATAGGATAAAATGTCCTATAAGCAGAGAATGATTTTCCACTGGCCTAGATGACTATGACAGACTAAATGACTGAACTTCAGATAGCTACAAGATAATTTGGATCACTTCCTGTTTATCTTAATATTCATGAACCTGGAAGAGAGCCTTATGCAAAGTCTACTGATATTAGGGGAAATTTTATTAATCTATTTATTAATATAAATGTACTTGAATTAAGCTCCATGCATTGTGCTTTTGAAATCTCTTACTGATACCCCCAAACACATACATTTTGCAGGAAGAGCTGTTTTCCTAGTACTAAACCAGAAAAAATTTGGCATGTTGGATTCTAATGTGTGGCTTAGTACATAAATAAATATATACACTCTGTTAATTTAAGGATTTTTTGTGTAATTATGTGTGTGTTGTATGTTCAATAGTCATCTCATAAAAATAACAGCCACTACAGTTTTGTTACATGTGTTTATACATAGAGGTTGTATTAGGACAGCCATTAAAATTCTGTTTCCACTTGCTTATGATTTTCTGAGTTGAAAAAGAAGGCTTTATCTAGACCTTTAGAAATTATATTCTTTTCTTTAAAGCCCTATTCCGACTATTAACTAGTAAACACCACCACTACATAACCTCCAAATATCTGTGCACTGTTCTTAATCTGCCTACAGGAGGAAAAGAAAAGCACACATTCATTTGTTCAAAATTAAAACAGAACAATACTTCCTTTGATCAAGAGAATATCTGAAACATTTTCATCTGTTGTGTCAGGTTTTTTCTAAAATGGATAGAAAAGGATGAACAGCAGGAAATCTATGAAAATTTTAATCTTTTAACATGTTGCTATATTATTGTCAACAAAACATAGCCAAAGATATGTTTATTTATTTGATACTTGAGTTAGAAATCTCTTTCAAATACATCTATCAAGATAAAAAACTTTTCTCCTGAGTTTGGTAAACAAGAAGAGTATAAAAATATACTGAAAACAGTTATTAGCAAACTAGCTGATGTTAATATATTGTTCAAGTCACGACAACTGGGTCAGTAAAGAAAAAAGAACTGTCTAGTTTAATGGGAAATCTCTTTAAAGTGGAGCTTTTGTTTCTGTTTTGTACACTTTGAGTGTATGAATATATATCGGGTTGGAAAACTATAGATCTGATACTATGTATGACATTGCCATCTGAAGAAGAAAAAGGAATGTAATTGCATGTAATGCAATTGCCCCCTTCAGATATGATGCAAGGACCAGACATCTCTGTGTCAAAAATCTATGGACATGATCTGATAGCCTTGATATATAACATTTATTTGATTACATCTGATAAATTCAGAGCAGAATCTTTACTTTCCAACCCTTCTTTCAACCCCATTAACACCGTGGTGCATACACAGTATTTATTTTCAGAATCTTGAGTTCTTGTAGATTCCTCTCTAATCTAATAAAAACTGTATATTTTAAAAAAATATTCTGATTCTATTTTAACTGATCCAGACCTTGAGACTTTTTTGTTTTTGTTTTTGTTTTTGTTTTGATAACCATAGTACAATTGGTCTAATGAATCCTTTAATTTTATAATCTCTAGTGGAATCCCATCTATCTTCTAGTCATTATGATAATTATGCTACAAATTAGCATGAGTTATTTCAGCAAGGGCTTTGTCTGAGGGCTCACACATAACTGAACCACCCAAAGAAGAAAAATGTATTTTTTGACACTGAAATTCGGTTTGAGATTGCAGCTTGGATGTATGTGCCTGTGTTAGCTTTAATTTAACTAATTTTGCATAACAGTATTAATGAAAAAAGTTCACAAAAGAGTTCAGCCACTTACTTAGAGGCCCTGGATAGGTTTGTGCAGTAAGATCCACATTGCTGTAGCTATCTGGCTATCAGTATTTAAGCTAAACAGAGCAAAGCTGTCATGGTTCTGTCTACACAAAGTGTAATCACCCATCTTTATTGCAGTGAAAATGCTATTTTAAAGTCATACTTCATTTTTCTACTCCTTGTCCTCTGGCATATAGTATAATACTACCCTTTTCTGATAGAAAGAGTGGTTGAAGCAACTTGAATACGTATTCAAGCCAAAATGCTTGCTTAGGAGAAACAAAAGGCATAGTGTCTTTCCATTTCCCATTCACATTTCCTCCTTTTTTTCTAGCCTTCCACAAAGGAAGTAGGCAGAAGTAGGAGATTTTGAATAGCAATAAATAAATATATCACAAGACATCTACTGAACAAAGAAGAGAAGACAAAACATAGAGCAGATGAGCATTAAGTGAATGTTCTGTACTTTATGTGCTACATGAGATGTAGCTTTGTGGAAAATAGTAAGATGTGAACATTACATCATAATATATATGTCCAATGAGGAAAGAATTGAACTTTTATTTTGGGGTTTCTAAATGTGTGACACATCAACTTTTCAACTATAATACTATTTCTCCAATGGATGTAAATTGTGCATAGGCATGTGTATACCATACAAACTTCTGCAAACACTTGCTAGACTTTATTGGTTGTTTGTCAACTCCAGGGATAAAACCTAGATTACAGATACTGTTGAAGAAAAGTCCTTGCACATTTTCACATAGGCCAGTTTAATTTTTTTTCATTTCTTAAAATGCTCTGATTCCAAACTTGCATCCTGTGGTGCATCAAGATCATAAAGTGCATTGCTATTGTGACTACTGTTACCAAACACTTTTTGATCCCTCTGGCAGGTTGTTTCTAGTATTCTTTTATGGGATTTAAACTAGATCTTTCTGACTTTGAGAGGCTGTGCTCATTTATTTTAACTCACTAGAAAACCCTTCAAGCTGTTGAGCCAGTTTTTTCATTAGAAACTAATATATTTGACTTGAACATACACAATGCTAAAAGGCTTAGTTTGCTGTGACTCGACCTAGCTTACTATGTCATCTAAACCCCTAAGCTTTATTTGTAAAGGCTGTTAATGCCATATCAGTATTCAGTTCCAAAACGTCATGTAATAGTTTTTTCTTGGGGCACAATTCTATGAAACATGTGAAATTAATCAGAGATAATGTAACTCAGAACAGAGATAGAGAAGACTATTCTCTTGTTATCGAACAGTATCCAGAAAAACAGGTGGTGACTGATAAATGGGACAAAATTAATTCTTTTGTGTCCATCCTTTTGTATTTCACAGAGTGTGCACATTCTAGATGGGATGATAGAGTGCAAACAGGCCATGATATGAGCTACTATGTCTTCTGCATGCTTTTAGTCAGTACATTTGATGATTCATTCATATAGCATTAGTGTTTCTTGATGTCATTGTGCTTCTTTAAGCTGTAATGCACTTTGTCTTAATGCTTTTCAGGGGTGGAATTCCAAAAGGAAGCTTCATATTTTAATTCTACTTCCCTTCAAACCTTCTGTGTGTGTGTGTGTGTGTTTTTTTACAAATGTAAATTAAAAAATGCTCATCCATATGGACTTGAAAATCTTTAAAATTATCCTTGAATAGCCAATGCAGTCTATTATCTTGGATCAAGTCTATTAACAGAATAAACAGCTAGTATCATAGGCTTCAGATACACCTCCCTTTTCTCCGCTGGATCTGGGCTGCCTGAAGACCTCCTCATTTCTGCACTTTATTAGAGGCTACCAAGTTCACAGATCTATCCTTTAGTCAAGAGCAGTTCTGTCAATATCAGTTGCTTTACCAAAAGCTGTCTAGTTAAATTATTTAAACTTATATGCCTCTTTTAAACTGAAACAGGTGAAGTACTTCATGAGCAACTCAAAGCCTGTGCCGGAGGGGATAGTAACCTTTGGTAGATAGTTGGACAACTGAGCATACTTGGGAAGCTGAGACCCATGTGGTATAATTACAGCTGAACAGGAATGTTTAACCAAAGCCCAGCCAACCTCATACAGCCCCCTAAAGGCCCACTAATGAAACGACCCAGACTTGACAAGGATCCGTCTTCTTTTCTGGAAAGGAAATAAGGTCTGTCTTATTGAGTGCCCTGACCAGTTATAAGCCTCAGTTATATCAGTTATGTATATCAAGTAAGCAATGACAGTCAGTTTCCTAAAGAGCTCTCTTGGCCCTTGAGACATAAATTGCCCAGCAGATTCACTAGCTGCCTCTTACAGATCATTGTAGAATTTCTTTGGTGGCGTCTGACAGTCTATTCCTTCTCCTTGCTCGCTCTTTGACCCTATGCTATCTCAGTCAAGCATACGTGCCTTGCTCATGGCATAGCTCAGACCACAGGCCTCCACATGTCCAGTGACCTACTCTGCAACTTGGACACCTCTAGCATTTTCACTTTCAGCCTAACTCTGTATTTGCTTCTGCTTATCGCCCATGGATAGTGCATTGAGATTCTTTCGGTTGCTGAGGCTGAGATTGCATTTGACCTGTCTCTGAGCAGACTGCTGCCTAATCACTCAACTGGTGTGCTCAGTGGTTTTTACCACCCGGATTGGGACCATACGATGTCTGCACTGTATGATTCAACACAGTATAAAAAAGTAAGGGAACTCACCTTTACACCTCTTCCACCAGTATATAGAGTAACTGGCAGACCACTCAGTACTGAAGCTTCAGATAATGGTCATTCATCTAAGAGTTGTTATTAAATCATGTGCTTTTCTGATTAAAAAAGTACTGAAATTTGTTGTTTGTGGGGATCTATAGGTAATTGCACCTTTGTGTGTAAGTGTAAGTATTCTTAAATCTTTACTGAGATTCCCTGGGATGTTTAATTAAATGATCAAACATACTTTTATTAGAACATCTCAGAGAAAGACTTCAGAGAATTTATAACACTTGTGAAAATGAGACTTTTTCCAGGAAGTCACGCAAGCATTTTTGTAAAATTGCTGCACATTTTTATGGGACTCCACCTGGTTATTCTTGTGAGTGGCAACTGAGATGGATTTTACTGTCCTATTCTAAGAAATGCCCTTGAGTCTTATTCTGTACAATATTTTTACTTAGTGCTAGTGATAGGTCAATTCACCAAATAATTTCCTTTTCAGTATCTTTGAAGCTACCCTACCTGAAAATATAGTCTAGACACATCCTGTTGTATCCACTCTCCACTTTGAATCTTTTCCTGAATTTAGTGTTTGCTTCTGAATGATTAGCAGCAACCGTACCCAAAGGAAGAAACATTTTTACTGTTTTGTGCTTGTTTTTACGTGTTTAATGATGATACAACAATTTGAAAAGGCTTTTAAAAGAGAAAATGCATTGCAAATTGAATACCTCCTCCACATTCCTAATTCTTGGTGAGAAGTCAGCAGATTGGTGCCTGCATAAAACAGCTCATTTGAATTTACTGCAGTCTGACTCTATATGCAAAGTGTCTAGTATTTGCATCTCTGTATTAGCATCTGAGATCCCTAATATACCTATTGTTTGAGACAAAACAGAAATATCAGCATTTTCATATTTTCTGTGAAGAACAGCATCAATTTTTCAAGTTGTTGTACCTGAAAAAAACAAGATATTGCATGTATTTATGTTCAGTTTCCTTTTTCTACAGAAAAATATTCTTATGCCTTTTTTCTATATGGGGAAGTAAGACATGCAGTGACTAATGCCCATTTAGATGCCTACTTCTATTTTGATAGGAAACAGGCACTTAAATCTGTTGAAAAATCTGTATCTAAGGGACTGAAGAACTCAGTGGCAAAGCAAAGATTTGAAACAAATTACCAAATCCCAGTTTAGTGATTTAAGTATTTGATGGGCTTTCCTCTCAAACTGTAATTCCCAAGAATAAGCTATGATTCTGAAAATATATATGTTATGCTTGACTATTACCTTCAGCAGGACCATACAGAAAGGTCAGCACACACATGTAGACAATGACACCTATAGTTTATCTTAAAAGAAGATTTTTTTTTTCATCTTAAGTGAGTAAGAACTGAGGTAGTTGCTGAATTTTCTTTTAGGGTTGCAGGTCATACCTCTCCCGGCTTTTCTTCGTTTTCAAAACAACCCTTGGAAAAGCAAGGTGTTTAACAGTTTAACTGTTTACCTATTAAACTGTAAAAATATATATTTCTAAAATAAATGCCATATTCTGCCCAAAGATGCCAGATACAATTCCTAGGGACTTCCACTGAGATCTGAACATGTAGTAAAGGGGCATATCTGGGTTTAAGAATACCGAGACTAATGATTATTTTACAAATCTAGTATTACTTATATATTCTGCATAGCTATGACTGACAGTGATCAAATCACTGGAAGCTTCCATTTCATTGATATTTGAGGAAGGAGTGTCTGCTTGATCATATAGAACTGAAGCTGGACTGCAAAACTCATTTGGAAATGGAAGGAAATAAAATTTAAATTTGATCATTTAGTATGAGGCAACAGTTTATTTAGAAGTGGTTTAGGTGCATTTTAATGAATTTAGAATTAAAAGATGGATAAATTTACATTTGTTTTCACTGGCACTTATTTCTTCTGAATTCAGATGGGTTTTGCATTCTCCTAGTTTTGCTCTCATCATCACACAGCATAGATAACAGCATCCAGTTTAATTGCTAATTATTCTTTGTAATTCTATTTAGACAGTTTAATTATTTTGTTTAGTGATTTAATAACAACATTTGACTCCTTATATTTTCAAAGCACTTTAGAATTAATGACTAGCATGAGGTACATAGCAGCACTAGTAAAATCTCTGCAGGTGGAGAAATTGAGAAAGAAAAGTGACTTGATTTTCATACACTAGGACTGAAGAGCCCTTCTTTTCCCACTTTGTTTCTGGTCCATTAGACCAAACTGCCTCTCTCCCTTACTTTGCCTAATGAAGATACAAGGTTAGAATTTGATTTAGTTAGCACCAGCCTAGAGGTTTCCTTTAAAAGACAAAGGCAAGAGCAATTTATCTATTTTATATATTAATAATTAATACAATTGAACAAGAACTAGATCCAAAATATATTTCAGGCAATTAGAAGTCTTTTTTTCATGAGCCTGAATGGGTTGGGGATTTCCTATTGGCAATTTCTACCACTCTTTATCATGCTGTAAATGAAATGCTTTTAGAAAAGTACATTCTGCACATGAACTCTTGATTTATTTTAAAATCCTCACCTCTCAGGATACCAGTGAGTACCAAAGTATCTGATATTGTCGATTTCTAGATTTTTGTCACTATTGTGTAGATAGCCATAAGAGTAACTAAATTTCCCTCTGCAGCCTTTCTGCTAGTGCCAGACGAATTAGCACTGCTCCAAAGGGGATTACACTGCCTGAATTTATTCCATCTTATTCCTGCAAAATATTTTTCTGGAGAAAAGCCCTCCTTAAAAACAGGCATACCACAGACTGCTGTATTTTCTTTTGTACTCTTGCGAGTTACCTCATTTAGGTCCATGTTGGACATCCAACTTGCATTTTTTAGTTGTCAAAAGACCTGAAAAATAGGCAGCATTGCATGTATACCCAGTTGTTCTAAATGCTTCCATGCAGTAGGGTATTTCTTCAGCAGCACTTCATTTATAGCTCAGAAAAGGAAAGCTTCCTACATCAAGACTTTTTTTTATACTCCATGCTGCTAGTAGCGTAACAGATGACATCTCAATTTAATATATTATCAATCTGTGGTTATAAGTGTCAGTTGTAAACCCACAAGCTTCTAGCCCCCAAATTCATCTTCCTCCAAATAAACCACAACAACAAATACTGCAAAGGTATAGATACTCAGAGCTTATAGAAACTTCCTCCTTTAGTGGTGGCATCACCACCATAAGCAATTCCCTCCTCCTTCCTGATGAGCAGTTCTGCTCTGTCATTAGTGCTGAATGCCAAATGAGTTGCATTTGTACCTGGGTTCTAACTGAGGGTATGAACACCCTTGCTATGGAGGAAATGAGAGCAATAATCAATGTTTTACCATTCCATATCAATTACTGGTTACGCTTAGAAGGCAAAATTAACAACCCTATCAACAGGTAAACTATTAATGCAGCAAACCTCCACATGCCGTACATAGCTTTCGCAATTGCATCCCACTAAAACAGACTAACTATGATTTAGAGCAGCCAATACCAGGGAAATCTTCATGTTAAGGCATGAAAAAACTGTGTAAATAGTGTAAAAAAGACATTCCCCTGCTTTTTTTAAAAAAATCTATTTTATATTCTTAGATCATTCCTTACAAAGACATGGAAGTGTGACTTTAAAATACACTTCACAATTCTTCTTTTGTCATGCATATGTATTGTCGGGCATTTGTTGCTGAGTCCTAGTCTGAAAAAACTGCTACTGCATTTTTTTAGAATTATATGATTTTTTTTGACAAGTGTAAAGAAATAAATGAAATTTAGGTTCCAGAACATTCTGTAGTTTTTCTAGGTTACAACATTCAATACAGTGGTGTGGCCCAGAAGACTAAGAGAAAAATTCCAAATTCATAGAGTTCGGGGTTTTTGTATCAATATTTTATAGCACATGTGCTAAGACATGCAAGAAGTCTTTTATTTTAACTGTCTTGCTGTGGTTTACTAGTCTGTCCTGAAGATAAAAATTTCATTTTTTTAGAAATGCAAATTTTTGGCAGAAGACTGAAACTTGGAAGATTCAAAGGAATGAATCTCCTTGTGTAAATTATTTTTAAAGAAGGCTGATTTAAATAAAGGAGGTAAGTGGACTGATTGGTAGTAGAATATTCAAGTCCTGTGTGAGTAGTTTCAACACTTCAGCTAAGTGATTTTTACAAAGAGGTAGTGACTAGAATCCCAGTCCCAAAGAAGAAGATTCTTGTTTTGAGTGAGTGAAAGCTGGAAGTGGCTGTCCTTCTCTATGAGCTCAGGGGACATGGGGTTAAAAAAATTTTCAAAATGAAAGAAGAGGAGGGACTAGACAGGGTTGTGGCAACTTCTGGGGACTTTTAGTACATGAAAGCAAAGGGCATCCAACTTTTGTTTTTATCTTTCTGTGACATCTTGGCCTGTTGTCTTCTGGTAACATGTTTTTAAATGAAAAATATGTACTCTAAAACTTGCTGCACTTCTTCCTCCTGTTTTGTGCCCATATTCTCTCTCTTATGGTTTTTATGGCCTTGTGCTTTTTTCTTTTTCTATGCCCTACTTATCGCCTTTGGACTAGTTTGGGAGACCAATGCCTGAAAAAGTGGTAGAAGTCCTTTTAGATAGCTGAGCTGTGGACTTTTAGTCAATGTTGTAGTGAAAAAGACTAATGAGATCATTGGATGCCAAAATGTGGGCTAAATGAATTTGGAAAATGGTTTTATCTTGTATTTGTCATCACTGAGACAGAAACTGCATATCCTGTGCTGCATTTTAAAGGAATATTTTATGCATATATATATATGCATATATATATTCATATATAATATATACACTTACACACACACATATAATATATGTATACATATCTATATATAAATCACTGTGTAGTAATGGCAGCAAAGACATATCAAAAAGGACTGTCTGATGAAGATTTAAACTACAGAGATTGAAATGGGAAAACCCACCAAAATGGAGGGCAACTGGAATAAACTGCCAAGGGAAGTGATGGATTCCTGGTCTCTCTAGTGTCTTTAAGTGAGGTTCTACTCTGAAAGGTGCTTTCATGAAAAGTAACTCCTCAGCTTGACTCTGAGGCAAACGAATGAAGTGGTAGCATTACACCAATGTCTGATTAAATGGTCAGTTCCTTCCAACCCTTATGTAATGAAGAAAACTATGTGAGGAACTTGCTCATGAAAACACAGGTTCAATGTCCCCAAGTCAGCTGGCAGGGGAGACTGTCTCAGTTGTTCCTCAGTTGTTCCTCAGTTGTTCAGAGTTTGCAGGGATTTCTGGAATCATGGCTGAACATCACCTTTTCTAAAGTTTACAAAGATGAGGATTTGTGAAATTAGTGCTGTTGCCCATTGTGTGAAGTTGTCCTATACTTAGGCATAGCATGTGCTCGCTCCTATGATGTGAGCATGTATGCTGATCACCTTGCTTGTCCCAACTCAGTCTGTAACACCACTGTGGAGTCTAGATTTTTGATGTGTGGCAGCTATCTGTGCCATCAGTTGTATAATAGAGGCATGAAATCTCAGTATTGAAAGCTTTAGAAATATATTTACTGAGAGTTGCTTGTCCAGCTTTCTTTGGACATTTCTTTCCATTCAAATTACCTTTCTACCTAACACAGAAAACCACCTGGAAATCCTGCCTAAAGTGTAAAAGCATGATTATAAATGGAGTCATGCTCTTCACTGCTGTGTAAAAGTGAATTCAAGACCAAGGTCTTAAGATCCTTTTGAGAAGTGATTGAAGTTCTTGAAGGGCCAGACTTTAAAAGTGTTTCTAAGGGCCATATGTGGGCAGGATGTGTATGAGAACAAAGATTCTGAAGTTAGTGGAAATATGCATGAGATCAACTGGAGCTAAGCTCCCTCCAGTTTAATAAAACTGCCTCTGCTTAGGCACCCAAAGGTGTCAACAGAGCCTACAAAATGGGATGTGTAAATGCTTTTGGAAGCCCTCTGTAAGCCTGATATTTTAAAGATTTATAGTTGTGTGCTGGTCACTTTAGAGCTTTTGATATGTTGGACCAGAAGCCTTGTGCTAGAGTTACTCTACTAGTGAGAAATTCTCCTTTTCCCAGACCATACGCAATCTGTAAAGGCAGTTCTCCTCGAGATCACAGTTTAGCGCTAGCAGCAGATAGAGACTAGATGCAAGTGCTCCAACTACTGTGATCATTTGGGGAATGCTAATGTGCTGCTCCTAAGATTAATGCTACTGCATTCTGTAAGGTGACAGCATTAGTGAATTACTGACACAAAAGTGCACTTGCATGACAAAACCTGCTGCAATGGTACTTTCTTCACAAACCTCGCAGACAGAACTAGGATGTGAGGTGCAATAAAATGCTTCATGGAACATTCGTATCTGAAGTATGATGTAGCAATTATGTTTATGTGATCCGGTGTTCCCTTAGCTCTCATTTTTTAAGGTTTGCTGTTCTTTTGCTCATTTTTTCTGAATACAGTTGAATGCATCTGAAGAATAAAGCAACTCTTTCCACTGTTTGGTAAGGAGACATGCAAGATCTCAAAGCCTGCTTTTAAATTCAGGGTCCTTTGTACTCAGTTTCCACCAGAAGTCATGGTAAAACCAGCCTTGTCCTCCTCAGGCTGCACAGAATGTTGGCACTAGCACATTAAAAACAGAGATTGTGTTTCTTTGCAGAGTTGCAATAAGTATTTTGCTTATTAACAAACTTTTGGCTTACTCTTCATAGATCTGAAATTTATTGTTCTTCTATCATATTAACCCTTGAAAAAAAGAAAGCCAGTTATGGCATCAAGTTATTAACTTTTTACTGGAGATGTCTTTGTGATTTTATTCCAGCTACATAACTCATTTGATGACAATACTTTAATAAGGAACAAAACTTTGCTATTATATCAAGCTTAATTATATGCCAACTATAGGGATAAAAGCAAAAAAGTCTGTAGTAATGAAATAATTTAAAAGAAATACATATCATTCTGTGAAAAAAGACTGCATAACTTAAGAAGCATCTCTCCTTACTTATGAGAGATCTGTAGAGATTTAAAAGTGGCAATAGAATAAGAATGAAGCTAAAACTGTGACTACTACAGAAAGTTTGTGAAATTTTCAATTGTTAGGGAGATGTTAGCGAGAAAATATGCGCAAATGAGTTGGAGGAAGATCTTTAGTTTCTCGTATCATTTTACAATCTGCAGTGATGAGTTTGGGGCTTTACTGAAAGATCTTCATTGTTATTTGAGTAAAAGGATGCAAAGATATGTCAAAACTCATAATTTCATGCTGAGACGCCTCACAGAAGCTTTTCTGATATACCATATTTATTGCAGGCTCTGAGGGATTGAGGATCTGAGGGAAACCAAATCAGATTTTCTCTGTCACAATTATTCAGCCACCTGCTTCATCCCCTGCAGCAACAGTATGCTGTGGGACAGGGCAGTACCTGCCCCTAGAAGGACTTATTTGAAAGGAAATTCCCTGCACATTGATCTGGGTTGGGCTGGACATGTTGTTCAATGGCTACATGGTCCATGTGGCTCCGGACATTTAACACTGCCATTGCTATAAAAATGATACTTTGGATGCTGATTGCTTTGAAATGAGAAGTGTTTAAGAACCATGACTGCAAGGCTGGTTGCAGTTCTGATGTGCGTGAGGAGGCAGGTCATGTGTCTGGGACATATCCCTCATGTCAGGTCAGCCCCATCATCCGAACAGCCCTGGCCCCTTGTAGCCCTCCTGTTTGGAGTCAGCCACAATGCTATGTGTCCTGGCCAAAAAACTCTGAGAGTTCCCAATGAAATGTAATGATAAGAGATAAGATTGGATACAGACAACACACAAAGTGAAACCTATCTCAGAAGTCCTCCATGTTTGCAGGTTTCTCAAACTACTATATGGGGCTTCTAGGTGAAAAATATTTAAAGATTTGTGTACTATCAAAAGTCAAAATCTCTAAAGAGTTGTGCACTATCAAAGGAGACAACTCTCATAACTCTAATGAGAGTCACAAGAATACAACTTTAAGTTTTACTTAAAGTCTTACTTTTAAGTAAAAATTTGGAAATCATGGAGAAAGAGTCATTACAACTAATTACTGTCTTTCATATTTTTAAATGAATTAGCAGTATACCCATGGTTTGAACAGAGTACTCTCATGTGATTTTGATTTAACTTGCTCCTATGTAAAACTCACAGTGTATGTTCTTTCATATTCTCATAGGCAACTATGAGCTGTCTTATAACCTGCACACAAGCCTTTAAATCTATACAGAAAAAACAAAATTTACTATCAGCAAGCAGACAGTCAACTCTCTAAAGCAGTTTGTTTTAAACACAGAATCATACCATACATATTTCATCAGCTGAATGATGTATGACTTTTGCTGCATTCTGGCTAATCTGCCTGGTAGGGGTGAATGATGCTGGAGTACACAAAACATGTTCTCCAAGTTTCGTAACTTGAAAACTTGCCATATATTGTAGCAAATAATTATTTTCAAAGAAAATTAATAGATTTTTGGAGGGTTACCAAAAACTTACAAGGAATCCAAGAGTTATGTGATGTTTTAGATCTCAAAGAGTAATAATATTTTCCAGATCCCAGACTCAACAGATCTACAGCTCGGTCACCTCAATGTGCTTCATATAGTAAGACACACTGAAAGAGAGGCTGCACCATAATGTGTGGCAGCCATTTACAGCCACGGAACTGCCTAAAACCATATTGCACCACAAAATTATGAAACATATGTTTTACAGCTTATGTGTCTTAGTAAAAAGTCAACAATATTTAAGCAAGCCCTTTAAATTATAATTTGTGACTAAATCAATCCAAATGCAAAGTTATCATTTTGCATTATAGGGATAAACTGCATGAATATAAAAGTCCTTGCAATTTTAAAAAGTTTCTTTAATCAATTTGGAAATTTACAATGGCAGTTACTAAAAACAGTAACTCTTACATAATTCAGGGAATATGGAGTTCTGTCAGAATAGGGAGGTTTTACATTATCAGACTGATTTTACCAGATTTCTGTTTAGGAAGGAAATACAACAAAAGTTCTTAAAATACCAACCTATCATACTTCAAAATTTTCAGAATTAAAACGTTTTCTGTATAAGCACAAGGCCTTTCATAGTGAGGGTTTGTTCTGTTTCTGGGGCTCCTTACTCCTATCTAAGCAGAAAAATACACCATTTTATCATCTGAATCCAGGGAAATCCAGAAGTAATGTAATTAGCATGTCTTCAAAATCACTGAAAATAATGCATCCGACCATCTTTCCTTACAAACTCATTACACCATTGGCCTACATGGCATACAAATGAATTTGTACGTGTTCTCTGGACATCATACAGTCATATTATTTACTCCAGCTGCCTTTCCCCCATGCAGAAATTAAAGAATGAACCACATAAATTTCAGTGGCACACGGTGCTCAGCTTAACAAATAATATGGATTTTTCAGAAAGGTCTTAATACTATCCTACACAGAATTGCTTTGAATCCCAGTAGGAATATATAGTAGGCACATGATTTGGTGTTGTCTTTCTATCATTTTGGAGATGCTTGAAAATGTGTGCCAATCTGCAAAGCCTAGATATCAGCAAAAGCAGCTCTCTGATGCAAACGGTTTACCAAAGACCACTTTAATTTCTCAGAAAAGTAAAGGATTTGAGAATAATAGCATTCTGCAAAGGGAATTCAAAGAGTTAACCATTATATGCAAATTGTCCTCAGATGTTCAGTATGAATTAAAATCTCTTACAAAGCACTATAAAGACAGCAAATCATTTTGTACTGGCTCCAGAGACATAGTGAGAGTGGCCTGGTATTTTAACAGTTTCTTTTTTCTCTCTGTAACATGTTCTATAACATTACAGAATACTGTCTCTGTCTTGCATTTCATCACCAATAGCAAAAAAAGTTTTATTTTCTAAAATCAGGAGCTTTGCCTTTCTGTTAGTTCTGTGTTTCTCTTAAGTTCTCCATTTTTAGGTCAAAGCTTTCATAGAATCATAGTGTAGACAGAATCTGTGTGCTTAACCTGAAATAAAGCAACTTGCTGCTGATAGCAGCTATGGAGCAGCAGCCTGGCTGTGGGTACTTTTGTTACCATTCTGTTCCACCTTGCTCTATGTTCAGTATAGTCTCCAGAACTGCTTCCACAAATTCAGCCTCTCTGCTGTCACTTAGCAGTGCTACTTTATTCAGTATAGAGCCTTATACTGATCTCATCATTGTAATCTCTGGCTGTTCTCCAGTAGTGACTGAAACAATATGACTCATATCTGTGATATGTGGTTTGTTTTCTCTCCTATTCTTTCATGGAGAGGAGAAAGATGGGTGCAAAGTAGGCTTTTGTTTTGTATATGTGTTTTACATTATTTTAAATGTACATGTTATGATGTGCTGTGTATTTAGTGGTCTTAGAATGCCTGACTGCAGTTGTAAAATGGTTTTGATCTTGGTGTTTATAGCACACTGTACTTCTTTTTCCAGGGGACAACATTCTTGCTTTGACAAAATTATCTGCTATTTTTTTTCTTGATGCCTCTCTGCACAATGATGAAAATTCTACTCCACTAATTACTCTGAATAACTCTGTTAAAACCAGCCCTTAAAAATGTTGTGGCCAAGTAGGACAAAGCACAAGGATTTGCAGTTCTACAGGAAATGCAGAAACCTGCCTCCCTGTTCTGATTCACTGTCAGTGGTTTCAAAATTACAAGCAGACATTTTTTAAAGCAAATGTGAACTTTTACATATTATTTTGGATATTCTGCTCATTTCCCCAGGAATGATGGTTTTACTTAAAACTTGGGATGTTTCCTAACAATTTAGCCCTGTACAGAACACATTCAAAATGGAGTATGTTACTGAGCCTTTTAGGGAAGTTCATTATGCTTTGGAAAAATGTTCTGAACATTGCCTCTACCCACATACAATATGTTTTTCAAATGGAAAAACATCTCAGGAAATTACAGGGAGATGGTGTGAGCTTGTTTCGATGAGCAAGTTTGAGTCTCTGCCTTGAGGACTGAGTTCTCCTGGGTCCTTTTGCATCTTCAAAGTAGGTGTTTTTTGGAATGATACAGAGGGGAAACTTCAGAAATGGATGTGTCTAGCTGATTCCAAATGTCAGTGTCACCTGTTACATGTGTAACAGCAGTCACGAACTCAGCCAAGGCCTCACTGTGGTATACAGAAGACAGTGTGGCTTGCTTTCATGTGTCTCTTATTGTAGCGGCCACTCCGTGTTGTGGGGTTTTTTTTCTTTTTTTTTTTTTTTTTGAGTATTCAATTGGCATGAGGATTAGTGTGCCTCATTCTACCTCAGGTGTAAATTCAGCCACAAATCAGAAATAACCCAACTAAAGCCAAGTATTCCTTTCCATATCCCACTATACTGCACTGAACCCCCAAAGGCAAGAACTTGAGGGTTCCCAAGTATGAAGGAGAGAAGGGTTTTGAAGAGACCTCTTTACCCTTTTTTCTAGGATCACAATGGTTGGATTTAGGCAGTTGAACAAAATGGATGCATAATTTTTGTTCAGTTTGCACATTCACTGTGTTCACTCATTTGAATTGTCACCAGGTGAATTTACGCCCTGTTACTCAGGTAGAATTTACAGCAGTGTGGTTCTGGGGCTGTAGGTTCTTGGACTTCTGAAGGTGATTTAGGGATCAGCAATATTACTCACAGCACAATACAGGCTGGATTGGGTGACAAACAATCCTGAATTCAGGACTTTCCATTTCTTACCTGGTTTCCTACCCACATGGGAAAGGTGTCTGCTGGCTCCTCTTTGACTTGAGGACATTTCCTCTGCTTCTGAGAACGTGCTGGTACACTCAGTGCAGTTGCCACATGGTGGGACTGGAGCAGGAGTAACACACCCGGGTGTCCCACAGGTGATTGCTGCCAAAGCCTGGCAGCCCTCAATGAACAGGTGCACATGGGGAATTTTAAGATTCCTATAATTTGGCCAAATATGACTTTTGACAGGAAAAGAAATACATATCTCCAAAGCCAGTCTTCACTTTTCTCTCGCCAAGCAACTATTCTAAAGTAGGGATAATCTAGAATGCTTTAGGCAAATACCTGGGACTTCCTTTTGGTAAAACTACATCTGCTCTCATTCTTGGAACTTTCTGAACCTCCACTGAAATTTAACATCCATCTTCCCAAAAGAAAAAGCCTGAAGCTGGGATCAAGTATGAAATTTCAGTATGAAAAAATAACCTCAGGCAAATTTGTAAGCCACTGAAAACTGAGATTTCTTAGTGAAATGTGTGTGTATGTATGTGTGTATATGTATATATATACATATATATATATATATATATAAGTGTATATATACTTCTAACACTACCTGGTATCTGAGGAAGTCACTTTTAGTGACTTTAGTGAAATTTTATTTGTCCTTACTAGCTTATTAATGATACAGGTTTTATGTTTGAATTTCCTGCTGAGGTGGTAGTAAAGACAGACAACTCTAATTACACAACCTGTGCTACAACTAAAGAATATAACTTTAAAAATACTGACCATTGGATAACAAAATACCTAGACATTGTAATTCTTGACAGGTGGTATCCAGTGGGCAAAAATATTAGCTGTTTCAGACAGTTCTCCACTAAATATTGTTCATAGAAATTACATTGACCTTACTGCAGACACACCAGTTAACACAAACTGAGATTCTGTCCAGAAACATTAATTGGAATGTCTTTCAGGATTTGTTTTTAGTAAGAGTTTATAAAAGAGTTTAAAAAAAGTTTCATAAAGTAGGATTTTACTATGTATTTTGCTGAAACTATTGTTTGGGAAGAAGGCTAGGATGCTTCAAGTTAGATGTTTTGAAACGGAAAAGGAATGACTGCTTGAAAGGTTTAAGAAGTCGCTCTTGACAGAGTAGTTACAGCTGTTTGATAGTAAGACTTAAATGTTCTGCTTTATTGGATGACAGGCTGAAGAACTGAAGGACTATCAAAATAACACTTTTTTATATATACTCAATTTTTTTTCTACTTAATAATCCAAGGTCAAACATGCACTTTAATCAAAAAAAAAAAAAAAAAAAAAAAACCAACTATAAACTTTTGTGCATGGTCAGGGAAAACAGACCAAATTTAGTGTTCTTTTCAAAGCATTTGCCAGTCTGCATACAGAAAGTGCATTACAGTTGTGTTAGCAAAGTCAAAGCTTTTCCTTGATTATTTAGAGAAATTGCATCTGGACAGAAGCCATCCTTTTGAACGGGAATTTTAAACTTTATAAAATAACCCTATACACATATTTTAATAATATCTCAAAACTTTCTCACATTGATATTTACATTTATTAAAGCATTTGGGGAAGATATAATGATATCCCAAGTTCTTTGGCTTGATATTTCTACACATTCAATAAAATCTTAAAACACATTTCCACCCACTTTTCTCAACATGTCCAATTGCTTGTAGGTGCTCTTTTCCCCTCATCTGTTAACGGAGAGCCCAGTCTCTGCTGATCAGCCTGACAATTGAATCAAACTACATGAATTTCATTCAAAAGGAAAGCATTGTTCAAGATGAAGTAAGGACATCAAACTCAGTTCATTGACAATTACATGTTATTTCTCAAGACGGTTTTCACAGTTTAAAGCTTTTGCTATAGTCCTCTCATATCAGTCAGTAAATACAGCAGTTTTCTTGCATTGCAGTTTTAGGCTTCAAAAGAAGTGTTTTTATTTTAGTACATTTTAGTACCATTCACACTGATATTGTTATTATTATATTTAATGTACCTGAACATTTCAAAGTCTAATTTTCTGTTTGCCCTTCAGCATCAATCACAAAGGTTCACACTGGGGAAAAAAATTACCATGAGGTTATATTTAGAAAAATCATTTTTCTTCTCCACTTTTTCCCAGCTATGTGGGGATATTTTTGTCAGTGATATTTCTCCCTTAATGTTTTTTCTTATATATTGATTAGAAGCCATCATTTACATATTCAGGGAATACTGATTTTACATAAAAAGGACATTCATTAGATTTTCTTTAAAATGAACAGTAAATATATTATATTTTGAATTTGAAAAATAATTTTAAAAGCTAATCCTTTCAAAAGTCCTACCTTATTTGTTACTTAGGTTGATTTACAGAATATCTAATGTTACATTTTTTTCCCTTTTATTTTCCCAGTCACTTTGCAATGGAGGAGAAATATTCCTTTCTCATTATTCTTTATGTATGACTCTACTAAAGCCCTAGTTCAGGAAACTGCTGAACACATCCTTTTGTCCTATTGGGTTCAAATCATTAACATGTCCTCTCTTGAATCTAGATCAAATTTTGTTTACATATTGAATTATATATAAACATCGATATACATTTGATTAGAAAACTGCATCATTAAGGGTTTGAAACAATTAGATCACTTTAAAAAAACTCTACATGAAGAATAATCTGATATATAAAGAAAAAAATTAAAATCCTAGGTAATAGTGTTAAGCATTTATTTCAACAGTACAGAGCATAAAATCCCAGCAGACTTCACTGAGTTCATCGTTCTTTCAGAATAAAAACAATGAATTCTAGGCATAATCATGGACTGAAGTCTTCCCTTCAGCTAGATTTATAATTAGCTTGTTAGTCCTCCTACGGCTTAAGAGAAATGACCTTTTAAGAGTCAAAACACTTTCTCATGATAGCATCAGAGTCATGACAGTTAAAAATCACAATGTTATTTTGTTTATTTGTCTTGTGTTCAATTACAGTTTTGCTTGTTAACATGACAGGATTTTTTTCAGTGAAGTTATTAAAGAGTCCGAGAGTGTGTTTATGGGAATAATATTATTCATGAAAGAAAGCATAGTGCATATCACATCTGCTATCACACATAGATATTTAGGGCACTACATTTTTTTTTACAAATCTGTAAACATTTCACCTACGGATCAAAAGGAACTTCATCACTGCAGGAAAGAGGATTAGATGCATGAGAAAAACAAGACTCATCTGTTGGAAATTTTTCTAAAATGTCAAACTTTTTAAGGAAACTGGCAACTTTTTCCATCACCTTTAACTACTGCAGATGGACAGTGGTGACTCCCACAGAAATGGAGAAGATCAAAACCATATCTGAGGATCTAGATTTCCTTAAGCTTGAATAAACTACTATGCAGTTATTAAAAACTGTTTTGTTTACAGTATCGAATAAGTAAGGAACTTAAGATTCCAATAAATCTCAAACAGGTCTGTGATCTGATGGAGTTTAATGCTAAAATTAAGCATATGCTTAAACTTCCCATTGAACTAGTGCCAGAAATATGAGAAGAATGACATATCCTATTTTTTTCAAATGCATTGATATCTTCTTTCCAGAATCATATTAATGTTTCTGAAATTGCAGGCAGAAACAAAGCAGCAGTAGAAGGCAAGAACACATCCGAAAAAACTCTAGGAGAAATTCTAGATTGAAGAAGAGGAGGTGCAGTCTGCAGAGGGGACTGCAGATTTTTCCTTATACTTATAGAATTATTTGTTCAGGTTTTCTCAAAAGACCTGGCCTATATCAGATGTCAAGCCATCTGAAATTCTGCTTTTTTTGGTAGACTTAAGGGCTCTAACTCTATTTAATATACTTTAAATGAATCAGACTTTTCATACATCAAATTGTATCCACTGTACAGAAAAAGAAGATACAAATAATATGCCCTTGGGAAAAAAAAAAAACTTTATAAGTCGAAAGGCACACAGAGTATTCCTTAACATAAAGGCAAAGTATTTAATAAGAATTCTATCTACTAGTGCAAAATAAAATATTTCTCTTAGCTTGATAAGACCTGTCGGATGGCGAACAATGCTTTTGTCAAGAAAGGAAATGTTTTTCCAGTGGTTGCACAAACAGAATAAACCAGAAAAAAGAACATTATTTTAGATAAATGATCAATCTCTTCATGGTCCTTGAGGCTTATTTCAGAACAGCTTTCTGCAGGGCTACACCAGGGATTCTGTGATGCATGTAATAGAATCAAAGCGCTCCAATACAATTCCAGAATGGCAGGATCCCAGTTTATCTCCGAGCTTGCTTTTTCTAACTTCAGCTCTAGATTTAATGACCTCAGTAACTTACAAAAGACAACCAAGCTGGTCTCTGAAAATAGATTTTATCTGGTAACTACTACAGGTAGTATTTTACTTTAGGAAGCTGATGGAAACTTGTGAATGACAGAGCTGTTTTAAATATATATCTTCTTAACATATAAGCAAAAATGACTATTCCTATTCCAATATTTTTCCCCAAATTTGAAGTACAGAAGGCAGTTACAAAACTCTCTAAAATAAAACACTCTGAATTGCATTAAATTATCTTGAACCATAATAAAAACTTTTTCAGGATAACTCTGTGGAAACTAGGCAGCAGCATGCAGCTGTACAGATGAATATAGAAAGACATAATAGGTATTTTTAAGCAAACAGTGCATTTCCACTCTGTTGCTCCTTCTTACCCTTTCCTACACAGACACACTTATTCAGTATTCACAGAACCTTTGCAGTACAGATAGATGCTCACAATCATGAAAGACAAAATCCTCTATAAATAATACCTTGCTTTATTTTCTCATAGCTGCTGCTGCCATATATCCCAGCAGAAATTAACACATTAAGAAAATTTAGAACCATGCTCCTCCTCTTCATTCTAAAATCAACCCTTTTAACCTTGCAGTGATAGCAAGGATTCAGTACTGCAAGTACTGAAACACTGGTGAATTGTGCAACCTATGCTATCCTGTAAAAACTAAATAGGTATTGTTCTTCTGCCCCACATGCATGCATGACAGACATTTAATTACCAGTGACAAAAGTACAAGTATGTGGGGAAGGAATCACATGAACAGATTGTTGGTGAAGAACAGACAGAAAAACATATTCACTAGCAATAGTACATAAGCTTGCACCGCTAATAGAATATGTACCCCTTCCAACTGTAATTTTTATCATCACCAATTCTTACCATTTGACTGATTTTTCAAAGCAGCAGAAAGTTGGTAATAAAAAAAAAATCATTGCAATTTTACAATGAAAAATACATTTTTTATCCTAAGTTATTTTTCATTTAATTTGAACAAGCCATTTTTCTATGCCTTGTTCTAAAACAAATTTGGGCTTTCAGAACAAATCTAATCTGCAGAATGGGATGTATAGTTTGCTTCATGTTCTCACTTTATTTTTGCCACTGGAAACAGATGAGGAAAAGGACTACAATTAAACACCTTGAAAATCTTTGGGGGTTTGGGTTCAAATATTCACCCCAAACCATTTTTTTCCTTATGGGTCACTTCAGAATATTCTAAAATATAGAATTTAGATTCTAAAATTTAGATTTGAAATGTAAAACTATCTACTAACCTAGCACCTTTACGCCAGTTCACATATTCCCCTGCATTTCTGAGACATATGATACACATAGAATTTAGTCTTATTAACACACTGCAATGACAGCGCTCCACTTTTTCCTACAGATGTTCCCAGATGAATCAGACCATACAGCAGGACAGAAGGAGATAAAGGTACACTTAATTATCCTGGTAGTTGCCCAACAGGGTGTATGACATTTCTGAGAGAAAATTCCAGAGCAATGCAGAGGCAACATCTGTGTCAGAGGCTGAAGATAAACTAAAAAAACTTAGCATGTACCATCAATTTTTGTTCATTGTCGGGGGCAGATTATCTACAAATTTGAGTGGTGAAATCACTCCTCTGTATCCACATTTTAAGAGGGCTGGTCAAAAGAACTAAAATTTATGGACTTTAAAAATCCATCTGGGCTGCCTGGCTCAGTCTGTCCAAGGATTTTTTTCCCAAACTGAGAGAATAGGAGCAGCTTAATAGTTAGAAAAGTTGTGACTGCTAAGAGATTAAACGATTACTCTTCTAAAGATGAACACTGATAAGCCCCATTTAAGGACTGGCAAAATAATTAGCTAACAAGATCCAGAGCTTTTCTTGCTGTCCTTCAGCGAGCGAAGTGCCTTCCCAAGAGGCAGTTCATAAAGGATACCTTCATACTAAATATGAGTAATTTTATATTCAAGGTTTCATCTCACCTATCTTTAGCTGGCTAATTGTCAAGTTTCTAGACTAAGCTAGTTGTTCAGGCACCTTCTGTAAGACTGAGAAGAGACTGACGCCTTCTGTGGATGAATCATGCCACCCACCCAGACGATTATCTCGAGCTGATTAGCTTCCCCTTAGCTAACTCACTGTCAGACAGCTGCAGCTGGTGACTCCCACTCAAAGTAATGCCAGACATTCATAGCATTAGACTGCGACAAAAGAAGAGTTTGCTTAGATTTTAGGGAATATTTATGCACTTAGAAAAGTCTCACAAGTTGATATTACAAGGAAATGGAAGGTTTCTTTCTTCACCACCCTTGTAAACAGGCATAATGTTTCAAAGTGTCTGTGCCACAAGTGATCAGGTGCAGTCCAGTGATCCTACTGCTGGTGGTGTGGCCAGCTCTTTGGCTCCTAATGTCAGATCATCAGCTATTTGGCTTTATCAGCAACCACCAACAGTAAAAAAGGCCATTTGGGAGCAATCTTTTGAGAACAAGGTCAAAAGATAACTGGGAAGTGTTGCAATACCAAATATCAAATGATCAATGGAATTTCTTCTGCACATGCTGCAAGTTCACCAGTTTCATTACCTATATGCTCTACCTTAATTTCCAGGCTTCTAATGCCTTATTGCCTTGTTTAAACAAAGAACAAGTATATTAAATGATCTGGCCTTACTTGTCCCCCAGTGAAGTTCAGTTTATTGATAGAACAGTTTTTGTTTCACTTCATACTTTTAAGTACAATGAATTTACTCGGATTTGAATTCACACAGTATTTGGTACTCGTACACACTACACTGTTAATTTAAACAATATTATATTTCCTTCCTGTTAAATGTCTGAGCCTGTCTTGCAACTTCAGACAAAAAGAATTTTTTTTTTTTAATCTGTACACACACATGAAACAAAGGAACATACTGAACCAGGCTACTTGACTCTTTCTGCACCACACAACCACCAGCAACTTTGAAACAGAGCAGAGCAACATTTTTTGCAAGCAGCTTTCTTGAAGCCTAGACTTTGGGCCTCCCTTCAGAGGCAGAATTTCCAGAGCTTCCATGTTCCTGGTTCTGTGGTAGGAACCCCTTTATAGGTTCTTCCCTAGAAAGATGGTCTTTGTATACTCTGGGATGCAACTTCTGGGGCCAGCAGGTTTGCCCAGAAGATATTACTAAAGTAGAGAAAGATATAACAGAAAAGCAGGCATTAGGCCGAATGCAGAAGTCATATTGACTTTTTTAATCTTTAGGTGTTCATTATTTATCAGATTGTAGACTGTGATGGTGAAGGGTCATGTGCTCCTCCCTGATTTTATTGTGCACAGCACTATCTTGACGCTCATATCTTAATTAGAGGCTCTGAACATGACTATTGTGATAGAACATAAAATGCACACAGAATGCTTTTCGTATTCAGTAAGACCTAACGTACCTCTGCCTAAACAAGCGCCTGCTTTGTGGCCAGACGTATATGGATGCCTGCTGATGGAGAACTAAACCAGCTTTGTTCCCAAAGTAGGGAACTATACAACTCTTTCTTTGGCAGAAGCAGACCTTGACGTTTAAAAATATCTTGCCATAATAACCAGGAAATGATCCACGCTGCAGATTTCTTCAAGGAAATGAGCCGTTATATCTTATATGAGGATCTGTCGTGGATGTTGGCATGACCTCATTTGAAGCTGAATTGATGGTATTGAACTTTCCTTCATTCTCTGAGTACTACAGACATCAACACTAATTTTTATAAGGTTTGGTGAGATGTGAGAAATTTACAGTCCAAAATGTCTGAAATAGAAACTAGGCTACATAGACTCAGAAGGTGTTGTAAGTTGAAGCTGGACTCTATATGAACAATCTCAGATAAGGCTTAGTGTACAACAAAACCAAAACTAGTTGCAGTTTCTATAATTTGCTTTGTCAGGTATATGAAAAGATGGGGAGAAACAAGTACCCTAGTTTTTAAGCTGGGGAAAAAAGAAGAGAATTTTGAAGAATACCAGCCTGAAATCCATGGGGAAAGATTTCAATATATATATTTTTCATTTTAATATGAATTTATTTGAAAATAAAAAACTAAGGAAAGAAATTCTTATTTCCTTTCTATAGCTAAAACTGACCACCATAGGCTTATTAAAAATTGTACAGTGTCTCACTGTTCCTAGCACAGGCCACTGTAAGGAAAAAAAGAAAGTCAAAAACAGGAAATTCATTCTCTGTTTGTTTAAATATTGTTAGAAAAGAGCTCTGGACCTTTCCATCCTACAGAAGCAAATATGAAGACACTGACATGCCTATTCTTAGTATTAAAATAAATGGAATTATCTCACCAGTGAAGTGCCATGTTTTGTATTGGTATGAACTTATAAATTTCACATGTAACTCCCTATATGCAGAAGAGCATTGAATGCCTTTAGTTGGTTTGACATGACATAAAATTATAGGTCAAAACATAGGGTATGCCACAATAGCATCTATAGTAATGATTCTGCTGTTTTCAGCATAAGAACTGTTCAGCTGCTGATGTAATTGATTGGATTTCTCCTGACAACAGGGAAGTCACAACAACTGAAACTGTTTGGCAACTCAAGAAACAAGAATAAGCTTTCAGAACCTTCTTTTAATAGTAAATTAGCCTCGTACTAATCCATTTAAGGATAAAGATTTCTAAATATGTCTTCACATTGATTTCTCTGATATGCTGTCATTGGCTGCTTTTCCTCCGAAAATTCTTGTTCAGCTGAATTGCCCACACCAGGGAGATCTGGGAAGAATAGAAGTACTACTACATGGTGCATTCTGGCTATACGTATTTCTCTCCTAGTGTATTGAAAACAGAAGTTCTGTAGGTCTCTTTGTTTGGAAGAGATCGAGAGAAAAGAAACAGAGAGAAAAAAAACGCCAAAAACTTGGATGGCATCTAAGGATTTTCCCCTAACTCAGCAAGGCATTTCCAGAACTGGTTCCACGGTTGGTGAATTTGCCCATGAACTTGATTTTGGAGCAATTTCTGTGCATCAGTGTAGCTTTAGCCTTTCTTTATCCATTTGTTAAGTCCACAGGAGGCCTAAGTAAATAAGGCTCCTAACTCTTCACGCACTAATTTTGTTGCCTGAATATACATGATGTCCCTACCCATGAGGATGTGTCCTTTTGCCAATGGATGCCATTCATTTGGTGATTTGCTTTCATAGTTTTTTGCTTGTCATTTAAATAAAATATCCATTCATATCATCACACTGCTAACGGAAGTGTTCATAATCAACACAATGTCTTGAAATACTAGCACAATAAATCCAGTTCAGTGGGTCGCTTCTGGTTTTGGGAATCTGAGTCTGAACTGTAGTCCCTCTAGTGATTCATCTTAGCTGGGGTAACAAGAACAAGCTGGAGCCTTTAAAAGTGAGCATTTTCATTCTGCTTCCAGATGCTTTTCTTTTTCTCAGGCACAAGTCATCTTGGACTACCTCTTTGCTGTGGCTTACCTTAGTTTTTTATTGGCATCTGCCCTAAATGGCACAGCCTCTTCAGAGGAGACTTGTATATGTAAAGAAAGTTTTATTTTTTCTTTATTTACAGATGCAATGAGAACTATCTAATTCCTCAGCTATGAACAAAATTATGTCAACGTATCGGATACAATTCATTTATGTACAGCTAAGCTTAAAGGGATGTCTCTGAATTTGAAACAAAAGAACATACAAAACACTCATACCCAATACCCTTAAACAAAATACATATAGCAGTGTAAAAGCACTCTGTTTGGATGAGACTTTGGGAATGTTAAAACACATTAACACAGAATCCTTACTGACAGGTACACCAAAGCCAATGAGAATTGCTAATTAGAACTTTTTCAGGGGAAACAAAAGAATAGGCAAGATATTACATGAGAACCACAGACCAAATATAAATTTAAAAGTAAAATACGTTAAAAAAAAGGACAAAAAGAGTCAATCTTCTTTTTTACTACATTATGTTAACTACTGCTTGCAATTGTTATAAATGTCACTTGCAGGCTTCCAGCTGTTCAGGAATGGGTTTGTTTTTAAAGCACTGACTGAATAGAATAATTGTTTTGTAATGTTCAACAGCATGGTGTGTTGGTTTTGCTTATGTTTTTTAATGTATGTAATTGAATAATCACATCTTCTTCATGCCTCAAATGCCTACCACTTCCTATAGGAAATACACAGTTCAGGTTTCTTGAGGACTTCATATTCACTTAACTGGTTTGTCTATGCTGTACATTTTCACCATACAGGATACATAATACTGTCTCTCTGATGTACTTGAACCATTCATGATTCAAGACTCACATGGGTTTAGGTATTGTTCAAGAGCTGAATTTCTAGTACCATAAAGAAAAGTGCAGTCTTCTCATTTTGTACTGTGTGATTATCTGCATTACAGTCTCCAGCTTCTGCAATCCACTTTCTTAATTAGTATAACTATTCTAAGTTTGGTTTTATAACACTCCTTGTTGATGTCATCCATAAATTCTCCTTCCTCCTTTTTTCTGCTGTGTAAGCTGGGTGTCCTGAGGCTTTGATTCTCTACTCGTGATGGTTTTAGTCTATGAAATAAATCTAATGTCCTCAGGTAAGCTACCTGTGATTTAAACCAGGAGCAGAGGAAAGCCAAAGCTTCAGGTTATGGCTGTATGATCAAACACAATTGAACTGTGGTGACTCAACAAGCTACCTCCTGTCAGCTGAGCAGCTATAAGCATGTTTTAGTCCAATTAATTGTGAAAGGGTATAACTTAGTTTAAATGAATGAATGAGGGTGAAGACAGCGTATTATATCAGAAGACATCAGAATAAACAATTTTTCTAGGCTATTTTGTATTTGTCCATACTGTGTAGCTTAGGTCCCTAACCAAATGCTGTGGGTTGTGTCCTGGGATCCAGACATTTTCAAGTCGGGCACTCTGACACTGATGATAGGCTCCTGCTCCCCTAATGTTAGACTGCTGCATTGTACACTCCCATTTCACAGCAAATGCAGACAAAATTTTAGGCTGTGATTTATCTGGCCTGTATCAGATGATTACTCATAGATGAGATGAATTGTATCCTAGAGCCCATTGACTCTATTAAATATAACTCCAATAACTGTAAAAGGAGTGAAAGACGACTGTCTCAGACATAGAGCTATGCATTTCATCAAGTGAATCCCACCAGAGTATTATATAGTCTGGCTTTATCTACTCAACATAGTCACTGTGATTAAAGGTGCAGGTTTACTTCAATCTAACCACTATCTGAGCACTTATGGTGGGATTTGTCTCACCTAATTTTATACATCTAGAATGCAATCATTTTTGGACTAGCTAAACAAAGCTAAGCAAGTAGTCTGGAATCCATTTACAGTCAAAGGAAACAGTCACCTCTGGAGGTAAATTCATTTTGTTCTAAGGAAGACATATAACATAGGGCACAGAAATCATACTCCAGAGGTACTTTTTTCTGCTCTGACTTAAAACGGCAGTCTAGATAATCAGGTCAGATGGAAATGCTAGGCAAGATGAATCTCTCTCCTAGTATGCAGTAACTGAGAAGTAACATGCTCCACTTTCTCTTTATTTGTTCTTTCTCTGTTTTTTTCTCATCTCCTGCAGGTTTGTCTCCCTCCCAAAGCAGAATGGAGGGCCATAAGTTTTTCTCAACCTGATATAAAAATGAGAAAAAGTATGCATTCAGGAAAGTTTTTTCGGGTCAGGAGAATTTGAATTGTAGTGGTCAGAACACAGCAAGTAATAGCAACCTGAGATGCCCTGCTAAATCCTGTGAGTTTTTTTGTCCTGTTTTTGCAAACCTTTCCACTGCATCCAGTTATGACTTAGAGCAAAAGAAATAGCAAACCAATAACAGACAAAGTCAACTGAATAACTGACTATGCAGAGGAAAAAAGATAATGCAATATGAAAAAGTACAAAATCAATAGAAAAAACAGTACACAGTCTTGCATCCTTTACATCAATAGTCTGCAAAGAAGTCCCAGACCAACATTTGATTTTAAATTAATGACAACTCTTTAAATTTAAGCTTTATAGACTCATTAAATCTGCAAACAAGAACTGTGTGGTGTGAACAGGGAATTGCATTTGGAGCTTTTTTTTTTTGACTTTTTAGTTTACTCCATCACAAATAAAATAGCTTCAGTCACAGCAATAAAACAGATCATAATTTAATCTTTTCTCCATCTTAATTCTCCATTTTCAGTAATCTAGAAAAATTACATCTTTAGAGCAAGTAATACAGGGTGAAAATATGAATTTCCATTTCTGAATTTTGTTTTATGCTGAGAGTCAGGAGGAAATACAGAGCACAGAAGAAAGTATTAGCTAAAATATAGTGTGCTACTCTGTTCATTTACCTGCCAGCACAGAAATGATATTGTAGCAGTTTGTCCTGTCTAATTTTCTGACTTGAAAACACTAAAGAAAAACATGAGGAGCTAACTGGGATGAGGACTAGAATTAAAAATAAATCAACTTTTTTAGTGTTTGTTCTGTTTTAAACAAAGAGATTAAGTCATGAAAAATTTCTATGTGTTTGCGTTTGATATATGTGTCTGTAAAACATACAGGAAAGATGAAGACTTCATGCTGATAGAGATTGATAGGACATTACTATAATTTTCAGAATATGAAAAGCAGTAAAGGATTATCAGCAAACAACAGTTTAGCAGAAGTGGTCTTGAATTAAATGACATGCAAAGCTCTGAAGGAAACTATGAATATAGAAGGCAATCATTAAAGAAGAGATATTTTTTAATGGAGATGCTCCCAGGAAAAGTTTCTTCATATATCTTTTAACTTCCTATTTTTAAATGTTCCTCTATGGTAAATAAGGCTTTTTTTCCCTTTGTAAAGTGTCCCTGTTTCATTGTTCTCTCCTTGGTAATAATTAAGAATGAAAACAGTGGAAGAGACCACAAGCACGAACTGTGGCTTCCACAGAGTATCTGTGTGTCAATGATTCCTTTCAGAAACACCATCTTGATCTTTATACTCCTTTTTATGCGAACACAACTTCATTTAAATTTTATATTTTCAATGCCTTTTCCATTTTTAGGATACCTCCTTTAGATAATATCCACTCTGACTCGATCCTTGACTCACACACCCATGTCCTGAACTCGCAGACTGGTAGTTCAGTTCAGATATGCTGTTCTTTCTGCCTGGCTGCATATCACACTGCGTTGTAGGATTGAATTACATTTGCCTAGAGTTAGATTAGGTCATGGATGTTTTCTCATGACTGTTATGACTGAATGTGTTTTATACATCGAGAATGTAATCATTTTTGGACTAGCAAAGCAAAGCTAAGCAAGTAGTCTGGAATCCATTTACAGTCAAAGAAAATGGTCACTTCTGGAGGTATATTCATTTTGTTCTAAGGTAGACATATAACACAGGGCAGAGAAATCATACTCCAGAGGTACTTTTTTCTGCTCAGACTTAAAACAGCAGTCTAGATAATTAGATCAGATGGAGGTGCTAGGCAAGATGAATCTCTCTCCTAGTATGCAGTAACTGAGAAGTAACATGCTCCACTTTCTATACTTGTCCTTTATCCAGTTCTTTAATCATGCTGGAGTGCTCATTCTAGCAGATATTGTGGTTTTCCTCCACTCCAGAAACATCCAAGGGAAGAGATTACACTAATACTCTCCTCTTTTCTGTAGCAAGCTAGCAATTTACTGCTGGTTTACATGCATAGAAGTTTACTGTTCCCACCTTTCCTGTCACCTACTTAACAGGTGAAGGCAAATTTCTGAAATGGTAGTTCCTCTCTTCTTTCTAGGTACTGGCTAGAGAGAGAGATAAGTCATGCTAGGGAAGTTCTAAGATCTGAATAACCTGTACGAAGTATCTTGCTTGATCCTTTTTATTTGCTTTATTAGATAATCTAATGTACAAGTATGTTGGCATAAGCTGAACATCTTGCCCATCAAGAGGTAAAATATTCTAAAGTGCCCAAAGAAATCTGAGAAGTTTAAGTGCACTTTTTACAGTGCTGTGGTACTCTAACCGTTCTGCAGAATGGTTTGCAATGGCAGTTCTGCCAATTTATTCCTCTCAGCTTTCCTGCATAGTCACATAAATAATACATGTGAACACAAAAAGAAGGCTCAGCTCTCTCAAGAACTACTGAGGAGAAGGTGTGTCTGTCTCAGAAAAGGATTTTTGAGTGCAGTATTTGAAAAGTGATTATAGGTGGCTCAAAAGGAAAAATAAATAAAGGACCCTGATATTATTTTGACTAAGGCTATATGACTTAGATGAACTCCTAAACAGATGAAGGTAGGGAGAAGAGAGGCAAGCATTTCTGTTTATTTTACTGCTTTAATCCTGACAGCATATTTTCAATTTCATATGATAAAGGCCCAAATTCTCTGCAAGCTTTACTCTCCAGTCTTCAGTAGAAGAACATTACTGGAATATTCTAACATTTCTCTTAGGTTAAGCTTTTCTGGTAAAGGAGAAAACATAATGGTAAATAAAAAAAAATGTATTCAAAACCTAATAATCTTTAACCTTAATTTTTACAATTTTTAATTTTCATCAAAAGAAATATTCAAGACTAATGTAACAGGTAAAAGCAATAGAGACAAGCATTCCAAGTGAAGGTACTTTACTCTTAGATGCATTCTCTCTCTTGTAGTTATTAACTGTACGTATTTAAAAAATACATGCTGTGATAGATTGAATCTAAGAATTTCAAAGAAAGTATGTCAAGCCCATGAAGCCAATTCACATTTCGAAACTAACCAACAGTATTCTGTTTGGAACTGAAATCACAGTTTAAAACCTCCCAAATTCAAAGCAAAATTAAAATTTAGATTTGTTTTTCTGATCATGGAGGGCATTTAAAAGCATCAAACAGAAAGCTATTATTTTATTAAAAAAAAAACCCTGTCTTCAAAACTTAGAATTATCTAAAGCTTGTGATTTCCATTAAGGCTAACTTCTAGATACACCTCATCCCTGGTCCTTCAATTTTTAGCTGAGAATTTTCCTCAGATTTTCTTTGGAGTCTTTAATCACTGGGTTCCTGAATCCTACAGCTTTTCTCACTTTCAAGCCTCATATGCTTTTTGTCTTCTACATGACTATAAAAACAGACTCAGCTGGTGATTGTAACGGCTCAACAGCTCTCTTTCATGTCTTCCCTCTTAGTTTATGTTGAGATCTTTTGCCCACAAATTGCCCAAAAGGCAGTTTTTAATTTCTTCTTGCCCACATTTAATGAACAAACAGAAAAGAGATGAAAGAACAAATCATGTATGCCTAGTCATGTAAGACAATATTACAAAGGCTTTGAATTATAACAATATGTTCTGGGCAGAGCTATGCCAATTTATGCTAGCCAGAGCTGCAATGCTTCGCTTTCAACAGAATCTGCAATAAAATTCCTCTCACGTGCCTTATGGAGTGTAAATATAATATTATTCATTGTATTGCATAAGATATTAATGAGAATGATCTGTTCCATCAAGACCCACATATTTAGTAAGCACCTTCCAGGCACTTGCACACTAATTCTACTTGAATGTGAGTTTAGTCATGGTTTCACCTTTACTGTCTTTGCAGAAGTATATTTTAGGCTGTTTAGGCTGGATAGCGAATCCTAGGTCAGATTTCTTAAACATGTGCTAGCTTTAGGAGTAGCATAGGTGGATGAGTGGGAGGTCACTCATTTACTCGATTTGAGTATGTCACCCCCAAGTCCAAGGGATACTCTTCATGGGCGTATTCTCATTTTGCTTTGAACTATCATACTTAAAGAAAAGTTGGGAAGTTGTTCAGGTCCCAGGATGTAAAACTACAAATACAAAAAAGATTGTTATACAAAAAATAAATCAAAGTTCAAAACCAAATATGATGTTATCCCTCGAATATTATTTAAAAAGGCAAAAAGAAATCATATATTGTATTAGGAGGACAGTGAGGTAAAATTTCAGTCTACTACCATTTAGTTGTTTGAGTACTGAATACAATTAGTAACATTCGATCCTTCTCTGAAGTTCCCATCTGATCAAGCTGCATCCAGCTGCAAGTTAAACAACTAAGCCTTCACCTTCAGCTCCTCTTTTCCCTATGAAAAGCAGATCACCCTTCTCCCAGTGCAGTCTGGAAAATCCTTGTGAGCTGCTGAAGCCAATCACTGCCCCTTAACAGTAATCGGTTGCAGAGTGGAATTGGGTCTGAATTGTGCTGCTTGAACAGAGGTGAGCTGGGAATGAAACTATGGTCATAAATTGGCCATGACAGCTGACTTGGCAGATGAGAGCCTGGGGCTCTGACCCTGTGTCGTATATGCAATGTGAACATAACTTTAGCAGTCTTAGGAAGAGAAAAGCAAGATTTTTGTGTTCTGCAATGAGCGTTCATTATTACATGTTCCAAATCTATGTAAAATACATAATTGCTCATTATTTTTAAAAGCATCCATTTTAGTTGAGATGCATTTAATCAGTGGGATGTCTGAATATTCTGAAAAAGTCTCTTAGCTGTCTTCTGTTAGATGATATTTTAAAAAGATTTTCCTTTCCCAGAGTATGGGATCATGGTGGGGGTATGAATCACCCCTAAATGTAGCAAAAGGAAGGAAAGAAATTCAAACTCCTTCAAACCTGGACCTCTGCAATGAACTAAATGACTCAGAACAACTAAAACAATGTGTTTTTTGATCTACAGTCTGATGTGCAGCTCTTACATATTGAAAATCAAATGAACACTAGAACAGCTGACGCAAGGACAGGTTCCCAAAAAAACCCCCAAAACTGAAAAAAAAGGATTACAGAGGTTATTATGTTAACAGAAGTATCTTAATACCATATTCTATGTAGCTGCTTATAAAATCATGTACTTTGGATTAAAGAACAGGATTCAGTTTTAATGTATTGAAAACTACTGTATTCTTCTTTAAGGTGTGTCAGTGAATCATTAGCAGAGAATGAACTATTGGCAGAGAATCAAAATTGAATTTCAGTCCTGAATTTATATGACTTTTACTGACTTTGGTCTCCTATATATAATAATTAGTTTGGCATATGGGAACCTCAGAAGAGGGAATTTATTCTTTTTTTAGTTAAATACTGAAAGCCAGTGAGAAAATCTTAATGTCTTTTGAATCTTAGATGAGTATCATGTTGAGGTGGAGCTTTAACAACACAGAATTCACAATGTTTCAATACAAGCTTGTGTGATAATTTTTTCTTTAAGGCATTGAACCAGATTCTGTTCATCAGTCTAGACAATGCAGTAATAAGAAGTCAAATTTCTTTATCATAACCTAAATCATGATATCACTATGATGTTCAAAGACTATGATGCCATAGGATATAGCTTTATTATGTGCCTTGAAGCCATGAAGGTGCTCTGGGTAGCAATGAAAAGGAAGTTCATCAACAGATATAACCTCCTAATCTTATAGCTTTTCTTGAAGCTCCAGGCATTTTGTCTTATAAACATTTATTGAAACAATTTGGTTACAGGTTTAAACACAAATGGTTATAGCATAAATTGTATTTATTTCAACTGTGGAACTCATTCCTGCAGGATTTTGAACTCTGGGAAAAGTTTACTTCTGTTAAAAAAGCAACTGTAGAAATTCATGGAAGAAAAACCCATAGAGGGCTTTGAAATACAAAGACACAACAAGCAGCTGTTGTGCCCTTTGCTCTGTCTCCTGTTGCCGTTTAAAATTTGAGCATTTCTGGATGGAAGACTTCACTTTTCGAAAAGCAGAGACAGCTTCTCCTCCCTCCCTGCCCCCTCCCCTTTGTTGTATGCTTCCCAGGTACATTTCTGGTATGTCTTTCCTCTTCATTGGAATGCAAGCATATTTTAGAACTCAGAAGTGTTCTGTCAACTAAAATCATCAAACATCAAGCTAAATCTTCTACCTCAGCTATAGCTGTGTATTTTGTTCTAATATGTGACTAAATAATTCCCTTGAATATTTACACAAGAGAGAGGAATTTATAGCTGTCCATGAAGCATTTATCCTCCAGGCAACTATATTTTTTCCTTTTTTTAGTTTTCCCTGACTTATAAGATCATTGGCCAATGGTCCAGTGAGACATTCTCTCTCTTTCTCATCTTTGCAACCCATTCAATTACCTTCAGCTGTAAGGATGTAGAAGAAAAATCTTAATTTATTCTGCTGGGAGGCTGTGGAGACAATGTTTCCTCAAGGGCGAGAAGCGCACTAGTCCTACCGACCTACCCTATCTCCCTATCTCTGGAAAGCAGGTGCTACTGAGCCACTGCAAAGATGCAGTCTGGCTCCTACCAAAGGCTCAGAATGTCTGTTAGCATCTACTACTTTGGTCATGGATATTTTTAATATAAAAATAGGCACAATTCCTAAAAACAAAGTTTTATTCACTGAATAAATATTTTACAAATTAACTATGTGGAGATTACGACAAACATGCAGTGCCTGCAATGATTTATTAATATTGAATGTTGGCTTGCTTTTTGGCGTAGTGTTTTCTGTGTAGCAGTTTAAGTATTACTCTGTTGGGATCTGCCAAGCAGGAGGACGGGGACAGCTCGAGACAGTCACCTGTCAGTTAACACTAAAGATTCCTTTATCTACAGGACAGTGGCACAACTACTAAGTTGTAGACTTTGGTTTGACCACTAGTGAGACCAGGCTGGTGCAGATAGACCATTGACATTTTTTCAGTGGCATTTTTTATTTACTTAAATTTTGGATTTCAAAGGATATTTATGAAAGAAATAGCATCTTGGCTGAAATTTCCTAAGAGCGTCTTAGATGGCCATATTTCCTTAGATAATCAGTACAGCAACTTTTTCTTCCTCTTGTAAGCATGGCTGACATTGTAATGGCATGTATGTAGTTCTATCAAGAGTATCACATAAAGATATTTCAAATAAAAACATAGTTTAAAAACTAATTTTAATAATTTATTGATATAATTAAGCTGTATTAATGTCGTTTATTAACCATATTAAAAATTCACGAGGATTTTCATCCCTTTCATCTTTATTAGATGTCATAACTTGTTATGTATCTTCATGAACTATTGATGAATATGAAATGTGCAAAAGCAATTTTTTCCTTTTAGTTACAGTGACTATATGGGGAGTATATTAATATTTGAACAAGCAGTTATATTTGCTAGTCAGTATCATTTCTGCTACTTTTTCCCAGCATGCAGTACAAAGGCAACATCCTTTATGCATGGAATCTGCAAATCCTTGACGATAATATGTTAAAAAAATTCTGTTTAGCAGTATATGCCCATAATTATCTCATATCCTATAGCTTCTTATCTTATAAGACCAGTAAGTATTTTGATTTCAAAAAGTGAGCAGAAGATATTAAACACATTGGTAAATATTATGGTGGAACTGACAGCAGCTTCAGAGTTAAAGACAGGTTTACAGAGAAGCTGAATTTTTCAATGAAAAAATCAAAGAAGATGTCTCTCCTAAATTTCAGTATTTACTGTTTTAACTTAAAAAAAATTGGAGAATTAATTAATTAACTGCAATAGAGTTCACAACAGACAAGTAAAGTAGGGTATGTCTACACTTGAGAATTACTGATGTGAGGAATATGGAACGTTGGGCAGCCTGGGTAAAGATTGCTGTTTTAATTACTGTACTTTTATTTTTTTTCTTTCTAGTTCTTTATCTCTTCTTATTTTATAACCTGGATATTGCTAAAGTGTTTTTAGGCCATAGCTATCTTCTGATATACTTGACTTCCAATGTTTCAAGAGATCTAAATTATTTATGCTGACTAGATTTTTTAGTTTGAAATTAGTAGGACTTGCATTCCTAAATTACCCAATTGCTTTGGGAAATCCCATTCATAGCTGTCTAAATGAAGAATGGGCTTGTAGACTATTCTTAAGCGTTAGTATCTCTACCTAGAAATTTACACAAACTTTGTCAGCGTTTAGAAAGTGGAAGTAATTATGCCTCATTAACACGAAGGCAATTCGTCTTTTAAGTTATAAGGACTTTTGAGCAACTAAGAGAAAAGAATGTAATAAGACCAGAAGTGTAGCTCTCAGATAACAGCATTCTTCACTGCTCAGCCCGGATTTATTTGCAGATCAGTCATCTTGTTTAAGGGCAGGTCTTGAATTACTTTATGCATCTATGAATAAACTAAACGTAGGAGTAGTCACTGTTCATGTACAGAAGAGCTAAGGAGTTGCCTAACCACCTGCAGAATGAAACATTTCTTTTAAGGGACCATTTTATTTTTTTGCCTCTAGATGTTTTGCAAAATTCAAATGCAATATCCTCACACTTATGTCATTAAAGCCTGCATTCATCATTTATTCATTAAACATTGTAATGGAAAGCAGCAATGCACAAGGTTTCAAAGTTAGTTTTATAAAGGCTCATACTGATTGGAATTTAAACAAAGAATTTTAACAATGAATTAAGTCTCTTTGACCTAAATCGCTCCATAGTGGTGTAGAGAAAGCCAGGCAATAATTAGACAGGAAGAAATTGGAAAACTGCATCAGTGAGGAACTGGGAGTGCATTCTGTAATTGATTGGTATTGATCTTGTTCAGTAAAGCAGTTCTATGGCTCAGCTTAAAGCTATCGTGCTTTGCTTGCTTTGTACTGTTCCGATATAGCTTAAAACAGTCAGAACTTGCAGCTGAATTTAACTATAAGATTGATCAAATAATAATAATAGAAAGATATATTCAACCTTCTGTCTCAAAAATTTTTACAATAGTATTCTCTGTTTTTCACTTAGATTCACCACTGCAAACAAAACTAATAAAAAAAAAAGGTACTACATGAAAGTTATGTTAGAAAGTTAGTGTGATACTAGCATCACATACAAACTAGGGCAGCATTCGCTGTCTTAGTTTTTTCTTTTCTTGCAGCCTCTTGCCTTACTATGTAACTTTCAGCTTCACCAAGTGAGGCCATACAGACAACAGTCTCCTCCATTCTTTGCTCTGATTTATGTGCAGATCCATTCTATTTTGTAGTGAACAAGGCAGAGATCTTGAAGAAGAACAGTAAATCATAAAATAATTAAAGATGGCATGGTATGTCACAGGCAGAAGAGCCAAATGAAGGTTGCACAGAAAACATTATCATTTAAACATTTTGCAAAAATGAGTGCATTTATTTACCAGCTGAAATTTTTCATTGCCTATTTAATCAGTTGTACATTATTAGTAATGGACTGAAAATAATGGGCTAACTCCCTCTGGCCAAGAGAACAGTAAATAAATATGCTCTTTAGTCCAGAGACTATTCCATGATACAATATTGTTCAAAATAAAATCCACACTTCGGAAAAATATGATACATTACAGTCTTCTCTTTAGATTCACAAAGAAAAGATGCTGTAGCAAGTATTTTATTCAGAGCATAAAAAAGTGTGGGTACAGCTCCCAGAAGACAATATTTAGAATCAAAAAATACTTAAAGTATCAAATTCAAAAGTACATCAAAAGAAAATGGTATCTTGTTTGTCATGGCAGCCCATCAGTAACCTAATTGCATGACAGATTCATCCAGAGGAAACTTGAAGGATCCTAACTGAAGTGTCTGATAGAAGTCTTTTGGGAGACAGATGCCACTTTTGGAAAAATAGACTTTATGGCTAGAAATTGGACTCATTGTGATTGTTGTCCAGAGATAAGATGATTGAAAACATGGTTGGGTGTTGTACAAACAGAACCCAATTTCTTCAGTAGTGAAGGTAGTAATTTAATAATATGTTGACTATAAGGATATGATGACAATATAAAGCCTCCCTGACTCTTTTTGAGAAAGAATCATAAAACAACTACAGAAAACCATTTACTTTTTAAGAGTGCCTTCCAGAACTTTTGGGGTATTTTTATGACTCCAGTGAAGACAATGCATGTAGTCTGTAAAGGGCTTTCGCATTCTCTAACCGAAAGACATAAATGCATTATTACAAAGGAATTATACCTGTCCATTAAAATTATCTTATTATCAGACATTTGGTTATCTTCAAAATTGTTTTGTTTTGGTTTTAGTTAGACATGCAGTTATTTGAAATGCTTTCCAATTAAATGCCAGCAGTTACCCTATCGCCTCATTTTCACCATAAACATCTTTCCCCCACAGACGAATTCTCAGCATTCTCATCTGGATGATGAACCAATGTTTGGAAGGCTTTTTTATTTTTTAAAGCACAGTGAATACTTAAAACAGTTTTATGTGAAGATATGTTCATTAGGGAACTTGAAAGGTTTGTGTTTGATAACTTAATCTACATTGTACAGTATAAGGTACTGATTGTACCTTACTAAATGGCAAGACACAGGGAGATGGATAGGCAGGGTTTGCCATCCCCTTTTTCATAGAACAGATAGTAAGGGAAATCATGCAATGAGCTAGATTGATTGGAATGACTTAGTTTTTTAAGATTCACATCCTGGCCCCTTATACAGCCTTCAAAGACTCAGAAAGCCATTATACATGGCTGTGCACCAAAATGAGAGAGGAAAACAGGATAGCATGGGGTCACTGGCTGGGTTGGCTGCACTTGCACAGAAGGAGACTAAGGATGAGTGGGATGGTCTGCAAGCTACATACGTTAATTGAACAACCCCTGATGGGTATGGGGCAAAATGTAGCAGGTTGCTGCTTAGTCCTGGAGGCTATCTTATCTCATTACATTTTTTGTGCTTTCTGTGTAAGATTTCCCACTCCAATCATTTCAACTCATGGTTGAAACTCATTGCATGGAGGGCAAAAATATAGCCCTTAATTTATGATTAGAAAAAAAGGAAAAATCCCATGCCTATACAAGATGAGGATTCTTTCTGCTCTTTTAAAAGGAACCTAAGCTTGTCAATGAGAATTTATCTAAAATCCAATTCACCAAACTTTTAAGTGCTAGCATAAATTGTTTAAATTGGTTTCCACAGAACCCACTGCATCCTGCTACCTTGTGCTTTCTGACAGCAGGTTTAATTTTCTTGGAAATCGAAAGTACAATCCACATCCTTTCTGCAATGCAAAACATTGTGCATATTTAACGAGCTAACATTTTAAACCCTTATTGTGTAAACAGCACCCTTAAGGTTGATTGAAATATGATTTAAATGTAAATCCCCCCACACTGCTTTTATCTTTTAAAATACCATTAAATACATTTTACAACAATTCAGCTTAACACACTGCCTAGTAGAGGTGAAATAATTAAATATGCTTTCCCTGTAAAATTTCAGAAGGCTACCTCATTTTCTGAACAGAGGCAGCAGTACATATTAAAGTATACCAGAAATTATTCCCTTTGTTGCAACAAAAGATGAAAACAGTGATGTGACATTTGATAGTGAAAGACTTGATTGGGGATGGTTTCCATATGTCCTGCTCTAATTTTGGATTGCAAAACAATTGAAAAAAAAAAGCAAATTCTGAGCAAACAATTAAGACTTTGGAATGTGTTTGCTCAGCAATAGTTATAATTCAGCATATTTTGAAAGTAGTATTCATGAGAGGTAGGATACAAAGTTTATTTTTTTCTGTTTAAATTTGTGCCTTATGTTTAACCTTTCCAAAAGTTTTCAGTGTAGCTTTGGAAAGACAGACAATCAAGATAAAAGGAATGAATTTCATCCATTCTGAAACCAGCGATCAGTGAACCAACTCTGCCATGAGGAAACCACCAGAAATCCAAAATCGGAAATACAGAACCCTAAATTTGTCATGCAAAGCCTCTACAGATTGGTCTTGCTGGAGGAGATACAGCATTTCTTCTTAGGAAATGAACGGTCTCCCCAGTGTGAAATAAAACAGTATAACGTAGTGGTATACTATCTTTGCAAACCCTTTGCCACTTCAAATACAGATATTTGTAGTTTCAGCATTTTTCTTCTGTTTAGATCCTTCATATTAGGGTTGGCCTTGAAAAATTTCCTTACAAATAAATGAACACTGCAAAATAATTGATTGTATACTTTACTGCTATTAAAGCTGTTAATAAAATATAAAAGTTACCAAAACACATATTGGTGGCATGGACTTGTGACAAAATAATCAGAAATAAATAGTCCTTTTTAAATATTTTTAAAGATCTTTTCCTGTCAGTTGTCAGAGACAAATGTAGAGAGCATCTTCTGTTTTTCCCCTTCTGCATGCTGCTTTTCAGCTTGATGCTTTCACACTTCCCAAAACTTGCTCAGTGTGCCTATAAGCCGCCCTGAATATTTTGTCTGGAATACTGTACCTACAGGCTTTCTTATGCCACCCTGTCCCAAAAGTCTGCCAGAGTTTCTGGATGTCACTATGCTCCACATGCTCAGCAACAACAAAGACAGACCATTTTCAATATGTGGCCAATTATTATCTCCAAGTTAACATACACAAAATTGTTCTGGTCAAAATATAACTACTAAATCTTATTTGAAGACATAACACAAGAGACTCAACAAACAAATGTTGCAGGAATAGGATTCAAAAGACTCTTGAAATAATGCTGTAAATTTCCAACTCTACATCTGTAGGAGTATTGAAGAGACTTGTCAAGGGGCATGTTGAGGCCAAAACCTGTATGAACCAACATACAGGTTAATGCCCACCCAAACCGAAATCTCCATGCTCCATAGCCCGATCTCCAAGTAGCCATGTAGGGGGGTCCTTCACCAGGGATGATGAGCTCCACCTCTCACTGGCTATTGTTATCTGAGGCTTAGCACCTTAATGACATGACCTACTGCTCCTGCTTCTGATTTTATTGCCCAGACCTGAAAACTGGGGCTGAGGTATATCTCTTGCTGGAGAGCATGTTCGTAGACCTTCCCATAGCTACATACCACAAAGTCTAAAGTTTTTACTTGTTATAGTCTAAAAGACTAAACATACTGAGTGCAGGAAATAACCACATTACACCAAGACAAAAGTAATCCGGGTGTGATTCTCTCTGAACGGAAATCAGAGGGAGATTTGCTACTGGTTTCAATGAGACAGTGTTATTGGAAGGGCTTCTAGCCCTTCCAAGGTTATGTCAGGATTGCAGCTGCAGCACATGTGGGTGTATTTGAACTCATCTTAACTTAGACAGCTTGGTTAATTATTCAGCTGCAGCATCAGAGAGTTCAGTGTGGATTAGTTAGCCAAACGTAGGGAGTGGGAGAGTTGTACACCCCTCCAATACAGCTACATTACTATGAGTACCTAGTTTGCCTTTTTTTTCGGGTGGGGAGGGGGAGTATAGACATTCCCTAAATTACAAGAGTCATGAATTATGTTGGCAAAAACCCAGGTGCTCCTTCGGATTTAGAGTTCAGATTCACAACTTGGCAAATTACAAACCATTTTTGTGTGTGTTTGTGTAGGATATTGTTTGGGCAAAATAATGAATGTTCTTTTCCCCAGGTTTGAAAACACATTCATCCTCCAGGCTGAATCTGATAGGATTCTGATCTAATGGAAAGGAAAACTTCTAGAGAAAACTCATTCAAATGTTAGCATTTGATCATATGAGCCTTTCAACTGAATACTTGTCCAGAGCTCTAATATTGTGAATGCTCACAGGCAATTATCAAAAAACACACAGCTATTTAAGCTGTTGGGTACTGAATTCACACTTTGAGAAATGTAGCTAGGAATTCTTCAACTTCCTCTACTGCATAAACTCGTTGCTGTTTGTTTGATAAAAATGAATTAACTCATCTTAGTAAGGGATTTTTAAATCTCCAAGTGTTATGGATAACTTGTGCAGAAAAATGAGACTTTGTATCCCAGATTTCTTATGTCTATCTGAAAGATAGCCAAAGGTCTTATTTTGAACTCTGTGAAAAATCTCTTAAAATATCTTACTGCATTATTTGAAAGTGCATATAATAATTACACACAGAATACCATGTCCGCCTTTCTAACTGAGAGTAAAGACCACAATAGTGCATTATTTGATGCCTAGAGTGTTTAATCAGCATATTTTATAATTACAGAAACATTTTTCCTATTGATAAAGTTGAGATTTATGCAGATAGCTACCAATACAGTTAACAAAATTACCTACATAAATCTCTTCATTTGAACAGGACTTCACAATTTATAGACATTAAAGCAATTTTTGGCTCAGTTTGTTATTTACCATGTAAAGAATTTTTAAAAGGATATTTTACTCAGACAGGAGAATTTACTATGCTTTTTTTTTACATCAACCTGCCATTTAAATAACTTCTCTTTGCCCCCCTCCTTTTAAGATTATTCCACAGGATGCTCAGGAACCATGTTTGAGGGAAAAAAAAGTGCTATTTAAGAGCTTGCTCCTGAAGGATAGCTAACCCAGTAGATCCCATCCCAATTAGAAGGCCTGTTTTTCATCTTGGGTGATGCTCAGCTGTCCACTGTAGAGCCAAAACTCTTGGAGGTCTGATTTTCCATCTGACAGTGGGAAATCATAAACAGGATTTCACCATAGCAGCTTTAAAGGGTGCTACACAGATCATGTCCTTTTGATGTCAGAGAAAGAAAAGAAAAACTCATTTTTTTTTTCTTCTGGCTGAAGCTGTTGATCCATGCCTTGGGCAAGCAGAGGGAAGTAGGCAGGGGAGGAGAGGGAACACTATGATCTGTCATTTTATATCTATTCCTGCTCCTTCTAATCCAAACAATATAGAAAGTTTAAGGTTGCTGTCCATGCAACAATAAGAGCTCTAGGCATCTATCATCAATAAAACAAACTTTCATCCAATTTATACTTAATTGGCAAATATTTCAAATTGCTGATGTTATCACTCTATTTTTATCTGTAGACAGACAAATGCAGGTGACAGTGGGATTGATGAAATTATCTGTCTCATGGTGTGGAATAAGTGCAGAGGCCATATACTTTTTTTCTGTGAAATCTAGTATTTCATATAATCCTGTATAGTTTTTAAATAAATCAAATGCTTAAAACACCTGCTAAGTTCCGGTATTGCTCACAGATGAAATATTTCTGCCTTTTTATATGAAATGCAAACTTGGTCAAACATCAGAGATTTGATCTCTTATTTTGAGTTTTGTTTTGTCTGTCCCTCCCTCTCTACCCCTTCTGAAAGTCAGGGTTCTTCACACAAGGCCTGGGGAATAAAACCATTTTTTCCATGGATCTTGAATCAAGCCCAAAGATGTGTGTGTGGGAATTGTCATGTGGACAGTCTGCAAATTGTGATCTACCATTACTGCTTTCCCAAAGAAATCATTTTATGCTAGTGCCTAAAGCTTAGGCCCTGGCTTTGAAGTGTATCATTCAATACCATGTCCATTGGACAGGGTTTTAATAGTTGGAAGGCACAGAACTGAATAAAATCACAAGAAATCCTACTGAGTTTGCATGTTACTGATGTTCAAATGTGATGCTCTTGCTCTGGAAGATTCAGAGAAATGCAATTTAGTATCGTCATCTCTTTCACTGAACTATTATCAAAACTCAGTTGTTCTTATATCTTGTGCACCAAAATCTTACATTGGCAATCAAAAAAGAAAAAATTAAAGTTAAAACAAGACACTGCTCCCATCATTCAATATTCAACTTTATGGAAAAAGACTTTTTAGCCTACTAAATAAAACATCTGCCTGATACTCTCAAATCATATCTTTGGCATAGCTGCTCATAAAGGAAGCAGAGCATCCACTCCCACTGAGTTGCAGAGCACTAAACCATGCAAAGAACTGAAAAATGAAGAGCAGGCAGGAAACATATCATCAGGAAGTAAGGAACGTGTAACTCAGTAATGTCTCCTTCATGTCTCAGACTGCATCTGGCACAACTGCAGCATGATTCTTATTTATTCTTACTTTTTAATACTGTGGTTTGTATCCATTTTGTATTTTCTTTTACCAGAATCATGGCTCTGCCTGTTCTAAGCTGTGCCTGTGTGTCTGCTGAGAGCAAGGAGAAATATATTGCTGTACTACCTAATCTGGCTGAGACTGTGGTCCTGCTAGAACGGCCAAAAAAGTTGTTGCCTCATTACTGTTAGCCTCATGCTTTTCCCTGGAGAGCAGGGACAGCCACTGCGTAGAGCTGCCTTATATTCCTTTCATCTGCACACCAGCGAGCAGAAGGGACATGAAGAGGCTGGGGGGAGAAGGACTTCTCTCTCTGCCTGCCCCTCCTCCTGTCTCCTTGTACTGTGCAGCCATGCGAAGGGCGTTTCGAGAGAGACCGAGACCGGCGGTTTTTCCGTCGGTGGCCCTGGGAATATGGGAGGCACGCGGTGTCTCTTGGGTGGGAGGTACGTCTGTACAGCGCGGTGGGGTGGCAGGCAGACGTCCCGGGCTGACCCAAGAGACGCTGCCCCATGGAGAAGAGGGTGCTTAGCCCATGGTGCTTGCTGGGCTAATGTGAACATATTACCCCTGCAATGTGAGCACGGTGCATTTTTGTGTAAATATAACGTGGAGCTAATGCTGGTGTTGCTAACAGCAAGCAAGGAAGTCTGCGTAGGGAGCAAAAGTGTTTGAAACCAAGACTGCTTTAACCCAAATCTGTAAATTTGCTCAAGCTCCACAGGGTGTGGCCAAATTAATCTAAGTATTGTGTTAGATGATCACAGCTATTTTAAATGAGGATGGTTTGACTAGTCACAGCTAAACATAAACGTGTTTTACATCACCATCTCCATCTCGGGCTCTGTGGGGGAGTGCAGGAATACATTTCTTTTTATTAGAATGGATATAGCACTCAGTCTAACCCTCCATTAGAATTTTTCCCTTTGAAAATGCCACTAAAGAAATACTTTCCTTCACTTGCCCAAGGGCCAATTAAAATAATTAAAGAATGACAGTACCTTAATTGGTACAGATAGATAGATTCTGTATGATAGGCTATATTTTATATTAAATCGCTACCTATCTTTCCTCCTGTCATAGAGCACAAGATAAAATCTGTATTTCTAGCACTGCACACCTCTAAATGCCAAATGCTATATTAAAGTGGTAGTGAAAAAATGTACTAGAAATTATGCAGAGAAGAAGGAAGAGAGAACTTATCCCCCCAAATTTAAAAAGATATAAAATTTGTTCCCAAGAGATAATTGCTCAAAGACACAACTGTCAAAACTTGTGGGATCATAAAACCCCAAACCCAGTATTTCTTTAACTATCCACAATTAAATTCTTATCCAACTTGAAAGTCATATTCTAAAGACACAAAGCCAAAACTCATTTTTGGTTTAAGTTGCTGGAGCTAAATGAATTGCACCACAGATATTCCTGAGTTGTTTTTATCATTGATCTTATGTAACCATGATTTAAGCCCGGGAAGAATGATGGCATGATACTGTCAAGCAGATATTATAAGTAATTGTCTTTTTGACAATTTGAAGTAAAACTTTTTATCAGAGAGGAGCACCTGCATGCCAAAATCGTGTATGCGGAAAAGCTAAAATTTTTAATTGGCTCAGTTTCCCTTTGTTTATTTCTATGAGATATATTTTGATTATATTATTTCTATTATATTTATTTAAAATTTCTATACTTTCAAAGCATATTTCTGAGTCATTCTGAAAAAAGAAAAAGGGGGGGCTCTGAGCATTCTTCACAGTAAAATATAGAAACAGCAGCTGTACTCATTTGTGAGTCAGATAGGTGTGTTCAACTGGTATTTGCTTGCTGCTCTTCCCCCATCCTGAGGGGCTGCAACTGTGGGAGCCAAATGGATGGTGCAACACTGTTCATTAGCAGAACTCCCACAGCAGCATTTAGCGCTTGGAGAAGGTCAGGAGAGGTGTATAGTATCCCTGAGAGCACAGCTAGAGACACTTTAGAACAACCTATCTCGGAGCAGCTATGCTGAGCAGGGCTCAGGATAAGGATGTACCTGATGTCCGCAAACTAGAATGGCACAAAGAAAATAATGTTTTCCTGGCATTTCTCAAAGGTCATGTGGTGTTTTTTTCAGCTGAAAACAACATGAAAGAAAGGAGTAATGATCAAAGAAACAAAAGGAGGCAGGGGAAGCCTGCTTCCCACAGTTTGTCCTTATTCCTTACAGAGAAGCACTGTATTGACTATCTGGCTACTTTGTAAATACAAGAACTAGTACTGACTTGGCTGTTTATCCTGATCACAATAAAATACAGATAACATAACAAATGCTGTGGGGTGTAGTGTTTGTTTATAGACCAGATTGCTGGCTACTATAAATAAGCTTTGCAGAGCTGGAGCCCATGTATTAAATTGGCAAGATCTGCTTTTCAAGGAAACTTCAAGGAAATTTTCACAGAGTTCCCAAGGCTGCCATCTAAGTGGATGAAATGAGATTTGGTTTAGTCCTTCTGAGAGTGTATTTCATTTAAAAAACTAACTTCAGCCAATGCAATTTTGGATGTGTCTTTATTTAGTGTCTTGTACAGCATCCAACATGTTGTTCACTCTTGGCACATGCAAACTTGCGCTTTGACAGTCTCTGTAATATTCAGTCATTAGAAAAGAGTCTTTGAAATGTTACTATTGCATGCTCTCAGAAGCCCGTTCATTCTCCATTGTATTATATTTTCTTAGATTATGTGCTTCTTCACTGGAAGTAAGAAGAACTAAGCAAGCAAATTTTGGTTCCAGACACAGTATACAAGAGCACTAGGCTAAGATGCAAAAGATCTGGGCAGGATTCCCAAACTAGGTAAAAATATATTAATAACTGGGTAAACCGCTTTGCTTTCTTTCACTCGGCTGTTCATAAAAATGAGATAGTACTTTCTTACCTCACAGCAACATTTCAAAGACAATATCTGTTTGCAATGATGCGGTGTTCCAGAGGGGAGGGCTGAATGTAGGTAGCAGGGCTCTGCTCCTGATCTTTCTTCCCTTGCAAGGAGTAGCTGGGAATGGATGAATGGGCATAGGGAATGGAGGAGACATTCATTCCATGCTGATGGACAGTATTTGTAAATCTTATTTTTGAAGGAAGCAAAATTGTCCAGCGGGCAGATGCTATCTTTTGGATTTCTTTTTTTTTATGTCAAGAATATTGGTCAGGGTGAGCAGGGGAGGTGGTGATTTGACATATCCACTCAGTAGCATCCCCTCTGAGAGGCTAGGAGGACATCTTTCCTGTGCCACCTGCTGAGCATCTATCATTTACAGCCTTACATCCTAAATTATGGATTTTCATTAAAAAGTTCTCAGGTTCTCATTTCTCTCCCCTTGGTCCTATGCACAAACATGATGTTTGTTTAGTCACATATATTGAACACTGCAAAGTCCTATTTAAAAGCAGGACACTATATACTTTTATGTAGTAGAAAAGAGCATTTCTCAAAGTGATCTTGTGTTTTCTTATCATGCTGCTTCACTCCTTGCTTACAATTATTAAAACACAGAAGAGAAGACTATTTTTTTCTTTAGCTCCTTATGCATATTTTCCACCAGTGCCCACAGACTGATTTTGTGGAATGTATCAGAGATGGGAGGAAGGAAGAAATTTTTTGTGAAGTTGCTTTTAACGCTTCACAGAAGGCCAAGAACTTGACCACTACACAGAATTAATTTCTTATTCTCTAGAATCTGTACCTTCATAAATCCTAGAGGAGAAAATTTGTACACTAAAGTGTAGATACTACCTGCATTACCTGTAGCTTAAAAACATGGAACATTTTATGAGTGCTACACTCACTTTAATTTAAAAGAGAATAATGATAAATAAAGAAACATGAAAAATCAAAAAATGGTGTTGATTCCACTGAAAAAGCCAAAAATTTGATTATTTTCAAGCAAAATATCTATTGCATAACAAGGCCTTATCTTCCAAATGCAAAAACTAGAACTAATACAGTGTTAAATTTCTGAAGTTAAAAACTCAAAAAACATATATCAAAAGCTAAGACTTGGCAGTATTAAGTCAGCCATATTGCATATTTTATAGCATACATTAATGCCACAGATTAATATGTCAAGATTTAAGCTAGCAAGGGGAGAAAATAGAAAATTCTGCATCTGTGCAATGAAAACCACCAGAAGAAAGAGAAAGCCTATTGTGGTTTATATAAGCTGCAGTGTTATTGTGAACACAATGTTATTACGAGCACTCTCTGGCTGTAACTTAACCACTGAAGTAGGTTTATTCTCCTTCTGTGTGAATGCTGTCCTCAGGCCCCTGGATAATGTAGTTCCCCTGGCTCTTCCCTTAGATGATAACTGTGACCATGGCAAAGGTGTGGTTTTCTCAGTGCCTCAAGCTCATCTCTATCACTTCAAAGGCTGTCTGCAAATGTCTGGTGAAAGCAATAATGAATCTAGTGCTCATAAACTCTCTCTGGATACCTACATATGACACTTGTAAAACTGTGGAAGAAAAAGTGTATGATTGAACTTGCTTATCAGGTTTCTGGGCTTCTGAGAGAAAAGATGCTTATTTGGGAATAAGAAGAAAATTTCCCCTGTGTCATCGGAAACTGATTAGCATAACAGTAACAAGTAGCCATAAAGTAAGAGGATATAGATTGCAGGTGTACTGGGGAACATTTGCTGCTGGATGCAAAATTATCCCTCCTCCCCAGTTTTCTTGTTAAGAGTATATGAACCAGTGGGATAATTATGTACACATCTGGCTAGATATGAGGAAGCTGAAAAGTGGAAGTAAAAGTCTTGTGCGTCTTTAAAAGCCAAAGGCTTGTTTTATTCGCTTAAGGTCAAGAGTTTGCTGCCTCTCCCAAAACTCATCCAACCAGATGTGGATGGGAGAACAGGAAGAAGGGAACATTACTAGAGCAAGATTTGGGAAGTCATTACTTTTAAGTGGTGGGACTTGTAACCAGGGGTCATCTGCACCCACTATGAGGGAATGGAAATAAAAGGCTCTCTCCTGAGCACTTTACAGCACTAACGGTCCATCTGCTCCACTTATTGCAAGGCTGTCAGTGCTGGTCTCCTGTGCTGGACAGAGGACAGAGGGCTTGAGCCACCTCGTCTGACACAGGAGTGCTGCTGTGCTCCCCTCAGCTGTAACTCAGCTTTGTTCTCAACCTCGTTCTGTACCACAGGCACAGAATTTTACTCTTAACGTTGCATTATCCTCAGATCTGGGATTGGGTATCCTCATATTTTTATCCTTTTTCTCTTAAACCTTCTGGACATTTATTAATTAGTTCTCTGTCCTGGTATTTTTCTATAACTATGCTAAGGCAGTCAGTACACCCAGCTCAGGTTCAGTATTCAACACTTCTCATCATTCAGCGAGAATGTGAGACAGACCTAAGCAGCAGTGATTTGTATTGATCTGGCTTTCTAACTTTTACATTGTAGATATTGAATTTTTGGACAGATTTGCATTAAAAATAACCTTGTGAAAATAACAGAATATGGATTATTTTGTTTGTTTCTAAAGCCTTTTTCGTAACATCTCTTTCTGCTCTGCACCACAGTGTCAGCGTTGCATCGTGTCATTCCTAGCATGACCTGCCATGTCCCTATGCTGGGACCTCACAGCTTCCTCGTATTTTCTCCACTTTCCACAAACCCAACCGCATCCCCCTGCCTCCATCTATTTGCTCCTAATTCTGTCAGCTGCTCACATGTGATTATCTGTGAGTTGGCATTTGCCTAGTACCAAGTAAGGCAAGAGCATACACACAGGCAGACAGATGCTTTTAATTATTGCTATTTACAAGGGAGATCACGGCCACGGTAAGAAGTTTGGAAGCCTCTAAATTACTAAATCCTGTCTATTTCTCCACCATAACCTCTTTCCACTTTGTTTATAGGTGAGCAGTTGTATTTTCAGACCTTGTTCCTTGATTAACACATGACATGCAAGGTGGGCTTGGAAAGGGCAAATATCCCTACAGGGAAGCTATGGCTACCTCAGTGTATTTCTATTGTTGTGGACCCAGAGTCCTGAGTCTCCATCAGCCAGTAGTGTTTTGTGACAGCTTCACTCTGTACCTGTAACTATTTTCTCTCTTTTGAGATTTATACTTCTTTTTTCTTTCTCTAACACAAAAATTCTTCTCAGTAGGTTATGACATCTTCCTCAGGAAACAAAGCAAAATAAAACAAAGCAAAACAAAAAATATAGAGCAATACAAAAGCCAGTACAAAAGTCTGCTTTCAAAATTGAGATGAGCTGTCACTTCTTTATTTCAAAATGCACATGATGTACAAATGCAAATATCAAAATTGCCTGTAGCATAAGCCACAATAGGAAATGGTATAAGTTTGCTATACCTGAACATAAAGATCACCCGGAGAAAGATAAAAATAGATTTTGTTTTTTTCCTTGATCAGAAAGGCTGCCAAGTCAGTTAGGTTGAAGCAGAAGAGAGAGAACTGACTTGACTGTAAACATATGAGCACATAGCTTTTACGTTGAGTTGTGGTAATGTAAAATAGATTCTTAATTTAAAAGAGAGGGCTTACACCAACAGCACTCCAGAAGAAACCACTTTATCATGATCTCTGATCAATAAATGAAATTTATAGCATTAGAAAAGGTCTGTCTGTGCTTGCAAATGAACAATATGCCATGACATATATACAACTTTTTCTACCTATCATGTGAAATTATGGTTATTTGCCAGCAGGATTGTTCCTAATTTATTTTTCTAATAATCTAGTCACTGAGTAGCTATAATGCTTATTGATTGTGATTCTTCCAGATCAATAGTGTATCGTCAAAACAATTCTTCAGCTGTTCAATAAAACAAAACAAAAATTGATAAAGTAGTATTGACTGTATGGGAAGAGCACCAAGCACTTCTTGATATGCAATCATTATGTAATGTTAGCAACAAAGGCAGCGGTGTAGCTCACCCAGTTTTGGTCATATAAAAGACAGATGCTTATTTTAATATATTATCTAAGCTCCCTTCTTAGCCAGCTGACCTACAGAGGGTAACGGATAGGCTTCAAAGACCAGGTGAAATGAATAGCCCTCTGAAGATGCCAATCTCTCTTCAAAAACTAGAGAAATCCTGGTGTTCTGATGGTTACTAGCAGGTCATAATATACCAGTCCTAATGAACTGGTATGAACCTTTGTGTGACGAAGTATTTTGGGGAGAAGTTTGGAAATATTTATCAGGGAGCCAAAAAATAGTCTGCTGACAAGTTCCAGTCACAGGATGATCATTTCATTCTCATGTACAGTTACAGTAAAGCATGGCAACATCACGTGGACTGGGAATAGTTCTCCCTCTCCACTCATGCACTCTGAATTTCCTCATGAAGAAACACACTTTGCCTTAAAGAACACACAGAATAACTGTGAGAGAAAGGGTCCAACCCAATTTCCTCTCTTTACCTCTGGGTTGATTTTCAGCTTCAAACATATGAAATTCTTGAGTCTGTCTCTAAGAATCCTGCGGTTAGGTTTAAACACATAAGGATTTTTTAAAACATAATTGTTTCCCTTTGTTGGTTTCTGAACATTTTTGGGACAGTTGTGTCACATCTTTGAGCATTTGTTAGAAAATGTGAGGTTTGTAATTAAAGCACTTTTAACAAATATTTTTGAGATTCCTTTTTAGGTTATTCATGCAATGGCTATCTGCACGGTCAATCCTGACTCTAGAAACAGGAATTCAAGCAAAACCCCAAATATTAGCAAAATAGCTGTTAAAACTGCAAGAAGTAGGAATTTGAATGCTTCACTAAAAGTGGAAAGAGACTGAAAGTGTTGCTATGAAGCAGCATGGTTTAGTTGTTTCAGTGAGTTCTGGGGAGCCCTTAGGCTCACCATGAGTCTTTTTGTTCACTGCACTGGGTTTTTGACCAGTATTGCAAGGTTTTACATGATTTTAGTGTGTGGTTAGAACCCAAAAGAACAGGACAAACATATTTACAGTGCATCAATCATATATACAGAAAAATCAGTGTATCCAGACTAACATTTTGAACTTTTTTTATTTTTTTATACAGGCTACAGAGCAAACAAGCTTAAAAGGAGTATACCTTCCTCAATACTGAATTAGTGACAGGAACATACTTTAATCTGTAACAATTATTTCATTCTGAGATAGACAATGGCACCTATTTGTGATTCAGAAAAATCTTATATGCTATCAGGAAAATATTCCGGGTTAGAAGGTTAGCAGTAGGGTTCATGGCAGTATTTAAAATTATCATTTTTTAAGACATAGAATAATTGCACAATTTTATTCTCTAAGGTTTTGCTTTGTGAGAAATAGCAAATAAAGCAAACTTACACCTGTCACCTAGACAGGTATTACTGCAAGCTAACAAAAGAACTACAAAAAAAGCTGTTCAGAGAATAAGCCCAAACCTTACTCACTAAATAGTCATTTGACATCCCTTTTCACAGAGTCTGCCCTTTGGGCAAGGGTCTCTGTGATAAAGATAAGCTCACATTGTAAATGCTTACTTTATAGTCAACTCCAGTGAACTCTGCTAAAGGCAATATTTGTAGTTAATATTACTGTGCAAATTTCTTGCCATTTTTGAGACAGCTAGAAAGACTACATTGCTGATGTTTCTTTCATATGAATACTTATGTCCAATCTTGGTGATCTGTATTTTTCAAGACTACTAGAACTGGAAAGATTTTAACCTAAGTAAGTAACACAATGAGAATGAAAAAGCAAAAAATAATCAAACAAGAATTGAAATGCAAAGTTAGAAGTGCAAACAGAATTTGCTCTCATTTTCTAGAAGAATTAATAATTTTCAGAAAGACCTATGTTTCAAAAAATTATACATTTTATAATGAAATACAAAAGTATACTCTCTGCAGGTAACATAATTTGATAAAAAACTAATCTTGATATATATAGTCCACTTAGATTTTAGATCTATGTTACTTGTTTTTAGGGTCAGCTAAAGTGTAATATAATGCCTTAAGCTCATTCTAGCTTTGGATACAACTGAAAATGTATTTAAAGCTAGATGTAAGAAGTGAAAATCAATACCGTATCCAACCTGTCCTCCATTTTCTGCTTTTAGAATACAGGAATATGAATACAGATAAAATGATATTGATTAGTGTGGCCATCTATTCAAACCAAAGGTTTTCTTACACTGGTGTCACTGAAATTATGGTCCAAGAAGAAAATATAAGACATAAGCCTAAGTCATAGGCAGGTTCAATTTTTGTGATAACTGCAGGTAGCCAAAAATGACAAAATAACCCACTTGCCCTGGCTTTTGTGGGATAGCCCAATTTGAAAAGAAACATATATATATATATATATATTTATCATAGGACTGATGGGTTCTCTGTGCCATTGGCATGTTACAATTACTGTCATGTAAAGAGCATCTTCTTTAAGTGATATTAGGTCAAGGTGCAGTGCAATATTTAATCAATACATTTCTTCTAGCTTTATAGAGCAGATTTATGTTTCCACTAAGCTGTTCTTGGGGCATTTTACTTAAAGAATTTCTTAAAACTATATGGTCAAAATTCCAAAAGAATAATCTAAAACCTACTACAAAATCTGTGCTGTCCACATTTGTAGAGATGATCACGTTCTTGTACTCACTTGTAAGCACAAACTGTTTAGGCATCTCTTAATCCAAATTTGACTTACAAACACACAGCTTGCTCTCAGAAATATGCTTGCATGTGTAATTAAAAGATATGGGGTAATGCTTAAAGCTTCTGCCAAGGCATTCAACGGAGAGCACCCTGGAGAAGGAGATGAAAGCAACTAGAGCAGGAGCCACACCAATCGGAATATGGGGCAGACAACAGCAGGAGCCAGGAGCAGATAAAAGGTTAATACAACATTCAGGAGAGCAAGACAGGGGTTGTATCCCAGGCAGGGCTTAGAACAGGTCTTGACATTCACATGAAACAAATGAGTAAGAGTGATTTATGGAGATACAGTTCTATCTTGGGACTTGTGGCAACTTTATAAATCATGCCTGCTTTTCTCTCATGGTTTATGAGAGCATTGGAAACCCTTGATGGAAATATAACCTCATAAGCCAGATACCGGCTATTTATTCTCTACCCTGTGTATACAACCAACAAATATTTGTTTACAGTAAGCATGACTTACATCTACTCACATTTGAATTCAAGGACCTCTAGGGATGGCAAGTATAACAATAATCTACAATTTGCCAAGCCCACCAGAATACTTTGTGAAAGTATTGGAGGGTCAGAGGAGGAGGGAGGGATGGAGGGAAAGGGGCAGTGTATTTCCGTATGTGTGTGTTTGCAGGGAAAGGAAGGTGGTCAGGTGGGGGGTTAGGTTAGGCATGTGAGAAGCAATGCAAATCCATTTCAAAGACTTGCAGTCACATAACTCCCATTAAAACCAGTGGGAGATGCTTGGCTAAATTCCATGCAACACTTTGAAATTTGAGGGGAAAGTCTTTAGCCATTAACTGTGATGTAATTTAGTTTGAAAGCTTAATGAGAGAGGGAAAAAAGCATTTGGGGGCAAGGCATTTGCATAGCCCACTTCTTCTGCAGGTGTCTAATTGGTAGCAATACAGGTTTCATTAGAATACTCAGCAGGTTGTGGAGCTATCTAAAATGCCACTGAAGATAAATGTGTTTTGTTATCAGCAAATGTAACTGCTTGCACTGGGAACCAACAGGGGAATACACTGTATGATACCCACCCCCCATCATTCATTTCATCCAGCTCTGTGGAAAAACTGGAATACAAAAAGAATTATTAACACCTCATACATTGGATATTAGTTTAAAAGCCACAAGTTTGGCAATCTAAAGTAAGGATGGATAAAAGCAATCTATCATCTTTATTAGTGCTGTGTTTACTGTGGTCCTGGAAAGAGCAAAGGAGGCAGGTGGTGCAATAGAACCACAGTCTGAAGTTAATGGGCTTCTGTACTTTGAAGACACAGTGTGAGAAGGTAAAGAGAGCTTATAGCAAATCCTGCATGCAGGAATTTAATTCCTAGCTATGCTGTTCACTTGCAAGTATGTGGGTTTTTTTGCATAGAAGATATTAAGGATTGCTGCCTGAGGAGAAAATGATCCTTAGCTAGGAGGGGATAAGCATTACAAGTCCCAAACCAAAGGAGAGAGTATCTTTGGACAAGCTCCGTCTCCCAGCTCTTTGCTAAAACTGAGTGTGATTGTAAACACATATCTGTCAAACAAATGGAAGCAAATACAAGACTACTGCAGTCTTAAAAACACAGATACCTGAAAAGCAAGACAAAACTAACCAGCTGACCAAAGCCAAAGTGGAAATATGGGAAAGCATGGAGATACAAGCTTAAAGTATCCTAAACAAACTTAATGCTACGTACCCCTAACATTTACATTACCTTGTATTCTCTATCCATTTAGGATTTTTTTGTTGTTGTTTCAGACTTTAAATGATGAGCACTTCTATGTGGGGCTGTTTGTACAGCACTTGATAGAGAATGTCTTCGTCCATGGCTGAGACTCCTAGGCACTTTGTTTACACTGAGAAGTATCATTAATAAAAGCATGGCTAGCTAACCTGTTATTCCAAAGGGATGGAGTTATTGGGACTTTTGGAGGGAGGCAGTGAAGGAACTTATTTTATTTTGTGTTTTAATCCTTCAAACAGTAAGAAACTTGTAGATGAGTGTCACGTTTCCAAAAAACCCTCTCTCTCTCTCTATATATGTGACCACTGGCAGGCATTTCCATTTGTCAGAATGTGATTTCTTATAAGTAGCATAAAAGTTTACTTACACTGCCAGTAATATAGTATATCGGTGAGGGACTGGTGGGTTGTTTTCTTCTTCTTCTTCTTTTTTTTTTTTTTTCAGGAAATGCCTGGACATTTATAATGTAGAGACAGGCAGGCACCTCACTGACTGCTTCAAATAATGCCTCAGCACACAGATGGAGAACCTGACAGATCTCTTGTGTCCACACTTGTTCTCGATAACCAGGGCTGCTCACATCTCTCCTGGGCTTCCAGGGTGCCAAGCAGTGAAAAACCACCAAAGCTAAATGTGCCATCCACTTTGAGTTCCCACCAGTCCAAAGATTAAATGAGAGTTTCTTTGTCGACTACTGCTAACATTTCTGCTGGCTTTTCACACTTCATACTAACCACCTGCCTGCTGAGACCTACCACAAATCCAGCACATCATCATCTGTCTTTGGAAAACTGTTATTTTCAATTACAGCTTGTGTTTCACTTAAACTGCGTGTGTCCTGAATCCTGTATCTTGCCTATTAATTAGCTGAGAAATATATAAAGCTCTGTACTTAACTATGTATTCTAGAAACTATTTTAGCATAGTTTTCCAAGAAAAAAACAGGTTCCAGCATCTTATTGCCTGTGTGTTCATTTACCCTCTTTCTGTCTAACTCCGTCTTTCCTTCTCCCATCTAATTTTTGAGCAGGCTGGCAGATTTTAACCAAATCTGACAAGAGACATCTAGATATTAGACTCCTACAAGCTTCATGAAAAGAGGAAGCAGGGAAGAGGAGAAATGGTCTATTACTATTCCCATTGAGAAGGCTAAAATGTGTCTACAGTGTTTTTCTTCAGGCTGGCTTGGTGGCTTATTGGCCAGCTTATATACCTGGCTCAGGTAATCAGCACAAATGTAGCTTTCAATTAGGCGGAAATGGCGTTGCATGCTCAGCCAGGTATATAGGGAAGGTGAGAGGGTGTAAACATTTCCTGAATGCTTTTAGGTGTCTCTGGGAAAACTCAGATATTATCAGAGATGAGAGGTGAGAGTAGGGACATTTTGGGGAAGACCTGAGGGTATTTCACAAAGGCCACTGAAAGGGAAAAGGGAACCGTATGAAAGCTGGGTGGGTGAGGAAATGGCAGCTGCAGATAATGTGATAAGAACTGTAGAGGATGCAAAATCATGGAAAATCAGGTCTCATGAGGTACACTGCCCATGAAACAATTTATTTTGTCTTTGCTATTTGTATTCCATCCTTCTTGGGATGTACACTTTGCACACTTCTGATCTGATGTCTAACAAACTTTCTAAATAATGGAATTAACAATGCATTATTCCATAGTAGTGCTAGAACTTACATGGATCAATACGCAAGCAATGTTCAGTCATCCAAGTAGCTTTCTCTACATATAATGAAGCCTTGATTATCCAACCCCCCTTTTTAATTACGAATATAATACAAAACTTTCCCAACTTCCTAGAGCCCTGAGTTTATGAACATATTTTGCTTGACCAAGCACTGCAACAGAACATTTAAAAAGTGAGTATTTATCTTGTTTCACAAACTATGGAGAACAACTTTTCTAATGAATTTAGTCATTTTGTAAATTATCCCTGAGCAGGCTGTTAGATCTTTGTATTTGTTTATTTGTAGTAGTTTGTAGCACGATTTTTAACCTCCCATGGAGCGTATTCATAACAGGTCACTATGATTATTTCCTGTTTGCTCTGTGTGCAGTTTGATTAATCACCAAAATCAGAGGATATTATTTCTGCTCCAAGAATGGATGACCTATGTCTTATAAACAGGAAAAATGCCTTGCTTATTAATGAGTTATACACAAATATCTACAGTTTTTGATGACTCTTGTGATAATGGCAAAAAAAGGCTTTAATAAGGGGCCAGGCTGCCTTCTACTAGATGTGAATATGCTATAGATCTGTTCGTTCTCATGATTCTTTTGCTTTTCTTGAATATTCTTGTGAATAAATTGTCTTGTGCAAATGTTTATGAATAAAATCCTTGTGAGCATGGCTGAAATAAATCAGCATATATAGTCATAGGAACACTGGTAAATATCTTATTAACTTCATTTACATCCAGTTTAAACAGAATGGGAGTTTATTTCTGCTGGCTATTTTAAATTAACTCACATTTCCAAAATTAGGAAGCCAGAATCCCTATAGAGTCCATGAAGAAAGAAAAACAGAATTTTTCACAGCTTAAGTTACACAAGAAATCCAGGCCTACACTGTTCATAAGCTAATTGTGTGAATACCTTACAGTACACCTTGCATATGAAAAATGTACCTAGTATATACGATACAAATCTTCACATAAGCACAGATGTTTCTAGTCTTACTGTATGTATAGAGCAGGAGATAAGTAAGGGCTTCAGATGGATTTCTTTGCAAAATTTGTCCATATTAAATTCTGACATAACACTGTATGCAACAGAGTATACACAAAGAAATGGCTTTGGAAAAAATATTAATTATACTTATCATAAAATATATGCTTTCTGAGACTCAAGGAGCAATATTGCTTGGAAGGAAAGCAATAAATTAAAGTAAAAATGCTTTAAAATGCATAATTATTATGTATTAAGTTGAAAAAAACCAGGGAATAGAAATATCCATGCTCTTCAAAATGTCAAGTTGAACACCTTGCTGTGAGCCAGACTGCTTAATGTATGGGTGGCTCTCAGTTCTAAAATTCTAATGCATAAAGGACAGTATGAAAATATCTTATAACTTTATGAAGATAACAAAAAAACCTGTAACATTTCATTAAAATTAAATCATTTACTAACATTTCTGGAAAAAAATACATTTTCGAAGCTTGATACTTTTATCAAACAAACAGAAGTCAAAATGTCACATGCCAGAGACCACTGCTGTGCTCAAGGTCTCAGTTAAAGATGCAAAATCAAGTGTCTTTATGCTCAAGAATATCAAAGCAAGACTGTTTGTTTCTTAATAAATATAAATAAGCAAATCTCACTAATCTGCAGAATACTATAAAACTGTTTTTTTTTTTTTTTTCTGTTCCTTTTCTTGCAGCTCCTAAAGTCATGGTAAAATCTGGCAAAGAAACCCTTCTTTGATCCAGATTCTTGCCTTAGCTTCAGGTTTATTTCTCTATATAGTTGTCTGAAAAAGACACCATTTTATTCACCATGGGCTACATCCAATTCACCTTGTTGGCTTTGCTGTTAGGCGTAAGTGTGACACTATTACTTGTGCTGAGTGATGTCTCACTTCATGAAAAGCATCCCTGAAGATAGTAGAAGCAATTAGAATCAGACTCCACAACCAACTGTATAAAGCATGCTCAAACTTTTGTGATTCTTGATTCTAAATACAGAGCTGATGGAAGGGCTATGGAAGCCCAAGTCTGCTCTCACATTTTTTTCTAAGAATAGTTTGATAAAAGTAATCAATTTAATACAATGACCTTGCTTCCAAGACCTAGGTTACTGGAGATGATTTTGTTTGCATATGTAAATGCAATTATTTTCTGTCTGAATGCAGATGGCTGCAGACCAGACCTCAATATGCAGAGTGAACACTGATTCATGGATTTAGGTAAGATTTAGCAAATGCCCATATATTTTAATTTGTCATACACATCTATGGAAAAATCTCCCAGAACTGTGCATATAATCAAGATTTCTTCTGTGAAATGTAGTTATCACTTTGTTCACTAGCCCACAGAATATAAAGGGAAGTAAGAGATGTTGAATGCCAGCAGGATTTCAGGAAGACGCAGTGTGTTGAGCTCTTTGGAGAAAAAGCTCAAGATTACAAGAAATGTAGATTTTAAAGTTAGGGGAGAGTGTTTGGTTGATCTGTTTTTCCCACAGAACAGGGCAGAGAACTTCGGGTAGTTTCCTCAAGTACAAAGACACCAACCAGTGATGTCTGCTACAGAATTTAAAATAGTTTACAGACTTGGCTTAACTACTTCAAGTGATGAGGACTCCCTCAGGTCTTTAGGGAAAGTTAGTTACTTCTTTTTTTTTTATGAATAAGCACTCTGAATGTATCTACCTAGAATTTTCACATTAGATTTTACTGTAACTTTTTTTTCTGCTAGATTAAAGAAATACCTGCTATCAGACTTTCCTTCTCTACAGCAGTTCTTTGGTCCGTATCCAGATTGTTTTTCTTTTTGATGGCCAAATTGAATTGATTCCCATATTTCTTGCTACAGTTAATTAGCGAGTCTTTCCTCACTCCTCTCCCGTTCATTATCCTTTTATCAGGGTGGACAGCAAAACTGCATTCAGGAGACTATCAGCAGTTTACAAATCCAATATACTAAATTCATAGGTCATGTTTATCCTCTGAGCTACAGTATCTAATGGAGACATTCCCTTACCTCCTGTGTTCAAATTCTTTCCAGCATCCATGCAACCCAAGATAGTCTCTCCCGTTTGGCAGGATTGACCTACATCTTTTTTTCTCCCAGATGCGTGACCTTGTTCTTGGTATTGTTTGCATTTTTTGAATGAGCTTGCTTCACGAAGCAAGCCAGATTAATCCATAAAGCTGACTTGACCCTGTCATTATTTATCAGTGGAGCTAGCCAAAAACCATTTTTTTCAGTTGCTGGGAATTATATTTGTTTGCTTATAATTTAGTTTCAGTCCTAATCAGATCCCAACATGTGTGCAAATTAGACAGTGAACTGGCAGGTCTGCTCCAGGGCATTGACCCCACCAATGACCCCTCATGGCTTTTAAATGAAACTGACATTCTTGTCATACCGCTGTTTGCAGTAAAACTGCCAGGAACATCATTTTCCTGAGTGCCCACATATTGCTATCCTTACAATTGTAAAGCAAAAATAGACACAGCTGCTTTATTAACATCAGGGAGGGGCAAACACAGTCACATTTTTTGCGAAATCAGAAAATCCCAAAGTCAAAATTTGCCACAAAGTTTCACCATCTAAAACTGGAAGCATTGTCCAAACCCAAGGAGAAGAAACCTTGCACAAATACTTGCCCTCTGTTCACTGTCCTGTCAGTTCTGTAGAATAGATGGACTTTACTGCAGATACGCCGCTGGGAGCACTGGGCACCAGCGCCATCCAGATCCCACTGCCAGAATTAGAGTTAGAAATGAAACATTGACCTTGAGAGGTTGTTAGGAAACTGCCTTGGGGTATAAGCTGTTTTAGTGGCTTGCACCAGCAGTAGAGAACAGCCGGTTGTGCTCGGGCTGTGTGTGCAGGAGGGAAGGAAGCGAACTGGCCACGAATCATGATGGCTGTTGGACCGCAAGGGGACAGTGGCTTATCCAGAGCCTGTCTGGGAAGGCATTCTCTTACCAACTGCTCACATGGAAAATTAAGCCTCCCAAATCATGAGATACTTGTACACACAGACAGACAGATGGACAGGCACACACCATAAGGTGGTTTGATTCGCCCTGTGGTTTGCAAGCTTCCACAGCTCCTGTTTTCTAGGTTTTCTATGCAGCCAGTCTGTGTGTAGTGCAATATGCTGACAATATTAGGCATTAACTATGACTTATGGTCATGTACATAGATTTTTTTTCTTTTATAAATTAGTGATTTCAAGACAAGAATTTTGGATGTTATTGTTGGTGCAAAAATAATGATATGGCTGACTGGTATAAATACTGTATATTAAACTCTGATTTTTCTTGGAATGATAGCTTCATCTAAGGCATATAAAAGCAATCCAGCTCCAACTGTTACTGGTAGGAAAATACTAGTTTCTTGCTAGAACGTGCATGTAGGGAAACAGATGGGCGATTGGTTTCACCTGGACCAAACTATGCCTATTCTTCTGAAAATATTTTCTCTTTCCAGGGTTAGAACTAAAATAAAATGTTTCCAAACACAGATAGTTAAGAAAATACATATGCATATTCTACATGCGCTTATACACATATTCTGGACTGTATTTGAGATGTGCCACTACACAGTGTTTTAAAAATGATGTTGCAAATTACATGGTTCATAAGAGTGCCGCAAAAATTGTCTGAGGAGGGTTTGGCTCTATAGTTGTCTTTTTCTTTTTTCCTATCTAGCAGTTGACAGAAGCTTGTTAACTTAAAAGGAGATGCTGCATCTCACTGAATCCAGCTGTATAAATATTTTAACATCATAGATGTTTTCCCTAGTGCTGCAGCACATGGTGGTTTTAGCTTCTAAGTACAGAAATATAATTCTTATTTGAGCTGGGAGGGTGGGGAGGAGAAAGACAGAGAGCAAGCGATAGCGAATGTGTCTAGTGGGGAATGGAGGGTAGGTAAGGTTCAGTCAGATAAGAAAGCAAACGATTCTTTAACAAGTGACCAGCTTGGCGCTTGAGCTAATTTTGAATTCCTTTGTTGAAGTCCCTGTGGAGTTCTCTTTGGGATTCGATGCTAAGGAGCATTAGCAAAGCCTATTATTATTATTAGTGTCTGCAAGCATGCCTCATCCAGAGTCATTTATGCAATCGATGTCAATTCCTGTTGGAAAGAAGTTGGACAAGGCAGAAAATTTTGCTTCCAAAGTAAGAAATTACCACTAGGTGCACTTAATTTCCAACAAGGTGTTTAATCTATCCTTCATGTACAATTCAGAGTGTGTTTTGGAAACAAAAAAAGCGGAAACTTATTAAGATATTATCAACTTATGTGCAAACTGTGCTGAAAAAGGCATGCTGCTTCAGCATTCTGCATGAGGAAAATGCTTGTTCTGAGTCTGGATATTTTTTTAACCAAATTTAAAGGGCTACTTACTGGGCTGCTGTACAAGACAGAAGTAACTCTTTGTGTGGTAACTGGAGTTGTATAAAGGCAAATTCTTGCATCCACCTTTGTACAGCATTTGGTTTCAAATACATCTTTTCTAGAAAAGGTAATTGTATGAACACTGTACGACAATTCCTTCCCCTCTTCTGGGCAAGGAAGAGACTTTTGCTAACTCTAACGAGCTCCACATATACCCACACATACACATATAAGAGGACTATGGCTGTGGTTCCTGTATATGCAAATGAATGTTTTTATAGAGTGGAACCTCGCTGATTTTCACTTTGCTAACCTGTACCAGCCATAAAGCCATACAAACCTATAAAAGCTGTGCTTTTTTACAATTCTCAAAGTATTTAAGGTCACGCTGTTGTACCAAAATCTCACAGAACTGAAACCCCATGATTTTAACATTATAGATTATGGAATACATTGAGAACTCTTGCCCTGTATGACTGATATTACATTACACTTTATCAATAAAAAAGCTGATATTTAAGAACTCAGGAGTTCTTAAATATTAACAAAACATACTATTCTACTTTAACCCAAAGAAAGTGATGGTTCTTGATGCAATATTGCAACATTTGTCTCTTAATACCATATGACTTGTGATAAATTATTGATTACTTTTTTCCTAAATAATGTATTCTTGTCAGTTCAGAAAATTCAGTAAAGCATGGCAGAACTGCCTTCCACTAGTATGAATCCTGTGTATGTATGGTCATGTGCACTTAGGAAACAGCATCGCTAGCGTTAAATTAAACGTTTCTGAAGCAATTAATATATTCCTATCTCAAAACACATTAAGTTGCAAGAGACCGAATCAGTGTTATGCAATGGCTCTTCTAACAACACTAAGAGCTGGGCACTCCACGTCTAAAGCCTGTGCTTGTTCAGGTTATGAACTAGCAGTCTGAGTGTACCAATAGCCTTCATTGTCCAGACCAGCCTCACCTGGGATCCCTGCCCACATGTCCTGGTGTTTGGGCTGGGAGCAGTGTTTAACATCAGGCCTGGGCACCCAGCTGTGGTCTGAGCCATGCTGTGTGTGTGTACCGGTGCCCAGCCCTGTCTCCTGATGCTTTGACTTACATCTTCCTGGATGGACCCTGAACCTGCAGTGTCTCCAGGGTGGACCTTAGACTCGTGTTATGGACAGACTCTTCTCCAGTCCCGTCTCCAGCCCTGTGTCCCACTGTTCCCCAGATCTGACTCCTTACTTTGCCTTGTCTAGGACTGTCAACAAACCCTGTCACCATCACTAAGTGGTGACTGTCCTCAAGGACCAAGATGTGCACTGCCTGTGGTGTGGTCACCCTCATCCCCCAGCTCATCCCCCTGCACTGTAGAGCAGCCTTGCTCTTCCTGCTCCCTAACATGGTCGGTACCAGATGACAGTCTGGCCAGGTACACCTTGTCTATGGGAAAGCGAAGGGCTGACAGATGACATGAGTGCGTTCCTAATCCTGACATGCTTGCATGAATGCAAGTTTTGAAATTATGAGGCATTCAGCTTCCTGATGTCTGCTGCCTGCATTTTATAAGAACATGTAAGACTAAACTACAAAAGTTTTGTACAACAAAACCTGTTTTCAGGGATACTATAATTATCTAGCATTACAGCTGTTCACAACCTATAGAATGTTTTCCAGCTACCTCGTTCAACCCTTCTTCCCACCCTGCCTTTCTCTTTACTCCTGGAAAATGTGATCCACTCTGAAATTTCTCAACTAACTTGCTGGCACCAGATATACTAATACATAGCCAATTTAGTGAAATGATCTTCAGTCTCACCTTTTTTTTTACTTTAATAAACACCACCATTCTTCAGGTATGCTGCTCAAAACACTATCCATTTTCTTGCCTTTTGTGTTATTGCTGCTAATTAGGGATTGCTTCCAACCTATGACAGTTTTCTGTATTTTTATATCCCCTAATGTCCTGAATGTGTAGTGGTGTCACATGACCTGGAGCTGATGAGGCTCAGTCTGAAGCTTTTCACTGCTGTTTTAGCTGAGTTGCAGCTGGACCAAAGAGGATTCCACACAGTCTCAGACCCTTTGCTGTTGAAGGGTGCCTGCTAACATTATCTTAACTTATCTCCATACTTTCTGTGATTCCTCTGGTAGACATCACGCAATGCTGTTCAGGATGAGAAAAATCTTTGTTTCTCTTGTTCAGTGTTCCCTTCCTCAGTGCTTACCCTGGACAACGTATCCTGCACAGAGATTCTCCCCCCTCTCAGAGTACCTGATATCCCCAGCTAATTTTTTGGTTTGCAAAGAGAAAACACTTTTTACTGGATGGACTGGCAGGTGTAAACATGATCACTGGACTGGACAGTGACAGCTTCTACCTGTTCTGAGAAACGATTTTGGAGCAGTGCAAAGCCTCACTTTATGTGAGTTTCTCACTGCTTTCTAGAAGGCTGTGCAAGTTTCAGCATGCTCAGTATTGCCTTTTCTTTGCAGAGTTTCTATTTTCTTCCTCCTGAGCTTCACCAAAGCCAGTGAAGTGCTATACTCTGTAGCCTCACAGGCTGCACCTTGGTTCTATTTCAGACTTTTTCTTACTGTCGTAGTGGTTATTTCCTAGCAATAAGCCTTCACAATCTGTAGAGTAAACTCTATGGGTCCCTCATAACTCTTCACTTTCAATTTCAGAATATTCTGGTGCTGCAATGAAATTAAATATATGGATTGCTCTGTCCAGCTCCCTAGCAGTTGCTGCCACTGCTGTGTCCGAACATCTATAAACCTCTTTCTTCAGGCCTTTCTTATCAATTTCCTGGACTTACCCAGTGGCCTCAGAATGTTTTCTTTTTCTAAATCATTAGCACTTGGTCCTATTCCTCCAATATAATATTTCTGATTTCCAGTGTTGCTGGGGCTATATTGCAGCTGGCTCCACAAACCAGCTGGAATCAAATTTTTCACTGATCTAATAGCAGAGCTGCAAAATACAGCAGTAGAATGGATGTCGCCTTTTGTAACAGATGTGATGTTTTGGAAGCACGGAATACTCAATGAATATTATATTGACATATGACAGATGCTATGGGTACATGAAATATTCAGAAACTATTGCATTAGTGTGCTACAAGTGTTATAAGTGTTCTGCGCGTATGTGTGTTTCAGTGGGTGGGTGTTCTCTGTTCCTAGGGAAATAATTTATCCACAACTTTGATATAGATAAATAGCTGTAGGTAGGAAAAATAATACATATTGTTTTGGTAGGGTAGGGGGCATCACACTGGAACAAAGAAATCACAGACTAAAGAGTGCCAGTTCCCCCAGGCAATATATGCAGTCGAAGGGAAGCAAGGCATGACTGTAAACCACTTATTGCTCTGTGATCTATTTCCTCTGTTCTTTTATTCTGAACAAACTGTACTATGCTATAAGAGCCTGGCAGCCACTGGGGAACTTTGACACTGTCCCTGAGAAAGAGCACAACTGCTGAAGCTGAACTAACCTAGGTCTGCTGGGATAATCTGAATGCCAGAAGCCTTGAAAGGGTGGCTATGGAGTAGTATTACATCTCATCCCATTGCTACCACTGCACAGGGAGCGGGTGTTTTCCAGTCATGCTGATCTTAGTGTTATCCACATTAGACCCTGCATGCCTAAATTCTCAGTGATTCCCTCTTGTTGCTTGAGTTCCTGAAGCCTTGCCATGTGTTCCTGTTGTGCAGCAGGGATTGCCACCTTCTAATTTTTGCCCTAGATGGCTCAGTCGCCCTTTTTTTTGGAATCGCATCTGTATAGTTAGATTAGTTTCTTTCAAAAAAAAAAAAAAAAAAAATCTCTCCTGGAAACTGGAGTAACAAATCTCCAAAATGATTTTTGTCTCAGAGGTGTTTCAAGCGGTAACTTTGTATTCTTCCAAAATGACTGCTGTTGGTTATCCTTACTAAGAAAAGAAAGCTAAGAGGTAACATTAGAAAGTCAGAATGGCTGTAATGTGTCAGGCTGAAAGTGCAGCTTGCCTTCTGTCCTATCTGCCAGTGACCAGAAGCAGATGCCTAGGGAGACAGGTAAGAATGGGCAAGTATATTGTCATATTTCCTCAAATACTTCTGTTGTGCTGTTCATCAAATGTTTAGCAGTCCTTATAGAATTTCTCTTCCTTAATAACAGACTGGCAACAGTCTTATGTTAAAGGTAATGAAAATTGGGAGAAATTCTCTAGGTGGTGGAAAACTTTAAAAAACTAGTTTGACAAACATCTGTCAGGAATTGGTTAAGTACAGCTTTGTGGCAGCCACAAGGACAAGTCATTCATCGAGGTTCATTCCTAGTTTCAGAGTACAAAAATAAATAAATAAATAAATAAATAGGTATCATTCTAGTATTTATTTGTGGACTCTGTTTCACATCTAAATCTGAACTAATTGAAGGTCTCTCTAGGAAAAACAGACATAATGAATTAATCTTTATTTTAGGATGAGATGAATTGCTTCTGGAGAGAAGTTCTGTTTCTCTCTACTCACTCTAGAGAGAGTCAAGAGTGATTTAATCTTAGATACGCACCTAAAGTCGGATGCAGATCATTTTCTCCCTAAAAGACAGATGAGATTCAGCCTATTGTCTCCTGTGTGACAGACAGTACTCTAGTGTTTGCCAGCCAGTTGACGTTTAGAATGTTATTTCTGGCCACAGGATCTCAGTGACTTCCTAACCTTTCTTTTAAAAGAAATAGTAATGAACTTAATCTTCATTTTCTCATTTTTATACCCCCATCCCCAAACCAGTTATAAGCATAGATTTAATTCTTGTTAATACCATTTTCATGTTTATGCAAAGTTGGTTTGTTTTCCTAGAGATAAGGATTACAGGTAGACTGTTCTTTCCATGCTTCCTCTGTTCCAATATGTTGCTTTCTTTTCCTATTAATCACCCTCTCTTCCTTGCTGTGGGTGCTAGTAGACAGACCGCTTCTACTTTATTTCATGGATTGTACACTCGCTAATGACACTAGATGACTCATGCTTCATTGTTTCTTTATTTGTGAGAAATATTTACAAAAGTGATAGAAATACAGGAAGAATTCTAGACCTGTGCACAGTTCACACAGACTGGTGTCCTGGCACCTCCTCCAGACGTCTTCCTTTCTTGCAACCAGTGGTTCTTCACCAAAATTTCATGCATTCAGCTGGCGTCCCACACTAACAAGAGACCTGTACATACAAGTGGGAGGTTGACCTAGATGTTGGGAATAACATAGATGGGGAATATTACATCTGTTTCTGAAATATTTGCATTGAAGAGCATAAAACTAAACTGATGTCAAGGGGAAACTGATTAAGGAACCATGATTGAATCACCACTTGCATTGGAATATGAAATGCTGAGTGGGGTGACAGTGCTACATAGGTAGAAAGAAATCAGTAGGGGCAGGTAAGCATCTCTGCTTCAGTGAGTATTCTTCTTGTCATCACAAGAGATCAAGTTAGAGCCTAGATTTTCACTGTTGCAGGCAAACCATTTTGTTTCATTATCCATTGATCATTTTGATACAATAGTCAGTTAAACCGGAAAAAGAACTAGACATTCTCTGCTTATGTGATTTCTAAATTAACCAATAGAAGATGTTCATATCAGTGTACTGTATTTGGAGAGCTCAGACTTTGTGAGTGGTTCTATTTTGAGACAACTGCGCAATGTAAAAGAAAACAAATATCAGCTGTTACAGTGCAGCAAGGGGCAGCTGCTGTTACAGGTGCTTTTAACACTGAGGACAAGCTACTCCAAGCATTTCAAAAGTTTCAATCATACAAAATTAAGTGATGTAATTTGAGAATAATAATATTTATATGATTAGGAAGAGAGATGGAACAGAAACCTCATGAAGTTCAGCACAGAGAAATGCAAAGTCCTGCACCTGGAGAGGAATAACCCCATGCAGCAGAATAGGCTGGGGGGTGATAAGCTGGAAAGCATCTTTGCAGGAAAGATCTGGGGTCCTGGTGGACAACAGGTTGAACATGGGCCAGCAATGAGCCCTCATGGTACAGAAGGCCAACAGTATCCTGGGCTGTATTAGGAAGACTGTTGCCAGCAGGTCGAGGGAGATGATTCTTCCCCCCTCTGCTCAGCACTGGTGAAGCCACACCTGGAGTGCTGTGTTCAGTGCTGGGCTACCCAGTACCAGAGGGACATGGACACACTGGAGCGAGTCCAGCAAAGCACCATGAAAATGTTCAAGTGCTTGGAGCATCTCTTATAAGCCGAGATAGCTGGGACTGTTCAGCTTGAAGAAGAGAAGGCTCAGGGGGATCTTATCAATGGGTCTAAATATCTAATGGAAGACTGTGAAGAAGGTGGAGCCAGACTCTTCTCAGTGGTGCCCAATGACAGGATGAGAGGCAATGGGCACAAACTGAAACACAGGGAATTCCATCTGAGCATAAGAAAACACTTTTATTGTGATAAAACACTGAAACAGGTTGCCTGGAGAGGTTGTGGGGTCCCCATCCTTGGAGCTATTCCAAACCTCCCTGGACACAGTCCTGGGCAACCTGGGCTGACCACACTGTGAACAGACAGGTTGGACTAGATGGTTTCCAGAGGTCCCTTCCAACTTTAACTATTCTGTCATTCTAACTATTTCTATTTATGTATCTTCTGATAAGCCTAAAAGTACCCAAAGGTTAACTATCTTTGAAATATAATAAGAAGGGGGATGAAGTGCAACATCAGTGTGGAAAATTTCCCTAACCAGACCCAAAGATCAATACCACCTTTTTTTCCATCCTGCAATGGACATTCAGCTCTTCTCTCTTCCTTGAAAAAAGCTATTTTTTATAGAGAATAACAATATTTGTTTCAAATTAAATATTTTAGAGTGACTTATTTATCTTTTTATGCAATAATTCTCTAGTGAATAATATGTAAAACAACCTGGGAACAAGGACTCGAACTGGGTCTTGTCCTCTCAAGGTGTGTAAACTAAGCTTTTGACTAAGGATTTAATGTTTTAGTCTTTTGTGTTAGTTAGAGTTAGTCTTTCATGTTCTCTTTTCGGCCTCATAAAACTTGTATACACAGCTGCAACATGGCCCAGTTTTGTTGTTCCCATTTTTCCCTACCTATCCTATGTCCTACTGACTAAGGAAATTTTCCGTGAAAGTGGGAATAGGGATTTCAAACCCTGAAGTCTGATGTAGAGACCTATAACTCAGATCTTACATATACTGAGAAAGTGCTTTAATCATTACACTATTTAAAAAAGATAAGGACCTTCATCATTATCCAAATAGTCTTTTTTAGCAGCTTAGTTTTTAAAATGTATGTTTATTGGGCAGTTACCTAAAATCTGTACTCCTAAGCTTGAATGAGCTGAGATGCTTAATGTTCAGCCCTGATGTAGACACCTACATTCCCACAGAATTTATTTTTACTCACTAATATGCTGTTTTTTAAAAGATTTTTCTTGCTTAAGTTAAAAGAAAAATAATATTTTGGTTTATAAAAATTACAAAAAGCACTTCAGTCTTTTTCTATCGTTCTTTTAATTTTTACTTTTAAAAATGAAGGGTATAATATGAAAAAATATTTCAAATAAAAGAGCTGGAAAATTTCTTTTGAAAATATAAAGCTGGCCACTGTAAAGTGTTCAGACTTGTTCATTTTTAAGAAAGTGATACGTGAAAAATACGAGTGTTGTAAATTTTTTCTCTTACTAAAAGAAGTATTGAGAAAAAAGGACTTAGTTTCATTCAACATTTCTTCAAATGATCTTAAGATTTCTGTAAGCAATTTTCTACTTATTTAAGTATTAAGATATATTCCGCAATAAAAATGATAAGGAGAGAAAAGATTAAGCAAAATATTGGTCTTCCCAAGTATCAGGCCGCTGTTATAAAAAAAAAAAAAGAAAAAAAAAAGAAAAAAAAAAAGAATACAAAAATAGCATGACTTTAGCAGAAAAATAAGAATGTTTAGGAAATGCCACATACTAAAATTTGTATTAAAACACCTTTCAGTTGCTGCCCATGCTTTCTTTTTGAACTGTAGAGATTTGCTGCATGTGCAGCAATGTTACTCTAGTAATTGTAGACTAAAAGACACACAGTGCAAAGTGCCGGTTCCTCTTGAATATCTCCTCACCAGAGGCTCTCCTAATTTACACCTGAGTGTCTAATTGAAGTATCTCTACTGATCACAATTATAAACCACAATAATGGACTTAAGCCCCTGGGTCCATAGTCTAAAAACACTTGTTCTTAATTTTACACACAGGACTATCTCATGAAGGTGAACGAGACTGTTCATGTTTGCTACATTAAGCACATAGCTCCTTACAGTCAGCAGATCTCAGATAAAGGGCTTTATAGGGCAAACAGAGCATCTTAAAGCAGAAATCAACTCGTGAATGCGAAAATTGCTTGTTTCCATATCTGACGACCTGGTCTACTCTAACTGTAATCCACGGCTTTGAAGAGTAGTTTCAGTCAGTCACTGTCCCTGTGTACAAGACGGTAGTACAAAGAAATTACACTGAAAATTGTTTCAGAATTTTCTTGGACTCCATATGATACAGCTTCTGCATCTCAGGAAAGTGCATTATTATTTTTATCCTTCGGGCAAATGAAGAGTTCCTTTCTAGTTGACTGGGAAAATAATGCAAAAAATATTTAAAGAACACAAGCTGTTAGATCAGTTCCACCATCATTTCCTATGACTTTATATGCTTAGCACAGACAAGCATTTTTTGACTCTCCAACTCTACCTTTTTCCCTTTCAGTTATTGGATTCCAGAAAGAAGCACAAGGCATTAATATCTAGCTGGAACAACCAAGACTGAATATTATTGGGTTTTCTTATTAAAAATGGCATTTTCATTAAAATCCCTTTCTTCCCCGTGAAAAATCATGATGCTGTATTATCTGTTCTGATACAAGCGTGTTGCAGCAAGTGCCTAGGAGGTAATAACACAGTTTAGGAAAACAATTAAATATGATGGCTGGCCAAAGGCAATTTACACATTTGTTTCCTTGTTGGCAGATTATATTTTTAGCAACAAGTTCTGCACCTGAAGTTTCAGCACATTGCTCTCATAGAGACATAAAGAAAAGAAAGACTCTTTTGCATAATCCCATCTACAAGGATGCGCGCGAGAGTCTGTCAAGAATGATAGGAGTTAGATGCTTGTGTAAAATTCAATGCACTGTCATGTGGCTGTAAAAAACACTTCAGTAGTAATAAACATGGAATAATCAGAGTAAAGAGAATGACAAACTCCAAATTTGGGTTATGATTTGGTGCAGAATTAGAGATACTCTCTCCCACAGATTCCTTGCCCATTTGAAAACTGTGTGCTCTGCACAGATACAAGTCATGATTAAGATTGTTTTAACTACTTATGTTTACACTTTCCTTCCATTCCTCTCTCAAATCTCTGCATATTGCAGGTGAAATATGTTTTTAACATAATGCTTTTAATTTCTCTGTATATACTTGCCCTGGCCACCCTCATCATTTCTTCTTTTCAGGAGGAGGCCTGTGTCTGGCCGTGGACCATAAAGTCAGGGAGATGTTCATGAGGAATCCTTCACTGGGGAGGGAAGCGCTCTCTGATGTGGGGGCTGGGGAATGTTTCCAGTGCCGCAGCTCCTCTCAAACCGTGCTATAGTGCGAGGTGCTTTTAGCCACTCTATTTTCTTCACAGACTGCATATGGAGTATAGGTGCTTAAAGCAGAGCTATGGAGTCCTCCGTTGCCAGGACTCGTCCACCTCATTTATTCCAGAACTGAACCTATAATGTGCATTGATTTTTTGTGCAATAGTTGTAGGGTGGCCCAAAGCAGCAGAGACAATGGCTGCTCCAGCTATAGCCTAGCTGTATCATCACAGATATACTACATCACACACAAGCCAGTGCTAATATTTCTAAACAGCCAAAGGACTTGATCTGGTGCATGTGCAGCCACTTTGCATTGTGGCTGAGGCCAGCCTGCAATAACCTGTGCGTCGCTATACAGACAAGCATTAAGGTTCTGATTCTTCAAATATTCAGATACGTGCTTAATTTTAACCTTTTATTCATGTGAGCTGCCCTGCTGGAATCAATGAGGCTACTCCTGCTGGCAGGACTAGTGCTTAAGATGGTCCCTACTCAGCAAAGCACTCAAGCTTTTATCTGCCTTCCCCCATTCAACAAGTCACATTAATGGAACTCAAGTATACACCCAAGTGCTTTCTTAAGCCTGAGTAGTGAACGCTTATATAATTGGGGTCAATGAATAGAAAATATGTTAGCAGCCAGGTAATAAATGACATTTGCCCTATGTCAAGCACAGATGAAGTGTTTTAAAGTGAGGAATGGTATTATTCATTCCTATTATATATGCAAAGTGCAAAAATGATACCTTGAAGTAATCGTACTCTGCAAAAGAAACTTTTTTTTTTCAGTGAAATCATTTTTATCTATTATTTGGCCACAAAAATAACAAAAATAAGCAAGAACTTTTTATATATGGATTTCAGTTGCAAAAATAATAAATTGAAAAACACTGTAGTCAGTGGCCAAAGAATAACATCAACAAATCGTGCAAATATGGTTCAGCTTAAATAAAAGTAATTTATTTGATTTTTTTCACCAAAAATGGAAGTAGCAATCCACCCACAATTGTTATAATACTGTTTCAATATGATTCAGGTCAAAAGATTTTGTTTCATTTTGGATTAATTAAATTTTCAGAAAATAAATTCTAGAAATGCTTAAAGAAAAAATATTAAAGAGAAAAGTCAAAAATTACCTAAACAATGTTACTATGTAATACTGTTTCCCCTTTTCTTCATGAAAGCCAAGAAAAGTTTGCTAACTTTGACCCAACTCTGTGAATATCTCTGGACCATTAAACTGTATTTTTCAGCAATTTATGGGAATTCCTGGGACAAAAATTACTCAGCTATAATTTCAGCACTAGATTTAGTTTAAGTTAATTCTGGAAACAATATTAGCATAAAATTATCTCTAAATATATACATGTGTTTATAAATTTGTTAGAAATTAAGGTCTGGATCTTCAGGGATAGAGATCAGGCAAGATCCTTTTTCTCTAAGTCTTATGCCAATTATATCAGCAGTGATTTCACTTGGGTTTGGCTTGTATAATATATGTAACATAGCAGAGAAAAAATCATGAGTCCTTCACTTTTCAGTGAAGATACCACTCTGTGATAAAAATACAAACATCTGAATGGGACCGCAATGCATGCATCTCATTCCAGTGCATACAGACTTTCCATAAAATATGAGACATTTTTGGAGTATCAAAACCACAGTACTATATGCAAGGGCAATCAAAGCTTCTGAAAAAAATTCAGCTTTTGTTCAAGTGTTAAGATTGTATTTTGGGTAAAAAAATATCCTTCACAGTTTGTTATTTCCTTTTTTAGGACTATAATTATTAAGGGATATATTTTTTTTTCCAAGATAAAGGACAAACCTGGAGAAGAAAGGAAGAGGATACTTCTAGCCTTATTAAAAAAAATCTCAAATACCACACAAACACAAAACACTTCTCTCCTTCCTCCTCTCTGCCAAAGAATACAAGGCCAATGCTTTGTGTGTGATACAGCCAAGGAGTTACTGATGCATTCTACTCAAAAAAGACATAAGGGTGTTGCAGATATGATTTTCTCCTATTCAAATAACACCATCTGTATTTTGACTCTTCTTCCTCCTTTCCAAAAAAACTTTCAGCATATCACCCTTTTTCTCACTTTCATCTCCTCCTTCCATTTTCTGTTTCTCAAAACAGGTTTTTTTCAAATGCTACACTCCCATATCAGTTATATTTTAAGAAACACCTTCATTATGCAGTTAGACTCCCAACAGTATCATGTTGTAATATGGTTCTCCTACAATTACTTTTGTTCTTAAAACACAATGTCCCTACTTGCCTTCTTCCATCCCATCCTCCTTCTCCCTTGAAATGCATCCCTTTCAGATAATCTGGACTTCTAAAAAATTTCATTGCCTCTTACACTTGCACTTCTGCCTCTTGTAAAACTGAAGGATATCTTGTTGTCCACTCTCCAGGATGGAGGATAGGAGCAGGAAGTAAAAGGGGGTGAAAGAAAGTAAAAAAAAGAGCTGTAAAGCTAACAGAAGTGATTTAAGTATAGAGAGATCACCCCAGCCCCTCAGCTGGGAGGCACTGTCTGTGTCTGTTCCATGTGATGAGGAACAGTCTGTCCTTCAGCACATGGAGAAATGAGTTACTGCTGTTCTGCAAGAGCGGAGTGAATAAAGGCAGCCAAACAGAGGGAAAATTTTCCATTGGCTGCAAAATTTCCCTGCAAATGATTTATCTTTGAAAATTACTATCTTACTGAAATCCTGTAGAACTGAAAAACCTGGATTTACTTCATAAGCATATTTATTCCAGAAACAAAAAACAAAGAAATCACATTCTGAATGAAAAATTCATCTTTTTTTTTTTATTTTGTAAATAACACACAGCATTAAGTAATCTAGTTTTACTGTATAGGGAAACTAGTCTTTTGAATCTATTCTGAAACACTGACAGTCTCCTGCTGAAGTTATTTGCCCTTTCAAAATCTACTCCTGCATAAAGGCTCAGCATTTATAAAGGTTCATATCGATCTGAATAATACTAATCTGAATCATGTGAACAAGAATACTCTGCTGATGCTTAGAAAGCTCTTCATGAACTTCAGCATAGCAAAGTTCTGATTTTGAGAGAGAAATCTAGTGCAAGATTAAGACACCGAACCTGAAGTGTCTCACATAGGGGGTCTGCATGTGCGAGAAGTACATTCCCATTATATGGGACTATAATGCTCCATTGTAGTCAATGGAAATCAAGTTAATATAGTCAGTGGAGCCTAGAGAGTGACTGAGTGGACCTGGCAATAGGTATCTGCTTTAGGATGAAATGACTTGCTTAGACTCCATTGTGTCCTCCATAACGATTATGTGTTCACTAGATGTCCATTGACAATAATGAGAGTGGAGTTGCACAATACAACACGGACACCTGCATGTAAAACATACCTGAATTTAGGTGCCTTAATCTTGACCTGAATTCCACCCAAGCGAATAACATTGTTATCCTAACACAGGTGCCAGCTGAGGTGATCGAGGGTTTCCTGCCTGGTGTGCAGCTCCACATGGCCCTGTTACAGACCTGCCAGGCTGCAGAAGTACCTCAGGCACCTGAGCACATTTCCAAGGGCACGAGGTTTCATGTAACTAAATGTGATTCCTTTTAGACTTTGATTTGAAATCCCCCAATTTTCCAGCTATTTGACATTAAGGGGGTGGATGTTAGTCTTTTATTTTGAGACAGGACTGCCCTTTTGAAGAAGGCACACTTGCTATGCCATGGTTTGCACAGCCAGGCAGTCCCAGAGGTCCTGAATGGGAGTCCTTTTGAGTGAAATAAATGACATGTTCCCGAGAAGCCTTCTAACAACTGCTGGACATTCAGCCCATGGGAGCTGGACCTGAGCTGCCCATAGTGTAGAAGTCAAGTCCTCAGCACTGATTATTTTGCTCTGCAAATGCCCTCCTACTGGATCAATCCCTCCTACTGGGGGATTAACTTAGGTGGCTACAAGTTGGGTGTTGGAGTGCTTGAATTTTAAACATATTGATCCTCAATGAGATTTGCACTTAAGTAGTTAGGTACTAGAATTGCGATCTAGAAGTCCCACAGAGTGAACAAGCTAATAAGAAATGTTTTAGACGGGGAGGAAGGCTATTTTATATACACTCCTATGTTAAGTAATTTCTTTGTATTTTGTATCCAAACTGCTGGACCAGGTCTTGAAGGTAGAGGTTGGAGGGAACCAAACTGAACTTTGTATTTTTGCATTTACACGAAAAGCATCAGGTGGTATGCTATTTGCTAGTCAGAATAGAGATACACTCATGCTATCTTTCTGAAGCTGTATCACTGCAGGGGAGAATTTAGATTTACGAGACTCAGAAAGTACAAAAATAAGGTGGTCATCTGGGAGAGAAGAGATCAGGGTTTGAATGTGTTCTCTAAGAGATGTTACTCCATATTTTACCCAGTAACTGCAAAACACAAAATGCACAAACCGAATAGAACAAGCACATTTTTCTCATAAAATGAATGCGCCAGTCACAAGGCTGTGCAATTATCCTCTTTCCTCTATATACTCCCTCTTTTCACTCCATTATTCAGTTCTTCACAGTAGAGAGTTTCTACACTCCATAGCTTGTTGACTAAGGCATTTTTCTAGATGGGAGACTTTTTCTGTTTTTGAATGCTCTCATGGGAAGGAGAGAACTGAATCCAAATGACCTACTTCCTATACAAGAAATCAAGCCACTAGACTGTTAGAAAAATTCAGTTTTTATTATGTTAGAGATTAGGTCCTTCAAAATGTACAGGCATATATAAGACTAGACTTTAGATGGGAGACAATACCTTCAAATGAGAGCAGTCTGTACATGTGGACATGGAAGATCATTTTTAAGTCAAACAACGATGTACCTGGTGAGTTTAGGTATCTTCATGGTCAGAAGAACCTGATTTTTTTTTTTTTTTAATCGCAGTTTGCGCTTCTATGGCTCAACACTTGCTTTAGTATTCACGTCCTTCACAAGACCTAAGCCTTAGTTCTTGCTTTATCATTAGCTATGTTTTTCCTGCTTGCAACATTTATTAGCAAATCTGTGAGTGAAAGCCTTCCATTCATGACTTGTAATGCTCTTTTTTCAATATTGAGGGCAATATGTCGCACCGTGTTGACTACAACAGAGCATTATAGTCCTATATAATGGGAATGTACTTAGACATGCAATTTTATTAATAGAAAACAAAACTGTAACTTTTTGATCAAATTGAAGTTTTTGCCTTTCAGTTGTTTTTATGCCATACAGCACGGATTGATCTTTGAAGTGTTTGGGATGCTGGAGATGAATAAAAACCACTCCTGAATATAGCAGATGTTAGAATGTGGCTGAAAGCTCTGGAAGAGAAACATAAATTATCATTGAGTCTATGTTTCAGTGAAGGAGATGAAATAAAAACGTCTTATTTGCAGAATCATCAGACTCATCAATTTTCTGCTCTTCACTAGACAAAATTTCAGTCAGTGGCATATTTGATCTTGAAGAATCCAAAGAAAATAATTTTCTGCACTTTTTGATTTGAGCACAAATTCTTTCAGTCTCATGAAGGATCTGTGTTTCTTATCTCAGACTGTTTCAGACTAAGAATCCCTTGACTCTTTCTCCTTCCTTCAAACTCAGTCATGAAGAATTGGACAAATTTACATTCCCACTTCTAATAATCAATGAACACGAATTACATTTCCAATATTGATTAGCACTATTACATTTAAAAGTTACATTCTTACACTGTGAAATCTGAAAAATAATGTAGCCAACATTAAGTACAGAGAGGTGCTTAATGCCAACCTATACCAAAAATAATAGAAAGAAAGTAGTTTGCAATTAGACTTCCACAGAGCATTTCCAAAGCATCTAGAAAAATCAGTTTGACTTGTAAAGTGAGTACTTTTGACTGAAGTTCAGAGAAATAATTTCCCCTCCTGAAATGACAGTTAAAACCCAAAAATGATATCCACCATCACACTCGGAACCCCTATTCAATATCCTGAATGCCTATGATTTCAGATGCTGACTGTGAGGAATCTGGTAATAGACTGAAAACCACAGTTTTCATTTTCTCTTTGCCTTGTTATTTTAAACTTATATCATTATTATTTTGACAGCAAGAAATAGAAATAAATTGTTCTACCGAGCATCAGATGTCATTTTTGATGGTGTGTTTATGATCTCAACAATGGTAAAGTGGCCCACACAGTGCAAGTGATCGCTGTCATCCTCCAATTGCCAAAAACAAATCTGTTCTCAGTGATCAAGGAACCGGGAGGGCAGAAATATGAGCAAAGCATCCTTAGTATTATTTTAAAATGTGGTTTCATTTCTATGTGTACCTAAGACCCTCTAGATAAAATATTGATAACAGGGGAAAGAAGAAAATGGCAGGTAAGTGTGATTATGCTGCCATGGTGCATGCCATGCATGCCATGGAAAACTCACATGGATATTTTTAACACAATTCAAAAAGGATAAAACTAATCATATTCAACCAAGTCATGGAATGTTTGTATAGATTTTTTTTTACAAAGAAATTATAAAGTCAGATTATCACCTTGACTATGTCTGCCTAAAGCTACAGGTAACTGCAGTGATTCAGAGCAAAGATGCTCTAAAAGCAGTGGCCTTAAAGACTTGATATAGGTGTATCCTTGATCTGGATCCTTCTCTGAACCCTAAGGATAGTGATGGCACTGCGGCAGCATCTAAGTGATACCATCTCTTGTCACTGGAGCTGTGTGACTGCTCTCAGGGATTATTGAGTTTCAGAGTGGGGAAGGCACAAGGCTATTTTTGAAGCCATCTCCTCTTTAGCTGCAGGGTGAAGACTACACCTGTGAAGGGACAGCCTCAGACCTCACACAAAGACAACCTAGTCTTCAGGCCTCAAGCAAAGAGAAGGAGGACTCTCTTCCTTAAAAGACAAAAATGAAGAATTCCTCCACTCCCATCTGAGCAGCTTTGCATGGTTTTAGGTTTGCATAATTATTTTGCTAGAGACAGGCTCAAGTAAGACAGGGTCACTTGGCTGTTTCACAGATACTTACAATTTGAAAACTTTGAATTAGAGTGTGTGTCTTGTAGTGAAGTGATCCCAACAAGTCTCAGGGATGTCTGTACTTGGAGTTAGATTAAGGTACATTTATACACTCTAATGAGTCTAATACGTTAAAATATTCCTCTGAAGAGACTGTCCTCCATGGTGCCGCTGTCCACACATTGCAAACTAAGAAAAAAAATCATTCTAGGACAAGCAGCTCCTAAGTAACAAAGCTTTTGGCACATGCATCATTTCCATAGAGGAGATGCCTGCATTACCCTTTGTTAAAGTGAACTAAGTTTCCTAGCAACCCAATCGTTATCTCTGTGGGGGATAAAAACACAACGGCATTATATAGAAGTTGAGAGTCTTTGACAGCATCATGATTTTTGACCACTACAATTAATTACCCAACATCCTGGCAGCAGTCCCAAGTCCTCTTCTTCAATAAGATAAGCATCAGCAAAGTACTTTGTTTAATGCTAATGCATTTCATTTTCTGTTACATGATAAAATCACAGTATACTGCACAAAGTGCAGAGCATCCTAAACAAAAATCTTCACATTAACCTCTTGTTTTGGCATGCCCAATGATGAGAAAAGCAAACACCACATAGTGAAGGTGACTTCTTCAGATTTGCCTGAGGAGATAATTAATGGCCTAAATAGAAAAGCCTTCTAGAAAACCCTCTTCCTTCATTTTCCCATGCTTTTTGTTTGTTTGTTTGTTTTGCTTAGCTTGCTTGTTTGTTTTTAAAGCAGTTTGTCCAACTCTACAATGTTAGATTGTAGCCATTAATGTCAACTAACTCCCGACTAGAAGCTAGCTCAGGGATAGGAGCAATAAAGACTATCATCTGCAATTGAAATATGAGGATAATTAATTTATGTTGTCCTCTGTGTATGGTTAAATTATTAATAGTATAAAGACATCTCAGAAAAACAAAAGGCAAACAAACATGGACCAGTGAAAAAAGGTTCTACATGATTATTTCAAAATTAAATCATGTGCTGACATATCTGTATCTTTCTATGGCAAGAATCTGTTGCTTGAGAACTCATGCTGTAGCCAGACAGCCCGCTAGTTTATGGAATGTGTAAAAGAATGATAGCACTAACATTCACAGAGTCCTTTCTAATGGATTATTTGTGGTTCAACAGTTGTCTTCTTGAATAAACCTATGTTTTCTCTCCATACAACATCTCACTAATAGTTCAAAATACCAATATTTTGCAGTATCCCCTCTTCCTACACTTTAGGCATGGGTACAATCTATGCTGAAAGAACATGTCACTGCAGCTTATGATGCAAAAATGACATCCATTTCTTGTCAGTCCACTAGTTTTCCCTTGTACTTTTTTTAAAAAAATAAGTATTTTTTCAGATATATACAAGGGAGGGGAGAAGCAACTAATTCAAGACACCCTATCTTCAGAAGCTATACTACTCAGAGAAAAAAAAGGAAAAAAAAAAAACAGTAATTATACTTATAACCTTCTCTTTTATTTAAGTTATTAGAACCTATGTTCTCTTTTCCAGAAGTAGCTCAGAAACTGGACAAGAAATCATCACTGACAAGAGGATTCCATGACAACAGTCCACGTGGTGGTTAACCCAACCTTTCTACTCTTCCAGGCAGAATAAAGATGCAATGCATCTTTGCTGACTCCTGACCTTTTTAAAAGGTAAATCTCCTACCTGCTTGTACATGAGTATCTAGGCTTGGTCTTTTGCAAGGCATCTTTGAAGGTTTTTTGTTTTGTTTTGTTTCGCTTTGTTTTCAGATGCCTATCACCCACAGTGATACAGTAAAACTCAAAGATTTATAAGAAAACCTATATTAGAGTTGTTTATTTTCACCACAACTACTCTTATAATAGGCAGGCAATACAGTTATGAAACGAAACTGCCAACACCTCATATTGTCTCGTTAAAGTTATGGTCTAAATTAATTATTGTAATTTATGCTTCCATTGCACATGATAGGGAAGGAGGACAGAAGGACAGAAAGAAAAGAATCAAGCACACATAGCACTGATCTGTAGGTTGACTGGTCTGCAGATTGACACAAACTGGGAGTGCACTTTTTAACTAAATGACCTCATTAAATTTTGGGACTCTGTATTTCTTGTCTTATTACTATTCTAAATATAATACTATAGCTTCTGTGACTCATACCTAGTACCTCATGATAAACTTCTTTTTGATGTTCACTGCATTAGTCATACTTATCTGTGAACACAGATGATATATGGTGTAACCTCTACACTTGCTACTGTACTCTAGAAGGAAAATATTAATATATTATTTTGTGCTGTAATTAACACTTATACATAAACCAATGCAAGTCAAAAATAATTCTTAGGATTTAGAATAGGACAATGAGAGAGAAAAAACAAACCTTCCCTTCAAAGTTATTTCACCGATACTGTTGGAGAGAATTTATTATGGCATTAACAATTCTTCTAGTTCTTTTAAGAAGTATGATGTAAAAGAAGAGAAACATGAAAGCCAGTAGAGAGTCTGTTTTGCAAGACATGAAATTAAGAGGCATAAGGAAGAGGTTATTATAGCCTTTTTACTGCTAAGAATCAAAAGACCTTGATATATCAGCTTTCTTGAGGAACACTAAAAATCAAAACTAAATACATTGATTCCCGACCAGATCACAGATCTTGGACAGGTCTTGTCAAGTCCATGTAACCTACAGCAGTATTTAAATGAGGATGTCAAGATTTAAATGAGGATGTTGATAGGCCAAGTGTCAACGGAGAGAACTTCCTTGCTGTTGGTACAGGGGCAAACTGAAAGTGCAAATTGAGCGCAACTGATGTCTGTAAAAGAAATGATGGGAAAAAATATTTCTTTCTCTCAAATATGGAGCATCTTTACTCTGACCTCTTGAAGGTTTCATATCCTTTTCCAGAAACTACATCCTATACCTTCTCCTCACCTCCTGAGAACTGCATCTTGTGAAGGGGCTAAAATGGAACTACATTTTTTGAACATTACCAAACCAACAGGATCTTCTAGGAAATAAGGCTATAAAATGACAGAGTAGGAGAAAGAGTGCAACTACTGCTCAACTTCATAACTCACACTACAAAAATAAGAGCACACTAGATCTTTTAAAAACAGGAGAGCAACTTCCCAGTGACTCAGATTTCCCTTCTCCTTATCTTGCTGGTATTCTGCTGAGATATTTGACAAATCTAAGTGATGTGAATGTTTTCAGGTCACCACACTCTGCAGGTGAAAGGGTCTTTGGGACTTGTAAGGGAATGGCACCATTTTTGCATTGATTGGCAGCTGTCAGTCAGATGGCTTTCTTGGTTTGGAACCTGAACTGACAAACTGAAGAAAATTGCAGATCAAAGCAAACATGAAATTCTATGAAAAGTTAAAAAAATAAAATGTTGCTGAGGAGGAATGAAACATTTTACTTCTTCAGTCTTCTTTTATACAGTATCAGAATCTCAGTGCGATATAATCAGAATGACCAGTGTCAGAATATTTGCCCAGATTTTGGAAGTTACCCTCATTCCCCTACTTACAGAAACTTTACACATACCATTCAACTTCCAGATGACTGCCAGAGCTGCCATGGTAGAGTCACTCCCAATGCTTTGCCTAACTAGTGAGAGTTAATGCAAAAGTATTTTACTGGAAGCAAATAGCTTAACTAGCTGAAAATAGGAATAATGTACCCCCAAATACTTTATGCGCAATAGCTTTATATATGAACAACTGGGCCTTCCTCTAAGAGATAACACACAAAGAGTCAAATGCATATAAATGTAGGAGAGTACTGAATCAGGGTCTGAGATTTTCTGAGCACGCTAACTAGCCTGCTAGGCAACACATCCCTTTCTTCCCAGTTTTGTGATTCAAATTTACGTATTTTTTTAAAGATGAAAGCAGTTAGTGAAATATATCAAAATTTATAAATAGCTGTGTCTAGACAACGACTGGATTATTTTGTTCACAAATGTCCATATTCAGCCTTCCTCACTGGACACAATGTGTTAAGTACTGGCTGCAGACCACTTTGAGATACTGATACAAAATCTCTTATAACTATTACTGTTTAAAAGAAAAATAGTTTCTTAAAGTATCATGATGGGGTGTGTGCTCCATTCAAGTTGCAATACGTCTTTAAGTGCCTTTGGGAGATTGTTTTTTATTGCACACAGTTTTCCTATTAGAAAAATATGGTATTCTGCCTAAATCCTTCCTTTACTTCACTCCATTCAGTCACTCCTTTTTGAACTACCCTAAAAAATTCCTCTCTCGTTTACCGTCTTAAAACACTTACAGATATTTAGCACATCATTCATGAATCATTATTTAGACAGGCACTCCATATTTAGCTCTTTTCCTTTTCCTCATAAATCAGGTTGTTCCAGGCCCTCAGTCATTTTTATTGCTCTTTCATAACTGCTGATAGGTACTCATAAATGAAATGTCCACAATGGCACTAAGCAAGAAAAAGGAAACATGAGACCAAGGCTGGAGTTAATAAAATAAAAATAAAACAAACCCTAACTTGGACATCCTCTTTAGTTTAGCCATCAAGTGCACATAAATAATAGCACAACAAGGCAAATGAATTACCAGAAGCTAAGGTGATGCCCATGCATACTTGCTGACATATTTATAAGCTTTAGAGAAAGGGAAATAGAAAATCATCTAATTTTAACACCTATTCCTATATTTTAAATTAATATTCTTTATGCATGAGCAGTTGCTGGTGTTCAAAACTTAAAACATCTCAAAGTAGGTCTCTTGTAAGGACAATGAACAAGTAAAGACAAAATCTGTTACTATAGGATAACATTCTGAGTCTATTTATCTTCATGGAGCTTGCAGGTGGTTTTGTGGGGTCCTTTACAGTACTTAAGATTTGCCATGCTTCAGAAAGTTATCACTTTTCATTCAAAGGCTTTTCAGGGAAACAATCACATTTTTGACAGTCAGATATGTACAATACTGCCTCCTAATAGTTTTAATTTACTAAAAGGACACCTCTTTTTCCCCCTGTTGGGCTAAAGAATGTTGGAAGCCTGCAATTAAAATTTTTATAGGTGAGATGTAAGTTTTAATGAAACTATGTACCAGACTTAATTCAAGTTTTCTCATAAAAAGAGAGCTTTTTGAAACAAAGACTGTTCTGAATGATTTGTGATAGAAAAGGCAGAAAACTTTATGGAAGTTCAAGGCAAACTGTCCGGCAGTTCAAAGAGTGTTTTCCCAGCCCATACCCATAGGGCATATGACTACAGCTTCTCTATTTCTCTGTGTGCATATATGACAATACACACATGACACACTTCTAAATGTATGGACAACAGAAGGTGTGAAGATGAATCAAGCAACATCTGTTTTTAGATTGTATTACTGTGCATTTGAAAAATAAACAGAATTAGGCAAAATTTATAGAAGCAGCTGTTTCCTACAGAAAACTCAGAAAAATATGCTAAAAATAAGCATTCTCAATATATATGAAGCTATAGCAGCTCAGTGCATGATGGCTTTACAGCCTTTGTTATGGATCCTTTATCAAGTTTATCTTAAAATCTATTTTTGAATGGTTCATAACTTGACTGTTTTAGATTTGTTTCACTGTTAAATAAAGCATAAGGGTTTAGCATGTAACATTCTTTTTTAATTTAAGTACTTTATTTAATGTGCTAAAATTCTCTATTTTGACACTGCAGGTATGTAAAATACAGAATAGTCTAAGTTTTAAATACAATAATGAAAAAAAATAGCAGATGTAAAAAAAAGCCTTGAACAATTGGTATTTGTTGCTACCTGAAAAAATGGTCTTGAGGACCTAAAATGTGCTTTTTCATTTACCTGAAAAAATGGGCCCCAAAATAACTCATTTCAAATGCAAAAGAAATGAAACATACCCCTCAGAACTTCAACTAGAGATCATGTTAGAAACTTTGCTCCTTCAAACTATTAGCAATTCATGTAAGTAAGACTCCTATAGCTGTCATCTGAACTAGCAGACTACCTTGCTAGTTTGAAGACTCTTTAAATTTGTCTGATAAAATATTTATGACTACAGTGCTTTAAGTTAAAATAGTAGAAGAAACAAGTTCATAATCTAGAATAAGTATTAAAAACTGAAGCTCTAACAATCACTTCCGATTAAGAAACTCCATTCATCAAATATTCTCTTTCAAAAGCTGTGAATAAAGAAGAAATACCTATACAGTAGGATAAAGTAAAGGCATCTGATGAAGACGGTGCAGATTGCTTAAAATAAATGATAGTCTTGGAGCTCAGAAATCTTGGCAATGATTGGTAGGAATCAGCTATGCTGCGAACATAAGAAATCATGAGGATTAAGTGTTCTGTCTATGCACGTATTCTGAAGGGCTTTTGTAATGGAACATCTCAGAGGAGAAACTGTTTCAGGTTAAAGAAAGAATACCAGTTTCCTAAGTACCACTGGTAAAATCTCTCTCACATGGGGAAGGGGAGGGCTGGGTAGGGTTCTGGTGAGCCCTATGCATTTATTTGGCTTCATATAGTTTGCAAAGTTACATTTATTTTCTGTATATTGTGCTTTACAAACAGGGACCTGAAGACCTGATGATTTAACTCTTTTCAGAGGATGAATTTTCAGAGTTTTTGGGTTACAATTCCTTGCTAACAAAGAATAAAAAAAAAGACACACATGGAGAGAAGTAAAAGTGAAATGTGGAGATGAATACCTAATTGTGCAAAGATATTGACAAGAATGCTTTCGCTTCCCTGATGTTAGGACAAAGTTCAATGAACTGATAAGAAAGGAGAGGCTTCATCTCATGAAAAAGGAGAAGAATATCTTCACATCCCCTTGAGGCTTTTAATTAAGATCAGTGGTGGTCAGTGACAAAAGTTCACAGATAAGTATAACCAACAGCAGCTGGTTTGAAGGATAAAACGGAGGTGGCAGTGAGGTGCTCGTGGGAAGGGAGATTACATTATAAATCATGAGCTTTGATGGTGGGGAATGCACTGAAATCATAAATATCTGCATGGTGAGATCAGAAGTATGGGAAACATGCAAATGAACTAAAATTTCTATTATATGGTCAAAATTATGATCATTGAAAATCAGTGGGGTACTGACTAGAATGACTAATGTCAGCAGCTACAACTTATGCAGGAAGGACAGGTAGAAAGAAAAAAACAAAAAAAAGAGAAGCATTGACTAGTATATTAATTACGTGTACAGCTGTTTTGACATACAGAATGTAGAAAGATGCATCTTCTTAAAATGGCTGGAAAATTTAAAGAAAGTAAAGAAAACAGATGCTACATTTGCTAGAGGCCTCAGAACCGTGAGCCATAGAAAGGAGTCTGTTTTCACAAAGCTGTAAAAGTAGCAAATACCATCATAGGGAGCAAAAGAGCACTATCTTCTGTGAGACAAGTGAGGCAACTCTTTTTTCTTCCCAGAGCTGGCAAGGCCTCAGCAGGAGCATTTTGACCAGTGCCTTTGGGCACCACTTCTCAAAAACATTGTGGGCCAGTAGAGGCATCCAGAGCAGAGCAGAAATGGAGAGCTGCAATCTTGGAAACCTCAGGAAACATGTCAAGATTGTTTACAACATAAAGGCAAAGACCGAGGCGGACCTAGTAACAATTGCTGCAAAGCAACTGGCCCATTACCCCTGTCTGAAAATAGGACAAAAGTAGTGGATTCAAGGTAGAAGAAGAAGGTTTCCCTCAGGTAACATAATAACTTTTAATGGTAAAGATAAGCCATGATCTGGAAACTAGATTCAAATGATTGAATGTAAAAAAACAGACTGTCAGGAATTTCATATGTAAAATTCACTGTAATTTTCTGGGTGTCCTCCAGTCCTATTTCCTATGGATATGTGCATGTTAGTAAATAAAAAAGGTCAGGGTCTGCTCTTCTGTCACAGAGGACAGTTAAAAAGGGTGCAGTTTGTACCCAAATGCTTACTTGCTTACCCTATAGCTACATTTAAAGGGTCTTTTGACAGTCCTCTCGTCCAAACTGTGCTTGCCGATTGTTTAGGAAGAGAATGGCTATTGCAGCACAAAAAATATGACAGGCACCTAGCTAAAGAGTTCAAGGATACGGACCTGAGCCAGTGATCCAGTGCCTGCCCTGCCCTGGTCGTGAAAGGTTTAATAACAGAGATGTAGCCTGCATACCAGGTCCAGTTAACTGTCTGTGTAAATAATACATGAATGAAATGAATGGCAGAAGAAATTCAGTGCCAACTACTGCAAAGTAAAGCACATGCGGAAAACAAATCTCTAATTATACAAATTCAGTGATGGATTTTAAATTAGATATTACCACTTTGGAAAGAGATTTTGGAATAATTATGGATATGAAAACACCAGTAACAGTAAAGAGACAAATAGAAAATTTGAATTCTTTTCTAATAAACAAAATAGGACATTAAACCAAAGAGGGTGAAATAGAAAATATCATTACACCATACCACATATGCATAATGCACAGAAATCTCAAATACTGTGTACACACTTCTGGCCACTTAGATATGAGGTTATGGAACTATTCAAAGTGCAAATAAAGTGACAAGGATGACTGGAAGTATGGAACAGCTTTCTACAGCTCAGGAAGTCTCTAATTCACAGAAGCAGGAAGAGATATCGGGGAAAGAACAGTCTCCTCTTGCACTCTTTCTTATATTATTTTCTTAAGCATCCATTACTGGTCACAGTCAGAGACCAGATTCAAGGATGAATAGATATCTGGTCTGACACAGTGCGATCATTCTGAAGTTCTATTTAACGTGAAAGTGCTTCCTCGTATTTGCCAGAAAATGACTTTTATCATCTAAATATGAGATTATATGGCCTTTATACATATTTTATTCTTTATGAGGCAACCACAATGATTCTCAGGTTTGGATAGTTGTCTTATAGAGAGATAGGTAGTGAAAGGAACATAATCCTATATCTGATTCATTTCATTTTATCAGAAAACAATCACACTGTACCACCCCTTTTAAAAACTGGTACTTTTCCATCAGTAAAAACGGTTTCATTTTCCATCATAACCACCTCCCATACCCCACTCCCTAACTATTGTTATTGAGAAATGGTTTTTAAATCTCACTTCTCTAAACAAAAAACTTTCTTCTAATTTATGTCTAAATTTATTCATGCCCAAATTCTTCCCATTTGTTCTTGTGTGAACAGGGTCTTTTAGATTTTTTTTGCTTGTCTTTAACCAAGCATACATATATAAACATACATATCTATATAAAAAGCAATCATACTTTCTCTCAGGCTCCAGTTTGCTACACTTAATAATTAAGGTCTTTTAATCAGTCCTTATAAACTCCCCAAAACTCTGATCATCCTAATACCTTCTGTTTGCATCTATTGCTTTTGAAAACTCGGTTCTTCAATGCAAACACTGGAACTATACCCTGTGTTCTAAATAAGGACTCAGCCATGCCTTCAAAAATAGCTTTATTACTTCCCAGTTTCTACTGGAAATCCCTTGCCTGACATATCCCAGGGTTGCATCTGTCTTTTTTATGATCCCATTACATTGGTCTTAATAGGCATTCCATGGTCAAATAATGCAAGCTACTGAATCAAGGAGCACAGAAGATGCTTTATGACTTTGAAAAATCAAGCTATTTTAATCTAGCTACATGCTAAAGAGCCTAACAGTCAGCCATCAGGTTAAAAAAAAAAAAAAACAGTTTAAAACAAAGCAAAACAAAAATGAAGTGTGAATAATCATTGGTAGGGGATGAGAATAACAATAGACAAAAAGCTTAAGAGAGGTTTTCTCTTTTCATATATTCCTCCCATGATTTGTGATTCCATCCATATGTATTCGTCTTTGAACACAGAATATTCCTAACATACTAATACACCAGAGTTGTGTTTTTTCCTTCAGTGGAATAATTGCACATTTATGCTGTCTTAAATGAGAAGAAGAATTTAGCTCACTCCATTGTACACACTTCAATGATTGGGTACTAAGAATGTCTTATTGCATTGGTTGGATTTTTTTCCTCATAAGAAACAGACGTGTGGTAGTTTGTATTTGGCAGTTAAACACCTGGTCACTAAATATTTAAAATTCTGAAATGAAATGCCTCTCAATAAGCTATGGGGCAATATATGCAAATAGTTACTTATAGTCAATCAGCATATAACAAGGTATGAACAATGTCTGTGCATTGTAATGAAGTGTTGTAAATGACCTGAGAAACTGGAAAACACCGCCAAAAATTTGAACTGTATCCAAAATAAGAATGTCTGTTTTCCCTAAAATCTGCTGAATGCAGAATGCATTAGTATCTCAGCACTGCACAGCTGTGTTTTTCTATTGAAGGAGGATAATGCCTGCTTTCAGATTTAGAAAAAAAAAATCCTTCCTATTGAGTTGGGTACCTTTATCTGCATTCAAGCTGCTGCTTATTTATTTTTAAATAACTGAGTTCTGGCAACATTTTATCCTGAATGGAACACAGTTTTAAAAGAGTTGGAAGTGCCATGTCAGGCTCCCCCAGTGGAAACACTGTACCTCCCTAAGAATGCTCTTGATCTTTTTGGCTTTTCCTCATGACTAGTCAACCAAAATTTCTTGGAGATTTTATCTATGGCCCAGTCTGTTTTCTCCCTATTGTCTGCTAAAGCCATATTAGACAATCCTGCCCTACTGCTGTACTTGTCCCCCTGACTGTCCTGGTGGAAACTCCAACTCTGCGCCTCTTCAAGGGGAGAGTCTCTTCTCAGTGAGGACGTGCCCGTCACAGTCTCCTTCATGCCTGTCTTGTGAAAATGATGCGCTCTAGCTCTAGAAGATCTGGAGAGCTCAGCAGCACAGCATTAAGGCCAGGGTTACTTGAAGAATTCAAGACACATCTCAGTCACAAGTAAATGGAGACATGGAGTGCCTGTGAATTTTTGTGGGATTGTTTTATTCCTTTTCCTTTTCTGCTCTCACAAGGAGGAGATTCACCTTGCCGGATTTCCCAAGTGTGAGAGTGCTGTTTCTCTCAGCTGGAGCTGCTTTCTGCTGGGGAAAAGTTCAGTGAACTCAGATCTGGAAAGATGACCAAAGTCTGATGAAATTACCAAGTGATCCTCAGTGCAAATTCTCTATAGGTGTGATCTTTGGTATCTATACAAAGTAGATTTTCTTCTTCTTTTGCAGAAGAGCTATACTTCTCCAGACCCCTCTTGTCCACAGAGGCTTCAGATTGCTGTAATACAGATATTCTCAAGGTACTCTGCTGGTCTGAAGTGAAAAGCAATTTCTCTTTTCAGTTATACTCCACTCCTAACAGGAGTACCTCTATTTACTTACTTACAGTTTATAATGGTGGAGAGTCCCAACTTGAAGAAGTCCATGAGTATGTGCTTAAGTCTCTCTTGGGAGTTTGCTAGAACCAAAGTACATGCTTAAAGATTCACATCTTTTTATCTTGAAGTCTTTTCTTAAATGCACTGCTGTCCTGCATTCAGGTTTGTGTGTGGAAGAAAACACATTTATAGTAGCATATAGATGGTAGGTCATTAGATAGTATAAATAAATCATCACAATTTCACTGTCTTCACTACAGCAAATAATCCAGCCTCTGAACCAGGATAATATTATTCATTTTGTTCTCATCTTTCCCTAACGATACAAGTGCTTACTTTTCAGAGAGCTGAATGTGGTTCATTTCTTTCTCATGCAACATTTTTACAGCATTTACACTTTCAGTTGTATTCTAACCAAGCAAAATTTTTATTTCATACCTTTGCCTTCTATCTGAGTGTATATTTCAGCAAAGCACAGATGCAATCTGATTACCATGTGTCAAATATGACTGCTTTTCTACTTTTTTATTAAAGCTAGGAAACCTTATTTAACTATCTTTTATCAGTTTTCTACAGGAAGAATAAAGTTGGGTTCACACAAGAGATTTGTGGTTCATTAACTTAAGCTTTTTTATAAAGTGAATTAGTTGAACTCCATTGTGGATGTATAACTCAGTTTAAATGTGGTTTATTTCAGTTTAGCTTAAACAGATTCCAATTTATGCTAAATTGAAAAATGTCTCATTTAAACTGAAGTAAAAGTAGCTGCACGACTTCATGTAATGGTTTAGTTAAATTAGTTGAATTTATTACATTTGGTTGAACCAAGATAAGAGTATCACAGACTCAAGGCTGAATTTTTAAACTAACATTTGACCTGGAAACTTTATCAATTGTAGCGGTAGATATCTGCTGTTATTGCTAATCTATTATTTTGCTACTTTGGACAGTGACTAGCAAAGGCCATGTCTGAAAAAGGCTACTGTGCAGAGCAGCTGTATTGTGCAGGTGAGTGAGACTTACCAATGTGTGACAAGGATCTGCCAAACACTATATACCAGGAGCAAGTTAAAATATTGTATTGAGGAACAATGCTCAAATACAGCAGTGTCTTTTAAAGGAAAGCTGTGTTTTCTGTAGATCCTCTTTATGACAGAGAATTGTTTTGGGAGAAACATCTTTGTTTTCTGAAGCATTTTTCAGTTGTCTTGAAGAGTTCACATTGAGAAAGGCAAACATCGCTTTGGCCCCTCTAAGGAGGGAGTCTCTAAAGTCAATGCAACATATCACCCTTATTCAGGTTGAGGAAACTCATACTCATGTAACTTGTTCTTGCTTAAACTGTATTTTTAAATAGATTGTATGGGTGCTACAAGAATGGGTGTCAGTTCAGCTGGGCAAAACATTTAGCAAAGAAAGTAATTTAGTGTATAAACAGAAGAAAGAATGAGTTTATCCAGAAGAAAGGATGAGTTTATCCCCTTAGCCTCTGCCCAGGGCTCCCAGGAATCTACCACTAGCTCTCCCTCAGAACAGGAATATTTCCTTGATGAGAAAAAGGAATTCAAACACACACTCAGGCAACACCGTATTATAACTCTGATAAATTTATAATGATATAAACTTTTGCAGAGGGACTTCAGATGGCAGACTCAAAGTACATCAAATTTTAGCCTCAACAGGCAGAATAAACAAACATTCACAGAAGCTGTAATTACTCAGATACAATGGCTGGGTACATGCTCCATTTCCACTGTTCTTTATAGTATTTTGCAGTCTTTCCTGAGCACATTAAATCTTCTGAAGTGATCAAATACCTGTAACTATCATTCCCTCAGCTATCACAGCCTGGTAATCCAGATGTCATTCAAAGTAATTCTGTGGCTGGACTGAAATGCATGTTTTTTGTGTTTATATTTTCAGTTTCATATGTTTGAAAATAGACCTTGCTTTTCAGAAAATGAAACTTTTCATCACAAAAAATGAGAAAGCACAAGTTCTTTAATATTTCCTTAATATGCATCTTCATTCAGCTGAATACAGCTTTTATGTTACCCTTTCACAGAGAATTCTTTCCCCCACTTACTTCAATTATAGCTTCAGCAGTATTTTACATTATTTTCCCACTACATATACTTAACTACTATAGAAAGTTTGAACATATGCAGCCATTTTCACATATCTGTATACATTCATATGCATAAATACACATAGACAGAAGGTGAAACTCAAAGAAAATGAGTTAAGAAACTGAAATTCTCTTCAAGGTTGAGTTGACTTTGAAGGTAACTCACTGAGTTGTGAGGTAAACCAAGTACTACATACATTTATATACTTATTTCCTTCTTAAAAAGGAAGAAATGCTACCTTGCAATCAGTTTGCAATTAATACACTACCTTGTTAGCTTGCAAGGTCTAAAGTATGCACCAGATTCTTTTTTGTTTGTCACCTACACTGTAAACCATTTTTCAGAAGTGGAGAATCTGCTATTTGGAAATTCCATTTAAAAGTATTTTCATATCAAAATAGGTATCTTCATATGAAAGTCAGAGAAACCTTTTTTGAAATATGTGCTTTTTAAGTTTTTCAAAGAATTCTTTTCAGAAAAAGCAAGCACCTCATCAGCTCTCACGCACACAAATCTTCAAATGCTGTTTTTGAGGAATTGCATTTAAAAGTATGTTCACTCATATACCAAGCATGAGAAGCTAGAAGAAAATGTCTTTGAATCTGAACTACAGCTCATCATAATCTGGTTAAAATTATCTTCAACACCACCTGTCATTATTAATGCAGGAAGAGAGGTGGAAAAATACCTTCAGCCTAGCTACATTATTGCAAATAAGGTCCATCTGCTTTTCACTATTCTGCCATATAATAATAGGAGCTATATTTGTGATGGATTTAGGATTTTGCCTGTAGTAGATGAATGTGTAACTGCTTTTACTAAAAATGCTCCTCTTTGAGGGTGTTCTATCATCTTTGCGGGTGTTCTATCATCTTTGCAGTCTTTATACCTAATTTTCAGTGTGGAATCCTCAGTTGTTGATGTATTCCATTGCTAGGTAAAAAATGATTTTTTTCAATTTTTCACATTCTTATATAGACTTTTTATATTCTTCTTACATATAAATATATATAATACTTTATTTAGGATTTTGTGTTAAATTGGGTACCTGCTCAGAATCTGATTTAAGACATAATGGGCTGTAAGGTCATTTTATAATAGCCACGGTACAGTATTCAAACTCTCCATCCTTGAAGGAAACACCTCCAAAAAAGAAAATCCACAGGAGCAATACTTAATTTCTAAAAGGTAAAGCGAGGGCGCTTGCTAAAACAAATGAAAAGCAACAGCTAAAAGGATAAAATGCTTGTGGTTAGCATGGTAGTGTTCAAACCATAGCATGGAGGTTCAGAATAAACAAAGGATATGCCTACATTATCTTATGATATGGTGCATCAGCCCGGGGCCGTGGTATGACTTACTCTTGTCCGTTGTCCAAATCTGTGTACAGTGACTTTGTATGTCCCAGAGGGACTATGACTGTCAGAACAATAAAAACCTATCAGTTTCAAACAGAACAAAAAAGTGGAAGAAGCTATCAGCAATAAGAAATAAAATACTAGAAAGTATAATTAGTGTCCAAATTAGGTGAACAGAAAGAATAGAGTATCTGAGAAATTAAATAGAGAAGCATGACAACACAGGTCAAAAGAGATTTTAAGTAAGAACTTCATAAATGCTTTACACTAAAAAAGAGCCTTTTTCCTAAACACATTAGAAGAGTTCAATCAGCCAAAAAGTCTGCAGGGCCTATGGATAATGAGTGTGTTGTACGAGCACTCCAAGAAGAGAAGATCACTAATTCTTTCTAATGGTGTTCACCACAGGGATTATTTTTATTTTGAGACCTAAGTCTAAGATTTCACAGACTGGAGAGTCAGTAGAAGAGGTTTTAGAATAAACTAGAAGTGAATCAATACATGAAAGCTGAATAGAAACAAATCACACATACTTGATGATATTCACTCAAGAATGAATACCTGACTATTCAGAACTTTTCCTAATTTCTACAATACAAATTTTTTTAGGGTAATCAAAACTGGAACTGGAACAGAGCTGTAGAAACATACTGCAATGCTAAGTAATTGAGCAACAAAATGGCAGAGTAAATTCAGTGTTGTCAAAATGCAAAATAGTGCACCTGACAGTAGCTTTCAGCTTAGGTATTTCTAGTCCTTCTAGTCTAGAAAGAGCACTTGGAAGATGGTTTTGAAAAATCTCAGCTCAATACTCAGAGAAACTTAGACAAATAAGATACTGGAAATTATTAGTAAGGAAACAGAGAACAAACCAAAATGTCACTATGCTGCTTTAAAGCCACGGTGCAGCCCCATCATGGAAAACATGCACAGTTCTACTTACCAAATCTGCACATGTATGAAGTTGAAAGAAGAACTCGAAAAGATGCAGAAAAGGGGATAAGGCCAATCAGATGTGTGGGATGGCTTCCATAAGAGGAGAAGCTATGACTGAGAGGGGAGAGATTGATAGGAAATGACTCCACAGCTGAGAGAAAACACGGCCAGAGGAAGACATTACAGATGTCTAGGCAATCACAGACATGATTAAAGAGTGCATAGGAAATTATTTTTTTTACTACTTTCTCCTACTAGGGATGCCAAATGAAATGATTAAGCGCATGATTTAAAAATAACAAAAATTAAAGGACTTTTTCTATGCTCCACACATTTCAGTTGTAGAATACATTCATACCAGGTGTTTTGAATGCCAGATTTTTAAAAGGATTAGAAATGTGATCAGAGACATTTATAGAAGAAACATTCACTATTGGCTACTGAACAAGATAAACTGGATGCAAGTTCCGATTCAGAAAGTCCTTAAAATATTGATTAGCAGAAGCTGTGAGGATACAGAAAGAGAAATAAATCTTTCTATTTGTTCTGCTGTAATATTCTTTACCTAACCACCCTCTACTGGCCATCATCCAGATATAATACAGGAGACAAAATGTACGTTTGCTGAGACTTTTGGCCTTTCTGATACCTTATGCTGGTTAAAAAAAAATAAAGAAGTAAAACTGATTATTGTCAGAAAATGTACAAGAGGTAATAAAGGGCTCCAATTTTGAAGACGCGGAATGCTCTTATCTCTCACTTAAGCTGTGTAAAGGTACCACATTCACTAGAATGAGTGTTATGACAGTGGTTGGAGTGGCCTTACTAATAAGTAGCATTGCTTTCAAAGTCTGGTAGTAGCTGCTTCCAATCATATTAAATACTCACCTATCAGGAAAGAGATTTTCCAAATTTTCCTGCTCCCAGGATTGCCACTGAATCATTATTCTTTCTCCTTGCTTAACATGCACTCCTAAACTTGTTCAGCAAGCAGCACACCTCCTAAAGAGTTGTAACTATAATTATTATGATGCACATTTGTAAAATTCCCATCCCGTTGTATCTGGGATCCTTGTATGATTTAAAAATGCACAAAACGACAAGTGGGCATTTTTCTCTTTGATAGTGACAGTATACTTTACTATGTGATCCATTGCAGCAGGTGAACTAACTCCCTGATCAAAGAATTGATCAAAAACTGCTGGGAACCTAAATGGCAATGGATGCAAAGCAAAAAACTTGAACATAGCTCACAGCTTATGTCATATTCTAAAAGTAGTCACTCTTGCACTTGCCCAGCAAGAATCAATTCCAAAAATGTGAGCCCACCACTATGAATAGGATGTGTGACTTCGAACTAGGTAACTAAACATAGGAAACATGGCTATGCAGAAACTGAAAAGCTGTCTCGCAGGAAATGGGATGTTATACAGTTAGGGTTACGTACAAGCACCTTGAATTTTGCCTTAAGGTTAATCGGTAGCTGTTGGAAAACACACAGGACCACCGAAATATGTGCTTGACATTCTAGCCTACTGAGAAGGCTAGCAATCTAGTCTGTGTTAGCTGTTGCTACCATGCAAATAACTTGTTGCAGTAATGAGTTTCTTATAATGACAAAAGCAAGGCCAGCTCATGTGGAAGGAATGAAGAGGATCTAAGTGCCTGATCAGGCTCTCTTATTCACCAGTTTCCATCTTTAAGCTCTTGAAAAATCCTGCAAAATTTTGTGACAAGGACAACTACTTTAAAGGGATATTCTTTCATCAATATTTTGTTTTTAAAACTAACAATTTGCATTTAATTACATTCAGGTGCATCAGATTTAAATAGGGAATATGCAACAGCCAGTTTCCTTTGGCTTTATGCCTGTTATATGAATTTGCATTACTAGGATTGACATTATTCTGGTATAGTAAAAAGGCTTTGTGTAAGGATAGATAAAGTAAACTGAAATGATATGAGGAGTTCTAAATGGTAAGTGAGTAGTTTCATGACAACAACCTACTAAGCATTAGATACAGAGCTTTCTTAATACACCTTAATAAATTCTAAATAGCACCACTGGATTAACTAAATTTACACCACAGAATGATGAGTTACTCACAATTTATTCTGTGAAGAGTGAAAGACACCAAACCTAATGTTATCTGATGTCATTTGAAACAAAACTTTTTCCATCTCAAGCCCTGAACAATTACTCCCTTTCATAAATCCACACTGCAAACTCAAAATATGCTGTTCATATCCTAACAATACAACAATTATCTTCTGCACGTTTCAGGTCTCTTCTGCAGTGGTGTCAAAGAAAAAGAAAACACTGAGGGAGGATAAAGTACATAGAAAAAGCTGAGTTTTCAACTGCTAAAAAGAGGTTATCTTGCAAAATCAGTAGGGATTTCTCTACTGACTTTTGAAAGCTTTCCAGTAGACGCGAGACAGCAAAATAGGAGATGATTTTGGTTTTGTTGATCTTGTTAAATTGAGGATGCTCTATCAAATGCTGCTATTAGAAACCATATTTTAAAGCAGTTTCACAAAAATTAGAAGTTTTTTTGTTCACTATTTCACATTTTTTGAGGGAAAGAACACATAATTTATAACCACTTTCATTAGTGACTGAGACACAAAGAGGATACTGAATTAATTTAACTTCATGGATTTAAAATACTGCCAACTTCATTGAAGCACTTTTAGAAGAAATCATTATTTTAACCTTAAACTTTGGTGAATGCTCTCTATCTGATTTCTGCTACTATGCATATGTGAGTGACAGAGCAGAGGTTTGCTCTAGTATATTCCCAACAGTATAGCCATTACCCGGGTCACTCTCTGTGGTTTGCTGTACACTACAGGACTTATCCATAAGGTGTAAAAAGACTTTTTTTGATTGTCAGGATCTTACTTAGATGATAACCACACCTAATAATGCTCAGAAAATCTATCAGAACAAAGATTACACACGAAATATTTTTAATCTAAAATCTGTTTAGAAAATAAATTCACTAATTTCTGTAATTATTACTTACTACAACTCACAGCAGATTCTGTCACATAAATACAGAGATTGCTCTAATGGATCAGGTACTCTCTCTAGTCCTCTATCTAATCTATCTTGTTAAGTATTTTTTTATTTTAAGATACAACCAAACTAAAAAAAATCATGTCAAAAAATCAGGTATAGAAAATTGTGTCTCTGCTGGAATCATTATTTCCACAATTTCCAGGTATTAGTCTTGTACATGAGTAGGTGTTATATCTTTATCATTTTTTATCCTACTGAACATTACTGAACTTTATCATTTTCTAACTAAGTTAATGTATATTATTTTGCTAAACCAATGTCAATCTTCTGACAAGCCTCAACTACTGAACTTAATAACTCTTTTAGGCTATCTGAGCATTTTCTTCATACCTCAAATTTACATATCCTAGCCTATTATAAATAATACATTTTATAATGATATTAAATAAGATTTTTTTATGACAAGAAGACAGTCTTCATTTAAATGAAGATAGACCAGGTCAAACTTCACTTTGCAGATAACTCCACTGAACTTTCTATTCAAAATGGAACAGTTCCTGCACAAGCTGTTAGGAAGACCTACCCTACAAAGCCAAAACAGCTGTGCATGTAGGGTGTGGGGCTGAAAGGTGGGAGACCCAGCTTAGGTCCTCAGTTCTGAGTCAGAGAAGGAACTTAGCATAAATGCCTCCTCCTGGGGTAGGATCTGAGCCACAGAAGTATCCAGAGGATGATGGCTCTGATATTGATCAATTAATCTGTCTTCAAGCTGTGAAATACTGAGCCGATGAAAGTTTGATAAAAACTGGTGTTGTCTCATTAAAAAAAAAAGTAAGTTTCAACTACTAAACAACTTCTGATGAAAAATCTTTTCTCACGATAAAAAGGCCTAACTTTTTTATCACAATTGGCATGAAATAGCAGATACCAAAGTTTGGATCAGGAGTGAGCAGAGCGTTTTGAAACCTGTGGTGTCTGCAGCCTCCAGATTCCTCTTTAAATGAGGCCAACTGCAATGCACTGTTTTATGCAGGCTAGGTGAACTCAAGCTTCAGTCATGATAATGAGGCAGTGCTATGTTTGGAGAGTTTAGTCTTGTAATGGATCCTACATAATCTGATTGCATACATGTACTATAAACCAAAGTATTTATGGGAAGAAACATACACAACATATATTTCTTTCCATGAGCCATCTAATATCACCCAGTTGAAGCAAAAAAATAAGAAATTAGTTCCTTACTTCAGAGTCCTACTGAGTTACAAATGACAAACAACTTTTTATTGTGCTCATCTCCACCATGACTTCACTGAAGGTTTCCATTCACCCTAATAGCAACAGTCTTTAATCAATGCAGTGAAGACAGTGGATTCAATATTGCCATCTGTGGATTCATATCATCACTCTGCTAGCTGTTTTTCTTTTCTGGCAGGCTTCAGTCACTTCATTTTCTCATATTTCTGGCTCAACAGTTCAGAATGAAGCAAGGCTGTTGTTGCTGCAGGAATTGTTCAAGGTTTTCTCTATAAATTTCTTTTGCTTACACTGTGTAGATTTCATATTTATAAGCATCAATGGCTATTTTTCTCCCTGCTTTTCTGAAGTCACGGTATTTATATGCAGGATTTTGCTTCTGAGGCTTCAAGGCAAGCACATTAAAGTGACTGCCACACAGTAAATGTAACATCAGATTTACATTGGATTTTCAGGTGTTTACGATTTAAATTAGCAGGAAGGTCCCTCTCAGAAAACTGACAATTCTATATTGTAATACAGATTCCTACAGTTCCTCTTTAATATGTCATTTTTCAATAACATATCAAAATCCCACAGGCCATTTTTTATTTATCAGAACAATAACTTAAGTAGATATCTCAATCATTCCTCTTTCTTTTAGGATTACCCTACAGATCTCAACCAAATGGCAAACACACAATGTTCTACTTCTCAGAAATCAGTGACCGGCCTAGCTATGGAAATGAAGCATGGTATATCTAATTAGTGTGCTATAAGGACTAAAACTATTAATGAGATTTATTGTCCTGTCATTTTATTACAGATTATTGTACATTTCAACAGAATGAGCTATCCAAAATGAAACACCGATGTGACATATCCCTCGCTGAGAAGTAAACATGATTTTCTGAAAAGATACATTTTTTTATGTCAGTATGCCAGGTAACTCCAGCTAAAAACTCATAAAACCCTAGTCATATTTTACACTAAGCACTTCTAGTTCTGTGTACAGGAATTAATATACATTTAGTAGGTGTTTTTTAAAAAGAAAATAGGATGAACTTATTAGACACATCAATACATGCTGCTGATGTTCAGGTGACAAATAGCAGAAATAGGTGGTAAATTCCATCTGCCTTAGAGTTTATATATTGATTTTTTTTATAGCACCCATCTCACTAAGTGAGAATTATACATACAGCTTCGAACACTTCACCTGCACTCTGCCCACTACTCCATTTCTTCCAAGATTACTTGTAACATATCACACCTCTACACAGTGTGAAATGTTTGCCATTTTTATTTCTAAAAACTGTCTGCTAAGGATGTGTTTCTTTCTTCACTGAAAAGTTACACTAGTTTAAAAAGCAACACAGGCTATGTTGAAAGCTAGAGCAGGGAACAGTTTTAGGTTTGACACCTTGTGACACTATATCTAGAAACAGAGGCTACACACATTCCTAAAGGGAGGAGAATAGCTTCTAGTGGAAAACCATCATCTCCTTTTGAAAAGTCTAAGGATGCTGTATTTCTGTTGTTCTGAAATAGCTGTCTCTGCAGTGATACCTGAATTACCCAATAGCTAGCAGGAACTGTTTGGTCTCTGCTGTGCAATAATTCTTAGTAAATAATACGTTGGCTTCAAGGAAGTCTGTGGAAACTGTACCTATACCATAACTCTCCAAATTTTATCATTTGCATTACTCTCACCCATGCAGAATGTTTTTACTAATACAATAATGACAGTATGATGAGTTTTTACGTATAGCGACCTGAAGAACTCATGCTTCACCATCTCTATGTTGCAGGAGCTCAGAACCATTTAGGTCAACCATCCTTGCATATTCTGTATACTGACACATGAAGAGCTCTGTTTTACAGCTACTTAGTAGCTGTAGCTGCCAGGTGTTGCAGTTCTGCATGCCCAAACGGAGCATTGAGAAAACACAGCTTTCATTCTGTAGATGGTATGTATCAGGCCTGCACTATAACATTTGAAAAGTCAGATCTTTTCAGTGCATTTATCCTCACTACATACTAGGAGATAGTCTGGTATTATTATTTATGTTTTACACACAGGAAACATGGGCACAGGGAGACTAAGATGTTTTACCCAAGATTTGATAGAATTTCTGTAGTAAGCATGAAACTGAAATGTATTGCTTAACTTCCAGGACCAATTCTTGAACCATACTCTTAACCTTGGAAAATTTATTATATTCTCATTAAATTCAATGAGCAAATTGCTACTGAATATAATGCCTTTACTTACATTATTCCTATTCATGATACATGCCATAGAAGTTTAGATACAAAGTGGGGATGTTCATTTCAATGCCTTTAAGCCCACTTACTTTGTTTAGTAATAAACTCAGTTTTAATACCAATTAAGCTCATTCATAGGCAGACATTAGAACTTGAGTTTTGTTGTGTTATGGACCCAGACTAGGCTCTCCAGTATTGTCTAAATGTCTCCATTCCAGAGAATGGCATTTGGCAGCTAGTCACTTATTCATATGTGATGCTACTAGGGAAGAATTGATGCCCTAAGTATGCAGGGGATCATTGCATCTACCTCCTGTCAACATCTCTCCCAAATGGCAAGGACACTTTGCTTTTATACTTCCTGGCTGCGAGGATGAGGCGGTTGGCAGTAACTCAGCTGAGATAAAAGGGAAGTAGTTCAGACAGGGCAGGCAAGCATAAAAGAAGATGCTGTCTCCATCTTTTACTGGGAAGAGATTTAATTCCCCATTAATACCCTAGCTATTCGAGGTGGTGATTTGGAATCTCACAGTGAGATCTGTGGCCAAATGTCAGCGCTTAAACCATGTGTACTCTGGAATTCTTCTAACAATCTCTCCTTAAATGTAACCTGATACAAATTAAGCAGTTCCACTATGACTGTGCTGCTGTAAAGTGCTCTATCTTAAAAAAGCCTCGCATAACATTTTGATGGCTGAATATCCAGCATTGATTTGAGTTTTCAGCTCTCAGACAGGAAAGATGGACTCTCTCCACACATTTACTACCCAACCATAGGAAGATCAAGTGTCCTTTTCTTTATTTTTATTTTTTAAACATAGACCAGTTTGGGATGCTTTGGAGCAGACCACGAGCAGGCAGGTACCCAGTGATTCCTCGCTGGCGCCTCCTCACAGCCTTCGGCAGTCAGCAGCTTGCAGACTGATATGCTCCCATGCCCCCAGGCCCTGACATGCTGCCGTGAGGCTTGGAGACTCTGCACAGCGCTTATAAACTCCTGTTCAGGCAACACTTCCTGCCAGGGAGGCAATAAGAAAACTTGGCCCTGGCAGGGGGCAATAAGAAAACTGTCAGTGATTGACAGAATCTCATCCTTCATGTTCCCTAATCCATGGAGCCACTGGGCTGGTTCCTCTTCTTATTTAGGCCCTGGCCCTGCATCCTACCGTTGCCCCCTTCCCGTACAAATGCACTCCTACACCAGGGGAGGGCGCCGCTGAGGCTGCTAAGGTTTTCTTCCAGGAATTTATGGCACAGTGACTTGAGATGTGATTCATTGAAAATCTCCCTGGAATCGCACTGCAGTGTAAACCGGTGTGAGGGAAGAAAGTAGTTCATTTTTATATGTATGTTTTAAGGAGATCTTATCTTAAGAAAATTACTAGTAATTTACTATCAACTGCTTTCATTGAATTTAATCTCTCTTGTCCTGACTTTACCTTTTCATTTCTTATCTGAAAGTGCACATACTTTTCAGTTCAATTCAGTTTCAGTTCAGTTCAGCTATGATATAAACAGTTTAAATTTATTTAGTATGGACAATTATGCTGCAGTTAACATTGAGATGAAACAGCTGAAAGAGCGTTCAAACTATTTTCAGCAGTAAAATGATTCCTACAAACATACCTCATTGGAAAGAGCTACTTGGCCAAATTTGCTAAACAGCCTCTTTACAAAGGAATATAAATAAATATATGTCTTCTACTGAGAGAAAAAAGATAGCTGTTAATTGCAATTATCTAATTATTTTGCATCAGCATTGTCATAGACATGCAAATATGACAAGTTTTTGTTTCTGAAAGTAAATGAGCGAATGCACAGTGGCAACCAAAAGAAGTCTGTTTTCTACACATATTACTTGATAAAAATGTCTACCTGTGTCCTATTTTAATTTAAAAAAACAGCATAACTACTTATATATTCACATACAGTATTTAAAATGAAAAATAATACGGCTAGCTCATCCAATTTTATAAAGGCATAATTTAAATTTTATGGATTCTTGAATTAATATTTTTAGACTATGGTGGTTGTGGTTATGACATATTTTAAAAGCAGTGAATGAATAGAGAAGAAAACTGCATTGCATTTATTTTGCCTGCTGGAGAAAAGCTATATTAGTGTCTGAAGGCAAATTGCTTCTCATAAAATACTTTTCTTAATTTGGGGGTCCTCAAATATTAATTTTCACAGAAAGTAATTTTTTCTTTTATGTCACCTTAGCATGATTTAATAGGCTAACTGGAGCCTCTGAAGCAGTTTCTGTGGCCAAAATTCAACAATTCGTGTGGAAAGTCTACTTTTTCAGGGTAAAATAGCATGGAAGGATTGCCTACAATTTTATCATGTAGAGAATTTCAACTGATTTCTTCCCTCTTTCCCCAGTGAGCAGTTTGGGGAAAAAAAGAATCAGCTACTTTTAGCTTGGCTAATTGGAATTTCATCCGAAATCTGATGCAACTGAAAATCAGTCCATTTAGTTAGTTAGTTAATCCACGTGGCATTACTCCAATCAATCCTGTAAAATAATGGTCATATAAGGTAACATGTATGCCACAAATTACACTGGGGCTGTTTCATGATCATGGTTTTACTGATGTCACCATCAGCATATTGGAAAGCACTGCTGATCTGAATTACTTGTGAGTTACTTCCTGGGGAGAATATTCTCCTATCTGTAGCTTGTTACAAAAATTTTGGTCTCATTCATATGACTATGGTACATCAGCTGACAACTGAGAGTAGCAGACATCTATTGGGAAAGTTAATCTACTTAGAAGGAGTATAGTTCTAAAATATGAAAAATAATTGTTTATATTAAAAACAAATATCTATAGAATGACAACTATATTACCAATTGTTGGTTTATAGCATCCATTTGCTCATCTGAAAAACAGAATATGCACACAACAGACATCACTGTGATGTTATAAGAAAAACCAATGCACTAAAATTAATGGAATTAGCTTTTCTATGAGTGCTTCATTCTGTCTAGATATCTATCCTGCAAAATGATATTAGCAGGAAAACTGAATAATACTGAAGCTTGGCAGAGTTTTTATTTGTCCATCTGAAGCAGCCCAGGCAGACAATGCCAGATACTCACGTTCTTTCATTCTCAAATTGATTCCTAGATTTGAATCAAATATATACCTATTGCATAGTTTACTTTCATAGCATAGACTGTTGTCTAGGAGACCAAAACAACATTCATTTTTTTCCTTTCACCACACTAGAAATTAGTCAGAGCCAGTATGTTTGACATGCTGAAAGATCACAGATAGGCCCCTGGTGACTCTTTTAGGGAAGATGCTATATAAATGTATTTTGTTGTTACTGCACTGAAGAGACTGTTTAAATTCTCCATTGCTCATAGGTTAAAAACAGCACTTTCAGAGACACAGATCTTATATCTCAAGAGAATGAGTAATATATTGATTCCTCAATATATAAATTTTCCCCAATATTGTACTACTTTACATTCATGTGCTTTGAGGCAGATAATTCCCCTCTCATTTTACCAATTTAGAAAACAATACATTTCTGGCATATAATATTTTATTCTTATCAAAATATGTGGTTATATTCCACACATCCGCATCTATTTTTACTTTTCTTATAGATCAGTTGTATGCTTCTGATGCTGGACAGATGTACCTATAGAGTTTGAAAGAGGTGATGCTGGTTTAATGGAAATGATTTGTTAGGGAGATCAGCTTCTGGAAGTGAATACTGAGTTTAAATCCCAAGAAGATATTAAAACTTCTCAATGTTTCATTTAAGAACAATAAAAAAAACCAGAAACAGAAACACTTGAATTCAGTTCTAGTTACTCACTGTAGGTGAAAAAAAACAAAACGAAACTAATAATCTGAACACAAAACTTATCCTGAGATGTAGTACTGCTCCTGTTTAAGCATTCATTCTGAGAGTGGTAGGTTTTGTTGCTCCTTCTTACCATGCTGTCATTGTCTGTTGCTGTCTCTAATACAATATTCACTAAACAAGCTCTGTATCACATGAAGTCACTTCATGTTAATTTTCCCAGAAGGGCGTAGTTATTATATTTCATGTAACATAAAAGTGCCATATTCTCAGTAGTATGACTGTCCTTTGGATTAGCTGAATCTGAATACATAGAGTAGGCCATGAGGTTACTATATTTTTATTTCTGAAACAGAGTCATGCTTTCATGCTTCAGGTTAATCTGATCTATAAAAACTACATTTGGTAGGTTTCTGAAACACATGCAGAAAAGGACTAAAACTTGAATTTTCTCCTTTTTCCACGTTTCTCCATTCTGATGAAGCAATCACAAAAGTGATAGGCATGTGTGTGCTAGAGAAGCATAAATGTGCTAAGACTTTGCTTTTCCTGCTAATATTTTGCATTTGTCAATGCTGTGTCACAGAGGTTGCTGAAAAAAATAATTTTGGCTATATTAGATAATCGGTGAAAGTTACATGCAGCTGATAAGGAAGGATGTCCTCTGATACAAACAAATACACTGAAGTCAGTGGAGCTCTATGTGCAAGTGTTTTGTAACACTTTCAGAAATGTGACAGAACAGGATTTCAAACACTCCAAAAGAAAGAGAGGAAAAAAAAACTTGAATGAGGTCACAGCTTTTCCAGAAATACAATCTGACTGTCTTGTGAAATTCAAGATAGTGCTAGCTTTTATGTATTCTTTCTAACCATACAATGATTTGTCATCATAGCATTCAACAGCACTAGTCAATACATTTTATCCATGAATGTAAGTATTATAAAACATATTATTTCAACTTTTGCATGTCTGACGTTGCACATTTGGAGATGTCTTCTGACTGAAGTGTCCTATCTGCTAACGGAATTGCCCGGAATGAATAACTTCAGGAGGAATGAAGTATGTGACAGTCGCTTGTGCAGAATTCGCAATTTTGTTTTCTTAAATGAGATTCTCATAGTATTTATTATAGAGTTTGGAAATGACCTGAGGAAAATCATCTTTGGTGATGGAGAGAACAAACTGAGTGTCCATGCTGTCTCAGTTCTGATCTTCTGCTGTGTGCAGAGTAAGAATGGCCATTTAAGCCTAATTGTGATAAATTATGTTCTTTATTATTAAAGATAATGGGGGATTACTAACTAACAGGTAATAACCCTAAAACACTTGTCTAATAGTGTTTAAAACCTCGGGTTAGATTTAAATGACCATAGACATGAGATGCCAATGCTCCATCTACTATACTATTGTTACAGTATTCACATTTAGATACAGAATTAATTTTGTGACAGTGTAAAACATTATTTGCATAAGTATGGCTGACTCAGCTGTCTTCTTACTGCACTGTTAGTTTTCATTGGAATATAACTGTTTTGAATCTATGCTATGAAAGACAGAGAAGCAAGGAATGCTTTTGCATTTTTGTGTATGTCCTCCTTTTCTTGTTTTCAATCAGTCCTCGTAGCAGACAGCATAGTGAAATATGCAAGAATTTTGAAATCATCCAAGTATAAAGTGCACAGTCATATTGTTGATATTATTTGCATACTTCCTTCCATATGAGAGAAAAACCCAGCCAAGAGAGAGCATTCATTGCTGTTCGATTGATCAAATAGCAGACATACTAAAAAATCCCCCCAAACCTTCTAATTGGAAAAATCATTGTCATTAGTCAAAAATACTCATTAAGTGTATCTGATTGTCATAAGAATATTTCTGGGAAACCTCCCCAAATTTTCAACCAAAACCCCAGTTTCCAAAAATCATATTTCCAGTCCTTCACTGGGAAGACAAAACACTCCCCTATGAGTTTTAGCAAACAGACTGTTTCTGTCAAAATTCTCCATAGAGACAAAAATGACAACACAACAACCAGCTGTACTCAGTAGCTCTAAAAACATGTCACCAGTATTGGAACATGTAGAAGCCAAAATGTAAGGACCCTTTTTTCAAAATTTTCATCCAAAGGATTAAATGACTTTCACAAAGTCAAAGAACAGCAAAGTTGTAAAAAGAATACAGAGCTTTGTTTCCCAACACCTTTATGTTGCACACACATTAATGAAAAGGATTTTTATGCACAAATGAGGAAAGTCATTATAATGGGGAAAACTCTACACATTAGAGTTTCACTTTTGCACGTACTGGATCTCATTGCAGTGAATATACATAAGTAGAGGGAACTTGCCAAATCCCAACATTACTACACAGAGAAGTTGAAGTTACTTTGGAGGATATCATGATTTTAACTGGCTTTTTCATTTCCAGTTTTGCTGATGCATATTTTAGCTATCCCCTGTATTGCTTCACACCTCTGTTACATCTAATTTTTATGCATGTTTACTGACTCTTACATTCTGTTCCTAAGTGGCAGATTTTTAGCTCTGAAGCAGTCTGAAACATATACTGCTGAAGATTGCAGGCTCCATAAGGAAGGCATGCAGTGTAATTCAAATTGAAGTTGTCATTCAAGAAGTACAGTGATTTTTATGAAAACTACAGATAAAGTAAATTTAAAAATATATTTTTTGTAAACAGTTTTATATACTACAAAGGGTTGAGTGAAACTTTGGGAATCAGCAAGTTCCTGAATAAATAGCATAAATATTTTATTTTTGCTAACAATCTCTCATGTAAAAATTACTTTTAACATCTTCAAACAATTATGTCTTCATCCCTCTATGCTTTCCCTATCCCAATTTTTTTTTCTGTTAGTGAAAAAACAATGATTTCTCTGGAGCGTTGTGCACCACAAAAAAGTAAACATGTTCTATCAGTAATAAGGTTTCTCTCAGTCAATTTCATCATGTAGCTGGATAAATATTTTCTGATATTATATTTTATACTAAATATACATCAGAGTAGTCAGCATTTGAGCTATTAGACTCTGTGATCTGAAGTAAATAGTTATACCTATGCAGCCTATTGGAATAAATGCTCCCTTGCAATTTGTGTGCAAATCCTAGAAGTCTGTCTGTGCACTGAGCAGAGAATATGATAAGGATCAAGAGACAAATTTGTCACAGATTCATATACTTGTGCTGACAGTTGCTATTTGCTTCAGTACAAATTCAAAAGGCATTTTCAGCTGACTAAAATTCAACTTAGTATTTCAACTTTCAGGACTATGGAACACAACAGGATTTTGGTTTGTCATGGGTAGCATCATTTAATGATTCACATTCCTTTTCCTAATTACACACTCATATTCTCAGGGCATGTTTTTGAGATTGTAATTTGAAACCAGATTTAAAGAACAGGAACTTACAGGTGTTTTGAAATGAGTCAAGCACAAGCAGACTTTGCTGCAGTTTCTTTTAGACTACTTTCTGCTAAAGTTTATCATTCCTGAGTAACAGAGCAATGACATACTGAGAATATTAATAATCTGCTAAAGTTTTAGATAAAAGGACTAATGTATTACTTTTTTTTCTTCCAGTCCCTCTTTACTGTAAAAGGCACGGCCTGCATGATGAGACTGGTGCTTGTTAGCTACTCACGATGTGTTAGCCACTAATGCCTGGCTCTCAACTCCAGATCACCTTGGCATTCCTAGAGGCCCATCTTCTCCAAAGCAGTCACAAGAATTGAGGTCCCTAAACCCTAAAAAACAAGATGATCCAGATTTTGATTTTAAGAGCACTGAAGTGAATCTTGGAAATCTGCTGCCTTTACTGGAGCCAGTCCAAAACCATAACAGGGCAAATGAAGAAAGCAAAATAATTTTCCCCCTTAAGGAACTGAAGAAAGTGATTCTATCTCACTGTGATGAAAGTAATACAAATTAATGAAAGAAAAAAGGATAAGCTTTGTTTGATCTTGTGTTTTTCTCCTATGTGGAAAAAATTATCTCCAGGGGCTCCTCTGAGCAGACCTCCCCATTTTACATCACTTGCAAAATAGCCTGATGGTACTGGGATGAAAATGCGTGTCATTTCACTCAATCACCTGTTATGTGAATAGGTTTGGAAAACAAGTTCAAGGCTGATATGCTGAGCAACTGGGCTACCCACTCTGATAGCTTAAATCACATTAAAAGGAAAAACCCCGAACCCTCAAACTTTACATGGTTTGATAACATGCACTTCTTTTTTTTCTTATAAGGGACAGGGCAAGACAGTTACCCTGATGATTTAACACTGCTTCTTCTGCTGCCAACGAAACCAGAAAAGTAAAATTGCAACTACAAAAACCAAGCATATTAAACAAGCACAGTTTATCTTCCCCCAAATCATTGCACTAATAGCCTTGTCAGCTGCTAGTAGTCAAGTTTTATTCTTTAATGAGTGTCATGAATTAAGAAAAGTGAAAATTCTAGACTAAGAGGTAATTACCATTCAGACGAATTTTCAAAACCATAAAGAAAATGAATGAATGAGCTGTGCTAAGAGATTAATACAATTTAAAAAAGTATGATAACACAAGATAGAAAAGCAAAGCTGAAGAAAAGAAACAACAGAAGAGATCATAAACACAGTAGATCTAGTATGAAAATGCATCAGAAAAAACAAAATACACATCATAAAGAAACCACATATGTTCACTATTAAAGACCCTGATCATCTGAAACAAAGATAGCTGGAAAATATCAATACAAATTTTACAGAATTAACTCAGACGGAATAAGACTGTTATTCTCTTACCTTAGCCTGAGTTCTTCAAAGTGTAGGATAACAAAGTCTAAACAGAACATGAAGGATCATCAAAAGCTCAGAATAAGATGGAGGAATTTCACAAAATGCAGTAAAACTGCCAGAAATGCACAAAGGCAACACAAAACATACCAAGATCTTTGATGAAATATTTTCCGTTGAAAAATGCTCATTTACTATGATAAAAATGTTCTGGGAGAATGTGAGAAATTCAGAGAGGCCTGCTTTAGACAAAAAACAAAATATTTTTCTTCTTTGTTTTGAAATGTAATTGAAGCACTGTTTTCTTTCCTATTGCAAATTATTAATAAAAAATTAAAAGGTTGAAAAAGGAAACAAAATGTTCAGCCAAGATTTTTAAATGTTCTCATTCTATTTCCAACAAAACAAACTTCTCAAAATACAGTAGGAAAGCGCTGAAATTCCAGGTCTCTCAAAGTTCTCGTTATATATGATGTGCACAACCAACTTAGTAAGAAAGAACAGATAAATCCTATAAAGAACCCGTAACTCCATTGATAATGATGAAAACCTATTTTTAATAGTTAAGAGCTATAAGTAAGAACAGTCATAGCTGTTTTAGGTGAGATCTCAGGTTGGATAATAAGACAGTTAGGATAGTATATATTAATATGGCCCAAAGTGTACCATAGATGCAGAGACACTATACTATTATTGAAATCAATTTTGGGTAAGATGGCCTAAAAATACTTCTCAATAGTTTAGTTGGAGTTAAATAATTATTTCCAGATACAAGCAAGAAGGAAATAAGTCACACTACCTTCAAGCAAGTCACTGAAGAACTAGAAGTTGTTGTGGGGACTTCCACTTTGTAGAAAAAGGGAGACCTTCAAAATCTCTTTATTTTTAAATGTGTATTTTAGAGAAAAATAAATAATGGAATTTTCTGTGCATCAATGCTTTCTATAAATATCTGTATTTTTAGGCAGATGAAGAAGTGGTGCATGTTAAAGATTTTTCCAGCTTGTTGGAACTGGATTATTGCAAATTCTGTGTGACAATCAAATCATTAGTCCTTGTTGCCAATAGAACTGTCAGATTTCCATTTACAAAAGAACTTTGATGGGAATTTGGTCTCTTGTCACATTTTTCTGAACATCTCACAGAGAAAGAGAGCTGGTTGCAAATTTACCAGCTGAGATGTTTTCCGCTGGCAAGTACTGATTTAAAAGAAGCAAAATGTTTCATAGGAACCTGACAATTTCCACTGAGGCTTTTGAAGAAAATGAGGTAGACAAAGCTCTGCAGATCCCCTGATCTCCCTAGTGGGCATCAGAGACTCTTGGTCCCCTCTGGTCTGAATTACAGAGCCATACCTCCACTCTCTCAAGCCTGAATAATCTTGAATTCTTTTCTACAGTGAGTAGCAGTTTATGCTCAAAGGACCAAGAGTATCACTACCTCTAAATAGCATATTGCTGCCGGGTCACTTTCTAGTATGGTTTTCTAGTTTCTGTATTTCCAGTTTAGGTTTGACACTCCCAAGAAAGAAACAAAAATTGAAGTGAAATCTCCCATATGATGGATGGATGTTCTAACCACCACTGCACTATGTGCAAAATGAAGAGTCAGTTTCCTGAGGGCTAGCTTTCTGTGCGACCCCATGGGAACCGCACAGCATGGCACCTGCCCTATGTGAGCAGATGAGAGCGAGATGGTAGCACTGTGTGGCCTCCCCTCCAGGCGTCATCGCTACTGCAGCAGTTACTCTCCTGGCTCCCCGCGCTGGTCTGTGGAGCCTGTTCCCAGGCATCATATAGGACTGCCACGCATTCCTTGGTTTGTATGCTTTCTCTGAGTTGTTTCTTGGTGTACATCGGGTCTGTCCAAGTTTTTGAAAGAGTGGGAGATTTTGTGGGCAAGAAAGCAGAGAAGGCGGCAGAGCCATGCAACAGGGAGGAAGGACAGGCTGTGACTACTACCTGGAAGGCAGCAGCAGAACGAGCAGGCAGTGGAAATGTAGCAGTAAATGTAACTTGGGGTTGTGGAGTCCATTTTGGACTCTGGCTGTTATTCATTAGCTGTTGTGGTCTGTGGCATTGCAGTGTTCAAGTGAATTCCCCTCCCTTGCCAACAGGTATTTCATAAAGGTTTCTGCCCTTCCAGTTATTTCCAGAACCGTCTGAGGAGTGGTGTATATGTATAGCTAGACTTCATTCAATACTCAAACTCAATAAATATAGTCCTGTAATCTCCTTATAGTTTGTTTACCTTGTGAAGGGGAAAGGATAGAATAGAAATCATCTTTTCTATGTGTAATTTCTTACGAGGATGAAGGCACCTTTACAAAAAAGAGCCATGTCAACTACTATAGTTTCCTTTGCCTTTAATGTCTGTCAGTTGTTAAACATCATATATTACTATGGATTGTTTATAATTTTTTTGCAGATTAAAAAAAAGATTTTTTTGTAATCTTCTTTTGAATTATCAAATTAAACACAGTGTCATTGGACAGTTAACAGACAAGGCTTCTGCTGGCACCAGTGACAATCTAGCTTGACTGTGGTCTAAAGACTTATTGAATTAACTTTATTAATGCTTAAGTCTTTTCTTGCTGTTCATTCTGCTCTCATACTTGAACAGAACTGGAAAATTCAGAATATTAAAGCTCAAAGGGATGAAGCAAAATCATGCTCACTATGCTTCTCTCATTTTTTTAGCTGGATCATGGAATAGGCCCATGTTTGTTTGTTATAAGCTGGTCATTATATTTTTATTTCAAAATAAGGAAAAGTCAACCTGTTTTACACTTTGAATAGTTGTAGAGAAACAGCACTGCATCATGGGAACCGGGAGAATATGATAAAGAAATCTGGGGAGATTTAACTATTAAAAAGTAAAGTATATGATTCTTCAGCAGGCTATATACTTTCTCATCCTGGAAAAACTGTCATCCTTTTTAACCTGTGTGTGAACAACAGATGCAATTTGGCGCATAGGCAGATCTCTGTTCAGTGAGAGTACAACTGCATATAGTTTGAGAGTAGTTCAGCAGCTGCACTCTTATTAGACCAATTTACAGGAGAATTGATGCAATTCATATATGAATGATTGTGACAGCAATTAATACCTTCCGGTAAGTTCTTATCTTTTTTCACAGGCTGTCTACCTTTAACAGCTTTTATAGTTTTACTAGAAAATAAAATGGAGATAATCTCATATAGTCATGCACACATTCACCTCCAAAACTATAGCTATTCACAAGGCATTTTCAGAACATAACTTTAATGTGCAATATTTGTGCAGAAGGACTGCTGCAATTATGGAAGATGGGGTACTGAGGCACTGACTCCAAATCCTTTGGTTCTCCACAGAGTTTGGCCAAAAAAACACTTATTTGATTGTTTTGTCCCTGGGAGCGCAAAAGCAGAGGGGGAGGATATGACCATCATAGAACAAGGTGTTCATAGAAAAATAAGAAGCAGTGCCTGAAACTGTGGGAAGGCAGACAGGTAGGCAATGTGGAAACTGCCCATGTATTGCTCTTCAGCTGTACATTTATCATGTCTCCTTATCCTAGTTCTGTTTTTCTTCTGCTGTCACTCTTGCCAGCTTGCATAGTGTTTTTGTGATATGAATAGATTTCAAATATGAACTATGGACTGAAGCTGAAAATTTATTTCCAGGTCTTTATTAGAAACCAGAGGCCCAGACAGAAGGTACCATTCCTTTAAGAAATCGAAGATATACTAGGTGTCACATTAGAGCTTTTTGAAGAATTCTGCAGAAAAGGTGAGTATCTCTATTTCCTGATTTGTTCAACAATCAGTTATTATTAAGCAAGATGGAGAGATAAGTAATTTGCTAGCATTCTCTGTCCAGATGGGCACCTCTTTAGGAAAATGGAAAACAGGATAAAATTAGACATGATCTTCAGTCAAATGAGAAAACTAAACCACATCAAATCTTGGAAATCTTCATAAATCCACGATTTGTAGCTCAGTCTTCATAGCTGAGGCTAAAGGAAATAAAAGCCAAACTAAAACTGCAGTGGAATTCTCTTCCCTTTCTCCTCCCCCTCCCCTCCCCTCCCCTTTCTGTTCCTTTCCTTTCTCCTTTCCTTTCTCCTTCCCTTTCCCTTTCCCTTTCCCTTTCCCTTTCCCTTTCCCTCTCCTCTCCTCTCCTCTCCTCTCCTTCCCTTCCCTTCCCTTCCCTTCCCTTCCCTTCCCTTCCCTTCCCTTCCCTTCCCTTCCCTTCCCTTCCCTTTCCCTTTCCCTTTCGTTTCCTTTCCTCCACCACACCATCCATTCACAGAGATACAGGATGTGCTGTGTTGTGAAAAATCACCTGATATTCTGAAAAAAATGCCATTCTTCAGTTCCTACTTAGTTCTTTAGTCACTCAAGAGAGCATGTAACTGATGAAGTAGTAAGGGTCATAGAGCCCTGGTATCCAGGTTCCTTATCCGGTTTGATGGTCAGCTTTGTGAATATAAAGAAACTTGAGTCATGCAGGGATTCCTATGAGTTCCTACTCACTGCACAGAGAATTTTCTGGCCTAATATCACCGTATCCTGCATTTAGGTAAATAAAGAAAAAGGGAGTGGAAAAACATATGGCAATAGATATGTTAAAATTTCTCAGACTAGATTAGTGTGTGTTTCGCTATGTACTCTGACAGCATGACAGATGACAAATAAGACAACATGAGGAGTCTATGACTACAGTCATCCTGCACTTTCCTGACTCTGTCTACACAGATTCTGATCTCTTTATGACACAATTTTGGCTGCATCTATAGCTCCAGGAGTAAGATATAGGAATAAGAAAATACTTCTTTGAATTTATAATTCCTAGATGAAAAATGGTTCATGAAACGACAAACCGGTTAATCTGATCTGACTTCAATTTTTTTTTCTATTTTAGAAAGTGTATTTACTGAGATTCTCTAAGCTTAAGAGAAAAAAAGATTAAAGACAGAACTGTTACACAGCTTTCCATCATTAAAGCAAATGAAATCAGAACACTATTTGAAAAAAAGAAATGTTACTTATTAGCAGTAATGGAGAAAGTCTCAACCGCATGTGGGAAAAAAAAAAAAAAACCTTTGAAACATGTCTAGTTTCTAGGCAAAAAAACAATTAGCATTGGTTTAAAAATTCAGGTGAGAAACCATCATTTTAACATTAACCACATATGTGTTGGATGTAGTTTTCCACAATTGTAGAAAGGCTTAAGGTTATTTTAAGTTTGTGTTGCAAGATGAAACATATCTGTCACAATTCAAATCTGCCATCATTAACACTTCTGGCACAGTTAGTCATATCTGCAAAGTCTGAAAATCTTTACCATGGCCTTCTTAGATTCTAAAATGAAAATAAGGAATTGTTTTCTGTTGCTCAGGAACAGAATCACAAATGAACGTAGTACATGTTTGTTCTGAGGACATGATGCTTTCATTTATTTATTTATTTATTTGTATAGGAAAAGAACTGCAAATCTGGGAGGAATGATTTATGGACTAGAATAGATAAGATGTTCTTGAATGCATGGCCTAGAGTATTCTGAGAAACTATATAGATGTTATTTCATTTTGATGATTTTCCTTTTTTTTTGGAAGCCATATTAGATAATAATTTGAAGTTGCCTTCTTATGAACTTTTGCACTGTGTTTTCTTGTGAGTGGATGAGGGAAGGATTTTCTATAGCAGAACAGATATTCTAAAATATTTTGTCTCAGTCACAGAACCCTGGAATGGCTTGCATAGTATCTTATTTCTATAGCTAATTATGGGATAGAGAGATAGTTATGATGGCTGATTAAGGTACAGTGGTATTTTACTTACAACTTAAATAGAACTGCATGTAGAATTAGTTATATCAGTGTGAATAAGAACATCACAGCCTTGTTTCTAACTGTCATATTAAATTCTCCTTAGGAAGCATACATCTCTGTCTCAAAAGGCAAACAGGCAATAATACCTGCAGGTATTATCCCATCCTTGTAGCACAACAATCCAGCTTAAGAGAATGCTTAATGCTGACATCTAGGGACCAAATCCATTACTGATCATTAAGATTATAAAAAAACCCAACAACAACAAAAAAATGTAAATGTTTTAGCATCTGAGTATCAGCGAGGCAAATCTGGATTTCAGTTAAGAAATCCTGCTGTGCAAATATTCTCGAAAAACACAGGTAACATATGTAGTAGCTCTTTGAATAGATGCCAGCAATTGCCAGAAAAGTATTGTGCAATGGAAAGCTGGGATAATAGAGAAGTCAGTTTTGTTGATCTATTTTAACAAGAATATATAGAGAGTAAGTTCTTTAGCTTTGACCTGAATCTTTTTCTGCCTGGAAGTGGAACATACATATTTCTAACAATCTGTAATTGTGGCAGATCAAAGTCCTGTTTCCTCTGGGCATGCACAGGTGGCTCTGAGGCTATGTTCATATTGCCGTTTTGTGAGATGGATAGTGACAAATGCATTGTATATGAAATCCCAGCAGACTGAGGATTCTTTTGTTTCATTCTGCGAGGGCTATAAATAAGTCGTGTGACACAAAACAGACTGCTGAATGAAACAAATGCACACACACAAAATAAATCAGAACAACCTTAGTGGTTTACAAATGGACGTTTTCAACAGGATCCAAACAGAGAGGGCATTTTTTTAAGCAAATGAAAGAACAGCTTTACTGCATTCCACAGGTGCTTCAGGGAAGAAGCTTCTATCAAATATTCATGGTAGCCTCTTGTCTACACAAGTCTGCTTGATAGAGTAATAGTGTCGGCTCACCTGGCACCAAAACTCAGCCATTTTCCCTTTCCCCATCCAGTAAATCTGTGGCTGAGTGATAGGAGCTGATGGGAAATGATAGCCTTATTGAGCTGCCTCATGAACTGTAACTCATTTGTTCTGAAGACCCAGACTGACAGCCTCTGCATTTCTCCCTTCCAGCGAAATTGAGAATAAATCACTTCATCATTTTTCCCCATGACAGTTTATCAGAATTCTGGAATTTTATATGAAGTCAAAGAGGCTGGTGGTAGAAATAAGACTCACAGTTGATCTTGTTGTTGGAGATCACTACATCTTGCAAAGTTTAACATTCCCATAAAAAATTGCAATCTGACTCCCACTAGCCATACACATGCATACACATATATGCACACACTTGACATCATGACAGAGAAGGAACACTGATCAGGCTCATTACCACCGGCCTTAGGTGCAAATAATTTATGGTTAAAACTCCTGTGAACTTAAAAATTGATATTTACTTTCAGATATTGGTAAATTCATTTCTCATTTTGACTTTTAAGTCACTTAACATATTCCTGACCAAAAAAAAAAGAAAAAAGAAAAAATCCTCCACTGCACAACACTACCCCAGTGGGGAAGAAACCTCCTGCTCCCATTTGTTTTCATTTGTAATAAACTGCAAAATAGAAAAATAGTTTGGGTACACTAAATACTAAAGTATTTGTGTAGATTGTTGCTCCAATCTTAAAATAGTTTTATCAACTTGTTATTTAGAAAAATGAAAGACAGTCACCAACAACTGGAATTCTACACTGCTGAGGGTGTTTAGGTAGTGCAGGGCAGCTAGTAAAGTTACCAATTCATCTTTCAAATTTCTCTATGCACTACGTAAATATTATTTATTAATCCCAGGACTGAAGAACTTTATGTCCTTAAGCAAATAGCTATCTGTATTAAATTTTTTTTTTAAATATTGAACCAGACACATAAAGTCTCTACATGAAGCTACAAAGGACAGATGTACTTAGAAATGTATGTAAGTATGTAAAATAAAATGATTATGTTTCTGATTTGCTCACTATAACTGCAAGGAGACTTCAGGGTTTGATGTGCACTATCTAGGGTCGTGAATCACAGTTCAGGATCAGGCTTTTGTTTGGTAATACTGAACTGAAATCTTTCTCCTTGGGCTGGAAGTGGAGCACAGAAGATGACCTAAGCTGAAATGACTGGATTTGGGGTTCTTTTGTGCTCCAGGATGAATGAATTTCTCCAACTATTTTCCTTATCTTTTGAAATTATTGCATAAAACCTGTTCTTCTTGATCCCAGCAGGTAGGTGGCCAAGCATGCAAACCCTTCCAGATAGGTGACAGGAAGTAATGATTTCTGGAGATGGATGACATCATGTAACAGTATGATCTAACATGTTCTCCTTTCAGTGTGTTCCTTCCAGCAAGATGCTGCACTACGGAGGCGGATCACACAGAGCTCCCTTCTTACTAGCTATGCTGACCATGGCAAAATACATAGTAGAATATATGCTATAGCAAAGAATAAAATAAAGCCACCACAGAAGATAACATGGCTCAAAACTGGTTCCATTTAGTAGCTAACATTTAGACCACAATAGAATGCACATCTAAGCCTAGCTTAAACCTGGTTCTCCAAAAGCAAAAACTTCATGTGAGAAGCCAACAATTTTTCCCCCCTTCAAATGTGTGTTATTACAAGTAAGCTGCAAGTGAAAGGGTATTGGAAATCTCATGCTTATAACACAGCAGGTATTGAGCATGAGTCTTAAATATCTCAGATGGCTGAATTCTGACATCAGCTACCTATTTCTTACTCCCTTAGGATGGACTATGGTCATTCTCAGCACTGACCTAGGCAGCAGAAAACCCTGACAACTCTCCTCATTAAACTCCATTAAATGTTATTTCATCTGTTTTTACACCAGGCTGCATATATCATTAGACAATGGACACTTGCCTGCCCTGTTAACTCTAATAATGACATGGACCAGTAGGCTAATTTTGCACACGTGATGCATGAGTAAGCCAGAAGAATGTGCACACACTGTGAAGAAAAAATGCTGAGACAAACCTGAATTAAATGTAAAACAGCAATAAAATATGAAGACCCCCAAGAGATCAAGAGTGGGGTCATAAATAATGTTTCATGAAGTGTTTCAAAAGTTTCTTATTAAACCTAATGATAAAAACATTAAGAAGGCAATTTACATTCATACTCATATTACATAATCCAAAACCAAGAGTGGAGTAAATTTGAATGCATTAAGATCCTTAATGGGATGGTGGTATTTGCAGGAGAAGTATATCTAAAAGTGCCTGTGTGTCAGTTACATTAACAGTTTTTGGTTTTTTTTTTTTTTTTTTTTTTTTTTTTTATCCTGTAAAAATTAAAACAGAGGGAGCAGTTGTGGTCAACTATTTTAATTATCAGATCTTATTATTGAAACACTGTTGTTAAAATAATCCTGATAGAATTTCTCTTCTTAGATAAATTAATGTATGAAGTGCACAAACTCATGCAGAATTCAAGGCAGCAGATAGAAATAATTTCAGAAAAATTATTGGGCAAATGTTTGTAAGAAATAATACCGTGAGGCACCAAAAAAGGACAGACACAGATTAAAATGGATTTTCCTTTGTGTCCATAAAAATCCAAGCTATCCTTAGAAAAAACTATGCCTATGCAAATTTGGTACATCTACATAGGTCTGCATTTTTGAAAATACTGCAAGGGTCCTATGGTAAAATATTTTTACAGTTTTGAAGTGTGTTTCAGCTTTTAACTTTTTTCAAATATGCTGACGTTGTACATTACCCTTAGGTTAAAAAAAGTCAAGTGATCAAATATCCAGAAAACACACTGCCCTGCAACTGTCATAAGGTTATTGCTGTTTTCATGTGGAGAGTTTTAAGGGCTGTTGAGATGAAAAGGAATTATAGCCAAGTCACTTAAGTGTCATGAATTTTCCACTGTGCTTCAGGCATGGGAGCTTGTGTGTGTCTTGCTAATAGCTTGACCTTCATGGATTATTAAGATGGAATTTTATACAATGGAAATGCTGATAAATTTGAGCTAAACAGCATACTTTGAAAGGGAGCGTTTAGAGATGCTAATTGCAGCAGTTTTGTGAAGTAAAATGGTATCATAATTGCAGAGAGGATTGAGATGATGGCTATCTTACAATTGTATGCAGGCAAGTCTGTTTTAGCATTTTATGGGAGAGTTTTCTTCCTTTGGATAGCTGATATTGTTCCGTGTGTTTATTTATGGATTAGAGTACACACAAGAGAAAAAACAAGTGTCTTTCTTCATACACCCGCCTGCTCCCAGCCTGAAATGAGTCAGAGGAATAACATTTCTAAGCATAACTTAATCAGACTGATTTTCCTTTCATCTACATTCAAGATAGAAATATGTATATTGTTAGCACAGTTTCACTGCTGGTGAAAGGATAGCCCTGAAGGACAACAAAATCACCACAAAAAGGCAGATAAATGATATCAAGGCAGACTCATCTTTGTTGCTATAGATGAATTGTAGGTGCTTCATGAGGGTCACAGGTTGTGATCAATGAAAAGGACTGTAAAATACCAGAGCCTAAGCACAGCAATTCAACTTCATGAGGAAGGCAGCTTGATGTGGAGGGAGAGAGGAATTGCAAAGTGACTTAGAGCTTCAAAAAAAAAAAAAAAAAAAAGAGATTTTGGAAAGATTAAGATGGAGAGTAGGTAAAGCAGACCACAGAGCAACACCTGTCAGAAAAGATAGGATACAGGAATACCTGGAGTTCAAAAAAGAGCAGGCAGGTGTTGCAAAACCTTGACTTTATGTGCATGTAATCTGGACAGTAACATTTCAATTGCTGCATATTTCATTTTTTCAGTCTTGTTCATGTGTTTCATTTGTTACATTTCATATTTGTTGCAGAATACATCTTTGCAGGACATCAAACAACAGACGTTCAAACAACTCATTTCAGCATTTCCTGAACAAATGGTTCTCTCATGATACATCACTTAAGAAATGAAAGACATTCTCTCCCCCCCCCCCCTTCTTCTGAATTTTAAAATCCATGTGAGGGCTTTAAATCCCCTCTTGGCCTGATTTAGCCTCTCCCATCACTCAGATGAGTGACATCTTTTCTCAGCTAGAAAGTGTTCTGAAGCACAAGTCTTTCAGCCTTGCCTGTTGAAATTTGGGATAGATACAGCAGCAGTACCTCCTTGTAAACCCATACTCGGAAGCTATTCCAATTTGTAAAATTGTAAGATAGTCACTGAGCCAGAAAATGAAAGTGGGAATGACCTCCAAGACCCTGTGATTAGGCCCCCTACTTCAGCATAGGATGTCTGTAGCCTCCTCTCTCCTCTGCCTTTGGAGGAGAACAGCTTCAATGGGCTCCACCGCTATTTCACTCTTCTAAGGGAGGGGAGTTGGGTTATATTTTTTTTTCTGATAGTATCTCTCCCAAGACTCTTTTGGGTCCATTGCTTTTCAATTGATATATATATATTTGGGTGACCTTCTAGGTTCTCTGAAAGATACATAAATCCCCCTGCAAACAAAGTCTTTTTTTCATTTGAGGGGACTGTTTTCTTTTTTTTTTTTCCCCCCATATAACTGATGGCCAACAAAATAATGAGTTGTGTGCAGAGTTCTAATACATATTCCTCTGTGCCTCCTTGGCTGTGTACACATATTTTAAGTATTAGGACTACCATATAATCCTAACTGAGGTGTACTGTCAATGCACTGCATATATAGCTCTGTATCTGGTCCTGGATTCAGCCTCACTTAACATAATTATATCTATCAAATACTAAGTCTTCTTGGAAGCATATCTGAACAGAAAATAGTACAGTTGCCTGTGGATGCCAGTGATGAAGGGAATGCCTTGCCATCTGTATCTCTTCAGGTTGTGATCTTGTCAGATCTCGTAAACTAATCAGATTCTGGACTGCATAATAATTGGTTGGGAATTTTCCAAAGAAAATCCCAGGTGCTAAAGAAAGTAGCACTAGTGATTCAGTAGCTGGCATTCTTCCCTCTGTTCAGTAGCAGACCAATGGCTCAGCATAATACTGAGGAACCATTTGTTAGCTCAATGTGCCAGCTTCCATGGGAGACACACAGTCAGTGCAGACAAGACTTGCAGTTACTGAACTATCTGGGGTTCTTATTGCAACATGAGAAAGCAAAATAGCAATTTGGGATATCATCATTCACAACCTAAAATTTTGCTTGTGTGGTAAACTGCTGTGCTGGCTGGGAAAATCTCGTAGATGCCATTCTAAAGACTATTTCAGAGTAGTGAATGAAAAACACAAGCACACATGCTTATGTGAAGTGTTTTGGGACAGTTCATGATGAAAACTAGTCCGGACTATTGTTACTAGCATTGGCATTCTTCCTGGAAAGATAGGCCAGAGATGTTAGATGAAGTGTAATTGGATTATTACGTGCCCCCAAAATATGTAACTTAGATAAAAGAAACAGCTCCCATCAGATTAAGGAATAGCTGGGGAGTGGAAATGCCTGATTTGCCTTCCTGGTTTGTTAACACTGTGCCTATGGAAAGTCATTTGCAAAGAAAACTGGACTGTCCTATCAGGATGCATTTTGCACAGCTATTTCTAATCTATTAATGTGATTTTTCAGGAGAATACCTTAGTAAGCATTAGCTTAGTAAGCATTAGTTTTCTGGTATAGCAACAGTTTTAATTCATAATTACTACATTGCTTGCAAATGAAAGTTTATCAAGGAAAAAAATCCATGTCCTTAAAAAGGCTAAGCACTACACATAATCTATTTTAGCAAAGTAATGACTGCTCTGAAGGAAAATTTAAGTGCTTATAAGGGCAGACTGCAAGAGAACACTACTCTTACTCTATGCAGAGCCTCAATAATGTGTAACAAATAAGTCATGCCACAAGCTAAAATATTGTGCTATTGAACTGTTTTAGAACATACCAACTACTCAGTCTGAGCACTGAATGTGGTAGTGGTCCTGATGTAAAAGTTGTGCATGACCATCTAATACAGCACCGTCTGTATAATACTACCTTACAAAATGGAATTAGATTGGGATGCCATGAGTTAATATAATTATGCCCTTTCCAAATGCCTGAATGCTTGACTTTGAAAGCTAATAGTGTTCCTTTAAACATGGCAGGGTTGGTTGATTTTGTTTTCTGCAGATATATAGTGGGGTGTGTGTGTGTGTGTGTGTGTATGTATGCATATGTATTTATATGTATGTGTATATGCATGTATGTATATATTTGGAAGCGAATATTCTGAATGCAATCATTCATCATGATATATTTTTTGCTTAGCACTTAGTAGACCATTTGTTTAACAGCAGTACAATACGCGCAAATAAGTCAGACTGAAGGGGAAGCATAGACAGTACATATGTTTTCTCTGCACATGTACATAGAAAAATCTATATATAGGAAGGTGATATGTAGTTAAGTAAAGATGAGTATTTAGCACATGAGTTATCATTATCTTCATGAACCTGTTGTTCTCTAGACTTCATATTCTGAAGAGAAAATTATATGTATGTATTTTAGAAATAATTCTTCATGGAGGAGCAATTCAAACATAATTTTTGCCTTTCCACACTTTTGAGTCTTATTCCATCTCAACTTCAGCACATACTGAACAAGGTAACTAATAGTTACTCCATTTGTTTCCCTAACCACCTTGTCCTGAGGAAGAGGGAAAGAGAGTTAAGTGTGTATCATGTTTTGGAAGTATTGTTGCTGTTATGTTTAGAAACATAACAGCATTTCCTCAAAAATATATGTTGCTATTTATTTATATTAAGAGAGGACAAAGTCTAAGACATATACCATGTTTGGAGACAAAGTTGCTGAGGGTTGTGATGGTTCCTAGAGGGAATCATTCTCATATCTTCCATTTGCTCTTATTTGTTAGTAATAGCGATATTCTTCGCTCTCTAAGAAGAAGGTATTTCAGCTAAACAGGATTGTCATCTTATTAAAATCAAAGGGAAAATAGAGAAGAAAAAGTACTTTTCTTGGTACAGAAATTCTCTGGAACTATAAATTTTCAGGTCATTAAGTAGCTTATGCATCACCGAATTTCATATTCAAGTAATTTCATCTTAAAAGCTGAAAAAGGGGAAGTCACCCTGCAAAGCACTGAGCCCTGCCCTGACATTATTGTTCTTTCTCTTTGCCCTTGCTTTCCACTGAAGAAAAAAACCTCAAATTAGAGGCAGCCAAATTCCTTTCCTATATTCTACCCAGTGCTCAGTAAAAGAAACCAATCTCCATTCCTGTAAATCGTCTACAGAAATTGGATTGCACATAAGGTCACAAATAAAGACCTCTTTCTTACTCTGGCTGAGTACTCAGAGCATTTCACTTTCTGCTTCCTTCCTTGTACTTTTCCTTTTTCTCACCACTTTCCCTTGCCACCCCCCCCCCCCAATAAGTGAAATATAAGTCACTCTATGATACAACAATATAGCAAAATATAGTAAAACTAGTTCCAGTAGATAGAAATTGCTCCCACACAGAATCATAGCGTTGTCTCTGAAATCTCTTCTAAATACTGAATTTCTACTGTGAGGAAAATAAAGAGGAAAAGCATACCTAACTTTTACCTATAAAAAAGCAAACATGGTAGAACACCTTTTGCTTTGTAGGCTTTTTCAGCATAAAAAAATCTGACTATAAAAGTCATACTAATATTTTTAGAACATACAAGCTTATGGAACTTCCTCCACTTAAACCACTTATATTTAACCCTTTGCAAAGAGGTTTTTAAATATTAATTTTGTTAATGCAATTCTTCATCACTTTTGCCATACACCATTAATGGAAATAGATTAGAATTAAGACAGACTATTCTCCTCAAAAAAGCTAGTCTCACACAAAAGAATCTTTAATCTCCAAGAATCCTCGCTTTTCCATATTGACACACAATATTTTATCCAAGGAGAATTTTCTGTTGGGTGTACTAGCTTTGATTCCCCCGGTCAGATACTATTCATTATAGTGCCCAAACCTTTCATGTTAGGATCTCAGTGAGTGTTGTGCATTTCTGCAATAGTATTAATGTTTCCTTTGTTTCACTTCTCAGAAAAAGAAGAGAGGGGAATGAACATTGGCATTGTTAAAGAATGACACTGACATTGTTAATGAGTACTTTGTTTTGATCTTCACTTGAAATTGAGGAACGATTAGTAAAATAAAGAAAGGAGAAAGGACTGAAAGACAGCACTGTGACATAAGACTTCTTTCCTTTGTTAACCAGTTTAAAAAAGCAAAATCAAATAAAGAAATAGGTATCTGTTTTCCACTATTGCTGTATGCAGTAAAACATAGATACCTGTAAGCAATTTGAAACATGAGTATACTCAATGTTTTTGCTTAATCTACTTCCAGATGAATATTTCCTAAATAATTGTACATGAATATGATAACCGTAACTAGGCTTTGATCAGCAGATCTCTCATGGAGTTCACGTTTCCTTGCAACCATGATGATATCAGTAGCTAAAAAAAAAAAAAGCTTATTGCATGTGGCAGTCCATGAGAAACTGCTTTAAAACATATGCTATAGAGGTCTGAAATCCTGGGGAGTATCTGGGTCAAATTTAACATTATAGTCAGCAAATGATTGTTTTCAAAAAGGACTTTTAAAGGTCCTTTTATTTGTTGAGCTACAATATTAGCATTTTTATGTTATCTAAACAGAAGAGAAGATTTCCAAAAGACTAGATCTAGCTGTTCAGCAAGCAAAATATAATAGTCTCATGACTGCCCTCTGCCCCACCAAGGTTCATCAGCAAAGTGCTGGGGACTATTATGGCCCTTTTAACTTTTTACATCCCGTTTCTCTTTTCTTAACTTCAGAGACTAGCGGGCTCTGTACCAACAGAGCACAGAACAGCATCTGATGCTTTCATGGCTATCATTGAAAATATTGGAATTAACAGACATTCTAAACCCAAGTGATGATTCGCAACAAATTTTACAAGAGTTACCCCTAATTTTGGGAACCAAATTTTACATAGTGAGGTGGTTTTATGAGCTGTTATCATAACTGGGACTGCAGTTTAAAACAGTACATCTTTTCTAATTACATAACTCTTCATGAAGTTTTGCAGGACAGTCAAATGACACAATGGTAAAAGATGCTGAGTGGAACTGAAGGGTAAAACCAAAAGCCCCCTCAGATCCGTGTATCACCATATAAACAGAAGGCTCTTAGAGACTGTTTGCAGATTAAACTCTATGATCGTCCCTGAATGATGGAAGGCTCATATAATAGTAGTGCTTGCATAACAAGCAGATTCATGCGGGATACAGTAATAATATTAATACAGACAATTTCCATGGAGTATAGAAGAGATATAGTTAGAGGTGACATAAACTGGGTCAAGTTCTAGTGTTACTCAGGATGAGGCTGTTTGTGGCTCCCGAAGTTAAATAGCTGCCCTCAAAATGTGAAACTGTCCATTTGAAATGCAAGGAGAGCTTATCCAAGTCAGAAATCATATGTATGCCTAGTACTAAGAATTCACTGCAACTTCTGGCCACAAATAAGCAACTAATAAATGCTTTTGAATATTTGGAGTGTCCCAGAGAATGAGTCTGGATGGAAGGAAAACATAACGTAAGGAGTAATTGGCAAGCAGGTCTCAGATAAAAGTCTTAATTAGTCAGAACCTCTCTAAAGGTTCAGTAAGATATGCTTATTTTAAAAAGTTGAGATTCAAAGACATAGACATTTTATTATTTAGCAATTGAATGTATTTACCATCTATGCTATAGTTTTTACAATTAGTAGGGTAAAGAAAGTGGAGATGAACACTTGATCTGATAATCACAAGTTTCCTGAGACTGTGAGGGGAATCATTATGCTTAAAACTTATCAGTCTTAATTCATTTTCAAGTTTTTTTGGCCCAGGTCACAAATTTTAATTCAATGCTGTTCAGGACCAGAAGATCACCGGACACTTATACCTATAAACATGATAGCTAAATAGAAAAATGACTACATTAGTATTTACTAGGTACCATTAGAAAGAAAACACCTTAAACTTATTTCAAGGAATGATCAGACCATTTACCATAACATTTAAAAAAGCACAACATCTGAGACTTTTCCAGAACATGGAACCAAATACATACATTTTTCCTTCAGAATAAGTGGGATTTTTATAATGGTTTTTATTTTGCTTCTTGATTTTATCAAACTTACTTAAAAACTTAATGAAAGCTACCTGTTCACTTCAATAAGCATTAGTAATTTCCCAAGACAAAGTCTCCTTAGGAGACTTCTGAACCAGAGAAAATTGGTAAATTCCTTGCAGGGCAAAACCAACTACATAAAAATGTAACCTATTCCTTTATTATTTCATATAATTCAAATTAAAAAGTCTGAACTGGTGATATTTTTAACAATAAAAATGACTTGATAAATTTTTGTATGTGTATTTGTGCATGAACATGCACAAACAGTTGCTCAAGGTGACATCTACTAAAAATGCCCAGTTGTGGCGTAATATACAGGTCACATTTTACCTTCTCCCAAATTTATTTATCCTTCTTATACATTTTAATATACTTATAAATGTAGATAATCAAATAGATTTTGTCTACACTTTGCTTCTTCCACACAGAAATCAGGGTTATTGTACTTTATTTTCAATCTCGTTATGTTCGGGTTTTCAATGGATTGCAGTGCAACCTCATAATAAAGGGACTTCCAATATAATATTTTTGCTTGCACATTTCAAGAACACTTTGTCCTTCAGTTATTTTCTAAGATCAAAATGGCAACAAAATGTATATCTGATTAGCTGGGAAAATAACATTACAACTCATAGCTACTCCCTTTATGTATGCCAACCTCATATATTGCAGAGGAGAAGACTAGGTTTGCAAAGTGGAGAAATTAAGCTTTGTTTCCTGAAAGTTCAACACTGAAGGGGCAGGAGCCAGCGTGAAAATGTTATATGTCTTTTCTGAAGCACTTTTTTCCCTGATCTTGCTCACTTTTCTGTTTTTGTTCTTTTGTATGACTACACAGGGCACCTCTTGATGTATTCATCTGCAAAACGGAAACACTCTGAATGCATAGTGAATACTTAACTCTAAAGACCTCAGAAATGTTTTGGGTAATGCCATGTTATTATTGTAGCTGTTCTGCAGGAGTAAAAACAAAATACTATGTTAATGCCATTTTAGACTGAAGACAGCTGCTCAGCTGCTGTAAAAATCATGGTGGCATCACTAGATTCGACAAAGCATTGCCTGTTGACACTGCTTTACTTTGGTTGAGGAGCTGACCCTGAGATCATAACTGCACAAGGATCAGGAGATTGAGAACTAAAGGTCCAGAACCAGTCAATATAGTGTGGTGCCTTTTATGAACACGGGAGTCAGTCTGATCCTTCATCATCTAAAGCAACACGTTCTATATAGGGATCTTCATCCGTCTCCAGGGGCTCTCTGGGGCCTCTACTCTGTGATGTCCTGCCTTAACAGCCAGGACGTGGATCACAACTCTGAGCTGCAGCAGGTGCTTTAAAAGCATACCACTGAAAGAGATTATCTGAGATATGGGTTGACTTAATGGAGCAGAGAAGAGTTTAAGAAGGCTGTAACCATCCCAGTAGCATCATTAGTATACACTCTATGTCAAGTAAAAAGGAAGAGATATTCAGCCTCTCCATCTGTATTGCAGATACTATGCCCTGTGAGACAGCATGTATTGTGGCCTATCATCCTAGCACTTTTCAAGGACATGATAGACAGAACTGCACTTTCTACTCTGCACAGAGATCTAAGCCTATGGTTATAAAAACATAATGGAAAGGAAAAAATCCTGTAATTATCTATTATGACATATTTTATAAAGGGTAGACAAGATGACCCAAATAATTATAGTCTGGTTAGCTGAACATCAGTTCTGGGCAAAGTCACAGAAACGCTGATGCAACATATAAGCAGGAAAGAATTAAAGGCTGGTAGCTTAATTAGTGCCAATCAGCACAGTTTTATGGAAAACAGGTCTTGTCTAAATTTCTGATGAGGTGACGAGTTCGGTTCATAGAGGAAAGCGTGTTGACATAATACAACTTTTGTAAGGGCATGTGTCTGCACAACTTTCAGATTAAAAAATAGCACTATATAAAATTCCATGTAGCATATACTAATGATTTGAAAGAATAGTTCCCTGACAAACCTCAGAAAACAGCTGTAAATTGGGAACAATTGTGCAAAAAGCAATTTCTAGTGGTGTAGTGCAAGGATCTTCAACCAGTGCTATTCAATATTTGTCATTTATCCAGAAGAAAATGCACATTCATGCTAGCAAAAGTGTACAGTTGATACGAAAATTGGTGGAATAATGAACAGTGATAAGTAGCAGACAGCACTACACAGATATCTGAATTATAGAATAAGATGGACTCATCTGAATAATACATTTTAATACAGCTACATGCAATACCTTACAATCAGGAACTAAGAATGCAGGTCCAAGCTTTTATGACGGGTATCTGTATTGTGAAAAATCATTCTTAGATAGGATTTTGAGATCTATAGTGGTTCTAGTATTCTTGTTCATTAATTAGAATTCCCCATTAATTAGAACTAGAGCAATATCATGTAGAAGAGAATAGATGCAGTCCCTAAATATATATAAAGGATATGCAGAAGTTTGAATTGGACTTTTTATTGACTCCTGTTCTTGGCACGGTTAAGACACATCTTGACACAGTTCAGATGCTTAAACTTTTAAATGGATACTGAAAAAGTGAAAAGGGTTCAGGGAAGGGCTCAAAAAATTATTCTGGGATGGGAAGCCTGAATTACAGAGACAGATTTAAAAGTCACAGTCTTTTTAGCTTAACCAAGTAGTTTAACAGTAGTATTCTATATCATTTAACCTTGGTAAAGGTGATACAGTATGACTGGTAGAAGACTGAAAACAATATAAATATGAGCAGCAGATTTCTGAAGATAGAAAGATTCTAAATTTACCAGACAAAGGTATAAGAAGATGCACAAGCTGGAAGTAGAAGCTAAGTAAATTCAGATGAGAAGAGAGGAGCAATTTTTTAACTCTGGAAATATCTACTCAGTAGAACAACTTATCCAGAGAGATGGATTTTGCATTTCTTTAGGTCTTTTACACTAAAGCAGATTGTTTTCTATAAGTAGAAGCTCCATCAGAAGTTGAAAATTTACTCAGTTAAACTCAAAGGATGGTGCTATTCAGAAGATCAAACTAGGCAAACACAGTGGGCTCTCATAGTCTTAACAAGGAGTACTTACATCTCAGACAACAAATATGTAATTTTCAACAGAAGAGTACATATCAAGTATAAAGGAGAAATTGCCGTAACATTTCAAGAAATAACTTTGACTTCTTTACCGTCTCCCAATAAAATATGGGCCTGTTCTCTACCTCAGCAGGAGTTACCATTTTAATGATAATGAATATCATTCACGTCCTGGTAAGACAAGTCACACTATTTTTAGCTGGATTACTGAAATATGTTATCTTTACAATAATAATAAAATATAATCCTATATCCCTCTCACTTAAAAATATATTATAGCTCTTACTTCACAACATCCAGTCTCTCTTGCAACAATTTCTACTTACTTTCTTCATTTCCTTCTGCCTTCATTTTTACATGGTAAGTTTTTCACAATGACAAATGAATAGTCCTAGTATTGTTACACATTTTACACATACTGAAAAACATTACAACATCCTCTATTAGCATCATCATTTTATAATTATTGAGGATATTCTCACTTTAAACTCATCCTGTCATTTAAAATGCATAAGCCAAAAAAGAGGCATCAAATAACCACCACATTTAATAATCATATATTTCATCCTCATAAGCACTAAACTGTACCTCATATTCTGTTGAAAATCATATTGATTTCTGCGATCCGCAGGTTAAAAGGAAGAAGCTAGAGTATTTCAGCAGCATGGCTTGTTACATCTCGTATGTACATATCTACCACAATCACAGCTCTTAAGATGTAGTCCTAGAATTGCAAAAGACTTTAAATGCAGGGCTCCAATGTTGGGTTTGTTTGGTTTTTGTTTTTGTTTTTTTCTAAATGGTTTCTAGATGAAAGAATAAAGAATCCCCAAAAGAACCCCTCAGTTTAGGATCTGAGGGTAAACAGTAGTTTCTTCTACCATGCCACTATCCATGAAAAGATTTTGTGTGATAAATTCTGTCCTTTATAGCTCCCAACTGTGGCAGCAAATGTGTCTCAAGACTAGCTTCAAATCATCTTCAAGTGTAACTCATTAAATAATTCCAGTGATTAGATAAAGGAAAGACTTAGAAACCTGTCTACTTGTTCATATCTGTACCAACAGTGTAATCATGAGGCAATAAAAAGGAACAAATGCAACATTTTGTCAATAAACCAGGCATGCTCAAAAACAGCCTGCCACTGACATACTAGGAGTGCAGGTGCATATGCACCATGAATCACCCCATGCCCAACCACTCAGCGCTCTCATGCACGGACAGAGTTCTCCTGCATGCCCCAGAGAAGTTTCTACAGTTGGCTGTTAAAAACTACACAAATAAACAAAAAACCCCGAACCCTATATCCACTATTTGAACTGCTTAGAAATGTGTCTAAAGCGAAGAGAGGAGATGTGCACAAACTCTTTACTAGAGGACTTGTTTGAGAAAACTTAGACTAATTGCTGAATATTCCAGAACTTTAGCAAGTTGGTCATTAAGATGTAACATTGGCTATGAGATACCATCCTCTGTAAAAAAGTTTATTGTACTTTTAGAAGCACTAATCTGAGAGTAGAAAGTCACATAATATTTCATTTACATGGAAATATATTCAGCGGACTTTCAAATATTGTGCATTTTTATTGCCAAAAGTATTATTTTGTCTAAAGTGCTAAAAACTTACATTCCATGAAAAGGCAAATTTTTAATGTTAACCATCAATTCAGTTCTCTGACAATATTTAGATATTTTTAGCATTGTGCTATTAATCTGAAAATATTTTTTTCTTCTATTTTGCATATGTCAAGAAGATTTCTAGCAGTCCAACATATTACTAACAATTACCACTAAGATGCAGACAGTTTTTCCAAATACTGCGGTATTTAAATGTTATAGCCTAAATCAGCAGAGGAGGCATCCGTTTATCTTCTGCCATCATAAGTGCATTTCACATTGCAGAGCCGGAACAAAGCCATGAAATAACCTATTCTAAGCCAAGCACAGTAAATGCAGTTTTTGATGGCTTTTTATATGATGGCCCAAAAATATATATTACAATATTTTAACACTTAATTTAAGGTCTAATTAGTCATCACTGGTGCCTTTTTAAAATAGTAAAAATGGGATTTTCTTCTGAAAAAAATAGTATCACTTATTAGAATTTTCCTTTCCTAACATAATATTTATTTTAGATGCATTGCCAACTGTTTAGTCTATGCATTTCCTGTCAGGGCAATAAAGACAGAAAATATTCTTACTTTTAGTGTTTTCTGAATTCTGCCTTCACTAGTTCTTTTTTTTCACATTTCAATGGGATTATAAAAAAATTGAGATTTCTCCTTAAACAGCCTACAATATATATAGTCTGAACATTTCATATGCTGAAAGCCATTAGAAAAAAACTTGCAAAATGGACTGGTAAAAAGAAGATATCTCATTACTTCTAGCAATCATTCGATGTCTAGGCTGAATGTTCTCTGTCACTCTAGACTATCATTCCCTCATCTTCTACACTACCCCATATATCAACAGGTTTCATGCAACGTGGCTACATTTTCTTAGCCTGTAATCATACATCATCGAAGGAAGAACTGCACAAAATGAGTTTAAAAAGCGAAATAAAGGGTGACCATACAATCTCTCCCCACTTCCAAGTTTCAATATTGAGATCAGGTACTGCAATAAGCTGTGTTAATGAAGACAATAATCTTCAAGTGCAAGCAAGCACACCTCAGTCTGTCGGATTCAGTTCACTGAATATTATCTTGCAGTGGTGTTTCAAAGTACATACAATTGTGTTCAAAGCCTAGTCCTTTAAAAAATGGTGCATACAGTCTCTGTCAGAGAAATGGATGAAGACCAGTATTTCCATACTGGGCAGCTAGACGTGTCTGTCACAGAGGGAACACTAAGCTCTAGCATGCAGCTCTCAGTTTAAAATCATCCGTATGATACAGTCTGGTAGCAGGAGTATTTAGTGTTAGATGCATTAGCAGGATTTTTTTTTCCCCAGTGTTCCACTGCAGCCATCTGCCTGGACTTTAGGACATGACTAAGGACAGAATACGACAAAGTAATAAAAATGAATAAAATATAAACTACCCATAAATTAACTTTTTCCATAAGCTTTTTGATTACTTGCAGTGCTATACATGAAGGAACTAGAAACCATTGCAGTTTGCTGTTTCCATATGGTTCTTTAAATCTTATATTCTTTAGGTTCAATGTTAGAATAATGTATTCAATTTATTGTTCTATGGACTGAAGAAATTCCAGGAAACAGCATTTCTTAAATCATAAACTTGGCATATTTGGAAGAAATGAGTTAAAATAGCTTGTAATCATCAAATCAATTTCTTATTTCAAGCACGCTTAATTAATTACATTATTTTCACTGAGGTAAGAAACAAACTTGAATTTTCACCACAGTATTTTTAAATGTTTATAGATTTGGGGGGGAAATACAAAATGCTCTTTTTGTTGTCTTTTTTTTGTTTCTTGAAAATTCAGTATGTCTTTTCAAGGACTGTTTTCAATGAAATTGAAATGCTTAAAGAAAGGATTGGAATCCATTAAAAGCAGAAATATTTCACATGCAATATTATACCCATTGCATTTACTGGAATATATACTTATTGAGATTTTATGGTGGTTGTAATGCTGATCATTACAAATGTTTCATCTGGATTAGAACATTAAATTTTCTAAAATTGCCCTTCTTTCCCAAGAAAACACAATACATGTTGGTAAGTCAGTTCAGCTTTAACTGACCAGAGGTTCACTTAAATTAGTATAAACTAATGATAAACCCAATTAAGTGTGTTCAGTAGCTGCAGTAGAATAATGCAACTAATTTAAAAAATGGCTTCTGGTTAACTTGATGCAGTTACTGTTCCTATATTAGCTTTCAGACAGAAAAAAATATGGATATTACTGCGGATCCAACAAGGCTCTGAATTGTTTTAGTGTGCATGCAGAAACTCCCACTCCTTTAGTGAAGTTTCACTGTGCTAATCCCCTTGGAATGCAGCATTTATCACCTACCAAACAAGTATAAAATATTTCAGTCCAAGAGGATTATCACCGCTGTCTTCCTCTCTGCTCTACTGGAGCAGAAGAGGAGAGGGAGGGAAGGTAAGCAGGGTGGTTCACCAGCTACAAAAGGAAAAACAAGTAAATACAGATAATTCCTAAATAATTTTGGCCAGCTGTGTTTGTCCTTCATTTTTTTGGTGTTTTTTTTTTTTTATTCCAGGTTTTAAGAAGACAATATTTACAAGCAATAAATCAAAACACGTCATATTTCCTGAAAAAAAAAGAGCAGGGGAACCATAGTCGAAGCTGAAACCACAGCCCTGATACTGTGGGTATAACACGGATACTGGAAAAAAATATGCTTTACTCCAAGAAGCTGTGCCAATCATTCAGCCTCCCATATAACCATTCAGGCACCCCTGTTTCTTCCTCTTGAACAGCTTTATTCATTCTTTTTGATATAGATGAGCAGAACCGAACACAGTAGTTAATATTGGGGTGCACTGTGGATTTTGACAGTAATATAATGGTATTCTCTGCTTGGTGCTCTGCTCCTTTCCTAGCATATCTTCACATTCTGTTTGTTTTTTCAGCACTGATGAGCACTGAGCTGATGCTTTCAGAGAACTATCCAAAAGATAGATCTTTTTTCTAAGTGGTAAGAGCTAATTTAACGCCTATCACTGTATATTTATCATCAGGGTCAAATTGTCCTATCGGCACCACTTTGTATTCATTGACATTTAATTCCCTCTGCCAGTTTATTGTTCAGTGTTTCAAGATTTGTTTGCAATTCTTCCGAGTCTCTTTTGGCTTTGACTAACTTGGGTCATTCTGTATACTCAGCCATTGCCGTCATCCCACTTTATTCATCAGTTTTCCCTGACCAACTTTGAACACGCTGAACAGCAAAGGCTCCTGCACAAATACTACTAGGATCCATTAGTAAGTTCTTCCCATGTGAAATATTATCTTTTTGTTTTCTATCTTTTGTTTTCTATACACTTATTGATTATCAGGCAACAACCTACTATAAAAAAGAAGAAAAAGTAAATTAGCACATGTTACTGACAGAACATTACAGCAAAATCTCTGGCTTTCTGTCCCGTTGAGGACATTTGCACCACTGGAATTAATATCACTCTTACTGTGTGGTTCCCTCCCACAAGAAGCCCTTTTCCCTTCTAGAGGGGTACTTGTAAACGCAGGTCTCACTGTGTTGAAATAGAATTCTGTTTTTCTATTTTTCTGATATGGCTTCTCTTTACTGTTAGTTATAATGAATCAATTAATGCTTAAGTTTTTGTAATTGATAAAGGTCCCATACCCTTTCTGTTAAAGTGGAGGTGTTGGCTCTCCATAATGGTGAATGTCCAGAATGACATAACAACTTTCTGCATATCTAAATTGTTCTTTTTGGATAGGATATCCTTTTCTTCTCTGATCTCCTAAAAGTGGTTGTGCATGCTTCCACCTTCAGCTATTGCTATGTTTCAGCTATGGCTGAATTGCTTCCTATATCTACTGTTCACAAATTTTCTTCAGATAATTCCAAATGTAAAGTGATGCCTCAGCATAAATCAGACATCTTTTCCTGAGAATCTTAAAAAACAACCCAGCTAGACTTCATTTCATGACATAGAAATGAACATGAAAGTTTCTTTATGCAAAGTGATTCCCAGTAGTTTTTGTCACGGACAGTCACCTTTTCTATGGTGGAATATGACACTTTAAAATATGACAGAAACTTTCAGTGTATCAGTATTCCTTTAAATGCATTGTAGTTTGCACTTAGTCTTCATGATTTAAGCCAGAATATTTGCCTCAGGAGTCTAATGTTTAAGTCAGTGATAGATAGCTTGCATAAACCCTGAAGTAAATATAAGTTAACAGATAAATGAAAAACCTTTAAGCAATGGTCACTGAAGTCCTAAAAGAAATGGGTTCAATTTATGATCTTGCTTTTCCCCATTTTATCAGGGCTACAAGAAATGAAACACAGATACAAGGGTTCATTTACACTGGCAGGCTGCAGCTGGACCAGGTTTTATCTTTCAGTGGATGAAAATACTCTATTTCCAGAAAAATATTGATCAATAACTTGGACACACTGAAGCATTAATTCCCCTGGTGGCACAAAGCCAATATTCAGGTTATCCCTTCCTACTAACTTCTATGAGCTTGCCATCCTCTGAAACCTCTTGCCATCATTCATCTTCTCATAGAAAGAACTGAAAATATTATGTGAGGATCTCAAGCCTCCATTTCTCTATCCATCTTCCAAGCCCCTTCCCCATACCTATCCTGAAGCTGATATTTTGCCTTCTCATTTGAATTTGACAGTGATTACTAAGAGCAATAAAGTTTCAGATCTCATTTCAATTACTGAATGACTCCCTCTTGAATTGCTTATGTGAAATCTAAACCAGGGCATACAATATGCTTTGAGGACAGCAAAAATAAACAGTTTTTTTCTTCCTATACAGATGATCTCAATGACTCCTGGCTCTTGAGGTATCAGGAAATAACTTAGGAATACTGAGAGATTTATGATTAAAAATAATGGTGGTAGACAATACAGACATTGTTAATTTTTCTTTATTTCTTCTTTATTGTGTGTTTGTAGGGCTTGCAAACCATCAAAATCACTGATAACTAGTAAAAGAGTGTATAATCAGGACTGCACTTAATTAATATAAAACATATTGAATTGTTGATATGTTCTCCAGGCCACTTACTGAGAGCCCAGACAAAAGAAGTCTTTACAAATATTCTGCCATACACTTCCTACTAATATTTTTTCACTGACTCTTGTGAGTAAGTGACCAAAATCGAGGAAAATACCATATTTAAAAATATATGCATGCATATTTCGGGAACCCTGAAATAGTTTAGTTTTCATCAGTGATTTTACAGGTGAGTTCTTTTTTTCAAATGATATGGAAAGAAGAAGTAAAAGTGATGAATCTTGTCTTTGATTTCCCTTTATCTTTCAGATTGTTCTCGTCAGCTTCTTAAGGAAAGCAAATGCCCAGTAGCTTGGCAAATTCAACATGCTCATCTAATCCAATTGTATTCATCTAATAAGTAAAAAGAAAAATACCTTTGGACCAAACAGACCGCCAGTCATTAGGTAGTGGAATGAATAATTCCTAATGAGAGGGTAAACTAGAAGAAGGAGTTCTTCCTATAAAATCTTATAAATAAATTGCATCACAAAAGTTAGCAGAAGAAATATTAACATCTATTGACTAGCTGTCTTGTTACCTACAGTCTGTAATTTCACTGAGGCAGGGAACAATTCATATATGCAAAAGCTTAATGGGACCCATTTCCATGAAGAAGGTTTCTAGCAATGCAGCAATGTGAACAGGGGGACTATGCATGATGAACCATTAGAATAAGGTATCTCCACTTGTATTGGGAGGCACTTCAGAAATATTGCATTTAACCTCGCTGTGGTGCTGTCCTCGTGCAGGCAACTGCAGTTATCTTTGTTTTACAGCAGTAAGAACTGAGAGGCAGAAGTTGAGGTAGAAGCCTCTATTTACAGGAAATCTTTGTCAGAGCTGAAAAATGGACCCAAATCTCTCAAGGTTCAGTTCAGTGACTTGAACTAGAAAGTCAGGTTCCTCTTCTGCTGTTAAATAACTGGCTAATTGAGTGAACAAATGATATTTAATAGATTAATAAATGTTTACTTGTTCACGTACAGATTCACAGCCCCTAACACTTGCACATCTTTTATATTCCAAGTTCACTGAAATATGAAAGCCAAAAAGCAAAACAGAACTTATACTATTACTCATATGTTTATTCGTGTTTTGTGATGATAAATACCAAGTATGTCTTTTTTTCTAAATCTAATTTAACAACATTTTGGTGAGAAAAGAAATTATCTATGCATGCCTTACAGGGTGTTGGTTTAGACATCGAATGCTTACACGATGCGTGCTCCATAACATGATTTCCATATCAATGAAACTAAAATCTCCTCGTCTATTATGAAATTGTTTTTGATGTGCAGGATTCTCAAGACATCATCATGCTTTCAGGGAAAAGACTTGACACTTTGAGAAGCCCTTGAACAGTCTATGTCAGCTCCTGGCCTCATTTTAGTCAATTGAAAAACATGCATTGACTTCAATGGGGACATGATTGCACCTGAAGTTTCTGTTCACTAAAAAAAGGTCAGAACTAATTAAAAAACTGAAATAACAACCACAGAAATTCAGGAAGACAGACTCTTCTTTTTTTTTTTTTTTTACTGTTTTAGAGTAGTGTGCCTGTATTCGATCCTGAGGGTCTGTAACAAAATTGCTAATCCATCAATTCCTGTGTTCTCATAAGTTACCAAGAAGATAAGAGACACGGAGTTTGCCAGAAGAGATCCCACTGAATTAACTTTCCTTATTCACCTTTGACAGGTTCATTGGCTGTGGTGGTTTTGAGGAGGCGGAGCAGTAGATGGGACATACCTGATTTTTTTCAGGCTTCTGACATTGGGCCATGTGGCATCACTTATACACAGACTAAGAAAATGCAGAATGGATGTAAATCACTATGCAACAAATGCACAGCTGGTTTAAAACATACTCTCAAAAAGCATTTATCACTGTTTGGCTGTTAATTTCAGAAAGGGTTTGAAGTGGAAACAGGGTGTCCCCCCTAGATCCAACTCTATTAAATATTTTCATGAATGATTTTGGCAATACTATAGAATACTTTTTATGTCATGTTGAAGAAAGATAGTAAACACTTCAGAGAGCAAAACTGGAACACAAAGGATCTCATCAAATTGAAGAGATGACCCAAGAACAACAAGGTGAATTAAATGGAGACAAGAACAAAGTACTACCTGTAGGCAGGTGAAATCAAACAGATTGAAAGTGAGTAACATTTGGCAAGTTAGCAAAATATGGCAAAAAGAATTGCAGGAGTTTATAATAGCAACTCAGAAATGAGAATCAACACTGTACTGCTGTGCAAAACCTAGGAGATATAATTCAGTAAGCTTTAATAACAGCTTATAGGTAAAATACTATAGGTCCTTATTCTGCTCGGTGCTTGTGAGACCTCAGCCAGAATTTGATTTTGGATACTACATGTTAAGAAAGGTACAGACAACATGAGAAGAATCTACAGAACCAGAAGAATAACAGACTTAGAAAATGTGATAAATAAGGAAAAGTGAAAGAAATGGATTTGCTTTGCCTAAAAAAGAGAAAAATGAAAACTCAGCATGTTAACAGTCTTTCAACATGTAGATGGTAGAATAAAGAGCCCATTTTCATGCCTCTTCAGGATAGGTCAAAGAAATTCAGTAAAATCATTTGGGCTGGATATTAGGAAGTACTTTCTATATGTAAAAACAGGATATTTGGTAATGATACAGAATCTATTCTATTAGTTTTAAAAGAAACATTTAGCTAGTCATGTGTTAGGAACAGATTCAATATTCTCATTCTTTTCTACATGCAAGCAGTATTATGGGGAGATCTCTTCCAGCTTTATGTTTCTATGGTTCTACTACTGGGAGTTTAGGGTCACCTAAGCAGAGGAGCAAAACAGGCAAGACATTCCAGACTGGTAGATACATCTTTCTAAATATGTCAGTGGCATTTGAATATGAATTTGCTAATTAAACACTGTTTAGCCCTAATGATAAAGTAAATCATAATCCCAAATGTTTTTAAACTTAACACGGTGTCACAGGACTTTCTGTGTATAAAATATAGAATTTCCATATTTCTACAGATTAATATTTAATTCCACAGAATAAAATAAAATACCTACTTGCTCAAGGACTCGCACATTCAACAGGTTGCCTTTCCCCTCTTTTTACCTTATCTAACATGTACCATGCAGCCCATCACAAAGAAAATACTACAGAAAAGCAATAGCCATTAATAAAAACATACACTAAAAATTTTAAGTAGGCTTTATATATATCCCTTGCTTAGTATGGTAAATATCCAGACCAGATCTTTTACTTCGAATTTTTCATGCAGTCTATCCATTTTTATTATTTTGAATGTCTTGTATAGCACTAATGAATATAGAGCCACAAATTCTTGACATTTCTCTTTGATTTGAAACATGGACTTACTTCATTTGCCCTTTTAAGGACCTCCACTTTTGAAATTCAACCATTCCATACTGTGAACTGAAAACCTAAGTGCTTGTTAATCATTTGCATGTTGGTAGTTGGTATGACTTTCTGTATGAGGCTATCCAGAGTCCCATTGTTTCATGGACCTGGTAGGCAGCTTTTCAATATATTTCATGTGCAGCATCACTAGCTTACTCTGAAAGAAAATGATAATCAGTGATGGAGGAGAATCAAATAAACTATGCAACCTCCAAGTCAAAACATGAAGTAGTTTTTCTGTATATTTATAAATGAAAACTCTACCATTGCCATTCTTTCTTCTTTTCCTGAAGATAAACCTGTTGAAAATCAATAGATGCAGGATTTGCAAAAAGGCATAAGGATTTTTTGCTAGAACTTAAACTCCACTTTCAGAAATGATTAAAAGACTTAGCACTCAAATTCCAATTTAAAAGCAATTTAGACTCCATGGCACTGGATTTTTAAATATGTTAGAAGCTTGGCGCTAAAGGAAGACATCCCATCGTGCTTAACTAGCATGAATTCAGTGGATGATAGGCACTTAGGGTTGGATTCATCTCATTTAACTCTATCTAAAAGTCAGGTAGCTACTCTAGACAGTCCAGGCAGAGAAGCAGGGCTCTCCAAAGAGTAATTCAACCCATCATCAGATAGCTGTCCAGAAAAATAGTGTAAAGAGGAGGAGTGAGAGGGAAAGAATGAAGAATTACATAGGGGAAGGAGCATGTTACATGGGATTGGGAGGAAGGCAGCACACAGCAGGACACTGCTGAGAAGGTCTCTGAGCTGACACAGAGGTTTGCTGGTTTCCCTGAGCCGATATTTTCATGCCTATAGCCCTCCATTTTAACCCAATAGCAGATAATCCAAATATTATTTGCAAAGAACTTCATTTTTAGTGTGGGTTATCTAAGGCCCAAGTTATATGTGAGAGAATACTTTAATTATATACAAATTGCCACTAATGTTTGTAACATTTTGCTTTATTCCTTTATGAGACAGGGAAAAGACAATACTTGAGACTTATCAACTTTGAATGTATTTCTTTATGATGGGAAACAAGGAGTATTGTCTTACACAGCACACAATGATACCAGCATAAAAAATTATACTACTTTTTATATATTCTTTTTACTGCATACATTTTTGTGCTTGTGAAAAGCAGAACTGACAACATCACCTAAAGCTAAACAGAGTGGGTACAGGAATCAAAGAAATTCCCCATGTAAAGTCTTTCAGTAAACTTTTCATATACTGGCAGCATTACACATTTCATACTCTGCAGAACCTACCATTAATTCTATGTACTGTGTGATATAGACAAATGTCCTCTAATGGTATGTTAGAGATCATTAGACTCATTTTCAGTTTGAGATCTGAATCAGGAGAAGTACAATTACCTCCTGGAGATGCCTTGCTAGAAATGTAAATTTAAAATTAAGTCTTCAAACTCTGTTTTACGTTCCTGGTTTCACAATGTAGAAAGGAGAGATTTCTTGAAACAAATCCCAATTATTTCAGATTTGTATTTTACACTATCTCTAAGTGTGAAAACCCAAGAGTCTGGCAATTATCATTATATTCTCATTCCTGTAGCAGGTTGTATATGCTAATGAAGGGGAAAAAAACTAATTATATAGTATCATAGTCTGTTGTTAGTAAGCACTTCTGTAACCTCTTTTTCCAAACAGCTGTTTGAGCTCATAACTTTTTCCTTTATTAAAAATTAAAAACACAATATCCAAGAAGGCAAATGCAAGAGCCAGAAGTTGTCATTTTAGGTAACATCTAATTCTTTAAACCCCATCATTGATTGTCAACCATAAAAAATGCACTGCTAGAAGCACACAAGCTTTCTGATTTTATATAAATTATGCTAGAGTCTGTATCCTGTGTTGAGTTGAAATTACTCATGTGATTGAAACACTTCCACACCATCCACAAAGGCACTGATAGCATTTGGCAAGAAGGATAGGAACTACTCAAGACAGACTGACTAGAAGAAGACAAGATATGTGTGTACAGTGAAAAGCAAGGTATCCATAACACAAGAAAATATCTGATGAAACCAAAAGAAATAAAATAAACAAGGGCTAAGAATAATGTTTCCTATTTTGTAGAATTCATGCCCATAATGATAATAAAGGAATGAAAAAAAATAATATTAAAGTAAAAAGAATCAGACACAAAGGCTTATATGTGTCATCAGACAAAATGGAAAACACCAACCAAATATACATTCGCTTCTCAATAAAAGACAAAGGTTTTTAAGCTCCAAGGCTCCAAGAAGAAACTTTTCCAATGGAGGAATTTCTTGCAGTGTTGCCGATAACAACGGTTCTTATATAACTGTATGGATGCCTGGAATTAAATACAGCTTGGAAAGGGACTATGCTCTAGGGAACCTTAGTGCAGCCCACTGTGCCAATTCTTACATTATTCTTATGTAAAAACTTCTAGTTTCCATACTTTACATTACCTAGATTATACCTGCATACCTAGATTATACCTCCAATATGTTTAATGATGCTTTGTTAATATTTATATCATGATGTCACATGCAGTTTATGAGAGATGAAACACACCCACACAAACATGACATTGAATGTTTTAATGAGAAAAAAGGGTTTAAAAAAAACCCAAAGTCAAACATTGAGAGAAACAAATTTGTTCCAACTACTTCACTTCCCCTTCAAATTAATCCCCGCCATTGCTGGTGGAGGACAGATCTTTTTCAGTTGAGCTTTTAGAACATCTGTGGGAACAAGTGGAAAAACACTATGAATCAGACGCATGTGGTTACAACAGGAAGGGAAGTTCAGAATTACAACATTTGGTGCATTCTGTAAGTGGCAGTTAAAAAGAAATCTGTAAATGAAACCATACTTTAATACAATGTTTTCTCATACCTCCAAAGCAAAATAAAACTTGTCAGTTTAGCCGAAAACAACTAGAATACATTTGAATGCCCTAAAAACAACTCCTGAGGACTGAAGACAGTGCAATGCCAGGAGTACAAAGAGTGTTCAGCTTTAACAATCTGAGAGAGGAAAATGGTGGAGCGACAAATATGAAATTCCTGAGAAAACAGAGAAAGAGGGAGACAGAATTTGCTATTCTGCATCTGATTGGAAGCCCCAGCTGGGAACCTTATATAGACAGGGAGAGCCTTTTGCTTTTACGATATGGCTAAAAGAATAACAAATCTGACATCTTTTTTTTCAACTGAGTAGTAAGATATGTCTAAATTACCTTTAGAGGAGGAAATACTTTGTTTTCACATTGTTTTAAGCTTAGATGAGTACTCTAATCTTACTCTTCCTCTACATTGCAAACACATTACTGATCACCTCATTATTGCTGAATTAGCCAACTATTGTAGGGTGGAAGAAAAATAGCCTGAGCTATACTGTGGCCTGCTGAAGAGCAGGCTTTTAGACTGAAACCCACAATAAACCACATTTCTATTCAATTCATAAGGTTACTTAATCAATCAAGTCCAACCCTCAAAACACAGAATCCAATTTCTTTTCACATAGGTGTTCATGGTAGTCTGATAAGTGGCATATAATGCCATAGTACTGCAATCTATTGCTGAATAGATAGGATGTCCCTTAAAATTAATGTAATTGGAATAGCAGCAGCAAGTTTTGAAAACATAAACATCAGAATGAACTTGGACTCTGGGAATAAATTCACAAAGGTAATCATTGGGTTTAGTGGGTTATTAGAAAAGAAGATCAAATATTTTTCACAGCTAGTTTTCATTCTGAGCATACGGAATCAACAAAACAAAACAAGCTGAGTGTGCTGTCAGCTGTAGTGTGACAACACTGAAGTCAATGGGATTCTGCCAGAGAATATTTTTTTCTGATTTATTGAGGACAATTAATACAAATTCATCATCAAATCCTTCAGAATTCTCAAAGCTGACATTAATTAATTCACTTATCCGTATACCACCGATCACTGTCTTTCAGTAGCAGTTTTGGAAACATTCATTTCATTGGAAAGAAGAAAGGAAGAAAAAAACATGAAAATAACACTTACTAATATCTGGGATAAATTAAGCAGAGTGCATAATGCATCTGGACGCAGAATGCATAGCATGACTCTGAGGCTAGTGTAGACATTCACTTTCAAACGTGTGGCAGTTTAAAGATATCAGTAGCTCTTAGCTATTGTCCAGTGTCTTCTGTAGGAGCTTGCTCACTTGCTTCATTGCAAAGGTGGGTGGGGGAATATATTTTAGGTGGCTGCTGGGAAGGTCTCAAGCGACACCTCTATATTTTAGCCCAGAGACAGATTGTAAATGTTTAAGGGCTTCAGTGCTCTGGCAGAGCTGTGGCAAGGGGATGCTCCCGCAGAAGGCAGTGCAAGCAAACAGGGAGGATTATAAGATTATGAACCACTGTAAGGGATGACAGGGCATTGCAGCCATTTTCAGCTTATGACCTTATGTTCTGTGAGCTCGTTGCTACCACTGCAGCAGTGAGAAAGGGTCAAAATGACACTGCATTGCTCTCTAGCTGCATGAACCTTGGTCTGTGGGATGGGGACAACATTAAGCAGAATCAGAAAGTGGAGAGTGCTTCACAGCTCACATTGCTTTCCCAGTTTTAATAAATAACCATTCAGATGTGAAAAGATGTTGAAGGCAACATAGAATTTTTATTTCCTACTAGATTAACACTGGTGTAAATTTCAGTAGAGCAATTTTCACTGACATAAGGATCCGTATGGTTTCTTTCAAAAATTCCAATTAATACAAAGCTCCTAGGAAACTGTATGGACTTAATGTTGTTAAGAAGTTTCTGTCAGACCCTGGTTCACAAGATGGGGCTTCTCTGATATATTATAATTGAAAGGACAACTATCTACTTATATTTAGAGGAAAATATAAATGTGGAGAAAGTATATTCTAACCATTGTACCTACATTTAGATAAACAAACTGGTAAGGACTATTTTAAAGCATTGCATATGTAATCAAAAAGAATAATTAATGAAACGAAAACATGGCACCACGAATCAGTGAAATTTAACTAAGCTCAGAGTGTGGAAAAGCAGAGCATACTTTCTTCATTGCTGTAAGATACCCACTGTGAAGTAAAAAAAAATTTCTTTAAAATGTGCATGATAAATAAGAGAATTTTCTTACATCAGCACTGAACTGCATTCTCTGTGACTTCAGCCACAGCAGGGCAGTGCCCTTCAGTGGGGGTGTTAGTTGCAATGGAGCAATCTTGGCAGTGAATTGCACGTTGTCACACAGTACCTGGTTCTTATTCTGAGATATCCCACAATAAATATGAGCTTAGATGGGATTCGTTGTTGCCTTAGCTCAGATGTCTGAAGGTTAAATGAGTTGCTTCCCCCTCCTTATTTTTATCACATAGTGAGGATGTTTTCATATGCTTCTCAATAGAGAAGCAGGTGCTCTGGCAGCCTCTCCAGCTTTCTGCTATGGTAAATCACCCTCATGCCCTCTTCCTTAGCTGCTTCTGTAGCCTGATTTATATACCCATAGGGAAACTGCTATCTAAGAGAGGCATAGAAAGCACCCCAGAAGAGCTGTAGAAGCAAACAGGCTTTCTGTAGCTAGGAGTTTCTAAGCATCTCCCTCACTGGAAACAAGTTTTTCTTCTAATTTTCCATTTTCACCAAAATCAACAGTTTTTCCCCCTTATGCCTTGAACAAATGTTGAAATTCTAACAATGGTACACTATAGCATTTGAAAGTGATTTCCTTAAAGAGGGATACCAGGAAATGCCATTCAAGTAGAAGCAGGGCTTTGTGTCACTTCGCTATCCATCCTCACAGGGATTCTTTGCTGAGAAACATGGGGAAAACATAATGAGAAAATTAAGAAAATACAGAGACTATGATAAGCTCAGAAGATATATCACTGCTTTTTGCTTTCTCTCTGCAGTGTCCTCTTTGTTAATTCCCATTTCTTATTCTGTCTCATCACATGCTATAAGACTATATGTATGCCATTCAAGATAATCCCCATTTATATTATACTTGTCTAGGACACATAGTATAATGGCAACCTGATATTGGCTTGGGGCCACTAGATGGTACTGCAATATAATTAATAAATATTAAAAAGTAATCTCATAAGTACATATTTCTTTTTCTGCAAAGTCTTGGCTGTAATGTTTGAAAGACTTGCAGAAATTTCCATGGCACTGCCTTTAGGTATCTACTATAACCTCCATATGACTATGTTATATGCAGTTGTAAGGCATATATTAATAATGTGCTTACCAATCTTAACAGAATAGCTGAGGTACTTAATATATGCATACATACATATGATATTTATATAATATGTACACATACATGTAAATTATCATATATAATTATCATCTGAGCAGTCACTACACTTACTCATTTTTCAAGTATTCCTACATTAGTGCAGTAACTACTATATACATGGGAAGGTGAAAGTGTGCATAAATAAATCATAATGTATGTGCGTGTTTATTCATGAAGTCTAACATAAAACATACACCAGAATTTTAAAAGATAAACTTTGTACAATACACAAAATCTATTTCATATTCTTCCATACTTTGAATGATTTTCTACTACTATTTCCTTCACCATCAAGGACATGAAAAAATCTAGTTTTGTCTAAATGTTTTCTACATATGCTATGTCTAGAGTAATAAACAGTTCAAATTTTGTAATCAGCTATCTTCTAGCTGGTAAAGATCTCGAGGTTAAAAAATTGCTGCAAAGCTAAATTATCTGAAACCATCAGCATGCTTAATAGTATCTACCCATGAAACTACCCTCAGAATAACCTAACACTGCTGGTTGCCAGCGCTATTTTCAATTTTCATCTGCTAGATATATGATCAAGCATGTCAGATCTGTCCTGAGTAATAGAAGTGAAAAAATAAAGTCATTTACTTAAAACATTCTGATAGCTGTTCATCCAAAAACCCTGGTCAGATTTAACGCTCAAAGGCATTTACCTACAAAGTTAACCAGATGCTTTGAGTTGAAAACTAATTTAATTTCTCTGTTATCTTAACAGGACATCTGTTAAAACAACATCCAAGGAAGGTAATATGTTCAAAATTAAACATCCTGCAGGTTGTTTTATTAGAGTATGTGCAACGTTGACATTTAACTGTTAACAACCACTGCCTTACAAAAAAAATTAGTAAATGTGAAATCAAAGCAGTATAACGATTATACTAATGGACATGAACTGATGGAGAATGAATTTGTGCCTGGTGCAAGTTCAACCTTGTTGCCAAGTTCATTGCTTTGTTACAACTGAGTTAGACTGAAGATGAATGGCCCATTTCTTTTGTTTCCTTCTTTCATCAGCTTCTTCCAGGTTCCAAATTGTCCTTTTAAAAATCAGAGTAATTAGCTGCTTAAAGTATGCAGCAGCCATAGCCACCATGTCTTTTAGCATCATGAGTAACAAGCTCTGCAAATCATATCCTGAAGTAATTTGCATTATTGCAGTTAATTTGCATATGGATATAAACTGCGCTTTGCAACTAATAAGTATCAGTCCAAGCAGTGGCATGTGAAAGAATGAAAGTCAGGTGTGTAAGTGGATGAGTGCTAGCCAGTGTTGGGGTATTTAAGTAGGAAAATACTAGCAGATGCCTATTTCCGACGGGTCCTTATAATTTTTCTGAGGAAGACGGTGGGAAGAAACATGGCCCCACGTTTCTTCCCACCTTCCCATTTATCCCCATCAGCAATGCAGGGCTGACATCATTTCTCTGTTAGCAGGAACCCTTATGACTTGTTGCCACCTTGTTCTCTTCCCTTTACTATCATCCAATGGAAAAGGAAAAGAGTAGAGGTGGACTCCACTACAGACACTAATAGTCAGTCATATACAGCTAGTCCTGCTAGCATCTCAGGTCTCCAATAGAAAGATGGGCTTATCAGTTATGGAAACTTGTTAATGCATGAAATATCAGCTATGGATTGATTTCTAAACTGCTTAGTTCCTCTTTAAGGTCCTTTCTATCAGATGGTATGCCACAGTGCATGTTGGTTCCTGGCTGGAGGCAGGAGAAGGGATTAGCAGTAACCTGAAGTCCCTTCTAGCCTTACTTTACTATGAACTATGACCATGACTATGAAATCACTAATTTTAATCCCAATGTAAATCAGCAGTTAGGGGATACCACTTTAATCTTTTTGATTTACATTTGTATTTATTATTCTGCTTTCATGACCTAGAAAACAGTCAAACTTGCAGTTTAGTTACCGAGTGGGCAATACCTGTAGGTAATAAAACAGCAGCAAACTCTCCCTCTAACCCTCTTTTTCTTCAGTAGTGCCTCCTGCTGAATCCTTCCCCTGAGCTGTCTCCCAGCAAAGCCATTTCCTTCTTTTCTCTATTAGTTACCTCAGAGCCTTTACCAAGATTTGCTTAATCTTCCGTATTTATACCTACCTGTACTGGAGAGGGGAAAGAGTTACACATTTTCAGCATTTTATATTAGTGAGTTATATGCAATATGTTCAGTATTTCCCTAAATACAGTATTAGGCAACTTGAACATTGTTGCAGTTTGAAATTTCTTTGAACACTTTTTGAATGTGCTATTACTTCTTCCAGATAACCACAGCAACTTTCATCTCTCTACATTTTACTTAAGCTAATACTTTAACATGTGTATGAAGATCCTTCATTTATCTTCCATAATAAAACATGCAAAATTGTGAAAAGTGAACTGATTATTTATTACATGATCATTACCTTTTTTTCTTTTGATATGCACCACACTGTGTGTGGTTGGAAATAGGAACTCAAGTAAAGTAAGGCCAAAAAAAATTGACATTTTTAATTTCGGTGAAAAACCAAAGTGGGGCTTATAGAAAAGGTGGAACATAACTGTTCTCAGAGGCACCCAGTGAAAGGACAAGGAGCAATGTCACAGACTGCAGCAAAGGAAATTTCAACTGTGTATCAGGAGAAAATTTTTCACAATGAGAACAGTTAAGAACTGGAAAACATTGCCTAGAGAGATTGTGAAATTTCCATCCCTGGAGATTTTCAAAACCCGCCTGAATGGAAGTCTGAGCAACCTGATCTAACTTTGAAATTGGCCCTGCTCTGAGCAGGAGGTTAGGCTGGGTGACCTAAAGAGGTGCCTACCAACCTGAATTAGCCTGTGATTCTGTGGGTCTAAGTTATCTTGTATTTCTCAGGTATTTGGGGTGGGGCTGAGAAGGAGTAAATTAATTAAGAAACATTTGACTTTCCTTAAAACTTCAAGCAGGAAACATTTTGATTACATATTTTTATGTAGTTTACATTTTAATAGCTAGAATATGTTCAATTTTTAATATCATATGCAATAATTTCACTTTTAAACTCACTGTTGTCTTTCCTATTCTTTCATGCTCCTCCTGTTGGAACGCAGGGCGATAAAGCAAAAGAAGCAAACTGAGCTGAATGCATACAGCAACAATTTGTTTAGCGGAAGAGTACCATAGCTTGCAACGTGAAGCAGAAGAGAATGAAAATGGGGAAGGCCAAGATACAGAGAAAGGGGTGTGGAGTCTGGAGGAACGACTGCAATTGGCTATGCAAAGAAAGCGCTGTGGAGTGTGAATATGGAGAAGGAGCGGAAACAAGGAAAGGCTGAAAGGGAGGGACCGATGGTGTGCGTTGTCTGCATGGTGCTCACACTCTCAAACCGGATTAGGACTCAAAGAGACTATAGGCCCATGGTAAGGTTATTACCTTGTCAGAATTATTATTACCTAATCAGAATTTTACCCAAACAACTAGGGTTCTGCACCAGCATCTGCTGTAGAGTCCTCACTTCATGCTAGATAAATCATTGCAACCAGATTTCAAAACTGATTACAAATTGTTTCTCATATTCTTGATGTTCAGCTCAGAGCCAGGAAGTCAGGTCTGTAGAATGACTACTAAAATCAAGAGGAACTGCATTTTGACATGGTGGTGAGCTACATACACACTATCACTGCCATGCTTACGGTGCCTAAGTGCCATGGTACTGCACATAAGCTTTCATAATATTATCATATCTGTTTTCAGAGCAGAGTTGGAGTACAGGGTTTACTCGTATGAAATATGGAAATAAATCACATACTGACCAATAAGGAGAAAATAAAATATGTAATGGCTGCTCACAGTAAGAACCATGCAATACCTTTTTTCTGCCCCTTTATCAAGCTTTTCCCAACTTCTACAACACATGGAGCGGGGTCCTACATGAAAGCCTCATTCACTTTCCAACCCTAATTCATCTTTAAAATAGGCCATGCTGTACAGAGACTAAAGCAATGACTTGGAAAAAAAATACAGTTATGACTACATAATTAAAGACTGTATAAAAATGAATGTACAGAGAGAACTAAATTATGCTTATACAAGCAACCTTAATTCTGGCATTTCTTGCTTCTGGAGTGTTTGACTTTCAAACACCTACCTTTTGTGTCAAAAGACATATAAGTACAATCTTACGATTTAATACATTAAATGTAACCTTCGTATGTTATTTGGTTAAAATAAAGAAGTCAGAAATATAAATAGAAACTAACTCAATCACAACAGTTAATTTTTTTTTTTTAAGTGTGCTCTTGCTCACATTCACATAATGCTGTGGGGACTCCAGCAAAACTATACCAGAGCTCAACCAGGCGGCAGTGAGAGGAGAGCTCTGGTATCTGGTTGGGTAGATAGGGTCACATACAAGGAGAGCCAAAAGCGCTGGGATGAGGCTGGGAGTGTGCATGACAGCAGCTGCTTTGGACCCCGAGCCCTAGCTGGTCCTCATCCTCCAGTACCATGAGTCCGGCCTTCACCTTGGCTCCAGGTAACTGACAGCAGCATCTGACAGACCACACTTGGGATAGGACCAGTGCAACCTCTGCCAGGCACCAGTAAATTTTTTTGCAGCAAATGTCTACACATTTTAAAACTAAAAATAGCAGTGTGGTAGTTCTTATTCTGCTACTTTTCAGCTTGGGGGTTCTACAGACATCACTAGTGGAAGTTTTTAAATGCCTTGAAACAGGGGCGCTGTTTCTTCATTATATGAGCATTTGCAGCACTTTTTTGCTGAGGGTCTTCATTCAGAGGTCACAGCTGAATCTCACAGAAGCAAATGGGAGCTTTGCCTGAAGAAGAAAGTCAAAAGAGCTAGACAGGCTGTTAACCTTTTGTTGATTTTGCTCCAGGATAGCTGAAGCTAGTCCTTTGTCTTCTATTCATAAATATTTCTTGGTTTTTTTAAAGAAATAATTGAAATATTACAATTTCTTACAGTTGCCTTCTATTATTTTTTCCTTTTTTTGTTTGACTAGTGCACTTCAAATGTGCCTCATTCAAGAGAAGAGGTCATGTTTTCAGCACGCTACATGTTTGCTCAGCCGCTGGCCAAAATAAATATTACTACTCAGAGATCCTGAAAGCTAAAAGTCCTGCTTACATTGAGTATGGCAATTACCTGCAAGCAAAACAACAAGGAGACTAATTAAATACTGCTGAAGAGTAAAACTGATAAGCAACAGTGAGAAGTGAGTTTTCTAGGCATTCGTTCAGAGATCCACATAACAATCACAGTGAAGAGCAATGGTATGCGCATCCTCTCTGTTACTGAACTTCTGAGCCATAAATATTCTGACTTGCTGTGAAAGAGTGTCAGCAAAGGCATTAACCATGCCTCAAGGACAGAAAATACTTAGAGTATGATGCCATTTTCCACAACATATATAAGAGTCTATAATGTCATATAATGTAAACAAATTTGCATTGCTATTCACTAATAATCCTTCAGACTCCTCAGTCTCTTCAGACATGATTATCTCATAGTTCTAAAAATGTCTGAGTGTTTACAGGGCCATTTCACTGTAATAAGGAAAAGCTGTAAAAATGTCATGACCTCTGCCCCCAAAACTAATTTAAAAAAGGATGAAGCTAGCATGCCTTTTGTAGTAAGATATATCAACAATCTAAATATGTCATCTCCACTACATTAGCAAGTCATGCTGGAAAAATAGATGTACATACACATAAAATAAAAGCTGTTCTCAAAACTTTCAAAAGAAAAGCCTTTCTTTTATTTTATTTGGTAGAAAGCTATAAATTATATATATAAAAATAAACTATACCCAGCTGGACTATTATTAGGCTGTAATTTTAACCTATCAATTCCTAAAGCCATGCAGCGCAGTATCCTCTCTCATGGTTTACAACCTCAGAGGCATCCCTCTGGTACTTGCCTAAAGGTTATTTTTTATTCTCTATTTAGAACTGATTCAGACTTAGAGCTTAGAGCTTTTTTCAACATTCTACGTGCTGTTCCAAACACACAAAAAAATACACTGTAGTATCATTACAAATGTGAAGTTGTGCTTATTCCCAGATGAAAATATAAATTATAAAGAAGATTCGGTGCAGGATGTGTGAATGTGAACGACAGATATAAAGCTACAAATGATCCATTTGGTAACATACCAACTTCTGTAAAATAGTTGGAGCCTCTGAAAGACCTAGAATATAAGGATAAATTCTATCTATGCAAACAATTGGGTACTTTTCCATTATACATATATTTCTAGACTCTAGTTCTTGCAGAAAATTTGAGCATCTGAGGAATTTTTGATGTACCACACTCAGAGAGGAGAGGGATGTTCTATGTGATTCGATTAAACCTTTTGTAGCTGATGAGTCAAACTGTGTATTAAATCCACTTTCTAGGTACTTTTCTTTTCCTCCCTCTCTTTACTAATGCTGTTGGTCCAATAACTAACTGAAGTGGAAGGAATGTACTCTACTGGATATTTCAGGGTGGATTATATCACTAGAACAAATAAATAATACCACTAAAGACCAAATAAACCTCTCAACCACATCAAAATACAAGCCTGTACTACAGGGTTCATTGGAAACACTCTTTATCACACGGCCCTAGAATCAGAAAAAAACAGTTCCAGATGCTGACATTGTTGTCTGGCCTGTCTTTGTTCCAAGGAGCACTTAACAGTGTTCTTATACTGATTTTTATACCCACTAAAATACAGTGCTCAAACAGCTGCTTATCTTTTTCCCTTTGCTTCCCACCCCTTTCATCTTCCTCAGACACATCTCACAAGAAGCACCCCAACTTTTGCTAGTTAAGGAATGCAGGTGGCTGAAATGAGCAGGTGGAAAGAGGGTGGACTAGGCTGAATACCACCACACAACAGGTGTTGGACTTGTTATATAGATTAATTCACTTAGCAATAAGGAAAGCATTTTAACTCCATAAATTATATTATATGCAAGCTTCTGAATTTACTGTGTTTTTGCCAGACTCTTAATTAGACTGGGCCTGTCTGAAGTTACAAAACCCAGAAAGTGTAACTTTGTTTTACCTGCAGAAAATTCTTTTAACACCCTCAGGAAATGAAATTATGATCCTTTTGAAGTCTGCATCTTTTGAAGAAACAGAAGACATGGGGATGAAAGATCCCAGTCTCTAGTATTTTTTTGCACTTTAGGGGTGATTTGAGAGAAAGTACTGGTAAGGAAGTATCTTTGACTCATTTATTCTTTCTATAACTGTGTTTAACTTTCTGCATCTTAACTTATCAGTAACTCACAAAAGATCACAGAATTACATCTGTAATTTACAGTTGGGCTAAAATCCCTTTAATCAGGAAAGGCAATGCAATTAAATATCTGAATCAAGAAGAGAACGTGATCTTTTTCAAAAGTGGGATTCCCCATGATGGTTATGTCACACCACTGTGAGCATAACTCAGCATGGACCACAACATTCAGACCAAGCTGAAACTCCTAACTTTAATGAAACAATTTGTTACCACTGCTATTCTTTTATCCCACAGTTTGCCAGCCCTCTTGGAGCACCTTAGAAAGCAGGACTATTGGTTTGAGGTAGAAGATCCATTTATACCAGATTATGAGAGCTTACTACCAACTACCACTTATGTGTTATCACTTACAATGTCAATAAAACCTTATAAATATGTCATTCTTGAGAAAAAATATTTTTTCTATAGATTTTTACTATGTATAAGTCTTGAATCATAACATTCCTACCAGAACTACAGAGTTAAAAAAACAGTTATAACCAAATGGCAATCAATTCTGGCATTTCAGTTTACATTTTAATTTAATGAAAGACACCTTGTTTTACAATTATTATGCTGTGGTATAAGGAAGGAATCCTGCTAAGTAACAGCAAGCTAAATGGTGAAAAAGAAAGATATGTTTACCCTTGAGATGATAATCTTCTGTATTTATGATATCACTAATTAGTTTTTCTCATAAAAATGAAATTTGCTTTGCGGAATTACTGAGGGGGAAAAATATGTAATTTTCCCTTAAAGGGTATATATCATTATTGTTGTGGGAATCAGAATTTATACATCTGTAATTGTCTAGGATAAAGGGTTCCAACATACCCAGAATATTCAAAATTTCCATTGTACTATTCTCATTCTGACGACATCAAGAGGATGAGTAAAACAGGAGTCTTTCTTTGCCTTTGAACTAGGACATGTTAACACAGCACTGATGGCTTAAATGTATCAGATGGTAAATTACCTTTGAAAGGTCCCCAGCCTCCAAATAGAAGCAGATAACAAACACGTTCCATGTAACCCAGAGGACTAGCCAGACAGCGTACTGTAGGAGAGGAAGAGAGAAACAATACATTATTAATTTTGCAATCAGCTGAGTTGAACTTAATTCATTAGACCATTAGTTTAATCCAAGACAAAAACAAACTATAAATATGGTACATATGAGTTACATGTAAAAGAAAATCAAAAATAAATTCTTCCCTTTCACAAACACAATCTAGTGTGACTTGATAAGTGTTCAGTCACACCAGAAAATCTACATCTGAGAAAACAGATGACAGACCTGAAATTCAAATTTGAAATTAATCTAGATCTCTTATTACTGCTTTATGGGAAATACTGCAATATCAAGAGAGACATGTAATATCAGTTATATGTGAGAAGTGCAGAGCTGTTTATTCAAATGGTTATTCAAATATAACTTACTAAATAACAAACTTATTGGAGAAGGTACTGGACTCTACAACACTTAGGATTTAGTCTCAAGAAAATACTTTTTGTTCATTATTTTGCAGTTTTTCTAGAAAATATGAATGTTTTTCCCTAGGTCATGATGGCTGCCTCTAAAATAGATTAGTGACATTCCAGACCATCATCCAAAATTATTCAACACCCTGAGGGCTAGACTGTATTTTAAATTGTCATTTTCTTTGACTTTTTTTTTTTTTAATTACAGTGCATAACAGAATTATCCATGCTTAAGCAATATATGTTCACTGGTGGTTGTTTAATATCTTATTTGCATATCTGATGCAAGTAATGCAGTACATTTGTTTTCTCTCCTTCTGTCCACATATATGCCTATAACTACTCCTTTGTATTCATAAGACCTTCAGTCCCAGGTATGGAAACTGTTTTGCTGTTGTAATGCTGGAGGATCCTCTACAATAAAATCTGACCTTCTGTTGCTAGTCTTGCATAATGTTTATGCTTGAAAACTTCCCTTGACAAATTATTCCATCATCTAATAAACCTTAGGATCTACAACTGTTTTCTAATGACTGCTGTTGCTATTCTCTAGTTGTTCATGATTCAATTCTGTATGTTTTCTAATTTCATTCCATAGACCGATGGCACTGTGTATGCATGAAATACAGCAAAAAAAGACAACACACTATTCCCTACCTATTTTAGCTGAAGGGTATTTACTCCTTTTATATTACCAACTCCCTTTGTCTCCAGTATTTACAGATGACTTCTTGTTTTGTTGCCTTTTCTCCAAGTTGCAATGACTAAATTTTTTTAAACTACCTTTCCAAATCATGTTTAACTTATTAAAATACATTTGTGGATTTCTCTGTATTATATCACCTTCCTAATAAAGGTGACAGAATCATAGAATGGTTGAGTTTGGAAGGGACCTCTGAGGATCACCTTGTCCAAACTCCCTGCTCAAGCAGGGTCACCTAGAGCAGGATGCCCAGGACCCTGTCCAGAAAGCTTTTGAATGTCTCCAAGGATGGAGACGCCACAACCTCTCTGGCAAACCTGTTCAGATTGTTTCAGTTTCAGGGTGTTTCAGTTTGTGCCTGTTTCCTCTCACCCTATCACTGGACACCACTGAGAAGAGTATGGCCCCATCCTCTTTACACCCTCCCTTCACATACTTATACACATTGATAAGATCCCCCTTCAGCCTTCTCTTCTCCAGGCTGAACAGGCCCAGCTCTCTCAGCCTTTCCTCATATGACAGGTGCTCCAGTCCCTTCATCACCTTAGTGGTCCTTTGCTGGACCACTCCAGTAGATCCATGTCCCTCTTGTACTGGGGAGCCCAGCACTGGACACAGCACTCCAGATGTGGCCTCACCAGGGCTGAGCAGAGGGGAAGGATCCCTTCCCCTCAACCTACAGGCAATGCTCTTCGTAATGCAGCCCAGGATACCTTTGGCCTTCTTGGTCACAAGGGCACGCTGCTGGCTCATGTTCAAGTTGTTGTCCACCAGGACTCCCAGGTCCTTCTCTGCAGAGCTGCTCTCCAGCAGGTCAGCTCCCAGCCTGTACTGGTGTGGGGGGTTATTCCTCCCTAGGTGCAGGACCCTGCACTTGCCTTTGTTGAACTTCATGAGGTTCCTCTCTGCCCATCTCTCCAGCCTGTCCAGGTCCCTCTGAATGGCAGCACAGCCCTCTGGTGCATCAGCCACTCCTGCCAGTTTTGTATCATCAGCAAGCTTGCTGAGGGTGCACCCTGTGCCTTCATCTGGGTCATTGATGAATAAGTTGAACAAGACTGGACCCAGTACTGACCCCTGGGGGACACTGCTAGCTGCAGGCCTCCAGCTAGACTGCACCACTGAGCACAATCCTCTGAGCTCTGCCACTTAGCCAGTTCTCAATCCACTTCATTATCTGCTCATCTACCATGCACTTCCTCAGCTTGCCTTAGACAATACTTTAGACTGTGCACTATTTATCCCTAACAAAATATGACAAACCATTTTCCCTGTTGTGAGATACTGTGCATATGATCCAGTATAATAATCACTTTCTATGTTTTTGTTTTCTGTGAATTGAGTTTACTACTATGTGCAAATCTGTAGCAATTCACTAGCTGTGAATTAACTCTACTGCTTCATTTTCTTCACACTGCAATTTTCTGTCTCACCCTCCTAGACTTTTAGGTGTTAATATCTCTTTTTTTACATGCTCAGTATCTTGCATTTATCACATTCTGTTGACTTTTGCTTACTCCTCTAAATTCAGTTATAACCTATGTGGTACTCTTCTTGTATTTCTCTTAGAAGTGCTGTTTTGCGTCAGTTTAAGTCTATCATTCAATATGCCATTTTCTACTTAATCTTCTAGATACTGTGAAAATATAATTCTATCCTTTCTAAGGAGATCTGAAGTCAGAGTATATCCAACATGGGTAAAATTTAGGCCTGTTTCTTTTTCTTATTTTTTCCAATTCGTCAAGTCATTGGCATCCAGCCTGGCTGCTATATATCCAATATATTGTTACGTACCCAATATATAGATTTTAAAGAATCATGATGAATATTGCTTTTATCTGCTAGAAACTAACTCAGTTTTAAAGGTTAAAATTGCTTTAGCCAGAAGCAATTTTAGGCAGAGTAAAGCATACAGATTACATATACTTTATAGAGCCTTACTTGCTGGACCATAGATCCAGTCCACAGATCACAGATTTATTTAGGTTGGAAGGGACCTCTGGAGGTCACTCGGTCCAATTCTCTGCTCAAAGCAGGACCAACATAGATCAGGTTGCACAGGAAATTGTCCAGTTGAGTTCTGAATATCTCCAGGGATACAGATTTCATAGCCGCTCTAATGCATATTTACTCTTTAAGGGTAGGACACAAATTAGCCTTTGAAACACAGGAACTTAGTTAAGATTCACAGTGTTAACTCACTTATATTGTTTTTAAAAATCCAGCCCTGAGCCATTAAGTATACTGAACATTTCAGTTTCCTGTAGCTTGCTATTCATAGTACATCTGACTTTGCATGCAACATGGAGTATCAGAAATGTGAAAACAAAAGAGAGAAACATTAATTCAGAGTCAATAAGCTTAATTTGGTGTTTTCTAACTTCTCAATATTTGAACTTCGCTTTTTTAGTATTTTAATATTTTAATGTTATTTACCAGGACACAAACACATTGATGGAGTAAATACAAGTGTTTCTTTTGATACAAAAAGATAACTGAACTGTCTTTCTTAAGGTGAAAATTCTAAACACTACATTTAGATCAGAGTCCCAAAGAAATGAGATTAAACAATAATGATTCATCTGTGCTGTCTGTTTCCTTGGCATAACTTCTGAGCTCGTAAACAATTTTAACTAAACGGGACAAAAGGTCAGAAGTTTAAAAGATATTTTTTATCAAAAGTTTCAGGAAAATAGGTGTAAAAATGAGGAGAGAAACTCTACTAATATCCTCATAGAGAGAAAAGCTTATAAGGTAATCTTTTATCAATCAACACAAGGGGGGAAAAACATGGGAAAGAGCCACTGGAAACTAGACTTCATTAGATCTGCTGTTCATGGTGAAACTTGCCACATTGCATGTGAGCAACAGCTGATTAAAAGCTCCCTGTGCACAGCACATCCAGCAGAACACTCCAAGGCACTTTGGAGCTGCTTGTCCCAGCAGCAAGTCTTATGTTCACAGGAAGAAGTGAAACTTCTCTTTTCAGCTGTCTAGCCTATCACTGAAAAATGACAAAATTATCTGACTTTTAGAAATATTCTTTTAACAAGCATCTGCTGTTATTGGACCACAGAAAAGGTTTTAAAACTATGTTTTAAAGATGCTTCTTTTGAAATTTTATATTAAGTGTTGCTGCCTGAATTCTGTGGATAAACACTGTGTATAATTATCTTGAAAAATAAGGATGCTTCTGCTTCCCACTGCTTCTTATTTCAGATGCTTCAGATCTAGCATATCTCTTATCTATGGATCACATGCAGTCATAAATGCCTCTTGTTGTCTATGTGCTTCAGCAAATTGTTGTGGAAATTCAGCTCTGAAGGTCTGTGACAATGAACAAATCCCTCTGGTACTCTCTATTATATGTATCTAATTAGAAACACATTTTATAAGAGTTCTTCAAAGGGCTATGGCTGTATTTTTTTCTCCTGTGTGGGAGTTCAAGACAGCTGCATCATCTGACAGAAGCCACCACAATGCTACAGCAGTCACATATCAACAAGACAAGAACCTCGATGAACACACACTTGACCAAGCAGGAGCTACTGACAGGAGGCAATGATTACAGCAGTGACAACACAGCTCTATTATTTTTATGGAAAGCCACGCTGGAAAGAGATATAGCTGGAAGCCTAAGTGAGATTTGAATACTTACTGTTTTGCAAGGCAATCAGTAAAAGCCATTTCCTTTTGTAAAATAAATCATATAAACAAAGCTCTCATATGGTGGAATATGGTTGCTACTCTTCAGGCTACTGCAAATTTATAACCATCTATAAAGAACTATGGGAATGACCTGCTTTATGCTTTATAGATACTGTGTAGTCAGGTTTGAAGAAGAATGCATACTCCACAACTCACTTAAACTCAGCTAAATTGCATTAGCCCCATTTTACTAAAAGGGAAACTGAAGGTCGAAGAAATTAAATTACTAGCTTTAGTTCCACAACCCAATAGAAAAATGACTGCAAGGACAAAAGAACCAAAGTCCATCTAGCCCACTACTCTGTCTTTGATACAAAGCTGGTCACCAGAACTAATGCCTAATACCCTTGTCCCTTAGTCTGAAGGAGAAGTATGTCACATATCTTTCAAGTATAGGTACTGTTAGCAACTCCTGTAGCTATGAGCATTTTAAATGTAAGCATCTGTTTCACAGAATTTTATCATGGCATTTCTCTTGCTCCCTAACTATTTTTGGATATGTGGTCAATTTTAATCATGTTTTACAGAAGGGTACAGTGCTCAAAATCTAGAAGATGTTACCTTGTGCAATTCAAGAGGAACAGTAAGCTGAATCCTATTGTGATTAGTGATTTGCTACTTATTTCCTTTTTACAAATGTATACATTTTAAGTTTTAGATTCTTTTAAGTTAAGGTGAAAATACTATGCCCCAACATTCTTTCATGCTCCACTCAGGAAATAAACTATATGCAATTCTAAAATGAGATGCCATTTACTATAGGGGTTAAAAATTTGCTCGTTTACTCTACCTGAGTGACAGTAGTTGAGTTGTTCAAAGATTACCCTAAACCCAGTATGTCTGCATTTCTTTCCAGTAACACAGTAACAACTGTCCACAGTTATCATTATCTTTGCTCCTGAAGTTACTCTCCCCTAATTTCCTCTGTTGAAGAAGAACCATCACTTAGAAATATAATTTCCAAAACCTACCTTTTTCCCATCAAACCTGAAAACACATGGAATTCTGTGTATTTGGCACCAGCATACTAACTACACTTGACAATAGCATTCAGCTAGTCTCTGAGATGCCTGCAACTTTGTTCACCTTTGAAAGGCCACTCTGAAATAGGAAGAATTAGTACTCTGGTGAGGCAGCAGTTCTTGAAGAGCGAGGTCCATGGGTTTAGTTGCCTTAATCTCCTGTGGTACTGCCTATCTGATCCTTTCCAGCATTAAATGACAAATGTTCTGCCTTTCTTGTTTCCGCCTTCCTGGGACTAGTAAAAGACCTCAACTATTTTTTATTGGAATAAGTCCATCTGTGGTGGCAATCACAGGAGTCTGCAGGGCAGTCTCACGTAACAAAGTCACCATTTAATAAGCATCATTCTCTAATTTAATATGAGCTACGTATGGCTGTTTTTTTCCATTGCCTATAGTTTTTCTCTAAGTGCTGATGTAGAAGCTGACAGTCCGGGCCATGTGGTGTAGTGGTTACAGTGCAGCTCTGGGAGCCGGCATGAGCCATGGCCCAGAGGGAGGTCTCCAATTCAGAGCAGGATCAGAAACCAAAGCCGGACTCCAAACAGGAATGAGGAGCCAAGCCCATGAGCATGAGAGGTGCAGTTGTTGAATACACGAGAATCAGCTGCTTTAAGCAGAACTGCTCTTGGTAACGAGACACAAAAAGCAACCACGAGCTTTTAATGATCCAGATGAAAGTCTTCCTTGCCCAGCAGTTACCTACATGCCTCCATGTAGGCAGGCAGCTCAGGGCCAAACCCAGTAGCCTTGACAACACATAACAATGTTTCTGGCAGCAGAAGGCTTTGTGCAGCCAGGTCCAGCTTACTTTTGTAAACTCAGTATTGTTCTAAATTGTATTGGTTGTCACAGTGAGCAGCTTGCACTAGTTTTTCTTGGCTGCATTCTTCCTACTGTTAGGTCTTAGATCTTTTTTTGATGGTTTTTTTTTTTGGGGGGGGGTGGATTTTTAATCATGGCATTAGTGTCAGAGCACTGTCCATCACCCTGAGTTTCTGTTTCTAAGCAAATGTGGGTTGATTTTGTATGAGTCATTACTGAGTATACTCCAGCTTAAATTTCAATAACAGTCTAGTTTGTTTATCTATTTTTTATCAGGAGGGATCTTCTTAACCCTTCAACATTGCAAGGCTGGCTCTTCAGTCTTTCATTAGTCACAAATAAATCTATAGTTTCACCTTCTCTTAGCATCCTCAGGTTGAAGATTTCTCTTTATTTCATCTGATTTACACTTGCATAATTAGTGTCCTCTGCCAAAACAGATTGAAAGCTGCTGAACTGTCAAGTACAACAGAACTGATCACTGCCAAAAAGAAAATGACCACTGGATTGGCGTCTTACCCCTTGGCAATGCAATTTCTTACTGCTTGCAAATACAGAGCAAGTGCTGCCTAAAATGTCTTCCTGGAAGCTTCTATATATCCACTGACTATATTTAAACTTTCAGGCTTTTGGGGCTTAGTTATATGCCCTGACTTTATGTAACAGTGTAGTAACTGTATTTTCCCTTGATTTTTGCAGGAAGGATGCATAAGCATAAGGGCAAGAATTCTGTCACACTCTGGTCAGATGGCCGAAGAGAAATTCCAGGACCCCAGGATTGTGCTGTGATGTGTGCTTACCACTTAGTCTGCACATAGCCAGGGAATTTTAGCTTGGGTGGAACTTACCTGCCTCATTTTTACTTTTGGCTTCGTCTTTTTGGTTTCCATTTACTTAAGTGCCAGAATCACACAGGGCCCAGAATGCATGGAAGAGATTAACTTTTTCTGAAGACGTAGCTCCAACTTCTTCTGCATAAAAGAAGCTGAATTTCCACAGCACTCGTTATTGCAGGAGTGGTATCCATCTGCCCAAATTTAGATGTCTGCAATGCAGATGTCTTCCTCTGAGCATTGTCTAGATTCCCATTAGGGTCAATTGAGAGAAAAAAGCATTTCTAGGGCTCAATTCATTTCTAAGATATAGATCTCTCCACCCCTGCTGGAAAGCTAAACTCCTCCGAGGTAAAATTCTTAACGTCACAGAGCCCATTCAAAAATATTGTACCTGTGATATCGAAAATGAGACAGTAACACTATGCAGATATGCACTTCCTTTTTTCCACATAAGCAAACAAGCAAAAAAAATTAAATGTCACCAGTATCAAGTATCCCCAAAGGCCTGCTGAAGAGACATCTTCTGAGAACTGCTGTCTGTAGCATTCTACACATTTACTGATGTTCCATCACTTCTTATACTTCATTCATTCATCTGTTCATTTTCTGCCTCTGAGTTTCACAGCATTCTAGGTTTTAGAGGAAAAGCAGGAGAAAACCACTAAAATAGCAACTCTTTCTGGATACTGTATCTTTTTTGTTTGTTTGTTTTTTAGATGCTGTTTCAGTGTCAGACTACCATCATAAGATATTACCCAAAAAACTAAATGCCAAATCTCCATACCAAGAATCCATGAAAAACTTAGTTGACATACTGGCCACTTCATATTGCCTGCATAAGAAAGATACAATATCATCTCAGTGTAGTCACTCTATTCTTGATAAATAATGTTGTCTTTTCCAGTATGGTGCTCTAACACAGTCTCCAAAATATGAAAATAAGCAGATATAAACATAGCTTACAGATTAGCATTCTTTAGTCAATCTACTATGTCTCAGTAGGGTATTACAGATATAATAGATCCCCAAATAAAAGTGTTCTGTAACCAAAAGGCAAAACATACTTTTATTTAGAAAGATAATATTTCTGACATTCTTACAAATCAGGAGCAGAGAATTTTTCTCCTTCTCATCCCAATTTTTTTCTTCTTTTTTTTTTTAACTTTTCTTCTGAAACCATATGTTAAAGCTCATGGCCCTTTTAACCAAGGTGCATTTTATGTACTAAAGAAAGCAAGGCAAGGCAGAAATTTTAATGGGACATATTTATTTTATCTTTTTGGCTTAGAAGTAGAGATTTAATTGGTTTGGCTTCACTCATCATTCAATTCCTATATCTCTTTTGATCACATCCTTGTTGTGAAACATTTACCAGCAGGAAGCAACTTCAAATATCTGAATACTCAATTTACTGCAACGCAGTACATATCCACCTAGCTACACACACACACAAATAAATGCATATGTGAACAGACGGACTGATATTTTTCTTCTTTAAGACTTTCCTATTTTTTCAGCATTTTTTCTTTTGTTTGTGAAATAGATTACAAAGTCTCCAAAAATAAAAAATGACAAGTAACTAAAGATAGGTAACATGAAAATAACTTACAGATAATTCTCACTTAAATAGAGTTGGAAATTGTTGATTTATATCAGAATTCCAGTAATATCTCTGTTTTTCAAGACATAACTTGAGCAAATCAGGGAATATTCAGTCTTAAAATATTACTGTTTTGATCCTCTTCCACCCCTCTACTTCAGTTCCAACATGAATCTGCCAGGCTCTACCTCAAGAGCTACTAGCACTAAAAATCAATGCTGTACAAGATCTAAAAACCTTAAATCTTGTCTTTGAAATGTATGAAATATTAATCTATCTCTATCAGTTTATTTTCTTTTTCTAGCAGTTCTTATCAGCTGTTAAAATCATGTTATAGTTGACATGGAAAAAAGAGAGAAATCAAAATGATGTGATTTTGGAGGTCACTTGTCTCTCCAAGAGTGAGGACTAGAATATTTGGAAAAGTGTAAAAGAAAATAATGTGTAATCACTTTTCTACAGAATATGTGAAGAACCCTCCAGCCTCCTCCTAGAGATGTTGTTGCCTCTTGCTTGTCATCTCCCATTTGGGAACCATCAGTGCTACTAGCATGCTGAGAGGCTCTGCCAGGACCAATCTGAGAGTGTGCTGACAAGCTTGACTCACTTCCCACCTTCTCTGTTGGGCTGCTCCCCTTGGACTCTGTGGCACGCCTACGCTATCAAATGCTCACACTTCATCCACAGCAAACCAGTCTCACCAGCTGAGGGCCACTTCTCCAGGTCCTTTTCAACCTCAGGCAGTCCCGGAAGGATCCTGTCTCTTCTGCTATGCAGCAAGACCTGGGCAGGAACACACTGCCTCCCTCCTGCTTGGACAAGGCCATTGTGCAGCTAGGAAGGCAAGGGGTTTTTGCCCAGATAAAATAAATAAGAGAAAAATATATTTGCTGTAATCTAATGAGAAGGGCTTCTCATTGAAAAGGTCTCAGATGCTCATACCTATTATTTGCTCCAGACATTTGAATATTGGTGGAGCAACAAGTATATTGAGGATTTTCTTGGTGCCTATAGCTGTTTCAGAAACATATAAAAAGAAAAATCATGCTTATAATTCAGTCATTGAACAGTTTATTTTAATGAAGTTTTTAGCAGCTGTGCCCATTTAAATTCCCTATTAAAAATACAAATCAGGACACTCAGAATTCTTTCAGTGTTCATTTTTAACAGAATGCAAAAAATAAAATCAATAGATACTGTTGCTAGGGACAGAACTCTGCTGACATTTATCTAGATTCTTTTATTGATGCCTCAGTATTTGAGTGCCAATTGTAACTATTTATAAAGGGAATCCATCTCCCTCAGTGAATACATCAAAAATCTTGCTAAAACTAAGCAATGTATAATAAGAGCATTTGACAAATTGAGAGGTCTGTAGTCTGCTTCCTGGGTATTGTTTTCTTTCTTCCATTTTCTTTGGCTTAATGCTTTAATAGTCAAGGGGAGCCTGCCCATTGAGTACACACGGCTTTGAGTTTGGTCCTTGGTGTTTGTATTCCAAGGGAGATTTACATGAAGCTACAGGGATATTTACTTTACTGTAGGAAAAAAAAAAAGTGAGGCCCTTCAGATGCATTCTTACTTCTCTCTGCACTGTTTTCTAAAGTATTAGTTCTCAAAAATTCCTAAGACCTCTCCAAAATTTTGGAAACAATAGATTTAGTAATATTGGCAGGAGCTCACTAAGATGCCAGGACAGTTTGTGGTTCGGGATTAGGGGACAGAGTACACAGACATTCAAATCACTTCCTGGCAGCTCTGTTTTGGGAGGCTGTTGGCTGTTTCGAAAGTACCAGTCAACTACAAAGGTCACATACTATTATTTGGAGAAGGCAAACATACAATCATTGGCTCTGCAAACTGTTTGGCTTTAAGGGGACCCTGCCTAGCACAGCTATTTAGAGCCAACTGTATGAGGGAGCCAGACCGAATTTTGCTTGCTGTGTGGGAGGCTAAGACAGCTGGGGTGGATGGAGTAGAATTCTAGAAGCACAAAAGTCAGCTTCAGTAAACTGTATGGTGAGCACAGGACTAGTGTAAGTTCTCCATATCTGTTCAACTGTCAGTGAATCACGTGAGTGTGAAAGTCCCACCGAGTGATACTAACGAGCAATAGGGAGGGGAGTGAGGAAAGCAAGGACTACAGTTCCCTTATTCCTTTCTGGTACGTCCGCACCTGATTTGGCAAGATCAGTATGTACAATATAACTTTTTTTTTCTTTTTTTAATCTTGAAAGTATTGAAGGAGATTAATAGAGAAATCTGAAACTATAACAATATAGAGAAAGCAGATCAAGAATAATCTCTCTTTCTTAAAGACCATAAAATGCAAAATGGACGTAATTTCCTAATTTCTTGAGGGAAATTGAATATTATGCATGTCTAAAAATATTCATTTCACACTAAAAACCAACTGTACATATGCAAAGGAAGTAGTATTTTAAAAATATTTTCCTCATTAATCAATCAATCAATATTTGACTTTACCCAAATGCACCAGAATACATTACACTTTGCTTACGTATTGAATGAATTATGGCCTTCTCCAGGAAAGTTTGTATATGGCTCTGTGCACATATTTGGCTCTGCATTATTCAGGAAGCAATGAAAAATCTTCTCTTAGCTATCTTGGGCAGGTTTTTCTTTCCCTCACTTACAACTTGTATCAAAAACCTCATTAGCTCATTGAAACCTCATTAGCTACTGCATCCCATAGATTCTTTGAGTTCTGAGGAGAAACTGGTGATGTCGTCAAGTAATTTTGTGATGCAGCCCTGTTAATTTTCATAGGATGGCCAAACTGTATTTCCCTAAACATGACTACAATCAAAGAATAGCATACTTCTCCTTATTCCTGTATTCAAGTCTCTTTCATCCATGACAAATGGCCTCCAAATTTTCCTTTTTTGGTAAAATTATGGTGGTCATGTTTTTTTGATGGCATCTGATTATCTTCCTCTGAAGGTAACTGTCACTTCTCTCCACCGTGTGTTTCGAATACTCTACAAAATGCTTCATCTCTCTTTCCTCTTGAACTGCAATTTACATCTCAGTTTGGGTGAAAGCATGTCTGTTCTGGACTGGGAAAGGTTATCATTACTATTTCCTTTGCTGTTAACCTTCTTATCTCAAGTACCTTCTAGATCAAGCATCCTGTAAATGTTCTTTATGACTAAAAATTAAAACAAGAGAGATTTTCAAAGACCATCTAGGAGCAAGGCTGGCATCTCTGTAACTACAGATGCAAAGAACTCGGGACATTTAATCGTTAAGACACCACTAACTGGGAAGCCTGCCACCAACATCCACACTTGATGCACATACATTGTCTTTTGGCTCTGTACAGCTATGCCCATCTGCTTCAGTGGCATGGTGCCCACTTATCAGCTTGTTGGACAGCTTTGCTATGCAGAGGTGCCAAATAAAGGTTTTACATGGGTAGCCTGTATAACCCTGAAAGTTCCATTTCTCTTGTAGAAAGAAGTGCGAGTGCTGAGATACCGATAGACTATGTCTTTGTGCATTTTTTTGCACCCACTGAAGGTGAATTTTGCCAAAGCAATCTTTAAATCCCTTCTACAGACAAAGAAAAATCTGGCACTGATGGTCAAAAGGAAAGAAAGCACTATCTACAGATATGGCATTGATGAACAAAACTACTAAGAGACAAATCACAATATAAAATAGAGGACAAAAAGTCCATCTTAAAATAAAATTAAACGAGTACTTCAGTATAGCAGTAGAGTGTAGGTATTGTGCACTGTATGCCACTAATTCAAAGGAGAAAAAACATGCAAATATACAATCTCACCTCATTTTGAGCATTTCAAAACATTAAAAACAAAGAAAGGTTTGCAAATGCAGGAACCGGATCACACTGAGAAGAATTTAAACAGATTAATATAAAGGAACATATAGTTGAGATGTTCTAAATAGCCTTATTTTGCCCTACAGGAATGACAAGCTATGCTCACAGAAATTTAATGAACAGTTTTTTCAGTTTGTATCCACAGTTTATCCTGGACACATTCAACTGTTTATCCAGAGTTTTGTTAAGAAGAAACATACTTTAAAAAAATGGGTTTTTTCCGCATTGCATAAGTCAGGGTCACAAACTTCCATGGAGACCATAACTGCATCAGAACTAACAATTACAGTAGAATAAAACTGGATCTAGATATAAAAATAAAAGAAGTTGCAGCTCTTTGGGATGTGAATCATTAATCACAGAGCAGTCCCTAGTAAAAATATCACATTATTTCTTTAGGTCTGAAAGAATGTCTGTCATTTTCACATTCACAAGAGCAATTTAATGGAAAATGGTTTGTAGATGTGTTACTTATTGTCTGTGATGAAACAAAAAATCATACACAATACTAAAAGCAGACAGTTAAAATAGTTTTGGCAGGAAACATTTACAGCTTCAGTACATTATTTTCTACAACAAACTAGTGATTAATGAAAGACCTGAAGGCTGGGGATCAATGTTGGAAAAGATTGAGAAAAAAAAAACCTCTGGAGAATGATGTCCTAGTGTTCTTGTAAAGCCATCATTAAAATATGTGGATAGTGTAGAAATCAATTTAAAATATAGCTGCAGTTGTTTTTAGATGTATCGCCTGAAAACAATCACAGTTCAGTGTAGGTGTTAATACAAGCTAAGCCTATGCTACATATTCTTTTTACAACAATCCTAATTCAGTGAATTGGGATCTAGAGATTCTATAACCTTTAAATAATGTATGTTTATCTTTCAAAAAATTCTTGAGAATTACATGATGAGGGAATTAAACTGACTTACAAGGTAAAACATACATACAAATTCATATTTGTCATGTACCATTAATAAAGGCAATTATAGCAAACTTTTTGATTTAAGAACACTAGGGTATATAGCAAATACAGTTGGGAAACCTAAGGATATGACTACCCTGTCCAAAAGCTGTCCTGAAACACAAGCAAAGTTACACAACTTCGCTTCTTTGAGAGGGGATTGGAGCAGATGGCCTCCAGGGGTTCCTCCCCACGTAACTTAATCTATGTTTCTCTGATTATTACAGATCTTTCTTATCATCATGACTCTATACACAGCTCAAGCAGAAAATCATACCTATCATGTTGATAAATACTCAGTGTGACATAAACCCTTTCCTCGCGCTTTTCAGAAAAAATAGCAGGTTGCTGAAAGGATGATAGCTCAACAAATTAGAAAGAGGTAAGCAAGGTCAACAGCAAGGAAATAAACAGCTGACACTTCAAATGGGGTGAGAATATATCCAGATGTCAAGATGGTATTTGATAACATTAATAATGAAAAGCATGGTAGCTCCCACACTGTGGTAAAAGAGCCATGTTACTTCCATTGCAGTAACCCTGCTCGCTATGCAAAATCCAAGCACCACTGAGACAAGATGCTTTGCAAATAACCCCAGCATTGCCACATCAGAAAGACTGTGATGACAGTTTTATGACAGGAGACAACAGCATGACAGACTGATAACTTTGCTTGGAAAAGAGTTTTTGAGGTGACTGGATTGAATTATTCCAAATTCTGTAAGGTGTAATGAAAATCAAACAGGTTTCTCCCACTCTCTACCTCCATTTCAGAGTGCCAGATCAAGTGCATACTCCTCCCTGGTAAGTGGAAATAAGTGAAATCATGCAGAAGGAAAATACTGCCATTTTTTAACTGTTTTTGCCTTAGGAACAACAGGATAGTTGTGTGACCATCGTAAAAATTTGTAACTATGCAAGCTAAAGTTCATGCTTACATTTTATGCTTAAATTAAATTACAATATGCTTCTGGGTACTACTGATTGCCCAGATGATTCAAAAAGAATTTCCTCAGATCACCCTGTCCAAGTATAATAATGTATTCCATACAAAGAATAAAATATGCTTCCAAGCATCCAAAGGAAATTAAAGCAAAAAAATGAAAAATTAGGAAAAGTGAGAATTGTAGTCTACCCATGTTAATTTACATTAAAATCCAAGTCTTTTTCTACATATCATAGTAGATAATGTTCACTGTATGCTGCTGTTCATTATGTCTTTCTACCTTTATCACTCAGTGTAGTCTTGTGCTTTATTTACTGAATATCATCCCTGTTCTGTTTTTCATAGGAATTTCTTAGGCTACCTTACTGCAGCTTCTGAGTATGTCTTAAGCATGGATTACCTTCATAAGACCCTGGCTGTGCAAGGTAATAGTTATTAGTCCCATGTTAGAGATGAGAAATTTCTGCCACAAATGAGTCTGGGCTGTTGAAGGTAACCACATTATTCATTACCAGTAAGAAGCCCATGTTGGGCACTAATAAGGAGATGCTCACTTTGATCATGCAATTAAAGACTGTAGCATAATTCAAAAACACAGGTGGCTAAATAAAGGTCATGCAGGCAGCGTTAATTCTGGAACTTTCTCAGTTTTGGATGCAGCATTTGTAGCTTTAATAGTCTTTTGCTACAGTATGTATAAGTGTGTGTGGAGGTACATTTACAACTGTGCTTACACTGTGGGTATTGGGCATTATGCAGTCAGGTAGCCACAATTAATAATGTGTGATAAGCAGTGTAGTCTGCGTGGGCTGATGATAACAGGACAATAAAGATCTTTTAGCTCCTAGATAAGTCTTCTCTTAATGCATAATAGGTATAAATACTTCTACCTTGTTTAAAGAAAATGTTGAGAAAGAAAAAGAAAACAAAGATTATGAAGTGATGCTGATCTACATATGTACCATCAGCAGTGCTCAGAGCCTTAACCTTTCAAAATAGATGTGCACCACTCAAGGCAAGGAAATCACAGGGCACAGCACCAAACTAGCTATATCTATAGGGGCTACAGGCTCCTCTGGTCCGCTTCTCTCCCTTGCTTCCTGCCTCCCCTCTGCACCGCTTGTGCAAAGGAAGGGCAGTCATGCCCTTCGCTCCCCCTCCTAGCAGCCGTGCCAGCTGCCACAACGGGGAGGCTAAGCACCCGGTTGGCTGCAGCAGCACCTGCTCCCTCGGCGGTGGAGCCCAGCAAGGGCACGGACAGTTGGAGGCCAAGAACAGCTGAAGTCTCTTTAACTAGTTTGCTGCCCTCCCCAAATTTCAAATCACTGCCCATTCAGACAAAGCTAGATGAATTTTCACCAGGGACAAATTAGTGAAACGGCCATTAGAAAAAGTGTAAATTTTTTTCCCACTGATTTTCTTGTTTCTAATTCCATTGATCTAACTGATGAGAATGGCTGAATTGTTTTAGCTGAAAAGTAAAAAATAGCTTTAAGTGAAAGTTTAGTCTAAAGGGCTTAACTGCAGCCAGCTCATAAAAGTGGTTAACATCAAGGTTCTGTGATGGAAAAATGCTAGACAACTTTATGTGTAAAGACTTATTGCCAAACCTGAGTATCGTTATGTAAATCAATAAATAGATCCAGTCATTTCTTTTTCCCCACCATCCTTTTGAACTTCAGATGCTGAGTAAATGCACTGCTGGGATTTCAGTAATATCTAGCCATTAAGTCCCTTTCTGTTGTAATACTTCAAAAGAAACAGAGTCCCATAGAAAAGCTCTGCAGTCCTTTTGTCTATTAAACGAGAAATTTCAGTGGATTAGCCAAATCTTGCTGCTTTTTGCTGGTCATCTCTCCTCATTGTTGGAAATTCCTTTTGCCCTCATTCCTTTAGTACAGACACCACATAGCAGTAGTAATGCAGAGAATAGATAGGGAAGGGAGAGAAGATGGGAATATTAATACTGAGAAGATATAGAGAAAAAAATCTTAAAACAGTAAGGAGTGAGTAAAAGGTTAAGTAACTAAGACAGTGTTCAAATACATAAGCCGCAAGAGGTCATTGGAGAATATAGTCATATCTTGAATGCATGAAAAGGGTAATTTCATTGACAGAAGAAAAAGGTAATACTAAAATGTAGGCAGGATCTGTGCCTCACACAAGCACATGGGAACAAATGCCAGAAAAATAAAAATTCCAAGGGGGGAGGGGAGGAAAAGAAAAATGGCAGAGTATCACTATCAGGCCAGTATTGGTCAGCAAAAATCAGAGTCTGAGGGTTAAGAAAACTTCACTGGCAGCTGGAGTCTATCCCAGAACACTAATGAAATGGCGAGAGAGATAAAAGAACGATTAGCTTATGCTTGCAATCTCTTAGCTGCACTTCCATAGAAAAGCAATGTCAATAACATCTGTATTTAACACCAAAAGATGGAAAATGTAGAACACCCACAGATTTGTCACATAAAGCTAGCAATAAAATCAGAAAACCAAACCCCCTGCCACCAAAAACAGCACAAGTCTTTGGCTAAATTAGTTCTGTGGCAACCTTGCCTGCTCCCAAGTTTAAGTGAGAACCTACTGCCATGATAACTTTCCCATGGTACTCATTTTGGAACAAAATGCTACAGAGAGCAGGCAAAGCATCACAAGAGGCTGCTATGCAGCTGGGATAGCTAACTCACATCCCCTATTTACCCCAGAGCTGTTCTTCTAAGTGAGCTGATGCTTTTCACTGCTGAAGGTGTATTAGGAAAGGACAAAGTGGATCTTTTCTTAGTTATCCCATGGGATATTCCTGCAGCACATTCAAACTAATAAATGGCAACTCTTACAGAAGGTCTCAAGTGCAGATTGCAGATGTGATCCCATAACTCTCACTGGAAAGAAGCCAAAAGCTGGTTGGTACAACTGTTTTGTTTCAGCAGGGATTCCTATCTTAATACCTTATTTTGTTGTGGAAATTGAAAGACCACTATATATAAACCTGCAGAAATTAAGCCTAAAACAACCTAGTGTATGACATTTTTATTGATGAAAGAAAGATAAGGGAGTATCTGCCTAACTATAGGAAAGTCCTGAATCTTTATCTTAAGAGAAATATTAGCCCTCTAAATTCTTGACTCTGGCATGAATTGCACCCTTCAGAATCCCTCCTCAAAATGATCTGTAGCCAGCATGTATAAATGACTGCTATGACAGACTGGGTCATAGAATATCTCTTCGGCATGGCAGCTCCTTCCTATACATTCTTTTATACCCAACTTACTCCAAACATTGTCAGTTTAGCATAACAATAGAGATGACACAAACTCAAGGGACAGGGACAATGTGCAGCTGTCCATCAATTTAAGGACCTTTCATACAGTTAGTTTGTTTTCTTTGCTGTCTTCATGCTAGGAAGCAAGACAGAGTATAGGGACCCTAAACTGGATACATACAGTATAAGTATAGCATGTCCGGGACACAGATATATAATTAACAGAATCCTGTAAGAGCTGGCATTATGGGTAATTTTTGCATTTTGTATTGATTATTAGCAGTTAGAAAACAGAAAAGAAGCTATGGGTTCATTTAGTTTCATGAAGGGAATATAGCGAGACTTTTAGCCACATAGTTATTTTTTTCAAGAGGAGTTCCAAAGTATTACAAGGTTGTGGCATCTGACAGACACACATGTATTAAAGGACAGCTCTATGAGAACAATTCTTGATTTGGAAATAGCTATGACATTCAGCACATTTCTAAATGGTACCTTATTGTTGACTGGGAGAATGTAACCAATGTAGGTGCCTTCACAGAAGAAGGGATCCTGTTTTACTCAAGGAGCCCTCCTATGACAACATTTTAAGTTGTAGTTAGCACTTTTCTAGCCAGAAGAACACACTTCAAAATATTAATATATTCCAAATGTGCATGCAGTACTGCAAGAATGAAAGAAGAAAAATAGAGTTTTGCCTTTCTAATAATAACAGAGAATGATTGTAGCTCCACTGTTCAAATAAGGGTTCATTTCTGTTCTTAACTGAAATCTTCGAGAGCGAGGGTAGGGAACACACCTAACTTCATTTACATGACTGCTGTTACATCATTAGGATAAACACTACTTCATTACTATTTTATCTTCCTTTTCAGTTAATCTAACAGAAAAAGATTACCCATACCAGTAATAATTTCCTATTCTCATCTTTTTTATAAGTATATTTCTGTATTACATCAGCTTCTTACTAAATGATGTGATGAAAACTCTGCAAATACACAAGTTGAGTATTCCAGAGATCATCTGAGCAGGCAGTAAAATCCACATATCAACCTAACACCATTTTTGTCCAAGGCCGAGACATTACAACTGAACTCATGTCTTTAACTCTTTGCCTCTGTTGTCAGACATAGTGTTGAAATATTTTTTTTAGCTTGTTTGTAGCTTTGCTTTACTCCAAGAATAGCTTTACACATGTCAGTTGCTTCTGGCATATTAAGAGTTTCCCCAGTGGTATGAGATTTTCTGCCTTATGTTGCTATCCTAAAAAAAATCAGGTAAGCAGCCTTCAATGCTTTCCCTGGCATGGTAACTACTTTTTTTCATAAATGATATCTGCTTATTTTCTTCTTGTAATTTCTTTATGAAAAATCTATAGCCTTATCTTTAAACTCCTGTCACTTTGTGGCCAAGTGTCTGAGAAGCTTTGATGGCTTTATTGATTCATTTGCAAGCACAAAAATCAGAAAAAAATGGTGCAGAACTTTTCTGCAGATTCCAAAATTAAAAAAACTCAACATCATCTTATCATACTTCCTGAAAAGCCTTTTCTAAAGCCAGCAAATGTTATTCATCTGAAAGGATTTTTGAAGATCATTAAAATGTTCACCATTATTTCAACTGCTATACTTGCGTTAATTGGGGCCAAATAAATTCAATTCATGATGTCCACTCTGTTCCTAAATATAAGACTCTAAGTAAAATCCCAATTTCACAGATTCAGCGATGTATGTATCCACTGTATTTTCCCTTGCAGGTAAATTTGGATAGCTCCAGACTGTGAACTCCACAATGTTTTTTCCACACATTTACCCTTTTTCTTTCACTTTCAGTAATATTGTCACATACTGGCTGACTTTCTATGGACACTTTGCCTCCAGAGCCAGATTTCTCTGTATCTATGGCTACTGCTTCTACCTTCATAACAGAAACGTTGCCATTTCTCACCACCCACACAAGCAATCACTTGTTTTGTTTAATTTCTTATCCCTCTGTATTTTCCCCCTTGCCACCCAAATGTGTTAATAATTAAACCTGACTCACAGTTTAGTGGTTTACAGGGCTAAAAATTAGAGCTACAATGCTAGAATTCAGCATGTCTTCTCTGCAAAGTTCTCATTTCTTAAAGATCTATACAGGAGTTGCTGCAGAACATGTTTACTAATGTTTACACTCTCTCTGTGTGCATGCCATACATTATACCTGCATGTCCATTTGTTTTTGCCCTTTAGCAAGCTCCACACCATGCAAAATGTGACAGTACATTCACTGTGTGGTAAGTAAAATGGAAAAATATGAAGTGCGTGCTGAAAACATTTACCCAGCACACTCCAGAATTTCACATTACTTTCTACATCTGTGTCCAAACCCATAAAGATTTCAGGACGCCAAACCAAAGCTACCTTAACCATTTCTCTTTCTTCTATGACAGGTCTAACCAACTGAACTTCCATTAAGAGGAATAAATGAAGGGTTCACAGACATGCTGGGGACGTCACCGAGTAATACCTTCTGCATGGACAGAAATCTTCCACAGTTCTTCGAGGTCTGATGGTCTTATTCTGCGTGATTAGTTAAATCCCCATTCAAAAAAAATATGCAAGCATATATGATTAACTTCAAACAAGTCCCTAAAGTCGACTACAGTTAACATGAGATATTTGGCTGACAAAATGCAATGTTAAATTTGACCCTATTGGGGAAGGATGTTTTTGCTTTGGTTTTATTAAATGTAATGGGTACCTAACAAACTACCCATCAAAATTAAATTCTCTCATCAGTGCTTGCAACGATGTTACAAAATATCATCTATGAGAGTAAAAGACTAGGATGAATAGGAGGAAATAGATTAAAAACTTTCTACAGCAAGAGAAAGCAATGCTAGAAGAAATACATCATCTTTATATATTTCTCTGTGGAAATATAACCTAATTTTCTCAGTTTTACAATTCTAATAATTTAAAATATTTGTTAGTCACTCAGAAACTACAGTAGTGAGTGCTGTAAAATTACCTATTTTGATTAGATTAGATGTGGCAGATAGGCCAAACATTGAAATACTTGGTCATGGAGAATTTACATATATGAATATTGGAACTAAACTACTCTTTCACCTATTGGCCTAGGATGAGGTACCTGGCAGGTTTTAATGCAGATGCTAACAGAGATTTCAACTGCAGTATGCTTGTGCCTGTTCAGTGGATAAAAAACATAACTTAATCTTCTAATGCTATCAACATCCTCTTTCCATAAGAATTAAATTCATGTAATACAAACAAAAAAGCAATAACACCACTAAGTTCTGCATCTGCAATATTATGCAACTTTTGGAAGGAAGGAAGGTGTTGACAAAGTAGGTACTGATTGTTTTCAGGCTCTAATGTATTTACTCTTACAATTATGCTGCTGGTATTTGCTGGTGGTGTTGTTATTTTTGTTTATTTATCATGGGAAAAAAGCATCCTAAGAGTGTTACATTCAGCCCTTAGCACCAAATTCTCAGCTGGTACATTCAGTTGAGGTCCAATGACACGCCATGTATTTAGATCAGGACCATAATCCAGGCAAGGATTTTAAATCCTCATGTCTGCTGGCCCGTGATAACTGTGTGATCTTTTTGTGGTGTTCTGTATCTGATACAGGGCAGACATGTAATAACGTCTATGGCATCTAATGTCTCATCATGTTAGAAAAGGAGACAAAGCTGAAAAGACACTTATCTGTAAGCTCTTATTTTAAGATAATCAATAAACTCTTCCATAAAAATAGCATCCTGGCAGTAACCAAACAGTAGACACTAGTCTGCAGACAGCAGAGCCACAGCAATGGGTTATCCCTCTCTTTTCCCAACTTAAATAAGGAAAAATCTCAGACCAATACTCCTACCTTAGCAATTGTAGAAAAAGCCCAAACAGGGAGAGTCACTGAGACCTTTCTGCTGGCATTAGGCTACTAGGAACCAAATGGGGAGCCCCTTTCAAAATGGGAGCCTGGCTCAAGGCCACTGTATATCTGTGCCATAAAGCAGAACAAGAATTCTTGTCCCTTCAGTTCAGCTTTACCCTTGCCTTTGTCACTGCCTTTCTCACTCTCTTCTCTCCTTCCGCTTTTATTTTTTTCTCCAAGTTACTGTCTTATCCCACCATCACTGCATTCCTACGCTGTTCAGTACAATAGAGCTCATCCTTGATTGATTCTTAGAAAATACTGTAGCAAAAGTGATTAATAATAATATTAACAGCAGCAACCTTTCAGACCATGCATTTTACTGGGTGATATTTCAGATCCCAGCATTCTGCCAAGAAAGCTTAGTTGAACTAAAAGGTGTGAAATTAGTCTGCAATTTTCCAGAAAGCATATAATTTATTACTTGCATAAGCAGGTGATAATGCTCACAAATGCTTTTTCAAAATTGCAAATGCATAGAAATCAAATTTTGAAAACTGGACCTTTTTACTTCAAAATTAATCAAAAGATATTTATGTAAATACATTATTACTCAAAAGTTTGGCTCTATTATACAAGCAAACTTCTTGATGCATTGGTTATTTGATACTAAGTGTAATAGCAATATTTCGATCTCTTTGTTTATAGTGAATATGCTACATATTTCTGTTGTATGGAGTTGTTTCATAAATAGTGTGGAATAGTATGTGTGAATGGTTGCTCCACTTACCTGAATAATCAATACAGTGAACTATGAATACCGTACAACCATCTCAGATTTGCATTTAACTTCAACAAATATTTAAATGCACAGAATTATAATAGTCTTTTTTTCCCTCTCAGACTTGAGTTTTCATGCTTCTGAAGCTCGTTCATGAGATTACTCTCAGGAAGTGAAGACATAAGGAGCAGTGCAAATTCATTTGATATGTTGTATAAATATTTTCCAAAGTGTTTTTGCAAGGTTGACCATCCATGTTTATGTGGTGAAACTTCTTCAAAATTCCTGTTGCAAGTGCACATTGTACATAAATCTGAAATGCAAAGTCATCATTGTGTTTATGAAGAAGGCCGATATCATTCGGAAGGTTAAAAAGCTCAGTAGGTAAGAATCCTTTCACATTGTAGATTTGCATTTATATTTGGTTTAATTTATAAGAGAAGTTGTTTTTGTCATCCTATTTTATGTCTTGAACAAATTCCAGTGGAAATCCCCTTTTCACTGAAACATAGTATGGATCAGAAATTATAGCCACAATTCCCCAAACATTTTCATATTTATCTTTATGCCAAAGTAGCCCTGCTGAGTTCAGTATTTTGCTGATATGTAAAAAGTTAAAACATGCACATAGGTGCATGCAGGATTGATTCCTTAGGTGCCTGCATACTTTTGTTCACTTTAACAAACCTCTCATGACTCCACACAGCTGTCTAGCGACAGAAAATGAAAGAATGGTAGCTTAAATACTTTCATGAATGAGTGATATAGAAAACTTATAATTAAACCTTGCACTAGCACCAACACTAACCTTTTTTACCCTTAATATGCTCACTACCTTTTCACAGTATTTGTGATATTTCCCAAAGTCTCTGTAAAAAATTATGAAATAGTAATACTTTTGTAACCATTTTTGCATTCAGACGGATCTTTAAAACTTGTAAGAAAAAGCTAGCAATGAGTGTTTAGTTGTGTGTTGCATTTTGTGGGCTGAGTGACTAAATCTCGCAATTTTTATTAGAATCAAACTGAGATCATACATAATTTAGTGTCAGCTAACCTCTCTGCATTTGTTAAAAGCTGATGGAAATCTTTGGACAGGTGTTTATTCTGGAAGGACATATGGAATTATATAAATAGGCAAGAGAAAACTTACAATTGGAGAAGCACTTTTAAATAATTAGCCAAAATGCAGCTATTTACACAATATATTTTTAAAATTCGGTTTATTCCTTGGATTGCTGAGAGAAAGGAAAGAGAATTTTAATTATAATTTTCAGCCTTTATGGATATTAAAAGCCTTTCATTGCCTTCAGTGACAACAACAGCATGCACACAACTATTGACTATAAACCTTTTATGAGGAATGGATTAACACTTTCCCCTCTTTTTCTCTCTCTTGTAGATATAAATATTTCATCTATAACTCAGAAAAACTTGAAATAGTTAAACTGTTAACAATATCATTCTCCATTCTCCTCCCACGCTACTCCTCCAAGGAGTTTTATAGCAGAAAAGCCTTACAGGGGTGGGAAACAGTCTTTCACCACATTATGGTACATTTCTAATATGCCTTGCCTTTCTAAATGCCCCCTTGCCTTATGATCATTTTGCTATCAATGCAAGTAATCATAACTCAAAGCAATGAAGTCTAACTTGGAAGGGAGGCATGTTTAGACAGATTTAGCCTGGCCACATTATCCAGATATTTACCCATCTTTCTGCAATCTATTCATTAAAGCTATAGATGTTACCTCATTTTCACAAGGGTTGGTGCAAATCCAGAACCACTAGTAAGGGCTCAGAAAGGGTTTTTCACTTTCGGCTTAAAAGATCAAAAGCAGATAACTTGAATCCTTGGAGGTTTTCAAGACCTGACTGGGCAAAACCTTCAGCAATATGAATTCAGTATTGACTATGCTTTGAGAAGGAGGTTGGGCTAGAGATCTCCCGAAGTCCCTTCCAACCTGAATGTCTCTACAACTCTACTCTATTCTGTTTGTTGATGATGGTACCTCAGCGCCTTCTGCAAGTTGCAGTTCATATGTCGCTGTTCCTATTTCCCTCTACAGGCTGTTTCCTGCTGTAGATCTTTGTACAGAAAGTGATCACAGTCTTCTCTCATCTCCTCCTCCCCACAATAACACAAAAGCCTTTAGTATATCTATTTCTACTGAGCTGCAGGAAACCTCCAAATGACTATCCTATAAGAATTTTGGGTTTCAGTGGAAGTGTGGACTGCAGACAACTCTGTAACTCAGTTTGATAAGCTACTCACCTCCTAAATTGGTGTAATCATGAAAGAAACCTTGGTTTCTTTGTTTGTTTTCAAAATTCTATTAGGCCTTGAGCCATGACACCACAGGAATTAAAAGCATTCAGCTAACAAAAAAAGGGGATGAATCTATGCCTCGTTCCCGACTTGCACTGGAGAACTTTCTGAGTTTACCTACCCTAAAGGGAACATTTGGTCATTTGGCCCAGAAAATCTAAAACAGAGATATGATGGTACTGCATTGCTCCCTTATGTGCTGTTGGGTAAGAGAAAACATCACGCCTTTTCTAAGTTGGACTGATAAACCAACTAGATTGAATAGGTGCTGGACCTTTGAATACCAGCGGAAACAAATATTTTACTAGGGCACTATTTCTAAAAAAAATCCCTTTCCTTTGCATATTAATCTTTGCAAGTAAAAGTTCGTAAGTGTAAATGTTTCCTAATAAGTGAGTAGAAGTGCTTGCAAATAGCAGAGAACAGAAACAGAAAACTATTCACAGGCATATTCATGAATATTCCTGGCTGACTTAACCCAGCTGTCATCAGCATTCAGTACTCACCACTCACCGTGGAGCTTCAAATAGATTGCATAAAATAGATGGAGAGAGAGACGATAGATTATTCATTGAGAGTCAGCCCTTACAGGGAACGGGCTTACATATCTCTGATTTTTGTACTCCCTCATGATAAGGGTTATACTGTAAAGAAATGCAAACTGTCCTCCCATTCAAGTAATAGCAAGGTCTGACTGTGACTACTTTGATAGATTTAAATGAGATGGGAAGCATTAAAGGTTATAGTTACCTAGTCTAAGACTTCATTGAAAAAAAAACCCAACAAAAAAATCCCCCACAGAATACTTAATAGAGCTGCCTAGAAAGGAACTGTCCCATTATGCAAAATGATTTGACTTTTCAGATTTGTAGAATCTGAATTTATAGAAAAAAAATTAAGACACTTCAAAAAATTAACATTAAAACAGAAGTAATCAAGAAAAACCAATGGCCTTACAATGCAGAACCAGCATAAGATATTTAAGACCAATTCAGATTCTAAATCAGTCCTTGAATCTCACTCCCCTATATCTCAGGTGAACAATCACTAATGTATTAAGTTATTTTGTGATTAAAAATTACTTTCACCTTTCCCCTATATAGCTAGGTTTCAAATATCTTTGTACTAGATTAGAAATATCATTGTCAAAACAAATACATTTCCATGTCAAATTTAAATTGTAATAAATATAGGCTTCTAGCAATAATAATATATCCATTGAAAGATGTTAGTGAACACAAGCTACTTTACTTTTATCAAAAGGTAAACTCATTGTTGACTTGGTAAAGTCAGTCACGACTTGAAGTGTTCCTATCTCTACTAGGATTTCACATAAAGGGATAATTACTAATATTAGTAAATGTTAGAGGCTAACATCAGTAAATATTAGTCAGTAATGTTAATAAATGTTTCTGTAAAGATGTATAGTTCTGGTAGGGAAAACAAATCCCCAAATCAAGTGGACTAAACCTGGATAGTTGCTAGATATTAAATTTGATATTCTACATCTGAGTTAGTGCTGTGCATTCACAGAACCATTACAAAATGTTTCTCATTTGAATAATAAAATTTTGATGCACTCTCAGGCAACTCATTCAAAAATAGTGTCAGTCCAACATACCATGCTCTTTAATGTACCCTTAACTCCCTGGGAGTCTCTGAGTCATTGCTTTGCAGCTCATCAGCACAGCTTTAATGGTCTGAAGAATATGTATATATAAAAACTAAGAACTCTGGCTGTTTGGAATATATGTAAAACTGTATTCAGAGGTGGAACAGGAATCAGTCAAACCAACATGCACACAACCCTGTCTAGACAGGGCTCCGAGCAAATTAAAGACAGTGTTAGCAGGAAATGACCTAGCCTTAGAAAGCTGTAAATACACTAAGGAGATAGCCAAGCTAAAGAAAGTTACTTATGCCTTTTTGTTTGAGAGGTAGGAGTAAAAGCTTGAATTTCCCAAACACAAAAGGAGAAGATGGGAAAAAAGGTTGAAAAAAATACTTTCCTTTATTTTAGGGGCTGTTTTCATCTGGTAGATCCAGTTAGAAAGACAGAGGTATGAGGGATAATAAAAGGACTTTAGAAAAATGGAATACATTGACTAAAGACTCAGAAGGCTCTCAGAGAGATCATAGGAGGGATAATTTTTAGAGATAGGTAGATCATGGGGCCATGAGCAGCAGACTTGTGCAGTCTCCAATCCTGAGAAAGGGTACCAAGGAGAGAATTTGTACCACAGAGGTAAACCCAGGAGCCCAGAGACAGCAGAGCGCCTAAATATTGCCCGGACTTAGTCCATGGCAAGGGATGCAGGATCTAATACTGGGATCCAAGCACAGGAGTTACACGAATGGCCAAGAGGAGACATTCACCCAGGTTTATGACTGCTAAATGATCATTTTCAACACAGATCCAAGGCAGAGAATAATAGCAATATTAAGTATACATTCTGTTTGTTCTGAAGACAGGAAAGTTCCACTCTAACAACTTTATAGATATTTTTTCCTTTTAAGGACAGTTTCTGTTTTGAAAGGATGAGGCACAAATATGTATGGAGTTCCTACAGAGAAAGAAAATAACTACTAATAACAATAAATAATTTAGACAAATATTCATATATTTTACAGTAAAGCACATATACAAGTTGCTGAGCTTGCACTACTTCTACCTCTTTACCAAGATTCTTTAAAATTTTGCTCTTATGATGTTACTCTTTTACTCTCCTACCTGATAAGGTACCCCTTAAACAGAAGTCCTAAAGCAAAATCTAGATGTTAGCCCTACTCAATTTTTGTAGCATTTTAATTTCCCTACAGAGTGAATTTCTCCCATGAGTTTAGCTTCCGATTCTGAAAGATCATCTGAATACTTTCTAAGTACTTATGAACTCTTCACTGATCCTACATTATTGTCTTCACAGCCGTTTTTCAAGTTTGCTAGTTTGTGCTTTATGTTACTACAAAATGTTTTGCCTGTCCCATTTTATAGATGATAACCTCAAATATGGACTATCCATCCCTATGCATCCAGGCAAAGAGAGAGCAGTGTAAAAACATGGAGTAACTGTGGTATTTTTACCAGCTGATCTCTTCCAAGAAATCCAGAGCCCACTCAGTATAACCAAGTTAAGTAGGATAAGGATGAGTTCTTAAAACAGATAAACAAATATATTTCCAATAGATAACTTATGAAAATGAATAATCTTGAAGACAAGACACTTTTGTTTTATCAGAGTATCACTGTTAGGCTGTTCCACCTATCTTTTACGAACTCATTCAAAAGTTCAGAGACCTGAAATAATACCATCCTGTCCACATGATGTTTCCACGGGGTATGCTAGTACAACTGCCAATTTAAAGAACAGCCCAGATTCCCCTTGAGTAACTCTACAGCAATTTTGCATTGTGTTGCAGAAAGCTTCTTGCCTGAAGACCTATGTACTTTACAAAAAGATTATGTTTCTTTTGAAAGGTAAGATTCTGGGTACTCATGTATGAGCACACAGGTCATAGATTGAATTGCCAGAAGCCCTACAAAACCCTTCAGCAATGACCAGGAGAGTCCAGGTACTTGGCACCATGAGAGTAAGTGTCAGCATGGGCTGGAACTTAGGATCACTCTGGTGACCGAAGGAAAATGAGAACTCCTTGGAAGACTATATAAAAAAAAATCCTCATTGATTTCAGTGGTACCAAAATTACTATACACATCTGCTTCCCAGAAGGCAGAAAGGCATAAATCTGAGTCTCCTGTCTTCTCTCCCACCAGTGGAATGAAGATTGATATTATGGGGGAGGACATGTTATATTCTTTAAAATCTCTATTCATTGCTCTGTGTGAACATACCCAATACCACCCTGACTTGATCAGACCTATGCAGAAAGAGTGCTCCTACAGCCTGTCAGCAATGCAGTTTGTACGAGAATCCTCCAACTATATAGCCACATCTTTCAAAGTTCACCAGAGTCCAAATAACAGCATATAAAGATTAAGACTTCTTTACCTCATGTCATAGCCATTTTAGTAGTTTTTGCCATCTAACATACAAATCTATCCTTCAAGTGCAAAAAGGATTTTAGTGGCTGTGCTTTAGACATTAGAGTCATATTATTTAACTTAATATAACCTCCAGCTTACATTAATTATTATTTTCCACATCAGGTTTAGGACACAAATAAGAAGTTATCCATTTAATGTTCATATATATGAACAATTTTTCTTAACCAGTAGCATGGCTACAGTATTTTTATGGGTAAATTTTTTGCAGTGAAGTTGCTTCTTTTCAGTTATGTGCAGTGTAAGCCTTTTGTTAGGTCAAACCTTTAGAGGCATTTTTGTCAATAATCTGTGGGCTTTTTTTTTTTTTTTTTTTAGTTACGTGTGACTTTCTGTAAGTCCAAAGTAGACTGGATATCTATTTCCTCTTGTATTTGCTCTGACAATATACATTTGTGCACTTTGATTTGAGGTTGCACCTGCTTATCTTAAATATTGACTGCTGAATTTGTTTGGTAAATCTAAACCCCTGTGTAGTAATTGAATATACCTAACTATCAGTTTTAGGCCTCTGAAAACTATATGAAATATACAAATATTGTTGATTCATAATCTTATCTGCATCTGAGCTGAAATGTATAGATCCGTTTACCAATGCTCATTTTCTTTCTTTTTTAGTGTGTGTGGGCACAAATTAAACTGTACGTTTTATAGAATCAGTAACAATAGAATTTGACTGAATTACTGAATGGCTAAGAGTCAGTCTCAATAAAATCATCTCAAAGAGTCTTCTGACACAGAAACAGCAATGTTTCACAGAAAGAGACTCGTATCACAAAAGGCTGCTTATTCATACTGTGTCCATACTTAAGTGAATTTAACAATGACATCTTTATAAGGGCAAAGAACTATTAGTCAATCTGAGAGGTACAGGCATAAACACTAATATTAATAGTAATTAAAATTATTATAATGGCAAATCTCTTAGGACAGAAGTTGGATTTAAATTTTACAGAATATAGCACACCAAGACAAAATCTTAAATTGGCCTATCACAATAAGCAGTGTAGAACCCCAAATCTTTGTGTCCTTACAGTTTTATATCAGCAAACACATTTGAAATCTATGAATAAGTATTTCAAATGATTTGAAGACTGAGAGAGAATATTGCTTCTTGTTTATCAAAAGTAAAATTAGAAAACCAAAATGGCAGTGATACACCTGCTTTAACATTAAATTTCAAATGGGAACTTGCTCTTCAGAAAGTTGTGTAATTAATGTGAAATATTCAGAGTGCCCAGTGCCACAGGCTGTCAGTTTTTTCCTTTTTTAATACATGATAGAAAAGCTTTGCAGAAAATTGTGTTAGACGTAGACTTCAGGAATGCCTGAATTGGTTGATAGTAAACATTTAAAATTAACAGAAATGATGATACCTTAAAATTCATGTTTTTCCTTTCAGATTTCTCTCTCAAACAAAACATTTATGGAAAGAAAACATGGCTACAATAATTGTCCTTTTTATGCATTATTTAGAGAATGCTATTCTTTTAACAAAAACTGAATGGTTAAATCAAGGTTTATCAGTATACTTAGCAGGACATCATAGGAGCAAGGAGCAATATGAAGTGAATAAGCAGAAACTGAATGACAAAATGATGCAAGAGAACATGTGAGGTGCTCATGCCCCATATATTTACTTTCTATATACTCCGCTAACTTTTTATCTCCTCTGTTCTTTCCTACACTTCCAAGGACCTTCTTCCCAAAGCTGGTTTCAGCTAAATGTTAATTTCTGTTTGACCTGAAAAGCAAGGAAAGGCAAACAAAACACCCATTGGTCTCAGAGCGGAAGCACCTAAGAAGCTTTAAGTGGCTTATTGGTGAATATAACAGCAGGAAAACCAAAGCTGGTTATCTCTACACTTTCCCGAAGGTGACAGTGAGATCAATGAAAACAGCTGTAGTGCTTCATGAAACAAAAATGGATAATCTAACCAAAAATAGTATTGGAAAACAGCTAAGAGACTGCATCTAGGGATCAAACTGAGCAGCAGCATCTTTGGAATCCCAGGCTGGTATAGAGGAATTATAATGCTTAACTGTAAAATTAGAATATTACTATACTAGAGTTGTTTAGAAGCAAAAGTTATATTGGAATCAGGTATACTGGAAACGTTCTGTCCTTGCAGGCATTTATAATTCAGATTATAACTGCTGAGTTCATAGCTGCTTCACTATGTTCTTTATTATTTTAAATTTAAGATTATTTATTATTTATACTTCAGTTTATCCAACATGAATGTATATGGCATTAGTATCTATGCCCAAGTATAGACAATAACCCATAAAAACAATCTCCAAATAAATAGTGCACTTGACAGCTAAATTATGGAAATAGTGAGCAATGGAAATTTTGGAACATCTTTAGAACTGCATTTCACAGCTCTACATATTGTTTATCTTGCCTTTCAGTGTCAGCAAGAAAATGTTTCTTCCTTGGTAATTGTGCTCATGGCAACAGGCAAAGCCTGAAAAAGTAGTGTGTCCCTTTTCCTGCGGAGCTTCAGCAATTGAAAATAGAAACGTAAACATTAAAAATTGGAAAAAAAGCACAGATGGGAAGTGGAAAACATCTCCAAAGTTCTGCAATGGAGATTTGTGACAAGAAAATTTATAGAAAGATTTTTATGTAGGTTCTTGTTTGGAAGGCAAGAAAAAAGCCACATTTAGAATATGACTGAAGAAAACGATCTCAAGCCTCTCTTATAAATGAATGATATAGTATAGTCCTATGTGATTCTCAATGCACATTTCCTGAAGCATAACCTCAGGGTGACACTGAAACTCACAAAAGAAGAGAATTAGTCACATTACCTAGAAACAGAACTCTTGGAAAAAAGGATGAGAAAGGAGTTCAGGTATTGGTAGGTGATCCTGTGTATAGATACAAAGTGACTGTATGACTTCAGTTGGCTGTACTTGAATGCCTGAGATTGTCTAAGAAGACCAAAACAGGTTCTCTGAACCTTAATCAGTTGGCCAAAACAAGAACTGGGTTTCAATGCAACTTACTGGTAATGCATTGTTATTTGCTGCTCGGACTTCAAGTCGATTTAAAATAGACAGCTTAGTTCTAGCCACACAAAGTACAATGACATTTTAAATGTACATTTAGAAGTGAGTGGCTGAATGGAACTGAAGAGACTGGAGGAAGACATAGACAGGAGGACAGAAGGAGACTGAATAGAAAAAAAGAGTGACAGCAAAGCCATCATTACGGGACCATGCTACAGAGTCGACTCCAAACCTGCAACCCTGACAATGACAGACAGAGCAGAGCAATGGAAGATAGATAGTTGGATAGATAGTTTGAACCATAGGCAACATTTCCTTTTCTTTTGTAATGCTTATCCCATTGTGATATAAGTTGTTAATTAAAATACATTAAATTCCTAGAAGGAGTGCTTCCACAGGCCCCAGCCACCACCAGCACAGCCACCGAGTCTGACAAAGAGTTATTGAGGTATCAGCAGACTTTTCCCTTGGTGAAAAAAGTACTGTCCAAAGACTGTTTTATTACTTTTTTTTTTCTTACAGAATTGCTTCATACTGTGAAGTAGCTGTTATTTCAATCTTCATTCCTAGACTGCAGAGAGTTTTGGTAAGAGTTGGGGTGATAATGAGCTGGGAAATAATGTGTTGATCCGTCACAGCCTTTCTTCTCCTACTGAGCAAATGATTCACTCTTTCTGTGCTTTCTGTGCCCACCTTGTAAAGCAATGATGGGGAGTATTTCAGTCGTGTGTCACAGGGCGGAGACAGTAGAAGCTCTGAGGCAGACAGATCCTCCAGGAATGGGTACTATGCAAGATAAAAAGATGGAGGTATAACCTCCTAGATGAACAAATGCCATAACCATTTACTTGCTGATCCTCTGCAGACTGCTCTGTGAATTTATCAGCCGTAATTGATATGCGTCAGTTAGAAAAGAATACTGAATATGCTACACAGAAATGCATAGCTTTAGTAACTGCTGTAGGAGCAACTGTGGGAAATACAAAGAACTCTCCTCAATTACTCTGGATAAAGAGAAATATTTGGCACTGAACTATAGAGGTCAGCTCAGAGCAGTGGAAACATTACCTTATCCTTGCTTGATTTTTAATTATCTCTATCTGGCCAGCACTATTGGGCATTTGAGAGAATTTTAATGCTTTCAACTGTAGTGTAGGTGGCAGTGGCAGAAACCATGGATTTTCTCTCTAATCTCTTGCTCTGTGTATCTGTTAACCACATCATCAGCTAAGTTGTTCGTTCTCCATGCTTTTTATAGTATTTCAACTACAAAGTGCCAATTAGACATTTTAACAGAAAGAGTTGCTTGTTCTATTAAAAAAAAAAAGAAAAGAAAAGAAAAAGAAAAACCTGTAGAGTAAAACCCACTTGTCATTATACTGACAAGCCGGAGGATCTATTCTAAAGAAAGAGAAAATGAAAATGTAGAGGAACCTCTTATTTTGGCATCTTTGCAGAAATGCTGTTAGTGAGCTCTCTGGTTTGAATTAGAACAAAATACCATATTCATTGTATGTTATTAGCAGTTCTACACTGAACTGTACTCCTCAATGGAGACTCCATGGAAAGCCATCTTTCTTTTTTGTGGAGTGGATGAGGGACAGACTTTCTGAATGGCTATTTTTTTTAATGTGAATACCATCCATTGAAAGGCAATAAAAGCCTTAAGAAAGGATGAATGTAGATGAATTCTGTACCAATTAACCCTGTTATGTATCTCATAATTAAGGATTAAATTGAAAATACTAGAAAGCTTCATACACTGAACAGGTTCTGCATAAAATTTACTGGAAATCAATGCTGTACTTTATTAGATGATGCAAATTATAATTTGTCATCTTTTAATGCTCCACACATTAATTTAAAAAATAGTATTAGCTAAGTATCTTTAAAAGGATTTATTATAATGAAAACTAAAATACGTTTTGAAAACAAATGGAAATCCATTTCAATCTAAAAGAAAAGTCCAAGCAGAATGCTACTGAAGCAAACTCTGTCCTGGAGTTTTCCAGGGTTTCTTTCACCATACTTTCTGAAGACATCCCAAATTAATTTTCAGGACTCAGCGGCCATAAGAACTTGATAGAAGAAGTCTCATACTTAAAAAACTGAGAAGATTTTGTTGTATTTTCAAAATGTTCACTGTTTGAAAGGTCTTTTGGAGTCTAAGAGCTTCTCATTCAATCATCTGCAGTGAATCTCCACAGGGTTAATACACTTTTTGTCTGTAGCACTCTGTTTTCTGACAGTAAGGGACACCTGAAAGAGTAATGTCCTGGACAAAAATTGCAGAAAACAAAGACTTAGGATTTCTTAAGTGGGATTGTTTTCTTTTTATGCCCTCCCTAAATGTCTGATCAACATTTTTTTTCTATTCTGCTACCCCAGAGCTGGAAGATCCACTGTCTGGGGACTCTTTAATCTTGAAAGAATATATGACACTTTGTTAACAAGAAGTTGGGTCAGGTCTTCTGATCACAGAAGAAAGTTCCTTTTTATAATTTCCTTTAGATTAATCCCTTTGTACCTTAGCGCCTCACGCCTAAGTATGTTCCAGCAAAGAGAGTAGATGAAAGTAATCAAACTTTACTCAGACAATTATACATCTTTGAAAAAAGGGATAATTTTTGTTGTCCTTATTTTAAAGGGTATTAAAATTTTAAACTCCAGAGCCAAGAAAGGTAGAAAATTCTAGAGACCTGTACTGTGGGTTACCTTCTTTCATGTACTTTCATATGGTCAAGACAGGCACACCCTGTATACTATACAGACAGTGATTCTCTGACATAGTTGCCCAATGATCAGATGAATCTCAGGGCTGAAAAATTTTGAGATCTCTTGCAAGTTATCAAAATAGCCAAAAAAGTGAGGTCAAAACCAAAGACTTAGTGTAATCTAAGCCCAGAGCAGTACTATGAACTGATTATCAGGTAAAACAGTAGACCATCTACTTTAAACTAACATTTAATAGCCCACGAACAAACTAACAAATAAATATAAAGAAAGAATGACTTTTTGAACACTGAAATATTTAAGCTTCTCTTAGTTGACATTCTGTATGTGTACAAGCACTGCATGAAAGTGAGCATATTCCTTCATCCTCTGGCTTTAGACTCAAAATTTGGATTAGTCACACCAGTACAGCTGACACTGACAAGCTATTGACTACCTTCTACTCCCCTCATATTCCTACCTCTACTAAAATATAGGCTAGATCCAGTTTCAAAAGTAAACTGCTGAGCCTATTCTTTTAAACAAAAATGAAAGCACATTTAAATCCACAACATACTAAAATCTAATCTTTTAACACAACAGCAGGAAAAGCACTCTATTAGACAGTGTTCCTCCATGTGAATTGAAATCCCTTTCAGCAAATGTTGTTTAAAGTCCAAAGGGCAGTCTTCTACTTACATCCCTACCAATTTTTTCACAGCATCTGCCAAAAGTGAGGAAAACTCTCAAATAAAATAGCAGATAGCAAAGTTTACAGAGGTCATTCTTATGGAGGTAGTATCCAGCAGTGAAAGGACAGAATATAAAAAGATTCCCAAAGCCTAGACTCCTGTGACATTCAAATTCTTATCAGCAATCTTCTATGAGAGCTTTTTAGAGAAAAAAATTGTAATAATATGCTCTTGCTCCAGATATTTCTGAACATGGAGATGTTTAAGAAAACACTGATGAGATCTGTAGAAAGGATTACTGAACAAATGACCAGGACAAAGAATCTTTTTAATAAGGTGAAGCTGGGCAAACAGTGAGCATCCCTCAATAAACTGTTTAGTATAAATTCTGTAATGCACAGAATGTTAATGATATTAAAGACTTATCATGGCAAATGCTAAGGAGAATGCATGCTGATATTTGTGGCACAGAAAGCATTTCATGAAAGTGTCCCTATGCAGTAATTGCTATACTATAAAAGACCAGTGCTTCATTTAGCATCAATTTATCTGTCATAATGAAAATGAAACCATGAATGAAACTTGGGGTTAGTTCAGGGTTGAAGTAGATTCTCCAACTCTGCAATACTCTTAAGTCATGTTTTCATCTGGAGCTTGACCTGGAGGGTTCCATAAATAGTTCTACAATACTGATTTTGCAAGTTTACTAATGCTCTTTTAAATTTTCTATTTTCAATCTGTATCTTTTTTCTTTGTTTTCATATGCTTGGTCATACTCTTTGCTCTTCAATGCTTTTCATTCCTCTTATATATTCTATGCTAAATTTTAATTTTAGTGGTTTTCTCTTTTATTTGACTTCATCAGACACAAACTTTCACAAAGATGTTTATTTTGGTAAACAGTCTCTACTAACCAGCCCTATGAAAATGCTGTTTCTCCTTTGTCTCCTTTTCAATTTGTGAGTCTCTGGGGATTCTACACTATGGCAAGATTTTATTCCCCCTTCTTACCAAGATGAAGATTAGTAACAAACCCTTGTTTCTTGGTATTTCATGAGATCACTAATATTGTGGTCACTATTACCTAAGGACTAAGATATGATTATTTTTAACAAACTCCTTTGATTTACTTTGAACTGAACTGAGGGCAAACTTTGTATGTGTCTAATTTTTAAGCAACAGCCCCAAGAATAAATTGTGTAAGCACTGAGAAACTGTTTTGTTAAAGTTTGACCTGACCTACCATTTGCTCTATCTAGGTGCAGAGTTATCCATAATAATCATTTTGTGAGATGCTATCATCCCCTTGATCTTGTATATTCAGTATCTTCTGAATCTTTTTGATCTTTCTGATCAAAAATGAAATGGCAGCTTGCTTATATTCCTGCAGCTTGAGAGTACTGGATGAGTATGTATGTCCACTTACTTTTTTCTGAAGTGCAAAAACTTCTTTATACGCACGAGCTTCCCAAATAAAATAGATATTCTGTCCTCCCTGTTCAAGGTACACACTGATTGTACGGTACTTAATTGCTGGCATTCTATTTATTTTCAGAAAGTACTATTTTGTCAACATTTTCTTTTATTGCTTATCATTGAAATATCTCTTTTTCTATTCTTTTTCAGGTCCTCCAGTGGGTATATAGACATTTTAAGTACTTCTTCTGACTTTTTAGCTATTACTTAACTTTTTATTGACAAAGATTTTTCCTCTAATGTGGAAGCATGATCACTGTGATCATACACTTCCTGGTTTTGATCTGGCCTGTAAGCAGCAAACTACAAATCAAATGAATTGCCTCATGATATTTCCAACCTAACTGAAACCAATAAATCCTAGAAATTTTACAAAGAGAACTGCATGAATAATGGAAAACATTTCCTACAAATACCTTTTCTGATTTAAAGTGGATTTGCTTCAGTCTTGTTCAGCTTACTTTCATGTTTACAGTCAACAGAGATTCTAGCAAATACAGTGACAGAACATCCTAAGAAACAATCATTCTGCTGCTCCTACTGGAAATATCTGCAGAAAATAAATTCTGTATTTTCTAAAACATTTGTACCAGGAATGGGACTTTAAGAGGCTGGTCTTCTTAGAATGATAAATATATATAATATCTATATCTGTTTATTTATATAGCTAGCAATTGTATTACTTAATTTAGATTTAAAATTAACATAAATCTATGTCGAATATTGCCAATAGTGTATTCAATAATCAAATACATTGAAAAGTGCATAGATGCAAACCACAGAATATATATTCACATTCATTATTATCTATGGCAAACTCCTGAATCAAGGAACAAACCGAAGGAAATCATTATGTGTCCTTGAACAATATATTAGTAAATAAAAAATCTTGCCAATGCTACACTTTGAAACAGAATCAGTATCCTGATTCACAGTGTCCTGTGACAGCCAACAGACAAAGCTGCTACTAAATGTTCAAGATCCACATTTCCTTAATTGCCCTTATGGTTTTATTGGGCGTTAGCTCAAAATTATTATGCAGAAGATCATTACTTATGTCCACAAATGCACTTTTACTTGAAAAGGTTGTTTAGAGTACCTAAGTATTTTGTGTGACTACTTGCCTTTTTTGATAAATATATATCTACATTTTAGTGGCAATACAGTAAACTATTGCATAAATTCAACTCAGGTGAAGTGTTGAATGATTTGTCTCAGTGCAGAGACAAAAGTACTTCCTGAGGAACCACCTTTATAGAGAGCAGTCTCAGGTAGGAATCTGACTTCATGGACTGCAAGAACTTTGTGCCTTACAGCTGTCCATTTCATCCTCCGTTCTATTAAATAGATTTTTTTTTTTTTTTTTTTTTTTGTAACAGGTAAAATGAGGTGGAAGAGAAATACATTTTTTAAAATAATTCCTGTACTGAATTTGAGTACATTTATGTCTTCATTTTAAAGAAAACAAAAATCTGAAAAATAAATTGGAACTACTTCAATACAGACTTCATGATTTCAGGGCTACTTGTCATATAGAGCATTAAGCAGATCCCGCTGGGGATGTTGAAGCCATTGACAATTTCTAGTCTTAAAAAAGGCACAGATTAACTCATCTGTACTTTCTGGGGCCTAATGGTTTGGCAGACTGATGATGCTGCAAGACTCTCAGACATAAGGTAATTGCCTCTTTCTCTTTTTAAATATATATCAGCAATTACATGTAAAGTAATGTACCAGTAATAATCTATCCTTTTCTCCCAGACTTGATGTGACCAGGTATTATCCTGTACAAGATTATTTTTGCTCTTAAAGGTTGTAGATTTGCTTTATGTCAAACTGAGATCCTTGTTCTTTTCAGCTAGTATATTGTGTTCCGTAGTAAGCCCATATGAGTCCCTACTGTGTTCACTATTATTAGCTTTTTTTTTACTTTTATATCTAAGAAGAGGAAACACTAGAACAGACTTTATTAATTTGTGGGAAAATATTAATAACACTGTTGTTGTCCACTCCATAAACTTGCTTTCAATACAACAAAAGTCTGTTTTAAGTGTACAATGAATGGGTCCTTATAAGAAAACACTTTGTCACAGTGCAGTCTCCTACTATCACAGGTTGAAAACAAACTAATTCTCTTCTGGATTAAAAACCTTCTCTCTTATGTATTGGATCTTCACTTTATGCTCAAGGCTGGAAAACTTGATCATTCTTCAAAGTAGATGCTTTTTTACTTTCTTACCACTTTTCCTTTGTGTATAAGACTGCTTAGTAAAACCTACAGAATTATACAAAGATTCCCCCTTTCTTGGAACAAATTATAGAAGAAGAAAATACAACAGGTCTAAAAAGGTCCAAACAAGCACGGGAAATTACAGACAACTACCTCGCAGACATGACTTTCTTCAAATTCTTACATTTCATAGTTCACTTCAAAGTTTTCCTCTATCTGTTCATGTCACTGCCTAGTTCCATAAGACATTCCTTTATCTTCTTGACATGGCAGTGAAGAAAAAAAGTACTTAATTTTAACTGCCACCTCTGTGGCATCTGACTACCCCAAGTGGGCTTGACTTGTCTGATGGATTCCACTGTTTGGCAAAGATGGCGACATTCAGAACAAATGGGACTTTTTGTCCTTCTCATATATTCCAAGAATGTTTTCTAGATATGTTAAGATTATGGGAGAATGAGATTGCTGAGCTTTTCCATAAAGCAGGAACCAGAAAAGAGCCGTGCATTCAGTGGAATTGCCTTTCTCTTTTTATTTCAAACTCATAGCAGAGTGAAGAATATGTGCTGAGTGTATCAGCACAGCTGGAGTCCCTTTGTAGAAAGACTTGGAAGAAACTGAGCTTCAGGCAGAGCCCATACCAGGATGAACAGCATTGCCTCCTCCCCGACCTCTTAGTTAGACAGAATGAAGGATATTTGCATTGCCTGACCTTATGATAGTACTGCTAAAAATGCATTCACATCTCAGCTATTTCATTGGTTAACCTTTGTTACTACAGAAATCCCTATTCTCTAACTTTCAGCATAGCATTGTTAAGCAGACCATTTATCATTATTGCTTTCACAATGAAAATTTGGTTTATCTGTTTATTGTCTGTTGAAGAGGTTCTGTCTATCCAGTCACTCATTCCCACCCTCCTAGCAGATGTTTTACCTTCTTAGTCACTGGTTATTGGTTTATCGATTATTGGTTTCAGTTTACAATCAAAAATGAGCAAGAGTTCTTTCAGAAGTTTTGTTAATATTAACCCCTCTGGAGATTAACTTCACTTTCCCATCCTCTGTCCACCACACCCCTGTGTCCCACGTAATTCGAAATATTTTCCAAAGCCTGAAACCACACAGTCACCTGTTCGCTGCCACCTATTGCTACTACTGCCTACAACTTGCCTGTAACTTTCCAGAGTTCAAGGACACTCATAGACTTGTGGTTTCCCTTCTGTCTAAAACTTATTTCCTCTTCTCGCTGAGCCACTGCATCATTTCTTTAAATCTCACCTTAAAACCTCCCTGCTCTCTTTAACCTGTGATTCACTATCCCTGGAAAACATTTTTGTGATATCCTTTATGAAGCATGCACTATAAAAAGGAAATTTATTGTAGTCTTGTTGAAGCAAGCTATACCTGAGGTACTAATATGACTGAAGATTAAGGGTCCTACAGGGTCCACTCAAAATAGGTTGACCCTTGCAGAATCACTTGAAGTCTGAGTTTTTACATCCACTCACCTGAAAACCTCATAACTACATCCTTGTAGGCTTGTAGGCTGTTGTCTTAACCTTTTTATTGCCTTAGAACTCATTATTTAACTCCTAATATCAGGTGACAGCACTGAGTTCTGTCTAGTTTCATTGGGATGCCTACTGTGGGCCCATTAAAACTGAAAAGGAAAAGTGTGCACTTCCCTTATCTCTTCTTCCAATGACTAGTACCATTTCCCACATCTAAACTTCAGATGCTCTCCAAATAGAGCAGTGGAGGATGGAAGTTTTGTCACTGTTTCCGTATCTAATTAGTCTCTTACAGATAGTAGATTCAGGTGTCTATTGCAAAATCTTAGTAATACAAACAATCCCACCCTAGATCAGTTATATACAATTAAACCAAAGGATGCATGGAGGCAAATTCTCAAAGCCAGATGGGCTACACAGTGAGGGTGAGGGGGAGCTCTAAGAAAAGATATGTGTGAAAATTAGTAGGATGGTGTGGTACAAATGGCATCATCCAGAAACTCATGTGAACAGTACCTATTTATATGGTTAGTATTCCTCCTCATTCACAATGCACTCATCATTGTAGCACATAATTTTCTGTACTCCTATTGAACAGGCCATTTAGATCTAGCTCTTTTGCTTAACTCAACTAAACATTTTATGCTCATTTTCCTTGGAATGATTTATACTCTCCAAAAACTATAGTAAAAAACCCAGCTTTTAATATTCTTGAATTTGAAAACACAGGAGTTTCTTTTTAATAGATGACTGAAAATTTTACCTAATACTATTAAAAACTACATTTTTCATTCTTTTTATTTAACTGACACTTGCTTGAATTTTGATTTTTATTTTCAAGAATTTGGTAGTGGTCACAGTACTAGAAATAATGGAAAAAGCAAACTTCAGTTCACATTTACATGACTCCGAGAGTTTGGACTTAAAGGAAATACTCCAAATACTTAAGACTTAGAATATATTTTTCAATATATTTTTCAATATATTTTTAAACTATATGTGTATGCACAAACACATTATACATGTGGGCACAGACTTTCTACATATATAAAATCAGAGCGATAGAAACACAGACACAAATATTAATGTATTCCCATTAACATCACACTACCAGACTATGTATGGTGTCACAGAGGTACAAGGTAAACCTTTATATCTCCTGAGTGATTGCTGGTACAAGAGGGAACACTATGAGAGGATGCAGGCTTTGCAGAAGTGGGTATGGATTTAGTGCAGTTAATTCATTCCTCTTTGACATGAAAACATGGTTTTATATGGGCAAACTTTTGGACTGCTGTCTATGTCTAAGAAGTCTACAGCATTTAACAGAATTAGCAGTCAATATTGATAAAAATGTTGCTATAGAAATCAATTTCTAACAAAAGGGATTCTGAACAATGGCTTTGAGGTTTAATTGTTATTCTTTCTTTATAGACCTAGAAATGGTAAGAAAAAAGCTCAAAAATTCAGAGCATAAAACCAGGGTTTCATTAATACTGTATTACTAAAGAGTACAGCAGTTCAGAGTCTGTGTGTGAGAGGCATTTGAATGAGGAAACAATCAGATTAAAAATATAAAGATCCATACATGAATCCTTATTTTTACTCTGGAACTTTCAGTCTGTAACTGTCATAACCCCATTTCTTACCATACGCCCATACTTCATTTTCAACTCAGACCGTAATATCTTGGAGGGAAGAAATGCTTTCTTGTTCATAACGAGCAGGCATTCCACCAACATTGGTTAATAATAATAATGAATAAGTATAATAAATTATGGATCTGTTGGGGAGGTCCAGTGTATCTAAGTTATGGCTAGCATTCATTGTAGCTGTAGATCCCTGTCATGGAGGATTCTGTAATTCTTTAAAACTACTTCTCTTCTTTAAAGTGCATATTTTCATGTAGTTTGTGATCATACCAATTTTCAACTATTGTAGGTTGTTACCATTTAATTACTGAAGGTGCCCCAAAAGTATAATAAGTGGATGTAATATAAGTACAGAAGTAGCTTAAACCAAGGTAAGATTTCTATTTATTTCATTCATAAGCAAAAGAGCAAAGAGCTTGGAACTTTTTTTTTTTTTTTTTTTTTTTTTTTTTTTTTGCCATGCCTATCAAAACAAATAAATAAAATGAATACTCACTCCTGTTATGTAACGAGGTCTATACTGGATGGTTCCAAATAAGCCAAGTATGACTATAATAATGTGTATAAAATTTGCCAGGATGGGTGCCCACTGATAACCAAGGAAGTCAAATATCTGTCTCTCGAGCACAGAAACCTACGATTAAAAAGCAAAAGAATAAATAGATTAGAACAGACCAGAAGACATCTATTAGGGCATTTCCCCAACCCATACATAAGGTAACCGAGTTAAAAAGATATTTAGAATGAAATGAGTTTGCAATGTTTTTCACCTTCTTATTTTAATGAAAGCAGCATTTTTCACTGACAGTTTACTGAGTTAAATTCAGTTAGCTAAAATATTCATGCGGTCAGTTCTACCAAGACAGCAAACTCTGTTCACTAAGATGTCATGCAGGAGAAACACAAATCTTTTTGTTATACACACCAGAAAATGCTACAACCTCCTGGTGCTGAAAATAAGTGATGGGCTTATGACATCTCCTCAGCTACTTTGCTTCCATCCACAAACACCATCCTTCAGCCTACTCCTGTTTGCTTCCATTAATTCCCCTACCTTTTGGCTTTTCTCTTCCTTATACTCCAGCTATTTTGTCAGTAGGCTTTTACCTTTATCCAAATGCCTACTATTTTTTGAGCTTGTCCTACTGATAACAAGTCCAGTTTACCTTCTCCCATTGCTGCAAACAGCATCCCAAGTATAAGCTATTACTCAAGACTAAAGAGACTTCATTCTTAGATGTGAATTATGGGACAATCTTGGGCTGTGGATGACTATTTTCAAGAAAGACTGTTCCAAGCAGATAGGTCAGAAAAAAAAAAATATATATATATATATTTCTAATAGTGTCAGTAAAAATCATTTCAGAATTGAAACAGTAGATTTCCCTTAACTGATACTCAGATACTATATCAAAATGCAGTTACCAACCCATAGGCAGAATGGCATTTTTTTGGTCATACTAATATTGAGGGGAAGATTAGAAAGTGATGTAATAGTGAGGTGAAGCTAAGTAGAAAGAACAAGGATTTTCTTTGGTACAATTCCAATAACAATTTCACTAACCAGAACTCTGAGCAGATGAGTTTCATGAAAATGCATAATAATAATAATAAACACAAAAAAAGAATGAAAAAGCAGGCTGTTTCTATATAAAGTTTCATTAAATAACAGATGACTATTTACTTGGTTTATGTTACACAGCAGATTAATTAAATTAGATGTATCTCTCACAGACTTCTTCATTCATTTAAAAGTTAACACCTCCTTTGGAGATCAAGTACTAAATGGATAATTAACCACATGTTCACCACACGATATAGCTATGGCAGAGTTTTTCAACTTCATGCAGCAGTCCACTGTCACACCAACAATTTCTTTTTGAATTTAACTAAGAATATTTGCCATTAAAAAGACAGCCTACACTCCCATCATCATTGCAAATGCAAAACAAGAGTGTTAATAATACTGTACTTACTGGCATATGTTGCACTTTAAGATAGAGATTCTCAAAATAACCCTAAGGAAGTCTGGCAGCCATATCCTACTGACTTTCAGACCGATTTGAAAATTTAGGGTTTCATGTCAACCACTGAATCCCTCTCTACAAAAAAGGATTGCTTTTATACAATACAGCCAGCTTATAATCAGTCTTGGTATTTTGCTAGCATGTTATTTAACAGATTTATTGACACAAAGAGATCCTTGTCCTACATCATCCAGGTTCTTAATGAATTGATTTGTGATATCATATACCTCACCTTTAACAAAGCAACGTTACAAAAGAATTCCCCAAATCCCAAGGCATAATACTATAGTTGCAACAGTGGGGTGAAGAAAGAGTAGAAAGGCCAAGCTGTATTCTGAGTTTCATGAAATCCCAGTCTCCCTACACTTCTAACATTATTGTTAAAAATATTTCCTCAACTATTAACATAGCCATTTATATATAAAAAAAGTGTGGAATAAAGCAGTGCTTTGTAGGTCTGCGTGAAGTCCTTTATGGGTATCAGCAAAAGACCTACTACACGTAAAGCACTGTTAAACATGTAACAAAAGCAGAATGCTCACTCTGAGCACAGAGCTCTTATTTTCATCAACTGAGCAAAGAGTAAATGAGAACAGTAAAGCAATAGCAAAGAGAGTCTAGACTGTACAAGCCTCTACTGTAGTAACAGTAGGGATCCCATAAGCAAAAATGCAAGCGATGAGGCAAATCATTCAACCAGGAGGAAATCATACAGCTAAGTGTGCCAATTATAGAAGAAAATCGCGGTATGGTAGTTAATTATATAAAAAAGTAGGAAATATAGTATTCCTGCGGCAACTTTAGGCTAAAATGAAATGGCACTGTCATGCATCAAGCTTTCTTTTGTTTTGCTTTGGTTAGTGAGCAGTCCAATAGTTCCCTCAAAACTTGTTTATGAGGTTGTGTTGGATAAATGGGTGTTCTGTGCGAAATCTTCACCTCCCACATGTCATGTACTTTTTTTTTTTCCTACTGCCAGTGATTGCTTCAGTACCGAATATCTACTCCCTCAGACTCTCTGGCCATGTCAAAACAGGGGATCGGGTGGGAGGGGCGAACGGAGCACCCTGTCTCCCCACACTTATAATGTCCTGCTGGTGGAAAACAGAGCGTGCAAGGAAGGGAGGGGGAAAATCTGCCATGTGGAACAAGGAGACAAGTATGTACCACCTCTCTCCCTCTGTGTCTACCTTATGCTTGCCATAGGCAGAGTTGCTATTAGACTTGCTCCTGTCATTCCAAGACATCAGCTGCAAGTGGGGACGGCTGGATATGTGAAATGGCAGCGTTCTGGTAGGCTGCGCAGAGATAAAATGCTGCTGAAATGCAGCTGCTGTTCCTTAGAAGATCAGACTCCCGCAGCAAGGTGCATCACAGATTTATCAAACAGAAAATATAGGGCAGAACTGGATCTTTATTCCCACTTCCTGAAGAGATAAAGGCAGAGAGGAAAAAACCCACAAAAACAACATAGACTTACTACATGCCGTTACTCAAAAAAATCTCATTCGGTCTATCTCTATGTTTCCAAAGGGGGAAAAGTAAAAAGTAGGACAAAGTACTGACAAGAATCTATCAAAAACAGTATTATGTGGCTTCCTCCTCTTCCACAGATGCCAGAATCATGAGGGATTTCCTTACATAGCAATAGAAAATGAAGACTTGTTGTTAAAAGAATTTTTTCCTTTACTTTAGAAACTTTTAATTTTCTGTTAAACTGCACTTCTTTCTCTGAATGAGACCCACCAGCTGCAAATATTTAATGACGTTTCAACCATATTACAGGAAAGGACTGACAAAGAAATATTCATATTTGAAGACTAGGAAAAGGTAGAGAATTGTTCATTTTCTCTCTTCCTTTTCTGGAAACCAGAGCTTAAAATGAGAACAAGAAACATGAAAAATGGACGATTTGGATGGAAAAGTAGACTGTGTCAAGGAAAAAAAAGTCTTAATTCAATTAAATTTTAATAAGGCAGTCAGGTATGAGACAATCCTCCTATTTCAAAATGTAGCATTATGGAGTCTCAATTCCTGATGTTAGAAAATAAACATCTACCATATCGTATTCTTAGGCTTCCTAGTAAATAAAATATCATAGAGAGATTATCTTATTCAACCATTGATAAAATTATAGAAAAGTAAAGTGTAATTTCAGTGAACCATTTTTCCTAATGCATTAGTATATCTAGACTTCTGCTAAATATTTTAAAAATAAATACAAAATAAAATCAGCCTGTATGCTGTCCAGTTGGAATAGCTCAAGCTATTTCCAGATTTATGTCAGAGGCTCATTGTTAATAGGTTAACAGTGTTACTGACCTTGAGGGATCTAAGAATTGAATTTCCAGAGGATAAGGAAAACCATTTTGAGACGATTCTTAAAGTATATAATTGGACTAAAATTTCAGACAGGAACCACAGAGGAGAAGCCAGTCAAAAGATGATTTATAACACAAACTCCAAAATGGAAAATGACAAAGTGCCTTTCCTCAGAAAGCTCCTTGGGATGAAACTCAACCAAGACTACCTCACAATCAAACCAAATCAAAACTTTGTATCAATATAAATTAAACTGCATGCAGGCGCACACACACATACAATTAGATATATATGTATATGGTGCCCACATTTAGGGCATAGAGTCTCTCACAGTGGCAAAACTCATCATAGCCGTTTTAGACACTGATGTCAGCAAGTCTCTTCTGTTGGAGGTTATCGTATCTGGGGCAGAAAGGGCAAAAAATAGCATCTGTCACTTCACTTCAAAACCTGCAGCATCAACCTGCCAAAAGCATCCTGGAGCAGCTGCAGTGGAGGCATGTGCTCTGGCCTGACAACTCAGCTGCAGAGAGGGTAAGGCGCAAGGTGGGTGTGGGGGCACCTGAGCCCCCTGTGCCGGTTTGCCCCATTTGCCAGCCAGAGCCCCTGCACGGCACAGGTCAGGCCAGAGGCACCGGAGTAATTCATGGCCTGTGCACAGGATCACATGCAAATGATGAACTCATCAGCTAAGTCATGACAACTGGCGCTTAGTCCACCTCAAATGAGGAAAAGAGTATGAGCTGAAATTATGGTGAAGGAGAACTAAGCAACTGTGTTTTATCTCACAACTGGTGCAGGCTAAGAATGAGCTGCAGAAATTAAGCTGTAATCAGTAACTCCTTAGGTCCCCTCAGCTCAGTCACGCTGCATCAGATGCCCACAGCTTCTAGTCATTGGCTTGTATTTTTAAGTTACAGTTACAGTTTTTTCATGACTTTAAGTAAGTTCTTGGTTCTATGGCATATGCAGCTGGAAAAAAAAAAAAAAAGCCCTATAAGTATAAATATTTTGGGCCTGTGGCTTATGAAAGGATGCTGATGCTGAAGCCTACCTGTATCACACACAACTCCCCCAGCTGACCCTCCCTCAACACATCATTCTGGGGCAGAATGCATATATATACAACATCCCTTAGAGATGTTTATCTAAATTTTCACCAAAATTGCCAATGTCAGGATACTATTTTGAGATAGAGGGCCTAGTTATTCAATTCCTTCACTACCATTACCCACCAGAAAAACAGAAGTAATAATAACATTTTGAAAGTCAAATCAATACAGTGCATACATATTCATATTGTGTGTATTTATTTGCACATGGGTAAAGTGCTTTACTGCAAGACAGTAAGGAAAGAAAAAAGATTTAAACACTTTTTGTAGGGACAAGGGCAAAAGTAAAACAAAATTTTGTGAAGAGCTATGGACACAATGGTGTTCTAGCCACATCCAATAAAGACCCATCACACGTACAAGAAACTCAATAAATGACAAGGAATTAATTTCCTTTTGTCCATCAGCTCCTTAAAGGAATCACATATATAATACTAAACCCCTATCCTTAATCCCTTTAATGCTGCTGAGAGAAGGAATAGGCTTTCGCTGCACTTGGTGAAAAGGTAATCACGGTTTTTAAAAATTGTATATATGACCACATCCCTGCATCATATTGTGTACAGGTGGATTTCTACTGTGACCTACTGAGGACAACAGGGCTCTCCATCAGTACAGAGAATTTCTTAAATCTCAGCTGCTGCCTCCTCTGACTGAATATAGTAATAATAAAAACCTGGAAATACCAGCATTCTACAGTGAGTTTTCAGTTATGTAGTAAAGAGAAGCAGAATTGTTATCTAAATAACACTTCAGTTATTATTACTCATGACATGAAAATAAGAAAGAAACTAGGTAAGGCTGAGCTTGTGAAGCTGACGGTTGGTTTAAATAAAAATGATTTACTGTGCACTGAAAATATCTTCAGGATATTATGTTCATGATTTAAAGACATTTAGACTCCACCATACATATATGCGGACTCAATGACTCTAACAATAACAAAATCAAAACCCTGCCTTCCAAGTACTTCCCTGAAAGAGTTACCCTCTGTGTGAGCAGCTGAAAAAAAAAAGAGGAAATTGCTGCCAAAATGCTTGATCAACAAGTTCTATTCTTGCAAAAAAATGTCTCCACATGAATTACAAAACACCAATATCCATGACAGAGATAAATGACGGAAAAAAGGGGAAAAGTCTAATTTTATACTGAGTAATTTCCTATTTTTATGTTGTTTCCCAAAATGACTTTAGTGTAATCTTATAGGAACCATATTGCTTGAATGATGGTAAAAATGTAATTAAATAACAGTGCTTCTGTACATTCACTTAGGACATGTAAAATTTTGAAACCTGAAGCAAATACTTGAATTCATGGGAACATTTCATATAGTTGCACAGAGCTTATAGAGATAATTATGTCTCCAACATTCACACTCTTTTTTTTTTTTTTTTATTGTACAAAACCAAATACGCCTTTGCTAATAACTTTAAACAGAAGGAAATCGGGATATGTGAAGCATAGTAGATTTCTATACTATTGTAACCAGAAGGGTGTTTCAGTCCATTTGTTTGCTTTCAGATCAAAGTTTTATGTATAAGCTTATTGTAACTATAGGGTTGGTCTCATGATGTGCTTGAATGGGGTGGGATCTTAAGTTCATGGTATTATTTAGATTATAAATCTAAACAGCATCTTAGAGCTATTTTGTGTGTATGTGTGTGTGTGTGTGTGTGTGTGTGTGTGTGCGTTCGTGCTTTAAGACTGCATAGTTTTTTCTTTCCAGCTGGCACACAGTAATAAGACTTAAATATATATCAGAACCACATCGTTTTGCATGTCTGAAAGAAAATTTGGAAAGTCAATCATGTGTAAATTGTGTTCTACATTAAAATATCATAAAGCTAATATTTCAACTATAGAATTAATTTAAGCAATAATAACTTAGAGGTGCTATTCTAAAGAGAATTAATCCCTATACAGTATTTGATTTCCTGTTCATGAACATTTGTAATAACAATCTGTGCATGATTTTAACAATTTTGCACCCCAACAATAACAGGAATATAAAGATTGAATGAGCAGAAAAGCGGTTCAGACTCAAACTGTTAAATCAGGTCAAGATACAAATTCCACTTCTACCTTAAGAACAAGATGATGTTGTAACAAAAAATACCCAGCTGGCATGTCCAAGGTAGGAGTGTAATAAGCATTTAATAAAACCAGCACAGGTATTTTTTAAGAACCACTAAAAGTCATACGCACTGCACAAAAAAAAAAAAAAAAAATGTGTTAAAAAACCATTAATCACAGAGGATATAATATATAAGAATTGTTTAAAATACTTGCTCAGCTGTGCACTGAAGAGAACTGACTACAGACTTCAGTCCTTCCATCTGTACTGGTGATTTTTATTTTTAGGTGGCCAGATTTCCAGAATTAGTGAGTGCAAATCTACATCACAGGGGCAGAGATGTGAGGGCTGCCTCTTCTCACAGTGCTTCTGAAACCAGAGAGTGCAGGGCATACCTGGCTGCCAAGCTCTGCCTGTGCCAGCTGAGGCCTGGGAGCGGCATAGGAACGTACTGCCTACCTCACCTAAGGCACCCTGCTGAGATTTAGCTGCCTGGATTTACTGGTGCATGCTTATGCTGCACTCACGGATTAACAAAACTACTGAAATATATTGGGAACATATTTTGGGAGGCAGTTCTATGCATCTTTAGGTTCATGCGACTACCTGGTTCAAAGTCAGCTAGGTCTTGGGCTTGACATCTATTTTGTTTATATCAAAGATCTGGAGAACCAGGCTAGCTGCGACTGTGGCCAAAGAAAGGATCAGGATATATGGGTTGGTGATTACTGGTGGGGAGGGTGTTAAACATTGCCAACATTCAAAAACCTATATCCTCCCATTCTGGCACTGACAACGGGAAAATCAAGACTGATCTATCCAGGGTTCCCATCCCTCTGTCCCAGCCCCATTCCTTCCTCAATCTGTTTTGCCTTCTTCTGGAAGGAATATTGAGGATCTGGCTTCCACATCTCATCTTTAAGGTGGCAAAATTCAATTTTACTGACAGTGCTGGGAAGCCTTGAGCCAGTTTTGGACAGGAAAATACTGTTGCATTAAGCTTTAGTAATATTTCATAATTGCACAATATGAATTTGCCTGCAGTAATGCCTGAAGGCAAAATCAAGCATTCAGAGAGGGGCACCACCTTATCTAAAACTTTCAAATTGTTTCTGTCTTTATGGAAATATTTGACAATAAAACAAGTATCTCTGTCATTCACAAAGATTTGCCTAGTTTCTACACAGTGATCCAGATTATCATATATTGCACTTGTAAATTCAGCATAGATCTGATAATGCTGTTTTGGAGTTGACAAGAGGTGATATCTAGGGTGTGTCCACTCAAGGCAGTGAAATTATCCTTTGTATGTTTCTTCAGCCAAAAGTAGAATGTTGCTCAACACCTGAAAAAAATTACCTTCTAACAATTGAAAAAAAAAACCACCCTACTTCTTTTCAGCAGGAAAGGCACCTCTGTAAGAAACCTCATTAGCCAAATCATCTTGAAGAGTATTGGCAGGGATCATTCACTATCTCTTCAGGACTGAGAGATGCGATGGTAATAGCAAGTGGGGATTCAGTATCAGAGGAGTGTATCAAGTGAAAATAGCCAGTCTACAGTCACTATGGTGGTTTTAGTTGTATTCAGACACAGAAGAGTGCCCATAAGGCAAGAAAGATAAAGGTTGCTAATCCATATCAGAACTGTAAGGCACAGAGGGCTTCTTGCTTTGTAGTCACTTATTCCACAACTAAACCTGGATAAGCAGAAGGCTGACTTTGTCTGACCTTACAGAAATATCTCTCTGTAATACACTCCTGCTGGAATATTCATTATTGTTATATAGAATATGTGAAGCACCTACTAGATTTTCATGCCTTGGCATAATCTGAAAACTGACATTTAAACTATGCAGACCACCTCATGGAAGAGAGATAATTGATGCCAGTTATAGTCTGAAAAGTTTGTAGCTGCTAAACTTTGCCTGTTACCTCGGCATGAGGCCATCAGTCCTTAAGGGAACTCTGAGCAGCACCGAAGGCAGCAAAGTGTCTTCTCTGTAATGTGGCCACCTCAAGAGTCAGACCTGCTGCCTGTTCTCTGCACCAGCGTCTCAAAGAATAGCAAGCACAAGATCTCAGATCTCCTCTTCAAGATGCTCAGTGACCCAGGCCCAGCACCTCTGAATTAAACCACAGCTGGGGAATGACAATTGTTGTTTACAGCCCATTTCCATAAACAGAAATTTCTATCTTAAGGGTGAAGCTTTTCTTTGTAAAGAAAACAGAGCATTGTCAGAAGTTAGTCCAAGACAGTTGTTTCAATTCAAGAACTGTTGATTAAAGCCAGCCAATTTGCAGCAATTTTCAATATTTCACCATTTGTTTTCATTCTGCTGTGGATAATGATTATAAGAAAACAAAAGGAGCACGTGAAACTCTCTATGCTGTTGTAGTCATAATAGGAAAACTCTAGGACATCAGGCAATTGGGTGTGGGGGTCTCCATCCCAAATCTCTATGAACAACTATAGTGAGTCAGTCAGTCATTGCCCTCAAAAAGATTCTATTAAACATTTCAAGAAAACTACTAAGCATTTCTGCTTTTACAAAACAATATATTTTAATGAATGTGATCTTAAACATTCATTAAGAACACAAAGAAACAAAACCCACCACATACAATTGGAAAGCGCAGCCTTTCTCTCTAATATAAATACATAGTACAGATGTATAGTCCCATTCTCTCACCTCTTCCAACATTAAAACTATAACAAAACAAAAAAGGCAGACTGCTCGTTCCTCTTCCCTAGCTCTAATGACAAGTGTAAGGGATAAAAAGCTACTCTGTAATGACTAAAATACTAATACTGTATGTTGAGCTCTTTTTAGGATACTAATTAATGTATGTAAATAAATAACTCCTTCTCTTAAGTACATTTTTTCCTAAATATTAACTGCTTGTAGTTTCCCAGAGGGAACTGAGTGGCTCAGCCACATCAACCTACAATGTAATAAATGGTGAAAAACAGAGTACTGTAGTAAAGTTCCTGCTTAAAAGGTGGTAGATCACCAAAGTTTATCCACCATCTGGTTTGACTGCAAAGTTAAAAATAGGAGGGACAAGGAAAAGGATAGATGTTAACCTCTGAGAAAAGACTAAATACACATGATGAATGCTTGCTATATCCACTACTGTACTGCTGAAACATGCTACTGTATCCTGGTGATGAGGACAGTGTCAGAATATTGCAATTCTATGCAGGTAGATTGTCTAGAAAATGAAATGGGCTTGAAAGTAATATTGGCAGATGAAAGAGAGAAACAGGAAAGGAAACAGAGACACTAAAGAGGGAAATAATGGCCCTGTTCTTCATTGCATAATCCTTCTCTATTGTGGTCAATAGCTTTTCTCTGATTTATATTGAGGTAATTTACATCAACTAATTTGAGGCTAAACTCTGATTTTTACTGAGTGCTTATTTTGTGTTAGTGTTGAGCACACTGAATAAAACCTATTTGTTTATCCGAAAAATGCACTCAAGCACAGCGCATGTCTCTCAGCATGTATCTGCTGGAGGAACAACACAGCAAGGCACAAACAATCCGGGAGGTTCCTGGAGAGCACTGATGATAACTTTCTGACACAGGTGACAGAGGAGCCAAAGAGGACAGTTGTGATGCTGGATACTAACAAACAAGGAAGGGCTGTTTGGAGATGTGAAGGTTGGGGGCAGCCTTGGCTGCAGTGACCATGAGATGGTGGAGTTGAGGATCCTACAAGGAGAAAGCAAGGCTAAAAGTAGGATCACAACCCTGGACGTCAGAAGAACAACCTTTTTCCTCTTCAGGATCCTTCTTGGAAGAATCCCAAGAGATAGGACCCTAGACGGAAGAGGGGTCGAAGAAAGCTGGTTAATACCCAAGGATCACTACCTCCAAGCTCAAAAATAGTGCATCCCAAGGAGCAAGAAGTTGAGAGAAGGGGGCAGGAGACCTGCATGGATGAACAAGGAACTCCTGGCAAAACTCAAATGTAAACAGGTGTATGTTTGTGGAAGTTTGGTGCTTCATAAAATAGCCAAGCAAATACAGTAAAAAGAAATTGTCCCACTGTCACAAATCATCTTGCCTTCTATATTTGCCTTGAAATCTTCATTTTCCCCACCTTCCAATTTGCTTTCTTTACTTCAGTGCTCACAGCAATTCTTGGAAGCAGCAAAAGCTATAATCTAGAACTGCTGCAAGCTCTCCTCCAGCAGAGCCCTACCCCTGCCAATAGCTGTCATCATTCAAGTGGCATTTGCTGGCATGATAGCACAGAGTTGCAGCACTTTTTCATACCTCATATCCCCAGCTGTTCCAAGGGGGTGATCACCTTGCTGGTTTGATGAGGTCTAGAAAACTCAGCAATAATTATTGTGCTGGCAGTGCTGAAGGCAGCCAGCATCACTAAGGCAGGAATTGGAATGCAGCCCAACGAACATAGCAGAATCTACTAATTTGTTGCACTGAATATTTTGTTGTAAAAAATAATCATGAGCCTTGTGATAGACTATGAAAGGCAAATTAAATTGCCTGAGCCAGACTCTTCTACAGTGTCTAGCAAAAAATGAGCTGACAATTTCAGGTTAGCTGCTGAAATCTAGCCATTTTAAATGCTCTGACTTGTTAGTAAATGACCTCCTCAAATTATACAAAAAACAATCATCTATCCAATCATGACCTGTCAGAAGAGAGTTGTTTATAATTGTTTTTGACCAATTTAGTGTGGATTAGACTAGGAGAGAAAGGCTAACAGTTCAATTTAATTTCATAATGCATGCTATCTCACACAAGATTGTAAAAAAATCAAATTGTGGGGCTTTTTTTCTATAATCATATTACTCAGTGTTTTAAATGATGTGTGTCTACTGACTTCCTAACCCTTGCTAGACAATAGCTTTTAATAAAATGATCTGAGGGTAACTACAATGTCTTTTTTGAAGTGGACTGCTAAGATTAATGAAACAATAGGAAAAAATAACATTCATGTAACACCAAATGTCTGTGTGATTCTTAGTGTTATAGGCAACCTTTCTAGAGACAGTATTTCTAACTCAAGCAAAGATAGTCTGATAGTATTGAGCATGTTGCTTCTCTGCTAAAGCAGGAGAATACCTTTATACAATGCAGGCTGCAACAGCCCACCTGCTGACTCATGTTCTGTGCTATATGGCACCGATTTGACTGGGGAAATGGTTTACCCTATGGTTTACAAGTACCCCAGTGACATAGTGAGAAGAACTCAACTTACAGTGAAGATGCAGATAATCCAACTCTGTGAAAAATAGTATAGCATCATGGAAAATAGTATGGGTGGAAAAGGAACTTGCCTTAGTGAGCACTGCCTTCTTTCTGGTAGGTAAAAACAACCAAAGCAGAGAGACCTCTTTCACCCCTGCTGCTCTGTTGCTGCAGCCAAGGAAAGAAAGGATCAATGCCCATTCAAAATGCCCTGCTATTGACAGGCAGTTCCACGTCTGGAGTGAAGAAAGGAATAGATAAGACTTGTGCGTGTCTGGGAGAACATGAAGAAAAAGCTGGGATCACCAAATTCCTTCTTAATTTATCTCACTACACGAAGTAAATTGTGCCAATAAGGAAAACTGCAGGATAAAGACAGCTTTGTGCTATGGGCAGCTGACCAAAGTGCCAGCAGATGACTGACGGCTGCCCAGAGCTGCCAATGTCTGTCATTGTCCATGGTGTTTTGGAAGTGATATTCATGTTTTCTGTTTGTGATAAGCTCAAGTAAGAGCTGGCACTGACCTATGCGGTTCATGCCACCCTGCATCATAGTCATAACTTCCATTTAGAAAGCAGAGGCTAGATCCAATCTACCTAAGACCCTAATTTCTGTTTATGTTTCTGGTACCGAACCTTCGCCTAATTTCTTTTTTAGCCAATGAAAAGAGGTGCCTCTGAAGACCTCAGTCTGGTCTGACTAATTGCAGGCATCCAGTTCAGACAAACTGAGTCCCATCCATCTCTCTTTTCACCTAAAAGAGTCATAACTATTATCAAACTGACTGATACAGTTGCTAGTCTATAAATAAAATGCCAGGCTGTATTCTGTTCCAGGGTCTGCCACAGATTCCCCATGGGATTTGGACAAAATCTTTTAATCTCTCAGGGTAACAGTCTCAGGCAGTACTTAAATCTTGTTTTCAAGAAAAAGTCACTTGGACCTGCTGATTCCATTGACTTTCTCTCCTTATCAAGTTCCTATCTTATTTAAATATTTCTGAAGTTTTTATTCTAGGTATCAGTTTAATCTGTAGAGTGAAAACTCATTAATGATAAATACAAGCACTCAGCATTATTATATACTGGACGTTCTTTTCCTCCCTCATAAAAGGAGGTCAGGAACCAGAGGTGGCTCCAGCTAAGGTCACAGCAACAATCAGTGTGGTTGGGTATAAATTTGGTCAAATACTATTCTTGCCAAGCAGTTAATTCTTATTCTGTATTGCAGACCACATGAATAATTCATTACCTGGCACACACTCTTCTTCTTCCTTTTTTTATTTTTTTAAGAAGACATTAAAATCAAGAACTATATCAATTATTACAAAAATCAACAACACATTGTTAACCAAAACTAAGGAAGAAGCCTATAAATAGTAGTGACTTATTGGAGTACTAATCATTAGTTTCTCATGAGACATTCATATATAGCTTTTTGCCATTTCTTTTTCAACTCCTCCACCTTCTGTTTTCATTTGTTAAGTGTGAAGCTATTGGTTCTAAATTAGTTAGGATATGATTACCTGAAAGTGTGCCCACAGTGTTAAAACCAACCAATTCATTTAAACTGCAATTTATTTATATTGAAGCTAACAATTCATTACAATAATAAAAAATCAAATTATTGTTGGGCACCTCAAACTATTATAAAAAACATACTTACATTTATATTTATAAATTATCCCAATATTGGCTTTCACTGTAAAGAATACTAAATATAAACTATTGGCTTCCTTTGGACTGACCTGTGTAACCTTCATATCAGAGAAACTTTTCCAACAGAAGGATTTTCAGTTCCCTATTTAAGGCATATCTCATGAGGCAAATTGATAATCTCTAATCTAATACCTAACAAACAGAACAGATAATAGTCCAGTCTATTTTAAAAGACATTAGAATTAGCAGACATGTTGATAAATATAATTTGTTGTGGAGGAATCAACTCTACTCTTGCTTCAGGATGTTAAGATTAGCAAAACCATTAGCAAGAATTCTTTCTTTAAGGAGTCAGTGACCCAGCTTGGGTCTATCTGGATTTTCATAATGCTTCAGCAATGTCCCATGCTAGAGACCTGGAGAAAGTATGCTGTAAGAAGAAGTTATGTAGGGAAGTGCTTAAGTTTGCTGATGATTCAAAATTTGCAAGGCAGACAACATTAAAATTGACTGCAAATCACTGCAAAGGGTATTGCAACATGAAATGACTACTCATAAAAATGGGGGATGAAATAAATTGCCGATAAATGCAAAATAATGTACTTGGGAAAGAATAATCAGCATATATAGTGAATGGTTCTAAATTAACTACTCCTACTCAGGAAAGTATGAAATCATTCTGGATAGTTATCATAAAATGTCAGCTTTAAACAAAACCCAAACTTTAGGAGTCATTAAGAAAGAGTGGACAATGTAGCAGAGAACTCCACTATTGGAGAAAACACCACAGTTGCAGTTGTAGACAAAGTAAAACAGGAGAAATACAGAGAAATAAGAGAAATACAACAAAGATTATCAGAACGGTGGTGGATTTCTACCCAGAATAGACAAAACCAGTTAGGACTCCTGAGGTCAGAAAAGAGACTGTTGTAGGGAATATGAAAAAAAATGTCTTTAAAATCAAGGATGATATAAAGTAAATAAGTAGAACAAATTTTATTATTTCTCCTAGTACTAGCAATAGAGGAAGCCAGCTGGAATGGTCAAAGAAAAACTGAAAATAAATAAAGGAATTTTTGTTTTTTACATGATGAATAATGAAACTGGGAAATATATTGTCACAGGCTTTTGTGATTTAGATAGAAAAGGTTTAGACAAGTTTACGGAAAACAAGTCCATTGGCAGCAGTTAAGACCCAGTGGTCTGTGTCTTAACAGCAGTTAAACGCAATGGTCTGGCTACAGCCTTTGGTTTAAAAAGTCTCAAAATTGCTGATTGCTGAAAACTGAGAGGGCAAACTGAGGGAGGATCCGTGCTGTACAGGATCTTGTGCTGTTCACTAGGCAATTACTACTGCATGCTGTTTGAGGCAAGTTTCTGTGCTTAAGCGATCTTTTGTTCTGATCCAATGACTTTATTTATCTTCCATTTGAACTAGCTTATAGTTTTTTTTCCAATTTAAATTGCAATGAAATTACAACAAAATCATAAATCTCATTAAAAACTATGCACCAATGTATACACAGCCTACAAGAATATGTATACTTATGCCCAAGTCACAGAATATTATAGCTTCAAACCTTTGAAAATTTTAAGATATTCATATGGCTCCTGAGCACACTCTGAAATCATATTGCCTAAACTTGTCTATAAAAAGACATTTAAATATCACCATTTCAATGACAGAGCCCCTTTTAATTTCAGTAACATTGCAAGACAATAATCTTTCAAGTACTATAAAAAGCTGGTCTCCAGTGGCTAATGGGGAAGAGTAGGAATTAGGAGAGGATAAAATGAATTCACTGCATTTTATTTGCAGATCCTTATCCACTTGATTTCAATTAAATCTCATTGCACATGATACACAACCTCAATGTTGAACAACAGTATTAGTCCAAAAAGTTTTTAAAATACTGTAAAAGGCCTATCAGTTACTTACACATCAAGATACAGGGGGGCAAATGGGGTGGACAACACTGAGCCAGAAGTCAGGTATTAGGGGATAAAATGAGACTACAAGAAAATTTGGGCCCAGTTTTGATTTATCCACCATATCCTATCCATTCCTATCCTATTTATCCTGCTTTATCTATCCTGAGATAGATATTTCCTTTCTGATTCTACCCTGCTACTCCTCCTCAAGCGTTCTGGTCCTTTGTGATCATTAGCAAGACAAAGAAATAACAAATAAACAAACACAGATGTCTGCTACAGTACTTTTCATCCAAAGGTACTTCCAAAAGGATATGAAACATCCCTAGTCCCATTTCAAACACAAGAACATGAATAACAAGAAGGATTTACCAAACTTCACCCAGGCAGCACATGAATACCCCAGCTGACACGTTCTAAGTCCCACTGGAAATCCTAACCACTAAACTGTAGCCTTTACTTACACTAAAGATGACTGTTAGATGAGCCTTTCATTATCAACAATCTGAAGCAGGCGTCCATCTATCTATTGCTACTAAATGTCAGTTAACTATATTATTAACCAGCTTTCATAACGTATGCCATGAAAAATGTGAGTCTATGAGGTGCATTAAAAATGAAGTGATGGTGTTCCTGATATTTTAAAAGCATCCAAAACATGGACACTTTCTTATATTCATTAGTCTTTAATGGGATGGACAGTGGCTGGCACAGCACCAAGAGGTGACACATCTGGTAATTCTGCAAGGTACAACCCTATTCAAAACTGTTGCAACAGCAACAAATCACAAAGTGTATTTTCAAATGAAAAAGTTATCACTTAAACATGTCAGATTAGTGCAACATCATGCAAGCTGAAGCACAAAAAAAGAAAGTCTTTTGGAAGCTTGAAGTATACTGTTTAAGGAGAAAGTGCATGCCCTACAAAGCCTGAATAGGAAGAATGGAACAGCAGATGGAAAACTCCACTGAGTGCTTTATCAGCCACCTGTCATACACTGAATGGTGGCCAATAACAAAGCTACACTTTATTAGGTTACAGGAAGGAAGATGAAGTTGGCACTAGTGGTAAAGAGTGGAAAATTAGGGTAATGAAGTATAGCCTATGCTAAGCATAAGAAATCTGAAATTTTGAAAGGGGCAGAGGCAAATGAAATAATGACAGGTATGCAAGACACAGAAGGCTGTTATTTAAGTAACCTTGTAAGTCTTCCTATGCATTGAAGCCTCTCCTTTTCCTGCTTCCCACTTGTTGAGGTCCTTCAAAAATACCAGAACAGAACTGAACAGTGTTTAATTAATTCTAAATCTTCACCCTGAAGCTTTGCATACCTAAACTACCGGTCTATTTGCTGTGGGCCATAGAATGCAAATGAATACAGCAGCATGTTTTTGCCAGTGATGATGGCAACAAGGTTATGGGGGTTTCATCTCTGTATTATCCAAATAAGACTTTGCACAGTTTCTTTCAGATGCTGGTAGCTATGGTAGTTCTAGGCTCCTCAGCTTTCTACGACTGCATTATGCTATACAAGACATGTCTTCTTAGAAGAAGAAAAAATAAAGAAACATTATTTCCAAGAGACCTCTAAACCATGATAAAATCACTTTCTTCTTCTTGTGGATCCACATAGAAAAATGCCTACAGATAACAGAAAACACAAACAGTATGCAAACAGTTGGTATCAGAAATCTATAGATTAATTATGCACTATTGTAGGTATGATACCACAATTTCATTGCTTTGGAAAGTAACAACGATACCAGTGGCAAACAAGTAATGATTAAAAAAGACAGAGATGTGAAAATGGAAAGTAATAAGGTACAGAATCAGTTTGCTTTCCAGGTAATTTAAAGCCAGCAAATGTGTATGTGAGTTAACCAAGGTGGATGCTTAGTGCTTGAGAAAAATACGGGTTACTTATGTGCAGATATACAAACCCAAACTTGATATTTCTGTATTCTTTACCCATTTGGGTCATCAATGGAGGCAACAACACCACCAACAACAAAAGATAGTGCTTGCATCTAAATATTATGAATCTACCATAGCAGGCAACATAGTAATATTGTCTGAGGGATAACATCATGAGCTATCTCAACATATCCAAAATAATCAGAACCAGCATCCACATACAGTATAAAAATATCTTTTTTTCCCACAAACATTTCAGATGATATTAAGAACTTGTTAAAAAAGGGGTATTATCTTGTATGTTAATGTGTTATTTTCCATTTGCATTGTGCTCCTTAATTTGTGCCATTTCCTCATTTCACTGTGCTCCTCACTCTGTCTTTCCCTGATGGCAATATGAACCATTTTGTTCTTTGATAGCCTGTTTTATGGGCCTTCACTATGACCTACTACAAGTTCTTATGTGATTGCGGAATACCTGCTAGGGCAGCATTTGATTACTAAATTCATTAAATTGCTATATTTCTATGTATGTATTTAGCAGAGAATGTCTCAAAAATAGCAAGAAGTCATATTAATCTATACTATTCACTTTCATAGATTTTTTTCTGAGGAGTATTTTCATGAGAAAGGAGCCTAAAGTTTTTGTGATTATCTTTTTTCTTTATTTAATTCAAAACTATAAATTAAGACATTTATCAGTAGCTAAGAAAAGTAAAAACCTCAAACATAGTTATTAGAAATATGAGCACCAGTCATGCACAAAGCTCAGATGAAAGAAATCATCTCTAAGTCAAACCATTTACACTGGAGTATTGTCAATAAACTCACTTTACATATAAACTAAATACCACAAACACATTAGATCTGAGTTACTACTACAGAAGCTATTTATTGGACTGAAAATATTGCTGTTAATGATTATGATTCCAATGCAAGATCTCTTTTGTCTGATTTTTATAATTATTAACCAATTCAACACAAGTCCATAAAAACTGCAGATAGTGGTTCATCACCTCTGAGTGCTCTATTTTTAATTAACATGACTGTTGTTCAAATATACTATGGTTTATATCAATCGTTTGTATAGCTAGCACAACAGCCTATATCAGTGTAAAGTAATTTAACTGATCAAAACTTTGTTAAAAAAAAAGTCCTATGGCTTTTCAAAATTTCTGCTGCTTTATTACCCTACATGCAAAACACTTTGTTTTGCTGGGAACTATGCCACTATCAGAGCTGGAGTGAACCTACTCTCTCTTGACTTACCTGACTTATTCTACGAAGCCTTCAATTACTTTGGTTGAGCTTGCCTTGTCTTTCTGTCCGTTACAGAAAACAGAAGGCAAAAAAGATAACTGATGTTTCCCCATCTGTTTCTTTAATAAATGCCCTCTGCTACAAAGGACTAGTGTGTGGACAAGAAAGCAGGACTCACTTATCAAACCATACACCCAGTGCCACCAGAGATCCAAGCTGTGTTTTGATAAGGATTTCCTGGATGATATGACAAAAGTCTCCCTGAATCTCAGAGGTATCTTGGGCATCTGGCAAAAACACTTCATCCAGATCATGAAAACAAATCACTTTTAATTAGTTAAGTCTTATGCCCATCTCCTTCCCCCCCCGAACCCCCCCAAAAAACCTCCAGCTGCAAAAACCAAAAAATTCTCTGGCCCTGACATTTGAAAACATGATACCATGTTATCTCCTAGAGGTCCCACATGACAAGATTAAATAACAGAAAGAAAAATACCAAAATCAAAATCTGACTTGTATATAAACATAAAATGACCTTCAATTTTCAAACAGAAAAATCCGTACATGATTACTGTGTACAAAGCTCAGGAATTATTAATCTGGTTTTGAATTCTTTTAAGTAAGCGCAGCTGTATGAAATCATAAAATGTTTTCAAATACACAGAAGCTAACAGCTAACAGCATTTTTGTTCTGGTCAGATATTTTTATTACAGATAAAGTCTCCTTTAGGGTGTCTTTAAACATATCCCAAAGAAAGATGATTCTGTACACTTCCTTTCTTTAATCACTTCTACCTACAACGAATTTCAATATGTAATTGAAAGGCACTGGTGATCTTTAAAACCTAATTGGCCAAAAGTGTTTTTCATACAAAGACTGTGATTTTGAAGGATGCTGATAAGGACTCTCAGCCTCCCCCAGCCTCACACTCAGAGACAAGTCTCAGCTAGAATCTCGCCCCATATCTTGTATCTCTCTTTCTCCAGAATACCTGTCACAGCATAGAGCCAGCTCTTCACCCTTGCTACTTCAAACAAATGAACTCCAGCCAAGGGACTCCCAGCCATACTGGCATAGATACACTTGTTAAGAAAATAATTGATAAGAATATTCACATGCAAGTTGAAAGAATCAATTCATTCTACTTCACTCAGAATAACACAATTGTTCAGCTGCCACATGTATGATCTTCTTTTTGGCATTGTCTGTTATAAGCCACTGCCAGAGGCAGAACATTGAACAAGATAAATCAATGAACATTCCCATGTGCCAAACCAAGAAATTGTCAATAGTGTGAAGCATGTCTCAGTTTAAATGCCTGGAGCATCTTTCATATGTCTTAGTAAGGAGTGGGCCTCTCTGAATGGATTAGTCCTGATCTGCTAGGAAGGAAGCAATAAATTTCCTGGAGAGCTATCACTCTGGGGAAAATAAGAGGGAGGAGAAAAGGGCATCTAGACTACAAAGCTCTTTGGCATAAAGGTCAAACTGTGGATGAGTATTACTCTTCAAGGAGATAAGATGAGGAGAGCTTGACAACGGTACTGTAACAAAACAAAACACAACATAAAAGCAAGCACGCAAACTGATGAAAGAGCAGAGATGAAAAGAAATCTGTGGCATAATAATAAGATAATTTTGTGGTGCTTTGCTTTACAGACTGAAGTTTCTGGATTTGCAATAGCTTCTTTGGAAAAACATTTTCTGAATAGGTTTTATAGTTTATTTCTCTGGATACAGATTGCTCTCTAACAACTTGTAAAACTGCAAGAATGAGAATAATTGCAGTTCTCATACTGTGGGTATTATTGTCTCTGCTCTTCCTGAAAATGGAGCAACAAAATGAACCTAGCATCTGAAAGGTGAACAGAAGAAAACCTGTTCTTTTCTTGTGAAGAAAACAGAAATCTGCCCCTCTCCCCCCTCTCCACCGATGACCAAAATATCTCACAGTGAAGAAAGGACTGATGATTTGGAATGATGCATCATGGAACCAGTTCTCAGCTCTGAAATCCTCCTGAAATCAACAGATATAGGACTCAGGACAAAAAAGGAATGTGTGGGTTTTTCTCTCTGGTATATTTCTGCTACAATTTGTATAAGGTACAAATGCCATCTTAGTAATAATCTGTGTTGAAATAAAGTCATTGTGTAATTGTACTTCCATGTCAACAAGCCTTTACTAAGCCTTCAGCTAGCATTTCAGAAATAGTCTCCTAACTGGGAAGATCTACTTTGTTTCATTGTGTGTTTGAAAGTGGTAAGCAAAACACCCTAGCCTTGGGCATTCCTAAAGATACTTCATCCAGTGCTTTAGCAAGTGCAAAAGATGAATTGATATACCTTGAGCCCATTGCTGTGTTGAGGTTTACACTGCAGGTTTCTTTATGACACACTGCCCTAGTGAAATACAGGAGCTTCTATATGACTTCTCCCACATGGAGCAAAAGGGTTGATTCCTGAACATTAAATCTGAAAAACTGTAGTGATGGACAGACATCTACCAACCTGTTACATGCTTCCACATTTAATTTAAGCAACAATTGCTCTATTTCTATTATATACTAATACTACAGCAAAGAAGTTACTCACTGTGCAACAAGACAAATTAAAATTGGCCTCCCTCAAAACCTATATCCTTTATCATTAAACCACCACATTCACAATAACCTTGCTCCTTCTCCTGTCCTTTATGATCTTCCCACTGTACTGCAATATGTCCAGCTACTAATTATACTCCATAGTTTTCATATACGCTCTGTACAGTCCTCCTCCCAGGTCTCCCAGCTAAAACCTGGGAAAGAGATGAGATATGCTGTGGCAATTCTATGTCACAATTGTACCGAGTGGTACGTGTATACTGAATGGCCTTCAAGGAGATCTAAAAGAACTGATAGCCATTAAACTCACCTGCAAACTTGCCCTCAGTGGTGCCACTAGTTTGGTTGTCTTTTCTATTTGTCTAAACACCACTTTACAAAACTTACAATATTATTTTAGGGAAAAAAGAGTGTATTAGGAAAAATGTAAGCAGTTAAGAAACATAGGGAATGCATGTATGAAGTAAGTGGAAGTGAATTTTAGGTAGACACATTGACCAAATCCAATACATTATATTATATTTTATACACACAAACTATTTAGTAAGCCCTGTACCATAAAGGAACTGAAAGCACCTTATGTGCAGTTTCCCTCTTTTTTTCCGGACTGTAACTGTTGTGCACAGTAGGTTGATAATGTATTAAGAAATATTAAAGAATGTCAATAGGCTTTTTAAACCTGTCACCTAAAGGCAAATACCTCTTGTCTGGAGTCCTGGAGGGATGGGGATTTTGCCAAGCTGTATCACTCCAATTTCATTCTCCCTTCCTGTGCTACTCTGTATAAACAATCTCTGTGCCATTTTTTTTCCCTTCCAATCAGCCTTGGTTTTCATTTAGAAGTTTTTGCAGGGGGGAGGTGGGGAGTTCTATGTTCTATTGTTAAGATGGTATATTTTTGTTATTGCCTTTTCAAGGACACTTTCTGAAAAAGTCTTTGCTTCAGACAGCTATAGTTAGCAGATCAAGACAATGTCTGCATCTCAGACACAGTTCAAAATCTCACATACACTGTTAATTTTTATCCATTCAAAGATGATCTGTCATTTGGATAAATTTGTACTAAGCCATTAAGAATATTAAATTTGTTTTGGTTGCTTGCCTTGCAGTTTCCCTCCTTGTACCTCCTCAAGATCTATACATTCCAAATACAATTCTGATTCTGTAAAGTCCGTTACTGAACTTCATTTTTAAATCTGCTCCAGAGTGAAACCTGAATTAGACCAGGCTTTCCTGCAGAGAATGGTGACTTATACTGATTGACCAATATTTAGTGATGGATACTTATCAAATAAAATATTCAAATACAACATATCCAAAACAGTAAAAATCATAATGATTTGAAAAAAAAAATCCTATGGGATGGAATTCATTCTGGCACAGGCGGATAGAATAATGCTAATGCCTTAAGTGAAAACCACTTACACCTAGAGATCATTCTCACAGCCAGAGTTCTCTGCTGTTTAAAGAAGTGTCACACAGAAGACAAAGTCTCCACTTTCCAATCAGGATGAGCTACAAGCTACTTTTAAGAACAAAATAAGCCTTAACATTAGGCTGAGAATTTTACGTGAAATTCCAAGATTTTCGAAACATTCGTCATAGTACAACTTCAAACAACTGCAAATCATTTTCTTTCATCTATATTAAGAAAACCTTGCTCAGTATTCTATGGACTTCAGAACAACAAAACTGGTATGCTTTTGCTGTGTTTAAAGTCAGTTGTCTGAAGACTGCAGAAGACAATGCAGCTTTCTTAAAATTGCAGAATGCGCCATTGTATTGCCCCCCCCACCCCCACCCCCCCGTCAGTGTGTAGTGGGCAAAAGTAAAGCTTGGGAATCCGGAGATGTCTGAGGAACTTCCAGGATGGGATTTAGCTTCTTTGAGTTCTGAATGACCTAAAACCAAATACAGTCCCCAAACAGAGATCGAATACATCTGCTTTCCAGCATGGACTAATTCTGAAGTTGTATAAATTAACTAGGTTCTCTTGTCCTATTTAATTATCTGTGCTTACTCAAAATTACCTCAAAATGCAGGGTAGATAGTACTTCTAATCAAAGGCTTCATTGTGATCCAGAATCAGATAGACAGACATGAAGTCTGTTTAAATTCTAAGAAAAAAAGCTTGTAAAGTTGGATTTGAAAACCAATGCGTGTATAGCAGCTTAGTGATTAAAGCACTCATGGAAAATGAATGACCTTAGTTCTAAGCTATATACAACCTTTGGAGGGTATCAGTAATAGCTGTTACATTTTCCAAAAGTGCACTGAATAGAGCAGGCCATAAGATGGTATCCTGAATGTAAAAATTCTGTTTCCTGTTGAAGCTAAGCCACCATACAGAGAAGAGGAGTTGACAAGCCAAGTAGGATAGCCAGGAGGTGCCTAGTATTTCCTACTGGATCCATAAACAGTCGATATAAGAAGCAGATAACTAGGTTAAGCAACCTGAGTTGCCTTCTGCAGCTGGCCAAAAGACCAAAAGAGAGATAAAGCACTCACATTAGGTATGTTAAACTATCCGTACCAACATGGCAGGTTTTCAGAGGCATCTGTCTTCCCCCACTTACTATGAAAAGAATTTAGATAGTCACTTTGGCAACTAGAGCCACTTTTTGATTATCCTGACATCAGAGACAGACAACTAAAATTTTGATGTGTGGTGGAACTTAATATTAGGCACCTAAAAGACTAGATTAGGGTTTGCCCTAAGTCTAAAAGCATAATATGAAAAAAGTCCCTTTCTTACCACAGTCCATTTCAGTCTTACAAATCAAGTGCCTAAATCCCATGAAGTGCCTTGGCCTGTAGGATTGTTCAGTGCACACTGAATACAAGTGAGTTCAGCACAAACTACAGCAGTCCAGTCACTTCTACTGAAAAACACGGCAGGAAGGATAAGATAAATGTGGACTGTGGTGGCAGCTTTCACCTCATTATATGACAGCCTACTAATTATTAGTCACCAGTCTAGGAAGTGGGACACTTAAGGACGAGAGACAGAGAAGGGGCGGAGAACATGCCTCTAGCCCAGACAGGCAGGGGATTTGATTTCTAATGCAGAGCAGGTACATAATCATATGACTTTGCCACAAAAAGAATAAATTTTCTTTTCCTCACTGACAGAGGGTGTGCCTTCATAACTATAACTGTGTGTGTATTTTTTCTTGTTCGCTTTTGCTTCATAAATCTTGCATTCTTGGCTCTTCAGTGTAAGGAGGACATAGAAAAACATGAGAAAATATGAAAAGAAGCAGAAAAAGTGTTATTGAGTGAAGAGAATAAGAAAAATGAACCAAGAGTGAAAAGCTTAAATTTATAATCCAGAAAAGAAGAAAAATCATGATTGCAGTCTATAAATAAATTCAAGCTAACAATATAAGAAACAGGAAAAGGATGTATGAACAGAGGGAGGAGGAATAATAGCGTGTGGCTATGAAAAGAAAAATTTGGGCTGAATAATAAAAAATGTATTTCCAATAACAAGAACAGCTGGACAAAGAAATACTTTCCTTGAAGAAAAGGAGCATGAGAAAAACACAATACACATTCACTAAAAATTAGTGAAAGAAAAATAGTTCACTAGCGAAACTAGTGAATTATTAATAAAAAGACCAAAGCTAATAAAAGTGATCCTTGAAGACTGACCATAATAAATTATCTATTTCGTGATAAAAGAACTAATACTCATATGGTGCTAAGGTTGAGAAATCAAGCACTCATTCATCAGCAAAAAATTATAGGAAGAATTGTAATACTCAGTCACATCGTATGTGATGAAAATGTATGCAAAAAATAGACTATTAAGATGTATTAACAGGGAAAAGAGGAGTTTAAAATACTACATAAGACACAGAATATAAAAAAATACATATTGCTTACTAACTACATCCATACCAAAATGTGAACTTCTAAATGCCAACACTAAACAATAAGGATCTGGTGCAATCAATAATCCACAATTATTATTACTTTTTTCCAAATCTGCATTATCACAAGATTGATGCAGAGAATGAGTCTCAAGCATATGCAATTTAGTAATAAAGTCATGTTGATATTATGCTATAAGAAGAAACCCTAATCATGAGAGTAAGATGCACTGTTTGTACAGTTATCTGTATAAAAATAAATGACATGCATATATATAGATAGATACTGAAGCGACCTTGATAAGAAATTTAATGTTGGATAATCAAATGCTGGTAATCAATAGCTAAAATTATTTATTATTAGGTTACACATTAGTAAAATAGCAAAATTGAATCCATGATATGACATCTTCATAGGCAAGCTGATGAAGTACAGGCTAGATAAACAGATAGTGAGGTGGATTGAAAGCTGGCTAAATGACAGAAGAAGAGTCTCCCTTGGTTGAGGGGGATTGGGTTAGAGATCATTTAGGAAAATTTGACATCCACAAGTCCATGGGACCTGATGGGATGCACCCGCAAGTGCTGAGGGAGCTGGAGGATGTCATTGCCAGGCCACTATCAATCATCTTTGAAAGGTCGTGGAGAACAGGAGAGGTGCCTGAAGACTGGAAGAAGGCTAATATCACTCCAGTCTTCAAAAAAGAGCAAGAAGAAGGCTCCAGGGAATTACAGACCAGTCAGCCTCACCTCAGTCCCTGGGAAGGTGATGGAACAGCTCATCGTGGATGCGATCTATAAGCCTATGAAGGGAAAGAAGGTGATCAGGAGTAGTCACTGTGGATTCACCAAAGGGAAATCATGCTTAACCAATCTGATAGCCTTCTATGATGGAATATGCCTGCGTAGATGAGGGGAGAGCAGTGAATGTTGTCTACCTTGACTTCAGCAAGGCTTTCAACATTGTCTCCCATAATATCCTCATAAGCAAGCTCAGAAAGTGTGCGCCAGATGAGTGGATTGAGAACTTGCTAAATGGCAGAGCTCAGAGGATTGTGATCAGTGGCGCAAAGTCTAGCTGGAGGCCTGCAGCTAGCAGTGTCCCCCAGGGGTCAGTACTGGGTCCAGTCTTGTTCAACTTATTCATCAATGACCCAGATGAAGGCACAGGGTGCACCCTCAGCAAGCTTGCTGATGATACAAAACTGGCAGGAGTGGCTGATGCACCAGAGGGCTGTGCTGCCATTCAGAGGGACCTGGACAGGCTGGAGAGATGGGCAGAGAGGAACCTCATGAAGTTCAACAAAGGCAAGTGCAGGGTCCTGCACCTAGGGAGGAATAACCCCCCACACCAGTACAGGCTGGGAGCTGACCTGCTGGAGAGCAGCTCTGCAGAGAAGGACCTGGGAGTCCTGGTGGACAACAACTTGAACATGAGCCAGCAGCGTGCCCTTGTGACCAAGAAGGCCAAAGGTATCCTGGGCTGCATTACGAAGAGCATTGCCTGTAGGTTGAGGGGAAGGGATCCTTCCCCTCTGCTCAGCCCTGGTGAGGCCACATCTGGAGTGCTGTGTCCAGTGCTGGGCTCCCCAGTACATGGATCTACTGGAGTGGTCCAGCAAAGGACCACTAAGGTGATGAAGGGACTGGAGCACCTGTCATATGAGGAAAGGCTGAGAGAGCTGGGCCTGTTCAGCCTGGAGAAGAGAAGGCTGAAGGGGGATCTTATCAATGTGTATAAGTATGTGAAGGGAGGGTGTAAAGAGGATGGGGCCATACTCTTCTCAGTGGTGTCCAGTGATAGGATGAGAGGCAACAGGCACAAACTGAAACACAGGGAGTTCTGTCTGAATCTAAGGAAAAGCTTTTTTACTGTGAGGGTGACTAGAGCAGGTTTGCCAGAGAGGTTGTGGCGTCTCCATCCTTGGAGATATTCAAAAGCTTTCTGGACAGGGTCCTGGGCATCCTGCTCTAGGTGACCCTGCTTGAGCAGGGAGTTTGGACAAGATGATCCTCAGAGGTCCCTTCCAACCTCAACCATTCTGTGAGTCTGTGGATTTGATTTCTTTGAATCTCAGTCATGGAAATGTTTTCTCATTTTATTAATTGTGCGAGTCTAAGCTTGGAACAGAATGGAACCATTGAGCAGCATGATTGTATTTTGATTTACAAATGACTTTTATCCTATTCTATTTTACAAAATGAATTTCAAAGGTAAAACAGTATTTCAGACATACTCTACAAGAACAAGTTCCATGTTCTGTACGATTTATCTTTTAAGCTCTAAAATGATAATTACATTTAAATTACTCTCCAATTCTATTGCATTAACATAATTGTGTGTCAACTAACAAGATGTACTTATAAAATGGAGTATTTCTAGGCCATGTCCACATGTAATAATATGTTATTGTTAAATTTATGGTACACCTAACAATACTTTGCCTAGTGACTCACTCTTACTGGAAATGGTGCGATTAAATAATAGCAACTCAACTATTTCCTGTTGACCACAATGAACTCTACAGTGCTCTACAGAGAATGTAAAAATTGGCACCGTGATATTGTACATCTCTAATGACTTTAAATACAGTCTCATAGGCTTTAAGACAAAGCCAGAGTGTTTTCTTAAAGCTGTGTGTGACTCTTCAAGAGAGGAAAGATAGTGTCTTTATAACAGGTGCAGTGAAAGGAAGAATACAGTTTTGCTCTCATTTTATCCCAGATTAGCAATTTACAAAGTCACCTGTAGAATTAGCTGGACCAGTTCACCGGTTCAATGTTGGTTCCAGGAAGTGAAAATTTCTCCTTCCTCCCACCAGCAAGAATAAAAGATCACAAAGAATTTATCTTCTCTTTCAGATTTGGATCTTCAAAGCGAGAATTCAATGAATTATTCTAATATACTGTGTTAACTTGGTTACCTTTGTTCAAATGTAAAAAAAAAAAAAATGTGTTGTAAAATCTTGGCCAATGGGATCAGGGTTTTGTACAAAATTGTTTAAGGGGGCTGATGAAGGGAAGTTTTGTTAGGTTATAATCTACTTCCTTTTCCATCCCAGTGTAGAATTGATCCCCATAGTATAAGTGCTTCTGAAAGCTAAAATGCACATATGGACTGTTCAGCTTCTGATGAAACACCATCAGTCTAAAAGGCTCTTGTGAATGTTGAATGGTCTGCTAGCACATTGTAACCTGTGAAACAACAGCCTTGGTAGCTTTACCTAAAAGGCAGTGACTCCAGAACTCTACAGGCTGGGCATACTTTACAGTTTACATACTCTTTCCTTTATGAGAGGAAAAGCAGATATTTCTGAGGTGACAGTCTGGGGATTTTTCAGCTCTTATTCCCAAAGCAATACCGATTATGTTCAGAAAAGTTTTAGAAGGTGTTTCACTTGTATTTGTAAGTAGGGCTTCTCACAGATAACTGAATGCATTTATTTTTCATGGATAAGTTTGCCTATTTTATGGTTTCCTAGTGAAAAAAAAAGAACAAAACCAACCAACAAACAAACAAAAACCCAAGAAACAAAGAACCATCCTTCTGGACTTTCCTCAATAATTCTTGGGTATTCACTATTAGTTCCCAGAAATTGTTATATTCTTTGAGTCAAACATTCAATCAGAATGAATATTCAACAGAATATTCAACCAGAAAATTAAATCTCCCACTAACAATCAAAGGGCATGCACAATTTATGGACGAGTGGCTGTTGTAATTAAAAGAAAAAAGGGAAATAAAAAATGCCTTAACTCTGAAAATAGCTACTGAACACTTGTGCTAGCTACTTTACTAATCTGTCTGCATTAAGAATGTCAACAGTGCTGCGGATAGATGTGGAGAACAAACATTAAACGGGTTGGGACTCCAGGAATCGGCGGGGGCGGGGGGGGGTGATGCTTATTAAGAGTCAATTCTTCAAGGTCACGGTCTTTCCTGTTGATTTGTTCCCTACAGTATTTTTATTCAGTAGTGCATTGAATCTAGTTTTAAAAGTCCCAAGAGATGAAGCTACCACCACTTTTCTTAAAAAGCTATTGCAGAGCCAAAAGGAAGAGAGGAATTTTATCATTTTTGATATTATAATCCAGCACTCTTACAGTAATGTTTTCACTAGGCACCACAGTAAAATCAATAATGGAAAGGAAAAATGAAATCTCTTTCAGGTATTTGTATCATGTTTCCCACTGGTTACAAGAACATTGGATTGAAAAAGAATTTATGACTTATGACTAAGCACTGACTATAGTCTACTGCTGCTACTCCGTGTAACTTATATTGTGAACTAAATATGTACTATCTTAAAAGCAGTTAGTTTCTGATTTTGCTATCTGTGATGGGAAGCTTTTTAAGAAACACAAAAAGCTGTCATGGTTAGAAAACTTCTAATTTCCATCTTAAAATAATTAATGGACAGCTTATATCCAATTTGTTCTCTTGTTCTCTTGGTATAACTACCTTTTAGCTTTGTAATTTTCTCCCAGCCTGTACTTATTCTCCCAGTGGATTTACAGAAAACAATCATAGGTCCTCTCAGTTTTGTTTCTTTGACTTCTTGGTATCCTTTACTAGGGTAGGTTTTCATCCAACTGATTCTTTTGGGAGGCTTTCTTTCACCATTTATACTTTCAATTCCTTTTTTTCTTAGACTTCTGTAAGCCGAATTTTACAAAGATTTTCAGAGAAGGCCTTATTAGTTCCTTACACAATGACACTAGAATTTTTCATCTTCAGAACCAGCCCCTGGATTGAGTATGCTTTCTTCATGTCTGCTTCATATTGATGATTCAGTCATCTAATATATCCAACTCTTTTTCTCTTCACCTGATGAATATCTCCCAGTTTATTGTACAAATTCTTAACAGTCCCTAAATCTGTGAATATCTACTGACAATAAATTTAATTCCATGTTTCCGTTCTTATTACTTCAGTCTGCAAGATCTTTTTAATTCTTTCCTTTTCATATGGTAGATTTTCTTTGAATTGACAAAATCCTCCCAAATATGTGCCATCAACAAATATCAGCAACGTGCTTCTACCTTTTGGACTAAGGTCATTAACAAAAATATTAAATAAGAACCCTTGCAAACCAGTTCTTAAAGATCTCCAGCAATAACCCCCTTCCACTGAAGTATATCTTATCCTTTTCAATATTACATGTGGCTTTCTCCCCTTTAGTCATTTCCTCACGACACATTAAAATTCTTGTAGTAATCCTATTTTTAATTTACTGTTTGGCACTGTATCAAATATTTAACTAAATTCCAAAGAGATGAGCTCTCCTGCATGTCATGCCTAGAAAGTTACTTAGCAAAGAAAAATTGCAGATCAAAACATGTTATGTTTTGTCCTATTTCTAATTGCCTTCATATATTTAATTATAATTTCAATTAAAATTTGTTCTAAAACTTTGCATACTATCAAGGCCAGATGAACCCACCCTCCCAAATCATTTACATCCCCATCTACTTTTTTAAATGAAAGATTTACAGTTGTTCTTCCAGTATAGGGTATCAATCAGCTGTGCTAGGTTGGTTAAGGATAGGTTGATCATTAGACCTGTGGTTTCAAATATGGTTCTTCAAAATTCTGGGATGAAGAAGGTCTAATCTCCCCCATTTCAAGCACAGGGTTTTTTATTTATTTTTTTTTCCTGTAAAGCAGTAAATCACATTTCCATGTCTTTATTTTCATCATTTTTTGTCTTCATATCCCATACATTTGCTGAAAGTCTTGACAAAATTCTCATTTAGATTTTGGACCAAAACAACCTGTTTTTAATGTCTAGCATAATGCCTGTGTTCCTAGTATGAGTACTTCCTTCCTTTTTTTGTTCTCTGTTTCAGATGGCCAAAAACCTCTGCTTTTAATTACTTTTGTATGATGAAGCTTGACTTGATATTTGGCAATTCTCACATTTCTCATGTGTCTCAAATTCTAACATGTAGTTTTCATACTGATCAGTTTAAAACAAACAAACAAAAAGCAGGAAAATTACTTCTTTTTAGCTGTCTGCCTACACTTAATGCCCTTGGTTCAGGTATCTTTTACATTTATGGCTTAAGGAAATTCTGAGCATTCCTGATATTCAAATTCTGCGACTGTTTAGTAGACTTAGCTTCAATAGATAGCCCGCATAATTATTAACATTTTCTCTCTTAAAACTAAGAACTTTTGTTATAGATTTCATGTATTCTTTATCTAATTCAGATTGAACCAGCTTAGGAACACTCACATGCAAGGTTGTTTTTAATCAATAGATCTTATACAATGATTTGTTAATATGCAATAAAATGTATTCTTTTGTTGGTAAGTTGATAATGTGGTCAAGAATATGTAAGCCTTATTATAATTTACAGCACTTGTCCTTTAGTTTTTATCAGGCAACATCAAATCTCCCAAAGGACGTTTATTCCAGTAATACTACCAATAATACAAGGAACTCTTTATATACCTGATGCCGGAGATGTGCAGCAAATTCTCAAATTACCCCTTAGAATCTTTTCCATGCTTCTGTCACATACTTTGACCTAAAGATATTTGATTTTTAACTATGTTGGGACACTTTTTTAACCCTCCAACTTCTCATAAACAATCCTGCTTTACTGTATACTCATTTAAATCCTTTCTCACTAACCAATTCTTCCAGTCTTTGGGTAACATCTCTCTCCTAAATACATTTGCATCTCCTGTCAACTTTTGTTATCTATGAATTTCATTAGCATGCTCTTTACTTCTTTGAAATCATTAATTAAGATATTAAATCAGACATTATCCTGCAAAGACATAAGCACATTCTTAGCTTTAACCTTGCAGAATCTCACCACATATCATGTATCCATCCATGTATCTTATGACTTTCCATCTGTATATGCAAATACAAATTATAAAGGATTTTGTCATCCCATGTCTCAATTACTTTACCACGCTTTTCTCTGGCCTTAATGCATGTGATCTTGGTTCTATTCGTGATGGCATTGCAAGGATCTTTGCTTTCATTCAGTTGCTCAGCGGCATCCATTCCACTGTATCCTATGTGTTCCCTTTCTTTCACTATTCACTCAAATATAAGCTTCCACTGTCAAGATCATTTCTCTCTCATCAGTATCAAAGACTGACTTCTCCCACTGCTCATGATCCAAGCCTCCATCCATTTACTATCTTAAAAATACCTATTGCTTTCTCCTATTTTGCCTTCCAGACTTAAGAAGATTTCCTTGTAAACACCTTATTACTCTTCTTTATGTCCTTTGGTAAAATTTGTCACTGTTCTGAAGCCATCAAAAAAATTGATTACCATTAGACTGTTAACATACTGCCTGTCATACTCATCAGCCTTGCCTCTTCTTTCTTCTCTGATGGGGCAATTTCCTCCTGTATAGTCACACTTTAAGGGTAGAGACCTTTATTTTTATTTTTATTTTTTTGTATTCTTACAGATGGTCTTAAGCCATCATTGAGTCTTCTACAAAGATACTAAATATAATAAATACATTAAAATAGCAAAAGTAAACAGCAAAATAAAAACTTAAGAGATGCATTCATCCTCATGTAATAATAGGAACCTGCACAGTAATCTTTATAGGACTGCAAATAAAAACAGAGATACAGAAGAGGCTTTCCCAAACCAGTTTGCTGCCATCTTTTTTTTATAATGATGTAGCTAGTAGCTAATCCACCTAATTTTACTCCTTTTCAAACTAATAAGAAATATTGGGTTTTGTTTTGTTTTGTTTTGTTTCTTTCCCTCAGGGAAGATTTGCCAAGATACAGTGTCCAATCTCTCACATTTATATAAATTTATCATGGAAGATTATCCTATGACTTAGCATGCTAATCATAGAGTACAAATGGCAAATACTAGAGCTCACAGGAAAACACCTTATAAGTGCTCTTCACACTGATATCCTTCAGGATATCAGAGGTTTCAGAATGATTGGCAGCAAAATACAACTCTAAAACAGATGTGTTGAATTTGGAATCTCTCACAAACTGATAACCAGTGAAATCTTTTGTACATAATTTACCAAGCAAAATGGCTTTACCTTCACTATATAAAATTTCTCACTGATAATACATTTTGTTATGGCATTTCTGTGGGCAGTGGTTTCATTGACAGTGTGTGAGTATGAGATGAAACAATGGAAAGAACCTGTACCTTGATGAAACATGACAAATTATAAGTATCACTGGCATTGATTACTAGGATCCAAGACCTACAGGACAAATTTCTTCAGGAAATTTTTGGAAAAATGATTATACAGGTACCATATTAAACACATAGCGGTTAAGAACATCAAAAATTAAGGTTTGCATGTTGAATTTATGTAGTGAATTTGCATGGTGTATTCTTTCACAAGAATAGCTGGCAAAACTGAGTCCAAAAGACATGTATTTACTACCAAACAACCCAGGCAAATTACGCTTGGTTCAAATTCAGAGAAAATAATGGATTTAAACTAACATTGAACATTTTCAGGAACAGAGAGAATTTCCTAGTGATAATGAAACAAAAGGAAGATATTCTGAGTAATTCTGTCAAGCTTATCTGTCTTTGAGTCATCTCTATTCCCCTTCCATAATGGAGATTCTATGTCTTAGTCAATTCCCCTTCTCCTGCTCCTTCTCCTCCTCTTCCTTCTCGTTCATGTTATTATTATTAAGAGAAGAAGATAGACCCTTTACTGGTTATTGGGTGTGGTGAACTATCCACACAGGTGTACAAGGGAATCCACTAATCTAACAGTCAGCATTTCTGTCATTTTTTCCTCTCTTTTTATCTTCATCTCCTTATTTGCCCAACACAGAGTTTAAAGTAAAGTCAATTGCAAACAATGGGAAAGGAAAAAGGGGGGGGGGGGGGGCTCTAACTGTTTTAACCTGTCAAAAAGAAGAACTTAAAACCATTTTTCTTCTCTAAATGTAACTCTGAGTCAAGAATAAATATAAAAATACACTCATCGTGAGAGAGTAAAAAGATGTAAATGATAAAAGGTGCGACCTTCTTGATTTTATTTTTTTCTCCAAATTTCTACTTGGTTTATTTAATTTTGCTTCAGAAGATAAACAGAAGAATATGAGACAAGAAACGAAACACCAGTTATTGCTTTTGTGACTAAATCACCTTTCTGATTCTTTGGTTACCTACTACATAGCAATACATTGTTCTATGTCAACTGAAATACAGAGATACAGTTATAGGATTAAAGGTTGAAGAGCTTTTTACTCTATATTATTTGACTTTGTTCCTTCAGACTGTCCCTTCACATCATTTTACCAAAGATTTTGGTATTTAAGCAGACACAGGTTTTCCTTCCCTATGCACACAGGGAGTACAACCGCTTCAAGTTGGATTATATTTTATATTCTTGCAGTCTATAGAATCTTACAGCTGTCAAAATCGTACTAGAAAGGTAGAAAGCTGGTACTTCTACTTGAAACATGAAAAGACTTATTAAACCAAGAAAAACTCCATAATGCTTGGAAGGACATATGCTGCAGAGGCTGAGTGATGGGTGAGTATGTGGTGGAAAGTTCTGGTGAAAACACAAGGATGTAGGAGGATTTTGACAGTTGGGAGAAAGGGAAAAGATGCCAACTCCTCTCTCCTACTCCTGCTGCAGCCACAAAGCATGGATGGGAGCACTGAAGAAGCTGTTTTACAATAAATGCTGTTTGTCTCTACCACACAATATCGATAGAGGTGTTCTGAAAGACTCAGAGACTTTTCTCCGGGTGTGTCCTTGCACTCCCTGCCTTTAAGGAACCAGACTGGAATTGTCCAGGATCAAATAAGAAGAATTGCCTGGCCTTTGTAAAATCAAGTGGCATACCTGTAGAGATGCAAAAATTAAGGAAGTCTACAGCAATCTGGACAGATGTTCAACCCAGCTTCCCAGTAATGCCCCACACCCCTCAAAAGCAGAATACATGACCACAGCCAAGACTGTGGTCTTTTAGCTAGTACTTTGGACATACTCTGAATCAAAAAAAGGACAAAAAAGGAAAGAAAATGAATCTTTCACAACGTTAGAATAACAAGTCTTGTTAGTGTATCTCTATTAAACTGAAATAAACATTGAGTATTCTTTTAGCCTGAAGAAATGTATTTAAAATTCCTCCTTCTCAACCCCCAGACAATTGATGCTGCCAATTATAGGACTATTTTTTTAACATCAAGTGGTGGCAGAACATCCCTACTAGCAAAGCAGAATGAATCAGAGCTTACAGTAGCTACTAGAGAGCTGTCAGAGCTACTAAGCCCCCAAACCTCTATCCTGGCCCATAGCCCTGCTATCACAAAACCCAGATTCAAAACATTATTTCAGTCAAAATTTGCTTTAATCAAGTGATGCCTAATCCACTTTTGCTGTATCCTGGAAGACATTATTTCAAACAATAGTGTTCAGAATGTGAATAAACATATTCACATTATTTTCTTTTCAAACAGCAGAATATTGTTTTAAATACTCTAAAATATTTTGAATGAGAGAGGTGCATGCCCATTTGAATAATCTTGCTGTTGTTTGCTGGCATATCTGAGACGAGATTCTCTAAAGCTGCTGTTTGCATGTTTGTCTCTTACATTTCTGTTCTGTTCTTTACTAGCTGCTACTATCTTCCAAATCTCTTCATTTCTTACCTACTTTACAAATTTCCCTAGCATTGTTATCCTCTTGCTGCAAAGGACACATTTATATTTGATGACAAAAACAAGCAGGCTAACCAGAGTTTTGATGAGGGCAGGTAGGTCCTGAACAGAGCTTAAGCTTAGTGTTTTTAAGTGAGATTTAATTGCTTTTATTAAAGATGTCACAGTAATGATTAAAATCTTTTGTGCTCACAGTGAGCTTAACCACATCTCAGAAACTCCCCAAACAATGGCTGGGTGAGTTAGGAGAACAGAATAGAATTCAGTGCATCCAGCAAAAGGATCTGACCACAGATCAGGACTCTAAGACCTACCAAGATGACATATTTTAATAGAAGATAAAAAAGTGTTCATTATTTTTAAAAGACTATATACTTATCTTTTTTATTATTATTATTTGGGGATGCTGAAAAAAAAAGGTATAACTCAGCAGGCATAAATCTCCCACGCCATCACTGAAACAAAGGGATGTGGCCCCATCTTCTCTACTTATTTCTTTATTTTTCTTTACACTTTTCACCTTTTTGAAGTGAAGAGCTGAACTACATGGCTAGCCTATTTATAGGCTATCTATTATAGTGCCAAAATGAAGACACAGGAGCTATAAAATGGTTCATAAGATAACATGCATCATCAGAAAAGAATGGGCCCATCTGCTGGAGTTCTACACACATCATTTGCTGAGTCTAGTATCAGGGGAGATGAGCAGTTTTGGCTGCACAAGCATCTGTAACAGCAAGGCATGGGAATTGCTCTGGATGAATGCAAGGTGCTTAATTCTGTTGGGTGCTCTGCACAAGACCACTTTAAAAAAAAAAAAAAAGAGTGATTGTCTTCAAAAGAATACAGTTCATATAATTTCTTTATTATCTGGGAAGTAATTTTGACCAAGTAATTTAATAAGTTGCCCACGCAGCCATAAGCAGTAAATGGAAAGGTCATGGGTCAAGCAGAAAGTATTGCTACTCTGTGATACATAAAACAGGAATTTAAAAGCTATTTGCTACTCATAACTTGTGCCATTATTCATCCAATGTTTGAGTGAATTATCACTCAGCTGAACAGCATCAAAATGCAATTTACCACAAGCACTAACCAAGCTCTGTTCTTGACATTTAGTATCAGAGAAGAGTTCTTTTAAGTACATTAAAAATTTCTTGAAAGATAATTAGCTTATTCAACAAATTATTTGCAATATTTTTGGAAGACAGAGATTTCAAGTAACTTCTTGAGTTAACAGCTTTCTCACACTTAGTTTATACTATAATTTTACTTGCCTTTTGTTTCTGGCAGCTTGTCCCTTAGCAAAAAAAAGAAGAAAAAAAAAAAAAAAGAGTTGACCCCTTCTACTGGTTTGGCATCTGCATATGTGCTTTGGAGCATAAACACAGTAAGCTGCCCTGCCTAATCTGCAACAGCTCAGCTTCTTCCTCTGCCTCATCAATACTATGGTACCAAAATGGCATGTCTGATTAGGGGCCTATTCAGGCCTGAAGTAAACAGGAACCTCCATTGCTTCTAATGGCTGTTGGATGATGATATCCTAAAGCTCCTATCTTCAAATACATAGGTGCTTAGGTGTTTTGGTAAAGAACCATCAGATATATCCCATGACTAAACAGAGCTGGTGAAGTGCTACAGTTAAACATTACTTGACCTACTGTAATCCACATCAGTGACACTTTTTAAGTGCACATGCAAACAAAAAGTTACAAAAGCTATGATCATTCAGGATAGAGCAAAATATGCTGTCTAAAGCTGAGCTGGGTTAAAGGCCTCACTGCCCATCACCACTAACACACTGTAGCATGGATCTGTTGATATAACTGCATATGTTATCATTCTTTAATTTGTCAGTATGGTCTGGTTCAATGTAGCCTTACTGTTAACGCTGTCTTATTTTGATAGAAATCAGTAAGAGAACAACAATGTGTGTTGTTATGCTAGCAGATCTAAAAGCCTGCAAGCCTCTGGAAGTGGTGCGGAGTAGCATCAAGAACCACACCTGCAGACACAGCTTTCAGAATACAGCTGCTAAAATCAGGGAAAACAGGACTGACTTTGCAAGCTCAACACCTTGCAATGAAGATGACACTATGACTTGTGATAGGGTGATAAAAAATTCCAGGGAGATTTTGCCCTTCCACAGATATGGAAATTGAATGGATCCCATTTGTCATGACTCTAACAGCAATTATACAGAGATATGAGAAAGTGAGGATAAAATCAAACAGATAATGATCTATCCTGTAATATTTGTTATACTTGTAGCCTGTGAGATGTACAAGGGAAAGGATAGTACAGTAACAACAATAAAATAAAATAAAATAAAATAAAATAAAATAAAATAAAATAAAATAAAATAAAGGAAAAAAGTAAACTTTGCCACTGGATAGGAGAGAAGAAACAGATATGAGATCCTGTTAGTTGTGATACTTATTTCCCCTCCAAAATGGAAAAGGCTAGCAGAATATTACATCAAGCACAGATAAAGACAGAAATTTCAAGAGCTTAATTGTGCTTAATGCAACATGGATGCTTAATGGTTAGAAGGAAAAGGTACATCAAGGCTTTGACAGTTCAGAAGTATCAGGTCTTCGATCAAATCCCACTGTCTGTTCTGTTACACTGGTTAGTCAGGACAGAATTAGTACCTTTCAGCTATATGTTTCCAAGAAATAAATTCCCTGTAGCTTAGGGGAAGCACACCGAGCTATAAGCCAGAAGAATGTGTTCTGTTCTTATCTTTCCTGGCAGCTGTTAATACTTCTGTGCAGAGGTTTGCTGAGGATAGGTTGGGTTTAAAGAATGATTGCCATTGCCCCACATTAGTACTGGCTAGCTGTGTTGCATGAGCAAATTAATACCTATTTTCTCTTTTTATTAAAATCTGAACTGAGAATTTAGCGATCTCTTCTCAATTCTGCTGAATGTGATCTCAAGCACTGAGTGGTCACATTGTGTCATACAATGAATGTGTCAAATATAGGGGGGCTTTAGTTTAACCATTACTTAACGCCTCTTACAAGCAGTTATGTCACTATTTTGAGGAGAATACAATAGCTTTCAGTTTGACTGACAGAGATTTGAAATTCTAGTATTTAAATTCTGGCAAGCTATGTGTGGAGGCTTCATTAGATTATACATGAAATAGTTTGGTTTTACAAACCTTTTAATTATTTTTCTTTATGTCCTAGGTAAATTTTCAAGCTAAGAAAACATCCAGAATAAAAGAAAATATAGTTCAGAACCATAAACACTGTCAGTTTTGGCCCTACATGAGGAATCACAGTAACTAAAATTTTGGTTCTCACAAGCAACTTTTCACTTTGCAGAGCAAGGGGAAAGACCCACTCTGGAATGGCAGCTGGTGTTTTGGAACGGGTGCGTGCCAATCTCCAGACCTTTACCCATGGCCACTTGAAATAAAGGTCAATTACTAGTGCATGGTGTGGACAGAGTCTTTAGTTTTGTGGCTTAAGGTACAGACTGACAGTAGAAATGTCATGGCAAAGGTGGCTCAAGGAAAGGATGGGGATGCAGTCTCAAGGCATTTGACATATGAAACATTTCCTGCTAGAAGAGGGGGATGAACAGAGGGATATGGCATGTGGGTAAAGTAGGAATGATGCCAATTCCCACAGTATTTCCAGACCACTGATGACCACATCAAATGCCTTGCCTTAAAATTCTTATTACTCAGTCATTAATCTGATGAAATAAGCAACACTGAAAAGATCTGATAAATGTTGATATGACTGGTATTAGACACATGTACCTGTTCAGAATAATCTGTTCATCATTCTTCAAGTTTTCGTACTGATGTGGCACATTTGTAAGCCTTTACTGGAGGAAATAATTGAAGTTTATTACCCTTTCATAAAAAGGGCACAGTCAATGTTATATCTCCTTCTACTAGGAGGAACTAGTAGGTTCCTATTTTTCAAAACACTCTTTACAGTTTGTAAGCATGCATTACAATGGAAAAGTTATGATATGTTTAAGAGAATACATGCCATTCACCATTAATAATAGTTACGACAGACACTTGGTACAGCATGTCAGAGTTAATGTTACACAAGGGCTTCTATTATAGTTCAAGATTTGTACATCTTCTATCTTTCTGAAAAATATTCCTTGCAGGCTTAAGTACGGCAGGGTTAAACAGAGTAGTATGAGATTTTATGCCTTCAGTAAGCCAAAATGAAAATCTCTTTCTTTATTAAAACATGCAGTTTGAAGGAAAAAAAAAAAACCCAAAAACTATATCACCCAGCCACCTTCAGCAAAAATTAATATTGTATGTGGAGTATATTAAGGTGTATTGAACAGAGTGCATGCTACAATTTAGACAGAATGAGTAACAGCCTGGAGTTATTTGTGAAACTTCTTCAATTCTAAACTTTTGAATACATTATTTAATAAAACTTTGTGTTCACTTTAAGAAGAACAAAAATAGTACTTGTTTAAGAAGTGCAATTTGGCATTTCTAAAAGTTCAGCTGTTTATTAATGGCAATGAAAGTTCTTTGGCATGATCATGATTCCTGCTGTTGAGACTCAGTGAACAAGGATTTGGGGTTTTCGGCTTGCAGTACAAAGCGCTGATTAACTTGAAATAAAAAGCAGAGATTTAATCCACTGAAAGTAACAGCATGAATGTTCTTAATCCGTTCATTCTATTCAGTAATTTTATGAGCAGCTCACTGTACAGCAGTGCATCTTTCAGGAACTGTAAGTCATTTTTACACTTCATTTACGTAACAGAGGAGATGCGATTTGAGCATATGACAATTCAGGGAATCTCCCTATACACAAGTAGAATTCTAATTGAGGAAATGGAGATACTGCATCATTAAATGTCTGAGAGTATATAGCATCAAGGCCATGTAATGCATCTCCTAGACCAGGAACAATAGAAGGTTTTTAAATCTTGATAACTCCTATTCCAATGCTAGTGCTTTAGGACAACAGACTGGCTGAAGATGAGAGAAAACTTTTCAGCCAAGTCAGGGCAGGAAAGGAGCCTGGAACAGTAGCATTTCCCCAGAAACAAAACATAGCATTAAGTTCTTATCATACAGCAGTCCTCTAGAAACTAACCTCCAATAATACAAAACCTGTTTTCCCTGGGAGAACCATATTCATTTCCCTGAAGAATAATATACCCCTAACCACTAGCGACCTCCCCCAAAATCAGATAATGGCTTAGTACAAAGTACATAGCGGTACATAAAAAGGATGTGAATCAGTCAGTAGTATTTGTACAGTTCTAAGTGAATAGCAGTTTAGCAATTATTAAAAATAATAATTTTTAACTAGTTCACTTTCATTGTACTCATAACTTTACAGCAGATTACACCACAGCATGCACTGACTGACTTATGTCAGCTTGACTAGCTGGCAGTGCCAGTGATGGGTGTATCTTACTACAACCTGTTGTGGTATGCTGGATAAAAATCTTTTCAAGACACAAATGGGAATCAACTGCCCTCCTGTACTTTACTTAGTTGGCAAAATTTCATCCCTAGAAAGATCATATGTTAATGTATTGTAAAAAAGTAAAGACATAAGAAGTTAACCCCTTTTAAAGAAAATTTCTGCTAGGTCAAAAGTTTCAGATGCCCATGACATAACTTCCTGAAATGTAGTGCCATCTGTGCAGTAGTGTCAGAATGCAAGATTGTTAGCTATAGCCAAATGCCAGGCCAGCAAAGCATTTATTGACTATATACAGTCATTATGCCCTGAGTTGAGTATAATTTGCCTGTAGTAGGTCAATACTTCAAGGCAAGCATACTAAAATATACTGTAATAGAAATGCCCAGGCGTTTCACTTTTTTGAAGCAGGTGTTTCAACTACTTCTTGCTAGCATGTCAAAAATACAAAGGCACACAGACTGAAGTCTGCACCTCTGACTTGATTCAGCTATGGAATTCTCATGCATACAGAACTGTGGCTGACAAACTTAAAAAAAATCCTTTTTAGCTAGTGACAGAAACATAGAAACATAGGAAAAATAAAGTTGGAAGGAGCCTCTGAAGGTCACTAGTTCAAATCCATGCTATAACCAGGGCTAGCTTCAAAGTTAGATCATATTGCATAGAGCTTTGTCCATCTGAATACTGAAAATCTCCAAGGATGGATAGTCCACAGCCTCTCTAAGCAACCTGTTCCACTGTCAAGACACTCTCAATATGACTTGTTTTTTCTCATATCTCATTGGAATTTCCGTTACTGCAACTTGTAACCATTCTTCTTTCACAGTGCACTACTGAGAAAAGTCTGTTCCTGTCTTCTCTCTAGCACACATTAGGTAGTGGAAGAATGAAGTTATATTCCCTACTCTTCTCCTCTCTTCTTGAGGCTAAACAAATCCAGCTTCTTCCATCTCTCCTATAGGTCATGTTCTGAAGTGCCCTAATGATCTTAATTGTTCTCCTCTGGATTCTCTAATGTTTGTCAATCTCTCCGTTGTACTGGGAGTCCCAAAACTGGACTCGTTACTGTAGTGTGACCTCACTAGTCCTTGGCTGAGAAGAATAATCACTTTCCTTGACCTGTTGGCTATAGTCTTGTTAATATATCCCATTTTTATAGGGGACTACTAATATACAGTTGACCTTCATTGCCATAAAGGTGCACTGCCGATACCTGTTCAGTTTGGTGTCCACCAGAACCTCCAGGTTCCTTTCTGCAGAGCTGCCCTTACCCAGTCAGCCCATAGACTGTACCTAGGTTATTCCTTCTCAGACACAAGATGTTGTCTTTGCTGAACTTCAAGAGAAATGTCAGCCCATTTCTCTAATATTTTTAGGTCACCCTATAGAGCAGCCCTGTCCTCCATCAGTTCAGCTGTTCTCCCCAATTTAGAGCCATCTTCAGACTTGCTGAACTTCTGCCCTATTCAATCATTCATGTTGCTGATGACTGTTTAGTTACCTTATCCCTGATGCCCTCTTCTGCTGCCATCCTGATTTCTATTTCTGGCTACTGACTCCAGTCCTCTTCTTGCCGAGTTCATATTCCCCCACTCTGTCTGGCCTTTGCTTTTCCATACACCTTGTCCACAACTGGAAAAAAAAAAAAAAAACCCACAGTACTTTCCTCCCATCCCTCCTTTCCTCTCCACATTCATCTGACCTGAATTGGTCTCTATGACCTTACTGATGTCATACCTCCCTCCCCTGGGAGGGAAGGAGAGCGTTGTGTTGTACTGAACACACAGGAGCAAAGGCATCACCCTATGGAGATACTACTCATTTTCCAAACAGGATGTAAACTCCAAAACTTGGAGAACAAATGATAATTGGTTTAGAGAACTTTTAACTGCTTATCATTCATGAAACTGAGTATGGTAAAACCTACTATAGAAGACTGTCCACATTCATTTTGTTTCAGGGCCAAGGCAGTCAGAATCAAGACATATTCCACCTAAGAGCTATAGAGGAAAGAAATGCTTTGAATACACTTTTTAGAAAATATATTTTTCCTCTCTAGTTCTAAAAAATCTATACTTTGTTGTTCCTAGAGCTTCTGGTTGTACTTGTTTAAAAAGAAGAGTTTGTATGAAGTCAGACCCTCTGTCAAAACACAATAATGCAAGAACTGTCTTCTGGAGAAAGGTTATATGAGACAGAGAAGCATTATCCCAATAGAAAAAGGGAGACCAATTTACTTTAAATTAATCATGCACCCAAAATAGATATAAGAATAGCATAAAAATAGACAAAGTGGAAATAAGAATAGCATAAAAAATTGGGTTAAAAAAACAGCCAGAAACTCCAAGTATTTTTGTAAAAAGTATAATGAAGATTTTTTTTCCTTTTTAAGTTAAGTTCCATGTAAATTCTACATTCATGCAAAATTAATTTTACTTCATCAAAAATCAGGGATTCAAAAGTGAAATCTGAACTTTCAAATACTTTTCTCTTGTGCATATGAATATTTTATGTACTTTTTAATTACATAATGATATACTACCCTTTGACTCAGGTCTCTCTTTATTAAAGGAGTGTTATTTTTAAACCAGTTCAATATTTTGGTCTGTCTCAAGATTATAATTCCCATAGAAGAAAGTCTTTTCCCTAGAAAGAACATAATAAAACAGGAGATCCAAGAAGAACTAGAACAAGAGGTAAAATTTAGCAAAATGGCAGAAATGTACCTGCAGAAGAAATCCTGCTGACATTTTTCTCTGACAGACAGTGATTTTCAAAGAAATATATTGATAAAGTGTCATATACAAGACTGAACTACACTTCAAAGTTCATTTGCAAGGAAATCCCAAATGAAATTGTGTTTGAGAAAGTGCTAAATTTTGAAAAGTGGAAATATGGGTAGAAGATATTCTTAGGTCCTCTAGCTGCAGGCTGATTGATTTTCACTAATTGCATCACTTTGTTTTCTTCCGTTATGACTCTTTCATAAAATCTAGAAGCATTTTACAGAAACTGATCTTCCTGAATTTATATCACATATTCACTCTTGATAGAAGGAAACATACTTACTTCAAAGCATATAAATTCTATAAAAAGAGAGCCTGCCTTTTGGGTGATTCTTCAAATGGATAGGCTTCAACGTAGAAACTATTTAATCTATTTCTATATTGAAATTTTGATTGATTTTGAAATATATCCATTTCAGTTGTGATATCCTAAGTTAATGGTGGCGTCTGAAACTGCCATCAATTACTGACATGGATGTGAGAAATAGTGATATGAAGTTCACCCTCTTTTTTCCTCAGACTATTCAAAAGCTTTTACCACTAAATTTGCAAACATTAAAATGGGGGAGGTGGGGGAAGTATATACTGTCTGGGCCCACCTGCAAACTTGAGATACTGCGAAGGGCTAGTATTTCACAACTCTAGTAACAGACAGAGGTCTTGCAAAGAATGTCAGAAAAGGGATAGGATAGGAAGAGACTTTGAAATTTATCTCTTCCTCATGAATGAACAGTAAATATCATCCTTGTCTTGGAAGTAAGAGCAAAATGTAAAATCTCTTTACTTTCAAAAGGTAATTACCATATCGAAAGGTTTATGGAGAATATATGTTTTGTTCAGCCAGCACTCAAAGCCAAGGCATTTGACAGAAGTTTCCCTTCCCCTCCATCCTCCAGTATTCAGGCCTTAATTCTCAAAAATCAGAAGCTGGTCAACTTCTGCACAAAGATGCAGCAGGTTCCAACCAGGTTGTGCAAGAATTCCTTTGAGTTACAGTTTCCCACAAAATGGTCCTTTACTTCCAAAACAAACCCTTCATAATCCTCAGAGGTCATAACACAAAGTCTAAAACTCAACTTCATGGGACTTCTTTACTCTCATAGGGGCTAATTAGCTATTTTATTTAAATCCCAAAGTAGAAAGATTGTTAATCCTTGACTTCAAAGTTCTCCCATTCTAAAGTGTAATTAGAGAAAGCAACTCTTTCTTCCAATCTGAGAAGAGTTGACTTAACATTTTTGTTTCCTTTCTTTTCTTGTTTCCAGAAGAGTCTTGGTTTGCAGAAGTCACTGCCTCCCATCAGCGAGAGAACAGCACTTGTGGAGGTAGGGCTCCTTTGATTGCTAGCTTTTAGTTTTCACCGTCTTTAGCTGTATTGGATGTAGGTTTTAGGCACTGTTCCAACACAACTGCCCAAAGCGGAAATAGGACAACAACTTAGAAGGATCTGTGAGTAATACAGTGCTATCATGCAATGGGGAAAGGAGAACATGCAAGCATGTACAATCAAAATTTTCATTAGAGCTTTTTTAAAAGTGCCCTATACAAATATTTCTTAGTACTCACTAGGAGGGAACTAGGAGCTATACTCTCTAACTTAACACCACAGTTATCATCAACCTGATAAAATCTTTTGACTTACAGCTAAAAACAAAACTTATTTAAATATTACAGATAAACCATGCTGTTTTCCCAAAATACAATTTTAGTGAATTTGAACCGCTAGGTAGAAGCACAACACTTTTTTAGTGTGGATTCCATTATATTTTGTGAAGGAAAAAGTAAATCAGTATTAGAATTTTTTAAATTACAACAAATTACAATGAGTGGGCTTTCTAGTTACCATGGTTACAAGGTCCCAAGAGACCTTTCTTTTCTTTAAGAATTTTCTTTTTTTTCAACATCAAGATGAGCAATAGTCCTTTAAAAATGTTGTCTAGACTACAGAAAAAGGAGATTTATAATACATTTATACTGATACGCAAATCAGCAGAGCTTTTGTTAATAAGAACACCACTTGGGCATAAGCACTGGTATCCTTACCCTGAGAATGACAGCTGCTGGAAATTATAGGTCTTATTTCTAAATAAACTATGAATAGTCTAAAAAAAAAAAACTCCACAGCATTTTAGATTGACAAATATGAAAAATATTTACTGTATCTGCCTGACTAACCTATGAAAAAGAATTCAAGACAATGTAACCTATGAAAAAGAATTCAAGACAATGGCTTTTTCTCATGCAGTTGTTTTTGAGTAGAGTGTTTTTTTTTTCAGATGCTTCTAGTCTATTCTGTGTTGTTCTATATGGTTCATTTACAGTCCTTTTCTCTGTAATAATCTTTGCTCACTTATAGCTGTGTATTAAGCAATTTGACCTATGTATCACATGGGGTTGTTCTTTACATTTTGCTCTTTACATTTTGATCTTCGGGAGATCTCATACAGGCTTAGAGGAAAGGAGTTTAGTACAATTCTCAAACATCAACAACAACAACAAAAGTAATTTAAATGGAAGGTTGTTCATATGTATTTTTTATCAAGAAATTGCACAGAAATTCAGAGATCACTAGCTAATGCAACAAATGGATGTGCAACCAGTCTCACTCAACAGGCTTGAAACTTCAGCTACAATACTCAAATATATTCACAAACTTGTCAGTTCCCCCAGACTGTCTTTTCAGTTGCAACCATGAAGCATACTCTGAGAGACTGCGACTTCCAGATTTCTGGAAACAGTGGTTCAGAATGATTGCAATAATAAAGATGGAGGCATATGCCAAAACTGCTATTTGCTGGCCTTTTTCAGCAAGATGATGGAAGTTTACTGCCTGTATAACCAGATGTGACTTTACTGATGTCAAAGAAACCTTGCAGGTTTGAGCTTTGCCTGGAACAAACTGAAAGCAAAGAGATTTAGGTATCTAAATACCCTTAAAAACCTGGTCCTTTGTTTTCTTTTAATTTCACTGATATTACAAATTGAGTCATATATTTAATTCTCTAATATACTATCCTTGCCACTGTATAAGGAAATAAAAAACAGAAACTTGTGCATGGGTTATCTGCAATGCATTAATATGGAGGGACAGACATGAAAGTCTATGTAATACTTATGAGGATGTTGTTTTGTTATGCAGACAAAAGCTGTTTGATACATACAAATAATTATTAATTTATGTAAAATATTTCCCTGCTTTAAAATATCCCTAAACCATTGCTGTCTTTTTCAGTTTCCTTAATATCAACATTTTTTCCATCAGAAAGAGTACTACAACTAAAACTGTTTATCATATCAGACAGTTACTAAAAATTCCGAATTATTTTCCATGAGTCAGTCCTTTTATTAATCCTAGTTTATACTAATCTAATCTTAACCTTCTAATATATTTATTCTAGTCCTTAAACAAAATTAGACAATCTTTGGTGAAGTTAGAACAGCAGACTAAATATTAATTTAGCAATCAAGCAAGGTGTTAAACCATCTGGTGAGGACTCAAGAGTCTTTTATTTTTAACCAAGAGAGAGAGCATGGGTAGCAGCTACTTGCTGTAATCCTGTTTAGGTAGATGTATTTCCAGATGTGGGAGAGAAGTCATCATTCCATGCTGATTAAACTCTAAACTTCTCTGCAGAGCTGGGAAGCTACAGTGACAATTTTAATTACAGCATTTGAGATATGAGCATGTTTGAGATGCAAACACATTTTCAGTAGAAAGTAATTGAGATTCTTTGAATCGTTCAGTCTAGGTTTGCGACTTAACACAGATTTAACAGACTATTACCAGTGTTCAGTGTTTTTAACACTAAAAAAAGATTTAACAGACTAGATTCACCTACCCAATTGCTGTTTAAGTACCTCAGATTCATCTACATGCATGCCAATATAGTCCACTTTCTGACTCAGGGTGAACACGTTTCCCACCTTCCTTCTTTCAGCTAGACAGTGAATGGCCAGGCGTGCAGAAGACAGGGGCCAGAAGAGCAGAAGGAGCATGAGGAAACTTAATTCTAGCCAGATGTTTGGCACTCAGTTGGTTCCTGATCACCACTGCCATGCTATTTCTTTGTCCAAAGCAGTCCAAAGTGGAATATGTTCCCATTCATAGGACTGCCCTGGAATGGGCTCATTGGTGCCCATTCAAAGTGCCCTGGACATCAGGGAGGCTCAGCCCCCCTCTGAGGAGCTATCTGTCATGACTTCTGCACTTCTAATTCACTGTGGCCTAAGCACAATGTGGAGGGAGGAGCATGCTTTCACCCTGAATGGGGTCTAGGAGGTCAGCTGATGAGTTCAACCTTTCTCAAAATGCATAGGGCCAAAAGCCCAGGGAGCCCTTCCTCCTGGGTGACGTTTCTCACCTCCAGACACAACCTGATTAGAAACTCATCCTTAGTAGAGGGTTTTGCAAAATAAAACTTCAGTAGACATAGCACCTAGCACTGATTACTGGTTCTCTATATTTGTATTGGTGACAAAGACACCTAATTCAAAGGGACTGGATTACCTCCCTCAGTAACCTGAATTACATGAGCTTGATGTCTTCAGGGGTGGAAGCCTTTCTTCATTCAATTGATAGGGCTCTTACACAGCTATTTTTCTCCCTTGTTCTCCTGGTTGCTCCTCAGGAATTATACATTAATATTTATAAAACATGTGTAACCTGCACCTGCATCTGCAATGCTTTTATGCTTGCCATTTTACACTTTAGCTATCCAGAAATCACATAATAATTAATGATTAGAAATTTTGGTCAAAGATTATAATAGAATGATCATACTTACATTGTAAATATGGCTGGAGATTTTTGATTACTGATTACCACTAATTTCTACAGCTATTACCTTTTTAGTTTTAGGCTAAGAATGTTTCCTTTTAGAGTTCAGGTTTTACAGTTCAGTTCAGGCATTGAATTTGCATCTGAATAATTCAAAATCATGCAGCTCACCTCCCAGCTACCAGAATTTGGTAGCAGATGTATCGAGAAGCTCATATAAAGGGTGTCCACTGTGTAAACAAGGACACTGTATTATAAATTGGAATAGATACCAGAATATGTCAAATATCTGGAAAACATCTGTCTGTAAAATTTATTCTATACTGGAATCCAGGGAAACAGGATTCCCTAAATATTCTTTTATGGATGGATAAATGGATTGATATAAAATATGCAGGTAAAAATAGTATTTTTTTCATTTTTAAAGTGTTCTTCATAAAGTCTTTCAGAATGAGGCAAAACATTAAGCAATATATATTCATGTAAAATGTGAACAAAGTAATTCAAATTTCAATCACATATTTGTTTTGAAGAGAACAAATATTTTAAAAGTAATGAATAATAATACTAACAATAACAGGCCAAACCAAGGTTCTCCAAGACTTTATATAGACTAAACAGCAACTATATGATGTAGCTTTGTCTCTGGTTCTGGTCCCCTATTTGCACAGACTGGGGATCTGCATAGACTGCATTATGCCTCCCTTGTGGCTGATGAACCCGTTTTCTTTCTGTGGAAATGGATGGCCAATATTCATATTGACTCCACCTTGGTGGGCATCAAGATGTGGGAAGGACACATATGCAGACCTGGTAGCTGGGACTGATCAGCCAAAGCAGTTTACCAACCTCTTCTACCAGCTGTACAAATAAAGCAGAGCAGGTTGAAACTGAGAAATAATTCAGCAATAAATACTGATGCAAGAAGAATTGAGCCCAATTTGAAATGAAAAGAGGCTGCTGTATTCAATGGTGTCAGAAAAGGGAGAGTTCACAGGAAGACTATACACCTCTCATTTATAATGTAGGCAGGGTTAGTGAGCAACTTTCCTACTGCCAAAAATTTTCCTCCCATTGCTACACAAATAAAAATAGCTAGCGTCTGGGGCCTAAAGATGTTTATTCTTTCTCTATTAAGTTCACAATATTATAAATTTACTAAAGGCTCTCTTTAAGTGTTCAGTGAAAACTGTGTAGTGCAAATAAAACCCACTAGCCTAGAAAGGATTGCCTGGCAGTACATCCCTGTCATGAGTGGAGATCTTTGCTGACATGAGCAGAGCTTCATATGGTGTAACCTCTCTGTGATGAGCAGTTAGCTCAAGGTGGCCTGAGCACTATCCTGCCAATAACTGGAAGATCTTTGTAGGAACCTGAGACATGGCGTTGTTTCAGTTCCTCAGGAAAAACCAACCACATTCCTTTGTTGAAGGATCTGTATTCCTTACATGAAAAACAACAGTCATTCTAGAAATGATCATTACAATCTACATCCTCACAGGGTTAAAATATTATCCTTTCTAATATTTTATGATGTTCAAAACTGAGAATAATTATTTATTTCCCACAACTCAAAATGTATTGTATTATTTCCTTTTCAATTACTTAGTCTTAACAGCTGGCTGGGATAGTAACAGTGGGAAATATGTTTATATATGCCAAGGGTCACAGTACAAAGAACTGCTGCACTCCCAGTTACTGCCAATACCGACAATAGATAACTAATTTCCTTTAACTGCTATGATTCCTATTAAAAGTTATTATAATAGCTGGCTTAAAATCTAAAGCTTGCTTTACACTTTCAATATAAGTTATCTTAGTGCTGCACTTCGTAAAAGCACAAGATCAGCAGCTTCAATTATTTATTAAAAACAGCTGTTCACACAAAAACATGTTATGAGCCTCAGTAAGGAAAATGAGAGTGGCTGGGAAAGCTACATTACCTTTGTCTGATTTTCAGCTAAGGATGGTTAAATAAAGTAAAACAGAATTATCACAACTGATCATAAAACACTCATCTTCTAATAATTCTCTAACTTAGTTTCACTATTGCATATAGGTATACACATTTTAAAAGTGGGCAGAAGCAAACGTTCTTTCAAATGTTGAAAGCCTTAAATAAGATGTTGGAAGAATAGCAGAAAATTGATTATATAGAATAAAACTAATGGACCTTGGTGGCACTGTCTGCTTCAGCTCTTTCCTTCTGCTTCACTTTGTCATTGTCCATTCTGTTTAGGGCTACTAGTAAAAGACTATAAATCTAGCAATCTTATAGTTCCCAAACTCTTGATACAAAATGAAAAAGAGTCTTTGACATCTAATAGTCTTCTATGAACTGTTTTCATTTTGTTCCCAGTGGCATCCACTGCCAGACTGCTTTTATATTAATCTTTTCATCTAAGCAGCAAAATCATTTGCTTCCTAGTTCTAGTTGAGATTACCATTCTTTCATAACAAGGCTGTCTTCAGTGCCAGTTAATTAGTAAGCACATGGTAGCAAGGCCGTCCATCTTACCCTTTACCACACAAACCAAGCATTTATATGCAGCACACACCGCAGACTTCATATTAGAACAAGTCTTTCAGTGGTAATCAAGTTCTCACACTTGATTTTTTTTTAATGGTAATAATTTATTTCTGAAGTTCCACCTATCTATCCATTAAGTGATGAAGTGTCACGGCGCAGAGGGGAGTAATCTGTTGTGTTGTCTATGCATAATTTAACTGTTAATTCTGAAGGAAAAGAAATTGTATCTAGTATTAAATAAAGCCAATTATTCTCATGTGCATTAGTGTGCATTAGCCTTTACCTCCTCTACAGTCTGTGATTTTAGGTATGTGTAATAGGAATCCAGCAGCTTTCCAAAGTCTAGTCTTTATAAAGCAAAATCTGTGACTGACAAGTCGGCAACATCAAACTTTTCAGAGTGGGGTCCTAGAATGTAGAATGTGTGAAAACATTTCAAGAAGCTATAAAAATTCAGAGGCCTGACTGTCTAGTCTAAAATGATTCTAGAGTCATCACACATGCTCTCAATTTTACACAAACTCTGTGCAAAACCTGGTGTTGTGTATGTTAACCAAAATCTTGTATGTTGGTCAGTAAATGGATATAAAATCACCAGAGCAAGACACTGCTTACAGAATTTTTCTGTTCTACTCCTGCTTGAAAAATAAGCTTCATAAATTTATTTATAGGATTAATATATTGAAGACTGTAGGCTAAATAGTATAAGATGGATCCTACATATATTTTTGTATGTATTGGATGCATTCAAAATGGATACTTTGAATGGATGCATTGGATGTTTTTTTTCATCAGTTATAGATATGAATAATAGCACATTTTATCATACATGTTTAAGATATTTGGGAGACATATCTAAATTTAGATAAATGTTGTTTTAGGACAGCAGGCTTATGCAAACATGTTGTCTTTGTCTGCTGTCCCCCAAATAACTTTTGAGCCAGTTGGCCAATTTCAGGTAGATTTAGCAAAGGGGTAGAAGGCTCAGATAATTTAAGTTCCTAAAAGGTTTCATAAAATTGGAGATTAGAAAGAGGGGAGGTATCCAGATAATGGTGTGGACACAGCTACACCAGAGATACAATTTTCTCAGAGAAAAATAGGCAGAATATAACTGCTACACATCCCATCTGAAGACATCTGGGCGAGGCAATCTGCACATATCTAGTTCCAGACTAACGACAAAATGCTTTATCTGCAGGGGTGTCAAAGATAGCCACAGGAAGGAACAGATGTTATTGCCATGGAAGACAGATCTGGGAGATTAAAGGACAAAAGTTGGTAGGAAACCACTCTCATTAGCTCTGCAGCTGATAGAATAACTCATATTATATACATATTCACTAGTTTGTTTAAGCCCCTTCATAGGTGACTGAGTAGAATCCTTTCAATGGCATGTCATATAGGCAATATGTATACATTAACAGATAATCCTGATTAACAAGACACCATTTTTTGTTGCATGACTGCCAGAAAAGAAGGACTCATGATGTTCCCAAGAGTTAAGAATAATACTAAAGAATTACACTATAAAATTCCAATTCAAAGACTACTTGAAGCAATGGAAAGACTCAGGGAGGAACCAAAGGATGCAGTGAACAAAATGTCCATAGTACTGTTACCTACGACTATACCGACTCCATAGTACAGATCTTATTTAACAGCTGTCCCACAGGTTATAGGTCACTAAGTTTCATTTTTCTTCAAGGCGCAGACATGAAGAGCTTCAGCTCTGATTTCACAAAATATTGAAGTTCCATTTGCGAGTGTCTACCAAGGACAGCTCCTGCCTCACAGCAGAGCATAGGAAGCATATCATAAGGAAAAAGCCATAGGGCAGGGAGGCAGCCATCTTCAAGAAATTCTCCTTGCTCTGAAGAGAGTGAACACTTACATTTGGACAAATGAATTAAACTTTTTATCTTTGAATGAGAGAAATTTAGATCTGCTTTCTTGGTGACCGCAACTATGATTATGTTTGCCTCTCTTCACATTTGCACAGCTTTCACCTTTCCAGTCATCAGGATTTCCTTTTACAAAGGACAGCAAAGTTAGTGGCATTACTAGCCAGACAGAAATTGGAATACTGTAGCACCTAAATGCTCAACAGCAATAAAACCAGTGAAAGAATGTGAACTACGGACAAAGTTTCCCTTTCCTGTAGGCCTCTGATGTAAGGTGTAGGAAAAAATACTAGCATGTATATATATGGTGCTTTGCACTATAACTGCTTTAGGAACAAATGAACCGATTGATATACAGCATCACTGTGTTTAACAATGTAGGAGGCTGACATCCTTTCCTGTTCATGGTGATGAATTTTAATTATTCAAAGTGTAGCCGTATTATATCAGTGTCATGAGAGGTCATTTACAGCTTGCAGAAGAGGTTCTAGATCTTTTGACAGATACCCTGAGTAAGAACAAAAGCATTTTCCACTCAAACCTTTCTATGACAGCTTTTTATTCCCCTACAGACTAAAGACTAAATTGACTACTGACATTGAGGAATAAGTTTTGTTGACTCTGATGAAAAAAGTGCCTGCTTTTACACAAGGCCTTAATTTGATTCCTCATCATTTGATACAATTTTTCTAGAGCCTTCTTCCTAGCTTTTAACTGCTATTTATTGGCCCAGATTTTGTAATTAGAATCGCATAAAAAGGGCTGTTGATTATGATGAGGGAAGCATTGATCGGAATTTGCTCAATCTTACATTAATTATTGTCCACTTAAGAGACAAGCAGTAGTTGCCAGTATAATCGTTTTATGAGACTTCATTTATCATTCATGCTAAAATGGCCCAGGGTAGGTTCTTTTTATCCATTATAAATCAAAATAAATAATGAATAATGATAAGTAATTGCAACTAATGAATCAGACACAGCATTCCTTATTCCCACTAAATCAGCTCTACACATGTGCATCGTTTAAAAGACCCAGAACCATCTTCACAAATAGCGCAAAGAGGATGCCATTATTCCAGAGAGTTTACGTAGCAATGCAGTGCTTTGCACATGAGAATAATTTGGAATTAGTATAGATGCTTTAATGACAAAAAAGAGCATTGCTTACTTTCTTGTTGCAGAGCTGTGAGGTGGGTCTTGCATTGTGAGTGAAACATTTTTTGCATAATTATTAGAAGTGTGTGGGCTACACATGAGAAGTAGAACTCAGGCCCACACTGCTCTATTTTTTCATAACATTTACAAAATCTACTAGTTCTATAAAAATAGATTTGTGGATTGTTACCAGATTTTCTTAAATACATTTCATGTGGGTAAAAGTAGTTCTGTAATAAATTTACACTTTTCCCATTGACAGTTTTGGCTAATATATATGCTCTGTGGTAGTGAAATAAAAATTAAAGACCTTGAAGCACTCTTATTGTTGGCAATGGGGATAGCATAAGAGTTTTTACAACAGACAGACAAAAAAGTGAAAATACAGAGTTGCCGTACAAATGATTTTTATCTCTTCACAGTACTTCTATATCATCCAAAATCCAATATGAACATAAATCTTAAGGTAAAGAAGCCTAAGAAAATTACAGAACTATTGCACATGTCTTCCTTGCCTGTAGTACCTAAAAATATTTGATAGAGCAGAAAATCTGGGCCATATACATAGCAATTTTGCATAGTTTGTAAATTTGAGGTACCATCATGCTATAATGTTCAGCAGATCAATACTCTAGTTTCTAATAAATTTTGAAAAGAAAAAAAAAGTCTCAGCATGAGACTACAAACACATTTTATGGTTTTATGAACAAATTAGCCCAAATTATGGTTAGGATAAAAAAAAATCCACAGCAAAGCCATTTCAGGTCAATAAATTATTTCATTTAATTTTAGGGTCTTTTTTTAATCAATACTTGAGAAATAAAGACCGACTTCAAAAGGGTATTTTGAAAGGAGAAATTGGAATATTTTGTTCTAAAGATCTTCAAAACTTTTGATTTTGATGTTTTGGTTTTGATGTTTTCACTTTTTTTCAAATCTTTTTAGCCAAAGAAGTTTGCTAAACTAAATAAAAATTATTTAGTTCAAAGTTCAAACTCAATGGAAAGTGGTATGCCAGAAAACTATTTCTCCCATAAAGTATGTGAAAAACAGGTCTATGAAGGTGTTCATGCTGAGGTTGTAGGAATGACTGAATGATAAGAATGCCTCTGTTACAGCTTCAGTGATATCAGGGTGCAATCAAAATGGAAAAAAAAAACCCTCATTAATTTCAAGTTTTTAAGTAACGCAGGAAAACAATTGGAGTTTGATTTGAAAGAGGATAGAAATGAGAAGAATTACTGGAACTGCAGAGTACAAAAGTATATAACAAAAAATGGAATGCAGATTTCTTCCTAGATCTCACACATGATTTAGCAGAGATCCCTGTTCACAACAATAAAAAGCTATCCAGCAAAGAACTAAAGTTTTGCTTTAACGAAGCCGGTTGCATCCTCCAAACGTCTACTAATTTTTGCAAGAACCATTTTCCTAGAGCATTGCTTTGACCATACCACCACTATTTATACAGCCAAAATTAAGCATAAACTTTAATTGACTTTTCTTCATCTAATTTTCAAAGCACTGTATTTCCCTTCCCTTCCCTTCCCTTCCCTTCCCTTCCCTTTCCCCTTTCCCCTTTCCCCTTTCCCCTTTCCCATTTTTTTTTCATTTGTCACAGGACCAGTTTCTGTCCCTGATCAAACTCTGACACTTCCTTTCTACTAACTGTATTTTCAAACTTACAATGTCTTCAAAGTTGCCTCTAATATCTAATATGAGTTCCCTGTAAGCATCCACAGTGATACGTCTTTAACCTCCTTTAAATCCTTCCTTGAAACTTTCCTCTGCCTGACAGTGATTAAGTCTCTGGTATGCTGGTAATGCCTCTTCAGCTGAACAGCACTGTCTTGTTGTTTCAATGTACTTTCCCATCTGTCTGTAGAAACCTGCTGTCTCTTGCCTTATAACCTCTTTGAGCAAGGGCAATATTTTCATGTTGTGTTTATCTGCTACCTAGAACAGTAGGATCCTGATGCATGTCTGAAAAGCTAAGGTTTAAAGACTTACTAATAGAACATATATTTAAGTGCTTTGCTGTTTTGAGAAAGCCCTAATTAAAGGAAAAGGTTCAGCAGCTCAGAGGAAATGAAAACATGTCTGGCTGTAAAATATCGCTATTCTCTGGGGGTTGTGGGCTTGGCATAAAGCTGGGGCTAATCTGTGGGTAGAACAGAGGAATTTTTTTAAAGTATGGCTTACGCTACTTACGACTATCAGTAGGCCCAGAAAAACTGCAGAGGACTTAACTGTTATCTCCTATCCTATTAAGACCCTTTCCTTTCCTTGAGACATGCTAACCAGGACATGCAAGATTCCTCTACCACAAAAATGAATTTGTTCTCTGCATTGCTCCCATGCTAGGATGGTCCTATGGGAGAAGGCCTTTCTGAATCTCAGGAATATTTTGGAAAAAATACCAAATATGGATGAGGAGCTATCCTTAAAAATTTATAAAGAAGCAAAATATTTGCCAGTCTCTTTTTGTCAGGAGTGGTGATTTGGAATGGAGCCCTTGAATCCCCTCAGAATAGGTGGGCAAGACAGAGAGGCTACAAATGTCTTACTCCCAGGCTCTGCTATTCGTAACTTTGTATCCATAACTACAAGTGACAGAATTAAAAGATGCTAGAAATATTTCATTTATACTGGGTAGGAATTACACAGGAGCACTGAGCCTTTTTCACTGTCCCAAGATGAAGAAATATTTTGCAACAGAAATCCAATCATTGAAGCATAACAAACAAAGGCATGCATCTGAAGACATCTGTATTTGCAGGACTGGGGCCAGCATTTCCAACTCATGGATTACATATATAAATTACTTAATCATTATATTTACAGAGATTTAGCTGACCCCATTTTCCTTTTCAGTCTCTGATGGGAAACAGCAGAGGTGCTTTTGTGAACTGGGACCTGAACTATTAATCCGGGGAACTCCACAAACCACCTTTTTTTTTTTTTCTTCTTTTTAACTGAGAGGTTTTTAACCAGTTATAAAACATTTTGACCTGTGTAAGAAATTCTGGGGAGATGCAGGACTGGGAATCTGATCTGGAGGAGGGAGCATTTTTCTGGATGATGGAGAATTCTGAACACTAGAACAGGATACGTCACAACTTTGTCTTTCTAGAAGGTGATTGGGAAAATCTAGGTCCATAACTAGATGGAAATAGAGTCATTTCTAGTTATGTTCAGGGCAAAAGATACATTGTAATTTTTGTAATCTCCTACGCAGTAATTATAGTCTAATAAGGGGATAGCAGCTGAAGAATATTTCCAAAATCCATAAAGACGTTGCAGCTGATGGAGATGATGGATATTTCAGGGAGAGATTAATTTTATTGAGATTTCTTTAGGTCCATACTAAATAAGGCACAATTATATATTTGCTGTCACTAGATCTAGGTGTGTCTATCTTGGTATCCCAATTTGGACTACGGCCTGTAGCTGTGCAGAGGGGACAATCCAAGAACAGGAGATTACACTTCCGCTGGTACACCCTCACAGCTGCCAGAGGACTACAGCTCAGGGACTATGGTGTTTTGTATCTGCCAGTATTTTTATTCCTTCAGGCTTTTTTTTTCCCCCTTTTTTTTACCATGGTATTTTCTAATTGCTTTTGAAACCATGTAAAATCTTTTAGGAAAAAAATATAAAAAGACCGTGTTAAAGTCTTCTGTGTGTTTTCACACAAATTGAGGAAGATTATCACATGACAATTATTTGGTGAGCTATGAAAAAGATGCAAAAAGCAGCTATCTTCTATACCTAACAGATGAAAATAGTTATTTATCAGGACACAATACAATAAATGTCTCAGTTCAACTTTGCCTTTCCTATGTTGCCCTTTGAGATCTCCATTTCAAAGGCAGGAGGATCTCTGTAAAGGGATGGCTTCTCTTTACCAGTCATTAGCTAGAAAAGATGATATTTGAACAGTAATACCACATGAAGTGACAATGTCCTTCAAACTCATGGACTTAAAAATGAGCAGTTTTTGGTTGTCACTAACTATTAATTCTAACCTAATGTTTAGTTCATGCTACTTTTTCTTTGAAAAGTGTCTCTTATTTTTATATAACATTAAAAAAAATAAAATCTCAGGAACAGTCTAATGTAATTATTTAACAGTCACAGAAAATTATCAGTTACTGACATTTATGTTTCCACTTCAGCACACTGGTCCATCAAAGAAATATTTACTATGACTTCTGGCCATGCATTGAAAATGCCATCATTGAAGGATTTGCAATGATTCAGAGAAGCTATTTAACTAAAAATCAAAACTTTCAGTAGTTATTGATTGTTCATGAGTCTACATCATTGTTGTTGCTGACAATTTAGGTATGTGCATTCTTATTGAATTTACAAAGCTATTCAATAATCCTGCATTAATCTACCACAATATATGCACAGAGAAAAAAGTATAGCTGCTTTACATGATTTTTAACTCATATTTCTGGAAAGAAAAATCCAACAACTCAATACCCCTAACTTAAATTATTTAAAAAATGTAATTATTCAGCAGACCATTATCAATCTAAATAAAACCCTTGCTATATGAATGAATTTTCTGCATGAGCACAGATGTATGTAAATAAACATCACTGTTGTAATGATAAAACAACACCTATTAAAGGAAAAAAAAATGTGCAAGATAGAAAAAAAAAAATGTGCAAGATGGAAACTGTTCTGTCCCTCTCTTTAAATGGTTAAATTGCCCCTTGTGGTAAAATTGCTAAAGAGGAAACAAAGTATTAAATGTCAAATTGACCCAGGACAGATAATATTACTAGATTTTAGCTATCACATATTCCCTTTTTTTCTTAATTAGCTATTAGTCTTTATGAACACAAAATGCTCAGGAGAAAAAAGCTTTTATCTTTGTTCTGCTCTTACTGAGCTGGTCATGTGGAGTGTACAAACCTCAGCAAACTCTTACATACTGTAAATCAAGTTCTTTGAGACTTTGAGAGTTTATTCCTCTTCTTAACATGAAGTATCAGAATACAAAGAATGGCATGGCTATCTAAAAGAATTACTCATGCTACCCATGCGAAATGTACGTTTTCATTTCCAAGTCATTATCTTTTATAACTAGCAGTTATCACAAGTAAAGAAGCTCAACCAAATATGGTTATATGGTCTACTGAGATACCCAGAGGTAAACAGTGTAAAACTATTATTAACCATGACCTAACAATAAACATGTTCATTTGCAGATTTTGTAAAAAACCTCTCAGATATTGACATCATTTACAGTTAATAACTGCCTATGGAAAGCTGAAGTGAATGGAAATCTTTACTTTAAACTCGATGAGCTGTAGATGAATCCCCCTTTACTCAGCATCTGTTTCTTACAAACTTATTTATGAGGAGGGCTTGTTTCACTGCTGTGTTCTTCCAGTTTTATGGGGCTCTCACTGCATGCAATTACTCCATTGTAAAACTAGAAACTACTACACTTCTAGCCTTTGAATTTCTGTAACAGTAAGATATTATACATTTTAAAGCAGCTTCAGAGCTGTTCTACTGTAGGATCAGCTATAGGTAGAGGTACGATCAGAATACTCAAACCAATATACCAGCAGACCCAGACAGACAGAAAAGGAGCTAGCATAGAAATTTTTGCCTTCTGTTAGCTGAAGGCTTGCCAGCTATGATGAAATGTTTTCTGAAAGCTCTGGCCAGTAGTGTTTGAAAGGGATCAGAAAAAGTGCTCATGTCCCAAGATTTTAAATCAACTAGCATAAATATTTACAAACAAAATAAACATTTCTTAATGAAAAAGGACAGCTTGAGAGAATCATCATTACAGTCTTAAATCCAAATGCTTCTAGTTTGGCTAATACTTTTAAATCAACTTAAAACAGCAAAATCAAAAGAAAAAGCTTTAATTCCTTTGGCAATTATAAAACGCTCTATCACATTAAATGATATTTTTAATTTAAAGTAATAAAGAGCTGCTTTCCTTTTCTTTAAACAATAGCTTCTCATGTGAAAGAATGAATTACAACAGCAAATGTGCCTATTTGAATAATTACAGATATTGTATTCAATTGTTTAGTTATAACAGAAATGAGTGCAGAGAGCATAAAAACAGGCACCAAGCAAAAAAAAAAAAGAAAAAAAAGAAAAGAAAAGAAAAGAAAAAGCTATTTTTTAAATGTATATCTTTTCTCAAGTTTCTCACCATCCCAAGCCAACCAAACACACAACCTAGCATTTACTTTTTTGGAGGTAGCAAGGGCTGGGTTCTGTATTATTCGTAAGTGTTTTGCTTTTGGCACATGCAAGCATATTTAGTTCAGCCAAAACTAATATTAACCATTTTAGATTATATCTGAGTCCTAAAAGATTGTGCTTTTAAAGGAGTTTTTCAGAATGAAAACAAAGAAACCAAAAGCAATATGTTTAGCAAAAAAGTTTATGAGACTACAGTCTGCTAGCTTCATATTGCTGTTCTCCTTAGACTTTATGGTCTTCACATCTTAGTTAGCTCTAACAGGCAGCCTATCATTCAATATAGTCTCAATTCACTACAGTACTCACTTATATACCAGGTCCCTCTGAAGTCAATTACTCATGTGCTTTGAAACTAGGCATGTTCTTAACATAGTTCTTAACACTTTAGTAAAGAGCAACCTCATTTAATTTTCATCTAAGTCAGTGGAAGGACTCCTATCAAATTTTGTGAGACAGGATTCAAGTCTTAAAACCCACATCTTCCTATGAACTCTACATAGGTGGATATCTGTACCCAGGTCCTACAAGTCCACCATAATATTTTGGCATGGGGCCTTTCCTCATCTCTCACTCACAGATTGGAGAACTTGCACTACTGTTTAATTTTGCCCCACTTCTGTTCCTTCTCTTCACCACTGAGGGGACCTCCACTGTCCTGCCACCATCTGCCACAGTCCCACAGCTGGCAATCTGCTTGTGCTTGTGCAAAATATCAAACTGTAGACAATCACCCCAATATTAAAGGTGTTGATCTAATAAATGACTTAAGTATTGCAACACTTAAATTTATCCTCTTGGCTACACACGTGGAATGTTAAAGAAAAAGGAGTATTAGCAGCCCCTTCACACTTGCAGAACTCAAGGAAAATTAAGAGGCTTCAGGTGAACAATCAGAAAGAATCTGTTTGTTAACAGAGGAACTACCCACAGCAAACCAGTAACAAATGCTAAGGACACGGATACATCTGAACACTTGCCTATGCACAATGCAATTCAATAAATGTATATTCAATTTGATTGTTCTTCCCTAAAGAAAAGCTCTGCATTATAATTCAAACAAATGCTTTGTAGATATTAAGAGGGTTTTTTTTTTTCTTCATGGAGTCCTATTTTGTCATTAATAATCAAGCAAAAGTCTTTATTGGAGCAGGAATGTGAGCTTTAAATGTGATGAGGAACTTGCACCTTTGCTTTCAAAACTACAAATCTATCTGTCCCTACCAGAAAAAAGCAAAAGTATAACATTTCATTTGCTTTATATTGTACTATACTAGAAGGCATTACGTCCTTCAAAGTCTTTTCCAATTGCAGGTATCGAATGAAACCTAGAAGGTATAAATTGCAAAACAAAACAAGGGAGACATTGATGCAATGTCTAGTTAAGCTGTGGAAATCCTTGCATCAGGAGTCTGTGGATGCTTAAAATTTAGATGAATATAAGGAGAGACTGGACAAGTTAAAGAAGAAAGAGCTATCAGAGCTAATAAATATGAAGGTAATACCTCAAACTGTTACTGGCTGTAAGTATTCTGGAGAACTGTTGATACAGATTTATTCTGATTTTACATCCTTCCTCAGGCAACTGTAGTTGGCTATAGCTAGAGACAGAGTCTAGTAGGTTGGAGAGTATTCTGACCTTGATCCCACTGAAGTAAACAACAAAGCTGTCACAGGCAGTGATTTCAGGGGAGCTGGATTTCATTCTAAATCTTATTTATTATTTCTAGTATAGAAATAGGAACAGGATAGAGGCCTTATTTTCCTGAGTACAGATCTGTAATAGGAGAGGTTATCGCAGTGAAGAGCCCCAGACCACAATGGTTTATACTTCTGTGCAGCAGCCCAAATGAGTAACAGAGTTCACTGCGCAAAGTTTAGCAAGCTTGTAGATCTTTGATTCCACAGCCTGAAATGGCAAACAACATTGAGAAAACAGAGGATCATAAAAACTATTAATTAAGTACACTTCAAATATTTCTGACTGCTACTCAGTCTCTCATTAATGAGTTCACTAATTAATCCTAAGTATCTTAAATGCTCCATGATGTTTTTGGATGTTTTGGTTGTCTTGATATTTCAGGTGAATAATATTTTAATTTTCCAGACCAATTTTAAAGAAAAAGAAGTGCTAAAACAGCAACCTCTTAAAATGGTCTTTTTAATTTAGGAAATATTTAGCAGAGTTAAATTAGAGTTCACAATTATTGTGTGAGCTGGAGAAGATTTATAACTGGGAAGGACTAAAAAGTCAAGCCAGTCATTGCATTGAGTCATATCTTCCTTTCCTGATAAGCTTTTTCTCTTTCTCTGTATTGCTTCATGTCTGTATTCTTTATTATCTGCATCACTCTGATATACAGAGAATGAGCTAGAACAGAAATTCTTCTTTGATAGGAGGCAGGGCAAGAATTTATAGGAATACCTATATGTTTCTCAAAGCTTAAGTCTTAATGTCTGAATAGTGCTTTAACATAACAATGCCTAATATCATTCAAAACACTGCATAAAAATATTGCACAATATACTTTTATTAGTAAGTTGTAACACTGGTTTATTCCTGTAGCCTGTCTCAAACAGAGAGCATGACAAGATGCCTTGGGGAAAGTAATGGACAGTAGTGGAATAATCTGCCTGTTGGGAATGTTTTTTCAGTAAGCTTGAAAGGCATATTGTGTACAAAATCATTATTCTATCTAATATAAAGTTGTAAAAATCATGAAAATGTCTAATTCATTTAAAAACTGTGTTAAGATGTTGGCCTCAAATCTATCCTGTGCAAATGAGATTCACATGTGGTTTGTGCTTACAAAATTTGTATTTTATAAAAGTACATGTTTGTTCTTTATTTTCTTTCAGTTATCCTTTTTTTTCTCCTTAAATAATAACAGAAGGTAGGCATGAGAGTGTGCTTTATCTCCTCCGTGTGTATTTACTTACACATTTGTTTCATTTCCTCTCTTTAATCCTTTCTAAATTAAAATAAGTTGAGTCTTTATATGGAAATCTTTCTTCTCAGCTTCCTTTAATATGCCTAATCTATTTTCTGTATTATCTTTTTTGACCAGAACCGAATGTCATATTCCAGCTGAGTGGTTATAATTGACTCTCATGTAACATAGCGCTATTTTGTATCTGTCTATTTAAACATTCCGACACTGTTTACTTTCCCAGTTACCGCCACACTCATTGAACAATCTCTAACAATGTCAGGTCTTTACTTATCATTTAGAACCCAGCAATGTGTATGGTTAGTTGCAATTATTCTTTCCAATGAGCATTAACCTTCACTTGTCAACTATGAAGCATATCAGACACTGAACTAATCACTCAGCTGGCATTGCTATGCCTCTCTAGGTCTTTTTCCAGTCATTGGTCATTTTCAGTATTCTGCATTCTGAAAATGTTACAATTTTCCCATTCAGCCATAGATCCCAAGAGATAAAGTTGGAGCACCAAGACAGCCAGCTAGTTGTAGCTGTCCTACTTCAAAAAAGGGCTTCGTCAGACAGCTTTACCAAAACAACTGTGACATGAAAGAAAGATCCAGCTGGAATTCTGTGAGGTATCTTTTTCTGTAAAAGAATTCTGGTTTACTGACATCATGTTTCGGAGAGACTATTCAATTCCAGTCAATTTACAGTGGAACCCATATTTTGGACCTCCATCTGTCAGCTTGCTTATCTGGATAGCTTGGGCTTCTAAGCCTTACATTGTAATAGGCAGAAGAGAAAACAAGAGCTGAGACTCTAAGAACTGCAGCCCTAAGCATCTCAAAAGCTCTCACTTGTCCTATTGTCTACCTAAAAGCTAAGGATCTGGGGAATGCAGAAGCCCTGGAGCATGGGCTTCCAAACTCAAGGCTTACAAGCAGGTGGAACCACCACCTGCAGGTTCCCTGCCTTGTCAATTTAAAACAGGGAACAAGGCTTCTGTTCTGAGTCATTCCGAATTTCATTTTCTTCAGCTTTCATATTAAATTGGAATGAAACCTAGGAAATTCAAAAATCTTTTCCTGTGTATTTCTACTTCATTATGGTCCATTCATTTTACAAGAAAATTGAATGTTTGTCACTGAAACAGGACTTCATATATATTTTTATCTTATAATCTTGTCATACAATTTGATAGCACTGAGAAAACTGTGTTCAAGCAAGGCAACCTGCATAATCGTTAAACTCACATAACTTTTAATGAAAGCATTATATGCTCAGAAAGAGAGTTCCTATTCCTAGTTAGAAATCAATTTCCATATCAAAGAAATTCATTTATTCTTATGGCTTGGATAAAAGGATAGTATGACTTGAACAGTTTGGAAAATTTTTGACAGAACATTTTTCCATCAGAAAGCATATTCGATCTTCGAAAAGCTACACAGAAAGGTGCTTTCTCAATATTGAAACTTCTTATAACAGTATACACCTTTTGATCAAATATAATTCTGGGAATGGAACAATTTTTATTAATTTCAAAATAGATTTATTGTTTTAAAAGCATATTTCAAAGTTATAGCAAAATGTCAATGTCAATTTTTTAAACTAATAATGTTTTTAAATTTAGATTGCTGATTCCAATTTAAATTTCCTGTTTTGAAGCTAGCAAATTTAAACTCTGTAGATTTCTATAAAAAAACAGAAATCTCAGTCTGTTACAATATTAGTAACTTTCCAGGTTCTTCAGATGTGTCAAGAAGAGACAGCAGTCATTGCAAGGAATTTCTCAATTTCTAAAAATCAAAACATTGTACTACTATTATACAATTTTTACAAGATGTACTGATTGGGAGCCCTCATATAATGGGAATGAAAACTCATGGAAACATTGATTGCTAACCTTTCACTAACTTAAATGGAAAGCCTACATGCATTTCTGGCAGATTGTACAATAACTGGCAGTTATGACTAGCTGGCAAAAAATGGGATTGAGATGTTTTCAAAATAAGGATAGGATGCTCCCTTCTCTGGCTAACTCCTACTCCAGCAGCAGCAATTTAAACATTTTTTTCCCTTAGTTCTAAATTACTTTTTGTAACAATGGTGCCTACACTTTCAGCTGCATCACCTGCACAAATTAACAAGCTCTTCCTATCTCTAGTGTACCTGTAAAAGACAGATTAATGCCCCCGACACACACACAAAAGACCAATATTCCATTTCCTTTATTTGACATTATTTCAAACAGAAGACAGCTGTTGTTCTGCTATAAGCCAAGAGCCAATCTATATTCAAATCCTGTGTGAGCCTTTAGTAGGGCTTTTACAATCATCATGTAATTCACATGAGGTTTTTTTTTTTTTTTTTTTTTTTTTGCTGCCAGGGTACACAGACAAATATAGCAACAGCGGTGAATTTAGGTTTACCTTGACAGCTCTTAGCCCATTTTTTTTACCATGTGAAAGCTTGTGGGGAAAATAATTTCCCATAAACTAGAGACTCCAAATATCCAAGCAAATCAGCTGGGATACAGAACGTTATCACCAGTTGCAGGGCAAATGCTTAACAGTCAGAATGCTAAGAAAACCCATTTATTTCATTTAAAAACTTAGCACAAAAGATATCAAGCTGCAACCCCAAATAATTTATAGTAGTGTTAACACTGTGGTGCAAAGACTTTTACAATCATACTTGAATACTGAAATTCAAGCCTGGATGAGGCCTCTAGGGCCTATTAAAAGTAAAGTTTGAATAGGAAAAATCTAGCTTATTACAGAAACAGAATGTAATCACCCAATTAGAACCTGTGTAATAAACATTTGTATAGAAATATACATAGATTTATGTGCACATGAGTTCCTATGAAACAAAATTACAATCAAAGAACATTAAAATTGTTGCAAGGTTGAGTACTCAAATGTGTGGCAATTCTAGAAATTGTGCAACCTTCACTTAGCCCCTTTTGCATATACAGTATGATTATGTCTTTAACTACATGTTTTTTTCTGCATACTCGCAACTTATTCAGAGCTTATGATGGACACTACCCACTTAATGAGCTACTATTTCAATATTTTGTTTTCTTTTCATTGTTCAACATGTTCGGCTTTGCTTATGGCACACTATTCACACCCTAATCTAAGGACAGAGTAATTTCCTCACAGAGTTATTAATTTCCTCAGAGCTACTTCCATGGTGCTCCTCTCTACACTTCCTGTGTGTTTCCCAAAAGTTCATTAATTTATTTTCACAACACCCTTTAAGACTAGTGGCTATTACTACTGTAGTGCAAAGAGATTAAGTCAAGGCATCCATTATTTCTTGGTGATCAGAATGAGAAACTTAAGACCTAATTTTCCATATCTTGAGCACATGCAGCAATTCATACATTTAAGCCCATTTCTCAAGAAATTATAAGCAGTTGAGAGCACTCTCCACATCACAGATTATGGTCTCAGGTTAGGATTCTTAAAAATTAGGAACAAAAAATCACACCTGGGAAAAGTCTGCTTTAGTTGACTGCCAGACATAAGATAAGAACTTGATAACAGTGGCAGGCTTGGAATACAGTTTCTCAGAACAATAGTCAGCTACTCTTATCCTGAAACAGTCCATTTTTTTCTGCAGTCCTCTGCCTCATTTAGAGCATGCTTTCCAACTTCTGCAACAAATGAGGTAGAGGTCAGATTACAGCAATATTTTCCTTTCACTACTCTGTATTGATGGATACCCAGAGTAAGTCCATCCTACTCTATGTTTGAAGTGGAAAACATGAAAAAACATTACAGGTATGTTACAAGTGGAAGGAGCTGAACTTGTAGTATCAGCCATAGTACCAGCATTTCCAAATGTTAAGCTCTGCTTTCATCACTTTAACTATCCTTTCAAGATATTTCTGGAAACTATTTCTTAGTTGCCTCACTCTATTTTAAAAGCAAAACGAAAAACCAAACCCCACTAATTGCTGTTTTACTGACATCAGTCTTCCATCATCACTTATTTGGGGAGCTTTTAGGTCCACCACATCACTTTTCTACTCAAGGTAGTAGAGTAAGTTGCAGTAGTAGCAGACAGGTGACAGTTAGATCATCACCGGTTGAAAAAAAAAGCAGTCCAAATTTTGCTGAAGGCTTTTAGAAATATTTACAACTAGCAGAAGACTGGCTCAATTCAGGAAGCTGGTATGACATTCCAATGTACAGACTAACTGGGGAATAGACTCTTCTGACTCTCCTTCATAAGCCTTTCTTCTCTTTTTCCCTTAATCTGTTCTTCTCTGAGTCCTATTTTTTTCCAAATTTTGTCTCATTTTCTCTCTCCTCTTTTTCTGACTATATAGACCTGTACACTAACTCTCAGGACTATTAACCCAGTTTCAAGCTCCTTTGCTCAACCAGCCTTACTACCCTGCTCCTGACTCTGAGTCCTAGGGTATCTCTGTACCACATGATGCACCAAAGAGTAAAGTAAATTGAACTAGCCATCACAGCAGAGGAAGAGTACAGAGTACTCTGCAAAAATAATTTTTTTTCCAACTGAGAAGGCTGTTACCACAGAGACATTATTTTTGATATCTAAACCAACTTACTTCAGCTTGCTTAAGCTTCTGTCCCATGCCAAATGCTTCCCACTACACCCATCTCCTAGCTTCTCTAATTTCCTTCCTGATCCCAGTCACCTCCTACTCACTATCCTTACTCATCCACCATGCCCAGCTCCCACCTGTGCCTTGCCAGAACTAGCTCTACCCTGACAGCTCTGTGCTCCTCCTTTCCTCATTCGCTCCCTGCCTTTCTCCTAGAAATGTCTCAGTCCCCTTCTTCATTTCCATTTTTACTCTTTGTCCCAGTTTCCTCCTTCCAACCCCCAGACCTCTCTGTGTTCTCAATCTTCATTCACTTAGTGGGCACAAATTTTCATGCTAATTATTTTAACTTCTCATCGCAACTTCTATTCTTTCAAAACAGAATTTGACTCCCCTCTTTTCCAGCTCTTTCCCTCTTATTCATTCTAACCCATATTTAGAAATATAGAACACACACACGCATATCATCCTCTCTTAGAGAGATCCCAGCATGTAAAATTTAAACCTCAGTAGGATATGTTTGCCAAATAAATAAGTAACTACAAATCTGATCTTGTATAATGGTAAATGGCAAGAATCTAATAGTAAATGCTCTACTAGTTATGCATATAATACAGTAAAAACTGATTATATAAAAATGATTGAGTTTTATGTTTGAATTTTAGAACACCTGGCAAGTATTATAATCTGGGAGCTCAAAGAAAATTTTTTAACTCAGTTTAAAATCTGGTGATGTAATACATCTTAAGAGCTTGATACTGTTCAGTATCATACTGAACTTGTTACAGTATTAAGGATTTCCTCAGAAGAGGTAAAATATTTCTTGTCAACAGTAAAGATATGTAGGTAAACCAGTTGTCAAAAGCATGCATAAATGGGTAGAAGCTATACATATATTTAGGGAACAGACAGGAGAAACTCTTAATAAAGAGTTAAATAAATACCTTGTGATAACAAATATCACAATACATGTCTTTCTACAGGACTTTTATTAATTTATACTACTAACATCAAAACCAAGTTCCACTATATCATGCCTTACATTGATAAAATAATAAAACTTTACTTTAGCCCCAAGACTGCACACTGGAAAAAATATTTCAGCGGCTTGCAAGCAGCATATCACTTGGCCATTAGAAAAGAAGAAAAAGGGCACAAGCTTTCTATGACCTCTAACAGAGAATGCTAATGACAGTCATTCCCTTACAAAGGTTACAAATGAGTTTGTCATAAGTCTAAATTTTGAATCCTAGTTAAAATCCCTCTTAAAAGCCCATTATTCTTTCACTGGTGAGTTCTATCTGGAACCAAACTATATTTTTTTACAAAATTTGAAGTGGGTTGGAGAAGCAGTTTCTGAAAGGTATTATTTTACTTTCCTCTAGAGTAGCAGGTAGGTAGACAATAAGAGTAAATAAACTAAATTAAAAAGAAAGGTTAACTACATTTGTCTAAGCAAAATCTAATGCACAGAACAGACTGTGTCAAAATGCATTAATTTTTAAATTAAGTATACTAAGAAGGATTGCTAGTTCTAATATGTGTGTCAAGTAATCACAGGAGATCTGACCTTGTATTTGGATAATGATTAAAATCCTTCCTTTTGCCGCTAAAAAAAAAATGTTAAGGTCACAAAATCAGGTAGTCAATGTGAGAGGTACAGGTCACCAAAATGCTTATATCTTACAGAACCATGACAAAATGTTGCTACCTGAACCAAGCAAACCAAGAGACTGCAATAACCTTCTGTCATTCTCTGGGAGAAAGAGGTGCACACTCTCAATATTCCACAATTACTTGCTAATATAAAGGCTCTGTCACAGCATTTGCTTTGCTTTGTCCGACCTGGTCTCATTCTCCCTTTCAGTTCCCCATCTGAGTCTGTTTCCCCTCAGCTGTAACTCCTACCTCCAGTATCCTTCTCTGAGATCTTCATTTCCAGTCAGGCTCCCACTGCCATTCCCTCTCCTACAGGTGCTGACACGGTTCTGATCTCCTTATTCTGAATTCTTTATTTCAAGCAAGGCTTATAACCCCAATCTGCTACATCCACTAACACCTTACTAAAGTTGCTTCCTGCTGCATGCTGTCTGGAAGCTGGCAGAGAACATTTAGGGACAGGAATCCCTGTGTTTCAGGTCCTGTGTCTTTAGAAGTCTTGCATGTGATGGGAGCTGCAAACTGTAGGAAGTGCACAGCTCTTGTAGCCCTTGACTGAGGCACTCTCAACACCTATGAAAGTTCTGGAGAATTTAGAGTATGCAAATTCAGGTTTCTGAAACCTTGATTGCTTGGCCTTCTAGTCATGGCCCGTAAACTCACTCTCTGTTCTCTCACTCTTCTTTCCTCTGCTCTCGACCTCTATCTGCACATAGCCCCTTGGCATCAATCTCTTTCTCCCTGCTTCTATTTCCCCATGTGTCCAAGCCCTCCATCAGAGTATGGAGGAGTTATCCAAAGTAGATTATGGTATGGAAAGTACAAAAACATAGAGGATACCTGGATATTGTGGTTTCCTCCCTTGTCATGTAACCAGCCTTCCAGGCTATTGGACTTTGCTCAGTTGCAAAGGACTTGCATCCCAGGAATGAAAAAAGGGCAAGCTAGGTAGAAGTGCTAATTGTTCCCAGGTTTCTACCACCTGAATCTTTCTTTGAAGTTTGCGTCTACAGTGTTAGCTCATTATGATGAAGATATTTTGGGAACAAACATGCATTATATCTGTGCTTCTGAACATACATAACATATACATGAGTAGATATGTTATATATCCTTACACTGATGTGCACATACACATGAAATTATGAAGAAAGTTTTTTCTTTTCTTATTCAGCCTTTGTACTTCGGCTGGCTTTTTTTTTTTTCTTCTGCCTTACAATGCCAACTTTTAGTGAGAGGAAAGTCAGAATCACAAGGGTTGAAAATTAAGCCTAAACAAACCAGATTATTCATCATAAACTGTATATCCTCATGTGCTCTGATCTCTTGCTTATCTTAGATCAATGACGTCCATGTGATTTTAAACACTGATCCTCCACATATATGCCAGAATGAACAAAAATAGCAGCTTCAGCTGTTTTATTCTAATGTGAGAAGTGGATCTCATTAATAAAATCCCTTGAAGCTTCTCAAGGCATGCCTGCCTTGGCACTTCCAATGGCAAGGAGAGCAATAACTCCCAATCTACATTTCTTAAAAGCAGTTAAAGGTCATGAATAAATTACTGAGAACTTCAGCATGGGAAGAAAATCGACTGGTGCTAAAATGAAAACATAAAGATTTATTATTATTAAAACCCTCCTCTCACAGAAACATTTCTTTTATAATATTTAACATTTTGATCCCAAGGAGTCCAAGGTTATAATGCCATTAGCAAAAGATGGCCTTTACTTGCCTCTGTGAACAATAAATAAGTAGGAAAAATGCAAAACAGCGCTTCCTCTGTTTACCCATATTAGGTACTTCATTATCATGGCTCTTTCATTTTTCTTCAGACTCCTTGTACTCCCACGTATCTGTACGGAATATATTTACTGAAGCTTCTGAAGCAAAACTATCTTCGTTAGGCAGGAATTAAAGAAGACAGTAAGATATGTGATAAATATAATTCTAAAAAGAAGTAATTAAAAAAAAAAATTCCCAAATGGCTTTACACTGATTCTTAAAGGTATTTATATAAGATGTCTTCAGGGTTATCAGGGTTCAGGGCATTATCTTCACTTTTATTTTTTTTTCTTTTTTCTGGTGTCAGAAATAGCCTATAGCTTTCATCATGAGACCTCCCTGAAGTCCCCCAGTTACCATTCAGGTTCTTATCATCTACTGTTTGCCTTTGCAGACATCAATCCTAGATTAACTTAAGCAACAAAAAAGATCTAGCATGAAGGCACTGGAATTTGTGAGGCTTTATCTCATAGCTATGTGACAAGCTGTCTTCTTTACAAAAAAATTACATCCAGTGTAGTAACACTGTACCCTGTTTTGTGTTCCTAAGAGTATTTTTTTTATTTCTTTCCCTTGCAAGCTAACTTAGGAGTGTGAAAATTTCAAACCATCTGGAGACTCAAGTCTCTCAATTTCAGTCAGATGTTACAATTCTAAGGAGGATAAAAGATAGTTAGCTGCTATATTTACTCAAAAGAAGAAAAAAAAAAGAGTAATAGTCAAGGATGAACAGAAAAGACAAAATACAAGATTCTCACCATAACAGGAGAACCCAAAATGACTCCTCAACTTTCAACACTGGAAGAGTTCCTGGAAATGACACTGTCTAAACAACACGTGTACCTTGATAAGCTACCCTCACCTACCCTATATTGCTTGTATGCTTAAATATTTTCAGAGGCAAGCAGTGAAAGCCAATGTAAACATGAGAAATATCAATCAGTGGTAAAAAATAGATATTATATTAAGTGTTACTTTAGTTCAGGCTGTCTTTTTTCCTGATTCTGAAGTCCTCTTGGGTATGTCCTTAAGAAAGCCAAGAATCTGTGTAACTGTGTTGAGGAGAAGCTACTAACAAGACGCACAGTAGCAGAGGAGACAGTGGTTAGCTTCTTCATTCAAAGGGTGTGCTACATAAAACATATTTCTATCCTAAGGAATTGGTCTAGTATCCCACTCATGGAACATCTTCTGCAAACCACTAACTCAGGCTCCCTGATGCTGGGTCTCTTCCTTGCCCTATGCTTCTTACAGTCCCAGCTGCACAGTGTCCGATTCCAGCGAGGAATGGACCACACTACCCCTCAAAGTACTGCATGGCCTCAAGGAGAGCTGGGGCAATTAATTGGCTAATTCAAGCCCACTAGAGATGAAGAAAGCCTAGAATTCAGGTCTTCCATCTAAGACAGAAACCTAAATTATTTAGCAGAATGTGGCTGTGACTCCCATTCTTCCCTGGCAAAAAAGCACTTCGGGCTTCTGTGGTACTAATACTAGGGCCACTGCCAAGCAGGGAAGTATTTCTTGAGTACGACTTCTAGGTAGTCCTGAATTCTGACTACATTTTGTCTGGAACTTACATCTTAAGACTTTAAATCTGACACAAACTGGCTTGAATGTGCAATGGATCTTATCCCAAAGTTTTTAAAGATATAAGGTGACATATACAGGTCTGAAATGAGAAGCAAGCAATGAAGTCCTGCTCCATTGCCAATAACAGTAAAAACCCAGCGAAGCCAAAACCTATTTTCATACTTGATATTTTTATGTTCCCTTTTCTCAGTACTATATTGTTAATAGAAATGCTATATATGTGAACAAATGTTCTTTAAGAAGAATTTAAAAATTGGTAAATAGGAAAAATAATCCACATTAGATTCTCTCTCAGAATCTAAAGCAAACATGTATTAACAAAGCTCACTTTCAGACATGTTCAGGCACCATAAAGACATGCATTAAAGGAGCACCACATGATACCTGCCACATAACCAAAATCACAATATATAGAAGGTCAACAGTGTTGACACCATCCAGCACCCATGCTGCAGTAAACCACTGTGCTGTGCCACTGCTAAAAGCACTTTCTATTGATTCTTTGTACTAAGAAAAGGACATGAGAGTAGTAAGACAAATTTAGGGAACAGAAAGCTGAAGGAAATAATGTGACACAGAAAAGTAATTCACGTTGGAACACCAACAAAGATAAAACAGAAGGTGTGTAATACATCACCAGCCGGCAAATAAACAAGAAGGCTTTCTGCCATTTTTTCAAGTTTTCAGGCAACCACAACTAATTGCTGAAAAAGAAGTCATAAATCTTCTATGAAGCAAATTTAATAATAGACCAAAATGATGCAGTATCTTATGCTGACTTTATCAGTAAGAAGCCTGGAGTCCTATTCTGCCCTTGATTACAGGCTTATTGCTCCCACTGATTTCTGTGAGTATTGAATATACATGTATGCGAACCAATATTTGGTCCACGCTGTTCATAACGGATGGCAGGATGGCAGAACAGTGGAACTTGCTGAATTTTGAGACCTGGCAAAACTGACTAACGTGATTCCAAATATATTGTGAATAAAACACATATATTGCTGCACCTTCTCCTTCTAGCCAGCTCAACCTTTGGCTGTGGATAGATGTAGATGGCTGTGGAAGAATGTGGATGTTACTGTATGTGTTAGTTTTGGGGAGGTCCCACAGTGCTAAAATGCTAATTTTATGTTACAAAATCATGATGGATTCATGGCTCTGGAGGATGAAATCCTTTATAATGGGTAAATAAATTGACGTTTATACAGTGCCTTTCATCCTGAAGATTTGCTACAATGTGCTTATCAAACTGTACACATTCGGCAGCACTGAAATGCAGCCAATTTGGTGTGCAGCCCAGTGCACAACAAAGCAAGATGAGAAGGAAGGCATTTAACTAGGTATACCAGGGAAAACTTCTTACTCTTGAAATCTTTTCTGGGATAATGTAGTGTCCATACTGAGGAGAGAACTGCACATTTCAAAGTTTCATCCCCAAGGCTGTCACAAAGACGACTGCAAAATGGGTTTGAACTCTTCCTCTCTCGTTCAAATAGATAGAACTGTGCAAATACAAACACTCCATGATTTATAATTTTAGTTCTGGACCATCAGGCCCTCAATTTTTACCAAGATGGCGTCTTAGTACAGCGTTTACACAAAACGGTGTTTACAAACCCTCATGATGCCAAACAGCTCAGATTTGTTCACCAGTACAAAATATCTCTAATCTGAAATTAGTATCTCCAGTGCATGTAGGTGATTCCTGTTCTGTAGCCCATTCAATACCCAATTTCTCAGCTGAAACTGCCAGCAAAAATGCTAGAAAAAGAGTGATTTATGTGACTTCTGTCTCCAACTACAATCCTAAAGATTAAATACTTTGATATTATTCTAATACAGCAGTTTTAACCTAATTCAACTCACTGAGCCATTTCTTAACATTTTGAACCTCCTGAGAACCCCAAAAGTCCCATTTTTTTCCTATTTGCACATAAATGTGAATGTACACACATGCGTATATAAATATATAACAAGTATATATTTATATATATTCACACATATTTAATACACTTGGTTATATTTTCAAAAAGCTATAAGCATATATAAAGAACAAAAAGTAGATGTAAACCACAGACTGCTATAAATACAGTATGGACAAATGCATAATGTAAATAGGACCAAACTTCAGGCAGTCAGAATGACCTAAGATAAAGAGTATATGAAATAGGAGTGAAATGAGTTACCTGGTTGTCTGAACATGTGTAGGAACGAGGACTGAATGAATCCTGCTCCTGGCCAGCTTTCACATTGGATTTTATGTCATTTTGGACAACTGAATCAGCTTTTTGGTGACAGACTCATCTTTTCAAAATGGAAACTATAACTACAGTTGTTTGCACTAACATTTATCAAGATCCTTGCTGCCAGATCAAACTATAGTAATGATCTATTTTAGAAGGAGAATAAGAGAGTTTGGAGTTGATGTGGGGGGGTTCATAGCTATTCTCAGCAGCATGTTAGCGGGCTGCAGAAAGAAGTCTCACAGTCCACGTAGCTGATTCAGTTCTGCACTGCCCCAACTTTTATTGCACTCTTTTTCAAGTCCCTCTGAGAGTCATGCTAAAGTTTCTATATTTTAGCTGTATGGACTAAATGGAAAAAAGACAAATCAGGGCTCTGAGCAAAAGCATACATTTTTTCACCTCAGTGTCCCTTCTATGCTTAGTACCCAAGCATGGGCATGAATGATGTAGCTTCGTTGCCAAATGTACACAGAGAAAAGATTTAGTCTACTCTACATTACTTAATGCCTCTACTGAAAGGCATTTTGTAGGTTGGAAGCAGGGCTGAGGGAGAAGAATATATATTTAGGACTACCTCTGAGCTGCAGAAAGCAAAACTCTTCAGATGTGAGTTCTTCAACATCTCTGGTGATGATGAAATCACCTAGATGTAGATGCTTAGACTATCAAAGTTTATTTACAATAATTTGATTAGCCAGTGATGCTTCAGAGACAATACTTTACCTCCCTCCCTCTAATAAACTTCCCAGTCATTCATTAAAATTAATACACATTAAAAAATCCATTTAAATTACAAGGTTGAATTTGAGATGTTAAGAATGAATCCAGTCACATATAATTTACATGTAAAAGATATTAATGTGGCTTTCAGGAGCTCAAGCAAGATAATACCTTTCTAATACTACCAAGACAATTCTGTTTCTACTTACAGTCTTATTTATGTGTTACAAGCCTGAGGAATTTCAAAAGTGTCTTGGTAGCAGAGTATTTGACATTCACATAAAATATGCTCAGCTTGAAAATTCTCTTAGCTACTTGAATAGAGACATCTAGCCGTATTCTTCTCAAGAGATGTGTTGTCCTGATGCAAAAGCCCACCCAAACAGGTTATCAGGTCTACTCATCACTAGTGTAGCTGTTGATGAAACCATCTGTGAACACAACACATTCTATAAATCTTTTCTCTGTGCTGCCTAGTTAAAAAGCTACACAAGTAAAAATCCCCCAGACTGAATTCTTGGAAGCTTCAGCCAGTGCTGCAGGCTGCCCACATAATTCCTTAAATGCTTTCTGCAGGGAGCACCATGCCCAGAATTTTCCAACTCCCACATCTGAGAAAGGATTTTCAAGGAAAAACAAGCATGCTGAGCTCTCAAAAAGCTGGTCATAAGTATCACAATGGGAATCAGTTTTGCCAGATTGAAAATAGGACCTTAACTTTTTCAAGTTCTGTGTTCCACAAATGGATACTGAGAGCTTAGAAATATTACCCTAAACCCTTTTGAAAACTGGACTTATAATCTATGATTTAAAGTGTGCAATGCTCTAGTATCATTTCAGATGTCAGTTAATACATTTTTCTTTTGGCCAGAGCTGAGTGAAGAACAGAAAACATTTGCAGAAATGTTTGTTTAAATTTAGAAGTGCATTTAAGTTAAGCACCATCTTCTTTTGCTTCTCGAAGTATTTAAGAATACCAGAATTACAAAAAAGGATCCTCATTATGAGAGAATTTTTTGTTTCAGTCTTTAGGTTGTATGATTGGCAAATTGCATCAAACACTCTATAAATATGCTGTCAGTCAAATATGCAAAATAAAGGATACACCATTTCAGCTCTCTCAGTTATCTAGTTGATGTACAGACCATGTGATTAGGGCCTTTGGTCTCCACAGTTGAGGACAGGCTGGAGTTTTACCCTAAATCAAATTGCCGGGGACTGTTTTCAGGGTCCACCCTTCTCTGGTGTAGTGAGGATACTCTTACAGGCACACTTGGAGGTGGTTAGGACATTGGAAATGCCTCTGATCTCTTTTCTCTCCTTTGGCACACTATATTTTTTGATTTTGATCTTCAGTCCTTTACGTGTTGGAATTGAGATAGGATACCAAGAAATGCTTTGTGTCCTATTAGAAACAGGGAAGGTATTCTGTGGAACATCTTGAACTATGGAATTATTTCAGAGGACATTTCAAGACTGATTTAATGGCTTCCTATTGTCTTCTGTTCAGCCCATGTTCCTATCAATTTTGATACCAATTTTATTAATATTGATCAAATATATTCTTAATGTCAACATTTATTCCAAGAGCATCCTCATACTTTGAAATACTGTTCTATTCCAGTGGAGGAAATTCCTATAAATCAACTCGAAACTATTGTGCTTGTTGGAACAATCAGTTCAAATGAAATGAAATATGACTCCTTAGTTAAAAATCAAAATTTTTGTTTGGTTTAGGAGTAGATGTTTTGAAGGATGTTGATCATTTTTAAAAAGTGCACTTTGAAACAAAATGTTTGGAGCTGAAAAGTTTAATTTTTTATTCAGGTAATATATCCACTTCCTTAAGGAATCTCTTTTGGCTGAAAAATATATTACAAATTTGTAAATAGTTTCCATCAATTCATGTTCATTCTTCAACAAAAACAAAGTTAAAAAAATGCCTGCCTTGACAGATAACAATAGAACACTCTTTTCATGTTTCCACATGTGATAATTGTGACAGCACTTCATTAATAGCTTTCATGCAATCTATTCCAAGTAATGAGCGCTCTAGCTGTTCTGTCATTCAGTCTGTCTATACCAGAGTTTATGACCAGCATAGATGGCAATAATAAGTAAAATTGACAAAGATGTACTTTGATCTTCTGCATTGTTATTAAAAAATGTAAATGTTCAATTTGCACAAAGAATATAAGGAGCAATAGATGATAATTAGATTTTGCCTCAAACTGTTCACCTTTTATTCAAATGTAATGACAACTAATTTGGCATCAAGGCAGTATAAATACTTTCCTTTTTGGGAAGCACCATATGGATTTTGTATTCTCAGAAGAGAAGGGAATGGCTAGGAGTGCGTCTCCAAGGTCATATGCACTTCCATAAACATTACACTGCAGTGTTTCAGGGGAATGAGTACAAGAGCCCAGCTAATTAAATAAAACAAATGAATCCATAAATGAAACATTAAGTGCATACAAGGGGATCGACTTTGCCAGATGCTGAATTATTTTCATAATCAACAACATGATCAGTTTCAAATATCATATCAGTCTGCAACTAAGATTTCAACACTAGTAAATCCAGAACACTAAAACTAGAATCTTATCTGTATTTTTAGTTTGCTTTTGCCTTATGGAAACAAAAAACATTTATAATTTAAGAAACTACCCCATATTAGATTATGCACAACCGAAAGAGCTCTCTTGATGCTACAAGGTGGTTACCTTCTCTAATAACTTTTTCACCAAAATATAGACATCAACTATGATGGAAAGCAAGGACTGAGAATATCTGGAGTCACTTATTTTCTTATTTTGACTTCCACCTCCCAGAACCTCAATTTTGAAGAAAAATTCCAAAATGGCAGTACATATAGAAAAGGAAATGCAGCTCATTTAGCTTTGTTCCTCAGAAGTGTAGCTAGTGATCCCTTTTCAAACAAACATGCTAAATATTTTATTTCATGGCTCAGGCACAAACTTAAGAGTTTTCTGTGAAGTGTACTGCTGATTCAAGTAGAACAGCTTTACCAGTTCAGAGGACAATGGGAGTTATCATAGAAGAAAAAAAAAAGATTGATCATGAAAGTAGAAGTAACAGAAATGGAAACATAGGTGCGATCAACTGTTGTGGTGACTAATTAGAATTTCTGCCAGAAATTCAAAATTTAGGAGGAATAGAAGATGATAAAAGCTTAGGTGGGTTAGTAAAGCTTTACTTAGAAGGTAAAGAAATGAAGCCAGGAGCTCTGGTAAAGGAAATATTGAAGAGGCTCTATAAGGCACTAACAAGACTTAACCCTGAAAATTGTATACAGTTCTGGTCATTTCACAAAAGATAAAAAAAAGAAAAACGGGGCGGGGAGAGCAAGCTGAGGTTTTTAAGCAACTACTGCTGCTGTTGCAATATTTGTAATAAATGGAATATATTTTAATAAAAATAGAATAGTATGATGAAGTGCAATATTGATAGACATCCTTTTAATGCTTTTGAAATACTTCTCTGTAGCTAACATTTTTGGTATTATATTTTTGGTTTTTTCCCCTCTCTGCTTCCTTCCATGAATTCCCTCTGAATATCATGCTTTTGTATATGTTTGGGAGCTATGTGCTCTGATACCTAACTGAAGAAATGAGACTATCCTACTAAGAAAACCTGTTCTAAAGGAAATTTGCAGACAGCTCCTGAGCTAGAACTGGTGTACGCAGTACAAATTACGTACCTCCAGATCACAGCTGTGCAGGAGTGGAGGGAGAGCTTCCTGAATTATAGCATCACAGTGCTCACATACAGTTCAAGTGCGTGTAGAAGCAAGTGGACAAGGAAGCATCCATCTGTGCACCTGTAGACCACCTAGTACTTTTCAGTGCTAGCTCAAAAGTATACCTCCTACAACTTAAACAGTCTAAATAATACCATTATTCAGTCCTTTAAAACAATAAGAAGATATAGCAGTGCTAAAGGAAAGTAATTTAATTATAGGCCCAGTACTGCAGTAAAGAGTAAGTTAGAAGAGGAATTTCTGGTTTTTAAAGCTCTGATAGACTTGCATTGGGATATACAGAAGATAATTAAGAATACTCCAGCCTTCCACTGGGAGATGCATTGTCCTCAGTCAAAAGAACACAGCTTACCAGATAGACATATCTGGTAATTTGAGGCTAAAGCAAACAAACCTGGCTTCTCCACGGATTCTTTACTGAATTGATAAAAAAGGACAGAAAACCCAATGATTCTCATATGGCTTCTGCAAAACTCTTGGCAACAGACAATCATACGCTGCACAGATGCAGCCCCTCAAGTAAAGACAAAGAATGTTATCCTTCCTGCTCTTTGGTACTACAGCTATTTTCAACCTCTTATTCTACTTATTTGAAGAAAGACCACTAATATCTTCAAACCTAGTAGAATTTGAAAGTAATGACACAGGGAAAGTGATCACAGTATCAGTTTATAGAGTTGTTAATCTAAGAACCTCTTCCTGACAGAGATGTCTCCTTGGTGTTCAATACTACTTAACCTTGACTCCTCCAAGACACTGCCTTTGTAGGCTTCATTGGTGTCACACCAGGATCCTTCAATGAAACAAATCATCTCATGATGCTATTGGCTGCAAAATGTAAGAGATGAGCAACAAGAAATATCAGGGGCAGAGTTATGCTCAAGAAAAATATTGTAAAGACTCACAAGAATAACGTCATATAAAAAGAAGCCCCACTAAAAAAACAAAAACAAAAACAGAAAAAATTAGATCAAGAATAGATTATAAACAATACACTCAAGAAAAGACAAAACAAAAGTTGTGATAGGAATGAGATATGAATTAAACATAATCCATACATAGTAATCACAACCAGAATTTACTGTATTTTGTCTACAGGATGATGACTGGGCATTGAGGAGAAAGCAGGCAAACTCCTACCGTGTAAGTAGGAGAAGCAGAACTCCCTTTAAAATAAAACATTTAGAAAAAAATATACATGACAGAAAAGAGTACTGAATAACCTGGAGTGACTATCTTACTCAACATTACATTGAGATTTCCAGTGGTAGCTAATGACATTAAAATATTTAAGAATTCTAATCTTTGGAGATTTGAAGCAATAGTTAAAATGCATTCATTAAACAAATCACCGATGGTGAACAGACACCATAGGGAAAAATAAACCCAATACAAATGAACTTGCTGCCCAGATTAAATATGTATACGCCTAGGAGATCCTCCCTCTACGCAATGCTGCTTTCAAAATGTGAATTATACCCTGGGAAAGGTTTATGTGGAACAGACACCATACGCACACAGATATTTTAGAAGACTTCAGCTACAAACTGAACCAGGGCAGTTACATACTTGGATGTGCAGTAATATTGTACTACTTTCTTGGAAAAATATGTCATGCCATAGACAGAAACAACCACAGATAAGATGCTTATATGCTCAAGTTGCCATTCACAGCTATACGGAACTAAATACTGTAGTTGGCAAAGAGAACTAACCAATATCCTTCATACATCTCTGCAGATGCAACCTGATTTAGCACACCAAGAAAAATTCTATCCTTCTTCTTGCATTGACACATCACTGAAATAGACTTTGATAGTAAAATGTAGAGAAACTGGGATATAGCATATCATTGTTATGCCGTGTAAAACCAGGAGTCACCAAATCAAACTTCTCTCCTTTTATGACACGTTGCACCCTATAATTACTCAATGGCAAGGTATTCTAATGTATTTCTTCCATGTGGTCTGAAAGTTAAACCCCTGCCAGAAGAATAAAAAAACTTCCATTCTGTAGACAATCATATTATTTCCTCAGGCCAGTAATTAACCAGATGGTTTTCTAATTATCTACCTGGCAAGACTGGCAAAGAAAGGAAGACTATGGAAGGGCAGGAGGAATGCATGCTGCACAGGGTGCATCTGCATTACCCACTTAGTGCTCTGATCCAGTTCTTTTCACTTGCAGATTGTGATAGGATTGTGTTGTATTTGAGTCACGTGGTATGCACTCAGCTGCACCTCTGGTGCACTTGAAATATTTTCTCCTAAGGAGGAGCCCAGGTTGAAACAATACACCGGGATAGAGTGCTCTACATGCAGTGTGGACACAGGTTGCCTTCCTCAAGAGGGAAAACACATCCTCTCTGAGGTCCTCCAGCAGCATATTCACTACACATGCATGTGGTTCTGTTAGTAACAGTATGACCTTCAGGGATGGCTGTACAGAAATCTGCTTTGCATTGTCTGTTTAGTGCAGATTCATGTTATGGGACTGGCATCAACTCTATTGCCAGTAAATGCAAAATATGGACATACATTCTTAGAATCGTAACAGAACATGACAAATTAAAACTTTATCTTTCCTTTTTCATGCTGCACTGGCTGCAACCCCTTGGATACCATTGCTTCCCCTTTTTAGATGATTTCAACTAAAGTTCTTCTGGCTGTTGACGGACTTATTTTAAACCCTAAGTACTTTTGTTAATCTGTATGGAAAGTAATCTCCTCAATAAAAGATGGTATTTTGTTCAGAAAAATGCTACTTTTTCTCATGACTATGGACTTGTCTTAAAGCTTTAAATACATTGCTATTTTGCTGTAAAAAAAATCACTTAGTCAGGAGTGAGTGGAAGAAGAACAAGTATTTAGATCACCAGAAAGAAAATGATTTGATTACTATGGATGAAAGACTCCATGACACAAGGACATACAGATGATGTAGCAAAAATGTTGACTGTGCAACTGGTTACAACTCTAAAGGATGTTGAGAGGCATAAACAACCAAAAACCTTGTACAGGCACTTTGAAGGACTTGATCCTGCCATCAGATACATGGGTGAGCATCACTGACTTTACAAAATCAGGTAAAGATACAGAGCTTTCAAATGCCATCTTTTATTCAGGAGGTCTCTTCGCCCGCAGATTGAATATCCATGGATAATATTCAATTCATACAGATATGTTAAAAAAAAAAAAAAAAAGAAAAAGAAAGAAAAATAAAGAAGATGGTCCCTTTCCAAAATGCAGATGGAACTATTAATCCTGGAAAAGAAGGTTTTAAAACATCTATAAAACTTGCCTACACAGGTAGATTCAGATACCTTAAATGCACTGTGATTTTGACCCATTACAGATTGTGCTTGTAATGGTGTAGGGAAAAACAAACAAACTGTTAGTCACACGGAGAAGATACAGACTTTTTGCAATATCTAAAGATGCTTATGCAAACAGATAGAAACAGAAATTCAGATGAATAAACTCCTTAAAGAGGATTTTTCTTCCACTGAGACCTTTGTTATCTGATTACATTTCCTTTTCATTTTTTCCTGAGCTCTAAACATTGCTTGGCCCATCTTATGCCAATCCATCCAGCTCTGGACACTATCTCCCCTTCTGAAAAAATGCTTTTGTTGTTGATATTGTTATTAATAATAACATTATTAGGATTGGCATCAACATAAAGCCTCTTTTTATCCATTTCCTGTCTAGTTCCAAACATTGCCTTCCCATCCCACAATAGATGAGGTCAGAAGAAGTAAGAGTAACGTACCCTGTTGTACCACACTCTTTCCATCCACCAGAATGCTTTTCTGATATTTAAAAATGAGATTTCAAAGTAGGAATACAAAATGTACCTGGTAATTTATACCGAAACTTTCTAGGTATTGTGAATTCAGGTTTCAGAACCACTGTCTTTGGTCATTCTGTTGATACAACTGGTGATTTTGCTTTTATTTACATGTTAAGAAGAAATGAAATAAAAAAAAAAGGAGAAAATAGGAGTTTAACTGCTTGAGGTGAATGCTATTAAATTAATTCTCTTGCCAGCACTTTTTTCTTCTGGAAACAATTACTGGAGAAGAATACTCTACCCATAAATAAATTTTTAAACAACAGGTTATTTAAAATAGGTAGGATATTTCATCATTTTAGAAACCTCTCATATTGGCTCTAATCAGCAATAAGCAACTGCATGCATTACTGTTTCTTGTGCCTCTACCACAAGTTTCACAGTTTTGGGGGTTTGACCTTAAATAGGGATTACATGAAAATATCAGCTTTCATAATAAAAAATGAAGCCTTTAGGCTAGCTGGTCAGTGAGAAAAACTCGAAAACATGATCCAAGCACTCTTTAGAGTCTATACTCTTCACTTGACCTCTCCTCTAATATTTCCTTGTTAAAAACATATGGTTTGGGGGATCTGACTCAGGATTTTGCTTGATTTCTTTGAACTAGCAATATTAAAGAAGCAAAAATGAAGTATTCATTTGGCTAGAGTCTATTACCAACTTCTTCAGTAACATTTGGAAAATTATAGTCTTAATATTTAGATCAGGCCACTAAAGCCAACGAGACTGACCATTATTTTCATAATGAACACAGTATCAAGACACTCTTCAAAGTAGTTAAAGTTGTCCCAAGCTGCAGGATCTGAGGGATGAAAGAGAGTATGCAGACATAATCAACTTCTGGACCGCCAGAGAATCAGGTATTTTCTGAGGGTTTCAAAAGTTAAAAAAAAAAAAAAAAAAAAAACATCTTTTCCTCCTATAACTAAACAGCATATTCCTCTCAGGAGATTCTTCTTTTTGCAGTATTAAAGAAAAGGCATAAAATATATCAGAGATTGAAGGCACCAGTCATCCACATGAAAAAGACAATCTGTAGACACTGAACTGTAACATTTGATCTGAGACATGACATCACATGGAAATTTGTTTACAGTCTGAAATGCCTGATCTAATGGCTTCATCCACTGTCCTGAGTGGGAGGGATCTACTAAAGGAAGCAGAATTTATTCTTAGTATTAGTGTCTGAAGAGTCAATTTCTATGACTATGTAACCTGATGGTGGTCAGAGATACCTAGAGGGAACTATTGCCTTGCATCCTGACTGACCATCTCTGGTCAAGCACTGATGTTTGTGTGCAAATAAGTTATATTAGAGATAGGAACCCTGTGTAGCTAATGTCATCACTTCTCTACTGGAAAGCTAACCTGAAGGATCACATACTTCAGCACCAGACAGAGTAGTTGCACTGATGTAATTAGACAGCTGGTGTCAGGAAAGGGAAAAGATCACTATCAACACATTTAATTTTTCATAGCTCTATTTAAGTCTCCTCCAAGGATCAATATATCTGAGAAGAAGAGGGCCTATTTTTTTAAATATTGTGCTCTGTCCAGTTTTTTTTTTCCCCCTCTACTCTTGATTTAGGTCCTCTGAGTAGAATTCTCTGAGTAGAATGCAAATAAAGCAACATTCAAGTTTAACCATGGTAGCGCTTTTCAATACCAAGTAGCTGAGATGGTTTTGAATTAGGAAAAAACTCAGCAAGAATAGCAAGTGCTAACAGCTTCTTGCCAAGGGACTTTTCGTGGCACAATTATTTTGGTCTTTTTATTTAAGTTTGAAATACCTTTTTTTTTGCTAGCTTCCCAATGCACTACATCTTTCTCAGAAAGTTTAATTCCTGCCAAAATACATATAGCATTTTCCAGCTTAAAGTGTCTGTGAATAACAATTCACAGGAAGAATACAAGAAGATACAGTTTCAAAAGGTGACAGGATGTCTTTACTAACGGAACTATAGCTCTCTGTCCTTTGTGGCATTATTCAGCTCTCTCAATGGTTTGCACTTGGAGAGAGCTCAAGGGAACTAAGTGACCCCGTGCATGTCTGCTGGTTCGGACTGGGACACGCTGCCTCTATTAGAGCTCAGTGTGTGGGAGGTGAAGTTTTGTATATGCAGGTAAAATGTAGAGTTCTTTCTGTCTTTCCCCTTTGAAGCTCATATTGACAGTGCATTTTCCCATCTTTAGCTCACTTGCAAATGCAACCTTACTAGTTTTATAGCATGTGGGAGTCAGCATGTGTACCTTATCCCATCTTTCTATCACATACAAGGAGAATATTTTTAGCCTTCAGCACCTAATTAAAAAAGGTGAGGCTGACATCTTCTTCCATGCCTGAGCTGGTGATACAGAGCATTGCAAATGACTCTCTGCTGGGCAGAGGAAAAGTGAGTTTTGTCTGGTTTTGTGCTTCAATTACAGCCCCATGCTGGGGCAGCCAATTTATTCCAGCCACCAAATCCCTCGTTTTTCCTACAGCCAGTCCCTGATTACAAAAAACACAAGGTCTGCTGATTTGTGGCAACGAGCAGCAGGAGGGAGAATCTTAGCCCTCATAGGAAAGAAAGAGGAATTAATAGTTAGACCTCAGGGGGATGGGAGGGGAGTTTAATTACCACCCCTATCTCCATGGAGTTTAAGAGTGGGTTTGAAGCCTAAGGGAGCTGCATAATTCCAATATTCAGCCACATCAAAGTTTTGAGATTGACCAACATTGCTTTTGTTCCATACACAGAGCTGAGGAGTTTAAATAAGAGGTATAGGTTTACATGTATTTCCACTCCCAATTGCACAAAAAGATAGCTTTTGCTTGATATTTTCTAGAAACTGCATTATGTAGCTTGACTTATCTTTGTCCCTATTTTTAATTAAGTCCATTTTTTATTTTCTTTTATCTCTCACTTTCTTAATATTCCACAAATTGGATTTTAACTAATGAAAATAATAGATTAATAATAACTACTCTTACTACAATATTTTGGAAATGATTTGAAATGTTGAGAACTAAATTTAGGTATAGCAACTTGTACTAAACTGACTTTAATGATGGGATTATTTTGTATTGGTAACAGCAACATAAGAACACTGTACTAAAAATGTAGATGTTATTAGTGCAGTATATTGTAATTTAAAAGTGCTTTCTGCAGAACTCCTTTAAAGGAGTTGCTCATCAGCACCATGTTGCTACACAACCTGAAATATATAATTTGCTTGCTTTAGAAAAAGTGCCCTTTTTCTTCTAGGTCAAGGAGGTATAATACCAATTAAAGTACTAAAAGAAGGCAACATAGTCTATTAGACAGCTGCATTTAGGTTTAAAAGGCAAGAGAAAAATAATACCTTAAAAAATAGAAAGAAACAGATGAAAAGGAAAGCCTAAGAAAGAGAGGGAAGGTACACAGACTTATTTTTTTAGATATTCATGTTTAAGACCCTTTAATGTTACTGGAAATTATACACAAATGCACAGAAGCAGAAGAATATGCTCTATGAACATGTTTTAAATGAGATGGAAACAAACAGGAAATGGAAAAGGCAAGTTGTGAGGAGAAAACAAATAAGAGAGACGAGTCATTAACAGCTAAATGTTAAAAAGGAACTGGAGCGATGTGGCAGCAACAGTCATACTTAGGGACTGCAGGAGAATAATTAGGTTCCTACCCTTAACAATAAAAGTAAAGGCAACTGTGAAAGAGGCACAAGCTGCCTATGGAAGAGGCTGGGGCACTGTAGGATTCTTTCTGAACGTCCTGTGGTCACTGAGACAGTACTGGCACCAGCCCCGGCCTCTCCCTGCTGTCTTCTAGCTTTGTCAAAACAATTGTCTTGCTAAGAGAGACTGGAAGTAGGAGAGGAGTCTGACTCCAAAAATACAAGAAACTAGTGGATGCTGAGAATAGGGCGAATCAGAGGAGACAGTTGACATTTCAACATCAAATGAGAGATAACCTGAGGTATAATGAGGTAAAGCTGTAAAAGACGTTGTAAACTATCATAATGCTATTGTTAACTGAACAAAGAAGACAAAAGAAGCTGATAGGATGCTAAGAGAACAGTGATATTGCAGAAGATAGAACTAAGAAAACAATCCTTGTAGTGGCATCAGAAGTTCAGTGATCTCTGTGTTGCATAAAACTTTCTCATATAACCATCCTGAAACTTATGTGGAAGATGATTCTCTCTCAGGGGTGATTTTTCTCCCTTATTAACAAATAAGTCCTTCAGCCACTCTGAGAAGGAAGAAATGATTGCTTTCTCAAAATAGGATCCTGTGGTACTAGTGCCTTATTTTCTGATTATGTTCTTTAGCAAAAGCGTTCAAGCCAATACTAGATAAGTTGTCTTAAGCTAGTGGTACCTGAAGTTGCAGGCAGACTTCAGACTATACAATAGCATAGAAATATTTTGGACATGGCCAGCAGTTGGCCATACTGGCCAGCAGTTGCAAGGATTTTCCAAAGAACTACCTCATCAGCTTTGTTTTAGTATTTATCCACAGCTTTTGCTCAGGATGTTTGCTAGGCACTCTGACCTGGTAGCTGCCAATCACTGCAAAGGGATACTAAGGCTGGTATTTCAGGCTCCTGTAATTAGGATGCTGTTTGCTCATTCTCCCCATCCTAATTATGAGTAATCTATGCTGAGTATTACTGCACTGTCCCTAGTGTCTCTTATTTATCTATATGCACCTTAACCCATAGCATAACTTGGGCAACTTTAAACTGTAGTGTTTCATTCACAGCATTGTGGTCTGGAGGAACCCAGCTGTTAGCACATGTGCATAATAGACTAGTTTGTGGCTTTAAAGTTATAGCCTGCACCAGGGATGCTGGAGAGAGTGCCTCAGGAATGGTGTCCGCTCGTTCTTCATGGTGTGCTGGGTCAAATTAGACAGAGATGGGAGAGCTCATAGCCTGATCTCCTATATGCACCCTAACATCTCGAGTCTAGAAACCAGCAACTATTCTGCTTCCCAGAGTAAAAAAGGATATTGTGCACATACTTAAGCTAGCACATCAGAGAATCTTTTTGTACTCACCTCTACATCTACATATCATATTTACATTTCTCGCCAAGTCTGGCATGATTTGGTGCACAGAGTAGGAATTGCTGATCTTATTCACCTCAGTCATTTCATTCCCAACCTCAGCAACAGAGACAACTGGTAAAGAGATATCGGCAGGCACCTGGCAGAGCGGGTGGAGGGGAGTTTGACTGTCTTTGGAGCACAGTGTTTCCACAGAGCTTAACCCAGCAATGGCAAAAGGGCGACATAGGTGCCTTCGGGATTGTCCCACTGGCATCACCTTCCTGGAGAATACCACAGCCAAGGGTTTTCTAGCCAACTGCTTTGGAGTTTCCCATCTCCAGCGTCTCTGATTTCCTCTTTGCACATGGTAATACCTGGCAATTTGCATGAGGAAAGTGAAACGGTGCAGAGTGCAATGGATTGCTAAGGACAACTACAGTACACACACAGTACAAATAATGTTGCTCCTCCTGACTAAGCCATTTTGGAGGGAAAGATGTTAGCCATGGGCATCCCTGCTACTGTTCTCATCCACAAGACAAAAGTGACATGCAACAATGAAAAAACAAAAAAAAACCCTAAAAGAAAAAAGACTCCAAAGGTGGTTGAGCTGCTTCATTCTGCAGTCAGTATAGTCAAAATAAAGATACCTCTGTGTAATTCACTGGAAGTAAAAATCAAACCATGAGTTTTTTCATACAGCTCTCTTAAGTACTGAGAATGAGAGAAATTTTTAAGTGTGGTGTGCATGGTTATCACTGAAAGGATTATAAAAATAACTTGCAGTTCCCATTAGTTCAAGTTTGTTTGATCTGAAAGCACTTATAGGAACTATATCTAAGCTGAATGTGCAGTTTGCTGCCAGAACTCTAAGTAGTTAAAACACCCACAAAAACATAATCTTTTTCCTTAGCTTTTTCAGGTCCATTCTTTTTTAATTTTGAAAAAACTTTTACAAACTGTTTATATTATTCCTAGATGACTTTCTGTACTACTTTACAATGGGAGAGCCATGCATTTAGCTTCCTTTAATTTTATGTGTGACTATATTTTGAAACATTCATGTGCTTTCAATTTATCCTTCCAGAGATCATCTCCAGCTAGGTCTGGAATATTTGCATTTAGGGCATATTAAGGAAAGCAAAATTCATGCAACTCTTTATGATATAAGCTGTGATATAGCTTGAGGCATAAAACAGATCATGATGAATATAGACTAAAAAAATATTGTTCAAAACTTTTCAGGGAATATCTATGGCTTTTTGTTTGTATACTAGACTATTTCTCTATGTTCACATTTTAACTAGACCAGTCTTATTCATCTATCTATGATGTATTACTTTTACATGCAGAAAATAAATAGTGATGTGTGAAAGAAAAAAAAAAGAGAAAAAAGGTACTTTTATTCAGAGATTTATCTTTCACCAGAAGTGTCCATTTCATGGTCACTTTGGGTGACACTGATATGCATTATATTTCTACTGCAGTTCATTTGCTTATTCGAATATTTATTTATGGGAAGTCTATTTCTTTCAGGATAATCAGATATAAGATATATTAAATATCATGAATATTCATAGGTTTTCAGCCCACTATAAATAGCAATCTAGCATCCTGCCTGCATGAAGTGCGAGAGACTTTAAGCAGAGATTATAATGAAGAATGTATGCATGCTTCATTACTTATTTGGACTTACATATGCACCCATTTAACACAACTCATATGCGTACTAACTTGAAAACTTAGTATCATCGAATGAAGGCAGGCATCTACATGACTACATAACCAGCGGAACAATCCACAGCATGAAAAGTGAAGAGTATCTATAGAACTGGGACCCTGTCTCATATACTACACATGGTCCTGTATGAGTGCAAACACATTCAGCATAGCAATAATTCAAAACATACTGGCAAGAGTACTATGACCACTGGTGGGAAAAAAATATTGCACCATTGAAAAATGTACTCCATTACTTAAATTAATTCATTCTTTGTATTATTTATTAACGGTAATAATACTACTGCAAAGCCACACTTCACATCCTTCTCAGACAGCTCTGCAAATAAAACTGAAACACATTGAGCTCTAGGAGATACAGGTTTTATTCCAATGACTTGTACGCTATTGCCTCACACTCAAACTCACCACTAATGCAGTCTTGAGACTGATTTGTTCTACTGGTTTGCCTGTGACAACCTCTTTGTCCTCATATTTCATCGTAAACAAGCAAAACAGAAATTTAGGCATTGCTGGTTCTCTGAAATCCTTCAGATATAAGAAAATTATTGCTTATTTCCCCACTTTTTCTGTAAAACAATAGCTTAGAATTGAACACATATCTATTAGTACAATATCATGAATTAAGCAACATTTCCTTGATTCTATTTATTATGGATTTGAGGAACAGACCAACTCTTTGGAGTTGGGGGAATATTTAAATCTTGTCATACTAGGGTTATCTTAAGTAAGAGCAGTCTTGGCAACATATTTTTTCGTTCATTGCTTTGTAGGCAACCATGCTCTGTAGAATATCTACTTTACCTGCCATCTTCTAAAACAAAAGATCTGTCTTAAAAGTCAGGCCAAAAAATATCCTGAAAGCTATTAAAAATAGAAATACCCTTGATATGGTACACCTCAGAAATATTTTAATTTTTTCTTCATGTATTTTTAATTGTTTTTGGTAAAGCCATGCAGAATACACCCCAATACTAGTTGAAAGCTCTGTCTTCTTCCAAAGAATTTTCTATTGATTAGATGAAATCTCAGCAGTACTTCATCACTTTCAGGGTCTGTGATGCAACCTCCTCACTGATTTTTACATTCCATTAAATCTATGCCTATATGTTTTATGCTTCTGCTTTATGTTTAGAAGTTGGTCTCCAATTTAGATGTTTGATCTATTTAATTCCCATTAATACCAATGAAAATGTATCACAGATTTTATGTAAGCCTCAGAACAATTTGTAGGCCATTTCTGTTTCCAAAAATAAGGTAACGGCAATACTCTAGAATGGTGTTTGAGGATTCAGTGATTCTTCCAGAGAATGGTGCAAATAACTGTAACATTGTTGTTATTTCTACAAAGCAGGAACAATTGTTTTGAAAATGCATACAGAATTCAACATTTTGTACGCTATTCTTAACTATGCATGTAGAGAGCCTCTTTTATAACATGGGCGCTACTTATTTCTGCAAAATGACTTAAAGACAGACCCTGAAATATCATGGCAAAAATGAAGCAAAGAGCATTTTAGGACACTAGTCTTGGGAAACAAGCTTCAGAACCTATTTAAAATCTGGATTAGATGAAAGATAAAGTTCAGGAATCCACCAAAAGGAAAATAAAGAACTTGAGTTTAACTTCAGGTTTGATTATATTAGACATTGTAAACCCCTCTCAAAAGATGTAAATTGGAGGAAAATGGATATCACATGCTCTTTTAATTGACCTGTTGAGATAGATTCAGCTAGTGTAGTTCCGATTCTTCTTCCTCATTGCTCAGTCTAAAGTGAATTAATTAGTTTTGAGGTTGCTGCTGAATCAAATGAATTCCAAAGATGTAATTGTACCAACTGACTGAGAAAAGAATTCAAATTCAGTTAAAAGTGAGTGTGGAATAGCTTTTTGGAGGTACTATGTTTACTTTAGAAGGCTGTAATACTATTTAGCTCAAGTGGAAGAAGAAAAGTTTTATTAGATGAATATTGGTGGCAAAAATAGATGTTTGGGTTATTTTAGTTTCATTTTCTAGTGATATCTTATTTTAATACATGATAGCCATATGGGGAGTTTATATTTCTGAATAACACTTTTGATGCTGAATAGAGAGAAAATAATTTTTATAGTCAGTCAAATCTCAACCTGTGCAGGTAATTCAATGCCCTCGGGTAGGGCCAAACCTCAAAGGCAGCTCCATGCAAGCCTCTGTAGGCAGCGGGCATACCCACAAGGCTGGCAGGGAGGTCTTTTTCCCCCTCCTTCACATTAAGAAGACAGTGGGAAGTGGTAACTAAGTGGGAGCCATGGATTTCTGACCATACACAGTCTAGAGTGGGATTACAGCAATGGACACAGATACAGGAAAAAAAAGTAATAGTTGGAAGAAGAGAGGGCAGTCAGAACACTCCCTGAAAAAAAGTACACCTTACTGTTGCTCTTGGGTATGCATCTGGACATGGTGGCTAGTAAAGCAGACTGTCATGATGGAGGGAGTCTTATCCAAGGGACAAAAAGACCCGATCTGGAAGGTAGAGTACATTGAACTGTTTTCCCTGACAGACTATGAAAAAGTAGTGGAGAAGAGGCAAAGGAGAAAGTCAAAAAAAAAGGAGAGTAAATTGAGTGAGCACAAGAGGCCTCTATCTAGTACAGAAAGACTATATCCAAAACTATTTTAAGTCAGTGTTTGGTCTTTCATATTCATATGGATATAAGAAACAATTTGAGATTATCCAATCTTTGACAAAATATTGCAGATTATATTTAAGATATCATATTTATTTGAGGGCAGGTTAAATATGCTGCAAAAGAGAATTCAGATTTGGTTATCAGTAAGGACATGTAAAAAGCCAAAAGCAAAAGTGTTCTCACATGAAACAAAAACTATGGTGTAAGAATTTCCTGAACAGTAAGGATTTTATTTCTGATCAACTCTTCTTGCCTTTATTACAGGAGCCAATTGAGGTATAGGTAGCCCTTGACATGCCAAACATTCAGAACAGACAGGCATCAAAATCCAAATTGCAATTTAACTTCAACTTTCCTATGTCAAAGCATCAACAAAATCTCTGGTACATCAAACAGCTAAATCTTCTCTCCATTGATTGGTTTGCCACAAATAAATGAGAACTAACTCTAAGTGAACAAATATGTTCACATTAAATTCTCCCTGTAAAAGTTCTGGAGAATAGCAGTGCTAAATAACCAGTCATCTTATCTTTAGTTAATATTGATAATACTCTTTATAGCAAAGAACAAACACTAACCAATTAATCCTGGCAATACCCTAGGTGCAGCAGTTAAGCGTTTCCCCACTGCACAAGAAAAAAGAGAAAGAATATAGAGGCCTAATCGTCCACTCTCTTTTGTTCATTTATTATAACGGAAATGTGAGCAAACTAGGTACAGTTACATCACCAATGAGTGGCTCATATTCTTTCGTTTCCTCTGATTTTATACCAATTAAATTATTACCATTGACTTCATTGGGACTAAGATGGTATCCGGAGAAATTAGAGTTATACCTGGGTTACACTGATGTAAATGAGATTGAAAAGCAAGGGATCTGTGCTTCTAATCCTGTTCCAAAGCATGTTTACTTTTCTACTATTCAAATATACATGGAGAAGGTAGTAGCTAGACTAGCTGTAGAAACATAGTAAAAAAAAATACCACCACAGGAGTAGGAGTGCCAGAATAATTGCACAACTGCAACTTTTCCTAACACTGGTACTAGTTACTTGCATAAGGAAAATTATGAAATAAACTGCTGTAAGATTGAAAAGGTTTATTAGACTTTAAACTCCTTCAAAACTTTAAATATGTTTGTAAAAGTTAACTGAATTTTAAAGCTATGTACCATAAACCAATTTGGCAAAGATATAAGGCATGTTTTCCAGTCCAGAAACTGCACTCCTGGATGGCAGAACAAGCCTATACAGGAAAAAGGGTCTATGTGCCAGAAATCTTGTCTCTCTCCCTCCTCTAACTTCATCAGTTGTTCTAATAAATTATATTTTCCTTACAGGCATTTCCCCACTTATACCCTTAAACAATGTACAGCTATACCATCATCACTGGTACACAGCTAAAGATACTTTTAATTACCTAATAAATTGTGTTAACCACTCTGCTAAAAATTTTAAAATATATAAAATGCATATTTTTCTATTCCTTTTTTTGCTGGATGTTTGATTATTGCTTTCCTCATTAACAATTATGCTTAGAAATTATTCCTATGGAAAAAAAAAAAAAAAGAAAGAAATCCCCAAACCACAAAATTTTTAGGGCTACATCTCGAGCAAACATAAGTTAGGATATGTTGGTATAGGTTCCCTGGTTTCAGCAAACTTCCTACATTTGAAAACTGGCCTTTCATTTGTTTTTACTTTTGGCTTTCTGACAAAATCATTGCTTTACATTTGCTTGAAGTTTCAGAAATTATGTCTTACCTATTGCTATAATTTCCTAACAGTGCAATTTAAGGATTGTGAAACTTGAGGAAGTATCTAGATTATCCTCAAACTATGTAATAAAAACACCACACATGATTACACATGGTTGCCTCAAAGGAAAATACAAATGTATTCTGTCATTGGACTATGTCCTACTATGTCAGTATTGATACAGAGATAAGACTGGGAGTTGTGAGTGTGCAAAGAAAGGGGTATCACGCACATGCTAAGGAAATACCCTTCTATTGCGGCAGTAACTGGGAAATGAAATGATTACATCTGTATCAATCAAGCAGTGTCATAGAAATAAAATCATGGTAATGGACTGTTATCACAGAATCAATGCTGCCTGTTTTGAAATGTCTTCTGCTTCACCTTGTGGCCTCAGCATTTATGTGGCAGCAAAAAGCCATTATCTGTTCTATTTCAGTGACATTTACTCTTTCCTCTCATCTGTTCAAAAGTCCATTCTTTGATGGCTCTGGTATATCATGCTTTTTCATACTTTAGCTACCGTTTTAAGCCATTTGGATGGTTTGGGTCAGAGAGGCCTTTTTTTGCTTTTCTCAAAACATCATCACAGCTGAAATTCTGTTGCTGTTATTACATGATTGCATTTTCCTTACCCAGTTCGAGGCTCCATGAAATTATATTAGTGCATTGCCGTCACTGGATCAGATGCAAAAGCTTTTTCAGAACCAAAACACTGAAGTTCCCCAAAATAAACTGTAAAACATAATGTAAATAAGTGACAAAAGCAGTAGCCTAGTTTTAAGAGTAGTTACTGAAAGGAACAAAAGAACTAAGAACTGCCACTTGTTCACAAATTTCACTCCATCTCATTTACTCCACTAGGATTGTGGGATGGTACTACCGAAAAACAAAACCAAAGTGCAATTATCAGAGACATGGAACAACTTTACACAGAAACTGCGGAGTATACATGCAGTAGTTTGGAGGGACATAGGACATCTGAGAAAAACTGTGTAGGCCAGTTGAAAACCAGCCTTTTACTGTAATCTTCAAGGAAAACATAAGGATTAGTTATAGGTTTGGAGTTCCTTAGACTAATTTTTTACCTTGTAAAAACAGGAGTAAGGAGTAGTGATTTTTCTTTGAACTTGTTAAAGTAAAATAATCCATCCTTCCAACCCAGTTTCTAAAAACCCAGAGAAGCCAGGTATATATCTGCGGTCATTACATATAGATATAGATATTATTCCTTAAACAGAGATCAATATTAAAGCATTGACATCTGCCAAAAAGTTAACTTGAAAGACAATACTATTCTCAAATATTCAGAATAATAATTTAACTATAGTAAAATAACTGTTTTACTAGAATAACTACTAGTAGTAACACATCCAAATTTACACAATTACAGGTGGTTTACAGTGAATATAGACATTTTTTAGACTCTACAATTTTTTTTCTGACACTGGCAAATTGGTTCTATGATTTTTATTATTGAAATTCAAAAGGCTAAGCCTTTGAAGAAGAGGGAAAAAAAGTCTAGGAAAAATAAAAAGGTTGCAATTTACTCAGTGGAAATCTAAAACACCAGGTGCAGAAAAGAGACAAACAGCTTTCAGATTTTTAGCACAATTTCATTGCTAAAACAGGCCTTCAATCAGCACAAAACCCTGCCCCATCATAGAAGATGACAGCATCAACATAGCTGCTGCTCTAGGGAAAGAAGCAAGCAAGGCAGGCTGCCAGGGACTGTTACAGCAGTTTCAGCCACCAGAAAATACCTCCAAGATAACCCCCTTTTGTAAAATAAAAAGTTCCCTAAATGACACAATGTTTATCATCTTGAATTCCTCTTTTGATGCTAATTATAGTAATCAGATAGTTGCCATACCAATAAAATGTTAGAAAGATGAAGAGGCACATCATAGAATGTGATATGCTAGAATTGACGTTATCAGAACAGAAACTTGATTTGCCCACTGCTTGTATGCCTTATGATGTAGTCTTTACCAGCACAAGCAAAATATGATACAAGAGAATGTCAAATCAACACAACTGAAAGGAAGGATTACTAAATAAAACCATACCTTATCTACAATTTATAAAGATTTAAGACAAGAAGCACAATGTTTATTTTCTTTTTTAAGAATAGAAACACATTCCTTTTTCAACTATGAACATTATGAATTATATCTAAGAATACCAAACAAGGACTATGAACATCTCACATATTTTAAAGAACAAGTCAATTATAGATGAGTTTTTTAGCTAATGATTAAAATAAGATAGTGATCTTTTTAACATATCCAAAGATAAAAAAAGTTCTACTGCAGATAGGAAAACAAAAGTGAAGTGAAGTGAAAAGTTAGATAGCATATTAAATGTTAAATAGTCATTAATATAGAATAAGGAACTAAGGCCACAACTAGAACATTGTCTGTCTCCAGAAACCCTGGACCGCGTAGTAGAGGCTAATGACGATGACGATGTCTGTGAGAATGCTGGGCAATATATTTGAAGAAGATACTCATGACTCAGAAAAAGGCAACAAAATGATGCTAATAGTGTAAAACATCATATTCCTAGAACATGAAAGGCCAAGTAAGGCATCACTAGTTTTTGAATACCAACATTAAAAACAGCAGATATGTCATAAAGATTGCCAAATAAGAAGTCTACAGCTCTAGGCTGGCTTCCTACTTGAAATAATACATGAGTTGCACCTAATAAAAGTTTAGAGTAAGGTAAACTTGTCTGATTTGCTAGTTCACAATTTACAAGTGCTCTATAAGTTAGATATTGTTTAAGATGATGTAGTAAGATAGCTGAAAAGGCTATCTTTTTGTATCGTTCCCACCCCTCTCAGTTAGGCAGGCTTTTCTGTAGAGCAGACTGGGTTGTCAAGCGGGGAGAAAGCAGACAGGAAACCTGCTGTGCCAAAGCTCCTGGGACATGGCTCAGAGCAACAAGAGGATTCCTGCATCAGCCAGCAAGCCCTGCGAACTGGCAGAGAGCAAGGAGACCCAGAAACAAGAGGAAAATGAGATAGGAGCAGAAAAAATCTAGAAGGGCACTATCTATCTTTGTTAAAATAGGTCTCAACCAGCTGATGCAAAGTTGGTATGTTTAAAGAGTTTTGATCTAGTTATGAGTTTCTTTCTTTATTATGACATAGCTCTAAAGCTTTTTGGTATCTTTTGGCATCCTCTCTGTAAAGATAAGCCAGGCAATTCCACTCCAAGGATGTGGCCAGCTTAGGATCCCTTTGCAAAATCCAAAAATATTCTTTATATCTGGGTAAAGCTGACCTGACATTACATATATTTTTCTAGGAAGAACTCTGTCTTTCAAAACATTCAGAATACTCAGATGTTCATGTCCTAAGATATTGCACATGTAAAACAACTGATACCTTTCCATTTTATACCAAACAGGTACTGAAATTCATGTTTATTTGTGATACATACACTAAAATACATTTCACACACTGCTGGTCATTATCCATTCACTGAAAGGTCACACTTTTTTTCATTCATTGAAAAGATTTAAATAAACACAAGAAATACATATGCAGAGGATATCAGATAAGAAAATTGTCCTTAGGCTAGGCCATATGGCTTATACCTATAATTTCTTCTTATCTCCCTTCTTCAAGGAAGCATCTGAAGACAAATATTTAATCCCTGTTCCTATCAGAAAGTATCTGCACAGGTTGCTTGGGTAAAACGTTTTCCTGAATCTTAATTACAAGTTATTTTTGCTACAGTTTAAAAAACTCAAAAGATATGTTGAGTACAAGTATCATTGATAGGACTTTCTTCCTGGTTCAAAGATGCTGTTCAGAATGACAAGAGAAATATATATTTAAGTTCATAGAACAAGATACAACATGTTCTACTCTGTAACTAACAACTGATTTGACCTCCCTTATACCAAAACAATTAGCGTACAACAAGATTCTATTAAAAAGTGGCCTTCAGTGTAAGATTTTATGAGCTATTTGCCTGGTCATCAGGATTTTTTAAAAAACATATAAACAGGCAGGCGGAGACACACAGTTACTTATCACTTTATGTATGCTAATATGTCTAATTAAGTCATGACAACAGCTCAAGCAACTTTACAAAGAGCACAAAGTTATCAAAGACTATAACTATAAGCCTTCATGATCTAATACAAGACAGATTACTGTAAGACATAAGAAGCAGGTGGAATGCTGCAGCTCTGCCATATCACTTTCACTCCCACTGTCAATCAGCTTAACAAATAGATAGGGTAATGACTTATTCCTGCAAACACAGTTGTTTTCTTCATTAGATAAATGCTGACTTTGTTTGTTTTTTTTTCCTTTTGGTTTTCCAAACCATGCCTTTCTATTTCCTTTGAATGACCGTGACTGGTTCATAAATCAGCCCATGAAGGTAATGATATCAAAGAATCATCAGGAATTTGAAAAACGTTCATGCATGGGTATAAATGTGCACAAATTCACACAAGCAGACACATTCATATCACATATGTAGACAATGTAGTTTCACCAACTGAAATTTCATATAGTACAGAAACCATTATGATAGTACATCTAATAGCACCCATGGGAACTACTGAATTTGATGTTTAATACAAAGCGGCTTGCTGAAAAATATGATCACTTCCTACTATTTTTCCAAAGGAAGAAAATAAAATTGGAGTCCTTGGAGGGCTGTTTCCTGTATACCGACAGAATCAGTGCTTATTAAAGCACATGCTACTCTTATAAAAGAAGGAATTTTCAGTAAAATATGTAGATATTCTCACATAATACAGCAAAAAATCAGAAGAAGAGGCACTAACAAGGTAGTAGATGCCTGAGGATATGGGTACATTTAAAACAAATTAACCACATCTGTACAATTTTTGTCTCCTACCTGCCTGATGAAATCAGCTGCTCATTCATCCATTCCCATGAGAGGTCTTTTAACATTTCAAATCACTAAAGAGCTTCATATCACCTTTTTCATCCAGAAAAGTTCCCAATTGCTAAACATTTTCTTCAAAACAGTACACAAAATAATAATAAAAAAATGCATACTCCCTCTCCCGGGAACATAGTAAGAGGTTTTAATATAAAAAACAATTTAAGTAGTGTGATTTTACAACCTTGTAGAACTAGATTACATAGAATGAAATGTAAAATCCCAAAGGAACCAGAATTTTCTAGTTTCTAATCAAGGGAGAAAATATCTTTTACCCCTGCAGGAGCACAAGTTCATGGACTTTAAAGTCACCGGGTCTTTTTTTCCTTCTTCTTCTTCTTTACTTGTGCAGTGATTAATCTTAGTAAATTCTGGAGAATGATATGTGTATTTTCATGCTTCTTGCTGCTCAGATCAAAAACAACTAGGCACCTCTATTTTCAGTCATTAACGTATGAAATACAGTTCAAATTAGATTAAAACAAGTAGTAGACCTTTATAATAATCAAAATTAAGCCCTAAAACTTTTGAAGTTGTGAAGAGCTTTTGATACTCAAAAAATAAAAAAATCAGGATAAGCATGTTTTGAAGTTTAACATGCAGAATAAGTACATTGGTGCAAGGAAAAAGTTGATTACTGCCCTTAAGTTTTTACTCCAGGAACCATGAGCAAACCCATGCTTCATCAAGGTTAATATCTCAGACTTCCTTGATTTTTAACAATACCTCTCTTCTTCATAAAATTTCTGAAGCTACATCCCTTTCCACTCATATTAATGTATCTTTCCATAATTTCAGATTACAGGTATTTCATTACAGAATGCAAATGTGCAATGTTTTCAGATTTCAAGGGTAAATGCAGCCCTAACATTCCACTACGAGCATTGCATCCCCCTCACTCACTGTGCAATGTCATCATAACCTTACTACTAACATTAACATTCATTAGATTTCCACAAGTTCCACAATCCATTAATAGATGTTAGTTCTGATGTGTGTCATCCTCTTTCAGCCCATACAAATTCTGCTAAGAACAATGAAACTGTGTGCATCTTTCTTCATGTTAGTCCATATAGAGCGTGAATTTTTGATGGCAATTTTAATTCCACCTTTTAACAGGATAATCTGTCCTGAACAGTTTAATCTCCAAATATCTTAATAATATAATCATACCACATTTCATGTATATTTTCTAAAAGTTGCTGAGTAGAGAGAAAACTATTTAAAAAAAAGATTAAATCAATCTGATAAATTACTCGGAATTATCATAACCTTGATTTAGGGAAACATACAAAATCAATGTCATGTCATATATGAGTATGAAATCAGTCTTGAATAAGACACATGATGATACAAAGGAGGAGCTATGGACTGTCAAATGTACCAAAACACAAAGACAATTCCATGATCTACCATCCTCAAAATCACAAAAAAGCTGATAACCAGGTGTCCCCAATATTCATACATCAGAATTTTGGTGGCTCTTTTTTCACTGGTCACATTACCTCCAAATGCCATGCCCATACTTTTTGCTTTCTGATACTCTCTCTTGTTGCAGTTTCAGTAAATATTGTTTTAACAGCCTATTGTTGTCTGGATCTCTAACAGCACTAGTTTTCCCTGCTTTTCTTTTTCTTTTTTTCTTTTTTTTTTTTGGGGGGGGGGGAGTGGGGGGCTTTGTCTATGGAGGATGGTTGTCTTTGGAGGAAAAAAAGTCAGAAGGTTGAAGCAAAGTATGCTTGATACTTACGTTTCACTAATCTGCTTTTCTGAAATAAGAGAGACAAGACCACCCAGTTTCACTTGAGTATGATATGTGTTATTTTTCCCCCAAAGTATCTTCATTTCTCTGTTTCTCCAACTTTTTAAAGATTTCTTAATGAATGAGTAAGACAGCAACAGCTGTCTAGTGAGTACATTTAACGATACCATTTCTGGTTGCTGTGGAAAGCTGATTGTTTCACTTTACTTCTGTCTGAAACTTTGGTCTCTCCTTTACGGTTGATATCTCACAACCAATCCCAATTCCTTGAATTACAAGTCTAACTTAATTATAAAGGAATTAATTCCAATGTACCTTTTATTTAGTAGCAATTGATTTCATTACTTGATATCACATAAAGGTAAATCATCTTTTCCCAAAATGTGCTCCTTCCCATTCCTGTGTCATGAGGAGGTTTTACCATAGTCTCATGTGTTCTCCTGATTATAATCTATTTTAATCTATGATTTACAGCGAAGCTTTTTCACAACAGGTTGATCATCTTTTTGGTATTATTCAGATACTTTCTTGTGTAGCAAGCTTCATGGCAGCTTTAATGTTCATGGAGAAGCTTTTTACTGCTGATGGTTGGTAGCAATAGCTACTACCCAAGATATCTTGGCACTTTAACGTATGCCCAAGGATGACATGCAACATTAAAATATCTTTATTCATTTCTTCTGTCATATATAATTTCCATCATATCAAAAAAATAATGAATAGAGCTTTATATTAGATTTCCCTTTACTTTCAAAGTTGCAGCCAGGTAACTCTTCTAACCACCACTGTGCTGTAACATCCAGCCTTGCAGAAGTGAAAACGTAGGTTAGCGAATTGTTATGGTTATAAGGCATGAAGAATTGCAGAGGGAGAGGTGACATTTGTCAGTTATGGCCTATTTCAAAGGCAGAAGCTCCAGCTTTCCTGGATGAAGGTAATAATACTTTTTAGCTGCACTTAATGTTCCTGACACATAACCAGATACTCTTTAGCTTACTTTTATAAACACATCTCCTTATGGTGAGAGATATTGAAGATAAATTGCAGTGATGAAAGGCTATAAATCCTGCTTGCTCCAAGTGACAGAACAGATGGTTTTACTCTTACTCAGACTCTACTGGACTCTGTAGAAGGCAACCACAGCAGCAATGGAGACTTGAATTTAGAGAAACCAAAGCAAATTAGGAAGACCAGCATACCCATCAGGCCACTTCTAATGTTCCCAGCCTTAGCTACCTGCCAATATCTGAACATCTACCTTCCTTTCAAGTGTATGGTATTTACCATAGAAATAGTCAGACTGTCATGGCTTTCAAATGAAAAGGGACTTCAGTCCATCCTTAATGAAAAATATGTGTTCTAATAAGAATTTTCAGAAAAAATTTCACAAGAGAAAACTTCATAAGATGTGTCTTATCAAGGCCTATCCTTGGGAAATTATCATTTTCTCAGTGACTTGAGACCTCACCTAACTGTAATTTACTGCTTATCCAACAGCCAAATATACATCTCCTTATAAATTAAATGCATTGTCAGGTTTGTCTCTCTACTATAGAGTTTGAAAGACACCAAACCCAATTTTCGGATCCTTACGTCACAGTCACTGGTGTTCTCCTTCAGGGCAGTCCTTGTTCCACAGCACCTGATGGCCAATATTTCTTTTTTTGCCCACCTCTGGAAGGGTTTCATAATCATTTCACTGTCAGATGTCCTTTCCATAAAAAGGATATATATATATATGTATATAATCCTTAGTCAAACTCTTCTTCCCAGAACTGCTCCTCTTACGTGTTTGGACTGCTAACCTTAATATGTTAATTTTTGCATTTATGCCTTAATTTCATCAGCTGTGGTCTCTAGTTCATTTATCTCATTCATGTAAAGAATTAAATTTTGAGCCATTTTTTTCCCCTTGAGAAAAGCTCCTGCTGCTTCAGTTACTAATATGACTTCAGCATATAGTGGTTTCAAAGGACAGCACATTCCATTCTCCACTTTGTTCTCCAACTTCTGTTATTACTCTGCTTTATATTTCTCAGAATTGTTCAGGTAACACCAACTTGCTAAAATTATTTTTCATCTATAAATTAATTCTGTATTTTTGTATTTCCAACAGGGCCAAAAAAAGCATAGCTGATACAAAAAGAGTATCACACTTTAGGCAAGAACATACTTCTGAAGCAAACTGCTCTTTCTGTTCCCATTCAGGACTTCTAACTAATAAATCCTGAGGTGGTTCTTTTGGCTCTTGTTCTGTTCTTGATAGCCGCCTGTAAAGTCTATTTTTAGGAAAAAGATGCAAATAAGACCTCAAGATGTGCATCACTTTTGGGCAAGCTGAGCTCAGTTTTCCCTTTCAAGTCAGTCCCAAGACTCAGTTCTGGGCAAAATACAGCTTCCACAATCTCTTCCTCAGCATACCTTTTTAAATCATACATTTGATTTAATGAGCTAAACTGATTATGTTTACCCTGTCCCCATGATAGGTATTTTGAGAGAGTTTGAGGGGTTTTATTGGTGGGGTTTTTTTTTAATACTTGAGTCCTGCTTTCCATAGCGATAATGACATTTTTAGAGGGATTCGGCTCTATTTTTCTCGGAAGCTGCATTAAAAGCAGCTTTAAATGTTTTCAGTTCACCAACTCTAAGTAGCTCCAACCTGCTTGCTGTGATTTCTCCTCCACTCCACCCCTATTCCATTGTAGTGAAAATGAAGTAGACAATTCAACATTTTAACTCCAGCATGGTAAGCAATTTCTGATCCTCCAACTTTACAGATTTTCACTATTTAAGTGACTTGTTTACATATTTGATTAAAGCCAACTCTGCTACAATCTGTTCTAGAAGCACCTAGAATCACAGGCATCTCTTAATTGCTCATTGCCTGGCCTGTATGAAGGTCCTCCAACCTCCATATGAAATTCTTCTGGTTTACCTCCCTCCCAGTCACTGTACTTGCACAACCTCCCTGGCTTGGACAGCGTACAATAGCTTGCAGAGAGAGGTAAGATCTCTGAAATTCATTCTTTCCCTTGAGACATTTCCAATACTATGCATGATTTTAAAATGAAGGTCAACATGAAAGCAAAGCACTTCACAGAATTTGCATAGGCCCAGCACAGTCCAATTGTCCTACAAGGGCACTGCAAAGTCTCTCCTTAAAAGCTGTCCTCCTTTACTTGTGCTACAGCATTTTAGGTCTGTATGGGAAAGTGCAGAAGAATGTTGAGGAGATAGACGATGGAAGCTAGTCAGACTGTTCCGTGGGAAAAGGAGCATCAACAGGGCATGCTGACCCATAGTCACGTAGTTGAGCCTGTGCCAGGGTCGTGCTGCACCTGGGCTTTGAATCGAGAATAACAATGAGCTCAACAAGCTTACTGCGCATGTGTATGGTACATAAAAGCTTCATCTAGTGCCCCCCCCCCCGGTGTTCCTCACCCTGGACTGATGCTCAGTGGTGCCAGGGATCCCCCGCTCCATTATTGCCTCGACCGGGAAAATGCCGGAGAACCCCCGTTCAGACGCAGAGGTAATAAATGCTCCATATCGACTGTCGTATGCCTTGTGTTTGTGTATCCGTCCCTGCTGGGAGTCCAGGCGGTGCCCCCGCCTCACCCTTACAAGGTCCTTCAAAACAAAACAAAAAAACCCAAGCAAAACCCCACCAACTGAAGGACTCCTTGTACATAGAGCTTGAAGGGCTAGGGGTGGGTGAAAGGAAAGTGACTTCGAGCTCGGTGAGAGTTAGAAAGCCTGCTTCATATGGAAGTGAAAAGGTTTTTGATCAGCTCCTGGAGGCATCCAAGTTGTACCATCACGGAAGTCTTGCCTCCAGCTTAGTTCCTGCAGGAGGCATTGCCTCTCGTATTCCCTCAGGATAGTTACACCTTGCCTCCATGGGAAACGATGGCTCTGGGCCTCTAGCAAGCACAACTTCCCTTGAGGACAAGCAGAGGCTCTCACAGTGGCCACTAGCCTGCACAGGGCAAGAGACCAATCTCTGCCACTGTGAGAAGGCTCTGCATGAAGCTGCAAGTCTTATGCCTTCAAGAACTCTCTAGGAGCTATTGCCTTCGTAGAGACAAGACAACACTAATCATATAATCAATAATACAACAGACAGTGGCTCCTGTCCCCTGCTGTGCACTGGTTTTTGCGAAGGTTAAAATTAACAGGAGCGAAGAATCATTGATCACATAGAGTAGAGTATCTTTAATAGCTGCCTGGCACACTCTTGCTTTTGTGCAAGGTGACAGTTCCTGAGCCAACCTGTTCCTCAGTCACAATGTGTTAGCGCTCATAACACAGAAAAAGCAACAGAAGGGCATCTTCCCCAGCCTGAACATTGGGTTCAGACTCAGCACTTCAACTACAAGTATTTCACACACAGTTTAGTCTCAGCAATGGTCACATCCTTCATCTCGATGAAAGGCCAAACTCTGCTGAAGCCCATGAAATATTTGCCTTCCAGAAGAATAATAGCAGTGACAGAATTTTTATGAATATATTTGAAAGTGCCGTCCCAGCTTTACAAACACAAAATGACAGCAGAGACTTAAGAGAAAAGTAACTATCTGCTTTTAGCCTTAGGACTGTTTGGTGAGGAAACTGAGGGCACGACAAAGCAAGTTGTGATCTGAGGAAGACAGTGATACAGAACAAGACATGCATAGTGAGGTTAACTTCAAAAAATTTAATACATAAAGGATACAAACCTCCCTCCTCAAAAAGAATATTTGCAATAAGTGGATCTGGAACACATTCAGCCTTGAAATTCAGTGATATAAAGCCACTGCTATTCCAGCTATCCAGGGGAATAGAAAATCAAGTTTTTACTTTTAGAAAATAATTAATGCATCTGCTCATACATTCACAATTTTACCTTGTTCCCTGTACCTTGCATTTCATATTGGTTGATTTAGACCTTCAGAGAACTTAATTGACAGAAAATCTGAGGCTCTGTTGATCTGGCAAAGTATCTAGCCTTTTCCTCAAAGAAAAAGCATGGAAAATTTAAAGTAACCAACTGATTAGTAATTTAAGTGAAGTTAAAGGAATATGCAGCAAAGAGTTGATTCTGAAGGAAGTGGGGATTGCTACTCTAGTGATTCTTCCTGAATTACATTTACCCATTACCAGCTTAAGATGTGTCCCAAAGAGTCATGTTGCTATACTCTCTGTAAAGTGTCTGACATGCCCAGTGTGCAGCCTAAAAATAACAGTGAACGGGGATAAATGAGGGTAGCATTCTTTTTTCTAAGCAAGGCAGTGATGGGGCATGCAGACTATTGTAACTCCACTAAAATATTGATGCCAACCCCAGCTAAAAAGGTTACCATTACAGTGTCATTGTTAGTATTATAAATGAAGGAAGTTTTCAGCAGAAACAAAGAACTGACAGAATCTGGCACTGTAGTATATTTATAAATAAAAATACAGAAACTTTTTTTCACTATTTCTATCTGTTAAACTTTCTTTAAAGGTTTTCATTGCCAAAAGAAAAAAACAAAAGAAAAAAGAAAAAACCTTTGAAAGCTCAGAAGATAATGTCCCAGTAGGATAATTAGTATAGTACCCAGGAATTCAGTAGCAATTCTTTCTAGACCTCACAGAGATTTAGGTACACAAGGTGCCACAAACAGTGGTTCTTTGGAAGACCTCTAAGGTCAAACATATAAAAGAGAAGCTTCCCCTAAAGTAGTTATGGTACATTATATACCACTATAGCAATAAGGCATTAACTGATTAACTGAGTTAACTAAGTTAACTCATTAACTGAGTTTAAAAAACCTTTATTTTTGAAACCAACATTCACAGGTAGTTTTCTATGGAAACAACTCTCTGCAGTAGTCTTCTTTGAGTTAGGATAGCAGGACTTGGTCCATAATGTAAAGAAACCATTAAAAAGCACCATACGGCTCACTTCCGCTACTGTACTCATGTGTCATCATCAGGAGGATGTCGATAGCCCACTACAACATACACATATTTTTCAATGATACCCTCTCCACGTAAGCTAAGATTTGTCCAGAAACACTGAAAATCATTCAGATACATGCCCAAAGAAAATTCAAATTGTCAAGCAATGCATATGTATTCTCCCTACAATCTCTGTACAATTTCTGTGTGACGCAAAAATAATCACATCTGGCAACACAGATAAATTTGCACCTTTTTTAACAGGGAGACAGAACTGTGTGTTCCACTAAGCACTTGCACCCACTCATGTTTCCTGCTAGTGATCGGGATGCTTATGAAAAGTCTTGCAGTATTGTTACTCTAACATTATGACATCATATTTAGATATTATTGTTTCAGCATATTGATATCTGTGTACTTCAGGGCCTCCTAATCTGTAGGTTTATCAAATTATTTCAACATTGCTAAGATATTTATATCTAGAAGCCATTTGATTTTCAAGAGTGACATATTTCTTTCTAAGAAAAACTAAAAACAAATTCCCCAGCAACACACAACATAGAGCATTACACATTTAGATATGTCATCTACTGCAATAGATATACTGTAAATTTGTCCTTCAGCATATTTTAAACATGACAATTCTAAGTTTACTTCCTTTTAAGCATTCTACAAATTCTACTTCTGAAATCTTTAAAAAAAAAAAAAAAAAAAGGAAGGAAGAAAAAAAGAAAGAAAGAAAGCTTCCTTAAAAGTGAACCATGGCCAGAAAATGCATAGATTTTCCATTCAAAGCCAGTATAAAAAAATCCTCACCGTAACGCAATTGCAAATGCTAATTGCATTTCAGTAAATTGCTTTACATTCATCAAACAACAATCAATGGAAGACACTGCTGTCGTCTTTTATTGTAGTGATGCTGTTCTTGGCTATATAGATAAGGTAGTGTCAGACAGTTATAACCTTCCCCCTTCTTATTTTTGGGTGCTTATAACTTCACAATAAAAAATTTATACTGAAATTTACCAACTCAGACCAAGAGTTTTTCTTTTTAATTGAAAAATGTGCTGAAGTATATATTTCAGAGAGATAAAGGAAGACTAAGACAAATATTCCAATTCAAATGCCTGACATAAACTTCTTCAATCTATCATTAGATGGGAATAAGTTATTCTAGTCTCAAAATTTCAAAGGTACAGCTCCTCCAGAGCTCCTGTGAATATATTATCCTTCTATTCTAAATGTGCTTTTTATGTTGCTTTTTGAGTAAAACAACATAAATAATGGTGATTTAAAGGTTGTATTTTGAGCTGCTGACCACATCAGATCATTATGTTGTGTTAAAATTTAGCATCTATATGTGTACATATATGTTGTGACTCTTTCCTCCCACTTTTGCCAAAATAAATTCTCATAGTTACTAGGACATTCAAAGAACACAAAAGTCCAAAGGAAATGTTTTTTACTACTTGAAGCACAAAATATACACATACAGGGTTGTAAAGACAGGGCAAGTAAAGCATGAATAGGGAGACTGAAGAGCCTGGATACCTACAAACAGTGACAAAAAATATCCTAAAGTACCTCACAAGAGTAAATATGCAGGAAAGAGATTTGACTTGCAGTATTTTGTTGTTGTTGCTTGGATCTTTAAGACTTTCTTCCTCTGTCAAATAGTGACTACATTAGCCTGCAAAGCACCACTCTGGGGATGTGAGACAACTGGCCTATCTCCCGAGCTGTGGTGTCTCATGCAACTGAGCCAACCAAATGGCTCTGTATCATAGGACACCATGGAGTCCTGTGTCTACCCTCCTTTTTGTCCTCCTTCTCCTCCTGGTACCTCATCAAATTTTGTGGTTGATCAAGACTTATTATAAAGTGCCTGAACTCTGTCCATCCACCCTCCCAAATCATCATGTTTCCGGGTGCAATTTTCTGCTGTTTCACCTCCAGACTCAGGAAGGGACCTGGCAGCTTTTGAATCAGGACAACTCATAGGGTAGGACAGCACAACCAGGAGTGAGAAGAAAGATTTGCTTTCAGTGACAGTAAGTCATTTAGTCAGCTGAACAACATGACAGCTAGTGCCAGATCACTGTCCCTCATGACACCCTTCCATAAGAAGTCTGAAAAGTCAGAATTTTTCTTCCAAATCCTGTTTATACTCAATGGATTAAAACACAGCAGCTTGAGGGTCAAAACAGCAACAGTAGTTCAACCAAGCTTGTGGAGGGAAGACAGGTTGTTACCTCAAATTCAGGAACGCTCAAGAACACCAAGGAGTTGAAGTGAAGACAACAATACCTATAGTCATGCACAAGTAGCACAGATAGGGTGGAAGAACTGAAAATTCTAGAGGAAAGAAAAAAATGCAGCTTCTAAAATGTCAGATGCCATGTTCTTTAATTAGATCCTAAAATGAAAAAGAAAACTGCAAAAAACAGAGTTTAAAAACCCTATCATGCAATCTGAGTTCCCTTTCTACTCACAATAACATTACACATTGTATTTTGAGCCACCTTGAGCATCTGAAGGGAAGATGTCTTGCGCGCACAATTTTTATGCCTCTATCTCTCACCACATTGTGCCAGTTCATGTCCCAGTCTGACAATGCACTGATTCAAGCTGTTAAATTAAAAATAATAATACCAACTTGGAAAATCAAAGTATATTGTTTTCTACAAAGGCAGAGTGAGTCAAACTGGCCCAGCAAGGGTGTAATAAGTTCCAGAGCAGACAAGAAGGAAGGACCATGAGGTGTAGGATCTGAGAGAATGGGACAGAGAAGCAACACCTATCCCTTAAGTAGCTTTGAATTATTAGATAAATTCAATTTTAATCAGTAACTCTCACTCTGGAGTAGATTTATTGGATTTAACTGCTCACACAAGCAAAATTATACATGTTGTCCTGATTTGGCAAAATATTTAGAAAGCATGCATTTATTTGAATTGCACATGTGTTTAAAAATATGCACTTTTAAAAGCTTATTTCTTATAATTTTTTAAACTCTGGTTCTCTGATGAAAACTTACTAGTTGCACTATTTTATGGTTAGATTGTGGAAAATGAAGACAAAACTAATAAGAAATTAAAATTAATGGGCAAAGCTTACTAAATACTTTCCCTCTGACTTACTCTCCAGAGCAAGAAATTGGATTTCTGTATAGAAAAAACTCAATTTATACTTTCTTTTCTAAGTTTATGTTCTAGTATATTGTATTTCAAAATATAAGCTTCTATTGTTGGCTTTCAATTACATTTTTGCTATGAATTTCCTGACTTTCATGTTTTAAAATATGCTTTCTGTTAGCATAGACAATTATAAAGTCCAGTCCTTACACTTCTGCACAGCTTACGTAGAGTTAGTAGACAGTAGAATTAGCCATAAAATACAGCCTTCATGTTTACATATGTAATGTTCTCTCTGATCTAGTAGAAAGAAAATAGTAAAACACATACTACTACAGCTATTCTGGCATTTATAAGCTGACAAGTGATATCAACTTAGTTCAATTTATGAAATAAGATGCTACAATATATAGTGAAATACACAATCTAATGCACATTTCTCTGTAGGAACTCTAATCCTGTCAGCCGAGAATTATTCGCTATAGGAACACTTCCTAACGGCACATTTGCACTATAAACTCTCACTTTAATTAAGAAAATAAAATATTCTCATTTCCCTATCATTTATTTACTCATTTCTAAATGGTTCCTTTTGCACCTCACCATTCCCATTATTAAAATAATGCACAATTCCCAAAACACGGGTCTTAAATGACTCCCTGTACACATCCTCACAAGGAAATAGTCTGGAACTCAAAACGCTCTCTTGGCGTTAATCCAGTACTTGAAACTACTAGATGCTGAGAAAACTAGCCCTTACTTTAGCAAAATATTTAGCAGTATGCTGGACTTAAAGCATGCAAGTGCTCTCACTGAGGTTAAATTAAGCACATTCTTAAACAGTGCTAGTCACGGTCTACAGTACTTAATCATCACACAAAACTCCTGCTATCCACTGCAGGTCATTCACTTCCTACTATAACACTATGAGGACTCATTTACAAAAATGTCGTGCATTATCTAAGCTGTGAAGCTCTCTTTGTGCATCACAGGTATCTAGGCTTAAAATTCTCACAGAATTCACTGCTTCATGTTACAGAGTGCTATTCTTTATAAATTTTGCTCTCATTGAGCAAAGAGAGGAGGATAGCTATTAAAGTACAGCTGTAAAAAAGGTTCTCGTAATGAAAGAACTATGAAGATTTGTTTTTATAGAACTGATTCAATGAGTGGCACCAGTAAGTCACAGCATCATTGGTTAACAACCTTCAGTTTAAACTTCTTTTCCCAGGGTCTTCCACATGCATTTTAGGCAGGGCAAGTTTATAGGTACAGAAAGAATCAGTTTCAGAACCTTATGCTATATATGTATATCCCTCAAATATGCAGTAGGGAAAACTGCTTGCATACAGAGTGACACACGTAGGTAGAAGAATAGAAGTGCATGTGGACTTTGACTGAAGATGGTTATCTGCTTCTGTCTAGGGGTTATTTCTCCAGCCCAGAACTCTGAAGGGAGAAATCACCCCAGTATACTTCATGTACTTCAAAGCCAGATGCAGCCAAGCCAGCCCAGATAATTTTAAACTGCAGAGCATCTTCAGTGAACCCAGATGAATTTGGAAGACAGCACGTATTCCTATATTAATTTCAAAGGCTCTTTAGTGGCGTTATGTGGCAAATTCAGGTAATTTAAAATTTAGCACTAACTATTACAGAGCATGGCCCTGACCATCGTTAACACTCTCAAAGTGCGGGATGGAAAAGAGCAGTTTGAAATAAGGCTGAATTAAAAGGAAAACAACATGATCTCCTTTAAAAACTAGTGATCAGCTAACAAGATATGGGCAGCCCAGAAACGAGCATCGTACCATTGAAGAAATTGCCCAGAGCAAGCAACACAGTTAAAACTCATTCCAAAAGTGACCCACGGATGAGAAGTGGGAGCGAGAGTGTCACGGTCGTTGCTAGCACAAGTAATGCCAGAGCTGTTGTTATGCAGTCAGCGTTTTAAGGCTGTGATCTGACTGCACAGTGTGTTTGATGTACACTCCTGTGCTGACATAAAAATGTGGGGCTGGCTGACAAATCACCGCCATCTGCTGCTGCCAGAGCAAGATCCAGCCTGAGAGAGCTGCCATCAGTTCCTGGGCCTTGCAGAGTTTTGGAGCACCCAATTCCAGGCGTTTTCTCTAGAAACATTCTGTGAATCATCAGTCTTTCCCACAAGCCCATTTGAGTATCTAGATGTGAAGATATTGCATACGCCAGCACTGATAAACATTATATTTTCTCTGTTGTCTTTGAGGTTTGTATGAAACTCAGCTGGATAACAGTTATCCACCCTAAGCTGCCTCGGACCTAACACATGGGATACTTTGTGAGCTGTCTATTCTTAATTTTCTTCTCTGGGTTTTTGGATATATGTCCACCTGTAACTTTGTAGAATTTCTTTCACTAGCAATTAACAAACATTTCTGGTAGCCATTCCTACCCTTGTGCTGCTTGGTTCATACCTCAAGAAGAATCTTGGTGATGCTCACATGTTTTTCCATCCACACATGTTCTTTACGGGTTGCCTATCTTCAAAAATTACATAGTCTCCAGTATTTTAATGGCATATAGTCCAAGAACATGTGCTGAGTTAATTATTTTTGCACCCATAGTTCCAGTTGAAAGAATAGAGGTAACCTTAATATTCTGTATAGACTATCCTAATTGGGTCTACTGGCCACCACTTCCCAGGTCATCACTCTCAAACTAACAGTGAAGTTGTTGTCTGATCTAGGCAAAACAAGTCAGTGGTCACAATTTGGTCCCTAGCTGGGAAAGTATCAACATCAGAACTGGAAGGCATATTGACTTTTTCAGTGGCAAAGCCACGGACTGCACAGGGCCAGAGAACGCACACCTTTCATCTTTCCCTGCAGAAATAAGGCTGTTGTGTGACATAGGAATCGTTGGCACCACTTCCGACTAAACAGGTCTGTTGTTTTCTGGCTAAACCGAGTGGATGAAGGCCAGGACTCTCCATACGTCACCTTTTATGAATAGTAAATCTAAAATGATTTATAAATTAATGCATTCCCTCCCTCCTCCCCACACTTTGTAAGTAATTGCAGCTTTTGACTTATCTGTGTGAGAGATGAATTAAAGCTAGAGAGAGTTTGATGCTAGAGGAAAATAAACCAAGTGGATGATAATAAAAGCAAAAAGGGGCAAATATAACATCAGCTCTGTTGATCATGAGAAAAAAGGCAAGCCTCTAAAGAATAATTCTTCATGCAGTGAAAGGATGTCATCGAGGGGGAACGTGGGAGCTGAGGTGTGCGAACGTAGCAATGCTGTGTTTAAAGTCTGCTCCCCCCAACTCCGAGACGCGGCTCCCCGGTCCCACGGCTCCCTCCTCTGCCCAGGGGCTCTCGTCTCTGATTGCAGGCACAGGCGGACCTGCGCAGCCCAGAAACAGCCGTGGGGGACCAACGAGGAAACAGCAGGCTGAGAATTCAGTCAGAAACCTGTCATCTGGAAAGCGCCGAGTGCACTGCCTTGTCTGCCACACCATCTGAAGGCTCTGCCGTGGGAAGAGGCGCCTGCATTTAATATTGCAACTAACCTTTGGAGAAAGGGGCAAATAGGTTATGCTCCCCTCGTTTCAAATTCATTTAGATATCCAATTTAATATTAAAATGAAGCAACACACACTGTATTTTATGTATGCATGTATATATAAATAAATGCCAGGAAACAAAACAATTATTCATAACATTGAGTTCCACAACCATAATTACAATATCAAAGTCAAGCAGAAGCTCTTTAAAAAAAAACAAGAGTTTTGATGAATAAAATTAACCTGTATATCATTACTTCTAAAGTCAAATTTTACAATTAACTTGTCGGTGTTTTATACAAAATTATTATAATATAGCACTGCTTTTAGAGAAACAGTACTATAATAAATCATAGTGTGAAGACATACCTGAGATTATAATCAACACCCAGCTACCTTGTTTCCCAGCAAAGCTGTATTATTGCAGAGAAATTAAAAACCAAATCTCCATTTTGATGTCTGTCCACAAAAGCACAATATATATGGGCCTTCACCCTTGATGAAGCAGTATTTAATTAAAAATAGTCCCAAGAGCTGCACACAGCCATGCTGGTAACAGAAACACAATGCAGACAAAAAGAGATGAGGAGAGCATTCTTTGGGGGATTGGTGTGGGTTTTTTTTCAGACAAAATGAAAAACACAGTATTTGAACTCCGAATCTCTGCTACCTTTCAATGCCTTTATTTTTGTGATGAAACAATACAAGGAAGAGGGGCTGTTTAGTTCATAAAAAGCCAAGGTGAGACGTGAGAACAGACAAAACTATGTAAAAGGCAAGCAAGAGAATTAATTGTTCAAGAGGTAAGGCAGGCTTTAACTGCAGCAAGGGAGACTGGAGTTGCATGGTCATATGCACATACAAAAACACACTTTATATACATATACGTACACACACATATGTATATAAAATGTGTGTTTGTACACATCTTACTAATGAACATGCTGAAGTATTGGAATAGATTGCTTGCAAACGTCCCCATCATCACAGGCTTTTAAGATCCTGAAAGTGAGATAGCTATGATCCTTTCCAGTGACAGAAGAATGGACTAGGTGAGCTTTACTCCCTTTTCTCTACGACTGCATGCAACTAAAAAATGTTTTCCAGTTAGAATGGCACTGCCTTCCACTTCTCAGCGGTGCATCTGATGACAAAGAGCAAGATCCTACAGAATCAGCCCTCATACAAGGCATAAAGGGATGCAGATATCCCAATCAGTTTGCAATCCTCTGATCATTGCATCTACCAGTGAACAAAACTTGTTAATAACATAAATCTTTAGCTTAGATGACAAGGGAATCCCAAGCTTTACTTCTGGAGCAGCACAAAGAGACTGTGTTAGGGGGCAGGCTCTTGGCTAACTTCTGTGTGTAAGAAAGGAAGGAGCAGGAGGAGGAAAGGGTGTGTGTGGGGGGGGAATCAACAAAACAGCCATTCATTAAAATATTGTAAGTAAATGGCAAAATTAATACAGAAGTTATTAAAATGTCACTGGGATAAAGCATGATGAAATGGGAGGTTGCTGCTTCCCAGCATGTTCATGAATGATTAAAACCCTGGAAGCACATTCAGACAAAAGCCCTTTTTACGCAATCAACATGGGCAAAAAGTATATGGGAGAAAAAGTTGTTTGGAAGACCTCAAATTCCCATCTCCAAATTCGTAAGCACTACTCCAAATAGTCATTTTTAAGTATTTCTTAATTATCAAGAAAGAAAACAACACAAAGAATTATGACAACTTTATCAGCAGGGTGTGACCAGTGATTAACTGAAAAGGATTCCCGTAAGATTAGAACTAAAATCTGAGATGTCTGAGGCAATGCCAAAAGCTTGTCCATGATGTGTTCTACAAGACTGGTACATTCCTTGCTTGCCCAATAAAAACGACTTCTTCAGTGTACTGGCAGCAGCAATGCCAGAGATTCTTCACCACACAAAAAAAAATAAAAATAAAAAAAAATTGCCATAGGATTTTTTCCCTTTAGTAGGGTTTAAAACTGATGGAAAAGAAAAATCTTTTAAGAGTGAAAACACACTCTGTTGCAGAATTGGAAGGTAATAAGCTTTAGCTCCAGTTGCAATTACCAATGCAGACTACACACATAAATTCTGTCTGTCTTATGAAACACAAAACAAGAAAATGCATTTTGAGTATATTCCTTAATAGAACCGTAATATGAATTTGGTCCAAAGATTTTTTGATTCAGACAGTATCTCTGCAACTTTTAGCATATATCATGGATTTAGTCTTCTCCTCTGTTATAATAAAGAGGCCCACAGTTTATAACTCTGCAATTCTCCAACAGAGTAAAGCCCATTAATCAAAATGGTATTTTGATGGGTTCTGCAAATAAATAGAAATACAGCTATGCTGGGTATGGCTATGGTGCACAAAAACCTGTGCCCAAAACAGCTGGAGTGAAGCATTACTCATTTACAGTCTCCAATCATATTCAGAATCTAAGATGGAAATCTGATGTTTGTTAATTGCTTCAAGTATCTGATTCCGTTTTTCAAAATCCTGTAGTATAACATTGAAAGCATTGGAACCATTTCACATCTATAATGTTCTTTGAAGTGAAATTTTTAGTATCACTTGCCTAGTGTAGCAGAAATATACCTGAGATAAAAGATACATGGATGACTTTAAAATGTGTTTAGTAACAATTTTTGGTCTTATTTTTCTAAAAAATAAAAAGGCAAACCCCATGGGTAAAATTTGGCCTATTTCTCATGCATAAAACCTGACAGGCAAGAGAAGCAGTATGCTTCCTCTGCACAGGAAGGGCTAGGATTAGTCTCCTGGGGCTCCTGCTGTACACGTACAATGATCTGGGGGTAAGCTCGAGTCTGGATCACCCGATCTCAACAGGGACGTTGCAAGGATAAATTCGCTTGTGTGTCTGAAGTCTCAGATGTTAACATGAGAAACTTTAATTACCTTAAGAGGTAAATAGTAGGAGTCTTGAGTCCTGATGGAAATAGCTAGGGCATTAGCTTCTGTTAACTAAGCAGGCAAGCTTAAAACCCCCATAGAAATAATTTGTGTTCTTGAGAAAATTTAGAAATCAAATATTACATAGACATAAGAACCAAGCAATGTTTTCATAACAGCTGCAGAAACTAGACCTCACCTCCAGCACAGGAAGTTTTGGTGTTTGTAACAAAATTGTTTTACTCTTGCTCTCCCTGCTAGAAATTATTGCAATAGGTATTGATTGTACTCACTTCATACATTTTTAGTGCAGCTTGGATAAATATACTTGCCTTAAATTACTCTGAATAGTGGAAGTTCTGCATATCACGGTTCCATTAACAAAGAACTTAATTCTCCTCCTACTAAAATCATGGTATTTTTCCCCTAACACTTTCAGAAATACTGAAGAAAGGTTCAAAATAGTCTAACTCCTAGATTAACTGTTAAAAATCTTTCTTTAAAAATATATTTAACATGTGGCATCTTCTGATCTTTTAACAAGGTAGAAGACTATCATCAGAGGCTGATCTTTATAAGCATCTTACCCACTTCATTCTTTGTAACCAGGTCCTCTGAAACTCTGGTGAACCATCCAGTAAGCTGCAACCTTAAACTGAACTGTTAAACAACTTCTCTTTTTAATACTTTTTTTTTTTCCACTTCTAATAGCTAAAACAAGGAATGGCAATTGTGTCTTTCTTCGCTATCTTGTGTGGTGAAGACTGAGCCAGATCAATCATTTGACTGCTCTGCAGTGTCACTGCTTTTCTTAATTGCTCATTGTACTTGAGAGTTATTTGCTAGAACTTCTGGTAGCCTTCCTATTTCTAATGTTCTTAAAAAATGCATGTTGTTTCTGTCTGTCAGGTGGTTTATTTCTCCAGCTCTGCTTGCGCCTTCTTCCTTTCCATTCATCTACTAAAACTTATGTTTTCTCCTGTGAGTTTTACCTAGAATGAGCTAACCATTTTTTATCAGGTGGACTGATTTGAAAAATAGCCTCTATTGCTTAAATGGTGAGGCCAGGCAGCTTATCTCCTGTAGAGCCTGAAGGATCTGCGTCCTGCTTGGAATCCTGCCTTTTAAACATTTACATGCAGCAGTTTATCAGCCATAGAAGTCAATTAAGAAATATCTGAAGCACTTTAAAAAAAACACTACATAATATTACAGTACCTGAGAGACCAAGCTATTCCAGTCTATCATAGTAAGCCTTATTTGGAATGTACATGACGCATATTACAAATCTCTGTAAAGCCTTTGCCATTCTAATCTTGCAGAAACAAGCCTACAGTACTCAAAATAATGCATTTCTCCCCTCAGTCAACCTTTAAACAAATATACTGCTTTTTACATACTGTCTCTAGACAGCAGTCCAACACTTTTGTCCTATTTATTGCTGTTTCTGTAAATTGTCTTGAGTTTTTCAAAAGCATTTATACTAAATATTCTTTTCTTTGTGGTAAAATGTAGAGAGTCTTAGCAGGCTTGCATCTCCTTAGTAAATACAGGCAAGTTCAGTGAGCCTCTCAAGTGGTGGATATATAATGCCGGGAGTAAAATCTCATCAAGTGCCAAGAAACCTTTAACATCTTGGCAACCAAAGTCTCTTCTGAGCAACTTAGCAAAGCCGCTCATCTTTACTTGATGGCTTATGATACAAAGCAAAATAAAAATAGTAAATGAGAGAACCAGCTCGTTAAACACTTTGGTTTTAAGGAGTCTGGCCATACTAAGCAGTTTGGTTTTACAGAAATATCTTCACCCAAATTCTTCTAATTTCATTGTGTCATAATCTCTTCCTTTACAAAGTGTAGGCCTTATTCTGGGAAAGTATGAAATCATGCATCTTCCATAGATTTCAGTGAAGTTCTTCTGAATTACTTCAGCTGACAATCAGGTCTTACAGTGCAGGTTTATAAAATCCTTCTCTTTTCCTTTATTTGGCGAGATTTGTGGTCATTTACATGGACAAAACAAAATCTCATCAACATTTACGTTCTAGTCTTCACTTTCTAAGAACCCAGTATACATCAAATTGACTTTTAAATAAAATGTATATAATAAATTCAGTAATTATATTTCTATCTGATGCTCAAGCTTTAGAACCTCCAAATATATCATTGCATCAAACCACATCCTTCCATGTAGGTCTTGCTGAGCTTGAAGGTCTTTTGCCATTTTAGAGTAATTTTGTACTTTAGCAAGTAGTAATTAGCAACCTTTTCACAGGGAGGTATTACTAATACTATTGAATGTTAAAATCCAATGCGGTACTGTTACACTAGAATGTAAAAGTAAGCTACGTATGTGTCAACATTACCAAATAATTTCAGCCCTAAACTCAGCAGTACTCTCCTTCTGAAATAAGTAGGATCATAGCCTAAAGCACTTTGTGTGGATTGTTTTTATTATGAATTGTGCTGAAATTCAGACTTACTGAACTACACTGGGGTCAGAATTGTGCAACCACATTGTATATGTAGTTGTTGCTGCTTCACAGAAAAAGGCAGAGTAGCGGCAATGAACAACATAGGTCAAAAATGACAGAAGTTAAAACCACAGTCTGACAAGCAAATGTGAGAACAAAAGCCAAAAATGCAGGAATGCGCAAGAAAACTCATAATTTCAGATGTTTAATAAGAATTTCATGACTAATAAATGGGCTATGTTGTTTTCAAAGTAGATCATTAGCTAAGCATTAAATTGAATGGAGGTGTGCCAATTTATACTAGCCGAGTATTTGGCCAGCCATATTAAGACAGAGATAACAACAGAGCACCAGGGGAGGCATTTCTTCCTTTAAGACTTACCAATTCCTATGGCTGAGGCCAGGACCACTCGAATGTCTGAACTATTAGTTGACCTTGGCTTATTTCTGAATTATTATCATGGTGATGATGTTCTAATGGCTTGTGACACAAAAAATAATCCTGTTAAGTGTAGCCAACACTGAACACATCCATTTTTAAGAAAGATGAATCTGGAAGTCTTCCCAGGTTATACATCTGCCTCTCTAATTCACACTTACTCAAAATGTACAGACTTCTCTCTATGACATATTTGTGGGTGAGCTCAGAGCAGCTTGTTAACAAATACTAGTTAAAATGCTGACTGCATACTGGATATTGTATATACAGCTATAATTGGGAACACGTTGATTCATCTGCATAAAATGTCATCTACCAATGGTTTAGCTTAGGGCAGCTAGAAATGGATTGAATATCGTAGGAAGACATTTTCTTCTTGGTTTTACCTCCTTCCTCCTCATCTTATTTTCCTTTCTGCACACTACAATTCTGAAACCTTTTTAACCTTTTTTGTCATGATGGATTTTTTTTTTTTTTTTTTTACTTTTTAAAAAGTGAAAAACCTTCCCACAAATGGAATTTTAGGCTTATTATATTTCAGTGGGGCTAAATGGCAATCATAAAATGCTTGAGCCATTCCTACAACATTATTCATAGTCATTAAGCCAGATTCCTAATATCTAAAGCATCATTTCTTTTCTAACACTAAATATTTCCCAGATTTCTACTTTCTAAGAAGTCTGACTATTACTTTTTTGAACTATCTTCAGTGTTCAAACTCTTGATGCATTAAAAGCTAATGAAATATTAGGAACAAGCTGATTGCTAAGAGCCAGTTTCCTCCTTTTGTGTGTGTGTGTGTGGTTGTACAGAGCCAGATTTTTAATGTTTCTGTCTAGTCGGCTTCTTAGGTTTTTTTCCATATGCCATCTGTGCTCTGAAAAATTGAACTCACATGTTTTGTGCATGGAAATAACACACAAACCTGTTTAAGAAGAAAAATAATACCTGGATTCAAGTGCTTCTTAATTACACAGAAAGATTGTGGACACAAAAGCAAAACCCCATAACAGGCCTATAGCTGGACTATATTCTTTGGTCATCATCTGGTACAGCCATTTCCACAGTAACTGAAAATCCCTTTGCAAGAACAGCAAAAAACACCTAAGAGAGGGAAGCGCAGCTAGGACAAAAAGTAAATTACTGTAATGTAGTGGGAAGCCACTACAGCTTCAAGTACCATCTCAACACATTTTCTGAGGTTCTCTATATTTAATATGATATTATACTTCAAGATGACATACTTTACAAGATTTAGCCAGACTGAAATGCATCCTACTTTGGTATGAAAAGACATTTTTAGGGACTATCACTTATTAACATAATGGGGGATATAGACTTAAGATTGGATGGTATGATTTTACCCTGAACTGTACGTTGTTACGTTCTGGCACTTGAAAAGGATTGATTTTTTTCAAGTCTTCTGTTTAGCTGGAGGGCATGCAGATGTATTTTGCTAGCAAAAGGGTTAATGGATTCAACCTTTTGAAAAATGTACTTCTTTACATGCATATAACATGATGGATAGTTAACTGCATGCACATTGGTAAACAGAGGTGAAAAACAAATTAATTGGAAGGTATAGAGTTTATTGTTTGTTCTCTGTTTGATAGATGGATCTCATTATTTTCCTTGGGCAGACAAAGCCATAACAGTTTCCAGAGAAAGGAGAAGTGGCAGCTCGAGGAAACTGCTTACAGATGGACACCCAGCAGGCTAAAAATATTACTTCTGTCCACCTCATCAATAAACTGGCTCCATGCAGAATGGCAATTATTCTTTTCCTGCTCGTGTTGCCCTTTGTGAGGCCTGAGGACTGTTATTGATAACAGGGTATGGAGTGCAAAATACATACAGTAACTCAAACTCATTTACTATGGTAAATCCATACTGGGTAGCAATGATGCCTTTTATGCCATTATTTAAAGTGGCAGTGTGCACTCATCAATGTCCAAAAGGATTATGTTGATCCTGTGTTTTGCTACTAGCCTATTAATGATTAATGTTACACATTTATTATTTGCCTATTTTAGACATGGTGCATTCTATGCAGAAAGAAGGGGAACACCATCTCTGCTCTCTGTATTTTGTCTTCAGTAGATTTAAAATGTAACAAGCAGGGGGATCTTTCTGTTCTTTCTTTCACCCCAGTACGCTCAGAGCCGGATCCTAACTGTAACTGAACAATACACATAGAAGACTGGTTCCCTCAGGCAAAGACATGGGCACCACTTATGTGCTTTGCTTGGGTGTCAGCCGTGCATGGATGAGAAAGCAGCAGTGCCATCAGCCAGCACAACGGAGTGCAAGCCCTGACCATGGCGTGGAACAAGCCCCATGTAATACAATAAGCCCAGGGACCCTGGCATTAACAGCTGCCTGAGAGAACAACCATAAGCATTTTCTACACAAATTGCTAACGTGTACAAATGGCTTATTATACATTTACAGTTCCTTTTCACATACATTTCCATTTCACATACATTCACATACATACATTTACAGTGCCTTTTCACCCCAATGTGCTTTGTGAACACACAGCAAACTGAACTTACTCTATAAAGTGGTACTATCGCGTACATGTAAAGATGTCCTATTCTTTGTAAGGATCCATATAGATCAGCTGACTGCAGAAGTGAACTTGAAATGAAAGAGAATATATAAGATTTTCACTATTCAAATATAAACTTGTATATGGTGTCTGGATCTGTAGCTGAGAAATACTACAGTCATGTTGCTTTAATATGCTGCACTCTCGCAAAGACATTGCAGAAATAATTAAGGCTCAGAAACGTTACAAGAGCTCCACGTTCCTAAGGATAGATTATTTCTGCCCATAAAGTAGGTTAGATGGACACTTGATCTTATTCATCTTAAATGATCTTTTCCTCTATCAATGAGCAAGCTACTGTGACAAGAAATGCTAATTTGTTCCATAACAAAACCATTAATTCATGAGGTTCAAGGTGAACTGCCCTTCTGGAATGAAGAAAGTGAAGATAATTAGAGAAACTGGAAATTATTCCAACACAGAGTTTAAAGCTGATGTAGAGGACTACATTCAAAAACCACTGAAGCCAATGGAAATGTTGCCATTGACCAAAACACAGTCCCAGCTACTAGCTCACTCTTTCAGAGAGAGTTTGTGTGTATGTGTGGAGTTACACCCATGTTGCTGTTATTGCTACTATTATCGACATCTAGCTCTTGGGAAGATTATTATGTTAGAACAGCTTACAGAAAATTTCAAGGGGAAATTAATACTCTCAGATCTTAAAATCTTTGAAATTACCTGTTCCTTTTTCTGATCACTGTAACACTGCAACCCTGTCACTATCCATACAGGAGGCAGACCTCTGCGCCATTCAGGGGTCTTTCACCTCCTATCTATTGGGAGATGGAAAGACTCATACTAGAAAGACTCACACTTAAAATTAGTTATGTATATAAATACCTGAGGGGCCTACCTCAGCAACTGCTTCATGTACGCATACAGACCTCCTTTATCACATTGATTAAAGTGTAGCATTAACCTAAAATAGATACTGAAAAGAATGTGCTATTATTCATAATCACATGAAAGTTATGAATTTACAGAGTCCATAGACTGACATGCTTTTAAAACAGCCATATTGATGCCACTCAAGAAATGATCAACTTGAAAAGTGAGGGCAGAATAGTGTATTTGTTATACATTCAGTATTCTTTACTTAATGGCCCTGAAGTCATTGCATTATTTCCCTTTATGCAGTAGATTCAATGCATTAGTTAAACTAAAAAACTTAACAAACCTTCAGTTCCACTACATATACATGTGGAAATAAAATCTTTGTATTTTAGAGCTTCCATAAATCTCACCAGTCGCATCCCTTCTGAGCACCATTCAAAAACATGAAAAAAAATCTTCCATGCCTCTGACAGAAATAGCTTCTCTTACTTTTAAGAAGGAATCATTTAAATATTTTTAACTCATCAACAGGCTAAAATAAACAATCATCTCATATATTCAGAAGAGGTTCCTCCTGTTAAGAACCACTTTATATTCTCTTTTCCTAAACCCAAATGAAATTACAATAACTCAAAACATATTAATCACTGCCATTACTCCATTTTCCTAAGAAATGTTAAATTCACAAATACTTGTCCAGTACAGCCTAGTCAACAAACATATATTAACCATAAAACCCCAAACTCCACCACAACTCCTTCAAGTGTGCATGTTTCCCAGCTGTTTGACAGAACTTGTTTTGGGCTCAAAGCTCTGTAGCATCTGGGAAGTGAGGCAGATGGTTCACTTACTCAAATTTTATAGTGGTCTTATTTCATTTCAAAAAATTTTTAATGCTTAGGATGATATTAAATCTACAGTGAAGTTAGATCTCTAATTTGCTTGAAAGAGTAGAAGAAAACCATTTTTAGTAAAAAATAAAACCCACAATTATTAGAGCTGATTTTAGGACACACGGACTACCCAATAGTTATCAGTTATTTCCATTTACTATTGATTGGGCTATTGTCAAACAACTCATGAAAAACAGAAATAAGACCACTAAAATTTAAAGTTACTGGAAAACTTATTAGCCTTTTATAAGATAGAGAAGATAAATTTGAATCTCTATCTTGTAGAACTACCTTTACATCACTAGTTCCATCTTGTAGTAATTCACATTGCCATAGTTCAGCATTAGATTATTTTACCAAAATATTGTTTCATTTCACAGTCTTGCTGTAGCAGGACAAAAGGGCAAGTGCCTTCTTAAGGGTTTGTACTCTCCATAAATGAAACACCAAACTGCTTTAATCTGAATACTTCTAGTGTCCATGCACTTATGCTCTGCTAGGTTTTATGAGACTACTTGTCTCACAAGTAAAATCAGGTTACTGGTCTTGGCATTCTTACTGCTCTATACATATGGTTATGCTCTTTATGACCTACGGTAGATGAATTACTTTTGTTCCTTATCTTCTATGTGTTAGAGAATGTCTTTGTTTAATTTTATTCACTCTCATAGCAGCTTCTATTATTCACTGAAGCCTAAAACACAAGTTATTTACCAATGAGCACAGACTTTTTCCAGCAAGTTTATAAGTATGCATATAAATCAGAATTATTATTTTGACCCTGCTATAAAGTTTCCTTAGAATTCTCTAATCACTCTTAGAATTATACTGTAATGAAAATCTATTAATCTTATAGTCTTTCCTACACTGCAAAAGTAACACTTCTAACATAACCAACATATTTGGGCAATAGAAAATGTTACATGTTTCTAAATAAGATAGATGTGCACGAGTGGCCAGAATGTGCCATAAAAAATGATTTCCTTCAATTTATGAAATGATTCTTCTGTTTATCTGTTAGGAAATAACTCATTATCTTTACTTATAGGTCTTCACTCATAAATAAAACCAGCAACAACTCCTAAGGTAAAATAATGAGTTTGCTATACCTTAACAGATTAATCTTTCTATTTGTACTATTAATTTATCACCAGATGATGTTCAATCATTTCATTTTAATAGTAATGTAAATAAGGAAAAAACCTTTAATCTTTAAAAATAAAATAACAAGCAAGGGGAAAAGTGGGGGGAAAAAACAAAAAAACAAACCCAAGGACTTAAATAATTGTTTTTATTTTCATGTTTCCTTCATGTCTCTCAGCAGCTCTTCCAATATGGTACAACAAAATAACAGACTGGTTAGGTTTAGGTGATTGAAGATTATAATCTCTTACCTATTTCCCCAGAAATAGATCTTTTCCCAGGAAAAGCAGGCTAATATATATATTATTTTTCTAAGTTCCTTCAAAGTATTTTCCTGACAAAGAACTACACCTTTAAGGCAAAGCATTTCTGTTAGGCAAAAAGCAGCCAGAAGTTTTAGTTTTTGTATCAAAAATTTCATTAGCAATACAAGTTTGATATTGCTTCCAAAATATGATACTGAACAAACAAACTGTGTAGTAGAGAGTCATTGAAATATATTTAAGTCATTCTATTGACTTGAACGGGATTTGGATAAGATTCCACAGCCTGGGGAAAAGTTCTAAGAAACCAATGAACTAGTTGTACAAGTAGCAGGATTCATGATCTGAGGAAGTACCAACAGTACTAATCCATATTCTCTGACTGTATCTTGATATCTACAGAAACTAGAGCACTCACTGGCTGGATTCTGTCATCTGTAATACTTGCAATGAGATGGACAGATGAACAAGAGGCACACACTCTGTGTTAATTTTATATGCTACTTACATATTATAACGAGCAAATTAGGGGAGGAGAGGAGAGAGGGAAGGATTTAGCTGTACTAACCTTGATTTTGGTTTAGTCCTTTTAAAAACTGCATTATATCAATTCTGATTTTTAAAAAGTGAGTTAAATGTAATAAAAAAAAAAAAAAAAGCTGAAACACTATAATCACTACCACCATGAAAGAACCACTTAGCCTCATTTTTAAGCCTCTGAATGAGACAAAGGTTACGAGGCTACCATCTCTGTTTTCTATCAGTAAAGAATTAAGCTCTTGTGCCTGAGGTTTGCAGCAATTGTTCAGACAAGGGCAAACATGTATGATAAGAAAAAAAATGGAAACTGATTTATTTCATAAATGTTCAGACAGACACAACCCAAAGCATGAATTTTGCTACCAATATTATTTAATCTTTCTGACAAGCTTGCAATGAACCATTAGCATCACAATATAGGTCCCATGAGTCCATGTTGCACCATTACCAAGCATCATCACAAACCAACGCTGTCTTTTTGTAGAACAAAGAAAGCACATAGTCCAGTGCCTTGCCATTTTAAATGTTTGGCCATGACACTTGGCTCTAAAGAGTATTTTCATTTTACCCTTGCCTGTGATGTGGTTATGGGGAAACAAGTGTTTTACTTTTTTTGATTCTGCTCTCTCATTATTTAACTAGTTACAGACACAGTGCCCTGAAGAGGAACCTATGGAGAAAAAGAAGATATGGAGGAGTACCATCTCAGGTGCTAGCAAGGTTGTCTCAAGTATCCTGAGGCTGTCTCTCTTGAGTGTTAACGTGGTGGGCTATGTGCAGTGGATCAAACCGAAAGACAACAGAAACTTTTCCAAAGCAGGCAGAAGGTAAATATGAATGTCACACCAAGCAGACAAAATCTGACTGAATATAGAAGCAAATGGAACTGAGAATATATCCTCAGTTTATAAAAAATGCTGAGTGCTCTCAGAACTTTAAAGAGAAAATGAGAAAAAAAATGGGAGCATATAAAAAAAGCAGGTAACAAATCACTTAAATCAGATGTAGAAATCCATTTTCTCACTGGAAGCCAAGAAGCTTTCCAAAAGGCTTTAAAACATAGGCTGTAGTATTATCTATACAAAAAAGTAGGAAAACGAAACACCAAAGCATCAACAAGCCAAAAAACTAAGTCACAGGCCATATTTAGCCCCTAGTCCACAGGGTTTTTTTATCACTGGCCTAGATATCAAGAGCAGCTAAGGATTTCTAGTAGATAAGGAAAGACCTTCAGAGTTTGATAGAAGCAAGCAAAAAACAAGTCACTTTCACAGAGGTCTGTTTTGAAAACCATCAGAGCACAACTTTGCTCACTCATTTATCCTTGGACATAGTGAAATAAATGATGGCAGAGATCCTGATCCCTTCAACCCTCCAAATCAGCTCCAATAAGAGCAGCAGTTATTCAGCAAGTGCCAAGGATCAAGTGGAATACGGACTGCAAATTGGGACATTTACTAACTGCATGAAAAGAACTGCAAAAATACCAACCAATGTAACATGTTCTTAATATAATGTAGTATGTAATTCGGAAGGATTATAAAATGAAGAAAGAGCCTCCTCAACTACACATATTAAAGATAAATGACCATTTTACCATAATGCCACTTCCCTGCATAAAACCGAAATAAGTGAATATTGTTGCTTTGCTAATTAGTCATAAGAAAAAGATGTTAAGTATGTCAAGTGTGAATATTTTACAACACTAGGCAGACCAAATTAATTACTGTAGATGATATAAATACCTAATTATTGAGTTTAATCTATAAATATGGAAATTATAACTCATAAAACTGGTAAAACTGTGATTATTCTATTTTGCCCAGGCAGTGTGAAATAGAAATAAAAGTGTTTTCAGCAGTTTTACATGCACAAGAAAAGCTCAGGGAAGCCTTTTCTGCAGTAAGCACACACAGATCAATGCACCAACAGTCTCTATAATCGAAATATTTGCCAGATGTCATTGACTTCCTTTGAAATCTTCCAGCTGTTGATGCTTTGCCTTCTGAGTTGTGAACTCCTAAAAGTATCATTCCATTTTTCAGAGTTGGTTAAGTGATACTGCCCGTTATAACAAAGTTTAGTCCAGTACAAGCACTAGCAAATACATATTCAATTATATGTACTCTATATAGAGAACCAGGAAGGTACTGGTTGTAAGAACGTAGGAAAGAAAGTCACTAGATGATAAAGCAGTATTGGTCTGGTAAGGTATATTGAGATGGCTGTCTGAAAAGTCTAGTGCACCAAAGGAAATTGCACCTACTCACTAAACCGTTGGTGACATCCAAAGTCCTTGAGAGAGAAGTGTATGGAAGTGTACGGAAAAATACTGACTTTGAAATGAAATGACCTAATGCATTTTAATTGTTGCCTACTCCATTATAGAAAAATCGCTATCTACTTCTTGACTTAACAGTATTAGTGCAGTGGGCACAGACTGTTGATCTGAAATCATGTCCCTGGACCATAGGAATTCACAAATCAGCAAAATCTCTCTTGTATATTAAGTTTCATTTAAACAAATTAGATTAGTTCAAAACACAGACTCTGATATCTTAGATTAACATAGCTTATCCAAGGTAATTAACTGTTTTTTTGACCACAATAGTGATATTTGGGGATCTATTCAAAAATTGATTCTGCATCAGCAAATGCTGAGTTGCTGAAAACAAAAAATATTGAGGACAAGTACCGTATGGCAGTTTCTTGGAGTAAGGAAGAGCCGGGTTAATTCCTGGGTTATGAAGCAAATCCTGCATTTCTGTATGAAAATTTTCATTAGGCCAGGAAAATGGAAGAGTTCCACAGCACAAAGTAGGAAGCCATGAAATAGACAGAAGCATGTTAATGATGACAGTCCCTTCGAACTGGAAATCTGACTTTTCATGAAAGTTGTTTAGGGTTCTACTGTGATCCCAGTTTGGAATAACAGCTGTTTTGAAATTTCAGAGTTTTGAGACCAGAAAAAATGTTTCTCACGAGTGCTAATTCCTAACTAACCATAAAAGTTCCTAAAAAATTTGCAGAGATTTAATTGTGTGAGATACTAATGTGATTCAGGATCATCTACCAGGTATTTCAAAATACAGACATTTTTACTTGTTTCATTTTGTCATGTTGCTAAGATCAGTTTTAAATCTCAGTTTTAGTACTGTTGACTTGTGAGCATTTATCTAACTTGACAAAATTTTCTGCTGGAGTTGTTAAGATGCCAAATTAGGGTAAGTCAGCAGTAGAAACTAAAATTGGCATAAAAGCATTAAAATAATAGCTTAGACTAGCTTCTCTACTGATATTATTTGTCTTTTGCATGCAAACTGTTTCTACTACTCCTTGAAATAATGGACTCACAATTTCTCTTCTAATATCTTTGTAATGGCCTCAGAAATGTGTTGTTTTCCTTCCTCATTGTCATTGCAATGTCTTGGTCTTTGTCACCCAAAATTCAGGCTTAGGATTTGATCTCTATTCTACATACAAAGCATCCTTCTGCTAACCACACCTGAAGCTATTCATGCTGGCTTTGCAAGACCTCCAACCATCAGTTTGTACTTGATGTTCTCTCCTCTCTCCCTGTCTTTATTTATTTATTTATTTATTTATTTATTTATTTATTTATGGTAACAAATATCTAGACTGAACTGTGAAAATTCTTCCAGGATTGTCATCCAGCTAGGTCTAATGATGAGTATAAAGTGATCCTTTTTTAAAAATTCTGGAATGTCTGATACCACTTGCCATGACAGTAACCTTTTTATTAAGAGATACAAACCATCTTGAATGGACACTAAGCCATGTGTCAGAGAAGAGAGGTACAGAACATCATAAAACAGAAAACAACCCTCCGAGTCCCAACTAACCAAACACAATCCAGCGGTTCAGAAGGACTTGCTCACAGGCATCAGTAACTGGCACAAGGGCAGTAATACTTCACTACCTTAGGAATATTAATGGGATTAAGTTGCCTAAATACTTCTGAAATTCCAAATCATAGTAGGTGTTTATGTGTTTTCAAAAAACACCAGTACCTATTAATTCAATATGGAAACTGAAAAACTTGAGAATGATTCTGACCTGCTCAGGGTGATTTGAAAATATCACTAGGCTTTCTTTTGCTGTTTTTGAAAATATCACTACATTTTGTTCTGCTGCTTCTGATGCCTCAGTATTTCTGAAAAATCTGTTTCTAAGTTACTGACTGACTTCTCTTACCTGCTGACATTCCTCTCTTAACTGACCTGCCTTCTTTAGTAACAGATATTGAGTATTAGGAACAAAATCAGAAGGACATTGTATGTGAAGGACTCACATAAATTTCTAATTTATGCAGAATAAAAGGATCTTATCTTTCAGACACTACTGGAGGCAAGCTGACAATATGATATTGTAGTGGTATTACAATAGCAAGTTGTACTACTTACAGAAGTTGCTGAGGAATAACTCTGTAGGGCATGGAGAACTTGAGGGGGTAAAAGATCAGGGGGATTTTAGAAGAATAGCATAGAAAGTTGATGATCTCACTGTACTCACATACATGTATAGTCTAGCTCATTTTTTCTTTAATCTGGACTTTGTTGCAGAGGTCCACCAGAGTTAGTCTCATATGTGAGTGGCATGTACTAAATTTGGGGTGCTAGCAGAACTCAAAAAAAAAAAACCAAAGATTCAAGTCTTGTTTAATAATCTGACCTTCATTTACCATAGCACTTCTCATTAAAATTCATTACTAAATACATTTTCATTCTTCTCTGAGTCCCTTTGAGCAAGACTTCTATGGTTTTCTGTGACTGATATTAAAGCAACTCTTCAGCTGTGAAAGCTTGAGTGCCCCCAGTTTAAGCAATCACTATATAGAATAACAAATTGAGGCTTTTGACGGTAAGATGGTAAAAGGGAAAACCATCATCTATAGGGAAATAATATTTTAATACATGATAGGAGGGGAAAACAGATAATCACCTGTAAGCAGAAAACATGAGTAATTTCAACACTAGTTTCTTAGCTTGATATTTTCAAGCTATCCATGAAATGTCAGCAGATCAGTGTTCTCTCTTGAATACCATATTCTAGGGCAAGAATGAGACTGATAATTTGAACACACTTTGATAGTGCATCAAATGAATTTAGTCCTGAATAGCAAAACGGTTATGTTTCTGAACCATAACTGGATGGCAGAGGGAATACGAGAAGGAAAATAAATGAAAGCTTTTTCTTTTTTCCTTCAGAAGCTAATCTTTATAATGCTTTCATTAGCGGTTAAAAAAAATACTGCTTTGAAATAGACAAGAAATGGAGTTGAGGATGTTGAATACTATAGGGTATAGGGGTTTTTCCCCATTTACTAACAGGCAATGTGAAGGGTTTCTTTTACTATTGTTTGTTACATTTGTAAAAGATTTGCTTGTAAAAGAACCAAACACAAAAATATAAGCAAGAGGAGCTGAAGAATTGTGCATTTGTCTAGCCCAGTAAAAAGGAAAGTAATTCATACATTTAAGCAAGAAAAGAGATGAAGTACATCTGATAGTTCGGACATGAAAATAACAACATCTCTTGTGCACAGTATAACCATATTTCTAGCATAAACAGGAAAACAGCTGCAACTACATCTAGTGATGTACATATCATGCTACACACCAATGGAAACTTCTGTCATGCAAAATACTACATTGCTACCTGGATCTAGGAGATGAGAATAATTTTTATTCAAGCCTTCTAACCAGCAGAGAAATTATTTATGATCTGAGAAAGTCTGATTGAGAAATTGTTTATTTTCATATCCAAACACAAGCTGTGTGTGTTTACCAACCCTTTGTCAACTCAGGTGCATTTCATCTGCCCAGATTTACATTTAAAGACTTCAGATATCTAAGCTGATTGTCCGGACTTCACATATAGTCAATAGAAGGAAACATGCATTTCCATGAAGTACGAGGAGTCACACCAAAGGCAGGTATTTATGTTGTTGGATGGAGCAAATTGCTTTCTCAAAGTGCTGGTTTCTCTCCACTGAGTATAAAGTGGGTCTAGACAACTAGCTGAGTTAAACGAGATGAGTTGTACTCCATTGTTAAGGCAGCATTCAGACCTAGGAATCTACCAAAATTACATTGATGGCAAGCTATGCCCTTTTAACCATTGGAAAGGGGTTGGGATGAGAATCTGTAAAAGGGTGAGAAAAAAGAAGTGGTGACTAGAAATAGTGAAAGCAGTAATACCTCATTTTCCTTCTGCACATTTGAATGGTAAATATTAGCACTATGGACATATTCTTCCCCACTGACAATCATCTACCCACCCTGAGAACATCAGGCCAGTAGGGCACTTCATAAAAGAAAAGGGAGAGTGCCTCAACCACTGCAAGTATGCACTGCTGGTCCTGAATGGGATGTGGTTAGCAAAGGAGAGCCAGCCTTGAATAAAATATTGCACTGAGACAGTGTCACCTGAACCGCTTGGAATTTCAACTCTTCATATGTGGGAAACTAATCTACTCTAAGCTTCAGAGCACTACTTAATTGCTTGCAAATTTCCAGAACACCAAGAAATCTTCATACGTGGTAGTAACGAATGGTACGGGCAGGGAAAAGGTGGGCAAGGGGGAGAACAATTAAAACCTAAGTTTCTCACGAATCAAAACAGAAATCTGTGTATCAAAAGTCTAAATTAAGACCGGTGCCTGTATTACATCAAAATCATGACTATGTTTTCCATTTCAGCAACAGTTTGCAAATCCCGCTCAGCCATTAGCCAGCAAAAATATGTAGAAAGGTTTCATCTGTCAAGAAACTTAAGCACTTGGTTACGTTATTCCTGTTTCCCTGACAACCTGCCAGCATTCATGACCCAACAAAATTCCCAAATGAGTTGCTGATCAGTCAGTTAATAATTTACAGATTTCTTCCTTTTTGTGGGCTGGGGTTTGTCATTAATGATAGAACCACCAGCAAACAGCTCTTCATCCATTTCCTAAATGTGACAAGTGTGAGGTAACGTCACATTCATTAAATTAGTCAAATCTCCTCAGATGTCTTTGCCTGGAATCACAGTAAAAACAAAGGACAAAAGCTCTACTCTCATCAAGACTATGCACTGAACACACCTAGAGATATCATTAGGTGCTCTATCTTTTTGAACTGCTGTTTTCTTTCAAACTAGGTTATGAAAATACTTAGTATAGAGGTACCAGCTAATTGTTATTGTTACTGAGCTTTTTCCAACATAGAAATGTCACTTCACTGACAGAGAACTTACTAAAACCATCACAATGCTTCATTTGCTTGTGTAGTCTCTCCATTGAAAAGAAGAGCTAAAACAACACCTAAGGCTAGAGAGCACTTTTAAACAAAGCCTTGAACAAGGCAGTGTATGTATGTTCCTTGCAGACACGCATCAGACTCTCTTTAAGGAATCTTTTCCCACTTATTTTCTCCTGAGAAATACTAGGTTCTGCCCTTCCCCCTTCTAACCTTTCTAGGTAAAGAGGAGGAATTTGGTGCCAGTGATGTTTCTTCCTGCATGCCCAAACCCAAATACCAATGCAGCTGTGTGTGGGAGTCAAGGCTATGCAATATGTAGCTGAAATAATGATGTCCTAGGCTCATTAAAAAACAAAAAGAAAAAAAAGAAAAAAATCATTTTATCCAATTGAACCAATGTGTTTCACCACAATATGAATAAGTGGCAATTTCTTGGGTGCTCTTTTTGAATCCTGTAGCTTCTTCATAAATGAGTCCTTCATTAGCACTTTTTAAGCATCCCTTCTTATCTTCATTGCTTCACTGAAAGAAAATTATACTTCAGCCTTACTTTTTATTCCCAACATTAATACAAGTGGATATTCATTCCTCACCCCCCCTTCCTACCCCCCCTCGCATTACCCCCTCACAAGATGAAGAAGTTCTCTCAAGATGAAGATACTCTGAGAGGAAGAAAGGAACCTAAGGAAGTCTGGTTGGTAAAGAAAATGCTTTCACAATTTCAGAAAAATCTCACCTGAAATTTCAAAGCTGATATATTCTTATATCAACTTACTGTCAGGAAATTAAAATAGTCCAGCAGTAAAAGGATCAGAAAATGAAATTCTCTAGGAATGATTCAGTGCTAATTTACTGCTCAGGCTGAAGGAAGTATAAAGAGAAAAGAAAAAGGGTAAGTCAGACTTCAAAAAAGTTTTTATATATGTATTTTAGTAAAAGACTTTTTTTTCTTTTCAAATGCTGGTCCTCAAGACTTGCATTCAGAAATGCTTACTGCCATCAAAAGTTTTTTTCCATGTTTTCTAAAACAAGTGGGCTCTTCATAGATACCTCTAGCCTTACTTTCTCCCTTTTGGCCATATTTATTCAAATATTTCTTGTAATTTTTCATAAAACTTGATCATGTTCAGATACACACTTTGGCAGCTTTATAAATTGCAGTTAGCAATGGCGTTGTCACTGTGACAGTTAACAAAATTACTGAATGAAAACATAAACTGTACATTTTGGATTGTGTAACTCTTTTTTAGAATTATAACAACAATTTATTTTTTGAGTAGTAAGTCTAGGGAGTGCCTTGGGAGCCTAAAATCAGGCATCTAGTGCCTTATAGTATCCTGTCTGTTCTCCAGCTGCAACTCCAGAAGCATCTCCCATTAATCACATTTCCTATCTGCCCAGCCTCTGCTGATATCTTGGATACTGCACAGCATATTCCTCTGATGCCCCTGTTTAGGCACCTGGGTTGCTCCCTTTCAGTCTAGTGTGCTTGTATAAATAGCTAGGTAGCTAGGTCTGCTGCTCTGGAAAGCTACGAAGAGGTTTCAAGAGTCACTGATCAATCTAAGAAATGTAAAGAGGTGGCCAAAACTGGTTTCACTAATTTAGTACATTAGGAAAGTAGGGGATCTATTCAGGAAGGCATAACACTGTTCTAGTGATGAATGGGAATCAGCTTGCATCACTGAAGCAGAATACACAGCCAAAGTCGAAATGAAGTGTCAAAGCACCTTAGGTGGTATGGTACCATTAGGAAGGGAGTTAATGAGAAAAATCATGATATGGAGAAACATAAGGAAAAATTAAGTTGAAAAAAAATTATAAGAAATGAGGTCTGGCTATGGTCTATCAAAAACTGACTTTGAGCCTAAGGAAGTGCACTTTATCTCTTAGGCAGGTAGCTCCAAGACTGAGCTCTAGAAGAAAATCTCTTAAGTGCAGAGAGCCTGTTTTAAGAACATATGAAAGGATGGGATAACTTGAGGAACAGTTTAAAATTTTCTTTATTGACAGTGGATGACAAATCAGGATAACACCATAAAATCTACAGGGTTTTTTGTTCCTCCAACTTATTAATCAAGTCAGATGAATTAAAGTAGGGGTAGCACACTATATAATAAAAATATAAGACAAAGGAGCAATCCTTGAAGGGATTTTTTTCAACTGTTTACTAATATAAACATATGCTAAAACCTGCTTAATATTATAATAACAATAACAACAATAACAAACCCCAAGAGGCTTAAACAGGAAAATGAAATATATGGAAGGAGCTTTTATTTGTGGGGGGTTTTTTGTTAAGCAAAAAACAACAACAACAACAAAGCTGGGTTCGACTGCTTTTATAAATTTTTTTCCAAGCTTATTCACTGTGAGCCTGATGCAGCACGCATTGAAGCCACAGAGAATTGCATCAGGCACCTGCAGTCTATGAAAAGGTGCCACTAGAAAGTGCTGCATATTCCATCACAAAATCCAAGTATTTTAACACAGAAAATTTAGAGATAAACAGGAACTGAAAATCTTGATCTTAACTAGATTTTCCAATATGCCAGTTGGTGGCAATACAGTTTCTGTATACTTTTAAAACATACCTTCCTACCTAATCTGGAAAAAAAAATACTCGAAACAGTATGAAAAACAAGAAACTGCCCAAGAATGTCCAAGAAACAGCATAACAGTGCATTATCCATAATTTTCAGCTACTTGACCACTGTTAGCAGTGTAGCTGTGTATATGCCTCAGCTGTTTACAGAATGATTCCCATCTCTATGAAATGACTATTTGTCTCCTTCAGACACTGGTTGTCACTATATTTTCCCCAGAAAATCTGATATCCTATACAGAGATCAATCTGCTGCATAGTATATTGTCAAGTGTTTTCCTAAAAAGTAGATAAATTACTGTGATAAATTATATCTGTTGTTTTCTTGGCATTTCCTTGTTGCCTGGCAGCTTTCTAATGGGCTCAAATTCAAAGCATAGGATCCAGAAATAGTCAGCACTGTTGTGCTAATCTCACCTTTTTGCCCTTACGAAAGTTTGCAAGGTAGTAATTATTAAACAAACCAATGCTAACAGAGCAAGTGAAGGGATGAAGTGGCTTGTCTTAGCTCCTAGTCATTACTGCTGTACATACTCATACAAATATCATTCAAAGACAAGTGAAGCACGTGTGCATGGTCCTAAACAAAGAAGGCTCTTATTATGTCAAATCTGACTGTCTGCCAGCTTACTGGGGTGAATGTCTTTGTACAAATGAATTACATATGAATTGGAAAGACTGGTGCATCTGAATATGAGCAACAAACTAAGAAAGAGGACAAAAAGTCATACTAGTTTGTACATATATTTATGTACAGACATACTTGTGTACTCACTCAAAAAAATGAAACAAATATTAAGAAATAATAAGATAATATTTCAGGTGTTACAGCTTCTTTACTTTGATCCTTTCAATCTTCATAATGAACAGGACTGAACCTATTTTATATGTGCTAACTTCTACCTGTTATTTTTTGCTGCTGCTGTTTTTCGTTTGTTTGTTTGTTTGTTTGTTTAAATCTTGGTGCTGTTTTTCTTTGGTTTATATTTACCTGTTTTTACCAAATTTTTGCTTTTTTTGTTTGACGTAAAAGAGAACTTCAAAAAGGATGGCAACCCTCTTACACAATGGAGCACTTCCCCAAGAGTGTGTACAAAAATTATTTGGATTCAGAGGCACGTACATTATGTACCTACTTCAGCGTTCAGGGATAGTCAGAGTAAGGCACATTTTGGAAAATGGGCACAGAGATGGCTTATATTTGTGGAAGAAATTTCCAAAGCTGTTTGCATGTTGTAGAACTGCACTACAACAGTGCTTACTTCAGTCATGGTCCCTGGCAAAGTTTGTAACCACGGCAGAACAATCTTTTCTAAGCACTATATGGAAAAATGCAGAACAGAGAATGAGAGTTGAGTGGAGTTGCTAAATTAATGAGAAATGCCTTGGCTATTTGATCCTGTAATCTTATACCAGCAACATTTACTTTTACATTCTTTGGAAGTCATTGTAGAAGATAGATTTTTTTTCCTGTTTTGCAAGGAATAAAAATAAAAATAAAACCCCTTATTCTTACTCAGAAATTAAGCTAATGGCCAGTTCCAGATTTTTAATTGTATTTTCAGTTTTTTGCATTGACTGCTGCTAACATCACAAATTTTACCTACACAATTTCAGTTTGCCCCTACCCACTTCCAGGGAAAAGGAGGAAAGGCTATTTACTTGATATAAGAATCACACTACTTAGATGAAAATGTATTTTAAAAGCCACAGCCACAGTCAAGGCTGTGATAAGGAAAATGAAAAGAAAATACCATAACTTTAAAACTATATCACTTTATTGATTGTTTGTTATTACAAAAACCTATTCAAAATAAAATCTCATTGTACCTGCTAAAATCAAATAGCATTTGAACTCTGAACAGTGTGGATGCAATATGGTAGAAAATTCTAAGGCATCTAAATCTATTTTGAGCTAAAAATACCAGCAACACTTCTTGAAATGTGTAGTAAATTGCTATGTTAATCAAGTTAAATCAAGCCATGCATAAGAATGCCTTTTGGAAATAAGTGAATAATTCAGCTTTATTTTCTGTCTAAATTTTGAGAACATAATTGTTTGAAGACAGAGCTCCAGAGCTTTTTATAAGGAGATGAATTAAATCCATTCCCTTTGCTTTTGGGGGGAATAATTTAAAATAGCATTAAATAATATGCATATAAAAAAGCAGCTGAAGTCAAGCAGGCTAACATGGGTATGAGATGAATTAGATGTTATTAATAATGGTGCTGTCACAGCTAATGATTTTACCACTTATTAGAGGCATGCCTACTAGTTAGCATCACTAACTAGTAGCATAGGCTCTGCAACCCAGTGGTATTTTCTTTTGCCACTCAACTGTTGCAGGAAAATTCAAGTCAAAATCAACCAGTAAAACACTCTAGGTTACGAGAGAGGCTGACTAGCATCAAGGTGATATATCATATCATATGCAAGATGATGTTCAGTCTACTACGGTACACTGAACTCGGCCTGCAAAACTACTGCATAAGCCAGCAGATACTTATCAATAAAAGCTTTGCGAGGCAAATGAGGGTGTCTGAGGACAGCTTTAAAATGTTTTGTTGCTTTTAAAAACAACTTCACAGAAAGCACTGCGTGGGGTGGGGGAGAGGGAAGATTTTTGTATTTACTATCCTTTAGTGACTTCACACAAGATTTGTTTCCAAAAATGAATCAGATCCTCCTTTCAACTACCAGCCTTTCTGGTCGAGACGTGGAAGGAAATCTGGCTGGGCTCTTTTTTGGGGCAGCATCCATATTTCTGGGCTAATTGCAACGACATGTGGGTTGTGGGTGTGACCTGCAGCCTGAGCCCAGGACTTTAGCCCAGAGGAAGCACAACAGGTTCTGAAGCAAAGGTAAAGGGATGATGACAATTAACAAGAAGTAGTTAGGATAAAATGGACAAACTACAGAAACAGCCTTCTTAAAGAAAAGTCTCATTTTAAGCAACTTTCATGTTTAAAGATACGCATGTTCATGAGTACATGAGCATATGAGAAGAGATCTTAAAGTTGCTATTATCAGGTACCTTGGGAGGGCTTCAGGGGATCTTTAGTCCTTCCTGTTGAAGCTGTTCCACTACTTCTAGGCCAAGGAAAGAATAAATAACATTCTCCAGTGAAACGTTTGAGTCACTGACTACGGAGAAGTAAAGCAAAGCTAGATTAAAGACTTTGCATCAAAGTCTGTTTGATACACTGTACCTAAACTACCCAAAGGACAACAACTCAGGTAAGTCATGTAACCACTATGCTGCACTGAATTTTGCATGGTAATACATATTTTTCTTTGCTAACCTGCAGCTTAACATTTCCCTTCATCTTAGTTTGCCATTTTTAAAAGAGGAAAAACAGGACAGAAGAGGAACTATATCCTTAAGAGCGAAATGCATACGCACCTTGGCCTTCTATATTTCACTTACCTGGCAGGAGGGATAAGGACAGGGTGGAGAAGTCTTCCTGTGAGCAGAGTGGGGAAATAATCAAAGAACAAAAACTTCTTCACCAAACAAAGTCATTTCTTTTAGTTTTAAATAGATTTCTTTTTTTTAGGAAGGACACCACTAAAATAGAATTCACTGCAACAGAAACCCCATAGACACAGGCACACATATAAATGTACAAATAGCCTGTGTTATACAAGAAAGTAGAGTCACATCTATAAAAAGATAGCCTAAAGCTGAAATTGTCTATTTCTTATATGAACCATTTCAAACCAAGTTACTCCATCCTTAAAATTTGTCGGTCTTTTTTCTGCCCTGATTTTTCACAATGGACTCCATTCTGCAGTTTCTCTACACATTTGGTGAGAGATTGCTTGTTTGTTAGAAGATGCAAACAGCAGTGCTACACTGAGTGGAGTCAACTATTGTCTCCATTTGTACAAACAAAAAGGAATCATGGGGAGGAGCAAATTGTGGAAAAAGGGAAACTTTGTTTATAAGCTACACACGGAGAACAGAAATACTGCTAGTAGTCAGAGCAATTGGGTTTTGCGACTTTCAATATTTGGATGATATGGAAAGCATCTAAAGTTCGTGAGGTTTTTGAGACTTGAGATGCTAGTAAGAAGTCTCACTACCCAAATTCTTAACCCTCCATCCCACCTCAGGCATCTGTTTCCTTCCAAATGTCTCACTATGTATGCTTGCCAAAAAATATCTCCCAAAAATAGAAGGCTCATTTCCTGGGGGGAGGAGAGGAGAAATCTGGAGTTTCTCCAAAGCTAAGCACACATATTTGGACAGAGAAAATATCTGCCATCATTACATATTATCTATCACACGGTAGCTATATCGATTCAGTGTTTGATTTGAGTGACAGCTGAGAGTTATTTTGTGTAGGCTAAACACTGTAAACTGCAAGGCAGAAACTCGTTGATGCTCATTGCAATTAATTATTGCAAAAGCTGAAAAAAACCTAAATGCAGTCATCCTGCACAACTGATATTATTTTTGTCCAATGGAATAAGATTCTCAGCTTCCTGATTAAAAAACTTTGCATGTGACATTATGAAAGCTTGTCCAGGAACTAACATCTATTTCTAGCATTAGAACAAAGGGGTCAAAGAGATGAAGTGTACTTATACTTTCAAATGGGGCTATAAAGTGGCATCATTATGTTCTATGCTTATTGTATCTCAATGACCACATGTGCTCAATTTACATATAAAGAAGATTTATTTTTATCTAACTTCCAGCAAAGTAAACTCAACAAGGGAAGCTATTATCTAAATGTGCACTACACTCAGTAGCACAACAGTGTTACAACAGCCACACTGAAAAAATGAGTATGTAAAGAATATGATTATTAATTTTGGAAAATAATCACATGAAGCATGCTCTCAAGATAATATGATCCTGTGTACAGACCAGCAGAATATTCGGCAACAATAGTATGTTTCTGTTCTCAGTGTTTTGTGATAAGAAAACCGAACTCCATATTCTTGCTTTGGCATTAAAGAGTTGATATTGCCCCAAAACATTTTATCAGCTATGATGATTGAAGTTGCCTTTAAAAATTCATAACCCTGCTATCTGTTATGAATGAGACAGTCAGAGAGACAAGCACCTGCACAGGGATTGATAAACACTAAGGTAGAATGGAGATCCCACAGTTTGGAAGAAAATGGTGCCTGGAAGCTTGAGAGATAGAAAGAAAGAATGCTTAAAACACATCAAGAGGTGAAAGAACAAAGATTATTACTGCTAGGTTCTTTTTGTTTGGTATTAAATTTGTAATGTTTCATGTTCTTTTGCTTCTAACAAGGCTAATAATTAGATTCAGATAATGATGTGAGGTTTTATGACCCAGAAAAATGCAAGTTTTGCAGGTTTTTTAGGATAAACAGAGAAAGAATCTTAGAACACCAAGTAATTTATAAAAGTGCCAAAAGCAATCCCATGCTTAAAAATTGTTTTCCAGTTACAATGCTGCTTTTATTTATTTAATTTCTATCACATCTTTCAGGCTTTTGCTGCAAGAGTTATCATGAGTTTGTTTTTATAAAAATAATATTAATAAATATATATATAGATACATATACATACTGACATGCATATTCCTCTGATGGACATAGTTCATCAGGCTGTGGGACCAACCCAACTGTTTCTGCAGGAGTGGCAGCCATGTATATGATGATACTTGTCATTATTGCGTACTAGTGACACAAAACCGGGGAACATCAAGAATTCTTTCTGCCCTGCTATGTGCTTGCATTGCCTAAATTGTTTGGAGCTTGGACAGTGCCAAGTGATCTAACATCTTTTAACTTAACCACCATTTGTAAGAGTACTATCCCATGCAGCACTGGCTTTTGGAACCACTGGTTTGCTTACTAGTGATTGAATATACACACACAACTCAAGAGAAGATAGAGGATGGTCATTTGTAACGACGAATACTGACCATTCACAGCCTGTGGTAGGCTCAGTTATGTAATGTCTTAGGAGGTAGTAAAAGCTGCCAAGGCAGCTGTTAATTGGGCTCCCAGGAATAGCAAATGGCCCTTTAAACCCCAAAGCTAGCATGGATGCAGCACTATGATTCAGAGTTCCATCAAAAAGTAGTTGGATAACTGCAAAACTTAACCTTTTTGCAACTTATTAAAAGGTTTATCTAGTCATTTTACAATGGAAACCCAGTAGAAGCACAGAAGACATGATGAAGGTTCCTATCAAGACGATTCACCTGGCCTTGGTTACACAGTCTGTAAATTCATAGGAGGATGAGCACTACTCTTCACTTTTTACAGATTAAATTAAAGACATGTCTGTTTTTATTTTATGTCTAAGTGACTATGCCAGCATTGCAGAAAGCCCACAGAACCAGAGTTTGACAAGCAGAGACATGTCAGCCTATGACTATGCCCACTCACCTACTGCCTGGAACTCTTCTGCAGTAGCTCAAGGACCTAGGGTGGCTGCTGGATTTTCACAAAGAGCCTTTCTCTGTTGTATTCATAAACCATTCTCTATATTAATCATTTTATCTCTCACCCATGCAAAGATCATCTCTACAGCATGCAAATGCTCATCATGTGGCTACTTCAGAAACTTTTCACAGTTTCTATGCAGAATACAAATTGTGCAAAGAAGTTTGCTGAGGACCTCTGCACCCCATCTAAAGGTAGTAACTGTTTTGCCTTTCACCTTTATGTCATCTATAATAGTTTATGCATAGATAGATTCCAAAAATGGTGAGACTTTAGAGACCAACGTGTTCCAGATACAAGCTAAAGACTCACTCACAGCTCTCTGCTGGTTTATTATAACCATCTGTCCCCTGACTGCAACATCAGGTTACCTGGAGAAGCTACAGGGTTATGCTCCGATTTTGTTTAGCAGTGAAACACAAATTCACTATCTTTTCTCATGTTTACTGATAGGACATGGATTGTTTCAATCAAATTCTAAGAAGCTAAAAATTACCTTATGAAGTCAGAACTTCCCACATGTTTGATATGTATGTCGGAAGAACATGCTGTTCATCCAGTCACTAAAATATATACGATGTAAGAAAAAAAAAGCCCAACAAATATAATTCTGCTTCAGATGGTAACCAGGGGAGTTCTACAAAGAATTATTCCTCAATGTGCAATCCCCCTAGTATGTAAAGAGTAACATGTTTGTTGTTACACACCCTTTAGGAGGAAGAGTGTTGCTTCTGCTCCACCCTAGGACACGGCCACATCGTGCAATAGACTACTTTCTGCAGAGCTCAGACAGAGTCAAACAGAAACCACATTAGTCCTTGGATCAAAATCATCTCTAGTAACCTCCTGTAAGGTAGTTTGTTAATTCAGGCTGGGCAGTGTTTAGCACTGTCTTTACTGCTGGCATTGTGGAAAGCATCATACGGAACAGTGTTCAGGCAAGCACCAACTTATAGGTCTCCATGTTCTGCTTGGCTGGAAGAAGTACAAAGAAAGGCACAAGACTTGTGTCTTCCCATCTCCAACAGGCTGGAAGAAAGGAACAGTACCCGACTTCTTCTGGAGCACACTTAGAATCATTGCATCTGAGCATGAGAAGGAACACAGTGAAGGAGAGGCTTCTTGAACCTTATACATTTCCAGTCACACAGAGCACATTTGTCTTGGAACAAGGACTTTTTTTTTTTTTTTTTTTTTTTTTTCCCTGAAAGCACGAAGTTTTCTATCTACTCCCTCACTGTTAGGAGAAAAAACAATGTATGGATTTCTTTTTCTTCCATAGCTGTCAGAAGACTCCAAACAGAACCCCTGTCTTTTTCTCTTTATTATCACCTTTAGAGCTCTCACTGGAGCTGCATAACTGTAGGACTTTGCTGGAAGCTCAGAATAAAATGGATGCATTTCAAAGCTAACTACAGTCTATTTATAATCCAGCTGAATGCACCTTCTCATCTGCAGTGGGCTTGTGAATTCATATTCAGTATAAATCTGCAGGGGCTGTCAACTCTTTCCAACAGATATCTTTAACATTATTCCTCTGTTCCCTCACAACTGCTGTACTTCTTGGAGGAAAAAAAACCCACAAAAGTAAAAGTTTCAACAGTAGATGTCCAACTCATCATATCCCAGGACAGTTTATATTGTGAAAGTGTTAATTATGTCTCCAAAGTGGAACTCTCCTTGGAATATGGACTTGAAGCAGAGATCATGCCTTTTTATGGTATGCAATATATCATCTTCACAAAGCGACTTCAGATATATATTGCTCACATGTCCATAGTAACTTTAAGAGTACCAAAAGCAAGACATATAGTGCCTTTCTACCTAAAATCCTTTTAACAGAGCCTGAATAAAACATCTAGCTATTTTTAGAGCTCTCATGATGTTTTAACTCAAGACTCATTAATATTTTAAGCTTCCAGCCTGGAATTTTTTTATATTCTCCTTTTCATTTAGCACCTGAGTAACCACTGGAGTTATCTGAGTGTACATACAGATATTCACATATGTATAGGTTTCACTGATTCCACATTTTGAAAACCAGCATAGAATTTCCCAGAAATGAAAGCCATTATCCAAATATGTCAATGGCAATTTTATATTTTGTCTTTCAGATAAATTTTAAATAGCTGCATTTTCCCTTATCTTTTAAATTTTAGTAAAAATTTCATTTAATAAATAAATCAAACACCCTTCTCCCTCTCCTTTTCAAAACCCCAAACTGAAGACCTAAAGTAAAATCCCAGTTTCATACAAAACATGTGTGAGATTCCCTTTCACCTTATGAGGGTAGAATTTCATCTTTCTTGTTTTTTATAAAATAAGACTATTATTAAACTGAATGTTATACATACAAAATGTCCTCACTTATCAAGAATCTTTCAGTGTATTTAATATTTCCTTAATATGAAAGAATACTTTCAAGAAAAACTTTTAATTGGGCAGTACAGATATTTTTGCTTCTTTCTGAGTGTTCCACTTTGCTTCATTTCATTAGTTTCCAAAAATAATATGTTTCACTTTGTAGTTTTCTCACCTATACAATTCACAAGATATTTTGACTCAAACCTGGGCCAAGATTCTCAGATGAGTTCAGCTCCATTTTAACACCAAATATTATTAGCATTATCATCACACTGGGTTTTGATCCCTTTTAAAAATCTGACTTGAGAGCATAAGTGAAATCCTTGGCAACATTAGTTAGCCAAGAGACCATCACATATCAGCTACTCTGGGGAACTCTTCTTTCATAGATATAATTGAACAAAGACTTTTGGGGCAGCAAACAGTTATTAATCTATACTGGGACAGCATTGTGTGAACATACTGTAAGTACCGATAATTAAAAGACAAATCCTGATGCTATGGTAATTTTTTAAAACTTCTATTTATTTCAGCAGGGTCAGGATTTTGTCATACTAGAATGAATATATTCTAAAATTGCCATTTTCTCATTTCAAAAGATATTCAGAGATGGTAGAGAGAGTGTTGCTCCCCACATATACATTGATGCAGAGTATACTGAAATAACATTATGTCAATGACAAAGGCATTCAGCAAAGATAAACACAATGTACACACACAGCTGCAAACTGAGTCATGAAAGACTTTTCAAGACAAGACTCATGCAGAGTTATCTGCATGCTTTTTGAAGTCCCCACTTTGGACTCCTCCGTTAACTGCAACCTCTTAAAGCCTGAAGAATGTTTTTGTTCCATTCAGAGGTTTCTCCAAGTAGAAATGATGTTCTTAAACAAAATGGCATAATAGCTTTATAAAGTGTTTCCAGGGAGGCAGAAATGCTGGCCAGGATGTGAACGATCTAAATGAGGCACATTAAAAATGCAAATGTATTTGTCCTTTCAGCTAATGGCTTGCTAAGTTTGAACATACTAGCTGGCCCTCAAAAGCTGTTGCAGCTATTGTGTTCTGAGGACACTCATGTTCCCATTTCAATTAGGCATCTTTGTGGGTCTGTCTTTAATGCCACTTACAAACTGTTTATTCTGCTATTTTTCCCCAATTTGCATTCTTACTTGATTTCTTAGGGTGTATATTACTGAACTTCATGATATTTGGCAAGGCAAACAAACACCAGCATCAATTTTACTGTTGTTTTCTAGGAAGTCTTTGTTGTTGATTTTTCAGAGAAGCACAGCGATATACATTTGTTTTGCTTTTTTTAGCATACTGAATTATACTTCAAATTCTATCCAGGCATGGATAAAAACAAACTAGCAAGCTGGTACCTTCTAAATAAGCATAAAGGAAGTGCAGACATAGTGATGTTTCACTAATGAATTATGCTATCATTAGGAAAAGGTTATTGTTTTCGTTTGTGCTCCTTCAAACTTAGTGAGAGCTCCAAATTTTTTCCACATATTTTAAATTGGCTTTCTACATAATGCACAGATTTTAGACCTGGTTACTGCTAATGAATCAGAATAACAGCAGTTGCTATGCATGTTCCAGCCTCATGTTAATTAAATGTTGGTTTCTCACTTCTGTGACGTCCTGCTTCATTTGCTATGCTAAAAAATGGGGGGTGGGGAGGAGATCTTCATCATCTCTCTCCTCTCACTTAAGTTAGTATAACTCCTGTGAAGTCACAAGACCTGTGAGATCTTGCATCAGCTCAGAGGTCTAGAGAATCTAGTTTAACACATATAAAGAAACACAAAACCTCATGTTTTCTTTCTTGAGGGAACCTAAGTCTGTGCAGACTTCCATGGAGATGCAGAATCAGATGAGAAATAAAAGCTGATTTGTGAGAGAAGTGAAAAGAAAAATCTCATCTCATGTGAAGCCTCAATATCAAATGCCATAGTAGCTGCAGTTTTGATGGCCCAGTTGTTAAACCTCTTTAAACAGTGGGTGTGAAAACACTAACATTATTTACATCTGAGAAACTGAAATGCTTTCAAGTCTTAAAAAAATGACTAAACTCTCAAACCACAACAGTAAAACATATACAAGAAATCCTTATTACTATGCAAATTTTATGTAATGATATAAATATAAAACCCCCAGATTAAGCTTTTTTTTATTAAAAGAGAAAAAAAAGATTAAAAGTAACTCTGTTGAACATTTTTCTGATAATCCATTGTGGAGCCCAGTCATAAAAAGAGAATCCTCTGTACTTGTCTATCTTTACTTCATAGTACTCAGTATACACACTGTGAGCAAAGCTATAAAAACAAGAAGAAACCTGTGTGGAGAAATATTTAAACGTATGTTAAACTTATAACTCAGGCAGGTGCCATGCTGTATAAATTGGCACAGAAATAATGGATGCTCTGGGTTTTACCTAAAGGGTCAAGAGGAATTCCCACAGGGCTGGCCATATGCTGTATTTCATCTTGCGGTTTGCTCAAAATATTTTAGATAATTAGTTTTCATCTCAGAGAATACGCCAATTATCAATATATGCATTAATTCACATCCAGTGTTCTTTATACCTTAGGGACTACTTTTTCACCATTATTACTGGTTTTGAGGCAACTGTGACCTCCACCTCTTTAAATCAGGATATTTGATGTCTATTGAAATGACACGATCTTCGTTTCTTTTTGACTTAACTGGATTTCTTACCCTTTTGCCTTCAAAGCTCCTGTTATGCAGTGGCAAGGTACAACAGTTAATGCTAGCAAAGTAAGAAAGGTAGCTCCAGGGCATTATGAAGAAATAACTATTTCTGAAGGAAAGGTGTTTGTTACCCATTCTCTGTCAGAGGCCATGCTGAGAATCCTTTTAGGCATTTGATGATCTAAGTAGCAGTATTAGAGGCCGTCCCTGTTAATGCAGTCTACCAGTCATCCCCCCTTTTTGGTTTCAGTAAGTTACCTATTACAGTTTTCCCGGAGCAGACAAAGGAGGATATTCACAAAAGGCTAACTTTGGCCTATTGAAACAAATCTTTCTACATTTTCCCTTTTTCATCTTTGTATCAGCCAAAGAGGGAATTTAGGGAAATTCAACTCAATAAGCAAGAGTTCATCTTTGTGACCACCCCCTCTGAGAGTCTTCAGCATGATCTTTTCTGACCTTTGGATTATAATGGATTATCTTCTCCTAGTTGTATTTTCTTTATGGTCAGGATAACAACCATCTTATGCATCCCACCAGACTCACTTTCACTGGATCTGATGCTTTCCTCTGTTTCTTCAAAGGAAATAGTGCAATTGTTATCCCCTCAAGTGCAAACTCTATTAGCACTTTGTACAGCAGGATGAAATGATGAGCTTTGACAGCTAAGCACAAGCTGACATTCTTCCCCATAAACCATCTCCGGTTTCTGAGCAGTCTCTCCATATTCTCCTCCCCGCCCCCCACACTCCCCTTTAGTCTCTCTTTTTAAAGGACATAATTAGTTTATGGAATTCTGTGTATATTTGTCTGCAGTATTTACTCCAGGCAGACTTTTGGTTAGTCTTAGTATAGCTTCATCTTTTCCTTGTCATTATGATTAGATCTTCTATTGCTTTCTGCCTGGAATTGATTTGCTATAAACAGACATGTTAACTGGGATCACATGATTCTGTTCAAGTGTCTTTCGAGTGAAATTAAACAGGTCAGCTCATAAGCAGCAGAAAATCTATCAATTGTTCCATATAAAAAAATCCACACAAGTTATACACAGATATGAATGACTCACATGCCAACCTCAAACCCCTAGCAACGAAGTTTTATACAGAACATTTTATTGAAACTATTTGCTTGAAGCTAGTAGATCATGTTAGAAGCACTGCTATATACTTTCTGTTATTAGTAAATATATGTTTTTCCATAAACCTGCCTATTATGAAGAACTCCCTGTACTGGGAGCTTTGAAAACAAATAGTACAGGTGTTTTTTAAAAAAAATTACCCCACTGTTCAAGAATACTTCTACATAGCAACTAAAATGCAATTACAGCTTATGCAGATACACTACTTTTATCCAATGAAGCAGACATTGACAATTGTGCAATTGCAGCATTAAAGAGGGCCACCTTGGGTGGGCCATCAGGTTTAATCAAGGTCTAGGTAGGCATTACAGTCCTTGCTGAAACCTCGTTATGTTGTTATTGCTCTCTCAGCTATGCCTATGTAGAAGATAGAAGCACAGATATACATTAGCAGAAGGCACACAATATGAATGATGTGTGAGAACACAATCAATGTTACGTAAAGCCATGTATTTTCTAGTCAAATCAACACCCTGAGACTAATTTTCAACTGTACATCCTTCTTGTTCATATTTTTAAAGCTACTTCTAGATAACTGACATGTTAATTGACAAGTGCTTTAAGTTATTGAATAAACGTCCTCATCCAGTTCTGAAGAACTGAGCACGATCTGTCCTGTCTATTGAAATATCTCTAAGTTTGAGTAGGATCCTCCTCATTTTAGATAGATAGTGTCCGTCCATTACCTTTGGACAATCATCTCTAACAACCTTCTTTCAGGTTAGTTAAAGTGGGAGGAAAAAAGCTTTTCCAAAAACATCTCTTTAGAGAAGTTGCAGTCTTTTTTTGGAAAGGTAAAAGATATTTAGCATGATACATGCTACAGCTTATCAAAATATTTGAAGACACCTGTTGGTAAACCTGAATTCTCATGATTAACTAATTCTTGTTATTACATCCCTTGTCTCAAATTGTGAAGGACCTGTCACAACCAATAGTTCTGTCATATTCCTCAGGTTATTATACTAGTTGTAAAAGAAGTCATTACAAATCATCCTAGTTGGATATTCAGTTCCTACACACCACTCTTTGCCCTCCTCTGGCTTGGGAACAATGCTGTATTGCTCTTAATATTACGTCTTGCACAGCGTCATGCCTTAAGCACTCATGCAACAAAAGGAAAGCTATCTGAAAATGAGACATGTGGGAGTACTATATTATTCAGGAAAAATAGTTTCAAGATATGCAATACCATAATACATTTTTCTGCACTTATCTTTTTGTTCATTTCAAAGACTAATTTAACAGTATGGCATGTAAATGAATTCTTATTTATGAATCAAACATATAATAGCCTTGGAAAAGAAAAAAAATACAAATCCATTGAACTTCTATACTAATTTCCCAAATTACAGGCAGAAGCTGGTTTTGTGGGTACACTTGATTTCACAGGTAAACATCATCTATTGTTCAGAAAAAAAAGAGGAGATTTGATGAAAACACACACAAGCGCAAACAAGAAAAGCCTTGAGCACTGCTTTACAGAAACATTACAAGCACTCCAAAGCAACAACTGAAAATCAACTTCATCAGAAAATTCAGATCCACTTCCTTTAGAAAAATTTCTAACTCCTCCTTTCAGAAAATGAAAGAGTTCATTATGTAGCAAAGACAACCAACTCAAAAGTCATAGGAGAAAGAAAGCTTCAAAGAAAGGAGTTCCTAACACCACCAATTCATTCACTTATTCTGAGGGTATACTAGCACAAGCTAACTTTAGAGTTAGGCAATTTCTTAACTTTTTATTATTATGAGGATTTAGTGTTTATCCTGCATAAAGCCTGAATTGTTCCTAGTGAATATGCATACTTACCAAGGTACAGTTACCTAGGCCACTTTTACAAAGCAATAAGTAATTATTATCTGAAGGATCTTTTGCTTTACAGCCTTGTAGTAACACAGAAGCTGACAAGTGACTTCAGATTTCAGGATCCATGACAGTTAAGTAGCCCGTTTCTCGTGACTAACAAAGATGCAACAATCCTTTGATAGGTAAATTTAGACAATCTGCTGTCACCTCTCATCCTTGTTGCAAATAATCCAGTTTTGAGAAGACTCAAAAAGAAAAAAAAATGTGCATTTTGAAATAATGTTATTAAAAGGAGTACAGGTAATACGTTAGCTATCTGACACTAAACAAAATTTTGGCATGGGTATTAAGCCTTGTGTTTCAAGGGCATGAATGAAAATACATCAATTCTGAAAGAGTCAATTTCTGTTGTGTTATGTTTTCCCTATTATTCCCTGAAGGAGTTATGCTTTTCTGCTGAAATTAAGCAAAAATACATTCTCCAGTACAGCCAGTGGAATCAAACATATTACCTCACAGTCACTTTTCTTTGAGCCTTAACAGAGGAAAAAGATCAACACCTATCAGGTTTTGGGTTCGCTATTACCAATCCCAGACAAATGAATTATTAATTAATATCACAGAAAATATAAGTAGGTTCTTATTGGCTATATCCATATTAGTAAATGAACATGCCATTCATTCCTGGACACTGAGGCTCACTGGCATGGAACAACCCACATCCATACCACCCATACTCTTGCCTCCAGAAGAGGGTGGCTGCACGCAAACTACACATCAGGAATGTTCCTCCAAGCATCTATCTTCAATATTGTACACAAAAAATATCTGAGAGTGTTAGCTGTTACAGGAAAACTGAGCACTTGGAAATATAAACATTTTAATGATATAGGTGTTCACATTCCAACACCTGGAAATATTCCCTAGTGCTGTTTTTTTGAGCACAGACATAAACATAGCATCCACCCTAAAATGCATAAATAAATGAATGAAAAAAAAAAAATCAGTGTCCATAAAAGTTTTTAGGTTCCTACTAAGTTACTGTGTTTTTATCATTGGAATATCTATCATCTAGTAAGTCACAAATTCACGAGTAGTCTAGTACCCTACTCTGTTTTGGCTAGATAGTCCTGCAGGGCAGAGGAAAAAGCCTGTGCAAAGGTATGATACATGGACCTTCTGTCATAGAAATGCACCCCTGAATACGGTACGGGGACAGCCACCTTGACATCCACTCTCTTGCTCATGAGTTATGAGTTTTCTGCTATGCATATTCAATCCTTCACTGTCAGCAAACATCTAATATAGCTAAATTAATGAACTTACTTCAGCATACAAATGTTTGAAGGCTGTTTTTGCCAATTTAATATTTTGTATGCAATTAACTAGTACAAAAGCAGCCAGTTTTTACTTTATGCTAATGCTTGGAAAAAGTAAATCATTTTAAAATGTCAGCATGAATGAAATGGTTCTTAAGGATACTCTATCAACCTAAAGATTCACAACTGAATCACAAGCTTAACTGTAAGACAACAAGAACTTGCAGTGAGGCAATGGGCTGAAACCATCTCCTTGAAATTTATCATTTTATTTAGGAAATACTTGTTTGAAGAGAAGGCCCAAAGAGTATGCCTTATACATGCACAGACAACCATCACTGCTGATCAGAGAAGGAAGCAGGGCAAACTCCATACACCTGATTTTACGGGAAACTTTTATATATCTAACTGAACTTCAAAAGAAAAGAAAAAAGTATCAGATCTGCATAGTGAACATCACAGCTACATGAAGGAGTAATTGAAGGATAACAATAGGTAACAGTATAAGGAGCAGTGGCAAAAGACAGCAAGTGACAAAGAGTAATGTATGGCAGGAATTATTCTGCAGCTGACTTTTCCTGCATAAGATTAGAGAACAATATTCAACTGCAAGATCAAAGTCTGAATTAATATTTTGTTCATTGTTCTGTAAAATAGGGTGCAAACCATCTCACTGCAGACAGAAAATTTTAAGCGCAGGTGGCAGATAGTTTTCGCTGTCAAACATACCAAAACACAATTTAGAGAAAAAAAGGACACTGCATGTTAAGTCAAATCAACAAATATTTATTTCTTTTGTGACTAAGCTAAGGGAATTTTCTGAGAAGCAAGTAAATTAGCATTTCATTATGACTTTAAATGAAAAACAGCTAATGAATTGTAATTAATGTAATTCAACAGAAATCACTGAAGTGAAAAATGTCAATAAAAAATCCATCAGTTCTGTAAACCTAAAGAGAAGTTTTCTAGCATCACATGAACAAGACAATGTTCCTATCACTTTCAATTGCAATTTTCTGTCTCTAATGTGTCAAGTGCTCCTATAAACCCATCATTTTATTTGGGGGAACAATTTTTTTCCCTCTTCTATCCAGAGCATTTTGTTGGACACATACAAAACCAGGAAGTCCTTTCTTTGCTTTTGTACTATATCCTTTACCTAATGGATTACACTTCTAAATACAATGTGGAGAATGAAGATATGCTTTTAGCGAAATGAAAAGATTTTGTTTCCCCATTGACTGAATAAACACACCCACTGACTGTTAAGGATTCAAGTGGTGTAACCCAATAGGCATCCCCAACCATTAAAATGCAGCTAGAGGGCATCCGAAGCACTGAGAGATCCTTACACTCCTGGCCCCAGCAGCAAACCCAGACTCTCATTTGCACCAAGGCTTCCCCAGACAAGCCTGAGGAAGCAAAGGAGTAACAACAAGGAGGCAATGTAACTGACCTCATACTTTAAGACTGCTTGACTGGAGAAAGGGATTAGTAGGATTGCATGATTTTTTTCTTTTTGTTTGCTTTTTTCTTTTAATGCAATTATTACTTGTACAATAAAGTACAACTTCTGCAGTGTGGATGTAATTATGGGCATATAAAATCTGAAAAATAGTAACTATTTCAACTTTGAAAAAAGGGATACAATCCACTGGAATCCTATATATATTATCAATAATAGCTGTACTGAAGACAGAGGATGTGAGGCGACAATTACCTTGTTTTAAGTAAATAAATCACAGTATCAGGTTGAGAGTTTTGATTTCGGTACAACTCTACTCTGACTTGTACCATTTCAGGGGCCCTAAGGGAAGTTCTCAGGAAACTTGTAAAAACACTCCTTTCACACATCTCTTGCCATTACCAAAATGGTCTTACCATTTTAATACATGACTACAGAATTTAACAGTGACATCTTGGTACCTCCCTTGCCAAAGGGAGGCTCAGACCAAGTTTGAAAGCACTTTTGAATAGCATGCCCTGGTTTAATCACAAGGCCCTTATAAAATACAGTGCAAGAAAAGGCACACACACACATACAAACCTGAACAAACAAAAAAAAGAGCCAGGAAGGTTTCATTATATTAATCATGAATTTGCCTGAAATCATGAAGGATTTAAGCCAGTTATTCTTGCCTGAGACATCATTGAGAAGGGGTTTATTATGCTTCCTTCTTTCCTCTTCATGGTCTACAGCATTCATACGGGATAGGTTCAGGTCTTCCTCTGACAAGTGTGGTTTAAAGTTTCATCTCCCAAAAGTTAAACTGTAACCATGCCTGCTAGGATTGCCACTCTCCTTCTCTCCTTCCAAATCAAAAATGACTTGGAGAGAGCTTGACATGGCAACATTAACATAGATCTAGCTCTTCTTTTTTCATTAATACAGATCTAGCTTTTCTTTGATGAAGGACTAACTTTGGCATATCACAAATAGGGGTAAGTTGACAGACCTTAAAACACTCTTGGTGTTTCAACATAATAAGAGATGCCATGGCCTGCAGCCACTCCTGTGTTGAGACAGTGATTCAAAGAATTGTGATGTCTCTTGGCCATCCAGAAAGGACTATTTTGTACACGATATATACACACAATGCCCTGCACTGGCATAAGGGCAGATCCTTGGCTAATGAAAGTCAGTGGTGTTCCGGTGTCTTCAATACAGTTATGACAATTTGTGCTGGCCCTGATATTTGTTGTTGTTCTCAGCTGGTTTGCAATCCCTAGTATTCTCAATTTCTTCATCTGTTCTGTCTTGAAAAAAAGTAGTACTGAGCTTCTTATTGGGAAGCCTACTTTAATCACTCTGTAATTAGTGGCTCTACAGGTACTTCCTTCTTGTTTATGAAAAATGCCTGATGCTTCATCTGAATAGAACTGAAATACAAGTATCTCTAATAACTCCATTTAAAGGACACTGGGGCTGCACACTGATATCAGTAGTTATGTAACAAATTCATAAGGTTAATTTCATCATGGATGTGGTTGCCTAAGTTATTGCCCATAAGAACAAGAGAAAAATGAATAGAGAAGTTTATGTACTGGTAGAGACAAGACAGGGCACAGAAAACTTTGGCAGTTAGGATAGCAAGAATGGGAGTGAAAGATGTGGAGAACATTGAGCGAGACCCAGAGTCCATGGGAACAGAAGAGGAAAAGTGTTAAGAAGGTCATACCATTTTACACACACAAAAGATCAATAATTTTATTGATTTTTCTCTTCACAAGAATAGGAAGGATCCTTTAGAAGAACAGAAGGGGAAAGAAGGAGGGAAAAAGAAAAAAAAGCAGTTAAGTTGAAAGAGATGAAAAATAGGTGGGATAGAGGATACGGAATTCCATTAGGGTAAAGGAGAATTACTTAGGTAAGACATTGAAGTGATTTTAATGGAGGAAAAAGTCATCCTGGCTGCGTATCCAAACGTATTTGAGAACACCTTTGAACAGAAGTAGAATATATAGATTACACTGGAGGGAAGGAGTAATACACATGCATACTGTATCAATAATTTTTGAGGGGAAAGATGCATATTCTTCCCCTGCTGCACTGGTGCCCTGCCCACACTTATTTAGTACGGTCCTATTTCTGGAAAATATTTTCCACAGCATTTGCATAGGCAGAAGATACTGCCAAACTGCTGACTGGTGCTTCTCTGTTTAAAAGGAACACTGAACACAAGTTCAGTAGCTTTTAGATTCACAACTCACTTAGGCACAATGGCTCCCACAAGTAAAGTCTCTAGCAATTTGTATGATTTTTAATATGCACTTGATGTTCATACATATACTCCTATCTGGTTGCACTGGCCTTGTTCTATGCTTGATTCTTTTCAGGTATCTGGACATTCATTGCACCACCAAACTGGATTCTATAACTTTAATTATGAGAGCTGAGTCAAAATATCCACCTTCTTTTGTGACTTAAGAAAGGACTGGGGCAGAAGGGGGAAGCGGAAGGTGTGCATGGGGAGGAAGAGGAGAGAAAAAAATAAATAAAATGAAAGGAAACCTGGCAGTTTTCATTCAGATGAAACAGAGTGGAGAAAATATCAGCAAGGTAAGAATAAATAAGTAAGTACACAACCTTTCCTAGGCAATGAGAAGAATCAATGTGGCAAGCTTGCCATGCAATTTCTGAAAGCAATCGTTTCTCATGTTACCCTTTATCAGCCTTTCCTGCAGTCACAGAGCAGGATCTTGACTTCAATCCAGCTATTTGTAAAAGGCTTATAGTAGTAATAATGAATTAAATATATTTTCACTTCATTTTTCTATCCCTTTTTCCCCTAGTGAATTCTATGTGTGTGTTATATTTATATACAAGATGACTATCTTCCTTTCGACTCAAGCTGTGATAAACGACTTTCTGTATAGTCTAACACCACTGCAGGTCAACAGCACTGTAACAGCAACACTGCTATTCCTGGTAGGATGGGAGATTCCTGCGGAACTTCATAGACTTGCTTACTGCTTGGCCTAGAGGAGTTTTCAGACAAGTAATCTCGCCGGCATTGATGAAATGCTCATCAGGATACATTTTCCCCCAAACACTCTCAAATTTTAGGAGTGGGCTTTATTTTTTGCTTTTAGAAGATTTACTTTCTTTCCACTTCTGGGTTTGGGGACAAAATCAGTTTTGTCAACTACTATAGGATGAACATGTCTTCCTCCCTCCCCCCTCCCCCCATAAGCATATGTAATAAAGTGACAAAAATAGGAATAAAAACTAACACAAACGAAAAAAAAAAACCCACCAAATGATATGGTTATCCTGGATTATCCTGCATACAGACCTTTCTTTTTTTGGGAGATCCTACTGTGAAAAACTATTGAGAGAACTACCCCTCCACACCATTTAACTATTTCCTTGATAGGTTGCAGTGTGTTCACTAGTATCCCACTGAGGTGCTTAAAGAAAAAAAATAACTTGCCACCACTTTAAGTAATACTGAGACTAGTCAGGATGTTCATGAGCTGTGAGACAATCTGGTAGAGATGGAGCCCCAGGACAGAGATACAATCATCTCTGGCATCTCCTGTCCCAGAAAGGCCCTTCAAGTACCTAAGGAATCACAGGTTTGAGCACCAACTGCCCAGTCAGGGAAATTCACTTCTAATGCATGACTTTGGTGACCAAAAGAAAAACAAAAACAAACAAAATAATACAAAACAAAAAACCCCAACACCATTGACTGAGGAGATACTGCACTTAACCTATAAATGTATTTGGTACAGGAATGGATCAAATAGTACAAAAGGCTCACAGAAGGCTTAACATATTTGGAGAAAGCGCTATTCAATACTAAATAAATATACAGCTTCCACAGTCATCAAAAGGAGGAACTCAAGGTGGGGGAATCTATATTTACACTGTCTTTGGGACATTGTCCCTCAGCCAGCCAAAGGCGGCTATGCCCCATATCGCTCCAAACAAATGCTTCTCTAACCTCCTGGACCACTGAATAAGCAGAAATCAGCTAGGAAGGCCTGACCACAGGCAGATAATTGTTATCTACTAATAATTCTCAGATGAATTAAGTTGAGTCTCCACCTAGTTGAACCACAACCCTTCGTTTTTTTTTCCCCCAGCCTATCTAAGAAATACAATTACATCACTTGAACCTTTGGGATGATAAAGGTGCTCTTAGCATTCAAGCCCAAGCAGGAAGGTATCTGTGCTTTACTGATCCCTGAGCTATTTTCTGTGCTATAAATTTAACACTTGCATGACTCTAGGGGCTTCAGTGACATGTATAACCTGGTTGTATTTAAGCAGTATTTAACAGTAATGCCAATAAATCCAGACAGAAATTTGAGTAGAGCAGAATGCAGAAGCATCCACTTCCCCAGACACGTATCTTAACTATTAGTAATGTTCATTGAAATCTTAATTCCCAGAGACTGAGGTAGAGGCAAGCTAACACAGGAAACAATAATGCTATCTGACATGCATGACCTTTTTGATTAAAGCAACTTGTCTTTCTTACAAAAGGCAGCTACTACAGCTCATTAACAGCTTTGCACTCCATTTTTCAAAACACTGTATCAACTAATTCATATTCTCTATTTCTGGTGGCATTTGGAAATGTCTCAATTTCCTCTTGAAGTTAAGGAGAGACAAGTATTCAACTGTAGGTCAGCCGTGATGGATGTGGTCTCATAAGTAACACACCCTTCCATTTCTACAGAATATTTTGGGACAGTTCTAGTCTCATTTCCCCTTCCCCTGCCACTCCTCCCCACCCCATTCCACCTCCTCCTCAAAATTTCTCTTTATCATATGACTTGGGTAGTACATAAATAAGGATTTCACCATCTTCTCCTTTTTTAATTGAACACACACATTCACATGCTTTGTAGAAAGACAGCGTGTTTAAAAAGAAAAAAGTGTTGCTGTCACAGGCTCTATCAGGACCCCAGGACACAGATGATTAACAATGCTGCTTTTCTTAATTCAGTTTTTATGTCTCTGTTTCAAAAACACCAGAGCAGATCATTGATCATAAACCAGGAATCCGAGACACAGCATGTTAGCATTAACTGTGGCCCACACAAGACAATGATTTTGGATGGTTAACCTTTCTCTTAATGTGTTTTTTTAAACACGAACATATTATGTCTTTATGTTGATGCACCACACAGAGTACCTGTTTTTATTGCATTGGTGTTTATCTTCCAATATTCACTATGTTTGTTCCAACAATTGACTAAGATTTACACTACAATTTCCTTGATAGAAAAGAGCTAAAACTTTCTTATTAAGATCATTACCACAGGGATTTAATTCACATCATTTTAAGTAAATTTCTACAGCCTTGTTCCTACCAGTTTTAAATACCATTCATGAAGATTTAGAGATACTTTACAAGCAGTGAAGGGCTGTAATATTTTTAAGTGAAAAGCATAATAGAGAGTTGCATTTGAAGCCTATAAAACTTAAATCAAGCTTGTTTCCTAGGTCACAGAGAGATCTACATACATACAAACTTACATGAATATTAGACATGATGTAATGCATATTAGTTTCTCCTCTTGTACAAAGAGTGGGTTAGTTGCCTGATTATATTCAGGGTTAATTTAGAACAGCTACATATTGAAAATGTAGTGATCTATTTGACACTGATAAAATAAGAGCTGTGGAAATGCTGTAAGCAAACAGCCATTGCTCAGTATTTGAGTATGCTACTTTGGGATATAAAACTGACAGCTTTTCCATTGCAAAGTCTTTGGTTAATATCCACAGTTATTTGGGCATATTGTGCAATAAAATCATGTTAAAATGGTTATGTAAAATAAATGAAAGCTGAATGTGTGTATTTCTGCAGTTTCCTCCTCGCTTGCTCGAACTGAAACCAGTTTTCACAAGAACACTGATATCTACTTGTCCATAGTAGGGGCTATTTCAGTGTTCTACTTCGAGCCTTATTGGCTACTGGAGCACTTTAAACCTAGACCCAAAGAGTCATCGAAGGGGAATGTCTTCTTCCTAGCTTTCATACTCTCAGAAGTGGTAGAACCATTTTATCGTGGACTTTCAGCAACAATAACAACACAAGAACTGCCTCCAGGCAGGAGACAGGACTGGGAAAAGCCAGCATGAAAGGCAAGATATTACAGAAGTTTATGAACAACAAACAAGAAGTTTGGAATGAAAATGTAGTCAAGACTCTTTGCTATAATATTGAACCTAAAAGCTATTTTAATTGCCATAGCATTTTAATAAGTAGCTTTTACAAAGATTTTTGAAAGAATTATTAATGATGCAATTACTTTGTTTCATACAAGCTCTAAGATATAATAGCCATTGTACAGAGGCAACATTAGGCATAGGACCTGCCTCAAAGACTTTAAGTGCCAAGTAATAGAATATTATTGTTGCAGAGGATTTATTACTGCAGTATTTCAATATAAAGATATTGTAAATGTTGATTCATCTCCTGCTACATTAACAGACTTGCACATGATACTGCATGAAGAAAAAAAAAAAATGATAGACCAATTACAATGAGTATTTCCAGCACACAAACATCTGCTTAAAAAACATGGTCATGACAGCAAGAGGCTAGCAAAAGCATAGTTACATACATATTTCTCAGAACAAAGTAGACTCAGAAAATGTGCCTCCTGTAAATGGAATCATAACATTTATGGAAATTCAGCTCAAATAAATTTGAGAGAGTAAGCTATTAAGAGAGAGTTTGCTGACCAAACTGAGTAAAATATCTATTTAGCCTAGACAATCTCAGGCCATTTTTCAGTTCCCAAAATAAACAAAACTAGTCTTGCAGAAACCAAAACCTTCATTTTTTTCATTTAGCTGTAGTCATGTCTAACAGATCAGGCAAAGAATGGGACTTCCTGACAGTAAGCAGGTGCTTTGCTTTTTCAGATCCCACTTCCAGGCATTTACCCTTATTCATAAGTTATACACATGTGATAACTCAGGGTTTTGATGCCCTGCACAATGATTTCTGTTCTTAATTTGAATCTGCATCTGAACTCTCAACAGAAGCACCAACCAAAACAAGGAGATCCATGTTCTTATAGTTAACACAAAAGCAGTACTACTGCATTTGAAAGAGTTTCATAAGCCTTTAAATACACAACTCCATTACAGGCTAGTGTGTGAAACTATGATCTTGAGGAGCTTAAAAGGAAAGTATAATAACATTGTTATTATCTTGTTATTTTTTATACCTACAGATACATAAATATCACTATTATTCCTCCAGGGGAGGCTGCCAGTAAGCATTCTTCCAGCTTCTACAGGAACATAGCATGGTATGAGAGGACTTCTCGGTGCATATTTATGCTTCTGGAGTGAGGCAGGAGAACTGTATGCCTCCCTGACTTCGCACTACTGACCTGTAGTTTGCACTGCAGTACGATGACAAAGAGTATGCTGTGTCACTGTATCTCTACCTCTTAATCCTGCTCCTAATTACCATGCACTTAAACTTGCAGCTCAGTGTCGAGTTCTAATCTCAAGTTCACTTCCTCTATCATAGACTCTTTTTCTTCATCTCTCCTGTTCCTGTAGTGAAACAGTTTTATCATAAAAGGCAAATTGGCAAGAGACTCATGAACATGCAATTAAAAAGGATAGATATATTGCATTTATCAAACTGTATAAGGCAATAATCAAGAGATTCAGACTACAAGCTACTGTGAATAGAACAGTGCGCATTATGTATTAACTGCGGCAGGTCTCTTGGGCTTTGAGATTTTATCAAAGGGAATACATAGAAAGTAATTCCTAAAACTGAAGAAAAACAAGACTTATGTAGAGAAGATGAAAGCATGAGTGATATGGCAAAAAGGAAACTGCAGAAATTCTATTATTAAATATTGAGTTTTTCCCCCTACAATGAGGATTTTTTTGCTGGAGAATTGTAATGGGTTCTGCACAGTTCAGAAGGATCAGGAAGCAAGTGACTGCATACATAAAAACCACAGCTGTCCAAAAAAATGAGTGGGTGAAAGGTCTTAATATTTAAAACCTCACAAAACAAAATTATGTGCATCAACATCAGCATACTATTCAAAGCATGCAAGTTTCTTCACTGGAACATCTGTGTTTGCTTTGAGGAAGGCTAAGGAAGGAAGTAACTTCAATCTTTCTTGCCCTCACCATGACCATGTAACAACTCAGTGTAACATGACCACAGGTCAACTATAGACAACCAGGGGCAAGTACAGGGCAGATAAAGGAGGTCATTCTGCTTAGGTTAGAGAAGCAGCTGCTCAGAATAATTGCCACGGGTGGCCCCAACACTTCTCACCAACAATATGAACAGAAAAGCTATAGTTCTAAGGAATTCCCAAGGCACATCAGCCTTGAGGAAAGTTGTAGGGGATAATAACCCAGCTTCATAAACTAGCTGTGACACCAAAGTCACTAAGGAAGATTTCTGTTGTTAAGTACAATGTTAATAGTGTTTTTGGCTGTGGATTGTTTGTTTTGTTTTGGTTTTTTTTAAGAGTGTTTAATAAAAATCATCTAAGCATGAATATTTTATTTTTAAGTCTTCAAGTAATAAAGTCATTTGAGTAATCTGACAAGCAGGAAGATACTGTATGCAGTGACCCTCACAATGAGGAGTGTAAGCACATAAAACCAGCAGCAACCCATGTAACTCAGTTTTACAGAACGCCCTCCCCTGAGATGCAGCTACTGCCCAGGAACTGGTGATACAAAATCTGTATGAAGAAAACACCTTACCATTACTTGCCTTAGCAGGTAAACTCCATCGCATGAATCTGGACAGAGGGGAGAATACCTGAACTCTAAGAGTCTTAGGCAGTGCGTACTATCCAGATTAGCCAATGCAGAGGCAAATTCACTGGGAAAATGAAGGAATGGCTGTCGGCCTCCAAAAAAACCACTCTGATGAAGTGACTGGAATGTGAAGAGGAAGAAGTGGATACTACTGATGCATCCAGTTTGGCCAAGTACTAACTAAATACCAACTGTGTATGTTCACACCAGTTTGGTAGCAACCAGTAACTGCTGTTGTCTCTGAAACACTGCACCTCAAGTTTACTGTTTGGCTGTTCTCTACAGCCTCTTTCTTTTTGTCCCCTGCTGAAGGCATATGGAAGAGAATTTAATTTTCCATCCTGCTTTCTCTATTCAACTTGACATTTCTTTCAGAAACATTCCCTCAGAATCATTTCCATAGCTGCTTTGTTCAAGAGAGAAATCAGATGATTATGGATTGCCATAATGGGTCTGCCTGTGCCAGTCCTGACCCTTTCAGCTCTGGAACTTGAAAGATGCTAACACCAGGTTGAGATTTGTATTGGGACTGAGACCAGAATGGCAGTTTTATCCCAGAAAGCCTCTCGAAACTTTTATTACAAGTGCTTTCCTGGTTTCACAATTTCCTTCTTACTTGCCTGAAATCATAGAAATACACAAGTGGCCCTAAGTTTTTGAAAGACATGAGGTAAAACACTGTCCCCACTGAAGGCAAGCACTCAAAAAGTCTCCTTTCCAAGGAAGCTCAATAATTTCTGCATGGGCCACCTCATCCCTCTTAAGGGATACTTTCCTTTCACTAAGTGCAGTTGCCACTCTATGATGACTCAAAACAGGGCAATTTCTCATCCTAGGAAGCTTACAGAAGAGTAAAAATTGAGGGGTGGGAGGAGGAAGGATGATTATCTGAATTTCTGTCTGTGTCCTCTTGGGGTTAATATCTGTCTGGTATATATGTAGTCACTCATTACAAGGTTGGGCTGAAAGGAAAGAAAAGATCATTTTTTTATTCTTGTATTGTTATATTATGCTTTTATTCCTTTCCTATATATTCTTTAACAGATATATTTTTCAATGGACCTTAGCTTTCTACAGCTACAGGAATTGCACCACTAAGTGTAGTGCTAACAAACTGCCAAGGCTACATTGGATGTCTTAATTCCAGAAGAATATCAAATGACAAGTTACTACTGGGGAAAGTTCTAATAAGTTCTAAATTATTTTTTTTAATTTACTATTTAATATGTTACACCAGAAGAGGATTCCTTCAGTAAAAACAGCGGATGGTGGGTTTTTTGTTTTTTTTTTTAATTTCACTTTATTGACATTTCAAAATTTTCCTTCAAGGACCTCTGAATTCATCTACAAGTCTTGTCCTAAGGGAAGAGAACCAGACTTCTTTCTACTATTAGTATTTCTCCCTTGTCAGCTTACTTTTTTTTTTTTTTTTTTTTTTTTTTTTTTACCCTATGCCAGCTGCAGCTCTTAAGTTTTTACAATTATTTGACCACAATATCAAAGAAATCCTTTGGGAACAATCTGTCCTGAGTTTCTTCTTCAGAACCCTGTGGGTCAAGCAACAACACCTCTCAGCCTTCAGCAAAGGGAGAAGTCTTTGAGGAGGGAGATGAGTAGATGAGTTCTTAAGCCTTAGTGAGTTTTTTAATTTTTTTCTTTTTCTTCCCTTTTCTATCACTTCAATTTCTTTTCCGTTCACAGTTCTGGAAAGGAAGAGCTATCCTCTTGCATTAATCACTTCTTCAGGGTCACTGTATGAAGTCTAAGCCAGATTCTGCATTGCTAGTGCATTAAGCACTTTCTGTTCAGTGGCTTGAAAACCCTAAGTTGTACCAGAAAGGAACCCTATGTCTTTTGTGAGGTCACAGTGATGTGCCTCAATATCTTTGGTGGAAACAATTCAAAAACTCTCCGCGAGTTTGCTAACTGTAAGGCATGTGCCAAGTAAGGAAGGACAAGAGAGCTTCTTGTTTATTGGCCTTCCAATTTTCACATTCTCTATCTGGATTGAAGAACTAGGGAGGAGGTTTAAAAGTCTTGCCCCACATTTTTTGCTGTCACTTATCACAGAGTATTTTCTTTCATTCGCAGTCCAGTACTCTCTTCTCTGTACCAGCCTTGTTTGCAGAGAACACAAAGCTGATAATCTAGAGACAGACCCAAACTGTGCTCTACTAGCTGAGGGTTCCCTTTGTGTTATTTTGGCCTCCAATTTGCTGTCCATCTGCTTGACTGCAGATTTTGCAGGAGCTCAAAATGCTCCTGTTGAGGCAAAGGGCTGGCAAACAGTTCTGCTGTTGATGAAAGACGATATCCTATTTTTCTTAGCCAGCAAGAGGCATATAAACAGTGAATATCAGAAATTAAAGTAGATGCTAGGGTTGCTGAGGAAACTTCAATTTTTTTTCATGGTTCTTTTTAACTGTTTTATCTACTGTAGTTGATGTGCCCTGCTAGTGACAACTTCCCCCAAACTGAGACAAAGATAATTCTTATATATCCAAGCAATGGACTGGCTATGTAATGCCAGCAAATGATAGAACGGGAGCTTTGTGTTTTAAATTGAAACCAGGGAAATTTTCTAAAGATCCTGCAGAGCATTTAAATACATATGAGATCAATGCATGACAAGGACAACTTTCATAGATTCGGAGTCACACAATCAGCATGGCTGGATCAACAAAAAACACAACTAACTTTTGTTTCTTTCTCTTGGTTACTGAATTTTGTTTTGTCTCAGGCTCATTGATAGTACTATTATCTAGGTCGGAACTGACAGAAGTAGGAGCCAGTTATTTCAGATTGTATTCAGATAATTTATTAAAACCCTAAATACAGTAGATGATTTAACAACCAGCATCCAAATGGTGATGGACATCCAAATAATCATCCAAATACAGGGTGTGGTTTGGTTCTTTCAGAGTGAGGATCACACTACTAGCAGCTGCAAGCCTTTGAATCACATTCTCCAAAAAACATTTTCAGGACTCCATGACTCAAATCAGGATTAAGATCCTGGCTGGTTGTGGTGCACTGGCACTATGCCACACACCCTTCCTATGGTGTTTCAAAACCCTGTTTCTTTACTACTCTTATGTTGATCAGAAACATTGGCACAGGGTCCAGCTAAGCTGAGTCTCATGAGGTAATGAATGAGTCAGACCACTGGATCTTTACAGTGCCTAATCCAGGCTCCTCCACCAGGCAGTTCTACTGGCTTAATGACAGAGTGAGGGTCTGTTGAAGCTGGATAGCAAGAAATCTCATTTATGCATTCTTCTGCAAGCATCTCCAAGAAGAAATAGCAAGAACAACACAGAATTAACTGTTGGGTAAATAAAAAATATTCCAAGCAAGTGAAAACAATAAGTCTGGAAAAGTTCATAGCTCCAAAAACCTTCTCCTTTTCCTTCTCCTTCCTCTCCCGCTCCAGCTCCAGCTCCCGTCCCGTCCCACCCCATCCCATCCCATCCCGTCCTGTCTAGTCCCATCCGGTCCCGTCCCATCCCCCATACAAACACTGATGTTTCCTTTCTTTCTTCTTGACTGCCCATTCACCTGTTCATCTCAAGTCTCTCTGAAAAGAGAAAAGGTAAGGTAGGAACTACCAAAGACAGGGGGTGCTTGAGATAACGGCATCAAAATTTCAGAATTTTCTGTTTCCTTATGCACTTTCATTGACTTGAATGAAACAATATACACCACTCTAATGAATGAAACAATATACACCACTCTAAGTTTTCATCCTAAAATCTAATCTGGTTTTATCCCTCTCCCTCAGTGGTTAAGCGGAGGAGGGATTTGGAGCAAGAAGACATAGTGAATTCCAACAGGTGTAATTAATGTCAAGTGTTACAGCAAGTGGCACTGCTTCCCTGCTTTCTCCATGTGCCGGCTGCCTGCTGTCACCTTCCTAATGCTACATCCATCTATTGAAGGATGGCCTCTTCAGTTCACCATGTTTTTTATCTGAGAGACTCCCTTCTGCCACTTTGTGCCTCCATCTCAAGGAGGGTGCCTTATTCCCCCTCTTCTTTTTCCCCTGCCACCACGCTCTCATTGTTTGTGTCAGAAGAAAGAATATGAATCACAAAGCCTAGATTTTCCAAAAAGTACTTAAGCATGCATTATTATATTAACTAGGGCATAGGTTCCTAAAAATATTTGAGTAGTAGTTCTTTGGTCTTTCTGGCACATCTCATCAGCCTTAAAAAGCACAAGAGTTTTCTTGTTTTAGCCACTAGAAGACGCATCAGTCCACCCTGCTAGAAAACATCTACAACAATTGATCCTCAACTGTTCCTATTCAGGAAGGAAAGGGTAAAAAAAAAAATAGTTAGAATATGTTAGCTGTTTATATGCGTAATCACTTCATCATTATGGAAAAGTACAGTAATTGGAGTAAAGAGCATGATCAAGCAATCAGATAGAAAGAGTCATAACATGCACAATGTTAGGGAAACAGGCTGTACTGCTATCAAGCTCGGTCCAATATGGAAAGGTAGATATTTTTCCTTTAATTCAAATGGAGTCATCACTAAGATGAATGGTTGTCAGTTACAGTTAATCTTTTATTATTGCCAGATTAAAAATAGTATAATATAGGATTGTGGGCTGTATAATACTGGAAAATGTATGCATCCTAAGGTTGATTAAAGACTATACACATGCAAAGTGTAGTCCTGTTAATCATCCTCATTTTCCAAAACACTTACTCTTCCCACCTCTTATACTTCTTTTGCTAAAGTATTAAATTTGGCAAGCTATGATCTCCCACTTTGAGAACTTAGCTTTAAAAATACAATTTTATCTCAGAACATGTATTGTTATAGAACCTTCTGAAGTTTTGGCCTCCAGTAGTGGGGGAAAAAAAAAAGAGAGAGAGAGAGAAAGAGAGAGAGAGAGCAAGAGATTTTTCTTTTATATTGTAAACACCATTGCAGCTTTAAATGGCACTATTGTCATTTACTTCCCCAAAATATAGACTTTTTAATCTTCAATGCTTCTTAGGTGTAATTTATCTTTTAAATTGAACACTGACTCCAGAGCCACGCAAAATGTTATACAGCTGCAACCAGAACATACTGGGTAAAAAAATGCAACATTTCAGTTTTACATAAAGCAAAACAGAAAAACAATCTGACAAGTAAACACAGAGGACCTGATTTACACTAATGTAGCTCAGCTGAAATCAACTAGAATGACTGACTAGCAAATGAGCCACCTTATATTAAAAATTTTCAGCATTTTAATTTTGTGTTCTAGCATAAACAAATAAGCCCTCGAAGTATGACATTCTCCACTTTAATGTAGATCACAGTCTAAATTTATCTGTTTAGCAGAGCTGCTACCATTTTGCAATGCTATAAGTAAGACTGAAACAGCGGAGTTCTTCACCAAGACTCTCTTTCCAATCATCCTTGCCCAAATTTCCTCTTAGTTCTACAGCATCTCCTTGGATGGAGAATAGCCCTTTCCTTGGATGGAGAATAGCTTTTTATTCTAACTCTATCTTGCACTTCAGAGAACTCATTACACTTCCTTTATTTTTATCTACACTTCCTTCAATGAGATGTTTCAGCAAAAACTTCACCCAGTCTTGTTAATGGAGAATATTAACAATGGAACTATATTATTGATGGGATCAACATTTGTTGTTAGCTTTTCCATTTTCCAAGAAGCAATTCCATTGTTTAGAACATTTTGCTGGGAAACATTAATTTCTCCCAAAACACATCTAGTTTTGTCATAAACTTGGTCATTTTCCCTAAATGTATCTAGTTTTCCATCTAGAAGTTTATTTAGACCATCTTCTATACTACCGGCTATGCAGCTATTAGGTCAGTAGAATTCAATAATGTAAAATACAGTGCTCTCATTTTCCTGTTCAATGTAAAGACTATCATAACTTCAATAATTCCCTAATCAAATGCTCACTTTCTAAATCCTCAGTAAGGATATTTTTACTAACTTGAACTCAAGGGAGAAAGAATGTCTTCGTCTTTTCAGGATTTAAGTGTGATTAACTAGAGTTACCTAGAGCAAAACACTGGCCAAGGAATTTCGTCCAGTGATTCCTTATTAAAAGAACAGCTTTTATAATAATAGCCTATGGGCAATTTCTTAAAAATGAAAAATCATATCATCTTGCATCAAATAGCTGATGTCAGAGTTACATCTACTAGCCGGAATTCTATACTGATCTCTTCTTGTTCCCAAGTGAAATCTTAGGTCCAACCATATATGTTTCTCCTCTTCCTTGCCACTTAAAACTGATCCATGATTGACTCACCCTTGAAGATGTAACCAATTAATAACCCAAAACAAAATTGCCTCTGGTGAAACTAAGAGCTTGTCCCCTTCCTTAGATCACTTACAGAAAAAAAAAAATCATGAAAGGGATATTTACAAATTCAGATTGAAAGAAAGAAAACATTTACAGTAAAAATGTCTACAAAATCTATCTTTTTAAAGCTCATCAAAAATAGCACACGTTAGAACAGCTGGAATATTTGTTATGATTTTTTTCCATTTTCATACATTGTTTGGGTCACTAACCACATCTGGTCTATGCTCATCCAAAGCCTAGTCTGACTCATGACACTAAACTCTAACCATAATGGTCTTGTGTTGCCTGTGAAAACAAGCCAACCACTTAATTTGCCAACATAGTATTATTTCAAGCATGCAGCAAATGATTTTAAAGCAAACCTTCCCTTCAAAATGTGCCAGGTTATGTTAAAAATCACATACAGAAACCACCATTTAGAAGTGGTTAGCTTTAAGTGTTTGAACATTCAAAGATCATATAATATGATGTAAAGGATGTAAAGTTTTAACTCTACTAAAATTCAGTGAAAGTTCTTCTCCTGGCTTCAGCAGAGACAGCTTTCAAGACTGCGTAAGCAACCAAGGTACCTTCATGCTTATATTTATATGTATATATTAAAAGAAAAAATAAACACCATGTTTCAAGATGAATAGCTCTTCAGTCTGGGATATAAGCCTAGATTATTTATCATTTTCTTTAGTATCTATATACTTCTTCTTGCCATATCTCTATCTGTTTCCTATCACTGGACTGAGGAATGAAATCTTTGCAGTTGAAACTCTCAGGATCATTATTTGGTACGTGCTAAGAACATTATCTAGTTTAGGATTCCATAATACAAGAAAGGCTATAGGCCTCTAAGTCTCCAAGCCTCAAAAGACCAGAGTACTAGTCCAACAGCAATCTTTGTCAACCAGAAGTAATACAAATCAAACTGCAGCTTCCCCAGCAAGCTACAGCCTCTGTAGATGTTATTATTCAAGATATTCACTCACATCCTGGTTTTCTCACACCAGGATGGAATTTATTTTTACACAATCTCCCTCTGACAAATCAGCCCACTCCACAAGATTATAGGGAAGATGGCACTACAAAATAACACCTACTTAAGTCCTTAATCCTCTACTTACCTTCAAATTCAACAAGATTCTCTTTGCTCCATGCATCAAACTCCTATCACAAAAAAGACTCATAAAATAACCACATCCAGTGGTGAACCTCCCACACCGAGATTGAAAAACCAATCTTAGTCCAGCCATCTTCCCACACAGTCTGAATAACAGTCCTGAGATGATAGCAGTGCGCTGCAGAAGGGGGATAGAGAAATAACTCATAATGGAATTTAATTTAATCCACCCACCTATGCAAACCACTCACCCTTACTAGAGGTGAATTAATACTTGCAACTTTTTTAAACCTTCTGCCACTGAGACATCCCTTGTAATGTGATAGCTAGGCCTACATAGGTGCAAAATCTTTTCTTTCTCATTTTCACATAAAAACTCACCAACCTGGATTTGTCGGAGCTTTCAGTAAGGTCCATCTGGAGATACAGTGTAGTATTGAAGTGCAGTTTTCCTTCAGACTGGCAACCACATTACTTTCTGTTAGGATAAGGCTAAATCATTGCAGCATTCAATACCTCTCCACAGTATCTTTTCCCCCAGCTAGCTTGTCCATAATCTGGAAACACTCAAAACATCTAAGGTAACAGCAATACAAAATACCATAAACTTAACTTCCACACAAGCAGTTCACACAGCACACAGCAACAACACAATAACTCTATTACAACCTTCACTTACCCTAAACAAAAACCAGTTAACACCCTTACCCTCTACGACCAGTTACCTAGGCTAATATGGAAGGGAGACATACTCATTCTAATCAAGGAAAATTAGTCCTAAATCAAACTATGAAAAACCTTTTCTAATCTTTTACTTTCCTCATCTCTGGCAATCAGATGGCCTTGCTGCTATACATACTAAGTGAAAAGCCATAAGGCTACAATTTATATTTAGGGTCTTTCTGACTCAAAGAGTACCACTTCTCTCTGGACCCTGAATCTTCTGATAATACAGCAACTATTACACAAAAAACTTCTGCAAGATTTGTGCTCCTGAGCAATCCTATACTGCTTGTGGTTTCTGCTCCTGATTAATGTCATTCAGCCATGTCTCCTCCTGAAGTGTACAAAAAACCCGAGCACGTGTAGAATGGGTGTTTACTCAGCAGTACCATTTATCTGAATTGTTTCCTTAATTTTAGCAAACTTCCACTCTTCAATTTCCAAAGCACAACTTTCATGCTAGATAGAGCAAAATGTGCTTTAAATATTTCTTCCCCTTTGTTGCTCATGAGAATTTGAGGTAAAACTATAAAGGTCTGTTGGTTCCATGGCTGGGGACTCCCTAGTCCTCTTTCCACTGCTGTTACTGAGGCTTTAAGTGTAACTCCATTAGGTGCCCCTATACTAAATATCATCATATCCCAATCCAGGATAGCGTTTCTGCTAGGCTGCCAAAAATGTCTGGCCTTTTGTCCCATTACAGCACAGATATCTTCTGGGTGATCATCCAAGCATGCTTACCCATTTGTTTGCACAATGTGGGTTTTGTTCCAGCAAATATTAAACATGCATTTGTACTAAACTGAAGCCCACCTCTATACCTGCCTCTATTCAATTACTGTTTGTCTGGTTTCTTTTATTGCTATCCTCTCTGTAATACTTTATGGAGATGAAGTACTGCTTATGAACCTGTAAGATATATTATGGAAACATCATGCTACTGTACAAGTCCCACAGTGCTGATTAATAGCAAGAATAATGCACAAGCAATTGTGCTTTTATTTTTTCACATTTGTTCTATGGCCATTTTCCCACAAGTTTGATTATAGAAAGAAAGAGTTTAATGAATCAGGAATAATAGCAATATACGACAGGAGAGGCTTTATGTACAGTTTTAAGACTTATTTCCTTTTGTTGCTGAAAATGGGACACTGGAGGCAAGTCAGTGCATTTATGGCACTATGTTTTTATAGCTTTGTCTTTCCTTACTAGAATGTCACATACAGATTTACAATTGCCAACATGCATTTTCAATTGCTTGAAAGTGATAGCTGCAATCTAAGGCAATAGAGCTGTGAAAGAGGAGATGCACATACATCTGACTTCACACTTCTTAAGACATCAGACCCATGCCTTTAACACAACTGCATTGTTCCAAAAAGGCTTTCCAACAAGGTTACAGCCCTCCACACAGTCTCCCTCCCCGCTTTCTTTTTGAAATATGAATCTGTCTTGAAAGGTGATACACTTCTGACTCTGTTCCAAATGATCTTGTCTTTACATCCCTGTAGAAGCAGGTATTTTATCTCAATTATCTTGGATGGTCAGTTCCTGAATAGCAGCTGTTGAATGTGATACTGAGCTACACAGCCCTTCCCTCCTACAGAAGATCTGGGAACAAGCTGTCCTGTTTGCAGAGGCTGGAGTTCCTGATTAGCTGTGTGCACACTTAGGAGAGTTTTCAGTCTCCCAAACTCTCTCTGGTTTGCCTTGCCTAATATGATTATGAGTTCTGAAATGCATCAGAATAAGACAGGAAAATGATTAAATGAACCAGTAACATGATGATTTATGGAGGCATAACTTTTCATTATTTTTTTAAAGTGTCTGAATGTTTTTCCATGGTGACACTTAATTTGCATAGCGTAAATCACCTACCTGTTGAAAGTAAGTAATAGCTTTTATTTTGTTTATTACTTGGTATTTTATGCTGAAATTTAATACAATGGTTTAATTTTAAAAAAATCCTGGTTAGCAAACTGAAAAATAATTTATAATTCCTTGTATCTTGACAGCGACTGCAATAATCACCAGGCTAATCTTGTAAAATATTTTGTGTTGAAGAATGCTCCTGAAAAGTCCATTTCTTTAGAAAGATGTTTATAGAAATGTCTTTAAAGGGAAGTTTGGGACCTCTATTGGATCAAATATTCTCTTTTTTGTCAGATTGATGGGGTAAAGATACTGGAGACCATCTAAATCTCTCCAGGTGAGCATCTCTCTCACATGAATGAACCACAAGCAGAAAGATAGCTCATACACATAGCACGTGCCTTACCCATCAGCCAGACTAGAAGAAGCTAGTAGCTCCTCTTAGTATAGCTACAGTGCTCTCTGTTATAGGCACAATCCACTTGACTGCTCTAGTCTCAGCTGATGCTGGTGCTTGTAAGGATATTTAATAGGCTCTCTAGTACCTTCTCTGCCATGCTGTGCAGACATTTGGCATGGCTGAGAATCAAGGACTCTATGTATCATTTTGACACTTCCTTGTTATAAATAATAGTGGCATATCCATTAAGACAGCTCTGGTTGGATGCAAAGGAATTAGCTCCAGTTTTGCTAGGAGGCTGAGGGCTGCCACAGTGAATACAGCCCCAAAGTATTGGCATCTACCGATGTGTGGCACTGGCTGCTGAAAGTGGTATAACAGGTTAGCTCCATGGATCCATAGGCTTTAAGGAGACATTTAACCTTCACTATTAACAATGACAAAAGTCCTCTTATATACCCCAGACATTTTTTAGATGGGATCTAGCCAGACACAATGACATACTAGCATAGGGGTGTTTTAGAGCTATTTTTGATACTGATGTTTCACATGGCCTGTGTAAAAAGAAAAGCTGTAGAGGTTTACCAAGAAACTGTAGATTGTTCAGCTTTGGATTTCTCCTAGTGTGCTAGCTAGCATTTTACTCACCTGTTCAGGCAGTAGAATTTCTTACATTCAGAGGGCTAAAATTCTCAAGATGTGCATACATTAACCAATCAAAACTCCCTTTTTTTTGCAAGGTCTTTGGCAGACACAGATTGATGAGGCATAAAATGTTCATTCCTTGCCCAGAGCTTCTGATTAGTACTGAAGATTATACCATTCGACTTTTGCAACCAGTGCAGCAGAGCACTCAGCAGAATTAGAATACTTAGAATTATATTTCATCTAGAGACAGTTTCTTTGGGGTAAAACAAGCAAATAATTTAGATATTATTGGTTATGCTTACTCCTCTATATGTAAAACTATAACACTTCTCACAAAGTCAAACAAAGTGTAAGCACATTTAAAGGAATGACAAAAGTAACTGAGCTGGTAAACATCACAAAAATGCCCAGAGCTGATAGCAGAATAGAATTCAGTGACTAAAAGAAAAGCCGAACAGGATTTCTTGACATGCCTGGTCTTCATCCCACATATGATGTACCTTCACGCTGTATCCTCAGGCTTGGAAGTACCAGCTGTGGAATATGCTGCAGTATCTGGCAGAGGTTGCAGTGTGATCTGTGATAGCAGAATAGAATTCAGTGACTAAAAGAAAAGCCGAACAGGATTTCTTGACATGCCTGGTCTTCATCCCACATATGATGTACCTTCACGCTGTATCCTCAGGCTTGAAAGTACCAGCTGTGGAATATGCTGCAGTATCTGGCAGAGGTTGCAGTGTGATCTCCGTATTGGAAAGGAGAGAGGTGAAGCTACATTCAGGTCTTTCTCCTTTGAAGAATACAAACTTTATCATGTTTCATCATATGGAGAAGGGAGAGCGAGTTGTGGTGTAACATGCATTAACATAAAGCTATGGATAACAAATACTTAAGAACTTCTGGTGCTGTACAAATGAATAACTTTTCTTTCTTATTCCAAGTTTTTACTGCATTCTTGATGACTTAAATGCAGTGACTTGATTTAAACATGGTGGGGATTTGAAGCTACCCTAACTATACCCTAACCCTAACCCTGGAACTATATATCACTTGGAGATTCCTGTCCAGCTGCTTTAATAACATACCTTTATAATCTCTGAATAGCATTTAGATCATTGTTGGACAAAAAGAGTTTCACTTTCAATAAAGAACAGAAAAGATGCCTGAGGGCAACTCTGGAGGGATTTAGTTTCTTTTACATTAAAAAAAAAAAAAAAAAAAAAAAAAAAAAAAAAAAAAAAGGAACATCTAAACATAGAGATTAAGGTCTGCATAGTAAGATGATGACTAGCAAAATGAGGCAGACAAATGAGACCTATATGGAGGCATTTTTAGCAAGAACTCAAGGCACAGTTAAGGAAACCAGCATGAATGACAGAAGTTCCAAGAGCTCCAGGGACAGTTGTACAAGTTTGAGAAATCCAGTCAGGTATATTAAGCATAAAGATGCCATCTCTGACTACTAACTCCTGGAGGCTGAGAATATTCTGGGAAGTATCACTACATGGTTGACCTGTAACTACATTATTTTCAAGATACATGCTTGGAAGCTGTGGGAAACAGCATGCTGGACTACGTGGGTTCTAGGTCTGTCCTTGTATGGCCATTATGTTCTTATATGAATTATATAAATGGGAGGTGTCATCTCCTCGATCATAAAGGTCAGCATGGTCTTAGTCAAAAATATCGTTTTCTTTTTGATTACTTTGCTGGGATCTTTGCATGAGAAGTCAATAAGCAGAGAGCTATTAAAAATATGTCCAAATTGTGCCTGTATGGAATATGAGACATTTTCAGCTAGTGTTTTATCTAGCATATACAGAGTTAGGAGAGTTACATGACAAAAAAATTCAAGTCAATTTTGAGGTGTTGTCAAGTTCTCACTGTCATTTGAGAATGTAATGAGGCTGTGAAGATCCTTCTAGATTTGAGCTGGTGAGTGAAGGTAGGGAGACCTCTCAAGCCCTCACTTTGTGGATAATGAATGGTGTGAACAGAAATTCTTTCTTCTTACTTATGAGGAACTTCTTCTCTTGTTGGAAGAGACAGCAAAGGTCAGGCAATAGCTTCTGGCAAAAAGTGGAGTTTAAGAAGAAGATAAAACAGCTGGGGACAGGTATGGAGCTACCTACAATAATCTCTCACCTAGAAGTCCATGTTGTTGAGTATCCCAGTACCAAGAATGAGAGAAAGTAGTTTCCAAAGCAAGGAAAAAAGGACTAAACTCCATAAGTGTGGCAAAATGGTAACTCAAGACAGTCTTGTCAGGAGTTTATTACCTAATAAAAAAAAAGGAGAAACAAATAATCAAATAATGAGAAACAATAAGCACTTTAGAATGCCTTGAATAGGCATGAAGGTCTTATACAATCTGGAAGAAGGAAGTTTTCCTGTGCTGTCCTACCCTGTACATGGACCAGATATTAGAAAATTTTGTTTCCTTTTTGCTGCAGTCATATACGCTTTGAAAGAAAAACTGCAGTAAAGGAATCCTCCAAAGTGTGAAGGGCATTACCCTTCTTCATGCAGAACTAATACTCATCATCCAAACAGAAGATATTTCTCTGTTGACTACACTGCTCCTGGGATCTCAGAACTCAAAGGCCAGTGAGTGGCTCCAGGTAATGAGTAGCTTATTACCACAGATATTTCCATTGACTATAATATGGTAACTGTGGCATATAGAGCTGTTTGTAAAGGTGCTCTTGCTGCTAACTGTTCCTGAACAATTAGGGATTTAAATTCTTTTTTATGCTCCTGTGGTGACCTCATCAACAAAATCTGTAAACTTATTATAATTATGAAAATCATAACATGCAAGAAAGCCCTAATAATTTGACATTGTAAACTGTGAGCTTGCCAGTGAATAACTTTCATGACCAAGCAGATCTGGTCATCTTGGCACCTTCTCAGCAGAAGTTTAGGCCAGTCTGCTCTGTTCTCACAAGTGGCACATAGTATATATATGTTTTATCTGCTGTCTTTGAAATTGCAATGACAATTACAGCTGCTTGCCAAATATTTTTTTTGCAGGTTCCAGTGAGGCTTCATTAATAAGAAACATTTTTTCTCATGGCACAGAAATATGCAGAATGTCCAACAATTTACAGTTTTCATACTTTTTTTTAATGCAGAATTTGGAGCAATTTGGCTCACTCTCTCAGAAATTTCTGGGAACCTTTAGACTTATCTGATGCGAAGGTATGAAAAGGTCTTAGAGTTTCTGCTCTAAGACAAGTATTGAATCTTGCTTCTTTTCCTAAGTCTTAAGGTCCTAACAAAATTCTTCAAAGCCATTTGTTTCAACACCGTGGAGTCCTGGAGCTAAGTGTTCACAAAGACCTTGTTGCTGTCCTGAAGGTCAATTTTAAATGGATGTGAGGCAGGATTCAAGAAAAAAAATTAGCAAAAATATGTTGAGTCTCACCTTTTTAGCTTTTAATATCTTTTTTAGAAAAGTACCTAGGCTGTATAGTGGGATGGAATAAATCCACCGAAAGCCAAATGAGCACTGAATATATTCTAACCGAAATGCTTGATTTGGAAAAAAGGTCAATGTTTAAAAGCAGAAGACATGAATCTAAAATTCCTCATAAGGGACACCTAGTGGAGAAGGTATTTACACAAAAATAAAACACAAAAAATTTGCCAAAGCCCTCTCTAGCTAACCACAAAGAGTTCTGCCGTGAAGCATATCTGCTTCTCTCAGATGCATAACTTCATGACTTTACCGGGACTGCTAGTTTTGCTGCTATTACGGAAACTAAGAAAAGAGTAAACAACAGGGAAAAAAAGAACTAGGACTGTTACTACAGATTATTACTTATATTTTAATACCATCTAGAAGCTCAGGTTACAAACCAGAAACCCACTGTCCTAAAGATCCGAAATTTGGAAGAAGATTCAGGTTTCTTTTCCTGAAAAGGTCATAAGCTGCTCTTGTATGAAATATGTTACCCATACTGTATAATATATTATGTGCTAACTCTGAAATTGTATTAGCTTGAGCAGAGCACTGGATCATGTTTTTCTTAAAAAAGGTACAAAACACAAATTAATTAATGTCCAATAAAACCTAGCTGATCAGTTTGCAATTTTGCATGTTTAAAGGTGTGCATTTTGAAATCATCACAGTGTGTATGTATGCTAGTGCATATTTCTTAGTCTAACGTCTATATGTTAAGAGCATTCTTATTGGTAAGCTAACAATAGAAATGATCATTTCCTCACAGTAAAAAGTACAGACATCATCCTAGTGATTTAGATCAATTCACCTAGTCCAATATTCTCTTTCTGACAGTGACCAGCATCAGATGCTTTAGACAAAGACAAAAAAACCCCCATGAAATTGGCAATTATGGGATAATTTTCAAGAAGTAAAGTTTTTTCTAAAATCTGAATTTAGAAGTTAGTTTATGTCCTGAAGCATGAATGTTTACACAAATTACACTTAACTTTTGACTCATATGGTATCTCAAGACAGCAAGATCTACTGCTTTATTGTATCAGTTTATTGTAATTTTATATGCTTAATTATTGATGTATTGCCTTCTGGCTTTACTGTTGCTGCCTTTCAGTTCCACTGACTCTCCTTTCACTCCTGAAGTGCAAAGGTAAAAAGAAGTGTTTGCATCTGCAAAATTTAAGCAGTCCCTGCATTCAGACTCAATGCAAATCCAAGCCATGTGTCCACACTCCCAAAGCAGAAAAGCACATAGCATAGAAGCTTACACCTTACATCTAGCTGCATCCCTTTTCTATTCTATCATACCTATGCATGCATTCATAATGTGTGAATATCTATTGCTGATATTCATCCAATACCATGAACACACACATACATAAACATGCATAGCTCTATTGCTTAAGATATTTTGAAACACAGAAGAGCATATCTATTAGCCTTTGAGGAAAAAAGTCAAGGAGAAAAAGGAAAAATATATAAATCAAATGTAACATTGGCCAAACAGCCTAGGGAATTTAGCCATATATTTAGTCATTAAAACTAACTGAAAAAATGTGTATACTAGACTACTTTGAAAACATCAGTTCCATTCTTTGCATTAATAGTGGACCAAATGGTTACAGAGTAAAACTGATGCAAAGACTCCAAGATGAAGGAAAACTTGTATCTGCAGAGCAACTGTCTAAAAGACCACTTTGAAAATCAAAACCCACCCAAGTAACAAAGGAAACAATGAGAAATGATGAAAAGGAATTATCCCTCTATATGGTACATTACAAAAAGCATCTTCTACAAAGCTAGTTGCACTAAGTGTCTTAATTTATATTCATATCTAGCTACTCTTGTTGAACATCCATTACAACTATCATTACTAAAGTCAGTGCATCTGAATTAAAGGAAACAATATAAACTGTATGGATGCAACAGAACAATGTGCAATAAATAGTGTATCTTACAGGAAAAACTGTAGCTAGAACAGCTACAGAAATCTAGTAATGATTTAGTAACAGAACTCAACTCAATTATTACATAAAGCTGCACTTTTAGCACCAAAAGCTCATGTATTCTTACCACACAATTTCAGACAGAAAGAAATGTTTCCAAGGACCTGATCAAAAAGTGGCTGAAATTCCAGGAAAAACTCCCATTGACTTGAGTGACTTTTGGATGGGGCCCTAAAATTGTTAGGTCTGCTTGCTTTGAAAAGACTGCAAAACTTCAAAATAATGGTTAGTCCTATGAAGCACAAGTATTTAAGAGACCAGTCTGCCTTAATGACAAATCACACCTCCAAATTGTTTTCCCAGTGATGATACCCCGGAGCTATGCAAGACCCTGAGCTGTCCTTCAGTTTTTTGCCACCAAAAATACTGCCAATAAGCACTGTTCTGTTTCCACCTGCAGCATACTCTAAATGAAGGTAAATAAGGCATTCATGCAAGAAATTAACACATGGCATAAAATAATACTGGGCTTCAGGGTGAAAGCTAGCGTTGTGTCAGAGGAAAAATCAAAGAGTGTAACACTGTCTGTGCAGTCCCAGGCAACATCTCAGTAAGACAGCTAAGACCCCTAATAGATGGACTGACAGAACAAGCACAGCCACTAAAACAGTTGTCACTTGTGTTATGGTCTGAAAACCACAATGTTGATTTTTTTTTTTTTTTACTTTCCTTCATTTTTTGTTATACTCCTGTGCTCTTCTGCATCATATATTTTGCTACATTTGTGTAAAACTGCTACATCCAAGCTAGCTAACAAAAATAGCTTAATATATATACTTTGCAATCCATTTAGTTTTACAAGCAATGTGGCACAACTCTTACCTGTAGTATAATGGACCACTTTGTATTTTTTTCTATTGTCTTTAAAAAATGTAATCATTATGTAAATAATGTAAACATTATTCAAAAAGCCAATAGGAGTCTTTCATCAGATGTTCTGCAAGTGAGGCACAAGAACATAACTAAAGGGCTAAAGTTGTGTAAAATTCTGTGCCCAGCATCCTGAAGGTAAAGCCAAAAAGGTCACTGCCTAAGTCATGCTTGAACCTTCTCAGTTTCAAGTTCCACAAGATGCTAAAATACTCTCTCATATCACTTTATATTTTGGTTAACTGCTCTAAATTACCACCAGCGGTTTTAGATAGATTATCTGTGATACTGTCACCACAATGCTTAAGGTATTTCAGACTTCATACCTGCCTTCCAGTTTCAGTTCTGGTATTTCCTCTACTCCAGTATTTCCTAGGATGCCTTACACGGCAACTAAATTGATTTCAAACAGTGCCTGTGCCAGTGGCATTACAGCCTGCCCACCCAGGAGATTCCATAATACCCACACATTGCTATGGTAGTATCCAGGGACCATAAGAGATGCAAGGAGCATTGATCTGGATTTTTTGAATTTCCACGAATGTATGTATAAACTAGTTCTCAGTTAGACTACAGCACAGTATATGGAATTCAGCTGAGTTTGTATAGCAGCACCACACAAAAACACCAGAAACAACTTCAGAACTAATTCAGAGTTTAAATACAGAAATATTTCTTTGAATAGATTATGACCATGAAGACAGATGGAAAAAGATATGCCATAAGTGCTATAATACCTCTAAAAACATTGTAAAGTGGTTGCCAGTTCACAAAGGACAAATTTCAGGAAAAATGCCTAAGCATGGAAAAAATCAGAGCTGCAGTGAACAGGGTTGAATTTGCTATTCTTGACAGCAAATTAGAAATCAAAGGCCAGGGTGAACACAGGGACACTTAGCCAGGCTGAAAAGTCAAAGTACATGTTTTAGATGATGCAACACTGTGAACCAGCCATCAGTCAAGGAAGGGAACACAAAGGACCTTGTGTTTGCTGGGGCCAAAAGTAATAGAAAGTAATAGAAATAATATTTCTTCTCCACAGGTGGTTCAAATTGTAGGAAAGAGGCATAGGGGCTGGGGGGCTGTATCCCCCAGCCAACAGAGCTCTCCAGTATGCTGCATAAGGGAGCTCAGGAGAGAAAAAATTTGGGGCTAGGCCAGAGTACCAGTGCACAGAACAGATTTGCTGTGCCAAAACTCCCCATGGAACAGCTGGTCATATTTGCTGCATCCCCACATTGTGAAGCAGCAAATACAAGTCTGCTGCCTGCTCTCTACTAAGGAAACCTCTCTGTAGGCCATTGACACTGTATTCTGGCTTTGCTCTATCGATTTGCTTAGGCGTTCAGCAGAATAAAAAGGGGTGAAGCAAAAGAGTCAAAGGTCTTGGCAAAGTAAAAGATGTGTGAGAGTTTCAAAGAGAGGAGGCTGGGGGGAGGAGGAGGATGGAAAGGGGGAAGAGGTAAAAGGGAAACTCTTCTAGGAATCTGATTCATCAGGTCATTTTCCATTTAAACATATTATAATCTCCTTTGTTTTAATATATTCAGCTAGGTTAGGAAATTACTTCAGTTCACTCAGAATTGTCTCAAGCTAGAACAGCCACCTGCTAACAGAAGACAAAAAACTTAAGGGCATTTTGTCTGAATCATTATATATAAAGGAGTGGAAGGTAGAAAATCACCCAGCTATCTGAAGTCATTATCATCTCTTGGCCGAGGAGATGCTCACCAGAATGCAACGTGGAAACATCCTCTAGCTCTGCTTTTTCTCCAGAAGCAACAGCTTTTCTGGTCTGACCAAGGAATTCCTCTGTGGGTCCACTCTGTCAACTCTTTGTTCCGACTGACATTTGCCTTCGCACTCCACTACCATACTGCGTTAGCATTTGCCTTGAGGGAATATTCTAACAACTGAGTTTATTAGATAGATTTTCACACAAAAAATCAGCAAAAATGCAATATTTTTCAAGGAATATAAAATCTTGTGTTGCAGACGATGTCTAATTAATAAAGGCTAGGAAAAGTGGCTTTTTTTCCATGTGGAAAACTGACTGTAACACTGTTTCTAGGAACATTCCTCATTCTGGAGACACAACAGAGGAGTGGATCTGATATGGCTGTTTCTGTGCTCCCATAAAAACAATTTTGAACAAATGAATATAAATTTTCCTGCAGGATTTGAACAAAATGCTCATCTAATAGGCATTACTTCTTTCCTGTTGTACCTTGCCTTTTTCTCTTTGTACTTTCTTTTTAAGTAACTCCACACACATATCAAGGCTGTCCATTGCAGGAAAAATGTGTGTAACACCAAAGTGTTGTGTCTAAACACAGCCAAACATAGACTAGCACTTGACTGCAGTAAATACAAACAAAAATAATTACATTTAAACTATTTTTACCATTACCATTACCTTGTGCTGAAACAGAAGCTCTCAAAACATATAACAAGATGGGTTCCGAATGTTCCACATGAATATTTTTAAGACACTGAGCTATTTGTTTGAGGCATCAGTCTTTGAAATTATCTTTAAAAGACACAAAGCAATTTTAAGGCCTGACTGGTACAAAATTTTTGATGCACTCACACAGTCTTGTGGCTGCAAATGCAGTAACACAGTAGACAATATTATGCAATATTTTTTTCACTATATTCCACCTAGTATTGGCTCTTGCAGCAACAGAGAAACTGTTCCTTACAAAATGCAATTTCTGTAGAAATCTAAGATACCAAGAAAGGCAAAAAAAATGCTTTATGTTGAAAATGGTGTTGACATAACGTGTTAAGTGTTTGTGCCTCACACCATTAGGTCCCAGCTGATCATAATTTCACAACATCAAAAATTCCTCCTTTAGACAGATTGTCAGATGCAGAGCTTAAATCCAACATGAATGTACATAGCTGGCACAGAGCTCTGTCTTTTGCTATCTGTAACTCCCTGCAGTTTCCCATACCAATGCTTATCAGTGGCATTCTACTTTGAGATGTTCCTGATAATATTTCTCAAAAGTTCCAGTATACTTCGATTTCTTTTACATTATTTTGTTAACTAGTCATATTAGTGCTGCACTTTGAGTCATTTTTAAAGGAATTTTATCTTCATCCAGAGCATCTTTCCCCACTATACATTTTACATTTTAAGTACAGCAACTGTTTGGCGGATTTTGTTGTTGGTTTTTTTCCCCTCTTCTCTCCCTTTAGCTTAATACCCAAGATGCGTGGGTTTCTTTTTCTTTTCATCTCAATATATAAATACAATAATAGAAGTAATTAATGTTTAGCTGTTTAACTCTCATTTTATGCAGAGTAGACATACAATGATCAAATCCACCCAATGTCTGCAATTAGACCAAGTTCTGCAGCTGCGCTTCCTCTTGCTAGCTGCGATGCACTTCCCTTTTTCTCTGAACCGCTTGTTTTGTGATGCACTTGATGTACAATGCTCTATGCACAGCTTTGAAATAAATGTGGGATATTATTCTATCTTCAAGGACAAAATAGAGAAGGGCTGTATTAAGCTTTTGGGTGGCAAAGGGAGGCAGGGAGGGCGGGAGAGGAAAATAAAATGAAAAGGCAATGACTGCAGATGCCCAGGCTGTATGTGGCACTGGAAAATCATTGTCAGCTTTGCTGTCACTGTCACACTAAACTTCCCAGATGTTCATATCTGGAAATGTCACAAAATGTCATGGCATAAGTTGCTATATTTTGTTTTCTGCAGAAAGGCTGAACAATAATAAAACAGCCTCAGGAGTGTATGGGTAGCCAACAGCAGCTTGTAAAGGTCTCAGTAAAATAGTATGTGTGCACGTTCTGGAAAAGAAGCAAACATCAGCATTTTTTTTAAATTAATAACATAGTGCTTGAGCTGATAGATATTTCACATTTGAATTACACACAAAGTAAAGACCCTTTTGACCTCTTGTCTGGATCTCAAAGCTCCTTTTGTAGAAAAGCTAAAATGCTAATGTCAGATTAGTTATTGACAGAGCCTGTACAAATTTGTTCCATGTTCATTTATCTTCTGGAATTTGATGTAGTGCCCTACAATTAAAAGAAGAGCCCTCTGGGAAATAAGCTCTTCACTGCTGACATGGACGGGGAAGAAAGCTTTACATTTTAAATCAAGATCTTTCGAGACACAGATTTTATCTTCTCCACAAGGTTTGTGTTCTTGAGTGAAGCCCAGATCAGGTTCTCTCTGTGATATCTTCTTCCTCTTAAATTACTTCCATTTCCTTTTCAGAAAGCAATGCAGCAGCAAAAACAGTCAATTGTACAGGCGTACACCCAAAAAGATGCCCTCCACTTAAACTATTAAGACTAAGCATTATAAAATGATATCTGTAGTCTATACATACAAATAAAAAGAGCTTTGGGCAAAATGATTTTGGCTCCTTTACAAAAGAAAACAAGAAAGGAAATCAATCATTTGCTTCTCTGTGTTTATAGAATGTTATGCAGATGCAGAAGATACAGTTAAAATCCTTTCCTTACAATTTTGCTATTGCATATAATCGAGTTCACTGCGATATGCTAATATTCCAATGATGTGACCTACTTACAAAACCAGAACTGTCAAATGGCCAAAAAGTGGCCCATCCACTTTACACTGCTTTTGACTAAGTGCCTATACTGTTTAGTGAATCATGCTCCTTAGCTTAATCTACACACCACGTGCGTGGTATATACATTTATGACTTTTTATAGTGTGTCGCTACACAATTGATACTACAACTGCAAAATAGAGCTAGAGACAAGGAACTGATCAAAAATAAATGCTGAGCCAGGATCATTTGTTTTCAGAGAGATATTTGCTCTGGGACGGTGATTTATTCCTGTGCCTAATTCATATATGCCAAATGATTCAGATGCCATCATTTAGTCTTGTAGTCCTTGGTACATTAGTCTAATGTAACATCATTGAGCAGCTGCATTCTCATTTATTTGAAGGACAGATGGCAGTTATGCTTTGGCCAATTGTAAATTTTTTCACTCAAAATTTCTTTTTCATCATATTGTACTTTGTTCTAAGATGGCTGGCTCTAATTTTTAGTCTGCTTTTTTTTTTTCCACGCTTTTATCAATGTGAATGAGCTAGATAATCAGCAATCAAGCTGAGAGACATTTTATTCTGATTTTTTTCGGTTACTTTATTACATGCTACATTTTAAAAGATAGGTGAACTATTCTGTTTGTTTGACAAAAATACATCACCAGACGACAGGCTCTACACATCATTCTGGTCCTTTCCATTGTAATCTGATGGAGAACGAATTTACCTGGAAGCAGTCATTCATCATTCACCATTACTTGGAGCAGGAGTTTTGACCTCCCGCACTCAATAAATCTGCAGATAATGACAGCCCAAACCCTTTAACACAAACAGTTGATACTTTATTCATATTTTATGAAAGGAAACAGACCTTCAGATCTGTTTCCTTAATTGCTTGTTGTTATTATCTCTGTCTCTCCACCTCTTCCTAAACACTGGGCACAACAGCAGATTATAACTCCACTTACAGTTCTTCTCCTCGTAATTACTCTAACTCTTTGTATCACTAGGCAGCTCAGATTCACAGTGTAGCTACCTGTCCTGCAGTATTGCCATGTTAATGCATTACTCGTGGCCGATGGGATGATGAAAGGCATCCATTCTGTTTTTTCCCATTTAGCAACTTTCACATGCACATTTGTCGTGGAAGAGCTGGTAGCAGCTAGATAGCCACTGTCAGATCTATATAATAGTGTGGCATAATTCCACCTTCCTCTCTCCACATAGGCTTCCCTATGCCTTTCTAGAGTATCTGCATTTGTCTATTTTATAGACAGTATTTTAAGCATCTAAAGAGCAAAGGTTGCAGGAAGAGGATTAGCATACATCTCTCACATGCAAACACTACACGATAAGCCTGCATGAAAATGCCTGTATTTCACTCTCATAAGAACTTTCCAGCTGCAGCAGGTAATGTCAAGAGGAAAGTGATACAGCTTTGCAAGAGTACTTCACACCACTGGAAGAATAAACAAGCTGATGAAGGAAAAGGGTAAAACAGAGAAAGCAGAAACACTACTAAGAAATAGTTTTGCGTTAATCTACCCCATGTGGCAATAAACATTGATGTTAGTATGAAACTTCAAATTCAACCTAAGATTTTGTTTCAGCTCCTACTATGCTATTTAGTCCTTCTTCTACTTAATAATTGCATTGATATTTCTATTTTGTGGTGGGATGCATAGGCAATATCTTATTTCATTAAATGAATAATGGAAGTCCAGTGCCTGGAATCTGCTCAACATTTCAATAGAACTATATTTTCTTCTCCTTTCTTGTCAATACCTTATTTTTTGGAAAAACATAACAACAAAAATAAGAAAAAAATGTTTCAGAATGCATATCATTGTGGGCTGGATTTAAGATTAGACTTGGAAACACCTAAATAACACATTTCTCAATCCTTTCTTATTCTACGTGAATGTAAGAACACACAAGCCTTCATATTTGTAGTTAGGTTCAGGGTAGCTATTTTGGCTTCAGTTGCCATGAGTGTAGATCATCACCACTCCATGAACTTCAATAGGCATGATCTGGATTTGATTATTTTAACTACAGCTAGTAAGCTTTTCAAGGTGCCACCTTACAACGCATTTCTAGATGCTAATGACGTTCATATGTAGCAAATTACATGTTCAGAACTCATTTTCAGGCTTTGGACATACCGATGACTATTATCTCCATTTGTTAACGGTCACTGAGAATATGCAACATTTGCAGAGAATCATTCCTGGAAATTCTTCCCCTCCATAACTTTTAACTAGACTACTTAACCAGAGGCAGCAAAAGCAATACAACAGGTTGCAAGTATCTATCCATCTAACTAGAGTGCACAGACTCCTCCAAACAAATCAAATGTAAGAATTCCTTAAGTGACTCATATTTTCCTGACTTTGATTATTGTAACATTGTGTTTGTCTGAGCTATACTTGAGGCAGTGGTAAGAATATTCTCTGCAATTTTTTATTCAGGATCAAATCTTATCCTAGCAGAGATCATGGTAGGTCTCCATTTCTCCTTTCTCTGACTGATCCAGCCTTCACCAGATATTTATAATTGTCAAAGGAACTTTTGCAGGTTGATGAGTTCCTGCCACATGCATCTTCACATTTCTCTTACTGTGTTCTGAGAGACAGTGAAATAAAAGCTGGCTCTGCTGGTCCTGCATCCACATGGTAAGATTTGTACAATTTCTGGTTTCTTTGCCCTGCCAGATTGACTCAAACAGAGGAGAGAATATGACCTTTCCATTTCATTCTTCCTCATTCCCATGTAGAAGCCTAGCTGTCCTATCCATCAGAGCATTTAAGTGTGTACTTAAAGTTATATACATGCTTTGCTGAGTCTAAGGCTATATAATTATGGAAAGAATCAACAATTGCTTAGAGCACAGTTGTATTTTCGATAAATGTCAAAGGCATTTCCAGCCTTGGATGGGTACTTTTTAATGTGTCAAATAAATCTAAAATAAATACACACTGCCAGAATCTACTAAAATCAAACACATTTGTCTTCAACTAGAGCAGTTACTCTCATAAAATCAACATTCCAGTCCTTTCACTTGTCCTCAAAAAGTAAAGTTTTTCAGCTGTGCAAACTTACAAAATTAGCAGAAGAGGAACAATTCTTATGTAAATTATGTCTTACATTGAATCTCCTTTCCTCACGTTACTAGTCAACTCAGCTAATACAAAATATGTCATTAAATGGACACTGTAAGTGCCATGCAAGACAAGCTAGGAGCTCTGCTTCATAAAGTAATTAGTACTTTTTTAAATCTATTGTCTCTTGCTACAGAAAAAAAACAACATGAAACCCCCAAATGAATTAGTGAAGTGCCTTTATTTCCATCTTAAAGGAAATAAAAAAAAAAGAATGCAGTAAGATTTGGCCCTTTGGAACGCTTAAATGCACTCTGTGTGTGGTCACTGTGGCCAACTTTTGTGTTGTAGTTTTGCTGACTTAGCAGAAATTTATGCTGTTAGACTCAAAATGTCTTCCATTTCTCTATTTCCATTTTTCCACCCAAGAACGCTGCATTACAGAACATGTAAAGTCTCCCATTACTTACAACAACAGCTCAAAAAACCCCAGATAAATGTAGCTGTCAGTTGCAGCCATCTATTGGTATTGAAATGCCATATTGTGGCTATACATTTCCTGCATTTTAAGGGAAAGAAGCACCTGGCAACATAATCTTTACTAGATTCTACACCAGAACCTTCTCTACTATGAGCACTATAGTTATTCTACAGTTCAAAAAATTTACTCCAGTAAATAAAAGCTTTAAATATTTTGAATTGTATCTGAGTTCCAGAGGATGTCAAATGGATTAATACATTTAAGTATGTAAAGTGCTGAAAGTCCTATAGGCAAAAATCATTAATAAAGAGAAAAGCTAGCTTATATAAATTACAGGTATTTTTCATACATCTTATAGAAATAGCCTTCAGGCAGAAATAATCTCATGTTATTCCATGGAGAGTACTTAAACTAAAGGTAGGGATCATTAGGTGACAACTACAAAATATTTTTTTCTTGGAGTGGTATTTCATTATGCTCAGTCATAATAACATATTATGACTGTAACTATACATTCAAAGAAACTTCTTGAAAAGGAAAAAAGTGCAATACAGTGCTACATTATTAAAGGTCATTCACTTCTCTTCCACAGAGATAACCTTGGGAGTCTTACCTTCCCTTGCATGTACAACCCTGATTGGAATTAATGGAAACAATATAGAAGTACATAGGCAAAAATGTAATTAGTTTATTCATCCTGAGAAAATTAAGTGATTTTAAAATCACCAAAGCTCAAAAACTCCTAGTATATGCTGAGAAAGTGAAATAGATTCTTTCTCCTGCAAAAGCTCATTGATGAAAAAAAAAAATCTCAAGGGTCTTCCAGTAAAAATTTCAAACCTTGTAGCAGGACAGTCAAATGCCACAGTGCAAATCAACTGAGATTAAGCAATGATCAAAAGGCATTCCTCCCTAAAGAGGGCAGAAAAGAAATGGTCAGGAACTGAGCAGACTTTCAAATACACCAAAGAGTAAAAAATGAACTGCAAGTAGCTGGTTTCTTCAGAAACCTGACTGCCCCTGAAGACACTGAACAGCAAGACAGGTACCTCTCTCATGTACAAAAGCAGCAAGTTAACCAGCAGTCAAGCTCCTACACCAGCCCCAGATTTATCAGGTTCTTAACTGTCAAGAAAATCAGCTGCAGCCTGTTGCGGTGTGTTAGAAAATGATGGGAATCAGGTAAGACAGGGCATAATCTTCACACACTCTGAGAAGAATTAAGTGGTTGATTTTCATTCATTGCTGTCATTTTTGTGGCACTCTCTCATTAGGAACAAGTACCTTAGACAATCACAGAAAAACAAAAATTCCAAAGGAAGCAAATTCCTTTGACCCTTCAGTAAGAGCCTGGGAAGAGCCTATCTCCCACTGAGAACAGATGAATGACATTTTTGCCTCTACGCTTCTATATAATTCCCACTAGCCAAGATGATTTAGGTGGGGGGGGGGGGGAAGGGGGGGGAGAAAAAGAACAATGGCAATGGCAATGGCAATGGCAATGGCAATGGCAATGGCAATGGCAATGGCAATGGCAATGGCAATGGCAATGGCAATGGCAGCATTCTCACAATCTAAATGTCAGGTGCATGAGCTTGGAAATTAAAAAACCTGTTGTTTATTGTATCATCAGCAATGACACTATTTCCTACTGCAAAAAGGAAGGAGGTTTTTTAGTTTGTAAACAGAAGGAAGCTAATCAAATGCTGCCATACAGAAAAGGCACACAGAGGCAACCACTCTCTATTTTCCTTCTAGCACTCTTTACAGTTGGGGCATTTTGTCTTTTAATCTGAAGTTTGTTGCTAAATGTTGGGAAGTGGTTGTTTGCCCTCCTGAATGTAGCAACACATGCTACACAGCAAATAATCTGTGGATCATCTAGATTAAACAACTACTATGGGGTTGCACAGTGGCTGAGGGCAGACTTCTATGGCTGAATATGGTCAAAGCCAGCTTGCAAGCCAATGCAGAAAGAATTATCTGTGTAAACAATTTGAGAAAACTAGCAGTGTCAGTATCAGAAGCCGAGAATTTCAGAAAAGTGAAGACTTTTGCTTTTACTAGGGAATACTGCAGAAACACTTTGGTATGGCATGTGGTACATGATGCAAAAAGCATTGCATGGACTGATTACCAATTTTGGATTGGTTTTTTTAGTGAGTAATTTTACTATGTTGTTCCTTTTGAACACAAAATGCTACAGAATTAGAAATACTAGTAAAAGGCTACTTCTAAATCGTGATAACTGTACCTTTAAAATTAATGTGAAAAGAATCTTTGCAGTTCTGTAGTGCATTCTCCAAGATTATCCATTTGCCAGGATTGGTGAAAGATAAAATCATGGTGTATAAATGTTCTCTTCAGTAATGTTTTCAGAAGAGTTTCCATATGCTAGGGCATGTCACAATTATTTATTTCCCTTTAAAAACAGCATTCATTGCCTCAGCCATAAAAGCTTTTGTATTAATTTCAAAAAGAGCATACAAATTTTCAGAATACAGATTTGAAGAGACTCTAAAAGCTGGTTGTTTGATACATCTCAAAAAAAAAAAAAATGTTGGTTAAGATAGGAGAAAGTTATTTCCAGGAAGGTTTGGAGACTGTTTTCTGGAAGGCACATTGAATTGCTAACTAATTGCATTCACACTATTTGCCATATCATCAATGGGGAGCATTTTATGGCTGGATGCAGCTAGATTAAAATCAACTAAAAAGATGAGTTGGTTTTATCATGTATTTTTATTTAGTCTGACAGCTGCTTTCTGAATGGCACAGAAGAGTGCACATGAACCAGATATATCCCCTCTGAATAAACCAATTGTTATATTCTTTAACTCTTTTATAGGAGATGCATTACATAAAAGAGGCAGTTCAAAGTGATAGCTCAAATTCTGCCCATTGACATGCCTCAAGGCATCTCCCCAAACTGTGCAATCTGTTATCTGTACTGCAACAGGGCACATTAAAAGCAGAGATCTAGGGCTAAGCCAAAGGAAAGTGTAAATAATGGTAGAAATTACACAGGTATGAGTACAAAGATATCACTGGAAAACTGAAAAAAATTTAAAAAGAAAGAGAGAGAGCAGTAAGGAAGAGTATGAAACACTGGAGGAAAGCTGATGCTGTTTTCTGTCTTTCTCCTCTAACATTCTCCTGTTGGTTGCTTTCCTGCTTTTGCTCTACCTTTTGAGCCCTTTGGGATAAATGATAGTCACTTACACAGCTTATTTGTATGTACTGTAAAGCCAATTAATCAACTCCAAATTTGTCACAAAGCCTTAACATTGTTTTTATGATTAGGATTACTTTCAAACTTTTAGTAACTGGAGTCTATGAAGCACAGCAGCATTGAGACTGCTTCCACTCAGCAAACACGAAATAGTAAAGCCTTGCATGAAGCTTCATCTCAAACCATGTCATGCAGAGCTTGCCAATATGATTATGCTTGATTGCTTTGCTATGCAAAAATTCATATTTTTTTGGTCTCAAATTTTTCTGTTGTACACTCAATTCAGGTTGACCTTGCTACTGACAACAACATTAGCAACAGTGGCAAGACAGGGGGGATGAACTGCAAAGCATTTGTACAATAGATAACAAACAACAAAGGAAGATCTGGAATTCCCTATACTCCCACAGATATTCTTCACATTCACACTTTCTAAACACAAATGAAGCTGACAACACTGGTTCTTTGGCTGTCAATTAAATTTTCTGGTGGTGTTGGCTGCTTAGTGAAATATCCTGCAGAAAGTGCCAGTCTTTTGACAAGCATACCAGAAGAAAACTATGTACATATATATCTTGTAAAACACTGTGGTTTTCTATGTTTTTGTTTGATTTTGTTTTTTTGATAGCAAGGGCATTTTTTTTGGAATAGGAGATGAGGGCATTCTTCTGGCTAGGTTCTGAGAGTAGTAAATGTATATTCTGCTTGGGAAAAAGGGAAGAACCAACATTAATATGAAAAAAATGGGAACATTTCCTTTGGTTAAGGCTGGAAGGGTAGCCATGAGCTAGATGTAACCATCCAGTATAGCTGGAACAGAAAAAGACAATGAAGACTTTTCAAAATATAAAGAAATAAAGATTTCATTGTCTATATAACCGATCAATGTGGTATAAATTTACTGCAAAAGTGACATGGAATCAGAAAAAGTGACTTACTTAAAACTTTGGTCCTGCTATTACAATATTTCAATGCTTGTTAATTTATAGAAAGCAACTGTGAAAATGCACTATAGAACCCATTTATCAGTATGCAGATTGTTTTATGAGTTTTGAGTAAGAGAATATCTTAAACTTAGTCAGTGAACAAATAAGCAAGCCTGGTGTTCTCAAAGTCTAACAATTTTAACTGTCAGAATCCATTAGTGAAGGTATTGTGGCTTTCATATTTCTCATACTTCTATCTTTTCAAAAAATATGTACAAGCATATGCTAAGCTACTTAATTCCTTCCTCAGTATAGACTTCATCTTTATAAGGCAGCTTTAGCACCTCTTCCCTTAGGTGATAAATCATATCTTTCACTTTATTAATTACAAATATTCCTTTTAGAACTGGAGGCCATCACATGAGCAAAACTTCTGTTGAGTGCAAAACCATTTCATAAGACTCCTTATCACCACAGGATTTGCCAGTTAATACTCTAAACTGAAAGAATAAAAGAACTAGAAACAAATTATTTTCCAGAATCTTTTATTAAAGGGTCATTAATAAGTTAGATAAGCCACTGTGACTGTACTGACAGTTTTTGTCTTTCCTTTTTATTAGGTGGGTTTCCAGTCTACAAAGGCTCTCTCCATTTCTTTTGAATCTACTGCTGACCCAACAGCTAACTCAGTTTAAGTCTTCAGGTCTTCTTCACCCCTTCTTTTTGGTTCTGTTACTTTATTAACATGTTCTTCCAGGAATAGAGTACGGCTCTGGTGATTCAAGACGCTGTTCTTCAAAGACTGTTCCCAGAGCCCAGAACCTAAGCACACATTTTTAAGGAAGACTTCAAATGAGGGACATTCCTAACTTCCAGCTAAGTAAGTGCATTTCAATTCCTGGTTGAACGATTTTTAATATTTTAAACAAATATTTTTGCAAATTAGTTCCATGGTTCAGCTCTTCTGATACAAGCTTCAGCAAAAAATTGTGAACTTGGAATTATCAAGAGTGAGATTATTCTACCTAAATTAGGCATCGAAAGGTTAGCTGTCTAAGACTAGTTGTGCTCCAGGCTAGCCTCTTCTACAATCATTGAGAAGAAAAAGGCACCTCTGAAGTGTGCTTCATTTCATCCGAAGTAACTAAGACAGATACTTGTCCTTGCTTGATGTACGTATTTCTCTCCATTGGGTATAAAGGGTGAGCAACTCACTTAAGGTGAAATGACTAGCTTTTAAATACCTACACTGGCTTACAAGAATCTCAGTTTAGATGTCTAAAAAGGATGTAAAGCCCAGCTGATAGGAATACGATAGTAATATGATAGCTGATAGGAATATGTTCCAGTAAAACCTGGAAAAAATCCAGAGTGTAAGCCTCTTTCTCAAAGTGGTTCTACACTATCAGGGGTGAGAATTTGAAACAAAAAATACTTAGAGCACAGAATCACAGAATCACAGAATAGTTGGTGTTGGAAGGGGCCCCTGGAGATCATCTGGTCCAACCCCCCTGCTCAAGCAGGGTCAGCTAAAGCAGGCTGCCCAGGACCATGTCCAGTCAGGTCTATTTCCAAGGATGGAGACTCCATAACCTCTCTGGGCAACCTGTTCCAGTTTTCAACCACCCTTACAGAGAAAAGTGTTTTCTTATGTTCAGATGGAATTCCCTGTGTTTCAGTTTGTGCCTGTTGCCTCTCGTCCTGTCTCTGGGCACCATGAAGAAAAGTCTGGCTCCACCTTCTTGACATCTTTCCATCAGATATTTAGACCCACTGATAAGATCCCCCTCAGCCTTCCAGTCCCAGCTTTCTCAGTTTTTCCTCACATAGAGATGTTCCAGGCCCTTAATCACCTTAGTGGCCCTTTGCTGGACTTGCTCCAGTATGTCCATGTCTCTCTTGTATGGGGGAGCCCTGAACTACAGAAGTAACTTTATATCTTTATATCGTTATCACACACACATATATTTTTTATATGTACATTATAGACACATACTCATAATGATATATATTTATATCTTTACATTGTTACCATATATGCATATTATTGTTTATATATATAACGTATCTATAGCAAGCGATATTATCATATATCTTTATGTCTTTATATCATTACAGAAATGTTTTATTGTGATTATTGTGCAGATAAGGTTGACCTTTTTAAACATCAAAGAGTTACTGAGCAAAAATCTCTGATGCAGTTTGTTCTACTGACACATCTGTGTGTGCTATGTATGAACTCCACATCGAACAATCCTTCCTAACATGTAATTCAGACTGATGAATTCATGGTTTCTCTTCCCAGTTAGCTCTTTTCCATGAATTTTCCATTAATTCAACTCTAATCCAGAAGTGCTATTGCATGATACATATGTATTATTGTGTCTTCTAAAAGACAGTAAAAAATACCATAACAGTAATTTAATGGAAATCCAGGATCCAAACACTAAAAAGGGCATTGACTACTTTTTGCATGATCCCATAGTGTGTTGAAAAATCTAACATTCGGTAAAGACATTGATCTACTGAAAAACAGACATACTTCTCCAGCAGATTTTGAACAACATTGGAGAAATTAAAAACAATGTGCAACAGAGACACAGGACATTGTGTAAGAGAAGACAAGTCAAAATCATGAATGCACATTCTCTAATGGTATTAATTCTCTCCTTTATGTTTCCAGGAAACTGCATATTCATTTTCAGGTGAAAAGCTTCATAAAGGTGTAACATCATGGATGTCATTATAGGCATAAAAAACTACACCTGTTAAGAACAAACCTATTACCTTAATGTCCTCAATTTAGATTTTGTTCTTCCTGTAATCCTTTTGAACTTCCTTTCAATCAATGTTCAGTAACCCGTACTGAAATACCAGCAATTTACCAATGTTGAAAGGCTTTCAGACTTGCACCTGGTCAGACATTTCCCCTCCTTCCCTTTACAAATCCACAAATTATGCAAAATCACCATATTAGTACAAAGCAACACACATTCAGCTGAGGTTCTGGCACAATATGGGGGCTACAGCTCAGCTACTTTTCCAGTAGTTTTATAAGAAGCCCTTCTAAAATTAGAAAAGGTGCAATTTTGATAGAAATTGACAGAAATTGGCCACTTAAAGTTGTAGGATTATTTGAATTGCCTGCACCATGTTCCATATTCATTACTTTATTTGACACAAGATAGACTCAGTCCAAATCCCAATTAAGAAAATGCCATGAGGAAAAAAATCCCACCTCTACAACTTTGTACTATCAACTACAGGCACAGCAAAAATGCCCAAGATGAAACAGATCTCTGAGAATGAACTGTTCTCATGATTTAAAGAGAGTTGCTTTATATGTATGGTGAACATGCTGATAGAGTAGTGTGAGGGAAAGATTACACATGCTCATGTCATATCTGTTCTGCAGTAGGGACAAACAGCCTGTAAGGTTATTCTTTCACAGAGGCTAAACTCAGTAACAGCAAGAATATACGAACACAGAGAGAACCTACTCCAGAGTACTCTCTATCGAATAAAAAAAATTAAATCACAATACACTCCTTCAATTTAATTGGAAAGTCTTTCAGGGAAAAAAAATGATAAAATAATATTTTCAAAGTCAGATCTAATGTGAAACAGAATCTGACAGATCTGATACGATACATCAGGGCAAAGCAGAAACTGAATGCTGTTTCTTTGAAAAGTGATGAAAATCTACAGTAGTTTTTAGCACTGGTGTTGTGATCCTCAAAGGTATCACCACCAACTTCTGAGCAATTCTGATCTCATCCTACTCCCTAGTCCCAGCTCTCAGATATTCAATTTTTGCAATAGAGGCAAGAGCTGAGGAGGAGAGATGAGCGTTGAATCACCTGTACTTTGCACCCCAGCACTCTGATACAGGCTGAAGCCCTGTGTCCTTGGCACCAAAAGTCAGACAGGGTTCAAGTTGCTCTACCCGAAGACACGCTTCCAACTTCTCCTTCTATCAAGCTGACAAAGTACAGCCTAGTACAGACATTGATTTGTTTTCTCCTCAATTGCCTGCCCCTTCCCTCAGTTCAGTCTTCGACAGACCTCATCCTTCAGGGGCTATGAGTAGACCAACATAGTAGTACTTGCTCTGCTCTGGCTGTAGGCTCCTCCTTGCACAGAGAGCATTTGCAGGGGCTGCTTCTGTGACTGTAAGGTTGCTTTATAATATCAAGGCAAAATAAAGAGACCTTAGTGTAATCGAATCAGGCTTGCTGCTACTGGCCTCAAGCAAAGGTAGATTTACTTGGTCATTTGCCCCTCAACTCCCAAGACGACCTTGTTAGCTGCTGTGCATGTTCCCACAAAACTTTTTGTGGATGGTCATGGAAACTGGGACACGCTGTCCTGCAGTGGGTTTCTGGTGTCAGGACATGAGTCCTGACCTGTACCTAAGTGGTAGGAAAACTCTATTTTGCATAATGCAGGCTGATCAATTTAACCCTGAGAATTTTTCTGTCTCATTTGATACTTTGAAATGTCAGAGCAGATCATCTGAGAGCATACTTCTACCAGCCTCATCCACAGTCTTCAGATACCTTTCTATTGTGGCTTTTGCTATTCCTGTGCTCACATCCTTTGAGGATGTGGATACCATATCTACAAAAGGTAAAACTGATAAAGTTAGGACATTTCTAGAAAGCAACAATGAAGAATGTTGTTATAACCTTGGTAATTGCAGAGAACCATAACATGGAAGAATTGAATTTAGATCTTGAAAAAGGGTATTTTGCTTCTACCTGAGATCTTAATCTTTGAAAAGAACGACATGAATAATGTTGTGCTTTACAACAAAAATAAAGGCACAGCACAGAACTTCTTTTCTTTTTTATAAAACTATCCACTGACAGTACTTCAAATAGTATGAATATAGTTGGTTAATAATTTATTGAGCTTTCAGAAAGAATTCTGAAAATCTCCTGCTAATAACCTTCTGATCTTAAGGTTTGGTAAGAGAGATGTTGTACCAACTACCATGCTGCTTGCCACCATATTTCAAAGAGTTTTAGCACCTGTGCTCAACTGGGGAAAACACCAGTCTCAATCTGAAACTTGCAGCAAATCAATATAATCTGCATTACAATACATGGTCTGACTCAAGTGACAGGATACTCTTTAATGATCTCCCACTATGTATCACTTTTATGTTTTATTGTTGAAATGTTATTTCAAGACCAGTAATTTGTCCTGTAAAAAAGACTGCTTTTGTTTCTATCAATGCCAGCTTTTTTTTAGCACTGCCTAAGATACCTGATGTTTTCAATCAGCTCTATCTTCACCACAAAGATAAAGGCGAGAATATCTGATAAGTTATGCCATTAACTTCATGAAGTATCCATTAAAAAATGGAAAATACTTACAGAAAATGTTTCTACCATTGAGAAACATACATACTTCTCTCCCTTGGAACTAGCAGAAAAATGCAATGCATGTTGACTAGACTTTAAGGAAGCATCCTGTTCTTTTTCTTTTGGCAAAGTATCAGTCCTCTTCTGGTCAATTTTATTATATAATAGTAATGTCTGATATTGTTCTTTGAAGCTTTCTTACTGGAACTTCTCTCTGACTAAATAATATCTCTAACCTATAATATAAGCATCAGACGAGAGGAAGAAATCGAAAATTAGAAGAATTAGACAAACACAACAAAGTAGCAAGTTGCCTGCATTCCCTGATTTAGTTTTTATATTGTTTCTTTACTCAGAATACTATAAAATGACATTATTTTAGATTTCAAGAAAATAGACCCAATAATCAGGCTGAAAATCATTAGCAATTATAGTGTCAAGGTTTCAGCTGCACTTTAACTTATAGATCTCAAAACTTACTAAATTAGGATAAAAATTGTTTCCTTTTATTAGAGATTCAGAAACAGACATACAGACCAGTAAATGATATCGCCAAGGCTATCCACAAAGTCCATGGTACAGCCTGACTTAAAGTGCAATTTTCTTGACTCTCAGTCCCAACATACAGTAGAGATGTTAATATTAATGAAAGCTAAACAAGAAAAAAAGTTGATAATGTCTTAAAGGATAAGTGGAAGAGTGATGAGGGTAAATCAATAGTATCTGTGGATCTTTGACAATATCATGCCACAGCCCTGCAATATCTTTCTCTAGAAGCAATAATGCATCTAGAATACCATGGAGTTACAACATGCACAGAAAAAGATAACAGTAGTAAGAATACAGATAAAAGAATCTGAAAACACTTATGAGAGTGACAAGAAGACTAAAAGAAGTTTTACATATGTCAGCTTAGAATAATCAGAAATCCAAACACAACTATCTGATACATAATCTCTAAGTCTTAAACAAATTCCTTCTACATAAGGCTTCACTAGGTGTGGTGTGAGTGTGAAGCAGGACTAAATGCTTACATCTACATTATCAAGTAGTGAAGACTAATGGGAACAAGTATGTAGAGCAAACCAGTTATTGCTGAGGACCTGATGTCCACAGTATAGGCATTTATGAGGGTTTTACTTCAGACTAGCTCTAATCTTGTCCCAAGTCCTGAGTGTGTTTTTGCAAGAACAGCATGTAAGGTTTGTTCCTGTCAAACCTTCCAGTTTGATCCAAAAGGGATCCAGGTTATATGCTCAAAGATTCACACTTTTCATTGTGAACCATAGCCCTGAAAGTGGGAATGAACAGGAGATTCACTTCAAAAGCACACTCCAGGTGCAAGCTAACACATTACTAGAGGAGCATTCAGTATACCCCCCTAGAGAAAAAAACAGCACACAGAGTAGACTAGGAATGTTTAATAACAAACAGGAATATGAAATTAAGTAAAGGAAAAGGCGAGATATCAGGTCAAAACAGATCTTAGAAGGGAAAACCATTAGACTATGGTATACCTGAGGGTTCTCCTTCCATTGTGAATCACTTGATAATGCCGCACATTACTGAACATGACAAAAAATGAAGCAATCTGTGAGAATGAAAAGGAAAAAAAAATTCCAAACCCTTTGAAAGTCTGGAGAATCCATGTCTTAAATGAAATTCTTGATTCACCTAAAATCTTTATAACTCACTTGGAGATTGACTGTAAAAGAATAACCATATGCTGCTAGATAGTTAAACTAGAGGGGTTGACTTTTTGTCAAATCACATCTTTCACTTCATGAATACCTATGATTCTATAAGAAATCATTTTTGAATTAAATAAAGAAATCTCTGGAGAGTCCTGCAGGAAAACAGCATGAGCAGTCTGCAATCCTGATTTTTTCAATGACCATGCTTATTTTAGTACTATTTTCCAGCTGGCTGATCAAAAAGATATACAGATCAGGAAAGCACTCATCTCTCTGAATTTCTCCTTTTCTGCCTTTCATGAGCAAATCATTTTTCCATTTTAGTTTCCACAAGGCTGCTAATGGAAACCCATTTGGGACTAAACAAATGATTAAGGCTAATGGATGCTAATGTGCATTATGAGCAAAATTTTATGAGAGTCAAAATCTCAAATTCACATATCCACAAACAGATGAAAATAGAAGTGAAGGAAATATTAACATTAGAGATTGATTTCTGTGCATCAATCTAAGTGAAGTTATTGCATTTATATACACGGAAAAAAGAAGAGGTACTGACAGCTGTGAAAGCAGCCAAATAGGGCACAGCAGAAATGCTGCTTTTGTTACATACTTATAATGGGGTGCTGTTGTGGAGTGGCTTCCATTTCCAAATCTGTATTTACGTACTCTCAATGTAATGCTGCCCAAAACAGCAGTTATATCCTGTCCTAAGTATCAGGAAATTGTGAGAAGATCTCACAATCTGCATGGAACTACTGCTGATACTGCTCCTACTCTGCTGATTTATCTTGGTCAGAATATATGGTTCTTACATGCTTCACTTCAGCAGGATGAAAGCTAAAGAATGTGTAGGGATTCAAGCACAGTATTTTGCAGAGAAAACATCAACTCACAGACAGCTCTGGGAGGTTTCAGTTTAACCAGTTCTGCTTGGCAAAGGTTTTAATTTTGTATTTGCAGGGCTGAAAAGAAAAAAATGTGAGTGGGATTAAGACATACAAGATGTATATTCTATGCTCAGAGTTTGTATCTTTATGAGAGTGTTGTGATAACTCTAGAAAGTACTAGCTGTTTAAATCACTGCTCAGAAAGTTTGCTCAAAATTAAAAGAAGGGACATTTATGGGAAGGCCCTAGAATGTGCTTATCACATAAGCTTTCAAAAGATACCTGCTATTCTGTCACTGAAAAATTAAATTTATTCTAATATATCTCCAGATAAAGTACAAAGTTGGTTTATGCTCTTCATCTGCATTTGCCTATTTCGAATTAACCAAGAAACATAACTGAGGCCCTGTGCTAATATCATTGACAGAATATTGCACAAAAAAACTAACCTACTTTATAAACAAGCTTTTCTGCAAAACTGGAAAACTAATGAGCATTTCCACACTATTTTTTCCTAACAGGAAGTTAGAAGGCATAGTTAGTGAACATAAAGAAGCCCTTTAACACCTCAGTTGTATGCTGAGTTTCTTATGTCCCTTTAGTCAGCCCCTACTGAAATACCAATGGGAAGACCATTTTATTTTAATGTAACAAAATTCCCACTGAAAAGTCCACACAGTCTGCCAGCCAGCAAGGGAGTGCTGAATGTTCTGCAGTTTTTTCAACAGCATGCCTTAAAATATATATATCATGAACTGCAAACAGCATGTGCTCCCTGAAATATGCATACAATATTCTTTGAACCATTTCCAGTTTAACACATCTTAACTTTACCTCTCACTTCACTCTTGTGTTTAGTCACTATGATGAGCGACATTAGAAAGGTGAGATTTCTAATTTTTCATTGTTTGTGTTATAGCTTTTGTGCTATTAATGCATGGGGGGGGGGTTATATTTAATTTCTTGAGCTCTCAGAAAAAAATATATTTCCAGCAATTACTTCAAGTATGTCAAGAAAAAAGAAATGTAGTCTTAATCAATAAAATTGCTTTTTTAGTTTTCTCTGTATGGACCATGGTTTTGACCCTATTTTAGTCCCTTGGGCAGTATAAAATCACCTTCTGTATGTAGTGGAGAAATGACTCTTAACAGAAGGACCGCTCTTTTTTGGGATGGGAAGCATTTCACTGTATTTGCCAGCAAAACTTAACTATAATCCACTTTTCTTATCTTAAAAGTCTCACTGTCTTAATATCCTACTGAACATGATTTCATAGACTGGTTCATAGGTTTTCATATAACATCTCATTCTGGTTATAGTATCCCCCATAACTGACATTTAGAGCTTCTCATGCTCCGAGCAGTGCACAAATACTAGCTAAGGTTTATCCAAAATAAACAAAAATCTCTAGAAAATTAGGTGGGAAGGCATGCCTCTGTCTATTTAGGTACAATTGTTCTAAATATATGCCTTACGATCTCTTCATTGCACTTGTCTCTTAAGATATTTTGCAGAATTCCTGGGTATAACTTGCATTCATTTCAACTTTTTTTTTTTTTTTTACTAATAATTTTATTAGGATAATTTTGCCTTCCATTTGTGGAAAAATTTCTTGCCAAGTTACACAAATTGTTATGAGATTTTTATTAAACTCTTTGGATAATATATGTGATACCTCATTAGCTCATTTTATCTCTAAGTAATACAGCAGTTTAAAGTATTTTCTGCTATTTCTCTTTTAATGGACCAGCATTTTCTTACATAGGATATTCAATATCAGTAATAAGGTACAGGCTTCTTCCCAACTGTGTCTTCTAAAATAGGTGACAGTTTTTTGGACATAAAATTCCATGTTTTATTCAGAAGTCCACACTGGCTCCACAGATGTACTTTTCTTACAGACCCCTTGGCCTCCTGACATAGAGTCTGCCACAGCAATACTGACTTGACCTCCTTGGTCAGGGACAAAGGAAGGTTCCTGCCATTATCCCATTGTAGAATTAAGCTCAGCATTCACAAAGTCTGATTTTTATGTCACCTAAGAATTTCACCTGAATCCCAGTTCAGGTAGTCTAACGAGCACTTTGTTGGCTGTATACTGTTTTTGACACAAGGCTTATTGGCAAGATAACATTATTTTAACTTACTCTTCCTGTGATTTGACAAAAATGCCAACAGCAATAATTTAGCTTTCAAACTCAGTCCTAATTACAGAGATGGAAAGTTGAGGAAGAGGGCGAAACCCTTCTCTGAATACTGCCAGTTTATTTAGACTAAAAGATTTAAAACTGTAATCCACAACAGAAAATACCTAATGGCTGGTACAGTAACCTTGCTAAAAGCAGAAGACTATGCTTCCGGACACTGGGCACACTAGTGTCTTTCAGATAGGGTGAATCATCTGCAGTCTGTTAAAGAAGTGCTTGAGTCAGGCTAATTGAACCTTCCTGTTAAGTTTTACATTATGGAAACAGCTGAATTGTTTTTTTGGTTTGGGTTTTTGTTTTTTTTTTTTTTTTTTTTTTTTTTTTTACCTTCCCTGTAGGTAAAAAGAATGGAAATTATCATCTGTCATTAGAATCATGCAATGTCTTGTTTTTGAGCTGTTGACTTCTTCACACATTTTATTGTGGCAATTTAAGAGCAAAGATGGGGAAAACAGAAGAGATGGAACTGAATAAAAGGTCTTAAGGAAAAACATTCTGGCATGATCAATCATCTTTTTCTCATGCGAACAATACAGGTCTTGCACTAGCAGTGTTGTGCATACAATAATCCACACCTCTGCCACCTTGAAGACTAAGACTCAATTTGAAAATTACTGAATGGTGTCTCCATCTGCTCCTGGTTGGGTTACTCAGCCATTCAACCCAGTGATACATAGGATCACTACAAGGTCTATGAGCTACCTAAATCCTACTTGACAAAGGACAAAACTTATTCATTTTAATGACAGGAATATGGGTAAGAAAGTGCAGTAAATGTTGATTAATGTATTTTAACATTGACCATTGTATTTTTAGATGACCATCACCAACCAACTTGATTGGTGTTTGACAAAATGATACATCCAGGCCAGATTCTATTTTAGTGGTAAATCAATGTGACTCATTAGTTATAATGGTTCCACTTGTATATACTGCCAATGGAAGATCAAGCCCATACCACTTAACATTTCTATCCTGTTCTCACAAATCAACCTGTTTTTTAAAAAAATAAAACATTTTTCACTGACTCTGTGTCAGAATGTTTACAAATTTCTCACGAGCCAAGAACTGAACGTAGAGTTCTGTCTGCTGCTTAGCAATATTCCCTAGGTTTTAATGTCAAAAGTTTATTATTCGGCAACAGATGACAGCTTCCCAATCCAACCTTGGTAATCACTTGATGATCTTTATTCTAGCAGAATAAAGAAGCCTTGTCAATTGTTTCTGTATCAAAAATTCCATATGTAGAATTGAACTGTAACCTTCCTAAGCCATGAGGTACAGCCCTTCTAGGTACACTGCTCAAAATCAAACTGCAGCTGCCCTGTCACACTGAATGGCACCATCACTTTTTTTTAATCATTTTCTTTTCCTCACTACTGTTTACAACTCCTTCCGGTCTCATATAATCTCAAAACCCAATTAACAAACTGTATGGCCATTCAAGAGCATTAACAACGGCGTTGGCTCAGATGCTGTACTGTCCTGAGTTTCCAAATGGCGCAGCAAAGAGGGAGGACTGCCGAAATCCATACTTCCTCCGCAACTGGCAAGTTGGACGTACAGCTTTGGGACCACTCCGTCCTACGCCAGCTGGCAAATAGAGAGCTGGGAAAGCAGCAGAGCTTTGCTCCCACAAAAACATCAAGGTTTCAAAATCTTTCCACATTCTGCAGTGGAACTAAATCAAAATCTTAGCACAAATGCAGGGGATCCTGATACAGCAAATAGTCTTGAGGACAGAACATTTCTGTGAGACCTGGGAGATCAACTTTCAAATTAAGCATAGCACGGACACTAACCTGAGTTTCATCTCCTAGGGAGGTGTTTGAATATGAACTATCCCAGGAAAGTGTATCTGGATGAGAGAGTGAGTGTGTTTGTATGTGTTTTGCTATCCAAATTTCACCCAAACTGGAATTTTTCCAAGAAAAATACTGATGGAGCAGTATCTTTTCTGGAAAGCCATTCTGACAGAAAATTTCTGAGCAGATTTATTGTTGATACTGCCAAACCACAACTTATTTTCTAGTCAGTGCTGCTGAGTACATTGCAGGAAATTTGCAGATGGCTTGGACAATACTGCTTCCTAGACCTTTATATCATCAGAGGTAAAATGTCCCAGAGGATCTAGACAACTAAGTTAAACTCAGAGTGACAACAGTGCTATGAGAACCCACTGGCAACCAATCTATCTTTATATAAACTGAGGCATATAACTGCCAGTCTGGACAATGTTCATTCAAATAGCCTGGATATAAAAAAAGCCATTCTTGCAAATCTAACTCCATTCCATTCCAGTCTTGTACTCAGATATTTCCATTACATAAAAGGACTAACTATTTGTACAATGCCTTAATCACCATTTTTTCCCAGTGCAGAAAACTTCATCGTTAGTTTTGCAGCTGATCAGGAGACCCATCAATACCACCAATGCCAGTTGCAAAAATGCCTTCAAAATGTGACTGTAAGGCCAGTCCTTTCTTTTTTTTAATTATTCCATGCTTCATTTCCTTTCCTTTAAGACTCTTATAATAAAGCAGATAAAGATGCTGAATCTCAATACACTGTGAACTGCCTGGTCCTTCCCAACTACTTCTCCCCATCCATCCTCCAGTCCTCTCTTGCAGGAGGAAGAGGAATAAAAGGAAAAGGGATGAAGAAAGAAGGGTGTACGAACTGGAAAAGGATGTCAGTCTGAGATTCAGAAGGAATCTCAAAACATGAACCCAACTTACAGGACACTGACCATTCCGTATGTTTAATAACAGGCCTTTTCTCCACTAAGCCTGTCTGTCTGATTGCATCAGTCTGAATGGGTGCAGCTCTACCTACATACACATCTTTGGTGGCTGTCTGTGATCCTGTGTTAGGATGGATGAATATCCCTCCTGAAGAGAGTTCCAGCAGCTGTATTTCTGCTGCTGTCCAATGTACTTGTTTTTTTTTTTTTTCTATGCCATAGACATTTTTTAATTTCTGTACTTTCCCCATGACACTGTTTTATTACAAAGTGCACTGCAAAGGATGCCTCACCTATCTTTATGTGCAGGTAGAGATATTAAAGGGTTTATGTTTAAGAGAATTTTTCCCCCTTTGCTAAAAATACTCCTTAGTAAAATGACATAACACTTCATAGTTGAAGAATTCAGAGGGTTTTTTTTTTTTTTTGGTGCATATGTATGCTACAAACCAGACTATTTTAGAACAAGGCACAGCCTGAGGACTTTGAATATGATCTTCCTCGATATGTTATTTTTGTTGCATTTTTTTTTTTTACAGGGAATCCCCTAAACAGCAGTTTTCAACATTGATTGATTGAAGTGATACTAGAAATACAACTGTATCTCTTTTATTAGAGCTGCTTAGAAAGCAAAAGGGGATTAACAGAGATAGGAGATGGGGAACAGAGTATGATTTTATCCATGTAGTTGAAGAAAGAATCAGTGTGGGAATAAACAACAGATTAGCCAAATGTTAGTTGCTAGGATGAAAGGCTTTCCATACACTTTCTACTGATGCGTGTTCCACTGAGAGGCATTTTGAAATGTTGCTTACATTGACATGGTAGTAAATACAGCTTCATATTGAACACACAATGATTTTGTTTGCCTTACCAACTGCAATAGTATTCATTTCTAAAAGTTGCTGTACACAAGATTTTGGAGATTTCTGAGGAACGCATTCAATAAACAATGCATTGAAAGCAACACACATCTGGCTTTCATAGGTATTTACCTGTGAATCCTTCTGAATCTCAGACTGACATCCTTTTCCAGTTCGTACACCCTTCTTTCTTCATCCCTTTTCCTTTTATTCCTCTTCCTCCTGCAAGAGAGGACTGGAGGATGGATGGGGAGGAGTAGTTGGGAAGGACCAGGCAGTTCACAGTGTATTGAGATTCAGCATCTTTATCTGCTTTATTATAATGAGTCTTAAAAGAAAGGAAATAATAAATACCATAGGCATTTTCATAGGTATTTACAACCATGATGAGATTTGCATCATCTGACTTCATACATCTAAAAGTAATATGGTTACATCTAAACTAGAAACTTTAGGCTGCCTCTGGTCAGTGGAAATGAATAGATTCATCCCATGGACAATTTATTTTGACCTAAGACATATGTCTCAACTGGACAGACATTTCTGGAGAACAAGTCAACTCACTTTTTTCCTCTTCCCCTGCAGATGGAAATGTACTGTAACTAGCTTAGTCTTGATGGGTCATTTTTAAATATATAGCCCCATTTTATGGGCTGCTCCATGGTGAAAGGGAGCTTCTGTGTTTTCCCAGTCCTCTCTCTACAAAGTCTTTGTAGCAGGGCTCTTCAGAATGGGGACATATTTCATCTTGAGAGGCATGAAATCCCCTACCCACTTGTCCCTGTGGGATACACATTTAGGAGCTTCATGATTTAAAAGTCATTGTTTTTAACTATTTCACTTTCAGTCCTAACAATTTTCAGTTCATCCAAGGGGGGGGGGGGGGGGGAAATAAAGAGTTGCTTTCTTTTTTCTCTTTTCTTTATATTTTGTGTTCATATACAATTGTAATACATATTTTACATGAATGAGATTTGGAAAAGCTCTAGACTGTAAGGCTCCATCTCATCAGCACAACAGTTTCAATAAAAGGTAAAAGCAGTACAATCTGCTTGCTTATTTGACGGTTCTGGAAAAGCCAATTCGAGGGCTGAGGAGATGGAGAACATTATTTATCTCTACAAAGTCTGCAAATCAGTGCCACTAGTAACAATATTTTTGCAACAGACTACAAACTGGATCAGGAACCAATCAAATATTCACAATGTTGCCTTTTAATAAACTCTTCCGTGAATGACTGATAGGAAATGATTTTATGTTGGTGCATCTAATGGCCCCTTTGTATACAGCAGAACATCAACAAATTAGTCAGCTAACAAAACATCATTACACGACATCATAAAATCAAAATGGAAGACATACATAAAATGTGACAGTGTTGTTATTCCTAATTCATGGTGCTGTATCTAACTTTGACATGCATGTTGACATTACAGCAAACTCTTCATTCACAGTACACCCTTGCCTCAAATATATAACAGATTGCTGTAGTTTAAGAACTGTTATCTTAGTTAAACTCTCTATCTTGAATGCTAGCATTCATATTTAGGCACAGTTATTCACTGAGCTCATTCATTTCTCATTTGGAGCAACTTTTTGTTTAACTTGCTAACGAAATTAAGATATTTACAATACACTTGTTGAAACAGTTTTTGGGTGTCCCCCCCCCCCCCCCCCAGCAAGAGATTTATTTTTTGAAAGATGGAGTTTGTTTTTGCTTTGAGGCACTTGGTAGACACAAGCTCTTATGAAAAAAGAAAAGAATAATAGCCCTTCTCAATCATCAGAATATATACATTTTTTAGCTCATTAGTCTTGTCAGACTCAGAATTTGTATCACTTTTACTCTTTAGATGTAATTTCTTGGGCGTCTGGATGCAGCTAATTACATATTAGAGAAGTTAAATGAAATTATGAAAATGTAAGCTTGATCTTCTGTTCCCACACTGCTCAGGAACACTACCAAGGTCTTCATAGTCCTGTGCATTTTTCCCCTTTTTCCTGCACAGTTTGTTTAAACTAAATTACAATTGCTTCCAGCTCCTAGAACACAGAAACAAAGTATGATTTTTGAGGAAGGAGGAGTTTCATTTCTTTCACCGCTTGTCTCCATACCACCTGAGGAATGTTTTTTGTTCCCTGCCAGAGACTGCCAGCTAGTCGAGATTCACCTCCCAGTTTGGCATGTTCTTCAGACTTGGTGCTTATTCCTGATTCTCTGCTTCTTCTGAGCATCTTCACATCACTTCTCTCCCCGCATTAGTGCAGAAAAGAGCTCCTGCTTCACCCTGCTGACCTCTGGCCTAGAAATAGCCTTATTTAGGCTTATTATGGGCATGGCCCCAAAGGCACTGTTGCTCTGTATGCTAGACACCTTATTGTCTGGGTCCAGGAGTGAAACTGCGAAGTTGATCAGGAAGAAAACAGTGCTGACTACTATCATAGTAATAGGCAAAAAAGATATACTCTGGATATTATTCCTGCCCTTCCTGACTCCCAGGCAGGCGAGTTTACCACACCAGCCCTTGAAAGCCTAATAGCATCAGGTTCATAAAGATTAAAATTGGACTGTTCATGCCCCAAATATTAAAAACATATCGATGTTTTCTTTTATGAAGCTCTATATTCAGAAAGTCACAATTTAGCTGCAAAAATATTAATCTGGGTCACACGTTCTAAAAATAAAAGCCACAAAAACCCTAACAAAAACCCAGACTCCACCTCTCTAAATCAGTAAGGGTATCTGTTCTTTAATATAGCATTTGAAGTCTCCCAGAGTGTGGAACAACTGCTTTTTCTATTAGGAGAAGATCATTTTACTGTTCTCTCTTTAAAATGGGATGTGGGCATGTGGAATTCCACACAGCACCCACATTAAAATAGCACACGCTGGCTTCAAAGGAGCTATTATGCAGTCTATAAGTTCAATGATCTGCAAAGCAATAAAGAGCTCCTTCTGTAGCCCTCATGGCCTATTGAGTAAATAGTAAGCATTTAAGAAAACTCCATAATTACATGTTTACACATTGGAGCCATTATGGGCTATCTAAAGAAAAGTACATGTATTTAAAAAAAAAAAATCCATAATTACATTTTTTACATGACTACAGCTCCTTTAAAGCCACTGAGAACTACCAGCTCTAGAATATATAGGTTGAAAATCTCACAGTTACAGACTGTATTTATATGCAATGATGACGAAATAAGACGTCAGCCTGATATTTTAGCTATTTAAGCCTAAAATTTTAAACTAAATAACTTTACACAGACAAAGTGATAGAAAAGAGTCAATCTGAAATTCTCTAGCATGAGCAAACCAGAAAGATGAGATAAATATCTACATCTCCCATTCCAGAATTCATGTGTGTACCAAATGTTGATACTTTAGGCATTAACTCAGTAAAGAACTGAAATAGCCTGATGCTTTCAGCTAAGTCGGCAGGGAAGCCCAATGGTTGTGTCCTTAGAGCTCTGTCTTGGATTTACTTCCCCTTCTGTGCAGTACAATACACTGCCCAGAACTATGGCTTCTCTGCTCCACGCACACAACAGATCCAAAATTTGGCTGCAAAAACAGTCCATTTACTCACTGCTTTATGCAAAAGTGTAAACTCTGAAGTTTTAAATGACCGTGTGATATGCATGGGACCTTGTTAAAATTGAGATCAGTAATAGCTTGACATAGTGACACATGGGGTTACACATGCAATAACAAGATACCAGCATCCATTAAGAATGGGAGCAACCATGCATTTTCTTATGTGAAAGCCATATAGGGCAGATCATCAATTTAGGGTTGACTGCCATCACTTACTTCCCTTCAAAGAGGCACTAATAGCTTGCATCGGCCAAAAAGCTTCTTTTACGTGCTTTCACACTGCACACCTGATAGAATATTCAGAGTCAGGAGTTAATCCAAAGTAAGCATTTCAGTTCCTTTCTTCATAATTTGTATTCTGATTAGCCTGTATCATTGTTGATATTCTTAAAATAGCAACAAAAGCTTGTTTTAGAAGTTTAGGTAAACACTTCCTGTTTTCTAGGAACTCAGAAAAATTCTTAAGAAAACATCAGGGAAATGTTACTAGAAGAACAATTGTGGTTTAGGATGAAAGATTTCCTTTTAACTTTACAACTACTATCACTCAGAGTAAGGCAGAATATATTTTATTGAAGAATTCATCTCAATCTTCATGTGAAAAAAAAAGATAGATTTTTTCCCCCATTTTACCTCCCAACAGCTGTCAAGTTATGGGTCATTTGCAGCTTTTGCATGACAATAAAATACTCGCGTACTTTGAGGAAACAGAGTATACCTAAGTTAGTATACCTAAATTCCCAGAATGATATATCTTTTGTAATTGCTTAGAAACACTTTTACAGTCACAGGTTACAAGCAGTATGTTCAACTTACTGTTCCTCTGCAACATTACAGTGGCTTTAATAATTTTGACATAAGTCTATGCAGACCAATTAATCTAATTACATTTAAATGAACACCTATTGAGGATAGGTTCACATTAATTTAAGACTCTGACCAGTAACATTTGTATGCCAGATGCCAAAAGAGCTGAACTGTCAGACAGTAGTGAGCTTTAATGCACAAACACAAATGCATGTGTCTACAGTCATATCAGAAATTATGTCATAGGTACCACATGCCATTAAGCAACAGAAACCCTGTAAGAACCATGGCTGATCTATAATAGCCTGACAACAAAGATTGATGGAAAATGTAGAATTCTAAGCAGAACACTGATGCTTAACAACAAAATTATCCACCATTGAGTAGTACTGTCAGTTGTACATCACCACTGAATAAATATGCAGGAGAAGGAAGAATCAAGTGACATTGGCATTAAAATGCAATTTAAACAGAATTTCTGTTTAAATTGGTCTCTAGCATTGGTGTAATAGGTCATATTACCTTGGCATCAATTTTTTTTTTTATACATCATGCATTTTCCAAAGGTCATTTTTATAATGAATGAGGATATTCTCTTTCAGTGTATCTTTATTTGCACAGCACTTCTTACCATTTAGATGCCTATGCAGATAATAGTAGCACGTAAAACAGCAAAAACGTCACTATGTGTCAGATGTGTTATTTAACCATTTAACTCTTAGTGAAATCAGTAGTAGGTAGGTACCTAAATACCTTTAAAAAAATCTGATTTTCTGTGGGAAAGTAATCCTTCTTATGCAACAGGTCTGTTCTTTTTAACTATTTACAATCACTACTGCTCTATCTAGCAACAAACTGCACTTTTCACAACAGTTCAGCCCCAGGAACCCTAAAAGACATCTGTATACTCCCCATTTACACTGCCTTTTGCATCACCCTGTCATTTTTTGTGGTGTTTTTACTAAACTTCTCCAGCATATTCATTCTACCACCAGCTTTATGCTGCTCAATGCCTTAGTAGGTATGAATCTACTGTAACCAGGCTACCCCAACTCCTGGCAGCTAGCAGGCCGCAAGGAAGGCCACAACCTTCAAAAAGGAAATATTAAGGAAATGCCAGTGCAGGACTAGAATGCAGCCTTGTATTATATTTTGTGCATACCATAGCAATATGTAATCAGCTGAAATGAAAATGAAAACTGCACTTCAGTCCTATCAGGCCTCTTGTGCTAACATAGACAGCACAAACCGGAGCTTTTCATTCTCGAGCCAAAAGAACTGCTTACTAATTCTGATCGGTTATAAACATGGACATATGAAGGTACTCAACACATGACTTATCCTGAAGACCTTTCAGTCTTATTAACAGTCTACAGTAAGGAAATTGGTCCTCAGCCCCAGGTATGCTGGTAGGCTAGCAAGAAAAAACAAAATCAAATATTACTTTACTTGTAAATTGGGCATATATGATAAGTAAAAAAAGATGATATTAAATGGAACCTTGTTAGGTCATTTTCAGAGAATTGCTTTTCAAAGTAGAACCACACAAAATTCAACACTTCCAGCACAGGAAAGCTATAAGAAACACATAGGAGAATTTTTATACTTTGATTTATTACACTTATTTCAGAAGTGGTTTGACTGTCAATAAAGTCATGGCACTTGATCAGTTCAGGCTTTTAAACAATGAGGTCTATGGACCCTATTCCATCATCAATTACATAGTATGTATAGATGATTTACGTGAAATGAACACAGTGAGCACACTCACATACTCATTAGTTAAAGAATCATTGTTGTAGGTGTCCAAAAAAGCCTGTTTTCCATCAAAATGGGCTGGATCCAAAGTCCAGGAAAGTCAACACTAAGACTTACACATTCTCTTGGACATGCGTGCACACATCCACAAACAGACCATTGCTTTAGTTCAGCTCCAGGTGTTTATGCTCTTCATACTAAATTGAACAAGAATTTGTGTGGGCTGCTTCCATGAGACTATGGTCTTTTCAGAAAATTGGCTTTTTGCTGTTATCCACCTTAGCAGAGTTGCTTTCCTTTTGAAAAGGAAATTATTCCACTCACGTAAAGATTTTATGTTTCCTTTTTCTCTCTGGAACACCAAGCTAAAGGAAACACAGACACAGATTATTTATATGAGCTGTAAATATATGAATAGAGAAAGTGACAGAGCAAAACTGAAGAATAAGTAATTTCAGGATAGCAAGCAAACCTACCTTGTACACCTTGCCCCTGCTTTCTTAGTCTGCATAATATATGGTGACTATTTCTTGTTCACAATTAGTCCCAAAAAGCAAGCTGACATTAAAATAGCCTGGAGTGAAATTATTGTCACAGATGTTAGGAGCAGCTAGTAACTACATTAGTTAAATTGGGTTTAGCTGTATTTTAGATAAACTGATCTGCTTTTCACATGTATCATATAGGTGATCCTACAGAGAAGCAAGAAAATACCATCTATCTATCCATAAGTTTAACTGAAGGAAAATACTATTTTTCTTAGTGGATTATCCTCACACATTATCATAGCAAGGATGAATTATAAATGGCTACAATTAAAAGTTGAAAGCAAAACAAAAGCCTCACTAAATTTAAAACATAACAGTTTGATACGTAATTCCCCTGACAGTGATTGCCATTTACTTTTGAAAGTACAAATAAAACAAGTAAGGAAACTACCATTAAAATGTTTTATATACATATAAAGTATATATATATTACATTTTATTTTATATAAATTATACTTTACATATAAATATATACATCAAGTTGCTTTCTAAAACACGGGGCCTCAAATGGGAAACATAACACTGAGAAAGCCCAAAACTTAGCATTTTCAAATTCCAACTTTATTACCGATCCTAAGCTAAAAACATACAAATATATTGATTTTACTTAATATATCAACCACAGTATATCAACATTTCTGAGAAGTTACCATTTCATAAAATGTCAACTACCATTCTCCTGGATCTTGATCTTAAATTGTCAGTGGCAAAATCCACATTTGCCCTTTTTTCTCTTTCAACCTATCTGTGAGTTAACTTCATCTTAACCTCTTTATCCTCCTCATTACAAAAAAATACAATCAGTCTTACATCTTACTCTTAGCATGTCCTTCTTGGTAATTAACTTTTCCAGCTCATTTGTTCTTAATGCTCCAAATCACTCAAGGTTTTGAGCTTTTTTTTTTTTTTTTTTTTTTTTTTCTAATTAAGGACATATAACAAAGGTACAAATCTGGCCCACTTCTAGAAGCTGGTTGGTCAGATGGAAAAGCCATGTCTTCTGAGAAGACACAGTTAAGGGAATGTGATGGAATTAAATGGAATGACTTTCTCATGCTAGCTACAACCCACATTCTAGAAGAGGTGACCAAGCCACCTGGCTGTCAAAATAACCCACATCATCTCTGGGGTGCCACCACCCGTGTGGGGTGTGAACAAGTGGCAAACCAGGTTCTTCCTGCAGCTAAGTATAAGGGTTAGCAGGTCACAGAGAGGAGTCCTGACTGGGGAATGGCATCTGAACACAACACCTACTGATCACAAGTTGCATATTGCGGTGTCACAGCACGGTAGGGATGTACAATCAAGACAAAAGTGAAACATGGCACTGCAGAGTAACTTCCTAAACTACAAGGTTTACATTAGAAAAAAAATAGGTTGCCTTTGGTAATTGCACTTCATGTGGAAGCCTTCCAAAAATTGAACAGTTTTCTAATACAAATCACTGGAGTTTGCTGTTCTTCTGCTCAGCTGCCTCTGTTTTGTGCTTTCCCAGTATCAGTGATTATGACATAGTCATTAGTTTGAGTATTTAGACTGACCTCCTCCCACTCTTTCCCTTAATCTTGTTACAAAACAACCAGGAAATTGATATTATTTTGAATAAAATCCTTTGTTTCAGTGTCTCTTTGTATGGTAGTACCAAAAACAGCAAATCATAGTATCAATTTCATATGTAATATGTGGGGACAGGAGATAGCAAAAATGCTTCCATTGTAAGCTTGCTCAGAGATTTAATTTAATTTTATTTTAATATTTCCAGTGATAGGAACATCACCACAAATGGTGGTAAGGACACAACAGCCAACAATCAGACCTGCCTCAGAAAAACATGCTACCTGGCTTTAGGTGAGAAAAAAAGAACTACTGGAGAACTGTGTTTAAGTAACTATCTAGAAAAGGGGATTTGGAAAGATGACAATTTGAAAATATTTTGGAAGGACAAGCACATAAGAGGTGAGCCTGGAAAATACATTAAATATTACATCAAACGTTAGCACACAAGAACCAAGAAACAAAGAAAGAAAACTATTAAGGAGTACGAGAGACTGGAAATCAGAAAGAAATCTTTGCAGCTAATTAACAGAAACGAGTAAACTTGGTGACATTCTACATACCTAAAGCTTCCAGAAGAACAAAACAAAACAAACAAACAAACAAAAAGACAGATCAGCAAGTAGTGCGCAGACTATATTAGTTTCTCAGTTTAGAAATTCCACAAAATGTCTCTGAAATTGTAAATAACTGAGTAGAATAGATCTTTATGGATTTGTGCAGGCCAACCCAAAGACTGCAAGCATGTTGATAAAGAGATCACCAGCTTTCTAAGGAAGTCATTTGATCCTTGCTGGAGGTTCCACACTAAGAAAAAGAGTAAACAAATCTGCAAAAGATCAATGCCCAGGAAGATAACATGAGGGTTTCCTAAGATCATGCATTGAACAGATTTCTGAAGCCATCACAACCCAGAGGGCCACAGATTGTAATACAAATACTATTTGTCTCACTCAGTCACAGACAACAGAGAATTAACTTAAAAGGGCAGTGAAGGACAGATTTTTTTTTTGTATCATTTTTTCAGAGAGCCTGTCCCACAAATAAATGCTGAGAAAAAAAAGTAAAAAGAAAGAAAGGAAGCAAAAGGCTGTGGAAGTAAATCTTTTATGTAAGTCAGATAAAATAGAAAGCTTGGGCTTGGTGTAATGTTAAATGCTTACACATAGAAGAAGTTCTACATAATTTTGATTGCCTCTGTCTTGGCAGATAAGGAACCAATCTGCCAGGAAATAAGCTGGCTAGACTAGTCAGGAAAAGTAATAAAAAGCAAAAAGCTAAAAAGGCGACACAAATATCCATTCTTTTAGCACAAAACCAGTCAAGGTCAAAATTACTCAAGTGCCAACTTTAAAGGAAAAATATTACAGCCTGGTTGATATCCAAAAGGGTAAGGGTGCGTGGGGATGGAAATGGCATCATGAGCTGTTTGAAGGGCTCGGGTTGAAAGCCCAACATGGGCAAACTGGCACGATGGTATTACTAACCAGCCATATCAGAAATCATGAGTCACTTTCTGCATAACTGATGGAAGAAGTATCCAGTCTTTTCATGTCAGAGTTCATTCTGTCTCTTTTCAGTTTGTCCCTGATATTGGAACTTCCCAGCTCCATATGTGTCTGCAAGTGCATACGTGTTTCTGTGCATCCATATGTACATGTTACGCTGTTGCTAACATTCTTTATTCATAGGGAAAAGTGAGTTTTACCTGCTGGTACTCATGTTCCCATGCATTCACCTCAAAACCATCAGTTCTCTGCATACCATTGATACCATAAATACCTCTAAAAACCTGCTAGCAACGTGTATGCCCCATCTATTGCTAGTGGTCAGTCTACACTCACAGTAACACCCATCTCCTGACAATAATTATGAATACTTCCAATAGCATTGATGAACATGTGGGCCACATTGCAGTTAAGTATGAACTTTCTGGAGTAGGTGAACAAATCCAGAAGATGAGACACAGGCAGAAAAATTACATTAAAGGAATACTCATACTGCACATACTTTAAAGGAGGAGATGCTCACATAAAAAAAAAAATCAGCATCTTGTTCTTCACTCATTATGATGTTCCCTTTAGTTAATTAATCACATTATAATCCTTCCAGTGGGCCTCTGGGGTACTTGAGATAAACTATGCCCACTATTCCAAGCGAGTCAGTAGAAAATAGTATGACAGACCACTGTTGTGTCTTTGAACATAATCACACCTTTCAGAAAAAAATGCATCCATTCAGAAGGTTGTGGGCCCCAATGAGATTCCGAGAGCTCCACACAGTAGGCTAGCACAACAATCCCCACTTCCTACATTGTCAAGGCATTTTGACTGGTAATATCTTACTTTAGCAACAAGTATGGACTCCTGCTAGATTTTGCCTCCATGGCTGAATTTCAAAAGGATCTAAGAATTGTAATGTTTAGAAAACAACAGAAGTTGTGAGCTAGGAGACTCTACATCCTACCAAAGACATCTTGTCTATTTTTCTCCCCACTTTTATCACTAGCAGTGCTTCCAGGATTGGTAGCTCATTTAAGATAGGAGCTCGTGGTATCCACATTTCACTTAGTTCAAAGTATTAAATATCACATTGTTGCTTTGAAATTAGCTTTAAACAGAGAGACAATTACAACAGCTCCTATGAGACAGAGTATAGTAACAGTAGTGTGTAAAACCCAAGTCAAAGATTGGGTCTTGTCTTTTTGCAAACAAAAAATATAACAAGCCAAAGAACATGTGGTATGAATGGAACAAGATAGCAGAAGGCTACAGACAGTCAAGACACTTCCAAAAAATAATCATATAAACTGGTTAGCAAAGCAAGATTGCAGCCACAGCCTACCTGCTGGTAAACCAGCAACAGACTAGACCGTTTTATGGAAAGATTTGAAAAAAGTATGGCTTAAATAAAAACTGCCCCAGTGAAATCATTCCCTTCACTGTGCACGTGAGCTTAGAGTTTGTGTTGTTTATTAGAGAAGGTAGAGTGAGGGCAGAAATCTGTTTACAGAAGGGCAGGCCTATCAAAGGTCAGTACTCGGTGACCAACCATTAACTTGTGATACCTTATTTCCTGAGAAGTGGGCTGACATCTAGATAAAACATACGCCTTTCTAGGTCATTTGGCTGAAGTTTGCTGTGCTACATATCCAACAGTCTTTGCTGAGAACAGCTGACAGCCTAATAACAGTGTTTCTCCAGCTACTGATTCACTGATTTTTTCCCCACGGACTCACTGTATGATTTATCTACTTTATTCTGCCTGTGTAATGAATACATACAGCATCACAAATAAATTGCAAAACATATAGCTAATGCTCAGTCGAAACACTGAAATGAAGGTAACTAAGTACGAAAAGAAAGATGCAGGAAAGGGCCTCTTTGACCCCTGCTTCACACAGCACTCAGCAAGGCACAAAGACTGATATCCCCAAGCTGTAGTATCGCTGCGCTCAGGACCACACAGACAATCTGCTGAGGCTCCCTACAGAGATTGTGCTCTGCAAGTTTTCAGGTCAAAGCATAACATTCTGCTCTGTAGCCCTCTTGCCTTCAGCAGCAACAGCAGTCTGCCCCAACTTCGCTTTGAGTACTTAGAGTAAAAATCAGGTACTTTAAGCACAAGACATATGAAGGCTGACGACAGCAAAACCACAGAAAATGCAAGTTACCATAAAATTAATACCAAATCCATGCCAGGTTCACGTGTGCTGCCATTTACGCTCAGTGTAATTGATGAGAAGTAATATCTGGAGAACAGCAGCAAACCATATTCCCAAAGGAAAGGGGATAGATACTCAATCAGTTTAAACCTATGAGCTCCAGGATTTGATCCTTTATCTAATCTATCTGTCTATAAAGTGCCTACCTTTTAGATGGAAACCCAGCAACAGACTTTGACTGTTTTCTGATTGCTACTTGAAGGCCCATTCCATACTCATTTCTGTATTTTTAACTTTTTAATTCAATACATCCTGTGCCACCCATTGCCACCCCTTTTATCCTTGCTGAGAGAAAAAAAAAGCTTGAATTAGTCATAGGCCTTCAGTTAAGAGTAAATTTCTACCCTCTTTATCATCAGTGATTCTTGATGAAAACTGCAAAGCTACAGTTCTTAACTTCATAAGCTACAAGATTCTTTTTAACATCTATAAACTATAGCTCCATAATCGGAACTTGTAAACTCCAATGGAACAAATTTCTGATGTTGTAAATTAGCATCATATGCTCCTCTTGCAGTATAATATTCCTTTTAGTTTCTCTCAGTATGCTTTAGAAAGTTGAATAAAGTGCACAGATTGAATGTAGTGCTTTTTCCTAATTCTGTCATATGGGGATTGCAAAGGTACTTTGGACCAGTGTTTTTGCAGGGGAACACTGATTTCATGGTTCCTTTCCAAAATAAACTTATGTATGGTGTAAACTCCAGAAATGTTGTTATTGAAAATTCTTACTATGGTGAACAGGCACTTTGGCTACAAACCCCTGTGAAATTATGTCCTGATGAATTTCAAGATACACATTTAAAATTGAGATACCTGAAAGCAGTGGCTACTTCTGAAAATGTGGCCCATCATCCTTCTAAAACAATTTCCTAACACTTACAAATATATCTACCCAAAAGAGGTACTGGTAATCCAAAGGAATTATTATTTTTAAATACACAGAACAAGTTACACCGCATCAGCTAGCACCACAATAACTTGCTTGCATTTCTGAACCACTTGAGATCCTCAGCTATAAGTGAAGGACAATGTGTGTTAACCACATGCACCTGCCCACAACTGTTGGCCTTACCCTGTCCTTATCACTTCCTTCTCCCATGCTAAGGCCCTCCACTCTGCTCTCTGTTTTCTCTATATACTCCCAGCTCCCACAATTCTTTTTTCTTTCCTTTTTACCTGGGAAGTCCTTCGGAGGATGAATGCTATTTAATTATGTTGGGAACACCAAGAGGGAGAGCACTGCCCTGCGGGGCAGACAGAAAATCAGCATCAAACTTAATGCCAGGCCGTATTTTATTCAGCCATTTAAGTTAGCAATTAATTATACAGTAAATAAAGACTATTTCCATAGGGAGTCAAAGTGCAGTTCTTATGATCTGCTGGCAACTGCACATCCCCAGATCAGGGACAATCATATTACAACAAACTTTGAGATTAATGGATTCATGATATTCAGATACTGTGACAGCTGTAGTATTGCCTGTGGCCATTCCTCTGTAATTCCTTAGCTGCTTAAACCCTAAAGTGACTCACAGGAAGGATTGTAGCTACAGACCATGTTGGTGGTGGTGACATTTTGGACTCAGGATCTTTTTTTCCAGAATCCAGGCCAATCACTTCAACAGGGAAGCTCCAGTACTGTTGTGTGTCTACCACACTGTCGGATGGGTGCTCACTGCAATGTCAGGGCTCTTTCCATGCAGTGACAACAAAGCCTGGGCACACAGAGACCAAGTAACTGCTTCATCATCAGACTTTAATCCTTCTGTAGTCATGAGTGGAGAACCAGATACATGGGGGCACCACAGAACATGCCTCCCCACCATGACCACCAATGCCGACACAGCCACTCAGCAGCATTAAAGCATTTCCCCTCTGTGAATCAGAAACTGCCAGGGAGAACCACAAATACTTGCTATATCTTGTCATTTCAGTCCTTTAGAAAAGCATGTTGGCTCAACTGCCAATATTTTACAAAATCCAGCGTTCTTCTAGGTTCTTTAGTGCAATCAATGTTTTTCTAATCAAGAATGGCTATAACAAACTGTGTGAAGTTCTCTGATAAGTTAAACAATAAGTTACACAGACATATTTTGCAATTTGAGGAAGCATAAAGCATTCTTTCAAGAGTTGTTATCCAACACTACATGAAGTAAAATCACATAGTGATTTTATCAATCATACTGTCAGGATAATCAACAGAGGAACTACCAGCATAAATTACAAGTTTTTCCAATTTTACATTTGACTTATTTGGAAAGTATCTTAATTTCAAAATGCAGGCCTGGAAGATTGCCTAAAAGCTTATAAAGTCAGATGAAAATACATGCTAGCAATTACATTTTTTGTCCAAATGTTAATCATGCAACCCAAAGTTTCACAGCTTAAGTTCACATGCATGCTGCATATTTTAAAGCAGCACAGCTCGTTTATCAAAGAAAACCACATGCCAGAGACTATTATGCCACATGAGAAATGACTCCTCTTGCTTCCATATCACTATTTCTCTAACCAGTCAAGCCTCTTATGCCAGATGCGCAGCTGCCATTTTCCTTTCTAAGGGTGTTGATATATGAGCAAAGGTGGATAAAAATTGGGTATCTGACATCATTCCTGCTCCACTAGTCTCATCCTTCTCACCCACTAGCTAGCCACCTAGCAAAGACATCAGACCTCACTTGAAAGAGTACCAGGATCCTCTAAGCAGCACACAGCCCACCAGACATAGTTGCATACTCTGAGATTCAGAAGCTGCTTCAAACATATCATCTCTCAGGTTGAAGAGCAATCTCCGGAAAAGGAGGGGATTGATAGATGACAGAGGTTGATATTTCACCATCCAACTTTAATTCACCTTTTTTATTTTTTTCTGCATGAATACTGTAAAACACTGTCCTTACTTGCTTTAGTTTTGCCAAACTATATCAAAGAAAGGAATAGGCAGCTTGTTACAAAGCAGATCAAGGAACAGGGAAAGAAGCAAGTTATAAGATGCAAAACAAGGGTGGACAGAAGCCAAGAGGGGGCACAGGAAGTAAAAAAGGAAGGAACATAGTGAGAGGGAAAGGGAAAAAAAGGAAAAGCATTACAGGCATATGTTTCACATACAGGTCTCAGAAGATGTGGTACAGGTACCGTAATTTGATACTGGGAAAGGAAGACAATGGTAGGCATGGTAGCTTATCGCCTGTAATATTGGACCATATACTGGAACAGAGCTCTTTGCCTTATTATTTTAAGGGGGCTAGATTAGGAAAGTGAGTAAAGAATATATGGGTTGCAAGGATACAACAGCTAGGATGTGGACAAACCCTGTACAGAAGTGGGAAGGGAGAAATGACACCCTGTGCAGAACAGGAAGATGAAGGAGGGAGACATTTGATTCAGTCAAGGCAGGATCCATGGTCTGGATACTGAACATCTCCTGTGTTACTGGAGATGCCAGGGTTCAGGTCCTGCTGTGCTTCAGTGTATTGGGGATAAACAGAGCAACACTCCAGCCCTTGAAGATGCTGAAGGCTCAGGAAATGGATTTCATAGTGGATAAGAGCCTACCCAGGCTGCGGAAGCTTTCCTTCCCATCCCAGGCTTTCACCTGACCCTGCAGGTTCATAACAGACTTTAAAAGGCCACTAACAGCAGGCCATATGACCACCATAAGAATGAACACAGCATGTAATCGATGACAAGAGCTTGTTATTTTGATCATCAATTTCCTGAGATGACACATTTTGACAAAAAGCTTCATAACTGCTTGCTGAGAGCAGAGAATGGTAAAGACTTGCAACTCTTGACTTTCAGATGCAGCAAGGCATCCTTCAGATGCCGAAGGAGCTGTGAGGCCCCCATGCCTCAATGTTTCTCCTCGGTCAGCACACAACTGTGAAACATCCACACAGCATGCCTCAGCCACCCCTGATGACTGACTGACATTTCAGAGGACAAAGAGTCTACAACAGCTCTCCGTTACTCCACAGGCTCAAGAGGTCTTCAAAGGACTTGAAGCTGCTGCTGATTAATGCAAGTAGCTAATAGGATTTGATATAAAGGAATTTAGTGTCTTTTCTTTGTGTGTTTTTGTGTGTGTGCAGTGTGTGCTTTTTAATAAGGAAAATTGCAAAAATTGTGATAAGAAAATTTTGAGAAAAGGCACACGCAAATGTTAGAAAAATGTCAAGAGGCAGCCTCTGTGGATTTAATCTTCCAGCCTTATGATACATGATTAAGATATGCATTATGATATAGTCTTTAATCATATGATCACACAGCTATCAGCACATATTTCAAATGTGATAAAGACTAAGGTAGGTGAAAAAATGTGTGTTAAGAAAAACTAAGAGTAGGAATAATCAGAGAGAATTCTGGATTGTTGCTTCAGAAGTCTGTTATTCTTGTGTTCTTGTATCCTGATGTATCAAAAGCTCTGGCTACTTTTTGAAGTCAGGATCTTGTTAGAGGAGAAAAAAAAAATTAAAGCATCTTTGCATCTTTAGAGGAATTAACTCAAACTGAGACAGGGGAACCTTGCATTAACCTCTACAGAAAGCAGAAAGCACTCAAGTCTTCACTGGCACTTACGCAGTGGTGAAGTGATGCAACTGCACAGCGTAAGGAGCCATGGAAGAAAGAAGGAGAGCTAAGCTAGACGCTTGGCAAGAGATGTAAATTTGTGCAAGAATTGGGCTTGAAATTCCACTTCTCCTTTCCAGTGATAAAAAGCTAGGATTCTTTATAGCATAGACAGGAGGATAAAAATGGCATTAACAGGCACAGGACCAATTTCACAGCAAATAAATGATCAGAACCTATTCAAAACAACTGTCTAAAATTTTGGTATTTTCTCTATTGGCAAAATTGTGCAGTGATTTTATTAAAAAAAAAAACAGCTCCATTTTTCCTACAGCATGTGGAATAAACATCCACTTTTTCAGCCCTAAAAAAGTCCAACTTTTTGGCAAAGCTGAGCACTTGCCAACAGCAAATTGGAAAGCCTCCTAGGCCACCCTTGATAGAACAGCAAAACTGTGGAATCCCTTTTTTTTCTCTTTTTGTCCTGTGTGTTCTGCAATTTTTCAAGCAAGAGATGTAATTTATATGTAAATTTTGCCTGACTTCAACTCTTACCATTTAAAAAAGTAAATACTTTAAGAATAGTATATAATCATTTGGTAAGAATATCTAAATGATATTTAAAGAATAACTGTAATTAAAAAATACAATATTAATCAATTATAACTCTCACAGTATGTTATAAATTTTCTAGGGAAAAGTCAAGGAACAAATGAGAAACTGAAAATATTTGAAGCTAAGTACACGTGACGTTAGGTGAGGTAAAATAAAGTACATAGTAAAATTAATTCTATCAATTAGAAATTTTCAGTTTAATTAAAACATGAATAACATCCTCTCTAGGCTGGCAACTTCATTTTTGTATTGTTTAAAATGTACAGATTCCCTGAGAAAGAGTACAGCCCTAACTAAAGCTGTTAATACAAACTGTGAATATAGCTTCTGGCTTGATCATCATTGCTGTTAATTAAACAGGCATGTTCATGGTATAAAATATTTTCAAAACTTAATATACTGGGCCAAATTCATATATAGCTTAGTGATGAGCATTTCCAAATACTTGTTTCAACTGGAAAACACTTGGTGTTTCACTTTGCTCATGCTAAAAATACTGATTTATAAAGCTGCACGGAAAATAAAATTACACTAGCTTCAAAGAAAAAACTTTTCTCAGAGGAAACTTCTTGGATTTCGAAAGCAGTTGAGCTGAACATGAAACTGAAGCCATACTTTAGTACAATTACTGCTTGCTGCTTAATCAAAGACTATGCAGCGACCTCAGCTTCTCTGTTGTGAAGTTCAGAAAGACTGTCATCCTCAAAATATTGCTGTGAGATAGTTAAGCATTGCAGAACAGTCTGAAGACACAATACACTGTGAGAATATACATATATAACAAGAATGAGTGGTGGAGATTTTGTGAACAGTAGAAATCTGTACTTTTCTTGATTGGCCCTGAGAGGTTAAACTCCACAAACCAGTAGAAACATTGCATATGTGGTAGTAAAACAAAGCCATTTCACACTATCGGAGAGCTTAGCGATAACAAGCTGAGACCCTTCAACAGATTTCTAAAATGAACACGGCACAATGACTTGTTCACTGGAGCTTTGCTTAAAGGATCACAGCTTTAAATCCATGTCACCTTCTCAACTCTATTTTCAATACCACTAGCATCTGAACTTCCATCTCAACGGGCATTATCACTGGCAGCAAACTATGCTCCTTAAGAAATTTCTTTCAAATATGTAGAAGTAGAGCCTTAGCCCTTCATTGTTTGCTGTCAATCTTTCATATTCTAGGCTGCCAAAAATGAGGCAACATAAATGGCAGACAAAGTAACAGAATCCTTTTGTTTTCCAATTAGTTCTTGGAAGATCCTTCAGAATTTAAGAGGAGATTCTCAAAGGCCGTCCTTCACAGGACACAATGCTAGGGATAACTATTTCCAACCTGTACTCCTCCAAGTGACTAGGAGCTCTGGAAAGTTTGTAACCTTTGATAATTTACACATACTTACGTACTATAATAACCATTCTATCAACTTTGTCAGACTGGGATCTGTGTTATCTGATAGTTTTATGTGGTGACTAGGAGAATGCAATTGTAGTCCAACTAAAGTGCTGCCATACAAATTATCATGGCAGATGTCCCCACACACAGAAGATAATCCATGTCCTTTTTATCGCAACTATTTTCTTCTTTAGACCCACTGATAATTAACCCACTGATAATCACTGTCTACATGTTTTTGTAACAACGTAAAGTACAGTTATTCACAAAGTTAGTGTAAATTGCATTTAACAAGTCTTGTGCTTGTGCTAGATAAATAGAAGAAAAATATGCTTTGAATATAACAAAAATTAATCCTTAAATATTTCTTAAATCAATTTTTCCTCATACAGAAATTCTAGCTACTAGTACTACTTATCAGTGTTCCCTTAAAGAGAGAATAAGGTATACTGGAAGAAACATTCATATTAGGATATATTTTTAAAACGCTGAGATGGCATCTGAAATCATGCATATAACTGCCCATCTGTTTCCACAGATTACATTTATCATAACATTTAATCACTTCCTGTAGAAAAAGAAGTCAATTAGATATATATGCTCTAAAACTTTTGCAGGAGATGGTAAGGAAAAAAAAGGGGGAAATGAAAAAGTAGTCAGGAAACCGATTCATACCGCATTCTTCCTGCTTGACAATATTTACTACTGCAAAGATAGGTAAGTAAACAGGAGGTGAAAGCTACAAGGTATTACGTTCAAAAGTAATCAAATTTGTAAAAGATCCCTGACTGAACTTCGTACTGCCAAATACAAGAAGCACTCTAAGCTTTACACGTATTGAACATTATCACCCGATGACTTTTTATACATATAATAAGAGAAATAAAAATAAGTAAGAAAGAAGAAAATAAAACAGACAAGATTCAAGGAATTATAGTAAGCAGCACATTTCCAGTGAAGTAATCATCCCTTTTACTGCTAGTAGTCTGGATGAAGAACAGAGGCAAGATAGCAAAGCTACCATATTAATGCTTTAGCCGATGAAAATAAAACCAAAATGGTGGCTTACCAATAATTTCCTTGAATCACTTGGCTAATGTATAGGTTTAATGGATTGTTACTCTGACAATTGCAACAGAGCTCCCTCAAGCTGAGATTTTAAAAGCTGCTCAAAAGGCATTTGGATGTCCAGTTTATATTTAAATTTTAATAGAGCTGGATGACTAAAAATGATGACAGCTTTGAAAAACCTCAGTCTCACTTTGACAAACTCAGAATTGGTCTATTGAAAATACACTTGCCTGAACTGAAGAACACTGGAAACATGGATAAAACACCACTGACCTTTGATAAGCCCAGTAATCAAACCATCTATCTGACAGTATCAGAACTGTATTTATGAAGATAGGTCATAAAGAAATACATTTTATTGTGATTTTTTTTCAAGTCTGGCAGATGGCACTAACCTCATAGCAACAGCAATCAGATGGATATGCAACAAATTCAAAGGACAATGCAGCCACAGAGAAGGGCAGGTTAGGAAAAGAACAGCTCAGTTCAGCCTATAGGATACCAGGAATGTAAAACACCAGGCCATTGTGAGCAAAAACTCCATTCTGTGTAAAACATGGTTCAGGAACACTGAAAAGAACATATAGGAAAGATGACAAGAAACCTCAATTCAGACATTAGAGTACCTTCAGCTGTTCTGGAAATTGCTTGAAGGAGCTGTTCAGAGAAATAAAGAGCCGATATGAGGATGCTCAAAGGAAAAAGACCACAATTTGGTGAAGAGTCCCAGTGCTCTGTTCACTGTCCTTGGGTTCCTCATGCATGGCATCCTATTTCTGATGCAGATTCTAAAACTCTGTCTCTGATAGGCTACATACACACTGCAGTACTCTATGGAGAGGAGTCAGAGATGAAAGAATGAACAAAAAGGAGCAATGTTATGACAATTATCATACTGCCCAGATTTAGACTTTTTTGGTATTTCTAGTAGGCATGAAGAACTCCAAGTATACTCATTTTTTCTTATTGTTGAAACTGGCTTTAAAGTCTCACTGAATGAAATCAGACCATGACCAGTAACTTAGCAGAAGAAAGAAGGCTTACGAAATTTCACTTTGCAAGGTCCTTTTTAGATTTCTGGATGATGCTAGAAACAACCACATTTTCAAGCACAAGCAGAAGAAATAAAGGTTATGTTTGATCCTTCCACTTTAATCCTGCTTTTCTTGACAAAGCAACTTGGTGTTGTAATAAAAATAGTTTCTACAAGGATAGGGTTTTTAACAGTTTTTATATGCTTCCCCACCCCCATAGGAGTTTTGTTAATGTTTTTAATAAGATCTTTTGTCTCATAAAGAAGCAGTTGTATTGGGGCCTAAACATAGTTTTCTGATAACAAAGACAAGTCAAAATACAGTTATCTAGATCTGTAACTGAGATTTGAACCAGTTTACGAAATTAAATAAAATCACTCGAGAAATGGGTTAATCAGAGGTTAAGGTTTCAGATCCAGTTCTGACCGACTGATGTCATGACTCTGGGAAAGCCATTGAGGTTATTTCCACTTGACACCACACAGTACTAAATAGAAATTCCCAGTATAAGTCTTAATACTGTTTATGCATCTATTGATCCTATCACAGAAAACACACAAGTGATCCAAAGAGCTAAGTCCAGGTATAATTCCTTAGGGAAACTCCTCTAAACCCCAAATATGGACACCAGGCCTCTTTCTTGACACAGCCTGAAAAATGAATGAAAAGATGTTCCCATTGCTCCCAGACTGCTGTGGGGGGGACTCTCTGGTTGGCAAAGAAATGAAAGCTTCAGCCTGCTTTGGTCTTCAGTCTGCTTAAAAAGGCAACAAACTGTTTCTTTTCCCTGTTGCGTGAACAATCCAACAACTCATCTATAAAAATGGGCAACAGCATCACAACTACCATCACTGCTTTTCCAGGCAAATTCAGACAGAAAAGATGGAGCCTCTCCTCGGTTCCCTAAGGAGTAATCTCAGTGGCTGACTCCAGGACAGTTTCCGGGCACCTAAACCCAGAGGAGAAGTAGTATAACAGACACCATCATCATCCTCCCCATGTCTTCTGGAGTACTTCTGTGTGCCCAGATCAGTCTGCACAGAGAAACTGAGCCACTGAGTTAGGACCTGAGGCAGCTCGCTGGAAAGACGAATGATGTGCTGAATTTAAATGGCTTTCACTATATTGGCTATTTCTTAGCTTAGCAAGTAGCTAACATAGCAAAAGTATGTAGTCTTCAGGACTGATTGGAAGCCAAGGTAAGCTGGAAGAATAAATAAAGAAGAGCAAACTATGGGAAAATGATTTAGCCTAATAAGTTACAAGACATCAGTATCTCTTCAATATCATATCAGTAAAGCTTTATGGGATTTTAGTAAATATTTACATTTTGAACAGAACTTTTGTGTGGTCATTGATCAAGTGCAGGAAACAAACACAGATATTTTTAAATGACTATTCAAATTGAGGTGGGAAAAAGCAGACTTAAAAGCTGACATTTGTAAGAATTAACCCACTGCAAAATCAAAAGAGTGCAATTTTTTATACATGTAAAGACTACAGAACATATGTTTCTTGACAAAAATGAAAGCAAAAATGAGAAAGAAAAATGATTTGATGTATGTGTAAGTTGAGTGAAAAAGCAAAGAAGAACAGGTTTCAGATGTAGGGAAAACCTGCAAACTACCACCTTGTCATAACTAAAAGGTCTCTCACTGTAGGTATTAAGAAATACTAAGGTTGTCCATTTATAATGCATTATTTCCTTCATCATGTGTCTTGCTGCTGTGCGCTTAGTTTTGCTTTAAAATCAAAGTTTATACAATTTATGAATAAGGACTATCTCACCAGCATGATACTGGGTCCTCACTTTATGCTGATTTCTTTATTTTAGAATCTGAGCTGAAGCTTGAATTTTAGTAGATTTTCTAAGTATATTCAATATAAACTAAAGACTATGTTACAACCTCTAAATAATTGGGATAAGCACCTTAAGTTTTCTACAAAACAAGTTTGAAGTGCACATTCTTGTTAGATCATATAAGCTAGAAGTATTTTTTCCATGCACATAATAAATGGCTCAACTGACTTCTCTCTTAGGTAAGCAAGCCACTGAACAGAAATGCAAGATATTTCTCCACCAGAGAAAACATCATTTCTGCTGGTCAGCGGTACTGGTCACTGAAATAACAAAAGATAGCCCTGTGTGTGCTACAACTTGACTGCCCCTAATTTCTCTACAGACCTCTCTGTTCCCCAGGGAGCTGTTATAATGCCTCTAAATAACGGCCAAAATCAACTAGATCCCCTTTCAGCAAGAACCAGCAATAAAAACTCTCCATCTGTATTTGATTCCTGAGTTTAGACTGACTGTGAAGAGGAGTTCTGTATTTCTGTGTTCGTAACGGGGTCCTCCACTTATTACCTAGGTTACCTTCTCTTTTTCTCTTCTATCTTTCCTCTTTCTCCTAAATTAGCAGTATAATATTAATAATAGTAGTAGAAAATGGCAGAATGAAGGTCATTACCCTTCCCACTTCATTCAATTATATAAATATGAAATATTTATCATTTACTCTGCTCATAGTGGACTGCTAAAGACAAATTCACCTGTGACACATGCATCAAGATAAAGTCATATCTGTTTCTAATATATTTCCATTAATATCAGATTCATCATTCATTCTCCCAAACTCTCGAGCACCACCCATGCAGTGTAGGAGAATGTGATTCTATGCAATTCAACAGGATTCTATTTTTAAAACTCACAGTACATATATTCATGGCTATGATTTCATTCATGCATATTTGCTTAAACTGCTGTCTCCTTTGTTACAACATTCTGCTGAAAATGGACATGTAATCTATTGCTTATACTTACCCATTAGTCAGGATATGGTTTAAGACTCTGTCTGTGCTTAATCTACATCTATTAATCTTTTCATTTTTAAGTCTGTTTTTCCAACTAAAGCTGTAGAACTGTGTGAGTTTTTTCTCTGAAAACTCTGCGATATATCAATACAAGGGTTACCACGTAGGTACTTCAGTACACCTCTAGTTCCTGACACATCACTGCTCCAAATATGAATTTGATGCCGAATATCACATCTTTACACATCACTGAGACATACCCATTTTTCCTGTACATATTTCAAACAAATGCTTCACACTGACATGCTTCCTTTAACTCCTTTTTTCTCATTTAGACTGCGAACCCCTGAAAAGCTATCATTTATTTTGACATTTTAGAGTTCAGAGCCATATAAAAAGAGGCTGGTCTGAGGAAAAGACAGCCCTGTGAAATCAAAATTCCAAAATCCAAAGTCAATCCTTTCTCTGATGTATTTCCTTTCCTTTCTCTTCCCTCCATATCCTTTCCCCACTCTCTTTTCCCCATATTAGGGTAGCTCTGTTAATTTGTCAGAAATCACTTTTTATATTTTCCTAACTGCACTTCTTCAAAGTAATAAGCCTTACTGCCATTCCACTCACTTATATCAATGAATTTTCTTTTGCCAAAGATGCATTTCTCCAACAGGTGCAATATTTCTTGGGAGCTTCTCTGCACCTTTTTCTCCTGCTTTGCAATATTCCCCTTGCATTTTTAACCACAGAAACCTATAGGAAAAATGCTAGTAGCCCAATGAAATGCAGGAAGATTTGTTTGGCCAGACATTGCCTTGTCACCAAGAAGATCACTGATTTACTGCAGCCGAGAAGATTTATTAAAACTTGCTGACATAGGAAGGACTACAAAGAGAGATTCTATCCAGGAATGCTCATATTTATTAGTAGCTACCTAGTAGGTAATTCTCACTTCTTATATAGCTTAGTTTATAGTTACAGAAGTTATATTCCTCATAGCAGCAGCAGAAGGCAATCTAATACCACAAATATCGAATAAGCAATGGCTCAGTCTACCTTTTTTTAATACCAAGACACATTAAGGAAGCAGTACAAGTAGGACCTGGGTAGTTAAAAGATATGAGCAGTGACAAAAATGAGGTATGAAAGAAAACTGCTCTCACATACTCCATTAGTGCTTGTCAGCTCTTGAAAAGCAGAGACTCAGTCACCATTATGAGAGTAAATAGTCCTTATAAGGATGAATTTTATTAACTCTGTTTTACAGCTTTCCTGTTTACAATTATATCCATCTTATTTAATAAGTAAGTCTGAAGAAATACCTTCTTTTTGTTTTTTCCTTAATGCATTGCACAGACTCATAAGGAAACACTATAAATTAAGGACTCTGGTTATGGCAGAGTGTGTGTGTGTGTGTGTGTGTGTGTGTGTGTGTGTGTGTGTGTAGTGGGCAGGGGTGAACTGTGTGAGAATTTACCTTTAAACTCTACTTTCTTTAGGCCTGGCCTGCTTCAAAAGCAGTGCATCCCAAGGACAGTACATGAACCTGGCAGGTACACTGTACAAGTAATAACAGTCTGTTACTCTCCAGGTCCTCTGTCAGCATGCCACCAAAGAAGATCAGGGCCCTATACCTGACCCAGGCAAATCTCAGCTAGCCAGTACCATTGCACAACCGAAATGACTACTAAGGTGAAGGCACTGAAAGGTCATATGGAAAAAATCCAATTTTGTCAATATTTTAAGCTATTCTACAGTTAACAGAGGGAAGTATACACCAGGTGATGGGGGGAGAGGGGGAAAATGTAGGTATTCTGTGTACTCTAGGACACCTAATTTAGGAGCCTGTATTCTGTATCAAGTTGATAGATAAGTTGGTTATCCAGAGCATGATTTAGAGCACCTAAGATTAGTTTGCATACTAAATATTAACAGAGCATACTGAATTCCCCTTAGGGACACCTGTCCCTACCACAACATCTTGATAGGCACTAGCCTAGGCACTGAAGTACCTGATGTGAATTCCTTTCAGATGCTTATTGGGATGGGAAAGAATGCCAGTGTACAAAGAAAGAAGTACAGAAAATAACATAATCTCTAATATGATGCTCTAGAAATACTACTTTAAGATTATACTAGCTTGCTAGTGAAAGAGCTTGTATTACTTCTGCAATCACAGTGAGGCTGTAAAACAGATACAACAAGCAAATGGCTATAAAAGAAAAGAAGAAACTATATAGTATCTTGCAAATATGAATGCTTTTATTAGAAGAACTTCCTAGACACATATCTTCCTTAAGCAATTATTAAATGCCTACAGACTGCATTTTTCCTTTTCAAGACAAACCTCTTCATACTAGCACTATTCACAGTATGGATTATCCAGTAAAACCCCTGTAGTCTGAAATATTCTACTTCATGAAACTAGCATGTTAATCATGTTAAACAAAATATTTATTTTCTTACACTGTGGGAACATTAACTAAAATACAGAATTTTCTAACTCATTTTTAATCATAAATGGAGGTGGTCTAACATTGTTGAAATGCTAATGTGGAGGCAAAATGGAGGAATGAAGATCTGAACAGATCAATATAACAGAAAGAACTGTCAATCAGAAATATTTATGTAAATTTGCAAAGCTACTCTTTGGCTCACTAACAGCTCATGTTGAGACAATTATTGATCAATATCCTGTCAAGTATAACATAATTCTAGGGATTTATTTGCTTTGTCCCTCACCTTAACCTAAGACGTGCTGAATTTCAACTGAAGTAAATAAATCATCTTTACTTTTTGACCTTTTTAAAAAATATTCACTAAGCACATTTTATCTTGATCAAATTTGATGTTCTAAAGGGATTCAGGTGTCGACATCAGCATACTGACCTTACACAACTTTTAATATAGCTATCATGAAAAGCACAATAGTTTTTGTAGAAGGTAATAGTTTCCAACCATTCCAGGAAACAACCACTCCAGCAAAGACATGCACAATTAGTAACCCAGAATCCACAGGGGCTACATCATTCATCAAGACTGGTTCCTCACAAATGCAAGTTGACACTTTACATGCAGAAGTACCTAGAAGATTATCTCTCTCTTCTCTCGGTAGGCATGCCTCTACACACTCTTAACAAACCTTGCATCTTGAAAATAAATGGTGTAAAATTCCTGAAAAAATTCCTTCTCCACTGAAGAAGATCAGAGAACACCTACTGCCAAAGTCTTAGGTCTCTGCCTTAGCACATGCTTTCTTCCCTGTTTTCCTGGTGAATTAAGTGGGTGAGAAAGAAACAATTTCAGAGAGAATTGCATCTAACACTAAAAGAATTTGTATGTGGCAAATCTGTATGTGACAACTCTGTGGCCACCACTGTGGCAGGTTAAGAACGGTGCAGCTATGGCTCAGTCCCCTGCGTTCCCCCATTCCCAGCTTGCAGGGTGGATACTGAATATGCACCCTTCAGTCTCCCCCCAAACCCAGCCACAATCTGGACAGTACCGAAGCAGGAAAACACCTATGAGATCAGATAAAATCTAGTCCTAAATTGTGCAGATGGGCCAGGGATACAAAGACTAGACTCAAGTTGTCCTAAAGTCTGGAGAGGTTAAAATATAAGGTTTGTATCTATCACATCTAAACTTGTGCCAATCTGTTCAAAGGGGAAATATATTCCAGTTATGACAGACATACCTTCCAAACCACCTCAGAGAGAGGTGTCCTAAAGTATTTTTCTGACACTTGTTGGGACTACCAGTTTTCACTTTTACAGAGACTTAAAATACCTCAGATTTAAAAATAACTCTTTTTTTTTTTTAAAGTTTATCACTAGCTGTGTTACTATTCCCCAATTCTCTCTTGATCATCCTACCAGTCCAGCTGTGAGGGCAAATGAATGCACCCTCCCCAAAGCCATTATTATTGAATGTGCTAATACTTGCACTGAATATCAGAGCAGCTGGGACCTTCAATGTAATCATCCTCCAGAGACCTCAAACCTTAATTGGGAACTTTTTACTCTAAATCTAGGTTTTCCAATTCATGCAAAAACATACTAGCAATGTGTCAAAAGCCAGCTATTTTAAAATGGTATAATTATAAAATGCAATGTCAAATATTAACTATTCAATCCATTCATCACTGTAGTTTTGTATAACTGTCTCATCTTCAATTAGTAAGAAAACTGTCTGCAATAGATGCTGCAATTTTAAGAACAGTATTTTCACCTTCCAAGAAGAATCAGATTTTGTCTACATTCAAAAGTTCAATTAGTCACCCCAAATATTGCAGAAAAACTTCTAATTTACTCAAATTTTGAAAACAAAGTAAAAAGCAGCAACAAAAGAAACACCTACATGAACACAGAGGCATGAAGTTACACTCTCTAAGTCTGAGCTGTACACATTGAAGATCCGAGCTGAGAGTGCCAGGTGCTCAAGGATACTGCATATGCATGTCATCATAAGAGCTAAAATACCAAGAGGTGGTTCTTGGGATTACATTCATGGGTTTTGGCATGACCAACAAACCTCGCCACTCACGGCAAACAGTTTCCTCCGGCAGAGTTTACGTCAGTTCTTAACCTCATTACGATGCACTACACCACTTCTATATTGTTTCTCATTTCAAATCCATCTGGTTCCCACCAGAAGTTATAGCAGCCAAAACACTATTACAGCAGCTCGGGAGCTTTAGAGGAATCTGCTGCTTGCCCCTTTTTAATCCAGGTGGAATCAGAAAGAGACTGAGGAGTTCCTGTATAGCATTTGCAACTTGGAAACATCTCTTGGGCATTAAGATTCCCCATGGCTGCTCTAGGTTGATGAGTACCTGAGCATCTGACCTTCTAGTGAAGGCACTCGGCATGATCTGACATACTCATGTGTATTTTGACAGTACCTTTCTTTCTCATTTAGTATAAGGGCCAAGATATTAATTGCTGGAATTTGTAAGCATCATTACAAGCACTGCAAACACACCACGCTTGTTCTGCAAACACCACTCTCTACCTCCCTCTGAACAAGCATCTGAACAGTCCTGGATTCATCACTGCTTCCTTCTGGTTTTATGCCTGTGTCAATTAACTGAAGCCAAGAGATTTTCACCATCACCCTTTGGTGTAACGCAGGGGAGAGTTACACTCATAACTTCTATTATCACCTGTGGTAGTTACACCCACGTTCTGGGCAGAACAGAGGAGCAGCTGTCCTCTAATAAGGAGCTGGCCATGACAAATATAATACTGACATGGGACCCACATAATTGTCTTTATAAGCATATTTTAAAGCAAGAATGATTGCCAATGGCAGGAACCACAAAAAAACACAACATTCCCCCCCACATTTTTATTTCAATTTGCAAAGAACAGCACATTTCTGCAGCAAATAGCGCTTACTAAACCAGCTGCCTTTTGTTATTGTCCTTATGCCTATCTGTGATATTATACAACAGATACCACTTTATCAGTGTCCATAAATAACTTTCATTATGCATCTGAAAAAGCACAGTTTAGCATTATGCAGTACAGACACCATCTATTCCAGCGGTTGAGGCCAACGACTTTCTTCTGTACCTGCCATTACGTCCCTAATTCTGAGTGATATCTTTCAGTAAAAAAAAAAAAAAAAAAAAAAAGAAAACCAAAAAAAAAGTAATTCCCCCCCCTTAAAAAAAGAACAACAACAAAAAGTGCTAGACAGCAGCCCCTTCTAAGTATTCTGAGAGGCTGCCAGGAGCAGCAGCAGACATTACTAGGTATACTGCTGAGTGCTGCATCCAGCTCCAGTTTGTTGCGATTTTCCCTCTGCAAGTACCAAATTTACTGCCAGCTCCACACCCAGGAAAGCCAGCCTGATAAAATCCAAGACAGTGCACTCTCTTTTCAGGATACATTGAAGCCTACGTCTTATGTTAACACTACCAGTGCCATCATCTGGCTTGTTACCAGCTGCTGTCACTGCTCATGACTACTACTAGTGTCAAAGAAAGCAAAAGATAATTGGCCTAAAGTACATGAGGTGGGAGTGGCCAAGAACTTAAAAAAAAAAAAAAAAAAAAAAAAAAAAGGGAAAATCAACTTTACAGCAAATGAAGAAAATAACATCTATATTTTAAATTCTTTTTTTTTATTAGCCTCTTATTCTTTTCTGTTCCCTTAACTGCTAATGTTTCCATTTGTTTTACTGTCATTTGCTCTGCCAATTTGAATAGTGATGTAATGACATATGACTGCCTGATATTCAATGTTACTCACAGCGCCTTTGTCATTTGTGGCTCAAGTACACAATGAACAGTATCTTGAGTATAATGTATTTGTGGCTTTGTGAAGGCAGTAATGATATACAACAGGCTTTTTTTCTCCTTTTGTTTTAGTGCTTTGTAATAGAGCAGCCTGCCACAGAAACTTTCTGTGACCAGAGAATAATGGAAAATGCTGGGCTGTTGTTGGTCATGGCAAAAATTTGCAAACTTCACATTTTGTATCAGTATTGGAGAATGGGTTTTCAAAGCTCCATGCATTGTTGTAGAGAGACATCGTAGCATCTATCTTCCTATCCTCACAAAAGCTTTTTATCTGCAAATGAGAAGAATATACTTGTTAAGGGGCAATTAGTAGTCCTTCTATAGAGAAGTTTAAAGGACTTCTTAATTAGTAAATTGACCCATGGTGTGAGTCACCTGGAAAGGAATTACTTTAGTTTCTAAGGCAGTTAAGCTTTCTGACACAAATATCAGTCAGTACCTCAGATTCAAGACCTTCTATCTCTTAATACTCTCTTGTCCTGTAAACTGATTTCATGCACTACTGTGAGATCACTCATAGAGAAAAAACGTTACTCTAGGTGAACAGGGGCAGAACTCTGACCCTTGTTCTAGGCCTCCAACATCACTTCGATTCATCCGGGAGAAATGTTATACATCACTCTTGTTTACTCTGCCTAAATTCTAAATAGCAGTGTTTTATCCTATCCTCACTAAACTGCCACTGTAGGACAGTTAATGTTCTTCTCCCTTCTTAATCCATCCTACAGTATTGCTGTGTTCTTCAGTAGCTGCGGTGAAGCTACCATCCAAGGTAAGTAGACGTAACTATAAAATGAAGTGAGTAACGGTGCATACAGAAGAGAGGCTGCAGCTTCACATTCCTAACCGGGCACCAACTCAAAGCTCCCTACAGAGTCAATGGAAAGAGGCTGCCACCTCCAGAAGGTGATTCAGAGCCTATATGTTACACGCTTAAATGAGACAGCGTGAATCTCGCTCCCACCATCTGCAAATGGTCTTGCATTTTTGCCTTCTGAAAGGTGATGTGAGATACAAGGATGACAGACATCATCATTTTGACATTTTTCTCAGAAATAATAGAATTAACTTCATATGCTGCCTTCTGTACAAAACTCTGCTAATGAGACTCTCTTCATGAGAAAAGGAGGATGAGGAAACCAAACCTCAATCTGTTGTGGTATGAATATGGGAATATGATAGACTTTTCCTATTCCCATTGACGTAACTGGTAACTTGTTCAATTTTTTTCAGTAGAGACACAGCCTAAAATTCCTACTCAGTGAAAGTATCAGGGAAAAAAAAAGGATGTTAGAAAGCTGTTACTGCAAATCACATAGAAAAATCTGAGATGTATTTATATCAGTAGTACTTTTACTGATTTTAGCAATCAGTATAATAATCAGTATTTCTTATATACATTGCATCATTACTTGAACAGCAGAGAAGCAAGTTTGTGTATGAAAGATAAATCTGAGCTTCAAATGAAAGGCATTTTCAAGGTATCCTGATATATGTAAACATGTAAGTAGGAATCAGCAGAGCCCTAAACTGATAAACATTTCTCATAAGTTATGTATGAATTAAAATCAAGTTTTTATTAAAAATGCATAAGTATGATCTGCGGTGAATAGATCTATTAGATATGCATGTTTACTTTTTACTGAACACAGAAATCAGTAATTTTTCTTCTAAATGTCATTTCTATCAGAGGGTTACAGATTGATAATTCTCAGATGCCATCCAGCTGGTACATATATGTGTGGGGAGACAGGATTAAATAACAAACTGTGAAATGGTTATTTGTTGCAGTGACAAGAAAATGTCATTTCAACCATTGTGTCCATTCTACTTTACAAGTCAGACAGCACTCAGTGGTCCCTCCCTTTCACTCATCGTAATGAAAACAATAAATGAGGATTAATTTGGAGGACAATGAGCTATTTGATACTCTAAAATTTTCATGTTTTCAGTGTATTTCTTTCTGATCACACATTATTTACAGCGGTCCCTGTCTTCCTCACCCCGTAGGAAGCCAACAGACAATGGCCTACAAAATAAAGTGAGCATAAATTAGTTTTGTTTATCAATTTGATTTTAACATTAATGAGTGGTTATAGAAGAATGGAAAGCACAGGGGATTTAAAGGTACATACTTAGTGAAGTGAGAAATGCTGTTTTGGAAAGGTGTTTGTCAATCTTTGGATCAAGATTGCCCCTAATGTCAAAAAGTTCTCAGTAAAATGATGAGTAAAAATGCCAGAGGAGGGAAAAATGTAAATAATAAGCACTATGGGTGGCAATACTGCATAAGATGGGTCTGTGATTTCCTCCTCCCTCCCTCCACCCCCAAATGCCTTCTTAAGCTGAAGGACCACTTTACTTAAGAAATAGCTCTAAAGGACCTTGCCCACCCTGACCTGCCCTCTGGAGAAGTCCCTCTCCTGACCAAAGAGAAGCCTAGAGAGATCCTGAATTAGTCAGACTGTGAATACCCTCACACCCACCCAAATATGAAAATATTCACTTTTGTCATCCTCAGCTAAATGTCATCTAAACTTCAAAACATAAGCAAAACTTGGAGAAATCCACGGATACGTCTTCTCTCATAAAATGTCATTAGCTATAGCTACCTCTTTTGGCATTGTACACCTTGAATGATCTCTTCAGCTCACTGGAGCCATGGGACTAAAAAGGCATTTGGAGAGTATGAGGATATCCATACATTGGGTGCTGATGAGAGCCTCCAGAGCAGACACTGGCTGAATCCAACCAGCCTCTGAGCCCAGGGAACTGTCACAGTCTCAAATCTTCATCCCAGCTGAAACTAGATGTCAAACTGGACCCATGTCTAACGGATGCTTAAAATCTCCTCATCAGGAACACCAAGGCATTGAGAAGACCCAACAGAATTTAGTCTTGCCTAGAAAAAAAACACCTACATCACCAAGTATTTGTTACAAACCTTATATGCTGCACTCATGTTGCACATGTTCCCACACCTCAGCCCAGGACAGTAAGTCCCTGCCAACTCAAAACAGTACACATCTGCTTTGAATCATTCAGCAGTGGAGCATATTCCTACCTGTTGACTACACAATAGATTCCCCTCCACTGACTACAGGATGACTATAGAGAGCTTTTAGTGTCTTTTAAAAAATGCTTACTTAGTGCTTTTTGTAAAGAAACAGAAAACAAACAAAAAACTCTGCTGCTCATCATTCAAGTTGCTAGCTCAAATCTCAGTCAATATGACATTAATTCTTACTGCCAAAGGTTTGCCTCATGACTATACCAGATGTCTAACTTAGCTAGATATTGTAGGCCCCTATATTCAGGTAGTTTATATACCTCTTCTACTCCCAATCTATTTAAACCCTTCCATTCTGCCCATCATCAGAGTATCTGAACACTGAACCTTAAACTTACTCACTGATTTCTATGGTAGTTTAGCTTCATTCATCTGGTCCAACTTTTTTTTTTTTACCCCTATAACTTAAAACAACACGCTCTGCTTTTTTTGAAGTGTATAATTCATTATTCTCAATCATCATTATTCATTTACACTTCTGTGGAAAAAACATACTGTACCAATCACAGTGAAAGTCAATCTACTACAATTAAATGACATAATGGGCTGTTACCTCTGACAATACCCGTTTTTTTATGCATCACTATTTTTGACTTCAAGTTGTCAAGAAATAAACAGCTTGGTTATGAATCTGTGGTATTTTATCTCAAGAACAGAATAGAAAGAATGTTTACTTTTCTACCAAGGTATCACATAACCTAAAAAGTTTGCTACATATTTCTTTCATAGCAACAAAAGATGTTAGCTCTCTGAATTCATGCTCAAGTCCTTATTTTATATATTCCCAGCAACACCTTGAAATCAACTCTGTAGTATTATACAATAGCTTTCAAAAACATACATATTTTCAAAGTCTGCTATCCATTAGATTGTTTCCTTTTCATAGCTAGTGGGATCATAATGTTTTTGGATACAATGAAACTAACACTTTCACTTTCATTCCTAACAAAATTGAAACAAAGCAAAAAGTAGAATTTTAAAGAAGACAGATGCCAGTAGTTGCCTACCTTTGAAACTGAGAATATGTCAAAGACTGAAATATAAGCACTATTCAAAACTCAAAAAAAATTTTATTTTTTTCTTAGCTTGATAAATCTTCAGACCTACAAGCTAAGAGCAATAACAAAATCACTTTCCATTTTTCATGTGAAGCCTATTTCTTTAATTCCACTTTTGCTAGCAGAAAATTTAGGAACACGCACCTGTCACCAAAATTTTCCATTACAGACCTTTCTCTCCTAAAGCAGCTTTTGGAAACTACTGGAAACAATGACAATGAAGTGCAATTAACCCCCCTCCCCCCCCCCCCAAAAAAAAAAAAAATCCCAAAATAAGACTCCCAAAACCCAGCAAGTGGAAACAGACATCAAAAATTTCACTAACACTTCCTCATAGGAAAAAGGAAAAAATAAACATGTTATGTATACTAGTGATGTGGCTTGGTGTGGTGTTTGTAAAGTATTATGGTGATAAGCATGGTATAAGAGCCTATATGAAAGGAGAAAGAAAGAAGAAGAAAGGAGAAAGAAAGAAGAAGAAAGGAGAAGAAGAATCTTTGTAATGCAGAACTGTAGGGTAGCTAATCCTGGGGCATATTGTTTGTGAATGTCTTCACTTTGCTCTTTGAGGGACCTCAGCTCTAATCCGGCAAGCCCCAGTCCCTGAAGGTCTAGAGACAATTCAATCTGCAAACTGTTAAAACATGAGCTTTTCCCAAGCCATGACATTTGTGGTATAAAACTGTGCCAAAACTAGTGAGGTAGATTTCTGATATAGACCAAAACCTGACAAGATGACCATTCCCAAAGTGATTGACCTCAGTTTTGAACATGAAAAATCTCAGCCCACAAAGCCTGACAACACTGAAAAAAATGCAAGCAAAGATGGTTCAAAAAGTCCTACAAATATTCTGCCCATGGCAGATAAAATGAGCATAAAAATATCTGCTATTTAAAAAAAGCAAAACAAAATTTTACAAGACTGATCACCAAGACAGTCTTGTTCTCTAAGAAACAAAGCTCTGTTCTCAGTAGTTAGAAGTATCATTGTTTTATAATGCATGCAATAATTGAAGAGAATCTAATGTAAGAGTGAAGAATGGTTTGTGTGCACTGTAGATTACTGGCACCTCTGACAATATCCCCAAAAATCACAAAATACGTGCAGCAGATATTACTTTACAGTTTGTAATTCATTTCCTGCATTGGACAATTCCAACACTATTTGCAGCAAATCAGGTATGTGCCTTTAGTGCAACATGGTATCTAAGTGTGTGTTTATGGACATTGGTATCACAGATAAATATAGAAAATACCTCAGCTGGTACAGTTTCTGAAATAAAAGTATTTGAGTTTTCTGTTACATTATACTATTCATTTGTGGAAACTCAAGTGTGTTTCCAGACAAGTTGTCAGAGGTTTAAATATTTTTCCCATCAGCTAAAAGCAAAGATAAAAATTAGGGCGTATAATATCAAAAGCACCTACCAATTCTGGGTGCCTTTCTCCTTTTGGTTAGGTATGATGACATACCTTTGACAGTGGCTTCAGCCAGAGCTGTAACTGGAAGAGGTCACACAGAGACGGAGTCATGTGGTGCTTACGCCCCAAACTGTGGGGTGTTAGTGAGGAAAGGAGAGATTGCAAACTTTGTAAATCTACACATTACAGAAATCGGGGAGTTTGTACCCTATATGACACAGGGCTGCTTTGGAGTATCACACAGAATACCCCAGGATCACTAGCTGGGCCCTGATATATATGAAGTTTGTTTATAAATTTTATACAAATTTTAATACTTAGCTATAATATCTGAATTGTATTACAATCTACTTAGGGGAAAAAAAAAGAGATGACAACAGGCAAACAGTACAAGAAGAACAATATAACTAAATTCAGACAGAAACTGAGAGAAGACACTGCAAAGGCTGAAATACTAGTCATCTAACTAGCCTTGGGAGTATGGCAATCTTTGCCTGATGAGCAGAAACAATACAGCAATGATTTCTGAAGACCTGAAGTCTCCTTATGAAATCTTGTCCTTTCTCATCATTACACTTGGGAGGATGGCTTCTAAGTTGACAAGCTTACTTTTTTCTCTGTTTTGCCACTACTAGCCTTCTTCTAGCACCAAGAGAGGACACAGAAAAAGTTTCTAACTGGTTTCCATGGGGCTCTTGAAGCCTTTCAGAGAGCACTGAAACCAACAACAATCATGGCAGCATCATGTTTGCTGCTGTTGCTATTAAAAAGTCCAAGCAACAGGATATTCCTATTACTGATGTAAGCTATTAATAGAAAAGGAGACACCCAAAAAGAAAGAAATGTAAAGGAAGAAATGCAGTATCAGAGGATTCCTTTCAGTGCAACCAGGACTGTTGATGTAGAACAAAAAAAGAGCAGGAAGCGACCCTATGCCCAGAGTTCTCTTGGGAAGGAAGAAGGACAAGAGAGACTGAAATGAGTATCTTAAAGAATTACAAAATATTTTAAGATAATTAACTTTGTACACAAAAAGTAATGTCTTGTTCCTAATGTTAGCAAAATTAGCTCTTACTTGTTAAATCTTCTCATTGGCTAAAAATACAGAAGAAAATGAGCTGTCAAAGGTTGTTTCCCATAGTACAAATGAGAGCACAAATAGGAAGGTGTATGTATGTTAATAAGCTGGGGAGCAATGATCAGTATGCCCTTGAGAAAAGAAACATTCCTTGAGCTTTCTGATAATCTGATGATACAGTTATGTTTCTTTAGCTAGGAGCATTTAAAATGCAATTATGAAAATAATTTTGCTTGTGCAGGGGCTCTCCTAAATTGATGTAGCTCTACTCTGAATAAGTATTTGAAACAATCACCTTTTTTTTTTTTTTTTTTGTCCATTTCTGGACATCCATATCATTTATATACATGATATGCACCAACTTCTCCAATAATCTGAAGTATACCTCAATCCTACTCATTGTACAAAGTCTACGAAGACCAATTATATCACCATACCCAGTATGTGCAGAGATGGAAAAAAATATTTTCCTAAAAATGGTAAAACCTTTCTTTTTACAAACTTGTTTTTCTCAAACAGAAGTATATTTTTGGCCTCATACATGACCTTTTTAAAACTGAAATCAAGGTTTTAGTAATAAGAGAGCTTCATGTTAAAAATAATATATATATATTTTTAAAGTAAGATTATCAGCGTACAAATGATTTTTTTTCCCCAGCTCATCAGACCAGAAGACTTCTTCATCCTTTGTTTTTGATTTGCATCTGAAAATTAACATGGCTGCTAAAAATAGGATAAATCTTGAAGCACTTATTCCTTTACATAGCCTTTACCTAAAAAGTAGTAACAACTGATCAACCAAAGGCCTACTTCAAACAGTTAAGTCTGAAAAACTCATGACCTGTTCCCATCTGATGGTATATGGCACATGAAGAAATATGAGAAACAATTTTTGTGAAGTGAGAAAAGAGCATTTTTCCATTCCCAACAGCTTTTTTTCCCTCATGTAAATGAGTATTGAACCTATCTAAATGTCATTACATAGGCCAAGTGTGATTCAGAGGTTTTGTGTTATTGCCAGCACAATAAAGAAACTCTTCTTGCTCAGTAAATTTATCAGGTTTGCTTTCAGTTTATGAAGATATGAGAATACTATAAGTTTGCTTAAGCTAAGCCAGAACACAATATTTACTTTCTAAAAATATTTATATATTTGACTTATTGTAGTTCATAACCACTTTTAAAAAGCTTGCAGTACTGCTTAAGACAATTCTATATCAGCTTACTTACTCATCCACCTGCTGATACATCCCTCTTGGGTATTTCTGTTAATGTTTTTAACCATGAGTTTTGTATGCATATTTTTTTCACCATGAGTTAGCAAATATGTTTTCTTTCACAGACTTTCAAAACAATAATATTTTAATATCTGAGTATATTCCATAGTCCTCATAATCTTCTGTTTGTTGGATTCATTTTAAAAATCAACCTGTTACCCATAAAAGGTACAATTTAAATCATTTTTGTTACCATTGCAGCAGAAAATGAAAAGTATGCTTGAAACTTAAATGGACCTGAAGAACTTCAGTGATTAATTTTATGTTTCCAAATTGCTGGAAAAGGTTACATTCCTACCATTCCACTCAAGATTCACTACTTCTATTCAAGATTCTTTTTTTAGACAGTGCGCATGAATAAATCTCATCTGAAAAGACATATCCAGCTACAAAGAATCAGACAATTCACATGGAGAGCAGCATATACAAATAAAATGCTTCCCAGAACACAAAAGATTAAAGGTTGATTACAACTAATATAAAGACAATAGGCATTTAGGATTTCTGATCTGCTAACACACCTTGCTTTTTCTATATTCTGTTTTACTGACTTTGGTCAGTGAAATCTACTGCCTTTTTTCTTTTTTTTTTTCTTCTGTAGTCTTCTTAGTACCTGTCTGCAGGAGAAGAATTGGCGACAAAGCTGGTTGCCATTGATACCAGCTAACACTTTCTCAGCAAAACTATTCAGTAAGAGGTAGAAGGATGGAGTAACATGAATTATTTCCTTCCTGCTCTAAGGTTAACTGCTTAAAAAAGGTGCTTTCAGCACCTGTTCTGCCAGCACATACACACTTGATCTCCTGAAAATAAGAAATGGGGCATATTTCACTGACAGGTCGTCAGCTGTGTGTCACTGCATCAAAATCCAAAGGAATTCTCTACATCATGTATCTGCGTTGATGACAATAATCCATGCACATACTACAGGAAAAGACATTTCTTTAGTTTCTTAACTTTAGACACAGAGACTTTCAAGTACCATAATACATTTGCACAGTCTAAGGGTCTTGCTAAGCATATCTATTTTTAGGCAGTTTCTTTGTTATTGTATTTCAGTGCATACTTTTTAAACTCAGTACAGTTTCACCGGTAGCTGAGCTTACAAGTTCTGACACATGCCCCCTATATGTATGGATATATAGACATATATATACACATCTATGTATGTATATATAGAGAATCGTTTTGCTTCTGTAACAATGTAACGAGGCAACGTTAATACACACTGGCCAGTAAGTCTGAAAGGCAAAAAAATTAAAAAGAGCATCTGCATAAAGGCTCAGGCATAACTACTATACGCGCACACACCTGTATGGCAAACGGCTTGCAAGCTGTTCATCGCCCTTAAAATAATCATGTGCCTCCTTTACATGCGGCTACCTAAATGTCAGCTTGCCACAGGAAACCGCGCACCAAGTTGAGCCAACGCCGGGGAACACTGCCCGAGTTTATTAACTCCGCCGCGCGCCCGCCACAGCCTCCCCGGCCAAGCTGCCGCGAAACTACCTGTAACGCGGCTCCCCACCGCGACACACCGCGCCTTTCCCCGCCCGCGCCCAAGGCGCTGCCGCCCCCGGCTCCCCCCGGGGCAGGGGAGCCGCCCGCCGCCCCCCGCTCCGCGGCCGCCCCCGCCGCCACTCACCAGCTGCGCGCCGCACACCGCCACCAGCGTGCACCGCCCGCTGCAATAGCCCATGGCTCCCGGCACCCCGCGCCGCCGTCCCGCGCTGCGCCCGCTCAGGCGGCCGCGCAGCACCGCCCGGCCGCCGCCCGGCTCCCGCCTGCCGCCGCCGGCGCGCCCCGGCCCGGGACCCGCATGGGGGCGCGCCCGCCGCTCGCCGCCCGCCCTAGCCGCGGCCGCAGCGCCCGCCGCCTCGGCGGCCGCCGGCAGCGGGGCCGGCCGCCCCCGCGGAGGGCGGCAGCGCCGGGGCGAGGGCGGCGGCAGGTGCCTGCAGGAGCAGCCGCGCTCTGCCGCGCAGCCCCAGAGGCATCTGGGCTGCAAAGTTTGCCCCCTCAACTCCGCTCGCAAACCATCCGGGCTCGCAGCCGCCTGCGGAGGGAGGGAGAGAGGGAGGGAGGGAGAGAGGGAAGAAAGGAGGGGGGGAGGGAAGGAGGGAGGGACGGGGAGGCGAGGCGAGGCAGGCGGCGGTGCTGAGCTCAGTTCACGCTCGGAGAGCGGCTTCCCTCCTGCCCACAGCAGAGGCGCTCCCCCACCCTCCTTCCTCCTCCTCCTCCTCCTCTCGCTCCCGGTAGGTCTCAGGCAGCCGCAGCAGCGGAAACCCCCTCTCCTCGCGGCTCCCGCGGCCCCGCGGATGCCGGGCGGCCGCACGCCGGGCTCCGGCAGTGCCTGAGGCTCGGTGCCGGGCGAGCAGCAGCAGCTGCCGCTTTGTTTGCTCCAGCGCAGCCCGCAGAGCGCCCGGGCAGGCGGCGATGGGGGGGCTCCGCCGGCCCCGGACTCCTTTGTCTCCGCAAAACACTTCCCTGCCCTCCCGGGGCTCCCCCGCACCGCGGCACACACCTCCCCCTCCCCGTCCCCCGGCCGGGCACGTAGCGGTGAGCAGGGAGCGCTGCCGCCCACGCGCAGCCGCTGCGCACGGGGCACAGGGCACGGGGCACGGCGCTGCCCGCAGTCCCGGCCGGGCAGCGAGAGCTGCGGGGCTGCAGCGCGCCCCGCCCCGTCGGCCCCGGGGCGGCGGAGCGGCGCGGAGCGGATCTCTCTGCTGCCGCCTGCCGGGCCGCTACGGGCGGCGCAGGGCAGAGCCAGCGGCGCGGCCGCCCCGGCCGGCTCTGCCTCCGCCGGGGCCTCGGCTGCGCCCGCCGCCGCTCCGGGCTGCGCCGGGGAGAGCGGCCCGAGACGGCCAGGGCGGCCGAGGCAGCGACACGCGGGCCCCACGCCGCCCTCGCCCCGGTGTCCCTCCCGGCCAAAGCAGAGGGCGAAGCTGGGGAGTCAGTCGGGAGACACCGGCTTGGAAAATTGGGTGGGATCCAGGCCAGAGGCCAGGAGCAGCAGGGTGAAGGCAGGGAAGGAACACATTCAAAAAATATTAATTGGTTTGAGGAATCTGGTGCTCATCTCCATCACGATGAGGTACGTTGGCATTTAGTCATACATCCAGCTTTCCTCTGGTATGGAAAACATCCAGAATACATAAATAAAGTTGGCGGGAAATGGTATGTCAAATTCCAGAGTGTCAGTCAGCCTTTTACTTGCTGAGTCATCAGAAACAGTCTTGACATTTTGTTCAGACCAGGTCACTCTTTTGCTAAGCTGCCCATTAATGGATGTGGTTTTAGCAGTCACATCAACAATTATGAACTGAAGGAGCATCACTAGGTTTTCTGAACAAATATGGGTGTTCACTTGCACCGCAAATATTCTGTGAAACTGGAAGCTCTCTGGAAACTTAGGACCCCAAGTAGTTTGTCTCTCACTTTCAGAGCGGGTTTGTCAAAATAGCTGGCAGCCTGTCAAATTAGCAGCTATGCCTCCTAAAATGCCTTATGACATAATGAGCGCTCCACAGGGGAGCAAAACACAGGCGCCAAACAAAGGTGACACTGGTTGTTCTCTGCTCCGTAAGGACATCCGTCTGATTGTCAGTTCCTCTGCTAACAGAAATAATATTGACCTGCCAAATCACTGGTCACGCAAAGTTCCAAGCACAGCAAACACATCCACTTTAGGACCTAAGGAGGCAACAGGGGCAGCAGAGATGTCCAACAAGAGGCAGAGAATAGCTCAGGTACCCACAGATTCAAATAGTCTTTCTTGACTTCAATATACCATTCATGCATTTTACAGAAATGACATTGATGTGCAAGTATTAGCTGGTATTATGATTATCTGAACTTTATATGTGAAGTAGAGCCACTGCTACATCTTCTATAGCAGTTTGTGTACCAATCACTTTTAATGTGGTGAATCCTGCTCTACTGAGGAGTCAGGGTGGCCAAAAAACAATGCGCAATAGTTGTTCCCTATTAAAACTGGCAAAGTGGTAAGAACAGTGTGTCTGACAATCTGAGAGAGCTGGGAAGTTAACAGGAGGAGGGACAGATAATACCCATTTGATCTCTGCGAGGAAGCTAAAGCTAGTGCTATCCATGTGTCACTAACTCAGCAGGTTGTTTATTATGGTGGTGGGTTTTGCTAATGAAAATGTGGGCTGTAGTGACAGAGTCCAAAAGGAATAGCATCTAGAAAGGGACCTTTGATCTCCATGGATTCCCGTAGTTTTCCACAGCTCCCTGATCTTTTTCTCTTTCTTAGTGTCTTCTCCTACAGCTCTGCTTCTTAATGGGAATCTTTGGTTTCTTGCCTTCTGCGGATCTTCAAAGTAGTTTGTGTCTCCTTCTGCCTCTGCTGTCCAGTTCCTTCTGGTCTTTGGCTTACATTTCTCCTCACCTTTCCACCTTAGCTGCCTTTTTCTGTGTCACTTCTTTGTAGCTATTCAGTCTGTCCCTCCTTTGCACTGCCTTGTGCTCCTCTGTCCCCCATTTTTGGTCTATGAGTTCTGTATCCTTTTTCACTCTATCCCACAATACTAAATGCTGCTCTGTATCGTATGGGTATGGATTGCATTTTGACCATTGCCTCTGCTTTGAGCAGAGCTGCTTGGTAAGAGCCCACTTAGGAGCAGAATAAGCCCTCAGTGGAGGCAGATGAAGTCAAGGAAGTCAGTTGTGTGAACTGCTCTGCTCCTTGGCCTTTGGTTGAGCCTCTGGTCAGCACTAGCATCTCTAGCTATTTCCCTCTGCTGCTGTTCTAATCTCTCTATCCTTCTAGCCATGAACATTCCCAAAAGCTGAGATTTAAAGAGTTGGGTTAAATCTGTTGAATCTTTTTGACAACAATGCCATTTAGATTTTCCAGGAAAGTCTTCAGACATAACCTGTTGCTGAGTTGTCAAAGAAGAATCTTCCCCTCTGTAACCTGGTCACCAACAGATCCATTGCAGCTGAGGCTTGCTGCAGGCTTGCCTTTGCTTGCTCTATGCAATTAGAGAAGCTGCAAATTATATGCTGGCTGAAGAAGAAGTTATAATATGATTAAGGAGAGTAGGCAAGGGAAGGAGTAAAGCATTAAGCCTGAATCCATATTAGACTGCTCCCTGAGGATTTTAGGTGAGACTCAGGAAAACCGAGTTCGTCAGTCTTTAGATCGAACACTCAAGGGCTTTTCCAGGCCAGTTTGAGCCTGTTTGGGGGCCCTGCATCTTCAGCATATCAGCTGCGTACATACGGTAACATTGTTTTGTAGGTTCACACTTAGACTTAACAAAAGGCCTGTTGTGTGTGCTCAGTGAGTAATTTTCAAATATTCATAACTTTGCCAAATCAAAACCAATTTTCTGAGAAGCTAGACTCTACAGCGCTCCTTGCTGAAGGTTATTCTATGCAAAATATTAACTTGTAGACTTTGGTGGTTTCACTAGTTGGTTTATAACCTCAAAGATGCCACAAAGTAGAAAAAAGATAAAAACCTGTTTTCCTGTTTTCCTTCACTCTTCTTGTAGTCAGAAACAGATATAATTTTATTCCTTCTTATTTCTACAACTCTTCTCCGTGAAGAGCTCAGTTCCAAAGTTAGTGACTAGCACTAATGACTGAAAACAAGAGGCTACAGATTCATTTTACATTCCCAGTTATAAGAGCTTATCATTGCTGCCTCTATACCTGCGGTGTCTGCTCCATTTGGGTGAGTGGGGAACACACCTTATAGTGGCAGAAAGACTGTATCCCACAGTGCCTTCCCTGTGATGTGACTGGACTTACAAATCCGTTGTAAGGCTGTTCCTAGCCTGTTCCTTCCCTCCATCTGGGGTCGTGCCTGTGCAAGATGGGAGCGCAGGCAGGGCTGCAGCTGTCAGGGTACTTCATCAAACCCACAGCCACAGGGGAGAAAAAAGGATGTCCAAGAACAAGCTGCAGGCCAAATGAAGTGGTATGAAGGGACACAAGTGGCTTATGAACCATAGGGTTGTATATCCCTTTCCTGTAATAAAACTTTTTTGTGAACTCTGCTAAACTGAGCACAACAGCAGTTACTCGACATTTTATCCTAAACATTTCACCCAATTGCAAGCTTGCCCTTCTCATCCATCAGCATCCTGCCTATATAGTCTGACACAAGTGCTGCTAAATCAATGTCAATTCCTGTCTACTATATCCATTCTAATATCAAACAAGTTTTAGAGTGTTTGGTAATTGATAATATTGTCATCAATAGTAAAGGGGGAATATTGTTCCAATTTAACTAACAGTTTGTTAACAGAGTAGACATTACTGTGTGACATACATATATCATACATTATCTGGGCAAAATCAATTAAGAGGGAAAATATGTGATTAAAACATAATATAAAATTATTGTAGGCTTAAGCACACTGCAGTAAGAATGCTTTCAAACCTGTAAGACTGTAGCAGTATTAAATTATTTTTTTGAACCTCATCCCTACCATGAAGATTGAGTGTCAGGTACTTTTTTTTTTCCTCTTGCAGGATTTCAAGACTTGATTGCCCAAATGACAGTTTACTTATTTTACTGTCACATACTTTTGTGAAATGCCATAACAAGTTGATTACAGGTTTCACATCTTGCATAGTGACAAAATCGTCTGTCATATAATAGTCTGATGCCTGAAAGCCATTTAACTAAGAAGCGATTTCTACTGAAAATAATGATATTTGAAACATTAAGATGGGTTTAAATGTGTACATTTTTAAAATAACTTTGTTTTAACTGAACAAGAAGACCAATATTATCCCTTTCAGGCATGAATTTAAGACTTGTAAAAACCACCAGACAACAACTGGGGGGAGGCAGATTAGAAGGGGTATCATTTCATGAATGAAATGAAGGACAGAAATGGGAAGCCTAGTGATACATCCCAGCTACTGCTGCAAAGTGGAAAAAGTACTTGGTTCGTATTTGAAAAACCCATTATTCCTACCAACATACGCTGGAGAGGTGAGCCACATCATGCACTCCAGCTACTCAAGAGAAAAACAGGCTCTCTTTGCCCTCTGTGCAGAGCTATTTGTTTACTGGAACTGAACTTCCAATCTCAGCCAACTTTACCGTGAAGTGGTATCAGTGAGAAGGATAAGATTTACCTTCCTCATTTGACATCATCCATCATCCATACCTCAGATGAGATATCAATAATAACAGTAATAAGGATAATGCATTCACTTAACATATTCAGTTTCTTGGTTCTGAGTGACTGGATTTTGTAAGTAATGTGATGTATCATTTTACCTAGCAATGCTAACCAGTTGAGGAATTTTCCAAGGGATTTTATTAATGCTAATGAGCAGATGAAGTACCAGTAATAGCATTCTAACCTCTTCCTGTGTGCAGGCAAAGGACCAGCCAGTTATCAAAATGTGAAGAGAACGGGATAGGGAAGCTCAGCAAGCTGTTAGATTGAAGGAGTGATGTGTCCCTAGCACTCTGACTAAGTAGACAATTTAGCCATCTCATACCTGCCATTGGGAATGCTAGTAGACAAAAACAGTACATTAAACATGAGACCAAGTACTGAAACTGTCTTAAATGGCCCCCAGCTGACCTTCTGCAGTGGGACTTGGCACAGGCCTCTCCATCAGCAGAGCAGTGCCCAAGGGCATCTTTGACCTTCCCTGCTGCCAAAGGCGGCACACCAAATCATTGCTGAACATATTCTCCTCCCAAACTGGAGAGACAGCAAGGTTGCAACAGCTCTGAGACTTTCTAGAAAGCTCCACAGTCCAGTGGAATGAATAGGAAAAAGGAGGGAATGGAGAGGAGGGTCTCCTTGTGTTGCTTCACACAGGGGCAGGGTTACAAAAAATTGAAATCCTGGAGGCTTACTTACCATTGCTCTCTGTAGACATCATTTGTGCAATGTTTTTCTTAATTATCACTGTAATATTCCATGCTTTTATTAGGCCATCTGGAAAAAAAAGAGGCTAATAATGCTATTACTACTTTATTTTTAGTCGATGTTTTCCCATTTGTGGACGTTAAAGGACTGTATAGGTAAATGAATATTATTGATCCTATGTTTCGGTTGCTCTGAGCATAGAGATTTGAAACACTCCATATGCTAGGTACTTTGGTCATTCAAGTAGTAGATTTTCCTTATCTGTCTCCTATAAACTTGTGTAACCTTAAGCAAGTCACTAAAACATTCTGCTTCTCATGTACCTCATCAGAAAAACGAGCGTGTGCTCATATTGCCTAGGGCAAAGAAACACACAGGAGGAATCGTCTTCCTAGAGTTGGAATTTCCTTTTTCTTTTAAAATTGGCCAAGGTGGAGGTCAAATTATTTTTGTTACTTTTTTTTTCATTTGCTTCATTGCAATAGAATCATGTATATTTTTCCATTAGCAGCATTTTTTAAATGTTCTAGTATTAATATCCTTGAAAGTTGTCTTTTCCATAAGCCAGTGTCAAAAACTTTTTCCATTTCTGAAGTTTTGATTTATTATAATTTTTGTTGATTGCACTGAAGTAGACAAAAATTTGGAAGCTCATTTTAAAAAAAAGGTATTTTAAATTATTTACTTCTGAAAAAGAATGGCTGTGTTTTAAGAAAACACTTTGATTATCATTGAAACTAAAATCATGAAATTGGAAAACAAAGTTATTTTCTTTAATGATGAAGCTGTGGCAGAAGCATGATTACAGTCCTAGAAATGGAGAAAAAAGTCCTAGGGGAAAAGGAAAAGAGAAACAAAATGATGGGAAAAAATAAAAATAAAAAAGGAACCTTCATATTGCACCTATGGAGAGATCTTGCTACCATCTGAGCTGATGGAAGTGCTTTCGTAGGTATCAGCCATAGCTAAATGTTTATATTCTTTACAGACTGCAACCCGTCAAAAGAGGGCACTGTGTTCATATATACACAGAACACCTGAAATCTGTGGCAGCAGTTCTTACTGACATCTGTGGATGCACAGATTTATAGCCAGCAAAGCAAATAGGCCTGCCCTCCCAGGTGCCTGTGTCATGGTGCAGCTGCACTCCAGCCAGCTCCTTCTCCCAGCATCCAGAGAACTGAGGAAGTTGGTGCAAAGAAATCAAGCTGCAGAAAGTAGTTCATGCCTAGCGCAGTGTCACTTTGTCACACGTAAAAATTAATGGACTCCACAGAGAGTGAAATATAAGAGGGAAATAGAAAAGAAATGCAGCAGACCTAATACAACAGACCTCCTTGACTCTGATCTCTGTAAATATTTTCCATAAAGAGTAAACCTTTTTTTTTCTTTTCCCCTGGAAACATGAGTAGACTTGTAACTCCTACATCTCATCAGAAATAAAAATCATAATTTGTCTGTTTATAACTTTTTGATAGCTTTTTAGGCTAGAAAGAGTCCTTTTGTTTACCCAGATTGGCCTCTTGCAAGAGGTCATAGATCTTCCCTGGGTTGATTTCTGGTTGGACTGAAGCTGTGGGGGAAACACGGATTCAGACTTGATTTAAAGTTTTCCAAAAATGAAGAATAAACAAAACATTTTGTAATTTGTTCTAGAGATTCACTGGAAGATATAATATTAAAAATTAGCATTTTAGTTCTAGTTTAAAACTGTGCAGGTTCACTTTTTAACTTTTTTTGCTGGCTTTCTGTTTGCTAGACTGAAGAGTTCTTTTTAGAATTTGAAAAAGTTTTGTTCTTTCTATAAACTTGTCTGGACTGTTACTGTGTCAATCTGTCATATTCCTTTTGATAATCTAAGGAGCTTGGTCTCCCGAGATTATATTACAAGGTATGTTTTCCAATCCTCTAATCATTCTCACAGCATTTCTTGAAACCCTTCCCAGTTCAACGTTTTCTGGAAAAGTGGACTGCGGAACTGAATACAGTATATTAGTAATGACTGTGCCACTATCAAATGTAAAAATCCTAGAAACCTTTTTGCTTACATCATCATGATGAGAGGTCCTGTCCAACTGTGCATCCTCCATGATCCCTGAGGCCTTTTTCTGGTTCTGTTTCCTCAGATAGACTCCTCCATCTGTTACCTATGAATTACATTCTTTGTTCTTGGCTACGTGACTTTGCATTCTGCTGTACTCAGACAGATATGTTTCTTTGTGCTCAGCTTACCAAGCAACCCAAACTGCAGAGTGAAGTAGCCAGTCCTCTTTACTATGAGTCATTCAATCCTTTTTTTAATCTTCTGAGTTTACTCATGGTAATTTCATTTTTCCTTTCATGTAAAAATAATTAAAATGGTAAATATTACAAGGTGCTATTGACACATTCAGTGTTGTTTTACATTTAAAATTGGAATTTGAGACATACTAGCTAGCTACTTTTAAACCCTTTTAATATGCTCCATGTTGACTTTTCATCATTCTGGTTTCTTAATCGAATGGTCATCAAAATGAGCTCACAAAAGTCTAAACATTTTACACCAACACAATTACTTTCATCATCCAAACTTGTAATCTGATCAATAAAAGCCATCAAGTTAGCTTGACAAGATCTGTTTTCCATAAACTCATGTTGATCAGCATTAATTATATTATCATCCTTTAATTCTTTATTAATTGAGTCTTCTATCAGCTGTTTCATCATTTTGCTTGGGATCAATGTTAGACTGACAGGTATATAATTGCCCAGGTCATCTCATTTACCCCTCTAAAATATTGGCACAAGATTAGCTTTCCTCCTTTCCTCTGGGGTTTTCCTTGTGCTCCAACTCTTATTGAAAATGGCCCAGAGAATTTCCTTGCCAGGTTTTTCTGAAACTCCTCAATGAAAATTATCTGGACCTTTTTATTTAGAAATGTGTGCTGTTTGTAGCCTTTAATTGTCTGGAGTGGCTACTGGAATGGAAAGTGCGTCAGCATTACCTTATGATAAAATTACTACTTTTTCCCCTCCTAAACACACAACAGTACCTGTGGCTTACCTGCATTATTACTTTTTATTCTGTGATTCCCATCTGCTAATACAAAACCAATATTGCTCTTCTCATTTTATTTGCTTTTAATATACCTTAAAAAACCCAAACAGTCTCTCCTAATGACCTGAACAGCCTTGGCAGGTCTTAGTGCCTTTTCTGTTTTGTAATTGATTCATCTTGATTTACCTGGATCTGTTGAGGTCCATTATAAAATGATTGTGTATTCTTTCACTTTTGTTTCCTTTATCTACGTCCTGCATTTCCTGCTTCAATGTATGTTCAATGTATATTCATGCACTCTTTTTTTCCATGGTTCTTAATTGCTATCAGTTCTCTGAAATCAACCCATTTAAAGAAATATATACACAGTGCTGGTTGGTCTTTGTTCTCTCTGCAAATGACAAATCTAGGAATTTGCATGTACGTGACCACTATTTTTTAGATAGTAAGATGAAGTCTAGTATAAAATAACCCTATGTTAGATGCAACACTTCTTGAATTAGAAAGGTTCACTTTCACTTTTTAAAATTCTAAATAAATTTTAGAATTGGCATCAGAAGTTCTTCAGCATATGTGACTTAGACTGAAGTCTGTCTGATACCAGGGCTTCTTATTCCTCCCATATTATACACAGGTAGCTGAGCACTTGGTTTTCTTCTGTGATATGGTAACTTATGGCAAATTCCAGCTGGTACTTCATGCTTTGCCAGTTAAATATTCACTGATAAGCCTTCAGTATTGATTGCTTCCACATTGTCAGCATTTGGAAAGAGGTAGTGACATTTTTGACATGAAGTGTCATTTTCCACTCTTTCTCCCTGCTTAATTTTTCCTAAAGAGATTACGACTGGTAATTTCAACATTCCAGTCATGCAGATCATCCGATCAGGTCTCAGTAATACCAATGAGGAGAAATTCATGCTCATAAATGAGTTCTTCCAATTCTTGTTTACTAACCAAGCCCCTAGCCTTGGATTATAGGCAATTAAAGATTTTTTCTTCTTCACATCCATTGAAGCCTTGAGGAATTTTGTTCTGAGGGTCTCCATTTTGTGTTAAATGATGGCTCTGTTCCCGTCCCCTTTTGATATTACTTTGTCATCCTCAGGCTGTGTTCACAAATAGACCCTGGTGTCTGGTTGCCTGTAAAATGTGCTGTGGAAGTTAGGTGTTCCCTATCCAGTGCATGTCAAGAGGCTACAGGCAGGTTTGCAACTGCAAGATCTGAGTGCTGCCAAAGATAGCCAGTAGGAATTTTTCCAGAATCAGAAATCCTCTTCTCACATCCATCTCTTAACCATCTCTTAGGATATAAATTCCCACTATGTTTTGCTAGTAGCAAAACCTGTTGAAGAAGTTCCTACTTTCCTCTCTCACCACGGCCTTAGCCCACAATTTACCACCTCTTCAGCAATGCTGTGCAACACCTTGTGGAATCAAGCTGTAAATCAAAACTGTAAAGAGATTCAAATTTTAAATTAAGAGTCCTCTGTTTCCAAAGGCTGTGAGCACGGGTGTCGGTTTAGTCTGCAAAAGGGAAGAGCTAATGCGTAGTCAGGAACATGGGGGCCCTGGAAGGCCTTATGCTGGTCTTGCGGCGGGAGGTTTGCTGCCGAAATTCCCGTGGTTCACAGATGAAGAGGCACAAGTCGTGCCTCTCCTTGTACTCCCGCAACTATAGGCTCTTCTGAGTTGTAGGAAAGCAAAGCACAGTGTCATCGCCTGAGGAATTTGAATGTTTGAATTTACAAGTCCCTCTGCCTCTTCAAAGAAAGTCCTGACCACTGGCCTACAGGACAGAAGTAGGTAGAGATCATTCTGTCGTGATGAAGTTCCCTCCGCTTTGCCTGGAAGGCTGGGAGAAAGAGCACAAAAAGAGCTTCCAACCATGGGATTAACTTGCTCAGCAGAGCAGGGGGAAGGGCTTCAACAGACCAGTTTTTGCTCAGCAGCTTAAAAAGTTTACCAAATGGTAGTGTCATATTTTGTCTTGTCCTCAGGAGAACAGCAAACTATGTTATAGTCAGTATGCTTCTGGAAGAACATATTTTCCATTCATCTTTTTTGAGTGATGATATCCTCAAATATGCAGCTGACATAGGAGATTTAATATATGGAGATGATGGTAGCATGACATTATTCTCCTAAAAGGAGGTACTTGTTGGAAAAAATACTAACTTTTCAGACTACTAAGTGTAGATTAATTTAGTTATAATAATAAAGCCAGAACAGTCTGTTATTTTCAAATCTATTTTCTCTTTCCATCAGAGTAAAACATGGAATGTTTAGGTCAATAAATTTTTCAGGAGAGGAATTAGTTCTTTAGGAAGCTAGCTTTAGCTAGCTTCTTCTTAGGAAGCTAGCTAAAACAAAGCTGTACGAAAAACGAGCATCTCATCATAAAAACTATGAGGTAAACCTCTTTCCTGCTCTAACTTATCAGAGAGGCATGAGGTTGGATTAAGCTTTGATCTTTAATTATGACTCTTTTTTCTTTAGAGTAATAGGCTCCTGAAATTTCTGCCAAGCTGATTATTTTGAAGCAACAGTCTCTGATTATTTTTAGAAACTTAGGGTCTATCTTGTTCTCTCTCACCCATCCTGTTATCTTCTCTTTCTTTAAACTCTTCTTTAAAATTAATCATTGATGTGCTTTTTCTAACATGTAACATGCATTTTGCAAACCATTGAAACAGACGTAAACTTACAAACAAGCAACCACCTGATAGCATTGTTGCCTGATTTCAGCATTTCCAGTTCTTTTTGTGGATATATATAGTCTTTTGTTCTAAGATATGCTTTAAAATCTAGAGTGAATTCTTCAGGATAAGGATTTTGCCTTTTAACTGTATTGTGAAATGTTTAATATGTTTGGGAATTTAAAAATTAAATGTTAAAATGGCTAAAACATTAAAGAGCTGTGTTCTTTAAACTCCTATTTTGTGTATCCTGTTAAGATTTATTGCAGATTTTTTCAGTTGCTCTTAAATTCACTGTGGATTTCAAAGTGATTTAATTTCATTTTTTCTTTAGCTGTGGCAGATGTCAGCTCTCTCAGTTTTCTTGCAATTAATGTGCTTTCCAATTTTTCATGTTCTGCCTTGAGGTTAGATCTGAACTAGAAAGGTTTGTCAATTCCTGCAACCACGAGAGCTGAGGCTTTAGTGTAGTAGTTCCTACATTTTGTCATTTGTCTTTAAGATTTGTCATTTCTCCCTTCTCCATAAGCCTCTTACTTATGTTCCAGAGTCTGCTCTCCTCTCTGGAGAGACTGTCCTTCTCAAGAGACCTGTTTCATTCTCATTGTGGATGCAAATCACCTATCTCTATTTTCACCTGCAGAAAATTATGTGCTGTATCTCATTCAGCATATAAGTTCTTGAGATACCTTTTAACTCCTCATGCTCTCACCTAATAATACATATGTATCTCCCATCATGTATTCTCCATCGATCCATTCCTCCAGCCAGCTACTGAGTGTTACAATTCCATGCACCCATGCAAGAAGTACCACAAACCATGGTAGGCTAACTTTGCCTTAAAGATATCTCAGCAAACATTAATTTTGTCTAAGGTTTTCCCACAATGCCTGGGAGATAGCTGAAAACTTTTTTCTTCTGACTGACTCTCAAGAAACAGTGTGGTAGATGATGGTGATAAGATGGTAAATAATATTTTTTAAAAAGATCATTTACTTCTGAGGGTGAAGAGTTCAGTACTGTTTCTCCTGTTAAATTCTGTAAAAGTTCAAAAGGAATTTTCTCTTCAGTCTATTCCTCAGCATTCTTTTGTCTGCAGTTTAACCAGCCTGGCATGATCTTTCATTACTCATTGGGAAGATTCTACATAAATAAATAATCCAGAGTAAAACTATATTTTCCAATCATATTTTATTCTGGTTCCTGTTGTTTTATTCTTTTTCTTTATCACTTTTTCTTCAGCTGTTTTACTCCCTGACACAGTTCTTTTCACACGTATTGACTCACTTTCTTTTTGCTCTCATTGCCTGTAGGTGTTGCTCCTGTCACTGAGCTTTCTTCACTTCACTGAGGTTCCTTCTTCACGAACTCTGTGGTTCATTTGCAGCTAATTCCTGCAGAAAACTCTCAAGGTTGGCTTTTTGTTACTTTTGGGGCTTTCTTTCCATTAATTTGTGTTTTTTTCTTGACACGTAAAACAGTCAGAACATTCTGATCACTGAACAGTACTGGGGAAAAAATTACTTCAGCTGTATATTCAATATGTGGCTACAGGCTAAAACTGGAAATTCTTTCCACTTATGCTATTTGCCTATTAAACTATTTTGATTAAAAAACATTGGATTTGAGAGCAGTTAGCTTCAGATGTAGAGCTGGCTCTTTAAACATGGACTATTATGAACATATTCACTTACAATGTCTTTACGGCTATGCCTTTTTCGTAACCAACAAGAAATATTTTGTTATTTTCCTTTTAGACTTCCAGACTATATGTTGCTCAGTTTCCCTAATCTAAGTATGTTTAAAGAGAAAACCCTTAAAAGCTCAAAGATTTCAAAATTTTGTTAATCTATCTTGACCCGTAAGAGGAAACCAGCTGTTTTAAGATGCCAGTTGATATGGTATAATCTCTCTTCTGAATTTAAAGGTTTGGTTATCTATTATTCCTGTAATTATCTAATGAAAAACATGATAGAGGAAAATACAATCAAGACATGAAGATATTTTAGCTGTGCAGTTTTTGACATTGCCAGAATTTCCTATTATAAGTGGTTATTAGACTATATTTGTTAACTGGTTTCATTTGTAGATTTCTTTTTAATTATCTAGAAATGAGATGGGAAATGAAATAAAAATGAAAAAAAATAAATATCAGAAGTGAAAACACAAGCTGTAAAACTTCATTTTTCTCCTTATGATAAGGAACTTCTCCTGCAAATATGCAAAGTAATAATGTTATAATGTAAGAATAAACAATCTTGTTCTCCATGCCCTCTGCAAACTATATTACTAAAGCAACTTTCATTTCATCAAACAAGATTCTAGGCGTGGATAGAGACAACTCGGATAATGCAAATCATAGCGAATAAAGAAATATGATCAGTGTTACATTATTTTTTAACACCAGCTTGTATCAGTTGAATTCATTTCTTTCTAAATTTGCCTGCTTTATCTCTTCTTGATGCAGTTACTTTGGATGATTCACTCAAGGTGATCTTTTTACAGCATCTTGATCAACATACTGGGTCTTTTAAGACTTATAACTTAACCAGAAGCAAATACAATCTGTAAGACCATAGACTTCCCCTCTCCCCCTCATATCCACTGTGTACCCACTCAAGACACCACACTCCATGCAATAGATTTATGGGTACACAAAGTGCACAGCAATAGTCCTCTGTGTTCTGCATCTTTCACAAAAGGAGTAAGACCCTCTTTTGCATTTTACAGATGTAAATGGTGCTCAGCATCCCACCCCTTTTCCATCTTGTTTATTCCTTTCGTGCAGGCCCACCCAATTTTTAACAATACTGCTGCAAAATAATTACACCTTCATGTAATTGGAAGCACAGATCAGTTCTGAATGTGCTGTGAATGTGACTTCGGTTTTTTGAGGTAACCTCTCCACAGTTTCACAGACATAGGAGTTAGTACCAAGTTTTCTTTGGCTCATGGGTTAGCTCAGCTTTCTGGTTAGCTCAGCTGAACCACTAGCAGCAGGGAAAAGGGACCTTTGGTGGTATAGGCTAACAGCAAATTTTGGCACTGATCCTAATGCTGCAAAGAGAAATAAGGGTACAATCTGTGTCCCAGAAGAGCACACTATCTCCTGGGACTTCTGGGCTAAATGGAAGTACCTCAGTTGTGGCAGCGCTGAAACGCCTAATAATCTAATAACATAATAATAAGCCTAACTTGTATAATAACTTGTACATGTTTTGTTTTGTTTTTCTTTTTGTTGGTACAAATGGAGTATGTAGATGCAGGCTAAAAAAAACACAAAGGAGTTGAGGTATGTAAGTTTTTAAAAGCTACCTGGATTTCTTCAGCTCACAGAATTTAGTTTCATAGACATTTGAGATTGACTACATTCATTGTCCTCTATCCAGCTGGCATATTTTAAATATAGATGGTCAACAGAGCATAAATATGTTGTCCATGTGCATTCTGACAGCATATATATCAGAAAAAAATGAGTTTCAGTAAAAGGCACATGAAACAATTGTCACAAAAACATTTTTTATATCACGGCTAGTCATCTGCCAGCAAGATGCCAGAAACAGTGTTAAAAATACTGTATATATTCAGCTCAAAGTGTGTTTACATTTGCAATATGTTCTTTTATGTGAAAGAACAGAGACAGAATGAAAGGAGAATCCTCCCCTTGGTAATGACTATTTTAATATGTCTGCCCAAAGCTTTGTAAATAATGCAGCACTATAAAATTTAGTCATAAGAAGTAATCATTATTTCTCAATAAAACAGAATAATTTTTTCCATTTCACCTGCCGTATAAATGTCTATAAACATTATATTTATGTTTAAGAGTGTTCCTTCTATTCATGTCCTAATACAAGCAATGTGAACATTTATAACATCTCAGAAAATTGCCCTTTAGTATACCCACTTCTCTGGTTCCACCAAAAGCTGCACTGCTGAAAAGGGATTTTTAATCTTCCAATAGACTGGGTCAAGGCTGCAGAACAAGTAGGTCATCAAGACTCTTTTTGGTTGCATTTGTAAACATCCATCATTGGTGGGATGCTGAAAGATATATCAGTGAAACATACTCTTCAAATAGGCCAGGAACACTTCACAAGATTCTCAGTTGTTTTCTTGAGGAGAGGGCATGGTGACAATATGGTCGTGGAGCACATTTTAAATTAGAAGACTTTTAAGTGCAGCTTATTCTTTCTAAAAAAAGAGGCAGGTGATTATTAAGCAATTTTATATTACACTACCATGAGAGAGAGGCTATAACTGATGACTGATATATTGTCAAGGGACTTTGTCTTCTTGTTTATGTGTAGTTTGCAGCTACTATTTGGCCACAAGATGTGACGGATGCTCCTTGTGCCAAACTGGAAAATATTTGCATTGTTTTTATTGACGTAGTGAATAACAGTGTGTTTTGTGTGATGAATTATTTGCAGCTGGGTGAGATCTAACTATTTTTTAAAGGGATCATGTAGGAAAAGGAAAGCAGCAGCAAACCTAGGATCATACAACACAGAATACCAACATAACAAGGGATGCCTCTGGGGCTTCCTCCAGGCTGGCAAATTTTAATTTGCAACCCACTTAAAATGAAATATATATTAAAAAGGGTATAGGTTTTCATTTGAAGAAAGCAATGGATGACGAGGTGGAAAAGGTCAGTGCTGCACTGTAACTTATGCTGGGAGTCCTGATTTACAGAAAGCAAGGTCCAGGTGTAGATGCATCAGGTTACCCTTGTGGGGCAAGACAAGGACATGCACCAGCTCTTCCCCAAACTTTTCTTCTCCTCCACACACTTCCACACAGGTGCCAGTTTCCATGCAAAGGAAATTTGAGTGCACTTTCCAGATGAGAACTCAAATGCACTCCAAACAAGCATTAGCCAAAATGATGCAGGTCTCAGGGCTCAGCATGCTGTGCAGCAGAAGGCACCAGAAATGCACCCAGAGAAGTCATTAAGTTATGCCTGTGCAGGGGTTTTTAGGGAGTTACAAGTATAGGTGAGACTGCATACTGAAAAGTCATGTTTTTCTGTTACTGTCTAAAGATATTACAAGTCTGTCTTGTGTTAAGGTTGGTAACCAGGGGTAACAATTTGGAGTGCTAATCAGAGAATATCTGAATTGCAGTTTCCTACCTCCAGGAATAATGAGAGAACATAAAGCTTTGAAAAGGGCGTGGGTAAAAGGTCTGAAAGAGCCAGTCTGTCTACAGATCATGTTATGACCAACATATGAATGTGAATTGAATGTGAATACCAAAATTTTCTTTAATCTAAAGTTATACAGGAAATGGAGTTTAAAACTGTGAGTGACCTATGGTTTCAGTCATGAGTGTATATCATGAATTATATTAAAAATGCTAGGTTCACATATTAATGCTGACAGTAACATTTTCAGTGTGTTTTTATAGCATGATTTACCTGGGTGTTTTTGAGAAAAAGGAAAAAAGTCAATAGAGGAGATAAGTAATGAAGTAACTGATATTTTCCCTTTCTTTTTGTGGAGGATTCTGGCTATAAGGAATATTACCAGCATGCCAAGAATATCACCAGCATGCCAAATAGAGGAGATGTTCAAGGAATCAACAGGAAATACTACAGAAAGTAGATTATCTGAAATCTTGCGAGTAGCCCCTTCCCTGCAGTTTTAAGTTAGGCATCTCCTTGAAGATGAAACAGAGAATCAAAAATGCTCCTCTACAATTAGCTGCTTATGAATTTCCCTTAGAAATGCATGACAGGTTATAGTTCTCTCATAAAGTGTGAGCAGATGAGGAAGATGTGCTTGAACTTCTGTTGTCCATAGTATGGCTATATAACTTTTTTTTTTTTCCTCCTCCCCAGTCATGTAGCTTATGCTGTAGCTTGTAGCTACAAGATCTAGGGCACAGACTAATCTGGAACAACAGAACAGGTTACAGGACTGTCACACTACATATAACAGGTCATATTGGGATACATGGTATTGTGTCATAGTAATGAGTATACAACCTACCAAAGACTCAGTGAATTCAGGGTTTAGAACTATTTACATGTAGAACATATTTGGGGATCCTCTAAGCACAAAAGCAAAGTACTTTTTTTCATCTCAGCTTGATAAGATTCAGATACATACTACTCCATTCTCATGGAAACTGTCCTAAACTCCAGTTATGCTGTAGTTAAAGAGTATTTCTCATATCCCTGGTGAAAATGGGCCTCTCTGCAAAGAGATGCCAGAAAGGGGAAAAGCCAGTTTTAACAACCCAAACTTTTTTTCTGTCTGAGAGGAAAGATATGTGATTTCTGGTTCCTGCTGCAAACACTGTTGGTGTATGTTATACTGTTACTAATAAATATACAGTCCTGGGAGCAGGGAGATCTAAATCTCCAACCCCATCCTGAGGACTATACCAGATTTCAGCTACATTTTTATATTAGCAACCACAAAAGCCTACATAAATAATTTGAAAATAGCTTGAATATGATCATAGTTTTTTTTAATGCATATGATATTATTTCAAAAACAAAGAAAGAGAAATAAAATCATATAATGACTTATAAGAGAAAAGTCATAACAGTGAATTGAAAAGGTTACCTACATTGTGGACAGCAGTTAGGCAAGATGAATCTTACTGAGTCTGGTAAGTCAGTCTTTTTTACTTGTTGAGTAAAAGCCCAGAAGAAGCAGGAATAAATGGCATATTAATGAAATGTGAGATAATATATTAATTTTTGCAAATACCATAGAGGACACATAAGAAATATTATAAAACAAAGATATTCCATAGAGGTAATATTCTGAATTTCATTGTTCTTCAAAGGATGAAGGGTGTCAGTAGACAGCAAAGCAGATATGCAACTGCGATATTGCATCTACCAAGGAAAACAAATTTTTGCTTGGCATATGCAATGCACAAACATTAACAAGGAAATAATTGCTCCTGTCTATAAAGCTTAGGGCTGGCTACACTTGAAATACTGTGACCAGCTCTGGGCGTTTCTGTAATAGGAATTTATTGAAAAATTGAAGGCAGGTCTGAGAAGCATCCTAAACTGTATTTAGGGGCTTTGAAAGAAAAGTCACTGAGAGATCAAAGATCCTATACAGTACGCATTAAGGAATGGGATATCCAGTTCACTCAGCAATATTGAAAACCTGACCAGCATATATACCACAGTTAACTCAGCATTCAGGCTTTTTCCCAAGACACTTAAACAATCTAAAGCAGTAAGCATGAACATTGTTGCAGATCTTTCAACAGACTACAGTAGACTCTGGGGAAAACTCCAAAATGGAATAGAATGTTTTAGGTGTTTGTAGAGAAAGGAAAAATGTTAAATTAAAACTGATCCTAATATTCCAGTTATAGTTGTCTCAAAGCTTCATGGATGAGAACTTTTACTTCCTCAATTATGCATGCTCTGATTTTGTATATAAAGATCAAAAATGAATTAGGAAAGTCACTTTGCTTTGTAAGAGTGAAAGATCTGATGTTTTGAAGAAACAGTCCTTCAAAGGAAAGTGGGAGGAACTAGTTAATAAGCTTTTCAAAGTTTTTTCCACATGTAATTACACTAAGGCCAAACTTAATGAGAAATGAGTTATCATTAGACAAATTGAGATAGTGCTGGGAGTCATCTGACAAAAGGAGGGTATCTGTATTGTCAGCATCTACCTCTGACAGATCATACAGTACCTTTTCAGTCAACAGAGACCAATCATTGCAATGAAAAGAGTCTATAGATTCACTTTATCCCCAGTAGAGTCTATGTTTACTATAGAAACTAGGTTTCAATTTACTATAAAGACAGTTTAGGGTGAGTACTTCGTATACTGACATTACACTCTGGACAGTTATGGTTAGGGTCAGGGTGCTGAACCTGAGAGAGCAGCGGAACCTGCTGAACCTGAGCAAACAGTGTTATTGTGTATTAAGGTTGTGTATATGGGTTAAAGAAGGCAACCTTTTTCATGTTCTCTGCTTTAAAACCAGAAAAGAAAATGTCAGGGGAGAAATCACAGGGAAATTATCATGAATATAAATGCCTTTCAGTCAGTAGAGCACCAGTGGAACTAATATAGAAGCTTGGATGTTTTCCTTTCAGGTCAATTGGCTGCAATCTAGCTTCACTCAACTTCTCCCTACGTGTTATTATCAGATATTCTCTCTGAATAGGCTCAGGTCAGTCCTGTTGTATTACTGTATGCAAGGGTATATTATGACAAGGGAGTCTTTGCATTACACTGTTCTTGTAAAAGGGGTGATAAGTACAGGAAGAAATGCCTATACAGGCCATATTTACTTAGACAGATGTATTGCCAAGCACAGCAGCGTCTGTGCTCCTGTAACAGTCCAGGAGAAAATGTCTACTTCTTGAGACAGGAGTAGACTTTACAGCAGCCAAATCGTAAAAGCCCTGTGGGGTTTCTGAGTCCAAAATTTACAGAAATTGAATTTAAGCTGGAACAGATAACTATGTAAGTAAATAAGTTATGCCATAATGGCCCATTAGAGTATAACAATATGTTGCCTTTTAGATAACTTCCAGTTTGCTAATTTGAAAATTGCAACCATATGAAAGCTTTCAGAGTGACAGCACATTTGTTTGTAGCCCGGTATTTGAATATGGCAAATATTGGTTCTATTAAGCTTTTATAAAGCTAAACATCTACATCAAACACATTTTCTTTCTGCCTGAACACAATGGCATAATGTTCCATGTTTTGCTGATATCTGCATGATTAACTACATTTGTTTTCTATTTACCACAGAAAGCTGTGCTCTTGAAAACCTATCTGAAACATTACAACTTTCACTCAGGGACATTTCTCCCTGAATAATGACCAAAGAGCAATAGATGTCAGTAATCAGGAACCTCTAAGGACCCCAATTTTAATAGCCTCATTAGTAGTGTCTTAATTAGATGTCACCCAGGTTGGCATTGACTTGTTAAGCTTATATGGAATGCACTGAAGGGCAACTGATGTGCTCTCAAAATGTCAAATAATGTATCCAGCTTCCATAATATATGATACGTTTGTTAGAAAAGGCTGGTCTAAGTTAAAGACAAGTGGTTTTACCTTCTGTCCTCTTTTAGCTGTTTTAGTAAGCTCTACGGTTTTCTCTTTATTTCTAGGGGAAATGAATGTCATTTTAGAAAATTTAACATAAGAATAGTCCTCTTTAGAAATGCAATTTTCTGCAAGCAGTATATATACAAATATATACTAATATATCCTTTCATTTCTTTTTCAGACTTATGAATTTGTATCTTTATATGTGATATATATATTTACATATCTATATGTAAAGAGCAATACACATACATATGTTTGAAAGAGAACTGAAAAACTGTCTTGCTGAATGTACATAATTGGAAGCTACTAGATTAGTTTATCAAGAATCTGCATCTGCTTTGTAACTGTCATGATGCTAACAGAAATAAATGATTTGCTGTTTCTAGCCTAATTAGCGAATGTATGTCTGTCTTGAATAGGGAGTTGGACAAGATGACCTACAGAGGTTCCTTTCAGTCTGAATTATTCTATGAGTCTGACAGCACACACAAACATATACACACATGCACACACACACACACACACACACTCACACACTTTCTAAGAAAAAACAGCTACAGAAAGGCCTTGATGACAAGGAATTTATGTGTTCCTGGTGGCTTGATAAAGTGGGGATAAAAATCCTCACTCACCTAAAGAGAAGGTATATACAGGAGCTATATGTACAGCAGGACTATGGTCAAGCTTTCTGGTAAGCAGAGAGAAGATGCTTTACTCTGAACCTTCCTGTGATGAGCAGATGATTGTCTCAACATGGCTTGGAAGAAGAAACTTTTCTACAGAGACTAAGGTGTTCCAAAAATCTCCACAACAGTTGGAACAGACTGTTTTACTTTATGTTATTGCTATATACAACTTTAAAAAGATGAACATTATTATGATATCCTGTTAAAAGGCTTCTGAATGACTTCAAACCCTGATTCAATGCCTATGTCAATAGAAATCTCTACATCTAAATGCATGCTGGATCTATCTGAAGAGAAATGCAGAATTTATAATTTGTTTATTTTATATGATATGTATTGTTACAAAAGAATTAGGAGTGCCTTTGATCCCTATTTTTTATCCTATGAGCCCTATGCTAATTTTTCTCTGGTAAATATAATGTAGAACAACTGAAATAAAAACTAAGAAATCTCAAAAATTTCTCTGAAGGATGCTACAAATGAGATCCACATAAGTTACATGCTATGGAGATACAATACAAAAGCTACATTCAAGATCACAGGCCTGTGATGAAAGGCTTTTTTGGTTGCTTTTTCTGAATGATATTTGAACCCTCCTGATTTAAAATTTCGCCAATGGATTTTGTGACTATGGGTCAGCTGTCCCTTATATAGACTGGTCATAAAGCATTTTAAACCTTTAGTCAGTACTGTTAAAACTACCTAGGAGACGAAAGAGTCATGTTACTTCAGACAGTAAAATAGCTCAGATCATTACCAGCATATGACTCACAAAAAATATTATTCCATCTCCTCTTCAGTTTTGCCATACACAGTGAACAAAGTGGGTTATTAAGGCAAGGAAGAGAAGTTCCCAGTGAAAAAAGGATGAAGAATAATTTAAAAGTCAGTTGAAAGAAATGCCCTCCACTTGTCCCATCAACATCTGCTTGACTGACATAGTTGGGCAGTAACACTCCGCAATTAAAAGTAGTCTACTGGATTGTTGAGCTTTTAGTGGAATAGTAGCTGACACCAAAACACACATTTTCTGATAAAGAAGATGATATCCTTTTCCTGGAGATGCAGTGATGTGTTGCCAATATCTTGAGGGGTTTCCACTCAAAAAATATGTTCCTTATCCTGAGATAAATTCTTTTCAGTGAGGACTTTTATTACAGAGAGTAAAGGCAAGGTAGTGGGAGGTATGTTAGCTTATTTGCTTTCTTAGACTGAAATACTTTATTGGAAAAATAGCAGAAGAAAGAAGCAATTCACTATTTGATAAACACCTAAGCAATGCTAAGTTGAAATTGCTTGTCATGTGGCTTGTTCCTGAAAATACCTCTCATATATTGATCTCATACAACAACTGTCACCTGATATGGTTTAAAAGGTCAGAGATGTTAGGACAATTGTTAGCACAATAAATCAGAATCTATCTGAGCATAAGAGCCAAAGCAAAAATATTCAGCTGTCCCATGGTAGCAATCTGAGTTTGGGGGTGCAACAGGTTTCCCTCTTGCTGCTTTATGGCTCAATCAAGTAATTGTATATACAGTGCTCCACTTTTCCAAGGAACAAATTAAACCTATCACTATAATTTGAAAACTAACGCCGATGAAGGAGGGAAATCTTTGCACTTAACATAAGGTACCAGGCTCCCTGTCTTCCAAGCGCAGCTCTCAGCTGAGGACTTGAAAGAGCCTCTCATGGCTCCCAGGAAGGGCAGCACATGCCAGCTCATCACTGCTCTTTGATATGATATGGAGAAATCTCATTTCCCTGCTCTGAGGTCGACAAAGTTACATCTGAAATTCAAACTTGGCTCAAACCAAGTCCTCTCACTGTGGCAAATTGACCATCTATCCCTTTCCCCCAGGAAAGCAAAAATGTTGCATTATTGCTACCTGATCAATTCAAACATTTCTGTGGGTAATAGTCTTGTTCCTCTTTAGAGCAGTGCTGGCTGAGCTGCTGGTTTGGGGACTTGGCTAACAAATCTTGAGGTAAAATACTCTAGTCCTCTCAGATTGCAGTAGGTTTACCATCCACCAGAAGAGCTGTTGCAGCCTTTCACACACAGACTTGTTTCTTCTGTTGCACAACCATCTGCTGCACATGCTGTTATTACTGATTTTTCACCAGATATTCCAACAGATTTTCAAAATCTATCTGACTTTTGGGCAGGATGAACTGTTGCACTCATTCCCCTATCTAGTCCTTTTAGAATTCCTTCACAGTCATAAATTCAGCTAAGCAGAAAACTGTAGCGAGATACTTACTGAGAGTTATTGCTATTTTATAGCTTAATTAGTATGGTTAATTATATTTTGTAATTATACCATGTTTTGTTTCTATAAACACAGAGGTCACAATAACGGTAGTCAGATCTGCTGTACAGTTTAAACTAATGGTTATTTAATTATGCAGCCAATTTATTTTTGTAATTTTAAGGCAATATACTGTCAATAGAACTTGGTGGTGAGGTCCTGTATTGGCCTACTTTTTTACCCATTTCACTATGCAATCTCTGTCCTTTAAGATTCATTATCGTGTTCATCTTTTACCAGAGATTAATATGTTCTATTTTTGTTTACTTTTCCCCATAGCCTCTTAAATCATATGTAGGAATCTAAATATTATGAAATGATTACATAATATGATGAATTTTATTTACTCACCTGCCTAAGGATGAAGAAATATGTCCAAGAAATAGAACTGTTGATACACATGCAGTCTTTGGTTTGGCCTATCAGAACAGATGACTGGGTTTTTTTTGCTCTGTTAAAGTTCCATTAAAGTAGCCTTTTTGTACATTATGTGCAGTTTTTTAAAGCTCAAATGTACAAGTTAATATGTTCGGCACATTCATAAAAGAAGTTGCAAACATTAATCAACTTTTAAAGTTATCTTTTATCTTATCAGTAGAACAAGTCATGTTTTTGCATCTAAATGCACACTGATGAATACACCTGCATAAAATACATATTTTCTTGACAGAATCTAGGCATATGAATGTGAATTTGATTCAGTGCTGGGAGTAAGATTTTAATCACACAAAATTCTATAAATTCAGATGGCATTTTCAATTGCTATTTCAGTACTATTCTCTTGAGTATTTTGATCACTATAAGGTCTTTGATTTCTTGACTATACAGCAGTGGCTAATATGACACATATTCTTAATTAATAAAATAGAAAAGAAATTTACTTTCTCTGAAATATCATGACACTGAATTTGCCACATATACTGTCTAAACTTTCCAGGGAAATTTTTTTGATAATGCACATTATTTTATACAATCACAGGAATGAGTGAACAATTCACGGAAACTGCATCAGCATAACAGGTATAATATTTCATAAGAGTCTAAGGAAAACATTTTTGTAACTAACTTACAGTCAGAATGGCTTCATGCCACAGCTCAATCTGGGTTTGCTATAACAGTGCCTCTCTAATTAGTTGTTTCTCTAATGCCAGAGCCTCTCACACTGTGTACAGTATTTCAGAGGGAGTGCCACAATTTCATACCTCTGAAGACAATAACCTTCAAATGTTAAAAAAAAAAAAAAACTCTCTTACAAAAGATGGGCAATTAAACAATTGCAAACTTCTAATTCTTTCTTGAGACTCTTTTGGTGTTCTTCTGTCAGCGCAGCCCATCAAACAATCTATAACCAAATACAAAGGAGAGTAACTACTACAGAGAATGTGCCAGTAAATATAGTAGATAATGGTTTTCAAAGAATGAAATTATTAATTTATATTCCCTATTTTATACAGTTAAAGTTTGCATTTAGAAGGAATATGTCTTGCCACTCTTAATTCTTTTTGCATATTTTATTGATGCGTCATACACACATTTTGGCTTCAGTCAACTAAAAATATCATGATTTAAACTTATGATTCATGTATGAACAACAGTGACCTCATGTGGCTATTGCTTCAGGGATACATGTATCAGGCAGTACAAAAGAAACACATCTGTCTTCATGTTAGGAATAGAAAAACATTAAGTGATGCCCATTGCAGTTCATTATAGTTTTCTTGTCTTAAGACAGTATTAACTACAATATGTTCATTACAGTACTGCTTGAGAAAGGAGCTTGATAAATGCAGCAATGAAATTGGCCAACAAGCTCTGTTGTACGTAGTTAAGCTTTACCTAGTACCACACCCAAGAGCTTCAGACATCTGTCCTGCTAACTTGGGCCATTATCAGTTAGAGACCAAAAAGTGCTTTTACTTGATACCAGGATTTTTTTGTTTGTTTCTTTCTGACTAGTCAAAATTATGTTCAGGCAATGTTGTGTACAAGCTGATGAAATCTGCTCTGCTCTGCTCTGCTCTCCTCTCCCCCCTTTCTTTCCCCTTCTTTCCATAAGATCTTTATTCTTGACATATGAGTATGTGCATTTCTCTCAAAATTTATTCAGCAATATTACCATTGACAGAGGGATATTCCATTAAAACATATTGACTCTTTTCCACAACTGATATCAGAAACAGCTGTCAGGGAAGCTTTTAAAGAATACTGACTGAGTCTTTTAGAATGAAACGCTTGAGTCATCCCACACACTGTGTCTACATAGAATTAATATTTTAGCATGAAAAGCATAACAAACTAGATGCCAAGATCTTCCTTGCATCAGCAGGTACAGAGGCGATGGGTAATTCCCACCTAATGTCCTGCTTGTTTCAGTAATAATGACTGTGGAGAAGAAATCCTTTTTTTTTTTCCCCCCCCTCTAACTTAACTATAAATCTGTAAGCTATGGGATAGATATGTGGATAGATATGTGAACCCACATATCTATAGAAAATGACTATTGGACCTTGCAGAATTCTCACCTTCACAATCTGTGGTATAGATGCACCTGAACTGGCTTCATGGAAACTAGGTGAAGTTGGCATGCTTCTTCACCTACACAGCTTCTGCAGCCATTTCCCCAGAACATTGGGAACTGTGGTGAAAAAGCTTTGGCCACTGCATAAGTAAACCAGCTCTTATTAAGAAGCTCTAACCATCTTCAGTTTTGTGCAAACTCTTCCAGACCAATATGGAGCCAGCTGGACCTCTCTATATCATAGTCCTCAGCTTTCCTGGTGGTGGGAAGGAGTATTAGTTTGGAATCTGTGCTTTGCAAAGCGTGGTCTGCTTCTGGACCTAAAATGTCCCTAGCTAAAAAGCTATTCCATAAGCTGGAGCAGAAAGGAGCATGACACAGAGCTTGTGGAAGAGCTATCTAGTCACAGCAAAAATACGACTTCCACTGTTGGGGGCTTTCTACTATCTTGGGCATTCCAGCATGCCATTACTACAAAAGAGGCACTGACATAATGGAGCGAATCCAGCTGTGGATCACCAGGATGGTTAAAGGGATGGAGCACATGACATACAAAGAGAAGCTGAGAGGATATCGTTTGCTTAGTCTTAAGAAGAGAGGTTAATGGGGATCTTATTTCTGTCTTCAATTACCTAAAGAGGGAGTGTAGAAAGAAGGAAGCTAGACTCTTTTGAGATCAGCAATGAAAGGGCAAGAGAGAACAAGCTTGAGGTACAATAATCAAACACTGTAACAGGTTTCCCAGAGAGACTTCCCCAGTGAAATCTTGCCCTGAGCAAGCTGCTCTAAGCTGGCTATGCTTTAAGTAAAGATGGCTTCCAGGGGTAGAGAACCAAATGCAAAAATCTTTTAATTATATATGACAGATGACAATTCTATCAAATTGCTCTGTTTTAAAGGAGACATCTCTCAGCACCATGAAAGTACTGGGTTGAATAGAACAGTGTAAAAACTGATGAGTTTAATGGTCTCATTTTACTGGGAGGAGCAGTGGGAACTTTCACAGAAGATGGTTGAGGTAACAGCGGTCTCTAAGCCCCAAACACAAGGTACCTGTTTCCACTCGAGTCAAATATGGGAGGATGTTGCTAACTAGTTTTTTGAATAGATAAATGTATGCATATGAGTGTGCATGTTTGTGCGTGTGCATGTGCATGTGGAGAGAAAGAGAAAGACACTAGCTGAAAAGGCTTTGGGACTAAGAACCAGTAAACCTTTTGGTGATTTTATGCTTCCTTTATTCAAGAAAAAAGGATGATTTCATTCATATTAATGCATATGTCATTCAGGAATGTGAGGAATGTGTGGTTTCATCAACACCTGAGTTACACCTGAGCCAGTTCCTCTGAGTTACAACTACCAGCTAGAACTTCATTTTATGGTTAGCCACCGAGGAAATAATGATGCATATTTATTAGGAGAACTGAGAAAATTTTTATCCCTGTACCTAAATTGTGCAACCAGCTGGTCTTCCTGATCCAGCTTGGACAAGTGAATCCTATTATTTTTACTCATGCTCTCTACTTTTAAGATTCGCAAAGTATTAAATAGAAAGTGTCTCCTTTAACAACACTCACAAAAGCAGTTGTGAGGCAATGGCCTAGATTATGCATTTGCTTTGGCAGACAGTTCCGAGCTGCTGAATTCCTGCTTCAAAGGGAAAAATATGAGTTGCCAAAAATATTAACCTGCCTTTATGGCCAAACAAGCAGTAAATTTGTTTGAGAGGAATGCATGCTTTTCTGTCTCTGGTTCTTGAGCTAAAACTCTTAAGCTGGGAAGGAAAGATGAAATGAGGCTGACTGCACAAAAGAAGGAATAATGTTCCTTTTTTTGTTCTTTCTGACTCACAGTACAAATCAGCCAAAATGGCAACCATTGTTCTGCTATTCTCCAAAATCATGAGATTTTTGTCTAACTAAGATTCCATTAAGAACTTGCCTTTATTTAAGATTTTTTTTTTATTATTGTTTTGAGTATGTGAATAGTGTCATGGGCATAAACCTCTCCTAGACCAGGGATTTGTGTACCTTTTTGTAGGTTTTCTTCCCAAACTCGGAAGCATTCCTATACTTAGTATAAGCTTTGCAACAAGAGAACTGTTTGAATTCCAAGATGACTGATATCAGTACACCTTGTTCTTGTAAGTGGCAAAATCTTCTGCCCTCAAAGTTTTCCGTTTCGAAGTGGAATTAGTAGTCAGGTCTTTTACTCCTGAAGGTTTTTACCTAATGATTAAGGGAAACAGGATTTCACCCCCTTTTTTACAAAAGAGCGCTTCTCAGAGCTCCTGCATACATTTACTGGCTGCTGCATTGCACTTTAAATATAGGAAATAAGTCTCAGCAGTACAGGTGTTTAAAATATATTTCTCTGAGAGAACATTACTGTTTTGTCCCTAACCATCCATTCTCTGAAAGAATATAGGTCTTTTCGAGATGTTGTGTCACTTTCTTCTTTCGTGTGCAAAAATAAAATATAGACAATGAGTCATATTTAAGCAGAATAACAGGAAAACAGAATCTTTTGAGTTATTGCTTAAAAAAATTGACTTCACACTGAAGTCTATTGAAAAATTCCTATCTAAAAGGAAAAGTTAGGGTCTGCAAGTTATAAAAATAAATTTCCAGATAGAATATAATGTAAATTTAGGTAATGATTGGGAACTTCTCCAATTTCAGCTTAAGCCTTGAAAACAACTGATTCCCTCTGAAAGTCATTGTAGCTGAACATGAAAATTCTTGTTATACTATAGCAAACTGGCATCACACAAGCATCAGTAATGACTTGTACACCAAAGAAACAAAACACCTTCTGTATTTTTGTTGTAGAACAAACAAAAAGAAAAAGGACAAACAGCTTTGTCCAAGCAAATTATGAATTAAAGTTTGTTTTACTTACTTCATTTTTTATTTGCCAGTAATTCGTTGATCCATAAAATTACCAAAAGAAAAATTGACTGTACTGTTGTAACATGGTATACAAATGTTACTCAAAAGGCAGCTTGATGCTGGCAATTAATAATCTGTTTCAAAATTATAACTGTAGTAAACTTGAATCCAGATAATTCCTCACTTTCCTTTATTCTTTCCAGTTTCACTGTAAAAAAGGAAAATAATAGTTGAGAAGAATATATATGAATGAATTATCCCACCTCTCCTCACAAGTGAAAGTAAATGTCATAGCATTGGCCTGAATTTATCAGATGTAGGAGCATAGAATTTACAATACTGAAAGAGACAATTTGTCCGTCAAGTCCCATAAAATGTATCTGACTGAGACCAATAATAGAAATAGTACAGAAAGAGGAATGTAGAGACACAGAATATTCAAATAGATCATTTTTTTCTTAATGGTGTCTATGGAGGCTTTTTTAAAATATATTTTTTTAATTTTCTGGTGCTTGGAGATTGCTACTTAATATATTACAATAATCAGACGTTGAGGAAGCCAGCTGCTTTCACAAGCAGCAGCCTGCTTTCACAAGCAGCAGCCATAGCAACCAATCTCTTGCTGGGTTGGGAGCCAATTCCACAATTTACAAGTAATTCTGTGGGTTTTTTTCCCTCTATTATAAAGTCAGTTGAGCCATTCAGCAAAATCTTATACTTCAGGAATATGCATTTGGCTGTGTTAAGGCAGTTCATACAGAAAGGAAATTCTATATCTTCAGCACTGCTGAAGTTCCAACAACTATACATCAAGGAACTGTAATTTTTTTTTTTTCTCTCTCATTACAAGCATATCATTCTATAGTATAATTTGGAAGCATTAGTCTTGTGGTATGTTTCTAGATCCAGTCATGTAGAAGTTTGAAGATGGGATTTGTTTACGATTATTATCAAGATTGTATAGAAGACATCTGTAAAGCTTAATCCACAACTGAATTTGACCAAACTAAGGGATGTTGTGATACAATGCTTAAATTTCGGCCTATTTCTGTGTTAAGGGAAAAGACAAAAATTATTGGAAAAATTACCAGTGAAATTACAAATGACAAGTTCAGCTCATGAATCCATGTGATTAACATTCTCTTCAGTGGCATTCACTTCAGTGAAAATGAAAAGTGTTCAATCAAAGGCTGATTTTGATTCCTAAGCATTGAATATTGTAGACTTCTGAAGTGATGTTCAAGACAATAAAATCGTTGCTCTGTTAAATAATACTACTCAAAGAACATGGCATGACGTTCTGCATTTAATATCAATTTAGCAATTTAGCAGCTGTTGGGGGAAATCTCTACATGTGGAGAAAAAAAGCTTGTTTTCTCTCAAATTCTTGGTATACTTAAACAGCTTTTTCACTAATCATCAGACAGTTTGAATATACCTTGGGGAGAGAGGAATACAAAAAAAAAAAAAAACAGAGGTGACTCTCCAAGTCATTATTTTGGCAAGTCTGCTGCTAAAGAGGAATGTAAAACATCATTTTCAGTCTTAATCAGTGAATTTGTCTCAGAGACAGTGGTACTGAAAAATCTCAAAGCTGTTGATGAATGTCAGCCAAAGTCTCGCTGTGAAGACCTAGGTTCACAACTTCATAGAGGAAGCTGTTGCTGGCCATCTTCTACAGAGTGGTCTGAGACAGAGGGCCAGTGTTCCTACTCCTTTCATAAATTTCTTTTGTACAAAAGGAAATTATGGCTTAGATATTTATTTCTGGAAACAAGATCATGAAACTTCACACTTTGCAATATTTCTTTCAGCCTTCTTTTTTATAATTTTAACTAGGTTTGTAATCCTAGTAAAGAATTTGTGTAATAATTTAGTCCAGTTTCTAATATGACAGATTATTATCACAGAGGTCAAGCCAAATCCAGATTTTTACTCAAGTCATTAGAAAAGATCTCTGAATCATCTTAAAATGATTAGAATGTTTATAACTGTGATATCCCTCCTTTAAGGAAACAATTACTTTAATAAGTATCTGTAATACAGCATGCATTAATTTAATTAAGAGATAATACGAATCGAACAGAACATTGTCACAGGATAATAGTCTTTTGCTTCTACATGAATGCTAAGGTATATGAATAAATAGTAAAGGCACACTGAAACATTTATTTTCAAAGAACACACACTTATTATGTGGTTCTATTTGACTGTAATCGTTTTTATTGCATCAATAGTTTTATGTAATTCTAGAGCTTGATCTACATATAGGATGATCTGGTACTTGCAAAATCAGGAGTTACTACTACTATTCTGCTTAGAAAGACAACAAAGAATGTTTGTGTCAACTAAATTCCAAGTTCCCATTTTTCCAAAAAGCTATTTCCCATTTTTTCCATGATTTTCCCCCTCACTGTTTTGTGGACTGTCATGGATTTTCCTTGATTTTCCTCACTCACAGGAATGACAGAATGGTTGAGGTTGGAAGGGACCCCTGGAGATTATCTAGTCCAGCCCCCCTGCTCAAGCAGAATCACCTGCACGTTGCACAGGATCACATCCAGGCAGGTTTTGAATATCTCCAGAGAAGGAGATCCCACAGCCCCTCTGGGCAGCCTCTTCCAGTGCTCAGTCACCATCACAGCAGAGAAGTTTTTCCTCAAATTCAGATGGAACTTCCTGTGTTTCAGTTTGTGCCTGTTGCCTCTTGCCTGTTGCTGGGCACCACTGAAAAGGGTTCGGCCCCATCCTCTCTACACGCGCCCTTCAGATATTTGTATACATTGATAAGATCCCCCCTAAGCCTTCTCTTCTCTAGGCTAAACAGTCCCAGCTCCCGCAGGCTTTCCTCACAGGAGAGATGCTCCAGTCCCCTAATCATCTTCACAGCCCTATGCTGGGATCTCTCCAGTAACTTCATGTCTCTCTTGCACTGGAGAGCCCAGCACTGGACACAGTACTCCAGATGTGGCCTCACCAGGGCTGAATAGAGGGGAATGATCACCTCCCTCGACCTGCTGGCAACACTCTTCCTAATGCAGCCCAGGATACCATTGGCCTTCTTGGCCACAAGGGCACATTGCTGGCTCATGGTCAAATTGTTGTCCACCAAGACTCCCAGGTCCTTCTCTGCAGAGCTGCTCTCCAGCAGGTCAGCTCCCAGCCTGTACTGGTGTGGGGGGTTATTCCTCCCTAGGTGCAGGACCCTGCACTTGCCTTTGTTGAACTTCATGAGGTTCTTCTCTGCCCATCTCTCCAGCCTGTCCAGGTCCCTCTGAATGGCAGCACAGCCGTCTGGTGCATCAGCCACTCCTGCCAGTTTTGTATCATCAGCAAGCTTGCTGAGGGTGCACTCTGTGCCTTCACTCAGGTGACTGGTGAATAAGTTGAACAAGACTGGACCCAGTACTGACCCCTGGGGGACACTGCTAGCTGCAGGCCTCCAACTAGACTTTGCGCCACTGATCACAATCCTCTGAGCTCTGTCATTTAGCCAGTTCTCAATGCACCTCACTGTCCACTCATCAGCTGACACTTCCTGACCTTACCTATGAGGATGTTATGGGAGACAATGTTGAAAGCCTTGCTGAAGTCAAGGTAGACAACATTCACTGCTCTCCCCTCATCTACGCAGGCATTCATTCCATCATAGAAGGCTATCAGATTTGTTAAGCATGATTTCCCCTTGGTGAATCAATGCTGACTATTCTTGATCACCTTCTTTTCCTCTACATGCTTAGAGATGACATCCAGGATGAATGACTCCCTTTGGTGATTCCTACCCAGTAAATGTGGTCATAGCCTTGTCTCATCTATTCTGAACTTAACCAGACAGTGGCAGATATACTGAAATTTTGTATAAAGACATCACCATAATTTAATCTTGCCATTAAATATCTCTCTTTAAACCTCAGTGCTATTTTGTTATAATTTCTACCATGTTAGCTGTATTTGATTCAGAGTCTCCTTTGCTGTGCCCAAATATACAGTGAGAAGATAACTGCTGCTTAGATTTTCAGTATGTAATGGTAAACAGCAGGCCAACTGAACAGTATGACAGGAGGAGTTTTCTTCACTTCCTAGCCACGTCCTAGGATATGAATATATCATACAACCGTCCTCATAAATTTCTCATGTTCCATTATAAAATGGATTATTTTTCTGGCCCACATGCTGAGCCTTTTGGAACCCTGCTCTTGAGATGGTTAGAAAGCTTCTAATTTCCAGGCTGCATTCATTCCTCTCCAATGTACACTGGTTTGTTTTATGCCAGTGCTGTCCATCATTGTAAATAGCTCTTATCTCTTTCTGCTATTTACCTCATGAGTGAACAGTCTTTAATGGCATTTATTCTTAATTTATATATGGAAAATAAAGCTCTCCCATAAACTTTTTGAGGAATTTTGCCATTATTTTAATAGCAGTACAGAGCTCTCTAGCTTGAAGGTACACTATACCTGTAAAACTTCTTAAACCACCTTCCTCAAAGGGATTTGACTCATATTGATTCTTTTGTCTCCTTTGTGTTCTTATTTCTCTGCAATCTCACACAGCTTTAACAGTCCCGAGATATCTTTTTATCTGCCTTTATTTCTATCTTTTCTGGACAGTCTGTACCCTACAGCACCTGTGCTCCACCATGTTCCTATAATATTCAACTGCATGCCAGGATGTGGTTGCAGGAGGAGGTGTCAATGAGAGAAGTGCAGTTAGTTCAGTAAATAGAGTAACTGTCATTACAGGGAATTTTCTGAAGGATTAAAAAAAACAATGCAATGAGTTGATTCTAGGTGTTTTTCTCGTAAACAGAGCATGCACAGGGGAAAGAGCAGTGGTGAATGAGGAGCAATTGGATTAATAAGGAAAGAAATGTCTTTTATGGTCTTAAATTCTTTGCAGAATTAGAGTTGCTATACAGACGGTGTTATTCTGTGTCTGCTCAGCTTGCAGGTACACACTAGCTCCTAATTACTCCTTGCACAGAATTCATTCCAGTCTGTTCTCTTAGGGAGGACTTTCAAAGGCACGTCCAGTGTGACTTTAACATCTAAATCCCTTGACTGATTTTGAAAATCCAGAACAGATTATCAGGCAAGATGCTTCAGAGTAGGAATCTTCTAGAACAGAAGATTGCTAACAATTCCCTCTTTTTCATGTCATTGTTCTTCCAGATCTAGCAGGTTTGTGTAACTACTTGATATCATTTCGTGAAATGCATAGATTTTCTTTTTTTGTTGTTTTTACTTTTGAAGTTTTCTTTATTCTTATTCTGTGAAAAACATCTTATTCTTTATGAGGTTATGTCACCTCCAAGCTCAGAATACTCCAAAGGTCAGTTAATGGAACTATCATATTCTCTGAGTACAAACTGCCAAACAAATGGCAAATCAATGTTTAAAATAGTTGAGATCTGATAAGTAAAAATTAGTATGCATATTGCAGATAACTCAAGAATAATCTTAGCAGGATCACTGTGCTGTTTTAATAAGGAATATGCAAGAGACCTACATTTTAGAAATTGAAAGAAATAAAGATACTTCACCACTTATAATCTAGATCAATACAGAGTAATTAAAACAGTAGTTTCCTACTCTAAGTAGAGAAGAGCAGCTCCTGACATAGCATCAGTTTTCCATTCTTGTGGCGTATCAGCCAGCTGCTCAATTGATTCTCTATGGTTTGGGTGATCCCTAGCCAGGGAATAGAGAAACGCTGTGGCACGGTCGCGAAAATGTGGTTTGACCTTCTCCTTCCCCCTCATTTCCTGTTAAATATCCTGGGGAGTAAAGTGACCCTGCATTTTGGGGTACCCTAGCACCCATGCAAGGGAGTATAGTTCCTGCTAGGTTCACTGCAGATATACAGAAATAATCCCAAGGAACAGGTTTGAAAATATGTGGAATAGATTCTTTTCTCACATTCACTAGTAAAATGTCAGAGTAACTCGGGTATAGCCACCGGATTTAAACTAGACTAATTAAAGGCATTATCTTCAAACACAGGTTCTTCAATTAATGGTTTTGGTTTGTCAATGCAATTATTGCAATTGATTTACTATGCAAATTCTGTGATTTTCTGAATCTATCTCATACAGAGATTGTTAAGCCAGTATTATACTGACTGTGCCAAGCTGTTCTTTTCTTCCAAAAAAATGAATTATCACAAAATTATTCACAGAGGACTGTGCTAAGATCATGTCTGACAACCAAGAGTGTGGGACCAAATATTACTGTGTTTTACTTGGTGGATAAAAAGTTCAGAGGATAGGATGTTCCTCCCATCAATCATAATTAGTTTCCTTCCTGCAAGAACTGAGATTCATTCCTCCCCCCACTGCCCCGGTCCTTTACCCAAGAGCTTTGGGGCTCCATCATGACACACTAAACTTTCACTAGCCCATTCGCAGAATTACCCTGAACATACCACACCAGATGGAGAAAATTAAGGGAAAATGCTAGCTTCACGGCATGAGCTAAAGCCCTCATACCACCACTCTTTCCCTCACATGTCTTTTTATCTCCTTTCTCTTTTTCTTTTTTTGATCTTCTCTCCTTTTGTCTTTGGCATAAACAAAAGCCTGATTTTGCCAGCCAAAGCCTCATCTCATAGAGGTTTCTAAAGAAATATTGTGAAATAATCTGCTGCTGATAGAGGTTTGTCCCATCCCCACACAGTGACTGTGGTGGGTATTTCATCATCTTCTGGCTGACAAAAGTAACCTCTTCAGGCAGCACAGCTGTGAGCACAAGAAAATATGTGTCTTCAGCAGGGTAGGCAGCCATCCTGGATTAGCCAGGACAGCCTTTCAGCTCACGCTGTGTGCTATTCTAACAAACTAAGGGCACCAAACTCAGAAGCAGAAGATGCATTTTCCTTTTTTGCTACTCTTTTTCACTTCTTTTTGTCTGTGTTTATATTCTTTTGTTCTGAAAATGCAGACTGCAACAATAGCATCTATCTAAACTGCCTTTACTTTTTTTTTTGCTTTGTCCCAAATGGACAGCTATTAACATCCAGAAGGCTGCCATATAGGAAGTTTATTTCTTAAAGCTCTAGAGAAAAAACAGAGAGCAATAGAAGAATGTTGTTTAAAACTAGTCTTCTTCAGTTCCTTACATGCCACACAATTTAACTGTTTTCTCTTCTCATTTCTGTATCTTTAATAAAAGTTAAAATTTTTGAATAGTGTTTAATGCCATGGTGCTCAAAATCCTGAACTTATTATTATTCAGATTATTGTTCACATTATTATTTAGTAACAAGGTCATGAGAAACAACTTTTTAACACTCAGCCTATTTATTCTACCTGAATTAACACAGTAGTATTTTATTTTTTCTAGGTTTTATACTAACACCTGTCATTGTACTATCCAAGCTCCTAAACATTCTTTTTAGGAAAAGAATGACATAAATGACTTTAATAACATGCTGGATATAAATTAACCTTATAAAGTGGATATTTTAAGGTTTTCAAATCATAGTGCCCTTCCTGCTTTCAGAATCATATTAATGTATGTCTTTCCTCATCTGTTCCTTGTAATTAAAAATTAATTCTTTTCTTTAAAAAATGCATCAGAATTTCAATTACGCTTTCTATAGTACTTTATCCACCACAGGAAAAGCATTTAGCTTATCTAGACGCACATATATCTTGCTCACACATCAGCTTTTTATCTCTGGAACTATAAAATGCTGATTTTCAGAAAGTTTCATCATTTGAAGGATGCTTTGCTTAACGTCAGTAAAATTCAGTTATGCTCAGAAAGGGTAACCTCAGGAATGATACTCTGAAAGGTGAGGAGGCGTTTCTCTTTTAGAACATTATTTGTGGTTCAGCAACTGCTCGTTGTTTTGCGATGGTGTATTTGGTCTCAAAAAAATAAATTTTAACAAGACCCGTTCCCTTCAGAAGATGACCTCCAGCACCCGCTCCCAGCAGGGCAGCGGTGACTGCAGTGGTGGCGAGATGAACTCAATCCCAGCTGTTCTCTGCGGAAGGAAAATCCCAAGATGAAGAATGAAGTAACCTCACTCTTTATGACAGCTTTTAAAAATGGAAAGACAAGGCTTAGTCACTTTCTCTGAGGCTAGATGAGTGCTAAAACACTTGGTGCAAAAATGACACAATATGTATGGTAGGAAAACTGAAAACACCCCACATTATCCCTAAACATGGCATTGTTGGCTTTGTTATTTAAATCGCTAAAGAATGAGGTTGAATTTAAATCTTTACCTCACACATTCTGGGAAAGTTTTTCAAGCATTGCCCTTCTAGGAAAGAGATTGCAACCACAACCACTTCTTCAAAGCCAGCCCTTTATTTATTTGTCTTCTATGTAAATTAACAAAACAATATCTGTTGCCCTGCCTCTAACAGTGAACACAACTAATAATAAATAATAATAATTATCTTACCTGAAGTGAATTTCTTTAGTTTTGCTTTTTGATTTAGTGGAACCTAAATTTAATTCCTTGCATTTCCTTTCTGCACATCTGAAGTGAAAATATAAATCTGTCCCAGTCTCCCCCTCCCCTTTTACCATCCTAACAGAGCAACCTAAAAAGGGAGATATTGACAGGAACATAATTATTAAGAGAGCAATCAGATTTAAAATAGGTATGCTCTAATTTAATATCATCAATCTTTCTGGAGTTACATTTATGGGAATGAATTTTAGAGAACAAGAATTCAAAGCATGAACTCAAAAAATGTTCATTTCATAAAGTAGATATCAATGAACTTGCATTCATTCATCACGTAGGTGTTTACAAGAGTAAAGTGGTCCTTCTGAGGGCAATAAGGAGATTGGGGGAGAATACTACAGAAAAAGGTATCAGCACTCTCTAAACTCTCTTAAATGCTAGGCTAAACTAAAACTTCAAAGTTTGTCAAATATTTGCATGAAAGACACAACACCGTTCAGAGAGAGGAAGCATTAATGAAATGAATGAATACTTTTAATAATCTGCAGACTGATTATTCATAAGGTTCTCAGGAGGTGTTGGAGAAGTCTTAAGTATCTAAAACTTAGCCCTCAAATTTATCAAGGCCTGAAACTTGAAAGAGTGCTAGAACAAAATTTAGAGGTTTTCTCAATGCCAAATAAACTAGTATGCTGGGCCATGATGTTTTGTAAGACTGGTTCCTAAAGTCTGGAAGTTTTTAAAGTCAGTGTAACAGATATGTAAAATATGCATTTAAGATTTTACTAGCCAACAGGAAGGGTAGTTTGCCTACAATTGCTTTTCTGAAAGAACAAATGGAAAGTGGTACTTCTTTTGTCTTTTAGCTGCCTAGGCAGCTAAACTGATGAAATCTCAAATTCAGCAACTTAGCTAGATGTGTGGCGCAGTGGGTATCCCCATGGAAACCTTTTGGAGACAGGGCATCAGCTGTTTGCACAACAATTCTGTTGTGGTATCTAAACACACCATCCTTCTCCTGTCCCAATAGCAAAGTGGGTGCCCCACTCCTTTGTCATGCCATGCCCGTACAATCAGCTGAGGGAGTGCAGGAAGGATTATTAGGGGATTATTCCTTGGGGGAGAGGCAGAGGTGGGGGAAAGAGAAAGGTTTTGAAAAAAAAGGCCTTGAAAAAAAGCAGAAAAGCTGCTTTTGTGAGGATGAAAGAAATAAGCTGCAATTGTTAGTGGGAGGAGGATGAGATGGGAGCAGCTTTTGTCACTGGAGGGACTGTGGTGCCAGGGAGACAGCACTGGGCAAGGTAGAAGGAAGAGCAGCTATGTGAGACCTGGACCTGGCCACCGCCACTACCTGAATTAGCAGCAACATCAGTAGGTAAAACCACCCAAGCCTGGACCTGAACTTGAGGCATTGTCCAGTGTAACAAGATCAGAGAATTAAATACATGCTGAAAATAACCTAATAGTAATGAGATTCCTTGTGACAAGCAGTTAGTGCAGTAAAGACAGGAGTGCATACTTAGCAGCTTATGAGAGATATGTAGAAGGCGAAGTGAAAAGTATGTGGACTACGAGCCAGAGAAAAAGTCTAAACCAAGAGCTGAAGAATACAAACAGTAAAGGTACATTTATACATTTATCCACATCCTTATTTTAGCTGGTCAGGAAAAGTTTTCACTAGACATTGGAACAGATGCATTAATTCTCTATGCTTCCCATTGTCAGAGGAGGTTGAGCCCATGAAGGTGATTTGACACAGACAAAAATCAAACTGATGGCTCTGTAGCACCTTACAGTGCCAACACACAAGATCAAATCTTAGCCCTGTGGAAATGAAAAAGAGTTCTGTATTTCTTAATTACTTGAAGGCATTTCTGAAACTCATATAAATGTGCATAACTCTATTCCACCTGAAGATCAGGCCATTCACATACAATCGTTTCTCATTTTAGTTTTGTGAATTCGAGAAATATTTTCTTTTGACTCATCTGTAAAGACCAATTAATTTTCTAGCAGAAAAAGGGGATTAGAAAGAAGTAGCACTCTACTGAAAAATCAGGCTGTACAAACTAATGCTATGCCAACAAACTAAAGCTATCAGTTTGTACAACCTAATGCTACCTAATGCGATGCCAGACTCCATGGATATTATGTGTATTTGTTGTCTTTTTAATGGCCACTGTATGACAACTGTATAAAGGCATAGTCATGTGGATGATTCTGTTCACTTTGTGTATTTTGTGTGAGCTTGAAGGAGGGAGGAGAACTGTAGTGCTAAACCTTTACCGCCCCAGAAAGGCAAACAACAGGAATTTTTCCAGTAAATTGAGTGGCTTTGTGCTCTTTTTGTAACTGCTTGAGAGAGATTCATTTCCACTCCTTGAAGAATAGTAATGGATGAGAGAAACACACCTGTAGAGTGCTTTTGATAGCAGGGTAGGAAGATTTACATTGTAAGCTAACTGTGTGATTGCTGATATACCAGAACTGATTTAACACCAGCTAGTTCAGACACCAATACCTGCGTAAGGTACCAGTACTCTTGAGCTTGGTCTGGCATCATGACCCTAAGTTAGGAGTTATTCTAAGTAGATTTTTCCAGCCTGTCCTGATTCCTTTCTGCCTAATGATGCACTGTGTTATGGAAGCAAACAGAATATCCTTGGAAAACATTTCTTGTATGAGCTTTCCTAACACTTTCACTGGGCCACAGTTTTTTTTCAGACAGAAAGATAGAACCATCATTATACAGCTGAAATATAGAAGGAAAATGTGGTCTGTTATGTACGTGTTTCTGGGAACACAGAGACTTAAGCATATCAAAGGATATTTCTTTACAGAAAACCAACTCTTTCTTCAAGCCTTTATTTTGAAAGGTAGGGAGAATTACTTGCCATAGTCCTAATGAAAGCCAGAAAGCATAATCACGCAGTTCAAAAGAGAAAGTCATCAAAGAATTTGTAGTTAAAAGTCTCCTTTCTAAAAAGATCTGATGCAACTGGAATTTGTGACCATCTATAATGAAAATTACATATCAAATTATATAATTATGTGTGACCTAGAACCTTTTTACGTTTATGCTTGAAAGCTCATACACACACACACATATACACACGCACAAAGGATATACATAGAAATTGGTGAGATGTGTTAATGAACAAAATATTCAGGAAAGGAAAGGTATGGGCATGATGGAAAAGAAACAAATTAACTGAATATTCTGATTTTCAGAGAAGGTCTGCCTGGATGCTAGTAAAATTAATAAAATCTACAAGCATTCATCACTTTTGATTATTAGGATAGTTTCAAAACTGGAGGATATATTTAGGAAAGCATCAGTGAAAATCAGTAGGTCTTCTCTGCTTAAGTCAGTTGAAGCATTTTTTTAAATATCTTATAAAAGATAGCTAATATTTGACACCACAGTTTGAATACAGCCTTAAATCCCTTAGAAACACTGAGTAAATGCATATAATAAGGAAGTTTAAAACATTATGCTTTTAGCAATATTCAAGTATCAATGTTATAATTCAGAGTTACTGGAACAACAGCCTTCTGTAATATTTGTGTGTGTCTGTATCCAGGCATTAATGTCACAAAACACAGGAGTGACTTGACAAAACAATTCTATAGGGGCAGAAGTCCCACTGAAGTGTGAAAAATACTTGCAAAGACAGGCTTCAGAGAGGATTTTCTCTAGTGATATTGCCAAAATTGCCACGACGTATTGTCACAAACAGAGAAGAATAGTATGACTGCTTAAATAAGAAATTATGCAGTCTTAAGCCTACAATGTTTTCCAGGTCTGGAATGTTTCCATTTAGGATCCAGTGAATATAGGTTTCCATGGTGATTAGCTAAAATGTGGAATGAACTTCATTTCATGATAATTGCTACATATTTGCAGCTGAAGTGCATCTTTCAGTTTCAGCCTAAGATTTTCAGGCCCTATTCACAACTCTGGATCTGAATATACTGATGAAACCTATAATAAAATGCAGGGCTATCTCCATATTTTTTAGGGAGGAAGGAGAGGTTATATTAGACCCACTGTGATTTTTATTAGTGCATTTCTTTTTGGGTTTTTTTGGTTGTTTATGTAATATTTAAAGTAGCAGTACATATCTACTTTGCTTTTTTAAATGAGAAGCTTTAATAGAAAATCCCTTCTTGCAATACTTGTGAAAAGCAGCCAATACTTTGATTATCTGTCAGTAACATAGAGCTACTTGTTCCTGTTACATTTTTCTCAAGGCTTATATGCATGCTACAGTAATTGAATCTCACTATAGTTCTTTAATACCCTATACTTCTGTACATTTTACATCACAATAAACTTGCCAGCAAAAAGTAACAGCATACCCTTTCACAATTTTATGGCATTGTGAATGTATGCAGCAATTAGACTGTAATAATAGGATGTCAACTGCTCCTTTAATAGCAATTCTAAAAGCCATCTTTTCTTGGTGGAATGAGTGACTATTTACAAATCCGTTTATCTTATAAACTCTGGTTGAAACCCAGGAGATAGACTGACCTACCAAAATAGGTCCTCCTACTGATTCAAAATTAAAAGGCCTCCTTCTCTGTGGAAGGAAGTTGCCATACTCCTTAGATTAGATCATCTCCAGTTTTGGACAAAAGCTTGGTTACTTTTTCTGCAGATCTCCAAGCTCTGTAACTGATCTTACAGGAAGAAAGTTCTTTCTGATAATTCTTCCCTGAAAACTTCTTTTTCATATTATTGAAAGATTGATATCAAGGCATTCTTTAGTGAACCATTCATTGTCATTCTTCTCAATCTGATTTCCACAGGTGAAACCAGGTGGAAAAGAATCATAGATTCCACCCTTGAGAAGTGAGAGACACACTCTGGTGTGGCCCTTGAACAGGACGCAGGAGTCACCTGTGTGACTGCTGAGCCCCGGATCCAGGTCAGTATGTTCTAAAATGTCAAAATGATGACTGTATGTGAATACCTAAATGTTGGGGGGTTTTTCCACTATGTAATGAATGATGTTGATATATTATGAAGTTGAAGGTGTCTGGGAAGATAGAATGAATTTCATAGATCTCTGACTTTTTAAAACCTGAGGTATTTATCATTCGCTAAAGGATTTTTTGTATAATTTGCCTTTGTATTATCTGTGTATGAACTTTTGATACTTTTCACACATACTTCAAAAAAAATGGAGAATGGAAATCTATTGGTAATACACATACATCCTGGTTCTATTGATAGAATTGCTTTAGTGTCCCCCTAACTTTTAGTTGCACCATAGAGTCAAATTTCTTATCAGAATTCATTACAAGAGAAATGTTCAACTCAGCATGTTCTGCATGCACCTGAGTGATCTGCATACATGTGCTAACAAATGCTGGAAAGTGTAGCATAGTGCTTTTTCAAGTAATTAAGTCAATTTTGGTGCAAGTGATGGAGGAACTAAACTGGCAGATTGTTATCAACAGGTCTTTCTCTGGTGTCAAAAGGCCTTTAAAAGCAGCAGAATAAAATATCCATTTGCATTTCTTCATCCTTTCTCTCTATCTTATTTTTTGTTTTTTAATAAAAAAAGGCTAAAAGGGTAGTTATTGCTCTAGAACAAAAGCCTCTTCATATGGAGATGGAAGAGTTGCTAGTCCATATTTTTCAGAACAACATTTTTGCAGGTTTTTTGCAGGGAACAAAAGTGCTGTTGCAGTTGAAACCATAATATACAATTTTTGGAGCAAGCCACTGGTACTCTTTTTATATATGACTAATGTTTTGCAATGATCAGCAAAAGGATGCACTAATGAAATAACAGCTCTCTTAATCACTTGATTAAAGTTGCAATAGGGCTGTATGCAAGGGGTTGTGAGCCAAATTAACATCTGGCATGTTATGAGAATAGGAAAAAAATAACTGAAGGTAAGTGGATATCTTTGCAACAGGAAATTATGTTCCTCCTGTGATTATTTAAATTTATTTTCCGAATACTGTTGAATTGTTTTTCTTTAAAAATTAAAAAGCAAAGTGAGTATGTGCTTTGAGGAAAAACAGAAATGGAAATCATTTGTGTGTGGATTTGATCCTGTGACAAGCTTAGAACTCCACTGAAATACCAAACACACCTAGTTCTTATTGGATAATTTGAACCGTAGATAATAAAACCTTTTTTTCTGAAATGTTTATTGAACATTGAGGAGCTTATCAAAGGAAAAACTTGAAACTGTGTGATGGCCTGGGCCTGAGAAACCTGGGTTCTCTTCCAAATTCTTTTGTTTAGCAAGTGATGATTTTTGGTAAATATATACTCCTCTCTGTGGTTATATATATATATATATATTCCTCTCTGTGGAACCTCGCATGGTTCCTCATGTCTAAAAGTGGCACAGAGCTTTGAGAACTGGTGAAAAGCAGGCTGTAAGAAACATGTAAACTATGGCCTACCTTTGCATATTTTCTACACTTTATCTTTTGTTACTTATTCTGTTACTTTGTTTGTAACTTATTTTGTTGTGTTCAGTATTATGTCCCTGCTGAAAATACACCAGGTGTCTTCATAAGTTATATGCAACTATACAGAAGCATAGTTATATGCAACTATACAAAAGCATGGACTTCTACTTCAAAAGTATAATAGTAGAATTAGCACAAGCAGTCTCCTCTGGCATCTTTCCTGAAAGCAGAAACTGAAAGCAAGTAAGTGGGAGTACCTTTCTTATATCCCTACATGAGATGCAAGTAGAAAAATAATAACAGGACCACTGGACCCTGTCAAACATTGTCTCTGAAAGCTACTGAGACTGTATATTAATTAGGATATGTCAAGTTTGATCATACACAGTAAGCTGTGCCTCTAAGGAGTTCTGGTTTGTCATGATGCCTTCCCAGCATGTATTTATGGTTGCCCTATCTTGTTATTAAAATTGAGAGCACTGAATTTGAGGGTGGAAATGTATACTGGTGAAAAGTTGTAACACAGTTTACATATAAAACCCTCTCTGAAATCTCTCTAATGACAAATGTTTCCTATTCCTACCAGTTATTAAAAACCTTTACCTCCTCCTATCAGTTTCTGTAAGTTGATTGAAACCTCACTTATTTATCTTGATTCAAGAACTCCCAAAGCCTATAGACAGCCCAGTGAGCTCCTGTTTAACACATTTTTAATCTATATTCTTTCCAGCTGTCACACAATGTTCTTTTGTAATCCCGGTTACAAAATATAAATACTAATGGAAGCATGATTATTATTATTAGAGTTCTGGTATTCTCATAAATATAATTCAGAGATGGAAATACATTTCTTTCACTTTGCATATGAAAGAAGGTATGAGATTTTCTGCAATACCAATTCTAAACTCCTTCTATTTCAAGATTTGTTAAAAAAAAATATTTTTCTCTGTAAAACCTATTGTTCAGACCCAAATCCAAAACTCTGCTCATTTTGCAGAAGGGCGTGATGGGTTTTGTCAGGAATGCATCCCTTAAGATCTGCACAGTGATAACATGGAAAATGAACGTGAAACTCAACCATTAGCATTTACTGTGATGCTATTTATAGTTTGGATTGAAGATTGTTGGGAAGGCCTGGGGGAATTGTTATCATGTGATAATCACACTCCCTGTTGTGTCTCATTGCTTAAGTATTTTTCCTTTTCTGAATTTAAATTTAAGGGTGTTTCCTTAAAGCTATCTTGCATTTTCTTTTCTTGCATTTTTTCATTTAGACATTTCCAAATGCTTTTCCAGATTTGCATCCATTTTGCCTTGTATTTTACTTGGCTTGATTTAATGTTAATTGTTCATGAGAAGGGTCAATGTATGAATATATAGGAAATGACATGAGACAGCTAAACTAACATATTTAATGATGGTAAATGCTGTGAACTTTATTTCTTTTATGTATTAAAAGAAAAGAGATGATCAAAAAAAATAAGAGAGAAGGAAAATAGATCTTGGTTATTTGCACCCCAACTTTGGTTCCTGTATTTGGAGGCTAGAGTAATGTGTAAGGGCTCTGAAAGCTGCAGGTCCAGGCTGAGAATAATTCCTGTGACTCAGTAACTAAGGAAAACAGCAGCAGACAGGTGTTTTATCTCCTTTACAGCAGTCCTGAGGTATGCTGGGGCAAAGGCAGACAGAGCTTGGCAGCCATGTGGTTGATCTGGGCCATGGCATTACCCATGAGAGGGATCATTGGGCATGGGCAGGCATCATTTCAGGCTGTCTCTAGGATTGTCTAAGGTGTTCAGGGGCTTATCATTGGCTATGTAAGTCCCCAGACCAGTACATAACCAGAAACAGAGTTACCACGCATCTCTTAAAGATGTTCAAAGTCTTCTTCAGAATTTGGCACCCAGTTCTTAATTCCATACCATTTCTAATAATTAGACCTAAGAAAGAGAACATATATACTAGTGTTGCTATAATATAATGTGGAATATGGTCACTGAGGAGTGCAAATTCTATCTTCTCAGGTTCCTGTAGCATTTCCTGGATACTGATGCTTATTATAACCAGGAGGTCAGATGACACTATTTTGTAAATTCAGTCACTTCCTGCTGCTATTGAACTGACCAAGAACCGCTCAGTATCAAGCTGTCTGCTATGGCTCCACAGCATTGACCCTACTAATTGGGTATTACCACTTCATGTTACACTTTGTTCTACCTGTGGCTCAAAGCAGAGAAAACAAGTCACCTATGCCTGTCTTTCCTAGATTTCCCATTCACTGGAGAACTTTGAATGTATCTAGTAAAAGCTGTTCTTCCAAGTGCTCAGTCATGAGCTGTACTGCACATCTATGAAGGTGGAGTTAGAAATCCCTACCCCTTTTTCTCTGTATCAGTAGTCTGTGTGCAGGACAGCAAATGGATGTTGATGTCCAGTAACGTCTACTTTGACCAAATTCTGTCTTCACCAACAAACTCTTTGTACCAGCAGTGTGAAACTGCATTGGCAGAGAAGAGAAACAGTGATACAATCCCCGATGTGGCCCCAGGCAGGGCGAGTGAATAAATGTGCTCATTTTCTTAAGGGTAACACTTCTTTAGTATTCTAGTCTTGACGGAAGCAAACAGAAAATATGTATGATTTCTATCTAACATAGAAGAAATGTCCAGTACTGAAATATTTGCAGAGTTTGGAGCTCTGAAAGGATGTAATACAGATTTTCATCTCATTCATAGCAAAATATTCATCTTCTCTTTACCTTTTCTTTAGACTGATTTCTGCTCCTTCAGGATGTAAGGACAGGGTTCTCTTGGACTTGAAGGTATAGTTACTAATGAAAAATTTTAGATCAACCATTATCTGGGCAAAAAATAGGAAAAGAATGCAGTTCTGATATAATTCTTTAATATTATGGGGAATGAGAACAAAAATTCTCTGTTTTATACCTGCTGTGCTTGCATACCCAAAAAGCAATCCAAAACATATACTCTTTCTAAGTGGCTAGACTGAAATAAATATCAAATATATTTTAGTAAACACTACATAAGGTATTTCCTATTCCTTGCTGCCTAAGTAGTATATTTTAGAAGTCTCTTAATGGAAGAATGACACTCATGCAGAACGAGAGAAATCAGGGTGCTTGAAGTTCAACGAAGTTTTTTTTTAACCTCTACCATTGTTTTTTTGCCTAGAACTGAACATCTGGTACTCACTAATACACAAGAAATGAATTTCTTATTATTCAAGCTGTTATCATCTCTTACTGGAAAAGCTAAAAATATCATGAGGAATACCCACTGGAAACAAAATTTATAATCTAATTCAGGATTCAAAAGGGTTGACTTTAGAATGACACTTGGACCCTCATACTGTATATGAGACACCATAAACTCTTCTGCTCTTACCCACCCCAATAAGTCCTAACCATCTTTCCTAGCCGGTATTCACTGAACCTCTGGATGTGTTGTTTACATGTAGTAAACAACTTTAAAATGGTTTTCCCTAATGGAAGTGCAGATGGAGGATACAGCAGCTTCCCTCAAAAATGAATTCCTGTTGCTCCCTCTTATCATGTTTCCTGTTGATATCTCCTACTGTTTTCTAAAACTGCACTTTCCTACAATCTGACTTTAATAACTTTTAAGAAATTGCATTTATCTACTCCTTTCTAGAGACATTACCAACAATAAATGCCATGAAGTGTGTGATTGTTGCTGCTGCTTTACTTTCTCTAGGGATTAGAAAGTGAAAAAAAATGATGTCTATCTTCTTTAAAGTCTTTCTTTAAATCTGCAGAAGTCTAGTTGTAGAGTATAGCTTGATGATGTGCTCTATGACTCTAATGAGGTCAGGGAAAGTGCATTCCTCTTGGTCTGTAATTAACTCCTCTTAGGGCAAAGTGAAAACTGGTGTGCATCATTCAAAAAGAATTGATCATCCAGCAGTTAGAGAGCCATATAACTACTTGCAATGGAGAAACAGTTGGGAGAAAGCATCCACATGCATGTTATTTGAATGAGGATAAAAGTGTGTTTCCTTTCACTATTGAAGGAGCAAAAAACTAGGCTCCAAACACAAGAACACCAAACTACGCAAGATAGTGTGGCCATGTGGGCAGTGCTTTAACACCAGCTTGGTCCCTTGCAATGCTTCCATGTTTGCATCTGCCATCCAAATTTTCTAAGACTATTCTTGTCTATAGTCAGGTCCAGAAATCGTATCCTAAAATCGTATTTTAACCCTGGAGGTTGCTCCAATGAAATGCAACTTAAAGATATATTTGATTTTTCCTAAGTAACTTTGCAGGAGTATATAATTTTCTCTGTTTTCTTCTTTGCTGAAGATGAGAGCTTCCACTGTCTGTGACCCCTGTACTTCTCTCATACTGTTTGAGGGGTTAGGCACAGAAATGGGTGCTCTGTTGCAGGGTGGTGAAACCTACTTATCTGCAGAAATAGTGAACACTCTCCTTCTGGGTTTAGGTTTAGTGGACTACAAAGGTAACAAATAAACAAACTTTGGGGGAGTAGCGTTTGACTCAACAGCAACTAATCAACAGTGATCTGACAAGAGACTACTAAGAACTAATCCTTTGTCTTCAAAGTTTCATTTTCATTCCATGTAAGATTTTAGTTCCTTTTTAGTGGCAGTAAAAATAGTTTTAATAAAAAAATAAGATAATGATCCATTATCTGTAAGTTCAATCGGCTTCTACACCACTAAAGACTAATGTGGATAGAGGGTAGGAGGACAACCCTCTGATTTATTTTTTAGTCAGCGAGAATTAATATAATTATTTACATTCAGTTCTCAGATATCCCAAGACAGTTTCAGCCAAGTGGTATGTGCATATTTAAAGCAGAGAGAGAGACAAAAAAATTAGGAAGAAATACAGCAGAAGTAAGGCAGATTCATGAGCTCATTTTAACCTAGTGCAAAGAAATGCATGTCAAGTTGAAATCTTCAATGATTTCTGCAGTAGGTAAAATACAAAAATAATTAACACAAGTTATAAAAGGAACCTTGTCAATATTAGAGGAGTCTTCAGGTGTCTTCAGATATTCTGTGTCATAAGAATAATTTGAGTCCTATACTGAACTGGAATCTGGTATCCTGAGAAAAGGCTTTAAATGGAGGACAAAGTCACAGGACTATTTTTGAAGGGAATATTTCCATTTATCACAATTCTCATGAAAGCTTTTTTACATCCTTCCAAACAAGTGTTTGACAGCACCATTACATGTGAGGCAGGTACATTAACAGCACTACTCATCCACATTAAAGTTTAAAAATGATATATTTTAGCTCTTTATAGGGAGAACAGGACTTAGGTTCATAGGTCCCTTTGGTGAGGTATGGTTAAATTAATAAGCAAAATATTATACATCTCATTTTTGGACTGTATTTATTTCTTTGCAGTGAAAGACCAGCATAGTTTTGTACAGCTGCCTAGTGGTGTTATAAGAAACCTTTTCTGTGAAATTTTTTGCTAGTCCCCACCACTGACCATTAAGATAAATCTTTCCTTCTTCTGTTAATTTTCTTTTTTAAAAAAATTTATATTTGACCCTGTCTTTTGTTTAGTTCCTAATCTCCACTTGAGGCACAAATTTGAAATTCAGAGATGACCATATCTTGCATTCTGTGTTCTATTCCTTAAGGAGATTTGACAGGAAGCACTGAGGTGAGCGTGTTCAATCACTCACATAAAAAGAGGAGAAACACTGATGCAACTGTCTCATAAATTAGGCAAGCTACTTAACCAGCTGGAAGCAGGTAAGCATGAGAAGACAGTCAAGGTCTCAAAGGGCTGATGGAATTCCTAGACCCATAATTGTCTTTGTCTAAAAGAGACAAACCTGGAAGTTAGAGGAATTGGTGCTTTGTGACCTGTGGTTTTGGGCTTTGCCTATATTCAACCCTATGACCCTAACAGTTATTGAAGTTTCTAAGGTCACTGAAGAAACTATGGTCTCCATGTGAGAATACTGTACCATAAAGATACTTTAGTGGAGCTGCTACCTGCTTACCTGGTACTGTGATAATCCAGAGAGAAGCTGTTTGTCAGTAATTGGCTGTGGATTCTGCAATATAGCGATGAAGTTATAAAAAGACCTGCCTCAGGAGACATATAGAGGCTCTGTGTGGTAAGAAACAGTAGCCTGGAGACATCCATGGGGAGAAAAGTCCTATGACTAATGTTGCCTGAATGTGGTGAATGTCTGCAGTGGCAGTTTTGCTGATAGAGGCCGAATGAACTGGATGAAATTAATGTGTCCTGGGTGGCATCACTTGCCACCAAGAAAATGTTAGCTTAGCCTGAGTATTGATGGCCATAGGCCTGAGAAATCCCACCATCATCTACTACTTTTGTAGAACAGTTGTGTCAGGCTTCTTACTATGAGACATTTTTGTGTCATGCTGGTCATCTTCTGCCTAAGCAATCATGCTTAGAGTAATTGTACTGCTTCTTTCTGATGGCCCTTGCAAGACAAAGCGATCTGTTGTTATTCATCAGCCTATGTATATAGGAATCCACCTGAAGAATCAAGAATCTGGGTAGTAATTAGAAGGCTTTTACTGGATTAACAGGGCTCAAAATTGTAGCAGGCTGACAGTTCTTCACAGATACGAACTGCCACCATTGCTAGTGCTCTTAAACAAGCAAGGTTAAAACCTCTCGGGGCGAGACGAAGCAGGTCTGTAGAATCAGAGAGAGTTGTTTGCCAGTCTCTTCTGATACATATGTCCTTGCAGCATATTCAGACTGCCAGAGCAGGACAGTGGTAGCTGCCTGAGAAATCTTAGAGGGATATTTTGTTCCAGTGTTTCTTTTGTCAGATGATTTCTAAAGCTAAAGGAATAAATGATAAGTGCAAGGGATTTTTAATAAAGACATTCTGAGCTAGAATACTGAAATAGGGATATCAAGGAGAGAAACTTCATCTCAACCTCAATCACAGAATCAATCTGACGTTATAAAGATTCAGGAGATGTTTGAAAATCTGGAAGACAAAAGATCAAATCTGTGAATGCTAGGTTTTCCAGAGGGAAAAGAAAGAGAAAAGAGGCTGTCATTTTATAAACAGCTTTTAAAGGAAACCTTTACAATCAAGTATCGGTGTGCGTGTTTTTGCATTAAAAAGGCAAATCCTTCTGCTGACAAGTCACCAAGAATAGTGATAATAGACTTTTTGATCTTCCAGAATAAGAAGAAGGTTTTAAAATTTGCCAGAGAAGAGAAGTAGACTAGATATTAATCAGTAAATTAGCTGGGTTTTATTGCTAAAATCTGACCAAAGAACTGCTATTCTGGCTATAGGTCAATTTTTTTCAGCGGCAGTAGAATCACGCTCATGTCAAGTATCCTCTTTCCTGTCTTTCTTCTGGTTCTTCCTTGGAGGACTTGGGCAGCCAGTTTATTTCTCCACTGTGCTGAATTCATGTAATAGCTTTGCTCCCCTTTTTATTAGGATATTCTTCAGAACATTCTCTCTTCGTAAAATTAGCGTGTGAGCTTCACAGCAGCCAAAGATTAAACATAGAAAGCATAGAAGGAGGTGCTGTGTTCCAGAGACAGCTTTCCTTGGCCACTGTAGGGAACACAAGGGCTCCAACTTTAGATCATCTTAAAGGGGTAGGTGGATAACACAGAAAATTCCGAATCCTGCATTTTCTTTGCCTTTGTCCAGGGTCAGAATTGCCAGGGAAAAAAGAAGAGTGCCAGCCTCCTCTTGCATATCTTGCATATCCATATTGCACGTGTGTCATGTTCTTTTGGTTTTGCTTTTTGGCACTCATACTTTCTAAGCATATTTTCTAATAGAATTAAGTTTGGTTCTTTAGTTCTGAACTTAACAACTGGGTTTTCTCTCAGCAATGTGTGAGGTAGGCTACTGATCAGGTGCTAACAGCAGTCATCTATTGTAGCAACTAGTAAAATTGCAATTGCGACTGGAATTCCTCCACCTTAATGGCACTATATTATGTAGCTGTCAGAACACCCAGGCACAGAATTTCTATCACTGCTGGCTCATTCTGAACAGCCTCAAAATTTGCTTTTCTATTCTCTACATAAAATAAGTGTGGACAGTATAAAGAACAAGCCATATATTTTTAATTTTGCTTGACTGGCTGTGAATGCAAAAATAGCAGCTTGATTTGAAAGGAGAACCTTTAAAAACTCTTTCAAGACTAAAGTGTTCATATGAATCACTGTGTTAATTATACAGCCCAAAAATTATGCAAATAATCTTTATAGTGGTGAATTAATCAATGTTAATCACTTGAAAAATAGCGTTTAAGTGGTTTTTTTCTTTTTTTGTAAAAATGTGTCAAAGTATTTAAAATTCTCATGGTGAGCTTACATTTTTATAGTCCTGTTTTATTACTTTCTAATAGTGACAGATGAGTACTCCCTATGTTATTTTGGTGTTGAGCAACAGACACAGTAGGTGGTTGCAGGTGTAAACTTCTTACACTGGGTTCCAGATTCTTGCAAAGGTTTATAAAATAATAATGTTGATTTCACATCTTAATATTTTATTTCAGATGCCTTTGGCACAACAGAAATTGCCCTAATTGAAATGCAGAAAGTACATTAACTGAGTGAGACACATCCAAATGAGGTACTTGACCTCTTCTTTTGAGTTATGGGCATAAATTGCTGTCTAATCTGAAAATATGGCTGAAAACAGTTCTCAAGACAGGGGAATGGGAATGCACTTGGATCAGGCTTTTCATTCATAAATCGTTTGACATACTCAGATCTATCTACTTGTCCCCAAAGTGCATTTATTTCAAATTCTTGCTCTGGTGGAAGTTAGCACAAATCTAGAAAGTGAGATGAGCAGCTCTAGATACTCACTGTGCCCCTCTCAGCTCTACTGTAGCAGTAGATCTGCTCTTTCAGATGCCTGTAGCCACATGTCTTATACAGACCCAGGAACCACAACACTCCTACTATTCCAGCTGGGGCTATATATGCTTCTACATTTGGGCCCCTGCCTGAACTCTGAAGTCCCAGAATTTTCCACTGTTTTCACTCAAGATTTACATAGCCCAAATTCTAAACAGCTAGCCATTGCAAGGCAGCATCCCCTTCTTAGCCTGGATTTTAACAGCATGCATGATCTAATGCTCTGCCTAGACAGTCAGGCAGATCCCCACAGTTAACTAAGGCTTAGGTGCTGGCTACATGCAACACCTTGGGATCAAGCCAAGACCTAAATGAAAATGATTAATGTAAAATTACCGCAAAAACTGAATCTTCTTTAGAAATTCCATGGAAATGTATTTGATGTATGTAGGGAGGAATGTATCTTACACACTGAAGTTCATTCCTATCAGTAACTATGATGAGATATGCTTCTGTCACTGTGTGAGGCTACTAGCTAACACTCTACCGTGTGTGGAAAAGAGGGTTTTGTACAGTGTAATGGTAATGGTCCAAAGAAGCATAAAACAAACACATATGAAGTTTATAAAAATAAACTGAAATCAGAGCACCAATGTGTTGATAGTCTCGATTATGGAAATAAATTTCACTTTTACAGAGACAGCAAGGTTCACAGCTAAATGTACTAAAAAAATTACATGTTCTTTACGTTGAAAATATCAAATAATCAAAAACTAGACCTTCTGCAAAACGTGTGGCTACTACTAAACATTTACTCATGCATTCATTTCATAAGCTGATTCAAATTCTCTGTCATTTTGTGAGATTACAAGATATTTTATGAAGTAATTGAAAATTTGAACCATTTAATAAAATGATTGTTTTTCAATACAAACATAACATATATATGCCATCAATTAAGTTCTTACATTTGCAATTATTGATTGCATATGTGATAAAAGTACACATGCAATATGAGTACATAACTTGCATTTTGTTTTTAAAATTTCCTGTAGTTCTCATTTGCTTTAACTGAGAACCTTGACGCTCTGAAAATTAGACTCTAATTGAAAGGCTTTGGTCAGGACCCCTTCTGTAATGCATGAGTAACAGGTGATAAAAAGCTTATTCCATGCATGCTCTAGCAGGAAAGAAACTATTTTCTTTGAAATATTCTTGTACTTCTTGATGATTTTTGTTTGATGAATCACTGAGATGGTTAAACTTTTAAAGGGGTGCATAATTTGTTACTCTGGTGCTGTCCCATTTGGAAGCAGAAGAATGCAGAAACAATCTCTTTCATGAATTGCTTCTCCAAACAGAACGGATATTTACCAGAAATAACTTCCATAGGCAGACGGTCCACATGTGGCATCACACACATATCATGGGAAGCAGGTATGCTTTTCCACAACTGAAGGAAATAGAATTTGTTTTTCATACTTTATAATGTCCTTTTTATTTTTCCTCCCAATGATGATTCATTGCTGGTGTGCAAATGAAGACGTGTTTTATACGTACCTGGCAACATTACCACTACCACAGGGTGGATTTATCTAGCATAAACTTTGAGACTTCTCTTTTCTTCCTTTTTTTTCTTCTTTTTTTTCTTCCTTTCTTTTCTTCCTTTTTTCTTCCTTTTTTCTTCCTTTTTTCCTCTTCTTTTTCCTCCTCTTTTTCTCCCTTTTTTCTCCCTTTTTTTCCTCCTCTTTTTTCCTCCCTTTTTCCTCCCTTTTTCCTCCCTTTTTTCCTTCTTTTCCCTCCTTTTCCCTCCTTTTTCCCCCTTTTTTCTTCCCTTTTTTCTTCCCTTTTTTTCTTCCCTTTTTCTTCTAGAGGTACTTAGTTTCAGGATGCAACACCAGACTCTAACTTATCTAGGCCATAGTCTTTGGCAGTGAAAATAAATAGTTTATCAGAAATCTTTCTGAAATATTTTTGATCTTTTTATATGAGTTTCTATTCAGGAAGGAACCTCCATACCTTCGTCTGACTCATCCCTGATCAAAAGGAATAATGTGAAAGAATCTGTAAGTTGGGTTTTACACCTGAAGGTGAAGAAGAGCTTGTAACCTGATGAAATCCCTTGCACTCTGGATTCAGAGATTCTGATAAATGCTAGCAATGAAATCCTAACTGCCCAGCAATGACTGACACAGATGTTATTTTTGCAGATAACAGTCTTATAGTACATGAAGCATTAGTCATATCTTTTAAATAATTCAAGAGAATATTAATATCCTCCAACTGCCTTGCACTTAAGAGTGACAGGTGTGTTTAAATTAACCTCTTGAAGAAAACCCAGACTATTCAAGACATGAACTTACTTCAGGAACACCAGCTCCAAGTGGCTGATCCTCCACTTCTTTTGACACCAATGAAAGTGTTGATACACCTTGCATGGCTAGGCAAGGCAAAAAAGCTTTTGCTTTTTTCCTAATATATATTGACTGAAGTCTTTTAGGAGGAAGAGAAGAATAGAAGCAAATTTATTTCCATGGACACTTATGTTAGTATAGAGTGGATCACAACTGGGAACATTAGTCTGAGTGATTTAAAAAGCCTATAGGACCTTGCTGGTCACTGCCAGGCATGATTGTGCAAATATGCAGGTGCTTTTTAAATAAGAAAATGGTGGAGAAGAAATGATGGAAAGACTGGAGTAAGAAGGACTCAACTGACAAATATTGTAGAGGAAATAGGGTAATGATATGTTCAGAATAGGCTTCTCAAGTGGTGGTGTGGGTCCATAACTCAGACTGTGACGTGCATTTCACTGCTTGGCCTGTTCTGCCTGAGCACAGTACTCCCCCCAGGACTCCACAGAATCCACATTTCCATCAAACACTTCTTTGCAGTATATAGGCTATATTCATGATCCCAAACATTAACTTGAATTTGGTGATGTTCTGGCTGGATGTACTTTAGCCCTGCATTTGTGTAGTTTTGATGCTGTTTTGCTTCTGTTCTTATTGCAAGTGAACCACAGGGTTACTTTCCACCAACTGTCAAGTTTTATTTGTTATCTGTAGAGTAGATAGACAGCATTTTTTTGTTGTTGTTGCTCTGAAATGTGGGGCATAGAAGTATTGTTATATCTGCCTTCTACAGAAATTAAGTAAAACCCTAGTTAACTTTCTTCTTTGAATTGAAAAAAAAAAACCTCTCCCCTCTCGGTTACCTGTCATCTAAGCAAAAGAAACATGACTTTTCCTTGATTATTATAAAGTAGCACTGTTAGATAAAGTGCCATCCAAATATTCAAGGTACAGTTGTTTCACAAAACCTTTCACTACTCATGAGTTTGAGCAGATGTGTTAACTATCCTGCTAGCTGAGGAAAGGGGCAGAACTATAAGTGATCAAAGACAGAAAATCTTTAAGACACCAGGGATATAAAATGGGATTTTTTACCCAAATGCACGCTTCAAAATGTGTCTAGGAACTTAAAATACACAAATAAGATATGATTCTTTGCAAGACCCATAAAATTATCTCAGACAAAATCCTTTATCTTCAGGCCAAATCCCCTTGACACTGAAAACATTTATGTCCGAATCTGGATTGTTTTAACAGTGGCACAACAGTTGAATGCACTAGGCTGCTGCTTGTGGCTGTACAGCCTCTTCACCCCACAGGGAACAACTGCCAACAGTTCCTTGGCAGCTGTAGTTTGTGCCAGTTGTACCAGAGTTGCACACAATTTCCTCAGACCCTGGGAATGCAGCCGTGAACTTCCAAAGTCCCCAATGTCCTTGCCTCATATTCTGAGCTCCATGGCCGTGGCTGAGGATCTCTGACTCTCTGTCTCTGGGGTAATATTTTTATTTTCCTTTAAACAGTGAATTTGGAAAAATTCATTTGGTTGAATTTGACTGAACTGTCCCTTTAAGATTGTTGCACCCTTCTGCATTTGTTTTCTACTATTTCAGGGAAATTAGGGGAGGAGTAAGGAAGAAGTAGCAAGTCTTTTTAGTAACTGCTTTACAGACAAATATTCTTTATGGTTTGCATTAGAAAGTTGACTTTGGACATATGTTGGAGCTTGGAGAGGAATCTAATAAGATTGACAGTGACAAATGGTGACATGCTATTCAAGGCAAATTAATAAATCTGCTATGCCGAGTGATAAAGACATTAATGCTCAAACTTATTTCTCCTTTTAAAAGATCCTTTATTTTTTACACAAACTTTTTCAGTGCAATTGCAGCTGTCAGCACTGACACATTTGAATTTACTAATTCTTTCATTCTATTCACACTCTATAAAGAGACTAAATTGCATAATGAAAAGCTCCCTGTTTAGATTTCTTTTAATAATGATCATAATAACAATAATAATCAAGTGGGTTCTTTACTTGCAATTCTGACTTTGATCAGTCCGAGACCATGGCTAGAATGAGGCAGAAAGAAAGAAGAAACTGAAAGAAAAATTATAGCTATTGTTTAAACAAGCATATTTTTCCTTTCAAACTCTACCTTTTCAGAAATCTGGTCATTGTCATATAATTTCTTTCCTATAGCTGATAACTGCTGGAATATTTTGCCTGCTTTATATTTTTTCTCCTTTTTCCTGTATCTGTCTCTCTATACACTTATGACAAATAACAGATGCCAGTGTTTCCTGGGTATTTTGCATCTTAGGTTTGTGTATTGCTGGGTGGGTGACTGATTTTGTGGCACACAAAGGGTTAATTCAAGCTGGAGCCTTTCATATTTTAGGATTTGAAGAATGATTTTCAGTTGGACATAATTGTGAATTCACTGCCAGGAGCTGATATCTATCCCATCTGTGGAAATGCATAACTCAACCAGATTCTGATGTCCCAGGGCAAAGAGAAACCTTGGAATGGTTAAATTTTTTTTAAAAAAAAGGCATTGAAAAAAGCACAGCAGAGACATGCTATCTGCAGGAACACTCCTAGAGACACTGTCCATACCACCTAGGGGATGTCTAGGATAAGAAGGCCTACCTAAACTTGCAAGTGAGGACAGAGACTTACAACCCTTTTTTGTCTAAGCCTATTTCTACACTACTGCTGTTTTTACAAGGAAATGGTGCTTAGCTTGGAAGTGGTTTTTATATCTCCACACCTTGATCCTGACTATCTGTTTGCAGAAAGGCCTTGACAAGAGCCAAAATCCAGAAGGACCTCCAGAGGTTTTGACTGGGATTAGTTATGAGAGGAATCCTTTGCTAACGTGACTGCGGGAATTCCGCAGTGCCTAAGAGCACACGGTACATAACATACGATATCAAGCAGAAAGATGAGTCATAAAATGGAAAAAAAGATGAGGTTTCCCCTTGGTTGTGAAGGTCAGACTCAGCAGATGATAGTTTCCGACATCCCAAAGAGGGTTCTCATTAGTGAAGATACTTGAAGCGCTACTTTGATCGCATATTTTTTTGAAAGTATTTGGCATGAGAATATGTATTTGTCTTTGGCTTTTAACACAGGTGCAATCAGGCTTTTCTCCAAAATTGCTTTTCTTTCCTTCTGTTTTTGGCAGTATGCTCTACTAGGTAACATATCTGAAGAATTTTATTTTATATGCTGATTTCTATTGAAACTTTTTTTGAGAGAGAGACCTAGACACAAGCTTAAACATATATCAGTGAAAATTTGGAACTAGGTCTGCAATTTGAAGCTCAGAAACAGCTTAGATATTTTGCTATGTCTTTTGTGTGATATATTGCCGAGTCCTGCGAGTTCAGCATAGAAGCTTGGTTTAAATAAAATTTTGAACAAGCAGTCATTTTTTAACAAAAGCTTTCTCTGTTCTCAAGAAAAAGCTTGTCACAGAGTGTACAGTCATCTTTCTTCCAAAGAACATTTTGGCCAGCCAGTACACCAAGTTCATTAGGGTATTAGAACAGATCTCAATCAATATTTCTGGCTGAGGTAATTAATGTTATGTCAGAGCCCATCCATGTCTCTACTAACTAGCTGGCTATTTGTTATGTTATGTACACCATTAACCTTGGACACAGCTTGTCCTGAGGGAAAAGACAATTAACATACACTTTCTGTCATTGCTTCCTAAAAAGGGTCAGATCCGGATATTCCTTCTTTGCTATCATGGAGGTTATCTGTGAGACTGCCTCTGAGAAGTTTCCCAAATATGAATGTAAATTCACAAGGATCGTAATAAAACAATAATAATTAAGGACAGCAAGAATAAAACAAATTAAAGGAACATTACGTAATACAGAACTGCTAAAGTTCATACAAATACAGTCTACATTGATATGCTGTAATAGATGCCCTCCCTGAACCTAGCTCACAGTAATACTGAGTACAGTTAGAGCAAATAAAATTGAAAAAAACACTCCTAAGCAAAGGGTCTGCTGCAGTCTAATTTCCCTCCTTTGACCCTCTCGAATAAAACAAATTAAAGGAACATTACGTAATACAGAACTGCTAAAGCTCATACAAATACAGTCTACATTGATATGCTGTAATAGATGCCCTCCCTGAACCTAGCTCACAGTAATACTGGGTACAGTTAGAGCAAATAAAATTGAAAAAAACACTCCTAAGCAAAGGGTCTGCTGCAGTCTAATTTCCCTCCTTTGACCCTCTCCTCAGTCAGCTTACAAGAAGACAGAGTAGGGAATCTTGTAACATCCTTGCTTCCTGGGATTCAAGTAGTTTTACAATCAGTGAGTCTTCTGATATTAAAAATGGTTCATTATTCAGTAGTACATGCAGGCTGAGGTGACATCAGCAATTTTGCAGCATAATGCCTAATTGGGGGTATTGTCTGTAGTGAGGTGGAATAGTTAGTATCATGGATATTTTCCGTCAAACCTGCTAACTTTCCATCATATAGCTTTGGAGTAATTTCTTCTTGTGAAACCTAACCTATCAAATGTCCCTTAATGAGCTCAGAGTGTCAGCATGATATGACCCTAGTGTGTTTGTCAACTGTCCCCAGGCAGAGGCTGATTTGAATTCAGACTGGTCTGTCTACAGAGACATTTATTAGTTATTCTACATTCATCTGTCAATAGTTCACATTAAATCTACCATGCAGTTTAACTAGTTCTCTTCTACACTTTAAAGAAGAAAATGTTTAAAGGTGCTATGTATTTGACTCTCTTGGTGAAAAATGATGTAGACTGATTTATGAAAATATTTAAACCTCTGATAAGTTTCAACCTAAATCAGAAGTGATACTTAGGTCTTGTTTAGGTCTATCTGTACTTTGAGTATACCTTACTCTGGTCATGATGATGCCAAAAATCTTGCAGCTGTTATTCATTACATTTCAACCTGAATGGAAGAGAATTATTTCAGCGTGTGTAAAGGTCCATAGAAAGTCACAAGCTCTATATCTGTGACTTGTCAGCCTTCATGGGCACCAGAATCTGAATTTCTGCTCCTATTTCTACTGAAGAACGTATGGTCTTACCAGTGGAGCTTAATGAAAGTCACGACTATATGTAACAGCATTCCCGACCCAAAAAAAGGGGGGGAAATGTCTGGTTCAGTGGAAAACAGTCAATGCACCAAAAAAAAAAAAATAGTATTTTTACATATTTCATATGTATCTCGTAGCTCAGTGATGGACATCATTATAATCCCCTCTTTGCTTCTGCATGCACTTTTACTTTCACCAATATCCATAGACTGAGTACTATACATCCTCTCCCTAGCTTTATACCTCCATCCTATATTCAGTTCATACCAGTTGATTGCTGACTGTTTTCTGCCAACAATATACTCCCAGGATTCATCAGATATATCAGACTTAAAGTCAAGATTCCTTTCCCTGACCCTGCTGTGCTGCTGAGCATGTACTGAGATACAAAGCCCTTTTCTTTTGCTTAGTTTGATTTTGTAGGACTGAACTCCTAGAATTCTTCAGTTATGTGTTAGCAGGTAACTTCAAACATTGTTCTGTATTTTCTTGTTGACAGACAGTTTTACTCAATTCCTCAAATGTTTCCTTGAATCAGTATGAAAGTCTCTCCCCTCATTACCTAGCAATTTAACGTGACATATTGTCTTTCTCTCTTCCCTTTTTAACAAGCTCATCATGGCAACCCAGAAATCACCTCATAAAGAATTTGTGTACTCCTACTTTGATTATTTGAACAACACAACTAGTCATTTAAAAGTGGGAGTTAGTAGTAGAGCTTGTCAAATAGTAAATCTCTTACTTTTTCCTAAAATAAAATGTTAAGTTATTGATTTTCCTTGATTCTTTAGTTAGGACTCCGACTTAAATGCAACATTACCTGAGATCAAGGCACATGATCAGATGCAGGCAGCTGCAGTAGCATAAAGCACTTCCTTATTCTGCTGTTCAGATTTTTCTTTTCTACGAGATTGCTACTTTTTCTCTATCCAGGCAGCTAGAGAGTAAAGGGAACATTCATTTTATGATCTTTCAACTGACTTGTATAGCTCAGGAATCTTGTATGAGGAGGGAAAATTAACCTTCTGTTATTACTCTCTCAACCACCACTGAATCCGAGCTCTGATCCTGGGGCAGTTCATTTAAGATGTAGCTTCTGTGGGTGGGAAGAAAGTACCTATTGCTTGCTTGAAGAACAGAGCCAAGAGCGTTTTCATATCATGCCTGAGACCTGATCCGAAGAAAATGAGGAGAAATTGTGTGCATGTCCACGTTTGGATATCTCTTCAAAGAACCAAAGAAAGTTTTTAACTTTTCATTATTGCTATCGTTTGTAACATGAAGGAGGACAGAAAAAGGACATTTTACGAAAAGAGTCAAAATTTCCATCCAGTTAGACAGGGTAGGCTCCCACTCATATGCATTCTGGGTCAGATTCAATATGTAAGCTAGGTCAGAGAATTAACCCAGAGAATTAACTTCTACTCTGTGGGATGAAGAGCTATATAGACTTTGTGCTGGCCTTCTGCATAATTTGAATTTCATAGACTAGTGAGCCAGCTGCTAGACTTCAGATTTTAACAAAACTTCTAACCAGCCCTACACCTAATTTTGAGAATTTCCCTTCCTTAGTCTCCTAAAGAAGAAGCATAACACTCTCTAATTTTTGAAAGTGACATTTATGTTTCAAAGTAAATGTACATACATGCATGTATGCACACAAAATCAGAACTTTGTTTACCAGAGTCTGGCATATTTTTGCAAAGGTCGTGATTGTCTCCAGTAAATATGACATACAGCTCCCCTGACTTTGCCACCTTAAGAGGGAATTATGTAAATCTCAGTACAGTTGCCTAGACCTATGCCTGTTGTAAGATATTTGTGCACATGACAGCTTTAGCCTGCTTTACAGAATGAATGTGTTGCATCTACAGGGGATACAGAGATTAGCAAACAGTTCTCTCTCTGGCCGCTGGGCTGATGTGTGGAAAAATGATGTCCACTTGGATTCTCTCACTTCCTCTGCCCTTATATTTTGGTTTCAGAGTATCAGCCTAGGATTGGGGGTTGAGCAAAAAATAGCAGCAAAGGAAGTAAGGCATGAAGGCAAGAAGGCAGGTGGTAGGAGCTGAAAATAGAAACAGCGAGGGACAGAAAACCGTACACACACAATTAAACAAGCATAGATTTCCATGGTATCAGGAGCTTGCTACGTAGCCAAAAAGCAAAACCAAAATTCAGTCATGGATATTATCCCCAGTTCTCTCCTCTTATATACCCAAACTAAGCCTTTATTATTTCATTTCACTTTGTATGTTAATATCTGTGAAAGCAATCCTAACTTCAAAGTAATGAACTGCTTTGTGCTTGATCCTCTCAGCATCAGCTGAGATGATTTGTCCCACATCTCAAGCAAGTAGCCTGTCTGTGGAACTACAGATGACCCAAAATATTTAATTGTTCATACAAAAGGGAAATGCTCCAGCAGAAAAAAAATGAAGTAATTAAGAAAGACTAGGACTTTGCTTTAGTATCACACAGTTTACCACAGTTTACTAACCACTAAGCTATTGTGGGCTGCTGTTTGTTGACATGCATATGATTCCACAGAACATTTAAGCATTCATAAAACAGCATTTTTTGAAGGAATAAGGCTTTGTCTAAAATGTACTCATCAGCCTCAGTGAAGAGGATCTTCTAAGGAAAACAGGTCTAGGCTAAAGAAGAAAAAAGGGAGGGTTAGAAAGACAAAGAGAACAGCACTGAGTACTGAGCATTGAGCAGCCAGAGTTTTCAGTGCAAAAGATCTGATCAATAGAGGTGAAGGAGAAAAGGGATGGAGTACTGATTCTAAGCTTTGACTAGAAAATGGCTATTAGAGCCATTTTTAACATTTTCAGTCATGCAGCACATTTGAAGTGGCTTAGAGAGAAATTCTGATGGTGACTGATAACTTCTGCTCAGTGAGTCTTCCCTTCTGCATCTTGTGCACTGGATAAGCAGATTCCTTTCTTTATACTTTGCCACAGAGCCAGGTGCTCATATCTCCTGTGGGGAAGATGAGAAGTGCAAATGCCAGCCCATGTAGTGGAGAAGAGCTGACTATAGGTTCCCTACTCAGAACTTTTTAAGATGGCATCTGATTTCATGTGACAATGACGTTTATGTAGAGGCATGCTGGCTCGAGGGCACTTTTTAGTTAATCTCACTTTCAAGCTCTTGCAATAATATTACAACTGTGGAATTACAAGCAATGCAATCAATAGATTGCTCATGTTTTTCATTTATTATTGTTACTTAAATTTTTTTTTTTTACTCTAATATTGGTTAAAGTCTACTTGTTTTCACTTTTACAAAATCTTGTTTACAATCTCTGCTTTTTTAACCAAGTTTGACATTTTCTGTAAATTAGACCTGAAAAAAAATTTTTGATCTTTTTTGTATTACCTTAACACATTTAGATTATATAAACTATTACTACAGCATGCATAAACTATTACTATTTACTTTTTCATCAGTGGTCTTTAGTACTCAGATGAACTTCTCAGGTATGTGTCATCATTACAAATCAAAAGAACCAAAAAATCAAAATGCCAAAAGTTATCAGTTTTATAGGTTTAGAGTGGTGCCTTTATTGGCTCTGTAACTGGGACTAAGAATCAAAGTGGAGAAAATTACCTAAATTTACCCTCCCCCTTAGTTAGTGGTAATCTTCATAGGACCCTCCCCAAGCCAAATAAGGCAGGGAAGAATGTGCTAAGCACTGAGTGTGCTAAGAATAAAACTGAGCTGAGATGGATAAGGTTACTTTGAACTCTATGTTTCATGTTTCCTGACATACACCCCAAAGAACTGTAATTATGCTAGAGAGGCTGCAGGAGCTCTAAACAGTTCTTTCCAGTTCTTTTGCTTTTTGCTGCATTTCCATGCTTTTCTGTCCTGTTCGGAGCTGGGTATTTTTACCTTTTATTTAGCATGCGCAAAGTTCTTAGGATGTTAGAAAAAATGTGCTGAAGATTCACTGTGAGGCATGGCTATTTTTGTAAGAAGCTGATACTTTAGACTGAGCTTTATGCATTGCCTTTGGAAGGCCTTAGGTTGTTCAGGGTGGGCAGGAGTCTGCAGAGGAAACAGAAAGTTCAAGAGGCACACAAAAGAAGAAGGAAACGAATTAGAGAAAGCAAAGGACCTCCCTCCTTTTCATTCTGTGACTTCTGCAAGGGCCAGCAACCCCGAAGCATTATCTAAGCTGCCACAGTATACCTTGACCTTTTTAACAGAGTATCTCTTACCATCATCATTATGGCCGAGATTACAGCAGAAGGTACGGTAACTATTTTCAAATACAATTAACCAAAAATGTTATACTTTGACAGTGTAATTGAGCTAGTGTGTCAATGTGATTTATTGCTCTTAGAAAATAACACTTTTATTGCAGGGTCATTTTATTTTGTTTGTCGGATTGCTTTCTTCTTTTCTTTTCTTTCCTTCCCCCCCCCCCCTTTTCACTCCTGTAACCAGCCTTTCTACTAGTTACTGAAGCTAGATCTTTGTACACCTCTAAAAATAGCATTAGTCTCATAGGCAGAGCAATGCTGCTTAGGCAGTTCCATTAGCATGACACAAGAATGGAAAAATCACATGGTTCCATCCTCAAGTCTTTACTCAGGTAAATCTCTGATAGTCCCTTATAATAGGAGATTTGCCTGAATCAGAATATGTGAGCTTAGCTGGGTGGCCCTGATTTTTCCATGGGAGCATGGAATGTTTGTGAGCTGTAAATAAAATTATTGAAGGGTAAAAGCTATCAGGACTGCAATTCTTATTCAGATAAACTTTCAGGGGAGTCAGTGAAAGTTTTGCTGAAAGTACTCTAGAGATGCACAAGAATGAAAGGCAATTGTATTAGCCAATAAATATATGTTCTAAAATATGAATATTTCATGTACTTTAAGATTTCCTGACCATTCATATTTAAATAACATTTTAGATGCATAACAATATTTTATCAACCACAGTCAGACAGGGAAGATGTTTAAAATGCAACCTTCTTCAAATTTAATATTGAATTTTTTAGTGGAATTTCATGCTAACCTTTTTAATAGTGTGGGTCACTCCACTGTTTATCCAAATTTAATAATGACACTATAAAAAAAAAGGCTTTTAAACAGTGTTCTGAAAGTTATTTTTATTTCACTTGTCAAGGTTATGTGGTGTTTCAGTGTATGAAAGATGTACTTTTCATCTTCCATTTTTCATTGTTAATATTTGTAAAATGATCTGCATTAAGCAATTTTAGAGATGGAACGTCATTGTCTCTCAGAGGATTCAAATTAGGACTATGTCAAACTGCATACAATTCTTGCCTGATGTCCAGTTAGCCACAGTGAAGAGTTGATGTGGGTACAGGTATGTTTTTTTGGTCAGCAGTTGGACGGACCTATAATTCATTTCTGGCAGCAAATACTGCCAAAACAGGTGGCTCAGCCTGACAGCTCTAATTCAAATGCTAGCTACTAGTTTATTTGGATATTTTTAACCTGATTTGCTGGAAATACTGTTTATTTTGTAATTGTTATTAGGAAAATCTGTGAAATTTTATTTGTCTTCCAAAATGTGTGCATTAACACCATCAGTGTCAGGTAAGCTGTGTGGAGGTGCCTCTTGGGAAGTTCTCCATCTTTAGGGAACCCCGATTAAAAATTTAAATTAGCAAGTTTCTTAGCCCAAAATTAATATCAAAAATAGAAGACTTTTCAATAAGTAAATCACTTAGCTACACTGAATATGTCTACAGAGGTGTTCTGTGCTGCTAAATCTTGGATTTGCTCATTGAAAAACAGAAGATAACCCCCCCCTAAAATTGTATATATATGTGTGTGTGTGTGTGTGTGTGTGTATATGTATATATATATGTATGTATATAAAGGAATAAATCAGAAAGTTTGACAATGTCCGTATCGTGCTTACAGGTAAGTGTTCCTTATCTGTCATATTGTGTCTCTTTCACCTTTCTTTTGTCTGTGCAAGGCAATAGAGACTTCAGGTGGTAACAGATATCAGTGCTACAGTAATCTGACCTTCAGCAGGATGGGTCAACATAGCCATAGAATGCAATTTTCTTTCTCTTATATTTGGAAAAGATTTATGGTGGTTGGATGATTTTTAAACTCTGGATCCATGAGATGGAAATTTTATCCATGGCAGAAAACTAAAAATTCAGCCTGGGGCTAATGTTTCACTGCAGATTATTTTCCTCTGGGGCTACTGCTGCAACTCAAAAGGCAGTCTGAAAACTCAAATATAAACTTCGACAAACACATAGCTGGGACATATAGAAAAACAATTAAAATATCTCTTATTTCATACAAGGATTTTTTATTCTTCTTTTTATTCTTTTTTTCTATTACTGCTTCCCAATCTATGATTTGCTGGGGTCTTCATGGCTTTGTTAGGATTAAACTACTTGTTTCTTGTGATAGGTATTCTTACCTCTATTTTATGCTGTCAGCCACACATCAGACAGACTGTCAGACTACTTGCCCCTTGAGATACCACACCTACATGTCAGACAGCAGTGCATGGTGACCAGTGTGCCTGGAGCCATGCTGGCCTTACCGTTGCCATGCCCAGCCTGGCTGCAGATTTAGAGAGCAATGGTCCAGCTCTGGCAGACTGGTACCTTTGATGCAGATCTCAAGATATCTTTTTTCTGATAGCCCATGTCAATATCATGATCTATTCAGAGGCAGAATGCATGGCGATAAAGGGTGCTCTTTCAGTTTGACATCACTGAAATGACAATGACACTAAGTAGCTTGAAAATGTAGCCACTGAGCAATGACCCTGGCCTCTTTTAATTGCAAGTCAAGTGTGCTACCTATGCGTTATCACAGCTACAGGTGGCATTGTTATCAGATACACTAGTGAAGTATACCTGGTGAAAAAGAAAAGATCTGTGAAGATCATAATTTATGCTTGGAAAGCTGGCAGGACTTGGGCCTCCAAGTGATAAATATTTGACAGGAAATTCCAAAGGATTTTCTTCAGCATCCTCCTGTTACATTTAATTGCAACAACAGTCATGTCCGATTAAAATGCTTTTTGGGAAACTGCATAAAATTAAGTACAAATGGAAGCTCAGTACAGATATTAGGTACTCTCTCTTTGCAATACTCTCAGAAATGTTGTTGTTGTTGTTGTTGTTATTATTATTATTTCAGTTGTTATTGAGTGCTCTGTAATAGCCAGGGACTTTATTGTGATCCACCTATGAGCATGCCTAGAAAACCATAGGCATCTAACTCTGCTACTCTGCTGTGTTTATGAACATGAGCACTGGACTGAACTCAATGCCACATGCAGTTAGAACTGCCACCACTGAAATACAAATATAAAAAGCCTGGCATCCCTAAGAAATGTCTTCCACCAATATACAGCTTAATCGGTATGTGCACAATAGCCCCAGCAGGAGCCCTATAGTTGGTCCTTTCTAGTCCAATCTACTGCAGGTCACAGTGCAAGGTTGATGGCTGTCCCCTGGCACTTCATCCTCCCACACATGGCACAATGAACAGAGTCTTAGCTCTGCCTGCTGCAACGCTCTGGAGGTTGTATACCGATCTAATCCTGGGAGGTGAGGAAAGGAGAAAGACGAGGTTTCTATGCCAGCTGTTTGTCTGACACAGCTTATTTCCCCAGTGGAGCAAGAGAGAAGCAGAAGTCAAACAGAAATGTGACAATGAGTCACAGTCTGGTCCTTATTTTGTTGCTGAGAGATATGCAGCTACACATTTCCTCTTTCTCCAAGCAGATTATAAGACTGGCTAGCCTGAAGGCTATACACAGCTTGTCAGTGACAAAATCAAAATTAGCTTCTGGATTTCAGTCCTTTTCTCAGGCTATTTGATAACTATGAAAAGTTTTAAGATGTAAAACATTTCAAAAGGCAGATTTAACATGATCGGTATGCTTGAAGATTAATATACATGAAATTGATAATGTATGAGAAATAACACACAAGAACCAGAGGATAAAATCATAAAGAGTTTATGAGTGCAATGGCCAGAAGCTAACAGCAGGCTTCAGCAGGCAAAAGTTTAGCAAAGTCACATGATAGGCAGGAAGGAGTTTGGTACTTCTCACGGGAATTCATGAATTGCTGCTAGAGGTGCTAGTTCTGCTGACTACAAAAGGGGCCTGGGTGAATAAATTAGATTAGATGATTTATTTTGGTGGCTAAAGTCCCAGTCTTCAGTTATACTGTTTAAATCTTGGGTTAGGAGGTTGCTGTAGAATTTCTTCAAAGCAAATGATTTCATAATATGAAGGGATGTTTTCTTTTCTCCTTTTTCTGGCTTCAAATGTTGATAGGGAAGCAAATTGTATACCTTGATCCATTGGCATATGCCATTTCTGGCAACGATTTTTTGAAAGAGTCGGTCTGTTCATGTTCAAAAGTACCTGGTCAAGTCAATGGCCTAATTATCTAGATAGACAAAGTCAGAAAACCCAGGACTGAAGTAAGTCTTTGATGGGAACAGAAGCTGCAAATTCTCACTTAAATTCCTTGAAACTTGGATTCCCCTGTGCCTGCAGACTGGACACCTGGGCTGGTTATTTTGGCTTAACGGGTTCCCTCGAGGCTGGCCTGCATGTGCTCCCTTAGCCTGCAGATGTAAGCAAGCGCGAGGTAAAAGTTGTTAGCTTAAGTCTGAAGTTTAAAAATTTGTGGCCGTTATTACTCACAGCTGGTACAATATCTATGCATGTTCAGTTGGTATGGAGAAGCTATAACATATCATTAACTTATTCAGCACAGTTGAAAGAAAACTAGCTCTAGACAGCATTTTAAGACTCCCGTCTTAAAACAGGGTCTTAAAACTGCTCTTAAAGCAGAGGTTTAAGCTAGTGCATCATGATGCTAGCCCGTGATGAGTTAGAAGTGTGTGTGCACACAGTTAACGTGTTTACCTATTGTGTGCAAATAGCTGGATTGTAGGTCTGATCATTTATTCACTTTTTTTGAAAGAACCTTGGGCTCATAAGCATTTGGAACAGGTTTTTATGGTTACTTATGTAATAAGAAATGCACTTAAAGGCCTAGCAGTATTTTCAAAGTATTGACACAATTAGTTCCCACTGATTTCAAAATGAAATCTGTGCAACTGGTTAGATTCGTACAAGTGCCTTCAGGTACCTCCAGGTACCCAAAGCCTTGGAAAAAAATCTAGGCTATAAATGTTTTGAGTGTTTTTTTCCCATTGTGTCCAATGAAAACATTGAGTAAGCAGCTGATTCATGCTGCTTTTATGACAAAATTGAGCCTTCAAAATCTGAGCTTCACTCTGAAAAGCAGAAACTGATTTAGTTTAAAGCATGTTTCATAATGCAGCTCTGGCTTCAGTCCAGGATGAACTGAGGACAGAGAAACCGGAGTTAGCCTCTTTGAAGCAGGTCAGCTGCTTGCAGAAATGAAGAAGCTTTCCTTTTCTTTTTGATGCTAACATTGGCTGGTTTCTGCTTTGTTTAAGCAGATTGAACTGGTGGAAATGTTCATTTTACCAGCTTAAATGACTTTTAAAGCAGCAGAGGGTGGATTGTTTTAAATTAAAATGATTGATTGAAAAAACTTTTAAATCACCAATTTTAATCATGATTTAAATCAGCAGACAAGAAACCTGGATTTCAAAACAGCAGTTTTAATCACATTTTTGCATATGTAGACTAGGAAAAGAGAATAGAAAAGAGAAATTGATTTCTATTGGCTGATGAGAAGTGTCATGACTGATGACTGAATATAGTCTTTTTTTCTAAAATTGTGCCTTTTACTCCTAGGGAGAAAGATATCCTAAATGTGTATCTATTAAGCTAGTCTATAGTTCAGTAACCGTTTATCTAGATTCTTAATCTTTACATATTTTTTTTGTATGATGGAAAACGATAAGTGGTGCATTTCTCTTTTACTAGATAATGATTTTATTTTTACTTGTGACTTCTGTCAAGCTTCATTAGGATGGAAATTGGAATTCAATTGAAATGGTACATAACCAGCATTTTAAAATTGTTTATTTGTGTACTATAAATGTACTGGATATACAGCAAAAGTTCATTTTAGATAGAGCATGTTTTGATAAGCTTAGTGATTTATTAAACAAATAGTACTATTTGTAGTTTAGTTTCTGGCCACTGCATCCTACAAGAACATATAACTGATAGAGCTCATTTTCTTTCGCATAATGTTTATTCAAAGATTAAAGAAAGAAAACTTATTTTCTTTTTTTTTAAACCCTAATTACTTCCTGACATAGAATAAGATAGCAATTGAGTTCAAATAGTAGAATTAATTGAAATGAAGAAAATATTTTCTGCGCTTGCAAAGAGCTTATATTGTCAAAAACTGGCTAGCTTAATTTGACTCCATCTGCCTAGCAAGTGATTTCCAATTGCTTAGTGATTTAATTAGCTTTCTTCACAACTTTAATGGCTTGATCATAGCTTTTTGTTTAAATGAAAGTGATTTTAATAGATGGTACTATAAAAATGTAGTCCTTAGCACAAGTTTTCGTAATTTCATATTTAATTTTAAAAAGATGTGTTTGTAAAAGTATTTAAAGAAAACCTCACTTTGTGATTTGATAAGCACCAACAATTTTATTCCATGCCATCTCCCAGTGCAGCATCATTTGATGGGGGCTTATAAAGGAGAAATATCGAAGATTAATATTGAAATGTCTTCAGTAGTTGGAGTGTATAGATGGCTGTAAAACAGCACCAATGATTACATATTTAAAAGGCTTGCACAGTGCTTTACACTAATTTAAAATCAATTCAGCAATGTGGTCAAAGAAAACTTTACAGAGGAATACAGGCTTAATATTCTTCATGCTGTTCTGCTAACAGATCAGACTGACGACAGGGAACATGAAGTAGATGAGTGGATCTGAACTGTAAAGTCATTGCATATAAAGACTTAAAACTATGGCCAACTAGTTATATTGCTTATCCATTTGATCTCTCTGTCATGTTCTCTTTGCAGGTTTAAACATTTTTATTAGAAATTATGATTATTTCATGTTTTGATCTTAGCCTAGTGTCTTTATGTAGATATTACTTTGATGCATTGAGACATGACCATTCAGACTTTAGATCTCTGAATTGGAGTATATTTAAGCAGTGTGTGGTCAAAAGGGTCAAAATATTTAGGGTCTAGGTTTCTTGCTGATATTTACCTATAGCAGAGTTAATTTATGTATGTAAGTTTGTTAGGGGAATTATAAAGCAAATACTTGGCTACCAAATATTTGACTAGCAGTAGAGAGAGAGGTATTGACAGTTAGCAACAGATACACCAAATGACACTGCCAATGTGTCTCGTTCTTTTTTTCATACTCTCTGATACATTTGCTGCTCTATACTACAGTTTTCTCTTCTCTTTTTCTCTTCTCCTCCCTCTTTCAAGATCTAAGATAATACTGCAGTTCAGTAGGCAGGATATGTAACTCTGGTCCCTTCCCTAAGAGCAAAATATAATCAGAAGAACATAGTGAAACACAGAGTAAGCAATTGCATTGCTCTTCAGACTCATTAGATTTGAGGGAAAGAGATGAGCTAATGTAGGGGCTTGTGTAGGATAGAGGAGGCTAAATAAAAAAGCTTTAAGAGAGGATACTGATTTTTTTTTCACCCAAAATTGTCTCATATGCTAAAACTCAGCTATGTGACAATTTCAGTCAAATGAGTTCAGTTGCTTGAATTTATGGTCAGTGCTGGGTTTTGCCCTTAGAAATCAGGATGAAAGAGTCTTCATTTAAAGTCCTGAATAAGCCTCACTTCACTGCTGTGGTTGATTTGGGCTTTTTATAGAATCAGTTCTACAGCGCAGTATGAATTTGTTTCTGGCCTGAAAGTTCTGCTTAGTGCCATATGAAAGCATTTTCCATAAGGAAGGAAAATACAAAATGCAAGGCATAGAAAAAATTTCTCACTGGAGAAGTCTCCTCTTTCTATCTTCAAATATGGTTTTAAAAAATCCTTTACAAATATGTAATGAGTAAAGACCTGCTACTCCCTGTACATGCTTGTGTTCTCACAACTTCAAAAGTATATCTGTACCTTTGCCTGGAGTCAAATTGTCAAAGGCACAATGAATCTAAGCCTTTGTAGGCTCCTTTGGTATGTAAATGAGCTTTTTCTTTTCTATATTCCATTATGTAGATATAAGTTGTGGTTCTTTGTGCATGTCAGGAAGGCTAAATCTTGTTTCAATCTTTGCTAAGAGGTTATTCACAATTGACACAATTACCATGAATATAGTTTTCTGGTAACTATTTTACTGTTTTTATAGACATAATTTAATATAGCTAGTCAAATGTTAAGGTCTTCATTTTGCTTGGACCTTTTCCTCCCATAAAAGTAGGACCTTAATTTTGGCTTCAGATCCAGCAGTGTAACTGCTACTGAAGTCAACTGAAGAGGTAGATGAGCGTATCTGATACAGGATAGAACTTAGCAACCCAAAGAGGCAATGTTACACATGTATGATACAATTTAGGATATATACTTTTCATAGCTACCTGAATTTTTAAACTGTGACTGTATGGTTAAATTAGCATAATTTCAATTGCATTTCTTTTTTAAGAATTTCTTTCAATTCCTCTTCTTCCTAGAGATTTTATTGCATCATAATTCAAGATAAGGGTAAAAACTGTGAGCATTCCACAGCGAGATATACAAAGTTAGATTCACCCCTTTAGATATACCACTACCTTCACTTAATAGTAATCATAGCAAAAAACAAAACAAAACAAAACAAAACAAAACAAAAACAAACAATTAGCTTAACAGGATTCATCAAGATTTTTTTTTTTTACTCTGTAAATACATTTAATAAGGTTATCACTTTACTAAGAGGTGGAGCAGCTCATAAGTACAGGCATTTGTTTTGCAACTAGAGTAGCCCTGTTATCAGACTCCCAAACAGAATTAAGTGAGATATGCACTGTCAGCTATACATTTATCCTAAAATGCACGCCTTGTTCTAGACACTGTAATGCTTTTATTGATTACATAAAAGCTACCTGAAATGCTCTGAAGAATGTAATGTGTTTTATTGTACTGTTAGTAAATCAGATGAAGTGACGAATTTCCAGATCACTAACAGCCAACAACTCTTCTTTCCCAGTCTGGTCTCCCTCTCCCTCCACCTTCCAAAAAATAGTACACTAGGGTCCTCTGCATGGAGACGTACCACCATACCTATTCCCTGGCTTTATCTGAAGTCAGAAATTGATAGATATTATAGTACACCTTTATTATATTTGGCTTGCATGTTGCTTGTAAACTAGAGTCTTCCAGTGAATTCTTGTTGTTTCTGTTAACGATTTATAAAGAAATAATTTAAGAAAGATTAGGAGGGAAACTTTACTAGATGGGTGTTATGCTGGGAAGGAGGGACCTTATCAGTTTTGAAAATCATGTAGAAACTGCTACAAATATAGAGGCACACAGTTTCAGGAAATTCTTTCTGCTTTGCGAGGGCAGCTACAAATATCGATGAGGCTTGAGCACATACTTAAAATTAAATGTGAATTAAATGTGTATAGGCATATACCAGTGGAGTTGGGGAAAGTATGCAATTTTGCCTGAGTTAATGAATTAAGATGATTTCAGTTATACAGGCAAAGCAATCATAGGGGTTAGGTTTTTCTCAAAAACTAATTAGTGGGAAGTTTCTTTTAAAATACATTTGCCATAGTTTCATTTGTTACCCAGTATAGGCTAATGCATTTCACACTGAGAAGTGCTAAAGGCATTCTTAAAGAAAAGATACAAATGACTAAGTTAGTTTTACAACACAGTTGCTATCCACTCTTCAGTGTTTCATGCTAAATGCAGAAAAACAGAAATAATGTTGCTCTGCAAAAGGCTGACAGAACTATAATGCGGTATTGGACCTATTTTTCTTAGATATTTACTGTGGTTCTGCATAGAGATTGGAACTGCGTTGAACTAATCACTTCATGTAATAAGAAATGATCTCTACTTAGATTCTCCAGATAATATTGACTTGTTAAGGTTCTCACTTTCCTTAACATTTTAGAGAATAAAAACATTGTGGTAACAATTTTAAACTTTAATATTCTATTAAAGCAAACAGTGAACTATATAACTCTCTAGCAGTGAATACCTAAATTCTTGAGATTATTTCTAATGAATATCAGTGCTTTTTAGTATTTAGTAGCTTTTATATAAGTCATGTGTTAAATTTTCTGCTTGCTCACTGAATGCTTTTACATGTGTCCTTGAAATGAGAAGTAAAGTTATTACCATTTTGTTAGAGATAGCCAGATCTGGTGTACTTTAGGACTGCAGGGCTTTCTCACTACCCACCCACTACAGCCATTCATGGTGAGCTCTGAGGTTCTGGAGATCCCTCTGGTCCCAGCCTGCTAGATGGGCGCTGCGGCCCCATGTCCAGCAAGTAGGCACTGGTGCTCAGATCTCCCACCCTGCTCATCTGTCCCTCCAACCTGTGCAACTATGCACAAAGCACTTAGCAATTAGGGTTTAAATAAGACTATAGGATAAGCCGTATTGATCAAGAGCTGGACTCAGTCAGACAAATGCTCTGGACAACCACCTGTTTACATGCAATCAGTCCTTCATCCCATTTTCCCACTGTTTTCCCAGACTTGTTCCTCCCCAATCCATTGTGATCCCTCCCTTTCCCCATCTTTGATCCTTCCCCTAATCATCCCATCTCTAACAATAAGAGAATTAGATTTAAAAGATTTTTTAGTCCTTCTGTCTGAAATCATTCCTACTCCGAGCGGGAAAGGTACCAATAGGCTCTTCTCTGTTCTAATTTTGATTTTGATTCTTTTCTCAAGTCTCAGAAATCCTGATATTCTATTTTTTTCCATTGCTGAAATTGTTCATCTTTAATGAGTTTTAATATCATGGCTTCAGATCCTGGAAGACATATGCCTAAATTTAAAGGTAGACATATATCTGCAGGATAAGGCTCACAGTTTTTTCATAATGTGTTCTATGCTGTGATATTGCAAACATTATGCAAAATTCCGGTTAACTCATGTCCGCTCCTCTCTCTATAACCTTGAGCTACTGCAAGAGATATCGAAGGCTTCATTTTATGTTAATTTGCAAATGTCATCAGGCTGTGATCATTTTTTCCCTGTACCTGCAGACTCAACCCCTTTCCCCTTTATTCCTTCAGTAAGCTGTTTAAATTTTCTTGGCATTTCTCAAAGGCAAACACAATGTTGACTTCCAGATGTTCCTTCTTTCCTTGGAAATGCCCAGATAGACGTACATGGATTGCATCTTCTCCTGAAAATAGATGCACATCAGTTCCATTGGAGTAATTCCAGTGTCACCCATATTCCAGTGGAGGAAACAACTGTTTTCCAGGAGAAATTATTTAACTAGCAATGAGAAATACCTTGTAATTACATTATATGTCTGTTTTTTTAGCCCAGCAATCTTTGTTTCAGGCATTTCCTCCTCTCCTTCTCCTGTGCTTGTGCAAATAAACTGCTTATGAATGAACAGGACGTTAGACCTTTCCTCTTGCCCTGAAGGGACCGTGCAAAAAAATTGTACAGAAGTCTGAATTCCTAGTCATGTAGCTACACAGAGCACAACCAAATGGTCATGATTCGTATTATGTTACAATATTAAGAGTTAGAAAGGGACAGTGAAATAAATCTTGTACTAGAAAATCCCTAGAAAATTCCCTCCCTCCTAGATCCTCTTCCTACCCTGCACTGCTCATTTTTCTCATATACCTGGTGAACAGTCTGTAGTCCTCTATGTAATGTGGAGATCAATCTCTAAACTGAAGAAACAGGGATATTTTTCTTTTGCATAGGAAGAGGTATCAAAGATTAAGTTAAAACAAAAATGTGCAATGCGTGTTTAAAAAAAAAATGGAGTGGTCATAAAAACCTGCAAAGTCCTAGCTGCACACTATGTTCCTCTTTTTCCTCTCAGTTCAGGTCTTTTAACATGAGCAATTCCAAAGACATGCCTTTTATTTTAGCATATTTTTTATCTAAGTGAATATTATTAAAACATGAGATACAATGTTAATACAGTTTTAAGTAGAATATACTGTATATTCTGCAGATATAGAGATTGTGGTGTTAAAGACTTCGTGAAGAATTGCACCCTATCTTAAAGTTTCAAATTTTGAAGAATGTTATTGCAAAAGCTTCAGCAAGAATTTTTTTTAAAAGTATAATTTACAATGTCGCCTGAATAGTTTCTGCACTAAACAATATTTTTCAGCTATCCCTAAAGAATATACAAGTGAAAACAATCTTCCCATAGATTCACTAGTTGTAGTGTCAATGAAACCTCAGCTAATGTGTTCATGCTTTTACAGGATATGTGCTCTACACTCATATTCTTGAATATATTGTTCCACCTTTTGCTCTGTATAAGTCCTATTTTTATTCTACTCTTTGCATTTATTTCCTGTAAACCCTTTTACATACATGCACTCACTGAATAGGTCAAGTCAATACCTTTGAAATCACTGTTGTCTCCATTATTAGTACAGTCTTTGTTATCTTTAAGTTTTTGTTAGGAACTGTTTTATCCTGTCTAATTGAATAACTTTAAGTCTTTGAAATGGTAGATACACTTATTTAGGTACTTAATGAATGTTGCCTACATGGAGTGTGCTAAATCTATGAATTTTGTTTCGGAAAGGATTCCCTTGTTTTCAACTGCAGTCAGGACTTTTTTTATCTTTGCTTTCAGTCCTTCTCTTCTTTTATGCCTTTCATTCTCTTAATTGGAAGGATCAAACTTTTCTGCTGCTTTACTAGTAGAAATATTACCTTTTATTTTCACAGCGGTTGGAGAGAATATATCCAGTGGTTTTGAGTAAAACTAGAACTACAGTAGTCTCTCATCTACTGAAAAAGACCACATGTTCTATGAGAAAGGACATATATTTTTAGTTCCTTGCCAGAACAGTAAGCTGCTAACTTAAGGCTGCAGAAACATTTACCTTGTTTTGTGCTTTCAACTTGTTTACTGCTATCGCAATCACAGAATCACAGAATTTTTGAGGTTGGAAGGGACCTGTGGAAATCGTTTAGTCCAATCCAACTGCCCAAGCAGGGTCACCTAGAGCATGTTGCCAGGGAAAATAAGAAAATCATAAGTTATTGTACTCTTCATTGATTTTATAACCAGCATTTCATCAACACTTTTTGGACATGAATGTGAATAATATGAATTGCCCAGCTCACACACTGTTAATTTTCAGGGGATCACTTATGCAAATATCATTTTCATGGCTTGCAGTCTTCCTCTCTTCCCTTCCAAATGTATCACCTGAATTTAATTTATATGAATGTTACCTGCCCAAAATTTCTACTACATTAGTCTGCAAGTTCGTCAGCACTCTAACTCTTTTTATCTATACTTCTTGCTGCAGAAAAGTAGCACCTGACTAAAGGTGATGCTAATTGCAGCACATTGTGAATTGAGGTGTCAGCTGGGACAGAAATGTACTGTACATAACACAAATCCTGACAATTTTTTTCTATGACACAGAGATCTTAGACTTTTCTTATACTTCCAGACCTCACATAGCAACATTTTCAGCAACTGATCACAACACAGGTGATTTTTTTCTTCACCAAGAGTCAACAATGGCAAAGGTGTGTAATGTTCTCAGCAAAAAGCATATGCTGCTCCACATGAATCAAGGAACATTTTCCTGTCCAAAAAGGACAAAGACAAGACACAATGTAGATGGTATTATGAGACAAAAGCTTCATGGGCAAATATAAAAATGATGACTATTGATGTGTCCTCTGATCATTCCCATTTGAAGGAAAGCAGTTGTGACCTCTGAAGCCCTCAGTGGTCACTGGCATTCCCATGCTTTTCCTTGATGTAAAATCACTGAGGAGGGAGTTATTCCATTATTTTTCTAGTCAATCAAAGCCCAAATGAGGCCCAGCTGTTTAACAGGATGGTCTTCTAAGTCTACTTCATATAGTGGTTTGCTAGGGACCAGCACCTCATGAAGTGAATACCCAAGGGACTCTGTCAGATTGTAGTCAAGCAAGCCTGAGCTTTTCTGGATACAGAGGAAAAAAAAAAGTCTAACCTGTACCTGCCCACTTGGTGAAGAGGGAAGAATTCCAGCTCTCTTCCTCAACAGATGTCTAGTGAAGGTCCCTTAAAACCTAATAATAACACTCCTGCCCTAATCAACAGAAATGGTGGGATGGAGCTGTTGATCTGGACTTACAAAGAGATTTGGTTGAAAATAAGACTGATGTCTTATGCAAGTCTTATTTGGCTGCTTGGGTGGTGTGAACCTTTCCTCACAGTCCTTAATGGTGGAAGAACCTTAAAAGCTTTTTTCCAGAAGCCTGTCAAAACCCTTGGATGCTACGAAGCATGTGACGATAGTTCTTTAAAAATATTATCCAAAACAATTTCATTCATGCCTCCTATGTGGCACCTGGTATAAGAATTAAATAAAGCACTATATAAAAAAAAATGCCAAAAAGTGGTGAAAATTCTGTGTTCTAGTTAATTTTCAAATCCCCATTTCTTCCTTGCTGTGCCAATTTCTGTTACAAAAAATAGGTGATGAAGGCACATTTAACTCATTGCCATATTTGATATATTTTTTAACTTATCATGGAATTTTCTCCTTGTAGTAGTGTTTGCTTTGTGTTTTTATTTTAGTTCTAGCCACAATAGGGTTAAGTTATGACAACTGTGGTACAATGTCTTATGGTCTACTTCTATCTTAGTATTTTACACTGTGGATATAATACATTATTAGTTATTCAGTTATTTTATATATTCTTTGTGGCTATTCTTATCTTTCACCATAATACTTTAATAGTGTTCTGAATGTATTATACCTTTGTGGGGATGAATTGTGTTAGTGAGTGAAAGATAATCAGTTATGCGACCATAAGAATATAGTCAATGTAAGCTATAAGGCTGAAATATAGACTGTAATTTGAATGTTCATCTTCAATACATGTGAAAGTATGCATTTTTTATTTATTAGCACTTACCTAATTACAGCTGAAGCTGCACTCTATTTGTATAATAGAAAAGGAAATTAATACAGAAAGGTTAGATGATGAATAGTCCCTTGACCAGAATATAACAGGCTGCAAAATTTTGCAAAGATGTATACAGAATCACTAAGTAGGTTTTGAAAGCTTTCTTGAAAATTTAGAGAGGACTATCAGCTTCTACATCTGCAGAGGACATTTCTATCTCTTTTCATTTTACTGGCAAAGATATGACTTGAGACTGCTATATTAATATTAAAGAATCTTCAGAGAACTGCTTGAAAGTTTCCTGAAAACTAAGAAAGTAACAGTGGCTTTGATATTCTTAAAATATGAGATGGAAGAGCTTAAAGAAATTTTATACCCATGCTGAATGCATGGGGATACAAATGGCTTGAAAAGACGGGCGAAGAAGACAAACAATTGCCCTGAGAAGAAATCTGTGATATATTCTGCTTAAACATTATAGAGCGTGTGCAGAGGTGCAATGAGCCAGTTGTCAGAACAGGAGACCGGGGTTCAATTCTGCTCCGTGCCAAACTATCAATATGAGTTTCATTCATCACTTAATCTCTTCATCATTTCCTTTCTTTCAAACAAAAACAGTGGTATGGCCTTACATCACAGTGTGGCCTGTGGGGAGCATAAACATTGGAAGACTAGGGGCCACCAAATCCAGGTTTGGATCTGTAAAAAATGCCCAAAGTAGAATTGCACATTTTGAATATGACCTGAGATATGCAGAAGTTTATTAAACAGGGAAACACTGTGCCTATATGGAACATGTTTGCATACCACCAGAAGATTTGTGAATAAAGCTCATGCAATTTGGGAGTTAATACTAGGCTGAAAAATGTCTGTCTTTCAGCTGTTGTTTCTATTTCATTGACACAGCCCATGCTTTATCAAGGAAGAAAAGGGTATCTCTGTTAGGGAAAGGAGAGTGGGATGAGACTGAGACAAATGTACATAAATATTGTTTTCAGTCATCATGGCTGAACTTCAGGTATACATGTGCAACTTTGTCCTGCATCATGAGAGTTAGGGAGTCAAGCACAAAAGAAGTGCTCAGCTAAGACTGATGCAAAATACCAGTAACCTTACGGGATAACTTGCAGAAGTCCCACAAGTGCCTGATCCCTGCACTAAGTGCTCAGGCCAGGAGGAAACTTTGTAGCCCCTGCTGTTTCTGTGGGCTAGGAACACTGGATCTCCTAGTATGTACATCTGCTGTTGCAGAGAAGCTGAGATGTTACAGCTTGAAGATGACAGTGGAATGGCTTTGCAATAACTTTGTGCATGTCTATAGCAGATGCTAAAGAATATGTGCGTTAGAATCCATGGAAGGAAACGAGGAAACTCTCATTCCAACCAGGTCAAAATTTTCCCGTGGTGTAGCTCACCTTCTGTTCCAGTCAGTAATATCAAAATAGAGGGACAGCCTTCAGATGGAGAAACAGGCCTTTTCCCTCAGAATAAAATCTTTTAACTATGCATTGAAGTGAGACTTTAATATTGTGAATTTGGACTGATTATGTCATTAAAAAAGTGAAAAGGTTTTCCTCTGTTCTAAAACGTATCATTTGGATTTGAGGACTGCTCTGCTGAAATCTGCTTAGATTCTGTTTATTCTTCCATGACCAAATAAGATGAAACACTGTTTTGCCTCAGTGGCTAACATTTTAATGCAGACACTGGCATTGAGAGAGGCTATGACCTTCAGAAAGATTCATGTTCCAAAAAATGTAAGTAAATGGATGCCTTGTCTGTGAACAGGACAGCATTGCTACTGAGAGGTTGTCATTTCTGTGCTAGTGCTGATTACACATATGCATTGGGAGTGAATTAAAATTAATGGTCATTTTATAACATTCTTTGCTCTGCACAAGCATGTATAGGTTTAATTTGTTTTCTAAAATTTGGAATCTAGCATTATTGGAATAATTTCATGAACATATCTTACAGTAGACATTATTTTTTATTTCATGTACTTTACAAGCACACAGGCTTATCATTAATGCATTCTCCCTGTTTTGAGTTATATACTTAGGATCTTAATGCAAGCAGGATGAAAAGATATTTTAGAAGTAGCTTATGTAGATAGATATAAAAAAAATCATCTTCTATTTTAGATATCTTTGAATTCAAAGAAGATTTTTATTTTATCTGTCACTGAATAAGTTTAAAGAATTGTTAGGCTATTAGTAAACCTTTCAGATGAATCATTTTCAAGATTAAGATGTCATTTCTCTGAGTCACTTGACAATTAAACTATGGATCATAATCTTTTTTTCCTTTCCAAGGCCAGAGTCCTTGGAAAACATCCTCCACAGCTATCATAGCTTTGATATGGATAAATACTTACATTTTCAAGGAGGTAGGGAAAAAGCCATTGTTTACTTTTTATGATTCAGCAAGATGATAACACTGAAAAAAATATAGATAGAATCACAGTGTTAGGAAAATTTTATATACTATCCTTCATGATTTTGTGTTAGTGAAAAAATATTGCTTTAAAATTTTGTCATTATTACTTTATGTGGAAACCATTAATATGGAATGTTGTGACATATAGTTAGAAAGAAAAAAGCATTCATTTAGGGTTTGGATTTACTCTGACAGGTGGAAAAATAAGTTAGTTAGAATCTATTCTATGAAACAGTCAAATAAATTAATCATTTGGTAATTCTGCCAACTAATGCCAGAAAAATATCTTCTATAAAATCAAAAGGAAACCTCTCTTGTCCTGTAAATCAAAAAAAGTTGTATAACACCATTACTATAGACCAGCAAAGACTAAGCAAAGAAAATAACCAATGCCCAGACAATAACACTGATATTATACAAGAAATGTATTTATTTTTAGTAACCTTGCACCTCTTGGTACCTTCTGTGCATATTTCCATGTCTACCATACAGCTTACATCACACTTCAAGTTAGACTTGATTTAGAAATTGGAACTCAGCTATTTTTTTAAAATAAAACAAATAACTTTTTAAATTCACCCATCAAAATGTTATTTTTCATGCGCTCTTTTTTGCAACCAAAAGTTGCAACCCCTGAAAGCTGAATTTGGAATCCATAGTTTCTTCAGATGGATAGTAGCAAATAGATATGGAACTGTACCTATCTATTAATATCTCTTACTCCAAACTGCCCAGTACCTTAGTACAGAACAATCTTATTGTTACTAGGCTCAGTCTGAGACATGTGGGACACAGGGAACATTTCAAATTCCATTTTATGTGTCACGTGGATATGTCACCTCCTGGTAAGGAATAGTTCTATGAATCATTATAGAAAACTGCTCCATTTCTGGAGCTGAATAATGTAACCAGGTAACCATTTCTTGGCATTTATCACTGGGATAAAATAGAGACCACCCTAAATCTATTTGGTCAGTTGAGGACTTATTATTTTATCTCATTTCATCTGCAGAGATCTGAAGATCTGTGCTGGAAGGGTAAATTGCAGGTTAGTGGTTAATCTCATGCCTCTAATAATAGGTAAAATTGGATGAGGTGGTTTTGGGGGCCTGATTTCCAGGTGACAGAAGCAAGTGTCCCTAAATCAGTCTTCAGAGTATTCATTGTGCTGTTGAGGAACCATTTTGGGTTGGTTTGTTCAGAATGTGGTGGTGTGGAAATTAGCAATACTGGAAGTCCGCAGGGTTTACATACAGGTGTAAGACAGACTATTTAACAGGCTCACTTGCTGATAATTTACTTGTGGATGAAAGCCAGGTGACTACAACAATTTCTAAAATCTGTTCATAGTCTTGTTCTGCTGACAGGCATCGATTTGGAGGAAGGATGCAGAGAATGGATACAACTACTGCTGCGTTTTTGTTTTTCATTACATAATTTTCAAGGAATCCTAAATGTTCATGCTTTTCCTTCTTTTCGGTGTATAGACAAGATGCCGTAAAAATATCTGCATAGAGAGAAAAGAAAATGAGATAATTCACACTCTGTGCTGGTATATGGATAATATGCAGTGACCTCTTTTTCATGAAATTTGAACTGGCAAGTATTTCGCACTTCCCAAAACTTGGCCAGGGTATAGTCCTGAATATGACAGATTAAGACATAATTAGTTGATGGTAGCTGGTTCAGGAATGACTGAAAATAATGGAGGGCACAGTGACTTTTCCTGCTTGTTGCAAGGTTTTGCTACTCGGAATGGATCTCCATATTCTCAAAAACATATCCCATCTTTGGCCAGAAGGCTTAACACTTATTTGAAATAAACTTCTCTTCTCAGACATGAGTGTCTGGCATCAGCTACCTTTCAAACAATCTTTGTAAGGTAGTGTAAAGACTTCCCAGCACTTGAGAATCGCAAAACACATTTTGCATGACAGACAGACCATGAATATGCTACCGTACCATCTATAAAGATCAACTGCCCTCACTGCGACAGCATATCCTCTGTGTCCCAGCTTCCCATAGAGGTCACGCCTATTTCCAGCCTGTTGAGACATATAATTTTAGTCCTAGCTCCAATGTCATGTTAGACTGGAATAAAAGAAATCAGCAAATCATCTTACTAATCATTCCTAGACACACACATTTGGGAGACAGTGGTAGTTCCACCAGGGGAAACACAGATCTGAAATTTTCTTTCCAGAGTTTCTTTACATTGGTATGCTTGCCTGAAGTGAAGACAGAGGTATTTTTAACTTACTCTCTATTGTAGTGACTTTCAATATTTATTATGACTACTATTATTTTATATATGGGGGCAGATTTGTTTTTCCAAAACAGAAAAAGTCTGGTTTTCTTCTAATCCATTATGAAGGTTTCAGGAATTTATAGTTGAGTTCCCAAAAACAAATTAATAACAAAAGGAATGCATACAGTGCTCTTGCTTCAGAAGGTTTCATGCTATTTAAAGATAAATGGCAACCATTTTCCTCCAACCTTCATTCTGACATTTTAAAAGATAAGATGTACCTCTCAGTTTATATCGACTCACAAATACATCCAAATATCCCTTTGGCATCTCTTTCAGAAATGTCAGATTTCTAAGATGAACAGGAAAGTAAAAATTCTTTTTACTGTTTCAGAACACCGATTTGTTTCCAAAGAAGGGAGGTATTACGACAGATCAATAAAAAAAATTCAGGTGTGGACTTGAACAAATAATGGATTTTTCAGTGTGCTGATAATTTAGTGTTTTATGTTGAGAATTCAATAAAACTCCTGTCTCATCTACATACGGAGGAATTGGAAATTAAACATATAATTTTTGAACAATCTTAGCATTTTTTAAAAGAAAACATGGAAGACATGCCAAACTGAAGAGTCACTTCAAATCGAAAAATCTAATGTCCAACTGCAAGAACATCAAAAGGTGAAGTCTGCTGCCTTTTGAAAAGGGAGGAGCAGCTCGTTGTCCCTTTGCTGTGCTTTGCTGTTAGTTTAACATGTGCAGTAAATGACACTTTTCTTATTCAGTATCAACTCTACTACCTGCAGTTTTGATTTTATAGAAGTAGTTTATTCTGTTTTGATTATTGTTAACACTGCTGGTCTTCTGAGTTCTCAAGAAATTACTACACAAAGTGATACAGCTGTAAGTAAAATGATCTATAAAATTTCCCAATAAAATCTGCTATCTTTTAAACCTGGTCTTTAGGACTTTCCTTACATTTCTTTCTGCAGTCATTTCAGGTGTGAACTTTTGTGGACAGTCTCACAACACCGTCTCAGTCATGTAAGACTATTTCAGCAGGACTAACAACACAGAGGACCTTTGAACTACTAACTGCTAATCCTTCTGTGACTGTTGAATAATCAGAATCATGTAAAAGCTCTTTGAAATATATATGCACACAAGAAACAACCAGAGATAGAAGGTTAAACGTCATATAGGTATAATGGTCTTTTAAGTGAATTCAGAATAAAGTTAAGGCATTTTTTACACTTCTTCACAAGCTACGTGTAACAATTTTTCCTCCACTTAATTTGAAGTAGGTTGTAATTCAACATTTTTTCTCTGCCACATTTTTCAGTAGTGAAATAAGGTGGCAGTTTAAGAAATTATCAAACAGCACTCTACTAGACTATGGAATTCAAACACGTAAAGAAGAATGGAAATTTGGCTCCAGATCACTGAAGTCCAGCTTTTCAAGTGATTTAGAACCCATCTCATATGGATTTTCAGTGGTATGTGGGCTCCTAAATCATAAAGACATCTGCTGATCTAACTGCTTTCCCTGAAGTCAAAGGTCAGAATTCTACCGACTGAGAGAGAATTCACTTATTTTACCGCTGACCATATTTAAAACACAGTGTAAGCGAGTCTGACTGAAAATGTTTTCAACTTCCCTGCTTGGCATTCTCAGATTGTTTCCAGACACATATACAAATAGGTAAAATTCCTCTTTTTCAAACGTAATTGATCTAATACTGAAGTTCATACCTTGGCCCAGCCCACAACACTAATATCTAATTTTATTATTTCCTCAATGGGATCCAAAGGTCCATTCTCAAAAGTACAGATGCTGTATATTAGTTTCTGAAAGGTCTTTTTTTTTATGGGGGGAGGGGGATGGAGGGGTTGTTTGACAAGATTTTTATTCCCCCTTCTCCCTGCAGGGGTGATCTGTCTGGGGCAGAGAGCACTTTTCTCAGTGATATACCCCTATTGCCCCTTCATAATCTTCTGAAGAGCTTTTTTTTTTTTTTTTTTTCCTCCTCAGTCCTACTTGTAGCAAATTTAATTTTCTGACTGTATAAGACTTCCACACTGTCTGATTCCATACTCCGAGCTTTCCTGGACAAACCATCCTTCATTGCTACTACTTGAATTTTTCCTTCTTGATCAAGAAAGCCCCCTTGGGGATGAAGCCCAGACTGCCCTCATGTGATTCAGACTCCAAGCACACAACAGTGGTCCAAATCCAGCATTTGAATTCACATGACAAGAAGCTAAATACATATGCCAGCTTGTTGTATGACATGCCCCCATTCTCTTACATTCACCAAAATATTTTTAAAGGGGTCTTTGTAGCTCTCCTCAGAAGAAAACAAAATCAGAGATGTGGGTTCAAAAAATTGTAGCTAGCTGGAAAATGTGAGTCTTGATATTCTTTGAGTGAGATAAACTGCTCTGTTTCAAGTGTTTAAATATTTCAGAAAGTGATTTATACTGGGTGTACAATGTATTACATAAGAACTAGCAAAATATAATATGAAACTTATTTAAAAAACATTAGAGCTTAGCTTCTGAATTTTCCATATTTCTTTTACAGAGAGACTAGCACTTCACAGCAGGTTTTGAAAAATCGTTCCATGTGGAAAAAAGACCTTCCAATACATTTTATATTTCTCCTTCTTATTATAAAAAGCATTTGCATAAAAATAGTAGATTTGTTTCTTAAAAGTTTGTTTTCTCTTGCTGTTCCCTCTCATTTAAAATCATCATAATCCTCACAATAGATTGATGTGGAAATGGTTGTAATATCACAAAGGAAGAATTAGGACTCCAAATAAGATATAAGCAGCAGGTTTTCCTGAATTCCTTAAAGCAAAAAGATCCTGTTTCCATACAGGTGACTTTACAAATACAGAGCAACAAAGAAGCAAAAACAGAAATAAAATAATAATAATGTTTAAAAATAGATTTTTGTTGAACTTTTTGATGTCATCTTACAATTTGGCCTGTTACTCATATTGAACAGTAGGTATCCTATCCTAAGAATATCTTCTTTGAAGTCAGCAGGCATACTTTAAAATTATGGCATTTACTTGATGAAAATTAGGGCATCATGAACATGAGAAGAGCCAACATGTGTCAGATGACAGGTCCAGATAATACATTATGTTGTCTTCCTTAGTGGCCGCTGGTTGATGCTGAGAGAAAGGTATAAGTTCAAGCATAAAATGAGTACTCTCAACTTATCCAGAATAATTGCCCAGTGTTTAGGGATATGTAATAAAGGGAATTGCTGAGCCAGAAATTAAGTCTTTGCATTTAAAAATCCTGAAAGGACTTTTTTTTCCAGGTATTTGCCCAGTTCCTATTGTAATCTGGCCATAAATTATTGGTAAATTCATATTCTCTTCATACAGGTTTTTCTACATTAGTATTAGTTAAATAATTATTTTCTTCAGGGAAACTTTATCTTTTCCACATCGCCCACCATATCCTCAGAAATAGATATTACCATAATCCCCCAATGTACATCACACCTTAGAATGCAGCATTAATAATAATTTTTTATTATTATTATTATTTACTGTTACTATATGAAGTATCCATTTTCTTTGAACTAGATAATGAAATGGCTTGATAGGATGTAACTTTTATTCTACAAACTTCCCATTGAAATTGATGTGATCAAAAGATCAGTGTACATAATTTCTTGGAGTATGAATCAAGATGATTAATACAATTTACTTTTTAAAAATATCACACACTCTCTATTGATCAAAAATAAAACCAATACAGATATAATAACAGAAAAGGAAATTAAAAGTACACAGCACCATATGTAATTATAACTGCCTTTTCTGAATTCAATTGTTCAGTCAATTTTCATGCACCATCCTCTCCATATTCTATAATCTCTATTCCATTTCTTTTGTCATGTAGAATTGATTGCTGCATAATTTCAAAGCCTATTTTCCACATTTCATAAAGAATATTAGATTTTTATAACTATCAGTTACCAATAAATCTGCAGATGTTCCCTCACAGACATTCCCAGACCCAGTTTTATAAGCCTTTAGTCTGCATAAACACTACCTTTTAACTTTGAGAAGCTGCCAATATACACGATATGTATTGAGAGGTTTTACTATTTGCCCTTTAATTACATAAACTGTGAGTACAACACTTCAGTACCCTGTGATGATTCTAGAAGTCTATAAATTCTGATATCAGTTGTGAAACTCCTTTATATGTTATTCCTTTTTATTTATTATAATTTGTTCCAATTGTATTTGTTAATTCACATGTAGTGGAATATAACAGAAGAGAAGGAATGGCTGAATGTCAGCCATCTAGAGAGAAGACTTATGTTACAGCTCTAAATAAATTAGTCTCTCTTATAATCAACACATTTTGGCTCATCAGCTTTCACGCACTCCTTCCAACCATACCTAACACACCTGCACTAGGTGCCCACCGCTCACCTCCTGATGACCACTAAATTGTACCTATCTGCCTACTTACAGAACCTATTTCAGACAATGTGGAGAGGGGAGCTTTCAAAGAGCATCCAAGTTTGCTATGTAAAATGTCTTTCCCTATTTCCCTCTCTCTGTCAGTATTAGGCAAGAGCCTTTGCATTACCATGTGCGGCCAATAGGGAAAAATGAGGGGAAAAATTAGTGGATCTGTGTTCTTTATCTCCTGAAGGAAGATATTGGGATTGCAGACTCTTTGTATTCTAAGTGATTTTTAAATCTACTGTAATAATTTACTGTAAAAACTAAACGATTAGATAAGCCTAGGCTGACTCAGTGTTGTGAAAGCGTTTGGAAGAGAGCAAAAGATTTTGGCCAGCTGGACTCTTCTTGCTCTTGTTTGAGATGTTCTGCACTCTGCCATTCATTATCCAGTGTGTGCGTCTTGTGGCCACTACTCCTGGCTTTGTGCCTTTCAGCCCAGATGAGAAGGTGCAGGCTTTCTGTGCAGGTGCGTAGGTTGGGTTCTCAGGGTCTCTCTTCTCTTTGCTCAGCTCAGCATTTTGTTCCCACATCAATGTATAAGGGAGACAAAAGGCATATTGCTAGTGCAAATTTTACAGCTCCCTATGCCTCTGGAACTGGCTATATACTTATGTTGAGCCAAAAGCCTTTGGGGCAAAAGTCATCAGACTACTTCATATTGCTACCATTATTTCATTGCAATTATTAACTACAACAGAAATTCTGCTTTTTCATCTACTTTTATATAAGCCAAGGGTACAGAAACCAGAGCAGAGAAAGGGAAAGAGAACTCCATAGTCAGGAATGAGTACCAGCTGGACATAGGCATGGGCATAGGTAGTATATTTTTTGGTGGAAAGAATTTTCCCCTCAGGGTGAAAGGAGTGATTATTTTGAGAGCAGCAGAGGTCTGTGGATTCAGTGAAGGTGGTATGCTGCGACTGAGGAATAGAGCAGATTATCGTATATCCATTGTGCAATCCTTCACTGAAGGGCTCCAATCCCTTGTCCTCTTTCCCTACGGTAAACTCCTTACCATAGGCTGAGAGTCTTGCCTGCCTGATCACAACAGTGGTGAATTGATAAGGTTACCAGGTTAAAAAGTCCAAGGCTCAAGCCCAAGCTTAACATGCAAGGTCGATTTATACAGTCATTCTCTCTCTTTTCTGCTCTCTTAATTAGTATTTAAATATTCCAGGTGAGGTGGAATAGGTCAAACAGGAGCCATTAATGACCTGAATCCAGAATACTTTATTTATTGGAGTGTTCTTCTGGGAAGTGGAACAGACAAGTCAAAATCTACCTGTTCTCTCATTTAGAGAAGACTGCACTGAGATTTCTCACATCCAAAATGAATTGCCCTAGCAAGAATATTATTATTTAAAAAGGAACCTTTTTTTTTTTTTTTTCCCAGCAGCATGACTAGCCCACTGCTTTTAATAGACCCAGCCTGAAAAAAGGCATTTCACAATGAATATTTTTCCTGACTTCCTTTTTTTTGGCTGGTGGCAGGATGAAAGCTGTAATATATAAAATAACTATGAAATAATATAAATACCAAAAATTACTCTTTTACATTTGAATGAGACTTCATGGCTTCATTTATTTTTGTTTTTTGTTTTTTTCTGAGGAAGTGGGAGGAACAGCCACTGAACTGCAAAATCAAGTTTCCATCCTTAACCATGGATTCCTATGTTTATTATGCCTTAAGGAAAGCTCAGCTTACAAATGCAAAGGGTATTTTATCTCAGCTGCCAGCACTGCAAGCTCACCCTGAACTCTGAAAGCCGCACTGTGTTTTCCTCAGTGTTGTCACCAATCATCAAGGTTTATTTATATTTGTGAGACCTTATGGGTCCTCATATTGTATCCTCAGTGACAACTCTGAAGCCAGAGAAATTGTAAGAATCTCACACAGTTTTAACTCTTTGGAATTTAGCAAATCAGTCTGTTGATGTAAAGGTGATATCTGTGGCCTGATGGGATTGGTCTGTGTGCATGAGAAATCGTGATGTGGAGTCACAGGTATATATCCCTGAAGTAATCTTTTTATAGAAATGTATATATAAGGCTAAAATTTTTTAACTTCCCAACCTCATTGAAAATCAATAGCAATCACAATCCAAAGTGCCAGGAGGTTCTAACAGACATTTGGTGGTGGATTAAAATTGGATGGCTGAAATTGTTAGAGCCTTCAGCTGCACTCTCCACCCCTCTGACAGATGTTGTGTCCCCCAAAGCAGGGACACATGAGCTGCTCAAGACTCTGCAGCTGAACCACTGCAAAGTTCATCTAAGTATACTAAAGCAAACTGACTTGGATTTTGGCTGGCCATAAGATGATACAATGAAATCTGTCTTGGAAGAGGAAAAGTATGTTAAATGGGTGGGAAGGATGGCTGGAGAAGTTCAGGAATCTGATTTTAACCTGTTGCTGAATGTAAAAATAAAATTTGCAAAAAGAAACTTTGATATGCTCCATCAGGCAATTTCAAAGCAGCAAAACCTCCTGCCTTTCTCTTTGCCTTGCTGGACACCCAAAGCCACACTGACCACCTGGGCAAAGGTGCTGTTCAACTTTGGCCCCTTGCTGAGAAAGGGGAGAATTGCTGCTTGCTGGATTGATGGAGACCATGGGTCATGTGTAGCTGCCTTCTTTCTCTACTACGCTAGCTGTGTAAATAGCATTATCACAGTTTTAGGAAGGAGGTTAGCACTCTTAGGAGGTGGACAGCAAAGCACATAACACCTGGGCACTGCAAAGCAGGGACCAGGCAGAACAAAGCATCAGGCTTACACTATGGATCCTGCAATAACGTAGTGGTTGTTGGAGGGGCAATCATTCCACTGTCATTGCTTCTTTTTGGGGGAATCATGAAATTATGATGGTATTACTGTATGATCCACCCCTTATGTGGCATCAGACAATGTCCTCTCTCAGGAGTCTTTGAATAAACTCTTCCAGCCAGTTTTGCATATCAGTAGCCAGGGATAGAAGTGCATCTAAGAATATACAAAAATCGAATTTCTATTTTCAGTGTTTTGGGGTATCCTGTTTGGGCTCTTCTAGGCAGTTCAAAAGTTACAGTTCTGTAGATGATGCTCAGCAGTCCTGTGAAGATATCTCTGGTACCAGAAGGCACCTATAACAACACTAGGGACTTATTCTTTGGCAATTGAACTCTTTGGCAAGTGTCTGCACCAGGAACCTCTGGCAGTATAATAGCATGTTTCTTAGCTTGACTTGCAGGCAAATTTGGATCCATAGCTGTTCAGTCTCACTTCAGTGAATGTAACTTTGGTGATTTTATTGTATAGCATCTTGAGCCTTTGTGTGGAAAATTCACGTGGCTGTATCAATAGCCAAGAGCATGCGATAGGTAACCTTCTGTCATACTTCAGCTGTGTTGTCTGTGCAGTGTTGCTTAGGTTGATAAGTTGTAGGAAACTATTTTCTTCGCCAAAGTAAGCACAAACTCTGAGCTTAAAAAATTAGGTATACTAAACAGGAAGGAACTACTTTTACATAGCAACTTTTCTAGCAGAATGAGTCTATGAATGGTAATTATCCATATGTAGATATCTATATCTATGTACACACAGATAGTTTTAATTGCTTTTGTTATAACTGTGCAAATATCTGCCATTAGTATGTCATTGAAGAGATGTTATGATACTAATCCCATTTGTCAAGAAGAGACAGTACTTTTCTATTCTCTCTCATGCTTCATAAAACCTGACTGATATCCCCAAGGAAAAAAGTGCATAATGTGTCATTTATGACCTGTTACACGCACAAATTACTTCCCTTTTTTATGCATAGCAGTAGGATAACAAAATGCTATTGATTTGGAATTTGACTTCAGGAAGCTGATCTTTATTGCTAATTGTTACTTGGCAGATTTTTCCTCCTGCCATGAGATGGTTGATCCAAAATTTACGTTTGGAGAAATAGAAACAGTGAGTTTTTTTAAAAAAAGGAAGTATATAAATTGCATCTTAGTAGATGCTTACAAGCAGAATAAGCCTTCTATAAATAAAACTAAATTTCAAATAAGTAACAAAAAAATGTGTAATATGCCAATCTTGTTCTGCTTATTTTGTTATCCAGAAAAGCAGCTTTCCATTTCTTGAAACAAGACACTGATCCATGTCAGGATGCTTGTGCAGAAGTAAGCTAAAAAGGTGAAAATAAGGGAAATGCATACTAATGCAATGCATAACATTATAAATGCAAAATTTACAATAATCAAGGGTCTGAATTTGAAAACCTTACGGTTTGATCGGTATGGTATGATTAGGAATCAGGGAACCTCTGAAACCAACACTATCCTTCTCAGCTCTATAGATACATATGCTACATAAAGGACATTTCAGTATCATTTGAGAGCATTGTTATCACTTTCTACAGAGTAAGAAACAACATCAAGCATCTTTAGCATGAGGACTGGAAGACTTGTTATTCCATCTTTTTTTTTTTTTTTACGTATAAATGTTTGTACTTATGGGTAGTACTGTGGATCTCATTCTTTCTCTATATGCATTTCTTTAAGAATATCAAAATAGTGATTCTCAAATAGAGGCTATATATATCATGTGAGGTCAAACACCTGAAAGTCTTCAACAGTCTTGTACATTAGCTCTTCACATTTGTCATTTTCTAAGTGAAAAATGGAACTAAATCTATTTATCTTTGTGTAGTGCAGCTCTGTCACTTTCCTAACCTCCACCATCGTAAAGAAATTATCAACTTTATAGATCGTATCAGCTGTGACAGAACACGGGTGAACTCAGGGTAAGAAGCAATAGTTTGAACAAACCAGGTATTACTTGATTCCTTGAAAGTTCAAATTTTTATGTGGTCAAGCGTCTTTGAACTCACTGGCATTCATTAGTGAGAGTTGGTATCAAATAGACTCAACTAGACCAGGAACACATGTAACATATCTTTGAATTTTTTTAACAGTAAGTTAGAAATAAATATCATAAATTAAGCTGGTAGTGACACTATGATCTTCTGCTGTTGTTGGCTGTGGAGTTATGAATATTTTTATTGTTTTTGTATCTTCTGGAAAACAAACACCAACCAGGATTGTTCATATTATCACTTTATTTTATGTGGAGGAATAATATGATAATTTTTCAAATGTTTTCAGGTTTCAGTTACCATAGTTTTGGTTTCGTGCAAAATTAACTGTTCTTAAAAAACCAAGAGGAAGTAGACTAGGTTACTAGTTTTAACTGTCCAATAAACAGTTAAGGTGTGGCAACTGCTTACTAAGTTAGCATACATACCCACCTTCCTATCATCTTTCTAGTATCAAATCTGTATTTTCTAGAGTTAAGTCTGCCTTGGCACTGTAACTCTTGTTTGTTAAGAAATTATTTCATTAAGTGAAAAATGTTATAAACAAAGGTATTTAAAAATCAGCTACAAGCTTCTTCACAAATTGTAATGATACTGGACAGATATATCATTTGTGTTTCTGTTAGATGAAATGGGGTATAAACATTCTCCTTGTCATCAATATGTCCTTGACAGCAGAATTCTAGCCAGACCTCAAGTGGTGTAAATGCGTTAGCTCCATTAAAGCCAATGGAAGCACACTTAATCACATCACCTGAGAATCTGGCCTAGAGCCCGTAACAAGGCAGTCCTTTAGAGAGTAATAATATTTTATGTTTTCATCAATCACTCTTCTAGATCTGTAGCTATTCATGGCAGGCTAAAAAAAATGTCATATAATAATCAAAAAGGCCAGTCATGGCTATTTCATCATGTTTTCTCCCAAATTAACTATATTAATTGTGCCCCTAGTTCAGAAAAACCTCCATCTTCTGGAAAGCACAAGAGCCTGTTTTTAATATTACCATATTTTCATCTAAGTTAAGCATTCTGAGTACACAGGGATTTCGAAAGAACATTCTTGATTTCTAGGCTCCAACATTCTATTTTCTCTGCTTTGAATATTTGCCTAGGACGTATGTCTACAACCACGACAATAATAGATGGTAAGAACGGATCTGTTCCTACAACATCCATGAAAGTTGGCAAGAAATCGGTTACAGAAGACCTTGTGACAACGTTCAGCTCACCCGCAGCATGGCTTCTTGTTGTTGCTCTGATTGTTACTTGGTCAGCAGTAGCCATTGTGATGTTTGACTTGGTGGATTACAAAGCCTTTGCAGGTAAAACTCAGTATATTCTGTTTCACATCTTGTATATTAAAATTTAAAAATTTATTAAAGAGTGTATACTATGTAAATATGCATGTACCTCACCATCTTGAAGTCCACCCAGTGTCTCTACTGAGTTTACCAACAGAGGAGATATTGTGAAAATTGGCAGAACATAATAAGTTACATTTTATGCATCTTTAGAATTTAGATCTCTGGTTTGCAGCCCATCTTCATCCTAGAAAATGTTTATGTTTGCAATAATATAAGATGTATACGAGCATGCATGGTCAGATTTCCGTTTCTATATTAAATTATTTCAAAACTATAAAATGAATTACTAACTCGCACACATTTTCTTAATTATATTATAAAATCTTTCATAACTGGCTTGTGCTTCTGACACCTGCTTACACACTTCCATTACAAGAAATATGCAAAAGATCATTTATAAAGATGCTAACCCTAAATTCATTTTCAAAAAACATAAGCATAGAAGACCAGATCCTTAATACTTACTGTCACACCCATGTCTTGAGTAATGCCATAATTCAGCCCAGTTTATGACTGGACACTGACTAAACAAGATCAAGCTTTAGGGTGTCTATTGATTGCTGAGGGCAAAGATGCAGACGAAGGCATGTGTGTGTGGTGCAAGGACTGTGTGGCTGAGGAATGGAAATTAAAGTGTGGTGTATACTTGATTGTTATGCCTTGTATTTAGCAATGATATATAACAGAAAATAAAATAAACTGCCTATCATTTTTAAGGGGGCATAGTGTTCAGGAAGCGACTGCAGAAGCAAAACTTCTGTGAGGTAAATGGGCTGGTGTAAAACATGTAAGTGAAATAGAAAACAAGTGATTAGGGCCCTTTTCTTTCTTAAATAGAAGAACTCCAGCTCTAAAGTTATCACATCTGTCACCATAATTAACTAGGAATTGAAATTCAGACTTCAGCCTTTTAATTCAAAACAAATTCAGTTAACGTTTCACAGTTAATTTCCTGGACTTTATTAGTTTACTGATAAATCTATAGATTTTTGTCCTGTTATATATCAATATTGACCCCAGGATTTACTGAAAAAGCTTTTGAGCCATAGACAGAGCTTGAAATAAATCTCCCAGTCCTGGATCAATGGGTGGTAGAGGAGCTTGAATTGTAGAGAAAACATGTGAGAAACCTCTTTTAAATTTTTTTACTTCTCATCTGTCTTTGTTTTCAGAGGGAAGTCACTTGAGTCCCAAGAAAACAGAACAGTTCCTTTTGAGTGATTCTCCCAAAGCAAGGATCACTTTTAATTTGGACAGTACCTACTTAGTGCTACAAAGTAGATGTAAACCAAGAAAGAAACCACCATACTCTACTCTTAGTTTTCTTTATAAACTCTCAATCAATCAATCAATCAAATTCTTAATGGTTTTTCAATGAGCAGTCAGGAACCAGGGCACTCAGACAAAACACTTATCCTAAACTAAGCAATTCCTGGCCCAGCTGTCAGCTCATGTATGCCCACTATACTACTTAAGGTAATATTAAGCAGTAAGAATCCGTATCTGTATTGGAGACCGAAGGAATCATTCTAAGCAGATGGAAATCTGATGTTCATGTTGCAATGGTTAGATGAGCTTAAATCCCAAAGGCATTAATGGAAACTGATATTTTCAGACCAGGCTGTAGAAATAAAATAATGTAAAATTTAATCTGCAGGGTAAGTTCATATTTTGTGGAAATCTCTGAGAGATGATACTTTAGCATTTTGGGTTCATGAGTTCATTTCTTTTTGTTCACAAAGATATTTCTGTTCCTAAGTGATTAATTAAGCCAGCATTTAAATCAGATCTCAGCAGTGAAATGTTAAAAGAAAGAACCACTGCGCTCCTTCAGCCCCAGATATATTAGACTGCTTTCTATATTTACATAAATATAATAGCTATATAGCTCTTATCATGGCCTCTGGGTTTCAACTCCTGAGTTCCTATTCAGTCTGATTCTTCCAGGTGAAACTCACTGATTTATACAAATGCTACAGAAATAGCTGAAGATTTCACGTAGGACCACTATGCTGGCCTTATTGATACTACAGTGATTTTTACCTTCTAATGATTTGGCCCTTTGTCTCCAGTGGAACTAATGCCATGTCTGAGTATACGAAATAAACTTGGGAATATATTTTTAAAGAGACTCCTTAAATCTAAAACCCAGGAGCATTTTCTCTTGGGCTTGACACTGCTCCTTGGAAAGCCAGACCTGAATAAAAAAAATGTAGTGGTTATTTTCAGGACTTTAAATTAAGTTTTGCAAGCATGATTAAAATTAATTTCATAGTTTTTAAATGTAAACAGAAGATGTGAAAGAAATTATATTCAATTATATATTTTTTATATATAGAACACTGTATGTTCCGTGCTTTTTTTCATTAGTAACACTTGCCTTTCATAAGTCAGTGCATCCAGTTTCTTTCCCATTTCCCATACCTGCAATTCCATGAAGTTCAGCTTTAGAAATTATGCACAGCACATGAATGAGGCAGGCTGAGAGAACTGAACTTGTTTAGTCTAGAAAAGAGGAAACTAAGGGGTGACCTAAGAGCAGCCTACAGCTCCTGGAAGGGTGGTTATAAAGATGGCAGATGACAAACAGTTAACAAGATAATTTCCTTGTAGTATAAGGTGATATAACAAGGGGTAATGGCCACAAACTACAGCCAAGGAAGTCTAGTTTGAACACTGGGGAAAAAATTCTTTACTGGGAAGGTGGTGTAGTGCTGGAACAGATTGCCCAGAAAGACTGCAGATTCTCCATCCTTGGAAGTTTTCAAGACTTGACTAGATGGCCGTGGCCAACCCGATCTAGTGTTAGCAACAGTCCCTTACTAAGAGATTGCACTAGATGAACTCAGACATGCCTGCTGATCAACAGTTATGTGATTGCATGATTTCATGAAAATCTCTGTTAGAAATCACCTAACCAGAGATCTCAGTAGAGACACAAAGTTAATAAAGAGGGAGATTCTCACGTATGCGTAGTGAACCTGTGAACCTCTGTAGTTAAGATTTCACTCCCTGGTTAATACAGTTAATCTTTCTGACCTTAGTGCAGGTGTTTCCCAGTGAGTCATAGGGGGATGATTTGAAAACATACTGCCGCTGCTTACAGAGCCAGCCCCCTGCCAGGTTTGCAGGGAGCTGGGAACAGTCTCTGAGCTGTCTCTGTCTCTTCTGCAGAGCTGCTCGTACTGAACAGGTATTGGAGCCTTTGCTGTTACAGAACTGACTTAGGTAGAAAATAGTGGTGAGCCATTCACAAGCTGTGAACTGTGTTGCTGAGGAATACATGTAGATTTGATTCTCCTGAGTCAGCTGCAGAGCTGCTAGCTTCTGGCACAGAAAAGAGCTGAAACCCTTAAATTATGAGAGTTTACCTAGCTGCACCTTGAGGTTACACGCTGCTATTCATGGAGCTCAGTAGAAACACAGTGGAATTGACCTTGTCAGAGTAGGATGCATTTTAAACTTAAGTATTTTTTTTCTTATTTGAACAATTACTCTTAATTTTACTTTCAATATCTTAAAGGAAAACAATTTGAATGAATGCATATAATATCAGTGTATTTGTTTTAGCTGTTAAGCTTTCCTTTGCTTTACCAGTATAAACTTCATATTGGCTCTATGATTACAGAATGTGAACCCATAGATTTCTCCTCTTAATTAACACCGTTTCATGTCCTTTTAAAGGTAAATTATCAAGTTGGGAAGTCTGATGATCTGTACAAGATGAGATTTGTCCCAGATATAACTGTGTGGAAATGAGGTGTTTGGTTTCATCCTAAAATAGATGTAGGAAATTTTTGGAGGGCCCTTTCTCTATTCTATCTGAAAAAGAGCTTCTAAAACAGAGGGAGACTAACACTTAGCATTTAGATAGCTGAATTCAGATGACATGAGTCCAAGCTCCACCCACAGAAACATTTAAGATATGTTTTGTGTAATTTTACATGTCCAAGAAATGATTGTTGTAAATTCAGTAGCATTTGGGAGATGGTAGTTATGATGTAAAATATTTCAGGTGGACTCTGCATTGTGGGATGCATGTGAAAAAGTATACACCTCCTTGGTGCTATGTATGAGTATGTTCAGAGGTGAGGACACAAATGGGATTTACTAGTCAACTTTGGCTGTGGAATGTGAGGGAAGCAGGAGCCAAGAATTAGGCCAGTGCTGAAAGCTTTTCTCTCTCCTATTCTACCTATCAAGAAGAAAGAAATCAAACTTTTCAGTGTTTCACATTAGTGTGTTATGTTCATTCCTTTGAGGAAAAGAAATGAAGGCTTGTATTCCTATCATGTTATATTGTACAACTGTAAACCTGACTGAAATATTTCTAATGTGGTATGAAGGTGACATGCATTACAAAAGGCACTATGAATCTCATGCAGTATGTAGTGTGTATGAATATGCAATAAGTAGTATACTGCATTGGAAGCTCTCTTATACATTCCAAGTATTTTCAGAAATGGAAGAGAGATTCATTTTGGTTTGATGTGTGCTTTGCAACAGTTTGTTATTACTCCCATCCCTTCTGTTAGAAAATATACCTTGTTAATTGGCCTCATAATTCATGAATGTATTTCACACATTTCTTGTACACATAACTGGATTATATATTTTAATTGGTACAAGTAACTAAATAATTTAAGAATATTTTAGTCCTAAAGATTGATTGCCCAAGAATCTACATTTGCTAATGGGCTAATAAAGTGTTCAGAATTCCCAGCCACCTTTGTGACCAATTACAGCTAATTAACACCACCCTAATTTCAGCTCCAGAGTGTTCAGTATTCAGAGTGAATTGATAGTGATTTTGCTAGTCACCTAAAAAACAGACTAAATCAAACCTATTGAAACCTCACCAAAACTATGAAACCCCCAAAAATCAAAAAAATAATCTAAGTAAATGAAAGTATACACACACACAACATAGTGAGCTTGTCATCTCCTTGTGACTGTTTTCATAACAGAAAAAAGAACAGGCTTTCTGTTGTGGATAATTCATTCTGCTCAAATGCATGGAGAGAAGCTGTTAGAGGACTGCAGCAAAGGTAGATCTCCATGGAGGAAATGCCTGTCGCTAGCGGGAATGGAAAGCAGTGAATGGAGGCATGGAGCTGCTGGCTCCACAAGAAACAGCAGAGATTCCAGTCAGATATTCTTTCTCATGCCCCCCTCCTTATTATTATTTTTTTTTAAGTTAATGCCAAAGCATCTGGCCAAATTGCTGTGAGCTTTCCGGTGTCAGCTGCTGACTCTAACACAGTCTAAAGTCACCATTTCCCTGCCTTAGCTTACAGTCACATCCATTACTGTCTTGTAGCCACAGAAAACTTTTGAGTGACCCTATAAAGCCAGAATGGTATACCCATTCATATTTTCCAGTAAAGAAAAACAATAACAATTAAGAACCTAGTTTTTGCATTAAGATGTATTTTGGAGGAAAAAAATCAAGAAAATGATGAAAAGAAGTCTCAAAATCTTGCACCATATGACTGGCATATGGACATTTATTTCCCCACTCCCCTGCATGACAAAGCTGTAATGTATAAAACCTATAAAGTGCAGAATGCATTTTTCATCATTAAAATAGGTGTAAGTCACCAAAATACAATTATTCTACTGTTTGCTTTTCCTTTTTTCTGTGATAAGATACGCATTTGTTTTTCTCCTCACACAGTTTTACTCTGAGGCCAAATGCTGCAGTCATTCTTTTGGGCTCGTGTTCACTGGAAACTTTTAGTACTGCAAAAATAAGAGTGCAGCTAAATTTGCCCTTGAATTTAATGTCAGTATATCCAGTATTTTCAAAATTAGTAATACATTAGCACTTGCTCAGGAAAAAGAATGTATTTTTGGCACACTTTAAACCACCAGCAAACTAAATGGAACAAATCATTTTGTCTCTTGGTATAAGAGAAGTGTTTTATAGCCTCACTAAATTGGAATAATTGGTAAAAGCTTTTCCGTGCAATGCCCTAAACAAATCTCGCATAGATTACAGTAGAAAATTTTATGAATAGGAATGGAATGGAAAAAAAAAAAAAAAGGTGTTGGCCCTTGCTGTGTCCACCTTGAAATTTTTCAAAATTTGATTTTTACTGTACTCACAGGTGTCAGTCCATAGCATGAGTGCACAGCATACACACTGCCAAGTTCTTAATTAAAAGATGTGTTGAATTACATGGGACTTCCACACACATACTCAAAACCCCCAAAACATTTTTTTTCACCATCTTCTATAATGGTAAAAACAATCAAAGAGATTTAAAGCAAATTACAGTTTAAGGAAGGGCTGCCCAGATGACATCTTATTTCCCATGTTTCGCCCTGCAGCAAATCTTAAAACTGAGTTATAAACCCCTGGAAAATGAGTTTATACTGGAAACAATGACAGACCATGAAGTGCTGCAGTACTACAACTACTGCTTTCATTCCAAATGGTCTAGCATATACAAGATGATAAATTGTGGTAAATCTAACTCCATGAGGTCGTGAAGTTGAAAATGTGAAATTGCAGAAACCGACCCAATGACTTGTGTGCTTAAATGTGCTTCATGGAATACAAAACACATATTAAATTTCTAGCCCATAATGGTATCTGTGAAATTTCTAATTTTAAACGAGCAAACAACAGTAATTCATTTCAGTAACAATTGCAATAATGTAATTCTTTGATTATTTGCTGGTGAAGAAATCCAGATAGTTCAACTAGAATCAATTATACATAACCTGATTTATTCAGCAATAGAATATGTTTGTAACTTTTGTGAAAATACCTGTCTTATTTAACCGTATTTTCTGCATTTCTCTGATTCAGACTGCATTATCTCACACCTACAGTGTATTGTTTTTCTTTTTAATGAACTCCAATTTCTGCTTCATAACAGCAGCCCCACGGAGATGAAATAACTCCTCGCTTCACTCTGTAACTACTTCCTTTAGTCAAGTGACAGCCGAGAATGTTCATTATTGCTAATGGTGTTTCTTCCTTTTTTTTTATTGGCCTTTCTTGGGTTCATCCTGTTGCCATCCACTATAGCCACCTATTCACAACATTGTGATGATCCCTGTTTACCACCTGGTAAAGACATTCTGCCTGCAGTGTTCTGCCTAAGTGTGTGCGTGTGCGGTCTGCTCACCCACCATAACAAAGCATGGGCAACAGCAGAGTGCCGCTAAGCAATAGCACAGCATATTCGCTAACCCCCAAATCTAGCTAACTATATCTGCCAAGTTAATTATAATAGCATCCTCAACTTTTACATCCTGGATGAAACAGATAAGTCATCTAGGAGACTGCCTCAATCTGCAGATTCCCAGGAATCAGCAATAAACCAAGAGATGCTCATTTTACCCTCATAAATGCCTTTTTAAAAACACCATCATGCAATTATTTAACAGCATTGCTTTTTTAATACTAAGTTAAGATCAGTATCCTTAGTCAGAGAACTGAAAACTTAGAATGAGCAAAAAATAAAGCTTGAAATTATTTTAGATAAAATGTCTGGCTGTTTCAAAAAACACTATCCAAATAGGGTTAACCCATCAAATTTGAAGAAGCCTTTCTGCTGATATGAAGTCAAACCCTGCGAGTCATATAAATTTAATGTAGCCCCATGCTAAACATATATTCATGTCTGCATGTGTATGCCTATATCAACAGTATCTGAAATTACCTGACACTTCGCAACACTGTGAATTTCCTTTTAAGTTTTGGCAAGTAGATTCTACTTCTAATATAACTACTTTGTTTTCATTTTGGGTAAAACACCTTTGTCCACTTCCAGTCGAGGTTTCCTCTGAGGACCTGAGCTCAATACAATTATCTAATGCTGATGTTAGAAAGAGCCAGAAAAGATTTATACAACAGACTGCAGTCTTCATATTTACATTTTAAGTAACTATAAAATGGAAATTACTGTGAAATGTTGGGTCTGAGTTTTCTTTCGCATTGTCTTTATACTGGTACAAGTCCATGATGTATTCTAGAGTTTCTCCTGATGATAAGTGCTGCAAGCATGAGGAAATATCTAATCTATGAAATATGAAGACGAATCCCAGAGACACCTACAATGAATGAATGGAGGTATTAATGATGGAAGAGTTTAAGTGTATATTTAACAACATGTGTGAAAAGGTTTTATGTGTTGGATACTACTTTTCAGAAAACCACAGAATAGAAGGAAACTGACCAATAATTGTCAACATTAAAAATATGTAAGCTTTCAAGTTAAAATATTTTACTAAAACTAGGATATGTTTTATGATCGGTTAAACGAGTGTTAAACTTTTACATTTTATCAAACATGACAGAAATTCTCTGTCTTCATCAGCTGCACCTTGTCAGTATCAATGAATTGGATTATATCTCATAGATCAATCTTTACACCAGATAATTACCATCATTTGTAATTTAATTGCATTCAATTCACTAGAGTCAAAATAGGTAACTGATGCAAATCCCACAATCATTAAGTAATTCATTGCAATTCATTAAAAAAACCCAAACTTTAAAATAGGCTAAACTCTGAGTGTATATTCAACTATTTGACAAGCAGAAAAGATTGATAGCAGACCACATTCCTGGCAGGGTTATTAAGACTGGAATAATGACTGAAGTGGTTTGCACAGATAAATCAATTAGTCACTTTTTGTTGTGTGCTTCCCAGGAATAAATGACACAAACCATGAAAATTAACCAAGTAGGCTCAAGGTACTATATCAAATTATATCATGAGTTTATTCGATTCATATTTTGAGAAGTGACTGTTACAGAACTTTATTTAATTATATTTAAAAATATTTCATAACCACCACACCAAAGATAATATCCAAGTCACATACCTTAGTGATCTAAAAATAAGGTGGAATGTCCATGCTAATTTTTTAGGCTTCATTTATAGTCAATGGCAAGACATGGACATCTTCAGAAAGTAATTCATCTTACTCTAACAAAAGATCTCAGAGGAAGGTGAGAGATTTGCCTTATGAAGGTGAAACCAACTCCCCAGGGAGTCTAGAAATCATCAGGGACTCAGTGCCTGGCCTTCAAGTACATATAGCTAGATACGATGAGCTCGACGTAACCTGTGATTAAGTGAAATGACATACTAACAAAAAGGCTTCAATATTAATTGCATGTTTCATTCCTGAGCTTAATTTGCTGAGTATCTGTTTACTTCCCTTCCCTTCCTTCCTCCATCCACAGTCAACTTTTGGTATTTTACTACTAAATTGCCTAAGAGAAACAATTGCCTCAGTCCCTGTTTACCAGTTCAGCAAAAGACTTCACAGCAGGTATCTATCTGAGAAATACTCTGGCTCCATAAAGGCTCTATCTAGTTTAATTTCAAGATTCTGCATCAGCTACTCCCACCATTTGCTCTTATGGTAGCAAATCTGAATCATGAGTTTACCTCTTCAGACTTTGACAATAAAACAATTACCTTTAAGATACCAGACTTTGTGTGTTTTGGCCCTACCTGAGAAAACCCTGTACAGGGCATAGATTAAAGGAAAGTCCATACTGTAGAACTGTATGTCTGAAATACAGTACAAGTCCACATTTAACCAAAAAAGTAATGGATCTCCTTTTTGAAAGTACTACATACCCAAATATTCCCACTAAAATCCCTTTGACATAAGTGTGCCTTGCACAGTAGGGGGGGGACACTTTTAGAGAAGAAGGGAGAAAAGAATCATCTGAAAAACTGTTTAATGTTTGATATAAATGTAGCTGATATAAATAGCTATATAGTGAGCAAGGGAAGTATACTGTCAGCTTAGTTTTAAAATAATTTGTATTCTATGGCCTGCCAAGAGATGAGAACCCAGAAAGAGATATGCACAGCACAGTTAATCCAGTTTGAATGCACTTGATTCCAAGAGTATTCTAATAAAACATCAGCATACTAAATCCTTTACATTGTAAAGAAAAAAGAAAAAACAGTTCTACATAACATAAAATGTCAAGCTTAAACTTTGTTATGAAAATCTGCATTCTCCCAGGCACACTCCTTAAACAAAATCCACTCGAAATGGTTGTCTGTCTCTGCATGTGTGTGAGGAAAATGGCATCTTTCTCTCTACTTGTTTTACCCCAAATTGTTTCCTTTCCTTTATTTCATATATATTTTGTTCTACTAGGGAAAGGTAAAAACAACCTGGGAAAGCTAAAAAGTTCTGGGGAAATCTAAAAACATGGTTTTGATCAGTAATGTTTTCCACTTCAGGAATATCTGGCATGGTGCTCTTATGCATTTTAGGACACATCATCACCCCTAGCACTACCTTCATAAATCAGAAGAGTCATAACAAATGTTAAACAAAAGGTCTGCACACAGGAATACTACTTGCCAGGCCTATGGCACTTGCATCACACTGCAGTGGATCTCACACTTTTTGTACAAAATTCAATTTTGCAAATACCATTAAAGTGTCATCTACACAGTCCCAAACTGACATTTTACAAACTTTTTATGTTAAGCAGGATTTGCAGCTTGGATCTGTTAGTAGAGGCGTGACTGGAGAATTTTGCCTCTAGTCACTTACAATTTCTAATCCATTTTCATAGTTTGCTATGAAGTTGCTATGAATTCAAGACCAGGATATGAGGCTGAGGGCTCTGATTCATAGGCAAAGGTGGCTTGCCTTGGGGTGGTTGCAATAACTTCCTCTGCTCTTGATCTTTCTCTTCTCTGAGCAGTTCCCATGCCTGCTTGGAGGGACAGTTCTGCTACCTGTGAAACAGTTCCTGAACTGCTAGTTTACAGCCCAGGACATTAAAATGAGTTGATACAATTTTTTGTTCGGTTTACAGTTGTAGTCCATAAGTAGTGGCTGTAAAAGCAGCTGAGCCATCCCTAAGCAGCCAGTGAGTAAAGGGTAGGTGGGTAACCAGAGTGGAAATCATGGCAGCTGTCCTAAGTTAAATCATCCCTGCTTATGAATCAAAACCTCAATTATGCTAACACATCTCTGGCCATGTAAATTCTATTAGTTCACTTAGACTCTTTAGCATCTCTAGATTAGAATAAAGTATAAATGACATGTGGAGTCGAGTTGCAGATTTATTTTTTAATTGCCTTAGTATAGGTATTTATTCTCCTGGTAGACTGTTAAGGACATCTGTGGCAATTTAGTTGAAAAATAAAATCCCTGGATTTCAGTGGATGAGGTCAATGCAAGTAAATATAGTCTTTATGATAAGCAAATTAAATGCTCCTTAGTACACTATTCAAAATGTTTTTGAATTTTTTAGTCTGGTGCCAGGTGCAACACACAACAGTATACCAAATAAAATGATGTTACATATTTCTTTGCAATGATGTCATGCCATCACGCCACATAATAAATTTATTTGATGTGAATGATTGTCCAGTAACATGTCTACATAATATAATTTCCAAAAATATTAACCAAAATATTCCTTCCATCTAGATTATTAAAAAGTAGATGCAAAATAACAAAAAATCAACCTGGTCTTTTCTGTTTGAGATTAATTATTTAAAAATAAAAGGAATTATTTAGAAAGAGCTTTATGTTTCAAATAAAGTTACTTTCCCTGTACACTTTTTTCTAGCACTTTTGGAAAATAGCTGTTCATATTGTTGCCATCAAATAAGTTGCTTCAAGCCTGCACTTTGCTTGTCTTCATAACCCACAAGTTCATGTCAGACTACTGCTGGTTACTGCTAAGACTCACCTGGTGAGTCAGAATGCTGCAGCTAGAAGTAGTTGTAGAGGTTCATATTTAATTTCTTATTCAAATATGTGCATACAAAAAGATGGTGGTAAATAGAGCTACAGTTCTCATTTTGCTACTATGAGCTTCAATGGCTATATTTCTGTTGAAATCAACAGGAGCAGGACTAGGCCAATGATTCAAATCATATCTGTTATTTGTTTCTGATTGATTGTCTACATTTGTGGGAAACCTTCACACAGATAGGGGAAGCATTCAGTCTGCCATTTCAAGTATAGTGAATGACAACATAGACTGAATGACAAGTCCTCCTGTCTCTCTTCTTAAGGAGTATTTGGTATACATTTCAAGATAACGAAAGTTTGCTGGACAGAAAGAACAGACAAAATAGTCTGTCAGAAGCTGAAAAGTTCTTCTGTAATACCATGCAAGCAGAAGAAGGGTAGAGATAAATCTGGTGAAATCATAATTAGAAATTCATTTTAGGAAATATTTTTATTACCCATTGATGGTTGCTCTCACTGAAGTGTGGACACATTGAGGAATGGAGGCCTTGCTTCTATTACAGGTCCCAGTGAGGATTTGTTGGTACAAGTAAAACGGAGCCCACTAAACTGCAGAGCTTACTGGTTTGCCAACTTCCTTACATACAAAAGCAGTAAGATAAGAACTAGTTAAGTATGCCAGTATGCACACATGTATGTGAACGAAGGTCTAGAAAAGTAGTAGGAGAAGAAACAGATATGCAGCTGTAAGTGCGTTTTAATGTAGCTGCCGCTGTGTGTCACATTTTTGACTTCACATTTCCCTTCATTCCATACTCAGGGTTTTTTTGTCCTTGGTGTACATAGCCTTCTCCTTCCCATCCTCTACATTCACTCCAGAGGAATGATGCAGTCATTCACTCCAGAAGAATGATGAATGTCTGTGCAGTCAAGTCAAGGCTCAGCAATTTCCTCAGCCAGGATTTGTGAAAAGCAAGAGCCTTAAGGGTGATGCGAGTGAGACACAGATAGCACTGTATCCTAAATAGATATCAAGAGGTGGAGAACCTGGATAAGAGAAAAGAATGGGTCTGAAAGGAAGAGATTGTTGGAGAGGATGAATATTTGGTGGAATCAAAACTATATTTAGCTTCAACCCAAGTAAACTTCAGAAGAAGGGCCAGAACTTGGAGAGCACTATCAGACCAAATTATCCACTGGGTCTTGAATCACTCTGCTAACTGTAACTACAGTAGGATAAATTTTATACCAGTCCTGCACAGAAAGGAGAGCTGTCCTCAAACTCTTGAATAATAAAAATTAACTTTCACAAACTTTGTTTCTGTTAAAGGAAGTAGTAGAATTAGTCTTGTATGTAATGAAGAATAATTTTAATCACCAAAGGAGTACTTTGTTTAAACATTTTTTGTTTTAAACTCTGCACTCAGGAAGATCTGTTAACAAGCTCAGCACAGAACCACTGAGAATCATTCATGAGACATTGGAAGAATCCACTGATTGGCTTTATGGCTTTATTTCTTTACTGTCTGACATCGTATGGAGTGATGATGATGACAGTGATGAAGGTATTCATAGTGTAAAGACTTCTGTAACTGCTCTAACTGCTGTTTTACATGCATTATGTTGGCTTACTCAGCTTTTAACCTCACAGTCAAGAAGGTCAAACAAAATGAAAAGTGAACGTTGCTGCTAATAAAGCACCTACTGGCTATTCCAATCAGTAAATTGGTCTCTCTGTTAGCTTTCATCTTGTGTTTAATGTACCATTACAGAAAAGCTGTCAGAATTAAATATTACCATTAGTACATCTCGAAGTAAAGAGTGCTAATTTACACAAGACTTCAAAGACGTAAACAAAATACGCATCAGGGTATTGCTTCAGAGAATGGCAATAGCTGTTTTCTTTTAATATGTAAGAGTCTAGAGAACCCTGGTAAATATACAAGATAAACCAAGAAACTCAGAAGGACTTTTTCATTTGATATATTGATTATGGGTCCATATACTGGCAATAAAAATAAAGGAAAAAATAGCATTTTGACTGGACTAAGGGGAGTTTGGATGACAAATAGCAAATAATTCAGTTCAGTAAAAATTATCGTTTTGCCATTATGGTAACATTCTTCATCTGATACCAACTGATAAGTGAAACGAAGCTGCTAGCATTTCAAGTTTGGAAATAACCATCCTTCTCTTATGAGAAAATTAGTTCTCTGGTATGAGCAGAGCAGCAGTGGATCATCATATCATGTCATCTTGGTCATTTTGACAAGTGATGACTGTAGCAGTGACATCTTCATTTCACAGTGGTTTATTTCATATTTTATTTGACTATAACATAAGATAACTAAAAAGCAACATGTACTGGAACCGATTTCTACCTGTTTGTTCATAAACTCGAATTATCAAATTTCTACCTTTTAAATATGTTCATGAGCTTTTCGTATCAGCACTGTATATGAATACTAATAGATACGCTGCTACATGTGGGTTCATGAATTGGGCATCCTATTCTGAGATACGATTTACAACCAGAAGGCGGCCAGTCTCTCCTACGGTTGAGAAACAGAAAAGGTGAAATACGGAGAGCTTGCTTAAAATTGAAAAGTGTTCATTTTTCTCATTTCATAGCTCCTGAAGCACCTGCAAGCTTTCAAGTACTTGAGTGGAGAAGTATTAATGCAAGTAGGAAAGGTCATAAAATACCTGACATACAAAAAATAAAGATCTGAATGCTTACTAAGAAGTGTTTGGAAACTTCAGTTTCAGCAGCTTTTAGTCAAACAGGTGTTCACTCAATATCTACCAAGAGTCTGAAAAGGCAGTAGGTAACTTACTGCACTATATCATAAAAAGTAAACTCATGTGCACTCCCTGCACATTGTGCATTGCAATCAATGCAGCTGAGGCTGCAAGCTCTACACGCTCACCCAGACTGAATCCTTTAATGGTCATATGTGGAGGCAGAGTAACAAACTTGGCGGTCAAATGCTCTGAGTCCCACTGAAAGCGAGTATCTTTTGCCTTGAATTTAAAAAATTTAATAACACTCGAAGTGTTACTAGATTTACAGTCTTGCTTACCTGCATATATGTTTTATAATTTGGAGTTAAAACTGAACCAGGCGTCTGTCCTTAATACATGGATCAAGCAAACTGTAAATGTGTAGTCATGTTTACATTCAAAGCACAAATACAGGTTTGGGTGTTTCCTTGGTTACTCCTGCACGCTGAAGTTATCTATCCCAGATCCTGGAAAGCTTCTGTGGTAAAAGAGATGTGTCATGAAAATCCAAAATCTCAGAATAGAGTGCTTGCCATTTAGCATATAAAGAATTGAATACATTTAAAAAAAAAAATGAAGCAACAGGAGAAAATATATATATATATTTTATTATTACGGTATCTCTTATCTGATGTTAGTTCTTTTCTCTTGGTTTAGGCGAAGTGGAACATTCCCTGAAAAGAAAAGGTTGGTCAGTTGCCTTATTATAAAGGGCAAATATTTTGTAACATATATGTTAAGAATTAACTAGTATGTCTGTGCTGTTGGTTCTGTCACTAGTTACTTGTCAAACTACTATGTACACTGTACTTTAACAAAATCATTAAATAAGAACATCAAGTGATAATACTTGCTGTATTGTTTGCTGCTCCGGGAGAAGTCTTGACCGTTTCACCGTCATCCTGAAAAACTGAAAAATATTCATACCAGACCAATAGGATTACTGCAATGATATTATCTGTACCTTTACTCCATATGTGATACTCCTATTAATGTCAATATGAGTTACATGTATGTCTGGAAAGAAAGACTACCTATTAAGAAATAATGGCTAGGTGTCGTAAAACTGTTGAACATTTTGCCTTGTGTCAGTGCAGAATCCTAAAATAAAGACTGTCTCTGAATCTTCTAGAAGAAAAATATTTAGTTATCATTGAATTTTTACAGCAGACAAGAATGAAGCAAATAGGATTTATAATATAAATCTTTCTAGACCTGAAAATTGTTATGCTGAAACATAAAACTTAAGTTCAACTTCTATTAAATCAAAATGAAAATGTATTAGAAGGCTTGGGATATTGGTGACAGGATGAAAGCTTTTCAAAACTAGGTGCATTTTGCTCTAAATTGAACTCAGGTTGAAAATAGCAATGCATGCTACCAGCCCATTTGATTTGAATTCTCTATCCATCAAATTCTCAATAGGTAAATGCTCATATTGAAGAATCTATCACCACAGTTGGTGCTGAGATTACAGTCCAGTTTTCCCTGAAGTTAATTGGAACTGGATCAGGCTTCTATTCAATGACACTTTTTGTCAGTCCCAATAGGATAACCAAGGACCAAATGGGCTTGAGGACCAGGACCATTAATCTTTTTATGGACGATCCTTTATGTTAGGACTGAAGAAAATTTATAGACAGTGTAGGAAAAATTTCCATCTATTTATACCATCAGTGAGATTATCAAGAGGGCTCAGCATTATCCTCTCTCTTTTCCCAAAAGCTGTATTTTATTTTTATAGTGGATGTAAAGACTCTGAAGCTGTAGCACATTGCTGGCAGGTGCCCACGGTGGAAAGAGTCTGCTCACCATGAGCAGGTGTAGCTGACTAGGCTGGGAATGCTGTGGAGGTACTTCACTGTTGGGAAGGCTTAATCCATAAAGACATGACAGATGGCATAGTGCTCAGTCAGGATTCAAAGCTCAGAACCCTCCTCTGGAGATAAATATGCAAGAAAGTCAGCTGGGTTTGGTGTGTATGAAAAAGAAGAGGGGCTGGTGGTTCCTCTAGAGCTAGTACTCTACAGGATAACACAGCCAACCACATGTGAAAGAGTCAAATTCAAACTTGCTTCATCTGCCTGACCTGCGAAAGAGATTTTGAGTGAGTTTCTCCACTTCCTGTATGCATGCTCAAGACTTTTCCCTCCTTCTTTCATAGGATAAGGAATCCCAACCTTGCCTACTAGCTGTTTCTAGCTCCAGAAACTAGCTGTTTCTCAAATGGGACTGATTAAAAAAGTAGTCTAAGGCCCTTCCTGGATATAGGCATAAGCTTTCACATAGCAACATCCACAAATAACTTGTTACCATCTCTGGATGACTGGAGGACTCAATTTCATCCTGGCAGCTAGGATTTGGCCTTGATTGTACTGGATTTTGCCACCATGTCTGCTCAGTGACAGGCAGTTGTGTGCTCCTCAGAGCTGTTATTCTCTCTCTTTGCAGGCTTCTCTTAAAATAGAATGAACTACAAGGAGTTGAATGGCCTGCGCTGAAGCCTATATAGAATTTCCCAGAAAGCTCTGTGATAAAGACTACAGTCAACAGCTTTTCTCCTTAGGCGCAGTGAAATTCACTATGGCTAAAGCTCATCAGCACAGAAGTTAAAGCTCTGGGAGATAAGGCGAGGGCTCAGATGAGTCCTTGTGAGGACTCACAGAACTCACTAGCTGTTCCTCTGAGCACAAGGTGCAGATGTCTTTGAATAGCTTTTCCTAAGAAATATATAGCATCACATTTATGGTCCAGAAATAAGATTTCCAGAACTAAAGCACTCCAAAACAAAACATTGCATATGTCCTTTTTCTCACATGGCTGCTGTTAGGGCTGGACCCAAAGAAGGACCAGTAACTCAAAGGAATTCTGGCATTCTTGGATATCAAAATATTAGTAGTGATCTGCAAAATCACTACCAAAGTTTTAGACTTTGGGGTATTCTCCATTTTCACTTAAAGGATCATTTCTGCACTGTAGTGCCTTCCACTTTGTACAACACTGTTACTCATAGCTTTGTGAATCACTTTTCTTCCAGTGACTCGTCTTATGCTTGTGGCATTTGAATATCCTACACAAAGAACTGACCACACTAAGGTCATGTAGTACACCAGTGTCATCTCCAGAAAGATTGTACAAGAACAGAGTTTGATTCTCCACATGTATTTTTCAGGGACCTTCTCTCAAATTTCACTCTGGAGATATGCATATGAAGTTAAATATCATTGTGTCTAATTTTTCAGTCACCTTGGTATTTGTTTTGAATCTAACCCACTGATACTGTGGCAAGAGCTTTCATAAATAGATTGCTGAGAGCTTTTGAAAAACCTCCATACCTGTTTTCAGTGTATGGACAAGCCTTCAATTTTCTCCTTTATTGACTAGCACATTTTATGAATGCTAAAACATTAGCACAAAAAAAATTTTATAATGGAAACATTGCAACTGAAAAAAATAATTGTATTGTGGTGCCAATGAACTTACTATGTACAGAAAAAAAAATGGAGGGAGTGGGGAGCACACTGTAGTGATGAGGGGAGAAAAGTGTAATGATAATTACAAGCCCAAAGAAAGCAAAGATAACCTTCCTAGAGATGTAGATTGAAAGAAAAGATAATAAGGATACAAGTAATGACAGTAGTCTGGCATATGCAACAGGGCTAATATCAATTTCAGAAACCTTTGGAAAGTATTTAAATGCTTTCCTAGTACCTTTTTTATTGCAATTATTTTTTCCAGCCCTAGTCTTACCAAGAGTATTTATCTTTAAAAACTGGAAAAGTGTGAACATTTTATATTGTCCAAGAAAAAATGTAATCATCAGTGGGGGTAATGAAAGATTATTCTGAGAGAACTTTGCAGTCTTCAACAATGTATACACATTACATGCTAAAACTGCAAAGTATTTTCACAAAAATATTCAGAAGGCTAATAACAGTTTCTTACAAGCTTAATATGTTTTGGCATCATTTTTTTCTAGAACAATGGTTATGGCTGACAATACTGTTCATTTTTTTCGTGGGTTAGTTTAACCTTTACAAACAAATTCAATTATTTGACAGCTGTATTTTTTCCCCTCTCATTTTGGTTCTTTTATTAGAATTTGTTATTATAGAAACAGAGAGAAAAATTTATTATTTCTTGGTGTGTACCCAGTATTAGGTGTGAGGTGGGAGAATGGTTGAGAAACATGCTGCACAAAATTAGAAACTGTTTTCTGTAAAAAATAGGCAAGTGCACACACTTCAGCACTGTCATCCATGGCTAAAAGTTTCATTATTAAACTGTGGTGGAACTTCACTCGAATTCACATATGGACAATTGAAAATTTAAACTCTAAACATGGATTCCTAGTTTAGCTTGCCAGGGTATGCCTGCTCAGCTATGCACGTGTAGCAGGAGTTTCTAGGTATTGAAGTAGCATCTTCAACTCCAAAACAGCCAATGAATTCTGGCTATAACCATAAATGTAGTACTTAGTTTTAGGAGGAAGTTTTTCTAAACCTTTGAAAGAGATTGTAAGGTCAGAATTATTCATTTTTTATTTTATACTTTGAAGCTTATTAATTTTTTTTTTTCTCTGTAAGACAAGCTTCTTCGATTTTATACTTGTGCTTAGGTGAAACCCACTCTCTCACAGAGAGGAAAAAAAAGTTAGTCATTTTACAAGTAATTTTCATTTCAATAAATACCACAAAATTAGAAAGAACTAAGTAAAAATATCATTATGGTATTGTTCTATCTCGGCATTACCAAGCAGATCTTTTTGACATAAGGCTATTCTATACCACCAAACAAATTTGATTTCTCTGAAGCAGAGAGACCTCTAACCTTCTGTGAGTTAGGGCGTACATGCATGAGACAGAAGGAGGTATAAAAATAAACATATGGCATGAGCCTGTTCTCCTTACTTGGCTATAAGTCTTATTTTACTTTAAAAAAAATGCAGTTAATAAATGACAGATTAAAACAAGAAGCCACAAGTATAGCAGAAATTTCAGTTACAAGTTTCAAGAAACTTTGCTAATTACAAATAAGCTTTTTGGCAAAGTACCTTATCCTTCATTCAACTCTATCTCCTGTTCAAGTGAGAATATGCTTCCCTGAACATTAGACAGAAGGCTATTAATATGCTGAAAACATACAGGTCATGCTCTTAAAAGACCTGACAACTTCTAAGGGTATGGTTGGTTAAACTAATGTAACTGGGCAGATCTGGCCCTGGTGTATTTACCACAGACCTGACTCCAGACATTTGCTCCCATTAACCGTCCAGAGGCTAAGACAGTCAGGATTTATTCAGCACAAGCTGTTTATTTTTTCAGATCTGGGTATTAATCTGAGCTAACAACAGCAAATAAAATGCTACTAAAAGGAAAAGTTCAGATCATTTCCTAGATCTCCTGTTAGAAGCGATCAAACAGACAGTTCTGCCAGCCTTGCTTGGGAATTGGAAGAGGTAGGAACAAGCAGCTTAGAGAAGACTGATAGCAGATTTTCTGATTTAGATCTGAAAATGTTTTTGTTGTTATGGCCTGTATAAGCCCAAAAATAATTGTTCCAGGCTGTTCAGGGTGGAGAAAAACATACTAACATACATTGAAGATTTTAGTCTTACAATTTATAATATATGACTGGATGTTTTTATCTATTAAATACAAAAGAATGCTTATACATGATCAGACCAATAGTCCACCAATAGTGGATAGGGTAGAAGTCCTTATTGCTGTCTGAAAGTGACTAAGAAGCATGCAAGAACAGGTAAGCATATAGTGACAATTTCCCAGAATAATTCTCCATGTTCCATATCCTGTCCAAGTCAGGGACTACCTGAGCCATAGTGTCACTGAATACAATGGGGACACAGCTTTTGTATGGTTGTGATCCATCTACCTGCTTACTATGAATTCAAGGCTAAAGATAATACATGCATTAACATTAGTGAACAAAAACACCATGGCATAAAGTTGCTGGTACCAGTTCAGTTTCATAAGAAGATTTGGAAGAACATGCTTTTCTTTCCCAAATTTTCATACGATTAGTTAAATAATAATTAGCCATACTCATCTGCCATCATTAAAGAGCAACCGTATATATTACAAGGTAATGTCACTTTTACTTTTACCTCCGCATCACTGAGCAACCATCTTCTCCCACAGTAGGAACACCCTAGGGAAGACTCAGGTGAATAAACCTAGCTATCTAGCACCATGTTAGATACCACATGGTATCTCAGACATCTCATGGGACTATGAGATATGACACAGGACCCATGGAGAACTGCACATTTATGTAGTGAAGATGAGGGTATGTTAGAGAGTCTAAAATGATACCAAGTGTCTATTAGAATTCTCCCATTAAAAATTCCCTACTAATAAGGCTTAGTGAAGTTTAAAAAGAAAATAAGTTGTATAGAAATAATAAATTATCATTACTATGGTTTATACCAGAAGGGTTATATTTGGAAAAAGTCCCATTAGTAGCTGACATAGTTACTATTTTTTTTTTTTTTTCCCTGGGTAGAATTCTAAAATTAGAACATCAGCTTCCAGGCCATTTAGAAGTCCTTTTCAAACTGTTATCTGGTAATAAATCTATAAAAATAAAGAAAGCAAATGGGTTTTCTGAGGACAATATTCATGTTCAGGAAACATTTATGCAAAGAAATAAATAATTTCCAACCCAAGAGTTGGAAATGGACTAGAGAAAAGAAACTACCATAGCTGAAACCTGAAAACTGTAGCCCTGAAATGAAGTTGTGGGCATGGCCGATATATGTGTGTCTTAGAAATTAATTATTCAGTTCCATTCATCCCTAAAGTACCTATTTGTACTGGTAATGCCTTCTGAATCCATCCTCAGCTTCTTTTATTTTGCCATATGGTAATTCTCTTTTCTGTATGAGTTGCTATTATAGATCTTTGTAAAAGGCTTTTACTGTCTCCCTAGGCTACATTTTACTACAAAACGTTCTGCGTATCTTTGTGTAAAGTACACCCTGCGTTAAAAGAAGAAAATCATTGATTGATTCAATTCTCAGATGTTAAACTGCTTTTCCAGATATGTTTTCTTTCTTTTTGCATTTAGACTTTCTGTGGCATCCATTTCTGTTATTAATTTTCTTTTAACAATCTTATCTTGTTTTACTTAATCTAACAATCTTATCTTGTTTTACTTAATCTAATCAATATAGCAATACCATTTCCACTACAAAATAGCACTTTATAATGTAAGGAAAATATTTTCCATACTACCCAAATGAAACAAAGCTATATACCTCTAGGGAATAGGGATGTTCTTTTCCCTGTCAAAGAGCAGAGATTTATAACTTGAGTTGAAACATTTTAATCCAAAATTGCCAGTTATCTTTTAAAAGATACACAGAGAACTTTGAACTATGAGACTGGTAGAAATCCTAGGCAGAAAGGTAGCAATAGAGAGGTTTTTAAATAGTTAATCTAGCCTCTCAAATTAGGGAAAACTTTAAGCAAAGTTATTCACGTTACCTTGATGGAACTCTTAAGTTTGTGCCACTCTGGAAAGGTGCATCAGAGAGATTCATACTCTAGAAGAAGAGGGGAATATGAGGTAGACGTCCCTCTGCCTGGGAGCTTGCTTTGCCAGAGACAGAACAATTGCCTGCCTTAGCGCATGGGAGTAAAGAAAGGACTTGGGACAACACGAGGGGAAAAAAAAAAACAAAAACAGAACAAAACAAAGGACCAGCTTATTTTCCACATGAACAGAGGTTTCTCCTATTCTTGTTGCTCACTAATTCTCTCTTCCTGCTATTTTTAATAGCAGTAAAGACATTCAAGGCAGTACCATGAAAAAGTAAAAAGATCAGAGATTCATCCAAAACTCAGGTAAAACCATGGCACCAAAATCTCTGTTTCTTCCTGCTTCTGAGCAAACTCCAATCCCCTCACACCTGCTGCTGTTCCAAGGAGAGGATGTAGCAAGTGGGCCACTCGTGTGCTCCAGGTCTGTCGTGACACACAGAAACATATCTCTTCTGCATGCCAGGCTCCTAACAACAACAAAAAGAAAAAAAAAAATCAAGTGCCTCACAAAGTGATTGAGTCAATAGCAATATCTATTGATGGATTAATACATTACGGTCGAAGCTGTAGAGTCGGTATTTTTTAAAGCTGCACATAAGAACTGTGGTTAGTCTTGTGAGTCTCTCTCTCCCTCCGCCTTTTCCCTCCCCTCCTCTTTTTCTTTGATAAAAGATTTAAAAGATTTATATGGAAAAATATGTCTTTGAAGCTAATCAAGATTAGAGATTTAATTTATTAGTGTATGTATTGTTTTACTCAGAGGTCTAAAAATTTTGTCTAAATAAATCCTGGTTATACAGAACACCGCTACAAATGCTTAGCCAGAGACAACTACTGTTGATTCTGATGTCCTATAGTGTAAAGAAACCTCAGCCAAAATTCTTAAAGCTATTATAGAACTTTACACACACCAGCAACTCTTATAACAGTCTTATAAATAAATAAGGTTGCACTTAAGCTGTAAAATTTATTACAAAGAACATATTTCAAACTGGTCCAACACCACCTTTGTGGTGTTCTCTTCCATAGAGAGAACCCATCTATCTAATTTTAACTTTCATTCAGAGGGGAAGAACACAAAAAAAACCCTAAATATTTTTATGATCACATGGCTCTAGCTCAAATATTTTCTCCTTAAATAAATAAAGGTGCAATTAGCTTTCCCTTTTCATTTCAAGACCAAGGTACAGAACTGCAGTCTGAAAAAAAAAGCAATATTAACATTTATACATTTGGAATAAAAACGGTTTGTGTGTAAAAACCTCTTAGGTTTGAAGATCTTCCACTCTCCTTCACTTTTATGTCTTTCCAAAACCCAGTCACTAATAATCCTCCATATAGACAAGGCTGTCTATGGTCTTCTTGAAACATGTCAGCGCTGCTTATCAGATAATATTTGAGACAATTGAAAGTACCCTCCCCTCCCCTTAGAATCTAACTTTTGTTTGGGTTATAATTAACAGATATTCAGAAGTTGTTTTTTCCATAGGAAATGGAAACATTTCCAGAGGGGGGGAAAAATCCAATACATGGGAACATTTAGTAAAAAAAGTACATTGTGTCAAGCTCCATTTTGTTTGGTAATCTGAGGTTTTCAAGCTGGACTTTCTCTCTTAGGACTATTACCATTTCCACTTTTAGTGAAGGATACGCTTCAACTTTTGGACCCATCTCAAAGAAACAAATCCTAAGAAAACAGCACGTGTGTCTACAGATAATTCTCTAATCCTGTGGGCTTTCATTAAGTGTTCCCCCCTCATCTCAGCTTTTCAGAAAAAAATACTTTCCTATCTTCCTAAAAGACATTTTTATTTTCTATCAAACAGCTTGTGGGGCTAAATTTTTGAGCAGCCATATTAGATACACTAAAATGCCCAAAGTATCAGAATGACAGTAATCAATGATTTTGCAATAAAACTGTTTTAATAAATACACAATAATATAATGATACACTTCTACTCACCACTAAATGCTATGATTGAAATGATATTCCTTTTCCTATAGAATATAATAGCTTTAGCAATGTGGATGCATATGAACATAATTGTCTCTAATATAATGAAAAAAAGGAATAGTGGAATAGATTTACTTTAGAATGTAGGAGATTGTGGAAGACTGGTTTATAATAAAATCTTTACACAGGTTGCAATATTTGGCTTTTATGAAAATAGCACATACACTGCTCTTAAAATGCCTTCTTCCCAATGCATCTCCTTCACTGTATAGTTTTCAAAACAAGAATAAACAACAACAAGAAATCTCCCCAGAATCAAAGCACTTATCAGCAAGGTGATGAAGTTGTTAGCAGATGAGCTCTAATGAATTTGTATTACAGACTGATGCAGCTACAACAGTGTGTAAGCATATCTATTGAACCAGACTCTATCTATTTTTGTACTGTTTTGGTATAACAAAGAAGGTCATGTAAAAATTCCATATTTATAGGGGAACATAAAATCTGCTTGTTTGCTGTATGCTATTCAAGACAGGTAAATTATTAAGAAATACTCAAGTATTTCAAGACTGAATAGTGTCATGTTCTCTGTATTTGTGATAGCTGTTTAGTTATGCCAAATAAACTATTAAGAAAAGGGAATTAAGGCACCTACCATGAAGTAGCTGAGCTTTACTGAATAGGTTTAGGACCAGTCAAAGTCACTTCACACCAACCTTTACATTTTAGAGCAGCACACAGTTTTGTCTCAGTATGCACCAGAGCAGAGGGTTTCAACCAAGGAGAACCAGAAGTGGTCTTCTGTGACTTCCGTCAAAAGTAGTCTTATGGGGCTAAATACAGTAAACAAAAGAGACACTGTATATAACGCTGAAAGATATGAAAATTAAGAAAAAAAAAAAGGGAAAATCATAAACTTACAATCTTCTCTAAATAAGTTGTAGTCAATTGATTACTTCATTTTCCAAAGAGATGGAGATAGGTTTTGAAATCTCCATACTTAAAAGGCACTGTGACCTGGTATCTCACTCAGTGGGTGAGCACACAAGCCTTTCAGCATCTTCATCAGTAAGCACTTCATCTCCTGTTACACTTTCAAGAAAGATCTTAGACGCATGACTTCAGGAAAAGTTGTTATGTATCTCAGCCTGAAGCTGCTATGAATCCTCAGAACATTGTAAGATCTAAGAAAACACTTGGGATAAGATTATACTACTAGCAAGCAGCAAGGAAAGTCACTTAAATTAGACATGTGTCATACACTTTGCAACACTGAACATTAGTACCTAAACCCTTCAGTTACACTAACCTTGGTTCCTGGATATAGGCATAATCTACCAGTTTGAATCTGCAATTAGAAATATTTCCTGTTGTTATATTTTTTCCATTATGCCTGTTGCAAAACTTAGGTTTTTTTCCCCTCGAGTATAGCTACATGATGTATTAGTAGTTTGCTGGAAGTTGCTCTAATGCACAATTTTCTTTACTCTCCCTCTAGCCCCATAAGGATAACTGTCACCCTCACCAGCTGGTACTATCAAGATTAAAAATAGACTTCAGCTGCACAATTGCAAATTTCTCCTGAGGATACCAGCAGCAAGAGATTTGACTGCAATTCTTTATACAGACAGCATCTAGAAACACATTAGAAATGACATCCCTCTCATCTTCTAAAGCTCTTAACACCACTCACTCCTGCCTTGCCCTCAGTATCTATCTCCGCCAACTCTTCAGAATAATCAGCTGCCTGCTACCAATTAGTCTTGATAAACTAGCAAGGATATAGTCCCATTAAATTGCTGGCAACAGCTGTAAGAGTTTTGGCTGCTCAAAAGCAAATTATTAACCTCTGGTTCACCAGAACTGTGAGTAGGGCTCATTTTCCTTTTCACACTTAGATACTATAAAAGAATGTCAACGCTCTAAAGGCATATATCATTGTGTTGCCTGTAAAAGAATATGAAAAAGAAGGCCAACTGGTACAATTTGCTTAGAAATAGCAATGTATTATCATTACAAATCAACTTCCATCTATTAAACTATATCTTTAAAAATGCAGAGACATTAAACATACCTTCTATCCTCACTACGCTATTAAAGTAGCAACAGGATGCATGAGGGCATAATATGGAGCATCAGAGATCAGAGTTAAATTCCCAGTTCTTTTGCTGACTTCCTGAAAAGCCATGGGTAAATCATTCTTGTGTTTTTAGATGGGAATAATATTCCCTTTTCTTGCTCATTTTTGGCAGCCCATGTCATTATGTTTTTTTATTATTATTACTTGCCTGGTTGATTGGAATTTTTAAGGTATATTTCAGCCATAAGATGTAAACTCAGTAGGGAGAAGGGACTAGGAGCTTCTTTTAGCAATGCCAGCTTGCTACTCACCACTCCATCCTCTTATAAGGCAGACAGGAATCTCTCTCCAAGGATGTATACGGTGGCACAGGCACAGTGAGCCAAAGGCTTCATTAGTTCTATTGCATATGTTCAGATCAGTTATGATACTCCTGTGAAAAAGGTCTGTGTTCAAGATGAGAGCAAGACACAGTTCAGGGCCACCCTCTCCAACTAGGAGAAATAATGTAACCTACTTTATCAGTAAAGGTTGAACTCCCATGTTATAGCAGAAGGGATATTATGTCATATTATAACTACATGTGGTACCTAAACCGATACACGTGGAACCTCTGCTGAGGCCATAAGTGCTACCATAATGCAATGACTTTAAAATAACTAAAAATAGTACTATGTCATTTACTATATTAAATAAGGAGACAACAGAAAATCAAGATCAGAAATAAGATAGCAAACAAAAAGGAGACTAAGGAGAGAACTCTGTTAATGGGAACAGAAAAATCTCTTTGTGCCTTATCATGAAGGGGCCATGCTGCTTTATCCATGCTGATGCAAAGCTGTACTGTGTTGAGAGAGCGCCACTAGCTCAAATTGATTTGGGTAGCTTTAATTTTCTTTGCTTTCTCCAACCCTGATCTTTCTGGAGTTGGGACTTCCTAGTGCATGGTCAGTGCAAGTCTTTTGTGAAACTCTTGATAAAGAAAATTAGCATGGTGTGGGGTGGGGGAAAGCTTGTGTCCAAACTGCATGTTCAACAGGGATTTTCAGTAAAGCCACTTGCAAGTCTCGCCTTCAGTAAGGGGTAGTTTTGGGTCAGCAGCACATAGATATATTGGCCTGCTAACAACATAGTGGAATACATCTCCTGTCAGCATCTTAAAATGGTCAGTGATAAGGCTCCTAACTTTCCTTCTTGGACTTATTTTAAATAATTACCCTGCATGTTCTGCGTATCCTAACAGCGCCCAAGGTCTAGAGAAGTCCATGTCAAGCAGTATCCATATTTAAGTAAATAAAGTACTTATGTATTCAAAACCCAAGAAACATGAGCGGAAGATAATTTTTCTTGCCTGCTTGATAACTGGAAAAAAAACAAACAATGAAATACAGCTTTTAAAATACATACTCCCTTGCAATAATTTAATAAACTGTGCTGTCATCTCATAAAGAATCAGGATGGTTGCTGTGGTGACAAAGATTATCCTCGCTGCTGCTTGATTCTGTCATTTTTCTAAACATGAATTCATAATATTTAGGATTTATTAACAGTGTGTCACACTGATAGAGATAAATTACATGCTTTAAACTGGCCATGTAAGTCTTCTATGATATTACAGCTGCTTTGTCAACTCAGCAATAAGATATGATGTGATTACTAGAAAATTAAAGCTATTTGTCATAAAGGATAAGGCAGAGAGTATCAGAACTCTCAGAACAGAAAAAGAAATCTCAATAGAATAATCTAATGTGTTTCCTTATTTTAAATATTTTGGAGTTGGCTAGTAGTTACTATTTCCTGCCTCATAAACTGATCAAGATCAACATATATAGAAACTAGATTCATTTGTGCTAGCAAAATTTAGGTTGTAATGTATTAGAGTTGATGTGTTCTAGGCTGCAATATTTTATGGTGGTTCAAACTGTATGGGGAAGTCATGAAGAGATCTTGATGATGGCAAATTTTGCAATATATTAAAATACATATACATGCACTTATATATTATGAAGATGTATTTCGCTTCAAGGAATTTGGCAGGGGGGTTACACGTGTGGTATCATAATTGTAGCAGCAAGTTAGATGAGATTTCTGAATGCTGCTGGCGAGGAAATATCTTTTTTAAGTAGCTTGTTGAAGTGTGTGTGTCAAGTAAGCTCCACAAGTGAGACTGATTTAGATGGCCAGCTCTACAGCCATCGTTCCATATATTTTTCACAGTCAAATTAGCAATAACAAATTCATTAAAAACACAGAAATAAAACTTTTTTAAGAAAAAAAGGCCTGGTTTATATAGTGAGACACATAACAGGTGAAGTTAGTGGAGCTGAGACAAATAGTTTAAGACAAGCAACCCTGTACCTGACCCTAACTAAAGAATAATGAATTCTCACTTAGTAAGCCACATTCATATCTGTGTGTAGGATGTCCTCTTGATTTGCTTGAGGTAAGTCTCTGCTGTATATTGACACGTAGAGGAAATGACTCTTCTGTCTTCAAATGACAGGTTTTGGAAGTAGTCTAGGGTGGCAGCATGGAGAACTGCACGGAAGTGCTCAGAGTAAGGAAGGCATCCTCTGCCTGTAGATTATCCTTGTCAAACACTGAGGCACATGCATTAGGTTGCCAAAACCAGTTTATGCATCCTTTTAAACAGAAAAAGTGAGAAATGTATTAAAATCCAGCAACTGGATTCTCTCAGTAGATGAAAAAAAGAACATACAAAATCAAACCAAGCTCAGTTGAAATACAGTAAATCAATGTGGCTTGATTTCTTCTTTGAGGTTTGCAGAACAATAAATGAACTGCACACCCAGGCTGCAAAGTACAAGATGGAAATGGAATAAAAAGTTCTTTTGGCTCACTGACATAGTATAATTAGCTGAATTATGCTGCCATACATAGGTGGTGAACAGTGGCCATATTTTGGGCTTTGTTATGCTATGTCTCCTTGAAAAATAATGTCCTCTCTCTCCGAAGGCAACATAGATTGATGCTATAGTATAGCCATGTTTCTCACAAACCAGAAACAATCATGATTTTGAATGGCAAATACTACCTGATAAAAACATTCTATATTTATTCTCAGTGACCTATGCACAGATCAGAGTGTTGGAAAGTGAAAATATGATTTTCTTCTGCATCTACTTGGGATTCTCTTACACCTATTGGATAAATGGAATATTTCTGTTGTCTTCAGTAGACATTAGAGTCCCTCCTTAAAGTTCAGTAGATGAAATACGCACAACTTTTTCTCTGTTGGATTAATTTTGGGGTTAGAATTCTTGTTATTTGTATCCTGCGGACCAAATCTAACCCTAAGAAACAAAGAGGCACCTCCTGTAGAGTCTAGTATGATCTGCATATGCTTTTTTTCAAAGATGAATTTGATCCAATATTTTATATCAGCTTCCCACTGCAGGAGATATATGTGTATTACCATAAACCAGACACTCTATGTATTCTTAATGAGCTTATTGGACACTCATCATAAAAGACCTTTAAATTTTACCCACTGTATGCAAACAGTACTAAGCAAACTTGATTTACTTCTGTTTTTCTTCTTCTTCATTTACACATTTTGCATTTCCTGTATTACCTGGGTTTTTTTGGCAAAATAAAGACAGTAGAAAAAAATCAAATACAGAGGTGTATGGCAGTAACATAACATCAGTGTCACAGGTGAGGAATTTTGTTCAGAAGTGGCATAGCAAGAGGTCAGATAAATACTGTAGCACTTGCTTTCTAATAAGGCAGGTCCCAGCTAGCCGATTTATCAAATGTCCTTTGGTATGTAACATGATTAAAATGAGTCATTCTCAGAGACTCTGATCCCTAACCTAGGAACTTTTATCTCTGTTTGTAATTTGTATACAACATTGAGACTACCTTTTATTGTGTGGTAGAGCTACCAACTGACTGTTGGAATGTTACAATATTTAGAAAATGTAGTAAAAAGAACATTTTCCCTTCCAAAGATATTTTGGAAAACATAAAATACTAATCCTGGTAAATAACTAGAGATAGATACAGAAAAGTGCTTAGTAAAAGCATATTTTTGTGATTCATGACCTCTGTTTATTATTGCATGGCTGTTGCAGATCAGCAAAACCTATTCTTGACTTAATAAGGAGTTGTGTCACAATTTAAAATAGAATAATTATTAAAGTCATGTTAATATGATGATTTATTTATATTTTATTTCTTTATATTATGATTTTTGTCTATATACTTTGTGTGTGTCTGTATATATGTATATAAAATTAATCTTTATTGTATATAATTCTGACTATGTAGATTAAAAAGCCATAGTTCTGTTATAATATTTGAAGCATGTAGTTATTTTTATTATTAGAATGTATATTTTTTTCTGTGTGAAAATTCTTTTAATATTCATAAATAAACTCTACATTGTATTGTTTCCAGAAATTCATAAAGAGAAACCTGAGAGACATGAGAAACGAACATCATCAAAGGGTAATTTTTTTTTTTATGTTTGTGTAGATATGGTATGTAATATATAGTGTATTTACGAACTACATATTTTACCACCATTATATTATAAAAGCATTCAAAGATACACAGATTGTAAACGGTCAAAACTGAATGTGTGCCATAGTTGAAGCATTAATGGATTGGGGCATTTTATATTTGTGTGGCTCTATTGTAAATGCGCATTCCAAATACAGTTCTCCTGCCCAAACTTATCCAGGAGTCTAATGAACTTCCTCTGGTGTAAAATACGTGAACTATGTTGGTTAGGGAAGAAAGCAAGTTTATGGGCCAGTGGGTGCGCTCCAAGTTAGGAAGTCCTACTTAATAGTGAGCCAGGTGCATACCAGAGATAAGAAAGGCTTCCATTTTAAGAACCAACTCGTTTTCAGAGTGTGTAATCTCCTCTAACTGGCATTTTCCAAAAATCCATGGAGGAACTGGTTTGGACTGGTTTTCAGAGGGTATATAAACAGAGAAGTTTCCTGGGATATGCAGTTTTTTGCCTAATAGAGCCTCTTCTGTAAAGGTTAGGCTGCATAAAATTTGATGAGCATCTCTCTGATGCACCAGTGCTATGCTTGGTAATGGCAGGAGGAAGCAGGAAGGAAGCTTATTTAAAAATATATGAACACACATACACACTCCCTCACACATGTATATTTTATATATATTCTCTATAAGTTTTTATAGTATTTTACAGGTCTAGTGGTAGCTTTCCACTTCTGCACTAATCAGGGTCATTTGGAGTTCCTAGAACTGATTCCCAACTACTTAGTAAATCACAAGGTAAGGAATGAATTTTTTAGGGTATCAGTTGGCTAGCTGGGCGATAATAAGCTCAGACCCACTAGCAAGGGATCCCAGTCAGGGACTTTTCAAGCATTGTATTCTAAATACATAAATGAATTTGCAGCCTTGACCAAAGTAGCCTCTTGTGTACCATATGACTCTGCACAGAAAAGCTTTGTTTTACATTAAAAGAACATTAATGTTGCAGAGATGATCACTAAGGAGTTATAAGATGCCAGAAAAAAGCATTCAGGTGTCATTACTTAAGACCCTTTATGCATATAGTTTATAATCCAGTCTTTAATTACACAGTCACTGAAGCACAAAAGAAAGAATTTTTCTATTCTTAGTTCTCATATTTAGACCCAAAGATCCATGTTGCACACCAGAGGAACAGCTACAACAAGAAAAATTTTGTCCGGACTCAAGCTAGAGTATGATATAGATCTGAATCTTTAGGGAGTTTTACTGTTACTCTCTAACATTTAATGTCCAGTAAGCATGTTCAAATACAGTCTTTTGTATTTTTTTAATAGGAAAAATCTAGAAGCAAAATATATCTTTCTAACGGAAGCAAATACTCTAACAAAATTTTAATCCTTTATCCAAACATATGGACACCAGACTTATAGAAGTAGTTTTAGGTATATTTTTGAAAGGTCAGATCCCCCCAGATCAAATCTCCCAGGTTCATAGGGGAGTTCTATCTGTTAGCCTCATTTTGAAAAGATTATACAAAATTGTCAGAAATAGATACTGGGAATGGAAATTCCAGATGGAAGTGGCAGAAATTATAAGACAGGTTCTTATAGTATGAGGAGTTAGGCAAACTTCTGCACTAATTTTTGCCTATAATTAAATATTTTGATAAACAACCAGTAATAAATTCTATTTCAGTTATTGTATTTTTTCAATTTATTTCTGAAAAGAAAGATTTTGCGAACCGATTCAACAGAGCATTTTTTGTGCTTAAGAGCAACGAAATCACTTTACTTCATGATTACGCGTATAGATAAATATAAATTCTCTATTATAATGGAGTCTTTCCAGTTTGGTGTTTCATATATTAGTATTTTCACAAGGGCCAGCATCGCCCGGGGCTGTAAGAGCCCTGTTCTTACAGCCAGGCCCTCAAGGGAAGCGATTTTCCCCGTTCACAGCACTTATTAAACCACCTCTCAGTGCTGCATCCGGTCTCGAACGCCACCGGTCCAGGGTAGATGCCAATAAATTGGGGCGAGTTCGGTGGGGGCCACTGCGCTGGTGGGGGCTGGAGCCCCGGCCCTGTGCAGGGAGGCCGAGGGGCCGGGGCTCATCAGCCAGGGGAGAGATGGCTTTGGGCAGAGGCTGCACCAGAGACCTCCTGAGCATCCTGTGATTCTGTTATTTTTATAAGTATTTAATTTCAATCTAATGGAAGACCATGGTATAATGGTACTGATGACATGATAATGAACTGATAATATCACCTCTGTTTCTAATAGAAAACTGGAATTACCAGTGAAATTAATTAACTTGTATTCCTAGAAAAGAATAGCTCCTATTACTACAGTCATTTGCGGAGGCAGGGGAAAAGGTTGATTTACTGTGTACATAGTGTGGCTTTTCCCATATACACTTCGCTAATACATTGCTGGTGGAGTGAAGGATCAAAAAAGATCATGTGGTGATGAAATGCAACCTGCAATAGTCCTGCATTATAACACAGTGATTTAAGGAAAGATAGTGTGCCTCTGAATTAGGACAAGCCTTTCTGTTCTTTGCAGAAGGTATTGCTGAATTCAGCCTGATTTTACAAATAGATTCCAGTCCTTTCAAAACTATTTCATTTACTATGCATCACACATATCTGTCCCTCCTACCCCTATCAACTTGCTAATAGGGCCACACTGATAATGCAAATATTAAACATCATAGAATAAAGCTGTCTGTATTTTAGTGTACAGATAAATTATCAGATTATGAAGACAAATATAATATAGCTCCATAATTTAATTTGCTGTAGCAGGAAGATAAGGTATCTGAGACAGCTAAGTAGTTAAATAGAGTTGGACCATACAAATCCACAATGTACTAGCAACCAAAATAAGCTCACAGAATTAGCAAGTTAAATAGCATATTTACATTTGACACAGGGCAGGGAAACATTATCTGATAGTCTCTCAAACCCTTTAACTAAGAAAACTAAATCTGGTTTCCTTGTCACCGTTTCTTCCATTTGAGGCAAATCAAATATACTATTAGATGACTGAAATTTGGGGAAATGTCCCACGTATAAACCATACTTCTTGTTTTTAAATTTTTTGAAGTGGATAGCAATCCTTATATGATTAAGTTTGGAATATATTCTTAAATTACCTTAAAATTTTCCATTATAAGTTCCTATTTTAGATTATTTATAAATTTACCACACTCCAGTCATTCAGGATGAAATTTTTCATGCTTGGCTCTTTGCCTCAGGCTGAATTTTCAGTCAAAGTCACATTAAAGTGTTTCAGCAATTTCCAAAATCTAGGTTAGTGAAAATTAGGTTGGGGTATTTTTTACAATGCTAATAGCAGCTCATTCTGAGCTTATGCTTCTTAACATTTGCAAGGAAGTCCGAGCAAATTCAGTGAAGTTGTGGAAAAATCTCAACTTACAAAATTGTTACAAAAGTAGTTTTACTTATTCTGTTTATTTTTCTGGGTGAATCAGGCATCCTAAAAAAAGAGAGAGAGAGAGAGAGAGAGATGATCTTTTAATTACAGTGTGTTTCTTTAAGCATATAAAATGGTTGAATTAGCAGTTCCAGTTCTGGCATTTTTTAGCTGAAGAATGTTTGACTTAACAGCCTTAAAAACATTTTTATGTGCTTTCTCTTTGTTTTATATATGCAAAAATATTGCATTTACTCTGGTTTGTTTTCCAGAAACATAGTACTGTGGCCAGCTTGGCTTACTTCTGAAACCTAATCCTTGTACCTTCCCAACCTTTCCTCGAGTCCTTATAAACACTGGGGGCTTGGAAAAGGGGATGTTGCCCTCTAGAAAGAAAAAGATATCCAGGCAACTAGACCTGGAAAAGACCTCTAAAAAGTGAAGTATTTTATATGACAGAGCTTCTAGGACTCCATACAAAGCTGAACATGAAAATGTTTCAGAGGAAAAAGCCAAAGAGTTAACTTATGAAAGAAAAATCATATTTACATTTGTCAAAACAGAAGCTTCAGTGGATTTGGTCTCCCTGCTGCACCATGCTTGAAGAGGCAAAAATGGCCAGGCATCACAGTCCTGGAATGTGAACCCTTTAATTTTGGTAGCACCTCCCCTTCCCAGATAAGCTCTTACCCAAAAGCCACAGCTCTGACCATGTCCATATGAGGTAATGGTAAACACTACAATCTGAGATTAGCATACGCTGAGGCTATGGTGATATCAACACGCAGGATAGGGCTCTTGGACTAATTAGAGAACACCTTCAGCCTATCACTGGGAAGAGAAAAATAGTTTACGCTTACGCAAGCCTGGTGTCTGCTTATCCACATTCCAGGCTCTCTGCCCAGATATATCAAGCTACGTTCATTTCTCAGGAAGGAGCCAGCTGACTTCTTCTCCGTGTTTTTACCTTGAGGTCCACACAAATATTTCCTTGTGTTTGAGCCCCTTTATACCATTTTGACAATGGAAAGAAGCCTTGAATTACATTTATGTCCACTTTAAGGTCCACTGACACTCAGTGCAGTTCATGCCTTTCAAGGCTCGTTTTGGTTTCTTCCAAAGCATGAAATAGGGAGATGCTATGGGGAAGTGGGGAATGAAAAAACAGTTTTTGAAGGATGGTGTGTATCCTTCACACACCTTAGTGGCTAAGAACAAGCTTTTCTATTGCCACTTTGTTCTGCATAGTTTAGCTATACTTTTTGGCATAGAGACTACAAGGACTTCTGTCAGATGTATAGAAGCTCGTGCATCACAGGTGTTGACCATCAGAGAGCTACTGTTTGCAAAACTGTGTTGCTGCCCTATCCCAAATTGGCAACGCACTGGCCAGAAATGTTTTTCACTGTGCTTGTGTTTGCTAATACAAAGCTGGCATGTAAGAGCATGCTACTGTTTCATGTATCATGAAAAAATATTAATGGCCTAAGTTCTACAGGATATAGAGACCCAGGAGACTGCTTTTCCTTGGTAGGCTACAAGAGGTCCTAAAACAATTGCATGAGTTATAGAGTTTGTAATTCATGCAATAATACATTGCTGCTTTGTTTTTCACAGCTTGTTTATTTCAGTGTAAATTGGCTGTCCCATTCCTTAAGGGCTTTGAAAAATCTCACCTCACTATCTTTCCATTGCCTTATTAATTGATATTAACAGTAATTTACCTGTTATAACTGGAAGTGTATTTTGATAATGCAAACATGTGTAAAGACATAATGAAATTACTGAATGTTTGCAATGACTTTCCTAAAGAAACATGAACCTTTTATTTAATGAGGAAATATTTAATCATCAAAAATATGCTTGTACCTCTGTGAAATGATGTTTGCCACAAGTACGGTGAAATGAATGTATGCAGAAACATGGCTGGGCTTGTGTATAAAAGTCACAGTTATCCTCTAGTCAGAGTTGTGTTTTCTGTGGATGATTTGTTCACAGAAATGTGAGTAATGCAAAGAAAATATTGTTCTCTTTGAAATTACAAAACATTGGTCTTTTATTGATAGGCCTAGTGGTAGCAGGGGTTGATAATGAATGTCTTTGTATATCGAACTCCTTATAATGCGGAATACAAGGTCTAGAAGCTCGGCAGGCAGCAGAGCCCTTAAGGATTTAAGTTTGCTTGCTTCTAGCAGGACATACAGTTTTTTAAACATCTGTTCTTCCTGATGTTACGCTCTTATTAAAAGGGATGCATTCTTGCTAATCCATCCTGTGGCTGAAGTAATATCTAAAAATAAAGAAAAAAGAGCATAGAAAGCAAGATGCTAGCTATTTTCTCTTAAGAATAGTAAGAAGTGCTGTCAAGGACTGAAAATAATTTCCTTTACTGGAAATCCTAGACCCAGGATGTTTGCACAATGGGACCAAAACAGATCCTGCAGATTAAAATCAGGGTTGCTGAATAATCACTTATGTTGCAAAAATATGGTCCAACATCTGAAGACTTATACAAGCAAAAATATTTCTCCTGAACTTGGAATTAAAAATTGACATTAAAAAGGGCTATACACAATCTAGTATTTGTCATTCAGAGCTGAAACACGTTATTTAATTTTACAAATACTTTTCCTATATCACTTTGGTAAAATAATAAGAATGTATAATACCTGGAGATTACAGATTTACTGTTTTTTATTTCTAGTAATTCACAGAGACAAACCTGAAAAACAAGAAAAAAATGAAAGGAAGGAACCCATAAAGGGTAGGTATCTAGCATTTGATGTTCTTTGTCTTTTTACCAATCATTCAAAACAGTCTGATCTATTGACTCTTTGACCATTTTGTAAATTTTAATTATGTTTAAGGATGGAGGAGGTGTTGTGAAAGACAGCTGGAAGGAGAATGAAGGCTTCTCAAGCACTTTGAATACATCACTGTGGAGAAAGGCTAACATTATGTTCAGAGATTAATGAATACATTTCTACTGTGTTATTAACTTATGTAAAAGATGCCCAGAGCATAAATAGGTGCCTTTTTTTATTTCTCCTAAATAAATCCAAACATAATATTTGTCTTTGGGCATACTCCTAAGCAAAATGTAATGAGTAAGTTGTAGCATACAGGGCATGGCCCCTGGAGGCTTTTTGCTTCAGAGACATGTCTTTGAAAAAAAAATTTCCCCCAGACTCTTTCTGGGAGTGTGAGGGAACGTTAAAGGAGATTTGCTAATTTGCTGGTGGTGTATGTCAACAACGAATTACAGACCCACCTATTTTAGGAATCAGAATCAGGATGGCACCTCCTCTCCATCCATAGTTCACGACTTACTTCTCTGCTGTCAGAGCCACCATCTAGTTTGCCCCTTGTGAGGGACTTTTTGACAAAATGGTATTTTCTTGGAACATGCTAACATGTCGAAACACTTTAAACTTTCTGAAAACATGTTCTTTACATAAAAGTTTTATTAAGAAAGGTTACTCAAGGAAAAAATAAAATCTCTGGTTAGAGAAAGATCCCATTCTAGAAAAGCAAATAGGCCAATGGTCTTAACAAGTACCCAAGAAACATAAGATGCAAAATCCAGTCATGGCTGATTTGTTTCAGACCAAGAAGGCAAGTCTCTCACAACAGAAGTGAGATCTGTGATTGAAATCTGTGCTTAACTAGGCTTAACTAGGCTTAACTAGGCCTTTTGAGTGGTCTCTCATTGGAGCTTTTCCATTTTATAAAACTAATATATAACTAATTCAAAATACGCCAAGTTAGCCAGACTGACTCCAAAGGTTAATGGTAGGCACATGAGTTCAGTTTTCCATTACAGTGCATATTTATTACTAGAAAATGGAACAATTCTAACAAGAGAAAATGTTTCTGACATTTGACAAAATGAAAAAACAAAGATTATAATGTCCCATATAAAGGGCTGAATGTGTTGCCAAGACTTCTCTTGCTCTTTTGTGGAAAACTTGGGAAATTATTGGATTTTCTTTGGCAGAAAAACCATTTGGTAATGTTTTTAAGTTTTGTAGGATAGGAAAATCAGATCTCAACCAAATTTCAGCTTTCTCATGAGAGAATAAGGAGAATTATTTTACTGCCTTAACTTATTATAACTCCTACCTGGCTCTGCTGTTGACTATATCCTATCCTAATGTGAATGAATTACTTAATTTTGTCTAGTGAACTACTGTTACAATTACTACTAAAATATTGCTAAAGATACAGATTCTCTATGTTCACTGTACTAAAAATCATTGCTTTCACACTGGATATTATATTTTAAAATCATAAGTATGGATACACATCTTTCTAAGGCCATTTCATTGTCTGGGAGCCCTCAAAGTTCCACTGCATCCCTGTATTTTAAATGTTTATTGTCTACTTTAAATATGTTTTATTTTCAAAAATGGAATCTAGAGAGAGTAAAAAATATCCTATTCTAATTTCTACTGAGCTTCCATGGTGAAGTTTAGGAAAATTACCTAATGACACAGAAAGTAATTAGGTGTCCATAGAAATGGCTCAGTTAGCTATGTCAGGAACTCACTTGCTCATGTATTTCATCTCTTGGTTGCTAAAAAGTTGTGAGAGCCCTCTCTCACAATGGTCCCTGCTCTTTTAATTTCAATTCCAGTTAGATATGGAGTTTGTGATACTGTAAAAGATCTTTCTTTTTTTTTTCCTGTTCGACAAAGGGTTTTTACTAAACTGAGACAACATCGCCACAGGAGTTAGAATAAAAGCTAGATTGCAGTTTCACAGCTGATTTTTCTGAAGTGCTCTAAAATCCACGTTCTTACTTTTTATTGTCTTGAAAATTCTTGTGCTAACTCCTAGGTAAGGAAAGTGGGAAAAGTTATGTAAATGAATGGATGGCTCCATACAGTTTACCCTGTCAAAACTTCAGTTTTAACTTTGCACACACTGGGCATCCAATTACATCTCTGAAATCATTTGCTGAGGACGAATCTCAGCTAGTGTCGCTTACTAGCTATCCATTTGGAGCCAACTGGCAAGTGAGAGAAGTCATCTGTGCCTGTGATGTTCTTCTGTGGTGAGTTGTTGTAAGCCTCTGCCTGTCAGAGGATGGGGTGGCCCAGCTGACATGCTCTTCTGCTGAAGGCGGCAGCATTTACTGTGAGCTCTTAGTCCTTGACAGGTTTCTGAAAAACTGTCTTCAGGAACGGACAGACAATCGTGAGCAATAAAGTTACTGTGCTAAACAGCTGAGGCATGTTACCATGGCTTAGATGATAAACAGTAACTTGTTAGGCACTGAGTTGTCTGGCTGCTCGTACCCATGTAGCACGATGTATGCTGTGCAGATATTCATGGGATAATTCAGTAGCTACAGCTAGTCATTTTGTCTCCCATTGTTTATCTTGGTAGAATTATTTTTGATTCTTCAGTTTCTTGCACCGTTTTTTAACAGAGATTTGCATATATATATGAACATATTTCTTCTCTCCTAGTGACACATAAAGACAAATTGGAAAGACAAGAAAAACCTGGAAAAAAAGAAAGGCATACAGGTAGTGATTTAATGTCATTATTTATGTTACATTTTGGGGTAGCTCTGGAACTAACCCACTCAATTCCCCTGCATGTCAATTTATGTATTCTTGAGATTGGAAAAATTGTTACAGAACTTGATGAGTAAAGTCATTAGGTGATGTAAAGGTTTGCAGAGACACAGACCAAGTAGTATTTTTTATTCCTTCTGCAAGGTTTTGGGGGGGAGGGCACAGGAGATATTATATTTTATAATATGGGCAAGTATTTTAATGATTCAGTAGTCATTATGTCCTAGGAGTATTTCTAATATTCTCAGTAAATATGGTTACTGAGTGAATATAGTCATTCAACTAACACACCTGACAACTAGAGAAAATGTAAACAAAGGCAATGAAGCAGAGGAGGCAAAAAAAAAAATTAAATGCAATGGATGTGTGAATACATAGGTATTGTACAAGGCAGAACTAATTCATTAAGTTGTTGCTTGCAATACACGGGTATGTAAAACTGCTTTATCTTCAATAACCGTTACTTTCTTTTGAACCATCAACCCAAGGCTTGAGGGTAAATTGCAATGCTCATACATACATTTGTGTGTTCCTAGTATAATATGCCAGAAGCAAGTAGGTAGCTGGGTGTTTCCACATGCTTGCTCCCAGCAGGGTACCTCAGTGGATAAAAGCACAGAGTATCATCTCTACACACGCATGTACAAGTTAGTGTGTAAATGTTAAACCTGCAAACAGTTAGAAAATAAGAGTGCAAGTAAGAAAATATTCCAGACTACATACTGTGTAGTTGGTATCACACAACTCAGGTGTATGCTAAAACCTGAGCCAGAAACCTAGTCACAATACTGTACTTTATTTCAATTTGTAAAGTGGAAATTTAAAGCAAACAAAAAAACTCAAAGAGCATTAGTTATAACACCATGCAATTAGATTTGTAATTAATTAGAGTGTTTAATCATTCCTAGCTGGTAAAACTGTTATTTGTTATGTGGAGTTCAGAAAATCCTTCAGAAATAAACCAAAATAATAAACAATAAAAAACAAATATACCAATAAAACAAAAAAACCCAATAAATAACCAGGACTCCTCTTGATTAACGTCTTTCCTGGCATTACTGTCATGCCAAAAATACCGTTCCTACTTCAGGAGAAATAGACCCTAGAGACGGTATGTAAGTTTTGCAAGTTCTCATCGTATATTTTCACATCTTGAGTGGTCTCAATGATTTGTCCAGATACCCTCAACAGATCCCATTATATGGCTGCCATTAAGCTGTCTTGAAATGCCAAACACAGAAGTCGTACAGCCACTGTTTGCATTGACAGTTGAATGTAGTAAAACATTTCTTGTTCTATCAAGAGCAAATATTCCTCTTCCCCCTCTGAATGCCCCTCATAAACATGTTAATAAATAAAATAAAAAAAGAAGAAAACTTTATTGACAAAAATGGGCAGGAAGTCCTGGTAGGGCTGTGTTATTTAACTTTCTCTACAGTAGTTTACAGCATCCTTCCTGTATAATTAGGTTTCATGGATCTGCAGGTTTTAAAGATCTAATGTGCTATTAAGCATGTCTCCAAGTGCTGCTCACGAAGAGCTACCAAATGAAATAATTTTAATAAACAGAACTTATCAAGAGGAAACAAGTCTCCCCAGCAGTGAAGTTAGCAAATAAAAGGATCACTTTTTAGGGGAGCATGATTTATTAAAGCAAAACACTTTTACATTTCACTTCAATTTTGGTTTTTTTATTATTATTTTATTTATTTATTTATTTTTACCCACCTTTTTCAACATGAAACAGACATTTTAGATCAGGGAGAAAAAATATTCATTCTGTTTTGGGGCAAGAGGTGAAGGAAAGAGTTCCACGTTTGCTTCTAGATTTTATTGCAGGATGGCAATGAAAGCTTTCTGGAAGGATTTGTCTGAGCAAAGGCCACTTCCAAATAGCTGTGTCCTTGTGGATAAACTTGGAAGGTGGGCTTGAGTAGTCATCCCTGAGACAGGAGACAGTCCAGGGTTCAACTCTTTGTCTGTTAGAGCAAACACATGGAACAGATAAGCTCAGGCCTGCCAGTTCAGATGGTGGATTTTCTTCTGCGAAGTGTTCTCCTGGAATTCAAATGGTTGGCAGGTTAGGATGCCAGCTATCCAAAAATCCTGGGTGCAAGTACGCAGGAAGAAACACTATGTCATATACTCAGGGTGTCAGACTTGCAAGTGATGTAGTAGATACCCATTACTCCTAAAGCAGTTGCATATGGCGCACCAGGCTCTTGCTTTGCTGGTCAGAAAGGCTTCACACCTCAAGCAAAGTCTTCTCTTTGTCCCCATATAGCAATGATTTACACTTCTAACTTTATTTTATATTACTTTATTGAGAGGAGCAGTTTTCAGCTGTGATATTCATCTGGCACAGGAACGATATGCCAAGGCTTTCTGCTGTCCACCCTGCAATGAAGACCCTTCCAATGACAACAATACCTAACTTTCCTTCTGGGTAGAGACCTGAATAAGCCACACAAATGAACATTTAACCTATAAATATTACAAAAATGAAGGTGCTAAATACAGGGAGAATCCCGTGAGCAGAAGACAGCAGCCACCGAAGAAATCTTTCTACTTCTTTGCATGGCCAGCCATGTGTTTCTTGATTTTCTTTTTTCTCCTTTTTCTCATTTAATCTGCATCATTTGTCTTTTTTAATAACCACAATATTGTTGTTACTTATTTCTAGTTACAGACAAGGAGAAACATGAAAAGCCAGAAAAACCTGAAAAGAAAGCACCTTCTAAAGGTAATGCTGATTATTATTAGCTGTAGTACAGTTTTAGATTTTTAGTGCTTTTTCAGTTTGGGAGAATGTGGAGATGAGTATTTAAAGCATATAGCTCTTCTAGTCCGTGCTGTATATTCTGTGGTCCCTCTCACTTTTTCTTGAGCAGGTCTTAATCAGCTCCTGACCAAAATCTTGCACAGCACATATTTCTTGCTTAGTTCACTTGTTTCAATGCACAGAGGTAGTTATGAATCATTCTTCTGCAGCTAAAGAATGAGCCTATGACTATAATATGTGCATTCCTTGACTTTTCTCCTCCACAATTAGTTTCAGTAATTTGCCTGCAAAGAAGGCTTTCTTTTGTGTATCAGTTTTCAATCTGGTGCAGACCTGAGTGTGACAGTGTTTACCTTCAGCCTATGTCTTCCATCATATCCAAAAATAGATTCTTGTTCTCTTGCCTTTATTTTTCACAATAACCTTTTCATTTCAGTACATGATTTGGACTGTACTCTATGATGGAAGTAGCCTTGGTTAAGATTTATATATCTACTAATTATCACATATATTCTGAAGCAATATCATGTGTGAGGGGTGGGTTTCAGTATTCTTTTGTCTGATAATTCCATCTTTAGCCATGCTTCGACAGGGTGGATTTAAAAATCCAGTCAGCTGGCTCTGCCATGCCATTTTTTAAGACTAATATTTATTATTACTTGGCATTTGAATGTTTTTGTGCTGCAGTTTTCCTTTTTTTCTCTCTCTTTTATATGCTTTGCTTTTTGAAAACCAAATATTCCCATAACAAAGTTAGGTTCTAATCTTTGTCTCTTCTTACTTTTACTCAAATAAGAGTTAAATCCTGAAAAAAATGTGATATATCTTAATATCAGTCTGTTACTGCACTCAAATTAAGCTGCTGATGATGAGACACATGAATTAATTAGGTTTTGTTTGAAGCTGCTCAGACAATATAAATTCAAATGTACAAATCAAACTTTATTGGACTCAACCTTCTTCTAAGGAAAAATGTGAAAACAAGGTGGGAGTAAGGAAAGAAAAAACTGGAACAAAGACGTAAGTAGAAAAGGCAGCCATTTTCCAGTCTCTCTTTAAAAGAGGTATTTGATCAGTTCTTCTACTTTCAGTATATAACCTGAAAGCTTAGGATTTTTTTTTTTAAGTGGTATCACGCTGAAGTAAACTGGAAAAAATAAATGCCCACACAGTCTGTGTAGTCTTGAAAAGCTTCAGAGAATTCTAGAGATATTCCTAAGGAACAGCTAGTCTATTTATCCATTTATCTTCTGCCAGCTAAGCAAAACATCACTCAGAGCTCTAATGTATTTAATAGCAGCCATGACTCCAGTCACTAGCTAGTAAATTTTATGAAGAATTAATCTTCTTGGCCCTTTGGCCACTTGAGTAGCTAAGGAGATTTGCTGCTGCTATGACATGTAGACCTGCTACCCTGTCTAGAATCGTTCTGATGCATTATCAGTCCCTGTGGGTGAACTTAATGCACTAGTGCACTCGTTGCCTTAAGTGCTTCCCAAGGCTCATTTATGCCTGCAGTGTCCTGAGCTATCCATTGCCGGGCTAACTTCCATTTTGTCTGAGGTCTGCTCTGAAGTGGATCAGCCACCAACAGTGCTGAGGGGCCATTTCAACAGGATGGAGTCCCTGGGAAATGAGGACACACAGGTCGAGGCCAATTTTGAGGGACAGACATACTGTGGGAGCTGTGGGTACTTTCCCCACAGCCAGGAGACTTTCTTTGTGCTCAATAAACAGTCCTAGGCTATTTCTTCAGCCCCTGCTAAAGGCTCCAGAGACTTCAGAGATATGAATGCTATTTAAAGATGACATCTAAGAAACTGCTGTCTAAACAAAACCCATCTAGATATCAGCTATGGTTCATGTAGGCAGTAATTCCAGACTGGAATTCAGTAAGAGAGAATGCTACTCTTATATAGCTGTCACTTGAAAGAAGTGTAATTAGTTTTCCAGGCTGTTTTGTTACTGCAAAATATGTCTGGATGGCAACCAAGAAAGGAAGGAAAGAAGTCCCCAAATAAACTTTTGATAGTCTTTCTGGGTCATAGCAGTGCATGTTTACACAGGGTATCCTGTGCAGACATGAACTCACTCTGGCTTGGCTCTGCACTGAGCAGGCTTGTGGCTGTACTTGTATGACAATGAGCCCAAGCTAAGAAAAACCCTTTTCTTGAAGACTAATGTAGTCACACAGCTTTCTCTTGGCTTGAGCGCAAAAAGAACAAGACCATGTCTGCTCAGAGCTTGAGCAGAACCAGTTTGTGTCCCATGAAATATACAGTATAAACACTCCTCAAAAAGTTTCAGATCTGTGTCACTGCCTTGTCTTTTGGTTGGGTGATTCTCAATAGAGATTTTGAAGCCTTTTGCTCTAGTGTGTGAACCTGAGAAAAAGCAGACGAAGAGAAAAAGCAAACATGAAGAAATGTGAAACTTCCAGGGATGTTGTTGTGTTTTAGCAATATTTTCAGATTCTTTTTTTTCCTCTAACATATAATTGTACTCATTTTCAGCAATTCAAAAAGAAAAAGCAGAAAGACATGAAAAAGTTGAAAAGAAAGCTCCTCCCAAAGGTATTTATAAATTTATATTACATTTTTTGCCAGAGTTTATATTAAAATCCATAAGCTTTATTTTATGTGAGAATAGAATGTGTAGAAAAATCAACTGCATGACTATGATGATGAAATAAAATGTCTTTAGAACATTGAGGAGTCAGTTCTATACATGGTTCCTTTATAAACTTTGTGAAATTTCAAAGGTGAGAATAAAAACAAACATACAAATGACTATTGTCCTGAAAAAGAAGTTGGGCTATCTGTAAGCGATATGACCTACATATTTTCACTATATGTATTTAATGAAATCTTCCTTTCATTAGGCAGCAATGCATTTGGTTGTGTCGGAATTGTCCGTTATAAGAATACCTGTATTCTGTTTTAGAATAGATAGAACAGGTTCAGTTCACCTACTTAAAATCAGTCTAATCAGACCAGTGGCTTAATACAAATAGAAGTCCAGACTCTTTCAGAAGGCATGGACTCTGTAGCACTGATTGGAGTTTTCCCCAAGAATGGAGACGTTTAGACCTATCATGAGAACCAAGAACAAACTTGTAAACATTAAACAGATTAGTTTAAAGGAGTTTCGGGGCTGGTTTAAGGGTACTGTTAGATTTTCCACTGAAGTGAACTATAAACACTCACACAGTCAACAGCCATATCTCAGCCAAGAAAAAGTAGATGATACCTAAGAGTAGAAGGAATAGAGCTGGTGCCACCAACTTCTGTTTAGCTCCAGCCAATGATTTTTATAGCCTGGTTATTCTGCTCTGAAATCTTCTCTCTACTGAACGGCTCATCATGAATTGGCCTGTATCAGACAAGGCTTTGAAACTGAGGAATTGATATGGAGTGAGACTCAAAGAATCAAGACCTCCTTGGGCCCAGATCTAGAACCCGTATCATAAACGTGACCTTTAGAAATATTCATGCTTCAAATTGACTATACTTATAGCTTACAGCAGAGTTTGGATCTTGATCTCTGGCATTTAAAGTTAATCAAATTTAGCTTGGAAGTACCATATCTGCTTGTATAAAGGCCAACATTTATCACTTTAGTTTCTACTGTAAAAATTAGTATATTGTTATTAGATATATTTATTATTATTTACCATAGCCTATTTCTTTCTTTGTATCAGTGAAATCCTTGGTACAGGTCTGAAGACAGAACATGCTCGTACCTAATATTTGGGGGGGGTTTTGTTTTTGTCAGACCTAAGCAAGGTGTTAATGATGAAGAAATACTCATTAACAATAGCACAAGATAGAACAAAGGGTATTGAGAGTTTGGAGGGAATGGAGGGGAGAAAAATGACACTGAAAGTTTTTTCTTTATTACTTGCAGAGGAAAAGAAAGTAAAGAGCACCAAAGTGGAAGCAAAAGTTAAAAAGGAAGTGAAGGATGGAAAAGGTGAAGCAAAGATGGCTGAGAAACTCAAGCAGGCAGAGACTAAAACAACAGAAGTTGGGCTAATAAAGGCCAAACCAAAAGTTAAGGAGGAGAAAGCACTTCAAACTGTAACTAAATCGGAAAAGAAAGGTAAACAAATCCTGGAGGAAACAGATGAAGATCTTAAAAAGGTAGTAGGAAAGAAGCAGAGAGAATGAAGTTAAAGCTGACAAGGACCAAAGTCCACCCATGAAAAAGAAAAGTGCAGTACAAATAAATTCCAGATGAATCTCAGATCACTAAAAGGAAACTATCCAGATTAAAATAAGATTAATCTAAATAACCAGAATATTCTAACTGTTTGTCATGGCTAAAAATCCATTTTCAGTTTGAATCCTTCTTTACTGAGAACCAGTGTCTCTTCAGATAAGACAGAGTATCGATGGATTTGCACAGTGGAATTTTATATAGAGTATTAATGGTAATGTTATTTTCGAAAATAAGGACTTTCAATGATCTGTTGGGAAATATGTTTTCTTTCAACATCTGCTTAACAATGCTTAAAATAGTGTATGAACGGGAACGTATCATTTGGATTACATCAGACTGTATAAGGCACTGTCATGTTTTGTACGACATAGTGAAAATGCCTGATGTAATTTGATGCGATTAGCTTCCAAATTTCTATTAAAGGAAAGAAATGCCATTGCCCTTGTGGAAGAAAGAAATCAAGTGCTAAAACAAGGAATCAATATGCATCAAAACTAAATGTAGATGTTAATTCCACATACCTCTCTGTCAGAATCAGCCCAGATTATTCCACACACTAACTGCACTGAATTCCTGATTTCCCTGTGGCTATTCCATGGAGTTAGGTACAATTTTGTGTATGAGTGAGGGTAGCAGAATCTGGCTTTCTGTAACAACTGCCACACTGCAGGCACGGGATTATTCTGACGTTAATAGAGGCAGCTCAGCATTGCGTGGCACACCTATCTAATCTTTTCAGCTGGGAGCCACAGATAAATCGTTATGCCTGAGCGTCAAAGCAGCCATCCCTGCTTCAATGTCTGAATCTGCCTGGGTAGATTCACTCAGAATTTCATAGCCATCAGCTCTGAACCCCTTAAGGGTTACCTAAATTATGTTTCTAAAAATCTGAAGTGAGAGATTTTGAGGCATGGTCCCCTTTCTCATGTGCATAATGTGGTGAGCCAGTATTTTTTAACATTTATTTATATTCTAGTTAATTTTAGTTTGCACATGAAATACTGGAGGCTTTGAGGCATAAAATCAAAGCAGAATCTTTCATTCTGATTGCTCTGACCAAGCATAAAGTTCAGCAAACTTTTGGGCTCCTCTTGAGAGGTGCAAATCTCTCTCAGTTTTTGTTTGCTATGACAAGGTTTCCCTGCACAGTGGGATCCACTCCATACTATAAAGAATAAGCGTCTCAAAAAGCAAAGGTCTGCAGATGAAGCAATTTACTTCCTGACAGCAAAATATTTTAAGTAAATAGGGGTGAAAGATTACAGAAAGCAATAGAGAGGTTCTATTCTTTTTCTTTTAACTGACAAATATTAGCAAAACGATCCATCTTTAAGTCAAATATTAACAGACCACTTTGTAAGTCTGCTTTTAGAGTGTGACCCCAATGACTGTGCACTGAATTGAGGCAGGTGAAAGTGGCAATGAACAGCTGGAGTGGAGGAAGGAAGGAGCCTCTTAAGCTGCCTTTATCACTGGAGATGTGGTTACACACGCTCAGTGAAAGCTGCCTTTCTGAGTTTTGCCATTCCTTTTTCCATCATAATTTGCTGCCGCCCAACTGGATACTCTCAGAAAAATCAGTTCTGTATTTCTGACTAACTATGACCCAAGGTGGACATAATTTTTAAGTTGATATTGATGTGCCAAAATGTCTTGATCCTGCAGTACCTACTTTTCCTTGCTCAAGGGAGTGCTTCTGTCAGTTTTTGTGCAACAGTATAAAGTAAGTAACAGTAATCATTGGAGTGTTGTTATGATCTTCATCATTCCTTAAGCAAATTGATATTAAAAAGTATAGGTCATCTTCTGGGGTAAATCAGATGAGGTCCCATGACACAGAAAGATCTGGTTTTATCAATAAGGATCTAATCCCAAACTTTGAAATGATTTATTAGTACTCAGCTGAATATCTGTACTGGTATACATTTATAAGGTGAAAATGGTAGTGCAAAATTCTTTTTTTAATGAGAGCGTTTAAAATAAAATGAATTTTTAGCCATGAAGAGACATTTGGAAAATCATACTTATTTAAAATCCCTTAGGCTTGAATCTTTTGCTGATTAGCAGAATTCCCATGGTTTTCAATGGGATGTTACTATGCACCTTATTATTCATATACAGTTGAAATGCTATTTTTGTTATCCAGAGTTTAACATTCTGCTTTTTATATATATATATAAATTCCAATTTTCAGGGGTTAAGTTACTAAAAAAAATACTATGGGGAGAGGATTAATATATATGCTTTTCCCTAGGAGATATTAAGAATACAGCCTCTTTTTTAAGTTTATTCAGATTACATTGCTATAAAGAAATAGTGCATCCTGGTTTGTATTCCTATGATAAAAAAAAAGGATTATTTTAATATCAATGAAATGCTGTGAGCCCTCAGGCCATGTCTATAACAGAAGCCACACAGGGCCAGGGTGCAGGCTTATGCACTGTGCTGTTATTGTATATTGTCCATACTGTTTATGCTCTCTGCCATAGTTTTATCCCAGGCCATCGAGCAGTTTCCCATACAATGCCTGAGAACTGCCCTGGGACTTTTCCCAAAGGGAAGCGTGTATGATGCCAGCTTGTTTAGGCAGGAAAGGGATAAGGACAATTCAGCTGTATGGACAAGAGCTGTGCCCCACCATATGCTCTCTGGGCTAAGGAATTGACCTTGTCTCATTTTACCTATATTTTACATATACAGACGTAGCCTGACTGGCTCACTGAGGCCCTGTTTGCAGGTGCGATGAACGCAGCTCTTTGCTGGCTTCAGTGGGTTTAGATGGGCTTAGTGAGAGTACATATTTGTATGTATTTGTTTTCTTATACATACACTTCTACTTTTTTTCAGAAAGTTAGCACATTTCATAGAGTTAGGGCAAATATTACAGCCAAATTCTTTAAATTCCTTAAGGATAGAATCCAAGACTGGAGCCAACCAGAATGACAAGTTCTGAGTTCCCACACATGAATGTAGAAACTATTGTGAATAGTCATTGAAAGTTTCAAAAGCAGTGTTTATAGTTACATCCCTGTGTATGTCTTGGCAAGTTTGACCCAAATTTTACAATACTGACTAGAAATCTTTTACCCTTGCCACCTCAGTAACATGCAAAAACTGCATGGGCTCCTAGGGGCAAGAAGAAACAATTAATGTCTGCTGAGCTTGTAAATCCCCTCTTAATTTCTGCAACTCCATGGGAAATCATTACTCCTGAAAGCTGCATTTCTCCACCAAAGGACTTTCATGGCACTGAGCATAACAGAATGGCAATTCTATAAATGCTTCAGTATCAGCTAGTACTGTGGCTCTAGTGAAATATATAACAAAGCAAATACAATGAATGTTATATACTTGGGAAGATAATTTTTCATTTAAATGAAATGGTTGTGCTATTTTTTAAACTTTTAACTATTTCAAAATCTGCATAATTTTGTTTTGAGATTGGCAAAGAAAACATTACTGGCTTTGTACATAATAGGAGGTAGATACAAAGTGAGGTAGAGAGAAAGATGTAACTTTTGTAGCCTAGGAAGTATGGGGCAAGAGTCTTAGACAGATGGGTGCGTATGCTTAATCAAAGGTCCATTCTGAACCAACTAGCTAACCAGTGTTGGCATTTAGTTATCAACATCAACTTTCAAAGTTAACTTCCCTTGGAGTCCATTGGCACAAGTTTTTTCTGGTCAACTGGGGAGTCCGTATAGCAATGCAATTATGTTGCACTGGGTTACAGCTGGTAACTTTTCTTCACCCTTCTTAGTGATAGAAATCTTGCCTGTTTACTGCCTATTTATAGAAGAAATCAATAGACAATCAACTTTTGTGAAATCAGAGTTACATTTAGATTCAGAAGCTTTAATTTCTGAATATCATAGTTTTAATATATATATACAGATATAATATATATATATTTGTAAAGATTAGGTTCTGGAATATGATTCTGTAGTGAAATGATAAAATTTGGTGGAAAATCTCATTGCTACAGATGTATAAGTACATAGAGCTCTTTTCATATTCCTATTCAATAAACATACGTATTGATTATACTGTTAAAAAATATTAACAAAATATAGTGATATAAAAGTTAATCAAATTTCTCTATCACCTGACTGAGAATATTTAAAATGGACTTTCAAGGATGTGAAAAAATCATTGGGATCTACGGCCAGGCAGCAGTTTGCACAGTAGCTGTGCTGGGAATCAGGACATATGCCAAAACTGAGGCTGCACATTGCTGACCTGGGCCGCACACTGTACCCTGCAGCCTGCAAGAGCTGGTAGCTCTCAGGCACCTGTAGCTCCAAAGTCCTTAACTGAGAGGCTTGGATAACATCCGGACATTAAAATGTCATTTTCTGAACATGTGAATTACTTTGAGGCTAGAAAAAACAAAATTCTGAGTAAATATAGCAACAGTATCCCAGAATGTGTATTTGTACTGCAAAGCTTTATCTTCACTGTTAAATAGAAACAAAATTTTAAATTTACTTTCTCCATTACTCTTTTTTCCTTTTTGCTCTGTTAGATCAATATGCATTCTGTCGCTATGTGATTGACATGTTTGCACAAGGGGATTTTTATCCAGGTACTTTCCTACATCACTGAACTCTGTTCTAATACCCTTCCGTTTTCCTGAGAGTTTCTGCTCTTTTATGCATTAAAAGTGTGCTTTGTATTGTTGAAAGATCTCACAAGTGCAACAAAGGGTGTGCAAATAGTTTTAATAAAGCATAAGAGCTAATGGCTGTATTATTAAAGCTTTTAATTTTCTGTCTACAATGCATGTATTAAAATTAAGGTTATGTTGCAAGTAGAGTCAATGGAAGGCTATAAAAACTGCTAAAATACTCCAAGCTTCTTTTGACTGAGATGCAGGAGGAAGGAGTAAAAGCTTTTTTTTTTTTTCTCACAAATAGAAAATCTTAACCCCAGAATACTTAAAGAATAGAAGCACCATTATTGCTCTTAATTTACAAAATCTCTTAGCTGATCTATCACTTCTGTGCTTTATCTTCCCTCTTTCCACATCTCCATGCTCGTCTACTCAAACATACACACTTAATTCTTTGCCAAAAAGAAACTAGAGCTAGTGATGATGAGTGAGCACTGACTCATAACATTGTCAATGAAATCTACCCTGACCTTATTTAATTGACATTCTTCTGAAATCGTGGTACAAATCATCCAGTATAAGAGGAGATATTGTAGAGAGGACATAATCCTAGGAATGATAGGCAATGATATTTATGAAAACAGTCAAGGATAGAATATTCATGGGGATGTATCCTAAGCATTTTAAGCTTTGTTTAGTCCATTATTTGATCAAGAACTTCTGTGCTAGTTTTCTTTTGAATTGGATGTATTTTCTCATTTCTACCTTGTAGTTTCGGTCCTTTCTTGAACTATCCAGGTCCAGTCAGAGCTAGGAAGCCACATGAGGAGAGGGGGATTTGAAGGGAGAGGGTTTTACATTGCCTTTCCTCAAAGAATGAAACTGGAGAGGTAAGCAGTTCTCATGAAAAGAGAACAAATATATCACCTCTAGGACATTTAAAGAAAGTAGTTCTAAATGGATGGAATGGTCTTAGTCTAGGCTCAGAGTGGCAGAAAGGTTAGCAAAACCTTCCAGAGGCCTTTAGTTGCACTTTCATTTAAAAAATAAAACCCTATACCAGTTGTGATTCACCTAGTTTCCAGTTTTTTTCTGTTTCTGTTTCTTCAGTTTTGACCTTCCCAGGCACAAGGATATGGGAAGAATCATGAAGGGGAGCAGGGAGAGAGAGTGAAGAGAGATAGTGTGTTGAAGAAGGAAGAGATAGAGAGTTGAATTTCAGAAGACAAGAGACATGTCTGTCTGCTCTTGCCTCGCCATGTTTGCCTTGTGTCATTTCAATGTGCTATGACAGACTCGTGTCAAGAAACCATGGGATAAACATAGCTGAATAACTGCTTAATGGTCAGCTGGCTTGGGTGAACATCTGGTGCTATAGCTCAAAGTCCCAGAAAGTTGAACTAAGTTATGAAGCAGCTTAAATAATTTGATTTGTAGGTGAAAAGAGAGAGGCCATCCTCCTAGCCTAGGGTCTCCAAAAGTCTAACAGTGGCTTCACCTGTAAATCAACTTTTGACTTCCTAAATAATTTTTTTACATCTGAAGTTGAATTCTGTGGATGGCTGTTATGATGGAGCCTGAAATATACTGGTGAGAGGTAAAATAAAATACTGTGTGCAAAACAAGCTTTAATCAATGCACAATCTGTGAAAAGCTGTGCTGAAACATCCAGATCATGTCTCTGAGCAGCAAGATAAAGGCCAGGTGTGCCCAGCTCTGTGCTTTTCATAAAAACTGTTGAGGAGAGGGCTACCAAATATTGCTTGGTTAGTGTTTGTTATTGTCTGTCTCAGACAACATGCTCATTTCGCAGTTGCCTTTGTGAACTGGAGTGTTATTTTTATTCATTTTCTTGGATAGATAAGTGTGGGAAAACACCAGCACGCTAAGTCCTTTTAATAACTCTAATATCCAGTTAGCTTTAAAATCTGCTATATTTTATCCCTTCATCAGTTCATATATTTTATGGTAAGCTACATTGTCCTAAGAGAGCTGAGTGCAATTCAGCTAAGGAAATTTAATTGCAGTCATCCTGACACTGTAATACTTTCTGTGAATCCCAATACTACCATTTGTGAAAGAAGAGAAAAAAATACAATTTTTCTCACAGAAAATTCTATCACATAGATGTGTTGGCTATTTGCAGGATGTATTCAATATTTATACCAAATATCTTGAGATTAGTATGAGCGGTGTCCCATAAATTAAATTCCTTAGACAGAATACATTTACTTAGGTTTATAATATCAGTAATAACAATAGCATTCAGCGTTTATTATTTGATATTAGTTTTGGAGTATCGTGTTAGTGAAAAATACATATTCATTACTGGCAAGATTGGACGATTTTAGATTTATATAAATTTTATGCAAGAGTATCTAGCAAAGTAGACCCTTTAACACAGCATTTTATAGTGACCAAATAAACATAATTGAAACCCAGATTCTTGTATTCCATGTATTAAATATTTGTTCAAAATACATCAATTATACATCTCCATAGTCACCTGACCAATCCACCAGAGGCTAATTAATGCTTTTGTTTTGATTTTAATAAATGAGGTCAAAATGTTATTCATTTACCCAAAGTTTTGTCAGACTACTGGAGACTTAGCTTTAAAAAATGAATGAAAAGTATGTACACTGTACATGGTGAATCCACAGAAGAGAGAATTCTTGCTAAACTGCTTCACAAAGCATTAGCTGGTTTCCTTGTTTCTCTGGCCAGCATTGATCCCTGACAGTGATCAGTTTCATGCAGATCCTCCTGATACTCTAATTATATCAATATCAATATCAATTGACTTCTGAGACTTCTATTTAATTTTGTATGAAAAAGAAAAGTATCCCTGGTTCACAACCCTTTACAGTGGAGGTCTAGCCATAACCTCAAATAGGTTTTGGTGGACAAGAAGTCCATTTTGTGAATTTCATGACTGCAACATTGACCTACCTTAGATTATTCTGAGAGACTTTTAGAGATAAGCTTCTTGAGCTCTACTGTATACTGTATAAAAATTGCTTTCTGATTTTACTCGATGAAGCATGGAGCTTGAGAAAACTTCTGACTTTCTGCCTAATATGCATGTGATAAGTGACTATTTACTAGAGAGAATGCTGAATGACCTTTTCTCCAAAAGACAGACTTTCTGATATTACTTATCATAGCTTATGGCTACTCCGTCCAAATATGGGAATTACAGTCTCAGCATCAACAGATTTCTTTGTCCAATATGAAAATACTTCTTTTGGCTGCCTACAAAAGAAGAATGAATAGACAATTTTGCCAAAGTTAATTTTTCAAGTTTCATTTCTAAAACTTTAACACCTAAAGAAGAAGGTTTGTTTCTCAAAAGATGTTCAGATACATTCATTCTAACTGACACCTCTGTTATTCTACCAGAGCAGGTACTCCTGAGGTTCAAGATAGCCTTTCTGAAACAGAAGGCCACTGACTTTCTTTTGTATGATTTCATGATAATAGCCTACTGCTTGCAGTTGATAATCTATCTGATATTCCTGAATTTTGTTCTGAGTAATGTTTATAGTGTTTATTCATATTTTTATTTTATATATTTAGGAGAAAATGTTTAATTTGATTTTTATAATTTTTTTTTTTGCCCTTAGACAGTTTCAAATCCTCACCCACGTAGAAGGGATTTCAGACACACTAGCTGGTCACTCCTTTAGCATGTAGCATATGCTTTTCTGAGTTAACTGGATGTGCTCTACTTTCCTCCTCTGGTGCCATCGTCTTGTTTCACCACCATGCTCTCCTGCTCCCCCTGCAATTTTTGCCAGTTTGCTTTGCCAAGAAGAGTAGAAATGACATTTCCTGAGCTACGCTGGAGGATCAACAAGTTGTTCCAATTAAGGGCTTTTTTTGCAGCTACCTAAAAAAGTGAATCCTTGCATGTCTCTCTTTTTGCATGGCCACCTCAGCATATGGTTGTGCATGCTGCATACTGCTGAATTAAGAGCAATGTGTTTGGTCCCAGTGTGGCACCCTTGTTTTCCACAGTCATACTGTATATTTATGATCTGGTTTTGTTTTCATTTTGATGACTTGGAAGTTTATTTCGGGTGCATACTTTTCCTGTGTTCTAGTTTTGGTTACACAACTTGAATTTCACAGTATCGTCGACACACTAATGGTTGGTCATTACAGTTACCTGACTGACCACTAAAGTAGCTGTAAATCAGGGTACACAAATTTGACATTAGTGTCAATTTGGCATATTTCCAAAATCTTTGCAGTGAGGCATCCAGTTACCCTGTGGAGCTTGAACCGCTACATAACTGTCTCCAGCAATGGCTGGACTGCAGTGGATTATGGCCATACCTTTTCTTCATATGTTTATTGTGTATTTCCATGCCTGAGGCAAAATAGCAAAGTGGTGTAGTCTTGCTAAACTTACACTGTTCAGAAAATATTTGCACTGGAGAAACTCATCAAGATTGCTGGCACATTTACACTGCAGGAATGTATCCTATACAGTCCACAAAGCAGTTATCCCACCTTCTGATTAAAAAAATCTTTGAAGCTTCACCGTATGCACATACGCTCATGAAAAAGCAGTTTTATGACAATTAAGAAATTCAGGCAAAATGTGGTCAGAGTCCATTGGGAATCCTACAGTCTGCTTGGTCCCAGGAAAAGGTGGCAGACTGAATGCCCTCCATTTCTACAATTTTTGTGTAGGAATTGTCTCTTGATTTTCCATTTGTCAAGGGGTATTCAGTGAAAGAGCAGGGGTTATTTCTGTTACACAAATGCAGTTTATGAATTCCAAGACAGTGTCAATATTTAATATCTATAAAGATTCATAGAGATACTGGTAGAAAAATACATCATTATTTTAAGAAAGATCATGGAAGCGTATTGCTGTATAAGATCTGAGAGCTTTAAGGGCCTAATTTTGAAAGTAAGAATGCCCGCATTTGTCCTGGGTGGGCTGTAGCACTGGAGTCCAGTACTTGCTCTTTGCTGTTCTAATAGCAAAACTCTTTAAGCTCTTGAACTATTTTTAAGTATCACTCCTACCTGATTAAAAACTAGACTGTGTTTTGGATATACCAATGACAGGGCCTAATTTTTTCCATCTTGTTACACCAGATTTACAGGGGGACAACTTTGATACCAGTGTAGTTTCTCTGGGAATATATTTGATGTAATGCAATACAAAAATCAGGCATAACAAATAAAAAACAACCTGCTATTTGCTTCTTGTTCGGTGAAATTCAGCATGAAAAACTGTGGGCAAACTTACAGGCTTTCATGGCAGACAGAGAACTCCAGAGAATTTTTTTTTTTTCTCACTGAAGAGGTGCTTTCTGATGCTGCTTACTCAATAACCCTCTCCTCTAGAATAGAAAACAAGCAAATCAGCTGCTTTAGCAAAATGTTAAAGGCAGAGTTTGGGAGCTGTAAAACTTTTCCAGTTTTAATTTTTAAATAGGAAAAGATACCTAAGAACTAATCAGTTATCTCCCTCTGGGATCAGTACTGTAACCCCAAATTTGCAGAGACTCATCTGGATTCATCTTCAGAGCCAAGTAGCTAATCGTGTATCAGATTATGAAAACATTGTTCATATGATGAAATACTTGTTGGCACATTTGCTTTCACTGATGACATAAATGGAGAAGATTCAAAAACAGGAGCATTTACTCCTCTAGTAATTTTCTGGGAGAGTTCTGAGTACTTTTAAGATGGTCTGAAAGGAAAGAAGTAATAAAGAGTAATATTAAATTGCATGTCTGAGAAACTGAAAATTGTTTTAATCACTGAATAATTTGTAACTAATTTATTAATGAGCAAGGCTTGCAATAGTTTCAGCTGTCATTCGGAGTCTAAATATTGCTTCTTTACTTTTCTATTCAGTTATGCAAAACCATATGAGAAGACATCCAGTGATGTCATTTTGCTTAGGTTCTTGTCTCTGACTCGTCTCTCATCCCAAAAGCTGTGTCTGTTTGGGCAAACTCTGAGATGACATTGATCTCTTAATGGGGGCATTATCAGCACACAATCCTGACACCATCCCACAGAGGCGAAACAGCTATCCATTATTCCCTGTTTATATCATCCCACTGTGAATTGGAGCCAGATGCTGGCACACTAAGCTGCATCTGTCAACGCTCTTATGGCACTTTATTGTAACTTTGCCAAGAAAATTTAAAAAGACTTTCACTGTCTCAGAAGCCACTACCCAGGGAATGCTTGGCATTCTGCTTCTGTAAAGAGGAACTGATCTCTTTCTTTAAAGCCAACCTGAAGAATTAGATGCAAAGCAGAGGGCCAACATTTTTTTTGGTGTAAATCAGGATAACTCCTTGATTTCAATAGCGGTAAACCAATCTAAGCTAGGGAGGCATGTAGACCAGACTAAGAAAAACATTATCACATTTTTATTATTATTATTTCATATTATAACAATTTCATATAGTTCCAGTAACCAAATTTCAAAAAAAAGGATCATTTCAAAAGGTTCAGAAAGAAAAAGAAAGTTAATTGAACTGTGAAACATCATTACAAGACTCAATCATTTTAGTCTTGAAAGTAAAGATGGAAAGTTAAGTGCCAAAAAATTGAGGTAATAATAAGCAAATCAATTTTAATATTAAAAAGAAAAAAAAATTAGACTGTTACCTTGTAATGTAATTATTACATTTAAGGACTCATTGACATCATTGTTTTCCAATTAGAATTGTTAATACAAATGCTGATGGTCTTTCAAGAAGGTTAAAAAATGGAAGCACTCTTCAGGACTCAGGATCATATTCAGAGGGGAATTCAATATGAAAAATACCAGCAGACTAATTATGATTTAAGCAAAAAGTAGTTTTATCCATGAGGAAAAGTTGGAAAGAAAACAAAACAGAAACCTAAAAAAACGTTACAAACATCAACTTACAAGAGCATATATTTCTTTCTTAGAACTCGGATGGATTCCAGTATGGAAAAAATATAGTTCCTAAAAGAAAGATCCCCATTTTCAAGTTTAGATTTATTATGGGTTAGAAATCAGTAGACCACAAAAGAACTCGAAACAATGATTATGTATATTACATACTTTGCTGACAGTATCTGCATTTGGAACACAAGCAGATTTAGCTATTTATAGGGACCAGACACAATTGCCAATAATATTGAGATTGCATTATAAGCTGGGAAAAAAGACAGAAGCCAGCTGCATACAGCTCTGCCAAACTTCAGCTGGTAGGGTTCAAAATCAGCCATGCCAAGTCACTCTGCCAATAAGGTTGATTAATTTATGCAGAAGTTTTGAACCATTTCCAGCACTTAGAAAGATACTGCGTTAACCATTTAAATATTTGTCTCCTTCAGTCCTCTTTCAAATGTTTTAGGTGTTCCTAAACTACCTTACAGTAGGACTAGCTAAAAGGCTTGACTAATTTGTTCACAGGTTGGAACATCTGGTCAGCAACATCTGGTCAGCAAGTAGCAGAGTCAGAAAGAGTTTAGGATTATCTGCACAGATCCGTGTGCACATACCTCTTCATTCTGGCATATTTCTAATGTTGGAGAACAAGCTAGACCTATGGAAGGATTTCAGCATTGTAACACCAGGTACTACAGAATCCTTATTTAAGCACTTCTTAACCTAATGGTCTCTGCAGTCCTTAACCAGGTGCTTAAATTCCTTACACAGTGCCTGATAATCCATAAATGTCATCAGGGAGCTGCTTAAGCCAGCCAAGTGGGACATGTCTTAAGCCCTAACCATTTCAGGGAACTAGGACCCCTAATGGGTTGCAAGCAATCATCTGTCTTTGATTAGAAATAAGAACCCTCAATTCTCTCCTTCAGTAAAAGCCCAGGTAATACATCTCTAGCATATATATTTCTAAAATTATAGGTGAGCTAATGAATCCATTATCTTTACAATATACTCCTGAAACTGCCTTAGGGAAGTTATCTCCACGTGACAGTCTCTCTCAACTTGAATAGCAAGGAAAATATCTGGGATCAATATAAATGTGCCTTTAAACACCTTCTTAAGCTGAATATGCTGAAACAGCATGAAAAAGGAAGACTGTACATTGAAGTGCTTCCAGTTTTCCTTTGAGCCTATTTAGAACTTTTTATTAACAAGGCAAAACATATAGCTCCATTATGGGACTGAGAGAAGTTACTTTCTTCACCCAAATACAGATTCACTGTTGTGCCTGATGGCAAAGGATGAAGCTCAGTCTTAACCACAGAAATGGTACCTGGTCATGACACCACACAGATAATAAGAGCAAAGACAGGATCTACAAACACTTTGAAAAGATATGTTCTGTTTCTGTCTGGAAACATTTCCAACTTAGCAATAATTCCTCACCTCTTCTGTTGCAAGAACATGCAATTCAGAGGACAGAAAAGCGGTCAGCTGTGGCTAAACCGCCATATGTGCTCCCTGCCTTTCTTATGTCCACCTCCTTCTATAGCTGCCCTCCAAAGGTTGTGATAGTTAGCTGTCGTTGGCCATTCCTTTTACCGTTCTCTTTTCAAGTACTTTTTCCTTTTTAATTTCATTCTCTTTGTGCATGTATCTGCCTTGTCGAATGAGAGATGCTACTTACTGGCATATACCTAGAATGAATCAAGACTAACTTATTTTTTCTTCATCAGCAAACGCTGTTTTTCCCTCTGGTCCATCAGTTTTCTTCCCCTTGTTTCACTTTTGTCCTTCAATACACTCTGTATTATGTGACAGAGTAAAGAGCATATACAGTTCAAAAGGCCTTCAACACCCACACATAGCATTAAACCTGAACAATGCTTTTATCTTTTTTTAGTTACACTTGACAACAGAATCCTTTCCTTCCATGTGATACTCATTCATATAATTGCTGGGGGGGGGGGGGGGGAAGTGCACACTGTGTTACCAGGCAGCAATTACATTGTGAAAAATCATGCACGTCTCTGATTTCAGTCTTTTAGCAGAATATTTTGGTGGCATATAGTATCATCTTTATGTAGAGCTGCAAAATGAGATGTTTGCAATTCATTGCACCTCACTTAGGTATCCAAAAGTTAATTGCCTAACTGTAACCTTTAGCTGTCTTTATAGCCAAGGTATGAAATGGATGCCTCCAGAGGACATTTCTCATCCTAAAATGGATGCCTAAGATAGGAAAAATGAATGACCCTTTGAAAGTACCAGTTTCTCTCCATTGCCTATAAATGGATCCCTAAGGTAATTTATCTAGATTTAGTTGTCTAAAAGTTAACTTTTAAATGTCTAAAGCTAGATGAGAAAGAGCCTACCTGTACACAAAAAGTATGCTAAAAATGTTCAAGCAAGTACTATCTTCAAGTGAAGACTTAAAATATCAAGTTTTCATATGTAATTTCAAGTGGAATTGTCCTGGGCAGCTGTTGGTCCTGGCAAGAAACCAGCAGAGCCACTCTGAATGGCATGAAAAGGTGAAGAAGGGACAATAGCATTTTGGGAATCAGAGAAAGGGAAAAGGAGGAACAGTATGGGGAAATAATTTCTTCAATGAATACGGAGGACATTCCCTGTCCAAATGCACCAAAAAAAAGCTTAGAAAGTGTTAGCATCAGAGCAAAGCCTCACTCTTCAAGGCTTCCACCTTAACAGAATTGAGCACCTTACTCTATGCTTAAAATATCCTTATTTTTAGAAAATTTCTGTTATATCAGTTTATAGGCAGAATAGTAAGGCACAGTGAGTAAGTGAGTTTCCCAAAAATCAGAGAGGAGACATTTAGCACAAGGATTGGAACTCATGATGCTGAATCCCAGGACTCATCCTAAAAATAACCCCTTACAGCAAAGAGAATCTTTCCCAGGAAAAGGAAAGGTAGCAGAAGAATTAGAATTTATCAAAACATGGTTGGAATAAACTAACTTTCTCTCCAGTATTACTGTTTGTCTGTTCCTGTATTTCACATCATTACCCCTACCCTTTGCACAAAAACGGTATCTTTTTTGAAATTGTTTCAGCCTGAAACAGTTCAGGCCATGTATATCATAATGCTGTAGAAACCACAGCTGCTAAGAAGTGTTGCATCAGGCCTAACACCACAACATGTTTTAAAGGATATAACTTCTAGCCTTGAATTTCAAAAAAAAAAAAAAAGTATTATCAGTATGTCATCCTCTTGCGATTCCCCAAAATATTAAAGCCATGGCACTTTTAGAAGAAAGAGAAAGCTCCCTGAGTTTATTAATAAGACAGAGGACAGCCTTCAAAGGTATTAGATGCCTACCTAATACTTAGCTCTCTTTGATTTTAGTGGGAGTAAGGCACAGGAGTTAGTAGCCAACACCTCTGAGCATTTGGGTCCTACTCCTGATATTTGATCTAATAAAACTTTTTGGTTCTTTTCCCTCTAACTTCAAACTGCATTATTGAAATACTAGCTTCAGAAAAATGGTTATATATTCACTCTCTTAGGTAATTTTCAAGTATAGACAACTCAGGTAACATAATCATTTCTTTCTCGTTTCTCTCATTCTGGCAAAAAGATTCAGTTAGAGAGGTGAAAGCTTCCCAGTGAGCAATTCTGAAAACAGAAATTCTTGGCTTGTGATCACAGCAATTTTGATTCAGTTGAACTTACAGTAATTTCAATATTCAATATATTCTATCTAATCATTTCTAAATGTAATGTGCTGAGAGATTATTGTATATGTAATTTGATTTTGATCATACCAGGCTGTCATTGTTTAACAAGAGTTGGCATATGCACTCTTTCTTGAAGACAAGGTAAAGTTTTAACATTCCTGAAGTGATAGCTAGATAGCTTTTCTGACTTTAGCACTGAGTGTTTCTGAGATGTGGTTGAACTAATGACAGTTGAAACGATGCTATGTACAGATAAACTCAAATACATATAACTCATAAATTACTGAGCAGTGATCCCATGGCATAGTCAGTGTCTATTGCCTTTCATCGTAACAGCTAATCAGTCTCCTCCATTATGTTTAATTGTTGACAGCAAGTATTTAATTGTGCTGTTTTCTTTTCTCTGTTTTAATTATTTTCCTGTGGATAGCCTGGCTATATTTCATATTGTGAAAAGTATGCATCTGTACCAACTCCTGACATTCATGTTAATTATCCTAGGGATCAGTGTATATGATATCAATTCATTAAAGGTTATCTGGGGAGAGTGGGGAAGGCTGAATCTGTCTTTTCATTTTTATAATCTGTTTTTACAGTTCTTTCCAGTACACAACAATAACTATAATAACACATCGTTTTCACACAATAACCCATCATTTTCGCTGTCCACAGTTTTGAGTTCTTTGAGATCTAGCTTTAAATATCTCTAAACATAACATGTAGAATTATCTTTACCTGTTAAATGTTGGTGATAAATAATGGGAGAAAGTGAAGACAGCAGAGGCGGCTCAATATCATGTGACTATGGCAAACTCACATGAGCTAGTATTAATAAACTCATTAATTGTTCAGGCTGAATAGAATTTACTTTGCAATGCACAGCTCAGTAAAGTCCTACTTCCAGCAATTAGTGGTGACATAATTAAGTGTAATGCTAGAATGCTAGAAGCTTGATGTTTCAGTTCAACTTTCTTTTAAGGTCAGGAAAGGCTGTGTGACTTCTTACTTATATATAGTGACAAAACTGTTAAATCTTCACTCCTTAATGACTTCAGTCCTCTTAACACATGAACTAGAATTTGAGCTAAGGAGGGACTTTGGAGCCTCAGTGTGGTAAAAATCTCAGGAGAAGAATTCTTAACAAATATGTTGCTGTAAGTGGATCTGGTGCCACAGCTATATTGTGCAGCTTAGATACATTACATACATTTCCAGGTGGGACCATTAGCATTGCCTATAGGTTAAGACAGCAAAGAAACACTCACAGCTCTACCCATGCCTCTCTTGCCTGCCTCACTTGTATACTCTGAGTTTTGCTTGAGCAAAGAGTCCATATTGTGTGAGATACAGACTCATGGGAAAAGAAAAAAATACCAAACTAATTCCCAGCTATGACTTTAATCAGGTTTGGTGGCTGGATGAAAAGGTACTAACAAATGTTCATGCAAAAACTGGGAATCTGAGGCTGTGAAATCTCATGCTTGTTCAGTTACTAAATTCATGTCTTCAGAAGTGGGGCTGGAAGAAGCATTTTTCTGTTCATCAGAATTTTCTGTTCAAAACCGTCATTAAATAAAAATATAAGTGTGCATATATGTCTCTACATATGCACACATGTGCTCAGGCATGCACATACAGATAGTATATATTCTATAGGTATACATATGTGTGTGTGTATGTATGTATATATATATATATATATATATAGGAATATAGAGTTGAAAACAAAGGATGAACTCAAATCTCTACATATTAAAAAAAGAAGCCTGTCAAGTTGCTGCTGCTTTCTACTTTGTTTCTGGAGAAGTGAAATTTAATCCTTCACCCCTGCTCTGTTCTAAAGAGCATTTAGATTATCAGTCTGCAACCATCCTTCCTACACCTTCGCTGTTAACCTGCTGGCCCTTGCTTTTAGCTTAATAGATGGATGGTCTCCAAAGGCTGTTAGGTTATTTATAATAGGCTCACTTTTGTTGTGTGTTTGTTGAGGGTGGGGTGTCTCTCAATAACATGCTTTATACATAAGTTAGACTCGAGCTGCAATGCTATCTGTACTATTGTAAATGATTTTTAAACCCAAGTGGAACCTATAGACAGATTTGACATTAATGGTATTATCTCCCCCTCTTTTTTATTTATGCATCATAATAGTACCTGGTCGATAGCCAGTGTAACAGAATATGAAAATGTAAAGGATTGTGTTGCTACTAATAATTGCTGAATATAGTGTAACAGTGTTTTTCCTTACATAATATTGACCTCATGCAACATTAGAGCTTCACTGTATATTGGGCACTTATCCACTAAATAAAGAGCCAGATCCTGAGTGTAACTGAAAAACTGATATACACATTAGCTACTAGAATAGACATCTTTAAAAGTCTAATTTTATTATCCATTAATTCCATGTGCCATTGTCAAAAATTAAGGCCAAGATACATTATTAAGATCCTGTTTAAACTATTTTTCCCTTTGACATCATTTTGGTATCACTTATAAGACTTGTGGGCTACATGTAGATCAGTAAATCAAACTCAAACACAATTATTCTCTGCATCTGATGCCTCCTGGCATGAAGTGATCCACAACCATTACACCTTCCCAAACTCAAAACGGGTCAGCTGCATCCTGGCTGCCTAGTGCGAATAGTCCCTGGCCCATACTAACTCCTGAACTGAGCTAAAGAATTGTTTGATACAGTGATACTTGGTCAAAACTGTCAGAGATCATTCAAAAAATGTTACAGAATATATATGTCTGAATTCCAGAGAACAGGAACATTCCCTGGCATCATATAATTTATTAGTCTATACAAAACCATCATGTATTGAAAAGTGTTCCTTATTCAGAAACATCATTTGTTTGAGGCACCTGCCTTTTGGCTCATTCCTTCCCCAAAAATGAGTGTTTGTATTGTTCAAAATAATTACACAATTTCATCTCTTGGCCTTCAGTTATCCTTTCTTAATGCAAAAACATCTCCTCATAATTTTTCATGCACACAGGTGCTAACTGGAGAAACCCTTCCTCAGAATAGTGACAGTCTTATATCTGAAGAGTGACAGATAGTAATAAGAGAAGATCATCTTTAACTTCAAGAAATTTACATGTCAGCGCTGGAAACCTAGCCAGGACAGGATGATCCCATTGAGATTTCAATCCTCTAAAAGCATATTTGGCAGTCTTACCTCATTCTTCTGTTCCATGTCTTGTTCCAAGCTTCATGAAACATTTGATTCAAATTTAGTTTTGATAACAAACGACTCTGCAAAGAGAGTGCTTACTTTATTTCAATTATTTCTACTGTGATAAGGGAAAAAGTGTCACATCTGGGAAAATCTAGATTTATTTGAAGAAATTTGTCTTTGAGAGATGTGCCAAAATGTTGTTACTGTCAGCCTGTAGGATTCCTGCTGTTCAGATAACCATTTACTTGGCTGTGAGGGAGACACGAGGAAACGTACAGTCATAGGAAAGGTCTTTCCACTTATCATTTTCTATGGTGGCAGTATTTCTCCACATATCCAATTTGAGTATTATTCCATCTACAATACCTTTAGTTGTTTTATAATTTTATATATGTATATATGTATATTTTCTTTAATTCCATGATGTTTTGATATACACAGGTAAATCTAGAGACTTTGCTATTTATGGCCGCTGCAGAGAAATGGAACTGGACAGATCAGGCAGAAAAGAAAACCCACATGCTTTGCTGTTACCATAAGAAATGAATTTATCCTCAATGCTTTGAAAAGACATTTTTGATAAATGTAGAAGGATGATTCCTAGATTAAGAAAATTAAGGTTATTAATATTTTTCTTATACTTCTTATCATGCAATATAAATTCTAAAATATTCTCCTGATATATTCATAAACCTAGTCAGAAGGCGTTTCTTCAGCATATCTCAAGTGCTTTTATGAACACTGATGATGGAAATTTCATGGAACTTGAGGACTGTAGCTTAGTTTCAATGAAATATTTATATTAACATGTAGTTTCTTAAAACTTCTACTCATCTTTACAGCATATTTCTTTCTTTCAGGCAGTGGAGAAAACTATTCATATCTTGACATGACATTTTTTCTCATAGTGAGCAAGGTCCTGTGAGCTTAAAGAAAGTCAGCACATTTCACTCTGCTTCAGTTTCCATCAGCTGTACATGAAGGAGGTATTTGTACACAAACAAAAACCTAAAAATGAAATAAGAACATACACAGCAAAACTGCATGGACAGATTAGGCATAGAAATGAGTGCACATTTTTTGTGTTTCCAACTGCATGTCTTCTGGAGAAATCAAATTCTAATTAAAAAAAAATCAAGTCAGATCAACCATTTTAGCTTATCTCACAGTAGAAAAATAAAGACTATGTTTGAAACGAGAAGCAAGTAAATATGCAGACTTTAAATTCCAATTCTCTGCTGTGGCTACATTTTTAAACCAGTGAGATAACCTTATGTCAAATAATAATAGTGGTAATCTGGATAATGACTTCTCATGATTCACTGAGCAATCTGATTGTCTACGGGAATCATGAAAAACATCCTGCCTTCTTCGTATTTACATCATGGATATGTGTCCGACTGGCCACTACTGGAGTCAAGAGAGTGGACTCCATTAATCCTAAGGGTCTGATCTGCTGAGGACAATTCCTCATTTCTGAGTTCTCTGTGCAGCGAAAACCACTTGTGCTTTATAACTTACAGGGGAAAGAAAAAGGGATAGAAAAGGAATTTGACTTAGGATATCCCCTTTAACATATTTCATCAAAAGAATGGATAAAATATTTATTCAGCTACTGTCCTTTGCATTCCCATCAAAGTGAATAGAGAGACATTTAATAACACATGGAGACATTAAAGAAGCTTTTTATCAGGGTGGATGGGAACCTGCTCAGAACAAACATTCTGGCCTAAGGGAAAGTTTTTGATCTGTGAAGCCGAAGCTTTTGGTGCTTAGAACACTCTCATATTGGATCACGTGGTCAATTTGCATGAAATAAATGATTTGCTTAAAACTTGTAAAACTGTAAAATAGAACTTGACAAGTCATTAGCAATAAATGGTATAGCACTGGGATTATACTGACTAACGCTAGTGCAATCATTAGAAAATTGCTATTACAGCAAAGAAGAGGAAGATAATGGGGCGATCCTATGCTTTGACCTAGAGGTGTTAGATCTTTGCCCCACATGATAAACACCACACTGCAGTCCAAATTATCAACCATCCTCCTTCATTACTGATCTACTCAATATTCTGAGCCACTGCCCTTTGTCATCCTTTACACAAAGCAATTAGTCCAAATTGTAAAATTTGTCACTTTTTCCATGTAGGGATAGGTGATCTAGTTCAGGTAAAAAATAAACAAGAAGGAAAAAAGAAACTGAAAAACTGTTGTCCTGAATTTTAATCAAAACTAGCAGAAAAAATAAGTTTATTTACCCATTCTTCACTGATTTTCATATCATTTTGTTTTCACTCTGAACTAGGAATGCAATTATTGAAGTCTGTATGCTCAGAGAGGTTATGGTTATAACTTTCCTATTCTGGTTGCAAAGAAAGGGTATTTGGCATCTCATCAACTTGGTTTGCAATTTAAGGATGATTTTTTAAGATACAAAGCATTTGGAAAATCATGGCTAGACAGCTGGGATTCCTAAAGTTTGCCTACCATTCATTTCAATCACATACAGCTAAAATCATTCTGTGATGAATCTGATAAATATCCAGTTGTGACTATTGCCAAGACAGGAAATACATGTAAAACCCGAGCTTTTTACCATTTGTTGCATAGTGCCTTCAATGCCTTAATTTTGTCAATGTGTCAACATTTTGTCAGTGACTCAGGCATATGAGTCAAGTTTGGGCAGCTCCATGCGTGATTTTTATGCAAATTACCCAATGAACTAAACTATATACTTGCAAATTGTTTGCCTGTGATGATATATACGCTGCTGAGATGCAATAACTTTAAGATCATGGTGCTCAAAACCCACTGTTCTCTTCAAGACAGTGTTTTTCGTATGCATTCTACATGAGCACACATACCCTTGTAAAATGGCAGAGGTAAGTATGATACTACAGTTTCCAAGGCTCATAAACTGTTCATTTTTCTTCCATCACCAAGCATGAGGCACGGCTTTGAGTTTCTGGGGTGGAGCTAGAGCTGAGACCTAACGGCATGATTGCATGTGGAAGCTGGTGCAGTGAATGTATGCTGATACAAATGACTGCATCAGTGTTACATATAACTAATTAATTTTATTTCACAGGACACAGAACAAATCATGCTGTCCAAGTTGTCTTGAACAATACATGATAGCTAATAAAAATAAATGCCAAAGAAAGAAATTAAAAGGAAATAAAGAGTCTACAAACAAGCATTATAAATCAAAAAAGATATATAAGTAATATAAGAGAATGAAAGATCTGATTGTTAATGTTTGTGGAAATGAAGTGAAAACTATTTTTAATAAATAATTTTTTATAAAGCATGGTGTCTGCACGTAGACTTATACAGTACTGAAAGTACCAGTTCAATACTATGAGAGAGTACAGTTCAATACTAGAAAAGAGCAGAGGTATTTCAGTCAGCAGTTGGGATCAGAAGCTAGTCAGTGTTTACAGTGCATGACCTGCTTGGTATCGGCTAATTAAGAATAATCCTTGAGGATAAAAAACATAATATTTTCTACCAGTGTTTCAGGAAGTTCATAATAAGCGGACTTGAGGGAACAGCTGAAGATCATTGACCTGACAGACAAAAATATGCTTTTGCTGTAGAAGAGGCATCACAAATATGTAACCTTATTATTACAGTGTTTTTCTTCTGAGGTTTTTATTCTAACAAAGAAAAATAGAACTGTGAGCATTTCAGCACATGCTTGAGTTACTTGGTTTTCATTGATTTAAAGTGTGCCTCTTAAAAATAAATTACTGTGTTTATTGAGAAATGCAATTTCTTCCTATGATGTCTGGAAGATAATAACTTTTATGCACAATGTCATATTTTAAATGTGAACAATTCTGACAGGAACTCAACCTGCTAGTGAACCTGATCAGCCTGTTAGTGAATTCATTTTCCATGCTTCTTAACCTGTATACTCACATGCAGGACAAAAGGAAATGGTATCACCTCGTCTTCTTCTAGAACATAGTCCAAAGAAGAAGCCAGCAACTACTGAAGGCAAGTTTGAGTCTTTTCCTCATTTATTGGCTTCTACTCATGAACTTGACTCTCTGTTCTGTTTGGTTTTGCTTATAAACATGATCTATATTACAAAACTGATCAAATTATTGGGCCTGGGACATGAATGGTACAAACATATTCATATGATGAGAGCTAAGTGTTCCTTCTAGTGGCCCCACAGATGGCTCGAGGGATTTCCTGCATGAAATAGATTGCAGAATTGAGGCCCAATCTGTAAAGTAAAGTGCTTTGGAAGGTACCCAGACATAAATTGCCATCCAAATGTAAAGGATAATCAACATTATCCTCTTAATTTACTTTGGATTACTCTTTCATTTATTGTTATTCAGCAATGTTTCTGTGTATTTTCTACAATAATGAAGATAATATTTCTGGCCCCACATTTACTAACTCTATTCCTATTGTTAAAACTACTGAAAATAAAATACGTAGCCAGATCTTACCATAAGAAGATTAAAACATAAACCCCTGCAATTGAATTATATTGTTTACTGTCTAATCATCTCAGTAAAATGGTTGAAATATGCATTTTGAGCATCTAAATATGCAACTAAAATGGACTATGCCCAATCACTTCAAAAATACTACTGTATTATACATTTCTGGTCTCTACTCTATACAATTTAATAATATAAAACTTATGAGTCTTGTTATATAATTATATGCCAGATTTCATATAATACTTTGAAGTCATTCAATCCCACCATGGCACTTGCTAGTCTCTCTTGTAAGGGTCTTAGTTCTGTGTTATACAGAACGCAGTTGCAATCTAAAAAAAACAGGTGGGATGGCAACATCACCACTGAACAAAAGCCACAAGATTTGCCTGCATTTGGAAATGGAAAGTTAGAGATTTTGGCAGCACCTATGGCTAAGGCAAAGAGTTAAATTAGATAGGTATTTCTGTAACACTGTGATTATTGTGAATCAAAATGTCTGGACAAAAATAGTTAAATGACTTACTATTTCTTTGTCTCAAATATTGTTTGCAAGAGTAAACATCTATAGTTATTGTGACACAATAGAATATATAAATAGATTTGCAGTCCTGCCTACTTGAGGCAAAGGTTTGAACCCTGCTTATTAGCAAAAAAAAGTTCCTGCAATGTTAAGCACTATTATCCACCAATTAACCATAATGGAAGAAAAGGCATAATAGAAAAAGGCTGCTACATTTGTTGAGTGATAAACCTAATCTTTAAATATAACTGTTACACAACATGAACTAGCATCAAATTAACATTAAGTTCTTGATTTTCAAAATCATAAGGAGCATGCAATTACTGCAATTGCACATGGAAATGACTATTTATGACCAGTTACACATTTGTGTGTTTCATTAGCTCATTTATGCATGCAATTGCAGTAATTGTGAATGTAAATTAGACACCCATTTGGCAAATCAAATTGGGGAGCAGATTATCTGCTTAAAATCATACAACTAAATTCCCTCTAAGGCTCAAGGCCAGTCACCAGAACAGAATACCATTCATTCAAGAGTTTTGGAGGAAATGAAGAAGGAAGAATCACTAGAAAAATGCTGCTGTGAGAAGCTGTATGTCACACTAGGCTAGTGCCAGCCAGTGTGGTTTCTATATTTGAGAAAAGATGCCGTGTTGCCTTTAGGAACTTTAAACCCTGAAGCTTTATTTCAGCCTTGGGAAAAATAATTAAGTAATTTATAAGAATATTTGGCAAAATAGCAGAAGGTAGAAAGAGAATTAAGAAGAGAAATCTAAATCTCTGGCATAGGTGAAGAGACATCTATCTGTAACTTCTTAATGCTTTCCTTTCTGAGTGGGATATCACTATATATGACTGAACAGAAGAAGAGAGAGGTTGAAACAAAGCATAGTTCTTATCTTAAATATAGATAAAGACAGTATAATAAATTCTCATAGTAGTGAACAAGTACAAGCATTTGTTAATTGCTAAATATATTTTATATAATATGGAATAATTGGCCTAGCCTTTGACAAAAGCAACCAACTCTGAAAAAAGAAAAATGTTGGAAGCAACAGAACAGCTGTGTCAGAATAAATTTATGAAAAGAATTTATTTAAAACTTAGGCTTTCTGACTTAGTGACATTCAGAGACTAGATAGAAAACCATGCAGGCAAGCAGGCTGAAAAGATTGACTCTTTTTCTAGATAGAGATGTTTTGACTCTTTTTCTAGATAGAGATGTTTTGACTCTTTTTCTAGATAGAGATGTTTTGACTCTTTTTCTAGATAGAGATGTTTTGACTCTTTTTCTAGATAGAGATGTTTTGACTCTTTTTCTAGATAGAGATGTTTTGACTCTTTTTCTAGATAGAGATGTTTTGACTCTTTTTCTAGATAGAGATGTTTTGACTCTTTTTCTAGATAGAGATGTTTTGACTCTTTTTCTAGATAGAGATGTTTTGACTTTTGCCCTGTTTTGCCACTGACTTCTCAGATAATCTTGAACCAGTCTATTTCTGTTGATGTGGACTATTTAGTGGCTGCACCTACCAAATGCTGCAGTGCTGTCTTGAGATCTTACACCCAAAGTGCAATGATGAGTTTGAAGTTTCAGATCATAAATAGAAAAGAAAAACAAAAACAGGCAAACAAAAAATCCAGTAACAATAAAAAAGTGAAAGAAAGAATTTGTGAACAGAAGGACATTGATACATATTTCAACATGTGTTCCAAGCTTCAAAACCTTGTTTGGCAAACCATGAAGTAAAATAACTCATTTTAAATCCTTTACCTTATCTGTTTCTGGAGCTTTCACAAGGATTTGGAAGCAGGCTCTTCACTCTGCTGATACTGTGACACTGCCACCTAGAGAGGACGCCGGTTTTGGCTGTGATTTGAACAGATCTGTTTTCCATGGCTCTCTGAACTTCGATTTTAATATGCATCTCCCTCAACTGTTTTCTATTCCACTTCTTTTATCTTTCTGTTTCCTAGATTTTATTATCTACTGACATCTTCGGGCTACTCTGCAGTGTACAGTTGGTGCTCTGTGAACCTGCTTGCTAAGGTCTTGTCTTTTTTGCTCAGCTCACAGGGTTTTCTCCTTCCTCCCTTTCCCTGTTCAGCTGGGAAGGACTCTCCTGTCTGACAGTGCTCCCATGTTGTGCTCTCTAACATGACAGGGTAGTCTCTAAGGAAGGACCTGCAGTCAGATAAGAAATATGGAAACTAAGCTAAAAGACTATTGTAAATAGTAAAGCTTTCTATTAATTGTTACAAAACGGCATGTCTGTGCTTTTGCACAAGATCAGAGCATCTTTGTGAGAGACCTGTTTCAAAATCCTTCTGCTAGTGGAAGACATCTTAATGTACATTACCTATGATCTCAAGCAGACAGTAGCCTCTGTAGCACATAAATACTTTGAACAGCACTGTATCTGAGTATGGTTTTTCAAAGTTATATTGTCCCAGAAATCCATATCTGTATCTTTGGGTGGCAGAGCATTTATCACAGAATAGTGATCCACATAACTACTCTGATTTGTTAATGGATTGTGAAGGTCTATGAAAAAATCTCCCTTGTACAACTGAAGTATACTGGCTGTTACTTGCAATCTTGCTTGCATTTGTGATACCAAATGAGGTAAAAAAGAAAAAATTTAAATCTCATAAATGTCTATGGAGGATCTTCGAAGAAAAAAGCAACAAAATGACTTTTGCTAAATCACTGTTCAAATTCTCTAATTACAGATTTTGCAGAACATGGTAAATTGGATTACTGTGAAATACACTTCTTTAACTTCATCCAAAACTCCTGGAGGCTAAATTGGCATTGCAATAGAAAACTGTGTCTAGCTTCTATGCTATGTAGAATGCAGACTATCTAACTATTTTAAGAAGAAATTCTAGTCTGTACCTCAGTTCATGAACATAACATTAGGGGATATAACCAAGAGTAATTACTAAAGCCAATACAAATTTTGACAAAACTTCCTTGATGTATAGAAGTGTATAAGTACACTTAAACAGAAGTGTAGAAGTGCATCTTGTACAAATCAATCTGCCTCTGCACAATCTGTACAGTTTTCCCTTCTGTACATGGATTATTCCATAAAACATCTTTTTTGTCTTTTGTCTGTAAAATCAATTACCCTTAAAAAAAATCTTTCTAATGAAATACTGCAATTCAATATATAAAAAAATTCAGGATTTTGGATTTTTGTCCAAATTTACAACATTTCTAATAATACTGTCATTATTTATGGGATGAAAATCCATTTTATGATCAGTTTTAATCCAGATGTGAACAAAAACAAAGAGGAAGAATGTTTCTGTTGGAAATATCATAATACAGTGTGCTGTGTTTTAACCTAGCTTGTCAGAAGAAACAGTTCAGGTAGCTCTAATAGGATACTGTATACACAGCATAAAAATAAGGTTTTTGGAGAAATGTGGGTGCTATGTCTCCATGAGTCTGTACTAAAGACAGTAAAACCTTTGAAATCATATGCACAAGATTTCAAAGTGATTTATTCAATGATTTGGATTATATGTTTAAGCAGTAAACTCTAATGATTTATCTATGATGAAGAAAAGCCTAAATCTTCACTGTTTCAGAAAGCCCTTAATGACATGAGGCTTCTCTGTACTACTTTTTTTTCTAGTGATGAGACAGAAAAAATTAAACTGCAATTGGGGGGGGGGGGGGGAAACAAACTTACTAGAATGTTTAAAACTGATTTATAATATAAAGCTATATACATTTTGATTAGACATATTGCTATATTTTCTCATTATTCCAATTTAAAATATTAGATTATACTTTAAAAATAAATATTTACCACGATCTACCCAACAAAACCAAATAACTTCAAAAGTATTTAAGAGTTTTTGTTTGTTTGTTTGTTTGTTGTTTTTTTTTTTTTTGTTCCAGATAAGCAATGGCCTTTTGCATGTGATTTCACTGTAAATGGAAAATACTTGGATTAATTTCTCTGGGCTTTAAAATGCAAAGATTCCATTTTTCTTTGGAAAGATGAGGGTAACCGTCACAGAAGTTCTGTATAGTCCTGTATAGCCTTTCTCCTAAACCCGAGACATTCTTGCTCAAAAGCATGCCCCATTCTTTCCCAAAAGCAAGCTCACAAGCATGCAAAGCATCATCAAAACTGTTCCCAGCACCAGCAACACAATCAGTGCTGCTATTGATTCCTGATGCCTAGTGAATCAGAATTTCAGCCACAAAGATGGAAAACGCTAACCCTGTGCCTTAGCTGTGTTGGTTTGGATCTTGCTGAGAAAGGTCATACCATAAAAAGTCAACGTTCCCCTAGAAATTTAGCTCATCATGACAATCATATTTACATCACATTTGCCATTAACCATTATCCAATGGAGGGGCTATTGCTGGTCATGTCATGGAGGTTGGCATGCCATCTCTTTTTCCCCTTCAGATGCATTTTCTGGCTTTATTATACTGGTATTTGCACTCCTTTGCTACCCATGGTGTTCTTTAGTGAGGGCAACCATGTGGCCCCATGCTATTAGCAAACAGTTTTGGTGCTTAATTCAACAGAGCCATGAAATAGGAGCCTGTAATCACTCTGGGAAGAAATGAGGAATACTTATGTGGGTCACACAAAAGCACTGGGAATTTCAGGCATGATATTGCTGCTTGCATACTTTCCACAGTCCTAGAAAATATCTCCATGAAACAGTCTTCAAAGCTGCCAAATAGTGTTTCATATTGGGATTTGAAAACAGTGAAGTAGCTTCAAAGAGCAAAATCAGTCTGTAGAGATTCCTTATGACCTGTGTGCCCCATTAGTCTTTCTCTTGCTCAGTCTGAGAAAAAAAATTGTATTGTATTAGCCTGCTGAAATGAAAAGGTGCAGTTTAAAACAGAGTTTTGAAATAAACGTACTTAATTTTGGCCTAAGCAATCCCTTGCTTAACGACTGTGTGAACAGAAGCAATTCTGAGAACTTTAGATTAATACTATTTAGGTTTCTTTGACCTTTATTGACTTTTTTAGTAGTCGGTCCAAGACAAGACAGAATTATTTTTCATAGAAAAAATAATTGGACCAACAAGGACTCTCCTACCCAAGAAAGATTTTTCAAAAAGACAGCCAAGTTCAATTTTAAGTTTAAATTTAGATTTAATTTAAAATTTTTGAGTTTCCATGAGATTCCAAACTAGTAGAAATATTTCCTTGCATTTCTTTTAATTCCTCTAAAATGTTTGTAACCCTAACAGGGCCTTATACTGTAAATGTGCTTGAAAATGTCTAGAATCCAATGTGAAACTAACTAGTCTAATGTCATTCTCCACCCTGAGCAAAAGGTAAAGGGGAAAGAAAGATCATAAAAAAAGAGAAAGGTACTTAGTCATTTTAATATTTAGAAGGAAATCCAGATTCCACTGAAATCAATGGCAAATCTTTCATTAAGTTCAGCTGGGACAGAATTTCAGTCCCCTATTAAAACAAAGAAACACCAATAATCTCTTCAAAACAGATAAGGAAATACAGTTTTAAAATATAACTTTGTTTTTGTAATAGCCTTTTTAAGTTATGATTTTGAGAGCTTAAGATGAACAAAAATGCTTGCAGAAAAATAGAATGGAGACCAGAACTGGTAGGCAAGAAAATTTGTTGCAGTATTTCACAAAGCCAGGCAATATCAAAAGTCTCTCACAAGGGCTTTTCTCCTGAGATTTCCTGAAAACAGGGTTTTAGATAAATGCAGATAAGCCTTGTATAAATATCTGAACTTTAGGAGGCTTATCTGAAGCAAAACATCTCCAAACTTCTGACATTCAGCCCCGCTACGCGTATAAGAAAAACTAATATGCATGCCTCTCCACAACACAGCATCAATGGCTATATTTTGCTGCCTTCCTTACCTCCATTTCTCAGATGGGATGAGATGAGCTGACAAGTTCTTTCAGAGCCAGTGTTCATGTAGACACCTGGGGCATCTGGAAGGATATGAAGAAGAAAGTCTTGCAGCATCTTCCTCTTCTGGACACCAGGCAGCATCCCTGTGACACCATGCCTAGTAACTTGAGTGCACTCCTAAATTTAAATTCTCCTCAGCACTGGCACAGCAGCACTCTGTTCTTACCAGACTTGTTTTCAAGTGCTGCATTGTTAGCATGTTTCTATTATCTCCCCTCCCCCTGTTGTCCAAGAATTAGTTGACAGCCCATGAGAATAACACAATGACATTGTGAAAGCTAGTAAAGTAATTCAGCTTAATACATCTCTTTTGGTATCTATTGAATCTCACTTGGATTTTCAGTGTCCTCAGTCCTTCACCTCTCCTTATTCAGAAAAAAATAAATATCTCAAGTGTTTCTTTGCTTTAGGGTTGTTCTCTTTGCTCTAGTCATTTTTCAAGTAAACTATTCTATGCAATTTTTTTCTCTTCTCAGGAAAAAGTTTCACCTGATTTTCCCATTTGGTAGCACATCGCTGTTTTGATTCACACTGCTGTTCATACACACTAGTTTCCTCCTTGTTCTACATAAAGCTCCACTTCTGCACGTTCTACAAAAATCTTTAGTGAATCAGAAATCCATTGCTTGACTTGCTGATTGATTCTGTTATCTTGTATTCTGCCTTCTGGTTATATACACCTTTCATTCTGTGAAGACATTGTAAACTTCTGAAGACAGGATAATTGTTTGGGTATCTCTTATGCCCTGTACATAAGGAGGTGGTTCAAGACAATTGCTCCTGGCAAAACAATAACATCAATTACAATAATAAATAACAGTAACAATAACAACAATAATAGATTTTTGTATAGTCAATGGAACTTGAATTCTATGTTACAGTCAATCCTGAACCATCAAAAACACCTTGTATTTTTTTGTGTAACCCACTGCTCACACCTACAATGATCCTTCCTTGCACAGCTGAACCATAGATGTTTGTAGCCCTGCTGCTGTTCCTAGTTAAAGAAATAAACACTTCAGATTAGCAGATGGGGCTCATAATTTCACAATGCAAAACACCTGGCTAAGCCACTATTTGTTTATTTGCTCTGCCTTTTAATTTAGCGATGTATATATCTGTAGGAAAACTACTGGATTTAATGCTTCAGAAATGACAATTTTTGCTGGTGTTAAATATATACTCTAATATGCCACAGTCTAAATGTGGAAGAAAGTATATGGATGACCCAAACTGAGGGGAAATATATTTATTCAAGAAATGGAATTGCTTCCTTAAATTGCAAATAACTCTTTTCATACTATCCATTTACCAAGTCTATCAGTCTAATTTACATAAATGTTTGTCAGTAGTAGGCGTAAGGGACATCAGTGGGACTAGATGCAGCTGAGATCTATATGGAAGCCAAGAGTCAGTATGCTGCGATGGACAGTGCTAATCTGACACAGGGGCCACAGTCCTTTAACACCTTTCTGTAATCATCCTCTACAAAATTCACAGAGAATATAGATCACTTTAGGCTCCCTGGGGAATTGGAATACTGCAACTTGAGAGCTTCATGAAAGAAAATTATGACAATGGAATTAATTGCTGAAATTATTTAGCAGTGAAACTGATGCAGTCAAGGATGTATTCTCTTTGTACTTTAAGATAATTGCAGTAAAAATTCCTCCTAGCTTCCATATGTCCTCCATGCAGACATCCACTTCTCAAAGCTCCACTTCTCAGCTCATGGCTCTCAAAACACATATGGCTCTGAATCTTGCTCTGATACTGAGAGCAGATTTTTATGTGGCTTAGTTGGGCCCCAGAAGCATATGACCTGTTACACAGTTACAAGCAGAAACGGTCTCTGATTAACGAGAATCTTTTTGATTGTAAGCTCCTCGGGCTTACAGTGATTCCTGAGCATCACCTGGCACCAGAAATATATAGAAGCAAAGGAAATTTATTTAATTGGAAGACTAGAGCAGCTAAGAGCTCCAGAAGAACCAACGTGCTCAGCAAATATGGAAGACAAATAACAGAAGTACAAACAGTGCTTCAGTCTCTAGCTACTAGGAATAGAGGATAGTGACATCTAGAAGGAAACTTTTTTCTGACAGTAATCAGGTTCTGCTGTACTTGATATGTTTAACAGTTTCAATTAAATCAGGCAGGGAAAGCAAATAATTAAACTACATTATAGAAATGAGGAGACTTGTATGTTGCATGTAGAAATGAAATACTAACGAGTCATACTTTTAATCTGAGGGTAGCGCAGGAAAGCAGAGCTATGAAATGGTTTGTGTGTGATCCCAGGCTCAAGAATTTTCCATTTTGAGGGGTTACCCATGGTCCCTAGCCACAGACTTTCTGGAACAACATCTCAAAGACAGAGGGACTCTTGGTAATCCCAAAGCTAGACAATAACAGGAATATTAAAATATACCAAACAGAAGAAGCTCCAAACCAGCTTTTGGAAGATGAGCAGTGCTCTGGCATTCTAGGTGTGACTGAGAAGCCTGAGTATCACAAAGTCTGCTGAAGGCACAGAGAACTTTCCAGCTTGAAGTCCAGATAGATCAGAGTTTCAGCAGAGAGTATTAGGCACAAAACACTGGGAGAGCCACTCTGTAGAGCATAGGCAAGGGTTTTCTGCTTCATTTTGTCAAGACAATAAAATGGAAAGACACCGAACACACCTCTTTAAAACAAGAAATAAATGCAATACAACACGATCATTCTAAACATTAAACAATTTTGTCAGAAAATCAGAAGCAATATGGTTCAGGGAGACCTTGAATATTGGCAAATATTGCCTCCATGATAGGCAACGTTTTATTTATGAAATTGCCGTGGACAGACTGTGAAGAAATCTGCTTTTCTATCAAGCATACACCTATTTTGTTTGGTTTTATTTCGGAAAGCATGCTGTGCTGTATTTCAATTAATTTTTTTCATTCCTTGTTTGTGTATATTTTTTCATGCACAAGTCTATCATGGTAGCTAGGGAACTGAAAAGTAAGTTGTTTCATTTTTCCTTTATCTTCATATTAATTTATGCAAGGGATAATAACATATCTGCTGCTTGGATCTGCTGGCTTCAGGAAATATTCCTATATCTTAAATAATTTTCAAGTAAAGAAAAAACTCTCACTTAAAGGCTTATGCTCTTGTGCTTGTGCTGTTTGGCACAGTAATAAAAACTAGCTTTATATCCACAGTCATACAGTAAATCACCACAAAAAGAAAACTATATTTCCACTAGCTTCATCAAAATCCAAAGCCATGTATGACAACCTGAAGATGACAAACTTGGCTCTTTGTGGATGAGTATTTACGAAAGCATTTAGATTAGCTATTATTGTACTATCATCAAAATGGGGATTCATTTCCCAAAAAGGAAACAATAAGAATTATAGCTTCCTTTGCCCTATACTGAACTCTCAATTTTCTAATTAATAATATTCATAGAATAAGTAATTAAATTGTTATAGCCTTTATAAATAAAGGAAAAACATTATCCTTATTTCTACTGTTGTCCAGTGCATTGACAAAATAGAGACAGATGCTTTTAAAAGAATGAGTCATGTCCTTTTGTAGAAGATGGTTTAACTGCAATCCTCCATGAATAACAGATGTCCTGTAATGACAGTTGCAAAGGTTCAATTCATAAAAAGTGTTATAAAGGGATAATATATATGCAGGCTTTTCATGGTATTCTGCACTTATTCCCAAGTACCACTTGCAAGTTTTGCCATCATTAAGTCTGATTTTATAAAAGAAGCACATACTCAGGCAGAGCAGGTGCAGGGCTACTGAATCACCACAATAAACTCTTAGTTATACCAGGTTAATGGGCATAATTTCTTGAATAAGTGCTTGCTTAAATAGTTACGCGGTGCACAAACTGGTTCCAGTTCTATCCTTAGCTCCGCATGCAGTTCACTTTCATCAGCTCAGAAATATAACTCAGGTTATAAGCTATATTTCTGAGCTGAAGATAGTGAACTCCTAAATCAGTGACAGGCTTATCCAATCTAAAACCTATTATACCTAGTCAAGTATTCCCACCCCACATATATAGAGAGAGAGATAGATAGATATGTATGAATAGTCAGCTGAACTTTTATTTCCTTCCTTAGAAACAGAAGAGGAAAAGAAAGTGACTCATGTGAAGGGGGCTACCACTGAAACTAAGAAGAAAGGTATGGTTTGGGAAAGCTTCTCATTGGCCTCATTCAGCTTTTTTTCCTGTGAGTGGCTCAAATGCCATTGCTATTTGTTAGGTTAGTCCTGTGCTTCTGGCTCTGTATTGTCCCTCTCTTACTTCGTTACTCACTATTTGAAGTGCACCAGCCTGCATGATACTACTTCTTCAGTCTCTGATGTCTGATGTCTTCAGTGTCTGATGTTTTCTGAAGTCTTTTCCTGACAAGGAAGAAATTCCATTTGGTGGCTGTCCATGGGCTTGTTACTCCATTTTCATAGAGTCCATATGCATAGCAGGACATAGTGATATTACCATAGACAAAACTCATGGGAAATATCGCTCAGTTCATGGTGTTCCACTTTCTGAGTGTGGGAATGTGTGTTTTGTTGTTGTTTTTTTTTTTTGGGGGGGGGGGTAGAATCACAATTGAAACTTGCAGAGATCTAATTGTAAGGCCCTGACATCCATCTAGATAACATTTTAGACAATTCATTCCCAAGAAGCATCTAAAATCCACTAAGGGCTTTGCTTTCATGGGAAAATATTTATGTCATTCATTATATATTAATGATCTCATTGCTACTGCAGCTTAAGCTAAAAGGTGCCACATTCATGCGCTGATGATTTTCACCTAGCCTTTGATGAATTATTAAGGGTCCAAATCATCCAGTTGATGCCTACTGATTAATTTTCATTTCAGCTGATTGCTCTGTGGCTAGTAGGGTGCAAGTGCTATAAGAGAATAATCTGAACTAAACTCCCAAATAAGTCACTTTTTTTCAGCCTGTACCCACCAGGACTTGGCTGACTGCATATCTGAGTGTATGATTCACAGTTCTAGCATATCAAATGACTTTCTTTAATTAAATCCTAGAAAAAGAAGCAAAAAAAGAGAAAGCTTATGAGAAGACAGCTGTCCCTGAAATTAAAAAAGCAGGTAAGAAATTGAAGTCTGTCTTTCTCTGCAGGACATATCTGACTACTTAGTGTAGGCACTTTCAGGTTTTCAGCAACTGAGATAAGGGTGTGTATAAGTCATTATCACGCAAGACTCCAAGCTTGACATATATATACATACATGTATGTATGCGTAAATGTGTATATGTGTATATATATAATATATAATTATATATGCAATTTTCAATGTCGTGAGCTTGAGATTTTTACAAAAGCTTCAGAAACACTTCTTTCTGCCATGCCCTAAATCAATCAAAAGCATAAATACCCTCAAAGAGTACATGGAATGGAAAGAATGGATCGAGTGCAAATGATTTTTCATGAATCATTTCATAAATTCAGGTCATTTTAAGTGCAAATAGTAAAATCTACGTATCAAGCCACCTCATATGGAAGAAAACAGGTGGTTAACTTTCTGAAGCTTTATCCCTGAAAAAAATAAAGTAAGTTAAAAATAATGTTAATAATTGTCCTGAACCTAATTCATTGTGTTTCATACTAGCTAGCATAAAAATGATGTATTTTTAAAAATAAATCTAGAAATTAACATTTGGGTCTTGTCTACAAGACAACTTTTTTTTCTACGAATTGTTTCAATATATCTGCAAGTATGGTTAACGCATAAATGCAAACATAGTTCAAGTAAGTGGCTCTTACAATTAGTGAAACTGAGTCTCATTAAATTCAGGGAGAAACAAAATAGTCAGTCTAGCAGTCTGGTCATCACCTTAATACCTAAAGACACTGGTTCTACATGCTGCTTTGTCAGAGACTTTCTATATGAGCTTCTGCAAGTCACCAAGTACTCAGACAAGCCTTTCCATAAACTAGAGTAATGCCTAAAACCATGGAGAAAGGTTTAAAATAGGATGGAAAGATTCAGGGCTATAGTTATTATGTCCTCATGCTAAGCCTTGTGCTCTGTTATCTAATTATTCAAATCTGCTGAATTATATCAAAAGCTGAAAGGATATATATCCCATTGTTTACTAACATGATGGATTACATATGCAAATCTGAATATGAAACTGGCTTCTTTGCTACTGAATCATACATGGTCTACATAAGCTTTCCTATTCAAATGTTTATGGATAGGAAGAAAAATGTTAACTTATGCTTGATACAATATAAAACTATACAGAATGACACAAGTATACCTTGGTATACTTGTGGCCCCCTATTTTAGTATGTTTACCTCTGCTATAGTTAGGGAATGGCCCATTGTGGAAGGGAAGGGAATACTCCTTCCCAAGTTAGGTTGCATATTTAAAAGTATAAACACAGGTTTTAAAAGAAAATAAGCTGACAATTCAAATATCTAATTTTATTCTGGTTCTAAGCTTGTATTTCATTTGAGGATACAGAATTTTAAAAGATTACATTTTATGGCATAGCTGCAGCATAAAGTTATTAATATGTTCATCTTCACAAGCTGTTGCTAAATCCAGTGAGTCATCCTACCAATGCTAGAAAGACACAAATTAGGCAAACCGAGACATCCGCACATTTCTGTCCTTTTTATTAGCTCTGTAGGTTGCTGCATTTTGAAGAGTTTACTAGCCTTTGTGTAAGAGGATGGTAATCCGTAATATATTCTAGCTACATGTTGCTGTTATTCCTCATTCAGCTTGCTCTTTGAATGCATGTGTACTTTCTAGCTTTGATTGGCAGCACCTATCGTTATCCCTAAAAGGTTTTAAGCCTGAAATAATTGCCACATTTGATCATCAAAATAGTAGTGCATAGCCCAGTTTTGAAATGAGGCTACCTCACTGTCTGATAGTATTTACATGCTTTGGGCAGATATAGCAAATGAACCTCAGAGAGCTTGAATCCGCAGCGCAGATAAGCATCCAAAAGCAAACAGTGTAGGAACAGCTTCCAATTTTTTTACCTTTTCTTATTAAAAGTATAGGCAGTGGACACTGCATTAAATATAAGCTCTTCACCCTGTTTTTCAAATCCCTGCATTACCTCTGGATGTCTCTGATTTCGTGTCTCATTTTGCTTCCCATCAACCTTTCAAATCCCTGAAGCTGAGAGGTGGGCATCCAACTTCAACCCCTCCTCACTTGTCCCTGTGCTCACAGGCAGCTGCCTTCTGCCAGCAGTTCACTCCTGGCACCCCAGTCCCACTGCTGTTCTTCACCCTCATGGAAGCCTTCCTGGAAGGCTGACCTCTGATGCAAGGCCTCTTAACCAGGCTTCACCAAAAAAGAATGGTTGTGTGTACAGGGGACTGTCAGACACAAAAGAGAGAGATGAGGAGATGCTCTGTAAGCAGCAGGTGATAGAAATATCTTTAAAATAATTCTCTCAGAGCAACACTTTACTCTACATCTCTCCATGTCTCTTCTTCTAACAAGGAATGCTCCATCACTCCACTGCAAATACTGGATATTTGCTGATTAATGTTTTAGATTAGCCCTATTGTCCATGATACAATTTTATCTCTAGTGTTACCAGAGTGGAGTTCTTTATTGCTCTCCATTAACTGTATCTCTGTGATGCATTTGTTTATTTGCATGCCAGCTCACTCTTTCTCAGTTCCTCTCTTCTTCCATTCCTCTCTCACTCTCTTTCTTTCTGCTGCTGAGGAGAAGCAAGAATCATCTAATGCAAAATGTTTTCAGTCTTTAGCAGAGAATGAATTGAAGGATTCTTAATTAGCTTTTAAAATGCATTGTAGATAAAAACACATTAATCCTCTGGCCTTCAGCTAGTACAAAAACACTGTGTTAATTGTTCTGAAAAATAGATAATGCCATTGTTACAAACTCAGAGGTCTTGCTTAAACAAACATAATTGTCAGACACAAGGGTCTGGCAGAACCAGATCTGTCCAGTGCTCTTCTGGATAAAGAGCGAGCTACATCTCCAAATACCCATGAAGGGCCTTGCTGAGCCTAGACAGAGTAACAAGCATTAGCCAGGATCTTCCAGAGCATGCAGAGGTGTGAATCACGTCAGTTCGGAGGTGTCCAGCTTGCAGTCTAAAAATAGGGATTCTTTCTTTGGAAGCCTTGGTGCCCAGCCTCATGTGAAAATCAGGGCTTTCAGAAAGTTTGTTAGGCTGGGGTAGCCACAGGGGCAGTAAACGTGACCTGTAACTTTTTGTGAAAGCCTGGAGTGTCACAGACTATTATCCTGCAAGTGATAATAGTTGTTCAAAACATCCTGGTTGATAAATATCACAAGAAGAAAAATGGTTAAAAAAGAGAGATCTCTCCCTCTTCCCTTCTTCTTATGTTTTGCTTACAAGGTAAGCTTATAAAATATATTTCTGCTAGTATGGTTCGACTAGGGTTTATTTTTTCTTAGAAATAATACTTTTTAATGCAGATATTAGTGTTTTCAGGTAGTCTTAATTTGATTGCAGTGTGTCTCTTAATGCTCCCTTTCTTAAAATCTCATGTTCTGGAGCACCTCTGCTCCTTCCTCTATCGGCATTCCCAAAAGTTCATAATGTTCTCCAGCAGCCTTTGTCTTTAAGTCTGATTGCTGCAAACGCCTTTCCCACTTAATTTTGGTTCTTACAACAAAGAGCGTAGGTAATAAATGAGCTTAAAAAGCACGGAAAATATAAGCCTGGATCATCACACCATTTTCTAACTAAAGCTCTGCTCAGCTGTCAAAACTAATTTTGCCTTCCTGTTATTGCTGCATAATTTCAATTAAAAAGCAATAAAAATACCTAGATCTTGTGCAGCATTTTTTGTTAGTAAATCCCAGAAACACTTTACAAGGGGAGTCAGTGCCTTTCCCCCATTTTCCATGTATGGAAATTTAAATATAGCACATGTCACCCAGACCAGTTGCCCACTGGGCAGAAGATACATATTTTCTGTATCAAAGTCCACTGCCTCCCTGAACAGTTCTGCTTAGCAGGCATAAAACGAGTCCTTGGTGTGCAAACCTACTCATTCCAGATCAACAAGCATGATCTGACCTTTATATTACTGTATTGGTACTTTTATGCTCCCAGTAAGGCAGTGGTTCTCATCTGAGCCCTTATTAAGGTTCGCACGAGCCCCTGTGTGAATCATGGAGCTATGTGGTGCTGTGGATGCATCCCTGACACATGATGCAGTATCATATGTTTCACACCAAGGAGTGTCAGCAGAGGAGGAGAGTGGCAATGTCTCCCCAGCTACCAAAGTAAACCGTTGCCTCCTGAATAGGAGAGGTCTCTGTGGGATTAAAGTTACAATCTTGAGGTACTTTTAATGATGCCACTGTAACATTCAAGTGATCCTGTTCTGCAGCCATGCAAAAATAAACTGAAAGTTGATCTCAGATGTAAAAATTGAAAACATTACCTTGTGACTGCCACAGAACTAGGTTATGCCTCCTACCCTGTTATCCAGTGAGATCATGAAGCTGAGTGGAAAGTCTATGTTTAATCACAGTTTGGAGGAGGGATGTTACAGTACTAAGTAGGCAGAGCAGACTGGAGGTAATCAGGAAAGAGTAAATGACCTCTCAGCTCCCAGGGCATTTTTTTTTGCATTGGTTGACCACACATGCATTGTCATCAACTGTACTTTGTTTTAAAGGCCAGTATGTGTACTTGCGAAAAGACAATGATTTAATAGGAAATGGAGAGAAAAGACCATTTTATACTCTAGCAGTATGTTCTTTGTTTTTGTGCTCTATACATAGAGAAAGACAAATTCCTTTGATCATTTTTAAATTCCTCATCTGAACAAAAAAAAAAGAAAAAGAAAAGAAAAATCCGTTTAATTTTGTGACTTCTTTGGTTCAGCTTTTCCCTTGCATTCTTTATATTAATCAGCCTTTCATTATGATAAGAGAACAAGCAGTGACACCTGCTGGCCAATTGTCTTTTTTTTTCATTCTGTCTGCCTGTTTTTTGTTTCGTTATTTGCTTTTAAATGTGGCTATTTAAAAGAGTTTGTTGGTGAAATTATGTGTCTGTGATTTATTTCCCCTTGCTCCTTATGCTGTTGCAACCATGGCCAGAAAGATGTTATAATGCCTTCCAAATGTGACACCATTCTGATAAAGAGCATTTTGGAGGGATGATACTTTCTACTTCAAAAAAAACATGCTTGGTCTACCCACTGATAGAGAAAAGTGCAGCATGCACAGCACGCTGCTGGAAATGCTTTGAATGGATCCAGCTGCAATGGATCAACTGCTTTGATCTGGGACACAGTGTTGATCCCAGATTTTTATGATGGGCAAACGGGTAGCGCTTGTGCACACTTGTAGGAAGACATTTCAGCTCTCTCTGAGGCGCAGTGCTGCGGCTGGGTTTGAGACCCCATGCCTGCCCGGTTCAGCCTCAGGAAAGTTCTTCGAGCTGGGAAATAACTGAGGTGCTGACAGGTCTCAGCATGCTGTTTCTGGCCTGGCTACTGCCACATATCTCATATTCCCTAATGTCATAGATGTCACATGATACATGTCAGCAGACAAGAGGGTGGAGGGTGCTCTTAGATGAACCCCAATTGTCACCTCTGAAAGGGCCAGTGGGCTGTAAAAGCTGTCTCAATTTAGGCTGCTTTGCAAGAGCAAAACGGAGGTGTGTAGACAGACAAAAAGAGGCCAAGGTACTTTTGAAAGTAACTGGCCCATGTAAGTACACACACACAGACACACACACAAAGGAAGCTCAAAGTATGGACCTTAAAACTGAATCTTCCTTCTTAAGTTACTACTTTCCAAAACTCTCTTGACAGCTTCATCTGTTTGTTTAACTGTTCCGCCACTTGGTACATTTCTGCAGGGGCCATGGCTTGCTGTGTGTTTGTACAACCTTCGGCAAAGAGGATGCTGGCTCTGGTCTCATATTAGCTATGATTTCAATTATTATCATTATATGAATTAATGCCCACATACCAAACCCTATAAAAACATCTAGTTTTCCCAGCTGGCTTACTGAAGCTTCAGATTTCATGGACTACAAGCTGATTCATTCCTCAGTAGTAACTTGCTCATGACACTATTGAGCATCTTAGGCCCAGTCTTTTTTTTTTTCTTCTTCTTTTTCTTCCTACTCTTCCTCTCCTGGGTCCTATTTGGATGTTACCTGCTGTTTCCTGGCATTTTTGCATTAGTAGAGGTTTTTCACTTCACACACAGATACACATCCAACCACCAGAACTGGCTGTATTTACTAACCCACAGAAATGCTGGATTAAGACTCCTGCATAGTTACCAGCAGGTGATGTTATTTACTGTTCTTTCTCTAACACTGGCAGGTTTTTCATAGTATCTCTTGACTTTGCTAACAATTTCCTGTTTGTGGGGCTCTGTATAGCAAAATCACAGAAAGTGGAGATGGAAATGACCTACTAGGTCATCTAATCCTTCCCTCTGGCAAGGCAGGATAATTCATTAAAGAATATCTTCAAGTGCTTTATCCAGTTTAGTTTTAAATGTCTGAAGTAACTAGGCTTCCATCAATTCCCAAAGAAGATTATTCTACAACCTAATAGATCTCACAGTTAAGAAGTATTTCATTCCAGTCTGCTTAAATTTTCCCTTGCTTAATTTTATCCCATTACTCAGAGTTATATTCTCTTGTGACACCCAAATATAGTCTCTCTAACTGCAGGGCCCAATTTCCTACTGCCTCATGCATTGTATTGCCATTTACATTTACATTGTCAAAGTAGTTTTAAGACTGACAAGGTGAATGGCAAGTTGAGGTTGATAATATTTCATACTGCTGTGAAATAAACCTAGCAACAAGGAACGCAGACCATGGCCACACATCACCTTTGTATAAGGCACTAGTGAGACTGGAATGTGCTTCTAGTTATGGTGTTCAAATTGGAGGGAGCACAGAAGAAAAAACAGTTATTGCAAATAGAGAATATGCCTCATAGGGAGAGACAAAGTATTCTGTTCATCTCTTCAAAAACAGGTGACTTTGTTATAGTGGATACTAAGTACCTTCACAGAAAAAAAAAAATGGCTACAACAGCTCTCTTTAATCTAGTAGGCAGAGTTTAACAAGAATGAATGACTGGGAGCCAAAGCTAAATGAATCCAGACTGAAAATGAGGTACATGTTCTTAACACTAAGAATGATAAACTAACACAGCACAGGGTGGATATTGCTTTCCTTGACGTCTGCAGACGGGGATTGTTTACCTAATGGAAAATACACATCAGCTGACAAAATGCCTAGTTGAAATATAAGAGTCTCTGACAACAAAGTGTCAGACTAGATAATCTGATGGTGTATTCTAGCCTTGAGCATTACGGATGTATACCCTCAGAGGTGCACATGATAAGCAAAGGCAGAACACAGTGGAGAGTCAGGTCCTCGGAGACAAGAGTCTTACAGGATTATTGGATGAATGGAAATTCCTTTCTGTTTTATTTTCCATGTGCCTTTGTAAGCTGAACACATGACTGGTAGTAGTCCTCTACCTAAGTGTTCAATCTTCCATGGAAAATAAAATAAAAGAGCCTGCTTTTCTAATTGATGCTTCCAAAATCATCAGAAAACAAATATGGCTATATAGTAAAAATCAAGTTTCATCTCTCCAAACAGATAAAAACAGAAGTATAAACGCAGGATAACAGTGAGGGGCAAAAAGTGAGGCAAAAAGAAAAAAAAGACAGCAAAAAAACCACACAACCCCCCCCCCCCCAGCATAATAGAGAGACAAACACAGCAGAAAAGCAATTCCCATGGTCTCTATAGGGCTGGATGTTAAGGGAGTCTGCTCCTGAAACAAGACAAAAGGCAGCTCAAAAGACATGCTGTATGTCCCACCCTGTAAGTTTCGAAGCACTCAGCAGACTTTGAATCCTAAGTTCTGTCTTCAGCAGCAACTGACAACAAGATTTCAAAGATATGTAGGTGCCTAAAGATGTGGCATGGGACCTGGTGGGATTCACAACCACGTCAAAGTAAGCCAGGCGCATAACTCCCATTGATTTTCCATGAGAACCGAGTTCCTAAACACCTCTACCTCTGTTGAAAATAGCACAGAGGCTGCAAAGTCACTGTGGTGTTTCTGAAAATATCATCCCCTATTGCCTAGTGAAAGGCTTCTGCAGCTGGAAATAGTAATATTGTTTTATACCAGGACCAAACGCTTATGCCCTTCCAGGACACGGCTAGAGTTCAGTGCTCAAGAGCTGGAAGCGCTGTGAAATGCAAGGAGATAAGCAGTCAAAAATAAGCTTTTCCTGTCTTCCCTTTTTCTCTCCTTTACCTTGCAGTACTCAACATATGACCAGTTCTTCACTGGAATTGATCGTGGGGGACTGTGAGAAAGAGGACTGATCTCTCTCATCTAGTATGAAATCAGCTTTAGGGGAAACTCTACCTCTCTTCCCTCCCTCCCTCTCCCTCCTCCATGTGTTGTGCAAAGAAAGCTCTAGAAGAGAAGAAAATGAATACTCACTGTCTGAGGAGCCTGCTCTGTCCATGAAATATTAGCAGCAGATGAATAATGTTTAAGCGCCTTTCAGTGGCACAACCCCTGCTAACTCTTGTGAGAGCTGAGAGCTTTCAAGGCTATGCTGAGTATTGCTTAGCCCAGATGTGCTTCATTGCTTTCATTCTTTTCCATCTTTGATCACAACAGAGCAGGGAGTGATGAGAGAAGGGAAAATGGTGGTAAGACCCTGTTGGCAAAGAATGAGAAATGCCAGCCCTGTAATAATAAAGAGAAAAGGAAGGAGGCTTGCACTTGTAGTATAAATTCATGTTTTGATAAGCTGACATGAGAATCATCCTTGAGCAAAGTAGAATAGTCATTTTACTGTCTGACAGTCAATCTCTTCTGAGGTTGCATTGTCAGCATTGTAAAGAACCTTTTGGGGAAAAGCAATATGAGAAATAATCAAGCTTGGAAGTGGTACATATTCAATATAAAGACCACACAGGTAATCAAATAATCATTTTGCATTTGGTCTTTCAGATATGTAGAATGAAGTACCTGCACTGTGCTAGCAACTGAGTGGCATAGCTTTAATTAAAGAATCTAATTTATTGCATCAACGCTGTTTATGTTGGTCTGGGGATTAATGTAATGTTTATTTTTCCAGTCACATCCAGAAATAACAGGATTAGAATATGCCTATGCCTCAAACAACACAAAGTTAATCTTTTTAATGAAAAAAACAGTTCTGTTCCCTCAAAATGAGATGTACATCTGAATCAGCAGACCTGATAGTTAGAGTAATTATTCTATGGAAAATATCCAGGCACAGACCCATCAGTCAAGTTGTAATGATATAGCAGGCAGTGCTATCTATTTTCTGTTGTCACCCAATGGACAAGCTGGAGGCTTGACCCAGAGCTGAATAAAGTCAGTGAAAATCTTCAGCGTTTTGGATCAGAGCAATGTTTTTTACTTTTACTTTACTTTTAAAATAAAAAGGTAAATTTTCCCTTGATCTTTAAACACAATTTTAAAAGCTTTTACTGAATTTTAGTGATTACATTGTGGTAAAGTTCTTTATGTCACATATTCAAAAGTATAATAGGGTGTCTCCTGGATGCCTTTCTCTTAGGAAGGTTCATAGAGGTATTCTTGATTCATATAAGCACATCCTTTACACTTTATTCTGTTACAATTGTTTAACCTTGCAGTAAATGTTCCCAGTGGCCATCCTTGTTCTCTTGATCTGTTTTTCAAGAAGCAGAGCTGATTTTGTGGCCTTGTTATATGTAACTCTGAGAGACTAAGTCAGATGAAGTGTTATTGAGTGATTAGGATAATAGAATGGGCAGATGTTCTTCAGAGGAAGAGCCATACGTAGCTGTGGTTATAAGTGTATTGATTTTTAGCTTGATTGCAGTAGGTTCTGCATGAGGTTGCTTTTTCATAGATTTTGCTTCACTTTTGAGAGTGTAATTAGAGTACTGTATGTCACCTATAAAGGTGAACGGATGGGCATTACATTATTCAAGATTTCCCTTTTCCTACAGTGAGGATGCTGCCTGTATCCACATTCAGTAGTACAAAACTATCTTCATCCTAGTGATAATGTTCACAGATGCCATCTGTATATCCGCCTGTCCAACAAAAAGGAAAAAATCAAAATGTGTTGATGAGTACATAAAAAGAGACATCCAAAGTCTAGCATACACTTAATAAAGCCTAGTCTGACTCTAAAAAAAAAAAAAAAGAATCCACTTGCAAGTAATTCAAAAAGTATTGGTGCCCAGTTTTCTTAAGAGAAATGCACAGAGTCTATATCCTCCAGGATTTTTAAAAAAAAAGTAAAAAATGATCAAGAAAATTTTCAACTGTAATAATATATCCACTAACTCAATGAAATTATGAAAGTTTATTTGAGCAAAAGATCTGGTTCTTAAATTTTAGGAATTAAAGTTATTGCCTACATATGCAACACAAAAAAGGGCTTACTTTCTCCCTAAATTATTACAGCTTCTGTAATTAGCTGTAGTTAGAGCTTCCTCCTGTACATGGATGACTGTGATCTAATATCGTGCTACAGATTTTTGGTTTTTTGACCTATTCCTGGTGAACACAGAAGGCAAAGGAACATTTTTCCACATGTTGTGTGGTGGGGGAGACTGAATCCAATCCATTTCAGCAATTTCAAAGTAGAAAGGAGTAATCACTAATTAATGAAACTATGAGTCACTGGTACAGTTGAAATTGGTCGTTCGCAAAGCACCGGCTGTTTCTTACTATGAGTATAGCTGAATCACTTGTTTGCTCATATCTTTCTCTACTTGCTTTATTTTTGAATCTTTTGAAGAAACTTTTTTTAATGATCTTGGGAAATCTGCTTGAGGTAGCATTTAGTATTTCAGTCATATACATTGCTGTACATTTGGGAAAGCTGTATGGGCTTTATACCTATCTCTGATGCTGAGTTGCTCTGGGCTTTCAGGTCCTACGCGGCCTTGCATATTATATAGCTCCTTTACAAATGGAGACTGACGTGGTGGTGCATGGAGACAGTGCACTGGGAAGCAACACACACAGTAGCTGGTGATAGAAAGGGTCTTGGAGGCAATAAAGAAATAAGAAATGATCAAAAATCTCATTGCTGCAAGTGGGGAGGCAAGAACGAGAGAAGACAGTGAGGAGAGCAGGCATCCTCCAAAGACAGTGCAAGGAAGAGCTTGAATATTTTTCTGCTTCAAAACTGACAATCATGAAAGCTGAAGATGGAAATTCTCCTTAAAGGCAGTTTGTCGACTCCTTTTTAGGGTATCAGATACACTCTTGCTTTTTTCCTGTGCCTTTACTTGATATGGTAACTGTGGCTAAAGCCCTTGAATATGGTCTCAAGGAAATGCATTGCTCTTATTAGCAAAAGGAGATGAAACATTTCGTTGTTCCTTGAAACTTACTTGAAAGCAATTGTTTTCAAGTGAAATAATTATTTTTATTTATATGTTAAAATACCAGAGAAAATACATAGTAAAAACAGTCTCTGCCACAAAGATTAGCAAACTAAATTTTAAATGATCTGTCAAAATTTTAAATAAGCACCATCATCAATTTTCTACTATATTAAACAACAGAAGAATGTTCCCTAGTCACTTTTTCACAGTCTTAAACCCTTCAAACCCCTTTATATCCCACATTACTTATCAGCACCATCTGAAAATTGTTTCTCATAGTCTAGTCCCACGTTGCTTGAGGAAACTTGATTTCACCTTACTGAAGCTCCACTTTCTCCCAGTTTCATCCAGCAATACTAATCCTATCTGCAATTCTCCCTCACTTCTTGTCCTAGAGGCTAGAGAGATTTAAACTCAAAACCTGCAGTCTGGGATTCAAGAGTTACTGGCCTTTGCCAATAAATTTTCCTGATCATTTATGCAGCAGGAAGAATAGTTATTAGATCTATTACTACAAATACTTATATCCTATTTTACTTATGAAGCAGCCAATAAGACAACTTAGATCCTAGAATTTCTTCTAACTGATTGACAAACAAGAAAGGACCACAAAAAGTCTTTTGTGGATATTTGGACTGTAAAGAGTCCTGAGTTATTCCCAAAGAAAGTTATTTAAACTCTAGTCTGGGAGTTTATGGCTATCACCAAAAGGGATCAAGGAATAGAACTGAAGCAGCTGTGGTGCAGTCCCTTGTTTTTTCTTGTGTGTGATTTTGGTCCTGTACAGTGAGATGCATTTCTCATGCTCACCAAGAAACAATCTTTGGAAGATGCAAGGGCAGTTTCTGTCAGTAGCTGTCACAGAGCATATGGCAGTCTCAGGCTCAGTGATTAAGACAGGCAACAGAAACAAGTGCTGGTCCAAACACAGAATTTTCCATGTGAGAAAAATGTATTGCTGAACAGCTTTTTCTATGCCAATATTGAATTTTAGGTTTGTGCATGTTAACAAGGGAATCTTACATTATTGACTGAAGGGAGCCTTGCTAGATTTTGAACCCCCTGAAAAGAAGAAACAATATTGTTTTAGTTCCCTGTGATATGAAAATTTGAAAAAATCTTAATTATAAAATGGAGATACATAAATATATGTTTTATAAAATGGACATTACAATAGAAAGTGCAGGCACACTGATAAAATGCTTCTATACTTGGCATTTCCTGTTTAGTCATGATTGAAATCAAAATAAAAAAGAATACTCCCCAAAACTCCGTGATGTGGTAAGATGATGCTGACTTTATTAATGCCACACAACAGTGTAAAATTAACAGAAATAATATAAATTAGAAAGCAACGGAGTAAAAATTTTAAAGGAAAATTCAGAAATGAACACTACTCTTGAGTGTCAAAATACTTCTCTTGCCAGAATATTAGTTGAAATGGTTACCCTTCTGTGGAAAAAGTTGTGGAAAAAGAACTCTAAGTAAATGAAAAAAGAAGTACAAGACCACAATATATTTCAGTAGAAGGTCTGAAAAGGCATATTTAATTATTATATGTTTCATAGGGGTTCATTATTAACGTCATAATGTTCAGCTATGTAGGGTGTCTTATTCTTTTACCACTGTAAATCACATTAACTGCAAATCTTGGTACCTAATAAATTGTTTTTAAATTCTGGTACATCTGTCAGCTTGAGAGCAGACTGTACTGAGACTGGTCTCTTAGCGACTTTAATTATGTTTTTCATTCACATGATGGAAATTCTCAACCATCAGATGCCACCTGCTATCATTTTTATTTCCACTCTTTTGAACCCTTGCTCAAGGTAGCAAAGGAAACATTAGCTTTTGTGCTTATAAGATGCATTGTCTTAAAAGCTCTGCTGTGGTACTGGATGTGCAAAATCAGAAGGAAGTTTCCAAATGGTGGCCTCAGTTATGCTTTGGTCAATAATAACAGCCAGAAGCCTTTTCTTCCAGAGACCCAGTACAATTCTGACGTCACGGTGTCGGAAAATATCATGTCAATTTTCAGCACAACTCCCTCTGCTTCTTCAAGTTGCTGTTCATTTGTCTGCCCTCTTCTTTCTTTTTTCTCCAACTTCTTATTACAAAACTGATTAAATACCTAAGTCAAAATCAACAGTAAAAGCCAAGCGAGGCAGGGTTTGCATAAGTCCTATTAAAAAGGTTCCTTTCTCAGTCAGCTGATAGAGCTATGGTCATGTCATGTGACACACTTGATTCTTCTGTGGGTATGTGTAGACCATTAGCCAACTAATGGGATTTAATTAAGTCTGTTCTAGTAGGTGATCATCAGCTAACAGGTGGAGAAGGTAGACAGTCAATGAGAACTAATGTTTAGGATGACAACTCCTTCTTTAGTAACTACTTAACAATTTAAATTTCTCTTTAGTTTTTGATTCAGTGAATTCAGTAAGCATCTAGTAATTCCCAAAGGTTTCAGTGCTTAGTTCAGATTAACTAGGACAGAGGAACCCCTGTATTTTTATTTTTAGTTTTTAGTAAGCATTCTTAGCATTCTTAACCTTAGTTACTGGGCTATCTTGTGTTTGATTAGAATATTATCTATCATACAGTTCAGGCAGTCTGGTTGTGAACTGATGCTTAAATTAGTCTATTGTAAATTTGAGATTATGGTCATGTTCTTCAGTAAGCTTCCTAAAAGAAAGGTTTATGTCGATACAATATACAAAACAATGCTTTCAGAAATAAAACTGGTCTGAGGCAGCTATTGTAAACAGCACAGTATTAGCAGAGCTATCAATATATCTTCTCTGAAATATTCATTTATCTGAATAAGACCCTTAATTTAGCACTTTTTTTCCCCCCTTTATATATATATATATGAGTGAGATATTTCTAGGAAGAAAAAGCACAGAGGACCTTTTTAAGAGTACAATTTCAGACATATGTATTTCCCAGAATTGTTGTTTGTATATAAAATTATAGGTTGTATGGAGCTATTGAAGATCTTCTGCTATTCCTAAATGCACATTATGTTATAAATCTATGGCTAAAAAATATGTAAAGTTTTTGTGAACCCTAGATATAGAATTCACATCAGAGCAATGTTTGAAATATTCAGTAAATTTGTTTAAACTCAAACAACCACACTCTGTAGTAGAACATTGGGGCATCCATGTCTAATGGCTTATTATGAACCTCCTGGGGACTCACTGGCATGAAAAGCATTATATGAGCTTAGAGGGATATTTTTTTTTCTTGCCCCATGTGTAGTTTAGATGTCATTTGCAGTTACTGTGAACTGCTAGTTTACTTCAAAAGAATGCTGATTGAGGCCTGAGGAAAAGATCGAACTCTGTACTAAAAAGAGGCAAAAGAATAAAGTACTGCTTTGCTGTTTCACTGAGATACATCTATGCTGGCTGCCAGATGCACATTCCTATTTTGAATTCAAAATTGATCCCTTTAGCCTGTGCAGATAAGAACAAAGTCAGATCATGTTTGTTAAAATTTTTGGGTTTTTTTTAATAAAATAAAAAAGTTTATACTTTAATCTTTTTTAAGAGCCAGTAAAAGAGAAACTTGTTCAAAACCTGAAAAGAGGGGAGCTGTTTTTTACTGTACAATAATGTTTGCATTTTGAGACTACAGAGCAGAATACAACTGTCTTCAAGTATCTCCTGAGAATAACCGTAAAACAAAAGGTTGGTTCACAGTCCTCCACAGCTGACAAACGGTTTTGTTAGCTCTGGTGCTTAGCCTGTTAAAGCCTGTTAAAAGTGCTTTCACAAAAGCCTATGGCTAAGATTGTCAGAGGTATCCAATAACTTTCAATGTCTTAGTATATGGGTGGTCTATCTAAGCCCTTTAAGAAGACTTGAATTTAAAACAGGTCCTCAGCAACTTCAAAAAAATTGAGTGCTTTGAATTTGGGCACCCAAAATACCAGAAGCATTAAATTTTAAAGTCGTGATCTCCTATAGTAAGTCCCAGGAGTTTACTAAAAATTCTTTTCATTGCTTTAGGTTGCTCAAAACAAAACAAAGCAAAACAAAACAAAGAAGTATTCCCTGTTATGGGGTGTCAAATAGTTCTGTCACCAATACCAAGGACAGTCATAGTGCCTTTGATCACACTGCTGGTCAAGGCAGCTGGCACACCTGGCCTGATGCTAATGTGTTATATGGGTCCTAATGATATTATATGGTTTCCATGAAGTGTAGCCATCGGTTTCATGTTATATACATGCCTTTCCTGTTGCAAGACTTCATATGTGAAGTTTTAAAGAGACAATAGCCTAAAGCTCTGGAAATTATTCTTCCTGGGCTGACTGGCAAAGAGGTATTTAGGATAATGTCTATACTTTGCCTAGCGCAGGTGGGGAGAAAAGGTAATTTCTTCTGGAAAGCCCCCTTCTTAACTAACCTGAAAAACAGACCTATTGATAGGGTAGTAGTAAGGTCAGAGAGTTAAAAAAAGAAAAAGAGGTATCATGGCTGTGAAGACCTGAGGTATTATGAGCTGCCTTCCCCAACCACACACACACTCCAATAATTTAAAATCTAAACCTCTAGACCTGTGGAAAACAAAACAAGTAAGGCAAAATGCTTATTTACTTTAATAGCACTAATACAAATCATTGGTCCATTCATTTGTTTGTTTGTTTCCTGTGAGTTGTTTCATTACCTGCTCTTTGTGCCTTTAGGAGAGGTATAGCTGCTAAGAATAGCAGGTGCTTGTATTTAGGGACCTGTTGTTCAGAAGTCTTGATCACTTTTCCTTCCATTTGTCAGATCTACAATTACTCCATGCTTTACAATTAGGTCATTTATTTCATTCAGGCATGAGGTGCTTCGATGTAAATGCTATATACCTTCAAAAGGACCTCTGTGCTTTAGGGTCCAACAAAACCTCTTCTGGAAATTTTTTGTAAATCATCCTAGCCTAAAAGCATAAATATGGATTTAGAAAACTAATTTTAGGCATCTTGGCTTGAAAAGAGTAGCCTAAAAGTATTTACATTTTCTTATCATTATGTGCTATTGGAATCAGCTATTGGTAATTTTTCTGCTTTTAAATATAAGAGCAAATCGTAAGATTTTCTTTACTAGGAAGAATGTTCAGATATTTACTCGGACTTTACTGTATGCTATGTATTTCAGATGATGGGAAAATACATTGATTCTTTTAACATAAATTATGGCTCTAAAATATATTAAAGTATGTTGTCCTAATAAATGATGACTTATATGAAAAAATGAAAGAAAGAGCTTGAGGGCTTTATTTAGATCCCATCTGTTATTGTAAATGATGCTGCCAATTTATTTATTTTTTTATAACCTCCAGCAAAAGCAGATTATTGTGATAAATGATTCATATCACCGCAATGTACACCTTTTAAAATTTCCATATCTGGCAACTAATAGGCACTTCTTGAAGGCTTCAACAGGCTCCTTAGCTAGATAACGTGGCTGAAAGCTGCTTCATGATTAATTTCATCTAAATGTAGTAATTATCATACTTTGAAGTAATGCCTGCAAAACATGCTTTCACAGAGAGTTAGTGGAAGCAGAGGATTAACCTAGAAACGTTTTAGTTCAGAGCAGCATATCACCCAAATAGAAATTTTCCCCTGAATTTTTCACAACTTCTTTTTAGACTACTTGGCAGTTATTTGCATTACCTTATCTCGTATCAACTTTTTCATAGCAATTTAGAGAGCAACAGACACTGAAGCAACTTTGTATCGTTATCAGTAATGGGATAGTCTTGCTTTTGCAAGCTACTTAGTTTGGCAGCTTTTGCCCTAAAGTATTCCTTGTATTAGTGTTTAAGAGAGCAATTAATTTATCATTCATTTATGTTGTGAACATGTGCTGATCCAATATCGGAAGGGTTGCGCTATGATCCCAAGGACGAGATTAAGACGCTAAAGTTGGTCCAAAATTGTACAACCTTTTAACTTTATTGTCAATGAAGTGGGGAGAAAAGGTGGGGAAAAGCGAAGGAGAGGGGAAAAAGGGTAAGGGGAAAAGACAGAGAAAGTTGGAAGGGGAGAAAAGAAATCAGCTACCACCACTCCGAGTCTGATGATGTTCCGCTGACTCTGTTCAAGATCTCCAGTCATCGCAAGCAAGCCCCCCCCATTCACACAGTCTGCAGTTTTTATAGGTTCCTGCCCCGCCTCTGGGAGGTGCTTCCTCACTTCCCATGCAGATTAGCTGTCGTGCGCAGTCCGCCCTCTCGGGAACCTTCCAGAAACGGGCTGGGGCATCTGGGGGTCTCCTGCTCATGCGCAGATCGCAAATGTGTACGTGCGGTTCATGCTAGACGTGCTGTTCCCGTAGAAGCTTTCTTCTGCCCTTTTCGCACCTTTTTTCTCTGCGCAGGCGCATGAGGTTGTTTACCTCTAAACTGTGGAGAAGATGATTTCTTTTGTTTGACGCAGGATGTTCAATGCCGGGAAATGGTGGTGCGGCAGCAATGTCGAGACAAACCCTCATTTCATACTGGTTCTCTACAGAACATAAGCATTATCACACCTATATTGTAGGCTCAACATAGATTATTGAGGAAGCTCATTTCCTTATGAGCATCCAAGAGAGTAACTTCTACAACCACTCTGCACATCTCTTTGTTTCCTCTCACAGAGCTTTTATGAATCAATTCTTAGCTGCACAGATGATGCTAGTGAAAAAGGCATGTCAGCCCCCCAGTACAGTTATCAAAGTGACCCAGTTTGCTAACCAAATAAAATGTCGGATGTTAAATTGGACAAACAATTATAATGAAAAGGTAATCCATCTCTGAATATTTCTGCCCCCTTTCACCTGCTTGGTAAAAACTCCACATCTTCCCTCACTCATCATAAAAAAATCCTGCAGTAGAAGAGCTGGGCTGTCTTAACTAGAGATGAGATTAAACAGCTTAGTTAAATCTATCTGATAAGCTGTCTGATTATGCTGTATTTTGATATAGCTGAGTTATTTTAATTTCATTTAAATTAAGCAAGGACAGATTTTACCTGCTCTTAAGTGGTCGAGACATAGGACTGAGTTTCTTAAGGTCTGTAGGCTATTCCACATTGGCTTGGTTATGGTAACAGCCATGCGTGTCATGTGTCCCTATTCTTAGATTCCTACTGCATTTTCCCTTGCATTTGCTGCAATCTGGGAATGTCACATGGGGAGTAACCATGGCACAGCTAGCACATGTAAGCCATGGTAACTCAATCATATGTCAGATTCCACAGATTACTATATTTAAATTAAACAAGAGTATCCATATTCACCCAGACTTTGTTGCATTTGCACTTTAAATTAAATTAATGCAACTCTACCATGAAACAGAATTCAAGTGATTCACTGTATTATTCCAGTGTACTTTGCAGCAAATCAGGTGTTCACCTCTAAAGCACATACTGCTGTTTTCTGTCTACCTACACACTTTCTAACTGTTTTCATGCATATTTTTTTATTTTATTTTACAGATAAAAAAGAAGCTGCTGTGCCCAAAGAACTTAAAAGTAAGACGCTGCTATGCAGTAGGTTATGATCTCTTTTACATGTCATGTACTTTTAAACAGCACGTTTCAATAATCCAAAATTATAGTTATTGAATTGTTGAAAACACAAAGAAGAAAGTAGTTACACCATTTATAATTGAAAAATGACATGTTTAGACTCCAGCTGCCTCCTACTTTCTAAATTCATTCTTATGCTATTTCTAATCCCGTAATCTTTTTTGTGACTGACAGTTCTGCCTTACCCTCTTTCTGTCACTGTCTTCAAGAACAAAGGTTTCACAGGGAAGCAAATGTCAAGTGAGGCCTCAGCTGAGTGTGTTCTCAGTAGCAGCAAGTTTGGTAAACGGACTGAGAAGATTCAGGGTCCAGCAGGTTTGCAGAGGGTCACCTGAGGACCGTCAGACTTGTGTAAATGGAGCCTGTTCACAAATGCAAAACCATGGCATTGCCTTTCCAGTTACCTCAGCTTCACGCGGGGAGACTTCTGAGGCTGCAGAAATGTTGGGACTGGGCTTTTCTGCATAAATAACAAAACCATTCTCTCAGAACATGGCATTGGTAACAAGGGAACTCTTGCACCTTTCTTTTCTACAAATTTGTAATCATGAATGCCTCAGCACAGTGGAGATAGTTACAAGTAGTTTTGATGGTAAGACTCCAACTGCTCAGAATCTTTGTTCTGAAAGTATGACATATAATAAAAATTAGGAAATGTCTTGGGCTTCAAAGATTGCATGATTAAAGAATGCACCGACTCTGAGCTCCATATACAATCTTTCCCAACTTCATGGCAGAAGCTTAAGTATTCTCTGTGGAATCCCTTACCAGCCTCACTTTTTCAGGAATTTATGAAAAGATTTCTTCTGGCATCCAAGAAAAGCTCATACATTGTTTTCCCACTCAAATTTTGCAAAAACTCTGAATAAAAGGTATAATGGATCTACTCTGCAAATAATGACTTATTAGTGATATTCCTGCCTGTCTGCAAGTGGGCCTTGAAGGCTCCATTGATTTGAGCACATAGGTCTTCTAACAGGAGTATTTCCTAACAGCTGCCACTGCAGAACTTTGCAGCTGCATTGCCTGAGTGAAACTTGCAGGATGAAATTTTCAGCTGAAACTTGTTCATATAAAGATGCAGAGTAGTCAGCCCTGAAACATTTTGTGAATTCCAAACTAAAAAGCATATGCTTCCAAAAAAAGTTTAAAACACTTGCACCTTTTGTTTTAATGCTGCTAAAAAGTTAAATATATAAATAAATTACAGAACTTTTGGGTCAAAAATGTCCTGCATGTTATTTTTTCCTCAATCAAAATTATTCTAGTTGCTCAAAAATAAAGTATTTAAAATGAAAACAAAAATTTAGGTGGACCAAAAAGAATCCAGAATCCATTTGCTTTCAGAGATGGTAAGAAACCAAAAAAAAGTGTTGTTAGCCAGCACGCTCTACCTGAGGGAGAAGGGAATAAATGCAGTAGGCCTACAGTTCTGAAAGAAGTCCATCTTGCCACTTGTAGAATATGTGTGTTGGATCTCCTGCTTCTGTAGGACAAGGCACTCAAAAAAAAAAATTCTAAAGAAAACCCTTCTTCAAGGTCTTCTCCATATTTCCCTGAAGTAGGGGTGAGTACCCCAAGCAATTGCAATACTGTGATAATAATTAAGATCCAAATAAGTTAGGATATAGTTATCTGCTGCAGACTTTTAAATGGATGGAAATAAAACAATCACACACTTGCAAGACTCTATTTTGTTTTCATTCTGTTTCACAAGACAAGCTGATGCATCTTTCATGAACTTGTCAAAAGACTGGAGGGGAAGAACTCAAAATTACATTAGTGATTTAGCCATATTCTTTTTCTTTGTAATAACACAGTGACAGATGTGAAGGATTAACTAACTTTTTTTGGCATTCTGTAATTCAGATTGTGATTAAAATGATTAATTATTTCCTCTCACAATATGGAAATGAGAATTTTTAGTTACAGGGATTTTTTAGTTGATATAAAAAATCTTTTATGGAAGCCAGCGGAGTTTAGCTTATCGATATTTGTTAAATTATCTTAATTTAAGTACAGCCTGTTTTGGTAGTTCCTGAGGATACAAAGGATTAACTAAACTCTAGTAAAGAGTAAATAAATCCAAAGACTAGTCAGATTCTTCTACCCAGGGCTGAGATTCTCAAAGTATGCTTTGGGGATTCACATACCCTTCATCATTTGGAACATCATTCCACAAGGAAATGCTTTGTTTCTGTAAAGAGCGGATAGCATAAATGTTTCATGAAAAGACTGAGTTGAGAAGAACTATAGTTAAGCAGCCTGAGAGGGGGTATTTCTCTACTAGGAGAACCCAGTAGTTGCTGTTTCAAGTGTGGTATCAAAACTGCACTTTGATTTGATTGAGTTGTTCCCCTGATGTTCCTCCATTCCTCAGCACGGACAGAGGCTCCTGGAGTATCAGTGTGTGTGACTGTACTTTGGAGAAGTAGCCCAATTTTTTACCTTTTTCATCAGGACTGGATTCGGGTTAGGGGAAAGGATGCTATTTTGAACAGCCATGGGAACTCTGGAGGCGCCGTTGCTAAATTCACAAAGACAGGCCGACTACTGTAGGCTGGCTCGGGACCTCCTGTCTCTCACGACTGCAAGATCAAATGTAGAGGCTCCTGGTCAAAAGCTGTTGCCTATCTGGAGAAGCCAAACCTTGCCCCCAGGACTGGTGGCTTCACCTATCTTCTGCTGAGCTCTGCACCCTGTGGGGTCTGAGATTTCTCCACCGTGGTCACAGCCAACAGCAGTGAGCCCCACCACCACCTGAGCATAGTGAAGCCTGGGTGGCCCAGCCGTTAGGGACAGTGCCATTGCACTGCCTCTCTGCAGCAGGGGCCGTAATTTCTCAGAAGTCCTGAGCACAGCATGCCCTGTAAACACAGAGCCCACCCTTCCTCAGATCATGCTTCAGTACAAGGTACCTGCTCCCAGTGCCAGCTCTGCTGGGTTTGAGCTCCTACCTCCCTTTGAATTCTCGCAGAATCCCACAGATAACTGCTTCGCTCTGCTTTGCCAATGGATATGGAATAAGTAGACAGAAAAAAGTAAAAGAAGTGATTCAGTGGCTAATGGCAAGAGTTTACCCATTGCTTTAGCCCTTTGGCTGGCTGTTTTGTTCATGCCTTTGAGTTAATTGAAAGCAACTTAGTTCTTTCCTCTCTGGGTAATCTCTTCAGCTGATTCTCCGCTGAAAAATTTGCCACAGGCTGTATCTGTCATTGGAAGCCTTCCTCATATTTCTGTCTTTCACAATACAACTCTTTGTAGTAATTGGTTTAATTTATTCTCTTTTTTTTTAAGAGCCAGCAAAAGCTCCTGCAGCCAAACCAACTGCCACAAACCCAGCAGCACCAGGTAAAGGACTAAACATAATCTTTTCTCCTCATATTTAATGCATTTCTTGTGTTATTGAACCAGTTTATTGCATCATAGCACCATCTACTGGATTACACAAAAGCCACTGTTTTGGTTTCTTTTCTGCTTGAACTAAAATATATTTCATTGTGATAATCTGTATGCAAATTCTTTGTGAAGAATGACAGCATTTTGAATGGCCCTCTAGCATTTCTAACAGCTTCTTGTCCTCTAAAAATTTCTGTAGCAAGTTTCTGACTTTCATGACAGCAGTAAGGTGCCATACTGGGGTTTTTTTGCAGGCCTGGAGACCAAAAAAATGAATCTGAATCTAAGGCCTAGTTTCAAAAAAACAAGTATTTACAGACATGAGTTTCCAGGTTGGGCTTGTAAGCATTCAAGCACTTCCAGAAGAGCATCTGCTTTTTCAAAATGTTAATCCTGCAGTAGTTTCTACAGAAACAAATGGAGCTCATAGATAATCAGCCTTAGTATGCACTGAAAAGACAGAGAGACTTTTTAAAATACACTAGTGGCACTAATTCATATCTGAATTCAGACTGGATTGTAAAAACCTACCACTTTTTATTAATTTCTGCTCTGTTCTGCTTCACAATCCTCTTCAAAAAAGACCCACTGCATTTCTGCTTAATTTAGTAAAACCCAATACTTTGAATAACAATCTAAATACTCAGAATATTTGTAGTTTTCTGAGGCTTTAAATTAGCTCACCAAAAATGGGAATTTTACGTGTGAAAAGGAAACAGATATAAAAGCCATGATATTCCTTTACGCTAAGGGTGGCCTATGGTGCTTCAGGCTCTGTGCGGCTGAGCTGAGCCTGGTGCTGGCATCGCAGGGGCATGCTCCACGGGAACCTTTCTGGGCAGCAGTGTCTGAACAGACCCAGTCCCCTCCCCATTTGCAGCCTGCTGTCCCTGCTTCTTCTTGCCTCCAACTGGTTCAGCTTTGTGTGGCTGTGTGGATCTGTGAAGTGATTTCTTTTTTTTTTGCTTCCTCGTTTCAAGTGTGTTCTCTAGCTGTATTTCTCTAATCCAGATCTTTTTGGTGACCCAGCTTAGAGTGCAAGTCCCTAAATTTTTGGATAACCAAGGGAATAATAACTTCCATCAGTAGAGCAGGCTGGGAATTGGTCAAAGATGCTAGCTGGGAACCTTTTAAATTACCTCTATCACAAAAGGTTTTGCAGTCTGGAATTGCAGTTGATATAGGCTAGTGTAGGGTATATCATGCAGCTGTTAACTGTGTGAAGCAGGCTTTAGAAGTCCCATGTCCTCACACCTCCCAGTCCCTGCCTTCTGTGGTTGTGCCTCAGTTTGACACCACATTAAGTTGTGCTAACACAACAGGGAAAATACCGTAAACCAGATCATTGCTATGGCTTAGAACCAAAAAATATTCTAAAAGTGTGTGTGTGTGTGTGTGTGTGTGTGTGTGTGTGTGTGTGTGTGTGACAGGGTGTTGAGTCTGGATCATTTTAGTGAGTCTGGCTCCACAAACATTTATATCTGTGTAACTGATAATTTTTGTAAGTAGGTTTTATTGCCAAAGTGTGTTGTATAGCTAGACCCTTAGATGTCTCCACACTGCACTGCAGAAATCGTTATGTTAGAACCATATGTTTGTAATTAATTCATCCCACCTGCTTGCATCCAGTATTTGTGTTCATTTTTGAAAAATATTCCAATGAGTCCGCTTATTGGCAGGAATGGTGGTGACAGTAATCTGCTTAAGATATTGAAAAGGGGAAAAACTGGCATGGCTTATTATGGAAAAATTAGGGGTTCATCTGTTCTGACATGTTTCTAAATATCTAGTTTGCCTTACAGATGATAAAGAGCAATAACTTTTTGACTTCTACATTTTTGCTTCCCCTCCCCAAATGGCACTATTCTATAAAAATTAATTTACACCCAGAATAACTCACCATAGCAAAATATTAAATATGCTTGTTTGGCAACATCATAACCAGAATGCTGCCTATTAGTTCAGTAAATTAAGTCCATTATCCAATTTCATATTTCATTTTCTTTCACATCTCTTATTACATTGCAACCTGTACCCCAGAATGCTTACAGCTGAAGGTTTATTCCTATTAGCGTACTGAACAGACTGAGAGCACAGCTGGTCATCTTCCAGTGCTTCTACATCACATATGTTCTTGGTCTCGGTGTCACTGGTGAAGAAATCTCTGTCTAATACATTGTGCACTATTTTTATCTCTATACATTTAAATGGTGAGAGCAAAGAAAATAAATGTGGAATTTTGAAGTCTGTGAGAACTTCTAAGTCTGGAAACTGATGGCTGCTCTAGGAAACCACTCTCAATGAGTATCCGTTACTTGATTTTCAAAGTGGATATTTTCAAATTTGTGTACTGTATCCTTTAACTTGAAAATTAGCACCTGGGCAACCAACTGAAGTTGGGTGTGGAGAGCATAGCATTTGGCTTTAAAGAAAAGCAGAATCATTTCAAGTGCTGTTATTCAGAAGGGAGAAACAGGGGTTGAAGATACTGATGCAGCAATTTCATGATGCTAAGCTTTTTCCTGTCTTATGATATTCCAGTCCAAATCCTCCTGCTCATTTCTTTTCTTACACCATGATGCACTACCTCCACAGCGATGCCAGCAGGGAAGGTCTGGGCTTGACCTAGCCGTACAGAAAATCTGCCTATCTATCTATCTAACAGCACAGGCATAAACATAAACTGATATGAGTGGTGGTGGTGGTGTCAAAGCTAATTTAAGGCTAATTAATTTCCCTATCTAATTCATTCTGTGATGATGCAAACAACTGTATCAGTAAAACTGAAGATTCAGCAAATAATAGTAGCAAATAGGAGCAAGAGCCCTTCAGCGGGGAGAGAGGAGGGGACATCCTAGGCCGGTATTACAGCTGAAGACTTTGTCCCCCAAAGCCCCAGTTTCACTCTAAAGAATAATAAAACTCTAAAGTGGTTCCATTAATCCTCTTCTTGTTTGCATTTACATCTCACTGGAGGACTAAAATACTTTTTCCTTGAGAAAAGGGGATAGGTTTCTTTCACACGATTTTATAGGGAGTGCTGTGCTCTCTGTAGCTAGAAGCTCTCAGGTTTCTCAGCACCAAGGGGTATGTGCTGAGCACATGCTCGGTCCCACCACTGGGCATCTGAGATCCTCAGGTAGGAGATGCAGTCACAAGGGAAACATCGACACTCGCCCCCATCCCTATTGAGCCTCACTTAGAAAAACGCCCAGAGCCCACTGCAGATCTAACCCTGCAGTTATCGCTGTTTAGTAATGGTTCCTGGCCAGTGCTGATTACTGAAAGGTACCCAAAAGTTGCTGGAAAAGTCCTAGGTGGCATAGACTACAACCATATTAAGAATATTTGCAACCATTTTAACAGCAAAGGTGATTGAGCTCCACTGCACCATGTTCTCTGGCATGTTCTTCTGTGTTCTTCTGGCATGTATAAAGAAGTGTCATAGCACAGGTCCTGCAAAACACTGCCATTTTCCTTAGTTAGGATCAAGGTTGGGAACAGTTTGTCTGTGAGCCCCTTCATGGAATAACTTCACATTATACACAATATTTTTGCACCTTCTTTCAGCACTAATGATAGTGCTTTTCCCTGATGATTAGCCTGAGTTAAAAATCAGATTGAAGTCTTTTTAACACTGTAAAAATTAAATCTTAATTGCAGCTCAGAATTTCCCTGGAACAGTCTTGCAATTTTTAATTTAATTTTACAGCATGTTTAACAGATTCTGTACTGAAACATACCTTCCTAATTACTAATTTTTAATGCCTAATTTTTCACATCTTCCTCTCCACAGCAGAATAAAAATAAAAATCTTATTATTCCCCTTGGGTTCAAAATATAAGCTCTTTTTGAGCGTTAATTTCCCTTGAATATTAGAGAAATTTAGTTTAGACCCAAAAAGAATAAAATAAGTGTGACAGAGGAAACGTCCATTTTAAAAGCTCAAAGGTTAGTTGCATCCAGTCTCTCAAACTGATGCTGTCAATTGTGCTAGAGTTATTATTCCTTTATTATGGCTCTGACTTTTCCACTATTGGAAAGAAGTAGAAGGAAAGAATGACATTTTGCGGGAAATGAGTTTATAAGGTAGCTACAGATTACTACGAACAAGTTATTCTGAAAAATCTGACCAGAGGATCAGTTTAGGAGGTTCAGATCATTCTATATAATGCAGGAAGAACTTTCCTGTGTAGAGACACCCCAATAGAATATGTCTGACAGTGGTCAAAAACAGATTCTCAGGGAAGGTCAGAGCAAGTATATAAAGATTTTTTTTCCCCTAATATGCCTTCTCAACTTCCACCTCTATGTGATGCAGGGATTTCTTGCATAAAATGATGAACTTCTGGAACCATAAGCACTTTCCAGGACTTCAAATTTAGTACCTTCAGAAAAAAAGATATGCACTTACTGTGGTATGCATTTAGTTTCTTTACAGTAAAAAAAGACATTAGGAGCTCTTTACTACCTTGTTAACAGCATCAACCAAAAGGAAAGAAGAAAGTCCCCATTTGGAACATTATCTTACTTTAGGAAATATAAAATAAACATTTGCAGTGTGCTCAGGAAGATATAATTTTTTTTTCCAAGAATCATTAAGATTTACTTGCCTGAATATCTGTGCACCTTGAAAGTGACTGTTGTTTAAACATTAGAAGTTCTACTGGTGACAGACAGTATTTTATTTAACAAATTACTTTAATCCTTTGATCCCAGGCTACCAACAGCAAATAAAACATTAGCAGGAAAGGGTAGACATTTTATACTCGCCATACCTTAAAAAAACAGTGTTATTCTCCCTCTTTAAAGGGAAGAAATAACACAAATAGGCAAAGGTTGTAGGACAGCGGGTATGCTTTGAAATGGAGGAAAAGGTTCATTAAAGTGTTGAGTTCTGTGCTTATCTTTTAATGATTATCTGTAAGAAAGAATTAGGTTCAAAGAATTAAGTTCAAAGATTGCTAAAAGCATGTGAGTAGTACAAAAGGTTAGTAAGATTCAGCACATTTATAGAAAAGTTTACAACCATGTTGGAAGAGCCAAAATGATTGTGGACTCTCTTTCATGTTTGTCTCAATCAGGTAGCTCTCGAGAGTCACATGTCAGGTTATATTTTATTCACAGTGTTTCTTCTGAGATCTGGCCTTTTTCCTTTTCCCCTTTTTTGAGTGCACACGCACTCCATCTTGTGTCCAGCTCTCGTCCTCCTCTTGTGTAGACATACTTCCCAAGGAAGGAGACATCAAACACCTGTGCAAATTGTATGTTAAGGGGTGGAGATGATACCCACTCCCCCATGAAAGTACTTTTGGAAAGAGGAAAAGAAGAGGAACAGCCTTTCTTTCTCTTTCTCTCTCACCATACTCAGGTAGGACCCTAGTAGATTTTGCCATCCTGAAATCTCTTCAGGATCTTATGTCTGAGTGTGCCATGTGCCCTGAAGTTTCCCTTTATGAGGAGCCAGGCCACTGCCCCTGGTTAGCATCTCTGTATGTATTACCACAGTACAGGTGTTACCTAGCAATTCATTCTCATAGCTGGGATACTACATTCAATTTTCTCATCCCTGGTGCTAACCCTCTCAGACTGTCTCATAATGTAAGTACAGCCATCCTCAGAATTTATTTTCTAGGTTTACAGTTTAACTCTTCAGGGACAAATGATGAAGGTAGCATATTACATGCATATGGATAGGCTTTGCATTTGATTTCTGGACAAAATAAATCTTCACTCAGGTATCACAGGGAATATGCAGTGGTAAACAAAATAATAAAACCGTACCTGTATTTATGCTGCTACTCGGGGTCTTCGGGTTTAGATTCAGGATCATTCTGTAGTCCTTTGGAATCACAGAGGCTTCCTTTCTGGTCCAGGTTAGCATACTTATTCCTTATCGGTCTTCTTCCTCACTCCCACCTTAAATCTTTGGGGAGTTAAATACTCTGGCTTATCCAGTTTCTCGTTTTAAAGGCAAAGTTAAAAGCTTGGGTATCTTTGCACAGTAGGTGGAGATAATCTGACCTGCAGGCCCCAGGAGCTTGCAGAAGACAGGAGAAGCTGGGTCCCCCTCTGCAACTGTTTGTCCCAGAGAGATTCCCCTAGAATTAAAGTCTGGCAGCTGACTCTGCTCCTGGTCTGCCAGAAATGCATTTTAGCTGCGTTTACAGCAGCTAACATATGGCTCTTGTAGTCCATTGCTCACCCTTCCTTAATATCTACAGGAATCTATCAGTTGGATGTAGGTATATTCCACAAATCATTCCAACCTACTAACATTTTGATTGCAACGTTAGGGCTTAGAAACTATTGCAGAGTAAAAGATCTTAAACTGCCCGCTAGATCATGTAAACTAGATCATTATTTAACTCCAGATGGGAAAGGAAAAACAAGGTATTGGCTAATGTCACAATACATGCCATCAAAGGAGAATAATTTTCCAATGTTAGAGAGTTTTACCTTACAATCTTCAATTCTTTACACATAGCATTTATTTAAATGGAGCATGAAGTAGCTCATCTTACACTAAGCTTTCTAATCTGAAATCCAGTTTTTATTCTCCAATGTTTAAAAACTTCTCAAGTAAATGACCCAGAATTCAGGATATTTTTTCTACTTTTGCTGGGATCTTGAAGTGCCTGGTCTCTTAGCCTGGCATACCATGACTGCATTTACGCCTTCCTTACACTATACAGCGTTTCAGCATCATATAGTATTAAAATTATTTCCTATACTTCCTTTCACACCATAGTTGACTGTGTGAAGACACCTGTACTAAAACTGTAGCCTTGTTTTTTTCAGTTATTATCAGATATTATTAAATGTCATGGTCTAGTCTGCCCAATGCAACAGAGTACTGTTGTATTACTAACACTAAAATGATGTTACCTCAAGAGCAAGGCAGGGGGAGCAAGTTAACTACAAAAACAAAATGACTATTTATTCCTTAGTGCATAAAAGTAACAATGATGAGAGTGAAATAGTGTCAAAACTAAACGCTTTTAAAAAGAAAATAGAGTTGAAAAGATTGTTTAAGTGTCTACTCTTTATGGAAAAGGCATTTTAAGGGAGTTTGTTCTATAGCTGGCAAGCTTTAATAGTCCTGAAATTGTTTCATGATTAAGTGCTCTTTTGGCAAGAATTGGGCCCAATTTCAGCAAAGCACTTAGCATATGTTTAAATCTGCCTTGAGTCAGCAAAGCATTTAAGCACATGCTTAAGCTTTGTTGAATCCAGAATATTACGTAGAGTTTGCATGTGATTAACTTCCCAGACATCCATCTTTTGGAAGTAATACCACATTTGTTTTGCTAGAAAGAATAAATGAGCCTCATCTTGCCCATTGAGGCCATTCTGAAAAAGGCACTTGGTTTTCAGAGGAGCAGGAGTGGACTAATAGTGGTAGATGTGGACTATAGTTTTCTATAGCCAATGTGATAATACTACATCTTGAACTTACTATGTGCTTGAATATAGCAGTGATGTGTTTTTAGAGGTAGAGCAAGTGGTAACATAATATACTTCACTCTGATGTTTCTTAAACATGAATTTTCTCCCATCATCATTCAGGACTACTTTTTAAGATTTTGAATGTTTCAGTATTAAAAAGTTTCGGTTGAGTATTATAAGTACAAAGCAAACTATTAATAATCCACAGTACCACTTTATTCTGCAGAGTGCCTCAAATAATGTGGTGAGTTTCTTATATAACGGTTCCTTACAGTGACCAAGTTTGAAGCTTTACGTATTTCAGAAATAGCAGACGCTGGTTTTATTGCTTGCATGAACTAGATTGCTCACAGCATTTTGTTGCCTGTCAGAGCTGCACACTTCTCCTGGCGTCTTTTGTTGATGTCCTCCTTCATGACATTGCATCTGCCGATGCCCTCTAAAGGAGCTGTGTGTCCTGGTTAGGCAGCCAAAGAAGCCTTTCAAAATATTTAACCATATGCATGTCCTTTGACTCTAGTGTTCCAAAAGCAAAGATATCGATGCTTTTGCTCACTGCCTTGTTCTACTGCAACTGAGGGTAGAGTGCACTGTATCTCGGGGATGAATAAACAGCATGAAAGAAGGAGGGAGGAAATACTTCACAATGACAGTGCCACAGAATATGTTGTGTCATGAAGTTCCAGCCACAGTGACAGTGTTTTGACATCTGGTTCATTATCCTAAGTCAGGCTCTACAGTTCAGTCTCTTGTTTTAAGTTCATTAACCTCCAAATATATTTATTCCTTTAGGATCTCACTGCATTAATTTTTAGCATCTGTTGTTTTCTTACTGAGTTATCTAATTTGATCTGCTTATCCTGTTTGCCTAATGACAGGCAGAATTTTGAAGAATTTACTTCAAAGTTTCCTTTCACTTCTGAAAATCCAGACTCATATCCGCAGTGGGTTAAAATAGTTGAAGCAGAAGTGATTCCCTTCTCAAAAGAAGGGATGAACAAGTTGACGTCCTCAAAAGAGCATGATCAAGTTAAAGCATGAGCAAAGAGTAATGATTGGGTGTCATCTGAGCTATGATCACCTTCCATGGGCACACTCTTGTCACTAAGCAACTGCAAATTTGACTCATCAGTCCTAGGGGGATGTTTTTTCTCTGCCTGACTGTGAGGAGCTGTGTCAGGCTGGCAGGAAAGGCAACAAAAATCTGCATTCTTTCCATTTCCTCCTTAAGATGGCTCATTTTGTCTCAATTATTCAACTTCTGCAGACACCAGTACGTGTTTCAGACTCTGGGAGAAAGAATGTCTCTCTCTCTTCTGAGACAGAACCTCATCTTCAGGCTTCAGTGTAATTAATACTGGAGCCTTGCAGAAAGATGTTTGCTTTCCCTCTGAATTAATACAGCCTGAATATTCTGAAAAGATGTGTGGACTTTCTGCCTACTCAAGTGTGGGAGGACAGATCCCATCAGTTTCTGAGAAGGACCTGAACTCTAAGAAGGACCCCCCCCATTCTAAGCCCCACATCCGAGGGGCAGTGTTCAATGCATTTTGATCCCCCTTTTTCCTTTTTTTTTCTTTTCTTTTTTAATCTGAGTTGCTGATGAGTAAGAAGGGAAAGAAGGGTTTTAGCCATCTTTATTCAACAGTGCCCACATAAACCAGAGGGTCATGTACTGTTACAGTCATTCTAACTTCAAGATGTTTTTCTTGTCGTGTAAACTTTCTGAGGAAAAGGCGGAGTCTACTCAGTCCTTTAACAAATAAAGTAAGTTTGTAAAATACTCATTGAAACCTCATAATAAACATCAGTTCAGTCCCTCCCCCACAACAAATTTGATAGCAAAACTGATATAGGATGGTGCGGGAGGATTTTGAAGATGCAGGGGTCTAGCTTGCCTTTGGTGGGAACTGACCACATGTACTCAAAATTAAGGACCTCAGTCAGTTTGATGGTGACTAGTTTAATAGTGGCTTCCTTTCTGAGCTTCAGGTGTACATCCACTTAATCAACAAATGAGCTGTATTAAAATGAGGCTAAAGCAGCTATTGAAAGCAAATGTTTGGATTTGGGACAGCATCTTCATCTCCTGCCTCCCAATTCTTTGTGTTAAGTAAAAATATCAAAGAGGACAGTATAACACTCCAGTATCAAACACTTGAAAAAAGTATAATCATCTCTAGAAAAAGATTTAAACTCTTTTGGTGGCTTCTAACTCATTCAGGGATCCTAAGGCTTTTGCAGTGATGAAGATTTCTATCTTCAGTTTTGCACCCATCAATTTCTGCCTGTGAAGGAAAGCTAGAGACCCAATAAGTTGGGCTGGAAGCATCTGTGCCTTTTTCCTTTTTTTTCTTTTTTTTTTTTTCAGATTATTTTTCCTATGTATTTCCCAGCATGGCAGAAGATTTCTGATACAAAAATATTGATACAGAAAACTGTAGAAGAGTCTTCCCAGTCTGCCTGCTTCTTTCCTTTTCTTCATGAAAATCCCTCAGAGAAACTGAGGACCTCCCAAACTGAGGTTACCCTCCCGCCCCCCCAAAAATGCTCTTTTATAGAAGAGCAGGTACATGTTTGGTATGATTTCACCAAGTAAGAGGTTTCCTTAGCCTGTTCTTATTCCCTTAAGAAATATATTTGGCCAATCTGTTATTTTTATAAATTGATGAGTATGGTGGTGATGGATATGGCAGTGAGTTTCCTGACATAAAACCTGCTGAGTACTTCTCAGGAGTAGAAGAACTTGCAAAATCTAGTTTGATGCAATACTCCTCCTGTAGATTATCTCAGGTGTAATAACATGACTGAGCTCACACTGCAACCTTTCCCTTCAATAGTGGGGACTAAAGGGATCTTTTCTGTATCTGGCTGCTTATGTTCATAATATTTATAATGAAAGGATATCTTGGAGAGCTTTACCATCCTCTCGCATTTGGTTTTAATTAACCAGTACATTATGAAGGTCTGAGAGGGAAAACAACAGGCACATAGCCTATAAAACCAAGATTACAAGACTAAGATGAGCCTAACTTTCCCCTCTCTAAGGATTTCAGTATTCAAGACACTTCACAGAATTTGATAACATCAGGCTTTAGTGAATATAAAACTAGATTCATTGAAATACCTGCAGCACAAATTAAACAGTACAGGAAACTTTTCTGCAGCTACTGAGTGCAATTAGAGTGGCATTGGTTATATGATGTGATGTATACTACAGAAAAGCAAATCCATTTGAGACAGTATTTATTTAATGTTTGTCACAGTCTGTGTGATTCTATATATAATCTTTATTTTTCTGAACACTTCTTGGACAAGAATGCTTTATCTGAATTAATTGAAATGCACACACACACGCGCACATGTGCACACATGTGCACACATAGCTGTACAAATCAGAATGAAATATCAATTGCTTTCTCCTGCCAGATGGCAGAAGGTCACAGCTTGTGAATATCCTTCCTGGTAGTAAAGTTCTAAAGGGCACCACAGCAAATGTGCCAGCACAGATGCTTTTCAGCACTGTTTGCACATTAAGGAACAGTCTGGCTTTGGGAAGCACTGAAGAGGCAAGTGCAGGTTCTTTTCTGTTTTTCACCTGCTCCAGGGGTATTTGCAAGTGTGCCACTAGTAATGAAACAAAAAAATATATCTATCTGGTTTTATGGACATGTAATACATTTGTCAAACCTCATAAAAGGGACAAGTCATAAAAGAGAAAAGTATCAGAGCTTATAAACATGGTGAAATTTCAAATTAAAGCAAATCTCAATTTTGTGCATAGTAGAAAATCAATATATTATCATCAGAAGTTTATTCCCCATATATTCATATGTGGCATAGTCTCGTGTATACAAAAACCCCCCACCTCTTTAAAGCTAAAAAGAATTACAAATGTCGTGACAAATATCTAATTTGCCTAATGTGTCTACAGCTGGCAATATCCTTTGATATGTCAGACTAACTGTTCATTCCTGAAAAAAGGCCATTCAAATCAAGCAACAAGAACCTGAAACAAAAGGAAAGATCTAGATCTGAACGTCCCTGAAGTTTGTGGCAGATGCAATAAAAGGTTTCAGTTCATTCCATTAAAATATTAGAAAAGGAATCACCTGGAGTTTCATTGTCATGTCCAAATTTCCCCAGAAAGCTATGATGTCAAATTCTGTTAGTTACTGAATTATGTTTTCTCTATGGAAAATGATTTTTTTTTCATAAGTTTCTGGAAAGAAAACCATTATAAAAGGAACTCTATAGAAGATTCCTAATGTTGCATTTTTGAAAACCGGGAACTAAAGCTAGATAAACCAAAAATTTCAGAACGTGCAAAAATACTTGAGGAGTGATGTTAATGTCATACAGTTCCCTGATCTCATGAGAGCTGACAAATCTTGGAATGAGAGGGAAAAATAATTTCCTCAGAATCATTAAAGTCATAATTACATTTTCTTCATTTTCCAGGAAGCAGCAAAAGCACAAAACCAATCAAAACTCTCATTTCACAGAATGAGTCCTAAAATATCTATATGAAATTGGATACTCTGAAGAACACTTGGGCTACACAAAACCAAAGCTGCAGCTGTTGTTTTGATTAAATTTATTGAGTCAGCCAAGCTACTGAGTCCCAAACTTCTGTCCTCTTCTGTCTGCTAAGCCTCTCCCTTGACTATAAAGCACCAGTGGTATTTTATATACATATATATTACATAATAAATACATAAAAATGTGCCTTGTATAACCATGTTAGAGCATAATCCCTGATTTTAGTCAACTATTCTCATTTCTTTGAAATGTAGATTTTGGCTGAAAGTAAGCACTTATGAATTTGTGGTGAAATTCCATCAATATTTTTGGTCGAAAGAGAAAACTGAAGAGCTAAAGTGTTTTGTTTTGCTGGACTCAAAACAAAACAATTTATTTTGGAAACTACATTTTGCTTAACTGGCTATTCAGATAGATTTAAGAACTCAGAAAATAAAATTGAATATTTCATTTCAGATAGAACTACATGTGTTTCTTCTTCCAAACTTACTGGGAATGGTAGTGGGGTGAAATGATGTATTTTGTAAAAAGCTAGCCACCATTCTTTTTTCCTTATTTTGGATTCACCTGCCATTTCAAATATAAATTATTTTCATAGCTCTGTATGGAGTATATCTCTTTTATGTTTCCACTGTGCATTCAGTATTAATATTGATTATGAATTAATATTGAATGTTAATATTATTCATATTAGTATGTTTAATGGTCAAATGGTCAAATCAATATGGTCAAATTATTTCATTTTCTTTTGACAGATCTTGTTTCTTTTAGCTTATTCAACTCGAGGAGAACTCAAACTTAAGGATAGCTGCTCTAGATCATCCTACATCATATCCTTTTTGTAGTCTAAATTAGATTATCAAAGAGATATTATGTTAGTGAAGATGAGTAGAATGTACCAGGACAACTGAGAACTCATCAGGCCATTTGAACTTCTGTTTATGCTGCTAGGTTGTATGTGGACCTGGAGCTCAGAGTACAGTGCAGGTTATCTGAGTGAACACTTTCTGTCAACGTGGTTTCTAAAAGGCTTACTTTTAGCGGTACAACAACATCAAAAAACACCTAGAATGTGGAACTCTATATCATGATTTCAGTGTGGAGACTGTTAATAGATTAGTATTCCTCAACTGTATTACTACAAAGTTAGTGAAGATATCTCCTATAAGCATGGAGAAACTGTAATTATTAGATAGCAGTAAATGGCAAGCATGGATAGATGTGTATATTTAATAGAAACTGCCATTATCTTGTGATCAGTCAGCTCAAACACTCTTTAATTTAGGAAATGCTCCTGTGTGGATCCAAACCTGCACACCAGAACCTTTACATATGCTTTTTGAAAGCCTTATTTCATTTGCTGACAGCAAGACCTTATCTCTCTTTTTGCTGTTATGAATGTTAACCCTGGCTGGTGGTGCGTGCTCAGTTTCCGAGAGATACATTCAGTGTCTTTCTCTTCCCACTGGCTGCCCACCTACCTCTGAAGGGGTTTGGAAGCAAATACTAACAAGAAGGAAAGAGCTGTTACAGAAACTACTATTAAAAATTTGTAAAACCCAGTCATGGTTCTGGTTATTCTCTAATCCCTTTGAAAAAAAACAACTGTGGATGTCCTGAGGCACATACAGCTGTTCACAGGCCAGCAGTTAGACCACCCTGAAGAAAATGGCAAATGCTTTACTCTTCACAGTTGCTAGAGTTTCCTTTTAGCAGCTAATTATGTGAGCTAAATTATCCTTCAGTGACCAGTATTAACATTTAATCTGACTCAGTTTGCCTAGTGTGACCAGGGATAAAGAAGTAACTGATGATAACTACAAGGGCTTTTTGGCATGCAGGAAAGTATTGGAGGAGGTGCCTGAACTGGCAGTCTAAAGGCAAATGCCACATCCAACAACCACTAGTAACCTGACGATCATTGTCCAGCATAGCGAAATAAAACATTTCAAGAAGAGAAAAGTGTACTTCTTTTTTTTTTTCTTTTTCAGAACCACGCAAGAAAGAAAAAATGGTGGAATCTGGTGAATATTGTCACTTCTTTTTCCTGCTTCTCAACTGTCCTAATAAATGTTGAAATTAACTCATGTCATAAGGAAATATTTGCTTTTTTGTTTGTTTTTACAGCCAAAACAGCAAAGAAAGAAGTAAAAGTACCTGTGAAAAACAGTAAGTTTTACAATCTCGTTTATCTGGCTTGATTTTAAGTTAAGACAGGATTAGGTAAAGGTACCAGAAAAGCAAAGCCAGAGATAAATATTTGCCAGTTTAATCAAACCTACCTGAGCAAATGAATGACTGTGGAGCAGTTACATACCCATTTGGCCTCCTCCTGGAACAGAGATCTACTCAGCTATAAATGAGAAGTACATCAACCATGAGATTTTTTATTTCCGCTTTTGAAAGGTTTATGTTTTCAAAGGAAGCCTGTTTGGAGGTTACAGTAAGCTGATAGAGAAAAATACAAAATATGGGATTCATAGTTTGCAGGGGAGAAGTAGGTTGTTTTGTTTTGTTTTGTTTTTATTTCTAGCACCTATGCCAGGTATTTTTGCTGTAGCTAGGCACTCTTCCTATTCCTGACTGGAATTTACTTCTCCAGATCATTCAAATTTGGGGGAACATAAAGAATTTAAATTATTTTTACAGGCAAGCTTGATGACTCATTCTTTTCAACTGATCCTATTTTCCTAGACAAATTCTGAGCAAAAATATCTACAGTAGACAGTCAATCTATAGAAAAATGAATGTCTCTTGTGGCATAAAAACCTGTCATGGGTCTTCAGAATGAAAGTGTGAATAAGGAGGAAAGAGAAATGTAGAAGTTTGAGTAGTCCAGATTCAGTTAATCCAATTATGAAGAATAGGAAACAAATTAAACTGAAAAATATAATATATTCAAGCAATACAGTTGAGGATCTTCCTCAATATTAGAATATTTCTTCAACAAATTTTGAAAAGGTGTTTTTAATTGCTTCAAATTACTGCTAAAGGAAATTTCTTTTGCATCTCCTTCAACTATGTATGATATATACCCATTCTGAAACCTGTTTTTCACTCCTCCTGTCATTCTCATTACCTGAAAATACTGGAGTTATTGAAACTCCATATATGCCTTACCTATTAACCTTGTTTTCCATGTTTTTGAGCTACAGGTTAATTCGTCATCATCTGCCATGAGACTGTCCAAATAAGCAACATATGTCTGTCTCTGTTTTCCTTTTTCATAAAAAACAGAAGAATGAGTTACTAGCCTAATTTGTGTAGATACTTAGCAAACTGATGAATAGAAGAGCTGTCAGGACCAATTTTAGTTTCTTTATGCATTTGCAAAATTTATTTCTTGGGCTCCTTTATTTTACAGTATCTGTGGAAACTCAGAAGTCGAAAGGTGAGTATCTCTATTTGCTTTTTATATTGAAATGGAAGAATGCTGATGTTGATTTTTATAAATGAAAAAGCATCTTGTAACAAAAATTCTAATAGGTGTGACCTATTTAAAAGGAAGTGAACATTTTAAATAACAAAGGCTTTTCCTTCCAGCACCTCAAAGCCCTTCTAAAGAGCACATGTCTTTTCCCTGGGGTATCTAAGAACTAATGTACTGTAATTCTCCAACTATATTAAATTCAGTTTCTAACCTTAACTCAGATCATAAGGTTTTCATGAAAGGCAAAAAGGAGAATCAACCAATCTTCCATAAGAATATGACCCAAAGAGCAATATTTCTCTTTTTCCTGTCCAGCTGTAGCACAAACACCGTAACTGAACAGTAGTTTTCTTTACTGAGTGTAGGGAGTTTTACAGGGAGGTTCAGTGAAACAGCTTTGGCCTCCATTTCATATGAAAACTGCTGATGGGGGAATCTCAAAGATACGGGAGCACCAAGGCTTTCTCCACAGTTTTCCCCCTTCCTGAATACATGGGGGGCTGGGACTGCTGAGAAGCCCCAAGGACTTAGGGTCAAGCTGAGCAAATATTTAACTCTTCACATCAGTGTCTTACTTTTATGTATATACATTGTAAGATATTGCCTCCAAATTGTCTTCATGCACATTACAGAGGGCAGCTGTATCCTAGGGACAAATGGAAAATGGGGTTGCACATTACAAACTGCTAAAGCACTTCACCCTGGGTCCATATTTATTCATATTGAAGATCACCTTGCTTCACAAACATTCCCACTGAAACAAATGAGACTGTTCATATCAAATGCTTAGACCTGTGGATCATGGTTTCCAAAGCTGTCTGCCACGAGTCAAAGACAGAGAAATGAGAATTTCCAGTTTTTAATACTCTATCACCCAACCATTCTCTTTTAGATTACAGTTCACCTCTGAAACTCTATTCACATTAACTAGTAAATACTGACACAAGTATTTAAACTAAATTGAAAGGCAGTACAGTGATATTCTGCAGTATGAGGAAGGGTTGCAGAATCACTCCCCTGATGATTAGCGTGAGGAAATCAAAGCTGGTAGAGTATTGTCTTTATTGGATGTTTTTAAGTTCCCTGTTTCATGGGCTAAATTCATAACGCTATGATTGCTTTGTAGCTAATTGTATTAAGCAAAACAGAAACCAAACTAATTTAGATATTTGTTTTCTTTATACTCCCACCAGGCAAAACACAGAAACCAGGGGAAAAAAGTTTGTGGACTTAAGCTTTTACATTTTTAGCAAATTCTAGATAGCAAAAGCTGGAAATAAATGTAGTTTTGCAACTAAGGGTGATTGAATAAAGCTTTTGTTTCTTGCTTGTAGCTGCTGAACAAATCTTTTTGATATATAATCATTTCTTCTGTAATGTTGTACTGTGTATTTGATGTCAACATTCCAACACCTCTGAACCCACTCCTGCCATGCCTATACCTATTAGGGTCTGAAAAAAAGTGAAACATTTGCTTCTTCCAGGATTAAGTCACCTCCTTAAGACATGAGGTTTTCTTTGGCCACTTCTGAGAAATGTTGTCATATACCTCTTAAAAATGTTATCCCCGCTGATTATATTTACACCTTTATTATGAGTTTCTTTCGTTAGGTCATTTGAAAAGCTTGTGCCCAGAAGTATCAGCGTTTTTGGATTAATAGAGCCTTTGCCTCTGTGCTTTGTTGCTGTGAACCGCCCCAAAATCTGCTGAATATTATTTCATATTTTGATAAGGAGCAAACATTTGTACATACAGTTTGTCTACACTAGCTCTCCAGAATTTTGCAGGATTAAAAAAAAAAAAAAAAAAAAAAAAAAAAAAGTACCTTATAAGCCACTGAATTAAGGGGCAATTGAAAAAATTTTACAGGGAATTCATAGTTCACTAAAAGTAAACAGAAATCATTAGTTTGTATTATATCAAACAATAATCGTTCTGCTATTTCTGCTGTTAAAAGAGCAGTTTCACAACTGAAAACCTTGCTCTTAACCATAATAATTTTAGTATAGAATCAGCCTAGTATTGAACTTGAAATTCTTCTCACATATTTAAGTAAATAACAACTTTGTTTTAATCAGTCACCAATCTGTGTTAAATAGAAACAGCTGATGTTATCACTGGAATAATTGTTAATTTCTGCAAAAATACTTATTAAAAAGAGATCTAAATTTAACTGCATGCTGCTAATTTTGAAGCTCAAACAAAGCCTGTTCTACAAGGGAAAAATAATATTTGTTTTAAAATGTTACAGCTCTTCCCTTTGCCTCTTAATAAGAATCACAAATACTGTTGTTTTCTTCTAAATATAATTTTTTGCAATGCCAGACAAATTCTAGTAGTCTTTAGCAGTTATACATTTCATTACATCTGAAAAAAACTTGCTTTTTTATCTGTATTTATTCATTCTTTTATTGCTGCTCTTTATTTACCTATTTCCCATTTTTCTGCTATTAATCCCTTTAGACTTAGCAGCTCTCTGGGAGCAGTTTGGCTTCCAACACTCAGTAGCTGTTGGCAAATCTTAAAATTTGTTAAACATGCTCATGGAAAGCAAGCAGTCTTGGTATGAAAACAAGGGAGGTTTTTGATGTAATTCTCTTTGGTAATTAAAAAAATTAATCTTTTATCATGGAAGGAGCTCTGGGCCATTCCTGCTAGCTTGTATTTCTGATGAACTATCGAGCTCATAGGAATTTTTGCCTCAATATCTCACATATGGTTTCATAAATTCTTTAAAGCAGGGAATTTTTTTTTTTTTTTTTTTGTATAATTGAAAAGTTCCTAAAGCATTATAGACACTTCTGAGGTTCATGATTTCATGATATTAGTGACGTCATTACAAGGAAATCCTGCCTGTGACTTCAGGGTTCATATGTGGTGAATGAGTGAAGTATTGTCTCCAGTCAGAGGGCTTTCTTTTAGTTTTCCTTGACACTGAGCACACCTCTCAAAATAGCTTTAAAATCAGTGACATTTTGGAATGCATATTTCTGGTAGGGATGCTAGTTATGCAAGTTGCCTCTTCTGGGATAAAGATATTTTGACAAAGTTGATTGTAGCCTACAACTATTAAAGATACAGAAATACTCGATTGATGAAAATTGCTCTCCTGGCTACTGTTGGCACAAAACAACATCTGCTAAGCTCTTTCTCATTTGTTTTCCAAACAGTTTATGATGGAATCAGAGGAAGAGTTATTTCAGAAAGCATGCATTTGATCTACTTTATGCCAGGTTACCAAGAATTTTGCTGAAAAAATGACAAAATATAACAGGAAAACATAAAGGCAGCCCAAACTCCATCTACTTCATTTATTTTTAACTCCAATTTATTGGAAATGGGAATCTCTGGCAAACTTCTGCTTTTGCCTTTATGTGAACTATTTTTTCCTGTTTCAGGTATATATTTTTTTTTTATCCCTGACCCTCTTCTGCTGTGGAGAAAAATACTGCATCCAGGTTACTTAAGTCATGCTGAAAAAGAACTAGGCAAATAGACAACCCCTACAATGCGAGCCACTTTTTACAAAGAGGCCATCTTTCAGACTGTCGCCCAGAAGAAGTGGTGATAATTTTGAAAATGCTCAGTGGAAGGGATGAAATCTTGAGCTTTTCAGAAAACTTGTCCCTTTTCTAAAGAAAACAAAAGAAAACCTTGTTTAGAGCCTTACTCTAAGCACTGGTTCTAAGTATCTAGACTTTATATTTATACAGATTGTTACAGTGACATTTATACCTTGCTGGTAAATGGTCTCTCAGCATCAGCCCAGCAGCTCACAGGTTCTATCTCAAAAATTTACAGGTGAATAACGCAATGTCCTGCTTGCCCTTCCATATACCAGTCTTCCATGTCTAGATGATGCTACTTCGCATTTTCCAACAGTTACTAGAGGTCTGTTCTGTCTCGGCAGGTTCTTCTAAACAAACACCCACTCACAGAAATATTTTAGGGCTACTGAATGTGTTAATAGCTGGAATAGTATCCATAATGATAGTTTTTATTTTTACACAGCAGCCTCAAGGATGGCTGGTTTCTTCATCAGAAGATCCACTTATTGTGTACCACTGCCACATGATTTTGGTGACTCTACATGCACCTGATCTTTTCAGAAAGCTATATTGCACTTCTAGCTTGCTGTCCTATATCCTGAAAATATTTTTTGATTGTCATTCCATCCATATTCCAATTTTCAAGAACTGAACAAACCAAAGTTGCTTTAGTTTAGACTAAAAATGGTAAATGTGCTTTGGAGAAAACAAGAGCTCTTAAGAATTATTTTTACTTTTATCATACTTTTATCATTTTTACAACTTTTAAGAAGCTAAAAATACATTTTGGATTGCATATGGGACCTGGTTCCTGATGTCTTTTTTCATACCTTTTTTCTTTTCATATTAAAATAGGTCTATTCTTCAAGATGTTGAACATTTGAGCTAGATTTTTAAAATGACTGCGATATTAATTTGCTCATGCTGGCAGGTCTCAATGCCCAAATTCACCTAGGCATACAGGTCTCTAGTATATTGCTGATTTAAATAGCTTTGTTGATCTGAGTCTGAGTGACATGGATGTAAAAAATTGAGATCTACAATCAGGAATTTAGGAACTTTGCTCCACTTTGACTTTTTATATTCTCAATGACACCAATGCAAACTTAGGTACTTGAGTAGAAATGTAGTATTTACATTCTTTTATCTGTGGATCCAGTTTGTCATCCTTTCAATCTAGACTTGACCTTCAGCAAAACAAGGTACTGGTGGTAAACTGAAGTGCAGAAGTGCGATACATTACCATCTTCATGAAACTTACCCACAGACACAGGCTCACCTTGCAGTATCCTGGGATAAACAAGAGCAAGTTGCAGTGGAGTGGTTGATGCGTGTGAGCTTGTACCTCCTGCTCATTGCTAAACAGTTCATTGGTTCCCAAAACAAGGGTCTTAATTTACTGCCATTGTGATGTGCTGTGTTCCACCCAACAGACATGGTGCTGAAAATATGTCCTTCTTTGACAAGCTGAAATAACAAGCTGAGCAGATTTTGTATGCTGATAACTCTGTAGTTGCAAAGACGTTTCTTTGCTCAATATATCAGCTATTTGAAGTGAAGTAATTTTCACTGTCCAGTTTACCTCCTGCCATTTATGCTGATTGCTTACTCTTTGCACTTCTTTTAAACTAGGCAGTGACAGTGAAGCATGTTTTCTCAATGCCACATTTTTTGTGTCTCAAACACCTCAAGGGAATACCTTTTTAAATTAAAAGCAAATATTTTCATTTGGCATAATGACTATAAAAGTTTGATTCTACAGAAGTGCAGCATTGGTAGTACCATTTACAGCTAAACACCTAAAATATGTTTACATATTTTCAAAACTGTTGTCCTGAATAATTTAATTAGATGAGAAAATATGTGTGTCATTCTAAATGCATTCAGTGATCCTTAGGAAATCTTGTACGTTCCCAAGCCTACTATGTAAACTGTCAGAAATTATAAAACGATACCCCTATCTGTGTAAGTTCTCTAAGAGAGTAAAATCTGAAGAGGTTCCTTTCCTGCACATCCTCTTTTTAGGTCATTTAATCCCTAGTGTGGAGCCAGGAACAAATAGTCTCTCTGTCCCTTGTCTCCCAGGCTCTACAAATCAATGTAGGGAGCAGGTAAACTAAAGCTTGTGAATAGTCAATTGGATGTATTGAGACATCCTGACTTGAGTTGTTACATCTACTTCTCTCTGTCATCAGTTAAGGTCTAGCAGCCCTGCTGCATAAGTGGTCTGAATCGTTCTTCTCTCTTATACTCAGAAGTCACAGTCATCACAAAGACCAAACTAGGTGTCTGTAATATATAGTCTGCCTGTGGCATGTTATCTTCACTGAGACTAAATACATGCTTAAGGTTAAGAATACATTGAAGTATTTTGCTGTGTCAGGGATGCAGAGTGGAGGCTTCTGCTGGTGCAAACAGAAATCCCCACTTGTGCGAGGAACCCTCGAGTGGCTGTGCAAAGTAGAGAGCTGCTTGCCTTGGTCTCTCTCTGCACGGTTATAAGATATGCACTGCAATTTAGCCTCATTTGCTTTTGAGATCAAGAAAAAGAAATACTGTTATTCATTTATTGAAAGAAGAAAGCTTCCATGTTTGCTTTACTTCTTTTCTTTTTAAGATAGGTCAACAATATTTATTATGTGGTCATATATCAGAATAAAAAAACACTATCTCATAGTTGCAAGGCTTTGAAATCATTTGCTTCAAAGTAATCTCTAAGCATTTAATTACTTTTAAAAGGCTTTGTCTATTGGAGCAACACTTCCAACTCAAAATCTTTCTTAAACCTTATCTTTATTTTGCAGCAGCACTTGAAAAAAAGGAAGAAAAAACAATGAAGGCAGCAGAGCAAGGTAAAAAAGAAAACAAAGCATGTTGGCACCATTTCTGTTAAAAAGACAATGGCACAGAGAGGAAAACCTCAGATGCAGACAGCTGGATGAGAACAACCTTTAAATCCATTTCTCAGTATCTGCCAGAGCTCTGCACTGTTTACTAGAGCAAGAGAGAATTTCCCTCAGGAACCTGGCTTTGTCCCAGTTCCACTAACCTACAACCCCCACAAAAAGCTTAAAGTGAACAAACCACTCACTTCAAGTTCCTGTTCTGGGACCTTCGTGTTCCACAAATCCAGTGAGAGTTTTCCTACCCCTGTTAGCCTGGACAGGGCTCAGCCTTTACTTTTGAGTTTTAAAGAATGAGTTGCAAGGAGGCACAGCTGCCCCAAACTCAGCAGAGCTGCTTTTCTTACACCAGGTAAAATCTTAGCCCCCATGCAGGTCCACTGCAGTTTGCAAAAGCTTAGAGGGCTAATGGAGAGCAGAACTTGTAGACGTTTGTAAAGGAAGCGTTAGGATTGATATGGATGAGGTGTGAATGGGAAAGTTTGGGTGTGGAGGCACCAGAAGAAGGAGGCGTACAAGAATGGCAGGTGTTGATGGCACACAGATCAGCAGGTCACTGTCTGCATACAGCTTCCCTGGCCATGCAGAGTGGGAAAATCAAGGCTAGGCTACAAGAACAGGCAGTCTGCACTGCTTGTAACAGGGGTTGAAACAGAAACTGGAGCTATTAAGAGATGACGGTGAGAAGATAGAGGAAAATTTTGGAGTCTTAAGACATGTAGATAAAGAAATGAAGGAAGTGAAAAAAGCCCAGAGGCCAGACAGGACAGAGCGGGGAAAAGGTCATATCACTTTCAGCTCCTAAAGTGTATGAAAAGACACAGAGCACACCGTCATAAGGTTGCAAAAGTAAGAAATACCTAGGATGTATGTTGGGGACTTGATAGCCATCACTCCTTGTCCTCTGTGACTTTGGTCACTTGAGCTATTATCCCTTTCCTTTCTCTTGTTTCTCAGCTTCAGTTTTACTCAGCAATACTCACGCCTGTGCAAGCACCCTGCAGCAGCTGTCAACTGCTTGCTAGTTATTGCAGAAAATGTTAGAACTAGGAAGACCTTGCCCTAGATTTCAGGCTTTGTCAGTCTGGGTGTCTCTATACTATGTCCCATTGCTGTGCAAGTGCTCCCCAGCCACCTCCACAGTTTTCCCTCTGTTTGGCCATCTCATACAGCAAAGACATGGTGTTTGCATGGTGTTGCTGGTCTTTTAAAAAGTGCCACCATTAGATGGGGGTTTATGTGCAAAGTATTTTACCTGTGCTGTAAACAGCATGGGTTGTGCAGTATAAACCACTGGTTGGTTTATGTGGTTGGTACTGAGCAGAGTTTTTTAAACCATTAGTTTAAATTCCATCCCAGCGAAACTGGAACAGGGACAAAGTATTTCCAGAGACAGCAGCAGCAGCTCTGTCTCCCCATGCCAGCAGCCATTTAGTTTCTGCAAGTCAAAAGAATAACAACAACATGTAGTATCTATCTGCAACAACTACTGCAGCTTCTTCCAAGGGCTGGCAGCAGCTCAGTTCCTCTGGTGCAGAGAAGTGAACATGAACACTTTAAGACAGTACTTACCATTGCTTCTTATCCCTGTGCTCTATACATACTGAGCTGCTACCAATCCACTCATCATTTAAAGAAAAATGAGCCAAATTCAGGCAGTTATTTGAGTATTAGCATATATTTATGTTTCTCATAGAAGAGTAAAAAAGCAAGGTGATGGAAGCAGCTCTGACTGAAGAGAAAACTGTACCTCATTCACTCCTCCCTGGTGTCTGAAAGCTCTAGGGAAAAGTGAGAACTCCTTTCCTTAATCAGAAAAGTATGAATTTAAAATGAGAGGGATTTTCTGAGCCTGTAAGACTGAGAAATGACATCACTTGTTATGTTGTCTATCATACTCCAGGATACACAATAAAAAGAAGAGGGAATCTCAAATGGTCAAAATTAGGATTTGTGCTTTAAGAAAAACATTATACACAGTGAGACTTGCAGTAAAATTTGGAGTGTTGGCAGCCCTCTTTGTTTAGAAGTCATGACACGGGTTCATTGCTTCAAGCATTTATTGTTTAGTGACACTGTTGTGGTTTTGACATCAAATGCCAAATTTCTAGAAACAGACTAAAAGGTTTTAGTAATGTTTATGTCCACTGATCTCCTATTAGTGATAAAACAAAGTTACACATGCCATTTCCATCTGCTGGAAGCAGAGCAAGAAGGCAAAAGGCAGGGAACTGTCAGAAGTGTCTGGAGAATGGGCAGTGCTTTAACTCTTTACCCTATTTGTTTGAAAAATGACATGAACAAGTGTCAGGATGTTGCCAGGGAGTTAGTGCCTGTTATTGTAAAGCATCTGTGAATTGATACTTAAAAGAAATGAGGAACAGGCAAAGAGATCTTCCTGTGACATCTGACATTACTAAAAAAGAAGGTAATTATCATCAGTTAAATCAGATTATGTGAGATTGGTTTTTTTGGTTGCATGTCTGCAAGTTATTAGGTGGGAACCATAAACTTTTTTCACATACACTCTCAAGCAACAATTGAGTTAAGCTATATTTAGGCATTTAGGGGCCACATCTCTTTAAATACATTTTCATTAGCTGCTTGTTATTACAAATCATTTCCTACATGAAGGTATATCCTAATGTAATGAAGGCAGGAATTTTAAAAAGTTTTTCTCTTTTGTCTTTTCTCTTTTTCCCTTTCTCTTTCTTTTCTTTTCCTTCCCTTTTCCCTTTCTTTTCCTTTCTTTTTCTCAGATAAACCAAAGATGAAACAAACAAGTAAGCTATACCTTTAGGTGCTGCTTCTCCCTATAACTGATAAAACAATGTCAGATTTGTAAATGGATAATGGATAATGTATATATATATATAATAATGTATAATGTATGTACTATGTATAAAAGCTACTGCTGTTACTGGGATTTGCAGAGTATGGTTAATTAGATAGAAAGGATACAACAAAGCTAGTAACAGTAATAATGGATAAATAGAGAAATTCAAATCTATTTAAGGCAAAGGAGTTTGTCCCATTACTTTATACTCTTCTTTGACAAGCGTAAAAGCCATGTACTAAAAATCTATTTGTAAAAGTTAGTGTTTATTATTTTACACACAAAATTCTTCTCCCCAAATCTGTTAGCCTCACTAGAAGTCTTAGCTATGTAGCCTGGTGGCAATACAAGTTTGACACTGAGAGTCACTACTGAGCAAGTAACAGAAGTTTCTTGTCATAGTATTTGTGCAACAAGATGTCATTTTGCCATAATTATAATAGACTAACAGTCCTCAGTAAGTTCAGTCCTACAGAATATCCAGTGCTTATTTACAGCTTAAGTTCCTATTTACAAGTTATTCCTGGGTCATTCTTTAAATTCTTCAGCAGCATCTGTGTCATATGCCATGTCACCCTGAAGGTTAAATTTTCTCCTGGAGATGACACCAGTCTCTGCAGCATCTTCCCAATGGTTTCCTGGTTTAGGGATCACTTGAGACTTCAAGCTTTGTCAGTAATGACTTAAGCTTGTAGTTTGGAATTGTTTAATTTTCTTTTTTTTTTTCAAAATGTATCATTGAGGTAACAGCTTCTGAAACAATCTAGGTAGCTGTAGTCTTTACAATGGAGGTGCACATCGCCTTGAAGTTTTCATGGGCAGGCTCCTGAACATAAAGGGTTTATATTGTACAGTAGCTAATTTGTTATGCCAATGATACAATAGCATGTCTTTATCAATGTTACTTGAATTAATCACAAAACCTTATTTGAATTGGGCTTCAGAAAAAAACACTTGAAAAAAGATCCTATCTCTTCCAGTCTCCTCTCTTTTGCACAGAGCATAGTACAGAATATGGAATCCCTCCTGGGAATCTTCTGTAGCACAAAAGGACAGTTTTTTCAGCCTTCCCATTGGATTTCATTTCTATTAGCATTGATTTGTGTTATTAATATTTAAATATTGGTGAATTGTTTCTTTTCTGCCTTTGAGAATGAGTGACAATCATAAACTGGTGAGTATGAAATCTGAAAGTAGAAGCAGGAGGGCAGAGGTTCTTCTGAAGCAGGTATTTGGAATATGCTGAGGATGGAAGAAGACACCTTTATTACAATAAAGTTAGACTTTCAACTTTGTTCAACAAAATCCATCCCCCATCTTTTTCCTTTAAAAATGGTATTGTTTGAAAGGATCTTCTTTTTAGAAGTAGAATGTAGAAGGAGAAATATAATGAAATGTTCAGATCTTGAAGTCTGCCCCATTGCAACAGGAGTTTCACTGTCACCAGTAAATGCAGTTTTTCCACATGATGATTTTGTTTGCCGTTAATAAAATCTCATTGTATCCGAATCACTTGAATGCATACCTACACATACTCTGTTCATCTTACACAGAGTCCAATACTAAATCATGAACAAGAAGGTTTTTTGATACGATGATAAATTACTATTGGATACATTCCACACTTTTGTAACAAGGCTGACAATTTGTGAATTGTGTGTGCTTCCAGGCTGTAAGCAATAGCTACTGAAACTAGCCACTTTTACAATTGCCAGTTTCAGATTTATCTGCTAACCACAGTACAGCTACAGAGTCTTGACATCTTATCCTATGTACAAAACCTAAGTGGGTTTTCTAATAGAGTGGGTCTTCTAATAGAATTCTTTAAGATCTTCTGGCACCAAATTGCTGCTGAGTTTCTCAGTAGAAAGATTTTTTTTTTCCTACAGATCTGGTGGAGAACATTTCTTTTTTTTTTCAAGACAATGTCATTTAATTAGTATTTCTAACCAGAGTAACCAGTAGCCAGGTGGTTAAAATTCTCATTTAACATGTGGGAATTCAAAATTCAATGCTCTGTTCTTTCTGACTAGCCTGTTCTGGGACAATATCTTTGGTAATTTTCTGTGGGCATGACATTTTGGAGGTCTTGGTTTCATCAGTCTAGAAGCATGATCTCACAAGCTATATGAAACAATTCTTGTTTTCTTTCTGGTCCAAATTATTTCTCATGCTTTTTCCAGGGGACCACCTTTCATCTTAAGGATCCATTAAGATTGGTGTGGCCTAACTATCTTCACCGTTTGTGTGTTGGCAAAATAAAAACAACTTTTGGTCCTCATATTTGTCACTTTTGTGGTGTTCTCTCAATTCAATAGTCATCTAGCTCTTTACAAAGGAATAGTTCCAGTTAACAGATGCTCGGATTTGCTCAGCAAGAATGGACAATTGTCTGATAAAGGAAGCAGGCCACAGCCAACTCTAGTGAGTCTAAATTGGCAAAGGTTCAGTTTTGTCCTTTCTGGTTAAGAGAGTTGAAACAATGTCCTTGTCCCATGGCAAGTTTCTACTGAAGCTTGTAAATTTTATAAGTTTCATAATTAAATCAAAAAAAGGCATTTAGTGGACTGAACTCTCTGAACTGAAATGTGTGTTTTGTACAACTCTTCTGATTACTCTGCTTATCACCTTCTTACATTCTTTTAGTGTGTAGTTATAGTCTCTAATATGGTCTAGATGCTTCATTATCTCTTAAAATTTAAATTTATAGTTTCACTTGGTTATTGCTTTTGACTAGCACCTTATTACTGTGAATGCTTCTTTACAGATCCTGGAAAAGAGAAAGAACTTAAATCTCCAGCTGCCACAAAAGACAAAGGTAACACTGCAGAACATAATTGCATAAAACCCAAAGATATATGTCCAAGGAGAAAAAGTCTTGCAATATATTGGCCTTTCTGCTTTTTAACCATACCTTAGGAATTTAAGAGCATAATAATGTATCAGTAAATATATGATAAAGCTTAATTAGTATTACCTGAATTGGAATTGCAAATAGAGCTTTGGTAATGTGGAATATCTGTAGGAAAACTTATATAAGTCCAAACTCAGAATTTAGGACTACTCATTAACATTTACTATCACACACTGCGAAGTGAAATGAGTGTTGACTATTCTTATTACAGTTAAGTTGTACAGTTAAGCATCACAGTTAAGAAATGTTTGTGGTTTTACTGGTTAGCATGCTAAAATACATCAAAACCAATGCTTTGCACTGCACATTAAATTGGTATCGTGGCATAGTTAGAAACCACCAAATATTCAATCAATCATCATCCCAGAGTTATTAGACGACAACCTTTCATCCCTCTAACTTGAAGATTAATAGATTACTTTTTACAGAGCACACTAAAGAAAGAGAGGGAAAGAATTCTACGGCTTTAAAAGATAGAGGTAAGTATATGCAATAAAATATAATACTGTTTTAAAACCACAGAAAGTAGAATGAAGATATTCCTTTTAAAATAATCATTAGAGATCCTGTCTGTATGTATAAAATATGATCTCAATATTTAACTGGTTGAACTATTACACAGGATTTATAACAAGAAATAACGGAATAACAAAAAAGTGGAATATTTTGAGCCAATAAATGTTCAGAAGCCACAAAATTAGTTAAACAAATACCATAAAGTCACTTTGAGTTACAGTTAAAAACCTTCTCTTCTGCACAATACAAAGTGTTAAATAGGAGCCAATTAGCAAGGTAGGAATGGAATGCTTGCATAAATCTGTGGACATAACATGAATAAAGTAAAGCAGTAGCATATATGTGGGTAACATGCCTTCTGGGCTCTGTAAAAGCTCTAGTTTCATCCTCAGCCTCACAGTTTCATCCAGTCAGCCATCTGAGACATGAAAGTTTGTCTGAATCTTTCTTTTCTTCCTTATTTTTATCAAACAGTTCTAATGTCTTTTCTTTTTTTTTTTTTCAATTTGGTCAGAGTAGACAGCTAGCTCTGCTGAATTTCCTTTTGTCCATTATTTTGCAGAGTGCTCTTTACCCATCTTATTGCTTCCTTCCTTCCAAGAGGTAGCTATATTTAAAAGGTCAAGTGATTTATGGATAATTGTTATTTGAGATGTGCTACAGGATAAAAACATCTACCACAAATGCAAGTATATTAACATATTTATTCTAAATTATCATCATTATATACTATTTAAAACAAAGAACTGAATAAAGAGTTCAGTTGTAGCACAGAGAAAGGGAAATAAAAAATGTAGAGTAAAAAAGGAATGATTTAATCACTAGACATATTCTCAAACTCCTCGAAACCATGCTTACTCACCCACTCTTGTTTAATTGGGCAATCATCAGTTAATCACTTTGTACATAAATTAAAATTAAATTATAATTAAATAATTACTCTGCAAACACTTTGGTTTTGCATTGTTCTTCTATGTGTGTTATACTCTTAATGCACACATGCCCCATTCACATGAGATTAGTTATTTGGACCAGAATTGTATATCAAAACCCTTCTGGGGCCTTGCAGCCCTCTCCACAGACTGCCTATGTTTCAAAAACTGTAATTTCCTCATGTGGTTGTTCTGTAAAATAATAAGGGGTCTTCTGATCTGCTTGGAGCAGAAATGCTTAGCCTGCTGCTCCTTTCAAAGGGTTACTGAAAAAAAGACTGGGAGGACCTTTTTTCATCTTTGGCAAGAGTTTCCTTAGAGTCAATGGAATCTGCCAGCCCTGAACAATCTTCTGTGACATGTCCTTCCTCCCCGAGTGCTCCTATGACTCTGCTTTTAGCTTCTGGGCTCGCTCGCTTTCAAGAGGTCAGCGACTTCAGTCACCAAGTTATTAACTGTTACTTCTAACCTGGCAGAGGAGGCTAGACCTTCTCCACCCAGTCTTCAGAGAGGAGTAGGCAGGAATTTATTTTAAACACTAAGCTCAGGCTTCTTTTATATCAGGTTTCCTACATTTTAGGAAAACAAGGCAAAAGTCTCTGTAAAAATGGCAATGTATTACTCATGTAATACAAGGTTATATATGCCCAATGCATTACCGCTACTAATAGCCAAGGTCTTGACCTACTACTCGATGTTGAATATAGCAGTAAAGGTCCAGCTGGCTCCCGAGTGGCTGCAGCAACATTGATGTCCAGCCCCATTGAACCTGTCCCCTTGGCTCCTGAGAGCAGTCACTGATGCAGCCATCACTGTTTCCCATAACAGACATCAGACTTCACAGTTAAGTGTCTGAGAATGTGGGTGTTGATTAGCTAGCTGCAAATAGCTGAATAGCTCTGTTCAAAATATATTGGCAGCAAAAAACCTATAAGAAGAACATTCATAGATATAGGGAATAAATTCTTAGAAATATTGGTGCATTTCTAAACTATGCACTTTTCCCACTGCTTTCTGGATTATTCAGCTATATAAACATATATTCAGCACTATAAACCCCTCATCTTACATGCCATATTTGCCCAAACTATGGTTTCTAAATTAATCAAACCTTAGTTGTGTGCCACTCTTTCCCCTGCCCATTGCCAGTTCAAGGCTTCTCAGTGGGCCTCAGTAACGCTTAACCAGGTCTTCTTTTCACTCTTAGCAACTTACTGTCTTACAATCTGCTTCTTAAATTGTGGCTTTTTTGTCACTTAAAATATAATGAAGGACAGGGGAAAGTAAGTATTTTAAGATTGCGTACAAATCCTAATTATGTGTCTTGGGAGTTTGTTACTATTCCTGTAAAACCGAATAAATGAACTTTTTTCGATGAGGTGTTAAAAACTTGTAATGATTTCCCTGGCAACTTTTACAATAAAAGAAGCATTATCATACCTCATTCTGATTGAAGAATGGGCTAAGTTTGGATGAACAAGGGAAATATTACCTGGACCAAAAACCCTATCATAAAACAGGCTGTCTTTCCTGAACTGCTGCACAGTGTTTTTATTTAAAGTGAAGACAGGAAAAATAAATCCCTGAATTTGGCAGGATCACTAGGACACTCTATAGATCATAATCTCACAATGCTACCATATCTATTTTATGAGGTGAATAAAATTTCTTCAGTCTTAAAGTCTGGTTTTATTGGCAGCAATTAAGGAGAACACTGGAAGAATACACCTTCTTCTATTGTCTTGTGATACAGGGCATCTCAAGACATCTGAATGAGCTTTTTAGCTCTTCCCTGAAGTAAAGAAATCCATTTACAATAATTAATGTAAAAGCAGATTTTACATTGTCATGAGCATATTCAAATAATGGGAGGCCAAAGAAACCCTGTGGGATAATGTGCCATGCAGTCTTTTTGGTAGTTGTCTTAGCCAACTAGTCAGGGTAGAAACTCATTCATCCAGAGTTTCTAACTCTCATGGTAGACCATACATATCTCCTAATTGATTTTTTTTTTCCAAGAAAGCCACTAGCATTACACTATGCTGAGTTATTAAACTGACAACATGTGTGCTGTACAGATAACATAAATTCACTCTGACTCTGCATTGCATGATTTATTTTCCAAATGAATACCCCTTTTTCCCTCTTGTTTGCTTTTGCTGTGTATGGGGATATCTTTGCATTTTTTTCATATGTCACTTATATGTGGAGAATAGGTCTATTTATTTTTATGCCTCTACACAGAGTGGTAGGGGAAATAATTCAGTAGTATATATTTCTTTCTTGCCATACACATAATAGCACATTGTCATTAAGTAAAATAAATGCGCTGATTTGCACTTGTTATGCAATGCATCTGCTTCCTTTAAAGTAAATATAAAATAAAATAACATCTTGCTTGTAGTATCTTTTTTATCTTTACAATGCACACTTTTTTCTTTAAAAGTAGAAAATTATGTTGTGACAGTCACCCACGTGGAAATGAAATCACCCACAGATCTTAAACAGAAGGGACTGAAAAGCACTGACTTTTCAGTTAATATTGCTTCCTATTTCTGCCTCCTGATTTGTTGTTGCCATTTCATGAAGACTAAATCTTTCTCCTGAAGAGTTCACATGCTGCTGCAGCTGTGTCTTTCTATACCATCCTCCTATCCTCACCTAGCTTCACCTATGGAGAAGGATGCAGGATGAAAGCAGGGAGATGAATGTTGGCATTAAGCCAACTTTATTTTCTCTTCTCGGACCAGCAAAGTCAGTGAAGAGCAAAGGTGTGAACAGCCTTCGGTCAGCCCCTGATTAAACCCCTAAAGATGAAGATCTGCTCTCTGAAAGAGAAGTAGCACTGAATATCTCTGTAGCCTTGGCTCAAAGAGATGGGATATCGATGCATGGTGGAGTGCATCCTGCACTAGTCCTAAAGTTGTAAGGGTTGAAGGTGCTGAACCTCCTTTAAGAGCCACAAAGCATGTGAAATCTCAGAGAGACCTGCTACATGGGCAACAAAAGAACTTATGGGTCAAAGCCCTTGGCCCAAGGGGAAGGGTTTGTCCTTGTAGCTGTAACAATGACTGCTGAATCTCTGAGACCACAGACAGACACGCAAGACAAAATGGCCAACTGGAAGCTATTGCCTCTAGGCTTTCTATACAGTCAACACAGGGGGAGACAGAGGCTCCTTCAAAGGGGTTCAGAGCCTTCACACTAGAAGTTTGCCCTAAATCCTCTGATTGATTGCAGCCCACCACTTGCTGTGGAGATTAGGCTTCTAATTTAAGTACCTATCTCTGAATGCTGTGATTTCTCCGAAGGCTTCAGCCACACTGGGAGTGAAGTTATACTGTTACAAATCACGCTAAAAGCCAGATGGATAAGTGGAATCACATCCTGGTGGTATGGCAGCCAGGAAGATATTCAGAGTTTTAAATTTATTTTAGGAAGGATCCTCTTTTAGCTTAATATGTTTTTACTGATTAATTTTTTTAGAATAAATGATATGAAGCTTTTTCTAGACACTCAGATGTATATTAGGTCAGACGAAATATAACTGGGTCTACGTAGCATCCTGCAAGCTGTAATATTCTCTCACTCAAATCACAGACATTCATAAGGTTATGAAATTATTTCCTCACTTCAGAAAAAAGAATTGCATCCTAGCATTCACTGATACACACACTTAAAGGGTCAATAGGATATTGCTTTCAGAAAGTGTCATATGTTAACTGTTTATACAATGTAATGTATGTTTTTCCATACCTGCTGACCCAAAATGCATGGTCTCTACAGGACTAATGCAAAGAACGGAGTTTCAGTGCATTAGAGAAAATAGAAGACTCTTTTCTGACTTCATGAAGTTTTGGATAAGGACCTAAGAATCTCCAATCCTATAGCATTACTTGCAGTCTCCCCTTCTCCTTTCTGGCTTCTTTCTGTGGAGCTCTGCAAATATATAGTGACCTACAATAACTAACACTATTGCTTTTGAGAAAATACAAAGTGAGCACAGACCAAGTAGAGAGGATGCAAAGAAAGGTCAAAGCTATATCCATTTGCGTTCATGAATTTAGTCTTGATCTTAAGAACTTGTTGGTTTTTCTTTCAAGTTTAGAAGGAAGGTCTTATCTTCTAAGTCTCAAAAACTTAATTACCACCCTACAGAGTCTCCAAAAGGAAACAATCCCAAGAATCCAGAGGGAAGAAAGGAGAAAGGTAAGTGAAGAAGTTAAGAAATTCAGTAACTGAATATCAGAATGACTATTTAATGCTAGGAAAAGATCTCAAGTGTAAGTACACAAGGATGGGAAACCAAACTCATTCTCCTTCCTGTTTATTTTATCCATGGTATTGCTCTTGACAACAGATGTAAATGCTCTTAGGAACTGTTACCAAAAGGTCTCTGGGTAACTACATCTGGGCTTCTTTTTAATGCATCCTGAGAGAAATACTGAACGCATTTTTATAGCACTTTTTGACATTAGTTAGTCAAAATGGGTTGTCTAAACCCCAGAGAGTCACCTTGGACTCGTTTTATAGCTGTTGGAGAGAGACACATCCCAAGAACTGTTGAACTCACCTGCTGCTTTCTTACATCTGCATTAGCACTGTGGTTTGGAGCAGTAGTGTAACGCCAAAGCAAATCATCTGAACAGCCCATTACTTTCCTTGCAGTAGTTGTGTGTGCAGAGTAGCTATGATGTGCATGAATGAGATTCTTTTTGGAGAAAACTGAGCTGGACCTGCAAGATCACGCACACAGCAAATGTGCCCCTACGGCTAAGAAAGACATAATGGTCTGAAATAATGATTGCTCCTTTGCATAATCCTGAACTACATGTGTGGTGCGAACAGTCCTTCCAGGGAACCAGACTGAATCCGATCCAGGGTAAATTGCACAGAGTGAATACTATGGAAATGTAGGCACAGCTGCTTCAACCTAATGAGCTGCTCTTGCAGCATATTCTTTTCTAAGGAAGTTATAATGACAGATACCTAGAAATTAATAAATGGAACCTTTGGAAAGGACAATTTTAGAAACACTGAAACCATCCATGCTGGCATTTACAATCAAAAAGATGTGTCGACGCTTTCGTTGCTTTTACACTTACTAGTATCCACATGAGCTGCTCATGTAAATTCTCTTTTCAGAGCTTCAAGTCTCAGTTCTACCTAAGCACATTCCCATGATAATAGATAGTTATTAGAACTTCATGCTGCACTAGAGACTGAAAGAAAGAAGTACAGAAGAAATGTATTTTCAAAGAAAAATACTGTTTGGGGAGAAAATTGTTTGGGTGCTTATTGTTAAGTCTATGTTTGAATTTTTCACTAAATTAGCACTATATGCAAGGAAAGAATCAAGCTTTTGGCCTGGCTTTACACCTCACGATATTCACACATCCTTGTAAATCAAGAAATTTCCTTTCAATAAAGTGCAATACTTTATCTTGATTAAGTATTAAAGGATCATTATGCATTTTAATGTGATAATTCAAAACATCTGAAATCTAAAATATTTATTGGTATATGATATTTTAATATAAATTTCAGAAATTCCATGGACATTTTATGCAGTCCATAGCTAACAGCTATAGCTAAAGAATGTGGCTGACTGAGAATGAGACTGATTGAGGCTACTGACAGATCCAGGTGTTTTAGGTGACCGAGAGAAGTCAGCATTCTTTTCTTGATTCCTTGGTAAAGATAGACATAAATGTCTCTAATCTTTCCAGATGCAGTGGGTTGGCTTTTTGGCAGTGGACATCAAAGCAGGCACGCATTGTTTGATAGTGCCTATTTGGGGAAAACATTAATTGTAGCATTGTGACATATTAAGATAAATACTAAGAACTATAGGATTCATGGGCAGTTCCTACTTTTTGGAGAGCACTGAAACATCTCAAACATTTCAGGGAAACAACAAAGGCTAGGAGAATTGTGCATGCTTTCTGAGCTGTAAAGGTGCATCCTAGGTCCAAACTGTGGTAAAGTCCCCATTTTCAGGAAGCTGGGTATATTCAATGCAATCCATATAATGGCTGGGGCAGGGCAGAATGCTGAATAGAAACACCACAACATGATGATGCACTTCGGGGTCTCTCTACAAGAGAGGAATTTATTATTCTGTGCTAAATCACTGGTGGAATGGAGCCGGAGCACTGTGTTAGGCTCAGAATTCTTCCCTTGCTCACTGCTGCCAGTCCCTGCGTCTCAGACGGGCAGCTCATCAAGACTGTATTTTTTCTTTATTTATGTTCAGCCAACTTCTGTGTTTTCTTTTGTCCTTGAGCTCTCATTTGTCATGTACAAGACAGAATTAGAATTTCAATGTTATTCACATCTGTTTTAATAATTTGGCATACACTGCAGAAAAATTAAAGATACAGTTATGTTCTTGGACTATTCATCTTGACATAAAATATATGAATGTATATTCTGAAGGACTAACACTGCTCTTATTTTATACTCATCTTGACTCTGAGTTTAAATGGCTATATATATGTAAGAAGTGAAATCTTGTTCACAGGCGATATCTGCATGGCCTCTATGGTTTTAAAAGCATACGGAGTACTGAACTGGCCCTTTTGTCACTCCTGAATAAAGAAAACTCCCACTTACCTTTATCAGCCTCTGGCTTTCAGGTCCAGCATTCCTAATATTTTAATTGTATCAGTGTGGATTAATTTTTTATTTGGATTCAGCAAAGGGAAAATCCATTGATGGTGACTGCTCTATAGAATTGCTGTTCTCTTTTTAAATTATTCTTCATTCCCTACTTGAGAGACAGCTTAACAGTTTCCTCCAAATAAAAAGGAACTAATGACATATTGAAGGTTTATTATTTTGCATATCCAAGTCTAAAAGGATGAATGAATGACCTCTTTGTTTTGTCCTGTTCCTTATTTCCATGCTGTTGAAACCATTTAATTATCACATCCTTTTTCCTCTCTGCATATCAAATTGTCTGACTTGCTTTCTTCTCATGTGTCATCTTATTTCTCTAACCTGACTTCTGATAAATGTTAAATGTTTCTTTCCAGAGCCTGGTAAAAGAAAAGATGTGAAGCCTCCAGCAGTCTTAAAGGAAAAGGGTAATGTCTCATCATGACATCGTTTGGAAATAACCAGTTGTCCTCATGAAAGGGTCTGATGGTACCTCGGTGCTGCTTCTACATACTTTGGTTTTTGGTGAAAAGGGACTAAACCTAAACCTTTCTTCTCACTTAGCAGATCTGATACCTTGAAATAAGCAGCTTCTTCTATGATTTAGAAATAATAAAATTATGATCTTTTTTACGGCATTCTTTGACTTTTGTCTGACTCACATAGCCAATACTCCTGCTGAAATGTTGGTCTATTCCTGACAGTGAATTAGTAACAGAGCTGTTACCTAAATTCAGATGACAGACCTAAATGACAGGCTGCACAGTAATGAGAGCATGGTTTGCTCTGCAGAATCTTTTCAAAATAATTAGGGAAAAATATTTTGATTTATTTTCAAATCCTAAATTGAACCTTTATTGAAGTAAACGGAAATTCAAATTCATAACACTTTTCTCTTCTACACCATTTTCTTAGTCTGCTGTTATGCACATCTGTCATAGTGCAAATGTGTATAGTGTAGTAGTGTATAGTAATATTAGTATTTTACTAACTTTCTGCTTCCATTTTTGTGTTTGGTACCTTTTTCAGAGTCTTCAAAAGGAAAAGAACTGAAGACTTCAACTTTCATTAAGGAAAAAGGTAATAATCCTGAGCTGAGCTGAGCCTTAGCATAAGATTCAGTAGAGAAAGCAGATCTATTGTGCAAGCATTCCCAAAGAAATCTTAGTTTATTCACTTACGTATCCACAAATATCCTTGAATGTCATCCTTTGTTGCAGTGACATTGCTTTTTACTTGTGTGATAAATGACAGATACATATGAGGTTATATAAGGAGTAATAACAGTAGTACTCCATAGCCCCCAAAGTTATTGGGATTTCTTTTCTCCTTTCTTAATTTTGTCTCGCTCCTTCTCTTTAAATTTTCCATTTCAGACTGTATTTTACTTTTCTTCTATAGCACATTGTTTTTCTCTCTTACATTGAAAGTCTCAGCACTGGCTGTCAAATAAAGATCAATTGTAAGATATAGTACCTGACCCCTAAAAAGTAGGGATTCTTAGACAATGATAAAATTTTATTTATAATTAACCAAACACTTTCAAATTTACTTATTCATATCAACTTAATTCAGACAAGACTTAGACTTACTCTAACTGTATTTGCATATTGATTAAATACCACTTGCGTATTAAAAAGCAGTCCCTTGGGTTAAATGCAAAAATAATTTAACACAGGTAAGAATATGTAATAACTTATTAACTAATAGCAATCATTTGAACCGCAGGAGCAATAGTCAGTCTTAAAAACTTCCAGTTGCTTTTGAAAAGTACTTCAGCTAATTGAATAATACTATTTCCTATCTTACACATTCCCTAAAGATCATTAGAAATTCTGTGCAGTATTTTCTCCAGCAAAGTTATGACAGATAAAGTTTGCAGGTTTTTATTTCACATAGTACAGGTAGGAAGGATATAGTAGAATAGGAGAAATAAGCTGTTACTTTGCACAGTGTTACCATTCTAAAGCAACATGAAAATTTAAGTGTTATGAAGGGAAGTAGAGCTTAAATAATCTGACACTCTTAAAAGCAGTCAAAGCAGATGGACTTGGATAGTCAGTCCAGGGTCAAAGACATAGAAAAATAGGGATGTTATTATTGTACGCTTTCTCTTGGTCAGCAGTGAGTATTGAAGTTTGTCTTTGTTTGGTTTGTTGATTATTGCTTTTAATACAACACAGCTTTTATATTTTGAGCTTCAGGTAAGCTAGGTTCTTGCAAATGTATCTGAAACATAGGTAGGTTCATAAGGAGATAAACACTGATTAGTCCATTTAGTGTCTGACTATTGAGCTTCCCATCACATTTCTCATCTAATTTTTGTCTTCAGATCTCTGTAAATATTTCAGGTCTAATGTTTGAAGTGGTGTTTACTTAAATTTAATAATAATAAAAGTAAAATACTATTTATTACAAAAGATTGAAAAATAAAAAGAAATAATACATATCTGTAAAAGTTTTCTAGGTGCACTGCTAGTGAATTAGTTTAAAAGTGAACTGTCAAACACCCATGCAATTTTACTAAAAAACAAATATTCAAAACAGGCTAAGTTAAGTCAGTTTGGTCAGCCAATAATGCAACTAGTGAGTAACAGCTCCTTTCCGGTCCCAAAACTAAGTTCTTTCAAGCAAAGGAATGTTCTATTCCCATAGAACATATATTCCCTAGTTGATAGGACACGTGCAAGATTTTCCTTGTACTATAGCAGTAGAAAATACGAACTATGTTTCCAGTGAACTTTCATATCATACAGACTGCCACACATGGGGCAAGCTTTTTTTTTTATAAACCATAGATAAAGACCCCGTAAGAAACAGGTAGAAGATCCAGTGTTATTGTGTCGCCTTACTGTCTTATAGCTCCAGCTTGTCAGGATACAAGGTATAAATGTTTGGTGCAGAATATGCTGAGTTTAACTCCACCACAGTGCAAGGGCACATCGGAGAAACCTGAGACTGCTCTGATAAAGGACATTGGCTTGGATGAGGTCTGCACTAGAACTGATTTGTTTTTATGATAACAGCAGGATATTCAGATGAGCAATGCCATAGTTTAGTGGGGACTAAAAGTGCTGAGTCTTCACAATCTTTAGCAGTTTCCTAAATGAGATGCACATTACTGGCTGTAAAAGTGCAGCACTAAAGATTCTCAAGACATGGCATTTCAAACAAGTTTCAGTTTTCCTATTGGTAGCATGCATCCTTGTTCATCATCTATGAATGTCCTTAATGCCTTGCACAGGTCACTGAGAGCAACTGACGGCTCACAGCAATCTGGATTTCTCTTGGAATCTAATTCACTCTGTAAGAAGTTTAAATATTTGTATTAGGTGCTGTCAGACCCATTATCAGGCCAACCACCTTCTTTTTAAGTCTCGTGTTATCTTAGATCTGTATAGTGGCTGGTCTGAGCAGGGCTGCAGAGCAAGGCTTCAACAGAAAAATGTAACTCAAATGGGAAGATCTCAGGTTGTATACATGTATATTGTCAAATGACCTAAAAATCTATAATAAAATTCATTCACCTTCCAGTCACCCAAGTTCATGATGCAGCAAATCTTATACAAACTAACTTTGAAGACCAGGGTTCAGCTCAGCAGCTGCAGGTTCTTAAAAGCTGTTTGTCTTTTCTGTTCCATGTGACAGATCTTCATAAGCCATTTCTTAGCTGCTGGGATTCATATGAATGCAGCACTTCCAAAAGCAACTAATTCAGTGATTCTGAATTTGTATGACAGGACATTGACATTTTGTCAGAAGAGTGTAACTCCAATGCGCAAAGTGGCTTTAAGCATCCGTGTAGGATGTTGTGCTTCATTAAACCTCTCTTTTTTAACAATGATAAGTGACATGTCACATAGATCAGACAGACAGCTTGAGAAAAGCCTTTGTAGGGAAAAGTGTTCCAGAAATTTTGTGGCCACTGCCCTGCAAGGAAGTACAAACAGAAGGTCAGCTATATGAGCACCAGTTAGCCAGTCGAGAGTACCCAAGAAGCTTTTTTACTGGACATCTCATTTTAGCAAAAAAAGCACCTTCAGAAACAACACTTGCTTGAGTAGCACTTGCCACTTTAGATAGATCTGTCAAATCCAGTATAAATCAGATCATTAATAGAACTGATCACTGTAAAACCCCCCATGTTAAGAAAAACATTTTAGAAAAACGGAGTTGAGTTCACACAAGCTGGGTACAGAATTACAATAGAAAATCCTGAATAATGCAGAACCTGACTGTAAGGTGAATGCATTAGGTGCATAAAAAAATGCAGTGGCACCATGTTCAAGTGGTCCATCCATTACAAACCTGATTGCTGAACATTGCCCATACCAAATGTTTCAAGGAAACATCAGAGCATTAGAAGTCAGACACCAACAAATGACACAAGACTGAAACATACTGAGAGGTATAGAATTCGCGTTGTGATTCAGCATGTGTCCATCAAAAATCTTAAATAAACATTAGAAAATAATAGAAAAAGAACAGCAATGAAATACATAATATGAATGAGTAGCATTTTGTAAAAGGAAGGATCTAAAGTTTTAATTCTGAAAAACAGTTTATATACAGTAAGGATGAGGCAAATTTTATTACAGGTTATAAAGTGTAACTTTGTCCTTGTTACTTGATACTTGTTTTTTTATTATTATTATTTTAAGGAAATTTATTCAAACCAAACAAGAAACAGCATGTATGTGTACGTACAGAAATATGTATGCAGTAGTCAGAACATGTTAGTAAATGACAGTATGCCTACTGACACTTAGAGTATTTCCCAGAGGCAGAGACTGATACATACTGGGTCTTTCAGCTCTCCATAACTGTACTCTGAAACATCTGAATACATATGTATTCATGTATTCATACATGCTTATGTAATAAAACACAATTCTAGTTGCATAATATGATTTGTTTCACATTATATTTGAGACGAGAAACCAGGACTCTCTCTGACTGGGGCAGTCTGCTTCTCACTAGATGAGATAGAGTCACAATCCGTCAGGTTTATTGCCATTCTCTAGTCCTAAGAGCATTGCACTCTTTTCTGCACAGATTCAGGGAAAAAACACCTTTCTCCAAAAATACCTTGTATTTTGGGCAATCTTTCTGAAAAGTGAGAGAAAGAGATTTGTATCCTTTCACACTGAGGAGAGAGAAGAGATCTAGATAACTCCTGCCAGTGGAAGGTCTAACCACCACTCCTCAGGCTTTTTGTTGCCAGCACTGGTGAGTGCTAAGCTCTGAGGGCACTGTCCACTAAAGCTGCCCCCTGTGCAGCTGCCTCAAAAAGAAGAAATTCAAGTAGCAGTTCCTTTTTCTCAAAAGCCAAAGGTGTCCATGAAGTTCGTTCATTGACATCCACGGGCCAACTGCCTGAAATAAAAATAAATTTGGTATCAAAATAGTCTATGCTGAAGCAGAATTAGTAGACTTGTATCACCTTCATTCTAGACAATGTCCTTGTGTATTCTTATTAATGCATTGCTGGTTTAAAGCATAATGAAGAAGAAAATATTGTAACTTTTTTTTTTTTGCATATTTAGTGAATGAATATTATCTTAGTAGATCTGACAACTAGACCTTATAAATTAGAACAAAAAAGGACAGTCAGGTTATGCAGTGGAGTTCAGCTGCAGCATCTCCCTTGCTTATTAATAATTAAATATATGAAGATAATCAAATTAGAAGATATTTCTTCAAATCTGTTCATTCAAACCTGGAGGAGAGGAGGAAAAGGGCAGAAAAAGTGTTTCCTGCTACTGTATGAGACTCATCCTAAACACCGGTGCTCCAGCCAATTTAAAAGGCTCAGTTCTCTTCTCAGTTGCTAACTATACTGGTTCTTTTAACTATGTTTTCTTAACATGATTAAAATTTCTCTTGACAGGGATAAGAGAAATTCTCAACTCAGAAAGAATGGAAGAGATAGATAGATAAAAATATCTGTTAGGAAGACCTGACACACTTTATATATTTCTTAAATATGTAAAATCATACCTTCTTCTCAGGCTATGAGCAGATGGACAAGTTATGGTGAGATGAGCAAAGACAGTGCAAACTTAGTGAATGCCAGCTGCTTTGCTTAAAAGCTTTTTGCTTAAAAATTACCTACATGAGGTAATTTTTGCTTCAGCATAACATCATGCATAGGAGTAGTTATCACAGAATACCTGACACTTGATGAGTCTGTACTTTATCTTCTCTTACCATAACTTACATGGCTATAACCATAATAAATGAAAGAACTCAGACAAAACTTTCACTGACTTCAGCTAAAAACAGTTGTAACAGGTCTATCAGGATAGTAAATACTGTATTTTAAATTACTCTAGAGTTATTCAGAAAAAAAAAACAGGAAATTGATAAAATCGTAATTAAAATTAGAACAGCAATAAATATCTGGAGAGTGATATGACAGAGTCTAGTCTAAATGGTTTCTACTCAAGGAAACCATGTCTTTGTAATAAATGTCTTTGAGCATCTAAATAAAGCAATGAGCACAGCTTTTATGGGATGGTTTAAACAGGCCTTTGGCAAGTTCCAGTAAGGAATTACTGCAGTAACTAAATAGCTGCAGCCTAAGAGGGATAGCTTTGAGGGAAATCAATATCTGATTAGGAGAGGGAAAGCAAATGACTCATTTTCATTACGCAGCCAGTTTACAGAATAATCTCATATAGTTCTATGTCTGGAGTCTTGTTATATGCCTTAATTAACAGGAAAAGACAGAAATAGTAATGTGGTAAAATTTTCAGCTGGCGTAAGATTAATTAAAGAGTTCAGGATCAGAAGGGACTGTGATGCACTGAAATACGTGAGGTGAGTGGACATCATGATGGCAAAGAAAATTTTGTATTACCAAATGGAATACAATATATGCTGGTGAGAAAATTTTAAACAAGAATATGGCTCTAAATTAACTATATAAACTCAGGAAAGGACCTAAATATTACTATAGACAGATCAATGAAGAACTTTCCTCCATATGCAGACACATGAGAAAAAAAATTGTATAATATGTTAGCACTTTTGTATAAATGAAAGATGCATCTTCTCTGGAGTGCTGTGTACAAAACCCTCCAAAGATAATGTAGCATTGAAGTAGATTAGGAAAGAGCAACGGCAGTTTGCTCTTGGAAGGAGAAAGATTTAGATTACCTTCAAGTTTAATTAATGTGATCATGATACTCCTGAAACCACAAATCTAAGTGAAGGGCTCTTCAAAAAAACACAGAGGAACTGGATATTTATATGGAAATCCAGGTTATCCAAAGTTTCCATAATTAATTTTTGCATATTTAGAAAGAAAGTTAAACTTCATTCCTCAGGATGCAATTTCTTGCTATAAGAAAACAACAGGAGAATTTGTAGAAGAAACACTCGCTTACTGACTCTTTTCAAACTGCCTTCTGAAGTATCTGCTCCTAGCAGTTGCTGGGTTATAAAGTTACATGAACCTGACTAGTGCTGGGTAGGAAATGTTTTTCCTATACCACAGGCATTTTCAAGGTTTCAAAAGTGCTCCTTTTTGCTAAACAGTTCAGAAAAAAAGTCCCTCAGAGTTGTCAGTACCTGTGGAATTAAAGCACTGCTGGTGATCCACACTAAGAATAGCACAATCACCCTGAACTCAAAATATTTTTTCTCCGTGAAAATACCTGCTATGTTTAGACACTTCGGTGAAATTTCCACTGCTGGAAATTTACCTTTATTTTCCCGCAACACTGAAAACTTTTTGAACAATCTCCACCATCAGTCTGGTAAATAATGACTTCCCCCCCCGCCTCCCCTCAAAGCATAAAAGATGATGGTGCTCAATTCTGGTCTCCAGAGTAGTAGTTAATCTGGATTCATTATCCCTTAGAATAGGATTTGTATCCTTGATAAACATATTTTGCTATATTAACTGGAAATATGTGATTTGGGTTTAGAAAGGGTCTAGAAAAGAAAGATAGGTGACTACCTGGAGTCACTGTGATTAAAGACTAGGTAGTCCTATTTGAATAGTATTTATAGGAACAAATTCCTAATACAGGAGCTAATGATAGCTCTTGTCAGTACAACGCAATACAGTTAACTTAGGAATTTGTTCTTTCTCCACATTATCAAGGAAAAAAGAATACAGCTAAGAGTATCTCTGATAGCTGAGCATCACAATTTCTAGTTCATCATTCTACTTTATTTAATGTCCTTCCCTGCCCAGCTGAGATTTATTACTCACGTTTGTACTCAGAAGGTAATCTGGCTTTTTGTCAACTGCAGCCCAAATTCCTTGGCTAATCTATCCATCTTTTTGTTGCATTTCAAATACAAACACATTGCTCAGCTTCTGAAAGAGCAATGTAAATGATAGTCTTTGTGTTCTTTTTCACTTATTCCTTGTCATTTTAAGTTTGAAAAACAGCGTTTGATCAGAGCAATGCTATTGGCAACAGTAGTCAGAATGAGGTCTCTTCGTTCTCCTAAGATTTGCTGTACGTGCCATCAGAAAAATAGTGGCCAAGGTGAAAATTCAAACAGATGTTACAATACAGTATAATAGCATAATAATTTTTCATCCTGTGTGTAGAAGAGAAATTAGCTGCATATGACTATATGTGCAGTGGCAGGTGCGGATGGACCTCTGCCTGTGCTCCTCTCAGGATCAGAAGTGCGGTGAGCTGGCTGGGCAGAAGTCAGGAGGACCCCAGAAGTGCACTGCACAGTTGCTGGTAAACCCTGCTCAGAGTCTCCATATCTGGGGTTTCTGCTAATTTGGGCTTCCGTCCAAAGCACTTAATGTGGCAATGTTAAGTGTGCCTTCTGAAAGCCACTGAGACTTACTGAGAATGAAAAATCTTCTGTAATGACAGTCTTATGAAAGGCACAGCTCTAATTCTACACTGCTTTGATGTACATCACCTATGAAAGCAAAGTTACTGCAAAGAGGACCAGCCCCTGGACACCCTGTGCCTCTTTCCACTAACTCTAGGCATGAAACAATTTTTCCCCTACTGGGCACATCCCTGAGATACTAAAAAATTATTTTATTCTCGAACGAGAGTAAGACATAGAAACCATGAACAATATTTGAAATATGACATTTTTTTCCCCCTCAGGGCATCGATAGATGCTGTATCAATTCAGTTTGAGCCTTTTCCTTTTCGATCTGTTTTATCCAAATGGGCTAACAGTTTGAAAGAAAAGGAATTTTCATCTTAATGACAAAGAGACAGAGATCAGCAATGAAACCCAAAATGCAAGCATCTGAGGCTGTGCCCACTCCCTCCTTTGACCTCATGACCTTTGATTTGTTTCCTGCACCGTGGCACATCTTCAAAGGCAAGGTCCGCTCCTGCATGTTTCCTTTCCAGTTTCTATGCCACAACAGGCCCAGTCATAAAGACAGCCTGGTGCTTGCATTCTTTACTGGAAGTAAGGGCTCTGAATTTGAATCCCTCTGATTTCTTTTGCCAGAAAATGCTAGAAGTGCCATACTAAGGCAGAGGAGCTCATTACCACCACTTTTAGCAGACATGTTCTAAAAGAAAGTGTCATCTGTAACTACATTTTTAGAAGTCTCAGTCCTATAAATGTAGACTGGAGAATGGGTAGTGCATGGATTTCAAAGGCACTGAGGTATGAGCTTGGCTGAGCTCTGTCAGGATTGCAGAAGTAATCTGCAAATGCAGACATTTAGGTACAGGTCTCTCATTTGGCCATCTCCCTTCTTTTAATAAAACATTGATGCATTTTCACAGTATCCTTTGCTGCTGCGGGCGATGTTTTATTGGAATCCCATGCTGAGATTTTGGTGGACTTTTAAACTATCTCTAGACATTGAATGCTGGTTTCACAACACAGCTTGCTCTGGGGTCCTCATTCCCAGTTGTCTAGACTGGGGACCTAACGGGAGTACAGAGCCGTTCCCTTCTAGCCTGTGTGTCCAGTATTCCTTCCCACAAAACTCATGCTGTGGGACACGGAGTTGGGATTGTTGCATGCCCAGTTCTTGCAGTTCCCCATGTTAGAGGGTTAGCTACCCAAACATGACTTCATGACTTCAGGTGTTCTCTTCTTCTTCTTCTTCTTCTTCCTTCTTCTTCTTCTTCTTCTTCTTTTGTTTCTATTTATTTGTTTACTCCTATGAGCCCTAATGGCAAAAAAGCGCATAATTCTCTAAAACAGTGATGCTTTGTAATCTTCCTCTAGTCTCTCCTTCCCCATTTTCCCTTCCTGTTCCAGTCTATCTACCTTTGTAGTTGTTTATTTTGAAAAAAAAAAAAATCATTCTGTACCTCTATCTAAATTATAAGTGCCTGGGAGGAAAGATGACTTTGTGACTGAAGTTAAACATGAGATCCTAGAAAGCTGGATTTTGCTCTCTTCTCTGCTATATCAATAGCAGAGCTGGGTGACTGTGAGGAAATGCTTCATCTTTCTGATCATCAATTTCCTCATCTGGCAAAGAAATGTAATGGCTTTATCACATAACATATGTATTTTTTGAGACATCTACATGAAAGGTTCATACATAGGGGTTTAAATTATTCTTGCTGGTATTACACATTATTAACTTTAGATGTGAAAAAATAGTATTTTTGTTTCAATTTCAGCTGTGGTGAAAAAAGAAGAGGAGAAGAAAGGTAAATCAATTATTTTCACTTGACTGAAGTGTCTTTCAGGCTTTGACTGCTGTGAGAAATGTTTCTTTCGTTCAGTGATACAATTGTGATGACATACACCACCTCATGTGCTACCATCAGCCAGCTTTATCTAGTCCTACTGTGATAACACCGTTGTCATTTCCAGTATTGTTAGCTCCTTTTTACCGCAGGCCAACACAGCCCTGTATCAGACACTTCATCATTCTGTTTGGGAAGAAAATGAAAGGCTTTTGTTATCATGTTAGAATTTGGCAAAGAGAACAAAACTTCCAGGGCACCATGCATGCTGACCTGTCTGTTTGTTCTTTGCAGAATGTGCCTTTCTAGATACATTTAATTTCCTCTTTTCAGATATGTATGTAACATGAATGTAAGCTTTGCTGAAGTCATTCTTTTGGTATTTTTACAGTTCAGTATTCAGTATAAAAATCTACTCTGAATCAGAACCTAAAACATTACTTGAAATAGTTTAAGATAAATATACTGTGCTTATCAGACCCTAAATATCTCTTATAGTCTATTTTATTTCAACTGCAAAAAGAATGAAATATTAGCATTTTTTGTTGATATATTTAACTTTATAACAATATATTGGTTCATGAGCTGTTGCTCCTTAAATTGGGAACAATGCTGGAGTTTTACCATAGATTTCAGATGGTTGTTTGAGATTTAGTACTGAGAAAATGAGAGCAAAACTGACTATTTCTGAAGTTTACTTATTGTGTTTTTTTTCTTTTGTCATTTCAAAAGGATTTAGAACGCCTGTAATTCATATAGTTGAAAAATGGAGTCAACCTTTACTGTCTATTCATTAAGTGATTTTTAATCCTACTAATTTTTTTTCTGTTATCTCTATACAGAGTTGTTAAGTGAATTGGGAAAAAATGGTAGTCTCAACTGTATTAACAGCTCATGAGTGAAATCTTGGCTCTGATGATTTTACTGGCAAAATTCCCATTCACTCCACTGGAGCCAAAATTTCACTTCATGTGTTTAATGGAATAATAAAATTCATTTTGGTTAGCAAAAACAACCATACTTAATAGGTATCAAGCATGATATTTTGTCCAAACAAAGATTAGTTTGCATCAACTGAGGCATGAAAGGTAGCCCATGAAGCAGGGAGAATCAGAAAACCGGCAGTCACACTTACAGCCATTGGTTCTCAGACATTAAAATGTTTGCTGTGGTCACACTTTTGAACTTATCACATGGATTATTGCATCCTCAGTGGAAAGAAAGGAATGAGGTAATTGCTAACTGTGGAGGAGTGCTACTGCTGTGAGCCTTTTTACAAGTTATGGGTCCATTCATTTACACAGAAACATCAAGGGAATTTGTTTGAAATACCTGCTGCTTCCCTTTAGTTCATTTTTTCATGAGTTAGGATTTTTTTCTCCTCTTAATCATAATCTTCCCCAACAAAAAATGATTAAAAAGTGCATGTTTAACGAATATTCTTTGAAGTTGCAAGGACTTCTTTCCATTTTGTTTCCCTTTTTATATATTTTCTGCTAAAAAAAATCACCTTCTCTCATTCCTTAATTTATTAAGATGATTTTGCTAACAAGTACTTTCAAGCACCTGGCTCAGGGCAAGGTGTACCTCATGCTGGAAGTTACCACCAGCCTACTTTGTAGAAACGTAGACCTGTGGGCTGAAGAAAAAGTCAGCTTTGGTCATTCTTCTAATATCATAATTTTAGTTATTCTTGGATTAAACCTCCCTCTGGTTTTCTAAGGTTATAACTAACACTATCAGAGAGGTAAGAAGTGATAGTAGTGAAAGAACAGGCCTGTCCTGATATCTTCCAGTAACTCTGGAAACCTGGCCATTCAGTGAGGTTCTTGTCTTCAGCAGAAATCCAATAAAGTGGGCAATTGGAAGGAGGCAACATGGGCTCTTCCCAAAAATGAACTTATCATTCTTTAACTTTCACATTTAGCTTCACACCTTTTGTAAGCCCCACACAGAAAATATTGCATGTGAGTGGCTAACTCTGAGTATCATCAGTTTTTATTTAGTTAGCTAGTTTTGCTTATTCTGTTGTTAGCACAAATTGCCCCTGGCTCCATGTGTATATCTGACTGGTGATAAATGGGCAACATTTGTTGGTTTTGCTTAAGGGTACGATATTTTTCAGCCTGCTGCAAAAATCACAGAAGTGGCCAGCCATTGTTCTAAACTGACTGGCTCATTATCCAAAGTATATTGTGCTAGCAGCATGCACAAGTTCAAATAGCACTTTATCATTTCTCATGCGACTCATGCTGCACATAGGCACTGTACTATATATGAAGCTTTCTGCAATTATTCCTTCTTATTCAAATACACACCCCTCATCTATACAAGCAAGAATAATGAGCAATACAGAGTGACAAGCCATCATAAAAAGAGGAGATGAAGATGGAATGACACTTTCTATGGATGGTATGGTCTGTATATAGCATAAATCAGACATGAAGACATTTGAAAGAGAAAGAAAAGAAGCAAATTAAGCTGGAGAAGGCTTACGCATTTCATTGATTCCTCCAAGTGTGAGTAATACTAACAAGGAACTGTTAGGCACAATCTATGCATAAAAATGATGCATTAGCCATTTCTATTTGAAAGGTTAGTTCTCTAAGGCTTTGTGACCCAAGTCCTAGAAAATAAAGTCAGCTTCAGCTCCCAGCATCATGTTATGCCTTATTTCAACACACGTGAGATAGAGGAGCTGTCACAAGAATGTATAAAAAGTTGTCATTTTCTAAAGGGCAAGAGATAGCAATCCTTTCCATGAGGAAAGAACTTCCTAAAATCCCCACAGGCAAATTTTACTGCAAGCACGTGAAAAATTTTAACTCTTGCTCATAATTCAGAACATTGCAAGCAGCATTTCAATTGATATTGGTGATGTGAGATAAAGCCCATCAGCTCCAGAGTACCTCTTCAAACCCAGCAGCCCTTTAATGGTATGTGTGAAACAAATCACTAGCCTTAGTGATGGCTAGAGAACTCCTCTTAGAATATATGCAATACCTTAGAAATTTCAAGGCTGTGTGAATTATGCAGATTTCACTGGAATCCTCTATAGAAAAAAATGTAAATGATTGATAAACAGAGCTATAATAACTACATATTTTAGCATTTTGCAATTTAAAATGCCGTTTTTAAAATAAAAAATGTTAATAATATATTAAACTAAAACAGTGTTTTTATATTTCCAAAAGATGTTTCATCATTACAGAGAGCTCCAAAAATGCTTAATTTCAAGGTTTCCTAGTCTTTCATAGAGTAGAATTTCTCATTTCACTTCATAGCTCCCTTATCTTATTGATTTCTGACTAAAGAGGTCATGGGCTGAGATGGGGATGTCAAATAGCCAGCCTTAACAAGCTTAGAAAGTTCTCTATTCAGGTCAGTCTTAGGAAAGCTTGCCTACCCTAAGTACTTATTTGCACCATACTGATTCAGGAGTGACTGTGTGATCCACATGCACACTTCTCTGCGCTTAATTTCATGACTAATCTTGTTAAAGTCAGTGGGACTAGGATTAAATGAAGCTATGAGGAGAGGCTGCAGAAACTGGGCTTGTTAGCCAGAGAAAATATGCCTTATGCCAGCCTAACAGCAGCCTTCCAGTACCAAAGAGGACATTGAGAAGATGGAGTCAGGGTCTTTACAGGGATGCATGGAGGAAGCACAGGAGACAATGGTCATGAACTAAGGCAGGGCAGGTTCTGACCTGAATATGGAAAAGAAAATTGACCATGAGGACAGTCAAGCCCTGGAGCAGGTTGCAGAGAGGTTGTGTGGTCCCCATTCTTGAATGTTTTCAAGACATGACTGGGCAATCCCTGAGCAACCTGGTCTGAATTCAGTTGCTGACTGTGATTTGAGCAACAGGTTGGAGCTGAGACCTCCTGAGGTCCCATCCAACTAGGATGATTTGGTAATTCAGGGATTGTAGTGCAATGATATCTAGAGAGCCTAAACAGGATTTAACCATCGCATAATCGCTCTGAATTACACATCCACATGCACATGTGTAAGAAGTCGTTGTTTAACATCAGTCACCTACCTGGGTTGCTCAGAAGCTGGTGTCTCTAGGCTCCCTAGAGCTAATGAAAGAGAGAGAGAGAGAAAGAGAGTCTTCAGAGAGCAAGTTTGAGTGAGCATCAAATTGGGGCTAAGCATTTTCTGGGGGAGTTTCATTGTCTATATAGACTATAGTCTATAGATTATGTCTATAGATGATATGAATACTGGTAAGCTAATAAGATGTAGAATCTAGTTCCCTGTTAAATGATAGCATGATTTTAGTTATGATTTTCAGCATTATCACTCCAGAACCTTTCTCTTAAATTCATTTAACAGCTTTTAAAAGTCAAAAATACATTCAGCCTATAAATATCATCAATGATAAATTGATAGAATTTTATGCAGGATGACATCTGGACCCTTTTCCAATAAAGTATCATGGTGTAGCAAGTCTGCATATAGTCTGAGTGAAACTAATAAAAAAAAAAAAAAAGCAGAAAATGGATAATACATATACATTCGAGCTCCAAAGAACAGATTTTTGCCAATCAAATAGAGGACAATTTCCTTCAGTTACTCCTGTTAATAAGACCCTATCAGTTGCTGGTCTGCATACAAAGTGTGGTATAAACTGGCCAAAACACAGCAGTGTCCCTTTTCAATGTGTGTAAAAAATCAAGATGCCCTCCAAATTGAAAAAAGAACTGTGCATTACTGTATTTCAGAACTGCTTAGCTTTGGTGTTGACCAGAAAAAACGCAAAGTAGCCTTATTAATAAAGCAAATGGCCAAAGCACTATGGGATTCTGTTCAGCTGAAAAAGTCACTATAGCAATATGAAGCACATTTTCCTTGTGTAGTTTATTAACATGCCTCAAAGCATACGAAAATGGACTATCTAATTCCACGAGTGTAAAGTGTATTACACACGCTCCTAACAGGATGTATATTCCAAAAGAGAAAAAAGGAGAAATGTTCTTTAAAAGCATTTCCTTAAAGTAGTGTCATAATTTCAGTGTTATGTATGAGAAAATAGTGAACACACTCACATACATACTACCATGCTGTTTGAATTAGCAATGCTATTTTGACTGCATATTAAGGTAGGAATCTTTCAAGAGGCAGCAGCCATTAAATTAGCCACAAGATGGAGCCCAAAGGATCTATGAACTAATAGGCAACACATTCTAAATCAGAAATAAAGCAAAATAATGCTGTCTTCATATGACTGAAGAGCATTTTACAGGAGACTTAAGCCACAGACCAGGTATTCTTCAATTTAGATCTACTCCTGCCTAAAGATATTTTCCTTTAATAGATAACTATGGTTATATATTTAAAAAGATCGAGAAGCTTTGAATTTCATGCTGAAGCAGCAAAAAACAGACATGTTCAAAGAATGTTTATGAAGGTAGAATTTGCATGGAATATGGAAAATGCTCTGAAAAGACTACATCAATTATTTGTAGTTTGCTTGAACTCTTTTTACCATATCTCAACTATCTGAGAGGGTTATAAATAATTAATGTCCATTTTGCAGGGTTATTGGAGACTTAATGATCAAATATACAATTTCTGTTAAGTGATGGTCATACCTTGAGGGACCAGATTCAAGTCCTTTCCATGGTTCAGATATTCCAGGTAGGATAAGACATGACCACACTAAAGCCTCCAGAGTAAGGATGTAAAATAGAATTTTTTCTGTAAATAGAGAAGTAGGCAGAAGAATGCTGAGTGTGCTGGGCTTCAAAATCAAAGCGGATGCTGCATTTTCACTGAATTCATCATTTCAAAGTGCCTTTGAGATCCTCAGATGAACTAAACATTAAGAAGGATTTGCCTCACATATATTTAAATGTCTAAAGTTAGTCATCTAAGTTGAAGCTATTCACCCTAGTCTCCCTTTACAGTTAATGGAGAGAATAAGCATCTCCTGAGAGTAATTCATCTATCTGTCTTAGATATCTACGTCAGGATGCATTGAATTGCCCTCCGGAGACACCAATATTTCTGAATTATCTATAACAAGGAACATAGTTTGGGTTTGGACAAATAACTTTTTGCTAATTTGGTGAAATTCACCCCCACTCACACTGAACAGATCTAATTAAATATAGTAGATATATTTGGATTAATCAAACATAAAATTCCAAATTAAAAAAAAATAGAGATCATGGTTAAAAATATTGATTAAAAAAAACAGAAAAAAAATGCAGTGAAAATAAGGATAGTTTATTGCTAATTATTTTAACAAGCCTCCCAAGACCTTCTAATATTTTTTTCTCTTTTAAGAACATGACAGCAAAAGAGAGGAAAGGCAAAACTAGGCAGTCATTTATAGACCTTAATAATCAGTCAAATAGCTACTCTCACTGTACTTAGATGGAGGCACTAATTCAAATATTTTATCTCAAATGCTTAGCACTAAGCTGAAAATCCATGTTTAGCTCCCTAGCACCTATTTTTTAAAGTGTACTCAAAGTGCATAAAACTAATGATGCTAACTTACGCCAATGTTTTGAAAAAAATACCCACGATTTTATTCCCAGCAGGATTTAACCTAAACCTTGCCATTGGTTATACCTTTGTAATCCATTCAAGGAAAAATTCAGAGTATACTTTTAAATTGCAGAAAGAGTTCTGTCTTATTTAATAGCAAACCTGCAAAGCAATTTGCTTTTATAGATCTTGCATAGTGTTTCAATTGCAGTTATGATTACAGCTTGTGTTAATCATTCTTACTTGCCTTGAAATACAACAGTAATTTATTCAGCCCCTGCTACCAATAAATGGAGAGAGTTAGGCTTGCATTTTAATGATTAAGCAACAGGTGTGATTTCTGAAGAAAGAGTGATCTGTATAATTGGTGGCCTGTGTTGTTACTATAAGTTAGGCATAATACATGTGTATTGGCATCCTGTCAGCAACACTCTCATCTGTCAATCAATCAGCATAATATACCTAAACACCTGGATATCCATATAACACATGTCTAAAAATTTCCCAAGACAGTAAACTATTACTTTATTGCCCTGTGCAAAGACAGTTACAAATGAATACTCAGAGGTATGCTACTCAGATGCAGTTCCAGAATTAACTGTTCTTGTAGTGGAAATCTTCATTTCCTTTTTTACCTATGCAGACATCATTTTCAGAAATGTGCTCTTACAAAGTTGTAATTAAAGCGAAAACAGTGATCGGCAGCATTTCATGGGGAACCAACATGGCTCAGGATGTTCTGCCTCTAGAAGTTAGTCATTAGCCCTCTGCTTTAATCACCACATTAATTTGAGTCGCGCTCTGGGAAGAGTCCATCTTCTCAAGGCTAATTATTTATCATTGTTCTCCACTCCTAATATCAACTAATCTCTGCTCTAAAATCTGTCTCCTCTAGCTTTCCATGAGGTCATCTTATTCTTGTCTTAATGACCTCTATTTTACACTTATTTAATAACATATGAACATATTTGGTCATCCATCTGTTAAACGTGAAATCAATTCATTGTTAACAAGTGTCTCAACAAGAAAAGTACATAATCAAAGTATTTCTTTGAAATTTGAATCCCCCTGATGTAGTTTTACACCTAAGATACAAATCCCCCTGATGTAGTTTTACACCTAAGATACAAATATTAGTGATTAAAAACTGGAAGACTTGCCACTTTTGGCTCTAATTATCTATATAGAACAGTGAACAATACTGGTTTTGGTATAAACTAGTGTTAATATTCAAAAAAAATTCACTGGGAATCTTTAGGTCATCACTCTAACAACCTACACATCTCAGTCTCCACAATTTCATTCAATTACCCTTTACTGAGCTAATAATTCATGTTGGAATAAAGCATGGCCTGAGCTTGGCTATATTTTACCTTAGTTATAAGAAAACAAAGCTAACTCTTAGATATTACTAAAAATAGAGGCTTGTTAAGCATATTCTCCCTGATCTATATGTTCCTGTCACGTAGCTTCAGGGATGAGCACATGAAAACAACAGAAGCTGAGAACGTTATTGAGAGGGAGTTCTTCAGGCCTTTCAGCACACGTGCCAAAAGATGAAATGCCTTAATACAGCACATGTTCCTCATCTACATTTGACTGCAATTGCATTCTTTTCAGCTCCATTGATGGAAGATTTGTCCTCCTGGGATTTTAAGGCTTGTAGTACTTTTTAGTGCTATTATATGAGATCGCTGTGTTTCAACAAGACATACATTTCCCAGTGCATTTTAGCTGTTTAACTGACAAACTGGGAAACAGAGAAAGATTGGGATCATTACTGATGCTGCCTACAGGCATGCATCTCAGATTCAAGCTGAAGCAATTCCTCTCATTAAAAATCATTTTAAAAATGTTGGAAGTGTCTGTACTTCTTTGCTATTTCTATTATTATTTACTGCATGCTAAAGTTTCTCTTTTGCCTCATCTTTCGGGGCTACCTTTTTGTTTTACTCAGTTTTATAAAGTATTCTTGAACTGACAGTCAAAAATAAATCTTAAAAAAGAAACTATTCTAGATAACAACAGCAAAATCCCCCAAAACCAAGAGTCAGCTCAGTCTTCACTATCCAGCCCTGAGGTATATGGCAAGTCAAACAGCAAGGACATAAACATCCTAGCTGTATGAAGGCAGGTATCTTGGAATGGGCTAGTGTGGTAATGGAAATAAGGCAGAAGGAACTGTGAGAACAGCCTGTCAGCTTTTTGATGGAAGGTGCTAATAGAAAGATCAGTCTGCTGTAGGTGTTACAGGCTCTGGGAGCAATGGTTAATTATTAATTGTAATGGCAAACCATGGCATTTTAGGAGGTTTTAACCTTAGCAGTTTACCCTTATTGTCATCATTACTCAGGAGTCACGCTGAAACAGCGGTCCAAGGTGGGCTGTAGTGCTCCACAGCCCAAGACGAACACTCTCTGCTAATAAATAACAGTGAGAGCACTGGCTGGAAGCTCAAGTTCACTTCTGTGCTCTGCTGTAAACTTTCCAGACAATCTCAGACAAATCACTTGGTATTTTGTACCTGTCTTGTTCATATGGGATACTACTTCCTTAATACCCTGGAGAACGCTAGGTTTAAAATAAAGTAAAATGGACTCAGTATGAAATTAAGAGATTCTGTAAGGACAAAGCTTACGAAAATGAACTTTAAAATAATCATACACTATCTCCTCTCTGTTCACCCACCACCGCACCCTTCTTACTTTCTTTACTTTGATCCTTCTATATGGTAACTATTGGCCACATACTGTAAGGCAATTTCCTAATGTAGAATGGAGGACAGGGAGAGCCCAAGCTGTTCTCCTCATAGGAAACTTGCTGCAACTGATCTGTCTTGTGAGGAGTCCTTTTATTAGACATATGCTCATTGGGCTGTTTTTTTCTGCACAATCAGTGTTCCAGATGCTTAGCCAGCACTCACAGGTCTCTGTGGCCAGCAGGACTTGAGGAGGACAGAGGCAGATATGAGGGATCAGGTCTGCTGATCTAGAAAACTTGCAGGGAGATTTGGCTGCCTCCGTTGGATTCTATCGGAAGGCAATAACTTCACAAAAATGAGAAGCTGCTCTTAAGTAGGGTGATTAATTAACATTAATTATAATATTATTTTTTTCCAAAGTTGTTTTCATTTAAGATATTCTGTACTGGCCAAATAAAAGGAATGTTTTATTCTGCTTGTTTTTTTTGATAACGCAGTTTCTCCACAGTCTGAAGAACCTTGCCCTGACTAGGATAAAGTTATTTCATCCAACCTTAAATTAAAAGTGCACTGATAATTAGGCAGAAAGAGGTGGCATTTTAAGTCCTTGAAGACTGCAGTATTCCCACTGAATTTTGAAGTAACAATGTTTGTTAGCTTGTCTAAAAGCCCATTTGCTAGTTTACCTAGAGTTAATTTTCAGGGAGAATGGGGTTAGCTAGCTGGAATAAGAGAATGTAAGTCTTCTCCTTGTTTGTATGAGATATAAATCGGAAGTTTTAGGGGCAAACCCAGAGAATTCCATGAAAAGACTCCTGTTGATCTTGATACACCTTTTGGCCTGTAATGTTGTTACAGATATTGTTGTTACAATGTCACGGCTGGATTCCTCTAATACCCAGTCCAAATCCTATTAAAAGAGTCTTTGTGCTTGCTTTAGTAAGAGATATTTAGCCTAACAGAAATTGACTTCTTTATTTACAATATACATGAAACTACACAATAAAAAAAAATTTTCATAGCTATAACATGTATTATTATTTTGTTATTCTTCACTAAAGCAAATGGTTCTAGTTTTACTTCCATTTCCTGCACAATATATTCTTTTCTTACAGAATGTGCACACTCACAAATGTATTTGCTTTCTGAATAGCAAATGATTGTTATCCAGATGGAAATAGACATGTTATAATAAAAAAAGCATGTTCTGCTTTTAGCCTTACCAATTTATGGTTCAATAAACCAGAGGATTTCTTCTCTGAATTCGTATCTGAAGCTAATTTACAAAAATATGCTGTATATAATTAATACCCTTCTGGCATTCAGAATAGCAGGCAAGAATCAAACAAAATTTGAAGTGAATGTGAAAAATAACGAGGCAATTATCAAGCCTGGTTGCCAAGATTAATTGAGAACGACAAAAAATAATTAAAAAATAAAACATTTTAGCTGGAGATAGAACTAGATCATTTCTATTCATCAAATTCAAATCTTATGTAGCTTTAATTATTTCATCAAAGTTCCATCTACTTTTATTAGATCCAAATCTGATCCTTCTCCTTCGCTAATATGGTTTAAGTGTTAAACAAATGAAGATAAAATCCTTCCTTAGGACTGATTTTTCTAACATTACAAAAACCACCACCACCAACAACAACAAAAAAGTTATTTACCAAGTGGGTAGTCCCTTTAACTAATAATACCAAAATGACTGTTTGAAGTGACACCAAGGATGCATCTAATCCAACATCCTGTCTCCACCACTGATCAAAAAAGTAAACACATAGAGAAGAGTACAGGAATAAAACAATCACATAGCAGAGCCTCACAACCTCCTGTGATCTCAGCTCAGGCACTTCCTAAGCCAGAAATTGTGTTTAATAGCTCTTTGCAGAATTTCCTCTAATTTTAATCCTACTCACTTTTTGAAATGATAAAAATTTCAGCATCCACGCATCCTTGCAGCATGGAGTTTCACAACTTAACTAGGCACTGTGAAACTTTCCAAATTTCAGATGTATTTCATGGAAACTCTTTAGTTACAATAGAATTTATCTAAGCTTATGTTGTTCAGGCAACTATTTTTTGTGTGTTTTGGGGGGTTTTGAGGCAAAATAGTTGAGCCTAAATTTACAAGAAGGTTTTCTTATGCACATAAAGATAACAAATGTGCCTTTGTCATAGGATCCTTGTTGTGCTACTGTTTCTTATTTCTAATTCCCCACTTAGGAGCAAGTATATGCATCTGGTTTGTATCTTTAGTCTCTGTTACCCCTCCCCAAAATGCTCTATTCTTTCTGTTCTGTTCTGCATGCCATCTCCGGTTGCTATCTCTTTAAATGCAATAACATGGATCAAGTAGAGACTGGATGTAAAACAGGAATGAGTGAATAGACATTCAGGAGTTAGACTACAGAATGACAGTTTTGAAAGGAAGATAAGTGAGCATTTCCATTGGGGAACAATCTCATCACTCTTGGGATTTTTTTAAGTGTCACTCTGAGGGTATAAGGAAATCCAAGAATTCTTAACAGTGAAAACGTAGTTTTCCACTCCGGGAGACACAAACAGAACAAAACCCCACCTGCACAGTGGTTACTTTCTGCCCTCAGTGGGAGCTCAGGAGTTCAGTGAATCACAGTCTTTGAGCACACGAAAGCAGAGTCTGCGTTTTGGGACCACAGAGGCAGCTCATCACCTGCACTGCTGCATCTCTCTGTGGGAATTACTCTCTTTCATACACAGCAGACTGTTACATACAAGTTGCAGAGCGCTGATTCTCTTCAAAACAACCTCTGCCTTGTACAAGGCAAGAAGAAAAGTCTAACTGGCATAGGCAACACATTTCTTTTTGTAGCACCAATAACAGTATTCGGTATGGCTCCGTGTGCTCTCACTTTAGCTGAGAAGTGTTCTCTTAAGGTCGACGGAAAGCATAAGTTCAGTTTCCTGTTTTATCTCATCTAATTTGCCTGGAAAAATGTGGAAAACGAAATGGCATTAAGTTACGAAGCTGAGGTACTCAAGTTCTGAGTCCTTTCATTTCAGAAGTGTATTAATTTTGCTTTCAGATAAGTCCTTCTGCTCCTTGGAGTGTCACCGGATCAATCCGAAACTCACTAACCTCACTAAAGCAGGTGAAATTGTGAGAGACTCTTTTAGATCTGATTTAGATTGCCTTAGGTGTCACTTCCACACACAGCCTACAATTATTTGCCTGGCTTTGCCCGGTATTGAACACCTCATGGTCTGAATTTGCCCTACATAGTTAGGGGCACTCCACTCAGCTCAGGCCAAGCACCCCACTTAGCAATGTGGTTGCCCTCGGTTTGATGTGTAGTCAGCTGAGAGAAACATCATTTAGTGAGGGCCATTCTGCCCACCCAGGAGATGAAGAACCTCTGAGGGATATTTGTATCAAGTGATGCCTACAGTCCTCAGCTACGTATTTCAGCTGGGGTGGTAGTATAAGTAAGACTATGTTAACTGTTGCACATTTAAATATAGATATCCTTGAAGGCTTATGTTACCTGCCTACAAATGTCATGAATAAATACATTAAATCCTGCATTACAGCCCTAAGCATATTAAAATGCATTCTTTTTCTTTGTTTTTTTCTAGCTATTGTAGAGAAACATCATGAACACAGTAAGTAAAAAGTTGATAAAGAATACCGTTACTTTTGCTTTTAGGAGGGAGATATGATTTTAGGTTGCCAAAGTTTTAACAGTTAAAGATGAGATTCAGCAAGACAAGCTGGCTCACAGGAAATTTGGGCTTGTGAACCTGGTTTTTATTGACTCTATCTGGAATGCAGGACCCAGATGTGTTTCACAGGTCCCAGCATGCATGAAACCATTTTCCAGTTCCTTGCTTGGATAATACCTATCTTTGCCCTGTATTTCCATGGCCTGGCTCCCATTGGAAAGAATCAAGGGACACAGAGACAAGAAAGGGTATTCTTTGGTGAGGTCTCAGATCCAGACAATAGAGAAATATACCTCTTGGTATGCTGCAGACCTCACTTGCGACACAAATTGGACATAGCTGCTGTAAATCAGAATGAAACATATTTTCACATTTCCTCTGAAATTTCACTTGTTTTTCTATCTCATAATGCTATTCAGTGGATACATCACTATTTTTAAACAGCACAATATTGCATACAGTTTATATTTTAATACAATTTAATAATTGTTTAATTTTATCATATATATTCTATATATATTCTATATATATTCTATATATATATAATTTTATAATCTTTTTAGTGCTCCACAGTGTAGCTATAGGAGCAGTACATATTCCATAAAAGTGATTCCAGACTAACAGAGGATATGTATGTAATATACTGAACTTTCATTGTGTCTTCTATACCGAACAGTACTCCACTTCTGTTGCAATAAAATACTTCCACACTTTCTACATAAACATCAAGGAGGGATTTTCTTTATCAAAGATAAGTGATATTAATCAAAATAAGTAATAGAGTCTCTTAATTATTTTAGAAATTATGTGAAATTTATTAAAAAACACAGAATATAATCTTGCATTTTCTTAAAACACATGAAAAAGTTCAAAATTAATTTTTCTTTGACATTATTTTAAGTTTGGGAAAGAAAATGTTCTTTTAACCAAGCTCCTTTTTTTCAAAAATGACTTGTATCAAAAAGTTCTTCTCAAGTCGAATGCTAATATGTAATGCAAAGTCATCTCTTAAAATAATAATGAGAATTTTTTAAAGTCTTCTGAAGATTAAAAAGCCCTGTAACAGGGCTTCTTATTACCCTCTAACAGGGTTCTTCTTATTTGCAGAGCATGAACATGTTAAACATGAAAAAGCTGTTTCTCAAGCTAAGTCAGGTGCATTTCATAATTTAATTTCCAGTTACTCCAGGCTCCATTCAATAAGGATTTGTGTGATCTGTAAAATTGAGAGACTTTCTTGAGCTAAGCATTGTTTATTTTGTGTTGTGTCATTGGCTTTTTCGGAGTTGAGAGGGGAGGAAAAATGAGGGTGAAATTTAATTAAGAGGATTCAGCATTCACAGTTTTTCAGTTTCTGTGACTGTCTTTCTAACACTGATGATGTATGACTTTTAAAAGGGTCAGTGAAACTCAGTTTCCAGTGTGGGGAAGGGTATTATCTTTTGCCTGTCTGTAAATCAAAGGCAAGTATCTGGAATCACCCCATCACAGCCTTTTCTGTAACCAATCAGGTGTTACATGAAGTGACTCTGGTCCCCAAAAGTGAGAGGATATAACCCCACTGCGTTATAAATGTAGATGCATAGCCTGAACAGAGCCAGCCTAGAGTTTGTGTCTCAAAAGAACAGGAGCAGAGCAATTTTAAAAATTCTTGGCTTGACTCTGGACTCAGATAAGCTGTAAGTAATATCCAGCTACAAGTGGCTGCAATGAGTCAAATTGGACCCCCTTCAAATCAAGGTCTTGTGCCTCATCACGAGCCATTGGCACATGGCTTCATGAGGAGTTGGCCTGATGTGAAAAAATGAGGCTAAGAGGATACTTTCATAGAAACTCAGCTGAAAACTCAGCTCTGAGTGGTCTTGTTGGGTGCAGTGGGTGCTGTGTTCCATTGACCTTTGTTGACAATGCTGCTGCTTGCAAAAGACCAAGCTTTAAATAAAAATGAAGTATTCATGAATAAGTGATTAGATGAACTGCTTAGAAGCCTACTTTTTCAGTAGAAGACAGCCTTTTTTCCATCATGCTTTTTTTCCTGAATTATTTTTCTGAAGGATAAGAATTTTTCCTATGCATTTATTATTTTTCTTATACACTTTTCTAGCAGAATATTCCGCTTTCAAGCTGGGTATTTCATAGACATCTTGAGGTTTCCTATCAGATTTCGCTATCTTGAATAGCTGAATTAGTGAAGTTGCATTGCTGTTTCTAAGCCACCATGAAAAAGAAAGCAATGTTCCTCACTCCAGTCTTCAAAGACACAGAGGCCAGGCTTTTTTTTTTTTTTTTTTTTTTTTTCTCATTGACCACTTTCTATATATTAACTGCTAATGAGGACTTTGGGCTACATTTGGAGAAGCTTGTGCAGAGATGCAGAAGCTATATTTGGCTCCTCCCCGTGGTCCCTCAGAGAATTTATCCCAAGCCTAAATGACGAGGAGAGGAGGAGAGACTGGAGCCCCCCATGTCAGCCATCCCCCGGGCTGTGATTTCTGACATGGAGAAGATTGCTGCCACCTTCCACTTTGCTTTCCAGTCTCCCCCTGTGACTGGATATTTATCCCCAGGTGCTCCGCCAGGGTCACTCACCCTCCAAGCACAGCAAAATGAGCACTAGCTATGTGACTGGCCAGATCTCACTCAGATACCAGTGTATAAGTAAATCCCCATGGCAAGGAGTTTGCAAACATTAGGGCATCCTACCACAATGCAAGTACATCAGAGTGAGGAGGAGCTTGCATAGCCATGCTATAGTATGGTATACTCCAGATTAGAGCCCTTGGAATTTAAATGCTTCAAATAAAAAATAAATTTAAAAAAATAAAAAATAAAGACTAGCTAAATTTCCTTTACTATATGAGATCTTTTCTCCAGCAATTACTGGTTGTTTTGGAAAGCAGTGGCTATTTTCAGTTTCATCTGATGACTGGAAGTGTTAATTTGCAAGCATTGGTGGTAATAGTTTTGTGTGCTGTGTGCCGACGAATGCTCTTGAGTTAGCAGACTGAATTATAAAACCCTCATTCTGCACAAAGCAGTGGCCTCCTTTTTCACCTTGATTCACAGGAGCTTCCAACTATTATTCCTATACTTCCTGCCATCAGATTAAGAATTGTCACTTGAGTGAGAAGATAGAGAATTTTGGAAAATATATTGATCCTATAGAGAAATTTTTTAATTAATGAGGGTTTTGTGTGTATGTTTGTGAGCAGGTAAAGCAAGAGAATTAATTCCTGATGTAATGCTTCTGAAACACAGAGAGATCTGTTTGCAGCTTTATTTTTTCTATTTAAATTAGATACATCACAGCAAAAATGAATATTAATGCTTGGAGTGCTGCAAAGCTAGAGCTCTGCAGAGGAAAGAAATTCCAATGAAATATTTCAGGACTTTATACTTTGATCTTGTTGAAAATCAGAACAAAGTCTGAAATTTTCAGAAATATTCACAAAAAAAGAATTTGGATTTTGTGTAGTTTTTTGGACTCATAAATATTTCATTTTTTGAGAAACTTCTCATGATATGATAAATATAAATAGTAAATGAGAAAATAGTCATTATAAAATGAAAAATTGAATTTTTTTTTCTGTTGTTGCCATAATACTTGGTTTGGGCAGTATCAAAATTTTTTGACTGCTTCTCTTCATACGGAAGTTCTGGTGAACTGAAATGATTTTGTGAAGCTGCCTGATCTCTTGAAATGTGTTTTGCGGTAGAGAGTGTTATCTTTAGGTTTTGCTAATCTGTTCCTTTAGGTCCCCTTTTGGTTACAACCAATGCTTAGAAACGCAGAGAAAAAGCTATACGGTCACCTCCTGGAGATCTGTCAGGGAAAGAGAAGTGGCAGTCTTCAGAGTGTTCTCCACTGGAAGCAACAGATCAGTAGTTGCTGTTCAGTTAGGCTGGAGAATAGGTAGGTGGACAAATACCAAAGAATTACTGCATCTATTTCCAGATGGATGCAAGTCCACAGCCCTGTCCAAGAGATGCTCCACCATAGTCAAAAGATGAGCTAACTACAAATCTTCAGAAATGAATTCTGTTTGAAAAGGAAGTCCCAGCCGTTCTTTTTAATGGACCAGAAGTGCAATTCACTCTTAGACTCATATGATACACTTATACCGTAATCATTGATAAAAATTGCAAGCAGAAAAAAAGCAAGCTTTTTTTCCTTATATATCAATAGATGGAAAACTTAAAGTCCACATCTAAACCAATGAAATACACTGGCAGTATGTTAAAGCTTGTCTAAGAGCACAAAGAGGATATTTTATCTGAACAGGCTGCTTCTTCAAACTGCTGGTTGCGCTATAACAACATTTCTAGTTTCACAGACAGCCATGAAATGGAGATGAGAGTTTTTAATGCACTGCTCTCATAAGGAACTGAAAATAACAATAGCTTAGTAAGGGGAATAAAAGCCCTAAACTTAATTCAGGTGAAGAGAAATTAAATCACGACCTACCAGATGACAACCAAAAAGCATAGCAATTCAAGGCTATATTTTATTTCCAAAGAAAAGAAGAGATCAATAGCAATGGAGCTTTTTTCCTCCCTGTATTTTCCACCATTAATACTGATTTCCTTTCAGAAACAAACCGGAAAAAAAAAACAGAATTTTTTTATGCTTCATGTCCATGCTTGCACTCTTGCTTTGCCATATGTAGCCATGTTATGGATGAGAAACGGACTGTGCAGCAACGAGGCTGCTTCTCTGTCAAGTGAGGCATGATAAATGTCTTTTTAGGCCTCTTTGGCATTTTTATACCTCTGGGGATCTCAGTGGGTAAGTTAAAAAAGAAAAAGACACCGAACCCGCTCTCTGCCCTCACCAAGAAGTTCTTTGGAAGTTACAAGCTAAATTTGAAGGAAATGCCACATATGTTGAGACCACTCAATAATATCTTTCTAAATACACTACTATCCACATATTTAGTCAGAGTGCAAATTAGAGTTAAGGATCCAAATCTGGACACTTGAGTTTCAGAGCAGTAGCACCCACAAAAAAAGCAGCGGTTCTTGAGGTTTACCCTTTGAGTGTGTGTAGGCGAACAGGCAAACTGGGCATCTGCTAACATGCACATGGTTCTAGCCACTCATCCAGTTCCCAGTGCCTCTCTCCGTTATCTCATTTAAAAACATCTGTGGCTTCCAGGCTGGAAACGTAGCTCATATGCAGGAGCCAAGCAGCTTATTTTGTGCATGCTCAGGCAGAATAGCCAGGAGGGTTTCTAGCGAGCTCGTGCTCAGATGAGTCGGGTGGCTTCAGGGGACAAGCCATCCCTACCCAACCTGACCTCCACCCTGCCGGTGTCACTTTGAATCTGATGCCCAGCAGAAGTCTTGGGAAAAAGGCAATGGGCCACAGGCATGTAACTATGAACTGCCTCCACCAGTGAGAGGAAGGGGAAATATATGCTGAATGTGCTTTGAGCTCATGTAAAAAGAAAAACGATGATGTATGTGAATCTTGAAAGGTGGGGGGAGTTTTGAGCTCCGTTAAGGGAAAAAAGGAAATAAGAGAAGAGCCATGAAAAGATCAAGAAGGGGGGGAGTTTAAGTCAACCAAACTGGGCAGAGTGGAGGTCTGGAAGAAAACTTCGTAGTTCCGACCTGCCCTTGCCATTGGGCATTTAAGAGATGCCACACATTCAGAAAGCATAGTCCTGCCTGTACTCTGCCTGAAGCTGAATCCACTTGCCTGCTCAGGGGCAAAAGAAGCTGTTCAGGCCTGGTGGCTGCCACTGGCATAGAGCCACATCGCCTGAGCTAGGCCACAGGCAGCTCAAGAGCATGTGCATTTAGGTAGCTTTTCTCATGAGATTAGCACATGCTTAGGGCTTCTCTAAGGTTTTGTGACTGATATCCAGCTGGTTTTAAGTGAGCGTGCCCAGCAGCATGTGGTATAAACAGGCTTTCAGGCTGGCACTGGGATATGTCTTTCTGCTTGCGGGTCTCCATACCTTTCTACTCTTGAGAGAGGAGACACACAAAGATATGTCTGTACATATTTGTGACTAGGCACAAGTTCTAGGCAGAAGTTCTCAGTATTTTATATATATATATATTTATGTATGTGTGTGTACATATATACATATATATATACACTTACATACCAAACTGTTGAATTTAGGCACTTAGCATGGTGATGTCTACAAAGTTATAATAACTGGATTATTAGAAACACAGTTTCTGCCTGAGTGGCTACCTGAAAGACACTACCAAGTATGTGGCCATTTTCTGGGGGCTAAGACATGAGGCACAGTAATTTGTTCTTTCATGGAATATGAGCTCACCATGCAGTCAGAATTTAAAATGTCTATGTGTCATTTCTACAGTGCTGTGATTAAATACTGTTGCTAAAAGAATACATTTTTTTTTTCTCTGTGGACTGTATATAAAATACCTTATTTTTAGAAACATTTTTCCAGTTACATGCACCTATGCTAACACAGTAAGAATTTCTAATTTTAATGTTGCTTTCACAATACAGACGAGAAAACTAAGCAACAAAAGACAGCTCCCACAGAGAAATCAGGTAGGAACAAGTCGTTCTTCCTTAGTTTATGGGGGTGTTAAATACTATTTAGAACCTCTCTATTTTAGTACATTTGAATTGCAGTTATTTTTCAGAGTATTTTGAAATGTGACTGATAACACTTTCTTAGAGCAAAGCCAGCAATGTTGCAACTGATGCAGTTCTGAACACATCCTTTCTGATGAAAAAGCCAGGTTAGGATGTTTAAGGTCTGGGCTACTTGTTTCCACCTCTGTGTCAGAGCTGGGGTAGTAAAGGGAGGTGGAGGTGTAAATTAGATGTCTGAAATGATCCCAAATACCTTTTTAAGGCATTGCTTTTTTTTTCTTTCTTTAAACTCAGATTTTTCCAGCAACTGAATTTACAGCACACGCCTGCAAGTAATTCCTGTGTCACAACACAGGGAGCAGTGCACAACAAGAGAGTGAGGCAGGAGGATGAACCAGTTGGGTCTGGGACTTGGTTAGATCTTAAACTGGCTTTCTCATGGGTCGAGAGTCTTTGGATATTTGGGTCCCTTCTATGATTTAGACCAAGTAGGTTTTGTAATAATAATGCAGACAGAAAAGATTCAAGTAACACTGATTATCATAGAAGCCCTGCAGAGACATCTCAGGGGTTACAACATTCTCATCATCATTGACTGTCTGCAGCCATTTTGAAGGCTTCCTTTAGATATCAACCTCTTGATTTCTACTGAAGCCTGGATCCAAACATAAAATGAAAGATTGCCAAATCATAGACAATGATGCCAGATCAACAGATTATAATATGATTTCATGATGATGATGAAAATTTTTATAAAATAAAGTGCTGTTTTGTCTTGAACTGAATTGTGCTGTTTGCCACCTCATTTCTATTTTTATGTGGTATGTGGTTTTCCTTCTCCTGAGTACTGTAATAGTTGCTGTACAGAATAGTATTGTGCTGTCTCTAGCTGTGACCGCTCAAAGAAAGTTATGAGCATCCATATTATTTGTGGGTTTATATTATTTTCTATAAGAACTGATATGATATTATTTTACTATGAAGTGTTGTTATATAGCAATCTATCCATATATCCGCTAAAAATAATGTTTGGCATTTTTTAATCTAATCGTAAGCTGCTGTAGGTTGCTCAAAACCATATAAATTATGCTTATGTTAATTGAGCTGGAAAAGTTACTGCAAAATACTTCAATAAATTTCTCATTAGAGTGTTTAATGAGTTAGCAATTAGTAATAGGCAAACAAGTCTGGGGAAGGAAGAAATGACATTTTTGAATCTACAGGTTTTTCACAACTAAATTCACTTTTTTTTTAAGTTCAGGTAAGTTTCATTTTTAGTTTTTGAAGAAAATCAGAAGTCTCAAACTATCGCAAATGTTGTTATCGTGCATATATATTCTCAGTGAATGGAAACAAAACTGCCAGAAAACTCATGACTTGGCCATTTTTTCTAAGATTTATTTGACTCTGGTGCTTCAGATAGGTTGACCAGTCTTTTTCATGTTTATTGGATCCAAGCTGAAAATGCAGTATTTCAGGTTGGCCAACCATAAGCTGCTACAAAAGTAACTTGTAAGCTTTCAAATTGGTACCTACTGAGTTTGAAACAGGCAACTTGAAGCAGAGGGTAAGTCATCCCATCTTCCTTTAACAAACATTTTATAATGATATGAATTATCTTCTGGAACTGTTTAACTACTCTCCTTTGATTAAAAGGAATTGTCCATAATAAGCTTAGAGTTAGACCAGACTACTCTCAATGTTGCAAGTCGGTTGAATCACACCCGGAAATTCCAATCAACTATTGACTGAAATTTCTTCTCGTTCACACTGTTGCATTAATGTCTGAAATGCCAAGATGCTTCATTATTTCAGTGGGGACAGGTAGCTAGGGGGACTTGCAACAGTCTAAACATCTTAAGGTCTATCTGCATTTTAGGATCCTGAGTGCTATGTGTCTTTACATGGGTGAGGGAAGCTTAAAAAAAAGTAAGAGTTGACTACCACAAAAATATCGGAATCTTAAAAAGTTTAGAATCTGCTTTCTCTTTATATCTACATATTACAATTTACCTTCTTTTGTCTCCTGTAGTCCAGTCAAAGCCAGCAAGTACGTGGTACCTACCTTGATCAGAAAATTCCTGGGATATGTGTGGCTTTTCTGATTTTAACATATGGCACCTCTCCCATAGTAACTTGTAATTTTGCTGAAAGCTATAACATCTTTACCCCACGACTTCCATTATTTTTATTTAACATACTGTATGTCATTGGCCTTTAATAGTCCATTCCATTTGCCATAACCAATTGCTTTAATACAGGAGTCAACTTACTCTATGCTTCCCATATCACAAATTTCAACAAAAAAATTAACACAGGAGTGACAAGCTTTTAAAAAAATTGCTTTTAACAATCAGTTGAGTTGAATGAATACTTCTGCTGAATTAAAAAGAGAAAAAGAAAGAGCAATCACTGCATCATATCGTATTTTAATATAACTGTGTCTAGAATTTTTCTCAGTTAGGAAGGACTGGAGAAAGAGTTCACACATTGACTTACCATGCAGCCTGTTTTTTAGCTTTCTATAACCTTCATAGCATCAGCATGCAAAGATAAATTATAAATGTAAAAGATATGTTCAGTTGTGACCCCAAATACTCCCACCCACAAGAAAAGCCTAGATGTGGGAAAAAAATTTTCTTCAGAGACATAAGTTTCAATTCACCCTTTATAAAACTCTTTCCCATTTGAAATTCCTCATCTTGTCTTCATCTCAACATTTTCTGGAATATATCTTCCTCTGGAATCAGTTGCTGGGAGTTCAAAAATACATTTAAATGGCAGAAGCACTGAGGCACATTGCCCTTTTTTCAAGGCTTGCTCATGTTATGAACATTTTCCACTTTGCAGCCCACCTTTGCATTCTTGTTGCTCAAAAAGAAACAGGTGCACAGATTTTTTAACTGTGGGCAGCATGACCTGGAAAAAAGGCCAGCAGAGCTGTCCATTAATTGCTCAGCTCTAAAATTTGCTGTGGTCCCTATTTGCATGCATTTGGCCTAGCTGCAACTATGCTATAAGATCTGTGGGTTTTTCTCATTTTCTTTTAAGCAGCTGCAATTTTGCTATAAATTATGCAGTGCTAGACCCTTGTTTTTAACATGAAGCTTCTTTGTCCTTTCCAACAACCTAACATAAATTGTCATTATTTCCAGTAAAAATTATGAAATAGAAAGGTTCACTGTCTATAAAACAGTGCTAAGTCTCTGATTTTCCACAGTGATATATAATTAATTCATACGGAATAGGATGTGTTCAAGGCTTTGGGAATTGAGCTCAAGTATCTCTGATTCAACAACATAAAGGTCGAGTGAATGGTTGCTGAGTTTCCTCTCCACTCTCCTTTCAAAGATGAAGAGTGGATATAAATCATGTTTTAGAAATTGAGGGGAGTGCCTATTAACTGACTTTTTCCTTAAGGTACATGCATAACTCTTAGTAACATTAATATTAGTTATATATGTAGAGCAATGTGCAGTACTACTGAACTTCATTGTTTTGTGACAGATCCCTTTGTGAATAATCTTTCAGTAATTAGTCTTTTGGCTTTCTTCCAAAATAACAGCATGAAACAATAGAAAACAAATGTTTATTCCTGAAAAATATATGTGCAATCCTCTTAGTTAAAGAAAAAGCATACAAAACACACTTTAGAAACATGATGGAAATTTTGTGATGCTGTTTCTTTTTTCTAGAGCATGAAGCTGTCAAACATGAAAAAGGTGTTCCACCAACAAAACCAGGTAGACATCCAGAATTTTTTGCATTTATTACATTTGAAACTGTTATTTAAAGAAATAGTAAAATACACTTGCATATGACTAATGTCAAAGGGAACAAGAGCAGGGCACTGTGAACTGTTTTGCAGTATAGGATGGCCCTGACATGTCATACCATAGCTAATGTAGTGCAGTATGTATTTGTAATGCCTTTTGTCATTTTCTGAAGATATATATCAGAGGTCAAATTCCTGCTTCTGTAATTCTACTGGCATCAGAGGAGATACTCCAGCAAAGAATTAAAACTATTATCTGAAGGTGTTTGTTCTAAATGGCTTTATTTTACTAATTACTTTTGGATATCTGCCACTTATTTGGACCTTCACAGTCTTCTTGCGTGAGTCAACTTGTCAGGACCAGCAATAGTTTATTTTTCCTCCAAGCATTTTATATATGCTACACTAGTCAAATCATGACCTGGTATTATCCATAGTTAATGAAAAATGTTTCTGCATATTGTAATTCTTATACGATCTCTCTGGTACAAGATAGTAAATTACTGCAGCTAAAGAAAGCAGCACAGTTCAGTTTCGCTGTGTGGCAATCACCTTGGGTTTAAAAAAATAGTCTTCTCCAGGCTTCTCAGTGAAAGGAAATACATGGAGAATTTAATTTCTGATTATTAATATTATTCATCCTTAATTCTGGTAAAACACATTTCATTGTAGATCCAAACATCCCTATTATTATTATTATCCATCATTATACTCTTATTAATTACAATAAATTTACTAAAAATTATGTTTAGATATTCAGTAAATACACAGAAGAACAAGTAAAGCTATTCTTCATTGTAAAAATATTATGCTGCACCTGACTGTTCTGAGCATTTTTCTATCCTCTTTTTACTTCCCAGCCAAATCAAAACCAACTGCAAGTAGGTGTCATGTCATGTTGCCTATGGAATATAAACTTGCTTTTCAGATGCATGGTGTCTTAGTTTGTATTTTTGTAATTTTGTCATGCTAGATAATGCTATTTTCTTGCTTATACTACAGGTATTCTTACACTGTGTTCAGTCTTCTTAAAAACAATTGAGCACACCGAAAATAAGCACATTTATAATTTAGTAATGTGAAGCTGCAACAAAGTTCATTTGCAATTTTTACTTTTTATAAAATTAAATCGTGCTAGTAGCATGACTGATGCTAGGGTGATTTTAGATGAGTGTAGACACATTGTTTATCATTATGTGAATTCATCTTTTATTAAAAGTAAGAAAATGGCATGTAGCATAAACTGAATTAGACAACCTTTTTATAATTTCATTAATGTTTGTTTCAAAATGCCTGTTTTTACTTTAATAAAATACAGATTTAAATTAAAGAGGAGAATGGAGTATCTCCATTTTAGATGAGTTTTAAGGAGAATTTGAGGGGAATTTCTTGAAAAACAAAGACTTCCACCAAAGTCCATTAGATAATGTCCTTATTAAGGACAATCAGACTTTTTAATGGGTAAAGAAAGACTGAGATCCATGCTTATTGTGGCAAGAAAATACAGGATGCATACTTCAAATTATGATCAGACAATAATAATAGGTTCCATGAAGGACAGTGTTTACATTGCATGCTTTGAATTGTGAAAACATTGAAATATGGATCTTTCCAGACAGATTAGCTGCAGTCTCTCTGAGACAGGATCTTTCTTTTCATTAAATATCTGTACAATTCCTGGCACAGCAAGACCAGATCTTCTTGTGTTATTCTGATACAGAGTATTCTATGGGTAAAGAGGACCTACAACCAGGGCCAAGCCATATAAGGCACAGACCCCTTCCCACCCCAAGTGAGAAAGCAACAATGGCATGTCTGCCCGAGGGCCCACTGAAAAATTCCCACTCTTGTTACAAGTCAGAAAAATTGGATTTCAACAGCATTTTGGGAAGAGATCACTTTTTCTTGGGGAAAAAGGCATCATTATAAACAGTTTATAACCAGCTTGTCAGTTTGTGAAAGGAAACTGGAAAAAGACATGTTGCCATGAGGAATCAAACCATAATGTTTTGGTTCTTTATGACCACTGAGCCATTATCTCCTTTGGATGCCACAGCACCTCCCAGGCTTTGTAGCCTGAGGACCTTGTGGGTCATTTCTCTCTTTCCCCCTTGGCAGCAATATGTCCTGCTCTGTAGGCAGTGACGCCAACAATACTCCACAGCTGCTTATCCACAGAGAGCATGGGTATTCACACCAGCTTCATGTTATGCTGTTGAGGCCTGATTTAAGAGGACTGTCTCTTCTAGTTAGTCTTCTCTTTTGAGTTATTTCCACCCAGCACACACATCGAAACCAGCGTTGGAAGATACCTGGAGGCACGGCGAGCTTGTTCCATTAAGCTTCCTAATTTAGTCTTCAGTGTTAGGTGCTTAAAGTCAGACAGGATGAATACCCACCCTTAAACATCTGACAGAACACAACATGTCCTGAATCGTAGCTCCAAGAGGAAATGGGGAAAATGAAGCATCTGAAGTATGCCCCTCTGAAGGGTCTTCTGCAATCTTGAATGGCAGTGTTCAGTTTTCAAGTCGCCATTGCAAAATTATTATGTGCTGTGGAAGCTGTTGGTAGTTTTATGTCCATTTTTGTCATGTCTATATCTTATGCAAATTTTCCTCTATTTGATTCCACTATTCAAATTTGTTCAATCGTGTAGTCACTGGATCCATTTACTAACATTTTATGTCTTCTCTGCTGAACTGTTTATCTGAGAGACCCACCAATGCACTTTCCTGTAATACAGAACCATCAGACTTAAGTGAATAATTCCTCAGGCTTTCTATAATAAGGATCATTTTAAGCAAAAATCACTGTCTACAGTGCTTTTATATCAAGAGCTATATTACCCATACATATAGTGAATATAAAAGTGAAGATAGTGAAGATATTTTCCCTTGCCCTTTGCAGAGGGATATTTGTACCACTTTCTTGAACCTATATCCTGCTGTTTGAAATGGTAATAAAGGCTAACGGTGCCTTTAGGAAAAAAAAAAAGAGGAAAAAAAGGGAAAAACAGTATTGAGTAGCATTATAATCATATACAAAAGTACTTCTGTTTACACTGTCTATTCTGAGCTAGCCATCCTTGAATAGATCTACTTCAAGGTTTTAAGGATCAGAGGTATTCTTTTTTCCACTAAAAGAACACTTAGTTGGATCACTGTCATCTATTTCTAGAGCTCTATATAGTTTTGCTTCATATATTTCTCAACCAGGTGCACCGTATGGTCGGCAAACATACAGATAGCTATCATGTAAATCTGCAAAAGCTGTAGCCATGGACACAAATTACTCATTGGCCTTGAAATTCAGGCAATCATAAAATCAATTAGTAAACTACCCTATTTCCATTATTTCTGTTTTAGCAAGCATGAGGTTCTTTCACAGCAATTGATCCTATATCAAATTTGAAGCTTTAATGAAACTCAGAACGTACTCCCTGAATACTGATTAAAGACTCTCAAATTATGAGAGGTTACCTTTAATGGAGGACAAAACTGGTGGCATTTCTTGCTCATATAAGACGTAACACTGAATTATATGCAGTGTTTTGCAACAGCGCAAAGAATACGTGGACTGATATTTTCAAAAAATTCAGCACTGGCCAAACTCTGTTCCTGTGTAGTTCTATAACAAAAGGCATGATAGGGGTAAAGTGTCTCCCAGTGCCCTGCGAGAAAGTGAGAGCTTGTTGATGCGGTGGGAGGAGAAAATGTGCCTTACGCTGGATATGCCAGAGGCTCAAACTAACTACCTTTCAGTTCAACAGTCTTCCAGCATCTTGCTGTCTAAGGGAACCTTTTGTCCCAGGTTAGAGTATATGCATGCCTAGGCTATGTAAATACAGAGATAGGTCCTTAAAATGGGATCCATAGAAGCCAAACAGTAAGCATTAGAAAATGCAGAGAAAAATGGACCAGTCTAAGATCCTCAGATTCAGGCAATCGCTCAGCTAAAGAGTCAGAGGACAAACCCCTTTCTTAGATTTGGTGCCTCAGACAAATCTTTTTTTTTCTTGCAAAAATGAGAAGAGGTAATAATCCATGGGTCAGGATGTTGTAATGTATCAGCTTTCAGTAACTATGAGCATGATCATGAGTAGGAATGTAAGTATTAAAGGAATTAACCATGTCAGTATTAAATAGCAGCAAAACTGTTCTTCACTGAGCATGTCTGAGCCCTGACATTTATGAGCCCCTTATGAAACAAATCCTGAATGAAAGTTTTCTGGGATGCATTAGCAAAACTTATGCTTAACTGCAGTGTCAGGCATCCTGGTGAAAAAATACTGCCTGAAAGATGTTCATCTTGGTGAAAGCTCCCATTAGCTGTAGGACCTCATATTCACCTGAAGCCAAAACTCTGCAGGAAATAAATACAGAAATAATTCAGTCAGAGGAGACCCTGAAATGTTTTGTGAACATGTTCATTTTTTATCCATCTCTAGAATATCTCTCTTTTTATCATTCTCTAGGTTCAAGAAATAAAGTTTTTGTCTGGCTAGTGAGGTTTTTCTCTTTCCTTAAAATAGAGCGAATAAAACTGGGACTAATGAAGTAGTGAGGAGTAAAAAATTCTTGAATCCCAAATAACATTTTAATTCATTTGTTTTATTTCAAGAGAGTAATGATCATTTCTATCTGGGAATTTCTAGCCCATAATGTTGATCTGTTGTGATTAATTATTATGGGTACAATAATCTCACAAGGAGATATGCTTCTTTTTGTGCTAGGTGCTGTATAAACATTTAATCAGGATTTTTCCAGCTCTTAAGAGCTTTTACACTAAAAAGGCAAGGCAGACTGATGATACAGCAGAAAGTTATACAGAGGTGAATGGCAGCTATTCAAGGTTAGTGTCAGAGCCTTTGGTTGGGATGTATGGATTATAAGAAAACAGAGATAAAAATTAAATTTGAATACACTTTTTGGAAAAGAGAATGCCTATAACCTTGAATGCTTGTCTGAAAAGATCTCTATTCAAATGTTCGCTTGTCTGAAAGCTTTGACTGATACAGTGGTTGCTTTTGGAGGGACCGCACGTGTTGGATTATAGTACTTCAAAGAGTGGGACTCTTAGCTCTCACTGTGAAATTCTGTGTACGTGTCCATTGTAAAGACCCATTTCTTTGCCAATTAATATTCTGCAGAAAAGCTGCAGATGAAAGAGATCTATTAAGCTGTTACTTTCCAAGAAAAAGCATAGTACTAAGCCTATTTTTAGAACTAATCCTTTCCTTTTCCTTCCTTCTTCATTTCTGATTATTTTTGTGAAGAGCCAGCAGCTGAAATCCCAACAGCAGGTAAATATTACATTTCTCTGACCTGTCTTATGGAAAGAATTAATGAACATACCAAGCTTGATGAATTATATGATGTACTAAACCACTAGTGGTGTAAATCAACATTGCTTAGCTGACAGCATTGCAGCTACACAGTGCTGTACTAGTCAAAGTCTATTCTGATCAGCTGGTTATTTTATATTCACTATTCATCTTCTGTAGCATGTTTTGGGGTGAGCTAAACATAGGTGATTAGCACTGAGCAAGCTAGTGTTAGTCAGATAACACATTCACCAGAAGACATTGAATGAATCATTATTACAGCTGGTTGGATCATATTGAGTGAAAATGAACAATTCTAAGGCAATCTGCCAGATTTCTGCTGTACTCAACAGGAGATACTGAAATGGGCTCAGATGCCTGAAGCAATCCACCTTATTTAATTTCAGTCTGCCTAGCTGAATGGAGTCACAGACCAACTGTCCATGTTTGGGGCGGGGAGGGGTAGGGAAAAAGATGCCAAGAAGGAGAATACACGTGCTCTAAATTCATATACATTAAAAAAATAAAATAAATAAATCATAATCTACCGCTGCAAGTCATAAGAATAGCCATATTTAGTAGATCTAAAGGTCCATCTGGCTTCATATCCTGAAGGATTTTGTGTGTTTTGGAGTGTTTTGGTTTGTTTTTTTTGTTTTGTTTTGGTTTGGGTTTTTTTGTTTTTGACAGTAGAGACCACTCATGGAAAGACAGTAAGAAGCCAGCAAAAGGCAGCATGATCCTTCCCCTGATGCTGCTTCTACCTTCTGGCAACCATTAGTTAGGGAATTCTGGCAGTAGTTTTCCACCTGAAGTCTCTATCAGGAGTTTCCAAACTGTTCCACAACCAGTGATATTCTGAACATTTCCAAAGACTATTCTGAGAGCCCAGAACAGCTACTGCCACTGACAGTAGCCAGCCACTATTTAATTCTAGGTCCATGGTATATATGCCATAAGACAGCTTTATCCCAGTTATAATTCCAGGTAAATAACTAGGGAGATCAGCATGTGCTTGTTGTAAAAGTCCTGTATATCTTATACCTGTCTTTTAATGTTGTTTCCTTGCATATCTTTCTAGCCCAGAAAAAAACAAAGACAGCTAAGGAAAAACATGGTAAGAAGTTACTGTGTACATATGTACGTAGAACATCACAATGAAAATAACATCAGATTACAATTTTACATGCATATTCCTTTGAAACAACCCCTGAAAGATTTTTGTTAATATTCATATAATTTTACTTGAAGAGTCTAGGAAATAATCTCAAAATTTAGTCAATTTACTAAACTCGAACCTTTCTTCACTTTTCTTTTTCCTGTCTAGAAAAAACAGTTGAGAAGAAACATCAGAAAAATGAGAAAAACAAAGGTAATAAAGGGATGAAAAGCTCTGCAAACAGCAATGAAAATGCAAATATTAGTTTATTCCAGGGGATTGGAATGAGGAGCTTTGTTAGTCTTTCTAAATGCATGCAAGCAAGGCAAACAATGCAATTGTACAAAAATCCCTCGTAATTGAAAGTCCGATGGCTGCTCTGCGTGTGGATATCAAGGTTTACACCAAGGCATCCAGTCTGGCCACAGCAGTGTCCTGCCTGTGACCTTCCCCAGCTGCTACATCGTTAGTCCCAGGCACTCCATCTACAGATGAGTGGATTTAGGAGTTCCTGCTTAGTCTGCCATTATGCTTCCTAGTGAGACGGGGCAAAGTTCATTTCCGTAGCTGATGTGATGTTTTAGATGACTGACTTCATATCGTAGAATACTATATTGATAATGAGAAGTGCTTTTTATGTGCAGGATGTACTTCATGGTCACCTGACTAAACTGTTGGACATAGCACTGCCTTAAGTGTTTTCCATATAGTAATATACAGCTAGAGAAATAGTTTCTGCTATACCTATAAAGTTAATTAGTAGCAATAAGCTACACTAATTAAGTAAGTCAGTCGTCTAAGAGATAAAGGTCATCTCTACATTGTTTAAAGACAATGCATTTTTCACAGAAGTGCAGATTTGGAGCCAGATCTGCACAAGTTAGTCCTTAAAAGTACCTAGGTGCGATGTATGTTGAATACTTTTTGTATACAACTTGCATATACCATTTGCATACAGACTTCGTATATTGAACTACTGGAATTTTAAAAAACAGCAGTTAGTTAATCATACTGGTTCAGATTTGCTAAACTCATGTCTAGAAGAATGGTTTTCTTCTATGTTTTTTTCTCAACATAAATTTTCTGTGTTTAAATAGTTTAATATGAGAGTCACATTTAAAAAACAGTCTGGCTCACACAGATTCTTATCTGTTAGTTGACTCCAACCCTAACATTTTTTTAGTGAAATTTAAATTTTTTGTCCTGTAACTGAAGACTAATTTATCATCTTTCTTCTATTCTTTAGGAGTCTCGCCAGTAAAAGAAGCTCCACGACATCACAACCTGACAACAGGTAAATGATTTTTCTTTTGTAAGGGAGGTCACACTTGCAGACGAGAGGCAAGGCAAGTGAATCGAATCCATAAATGTTGCTTCTGTGGAGAATGATGAGCTCAAATTGTATTGCTTTATCACCTTCCTAAAGTTTTAAACATCTATTCAGCCAATTACTTTATAAACCAAGTGGCCTGTCATGAATTTGGCAGTGCATTTTCTCAAAAAACCATATGCCTCTTTTATAAAAACCAAATAAAGAGAAGCATGTCCAATTTATTTTTTCACATGAATAAATATCGACCCAGGAAAAAAAAGGGTAAAGAATGGTAGAACATCTCAGGAGGAAATCCCCTTGCATTGTGTTATCAGTTAGCTCCATATTTTTCTCAGTTTATGATATAAGTAAAAATATGTTCCCAATTCTTGACTGGTATAAATTAATCGCTATGACTTCAGTGGAACAGAACTGATTCATACCAGACAAAGATCTAAATCTTTAATCTTGCCTTTGAGTTGTAACTGCATTACACAGAAAATACAACTAAATATTAATACAGGTCTTCCTAGTGCAACTTTGTTGTCTTCAACAATGGAGAAAAGAATTTCACATCAAATCACCCAGACTGTTTTGTTGTACATGGTTTTGTTTATCCTTTTTAATATAATTAGAATATCTTAGAGTCCTATATAGATTATAGAAATGTGTAATGTATGTGTAGTTACTCGTATCTATGTATGTGCAAATATCTATGCATGTATGTATATGAACTTCAAATATTTTAATAACAATTTAAAAAGTAACTGAGTGAAAAACAAGTGCAGAGCAATTAGACATCAAAGAATAGAAAGCTAAGATCAAGGACCTAAAGGTTAGCATGTAGGTTTATATGAAAAAGCTTACACATATGGCTCACAAGACTGCTGTATCAGGCCCAACAAACTTAGTAGGAGAATGACTTAACTTTTCTTGTTCTTTTTCTTCTTCTTCTTCTTCTTCTTTCTCTTCTATTTCTTCTTCTTCTTCTTCTTCTTCTTCTTTTGTTTGGGAATGCAGTGTTTTAGAGTCAGATGTAGACTTTTGTACCTCTTAATAATTCTATAGTTAACTGATAAAAGTGGAATGCAGAATCTGTATGGCCAAAATGCTCCTTACTATTTCATTAAAATAGTATTCATATTGATCAAGTAGTACCAATCATAGTAAATGAAAGTAAATTAGACCAGAGAGTTTTCCTGGGGAGAAAAGAATTTTCAAAATTCCAAATTCAGTGTAAAACAGGAATGTATTAAAAATGTATTAAAACTTGTTTGCTACAGGACTTTGTCCTGTACATCACCATGCTCCTGCAAAGTTTTCTATTGATTATGCATTATGCAAGCAGTGTTACAGTGGTTTTCACTTACAGTAACTATGATCGGTTAATTTAATTGTACAATTGTGTCACTGTGCAATTATTCTTGACTGGATGTTTATCAGACCTTAAACACCTCTGTGCAAACATTTCTTCATAAGTGGTTTTGCACGTAGATATATTATGTATTTTCAAGCAATTCTTTGTCCACTAAAATGAAAGTTAGTTTTCAGACAATGGATAAAAGATTTTCCAAAGAACATCAAAGTGATTTCTCTTTATGAATGTTGCTCTTTGGTATTTGCTCAACTTGAGAACTTAAAAGCTGAGACCAAGTCCTGGGTCAATACACTTGAGGGTTTTTTCCGCTGTTTTTTGCAGATGAAGTTGTGCATTTTGCACAATGTACTGAATATTAATACTTTTTGCTGATAAATAGAAGTAGAAAAAGATTTAAACATTCTGAGCTAACCTATAAATTTAAGCAGTAAATCTTCTTTTAGCTTTGAAAAGCTGAATAGACCAGATTCACATATTCTTAGATTTTGATCTAAGTCCTTCCACCTTTCCCAGGTATTAAAAAGCAATCAGATAAAGAAAAATAAGCAATTTAAAAAGCTGTATATATCTTCAATTTTAGGTTGTTCCATATTTAAATAGAATTTTAAACAGTCCCTTACCTTACATAAACAATGCTGATATGTGCAGCATACACTAAATTTTACTTCTTGGTAGAGCTGTAAGGAATTAAAATTCTTTTCACTCCTTTCTGCTGTCCTAAATGTCAAAACTGACTTCTGTATGCACATTGAAACTTACACACGCAAAAATGGGAAATCTTGGAATTACTGTTTTTTCCTCTGTCTTAAAAAATTGTATTCACAAGCAGACAAAAGCAGATTTTTACACTCTGAAGTCACATTTGAGGGGAGCACTGATTCAACTTTGTGGTGAAGACCATCTTCTGTACCTTATATATATCTTCTCTACATATAGAAGGTAATATGCATAGATCCATAGATAGATACACTCTATATATGCCTTCAATATATAGATATATAGATATATATACAATGGATGAATTAATTACAAGTCTGTATTAGCATGTGGTGATTGGTTATTACCATAAAATTGTTTTATTGCCTTACATTTTGTGTCTCCCTGAAATATGAAAATAAGTTCTATTTGATGTAAGAACCACTTATGTGACCTTCAAGGAAGTTTCCTCAATGCTGAGGTGACATAAACTTGCCAGCAGTGCAACACACAAGATTTTTTCCACAGATCATCATTTTGACAGGGAATTAGACCTTTTTTTGCTTCTCTTTTTGGGGGGGTTAAAGCCTTTGAATACTTAGGAGAAAAATATGATTTATTTCAGTTTTCTGAAGTTGCACTTATAGTTAAGATCACTAAGCATAATCATATCGGTCTATAGAATATAAGAATATAAGAATATTTCATAGAATATAAGTATTGAGCTACTCTAAGAGATAATGCACAATATCCAAAAGAGAGGGCAAGCACCTCATCACTGCAGGATAGGTAGCTCTCATCAATAAACAGGTGATGAATTCATCATTCTGATGAACTCCAGATACCATACTTTCCACTCTCTCTGTCATCCAGACAGTCTGTGTAACCCAGATTTATGATGGATTCAAGTATTCTGTCAGCAGCTTCTTCCAGAACTTCTGCTGTTCTGAAGTTGACAATTTGAATGCAACTAGGTCAGCGAAGCTGAACAAAAATGCTGAGGAGAGAAGATATGCTGTCCTTTCTCAAAATGGAGATCTAGATCAATAAAAGGACTATTAAGAGTAACAGCTGTGTTTTGCAGAGTAATAATAAAAACAGTAATAACATCCTTGAAGTAATTTATATTGGAGGGTCATGATTTTTTTCTCATCAGAGTTTAGCAATTAATCACTAATATTAATGCTGTATTTCCTGGATATAAGAATTCTTACCATTGGCTGGAAAATAATAGAAGGAATGGCACACTGAAGGGTTCCATAATTTTTTATAAAAGATCTGTGCTCATTTATTTACAAGATCTGCATGTGGCCTTGTCTACACAGGATGTTCTCATGCAGTAAGATTTTACAGCGTGCTTGCCACTCTGCAGCATAAGTGTTCTGCATGAAAATGCCAGGGCTGCTCGTGGGAGAGTTGGTGCAGGACAGTCTTCATGCTGTAGGTTTACAGCTTTCATAGACAAGCCTTGAACATCTCAGTGCATAAGGTTTGTTAGAATTGGAGGAGTAGGGCTGCATATCCAAGCTTTCCAACAATTTGATGTTAGTCATTTCAGCATTTTGAAGCTGACTTTTTAGAGAAATACTTAGAAGCTAAGTTTCTACAGGCTTGCCTAACTAGAGACATGGAGGAATGCTGTGCATTAACAACATGCGTGAGTTTAAAGAGCTTAGTTAAACTGCTTGAGTGGTCACTTACTAAAAAGTAGTGACCTTGATTTAATTGAGTTTAACTTCAATTTTGAAATTGAATTGAAGAAAATTTCAATAAGGCTGCTTTAATTCAGAATGAGTGCCCATACAATACTTTTATATGGCCTAATTAATCCATTTAAAAAGTTAACTTGGTTTAATCTTCTTGAATGTTCTTACATAGAATAGCCATATGAGGGAGAAATGTCAGACATATTGTGTTAGACAGGTAAAATGAAAGCCTTGTCGTCTAATCCAAAGCTGATTAAATGTCACTGGAAAACCTCTTATAGATCTCCATGAGTTTTGAAACTCAAAATCTGTACACATACACCAAAAATAGGAACAATACATCCATATTATTTCAATTATAAGCCTATAGACAGCCTCTTGGTATACTGACATTCTAATTTAAATTATGAATTACAGACATATTATTTAAGTTCTCCAAGGATAAGTTTTATATTTGGAATTATACAATTCAATGTGAAGAATCTAGAAACACTTTGTGTTTCTACTGTGTCTTCTGCACAAGGATATCTAGCCTTAGCTCCAAACTAATCTCCTCCTTTATATTTGGTTGTATTTGGTAATTCCAGTACATTACCTAGAGTTTATTCATGGTCAAGGTTTCTTTAAAGAACACTCCTGTCCTAATTCCTGATTAGAATTCCTGATTAGATTGAGAGACATTCTCAATCTACTCTGCATTATAGCTAAATTTTCTCGGACTTAGCTTAAAGCATACTTCCCCGGTAAACAACTGGAGGTTTTCATGACAATCACCGGAGTGGCAACAGATGAGTTGTTTCAGATCAGCTTCCATGTAGCATCTTAGTATTAGCTACTTCTTAATAGCCCTTAAAGTTTACTCATTCAACCTTTAAGTTACTAAAGAACATTTAAGAAATGATAGAAAATGTTTAAGAAATCTTGGAAAAAGATTCTCCTTTTCCTATTCTTATGCAAGCCGTAGCAGTGCCACAACTGTGAATGTTCTTTACAAACCACATTGATAGCTCCTAAACTAAAATCCTTAACAGATGAATCCTGAAGATTAGTGAGCAGAGAGAGTCCTTGTCAATCAACAGTGAAAACCAGTGTTAAAAACATAAGGTTAGATCTAAAACATTATTTTAGAAGACTTTAAAGTCCCAAACAACCTTTCAAATGGTTCTCCTAAAGCCTAAGGCTTCTACATTCATAATATGCCTTCCCACACAAGCAGATAATTTTGGGGGCCCTTGCATTGCTGCTTTTGAGATGGGGAATACTGCTGGCCTGGTGTTTTGTTCCTGCCTAAACTTCATCAGTATCCAGAAATTTGATTGTTGGTGCCCCTCTGCCAGGCAAGCTTTGAGTATAACTAACACACCAGCAAGAATCATCCCTTCACAAAATGCAGCTGTAACTACTTTGCTTCTAAAATGGCAGTGATGGTAATACCTTGTCTGTATTTGTCTGGTTGTTGTGTACCCTCACAGAGATTTAATTTACATTTATTCAGAGACCCCAGAGAGATTCATCTTAATGTCTTCCACCTCCCAGAAAAACACTAGGGCTATTGAGTTACAGAATAATATAGGTGGGACGCCATCCGTCTGTGCCTCTTGAATTTGCACAATTCTGGATCCACAAATACCAGAGCTGTGCTTACTGGAGTCAAGATTTTTCCATTTGACATAAGGTTCTGGCTTTGCTTCAGATACTTGTTAAGGCAAGCTACATTGAGATGATCACTGGGTAAAATTTGGAAATAATCCTGGGTTGGATTTTGTTCTTATGCTTTCAGGCACATCTAGGAATGCACACAGTGAGCTCTTGTGGCTGGCATGCACATGTAGAGCACAAAGCTAAGGTACCCAGGGAGCTTAGCAGTCCATAATGGAAGGATTTTTTGTGTGTTCATTGGAGAGCTGGTTTCTGAACGCAATTTCAAACGTAGGCACTGTCATTCAGCCTAAATCCCATACTAGGTGTCTGAAACATACTGTAAATCTTGACACACTAACTTTATTGGACCCCTCCCAAAGCACCTGTTAATATGTCCTCTGAGATTGGAATAGTCATTTACATCCAAAGGGAAAGAGCAAAATTCTACCAGAGAGTACAGAGAGAGAAAACTCAGAGCACAGGGAGATATCCCCAAAAGAAGGATGGGTCATTCAGGGAAAAAAAAGTTTTTCTCCAACTGAATTGGAGAAAATTGCTGAATTGCCTGCAAGCATTACTCTGAGGGGCTAGAACAAAGTCCAGAATTCAGGTGCCTCAGGTGTCTGAAATAAAGCAGGATGAATTTGGGCCTATTAGGATTTGTCTGTAGCATATTTCAAGCACTGTCCCTTTCCTGAATTTTTACTGTCATAAAAAAGTGTAGCTACTCTCAGCAGAAAAGAGGTAAATCTGTACACATAATACTACACACATCCAAACAAAGCTTTATTTAATAAAAATTTGACTTAGAATGATAACTTTCTGGAGTTAGAATGAAACGAAGCATGCACTTGTATCACTCAAATAGGAGTTTCGCCCTTATTAGTTGCTTAACTGATTCACTGTCCTTATCAGCCACTATGTTCCTTCCTTTCCTTTCCTTTCCTTTCCTTTCCTTTCCTTTCCTTTCCTTTCCTTTCCTTTCCTTTCCTTTCCTTTCCTTTCCTTTCCTTTCCTTTCCTTTCCTTTCCTTTCCTTTCCTTTCCTCTCCTCTCCTCTCCTCTCCTCTCCTCTCCTCTCCTCTCCTTTCCTCTCCTTTCCTCTCCTTTCCTCTCCTTTCCTCTCCTTTCCTTTCCCTTCCCTTCCTTTCCTTTCTGTTCCGTTCCGTTCCGTTCTGTTCCTTCACAGGTCAACAAATATCCGGAATTAACTTCCAGCTATTTGGTTTTATAAATGTTTTTGTGCACAAATGTGTTTGTATGTAAAGTTTAAAACAATCTTTTAGTGACTGACAGCTCTTCAGAAATGATGGTTTTAATCCAATATGTTATAATTGCATTAGTTGAACATGCATAGAAATGAGTCAACAGAGACCATGTCACGTCAACATGCCTAAGGTACATGATTAGCACACAGTACACCTATCAAAACACAACCAGTGTTCATTAAACAAACCAGCAAAACACAATCCTGTATTGCTGCCCACCAAATACCACTGTCTGATGTAAATACCACTGTGAGAAAAAATCAAGACTTAAATAGGCTTTTTAAGATTTAAATAGTTCAGGCCCTGCATTAATTTTTTGTCCCCTCTTACGCATCACATTGGGAATGATTTTATTAGCTTTCTTCTAGATCTCATTGATGAAATGTGTAAGATAACAGTACCAGGCCCCTTTGAAAATTTAATGCTAGCAAAATTGTGAAGAACATCATTTTGACTGCGTACTCTGATCATTGATATGCTTTGTTGGAAGTGTCTGTATTGTCACAGAAGTGTTGCACTGTTACATCTTGCATGGTTTTGTTGCCTAACAAAAAGAAATTTATAATGAATTTGGAGGGGGTTCCACTTTGGGGATATTCACCCGTTTATGTGAGAGTTACATGGTTTATGAGCAGTGACCATAACATGAAGTAACACTTCTCTCTAAATGCATCATACTGGATGGTGCAAGAGCCAGTTAGCAAAACATAGAATTTCTTTTACTCTCTTGAATGGGTATTTAGGTGTCACCTGTCACATTCAGGCTTAAACTCAGAAATAATAAGTTTCATCTTTTATTGTGATTGTTCACAATTGCCTAAAGTATATCTCATTGCCACTGAAAATGGTTTCACTGGATCATTATAGTGCATTTTCTAGAGGCCTCCAATGCAACATTTCATTTTTCTTTCTCAATCAGCTGCAAGGATCTGCTATAACTTAGATTGTAGTTATGAGATTGTTGGATACAATCAAAGAGAAAGTAGATCCTGAACTCCAAGGATTCTTGGAGTCTCACCCCTCCAAGGTTTCCAAGGAGCCTTTCCTCCCCTTCTATGGCAATCTGTAGGGAAAAAGGGAACTATAACAATTATAACATATAAGTATACAAACAAACATATAAACTATAATAATTCAGTAGCAACTCCAGAAGGCCAGTATTGCTGTAGGAAGATGGAACATAGAGTTATTTTCTTCCTGACTGAGATAAATGGCAATTGGGAAGAGCAGAGATACTGAGAACAATTGGTCTTGCAGCCAGTTAATCTCACCATTGGCATGCATTTGATGACCAGTGGTCTAGCAGGACAGTGCCACATCTCCATATAGCGCTGGAAGATCTGGCTATTACTCTTAGTGGCAGAACTTGCTTGTGTCTGGAAAGCTTGTTTAGCACTTGCAGCTCATTGTTCATTAGTCAAGAACAATTCTATTTTGGTAACCTGTACCTACAGAAATTAATTTTGTTAGAATAAAGATCTCACTGAGTAAGATTTGTTACTTTTTTTACATTTTAAAAGAGCACTGACTCTGATAACTAACTAATAATAGCTGTTTTTAAGCAGCTCTGGTCTTAGGAGCTTACATTTTTACTGTGGTGGTTTTTTTTTTTTTTTTTTTTTTTTTTTTTTTTTGGTGAACTTGGACAGAAGTGACCTTCCAGTGCTATTGATTTTATACATTTTATGTGTTTTATACCAAGAAAGTGGTATAAAAGGCATATGCTATTGACTTTGTACTGATAATATTTTTTGTCCTACCGATTGAAACACCAGTAAAGACTAGTTTCTTTTGCACATTTAGCAACCTTTTCTGAGTGAGTTTGGACCACAGAGACTTGTAAGGAATGGAACAATGTTCTGGGTCTTTTTGCTCATTTTTGAGCATTATTTTTGAGAGCAAGGGTACTTTTTCTTTTAAATTATAACCATTTTACCTGCTCCACTTAATAGTGACTTGGAATAGCTGCTTGTTAGCAACCTTAGCTCTTGGAGGGCAAACACTAGCATCCAAAGCCAAGAGACTTATTAACCTATGGGTGAAAATTCAAAATTTCAGTGAGCTCATGCATTTCTCTTTCACTTTCATTAATATCTTGCTACATTTTTGCCTGATATTTTAATAGAAAGCCTTTTTTTCCAGATAACTTCTGGTATACTGTTGTTCTCTGTAGCTGTAGCTTAAAGAAGCACATGTGGCCTGATAGCTAAACTTGCAGTCTGCATGCTGCTGCTATATGCATCATCTCCCAAAGCCAGAGTAATGTTCCACAAATATTTAATGGACCATCAGTGAGTGCTAAGGTTTTCTCGTTCTTATCTGTTCATATTAATAAATAATATAAAAGGCTTCTTCCTGAAATTTCTCCAGTTTTCCTCCATTACTCCTTTGCTACTTTCAAATCTTCATCATCACTGAATGAGGGTATTTCCCAGGTGGTAGCGTTCTTCCTTCCACAGAAGTGTAAACACACTGCCGTGTTAGTACCACAGTCCCACAGTGCTGGAAGAAGAGTCACCAAGTAGAAGGTACAATCTGAGGCTGTAATGACATGGCTGTAATGACAGTGCTGCTACTAGTATTTAACTCTGCTACTTGAACACCATTAATACTGCTGTATTAAATAACTTATCTGAACAGTCCACTTGCTAAAATAGATATAAAAACTTAGTGTTTACAAAGATGAGCAATTACTTGCATTGTATTGTGGACAGTATACTACAGGCACCAGCTTCTCCTTGACAGCTGCTTTCTAGCCTATTAATTTTTTTTTTTTCCTTATCCAAGACATAAGATATGAAAGAGGTACTGTTTTCTCTCCGTACTGTCAGTACAATGCCACAAAAATATCATTTTAAATGGATGGTTTTAGATATGTAGAACTGATTTAAAGTGATTTTGATATTTCTTTTAGATGTGTGATGTATATATAAAAGTTTTTGCCTCTTCCTTTCCTCTCTCTCCTTCCCATTAAGCATTGTATTTCCTAAGAATGACAATAAAGTGACTGTACAGCATACTGAACAATAAGAAGGGAGTGGGAAAAGATTTATCCAAAAAGATAAACCTAATTTTTGAAGCAAATTGTGTTGTGTTTTGAAGAGCCAGCATATAAACATAAACCTTATTGTGAGTTTAAGAAAACAATATTTGTTCTGTTGCACAGGCTCTCAGCATTCAGTTTCGCTATTCAGAGAAACAAGATTTAATTGAATGGCAGCTAGAGAATGCAGTTAAGCACAAAGACTTAGATACTCATATCGTGAAGGGTGAAAGGAAAAGTTTGTGATACTTAGCAAGGATTCCACACCATTTCCCCTCTTTCCTGTCTCTTCCAGTGATTTCTCTGGTCAGTTTGTCAGGGCATAATTTTACTGAAGTGTTAAGGGAAAGAGCTTTAATTGCTTGGTAGGGAAAGCAGAAGAGCAAGGAGGATAACAATTACTTCTCTTCCTCCCCTTTTCTTAGTTGAGGAGGCAAATGAACACCTCCAAGGTGATGATGAACACCTCCAGAAAAATGATTTCAGAATTGTTCAGCTCCCCAGTCATTTGGACATGCTGTCATTGTTTGTGCATGGTTCAGTTTTGATTGCTTGGCCAAAACACTGTGTGTGCATTCATAACAAATGAAAAGTGATCAGAAAGAAAGGAGTGCAACCGTTAACTTTAATAATCTTTCCTCTAATTCATAGTTGCTTACCAATTAGTTTCTTTTAATGCTATGATCTCCTGATTTTCTGTTCTTTCTTGAATTGTTTAAATCTATTAGGAAAGCCATTAATTGAAGAAATTTGATTCTACCTAGAAAATGCCAGTAATAAAAATTGTTTTTTCACACATTCTTCATAATTTTCCCTGATAACCAATTTGCACTTCTTCTGAATAAAAGTTATTGCTTTTTAATGAGTATGTTTCTTGGTGACTTGTCTTTCAAACAGTTAGCTGTGCCTTGTGCAAATGGGACTTTAACCGTTGTGACACATAAATAGGAACACCTTTATGTTATTTAGGAATAGTCAATTTCATTTCTCTCTGAATTCTCTACTCCCTTTCTTTATAAGATTAATAGAAAAAATGATTATATCATGAAAAAAATACATTTATTTGCTTGTCTGGATCATTATAATTCCTTACACAACACTCCTATTAATTGCTTGAGAAGGCACTTAAATGGTAGTTTTGTAGATATAAAACTATGTCTAAGTGGTCTTCTTCAAAACAATACTGGATTAGAACTATGTCCTTACATTAGCTCAGAACAGAAACAGATTTCACGAAAGATATAAGATACCTAGACAACATTGGAATTTGAATGTGTTCTCAACTAGACTGCACATAGCTAATGGACATGAAGAGTGTTTTTCCTCTTAATCCCCTGAATTAATGCTGCTTAAGTGGAGCTACAGCCTGTCATTCTTTAGAAATTCTGGTTCAGTGTGTTGGAAGCTGAGCTCTTTTACAATGCCCCAGTAACTTGACTTTTAAGGTCCAACACATCTTTAAGGATGAAGTGCTCTCATGTAAATCAGTTTCCTTAAAGAACTACTTCAGCTAAATTAACACAAAAACAATCCTAAAATAGACTACTTAGTATAAGGGGTATAGTATATATTATATATTATATATAGTATATATAGTATATTATACTATAGTATAATAGTATATTATATATAAGGGATATACTATATATATAGTATATAAGGCATAAATATGTAGAATGAAAGTGAGTAAGTCGGTGCCTACCTAGCACTGAGATTTTATAGTCTCCCTGCCACTACAGAGTTCAGTTAATTGGCTGGCAGATGCTTCATGGCCTTTGTACTGGTGACTGTGTTTCTCATGAAAATCATTCCCCATCCAGTTTCTTCAATGAACAGAAATACTGGCTGGGGAACCCTTTATTCCCTTTGTATAGAAGGTCCTTCAGGTGATCTACTTGGATTTAAAGTCTTTTCTTCCCAGGCAAATTCTTAACACTCTTCTCAGCTGGGAGAGATTTTTGATCTTACTGTCACTTCATCAATGCCTGCTTTCTCATGTGTTGGAAATGTAAATGGCTGAGTGTGAATTGTTTTGCCCAGACAGTAAATAAAGACTGTTAACCAATATAACCCACCATAAGGCAAAAAACTGTTACCACCTGTTAAGCAATATTCAAACCTGAAAGCGAAGCTTTCTCACACATTGATCCTAATATTATATACACATTCATGTGAACTGATGATTTATGCCACACACAGATAGACTTAATTCTTTATTGATTTTACCTGGGATGAGACACAGAATAAACAGTGTGTTGGGATGGTAAAGGAGTTGTGGATGACACCATATTAATATCTGTATTCCAACAGTCTTATGGTTTGGGAATGTCTTTGTTCTCTTTGACACTAGAACTGCTGTCAGGTTGTTGCCTGTTGCCTGTTACCTTTTTAATTAAATAAGCTTAAAGAGAACAATTAACAACAAATAGTATGTAATTTGCATTCTAGCACTTTAAATATTAAACTAGGCCCTCAGAGCAGTTTTCATATATTTGTTCTGTGAACTGCAAAGACCATGGGCAAAGACTTAGATAAAAAGATGATGCTTTGGATTCTCCATTGCAGGTATCATCCACAGCCCCAGCAACTAGAAAACCTAAACCTAAACTTCTTAGCAGTTTTTCCCGGTTAATCCTCAGATCTTTGAGAAGCTTGGAGCTCTGCTTCCAATGCCTAATACTTCTGAGTGTTAGACATTTATCTACCTATATCCAGCTGAAATCCAGGACTCGGCCTCTGCCACAGAGCCTGATCTTGTTGGTGTTATTATTTCTCTGACAAACCGATATAACTCCATCACAGCAAAATTCAGGGGATGCTCCTCCCCCTCAGAAGGCAGTGGAGGCAGAGGCAGGCCTCTCTGTGTTCCAGACACACCACGGATGTGAGACACCTGCATTTTTTCCTCCTTTCTGCTCAGTAATCGAAGGTACCAGGAGAGTGCTCTTGCAATATTTCTTACATTTCTTGGAACCAGCCTTCTGTGTGAGATACCTGTGACTTAGGGAGCAAGAGCAGACAAAGGTCCATGGAATATTAGTATAATTTATCAGATGACTATGTCATGCACTTAGCATTTCCTTCTGACCAGTCCAGACCAGCTTCACACAAACTATGAATCCAGGCTTTTTTCCTTGTTTCTTTGTTTTCTGGAACTCATTCAGAGAGAATAAATTTTCTCTGCCTGCTACATAGCTACTTAACGTGCTGCATAGCTACTTCACTCAGGATGCTGGAGTTCTTCAGAACTCAGGATCATCTTCCAGGTCCCTGCTTCCCACAAGCTAGGTGTTCCAGTGCATAATTTAAGGAGTCCCAAATTTCACATTATCTCTAGCCCCAAATTTCTTAGCTATTCTTGCTCATTTCAGTTGTTTTCTCTCTGGTAGGCTTACTTGCTTTTACTGCTGAAGGTTATCAGCAAAAAGAAAGAAAAAAAACCACAAGGGTGTCACAGAATCATCAGACAGCAGTAATATTTGTGTCCATCAAAGATGGGGCACTGTAAAGCCTCCAGTGCATATGCTGGTTCACTTCTGGAACAAGTAAGAAATACCACAATTCTTGCCTCTCCTCTAAAGAAGAAAATTCATTACAGTCTTAGAGAGGGAAGGGACAAAAACAAACGAAGGCAAAATTACAGCCAAGATGGATCTGAGCAGGAATCATACAGACTGCAGTTTTCTGCAAATTTCTTCCATTGCTCTTCAGATCAGCTTTATCATATCTCTCTGTTTCATTGCTAGGTTTCTATCAAGGGAAAGTTTCTGTTGATCTTGGTCAAAAATGCATGTTTGCTTAATTAGACAGACAATCACAGACCTGTAATAGCGGTAGGATCAAGATTACTTTTTCCCATAGGGCTAGCAGAGACTTAATTTCAGCTGCCCAGCTGCCATACTCTTTTCAGAAGTGTGTGCAGGATGAGAGACAACAGACACAAGTTGCAACAATAGAAATGTGGTTTTCCAGAATTAGAGCCAAAAATTTTTCATACACTACCTCTAAAACAGGTTTATACAATTATTCTGTTCTCTGTGATGTAAAGTCAAAAGAGATGTTTTTCCTAGAGAAACAGTTCTCATGAGATGTGAATGTGGTTCTTTTTTTCTCATACATGAGGAAAACTTAATTGTTCTCACTCCACACTCATTTCCATCTGAGCAAAAATCATTTAAAAGACATTATTAATGCTATTCTCCCAAACATCAGTAAATCCATATACATTGACAAAAATGTGCATTGCTATTACACTAAATTCTGTTTCTCTTTTCTGAGAAAAAAAAAATAGTGCCCTTCCACAACCTGAAAAACAAAGCAGCAAATACTTCCTTCTCCATCCTTCCAAAAGAGATTTAGTCTTAGGTACAGATTTATCAGGTGTGCTTATATAACAACACCATTAACTTGTGAAAGAAACATTCCTAGATTTTTCAGTTTTGAACTTTTTTTTTTCCTACAGTAATACTCATAAGGGAAATCTAAGTAATTTATGAATTCTCATAAGCAACATGCTAAACAAAAGCATAAGGCCAGAAATAAGGTCTTGTTGTCTCAACTAAATTGAGAAAAGTCTTGCAGTGTTAAATCACGTTTTGCTCCTGACTGTTCATCCTTTTCAGTAACATTTGCCCTGAAGATATGATATAATACCTTAGAAGTGAAACTCTCTTCAGTTTAAAAGCCACATGCTGTACTGGCGTTCAACGTGGGAATTATGAAGGCAGAATGGGATGCATTTGTAGTCTTATCTGCATGCCAAAATTCAAATTGTTCTCCTGGCTATGGTTTGTATTATAACACTGTTGCTGGTTCTGATACAGACACAGTTCCAAAGATGTGGGAATTTGTTGTTGTGCAGTTTTTATCTGCATGTTTTGCAGCTCAAGCTTGCATGATAGAGCAGCATAAGTAGGAAAACATGAAAGAGAAATAGTGAAAAAGCACATGAAATGTATCATTCTGAAGCCATTTCCTCCTCACAGACTTATTCTACAAAGACTTACTTTGTTTCATATGCTTACCAAGTTAGAATACGTTAAAGATGGACCATTCAGTTAACAGAAAGTATGCATGTCATCAGCAATAAAGACAATATATTAGATATTTATGAGAAAAAAAGAGATACAACAGATGTTTTCAGTATGTTTGCTTCCTCATTCTAAGAAGTCCTGTAGGAGTCCTGCCTTTTCTAGTCTCCATGTTCTTCTTCCAGTTGCATTTGCAGTGCTTCCTATTTCCATTCTTCAGGCTTCCCCATTCTCAATTTGTCCAAAAAGTAACTTTTAATCTGTTTTTTCTATTTTTTCTCTCAGTCATAATCGCCAAGCCTTGCCTCCCTTCTAAACATGAGGTTTTCCTATTGTTTTCCAGACCCCTGACCTGAATTTCTTGACCCAGGTAGATCTGTTTCTTTCCTCAAGCCCTTCAGTCAAGTTGTGCATCACCAGTTTTGACTTCCAGCCACTCCAGGAATCATTTGGCCCAGGCACTTTGCTGGACTAGTGCCAGTCTCCTGCCATGTCGATCAGGCCATTTCTTTGCTTGACCAGTCACAGTCTCCACTATAGTCACCTGCTCCTTGCCCTTGACACAAGTCAGATAACTTCTGCCCTCAACATCTTCCCTTAAACCCATTAGAATACTGACACTTTTTATTTAACTGTTAAGAAAAGAAAATTTTTTGTCTTCCTTGCTGTTTTTCTTGATATGCCTAAATTGTTCTTTGTTCGGCTTTTTTAATCAAAAAATAATTTCAGCCTGCAACTTATTGCAGCACTGCAAGTTTCACCACACATAGATAAGATCGCAACAAATTATGTTACTGGAATTAGGATCTTTCCAAAGGAAGTATCATGCAAACTTAATAAAAGGCATTACTATCTTCCCTATCTCTCCTCAGTTTCTTCTTTATCGTACATTTTCCTGACGTTTTCTGAAGACAGATGATAAGTAACAGCCCATATAAACATTTGAATGTCACTTCAAAATGTCGCACTCAACATAAGTATGTATTGGCTGAACAACAGGGCTCACTTCACAAACACTGCAGGAATAACACAGTCCAGGGTGCTCTTTAATATTAGAGGTTCCAAATACACATGGATTTTAGATTATTTTTTTCCCAGACAATTCAGTTCTCTTCCATGTCTAGTTTTCACATCTAGTATTAAGGTCCATCGTATTTTGTCTGTGACTGTAGGCCAAGTTGCATAAGTCTGAAAGTTTCCAATCTCCCTTCCCCTTCATGAATTTAGAGACTTTTAGCAACAGGCTGCAAATCAGATTTTTAAGCAAAATGGTTGCATAAGTCAGTACTAGTGGTGATTTTAGAATGATAATCAGGTAACATATGTAGAAAGCACTGTGGTGTCAGGCATGCTATAATTGCAATATACAACTGTGTTTAAAATGATGCTTATAACAGACCTGTAAGTATCAGAACTTTGTGAATGTATGAAAAGAAGGAGAGCTAACTTTTGAGCATTTGAATTGCATGTACAATACAGGAAATTTTTTAAATCATTTTTAATTACCTTAAATAAACCCTCTAGTTGGGCTAGCAAGTGCATGATGCCCTATTTGCCTTCTTCATAAAGCAAATAAAACTAGCTATTGACTTCTTTTTTTATGTTTATATCCATTAGAGGAATATGCAGAAATAATTTCCATTAAAAAAGAGAAAGGTGAGTTTGTAATTAATGACTTCCTTCCTGTAAGTTGTTTCACTTTATCAAATTGACACCCACTAGCAATTTCAATTTCAGATTTTTTTTTTTTTTTTTTTAAGTAGACCTGATTGGGAGATCTCTGGCTGAATATTTTGATAGGAAAACTTGTTTTATTATTATTATAACTTTTTTGAGGCAATGTACTGCTTTCGATTAGTTTCATTCAGGAAAGATATCTTAAGTTCAAGATGGAATAAGCCTATTTGTTGAAACTATAACATATCCCAGAAACTTCTCGGTCTTGCCAAAGGGCCACTGTATTTGGCCAGTGGTAGAGTACAGCACATCCACCCCAAGCCCCAGGTGTGTGTCTTTTCAGGCCTCACATTGGAAACTCAGTCTTTCACATTCTGGCTGTGTGCTCTAATTGTGGGATTCGCTTTTTCCCCATTTTCTGAAGAAATCTCATATTCATCTCACAGTGAAACATTGTGGAAATATTAAAAATTTCGAGAAAAATTTATTTACGTTCTTTGTTGCACAGGGAAAGCAGGAAGTCATTTGCAGACGGGTCTGATTTCAAGCACCATTTTCAAGAGTGCTACTTAAATAATAGAGACTTAATCTTTGTGTGAGTCAGGCAAGAAGACCACAGAGGAAAAAATCACTGGATTGAATATACTGGCATTTCTTACACACCGCTCTGTGTTCCTCCATTTATTGTGACTTGGCAGTTAATAAATAAACCTTGCATCTGAGTTTATAACACAGGGGAGCTCTGAAGTCTGTTTCAGATTGGAACTGTCATAGTGAACAGCTACTCTTTTTCATATGGAATGAACAGCAGAGGAAAGAAATAGGCACTAAAAAATCATTTGCATGAGAAGTACCTTCCCTCAAATGCTAGCATTCCTCCGATCATTTTCCCAAAAACATAACTGACTAATAGTTATATTCTAAAACCCTGTCAGCCAGACTTTTGGAGAGCAAAACTCAGCTTTCTTAACAAATTAGGCCAATTCTGTCTATGTTGGAAGTGTTCCTGAGAGCCTTTAAAACATATAATGGAAAGAAATGTGACTATACAGGCAAAAAATCAAAAAGGGAGAAAATCTCCTCACTTGTGAAAGACTAAGAAAGAGGTCCTGCCACATATCATCCTCTTATTCAGAATAAAGATTGATCATTTGAAGGCAAATAAGATATGCCATTATCACTACTATATGTGAGTCCTCCTGGAGCTCATCAGTGTATCTGAAAGTGGCTGTGGAATACAAAAGCAGAAATTATATGTGTGGCTTTAGGGGTTTTCCACTCAGCCATCCCAGAATACAAATATTCTGGGAGAAATATAACCATAGCTTTGTGCCTTTAAAAGTGGAATTGTAAATAATTTCTAATCTTATACTACAAAGATATCACTTGGCCTTTTAGTTAAAATCTTTTTGTCATGTGGAATCTGGTTTGCTGTGATCACACTACAGATATGTGCTGTTATAACTCAATTAATGGGAATGAAATTATACAGTGGTTTCTGGAAGAACATAGGAGAGACTCATGGTCACAGTCCAGAAGCTGTAAACAGTAATGATCTCTTGTCTTTGTTTCCCCAGCTCCTGTCCGCTACTTTCAGTGTGTCTTCCTAAATGGACTTAATGGATATGGACTGCAATTCCCCATTAATCCACTCTCTAAGAAGGAAGAAAAGACTCACTCAAAGACTTCCAGGAGAAAGACAAAGAAACCTGGGCAGTAGAGAGACCGCGTCCTGCAATTATTCACATTTTTCACTTTATCTTTTCTGCTCAGTCCACAGTAATTACAGTGGTACCCGTTACTGCAAGAATGTTGGTCATATGCACCCAGAAAAGTTTCCATTTCCATGGGGCAGAGGCAAACAAGAAGTAATGGACCGTGTTTGATAAAGGTAGAAATGTAAAAGTGCCCCATTTCTTGTGGAAAGACTGCAATGCTAACAAAGCATTGGCCTGACTGTGTGTATGAGTGTGTGTGTGTGCGTGTGTTGTGCGTGTGTGTTTTCCTGCCTCTTCTGCTCTTATTGTTTTTCTCTACCTGCTCAGCATTAAAGTGAGTCTATTTTCCATTTAATCATATTTAGGGAGGGAAAGGATGAATGTAACTGTTATATCAGCAAGATTGCAAGACTATCTGCAATCCTAAATCATTTCTGCTTAACGTTCACTCAAATTGCTGACAAGAAAAAACCTGTCATGAAAATATGCTGTGTGACTGGTGCTATTTTTATGTCTCATTGACCAGTGTAGCCTGAAACTCTCTCACTTTGAGCAGCTCAGCGTACATCAACAAGTTCACTCTCCAAGCCATGTTAATGATGAATATTTACTTTTAGCTTGAAGTAGTAAAAGCATGATGTCTGTGTTTGCCCTGCCTGTTGGTGAAATCCAAACTCTTTGCTTTCTAAAGCCCAAAGTGAGCAGAGAAAGTGAAACATGGCAAAGGTGAGGAAAACCAAGCGTGTGACAACATGAAGGTCCCAAGAAAAAAAAGAAAATCTTTTTTAATACTTGTACTTTTCTTTTTTGCATTGAGTTCTTATCAAATCAGACTGACCTGCAGCACAGACCATGCAAATGGATGATATATCAGCCAACCATTTGCTATTAGAATAAGTCTGATGGAAAATTACGATGTGAGATGCCACTTATGAAACCAAACCAATCCAGATTTCCAGGCGAAAATGTCAATTTGATACAACATCAGATCAGTGATCAAAAAAAAAGAAAAAACAAGAACGTATGCAGTAGTCTGGGTAGCTGATTTAATAGACGAAAAGGAAGGATTCCTGAGCTGCTAGAAGGATTTCCTCCAAATGCACTCTACTGTTGATAAATTATAGATGAGGACTGCAAGTAGATGTGCCAATCCTCAACCTTCTTGTGTTTATTTCTGTAGAAATAACTGATTAGTTACCTTAAAAAAGATGAGATTTGACCTATGTGGAGGCACTTGGCTGTAAATTGGCATCTCAATTGTCTGTATGTCCAGTAATGTAAATAATCATGCATTTTTTTGCAAGCTGCTATTTGTTTGTATTTTATTACTATACCTTTGCATTTAATCTGTGAAATACACAGCAGTGACCTTAGTTATATAGTTACCAGGTCAAACATCATGAGGTTCAACACAGAACTTGGCTACTCACAGAATCCAATCATACCAGTAACTATATATTGCTCTTTCATTTTTAGCATAGCTGAAGGTAATATCACTCACTTCTGCCTCCTCTCCCTGCCACTCCATTCTTATCTTAATCAAATAATTGACTTACATGAGTTTCAGACAACTGAGTCCTTGACAGATTAGGGCAGTTCAGAAAGCTTTGTTGCCAGGTTGCTGAGTCAGGTTAGCACAGTCTGATTACTGCTCACCACCCTGCGTGGACCGAGTTCTTGTCTTGGTGCACTCTACATTGCACAGGTCCTGTGTTGCAAAATCTGTCACAGCACCAAGCAGCCTAGACAGTGGTTTCTGGAGAGAAGTAGAAACCTTCTTGCCCTAGAGGGAGCTGTTCCTATATAGGGGCTCACTGTACATAAAACTGTTCAGTGTGAATGCCTCCACTGTCACCTGTGAAATCCAATCTGGAGATAAGTATAGGATTGTAGAGCTGCAAGACAAGACTTTTTCATGATGAAATGACAGTTTTTAATTTCTTTTCAGTTAAGTCTTTTTATATTTCCAATGGCTTTTTTTTTTCCTTTGCAATCTGTGATTTTGTGTATATTATTATGGATGGTATTGCCTTAGGTTTTTACTGTGAAAGCTGTCTTAAAATGAGATTATAACTTTCTGAAAATTGGTTAATTTAATTCAAAACTTTATCCAATCAGGACAAGATTTTATTATGCTATAAGCTGTTATTCTTTTTGGCTTCTTTTGCTTAAATAAATTCTGTGTATTATAGTTATTCCTCTTTGAGCTGGGAGATGACAAGAACGTGTCCCAGATCTCATTCTCAAAATGTTTCAGTTAGATATCTGAATGGGTTTGGAAACATAAACATTGAATATCAGTGAACAAGTGGTATAGAATCAGCCATTTATTGTCATTTCCTAATCTCAGCCACTGTCTTGAAGAATAGAGGAAACAGAGATCCACTCTCCAAGTGGCAATCATTTTTCTCCATAAATTAAATTTGCCTGGAATCTTAAAAATAAGTCATTTGAATTGCATGGTTTTACTCAAATTAGCCTGAAATATTGCAAAATCATATGCTGATTGTTATCCATTTTGAAAAATAAAGAATATAAACCATGCGCCAGAGGTTATGTTTTTTGTGAATCTAAAAGTGGATCATAAGGATTTACATATACAAGTCTTCTATTCTTACTAAGTATATAGAAATCTTCTGAATACGAAGAGACATGGCATTTGTTACCATTAGTCTGGAAAATGAAATTTAGACAGATCCTATATACCTTCTGCCACTGCTTAGTGGCTCAGAATGGCAGCAAATTCCTATTTGTCCAGCACTTGTGTCTCCACTTAGAACACAATACAGAACATGCAACCAGTACACCAATGCACAGATTTATCCCAGAACTCTAGAACTACACTGCCAGCTTTTTTCTAAACAGATATTTACTACTTAGTACAGTCTAGTTTAGATGAAAAAATCCCTGTAGAAAAATTCTATTATGACACCATGCTTTAATCCAGCATAGAAGGAGAAGTGCAATAAGCAGAGGCATAATTCAGTTGCAGGTGGACATGTCTTTATACATCAGGGCATAAGCAGGTGCTCAGGATAGCAGACGATAATCTCTTCCTTTTCCTATTCTACTTAACACTTTGCTTCCACTCCATCATCCCACTGTATAATCTACTGTGTACAGGGAGAAATGAATGAAAGACTTACTCTATTACAGAGGACACTGACTGTCCAGCTACTTGGACTTAAGTCAGCTGCTGACTGCCCGCAGTCACATACCGTCGGTAGCACTTCTTTCCAAGGAATCAAGATTTTGGAAGCCAAGAAAAAAAGGAGAAGGAGAAGGTGAGTGGTATTGGGAGAAGGCAAATGGGAAGGTGTTAGAGGTTGGTAACTGACAAGAAAGAAATATCACAATGTGTTATGAGGGCCAGGATCAAAAAGAAAGGTAATTTGTTTTGAAGAAGGCAACTGGGAGAAAAAAGAGTTATAAGGAGATCCTGGGATGTTAAGGGAGATATTGCACAGAGGTGAGAGAAGTGGGTAAAGAAAAAATTACAGCAGTGAAGGCAAAGTTTCAGGGTAACCTTTGAAAGTGTAGGAAGAAAAATGAAGAGAATTTTAGAGAGGGTACAAAGAACAGAGGGAGACTTAGGATTTGGACAGTAGGCAAACTGGAATATTTGGGGAGAGAGAGAAGACTGACATGAAAAAAATATCTAAAATATAAAGATCAAGAAAGACCATTTGGGATGAAAGGATAATGCTTACTTAAGAGAGAAAAAGAAACAGGAGGTTTTATTAATCTTAGTTAAGTATTTTTAAATATTTGATATCTGGTTCTTTATTCAATGCTCAGAGGTAGGTACCTTTGAATGGCACTAAAAAGCTACACGCTGGGAAGAAATCACAAGGAAATACTGAGCATAGGAGGGTTTCTGACATACAGCCACTGTCTGAATGCTGTTTTCAGGTACCCCTCTGACAGCTTTCATATTTTCTCTAACCTCTGGGGAGTGAGATAAAATGAGAATCACCAAAAGAAAGTAGTTAGAGTTTTACTTGATGTACCTGGCATACTTTGACAAAGTCTATTAGATAAGGCTCTAAGATACATAAGCACAGGGATACCTCACTCCTGAAGTCTGCTTAGCCCTGGGCAGGAGATAAGTGCTAAGTTGCTCCTATGGAACATGCACAGAAGAAGAACCTTCTAAAGACTCAGCCTCATAAAAGTTCAGGTGATATTTCTGCTTTCTTTTAATTTTCCAGAAGGAAGAAACACAAAGGCAAATAAAAACATGAAGCACATATTATTTATACATCTGAAAATGTCACTAGATATCAGGATCTCCTACCATTTATTTAATGAAGTCCTGCAGAAATGCTCAGCCAGACAAATAGATAAAAACCCACATTATTCACCAGTGGGAAAAACCTCTCTGTTCAGAGTGTACCCCTCAATGCAGGAGAAGCCTCAGCCTTTCAATTAAACAGGGAAATAACGTGACTCATCATCTGTGCTCCTTGTCTTAGTTTATGGATTCCTGTGTGTGATCCTTGCTTGTGATACATCCTCTGTAAAACAATCTGTTCAGCAGTGCTCATGTCTCACGGACAATGTCAGTTATTGATTCTCAGGAGAGAGATTCTTCATTTTCCAATCTTGTCTCTTACTATGATAGAAGTAGTGGTCTTTTTAGAACAGTGTTCTATTTTGCCTGGTCCGAAAGCCCAACAGTTTAAATTACTCATTAATGCTTTCTTTTGGAAAGGTATTGCAAAAAAATGCACTTTCCAGATATCACTGTTATTTCACAGGGGGGAAAGGAGGTTCTGTTTTACCAATATGCACCAGAAAAAAATTTTTTACAACTTTGGACCTCTTTCTTTGCATTATTTTCAAAGGGAAAAATTTACTCCAGTGACCAGTGTGACATCTATGTTCCATTTGGTTTGGTTCTTGTCTAAGAAAAGCCTAAGTGGTCTTGTTTCATAGAGATGAAAGATACTTTGACCACAAGCAAACTTCTTCCCAGACTGGTTTTTACCTGAAAGCTTTTTTTTAATTTTCTCTCAAGGCCTCTTTATTAGTGTGCCCATATTCTAAAATTTTTAGTTCTTTTCTCAGTCTACTGAGAAATTGTAATAAATAAATAATATTACTGCCAGTGTGAACCAGCGAATCACTGAATAAGATTGGTAGTGGAGGTAATAAGCAGCTTTTTCTGATAAGTGGGATGTTTGGTACTGTAATCCTACAGTTTCCTCATTTTTGTGCCTAATTTTGCTCAGAAGTACATTTAGTCTGACACTTGCCACATTCTAAGCTCCAGCTAGCAGAAAAAAAATTCTTTGAAACTAAATCGTCAAACTGAATAATTGCAATTATCATAAAGAGTTAACAGAAACACTTTGATCAGCTTCTTCCTCCTTCTGCTGAAGGGCATTACAAAATGATGATCTTGGAGTTTTTAGACCCTACAGACAAATGGCAAAATAAAGCTGGTGACATTAATGCTCCAAAATACTTTCCAGCTGGATGATGAAGATAGAAATGCATATTTATTGCAATCCACCTACCATACTTCTTTTCTTTCAGAAAATGAACAATACAGAGGAGGAGTCTTGAGTACCATGCTGTTAAATTAGAGCTTAGCTGTAGCATTTAAATGAAGAAAAGACAACATAAAGACAACTTGATGAGAACCTTCTGTGTCTCTGTAAATAGCATATCTTCCTGTCAAAGTGATATGGCCACCCTTTCTTAAAACAACTGGTTGTCTTTGTTCTCTCCTTGACCTTTACATGAGTGAACTTAAGTTTGGTCTGAGAAAATCTGAATAAATTGCTACTGCTTGGCAATTTTATAGAGTGTGGAAGACAATGCTGCGTTCCACTATAACATACGTGTGGGGGTGGGGGTGGGGGTGTGTGTTTGTAAACACATGTATATGTACTTGCATACCTTCCACTGACATTTCAGGTGGAATGACAACATGTTATTTGATAGAAAAAGTTAGTAAAGTAGAACAAGGAAGTTGTAATCTAAGTGGTCAATCAGAATAACACTAATTATTCCTTTAGAATTGAAAGAAAATGTATCAGAAAACTTTAAGAAAGTAGACTTGAAAAAGTAAAGTAATAAAATAACCTGGGGTTATGAGCACATTTTCAAAGTCTACCTAACTGTTTAAAGCAAACAAAGCTTCTTCCTTTTTATTTATTTGCCAAGACTGTTTTTCCCTGAATGCCTCACCAACATAATTATCATCTCTGCGCTTAAGTCCAGTGGCTATCGAAGTCGATTGAATTCTATAGACTTTAAAGAGGCCTGGATCCAACCATTAATGTGCTTTTTTTTAATTGGTTGATCATTTAGCTAACCATTTTGGAAGCTTCCTCAAAAAGTAGGAGATAAATTTGAAGTACTGAAGCATTTTTTCACATCTTTCTTCAAAGTGAAACCAGGAAAAGGCACTTGGAAAATTAGTAACAATGACAATGAGGTTACTAAATGCTAAATGTCACTGAAAATGAAACACCTGGGTGCTTCAGCTTTCAGGAAATAAAACCAACAGCATGCCTCATGCCTGTAATTTGCCTGAAACCCAATGATTTCATGCAAAATAGTCTAGCCATTTTCAGAAAGCTTGTAACAGCAATGTTGATATCCTATCATTTCCTTGCGTTAGTAGTAATAACAATGATAAATCTATGTAATCCAAAATCAGAAAAATTGTCAAATAAATCCAGGTATGGGAGACCTACTTACATTTGTCATAGGGATAATTTGTATAACCCTCTGTTTCTGAGCAGCTTTATCTTGGATGGTAGCGACTGGCACACTGCAGTAAAAAGGGTTTCTGCAATTTAATTGATATTGTAAATTCTTTGAAAAAATCCAGCAGTAGAGCAGTTAAGAAGGGTTGAGTATGACCCTATTTGATAGATTTTGCCCTCCCCATTGAGAACCTTGCTATAAGGACTTCTATGATGTGCAACCATTATCGTTCTTTTGCTCCCAATAATGTACTATTCTCTACTCTTGTTTGGATACATGTATAGTTTTATAGTGTTAAAACAATCCTCTAATAATAATATGCTGTAAAGATTGAATCATTGGCTAAGAAGCAACGGCTTAGTTTTGGTATGCAGCTGAGTTTTTTAGGCTTATACCAGGACTATCAGTATAAACAAGCTGAAATTCATACTAAATCAAACAAACACTTTCATAACTTTGTTTGTTATATATGTGTTTTGATCAAAACTTTAGAGGGAAAGAAAAATGTTTGAAAAGTAATTTGGGAGGCTGCTTGATACTTAGTACGATTACTCAGTAACATTGTGGAAGACGCTCTCAAGCATTTCTGTAGACCTTAAACATTGTTTTCAAATCATAGGAATGGACATTCAAACCCCAGATCATGTGGCATAAATGAGAGCTTCTGAGATGTCGGCAGTGATTGCTTTTCAAACTGAGGATGGCATCTTACCTATTGATGACTCAGATACCAACCACTTGAAAATCACATTTAGTGGAGCTGTGCCACTTCAGCAATCTGAGGATATAGCTTTCATGGTCATTCCTAAAATAGCATGCAAAGACTGATGGGAAGAAATGTCTGTGTGTGTGTGAACTGTAGCAAGGCACCTGTAGTCCTATAGGTATGCACATGCAGACAACTATTTTCTTGTCCCCAGAGCATCCTTGTAAATTCATGGAATTTAAAGCCAATAAATGACCTTCCATAGGCCCTCATATTTCATTCTGTGGCATTTTTACATAAGTTCAATAACACATATTGGAATAAAGCACAGCTGTTAAAAGTCCATCTTGGACAAACTGAACAGAGATTTGTAGATTAAGTCCTCTCTTCTTCCTGTGTTGTTTGCATTTATAAGGGGTCTCACTCTGCAGAGCTCCCAGTCTTACCTTTTCACAAAACACTGCTACCATTATCTTAGTACTCATTTAAATCAGTATTCTCGGACTGATATTAGTGAAACTATGTCAATTCATTTTTGTATGTGAAGCTCAAAATTGGATTTTGTCTACTGTGAAGACCTGCAGGAGGCAGGGAGCTGAACAAAACCCTTCACAGGTGTTCTTCAAGAGAGAAAAAACATTGGAAAGCTTTACAGCTATAAAGCTTTTAATTTTAGAGCACTAATATGTTTACCTGAGACAACAGCTTAGTTGGTAGTAGTTGTGCACATCCAGGGTTTGAACATTAAAATTAACTGAATTAAAGTCTTTTAATTTTTAACAGTGGACAATTCTTTTTTTTTTCCTTTTTTTTTTTTTAATGGAAAGCCTTCCAAAGCTTCCAAGCTAGTGACTGCTTTATGAATTTTAGACTTGTGAGAAGGAAGCCTGGGGGCTAACTACTGGCGTGGAAAATCACATGAGAGAGAGAGAGAATGAGAGGACAAGCGCAAGCACAGCTGAGCCGGTAGGGTCTTTCCTCACCGAGGAAGCCTTACTTCCACTTCTGCAACTATCCCCCTCCGGCTGAGAGGAGAAGCCAGGCATGCAAGGAGTCACCCACTCCTAGGGAAGCAATGGGAGGCAGGAGAACAGTGAAAGCAGACAAGAGCAAAGTCAAGGCATGAGGAACGTGAGGCCCTGGGCTACCCAGAGATAATAGAACGCAAGAAACCATAGCTGCTGCAAACAAATTTTAGTACCTTCAAGCATTTTCTATCCATCTTTGGGACAGCAGCACTCCATTTTGCATGTACCTCTGAAGAGCTATCTCTGCATGTACCTAGCTTCTGTTCAGCCTTTTGAAAAGGAATTCAATTCATTTGCCTTGCAAGCCACAAGCAGGCCTTGTCTGCTTTTGTTTAATTATTTTTATAATAACTTTGATGGATCTTGGTCCCTGATCAAATCAATTGGCCTAGCCAACATAAATCTGCTGCCATGCAGTTGAAACTGCTGACCCTCTGAAATATTAGCAGTTGTTCTTCCTTCCCTCTCTGTGTCTGGCAAGCACCCAAATATACTGAGCTGTTCCTACCGTCCTCTGCTGATGGACAAACATCACCATAGACCCCTTTGCCCACTGGCTGTGCCATTACTTTCTCTGGGGAATTTTTAATTTTTTAATTTTTGTCTAACTCCATCTTTCCCCAACACGATGCCTGCTGGAAAAGAGCCCCTCAAATCTTCTCTTTAACTTTAGAAAAAAGTACATCTGTTTTCATAGCTATGCCAGCCTGCAGTAGCCAGGGATCAAGAGTGTGACCAATAAGTTGTAAAAGAGTTGTCAAAGGGAAGCCTGGAGTCTGGATCCCCAGTATCCCCATCTCTAATTGCCTTTTTGTTATAAAGAGAAACAGCTATGTGACTGTGTTTCAAAACCAATGTCCAGGTGAAACACAAATACTTCATTTGATATCAAGGATGTAAAGAAGAATACAGAGAAATAATTTATTTCTCTATACAACATGCTGTGAAGATAGTTATTGCAGCTGCTGAACCAAAAAGAAGGACCCAGACACATGAGAACGGGTTTAAGAAAAACTTAGGTCCATAAAGTCACAGCTGTAACTGCAGTGCTCATTAGATGCTTTCCTGTTTCATTTCATATCTCCACACACCTACAAGTCTTTCTGACCAGGAGCAAAACTGCTGAAACCTGACCGAGGTGCCTGGTGCTCACCACAGCCAAATCAAACTCCAGGAGACAGAGGGACACTGAAGTTCCCCGAGGGGCCCAAACGAGCGTACATACTCAACATATGCTCAGTGTGTATAACCAGAATGCACAAAAAAAACTGAACTGTTTCATACCATTATACTGAATAAGCCATTATATGTCCTCAGTTGCTGTCTACAGGTAACATCATTGTCAATGTTTCTTATGCATTTCCCAAGGACACCTGTAGCAATCAGCTCACTCAAAGAAACTGATTTAGATGCAAGGTCGCCTGATACATGTACTCCAAATGGTTTATGGGATTAAATAACCATTCTCCGGCAAAACCTTGTACCTTGTCAGTATGAATTAATGGAGACCACACCTATGCAACTTTGTGTGTGTGATACAGTTGCATACTAAATACATTAGCGGATTATTTATTAAAAAGGCAATTCAAAGATGTGATTTTATCAAATAAAATGGCTTCTCCATCTTAAAAGATATTAATATCAGAAGTATAATTCTTGGTAGGAACTACAGCTTTTTTAAGCATTTGAGAGGGAAAAGCTGCAACGGAAAGCTTGAGAACTCGATACAGAAAATGGGAAAATAAAATTGAGAAGTTTCATCTTTCTTTTCATTTGTATTTGTGGTTTTAATGTTTCCTTTGCATGTATCTTTTCCAAGTGATTAAGGTATAATGAAGATATCATGTAATAATACTGCTCGAGGCTTTCCATTACTAATTATTTTTAGTGCTTGGACTTGTTGATAAAACTAATGAAATGTTCATTTAAATGAGAAACTATAACTGAAAAGAAGTTAATAAGTCTTCTTCACTAAATCAGAAAGCAATTTTATTTTGTGTTTTCATACTGTAGATAAGCAACACAGTTCCACTGAAACACACATTAGTTAATTAAAAAATGGGCAAATGACATGGAATTTCTGAATGGTTTGTCTGTTACATTTATCTCATGATAAGTAAAAGATCTTATTATGTGAAGTTTTAGTGTGTAGACATTTTAGCCTGTAGCATTAATATGCTTGTTCATTGTTGTGATAAAATGTAGCCATGCTAAGGCTCTCATTGTGTACTTTACTTGTGGAATGTATATACGAGTTCAGAGCAACACATGTGTAAAGAGGTGATGGCAATCTGTGTTGCAACACAGTTCAAGTACCACTAAGAGGACTGGCATCACATGCAAGCTTTTGCATCCCTGGTCAAAGAAGTTCAGGTCTTGAATTTCTCATCTTCTTGTCTCTCTAGTTTTATTTTGCCTTGTTTGTTCCCCTTGTGTGTTTTTATAACAAGTTAGTCAGTGACTCCAAGGATATGTTCAAATTCATAATTCCTGCAAGGGCAACAGAGAAAGAAGAGGCAATCTAAATAATTAAATTGAAAGTCTTTTTTTTCCCCCAGGATGGAGGAACAAAAAGGCTTAGCTAGCCAACAATATTTCAATCACCGTATTTTCTCCTGCTATGATGTAGCAGGTCTTTACTTCCATATCATTAAAATTTATGAGTTCTTCTCTATTCCGCAACAAAATAAACTAGCCATTTACTGACCATTCCAAATTTTGATTCATGAATTTTCTTTCTGTCTAACACCCTGTGTTTTCACTTCTCCTTCAGTCTCTTAGCCATTCAACATATCGAGGAAAATTTCCTTCACTTTGTCTGCCACTATGACCTGACTTCTTCTTCAGATCTCTCCAGAGAATTTTCCACAACAAATGCATCATATTTTGGAGGCATCTCTCATTTTCAGACTCTGAATAATTTATTTCTCGTGCACATTCCTATGTCATTTTTGTTCTCATTTCTTCTTTCTTTCACTTTCAATAATGTGAGTACCATTCACCTACTACGATTAACCAATCTCAGCTGCATGACACTGTCTTCTGTCCATGTTTACAAAAATGTGGGTGTCTATTTTGTGTTAGTACTTGAACAAGCAGCATTATTTTACAGAAGTTGCTTTCAGGCATTAATTAACATGTATTGTGTAACTGCAGTTCAGCATCATGATAGTATTGAAAGCAACATACATGCAAATAGTATTAACACTAAATTACTTCCAAATTAGAGCACTTAGCCATTACAATTAAGAATGTTTGCATATGATTAGAATCAAATGTTATAATGTTGTAATAGTGGCCCAATCAGTCAAGAGAGACAAGAGGTAAAACCTGTTAGTTTCCTTGAGTGCTGCATGTATTTTCCAGATATGAGGCTAGAGGCAACCTACAGGCAGGAGGAAGGACAAGAAAGTGGGAAGCATCCCTTATTGGTATAACACTACTGAAAAGAAAGGAGGAGTTTTGCAGAGATCATTTGGAATATCTGTTAGGTTATATCACACTGTAGCCTATGACACAGCTAGATAAGTCAGTTACTTAAGGCCCTGGAAGCATACCGAGAAATAGCTTGGGAAAATGTGCGATGTACTGTACACTTCAGGAAGGTCCTGCTCACCATGCACTTTCCCTAAAACAAGTGGGCTGACAGACACAAATTTGAATGGGAAGTCAGCAGGATTTCAGTTTTCTGTCTTACTCCATCGTCTGTCTAGTTAACTACGTAAATGAAATTATTTACTCACTGCATACCAAAGAGAGAGGAAAGAAATCAATCTCTTCAAGAGTGATAAAACAATGCACCACTGGACCAGACTAGACAATTTTTCCACTGGAACAGAGGAATGGCCATATTTCTCCTTCATTTAGACCAATATTTTTCTCTGACAGTAGCCAGCAGAAGATGCCTAGGAAAGAGTACAAATATAGGGCCGGAGTATAATTATAGTTTCCTTGATAATACAACATTATGCAGACACGAGCTTGCTGAACTGGAGTTGTCTTTCAAGCTAATAAGCTTCCATGGATTCTTCTTTCATGAGTTTAACCAGTATTTTTCTCACTTTTTAATTTCTATAAAATAGCAGCTTTCAAAATATTCTGAAGTGAATGACCTCCACTGTTTAATAATATGCTGTGTGAAGAGTCGTAGCCCATTGTTTGTTTTCAACCTGCCATTTGCTAGTTTCATTTGATGGTCCTTTGTTTTTGTATTAAAGAGAGTGGGCAATCATTTCCTATTTATGTTTCATGAAACTCCTGATTTCACAGCCTTCTTTCATATCCCTACTCAGTCATCTTTTTTTCAACCTGAAGAGCCCAAATTTATGCAGTCATTCATCAGTGAAGTAATGTTGAAAAGGAAATGTACTTATTTGTTTTGTTTTTACGGGTAAGAATTAACGAATAAGAGCTACTGAACATGCATAAAGGTTCTTTTGCTGGTATAATTTTCTTTATCTACAAAAATTTTCCAATAAATTCATGTGTTACTTTCAACTAATACTTTTAGCATTTGAACCAGCCAAAACACAGAATTCCTCTTAGAATGATCTTGTTGAGATGTTTGCTTCAGAACTCAGGGCTGAAGCATTAAGGAAAATATCTTTGGTAGTGGCTCTTGGGTAACTTCTGGGGCATCATACATTAAGATTTTAGCATGCATCATTCCAATATAGTGAGCAAAGCTGAATATGCAATGTTGCTTGATGCTGCATTAAAAAGCACCTACTTTGTTATTTCTCTTAACTTTGACCAACGACAAAACCTAAGAATAGGCTAACTGTGTGTTGGAGTAATTCAGAATGACACAGCTGGTTTCCTTATAGAGGAACAATAGTTCTTGTCATCTTATTTGTAAACACCTGGCTGTGCCCAAGATGCTTAATTTTAATAAGAGTCATTATGCTGGAATACAACAGCATTGTTCTGTGTGTCAGGACTGGAAACATCAGGGATGGCAGGAATAGGACCACTGCCAACATACTGTTAGATTACAGTCAGGAGACACACCCCCAGACCGAGACGGAGGACCCCAATAACTGTTGTATGCATCTAGGAGTTTAAGTACAATCAGTCATGAAAAGTATTCATATGTGATGGTGGACTATGGTTGACACTGGCAATTCAAGTATTGAATCTCCTTCTGTGAAAATAAATGGTGTAGCTCTGAGGGATGAAATATCAGGCCTCAGAGTGCAGCAGCACTGAAGCACCCAATGAAGCAATTCATCTCCTGCTAAGGAAAGAGGCAAAAATAACCTGTCATCAGACAACTCTTGAAAACTTCATTTTCCACACCTAGGTGGTCAGAAAACATGTTAGTAGTTGACTAAGATTATTAGTCAAACAGCTGTAGAGGTCTGGGGAATAGCAATGGGATACCAAGACTCAGTACTGAGAGCTGTTGTCAAGTCAGAGACGGCTGCTCCTGCCTGAGCATTTTCACGTGTCCAGTGCAGCCAGCTGTGAAACTAATTATTTTCCCAGTTCACTTCCTGAAGAAAAGAAGACCACACTACAAAAGCTTGTACCACTATTGGCATTTTTTGGTCTATTTTTCAGCAGTTTCAGCCAAAGTCTCCTCATACATTAAGATCATCTCTAGTCTTTCAGTGAACTCTCTGAAGTAAGGAATGAATTACACTGGTGAGCTGGTGCAGGAACCTTGCAGCATCAGAAACTGTACTGTACCAGCTCTGTGGCATCTCCAGACACTTCGACCCACTGCTGACAACAGCATCTTCATATCCTGGCTGTACATCTAAGGCTGAATTTCCCAGAGGAGTATTGAATTAATGATATTGTTTTAAAAACAAACAATTTAATCATAACAAAACAATCTAATGTAGCTCCAAGAATACAGTCACACCATACATGGAGATATTGTTGATTGGAAGTGTAGTTTTGTGAACAGAATAGCAACAGGAATGGCTTACATTTAGTATATTCAGAGAATTAAGAGATTGCTATGCATTTTAAGGGTGAAAATAACCTTTTTTTTTTTTACTTTCTCCTATGAAAATAAGAACAAAAGTAATTTTGAAGACAAAAGTCTAAACAAAATAAAAATACAGTCAAAGTTTTCTCTCCCTCACCTTCCCAAATACAAGTGTTTCCTCTTCCATCATCCTTTCACTATCAGTTGAAATCTTTTTTCATTCTGAAACTTCTGTCTTAATCTTTTGATGATGGATATGAGCGCTGAAATGTTCGTGTTCATTTTCACAAGAATATAGGCTCTGGTTTTCACCTGGGCTTCAGCACCTTGTATGATTCTGGTGCTCAGGACCACTTTGCCTCAGTCCTTCAGAGTTTTTAAGCATTCAGAACATGCTCTACTTTCTTTCTTTTCTTGTATTTTTTCCTTCTTTCTTCCTTTCCCTCATTTGTTGAATGTGCTATATTATATTACAAGCAACCATGAAATAAAGCAAATTTGGTTGCCATCTTTGGCACCATTTATTTGTCTTCATTAGATACCTGCAACAGAAGTGACACATCCAGTAACCATATAAATATCAAAGTCATGTTACCAATAGCGTCATTTTTTTTTTCCTGGTGCTAAAATATGGTAGGAAAAAATTAAAGAAAAAACAGCCTCCTCAGCAAGACAGATAATGCTGTCATGCTACCAAGAAAAGGATGGGGTTTTATATGAAGAAAGCACCTTCTTTAGCAGATTCCAAGGTCAAATGCTATTTAGCTTCTGACTTGTCTTAATGTTCTCAGATAAAGTGAAGCAATTTCACACATAGCCCCTATTTGCATTTGACCATTGCTGGGAAATCTTGGTTCAAAGCCCCCAAGTGTTTAACATCCTGACAGTGTTCAGCTGTGCTGATTCATATCAAGCACTTTTGTTGACTCTCTCTTAGAGTCTGGTACACATTTAAAGTTAGTCTCAGGGATAGGTGCCTTATGGTAAGATGACAATGACAGATTTACGAGGAGCAGAAGAAGATCCATTACCTAAGTATGTAAATATGTAGGATAACTTTCCTGTATTGAGTCTTGCCTAGTGGAAGAGATGAACTAGTATCTTCTCCATCCTTTACCTCTAGACAACACTAGTATTTTCCAGCTTGCTTTGTTTATGGGATGCTACATAACTGAGAAGCTCCAAGAAAGTCTGAAATAAATGGTACTTAGTCATCATTTCTTCCATTACTGCTCTGGTACAGAAACCATTTGCTTCATTTTTAACCGGAGTGCAACGGGCTCACATCCTATCCATGAGGAATCAGATTTATTAATAAGTGTTGGGAAAGACGTACTATTTTTTCCCTCGATCTCTCCTAGCCCACCAGTAGTGGAGATATAACCCTATAGAGGCTGCCCCCCACCGTCTGCATCCAGACTGGAGTATAGACAATCCATTCATATATAAACATTTAATGTAGCCAGTGAAGCTGGAAGCCCATTCTGATTGTTCTGAATTGCCTTTTGAAAGTGTTTGTTTCTGTCTAAGAACTTGACCCAGTCCTTGCAAAAAGTAACACTAATGGTTCATCAGTATGATTATTGACACACTTTTAAATGTGTCTTTTTTAAAAAATTTCACATTGACATTCAGTGTCTGATAAAGCCCATGCAATTTGTTCATTCACTCAAGTGCTCATCATACTCTTCTGTATTAAGCAAATCAGACCATATTACAATATTTACTATTTCTTCCTAGCATGATTTAACTCTGTCCACTGTTGCCAAGAAGATTCTTTGCAGAATGCTTTTGTCATCACACTTTCACTAGCCCAGCAAGACATTAATTGAATTAGTTCTCTCCATATAAAGTTTTCGTGCCACATCTTTGCCAAAATCATCTTCACACACTCAGATCCTTTCAAATGGACTTACTGGATGGATATTTCCCAGAAGATTAATAAAATTCTTTTAAAAAATGGTCTGTGCATTTTCAAGATTCGGAAAGAAGATCAGTATCATTGCACACACAGGAAACTAAGGAAGAGGAAAGTAAGGATATTTGAGATCATAAAAGAGGACAGTATTATTAATGTCTGAATGAAGAAATAAAGAAAAGAAACAAAACTGAATGTTGTCCTGTGACAGTCAAACTAATGAATCCCCTGTGTCCCTCTAACACAATAGCTCCCTTTCACACTCCCATAACTTTCCCCCTCACAGGACGTCCTACCAAACCCTTGCAGCCTGTCCCGACAGTGCCATGAGCTCTCCCCTTGCCACCTAACCGTATTGCATTCTCTTCATATTTTCCAGCAGAGTAAGAGGCAGGTAAGCCTATACTTTCCTGCACATTGTTGAAGTGGAATTGCCTTATCCTTTGAGGTGCTGCCTTTTATTTTGGGCATGTAGTAAGTTTCTGATTTGCAATTGTATTTAATTTATATCACTTTCACATTCTCTTTCTTTAGTCAGTTAATGACAAAGAAATTACAACACTCCTCTAAGTTAGGACAATGATGTCAGCTCTGCTAGCTTTCAAAGGAGACTTTCACCTCAGAAATTTTCTTGGGACGATGCCTGTTGACTGCTGCTTTTTAACAACATCTTGTTTTACTTCTGTTCCTCCTCCATTCTCCTGCACCTCACTCACCTGCCTAAAGAGAGCAGAGTGGCAAAGTGACAATTTGTAGAGACATAAAGCCATGTGGCAAAGTGACAATTTGTAGAGACATAAAGCCATGAGCTATAATGTTACAGCTGTTGGTCCAACCTGAAAAAGCAACCTGAGACAAAAAAAATCTTAATTGAGGCCATTTTCATTCTTAGAAGCTTCATGACTCGTTCTGACAGAGGTGAATAATGAGCTCTCATCCTGTTTGGACATGAGGCAGCCTTTATTTCCCGTGTAGCATGTCTTCTAAAATAGACCATGCAGACTAATAAGATTTTTTTCTTTTTCTTTTTCAATGAGCGACTAGAGTTTGAAAGGTCTACCAGTCCAGGATTGGAACAGACAGAGCCGGCGATGGGGACAGACATAATGTATTTATAGAGATAGTATGGTCCAAAATTGTTTATACGTGCTTCACTGACTGACAGCGCAGTTTTTTCCTGGTTAGCAGACATGTCCCAAGCTTACCAAGTAACAATTGTGATGGTCTTTCATAATTTACCTTAATGCTTTGAGTGCTAGCAAGAAATGCTTCTGTGGAGAAGATTCCTTATTTCAGCTTTTTCTTCAATGATCTTTAATTTTGAACTTACTCCAAGACTGAATTTAAATCCAGTCCAAAAGAATGCTTTGGATTCTGTGTTATAAAGTCTGTCAACAAAATCATAAAGTTAAACTGAAAATATACCAGGAGCTGTTGATCCATGTAAGAAAATGATTCTGAAATAATAAAATTTTGTATTACAGAATAAGAAGTTTTAGACACAGAGAAATATGCAACATTATTATTCTGAGCTCAAATATCATATTACTTTTAATGACCAGTAAATACACAGTATCTTAAAGTACCGTTTCACTGTTAACAAAATACACAAATCTTCTTTCATATAGGAATACATGAATATTGGATTAAAAAGTCCATACCAAAATCATCTATTATTCTTATGAAGACAAATTTGAGATGTGACTCTTGCACACCAGCTCAGTGGAGTTTTGCCAGCATGGAAGTGGCATAACCCCACTGAAGTAACTGGAGAAACACAGTTTCTGCATCTGGTTTATAATTCAAGGACCAATGTTTTCCAACTTAAAACAGTTTTAGTCAGTTTATTAAAACTCTGCTGACTTTAATCAGGTCATTAAAGACATCTGCTACTACAAATAAAGGTAAAATCAGGTCTAATATCTGGAAATGCTGAAATGAATAGGTGCTATGCATTCAGTACCAGAGGCAGGGTATTTGCCCAAACATTTTCCACCTATTGAAGTTCAGAGAAACAATGCCAAGAGAAATGATACTTTTTACAAGATGCAATTGGTATCATTAGAACATAAGCCATTTATTTTCTTAAGAATGAAAAAATGGTATCAGAAGAATTACTTTGATATGCTTTGCAGTAGGGAATTTGTGAAAACTGGTAGCTGTCTCTTGGATGGCTGGAGACAGCTTTTTAAACACCATCTGATGTTTAAAAATTATTTTTTTCCACTTGAAATGGAATGCATTTTTACAAATTGGAATTATCCTACATGATTTTTCTCAGACTGAAAACATAAGTGTTTGGGTGGGTAATGGTTCCCTTTCATTCCTTTTCTTTCTCAGTCTTTTTCCTCTCCCTCTTTCTACCTTCCCTTTTTCTACAAACTCTGGAAATTATAAGGCAGCCCTACTTGGATTAAAAAACTTCCCCATCATAATCTTTGTCAAATTCAATAATTCTTATGAAGTATAGCAATAAAATAATTCATTTGAAGGAAAACTATTATAACTAATATATTAGAATAGTAGTTAATTTCTATCGATAGATTATTCTAACAAATTAGAAGGGTAAAATTGTCATAGCTTGGTTCATTTGCCCCTACCTGTTAGATTCAGATAAATATTCATAATTTCTCCTTTAATTAATTTTCCAGCTCTTTCACCTGGAATGGAAATAAGCCCCCCCGCCACCTACAGTTCCGAAGGACAAAATAAAACTGCACATTTACTATTCCCCCCTACTCAAATCTGCACGTGAACCTGTAGTCACAAAATATAAGACAATACCTCAAAAGAGATACTTCTACAGTCATAGAGCTATATTCTCTAACTGCATATCACAGCCAGTTGCAATAACGCATATTTCAAACACATATCAACAAAAATGACTTTGTTACAGTCCAAAAGGAATCCAATAGCATTGTGTAATTGTCCCTGTAATAAATTTCAAAAGGCAAGGCTAAAGTCTAAAAACTGTGAACTCAGAAACCATTTTTCTTAAATCTTTATCTAGTAAAATGACTCCTGGCTGTGTCATGTCATTGTTACTTATTAGAAAGGTACTGCATTTTATTGTATTTAATATTTCATATATAACCGAAAAATATCTATGTAGCAAGCTGTGCTCTAAGAGTTCTCCAACATTCTCCCGTCTGTAACTGTACCAGGTCAGTTTGTTATCTGATATCTCTGCTTATGAAATGTATTAGAATAAATCACACTGTGAATTTCAATTTCAAGTTCTAGATATGAGTCGCTGAAGGCTGACATTATTTCCTAGGATCATACAATTGTTTCAACATGTGGTGTATTTAAATTAGCAGCCAGTTAATCCCAACTGAAAAGATACATACTTGATTCTATGTCTGATCTCTTCAGTGTTAAGGAGACATGAATTTATTCTTACAAACTTCCTTGCACTAGTGTTACCTTACTAAATTCCCTTTAATTATTCACTCAACATTCACATTTTATTTATATATGAAATATTATCAGAAGGAAACATCGAATGGTACTTATTACATATACAGGGAAGGCAGCACATAGAGATGAATGTGTGTGGAGGAGAGAAATTGCCAGTGAAGACTCCAGGATCCAATGTGAACATCCCACCTCCTGATACATCTTGCTTCACTTTATCTGCAGTCTTGGCCAGCTGTCAAGCTTCCATTTCTGCCCAAGGGAGGAAATAGGCCCTTGTAGAAAACTGTTTATCCCCTCCTAAAACAGTTGTGTTCGATAGGAATGATGTTCTCTGCCCTGTCTTTGACTGAGCTTAGAAAGTGCCTAGATGCTAACTGAGGTGAAATGTTTAACCCACTAAGAGGCTAAAAGATGGTAAAATATATTTCAAGCTTTGTTACTGATATTTTACAATAAGGAACTTAGGATCAAGATTTGAGGGAGAAAAAACAGACAATCTTCCCCTGCCTTGCCTGGTATGGACAGATAGGATTCCTAAAAGCCATTTTAATTGCCTAAATAAATGGTGCGATTTCTCTAATATGCCTCATAGGAATAGGTTATTGCTCCCACTGAAATCAACATCTTGCCACAGGCACTGCTGTAGCTTGCATGCACATGTTCCTCCGTGATGTCAAGGAAATTCTACTTATTCTGCAACTCCCAACTCTCCTTACTCATTTTCTCCAACCTACCTTTTGCCAGAATCTACAAATCTACTGGTGTCACATCTCTCTGGTGTCATTTTCCTTTTTGTGGCTTCCTTTTCCCTTCCTTCTCTAATCCTTTTCTTTTTCTTTTTTTTTTTTTTTAATCCCGACATTTCCTCTTTTGCTCACCACCTTATCTTCTCCCTCAACCCAGGGTTAACAGTCCTGGACCCCATATGAATCATCTTTTCTCCTGTTACTTTTAACTAGCTATCCATATTCAGCTCTATGTATTGCTGCAAGTTTTTCTGCACTGCGGAAGGAAGGCCAGAACTAGGAAGAAAAGACATACAGGTGGCATTGAAAATTAGGAGAAAAGGATCTAGCTCACTAGGGGAATGGAGAAGAGGCAGTGAAGCTTATCAGTGACTGCAAGAATAAGAATGACATGAAGTAGACTGTAAGAGAAGGCAAAAGACAGGATAATCTGCAGGTGGGATGAAAATCAGAAGAAGATGAATTCTCTAATAAAGAAAAGATGAACTGGATGTGATAGTGGCAATTCTTTTTTAAGAGGAAATAGTAGATAGGCCACCAAAAGGTGAATCCAGAAAAGTAGATGAACATGCTATCTACCAGAAACAGGAGTATGAGAAGCAACCTTAAAAATAGAAAGGATCTTGATAGAACCTGAAAAGAAACTACTATTATCAGTGGAAAATAACACTGCCAAATTCCCTTTGGAACCCATCAGAAATAAGTGTACTGGGCTGGAGAAAACATTCAGAGAAATGAAGATTCAGGAGAAAGTTCTTCAGCAAAATTACTTTAATTGCCAAAGAATATCACTAAAGACAAAACAAGTAGGACTGTACTAAAGAAATTCTGATATGACCCAATAAAGAATAATAATATCAATTCAGGAAGGACTGGAATATCACACAGAAAAAAAATTGTTCTTAGGGACTGTAATAACAGGGAGGGATGAAAATGAAGACTACAGAGTAGAAGGTTGTTCACTGAAGGACAATGACCTGATGGGTAATAGTTTGGAAATACATGAGTGTGAGAATGGTGAATAATGATCTGATTGATGATCAGTTGATGCAGCTATAAGAATATTCTCCATGATGTAAAAAAATGTATCCAGAAAGTAAAAAAAATATACTGTTGCAGCTCCCTGTAGATGAAAGCACAAGATATAAAGCAAATAACTTGCTTTCTTTGGTGACATTTCTCCCAGAACACATGTCCTACCCTGTTAGTACCTCTCTATTGTTTGCTGCAAAGTGACCTGAATTTGTTTCTGTGGATATGATTTCGGCTCCTGGAGGCAAGGCAATTTGACCATTGAGATAAATTGCTAGAAAAGCATTTATTTCACCCAGGTCATATCTTTCAAGTCAATTTCCCTGAGCTGATTTTCAGAACATCTTTCCTAACATGTATTATTCAGTTATTAGCTGTAATGAAATCCAAATTAAGTCTGAGTTCTCTAAGATATGAGCCTGTCCCTTTCCACTTCCTGAAACTAGAGAAAATACTTTCAAAAAGAGTGAATGCAGCACCTTACTGAGAGCAAAAGGAGATACTATATTTGTCACACTCTCCCTTAAAAGCTCCCATTAAAATTGCTAAGCCTGATGAAAAGAGAAGATGAAAGTTAACTTAAATAATTAAACATACCTGGGGCATCTCACCCACATGCTGTACTGGCTTCCAAACTATTTATTTGTAAAAAGTCTTTCACAAGTGAAAACTGAGGTCACTGTGTCTTCATGTTGTCTGTTCAAAAATAAATAATTAAAGAAGTAATGTCCCAGCTACATTGTAAAAAAATATGCATTCAAGCAATGGAGAAAAGGGGAGACATTAGCTGATGATGATGCTTTTTTCTTTTCTGATGAGACAAAAAACAAAAACAAATTTATTCCAGTGAAACCCTCTCAGAAATTTAGTAAGGGACTCTCTCTATTTTTTTTTAATCCCTCAAAGTGTATGACACACCTGACATTCCCTGACAAAACACTCTTTCCTCTTGCCTCATGAAAATCCATAAATCCCCTATCAATCATTCAGCATTTCAAAGCTGCTTCCTGTCACCAAACCATCAACTCTTAACCTCCAGCTTCTTAGCTTCTTCTGGAGTCTTTTGTTTTTTCCTCACAACCTGATTCACAGCAATAGGAATGACCCATTGTAGCTACTGTTGAGGCTAAGGATAGCAGATTATCCCGTACCTTCTACCTATTTGGCATTTAGCTGTGAAATGAGATGTCTTTAGTTCGTGTGAGAAAGGCATAGGTGTATGTCAGCAGCACTATTCTGGAAGAAAAATGAAAGCACAGGGTAGGCAAAAGTATGAAACAGAGCAATATTTGGTTCCTGCCAAGTGACCGGTTCACCAACATCATGCATCAGTGGTTTTTTCTCCAGCCCAAAACATGAAAGAGGATGGAGGATGACAATGGTGGTAACTGGCACATTAGGATTGTCGTCTGGGCTATACGATGTACAAAACTGTAAATGACAGCCCCCAAATCCTGGTCTTCTGGGTGACAATTGTATGGATGGCTTATTACTAAGGTCCCTTTGTGCTAAAGGTCTGGTAAAATCAGGCTTGATCACACTTATCTAAAGCTGACTCTGCATTATCACTCCCTATATACTTGATATATCTAATGCATCAGGCCCAGTGCAAGAAACCACAGGAGAGAGAGAGCTCTTTCTATTACTGACCCTACACCAAAGCACTTACATGTGCTTTGAGTGTAAGGACAATAGAGGGAAGGGTGTTTATTGTATCTCTGTATGTAATAGAGGTTACATCCAATTTTGTTAAAGGTTTTTTTTTCCAATTTAAGCTTGAATTCTGCTCCACAGTTCTAACAAAAGGAAGAGATCATGCAAGTCTACACAATTTCCTCCTGCCTTATCAGTGATTTTGCAGTAGGAAACAGTGTTTTCTGAAACTGTGTATTTATAATGTTTCTGGCATTCTAATTACCTTGTTGCTCTCTTGTTTCTGAAAGTAGTTATAAATCTTGCACTCTGCCTCTAACAGTGCTTTTTTCTTGGAACCTTTTGTGCACCTGTGTATTCCTCAGACAATGTGTGATTAATCCAGCAATGGATCTTTAGCATAAAACCAAGGAGTGTGTTATTTTCTAATGATAAAGTATCATCAAAAAAGTTGTGCAGTGGAAAAAATATTAAAACTTTAGTAGATTTCATTAATTTTGCTCTGTATAATACTCAAGCCTGTGAAGTCACAAAGGAGGCATGAACCTGTAGATATGTTATAATATTTTGGATCCAAAGTTATAACTTCCCCTGAAAATCTCACCCCAACCAATTCAAACAAGGATAAGGTTAGGCAAAATACACTAATTAGATTTAAACCATTTTATCACCTTTTCTGAAATGATCCTTTCCTCAATGAACAGGATGGGGGTGTAAAAGATATAAAAGACCAGCTGTGCACAAAGTTTCTTTCAGTGTTAAATGTTCTCACTTCTGAAGACACTGAAATCTTCAGGAGCAACTGCTTTGCAATTCTCCATAGGTAGTGGAAATTGAGAGAAGATTTTTTAACCATCAGTAGAATAAGGATTTGAAAAAGCGCTCCCAGAGGTGATATTGTGAGAGGGGAAAAAAAAAAAAAAAAAAAAAAAAAAAAAAGACTAACTAGTTTTCAAATGGGGATTATGTTTATGAAGAGGATTTTATGTTGCGAATAGCCCCATGATATCAGGAAACTGGACTCAGTAACTACAATGATCCTCTCCGTGCCAGGGTCATATAAGTTCTGATCCTCTCATATTCAGACAAGGCAATCTTGCAATCTCTCTGTTTGTCCTAACAGCATTTCAAAGCTTCTGAGATTTTAACTATCCTCCCAAAGTGTGCAGACACATGCATGAAAAATGCACCAAGTAATGACTCAGCAGGGAAGTTGGTTTGTGCTCCTTTTAACCTGCTGGTCCCCTGGTAGCTGCTGGGAGGCAGGATCCTGCTGCTGACAGCAGGGTCCCCTGAGGGCAATTGGCCTCTTCAGAGGCAAGGGGAGAAATGTGCCTCCTTCTGACCACAGCAATATCAGATTGGCCAAAGATGAGAGGAGATGCTTCAGCAAAGTTGGTCCCAGGGCAGCCCATTAAAAAAAAATCCCATTTAGTTCCTACTAGGTAGATTGTGAAAATACAAAAACATTAGCTTGAATGCTCCGGAAAGATATTCTCTTAATGAGCATATCTTGAATTCTGCTATACTTTCAGTCTCCAGATGGTTGTAAAGTATAGCCCTAAGTAAAATACATTGCAAAGTCAAAGCTGAAAGCATGAATAAAAGAAAAGAGCACAATTACTTAACTGTACCTGAGTATGAAGAGCGAACCAGATTCCTTCTTCTGTAGTAGCTGCCTGATTTTTTTAATATCAGCGATGAACTGACTTCATTTCTCCTTGCCTCTTCTGGGTCAAAAGTATCAATATTATCTTTACCATCTGCTCCTGCTGTTTCCCACACCTGCACTTCAGTCCTTCTCAGATGAAATGTTGGCCAGCCAGCCGTTGGCCCCAAACCCACCCTCTCCTCAATATTAGAGGCGGTTGATAGGGCTGGATTTGGTGTTATGAACACAGATGAGGGTCATGAGCTGGCCAGCTCTCACACCAGACCCATGTACAGAGCAGGTAAAGGAAACACTGATATCCCACTCTGCAGTAAAGGAAAATTCATTCTTATCTTGTTGAAGAAGTTCTCAAAGAAAATGCATACAGTTTGGGGAACTGAAGATGGAGGCACTTTCTATAGATACTACAAAATATGTATTTTAGAGAATTTTTCAAGGCTATATCTGTACAAGAGGCAAAGATTTTAGGAGGAAATATATTTTAACTTGTTTTCAAAATTGTCAAAACTAACTGTTTTTGATCTTTTCTAACAAAATGCTTACACTTTTCTGGTTTGAAATAACTGTTTTATAATTAATCTACAAAAAGACAATTTAAGTACAATCAGGGGTTTTTCAGATCTTGATGAAAATGAAAAAATGTTTAAAATGAAAAAATATTTCTTTTGAATCAAAGACATTTTGGTGTCCCATTTTGCAAGACCTTAAATTTTGGTGTTTTATTCTACTTTAAGATAAATAATTGTTTTCCATTCAAGCAAAACAAAAGAAACATTTCCTCCCTTCCTCCCTGCTTACTCTAGGTTGTCCTTGCTGCTGCAAGTTGGATAGAAGTTATGTACAAGTTATGTACAAGACAAACCCTCCATTAGAATTATTCAGACTCTGGCAGCCTTGTTTCAGGCTTCAACTTACTGGAGATGTATTATGGATTATTTTATTACCCAGGCAGGGCCTTTTACTGAGATGCATACTTCAAGTTCTTTTACAGCCTTTGTGAAAGGCTTCTACATTGTGTGCAAACCTGGAAGAACACAAACAGCATGCTATCAAAATAAATCTCACTCAGTAGAAAAAGGCCAAACAGAGGTTAATTCAATTACTTAATAGTTGTCCCCTTTTGCCTCTTCTTTCAGGCAGCTGTGCTTTTACATGTTCCTCTTCCTTCTCCTAACATGTTTCTTTAGACTTCTTTTCTTCGCTGAGGAAAAAATACCTCACTGTGCTCTCCAAAAATAATCTTTCACTATTATGGGGGTTTGGCCATATGGAGGAATATGCTCAAAATCTTGTACATGAAGTATTGAAATATTTCATCTATAGCAAATATTTTACTTTCTTGTAAAGTGAATAGGCCATTGTTCTTAAATTTGTTTGACTTATTCTTGAGGTCAGACTTCTAACTGAATAAATATATAGTAGGAGTAGCACTGAAAATTTAACAATATTGTTTTCTGGGCAATTGATAGATATCATTAATACTTTATTGTAAAAACATGACTCTGCAGATAACAGCATAAATAGCAGTAGGAGTCAGATAAGTAACCTTAACAGAACTCTAATGAGAACAAAATTTAATGAACCGCATGCACATGTTTTCAATGTTCCTGCTTCAGGGAAATTGAATGTGCTAACTTCTGCTAATGCCATCCCTCTGGGAGTTTCATGCCCAACCAGCAGGCTGCACAAAATGATGACTGACCTATAAGGAGGGAGGCCAATGGGTGAACAGTAAATGAGATGGCTGGGACGATTAATCTTTGGCATGCACTTATAGCTTGTGCAATAATGATTCTGCTGCATTTAGGATATGTCAAAACATTCTTGCCTTAAGTCCCCTGAACTAGACCTGTGCAATGTTTGCATTTTGCTGAGCACTCATTTGTAACTCACAGCACTGCCATAGTCCATCTTCAGTGGTGCTCTGGAACTGACTGAGGTGGGCACTATTTATAAACCAGCCAGCCTGCACCAGGATTCCCCTCTCCTGCAATAAACTTGCAATATTTATGCTATAGACATCACCCAGAACAGCTTCTGTTTGATAGCTTATTCAAATAGTGAAATCCATCCTTTTTGTTGCTAAATGAAAAGGGAAAGTTCTTCCCTCTGTGTGTTTTCACTATCATTCACTCAGTGAGCAAAATTTTATGTTATAACAGTAGGAAGAGAGGAGAAACAAGTCAATCATGAGGCAGCAGAGCATCCTTGCAGTGGTGAAGGTGAACTGCATACTGGGCTGCATTAACAGGAGCATAACAAGCAAGTCGAGGGAAGTTTGACAGTTGTGAGGCTGCATGTGAAACCCTGTCTTGAGTTTTGGCCCCCCAGTACAAGAAAGAGAGGTACACTGCACACAGGATGGTCAAGAGGCTGCAACATATGACACAGGAGGAAAGGTTGAAGAAACAGGGTTTGTTCAGCCTGGGGAAGAGAAGGCTAAGGGGGTTTATAATTGCCGTCTTCCACTGCCTAAAGTGGGGTTATGAAAAGGCAGGACCAGGCTCATCTCAGAGGTGCAATGGCCACAATTTGCAGCAAGGGAAAAATTTCACCATCAGAGTGGTTAAGCACTGGAACAGGTGCCCAGGGGGCTGTGGAAGCCCCACCCTGAGAGATTTTCAAAATTTGGCTGGTCAAGTCAGTCCCTGAATTAAATGATCCGTGACGATAATCCTGCTCTGTGCAGGAGGTAGGACTGGACAACTTGCAGACCTGCCTGCCAACCCAAGCTGCCCTGTGATTCTCTCAGTCTAAATCCTAGCTTTAGTCCTACTATGCCTTAAACCTCTGTTGTATTAAGTAATGTGGGATCAGATCCTGCTACAGTAAACCAGCAACAGCACTGTACAAAGCTGGGCTATGTAGCTTGCTGTTCATTGCAGAGGGGTTGTAAAATGCATAAAATACCAGGTGTTCCTTCAAGGATTTAGGAAGAGTAGCTTACCCAAGGTCATGCAAAGTTATGGGAGATCTGGAAACTGAACTAAATACAGGTTTCCAGGCAGCTCCCTGGTTAATCAGTGATCCATCAGCAATAAGGTAGCTGTGGCATCTACAGAAACACCCTTGCTGGAGTGATGCCTTCCATCTGGACACCAGATATTTTAAATGGACCAATGGCAATTAAAAATGTAAATCTCAGTAAGGTACAAACTTTGCAACATAAATTCTGATGATATCCCTAAGTCATTCTCTTCTCTGTCCTTGAGCATATGTTTATGTTATGGACTAAAGGTCAGCAGTGTAACAGTAATGGATTTGTATCCCCTTCAGCAGTTCCCTATTATTTTGGTTCAGCAAACCAAAATTACTTTAGCTGTAGACAAAAGAGCCTGACTAACTAACCAAAGACCTAGAGATAAAAATGATGAGTTTTTTGTGAAAGGAAGGAGTAATATAATAATTAAAGTATTTTCTATTTCTGTCTTTCTTTGTATTCTTGGTCTGCCCTATTACTGCTTAATTAAAAATCAAGTCCCTTGCAGATTCATATCAATTCTTAGATTTTTTAACCCCTCATATTGTATCATACATTCTGTACTTTTTTTAAGAAAGGGGTGAATAGTATTAGTATAGCAATGATGGACCTGAAGTAATAAATAATCAAATCTGAGATGTAGAGACTTACATCTCAAAACAGGTTAGAAAGAAATGCTGTCTGTTCCCAATCTTCATCCAGAGCATTGTACAACAGTTAAGGTGCATTGCAGGATTTTGTCTTTGTTTTCTGAAACATCAGATATTAGCTATTGCCAGAGGGAAACTATTCAATCAGGGGGTTGATTTGATATGGCAATCCTGATACTGTAACAAAAAAAATAAACAAAGCATACTTCTGTAACAAGCCATATTCTTCAAAACATTCACACACTTGTACAGTTCCTGTATGATCAGTTGATGTGGTGAAGAAAAAAAATCACATGGTCCATGCCAGAAATTATTAAGAAGTATTCATCATTTTATAGCTGCAGAGTGAAATAAGATGGGAGAACAGAGCAGCTTTGCCATTAAGAATTCTGCATTTAGACGAGGTTAGCTATGCCTGTCATTTCATGTCTTCCTATGCCAATTCAAATGTAAAATCCTGAAGAGACAAAAAGCAATATGTGCAAGCTGGCCATAAAAACCCAACTCTCCTTCAGATATATAAATTCTTCTTTGACACATTTCCTTACAAAAAGGCTGAACAAATAGCCAGAATTCTTTCTGCAAGCCTTCTGTGAGAGAAAGTTCCTTAATATGCACAGGCTTTTCTGTAGTAGAGAAGAAAATCACCAGTGCTGGGGCACACTAACATGTTTCAAAGAACACCTCCGTCACCTGCGGTAACAGTTGTGGTTTAAAGATAACCTGTGGTCTGTGCAGGAGAATTTTAGTTTGTGGAGACACCCACAATCCTTGTAGAGCAGGAGGCTGGAAGTGGGGCTTTACCTTACTAAACATAGATATTTTCAGTGCAAGTCACCCCAAGATCCCTTTTTAGTCAATGGAGAACTTGTCAGCATTGTCAAAGAGAAGAAACACAATTTATAAAACAGGCATCTGAAACAGATTAGATGAATTGTATCTTCCTCCATCCTCTATTGAAGAAGTCTACACGGACTAGATTAGGACACACATCCTGTCTCTCTCTTTGGCTCTGTCCATGATAGATTTCTACCGCTTAACAAACTGATATATGTGTGATTCTGGTAATCATAATTCAAGCTTTTCTGTGTGAACACTTTTTCTGAGCACGATACAGCCTCATCTGGCAGTTCAGTGGTTGAGGAAAATGATGGTAGTGGTATATTTCCAGTGTTGACACACAGACATACAAATCTAGACAAGGTAGAGTTAAATGATGATTAGCTCTCTAATATGCTATTTTTAGTATTCCCAACCATTGTTATCACTAATGCAGCTAAAGTGATTTTTTTTTTTTTTTTTTTTTTGGAAAAGGACCAAATTCCTTGAAACGTAAAGCAAGAAAACTGCTGGGCCAGACTTGAAAGGTTATTGAATGAGTAGTACCTTACAGTGAAAAGGAAAAATCATGGAAAGGTCTAACATTTAGGGGCAAAAAGGCACCTATGTACAGAAACTAAAGGCTTCCACAGTCTTCTCAGAATCCCCTTCTTTACATGGGGAAAAATATGCTTTGAATTGTTGAAGAACCAAAAGGACATGACACAAAGAAAAAGCAGACATCATCTTTTCACATCAAATTTCCTAGAACATCTGCTGAGCTACCTGTTCATCAGTGTTATTCTGCCACAACATATGATCGTAATGGGAATAACTAGCTGTGAAGACCTAAAAACAAAACCATTAAGGAGAATGCATGTCTGAACGTGAAGGTTTTACAATATAGATGCAGGCTTTTGTAAAAGATAAATTTGTAATCTAAACACAATGTCCAAATCTCAAAAACTAGGACAGGTACTTATTGTCAAGGAGAAAGATCTACATTTCTTTCTCACCACTGGTTTTGAGACTCATGAAGCAATGTCATATTCTTCCAAATTTCCATGCAATATGCTATGAAATACAAAGCTTCAGTCTCATATACACCATATCAGGACTCACTCTATTTCTCCAGTTCAAAGGGAGATTATAGAGAATGGGGTGATAGTAACTCCCAGCTTCACTGTGAATAAGATTCTGGCTTGAGGTAAAAAAAGCCCTGCTGAGAACAGAGGGTCAGCATGAGATTAAGGACAAGTGTACTGAAATCAAAGCCACTATAATCTGCTCATGCTTTAACTAAAGAAAAAGCGTAGCTAAAACAGGCATTGAAGAAATATTATTTTCAGTGCACTCAGTCTTCAAATGTAATTTGCAGACTGGCTTTTGCTCACAAGTCTGTCCCATTCCCATTTCCTACTTTATACCTGCAACCAGAGAAGACCAATAGCTTACTAGTAAATGTAGAAAAATCTTCTCATTTTAAATCCTAGAGCTATGAATTCCACACCTGACTTTCCAACAGGCTAGGTTAGACAATCACAGGTCATTGCACAGCAAAGTCATAAACTCCCCATTGCTGCTATGCAATCTACAGGCTTTCTTCCCATCATATCAAATTATGGGGGGGAGCTTTAAAAGATACTTGAATGAGTGCCATTCAAACATACTGCCTTTGAGTCATTTTCTGGTTGTTATTTCTGAGTTTTGAAAGTTGTTATTTTATGATTATTAATTTAGGTAATGCTGCAAATGAGTATTTTATGTATGAAGAATCAGTATGTGCTTTCTTGAGCACAGGCAGTATAAAGGAATACAAGCCTGTTTCCAAAACATCTACTGCTATCAGAACATGCAGCTCTAGTGTTTAAATCACACCTACAGGCCATCTTTTATCAGTTTTGAAATCTTTTCTTTTAAGTGACCTGGAATTGGCTGAAGTTATCTCAGTTACTGACAAAGAAATGTTAGTTTATCATAACAATTCCACACTACTGAGGTTAAAATAAAAGAGTGCCGTTACAGTCCTGGCAAAGAAAGAGGCTGACTTAGAGAAGCCAACGAGAGTGCTTACAAGATATTAGATTCTAGAGTTATTTAATATAAAGCACATCTTATTCAGACCTGCCAATGCCAAGAGCTCAAAAACCATGAGCCAGATTTCCAAAATCTTCGTTATCTTTAAAATTGTAAGATTTATTAGCTAATTTAATTGAGAAATATGTAATCATGCTGCCTGTCTGCCAGTCTCACAGAATAACTTTTGGATATTAACTAATATTAACCAAACATGACAGAGGTACTGAGGTCTCAGAAAAATTAAGTTCCTGCAAGTGTGATGAAAATCATCAGTTAGGCGGAGTGCTGGTAGTGTACCCGGTGTTGGAAAGCCACTTCACTTCTGTTTATCTTGCCCAACAGCCGCAGCAGCCAGTCACCATCTCCATAGCTTTGAACCAGACTTAGCATACATCATTTCTTGCCCAAGCAGAATTTTGAAGAGGTAGATAAAGAAAATGAGGTTATTGGGGAAGGTTAGTATGTCTTGCTGCTGTGAGAAAACTGGAGCTATTGTCCCAGCAAATTGAAGAGGGCTTATAGAGGAAACAAAGGTATGATGGTAGGGGAACACAGAATAGTTGTGGGGAGCTGGGATTATTATGGTGGAAAAGGCAAGAAATGCTGCGCAAAAATCCACAGGAAGCTAGACTTTCTCAGTTCCAGTGTTCACAGAACAATTTGTTTTAAGAATGGGCTCTTATTGTTAAATCCTCTTGTGTTGTTGATGCATTGTTGATGCTAACACACTACCAAGAAAAGCAAGAAATCTCTTACTAACAACTTAGAGAAACAGAGGATCTATATTCTTTAGCCAGCATAGAAAGGAGGATGATCCCTTCAATTCACTCTAACTTCTGATTGCACTGGGAGGAAAACACCCTCACAAAGCCATCCTATTAATAAAACATTTTTACAGAAACATGACCAAACACCAGCCAAAATTAATTCAGAAGAGAAAGAGTTGATGAGCTTTTAAAATCACATATACAGCTACACAAGTAATACAAATAGGGAGCACAAAATCCTCATCATCTACAAAGTAGAATAATTCCTTAAGTGGGTGATCTGCTTTCTTCATCTGAATCTTGAAAAGAATCCTCGTTGAAAAAGCTTTAAAATTTAAGTCCATTATTGGTTACTATATATTCTGGACATATTCTGGCTGACCCCTCTGTAGAAAACAACATAAAGGCTAATTTAGAGATACCTTTGAGTTGCCACTTACCTACAGCTTCCCAGACTAGTCCTATTCACTGTCTACCATTAAGAAATTTTAGGGGTCTCATGCTAACGACCATTTCTTTTTCCTGACTGACAAGAAGTTTTCTACAGCTGAAATATAACCCAGGATTTGTTCATGTGCTTGTGCATATATATGAGAGGTGGAGACACAAAAGCAAAAATACAATTCATGGCAGTAACATCCGAATGTTGACTAAATCTGAATTAAAGCCATAGAAAGAAAGCAGCGTCTCTATCTGTTTTCATAAGACATAGCACAGTTTGTGCTTTAGATCTTCCTTAAACAATCATGATTGTTGCAAATGAAACTAAAATACATCTACTACAACACCATTTCATTTTGAATGTTCTGAGGTCTGAATATTTGTCCTTCTGCAGCACTCTGAAAGCAAAACCATCATTTCAATCTAACTACTTTAACATTTCAATCTAATTACTTTAACACAGGGAATATATGCACTTGTGGGGAAAAATTCTGACGGCTGTAAAAGGATCTTAAAGCACCATTCACCCACTAAATAAAAGGATCTCACTCATAGAAATTACGCAACTGAGTTTCCAGCATCAGTGTGTTTTGTCTGCTATTCTGAAGAGAGAGCTTGATGTGAATGTATCCCTGATTATTTAATGGTGCAGAGATTCTTGAAAGTTTTAAAGAGCAGTTAGAGTAATATGGCTATGACTTTCAGTCTGAATTTTCGAAGATCGGTGATAGTTATTATTATAAACATGAATGGCAGATATATTTATCCTCTGTCGCCTCACACAGTGGAAGCCATAGCCCCAGACTGAGCTCCCGGTACTGAAACTGGCTTGTGCTGGACTTTGCTGCCCAGGAATCCCTCAGAGGCCAGGAGTCTTACCAACCTCTACTTGATCTGACTGCATGACAGTCCTCAATAACACAAACCTCTGCATAGTACAATTGGTCTGAACTGGCTCAGATCCTTCTCAAAGTGTGGTCCTCACAGCTCAATACATGCAGAAGGTGAACAGCAGGCTGTGGACTAGGTGTGTGGCTGTGGGAGCTCAGGTCAGATCCAAGACTGATGAGTATCTCACCTTTGCCTGACTACTTCAGAAAGAGCTCCTATCTGTGACTTCTAGAGAAACTTCCTGCTGCAGACTCAGCTGCAGATAAAATAACCTCCCTCTTGCATCTGGTGATCAGACTAACCCTCGACTCCAGCCCCCCTGAGCACACCCCTGGCATGCAGACACCTCTGAACTGCCTGCACAACCCATCCATGCTGATCAGCCACCTGTCAGAGCTGGCCTCCTCCCTTTGCTGCCTTTACTTGGACTCATTTTGCTCTTCAGCACCAGACAGACTTTGCTGTAAGGCAAAGCAAAGGTTTATTTATCAGAGTTGAACGTAATACATTCAGAATTCTAACTACAAGACTGCAAGCACAGATAACATAAAACATTTTTCTTAACATTAAGGGGCTTCTTGATTGTTCCTGGGTGTCTCACACTAAGCCCCTGTCGTGTAGCTTGTCCTGAGAAGCTAATGTTCCTCTTCCATGAAATAGTGCCACAGTCACGTAATCCCACCAAGTTCTCTCTTCCCTCCAGATAAAGCATATAATCCCACCAAGTTCTCCTTTTCCTCCAGATACACCAAACTGGGTGTCATGCTTCATTTCAGGGTGAATGGCAGTGTCAGTGGCTCACACTTTGCATTTTTATTATAGTTTAGACTTTCCCCCACCATGGCATGCCCCTCTGAACTAGCCAGGTGCTAGTTTAGATATAGCAGAGATTTGATGGGAGCCAAGCAGTGTGACAGCAGAGCCCACCTAGCCCAGTCACTACTGGTGTGGGAAAGGTAGAGAAAACCGAGAAAGGTGTTAAAGGTTTCTTGATCCCCATTCTAAATTTATGCTAACTAATGTGTATTCCTAGGTGTTTTTAGGTCTATAAAATTTGATCATTAATCTTCATTAAGAGTCTTTATGAAATCTTAATTAAATTCGTCAAAATGATTAAAAATAATTAAGGTAAGTAATCTTCATTAAAGATAGAAGTCACATCTATTTTATTAAAAGTTTGGCTTGTGGTGTTGTCTCAGCTTTTGCTTGACACTACAAATGGCTTTTCTGGATACAAATCTCAGAAAAAAATGGAAGACTCTGCCTAAATGCATGGCCACCTGTCTTCTCTCTCAAAACCTGCTGTTAACTTTTGTGTACTTGGATCAGAGTCAAGAGGAGCTCCCATCAGAAAGGTAGCATATGAATATTAGGGATTTGCACCATTTCCGGAGTTACTTCCCAGAGATATTCAGAGGATGAAGTTAGGATAAGAAATGATAAAAAATAGACTGGAAGTCAGAGTCATCGTGTTCTTGAGAGACCTTGCAAATTCTGCAGCCTTGACAGCTCTGACTGCTTGGATTAGCTGGTGCTCTGAGGACTAAAGCCTTTATGATTTTTTCTCTCTTAGACACTGAAACTACCTCCAGCCTCCCCTCAGGGACCTTACAAAGGGACAAGCACATTAAGTCACTAAGGCACTGTTCTTCTAGAAACAGCCACTAAATAAAGAGTCCAGGGGAAGAACAGGAACTGCAAGTAGCTGTGAAACTGTAGGCTGTTAGGTTATTAAAATTTTGTAAAATTCTGGCTTTGTAAAAGGCTAAGTAATTACTAAAATTACATACATTTGAAGATAACCATAGAATAATAGAATTATAAAAAGAACAGTTGGGAGCAACCCTTAGAATATCATTCAGCCCAACTCTGGCAGGATCAATTATCCCTGTGTCATTCTTGACAGATGTTTGGCTAACCTATTTTTAATATCTCTAGCAATTAAGATTTCACAGCCTCCATAGAATTCTGCTCATTCGGCATGAAGCTATATTTTTGACTAGCACTGTCACTTTCTTTTACAATTAGAAATATTTCCTAATATATAACTTGATTTTTTTCTTGCTGCAAATAAAGCCTATTACTGTTTTGCTGCTATCAAAGACTTGGAACATAGTTTACCCTCTCATTTTTTGTAGCAGACTTCTGTGTACCTGAAGTCTGTTTCTTCTCCCCATCATTTCCTCTACTTCATGTTAACCAGGCCCAGTTCTTTTAATATTTCCCCAATGGCCTGTCCAAAAGAACTGGTATTTCAGCCTATTTTTGTTTTCCTGATTATTCCTTTCTGTGTTCCTATTAAGTTTCATCTTGCTTTTTCTGACCAGATTGTCAAGAACATCTTAAACTGACATCCCATCTGTCAACATACCTGCAATCCTTCTTCTCTCTTCTCTTTGAATATTAACGAGATACTTTTGGCATTTCTATGTCTTTTATGAGCTAAACCACCAAGCAAGTATGTTATCTTGAGTGCACAAGGTAACATCTCTTCCCTTCTCCCTTGTTTGTCCTTCTTGAGCACACTATATCATTTTATGTTCATTTTCCAGTCATATGAGTTACCCAGCATCTCTGTTACATTAGTTACATCACAACAGTGATGAGATTGTTTATTGCATTAATATATAGATGTCTATGTAGTACCTACAGTATATAGTATAGAAATCTTTGATGGGTTGACCAGCTACCCCTTTTATCCCCACTAAGAATAATCTTAGTGACTCACTGGCTACTAAGAATAATCTTCCTGTTTCTAGGTCCTTGTTGTTTATATTTAGCTAGGATCTTGTCACCTATCATTGCTGATCCAAGCTGGTTGCCCTCCCTTGTAGAGGCAAGAGAACATGCTAGGATAATCTAGGTTGGCAAGCTGATGCCCCATTTTGTGAGGTGAACTCCCTCTTTTTCAGTGAGCACTGAACTTCATCTTCTTTTGAAAGGACCAAAGCATATGTTCATGGTAAACCTTAAGGTAGTCAAAATTTGGGTTTCAATTAGGAAGAAGGTAATTACACATTCAAATATTTCAATTACTTATGTAAATGATCAGTTACATGACTACTTGGTCATTTGCATGCACAATTACCCAAGCTGAATAATCAACCATGATAATTTTAACATGCAAATTGAGTATGTAATCAGGCATTCAGCTAATTCACACCTAATTGGGCACACCTCATTTTGAAAATTATTTCTCTAATTTTCTACCTACCTTTAAACATTTTGGGTGAAGGCTCTATAATCATCCTTTCATAGTTATAAAATCAGAGAAGGGGAAATCACATTTGTCCACAAGAAACATAGGTAGTAACACTATCTACAAGTGTTTCTTTTTTTTTTCTACCTCAGGTTTGTTAGACAACTATGCAAGGTCTCACCAGGCCAGAATGTTGGTATTGTCATTAATCAGTATACAGCCTCTATTCTACAGCAATCTATTAGACATATGAGAGGAATTCAACACCAACAGCACCAACATGTAAAGTTTATGACTGGGTTTTCTTTCAATTCTGGGACTCATAGTTTGTATTATACACACATAGTGCTTGTACAGTGTGAAGCTGTGTTTCTAAACAGGATGGCATTTAATTCACTGAGGACCAGATTTTCTGAGACTGGCTAACACAGATGTTTGTGGATGCCTGATTTATGTATATAAATGCTAGCTGGGTAATCACAAATTAGATATCTGTGCACATACACACTTATATTTTGAGTGGCTCTGCACATAGGCAAACAACTGTTTTAAGTGTACAGATCCACTTCTGAATTAGAGATGGGCTAATATTTGGGATGCAAGACTAGCTCCTATACTCAGGTTAGTCAGAGCTAATACTTGATGAAAATAATTGAAGAAGAATCTCATGATACTGCATGAAAAGTTTCCAGGAGAAATTCAGTGTCAATAAGTGCAAAATAAAGCCCATGGAGAGAAGCAGCTGTAGTTCTATGCCTACAGCAGCAGGCTCTCGACAAGGTTTTATGACACAGGAATGAGAGTATGGAGATACTGTGAACTTGAAAATGCTAGCTTAGTACAGATCAGCAGGCACAAAAGCAATTTGAAGATGGGAAGCTATTAGGAAAGAAAAGAAAAAAAATCAGAAAACTTCTGTGGAATAAATCTGTAATTGAAAAAAACCCTTGTGAATTTATACCTCAAACTCTGTGCACAGTTCTCATCATTCCATATCGGAAATTATATAGCAGATATCAGGAAATGGTGAAGTAGAATTAGAAGAGGCACTGAAAAATGTGGCAAGGATCATCAGAAGTATGTTGTGGTCTCTGTAAAAGGACAAATTAAGTAGAGTCAAACTCTTCCTAAAATGTGGAACGATACGATCAACATTTATAAAATTATAAACATCATGGAAAAGATAAATAGAAAATAATAATATGCTATTTTTATAATATAAAATCTAAGGGGCATACAATGAAATTCTAGGTAGCACGTTTAACATAAACAAAGTAAGTACTTATCTGTGCTGTTCATAATTAAATTGTGGAATTGTTTTGGATGCCACAAATACAAATTGCCCAGAGATTATTAAATAAATCATGGAAGATCCACTAAAGCATATTCAAAAAGATGCTGGAAATATGAGTCTGGTTCAGGAAGTCCCTAAATCACAGAATGCCAGATGACAAAGAGTGCACTGGAGAGCTGTCACTCTACACTTCTTGCTTCTTATAGTCTTTTCCAAAGCACAAAATGTTGTTCACTGTCAGAAGCAGATGTTAGCCATGGTGGACCTTTGATCTTACCCTGTATGGAGATTTTTATATTTATAATAGAACTCTTGATCCTTTTCTTGAGAAATTCTACCCAGTCAACTTCTTCCCACCTTGTGTGGTACTTTTCATTATTTCCATCCAAGTATAGACTTCGTTCTCACTCTCATTGAATTGCAATCTATTTTTTGGACCATTCCTCCAGTCTGTCAAGATCATTATATTTAAATCCATTTCCTCCCATCTTCCCTAGTAACAATGATTACCTAAAGGAATGGCTGATGATAGTAACTCTAAATCTTCCAATACCTGCACAACTGAATTACTCTAAAGCTCATAAAACTGACTGATGCCATATACAAGGGAATTATGGTATTTTAAAACTGTGATATAAATGTCTGGATAGATCTGGTAAGACAGAATATTATGGTTCCCAAAAGTCTACACGATTTTCCTTGCATGCTATTATTTTGCATAATACAGCTATTAATGTGGAACATCCTAAGAGATATTTCTGACCTATTAATATTTATAAGATTGGTGCAGTAGCTTGTTCTCAGTTTGTAGGCACCAGCTGAAGTAAGACAAATTAAAAACAGAAAAGAATGTTTAATGCAATGTTATTTTGAGTGATCTCATATTACACTTTAAAGGTAGCTTTTCCTCCTATTAATAAATGCTAATACTTACATCCACAAAAGGACTAAAGTACTGAAAGCCTGGCCATCAGCTGAGGACCCCTTGCAGAATGTCTGGGAGGGGAGAGGACTGCTAAGTGCAATATAATATTGCACCTTCTGAAGAGGAAAAGTGTATTGACTCTAGCAGTGTACCATCTCAAAATGGCAGCTGAACCAAAGTAAACCTGTATTTACCAGGTTTAGACTGAGAGAGAGCACATGCATGTCAGCAGGCAATAGGCTGTATAGATATACTTTCAGCTACCTAAAAATGAACTATATTATGGCTGAACTGGGAGACAAACTAAGCATTGAGAAATAGTGAGGGAAGGAAAGGGAGGAGGGAAGGATCTGAACATTGTATGCACCTCTTTTTTGCACCTCTTTCCATTGGGAAAGTTAATTGTCTTCTCCCAAAGCTGTCATCTTTCTTTCAAAAGATAAGGAGGAGCCACTGCTTTTAACAGAAGTAGGTCTAGTGCAAAGAGCCCCCACTCTCCAACCCCTCTGGTCTGATAGCACAGTGCAATGAGAGCTCTCTTACAATTTGTGATGAACAACTTGGGTAGTTAAGATTTTCAGGGAGGAAACAGCCAGTGAGAGAGAAGCAAGACAAAGACTCTTTATTCCCTCCAACTGAAGAAGCTATAATTGATATTAATTCATTTATTCAACATCAATGTTTCCTTACCTGAAAAGAGGTTGTACCTGGGTTACAGTTCTGGCTCCCAGTTCTTACCTCCTTAGGTATTAGCCCTAGCAAATACTTAATTACTCTTCTCTTTAGAAGAAGTTTCAAAAAAATTACTTTAACTCAGTCCAAAAGATAACTCTACCTGTAGTTTTCTCTGATGAGATTTTTGTCTTGTTTGACACAAGTTATTGGCACCCTTTGCATTTATAAGGTGTTTGATTGAGTACCACATGTGAATCTCACTGTAAAATTAGTCTTTTATAAACTAGTGGAGAACACATTAGATTGATTAAGAACTCACTAATTGACAGATGCCCAAAAGCAGCTGTCAATGGAGAATCATCATCAAATGAAGAATATTCTGACAGGATGATCACTTTGTAGGATTTACTTGAATAATGTTTTGTTATGCCTTTGGAATAATACACAGTATGACTGCTGGTAAAATGTGTGGGTGACAGAGAGATTGCCAGAGTAGCAAATAATGATGAAGACATGCAACTTGTCAGTCTGGACCCACTCAAACAAAATATCTTTTTGAATGCCAAGCACATCTAGATGACAGCATCTGGACCATGCCTGTGAAATTAAAGACTGCATATGAAATAGAGACCCAATGAGATGTAAGGAACATACTGAAGGAGCAACTGAAAGTGAGTTTCCAGTGTAATAATGTGGTAAAAGGGGGCTAATGATATGTAAATGGTGGAGTAGATTAGGGAGGAGAGTGTATCTCTGCATATGAAAATGGTGAGGCCAACACTGGAATACTAAAGGATAAACTTCCAAGAACTGGCAACGTGTTCATGCACACAAGCAGTAATTCTTGCCCACTGACTGTTCATGGCGTACACTTCTATTTTGGCTTTGTGTCACAGCTATTGCATAAGTATATGGGTTGTTTGGGGAGCAGGGGAGTGCCATCAGCATGGGGCAACACAACATTATCATGCTTATGGGCTTTCGCCCTCTACCACAGCCACACCAGGTTTGCAACCCGTGCTGCAGAGTGCCCTATCTCCAGCACAGAGGGGCAGCAAGTGCCCCGCTGACCCACACCCCTCTATCCATGCTGCACCACAGCCTGATTGAGGGCTAACAAGCGAGATGGGAAACATATCCCCGCAGGTGGGACCTTCCTCTCCTCACTGAGAGCAGTAGTTGCAAATGCCACATCACACAAACAGTGGGCAGGGAAACTGGCTATAGTTTTGAAGGGTACAACTTTCTCATTTTTTTGGAAGAAAGGGTGCAGATCATTCCCTTCAGCAGATAGACTGTGGATCCTGAGTAAACAGAGTGCAAAACATGATTTAAGAGCCCTCCTTAGAGGAAGTGCTCAGTTTCCTAACCCTGTTGTGGCTGTACAGTGAGGCCTAGAATACACTGTGTTTTGTCAACAAACCTTGACTTGTTGATTACACAACAATTAGGAATGTATTCTTTATTCTAATCAAAGTACATGCATGCTTCACCTCACCAGCAGCCTCACGTATGGCTGCATGTTTGCTTGTACCAGAAGAAATAGCTTAAATATTTTACTGTAAGTACCGAAATTCCAACATCTGCAATGGCCTCAGGGGTCTTCCAGCAGCTCACAATACTACATTCTCATCTCAGGATTGTTGCATAGAAGTAAGCCAGTTAAATATACAATTTTTTTCAGTTAAGTAAATCTTTTTAAACACATGACATTATTGACATTGTTAAAATATTTATGTTTATATAGTAAAACAATAAGATAAAAGTTTATTATTAATTTTCAAATAATCTTTCTAACAAAGGCAAACTAACGGCCACAAGCTTTCTTTCTGGCTTGCTATGAACAAGATAAATGACAAATGTCACAGATTTACGCTGTGAAGAAGAGTTTCCCCTCCCTCAACATGTTTTTTGTCAGACTATGTAGCCGAAATAAACATATATAAACTATGATTGCTGATTAAGACTATTCCAAGTTATTAAATATACATCTATTGTTTAATGTAATCAAAGCCACAACATTGCTGAAGATTAACCTTGCAAGCTTCTTAGAAAGCACAGGAATGTGTTATAAGATCTTCTGAGGCTAAAACTTCTCAATTAACTAGTTTAGACTGTTCAAACTAACATTTCAGACTCATGCATAAATACATCATAAGACATTATTCTTGTTACTCTACTAACAGGAAATATGTCCCTCACTCCCACTATATTAAAATATATACTTAATTCCCCCACATGCATGAGGTCCAAGTACACTGTCTTGAAACCTAGTTACTCACCCAGAAGAATACCTGATTTCTACTTGCATGCATATTCTTTTAAAAAGCCTTACTAAATATCTTAATAAATATCCTAATACTGACAAACTTCTTTGACAAATACTATCATGTGGTCAATAGTGATATCCTCCCTCATATCTTTGGATCTGATGGGAAGATCACTTCAGGTGATCCCCACCCACATCAGAAAAAATCTGATTCCTGACAAGCTCATGTGATTACAACCACCGTAAAAACTAAAGCTATGTCAAGACATAAAATGTCTATTGCTCTTTGAATGAAATGTTTTGGGTTGTCCTCTATAGCATCCCAGTTCTTCAAGGAGCTCCATGCCATCCCAGCTGGAGACTCAACCTGCAGCCTGCCCTTTACCTGAACTCTTTCAGAGAGACTGTACAAGAGGCTATGAACTGAAGAGGATGACTTCAGTGAGGAATGGAGAATATAATGCAGACCCTCTCAAAGGAGGAACACTGCAGTATTTCTCCAAAACAGTCATCTAAATCTGCATTGTTATTTTAAATTCTTCCTTGCCTTATATACACAGGCACATTTTATTTATGAGTAATTTTGTGCTCAGTCCTCTTGCATGAAAGCATGCTAGATCTTAGACATACTAAGATTGTTCCCTGTAATCTCAGAGGAAAACTATGATTCATATACAATGCCTTTATGCAAGAATTTAAACACAGTAGGAGTACTACTAATTAATGTCTTTTAGAGATGCCAGCCATCCTAAATCATTAGTAAATACAAGTCCAGGAGATCACAAACTGTTGCAAAACCAGTCAGTGAGGTGCAATAGATTGCTATGATTAACATTTCCCAAGGGATTCCCATGGAAGGAATGATTGATTTCCAATAAAAAAGCTTTGAATTCACAATAGGGAAGCTACCACCCAGAGCTGTCTAAGAAGAAAGTCTGAAATTTACAAGCTAGTTTGTGTACAGCATTTTCTTTTCCTGCTGTGAATTCTTCAAATTACCTTTTAAACACTACTGACACCATTTATTTTTTGTTCATTAACCTTAGGTGGCCCTACCAAAGAATTCTCATAACAAACCAAAAAAATATTGCTCAAACCTGTATAGTAATCATTGCTACAGTCCACCCTTCCATGGAAATGTGACAGGGGATAATGATACAACATATACTCAAAAGAATAGAAAATTGCATTGCTGGAGCCAGGAGATGTTAGTACAGCAATGTGCACAATGCTAAGAGTTATTTTATGTATTCCAAGCACAAGGGGTTCCTGAAAAACAGAGGGAAGGGGCTTGCTAAGAGGAGCAAGCAGCCTCAGAAGGTCCTGATTCTTAATGAAACAGATACTGTCTGACCAAACTTGGTTTTCAGGCTCCCAAATGCTACCCTCACTCATCCTGAAAATTACCCAAATTCAGACATGTTTGGCAATGCACAGGCCTTGGCTCTGGACAGGCAGGCCATCTCTTTTCAAGATGAACAGTATACACCTTGATCTGTCTCCAGCTTCCTGTATCTGACTGCTCAGCTAGTAACAGTTTTGGTTGCTTTCAACACCCCATGGCTAATGGCTGATTGTGCACTTACAGACGTGTTAAATGAGAAGAGCTTTTGGCATTAGGCTGGAGTAAAGCTCCAGCTCACACGCTGAGATAAGTATCCTAATATTTGGAACACCTCATTTTCATCCCTTCTCTCCCTTTGCTTTTGTTCTTCTGCCTCCTTTGAAGCCTGCAAATATGAGGATGGTTGTCCTTCTAAATTAGAGAACAAGCTAGTACCAAAATAATTTTCTGCTGATCAGTGCCAGCAGCAGTTAATAATCCTTCCTGTGCAGACTAGGGGGCTGAGAATCAGAGCTGTGTTTCTGTCTCTTGTCCTCATGTGAGTAATCTCAAATTTAAACATTTGGTATGTTCCACTTACACTACTTAACATATCTTTGGATCTCTGGGTTCTAATATTAGCAAAAGGGACTGGGACATCCTTAGACTAAAGCCTCCAGGAGGAAGGTTTGGAGTCTCCATTGCTGTTCAAATAGAGGCTGAGTATTTCAAGGAAGAGATTTGTCTGAAGCAAGAAGAACAGCTGTCCAGATTTATAGCTAATGAGGCCTTAGATTTGGCACAGGAGGCTATGATTTTCTGTTTTTTTATACTTACAGAGAGAAGAAAAATTTCGAACTGTGGTGTACATCAGTCCTGAAAGGTAATTTAATGTTCAGTGTGTGCTGAATGTGATAAAAGGTGTGTGTTGTTAAGGCCCACTAGGGTGTGTTTTATTGACTCATTACCAGGCATATCAGGTTTCTGGATGCCTGAGCCTACATTTCTCACACTTCTGAGAATGTGAATATTCACCATATTAAAGATCACCTTGGAGAGGCTTTATGCCATAATGTAGTAAGTTCCTTTTGCCTTCCCTCTAGAAAGAGTGGCCTGAGCACATTTCGGTACTTGTATAGTAGAAGGCAACAAGTTGTCTGCAAAAGAGGGTATGTGTGTGCAAGAGTGCTTCTTTCCAGAGTAAGGCCCTGATTAAATATGTTTTATTAAGAATTTTCTTTCTTCAGGAGACCTGTGCTTTCATGAAAAATAAAAAGTGTGAAAGGGCTTCCTTCTATTATTGAACAATTTATAAAGGAAACATTTTCCTCTCATCTCTACTGTTTCTGTGCAGTATGCACGCTGTTTCGGTTTCCTGTTATGCCTCCCTTGCCAGACATACCAACAGTTACCACTAGCTAATATTTCTACTTAAGGATGAGGTAAGCAGTGTCTTAGAAGTGACTCTCTCTTTTTATTGACTAGGGTTTATAGAGCTAGCTCATATGTGGCTGACATTTGGTCAAATGAATCACACTCATTTTGACTCAAATGATAATCTTTGGTTGGTTTTATTGTACGTTCTCTTCAACATCCCGTATCTGTTTCTTCACAGCAAAAGATCACTCCATGGCAGCAATTAGTACCCTTCAGATTAACAATGCAAAGCATAACATTTGGAGGACAGATCATGTAAAGAATCCTGCCTCAGGAAAGATGGAATATCTTCAAATCCCTGTGGTATATCTCATCTGACTGAAGGAAAAGGAGTGAGTAATTCAAGTGTCAGCATGAAGAAACAATGACCTTCTACAGATGCAGACGAAAGGGGAAGGGAAGAGAATGATTTTGAACTTGAAAAGAATTGCACAGATAGGTAAAGGTATAGGTATAGTTGTAGTACAGGCATAGCTAGACTTTGGGAAGCTGTACTCCACCGACAATAAGAAAAACACTCAGGTAACAATCAGCTTCTGTAAGAGCTTGCATAGCACAGAAGGTCAGAGATGATTTTAGCCTGACAATAGAAACACTATTTCATGGGCAAGGGAGAGATGACTGTCCTCAATGCGACAGAAGGAAGCCCACACCTAGAGAGATATATTTAGCTTTGCTCTTCCAAAAAGAAAAAAAAAGAAGGCAGCTGTATAAAGCCATACTGAAAACTATATATCAGATAGCTCTAATATCTGAACACTATTCTGTTGTGAATGGATTCACCACCAAGAGTCATGCAGTTCAATCCCTCTGAACCTAAGTAATAGCTGCCCACTCTTCCTAGTGCTGTCTTTCAGATGGTCTGCTATGTGTAGACCTCTTGCCTAACACCGCTCTTAGGCAGTCTTATTTCCATAACACAGCTTTTAAGAGTCTTGAGTGATTTAACTGTGTTCTTCTCACTCCTAGCCCTTTGGATTATAAAACTGTGTTTTTTAAGGAACAACATGATAATAAAACAACGAATGGATTTTTTCTAGCAGGATTTATCTTCCACATATATGTTGCACTCAAGAAGAAAATAAAGGATCTTTCTGGAGCAAAAAGTCTCTCCTTAGCATCTTTGCGATCCACAAACCTGGTTAAAGTCTGTATGCCAGATAGCCTTTCTAGCCTTTGTATTATCATTTTAGACAACACACTAGTCTCTGTTTTAAAAAAGCTACATTTCCTCCATTTGCATGCAATATACTCTCTGAAGGAAGGAGCAGAACCAGGACAGAGCTCTCCATACTTCCCTTCCTTACCAATTCTCCCCTCATATCATCTTCTATGTAGGCAGACTGTCAAGAGCAGTGGCCCTGCTAATAGAAATCTCATGATTTAAACAGGGAAGAACCATACAGTATTGATTACCCTAACTAGTCCAATTGCCTGGTCCCAGACACAGTGGGATACATATAATGAAACGTAGACAATCACAGTATAGGTGTCTACATGGGAGTTATTTAGCTCCCTTTACAGAGAGTAATAGTTACTGTAGCGCACAGCTCCTCTCCGAGGTGAGATGACCCTAACCATGAATATTATTCTGCACTGATTACCGCAGGGGTTCAGATAATTACCTCACATAGAGCTGTCTAAAGTTAGGTGAGATGAATTCCCCATCTGCCTTAAATGATAGTAATTCTCTATAGCATAATAGACTATTGTCTATGGAGAATCACAAAGGAAGACAGTGTTTATTATTGAATGCAAACAAATGTCAAATCCATTGCAGTGTTGAACACTCTATAATTCCAGAGTATGAGAGTTAGTGAGCATAAGAACCCAGAAACACCCACACTGGGTTGGACTCCAGGTCCGCCTGATCCTATTTCTGACAGTGGGCAGCAAGAGATGCCTATGAAGGATATATGAATACTGCTTGCAGGAACTGATGCCTCCTTGGTGAACTGTCCTAATTCTTGCAGCCCTGTGTCTCAAGATCTCCCTGAGCCAGGGGACATATTTTTACGTCTGATGATCCTAGGTGAATAATTCTTCTGTGAAAATGTTTTTAGAAGACATATATGCTTCTAGCATCTACAGTGCCCTGGGGCAATGAAGTAAAGATTTTAATTACATCACAGGAATACTGACCTGCTTTTGTGTTTTGTGAAAGTGCAGTCTGATCATTTCGTGTGATTATCCTGTACAAAAGAGACTATTCAGCTTCACCAAGCCACTCATGAGTCTGTAGGCTTCTATCATGCCTCAAACCCCACCAGCTGTTTTCAGGGTTGAACTGTCCTAGTATATTTACTCTTCATGTGCAGATACCATTGCATCATCTTTGTTATCCTTCTTTGTGAATTTTTAGCTTTATTATATCCTCTCTGAGAGAGCTGGCTCTGAACTGCACTCTCTATTTTGAATGTTGATGGCAGTCACCAATACCGCAAAGGAGATTCACTTTGTTTCATAAATAATACAACACCATGTGGTGTGCTCTCTCTAAAATAAGTTGACTTTCAGCAGATTAACTAATCAGAAAGGAAAGGGGACCTTACACACTAGAATCACACTTAGAGCCTGACAGTATTTATCTTTCTGCTTTACTCCCTAACCACTCACTGTCAGGTCTGTATCTTGGAAAACTTATTCTCTCTCTCTCCCATTTCCTCTCTGCTGGGTGTACTTATTTTTGCTTTCTTGATGAACATGAGTTTCTTGGCTATCCTGGTATTAAGAAATGCATCTGGGTATCTTCATGGTTAATTCACTATAAAGTGCTTCTGACATAGTATGTCTGATATTTGCAAGATTTTGGAAGGAAAGATGTAAAGCCACCATCTTATTTACTTAGTATAAGCCTTGGAGGAGGATCCATTTGGATTTAGCTGAAGAATATCCAGATGAGAACAGAATTTAGCCATGAGGCAGAAACTCTGGGACAGGTGAAGAGGAAGGGAAAAAGAGAATTAGACTTCAAATGTCTGAATATGCTTCTTAACAGCTGGAGAAATCCACTGATGAAACCTTCACATTTCTGAAAGTAATCTACGGTAAACTAGAAAAGCTGGTCTAAACCAAAAATAAAAGAGGAACTTTTTTTCCTCAGGACAAATTATAGGATTTTAAAATTATATTTGTCTCAAGTCATAATGAAATGTAAAAATCCCCAAAGTTTTAATAAAATAAAATATCCAGATTGGAGTAGAAATATTTTATGTCATTGTTTTGACTAATATAGCATCAAAAGGAAAACTGGAACATCAAAATAAACTTACTGAAATGTTTTCAAAACTTTACTTTGAAAATGCTGATGAAATAGAAATGTTTCAACTTTTCTGTATCAGAACTCCGGTGGGAGATGGAAAAATTCTGGCACTCTAAGTGAAATTAGAACTAGCAAAACTTTGTAACAGAAAAAAATTCAAACAATCCCCTCCCTCTCTGCCTCATCACACAAATGCAGGCAGTGTCTCATGATCTCTCTTACCGTGCTGCTGTAAGGAATTCAAATAGAATTACATTAATCATTGGCTCTCTGGAAGTATGGAGCTCACTGGCTGTAGATGTTATGGAGGTAATAAAGCTGAAGGGTGAGTCGATCAAACTTACAGAGAAGGTGCAAGTATTAGCTAAACTTTTCAGAAGGCTAGTCTCACATTTTGAGATAGAAGTTAATGATGTGATTATTTTTCTAGTTCAATAAATCAGCAAGTAAGTGACTTAGAGTGTCCTTTTATTCTCTTTAATCTTCATTGAGTGAATCAGTGAAAGGAGCAAATATATATTTGCTGCCTATGACTTATTTTGACAGAAGTCAAGCAATAAAGCAGGTTGAATCTAAGAATTTCCCTTTCATGGGAAACAATGGCAGTCTGGCATTGGAGTTCATTCTGACAAAAGCAAACAAACAAACCACAATTTAAAATTTCCTTCAAAAAATTTAATGTTAATAATTCAGACTCATTAATAATACCCATATTTTAATATTAATAATCAGAATAGTGTCTGATAAAAATCATTTTAATCATTTTTATATATGATATACTGTCATAAAATCAATTTTAAAATGAAAGCCATTTTGAGAAGGAAAATCAAAGACTAATGTGTCAATTTAATCAAAATGCTTTTGCAAATAGAGTTCAAACTAGAATATTAAAATCAATACAGTAATGCCACAAGTCTGTGGTATTTTTTCTCCAAAAAGAAGTCCTTTTGGGAATCTCTTCCAGCTCAGGAAAGCTGACAGTTATGTTCTCTGCTTTTCTAAAATGATTTCTCTGATAGCACTAATACTTTGCTCCCTACGGTGCAGTATTTTTCCTCTGTGAGACTGTGCAAGGAAAAAAAAACAGAGATTAAGAACTATATTAATTATGATTTATAAAAGAATTCTGTGCATCTCAAATCCAAATCAAGGAGCTGTGTTGTATTCGGCCTCATTATTTAGTGACTTTACCCCATAATGAAACTCACTTCAGTAGTCTAAAACCCACACAAATATCATTCTAGGAACAAGCAGTGGTGAAATGCAGCAGGCCGGTGCCTGTCCATTATGTGGTAATTCAACTAATATATAGCATTCCCTGATAGTCACTTGCAATAGATAAATTATTATCTGAGCTAAAAAAAAAAAGAAGAAGAAGAAGAAGAAAAACAGCAGCAGTCATCTTATTAGTGCATATTTTTTGCACAAGGGAAAATTATGAGAAGGCAAATTAATTATTTCCAAGGAAAATGCTCAAGTTAAACCACACTATTTGCATTTTATTGTCTCTGCAGAGGTGTAAATTGCTGTTATCTTGGGCTTTATATTGCACTGATAAGGTGTTTCCAGGGGGAAGAAAATTGGTATCATTATGCATTTCTGAGATGCTTATATTTAATCATTACAAACAGCTGATCTTTGAATTATAAACTGGAGGGATCAAACAGTCAGAAATAAACGTGTGCAGCTGCTGGATTCTGAAAACACAATTTAATAAATTACCTTGGAATGGAAAAAAAGGACTCATTTCTCCACCTTCCCTAAAAAAAATTACACAAAAATAACCTCAGCATCAAAAGAGTCTAGAAGATAGAAAACTGGAAAGAAATGGAGAATAAAGAAATTCCTATGTAGTAGATCCATTTGCTTCTTTGCATAGCATAGGGAGATGAGTAGAAAAAATTAAACCAGTAAGCCTTAGAGAATGTAGAGAAGTGAAAAAATAAGTTACGTTCCCACTTTCCCTGAAAACCTCTGAAAAATCCCCCACAAAAGCAGCAAGCATCTGTGTATGTTGTTCACAAGAACTGAAGTCAATCACAATTAATGCTTGAATTTTAATTAATCCACATTGTGCTGCAGTAGCCTCTGCATTTTACTGATCTCCTATAATGGAGCAGCTTTCTCACAGTGAGAATTTAAGAAAAGGCTGAAACCACTTTTTCATAGCACGGTCTCTTATTAAATCAGCAGTTTTATGTATACGTCTAACAGATGTATACCTTTTACCCTTTCTTTACCTCTGGGGTTTGAAGACCATGATCCCCAAAAGTGGCTGCAAACCATACTTCTTGAAGAGCCTGTGTACTTAACAGGTCTTTTTGCAAAGCTTTTTCCAAACACTCTCTTTTAGGCTGTAGCTTTATTTCACAACTGAGCTCAGTCCATAAATGCTTTGAAATAGTTTAGAAGTAATGACACTATCATAATATAAGAAGCTATTATGGTTTAGCGAGCTTGTGCAGGGGGAATGTGCAAGTTACAGATAAGATCATCCTGATGCACAGCATGGGGTGAGATCCCTGGCTACGGTTTTCTGAAGAATAAGAAAGGAAAGTCATATGTGTGAGAAATACAATCAACGAAGATAGCATGAGCTGTGACTTGCTAGTTCCTTTTTTTTGTTTTCTGGTTCTTTGGTCTCTGCAGACAAATTACTTTATTTCTCTGTGAGGTCTTTGTTATATGAGCAATAAGAGGATCCAACAATAATATAAAGCCTTAATGGCTGGAAATTTTTGAGTTGGTAGTCTGATGCACAGGAAAGTATCTCAGCTGTACTTAGTACTTTAGGCAGACCACTTAAAGATTTCAGCCTATTTTCCTGCTATTTCTTGGTAGGTTGGTCTGAACTGTAAAAAGTTTACATGCATCAAAAAAAGAAGGAACCCCGAAGCTTTTGATCATGCTGTCATTTTCCACTACTGCGGTAATTTAGAAACTTAATAGAAAGCTTCATATTTTATAGGAACACTTCAAACTGAAAGAAAAAATGACTTTTTTTTCTCAGTAAGATCAGGATTTAAATCACAGCTTCTTCATATGGGTTAGGCTTTCTGCGGTGACTCTGAGGGCTGGATTTGGTGAGATCAGTCCGATTTCCACCTTGTTGCTGGATGAGGAAGAAATGTATTTGTTTTCAGAGATTAAAATGAAAACTGTTAGTGCCAAATCATATGATTAACTGTATTATATAACTTTATCACTAGAAATAAAATTGAAACAATGATATTTCACTGCTAGGAAATAATTTCCTTTTCCTGTGAAAATTTGGAAAGAGACAAGGTGTTAAATTTTTCACTAAAAGAAAAAAGTAAAAACTAAAAGTGAAAAAGTTGCAGATGTGAATAGCAGGGGAGAACGGTAGTGTAAAGCCATTATCTCCGTGTTAACCACTGTGACAATTTTTTTGTATGTATGAACTTTTTCAGTTGTTAATCTCAAGAGTTTTCAACAGTTAAAATGATGGATTAAAGGGAAAAAAATTGCTTCACAGCCTAGTAATCTATCCAGAAGGGAAGGAACATTATGTCAGTCAAGGTTCAGCTGCTATAAGTGTTTTTGACCAGCCAACCATGGATACCTGTCTAGAAGGACAAGTGTTATTTTTCTTCGCTACTACTGCTTGTGAGAATGAAACCAGCACTGTATGAGACCAAATACTTCCTTTTCTACTGCCGTTGAGAATTTCAAACTTTGTGAACACTTACTATGTTTATATTATGTTCAATAGCCACTTAGAGGGTTGCACAAGCACTGCCAGTACTATTAAAATTAACAGTGCTTCTCCCAGGCACGCTATCTACTGCTCTGTCTTACACAGTTGCAGTGCTATTGTAGGCTGCGCTGAAGTTGTGGTTGCATAATTGGTAATTAATTCTCCAGCTGAGTCTCCACTACTCCTACGTATCCTGTTGACCATGCCTCCAGGCAGGTGGGAGTTATATTGACACTCTCTTTTTCGGCTGGATCACACGTCAGATCTCCTGTCCGAGGCATGCTGGTGTCCAACAGCGTGAGCTCACTCAGCTTACAGTCCAGGAGCTGCTAGCATCACTGCCCTCTGCCCAGGTGCCTATTTTTATGGTACCACATGCCTAAATCGGGAGACGCAGGCATATGCTTGCGCATGCGAGTCCTAGCATAGCTTGCGATCACATCTTATTCCCTCTGGCCAAAAGCAAGGTTTGTACTGCTTGCCCCATCCTGCACCCCACAGCTCTGGCAGGCAGTCACGGCAGAGGAGTGTCTGCGAGCTGCAGCACACCCCAGCCAGCTCCTGCATCTCCTCCATCAGGGCCTGTGTCACATCACACATTTGCACCTCAATCTACATGCAAGCTTCAAGGCCTCTTTCTTTCTCCCAAAGATAATTGAAGTCGGTAAATGGGATCTGAAATGGGAGCAGGGAAGTACAAGCAGACATGCACATACACACACAAAAACACACACACACGCACACGCACACGCACACACACGGATCACATCATTTTCAGGGGAAGGCAGACTGGCAACATACAAATTCAGAGTGCAGTGAGGTATTGTAGCAAACCAAACTGACTTTCAGGAGCTTTAATTCTGCTCAGTAAGAGTGATGTGTGATTCATCTCAACAGGAGCAGAGTGAGAGCTGCACTGGACCATTATGAAAGTCAATGCTGTTGCATTTGTAATGATGGAATGAAGCCTTGCATAGCAATTGCTTATACGCTGTATACGATGACAGTGTCTGGGGACTGAAGGACTACATTTCCATGTGGAAAAGACACCATCAGTATTTTCTTGACATGGTAATCAGGCAATCTGCGTTTTTTCTTGGTAAGTTATACCTTGTAAAATTAAAATAAGGAAGGCTTCTATCACTGAGATTATGTGTGAAGTAGAAAACTGTTGCAGCCTGTTTTTTTTAATCTTTGTAAACCAAAGATATAGAAAACGTACAGGAAACACGATTACGTGTCTGCATGTCTAAAAGGAGAAATACTGCAGAAAGAACATCGGAGAAGCACATAAACACAGAACTATCTTTTACTGTCTCTCCCCCTGCCAAGAAAAATAAAATCTAGAATGAAATATGGTTGTTCTGCAGGCATAGCTTCAACTTCACAGTCTGTTTTGTCCTCCTCTGGCTATTCTTTCCTGACAAAAATAATATCACCCTGAAGAAGTCAGCATCTTCATGTGGAGGTAACATGCCTTCTTCCTGGTGTGAGTTCAAAAGAAAAGATAACGAACATGAGATGATGCTAGGGAACAGGATATGGAGAAAGTTGAAAGGGAGAAGAATAAACATCTCTAGGAAAAATGAGCTTTTCTTGTACTATACTTCTGCATGATCTTCATCTGTGAGGGCATTCATGACCTGTAGACTTCCAAGAAGTGACAGCCCACCCTATGTTGTATTGCAAATATGGAATATGTGAGCTCTCTAAAACTTACCGCTTGGCTGAGAGGCGATGGAGGCTGGAGACATACGATGTTACCAGAATAAACCTACATGCTCAGTTATTTCTCATTTTTCTTTCACAAAGTTGATAAAAAGTACTTCCTTCATACATATGTTAGCACAAGCAAGCAAACAAACACTCCTGTGTACAAACACAAAAATATATGTGTATTTTAATTTTCATTTGGTCATATTTTATTTAACAGAATGTCATTCTTCCTCAGTAATCAATGATTTAAAGTAGTAGTACTTTCCAAAGTAGCCCATTGATCACAGAGAACTGATGATATTTAAATATACAATATAAAGAGTGACATGTTTCACAAAGTTGCTTAATCTTCAGATTTTAGGTCAGAACACAACAGACCAAAAGTAACCTTCTTGCTAGGTCCAAGAATAAAATTCAAATTGAAGACAAGTTGTGAAAAGAGATTAGTTATCGGAAATATACATAGAGAGAACATGATTGATAGACTTGTCCTGGCTTTACAAATCTCAGATCCCCTTAGTCCTAACAGCACTAAATTGAGAAACGAACAAACAAAAATTTATCCTGAGGATATGAGCACTGTCTGCAAATTACTTCTGTAATTTAATTTTTGATAGGTGCTGTAGGATTTTCTGTAAGGCTCCGAAGTAGATTGTTGCATGCGAAAAAATGTATTTAGTGGTTACCGCTATGCAGGTTCTACAGATCACTAGAGCCTTAAGGCACAGATAGACAATCTAGCTACAGCAATTTTAGATGTTGCCACAACTAGCTGTTAATCGTCATCCTCATAACAGAGCTGCATCAATATATTATGTGAATATTTTTAAATTTGCATGAGTACAGAATCAGCAGAGTTAGCATGAGTTGTTCACAACCTCCACTGGAACAAGAGTACTTCCATAATCCACTGCTGCTTAAATGCTGGGCCAGTAATTCCCACCTGAGAGGTTATAGTTAACAATCAGGGGAAGGTAACATCTCAAATCACAACAGCTGTCTCAGGTGATTGTCTATCTACACCTTTAGGGAATCTTAGCCAGAGTCCTTCTTGTATTCTTCTATGGATGAGGTCGGCTGTTGTTCCCATTTTCCAGTTCACCCTGTCACCACAGATTTGTATATGGGAAATATTTAAAATAGTGGTTCTCAAGCTCCAGTCTTCAGATCATCAGTGGTTTTACAGTTTTCTCCAGTTTTTCACAGAATAAAATATGTACAGAAAACAGGACATTGTGGAATGTAAGGGGGTAAAAGAAGAAAAGATGCAGAGCTGGGAAAGCTTTGCAGGATGCCTTCCACACAACAATCCACAGGGTGAAAGAGCTAGAGAGCCAGCTGATTTAAGACAGACATTAGTGTCAACTTGAAACCTAGTTAACCGCAAAACAAAACTCTTTAAAAATAGTGTCAGGCATTCTACATGTGCCCCTCTGAATGCATTAATAGCTTTAGAATCACATTTCCTAGTATTTAATGCAATTTCCTTCTGCCATTGATGCATGAAAGATCCACATGAACCTCAGGGAAAACCATATTTAAGGGAAAGTGATTATGCACTAAATCTCATCAAGGATACAATGCAACCAAACCCTGAAACTCTAAGTTATCAAAATCTTAGGCATTACTTGTAACAATCACCAATTAAATACTTTTAGACATAAGCGTGATGTTCAATGATGTCAGTTTCCTTTAAATCATCTCGACTCTGAGTTACTAATGGCTACTATTAACATCACCAGCAGAACTGTTTAAAGACACAGGACAGGGATCACCAGCTACAGCTTGAAGGCTGCAAAATTAGCACAAGACACCTAAGTGTTTGGAGAACATTCCCACACCGCTTATATTACCAGCCTTCCTAAACAGAGCAGGCGCAGATATCGATGCCAAGGCAAGACAGACTTCAATGCAAACAAGCACGAAATTCTCATATGAAATACTCTCTGCAGTAGGGGCTTGCAGAATCCATCCCTTCCTTCTCTTCCTCTGAGGCAGGTTTGTGAAATTGGCTTTCCAGCTCCTACACGCTATGTGATACCCACAGCCCCAGAGTCCCAGTGGAAACAACAGAAGCAGAGACAGTTCAGGCCTGGCATATATATCAGGTTTAAAAATACCAAAAAAAATGTTTGTGCTGCAAAGAGGAAAAGATGTTCTCTCTCCCCGACGATGACAGATGTGCAGTGGGGTTTGTAAGGCCTCTTTTATACTGATTACAGAGCAAGGGAAAGTCTCCCTCACCAATATGTTCAAAGGATGGATGTGTTCACCCCCATTCCCTGTTGTCCTTTTCTCTATAGGTATTCCACCTTTTCCTCCTGGCACACGGTCCCTTCCCTTCTCTCTCTGCATGACCTCTGAAAGCGAGCATTCAACCAGACAGGACACCGTGTTTCACATATCCCTTTAGGTGCCCAGGACTGAGTCAGCCCAGGGCCCATCTCGGAGTTAAGATCTGGTGAAATACACTGATCCATTAAAGCCATGGTGACACACTCAGTTACTGGAGCTCGTGACTGAGTATTTTATATGGTATTTCAAAGCATTTTCTAAAGATTCGGGAAACTCCATCAGGGCCATACAAGCCAAACAGGATGAAAAATGGGAACTCTGCTCATAATGTAGATGGGGGACACATGAAGAGCTAATGATTTACTCCATGGAAGTTTTTGTACAAATTCTCTCATATCATTTTTGCCATTAGTTTGGCTTTCCAGTGCAGGCCTGCTTCTGTTTTCATTTTAATTATCTTTTTATCTTTCTTTACTATCTTTTCCCTTGATTTTTTCTTGCCTTAATTTTTTATTAACCAAGGGACCCGATTTGAAATGCTTGCCTTTTGGCACTGCTGTGTGCTGCTGATGAGGAAGCCTCTTTAAGGAAACACAGCAGCATTTCCATATCAAATACAAATCCTAATTAACCCCAGCCATTTGTTTGCTGTTCAAATATGTCAATTCTCTAGAAGTGAATTCTCTGCTAACAGCAAATAGAAGCTTTGTCACCCCTTTTTTAGAAAAGACTTGTTGCAAGTGAATGATTCAGAAACAAAAGAGCGGGCTGACCAGGATTCCCACAGACAAAATAATTTGGCTATATATTAACATAACTTAGCTTTGAAATACTGTACCATAAGGAAGCATCAACGTCTTCCCTTGGCGCTGTCCATACATTTTGCCAAAATCCAGCTGCTCCCTCCCATTTGAATGCCACTCTGACACCCTCAATTCAGATTTCGAACTTCTGCAGAATCCTCTCTTTTTCCTCCTTTTTTTTCAACTCACATTCTGTGAGTTTGATACATCTGGAATCAATTAGAGCAGTTTATTCACACAAAACACTGAAGCATGAATCACAAAGCAGTGAGAGTTTGTGACCTCTGTTTCAATTGTACCAATGCCCAGCATATCACAAGTTTTTGTTTTCTTTTTTTTTTTTAACAACAAAATCATGTTGCAAGATCTGGAAACCAAAAGGGGTCAGTGCCATTTTGTGACAACAGACCCGTATGAAGAGAACAAATCAAGATCCCAAAAGCTGATACCAAAAAAATTCCCACACAACTGAAAGCTGAAATGCAGAATGAAGGATACGTCCAAGTTAATGTGCTAGATACAGACACTTGACACAGATTCATTAAACGTCACAAGGCAATAAAGGGTGTGGGATCACATCTCCCTAGCTTGCACCGTTATTTGAGGTCACTTAAGAATACCTCTAAAGGAAAAGCAAATGTTCCCTGTATTGTCAATGCCACAGTAAGTGTCTTTCAAGGCCAACAGAAGGGGATCTTCCCTGGCCAAGTTGAGACTTCTTTCCTGCGCAGCCAGGATCTCTCTTTGAAGGTCTTCAAACTGCCTTTTTTCATCAATTACATGGAGAACAAAGGCATTTCATTTGGGGGACATACTGCCTTTTCACCATTTCCTCAGCACAAGGCATGTACATTCAGACTTAATTCCACAGGAAAGCAGATCATTCCTGGTTTGTAATGGTCTCAAACTATATATTTAGCAGATTTCCAAGAAGTCTAGGTAGGAACGTGAATCAACAGCCAGACATTCCCCTCACACAAAATAGGGACAGATATTATTTTCTTTCCTTCAGTTCAAACCAGACTGAGTGATCAGAGTTTCATTCTTGCTGTACATAAACACAATATGAATGTCTTCTATTGAGATTTTAACATGTCTAACTCACTGTATTTCTATTTTGCTACCTAAGAAATGGGATAACAACTATTTTCATGATTTCATAGTGTGCTTTGAACTTTGTGGATCAAAGTACTATATTCGGCACCACAAATACATGCTCGTAAACTACCTGCAAAATGCCATTCAGTAAAAGGACATTATACAGCTAACTGTATGCTTAAGTGATTTTTCAGCACAATCCTTTGAGACTCTTGCTTTTCACATTGATATTTATATTACAAAATTGTCCTGGTACCCAATGCTGTTGATAGCTCAGCAGTTTCCCAAAGGCAAACGAAGATTACCGAAACCAAATTCAAAGCAACCTAAAAAGCTATTTTAGGATTTTATACAAAATCCTGAAGGCTGATTTGGAGATTTTCTCTTTTCCATGCTTTTCCAAATATGACTCTTCTAAGATTCTTGACAAATATATACAACAATAATGACAGAAACAACACAACAGGGACATGACCAAGGCTTATTGCAAAATGTTTCCCAGGCAGTTTTGAAAGGTAGTTCTTATGATGCTTGGTGAACTTTTTAGTTTTCTGAACAGAACAGATAAATAGGAAAAGACCTGAACAAAATATAGTCAAGTTACAATTTTGTCTAGTATTGTTCTTAGGTTTTTTTGTGACTGCAATTAAATAATACAAAGAACATTCCATGCAAGGTACTGAGTTAAAATAATTCTTGAAGAAAGATACAATTAAAGCAAATCTGCTCCTCCATTTATCAATGTAGCTGACCTCTTGAGGTCTCTTCTACTCCCATTTTAATTGTGTTTAGTTTATGTATAACTTTATGAATATCTTTTGTGACTTTTGTGACATTTCAAATATACTGTATAAGAAATTACCATTTCTGTGAGGACATATTAATCTTAAAGCTATTTTACAAGTAATAACTATTTGGATGCTGTGTATCTGCTGCAGTTTAGTGGGACTTATTCCCTGTCAGTCAGTTCATAAAGCCAACAAATTATTAACATCTCTGGCTACAGGATCAAGGTTTTAAGCATGAAAGTTTCCATTACTTCTCCATATATTTTAAACATTTGTTTCATGGAAGAGACACAGTTTAAGGGGACAATTTTAGATCTCATTAAAGACCTGAAATTGTCAATTTTTACACTTTTTTTCCTATTCCTTTTTTTTCACCTAGCTGGTTAGACAGGTGTATTTAGTCTTTCCACCAAGTTTTTCATATTACAGGAATTTTCTTTTTTGATATATGCATATCAGCATGCATAACTACAGCAAAGTTAATTTTCCCCAATGTACAACAAAGATAAGAAATTAAAATGGCTTCCTTTGAGTTCTATCTTTAGCAGTTCAATTCTGCTATAAAAATCACCTCCTATGATAATAAAGATTGGAGAAAAGTTTTCAGTCCAAATTTCATTTATTAAAAAATGACCTACTTATACAGATTTTCTAGAGGGCAATGGTAGAAACCCTGCTTAATATGTACCCTGGTAAGTAAAAGAGAAAGGGCTGCAAAGAATACTGACAGCATGTGAAGAATAATTATATTTCTTATCCAGTGTTACAACTACAGCTACTGCTGCAAAAATTTGCTTCCATTAAATAAAAACTGCAGCCAAGAACAACTGTAGCCCAACTCCCTAATAGTAAGGATCTCACTGAAAAAAGTAGTTTTGCTCTTGAAAGATGAGGTCCCAGTTATGCAAAATTATAATATATCCTGCTTTCACTTTCTGGAAAGAATATATTAATATTCATTAACTTAAAGCTGAAATCAGTCATCAGAATACATTGTATAAATTGCAGCTAAGTGCCTAAATAAAGGATTCAAAAACAAAGCAAATCTATCAGTTGGTCTGCAGAAGCTTCATACAGTCTTATCAAAATACTCTCCTACAAAGATGCTCTGTCAGGATTTAAGAGGCTTTTGCATTTTCTGACGAGACAGCTAACATATTCCAAAATCAGCGTTGTGCTGATTTACACCAAGGTTCAGCCCATGAATCCAAAGGCATCCATAAAGATTTTGACCACCACCAGGTCATAGTCTGCATAAATGTGGAACTCTGACTAAATCCTGAAACCCTTAGAGGGAAAAAATTTCTACTGATGTGAGAGTTTTATTTGATATGGATTTTAAGAATCAGATCTATGGCAATATACTCTTCTAGTAACCATAAGCGTGGGTGTGCATAACATACATTCAAATATGGCACTTAGTAAACTCTAGAGATGTATCTTACCTATATGGCATGGCATTACAAGGTTAGTGAAAAAGAGAACTGAATAAAATAGTAGGTAAGAATTCATAAATCTTTTAAGTTCCTCAAAGCATAGAAGTGGTATTACAACAGTTTCTAGCACTGAAAACTTGCAAGACAGACTAAAAAGATATAAGCATGTACAATTTCCACCTGCCCTTTCTGGAGGTGCCACTGTTAAACATTTCTCAAGTTCAAGCTCTGTATCTTCTCTGTTTGCATTTCATAATATGTATAATGAAAATAGCGTTAAGCGAGTGGAAACCCAATGACTTGGTCAACAAGTTCCAGGCAATACAACCACATGTTAAGACACACACTATTTATCAAAGTTGCTAATGTACTGCAAAGTATGAAAGCTTTATCTGTGTATTGCCTTGGCTAATCAAGGGTGATGTTGACAAGGTTTTCTGAGAACTGAGAAATGCCAACATTGCCACAATATGAGTTACAGCTAAATTCGGAGACATACTTTTTCAAGATTTCACTCTCCACATCCTTTTAACTCTTCACAGCCTATTAACTCTTGGAGCTGGAATCATCACTGGAGAGGAGAGGTGATCTAAAGCTGGCAACTTTGAAACTTAAGTGATGACTGAAGTAATTGAAGATATTCTTTGTACTATGGAGCTTTGGAGGCAGGGTTGCTTGGGCTACTACCTCCACAGTGGTCAGCTGCTAAGAGTATTCTTAATTAATTCCCGCTTTGTTTGGACATTCTCTTGCAATACCTCTAACTGTTCAGATGCATTAGGGGGCATCCTGTGTCTTCTCATTCTGATTGCAGAGTTAAATCCTAATAAGAAATCTCTGCTTAGTGTAAAGGACATATTCTTGTCTCAGCATAAAACAGACTAAACACACACCAGCACACAATGATGATGACACAATCCCTGCACATCAGCAGACGTATTCAATCCCTAGCAAAACCTGTTGCCCTTTTGAGGTAAAATGTATTTCTCTATTATGGCACATGTTCAATATATACAGTTACATTACAACCAAAACAAAAGTGTCCTAAACACATAGGCTGAGATGTCTGACTACAACTTATTCATATTAATCCTTGCTTGGAGTGTGATGCTGTTGTTCTATGGAAAGTTTTACTATATGAATAATGACATTGTCTCAATATACAATCTATAATATATCTAAGTACATTGAATAGGTATGATTTCTTGTATAAACCCTTGATTAAATATACTTGTCTAACAATGTCACCTTGTAGGTTTGTTAGAGATTGGTAAAAATATATATATGTACGCAGTCTCCCAGTGCACAGGATTCAGTGATTGACTTTTAACCTGCTGCTGCCAGGCCTTGGCTCCAAATACGGGTTATTACACTTTGTTTAGAGGAATATTTTCTCATTCCAAGGGAGAACAGAGTTCTGGAAATATTCTTGACATGCACCAAAATGCAAGAGAAGTAGTTCCGATATGGCCCACATTACAACACCCAGACGAGGGTAATGAGCCAAGTTACTTGCAAAGCCCAAACTGTAAATGAAAAGTTAAGGAAGAAACCTCACACATTCGTACAGCCAAACAACAAAGCCGTCAAAGACTTGGTGCCAGCTCATCTATCTTTTTTACAATGCTACACAGTTTATGCTAAGTCACAATCCTAGATCACAAAGTTATTTGTGAAAAGAATTCCTACAGTTAGGAAATATTCAACTGGTTACAACGTCTCCAAGTTCTTATATTCCTTCTCTATCTTTACACACTACATGAGCATTGCAGAGAGAAAACAAAACAGCAGTCAATATGATAGCTGAGATATGGCTTCCTATAAGAAGGACAACATTTAATTGGCTTTGATATTTTTCTTTGTCCAGTATGCATTTCTATGTGTCAGTGTGTGTGTTTGTTTTCTTCTCGTTTTTGTGGTGCATTTCACTGACATAGTTAATAGTCATTCATTTCCATCGTATTTGCTTACCATAACTTACAAATTCAAAGTGGAGGGTTATATTGTATTTACAAACAAGTTGGCACTTACAGAATAAATTATTGATTCCTCTTTTTTATTTTCTTTTCTTTTGCTTTTTTTTTTCTCTCTCTCTTCTTTTTTCACCCCAGGGCATCCAGATTTCAGGCAGAATGGTAAAACCTGCTGCCTGCTTCCATTATGCTACATTAACATGAGTAAATAGGATTCCAGCTGGTACATTCTTTCCCAATGGTTCACTTGCTGCTAAGAGGCAGTGCCTTCCACCTCAGTTCATCTTCAATGCTCAGGAACTGTTAGTCAAGTGAAAGCAAAGGCTGCATGTTTTCTTCCTCATTCTTATCCATGCGTTTTAGCACCCCAGGATCCACAACAGATTGAGACCTGCAGAAGGATAACATGTTTATTTGACATTTCCAGATCAAGTCAAATGAGGGTAAACCTCAGCTTTCTTTTGTTTATTTTCATTTTTCCAGGGCTTAAAAATAATGGTACAGCCACCCTGAGCATCTGATCACAGCAAATGGTCAGAAAATACCCTCATTAAATGATTTCATGGCTTTCACGGGCTCTGTGCTAGTTTGTGGATAGAGGCAAAAGGATAGAGGGAAAATAAAGAGATTCTGTTTTTTCTATGAAATGGTGAAGCAGGGTACATCCTTAGTACACAACAGAGGGCAAACTAAGCTGTCATTTGTAGTGTCCTAAGCTTTGACCCTCTTGACCAGAGGGCTATATGGCAGTGGGTTGGTAAAGAACGTAAAATTCGGCAACCCAGCTGGCTAATGGCATGTTGCAATTAGTGACGTGTTAGCTGGAAGCACAAGTTGCTCCTTTTCTGCACAGCACTTAATGCAACAGCGCATGCTGCTAAGCCAACCCTGGGGAACCCTGCCATGGCCAGCAGGATTTCTGGAGCAGTGGACACGTCTGTCAAATGCACTTATCAGCTTAACTACACAGAGCCCAGATGGATGGTAAGGGCAAATTCATTGAGGATTTTAACATTTTTAAGATCCTCTGATTCAGTACAGAATTATAACACTGGTACTATAATCCTGCAACAGCCATGTGTGAGTGAGAAAGAGGAATCCCTTCAGATACAGCTTTCAGCAAAATCAAAATGCCCCATTAAAAACAAAGTTTGAAGCATTAAGAATGGGACTCACCTCACCTATGCCTTAGCTTGTCAAAAAAACAGACATTTTTAGGGTACAGCACATGCAACCTTTTTGTTACATGTCTCCTTTAGAGTGAGATGAATGATATGATAGAAATGTTTATTTCTCTCCCTTTCTCTAAAGAGGATTTGAGACAGCTAGAAGCATGTGTTTATCTCTACAATGTAAGCTTCTATTTTCAGTCATAGGAAGCCCACTGTAAGTGGTTGCAGCATCACTACCAACTGGTGCTTTGCAGGGCTACAGCACAGAGACAAAGCTTTGTCAATTCTGACCTCTCTCGGAAGATAAACATACAGAGCCAATTCCCCTCTTATAAACTGACAACATCCACTGAAACCAGTGAACAAAACTGATAGCAGGAGAGAAGCTGGTCTATCTGAAAAAAAAAATAAAGATCCTTCAAAAACACAAATGAGGAAAAATATCTGAATTAAATCCTGGGTGAAAGCTTTAAATCCAAGGATATTTTCTAATATCACTTATTACTCTTTCTTACTAATGGCAAAATCAAGAAAATTAGCTTTAAAAATCTGATGATCTCTCTTGTGATAAACATAACTAAATTTTTTAAATTAATACTGTGCAATAAGCGTCATCTAGAATATTGGTCAATTCCTCAGGCACAAAGCAAACCCACTAAATTAAAAATGAATTTTTTTAACTGCACAATGTATTGTGCCAATGCAAAGCTGACTGAAAATTTGCTAGTGGAAAGCTGTACTCTTGGAAAATCCAGTTCATCAGGATAAAAAAAGCTGTGGGAGCAAACTAATTTCAAAGAATTCCCAATTGAATGTAAGTACTAATAGGAGATTGAAATCCCTTTTCCTAGGCTGCCAATATCTCAGCAGCCAAGGCATCCAGGAGTTCTCATCTGGTGAACTGAGAGGGAGCCAGAAAGGCTGCAAACGTGGCCTCAAATTCCCAGCATGGCAGTTTTGCTCATAAATTCCCAGGGCTTCCAAACTCCCAGATTCTAAGGCGGATTTTGACTGAACAAATCCTGATCTAGGGCTTCTAAGCTCAGAAGCCCAAATGCCTTGCAGAACAGGGAAAAATAGTTTTCAGTCAATGTTAATTCCACATTTATTGTCATATTGCAGTCTGTGCAGCAGTAATTCATGGATTAAGCCATGTAAAAAGAAAAACATTTGTGTAAGTCTATAGCACCTTCTATCTACATCTCCCAATCAACTTTACAGACACTACTGAACAAATTCTCACAAATCACAGTATGACAGAGCTGTACTACTAATTCCCATTTTAGAGACGAGGAGCCAAAGCCAAACACAGATGTTTAAAAAAGCAATCAAGCTGTGGTTAGCTGTGAACAGGGTCCTGATCATTGGAGCTCCACTTCTGTGCCTTAACCATGACAGCCAAGGGTGGACACAGCCCCTGTCTAAATAACTGTGCTGCAACTGTGCCTCATGATGTGAACACATACCCCTCAGAGGCCCCCGTCATGGCGGCACTAATTCCTCCTTAGCTCCAGCACTCCCTCTACCATCAGCCGTCTTTTCAAGGAGGGCTCCTCCAACTCAACAATAGGTCCAGGAGGTCTGGAGTGTATATTAGGAATTTCAGTGATCCACATGGAGGCAAATATGAGTAACAACGAAATGAATTCTTAACAGTATAAGAAGGGTATTCTTTCAGAGCAAAAAAATAATTCTAAAATGGCAAGCAAAATTAAACAAGACAGTTGTTGGAGACATGCTAGACCCCTATGAAATTTGGTCTATGAAGTTAAGCAAATTCATTATTATTACTATTATTGTCACATTTTTTAGATGTTACAAAATTGTTTTGGCAGTGACATACAACACTGAGCATGCTTTTAAACTTAGGGAAAATGAATCCATCAATTGCTAAGTTCAATTTAAATTCAAATTTAAATTGAATAGAGTTTATCTACTTCTATCTTTGTGTCAATGAAATTTTAATGCAGTCTATATATTTAATACTCCAAAGTCCTGGCACTTTCTCCTTAACATCTTATTACTATTCCCTTCTACATAGTACTAGCACAGTAAGCCTACTCTGTACCTTTTTGTACACAACAGCTGGGAAGGAGGATTCCAGCAAACACTCCAGACACATTATCTGAAAATGTGAGAATCTATATAGAAGGTGAGGACATTCAGCTGAATATTATTTAGATATAATTTTCAACATGTTTATTTTCTGCAATGTCTCCTACTGTGCCAGCTTTCCCAGAGAGAAAGACTATCAAGCAGTAAACTGAAGATCAATTTGAAGTTAACACTGCAATATAATTCTGCATGAAAGATTTTTCAAGCACAAGTTAAATGAGAAGAAAATAGGTAAGTGTTTTCCGCTTTGATAAAGAATGAAGAATCTAGTCAATCCACTACGAAGCTTTTCCAAATAATAATGCACTTCTCCAGGCTACTCTGGAAAATCTGCCTCCAAGGGTCTTGTTACTGGCTTTCTCGTGTTTTCTTATTGCCTCCTTGGATGAGGCTGTTTTCCCCCCATGACTTCATTTTGCAACAGTATTCCACCCTTCTCTCCAAGACAACTTCCCTAGTGTCTCATAGTTCTTGTATTATGTGCAAATCATATATAAATGTATTGCTCACTTTCTCTCCCCTTCCCCAGGCTCTTCACTGACCTATTTTCTCCATTCCTCTTGTTAACTGCATCTTTGACATATGGATTCAGGACCTTTTTTAACTTCTCATTCCCAGCCAGTCTCTTCCTATTTCCCACTTTCCATACCTTTTGTTCCAAGACTCTTCTCCCTCCTGCATCAAATGCCATCTCTTGAAACTGAATTTTCAAGTTAGCATAGTCTGACTTCATTTAAAGGCTTTCTGCCCTATATGACTTCTCTGACTCAGTGCTAGACCTACCCAGTTATGAGCTGAACTCTGACTTTTGCTGTTTTGCTCAACTCTTTGTATCACCCTCTTCACAACATTTTCCCTTTCTCTTCTAACTCCCTGGCAAGGTCAGACCAGATTCACCACTCCCATGTGAATCATCTCACTGCTTCCATAGTTACTGCAGCGGCAAGTAACTTCTCCCTATACTTCATTTGATTTAGAATGGTAAAAAACAGCAAGCAATTATACTGCGTCTTCTCAAAGAGAAGACTATCAGACTGTGAAGATGTTTATCGCACCCGAGTACAACAATTTGCACAGATTCTTGTGCTGTTTTTCCTCATTACTTTTTCTCATGCTGTGTGCAGTAACTGTGACTGAAAGGTCAGGTGCTGTAAATACCCTGGCACTCACAGGCTGGTGGATAGCTGGCACTGGGTTATGAGATGAGAAAAGGTAAGAATCATCACTACTATCTGGCTGGACATTTTATCCTCAGCCCTAAGGCTCACTCCAGCCAGCACTGGCTCTCTAATGCATGTTGTAAGCTCAGGCAGGACACTAGCTTGTTCTGAACACAATACTGTGTACACTACCTGTATGGCACTGCTAAAATAATTCATCATATTGAGCTCACAACCCACATGGGTAATAATCAATACTATGGGCTATAATCAACAGAGATCTTAAAAAAATCCTCTTGCAAAATAAACTGAGGAAACTGCCTATAGCTTCATAAAACATAAAAAAGGAGGAGGGTAAACATTAACCTCACAGCAGTACTAGAAGACCACAGTAACTTTAACCCACCTCTTCATGGATTTGGGAGAAAGGTCCTTGTCTATATCTTTTGCAGAAGTGTTGTAGGCGTCAGCATTGCATTCACTGTCATCATCATATTCATGGTCCAGCAGTGTTCTTGCCCAAGTCCCCATGTCGTAGGGGGGCAACATTCCTCCAAACTCTGATGGTAGGATCTCAGGATGTATTAGCTGATGCAGACTGTTGAGGTTATTTCCATGCAGGAATATCTGTATATACACATGGAGGTAAAAACAAAGCAGTATCACACAAATCATCAAAGCCCAAATTACGTCATCATTATCACAGGATATTGTACGATATGAATATTCTGTCTGTGTTGGGCTTACAGAGTTAGTCATTCACAACAGACATTGCATCTACCTTGAGTACGATCAGTCTATGTTCACAGTCCTGCAAATACATGATTGCTTAAAACATAAATAAAACTTCAAATGTTTGCAGGACCAGGGGCCTACGGAGGGGGAGAACTAATGTCAGATAGCTAGACCAACAGCAAGTTAGACAGAGAGACTGCCTTTCCTTTATGCTATTTGTTTTTCCTAATATAATGAAATAAAGTAAATAAATAAAATTAACATTTGATACATACATTAAGGAATATATACTGACTCTCAACATCCAGCCATGAATTCTATAAATAAAATAAATAATGCAGTGTAATGAAGATGCCACTCAAGACATTTTCTTCCCTAATATGGTAGTACTAGTAACTACCATCCAGACTAGACAATGTACAAAGTAAGTGAAAACAATAAAATAATTTATGTGAGCAGCATGAAGGAGTAGTTGACAGACTACTTGATATTGTCAGTGAGGGTTTTGGTAGAATGATTTATTCTCAGATATGCTCTACATATAAACATATATATGTGTGTATGTATGTATGTATGTATGTGTGTGTGTGTGTGTGTGTGTGTGTGTGTGTAAAAATATATACACACTTACATACATAAAACCTCATCCTTTCCCCTCAAAGATTTGGAATGTGTGACCTGTGGGCACTAGACACAAAGCAGCTCTGGATGTAGAGAGCCTTCTCCCACCGACATGAGGGACCTGCAGACCTTCCACTAAGAGGAAATACCTATTGTAGGTTATGGCTGCACAGACAGCTCCAGTGGCTACTCCTATACTAGCAAGTAAGACAGGCCAGGATTCACTCTCTGGCACTGAGCAATTGCCACAGCACAGTTCACACCCATTTGGTTAAACTCCCTTCATCTCCGAAGGAGGCTCACCTCATCCATAGTGTTCACTGGTCTGTGTTATGCCCTGAATTCTTCTTGGGCCACGTCTAAGAAAGCACGAGCTGGCACAGGCCAGTACCCTGCCAGAGGGTGCCCATAATCACACAGGACGAATGGTTATATACCGGGGCTTAAGCCAATGCCCAGTCCCTTTTAATTTGTTCATGCAGAAGCAGCCAGTAAGGCAAGGTAGGATGCTGCCTTGTAGCAGCTGTAAGCTAACTCTCATTCACCGCAGTACGAGTTATGCACACAGGTATCACTGAGCTGCTGGAATGCTGCCAATTCAATCCCAGTCTACCCTGCAGTGGCTTCTCTGGATAGTTCTACCTCCAGAATATTTTACTAAGAGTTAAATTCAAAGGGTAAAAAGACAAAAGATCCAATATGTTTTTATTTCAGCTGATTTTCCAATCAGCTGTGGCAATAAGGAAGCTTCATATGAAAATGCAAACCCAGTAACTGTCCGTCCGGCTTGGAAAGGACTTACTCTTGTGTGAAATAACAGATATCAATGGCAAAAATAATTTGTTTTATAGTGCCTTTCAAATGGAATGTTTCTCTCTTTAGTAATGCTTTTGTGCCTAGTATAATGCCTAGTATAATGCCTGGATAAATGCCTAGTACTACTTCATCTGAATATAGTTATTAGTTGTAAATCTATCAGACATATTTAAATAATACAAAATAATTCAGCATAAACACAAAAGATTAATAATGAGCCTGATGAAATTTTGAAGAGAATTCTGATTTTATTTCACAATAATTTATATTGGGGTTTTTTTTCAAAGCTGATTTTAAATTATATGTGCTGGATACAATTTTTACATCTTGACATTAAATATTGGACTCTAAATCCAAATTTACCTGACCTACTTTTTATAGGTATTCAGTATTGACAAAAACAGCTGTAGAAAGTCAAAATTTATGAAAATATAAGCCACTGATTCAGGTGTCTAAATAAAAATGTAGACGCCTAACTGATAAGCACCTGTATTCAACTGCCTTGTCCCTTATTTTTAATCTTATAACATATCCATGGGCTGTACTTTACTCCCTGGTTATGCATACACAGCACTTGACTTAAATAGGCTTCAAGCATATCTGGTACTAAAATGTTCTTCGCTGAAGCTGTAGTCAGTGGAGTGCAACTGAATCCTGCAAAATGGGTTTTCATTTGCATATTTATAACAGATACTACATAAAAGGCTTTGTGATCTATAGTTCAAAATCTGTAAGTACCAGAGGTCTCTCAAGCATAATCTGTCAGTAAAAAACAGTTAAACACCAAGGATCACTATGGCCTTGTAGACTATGTCTGAAGAGAGAAAAAAATACCAAGCTCCTTAAAGAGCTGATCCTGTAAAAAACAACACTGTCATATTCTTTGTAGTGGCTTTGTGTATGATGCTGATTGGGCTTTCCTGGATGACAAATTTCCTGCTACAGAAATAATATCATTCTATCTGTTCTCACCACCAAGCTCTAATTTAATTGCATTGATGTAAATGTTGCAAATTAAGCAACATCTCAGAAACTGCTGGTGCTTGCGCACAGATGCCTGTGCACAAATATCCTTCTATAGGCTTTTCATTCAAAACAGTATTTTTAAACTACTCTGTACCAACTGTGTCTTTTAGTTCATACTAATGTCAAGGAAATCACATCAGGAAAGGACTAGGCACTCACTACCTTTGTTCCTAAAAGAAAGATGGACAACTTTAATATTTTACTAGTATGACCTTCTTATGGGAATTATAATGTTGGCAATTTTTATATAACCCAAGAGGAAGCATATGCTTACAATTAAAAATATATTCAAGTGCACTGCTTGGCTGTGTCCTTGAAGAATAAAGCTATGTATTTTTCTAAAACAGGCGAAGATACTTTACAATACAGACATATTTAAATACATTGCATCAATAACAAGCTGAGATATTGTATCTACTTTGCTACAGTATGCTACATCTGCTGGCTATAAATGACTGATAATGGAAAATTAAACAGAAGAATACCCTTTTTCGTGTCTTCTCCTTTAAAAAGGGCCGTATAACTGTGTAGAGGGCATGGATATACCACGGCTGATTGACAAAATGTATTCCTCCAAACCGAGCAGGAAAACTGTCCTATATGTCACAAAACAAACACATACAATGTGAGTAGACTCTTAACTGAAGTTGTACATACATCAGATCTTTTTTTTATGCTGAATGCCTTCATTTTTATAATAAAACTGAAAGGAGAAGAAACATTCTTCAAAACTGTGTCCTCTCGGTACAGTTCCAACTTTCTATGCCTAGGTATCAACACATCACACGTGCTGGACAGAGCAGTTATGAAGTGCACTGAAACAGCTATAGTATTCTAATAAAGGTATGGCGTTTCCAATCTCCAGATAAGCTTTAAACATTTACGAGTTGCACATAATCCATCTATGCAATGTATTTTTCTCCTTCCCAGTTCTATAGAATTTTATTCATTTTTAATGAATTTTAGTACTCCTCCTATAACATAATCTCATGTCTTCCATTGTCACTAAAGAACACCAGAAAGATCCCTCTTGTTTCCATCTTAAAAAAGCAAGTGCAAATCTAAACTACTATTCAAAATGTCCCCAATATTATTCATCTTTCATAAAACTGAGAATGCATTAAACACTACTGTTACACAATACCAATGACAGTAATTCTGCTTGCAGAGTCATAGGCCTTCTGGGAGTTTAAATTTAAGGACAGAATATCTCCAGTGAAGCAATGACCTTTTTTTTCTTGTTGAAAAACAAAAAGGGAAGATAACTCACTAAGAAAGACTCTGATCTGCATTTTCAGTTCTAAAAGTCAACAGAATATGCCAAATGGTTTGGTAGTTTGAAGAGTAGAGCCACTAGAATACTATCACCAATTTCATTGCATGTCTTCATTTTGTCTTTGATTGATTGACCATATGCTCTAATAATGCAATAAGCTGCTCCCATCTCTTATGTTGCCTGGATTTACAGTACTGGGCAAGGAAGCAAGACATGTAAACAGGCATATAACCTGACACATGTCCCTCTTTCATTTTCAAAGGCTATGTCAGAACCTTCCTGGTGTTTAGATACACAGATTCATTAAATGACTTTCATTTGAGTCATTATTCAATAGGTCACCCAGCCTAGGCAACCATGGTAGTCACTTAGATCAAAACCAGATTTCCTCACAGCAGAAGCAAATCCCATCTCCCTGCCTTACAATATGGGTGCAGAAGAGGACATGCTTCCCAGCTTCACCTCCTCCTCTTGTGTGGATGCAACAGATGCAGCTTTAGGTCTGTGTTAGTGTGATCAGAGGCTCAGAAGGAGGCAATCAAATGTTTACTTGGGGCACTCTGTGAAAATAGACACATTTTTGTCTCCTCTGGAGACAAGACAGCAGGCCATAAGGAGCCATCCAACAGTCTAGACCCTTAGGCCATTTGAAGCATACTGATTTAAGGACATGCAGCACAAGGTAAAAAAACAGCCAAGAAAAATCACAGGCTACAACAACCAATCAAGAACTCTCAAATCAGGAAGACAGGAACTATTGGAAAGAAATCTTTAATGAAATGTTTCCAGATATGAATATACTCTGACACAAAGTGCATGTGTCAAGAAACTTCCTTAGTTCTATGAGCAAGTACAGTGATATGGGAATAATGAAGAGGCTACTTGCTCCCCTTAAAAGCACCATCCAAACAATGGCAGGCATTCCTAACCCAGGCAGTCTTATTCATACAGAAGCAGCATGTCATGACTGAAAACTGCAAAATCAAAAGAAGGCTATAACTGTCTTGCATGCATGCACATGCCGCAGGTAGCACTCACACTTGCAGACATATACACACTTACTTTTACAAAGTCTGAGTCTACATGTATACTAATACAGTATTTTCTTTCTCCCTTCTCTTTTTGACCTCATTTACTGGGAGAGTATCACCTGTTCCCATATTGCAACACCTAGCTGGATTACCAGATGAAATACTTTCCATCAAGAAAGCAATACTTTAATAATATTCTACAAAGAGGTGACAGCTACAACAGACACCCCTGACATCTGGCTGGCCACAGCACAGCAGTCAATGCAATTAACAATCTATTTTACAGATTTTCTCCAGAAACATTTGATTAACAACAGCTTTGAAATAAAACAATACTGAAAGACTGTGTTAGAAAAGCCTCATTTTGCTAAATGCCTAGATCATGGCAACACTGACTAAATGTCCAACAAAATGGTTGACAATTTGACATGTAATTCACCTAGTTCAACATCATAAATCCCCAAGCACCATTTTGAGAACACAACCTCTGATGTACGAAAGGCAGTAAATTATGTCCCTGTCAGAAGAACCCAACAAATCCGTTAGGAAGGATAAATCATTGAATGACATCTTAACCTTTAGTTGCAGGAGATACCATTCATCCACAGAAGGTTGTATTTATTTAATTTATTCAGGCTGCTGCTCCAGTGAAGAAGTGCAGTGCAGTGTGCTGAGTATCCTGAGCACAAAAGCATACCTAGAGCTGCAGAAGATATCTTTTACTAATTTCATCTGCATGTCTTCAAAGATATCTTCAGAATTAACATTGGAATGTAAACTGTGTTAAGCATCTTGGGAGTCAAACGCTTTTTATACCGTAGGCAATACGAATGACATCAAAGTAAACCATTCCCAGCCATTCCTAATACTAGATAATGCCTTCTTTCATGATTTTATTAGCTTTTAAATTAATATAAATGCTCCCAAAATTACACACACAAGACACAGGGTTATGAAATGTTTGTTCTTTATTGCTCAAAAAATGTATACCATACAAATTGAGGCTAGTTTGTGAGTGAGATGATCCCAAAAGGTAAGATAGTCATGCAAACACACTGGTTCAGAGCCAAAGGTGCCTGTATTCCACCATGTGCTCAAAATGGATGATTTGTTGATACCTTTTTGAAGATATTTATGAAGATATGACATTTCTCGCAGACAAAAGAGGTATCTTTAGAAAGTACCGCTTTGGCACTTCTGCTATCTATTTCTGCATCTTGGGATCCATTTACATGAAGGGTCATGAAAATATGTGGAATGATCCTCAAATAGGAAATTCCACTGATATTACAAGACAGATTGTCTCAGAGTTTCAGCAATTCTAAAGGCATTTTCAAAAACTGACTAATGATGTTGGGTACGTAGCAATTTGGGTGACTGAACAGAGAAGCACTTCCTAAAACACAAGCTGTAATTGGGAACCCCCAAAATTGAGGCACTGAAAGAGATGGGGTGGTCAAAATGATCCGGTATTATCAACAGTGCTGTGTCTAGAAATCAAAAACTCCCAAATACAGATCCAAAACTCATCTAATAGAACTGAGCACCTGGTGAGAAAATAAAGAGGCAGAATGAGCAACTACAGCTGCTGGAGAAACAGGTGTCAGAAGGTTGTCTTGCTCTCCTCAAACGTAACAGACTTCCACACTGGGATTTGTCAGACAGATGGCCATCCTCCACAAACAGCAGGTAAGAATTTCTTCCAAATACTGATTGTTTTGTTTTTATGTAGATTAAGTCATAGACTTGGTGGCAGTCACAACTGCCTCTGTAGACATATTGCACTTCAACAGAAAAGCATGCAACCCATGAATCATGTGAATTCTATGTAAAAGGAATCCCATGCCAGAAAATGGTAGGGAATAGAGATAAGACATGAAGTAGTGCACTTGACTGAAAAAGTAATGTCTGACGGGGCATTACCAAATCACTAAAAAGAATGCATCTCATCTAACTAATTATATATATCTGATACGTGGGTTTTTTAGCATTCCCGCAATCTCTGACTATGCAGAAGAACACAAACCAACCATGCCTTTGATGAACACAGCTTGGGACATGCCCATTCCACAGATGCAGGCAAGTAGGCAGCTATAATTAGGGCCTAGAGCCCTCATGATACAAGGCTTACAAGCGACAGTTAATAGCGTGCTAGCAAGGAAAAGGCAGAACCCTATACTATTGTTTGCAAGACTGGGTCACAACCAGTATGTTAATAATTGACCTCTCATCTAATCTCTATAAACCAGCATGATCCCAAACAAATCATTTTACCAGGCTTCCAACTCCAAACACAAGGTTCTGCTCACTGAGAGAACAGCCGTTTTAGCTCTCTGCCTCACATACTTTACATGACCTACCTCCATAAGCTTCCTGTCCAAGGAACCAGCTTCTGCCTGCTGCTTATAGTCCATAGCACATGCCAAGAAAGCCATGTTTCCACTCACTGAGCACCATGTCCCATCCTGCGTTCAGTGCTGCCATGATCTGAAGCAGCTCTGAGGGTCTTACGGAGGGCCCCACTCTCAGCTGAGGCCTGCAGATACTCTCGCCATACATACAACATCAGCAAATGTCATCTTACAGTACCTAGGACAGTTAGGCGGTCCCAATTCCCAATGAAAGTCAGTGCTAGTATTCTTACTGTTGTCAGAATTGTTATCCTAGTAGGAAGTAATAAAAATGACCATGACTGACCTTTATCATCTTTACCAAGTGTGAAAAAAAAAAAGCACAACTTAAAGCCCACAGTATTCTCCATTCCTTGGGTCCCATGTGCTGGGCTTTTAAGTCTGCATCTAATTGGATCCCCCAGCTGAAATCACTATTGAAATCGACTTTGCATGGCTTTTAAAAGTGGAGCCTTAGAAACTGCTGGGACCTCTGTATGCCAAAGATGCATTCACATCCCAGCCACCTCAGGGTCTCACAACCGTATTGCAGACTATCTGACAATAGTCTGTGCGGACACATCTTGCCCCATACTAACATACTCACCAATGGCACACACTATACTGCTAGAGTGTTTGGGCTTGTGGGGCCACATACACTCTGAGCTCATATTTGCTGTCCTTGTGAGCAGTGAAATGATTTTGAGGACAGTCTTGAGGCACCCTTCAAAGGACTGTCTGGACAAACAGATGAATGTACTCACATGCTTTACTTAAGCCTGGGTTTAAGTGCTGTGATGAATTCAGGCCTTAGCATCTGCCAAAGTCAAGAGGCTACCGAGTCAAAACTGTGAAAACTGTATCTTCGCAACAAAAATTACAAGCTCAAAGAGAGCATATTAAATTATTAATAGCTGAAATGTCACTTAAAAGTTATTCCTGAAGATAATAAATTCATATCTCCTCCAGCTATTTAAAAAAGTCAACATTTCAGGGAGAAAAAAAAATCAATATGATGAACCAAAACAGTATCTTCATAATGGAAAGCTCCACTAGGAAGACACTGGAACGTTCCGTCTGATGCAAGAAGCAGTGTGACTGAACTGAATTTTTGGCATGGTAAACAGGAAACTCAGAAAACCAGAGAAAGAAAAGCTCTGATTAGAATTGGTCCAGAAATGTTAACATGTTACCTAAGTACTAGAAAGTTTGAGGGATCTGAGGAACGAATAGCCACTGCTGTCCACAGTAAGAAAGAAAGCCTAAGACTTGCTCCCAAATCCTAAATTTCATGGGAGATATTCAAGAGCAAGGCATTTCTAATACCAGACTTTCTGCAACAGGATAGTTGTAAAATCTCAAAACTAAACACCATACAATATCTTGCATGTCAAGACTGTGTTCAAGAGATGAACTCAGACTGCAACAGTGTCCAGCAGTATGGCAGGATGACAAAGAGACTGAAAAGTGTATCTGTGAGTCTAAAAGAATGCAGATTGTTCAGTTTAGCAATACAAATACTGGTAGGCAGATGAGACCTATAAACACATCAGGGAGAATTAAGTGGCAGGTGAGGAAAGACCCATCCAAACAAGGGACAACACTGACCCTAGAACAAATGAGAAAAAGTTCACCATGAATACAGTTAGGCTGGAAATTGGTAGAGAGCTACTAATCATCAAATATCCAATCAGCTCAGGGTGGGGAATAAACAACCTAACTCATTTTGAGATGGAGATTACTAAATTATGAGGGAGCCTGAGTTCCAGGTTGTCTGTAACACCAGAAGACTTCGCCTCAGGACCTCTCTGTCCCTCTGCCCAAGCTCTTTAAGGTCTGGAGCTTAGCAACTTGCTTATGTAAAGATAGAAAAGAAAAAGTTTACTTCCAGTTTATTATAAACGATTACTGCTAGACTATTGCAATAGCAAAGAGACCTTTTATTTTTCAGATTTCAGCGCTAGTGAAATTTCACTTGATTCTTGGAATACTCGTAGAATCTAGAGAAGTTGGATCAAAACTAGTGTTCGGTGAAAAGGATATTAACTATGAAATTTCCTCCTAACCAGAAACAGGTATACCCACATGCTACAATTAGTTTCTTTAGTGATTTCCCCCCGCAAAAGTATGGCATTGCTTTCTCCTCGCTTGAGCTATATATTCTTATCAAACAATCTTAAATTGTTTTTAAGACAAACAAAAAGTGCCAAAATATGTTTGTTACTGCATTCAACTAAAAGAGCACTACCTTAAGGCAAATTAACATTATTCAGTGCCATTCCTTAAGGCAAATTAACGTCATTCAGTGGCATTCCTACAAAATAGATTTAATTATCTGGAACTGTATGTTGTCATTCTGCTAAAAAGATTCTGATGAGGCAGTTTGACTTTTGGCAGTCCTTCTTTTAATTTCTATTAGTCATTTTATCTTACAGCTCATACAGAAATATGTTTAATTGACTGAGATGAGAACAGAGAGAGACAGCATCCATCCAGTGAGAATATTGCTCTTTTTACTGAAGTATCTGTTTTAATTTGAAATAATCTTCCATCTATCTTTCCAATAAGCTACTCATAAAAATTATATATTGGTTAGATTAATTAGGCAGATAGGCATTAAGTCATCTGACCACATTCTTTCATGATTATACAAATTTATATTACATATATGCTTCCACTATTTGGACAAAAGGTTCAATAACTTTCACTTTTTTAATTACATGGTTTTGATAGAGAAAATATATTGTGCAAAAAATGCTCATTTTCATTTGGATTTTTTTTAATTTTTGCCAATTAACTTCAAGATTTTTGGCCTTTTTTTTCAAAGGTTTAATTAGAAATTGTGTGAAATTATTTTAACAATCTTTGCTTGTTTTGACAGAGGCTTTGGCGTTTTGATATTTTTTCCCTTTGCTCATTTTTTTATTTTGAACCTTGAAAAAAAAAGGACTTCTTCTTAAGAGGAAACAAAATACCCTATTTTCCAAGAAGAATGCTGTTTTACACTGCAAACATTGTCTCATTTTTTAATTCTAAGTAACATTTCAACAGTTTGGAATGCGAGAAATTAGACAGCAAAAAAAAAATAAAAATCACAATGTGATGCTGTTTCCAAATTGGCAAAATCAGAAAAACATTAGGAAAGGTGGCAGAAGCAGGTTTTTCTATACTATTTTCTCTTCCTGTGAAGAAAATCATTCTTTACAATAGACAATTATGAGATGGTGATTTCTCCTGTGGAAATTCCCACAGGGAAGAAACATCCATTTTCTAGGCAGCTTGTGAATGTCTTATTAGATTAAGATTGCAGATACATGAAAGAACACTACACTGAAAACTGTGCCGTGCATAAATATAGTAGCAATACTTTCATAATGCTGGTGGAATAAAAATAATGTAAGGAATCACTGGTCATAAGAAATAACATACTCAAATTTCTGAAGACAAAGGTCTTTGGCCAGGAACTGTATATAAGATGAAATGCCATATCAGCATCTCACCTTGTATTGCCCCTGTGCCTCTGCCTGGTCTTCTCTTAGTCAGAAAGACTATGCTGATCCCCCAGCAGTCCTTGGATTCTGCCAAGACTATTCACAAGAGGATTATTGTTTTGATGCTTTCCATGATGTAGAAAGCTTGCTACTGCCTGAGGCCATTTCAAAGAGGGGCAAAAACAGTCATCAGATAGCCCTTGCCTTGTGTCTGTGATCACTTCCAAATGTGAGTAGACTAAATAACACTTTATCTAGAATTGGCTTAGGGGTGCTAGGCTTTTTTGTTCTGTTTTGTTCAACCAAAACATTCTATCTCATACTGACTTCATAACATAAAGGAAGGAAAGGAAACCTTAGGATAATGCTAAGATGAAGAAGGAAAGGTAGAAAGAGGGTAGAAACCAGAGAAATAAGATAAAAGCAAGGAATGGAGGAAAATAGGAGCGATTAAATTAAAACTAATATGGGGAAGAATACTGAGAAAATACCATGATTTTCAAGAGAAAACATTCATCATATCCCTTCTCCAGCTCCTCTGCAAAAATTGCAGAAAGAGAAACGCAAATTGATCTTACATGGAGGGCTCATATTTTTCAGTCACATAGCAAGACTGAATGGATTTTTCAAATCTAAATTCAAATAGGGTAAGTAAACAGTAAATCTTACAGCTTCCATATAATTTTTGCATGTCATCCCAACTGAAAATTTTCCACGAGAATCTGAGGCTACCTATAGATTTATATAGATTTACAGATTTCATATAGATTTATAGATTTTATAGTTCTGTATTGACTTCCACTGAAAGTCACAGGAAGCTACTCTTCATCTGAACTCACTATCCATAATGGCATGTAAATATACCTGGTATAGGAAATGGGGAGAGCAGACCTACAGATAGATAGGATGAACAAAGGTATTGGACAGAGGCAAAAATGCAAGTCTCCTTTTCAGGACAGCTTTTGAATCACATTGTGTTGCTTTGCAGTGCCAACCATTAAATACTGAGCTGAAAGATACCAATTCTTCAACTAGACTATTCACTTTTTCCCTGGAAATAGAGAAAATATAAATTAGTTTCTATAATTTTATTAACCAAAGCACCCCAAAACGTGGAACTCTTAGTTACAGACAGCATATATTAAAATCGGATTACAAATTTACCAGGTTCAATTTACCATAATGCAATAAACTGAAAACCATAGTGATTCAAGAGCTATTTCATGAACCATATGTTTCCTTGTACAGGAGGAAATCAATCTCCATGACTGGAATAGGCACTAAGAGCAGTAATCATTTTAGCCATCCAATTTTAATCTGTCACTCTATGCAAATTAGAGTCCTGAGAATTGAACCAAACTGTAAAATTGGAGGCATAGTGATTTAAGAAAAATCAGCTGAGGACAGTCACCGAGATCTAGAAAGCAGCATAATTAAGCTTTAAATTACTAGGGAAATTGAATAACTGACTTGAGATCCATTAATAAGTCTTATATTCTATTAAAAATAGAGGTATCATGAACTATGTAGTACACAAATTTTCAAGAGGTCAGTTCCCAGCACTACAAAACCAAATAACATTCAGATATCTTAGTCATAGTCAGGAGCAGAGGCTTATTTTAGTCTTTCAGCTTTAAGAAATTCTCAGTCATCTCAACTGTCCAGCTATACTTTATCTTTACAAAGATGTTTGAAAGGATATGGCTTCCTAGTGATTTATGAGTTAACTCCACCTCCGCTTCCCTCTTTTTCTGCACTCATGAATGACTGCTGGGAGCCCAGGGAATTTCAGTATTGTTTGAGGGAGAACTGTCATACTGATTATTGCTCTGGAGGATCAGGTAAATCATTATTGTCGTATTCTAACTTCAGACATCAATTCACTGTCTTTCTAAAGTCATATAAGCATGGATCCCTCTGTTAGCGTCTAAGAAGGAAAACATGATAGCAAAAAAAGAGATCATGCCAAGTGGACAAATAAATAATTAATTACCTGTTCTACCATACATATCTAGGGCAAAGCCAATATGTTTATTGTGCAATCAGTATGTCATTAGTGCAGAAATGTGATTCTAGAATCTGTTTTAAAATCACACTTTTGGAACTCTTTAAAATTCATACCCAAGGTTTTCAAGAGTTAGAAAACCAAAATTAGAAATGCAGATCTCTGTCTACTAAGAGTGTAACCCATGTGAATCTCCTTTCAGCAAGAAAAAATTACAGTGGTACAAATTTCATATTGTGTGGATACCCACAAAGGAAAAAAAATGAACTCTGAAATCATGAAAGAGTGCACCCTGGCAGTTCTCAACAGGTCAGTCACTGATGAAAAATATAAAGTCAGTGAGTTTACACAAGGTCCACATATCTCACTTTCAGACTATCTTCAAAATTCTCAAAGTTAAAATTTCAAGGACTAAAATTTCTGGTCAGCCTACAAAAAAAAAAGAGAGTCTCTGCTGCAACAGGAAATTGAAAAACCAGACATGGATTGTCTGTTTTCCTACGTGCGTGTTGGGAAAAACCTCTTACAGGAATTTTCATGAAAAAATGCCTGCGTTACTCCAGCAAGTTCCCTCCAGTGAAACTTACAAGAATGACAGGGTTATTTTTCAAAATGATTTCATTTTTCAGTAAGATTGTGCTGTAATTACAGATGGTATTTTTTCAACAGTAGGAAAGACAAAGTCCATCAACAAAGCTGTATATGGCAGCAACACACATGCAATCACTGTATTGCATTAGCCCTAAGTGAGTCATGCAGACAGATTCACAAACAGCTGAAAGATGTAATGGACAGCGGTGAAAATCAGAAAATTCACCAGTCTTTATCAAACTAACATCGGCTGTTCCATAATTTATTAGCCAACATGTCTACAGGTCATCAAGCTCTGTTAGCCCTCAGGAAGGCTCACTGGTTTAATACAAACAGAGAATCAGCTTGTTTCTGGGATTTCATGAAGGATACAATGATTGGGAAGGGTGAAAAAGTGAGTCAAAGATGAAGAGTTCACAGTGAATGCTGGGTTTTTGAACAATATATTTGGACACTTAAAATGCACAGTTTATACCTGCAAGGAGAAACGCACTCATATGGGACCTTCTTGAGCCCTTCTAAGTTCTTTTCAGAATAAACTGCCTCTCTTTTTAGCTGATTTATAATTTCCAAAATTTCTTCACTTCCCAAAAGCTGTATTATTTTTGGAGGTCATCATCAGCCAAAGTAACCAATGTGATGACAGACTTCTAAAGCTAGATGAAGAACTGATTTGCAGGTAGATGTTAATATTTATCCTACCTAATGTCCTCAAGCTGCTTGTTTGAAAACTACTCATCTTTTCACAGCAGAAGTGACTGCAGTAAATGTTACAGGCTTATTCCACCTAACTGAAGACTTACCTTGCTGGAAAACACTGAAGCTTCATGTATCACATCCGCTGATCCGGGATTTACAAAATACAGATGCTGCTAAGCTTTCTGCAGAGCATTCAACAGGTTCTGTTTCCAAGCGCCAGGGAATGAGCTGCTCTACTAGTTCTGGCTTAGCTCATATCTGTGAGTCCAGCTTTTCATAAGCATCATAAAGAGCAAAACATGCTCACAGACCAGTGAAAACCTGCAACACTGAGATTAACTTCACCAACAAAACCTCTAGGAAGGAAGTTCAGTTTCCATTTTGACACTTACTTTTTACTGCTACACTCTTAGCTCTACCAAAGAAGGGTGTATGTATCCAAAAGTTTGTTTTCTTCGACCTATAGCAATTGTTTTAGTAGAAGATATTGTTGCTCCGTACATAACATCCTAAAATGTTTGTAATTATATAGTTTGTTAAGTGCTTGCTGCTCTATTGTTAAAGTATTATTCAAATTGTAGCACCTTAAGTCTAGTGAAATATATTAAAACTGTGTACATATTTTTAATATACATGGCTTTAAAATGTACACAAAAAGATACTACTTCCCTCTCCTTCCCTACCACTTTTCTGACTTGGGCCTTTAAAAAAACTCATGGAAAAAAATGCTCTTAGAGCATGGGTTCAATTTTCTACTTTTTTATATTACTTTCACTCAAATGTCAGTGGCTGATACTACCAGAAGAATTAAGTCCCCAGTATATGGACAATGACATACGGCATGCCTGAAAGGACTTAATGGTAAGGGAGAGGAACCCAGAAGGCTGTCGTCTGCTTCCCATCCATTGGCACCATACACTGTACCATGCCATATATGGTATTAGTCACACAACTGTGCAACCATCATCCACTTGTCATTCGTGCTACAACTGCAATCATCCCTGCTGTGACTGCCATATGTACTTTGAAAGGAGCCTGAAAATACAGAACTCACATCAGTGCGAATATTATTAAACATTAAACCTTAAACAAGTTTCTACCCCCTCTCAAATGAACAGTCAAGATTCATTCCTCAGCTGCTAAGAAAAGCAATATATTCTCACCAGCTGAATCCTCTACCAGTGAACCATACGACAAGCTGAAGCAAAATCAGAGCCAAAATTAGCACAAGCAGACATGGCCTCTTTCAGTCTGTCCACTCGCAAAGGGTTGCAGTGTTGAGGGAATCTGGACACCAGGTCCCAAAGTTTTCAAACCTCTACAAAAAATAATTAACCAAGGAAAAGCTTCTATTAAATACTAACAGGTGTGAGGTCATAGCAAGAGACAAATACAGACCCAAACTGCACCACATTTGCTAGACATAAGCTGTTTTCAACAGTCAATGAACAGAACCACATCTAATATGAAAAAGTCAGGCAAAAAGAGTATTTGTGTGTGTGTGCATGCATGTGTGCGTGTGTCTGCGTGCATATGCAAAAATCATTTTACCCCAAACATTAAATTAGTATCTTAAATAATTTATTACCATGGATAATTTCTCAGTTCCCAGTAGCCTATTCATTTTAATTTAAAATACATTTAAGAGCTCAGACTATCAATGTAGGACAAAAAAAGAAGATGTTTCCTATCTAGGAACTAGAATCAGGTTTTCGTGTCCTGCTGGTAGATCAATTATGTATTAGAGCTGCTGCTTGACTTTTAATCCACATCAGTTCACAGACCTTGAGCAAATGTAATGTTACCATATTAAAAAGGGAACAGACTAGAGAAAGCTATATGGAAAAAAAAAGAAAACAGATCAAGCAAGGGGACAATTAATCAGCCAATGGAGAGACAGGATGCCTACACCAGCACACAGGGAAATAAGAAACGTGCAGATAATTCATTTAAATTCATATGTAATAAATTCCATTTGAAATAAATTCAAAGTCATTTTTAAGATGTTTCATTGTTACCTATCCTTTTGGTAATTCAGGCAAAGGGATCTGCTGATGTGTATGTGCACAATTTTGTACAGTAGATCTAATATCTGTTCTCATCCTGAATGAACAACATTTCAAGCAACACTCTAGACATCTGATGCCAGCTGTACAGATCCTGAAATAGATAATTAAAAGCAATACTCCAGCCAGATTTGTTCACTTTGGAGCCCAACTGATAAATCTTCAGACATAGCTGAAACATTAAAAAGTCTTCCATTTCCTGAACCCAAATCCCTGCATCATCATATCCATTACAGCCTTTCAGCAGTAAAATCAAAAGCAGCATAAATATTTAAGTGCTTTGTGATAAAAATTCAGTAGCTAAATTTGCTAGTATACGAAAGGCAAAAGCAACCTTAGAATTTGAGTTCACTGAAAAATGAGGTGGGGGGAGGAGGAAGTTAAAAAAAGGGGGAAAACTATCTGAAAATACTTGCTTGCTTTTACTATTGCCCTAGGAATTGTAGCTTGAGTGCTCTAAGCTCCTATTTCCTTATACAGACAATGATATTTGCTTGAAGTATATTTCCTGTGATGCTCCATAGTCTCTCCTGGAGACAGGAATAGATTCACCCTAGAGGCAAACACGGATGTGAGGTGTCTGAATACTCCATTCAGCACTGGCAGCCTTCCCAAACTAAAATATTTCAGTTTTGACCCATTTAATATTCATTTATGGCAAGAAAAAATCTCTAAAAGCGAGACACTTTTCATGAACATTTTCATTTACTTTTAATTGAAAATTTGCAAGTAATCCTTCATAGAAAACCTATAGTCTCAAAGGTTATAATGTTTCTGTTTAAATTTTTAACAGAAATAGAATGGCCTTGTCTTTATGTATATTAACGCAGCACCTTGGAGCTATACTAATATATTCCACTGTGTTATCTGCTATGATCATATAAAATGCAAGCTTATGCCCAAATCAGAAACTGAATTCTATGCAGATCTGATGTGAAGAGTTACACGATGAAATAAACTACAGACAAGTATTATCTCTGTGTCCCAGGACACCCTCAGTATCCAAACAGATTGCTCTGTTATTTTAAGCTGTTTCACTGCTGGAAACTTTATCGCCTAGATCTGTGACTGTAACAGACTTCACCTGCAAAGCACAGCCATGTGGGTTAATCTCCAGATGGAAACCGCAGTGCCACAGAATGGTTATTGGCACTTTGGTAAATGGTTCTTCTCCTTTTGACTCAACTCTGCCCCAAAGCTTCAGCTCAATCATACAAGATTGCTGTGCTCGCTGAAGCTGTCAGCTTTCGGCAGAAAAAAGCAACTGAGGTCTTGACCACTTCTGGTTGCATAAGGTCCCATGGTGCCATTGTAGAAGTATTAACCTCAGTGTCTTGGTCGAATAACAACTTGAGTAATCTCATTCTGCCTATCTGAATTCTTTCTGCACTTTCAGCTGACTCCAGCATTTTTTACTGAAGCGTTCTGCTGCCTCAAAGTGTCACCAAGCATTGTAAAACACCAGACCTGACTATTTATTCAATGCAAGATGTGATCATGTCATCATTACAAACACTTAAAGACTGAGGAGATCAATAAAAGAGGATAGCAAGTGGATCTGCTGAGTTTGGCTGTAGAATAGCTCAGTTCCCCTAGAGCACCTGCCTGCCAAAGGTGAGTGCAAAGATCTCCAAAGCAATGTTCTTCATATACAGCCCACTCACTTGGGCTCACTGGGGACCTGAACTAGTTTGACTGTATCACGTGTATTCCACAATCTCTCTTCACGGAAACAGGCCTTGCCCTACTGACATGTACCAGAGACCAAAATACACAAAATAATGTTTTCCAAAACATAAGCAGTATCTATACTGGGGATTTAATAGTGATCAGAAACATTCATGGGGGGATACTCAATCATCCACCTTGTGAAAATGCTAAAGCAAGCCAAAGCCACCTACCAGTCTTCCAAACAATGTGGAAGTTAGCACCGATCAGGCACCATTCCCAAAAGGCACTGGTATTTAGCCATCTGTTTAGAATGGCAAAAACATTAATAGCCAGGACGCAGCTACACCATGGACTCAACAGCAGGTAGCAGCCCTGGGCATGTTTAGTTTATTGGTATAGACACAGCTGTACTCTCATAGACACATTCTCCACTGGCAGCTGCCTATTATAAAAATATGAAGTAATATAAAATTGTGTGTCATACAAAGCAAATATATTCACTTTCAAATATAAGCTATAGACCTTCAAAATGCTATTGATTACACAGATTAAAACCTTTTAAATACCACTAATTAAACAGAGTGGCTAATCTGGAGCTATGAGGTCTATTGTGTAAAAACATACTTAGGAGTCCTGGGCGCTGTTTCCACCCACTATACTGATCTCCACTGAATAGCTTTTTCTTAAGAAAATGAGTATCACACAAATACTTTTGTTCATACTGTCTGTCGTAGAAACTTCTGTTGTTCTGTATACATTCTATATAATCAGAAATGCAGAATGGAAATGTCTGCAAGATATAAATTATTCCCCATGCAAAACAACTACTTTACAATTGTTACTCTCTTATTTGTTAGCTCTTCACCATCCCAGTTTGTTTCCTACAGGACTGAACAATGTACTGTCATTTATATTTTGTAATGAATTGGTGTTCAATGGCTAAACAAGGTCCTAGGTAAATAAAGACTAACTAATATGTACACACATCAAATGAAATACTTCATGGCCCAAGTATATGATAGGACTTGAGGTGTAGATTTAGCAAATACAAAAAATGCAAAGTGAAAAGAAACAGATATTTGTCATTACTACAATTAGCAACTAAATATTCACTACCTGTCTGACTCTGGGAGCAGAACTTGTTGGGAATTTTCCACTGATAAAACTGTGATTGCAGGGAAAAGAGGTATGACAGAAAATTCCACCTCATCAAATCTTTTCACACAAAATATCTGTCTTGACTAAATTTTTCTTTTGTTTAGAAAAGCTTCTCAGCCCTTGGATAGCATTAGAGGTAAAAGTCTGAGGATAACTGCAATGACATAATCAGCAATACAGTGATTAATATGCTCATGTGTCATACAGGAGCAATGTGGGTGAGCATCCCAAAGACAAGCAGAGAGTCAGTTTCTATCTCACTTTTTCTCATGGAATATTGAAGTGTATATACCAAGGTGAGCATCTTGGCTTTGTAACAGTATGCAAGGATGTCATCTACAGAGAGACCACTGCTTTAATGGTCTTTTGATTCACTGACTTTTAATGAGACTACATATGACACACCAATAAAACAGATGTCAGATGTGGAATAAGCATGCTTACACTCATTAGTGTCCTCTCCTTTCTCCAGCTGTTACTAGTTTAGTAGTCACTGCATTATAGCTGCTCTCCCTGTAAGAGATAAAAAGCTCAAGCCAAGTCATGTTCAGGAAAGTAAATCTCAAGATATTTCTGAGGCACTGTGTTGAGGGACCTGATGTTAACAGAAGAAAACGGGATGGAGGAGACATGTGCTTTATGACTAGGAAGAAGCACCAGCATGGGGTGAGGAGCCCGACCACCTGTTCTTCTGTCACTGCCTTGGGCACGGGCAAGTTCCCAAAGCCACAGCTTACAAGAGGAAAGAGGAAATCCTATCATGGACAAAAAGCACACAGAGGTATTCGTTTCCTCATATTCTGTCTCTGAAGTGAAAGAGATGATATCACCCCAAGGATTTCAATAAGGAAGCCAGGACAGGACCCTGGATTCTGGCCACATCGAAATCCTGACCATTTTGTGATTCTGGTAGTGTGGCCCGTGATAGCTGAGCTCTGCTAAGGCTGGTTTTCTTTCACAACACTGAAGGAGTTTATTAGACTAAATAAACACTACAGTCTGAGGAAGAGGTGTGTGGATGACACTGTATTTTTATCACTGCTGCATGAACTAAGAGGAGAGAGATGAGGAAACAGAAGAAATGAGCAAGATTTGAGGGCCGTGTCAGCTGGTCCGTACCTTTCTAATGCTGCATATGACCAGACACTTTCCTGGTGGCCTTTGTATAACTACAAAACTGAAACAGCAGCCTGCACATGCAAGGACACAGTATATCTCCAAGAGGAAGAGAGTCTTCTCATTTGTTTTGAAATTCTGCACCTATTCTTATAATCAATATTCCACCCAAATACTTACAACTCAGTAGGGCTACAATGTTAAAAGATGGGGATCAATAATGAAATTAGTACTTGGGCGCAGGTAAGGGAACCCAAAGAGCTCAGCTCTGCATATCAGCTACAGGTGAGGGACACCAGTGCTTGTTGACTAGAAGATCTGCTCAGAGCATGCAGGGTTTTGGAAGAACCTCAGTTAGAGCAACACAACTAACTGCTTTAGAGGAGTTAGACTTGGCATCAGATGAGAATCAGCCTCAGTCTAAATTTACATGATTAAAAAATCCAAACTGAACACTATCACAGATGTATGCTCATAAATGTTCACATCAACAGTCATTTCAGACAGTCTTAAAGAATAACTCACCTAGGCAGTGAGATTCTTTATTCAAAACCACGTACCCATCAGGAAATGGTTCACACCTAGCGAGTATCTAGTGAATGCTTTTTCTATATGAGACACTTCATAAGCATAATAATAAAAATAATTCATCCCCTATCATCATCAGGGTGAGCAGCACGGCCTCAATGGGAATATGAGCCAGGCTAATAGAGAAGCTGAATTCACAGTAAATAGTGTGTTCAAGACCTTCCCATGCTTTTGTAATTCACAGAAGAAAAATCAATTTACAAGTATTTTATTTGTCAGAATAAAGCTCTCCCTCACTGTGTTTTCTGACACAAAAGTAAATACAGATGTAGAGGCATTCGCAGAAGAACTAAATGATTTTTTCTGAAGTGCTACTGTTAAATGAGTGGCAACAGATTAATATAACCCAATACCAATGCAAAAAAGCTTGTAATGTCCATGCCACTAGAGCATCTAGTTTATAAAACAAAAGCATTGTGGCTTGATTAGGAGGCTGTATTTAGTTTTATATTGTCCACATAAAATAAAATTCTTCCCTGATCCATATCCAACATACTAGGGCGTGGGGGTTTTTTATTACACAAAGCAGTAAAAAGTAGAGATGCTATTTGCTCTCAAAGCATGCCTACAAGTAAGTGGACAATCTACCACTGCTGCAGATGAATATTATTCTCACAGAAGATTTTACTATGTTCTCCAGAACATGGTTTCTAGCCAGGTGGAGAAGATTATTTTTCAGATGAGGGATCTGAAATAATGCCGGAAGCAAAGATCAAACCAGCAGGCAAATATTTTGAAATGCAAGCAAGTAATTCTCCATCCAATATGGCAGATCTAGCTTTGTTTCAAGCCACATCAAATTGACACCAGCTCTGGTGATCCCCATGGACAGGCTACTGCTGCCAGCTCTTCGAAGCTCCAGGGTATGAGCTCATGGTATGAGCACTGTGATCACACCAGAGCTCTAATTCTCACACCGTGTGAGCTGGGGAACCTATACACGGGAGCTGGGGGAAGAAAAGGTGTGGAGAAGGAAAGGCAGCAGACAAAGACACAAACGTACTGACAAAAAAGTGCTGACCTCCTGTATTGGACCATCTTGTCTATTTATAGAGAATGGAAAAGGGTGGCAAAATTTTGGATAAGCTTCAACTAAAGTTGCCTGCATGTTCATTGCTAGTAATTTTAGAGCCTTTTCTGCAAGAATGGATAGCAGCATTCGTTACACTAAATATGTTAACTAGAAACGTGATTGATAAAACTAAAGATGTCTAAATGTTGGGATTGACTCAGTGTTATGTAATACTACGGGAAACTTGAGATGTATTTTAGGAATCTGAAAGTGAGGCCAAAATAAATAACACATTCAAATGTAAAACTACCCCCACAGCTCATACTTCATGACAAACTCATTTGACTTCCCAGGCCTCACCTGCTCCTGTTACACTTTCACCTGTTACCTTGGTAACCAAAGGAGAGATTTGGCTTTTCATTCCCAACTCCTCTAACTGTACTCTTGATGACATTTTCTCACAGTGAAATTTTCTCACTCCTATTTTCACCCTCTCTTTTTCCTTTGTCCTTTTCTACAGCATACAAACACATTACAGTATCTTTCACTACAATATAACACCTCCTATCACTGTACATCTCTCCTCTATGTTATTGTTAATCCTCAAGAAATGGGATGCCCACAAATACTTTACCAAATACATTATGCATTTTCTCTGGCTCAGTCTTATTCCACTTATGCCTACTTCATAGTATCTCCATGTTTCAATACTGTAGATGACTCTTCTTTATTTATAGCTTTCATCTAGCTTTTTTTTCCCCCTGTTAACTTTTTGCTTGCTTCTCCTTTATCAACTGTCCAGTTCCTCTTTTTACGACAGTCCCAAAGATTTCTGCCATTATTTGCTCTGTTCTCTTCCCACCAAATGTCATCCCTGGAGAACTCACTTCACATACATGCATTTAACTGTCTGTCATGCTTGTGCTGAAGTGCGCTTCTCTCCACTTGTCCCGTCTTCCACAATCAAGTCTCACATGCCATACTATGAAACCTCACTAGCAACCCCACACTCAAATTCCCCAAATTTTTATTTTCTACAGTGTTACTGAGATCCCTAAAAACCACTCTGCCAAACTCACATCTTTGGATTATCTGTAAAGTCTTGTTCTCCTCTAACACCATTGCTCCCATAGCAAGACCACTATTTACCATGTCTACCTCTACATAATAATTTGGGGAACCTGAACCCTTATCTCTCTAGACTAGTCTACTGTCACATTTTGTCACTTAAAAATTATTCAGCTTGAGAGTTGGTGTTTTTTGATCACTTTGGGTTTGATGAATCCAGGGATGTGAACTTCAGCCCATGTTCAAAGGATAAGACCCCAGAGAGAAAGCACAGGAACATTTCCTCCAGAAATAAAGCAGGGAGGGAAACCAGGCTGACACTACTTGGATAAGAATTGCCCAGTCCTGTGACAATCCTCTTTTTAGCTTTCATTGTGTGTTCAAAAGAAAATCAGACTTCTGAATGAGGAAGGGTGAAAAGCAAACCACATCTACTCCAATTTGATGCACTAATACTAGCAAAGAATATGATTATTCTGAAATTGTCTGCTTTGCAGAGACACACGTCTCCCACAATACAATATATGAATCAAAGCACATTATGCCTGGAGTTTGCTACAAAACATGGAACAAAACAAGTTATTCTAAACTAATCTCCCCATCAGTCTGCTTCTGATTCAAGCTCTGGAATGCCAAATAAAAAGCAGCACTGCATGCCAGAGCTTCACTCACTCCATCCGGTGTTACCTCAGCAATACAGACAGATGGTACAAGTGACTCAGAAGAACGCCAAAATGCTCCAATCTCACAGCCATAACCTATGTCCCAACCCTGTAGCAGTCTGTCATCCATGCAAGTGGTATTTTTAAAGGACACAACAGTAAACTTCGTGCTACTAGGAAAACATGACAGAATGTTAATCTTATGGACAACTTCTCTTCTTGCAACCTGGACAAAGATAATTCTATTCTGCACTCTCTCATCAGCATGCTCCTGTGTGTGAGAAGGCAGGGCCTTGGGAAATAATGCTTGGCAACATAAATTGCTTAAAAACATAACTAGTGTACTACTTTTGACTAAGCTAAAACTGTCAAAAAACTTTCCAGGAAGGAAAAGCCTCAGGGAAAACATAAAAGCTTTGCGAGCTAGACTTCATGACTTCAACGGAAATCAATCCCAACTTTAAAATCTGTTAAAAAAAAAAAAAGAAAAGAAAAGAAAGAAAGTCTCCAGCTTCTGCTTTCCTATTTTCTGGGTTTTTTTTCAATTAATGTATTTGCAAAGTGAAGCAGAGCAATTGCAGTTCTGTTCCCTAACTACCTCTTTAAAATCTCTGGCATTTCCAAACCATAAAATTATGGCTTTTCCTTTCCTAGGGTGATTAGGAACTGTGACTGGGGAAAAACAACCTGCTGAGAACTGTGCAAATAACAACCTCAGTGATAGTGTTCTTACAGCCATAATGCTGTAATGACATAAGCAAGTTGAAGTTTGTGGGGAAGAGGAATTTTCTCTTATTAGACAAAATAGCACAGTCAAAAAAGTATAATTTTGCTGCAGGGAATGAAATAGCTACAGATTGACCCAAACTGTCCTTTTAGGGGTTTTCAAAATGAAAGTGCTGGACGGCATCTTTATGTCTCTTAATAGTGACTCAGATACTTCCCCTCTTAATTCAGCCTTCAGTTCAGTGCAACAAGCACCCAGGAGGCTCACCAATCACAGCCTAATTTCTCTTCGCACTCACAACTCCATGCATGTCACCTGCATGATTGCTTTAGAGGTGCTACAGCCCACTGCTCTTTCTGAATTCAGAAGTCCTAATGAAACTCAATCTGCATCCCACACTCCTGCACAAGACTATTGGCACAGCTGACCATATTTTTTCTTGTAGTTTGTCCTAGACGGACTTGCCCTCTCTGCTGACTCTCCTCCTTCCTGGGCTGTCTCTTCATCAGCTTGTTCCTCACAGGACCCACCTAATCCATCCTCCTTCACATAGACCCCAAAGTACTCTGCCCTTAGCCCCTTCCTCTTCTCTTCCCATATGTTCAACTGGGCACTTACCTCGACAAATATGAATTCTAACATCATCTCTGTGCTGGTAACTCACACATAAACCTCTGCTCTAGTCTCCGCCTGTATAAAAACTCAAAATCTCAGGCTGTCGCTCTCACAAATGTCTAGCTTTTAGCTAAAGCTCAATGTAGATAAAAGAATCTTGCCAGTTAATCTTGGCGGCCTTACCTCTGTGCTCCAATGCTGCATAATAGTACCAGGCTATTCATCATATTCAGGCTCTAGTGTCACATGTGATTTTGACTTCTTTCAAGCACAACACACCTCAGCTCTGTTTACATCCTGCAAATTCTTCCTTCATGGTGTTGCTCAGATGATATAGGTGGCTGATATAGTGTGCTCACCAATGCAGCAATTTTTTTTTCCAAAAATATAGAGAGGCATGCCTTTTATATTTTTTCAGAGAAGACATCAATGCTGCAAATACATGCTTTCTTTCATTTCAGTCCTCATGTTTACCTTTCTAGTCTGTGATTTACCAAAAGATTAAAGACAAGCTTATGAAAGTTCACCATGGCAACTGCTGATGTCATTGGGAACTAGATTCCCAACTGGGGCTTAAAAAAAGATTATACTGATAATTGACAATATTTCTGACATTATTCATGTAGCTAATTAAGCTACAACTTCATGCCACTACCTATGCTCAAAACTTCATGAACAGAAAATATAGCACCATTAATATGCTCAGCTGCTGGTATTATATAAATGTAGCCCACAGAAATTAACTGTTCATGAAAGATACAGATGATTTCCTCCTTTCCTATCCAGCAGCAGAAAAACAGAGAATTATTTATGCATCTACTTCATAATACCATGGCTACAATTATCCTACTGAAAAAAAAGTACATTTTTCCTCAAAAAATTAACGTAAGCACTGTATCCCACAAGATGTCATAAACTGAAGCAAGGTTTTATCCATTTTGCTGCAAGCACTTTAAACATCAAAGGAAAAGAGACACATACATATTACTAGCTTGGACAGCTTTGCATGTGAGGTACAAATTGTGATTCCTTCCCTCTTTTTTAGAAGAGGTATAGTTTTGCGCATGTATAAACATACAAATAAAAAGCACATTTAAAGTCACTTAAGTGTGTTTCCCTTTTGACTCTTTCTGATCCAAGTTACTGCTAAAATTACTTTATGGCAGTTTGTTCCTTGCTCCATCTTCCTCCAGAAGCCCAAAAGCAGTGTACTGAAAGGCAATCAGCCCCATGGCAAGTCAAGAAAAAGGAGTAAAGGAGAACACCTGCCACAAAACCCAGATTCTCAGGGATGGAGCAGCGTGGGATTTTTCAGAACTTCTAGCAGTTACCATCAGAGAAAATACAATGAGAGGAGGAGGAGAAGACACGTATATGTGAAAAATGTGTTACAGCCTTTAAGAAATGCTAGTAATAAGTACAAATGGTAAAAAAAAAAAAAAAAAAAAAAAAAAAGGAATGAGAATGGAGGTAGGAGGACTGTCTTGTCCATGTATTCAGGTATCAGTCCTGAGACATAGGACTGTGCCTGAGCCTGGGATGTGATTTTCTCAGAACTTCAATTCTAGCCTGGCAGAGACAAGAAACTTTGCAGTTCTGCTACACCATGTTGCTGTTATCCTCTGTGGGGGACTTCAGAGCTCATTACAGAAAAGTAATAAGCTGTCAAATGGGGACGCTTAACAGAAGAAGTCTTCAGCAGCCATATAAAAGAAAAACAATTCATCAAGAACATTTAATGTGACAAAAGATTAACAGGATGGAAGAAGAAAATATATATTAAGAGTCACCTTGCAAGTAAGACACTAATGATTTTGATTTCATTCCTACAACTTAAAATAAGAGCACACATGGACTTAGCTGTTCCCATCTATCATCAAATGGATTCATTTTTAATTGGCTTTCCATGCTGCTCTTTTTAAAGGCTTGAGTGCTACTTTCATTTGATACTGTATTGATTTTCTCTGAAGTTTTCTTCCTGTCATGGCTACCCTGATCAATTAGTGTGCTATAAATAGATCGGTCAGATTCCTTTCACTAGTCTCATTAAATTGCACCCCTGCTGAATTTCTGTGAAGAACAGAATTGGATCATACTGATAGCAATAGTATGAAGATACCCTCAGGTTTTCCAGTGAAAAAATTGCTCAATATCCTAACAAAAAGCTTTGAAAAGTGTGACCCAGTGGAGTTCAGCTAATGCCCAAAACCTACTTCAAACCTTCCTTGCAATTCTGCATTTCTTAAAACCCCCAAAAATAAAGGAAGGAGAAATAAATGGTTTGGGGCTTTGCCAGTTCCTCACTGATGTATAATCCCTTACTCAATCATCATCATTTCACTGCATCCCATTGTAATTCAAATATGTTGCTGGAGGTATGCAGCTAACTCATATAATCCTCCTGAAAAGTGCAGTAAAGATTCTGGGAGGAACACAGTCCCAAGGCACTGTCAAAGTTATGGCAGTCACAGTGCGATTGTGGTGTGATTAGTGAGTAACACTGCAGGCGACAGATATATTTGGTGGTAGGAAATACGTTATTTATTGCAGGTGCATACCAGTTATGACTTCAAAACTCTTAATCTTTATTTTGTGTTGGTATGGAAGTATAGCTTTTTGAAACTCCTTTTAGAGTAGAAAACATTTTACTCAGCAGGATTAGAAACAGACATAAATTAGGAAATGGAATTGTCTAATTTCAAATATTTCAAAATTTAATCTGAAGGGGGTCTTTTAGGTCTCCACTCTGCCCCTACAGTCTACCCTGTCTTTTCATAACTATCTTGTCTTGTCTTCTAACATCCTAACTGTCCTTCTTTTCTCCTCCATTGAGCACCAACCTACAAAATCTCTTCCCTCTTCCTTCTAAAATGAAGCTACATTTTCACTGTAGGTTTCAGTGCAGGTTGAAAATCTCTGCTGCAAAGGCTGTTTTTTTTTAAACTACTGTATCTCAATTACTGAATGTTTCCACTGTTTCTATATGCACTCACTGGTGTCTGGAGTATATTCTATGCATTTTTTTGTATGAAAGTCTGAAGAATTAGTTCCCAGTTGGCTGTACGCAATGCAGACCTCAGAGGACTGGCTGTACTTTGAGAAGACTTTGTGAGAAGAACACTGGAGGACTACCAGTACTCAAAGATTTATCCTGGATCCTTCATACTTAGCATAGTGGCTTTCAGCCAGAAGATGTGGTGCTCTAAATGACACTTGCAGTCAAATAGCTTAGCCCAGGATGAAGGGACCTCTCACCAAACTCAGAAGATTTTGTGGGCAATAGGGAACATTCAGGGAAATATCAGGTAAGAATTTGCAACAACTGCTGTGTAAATATAACTTTAGGGAGACCCTCTCCAGACTGACCATGGCACTGCTTCCAGGAAGTGTTTTCAATGTTTAAAGTGTAAAGGGTTAAAATACAATTTTTCTCAGACAGAAAGCTCTCCCCAAAATGATGAATAGATTCTTAAGAAACCAACGTTTAAGAGCAAGAAATTAACAAATACATTTAAAAATTCAATCTTTAATCACTAACTATGTGACATAAATGTGAAGAAGCTAATTTGAGTCAGTCCCATAAAATAAGAAGGCTGAATGCCCATTTCATAATCAGAACTCAAGCCTAAACTGTGATAGATAACATAAAATGTAACCCATGAGAACCAGCAAGCAATCTCACATAACCAGAACTGTTCTGGCTGCATGCTGACATAAGGCATTCCTAGTATCAGGTTCTGGAGGTATATTCACTTTCTTGGACTGAATCTACACCTCAATTTCCACCAATACAATGATATGTGCAGTCATCTCTAATTTTGGTCCATTTTCATGTTTGGATATTCATTATATTTAGACAAAACCATAGCACCCAATCCTTTTAGCTATAGAAGACAGTGGACAAGATTACAAACACTATTCTTGATTCCACATGATAAAATATCTAATAAATTCAGAAGTGTTTTTTATTTATTCAATTGTTTATTGTTTATTCTGATCCTTGCAAAATGTGCAAGAAATGATTGGAGAAACTGGTCTCAGATTGGGGAATTTTTTGGAAATATATATTATTCAAATTTTAGTGTGATGTTTTAGAAAGAGTTCGTATTTAATTTTTCCTTTAAAAATATAATTTTCTTTACACATTATAAATCTAAGCTTTTAGTCTCTGAACTATTTTAAATCACCAGGGCATCACCTATTTGAACATAGCTATGCCAATCAAAACATCTGAGAATTGAATTGTCTTATTTTTTTTTATGACTATGAAACATAAGCTGAAATAAAACCATCACCAGCCAAGCAATATAATTTCACATTTTTGTGGTGCTTCCCCCTAGAGAAGCTTCCCACGTGTGGTTTTTCAACATTAGTGAAATATCATAGCAGTGTCTACATCACATGGCAATTGCTTATAGCCAAAGTCAAATTGGATTGGACAAATAATTGCGATAGAAGCTGAACACTTGCTAAGGAGTATAAACAAAAAGTCACAATGTATAGTTTTGGGGAGAGGGAACTGAATGTTTAGCTGGTATAATAGGGAGCATGTGCAAAGATGGTATGCGCAGAAGACAGTAACAGAAAACCATCTGTGCACAGCCTAACATGATCACAGGGGATTTATGAGCATCACAGAAAAGACAAGTTAGACTGATTTCAGAAAACAGTTCTAAAAACGATCCAGTATATCCTTATGAGGTAAACCTGAAAGAAGTGTATGTAAAATGGGTTGATAACAGAGGCAATTTGGACAATATCGAAAAGCAAACTTAAGCTCCCCAAAAGAAGATGATTTTGCTGATTTTCATACAGAGAAAGAGACTACAAATCTCACCATCTCCACTGGCAAATAAGACCTCCTTAGTTAGTGATTACAGATCATTGATATTGCAGATGCATCGCTGAGGGTCAATAATAGATATTCATACAATTCCTGCTATGGACCCAACAGCATGTGGTGAAATAGAAAGGGTTTTATAGGAGATGACATTTTGAAACAGAAAATTTAAGATTAATGTTGAGAAGAAATCTGAAGTGCAAGAAGCCATGGAAAGGTTTCCAAAGAATGCAACAGACTTGCATTTGAGACTTTAAATTAAACTGTGTATGAAGGGCTAGAAAATACAATGCATGAAATCTAACTATAGCAGGAAGGTGAACTGTGATCTTAAAACATGTCTTCTGTCTCTGACTTTACGATTTAGAACAAATTAGTTTTATTTCTGAGTGACCTTATGAGGAAGGAAAGTATTTATACTACTCATGGATTTAAGATATTGAAGCAAAGAGAAATATTCAGACCTTGACTGAGAAAAATCTCTTCCAAAAATAATTACATATTTCAAAGCTGAGGAATGGTCATAACCATATAGTTGTTGAATTGTGGCCTATCAGCCACAACAGGAAGTTAATCACAGTGCCGAGAGTTAATTCACTACCCTGAATTTGAGCTACAAGGCCTTCTTTTCTGCTACTCGTGCCATTCACCTTAGCACAACATTAATTTTTCAGCTTAATCAGGGCAATTTAGTCACTACCGTTATTTAACACAGATCATTTCAGTTTACTGATAAAAAGAGAAAAAAATAAAATTGGTTAGCATTTAACAAAAGCCAATGAAAGAGGTAGTCTGTAAGTACAAGGAGAATCTCTTCTGTTCTCTTTCTCTCAAGCTGCAATTATTTTAACTGAATGTTTTTCTCTCTTAACGGAACTGATGGGAAAAAAAAAGGCAACTGTGAGCATTTTCACCGGCTTCGGCACTAACCACTGCTACTTCTCTGAATTAGAAGAAAACTCCAGATACAAAAAATTTTCTTTTCCCAGGTCCTGCCATGTTATTCCACCACATACCCAGAAGCTCCAGTCAGCTTCTGCCTGAACACATTAGTACTGGATCATATGTACCAAGCAGACCAGCTCCCCTCTGATCAGCCAGAAGGACCAGTTCCTTAGCAGCCTGATGGCTAGAGGACTCATTTAATATGTGAAGAGATCACAGAATCACAGAATAGTTGAGACTGGAAGGGACTTCTGCAGATCATCTATTCCAAACCTCTGCTTGGGCAGAGTCACCTAGAGCACGTTGCCCAGGATTGTGTCCAGACACCTTTTGATCAGGGCTTGCTCTCTAATGCAGCTTTCTAGAGTGCCAGGAAGAGCTACAGGAACACTAGTTAAGAGAAAGCAATAGATTTGAAGCTGATTAGATGCCCAATGTGGAGAGCATTTGGACAGTAAGTCCACAAAAGGCTGAGATCTCCTTAGGAATCTAAGATGGCCTTAACCTGCTTTGGAATCACCCACAACAACTGAGATTTTGGAGGGTGACACTAGGACTTTCAGGCAAAAAAAAACACATCAGTGAAGACTGGTGCAAAAGTAAGGCAATGCAAACAGCAGTAGGATGAGGACCTGGGGAAAGATCTGGGACTGGGACAAAGACTGCTTGGAGGGAAAAGGGAAGAAGGAATGGGCAGAAGAGTCTAGCTGTGCCAGCTAGATCAAAAAGCCTGAATGAAAGCCAAGATCCCCAAGACTAATCATGTCTTGCTTACAGCAAATATCTGTAAAATGCTGTCAAAGTGCCCACTCTCTTTCTCATGCTGGTTCACATGGAGGATGACAACCTACTGCAGTCAGTTACTCCACCAGCTCAAGTGGCAGATGTTTGGGTGGTGGATATTTAACTCCATTACGGATTCTTGCAGTAAGATGTCATACAGCAGAGTTTCTGGGGGTAAGAGGAGAGTTCAATTTGCTGCTTCTCACCGTTTGTTTCAAACAGGCAGCAGCCCACACAGAGTTACACTCAAAGAGCATTTAATGAGGAGCTCTAAAGTTAGACCATGCTAGAATTAAGGCTTCTGGCTTGAGGTATCAGGATCAAATCTGCAGAAGTATTGACTCCCCCTGTGACGGAGAGTTAAGGCATGGACTCCTGATGCAGGTGAATCAGAAGGCCCTTTATTGAGGTTTTACACGTACACTTATACCCATATAGATTCTTCATGCGTAGCCTTCTCACTTGCGATTCGCTGATGATCATTGTCCGTGCGTTTAGCTCTAGCCTACAACTGGGTTAAGCTACAGGGACACACAGCACATGGGCTGGATTAGTAGGACGCTGACTTCGCTTTTCTCTGCTTCTTACTTCCCCATTTTTGCCTCGCGCAAACACCCTTCCTCCTCTTTTCTCATCGTTCAAGGTCCTTCAAGGACTTTCCAGAAGTTCTATCGAACTGCCTGCTAGCTCCTCCACACCCCTGAACTGAAATTTAAGGGCAGCTGGACTCTGAATATATCAAAGGTTGCTGTCACAGTGGGCACCCCAAATTAGCAGATGCTTTTAACTGTAATCTTTACATGGAATAGCTCTCAGCTGGAAAAAACGAGACAATAGTATCCCCTCATCTTAAAAGTGTGTTTGTGAGAATAAATAAATTAGTATTTGGAAGGCATGCAAAGATTTTTTTATTGATGAGCATCATAAAAGTATCCAACAAGGAAATGAATTATTCTGTCTTCAAAGAACAATTTTTTAAAAACCTGAGCCACACCGAACAATGGCTGTGTCTATACAGATATGCCTGTAAGAGCCTGAACTCAAGGTCTGGCCATCCAAGTCCTCTCTCACCTTGCAGGTTAAGCCGATTCAGACAGCAGGTGGAGAGCTAGAACTAACAATCTGTTCCAGCCCATACTGTTTCGAGAATAAATTGCCAGCATGCCTTTTTGATGGCCTTTTTAGAAATAGGAGAGATCAAATATATGCAAACTCTTTTAAAAAACAAGCTCTTAGGAAAAATACCCATTTCCACTGCTGCTACAGCACATGAGTTAATCTGGTATGAAACTCTGCTGTCTGCAAGCACGTTCATCCACTCTCTGGCCTGGTCCTGGGCTCAAGAAACTCAAGCAGACAGGGGCCATTTACAAGCAGTTTAACTCTTTGATAAGAAACTGAATGAAAGCAGTTACATGATTTACTGGCTCTGCTGGAAACAGGAGACATTCTCACTAAAAACTTGAGACTTTACCACTATTTAATGTCCTCCACAGCACTATGTGAAGTGTCAGGACCCTAATCTCAAAAACTGGATGAAAACTCAAGTAGCCAACTCAAGTTTTATGAGTGTTTTTTTATGGTTTTATGTTTGGATGCATAGATGTTTAGAGCTCTTTTTTGTGGCTTGCTGCTAATTGATACTCCTTGCTAGTATAGAATAATTATTCCTTAATTTCAGTATTAACAGTCTTATGCACTGCACATCTTATGCATGTGACCATGTAATTATATGAAGTCAAAATGATATTTTCAGAGGCATCTTTAGTTCTGGAAGTTCCTGAATTATGAATGCTTGACTTTACAACCTGTTGGTTGTATATGTGTAGTAGAGAACTAGGTGGCTAAATTTAAGCACTGTCTGAATATGGATATCTACATAGGAATATGAACCAACCATGATGTCCAGATAAGAGTTCCTTTAAGTTACCAATGAAGTTCACGCTCAAAGATAATGGGAGTAGGAAGTCCTGTCCCTTTCCTCTCCAGGCTGTACGTGCTCTGGCCTCTCTTACTTCCACCTTACATTGCTGCAGCAAGTCTGATCTAGGATGTTATCCTTAGAACTCACAAGAATAACTGAAAGATAGTTTTGAGTGCAAAAGTAGCTGCAAGCATGTTGTCTTCATGTTCTTTCTGTTTTGCTTCCATGTTCACAGTAATGAGTTTGTTTTAGCCTATGAAGCCCTTCTTTGATACTAACAAAAAGTCAAGATCAGTTGAGAGACCTGCCTTGTCCCCACAACACTTTCCTTCTCTCGCCCTGTAAACATCCTCAACTCCAAAGCAAGAGTCTTCTGTCTTCTGCAACATTACCAACTGCCCACATCTGTTCAGTTCTCAGTTTAAATGTTTATCATCTCAGCCTCTTATATGGAGGAAAAGCATCACTATTTAACCAGGAAGTTTTTCAAAGAATTTGGAGGTACAGCCCGCCTGAGTGACAATATGCAAAACAAACCTGTCATGCATGCAACTACCATTATGAGCTAAGTAGAAATCACATATTTAAGAAGGATTTACAGTGTTCCAGGTTTTAGAATCCTAAATACCAGTTTCTCAACCATCATTTAAAGTCTTTCATGCATACTCACAACTTTCCATTTTGCAAAGCTCATTTATCATTACCCCCAAACCTATCTATCAGAGTTAATAATAAACCTCAACTTTTCAATATAATTTTCAATTGAACTTTCAGTCTTTGACACTGCTTTTACCTGCTTTCTGAAAACAAAGCTCTCCTGATACTTAATAAAAAGCCCATGGAAAATGCATAGCTATAAATAAACTACCACAAAGAGAAGAATCTCAGCCAAACCTCCCTTCTCCCTCTTTCTGCCCAAGTGTTCTTAGTTAGGTGTTTAAGCAGAAGAGGCCATGGAAGTGCCAGAAGCAGTAAAATGAGAAAAAGCTTATAAAAGGGGAAAAATTAAATATACTTTTTTTTTCTAAACAATTTAATTATGGAACCATCTAACCTCATATTCTGTCCTTACAGAGGGCAAAAGTGAGTGTCAAGAGCACATATAATAGGGAAAGCTTATATGATATTTCCACTTAGCATTTCTCCTAGTCTCCGACTATCTGCAGCTCAAGGACTTCTGAACCTGGAAGTAGTTTTTATGCATTTTGTAATCCTTAGTTCATTTCTCTTCCATAAACTTATCCATTCTCCCTGAATGCAATTAAACTTAGCACCCAGACCCTCCCATGGCAAAGAGTTCCACAGATTAATTGTATATTGTATAAAGAATCACCAGATTGTATGAAGAACCATGCCTACTGCTAGTATCATCTGACGATGACAATACAGAGGTGACAGAACAGCTGCAGCCTAGCCACCCTCTCCATGCCACACTTTTTTTTTTTTTTTTTTTTTTTGTAACCTAGTCTGACCTCATAGGGAACCTGCTTTAAGCAGGAGGTTGGACTAGATGACCTCCTGAGGTCCCTTCAGCACAAATTTTCCTGTGATCCTATGGTTTTACAGATACTGGTAATTTCCTTCTACAGTTTTTGTTCTTGCAACCTGAAGAATTTCAGCCTGCTTAGCTGTTTCTTATACAGAAGCCATCCATACCTTTGGTCTTTTTTTGCCCTTCTCCAAATGTTCTGCAGTTCTACAATACCCTTTCTGAGACAGAAAACACAGAAGCATCCTCAGCAGTCAAGAGGGAAGCAAAGCACAGATTTACCCAGAGGCTTCATCATGTTCTCTGCTCTCCATTCCTTTCCTAATAATTCCTAACATTTGATTTTCTTTCTTGACCACCATTATTTATTGAGCTGACATTCTCATAGAGCTGTTTATGAGACCATAGCACTAAGGTATCATATGCGTGTATGTTAATAGCTCAGAGTTCATCACTGCCTATGTAAAGGTAGAACTGGTTATGTTATGTAATACTGTATATACTCTACATAGAGACTTACACAAGGCATTTGGGTGCTGCAACACACAATGCTGTAACATTCCCAGCTTTCAGGAACCCATCTGCTGGGTAACATGAGCTCACAGACTAAATTCAGTTTTGAGGCTACCGAACGCAATGAATGAGGGGAAATGAGCATCTAAAGACTGAGGTTTATAGACACCAGCTTATCAAATATGTCAGGAAGAACCAAAACAAGATACTAAGGTCAGGGCATGGGTTTAAGTCTCACCCTTCAGAGGATGCTTGATACCGCCTTCTGCTCAGATTTCACAACTCTGAGTCTTAATGTAATCTCAGGCACCTAGGCCAAACAGACCCTTCTCACAAAATAAGGAGTATTACGTGTTGCATTTATTTACGTGTTTATTGTCTACTACCAAAGGTATGGGAGATCTAAGTTTAAATCCTCCTTCTCTCTAACTATGAGCAAAATAAATGCTGTAGCCACCAGCATCCACATGAGAGAGTATTGCACCTCTTCCACAACGAGGACAAGGGTAATGCACCAGCTGGGACTGAGGTGTCAGAATCCCAGCCAAGCACCCTAACCACCACAGGTGGGAATCACGACTTTCCTGGCCAGTAAAACCATTGGATCTAAAAATCAGAACTGGTGTACACTGCACAGATTTGGTCAATATAGCACTTTTGGGATGGAAATAATGGAAATTCATGTCAGCTTACAGATATTCACTCCCCTTTAACATTACAAACTCCATGGCTGAAAGGCTCTTTTCCTGAAAATAACTACATGTACTTACCAGGTTTTTCTAAAGTACTGAACTCAGTTTGGGGTATAATTCTTTTCATGTTCCCTTTTAACATCTATATGCAGACGAAGTATAGAGCAGAACTTGTCTTTAGTAGAAAACTCTATGTATTTACTTGTCTGACTTTCAAAAACAGTTTTGTAATAAAATAAGCCCAGAAATGCCATAGCTTGTAATCAGCTCAGCTTGGTATGTGCCATATTCAATATTCTGCTCACCATGCAAGCTAAGCAAATACAACACAAATTTAGTAGATTTAATTCAGGAGGCAAAGGGATTTGGTTAACATCAAATTTAGTGGTCACTAATCCCGCTTCCCCTGTCCCCTTCTACCCAAGTAAGATAAATATTTAAATTCCCCAAATGGTAAAGTTCAGCATCTTGATCCCTGTTAAATCTTGTAAGTCGTCAAAGTAAATTCCATTTCTCTGATTAAACAGAGACTATTTACAAAGATCATAAATAAACAGTGTGCCTGAGTCGTTCTTATTCTTTTTCATACCACCTGACTAAGCACTTTTGACTCTAGCTCATTCAGAATGATATTTCTGCTATGTATTTTTGTCCAAAATAACAGAAAAGACAATCTCTGTCAAGGGTAAAAGGGTCTAATATTTTAGGCATGAAATCTTGCAAGAAGATGCAAGTAAGCCCTGGCTTTTTCCAGGGTCTTTCTGCACCACCTTTCCATCATGCTTTCTTCTTATTCCCTTCCTGATCACATTTTTTTTAAGTGAGGTTTTCCCTCTGAGATGCTCAGCACAGGTGTTCTTAGCCCTTTTTTTTGATTCCAATATATCTCTATGTAGAAATGTGTTTATTTAAGGGAAAAAAAAGACAGGAATTAAATATAAACAAGCCCCCAAGTAGTATAACTAGAATAATATCACTACAGTCAGGTAATTTTGCTAGTATGAGAATGTTAGCCCTCACTCCCACAGTGCTTCTCCACAGAAGATGAATGGATTTATTATGAGAGTCCAACTAATTGATTTCTTCAAAAGATTTGTGGCAAAAGCCTCATAAAAGTTGCTGCTTACAGACAACAATATCCATCACGAATTAGGACAGACTCTTCAAGGGCTGGGTAAGTTTATCTCACATTCGCCACTCCAGGACCTTTTCATCCATTATTCTGGAGTATTGTGTGCCTGGCTTTACATCACTGAAGTCAACAGGACTGAAGATAGTGGGGACAAAATGAAGCCCTGGATGCTGGATACTGTCATATGGGAAGCTACAAAGCTGGGCTTTGGCTAGAAATTTCATTGCTGGGCATGGGAAGCTAAACAAAGAGACCTCACCCTGACTCAGTAACATGCTAACTGATGGCAGGAGAGCACAGAATGTCAGAGTCAAACTTAACGGTTTGGTAGGTCATCCATCATATTTTCAGATGCAATTATCTTCTGCAGCTCTCCCCAGAAGAACTACTTCTGATTAATACTCGAGACAAAACCATTTAAATATAAAGACTACTAAAGTATTTATTTATGTTCCAAAGGGAAAAAAGAAAAACCCTTACTGGCTTACTTTGAAAAACAGCACAAGAAAAAAAAAGCTTTGAAAACAATAAATGGAAACACAGAACTATTACCAATACAGATCACACTTTTGCCTTCTTATATAGTTCTCAAGATCATGGAATCACACCATTGTATAAGGAAATACAACAAAATGACAAATTCAGATCTCTGTCTGATGACTGTGACTATCCTTCTGTGCAACAGCAACCTGAATGCTGGTTAAGCCATTTCAAGGTATAGATCAAAACTCCATATTACTTCTATATACATTTCCACATAAATAGCAATATCGAAGTGAAGAAAGTTCAAAGATAAGATTGTTATTTTGTTTTATATGAGTAATAAAAACGTACAAATGATAAAAATATCAAAGAAAAGTAATATATGTCCTTGCAAAACCAAAGCACACTGACACAGGAGTAAATTACAGGTATTTCTAACACAGCAACTCAAGCCTGCATGGTAAACAACTACTTTACAGATTCTAGTTTTTCATTTTAATGATCATTAAAGATCACGGGAAACAGCCAAGAGTTATGCAGTATCCTTTCCAGCAATGTCCCTGTGCCATGTAAAGTGCATTTACAATGAGCAAGCAAGAAATTAAATCACCATATACTCAATCCTGCAAGTTGCTATTCACATGAATCCTGATCCAGCAGTCAAGCACATGCTGAACTTTAACTAAGTAAACAGTCCCAGCTAACTGTCACACTTTTCAGGATAAGTGATATACTGTGAGCCTGTCTCCAATGGAATCAATGAAAAAAATGATCTGGTATGGCAGCAGCACCATATTTCATTAGCCCTGTTCAAAATGACAAGAGAAACTGATTACTTCTAAGTTACTACTGCAGAAGCTACAGTGTGAATTTACAGGAAGTCAGCTACTCTGGAATAAAGATGGAAGAGCTACATCTTATCTATGGCAAATTGAGAGCCTACACACCAGGAATTACTGCAGTTAGCTGACCGAGTTCACATATTAACTTGCTCCACAGTTATGCCTTTTTCTGCCCATACCTTAAAAGGCATTAACAGCCTTGCTATTTTGAAGTGTGCACCCTTCCTGCGTTTGGGGTTGGGGTTTTTTAGCCATCCAGCTTTTTAATGAACCACAAAAAGAAGGGAAATCAGGAAAAGAAAGAAAAATAGAACTTTACCTGAAGGCCCTCTATGGCTAATCTAAGCATGCTTGGTGTCAGCTTAGAGGCCTGCTTGAAGGTGAAGTTGCTCCAGTCTATAATCAAAACAAATCCATTCACTTGAAGCTCAGGATCTTCTATCATAGCTTCCAGAGAAAGAAGTATGGCACGCAAAATATCCACCAGTGTGTACCTGTGAATGTTGAGGGGAGACTTGATTAGGCCAAGTTTAGCAAGACACGGAAAGACCCCAGATCAGAGACTGGAAGAATTTCTAAGTGTTATTCCTCTGTAGCATTTACTAAAAGTTTAAAACACAGGAATGTATACGAATCCTCAGAAGTCATGGGAACGTAAAGCTGTGAAAGTCTCAAAAACTCAGTTAGTTGATCTCATCCTCTGAGGCAGGATTATACACATTAGACCATTAGTGAGCCAAGATAAACTCAAAACTATAAACCACAAGAAAAGTTTGAACTTTGCTGTAGAAGGTACTAGTCTCCAAATCTGCCTAAATATCTACCCATGTAATTAAATGTCTATACAAACACATCTATGCATGTCTGTATAGATGTGTATGTGTATGGCATTGTATATGCATATATGTATAGATCTAAAGTTCCCTCCTATAATTTTCCAAAGAATTAAAGTAACAAATTCCAAATGATAATCTGATAACAAAATGGGATTTCCAAATGCTCCACTGTCCTTCTCTCCAAGTAACGTTTAGTCTTAAATCTGCAAAGAGTATTACAGAACGGTTACTACCTCCGTCAAAGATCTTGAAAGCAAAGAAAATGTACACTAGGGCTTTGGAAGGTCTCCAGTTAAGAGCAATATCAACCTATTAAGATTTAATTAATTTCCTTCGGAGTACTTTTAAAACCAAATTGTGTGGTTTCAGGATTCTGTTAGTGTCAGCCACCTAACACAAACAAAAATAAGAAAGTGTGTTTTCCCCACAAAAGAACAGGAGTTTTACACAATTCTTCTCTTCATTTTGGAGACCTTTATTTTGTTTTGAATTTGATTTTGTTTGCTCAGATAGGAGGTTTAAGATTCTCTCCACCTTTTTATTTTTCTGAGACTTAACTTTTTTCTGAGGTCTTTTCTGAGATCTAAGGTTTGTAGGAAGTTTGGTATGCTCCCCTGTATTTGTTCAGATATTTTTCAATAGGGAAAAGAAACAGAACAGGGAAAAATATTCTCCTTAATTTCCCTATGGAAATCTTCAATATTCTAAAATTCTCAATTTCCCTTTGGAATAAAAAAAAAAGAAACATTTCTGTAAATGGAATTTTTCCAGGAGAGGAAGGGAAGAAGGTACTTTAAAACCTATTTTGAAGGTAAATGTTCAAAACCTGGATGCTTATATTTGTTAGCATAATTCCATCATCAAAGAACTGCTAGGCCAGGACCCCAATATTGCAATACGTGCAGTAAAACAAACCCGGAAAGCCCTGCCTGCTCTGGGTAAAATTCCTCTTGGGAAAACAGGGGGTGGTACGCCAGACGCAAAGCCTCAGGCATTACACAGTTTACGGCTCTTCCCCAAGCCCAACTGCTGTATGCAATATCCAGTCACCCTGGGAAAATGCCAGAGTCGCTGTTGAGGCCTTTAAATGAGCAAACACCCTCAGCGTCCCAGTGCAAAGCACAACCTGAGGAAAGATGAAATCATTCAGTGGTTCTTTCCCAAACAAGCTGCAAGTCAAATGGGACATCTGGGAAGTGTTTTGCAGCATCAAGACTATAGAAGGTTTTACTGGCATAAAATAAGACCAGTTTTGTGCATCTAGCGTATTTGCAGATCAGCCTACCTGTCTGATACAACACAGACGTTCAAAGACCGTGGAAGGCACTGAAAAACCCCTGTATAGCCTATGTTTTGTACTACTGCTAGCATCAGGATAAAAACACACATGGTTAGCCAGAGCGAATGAGGCTTATGCAGTCATTTTGGGGGTCCAGGACAGGTGGAGACTCGGAGCAAGGTCAGCTGCCTCCCCCTCAGCTCTTCAGTGGCTTCACGCCCACTGGTATGCTGCACGAGGTAGTGGAAGTCTCAGAAACACTAGTTTTTTATCACTTTATGTAGATAGAGATACACCCTGTAAGAGGCCTTCCCAGAGGAAAGGTTGCACAGGGAAGGAAAGTTATTAAACATCAGAGAAGTCACTGAGAGAGCAGCTATTAACTAACGCCTCAGTCTGAATAAAATTTTCTATTAGAGTTCATGCTTACAAGAAAGGGACATGGGAAATACTCAGATCTTAAAATCAGGCACAACACCACTCATTTATGCAATCCCATGCAGAGAAAGTTATTCTCCAGGATGGGAGCTCCAACAAAGCAGACAGGACTGCTCCAAGCTCCTGGCATTCAATTCCAAGAAGATTCCCAAGCTCTCGAGTTCAGCTTCTAATGTCCTCCCTAGGAAGGTTCAAGAAAACATTGTATGTTGTGGATTAATGGATGTCTGGTCTGTGGTAGCACAAGGCTGCTGGATATCCGGGGCATAAATATTCTTTGTTGGTTCAGGCCTTCACAGCAGCCCATTAAATGTTTTTATATATACCTAAGTGCTATATATCAATATATATGTATGTGTATGTATATGCATATATATATACACACATATATTTCTACACACTTACATATACATCTAACGATATTCACCTAATGAATTCATTCAAGTCAGTGACAAAACTGTCAGACATCAACGAGACCAGGATTTCAGCCACCATAGAGAGTAACTGTGGCCGCAGGGCTAGGTCTCTGCATATCCACAACATATTCAACATCACTATAATTCTTACAGGTTTGCTTTGTGTGAGTATGAAATACAGTCCAGAATAAGAGCTACAATATTATATGTTTACCCACCAAACATGACAAAAGGCTCTCCTATCAATGAAAACAAGCCCTAAAGAACAAAGATCTAGCTAAAAGCAAGAAAAAACACTTTCTGTCAGAGGAAGGTATCTGAAATACTGTTTAAACCTAAGAAGCCACATTGGGAGTGTACAGGGACATGTTACTCACAACCAAGCCTTCCCCCTCACCCCCTAATACCGTTTAGGGCAATTAGTTGAAAATAGGAGCTATCCTTCATTGTGTAATGGACTTCTTCTCTTGTTTTTGATATATTCCCTAAGTACAGCACAGAAAACCAGACAAGAAAGACAAATCCATTAGCAGATATTTAAAGTAGCTTTTACTCTGAGCACATGCTGAGGCAAGCCAGAAATGTAAACCTGGTGTGATAGATGAAATCTTAGGTGTTCCAAATTGCAAGCTGAGTATCGAAAATATCAGCTGAACAGCCTGAGCAAATGAAATATGATTAAAGAAACTATATTAAAGCTGTCACACAGCACAGAGTTATTTGTGTAAAGACTCATCTCTAATCCACTCCAATCCCATGTTGTCCAGCATTTCACCTCACTGCCACTACTGTTCATGTCAGCACCAGGACATGAGGAAATCTGTGTAAACAGAAGTCCCTCCACAGGCTTTCCACAGCCTTCACCACAACATATGCTCCATTCTCAGCTGGGCTTTAGGGACTTGAAAGCCCTAGCTGTAAAGTGGGGAAAAATACTTGATGCAGATGCACAAAAAACACATGCCAGACTAAACTGCAGCTATACTATTGCCCTGTAGTCAACCACAAACTAATCCAAATCCCATGCACTGTCTTTACACAGTCCCATATAAACTATCCACTACGGACAGTCTCCAGAGAGGCACTAGAAATTTAACCAGTAGGTACATATGGATGAGTGCAGTGTTACAGTGGACAAATAACACTTTGAGAAGGGAGGAACAGTTTTTAGCAATACCTATGCTGTGGTCTTCCTGCATTAGTCATTCCACAAGGGGAATATTTGCCAAAACACTTCTCTTACCAGCTTTCAAAGAGTTATGATGAAACATATCTCACACCTTCATAGCTAAAAGTTACTAAACTCCTAGTGAAAGGTGAACTTTAAATCCTTCCCAAAGTGTGATTCCCTTGAAAGCTGGTATACCAGCTTGAGAGACTCTTGCATTAGTCTACATTTAGCAAACTCCATTTTCGTAGAAATACTGCACCCAGAGTGCTATATAAAAGGTGATACAACAGAAGATTACTGTTTTAAAATGAGCTTATATTTTATTGTCCTGCAGACTACCACCACCTTTTACAAACTCTGATATAGGTAGGATATTTCCTTAAAGAAACCTCTCTCTACATAAGAAAGCCTCAACACCAGCCTACTCTGTCCTCTGGACTGCATTGTTGAAACCTTCATTCCACTCCAGATAACTTCCATACAGACACAGAAATCCTACAAACAAAAAGTGAGAAAAACAGGATAAGCAGCAAGTGAGTGTGAAATAATTTTGGTCCAAGATGGCTTTGATTGGCTTTGTACTTTAAAGAAAAAAAAAAAAAAAAAAAAAGACATATTAGCCTTTGATTTTAAGAGAACTTAGTGTTCAGTCTGAAGGGAAGATGTTACTCTTTTATTCTTGTCAATCTGTGTTAAATTACAGCCATTGGGCAGCTGACTGTTAGGGCTCAATAGAACATGTCAGTTTTTAACAGCAATATCCAAAGATTCCAACAAATACTTATCACTTGACCCCAATGCCCTTCAGTTTTTAGGATGTTTATTTTGGGGACAGCAAGCCCCTTACTTTGCTCTGGTCAGTTTTAAAATGACTGCTCCAGTGCTGTGAAGTGAGCAGGGTGCTTTGGGCCTGATTTGCTACAGTACATGTCCTGCAGTAAGCTGGAGTTAGGCTGTGCAGAAGTAAAACCTGATTTATTTACAGCTAACTTCAATCACTCTCACTTGTTTAAACACACTCTTATAGGACATATTGTCACTAGCATGGTATCACTAATTCCTAGGATAACCTAGAATTTTATGATTAATTTAAATGCATTTAATGCCCCCTATTTATAGGACTATGCCTAATTCAATGGAGAGTTTAGAGAACTTTATTAGCCCAGTTGTTAATATGAAAAATAAAAGCTGGAAAAATGTCATCACATATGCAATGCATTCTTCAGTGTAATGCATTCGTCATGACCCTGTTCTATGTGAGTTCCAGGCTTGAGTCCAAATGAGTTGGGGACAAGTGTGCAGATACACTCTGCTACCTCTCAAAATTTTTCATTCAGGTTGACTGTGAAGCAAGGAGCCTGGAAAAGGCTTGACAGGCTAATAGCCACACTGACAGTGATTCTTTCAAATGCTTCAAGATGGCTACTATTTCTACAACAGCAACAGAGCTTGCTCAGGTAACGCCTCACTGAGGTCTTGATTTGTCATTTAACTTGGGAACAGGGCAACTAAAATAATTAACTGAACATCCCACTCTTGTAATTTAGCGGTGGCAGCAATTTACCCCTTACAGGAAAGAAAAGGTTTCTGAGGATTTCTTACGAGATACGAACAAAATCAAAGTATTTCCAAGGATTTCTGGGAAACATCAGACTGGTAGACAATCCTGTCAACTCTTAATAGTACACTTCACCATGGTCTTTCACTTTTACCTCTTGGTTACATGGTCTGTGCACCCACTTCATTCCCAGAGGCCACTGTGATTCCCACTAGGCCAACAGCAGAAGACAGGGAGAAGGCATGAGACAGAAGTCTCATGTCATATCCAACTGTGTCACGTTTCCAATATTTTATGTCTTGATGATGTAGATGGCATCCACTATAGCATCTGTTTAATCAGATTCTGGTTCCAGCCAATTCCCATGTGCATTATCTGATTCATAACAGCTGCCCTATTAGCTCTGTGGCTGACACGCATCCTCACAGACATCAAGAAATCTTTTGTTATTTTGAAAGTTAAAATTGAGTGGAATGAATCCGCATCTCTGGATGCAAACTGATATATAACTAAAGGAGGCAAATGGCAAGTCTTCTTGGTGTGAATTTAGGCCAGGTCTCTCCTGAAGGTCTCAAAAATATAAGGAACACACAGCCTGTCTTGGAGGCTCATCACCATTCTGGCAGGTGACCGTTTCTGTCAAATAAACTATTGTGACACCATGATTTAAAAGAGAAAACTGTCTGAGTCTCTGAGCCTTCATCCCATTTCTAATCTACTCTTCTGGCTTAATATTTTCAGAATTTCATTGAAATAAGAGCCCTCACGATACACAAAGGAGTACCTAGAAATGATGACTCAGATCTCCTTGGCTTGTCAGTCTGGGTACAGATTTTAACACTGAAAAGATGGGGGATTGAAACTTTTCCTATTACAGCTATTCTGTTTAAATAGTAGCAACAGGTCCCAGGGACCTTATTCTGAAGCTAAGCACCACCAGTGCTGCACAAATGAATAGAAACATAGAAATAGCTTCAAAGATCTCACCAGATTATCTTTTAAATTTATCTTTAATATTGTTCATTACTCCTTCTATTAGCCCAGAGTCTAACAGTCACTGCCATGGATGAAGACTCAGCTGATCTAAGTTTTACATAAACATTGACCAAAAAGATGGTCTCTAGCCAAAATATTCACAGTCTAAATATAAGTGATAATAGGTGTATGCAGATAGAGGGGAAAGCCAAAACAACAAGGCAATATTAGTCAGCTACAGAAACTGTATAAAAATGACAGTTTTCACTAGTTAATAGTAATTACTTGAAAGATATTACTTTCAGACATAAATTGAATCTATTAACCAGATAGTTTGTTATCGTTGTTAGTATTGCTAGTAATACAATTTATTTTGTCATACTGCCTCCTGCAGAGCTTAAAAAATACCCTGCCAACTCACCTGTGCTTAATAGTGAGCTGAGGGGCAGATCAGCCTCCTAACGGCTGCAGAACTTAAGCTTTCATTTAACTAAAGGAAAAGTTTCTAGCACGAAAGCATGAAAGCAAATAAATGCATACTGTGCCCCTGCATCTGCCTTCTGCCCTATTGTAAATTAGCTGAGGCAACAGCAGAGTTAACATGAACAAGTGCAGTGGATTTCCACATTCACTGAGGATACTCTGGGCTCACTGGGTCACCATGACACAGACAAAAACTATGTATTATTGCACTTTTCTTCTGCCCGGGAAAGTTCTGAGGTAATTAATGCACGAAAAGATCTCAAATAAACAGCATCAGAAAGGACTGGGTTTTGTGGTGAACTTGTGTACAGGTGCCATGAGGCATACAGCGGAATAGTCATGACAACAGATCCTTTGCCACTGAGAGCTGAAGTTAATTGTGCCATTAATGGGAAAAACTTCACACCAGCACCAGCTGGACACATTAAAAAAAAAAAGGGACTCTTCAAATGCAAGTACACACCTACAAGCCAAATGTAATTATGAATCAAGAGTCTGGAAGCTAACGTGGAAGGCTGATTCCTCCCCACGTATGATCCAGGTTTGTGGAAGGAATGCCATCCTCGTTGACCTTCCCACTAGCTGAGACAGGAGGCAGAGTCAAGCAGGGTCCCATTGAAAAGCTGCTGGGCTACCCAATGCATTATCCTTCACCTTTCGTTTTTCTGTTTAAATACAAGTCTGATTTAGTTGTTCAGATGGTAGGACATCTGGTATGGTTTTCAGGCCCTGCTTTAATTTAATGATTTAACATCTAGTGCACAGGCTTGTTTTACCATAGGAATTTTTTGCCTCCCACGCTTTTCTTTCTAATTGGAACTGTGTAAATCATAGACTGCTGGTGCTATATAAATCCTCTATAGTATGTCTGCTATTCATTTAAATAACAAATTGCTACTTTTTATTTCGAACTGTTACATGCCGGCCATAATAAATTGTACACACATGATAAATTAAATTTGGAGCCATGCTGTTCTCTATTAACTTTTTTTTAAAGTTTCTAAAGTACACAGAGAAGTCCCAACAAAACAAACTTTCAAAAGTAATCCTCCCAGTGTTAGTGTATGAGGAGCACTGGCATACACACTGCAAAATCTCCGTCAGTTAAGGCATAAGTTTGACACACAGTGTGAAGCAACTCCAGTATAAGCTGAGCATATAGTACCTTCCAGGTTCAGGCAATTGCTGAACACCAGATAATGGAACGCAATAAATTAATTAGAAAAGCAAGTGGCCTAACCCTATTCCTAGTTCTGTCACTAACTTGTTATATACCTTGGAGCAAGCTACTTCCCACAGCAGGGCTTCAGTTCTCTCCCCTTTGACCGAGCTGTCTACTTGAAAACAAGTTCCTAACTCCGGAGGCAAGGTGTACGTTGGGCATACTGTGCTTAAGAGCGATGGGGACCCAACTGCAAACATGGCCATTAGGTACTCTGGGGTAATTCAGTAACTTTGCTATTATAATGCAAATAAGATTAATTCCATCAACAGGACTTCATGAAAAAGGGAGAACAGAATGCAATAAATTTACTGATAGGTCAGCTTGTCTCATGTAGTTTAAATATCAGCACATCCATAATTGAGAAAAAAGCTATTCTTTTCACATGCCAATTATGTTTTGAAATGTTGCTTTCTGTCTGAACTCAAATTCTTAGTTTTCTTGGGACTAGGAAATAATGATCTGAAAAGCGTCACAAAGTTTGACGTTTTTCTCATTATTAAGAAATAGTGGTTTACAATAGGTCATACTAGCTTTCACAAAGGAACATGGCAGGGCTATAATTCAATAAAATCTTTAAATATGCATTTCTTTGCAAATTCTTCCTTTGGGGATTTTTAAGAGTTTGGGTTAGCTGTTTATTTTAATTAAAAGTTGACCTTGTCCTTATGTGGCGCATAAGAAAATGAAGCCCTGGGTTTTGCAGTGAATTTGTGTACAGATGCCATGAGGCATACAGCGGAATAGGCATGACAACAGATCCTTTGCCACTGAAAGCTGAAGTTAATTGTACCATTAATGGAAAAAACTTCATACCAGCACCAGCTGGACACATTAAAAGCTCAGAGCATCTTTAGCCATATCATCCCTGCTTCTCCACTCAGCTTCTTTGGCTCCATCTACTTTGTCAGCGTGGTCGCGGACACAGTTTTGATCTGTGCCAAACAGCATTCTCCCAGTCTCTGGGTATTGGGGTTAGTCACAGGTTAGTAAGGGCCAGGAAACATTCCCAGGACACATTTTGGATGTGGCCATCCTGTTTTGGAAAAGAAGTGAACCATGCTATGCCAGCTGCCCTCTGGGCCAGAGCACAGTGCCTGGCACATCTATTGGCACAGGCAGCCAGGGAGACTGCTGGCCACAGTGGCTATCACCACGGCCTGCAAGAGGAAAGCTACACAAATACTTCAAGAGCAGGCTTAAGCATGTTGATCCCCCAGACTGTCTCCTTTTTATCCACACTGCTAGCAGTTTGCATCCTCTCCATGTTTCAAAACAGCAGAGCTTGGGGTATCTGCATAGAGCACTCAGCTCAGCCTGTGTCCAGCTTGTATGGACTGCACAGAAGAGAGTTCTGGTTCATGCAAAGGCACCATGCAAGACTTAAAGTTTTCTCAGTGAGAACTGCTTCAGATCTTAGCCCTGCTATCAAGTAAAAGCCTAGAGAATCTGCACAGTGCTCACAGGAGTATGCTTTAGGAAGTTCACTCTCAATAGATTCACTGATTTACACGTAAGCCAAGCAATTTTGGAGACTGTAATTTTAGACTCCAGGAGAAATTGGGCATGGCATTTAATGAACCAAATAGTATCACATAGCATATAGCCTATCACTAAAAGAAAGGTCCTTGATTGTAGACAGCTCTTGGGTCAGCCTGCTAAGTCATCTTCAGGCTAAAGCAGTCCCAGAAAGGATCAGACATTGTTCTGGGGACTGCATTAGCCTTCTGCAAATTGCTTTGCTTGCAAAGTCCATTTTTTCACTTGGATCCATAATACACAGGGGATTTATACTTAGAGCAGTGTATGTGGGGAAAAGAAGTGGTTACCATAACTTCCATCCTGGCATTTCCAGATGGCTCAGGAAGAGCTTTCTTTAGCTGAGGGAAAGGATTCAGAGCTTAAACTTCCTGCACAGGCAAACTTTTCAGCTTGAAAACCATGATGGATACTCCTGATCTGCAAACAGCATCTCCCACTTTCTCCTACTGCACTTGGGCAGCTCTGTGTATGCTCAAGCATAAAGACCAGCACAGTGAATGCAGCCAGCCTTTGTCAGGCTGAAAAAGTGCATCGTCTATCTTGTCTGCTTACTTCAGCTAAGGGAGAGGCAGAAGCGTGTAAACATCAAATCACTCATCTGAGAGGGGCAGGTAAGCAGTTCCTAGTTCCCTTATGAATTTCAGAGCATAAAGGATGAGAAGGTTGCAAAGGCCCTAAGCCACAGAATTTATTGCTTCTTTCTTTCCTCCTTCCTCCATGTGTGCTGCTGCTCAGCCCCCTCCTGGGTAGACCCGGACATGCCCCATTGCCCTGCCAGCCTGCTTTGAATCTGGTGCAGCTTTTCCCACACATCCCCCCGGGGAAGAAGGGGTTAAGGCAGGCAGGTGGCTCTGCATTTACCTGCTCTGGTCCCAGTTGGCAGCAAAAAGGACAAGGATCTTCCTGCCGTAGTGGTCCAAGTTGGCCAGCCCCCCGGGGAAGCCGTCCTTCAGCGCCTGCTTGATGCCAGGGTCTGTGGCCTTGAAGCTCTTGAACATGTCCAGGTTTTGCTGGCGATACTCAAAGTACTGGGCCAGGAGGCGAAACGCCTCGAAGTGCTGAAACTTCCTGGCCCGCAGGAAACGCAGGATGAAGGCATCGTCGGTGCGGAGGAAGCCAATGTCGGGTCGAGTGATCACCATGTCCCGCACCTCCTGGATGTCCTGGTGCAAGGTGTCAGGGTTCTCGTTCAGCTCCAGCCGGGCTTTCTCCAGAGTCTCAGGGGACAGACCTGCCTGCAAATGAGTCATGGTGCGGCCCTCCTCCTCCTCCTCCCCCCCGGTGCTGCCTGCGCTCCTCAGCCTCCCGGCAGCCTGCGGGCGGCCCCCTGCCCCCCGGCCCCCTCGCCCCTCGGGGACGGCTCCCCCGGCGCGGCAGGCGGCTCCTCGGCTGCCTCCCGCCGCGGCTCTGCCCGGTGCGGCTCTGCCCAGCCCCGGCCGCAGCCGCCGCAGCCTGCCGGGCGCCGCCGGCCGCAGCCGCAGGTCCCGCAGCAGCGAAGGGAGCGGCTCCCCGGCCCGCCGCCCCCGGCAAGGCCCCTCTCCGCCCCCCAGGGCACGGCAGCCGCCCCCCGGCCCCGGCTGCTGGAGGAGGCGCGTTATCTCTGCGATCCGCCGCCGCGCCTGCCGCCGAGTCCGAAGGGCCACATGATGCTCCGGAGCGAGTCCAAAAAACGAGACGAGATCGGCCGGAGTAACCCTTCGGGATGGGGCTGAGGGCTGCCGGTTTCCGCTCGCCTCCCCACCCCCAGCCCTGTGCAAACAGTGATCTCACCCCCCGATGCTGCAGTCGCTAGCAAAAGGGGGGGGCCCGGCTGCGAGGCAGGAGCGAGCGATACGGAAAGTGGCTCCCCGAGCCGAGAGTTTCCAGGAGGGCTGTCTTTCCAAAAGGAGGACCATTTACGTAAGATCAGTGCCTGCCTCGGTCCAGAAGCATTTTCTTGGATTTCAGGGAAGAAAAAAGATTGAAAGAAAATACGGAAGACGAAACGCAATCGGCAGGTGCTTCGCCGGCTCCGCTGTGTCGAAGACCCTCCTCGCTCGCCGGCGCCGAGCGCAGAAAAAGCAAAACACAGGCTCGGCCTTGAGGATGCTCGTCCCCCTCCTGCCGCCGCCTCCGCTCCACGCCCGGCGCGCTCAGATGGTACCGGCCGGCTCCGGCGCTGCCTGTGCGCGGCCCCCGCCCTTCCGCGCCGCGGCCTCCCGCGCACACGCGCGCACCGGCCGCCGAAAACGCAATGCGAGGGCAGCGCGGGCGGGGGCGGGCGCGGAGGCAGCGCGCACCCGCCGCGCCGCGCTGCTCCCCTCCCTCCCCGCGCAGCGCCCCTGCGGCGGCTCCGGCTTTTTTTTTTTTTTTTTGCGCGGAGCCGGTGCGGTTTCCGCGCGGGGGAAAGTTTCGCCCAGGCTCGCCCAGGCCGTTTTCGGCGCGCACAAGATGGTGGTGTTTCTGCAGGCAGGGCGCTTGCGGAGGGCGGCGGCGGGAGGCTCCGCGGCTCGGGCGCGGTGAGGCGCGGACAATAGCGCGGCCGCCGGGGGCCCCTGACGCGCTGCAAACACGCCCGCAGCCGCACCGCGAGCCGCGGAAGCGCCCCGCGGCAGCCGCACTGGGCACCCACGCGAGCCCCGCGGGGAGTGCCCGCACCCGGCTGCTCTCCACCAAGCCGGCTCCCAGCCGCTCGTGCGGCTCAGTTTCTCCAAAAAAAGAAAAAACCCAAGGTAAAAGCCTGGATTTAAAATCCGGCAACCCTCTTCTCTCTCCTGCTGGAGACTGCATTTCTTGAAATACAGTATGCTGAAAAGGGCAAATTCTTTGTATGGGAAATTTCAGGGAGGAACGATGCCTTTTATTTTCAGGCAGGAAAGTTTCATTTTGCAGTCTGCTTTCAGGAAAAGTTCACACTGAAGAATATTTGACCTTTGGCTGAGGGACTGGACCTTTCCAATGCAAATAAGCTTGAAAATCGAGTTTACACAAAAGACGTTGAAAGCACAGGAAAGCCTACATGGCGTGTACCTCCTCCTGCCTATAGGAAGCACACAGCTCTTTGGTACTGCATTGGGCTGCTTCTCCAAGATTACGTAGCTAAAGCACACAAGCTGAATTATTGAAAATGCACTGAGATGGTTGATCCACATGGGGAGTACATACAGTGTAGGAAGTTCAAACAGGTATGTGTTCAAAAGCAAAGCGAGATATCAATAAAAACATTTAAATGATACCATGTACATTTCTGCAGACCATTATGAGATGAAATAGATGACCTCAGCAGAAAGAGAGCCCTAAGTTATGAGCACTGAGTAATGAATCTATACAGTGATCAGTATTTAGGTGGCAAAATCTTCATTCCTTTGGGGGCAGGAAAGGGAGTTTCTGCTTTTATATGGTTAGTTCTTCACAAGATCCTTTCTTTGTGCCAAGTAAAGCTCAAGTTTTACCTCTTTCTTCATAGCTGCCTGATGTCAAAATATGTACAGTATGTACGGCTGCAAGGTGGACAGAAACACCAGTCCATACTAAGCTGGATACCTGACTGCCGGTGGCATGGCTTAAGACTGAAACTGCTGGAAGGACTGGTTAGTCAGTGCCCAGGCATCATGATCTAGTTTTATTCTACTCAGGTTTCACCCTGTGTTCAAGATGCCTCACAAGAGAGAAAGGTACATAGCCTACCTAAGGATCACTCTGTGGAAAAGCTTTGTTTGCTAACATTTCTTTAAATTTCTTCACCTCCTTAGTTAGATGTGATTCATCTGAGTTGATAACTTTTCTTAGAGCAGTTATTACTACAAAACTAGTTTGAGAGGGTTCAATTTTGTATTGTTCTTAAATCTTCCATTTCCTGTGCTCTTGCTATCTACCTTTATATTGCTTATATAGACTTCAGGAGAGTCTCTTCTATGAGAACAGCTGTTCCCATCAGCCATAAAGAACCAATGACCAAACTTTTTCTGCCATCATTTTCCATTTCCAATGCTACTACTCTGCCTTTTCACCTGTAACTAAGCTAATAAAAGTGTATGGCCACATGACAAGTGCCTCAAATTCACTCAGTGCAAAGTGAGCTGCAGCCATTCAATGTCTTGCAGAATCAAGCCCATAATATGTTCTGTCTATGACCTCCAGTTCCTTGATTTTTTCTTTAATTTAAAAATGCAGACATACTTATGAATCAGTTTTTGTCATATGTGCCAGCACATAGATGCTCCAAGCAGAGAAAAGAACTGAGCTGGCCAAAATTAAAATATTAACAATCTTGAGATTATAAAAGATGTTAATTCTAAGCATTCTTCTTTAAAGTTAATTAGGAAAATACATTAAATTCTATCTGAAATTTTTCATGCTCAATATTGTTCCATTTTTTGGTTTTCCCTCTTTTTGCCTATAGACTCTTCCTTCCCTTTTAAACAAAAAAGCACAGAAAACCACAGAAAAGAATGTGGAGGAAGAGGATAAAAAAAATCTGGAAGCCAAATAATTTCATTAAGTTCATCAAAATAATCCATTTTTTTAAGCTTCCTTTTCAAAGCAAAGTTCATTCTCTATAAAAATGGATTTAAGCTTAACAGTTTCTAACCAGTACTTTTCCAGAGTAAAATGAAATTCACCAAATATTAACAGCATTTCAGGAAAATCATTTTGCAATGAATAGCTGAAACAGACCTAAAAGTCCTCATCATGAAGGAAATGGTTCACACAGCCCTTTCCTGAAATGAGTAGACTTAGAAGGAAGTAGTTAAGAAAAGTACATGAAAGCAAGGCAGCCTGAAGGTAGAGGAGGTCAAAGAACAAGATTTTAGTCGTGTTCTGCCTGAGCTGGAAGGACTGCAAAAGGGATTTACTGTGATAACAACATTTTTACAATATTTTGAGGTCTTACATGTAAAGACATTAAAGATTTGTCTTAAATATAACTTAATTGGTAGGAGCAATAAAAAAATGCTTTTGTCATCTATAAGCAGATTTACCAAGTGATTTAAATAGTAAAATGAAGAAACGTGTGTTTTCCAACATGTCCTCTTACCTAAGTCATGAAGGAAAAAATAGAGCCCCTAATGTAGTTAGATGCAACATATTGCTGGCACAGTGTAATTTATTTATTTTGCACATGCACTTTTCCGTCTATAAAACAGTAGGGGTTTCTGACTAAATCCATTAAGCATATTTCACTTGCACTTATAAACTATTATTTTTCCTTATTGCTTTTATAGTCACTTTTGCCTGAACTTCATACAATTAAAACCCAAGAGCCAGCAATCCTACAAGTACTACAGTTAGGCACCTGATTTGAAATAAAAATAAGACACAAATGTGTTTGTTGTAGGTGTTATCAGAGATGCTAATTCACATTCAGAATGAAATTGTTTAAAATCCATAACAGACCAGGGCATTCAGGAGAAAAATGGAATACAGGAATGTAACTAAACACAATAAATACTGGATGGTGGATAAGGAAATAAGTGCATCAAGACCAACTGCTGGCCAACTGCTGGCCTCCACTCTGTGGAGTAGTGGGTCAAGGCTCTGGACAGCTCTTGCCATTGTCTTTGACTTCAATTAAATCATCAGCAGCATTCCTGCTCTGGGTATTCTTCAGGACAGCTGTGCATATAGGATCAAATTTCCAAGAGACCTTGGCTTATTTAGCTGTGATATAGCTAGAGATGAGTAATACACATGGAAGTATACACAACTGGAAATACACGCTGGCATCTGTTCTGCTTCCATAAAGTATGTGCTTGAAGATTTTGAGAAGGGCTAAACATAACTTTGTCAAAAGCACCTAGGTGACTTCAGAGTCTAGGTCCATTTTCAGAATTGATTTAGAAACTTCATTCAAACATTTTAAGAGCATAAGAACAACTGTAATGGGTCAGATCAAGCATCCTTTTAGCTTGAAAGCATGCCTTCACAGTGGCTTACTGTGGAGGCCTAAGGAACAGTATAAGATTTAGCGTGAGGCTGCGGGTTTCCTGAGACTTTCTTTTGAATGTGAATTGATCTTTAAAGCCATTAATTGACCACATTGTTGTGACTTAACAAGTTCCCATATGGCAGCTGAAATTTAGCAACTAATCTCATGCATGTTCTTTCAAATAGCTAGCAAAATGTGTTAGCTTAAACCTCAGTGTAAAACCACATCAGTTTGCATGTGCAGCATGTTGAGGATTTTCCTCAGTTACCAGTGCTCAGATGTCATAGTGTAACTAGGTAAGCTATGGAAATGCAATCCTGTGTCTAAGCATCATAGTGATCTTTATAAATAAAAATATTTGTAGAAGAGCTCAGGACACTGGATCTAGAAAGTCCCAGTATAAGTGAAACTTCTAAAACTTACCTCTGTTGGAATCTGCCTGCAAAAATGGCTGAAAACTGAAAAATGGCTTCTGAAAGCAAACTAGTCATCTATGTCTTTTATTCATCATCATAGGTCTCTAACAACATAAGGATTAATAGCCTTACAGTAGACAAGGGATAGCATCAGACCCTAATCAGAGAAATATTTCAGTATGACAGGCCTATTCACAGAATCATAAAAAATAGAACTGGAAGGGACTTTAAGAGATTGCCTAGTTTATCTGTCCCTCATCCTGATGGATGTTTGTCTGAATCATCTTTAAAAACCTTCAGCAGTAGATACTCCACAGCTTCCTTAGAGAGTCTGTTCCACACCTTCCGTATCCATGCAGTTAGCATGTTTTTCCCAATGTCTACTATATCTATCACTTCCTGCTATTTCGCCCATTGCTTTTTATCTTCTCTACTGTGAAGTGACAGAATAGTTTATTTTGTAGCTACCTGTTCTTTGTTTGAAGACTGATATAAAGTCTGTGGTAAAATGCCTCTTCTCTTTTCTTTCAGTTTGTCTTCTTGCATTTAATACTTTGGATGTAGAACAATATGAAGGGATGGGTACAAGCCGGGCATTAGCATCATAAGCACAGTATTTTGCTGGGTTTTCCTCTTCTGTCTACATGAAATCTTTTCATGCTGTTCTTGCTGTCGGAATAGACAATCTCCCAGGGGTGAAATTCTGGGTTAAAATAATTAATCTGTGATACAGAAAAATGAACATCTCTCAGACTGACAATAGACAAAAGCAAAAGTTTCACGCAGCATTAGCACCATTATAAAATATCTTAGCATCTGTACTGACTTAAAAAAAAAACAAACGTAGGCAAATGCAACGCACTTTATCAAACAAGTTCAAATATTAATTTACTCTAAGTAAAAAGGTATCTGGAAATGTAATGAAGTTCATTGTTATATTAATACCCCATTAACTGGGAGCAAAGCACTGAAACATATTTCAGTGCTATAAAATTTGCATATCAGAGACAGAAAGAAATAAAAAGTAATGGATTCATAACTGAGCCAATAGTTTCAATAAACTCAGTCAAATGATGAGTTAGGACATTAAACATTCCAAAATTTAGGCACAGAATCAATACAGAATGCTAAAGAATGCTAAGTTGGGAATAGATGGTCATTTTACTAAAAATGGATGAATGTAGTCATGGAACAAAACTATTCATTAAATTATTTTTATGCAAATATAAGAAGGACATATAAGTCTGAACAGTTCCAAATGATGATCTTTGCCTTGGTTTTCCTGAAGTGAATATCTAAACTTGCGTATCTAACTAGCACATAATCAGTTTTGTCCTTATATACATACAAAAGTATTCACCAAATGGATAAAAGCCCAATTTTAATGCAATGTAGAATGAAAAAAAACTCTGCTGCTTTACAGTACTGATTACCTATGCCAGAATAACTACTAAATTCACCCCATATTGGAAACCAGTTAATGTTTGGTTTGGGCAAAATTAAGATGTTTCTGACTTCAGTGAGTGTCATTTAGTTTACAGGAAGCTGAGCACTGTTCAAGCTAATGCCAGTTCTTTCGTAGCCATTTTGATCAAACCCTGCTGGTAGAAACACTGCAGACTGGGTACCCTGCAGTATATGCACCTCTCAGACTCTGCCAGATCTGGGGACATGTTCATGTCTTTTTAGGAGAGATGTTAGGAACTTCGCTATCTCCAGCTTTAAAATCCCTGGGTGGATTTGCTCTTAGAGTAAGTTGCAGCTTTCATCTGACTGGGCAGACTGCAGTACTTTGTTTTCATAAAGAATGGACTTCTGTTGTTGGAAATCCAGCTTTGCAGAGTTTGCTGTAGCTTATTACTCTCCCTGACTTATCTGTCTGTCTGTGTGTGTGTCTGTCTAGCTATTTATCATGTTTAGAGCTCATTCTGTACCAAGGAAGCAAACATTTCCTATTTGAACTATTATAGCCTGTCTTCAAGCTCTCATTTCCTGATATTTCTTTATAATATTTTTCAACTCCTACATTGTCCACATGGTCAGGTAACTCTACACTTCTTCACTGAAAGTCTGTTTTACTCATTGGGAGACATGGATGCCTGGTAGCGTGCATAGCTTCATACATTTTATCTCTAGATATGCTACTTTACACCATATCATATCTCTTGATAAGACAGTTCGGATATTTTCTCTTTAATATAGCATCTCCTTTGGGATACTTTTCCCATGATATGTGGTTTGATAAACATTGTCAAGAGTAGTTCCTAATACGGCATTGTTTTCAGTATCCTCTGGGCAAACTTAATTCAAATCATGCCTACAGCAATCATGATGTGTGTGGCTTTGCCAGTTGCAAGCTGGATGCAACCCCTGATATCAAATCTACTGTGTCACTGCATTCATGGTAGCGTTTAGTCCTCACATCTAGACAAAGTAACGAATCTTTAATTTTTGACTTAATTACATCCACTAATCAACTTGATGCAATCTACAATGAACCCTTCATGAACATTCATGTCACCTTCCATACACGGCAGTCATGAAACCACAAGCTCTTTGTAAAAGTCAGTTGCTTCCATCATAACTGTGTAGTATTTTCCAGAAATTTCCTCGGAAATATCCACTCTGAATTTAAACACCTTAATTTATATCTTTTTGAATGACTGAGCTTGTGAATTTGTCTTGATTCTGTCAGTTGCTTTTAAAGATCAGAAATTGCCTGAGAACAAAGCCAATTGAATAAAGTTGAAGTCAGTTTGTTCTCCCAAAGCAGCATTTTCAGCTTGTTCAGCAAAACATACTTGTACTTCATCACAGTAGAAATACTCGTACGGCAAGATAATATATTCTAACATGGACTATATTTGGTGACGTAAGTTATTTTCATTAGGATTTTCCAGTTCTCTCCTTTCTTTGAAAACTTATCATCCACATATTTCAAATTTTTTGGAGGATATCATTGAGCATGAAGAAGTTTACCGCTTCTCAAGTTTTCCCCCTTTTTTTTTAATTTAAAAAATAAAGGCTGTTTGAGAGCTTCCTCTACTCAATAAGTCAAAAAAGATTGCACCCAAAAGCTATAGAATAGCAGAATTGCCTTATGCTGTAACTTGCTTCAAAATAAATTGAGCCATTGAAAATCGTTAAACCAGAATGGGCAGAAGAGTGGCCTTGTTTTCTAAACTTATGCACGGGAAAAGCTTGTTGTCACAGCAGTTTACAGACACATACAGTAACAGGCAACTGAAATTCAGTTCTTATTGACAGCAATGATGGAGACAGCTCAACACTAATGAATGTTCACCCATTTGTTTTGGAAATGTAGTTTATTATTTCATATCTGCTACAGCTGCAGGTGACTTCATTTTAACACCTTTAACAGCTTTTAACACTTTTAACACCATTAACACCAGAATGCTAATTTTCAAACGAATTTAAAACTTCCTTCAGTCATTTAGAGTTCAATTTAGTTGCCAAAACACAGGCATTTAGTCATTTGAGATGCCTTCAATAATTGCACCTGGCGTTTAGCTGCTGCTCAGGCAGGCGTGGGTCACCCATAGCTCTTGCGTTGTATCTGCCAGCCGTATGCAGACGCTCTAGGTGTCTTCGGGAATCTCACACTCCTGGACACTTGTTTTTTGAAAAACAAATCAAACCCTATCAAGTAGCAACAGTGTAGGATTACATATTTACTTTCATTCCAGCTTATACATTTAGCTGTCTTTTGGCTATTATGTTCTTAGTAGAACAATCTCTGATGTGGTAGGAGGTGAAAAGGAAACCTACATTTGACCTGTTAATTACAGAGGCAAGCAACTGCTTTTATTTTTGCTTATTTAAGTCATAGGCCCCTTTTTCACTTAGAAATTCAAACATGGAAAAAACTGTGAAATAAGATGGCTGTTGAATGCCTTTCACAAACTTTCCTGAGATCTTTCCAGAAACTATAAGATTCACATTGGATGCTAAACATTGACCACCAAAGAATTACAGGTTTGTGACTAACCTTCTCTTGCAATGACATTGCACAGAAGTCAGGGGAGCAAAGGAGGAGAAGAGGTGAGGCACACACTCGGGCACACAGAAATGCTTGTCAGAGACAGAGAGGACCCTGCTTGTTAAACCTTGCCTAGTCAAGGAGAAAACCCAGCATCTGCTATGGGTTGTTCTTGGTGATTGAGAGTCCACTGGGCAGAAGAGATGCACTTTCCCACAGTTTAGGATCGAGCATATTCTGGGCTGAAGAGAAGAAATTGTCGGTTAATGTCCCTGCCATGAAACTGCAAATGCAGGTGGAAAAAGTGGAATCAAGAGATAACAACCTGATGAGGCCAGAGGTCAGTAAGTTTTGTTGTTGCCAATCCTTTTACATTAGTGATAGTGGAGGATGTGGGTACTTCACAGTGACTCCTCACACTGGGGAGATACTTCTTAGTCTGGCTAAGTTCACTAAAAAAGCCTAGAAAGGACCTGAAACCTTGACCAGTAAGTCCTGTAAATAAAAATAAAATTTAGTCTGTGTTTGACCAGTCTCTTGTATAGCCAAAAATCCCCCTCAAAATCTTTCCACCTCAGTAAATCCCTTTGAGTGTAGACATTCCCTTCTGACCTTTATAACACTCTCATCCTGTCCCAGTGAATTATTTTACTGTGGTGATAGGACCAAATCTAAATGAATTTACTTGTTTCTACATATCAGTTCAAGGGAAAATGTCAGGCATAAATAAAACCTTGATCCACGAAAGTTAGGGGGAGTTTTTATATTGTCCTTAAGAAGTAAGAGACTTCACCCCATTCTCAAACTTCTGTAAATAAAGAAGAATACTTGCAATATAGGAGGTCAGCTTAGACTAGCACAGCTGTCGCTCTGGCCTTAAAAATCTATGAATCCATAATGCATAATATTTGTGAAAAGGTTAACTGCCTCACCGTTAATAGTCAAATAAAAAGAAGTAATGACATACCCCAGTGCTGACTAAGAAAACTACAGCCAAGGAATTGATGAAATTCAGAGAAAGGCAGAACCTAAATCATCAGATGAAATAAATGTGCTCCTAAGGTCTGAAAATCTTGTCAGAAATCCACAGAAAATGCAGCTGAAGGCACAGAGCATGCAACTGATAGAGCAGCAGGTATACTTTTTCAGGATTCTCCGCTTTTCAGGATAAATGCTCTTAAAAATGACAGGTCTTTTATAAAAAAGCACTCTGCTTGTTAGACAAAAGGCGTTATTCCAGCACCCCAGAAGTGTTAACTAAATCTTTGAACATCTCAAGACAGAAGATCATCAGGTTTTAAACTATTGGGACCACATGAAACAAGTCCGGAATGCGTCTGAGTCTGTTATAAGAGAGCTTTACAAAATTTGTTCTGAAAGCATATTTTGCATTAGCACTTCCTCTGACTTTCATCATATGGCTTCATAGTCTATGGCATAGAGGTAAATTTTAGTCCAGCAGAAAATCATTCAGCTTCTTAACTGCCATAAATGTTAATGAGAATGTTTTGGCTAAGCCTCTTCCCACTAATTTGAAAGTTTACATTTAAAGGTCAGAGGGATCCCATGGCATTTGGAAACAGTGAAATATATTCTCAGGGCACTATTTATTCTGCCATGGAAAGCCTAGTTGTTAAGACTCAATGTCCTCCCAGTCATATTTATTATGATTTATAAAGAACTGAAAACTATGCTGGCTGTTAAAATGACAAGGTCCAGCCAGATTCTCCTGCACTTTACCCTACAGATAACCACAAAAGCTAACTGAGACTATATCAGGGCAATTACCTCATACAAGCAAAAAATAAAAAGAACATGTGGACACTCCAAAAAGTGGGTTTGAGATTTTTTGGGGGGTGTCTTTATGAAAAATGTACTTGACCCTCCAGAACAGTCTGCGAAGCTCCAGTGTAGAGTCAAGGGTGGCTCACAATCCTCCCTTCTCTCAGGAGCTAAACATGTCCTGTAACTCAGAAATCTACAGCCACTTACCTGCTTCTGAGGGATTTTTAAAAATTGGCTTTAGAGGAGTGGTGAATGGCCCATAATTGTTTACTCCTCAGAGAAACAATCATTTTGTGGCAGGTAGCTTCCACCTGGAGGCGTTCCAATTCACACCCACCCTCCGGACACCAGCTGGCTGCTAGGAAAGGGGGCGGGGGGGGGGAACTAGCAGTGCAATGGTGTATTTTTTACAACTTGCTCACAGCACTCTCCTGGAGAGTCTGTCCAGGCACAGATTTAATTCTGTTTTCTTCATATAGCTGCAGCAGCAAATTGGTTCTGTCTTTCACAACTGTTATGCAAAAGAATTACAAAAGTATAGTTCTCTTAAAGAGACCCTACCAACAACTGTATTGTATGGCCAGCTGCCATATTAAAAATGGAAACATTTCCTGGAGAAGCGAGAAAGAAAAGCAGATAATTGGATTTCCTTCTGCTTGTCAGGAACATGCCACTCAACACTAGACACTGAATGGAAGAGATACCACTGCTTAGTAAGTCATGGTAATTTGACAGCTGACCTGAAAGGCCATTTGACTATGAACAATAGGTATCTGTTAAGGATTTATCACTGCTCCTGATTATGTTACCAAAGCCTCGCTTAGAAAAAGTCACAAGCGTTCAAGCACAAGGCCTCCTTCTGTTACCTATTACATATTGCTGTAACTCCACTGACTTTATAAGAATTATCACTGATTTATAGTGGTAGGGGATAAGTGTCAAGCCAAAGATTTCTTCTTTAAGTGAGACATTTGTCCAATCTATTTCAGGTGCTTATTTCAAAGAGAATGTGAGGGAAAAACAGTATGTTCTCTTTGGGCATAAATACTGATTAAGGACAATTGGCACATGTCCTTGTTAAAAACTGACACCAGCAAAGATGAGTTAAATTAATGGAATATCTACGATAATAAGTGATGGACAGTACTGAAAACTATTCCTTTATTAACTAGACAAAGTGCAAGTGAAATAAATCTTTTTCTATGCACTAGCACTCTTGTTCCAAAGGAACAGATCTTTTTGTTAATTTTGGGATATTTAACCAAATTTGCTGGTAAAAAGGTAGTGTCAGTTCTCCAATAAACTTGCTGCAAAGATGGACATGGGGAACCTGAAAGAGAAATATTTTTTCCTCCTTTATTTACATTCTGCTGATATAAAAATAAGACTAATTCTTGATTTCTCTATAGTAGTCTTTTTAATGTTTTTTATCGAAGAAGGTAGATACTGAAATATGTCACTTTCTTGTTTCATGTTTTCCCTTATTCTTTCCCATAATTTTATCCCATATTTCTTTCTTTTCTCTGTTTTTGTCTCTCTACTTCCCTCTCTCTCTCTTTTTTTTTTTTTTTTTTTTTTATTTTTGGCCAGTTAGGATGGCAGCTGGCAGAGGAAAAGAAGTAATGAGAGTGAAGGAAAATCAGAAGAATGAGAAGGAAAATGGAAAATAAGGAAAAACTTAACGCATGAAATAACATTTTAGTATAAGTTAAGTCAGGATAAAGGTCTTTTTTAATAAAATATCTATTATTCTGAAAAGATTGATCAGATATATTTTGCAGGTTCATTTAACTCTGGTTTCTGTGCTGTATTTGTCACTATGATAAGTATCACAGCTATCAACTGTGAAGGGCAGTAAGTGCTGGCTTATGAAAACAGGGAAGTCATGGCATTCACTGGCAGCTGGCTAGGCTACCGGCCCCATTCCCTCCTTGGCAGCACATCCCACACCAAGCCCACTACACCACGCAAGAGGATTGCCAGTTTATGGCAACTGTCGTAACTATGATAGCTATATTGAAGTTAGCAGCCGGGAGGACATCTCCCCTCTCCCAGGCTTTCTGAGCGTCAGCCTGAGTGGAACAGGCCGTTTGCATTTAGACTGCACAAAAGCCAAATGCTCTGAACCTCTCCTTTCCTACTGACCCGTTATTTTTTGGGAGGGAATGCCAAGACTTTTGCAGGGAACTTGAGCGTTCTGCCATGCGTTCTTCCTCTTCTATGCACTTCCTTGCAAAGGACTGGTAAGATTAAGTACATCACTAATTATTTCCACTGGCAATGCACGCCTGCTATTGATTACTTAGAAAAGCTCCCATTTAAAAATGCTGTGGCCATTCCAACTGATGACTTCTGACTGTCAGGATACCTTTGCTCTTTTAACACAGTTGGGACTATACTTCCCTCATTTTACTTTGAATTCATATCACCAGTGCTACAAGTTCTTTATATGACAAGTTTGTTCAGGTGAATTTTATTTGCTGTTGAAGTGTTAAAAATAAACTCACAGATATTTTGAAAATTACACTTGACCTTTCAAATCTCTGTAACCTGCCAAACATCATACCTCGTATTGCAATTCCTTCCATCACAAGTTCCAGCTACTGATGCTGTGTAAGCAGAAGTAACATCAACTAATTTAACACAATGCTTACATTAAAAGTCAATATTTTTCATCAGTTTGTTTATTAGCATCTACCGTTATTTCACTTATTCTGCCTCTATGACATATCTATCTATACACAGCCAACATATGCACACAAGCATTTGTGGCAATTGGCAATGAAGGCAAGTGTCCCTAATAAGAATACTGAACTGAGTAGATACAGGCACAGCATGCCAACTCTCCAGTTTTGAAGTGGAGAGTCTCCATTTTAAGACAAGAGCTAATCAGAAGGGCAAAAATTCAAAAGGATGTATTTACTAAATGCTGTAGTTTGATTCAGTTTTCATCAAAGTCAGTGTTTTATCTTTGCATAGTTACCTCCTTTTCTCCACAGTGTGCTTCTTCATATTTCACTGGAATATTACTACTTGGATTTATTTGGCAATACAACTGAATGATCAGAGTTAGTGACACCAGTGAACATTTTCTTCAGAACAGCTATTTTAAAAGCAGTACTGGATCAGTGACGGTAGAAATGACAGCAGCAGCAGTTACTGTTAAAAAGCTGCCTTTATCATTATATAACAACATATATATTGAGCTCATGGACTTCTATTGAACTTTCCTGAATTTATATGTTTCTAATACAAAATACTTCAGAATGTCCCTTGTCTCCTCATTTCTATGTGCTAGTGGATCAAGTTTTTTATACTGACCCTTTACAAATGCACATCAGTAGGTCATTTTTATACAGAACTCTAATGATGAATACCAGGGTCAACTTTCAGTTCACTGAATTCAGTTTAAAAAGTCTAATTGATTTCAATGGACACTGCATCATATCTTAAATGCAAATCTCTCTCCATCTTACTTTATGAAAACACTTGGAAACCACTTAAGCCAATCAAGACTTAAGGAGCTAACAGGCCACTTTCCCACAATTTCTATTTTCAATTGATATAGTAGTGGGGGGTCATGGGCTAGACTTGACACTTGACATTTTGTTTTCCTTCTCTCTACCTTTGCAGAATTATGCCTGACACCCTCAGGCTGTCGCTGAGGTGTGTAGAGAGGGCAGAGCAGAAGAAATGCACAAGGGAAAAGTAAAAGGTGATTCCAGCAGCTGACAGACTCCTGTTAGTCTGTCAAAAAAATTTGTTCCTTAGGTATTTTTGCCACCATTCTTGTCAGCTTCAGGTTGGCATCTTGGGATTTTACAGAAGTCCTTGTCAGAATAATACAAGCTGAATTAGAGAAAGAGAAATGAAGGAGACAACACAAAAAAGGGAGTCTTAAGTTTAATTGCAAAACTGCACTTTTGCATTTAGATATTTTTTCTGCTAGCCAGTCTCAAGCTGACACTTGACTCTTGTAGGTGTCCTTTAGCACAGCTAAATTACAGAAGTAGATGGAAAACGGAGGGAGGAGAATTTCCAAGACACAAATAGGAGTTATGCTCTCCCTCTATGTGGAGAAATTACCTTTCCTTGGAAAATCTTCCCCAAAAGGATACAAACTAGTTGGAGAACTGAAAGTTTTAAGTGTGAGAAACATTGTCTCCCCCCCCATGAATGTGGTTTTGTTCATTCATTTAAAACTACAAATCATATGCATACATTGCAGAGAGGTGCAAATCAGCTAAAAGAATTTGAAGGGGATAAGCAGCAATGAGGAGGAATACCTCAAAGGACTCTAAAAAGGGTTGAAGAGATTTTTAGAACAAGAAGGAAAATTTAGGCTGAGAGTCCACAGAATACTTTCTGACAAATAGAGAAATGGCAGGTTCCCTAAAAATCTACAGATCTTGGACAAGATGAAAAAAGTCAACTAAAGGGTTTTGTTTTGTTTGTTTGTTTGTTTTGCAATCATACCAGTTTCTAGACTGTATTTTGAATGTATGGGGAGCTTATGGTGCACATCTACAAGTATTTGTCAGTCATTAAGTCTCACACTCTCAGATGTGAAAACATTGCCCTCCCCTCCTCCCTGCACTTACCTAACGCCCACATGCTAATTAGAAAAATGGACTGTATGGAAACATATTAGTACAAAATTCATCCCTATAGATTTCAGCTATCTTTTCATGCAGCTAATAACTTAGAAAAAAGGAGATCCAAGAACCAGATAGCTCTCTGCAGGCCAACTGCAAATATTCCATTAATTATCAATGGTCCTTGGACTATGTTTTGACAGTCACCAAGGTATATGTTTCATTTGCCACCAGTTATTTTGCCACCAGTATATTGCCACCAGTATTTTGGGGAGGTTAAAAAAAAGTACTTATTTCCATTTTGGCAGTGATACGGTATGAGTAGAAAGGTCACTAACTAGCATGATTAATCTTCATAATTAGAGGTTTTAAAGAATTTATTTCCATATCTATTCATAAATTAATCAGTTTATAGCAAACAAGCCTCATTAACTATTACTCGTGTAAGTCTTTGAAACTATATTAACTGTATCAGAGAAAGATTGCCTGTTAAATAGGAGGAAGGAAGTTAAAATGATAGGAAGAAGGAAAACTGTGGGACAAATAAATGTTTGCAAACTGGACTTCTGTTGCATGCAGTCTCCCTTCCTTCTCCTATTGGTGCAGGTAATGGTTATACAGTCCCTCAAGGCAACCTCTGTAGGTTATCCCAAACTCCAGAACAAACAAGAGAAGGATTTACCACTTTGAAAACTGTAACATTCTCCATTTGTATAGGAGCCTTGGGCTTTTCTCAGCAAGCACTATTTTCAAGGCAATACACATTGCAAGGGTAAGGGGCTGACACAGTCCCTAATGAAGTTTCTTAACTTTGTACTTAAGGTAAATGGGAGACTATAAATGCTCATATAACCAGAGGAAGATGGATGCACAGTGTAAAAATGATTGTAGCAATGCTGCCCCACATTCTTCCAAAAGTTTTGTCTCAATCTAATAAATGGAGCTTTAAAGGGGGGTTACTTTATTTTTTTCATAGGGAGTAAACAGTCTGAGAAATGTTTATCCATTTGTAGTTGTATTCCCCCAGGATATGTATCATAATGAAAACATTTTACATGCTCAAACTGGCTCAAGAATGCCATACTAAGCATTGCAGTGCAAAAACACAGAGAAAATAATCTGTATGCAACTTTTGGGGTTTTTTTCTTTTTAAGGGCACATTAGTAGCATTTCATCTGGAATCAAACCCTTCTGGTGGTGGAGGTCTAAGGTCCCCTCTTACTCCTTTTTCACTGATATTGACATTTTTGAAATACCACTGTAGGGCAATAAGTAAGAAAATTATTGAACTTCAGGGTGCTGGAAATGAAATGGAAAGCAATGTCTCTGTCTAGATTTCCATTTCAAATGTCTGCAAATTCCTAGGAAGGGAGGTGTCTCTTCCCCTAGAAAGGGCAAGAAAGGATACAGTGTATTAAACTGCAAATACCTGTACATTAAAACCCTTGTAATTTCTAGAAAAGAATAATTTCCATTTGGGTAAGCCATACTGTATAGTTGAACACCTGCCAGAATAGAGTGGCCAAGGCATCAGAGGTCTGCTACCAGGATGCCTTAAGCTTTGTAAGAAGGGGTAAATTTCTTTTATCTATGCAGTATGGAAATAAATTGCGATATTCCTGATAGTCAAAAAGGATAAAATGGAAGGAACAGTTGTATAAAAAAAAGCTGACAAAGACGATGTTAAGAATTCCCCAAGAGATGCTGGGGACTTCTAGTTTTGTAATCAATAACATAGGACAGTGGTATAGCCAATGGTATTATTTAAAGAGACAAAGAGTGCATTTATATGAATTGTAGCAACTAAACCCAAAGTTTTTATATAATCGTCTGGTAGGGAAAATTGACTGCATGACATCAAACTTACAGTTAGTTTATTTACTCTGCTCAGACCTCCAGGAAACTAGATGCTTCATCACTCTGTCACTCAGGTATTGGGATCAAGCTGGGGTTATGACCTTGACGTTTTTCTGAAATTAACTTATTTGACACAGCTTTTTTGGACTCCTCCTTTATCAAAATGATGGAGATGTATCTTACTAGCAATCTTTTATTAACCCACTTCAAAGAGGTGTGGGGAAAATCCTAAACTTATTTCTGCTGTTCACAAGTGTCCAAACTCTAATTTCAATATTTTTCAGTTTTTCCAGCAATCTAGTCTACATGGATGGACAAAAAGATGGAAGCCCATCTTCAGCCCATGCCAACCTGCAGTATGACTAGCTGGGTTCCTATGGGGCTAATGTACACATTATACAAATACAGTTATTAATGTGCAAGAAAATATATCTCTAAAATAGCTAAACAGTGTTAATAACTAGATAGGGACCAGAGCTATCTTGTCTCCTCAGCTGGTGAGCAAAAGGTGAGCAAAAGAACCCAGGTCAATCTGTATCTAGCCATCCTGATGAGCAGGACATCAAGCAAAGGCAGCAGGAGGCCTTCATGGATGAACAAGGAGCTCCTGAGAAATTTCAAATATAAAAAGCAAGTGCGCAAGAGGTGGAAGCAGGGACAGGTTAAGGTTATCTAGAAGGAATATAAAGACACTGTCAGAGCGTGCATGGATGGGGTTAGGAAAGCCAAAGGCCATCTGGAATTGAATCTGGTGAGGGACGTGAAGAGCAGCAAGAAAGGTTTCTGGGAGTACATAAGCAGCAAAGGGAAAATCAGGGAAAATGTGGGCCTGGAACCTGGTAACAAAGGACTCAGAAAAGGCCAAGGTACTCAATGCCTTCTTCACCTCCGTCTTTACTGTTAAGACCAGCCCTCGGGAACCCCAGGCCCTTGAGACCAGAGGGAAAGCCTGGAGCAAGGAAGGCTTACTCTCAATAGAGGAGGATCAAGTTAGGAAACATTTGAAGAAACTAGACTACACAAGTCCGTGGGACCTGACGGGATACACTCACGTGTGCTGAGGAAGCAGGCCAATGTCATTGCAGGCCACTCTTAATTACCTTCAAAAGGTCATGGTGAGGAGGTTCCTGAGGACTGGAAGAAAGCAAATGTCATCAAGACATGACTTCAAGAAGGCCAAGAAGGAGGATCTGGGGAACTACAGGCTGGTCAGCCTGCTATCAATCCCTGGGAAGGTGATGGAGCAAATAATCCTAGAAAGGGAAATGCAAAGTCCTGCACCTGTGGAGGGAACAACCCCATGTACCAATAGAAGCTGGGGGCCAATTTGCAGAAAAGGTCCTGGGAGTCCTTGTGGACAACAAAACATAAGCCAGCAATGGGCCCTTGTGGCAAAGAAGCCCAACAGTATGCTGGGCTGCATTAGGAAGAGTATTGCCAGCAGGTGAAGGGAGGTGATCCTTCCACTCTACTCAGCACTGGTGAGGCTACATCTGGAGTACTGTGTCCACTTCTCGGCTTCCCAGTGCAAGAGAGACATGGACATACTGGATTGAGTCCAGTGAAGGGCCACAAAGATAGTTAAGAGACTAGAGCATCTGCCATACTAGGAGAGGCTGAGAGAGCTGAGACTGTTTAGCCTAGACAGAAGGCAGCTCAGGGAGGGATCTTATCAGTGTGCATAGAGGACTGATGGGGGGGGGCAGTAAAGAAGAAAGAGACAGACTCTTCTCAGTGGTGGCCAGTGAAAGGACAAGAAGATGCAATGAGCACAAATTAAAGGACAGGAAATTCTGTCTAAACATAAGAAAAAAATTGTTTCCTGTAAGGATGACTGAATGCCAGCAGAGGTTGCCCAGAAAGGTTGTGGAGTCTTCATCTTGGGAGATATTCAAAAGCTGACTGAACACAACTCTGAGCAATCTCCTGTAGCTGACCTTGCTTTAAGCAGGGGGGTTTGGACTAGATGGTCCAGAGGTCACTTCCTACCTCAGTGATTCTGTGATCTTTGGCTTTAAGATCATATTAGTTCTGATGAGTTCTCCAATAAAATCCTGGAAACTATCTTAAACACACATTCACTGTTCCAGTCTTGTCTTGAAAATTGCAGAGGTAATTCTATGAGGTGATTTCACCTTGGTAAACTTCAGCTTAATCCTTCAATGAAAGTTTATCTCATAGCTCTATCGGAAGAAAGGTTATCAAACACATTGTTTTAACAACTCCAATACAGAACCTACACAAAACCAAATATGAACAGGGTAAAAAAATCAGACAGCAATCAACAGTTCTACTGGATTCAAGGAAATAAAGACATCTTCTAACCCAGTCTGAAATCTCATTATGTTAGGAAATCTCAGAAGATATTCGAAGATCATTAAGAGTGAGATAGCTTGCTGAAAGCTACACATCATATTCTCTCAGACATGAAAGTTTTTATTCTTGTTTATGTGATTCCAGAAGGCAAGTGCAATTTATACCTATGACTATTTTCACATTGCCCAGAGACACTATTTTTATGAGCACAATATTGTAGATGTTCTTTACATACTAGTGAGAGAGCAAATTTTCATTAGTTCAATCTTATTTCCCTCCAGGTTGCCCTCAGTCTACATCTGTATCTATACCTAGTGAGAGTTAACATTCCAGCTTTTGCAACAATCTCTGGAATTATATAATGATGACCCCACACTCTCACAATAACCTGGTTAGTCCTTTTCTGTGTTATCATGCTCCTCTGAACTGATATTTGTATCTAGAGGAAATGAAACCTGAACATTAACTTTCCTGAAGGCAAGCACATTTTTATGAATTTTTTTAACCAGACACAGGCATTTTATAATTTACGCATTCCAAGAATGTAATCACTATCCCCCTCTGAAAGTCCTATCTGCTGCTCCAAAGAGAAAATCAACAAAAGTTGCAAGGACAGAAATGCAACTGCTGCACCTTCTTTCCCCAGCCTTCTTGATATCAAGGAAAAGACACAAGGAGGTCCTTCAAGTTCTTTAAAGTTAACAGAATTTAGGTTCTTGGATCAATCGGATGCTTATAAAAAGTCATGTCTGAGAGAGCTGAGCACAGGACTGGAGACAACAGCATGCTCCGTTCAAGACCCTCAGCCTAGATGTTCAAAAATCCAGGCATATAGTTTCCTATGGGGCATACCACCTATCGGTTGATACGTAGCTTCCCTGTTTCCATGTCCTGATTTGTAACATGCCTATGGCACTACTGAATTCTTCAGAGAGGCCCTTTGAAATATCAGTCAATGGAATTAAGTTCTTGAGTTATAAAATACCTCAAAAAATGTATGATGTGATTTGACAGGATTGAGCACCTCCTCTAGGCCAGTTACCACACTCCTATCAAGACATCCAGATATGGAGGTGGTCCAGGTCTCCACACCTAAGCACAAACCAACCAGTGCTCCTGCCTGTGGGCTCTCAGGACCAGGCACTTTCTTTCTGGCCTTCTGAGAGCTGGAAACGCCAGTCAAACTGCCAGGTCCCAATACTAGCTCCTTCTACTCCAAACATAGTTTATTCACTCCCCAAATACCTGCTCCATGGGAGACTGGCTTCTTACAGCTTGACTCTTTAGAAGGCCAAAAATACACAAAAACCTAAACAGGCCTTGCACTGGCCTTTGGTTTTTGTTTGTTTGTTTGTTTGTTTATCTTGCCTATAAGGATACATACTTCCAGGGAAAAATATATACACATCTTAGAAGCAGAAGGCCCAGTAATTAGGGTATATAAAACAGACTTCCTTACTTTCTCTGGTTTTGAATAGCATTAAGAGAATAGACATGGAAGGAAAAGCTATGCTGGCACTAGCTTCATCGTTTCTACAAAGTGATGTAACTCCTTATACACGTTTGGACAAATCATCTGCCAAACAGGCAGCTTTAGGTAAGACAGGCATGGGAGTAGCATCACTGTGGCTACCAGCTGCTGATAAGCATTCCCAAACACTACCCCATCCATCAACCAGCTGCAGTGCAGACACTCTCCTCTCCCCCACTACCTAATCTAGGTATGCATCACTTGCCTCGCTGCATGACTTGATGTGCCAGCACCCAACAGGAGGAAGTAAATTTGATTTCACAGCCCCACATTAGGCTGCCTGCAACAAGCCACTGTTTTGAATACCCACTGCTTCTGCTGATTAACTAGAATCATGTCTTGTTGCTGGTAATGGCAAAACCCACCCTGACTACAACATGGTCACCCTAAGGGAGGATCACACATATTTGAAAAAGAAACAGATGTGCTTTGTTGAGGAAAGGCAAAGAAAAACTGGAAATACTATTCTGTAATGCTTTGTACCCTTTTTATTGCTTGCAAAATGCCTGAAGACTTCCAGAGTCTTTGCAACTATTGGAGAAGGAGACAGGAAATAAAGATGTGTTACTCAGAAAGAGCAATGTTTTCTTTCCCTCTATAAATAAACCTTCTGTATCTCTTGACACCTGCAAGCATAATTTGCTTGGTTCTGCACATTGCGGTATTTCATGCTTTCTGTTAAACTTTGATCTGCATGAAAACACACTGTAAAAACAATCAATATTATTATTTTATATTCTATTATTTTAATTTGAAAAATTGACCAAGTGTAAGAATAGATTCTAAATATCATATAAGCAAAGATGTAACCAAAATGCATGTTACAAGAAGTTATTATGCATACATGGCTAGGACACAGAACAAAACATATTCTGCTGCTTAGAGAGATAAATTGGGATTCAGTTTAGTTAACTTTAGCCATTTAGAAATTAGAAATCTTGCCTAGGACAGCAGTCTAACCACTGAAAACAGAGAGGCACTTCCAGGGGCAATTCACCCACTCCTTCCTGAGATGGATGCCTAAGGCCTGTAGAATAGATCATCTTTTGGAGAATATTCTCTTTCTCTCTACTTTTTCTATTGACTAGGAGCCCAGACAACTGGTTTAGATTGACCTTTTAGATTAGCTAGCGTTAGGTGAAGTGAATCTCCCTTCCGCCAGGTCTCACCTTTCCCAGATTTTTCACATTGTTCCATGTGGTAGTCACCATTAATGTAAGTACAAATAGGAAGGTCAATTGGAATCATCTTCTTGGTGGGATTCCTCCCAGAGATTGACTTGGATTTCCATCAAAGTCAGTGGAAAGAGGCCACTGAGTTTGAAGTCACACTGACTGTACTATTCATCAGCTCCCTCAAGAGCAGCAGCCATAGGTGCTGAATCTTACCACTGCGCATCTATCCAGCTTCATTTACTGTCCTCTGGCTTCTCTGAGTACCAAAATGGCTGTCAGATTTTTTCACTCCAGATTATGAATTGCGCACTTTGCCTCAGTTCTGGTCAGACAAAGTATTCTAAAATCCAAAGCCATATTCATTCTTCTTGGCATTGTGAATTGTGATGATTTTTGTTCCCAGCAGCTGCTGCTTTGATCACTCCAGGAAAACATATGGTGCAGGTAAATAAGGACAAGCAAGTTCCCTTTATTTAAGAAAATCTGCATATCTATGTCTCAGAAAAGGGGAGGGGAGGGGACTGAGTTGCTTTAACCAGAGCAAAACTAATTACTGTTCTCTGAAGCTGCAGCAAAAAATAGCACATGGTAAGCTGAAGTGGATCTGCTTGGCCTTGCCTGGGGTGCAGCTGGACCCTGAAAACTGCTCAGTCTTTAAGTGCTACATGAGAAGGTCCTGGAAAGAATAAGCCTCTTTTATTTTACTTTAGAGACATGTCTTTTGTCACAGCTAATGCTTGTTAGTCCTGAAAGACCCTCCAAGCTCGAGAGCGATTCAGATCTTCCAGCCTCCAGGTTAGTATGCTAGGAGCACATTCTCTGTTCAGTTCCCCAGATTTCACTGAGAACTTAACACATCCAACAGCCTGGCTTTAAAGAAAGTGCTCCAAGGTACTTGCCCCTGGCTCTTTCAATCTGGTATTGACCAAAATTTGCTCTTACTGCAGTTTTGTGCTTTTTTCTTAAAGAAAAAGTGTCAATTTGCTGTGACTCTGACTTCTGCTTTTCATTGTCAGCCAGCCTGAACTTCTGACATTCTCAAGGAAGCTCAACATTTCCTATCACAGAACTGGTCAATAGAAGAAACAGCGCACTCAGACATTTAGTATCTTAATTATTTTTGTGGGTTTTGATAGACTTTGTAGCAAAGGACAGCCTGAAGGAAAACAGTGAAGATGATTTACAGACATATTTGAAAAAAATATTTCAGAAATGCTTTACTTTTTCAGAATGCTGTACATGAACCAGGAGAGAGACTGGTCCTGTAGAGCAAAACAGTAGAATATCTGGTGAGTTATTTCTTTAATCTAGAAAAAGATTCATGTTCAATAGTTTCTTAATGCAGCATTTCCAATTAAAGTCATAAAGCTAAAGACATCCAGGTCTGCAGAGGTAAATTTCCTTCTAAAACAAAGGACAAAGCTGGAAATGATGGGGTTGATGTTACATATATCTGCCTTTTCCCCATTAGGCCAGATAGTGGAAGAAAGCACAGAATTTAGGTGCATATTAAGGTACTGCAGATCTCTTTGTCTGACTCCAGTGACATATTATGAACAAATCATGTGCTCTATTTGTAATTTGATTATAGGAAAACAGAGACTTAGAGAAAGTGTTTTGCTAGAAGAGTTAGCTGATGCTCTGCAACTAAACACTTGGCAGGTTGGTATTATTGTAGGTTAAAAATCTCTTTTACCATGCCTTTTTTCATTAAAAAATAGAATGTGTAGACAAACTCCATTTTTATAACCTATTTAATAAATGCTAACATGCATTTCTATCACAAAAAGTAGTTTTGACAAAATGACCCAATGGCATTTGTCACTAATTTTGAAAATGTTACATGCTCTGTCCATTGTAAAAAAGATGGTAGTAATGATTATGCATTTTTTTCGGTGTGAGTGCTTATGTGTGTGCTATGAATTGGTTCAAAATCATGATGCATATTTAGGGTTTCATGTGAAATGTAATTTTCCTGAATAATTTTACAAATTTTTCACTGGGCAATGTTTTGTTTTTACTGAGGGAAATTTTTGCCCACAGATATGGGTTTACAGCTCACAAACATTGGAGATGTTCTTGTACATACATAAGGGTCAAAATACAGATGTTTGAAGTTTTGCTGGAAAGCCTCTGGAAGATTGTGATGCGAAAAGAGCACTGTGACATGTTCGTGTTGCATCTTCCTTTTGCGTTTCTTAAAGAACAGTGAGAGCTTGATATTTTCTTGTCTCAGCCATAAAGCTTCACTTAAATTATAGTTTGAGATGTTAGTATTAATATGTTAATTGCTTGAACATCAGTTTTTTAAATATGCTATGACAGCTACTGAATAGCACAAACTATCACTGTACACAAGTGCCCTTTTTCTCGGATTCCTATATTCTTCTAATCTCACCAATATCTTTGAACATAAAAGATTTATTTTTAGAGAGAACATGTTCTCTCTAATACAGGTTCTACTTGTTTAGGAAGGCGTTGACATAAATGGAACCTGAATTCCTTTCAGTTCCAAAGCAGCTTTATCAGAGAGATTTTAGAAATCATATTTTTGACTCCCTAGGTTAAAGATATATTTATTACAAAATAAAGATCTGTGCACTTATTGGCAAAGCTTTTAGCAAGCTCAGGAAATATGCATATAAGGTTAATTGAGCTTTATTTTAAGTCTGTGTTGAATATCTTCTAACCCTATGAGTGCTTTGTGTATCCTACACAATCTAAAATAACGTGTGGGTATTTGACCAAAAGTATTGTTGCAGTGAATTGCCTCGTCTTGCCCTCCTTGTCATCTTCTTCTGTGTAAATATACTGTTTCTCTCCCTTCTTTCACCTGTATAAATCATCCACTCTTCCTCAGGAGAGCTCAAGATGTAGCTTGCCTTTCAGATACAGGTCAGTAGTGGAGACTGATGCAACAACAGCTAACAATAGTGGATTCTCATTCAGCTATATTTGACACTTTAAATTCAGCAAAAGAACTTCAGTCACATTCATGTGGTCAAATACATTTTCTCACATTACAACTGTTCCTGAAAGCAGCAAGCTGTTTCACACAGAGAAGGCTCTTGGACAAAGAAAAGAAATACTTTTGAAACACCACCATCTCCATATAACCCCGACTTTGGAGGGAGGAAAGAAAAACCTTTTTCCTTGTATTTGGTGGGAGGGATGTAAAAGAATTGTCTCTTCCTGCTGCACATGCATGGATATTATACTGGGAAAGAGGATAACCTACTCTCCACATACAGTGGTCTAAGTAACATACCTGGAACAAAATAACCACAAGGATACAAACACAATATGATTTACTACCAGCTCTGAGGAAAGAGATAGTATACTGCTGTGAATATGTCATTCCTGCTCAGCTCAGCAGTGGTCAAAAAAGCCCCCAAACAGAAGGACCACAGTTCATTATGGGCTCACATCTGGAGTACTGGCTGCAGCCCTGGCCACCATTTCTTAAAAATATATAGTTGAACTGAACAAGGGACAAAGAAAGGCAACAAAGATAATGAGAAGTGTAGAATGGCTATTTAGGGGGAGAGTCTGAGAGAAGAGACTGTGTAGACCAGGATTCTTCAGCTTGGAAAAGAAGCAAGTGAAGGAAGATCTAAATTCAAGGTATATACAATTGGAAACATAAGTTATTTCTTTCAACAAAACAACCAAGAACACACAATCTATTGATTAAACAACAGTTGCACTCAACACGTACCTAAACTGGGAAAATCATTCCCAGTGTCAAAATTTTTAATAGGTTCAGAAGTAGACAAATAATGGAGGGTTAGGCTGATGTGTTATTAAAGACAATGGTCTTAATAAAACCTCAAGAAAACCCTAAGCCACAGACTGCTGGAAACTGGGAGAACACCACAGGAAGGAATGTTGTAGATTTGCTCGGCTCCAGAGCATTTGCTACAGGGAATTACAGGAGACAGGATTCTCAGCTGGATATAGCTTTGATCTAAAGGAGCAGGGCAAATATTGCACTCTTATGATAACCCGTAACTGACAAAGTGCTTCTGCTGTGACTTGTTTAAATTCAAAACAGTATGTAAAACGGCCACCTGCTTCCCTTTTCACCATAATGGTTCTGGTGACAATTGGAAGATTCAAAATGAGCCAGATTACGTTTTTATGCCTTTCCCCGGAGGCCCTTCCTTCTCAGTCCAATAGTATTCTGCAGCCTGTTATGATGTTCCCATCTGTCTTAGTCATCATGCAGCCAAGCTATTTTTATTTAGCTCCTTAACCTTTCCTCATGAATCAATTTCTCTAGCTCTGTAGTCAAGACTGTCTGGCAGGGAGGGAAAGTAAATCTTGGGTTTGGAAATAAGCTTCACACAGTAACTATTGCAACAAGAGATGCAGAAATTCTCTAGGCCCTTAGGCTACGGGTCCCTTTGTATGGATGAATGTGTATGCTTCCAGGGGAAACAATGAAACAAAAAGGGTTGACCATGTCTGGAAAAAAACTGGGCGCTGGGTGGGAAAGAACGCAGAAAAGCCTAACGACAACGACAAAGGGCAGAATAAAGATGTGTTTCATTGTTTCTTAGGAGAATATGGAAAAGCATTACAGTCTGTCCATCCATCTGTCCCTCCTTCCTTCGTTCCTTCCTCCCTCACCTCTGTTTGTGCTATAGCTAGTCAATGGATTTGAGATCTCTCAAGATCACTTTGAATCCCCAGAGAGATGCCCTAGTAGGCAAATGTGATGAAGCAGAGACAGTACAAACCTTGGTTATTATTTGATATATTCCAAAATGTTTCTTTCAAGACCATCTTTTACAGTTTTCTTGAGTACTCCCCTGAAGTTGTGTCTGAATACTGATTTCTAACACCATTTGGTACATGCTACTCAAGCCTGAGTGAAGAAATGATACAGAGCTGGGAAGAATGGAAAGTAACCTTTGCCCTGGCTTTGGAAATTTTCTTTTTTGTAGTCAGTGCAATGGATTTTTTTGTTGCTGACTGAAACTAGACTTTCACATCTGCTGAAACAGAGAATTTCTATGGAGCATAGTCCACATCAACTGCATTTTGTGATGAAAAGGAACTTTTACATACTACATTACCACCATTTCAAGTGCACTTACAGACATCTTTGATAGCACTTATTTTCATGCTCTTTAGATTACTGTTTAATGGTAATGAATTAGGAACAGTATCGATAGCTTTGTTAAAGATATGGAGGTGCTGACTCTTATACCATATACTTTTTTTGAAAGTATATATATATAAAAATATAAAATATGAAACATTTTATAATTTTATATATATATAAAAATAAATATATATATATACACATATATATAATATACCTGGTAGTATGTTCTGCCAGCTAATTTGGTATTTTTAACTAATTGATTAAATATGACTTACATTATCCAAGAAATTTTTAAAGTTGCAGAATACAACATATTCTGATTTGAGCCTATTACCTAAACATTTTAATTGAGAAGAACATGCTGTTACTGACCTTTGTCTTGAACTTCTTAGTACTTCTCTGCTTCAGGGTTGCTTTTATAAAACTTCAGCCAAAAAAACAGCCTATTCAGTTCTAAAAACAAAGCTTAGAAAAAAGACATAAAATTGCTCTGAAGCAATTCCTTGTGTTTGGAGCAAGACCTCCTCACCATCACCTCTCCACAAACTGTTTGCCTAGGTTATATTTATGATTGACTTGGAAGCCTTGCTCCAAAACAATAATAGAAACCTTCAAAAATGACATTACCAAGCACCCTCAGCCCAAATACCTAGTGCCAAAGTGGGAAATTAATATAACAAGACTCAAGATGCAAACTTATGGAAAGGAAAATGATTTTTTTAAAAAACAAAGTTGTTTTCAGTCACTCCCACTCATTCTCTCACAGGTTCTACTTGCTCATAGTCTCAAACTGACACACTTGTAGGCGGGATGATGCATGTGTCCAGACTGTCTGTCCAGGATTACTTACACACAGCACAGAGGGCAAGGGACACTAGCTATCGAATCCTCATTGTGTCTCTTGGGTTCCTCTTTGTTGGTAGTGACAGATGGCTTCTGTACAGGCCTTTTCTGACTCCCTTTAGGAGCCAGAAATATTTATTACTAGGAGCCAAAATAGTTATTATGGTGGGATCTTTTGACTCAGAGCCTTGCTTACTTCATCGTCCATAAATCTTAGGCAAGATTGCCAAGCATTGTCTGTGTTTGCTTGTTCTGGGTATCTTCGTGGCTACAGTCTGTCTTCCTGTTGGGATAGCAGGAAGAGGAAAGCACATACACTGCAACCTGCAGACGGTATGTAAAACTTATTCACTGAATCTTTGAGGTCCTAAAAATCGTTACACAGACATCTCAGCAGAACGAGGACTCAACAGAACAAGCCCATGTTTGGTCTTCTCAGCTATCATAGATTGATAATCATACTACTAGGATTGGGAGACTCTAAAGAAAAACTTTCAAGGCAAGTTGCAAAGTTCATTACCTCCCAAACCAAAATAGTGGAAGCTTCTTAGTTAACCCACAAGGATTCCCATGGCACAATCTCACAATGCACTGAACAAAAAAACAACAAATCTTTCCTTCAAAAGGAACATTACTATCATTACTTCTTCACTGCTGCTACTGGGAAAGACAAAGCTGGCCTCACCAAACAAAACTCAGTCAACAGCCATGGACATGGAGGAAGAGAAAAACAGGAATCGAAGGGAATTCATGCTTCGTTTTTACTGTCTCTGAGAAGCTCTCACTGACACAGACTATGAACTGATGACATTAAAAAAAATCAGAAAGTTTGTCCCAACAGGAATATACTTTCATTTATGGACTCTCTTGTCTCCCTCAAGATAGAAATAACCCACAAATTTTAAGGAGTTTGATCTCTTCCCATACAGATTTCTCATCTTTTTTGAATAGGAAAATTTTCCTGAGTTCTGAAATGGATCAAATCTTTTATTGCACAAGCAACTTAAGGAGAAAGCAGTCTTTCAAGACCTAGACATAAAATCCCTGTCAGTGATGGAACTGGTTAGACTTGGGGCTGAGAAAACTGGCTGCTCTCTGCAACATGCTGCATTGAAGAGAAAGTTGGTATCAGGACATAAATGAACTCTGCTGCTTGTCGCGGCCCGAAGGGAGTCGTTCAGGACGACCTCCCTCCCCTTGGGGCCAAACGACCAAGATCATGATGCCCTTGGACTGAATTAAGGTGAAACGACACCAGCCAACCAGTTTTAAGATTTATTAAGGCAAAATGGAATCAACTAACTAGACACATCCTGCGTCACACGTTTAGGAAAAAGAGAGGAAAAGGGGAAGACAGAAAGAGAGAGAGAGAGAAAGATAGATATCACCACCCGTGGATCCAGCAGCATCCCGTTGGTCCTCCTCTCTTGGGAGTCTTCGGCGGTGGGGGGGGGGGGGGCGGCGGCGGGAAGCTCCCGTCTGGTTCCGCTGACTCCGCTCGAGGTCCTCAGTCGTCACAAGCAAGCCCCCCCTCTATTCACGCCGTCTGCAGTTGTTATAGGTTCTTGCCCCGCATCCGGGAGGTGCTTCCTCACTTCCCATGCAGATTAACTGTCATGCGCAGTCCGCCCTCTCGGAACCTTCCAGAAACGGGCTGGGGCATCAGGGGGTCTCCTGCTCATGCGCAGATGGCAAATGAGTACATGCGGTTCGTGCCCTAGAGATGACCTTCTGCCCTTTTCGTGCCCTTTTTACCTCGTGCAGGTGCACGAGGTTGTTTACCTCGCGGACGGCTCCCGGGGGCGTCGGCGCGGCACTGCCCGACACGCCTTGGCAGCAGCGGCTTTGCAGTAGCAGCAGGAGCAGCAGCAGCAGCAGCAATGTCGAGACAAAACCGCATGTAGAGAACCGGTCCTTTACACTGCTAGACAGTACTGACTCCCCCTCTTCTAATAGCATGATTGCTGCCATAAACTTGGCACCTTTACCTGAATATTACTGGCATAATTAGTTCTTCTTTAATGCAGAAAATGAATTTGTAAATGAGTAGCTATTAGTAGGAAGCGTACTATGGACAGGGTTGATTTAGTTTAATGCAGCCTTCCTCATCTGTATTTTCTATCAATTTCATGTGACATAAACTGCCTAATAGCAGAAAATCTCTTTATTTTAATATTAGGAGATTTTCCATGAATATTAGGGTAATCTGATGAGAACACAACATGGTTATACAGAGGCTAGAAGTGAAATAGCGTAACATTTTCATGATGATAAAAATAAATAGTAATAAACTTTGTTGGCATTTTGTGCATAACATGAGAGGAAAAAATGTGTATTATAGTTCAATAAGTAAGGAGGGGGGAATTATAATAAATATGGCTTTACAAAATAACATTTTAGTAATTGAACTTGTGATAGATTTCAGTTTTAAAATTCTCTTAATATTCTGCCACACTTGCATTATTTAAACTTCACCTTTGCCACTGAGCAAACAATATTGTACTAATGGACACATAAATCTTTTTTCAGAGTTATTTCAAGACACAGGAATTGGAAAAATCATTAAATATTTGATGACAGTTGCAATATCAAGCTGATTTAGAAGCAGATCTATTCCCAGGATAATACAGAGAGAATGATAAGAAGGAGATCAATAAAACTCTGCTTACATGTATCATATAAAGGAAATAAAAATGAAGATACGGTAGATGCAATGGATTCATAACTGAAACTAAAGATGAAATATAATTTGTTTGTTTCCCTCAGATTTTTGTTTCCACTGAAAGAAGAAAAACAAAACAAAATCTTCACAAATTCATTAAAAGTATATAAGGTAAAAGTCTTAGTCTAAGTAAGTCTTACCCCACTAAAGTCAAAGAGACTTTTATCACTGACTTCAGCTGGTCTAGAATATTGTCAGTAATGCTTAGCCCTTGCTATAACTGGCCCCTTATCTCTGTGGATATAAAAAATATGTGGACATGATATAATTCATGCACTAATCTCTATACACAATTTCATTCACTTCAACCACGTACAGAATAGAAAATACTGTATGCTGGTTTCGCCTGCTTTGCAGTGTCACTGTCATAGAGACAACGGAAGTTGTACTATAGGTAGGATGCAGGCTTATTGATCATTGTTTCTTCTCATTCTACTGATGTAGCTGGCCGAGATAAAAAGTATTTTAGCTTGAGATGCATGTGCTTAGAACCTGTTAACACTAAGCCTTATATACTGGTTATTCCAGTTGGACAGATAGTAAAACTTGAGGCAGGAAAGCAGAGTGCCACAGAGCAAATTAGAGCTAGGAAACACATAAAAGTTCCTTTATACTTCTATGGCAAACCTAAACTACTCATCTCTTTCATAGCTCAAGGCCACAAGATATCATTTTCAGAGTGGTACTCTTTTTTTTTTTTTTTTCCCATAAGGAAACATGCTTGTAGCATGTCTTGAAATACCTCACAAGAATTGGCCCATGAAAAGCTTTGACTGCCTATGTTCTTACTCTCTCCTTCCATCTTTCTTTATCTAGCTGACCCTTTTTACCATAGTATCTGTGCATCTTCCTATCAACAACAATAACCACAAAATAAATTCATTTCCCATGTTTTATAAAATAGCAAAATTATTTTCTCTGTTAAATATACAAGTGATTGAATTTTTTTCCAAGCTCAGAGCAATTTCATCTGGCTGCTTTGGTTCTCAGATAATTCATAATTGACTTGGAAAAAAATCAAACTCAGCTTGGATCTAATCCATGTTACAAGAACCAAAATCACAGCTGACACTCTTGTTAGCACAGTCAGCAGAAAAACCCAGAGCCTGCTCCTATAAACATTACTCAAATAAAATTCCTGTTATTAGGAATTTATTGTTAAGAATTCTGGTAGGATGAGGACACTAGATGCTAAGACATGCCTCCTTGAATGAGACCCTATTTGTTCCCCAGATTGTACCAGTTTAACCAAAACAGTGTTTTTTAACAAATTTTGTTCAGTGCTTATAGAGGGGTGGGTTTTTTTAGTTGAAGTATGGCTTATTTTGTTTAGAAATATATATAAATTAAATAAATGAAATAATTGAAATAATCTGCTTTCCAGCTGAACAAGAATATCCTGAGTATTTCTTATGTGATTCATTCAGTTGCAAAAAAAAAAAAAAGAAAAAAAAAAAAAAAGAAAAAAAAAAAGTAAGTTAAGGCAGGACCACTTCCTCAGTAAAATAGCTAATTCTGCCAGAAAAGGGATGATGCTTGGCCTTGTGTCTACTCAGGTCACTGACAAGCTCTCATTAGTTTTACTGGAGCATACCTTAACCTGTCATACAAACTGGCAAGCCAGAGTTTGCAGTTTGCCCAGCTGATGAACTAATTACTTTGCTTTCTCCCTCTGGTGCCTGGGTCTCTTGCAGCCCCAGCTGAATAGTAAGGCTGTGCAGTTACACAAGCACAGCTACATCATTTGTCACAGAAGTGTATGTGGAACACCAGTTAGTGTTAATGCAAGGAATTTAAGTTCCTTATCTGCCTTCCATCCCTAACCTTAAATCCATGCTGGATTTTTGATCATTCATGTTTACCTCTTTCAAAAATAGAATGAGAAGACATTTTCAGTAATATTTCTTCCTTTCTCCCCTCTTCTTTGCTTTTAGCACTGTATCCCTTAACTGCTGTCTTCGTTGAAGGTTTCCGGACTTCATCATGACAGTAAATAGATTATTTTAACTTAGAACTCCAAATAGTCTTTTCATAGCTGTCAGTATCCAATGTCTTAATCTGAATCTTGAAAGGGCCCCAGAATGTAAAACCTGATTAATATTTACTAAGCAGTGGAAGATTGTATGGAAGAAAGCATTTCTTTCTGGCATGTATAAAGTCTGTTTGTTTGTTCTGTTTTCCATTTTCTCGGTCCTTTATCTGCATTTGAATGTATATTTGTCATGATTCCCTTTTCTTTAGGCATGGCACATACAGATCCCCTTCTCCTTTGCAGATGCCACTGAGTAGGCATCCTCTAGAAGGCCATGGGCATTTTGGTGATGTGGGAAAGTTCCCCACGGGTCTGAAAGTTAAGTGTGAGCTGACGTGAGGATCCCTGGCCCGAGGTGCATTCCTGTACTGCTTCTGCTGGTCCCACAGTCGTTTGTCTGAGGTTTGCATTTAGTAGACCAGTTAACCATTTGTTCAAATTAAGATCTTATTTAGTAGAAGAAGAAGCTGTTTGTTCTCCTTGTTAGGATGGTCCAGACCGTTTGAAATTGTTGTTAGTTCCATTCTGGTTGGCACCTCCTATCTCACAGTGACAGATTTGTTTCCCTGGCAGTAGACCCTAAACATCCAAGAGATACAGGCTAAGTGGATTGCATCCCGCCATGTAAATCTGTCCATCACAGATCAACATGCCCCTGCCATTCAGCTGAGACCTATCCCATCTGCACAACTTCTTTCTCTGCTTTAGCCCTGGCAGCTGGAAACTGTGTCTCCCCACCCCCACCCTCCGGATCTAATCCTACTAGAAAAAAATCTTTTAGCATGTTAGCTACATGGGTTTGGGGACACTGTGATAGAAGAACAGATATTAAGCTAGGAATTTAGTAAGTTAAAGAAGGGAATCTACAAACACTTTATGAAGAAATAAAGCCCTCTCTGTGAGTTTCAAAGCTGAATTTGGTATGAACAAGAGAAAGCAAACATTGTTACTGGAGAGAATAATGCCTTTGTCCATTGGAATAAGATGTGTGATATGTTTTTAATGCTGGAAAAAGAACCTATATTAACAAAGGAGTTTAACAACTATTTTCTCTTTCAAAGATTTCATCACCTTGCCTTGCTTAAGCTGGAAGGGCACAACCCTTCAGATAGTAACCATAGTTGAAAAATCCTTCCTTGTTTTTCAGTGAGATTGATCATTGGGTTGTCATAAATCTGTACAGTGTGGCTCTACATTCTTTATGAACCTTGGATAAATGTTTCTGTGGCACAATTATGATTTAGTTTTTTATTTGCAACTGAAAAAATAAAAATGAAAAACTGCTTGCAGCTGAATTTTGTCCTGTGAAGGTCTAATCCAAGAGTGACTCCCTGTGAATGTCTGGAAATTAACTACTTGCCTATTTTTAAGATGCAAGATTAAAGAAAAAAACTACCATTTTTAATAATTTAAACTATTTTGTCAGATATTTTAGTCTAAAATAATTTTAAAAGTGTCACAGACCATTTTTGGTTATGGATTTTAGCGTCGTAATGTAGCAAAAGAGTTCTGTTCAAACGTACGATTAATTTTAAAAAACACTATTTCCCATATTGCATCTAAAAAACTCATAGCCAAACTCAGGGGCTTGAATCTTCAGTCTGCATGCAAAAGAGATGGCCACTAGACTTACCCTGTCTCCTTGGGCTGTTGTAACAGATATCTGAATGATATCTGTTTTTTAATTTGTAAGTTTGAACACCCTTACCTGAACAATCCCTAGGTATAACAAGAGCAGAGAATCAATCTTTCAGAGAAGCATGGTCACACCCTAGAAACAATACTTCAGTCTATAAAGGACTGAGAAGTCAACAAAAACACTTTTTTAATATGTATTTTTTAATGTGTATCCACAGTAACAGTTTACATATTTTGTTGAAGACTTAGATTTTAACAGCACACTGAAGTAAAGAAAATAGTGGCAGATGAATTCCAGGGAGGGAGATAAGGTACAAAGAAAGAAGCCATTCAGACAGAAGGGAATAGAGTACTTAGGAAAAACTCTGGGCAAACTGCTTAAAACAGATTCATTTTACCTATTTCATAAGACACTGGCCAAACTAGTTGTCTATACTCCCTGTATTTGGACAGACATACCTGGGGGCAATTCTCGCTTAACTTAGACACCTAGACCGGAATGAAATGAATGTGCTCCAAAGGTATCTTCTCTCTCCACTCCCATCAGGGAACTTTGGTAACTGGTTTAGGCTGGCCATCTAGCTCTTACACAGCAAAGTCAGATGGGGTGTGTGCCATGCAAAATGAAAAGGGGGGCAGTGAAAATAAGTGCTTAACAGAGGACTTCAACAGCTGAGAAATATGAGGGAAGTGAACTGCACAGGGCCTTTTGGATAACAGGAAAGAATGTGGAAGATGGAGAAGAATCTAATTAGGTAATCAAATAGGACCACAAAAAAGAGATTATAAGTACAGGACAAAATGTTTTTTTGCAGCAACCAGATAAGTTTGACTGGAGTTTGGTATAGTATGGAAGGCAATGCAGAAAGTGGATAGAGGAAAGGTATGTAATAATCAGTGCATAAGTTGCTCAGTGTGTGAATATTAGAGTATCCTGTAAGGATGCAAAAGAATCACCAATCTTTGAGATACTGTGAAAATACAAAGGGTATTCAGTCACAATATCATCAAAAAATGAGAAAGACACTGAAGGTGAAAACGTTGAATTTTTACTGTGGTGGAGATAAAAGATATGATATGCAAAGAATGGTGAGAAAAGATACTGGTATTTTTTCTGTCTGTGTTGGATACAGACCTCACAATGAGAAATAATCTATTTTATGTTAGTATAGATTTTCTTCTGGTTGCTCATTGTTGCAGAATTGCTGAGTGAGATATTGCAAACATTTAAGCATGAAATCTTTAATGGTACTCTATCTAGGGGAATCTATTTTACTGAAGGAATAAATAAAATACGGGTGTATGAGATGACAGAATAAAGAAATCTGCTCACTGATTATGCACTATGTCTCCTAGTCCTGACAATCTCACTGTACATTTAATACCAGCAAACTCTAATATAACAATAAATATCACATAATCTAGACTAAGAAAGAACAGTACACTCAGTTCAACCAAATCTCAGTTTTGAGCTGATCAGTATCGAGTGATTGGGTACTATATTGTGATGTCTTCCAAGACTAGCTCTTTTAGGTGTTTTAGAAAATTTTTTAGAACTAAAATACTACAAAAGCCTGTTGTGATCACCAGTACCCTGCGTTATTTGAAATCAGTCATAAGGTGACCAAAGGTACTATTAAAGCAAATTACTAGTTTATGACTCTTTTTATTTAACTAAAACAAGTTTATATTTTTCTTGCCCATCCCCTCATCTCAAAATCCAAGCTATACCCACTGTGTTCATCCAGGAATTAATCTTGGAACACTATTTTTCTTTGTGATGTTTTGACTGTATTTTAAGCATAAATATTATGAATCCTTTCCTGTCAACTTTTGATTTACCAAGCATTTGGCCAAGCCAATGAACAGATTAAGCTCACTACATAATACCAGATGGCTTTATGGTTTTGTGTCCTCTCCTGGGCAAGTCCTGCTGTCATCTCTGAGTATCTGCACAGGGCCACAAGGGATGTGTGCACTTTTCATTCATTCAGCTGGGTCACTCATCATTAATATTTGGAGGAGGAGAGGAGGTGTCAGACAAGAGAATTGGTTCTGGCTTCTGTTAACACATTGACGTGTCAATCATTCATCCTAGAGGCTGCCAGGCCCAATTTAGAACAAAAGTAACTGCTGGGCTGAGCACATCATAAAAGCAGATGAGATTTCTTTGTATTAACCAGTCCTTCACAGAGTGGAAACATAATTAGAATCTTCCTCACAACCAATAACACATGAAACTAAGTGATTAATGAGACCTACTTTGAGATAAAATCGCTGACCTCAATCACATTATGAATGATTCTGCTGCAACTGTAGAGTGTTCTCAAAATGAAATTGTATTTAAAGCACATCTCTTAGGAAAGCAGCACAATCCTGCACAGTGATAGCTTGAATATGTTACATTCCCTGCAATTTCTTACATGACAGCTTTGATCATTCATAAAAGGTACTGTTGTTTTCCAAATTAATATAGTCACCTTTAAAAGAAAAAAAACAACAGAAACAAATTGATCCCCAAGTTGTCTGATCTCAGTGCAATTTCCCGCTAGCCACATGTGCAATAGCCTCTTAGTGCACCCTACTGGACTCCCTAAAGAATGTTCCTGCTTTCTTGGAGCAGCTTTAATGGAAAAAATGTGAGAAAAGTGGTAAACTTTACATGGGCTGATCTGCTCAGACTAGAAAACAGAAACTGCTGCTACAATAAGCCCTTCAATCTTCTCTTGCAGCATTTTAATCATTTTTGGCATGTTGAATTTCCAGCTGTTCATTAAAACAAACATAAGCAACAGCAATAAGCTCATCTGCTATCACAGTTTATGTCCGTTTACCATCAAGGGGCCAAAGTTTCATTTTGTTCTGGTAGGCAGCTTCTCTTTCATCAGCTAGGCTCACATAGGACAGCTTTCTAGTGTCTACCATTTCTAATGGCAGACTCAAACTCCTCAGGCATCAGGATCTGAAGATTAAAGCTAGCTTCTTCTCTGACATACATTGAACCAACATCCAGCCTGCAAATATTTTGAGGAAAGTTAAATATCTATTCTATTGATCAGCTCCATTTCTATGTCCAATATCTCCTCCCACCCAGTAATTATCGAAGAAACAATTTCTCAGGACAAGTCATGTATAAGCCAGTAAATCTCTATCAGAATCAATGAAGCGATACCTTTCTATACCAGCTAGCTGAAGAACTGGTTTTTTTAATATAAGGTTGTCAAATATTTGTTTTCTTCCATTATGTTTGCAATTGGCTGTTGTTTACTATATGTGACATGAGCAATCCACCCTGAACTTCTGTCTTGATGGGAAGCTTGGAAACCTTTCACCTCCAGCATTTCTCATAACAGATGGTTATTGTTTCATATGCTTAATTTATTTCATTAAGAAGAGAAAAAATGTTTTTCAGTGTCCTTAATTCATTTACCTCCTTTAGCCCTACTGTCTATATCTGACTGTATCATGAAAGATGTATTCTTACTGTGGCCTGGTTTTTGTAATGAAGTTTTATGGCCAGTTAAATGTGACCCAAAGTATGAACCCTCAACCTCTGCTTCAGACCCTACAAAACAAACATGCAACATGATCAGCCAGGGGTAATAGCTAAACTGCAAGAGTAAGAAAGAATGACAGTGGTTCACAGTAAAACAGTTCTTTTTCAGCTCTCATAGGTATATATTACTAATGCTATTTAGTGATAGATTAATTTAAATGGATGCAAGTCATGCGTAGGTAAGAAGAAAGCTAAATCTCTCTAGTCACATAGCCATCATGGGTACAAGGAATGAAATATTTGCATTTGTTTTTTTATTTATACTGCTATTTTATTTATACTATTATTTTGGTTTTCAAGTACTTAAAGACTAATTGTACAGCTGACTGTGATAATTGTTCTGCATCTCAAAAATCTGATGCTATCTCCACAAAAAAAGAAGACAGCACTTTAATGAACTTTTAGAAGTACATCTGCATTGCTAGTATAAAGCCTTTTCCCTTTTATACTCTGAGGGACTAAATAGGCAACACATTAGAGCACTTACCTCCTCTAATGAACGTTATTATTATTATACATTATTCCAATTAATAATAATTAATAACATGTTCTTGTCTATTATATGTGGGGTTGTAAATTTACTGAAATGATACAGCCAGCAAACTCTGGCCTAAATATCTGGCAACACCAGCAGAGCATAGGTCGTACCTCAAAAAAGAGGTGCAGAGGAACTTTTGTGCTCTCTCACAAATGGCCAGGCATCACTGTGCGTCAGACCAGCTTCTGCTCTGAAGCTGACTCCTCTAAATTATGTGAGCTGTCAAGGGGCTGATGTTCACCCTTTTTAAAGGTATTTCCTCAGCAAAACACCGATTCTTCAACATTTCAGACAAAAATCTTGTGCAACAAAACTATGTACAGCTTAAGACATTCTTAAGCCCAATTTGCCAGCCACCTATCACAACATGAAGAAACGGAGGCTAAGAACTGTAAAACTTTGGGTAAGAGCCATGTCTGATAATATAATTGATTTGCATGATAAGCAACTCCAAGTTCAGTTATGTCAATATGTCAAAACTATACTGCAAGTGCATGAATATATAGACAGCATATCAGAGAGGAAGAACAGCTTGGTGGTAACCTGTCAGAAAAGACAGGTTCAATTGTTTGCTCAATAGAGATTCCCTATGTTCCCATTTTTCCTCTTCAGTTCCTCCTCTCTAACATGGGGACAACAGTACTATTTTTTACTTCATAGGGGTGTGTGATACCCCTAGAAACAATAGTATTTGTATAAATATCCTTGATAGATTCAATTTTTTAGGTATCAACTGAAATAGTATTTCTATGAGGAATGGTGCACACTATGGAATACTTTAGCATAAAGATGCTCCAATTTTCAACATGTTTATAGTACTTTGGTTAGTAGGAGAATTTTATTCTCTTGCCCTTACTTCCACAGGCATAATTCTTATAAACAATGCATCTGGTCCTTCTGTAATTCATCCCCATACATTGCATTTTCATGAATCATTTTATGAACTCAGAGTCAAATAGTTTGAGAAGGCCGTCTGCTTTCATTTGCGTCATTCTCCATGGGCTCTCTGCTCTGAGGTATATTATGTTTAGCAGCTACTTAAATAATAATCCCAAAACCAAATTATCTCTGTCACTTAGAAGGAGGATAAGAACTCTTTTTATTATGAAACATTCAATCTGTTGCAATACGGGAGTGGCAGATATACACAAGGTGGGGTGATGAGCATGCATTATTGTTCACTCAGGGCTTTGGGTTTTATTCTCGTATTTAAGAAACGGCATGTGCAAAATAAGTGTATCAGAGTAGTGAAATAATCGAGATTTCTGAGTCAAATTTTAAAGAATGGAGTATTACCTAAGAAAACATAAATCAAAGCTTCAATACAGGTATATGATGTTTAGAGAGAGGTTTAAGAAACTGCCCAGTAAGAAGCTACCAAACATAATTTGTGTTGAAAAAGCCAGGAAATAAAGTAAATACAATGAAGAAAATTTATGCAATGCATTGCAGAGGAGAGCAGACTAACTAAAAATCCTACATTACAGTAATGTTGAAAATAAATACAAAGTGCTCACTGTTGTTAAAATCAATTAAAAGTCATCTATAGGGCTGACAAAAACACAGATTCTTCCATTGCGAGTTTAAGAGAAAATTGTGTCTCTGAGAAGGGCTGTGCCTCTTAATTATTGATATGATACTTATTCACTGCAATCTACATCTTTATGACATCTAGGGTGGATTAATATTTCTCACTGTACTGCCAAATGCACATGCTGAGACTAAAAAGACCTTCAGCTGATTTAAATCACAGCCATCTATTTTATTGGTGTTAGCCACAGAGAACATAACCCCCCAGCATGTCGCTCTGTACTATGACACCAAAGGGAACAAAGAAACCAAGTGGCATTCTGTGGTATAGGGCTGAACTATCTGGAGACCTTTCTCAGCAGCTGGTGCAAGAGCTCCTTGTTGGAAGAGGTGTTCATCACACTGGCAGAACTAGAGGCTATATTCACACAGGGATTTAGAAATGAAAATTCCTCTTCAGGTCCTTAAGTCCAACTCTTAAGCACCGCTAGCATTCGCAGCATCTGTGACTAACACTAGGTCCAAATCCCCACAAGATTCTCCTGTAACACTGTGGATGGACTCCTCGAGGTGTCTGTTGTAAAACAAGCCTCACCTCAGTGGGTACCTCTAAAAGAGGCATATTATGGACATATTCACCGTATTAAGATTGGCCTTAGTCCTAAAAAGCTTGCTAGTTTCCTCATCTTCTAGGCTCTACTCACCCACACATACACACACACCTTCATATTTTGGTCATCCCTATCAGCGGCTTTCACACTACATCCTGTCGTTCCCTTGCCTTTTTCAGTTGCTACTCAGAAAAGGTGGAAATGCAGAGTCCACCAAGGTGTGTGACTGTCATAGCCAGAGACGCTCAACGAAGCGCCATAAAGCTTCCCAGGGTGGCAGAAATGGCTCACAGGGAAAGAAGATTCAGATGCATTTCTCTAAAGATACCGCTGAAAAACAAAGGCATTTAAATACAACCAGCAAGAAAAAATATATGGTGACAGAACCCTGATTTGGAAGTGAAGGTTGTCAATAATAGGAGTGTAACTGCAGGAGCTTAAGTATTGCCACATCCATGCAACCTTATCAGATTTCCCCAAGTGAAACCGTCTGTTTCAAACAAACGCCTGCAATACGAGTGCTGTGCCTTACCATTCTGCATGATGAAGGGGGTTGCCTTACTGTCCCAAATAACACATTTTTCCCAACCCCACTCTTTGGTTTTCAGTGCTGGCTGTAGGGAAGGGGGGTTGCAGCACTAGCGACATGCTCAGCACCTTTTGGCGGTGACCCGGTGGACAACAACACGGTCCCGCCTGTGACTGCCCCCCAGCTATGGCACTGTCCTTCCCGGCTGACTGCAAGTTTGGTGTTTCGCATGAAGAACCCACCAGAAAAGCGTTATCAAAAAAGCATTGTTAAGAGTCAGAAGGTACCAACCCATCCTCACACCCGGCTCCAGAGACATGTCCAGGGCAGTGTCCCGATCCAATATCGGGAGGGTTTCGTTATGATCCCAAGGACGACATTAAGACCCTAAAACCGGTCAAATGTCGTACAACCTTTTACCTTTATTTTCCACGAATTGGGGAGAAAAGGCGTGTGTGTGTGGGGGGGGGGAAGGCGAAGGGGAGGCGAAGGGAAAAAGGGAACAAGGGTAAGGGGAAAAGATAGAGAAAAGTTGGAAAAGGAGAGAGGAAGCCACCACCACTCCGAGGCCGATGATGTTCCGCTGACTCCGCTCGAATCACAGCTCAAGCTGGGGGGGCCTCCGACGAGGGACGAGGAGCGAGGGCCGAGAGAGGGAGCAAGGGTGGGGGGCAAACAAAGAAATCCCTCGGCAATTATAGCTTTTTTAAATTAAGTTTTCCCACCCCTCACGTGGTAGTTCAGACCAATAGTAATATTTGGGTCTGGGGTCTCCTGCTCCTTATTGGGTCTCATCACTGTCCCTAGGTAGGCCGTTTACTGTTGCCGTTTCTGCTGACAGGTGTGTCTCCATTCTTGGGTCCAGCCATTAGCGCTCAAGGTCCTGACAAAGAAGGTGATAACTCCAGCAATTAGCACTGTTTCAGCAGTGCACAGGAATGCAAATTGCTGGTAACGCCCTTATCATTCCCGCCTGCAGCAGCTCTGGGGTCCTTTCTCACTGTACTAGGGAGTGCGGCCTAAGGCTTCAGCAAATTTAGCCACTCATGCCAAGCAGGTTTTATAGAAGTTGTGCTAAAAACGGACAATAATTTACAGTCCAGATCCCAAAGTCTCTGCCCGATTGTGGTCTCGTTCAGTGCAGGCTCGGTGTGTCCTGGGTGGTCGCGGGGAGACCATCTCGGGGGTCGCAGCAGCCCAGTCCTGTTTCTGCCAGGGACAGATGGCTTGTTCGGGGTTGTGGCCTGCCTGCACCCCATGCACCAAGAAATGTTTAAGGCAAAAAATTCATTCATCAGTCCGCCACAGGCAGGGACCCAAGGAAACCCCCTACGCAAGCTCCTTTGGCCCCACCACCCTGCTGGCAGCCGCCGTGTGCCTCGCTATCCACTTTGGCCGTGGCTGGGGGCCAGAACCCAGAGCAAGCCGCGGCACGCGGGCACTGCTGGGGCCCACACCATCCCATTGTGACACAGCGCCGAGGTGGCTGTGAGGTGGCCGTGAGGCAGTGGCAGTGCCCACGGGTGGGCCCTGCAGGCGCCCCGCGGCCTGCGCCACGGCTGGCAGGACATCGGCGCTCGATGCTCCGCACCCGGCCCCTGCGCGGCCCGGCGGCGGCTGGCGGGGAAGGGCACAGCGGCCCCCACCCGCCCGCCGCCCACACACTGCCCCACGGTGGCACCCGCCGGGGCCCACGGCCAGCAGCCGTCTCCTCGGTGGGGCCTGGCAGGGGCCGGCACGGCGCAGCCCCCAGGCCAGCAGTGGCCATCGGGCCCCGGCGGTGCTGCAGCCCCCCGGGGGCGTCCCACTGCTCGTCCTCTTTCTCCCTGGATCAGCTGCAAAGCGCCAGCAGGCAGGCCGGGAAGAGGGGGGCCGAGGCTCGGGCTTGGCCGGAGGCCTGCAAGAGCAGCACCAGCCTGCGGGACCGGGCACGGGCCGTTGCCAAGGGGAGCGGTGGAGAGGACAAAGAGGCGCAGGTGGAAAAGCTTTACCCCGATGGCCACTATCAGCGGAGGTCAAAAAGTGGAGCATCCCCCCAGAGGCTCTGCAGTCTCAGTGATGAGAAGTACGATTTCGTCTCTGAAAAAGAGAAGACGATGAGTGCCCTGAAGCTGTGTAGATGCCAGGAGGAGCAGGGCACAAAGGCGCGACGGCTCCTGGCCTCCAAGGTTTCGGATGAGGTAAGAAGGCAGGAGAAGAAACTCAGATCCAGACTGGAGGAGAGGCGACAGCTGATGGTAGAAAACCTGAAGAGATGGCAGAGGGACCAGGATCAAAGGAAGGCCAAATGCAGGCTGGTTGAGGAACAACTTTTGGAGGCCAGGCAGAAAGAAATGATGTTGCGAGAGAATAAATGGAAGAGACTGGTGCAGGAGGAAGAAACCAAGCGCAAGGCAAAACTTGAAAGATCAAAGTTGCAAGCTGAGTACAGGAAACATCGTCAAGAAAAGCAGCTAAGAGAGAAACAGATCCTGGAGCAGGATACTAGAGACTTGAACTATAGTCTTCTCAGAGACAAAATGTCACGGGCTTGTGAGAAAAGGCTTTCGAAAGAAATTGAAGGGAAGAAGAAGAGAAAAGAGTTGAACCAGCATGAAATGACAAGACACAGACGCCTGAAAGGTCAAGTTGATCACCAGGTCAAAGCTGGTGAGCTTTGCAAGAGACATGCTATAGAACAAAAGCTTCAGAGATCTAAAGAAATCCTTGATCAGCTGATGGAGGAAAGGAATAGGGAATCAAAACAAAAAGCTCTAAAGGAAGAAAAACGAAGTTTTATGGCAAAATTTAGAGCAAAAGAGACAGAGGAAGAGAAGAGAAGACGTAAAAGTATGTTGCTGCAAATAGCTGAGATGAAAATTCAGCAAGCCCAAGAAATGGTGGCCAAAACTATGCAACAGAAAGTACAACGCAGCAAGGAAATTAACTGCTTAAAAGAAAGAAACCACCGCTTTCAAAGGCAAAAAATTGAAGACAACGAAAAATGTCGACTACAGGAAATAGAAGAGGCTATCAGAAGACAAAATCAGAAGAGTGATCAAATACTAAGAGATAAGGAATCCACTGCAGGAAAAGCTAGAAAAATATCCCGAACATCTTATGGCCCGGGACAAAAAGTGAGAGAACTGATGAATAGTCATGCGTATGACTAGATGGCTTTAGATGCTTGTTATAGTGCAGGTATTCTTAAGACATTAAAGAAAGTTTGCAACTGTTTTTGTGCCAAAAAGATGATTTGTAGTTTATTCATTCTGTGATTTGGCAAGAGCTCTGAACCGTATTGCACTGAAATGGTTTCACCTTAACCTTGCAGCATCTCATAAATGTACTGATCACTTTTGTCAGCACCCTGAGTGCACCAGTAGGTCTTAATGGCCCTGGCTTGGCACACCTGGGGCTCCCATCCACCTCCCCTGCCCATGGGCCCAGGGGTTCCCTCTCAGCTCAGCCCTGTTTCCTAGGCTGGTTACACCTCAAGCTGCAAATGTCAGAATTGTTTTGGTTATTTTCTCCAACTGAAACATACTTGAAGTTTACTTGGGATCTTTTAGTTGAATTTACACATATCTGTGACAGTCTAACATGACTCATTTGTCCACTCCTTGGAGTCTTACAAATTGGTACTGAAAATATGTGGTGAAATTGTAGCATCAGATGTTTATTCAAATGAATTAAAATAGATTGTGCTTTTACCTGTTTAAATTCATATGCACTGGTTTGGCTCAGTATAAGGTTCTTAGCTAGAACAAAACATTTTTTCAAGAAAATAAACTGAATACTGAGATAGCAAGGATTGACAGTGATGCAGCTGGACATGATTGGCTGCTTTTCAGGTTTTGATCATTCTCTTACCTGTGTTATCTAGAATTTTTAGATCATCTTTGTAGACACTTTTCACTGATTTTTTCTCAAAAAACGTACTTTCGAGGTTTACTGTGAAACTGCTGTATTGTACAATGTCCAGGACTTTACTAACGACAAACTGTATGGCATCCTCTACTTCAAGAGCTATTCTTTCATATGTGAAACTGTAGAAAGAAATTATTTTAATTTAATGCCATTTCTTTCTGATGAAACAATGGTTTCTTTGAGTTATGAGTTTCTGGGTGCCTACAATTAGTTTCTGACACTTACAGTATTTTTCCTGTTAATTAAGTTAAGCAGATTGTAATTCATATCTCTCCCTTTTCCTGTCTCTCAAAATAGGTGCTACATAGTCTCTTTTCCAGTCTTTTGAAATATCATTTATCCTCAGTGTGTTCTGCCACTAATGGCTCTGCAGTTACTCCAGCCAATTTCACTACAGGCTGAAGACAACCTAACTTTTCTAAAATTATCTGAATGGTCTCCAACCTGTTCTTTTTAGCTCTCCCTGACACACACTGTTTCCTCCTCCTTGGACTTTTCAAGCAGTGCACCAATTTGGGTACACCTTTACTTAAGTCAGCAAAGAGCCTAGTTTTGAAAGATTTGAAGTTGTCAATCCCCGTAAATGCTTACCTTAATAAAATGATCACTTGTCAGACTTTTGCTCCCAAGTTTGTGTTTAAACAGCTGAATATAAATGGAGAAAAACATGATAAGATGCTGTAAATAACGTCTAAATTACTAAAAAAAGTTGGAAATGTCTGTTTCTGATTGTCTTCTTCTTGTGTTATTCAATTAATAGATTAATGCAAGAATAATATTTTGAAAGAGTCTGATGATGAAGAGGGAATAGACCAAATTTGAGGACAAGCCTCGACTTGAATGTTATCAGACTTTGGGGGGCTTCAACCCTGTGGAACCGAGGCTGGATTTTCCCAAGCAGGTGGTTCAAAAACAATGTTGTTTTGCTCGGAAGGAAAGAAATATTTTATATGAGCAAGAAAGAGAAATTTAGCAGCTGATAGAGCCTGGCCCTTTCACGGCTGCTGGTGAAAAAGATCATTAAATAAGTTTTGAGAGTGTGAAGTTTCCTAGCTTCAGGCTACAGTCCAACGAATCAAAAGCATTTTTTGCCAGAAAATAAAGTAATAATTTATTTTGCCAAAATAAATAAACTATGATTTGAAAACTTGTTCCTGCTGACCATTTAAATAGGTTGTAGAAGTGAGATATCCTGCCTAGTACTTTGTCACCTTGCAATTGGAAACATGCCTGCTCCTGGTGGAATTAAGGAATCTGATTTGTAAGTCATAATAGCAAGATATTTAAACACTTTGAAACCAATAGTATTTTCTACACTGTTTTAGAATACAATATAAGTCATCTGCAGGAAAATTTATGGTTAAACTTTCCTACTTTCAGCTGGAATCAAATAGGTAATACAGATGCTTCTGACTTTGGTGTGCCGAGCGTCTGGTGAGGCACACATAACAGACTCATTAGCTGCTTGTTACCCGCTCAGAGTGTCTGGTACAGAAACTCACTCCAGGCTCAATTAGGAGCATTCTAATGCTATGTGATTCATAGTATTTCACGATAAACAAACACAGCATTATAACTGAATTTGCTCTTACCTTTCAAAGAAAAGATGTTGTTATCTCTTTTTGACCTGAGCAGGTAGCTAAGAGTCTGGGGTTTGTCAGTTATTTCAAATAGAGTTATTTGAAATTTCACACCCTTTCTTAAAAAAAAATAAATAAAATAAAAAGGATTTAATGATATGTTTCAGCAGTGGCTGAACTGGCTATGAGAGGGCCAGGCTCTATCAGCTGCTAATCTTTTTATGTATCAGCTGCCAAATATTTAGATACAAATTAATTTATTTCGACAGATGTAGAAAGTCACCTTCCCCTGTAGGCAAGAGAAATTAAACAGCAAGGCACATAGGTCAACATCACTTTCTGAACAACACTTAGAGCAAAATTTCTCTCTCCATTTTCACCCATGCCTGTCTCTGCTCCTTGTAGGTACTTTTCTCAGCTATTTCAGTTGTTCTGCAACCCACAAATCTGAAAAACATCATATAACAAAACCATTTGATGTCTTTATTTTAGGTGGAAGTTGTTTTCATTTCAGCTCTCTGATTCCTTACAGAAACTTAATCATTTCTAACCTTTATCCCTCACAAAGAGATATTGTTAAACGCAGAAGCTTTTACTGTTTGGCCAACCACAACAACATCTGGGTTTTGAAGTCTTAGCAACATTGATGTGACCAGCAGCCATATTCGGCTTCCTGTCCCAACATTTATCTTCAGCAAAAGGCAGATAAAGGTAAATTATCCCCATCTTTGGAGATAAGAAACAGAAACATAATAGCGCTCATTTTTTTTAGTTCTTCAACTTCACAGTGGTCTGATGATAAAAAAAGAATTGCCTCACGATGGTCACTAGCACAGAGCACTGCTGGATGATGTGGGTGCTGAAGGAAAGCACAGGCAAGTACAGCAAATCACCTTCCTGGAAAATTCTTTCAGTGATTGAATGTAACAAAATACACAACAAATAATAGTATGGATTCATGACTAGCAAAACCTTGAAATATGGTATTACATGTCTTTCAAGGTGCATTGCTGAAATAGTGTTTTCTTTGTTCTGCAATAAAAAGCTTTTATTTTCCTAATTAGCCTCATCTGGGAGAGAACATAATACATTTTACAGTTTTGAATTGCTATGAACAGGCATCAGTGTAGACATCTGTGAGTATGCCTGCACTGCTAGTGGATATCTTGAAGCCTTGATCTTAAAATGAACTCTACGCAGATTCTCCTATAAGGATGATCCCTGTAGAGTCAAGGCCAAAATCCAAATTAGCTACCGATTGTTTTGGATTTTCTGACAAATGCTGCAAATCTTTACTCAGTTTTGGCACAGTCAATCTGAATACTTGGAAACAGAACATTTTCAAATCACCGTTTGGAAGCATTTACTTCCAGTAGTCAACAAACAAGCTATCTGGGGGTTTTTTTGTTGTTGTTGTTGCTGTTGTTTTTTTACTATGATATATAACATTAACAAAAAACATTTTAAAATATAAAGTAAAATGCACATGGGATTTGGGAGCAATGTTTATAATAGATTTGGATAAGCTCAGCCTTTAGGATTATTTTCTGCTTCTTTTTAAAAAGACTGGATTATCTGAAGGATGAAGAAATCTTTGACCTATATATTCTAGTTACTCTCTTTCTTTCCTCCATTTACTTGTCTTTACAGCATATTAAGACAAACTAACCCGTATAAATGTCTTGTGGGATATAAGATCCAATTTTAGTCAGGAAAAAAAATACTTGTGGAGCAAAGGAAGGCAGATGGACAGATTCTTATTTTAGCACATGTTGCACGGCAGAAAGAAAGCAGAGGAAAGCAGGACTTAAATTTCTCTCTACCCCAGAGATTTACAATCACAGAATTATCCCACAAAATAGGGAACAAGAAAGAGATTTTTTAAAAAAATCCTTATGCTGCTTATGCTCATATCTCTCAGATCACCAGGCGTTAAAATGTGCACCAAAGTATGAATTTCATATATTATCAAGGAGAAAGGAAAGACCAGAATTTAACAGCTTAATTTACCCATGAATTCTGCCTTGTGAAGGGAGGATGTGACAGGGAGATGGGAAAATTTGGAACACATGGGAAACTGTTTTTTACCAGGAAGTCTCTCTCCTCTATTTAAGGTACATGTTTCTCCAGAAATGAGATGAACATCATTTAAATAAATCTTACTGAGGCCCTATGTCAGGGATGCAAAGCAATAATCCTTTTTCAACCAAAGACGAGAGCAAGTTCAGACAACCTCTCCCAAAAATCTGAGAAAACCTGAATCTCTTGTACTTCAGACCTTCTTGACCTTGTGTAGGACTGGCATGTCAGTGGCATGTACTGCTGCTCCAACATTTACTCACAGGGCAGGCTGTGGAGATGCTGCCCTGGCTGTCCACGGTGTCAGTGCAGCCATCTTAAAGTATCGATAAGTCTCCTGAACCCTCAAACACAGTAGATATTTACGCTCATTTTTCTGTATGCTGCCACCATCACTCTTAATAAATAGCTACATTCATTCTTTCTTGTCTATTGTTTAGTGTGTCTATTTAGATAGCACACCTTCAGGGTGTGGACTGACACTCTAGATCAGACCCCTCTTCCCTTTCTCTTCCGTGTAAAATGCACAGTACGTTCAATGCTACAGCAGCCCGGATGGAAGAACTTTTGAGTGACCTAGAGTGCTGAGTTTTAACTACAGTCTTGATTTTGTTCCATTTGCCTCCCTCACTCATAATTTCCCTGAGAAGTCGCTACCATTATGGGCACTGGGAACAAAAATGAACACACTGAAAAGACAGCACACGCACGCTGCGTTAGTGCTCTTTGATTTTTTTTTTTCTCCAACTGAATGAGATGCTCCGTTTCCCCCTTCTGATTCTATCCCCAAACAGGTTGAAGTTAGAGGGAAAATAGCCTACAGTAGTACTTCATTTTAGGAGTAAAGTCGCAAAGTCTTAACCATAAATGGATACGTTTTTTTCTACAAGATGCAGGCATTTCCAAACTGAGACAGGGGAGGGCACTAAAGAGTTACACATAGATCTGAAGGCTGAAGAAATGCTTACCCCAACATGTAAATTGGCACTTAAAATGATTTCAGACTCGTCAAGTATACCTTTACAAAAACTCATATTCTGATTGTGTGTTTTTCTTAAATGGCAAAGAAGCTTTGATGTAGCCTGTTTTAGATGATTGAACCACTTGCTTAATCTTTGGGAAAAGCTGCCGAAGCCAAGCCTTGCTTTTTTGTCTTATATAGTCTTTCTGCCAAGTAAAGAAAATATATCTTTGTTAATCGTTTTATAAGAGCAAGCTTATCTCTGAGAAAGCCAGAGACATAGCATGAACCAGAATGTAGTATGTTTAAACCTTAGTTTTACTTGTCTCTAGTTCAGTCAAATTAAGTTTTAATGTAAAAAAAAAAAAAAAAAAAAAAAAAAAAAAAAAAACCTTTGTGCAGTCCTTGGTCTAACTGAGCTAATACTGCTAAAGAACAGACACATTTGGATAATGGAGTGCAACCTTCACAGCACTTCCAAAAAATCTACCGCAAGGTTATTAGCAAATTTACTACACTCAATTTCTAAAGAATCAGGACTTGGCTCCTTATAGGAGGCAACAATTCATTTTCATGTGCAAAGGGAATGTGTTTTCTTGACAAAAATGAACAATGTACAGCCATTTACATAATTAATTAACATCAAGCTCACAATGCCTTAAGATGCTGAAACAATTCTTCCCATTTTCTGCCTGTCAGAGGTGAACTATCACAACTAAGACCACGCACCGAGGTCCTTTTTTGAAAAAGCACATCTGAATGGAGACTTTGTTTTGATTATAGCAACATTTTTTTTAAGTATTGGATAATTTTGTAACCAGTGATAACATTTGTATTGATGCAGGCTACAATCAGATCTCATTCATTAAGTGGAAAATTATATCACTGCAGAGACCAGGAAGGCTTTATGAATGGATATTGTATAGCTGTCAAAGTTCTGTATTTCTCTGGTGACATTTTTGCAATATCTTTCATGCTACACAACATGAAATAAAGAAGGAGAAAACCTGGGTGTGTTAGTCAATCACAGTATAGGTATGATGCAATGGTATGCAGTGCCTGTTAGCTTTAGGGCACATGAGGTGACATGTAATAGACAGAGAAGCCTGAATGCCATTGTGCAAGGCAGTGATATGACATTATCCACAGTTATGGCCAGCCCTGATCAGAAAGATGAGATAAAAGTGGAGCAGATCAGAGGAAGACTACTAACAAGCTCTAAAACACTTGAGCTGCTGGATCTGACATATGCCGTGAACACACGTATACTCCATGCTTAAGCATGATCTGGATATACATCCAAACTCTTCTCCCTAAAAGGAAATCCAAATGCCTAGACTAGACAAGAACCACATTAAATGGTGGTTTAGAAACAGGTTGGCTTTTTGAATGATCCAAGAGAATCCAGGAAGTGTGGAATGCTTTCTATAAATAAAATAGAAGGCTAAACACTGAGAAAAGGAAAGGCTTATTTAACTTCTGTGGCAATGTTGTCACAGACACATAAGGTCAAAGACTGCGATAAAGATAACATGGTTGCAAATTAAAGGAAGGCTTCTTGATAATTCTCAGAGGTGTGCAGCATAAGATCTGAATTCCCAAATAAATGTTTCCATTATCAGTAGCACAATTTCATAATGGTAACACTGGAGTTTTAGCATAGATGGGGTACCTGCTAGCCACAGAGATGACATCCTCCCACATGACTTCTTAGAAGGAATATCACATGCAGCAGGAAAGGAATTAGGCAACAAAGTCAGGGTTTGGGGAACAAACCTGCTAGTCCAAGCAGACTCCAGCCAAGTGGAGGTGCGGTAGAAGAGAGTCAAGCAGCACAAGCCTACCATGAGCTCATTGCCCCACAGCTGTGCTCAGCTCTGGTTTCCAGAGAAAAGCAAGCACACTGCAGGTGGACAAGCCTTCATAGTATAGACAGACAAGTCCCCCAATGGCTCATGAAACCCGTTTCTTTCTTCACGCTCACAGTCTCCCATGACAACTGTGTTCCTCCGTAGGGACAGTAAGCCTGGCTGCTGACAGACAGGTGTTTGTGAGCGCAGACATTTCACAGGAGCTGGACAGATGTGATGGAACCAGTCTCTCAGCAGAGAGGAAACACACCAGTGCTCATCATGTCCAAAATAGATACAAACTCTTCATTTTTTTCCCCAGTCCCTTTTTCCATTTTTGAAAGAGGCAACAACCAAGAATGTCATCAGAAACAGAAAAGTTACACTCCTTTTGGGTTTCAAAATGGAACAAACAAGGTGTCACTCTCTCTTAGTTAATATCAGGAACTTGCAGAAACAAGGATGAACTACATGTATGTACCCATCTTGACTTTGTGAGTGGAACAGGAGACTGCTATCACAAATACACAGTGTGTGTTGCAATCATTTTTTAATAGAGATCCTGCTACTGTAGTACTATATTGATACAAACTCCTCAAATCAATTGTAAGGACATTGCTATGAAAAACAGAAACAATAAACACTTTGGCTGTCTGACATTCCCAGAAACCGCAGCAGGTTCTGCTGCTGATAAACTGTACCAAAGTGTTGTGGGACTGCAGGTTATTTCCTCACCATGCTTTGCTGCCCTGTTTCATTTCTTTGGATTATACACTGCTTTTGTGAGTGCTGTCTTAGGGGGGAAGAAAGGTTGTGCATGTTTCATTGTTCTGTTCCCTTCATTACCATGCAGACAATATTCAGCTGTTCTCAAGGAAGGCCTGGGATCTCTGCTCTTTTCCCAGGCTTTCTTCTTTTCCACTAAAAGAAGAAAAACAACGAGAGCCTGTTTGGCTCTGTCTGGCTTAGCCATGGGCTGACGGTGATGTAATGTCCAAGCCCCGCGGTGACTGGCTGCAGCCAAACTGGTCATGCTCTGTCCACACATGGAGCAGCAATCGGCTTGCGACTAAATCCCACCTCAGCCCCTGCCCTCTTCACAAAAGCTCCAAGGGGAAAGCATTCAAAGGGTAACAAAGCGCCAGTGAAGCATGAAACTGAAGGGAATCTCCCACTCGGCACAGTGACTGCTTCCAGCTTTCACTCAAATGCCTGCTTGGAGTTCATGATGATCACGACTCATGGAGGGAGACCAGCCTAGGATTGCTGAGCTTTCAGCTGGTGGAATAATATTTTGTTAAATTGTGGATAACAGGGGGAGTTAGCACAGAAGGGGAAAAGAACACTAAACCATTTCTATCTTGTAGAGCATGAAGCCAGCCTCGATCGATGTAAATCAAGGTAGTCTCATTGCCTTCCAGAGCACTATTCAAATTTATATCAGCACAAAACATAGTCCATGCTGTCTGATAACTGATTAACTGTAGTTAATTCTACAACTGTTGCATTGTTTCTTGCATGACAATTAGTAATCTCAAGGCCTACTAAAATCTAAACAAAAACATTTAGCTAGTGGCCTTAAAGCTAGCTTGCAGTCTTCTTGCCATCTTATGTCTTATTTCATTCTAGCTTAAAAGTATTTATCATTCTCAAGCACAAAAATCTTTATTCAAAAATTTGGTGATTTTTTATGATGGACTTTTCAGTTTTAACTGTGAAAGTTAGTTAAATTCTTATAAACAGAAAAAAGTTACCACAGAAAGACGCTCAACAGTTCTCATGCTGTTGTTGTGTGATCTTGCCAGACTCTTGACATAGAAAGGTCTTATTAAGTATTTGAGGTTCCTTCACAGTAGAAGACAGTCAGTACAGTATTTATGTTTGTTAACTAACTTGTTAATTAACTTTACTTTTTCAGTCTTTATTCTGTCTTCACTCAGCCCATCAAAGATTGACTCCTGTGGTGACATAGCCAAACATTTTGTTGGTCACAATAGTCTTTTGACAGACCTGGAGTGGATGAAAAGCAATGGAAGCTCTGCAACTCATTTTCAGAGGGGCAAGACACTGGAAGCATAAAATCAGAATTTTCTAAAAAAATACTAGAGCTAAAAGGAAAAGGAAAGAGAGTGGATGGAAAGAATTGAGCACTCTATGTTATCTGAAATATCTTTCACCCTACGAACAGAAGATTAGCTTCTAAAGTACCACTCAACTTACTTTTTATTACAGCTTACCAAGATATATTATCATTTAACTTCCATAATAGGTATCTGACAGCATGCAGTTTCATCCTTTTAAATGCCTTCCAGAGTCTTGAGTTTGAAACGTGCTGTATTTACATTCAATCTCATTAAATGCTGGAAATTAATTCATTAATTGTTAATTATAATGGAAATAAGTACCCAGATGCTTGATCTGGATGCCTTCATACTAATTAAAATGTAGAGTCAAAGTATAATAACAGTAAATAAACAGAAAAGCACTACCAAGTAAACCCATGCTTATCACACAGCAACACAAATATTAATTAAAAAAAATCCCGCCCCCCAAGTTTTTCATCAATCTTTGTAAGTGCTTCCAAAATACATTTGTATTCTTCTTTCTTTTACAGTCCATTTCTCAAGAATATTCAGGTGCTGCTTATTTCTACAGCTCAATGACACTCCATGCACATGAAGTATAGTGAACACTTTCATTCAGGATTTCAGAATTTGCATTCTGGGCAGTTCAGTCTCTCATTTCCAAGTATTGGCATTTGGAGACTGATGCAAAAAAAAATGATGAAGCCAAAATTGAGATATTATTACATAGGGCAAACCCATCCATCCACTAGTACTTTCAATGCCTGTCTCTCTTTACCTGGGTATAGCGCATACATGCAAACACACACATGCATGGCATCAAGGAAACGTAAACATTAGAGAGACTCTAACTGCACCAGTAAAAACAGATATAAAAAGTGTTTGGTAAATAGAGAGGATTTTTCTATTAAAAAGTGAAAATAAAAACAAAATAACTGGAGAATGCTTCATTTCACATGACCCTGCCACTGTGTATGTTATCTAAAACAGAATTGGGGAGAGGAATGTTTGGGGTTGATTTCAAAGAAAAATAAAAAGAAAATACTAAAAGTCTTCCTCCAAGCAGTTCTTTGCTAGCTAATTTGTTCTCATAAATAGACTGTTTTTTCCTTTCCTATAAAACCAAGCTATCTTGTAAGACCCCTTCATTTTTCTTCATAGCGTTTTTAACTTCAAGGCTTTGCTACTCACTATTGCTAGCTAACAAAGACTACAATTAGTTCAAGGTGTTACCTGCAGCCCTCTGCTTTTAAGTATCTTGTTAAGACTAAGCAATTCATGGTTCAACCTGGGTTTACTCTACTGCGAACAATACCTTGGCAAAGCCACCGTTCCAGCCATGAGATCTGAAAACTTAACAACAGTGATTTCTTCAACGCTTGAACCTTTAGTGTTATCCTGGAGGTTATCCAAAGCAATAGCATCTCTTGTATCTCTTCCACTGCCTTAAATTTGTTCACTGGCTTCCCTGTTTACAAAGTCAAGTGTAGCTTGAGCGATTGTTTTTAACAGCTAAACACTTAATGCAACATATAGAAAATGTTTCAAGAGAGGAAGAAGATGAGCTTCCAGGTGCCTTTGTTTTAACTACTTCATTGTTGTTCTTACAAGTATCTTTGTTATTGTAACAACATTTCCTATGTAACAACTACACACTTTTGATTCTGATAGTGACTGAACAGCAGCAGAACAAAGACAACAGATTACATTCACACAAACTACAAAAGACTTAAATAAGGCACTCTAACACTTGTGAATCCTGTTTTCTTAAGGTAAAATTTGCAAACAATGTTTAAAAAAAGAAAAAAAGAAGAAGAAAAAGTAAAATTCTCATAGGGTCTCCAGAGGGAAAAAGAAGGCATCTATCTGTACTTATATGAATGTGTGATTGGTTGCTTTTTGCGACAGTGGGTTGTATTACCAGGGGAACAAACATTTCCAGTTCGAGAGACGAAATCTTCACACTTCAGAAAGGCAGAAGGAAGAAGAAACTATTCATTCTCATGTGAGGTGTTTGTTTCTGTATTTGTTTTGTATGTAGGGACCCAAGCTTTCATGCTGATGTGGAAGTAAAATAGTTCTTTATGGAGTATTTTATAAAGGACAATCAATCATTCCAGTATGAGACTGAATCAGAAGGGGAGCAAAGGAGAGGTCATGCACAAAAAAGGTTGTGTTTAAAGCCATTCAGCGAATGCAGATTTGACTGTGGGAAAGCAGCTTCATATTCATGCAGACTCTGAACTTGGCCTTACAGAGCAGATAAGTGCTGCCTGTGCCTGAAGTGTCTTCCCACTGATGTCCACCACCTATAAAATAAATCCTGTAATGAAAGCAGATTACCTCATAATGCAGTCCTAGAAGGGGTTGATTCATCTAATATCTCTTGCTTACAAATGTACCACGGGGTTACCATAGTTCAGGCAGCCTCATTAAAAGCAGTGCAAAACACGTAGGGAATGAATGGAGAAGAAATAAAGGCACTGTAGATGGCTGTTACACATAATCCATTTGTTACTATGCTTCTGGCAAACAAAGGACACATTGTTTATAGAACTGCTTTCTGCCAGGAGCAGCACAAATTTTTATATGATTCTAGTGGATATTTTACAACATGCAACAAAATGAAGAGTGTCTTCTTCGTAATGCTAGCAATTCATAACTGGCAGATGAATGAGTGGAGAATAGAGAGAGTGAGAGTAAAAAAGTGTGACCAAGTAATTAGTATCATCTTTACAGGGAAACAGAAATTCTCACTGGTTCTGAGCACCCGGAGACCCGCCCTGGAAAAGAAGAGGAATTTTTCATGATTTTATATGATTCTTCATATAATGCTGTGCAGTGCATATAGTATATGTGAAGTTTAGAATATATTTCCTAACCACTAAATTCAAATGGTTTATAATTTTGCATACCAGTGAGTGACAAAGTCTCACTAATTTTGGACTGACAAAAATATGGGGATATTCTTGAAACAAAAATTGGCCAGATGCTGAAAACCACAATGGCAGGCACAGAATGAAGCCATGAATTTAACAAATATAGGGCCTGCCTAGTTCTACAATGAAAAAAGTCTAAAGTAAAATTACTATTTCTAGTTCTTGTATATATCTGGCATATATGTATATATTTATACACACATATACATGTATACATACATATATATACATGCACATATATATATGAAGGCTTTTTGCACCCTAACAAATAATTGGAAAACATAGGTTGAAGTCTACATATTATTTGCTCTCTCCACATCCTGGCTAAAATTACATAGGCTCAGACCTCATTCTGACTTCACTGGGGTTGCACCAAATTCTGAGGATCTCCTGTCTAGCCAGTTAGCATCAGTTAATTCATGTTTCTTATTGCATCTTACCTTGATTTCCAGGAACTGTCTTCCAGTGTACATTCTAACATACACGTGAACAAAACAAATTTCCTGAAGTCACATTTCTGAAAAGACACTAAACACTCTTATCTATGCTAGTATAAACTAAAGGTGCTTTTTATGGCTAAACAAAGGAAATGAATGGAGATTATTCTTCAAGCTGAACATGTAACAGGAGTATGCTGAGCTAAACTCTTTGTAATTTAAGGACATGACATTGTTCTCTCACCCCAGCCTAAGCACATACGAGGTGTTAGAAAAATTTATCACCTGAAAACAAATCTAAGAGTGGTTTCAGAGACAGAGTCCAAAAGAATCTGTCATGAGGTTTCATTTAGCAGTAATATAAGAGTCTTCTAACTCCAGCTGAAGCAACAGATTTTCACCTCCACTGGCACTGACAGAACTCACCCCAGCTTACGGGGAGGGGGGGGAAGGACAAGGCCTCCCTCTAATAGTCTTAGAAGCCATTTGGGAGGGAAAGCAAGGCAAAGAGGCTTTGAATGCAGTTAAGGCCATCAAAAGAGAATCAAAGTATCTGCAAAGGAAATTGCATACCGTGACACTGAGTGTTTATGCTATTTTTGTCCCATGAAGAGAAGCGGCTGCAAAACACAGCCTAGTGTAAAGACTTGAAGACAACACTAAAGCAGGTATGCAAATTTGTGTGGGAAAACACTCCTTTGAGGCACTGAGAAGCACTGACATGTTTTCACATCAATCATTAGGTAGGATGGGATCCAATTTTCCATCCAAACAGCACTCCAGAACACTGGGAGAGCTGAAGACCACCTGTCCTCCATGTAGAAAAAAACTACTTTCGCCTCTACCTACCTGACCACACAGCGATTGCTTTTGTTGATAATCATATGAAAGTAGCAAATAGTGTATGGAAATGTTTTCTTTTCTAAGGTTGTTATTGTTTGTGCATCTAGGGTAAATATTGAAAATCAGGATACAGGAAGAGCTAAATTCAGATTTTCTATTTATTGATTTTTCTGGGCTCTAAATGCCCAATATTATTTGAAGTGACTGTTCTGTCATCTAGGCAACTGGTATATTCGAGAATATGGACTCCAATGGACTGGATTTCTGTTGTGGTCAAAAGGTCTGACACTGAAGTAAACAAAAGAAATGAGTGGGAACTCTTTGATTGCTCTGATGGGTCAAAGCTTAACTGTTGACATATCCTGAACAATCAGCTCCACTGAAATTTTGTTTTGATTTGAACTGATCCTATGCAAAAAGCAACAAGTGATATCTGACATTTAACAGAATTAATACAGAGATCAGCTGAGGTCAAAAGGAGACAAGTGATGACCATTCAGATAGCTACTCAGATCAGGGAACTTGTGCTGCTGGAATGAGCACAGGAACCTACTGAGCGAGGAACAGGTCTCCAGTGCCAGCGCACACAGCCTGATGGCCCAGATATGTGCCCTAATGAGCACACTAAACATGCTCTGCTCTCCTCTGCTGCTCTGCCAGCTCTGCTGCCTTTGCACTAGAGGCAAACTCCTCTGCACTTGCTCCTCCTCCCCCTGCTGAGATTTAAGCAAAAACTCCTTTCTCCTACTAATAAGAATTGGTGCATTCCTGAAGCCTTACACTGCCACACACTATGAATAACGCACAACACTTCCCATATGGATTGCTTTGAGGGGAGAGCTTAACCCATACAAATATTTAGCAACAGTTTTCAGCATAAAATTCCCAGAATCACATTAGAGCAGATTGTGGGCTGGGGGCAATATAAGTGATTAATGGATCCTCTAAAGAACAATACCTGCTTAGATCTGTCACAAGATAGTTGTTATGGTTTCTTGACACTGCTTAGCAGAAATTTGCTTTGGCCAGGGAATTGGAAGGGGGAGAAACACAAAAAAATACTATAGAAAAGTCCTCCGTGGTACATTGGCAATTATTCCAAGCAAAATCCTGTGCCTGTCTAGAATTTCAAGCTCTGAATGAACACTTTCGACTATTAAAAAAAAAAAAAAAAAAAAAAAAAAAAAAAAAAAGAGGAGACTTTGCTAAGAACAGACAACTTGAAATATGTCTTGTTAGCTATCAACAAAGTCTGTTAGAAATGTTGGAAGGTTTCAGCTGGGTTGATGTAAAAACAACATCAAATATCCCTTCCTGTGAGAGTAAGTTAAATGTTCTTTGCAGTGTCTCAATTAAGGTTAGGTAAAAAGCATGCTTCATTGCAATCAGCTGCAACAACATCAGAATCTTTGAACAGAAATTTTCACTGAAGGCTCAGGTTTCAACTGGTTTAAAAAAACTTTGCGGCAGGTGGCAGTTTTCATAGGTATGAAATATTCTAATACATGGGACAAATTCATCCAGAAAAGTCCAGTAAAATAGGAATGAGAAGTCAGCCAGGGAAGATTTTTGAAAAGTGTCTAAATGTGAACACTTTCCATCTTATAGGGTATAAAAAAGCCAGAGCAGTGTGCAAAAGCTTTAAAGTACCATACCCATCTGGAAGAAGAGTATCTCTGCATGTATTTTGAGCAACACAACTATTACAACCCCCACATGAGGGGCATGCCAATGATAGAGGTGATATACTGAAGGAAGATCCTGCTACACTGAACACCGGAGATTTGGGAAAGTTTGATGCCTATAAAAGAGTCTGAAGAAATTACCATGATTTAGCAGCCTCAGGCATTTATAAATGATCTTATAAACACCAAAACCTGAAAGATGCAAAGTGTCCCACCTCTCTCGAAATCTGGTATAAGGGGTGTGTAGCTATAGTCAGCAAACATCAAATTAGAAGACCTAGGAGCACAAGTTCCACTCTTTTGATTTGGGTTTTTATGCTTAAGTCAGTTAGTATGTACTTGCATGACGTAAAGCAATGCTATATAGGCAAATATCCAGGGTAGCTTGGTAGCAATCAAACTGTGTTGTATGTGGGACAAGTTCTTGGGAATTGCTTAATGGTTTTCAGGGGAAAATGCTGTATCAGTATCAGAATTTTTCAAAGAAAAGTAACACTCCCAGTGAAACTTTTAATTTAGAAAGTTCTTCAGTTCCCAGGTAAAAGGAGAAAGCATAGTCAACACAAAGACAGATGCATAGCAAGTGTTTCAGGGGGAAGCAGGCAGGCCCAGGTATAAATGCCCACTTTGCCTATCTCCCTGCCTAAAACCTCACAAACTTATTGCTTTTATTCCAGTGGGAAATACTGTAAACTCAGAAGGTTTTTCAAAATAGTGAAAACTTCTTTTTTTTACCCAGATCCACACTGGAAATTTCTCCAGCTGATTATTCCTGTTGTCCAAGTGGTTGCTTTAAAATCCAGCAAGGAATTTATCCAGTTTGAGAAAATAGTATCCATATTTTTATCCACTGCAAGCTGGAAAATATGACAGAGGAATATTCTAGTGTTTAACTGTAACACATTTGACAGCTAGATTCAGAGCACAACTAAGTAGAAATGCAAACACTAGAAGGAATTTTCTTAACAGTCTTTAAATATAGCTCTGCCACTGAAGGCAACGCTAGTTGCACTGCAATATCCGTAACTGGCCACACCTATAAGCAAGCATTTAATAAATCAGTGCTCTTTCCAGTGCTTCATTACGTGCTTTGAGCTGGGGTTTGCCATATTTCTAGTTGTTTTGCTGTCAGTGTTTTTGGTTTTATGTGACTCCCTTCTTGTGATTTCAGCCAGACACCTAAGCCATTTGTGACCACTCTCCTGACATCTGCAGGGGCAGCCCTGAGAACCATATATTTCACAGCAATTGATGCAAGGTGTCCAGTAATGCACTGGCAACTTTCATTCAATACAGTGCCTCTGCCATTCCCACCCATCAGGAGCTAATTAAATGTATGTACGATGGGTCACATTTTTGATTAATTTTTCATTATGCATTTTCTTTGAATTTCTACAGCTGCAGTATTTCACATACACATTCACATGAGAACAATATTCATTTCACACCAGGGTTCTTTGCAGACCAGCAAATAATGAAACTGGATAGAATGCGTAAGTAGGGTATCCCTCCAGCAGAGCAAGAAAGCTGGAGCTGACAGATGACTAGTGAATTATCTAAAGCAGCATTCTTTTGCTGAAAGCTGTAGCATTAAGCAGATAAAAGTTAGTCTCCATCTTACTGGAAAGTGAGGTTGGAAAGCAACTAATCTTACTTATACAGTTACAGTCCCTTTCTTCACTAATACTGTCATAGTTCCTCTTGACTGAGTATGAGAGAATTCCAAGAAATTTTATTCTTAGATAGATGTGACAAGTCACCTTGTGGAGATAAAAAAGGGAACTGTTAAACTAGATCTTCATCCTTCAAGATGCTATGTGCTCATCATTTGTCCACTTGGGAAATGGGTCACAAGGGATTGCATGTGATGAGATGACATCCAGACACAACTCAGTGTCTCAATCTAAAGCAATAAACCTTGGCCTCAGGGTGCATCTACATTTTGGGTTGGATCATGAGCACACTTCTGAGCTGAATTTACTGATCATCCCCACTTATGGTTTTATCCACCTTGTGGAGTGCTGTTGGAGTGCTCCTGGATTCCTTTCAGCTGAAACTCAATTAGCAGCTGCGCTTCAGGAGTGCACATGTTCTCCAACCTCTAATGAAACCTGCAGCATTGACATCAGCTCCTCAGCACTCTTCTGTTAAAGAAGTAGCTCCTATTATAGGCTGCAATACCTACTAAAGCAGATGTAAGCCTGAGACAGTTAACTTCAGGAAAGAATTAAACACAGAAACTAAGTGGAAGGAATCCCTTCCTTAGGCTCCAGTTCTTCCCAGATCTGGACTGAGATCTGCACCTACCTCAGGGTTCAGGCTCCCTTAAGTGACAAGCCTCAAGGAGTCAGGTATCATTTAATACCCAAGATAAGTTGTGCTACACTGCAGTACATGCTATTCAGGTAATTGAGAAATGACTCTTATTTTTACATTCTCAAGTTTAGGTCTAGTTGAATGCAAAGCTTTTTACTCCACCAGGTAGTGTAATTTGTCCTTCTCTCCAATGTGACCTACAAGTACTCCTCCATATCCTTCATTCAAGATGGCAACACAAAATATTGTAAGAAATATGAAACAGCAATCTGATCTGCTGGAGTCAGAAGAGTAACAAGGTCACAAATTTAATATGGCCATCCCTCTTTGGTGTTTAATTATTATGATACTTTCAAAAAAGATTCTGTCAGGAAAAGATAACTTACCTCTAGAAAATTCTTAGATCCAGGAAGCAATAACATTTATTTTTGTGGATGAATGACTAAATGTAGCTCATTGTGGATAAATGACTAAATGTAGCTCTCTGGTGAATATATCCCTCTGGCTGAAGCAAAAACAACCTCCTTGACTGGTGCCATTCAACTCTACCTTGAACTAAACTCCAGATAAATTCAGATTTTATCTATTTAAAAAAAAAGTCTAGATCATAACTTGCTATTTAGAAATTTGTAGGCATTTATTTGCTCACACTTACTAAATAATATCTACTGTTATAAAAAAAGAAAAAAGGAACCTTAGGGGAAAAAAGACATCTAGGACCAAGAAACCCAAGAACTCATCAGTAGTATACTAGTTTTCCTAAGGAGTTCTGTGGCTACTAATCTGCTACACATTTCAGCTCTCCCTAAATTTCAGCAATAAAAACTCTACAGTAGGAGAATACAACTTGGTAATTTTTATAGCATTTTCTGGGATGGTTTATGGCCATTAAGCTTGATCACAGAAGCAAACCTATATAGGAAAAAGAGACAGTTGTTCAAAGAAAAAGAATCGAACAAAACTGATTTGAAAAATTGGAGCGACCTCAGCTATCCTATCACCTCAACTGCTTTTATGCTATCTGCCCACATCTTTGCTTGCCCTTGGGAAGCAGATAATGGCGACATAAAAATATTTTAATGAACAAAACCATGAGAAACCCAACATTAGAAACGCACCCAACATTGATGGCATCATCTGCTTTTACCACTGAAACATTCTGGTACTTCCTCACAGTCTGCATAGAAAACGTTAGCTTAAATTATTCTAATAGCTGAGATTAACTGAGTTTATTCTGACACCTCTGAGATTAACCAGAGTAGATAGCTCTAAACAGTTTACATGCCCACATACCTTCTCCAGGCACAAAACTTAAAATACACAGGGTTGCCTATTTTGCATTATTAATGGCATTTCTAGACATTAGTATGACTGGAAGATTTGTTTCTGAATACAAACTCGGCAAATCATCCATTTCCTCTTTGGATGATGCATGTATGACAAATCTGAGTCATCTGAGTCTACAGTTACAAATACTGTAGAGTTAGAAAATCTCTCCTGAAATAATCAACAAAATATTTCAGGCTGGGGTGGAAAAAAAGCCAGAAAGTTCCTTAACAGCTATAATAAAGGCTTTAATCTCATGAAAATAAGCAGTTAATAACTGAATTTGTCTCATAACCACTGTTACAGCTCCAGTTACTCTGGAACAGTATTGTCTAGAGTAAGGTATACATGGTTTTATATTGACCAAAGGTTCTCAAACCATAGCTCTTGATGTGACAGAAAATGGGCACTGGCTGCTCTTGGTTACATACACTAAAATAAAATGCCTTCTTAACTATATCATCTTGTGCAGAAAAACGAATCACAAGAAGAAGAAGAGGTAGTCTGTGCAATTGTAGATTGGTATGTATGATAATATTTGCATTAACTGGATTGCTCTGTGAAAAAAAAAAATCTGAAAAACCTCAGGACAAGTGTATGTTTCCCTGTATTGTATCAGAATGTATATGCTATCCAATTAGCACTGTCAATCAATTTAAACCTGATTTGTGGTCTGCTGCAAAATCTCTTAATTGGAGATTACATTCCTTTAAACATTTGTTAGCAGTACCAACATACATAGCTTTATCATAAGAAAGCAGCGCTTAGTGCTGGGCAATCATGCACGTTCTGAAAGTACATTAAATATTTAGAGGATGGAGATTTGTGATTCATTAAGCCACATTCATGCTGTCATCAGAATATACCCCTATACAGACACGGATTTAGGGGGTTAAAAGGGAAAAGGAAACCTGGTACAGGGACAAGGAGACGCCTAATACTGGTATCACACTAACATCACACACACTAGTCTCAGTAAGCGTGGGTTTTGCAGGTTTCAGTTTGTAACTCTTGATAGAATATGGCTGAAATCCACCCCCATGCAAATCCCATGCCTGAAATAGGGTACGTTGCCTACCTTGACATGCTCCAATAAGAGAGACCTGGATTTCCAAAGAACTGAGTAACTGCTGTTCCCACATACTGTGATGCCTGACACAGAGGGCAGAGGAACCTTGAACACCAGCAAAATATCTGGCCACTATTACATAGCCAATCAGCTTTTATTTAGATGTGGAAGGAAAATACGTTTACAAGAAGGAAAAAAAGAATGGGGAGATTTATTGCTCCCCTGAAATTCAGTGAAGATCCACAGGCTCCATGCCAGCATGTCACTGCTTGAGTGAGAGGATGAGCAGGTTCTTTAAAATCACAGGCTAAAGTAGTATCAGCACAGATTGCACGGGAGACTTCATCTCCACAGTGCTTCCCGCTTGATACAATCTGTGTATGAAGAATAATCCAAATATTTGATTGCACATATGTGGCAGCTTTTGCATCCCCCTTCACAAACAATGGTTTTGTCATAACTCACAATGAAGTTACTGTAATACTGCTCAAACAGTCTGCTGTGTGGCACAGACAACTGCTTGGCCATTTCATATAAGCTTTCTGGCTTCAAGTCTTCAATGCCGTAAGCTTTAGTCAGGATGTATTCCAATTTCCAGTTTGATTCATTTTTCTTGTTGGCGTCTCTGAGGTCCAGGTAAAACTGCCAAAGATCCTACAGTTTAAAGAAAGAAAGAAAGAAAAAAAAAAAGAAAGGCAGGCAGGCATGGCTGTATTGCTTTCTTCCCTGCTTCATTAAGCCTCTAGAGTGATATATTCATCAGGAAGCTGTCACTCCTTATTATTCACAACTGACTAGAAGGTCATGTCTCACCCCAAGAGTTGGACTTATACCCGAAGCTGGTACTTGCCGTGCAATAATGGAGGGGGGGGATGGGGAGAAGGAGAAAAAGGAGTGACAAGTAGCACTAGTTACACTGCTAGAGGTTTTTTCTGTCCAAACTGTAAAGCAAGCTCCACTATGTTCACTCCTGGTATAGGCATGGGGCAAAAGGGTGAAAGGCAGAATTTTCTCTTCTATAGGCACTGTTTGAAAGGAAGAACGAACACAGAAAAAACAGCCCAGGGAGAACTCAGGGGAAAGGGAGAGATGAAGATGAAGGAATGAAATCTGTGCAAGAAAGGAGCATCAGATATTAACAAAGATCTCCAGAGAGAAATCCCAGCCCCAGTCAAGCCATCAGATATGTTGCCATTGAACTCAGCAAGGCCAAAATTTTACCCTGAATTACAGAGACAATGTCCGAGTCATTCAGAGCCAAAATAACTATCCAGGATTTACTTTCTCTACCTCAAAAAATTACAAGTTTACAGAATAGAAGTAGTCTACATTTTTCCTTCTAAATTTATTTACAGATGCCTATAAAAAGCATAAACCCTATATAGAGAGGTGCATATTTATGAGAGGCATCACATGGTTAAAAGTGCTTTCTTCATCTGCTCTTCTACACTGTTCAGCAGCATTTCATAGACTGCCTCCCAAAGCTCAGAAAACTACTAGCAAATGACATGGGTGTGTAAACAAACCCAGGATTTACATGAACATTTTTCACTGTTGCAGAGCTCTCCGCAAATAGTTTTAAGATGCTGCCCAGATAATTCCAGACTGTCTTTAATTCTACATCTTAAGAATATTCCTCAGATAATCAGAAATACTGCATAGTCTTGTAGCCACAGAAAGACTGAGCTCTCTTTTAGATTTCCATTTCTTTGCCCAGAAAGAAAAATAAGAACTAAGGCCATAGTTCCAGCAATAACCATAATACTATAAAGGCTGATATCTTCTTGTAATTTTTAATGAAACTATATTTAAATATTTTACCCTTAAACAATGCTTTAAAATATTTACTTACCAGCAAGCTATAATTAAGAAGATCATATTGATACAATCTGACACCAGGGTTATTGGACTCCATTTGCCACACGTTCTTCACTGGGGTTACAGCAGGTGCCACGAACAAGGAATTTACTGGTCGTTCTGTAGGAAAAGGGAAGGTGGGGAAACAGTTTCCTTTCATTAATTTTCTAAAACAAATGTTTTTTGGAGAACCAACACAGCAAGAACCAGAGTGACTGGCTTTGGTAAGTTAACCATTTTTTTTTCCCCTAGAGTAGCTATATCACTGTGAACTCCTTCCATACTTCCACCGGACAGACCAAATCTGGGTAAATTATAACAATACACATTCCACTGTGTATCAGTTATGTTGATCCATACTGGAGGCTTCCCACCACTTTAACTACCTTAATGTAAAATAATCTTGCCTATATGTAAAGTCTCTGTATTTTGCATATTTCTGCTGAAGAAATATTCAAAACTTTGAGTCGCTGTTTCCATGCTTTATTTTCCATGTTGCTTTATGTATTCTTTGCTTTATCTATTTTTAGTATTACTAGAAACTCCAGGATATCATTAATTGATCATGAGGTTCACTCAACTAGACTAGCCCAGCACCTATCATGATGACGCTGAGCTTTAAGGCAACTGGAATATGAGCACATAAAAGGGTTTTAATAGACAGAAAATGCAGGTAAGTGTGTTTAGAGGCTCTCTGTGGAACAAAAGCTCACCCCCCACCCCATTTCTTTCTCTGCCAGCATCACAGCAGAGAAATCACAAGGTCAGTATCCACAAATGAGCAGAAGCTTAGAATGCTTGAAAATCAGCAGATTTTTCTGGAGGAAATAAAATGGAGCTCTGTATCTCAATACACGGATGTTGGCTATAGAATTAGATGCATCTTGAATTCCCTGGAATTTTGTCAAGAAAAAACTGACGTGAATAGAAGACAGCCTAAAACTGTAGTTAGCTACATGAAATGTTCACTGCTTAAATGTCAAAGACACTAAACAAAATTTGGGAGCATAGTTACTTGCGCACTGTAAACTGTAATGACAAGGCATCAAGATCAGGCTGTCCTCAGAGAAATGGAACATGATATAAAAACATATAATACTGTCTTGAATATCTTTAAAAAAAATTTGTTAAAAGGCAGTTCTTTCACTTGGGTTGATTTCATTTTTACGGGAGATTAATTCCATGAGAATGACACATGAAGAGGTAAATGATTGAGAACATTGTTACCCCAATCAGCATTTCTGACATTGCTTTTAAGGGTCCATATAAAACAAACATAAATAAGGAGCTAATTAATATTTAGATAGTCAACATAAACTAATGCAGTGGACCACTCATAGTTCTATTGTACAGACACAAATATTCAACCATTTCTGGTTATTTCTGCTAGGGATCTTTTGTTAGAGATGTTAAAGTGCTTCATACAGCCATAGCCACTCTTAAAATTAAGAGATTTCCAAGCAATAAGCAAAATTTTCAAACCTGGATGCTTTTCTTGAAGGGAAATTAGCTGATCTAAGAGATGCAACAGGCAGAGATTTTCTTGCCCCTGCCTCCTGCTTCCCCTTATCTTAATTAACTTTGAAGCAGCAGGGAACTCAGCAGAGAGGCACAGTAATGATGCAGGAAACACAAGAACATAGAGCATGTCTAATTGGCCTGAGAACATTCCCTTTGACACATTACACAATAGCAGCTGGCTAGTATAATTTGCCCATGTCACTGAAAAAGTAAAGAGGAAAGACCAGAAATTCTTGTCTAGGCATAAGCATTCATTAAAAAAATAGGAAGCTTGGGAAGTCTCTTCTGACCTCAGCAAAAAAGACAGTCTGCCTTGCAAGGTTCTTTTTGGAAAAGATCTGGGAGTGTGTGTGTGGACTGAACTCTTACAGATAAAGTTCCCAATTTTCTTTTCAAATTATTTATAGATGCTGATTGGTAACAACATGCAAGAAAATATTAATTTGCTTTTAACCAAGAAGAAAAAGATGTAGGATTCTACAAGCATCATTACCTTCTTCATCCAAGAGGACCATGACACTATCTCTGTGTGTGTGTCCAAAAAACTGCCCAGCAATAACGCCACTGTATTTGCGAAAAATCTTTATCAGCCTTTCATTATAATACTTCCTGAGAGCTGTAGTATTCCTTGCATACGGCAAGTATCCTACTGGTACATGTCCTATTATGTATACCTAAGGGATTAAATATAGAAAGCACAATTAGTACCTTAATTTGAAACTTAACACTTTTAGCTAAAACTTAGAAATGGTTAACATAATTCCATATCAATGCTACCTTTGAAATGCCATTCTTAAAGCTATTAATCACAGTAGTTTTATTCACAAAATACAAACAGTAATATGTTTAAAGTTGTAATGAAAGAGATGAATGGATTTTTTTTAGTCAATTCAGCATACTCTTGGGAAAAAAAGTTCTGATACATCTATGCATAACTTTAGGCCAAAGGAAAATCTGATGAATCATTTCAAATGAAAAAATATGCTATGAGCGCAAGAATTAGGATTTAACATCTCAACAGCAGAGCATGAAAAACTTACATTAAAATATCATAGAGCCTGGGTGGTCAGATATTGACCAGAAACAGAAGAACTGGTTAAAAACCCGCTACTGACTGAAACAGAAACCAAGTTCCAACCACAAATGCTGACTACTTGCTGCAAGGTTTCACAGAGAAGGGAAGTCTCTCCTTTCTCCTCATCATAATACAATGTTTAGATATTTACTACACCATTTTCCTTGTTAGTAAAAAGAAAACATGAAACTCCAAACATGTTTCCAATTAAAAACTTCTGTTCAGCTGCTGATCCAGTCCCCCCACGACCACCAACCAAACACGAGGCAATACTTTATAACTTCACTTCAAACACTGAGTATTATAAGGTAATTGATTATTATTATTATTATACCAGAATTGTAGCAACTGCTGCAGCGTAGCTAAGTTTTGTTGTTGACAAACTCCTTTCTATTTTTGACACTCAATTATATAAAAATATTAAGTGAAATTTGTTAGTTTTTGTCTCAGGCTAAGTGTGCCCATTTTTTAATAAGAGCTTACAAGTAGAAAGATGCAGTCCCTTCTAAGAAACAAAAGTGTAAGATGCTTATTTCTTTAAGTATTCTCATTCTGCCTTCTAGAACATTTTACGCTGTAGGAAAGAAAAAGGTATTTTGCTCTATAATTTGAGAAACATTATTCAGTAATTTCATTAAATGTAACATAATGTACATAATGAGTATATGCAGGGAAGAAATAACAATACAAATCAAACTGATTTTGCAGTATCTTTGCAGCATTAACATTCTTCTGGAATCACATTTATATTTTTGTTTTCTCTGCTTGCTGACACTTCTTTATTTTCAAAGTTTAAACAAACAATGCCGATGCATTCTGTTTATGCATTCTGCCCCTACCTTTTCCTTCTTTTGTGAAGACGCTTCTAGTATTCCCTCCAGCCAGGCTAACTGGTTGGCTGGGTCAGTGATATTCACAGTTACTCTGTTGGGGCTGTAATATAAATTTGTGTTCAAACTGATTATCCTCAGTGGCTGAAAGCTACCACTCGCTTCAAACAGTTGTGTGTAGAAGCCACCTGTGAAAATAAGATCAACATCATCTGAAAAAATAAAGCCTTCAAAGCACAACTTCAGAATGAAAGCACAGCACTGACAAAATTTCCAGCCTTACTCCTTTGAATAAGTTATTAAACCTATTTATTCAAAATGTGTAGTACCTTAACTATTTTCATCAACATTTTAGTAGGAAAAGTTGACAATGAATATTGTAAATTCTTGCCTCTAACTGTTCCAGTGTTTATTTCACAGTTTTCACATGCAATTATCCAATTCACATGCAAGAAGTGTCCTGTATCATTTCTTCCACATTGAGAGATATGGCAATTATTAAAAGTTCACATTTCTTAAAATACTGGAAATATCTAGGTTCCTTCAGAAAGAACTGTTTGAGAACTATTTGTGCTGCCTTATACTTTGAAGGCCATTTAACTTCAGACTGGGATATGACTACAAGTAAAGAACGTGCTTTTCTATCAATCCAAGCTCCTAAAATCCTCTATGGGAAACCTACTTCTTCCACGGGTGCAATTTCATAGTTCAGGGACTTCAGTAGGGCCATGACAATAAAGACAACAGAGCTATAGCAATAGACCATGGCTTAAGATCTGCCCTTTTGACTTTTATTTTGCTATTAGAGTTTCTCCTCCTCCTCCTCCCCAAAGACCTTTCTTATTCAGGATGCAAAACACAGATTAAATTTCCAAATCCCTAACATTTGAGTGGATTCGAAATTGGGCTGAGCTTTTCAGCCTTTTGCTAAAAAACAAAAATTAAAATTGGAATATTATTCTTAATTTAGTAAACTGGACACAAATATGACATAATTAACAATATAATCACCATAACTATTTGCTACCATAATTTGAACAAGTATGTGCCTATTCAATTTGCTCTGAATAGTCTCAGACAGAAACATTACTTCAATTTTTTTACAATCAAATTTAACTCTTGCGCATCATATACCCTCATCTAAGAATTATTTTTATTATGAGGTTTTGAAGGCAATAAGATACTTCATATATATTTGTACAAAGCCAACAAAATTGTATGTGCTACAAGAAACAGTAATAATTATTGCATCAGAGGAGAACAAACATACCCTGAAGATAAGCATTGCTGTTCACAAAGATAAATAACTTCTTCCAGGAGAACCATTTCAGATAATCTATTGTGCTGATTCATCCTATGAGACTCAGCTAAATAAAAGGAACAAATCTACAGAAACATTAGCTCTCTAAGCCCTAGCTTTACAATATATTACTGCTATATTTTACCTTTTCTGAAGGTACTGATTGCTTCATCAGACAGCCAAGGTTTCCAGAAATCTGCTACAGCATTGTAAACTTCACTGGTTGTTACAGGAAGCTGATCCTGTGAAAGAACAGGACCTGCCTAAGTCTTATCATAGAGACACACAGACAGAAAAAAAAAATCACTGAACAAATATATAAACCAAATATTCAAAATCTGTTTACATTCTAAAAATAAAGTTTCTTGGAGGAGAGACATGAACCTCAGTTTCTTTATATAGCGAGTGAGTTTTTCAAGCTACTTGGGATTGATATCAGCTCCGCAAAATTCCACTTTTGCCCTAAGAAACATTTTGATCAAATTCTCAAACATTTCCATGATATCCTGCAGTTCTGATGACAAAACATTTAAAATGTAAAATAGTTTTGCCAATGTTTTCTCCCACCAGCTCTAATTAGGACTCTAACACTTTCAGTCTGAGCCAAGCAATGCCCAAGTGCCAGAATGTGATTACAGCCATGGTCTCATCTAACCCTGATGGGAAGATTCCAGCCTCTCCTCACCTTTCCTAAAATATATGCATGGATTTTTAGTGCTAGGAAGAAAGAAAAAAAAAAAAACAGAGAGCAAAAAATAGGAACAGTAACATAATGCAGTGCATATTTTCTTAAAAACAAAACTTAACCTTTCTAAGGTATTTTAAACTAAATCTACTTTACTAGAGGCTTAAGTACTAAGTCTCTGCCTAGGAGCAGTGCAATCAGAAGTCAGTTCAGGCATTTGTTGCTTGCGATGTACAGATACTAGTTACTAAGAAAGCTTTCCGTCAAACTAGATCAGCCAGAGTTAACATTCACTAACAGATATAGCAAAATCTAATCTTAGATAAGAGGCCACGTTATGGACTGAAGGCAGCTGGGACACAGGCTCTAAAAGGCAAGTTAGTGTTCTGTGAATGTTTGGATTAGACAGCAGTTTGGGAATTTGTTTTAAGCAGGGGCAAGGATACCAAACAGGTCTAGTCAGAAAGACCAAGGTCACAACATACAATCTGAAAGGTATCCCAATGCTCAATTAACTTGAATGGCATTTTTCAGAGCCTCTGCAATAAAAATCACCAAAGATCATTACATTGTCATGACAGATAGGTCAGAACAAAATAGAGAGCAATAAAGTTCTTTGGTGCATAGTAAGTACACAGCTTTCACAGTTACTCTGGGACAGCCTACAGTGGTGCGTGGCTTCCTCCACATCACTTACGGTCTATGATATGCACTGCCAAGTATGTCCACAAGAAAAAGAGAAGAGTCATCAAGAGCAAAAAAAAAAAAATCCAGCAACCTGAAATGACCTCATAGCAGGCAATTTCTGATCCCATGGTCTTTCTCCATCAATAAACAAAAAGTATGTTATTTCTGTGCATTAGTGAAGTCTGCCATTTCAAACAAAGTATCAAACAAATATATGTGTATTTTTGTGTGGAGACAAATATTTATTTCAATGAGCTTCAAAACACTTTGTTGTCCATCTGTCCCAGCTGACCATCATTTTATTTTTTAATTTAATTTCACAAACAAAGCTCACATTCGTGGAAGAAGACACTATATCAAAATGTCAATGGGATAATGCCATGTGGATTTCCATTACTGTCTACAGGATTAGTGAATACAGCTTTTTTCCTGTATACCGAAGGACAACTACTCTCCGTTAAGACTTTTTTAAAAAGAAAACAAAAACAATGCTCTGAGTTAGACTTCTGTCAAGGTGGTATTTACCAAAACATTTCACCAGTGGCTTCCAATGAACCAGCCTGGCCCCCACCAATGCACGTAACAAGCAAAAGCTATACTACCCGAATAAGAACACAAGACTAAGTTCCCAGCTTGGTTTGGTCACTTTTAGCTTTAAGATATGCTACATACTCAGCTCTTGTTTTCCTTCTCACATTCCCCTTTCCTCTCTCTGAGCAATTCTACTACTCCTTGTTTTGAGAATCACTAACTTCAGTGTATTACAGACAATGATGACATCATCTGCTACGCCAAAATATCCCACACTAAGTCTAATGAATATCACAGAAAGCTATTCTGGAATAAAAGTCTTTGATGGTTTGAAGGGGATGTCACTGAATTTTCATTACACATTTCAAACAAAATATTTAAGTTGACCTGCTCAACATACCTTCCAATCCCCTCAGATTCAATAATAGAATTTGGTTCTCAGTCCTGTGAACTGCTGGATCAACTTCCAATGCACCTAAAGGCCATATGCAGCAACTGTGTATTTTTCAGCTATGCCAAGAACAATATTTGCAGAACACTGAAAGTAAAAAAAGCCACTACCAGCTGCCATGGCATCTTTTTATCCAGTAAATCATCACTAGGAATGTGTGTCCAATAAGGAAAGAAAAAAGGATACATTTTTAATAACAGTTGTGAAAGTATGGGAACATTACAAAAATTCTGTCATGGGCCTGATAAAAAAAAAAAAAAAAAGAAAAAAAGAAAAATCCAGTGATGTCAGTGGACAGATTCCCAATGGGCCTTTCAGTAGGCCTTGATTCTTACCATACACTGACAGAACCACTAAGAATATCATCTCAGTTTGACTAAGCTATTGTATGCACATGTATGACTTACACAGGCAAGAAAAAATAAATGTATATAAATTATGATGAGAACTGGTGGTTCTAAACCATGAGAAAAGATTAAGAGTAAATTTGCAACACCTCAGGCAATGTGCAGATTTCATCCAACATCAGCATTCGCTTGGGTAACTTAACACATGGAGAGATGTACTTTTTGTATTCTTGATTGGAACTATTTATGATTTTAGATGCTAACCTGAGAACAGTAGAATACTCTTTCCAGAATAATAATTATGAAGATTTCAGTCATATTTCACTTTTACACTTGCTATCTGAGAGCTTAGAAAACCACTCGGTCTGGTACAGAAACAAATTTCTAGGAACTTGTTTTACCTGTGGCCAGTAGTCATGATTGCCCAAGGCTGGGAAAACCTGAACATCCGGAAAGAAATTACGTATTGTAGAACTCATATTGCCAATGATGTTAATGACCAACTTTGTGGACAGTTCTTTCACTGGAACATGAGGAGGACTATCTCTGGAAAAAAAAAGAAGGCCTTATTAGCAAAGGTTTATTAGCAAAACAAGGAATGGCACAAAATTCTACAAATACACTTAAATTTTGTCCTGTAATATTACTGTAGACCTCTTAAATAAAATCATAGCATTCCCTGAAAGGTTCCCTGCAAGGTCATTTCTTTTTACAAATAACCTAATGTTTATTATATGATTCACATTCATTACAACTAAGACTTCTTGTAAATTAAACAAACTCAACTCCATATTTTAAGCTACTGTGAAGTTTGGGTGATATATCTTTCATCATCTATACAGTCTTGGAAGTTTGCTTTTTCCTCTTTCAACAACACCTGTTCAAAATGAATTATGGGAAGCTACATTTAATCCCATGTCTTTACATATTCATATTTCGCAATACCCTTCCCCCCCAAAAATGAAGAAAATAACAGAGCTACTTATATTCTTCTCTTTTACATTTCTTTCCCCTGTTCCACTGCTAGGGTACCCAAAAAGCCTCACAGATAACACCTGTGTAAGAAAGAGAGTATTGTTATGCCCATTTAATAATATGGAACACAGGCACAGAAGAAGTAAACGTCTTACGCAAGACAGGACTTGACACATCCTGAATATTGCAGTGAGGGACTGCAATAATTTCATCAGAAGCACATGCAGCTAAGAGTGATAGTAATGAAGACAGAGACAGAATCTGTTATATCATTATCCCCTCTACTAATCTCTAATCTAGAATCCATACAGGAATTAAAACTGTACTGTAGTTTTCTATGGTCTTTTTTAAAAAATTGATTCAATTGATTCACAGAGTTTAAGATTAGAAGTCACAAGCTGTCATAGTGCTTGATCCTATCTACCTCTTATAGAGCCCAATACCTAATGTTTAGTTAAAGGCTATCTTCTAAAAAGGTATCCAACTCCTGATTTAATGACTTCAAGACCTACAAAATCCAACAGCTCCCATGATAATTAATTCCACAGAGTCACATATTTCTCTGACCTTTCCTTTGGTTTTTGTTTTTCCACTTCCCACCCTTCCCACATCACTTCAATTAAGTTAGAGTAATATAGTCATGTGGTAAAAATATCCCAATGAACAGTTCAATGGTATCCACAATGTTTACAGAGGCGATCTATATTAATTACTGAGGCCTTGTATATTCACCCAATCTTCCACTTTTTAGTCATTCAGACAACTAAAAAGACTATTATTTAAAAGTAGCATTTATGAGATATTAAACTCAGATGTGTTAGTGCAAACATAAACTTGTGAATTACTGCATTATATGGTTATCTAGCTATTAAAAGCTTTAACCACACAGTGACTTGAACACTTACCCCGTCCAAATCATGAATGAAACTTGTTGTTCAGAATCCTTCATGAACGTAAATGCTGATAAAATAAGTTGATATGGCGAATCACACAAAAAGTCTCCAAAAGGGCCTGGGTCAGAAGCATTGACTCCTTTGGAAGAAGAACAAACTTTGGTGCGATCTGAGGTGATGTGGTAAGTTGGGTCTAAGTGCAAGTCGGATACCTGCCAGAACTGCCCTGTTTTCAGAAAACAAAGATTAACAAAAACACATTATTTTCCGCCAGCCTGTTAAGAATCTCACTCCTTGCACAGCCTGGAAAAAAAAAATATATTTATCAGCTGAAACTAAAGCTGCTCAGGAATCTCAGCCACCAGTTTCTGAAGAAGGCAAGTCTTCCACTTAAAAATAAAGAAAAGGAAAAAAAAGTTTGTGACTTTTTGGTTACAACTTGCATATATGAACTGTACAGGGCTAATCCCAAGTCTAGGGCTATTCGCTTTGAAGTTTTGATAAGGAGAATATATTTAACAAGTTTCTGATCAGCCTATCTGATAAGTGGTGTTTTCTTGACAAGAGCCAATCACAAAATCTACGCAGAACAACTGTAAACAGAAGCAAAAGGATAGGCTTAAGCTATGCAGCAGAAAAAGACCCCAACATGAAGGTTGATGTGGGCTGGAAAATGGAGCTCCTTCTCATTTATGGCAATCTGGAAACTGGAAAGTAGAGGAGATGAGAGAGAAACTTCTCCATTCCACTACCTGAAAAGAGAGGGATTTGCAATTTTAATTATTTTTCCAGACCTTCCTTGGCTGGAAGCTACTATAAAAGATGACAGTCTAGAAAGAAAGGCAAGAAACAACATGTAGGAAAAAAATTCAAAGCTCTTCTACCCAGCAGCTGCAGTAGCAAAGAGACTGGGCTTCTTACCAAAAAGCCGTATCTGTGGCTTATCTATTCAGTACATTCCAGGCTAGTCTGTGCTGATACATTCTCAGCCACTGTTATTTAGCACTGAACAGAAAAAAAGAACTGAGAAGTATAGGAATATGTTGAACAAAATGAACCGAGTTTGTATGAGACTAAGAGTAATTTCTTTATGTCGGTTTTGAAGCATTTGAAAGAGGAACACGTGTATCTGGTGTATTGTTTGTGAAACTGGGACAGACATAAATTGATTTTCCCAATGTCACATGCTCACTCTGTGGCAGAGCAGGCAACACATGACTGGACTCTGTGGAATTTATTTGAGGAAGCTAAGAGCCACGGCGACCTCTCAAAGCTACCACATTGCAACTTCTACCAATGCAAGGCAAGGAAACTCCCAGAAACTGCTGCACTAACCTTTCGTCTGGGATGTAGGTGAGTCACAACAACTGAAAATCCTGTGAAAAGAATTTCACAGCACTCACCTGTGTACATTATTGTACCAGAAGTGCAATCTTACAGAGCAGACGGTGTATTTCTATGCTGACAGCACAGAAACCAAATTAATGTCTGCAGTGCACGTTTCCAGGCACTACACCAAAGGCACGGCAGGGCTTACCCTGCTTGCCACGGTCCGGAGTGCTAGTGCACTCTGGTAACTAAATACAAGCCCTATTTAGCCCTCACATACCTGAGACAGCAATGTATTTACACATCTAGAAGTCACCTGAAGTGGAAGCTAGCCGAGACACGGAATAAAAATGCGGCATATCTGGGAAAGAAAGAGGGGAAAGGAGGGGACAGGAGAGGGGATATACCCCGGCTGGGACAGCCGGCGACAGGGTGACCAAGCTGGGAGGGCAGCAGCGCCGAGAGCCAGGGCAGCCGGCTCCCCGGGCCCCGAGGGGTGGCGGCAAGGAAGGGCGGGCTGCGCCTGCCCCGCCGGCGCGGCCACGGCTCCCCCCACGCGAGCGGACCGAGCCCTCCCCCGGGCGCCCCCGCGGACCCCGGCCGGCGCAGCCGCCGCCCTCCAGGCGGACTCACCCACTGCGGAGGGGGGCTGCGGGCCCGCCGGCGCTGCCGTGGCCGCGTCCAGCGAGGAGCAGAGCAGCATCAGGCCGAGGGCCAGGCAGGCGGCGCGTCCCCCCCGCGCCTCCATGGTGGTGGCGGCGGCAGCAGGAGCGGACCTGGCCGCGGACGGCCGCTCACGGGACCGCCCCGCCGCGGAGGAAAGGGGCGAGACCTTGCCCCCACTGCTGCCCGGAAGCTCCTGCCGCGGCTGCCCAGCCTGCGCGGCTGGGAAGGAGAAGCCGCCCCCAGCGGCGGGGCAAAGCCCCCGCGGCGGCCCGGGCCAGGGGCCGCCCGGGCGCCGGTTTCGGCGCCCCAGGGCTGCGGGGGGAGGCGAGCGGAGCCGTGCAGCCGTTAGGGCCGTGGCGCTTAGTGCCGCGCATGGGGTGCGGGGGCCCGTGGTGACCTTCAAGGGCCGCCACCCCCGAGGAGAGGGGCCTAAAGCGGAGCCAGCCTGACCGCGAGCAGGGCCGAGCTCGCTCTTCTGCCCCATTTTAGGCGGCCCGCGGAGGAAGGCGCTTGGAAACAGCCGGCGCCGTGCATGAGAGGGCGCAGTTGCCTCTGTGTCTTCCTCTGCACTGGTGGCAACGGGCTTAACGCTCTTTTTTTCCCTAAGTGTTTGGGATCAGTGGCTGAAGATTGCCCTCCAGGGACCTGTTTGGCCCTGCAGTATCTCTGTAGCACTACTACAGACTAGCAGACTTGGGTGCACGCACGCCGGGTCAATGGCACCGCTCTGCTCCACTGGGCCCAGTGATGTGAAACACCCGTGATGATGAAAACTACTTTTCCACTCCCACCCTCTGAATAGGGCCACAGGCATTTCACAAATAACACTTTTCTTATCCCTTATTTAGTTTGACATTAATACTGTTTATCTTTGGGATGGCAAAAGTCTCCACCAGTAAGCTTTTCTGATGGCTTTATATGTTTCCAGTAGAGCATATGTGTGTAGGAAAAGTAACTATTTAAAGGTGACCATAGTGTAAAATATTTACCCTTCATTATGTGATGTGTAAAGCAGATCTTGCCAAACTATCTCTGCTTTCTTCCTGTTTAATTAAAAACTTCTTTTCTTCCTTCATGGCCCTGTCAGTCACTTCTCATGAAAATGAATGCCATTAGTGGAGACTCAAGTCTGCCTTCCCTGGTGATTAAGTACAAGTGTCTGTTCCCAGTTTTGTGGGAAGAGGTGGTAGCAAAATACAGTTATACGATAAATATGAGGGAATATGCTATAATGGAGGGGAGACAGATGCAACCTGCATTAGGCACTGAAATGAGCTAATAAAAGCTAAGGAGAGAAGAGATTGTTTAAACATACTTGTATGACAGAGGCTGAAGCAGCCTAAAACATGCAGAATCCAGTTCCACATACCACTGAAACAAGTTCTACTTTTCATTTCTCTGATGGAAAAAAAGTAATTCCTAGTTTTTTTAAAATGATTAATATCCACCAAATAGAACATACTTATGATTGTTCATAATTAAGGAAGCTGTTTTTGCAAAGATCTATAGCATTCTCCAAAAGGGAAAATGGATTGGGATGATCCTTTCAGGCAACTTCTGTGTGAAAAAGTGAACCTAATAGAAAATTACCTTGTATTCTTGTTGCTTCTGGGCCAAAGCTGTGTCTCAACTTTTATCAGATGAGTGAGATAAGCAATCCATGCTATCCTAACCCTTAGGGAAGAAAACTATCCAAGGAAGCAAGAAGCCAGAGTGACCTCCCATTATACCAAGCAGGAGATCTGAAGGATGGGACAGCAACGTATTACACCTGGGAAAATCAGCAGAATTTCCTTCCTTGAACTCCCTTTGGAGTCACACTGCCAGACTACCAACCAGCTAAACACCACAGCTAAACTCTGCATCATTTGTTTAAAAGGTCTTAGCTAACCAAATGTTGGTATGGTCCACTGAGTCAGTCTCAGCAGAGTACATGGGACCTTCAAAACATTTTCTTCTACAATGCCAGTGACCTGTTTCAATTTTCTTTGTCCTGCTTTAAGAACTAAGCTGAAATGTAGGGCAGTTTTTCCCCCCACTACTGTTTTAAGGTTTTTCATGAATAAGGTTTTAATTTTTCTTCTTTTTAATCTCTTAAGCAGCATTTTATTTTACATTGCTCACAGTGCAAATTATGACCTCCAGTACAGATTAGCTGTGAAACATATAGCTAAGGGAGAGGAAACTCAGAGGGTTTATCTTGTACTTTTCCCTGTGTTTTCCTCCCACACCTGTGGTGATTGATGGAAGATAAGCCCTGTAATTCAGGTTGCCCTGGTCCTGCCCTATCATATTTGTACTTTCCTCCCATCCTGTGAACACTTCCCTCTTTGCACTCCAATTTACTTCAATCTTTTCAATATTAGCCAAAAGAAAGAAAGAAAAAAAGAAAAAGCAAAGAACCCCCCCCCCCAAAGGTCTCATAACTCTATTAAAAATAAAAATGCAAGAACTCCACTGAAACTGAAGGAAGTCTCTCTATTGACCTTAATAGACACTGGATAAAATTTCAAGTGAAAAGAAGCACTGAAGCTGGCTTGAGTTGGGAAAGCAGTGCTCATGTGTCCTCTTACCCATCTGCCTACACATACACAAGAAAGGGGCTGTAGATTTCTCCAGCAAAAAGGGGCTACAAAAATAGAATGAGGGCAATTTTTCATTCCCTGTGTACTCTATATCAAATGTGGAGACTGCCAGAGTTGTTGGGGTTTTTTTTGTTTTTTGTTTATTTTTTGTTTTAAAAACCATGTGCTTTTCTACCCTTCTACTCAGAAAAAGAAACTTAAGACATCTCCCCTCAAAGCACTGGAGTACTAGTCCATTAAATGCAAAAGGAGCACAGGTTTAAAAAAATTTTAATTTGTTTGATCTCCATTTCAAAGCAAATCAAATATTTTCCATTTATTAAAAAAGAACAAGGCAATTGTTTCAGAGATTTAATGCAAAGTTTAACTGGTTGCACTTTACAAAACATGCTTGCCAATTTGATGGCATAAAAGTTCTTTTCTAAAAAAAACCCCACTCCCCAACCCTTTTATTAACCTTTCATGCCAGAAATGTGCATTTTAGCTATGTTCAGTTATGGACAGTACATTAATCCATCCAGCATTAGTAACATACAGACAGAGGTGAGGTAAACTCTACGCTTTCTCATAGTGGCGAACAGCAACCACATCACCAAAGGTGAGAGTCTGCAAGTCCAAGGAAAACAGGTATGTTAGATGCTGGACCATTTTCCATAATTACATAACACATATTAAGAAGTCCATAGTAGGACAAGACATTACGTAATTTATACAAAAACAAGTTGGTCTAGATTATCAGTATTTTAAATGAACAAGAGGCAAAACCTCAATGTTATGGTTCCTATACTAACAATAACTTTCTCCTTGTTACTTTCATACCCAAGAAACACATAATATACATTCTACAAGTCAACTAAAGTGAGATTAGAAGTGATCATTTAATTCTTCTAATTTTGTGCATGTAATTTCTTAAATATAGTGTTAGTGTAATACAGATTTAATGTTCATTTTCTCAAAGCTGATCACATTGCAAAATATGCAATCTAAGATTCAAAGCCTCTGTATCCATATTCTACAAAATTATATTTAGGCATATACTTAAGGAGAATCTCATATTAAAATAAATGCATTCCATGCATGTATGTAGCTAAAACTACCAAATATTTTAGTTACTGCAGTTGTTTGTATAGCTGTTTTCAAAAACAGACATTTTTCCTTGAATGACCTGTCACATTGTGTTGCACTGACTATATGCTTTAAAGTTTTAATTATTTGGAAGCTCAAATAATTAAAACCAAACAGGATTTTAAAAATCTACACAGACCCTCTTTGAAAAATTTGGAAAACTGAGCTATTTTTCTCCAATAGCCAAATTACATAAATTAATATGGCTGAAGAGATTTTATTTTTGAAAGTTACATCTGTATGCCAAAAATAAGCATGAGAAATGTCAATCTGGACATTGGATTTAGCAACTTCAGTGCCATTGTTTCCATGCCATACTCCTGTTCCTGAAAAGTCAGGAGGAAGATGTGAATTTAAAAACAAGAAAGATTATTCTTCACACAAAAGTGCTATTTTAATCATAGTTTTTAAATAAGCTGGGAAGAATAATCCCTTTACTATTAAATGTGAAAATGCTATTACCTCATACAATATTTAAGTTATATTATTCTAGGGAAATACTTACTCTAAGTAATTAAATATTATTTACACATGCATATATAAAACAAGTCTTAAATATAAATTAGCTCTGGTCCAAAATGGATTATTGCCTATATAATGAAGAATGTCATGTATTGTAGCTCACCAGAGCTGTATTTTGTTTTGCTTGAGCATTGACATAAACACTAGAAAGCGCTGATACACCCTGGAAATCAATAACCTGGCCTAGCTAAAGCCATTAGCATTTTTTCATTTGTCAAAACAAAGAAAAACACCTGAAAACTCTCTGCCAGCTTTCCTCAACAATCAGTTTCAAGTTTTGTATAGGTAACACTATCTGTTCAAAAAGCTTGAGATAAATGTAAATGAGGAGTTTTAGCAGTGTATGTAAATGCTCAGGGATTTTTATACTTACCATAACCATTTTGCCATCCTTTATTTCTCTAACAAAGTTTGTCTCTTTGCCATCCCATTTCTGTACATGCACTAGCTTGTCTCCATCCAGGGTCACAACTGACTGAGAGATATCAGAAAACACAAAGACACTCATTTATTTGGAGTATGTGAGATTCCGCTCACATATGAAGCACGCAGTACTCTACTGAATTCTCTTCAATAGATGCATGTGGATCTAGAATCATAAAGTAGTCCTAGCCGTTTTAAAACCAAACCCATGAATTGTCCTTGTTTTAAACAGGAGCTCCACACAATTCTTGTTTCTATCAAAGGATGAAATGAGCTATTCCCCGTGAATTCCAGTCCCACATGAACCATCATTTCAGATGCGCCTAGGGATAACACTTGTTTTAAGCCCCCAAAGATGCAGGGAGAAGGCATTCCTTAATTTCAGTCAGAAAAAGTTACACCAAATGAGCTTTAGACTTAAGTTACTTTGGTACAAAGATAAATGAAGAGCTAACAGAATTCCTCCACACTGGCAGGTACAAAGTGAGCTGGAGACATAATGTATTGCTTCAGACAAGATATCGTGCACAGAGACAAGTAAGACACAGTCTTGTCTTTTTTTTCCTGTCCTTCACAGTGCTACAGCCAGCTGTAGCACAAGTTACATTCTCTTCCTTTGACCCTGCCATGCTGAGAGAGAAGACCTTCGGGGGGGGGGGGGGGGGGGTGAAAGGAAAAGAAAAGGAAAAGAAACAACGGCAGCCTGAAAGTTCACTCACTTTGCAGTTTCTGTCATCTGGGGTAGTTTCATCAAATTCCTCTCCAAGTTTAAAGCTGATTTCTGTATTTTTGAAAGTACTCTGAGTCCTGATCACTACTTTGTCCCCCTCGCTGCTGATAATCACAGTGGGTTTGGTCACATTCCCCACCTGCCGAGTAGCGAACCCCACTCCTAAACCATCAAGGGAAAACAGAAATCTGTCAGACATTGCTTTCTTTACATTTTTGCCATGCATTGAGGTACAGAAGCTTAGTCCCCTGCTCCACACCTTTAAGCTATCACACCAAAAAGCTACTTTCTGCTTCACTTTTCTCCTTATACCTAAACTATCCATCATGTACTCCCTCCACACAGATGTAGCTCTGCATCTTCCATTACCTCCATGTGCTGTTTACTCAAGAGCAGCGCATGCCAAAACACTGCCCCTGAATCGCTGACAGCCCTTTCTGCTTCTGCAGATGAAACTCCTCATCATTCCAGCGTAATGGGTTTTGGTTTAGTTCACCTGCAGGCAGCACTTGCCCTTATTTCACACGCTCTCTCTCAGTCTGCGGCACCTTTCGGGGCTCCCCCACGCAGGGTAACGCACACGACCGCGCTGCAGCCCCCGCCCCGTGCGAGGGACCGACACCAGGTTCACTCTGCTCCGGAGGAAAGCAATGACAGAGCCCAGCAGTTGCGGGCAAAGCCACCCACACCTTCCCCTTCCCAGCTGCAGCCCGCGCCGGGCGGCGCATGCAGCCTCTCCCTCGGCTCTGCTCCGCAAATTGCTCATATACGTGTGTGTGTATGTGCGTTGGTGTGTATTTTTTTTCAGTGCGCTGCAGAAGTCCAAATGCGCGGTCTCCTAAAAATCTCGCCGCCGCACACCGCCACCGTGGCAGCCGGCGGCGTTACCTACCCAGCGCCTTCATGTACTCATCGAAATTTTGGCTGTCCACCAGCTTCCACGTCGCACAGAAAGCCTCGACCATCGCGGCCGCGGACGCAGATACCGGACGAGCACCACTGCAGCCGCGCTGCCGCTCAGCCCCAGATATAGGCGGGGGCGGGGGGCAGCCGCGGCCCGCCCCGGGGCCGGGCCGGGGGCGGTGGGGCCGGCGCCTACCCGCCCCGCCGGGGGAGGGCGCTCCGCCAGCCCCCCACCCCACCCGCAGGGACCCCGGGGCCTGTGGGGGGCCTTGGCAAGCGCCGGCGGGCCCGGAGAAAGGATGCACAAAAGGACATTGAGCCCCGCTTCCGAGCGGCTGACAGCCCCAAAGAAAGGGGTCTGGCGAGGCGAAGCCCACGTCCCTGCCCCGCGGCGAGGGACTGCTTAGAAACAGCCGAGCGTGAAAGAGGAGCATGACGCTCACAGCTCTGCGGCCAAAGGGCTCCCTCCTTCCCGCCCGGAGGAAAAGCGGAAAAGGGAGAGTGCTGCATTCACGTACGGCGCGGTATTACTTGCGCCAGATCGCCTTAGCTGGGACACCCCTCGGACCCACGTTATCCCTAATAAGGTGACCACTAACAAAAACGAGACACAGACAACAAACACGAAATACTCTACTGAATAACAATACAGGATAACGCCACTACAGCAAAACACCTTCTCCTTCTTTAGAGGCTTTCCCATTAAGATTTTTGAAATCCAGTTTGGTACTGGATAAGAAGCAATCACATCCCCCCACCATCATATGGCATTTATCCCAACGCTGTCTGAATTTGCTGTTTGCTACTGCTGACTGCAAATTACCTCTTGCCTTCAAAAGTGACAACATTTGGAAACTTTTAGAAAAGATAAAGAAAGAATAGAGCATAAAGCTATTTCAGCTATAAGATTTTTTTTTCTGCCAGAGGGGGAACGTTTTTGTTCTTCAAGTTGTTCTTTGAAATTTATTCAAGGCGCTAGGTAGTGACCTTGTCTCTTGAGTGTTTTTCAGAAAGTAGCCTGGCGCTGTGGGACAAGCCTTGATGTCAGTTTTTCCAGACCTAAGGCTTGGATAGATTCCAGAAGCATGAATCTAGCTCTGTAGCTCTCACAACAAAACGCAGGAACTAAGTAAAAGGGATTTTCTGTAACACAGGAACAAACCTCAGCAATTTTCTACCTGGTCTAGCTATAAAGGAAGCATAAATAGTTGCGCATATTGTGCATAATTGCATTAAAAAATTCTTAATATTTTTAATTGGGTTTTGACTGTCATTTGCATTTCCTTCAGGCCCTTTTAGTACGACATACTCTCTGAGTGTAGGGCAATGAATGCTTCTGGTTGATTTTTATTTTAAAAATACCCTTTGATTTTTCCTCAGAAAGACCTAACCCCTCTCTCTTGCCAGGGATATAATTCTAATTCTTTTTAACACATCACACAGTTTTGGTTGGTCTTGGTAACCTAACTAGGGATATGGACTAGTGCATCTATTTCTCTTTAACCTCAGCTCCCATCCACCTACTTTGAAATGCAGACAGACACGAAAAGTGTCGATGGTCATCGATGCCCTCCTGCAGCTGCTCAGTTTATGTCTGGCCTGCTTTTCTGATCTGTATTTCTGAGACACTCTTTGACTAGTGCTCAGAAACCCAGGGACAGTAAGAAGGTCACTTGAAATAACAGACCCCCAATAGTTTTCCATAAGGCTGGAAGGAAACAAGTCCCTTTTTGTCCCAGTAAATAAATGCTGTGTCTCCAAAATATGCATAGAATACCAGCCTTACTGGTACATCTCATACTGATGTCCACAAATCTCTGTAGTCAGCCAGAGCCTCAATAAGAAATGAGGCGTGTACTTCGTCATTGGCATTGTCATGGTATGTGCACATGGAGCTGACGTTGTGCACAGACACCATCAATGACTCCAGTTCAGTCCGGGAACTGCATTATCTCAACACAGCTACATTCTCAGGAAGTTAGCAATGTTCACCACCAGTAGGCAAACCACTGCAGTCATGGCCTCACAGAGCTTCATCACTGTCGCTCAGGCAGTTGATGTGTGGGTACATGCAAACTGACCTAGTCACTCATCTACTTCATCCGATATGCACCATAATCAAATCCTTCCTAAATGGTTTTACCAATATCTTCCTGAACTGACAGTGTCTCATGGCCCAGTACTGACAGGATGGAGTTAATCTACTGTTTATGTAGATATTATCTGCAGATACCCTGGAGCCTCTGTTGATCCTCCTGGTGCAGATCTTCATGTGTGCGCATAGTCCTGGTAGAGCTTTTTCCTCTCTACTCGTTGGGTCATGTTGCTCAGTACCAGCCTCATGGACTTTGTGTGGTATAAAACTCCTGAATTAACTTCACTGCTGGTAGCTGGACTCCTTAAGGACACATCTGTCTTACACCTTCTATATAGTACTGCAACCCGGCTTTGGGAGGTAGCCACTTCAGGATTTTTCATCATTTAAGCATTCACACTTACACTTATGGCTCAGTTCTACCCGGATTTCTGAACCTACTTAGCTAACAGAAGCACACAGTCTTAAGCAAAACATATTCCATAACGCTTCACACCATGCTTTGGATGTAAAACAGAGTGTGCTGAAATGTCCATGTTCCTTCTGTTGCTTAGATAGATTGTCCAAGTCATCACACCAGGTTTTATGATGGTGAGATCCCAGCTTTCTGTGTTAGTGATGAATTGGAAGCAGGATAAATCAGCACTAGGAAATGTTCCATTACTGACACCTTTTTGGGGTGACAAGCCACAACCAAAAATGGCTTCCATTGCATCTCATGGCCCATATTTGCTTTTGTGTCCTTATGTAAGAGCTGTGTTAATGTCAACAGCTAGTACAGGTCATCTTTTTGAGCTATGTAAATGCTCTGCTGGCTGGAACAGGGATAGCAGTGTGAAATACACTGACCTGATGAGAATTTTAGTTTGTGGCTCAAAGATGAGCTTGACGTTTCTTTTACACTGTCAGCAGAGTTTGAAGGTTTTAACAGACTGTGTACCAACAAGCAGAAAAGTCTGTGTGATGAAAGATGTCATTGGAGATTCCTCTCTGGGCAACCTGGGACTCATTCTCATTACACGAAACTCTTTACACCACTTCAGCAGCATAACTCATCACATTTGAGGTCTCTGTAAGGACCTGCTTGAAAGATGTAAATGAGCAGGTCAGCGCTGTGGCAAGACAGCACAGTGTAATAGATAATTCTTGCTTCCAAAGGCCATCCAGGGTGAATGGGGGACTGCTCTAACCTTCTGCCTTCAAATACAAAACACAAAGTTGCTTTTAGTTACCTTTTCCCACCCATTATATTCCTGCTTCACATGCCTTCCTGCATTCAGAGAATGAGGCTCTCTGCCTCAGGCTAGCTTCGTTTCCTCCTTTTACATGTCCGTCTTTGAAAAAATAATGCACTTGTTGAGAAAGAACTGGGCAGCACAAAATGGCTGCTAGGCTCATGTCATAGAAAAGATTGACCAAGAAACTCTCATGTGTATTCCTCGAAATCGGTGTTGGGAACTGTTGAGAATCTAATCAGTATGGCCAGTCACTAAGGGCTTAATAGATTGGTTATGGAAATGCAGTGAAATTGGTGCAGCTAATGTTTGAAGTCAGATTTATCTTTCTGCTGTGTACCTCTGTAGATCCAATACAGGAGTAGCACTCTTGCTACAGCAATTCAATTAAACCCATTCTTTCACCATGCCGGTAATATAATAGCAAGAAATAAAATATCATTCTATAGAGTTTGATCACTAGCTAAGTGGATACTATGTTATAAGACTTTCATATAATTTAGTGATAACTCCATTATTCAAATGCTTCTGTTGTTTAAATAAAACTAACTCAATTTTTCTTGTTTAACATCTGTTACTGATTAACAATGCCCATCATTATAGGACTAAATGAGGAATCCTGGGACAAAGAAATATGTTTCAAGCCAGATTAAAATATAGTGCATTCAAGAGAATGGCACACATTTTGTTTGTCTCTCCTTCTGTCTTTGTCAAGATACCATTTCAGACTTCTTTCTGCTATGCAGGATTTCAGACAAACCTCAATCATAATTGGACTTTTCAAAAAATACAGAGTATGCTTCTTTAAGTGTAATTGATAAGGTAAGGGTAATTGATAGCTGTAGTGAGATATCAACATAGGATGCTAATGGGGATTAGGAGCACAGTTTCACTGTTACTTCAGCAACCATCACTGATGCAAAACCAAAGATGGATCAATAAAAACCCTAAATTGTACAAATATCTGGAACTGCAGAGCATCCTGTACCCATGTATGCAACAAACAGAAGAGACACCAAAGCCGAACTGCCTGATATCACTCAAAAGCATTTTAGGTATTAAATCCCACTGAAAGCTTGAAAGTGATTCAGGCTCCTGAATCACTTAGGCACACTGGGAATTTTACCCATGCAATTTTCGAAAATCTGATCTCTTAATATTCTCACTGAATATTGAAACATATAACATATATTACTTTCGAATTAAGCAACCTGAAAGTAATGTGTAGCTGAAAACAGAAGAGATTTCTTCCATTCATGGACAACAAACTAGGGTATTCTCTGCACATTTTAACCTGTTTTGAATTCCTGCTGTAAATCTCAGTGCATCTCTGATCTCAGTGTAACACAGAAATGGCCAGATTTTAGTTGCTATTGTGTCAGATGGGATGATGTTACTTTAGGGCTGAGTGTGATGTGATTTCATGGTGCTGCAGAAAAATCTAATGTCAAAAAAGGGCAGTAGAATGTCCTCAACTAAAATTACTTCAAGTGTCCTCCAGTTATCTAAGACATTTGCCAATCCCACTAATAAAGATAAACTATTTCAGTGTTCTTGGTGAGTCATAGAAAATAACTAGGTTGAGTCTATTGATGTGCTGCTCTTTAGAAATCCCAGCTTAAGCAAAGGTGATAAATGTCTCAGGGAGAAGGCACTTGTGTGGCTGCACAAGTGGTATAGAATTGCCCTACGTACAAAGCAGCGGTGCAAATGAAGTTTTGTGATGCATAAATGCCATGGGAAGGGCTTTGCTGGAACTGAGGACCCTATGGCTGGCAAGGTAATGCAGGCAGGAGCAGAGGAGGCACATTTACACCAGATGCCTTTTAAGAGCAAGGCATACCTTAGGCAAAGCTTAGGAGCCTGTTCAGCAGACTTCCTGCCTGCTGTAGAAGTTCAGCTAAAATAATGCCAGGACTGGCTAACATCAGAGCATTAGCTAAGATTTAATTCTGGTGTCTCTTGATAACTGGTGAAAACAAAGCGGTCTGTGAGTGTGCACTTCATTCTTGCAGACTCTCCCTTAGGTTACAAATTGGTGTGATGTGAGATTAGGAGAGTCCTGACTACCCACAGATACCTCATTATGAACTATCAGACATTTATTGTGATTGGTTAAGCCGGTAGGACAGCTGGACTACAATGGTTTAAAGAAGGAAGCAAATACTACTAAATATCTCCAGGGTCTTCTCCGCTTCTTAAAGTATTTTGGCAGTTGTTATTTATCATCTATTATTACTATAGCTACCCTTTAAAGGACTCCAAAGTCTGAGGCTCTTCTTAAAGAATTAGGCTGCACTGAAGCCAGCTACTTTCCTGGCTCGGAGCTCTACTTATTGAAGATGCAGTTGTTTTAACCTTGTACCATTAGTCTTTTAGTTATTTTAATGTTTGCCTTTATTTTCTTTTGTGCTTAAGAGAAAAACTATTACAAAAATCCAAAATGTAACAAAAGTGTCTAATATTAAGTATCACTTACAGTACCTGTCCAGTTATTGTAAAATCAATAAAAGACAACAGCTTTCCAGACTCTTACAATTTCAGCATGGCCAAATATAAAGTCACACTGAGGAAGAAAAAAACAGTCTTCTAAATAATCAACCAGCTATTTTCTGGTCACTAATAACTGAGGGAAACTTGGAAAGCATATAAATAAGCTGAACACATTAAGTTAAAACAATCCTTATGTGCATAGACAGAAGAATAAATAGCACATAGGTTTAAGATGTCTTGCATTTGACTTGTTGCAAGTGATTCTGGAAGACTTCTGTAGATTTGGTGTTCAGAGCAGCCCAATTAGAGTATTAGTAGACTGTACTACAGTACTATGGACTACTACTCTGTAGTAAGGCCCAAGGATTCTATGTTACAACAAAGATAGAGAATGATTTTTATCATCATCAATCCAAACTTGCACAGTATTAAAGACACAGGTGATTTATAAGTGTCCTATTCTCCTTCTATAGCCTTAGAATATGCTATGGAGGCAGTCTAACACTTTCTAAGTGACACTATTTGACATTCAGTATAAGCACTCTCAAGCTAAATTCTCACAGTATAACAAAAGACAATTCTGTAGTCTGTGGGGCTGGATTTAAGAAACTTTTGGAATAACTCAATGTACTTATGTTCTGTTTGTCCACAGTGAAGCTTCTCATTTGCTGTGATACTCTGCAATCACACCCAGCATCAGCTGAGATTTAGATAAAAAGTAAAACAACTTTTATTTGACTGAATTACAAATTTAAGTAAATAACTAAATAAGATTTGGAAAACAGATACAACACAATAATAGGCCTCATTAACAACCTGCATTTGGATAAATTCCCAGAGTTCCCCTCCACTCCATCCAGCTAAGGACTGACATGACAGTCACAGCTTACTAAAGCCCAAACTGCTTCCTCAGATGACGCTCGAACCGTGTTCATCTGGGATTGTCTCCTCTGAATGGGAATCTCTCACCTGGTGTAAGCCCATTCCCACAAACTCCTAAACTCACAGGGGGTCCCAGGGAGTGCTCATGCGCCTCTGACACATTTCCGCATTCCACAGCCTTGATTAGTGATTTAATTAGGTTATCGATTTCTGGGCCTACTGTTAATGGAAAGACTTCTCACACAGATTAGGAAGAGGTGCTTCTGAAATGTTACCTCATGCTGGGTGATCTAGTATTACGCACCTAGCTTGTCAGTTCATTCACAGAGTGCAACCATAATCACAACCCTGCTTTGCACAGTGGTTTGTGAAAAAGTGTTGAGTCACTTCTGAGTCTTCATGAGTCTAAATACATAAATGCTCTGGAACACATAATTGTAGAGCAACTTACAACACTGTTGGGTTAATATAGTTCATTACCAGCTTTAAATAGAAAAGAGTAACAAGACAAGCCTGGGGACAACTTCAGTCACCCCTGCTGTTTGGAGACAATCACTGAGAAAGAGAAATAAGAGCGGACTCTTCAGTCCAGACACAAAGATATGAAAACTCTAATCACTGGAAGTTAAGCTGAGAGAAATTTATATTAAAAATGATGTGTGTATTAGCTGTGAGGAGACTTAACCACTAGAACAACTTTCAAAGTGCCTTAATAGATTCCTTGTCCCTGCAAATTGTAAAATACACTAACAGCCACAGCTATTAGACATGATGCAGGAAGTAATTCAGAGAAGTTCTATATCCTGTATTATGCAAGAAATCACATGAGATGGTCACAATGGGCAAGTCTAAACTAGGAAAACTGAAAATACATCCAACTTCCTGAATGTAGATTCATATTTTTGTTGATAAATCCAGACTCCACTCTGGCAAAAGATGCAGATATGTATGGAAAATAAAATAGGTATGTAGTCCCTGTCTGGACAACCACTGGATTCATATCCTGGACTGCACTGTAGCAAATGCCAGTGGGGAAGTATAGATGCATCCACTATTCCTTTAATTCCATCCATCTATGTTTCAAAAGATTTTCCCCTCAGTGTGGTTGTGGTTAGCATAACCCGGAGCCTCTATGTATCACAAGCTCCTTAACTAATTTCATAGTAGTTAAACAGGGCCTCTAATAGCGTCTTCCCCCAGAGCCTTTGAAACATTGTTGAACAGGAGATCTTTGCTGCAGCAGAGGTCAGCAGTAGCTGAGCATGTAGGAGGCTGACTTCCTTACATTAAGACTGGCTCAGCTCTTATGGTAAAAGCAGGGATATGCAGAGGAAGCACGTGACACAACTTTCACTCCTTTAACCCCTTCTCACTGTCCTTCATCTTCCCCACCCTCACACTCCTCCTTAAATATCAGCATTTTATTTTATCCTTTATAAATATACCTAGGAATTTGCACTCAAAACAGTCCACATTAGAAAGAAAAAGAAGTTGCAAAGTCAAGAGTTCAAAGGCTATCTGAAAGAACAGGCCTGGAAGAAACTTATTTCAGCATCTTACATTGCAACACCAGCTTTAATTGCCTGGTCACATGCTATTTTTTCTGGAGAAGTTTTTGCTCTCTCAGTGCTTAAGACACAGTGTATTCAAGGACTGGCTCGGGGCTCCTTAGTGAGTCTGGGTGATATGTAAGATCTCTACCTGGTGCTTACTGCGAAAAGTAGTGGTGATCTCACTGTTAAGATCTTATGGTTGTTGTACGCAGTTGCACGCCATCCTGTTCATTTGTTTCTGTGCCCCTTTCTGTGTAATGCCGACTTGCCCTTCTGCTGCCTGATTTCATTGAATATGGAGGCAATTAAAGAGATTAGTTTCTTACATTAGACATTGAAAGCACTAACCTATGCTGGGCATAGTAGGCATAGGTGAGCAAAGGAAGGGGACAGCACTGAAGAAAGGAATTGAATAGACTGATGACTATGGATAAAAGTCTTATTTAGCTGACAAGTTACAGTCTGTGTCACAGATATGTCTTAGGTATTTAGAGGCCCACCTGCCCCTCACTGTCTATCACAGCCAGGCAGGAGGCCTGCAGGCGCGGGGTGCTGGCCTAGCGCAGCCACGGGGCCGGTGAAGGTGGGCAGGGGGGCAGCCCACTGCAAACCTTCATCTGCCCGTCACGGCTCTATTTCAAAAAAGCAGGAAAATATTTCTGATTCAAAAAGCGTTCAGATGATGGTGTCTCCTTTTAACAGAAAGGGTGGGCACGTGGAGGACTAAATCTCATCCCTTGGGGCGAGGTGCGCCACGAGCGTGACCGCCACGGCGGGCGCGCGGCGCCCTCTGCCGACACCAGCAAACGCGGCTCCTTCGTCTCGGCGAGAGCCGGGCTACCGGGGCGTTTTTGCCCTGGTTTCCTCGCGGCAGCGCCGCGTTTCAGTTCATACCAAAGGGAGCCCAAAGTTATCATTCCTGAGGAGCTGCCAGGCCGCGGTGGGGGAGAGGAGGGGGCGGCGAGAGGAAGCGGGGAGGGCCCGGCCGCTGGCCTCGCGCGGGCTCGGGCGCCATCTTGTGCCAGCCGGCCGCTCCCTCACGGGTGGGAGGGAGCTGCCTCGGGCCCGGCGGCCCGGCGTGCACGGTTGGGCGCTGCTGCGAAGCCTCTCAGGCGACAGATGTTCTCGTCGTCTGGGAATACTGTATGTTTTGCAAGAAAACTATTTCAGGAGTACTTCTGGGAGTTAAAAGCAGATTATGTGCTCTTCTTCCTCCCCCCCCCCGCAGAGATATCCAGTTACAAATGTGCCTGGAGTGCTGAAGATACCCAGAAAAAACAAAAACAACCCCCAAAAAACTAAAATATAGGAATATTTAAAACCATTCTCTAACAGACTTAGATTTGCTTTTCTGTATATTGTATGATAAAACACTGGCCTTAAAGGGTCAGCTGCTGCAGCGTGGCTTCTCAGGTGCAACTGGTACAGATCGCCTAAATCATTAAATTCTGTCCCCTGAAATTGCAGGTAATTGCTGAGTATGTGTTTAATCCAGAGAAAAAAAAACATAGTACACATACCTTGTATCACCACCCAGAAAACATAAGACTTGCATTGAAAGCCATAGATCTGCAGTTTTGCGGTGCTGCAGGATGAGCGCAGAAGAGATTGAGAGCATTGCCTAGGTGTCTTCAGTCGCTCCCTGATCGTTTTGGGATACGCGCTGGTCCCCACCGGACAGAAGAGGGAAAGCAAACAAAAGTAAAATCTCACAAGTAGTGCTAATTGTTTTGCAAAGTAGAACATCTTCAACTGGGGAAGGTGAAACTGTTTTCCTTGAAAAATGCAAAAACACTCATATATCATAGTATTGACATCCTAATCCAAATCACAGAGCAGGGATTTAAACCTGGGCAGGCTGCAAGCCAGACTTAAGACATCTGGTCTAGAAGAGAGTTTACAAGTTAAGACTGCTTTTGGGCTGCTCATCCTTTAGTGCCTAAGCTCAGTATCTTTCCTTTGCACATACAGTTCAAGTGAGTTTTTTCACAGAGATCTGGGCTTTTGAATTGGAACTGTCATACACTCTTGCTGACTATGCAAGAAAATAATTTAGTCAATGTACAGAAGGAGAAAGCGTGGGAAAGAGTGCTGTGTAGCTAATAAGAATACTGTGTAGCTGGGAAGTTTTAGCTGGGATTGTTTTCTCAAGTGTACATAAACCACTGGAGCTTTGTGCCATTTGCGATCACCTAACTTTCTGAACATACAGAGCCACTGAGGTGCTGACTCCACCACCTGGCTGATGCCATGTTTGGACTCTTAGCAAAAGCCTTAAAGCGAGGGTCTCAGATGAGCTGGAGACAGTCTTTCTCTAGCTAGGTCAGCTGTCACCCTTTTTGCTTTTTGCTCTCAGGCATTTCAGTTATGTTAAACAGCTGGCTCCCTCTATGCTTTTGAATGAGCTTGCCAACAGGCTGAGGATCCCACTAGATGGCAGGACAGTTAAGCCCTTGCTATTTCTACCCAGGCTATTTTTGGGCAAGTAACCCCAGCCCTGCTGGCCTGTGCGAGCTCCAGAGCACTGTGTGGACTCAGAGGAACCCACCTGCTCCACAGTGGGTCTGGGGTTCATGCTCCCCAAGCACAGCAAACATGGCCTGTGCCAAACTGATGGAGAAATCTGTGCAGAATTTTCTGACACTTCTTTTTATTCCTTTTCATGGGTTTTATCACACATAGAGCAGCAGCTGATACAACACAGCAATCCTAGCTAATTTGCTAAATCTTGCAATACTCTTCTTTCTGGGTGTGATACATGAAGGATATTTGGAATACACAATTGTAAAGTATGATTTAAACATCTTCTAGCCACAGTTGTGTTGTTTCTAACTAATGCACTGTGGTTATTACTTCGATTATCATCATATCTATTAGATGTGTCATAACTGTATGACTTCTCAATATATAGGAGTGGTGAAGAAGGATATATCATTCCCTGTCTCTGATGTCAGACAGTAGGTTATCATGACACAGCCGTGAATATTCTGGGGCAAAAACTGAAAATAATGAAACCATCAGATAGTAGTTTCATATATAATTCTTACATAGCAGTGACCAAATATTATTTAAATAAATGATCTCTATACAAACTATGGACCCCAGATGCTGAAATGGATGGTACATCTGTATATGGTACATGACCTGTCATTTATTAGCATACATTTATTACTAGCATCTGTGAAGTTAGTATAACGGTACCAATTTCTTTTAAAGTATGTTTCAAGATTTACTGGACTGTATGGTAAACATGAAGAACTTTCTGTCCACATAACCTTTTTTTCTGCTAGGCCCAATTTGGAAACATATTACGTATGTAAAAGGTGTGATTAATGACATTATTGCTCTGTTAGGACTTACAGGTGAAAGCTCCAAAAGAGTGGCCAGTATGGGTCAGACCATAGGTCCATATCTGCAAATATCATGTCTTACACAATACAAACATATGTGATGTTTCCAGAGTAATCTCCTTGCCTTCCAACATTTGTGCCCAGGGGCCTCCTGAGCTGGACCAGTTTTCTGTATATTTAGTAACACCCAAATTAAAAATAAATTTAGATACAACTCACACTATACTTAGTGTGAAATAAACTTTGTCTTCAATGGCATTTGCATCTGGCCCATAGATAGCAGTAATATCAATGATTTGGGTATCTCTTTTAAAATACACCACCATGCAAACTGCAAATGCTTTGCCACCCATTTCATCCAACACCTCTTTTTTAAGCTCAGCTTATGCAATTTTATACCAATATGATAGCATACAGCACAGATGGAGATAGTTATTTGAGGAATCATGATAAATAAGCTTCATTTTAAAAATTAATTTAATTACTCATCTTAATCTTTCTGAATTTGGACATGCTAATAATCAGTCCCTCACCCCAAAATCTAATTGCTCCTGTATTGCCTTTCAGAAAATAAACTGAACTTTCTTGATTTTTAACAACAAAAGACTTGCCTTAGCATGTTTACCTATCTATTATATGGATCTTCTGATGAAGGGCTGACCCAAAGAAAATTATCTTCTTAATGACATCAGAAGAAGTTTGAGGACAGTTTTCTGTATGTTCAAATTATTTTGTATGCACAAGGAAGTTACAGAGCTTTTCTTCCTGCTCTTCTTTTTGATATGCAGAGTGGCTGAGAAAGAATAAATTGCTTCACTAAGTTCTAAAATTTGAAGACAGCAAAGTTACCTGTTTTATTGGTACTAAAATAATTTTTTTTTTGCTCTACAGATGGCCAGAATAGTGTCATATGCTGATGAAAAAGATGCCACACTTGCTGGAATGGAAATTGGGATTAATGCATTATAATACCAGATTAGCCATAATGGGTGTTTGCTGCTGTAATTTATCAAGGTAATTAAGTATGTACCCAGTTTTAGACCCTGAGAAGACCTATCGACTTCAGCGAGACTAGTCTGCATTTCAAGTTAAGCATGTTTTTAAATATTCTGCTGATTCAGGGCCATAACTTTTGTTACTATGTGAATTAAGAGAATACACTATCATTAATTCTCTGTTACATGATCTAATGGGAGTCTGGTATATCCTGGATAATGGTAAAAACTGGATAAACTTGCTCAGTGGGAGACATGTACAGAAGAACGGAACTGGCTGTTTACAGGCTCAGCCAAAGTTCTGCAGGACTTGTTATCTATCTTCATCATATAACAAGAAAATAAACCAGAGCTGTCCCAAACTTTCACTGTGCTTAAACCAGTAACCCTGCCAAACCCCAGACTACTGGAGAGCATGGCATAGAGACCCCCAAACAGTTCTAAAGGAGCTAGCTAACTCCTGTCTGGCTGAGCCAAGAACAAGCCAGAACTAATAAATTCTTCTGGACCAAAGTTTATGCTGTGTAATGTCTTTCACACCAGCCAGTGTTTGTAGTTCTGGGTATACTGGCCAGAAATACACAGCTGACTCATAACTGGGAAGGCTCAATTCCTAGCCTTATGGTTAGGCTGAAATCCTAGCCATAAGCAGCTATTTATCTTCTGTATCTGAACCACAAAAGAACACTGTCATGCAGCCTCAGCTAATAATCTCTGCTAGATACAAACTGTCCATGCATATGGCAAAAAAAGGAGTATTTCTGCATCTGTAATTTGGTTATTCTGCAACCAAATAATACATGGGCAAATGAGAACTGACTGAAGCAATCATTTGCAATCCCAACATATAGATCAAATATGTTCATCCTGCTTTGAATTGAGTTGCATTTAAAACCTTCCTGTTTGTTTTTACTTCCTATGCGGCTTTCCCAATTTTCTCTTAAAATTCTTTCTGTGCAATTTTTTTCTCAAAGACACATTCATACTGCTCAAGTACAAAGTAAGTACGAATTTTGAAGAGTGTTGAGCACTCTGATTAAGGTTCTAAGCTCTAAGTCTGTGAACAGTTGACTCCATATATGTACAGCTGTGGAATTATTTTTATACACAGTTAAGTACATGAATAATTTGCTAAATCCAACTGGTTCACATGATTAGGATTTTAATAAAAAACAACTTCAAAGCATTTTAGGCTAGTCAAAATACTTGTTTAAACACCAATTCCTGTGACCCAAATTTCAGTGTCAATAGATTGTAAGAGAAGATTCTAAATATATCCAGTGCTGCAACTGTGAGAAAGAGGAGATTTCAATATAGGCCATGACCCAGAAGAGCACTTTAGCATATGTGCCACTTACAGCATATAAGGAATTCCGTTTCAGTAATATTCAACCACTATGTTTCCATGGGATTGTATTAACTGCTTAAATTTGAACAAGTTTACGTACCAAGGTGCAATAAAGGACTGACAATGGGACTGGAACCCACAACAAGAGTGTGTAGCACAGATACACTGAATCCCTCTCCACTGTGGTTTTCAACTCTGGTCCTGCTGTGTCAGTCAGTTCAGTCTCTCAGTCCTCCTAAGCCACCTGTTTTGTTCCAGTGAGGTAGGCTATTTGACCTTTTTAAACTTGAAAGTGACTCTGGGATGTTGCACTTGTTGAATAATGAAGATAAGAGGTGGGAATTGATGGTCTGTTCAGTTGGATGAAATCTATCCTTTACTGAACAGTCCACAAAAGACAGCCCATGAGTAAATGCATAGTATTAATGGTAGCTGTGCAGAGAGGCCTCTTACAAGCTCTCTGCCAGCTGTAAATACACAAGTTCTTTATAGATGGACTATAGGTAGGTTATGGAATGTACCTATCAGAGATGCTTCCTCCATCTGGCTACGATCCAGTGGAGAGACTGGATGGTCAAATGAAAGGACCCCACTGTCAATGTTGGTTAGGTTTCAGGAAGCTGCTGCCTCAGACTGCAGTAAAGGTGCAGGTCTGTACATGAATCTTAGGTCTCCTGCAACAAAGGGATGAATGTTGAGTATTTTCAGCAGCATGACCTCCATAACAAATCAAGGCCTTTAGTAGAGGTAAAAACTCTTTGTGTAAAAACATTTTTGTAAAAATCACAATGATTGAAACATCTTCATCATCAGCAAACAATAAACCAAAAACCAGGTGAAATATGAACTATGGGGTTTTGAGTCTTTTCTTGTCATAAAGGAGAGACACCAAAGATTCAACAGAAGGCAGAAAAGAAGATAGCTATTTATTTTCCACAGTGAGATTAAACAGTTTTAATCACTTACAAATATGGCTATTTTATTTTAGATATACATGAACAGCTACAATATTAAGCTTGAGAACAGAAATGACAGAAGCAGCAAGACTGCTGGGAGAACGGAGATAGTCTGCCATAATTGAATAAATGCAAGAAAGTTTAAAAACATACACTGGTGGATTAAGTAGTAATACAAAACCTTTTGGAATTAGAAGGAAGAGAGAAAAAAAAACTTTTTTTTTCTATTTCTGTCCCCTATCTATATGCCCCTAAAGAGAAAAAAAATCTCAGGAAATAAATTACAGATAGATGTCTTTAACCTAATACATACTTAATATCATCTTAAGGTTAAGAGTGAATATACATATGTGTTAGAGAGAAAGAAGTTATTTTGGAAAATTAAGAAATATAAATTTTATTTTGAAGCAGTCATTACTTGGTACATCTGCTAACTATACTCTTTGAAACTGCCAAAGAAGATTGGTTAGGATGAATACTACAACTATTAAAAAACCCAAAACAACAGATATGTTCTTTAGTTCTCATCTCATTTAGATTTGTAGAACATTGTTTTTGATGGACTACTGTAGAAAAAAAACATTCGTTCTGTGTTAATGTTATCTAGGTACAAGTGTGCTGCAAAATGTCTACGGTTGCTACCACACTTCAGAACTGATGACACAGGGAAACTCTAGAAAGTCTGTTGATGAGTTTCATTAATCCAGCAGTCCTTAGGTGTTAGGAATTACTGCTTTTTCCTCCTGAGTCTTGACTTTCCAGCGAGGCTTTGGCTGATGATACTTCTCCACCCTCTGCTCCTTCATCTAAAAAAGAGAGAATAAAATATATATAGCACACACATTCTCACAGGATTTTAATTGCAGCCAAATATTTGGGTTTACTGATCACTGCTGTTTGAATTGGCTCTTTATTACCTTTCTGATAGGAGCTTTAGAAGGATTAAACCAAAAGATAAAGAACTTGCACGGGCATCTTCCAAAAGCAATTTAATATTGGTGCTGATTTGCCTGCTCCTTGCACATACTAATCAATGTGCATTTGATTATAAGAATCAGATTGGAGATAACTTTTTATTATTATTATTTTTTCTGGGTCATTTCCAAAGTCACATTTCTCTGAGCATTGCTTCGTTTCAGGTAGATAACATTACAGCATGTGAAGATGCCAGTTATTATCTGACTGGCCTTCTTTGTCATGAAATGTCTAGGAGAATTCACCTTGCCTTCACAAGTTGAGGGGGCATTTTGTTCTTCTGATTTGGAAGTTCACTCTTCCATAGGTTGGACTGGAATGTTTACCAGAGTAGTAAGTGAAAGCACCCCGGCATGAGTGGTCCTCAGCTGAACAGAGTTCCACTCTGTCACTTTTGATACTGAAGTTCTCCCACTGAGAACTAATTTTGCCTGGTTTTCCTTACAAAGCATAATCGCTTTCACACTATCTTCAAGTCCCACATGGCATTACCAATGCTATCAAAACAGTCTGTATACCCAAGTATGACAGTCTGTGGCTTTTGGTGGCAAGGAGGGGTTTGCTCAGTGTACCCAGTTGTGCTGTCTTCTAGGTCTTACCCACCTTAATATTCATACTCTAAGGAGTACATTGTCAACAATTTTCCCTGGAGACTTGCCATAAAATACCATGGACAGACAAAAGAGTTATGTATGTCTCTACATACTACAGCAAATATATACCACTGCACACAATTCATCAGATAAAACTCAGCAATAATAGCTTTATGTTGCAAGCCTCCACAGAGGTTTGGAGCCTTCAGCATCCTTTGAAACTGGTGGAAATTAAGAGCTGAGTTATTTGACAGCCTTCAAAGTTAGGCAGAACTGCTCTTTTGGGGAAAGGGAGATAAAGCAATCTTCTCTATTAACTGGTTCTGTGTGGGGTTGCATGTCCAATATAAGTGGAGCCTTGCAGACAGGATAGAGGAAAACATAGTTTGTTAGAGGAAATGTAATCCCACACTTGATAGTACATACGGGTGCAACAGGTGCCAAGCTGCTGAGTGTATCAAGGTTTAGAAAGTTATAGTCGTTTAGAAAAAATCAGGCAACGAAAGGATTTACTGGCAGAACAGCCCCCTATAGTGGATTACCAAATGTGGGACACCAGTATAACCTCTTTGCTGCCAAACGCCTCTGTAATCTTCAGATCACCAGTGATACCAAAAAATGGTTCAGTGTGGCTCCACTATTGCATCCCACAGGATCACATTTGGAAAGTCTCAGGCCTTCAAAACTTAGGCATCAGCAGAGGCAGACAGGACACAGACGATCTTAATTTTGGATTTAGGCTCTGAGATAAATAGCTGGTGCCAGAATCTCTCCTGTACCTCACAATGAGAACATTAATTTGGTGTGACTTTTATAGTACACAGCAATTTATATCACACAGCTAAGATCTGTGTATATTCATAAAGAATATATGCAAAGTCTCTTTTATGCCAGACAAAAGATATTAGCACATCCTGTCCCTAGCCTTTCAATAGTACAGTGACATCTCAGCAAGAAAGGAAATGTATGATCCGATGAGCATTAGATAAGTCTGAACCAAGATGGAGAGAGTACTCCACATTATTTCCCAACAACCTTAACTAAATCTTTGAGAGTAGAAAAAAAATAAGGCATGCTTTATACGTTTATTTACGTTTCATTCTGCCTCCACTTTTCTCATTTATCCAACCTCCGACCTCTTTGGTCTGAGCCGGAAACAACTTTCTTTTCTTTTCTTTTTTTTTTTTTTTTTTTTTTTTAAAAACTTACCGTTACATCCATGAACAGGCAAAACAATTGCCTGTTAAAACCACAAATATTTCACAAACTGTTTCCCAGTCACAGTATTTGAATCTCCAAACTTTCTTTCCATTTTGTGGAATCTTGGTTGCTGTCTCACTGAAAGTTTAACTTACAGCAAAGTGGGACTATGATACCCATTTGATACTTGTGGAATACCCCATTCCCAACCGAAAAAGCACCTGAGCAGTGCCCAATAGTCTCAGTGGACTGACCTGTATCCTGTATTCACTTCCTATTATCACTACTGCGAATTGCTGATAACAGAAAGTGCTCCTTCCAGACATGCTCTGGTACAGCTATATGCCAGCGACAAAAGCAAAGGATAATTCCATGCTCTTAGTTGTTCTTCAAATCCAATGCTGCTCCTTGTATTTGTAAAAAAAAACATCAGTACATTTTGCTAAAACTGTTGTAGCTGTGTTTTATTTCTTCTTCATAATGCATTGAATGGGCACCAGGAGAGGAGGGTTATTCTGTCTGAAAGGCTAAGTACATATTTTATGTTGTGCTGTAACATTTCTTTTAACAAGACTTTCACTCTTTCATGTTTATTTTTATCTAGGGGGAAAAAAGATTGAAGACAGAAATTTTCCATGCATTAAAAACTATATTCTTTTCAACTAAACTTTCCAGAGGCAAAAATGAAACAAACATGAAGAACTTATCAATAGCTGTTTTATCTATTGTGCTTTGTTTAACATAGTTATGTGTGTCTCCCTCAAGGTTCACTGCTTTAAACAATACAAAGGTTAGTTATATGTAATACAGCAATGAATATTTCAGTGGGTTAGAGTGGTTAATTTAAGAGCTTTACTTCCACAGTCCTTGACACTAATAAAAATCTCAACTCCAGTCTACCTCCCCTTTTGGGAAGGGAAACAGTTCTCTCCTGCTGGAATCTGACCTTTGGTCACTGTGTACAAACTGTGCCAGGTGAAACAGCTATTTGGAAACATAATATTTGAAAATGAAAACATTAAATGTAAGCGATTCTCTATAATTTGGAATGGATTTTCAGTGCTCCAGTCACATGCAAAAGAATGAGCAAATCTGTAGGAATATACTTTTCAAGTTCCTAGGGAGAATCTCTCCTCAAAGCCAAGATGTTTGAACTAGGCTTCACTGCCTCTGGACTCACAGGGCTGAGCACTATCTTGCATGGACTCTGATACAACACCTGCTGTCCTTCCCACCTGTTCTCCCAGATTCCCACAGTCACCCTTACTACTGCTCTGCAGCCCCATACCTGAGCATATCTGGCCATCCATGTGGTCTTTCTTTGTATCTCCATCTCCCTCTCTCCTTCCTAAATCTTTGCCCTTTCCCTTGCAACAATATTGCCTCCCTCCAGCACCCATTCTGATTCTTATTTTCCTCTCTTTCTTAGGTTCAAGCCAGCAGGTGGTGAGTCAGTCCCTTCTCACTCCTCCTGGAAGTGCTATTTCTGCCTGCCCTCTTCCAGTAGCCAGCAGCCCTTTGATACGCCTGTGATGGCTTCGGGTTACAGAATCCCAGAGACATGAATATAAATGAAATGATGAAAGCAAGAAAGAACAACTTGTAATCTGAGTAACATGTAATCCTTCCCAACATTTATGGTGCTTTAGGAAGCTGTACTCAACGTCCTGTAATTGCTTCAAGTAACCGATCTGTAGCAGACCCACATATGAACAGGATATGCACCTTTGCAGCCTGGGAATCCCTCCTATAAACTACTTCCAGTTCGGATTCCCGGATCATCCATTCTGCCTCCCCCTGTGTTGCCCTCACATCATCACTGCTGTCAGAAGTGGGAAGACCAGTGGCAGTGCTATTTATCAGAGCAACAACAGTGACAGCACAAGAAGAAAAAGTTATTTCCAAATCAGAACCTAAAGTGGGGGTAACACATATGAAGGGTCAGCCTGTAATTCTCATTTCATAGGCATTAAAGACCAGATTTTCTTTTGATCCAGTTTGTTTGAGCAGTGGACAGAGTCATATCTAAAAATGCCCCTGAAAGTAAAAACTCAATGTAAAGCTAGTGTAGATTGGACCTAGGTTAATCACCACAACACTTTATCAAACTAACGGAAAGACCAGGGTATGGTGAAATAGGACACTGCTCTCAGCTGCCAATGTTGGAAGCCTAATAGCAGGTGTAAATCAGTGCAGCCCCTAGGCTACTCTTAATTTACATGTCTGGATTAGGATGACAGCTGTAATCAGATGAACAACATAGCTTGCTGTCTTGTGCTAAGTAATCTTAGTGCAGAAGAAGACTCTAATTCATAGTTAGAATGATGGTTTAACAAGCTGCCCAGCAGTGTAACACTGCTGTCTCCTGTTCAGTGGAACTGGAATTCAGTTCCCAATACCATTTCTCCAGCCTACTCGACAGTGAATCTGAGGGTGGATATGGCAGACTTAGTCTGGGATAAAACTAACCTGTCTCATTAGGATGTATAAGTGATAGCTGCTTTGGAATGTTGAATTCAATCTAAATGAAAAAAAGAAATACTGTCAACAAAACTCCTCAGTTGTATAAGTCTTAAGGAGAAAACAAAGGATGACTGCATAAAAACATTTGGTTCGTGAATGTGCAGGCATTACCTTCTGAAACAGAGAGCTCGGCCAGTTTGTGTGGCAGGTCTGAAGTCCCAGCACCAGCAGGAGAGCCCAGAATATCTGGTAAGGCATTCCGGCGGCCTGCCCTTCCTGATGCTGCAAAATCTGTGACCACAGGCTCCACATCAGTCATTGCTGACTTCTTTCCTCATAGCAACATCTGCATATAGAACAAACATAGAAAGAAAACAGCTGTAGCCTGGCATAAAACATGACGTGCTTCAAGAGAGATGCTAATCACCTGCTCCACAATACAGCAGCCATGGGTCTTTAGTGGGTCTTTTATTAGTAAATGTCACATACTGCAATACTGGGTGCTAAAGCTTCGTCTCGGCTCTGGAAAAAGGAAAAAAGAATCTCTCTGCATTTCGTTATGTTTCCATCTGCACACCAGCACAAACACTGACTAGCACAATGAACTGCTCTCTACCTACAAGAAACCTGTAAATAGAGTCAGCCACAGACCTTTCTACCAGCCACTTGCATGTCTTTTTTTGACCTGATCCTTCCACTCTCATTTTAAGTGCTTGTGCTAGATAATCACTTGGATGGGAACTGAAACTCTATCTTACCATATTGTCTCTGAGAAGCAACACATTTTCTTTATTATGAATCTTGTTTAGGCTGAAACAAAATCCTTCCACAGTAGAGTAAATTATGCAAAAAGGACTTCTCAGATAACTAAAAATAAAAATCTCTATAACATTTCTTTATCCTGAAAATTACAGATCATTTTCTTTCCTCTGCTCTTACAGAAATAACTTGTTGGCTTAGTTTAACCTCATCTTGTGCATATGACTTTTTTCTAATAAATAATTTAATCCTGGAAATAACAGAACCAACAGTGCTCTATTCACTCAATGCCTGTTTCAAAGCCCATTGAATTGAATGGTAAAACTCCTGCAGATTAAAATGGGCTTTCAATCAGGCATAGATGTGTTTGCAGTATCACACCCCAGGGCACCAGCTGAAGTGAGAACACCTGGAGCAGGAGGAGGTAGTACTTAGCTACATGAAGCTACATGGATACTCTGTAAAAACTGCAATTAGTGACTGTATTATTAAGAATCACAAAAGACTGTCATAGAAGAATTATACATAATAATTTCTGGTAGTTAACAGAGTCATTTCTAATAATTAGACACAAATTATTTACTTCCCATGCATAAGTGTGGTTCTCTGTGCAAGGTGGGAACCGAAGTTCTCCCTCTTTGTGTAAAAGTGGTCAGTACTTTATGCAGGAAGTGACACAGACAGGGTTGGAGACTTATCTGATAGACTATCAGCTTTTGATTGACAAGTGGCCATACTTAGATATGTTAGGGAAAGTCTCAATCATTTTAGTTTTCTTCATTTATGAAACAAAGTGTCATACAATCATCTTTATAAAATTCTTCGAAGGCACAGAAATATTAGTGCTCTCATTTCATGGACAGAAAAACTGAGGCAGCTGTTGCGATGTGCAGGAAGGGTGAGGCAGAGCTTTGACTACTGATGCTGACCTCAGGTTTCCACCAAAAAGAACATTCTTCTTTTCTCCCTCAAAGTTACTTCCCACTGTCTCATTCCAGCTACAAAAATAAATATTCTTAAATCTTCTTTGTATCTCTAAATGCACTGTAATAAAATAAATGAATCCCTCTTGCCAAGAAACGAAAGCATGAATAAATCTGCAAGTCTGAAGGACGACTTGAACATATAAATAAAACACTTTCTTTAACTGAAGTCAGTAACTGAAAGTTCTCACCTGGAGATTCAGCAGACAGTTCCGATCCTACATGAAAACAGTCAGGTCAAGTCAAAACGAACCTTTTCCGTAAGTAGTAGAACTGTAAAAACTGTAAATGGACATTCCAGAAAACACTTCTGAGAAAATATACAAGCTATTAGTATTGAAATTCTGGTTTTGACATAACATTCTATTATGTATTCATTAAAATGGGTGAGGTCAACAGTTGACAGGAAATAGCAAAAATAAGGAGAATTAATCAAAATTTACAGACCCTGTCTCATGGCTTTTTGTGGGTGTTTGTGTTTATTGTAGGTGTTCGAAGTATAGTTCCCCACATGCACACAAGAGCAAGTAAAAAGACTGTAAATTATATTGAACAGAATAGAAAATACCCAGGGTCTCCCTTTGCTTAGTAAAGCTGTTAACATTTGTTCCCAGTGACAAAATACCAGTGCTGTTGCAGTTCCTGCACTTTTGGGTTCAGCAATTCAGTGGGACAGTACTGTTTTGAGTTGACTCTTAGTCATGTAAAAGTCTACAGCAAACTGACCTTAGTATCACAACCCACAAAAGACTTTCTCAAACCTGTCTTGTGGACTTGGGTTTTTTTTCCCCTCTTTGCTCTTTAGCATGGATGTCTTGGTCCTCAAAGGGTTACTTTTCAATGTAGAAAATCTGTCCTACAACTCATGCCACATTAAACTACCTTCTTTTGTAGTACAGTTTTATCTCACTGACCTTGTGCACTTATTTCAAATCCCACCCTTTTGTCTTTAGCCCATGTCTTTCTCCCCGATGTAATCTCCCTTCATTGCATAATATTAGGCAACTTTGGAAGACGATGAAGGATACAGTCTGATGTGCTTTCATGTACTTGAATTTTGATTTATACATTTGATTAAAAAATTGTGCAGAGACAAATCTTGGAACATTTGTCAGACAGGAAATCAGCCTATCATTATCCATCAATCCGGTAGCCACAAGTCAAATGTACTATAAAAATAATAAAAGTACACCATCCTTTATATAAGTAGTAGTTATCATTACATTTTCACCTTTGTCTTTTCAGTACTACATTTATGGTATTTGAGGCTGAGGAGAGGACTGAGTTCAAAAGTTAAGTGCTACACGCTGAGCTAGCACACTTCTAATTTTTAAGGGAGAGGATATAGGATGTTCTCTATGAATATTTGAAAGAAGAGAGCCTATCCCAGCAGGCTTAGAATTGGCATTATAAATCAAAACTTAAGTCCATTTTGACACTAGCCCCCCCCCAACATATAACAGTCCATATTCAGAATAACTCATTACTGTACTATATATAAAGCACATTTATTTCTTTAATGTTGTAAGGAATTTGTTCAATGTCATTCCAGTGCTCTCTTTCAATAGTATTTTCTAAGGCCTCCATCCAGGTAAGGATGTAGAGCTCCTCCACTCTTCACCTGTTTTCTAGCTTTATTATTATTTTTTTTTTAATATTTCAATCAGGAAATAGCTATCTGTTTGAGGCTGGCATCTTCTTACATGTTTTATGTCTAGCATTTTTCATGCTTTCTTACAGCCTAAGTAATAATCACAGTGTGCATAGCATCTGTTTTCCCAATTCCACTCCTCCTCCTGCTGGCAACATGTCCCTCAGCTTCACTGAACTGATTTTGCCTAAGTCTTATCCTAGTTAAAGATGGTTACATCTTGCCAATGCCAGCATGTAGTTGCCTCTCTTGACTTCCCAAATTATTGTTGTCATTTTCCTTCCTCAGCACTGCTCACCAGACTGGTGATGGTACATAGTTCTAAAAGAACAGTGACAGATTTCCTGAACAGACGATTCCCTGCTTCCCTGTCTCCTTTTTCTGTAGCTAAAAAACATGCAGCCCAAAGACAAGCAAGGAGAGGACTGGGTAAGAAATGGGGCTGAGCAGGGAAGCAGGCTGTTTGCAGAGGGTCAAGCAGTAGGAAGACAGATGGACTTCCCAGAAAAGTTCTCCTACTAAAACAAGAGACTAAAGACTTTGACTGGTGTGATAAATTGTAAATGGTATCCCAAATAGTACTCCATGGATACTCCATGGGACCAGACTACTTCTGTACCCCATTACTGGGCCTTGACATGGTGCTAAGTGGTATTGGGGAGTACTAAGTACTAACTAATCTTTTCATACAACCACCTGAAAATGCTGTTGGACCAAGGATTGCACAATAGACCATTTTGCTGTATGAGGGGGAAGAAAACAGTCAGTTTGTGCAAACTGACTATAATCAAAAATAAAAATTTATTAGTGTATCTATGTGACATTTAAAGAAGTGTCCTCAGACAAAACAACTGCATGTAAACTACCATTTTTTAAGCAAATTTGTTACTCTTTGTATCTTCTTTTGTCAACAGCATAGCCACCTTGCCAGCCTCTTGGGGGAAAATGAGTCATAGAGCTGATAAGAATTTATTTAAAGTAAATGACAAAGGAAAGAACAAATAAGTCTCTGGAAACTAACATGATGGTTCTGTTGAGGAGCAAGAAAAAAGTGCTTCACAGTTCTCAGCTGTAACTGGTGCCACAATCCACACTAAATGTCAGTGCTGTCTCTCCCTTACCCAATCTGTTAGGAAATAGATAAATCACCACCATACATATTTGTGAAAGCTATTTTTTTCTTCTGATCTTTTTACTGTCTTATACAGAGACAAAATACTTCTGCTGTTCTGCTTGAAAGGACAAACTTTTCCTCAGGAAATGTCAAGAGGTTCCCAACACTGGTATTGCTGCCAGTCCATGCAGAAGACTGAAAAACCAAACACATTACTCCTTGCCACTCAAGACACTTCTGTCCTTTCAAAATAGTTTCACTTAGGTCTTATAAATAGTCTCTGTCTGCACTATAAAAGACAAAGTTACACTTTTCAAACACAGTTCCTTTTGAAGGCCCATTAGTAAGAACAAACTGGAAATCATGAACACCTCTCACAAACATCTGAAAAACAGAATAGTAAAATAAGATTGCCCAGAGCCAGACTGATTGATTTTGTGTCTTGATGGTCTGTTACTGTATTGTCAACTTCATTTAAGCATCTTACTTTATTCAAAAAGAACTTTTTTTTTTCATTTGTAAGCAGTAACAGTGCTCTTCAAGACCTTTTTCCCCAAAAACCTTCAGGTTCAAAAGAGTTTCCAAGTAAAGACATCAACTTACTGAATGAGATGCTTCCCACAGTGCAACTGCGATAAAAACCACATCTCCTTGCAGTTCCCCTGTCTTCACATCCTCTTACGCTGTAGCTACCTCCTGACAGTTTTGCTTCCTTTTCCTAAAGATGCCACTTAGAATTATAACATTCTCATTATATGGGCTAATCCTTATGTTTTCTTCTGAAGCAGTACTGGTCCACTTAAAAGGGAAAAAGCCACACACATTCATGCTTTTTAAGGAATGTATTCCAGAGATTACTATAATGACTAACAGTAAGCTGGGCACTTGCACAGCAATTTTTGTGAGAAAATCACTGTTACGTGGTTTTACACATGAATAAAATTTATAACATACTCATAAGCCTAGTGCTGGGAATCACACAGAAATATAAGCAAGTGGTCTTTACCACATCTATAATCAAATACAGGAGTCTTGACACTGTTCAGCACTTAGTACAAGGGACCACACATTTCATAATAATTGCCAAGCATAAGCAATATAGCTAACAAAAGTTAAAAGAGAAGCACTCAGGAAAAAGACTGAATTCTTTAGCTTTAATTTTCTAATTCATTACTAAAGTTGAACAAGAGATCCTTCTACTTTTTCATGTCAGAAAGATCATTTGGCTTTCCAACACCTCTGGAGATGGCCTCTCCACTGTAAGTTCTCTCAGCAATTCATGAGTTGTTTTCCCATACAGCGAAACTAATTATATCCTTTCTCAGTGAATCTACAATGCAGAACCATGTCTGAGTCCTTCTACACCTTCTGTCTCAGTCTGGGATGTTACAGCATATACAACATGTGATGCTCTTGGGATGATGTTTGAAGGTTTGGTATGTTGTATGACAGGTTTTCATTTATGTTTCTTCCCAGTGTATGCAACTAGTCAGACATCTATATTCTTACTTGGTTCTTCTGCTCTGGATACATGACCCACTTTACCTTTCGCATCACAGGCAATATCCTTAGGTGCAAAACCAACTTTGATATACAATTTTCAGTACTTCTTATCACTTAGTCCCAAATTGGTCAACTTGGGATACCATGACTACATCATTCCTCTATTCCCTGCCTTGGAGATCTCAGAAGCATTGACTCTAGTCCAAGATCTTGATCATGTTGTCCAGGTGCTCAATAGTTTGGAGTACACAATCTGAAAGTCTGGCAAAGCTGTAGGATAAAACTAGGAAGGGACAATTTTGTGCAATAGAATTTCTAGATAAATCTTGTCTGTGCATTCTTTAAGAGTGGTCCAAGATTGAAAATAAATTTTGTTAAATATTAATGACCATCACAAACACCACCATCTTTTGCTTCAAATGCAAGATATATATTTTTTTAAACTTTCTTCTTTACACAATGTCTAGAAAACACGTGTGCACTTCTATGTGTATCACAGGCCGAAGGACTGGTGTAAACCAGAATGCCACACTAATATTACAAGGTATGTATGGTGTAAAACCACTTTCTGTATAGATGAAACAGGATGGAACAGTGACATACCATTCGATTCTTTTTCCTTCCTTACACTAGTACTTCCAAATTTTCTGGCTGGATTTTCCGATTACTTCCATAAAAACACTGCTACACTCACGGGAAAGAGAAGAGAAAAAAAACTGCATAACTTATTAGTCATGCTGCTTTTATACTTCTGTAGACACAGAGATACTATGCAGAGGTTTATTCATATAGGTTCAACCTATATAGAATAAAACAAGTTTACTGTGAGCTGTGTTTGACAGTGAGTACATAAGTGGTCTGATTCACATAAGAAAATATTATAAAACTAATAATAGCACCAAGTAATGGTAGAGATTTCCCATTGTGAAAGAGAAGAAGGAAGAGAAAGGAAAAGGTCATGATATGGACAACTGAATCAGAAGTTATCTGCAGCAAGTAATAAATGAAGTGACACGAGCTGAAGGCAGTCAATACCGGGCAAGAAAGCAAGTTGCATTGCAGCATCTCAGGCTGACCAAGAGCAGTGACAGCCATAAGCTTTAGTCAACTCCGCAGGAAACACATTGCAGCACCATGAAAAGTCTGATGCATCAATTGTGCTGGAAAGAAATCAAACACATCCCATACTATGGAATAAGACTTGAAGCTCAATGGAAAAAAAGAACAAACCAAATTCCTCTTCCTATATGTTGGCCACTCATCCTCACACAGTTTTCATTTCCTGTTGTAAAGTGTGTAAGTATCTGCTGTTCCCACATATATGCAGTACGCTTTAAGTTCAGCCACAGAGCCCCACTCTTCCAAGTCATGTATGAAAATTTATGTCCAGCCTGATAACCGACAAAAACTTGCCCATCTGCAGGAACATGCTTGAGGAGTAATTTAGGAATTATTTAGACATCCTTTTTAACTGGCTGATTTACCAGAGGCTCTGGTTACTATAATATTGCAGTTAAGTTGCGTTGATGGATTTTGTACTGCCAAAGGGACACAAGGAAGCAATTATTCTTATTGCACTACTTAGTTTTGTTACTATAGTAATATATGCACCACACCTTTACTTCGTTCTCTCCCATTTCTTTGTTCCTCTCTGTGTTGTGAATTCTTTGAGCAAGAATCAAAAGACTTTCTCTCTTCTTTGATACATGTTGCCCCAGAATCCCAGGAACATTTCCTGAAACACAGATAAATAAATAGCTATGCAGTCTGGTGTATGCTTATGTCAGTACTGTATTCTTAGACTCTGAGAGTAGTTTGGATCTCTGCTTGCTCTTTCTGTGGAAAAAAAGTACTCAAAACAGGGAGAGGCTGAGATAGCAAACAGCTTGTCACTTGTTTTAGTCCACTCACATAATGCACTCTAGTAAGGCACTTAGTGCAGTGCAATATGAAAGGCAACTGAGAGAAGATCCATTTATAATTCAGCACATATAGCTAAGAATAGGACAATCCTATGCACATAATGAACACACATATGCACCCGAATTCTCTTAATGGAGAAGGCCCTACCCTTATTGAGATGACTGAGGAACACTTCCACCAAACCTAGAGTGAATCAGAGCACATCAGTAGAGACAGGGAAGTCCCTAGGAGCCAAGATCTGCCTGGGAATTCCTAGAGAAGAGCAGGAGTCACCAAGAGCACCTGGCAGGAACATGTGGACATGAAGAACTGCAAGGGAGCATAAGTGTCATGGAGGAGGAAGAGGCATGGGGGGCCCGTAACCCTGCTGGCAGGCAGAGAAAAAAGGAAAGATTAACTGAAGGTCTAGCTCCCTCACAATACAATACAAGGATTTTTTTTCTTTTTTTGGAGGGAGATAAATTATTTTGTGAGCATGACAAGTCTTGTTAAATTGAACACAGCCTTTGTGCCACAGAGCAGACTGACTCTTACAGACTCCTCAGAGGAACAAGCAGGTGCAATACAAGCTCCTGCGCAGATATGCCTCGCATTTGCCCTGCCAGCAGCTCCCTTCCAGGGAGCAAAGTCCTGGTCTACTTCATAACCAGGCTTCCAGCAGGCCTCCCAGAGGCGGAGGGAGGTTTGACGAAAGGGCTGTCTCACCATTAAAAAACTCACAGGCTCAGCAGCAACTCATGCAGTGCTACTCTCCAACTAGTCATTAGGTGATAAAAGTCTGGCAGTGAGCAGGAGTCATGTGTGAATGGCACCAGGCCCCTTGCTAAGTCCCTAAGCCTTCAAAACATTTGAGCATTTAATTAAGAAACAAGGAAAAGCTCTCAGAAACACTTTATTGTTCTAGTTAAGCAAATGAAAGCTGACTTTTGATTTTATTATCTTTGTCATGGCCAGATAATATTCCATAATTATATTTTTAAGATATTAATTATGTCTTATTTGTATGATTCTTCCTCCTGTATTTTTAGCTGTATTTTTAGCTTTTTGAAAAACAACAACAAAAATACAAAGAACTGATTTAATTGGTTTATGAGCACTTAAAAAATTACATAAAGTGAAATTTAGCTCTTTGTTTTGTGGTGAAACTCAGGGGAATTCCTTTTAGCAGATTCATATTGGCTTAAATGAAGTTTAACACACAGTGGTGAATGTACAGTGTGCTAGAATCAACCTCAGATTGTCCTGAATCACTCCTGGAGAGCAGTGCTTCCTGTATGCAGACTTTTTGCCTGTACAGGTTCAATTGCACCTTAGTGATATGGAATACTGGTGTTTAGCCAGTTTTGCAATCACATCCATTTAGTGCTTCTTCGCCTTAAGACAGGGGAGAATACTCTCTTGTTATGCTGTTTCATGTCTGCTGAACCCTTCAGAAGAGCTGAAGTGTAACCAGATCCATACACCAATTCTTCCAAGTTGGAGCAAAACTTTGTATTTACATTTTTCATTTCTGCATTCTGGCTTCATAGTGCCAAACACACAAAAAGAGAAGTCACTATCTGTAGACCCGGAATTACTCACATCAACCTGTTCTAAGGGGGAAAAAAAAAAAAACAAACCCCACAATTGAAGTGAAATTTAGTAATTCATTACTAATTACTCATACAGGTCTGAATACAGCACTTAAAGCCAAGTCAAATAAATCCTCAGCTCTCACTGAGCAATCAAAGTACATGGCTAATTTTATTTTCTTTAGGACAGCAAGCTGCAGCAAAGCCTGCTTGTCATTGTCATAAGAGAGTTTCTAAATCTAACACTCTTCAGGTCTGTATTATTTGACTAGCTTCCATAACAACCAGCTTGAAAGGCAAAGCTGTTGACAACTTTGAGTAATTGAATAATGCTTACTGTTGTTGCTAGTGCCTATTCCACCCTATTCATACAGGGCAAATACCAGCCTGGTAGGTGCTAGGAGATCCTGCTGCCATTCCCCCAACACTTCACTCAAACTCTCCTCTATTTATATATTTCCCATGGTTTCAGCCAACTCAAGATCTTTGCTTTTGTCATGAAGCTCTCCATAATTATTATCCCCCATAATTATTTATTCCATGTCTTGCTTCAGTTGCTTCTACTATCCCAAAAATGATCTGAGTTTCCTGAACTATTCTTCTACCTCATCCACAAATGTTTCTGGAAATCCAAAACAAAATACTTTGTTGGGCATTATTCAGTGGATGAGATGTTGTAAAGCAAACTGTGTTTGCTCAACTCAATAAATGTTTAGTTAGTTAATAAAGTATTATTTTATTAGCTCAAGGGTAGTAAAAGGTCTTTGACTTTGCAAATATAAGTGAGCTATTGTGGGATAATTCTATAAAGCTATATCAACCTGGAGCAGAGTTGGTTTATTCAAGTTTCTCTTTTTTTTTTCCAATTACATTTTTCTAACTAATAGAAGATATTTTCTCTCTCTAAAACCTTTATCTTGACCATGTCTTTAGGCTCACAGGTGCTGGAAAGTTCTACAAAATCATTTCGGCTCAGTTTGCTCTCAGGGGAAGATGAGCTGGGATTTTCGTAGTGATTTTCACAGCAATCTGACTTCTAAGTGAGGCCCAACACAAAACAGCCATTTGGCACGTGAATTCTAATATAATCTAAACGGAACTAACTCTGGACTGCAAATCACTGTGGTGCACTGAAACATCCCTTTATGAGTTACTTAAGTTTCCTGCCAATGTGCTTGACATCTCAGTGACTTCAACATTCACAAAAACAAAAAATAAGGAGGACATAAGGCTACATTTTGGGAATTTATGTTCTACTACTTTTCTGCATTGTGTTCTAAAATTATATTTTACTTCTGGATCCCTCAGCCCCATCCCCTTCCTCTGCTTTGTATGTTGCATATGTATATTATTTATGTTTTAGCACATATTTGTTTCATATACAAAATTTCTTCAATATCAAATTAATCACTTTTCATTTTGTTTTCCTACATTCATCATGTTTATTCTAATACAATTCCACTCAGCTCATATTCCCTGCAGCGTACCTGTTCAATCTTGGTAGTAGTCCTGTTCACTGATTTTAATGAAATTACAGATAGAAAAATCTGCCTCATCCTATGGTGACTCACCCAAGAAAATAGACTGAGATTTTAGAAATGTGCCTTCCTTAAGCCTTATAATTTAAGTTGAATAATGACCTTGATTCACAAGGCTTCTCAATTATATCTGCAGAATACTTTAAATTACAAATAAGAAAATTAATTCAATCAATTGCAATTCACGAAAACATATCCTGATCGGATAAGTTTAGATTTTGATCCTGCAGTTATGCACGTACTTAACTTATCTAGATGAGCAAACTGAATGGGCTTCACTCTCATGAGTGAATGCTATGCACACGTTTAAAGATTACATGCAAATCCCATTTGAACCAAGGTAAAACTGAAAGGCTTGCTCCTTCTGTTCAGATTTGATAATAAAGAAAGGAGACAGAACTAGAAATGTGGTCTTTAGTGTTCACTTAGTGTTCACTCTTTAGTGATCACTGAGTCAGATCTGTCCCACTCAGATCTGGAGATGAGAATTGCCTCCAGTGGATCAGACGCCTGCCAGTACAGTTCCTTGGTTATTTGCCTGCACCAGTAAGTAAATGACTGAATTTTAATGGCGAGATCTCAGAGTATTTATGCTTATGTGCAGACACAAAAGATCAGAATGAGGCAAGTCTCAGATTTACTTATCTGCCAGAAAATTTAAAGGCTGGGGGAAAAACTTACCTAAATTTTTCACACAATAGAGAATATGGGAGCACAAATATTTAGAGCACCCCATTTAGAGCACCAATTTTCTGGGAATGAGCCTGATATACCCTGCTCTACTGAATACCACTGATGAAACAGAATTTCAAATAAATGAAGAAAATACCCTTGAACCCACAATCTCTTGAGGACTAGTGATAGAAACAATTATGCTATATGATTAGCAATGCTACACACTAAGAAATTCTTCCTTGTAACCTGTTTTGGACGAATTTCACCCTTTAGGTAAAGAGTTTAACTGGAGTATTCTACTTGCTCCTGCCTTCCTATTTTTAGATGACTCCATTTGTTTCCTCTGTGTCTTTCCTGGATCGATATAATTGATCAGAGTGATTTATAAACCTCCCTGACTTTCATACCATCTCAGAGTGGTTCTTTTTTTTTCCCCAAGAGAATAGACCTAATAGGCAAAAATATCAGTTCTAAGCCTAAACAACGCAGTGGAATTACACCTGGGATTTATTTAGTTTAATTTCTTTAACCTTTCAGTATACTTCCATTCTATGAAAGTATGAATCATCTCTATTACCTTCCAGTGTTCTTACTCTAGAATATTAAACAGCCTTCTGATCTTAGAGCTTCAGTTATAGAATATTTTGGTAAAATAGATGTATTTCAGTCAAAATTCTAGTAAAATATACTTAAGAAATGATTTTATGGTCCCCCTGTGCTTATTAGGCAAGTGAGGAAAATAACTGTCTCAAAAAAGCAAACTGTAAAAAGCACATCCCTACCTCCCAATATTATGTCCTGTTGTCCAAGCACAGCCACATACAAACCAGTCATTTCCAAGCCATGTACTGGGCTGGCAGTCAGATAATGTCCACGTGGTTGAATTAATGTATTTGTAATTAATTCAACTAAAAATTAGTTCTAATTCATGTAGATTACTTTCAAAAAGCCTTTTCCACTTGGGTAAGTGATCCTTCAAGAAACATGCCCTGCTATCAAAACATCTGAGTAAGTGTTCTAAATAAGAACCAAGACAATATATATTTATATATCCCAAATGATGATAAGACTGTGAAAATGACCAGTGCAGATAGGACCATTTAAAAGATGAAAGGGAGGAAAGAAAAAAAAGTTTGCTTTTTACAAATGTTTTGATTCAAGTACAACAAAATCTTTTAAGCTATTTTTAAGCTGGAATGCAACCAAGCATAGTACTTCTGTTTAACTCTCTTAATCTACATAGGCCATTGAAGCCTAAGAAAAGGTGGAGGGATAGAAAACAGAATATAAGAAACATAAGAAAGCAATCAAGTCTCATGTTATGTCACTGATAATAAGACTAATATCCTATCCTACAAACAACATAAGTTGGTAGGCACTTATGTACCTGGTTTAAAAGTTTAACAATACGCTTTCTATTTCATCATCTTTATTATTTTTAACAGTTTTGTCTGCTATATTCTGAGTTAGAGATGGGTTTAACTTTGGCGTACCAGACTCAGCAATTCTTTTACAAGGAGCAGCAGAAGGAACAAGCAAGCTATTTCCTAAAGCGTTAAAAGGCTGGGAAACCCCAGCTCTTGCTCGGCTTTATCACAGACAGGTTCCTCTGCATTCTCATTTTGCACTTAGGCCAAGATGGTCAAACACTGGCAGCCACAGAGGCTGTGCAGGAGAGTGGGAATCCTCCCAAATCAGTTCCTCCCTCACTTACCCTGAGGGATGCAGTGTCAGCCCTGTGTCCCCTCTTCCTACTGCCCTGTGCCAAATGCCTTCTCTCCTCTTTGCCTCTTCCACCCCAACCTGCTGGACCACAGCAACCGCCTACCCTATCCCTGTGGAGGCAGTTCCCCTGGGGAGCACCACACATGAATCCCCCCCTTGGAAAGATGAGAGAACAAACACTGCAACCCAGAGAAAGGGAGCTAATAACAAGCATTGGATGTGGCATTTAACTTATTAGCTGAAGGCACTCCAGTGCTGAGGAATGAAGCTCCTGCAAGAGCCAATTTAGGGTTGGTTAAAGATTATTTTTCAAAGCCTTTTGTAACTTCAATAGTTACCCATAAGATTTTATGTTAAATTAGAAATACTACCATTGCAAGCTATTCTTAAGATCTGCAACCTCCACAGTCTTTGGCCAGCATGTATACCCGTGTTAAAATGTGTGAGTTCAGGAACTGCTGAATGCTCAGAAACAATTTTTTTCCATCTGCAAAGCTAATGACTTCCTCTAAAATTTCTATGAGCTCTGAACATTTCCGTTTTTAGCTTTGTCGCATAATCATATTACAGGCTGACACCCAGCAATGTAAATTAATCTCTCTCCTTTTTTTTCATGCAAATCCCTCAGAAGTGGATTTTTTCCCCATTTTGTCATATAAAAGACAGACAGGGAGAAGAGGAGGAAAATAGATAGGCATTATCAGTGAGTGAATCTTTCTGTAAACTAATATTTCTGCTTTTAGACAGACTGAAACCAACATAAAGGCAGTTTTGGAGAACATATTCTACAAAGATGTATCTTTCCCAGAAACACACAGACCAAATTGCATTATTTAATGGAAATTCCATGGGAATTTTTGTTGCAGAAGTATTGAGCTGAGCTTTTCAAAACAAAACCCTGGAAATTACCCTAATTTAAACTTATAGATCTATGGGGATTCTGTTAATAGTGTTACAGTACTCAGAAATTTCACTCATTTTATATACTGGCATTTACTTCTGCACTAAGACCTGTATCTTTGAAAGGTCAAAAATAAGAATGATGCTTGCCATGCTTTCCTACTGAAAGTCTGCCTTTAGAGAGATATATTCCTCTTGTTTTTCTCTTCTAACCTCCACTCAGTATTGGGGCTGAGCAGATCCCCCTGCACTTCATCTTTGGAGTCTCCCATTGATCTAGGTGGGAGAGTAGTAGATGCTGTGATTTCAAGGTATTGGGATTTTTTTGTGCAGATGACCATTTTTTCTCAAAGAACTCCTGATTATAGTAGCCATGGGAAACATTTTTCTCTGATCTTTTTTGCTACATTTTTATGGCTCAGTTTAAAAATAAGCAATTGAAAGGTTTGCTTTATTCCTATCTTACATTTTTCTCAAAAATGCAGAAATAATTCTGAATTTTCTTAGTTACAGACAAAAAGACACAACCTTTCACCAGAGAGACCTGTATGCTACATTCATTTTGAAACTATGGGTCACATTCTTTTCCCTATAATATCAAAGAAGCCAATATAGATTTGTTCAACAAAACACAAATTCGGGAAAAAGCTGACAGAAAAGAAATCTCTGCAAATATCCCTTCACAAGAGCCCAGCTCATTTATACTGATAAAAACTAAAGAGCAAGGTTCATGCCTGCCTTAGGAACTGTAGCACTCATCCCTAAACTGAAAAGACTCCCTCAAATTTGTGAGGACTGGTGAAGACACAAGCAGCTATTTACGTTCAGTTCAGAGCTACTGGTGACCAGTGCTCTGTCACAGACTCTTTCTGGTCACACAGAGCTCCAGAAACCGCTCTGTGGTACAGGGAGCTTTACAAGGCAGATGTGACAATCTGCATTTGAAGGTCCACATAAACAATGGCTCTCCCCTGTTTTGCCTGATGAATCACGCTTCCTCTCCGATGAAGGAAGAGATCAGCCCGCAGAAAAACTGCACCCATTTCTGCACAGACAGGGGAGATGCAAGTCTTCTGGTGCAGAGAAGTCCATAAAGAACAAACTGTTACAGCCAAAGAACAAAGTTTGAACATATGAACTCTCCAGGCAATTAAAAAAAAAAAAAAACTAACCTAATTTATTAAACCAAACAAGGTTCTTACTCTAGTGTTTCAGAGGGTCTAGAAAGACAAAGACAACTTCTGAAGCACACAAAAGCCCAGCAAGCGGGATAACGTCAGCGAGGCGAAGAACATTTTAATAAAAGAACACTTTTCTATTTGCTTTGTTTGTCAAGAGCAGTATGCAGACAAGCATAACTTTAAAGTTCATTGGAAATGAAATGTGATTATGAAATCTTGTAAGATAGTTTGAACAACAGACTAAAATGAACAGCACAAATGGTAGAATACAGCAGATGAGAGCATAAGAAAAAAACTACTTACCAGATACTAAAATGAGGTTGATGAGTACTAGAGATATGCAGAAACAACTAGACTAATATCTCAATGTCTGGCTTTCAGCTGACAAAGTGCCAAGGGAAAGCTGAATTGTCACACAACAGAAACAAAAACTTGAGCGCATTTCCAATAAATAAACAAACTATGCATTCACATACAGGAGCGCATGGCTCACAGGCAGACTTCTGGACTTCAGCATTTCCATTTAGGGCATTTCTGCCCTAAACAAGCTTTGTACCCTCAGTCCTCAACAACCGTGCCTTACAGTGAACTCTCCTTCCTCCAGCAAAGCAGAGGGAGACTCTCTGCACAGGCTGTGCTGCTACAGTCACCGCAGAGGTGGCAGGTACTGTCTGGACTCTGGGTAAGAAAGCAAGCTATGTCTATTCAAAGGCACTCTGCTATCAGAAGCTGTAACATGGAACCTGTCAATAACCAATCATGATGACACTATGGCACAAAAATTGCTTTCACACTGGTATGAGATAAATAATTTCCCACCCAACTTGCAGCAAATCTTTACAACAGATTTAATATTTCAGCATCTACACACACTGAGTTTTACAGCAGCCAAGAAGGTAACCTGGAAATAACCATACTGCTTCATTTTGTATTAACTTTCAGCGGGTTTGCATGGAGAACTGACTGGCTTGCAGGGAAGTGTCACCTGCTACAATCAGTTGGCCAATCTGGCCCAGTTTTGCCCCCTCTAATAAGAAGTACCTAAAAGTTCATGGTTCAGGTAGGTTTTTGGTCCCGCAACATGGTCCTTCTTTAAGAGGGGCTGGATGTAAACTAAATTAAAAAGCTACCTATAGAGCTGTTAGCAAACAGAGAGGAACATCCAGGAAGGTAACGGCAGCTCTGGCTTCCAAAATTTCCTCAAAAATAACCTGCAGTCACAGTACTACTAGAGAAGCAAACTTCCACTGGAAAAGCCCTTCTGCTTTTAAAAAGCAACAAGGCTGAAGCAACTTAATACAAATAAAAAAGGCCCTTCTGTGCAAACTATGTCAGCAGGGAAAAAGAAAAAAGAAAAGGATCACTGAAGAAAAATGATCTTCTCAATCAAGGAAGTAACTGAAATGTTTTGTATAAAGGCAAGGAAGTCTCTCCTGACATTTCTCAAGGGCCAGTCACCCACAGGTGGGGGACTGGGAGAAAGAAGTGGTTTTATTTGCCACTGGATAGGTTTCTTCAAACACAGAGGACTCAAGTTGAGTAAAATTTTACTGCTGTAAATCCAGAGCAATGTCATAGGAGTTAGGTTCCTTTGCACATACGACAGGACAATTGAGATCAGAGCCTTCCCACATGCTGCTCACACCACCCAGTTATTTTGTTACTGAAGTGAAAGGAGCTTGTGTAAAATGAGACATTTTAATGGAAGTCAGTGGAATCAAAAAGGCAGCTGAAACAAAAATTAATTTGCCTAGATGTATCTTCCTTTTTTTTTCACTATGTCACCTCTATTTCAAATGTTTACTATAGACATAAAAAGAAGAGAAAAAAATAAGAAAAACTTGTTTAAGTTATTTTATTAATTTAGTCTTCGAATCATCTATGTACTTATTTTAGTATGAAATAATACTAAATTCTATACTGATCTATCCAACAATTCAATGCCTGTCCAATATAATCTCTTCCCCATATTCTCTCTTGGATGAACAATCTCTCCTCTGCACTTTTACAGTAAGTGATAATACTTCATGAAACACAGCATGAATTTTGCAAAGGGCTCAGAAAACACACAACTGTTCAACAGGTACTAATTACAGAATATTACTCTCCAGAAAGTTAGTAGGATAATAAAACAAAGATCAGCATTTTGAAGTAAATATCAGCTCATTATGGAGAGACCACTGGATTTCAAAATATTGCCAATTAAATAGTACCATTTCTCAACCTCCACCCTCAACATTTTTGCAACAGTAACTGATACAATAAAAAGAGCATAATTTTACAAGAAAGAAACTGCAATCTTCCCCAAAGCTTTTAGGACTTTGTAAAATTAGTTTTCTTCTTGTGCTTGTCAATTATGCCTATTTAATTAATTTTGTTTAATGAACATAACCCAGAAAACTTCAAGAACATAACTGTCCCTAGCTACTGGTTACAAGATACACTTCATTTATTTTACAACTAGAGTTGGGAAAGTAAAAGCAGAAAAGAAGTCTAATTAAGAATCAGCATCTGAAGAGACTAGCATGAATGCAGGGAGACAGCAAACGTTATCAGGGTCACACACAGCTGTGCTGCAGATGCGGGAAAGGGAAGTACATGGTTGCAATCATGTGGATGCACACACACAACCCGGATGGGGTAACATAATGGCTACAGCCCCATTTGCCTTTCCAGCCTCTTTCCTTTCCTTCTTTTTCCTCCCCCTTTAGTAAATCATGCCTGATATCATTAGGGAAGCACAAAATTGTAAATGCTGTCAGGGTGAAATGTTCTCTCATTCAAAATCTGCTGCTCACCTCTAAAGTCCAAAGAATCACATTGTTTTACCTCAGCTGATATATTACTGGACAAACTGCTGGCACAGTCAGTGCTCTGAACCACATCCTCAGCCTGAAATGCTTTCTCACACATGCCCTTCCAAACCTGACATTTTATGTGTTTATTTTAGCTGCTTTATAGTTACCTAAGTGCTGAGGAGAGAAATAAAACAACATGCACATACAAAAGGTCTGTTGATCAGTTCTCTCTTTTTTAATTTAAAGTTCAAAAGCATATATATAATACATTCTTGCAGCTCTCCAAGGTTTGCATTTGCACCAGCTAAAGGATAGATTTTCTGAGCTGTAACTGCAGCTTCTAAAACTGTGACTCAGCAACCACACTTTCGCACTTAGAAGTGTGACAAGTGGCTTGGTGCCAGATAGGCTACTGTTCTAACAGCTTCCTAATATGAAGCATGATGCTTTGAAGAAAGTTTGCCCATTATATATATAAGGCCAGATCATTTGCTGTAAATTCAGAAAAACTTTATTGATCTTGCAGCACTGAGTGCATTTACAACTCCCAACAATATAATGTTTGGGTTGTAGAAAGCCTATTCTGACATGACATCATTTCTTCAGGAACAATTCTGCATTTCTCATTTCACAAAATTTATTTCTCAAATAACATTAATGCTGAGACCTTTCCTTGCTGACTTTTCATAGTAAGAAGTTGTATTTATTTTTTAATAGATGAAGAAAGTTTTCTCAGCTTGAGTTCATTGCAATTGATAACCTCAGCTACATGGAGAGTTTTGAACTGCAACTTCCAGTCTGAGCCATTCTTTTTAGAGATCAACCAAGTTATCTTGTACAAAGCTTTTAAATAAATGACAATTATACCATGAAATACAGTATTGGATTAATGTCCAGAACACTCTTACTTTTATAAATGAAATGCTTACCTATGCATGTAAAGGCCATTTCAGGGTCTTTGTAATTTGCATTTATTTTGCATTATTAGGTGTGGATACCTCCATGGACATCAAGATCCTTCACTGATGTCTGAGGACATAAGTCATCCAGATTCTTTTTTCTCTAAATGCTGTTACCAGAGCTATTAAGGTTATAGGACAAGGGTTGAAAACTTCTGAGGTTTCTACTGGATACAGAACTGTTCAGGCTCACACTGAGGCCAATGCGAAAATCCTTCTCTCTAAAGTGAATAAAGATGGAGGCTACTGCAAGCAGCTATGTGCAAAGTTAAGCATTGATTTTTGTCATGATGAAGGCCCACTACTGTCTCTGGACCTCATCTTGCCTCTTTTCTTGTTCCACACACTCACACCTCTTCATAGCATCTGAGACGGGATTATTCTTCCCTCCTCAGCCAAGGGCATATGTACCTATAAGATGGGTGCCACGACACCCTTGCTTTAGGTACAAGTCCCGTAAAACAGAAAAAATCCAAACTGCAGTACTAGATACCAAAGCTTCCTCTACAAAGTTCAATGCCTCAGAAAACTGTTTCAACCACCAGATCTCATATACGAATGGAGAGCCATCTAGAACTACTTGACAGATAACAGATAGAAGAAGGGCATGCCTAGGGATCCTACCCATCAGCAAAAACTTTGCCTTGCTCTGGATTGCCAGGAAGTGCCTCCATCTACTCACCACTCACTTCAGCAGATGAAGAAATCATCCCCTCTGCCATGATTCTTTCAAACCACCAAGCAGGGCTCAGCCCTCCTTTTAAAAACGTGTCCAGAGGGGAACACCTAGTTATCAGAAGAAAAGCTGCCTTGAGCTGCTGTCTCCTGGGAGAGCGCCCTGACCACTAGGAAAAAGATTAAGCAGAGCAATAGCACCTTCCATTGTGCAGAAGATAATGGAAGTATTGTAACTGAAATTCTGCCCTTACTGAGGTCGACATAAGTTTTGCCATACTTCAACCTCTAATGCAATGTGCTCTTTGAGGAAAAAAGAAAAAACTCACAAGAGTTGGGGACAGAACTGGCATCGGTCAGGCCATCACTTGAAACCCAGAAGAAAAATATTATGCTTGAAACCAAAATGACCATTTCATGTAAATGAAGAAACAGCCTTTGGAGACAGTCCAACATTCACAGCTTCCGCATTTCCAGCTCACTACCTTAATGATAGTGCCAATTTTGTCCCCACAAACCTTGAATTCTTACCTGTCCTCTTCTCTAATAAGCTTCCAACTAGCTGGTTAAAAAGCATTCACAGCACTGAGCTGTTAGAAAAGGGTTAAGGCAAACATGATTAAAACCAAAATTAAATTAACTGAAGCACTAGATGTTTAAGTCAGACTTCACACTGGAAACATTGACCATGCTTCAGGAAACTGCTGAATATTTCTCCGAATGAAAATTTTCCTTGCTTTGCCAATATTACATTAGTAAAATGCTGATAAAGAAAGCACTGAAGAGGACCCCAATGAGATGTCTGGATTCTCTTAGGCACAACAGTTGCAAAAAAACTTACTATATCTACATACTCCTCCTAAGTGAAAGTAGATGAGATGAATCACAACACAGACCTATTAAGGACAGGTATGATTGCCTCTCTTGCTACATGCCCTATTGCCTCACCACAACTAATAGTTTGACTTTTCTCATCTCCCTAGGGCATTGTTTATTAGAATATGCCCATGTTTGTGAAGAGTTACCACAAAGAAAGGAATGGGATTAAAAGAAAGCTGAAGAGTCAGTTTTCAGTTATACGTGTTATTGCATCTATCAAACAGTGATTAGTTACTCTGGAAGAACTTTTAGACAGTTCTTATGCAACTAAACCCAGGAAAACGTTATGCCAGCCTTCAGTGAATTTCAAATGCTTTACACACATTTGTCAGGAATACTGGAGTCAGAGTCCCGGAGAAAGTAAGAGGTCAGCATAAGCTGTTAGACACACCGTACTGCAGAAAAACTGATCACTTACATGTCTAAAATAAATAGAAGATAACTAGGCATTTATCTTTGTAAATCCTGAGCATCGTTTTCTGTGGTTAGCATTTCTATCTCACCTGTGTATCTCATATCTCAGTCCCCAAACAGACAAGTCACGCTGACTTCAAGAGTTGGATCAGCACACTGTGAAGTCTGAACATCAAAGAAGGCCCATTTCTTTGTTCCTCTTATCCAACAGAAACCCTATTTACCCAAGCTCTACAAATGCTTGTTCATGTGCTTTTTTGGAGAGAAATTCTCAATTCCAAGTTAATCACTGAATTTTAACTCTTAGCAATTTCTAAGAAAGCAGTGATGATCTGATTAACAGTTCTCAAGGCAGGTATAACTGGATGATAAGAAGGGGCTTTTGATAGGAAAGACTGATGATCCTACCCCATTCTCAACTTGAGGCTTTGTATTTCCAGGGAGGAGCTCCTTGTTCTCCTTATTCTCAGCCAACCTAGCAAATTTCAGCTCCAAAACTAACATTTTATAGGAAAAGAAGTGTTATCAAAGATTTCAGAGTGGCCTGAAGAAAAACTGTCTTTGTTACATACTTTATCAACTTCATCACAATTTTAGAAGCTTTATATGACAGTAGTCCATATTATAAGTCTGACCCTTCTGTCCCTTTAATTTTAGGGAAAGAAAGAAATTCTTCAGTTCTCCTAACTTTATTTCACATCATTTTACTAATCAAATCATTACTTCAGACTCCTCATGGGTACTTTTTAGACTGTATCATTGTGTCTTCCCATTCTACAGGTTTCTGACTCTGCTGCCAAAGTAAGTTAGGTATGAGTTTTCTGATTTTTTCCTCAAAGTCAGCTGAGGAGGGGAAGGGAAGAAGTAATATAATTAGGAAAACCTAGTTCAAAATTATCCTGTCTAGTGTTCCAAAAAGAGTTCTGCATATGAAAATGAATTAGGGTCACTGCTTCTGGGACAAATCAAAAGCCTAATTAAATCAAAGCAAGGAATCCTACTTGACTTTGCCAAATGCTTAACAAACAGATGAGGTGAATGAGACACCAAGAAAGATCCGCAGGGAAGCAGACTCTGGTAAATATTCTCCTCAGCAGGCCATGGTCTGCTGATACTTGCCTCCAAATGTTAAACACCTATAAATTTAGGAACATCTTAATGTCAGCCTCTTAGGAATGGAGCAAGCATCTCTCTCACAGGGAAAACGGGTCAACAAAATGAAGTTTTGTTCAGACAGGAGTAAATGAATGAGGCAGCCATGTGGAAACCAGTAGTTTACACTTCCAATATTGGTCAAAATCATCTTCCTCACACAGACTGTAAATTGTAAATAACAGATTTACAAGGCCACAGTGATAGAGTGGTGTAGGTGTGAACACTGGTGGACAATCTGTAGAGGTAATGACTGGGCAAGAAATACTTTTTTCCCTATCAATGGCTGCTTCATTGATGCAGGAAGTTAGGCAGATTGGTCTTTCCAGTGACTACAGTTTTGGTCTGGGGGGCTTAAAAGCTTCTTTCTGTCTGGCTTTTTTGTATAAACAAACATGTATCCATTGTCTTTGGCTGATTTCCTGTTTCTGCCTCACAAATGGCTCCAATTTATTTTGGTCCCTGAATGCAAGTTATTTGAACTTATTTGAGGCTAGAACACTAGACAATATTATTTCTTCATTTGTCATAGCAGAAATAAAACTTAATTTTTGTTATACTAAACCAGTCGAGGGAAATGTAGATGTTTGCTGGAATGGGGTTCTGCCTTCCTGCTAATTATTGCTATGGCTTCTTGCCAGCCATCATTTCAAGAAGTTAAAGCTAGCTTCTAGACTAGCAGCAATGCTCAAGAGAACAGAACATCATGCTAAAGAAAACTGGTAGCAGCATGAAAGGAAAGCAAGTATTTTCTTGCTTGGACAGTTGCCTACAAGTCCTGGTTAAGGAACTCCCTAATGAAAACAAGGTTGTTTTTTCCCCAAATAGAAGTCTTTCTACATCTCAAAACCACCATACTTTTCATCATGGCAAGGCTCACTTGGTGAAGAACAGCAGTGATATTGTGCAAGACCCATAGGCCTCTGAGGGTGGCACAGGATATGCAGCCAGGAGAGGTGTCTGGGATAGAGATAGAAGCAGAGGATGAAGCAGGGCTGAAAACTTGGTGATATAAAATCACAGAATAATTCAGGTTCGAAGGGACCTCAGGAGGTCACTACTCCAAACTCCTGCTCAAAGCAGGGTCAACACTGAATTCAGCGCAGGTTGCTCAACGCTTTTTCCAGCTGTCTTTTGAATATCTCCAAGGATGGAGGCTCCACAACCTCTCTGGACCACCTCTTTCAGGGCTTGACTGTCTTCAAGGGGGAAAAAGTTTTTCCTTATGTCAAGTCAAAACCTGCCCTGCTCTAGTTTATGACCATTGTCTCTTGTCCTCCTGCTGTATAACTCCATGAAGAGCCTGGCTTCATCTTCTCAGTAACCTCTCATAGATATGGGAAGGTGTGGCTGTTCACTCAACTCCTGCTCAGGCTTTGGGCATAACACGTGGCTCACGCTAAGGCCTGGTGCATGCTAGGAGCAGCACCATTAGGCAAAGCAAGAGCAACATGTATGCCAGATACTCAAGAACGAAAAGAATAACATGTGCCAGCCTTGTAGTTTATATGTAACTGCTTGTTAACACCTGGTAAGACCAAAATTCTCCAAAATTAAGCAAGTTCTTGCCCAGTGACTGAAATGACCAATAGGGATGGCATAGACCAAATGTCCCAGCTGGAAGGTGCAAATACATCAGCTCACCCAAACAGCCTTTGAAGAGGATTCACCAGCAAACTGGACTGCTGAGGCTGTCATGCTTCCAGGCGTAGTTCACGGGATGCCCACATTGTGACAGAGGAGGAAGGGTAGGTACTCTCACCACCATTCAGGTAACTGTTTTGCTCATAAGTGCATGAATTAGCAAACAAGTAAATTAAGTGACTAGAGAATTAACAATTTAGGCTAGTCTACAGAGAAGCGATGAACCCCTTGTTTGTTTGTTTTTTTACCTAATGAGCTTGTAAAAATAAAGTTTGTTTCACATGGTATGCTGTCCTGTAACTTTGAGAGATCACAACGAACTGTGACAGAAGCCTGCTTTTAGGTCCCCCAAAGACTTATCCAGGCTGATCAAGCCCCAGTCTCTGCCTCTCCTTGTCACGGGTGCTCCAGCTGTGACCGTTGGAGGCTCTCCTGCTCTAATTTATCAAGATCCTTCTTGAAATGGGGGGCAGGAGGCGTGAAGGGGCTCAGGGAGGGCAAAACTGGACACAATCTTCCAGACATGGTCAAACAAGTGCAGCCCAGCATGTCATTAGCCTTTCCAGCTGCCAGCACGCTCTGCTAAGTCATGTTTAGCTTCATGTGGGCAATACACAAAGCAGGGTGAGAAGGTGGTCACAGTTACCAGGAGTTTCCAGGTACACCCTGTCGCTCACACCAATGGGTGTAAAAAAACATGGGGAACCATCAAGTGTTTGAACCAGCGGGACTCCGTATTCTGAGAATGTCTATTTTTTTGAAACTGAGCATGGTGGTAGATTCCTGTTAGGCCATGAGATAGGTACAGTAAAGCATGTGGTACTCCAAATCAGGCATCAGAAAAATGAGCCTTGTTACTCTGAATGGGGCTGGCACTGAGTTTGGTTTCCAGATGGTTTTCTGTTGTGTGTTTCTATTGCTTAGAGGAACACAGCAAAATCAGAAAGAAAAACCTTTCCCCACAGAGAACAAGAAATCAAGATAACAGGAGTAGATATGCAAAGAATAATACAATAATTGTTAAGCTAAATCACTCTGTGTCACAGTTTTCTCAAGTAAGGAAACAGCTGTGGAAAATCTCACTTTTAAGCCAAATGATTCAGTGTTTGACCTCCTATCCGCAGTAGCCTTGGCTGGTGTTTTCCAGTCTCTTTTACACAGGTAGATGCAAAGCAGCCAATTAACATACTTGCTATTTCTTTATTAACAAACACAGTCTTTGAAAAGACAGATGCTCTTGTTTACCATCCCCTCAGATTTCAATCACTGTCCATATCAGTATTTGTGCTCTATGCTGCACTGTAACAAAAAATCTGTTTTCTTTATTCGCTTTTGACATGGAATTTTTCAAACTGTTTGATTCCTGTATTAGCCACTGTTTTGGTTCCATATTTGGAAATGTTCTTTACAGCTCACTGATCTCAAATTCATTGACAAATATCATTAAGAGTCAATGGGAAAAATCAGTTTGAGAATTTGACCTGTGCAGTAATCCTGGCTTCTGAAAGGATCTGAACACAGCTGAAGGGCACATATTTAATGGAGAGAGGACATGACAAAGCTGAGTTAAAAGACTGCTAACTGCACTCACCTTTAGCTATTTAACTACGTTACATTTATTTATTATAGTAGAGCCCACTTGTTACCTAGTAAAGGACATCTTGAATAGGATAGGGGATAACATCACATCAGTAAACTGCATTGCACTACACAATCAAATGACACTTCAACTCCAAAATTGCAGCACCATACACCATTATACCATATAACTCCAGTTTATCAGAATGCTCAGTTGAGTGTTTAATTTTTGTAGCTGCATGCTTAAAGCACATACTTAAGCACTCTGTAAAACTGAGGCCATTACTGTTTATTCAATCTTATTTTCTAATTTCATTTTTCCAAATATCAGTTGCAGGCTTAAGAGAGACCACCAGGACACAACAGGTCCAAATCGTCAGCTTTCCAGTCTTAACACTGAAAGGTGCTGAGTCCTTTTGACTTCTACAGATATTGGGGAGAGCAGAAGTCATTTAGCAATTTAAAAGATCAAGCCCTGTTAAAATAGCAGAAATTTGCAAGATCTAAGGTCATTAGAAGGGTTTACTTCCATTATTAAACTCCATTAATATTTTCTTTTCTAACACTTGACCTTTCTCTGCTATCTGATCCCCTGTAACCACCTGATACACTAACATCCGTTCTTGTAGGTCTATTCTGCAAACGTGGCCTAGAGCCCAGAACCTCTGAGGGGTCTGCAAGAGCAAAGACAAAGCAAGCCATGATAAACAGGATTCACTTTGCTGCTCATACCATCCTACCTAAGGACAACCATAGGAGGGCTGAGCCTGCAGCTCCTTGCTCCTGCTGAGAAGCAGTAACTGTGACAGAGAAATTGAGGCAGGAAGGTATGTTACCCCTAACTCTGCTGCTTCTTTGACCCCATCCCTTTTGACCTTGAACCCACGTCATAGTTTCCCAACAACCCTTCTCTTTCCTTACCAATGAAGAATTCAAGCTAATACTCTTTGCAGAGCTTATTACTCTTCATGTCAACTACAAATTACTTGGCTTGAAGCAAAAACCCAGGAATCTACAGGCTGTCGTAGACAAAAGGTCAAACAACATAAGCATCATCAGGTAGAAGGTCAATTAATCTGTGGCCCTACTCCTGCAAAAGCATATGAAAAAATATAACATTCCTACTGTCCACACTGTAAAAAGGTAAATGTGTGGTTGCAGTGTTAGGACCTATGAAATACAAAAATTGAGCAAGCAGCTCGATTTTGAACACTAAGTTCAATTTTAAGTAATTTCATTTTAAATACTGCTCCGAGATTTGTGGAGGCATGGAAGGAGGTTTGGGTTTGCCATTGCCCACAGGATAATCACAAAGATGCTGGTATGGAAGCAAAACAAACATTGCTGTTTGCATGCACAAGGTGGATATAAGGGAAAGGAGCTGGGCGAGGGAGGACAGGAGAAAGGGTCTAGTCTCTCCTCCTACATTGGCAGAGCTGACCTAGCCTGTATGTCACATTGAAAGGGACGAGGGAGAAAAATCTCCTCCCAGCACCTGTATGTAATCTTCTGTGGCTTGCAGTCACCATCCTGTAAAGTCACACAGATAGACCTAAGTCTGAGTGAGGCTACAGCTTATTTCCGTGCAGGTTATCATACTGTGCACAGCATTTTTTAAGTGTAATTATAGTCTCTGTCATCCTATCTAAAAAGAGTGGTCGCCATAGCAACACCTAAATCACATGGCACTGCACACCTGATACCAATCAATCTTGAAAACATCTTTTTAAAGAAACAACGTGCTGGAAAACTGCAGATGGCTCCCATATAGGAGGCTTCTTTTTGGTACTAAGAAAATTCTTCCTTATAGCAAAAATAGAAATTGCACATTACAATCTTCTCACTTTAAATTCTGTCCATACAATCTCATTCTCTACTTCCCAGTTTAAAAAGGGAAAAAAAATAAAGAGAGTTCTTTGCAGAAAAGAGTGACAGACAACAGCTGGCATGTAAATGATGTCCTGCATTTTTCCCCATAGCATTAACCATAACTTCTGAGAATATAGTCATGGTCTGGCTGCTGAAATAAAAAATAAATCTTCCCACATTCATGCCTTTGCACCCTCCCAGGATACCAGATTTCCTCTCAAACTTTAAAAAACTAGAAATTTTGGCAACCTCTTTCTCCCTTTATTCTTTCCTGATCTTCAGGCAAATTTGATTGATTAGAGTTGCATTTCTCTATGTGCGGAAAAATTCCTGGAGAAGAGTATGGTTAAGGAAATGATTTTTGCATTTACTTTCGAGAGAAGACTGCCTTCCCTATGTACCCCAGCCTTCTGAAGTGCATTCGGCCACGTGCCCTCCGGACACGTCAAGCAGCCGAACAGCTGATGAAGTCACTGATGTCTCTGGAGTTTTTTGCAGCTCAGTTCATTTCTTCAGCCCTATTCTAGCAGCCTTTGGGCTCTCTGTGTTGTGCCTGCTGCTGTACCTGTTTCAACGGCCTGCTGCCTTTTATTATCCTCGCAAGGACATGGCTAAAGGTCGATGAAAACAATTCCAGTAAACAAGCCATGTACAGACTTCAGCCAGTCTCAGAAGTATTTCCAAGATAGTCTCAGTATTTCCTATTTGATCATATCCCAAATTATCACTCCTTTCATTATTTCAATTTCTGCCACTTCTTAATTTTCCTTTGAAAATTACTGTTTCTGTTCAAGTGGTTTCCATCTTTGTCATCTTCTGTTACATCTACATTTGTTTTGTTTTATTTTTCAAATAAGTCATAGCTACAGACCATTTATTCTGACAATGTCTCTCATTTATTAAAGGGGATTTCAGAACAGGAGAGCTACTCAATTTGCAAATGTCATTTTGATTATAGAGATTGACAATACTTGGACATACAACTACCATCATGCTAACAAAAATGTGTTTAGAAATTTTTTCAGCATCATGGAGAGAAGTGTAAAAACAACAGAAGTAGATAGGAGGCAGTGTAGTATGAAATTAGTGTAATATCCTCTATCCTACAGCTATGTTCCAGGAACAAAAGGTGGAACGTGGAAAGAACTAAGATGCATGCTGTTTTGAATTTAGAAAAATAAAGGCATTAGATTACATGTAAACATTTGTGGCAGAAAGTATAATACACATCTTTAAAGGTAAAATGCCTATTTGGTGCAAAGCTACCATCATTGCAGTCTATTTGTACAAATGAAGTTTTGCAGTGGTTCCCCCAAGATGTTGTCATGCAATACAGATACCTCCCAACAATTGTAACAGGTGTTTGTGCTATTTATAACATTTTAGAAGCCAGAACTAGTGGTCATGGAGTTCATTAATGCATAAGGAAGCTGGACTTTAAACCTGCTTTCCAAGAGCACAGAAGTTAGATTTATTCAGCTGCACTTATGACAAATACTTCCTGCTAAATGGCATTACTGTTTGAGAGGGCAGTGGACCCCAACAGATAGAAACGTAATGATTCAAAATCAAAATTAAGAAGTTACTAAAAGTTTATTGGGATTTAAACTACCTCACGGCCCAATTCTGGTTTTCAAATTGTATAGGATCCTTTGATTTTGGTGAGGATTAGAAACCATACTTTGATTTTTTCAGGTGTGTTTTGCAAAGGTAAGGAGCAAGTGAAGACGAGGAAACTGCAAGTGAGCTGTTAACAGCGAGCAAGATGCATGTGGCCTCCTGTGCTTTTACCAACCTATAAGAAAGAACTAAAACAAAACTCACACTTCCCAAATGATTACTTTAAAGACAACAATGTACCCTATGTGGTGGAACATTCAAAGATAGTCTACCCTTGCCCTGGATGAGTTTTGCCGTAAATCACTACTTAACTGTACAGTTCATTCTGGAGGGCATCCTTACACAGGAAAACCCCGGTCAAGGAATAGAGCACTGCAATACACTTGCCACATCAAAATGATGATTCATTTGTTTTCCATATTCATTTATAAAGCAAGGGTCATCATAACAAGTGAAGGTCAAAAACCTTATGAATATTCTCATTCATCTTCCCTAGCAAAGTTCCATATGCTTTCGCTGACATTGAGATCACAGATCCTTCACTCTTAGGCAGCTGAATTGGCATAACTGTAGGAGCTGTTGGCACTGCAGTTTTGAAATGCATGCTAAACTGATACTTTCTGTTAAGGCTGCCTGCCTTTACTGTCCTTACACGTAAAAACCTCAGATACCAAATACCAGGCTGTAGGCCTCACGTGTGCCTTCTAGGAAGCGTGCTCCTTCAGGGATACACTCTTTATGTAAGCACTTTCACACTGTGAGTCATCTTCTAGCCCCTGACCCTGTAGGGTATAAATAACTATAATAAATAACTGGCTAAAGATTTATTTATACAGCTATGAACACAAAACTACTTTAAAACAAATGTTCCTTTTGTACTTGTGTGAAATTGTCGTGACTGTTAAACCTACAAAAGAAATAAAAATGGTATGACAAAAATTTCGCTCATAAAAATCAAACACGATCAGAACAGCAGAACAAACAAGCAAAACAAGTCAGAAAGTCTGTCTTCTGAGTTACACTCTTTCAGATTCAAAACTGCATCCCTGACAGCTGTTAGATTTCCTTCCCCTAGCCCAGATCAATTCCAGTGTCTCAGTACTAACACCTAGGAGCATTTGGTAGCTTTTTTCCTTCCTCTTTCTGCAACTCAGAAAAAAGCAAGAAGCAAAGATAAAGCCTGGATTCTCTAACAGAATTTGTCTTCATGCTGTGATAGATGAGGCTGATGCTGTACTGAGATTTGTCTTTTGTTTTTTGTTTTTTTCTAATTAAACTTGAAAATGTCAGAAACAACATCCTCCCTCCAAAGCAGTGAGCAAGAAGGCACAGACTTAACCCACTGCTGTAGCACAGCCTGAAGCTGCTCAAACACAAACTCAAAAATAACTGAAGGCACAGGCATGTCTCCTAAGAGAGAATTTATGTTATTCATTTACCTGCAGTTTAAACTGAACAGCCACTAGTTATTAGCTGCTAAATGTAAAAGCAGCTGCTACAGCCCAATACTCCTCTTCTGCTCTTGTGCCAGTGAAGTATTTCAGCAGTTTGTCCCTGGCAGCAGCTGCCTTCTCCCAAAAACAGGGGGAGGCAAGTGGCCATCAGACTCACACCCTGCCCAGCACCTCTAAGCTGCCTATCAGCAGCTGAGACTCGCAGCTGGGAGGGTGCATGAGCTTCCCTCACCTGTGCTCCTTCCCAATCCATGTTTTACAGGAACAAGTCAACAGGAACATTTTACAGAAGCCTCTGGCCAGCTGGCAAGTGAAAGCAACCAGTACGTTTGGCCCATTTTGCTTTGCCCACTCTAAGGTGGTGGGGACACCCCTTTGTATACAGCCAGTTTCTTTCTTTAGATCTTTGGTGTACACAGTTCAGGAGTCCTCCTCCACCCCCCATCCTGACTGCTATCTTTTCCCAAATGATTTGACCTATTCGAAGTAAAATAAAACGTTCAGGGGATTTGAATGTGACTTCTACTGAGAGCTGTCAAATGACAAATACTTTTGAGCACAGCTTTAAGGACCCAGATGTTTGATTTATGCATCATAGAAAAGTCATGACAAACATCAGTATACTCTCCAGACACTCATCTGCCACTGTTTTCTCACATGCCTTTCCTAGTCATTCTTAAGATAACTGTAAAAGGTTGCTGACATATCAACAAAAAGAAAGAAATGTCATATTATGGCTATTCTTTTGAGTTTTGTTCACGCTCCTGTTTCAGAGCACATCAGAATCCAAACTAGGCCATGAAGGCATAACCATTCCCACTAACTCCCACACGTATTTTGGAATAAAGGGGGAAACCATCTCCAAGTGTTTATCACCTGTTATCATCTGTTCCTTGTCTGTAGCATGGACTGCAGAAAAGTAACCCAGAGGAGACAGCTCTGTCCCATCACATACAGAAATAGGTAGCCTATAGAAGGTGCTAACGATATGCTTCATATATGTAGAGGTTCTCACAATTGGAGCAAAAATAGGTGTTCCTATTAAAGAAATAAATATGCGAATTGAACATCGGCTGAGCATTGAACCAACTTATGCTGAAGTCAGTGGGAGACTTGCCATGATCTTAGATGCAGGTTAGGACTCGGAGTCTATTTTTTATAGAGTTGGACAACTAGGGAATAATTCTGCCTTCAGTGAGGCATCTCTGAACCTTGAGAGGATGTACAACCACTTAATCTTCCTTATATAGCCCATGACTATATAGCCATGACATGAAGAATATTGGCAGACCTGATCTCCACACTGCAAACCCACATTCAAGATTAGGCTTTCAAAAATGGATGGAGCTTATTGATTTGCACATTTTTACCAATCCCAGACACAGAGATATGTGGGCTCTACCTTAGAGCAGATAGAGAAGGTTAATTATATTTCTGATCCCACGTTGCAAACTATTAAGCTGCACAACTTGTGTCAAGCATTATCTGCAGCAAAATAAATAAAAAATGACATTTCATGAGTTCTACTTTTATCAAGTTTAAAAAGATGTCTATAGCTGATTGGCAAGTTAACCTTATGCTTAAGATATCTACTTAGGGATGTAGCACTCTCTTCTACCAGTAACTTGTGTAAACAAGAAAGTTCTACTACTTTCAGGAAAAATTTCACAGTTGCAGAGAGAAAACCCTTCCTTTCTAATACCCAGGGTTATTATTACATATTGATAAATATTTCAAAATCTTGGGGTATTTAAAATATGCTCCAAGCATTCAGCAGTAAGCACTCCAAAGCAGCTTACTTTCAGCAACAGGAAGCTGATTTTCAAAAACAAGTCAGACTGCATTAAGGAGTCTTAAGTAAGCGTCCTTCCCTTAAAAACTGTGGCTATAAGTGTCTGCAGAATTACTTACTGATTTTCAGGTCTGGTGACTATCCAGTTCTGAAATACGAGCTGGCTCTGAGAACTTAGGGTGAATGACACAGTGTAGAAATCACCTTCTCTAATTAGGCCTTAATTTTAATTACACAAGGTCAAAGTTTTCGTGAACATCTGTTTTCTTCTGATCTTCAAATACCACATTAAGGAGTTCTGCATTTCTCTTGACAAGACTTAAAAATCAACAGGATTATTTGTTTCTTCCAGTGCTGAATCTTGTTTTGTTTACTTTCTCTGTGATATCTGTATATATACCTTCTGAAAGCAAAAGAGTAGCTGTATGACTTGAAAGGTGTCCACTGCACGTAACACCCTACCTCACCTAAATACTTCGTTGTGTGATGACAAGCTCCTGAGCAATGCTTCTGCCTTCAGAACTGCTTACCCTGCAAAGTACTGGCAACATCCCTACTTGCCTGAAGCTAAGGAGAAAGCAATGGCTACAGCTGGGGTAGGGACAAGGAGGCAAACAGAGCAGTTTCGAAGCTGGCAGAGGGTGGTGAGGAGGGAGCACTGCAATGCCAGATAAAGAAGAATATGGCAGCAATGAGGTTTGGCTTCAAAAAGCTTGGGGCTGTAATTCTAGATGTCATTATATTTCCCTTGGCCAGGATCTCTGTCACAAACCAATACCTGCAAATTCCTACACCTGCACAAATTTATAGTTTGCCTTCCATTACACATTATTTTAACCCTTCTGATGTCCCCAGAACCAGTAAGCAAAAAATCATGATTGTTTCCAAGACAGAACTTGCTTATGTCATGCAGGGGCTTTAAGGAGCAATCTTCTAACAATTCCTGTATGTCTGTGGCAAATCCACTCTGCACCTAAAAACTGGGTTCAATCTACAAAAGTGATTGGAGGGTCCAGGAGGGAAGTAATAATGTGGAGAAGGTCATGAAAAAATTAAGGAGAGCAAAATCTATCAAGAGCTATTAAGCACAAAGATACTGCATCTGGCTCAGGAAATCCTTGAGATGCTGAGGACTGAACAGTGGGATAATATACAGGGGGAAGTATTGCCATGTGTTTGTTCAGTCTTTTTCCCAAGCACTTTTATTGACTTCTCTCAGAGGCACGACACTATGAACTAGACAGCCACTGAATCTGATCCAGTACAACTCTTCTTATGCTCTGGAAGAAAAACTAAAAAATAAAAAACACAGAACCCCCACAAATGAAATCCCCACTATGTCAAGTTCAAAGCAAACAGAAAACTTCCCTCCCCTTCCATACCAAAGAGGAGTCTAAATCATTTAGTTAGCATTGACTTAGGTAAATCCATTCCTTTTTGGACAGCTGAGTAGTGGCACACCACAGCACACAGAGGTGCCCAGTTTGCTGTTTGCTTCCCAGTGCTGTGGCGAGGCAGAATATCAAGTTTCTAAAGAAGAGAATATGTCAAAAAACATTTTCAGTTTTGATTTCCATCTCCAGAAGCTAGGTGTACAAGATCACCCCAGTCACCCCCCCAGCAAACCCCTTCAGATGAGAAGAACAAGTTCCTCCCGTGGAAAAGAGAAGACAAATGGATCTGGTGATTTTGGAGAGGCAGAAATCAGAATCTGGAAGTGGAAAAGTACAAGGGTATTTTGGGCTAATAAAACACTGCAGCTTTCAAGTGAAAATGGGAAAGGACCCTATTAACTGTTCATTCAGTTGGGCTTTTGATTGCAAAGAAGCATTAGAGAATGAAAAAGAGCTCTAAAGATTGAAAAAGCTCAATCAGAAAAAGAGCGTAAGATTATCAATTTCATGTTCCTGTTGAAATTGTGTGACCTCTCCACTTGTGCTGAACTCTGCTTTAACAGTAAAATGGAAAATTTCAGAGTATGAAGAGATGAATCTTTTTTCATACTGATCATCCCTGAAATGCTGCGACTTGCTGCTGGTGGCTGCAGAGGCAGCCTTGCAGTGTTGCAGGTTGCCCTTCCAAAAGGGCAACAACAGGAGCAATCAATTCCCAAAGCAGCTCTTCAAAGCAAGGTGATGCTGAGGAAATTTAAAAGTCAAACACCCCAAAGAAACACCACCTGCTTTCCTGACTATAGAGACATCACTGACATTGGGCAGTCAGGACATGACAATTTATGTGCTGTACCTGCCATAAATAAAGCTATCAGCATAGATGTGAGAGCTGAAGTCAGCAGTTCCAAAGCTAAATACCTTTTTAAAAAACTACAATTAGAAGGAAAAGGATGTCAGAAGCCCAAACTCGCATTAGCAGCAGCTTGTGGTCGCTTAGCAATATTCAGCTGAACCAACTGGCTGACACCCTAGGGCTTGCCAATGGTTGAATGGCATTTGGCAGGCGAGGGACAAGGAGGTCCCAGGGACAGACCATGAAGCACGTCTGACCCCTTAAGGATGTGTAGGGGAGTCAAGGAGTTTTCTTCAGTCTTTGCTCTTGCAATATGCAGGCCAGACCTAGCTGCAGCCCAAGTGCTTCCCTGAGGGTGAGGACTCTTGGCTCTCCCTGGAACAAGAGCATCACTACAAAGGCCAGGTGAGGGAAAGCAGGAATCATTAAGCCTGGCCTAATCTCTGCATACTCCATAAGGCTTCATGCACAAAACAGGCTTTTTACATGTGCTTTGAAACATCCCCCCCCCACCCCCCAAGACTTTTTGGTGCAACCAGCTGGGGAATGCAACTGCACAGCTCTTCCTTCATGAAAACACAGTATTTACATTTTCATGCAGCCAAAAGAAACCAGAAAGTGCAACTGATGTTAGTGGCAGAAGAACCATGACCTTGATAAGTCTGAAGAGAAGCAAGTGTGTTTGAAAACTACTGTCCTATGTTCAGATTCACTGCTGAATCCACCACGTATTACCTTGCTTCAAAAATAAAGATTTTTCCCTTTCCAATTGTATGTCACTTTATCACTGCATTTTCTCCTCCTTTCACCTCACCTAAACTGTTCAGCACAAAAACCTATTGCATTGTTAGCACAAGGACCTGTGTTATGCAGGCTCTCCAATCACAACCCAGCTGCTAACTTTTCTTTCAACCTAACAAACTGTGACTCACAACATGTCATTCCACAACAGGTATCACAAGGATCAAACCTCAGATAAAACAATGGAAGGAAGCCTTGGCACACTGCGTATCGGAGGATATCACATTTGTGATAACTAAAGATCATCTTTGGATTTATTGGGCTATGAAACCAAAGCTCAGGCATTCTAATGGTATTCCCTCTTTTCTATCTGTTATGTATACAATTCATACAATGGGAGACTACTCACAAAGCTTTTAAGCTGTCTGTAAGTGAACATAATTCTGTTGTTAATTCAGCACTTATTATTCGTGGTCCATCTCTCTCTCAAATGTGCAGAGCATTAGCAACAGTAATGGGAGCTTTAAGAAAGAATGTGTTTATATACAGTCCACTTTATACTTAATAGGGTATTTATAGCATATATGAACCAGAAAGACATCTTGCAATTCCTTCACTCTGTTCAGCACTGGTGAGGCCAAACCAGAATTACTGCATCCAGCTGCAGCCCCACTATCAACAAACCAGAAAGCAGGGTGGTCCATGGAGGGCCACCACATTCGTTGGGGACCTGGAACATCCCACATACAGGGAGAGGACAAGGGAACTGGGATTGTTCAGCCTGGAGAAAGCCAGACCAAGGGTGGAATTTCGTTGCAGTCCTCACTACCTAAAGCAAGGTTTCAGAAAAGACAGAATCCGACTCTTCTCCAAGGTGCACAGCAGAAGGACAAGAGGCAATGGGCACAAGTCATAACAAGGGAAATCTGAAATCTTCCCATCAGACCCTTCATTCATATTTCAGGAAAAGGATGAATTCACTGGCTTATTCTGACCACAATTTTCATGTCAATCCTTTAGCAACTGCCACACTCCGCACAAGGATTTGTTCCGGATATTTATCAAGCACAAATTCAAACAAGCAATCCATCTGTAAAAGCAATGCATAGATGGTAGAAAGAGTGGAATTTAAACTTAGTGTACCCAGTTTAGATTCAGACCTAACGCTAACTGATAGAGTCCATTTGGAGACAAAGACATAATTCAGCACCTTGCAGGTTATAGTCATCAGCCTCCTCAAGCTGCAAGTAAGAGGTAGATGAGGAGCTCTGGTAGTCCTATTCACTAATGATCTTTGAAACTTTTCCACAAGACTTCTCCATTGAAAACATGCTGTTTCACTGAAAACAAAAGAGTTCATAAAATGGAATTGTTTTCCAGCTATCTGTCACTGACTACTCCTCAGATGCACATCCATCAATTCAGCTACAGTTCTCAAAAGCACTTGTTTTGGTTTTGCTGTACCCATTCTACAGGCCATGCAGGATATTTACTACTGACTGAGGTGGGAGGAGAGACAGGCCAACAACGAGCACTTCGAAAATCCTCTTCACTTGTTTCCAGTCCACAGCTGGAAACAAACACTACAGACCCAAAGGGCTGCTGATAGAGCAGAACACAGTCCTCCACTTACAGAGGAGGAGGAGGATAGTGCTAGTAACAAGTGGCAGATGACAAAAGGGAGTCAGAAACATCCAGGATCTATTCACTACAGCTGATGCAGCTGGTAAGGGTATAGCTAACTGAGGAAGAATTTTAGGACAGCCATCAGGAGTGCAGCGAGAAGAGTTACAGCATCCTGCTGGAATGATGGGTGGGCGGCAGCCAACAATAAGGAGATCTAGAAAAAGAACTGGAAAGACTTGTCTTTCAGCTCCCTAGCAGGCACTCAGTATCCTGAAGAAATGTTACCTGACAACAGGAGTAGAAGGAGGCAAAAACCTAAGTTTTGCAAAGACAGTAATAATTTATGCTTACCACTACTCAAGGGAAAAAACTGTACTGAATACAAACTCTGCAGTGACTAAAAGCCTTTGAATAAACTCTCTCTATATATATTTATGTATATGTGCATATACACACACACTGTATATATTGTATGTAATAAGCATATATAATATATATAATATATATGATTTCAAAGTTGTGACAGACCTAGGGGATTATGATGTTCCTAAAGGGGTTTGGCTTCTAGAAACTTTGCCCACTGAGCATCTCCTCAGTGGAAGAACTATCCAAATGAACAAGAGGAAGAACTCCAGCTGAAGCACACTCTTGTAAAGGTCGTAAGGATAACCAAGTAGCTTCTACTTTCTTCAAAGGTGATCTAGGAATGGTACCATATGTGACAAGACCTTGAGAGATCTAAACAAGCTGGGACATTCATTTTTGTAACTACATGTGCTACATGTCATACAGATTTGACTCTTTAAGGGAAATGCACAGCCCTTAGTGCAAGCTAGCGCAATTCCTAACGATGCCTTTGCACAGAATTCAGCAGCAACACAAGTGGTAGAAGGCATACATAGGAGACAGACTGAAGAGGGAGACTCATGCAGCTTTACAGAAACAGGTAGGCAGACCTACATATTTCATCTAATTGCCCTTGGTATAGAGGGTGATATTACCAAAGAAGCAGCAGAGTCAGTGTACCACCATGCTATATTTAGGAGGCTAATGTAGCTGGGCACCATTTAGAACAGATACTCCGAACTATGGTAGAAGCCAAACTGCCTCTCATCTACCCTCAAGCTCAAAAGGGCAGACAGACAACAAAATGAACCTTCAAGTCCTGGCTGATCCATTCCTTAGCCCTTGATGAGCTGTGTGCCTAAGCTGGCTAAAAGCATCTCTTGAGGCATAAAACTGTTCCTGAAACAGCTGCCAAGAAGTTCTTCAAAAGATGCACTGCTTATAAAAGAATGCATAAAAAATGCAATAGAAATACTGCTGCACAGAGTAGGACAGATCTCACATAAATGAAGGAGCGCATGGCATAGTCCTCAAAGTTTTCTGTATTGAGACATGTTCTTTTCAGGATTTTATTCAACATAAGAAAATTATTCATATATAGCAATTCAAGCAGGCCCATTCCTACTAAAGTGTGTAAAAGCTCTACAGCCAACTTCTCACATGAGATACTGAGCTTTCTTTCACTGTTCGTCCTAATAAAATATTTAGTTCTCCAGAGAATTCTAAGGACAGTGTGAAGAAAAGAAGACAGCAGCTATTTAGCAGTAGTATCACATCTGCTAAAAGTATAAAAGCTACTCTTCCACAAATACCACGGGTCAGACTTCTGTGCTTAACGCTGAGGCTCTATCATGGATTCTTCTTAGAATGCATTGGTCAGCCTGTCTTATACTGTCCACTCAGTTTTTGTGCTCACCAAATTTCATAAGCTAATATTTGCTTCTGCAGAGATGAGCATTTTGAATACATCTGGGAGCTGACCATGTAAATATACATATGAAAATTGCATCTGTATAAAGAAAAAAGAAGCAACGTCTACAAATAGACTACTCTCTTGTACGTGTAGTCTTTCAACTACAGAACTGGAGGCTGAAAAAATTAGTACTAGGTATCAAAAACTGATATGGACAAAAAGAAAACTTAGTAAAAGGTCAATGAACTGTAAATTCACACCAAGTCTTTTACCAGTGCAAGCAGAAATTATATTTGAAATTGTAAATGACTATATAAAAAAATACAATACAGAATATACCAATAGCCTTCTTGAGATTTCATGCAGCAAGACAAGATGCTGAACCTATATATCTAGAAGAGCTGTATTTATTAGACTGTGGTTTCAGGCTGCTTATTAAAAGTGACCTGAAATAGTTCAATGGAAATGACTGTAGTGAAAAATAAATCAAGTGAATAATGCAGCACTGTCAGTGCGATGGCAGAACACTTGCGTTGTGCAGAATGTTTTACTTCTGTGCCACAAAATGTTTTTGGGATCATAAACTTCTTCACAAAACAATGATTTTCCATTATCACCCACTTGGCACAACTGCATCCAGGGTATGTCACTCATTTGCCTCATTAAAGAAAATAAATTCCTCAGTCTTTCAAGAATCTTCCTTGGTGACGCTGTTGTGTGTTCTGCATTTGAAGGCTTTGTTTCACAACTTAGAAGGTAACATTTTCCCATTTTATTCTCAGAAATGTTACAGGATGTAGATGGCAATCTGGAATTTCTTAGTGAGTACACACATGCATTAGTATTCTGCTTTACAGGATCTCAAGTCTGCAAAAGCATTTGTGAACATGTTCTTTCTTGAGATTGGAAACAGTATTGCTGGCCTCTGTTTTCCTTCTCCAGCATTAAAAAAAGCAAAAAAGCTCAAGGCAAACAGGTGAAAGTCTCACAGGTCTGGGTGCCCTATCCTCCATATGCTGCAGAGCCAGTGAGAAAAGCCAAGAGTATAACCAGAACAAGCTGGAGATCCACTGAACACCTGCCTCTGCTTCACAGATCCCCCAGCAAATGAAGACTTCTAATCAAAGGATCTTGCTTTCCAACATGCAGGAGCACACACTAATCCCTTGGGGCCATTTCCTACGCATGAGGCCACAAACCAAGGAGGGCCCCCACCACTCAGTCACAGCTTGGAAGGGTCTGCAAGGTGGTACAACCTAAACTATGGCAGAGAGAACTTCCTCAACCACGTGCCAGACGTGGCTCATCAGCACACTGGAGCAGTCTGGTAAAAGACTGGTGCAGCGAGGGAGAGCTGGAGAGAGCTGTGTGCCTTAAGTGCCTGAGATACCACCAAGCTGATGGGGGAGCATGAGGCTGAAGTCCCCTGTGTGGATGCTCAACAGGTGACATATGACGAACAGGAGATAAATAGTTGCAGACCTGCCAGCGACTGCCCTCCTAGAACAGTGGGGAGAGGACACATGGAGACAGCACAACTACACTGAGTGTCAGCTGCCCTAAACCAAGTGCCATAGTAAAATTATTCTCCGTTGCCCATCTGGAGGCCAGGCAAGAGGTAACAAGTCAAAGGTGGGTCTGTGAAACACACTGTGCTCTGAGACTGCTTTGATAAGGCAGTTAAACTCATATCTTTCTTCAAGGCTGTTGTTCAGCAGATATTTTATCCCTCTTGGTGGCATTTTGGCACCATTTTTACTCGCTTTAATACTTCATTTTACCAGTAATTCAATTTAACTGTTAGGGTTATACTCAAAGGCAGGTGTTTCACAATGCAAGTAAAGTTAACAAAATGAAGCCCTAGCAAAAACACTGAATAAATCAGAGCACAAGCACTGCCCTAGAGAAAAAACAGACTCAGGACTAAGAGGAAAATTAAATCTAAACTTACAATATAAGAAAGAAATCTTCACATGAAGAGCCAATACTAGTTGGGTTACCGTAAGAAAGTAACCTGATGGAAGGATGAAGGGAATAAGAGTTAGAAAATTAGCTAAGCTGGTCCCTTCTAATTAGAAGAGACTAGGCCTGGAGAGTCAGGTCACCCATCCCATTCAAGGCCTGGTACTCTGAAGAGAAAAGTTCTGCTTATATTGGTCAGAAAGAACAGAGTCTACATCCAGGATTTGTTGAAGCCCATTCTGGATTAATTGCTGCTCTCACTAATCTAACTTAGAGATATAAATACAGGGCACAGATCAAAAAAATCTAGAGAATATGTGAAAAATGCCTTTCCAAAATCAAGTGGTGACAGAGAGAAAGAAGGGTTTAAATTAATTTCTGAATTAAAAGTGATCAGTTTAGAGCAGTAAAAAAAGCTCTTTTGATCTATTTTATTTTTTAATCTGAACCAGTCACCAATATTAAGTTCTATACCAGTTCCTACATATCTCAATAGGCATTGCTGATTTGAAACAAGCATTAATGACGAATCTGTGACACCCTAGATCTTTAACAATAACAAGTTAGTGGATGGGGAAAGGGCAGGCACATCTGATAACTGAAATTACCTGTCCTCCAGATTTCCATGTTAGATTACTGGTTTCTCTTCTGGTCATATGGATAGACTTTGTATGTACAGCAGTGTATTAAATATCCTGTCCAGAAATGGTAATCTGTAACATCAAAGTTGTTCCTGAACTGTGGAGAAGAGATTAAGAGTGCTCACTACCAAAACAGAAGGGAAGAAACCTGATAAAGTACAATTCGGTACTACATCTACAGTACAAAATAGTGCAAAAAACCTGTACAATTTTATTCAGCCTTCTTCTGAAATAGTGAAGATACTTCAATAAACCTTATTAAATCCAAGCAACTGCACCAATCCCAGCACTAAACTGTTGAAGATGGAGCAATCTTTCTGTGGGAAATTTATGGACAGAGGAAATGTTCTAAGCTTGGTATTTTTATAGCATCCATACATTTTTTAACAGAGGAGAGGAAAGTCCAAGATCTCAAAGACTTACTCAAAGCGTCATCTACCTTGAAGAAGGAAATAGCCTGCATTGGGACACTTGCCATGGCTCCCAAAACACATGATTACAATTAGGTACAACTGTTGCCACCAAGGCACATTAATGTAGTCAGTCAAAGTTCTCCTGATTAGACATGGAAAGCGTTTGCAAGGTCTGATTAGATTCATCCTACTCATTTTGGTTATAAAACAAGCCTTGATTGTTGTCCATGTCCCAGTACTCCTGTTCGCTGTTAATCCTCTTCAAAGCAATATTGACAGAATAAACAGAAGAAAAATAAACCAGCTGCAAGAGCAAAGCAGACAATAAGCATAACTCTTTTCCAAAGGGGCAATCGGTCATTGCACGCCAGGCAGCTGAAACCCTTGGTGTCCCCCCTCCTCCCTTCCACCCAAACAAGGTGCCTCATGCCCCCAGAGCTCCCCGAGACACCTCGCTCAGGAGCAGCGCGAGGACCTCCTGAGGGAGCCACACTGCCTCTCTGTACCAGGAGCAAAAGCATGGCAGAAACGCAACTGCACATAAAACCTTCGCCAGCGTTTCCCTTTGGCAAGCAGATTTGTTCTCAGGCCTCAGATGACTGACTTGAGTTTTGGGGGCTTTCTGCTATCGCGAAGCACTCCCATCACATTAGGCCTCCATGTGCCAACAAATACTTCTTTTCAAAACTCAGTCTTTGCTAACTGATCTTTTATTTCACTTCTCTGCTTTACATGATGAACTCCTGTTGTCAAAGGCATCATACAAAGCCCCAAGACTAAACAGCACAGAACAGGTGTTTCTCCAGCCCTTTCTGTGGTCTGCAGACCCTGTTTTCTAAGCAACTTGTTGGCCTGTCACAACAGCAATGTTTCCCATTCTCACAGATTCTGCCCATTTGCCATTGCTTTTCTAGCATACCATAACCTGCAAGAAAAAGTTAAATGAACATCCCACGAGCTCAGCTCCCAAAATGAAAAGTGCAGGCAGTTCATGCACTACTTTCCTAGCGATTTGTTACCGAATGCAGCATGATCTAAGAAAAAATTAGCTGTTATTTTTGTTCCTCTAATTTAGAAAACGAGGGCACAATTTCCTCCAGAAAGTAGATGCCATAGAATTAGTGATACTTTTTTCCTGCTACTTTGTTCACAGTTTAAACATACAATTTGGAGTCTCAATAACTGGTTGTTGAATGTTTATCACAGTTAAGCTCTGTTTTTATCTAGAGAAGTACCATTTCAGATGTCACAGTTCACCAGCAAATAGTAAGAAGCGTGTTAATGCAGGGTGGCATTTCTCTTTGAACTACAATTCCAAAGCTGTTACTGGAAATGACTTTTTCTCTGGAGTGGCAGCCTTCCACATAATTAACAATATAACACATTACTGTAGTTCATCCACAGCTTCCATTTGCAAACAAAATGGTGCTAATCTCTCTCAAATCCCAATGTTGCTGTCTTCTCAGCTTCCCCTCCTCCTCACCCCTCCTTCCTAAATTCAGAGACACAAATGTAAAAGAAAACGTGCAAAGACACTTTCTGAAGAGATGTAAAATGGAGAACAGAGTGTCTGCTATGTTCCTCACTCAAAAAAGCCTATGTAGCTTTTAGATACTCCTTCCATATGCTTATTTTGTTAATAATTTTTGAAACTAACACATTGATAGCAGACATTCACACTGTAATATTCCTTCCTCAGTTTAATGACTTCCCCCCAGCAAAGATTTGCTCCTCTGAACAATCCCAGAACAACTCCAAACACTTAAAAGATAAGAGTACTCACTGTGCTAGCTGTCGTCCTCCTGCTGAAACTGCACAAGTACCTTCCCAAAAACATGAGGCTGTTTTTAGACCCCATACTGCCTGTGGTTTTGCATCTTCCCCCTCATCACATCCCATTTAGCAATGAGGCATCTATACTTATGCTTTTGAACCCCTATGCTATCCCTCATGAGATCCAGCCTTTAAAAGGTCTCTGTCAAAACAGCACGTCTCTGTGTCTCCTATCAAGGCTTTGCCTAAAAATATATGGAAGGTCAACATGGCTACCAGAAAATCAGAACTAGGTCTTATTCTGCACAGATTTTGTTTAGTTGTCTAGACTGGCTAATTTTCTGATGGAGCAGTTTGGGATGGCATGGAAAGGAACGAAACTAGATTCATCTATCAGCTCAGCTCCTGCGTTATTCGTAATTTTTACCTGCCGGAAATTTCAACACCTTTTTTCATACAGAGTGAATTCTGGTAAAAATACAAAGTTACAGCCTTTCCAATCAGCTTACCAGCATGTCATCAATGGAACTGAGTGTATCAGTACTTATTTGCTCTTCAGTAAGAGTTCTTTAGACCCGATAGATTGGAACCAGTTCCTGGTAAGACATCTGAACAAATATCTCAATTTTGGGAGAGTTGAATATCAAATGCTAATTATGTCTCACCTTTGATGGGCTCCTGGTTTTCTAAGCCTAAATTGCTGGACTGCCTCATTTGTTATACGTAGAATTAAATAATCAGCTGCCATTTATACATCAAATGTCTCACATCAGATGGAAGCTGAAATTGTCAGTCCCACTTTTCTTGATTTACAAAATATTGACATTGGAAAGACTTAACAAGAAAACTGGGATTTCAGGAAAAGTCCTTCAATGCAGAGAAAATAATACCAGCTGTTATCTCTGTTCTCCAGTTCTCCCACTAGGTACAGTACAGGAACAAATGCATTCATTCCTATCCTGACCAAGACAGGTCTACATAAAGGTCTGGCTTGGAAATCCCTGCATTTTAGTGGTTTAAATCAAACAGAGCCAAGACATATAACTACACTGGGGGACAGAGAGGCTGTGCAATACAAAATGTAAATTAACCTTTTTTAAAATTTGCTTTGATGCACCTCCAATCTCGCATTTTTTCCTCTAAGTTTTAGGCAACAAAATTCTAGAAAAAGTACTGAAATGAGTCACAAAAATAAGTAAACACATGACCATTTTATTTCAGAATGTATGTTTAGGAAACTTACAGTTAGAATATTAGAACATTTACAGTAAAAAATGATCAAGTAATTAAATATATTTAAAATGTTCTTCTTTTTTAAAAAGTACATCCTTGAATCTTATCCTTCAGTTCTCCCAGGGTATACATTCTTATTTAATTTTAAGCCATTGAACTTCAAGTTCTAGGTTTTCTATAAGTTTAAAGAACAAGCAACCTTTAAGATCATTAGGGCGTGAGTTTTTAATTGATATTTTTTGGAAGTCAGAATCAAGAGACAGACATGACAGACATCAGTCAGTGTGAGCCTGCAAAATAGGTCAGCTGGGTAAATTCACTCAGCTTTCTTCTATACTCTTTAGATGCTTTACCAATTACTACTTCTCTCTAAAGGGGGCTCTAAATTTATTTGTTTACTCCTTTATATGACATATTTAACTCTTTACAAAGGCTGGCTTGTTAACTAGTCACTTAATTAATGCAGTGGATAAACAGTTGAATGTTTTATGATTTCCATTCAACATAGCTAGGTTTCTGTAATAAGATTCAATTTCCATGGTAAGACGCATGAATTATTATAGTACACTGGAAATAAGGGAGCGTCTCTACTTAAATGTGAATACAGCAAGTAGTTTAACATTTAGATTTTAATAATCAGTAAAGTTTAGTGAATTAATATTTGTTTCTTTTACTTTCAAAATTTGCTAGAAAAGGAAACTTCCAAAACAATAAACGGACTCTATTGGAAAATCTGTTTCTGAAACACATCATCCCATTTTTTCTGTTTTACTTTTAAACACTACTTTCAGCTACATACAATAGTTAGCATCTGGAAGTCAAGAGGGCACACAAAAGTGAGTTAATCTATCAATAAAAGGAACTGCTTGGGGAATGTGTACACTCTCTTCAAAGAGAGGAAATAAAACTACCAGATTCCTAGCAGCAAAAGCTAGCTTCTTTGTCCCAGTAAGTCCTCTTCATAAAGGCATCATGCGCTGACTCCACGCTATGAGTCTTCTGTGTACAGGTGAACAGCTTACAGCCACATCAATAAAAGCATGTTTCCAAATCATAAGCAGGAGAGAGATTTGATCTATTATTCAGTTCAATTCCTTTCACAACTCCAGCTTTCCAGCAAACAAATGAAAGTTCAAGGGGGAAGGGGGGGGGGAAAGATTCCTCCAACCCTTGCATGCTCATCTTCTTAGGCTGTTTTAAGCTCTCCTGAAGTAAACAGCAAGCACTTTTAGTGACAGTTTCTGAGGAATGATGGGAAAGAGTGAGGGGGTGGCTGAAAGCACCACTGGCTTGTTAATGCAAACTCTCTCTTACATTGCTCAGAGAACAAGTGTGCAATCACTGCTTATGAAGCAACTTTGACAATAGTGAGAGGAGCCTTTTGCTTGGTGTTTGCTTAAGTGAGAGCCTATCTGTTTTAGAAGCAATTGCTTTTATTTTACTTCAAAGAAAAGAAAAAACAGGAGCAACCCACAGTCTTAATAAACAAATTGGTGAATGACTGCTTTCTCTGGAGATTTCATTATCATGAGGTTTCACTGCACTCCAGTTCTTCTGAGCAGACATTTAAAGAGAACATAGGAACAGTGGTGTAGAATTTCTAATATGTGAGGTTTCCAAGAAGAAAAACAAAAGACACATATTAAAGAACCCCCATCCCTGCTGAGGGACTTTTCTTTAAAACCTCAACATCGTATCATTATAAATGATGCCTACTTACAAGAAAGCAATAGGATTAGCTTTTCATTTTTGAACACTCAACAAACATAACATGCTAACACTGAAGCGAAACAGCTGAACCCCCTGCATATTTATAATACTATATTGTGCCTTGGAGAAAGCTTTTCTTAGGTCAACAAAAGCTGCAGCTAACTGAATCAGACTGGAAGAGAGCACATGTGGGACGATTATAAATGATTTTTCACAAATGATTTTTTATGAATTTGTAACCACATTTGAAACAGATTATATTAGCATATTTTTTTTTTTAAGACAGGCATGGCCAACCACTATGGTGTTGCAAGCATCTATTTATTATTTAAAAGTACTGTCATTGGCCTTGTTTTAGCCTGGGAAATAAGGGTCCCTCTTCCCTGTTATATTTCATGCACAGCTGGCAACAAGAAGCTAAGAAAAACTTTTCAGAGGCTCAGCTTTGAACTTAGGGTCATAGGACCACAGGATAGTTCAGGCTGGCAGGGAACTCAGGAGGTCTCTGGTGCAGCCCCTGCTCAAGCCAACTCAGCTGCACAGTCTGACCCAGCTGCTCAGGGCTGTGTCCGGTTGGGTCTGGAAAACCTCCAAGGATGAAGCTGTCACAACCTCTCAGGGCAGCCAGCTCCACTGCTGGCCTGTCCTCGTGGGGAAATGGCTTGTCCATACATCCCATCTGAACTCCTCTCATTTTAGGTTAGTTTTAGCACTGTTTCTCACTCTCTGCCTTGCACCGCTGAGAAGAGTGCAGCTCCATTTCCTGGACCACCTCCCTGTAGGTACAGGAAGGCTCCCTATGGCCGTCTCTCCCCCCGGCTGCCCAAGTCCCAGTCCCTCGGCCTCCCCACACCAGGCTAGGCTCCAGCCTTTAATCTTGATACTCTAGAAAACTGTTTCTTCTCTGGAGGAAAGTGCATTTCATTTTACAGGGAAACAGAAAAAGGTGCATCAAACACCCCTTGTGAACTCCACAGCATTGTCTGGGCTCTTTGCTTCAGAGATGGGGCTCCACTCCTGTGTCTCAGCAAGGCTCTTCTACAGGCAGGAGTATAGCTAAATTAGCATGTCATCTCATCTTCCAACTGGACAAAACTTTACAGATTATAAAGTGGATTGACTGGATTGACCTCCAGACGCTGTGTGGCTTAAAGAAACACAACTTCAAGATTTTTTTCTTTCTTTCTTTCTTTTCTATCCGGGGGGAAAAAAAAAATGTGCTAAAATAGGGCTTTATTCACCTGAAAGGATTTTAAGTGTTTGAACTTTTCAATACAATAGGTGCAATTTAGTTAGCAATCACCTCTGATTTCTTTAAGTGGGATTAATTTGGATAAAGGACGATAAGGTATTGAGCAAGGCCAAATGAAGAACCAAAGGAGGTCTAGGAACCTACTCCCTTGTTCAGCTCAGGGGACAACATGTCTCCTAGTATCAAGATCTCCGAGGGTCTTTTTGGTTTTTTTTTTTTTGGACATGTTTCACTCCAGCTTGCAATATTACAACTTTGATTTTTCACCTGCACTTAACTCAAACTTAATTGGGGATGAGGGAAAAAAGTAGTTAATTCACATAATTAATTTGTTCCGTTAATTAATTTAATGCATCAAAACAGCTTTTCAAACTAATAGATAGAGGAAGAAATAAAACTCTGTGAATAAAACTAACAAAAAATAAACCATTCAGATGTTTGAACACAGAAGTTAATGAACAGCAAACAACACTTGTATCATGGACACTCAAATCTTGTTCTGTTTCTTTCATCAGATAAATCTTTCATCCTCTGTAATAGCATTCCATTTAATCTCTGCAAGATGTGGCAAAGAAACACAGGGCTACGTTCTGTTCCTCAATTTCAGAGAGGTTTCCCTAAAAATGGAGCAGTTTATAAAGCCAATCCTCCAGATTTTTATTCTTACAGAAGCTGGAAAACTCCATCACTCCCACTGAATCCTGGCTTTAAATTAAACTGAAGAACCATATGATTGCTTAATGTCTTGCCATATCATCTGCCAAATCTAACACAGTGATTCACAGCTGGCTAAGCACTGAGAAATACAGAGGTACGCTTCAGGTTTTAGGCACACTTGGAACCACAGGGGAAATTCTAGCTACATTTCAAAATACTGTTTTCAGAACTGCCTGTCCACTCAGACAGAATTTTTAGATATCTTCCTTCCTTCTGCTTCCTTTATTCCTTATGTCAAACCAAAACCTACCCACAACAAAGAGACCTTCTAAGCTCTCCATATAGTTATAGGCCAAATCTTAGCAACACTGTTTACCAGAAACACTCTTAAGTACTGCAAGATTCAGCAGTGTACTTACAAACTGCTTATGAACAAAGTGTACCACATATTGCCCAAGAATTAAAGCTGTTGTTGACGGGGCAGAGGGAGGGCATATACTCACCTCAGTGATAATGTTTATGGCATCACACAGTTGTATGTCACAGAGCACTTTCATTAGTTAGTATGAAATACGTGACAGTGGCAAGAACTTCAGATTCTGCCTGAGAAGATACTCCGTAATGAAGAAATCTTATACCAAGGGTGAGGTTCTCAGCTAGACTCTCAGCTAAAAAACACATGACTCAAAACTAGGCAAAAGCGAATTTAAAGGAGGTGTCAAGCCTGAACAAAAGGGAACAATTCCTCCAGCCGGAGTGTGTTGTCACATGGATTTCATTAACATCTGTCTGGTATCTCAATCTCAGCTTCAGTCACTACACACAGACTCATGAGACACCACACTTCAGTTTTTTTCTGTAGTATATAGGTATATACTCACATCCACACAGATTTCAAGTAGATACTCCCTATGACGACTCCAAGTGGTTTCCTACTCAGCATATGTTATGTCATGGCAAAAATTTACATGCTTTAATGCAATATTGTCCTGAAGGAACAATAGAGAGAAGTAATACTATTTAAGTATTTCTGGACGCACAAACTGAAACTTCCTTCCCAATCTTCCTCATTTTCATTTTTCTTAGTTCCTTTTCTTTTAAGACCTGTCCCACAGGAACTGCTAAAAGTTTTGAATTCATAATTAACAAAAAATACTGTGAAGAGCATCTTAATGGTCTACCCTTTAACAATTCAGTGTGCTCCATCCAGAGACCTGAAGGCATTTGGTTTTGCCTTGTAAAGATGCTTCGCTCGCATACTGTAGTGATGTCCATCTTAATCCTTGTTTCCAGTGACCTGCTAACTTCTCTTTAAACAAACATGGTTGCATTATGTTAAGTCAGTTGAAGCCTGATTCGAAGCCAGGGATTTTGACTCAAGGGGACTGCCTCCACTCAAAAGGAGTTGAATGAAGCATTTCTTCCAAAGGTATTTCTACAACTCCACAGTTGCATTGCTAAACATATTTTCAGGTTACTCAGAAGCCTGTTGACAAATCTGTGGTTTCCTCATAGAATTCTGTCAAATGGTTTTCAAAGGTAATTTAAAAAAGGCTAACAAAGGGTGGTTCAGCCTATTTATCTACGAAGGCTAGAAAGCAGCATAAATTACTCACCTGTTTTACATCAGCAGGTGTTTAGATTTGCAAACATAAACAGTACTGTGTACTGCAAACCCACTTCACCTTCCTCATTCCATGGAATACATGGCAGGAAGGGGAAAGGTTATCCCTTAGCCAATAGAAAAAACAACATGTTGCAAACGTTAGATATGCTGCAAATCCTGCTAATCTGGATTAAAAAAGAAACAAAGAAGGAAGCGCTCCCTCATATGTAATTGCTTCCCTGGTATTCTCCTAAGCACAGCACAGCAAAATTATAGATTTTTATTAATTAAGAATTGTGTCCTTGCAGCATGACCTAGCACAGAATTATCAGTATCTCTGAGGTCAGCAAGGAAAAACTTGCACTACATATTAAAGAAAGCACGTGGTATAAAAGCTTCTGCTGTACACATTCAGCACTTACAGCGCTATGGCAAGCTAGCTAGCACTATCCTACCCAGATATCTCCTGTCTAAATGCTTTAGCCAGGGTACCTCTGACACAGCTCCATATGCAAAGACTGCCCTAGGGGTACACATTCTCCCATACACGGCAGAAATCTCACTGATTAGGTAGAATCATTGTCTCCCTTCGCTGATACTATTTTTGTAGGCAGATGTGTTGCTTTGGCTGCAGCTGAGCCAAGTTAAAGGCTACCGCTCTCAGCCCAGCTGCTTGCTTTCACATCCAAACCCTCTCTCCTGGCCTCCAGACATGGTGCTACCGCCCTCAGCCTGTTGTCCTTTCTCTGCCAGATATTACTGCCCTTCTCAGACTTGCCAACACAACTGTATGTTTTCACACCCTACCAGATCTGTCAAAATGATTCGAGTTAAGTGCTTTTACTGGCAAGGATTTTTAAGATCCTTTGGATCCATTTTGACTGAAGCAGACTGGGTAGCACCTACATATGCTGCTCTGCATGCATTTTGGAGAGCACAGTAATTTGGGTGATGGGAGGAGGGTGAAAAACAGCTGTGGGCAGTAACTGCTTAGACTAGCTGAGAGGCAACCAGAACAGCATGCCTGGTCACAGCTTAAAAGGTGAATGGAGAGCACTGTACAGCTCAAGAGGACAACTACTAGAAGCCCCAGCTCCTTGTAAAGCAGAAAGAAGGTGGTACATCTCCATCTAAATACAAGAAGATGAAGCAAGGCAAGATACTACATGAGCATATGTTCTTGTTCCCAGAGAAAAAGACATACTTACGGGCCTCATTCCTCCTCTTGCTAGTATAAACCAGGAGGATAAAGTCAAATTTAATCACTATACAAGCACAGCTGGTAGCCTGTATTTAGTGCAGAATGCTGATTTTAATATTTAAACCATTTATAAAACATGTAAAGGAGAGCTTAACACAACTTTAATGCAGATGAATAAAAAGAAATTAACATTAACCACTAACCACTTTGGTAAATCAGTTTAATAGCTACATGTATGTTCATGCCCAGCCAGAAGTCAGTTTACTATACTATTAAAGTGGCCTAAAAATACTTTAAAAATCCAAAAAACCCCAAAGCCATTATTTAGGGAAGTACTGAAAGAGAAGAGAAAGGGAAGTACTGTGTTGGTATTGATGTTCAAAAGATAAGAAAGGAGTAAGACAAGACAATTACCCATAAATATCGCTCTTAACCTTAGTTACGTAACAGAACAAATACCAAGAACAATAATCACTGTTTAAAAGACAGTAAAACCAACATGTTTTTATAAAGGCTAGATAAACTCAAAATGCCTTTTCCAATTTCCCCTCTGTGTGTTGGGATAGGGGAAAGACACCACAGCGTTATGGCATTATTTTGTGAAGAGAAAGCAGAAGAGGAAGTTTGGAAGGCAGCTGTAACCAGAAGAAACAGTACTGACAGCTGAAAACAAATCAGAGGCAAGTCGCAAACTTGTAAATAATATGGAGAAATTCATTGTAGAAGAATGTAAATTTTACAGTGACCCCACTAATCAAGTGTCTGTGCTGAATAAAGCTTTGAGGAAAAAAAGAAAAAAGCTACTGCAGGTGTCAGCTATCAACCCAGTATCTCAAAGCACTGAATTATGGGCTAGGAAAGCAACAGGTCAGCTTGTGAAGCTGAGGAACAACAGCACTTATATAATATCTCATTATCAGAAACACCTCTGACAAATTAGAGTTTATTTTGAGCTGACTCTGGGGGAGAAGAGGCATAAGCAAAAGCTCCAAGACTGCACTCCCAAGGAGCACAAAAATTGAAAAATGTAATCACCAAGCTTGTGAGTAGCTGAAGCTATGAAGCTTGGCATCCTATGGAGCACCCACATGAGTTTTCTGATGTCTAATAAGCTGAATGCTTGCTACAGCTCTTCCCTCAGTGGGGACATCAACAGCATCTCTCTCATCTCCTTGGCCTCCAGCAGTCATGAGGTTTGTACGAATTTTAGAGCTTTGCAATCTCTACTCTTCTATTTAAATTGGTTGAAATTGATGCCTAGGGTTAAAAAGTTAAAAAAGTAGGGGAACTATCAGACAGACAGTATGATTATTTAAGCTTCATCTCCGTGGGAAACCAGGTCAAGAAAGAAGATAGTGAGAAAAGAGGGAAAGAAATGATATACAGAAATCTCAAATAGAAGGATTTCTAAAAGCAGAATTATTGTTAAGTCAAGTACAAAAGACTGTTTCATGTGTGGAAAGCCAGATTTTGCAGCTTTTCACAAACAGATCATTCCTGACTTTCTAGGATTTTTACTAAGCCATATTCTTAGGTAGTAATGAAAACCTGGATGATCTCCATATCCTTGTAAAAATTTAAATGCCAGAATCTTCATTTATTTCAGCACAGATGTTCATCTGTCCAAATACTTGTACCAGAAAAGATGGACTGGTTTTATTTTTGTATTTCTCCCTTTCCAGTGCAGGTAGCCAAGCAGGGAACAAAACAATCCCATGGGTCGGAATGGCCAGACCAGATGCCAAACACTGGAATAAATTGAGTCATCAGCAACCAGGCTGATTTTTACAGTCTTTGGGGCATGTCTGATATTCTTTTGTGCTGCCTTGTTCCCCAGAATGCCACCGTTTCATTACTTATCTTCAGAAGATAAGTCACGGCCTGAGATAATTTAAATATGAGTTGAGTCAACATGATACTGTGATAATTGCTGGCATTTGACAAATCCAAAATTATATACTGATAACTCATTTCACTGTAAGCTAACTGTATTGCTCAATTCTAAATCCTCAGTTGTTTCACTGCTCACAAAATTGCTTAAGACAATAAGGACTGCCTTAGGAAGACTTTGTAGTGAGTGAAGACTCTCTGGCCACCAAGACACTGAGAGAGCACAGAAATTTCCCCTACTTTTCCCCCAAAGCCAGTCAAGAGGGAGCCATGTCCAGAGAGCTAAGTTAGGTCCTGGAGCATCTTCAACAGAAGGACAAACCAATAAAGTCCAGCAGAAAGCCCCGACAGTCTCCCATAAGAGTGATCTGTGAGTTGATGGATAGAAGAAAAGTACACGTGGAATTCCTCGCTGATTTTCTCCTCAGGATTAAAAAAAACAACAAAACAAAAACCCCCAAAGAAAACAGGAGGGTTCTAAATGATTTGTTAATTACACTCACTATACTAACAGAAAGTACAATTTGGACAGATGAATAAATGGACACAAGGGAACAATTTTGCACTTCCTGGCAGATTGACAACATGACCTGACTGAGTTTTTCTATCCGTTCTAAAATTTGCATCAGTATTTTAAAATTTGTCACAAGTTTTTTAGAGCTCATGTATATTTTTATAGCATACTGGTGCATGTTATGCTTCTTTGTTTGAATTTGTTAGTGTTGTGACATGTCCAAGCTGAAATAAAGTGGACTGCTCCACCGGGTATGCACCCTGTTGGACCAGGGTGTATTTCCAAACCAATCCATAGAACTAAACCTTCCTTCTTATGGTACCATAAAGTCATTGCTTTTAGAAGTTCTTTGGATATTTCTGGGGAAGCTTCACTTTATTTTACCTTCATATAAGCAGTTTTTAATAAACCAAGGTGCAACACTTCAGGAACATCATAGTACAGCCATTCAAGTGAATTGGTTCACTTTTTCACAGGGAATATTATCAACTGACACAAAAAAAACCAGATCATCTTCATCTGTAAGACATCTATACAGAAGAAAGATAAACAACAGAAATCATGATCTTTACTTTAGCTGTTTTCAGGGTCTCCGCTCTGTTTAAATGTTTCATCCAAAGTGCTTTTTACTAGCTACAAAAGGTGATGAAGTTATATTGTGTAATTCGACATGCCCTGAGTATTTTCACATTCATAATTCCTGTATTAAACCTACCACCAAAGGAGGCTAGGATTTTCTTGGAATGACTAAGGTCTCATTATCATTCAAAATCCATTTAAGAATTAGATGTATCCCTACTAACGAGGCAAACAGCATGCTGTAGACCACTTTGTGTATCATTTCAGGAGTATTTCAAATACTGTTTTACCTCTTCCTTCTATAAAAAGTACTTGCCTGCTTTTCCAAGTCCACAAGAAACTTTAACAAATGCAGAGGAGTATCCATCATAACCAAATTAGGAAAAGACTATCTTACTACCAACATTTTGTTGCCATCAGAAAGAAAAATTTCTATCTTGTGAGTGGTTGAAATATAAGGACACTCCTTGCAATCATGGCAAGATGAAACTCAATAATGTATTTCAACTGATTTTTCCAAGACCATCTTTTGCATCAAACTACATGTTAGTTCATTCATTATACTGTGCATGCAACTTTAATTCTGGACTTCATGCACGTAACTTGTTTTTCAGAAATTTATTTTAATGTTACTAAGCAGTACTACTATGTAAATACAGCAAACATTTTTACTCTCTAGTTTCCTATGTTCTTGTAACTGATTGACAACAGAAACATAATGTGAGAAAGGAGACATAGATAAAAATTGCAGCTGAAGCACTTCTGATTGCTTTTCTGCGTAAAGACTCCAGCTAGTTTTCCCCCTGATGAGGCATAATCCATTTATGACACCTATTCTCATTTTCCCTGAGCACTTCTTAAACTTTAACGTATTAACCCGATCAATCAATTGCACTGTACTATCAAGGAAAGCGAGGCGCAGAGATTACCTGCCTTATCCATGGCAGGGCAGGACATCTGGGACCCAGCAGGGCGCTAGAGCCGAAGTCCCCAGGAGCACCCCAGTAGCTACCTCACCTCACCTCAACTCTCCTCTCCTCTCCTCTCCTGCAGCGTCTTCCTGCCCCAGGAATGTCTCATCCCGTGAACGTACCTGACAGGAGCCGCTAACCGCAGGGACGCCCGAAGCACGGCACAGCCTCTCGGACCTGCCGCTCCGCAAATTTACTTTTCTTTCCGGGCTCAGCAAATCGCGACTCACACGCACCGAGCCGCCGCCCCCGCCCGCCTGCCCAGGGCCGCCGCCGCCGCCGCCGCCTCTCGCGGCGCTGCCCGCCCGCCGCCGCCGCCGCCCGCGGAGGCCGCGCGGGGGAAGCGGGGCGCGCCGCCGCCCACGCCCCGCGCCGCCCCGCGCCCCGCCGCGCGCTCGCTGCGCCCCCGCGGTGGGAAAAGCACCGCTGCTGCCTGCATCCTCACTCATTTTAATCTCCGCTCTGCAGATTTCACCTTTTTTTTTTCCGGTCTGCATTCGTTTCCTCCCCCCCACGCGACAGCCGCATCAGCAAAATAACGCAGGACATCCTCCCGCCCGATCCAAAGAGGGTCCGGCAAATCCTGGCGTGAAAACAATGCAAAAAGTTGGCACCTGGATGCAACCAGACGTGACCCCTGTTGGCTGCGAGCTTTGTTATACTGCGCGGTGCAGCTGCACAAGTCTGCCATAAAAACTTAAGGCTTCCGGGACGCACTTTACACAGGAACTTGAAAAATCCAGTCTGGGCTTGAAATCAGCAGGCATTATATTTTTCTCCTAAAATGATGCCCTGTGAGGAACGTAGGAAGTTCTGTGTCTAATTAAGGTATTTCAGTGAATTACTGTATTTCAGTGAAAACACAAAAGTTACGGTCTGGCATCTCGGAATATACCAAGGCACAGTCACATTCTGTACAACCACGTGTGTGTGACCATATTATACTTAGGCTTTTAAAACTTTCTATGAGATATAGAAACATTAGGCACTGATTTTTAACTTTATTTTTTTACGTTGCATCAACAGGACTCTAGACTATTTGCTTTGAAATCCCTTTAGACCGTTTTGAAAATCTCTCTACAACTGATACAGATTTATCTGAGACATCCTGCCATTTACCTAGATCCAGTTATATCCAAATGATAAGGGAAGACTCACAGCTGTTTTCTATTTATACCAGATATTCTGAGAACTGGGTAGATTCAGCTAAAGCTGGCTATCATACTTGGACATTCCAGTGTTTACAAAATAGGTTAAAGTCTTTATTTATGATAATAACTAAAAGGAGAGGGAGGATTAGAATTTTATTCTATTTTGAAACTATAGTTTGGGTTCCTAAGCCTAAAATCCCTTGCTTTCACTTTTTACATTTTTCTGGAATCACCTAGAATTCTTAGGATCTATTGTCAAGCCTGTTTGAGCCATATTATTACAGTATTACGGTTTGCCATGGAAACTTTAAACACCTAATAACTCAGATGATGGTTTAGATTGGTTGATCATCTTACATTTTTATTAGATTTTTCCAGATGACCTCTTAAAGTAGAAGAGCTCTTGTCTGGAGTCATGCCAGAAGTCTCTAAAATATTTCTAATTGGAGTATGGTTTATTGTATCTCCTTGTTTAATATTTACTCTCTTTGTCACTTATTTTATAATTTGGGCATATGGTTTGATTTCTCAAAAATCCTTATGACTTCTGTTTTCAGTCTAATGATAGAAACAAATGGCAAATGTCTTCCATTACCTGGATTATCAAAAAAGGTTTATTCAGAAGAGTGAACCTGCAATCATTCTCACATGAAGGTAACATTTATAGTATAGATTTAGGTTCTTCAGCTCATTTTCCCTCCTGAAACTGGAATTCAACATGCTGTTTACTTACAGTGCATGGTTTCTGTGAGGACACATCAGGAAAGAAAAGAATACGCTCAACCACTACAGATATAGTGCCAAAATGTAGTCCTGAACTCCGTGTGCTGATAATATTAGAAGGCCTTGGCATCTTTGTAGCCCATCTGGGTATTTGCTGAGGAAAAGCCAACCTACATATTGCTTCAGACTGATGTAGTGGCACTATGTTTTCCAAGGTAGTACAGGACACACTTCACCTCCTGCCTCCTGCAGCCAGTGCCTGCTAGGTGCAGACTGGATTTAAAGTGTATTTTTTAGTATAAGGCACTTTGGTCAGCAATTCTGAATCAGATCCAACACAAATGCCTGGGAGAATCATAGACGCCGGTAAGTGAGATGCTTACTCTAGAGCAAGAAATTATTCTTAATGGATGTGTATGTTCTCACCGCTGTCTTAAGAGAAAAATCTTTTCCATAGAGGAGCACATCCGTGATACTCAGTAGTGGAAGGCTATTTTCAAAACAGCTGGGATCAACTTATTTTCTGCAGTAGGCATGCCTCGACCGAAACATGGAGCATTCCACTTAGAGCCGCAACAGCGATTCTTTTCCCTTTCTTTCTTATACACGGTTAGTTCTTTGATTTCAGTTTATTTCCCTCCTTGCCACAAAATCAATGTCACTTGAAAAACAGATTTTATTGCTTGCTGGGGAACTTCTGATGCTGTAATTTAGACATCTGGACAGGACAGGGAGGCAAAACCACCTGCGTGCTCGTGAGCTGTTAGATCTGACTGCAAACCTCCCCCAAAATGGCCCGTCTGTACATTTTATACACTAAGCTGGGTTTTCCTCGGACCCGAACAGCCACAGTACTGCACACCACAATATATCAGAAACTCAGCCTGTCTTTTAAATTGAAGGTAGAGTTTTGCCTCAGCAAAGGCTTCTGAACTCTTTCTGTGCTTCTCAAGATTTGGCTTTAAAAAGCTGACATTTTGCCCTTGCTAAAAGCGTCATCTTAAAGGGTCAGAATAAATGAATATATCTTATCAAAAAAAGATTCTTGGAGGACTACAAAAAAGCTGACACAGTTAAATAGCAGAATAAAAGAAGTTACTTGAAGTTTAAAAAGGTGTTTTTCAAAAAGTGGAAGCTGTGTCCAAACAAGGGAGCTCAAATACAACATAAACCCAGACAAAGCGAATTTAAAACTATAAACAAAGATTTTGAGGAATAGCTTGCTATAGGCAAGTATTAAAATTACTAATAAAATCTTTTATTGGACAATAAGAACCAGGAAGCTTTGTAGAGCTGGTAGATGATCAAGGTGTAAAAGGATCACAAAACAGGTCACGAAAGAGAAGCTCACTAAAGTCTTTGTTGCACTGCTCACCACCAAGGGGCTCAGAGACTTTTATACTCACTCTTTTCTTTATGAAGGTCTGAAGCATCATCTCACATTGAATGGCTGGAAGAAAAAAATTAGCTTGAATAAATAAAATGAATAATAAAATAAACAGGCATAAATCATAATTCATCTCATAAATCATATGCACCCAGAAGTTCCTAAGGAAGTGAGATATTAAATAACTGATCTATTAAGTTTACACTGAAGTGTAAACTTTTCAAATAAATAGGTTTTGAATGCAGAGAAATGGAAGGTAGCAAATTCAGAAAAGGGCTCCAGGGGGTATTTGTATTGGAGGAAATCTATGTAAAAATATCGTAAAGAATATTATTAGTTGGCACATGGATAAATCTGAACTAATAGAGAAGCATCAATCTAGCGTTTGTGGAAGGAAACCATGCCTCAGTCTGCTGGAGTTCTCTGAAAGATTCATCAAGCTCCTTCATGTTTAAATGATCCGGTCAGTGTGGTGTTTTTTTAAATACCCTTAATGCTTCTGGCAAGGTCTTTCTTTTAGGAAAGACTGACAAAGAAACTTAACTATCTTGGAATGAGAAAGATTACTAACTCCTTAAAAGGCCCATCAAGGGATATTAAACAAAATGGTCCAGATGCAATTTCTGTCTCACAACACAGGAAAAGGGGCACTGAATGAAATGGAGAATGGAGAATGTTGCTGGGAAAAGAGTTTTCAGTATGAATACTGGATTTTTTTTTTTTTTTACATTTAGTAGTATTTTCATTAAATTACTGACAGCATGAGCCTTTTCTAGTTTGTATAGCGCAATTATTTTAAGTGGTAACATCTTTTTCTTGTTATTATTACACCCCCAAGTTGATCAAAAACAAGAAAGTGCCTCCAACCATATCATCCTTCAGCAATTCTTCTTTTGGCCTCTAATTAGTATGAATGGAGTGCCACTTCCACTGAAGTTTAAAGCAGGCGTGAAGCAAAACATCAAGCTTTTGAGATTATGTGTATGCATCCAGATATATGCATACTTCCAAATGCAAGAGTTCTGTCTTGTGTGATCTAAAATCAAGCATCACATCTCTCTGTGACCTAGAGCACAACTGACAGCTATATATGTGCTTTGAATTAAAGCTTTCTTAGGAGAAGAGAGGCAATCACATTGCCTAGATTCAGAAATGCCTGCCCAGAGGATCTGCAGCTGAAATGGGTGTTTGTATCAGAATGACAAAGCCGGAGCTTGAACAGAGATGTTGTTTTTTTAAGTCTGAAGTTGGCCCTGACAGGTCGCGTGTGAGATGTGCCCTGCAGCTCTCCAGCTCTTGCCTCCTACCCTTCCTCATCTCCATGCTGCCACGCACATTCATGAAAGGATCAGAGCATTTTAATAGCCTGATTACAAAACTGTATTGAAACACAGACACTGATGCAAATTGTACAGCCTGTTGGCACTGTATGAATCATGCCAGGCCTAGAATGAGTCTACATTAATTCCAAGTGTGCTATATTTCCATTTCCAAACCAATTCTCTTTTGATATTCATATTGCAAGTTGCCTTCATTTAGATTATTTGCTTTCTTCTTGCAATTTTCCTTTGCATCTATTAATGTTCTTGCCAAGTCTCTCTGTACATAGCTAATTTCCACAGCTTCCCTGATCCTGTTCTGTGTTTGATCTTCAGCTCTTCCAAAGGAATGTAAACAATGGCAATCAGAAATCAAAATAAAGAAAGAGGCATCTCTTCGTCAAGCAGTTACAGACAAAGACTTATTAGAGACAGAACCAAAAGAATCAGGAAAGGTCTGTCCACACTGTAAAGCTGCTTTTCTGAGTATCAATATACATACAGTTGACTCGTGTCCTATCATTTTGGTCCTCTTCATTTCTTTCATAGCACAGCCAGGCGCTACCCTTTGAAGTCTCTTCCTGCTTTCTAAGTGAACATGAGCAATTCCTCTGTGTTGCCTCCATGGAGAACATGGACACCCACCTAGCCTTACCAACAGCACAGAGATGATGCCATCAACAGTATTCTTCTCTAAAAATCGCTGAGAAGATGGAGGACAAATCAAGCTGGTTATATTGCCAGTCAGGAGCATGATGAATAGCCACATTCAGATGATACATTTAAGAGCGATTATAAAACACCTGGCATTGGGAGTTTGCATTTATCAATTCAAGACATAACTTTGGTGAATTTGGAACCCACAGGGATTAACTGGCAAAATATGCAAGCTGCAGCAGCTATCACAGTCAGCACATTTTTGTTTGATCCTTGCTACCAAAAATTACAGAAACACTTGTAACAAATACAGTTATTCATAAATCCCTTGCATAGCCTGCTGGATTTGTAGCTCATTAAAAGTCACAGTCAATTAACAAATGACTCTCATCACCAGATGTATATGTCCTGAGGTACAGATTAATACATGTCAACTGCAGCCAAAATGGCAACGTAAGTGGTGATTAATGCTGACTGTTTCATAAAGCAACACACTAAGTAAAGGAATACCACCAAAATAAATAACCTAACCCTAGAACTTAGGCTGCCTGGGGTAAAAATATGAAAGAATGGAAAAAAGATGAGGTTCAGAAATACAGAGATTTGGAATGTATTTACGATTATTCTCCCAGCTCTGCTTCCTTCCATATTTCACTCAGGCAGGGATGAAATATATCCTTTTCAGATCAGTAAATAGACAAACTTTTTGTTCGGAAGCAATAAACCACAGCAACAGAGCTCCAAGTCCATTCTCAAGCAGGCAATGAAGGCAGAGTGCAGTCTCAGAAATAACTTGCTGGACTTCTGAAGAGAAACAGCATTGCATACTGGCTCAGAAAAACCTAACTTGTTCACGAGCCTTTCTGGCATTTCATATCCTAATACAGTATTACTGCAGTGTTACAACTGAAATATGGGCAGTTGAGGCCATGATTTCATGATATGAAGGCTTTGGCAGCAACATTGACTTAAGGGTTTCTTCAGTCATTTCCCCCACGCACAACTCATAGATGGTCATTTTTAGCTCCATGAAATGGTGCACAATCTCCTCAGTTGTCCAGTGCTTGTGGAGTGATGCTGTAAACTGCAGCAGCAAATGGGGGGAAGAGTGGGCCACAGAAACTAATTAATATTGCCACAGTGGTATCATGAAACTATAGTCTTCAGTCAAGCTGTGCTGTACTGCAACTGTCTGCATGTGCTAAACTTAAGTGTCAGGAGGAGTCATCTAGAACTGGGGTTGACTATGCAGTTATACATTACAGGAAGAAGTGTGTTCAGACATAGTCCTTTACCAGGAAGAAATGTCCAGTTTCTGCATTAGGATTTAAAGTGAAAGCACTGATTCCTTGCATTATACAACTGCAAGTTCCTAGTGTAACTGAAACAGTGCAGAAAAATTGCAAGGTCATTACCTGTCTCTTAATGGATGAGTTTTGCAGCATGAGGTACAGGCAAGGTACAGTGCAGGCCCCAGAAAATTGCAAACTGCTTGTTTTAAAATAGTGAGAAAAAACAAGACAAACTGTGTTGTGAAGTAATTTCTTAATATTCTTCAGTGTACATGACTTCATTTTTTTTTCAGTGACCCCAGGCCCTCTCTTGATAGAAATTATTTAGCAAGTCAACTCTGTTGAGAGATTTACACAATTCCTGATTTCCAGGGTATCAGATTTTGCTCCAAATACTCCTGCAATGCTCCAGTTCCTTTAACTTGTTTCTTGTTATTCATTTTTCCTTATGCTGTTGGAAAGGTACAAGTAAGGTGGAAGCCATTTACTTGTATGGCTATCTGCAAGGTGTTTGTGACTAAAGTCAATTCACCTTCCAGAACTGCTAACACTGGCTGTTGCAGCAGTGTCACATACTGCATGAATTCCTGGTCTAAAGATTTTTCACTTGTCCTGAGCTAGCTGTCTGCTGTGCACCATAGCAGTAAGAGAAAATGATCATATGGGATGAAGATACCAGCTGGTCCCAACTGGAAATATGGTGCTGGGACATTGTCCTACCAGGAGCAATCCTGTCAGATGGCCAGAATAGGTTGTACTTACTGAGGAAATGTGTTAAGAGGGCAGAGAACTGAGAAAATAAATAAATAAATAAATAAATAAATAAAACAGTTGAAATGCCAAGAATAGTCTCCATTTTTCTCATTTCAAAAGGAACATGTTCACAACATCCCTCTTGGCCCCTTGAACACTTCCCTCTTCCAAAGGTGTTTGACCTCTCCCGCAGACCTGTCCACCTGCTCAAAGCACGTGACTGTCACAAGCACATGCTGCTCAAACTCCAGAAATGCAAGTAACACTGAGGCATCTCCAGGATTCCTGCCTATACAGAAAGCACAAATGTGAACACAAGACACAGCAAACACAGTCTAACAGTAACCATATTCATCCAGCGCTCATGACATCAGATTAATTTCATCAGCGGTGAGGACCACTTGTATAACATCAGGCAGTGAGTCTGTTGCAACAAGAAGGCTAGAATAGTTACAATGCCCAATCCTCTTACAATCCTGGGAGAACAGATTTGTTCATTTCCTGATCAAATAACTGGACACAGTGCGTTGTCATTCATTTATGTTGCAAGTATACAGGCTACTGTGATGTCTCTGTCCAGTCTCATCTCCAACGCAATTTTTCATGTTTTTGATATTTCTGTAATCATTTTACAAAGTTATACTCTCCTTTTTTCCCCTTTTTTTTAAGCAAAACAAGTAATACCTTCTCTTGCAACTATAAATTCCCAGGGCTTTGGAACACTGATAGTTTCAGACTGCCAGTCCCAGCTAAATGAATGCTGTGCTAAGGTATCCAGCTTACTTCTGCTGTCTCCCAAAAGCTAGGCTTTTCCTCTGCCTTTTGTTAACTAGGGAGCATTCTTCAGCAAGTGCTGCATAAAGGAGTTTGAGCTTATAAACAGGTAGAAACCAACCTCTTTGTGGTCGCAACAGTCAGAAGAGCAAACAAGCTGCTGAGATGCATTAATGAAGGAATGAAGCAGAAATCAGTAGAGAGACAGAAGGCAAGAGAGTCAGCATTATGCAGAGTTAGCTGCACGTCATAAGGTGATTTGAGAATTGTAATTATTACATGCATCCAAGCCCACCATTATCTATTAACTTGACATTAATTGTCATTTTTAGATAGAATATGAGTATTTTGGAATAAAAAGTTCCAAATAAAGAAGACACTTAATGCAAGTAATCTGTAGTCAAAATTTCAAAGTATAGAATGGACTTGAATTTGGGTTCCCATTTCAAATGGAGAGACCAGTAAATCCGGGATGATGTAAGCAGTAATAAACTTTCCCTGTCTTTCTGGGAGGTATTTGTTTCATGGCAGGCATAGAGAAGTCTCCAGGGAGAGGGCACATGGATACTGAAAAGCAGCAAAAGCCAGTTCTGAAGAGAGGTGAAAGGACATTTTGTCTTGAAAAAAGGCACAGAAAAGACGTTGAGTGAAAGAACTTCTCAAAAATTAATGAACTCTTTGGAGTGCATCAAGTTAGCTTTACAAAACAGACTGTTACTACATACTCACCATTCAGAAACTTTAAGTGAATCTATGAATTAGTTTCTTTCAGGAAGTTTCTCAAAAGTGCCTTCCCAACATTACTGGAGCATTAATCTTTATAATTCAGCTGTCAGACAGTGTGACTGATCACCTGTAGTCTTATTCTTGCTCCCTCATTAAATGATCTCAGCTTTAAAAAGACTTTTTCCTCTCCAAAATAATCCTCACCTAGTCAAAAAATTAATCTCAAATTTAAGCAGCTTTGAAGATCAAAGTTCTTAACTTTGTGTTTATTAGTCTCAGTCTGAATTATAATTATGTGGGAATACTAGGAAAGCTAAAGTTTTTTTTTGCTTAGAAAACATGGGAGAGAACATGATTAGGGTATAGACCATGAATCAGAAGATACAGGTTGCCACTCTTGAGTAACCTTGTGCAAGACTCTTTGGGCTTCTGTAAAATGGGAATATTAATAATTCAGAAAATCATTAAGAGAATGATCATAGTGGATTTGGAGGTTGAAAAACATTATACCAGATAATGAGATGACAAGAGAAGAGATTAAGGATGTACATTACTGCGATGTGTACAATTCTGAGACAAGCAGTTTGAGCGAGAACTAGCCAACAGAAAGACTGTAAGGAAAGGGCCAGGAAAAGAGATGAGCTTTTAGGAAGTAGAAATGAAATATTTTTCCCCAGGAGTGGTTAAAATGTGGAATGCCCAACCAAAACTATGGAAACAATTCCAGCAAAGATCATATTCAAATAAGAACTGGATGTGGTCAGATGATACCAATTAGAAATCATATCCTTACACAGAACCAGGTTAGAAAGAACGGGTTCATCTCCTATTTATTCATACATTTTTATGATGCCACAACAGCATCTCTGTGTGCCTTCTTTCCACTATTGTGAGAAGGATGGCTGTATTCACACAAAAGGTGAATGACTACAGGAATAGTACCTGTGGTCTTTCCATAAGAAAGATTTAATATGAAGTTCCTGCCACAACAACCTGGCAACAGTACAGACCTTGTTTACTGTAGGGTACAAAAATCATAAGTCATCACCATATAGAAGATAGTCTGAGGTTTTTTTCACTCCCATAATTCTTAAAAGATACATTTCCTCTAATTATCCGGTAGGAAATATTTTTTACTGTGGAGAGTTCTAGATGTACCATGTCAAAGTTTCACAATATATGGAGATGAATGGTCTTCTAAATTACTGAACCAAATTGTTTGTGGCTATCTCATTGGAAGGTTAGTTTGTTATGTTTTTTAGAGTTTATGCAACATTTACTCACTTGAATGTGCTTCTAAATTTAATGGGGCTGCTCCTGTAAGTAGGTCTTCACCTAGGAGGTAGAAAATGTAGTCCTTGATACTCACATGTAACTTTGAAGATGGAAAGTAGTAAATATCGACTTATATTGTTCCTGTTTTGGTTTGGTGCAACTCAGCAGAACATGAATTACCTCTGCTCTGATAAAGATGTGAAATACGTAGCAAAAAGATGTGTTTGCTAATCAGAACATCTGGTATGTTTTTGTATGTTTAGCTTATTCAAGTCAATTCTACTCAATCATGAAAGAATAATATGTGGAACCAGAAAGTGACAGGAGCAAACCCACAAATACTCCAAGAGACTGGTACTGCAATGTTGAAATATGGTTTCAAATATAAGATAATGCTAGTGCATAATTCATTGATTACAACCAGTTACATGAGGAATCCTTTTCTAGTTTTCCATGAATTCTGATTTAATGAGTCCCATGGAGTGTAAATACTGGAAATATTAAAGGCATAAATGAAGCATGCAAAAGCAGAGATTTCAACTATCATATCTTATACTGTTGCCTTTTCAGCTCTTATGAGCTAAACAACATAACATCCTTAGCCCATATCTTTACTTTCATTGAACATTTTCTGGTTTTGTTGGAAAACTGAAAATGATGCACAAGTTATAAGTCTTGAGATATTCTGGTTTTTAATAAAAGCCTAAAGGCCAAAGGAAAAAAGGGAAAAAAAAAGCCTGATAGGAAGAAACAAAATTATTTTTTGTTGAAACTTGTAATAGGGAAAAAATATTTTCCAAACTGTTTTAGCACATATTAGAGTACAGCCCAATATCCAAAGCAAAGGGATGAGAAACATTTTATTCATTAAAAAAACCCTTAAAAATGCTGATGGCAAGATATAATTTCCACTGTTTTTTCCCTTCCCTGTATGAAACACCCCCAATAAAAACTAGGTGAAGCTAGTGTATGTTGGGCTGTTCAGATATATATTCTTGTAGGTGTTTCTCCTCCCTATTCACTGTATGTTCTTATTTCATCTAGATTTCTGTTCCCTTCTAGATCAAACAGTGCAAATTAAGGAGGCATTGCTGCCCTAAGACTCCCTGCCACAAAATCCGTATGAGGTGGTCATTGATGTGCCAGCATAGGGGTACAAAGGATCTATAGTTTGCTCCCTGGGAATAGTTCTTTCGATTCACTAGGGCATGAACGTTTTGAGGAATGACCTTTTTCCTTTTCTGTATTCATGTTTAAAAACTGTTTTTCTAGTAATGACAGATCAAGTCCTGACACAAAAATGACAGAATGAACTTTAAAATGGTTCTCAGCCTCCTTAGCTTGACTACCTGTGGCCTTTTCTTTAAAAAGATGTGTCATTTATAAGCACTATTTTCAGCAAGAATCAGCATTTATCCTGCTTGGATATGAAAATACCTTCTTCTAAATGGAATGTCAAAAAAGTTACTTGGGATCTAGAATGATATCTGTCCCTAGCTAAGCAGATAAAAACGTAACATCGTATTTATAAAAACATTACAAAAATATTCATCATAGATTTAACATATTTATATTGGTCTGATGTTTATATTTTATATGTAAACATATGCTATATATTGATATGCAATAAACCATATCAGTGTGTGCTGTCTGCTGTGTGCAGACACATTAGGATGTTACCACTTCGATGTTCAAGTCTAGATTCATCCTACCTGCTCTCCACTTTCGTTTTCCATCATCCCAGTTATGGTACATACTCAGAAAGGAGCTCACCCATCTCCTGAAACACAACACAGTGGAAGCTACCCTGAGGCTTTGAGTCCTGTCACTGAGGTGACAGAGTTTAGACCCCATTCACCCCAGACTCCATGTTTAAATCAATGAAAAAAATAGGCACCTGGGATTATGCAGTGGAATTACTGCCACCCTCTTACTGACTACAAGGGGAGCTCAGCAAACCAGATGTCAATCTTAGGCACATCATGGAAGAAAGGATTAAGGAAGCTTTAGAATGGCCTTTGTTTTGGCATGTTGCAAGATAGATAACTCATTTCTGGGCCCCTAATGTATGCAGGATGATGGACCCTGGACAGTGACCTTTAATTCAGGACAATAAAAATTAATGAGAGTCTCCAAGAAAAATAATGAGTGAACAGAGATTTATGGTGAAAAGACAGGGATTACAGACAGAACTGCTTAAGCTTATTAGAGGCTCTGAGTACAGCACTTACATATACAGAGAAAGTCTATATAATATGTATTATGGATCCAACTTGAATATGATCAATCGGCAGCACAGGCACCTTAGTCTGAGGCATCTGCAGCTGCTTCCACTCTGCCCTGACTGAGGTCACTGGGCTGATGCCTTCATATAATACAGGCAACAGATTAGGAGGACAACAGCACAAAAAGAGTACTCCACAGCTGCTTACTGGGGAAGTGTCCTGCTGCCTCTTCTCTTATTTTGTACTAAGCCTCTCTTCCTGATTCTGTGTTCTCCCCCTTTCTCTTAATGATGCTGTAAAAGCTTGCAGCTGTAGACTCTTTCTGTCTAGAAACACTGATGGGAAGGGAAGGCTTTTGCTCTTGGGGCCTGGTTTCACAGTGGTCTGTAGAGGCACACTGGGATCCAAGGTTAAGGGAACTGTGCTAAGCCTCTACTAAAAGTGTGAAGACTGTTCTCTTTGGGTTGGGGCACAGGAAAAATCTGACAAAAGTCCAAATGGCTTCCCACACTGCAAAAAGATACAGTTAAGAAAAACTGAAGACCAACCTTAGACACCTTTCAGTTCCCACTTGTTCTTTCTACCTTGGTAAGCGTGATATAAATAAAATACCCTTTGTTGCAGCTCCCCAGTTATAATGTTTATAATATCATAAATCCTCTCCACTGTAGTCACCCAGTGACTCTTCTATAGGAGTGGGGGGGAGCATGATAAAGAAAGACGCAGTGACCTTTGAAGTAGTCTGGCTCTTCCCAGCCATTCTCCCCACCCACCCCAGGACCACTTAGACCTTTCTCAGTCACCATCCTCATCCACCTGAAACCTCCACTGACCTCCGTCAGATCTGCCCCCTCAGCTTCCACTACTTGACGCATACCACCCCAGAAAGAAAACAAATTACATTTTATTCTTTTTCCTGGATGATAAAAATTGAAATGTGCCTCTGTTGCTGAGCAGCTTGGAGCTGGCTCTTCTTATCTGGATAGCAGGCAGGTAGGCAAGAACAACACCTTTGTCTCCAAACTCTGACTCATCACGCAGGGCTGGCAGGAAATCTCACTGCCTTTTTTATGAGACCTTGAATGTCCTTGAACACAGGTTTGCTACATGGAGATAGGCAACTACTATGTGCAACCTGGTTGACCAGTGCAAAATTACTTTGCCTACAAAGCTGGTTGGGGACACTCCAGAAATGTTTGGAGGCTGCTGAAAAGCATGGTGCCAATCCCCACCAGGAAACAGCATAACACAGGTCTAACTGCTTCAGTTTTAGCTACATCCTGGAGTCAAAATAAAAGTTAATCTAGTTCAGCATTGAAAAGTTCATATCAAGATAGGCGTGGAATAGTCTGGCCGTTAGGGACAAACTGTGATAAGACACTAAGATGAGAGCACAATGAGGAGCAGGTAGTGGACCATCCTGACCCCGACGGTCACTAATGCAATTTCTGGAGAGCAAGAGGAGCTCAAAGTTGCCTCAAGCTAGAGCTTTAAAATCCCAAAGGAGGGAGGTCAGGTAGCATTTCCTTTAGATGAATACTTTTTCTGTATAGTTGCCACACATTGCCAATGGCACATGTTGTCATTGAAGACAAATGTTTTGTAGACTAAAAGGTAAGCAGCCATGAAAGTCAAGAGACAAGATAAGAAAAATAATTTTCAGTTTGGAACTGAAGGGATATCCATATAAAATACATGTATTTACATAAAATATAAGGAACAGATCAAGCAAATTTGCCATAATAATGTCATGCTGAGAAAGCTTAGAAAACCTAAGAAAGCAAATCTAGACCAGACAATATTTATGTAATAGGTCACTAATGGCTTATAAAATCAATGTCTGTAATTCACTTATGCAAGATAGATGAAACCGCAAAACTCCAGTTTCACTAGTCTGAAACAAGGAGAGCAACTGATGCTGGTACAGAAATAAAAATTGATGCTGGTACAGAAATAAGAATTACAATAATTCTCTCTTCTGCCTTAGGTTACAATAAACCTATCTGCAACTAGGATCAGGAAGAAATATTAGCTTCTTCTAGGAGCAAGGAATAAAAATTATTGCCGTATTTGTGATAGTAGACTAGACAGACCTCACCTAAACTCCTGCATGGTTAAAATCCCCTCCCTTGTTTTCAGACATCAGAATTTTTAAATACAGAAAATGGATACTACAGGGGACATTTTGAATTCACAGCACACTACATAAACATTTCCTGATACCATTAGCATCATATGATATTTGAACAATGTTCCTCTTTACTGTAAATGCTTCAAGGAGAAAAAGAATCATTTGCCACAGTTACAGAAACAAATAAAGGTACAACAACAGTCTGAAGACAAAACTTAAAACAGTTTTAAAAATGGGGAAGAGAAGTGTTTGTGCCCACAAACAAAAGCATCCTCGCTGATAAAATGGTAGGTTGTATCTTCAAAGTGATGTAGATTGGCCAGAATACTATCCAGGAGAACTCAGCAACTTGGGAGTCAAGAACTACAGGTTATTTGTGCTGACTGACATAAATACCTCAAATACATTTAACTTTAATATCTGCTGGTATTTACATCTTTTGTGATAATGTCTTCTGGGTCAATGCTTGATTGTCAAAGGTGGTTGTAGGTCACAATTTAGTACCTGAAACTCCATCAGTCCTGTGTACCCTTGTGAGCTTGCTAACCAGATCAGTGGAGGTGGAGCATGTGATAGAGATCCTGCCTGTAACTGTCAGGTTGTCTATCTGTTCCACCACAAATCAATCGGGCTTTTGTTATCTGCAAACCAAAAACGGTTTTGCTCTGGCCCCTTAGCAGTATTTAAACACAGTGAAATAAGTTGTGACCCTGTTTACAGAAAGTCTCTGTTAAATAAAGAAGGAAAATTGCTGAAATTCCTATTTTTTTCACGATGATAAACTTCCACATACAGTGTAGTGAATCAGATGTATAAAACAAAGCCTTGTTGTGCTTGGTAAATTCCATATGCATAAACAGGAAATAAATGCTGAAAATATTCCAAAGCAGGCTTAGAAATACTAATGTTTCTGAACACTTCTTCTAGCCTGTGGCTTTTCCATCATTATCATAAAGTGACTGTTCCAATACCATCACTCTGGTGCAGAATACCATAAATGATGAAACTCAGATTTAGTAGTGAAAAAATACTGTTCTTCAAGCCAGCTTGTCAAGCCAGAGAAGTATAAAGGCAGAAGGAGGTTTATGTTGTTCAGGGTGGTTTGTTTCTTTCAGAGTATTAACTCAGTTTAGCTTTGGGTTCCATAAAATAAATTGCCCGTCATCACAAATAACCAACTATTAAAATTTAATTATGGCTCTTAGCTCTTTCTTGAAACTTTGTGAAAGTAGGGGCCTAAAATTAGGCATGATTTCTGGGTGGCCTCAATGGTCTGATAGCTGGAGGTCCAAAGAATCAGCAAGCTTTGCTGAAGTTAATGGAACTGGACTTATTTGCATATTGGTTTAGGCATCCATCTCTCTTTAAAAAATGGTTCCATATGGAGTCAAAGGATTCTGAAAATTTACTTCCTTGAATGCACTGATCAGTATCTCCCTGATGTATTTTACTATTAGGTCATACTTGGACACAGGCAATTTGTTCCACCCCAAAAAATAGTAAACCATTATGGCTTGCCTAGAGATCATAATGACAGCTTAATAGACTGAAAGATCAATTTGTCCATTTTGTACACAGACATAAATCTTTTCTCCTAACAAGTGTGCTTAAGGAATAGGACTGCTTGCTTCTATACCTGAATCTGCCACTAACATATATGGTCATGTGGGGAAAGAGTTACAGTGTTGGGGAGCCTTTACAAAAGCTGACTTGAACAGTTTTGCCTTCTCATACAGGAGCTGTTACACATGCAGAGTTCATGTCACAGTACAAACTTTCCTCATGTTCAGTACCTCAGTGTTTGTAGCTGTACAATTTATTAAAGCCTAGACATGTCACGTGTGGATGTATGAAGTTCCACTCTTGCTTTAGCCACACAAATGCAGCTCTTGGATTCAAGGATTATTGCCAACTCGTGTCCCTGCTAGTCTTCCGGAGACAGAGGAAGGCCTCTGCAGAGACCACTCACCAGAACCCATCAAATTGCAGAAACCAAGTTCCCTTCTCCAGAGTCTTCTAAAAACAATAGGACAAATATATTTCTGCGTTGCCCTCTATGTTGTTCTGCAGTAATTAAAAACAAAAGGACAATAAGTATTCTTTTTTGTAAGTTTGATACCCTCCATAAAAGAAGCTCTTGATGTGGAAATTGTACTATTTGTAAGTAAAATTATTACATTACCTAAGGAAGAAATTATTATATTACCTAAGGAAGAGCCAGTTTACCGTTAAAAGGAGGAAAATAAAGATATGTTTTATTTCTTGGTGTATAAGTGTAAAATTAGGTAAGAATATCAGAAGGGCTGCACTAGATCAGGGTAAAAGCCTTCTAGCCCAGATTCATGTTCCTGACAGAGGCCAATAGCAAATGCTTCAGGAAAAAGTATAAGCAAGGGACAAGCAGGCAGTGATAGCTTTGCCATCTCAGGTAGAGCAATTACCATTTTAAGGATTTCCTGGACAGAGGTCGCAACCGAACAATTATGTTTAATAGCCCTCAATGGACCTTGATAGTAGTTATTAATCCAAAAGAGACCCTCTTTTGCCATTTCATGACTGATTAGTTTATTTGAAAGCTCTTAGTGAGGACCTTGTGTACGGCTTTTTAGAAACCCAGGTACACTATATAAGCCAAATCACCCTTATTCATACGCTTAATTACTTTTTTAAAGAACACTATTAAATTTGTGAAGCATGTCTTTCCAGTAGGCTAAGGTGTGCAGGTGCCCCTGGAGCCTTTGGAAAAGTTGGTATCACATTTGTTGCTCTCTGTCTTCTGGTGCAACCACCAGAAATGGTTAAGTAAGTTAGTGGTTCAGCAATTTCATATTTTTACCACTTTAGAATACCTGGTGAATAGCATCTGAACCCAGCAATGTTACAAATTTCTTCTAAATTAGCCACAGAGCCTGAAAACTGAGTCCTAACAGCAAAATCGTCCCTAGCTGTTGCTTTCTTGTTACTGTAATTGGTAAGTGTTTTTATGGAGTAAATACTATAATACTACAGTTTTACCTCCTCCTAGTCATATTTCAAGATTAGACTCTCTGTACTAACACACCTGACTAGCAAATTTTATGCTTAGCAGAAAGACACAATTAAGGGAAATATGTCAAATATGTCCTCATTGCCTTTGAAAATGTAAGGAAGGTCATTAATAATACAGACCAGTCTCCGCTGTATATCAGGACAGCTCCAATAGCTTCCCTGCAGATACAAAAAAATCAAAACCAAAATTAAATTATTTTGTCTTCTCTAAAAATTTATAGGCTTTCTGTAACAGTTTTGATTTACCTATGTATGTATTTTGAGGGTTATTTTAAAAAACTTATTTCAATTATTAACTGGCTCCAGATACTGCTGTCTGGAAAAAAAGATTAAGCAGATGCTGTCTAGACCACTGTCTTCCTCTAATCTAGGCCTTAACTATGAGGTACAAAACTCTGAGACCATTCAGAGTTAAATTGTCTCATTTAAAACTGGTCTATTAATCCTTATTAATCCTACATTCCCTTGCCTATTTCAGATGAGACCACACTTACATGTATTTGTCAAAAGAGATGCAGTTAACAAAAATCTTAAAATTCATGTAATTATATGCACTGCTTCCTATATACAAATCATCATATGCTTAGCTGATGCTAGTTGGCACATATAGCTCTCTTAAATTCAATGGAGACAGGTGACCCTGTGCCATAACGTTCTGGCCTACAGGTAAATTTCACTCAGAAGCTGAGGGGGATTTATAAAAATTTTATAAAAGAATTTGGTTCTAAGTTAGGCATTACTAATGGGAAGAAATTAGTAAAAAACAAATCTGTATGTCTACAGTGTTAAAATGAAGGATAAAGTGCCAACAAATTCATTTGAACTGCTGGTATGGCATGAACATCCATGGCAGATCATTTCAAGAAACATATTAATGTGTAGAGATACATATGTACACATGTTTGTGTACATGTACATGTCCATAAGTGTGTAACATAGAGGCATGTATATACATACATCTATACACACAAAAAAGAAACAAGAAAAAAAAACAGTGTGTGTGTCTATTAAGATAACTTACACATACATAAATAGATGGTGACAATATGGCTTTCAGTTCTGAACTAGTTTTTGTTAAATCTGCTCAGGGTAAGAGCAAAGGGAAGCCATGCCTGCCTGCAAAAGCAAACAAAAAATTCCAATGAGGAGAAGCAAGTGAACACTGAACATACATCCTCATTACTCCCAAATTAGGCAAAAAAATTCTGGAGACATCTGCTTTTCCTCCAGTTGACTATGAGATATTTTAAGAGAACTGCCAATTCTGGAATTCAATGCATGGTTACGCGAGAGCAAACGTACCTACTCTTTGGTGATCTTGGTACCCTTTGTAATTGCTTGCTGTCACCAATAAATCATGTACTTTCAGGCTTTCAGAGTTACATGTATATAAGAACTGGAAAGTTATTTTGGCTTCTGTATAAGCAGTCATATTTTCTTTATTAAGCCTGGGTGTAGGAACAAGATTTGGGCAAGGTATCTCTCACTGACTGAATGCCTCCCAGCAGGAAGATGAAAGCATGTAACAGTTCCAGTGTTATAAAACAGCTGCACAATGATATGACAGGCCAGAACAGTCTGACATTTCACCAGAGGAGAAGTAGTTCATATTATTGTTAAAGTGTGAGATATATTTCAAATAAAGCATTCTGCTGACAGTGTACGTTTGCCTAAAACAGCATCTCTTGTGATATATGAAAGTTGTATATGGCAGCTTTTAAAGCATTCTCTATCTCTGCTCTTGTTGTAATACTGATTAGTATTTATTTATACACAAGGGAACAGGATACAAGAAAAATTACAGCCTGTCAGTATGGATTCAGGGAGCCATGAGTTCAAGGTCCCCTCCAAATGTGTGTTGAAAAATGCCTTCATCGAATCCAGTGTGACCAAGTCTCCAGTCAGAGGTTTGTGAGTAGCAGACGCCTAATGTAATGCCAATTATGTGTCCTGAGTCTCTTAGGTCCTCTCAGATGTACATGTGGACTCCCTGATAAAGTGAGATAGGATGGTTTTTGAGAAGACAAATGGAAACTATGTCTTCTAAAGTTCCCCAGCTAAAAAAAATAAGGGGAAAAACTCATTCCTTGATGAATTCCACAGCTTGCTGTAGATTTATCCTTAAGATGAATAATACAAACACCAACGTTTGCATCATTAGACCACTAGGAAAGCAAGATGGGAATAGATTGAAAGTTGTCAGTATTGGGTTCTAAAGGCATCCGTCACAATGGATGTTGTAAGGTACAATGCCAGTAGCAGTCTGAAAAATGCCAGATATTTAAAATCACTGAGCCATACTATGCCATTCAAATCTAAGGCATTTTATGCTATTACAAATGTTTCTGTCTTTTTCTGTTAAGAAGATGCAGCATTATGTAGTGATGTGGAACTGTATTGTTAATTTATCCCTGCAGAGTATTTTTCCAAGCAAACAATAACAGTAATGGGGTAGAAATTAGTCATCCTTTCTCACTTGAAATGTCTGTGATGTGGCTTAATAGGAACTTTGATAACAATCTTGACTGAATCTTCATTTAATCTTCTATTGCTGTGGATGGAGTGACAGCAATTTGCACAATCTGAAGATTTTTTCTTCAGTTTCATGATAGTAGTTATGTAAAACCATTTCAGATTATTTAATCTTTTCTAAAGAAGTTTTAAATTTAAACATATTTACAAAAAATATGTATACTGCATTCATAAATTTTTATTCAATAATTTATTTTTGGACATGACAAAACATTATGTTAAAAAATATATAATAATGCCTCACCATTTAAATTTATTGCATCATTTGATTTCTATCTGCACAAATGGGTAGTTAGAACAAAAAGCTTGTAAGAGAAGGATCAAGAAAAATATTTATTCTATAGTCCTGTCTATTTCTTTGAATCAGTACCAGCTTAACATCTATGCCAGTCCTTAGAAAACATATCCTCTGAACTCTGTTTAATTTCAGGTATCTCTATTCTGAGTCTTCATACTGTCTATCAGAACCAGGAATTTTATTCTTTTGTACTCCATTCCTCTCTGAAAACAGACATAACCTTGGATATTATAATCTGTTATCACAGAAATTATTTCAGTGTTACCTGTTCCAGGTTAACTCCTCATTAGAGGATAAAAGGCGGGGGGGAAATTCTTTTTTTTTTTTTGTAGAAAATTTCACTTAAATATGGCTTAAAATTAAGTGAAATCTAGAGTCTTACTGTGTACACAGATTTATTCCAGGAAATACAGCCTTGTAGCCTGTTTTTCTATTAATACTGTTGAGACGAAGAAGCATATCTTCGAACTGCCGATTTCCATTTAAATGCTGTTGTCCGAGTGCTTGCGTGCTTAGTATTTCTATTCTTTAGGTTACACTGCCTTCTAGGGGTTAGTATCGTCACATGTGTTTCAGTGCCTATGTCGACAGAATAAAAGCTTTGCTCGTTTTTCTCCTTCAGCTTTGAGGACTGAAGACTTTTCCTCCTCAATATTTTATGCTGCTGCTTAATATGATTTTGGCATCACAGTACGAAGATGCTAGAGCTGCCTTCCGTTTTTTGTTTTTTTGTTTCTTTTTCTCCTAGGCATGTTCTCCTTTTTTTTTTTTTTTCTTTGAAATCTTGTCTGGGGAGTCGTGGAGGTATTTTTATATTTTTCAGAAATGTATGGTAGTCTGTTCATGGTGAAAGGCATGAGGCTGCTGTACAGTACTGTGCTGCAGACTTCATGAAGGAATGCCCTGGGTCCAGGAGTACCAGATGCTCACAGCTTATGCACGCTGAAATGGACAGAAAACCCGTCAGGTTCAACACTTTTGACAAAATGTTAAACTGCTCACACAGCACATATTGATAGTACATATGTTTATACTGCTTAACTATCTGCATAAGTGTTGGACTTACGGGGCACATACTGCACGCACATTCATAGTGTGCCATAACTGATGCTTACTGGAAGCGTAAGATTTATTCCACGCACCCTAGACATATACCACAAGATATATAATCTGTGCACTGTGTTCCCAGCCTCCTATTTGCTTGTTCCTTCAGACAACAAATGTAATGAGCGGTAACTCAATTGCTGAGGGCAGAATTCATGCCAAGAAGCGTAAACTCTCTGAATTTGAAGTAAGTAGACAACTTGTACACCTCCTGTCCAGAGAGACAGGGAACAATTTTCAGGATTCTCTATCACCTTGTTGAAGCAGTAACAGAAAAGTATGGATTTGAAAAGCCTTGCGTAAAAAATAAGTCTGTTTAGTATATAGCTAGTTCTGTATAGCTCTCTCTTCCTCTTAGTGGTCTGAAGACATGAAGTCAGAAGAGAAAATGGTAACTGGCTTTTCTGCAGAAGGTAAGAAAAGTGTCTGGCGATGCACAATGCACCTTTGGACTCCCTACAGACCTGAGCTGATGGAAATTAGTTGTGCAGACCATGGAATAGACAGGTGGTCTCTAGTCTAGGAAGTCCTCATTTTGTGAAGAGCACAGTTTCCTAGTAAGAAGCTCGCTAACACAGATGAGAAAAAACCCAAAAGTGATTTAAGCTATTTGGAAAAACCCCAAAAGTGATTTAAGCTATTTGGGTCCTGTTATTCCCCCCCCCACCCGCCACCCCCCAGAATTCAGAGAGCTACTCAAATAATGGATGTCTGTGATCCTCATATCCATACAAACTCAAGAGGTTCACAGGGAAACAGGAGATCACATGGGGAGAGCAATCTGAGACAGATTTCTAAGTATGAAGGATCCTCCCTCCTTCAAAATGAGTAAAATTGAAGCACTGCAAAGAAAACACAGAAACAATTCAATACTAGAAGTGTTCAAAGAGGGTTTTCCAGTGGTAGGTGGACCAACGGAAACTAGTTAAAAGAAACGGCAGTACAAAGGAAAGTCTTTACCACCATAGTGGAAGGTAAACGGTGTCCTAACTATTTCCATAGCAGCATAGGAACAGCCAAAACAAATTCCAAACTCCTAAAGAACAAGTCTGAGAAAATGCTAGTTTCTACACAACTAAGATTTCAACTATGATTTAAAGGTGTCAGTCAAGCTATATGACTTGAAAAAGAACTTAAAGTCCAGAAGAGGATTTCCTGTAGAAGATTTTCTTTCTTACCATTTCTTAGAGCAGATGTGTGATGGGGGAGGACTTGATTCAATAAAGTGTACATAATGTTTCAGTATCTTTCCACAGTTGATACTACAAATAAGACAGCAGAAATAGTGACAGAAGCAGAGAAGATTGACATGACTTAATATTTGAAAGAACAGAGGTCAGGGGGCCTGGAAGAAAATACAGGCTGTCTTGGCTATCAGAGTTTTTTGTAATGGAAAAGCAGAGTGAACTATGAAGAACACAGTAATACTGAAGCAAAATAAAGCAGTATGAAAACTCAGGTGAAGACTTTGGAAAGGTTTCCCAAAGGAGAGGGAAGGGACTCCTGTTTTGTGAGAGTAAAGAGGAAACCAGTTCATTGCACAAAGCCAGCCACAGTGTCAGCCTCTGCCATTGAGCCTGTAGACTTCTGGGGTGTCCTGGTGGTACTATTTAGAAAACAAACAAAGCACACTTTATTGGCTCTAATTAATGTACAAACAGAAGTGGTCATTAAGATTTACTGGCAAAACTAAAGGGACTTTTAACATTTTTCCCCATCTGCCTGCCTTCCAATTGCCAGTCTGCGAACACATGTACTTTAGATCCAAAGTCCTGGTTCACCTTCAGCTGCACAATCTTCTACTCCAGTGATAAGGAGCAGGAGAGAAGAGAGCACTTGCTGCCTTAATGACCTATATCTTTTTTATTCCTTGTTGAATGCTGTAAGTTCACTTCCATTGCACAACCTGATGGGGGGAACATTCCGTTACATTCCCTGCAGGATTGCAGGGAAGACGGCTAAGCCCACACATTCACTTCAGGGCTCATCTGCGTCTACGCTGGTGCATGTGTACAAGACTCAGAGTTACTCATTTGTAACAGGCTAAGCAGATCCTGGTGGCCACTGGCAAGTAAACTATTTGGTCCTTTAAAAACTATTTGTACCTTTAAAAATCAATAAGTGATATATGTAGCAATATTCACAGATAACTTTAGAGTCACCATGACAATCCAGTCTGAGCTACTGTCATTTCCTACATTATTAACTACATATTAAGAACCTATACTTGAGAGAGACATGAAAATATTCCCCCAAAATCTTGTTCTTAATTTGTAAAATGAAGTCATGTATTATTTACTCCATACTGCTAGGTATTTTACTTTAAAAATCAGTTTAATTATTTATTCTCCTTACTCGTTAAATGTCTGCTTTCTGATACTCAAGCACATTTGATAAATGAAATAATAAATTGTATTTTTTCAGGTGAGATGTTCTTAATATTGCTTGCATTATTAAAAAATGTACATTTTTCAGTTCCTTGGTCATCCCATGATCACTAGTAAGATTTGATGTGCTGAAAATTTTATATGGTATTGTTAGACGGTGAAGGCTATCTGAAAGTATTGCTCAGATAAGTGAGACCTTGACTACATCTGCCCAGCTCTGATTCCTTAGATGATTCTCGTATGTGCTGGGAAAACAAACCAAGCACAGATAAGTGTTATGGGGGAGGCTTACCCAAAGCTCTGGACAACATCTTGACTGCTTTTACGTACACCGTGGTTTAAATATGTGTGAGAAAGAAATGAAGAAGCACAGATGAAGTCTTAGCCAATTTACATCCTTGTAACTGATTTGGGGAAGTAAATCAGAAAGTGATAGAAATGCAGGTGACAACAGCTGATTAGTTTTCTTTTTGAAGGGAATCAAAGAGATTGACGTGGGGCGACGTGGCCAGTAAAGCCACTGGTGGATCATGCTGACCATCTAGATTAGTAAGCCATAGTGAAAGCAACCCATACACACATCTCTGACACTGTGTAGAGGGCCTGAGCCCTCAGTGGAAGACTTACATGTAGGAGCTGGGCTGCCGGCCCAGGTCCAGGCACATTCCATGCTCTGGGGTCATGGTGCCCCATACAGCAAGACCCAGGGCTGGGGCAGAGTGGCAGAAGCCTGGATTCGTAGGAGTGTGCTGTGGAATAGAGACCTTGGCACGGCAATTGCTACCCACCCACTATACCATCCTGCTTAACAAGTTCTTAAAATGTCATTGAGTGGCATGGTTCTGCCCCTGCAGCTACTTTACCTCAAATTCCCCCCTGAAAAGTATCTCACTGGGAATGTGGGAAAGCCATGGTAATGCCACAGTGTTCACCCAGGAGACTGCAGGTGAAGCTACAGATGGTTTTTTACACAGAAGCGCCCCACATGCTCAGGGATGCTTTTTTATTGACCTGGATGACTTGTGTACACAGCGCCTCAAACCAGAACGCTGCTCCCTAACAGCAGGTACGACACGGAGAGAGGCAGCGACGCAGGGGCAGACGGGGCCCCTGCGCTGCCGCAAACGCGCCACTCCGGGCACACAAATCCGTCTTCCTCAAGGGCCGTGGGGGCAGGGGCCAGGCACAGGCCCAGGAAGGAGGAGGCTGCCGCCTGTCCTGCCCGGGCACTGCCGGGGGCACGGCCGCACCCAGCACCGAGCCAAACGGCCGGCTCCTCACAGCGCCGCAGCACCCAACCGCCGCCGCCCCACCCCTCTGCCTCCCTCCGGAAGTGACGTTCGGCGCTGCCGTCAGAGCAGCCGGAAGCGCCTCTGTGAGGCGTAAACAAGCCCGTCGAGAACGAGGGGCCGCGGCGCTTCCATCTTGGGGGAGCCGGAGCCTGCCGCGCATCATGGGCGGCGTCCTGGGCCTCTGCTCCGTGGCGAGCTGGGTAACGCGGGCATGGCGGGCGCGGCGCGGCGACTCCCTCCTCTCTCTTCCCCTCCTTGCCCTCCCTCCCTCCCCTGACGCGGAGCCGGCCCCGCGCTGCCGGCGGCTCCCCCGGGCCTTTGTCCCCAGCAGGGGCGGGGGCGCCTGTGGCGCTGCCTCCGCCGCTCGGCAAGCGCGGGGGCTGCGCCCCCCTCTCTCACCGCGGCGCCCCCCGCCCCCTCCGCGGTCCCCCGCAGGTTTTCTCCGCCCCGGGCGGCCTTCCCCGCCCCTCCCGGGAGGGCCGTCAGCGCCGCCAGGCAGGGAGAAGTGGGTGCGCCCCCGCGCTAGGCCTTCCCCCACCCTGGGGCCGCCCCCGGGATCCGCCGGCGGCGCTTCGCTGGGCCGAGGGGGAGCTCCGCGCTCCTTCGGGTGGGCCGGGCCGCCGTGCTGCCCCTCCTTTCTTAGTCCGCCTTACCGTGTGGTGGGAGGCGTTACCGATTCCGCTTTTTTTTTTTTTTTTTTAACCTCTCAAATATGTAATAGGAGTAAAAATCTTCCCAAACGCTTACGTATAGTTCTTCATTTATTTCGGGAAGAATAAAAATCGTATATTTCCCTGCGTTGATCCTAGTAAATGCATTGAATGCCTTTTCTGTATGTCTCTGAGCAGCTCCACCCTTTGTAACATCTTTGTCTTATCGAGGCATCTTTTTGCACGGTAGTCTGCAGTGATGTCACCCTCTTACTGAGCATTGTCAAGTGTTGTTGCTGAATGCTCGGAAATACTAGGTTGAAATGGCTCTTAAAACTGTTAATACCATGCAGAAAAACACAGAAGTCGTTAGAGATTGTGCACAGATGATCTTCCCCACTGAGGTGTTATCGTTTTATTATCCTTAAGTTATCAAATATCTTTGCAATTCTACTTCTTATGCAAATAGATACAATTGTGTGGGTTATGACTCAGACATTTGGGATAAAAATGTCAGTGGGATTTGAAAACCTAAATTTTTCAGTATCAAAAACATGGTACTGTTCTTGGCTTAAATGAATTTGTATATATTTAACCAGGAGTTCATACAGAAAACTTAGTGGTCTCATAAAACCTCGCATTGATTCAGACTCCTATTTTTTTGTGCTGTAATGGAACAAAACATATGAACTTCGGCTCTCCTAGTAGAGTAGGGTATTTAACTAGAGGGATGCTATTTAATTCCTCGGTTTCCCCATCTAAATTCTACGAAGTGATCATAGAATTGGTAAATTATTGGGTAAAAGCTAAGCTTCCAGGCTGATAAAAATGTAAATAAGCTACTAAAACACTGATAATAACCTGCTAAAGAAGCACTGGCTGTATTCAGCTCTCTTTGATTAACATTTTAAACACCACTTAATGGGTTAGGCAGATAGGTTTTATATTAGTAGCAGAATGTAGTTAACTTTAAAATTCTTAATTATTGTGAAATACTAAGTGACAGTATAATTGTATGGTTTAATTTAAATACTTGAGTTAACAGATTGAATGTTCAAGTGCATAAACAGGCTTTCAAGTAACTGACTGGGGCTTGTAGTGCATAAAGTGCCCCTTTATGCTTGGTCTTGAATGTTCATTTCTGTATAGAGAAGTGCTTCAGATTCAGCTAAGTCTTTAAAATCAAATAATTTACATAAGTGTGTGATCCTGATTAAATTGGATTTGCTGTGGATAACTCCCTTCTCATCCCTTCCCTTCGAGTGCCCAAACAAATCAGTCCTTTTTTTTTTTTTTTTGGCTAATGGTTTTAAAGTGTTTATTTTTCTTTCCTTAGTTAAATTCACAGCTCATCAATGCTTTGAAGTGTATGATAGTTCTCATAGCAGGAATCTGCTTGCATCTCTGGTCTCTAAGGACATGTCTGTATAAACACAGCTCATGACTTTGGATGAGAAACAAGCAGTAAGGGTGAGGTAGCAGGAAAACCAGAAGCAGTGGAGTTTGTGCTAGTGCAGAACTATGCCATTGCTAGGAGACCTACTCCTGATTTGTCCTGAAAGATGCTGCACTAGCATTGCTTCTATTGTGTAGTTTCTCTGCAAGACCATGTGTTGTGCCAGACAGCTGTTTTGAGTAACTGATCTCAGTATCAGACCTCATACCTTTATTTCTTCTGGATTCAGCTTTGCATCTTGTTATTGCTTAACGTAATTCTGCCCTACATTGAACTGTGTGCTGGTCATGCAACGTTTTGGTTTAATGTTAAGAGCAAAGATGAGCCTGAGAGAGGAGGGGGAAAAGGTCCTCAGAAGCATTGTCATCTCAGCTAAAAGTTTCTGATCCAAATTGCCTAGATTGTTCGGTCAGTCCTTCTGTCTTCTCTCTGCTGTGCTTTGCCTGTATTGTAGTGAAATGGCTCAACTGCTGCTTCCCTCGCCTTAATATTCTTTAACCAGACAACGATCTTGATTGAATCAGTTCCTTTAAGCATGTGAGTAGGGATGATGTAGCTGAAACCTGACTAGGCCCAGTGGGGGGGGCTTAGTGTTCTTGCAGGCAGCTAATTCTGTATGTAATCATATAGTCTTTACCTTAGTAAGGAGATTACATTTGATATTAAAAACTTGTCCTGGGTGTATCAGAAGCAGTAACACTTGACTTTCAGTGGATTTGTGTATTTTTTCTTTCCATCTGTGTTTTGCAATATTCATCTTGCTACGTGTTCTTCCTGCAATTTCCACTGGCCTAGAGAACGAAGTGGTTACTTTGGCAAGCATGAATTAACTCATCTCTCCAGTTGATGCTGCCAAAATAAGTGTGTGGGTCATAATTTCTTCATTTTCCTCAGTGAACTCCACTGAGCTGCAGATTTTTCTCAAAAGCATACTGGAATGTAAATTGGTCGGTAGGTTCAAAAGCTATTGGATGGCAAAAGATTTATGCGGTCATGATTTATTAATTCTTATCCTAGCTTCCTTAAGAACACAGACTAAAACCTAATCAGCCAGTAGCTCTCTGTCCATATCTATGACTATGCAGAACTTCACCAGAGGGGTTAACTTTAAGCTTTGATCTAGTAGTATCTTACTGTTTGTACTGTAGCTGCTGTTCTGGAAAAAACTATTTTTTTTTTTTTTTTAACAGAAGTGCTCTGAATTTAAAGAAAGTGACACAAACTGTATTCTTACTTCCTCTGCTGATTAACTGAATTTCATGGACAGAATGTTCTTGACTCTCTGTTCTTTTTGAAATCTATTACTTGTTAAAAATATTTTTGCCAATAGTATAATAATAATAATATGTTATTATAATAGTATATATTCTGTCTTGCCAAAAGAAGGAGGGACTCCAAGGCTGTAACATGATTCCTTGCAGAAGTAGCCAACTTGTATGAAAAGGGGTTTCTTTTTCAGGGGCGCCTGATTACAGCTGGTAAGAATTTGATTATGAGCTGTTTTGGGACAGAATGTTACAAAAGCTGATGCTGGCGCTCAGACACTTAAAATTAAATGAGATACACTGTCTCGTTTTGGGCATGTTGCCTCCCAGTGGGGAGGAGATAGTCATCTTTATCTCAGGCACTGCCGGCCGGCCTCCTGTGTGCACACACACTTCCTGTGTGTTCTCTTTGATGCAGTCGGAAGGAAGTTGCTCCAATTAGGAGCATTTAATAAACAATTTAACATGGGGATTCTCCGGAGAAGTGACTCTTACACCCAACAGTCCTTGCACTGAGTTTTCTGCAGCCCATGAAGCCAGGCTGAAGTCCTGTGTTGCGAAGTTCAACCGTTTATTCAATGGTATCTTCAAAAGTGGTACTGCAGGCAGGATAAGTTAAAGTAAGTTTTGAGTGCAGACAGAAACATTCTTCACTAGAGAAGTGATGGGGCAGGAGATAGTGTAATACATTAGTGCTATGAAGTGCTGATACGTACTAATCTAATATTTGCAATACATTTCCTGCTTACTAAGCGTAGATGCCCTTAATGTAGTTGCTTGCTATGAACACCTTCGTACGCTTTGTGCTGTAATGATACTGAGTAGAGGCAAAAAAGATAAAAATAGATGATATGCTTGTCTTTTACATGCTGAAGTAGTTACAATGAAAATCTAGATAGGTTTACTTTTAGCAAAGCAACTTTTAATTATGAAGTTCACTCAATTAAAAATGATTCTGTAGCATAGTAGAGTGAAAATTCTTGGCTCCTCCATCCTTGAAAAAAAAAAAAACAAGGAAATTATTTAAAATGAGGGACCTAGTTTCTAGCATGTGGGTCTGGTTGAACCTGTCGGAACAGATGATCTGATCTTTTACCTGAAGGCTTCTCAGAAGACTGCTGAGAGCATTCTCATGGTCCATCTGCTCTTTGCTTCAAGCCCCATGGCCTTCCCAGCAGCAGCATTCACCCACTGGAATGTTGCTTGTCGTATGACTAAACTCTCCTCTGACACTGTTATGGAAATTAGGCTTGTCGGCCACCATAACAGGGCTCGACCCTACGTTCCCGCAGAAAAGTTCAGAGTCAAATCAAAATAAATCAGATAATTTTAATCACGCGCGTGCCGTAATTACAGCTCGAGCTGGGTGCCTCCGAAGAGGGACCCTAAGATAAACAAATTCTGGGTAATTTTAGTCTTTTCGACTTACATTTCCCACCCCTCACGCGATAATTAGACCAATAATAATTTTTTGGTCTGGGGTCTCCTGCTCCTCATTGGGTCTCATCGTCATTCTGAGGCAAGCTGTTTTTCTCCTTATTCTTGTTTTTTGCAGTCTCTGCTGACGGTTGTACCTCTGTTTTTGTTGGGTCTGGCAGTTGTCTCCCAAGGTCTTATTTTTCCCCATTGCTTTGTCGTCTTCCCTCTCGGAGTCGGTGACACAGGTGTGCAGACTGCATGTGGCTCCCTTATCTTCCCAGCCTGAACGAGCTCTGAGGCACTATTTTTTATTAAACTAAGTAAAGATTAGTTACTTTTCCCACGCTTGGCCTAAGGCTTCAGCAAATCTAGCCACTCATGCTAAGCAAGTTTTATATAAGTTGTGCTAAGCAGCCATTTCTAGACAGTTTCAATTCACTATTCTTTAACAGACACACGCCTGCCATCTTGCCTGATTGACATGTTGGTCATCTGACAATGTGACCACTCATATTTTCTTATGTGACTGGGTGTCTTTCATGTAATAATTAACACCTATGTTTTTATCTCCTGACAGAGATGTACCTGAATATGTGGTAGGATAGAAGCTAGGTTTTACAGCAGTTCAGTAACTCTGTAAGAGGTTGAGTGTTTTGTTGCAGTTGAAATGGAACAGCACTTGCTTAATGAAAGAGGTGGCAACTGTGCCAAGGAAAACAGCTGTGCCCTGCTTAGTCCTCACACTGGTAACTGTAACATACGTGGCCTCCAAAACTTGGCTATTAACTGCTTGCTTGTTGAGATTTCCCGTATATTTTTAGGCGAAATAATTTCTCTCTAAACAGAAATAAAATACATTTGTTGAAAAGAATATTTTGCATGAATCATTCTCTTTTTTTTCACTTGCTGAAGATGTACCTGGGTGGCAGCTGCTTCCAAGAAGACTTTTCTGCAGTGTATTTATTTAATCTCTATAGCTGTGGAGTGGTAGACATGTTCCTTAGATGATGTAGTAGTTAACAAAAAATGACTCTTGATTCTTATTTTACTTCAGCTAAATTCATGTGAACAACTAAGACCAAGTCCAATCTTTATTTTCCCTGAGTCGGTAAATGATTGCTTCTGAGTCAGAAAAATAATCTTTGCTGTGCAGTGGTGCATTAGGAAGTACTACCAAGGTGGTTAGGAGGTTCTGTAACATGTCACAAGGACTTAACTTGCACTAATGATGAGATGTATGGGATGAGATGCTTTCTGTAATAACTTCTGATGATCTGCACAGCCTGATTAATTACTGAAATCTGGTAATACAAAACTCTAAAGAACTTTACATTCTGTTTCTCTGTCAGATACCGTGTCTCTGTGGAAGTGCCCCATGCCTGCTCTGCCGATGCTGCCCCAGTGGAAACAACTCCACCATAACTAGGCTGATTTACGCATTCTTTTTACTTCTTGGTGTGAGTGTTGCCTGTGTGATGTTAATACCAGGAATGGAAGAGCAGCTGAAGAAGGTTAGGTTACGTCTATTGTAACATGTTTTTTTTTTAAAAACCGATGTCTTAGATCAGTTCTAAGTGACATCCTAAAAGCATAGGTTTCACCTGGAAGTACATAATTTTACTGCCACCTGTGCTTTACAGTCACCATTTAACTTGATTATATATGATTAAGTATAAGCAAAGGACTCTTGGGAGCACTGTACAGATGAATAGCAGTATTTAGAAATAAAGTTGCACCTCTTCATTAACAGCTCAAAAAATACATTTGTGTATCAAACAAGAAAATGTTATTTATATGTGTGGAGTTCTTTAATATATTATCGAGATGCTTGTATTTGCAGTCCTTAATTGATTTCAATAGCTACTAATAACAATATAAAAGAGTGAAAAATAATCACAAGTTAAGATAATATATCTTCCAGTTACATTGTGCCGTACTATTTAAAATTTTATTTTAAAGTCCTTGCAAATGAATGAAGAAAATATTTTTTCATTAATGATAACAGGAGGTGCTCATATGAGTTTACAGTTTATTAGTTATATGATGATATGATGGTACATGAACTTATGGAATGGTAACTTACTAGTTGCAGGAGAGTTTATAGGTTTAATTGAACTCCAGTTGCATTTTCTTTGGTTCTATTAGACTTTATTTTGTTCTTTCTTGAATTTTCTCTAGTAGATAGCAACTTCTGATAGGCATGCTTTTGCTTTGCCTCCGTAAAAATGATAAATCTGTAAATGTTTATTTCACTGTGATATAGTAACCACATTAAAGCTTGAGTGAGAGCCGTACTAGCCACCTGTACAAGAAATATTACAGCATCTTAAAATGTGATTTATTTAAGTTCAGAGAGATCTTGCCCATGTCCTGGATGTGACTGGAAAGGATTTTCTCAGCCCTTTTGATTGTTATGGATGCTTCTAACTGATTATAATGTTACCTTTTGGGAGGAGGTTGTTTCTGTTTTAAAGAGATGTAAGCAGGCTGCCTTCTGTTAGCTAAGTCATGAAATTGATAGTAGTTGTCAAGATAAATGTACTCTAATTCTTTTACTCATTATTTCCTGATTCAGATCAAAAAGTGGAAACTGCATTTCTTTGAGAACCTCTGAAATTGATTAAAAAATAAATCTTATTATCAGGAGGATTTGTTTTTGCTGAGAATTTACCTTCGTGGGATTTTTTTTTTTCTTTGAGTGGGTTTAATATTCTGGTTAGATTGTGTTTGTAATTATACAGCTGCAGTATCACACCGTATTGTGTTCTGTAGCAATGCATAGTGGTTGCATAATGTTACAATGTTAATTGTATACTAATATTTTTGCTAATATGTTTTTGCTGACATAAGGCCTTTTACGGATCACTGAAATATTTTGTGTTAATCACAGATTCCTGGATTTTGTGATGGAGGGATCGGAACAACTCTTCCCGGTGTGCATGGCCATGTGAATTGTGATGTGTTAGTTGGTTACAAAGCAGTGTACCGTGTGTGCTTTGGTATGGCCATGTTCTTTCTTCTCTTCTCCTTGTTGATGATCAAAGTGAAGAGCAGCAATGACCCAAGAGCAGCGGTGCACAATGGGTAAGATACAGAAATGAGAACTGAGATAGTATGTGTGATACAGCTACGGTGAAAATAAAGCCCGTGGCCAAGCAAATCTACTGTTCAGCAGCAAAGAATTTCTTAGTAGCTAGGAGAGTCTTGTTGCAGTAGAGGGCATTCAGAGTTATTTGAGTTCTTAGACATGCCAGATTAATTTTTATAAAGAGGAAAAGATGCACGTAGCTGTCAGTTTTCAGAGTCTCAACTGTGACAATGGGTAACCTGTCCGGAGGTTTCCCAAGGTTAGAGGTTCTGCTTTTGTCCAAAGAAGACAAAATTCAAAGGTGCATAATGGTATTAAGTTTCATTCCAGTGATGTTTCCGCATGTAAAAAGCTTATAAAAGCCTCATCTGTCCACTAGGAATTATGTTCCTCTTAACTTTGATGTTTGTAAGGGCTTGCTCTTAGCTGAGCAGTTTTATTTTGAAAATGAACAAAGGGATAGAATTATTATTTAGTTTATTTTCCATATCTCTTCCACCTCTGCTCTCTTCTCTTTGGTCTCTTCCTTTGCATAAAGAAAAGTGATGTATGTATTTAGTTTCTGAGCTTCACAATTTTTCCTTTTCTGTTCTGTTACAGCTAAGATTATAAATCTTAAGACTATAGCGGAATTTCAGTTTGCAGGTTGATTCAAGTGATAGTTTTCTTCCGGGCTGAATTTATGTGCAGTGTAACTTCTTAAACCAGGGAGATGCAAATTTTTGTGATAGGACATGGCAGAAAATGCCTAAAACCATTTGTGATGCTTAGTCTCAGTGATCACAGATTGCTCAGACCACTGCTGTCTTCAAGATGGTTAAACTTAACGCGGAACTGTAAATAGCTGAGCCATAAAGATAGAGAGGACATTTTATTTTATTTTATATTCAGTATAACAAGAATATTAAGAATCTCTAGCATAAAATGAGTAATAATTTCAAAATGATTTCTGTAGGGCAAGAGAAAATAACTGAGCAAAATATTGCTTAGTTACATATTTTGTTTCTTTAGGTCTAAAGAAAGAGATGCTGGGTACAGTACTGGTAACATAGCTTTGGGGGTGATGCATTAGCAGTGGTAGCTCAGTTCAGCCTTTTTTTCCCCCCCCCCCCCCCCTTTTGTTCAGAGAGCGTACCCTTCAATCTTTCCAGTACCTCCACAGATAATTGTCAATTTAGAGCATGCTTGTTACAAGCAAGAATAAAATTGGTCAGGTATGTTCTATATCAATACTTTGCATTTAATTTTTTTACAATAATTACTGAAACACCTGATAGCGATCAGTCTACGAAGGTGTTTAAACACCATGTTGAAATTTTGAACCTCCTTTTCCTCATACGTAGTGAAAGCTGAGGCAGCCATACTTCATGTGACATATCTACATGTAAAATCATAGCTTTTATTTTTGGAATTACTTGAATCTTCAGTAATACTTCGCACTGTAATCTTTCTGTCAATGACTTGAAGAATTCAGAATGTTATGTTTGCCCATGTATACCTACTAACTTTTCTGCACTTGCATGTAAGTTAAACCCAGTAGATGTGGTCTGGTGCCAGCGTGTACTTTCTTTGCTTTTGTAACAGCAAATAGAATGGTTTCTTGCATTAGGATTAAAAAAAAACCCCTCAATTTTAATGTATTCAGAGGATTGTTGCTGGCTTGCATTGAATGCATAGCAACTGTGAGTTATTATTTCAGATAAGTATTCTTTTCAGCTGTCATGCAAGCTGTATGGATAGAGCATTAACATCCTTTGAAAAGGTCTGGAATTAGAGATAAAATATAGGCAAACTGGAACCTTTCTTATTTCTGTGATCGAGAATGACATTGGTATAGAAATTCCCATGTATGGATTCAAAAACTAGTTTTAGTAGGGTATGGATTATAGAATAAATGTTCTAAGCCAATTCAGCTTTGCAACTGGATTTGGTCACCTTTTTTGTATCTCACCATAATCCTTTTTTTTTTTTTTTTTTTTTAACATTCTGCACTTTTCATTTCACATAGTTCCTCTCCACGCAATTAATTTTATTCCTCTGAAGCAGTGTAATCTTTCCTTCTGGTTGTTACAATCAGATAATGGTGTCCAAAGCATATGAAAAGATGTGAGGGGATAGAAAATTTGAGAAACATGCTGCTGTTGGACACTACTGCTTATTGCTTGGGCTGTGGTGTATGTCTGTGTTATATTCAGTTTTGAAGTACATGTAGTTGGTGTTGGCTTATATTTGGAGCTGCCGGTCTCTGTGGTCACAAAAAATTGCCTTCACCTTAAAGTTTTGCTGGGCGTAATTTTTCAATTAAAGTTCCCCCTGCAGCATATTTGAACACGGTCTGTATTTGGGGTGGGGAGAATCTTTGGTGAAAATAGTTCCTTGTCTTCTTTCTAGGAAAATCTAGAAACATCTGAACTGTTTTGTTTGTGCATGAGTGCATGTTTTTACTGGAAAAAATCCAGTGCTACTGCTTTGGAACATGGGCTTAGAATTTCATCACGGCTTTTCTGTCAAGGATGAACCCTTTAGTTTTCTTGCTGTCATAAATCTCCATCTGATGTAGGCCTAAAGTGTCTGAAGTCAGGTGGGAAGAATCTGGGCTTTTGGCATGTTTCTGTCTCATGGGAACCAAAGTGGGACTGATGGGGAACTCCAGCATAGAGTTTGCTCTCATTATAGGTGCCAACCATACCTTCTACCTTTTCGGTTTTGATGCTAAAAATAGGTAGGATTTTTGTACCCATTACTCTGATGTGTGGGCACTTCAGTAATCTTACTGTTCTGGTTATAAACCTTCTAATTTTTCTCCCAAGCTTACTCATGACTTGCTTAGGCTTCTTTTTGCTTTTATGGCAACTTAAGTCTTCAGAAGAAACATTCTTTGCTTCTTCCCTACTTCTTACTTAGGGTATTTTAAGTCAGATACATCTGTGCGCAGTGATTTGCCTTCCAAGTCTCCAGCACCGTCATGTGAATATTGCAGGGCTGCTCGTTTTCCTGTTACTACCATGTCAAGTCGTGTAGTCTTGCATTTGACAGAATCTTTGTAAAATAGGAGTGTGGAAACAGTCCTAGAGTATTACTGATGTGCTCCCCATCCATTAGGTTTAAACAGAGATAAACAACTTAGATATTTTAATTTGTTAAAAAAAAGTCAGTTATCCAATTGAAACAGTTATTTTGGCAGCTAAGTGATGGGCTTAAGGTGCGTTGTTGCAATTTTTCATTAAAAGTATGACTTGCTTTATAAATACTGTGCTTCATAAAGCAAAACAAACAAAAAAACCAAACCCAGCTCCTTTCCCCAAAAGTGCAATTAAAAAAAAAAAATCTTAAAATTATATTCCACCCTAGTTTCATGTATAGTATGTCAGTGGGATAGCTATGGAAAATAAGTGTCATACTCTGTTAGTCTACCACAGTTTAAGCATTGTTTTCTAGAAAGCACTGTTTTCTAGGAAAAAAATAGACAAGATTTTTGTCTTATTTCAAAAGAAGTAAGATAAAAATTAGTTTAAAAAAAACTGTAAGGATGTGAGTGACAAGGTTTTAAAGTTCACTGCTTTTGTGTACTTTTGAGATTTTGCAAAGTACATCAGACTTTAATGGTTGCCCAACTTCTTTCTTTCATTCTTTAGATTCTGGTTCTTTAAATTTGCAACAGCACTAGCAATTAGCGTTGGAGCCTTCTTCATCCCGGAGGGACCGTTTACTACTGGTAGGAGAATATTGCCTTCTATTGTATCATAGTACAGTCATAATTGTTTTAAAAGAAAATTAAGTGCATGCTAATATCTTAGTTTTTTACTGCAGCTGCATAAATACAGTCTATGTTTAAAGACGGACATTGAGAGAGGGTAAGATATCTATGGTTCTGAACTGGTTTTGCTTTATTTCTCTCTTGTAGTGTGGTTTTACGTAGGCATGGCTGGAGCCTTCTGCTTTATTCTTATTCAGCTGGTCTTGCTTATTGACTTTGCTCACTCGTGGAATGAATCTTGGGTTGAAAAAATGGAGGAAGGAAACTCAAGATGCTGGTATGCAGGTAAAGGAGACTATATTACAACTAAGAATTGTATGTTTCATTGTATACTGAGTACATAAATCCCTGAGCAATGCATTTTACTGGATTGCAAAAGAGTGGTTTTGTGCATAAGTAGCTTTTTCTAAGATGCTGTAGTTCAGCACCATTATCTTGCTGTCCTTCAGATGTCAAGTTAAAAAAAAAAAAAAAAAAAAGTAGGGGGAGGGGAGCAGCATCTGAGTGATAAGATCTGTTCTCAGGGAATAGGATATCAGTTTATGATAGAGAGGTGGCAATTGTAGGTTCTTGGGTTTTTTTTTCAGCTGCAGACTTTGTTCCACCTTAGTGCTGACTAAAAATAAACAAGCCTGTTAATTTCATGTTGAGTGTAAGCATCATAGGGAAATGATTTTTCTTTGTCTGCCTGTTGGTCATTCCTCTAAGGTATACAGTGAATGAAAGGCCAAGATAGTGAAGAAGAGTACAAGTCATCCCACTGGAGAAATGACATGTTAATTTAAATTATATCTGAAATGACTCTAAGTCATTTAAAAAAACAGCACAGCCTAACTTTTTATAACAGCCACTTCAGTTTACTCCTTAAAATAAGAAAGAATTTGGAAATGAGGTTTTATTTTTCCCCTCTATTAGGGAAGTTCATGTTTCTTAGCTTTGCTTCAAAATATTGTTAATGTAAATATATTCCTTCATGTTTCTTCTTCTTGGTTGCTGTTAGAACATTGGAGAATCAAACATTGCTTTAGGCTTTCCATTCATTGTGTTGTTTGTCTTTTTAATACCTCAAAGTATTGAGAAGAATTGGGGCCCTTTCTGTTAGGCACTCTTAAATGCGAAGTAAAAAAATAATATATATTTCCTTTGTTTTAGTGCCCATAGCTGCTCTCTAATTCTGTATTTGTATATTATATACAAAACCTGATGATCATCCAATATTTATTGAATTTTAATACTCTGTATTATTAAACTAGTTTAACTCTGTGTTTTTTGTCTCTTCACAGCTCTGCTGTCAGCTACAGCTGTCAATTATCTGCTGTCTCTTGTAGCTATTGTATTGTTTTATGTTTATTACACTCATCCAGAAGGTTGTTCTGAAAACAAGGCATTCATCAGTGTCAATATGCTGCTGTGTATTGGTGCCTCTGTAATGTCAATTCTGCCGAAGATTCAGGTATCATTTTAATTCTTTTTATTCTTTTTATTTTTTTGTATTATTTTCAAATACAAACCCATTGTGTAAGCATACCTGAAACCTTTTATTAATTGCTTGATTTGTTTTTGACTACTTCTTAAAGGAATCTCAGCCAAGATCTGGTTTGCTGCAGTCTTCTGTGATCACAATTTATACAATGTATTTGACTTGGTCAGCTATGACCAATGAACCAGGTAAGTGTAGCAGCAATACACACCTTTGCAGTGTAAAAAATAATTTTTAAAAGTAGTAAATTTTATCTCAACTCTTTGCAAGGCAATATTAGAAAGAGGTACTATGACATTGTTACAAGTGAGATCTAAAGGCAGGAGCCATTGCTTTGTAGTTGCACGCACCCCCCCCCCCCCCCCCCAAAAAAAAAGAAAAAAAAACATCTCTGTAATAATACCAAAGAGGATACAGTTTTTTCAGAGAGAACTTGTTTTTTCCACTTTTCTTATGTGTAATGTATGCAAGACTTCTACAAATTATTGGCAGGATTGTATTATTCTAAAGCTTAGATTTTACAGATCAGTGGAACTCTTCCAAGATGTATGGAAGGCTCATCTCCCTACCAGGCTTCTTATCCTGCTGATTGAGATGCAACTGATCATATTTTTCCTAATTAATGATTTTTTTGTATTAACAAAAGCTTTAATTATTTTTGTGTCTGAAACAACTGAACTCCTCCTTAGGACAGACATTCAGAAATTCCAGTGATTAAAAAAAAAAAAAAATCCAAATATTGATCTGTTTGTAATGGATCTCTAGAATAGAAATGGCCCTTTTGTCTTAATTATGGACAATCTTCTATGCTTCTGTTTAACAGTGTAGATATGAGACGTAATTACTGCAGTAATTACGGGGAAATAAGATACTACTTTCAACTGTTTCATCTATATGTTATCAGTGAATGCTGTGGGTTGGGGAGTGTTGATATATTAAACTTACTTAGCATTATTTTCTGACTCTGAGATGACTTTGGTACCCCATCTCTAGACTATATGGTTGTCAAACTTGTTTTCTAGCTGTAAAATTTCTGGCTTTAAAAAGCTTAATATGGAGGGTGCTTTTATTTTGTGGCATCTAATTGTATGAAGTAGAAGAGTAGAGCATTTGATGCGTAACTTATTACAGGTTTTAAAAATACCTTTATCTGTTCTAAGAGACAGATATTGACACAGTATACTGTAATTTTTCTGCTTTAGATATATGGGCTAAAACTAGATTCACATCTTTTTATACCTTAAAACTGTCATAGTCTCAAAGTTGCATTCAATGTGGAAATGTACTTTTAAATATTTGTTCTGCTCTTGTTTTGTTTAACTTCTAATGTAATTTCCCCAACAGACAGGCGCTGTAACCCAAGTTTGCTGAGCATCATTGGTTACAACACCACCACTATTCCATCCCAAGGTCAGGTAGTTCAGTGGTGGGATGCCCAAGGAATTGTAGGACTGGTTTTGTTTTTGTTGTGTGTTCTCTATTCAAGGTAAGGGGTTTTTTTCTTTTTTCTTTTTTTTTTTTTTTTAAATCCTACTAACTTTTATTACTTTTGACTCTCAGATACTATTAATTTACTTGGTTAATTGTACTGTGTCCATTCCTGTCAAATACAGCATCCGAACATCCAATAACAGCCAAGTTAACAAGCTGATGCTGACCAGCGATGAATCAACACTGATAGAGGATGGCATGCCCAGAAGTGACAGCTCCCTTGATGATGGAGATGATGTCCACCGAGCCATAGATAATGAAAGGGATGGAGTTACTTACAGTTACTCATTCTTTCATTTCATGCTTTTCCTGGCATCACTGTATATCATGATGACACTTACCAACTGGTACAGGTAATCTGCATTTGATAGTATACTATAACAGTAATAGTATAGTGTACTAGTAATGAGTACACAAGATGCTGTCTCTTGCTGGAGAAGGAGGCACAAGTTAACTGAAATAGAATGTAGGTCTTGATTGGAATTTTTCAAAGGAAACATACTGTTTGCTCTATGGTAAATGAGTTGTATTTGAAAATTAAGAGTAGTCTGTCTTATTTGCAAGCCTCTGCCATGCTTTCTTGGATAATTCTCATGGTTCACTGGACTGCTGAAATATGTCCTGTTGAAGTGAGCAGGGTAGAGTTTAACTTTTTTATAATAACTTACTAAAAATAAGTAAACACTAGCTCTCCATCTGGTGCAGAGAGCAGGAAAAAGGAGACGTAAAACACAGATATTTGCTATGTGTGGTCAGTAGTGGAAGGAAATTAAGTTGTCTGCTCCCTGAAACATCCTCACAATAAAATGGCCTTCTGTGTGTGTGTGTTTCTACAGGCTTCAGATTGTGAGTTAATGGGATAGTCTTTCTGTTAACTTGGTCTGTTAATGTTAACAGCTTGAATGGAGGTCCTTCAGAATTAAAAAGGTTGAAAGTCTGTAATACAATAATAAATGCTATATCAAAATAGCAAAACTAGAAAGATATATTCTTAAAAAGTAACTTTTAGTGGGGTTCTGCTGTGGATTTGTTTTGTGGCCTTGTTTGGGTCAGGTTTATTAATTCTTTTAGGGGGCATCTTCTGACAAGTGAAAATGCTCTTTTTTTTTTTTTTTTTTTTTTTTTTTTTTTTTTAATGCCTATAAATGGTATTCAACTTCTGTCTCTCCGTAGATGTGCTCAGAGATTCCTTACAGTTACTTAACTGTATAAAAGAAAGGCTCCCCCCTTTCCTGACCCCCAAATGGCTTTCTGTTTGACATAATTATATGTATGATAACTTTAGAAAAGCTGAAAGTTCAATTGCCCAAATTTTGCAGAAGGGGGAGTACAAAACTGTTTGCTTGCTTTCATGTCTTCAGTAGCTTTTGCTTGGATAAAAAAATGAACTGATTTCTCACCTCGCTAGTCCAATTCAGAGTGTATGTCTTTTGGTTTTGAGCTTTTATATGTTGCTGCTGCTCTGGGAGTATAGAGGGGATCTCCATGTTTGCTAAGCATGAAAGCAGTAGGCAGAAAAAGGCAGTTGCTGCCAATGAAGTTTTCATACAGATTGGCTCGAACTGCCTGGTAGGAGGAGGGTAGAGAAGGTATTCTTGGAGGTGTTGAGTCAAAGTGAAAATGAATATACTGTGAAAATGAAATGTTGAAGAGTGACTTATTACACTAGTCTGTCATGTTAAAACAAAAATCACAAGTGACGTTTTTTCTTTTCCTTCTTTTGTAGTCCGGATTCTTCTTATGAGACAATGACCAGCAAATGGCCATCCGTCTGGGTGAAGATATCTTCCAGCTGGATTGGCATTGTGCTGTACGTGTGGACTCTGGTTGCACCACTGGTTCTAACGAATCGTGACTTTGACTAGGCTCCAGAGAGGTTGTGTTAGATTCACCTTGTCTTTGAAATGAACAGTATTCCAGACTATTGTGTAGTTGTAAATACATGTGTGTATGTGTGTGTGCGCTATCCAGGTAGTATACCCTGCTTTATTCTGCATGATTACCTTGAATCATGTGGTTTTGTCATTTTACTAAATGACTTTTTCTAGCTGAGCTCGGTGACAATTGCTGCGATGATGGTTTTCATAGAATTACTCCTACATTCTGTGCTTCAGTAGCATTAGGTATAAGATCAAGACTTCTGGAAGTAGCTTCCCTCCCCCACCACCAATTGCATTAAATACTAAAATGAAAAACGCAAACAGTGCAAGTGTTAATTAGGTAATGTAACAAAACAGTATTAGAGCAGACATTGCAAGCAAAGGAGGGGCTGCCTTTGATAATCCCTGTTGCCTTGATTTTTGAAGTCTTGTATAGGCATTGTTAAGACTCAAAACCATGCATGTTAGAGTTTACTGGACACTTTGCATTATTTTGGCACTTAAAAGCCTGACTTTTTCCTGTATTGAGGGCAATAATACCTTTGGTACAAATGTTAAATGGAGAAACTTGCACCTAAAGTTGCAAAGAAGCTTAATGTCCCCCTTGGTGCTGTTGGGTCTGATGTGCCCTACTGCAGACACAAGGACACCCTGGAAAAGAAGCAATTCCTGGTATCATGGTCAGAAGCATGTTTTAAGGCACCTGTTTACAATATGCATCTATGTAATATTTTTTTTAAATAGCTTAGATAGGATAGCTCTGCTGTAATTTATTGCTGTTTGGTGTGCCATTTTTTTTCTTGGCTAACTTAAAATCATAAAGGTTGCAAGGAGCTGAGTGGTGAAAACTGTAGGCCCATCAGAGGAAACTTTGAGGGTATTATGGTTTAGAAAAAAAAGAGGAAAAGGAAGACTGGAATTGTAGTAAGTAAAGGAGGCTTACATTAACTAAGACTTCAAGAAAAGTGTTTCTTAATATATTTGGGGGCTCTAAAATCTGAAATGTTTTAATGTGTTAGAGATTTTGCTTGCTGTCCCTGGCAAGTCCATTGCCAGAGATGGACTTGGGCCTAGAAAGTCTAATTCTAGGCATGAAATACATTAGATCTGTGGTTTTTTTTTTTTTCTTCTTTTTATTGTATAGTTCTGTGCAGTTACAAAATCTTAAATGCTTTTGTACTTGCTGCTTTGTAATTGAAGTATGTAAGCTGCATTATTTATATATTTCTGTTACTTGTTACATCTTGAGACTAGCAGTCTGATTGGGAGTGACCCTAAACCTTTAGCAGTTGTCATCGTGATCTCCTCCAACTGTGGTGTTTATACTACATGTTGCTAATTCTGTAAGCTTTTATTTTAAATCTGCTCCTAGACACTGACATTTACTGAAGAAGTCTGACATGTCAGTCAAACTCAAAATGGTAATGAAGTGATTAATAAAGATGTTTAGTAATTTTGAACATGTTATTACCTATTAATAAATAAATTTGGATGAAGATGTCTAATGCTCTTGATCTCATACTATTGCCAAACAAAGGATAGTATATGAGTTTGTACTGTATTCTAATCTTATATTCCTGGGGCATTTAAAGGCACTTTTCAGCTGAGACGTAACAACTGATGACACTGCAAAGTACATCTGTAAGAAATATAGTTCTTAGTCCTGGCTGGGAGATAGGTATAGAGATATATATATATATCTCTATACCTATATAAAGGTTTGAGGCAGCTAGTCTCCCTGTGCCCTTTGCAGCTATCCCACTGAAACCATTAACATGAAAACCATTAACATACTTGCAATGCACTTCTCCTTCAACTGTTGCGTTGTCTTGTGTCTGAAACCTGTTTTTTGCAAGTTTAGGTAATACACCTGAGAAGCAGTTCTAATACAGCAGCACCTAAGCACCAACACATTCAGCTACTTCTATGCCTAAGTTATTCCTTTAAAAAAGGGAATTTTGAGTAGTACTGTGCAAAGTGTTTTTCATGTTACTTGTATGAAGGGGTTAATAAAGTCATTTCTTGCTTCACTGGGACATCTCACATGCTGGAGCTTTTGAAAGCTCCACATGTGCAAGTTTGAGGGCAAAAGGGGAACAGACTTTTCATCTTCAATTAGATTGACTACTTCTATTTGTAGCCTGTAATTTCTCAGACTTCCTGATTTAGTATAAACAAGATGTGTATTCAGCTGAACCTGCCCTTGGCATGGCTTGGGTTTACCTAGTTAAATGCTGAAGTGGTTGTTTTAATGCTATACAGTCCATTCACTTCACTTGACTGTTAATATTGAAGGCTTAATAAGGCAGGGAGGGAAGCTCTGTGCAAACTTTTCAAAGTGAGTAGGTTAAAGCTCTTGCAATGAAAGCAAGGCTACTGAGCTCTGCACTAGCAAGTATGAAAACAAACATGAAGGAAAAAAGTTAGTTGTATACTGCCAGAAGTGTATAAAATTTTCTACATTTACTACTCACCCTTTCTCTAGTGTTGCAGGCTTATTTTATGAATGCTGTAGTTTGTTTTTGTTAAAGAACATCTAAACTGCTAGCATTAATGACTGGAAAAATTGAAGTCTGGTGTTGACAGAACAATTTTTCAGAAAGCAAGCAGAGAAGTCATTGCACAGTTAAGGCTGGAAAACCACAGGTCTTCAAATTTGTATCTACTTGACACACAAAATAAGAGACAATCCTTCACAAATATCACACTTAAGTAACATTTATTTTATCAGAGTAGATGGTCCAAGTTAAAAGTACTCATGCAGTCAAGGGGATTGGTGACTGTAAAGAACTTTTCCCCAGTTTGTGCTATGTGTAAGCACTTCCACTGAAGTGAAAGTAAGGCAGAACCAAGATTCAGCAAGGTACAGGCACTTTATTCCCAGTTCAAGCAGGGAAGAAAAAAGCCTATATTAGGTCCTGGTCCCCTCCCACCCCCCCCACAGCCTCATGTTTATTAAACAAAATGTAAAAAATAGAAAAAAACCCAAAATACAGGAAGTCAGTGCTCCTTAACCATACACTACTAGTTTACTTCATCCTACATAAGACTAGAAGTATAAGAAAGCATAAATCAACAAAACAAGTGTTCAGTTACCTGGAATACTGAGAGATATGTATAATTCCAAGTATTTGACAGTAGTTAAGTATGGTAACAGTCTGACTTGGTATTGCCAACCATGTCTAATAGCTTGTCTAACTATATAGTTAAACAACTGTCCCTAGGAAGGAAGATAGGAAACAGTATTTTAGATTCCACATTATCTGGTTACATAAAACAGTGATTTACAAAAAAAACCTCATATACCAAACAATATTCTAAATAAATAGTTCATCTTCATGACTATATACAGAGTCCCCATTACATTAGTTATCCAAGAAGGGCATATCTGCGTCCATGGGTGCTGGGGCTAGTTCACATAAATAGAACAGCGTGGCTTCACTTGCTTCTGCCTCTGTCAGTGGCTCCAACCGCACTAGTTTGCTCTGAGTTGGCTCAGGATCCAGGCTGCTCTCCAGGAGCTCATCCACTTCCAGGGGTTTGTCAACAGAGGAAGCAGTTTCCGTTGTGGAGCTTCCACTCTCAGCAGTGGAGCCTGGGTTCCCATCAAGGAACGCAAGGAGTGGAAATGCAGTGTACTGTATGAGTTGTTTATCTAAACAGAAAAAGGTTTCCCAAAACATTATCAGTTCACATGCAATTCTAAGTGCAAAAGAAAAATCAGAATTTATTATCAGAATTTATTTAATGTTTATTAGTTTGTTTTTAAATAGTCATTTAAGAAGAACTGTTGCATTTACACATAAAATTGTTCAGACGCTTCTGTAAAATCATCAATTTTTCCTCTGCACCTGGTGCAGTATCGAGAGCCTTAAAAGCAAATCTAATACTAAATATTTTGTTTTGGTCATTTGCTTATCATCATGAAACAAAAACAGACAAGGAGCAAATAACTGAGATAGTCTAAACCAATGTTTGTTCAGTGTGAAACTGTTTCATCAAAACATTTTTATTACAACTAACCTGATCTGGGCTTGGAAACTTGTGATTCCTGTGAAGCAGCTGGACCAGCATTATTCTTAACGGTTTCAATTCCCTTCGGCTCTATCTGGAAAAGAAACCAAAATCTAAATGTACTCTTAAAATTTAATTCAATAGTTTGTGACTGCAGTGCCAACAGATCTTAGCTGACCAACTATTAAAAATAATAGTAGTAACAACAACAAACAAAAGATTTTGGCATCAGTTATCCATACTAACAGATCCTGGCCAAGAAAACATGAAATGGAAACAAACTTTTTCAAGGGAGAACCCAGACTAATGCTCATAACAGACTAAGAAAAACTCAAGGAGTTAGACCTTTTGCTTTACTGGTTGTTCCAAATTTCCCTCTCCCACCAGACAATACAGATGGAAATACTCTGTTATGTACTACGTTCGCAAGTAATAAAATTTAACAGATGCAAAAATCAAGAGAATGGTACTACGTACAGGTATTGTCTTCAAGGTAATTTAACACAGTTTTTAAATGACATTGTAAGTCCCTGACTGGTATGCTTTTCCCCTTCCTGTTTAAAACTAACAAATAGGATAATTTCAGCTGCGGCCTTCCTATTCTCATGGAAGTTTTGAAAGCCAAAGCATAAAAAAATATTATACCACTAAAGAAAATAGGTAAAGGACAAAAAAACCCTTTGCATCTCTTGCTACCATGTAAGTTGAGCAATGGATTAAAGACTTACTTTAGGATTAGCGATATGATCTGTGGGATTCATCTGCACGGAGCTTGTAAAAAGCTGAATAAGACAAAACACACCAAGTTTTAGGTATCTCAATGTTCCTATTCAGAATACAAATAAGTCGTATCATGTGTGTGAGGATAATCTCTGTACTATATTTTCACCCTCAATCAGGATTAGAGTTTATTTACAAGTAGTTATCACTTTGGCCAACAAAACCTAGCATGGGAGTGGAGTTGGTTTGGAATTGCATAAACTTGAGGGATAAAGTAAACAACTATGTCATGCCTAACTTGGAATAATACAGTTTGCTACTGCTGTAGTCTTCAAAATACTGATTCATTCCTATTTTGCTGCATAGAAAATTCTGTGGACAATGAGAAAAATACTCCCTCATCACATTTGCAAGTGACACCAAATTGAAAGGAGCCATCAATACATAGGAGAGCAGAGCTGCCATTCAGAGGGATCTCCACAAGCTGTAAGCGCAGTCCAACAGGTACTTCACTAAGTTCAGAGCCAAATGCACCTGGGATACAACAAGCTCATGCACTGGCCCAGGCAAGGGACTGAGTGGATAGGGAACAGCTGCTCAGAGACAGACCTGGGAGTCTGTCTGGGGTGGACAACATCCAACCATAAGCCAGCAGCATGGACTTGCTACAGGGAGGAGGCTACAATAATAGTTAGTTAATTATTAATTATAAGCTTGCTACAGCAAGAGCATAGCCTCCAGGTCAGCGAAACAATTATTTCCCTCTATACTACACCTGAGGCCACTTCTGGAAGAGCATCCAGTTTTAGGCATCCTAGTATGAGACAGCTGTCAAACTGAAGAGTCCAGAGGGCCACAGATGGTTAAGCGGCTGGAACACAGGACACACATGAGGCTGGGTAGCTTGGCTTAAGGTGAAGGAGGTTGCAACTCCACCCTTCCACTACTTCTGAAGAGGTGTTACAGGTGAGACAGAAACCCCACAGAGCAGACAAAGGACAAGAGGCAATAATCACAAGCTGCAGCAAGGGAAATTGGGACTGACAAAGAAAGAGTTCTTCACAAGAAGCAATCAAGCACTGGAACAGACACACAGAAAGGCTGTGTAATCTCCATCTTTGGAGATTTTCAGAATTTGAGTTGACATTGTCCTGAGCTTCAAAGTTAGATTGTGTTATTGGTCCTGCTTTGAGAAAGGGGTTGAAATAGATGACTTGCAGAGGTTCCTTTCAACAGAGTTTATTCTACTCTACGTCAATCTGAAAAAAAAATTAGGAACATACACATACTCCTAAAAAAATACTCTGAAATGGCTAAGAAGCTTGTAAAACAAATATCAAAGGCCTCTTTCACCCCAGTTCATTGAGGAGACCAGAGGTTATGTGCTGGACTATTTTGAAGCAAGAACATTAGACTAAATTGTTGTCCAAGTTCCTGTAGCCACAAACATAAGCATGTCTCATTAAGAAAGCCATTCTTCAATCAAAAGTTTAAATCGGTGTAATCACCACAGCAAGCATTCCAACAGTGATGTGGCATTACGAATTATACCAGTGCCACAGGAACACAGATTACCACGTATTTGTAACTTCTCTCCTTTTTAAAAGGAAAGAAAGGCAAGAGAAGACTGTGTTTAAAATCCATTTTAGACAGTAACAAGCCACACACAAATGCTTTTTTCTAGACCATTATTACAATACAATAAAAATATTAAAACAAATGGAGAAAATTACATCAACCAGAAGATCTGGATCTATGCTGAACTGTCGTCCTGATAACATAGCCTGGAAGTCCTCTAAACTGCAGTCGATACTGTCAAGATAATCCAGGAGTTCAACTCTGGAAAACAAACAACTGCATTACTCCATCCCTTAAGAAAAAGAGAAAAATTCACAATTAAGTTTTACACGGATGTACTATATGCATCTAAAATCTTCATTAGTACTAGAATAATCCTCTCTCATTAAAAACATTTTCAGAAAAAGACTGAAAACTTCTAGCCTTGCTCTTCAGAGTAGAACCCATGTAAAGCAGGCAAATACTCCAGAACAGAAATCACATCAATGTAACGCTACAACAGGCAGCAGCAGAGATACCCTACCTACACCCAGGTATCCCTAAGAGTCCCATCTGCCTGTGAGAACTATGCAGATAAATCCTGAGATGATGAACAGTTTGCACAGTGACAACATCACACCATGTCAGACTATGCACTCCAACTCATTCACTTCACCATGAAAAGCAGAGGGGGTCTGGCCCCCTCAGTCAAGAGAAATGCAATGTAAGGAGTTCATATATGGAGATATGAAAGCAATCAAATGATGCATGTGGGAAGAGACAACATTCTTAAGAAAATGAAAAAAGCGCATTCCACTCTAAGCTGCTGATATCAATTATATTAAGCCCTACATACCATTTCTCCATTATGAAATCTACATCCAATGACTATGGAGCAAGCAGTACAATCATAATGACTTTTTAAATAGTTTTTTTTTGTTTTTGTTTTGTTTTTTTTTTTTCCTTAGAATTTAAGAGTAGTAATGAAAACATCTGCCCATAGCCAGGAAGAATAAATGTTGCCTTTTAGGACACACTGCATGATACATTTATTCTTAAAAAGAATGTGCCATTGATTCTTTCTGAGTTTGAAATAGGGGAAAAGAAAACACACATACAAAAGCTATGGTGGAGTAACACCTTATGAATTATTAGCTGCTTGTATCAAATATTCATGCTTATGCCATTACCCAAAGAAAAGCATAGGGGAATTCAAAACAGTGTACTCCATCTGAAGAGGAGAAAGGGCAGAAGGGTAAATGTGGGGAATTGCAGTGAAACTTCCAGGGAAACTTGCTCTCTCAACTCTTAACAGACGTTCAAGGAATTATTAAAAAAGAAAGTATTAATCACCTAATGCAATATTTTCAATAAAGAAAGCCTGTTAGAAATTCAGTACTTCCATACCTTTAAAGTGGTAACAAGCCTGCAAGCCTGACAAAACCAAGCCTTCTAATATTTCTACACAAACACTTAATACAAGATCAATCGTAACATGACTGGAGTAAAGGTGACCTGTAAAATCTAAGTTCTGAGCAGAAGCTGCTAATCAGTTCTCTTAACCTTAGTCAAACAATCAGTTCTGATGCTTTAAAAGAAAACCAGGCTACTCACTTTCCAAGAAGATTTATGTTCTGTGAAATTACTCCATTTTCACTGAGTATGGAATCCATCATTGAGACCGGATCTTCAGCAGTTAAAGCTGACTGGTTATTCAGCTGTACAGCACTTGACATGAGTGGACTTGTACTGTCACTGACAGGGCTGAGGGGATCATTAGTTGGGAGAGCAACTGATTCTGTGCTTTTATCCCCCTGAATTACAGGGGTATATTCTTCCTCATTATCGTCTTCCACAATTACAATATCAGGAGAATGACTACAGCTGTAATATGAGACAAGTAAATTAATCAACACAGCATTTCATACATTCACTTAAACTGGTACTACTTCATAGGTTCAGTTACTTCCTATTTTAGCCAAGCTACTGTATGCAAGTGAGCTTTCCTTCTCCATTTTAACAGGAAATAAAGCAAGATATTCTAAGCTTATCTATTTTCCATAGAGATGGTGCCGGAACACAACACAATTAATACAACCTAGCTAACAGAGGAAGGCCATAATGACAACTGTACTCTACTACAAAGGTATAGGAACATTTTGATATTTTTACATTAGAACAATTTTAAGCTTGCATGTAACCAAAATATGTATGAAGTGGGCCAAAACATATGAGGCCATGAAACTTGATGGGTCATGCATATTTTGTGTCTTCCCCCTTGAACGAAATTCAAATCCAGAGTAACCATAAAGGATCTCAGTTAATAGTGTTATAGTTAATTAAGCTTGTTATGTATACCAGGAAAGCAATTTAAAAACTCAGTGGAGAAAGATGTCTCAATTTATTTTCCTCTATATTCTTAGGATTTTCTTAATCCTCAAATAATTGCACTGCCTCTCTACCACAGCCATCTTTATTACTTTTCTATCAGAGAATGTATTCCCAGACATCAGTTTGACAAAAACAGTAGTACTAGTTCAAGCATCAGCTACTACATATCTAGGTTTTATTCCCTACAGCATAATACAGGCCCTAGTAACTCAGTGTAACTTGGGAATAGACTTGCATCTCAGTCCCTGGACCAAGTTTCAGCTGCTCATAGCTAGGAGATGAAGTTCTACAGAGCAAAGTACACTGAGAGAAAGAAGGAACATAGTCACAAAACACTTAAAACCACACAGATAGAAGAGTTCCCATTTCAGTTTAAATGAGAAAGCAAGCTGTGGTAGCTACTGAAATCAACAAGCTTAACCATAATGGGGGGGGTGGGGCAGGGTGGAGGGGTGGGCACTCCTTCCTGTGTTCAAGGCCTTTTAAAAATAAGAAGACATCAATTATTCCATCTTCGGACAAGCAGTATCCTCAGCAAGAGTGCAGTAATACAGATTTCTTTTCACTGGTTTCTAACTCCACCATATTGAAATTTCAGTGGCCAATTTAACTCTTTGAAACAAATGCACAGATCAGTAAATCAGAATCTACAGTAAATTCACAGATGAAGTTACTATACATGCATGAGTACTGAGTAACACTTGTATGTAAGGCACCTGAATTGTTGCACACTATACAACGAAAGCCAGCTATCTATATTATATAGACTTCTACAGACTTCTTACTTGGAAGAATCTGAAGTGGTATCTTCATTTGTTTCTGGTGTAATGGGAGGATTTTCTTCATCACCCATAGGATTTTCTTCATCACCCACATCCTCAGTGACATCATAAATAATGATATCATCTGAAATCTGTTCCCTTTGTTTTAAGCCCTCGGGTCTGTTGAGAGGTACCTGAGAATTATTTTAAAAAGATTAAGGGAACAATTACATTAACTTCAGCATTCTGACAGTTACAATTGCATTTAAAAACACTTTAAAGTGTTCTCCTACATCTCAGGGATCACAAGATGATCGTACAGATCTACCTTTAATAGAAAAACACATAAACAAACGAACAATTACAGAATAGCAGCTACAGAAAAAAACGCTTGGCAAATTATACAGGTGCAGAAATAAAAACATACTGGCACTGTCAGACAGCAAAAGTAACAATAAAGCAACAATCGTACTACTACACAAGAACCAAAAAACACAAAAAAGTGACCCTTAGTCTTGATCTGCCATTTAAGTAGCACCTCGTTGTAAAGCTACTACTTTCTAAGAGGTATCATTCCCATTATACCACTCATTCTGATGTTTTCCCTGCCCAGAATTACTTGGACACCAGAAAGTAACTTTCAGTGGTGTAACTCATGCAAACGTCAAAGGAACTGGACACGATTTGGATGGATTGGGCGCTGCCTTGCAGAGCAATAAACTGTATTCTTGTCCCTGGATGAGGCTAGGGGCTACTAACTCACTCTCCACAGGGCATGCTATTTCATCTGTCTACTCCCTCTACTCCTTACCTTTGTCACAACACAAGGTACATATAAAAGGAAACTTACACGATGGTTACTGTCAGCTGGTTCTTTAACAATTTGTTGAAATACATTTGACTTTGTAGGTCCATTAGTGTTCAGAAGTAGGGGCCTGAACCAGGAAGAAAAAAAGAAAGAGAGTAATCTCAAAATCGTTTCTTCAGTTTTTAGTCTACAAACCCCCTCAGCATATTAACCAGAGAGTTAGTTTTCGAGATCATACTTACCTCTTACGCTTTAGGCTCACTAGTTGGTTATTCTGCACCAAGGTAACAATAAATTGCACTATCTATGAGGAAAAGAATACTACTGTTAGTAGCTCTATTACGTAATCGTTTGTTTCAGAGTATCAAGGTACCTTATAGCATAAAACCTCAACAATAAACTCTATGCATTAGCAGCAGAACATTTATTTTGTGTGGTAACTTTCATATAGATTAGTTCAGGAAAATTAAATTCAAAATTGATCAGAAAACACTGCCAGGTGAAAATCTAAAAAGAAAACAGTTAATCAGTTCTCTAAGAAAAGCTTTCCTACATATCAAAGTGATAGAGTGGATTTTTACACTAAATCATTAAATATACAGAAATAAAATCCAGTAACTTAAACTATTAAAAGATTCCTAATAAGCGAGTGACAGAAGGCACATTAAGGACGTTGAGAAATTCAGGTTATGTATACAGTCCTGGTCCTGGTGAAAGCCATTTTGACAGATTCAGGGGTGGAACCAAGATGACTGTATTCATCAGCTGCCCTCCCCCACTGAAATGTTAGTCTTTCATTGTATATGTTTGGCTTGAACAACCCCAAAAAATCAATACAAGTGTCTGCTACAAGGCTGCCTACAGTACTGTTGTTTTGTGATATGCAAACAAAAAAAGAATGCATAAACTCTTTGCATTTACATCAGTTTTGATAGATCATAAGTCTAACTTAAGCCGAGCTAATGTATTATCTGTGGGTTCCATTCAATATTCTTCTGATAACTTTAGAAATACAAGGTTAGCGTTAAGTGGGACAGTAATGAATGCCCAATACAGAATTTTGTAATTTTTTCAGTGAGATACACTTTTTCCTAAGATCTGCTAGCCCAAAATATTACTCAACTGTCTCCTGAAGTAACCGAAAATGGATGGATCATTTTAAGGGTACTTTAATGAATGATGTATGATGTTTCTATTTCTCTGAAGATGTTTAAAGGGCGTTTTGGCATTATCTTCTGCTTATGCAGTGAGATATGCTGAATGTTTGTCTTACAAAGATTTGTTCACCATACACCACCTATTGTTTTTTTCCTACTAAAAAGCCAGTTCATACACTACAGAAAAAATAAATAAATAAAGAGGAAGGCTAAATGTAAAAGAACCTGTAGCAGATATTCCCAGTTGGGAAGGCATCACCTGCTGATAACGCTTGAATGGTTGAAGCCTTACCTTCCGAATAACTTGTTGTTGTTGCAAGTGTTTTGCTCTCAGCTCTGCCACTTCCCTCCAAAGAGATTCATTCTCCCTGTTTAAACAGGATGATTTAAGTCAAACCAAACCTAAGTTTTAAAATACTTACATTAATCATTATTTGTTAAAGATTAGTTAGTTTCATTAAAACTCTTTGAAATGTGTTTTTAAGACCGTGATGGAAAAAAAAAGACGACCTCAACCATTACACAAGCAGCAGTCTTGGCAAAGAATTACAAATCAGAGAACCAAACAGAACATAATAGCCTGCATCAGAGAATTGTTTTTCTCAAAAAAAGGTTTCCCCAAATTTAGCAATACTTCTATATCACACACTGAGCATTCCAAAACTTAAGTATCTTCCTTTCACACAAGCATGTCTACCATCTCCTCCTCTTTCTTCTAGTAATTAAATCTTAAGAAATAAAAAAGATATATGGTTGGTTTCTGGCAACAGCAAAAGACCAAGCAACATAAGAATATAGTTTCCTCTCATTAGTTTAAAAATAAATAAGTAAATAAATAAATCACAGTTCTTCATCCATATCAAACCTGTTTGCCCTCCCTGACACACCTCTTGCTAGGTACAACACAGTTATCAGAAGGTATCTTGAAAGCATCTTTACAGAACAAGTCCTACATGCAGCTGCAAGTTATCCTAAGAGTCGCCTCTCTTGGCTCCAGTACAGGGGCACATTAGGTGCTGAAAATAACAGGAGCACAGCAGATGAAAGCTGTCATGAAAAACTGCTGTTTTACATACCTCAGTTTTTCCAGTACTCTCAACAGTCCAGAACTGAGACAGCATAAAAACTGCTGTTAAAGCAAGCTTCGCTATCTTTTCCATGAACCTTGCTGTTTCCAACAGCATAAAGCATATTAGGAGGTAGACAATAAATACAGACAGCTTCACTGAATAAGGAAAGACAATGCACCACCCTCTTCTCTTTTGTAGCCTAGTTCTCAACACAGATGCGCACCAAAAAAGTAAGAAAAGCTCTCCACTGGTGTTCAGGGCTTTTTTTGAAACCTTTAGCTAAGTTTTCAGAAACAGCTCTTGGTATATTTTCCGTAAGACATGCACAGTATTATAAAGCTTATTACTCACACCTCAAGCTGCTACTGCATCCAGCGTGCAATTTAAGGGTATGGCTCCATCACAAATTTAAACAACTGAAGTCAGAGATTCTGAACTTTCTCTGTTTTTCCAGCAGCTTTCTGAACATGTTTTCATAGAGCCTTAGTTAAATCTTTTGATTTAGCTCCAATTTCCACTTCAGTCATTTGAAACAACAGTATAGTTGTCAAAGACTGATCAGTCTTCTGATCTTTCACAAACTGTCAGGCTGTTAGCAACCTGATGTAACTTCAGCCAAAGTCAATCCTGCTCTGAGCAGCTGTTTGGACCACGTGGCCTTCAGAGATTCCTTCCACCCCAAATTAATCTATGATTCTAAAGGGTGAAAATGAGAATGATTTCTCATACAGACTGGCCAGCTCTTAATAAATACTCTTCCTAGTTAGTTCACCTTTGAATATTTTATCACTCAACTAACTAGAATCAAAGACTTTAAGAAACATTTACTTAACCCAAAAGCTACCTCTATCACAGAAACATGCAATTACTTATGTTCTCAATCTGGAGTCTTGGGACAGAGTTACTGTTAAAGTGCTGTGACTTACAGTGCAAAAGTTTATGTCTGCATCGTCATACTCTAAGGGATTAAGTCACTTGTGATACACATCTCATTTTGAGAAAAAAAAAAAGTAATTACCAAACAGGTAATAATGCTATTCTAAAAACACTCCATTTATACTTAGATTTTAGAATCTGTGCCTTGGCAGCAGAGGTAACTAATTAAATTCCTATATTAGATTTCGAAAAAGATTTTCATAAGCATCAATTGTTCTGCAGTTTTCAGTAGCAGGGGAATTAAGACAACAACAGAAAAATAAGAACTAACTAGCAAAAACATAACCATTAGTTATAGTAAGAAAGTATAAATAATTTGCACCAACTAAACTCTGCCTCAAATGAAACTTGAGGACATAAAACAGTATACTTTTATGTAAAGAGTTGAGCTGACTATTCAACCTCAGCAGCATTATGGAATTAGTATTAAAGTTGTCGTTTAATTGCCTACTACTAGCGAAGTCTTCAAACTCTAAATTTGCTTATTATTTTTAGTTATATAAGAATATAATTTTTTTTTTAAGTATTTCATTACAGATTATTTTCCCAAAGCAATATTTAAAGTTACATATTTAGATATCAAAACCTTTACATTTGAGAGAAACTTTTTTTTATATAAAAAGAAAGCTTATTTATATCCTGTATCATTTTTGCTCCCCCCAAAAAGAGGTAGAAGCCTCAGACATTGACGTTTCAAATTTTTTGCCCAATACGTATTACCAGAATTGCTCAATTTTAGTGATCAGCTGCTGATGGAGCAACTTACCTCTTTAAAGCAGACAATCGAGATTCAATAGTCTCTTGTTTAATTTGCACTTTCTGAGCACTGCTTATGATTTTAGAGAGATCTTCCTGACGAATCTTGTTTTCTTCAGGTCTCGAAGAAGAAACCTTTAAAGGATGAGAACCCAGAAAAATCACTTTGCTTTACTCTTTTTTAAATATCATTTTCTTTGGTGATCAAGTATATTTGCTTCTAGTGTTGGCAATCTATGTGTTCTTAAGTTCTTAATTAACCAAGCATCAAACACAAAGTGCAGAAATGCACATAAATTTTTCTTCTAACAACTGTCACCAAGCTAGCTTTAATTTTTAAACATTTTCTATATTCAGATTCTTCAAACATTCTACTAAATGCTCCATTTAATCATAATTGCGTATAAATTAACCAATGTTAACAAGTACACTTCTCCCACCAGTTTAACTTGCTTTACTTCTATTTCATGTATGTTCTTATACAGCTCTGATTCACAATGACAGCAGAGTATGTTTCAGAAACACATTTAGCAGCATGACAAACATGGTTATATATATGGTGCCTCTCTCTTCCCCTTAGCGGAAAGTTTAATGCTTACAGTATCTTTGTTCTGAAACAAGCTACATAAACAAGTAGATTTTGTTATTTAGCAATGGTGAAGTCAAAGTAATGGTGAAGTCACAGCATGCTCTGCACTTCTACTAATAACGATTTGCAAAATATATCACAATAGCATAACTCATTTTTGCTACTTGTCAAACTTAAAAAGCTACAATGACAACCAAAGACATTACACAAAGGAGCCTAGTCAAAATATATTTAACAAGTAAAGGTATATTTCTGCAGCAGCACAATTTATTTACTTCCCAAAACTCCAAGGTTATTTGCACCCATAATCCTGCGATAATTAAATCTGACAAGAACTTCACTATTAATTAATATTTATTAGTACAGGTTTGCTATATATTGAATTTTCACTAACCTTCCTTTTAATGTGTTCCAACAAGTCCTCCCGGCCCTGCTTAAAATATGGGTGCTGAAACTCTACTGGTCCATCTCGCTCCAGTTTGACAATCCCAGAATCAACATGGACAACTTTACGGAAGCCATCTTTAAAAAAAAAAAAAAAAAAAGAACTCTCAAAATCCACATTAAGAAATTGAAGTTACATTGTTCCAACTATCATTTTATCAGTTCTGAGGCTCAGACAGTATCCTAGTGGCAAAGAATAGTGTCACTGCTCAAAGGATGTTATCTAGAACCAAACATCTACAGGATCTAGAATTATACTGGAAAGCAAAAAAACCCAAGAACTTACACATGTTCAACTGTCTGACAAAGCTTGCCATGTTGTTGTGCTTGAAGTACTTGGGAAGAATCTCTTTTGCAAATCTCTGTTCATCCAACACCAAGAAACTCTGGCCATTCTAAAATGAAAGAGACACGTCAAGCTACTTAAAAACTATTGTAGAAACTCTGGGCTTTTAGAATTAATCACTGAATAGGAATGTTTCCTTTGTGCATGCAGAAGGTCACCAATCTGCTTGCCTACAGACAATCTTCCACAACAAAAAGCATATAAACCTTAGAGCTGCAAAGCAACTAAATATTACCAGTTTACATTGCTATCCATATCTTATGGGAAATGGTCCAATTGCTACTCTTAGCTTAAAGCAGTAAATTAATATAACTAGTTTACTAACAATTATCACAGTTCCACTACCACACAGTAGCATCAGTTTTGTATGTTGCTTCAAAGTCCTGGGAGGAATTAAACCAAGAAGACTGCACAAGGAAAAAAAGAAAAAAGTAGCAGCTGGAAGTCCCTTTTCCTTTCCAGTATGAAAACATGACCAGCTTGACAGAACTGTCAGAGAGAGTACAAGCTGTCAACTACATTTTGGATTTAGCAAGAAAAAAAACACTCAAGTCAATACCCCCTCCTACTGGGAGGCCAGTTGCGGGCAAGGACTGATCTTTTCATCACCGAATTGATCCTGGAGTTTCAACCACAGGCGCTGACTGAAATAGAACACTCAATTGCTTGTTCTTCAAAGGCGACGCTCCATCAACCACAGGGCAAGTAACTGACAGACTTCCGATCAGCTACCTTAAAATGGTGTAGGTGTTTTCCATGCATCCATGGTCTCTTGCCCTGCATTTAATATGAAGTCTATCATCTTTGACCAGTGTCAGCAGTGCTACTCCAGCTGCTGAGAAGCCCTCTAGTTCAAGGAATCCCATGCGTTTCTCCCTCCAAATGCCAGCAGCTCTATGGTCCCATGAAACTTAAAGAAAGAACTGTGAGACCATGTGAAAATCCTTGCTTGACAGCTTGGTTCTGATGAACCAGTAAGGATCATCAGAACAAGGTTTATAAATGGCTGACCATCAGATGAGTTAAAGAGCTCAAGATGGAGAGGTCAGTGGGAAGACAAAAACTTTCTAAATAATGCGTAACTACCTCTTGCTTCCCCTTTCCCTTACACTGATTGATTTTCAGCAAAAGGAAGGGCAGAAGCTGATCACACAAACAGCGCTACAGCAACCTGTAGTGCCAACAGACAGCTTTTATTTAGCACCTAACTTCACAGTCATTTTGAAACTGTTCAGGCCTATCCCTGCAAAATTTGGGAAACAGTTCTACTAGTTCTTGTTGCCGTTTACAGCAATGCTGTAAACAGACTAAGACCTGACTTTAACTCACTGAAGCATTACTACATAGCTAAGTACAGTTTTCAAGTCTCATGTTACTAACTGCAACATACAGTAATCTTTCAAGTACTTCATTTCATACTCCTTATATGTGTTTCCACAGACAACACACATCTGCTGCTCCACTAAGATAGAGAAGAAGACTAGATTTATCTATTTGGTTCTAAACAAATCCGTATCTTTACACTGCAAGGATAAACAGTGAAACCGAAGCCAGTATTATTTTAACGATTGCTTACTGTTACACTTACAGTCAGTCTGTACTTTCTGTAACGCACAATACTGATTTATTATTTTAAAAGAATGCAATCACTTGTATAGCAGGTTATCCAAATACCTTCTCCCCCATATGAGAACTGCTGATTCCTGATAACATCAGTTGTGATTAGTAGATCTTGCTTCTGCAAACTGCCTCAAAGAATCTCCAACAATGCCATAGTCTTCACTTTAAACAAGTGACAGAGACTCCTAACAACAGCCTTGGCACGTTTACCCAAGATAAATATATGCAATGAATCTGATAATACCCAAAATGAAGCATCCACTAAATATCTTGGGTGCCAAAAACAGCATTTCTTAAGCTAGACTGCATTTGAACCTTTACAAACACTCTTAGCACCTCTCTTCCAGGAAAAAAAAAAAAAAAAAGACACTCAAGCAAATCTGTTTATTCTCTGAAAAGTTGTAGCTGAAGTTATTGATAATTCAATACTAGTATAATGTTTAAGATGACATTTTAGCTATTTTTAATCATTGCTTGAGCAGTTAAAATACTCTCAGATGAAAGATACAATCTCAATACCCATTGCAGATGTCTATACAGTTTAGGAGCGGTGGGGGTAGGACTTTTTTTTAAAGAAAGTATGGGAAAAACATCTAAGATATTGTAAAACAAGGTTATTATTAAAGGAAAAATGCTTAGCATTTGATCACAAAAGAGTTAATGATGCTTACTGAAGCAAAGTAGCCAGCTCTTTCCCTACACTGTAAAAAGATAGTTACTTCCTGCCTTCCAATATTTTAAGATGCTTATAAATTATGTTACTTTGCACTCTGATAATGCTATTTGATTATTCAGTACATCCATTTTATTATCCTCCATTTCATTACAAGGGATTCAAGATGAAAGGGTATCCAACTCAAATTTTTTTAAATCGGTCAACCTAAATGCATACAAACCAACATGGTCACTGTATAAATTTAATCTGCAGTTCCTATGAGAAGCACTTAAGTAGCTGTAAAAAACCTGAAGCAGATCAGCTCTTGTTTCCCCGCCTGTCATCACCACTGCTGGTGCTTAATTTGGTTTTCTTCAGAAAGATGTACGGGATCTATCACCTGTACCTCACCCCCTCCCCGCCCCAGCAAAAGCTTGCGAACACCTCTGCAAGTGGCCCGGCCCCGAGGCCTGCCGGGGCGAGGGCACCGCGCACCGCACCGCACCGCGCGGGCACGGGGGAGGCGGCGACGCGGGCGCAACAGTTGCCGCTCGGCGCACGTGACCGGCGCGGCCCACGTGCTCCGCAGCCCGCCAATGAGCGCGCGCTCCGCTGCGCTCCGCGGCCGGCCACGGCGCATGCTGCCGCCGCCGCAGGTGGTACCTGAAGGCAACGGCGAGGATGCGCTGTGGGCCGCGGCGCGGAGCTCTCCGAGGCCGCAGGGACCACACCAGGTGGATCTACGGACACCACTGGCCTCGGCGCAGCTGCTTCTTACGCCACGAGGAGTAAATTTGTTTTTATATGGGAGGGGAAAAAGCACCATCTGTCATGTTTTATCATACAGGGAATGTAAATATTCCTCGTTTTCTGGTTCTCCAGCTGTCTTTACGGACAGACTGAAAACCTGTTACACAATTCCCCAGGTCACGAAAAACAGGCATGCCCATGAACTAATCAATGAAAATTTCCACCCGAGTTCTACATTACCACTATTATAGCTTAAAAAAAAAAAAAAAAAAAAAGCCCCAACACTGGGCTGCGAAACAAAACCACTCTCAGACCCCCGTCCTCTACTGCACAGCCTCCCTCAAAGCTCAGAGCCACCCGCCGGTCGCCTCTGCAGGAAACCCCTTCAAAGCACCGAGCCTGACGAGCCGGGGCAGGCAAACAGGTCCTTTCTGTCAGCCAGCTGACCGCGCACTGATTTTAAAGGCGATGGGGGAGGAAGGGAAAGAGAGGCGAGAGACCCGTCCCCCTCGCAGCCGCTCGTACAACACTCGGCCTTTACAGCCTAAAAAACAGGGACAGCCCTTGAGGGCCCGCAAGGGAACCCAGCCTCGCTCCGGCAGCCCACCGGGTTTGGAAGAGCCGCGGCGGCCCAGCGGCCCCAAGGCGCAGGAAGCCCAGCGGGGCCCCGCGGCGGGGGGAAGGGGGGGGGGAGTGGCGGGGGGGAAGGGGGCGCTCTCTTTCCCTGCCGCCCACCGCGGGGGGGGGGGGGGTTGGGGCGAGCCAGCCCACGCCAAGCGGGCGCGCCCGCTTTTTTTCCCGCTCTCCCTAGGCCCGCGGAGGCCCGCGCCACCCCCGCAGGGCCGCCCCCCGCCGCAGGCCCCGTGCCCGCCCTCCCCTTCACCCTCTCCCCCCGCCGCCGGCCTGGGCGGGGAAGGGCGGCCCGCCCCCAGCACCCCCCGCGGGAATAAGCGGGTGGCACCCCCGGCCCGGCGCCGCCATCTCCCCCCCCCCCCCCCCATAGCCCCGGGCGGCCCAAACGGCCGCGGCTCGCGCGCCCCCGCCGCACCTGGCTCCAGGTGATGAGCTGGTTGCTAGGGGCCTCGCCCACCAGCGCCCACAGCTTGCTGAGGAAGGCCGGGACCCCCGCGCCGGCGGAGGGCGGCTGCGGCTGCTGCGGCTGTTGCTGCTGCTTCATTGTCGCTCGGGAGCCTCGTCGGTCTGGCAGGGGGAGGGGCGGACGAGCAGGGGAACCAGCGCGACCTGCCCCCTCGCCCCTCTCACCGCGCGCGCATGCGCACTGGGCGCCCCCCACATGCGCGCTTGCGTGCCTGCGCCTGCTTCCCCGCCCCTCTCCCCCCCGCGCCTTACATAACGGGCCCACGTGCGCCGCCCTCACGTGGCACAACAGCGCGGGCCCCGCGGCCCGGCGCGCAGGAGCGGCGCGCAAGTAGGCGGAGACATGCAAATAAGAGGGGCCACGGCCAATCCGAGGGCGCCTCTCCGCTCGGGGCGGGGCGGGGGCGCGGTAGGCAGGGGAGGTGAAGTGGAAGGGGCAGGGCCAGGGCCAGCTACAGCACTGTCTGAGGGGTCGCATGAAGATGCAGATGAGAAGCGTTTGTGAAAATAGTAAATTTTCAGTGCAGGCAGTTATAAAAAATTTTTGGTTTTTAGTTTGGAGGGTTTTTTTAAAATATATATTGCCTCCCCCATGAACGCACTTTTTTTTCCTCTCCCCTCTTACAAGCCAGATGTGTTTTTAGGTGGCAAGGAGAGCTCATCCTGCAGTGGCCATGTGGGTCTGGCTCAGTAAGGGACAGAGCTCGGCCCCGGCTTAGCCCCATGTACAGCAGCAATACACTGCTTAGAAGAAATAGAAATTAAAATGATAATACAGATAAGGTGACAGAGGCTAGCCTACCTTTGCAAGTTGATTAGAAGCAGAGTGGTTTTGCAGTGAATCCCAATTGTTTTCATTTATTGAATGCAGGTACACTTCTTGAAGTGATTTTGGTATTCATAACCTGGATTCTTTTTGGAGGAAATGAAACCAAAGCTCTTCAAAATGCTCTCTCCCAAAGCCGTGTACAGACCACAAGTACCACAGGGCCCTCCTCCAGCAGGTACTTAACACACAGGTGCCTATAGGTAGCTCTTGAACCCTTGAGACATTCCTGCTCTGCTGTGGTTCAAATGCAACACAAATAGCTAAACATCTTGGGCACGCTTCTATTTACTTGCTATTGACTGCCAATCTCCTGTATTGCAACAGTGATCTATCTCTTCGCAGTTCCTTGCACATTTCTGACTTGAAATCTCTTCTTTAGCTGCTCTACTGTTGTCATGTCTTGCCTGTTTTTCTCTCCTATTGCTTTTCTTTTTGGGGTTTGTTATTTCTTCAGGTCTTTTCTGCCATGTTGATTACTAGCTCTTCCACTCCCAGGAAGTTCAGAGCAGCACAACCTGGGGCCCAGAAGAAGTGGCACACCTTGTGAGGTTGGAGAGTTTCTCTACTGGCAGGAGCATGAAGTTGCTCATCTGATGTCTGCTGCCAAGTGTGAGAGGACAGGTGCACTGCTGCATTGCATCAAGTTTAAGCTGATGAAGGCAGCGTTCTTGAAGACCTGGCATAATAAGACCTGCAGTTCTGGGTGGCACGGCACCTTACATGGTGCCTGAAGCATCCATTTGGAGGGGAGTTTGCCACCTGGCAGCAACTCACTCTGGCTGTGGGTCACCATGCAGGAGAGTTTGGAGGAGAACAAGCCCTCTAGTTTTGCATCTTTGACTCCACACAGACACATCCAGGGACACCTCTCCAAACCACTGTCCACCACAGCCAGCCTCAGCATCCCCCTGTGCTAGAGCTCCTGCTTCCAACCCTGGTAAGGTTAAGGCCTTTCCATAATGGTCTCTAGGGTGAAAGGCGGGGGGGGGAAGGCAGATGTACAAATCTTCTCATGAAAAGACAGCTCAGATCTGCACAGAAGCAGTGTATTTTGCCAGTCTAGCCAGAGCCCACTGTACTTTTAAAAGATACTCCTTTGGGCCAATGAGCTACGGGAGAAATCTGCATAGCAACCACCTGTGTCAAAACACTAACCCCAGTCTCCAGTGGGCATAGCTACATGCACCTAGCTCAGTCCCAGCATCTCAGCAAATCTTGCATGGGATGGGACCTGATGATAGAGCCCCTTCCTTTCCTTAAATTTAGCTGTTATAAGATTATGAAGTAATTGTGACACCACATAAAACAACATTGCACCACAAGCCCACAACCACAAGAATGACAATGAGAGGAGGCTGTCCTGGAGGCAGTGTTGCAGCCCTCAGGAGCAATGCAGTGTTTTGGGTAAAAAGTCTCCTCAGTGGTGTTGACATTGGGTGTTGGCCCACCTGCAGACTGGCAGCAAGAGGCTGGAGTAACAGCTGCTAAAGGAATCCAGAGCCATCATCCTGCTCCCAGGCCCAGGTTGGAAGGCAGCTGTTGGAAAATGTGGAAGGAAGAAGCTCAGTTTGATACAGAAACAGGACCTCAGCACCATCTGATGGCTGGCATGCAGCATCAGCCTAGACAGCCTCAGGACTGCCAGGCTTTCTCCTATTTTTTCCCCACGCCCACAGGGTTGTGCTTGTCCTTATGCCACATTGGCCTGGTTCTGTCAACCTGAGCTCCCAATAAGGCACATCAGCCCCTAGAGGAAAGTTGTTGGCTGCATTATCCCTCTCTTTCTCTTTTCCCTATTTCTCTTCCCCAGACTCATTTTGGAAGTTCTAGGTTTGGCACTGCCCAATCCTCCTGAGTGGGACCTGCTGCGCCAGCCACTACGTTCCCAGACAAGGCCTGTGAGGGAAATAACAATACCTCAGGAGAAGGGATTTCCTCAGAGCTATGGTGGTAGCATAAAAGATACCACTCAATGCACAGGAAAGGGCAAAATAGGTAAAGATGGCAGGGAAGACAGACTAACCATGCATGTCCAGAGAACAAGTGAAGCAGGAAAGCCTTAAGGAGATAAATGAGGATTCAAAGACACCTCTTTCTTATACAGTGAGGATAAGGAACGCAACACAGAAGTTTTGGGAAGCTCATCTCTTTTAGTGCTCACATACGGTTATTTCATGGAAAGGCACATTATCCTTCCCCATGCCATTCAGTCCACTTGCAGAGATGCAGCCTGTTTGTATCCTTCATAAAGAGAGGAGGTAACATAAGCACAATCCTTGCTGTCCTGAACACTTGCAGAGAACTGCATGTTACAGGTGCTACAGAAACTGGTCCCTGTTACGGAATGGCCTTCCTGTATCCTGAGACAGGTCATGAAGGACAAAGCAGGCAACTATAATTCAGAGGGTACTGGGAATGTTGGTATCAGGACTGTTGCTCAGGGCTCACCCTCTATCAGTAGATAACCAGACATAATTTCTACCTCTACCCTGCATTTAAAAAGGGCATCATCACTGTCAGAAGATGCAGCAACACAGGTGGTCTGCCACAGCTCTGATGGTGCAGATGGATACCCAAATATGCCAAATAAACCTGTCCCTTCTTGTAAAGAAAATTCCATTATCTCCATAGATGCCAAGGCTAGACTTACAGGTGTCAGAGTCATAGTGATAAAGCCTACCAAGATGTTCACAAACATCCCTTAATGGCCCAACAATACACTCAAGACAAGAAGCAGTGGCCCTTTTTATATAGTCATGGCCACTGTACAATAGACACTGTTAATATCGATTGTATAAAACAGATTAAGGACAGCATAGTGCTTCTTTGGAGGACCTTCTTTTGAAGAGATTATGTGACTCCTTCCCTTCAGAAAGCATCAAACAACATATGTAGACTGTATCTGAAGCACCATCATCCCTACACAAAGCATAACAGATGGGAAGAAGCCTCAACACTGTCCACTTCGATCTACTGTTCCACTTCCATTTTAACAAATTACTTGCTAATATAGGTGTAACAGACATAGCTAGAGACATAGCTAGAGACACTTGCCTCCTCTACCATATTAAGAGCTGCTAATGACTGTAACAAAACAAACATCTAGCTCAAACTGACTTTTCAGTTTGAGTTCCTCAATTTCTGATGAGCTTTCCAACTGAGATAATTCAAGTACAAAGTTATTCAGCTTTTCAAAGCTATGCCAGTTTAAACTGCTACCACTTTGCCCTCAGTCTGTTCACACCTGTGACTGGAATCCACAGAGGAGAGAAAAGGTTAGCAAAGTCTAAGGAGCAATTTACAGGTGCAGAGAGCATGTTCTTTTACCCAATCCTATCCTATCAGAAATCTCTTTATTTTAGTAGAAAGACTAAGAAATAGCTAGTTAGCTGAAAAAACATGGGCACACATAATATGTTGTTTGTTATGTATATGATCTCAGAAAAAGAACATAATATAAGCATATACACAACAACAACAAAATCAGACTAATTCTGAAGAATAAGGTCAGGCAGTCCCTAAGGAGACCTCTTTCCAAAGCAAAGTCTTTAGACTTCAGACCTATAAGCTATAGAGTCACTCAGCAGAAGTTGATTCCAACAGAAAGGAGATTTCAAGGAAAACTGCTAGCTAGAATTGTAAAAATTCAGTAAAATCAATCTCCTTCTGTACTCTACCAAGTATGCTGAACAACTTCAAAATCATCTTCAATGGAATTTGTGCCTTAAGAAGCTATTTGGAACAAAATTAGTATGTTGCCAACAATATGAATGCTTCACAAATGTTCCACAATTTTCACAGCAAATGACAGTGCTATTGATGTCTTCTTTGTTAAGAGATATTGCAAATCAAATCTCAAAGTCTTCCTGCAAGAGTCAAAGTCAGCTGGATCTGTTTCAACTTACAGTAAGAACATATTCTGTATGCAAAGTACAATGGCACAGAAAAAAGAAGACATTGAGAACTATTAGTCTGGTAGTTTGAAGGAAAATAAGTTGAAGTATTTCAATTTCAAGATGCATTATACAGCTCTTCTTTTTTTGTAACATTATCAGGCTACAGCTTACTGCATCAAACTAGTTGTCATGCATTAGATCATTCCTGGGAAGAGATATTATGGTTATTAAGGTTATGGCTTAGCCTTTCAGGGTCAAAAGAAGATATAAGCACATACGGTTATAGTAACTGTCCAGACAATTTTTTCATCCTGACATGCATGTAAGCAAGCTCCTGCCAGGTTGCATTTGTCTAGCTACAAATGCATTATAAGCAGAAAGACTATGATTCTGATTTTATCTGGACACAGTATTGTTTTCCATCTTACACTTTAATATGTTTATGACATACATTTGAAAATAGGAGTTGATTTGCAGAATTCTACAATGTTTCAAATGGTGTGTCTAAATTTAAGTTATTTGAAGAGGTAAAATGCTATATCAAATATCTCTTTTCCTTGCACAGAAGTGGAACAGTGCCCTTATTTTTGTACATTTCATTAGTACATTGAACATCACCTTTGTGAGAAAAACCAGGCTGTATAATTTGATTTCCAGCCTTCAAGAGCTGAAGACGTCTTTTAGTCTTCCTTGCTTGGCCTCAGTTTAGGAAAAGAAAAGGTTTTGTGAGGGATTAAGGCTGAAGAATTGGAAGTTATTAATTTAATAACTAGCATGAAATGTTAGTAATGTACAAATCAAGCAACCCCTCAGTTGGTTTTACTGTATTACAAATAGTTCTGAGCACAAGGTAATTGCTTGCCTGTGTTTCATAAAGCTTCATGTTGTACCGTTTTACAAGCCTGTGCTCAGCAGAGCTCGCCAGTTTTTAATCTAGGACTATTTTACTTCCCAGTATTTTTTATGAATAGTGCTGTCATCTTTTTCCACTCTGCAATAAAATTCTCCTCCATTTAATTTGCAGAAGTCTGATAATGATCTCAGTTCTGAGACGGGTCAAGCTATTTACATCTTTCACAATACTGTTCTCACTCTCCCTTCACCAGAACAGCATCATAACACTGTAAAACTGAGTATCATGAAATTTGAGGAAACTGGGAAGAAAAGAAACAGATCTCTCGCCATACCTTCACTAACCCCACAAGCCCCACCAGATTTCATATTGCAACAAGAAGTGGTACTAAGGCTTAGGGGGTACCCTTATTCCCAGGCACATGGCATCCTTTTCTGTTCCTCCCAAACCTCGTTTCCCCTCCCCAGGGCCCACAGACCCCACATATGTTGGCATTCCAGCCCAAGACCTAGCTGCTCTGGGGACTGGGAGAGTGCTGCCAACAGGGAACAGACAGGGAAAACAGCCTCATTTCCAGCCATTTCCTCCTTCTTAGAGCTTTCACAGGGGCTATGTAAGTAGCACCACCTCAAGCCTGGGCAAGAAGCCAAGGGGATAAAGCTAGATACCTATTCATATCACTACCTTGTTATTTTGGTATCATGTATGGTTAGAATCACAATAGCACTGGTCTCTTACCCATTTACCCACTGCACTAGCATAAGAGGTCACCCCATAGCAGTCCTATATTCTCTTAAGTGAGTTTTGGCCACTTGATAGCCCAGTTCTGAAGTGGTTTAAAGAGAACTAATGTCGGGTGCATTCTTTGTGATAACAGCATACTTGCATATACTTACAAATAGATGTCATGGAGAACAGCCCTCATGTAACACTCTTCACCTATCTTCTCTGACATCCAATTTTCTTACGCCATAGTGGAATAAATAGCAAGGATCTAGATGCATTACTTGTGCAAAGCCTTCCTAATGGGCTGTTGCTTCCTTATGGGCCATCCCTCGCAAGTCCGAAATGCAATCTATGTAAATTCCTATTATGTCACACCCCAAGTAAAGCCAAAGCCCAAGAGACACCAGTCTACAGATTTTCCTTAAGACAAACGACATGATACAAAACAAGCAACTAAAAATGACCCGGGGTAGCCAGAGGCAGGATGACAGAGTTTTCAACACAATACTCTGATTCTCTTTGCAACCACTATTTGCCCTGACTAAAGGGCATGACATTTAGAGGGTCTTGCAATAGTAAGGTAGGTAAATAGACATGGGTCCCACAAATCTCAAACACTCTATGATTTGCATTTCAAATCCAATTATCTTTATTGATTTGTCTATATCAATCACTATGAAGGCAAAAGACAAATGAGTCACAGAGCTTGCATGTATACTGCCTCTGGAACAAGCATGGAAGACCACAGGTAAACCATCCTGGAATGCTTATAGTATCAAATGCTGTGCACAGCACTTCAGTCAAGTTTGAAGCATATCTGCTACCTTAAAGAAAGAAAGAAAGGTATTATGCCATTTAAATATCTGAAAGACTGTTCCTTCCTAGGAGTCCGAACTCTGCACATATTAGGATCTCCTTAAATTAAAAGTGGCCCTAAGAGGCCTAGCTTTCAGTTAATTCTCCTTGAAGTTGGGACAGCCTTTGAGATTTCTCTGTGTTCATGATGTAACTGGCTAGAGTAGACAAGATAGATGAAATTTCAGAGAGCTTCCGAAGAGACTTTTCTTCCAAAGCCAATACTCCTTCAGTTAGTTTTATGCTGTCATTGTGCATCTGATACAAGTGCTGCTCAGTTTTTTGGATTCCAAAGTGATTCATTTTCCTTCTCTTCTCAATATGCCCTTAAAAAAGAAAAAAAAAAAAAGCAGATGTCAGTCAGCACTCAAGATATCTAATGGACAATGAGGAAATAAAGACTGCACAATGAGTTTTAAAATTAGACTATGATAACTGTTCCAAGAAATCCATTTCCATTCATGATCTTTTTTTTTTAAAGGAAAATTCTGACCTACATTCTTTCATATTTATTTCCAACCCTTCATGATACACACACACACACACACACACACACACACACACACACACACACACACACATTTTTTTAAATAAAAACGGCACAGAAGCAGTATCCATTTCTTATCTGCTTTGGTATGAGAAACTCCTTTTGGGCTTTTCCTTATTAGAAAAAACCCAAAAAAGTCTTTTACACTCCATGAAAATGTTCAGTGTACCCTCAAAAGACTATTTTGCTTTTACTAGGAGGAAAAAAATATATATATACACATACATTTCAAAAGAGGCATGTTTTAAACAAGCTCAGAGAGCAGTTAAAGCAGTTTCTTTAAAAAGAAAAATACAGTCTTAAATGCTCAAAGCCATTAAAGAAAAAGAAAGTTAAAAGGAGACCAAGAATCAGAGTCTAAGCCTGATTCTTAACATGCTGTGGTAAGAACAAGTTCCAAATTCAGGCCAGATAATTTGATCTTCAGGGCTTTCTGCAAAGATAATCTTTTTATTGAGGCTTTTGGAAGGATGGCAGATTTAGCAGAAAAGGGAAAGCAGCTTGATGAACTGCATGCCTGAGAGGAAACTTTACAGAAGTTTTAGAGCATTTTGCTGTGGTCATGTGTTGGTAACTGAAAAATAGTTCCTACTGCAAAAAAAAACCCTAAGTATATATGCTCATTTGGCCATCCAAACACTGTTTTATTCCAAAAAGAAAAATTGACAAAATATGGTAAGTTCTGTTAACATAGACAACTGTTCAAGATTTTGTTTCCTCAAGTAGGATTTCATAACACAGTATTTATGGTCATTATGGCACCAAAGGGCTCAAAAATCAAACACAGTAAGGCATGAAAAGCAGCTTTTATCTAACCTGAAGCTAGCTTAGCAAACACATACTACATCAACAATTAAGTTATTCAAAGGCCTGTATTTCATGTTATTTCATGTTCCAAGCGTTAGGACTTCCACAAAATAACTGTTCTGCCAGCTGCAGAAGAGTTCAACTCCTGAACTTTCTTCATAGAGGAATAGCTCTGGCATTGATTTACTTTTACCCACTGCACAGTAGAAACTCTCCACAAAGCACCAGTGAGCAGTTTTAACTATATATTTGACAGACAAAGTTAACAGCAATAAATTCATTCTCAAAAATAAGTTATACTATGTTAAATTAGTCCACCCCTTCAGGCCATTCAAAGATATGATTCCAGTATAGGCAAAATACATTAAGTGTTTGAGGAGTCATTCATGGCTTGCCTCCTCCCCACACGCTAATGGCTATTTAACAACTCTAAGTCTGTTTGAACAGAAAAACCCCAGAACTGAAAACAGGCCAACTGAGACTGGTTAATCTCAATCTAAGACTTTTACCTGAATCTGAACAGGTAGAATTGTAATCTTCTGCTTCTGTATCTAATCCACTGTTGTCTGTTGCTTGTGCAGATTCCTGTATGTTTTCATTAAGGGAGTGAAAAAAAAAAAGTTTATTTGACATCTAAAAACCTGACCTCTGTGTGCATGTGTGTGTAGTTATAAAATATACTACAGAAAGTCATGGATTGCTGTAGTTTTCACAGGTTTCTACTATTTCCTTCCTAGTTTGGTTTAAACTACTGCCGTAGCAACCACACACCACAATTCAATGGACAGTTGGAGACTGAAATGCTATCTATGCTGCAACTGCAATTGCAGCTGTCATCTTTGTTTATCTAGCAAACCAAAAAACATCAACAAAAAAAAAAAAAATCAAGCTACTCCTGAATTTACTATCAGCATTTTTTCCTTGTTAGGCTGCATACTCGTATTAGCCATTATGTTCAGAGTATATGTTAAAAAACAAGACAAAATCCAGTATCTAGTAGTTTTCTATATTTTGCAGACATAAGTATTAAATACAGATACAGCATTAGGCCTTCACAGTTCTGGCAATGTATCACTTTTTCCTCTCCCGTCCTCTATTTAGATAAGAACCAAAACCAGATCCCAGAGTTACCTTCTTTAGGGACATTACAAGTAGCAGATTATGGTTTCTTTTGTTTCCATAATGATCATTAAGGTCCTCCACTCAGTGCTCAGAAACAAGACACTGATAAATACTATGAACCAAATTCTGTACTCTAAAGCTCTCTACTGAGTTTTTCTTTTACCAAGCCTGTCTGTCTGTCTGTCTCACACACACACACGGGACCACGAGGACATACCACTTGCAGGTACACTAGTGATACTACTAAAGAAGCTCCATAAACATAATTATCTTTTTTACAGAAAACCAGATCTTTTCCCCGTGCTACCGTTCAGAAACAGCTGTCCTCTAGTTCCCTTCAGCTAGGTGCTGCTTCTTCAAAAATACACAGAGAGAACACTGTGGATGACCTCAGAACGCAAAAGGCTGTAGTTTGATAAGTATTTCCCTCCATACTCTTCCCCCCACAACATTACCATGTTATTCAATCCCTTCCACTTCCTCCCTCCTGTGCCACCTCTTCCAGTGTGCTGCAATAACCGTATTACATCATCACCTTCAGCAGAGAAATACGTTTTTAACTCGGATCAATTCTATAATTCAGTTTACCATTCAAATGCAAAAGCAGTTGCATGAGCCAAACTCAGAGAATGGTCTAGGAGAGGAAATGAACAGCTAGGAAGCATGATAGTTCAAGCAGAACAAAAAGTCATGCAAACTATGCCTTATGATTCTCTCCTCCCTGTGATGGATTTGTGAGAAGCAGCGGGGTGCAAGAGAAGTAAGACATTTCTGTTTTTTACTACTATAAAAATCAAAGGAGAAAGCACAGGCTAAATGATTTTCTAAGTGTCTAGTATTTTTCTGATCAACACAGACAACTGCCAAAACAAAATTCATGTAAACAAGAAATAAAGTATTAGAAACAATATAGCCTTAGGTTATAATAAATTCCTTTATGTAAATAAAGGGAATGCAGAAGAAAACAGTATTTTTCTTACTAAATGTTCTTGAATTTCACAACTTCTATTGTGATGTTCGAGTACCCAGTCTGTATCAGATGGATGTATTCTGCAAAGAGAATGTAAACTTTAACATAAGCTATGTGTAATAACATGCTGCAAAATTTCGGTCATAAAAAAATATTTTAGAACAGTTTCCTCCAGATTTTTTTCCCCACTATTAAAAACAAATATAGGAATTAAATTCAAACACATAGCAACTCTATCACTAATGTTAGAAAACACTTTACAAGTTGTGGAAAACAATTGGAGTGCTTTCTTTAGAGCACATCCTTGCCCCATCTTAAAATGCCTTCAGCCATGTGTGTGAAACTGACAGGAAGTGGTGTGAGGAAATACACTGGCACCACTGTCTTTTCAGCTGCCTTATTCTAGCTTTATACATACCTCTTCCCCTATCATTTCCAGTGAAATTGCATGTTCCAAGGTCAGAGAGAAATTACTTTTTAATAGATCCACCCTAAACCATAAGTTGTCTCTTCAGAGATTCTTTACAATTCAAGATTTTCTGACCTTTTTGCTTGCCAGCTTCCCTACCTTTTCAAGTTACCTTTGTCAAGATACTCTTTTTTTCTAGTTAGTGAACTTGAACATTTTTATTACAGTCTAGTCTATTCTCATCCTTACTAAAGGTGATCTCAGGTTTAATAACTTCATTATGCAGACTAGTTTCTTTTCACAGCCATTCAGCACAATACTCCAAATCCTGCGGGCTTCAAAATCTTCAAAAGCAGTTGAAAATTTTCCCATTACTGTTGTAGAATAAGCTGTATTCTTAAGAGGACAATTACACAGATATTGTAGATTTAGGACTAAATCCTGCCTCCTTTACACGTCTAAGTAATTCTATTCAAGTCTGTAGGAGATATTGCAGAAGTTAACAAAAAACAACCCCCCCCCCACCTCCCCAAGCATAGTTTGTGCAATAGTTTTAATTCTACACAACTCTTAAAAACAAAACAAAACACAAACATACTCAGACACAGCCAGGATAAACAGCAATGAAATATACAAATAAGCAATGTTTTTCTATGTGTACAGACCTAAAATTACAAAAAGAGGTCAAGTCTATTGTTATTTCATTTTAAATTCACAATAACTTGCTGTTAGATCTGTGGACTTTCTCTGGAAAAGGAAAACTATCTACAGCTTGGCAGTCAACAACAGTTTATAACCCAGGATAAATCAAGATATTGCAACTTGAAAAAGAAGCAGGGGAAGGAAACCAATCTCTTGTGTGTATGGTTGCTAGGTGACCACTGCAAAGCTCTCTTTTCAAAGATTCAAAGGCAGGGAAGGCTACAAATCAGACATACACACTTTAATCAGGTTTTGCACAGGATGGCTATGCAGCTGTTTTGTAAAGTCCTTTTTATCCTAACTGTGACAAGGTGTTCTACTTCTGCAGGACAACACTACCGGACAGCACAAAACAGTATCTTGTTTGGAACCATTAGGATTTGTATATACATTGTATATTTGTATATATTTGTATATATGATTTGTATATACACCCTAGATATATGCATCTCTACTAAACAGTAAGGATGGCTGAGCCTCAAAGGAGCAGGCTGGAGCACAACCCGTAAGATTCTTCCCCCTGCTCCCCAAGCAGAACTCCTGATAGCTTGAAACCCATTCTGATAATCTATAGGTGGAGCTATGCATCACTCTACACCTTTTGTGTAAACCATGAAGGGAATACAGAGATTTCTTTCACCTAAATGAAAGGATATTTTTCATTCATCTCCCTCAAAGAGAGACCTGTTTCATTGTGACAGATGCCTAGAGATAGCTAGATCAGCTACAGTGGAAACAGACTTTACTCTTCAGGAATAAAGTCAAAGTACAACCCAGCTTTATTATAAAAAGGTCTACAAGGGGTGAAACAAGAAGCTGTCCAGAGAATCAAAGGGAAAAACCATGAATCCAAAGACTAACATGAGGTTCCAGGTTCACTCACATATAAAAAAAAGATTTCAGCTCTTCAGCGTGAAACATTACAGAGTAGCCCTGAACCAGAGAGAGGTCTAAGTGGCTGCAATCCCACAACAGGTTGGTTTTGGAAGTAAAACTGGCTCAAGGACTCCTGTCCCATCAGCTTTTAAAAGACAGAAGAATTCTTGAGAGTTTTTACAACGGAATTTACATGGTCTGCTAGAGTGCTCTGTAGATGGTCACAATAATTGGCTATCAGATTAATACTATCCATTCATAGAGTAGGAAAGATTTCAACCTCTTTATTCCTCATTTATTATACATCTGATCTGACAGGGGCAGTCACCTACCTTCTTTCAGGCTCAGGGGACTACAGACCATCAACCTCCTGTATCATGCAAATGCTGCAAGTTCACCTCCCCACAGATACCAGATTGTTTCTGCCTAGATTACGGACAAAGCATTCATATATGCATAATGGCCCCAAGAGGTTCCCTTAAATACTGATTTTATTATGAGCCCACAGTAAGATCAGTTATCTGGGAAAATACTGTTTTTAATGCCAGTGTACAGGAAGACAAGGGACCAAGAGACTTTCTTCTCTGAAAGATGAGACAGCATCCCAGAAAGGCTGCTGTCGCCACAGTAATGCATCAGTCCACAGCCTGCCTCCAAGCTGCCAAGGCAGTTAGCCTAACAGTTGAGCCCTCCAGATTTTGTGGATGTCAGTGGTAGGACTTCAGCTTCTGAATCATATTCAGACAGCTGGAGAGGTTAAAGACATCTGACAAAGGTTATTTTGAGTCACCCTACTACTAAAACCATAGAACCAGTGTGCTTTTAATTAGAACCTAACCCTTTAAACACTCATTTGAAGTAACTCACGTAAGTTGCACACTGCTGCATTTACTCACTTGCATGAAGGTTTGGAAGAAAAGGCTGTGTCACAGAGGAAAAATTAATATAATGGGTGCAAGAAGGACATGCTTCTATATCAAATTTTGGGCACTGACATGTCCGAAACAGAATGTTATGCACAAGTAGCCTACCATAGACTAAGCAAGCAAACCATTTTTTAGACTTACTTTCCTGAGCATTCTGCCAAAGAGGATCCAAGCCTGGATACAACACTCACTGAAGTGTCAAAGGGTTCCAACTTAATGTCTGCCTTGCTGATCCAGACGAAGTCAGAAGCAGCATCAGTTCTGCCTTCTTCTTTCTTGATGGAGTCTAGGCTTGTGCCACTGATACAAAAGTTTTTTGAGCAGCTGCTGACAAGAACAATATGTCATTTATCAGTTTAAATCTATGTTGATTCAAACACAGAACAGAATTATAACCTCAAAACCATTTCTACACTGGGGAAAAAATGCACTGTGTTAGAAAATGCAAAGACTAATTAAATAAGTATTACACAGAAGATTGTGGGTGTACGCTGCTCTACTTCTAGTTAGATATTGATTCGAAACTGGTAAAGACTGAGATATAGTTATGATCCAACTGTTTACGGAGGAATTTTTTAAAATTAGACATGGTCATTGACAAATACCTATTTGACTATAGCATATTAATTAAAATCAAGTATGCCATATAATAACAGCAAAATAAAATTTAATTCAACAAAGAAATAAATTACTTATTGCTACATATATGAATGAAGGGCTATCTTTTAGGCAGAGCAGTTTACACCACAGATGGCAGGAGTCAAAGGCTGACAGACACTGGGCACATTTGGCCAGTTCTATTTGCAATTTTCTCTCTTTTCTAAAGATAATACTTCCTAAGCCACGCTGTCAGAGCAGTGGTATAAATAGAGCTAGAGATAATGGCTCTTTCTATCATCTGCTGTCCTCCCTTTTTCACTATCAGATCACAAGCTCTGGGACTCTGTTGCGTAACAGCAGTTTAAATTCAAGGTTCTATCAGAGCAAGCGCTACTCCTGAAGTATGGCTAGTAATCTTGAGGGGTCCAGTGCTCAAAATGCAACTTGTGAACTGCAGACAACTATAAATTTATTAGTATTTTTGTATCAGTAACCACTGAGGTACGAGCAACAAAACACAGCAATGTCTGCAAATACTGATCATTTTATACCACAACCTCCCAACATAATAGTTTATTTTTGGACCAGGATTATCCAGTGAGAATCACACCTCAGAAAATGTAACTTACTAGCTAAATTATGCCTGATGGGCATATATCCTCTTTTAGGCCTCTTCACTTCAATGACTCTGTGATTCTTCCTAAGCCTGAAAGGATAGGTTTTACGCAGCCTGCCCTAATCTCAAATCATCTTCTGAAATTTTCCTTTCCACAACACACTAGGCATTCCACAGGAGAAAATTTCACATTTGTTCCCAAAGATGCTCCCAGTGGATAAGCAAGTGTTGATTTTACATGAAAAGCTGCCATGAAGATTTTAGTTAAAAACCGAAAGCTACTTGATAGGACAGCGTGTGCGTGGGGCAGCACAAGGCAGGGAGAAGAAATCAAGAACGGTTCTGGCCAAATACACTACAAAATTTTGTGTTTCATTTTTACTGTTAATGACTTAACATACCAGTATCTTAGCATCATTAATTCTATGTACTCTAAAAACATTTATAGGCAGATGGACTGCAAGGAATGTGAACAAGGAAAGCCAGCTCATGCTGTAGGGAGGAACACATAGTTCTGGTATGCTAAAAATAAAAAGAAAGCATTAACACACCATATGCTGTGCAACAGCAAATAGCGTTATTTAGAAATGTTCCAATCAAACAAAGCTCGCTGGTAAAAGTTCAGACCTACTGGAGGGGGGAGGGGGTAAGCCCACTTAAGTCAGCCACTTCTGACAGTCACGTGCTTCACTGCATAAATAGATGGAAGAATTTTATCTAACAATTTAGTTTCATACATTTTACATAAACTGTAGGATAGCATGTATCCAATTACAGATTTCTCCTTGTAACAAAGTGAGCAGAACAACAGAGACTAAATACAACCAGTGAAGCAAATTTTGATTTGTATACAGCCAATGTCATTTTCTTTAGGGCTGACTTGTCTTGCACCTCAGTTGTAATATTTTTCTGTACAGTAAGCTCTATTTTAACCTCTGTACTAATAATACCATGCAGATGCATTCTCTCTCAAGCTGCATGAAAAAAGCAGGAAAAAAAAGGCAAGCTCTTTACTAAAACAAAGTATTTTCTTGGAAGTAAAATTCTAATTTCAGCGTTTTGTACACTACATGCAACGTATGCGCAAGAACGTAGCCTCTGTGTGTGTGTGCGCGCATAGTGAATATTCAATCAATGAGTAATTTTTTCCATACCTCCAAACTGCAAATAGCAACTACTACTGGATTATTTCTCAGAATGTGTCAGTTAATGATCTTGTGACTGTGGAAAAGGTTTACATGACTTGAGAGGTAAATATTTTAAGCAACAGAAAGACTTCAAAGTGCCATGCAAGTTTGGTCTACTGACTGTAGCACAGAACTGGCTGAAGGACTTCTAAAATTTAATAACACCACATCCTTGGGCAAATCTGAGTCCATTTTAATTTTCACTTCCAGTTTATAAAATGGTGATAGTTTCACATATTCTGTAGCAGAGAGGTAAAAGTTCTTCAGGACTGGCAGCAAACAATCTCAGCTTTGCAGAAGTGCTCATTCTTACTGTTAAGGTAATCACCTCCAATTACTGGAGTGTACATGTGAAGGCAATTACTGCATTTTCCTAGGTTTTTGTTCTGTTTTCTGGTGTCAAAATACAGCACAGGTCTTCCTATTAACTTACCTGGTCTTTTCCCTTTTGTAGTAAAATAGTTAAAGGTGTTCTGTTTTGCTTCCATGCTTTATAAACAGCTCTCTAACCCAGCCCACCAGTAAATGAGGAGAGAAATGCAGTAGATTTAATCCATCCTAAAAAGCATCAGTAAATTACCATTCTGCAGTTTAGCCTGCGAGGTGACCTAACGTTAACAGAACATATGAAGTTGTATGTCAAGGATAAAAAACAAACAAACAAACAAAAAGCCTTTTGCTCATATTACAGAAAGATGTATTTAAAATACATGTGGTTCAAGTTAGTTAGATTTTACTTGTTAGGTCTCAAGTACTACTGGATTAGAACTACAATTGATTTGAAGCAGCAAATAGTAACTCCACATGTCTGTCTTTTGTTCCAGAAGATAAATTTCATAACCATTTCAGACAGAAGTTTCAGAGTCCACAATGTTTGGTATGTTCATTCTAGTATGCCCATCTGCTGAATACTAATTAAATTCTCTTTTAACAATGTAACTGGCCATGAAACATTTGTTCTTAATGCAACAGAAGAGTTGCACTAAGAATTAGCATTTGCATTCTAATCAGAAAAGGAGCCGAAACAAAAAGAACATCCCTCCCTCAAAATAGAACTAAACGCAAGCTGTCACTTGAGAGTCTTTGTTTCTGTACATGGCAGAGCTTCACTCAGATTCAACAGCAACAACTAAAATATACAAATCTCTTGCTACTCCTTCAGAGTAACCATGGCACCACAGTGACTTACCTTCAGTGAACAACCTTCCCTCACCACTCTCTGCTTCTGCTTCAGCCCCACTTAGAACGGAAACAAACAAAAATCGAGACTCACTTTTCAACTCATACCCTGTTAAGTGAATGGGAATAGCTGGGAAAGTGGAAGGTCTATAAGGAAGAAGAGTCTCCAAAGAGAAAGAAAGAGAGTCCCTTTTCTCATCCTCTCCCCTTTCCCCCAAAAACAATAAGCTGGCCCCCTCATATATGTATTGTCTAGAACCTCCATTTCCTTTCTCAAAATTCATGAGTAGGTCAGATGGGGAAGCCAGATGGCACACTTTCCCATCAATCTCATCCCTCTTTTCCCACATTCAAACATATATAAGTCCTTCCTAACCTACAGCCCTGCCCCTCATCTCCTCTTCCTTTCTCCTACCTCTTCACCCAATTAAAAAAAAAGGGGGAGGGGGGGGGAAGGTTAACACAAGCCAGTTATGACCAAGAGCTAGAACATGTTGAGCCAACCACCATGAACCAGAATAACTTCAGTCAGAGCTGAATTCAAGCAGGAAATGAACCAGGTGAAATGGAAGGGGGGGCAGAGAGGATGGAAAGGAATCCCTTCATCGTTACATCTACACACAAGTAGTGCTCAACTCCCAAGGAGATCTTTTTCCTTGCTTAGACAGGCCTAAAAATTCCGGTACTGTTTTCCCCTCAAAATGAAATGTGTTGCTCTTACTTTTCAGCCACCCTTGTCCACATCCGAGATGTGTCTGCTTGAACTCTTAGTTGATCTCCTTCAAGGTCATTGATGCTAACTTCAGACTTGTTTCTACTTCCTGTCCTATCACACTGATTTTCTGCAGTCTGGAAAAAACAGAACACAAACGCCTTGTTGATTGCTTTGGCGGGGGGGGGGGGGGGAGGAGGGGAAACCTTGCCCTATTTCAAGCTTCTTTTTTCTTTGGGATAAGAGAGTCTTCATCCGATATAAAATAAAATTCATAAAATTGTTTGGTTTTATTTATCATGCAAGGAATTCTCCAAGATAAGTTCAGCTTATTCAATGAATGCAAAAAGGCAACTGCCATGGGCTCAACCACAGAAATGAAAATACATAAAGGCAACACAGAATAATCTCTAAGATACCCTTGCTTCAACTTTTTTAGAGGCTCCAAAGGAGCTCCTGAGTGCATGGCTAAGGAGACAGCAAAGTGGGTGAACCTTCAGTAGTTTGCTCCCTCGAAGTGTTGGTATTACACAGTACAAGAGGGCTTTGAACTTCAGAGCTTGAATTTATCACAATTCCTATGCAAGAGGAAGCTTTCTGTGACATTTCAATTAAAATTACTAAATTTGATTCAACCATTTTTGTCCTTTTTTTCTTTTTTTTTTTTTATTTGTTTAGTGATTGTATTGCAGCCTTTGTAGGCAAACTATCAACAAACAGAATACTGCTGGAAAAAAAAATGAAGCCTCCTTAATCAAACAGCTTGAGCAGAAGACAATAGCTTAGTATCAGTCGTGGACAGGATTGTGCATCTCTGATGAACAGAGCTGTAAGCCCTTCAAGTTCTTTTTCTGCTCCTTTACCACTGCCCTGCCTGCAAGGCACAATTTTTCTACAGCCCCTCAGAACCCTCTCATCCCCGAAGGCTTCCAAGCTCCATTTCAATCTATATATTTTAATTGTGCCACTAGTTATTAATAAATAAAGCTTTTCAAGCTAATCCAAAAAACAGACCAGACATTTTAAAATTCACTGGAGAATTAAATGATAATCCCAAGAACATAGAAGGCAAATTTTCATTTAGGTACATTCTCTCCTTGCTTGCTGAAGGACAGCCCCATATAACTTCTACAGAAGAGATTGAACTTTAAATTATACAACATTCTTCCCTAATAGTTCAGGTAAAACACTAAGCAGTAAAGCAACATTTAATCTAATATTTCTTTCAGAAAATGAGCATTTTCCAAATGAGTCTAATAAAAGAAGACAACTCCTCAGATTTTATGTGGTGATATTAGTATGGTAATAGTTTAGTGTATTCACTAAAATATTTTTCTAGTACTTTCTGAAGTTCTCTGTACTCAAGACTAAAAAGTGTCATTCCAATGCTGCACAATACTAATTTGAATGCTTAAAAATAAACAGATTTCCCCAAAACATTTAGAATGACCATAAGCTAGTAGTAAGAATTAGTGACAAACATGACACAGTGTTTGTGAATATCATGAAGAATATGCTTTTTTTCCAATCAAATTCTGTGACCCTGCAAGATACATTAGAACTCATTAGAACTGATCCAACCAACCAAAACTTTAACACAATACTATCCAAACAAATGTACTGCTACTCTGCAGAACCAGGCCAGAGCATTCACTGCCTCTTCGGATGAGGTCCTAGAAGTTACCCCGTACTTCTTTCAGCTGTATGCATTCCTTATTGTACGCATATAAAGTTATTTACATCTCACATTGGTAATAAGAAAAACATACTGCAAGAGCTACATTATCTGCATCAGTGATATTACTTTAAGACTTTGTAATGTGATGATGATTACCAAGCAAAAACATGAAGCTAGCAAGAATTAGAGCTCAAGGGAAGAAGAAAAATTTGTAAGGGTATAGAGAAAGAACTCCTTTAGGAAGCACTGTGCAGTACTGGCTCTAGAGCAATTATCCTACTATACTCTTTAGTATGCCACATAGCATCTATACGTAACCTATAAATTCAAGCAAAGATCAAGTGTAGCTCCAGCCATGACACAGCAAATATCTGTGCTGAATAACAATAGTTATTGTAGAGAAGAAAGAAGAATTAAAGATAATGGTTTACCTGGCTCTGGTCAACTAGTTCTTGAGCAGACTGTTGATTGTAGTCTCTTGTGCTATCTATCATAAGGGGCCTAGAACAGATCATTTAAAGTGTTTGCAATGCTAACTTTGCTCACAAGGCAGGTATCAAAGAATCACAAGGAACAGTATAAATCTTAATACAGAAAAATACAAGGCAGCAGCAGCTTCAGAAGAAGCATAGCTACTTAATATACTTGTAACAACTTAGGTTTCCCACTGGTCAAGTGAAACCTCAGCTTTCTAAAATTCTGCCTTTATCTTGTGATGGTACAAGATCTTTGAACTACAATATATGTACACATGAAGAGATTAGCTTCACAAAACTCTATGTCAGAATCAGGATAAAGTGGCCTTATTTTGATGTGAAGTCCTTACAGAGCAAGCATTTTCACTGCAGAACTCCTAATTTTGCTGAGGGTCGTCTTCCTTTCCTTGGTGAACATAAATAAATCCTAGAGTTCATTAGACAGAATACATTATTTAGCCTATATTGGCAGGATTTGTGAGTTTACAGCTCTCTATGATACCTATTTCACCCCCATTCCCAATCCCAAATGATTAGTTTGCGACTGGCCCCACTAAAATGAAAAAAAACAGATGTTTAAAGATATGCCAGTAAAATAAAATAAAATAAAATTCAGTACCAGTGAGGGATGCTCTCTTTAATTAAAGGCAGACAACAGGGGCAATGGAAGTTTCTTCTTCCAGACGGAAAGGAAATCCCCTTCCTGACTTTCAGTATCAGTAATGGCTATGTCACAGTAGACTTTTCCTCTAATACAGTTTAGGTTATACAGAGTCTTTTTAAATTTAAAGCTATTACTACTGATCTGTGTCAAGATAGTTCTTGGCATTCGTGGTAGATCATTTACTGGCTTGGAACTCAGCGGGGTGGGGAACAACACAAAGAAACAGGAAAATTTTTCCTGGACTGGATCTGACAAAAAGAGAAGGTAAAAAATTCCTAGAGACACCTCTAGGAGATACCATTTTAATGATGCAGATTAATTAAAGAAAAAAAAAAGCCATACCCACATCCAGGTCAGTTGTTATCTGAAAGCTAGTGGAGGATGTTGTTTCACGACCAGCATAAAAATAGAGTTATAACACTAAACAGAGTTAGTTTTACAGTCTGTTTCACTTACTGTTTTTGTGGCAGGCCCATAGTTTGGTTATAACACTGTGATGCAACATTCTGAGGGGGGAAAAAAAAGGGCAAAAAAACAATGCAGGCATGAATTGGAGAACAGACCATTTGCCAGTCAATAATTAATGAAAAATAATGATTCTTCCTCCATCATCCTAATTCTAGATTTTTGTCCATAATCAAGACCAGTAATACCTCAAAGCTATTGTCAGTAATCATAGAACAAAAAAAACTCAGAATCCCTATGTGGCATTAATTATATCAAGTTCCTAAGATTAAGGATGCTCTAGCTTCCAAAATAAAGCACAAAAACCTTGAAGATGCTACTAAGTGAAGGACGAGTAAAAATACTGATATTCAGTGAAGCTAAGGATAATCTACTGGTAACTGACCAAGATACACTTTTGTGTTTCATCCCCAAGAGCCATAATAAAAGCCTGCAGTGTTTGGAGAAAACCACAGCTAGAGAGATGTCAAGTACTTTCCCATTCTTATATTAATTACTTGTGTAAGAATAGCAGTTTTAATAAGCCTACTGAAATCTGGCTTCCTTTTCCAGATAATCGTGAGAAGAATTTGTATACTTTGCCAGAGGAAAATTATATGCATACAGTTTCTGAAAATTTAAACATGTTGGGGCACTATGACTACATTTTCTGCTCTTAAAAATGTTAGAAGCAATTTGCTCAGTCACCAATTGGATCACAGTCAGAAATCAAGTTACATACAGAAAAGCCATTGCCTTAGTAGCACAAAACATTCTATTGCTAGCGGAACAGCTGTACTGCAGGGATGGTTAACCATCATGGCAAACATCCCTGCTTTGGGTACTCGAAGCAGAGATGGATCTGGGTAGCTCCAGCATGGAATTGGGATCCACGGATTTTGATCCCGACTGCCCCATCCTGGTCATCCCAGCCAAGGCACTTGGCAAGTGCATAAGAAATGATGCAACAGAGCAGGCTAATGGCCTGTAAAACAGCAGCTGTAAAAGATGCCTATTTATGGAGAGCATGTGAGGCTAGCCACTTTATTCAATCTGTTCCACTAACACCATCCCAGCACACAGAATTATTGTAGGAATGTGAGAGTGTACATGGCAGCCCTGTCAGCGTTCATTCACGGACCAGCCATTAATGAACTTGTTTCATTCATCTCAAACTGCTGACACACACTGCCTCTGCAGCCTCCTGTGGTGGCAAGTTCCAGGATTTCACTATTTGCTGCATGAAGAACTGCTTTTTATCCGTTTTAAATTAAACTAGTGACCAAAGCACTGAGTGCCAGCCTATATGGCAGAATTTGGTGAAAAACAGTTTGTGTTCAGTTTGTTGATTGCCACGGTGATTCTGCAAGCCTCAACTATATCCTCTCCCTCCACCTTTTCCTCTCCAAACAAAGGAAACCCAGACTTTTCAGTCTCCCCTTATAAGGCAGCTGGCTCCATCCTTGATCATTTTAGCTGCCTAGATAGACGTGTCATATTCATACAAGACAGATACCCTCTTTTATGGGAAGAGAAAGATAATAAGTATTTCACCTGAAATTCTTTATAGTAACCAGATATAAGCAAGAAATTCCTCAAAGTAGTAATTTAAACTACTGCTTGATGTTCACATTTACTTAAACCAGAATATCTTCTAGAAGTCCACAGAGCTAGCAACTACAGGGTGGTACCAGTACTCTTCTCAGTGTCAAAGGCATTAAGCAAACTGGACATAATCACACAATTTTAAACTATCTAAAGTTTTATGTTTTAAAGTGACTCAGCAGCTGTGGCTACTCACTGCCTCATAGAGCTGTCGATGCTGGATTTGCTTCCGTTTAAGATCAAGAACTTCCTTCCAAAGGGCTTTGTTTTCCCTGAAAATTCAAGGGAAACATTTCAGTAGCTCTTAAAGAAGCCTAACATTCCCATCTAAAAAAAACTAACAGGAGAAGGATAGGGAGAAACTGGGGTTTTGTAAACACCAAATTCCTCAAAATAGTTACTTAAAACTTCCTTCATAATGAAATAAAACCTATTTTCATGAAAACAGAGAAGCTCTATGGAGATAAAACGTGACAAGCTAAGGCACCATTTCTGACACACCGTAACACCTTATCAGTTAATCTGCCCTCCAGTCTAGTTATTCATCTCAAGTGGGACACACATCCCACATAAAGTAAGCATCACAAACAAGCTGCCAGTATCCTTCACCTAGTAACAGAAAGGCAAGAATAAAGTTCACCCGGATGAGCTTGTTGCTTGTGAACACAAATAAGCTTCAAAGCAAACAAACAAATGTGACTGAAACATATACTAATGATAAATTGTACATGCTTATTTGCAAAGCATGGATGGCCTTTAGGCTCCCAGAATTACTAACCTAGATCTCATTTATTAGAACCATGTGCTAAAGTAATGCTGAAAGACGGAAAAATGCCCGAGGCATTCCAAAGTGAAAATTTCCATTCAGCTCAGATAAATTACATTTGGTTCCACAGTATCCTTAAAGAAAAAGGCCACATTCATTAAGACCACCTCATCGCATCTTGAGTATAAAAACCCCAGAACTGACAGGAAAAAGTGCATGTGGGGAACAAGACTGGAAGAACTGGAAACAGTACACAGAATAGCATGTCTGTCAGCTTCGATAACGGTTTCAGTGTTGTTGCAGGCTCAGATCACCACAGTGTTCAGGCCGTGTTTGTAAAAGGAGGTAATACCTTTTATTAGGCTAACTAATATAGTTGGAAAAAAGAACTGATATGTGTCTGGGCACACAAGCCTTTTGAGGTCACTGTGTGCTTGAAAGCTTGCCTGACACCCTCTCCCATTATAAGTCAGTCTAATAAAAGATATTACCTCTCCCCACAAGCATTGTGTCATATGTATTATTATACTATGTGCTGTCTCTGAGAAGAGCTGACCAGATGAGGATATGAGTTCAGTAAGTCATGTACATTGAACACTCTTCATGGTGGTATATAGTTTTTCAAGACTGTGACATCATCAAAATGTCATGAGGGGCAAGGAAAGCTATGCCAAACAAACAAAAACCATCCTATTTGAACGTTTAAAGTTTGTAATGCAATGCTAAGGAAAAGACAGCAGGAGGAAATTCAAACCTGAGAATAGGAAAGAAGAACTTAAAATTATGACAGTGGTATCTGTTAAAAGGAGTTAAAAGGAGAGAAAAGAACTGACATGGGAATGAAAGTGAACCAGCAATCTATCTTGAACAGATAAAAAGAGATGTTACTCTACCTGAAGAGGCAGAGTTTATGCAAGTCCAAGTTAGTCACTTTCTCAGACCCCAAAATCAGCTTTAAAGGTCCTTCAGGGAAGTACTCAAAAGCCCCCAAAAGTCTCAGTGAGGTACCAGCCTTCAGCTGCCTCCCTAACTTTCACTTTCAAGAGTTGTCTCAGAAAAGCCTCAAATCACACAAGAACATGTCAGCCATTTTAAGTTTTCCTGCTTTCTTTTACAACCTAGGATGTAAACCTTTGCTTAAGAAACATGTTCACATGATTCGGTTGCACACCAGATACAACTTTGAGTAACTCTCCAATAAGCATGAGCCACTCCAGGCAGAATACATTCCAGCCAACTTCAAGCATCTAAAAAGCTGACATGGAATTTCAAGTCTCTATATTCTACTCTATATTGTTTACAGTCAGCAAGCCATGCATGTCCACAGGGAGACTTATCCTATTCTGAAAGGAGGTGACTAGATAGAAGATATCTAATTTTCAGACTGGAGTCCCTCAGTTTAGCATAAAGCTTACTTCAGTTCTCTACTCTACCAGAAAATTGCCTAGCTTCTTTTTACAGAAAAATATCTGTAGAACTCTCTCAGCTAGATGCTAATATACTGTAGAGAACCGGTACTAAATGCGGTTTTGTCTCGACATTGCTGCTGCTGCTGCAGAGCCGCTGCTGCTGCAGAGCCGCCGCTGCCAAGGTGCATCGGGCAATGCCACGCCAGCACCCCCGGGAGCCGTCCGCGAGGTAAACAACCTCATGCACCTGCATGGGGGAAAAATGGCGTGAATAGGGCAGCAGGCTGCCTTTAGGGGAACAGCACGTCTGGCACGAACCGCACGTACTCATTTGTCATCTGCGCATGAGCAGGAGACCCCCAGATGCCCCTAGCACGTTTCTGGAAGGTTCCCAAGAGGGCGGACTGCGCACAACAGCTAATCTGCATGGGAAGTAAGGAAGCACCTCTCAGAGGTCGGGCAAGAACCTATAAAAACTGCAGATTGCGTGAAGGGGGGCGGCTTGCTTGCGACAACTGAAGATCTCGAACGGAGGCAGCAGAACATCATTGGACTCGGAGTGGCGGTACCTAGTTTCTTTTCTCCTTTTCCAACTTTCTCTATCTTTTCCCCTTACCCTTCTTCCCCTCTCCCCTTCGCCTTTCCCCACCTTTTCTCCCCACTCTGTTGAAAATAAAGTTAAAAGGTTGTACGATATTTGACTGGTTTTAGGGTCTTAATCTCGTCCTTGGGATTGTAACGAAACCTTCCCGATACTGGATCGGGACACATACCAGATACGTTATTTTAAACAGTATACAAAGAACATAAAATCTAATAATCGGCTAAGGATTGGGATCCTAAACACATTGCTTAGGAATGTGGTTCAACACTATCTAAAAAACAGTGTTGCTCCCCATAACAGATGCAGTGGCAGAACATAGGGAGTGCAGTATGTAGCAGGCTGCTGACCACCACATTTAGTGGTTGTATCAGCTCAATTCAGTTATCCGGGCCCCTAAAGCAACTGATGGATGTGATGTTTCCTAATGGAATAATTTTGCACAATCAAAAGAAACATTGGAATGACTATTTCCTAACAGAACCCAAACAAAACTTTGCCTATTGAGGATGGTGGTGTGGCAAAAAAGCATCCTCGGAATCCTGATACACATTATCGTTAGAAGGATTCAACGTACCGTTTTAATGATTCAAGCGTAGAATCTATTACATCCTGTTTTCCTTGCACCTGATGAATAATTGCTAACATTTTGTGGATCTCCTCTGGATCAATCTTACCATTTTCTATACGAGGTAAAGGCACCTATAACAACCAAGATATGAGCACTGAACAAAAGCAGTGAGAAAGAGACGAAATGAATGATTAGAACTCATTTTACTCTAGCTTCCTCCTCAAGTTATCAGAAGGTTCACATAAAGGCAAGAAGCACATATAGGAGAAGAAGGAAAGAGAGGTTAAGGAGCATGACAAATGTGCACTTGTAACACTCAGGCTAACTAGGATAGGAGGTTTAAATTCTAAAATTAGAGCACTTTTCATATAGCTCTTTAGACACACATTAGATTTCCAAGAATTGCCAGCACTTCAGGACCACGTACAATTTGTACCTTTTGAGTCTTCTGACATTTTTAACTGATGATACTGTGTTAGGATACTCACCATGAAAAGTCTTCTTGTACCACAGTGCAAATACAGAAGCTGAATTATACAACATATTGTTTGTAACCAGAATAACTTCATAATAATGGTACTAAATGGTGCTCTTCAGCAACACTTGATAAGGGCTTCCCTCATCTTAAAAAGATGAATATGACTAACCAACAGCCCAAGGCTAGAATATATCCATATCTGTGATCTGTATATGAGTTTTCCTGAGACACTGTGGAAGTATAATATCCAAAATTAATCACCAAACTCAGGGAATATTACCTGTAGACAAACATAAGTTACTTACTTTCCTCTTTATCCTTGACAACAACTCTTCTTGGCCTTTTCTGAAAAAAGGATGTTGATATTTTCCAGAACCATATTGTTCTTGCTTAGCTGAGCCTGATTCATATTGCATAACTTTATGAAAGCCATCTAGAAGGAAAAACAAACACAGCAAAGTTTGAGTTACACGGCATTTCCTTGTGTCCAAATAAAAGGGCAAACAAAACAGTTTTAAGATTTGCAATAACAAGAACAACAGTACGCTTATCTGACAAAATTCAGACATGGACATGGCCAAGCATGACCTTCAAGGAAAAAAATAAACAAACGGTGAACTTTTTGCCCCAAAGGGGATGGAGAGGGAGCAGAGGGGAAGAGAAGGAAAGTCTTCCTCCCTTTAAAACTTGATACTCCTTGACAAATACTTTAAATGACAACTGAGTTTTTCACTTTGAGACAAAAAAACCACAGAGTCCATAAAAAGCCAAACCAACCACCCAAACAAAAACAAACAAACAAAAAACAAATAATCCCCCATCAGGCCATATTCTCAGCTTGCTTCAGCAGATACTGCCCAGGCAAAGCAAACTGCACTACACATCTTAACACCCATTGTGAAACTACCATAAACACAGTCTCTAATACATAAAGTTCTTTGGCATGAGGATAAGCAATTCAATACTTGAAAAAAAACTCTCTTACCAAAAATAGAAACAAACAAAAACTCCCAAAAACTCAAAAGCCCAAGCCCACAAACAAACAGCAAATAAACTGTACAAACAAGAACAGATTCTGATGCAACTGAAAAGCACGGCAGTGCAAAGCAAAGTTACAGAGTGATAAATTTGGTGGCAGAAAGCTATGAGAGGAGAAGAAAGTTAAATGTGAAAGAGGAGTGCATGACTACACTGCTCTGTCAAGACTGGAAGAGCTTATGTTAAGTAATGCAAACATGTATACATTCCTTTTCCTCACTCCCCCAAAAATCTCATTTTTCCATAAATTCAAATTTTTGGCATGTTTGCTAAAAATTTTTATAGTTTTTTTTTTTCCCTGAAGGTTTCCACTTAACTGAAATGAAACAATTTTTCCCACTAAGAGATGTTCCTAAAATGCATATGGAGCTAAGACGAATATAAGACTCAAGGCAGAACTATTTGAGTATCTAAACAAAAACAAAAAAAATCCTAACACTGTTACTCTCTTAGGACAATTAAAAATCTAATATGAAACTTGTCATATATTTGGAATTGTGTTTTTGAAAACTTCAAAAGCATCACACTAGGACATGACAGACTAACTACTTAGACAATCCCTACAAAAAGAAAATAAGAATGTTCAGCAAGTTCTTGGAATACATCTATCCAAAAGAAGAAAAAAAATAAAGGCAAAACAGTTTTGCTGGGTTGACTAATAACTTACACATTCATGGAGATGCTTCTAAATTTCACTCTAACCAGTACAGAAACTAGCCAGGAGAACTAAAATGGAAGGAAACTCTGGTGAGCAATCATAAAATGATGAAGTTACCATCTTCAGAAAGGGAAAAGAAATATACAAGGATAAAAAAAATAGGATTAAAAAATTTAATAAATTCAAAGAATTGATAAGCTAGATCTCAAAAGATGCAAAATGTCCTATAGTGCATTAATAAAATAAACAGTAGGTATGTTGTACCCTAAATTGGGAAGCAGTACATTTTTTCTGCAAAAGAAATAAGATAAACAGTTATCTAACTAAAAAAAAATTTGTTTTGTTCTTAAGGCTGTACTAAAGCTGGAAAGATTAATCCAGTCTTTGCTTCTAATTATCTAATGTTGCTACGTTCTAAGATACTCTACTGGAAAACAGAATCAGACAGATATTATTAAACCACAGCAAATCTGATAGAAACACAACTTGTAAGGCCCAATGTATTTTTTGGTCTATGGGCATAGACTCTTACAAATTCCCACATCCCAGATTTCAGCAAGTATGAGCTTAAAGTTTAAAGAGAAAGGGTGGGGGAAAAAAAACAAAAAACCTCAGCAGGAAAAAGAGAAGTAGAAAAAGTAGCTGAGTGAAGGCTAACATATATGTGAGATGGGGTAAAGAGAATAAATTTTAAGTAACACTCCTTTGATAGAAATTGTTTGAAATAGCCGTATTAAAATCCGTCAATACTTTGCTAAGCAATTTGCAAAATTAAGTAAATTTGCACTTTCGTTCATGTTCTCCACCTGCTAGGAAGCTTAAACAGCTTTCTGAACACTCCTCTGCTCTACGTGTCAGTGAAATTGCTGGACTACTACTACAAATACCCAAAATGGCACACTGCTAATGCAACATCTTGGGCCTTTATCTCACATTTGTTTTAATAAACACACTCAGTTTTCAGTCTTTTGAGTCACAAGAACAGGTTTAGGCTTCTGCACTTTAGTTACTTAAAAGATGTGTTACAATCACTCAATCCAATAGGCAATTATGTTTGCTTTTTCATTCCTACCCCTTGGCTTACAGTCACATTGATATTACAGGCATAAGTTTTCTATGGAAAATTTCTCTTGGGACAGGCTATCACTTCTTAAAAGGAGACATGGGAAGACTAATTCTCCCCTTCCCAATACAGAGGCTAAATTACTAGGCTATGCTTTCAGTGTTCTTGACATTATGAATTACGGTGTAAAAGCAAGTTAGAGCATGCTTTAGCTACATTTCTTCCTATGCAGGAAAGTCAGTCAATACTAGGACATCCTGTTAGTCTTGCACTGTTCGAGGAGCTATTATGCACAGAAAGTGGAGAGACTGTATCAAACTGAAGATCTATTTTTAATGTTATCAGTAACACAACAGTATTTAAAAAACTGTCGAGGTGAATAAACGTGTTAGTTAATGCTTCTGCAGGAAGCTCACTACAGATATCTTGGTTTTGTAACTCAGTTTTAGTATTTTAAACCTCCATAGAAATACTTGTTATTACATCACAATGGCTGCTTTCTGTATTGTCTTTTTGAATGCATTCTTATAACACAATTTTCCACTCAAGGAAGACAACCCAGCCACAAAGCAATCATTAATCCATATTAATTCCCTGGCCCAGTTCATTGCACAGCTCTACCAAGAGCTGTGCTGGCACACCCTGGAAGGCAGCACAGGGGCACCAAAACATACAGCAAGTCAGTTTGCTCGCTCTCACCTGTTTCTCAGCTCATCATCAGTACCTGTCCACAGCCAGAGAGAGTCTCAGGGGCTAGTTCTGTCACTAAGAGGAGCTAAGCAGGTTAAGGGACAAAGCCTTAACTGATCCCATCATCACTAATAGGGAAGTAATAGGAAAGTTAAGCCTGGTCCCTGAAGTTTATCTAGGAGGGACACTCCACTGAAAACAGCACAGAAGGCAGAATGGAGCAAGAGAGAAGGCATGAGAGATGCAGGACAAACACTAAAAGAGATGCCAATACAAAAAGGATGTTCTAGGCAACTTCTCCATGTTCTTTTCAAAAAGAGGATTTGTATTTATCCAGCGGATCTGCCATAGATAATAATGTTCTATACTTGTCATATTAGCCATATATTTCTATGTTGCACTAAAACTACCACAGCACCACATCAGACAAGAACTTGTAAACACCACTAACTTGTAACAGACTTTTTTTTAATAAAAAAGAACAAAAAACCCACCACACCCCACAGAGGGTCCCAAATACATTTCAGTTATAGAATGAGCCACAAACTCAATATATTAGAAGCTCTTATGACTTAAGATTTAATGACCCTAGCATTTCAGTGATTAATACCATGAATTATTTTTCAGAAGTCTTTTGGAATTGAATTTCCTGATCTCACTTGATTTAATGGAACACTTAATATGATTAAAACCTACACAATACATTTGCCATCATGTGGCGTGGTTTCTGGAATCAGAATAATTCAACAGCTATGTTCCATGAAAAACCCACTGGTCAGAGAAACCTTCATCAGCAGTTCACAAGTAAACAGCCTCTTACAAAAAGAGAAAGCAGAACAAAACAATAACAAAAAACAAAACAACAAACAAAAAGCCTAAATACTTTTGACTCCTCTCACCTCCTCAGTACACAAAGGGCTGTAAAGACAAAGGAGATAGGATAATAGTTAAAAAACAGACCAGACTAAAATAGCCAGACTACTTCTGAGTTCAAAGTGACATTTCTGAAAGTGATCAAATCAAATTAAAAAACTAACAAAAAAACCCACAGACACATAACATCTGTAACCTTATATACAAGGTACTCTCCTAACTCACTCTGCCTCAAAGACACCCAAATAGTAATCTTTTATACTGAGACGCATTTATTTTCTTAATATTAAGAAAAGAATCAAAAGTCTCAAACCCTGACATGTGAAGTCAAAAATATCCATCAAAACCATCAAAAATAATTAAAAAAGAACCTAATAATCTTATGAGCAGCCAGAGAGAACCATGATCAGCAGGTTCCCTGTTTGCAGTCTTGCTTAGTGAGCCATGAGTTCGAGTTCGCATGAACTGAACATAATGCATGCAAGTCACAAAATAGTGATAGACCACAGTGAGATCCATTTATTGATCCCCTTGTCATGTACCTGCAAGACATGGAATAAAAAGCTGCTGTCAGCCAGAACTGTCCATTATCACTTAACAGCCTGGATATAACATGAGCCTGCAAGACACTGGCTTCACATAAAGCTTTCAGTAACTCCCATAACCTGTCACCAAGACTACAGTCTTTCTGAAGTGAACCCTCAGCTGAGGCTGTCCATTGTATTGCAGTGCTCAAGCTACATGTGCAAAAAAAAAAAAAAAAAAAAAAAAAAAAAAAAAAAAAAACCCAAAAAACCAACTGTGCCTCACAAATATGCCATCTCTTCTTCATTTCTCAAGATACATTTAACATCAACAAATCAAACAGAATCCACACTTCTCTTGATGAAGCCTCTTAGAAGAAAATCCTTTGCACATTCCTGCTCTTTCTTTCTCCCCTTTATTTTGCCAAAATTCCTCCCTCCAAACTTCTTACTTTCCCTTATTTATTCATCTTGGTTAGGGGAAGGATGTGCTGCAACTGACTTGGTACTCAGACGCTGGAAGACTGAGCAGTGAGCTCATGATGACGGCCCAACTTACAGCAGCCTCTAGCAACAGCTAAGAAACTGAATTCTTTCCCTGTGTCCAACCATTAATCTGTGTCTTTCTCTTCCGCCGGGTCACTAGATGTCATAACACTCAGAGGACCTTGAGGGCTTCTACTCCTTTTCAGATTTCACTGGAGTTGGCCAGCCAGGGGAAAGTTATTGGGAAAACAAAGGAACACACAGACAGCATAACTGTATAAACTTCACAAAGGCACAGGACTGTTCCAGGTCAACTGTTACCCAGGATTGTCAGCAAAACTGGTCAATCATAGAAACCTTAAAATCCGCACTATGAAAGGAAGCTCTTAAAAAAAATCTGATTGAGGAAAAACACAGTATTTTACATAAAAAGATAAAGCACCAATTGGTGCATTTTCTCTCCTACACTTAAACCTGGACATCTGAATTACAGTTGACTTGTAAAGCTATATCTTTTCACCTAAATAAGTAGTCACTCAACAATACAAACAACCCTAACCTAATTAAGGCGTTAGAGAATAATATTCATATGCTTTTTAAAAAAAATGAAGAAGCAACTATATACCCCTCTGGAAACCAATAGCCTCAGAAGACTCTCGTTTCCATGTTAGACATCATGATTTATGAGAAAATAGTAGTAATTCCTTTCTGGTAGCTTTAAGCTCTTCCAAGAGCACAGGAAATTCATCGCGAAGAGCTGAAATATGCCTTTCCCAAAGCTGTTCTTTGTGAGTCCCAACCAGAATCACCAGAACTTTGCAAGAGAACTTAACTGCTCTTTGTGATGTTTTAAAGCATCTGCTTATTCTGAGACATAGGGAAATACAGAATTCACAGTATTACCTGAACACAGACTGTAATACCCTGGTATAGCCTTCTTAACCAAAACCACAACTCTGCAAGGGCAGGCCTTGAAAAGTGGCTCTTTCTTGACCTGCACAGATGTGTTCTAACTTTAAACCATTAGCAATCCTCATAGTAGTGTAGGTAAGGATTTAGCTCCAGGCCCTCCTACATTCACACCCAAATTTAAAGCCCAACAGGTTACACTAATTCAGCCAGGTATCACTAGGACTACTCTTGCGGTAACCATGAAAACCTCAGCACAACGCAGAGAAAAGACTTTGCCTGTGGTAGCATCGAACCCAAGTACCGATGAATCATCTTCAAGGCCTCCAGCACGCTGCTCCCACAGGTAAGCCACACACGGCCACAACAGGACAGCGCTCTGGACCCACCTGTGTGACAGCCACCCTCCGACGGGCAGGAGTAGTTTTACCCACAGGAAAACAAGGCTGAAACACCAGCTGTCATGCCCAGAGGCCCTGCAGGGGCTCAGCGCAGAGACGGCACGGAGCCCTGGGCTGTGCGGGGTGCACAGCCTCCCGCCGCCCCGCCAGCGAGGAGCACTTACAGGAGTTGAGCTGCCTCACGAAGCTCGCCATGTTGTTGTGCTTGAAGTGCTTGGGGAGGATCTTCTTAGCGAAGCTCTCCTCGTCCAGCACGTTGAAGCTCTGCCCGTCCTAGGAGAGGGACGAAGCGGGCCGAGCCCCCGTCACCTCCGGCAGCCGCAGCAGCGCCGCGGCCAACGGCCGCCGCGCGCGGGGGACGGCGCCCGCCGGGCCGGGCCGCTGCGCCTCATCGAGCCGCCCCCGCTGCCGGGCTCCGCCCGCACTCACCGCGCTCCAGCAGATGAACTCGTTGGTTTGGGGATCCTCCACCAGCGCCCAGATCTTGCTGAGGAACTGGGGCACGACCGCCCCGCCGCCCGGCTTCATGCCGCGCCCGCTGCCCGCTGCCCGCTCCGCCGCACGTGACCGCGCCCTGGCGGCCTCCCGCGCCATAGACGCGAGCGCGAACCGAGGGTAGAGCGCCCCCAGCGAAGGAGAGGAAGTCAGACATGTCGGGCTAGGGCGGGACTTCCGTAGCATCCGCCTCTTCCCTCATTCCCCGAGGGAAGGGACGGTTGTTGCCCGTAACTAAGATGGCGCCGCCGTAGGCGGTGTGGAGCTCGTCTGCTTTATTTCTGTGTAGGTATTTCCCCCAATCTCTGCGTGCTCACGGGTACACGCAATTGCTGTAATTTCTTTAGTTTCCAATTTCTTTAAAGAAGTCCTTACTATTGCCCCCCCCGGCCATTTATTTTAACTGATACATTCGTTTTCCTTTATTCCTATATCCTTTCTGTGGCTGATTACTTAAGAGATTGCTCTCAATTTATCCCCCATTGCCTTTTCCTTTTCTGGCAAGTGTGGGACTTGCATGGCTCTTGCATCCTCCGCATATCAGTGACCATAAGTATGTATGCAATTGTTTGATGCTAAAAATGAATAAAAGAAAATCCCACAGAAAGCCTTGGATAATGCAGCTCTCTTCGTTTGCTGTTTGTGGGAGTCGTGTGGCAGAGGCAGGAAGCCCAAACTTGCCTCTTGTTTCAGCTGGTAGTGGGCAATCGCATGCTCACACGTGCAGGTGGGGTGACCTGAGGTACGTGAATACCTGGCACAAGTTCTCCGTTGTTTATCCCATAAACTTAAACACACGATACAGAAACAACAAATTGCCAGCAGATTCCCTCCTGAGATGGGCCAGTGCTACCAGGGCTGTGGGGTTGCTAGGATGTCTCAGCTTGCGGTGTTTGGTGGTGCTGCACGTGTTACAAGAGTTGGGTTGACGATGTGGATGCATGGCAAAAAAAAAAAAAAGAAAGGAAGCACATTGTCTTTCTCAGCCTGTGCTGCCCCAGATAATGGACAGAGTTTTGATTGTGTCATCTTTCAGCATCCTGCCACATAGTAAAGCTAATAGTCGAAGTTATTTGCCAAGGTTGTATTAAGAAGTAAACACTTGTGAATGGCACTATAAAAGACAACATGCTAAGCAAAGAGCTACGTAATCTAGCCGGTAGGAAAACTGTGTGTTAAATGCCACTATTTTATTGATTTTAAACACTTTTATATGGCAGATTAAGCTACCTCAGTATACTGATCAGGACTTGCAGTCTTTAAGCTTTTTTGGAAATAAGAATCCACCCTGTTCTGTTTTCACAGAGCACAGCCTGGTGGATGTGGTGATGATGATGGTGAAGGAGAAGAGGGTAGTGTACTGTTTTCTTTGTCGTCTTCCCACTTCATCATGTGCACTCACGCATATGGATTGGCCTCCTTTAGCTAAAATGTCATCTTGTATTAGTCCATTTCACAAGTGCAGAGACCAGCAGACTGTAGGATATTTAGAGAATGAAATTTCTCTTCTGTGAAAATTATTCCACTTTGCATGGACTAATTCAATGTTAATAGGGCCAGAGAAAACCAAAGGATGGCTTGAATGGATGGAGAGAGGAAGACCTGGTTTGCAATCTTAGCCTTAAGAACAGTATAAAATTGTATTTTAAAAATTTCAATTGTACATATGGAAAAATAGTTCACAATGAAGGTGATGAGACACTGGGGCGGGTTGCCCAGAAACGTTGTGGAATCTCTGCCGTGGAGATATTCAAGACTCAGCTGCACACAGCCCTGAGTAATCTGCTCTGATTTTGAAGCTGGCCCTTCTTTGAGCAGAAGGTTGGACTGGATGACCTCCCTGATTCTACGAATTAATTTTCTCAGGATCAGGAATCCCACTTTCACATTCCCACCTTTAGTTAAATAGAATATATATTTCCGTAGAGCTAGACTTTTTGAGTTAACTGCGATACGCAAAATCATGCTCCTCCTTTCTCTGCCTCCAAACTAGATTTTTGCACAAAGGGACAGCTTCTAAGGCAAGTTCTTCAATGAAGAATAACTATCCAACCTGGAACCTGGATAAAATATTTACCTAATGTGTGCTTTTCTGCTTCAGTCAATTCAGATAAACACCAGCACAAGAATGCAGAGACAGGGGCCCAGAATGAGCAATACCTGTAATCTGGTATGACTATGTAAAGAAGCATTCATGTATCAAAAAGGATACACAGTAGACTCAAGCTATATATAAATATCTACTAGAAAAAGTAAGGTAGCAAGGAAAAAGAAAATTACACTGGTAGCAGTCAGATGATACATGTAATGAAAGGGTTTATACCTAATCTAATGTTGGAATATTGTATGAGAGAGAAAAACAACTGGCATTTTTTCACACTAATGCAAAGGACTAGGAATTACTGTTGTAGGTTATGAAAGTGGATCTTCTAGAAATAAAATGGTGGAATAGCAATATTAAATCTTGGATCACAAAACATCAACTGAAAATCATTTGCTGTGCAAGGAAGTCAGAAATAAAGACTCTGCATGATGGTGAGATACTACTGAATACTGAGTAGATGGCATACTTGAAAGGAAGAGGAGTTGGTTCTAGACAACTAAAATCTGGACATTGTCCTGAGGCTTAAACTCCTATGATGACTCAAATCATGTGTAACCAAAAGGATTTTAACTTTTTGCAGAACACTAGAACAATGGTATTGCCAACTAGAATAAATAAAATAATAGAATAGAGTTGGTTCAAATTCACTTTGTAGCAGAAATTTAAAAGACAGTATTGCTTACAGAGCAATCATATTAGTCTAATTACAGTCTAATTGGTTAGGGGTGTCTTGAGTACATAATATTATTAGAAAGATAAATTCTGTGAGGTACTTTCTCACAATGGCTCAATTTCATTTCCGAGGTACAAGTTGAAGAACAAATTATTAATTACTCCTAGGTGTGAAAGTTAACAGAGTTCTTCACTGAAGAGTTTCTAGTTCAACAAAAATAATATATTTTATTAAACTAGATTTTGATAAGCAGTTAGGACACTATGGAAGAGCTGAATACAGTAGCTATGAATTTATTCAGTTTAAAATATAAAAAGGAAACAGACAAATATTTAGGGTCTTGTCTTCAAAAGGGTACATTTTGAGAAATGTAGGAAACTATTCAAAGTTGAGATGTAAACCTGTTAGTCATCTGCTAATGACATATCTGATGAAATAAGTTTGCAAGGTTTTTCAAGAGGAGGTAGAATTGAAATATTGTACAAGAAAAATTAGCCTTGAAAAATGAGATGATAGAAATGAGGAAAAAGTAATAACACAAAATGCAAGTTCATATATTGAGGGATCAGCTACAAAAGTCTCCTACAACATTTGAGATCATCTGTAAGAAGTGAAGGACCTAGATATACTAGGCAAGCACAGGACAGCTATGAGTCACTGACGTGATGTGAGCCAAGAAAAAGACAGATGCAATCAGACAAGGTATTTCTGAGGCTTCAAGAAATGCTGATGCTGGTTATAGAAGGGAGTATTCTCAAGGGAATGAGCTCATTTTGTAGACGGATGAGCTGTGTTCAAAATCAGATGTACTAAGATTAGAGTTTTAATAGGAATTTATTAATTTGTTTAAAAATAATTAAAAGGAGTTGATTTTACCATTTGTGCTGTTTCTTCCTGTTCTTTCTGTTTCTTCCTGTTCCTTCATTGCTGAGGAAATTTTGTCCATTTCAGTAATATGAGAAATAAACTTTTCAATTGATTTTCTTTCCTTGTTTCTTTCTTTGCAGGCTGAAAACAAGCAAATAAAATGTGCTTTTTGGAATTAAAGATCTTGTGTTGGATGAAGACATTGGAGTGTAATCTTATGTCAGAAATATTCCCCAAAGACATAGGCTAAAGGGAAGCTCCTTGAACTAAGGTGGTATAACATACAGACATTTTCAAATTAAATCTTTCTCGGTAAAATATAAGCACAGTTTTAATGTATGCCTCTAGGTGGTGCTAATGTTATTTCAGTGGTCAAAATTATAGTTTTAAGAAATATTTCAAATAGCAGTGAAAGCATTTTGTGCACAGCTTTTGAGTTCTGGGAGTCACATTTATTCAACAGACCTCATGTTGGTGATCTGCAAATGAAGAGAATTCACACACTTAATTTCTGGTAAATGAATCACCCATAAATCTATGTTCAAATAACATTTAAAGGTCTTGTTCAAACCCACAGAAGCTAATCATTTCAGAAATGGGTTTGAAAAACCATCTTTAAGCAAGTGTTGAGTCAAAGAGTTGTGGCATGTTGGATATTAGTTTACTCACTACTTGGAGCATCATCTTACACAACTACTAATATAATGACTGAGCTGATATTTATAATGTTACAGCTTGTAATTTTTGCTTTACCTATATATAGCATATTGTAATTCTCATATTGTAGTATCCATAACACTAGAGTCATAGTTCTGTTTACCAACAATTCTCTTTATGACAGGAAGTGTAAGCCTTTAGTTGAGTATTTTGGTGAGAAAACAGCCCAAAACTTTCTACTGAAAGAGTTTTTTTGTATAATTTGCAGAAAATGCAAGGAACTGGCATTATTTTATGCTCACTGTAAAACAGTATCTGTTCTTTGATATTAAAGAAAAAATGATTATTCATCCAGCCATGTACTGCATGTAAGATTTTGGACTGCGGTATAAGATTTCTACATAATCTAGAATGTGTTTTCTTCCTCCTGCCTTATTCGTACATACTTCGTTTGGCAGCCTAGGCTGCTTGGCATTCTGATGCTTACTAACTTTCAGATGCAGAAAAGCTGAAATTCACTTCTGCATCATTGTTGCTGACTGATAATTTTCTTTTTAGCATTGTAAGATCCAGTTGAGGCACAGCCCAGTAGGTTTTCCTGCAGTTCACCTGATATCTTTATTAAATTAAAAGGAGACATATTCCAAGCAGCGGCATATTTATGAGATGATAGCTGGGCTGCACAGTCTTGTGAGAGAAGAGGCAGCTGGATGGTAAAGATGGGCCTTAAACTTGCCGTGTTTAGCATCCCAGGAAGGAGTTCGTCCTCTGTACTCTGCCTGGTCTGGTGCAGTGGGGCAGGCTGGAGCAGGATAGGTGACGGGATGCATGGACAGCCCGGCTCCTGTCCCCTGGCACCCACACATCAGACCGCTGGCGTGTCCCTGCTGGCCGGCTTGCTCAGCTCTCCCTAGGGACCTCCTGCCAGGGTTACTCTGTGCAAAAGCCCCTGCGCCAAAGTGGCTGGCCGAGGAGAGCTTCCTTGATGCTTCCTTAGAGCTTCCTTGGAGCAATGGGTCAGGAGGCCTTGCAGGACTGTGGGTAGCAGGGACAGGTGACAGGTTGTGAACCTGCTCCTGCCTGGACGTCTGTTTTATGTGGGGTGCTGTACTACAACTGGTTTAGATCAGGGTGAACATCAAGGGAGCTTCCCCTTCACACAGAACTGTCGTTCATGGGTTCTTCTGGGACTTGAAGGTACAGTGATGCAGGGAAAATCTTGGTTTCACTGTGGTCAGTGGTAAAACTCCACAAATTTCTCAAAGTTTAATCAGAGAGGTCTATTTAATAAGGGGTAGCCAGCTTTGCTGAGCTACAAGTTGCATGTTGAAGCCTTTGTATTGCTAAAAACTATGGATACATACAAAGAGAGCTGATGGCAGCTCTGGGAATATTTCTCTGGAAGGAGATGAGATATTTCTCCAAGAGTCCCACTATGGGACGGGTCCAGACTGGGCATACAGATGCGTCCTAGGATCATCAGCATTGGCCACTCCTGCAGTAATATTTGTCTCAGCTCCTCCAACAGCAGATAATTCTTGTCATTTCCTGAATACTGAACAGACAATAAAGGGACATTACAACTGATAAATATTTCATTGCTTGGGGGGGGGGGGGGGAAGGAGAGGGGGCTCAGTTATTTAAACTTCCCTCTTTCTTTGCCTTTCTTGACTGATTTATTTTCCAGGGATCCTAAAGTACATTATCCTAGGGCATCCAGTCTGAAATCCGTAAAACATTTGTCATACATTAGGAATCTCTCCTGGCTTAGCTGTTGTGCACTGTTGAACGACAGTAGGGCTTGGGGACAAATAGTGCCCTGTAGGATTGATCCTTTAATTTGCAAGGCAACACAGACATGTGTAATCAGCATGGGTCTTTGTGTGGTGATCTAACCACACAGGTAATACAAATTACTCACTGCTTATGGGTAATTAACCTGCTAATTATTCACAAAACATTTTGCTCTGTGGTGGTTTCATAAGCTGACAGGAATCACCCAAGCTGAAAGAAACTTCTAAGAATTCTTTTTACTGTTGCCTCACTTTATGTCAAATCACATCTTATCTCAGAACAACATTTTTGTATATACAATGAGGTAACAGCGAAAAAAGAAACTCCTTCCTTCCACGTGAATGCCAGCTGTCACTTCAAGGAACCAAGGATACCTATCTCTATGAGGGATAAGGAGTACAAAGAGTATGCCTTTGAAGACCATGTACCTGTTCCTGATGCAAGTTTTAGTACTGGGATAAATTTTAGGTAAGATCTAAAACTTAGATTCTGACACTTTACAGTTTTATGCCTTCTTTTATTTTTCAAAAATAAAGAATTTTCTTAACGCTTGTGTTTTCTCAAGTTATCTCATTTCATATTTTGCTCATAATGTTCTAGAAAGGGTAACCTGTATCTCTTGTATCAGCTCATTCTTGTACACATGGGTGCAAAAAAAAAAAAAAAAAAAAAAAGAAAGAAAAAAAAGAAAAAAGAGAAAAAAGATGTACAATACCACTTGAATCTTCTGCAATAATGATGAAGAAAAGTATATAGCTACACCAAGTATTGCAAGCTACACCATGTCCCTGGTGGCCAAGGTCCTTAAGGCTTTCTGGGCAGTCAGGTCCTGTTTTCTTAGAACTTCACACCACGGTGGAGACAGCAGCTCACAGTGATGCTGGGCTTGCCGGGACTTCATTCTTTCCCGTCATCCCTAAAGGAAGTAGGTTTCTCTCCTTCTGCACCACCCCCCTTATACTCCCTGCTGGAATATGAACACTTGCAACAAGGCCACCCTATGGCCCTTCTATGCTATAGGACACCCTATGCCAGCAGACCCTTTCCCTCACTTTCTCAAAATCAGCACCTTTTCTCCCTCCACTGATCCCATACATAGCAGACTTTCTCTAGCCCTGTTCTAGCATTTTAGTAGAAAGAAAAGAGTAGCACTGACAGCTGGGAAAAGGAAGGAGAGAATACAGTCCATCTCCAATCACCAAGACCATGCTTCCTCAAGATACATGGCATACATCTGTGCCATACCTGATGGACTTTTAGTGATGGAAAATGCAGTCTGCCCTGAAAAAACATTTCTTTGTTCCACTGCATTGTCATTTTTTTCCTTCTCCTTAATGTCTCATCTGATTCTTCTTTGTTATGTAAACCTTTTGCTGTTTATTATATTCACTAAGAACTTCCATAAGGTCATGGTTGTTTTCACCATGGGCATCTTATTTATAGTCATTTTCTGTAGTTGAGTACGAGTCCTCTCCTCTCCTCTCCTCTCCTCTCCTCTCCTCTCCTCTCCTCTCCTCTCCTCTCCTCTCCTCTCCTCTCCTCTCCTCTCCTCTCCCCTCTTCTCCCTTTAGTTCTTCCAGTTTTTAATCATAAAAGATATTTTATAGACTTCCACCTATTCTCTTTGCTCTCCCTTAGCCTGTCATCAGTTTGTTAATGTTCTTCCTTAAACATCTTCTAAATCTGAACACAGTATCCCATTTGCTACGAATGCTGAATGCAACTGAAAAATTACATAACGGGTCTTGCAACTGATATTCTTATTCATGTTTCCAGTCAGCAGTATGACACCTTTGACTCATGATCAGCCTGTGATCTGTTGTATCTTCCAGATCTGCTGCTCAGGAGAGAGACAGTTTTTCCACTTCAGGAATTTGTGCAATTGATTATTCCTGCTGCATTATAGCAATTTACGCTTGTTCTGTTGAACAATATTCTACTTTTTCTGATTTTTCTTGTTCAATTTGTCAGGAACATTTTGAAATTTAACCTTTCCTCAGATATATTTGCAATCCTTTTAGCTTTATGCTGCCTCTGAATGTAGTAAGCATATTCTCCATCAGCCAAAATATTAATGGTATTATTGAATAATACCAGAGGCAAGACAGAATTATGCAGAAACTCATTTGAAACATCTTTCTGTTCTGTATATTGCCTGAATATGACTGTAAGTAGATCTATTTCAATGGAGAATTCAGCTTTTTGGTACACACAGTTTTTAAGGCATTTTGTGATCCTTCTGAATGAAGGACATTTTATAAATTATTAGGATGATTTAGTTACTTCATGAAATTTTTTTCCCTTAAGGTTATGTTTTTTATAGGATAAGAGTAGCAATTAAACCAACAAACATAATTTTTTTATATATACTTATCCCTTTTCAGAAAAGAAATTGATACATAAAGAAAAATTTCTTGAGAGATTTTAGACTGGGATTCTCCAAAGAACCTATGGGAACTGGAACCCACTGAAATTCATTATGGGCTGTTTTGAAACTCCCACCTTTGGGCTTGTGAAACAGGAGGCATAATTATCTCAAATATGTCATTACTTGAAAAATAGTCGTACTCTGAAAAGCAGCATGCTTTCTCTTAAGTCACGATTTGCGAATATCTTTGAAGATTTCTAGATACTGAAATGGTACATGCATTGTAACTAAGCCGTAGCGGTAGCACAAAAGCGCCTTTCAAAAAGGGTTAATGGAGAATGGGAAAAAGCCTCATAAGATTTGTTAGTTCATATCAGACCATTGGCCATCATTAGTCTATTACCTTTGAAAATGGCTGTTGATTTGATGTGCAGAAGTAGTGAAATTCATATCATAATGCACTCGGCCAATTGCGAGATGCTGTGAATTACTAGCCACAGGCAGAAAACCTGTCTTTCAAGACTATGCTCATTGTGTTTTCAGTAGTATTGTGTCAGAAGTAGTAAAATTAGCCAAGGTGTCCTGGCTTTTGTTTTGTGTGTGCTTGCCTGATCTCATTTTGGTATATCAGGCAAGTGATGGTGGTCATACTAAAAGTGGTTGTATTATGACCATGCCTGATTGAGTGGTAATGGCTTTTGTAAAGACATTCTGATCACTGTCATTGATGTTTTATTTTTTAAGTTTGTTTATCCTAGATTTTGAACTGCTGTTCAGTTAATGATTGTGATGAACATTTCAGAATTAACTCCCCTGTGTTTTCCACTTAATGTCAAAAGAATTTCCAAATATGAAGTTGAACTGAATTTTACTCTCATTCTGATCCTGTTATTCAATGAATATTTTTTGTTTTTAGACTATAGCATGCTCTTTGGATTATGCATTCAGGTGAGGAAAGAATTTTTGCCAGTGAAAAGGCTAGATTACTCTTACTTACCTTTTCCTACTAGTTTCCAACATTAAGGATGTAGATATTTTTAACAGAAATGTTAAAATTGGTATGAATGAGAATATCTAGATGTGAAAGCAACAGGAAAAAAAAAACAAAAAGAAGGGATAAAAGAATGGCATGTGTTGATGGCACTCAGATAGCAGCTTATCAAGATCAGAGCACATTTACCTGCATCTTCTCAAGACATCAGTAAAACAAAGGACAGGCTAAGATAAAGATCAGACTACACAAAGAAAAGGAGTCAAAAGAGCAATGAGGAAATCATCAATGCTGCCAAATGACTTACAGGGGTGGGACAGGATGAAGAGACAAAATATTACTGTCAAGTCCTATAGGGTCCAAAAGGTACATCAGAAAAACAGCACATGGTTGCCAATTTAAGAAGAACTTGGCTGATGTGATGAATACTCAATAACCAGTGTCCCTTGTCCTCCTTGTCACTGAAGTAACCCTGGACAGACTGCCTGGACACACACGTCTTGGTGTGACTATGAGCATGTTAGCATGAGAGAAGGTGTGCTAGTGAAATCAGTTTTGTTTAAATTACCATCACCTTCTATACAGTTTCACATTGAGCTTTGTGCAACCAGAATATTGCAAAAAGTTGCCTACACTGTGGCTGTGCTTGGAAATATCGATAGCCATGTAATATAAAGGAAGGGCACAAACCAGCATTCACAGTTATTTGTGCGTGAATTTTTCCAACATATGAAGTGAGCTTTGTAAATACTGGTCTGAACTTTTCAGCTATTTTTCATGTCAAACATAAGTTATCTTTGAATATCACATTGCATATAGCATGTTGCTGAAGCAGCTCATGTAGTGGGTGGAAGTGCAAAATTCAATTTAGGCTCTGAAGATCTAGATCTTGAATATATCTGTTGCATATTTGGATAGGGATATGCATGTGTAATCCGTTTGGTTCCTTTTAATTTCTTTGCTTGTATTTTTCATAATGCATTTATGCTACAAGAATCATCAAAACATTGTAAACTCCACCATTTAACATGTCAGAAACTGAAGATGCAAGCTAAAACATCAATTTATTTCCTTAATAAGTGAGTCTCTACTAAAGACTTCTCAAGCAGTCACAGGGTAGGGGACCAAGCAAGTTAATAGCCTGCAGACTTATACAGCTTCTTTATCCAGGACAAGTTTGTAGTGCTATCTGTTCTAGAGATGCTTTGTGTTGTTTTGCTTAAGGAAAGTGAAAATTTCATGTAAATAAAGGCTATTATTTTATTACCAAAGTCCTGCTTAAGCAAATCAGGGTCACAGATAATTACGCTTTTACAGTAGATTACTTCAAGAATTTTTTTGAAAAAGTTGTTGCCTGTAGCAGTTTGGGTTTGCCAGATGTTCTAGTTTTTATTTCCTTTAATTGCAGAAGACAAGAAAAAGGTCATGGCTATGGTCTCACCATTCCTTTACTCCACTGTCTGAATAAAGAGAGACAGAAGGTAGAAAACAGGTTTCTGCAGAGAAGCAATGAATGGTTTTCTCTTCTATACTCTCCTCCCTCCTTCAGAATAAAGGTGAAACTGAAAGATACCCATTGGGAATACTTAGGATTACTTCTTGCTAGGTGGACAGCCAATTACTGAGGATGAATTTGTCCATTTTCAGAGATGGAAAACATTTTGCCTTTTACTGAGGCTGAAATATGATCTTCATTTGATCTTCTTGGATACATTTCACAATGAGGATTAAAAACACATTATAGAGATAAAATACCAAGTATAACCATATTACAGTGCAGTGGTTGACTTCTCTGTTGAATGAATAACCAGCTAAAATTTCCCTTTCTTTTGTTTTAAGAAATTATACTACCTTCAGAGCAGGCATGCTATTTTCATGAATTATAGCCTCTGCAGTTTGTAATGGTGTTTTTTACCAGAGTTCAGGAAGTTTAGTGGAACACTGTACAGAAGAATAGTGGTTGCTCATAGGAAGTCCGTTATAAGAATAAAGAGGTGCTTTATGATCTGACTGTCTTTTTAGCATGGGTCATAGAACTTCAGTCTCTATTTCCTTTGTTGAGACCATTATTTATGTTTGAGTGAAAATACTGGATGATCTGGGAGTCAGTTTTTGTACAGTGTGTGGAAATTTCATCTCATATAACTTTAGATATTTACAATATAAACATCTACATTTGACCTAGTCACTCTCCCTTTGTGGAGAACGGAGACAAATAAACACTTCTAGAGTGCAAGTAATCTAATTTATTTTAGATGTAGACTTTAGGATGAAATGAGTCATGCCCAAACATGACTGGAGCTTAGACAGAAGGCACACCGCCCAGTAGTAAGCTGTGAAGTTTCTTGGCCATAGCATAACCTAATGTGCCAGTCATCTTCCCCTCACATAGGATAGATAGGCTTAAACAGAGGTTCCTGGTGATGTTTCAGATGCCCTAAGGCATCTCTGGAGGCTTGGCAGGTATGGAATAAGTCCTAGAGGATGCTATCCTGGAGAGGCAGCTGAGGGCGAGTGGGATACACTAGGACATCCAAAATGACACTACAGAATGAATTAATCCTTTCTTGTTTGTGTTAGCATATTCTGTTTTTGAAAACTTTTACTCTGTCTCCCAACAGTTTCTCTTCTGATGTTGCCCATCTGTCCAGGCTGAGTGTGTTTTCTAGCTCCCTCATTGTTCTTGTTGCTCTTCTCTTGACTTCCTCTGATTGTTTTGCATCTCCCTTGAAGTATGGTTAAGAACTGTACTTCATACCCGAACTCCTATTGATGCTGGGCAAAACAGAAGGATCCCTTTATAAATCTTGCAGTCTATAATCTTAATTAGAAATCCAGTGTATCATTTGCCTTTTTGTTGCAAAGGCATGTCATTCTTAACTTGTATTGAGCTTGTGATTCTTTGTAACCTTCCCGTCAGTTTCAGCAGACCTGCTACCTAGGAGGTCTTCCTATTGTCTGTTTACAATAAATTATTCCTTGCATTTTCCTACCTGAATAACATTTCTCTCTGAACAGTTTTCCAATTTTGTCAAGATCATTTTGAATTTTTATTTTTCTGCTAACATAATTTCAGTACCTTCCAGCTTTGTGCTGCTTGTATTTGTCATACGTGTACTCTCTATTCCATCATTCAGGTTGTGATTAATATTGCACCCAAGGAAGACTCTTATAGAGCTTCAGTCACTACATCTTTCCAGTCTCCCAGGGTCACACAAATAAATACTATTTAGGTATGGTTATCTAACCAGTTTTTTTTCCATTCTATAGACAGTTATAGATATAATATGTTCAGCAGGAACAGGTAGGAATCAAAAGCTTTGATAAAGTCAAGATATAAAATATCAGTTATTACGTTGTCCTAGAAAGAAACTATATTCATTTGAAACAAGGTGTTCTTGACAAATTCCTGCTCTCTTTCTTTTCTTCCAGGTAGTTAATTGTTATCCATTATTGTCTGATGTCTGAAACAGATTTGAAGTTATATTGACTTGGTCTTTTATCTCCTCTGTAAAGATAGGCCTTATTTTCTTCTTTTCCAGACTTCTGGTACTTTACCATACCTTTACAAGTTCTTAGAAATAACTTCTAACATACTGAAATAGCCTTTTCTGTTGGCATCTTAGAATGAACTTTATAAGGCCACCCAAATTTGAAAAGATCTAAGTTGAATGAACACTATTTTGAGGCTATTTTTTTCCTTTGCTGCCTTCTTTCTTATTTTGAGGCTTGTAAGCTCTTTTAGATCTGTGGTGTCTCTGATTTGATGGACACTTCATCAAGAGTCATTCTTGAGCAGTATTGCTAACTTTGACACTGTCTGCCCTACAATTTTGTATAAGAAATATTGTCTTTAAGTTCCTCTGTTATCTGTCCTTTGCTTTGTTTCTATTGTGCATTTATAAGCTTTTGGATAAGGAGACTTCCTTGCTAGGTGTATAACGTTCAGTTCCCAAAACAGAGACTTGAATTAATCTTGGTCCCTAGGGTCTTCTGTATTTCCTTTTGTAGAAAACAGAAATTCTTCCAGGCCTTTGACAGGCAGATGCAAATAGGAAGCTAAGGGTGAAATGTTTAGATCTTCAACTGAACTTTCTTAAAGACGATTGGGGAAGGTTATTTTTTCTTCAGAAGTAGATCTTGATTATATTAGATCCTGATGGGCCCATCTGACTAATGTAGCTGTGTAGAACTCAGTGAGATAAATGCTATCCCAAATGAGGCAGTGTCCTGTCAAAGAAGCTGTTAACAGATTAACAGATTCCTGGGACATCACAAGTGTCCATTTCAGGCCAGTTTGTATCTCCTGGGGTTGAGTTCACCGCATCATTCTGAAAAAACATATATGGAGTTTTTGAAAGTTAGGAAACATGGTTCTCCTCTCAGTTTTGAAGTGCTATTGTTCCCTTGCCTTCAGGGAAGGCGCCTGTGACCTGTGTTATTGTAGTTGCAGCAGAGCTAACTCCATAGACAAAAAGAGTTAGGCTTGCTTTTCTCAGGAAAAAAAGGATGAGGGGGGTAGGTATGTTGCCTAAAAAGACAACAAGGCAGTAAATGCTAAGAAGAGAAAGGAACTGTGTGAGATAAATGCCAGAGTGTAGAGAAACAAGTATGTGTTCACTGGCCACTGACACGTTCAGCCAGGAATTCAGAAGGAGGCTTCAAACCAGCAGAACCATGAGGCTCTGAAATAACCTGTTAGTACAAAAAACAAAGACCAAAAGACACATTAATGTTTAAGACTGAGTTTCTGAAAAGAATAATATGGCAGGGTGTCATAGCAGATGGTTAGATCCAAGGCTTGCTTTACCAGTTTTGCCTTTTATTGCCTTAAAAAGACTAGGAGTTGAAGGAACATCTCACAGCTCTTTTCTACAAAGTGGAGTTTTCATAGTCATTGGATATAAAGACTATCCAGATAACTCCTCTCCAAAAGAAGTTTCTTCCTGTTTTGGATTTTCATTTCTGTCATCATGATGGTCCAGATTTTCATAATGAGCATTTGCTGGGTTGTTGTGTAGAGCTTGTTTCTGTGCAGAAAGTTCCTGATCATGAAAGCTGATGATCCCTGCTTCATTTCAGTTGTGAATAGGATTTCATGTAGCGCTTGCTGGATGCAGCTTTTAGTTGTTCAATAAAGTGACCACTGCATTTCACAAGTGATTGATGTGTCTGTCCTTTAAGGTGGACTGGGCTAAACCTGGACACTGTAAATAATAGGGCCTGCTTTTCTGCTCATGTTGAGTGGAATATTTCTAGTGGAGATTTAAATCTATTAGAAGCAAGAAGAAAATGAAATTAGATATGTCTATAAAAGGCTATAGGTCGGACATGAAGAGTTAGTGTTTTGGCTTCTGTTGTCAGAGCTGGAAGGCTGGAAAGAACCTAAAAGTCCAGCTGATTCAGCCATTAGTGCACTCTCTTGGATCCAGGAAACCTAAATTATACCGTCCATTTGCCAGATATCTAGTATAGCTACACTGAGGAAATGGCCAATATGTTGCTGAATTATAATTATTTCCTGCACTACAAGTAGTACAAGTTGGAGGATTACATTCTAATTTATCCCTAGTTCAACTTGCATCTGCTTAAGCCAAGAGCAATGAGAACTCAAAGGCTGATAAATCAGGTTTCATATATCCCAGAGCCCTAGACCAACAGCTTCAAGTTTCCCAGGTGAATTTACATTAAGTTTTGTTTCAGGATACAGACCTCATTCAGCAGAGACCCTTGAAATAGGAACAGCATATGGATATTAAAGTTGTTCTGGTTACTCTTTCATAGTGTATAGCTTTTTTACAAGTGCCGGCCATAATTTCCTCCATCTCATTTGCCTTTTCATATCCTATTTGTTTAGCAGCCTGCTTCCTTCCATGCCAGAGGGGCTGCATTTCAGTCATGAATATTTTCCCATTTGAGAGAAAAAATGGGGATCATTCAAGCTGAGAACACATTGTAAACATAAAAACCTTTTCATGACAACTAGCTGGCTGTGATGAGAAGCTAAACAAAAACATCTGAATACAAAATATTCTCAGTGACATAATTTCCTTTCAGTATTTTTTGAAGGATTTTATGAGGACAAAACGAAGTTTTGTGGTCAATTATATACTTTTATTTTAAGTCTAACTGGATACAGAATTATGCAACAGAAGTCCTTCTGTCTGATTCTTCCCAGACCTTGGCAAGCATAAATTTGCTGGTTACAATTTTTCAGTGAATTCAATGAAGTAAAAACAAAATGCTGCACCTATCTACTTAGCACAATAGATTAATAATAAATAAAATAAAGAAAGGCCCCTTTCTGGGGAAAAAAGATGGAAACACTTTGAGTGTATTTCACATTTCTTTGCTCCTGTCTCTTCACAGATTTCAGCAGAGCTTGGCAGAGTAGGATGTGTCACACTTTTGTACATGAAAATGTTGTAATACACTGATTTCCTCCAACATTGCCTACTGTCAGCCTAGCCTTGCTTCGTTTCCTGAATATGTATCCAGTACATATTCATTTTCATCCTTTCGAAGGTAACGAGAACCCATAATAAATTGTGTGTGGATTCATAATCTTTTTTTCAGTTATCTTAGACCTTCTTCAGAGCTATGTGTTGTAAACTTTTCTCCCACAGTATCTTCCAAATAACACTTAAATAATAAAAAAAATCCCTAAACACAGTTTCTTCTCCCCCTGGTTTTGATATTTTGATCTTTCCAGCATCCTCCCTCTGCTTTTCATCAGAAATGAAGAAACGATTCAGCAGTGGTTTCCAGCCATTTGATTCCGGTTTCTAATATCCATCCACATGAAGGTCTTTCTTATTCTGATTTACAGTGACCACTGTTGATGAAGACCTTTATGCCCCGAGTTTCACTACGGTGAATAGAGAGATTGCACTCCGTCTTATATCCCTCAGCCCTGAACACGTGCCATGTGGTGTTAGCAGAGCTCTGAGGACAGTGCTGTTTGGTTTGGTTTGGGCTTTCCTAACCCATTACCGGATTCAAAGCTGAAGTAGCAGAGTAGATGATCAATGTCCTCCTATCATCATACCAAATAGAAAAAAACTTCATAACCTCTGAGCTTATGAAAGCAGCTCAAAGAAAGTCACACTGTGACTTTGGTTCTTTTTCTGAGCCCTACTATTTAGAAGATCATTGCCATTTTGAGGGTCATCGGAAATGGAAATCATATTTAGGTCCAAGTTGTGAAGTCTTTCTTCAAGAAGAGTCATTCTTGGGAGTAAAGGTGTTAAGAAAAATGACTTGATGAACTAAGAAACAGTGAAGCTTTATTTTCAGAGAAACAAAACTAAGATCCTAAAATTTTCTAGTACACTCCTGGCTCCTTGTTGCAAAATCAACAACCAACTCATACTCCATGTTCAGTGAATCTGGTTACTGGAGAGAACAATTTCACTGGGAGAGTGTTGTATCAAGCAATTGCTATGTGGAGAGGCAGAGCCTCCTTGACTTCAGCTCAGTCCAGTGAAATACTGGGATGACTTGATGACCAAGTCCTGGAACAGAGGGTAGTAAATGGCCACAGAAAGGAAATGTTTATGCTAGACTAAATTAAAACTTTATGCAGTGGGACATAAAAAAGACTGAAATATAAAGCTCCTGCTATTTTGGTTTTGCTTATGAAACTAAAAATGACAACCCAGGCTCTCAGGACACTGAGCCACTATGCAGCAGTAGCCATCTTTTAAAGAATATTAGGGAAAGCAGACAGACAGACATTTCTTCCTATACTCAGTCTTGTTCCCTGTCATCTTCTGTTCCTTCTTATATAAGGGTTGTCTAATTTTCATCCTGAAGTGTTCGTGCTTTTATTAAAGCTTTATACTGACAGATATCAAGAGTTACTGGATAACTCAGCAAGACATATGTACAGTTAATTAGAAATGAATGTGATATTACATCAAAAGGCTTCAACTGTTAAGTTTTAAATGGTAATAATTAACTTGCTCTTTGATTCTGAGCTGGATTGACTAAAGAGACAATGAAGGTCAATTTCCGTTCACTTGAAAAAATAAAAAAAATAGAATAGCCATTAATTTATAAAAAGCCCCAACCCTCAGTTGTGAAGCTGTTCAGTTATGCTGTACTGCCTTGATGTGAAGGCAAGGCAATGAAAATCCTTTTAATAGGCATTCCTGTTATCCTTTATTATAAAACTGTAGAGTCCAGTTCACTCGATATGGGGGGCAAAAAAGGAGAATCAAGTCAATATTATTTAGTCAGATTTGTGCAGCTGTAGACTTGATTTTAGGAATCCCAAGCTAAGGGATCACTATTGATTTTTAAATAGTATTTTCTCAGATGCAAAGCCCTAATAAACTCTTTGAATTTGCAAACATAGCTGATGATAGTGTGTTTTATTTTTTGAAAATTACAAATTTTCACTGTTTCAAAACATTACTATTTTTTATCAAAATATATGTATAAAGTCTTTAAAAACATGTATGTAAAAGTGGAACACCTCCACCATTGAAAGACCCCCCCTAACTGGATAGTACAGGTGTAGAATTCAGTTATTTCCACTAGTGGAAACAGGATGCCTTGCCAGTCTGGCTGACTTTGCTTTTTTCTATCCCTCTCTTGTAGATCTATTTATTCCTAGAAAAGTAGCCACTGTGGTTTGAGGTTTGCTTGCTACTTGGTTTAATCCTGAGGGGATGCCATTAGCTCCTTTGACATCACGTGAAAAGGGCAAACAGCAATGCACAATCACATCATTAGGACAAATACAAACACAATTATCTCTCAACAATGCAGCAGAAGGAAAATGCATTGCAAACATTAAATCCCGGCTGATTGCTTATCAAAGTCTGTGACTGGTTTTGAATCTGGCAGGAGAGGTTTACCTGTGCAACCTTCTTAAAGTTATTCCTGATCTCCTAGTAATGTTGATGCCCAAGCATCTCTGTGGATGGCAGCAGCGCTAAGATCAGCAATACAGGCTGACAAGCTGACTGCTATTTTTATGACTGTGTCCTCTAAACCAGTACTGAGAAAAGTTAGTTGATGCTATAAGAGAAGATGTCTGCACTACTGACACTGCTCTCAAAGTAAAAAGTAAAGGAAATAGAGCCTAAAACTTCTGGTCTACTCTGAACCCAAGTCCCATCCTATATCTAGCACTTATTACATAGAAGGATCACGGGGTCCTTCGAAAATGCCAGTGCAGTCCTTGTGTTGGATTTTCATGAGCAGATTTGCTAGGGCTTGAGGGAGGGACTCATAGATAACGAACAACTGCAGCCCCAAACCCTTTCCCGGAAAGGATTCATCCAAGTCTGGAATCCTTTATCATAGATTTTGGTGCTGTGGGGAGGTGAGTCTGGATACAGAAGTTCATAAAAAAACATGTTTGTATAATATTAAGGTCTATAAGCATTTTTGGCAGGAGTCTATGCATCATTAAAGTGCAGCAACACCACAGAAATGTTTTGGGACACAGCAACACTGCACAGCAGTTTAAGACAGGGAATCCACAGTACTATTGCAAAGGAATCAAAGTTTTAGGAATATCTTATATTAGGAATATCATAATTATCCAAACTTGAAATTTGCCAGGGCTCTAGAGTTGACATCTTTGCAATGGGATATTTTAATCACCACTGACAAGGACAGTTTCAATTCTGTGCCCCATCCACTAGGCAGCACATCCTTAGAGAAGCTTCTCTACATAGCACGTCAGAGAATGATGTTACTGATGATTTCACCAATATTTACTTTGACGAGCCCGTTTCAGCTTTGAGATCTGGCAGGAAAGAAATCTGAGCTAGTCCACCCATATGTTTTTATAACTTCTTTGTGTATAATTTTCTCCTGTTTTAAAACTGAGCTCATTGCATCTGCATTACAATTACAATACCTTTATTCTGGTGTTTTGTAGGTACAGCCTGAGGTTTGTATCTCGATCTTTATTTGGATATCCACTTTGCATCTCAAAAATAAGCAGTGGGAAAACTTGAGCATTCAGTACTATTAATACTGAACTTGTGGATTCAGAGCTGAATCTGAGTGAGAACTCAGTGACCATGGTCCACCTCTCACATAACAGATCTGAGGCTGGAAAAGACTTGTTAAATATCAAACTATTCCCAAGGTTAGCACAGGATTGTACTTTATGAGTTAAGGTCAGATTTAAGCCTCCTTAGCAGTGGGCTTTCTATTGTAGACCTTGAGTAAAGTTTTGTTTTTTCAACTGTGTGACATCAAATTCATTTCAATTCTTACTGAGACAGATGCCACAAACACACAATTACAAAGCTCTGACAGGAGAGAAAGTGCAGAAAGCTTGCAACACTAATATGTGATAGAAATACCTTGAGCCATAGGGAGTGTTAATAGGCAAATATCTTTGTCATAGGAATATAGGTTTTTTTCCTTTTTATTTGCTCCAGACAAGTTTCTCCCTCAGAAAATGCTTCATGATACTTGGCCGATGAGAATGACCCTTAGGAAATACATCCTCTATAGTAATCTGCACATGGGCTGGAAGGGGACTGCTTTAGGCAGTGTATTTGCATGCTTAACAGAAGAGTAAATCAGACTATTTGCAAGAATTTCTAAATCAGCCTCATCCTATTAACATATAACTTTTTCTACTTTCACTCTGGAAATCTCTTCACACCTGTAAGCTGGGGTTTTCAAAAGGATAAGAAATAAAATGATGTGATGCCAGTATTTTGTTTAATGGGCAATAGAAAATTTAAAGCTGAGAATTAACTAAATTTAACTCTTCATTTAAGAAAACCCTGGTAACTGGTTAAGGAAGATTTTAACTTTACACAGAATTTCTCCTCTTTTTGTATGTTGACATAAGTTTATACTGCATCCTTTTGAGATCTTCAATCATGCTATATGTGTATATGGTGTATGTGCTTATTTATTAATTTTAAAATGTAAATAGCTATGAATATAGGCAATTGCCGTGGGCTGTTCATGTTTTATATCTGTTTAAACCATTTCACTTATTTTCCCACCAGTTTACTACATTTTTAGAGCTTTTATTTCAAAATGTATTGTTCCAATACACTTGAAAACCTCATGTAATTGGACAGGATAAGGTTATTACAGAGAGTATGGTACATTGTATCATCTCATGTCCTTAGAGGTCTACACGTTTTAGAAGACAAAGCCGAGAAGTTGTTTGTAACTTTTACCTATGTTACAAAAACTAATTTGGATTGTAAACTATGCTGCAATTTTAAAATCAGATTAATTCTTTAGGATCTGTGCTTGTTGTGTACTTTTTGCATTCCTCTCTCTGTATTTATTGGACAGTAATTTTAAAATACATGCTTTTTTTCCTGTCCTTATTCACATGCACATTGTACGTAGCAAAGTCTTAAGCTATTTTGTGGAATGAGGTGGTTGGCTATAAAGCTCATTACATAGAGCTTACTTTCTAGAACAAAGGAGTGAGTGGGATAAGAGCTAAACTTGCTTTAGGTTAAGCTCCAGCTCTCTTACGTTTAAGTTCATTTCTAAATGATATAAACCAAACGGAGATAAGCCTTGTGTAAACTGAAATGAGCTTTTGCTTAGCCTTTTGTATCAGATTAACTAAATTAAATGCAAAACTTAAATAAAAGCATATAACTTTCCATCTAGACAACTCTTGGCTGAGTATTTTTTGGCCTAATATGCTAGCAGATATTTACTACTTTTCTCATTGTTATACTTAATTTGTAGCATATTGTATGAATGCAATTTATACTTAAATTTCATATAAATAGCTTTTGTGGTTTTAGCATGGCATATACAAAGCAATATGCATCCTAAAATAGATTATCCATGTGTGGCTAATTGCAAGAAGGTGCACACAGATATATCACTGTGTGTTTCTGTAATTAAAGATAGTAATGCAAAGCACAAGTAAAAAAGATTTAAGATGTATATGCAACCTTAACTTTGATTTTTTTGTATTTGTTGTGTCCTCTTCATATTCTCTAGCAACAGGAAGTTCTTTGCAAGCAAAGGCTTACTTTTGCCAAAGGTGATGTGCGATGGAATTTGAGAGCATTCTTGTGATAGTGCAATTATATATGTGCATATTACTCTGGAATGCCATTGTTCCAGGTTGGAAATGACAATTCAGTGTTTCTGTGACTGTTTCAATAAATACATTTTGTTTGTTCTGTTTTATTACGTATCAGTCATGTTCTTTGGATAGGACTTTACTTTCTCACAGTGTTTTCAACTTGCATACCAAGCCAAGAACATGTATCTGCAAAAACACTGATGATAAAGAAGATCTTGGAATTTATCAAATATGACATTATTTTTTCCTGTAGACTAGACTGCTCTGCACAATACATACAGAATTGTAGCCAGTATTATGAAAATAATTGTTATCAATTGTCTCACTAGCTTTACAGGAGAAAGATTAAAGGGCAAGTGAACAGCATGTCCTGGCTGCTATTAGTGCGTTCCTCTTAAAGAGTTTCATGTTTTTGTATAACCTGCAATAACAGAAACAAAAAGGAAGAAAAAATCCTCCAAGTTATTGTGAAATAGCTGTGATGATATATCTCCCTGCAGTGAAATGATTTAGCTGTGCGTAGTTCATGACCTTTAGCAAATTTGCATCGTAAGATATTGTGAAGATTAATACCTGATCTAGTTTTCATTAGATTAAAACCATGGTAAGAGAGATTAGTACTGCAAATCTGGACACTAAGAAAATTCATTAAATATTACCTCTCCCCCCCGCCACAAAAAGCTTGTATTTCAAAATGTTAAATGTCGCCATGGTGGAGAGTGAGCCCTCTGTGGGAGTTTTGGCAGTCTCTGGGATGTGTCACTCCTCACAGTAGAGCCAAATTTGGATGCTCTTTCAGCTGAAAAGTCCATTCCGGAGTTGCAGAGCATCATTCTATTCTGGGAAGCTCCCCAGAACAAGAAAGCGATGACGTGCATCACCCTGTCCCAGCTGCAGTCTTAGACCTACTTGCAGATCACTGCTTCCTCCTCTTGGCCTCCCTCGTCCCTTCCCTGGGCAGAGGGGGGATCTGCAGAGGAAGCAGGGAAGTGCTGTCTCTTTCAGGTGTGCATCTGATGGAGAAAATATGGACATCTACAATATTAAACCTAAATATCCCAGGATACAGAACATCCAATGCATGTACGACCTGCAGGACAGTGCAGGAAATCTTTCCTTTGCTAGCATGTAAAGCTCCACTTCACCTTTGATTAAGCTGATGATTTCTGAATATCTAATTGGGCGTGCAGGGCTGCTAGCTGTCTATCAGTCTATTTCAGTGTAGTTTTGTGTTGTGTGTGACAGATTGCACAACTTTTGAAAAATTTAGGCAAAAAGTTATTTGGCAGCTAATTTCCCTATAAATGCAACTGCTAGAGTCACTAGCTGCCCATGAGATAAAACTCTGCCACCTGGAAAATTTTTTTAGACTAGATGTCAGTGGCAGGCTGATTTTGCATATGCATGTGTAGAAAATCTCAGCAAAATATTTTAGCCACTATTGAGAATATTGCTAGGGAAAATGCATTTAAAGAAGTCCAGAGTCTTTGCTTACCTTCTATTCGGATATGCAGTGCTCTAAAATCTCTAAGTTTATGTGGTCACTGACCATACAGTGTCTCATTCCCTGCTGTGGCGCTGAGCAGGGCTCACACACTAGCAGCCTGGGCTTGAGAGGGTGAATCCAGACTTGCATTAGGTCTCTCCTGGCTTTTGTCCCTGGTGCATGAAGCCTTGCTGCTGCCACCATCATGGCAAAGATCAAGGCTTGTGACCTGCAAGGGAAGGAGGAAGAGGAGCTGCTGATGCAACTGGATGACCAGAAGGTGTGATGGTCTCACGTCTGTGTGGCAAATGTTATGGGGGAAACCAATTTCAAGTTCTCCAAGGTATGTGTGGTCTGCAATCCATTGCCTCCATTGGCAGAGCCTTGGCTGTTATCGGTCAGTCAGTACCAGGAGAACTTGAAGGAACTGTACAAAGGGAGAAAGCACGAGACTCTAGAGCAGTGGCCCAAGAAGACACATGGCTGGTGACACATGCAAAACAAGCACAAAGACAGTCCGAGACCACAAAACATCAACAAAAGGAGCAAAAAGCTCTACTCTGCCCAGAGTTCCACTGGTAGGGTGCAAAACTGCTTATACTAATGTTCTTAATTATATTGGATAAGTATTTACTCATTACTGATTATGGAGCTGTAGGCTGGAATTCTGGCTGCTTTCTTTTCAGTTTTCATTTGTGGTGTGTTGTTTGTTTTTCTTTTCTTTTAATCTAGGGCATTACACAAAAATAAACTGTCAGAAAACATTTTTAAAATTGCAGTTTCTGCTAGCTCAGGAGTCTCTGTAACATGAGTCTCAGTGGCACAATACAGATGAACTTACAAGTGTCCTCTTTCCAATAGATTGCTAAGGCTTTCCTAAAACAGAAGTTTTCCATTATCACTTGCTGCTAAAGGGTACCTGCAACCAAAAAAAAAAAAAAAAAAAAAAAAAATCATGGCTATCAGTTTTGCATAAATGCATATAGATGTTTTATATATAAGGAAATGGGAAATATATGATAATATAGTAATATATAAATGAATTTTCCTCATTTATATAATCTATGATGCCCCAAAAGGGATTTTACTTAGACTAAGGACTGGCCTGTCATGGAATCTGCACTTTGACAATGGCTGTAGCTGTTTCCTATGGAAGAAGAATCAAATATACAGTGATATTATTCCTCCTTCCTCCTTTCTATTGATCTCTAGCTCAGAGATCTCCTGAGCCAGAGGTGATACTTTTTATTTAAAGCCCCCAATGGATTTTTCTCCTCATGTACAATATCCTGTGACAATTTCAGAGCTTTATACAACGTGAGAGAAATAATCTCCCTTTACATATTTGTACTTGCTGCTTGATGTTCTTAGTTCTTGTCATATGAGGCACACTGAAAAATTGTTCCTTGTTCACCATCTTCATGCTGTGCTTCAGGGTTATGCAGATGCTTAGCATATCTCCATCTCCATCACCTCTTTTTCAGGCTGAAGAGTCCTACTCAGGGTACCTGTGCAGATCACTTTGATTGTGCTAGTCACAGTTCTCTGTGAGGTATTATCATCTTACTCGGAAATAAAGAATTTAGATTTGAATCACATCAAGTAACCTTAAAAAAGCAATAAATTCTTTAAATTCTGCCACTGTCCCGATCCAATATCGGGAGGGTTTCGTTATGATCCCAAGGACGACATTAAGACCCTAAAACCGGTCAAATGTCGTACAGCCTTTTAACTTTATTTTCAATGGAGTGGGGAGAAAAGGTGGGGAAAGGCGAAGGGGAGAGGGGAGCAAGGGTGAGGGGAAAAGATAGAGAAAGTTGGAAAAGGAGAGAGGAAGCTAGCTACCACCACTCCGAGGCCGATGATGTTCCGCTGACTCCATTCGAATCACAGCTCAAGCTGGGTGCCTCCGACGAGGGACGAGGAGCGAGGGACAAGAGAGGGAGCGAGAGAGGGAGCGAGAGGGGGGGCCAAACAAAGAAATCCCTCGGCAATTATAGCTTTTTTCAAATTAAGTTTCCCACCCCTCACGTGGTAGTTCAGACCAATAGTAATATTTGGGTCTGGGGTCTCCTGCTCCTTATTGGGTCTCATCACTGTCCCTAGGTAGGCCGTTTACTGTTGCCGTTTCTGCTGACAGGTGTGTCTCCATTCTTGGGTCCAGCCATTAGCGCTCAAGGTCCTGACAAAGAAGGTGGTAACTCCAGCAATTAGCACTGTTTCAGCAGTGCACAGGAATGCAAATTGCTGGTAACGCCCTTATCATTCCCGCCTGCAGCAGCTCTGGGCCCTTTCTCACTGTACTAGGGAGTGCGGCCTAAGGCTTCAGCAAATTTAGCCACTCATGCCAAGCAAGTTTTATAGAAGTTGTGCTAAAAACGGACAATAATTTACAGTCCAGATCCCAAAGTCTCTGCCCGATTGTGGTCTCGTTCAGTGCAGGCTCGGTGTGTCCCGGGTGGTCGCAGGGAGACCATCTCGGGGGTCGCAGCAGCCCAGTCCTGTTTCCGCCAGGGACAGATGGCTTGTTCGGGGTTGTGGCCTGCCTGCACTCCATGCACCAAGAAATGTTTAAGGCAAAAAATTCATTCATCTGTCCACCACAGCCACAAAATCCTTTTCTGAATTTATAGCACACAGATACCAAAATGTGATTGCAAGAGTATTTGGAACAGTTTGCAAACATTTTTATAGGATAGTGTTTCATTTTACTTCACCCATGTCTTTGTTAGCATGACTCCAAATGTAAAAGTTTGAAGGGAACCACATGCCCTCGTTCTTCCCCTCGGATAACTCAGACTTCCTCATTAGTATCTAAAAATGTGACTCCTAAGAAGTCTGAAATAAAGAATCTTCTTAGTCTACATGTAAGAAACCTGGGAATGTTTCCTTACAAATGGCACAAGCCATGCATACAAAGGAAAAAGCTAACATTTTAAGTCATGACACTTTCCTATCTAGAAAAAGTACTCACATTGTTATAGGAATAAATCTGGTCATTTCTAGCCTTAACTTATACAAATTTTGGGGCACAAATTTCATAATGGAGGGAAAAAAGTAAATATTTCTAATGAAGGTTTGAGTTCATTCATTCTTTCTTTCACTCATTCATTAATTCTTTCACTTGGATGTTCAGACTGTCTGTTTGAAACTGTGTATTTGATTTCTCCAGTTATAATTTCAATTAAAAGAACACAGTTTGGAGATAGCAGTTTCATAAACACTCACAGATTTGGAAGAATTTGCGAATATGGTGAACCTTTGGGATAAAATCATCATAAAAAAAGGAAAACTACTGTAATTATATCCTCAGCAAACTGCACTATGCAGTTCCTACAACCAGGAATATAGCCACATATATCTGTGTCTTTTTCTTAAGTTTTAGAACAGATAATGTTGCCAGGATTTTTTTTTTTTTTCTGGTAAGTCTTTTCACTAAATTACTTTTCTCATAGCACCTTTTTTAGCTTGTTGACCAAATATTTCCTTCCTTTGCTTCAAGGCAATCCACAATTCCCTAGAGAAAGGCAAGCCAGAGCCGTTGCAAGTAATTTGAGTCTAACTCCTAGGCTCTCGCTTTTATTAAAAATCACTACAGTGATGGCAAAACCTAACAGTAATGGTAAAAAAAACCCACTGCAGTAATTACTACTGTAAACTGTTGTGGGTTTTTTTTGTGTGTGTCAATTACAGACTACAGTAATTTTATCTTAAAATAGAATAAAGGCAAGTGGTCTCTGTGAAGCCATTAGATCACTGGTCTCCCTCTTCCTCATTCTCCAGATAATAACTGAGGGTGAAAAACTTTCTTGGAGCAGTTCCTCCCCAGTGATGTGTCTCCCACAATTTGGATCTGAACATATTCTAGGAAAAGCTCAGCAGGCGACGACCTGAGATCACTGGGGCTGAGAGAATGATTTGACATACTGAGCAGCTAAGCCTGAAAACAATACGTGAAGTTCCTAGTTTAGTGCATAAAATCTGCATGTACCTCTGAATTTCATACATCCCAACCCACTCTTACAAGTATTAAAAGTTATCATTACTGGAAATGCTTAATCTTTAGATTAATAACAGCAGAAACATGTAATATATTTGCTTGAGAATTAAATCTGACAAGAAAAAAAATCAAATGCAGTTTTCGGTTATGTGGTCTGCCTACTATATTGGTATCGTGAGCAGTTGTGTGGCACTGGAAGTAAGTAAATGCAGCCTTGATTAACAGCAGTTCTAGAACTGTTCCTATTCTACTTGATAGTTAGAAATCTGTTTTTCAGAAATGCCTCCTCCATGTCTCTTCCTAACTGTAGCTGCAGTTTCTAGCTGAATACTTGTGAGGTACGCTTAGTGACAGCACTTACGGGATGGAATACTCTACTGAAATGTCCTCTAGATTAATTCAAACTTGCTTAGTCTCATGCACATAAAACTAAAATAAGGTACATGTGTGCACACACCAATTTACTTTTATATATTGGCTTGCATGCAGATTAAAATCACACAAGATTTTTCCCATGCCACAGGTCACAAATACCATACAAAAATGTTTTACTTTAAAGTACAGGGTGTATCAATGTCTCTTCTGCACTAACAGCAGCAGCAAGCAGCATGAGGTATAATCCCAGAGCAACAAGGGACATAGTTCCCTTTGGGAAGCAGGGGGTAAGCTTTGCTGCATCTTAGGAAAGCCACCTATTTTTTAGATTGCCAGTTCTCATTGGAGTTTAGGGTGCCATTACAAGAGTAATTTATAGTTTTTTTGGGGGGGGGAAATATTTAAGGCAAGATGTCAACATACATTTAGGTGGATTTTACTCTCTGTCATCATGATCTTTACTTGGTAGTAATGCCTGTTTCCTGAATAGATAAAGAACTTTGTAGGCAATGTAGAGCACGACCTCATCCTGCTACATGTCCGTTGTGTATACTAGTCCATTTTCAATGAGATGTGGAAAAGGAGGCAGGTCAGGAGGTGACCTGTTACAAGGCTGAATGTGTGGCCGTGCTAATTTTGTTTATCTTGACTGAAATATCTTCTTAGGATCTTTATTTAAAAGACTTTGCTCTTTGGTTTATCTTGAACAATGTTAGCACTCGATAAACTGATAGCTGCCGCAAATGTGCTGATATACAAGCCCTATAGTTTTGTCTGTCTGATTGAAGTCAGACTGTTGTGTTTGTGTAACTCCAGTTACACAAACGAGGCTCCAAAGCAAAGAGGGTGACCAAGCACAGCAGCAGAGGAAGTCTTACTGGGAAAGACCTAGGAACCACCCAGCTTTGGAAGAAAGTTTAAGTTTCACTGTTGAAGTTAACAGTAAAGGTGAATCACAGGAAGTAGTAAATCTGGAGTATATCTAGCATACATATTTTCTCTTCAGAGTAGGATGAGAATACCACCTGCTTACATTGTGTTATTTTCCTCTGTCTTAAGTAGAAGAACCTATCCACAAAACTGATTTGTTTGTGTATGTTCAATTTGTGTGTGAGTTCCTGGGCAGGGTTAATTGGGAATAATTAGGCCACCTATCGTGCTGACTTCCCGTCCAATTTAATTAGGTTTTCTTTTTCTCTCATATGTCAAGAGCTTTTTATGGACTGAGATCTTTGATGCGAGAAAAAAATCTTGGATTGCTAAAATATACTTTGGGATTTCCTAGTATTTCATGCCAGCAGTGCAATATTATCACTTTTGCTAACAAAGGGTCTTTAGCCTGGGTTTGAACAGCTACACATCACAGTAGTATTTTTACCACATAGCCATTACTGTTTTCAAAAGTAGCGCATACTAAGGAGAACAATAAAGCTTCCTATGCACTTGCAGGCTTTGAATTTTAAATATGAGCTCTGATGCCTGTGCATTTGTGGTGCAGGTTTGACTGACTTAGGCTGCTGAACAGCCTCTCCAAATCCTCATTTCCCATTTTCTTCCCCCAAGATGGGGATGTTCTTCAGATAGTCTATAAAAAGTCTTTTTTCTTTTCTTTTTTTTTTTTTTTTTTTAACTGCCTCTGGAATGGGAGCACTCTGTACTGTCTCTGATGGCTTGCTTTTTGGATTTGCATGATAAGACCTACTTTTATCCCTGTTGCACTGACATGGCCAGTTACAAAGCACAGAGATGGCTTACCAGGGAAGTCTTTTAATGTTAGGTGTTAATAGATGAGCTTCAGTTCCATCACCATTCCTATCTCTTAGTGCAGCAGAATAGGAACTTGGAGAAAAGCCTTTGCTTCAGCTGCAAGCTCAGACTCACCAGATGTGTCCCCAAATTGGATTCGGTGGCTGCAGTTCCACGGGGAGCAGTGAGCTGGTCTACTGCTCATCACCACTGCAACAGGAAAGCTCTGCTTCCCCTCCTGCTTCCCTTCTTTGTAACTTTTTGTTTTAGCCCGTATCTCTTACCTTGTTCTAGCTCATTAGACTGGCTCACTGCTGCCTGTGAAGCCTTGGTCCATGGGGAGTGCATTATCTCTAGAATGCTCTGGTTGAAAGCTGAGGGGCTTTTCAGGTCCTGAGCCAGGCTGACACATGTCCCTCACATGCTCTGGATGGAGCAAAGATCTTGGCAACACTGGCTGAATCCTTTCTGCTGGACACTCTTTTGGGAAGAAGAGGGAGATGAAATGTCAGGTGGGATAAAAATCTCACCTACCGCACAAAGTGCCAAGAATGCAAAGAATTAAGTTGTTACCTCTCTTTAGTATAAAGGGCAGCTCTGGTTACCCTACGTCATATATTTACTGGTCCAGATTTCACTTGAACTGGAGTACTTACTAGACATCCTAAATCCCAGAGGTTGAGGTCAATGTGGACATCTGGGAAGTTGCTAATGGGCTACTCAGAGATGCTCCAGGGATCCAGTATTGCACATCTATAACCTCTCTGTGAGGAGAGGTTATATGCAAAATGAAGCAAGTTTCACCATCCCTCAGAAACAACAGCATGGGCAGTCATGCTAGAAGAAAAGAGAGTCTGCAATGCTTCTTTGTTCAAGCAAAGAACATTTACTATGCTTTGTGGGAACAGATACCGGGGAGGAATTTGTGCATCTTAAGGGGCATTTCTGAGAAGATTCTGGCATTTTCTGTAGTTGATTTTCAGGGCGGTGCTTAGAGGCCCAATTTAGCCTAATGATGTTCTTCTGAAGTTTATAGAAAGCATATCTGGCAACTGAGCCAACATGATATATTGATTTTGTTCATGTGTTTCTGTTTAGGGTGACTGAAGCTGGGGTTGTGGTGATATGGTTTTCCAAAGATCATTAATCTTCTAGCATCATTTTTGTTTTTTCCCTCTTGTTCAGCGATAGATCCTAGCTGTAGATATAGCTGGAAAATGACTGTCAGAGTGGGCTACGATAGGGAGTTGCTGGAATGGAGCCGTTTCTGTGCATTGTTACAGATTCAGAGCAAAAGTTTTCAAAGAGCATTCATATGACATTCCTACAACTTCAGTGTGGTACCACTGAAAAATGTTTGAAGGAAGGCATCTGGCCAACCTACTTTACTTTTTAAAGCATGTTTTAACTACAGGGTTAAAGCTGGTGTAAGTAAAAGAAACCAGTGTAGGTCATGTTTAATTTTGCTGGACTGAAACAAAATCAAAGATCTTTTGCTTAGTCAGAGCAATTAAAACACAGTAAGTCAAAGAAAGCACAATAAAGGGTAAATAAAGCTGTTAACTTGTCAATGATTTGATTCATTTGTTGTAAGAAATGTGAATAAAACTGAGAATCCACTTAGAAAGTCAGACATGTAAATGTCAGAGAAAAAAATGTTAAAGCAATCATGAAATGCATGCATCCTGCAGAAGAGCCTAGCTCTAACTGCTCTGTTTATAACCCAACTTCTAAGCATGTCAGATAAATTTAAGTGAAAGCAGTGCCTCTGAGTGGAGGGTTTTGGTCCAGGTGTTGAAGGGTATCCAGAGTTATCATCTGTAGCTGTTTCCCGGCTGATGCCTCTCACAGTGATGAGACTGCTCTCTCAGACTGCTCTATGACTAGAGCGTCATGTAGCTAAATGACTTAATTACTCAGTTTTTGGATCGTTGATCAAAGTCATTGATCTAGAATGTGCTTTCAATAACTCTTTATCTACTTGGTTTGAGAACTCATGGGCTGAACTCTGATCTGTTCAGCTGAGATAACAGCATAATATCAGTTCATAATTAATATGCTTACTTGTGCTTGGTATCTGCCTGACTTTGGAGAAAAGATAAACACTGGTGTTGAGAGTATTAGTATTTGTTCTTCTCTCTGAAATTTCTTGAGTAATTTTTTTAAAGCTTGTGATATAATATGCTCTCAAAAATAAAATGGCAAGGAGAAATGTAAGATGTTTTCTAAATTATGTTCTACAGGTCAAAATACACTTTAAAAAGTTTCATGGAACAACTGGATAGTGTTGAAGAAATTTAATTAATCATCTTTTTTACTTAGCAGTTTTCTGTAGTTTGGTCATTTCATTACATGTGCACCAGAAACCAGTTACAATATTCTCATTCTGAACTAACCTGTTTATGATTTTGGAAAACTCCTGGGAATTGTGGTTTCAGTAATCTCGAACATGTGAATGGATACAACTGACTACATTACTGAGGAACTATTTTATTCACATTGCATTTAATTATACACGTATAACGTACTCAAACTTTCAACGTCACCTCTGCTCATAGTGGCTGTGGAGGTGCTATTATTGATAGGAGATTGGGATATGCTTGCAGTGCAGCTACTGTGCATAAAAACTCCTTGGTGTTTTCCACTGACAAAAGCTTCATAAGCAGAGGCTGAGAGAAAGGTGTTGTCATGGACAGATTTTCTCTTGGCATTTCAGATATTTTTACAGGCAAAGTCAAAAATGAAATCTCGAAACTTTTGGCAGTTAATTCAAGGTCATTCAGGCAGATCTTGTGCACTTCATACCAATTATCATACCATTACCTCAAGCTAATATCACAGTGAGATCTCTCCTGTCTTTCTCCATGTCCCTTAAGCATATTCTACGCACCTTCTTCTATCAGGATTTACATCATCAAAGCAGCTGATTTGTTCTCTCTCTCTCCTGTAAAGAAGTCACGTGAAGATACCTCTTCCGTATTTGATATGATATATGCCATTACTACTGTCTGTGTTGTGATAGAACAATCAGCTCTAAGTGAATGGTTCTGAAACACGTTTAAGAATACATAAATACATATCACGTGAAAATTATGATCTAGAGCCTTTTCTTACTCTGAATCTGCTTTGATCTCAAAAAAGGCAGTAGCCAGTTAATAGATGTCATGTGTCACAGTATGGCACAGTATATGCCACGATATCTATTTCCAGATATCTCCCAAATGCAGTATCTATAAACTGGTTTCTTTTTCTTTATTATTATTTGCTGTAAAAACTTCTTATAAGAGACTGGCAATGTTTTTGTTTTGTTTTGTTTTGCTTTTACTATGAGTGATAAAATTCCTTACCTCTTATAAGTCATGATAAGTGGCACTGTATTGTGTTTGTAGTCTCCTTTACAATACTTGGGAAACGCCATGTCACTGTTTTGCAGTTTTTCAATTGCTTTTGTAGTTCAAAGTAGAATGGAGGATGTTTTTTTCTACTAACATATCGTGCATTTGGACTTTTTCTCCAAAACCTGGCTCTGCTTCAGAGAGGATAATTAATGTTGACAAATTCTTTCTTGACTTCTGGTGGCATCTTTGTGTATAGATATTAAGATACAATATCTACATAGATCTTTCTGGATTCCTTCCCGGCTCCCTCGGCTGTAACAGAGAAATCTTTCCTTTTCTGCTCCTTCCCTCTCTATCTCTATCGAACATGAGGGTATGTTTCGTTTTCTCTACTTTCACTTGTTCTGATATCCCAGTGAACAGAAACAGCAATTTTTTCTGCTCTTGTTCCTTCTTTTCACTAGCTTAGGTGTGCTAGTAAGCATCTATCTTGAGTGGGAAGTTGTACATAGGTATATTTACCTTGCATGCTATTTTACCTGTTGCTAAAATACCTGGGTTGCCTCTAAACACCTTCTGGAAAGTAAGATCGTTACTTCTGTTCTGAGCTCCACTGATGCCATTTTACCATCCTTTGAGGAGAAGAAAGAGACTCTTAAGAAGGAAGAGTAGGTTGATCCTTCTCTATCTGTTCCTCAAGGGAAAAGATAGGGAAGGGACACACCTGGCTATTTAGTGAGTGGTAGCTCTTTGGCTACCTGCTATGCACCTGTGTGAGCAAGTGACAAGGCCAGTTCCAGACAGAGGCAAAGTAAGCAGTTATCTCTGACAGCTCCTGGAAGAATGTCTGTGGATCCATAACTGAGTTTGTCTGCATCAGAGACTGGGAAGATGAAATTTGCTTGTGCCATGCCTGCACACTGAGGTGTCAAAGTGTGTGAGATGGCAACTTGCTGGGGGAACATTTATTATTCTCCAGCCATGAACAGCAGGATCACAGGTCCTGTTTCTAGAGTTCCCTCATAAACCTGTCCCACCTCTCTCCCAAGCGACGCAGTTTTAGATGATGGGATTTGATTTTAGCTAAAGAACTTTGAGAAGCTAACTCTGGCCTGGGATGATGATTGGCCTGCCAAGCTGGATGTGCATAGAAACACACAGGAAAAGAAAGAGAAAAGTTTCTGTTCACAAACCACTCTCATTCATCTGGCTTATAAATCTAGGCAAACGCGTATCGCTCACTATGGGCAACAGGAACCTCTAGCCTTCTGGTAATACCATCAGGTTCTCAAAGCACTTTATGCAACTGATGCAAGTATTTCCAGTCATAAAGTCATCACAACTCATTTGTTTCAGAAGTCTGTTCATGTAAAGACATGAAAATTGTGCCATCTTAAAGCTGACCATAAAGTGACTAGAACACATGCTTTTTGTAATAGATATTTCTTTTAATTTTGTTTTCCAAAAGAATTATACAAAACAAATACTTCATTAAGTGTGAATGGAGACTGGGATTTTTAAAATTATTTTTTAAGAAAGGAATATCTGTCTTTCAAGCTTTTCATAGTAAACTTTATAATTTCCTAAGCACTGAAAAGGTGATTCTAAAATGCAGTCTTTTACCTGCTTTAAAATAGTGGTGGTCCACTTGCACTTTTTGAACTGCAGCAGCTTTCATACAAACTTCAGGTGCATCTCCTCGGCTGGGCCCCTGTTTTTACTGAGGGGAAAAAATGAGACATTGAGTACTATGCAGCAAACGTGGGTGCTTTGAGGATGCAAAGCTCTTCCCAGCCTCCCAACCAAGTAGGTGGGCACCCTGAGGAACCATTATCCTGTCCCATTTGCTCTGGGAATTCCCCCTTCTCACCATTTCAAAGGAATGTGGCATGTGTCCTGTGGCTCTCAGACATATGAAGATTTTGCTGTATGTCTCACAGAGCAAGAACTTTTGTCAGCTCTCTTTAAAATATTTCAGAACTGATGATGGGAACTGAACTGCACTGCTTGCTGCCCTTGGAGCAAAGGTATTTTCTACATGGATTGTGCTGAGCCTCCCTTCACATATCAAATGAACGTAGCTGAACCCTCACACATGCTGTGTGTTGAGCTGAATTCCAGCACTCAAGACTGATGGGTTTACATTTTTGACGTTGCTTTTCTCTGGGCAACGAGAGGAGGGAAGTCTGCGGAAGCCGTACTGTTTGCTTCAGCTGACAATGCAGTGCAGATTTCTTGGTTGTGTGCAAAGGATATTCATATGCTCTGCAATCACTTTTAGCCTCACTTGACATGATATTGTTATTCACACAGATTTCTTCTTATTACACAATTATAGTAATGAGCCCAAGGGATGCTTAATCAATGACAGGGCTGAAACAGTGGTAATAAGAGCTCAATATTCTTACTAAGTGTGACTGTCACAGAGAAGCAATAGTATTAGTCAATTATATACAGGTGCTTTAAGGTACCAAACCAATGCACTTTTTCATACTAGGAGAAAACAATCATTTTGCATCCAAAACCAAAGGTGCAACAGAAGAAACTGCTCTCAAATTGCAATGCTAATGTTACACAGCTTCATTTTGGAAATCACTGGATGAACATGTTGCTCATTGCTTGGGGCAATAAGGGTTTGAATCCCTTTTTTTGCAGTAGAGATAGCTATTTTCAGTAATATTTTCACAGTCTTTTACATATCATCCACCCTTACAGCCTTCCTTGTCTGCAAGCTTTTCAGTCTGTATTTATGAATTTATTTTGGTCTGCATCTGCTTATATATTCAGACAAGAAGTTTTCTACATGTATGTTATTTTACAGCATTTCCTTTATTCCCTTCTCCTACCTGCAGACAACGTGTGATTACATGAGATGTTACTGGAGTGATGAACTTTTGAGAATGGAAGACATGTTTCTTGCATATCAAGTCCCAATTCCTATCTGCATTCATGGGCAATATATCTGAACTCATTCCTCTGCCAGGAAGATAGTATAATATAATATTGGTGTTTCAGTCTGAAAACTCAACATTTTTTGCTTTAAAGGGAAGAGATTTTCTCTGAAGTAGGTTGCTATATTAGCTGCTGAGTCTGACAAACAGCATGAATGGCATCTCTCCTTGGTGTAGACCAAACTGAGAGGAACGGGAGGCAGTTTTCATCCCAGCCATGAGCTCCCAGTGTGCTGTCAAGTAACTACCTTTGTGTGAACTCTGAGGGCAACAACCACTAGACAGAAGTTTAAAGGCAGACAAAAATATTTCTTGTAATGCACAGCTGCATCTTGGAACTCAGAATATTGTGGAGGCCAAAAGTATCAATGGAGTCAGAAACTAACTAGATGAATCCATGGAAGAAAATTCCTCTAGAGGCATTAGACACAAAGATGCAGATACAACTTCTGGCTCACGATGTCCTAGGCTGTTTCCACGAGTGGCAAGTTTAAGTATTTCTGTATATTTACCTTGTTCCTTATACTCCTTTCCTAGATGTTACTAGTGATCAGTTAGAGGTGGGACACTGAGCTATGTAGGCCTTTGTCTGGGTAGGCCAATATAGCCATAGCCACGTTTATTTGGAATATAGCAGACTGTACATGTCCCAAACATCCTCTTAAATAACTGTCTACATGATGGAACCTGACTGTCCAGATCATGATAAAAATAATAGTTAAGTGGAGAAAAGCAAATTCCTCTCATGCCCTAGTCAGTCAGTCGAAAGCTGGAAAGGATGGAAAAAGTGCAGAATGAAGTGGTACTGAAAAAAGCAGCACTCTTGCTTCCCTTGCTAGCCTTAAACATGTGGCTCAGCTCCCTTGCCTGCAGGGTGTCCTGTGCCATCCTCTTCCTCTGAGAGACTCATGTCTCACCTTCACCACTAAAAAGCAGAATGGTCTCCCTTCCCTAAAACCTAGTGAAAACAAGCACTGTGCTTTATTGTGAGGTAAATGGGAGAAGAATAATCATGGAAGAGAGGCTGAATGGGGAATTAATTTTGCCCAGCTACCCCACCAGGTGCCGTCTACAGGTGCCCTGTACTCTTTGGCCTTACCGGTGATATAACAAGACTTTTAGGTGCATCATTTCCCCATACAGAAAACTTCTGTCCTTTTTTTTGGCAGCAAAAATGAAATGTCAGGCTCAAGTCTGAGTGAAAGGACGTGAGACAGGAAGGATACAGAAACAGCACCGTCTGGACAGCCCAGCCCCGGGGAGTGCTGGGCACCGCCGTGGGGCTAGGGCTGGGGCTGAGGTGGAGGTTGTGGGGAGCCCGTGGCTGGGCAGGGGCCGGGCTGCAGTGGGGCTGGAGCCGGCACCGCTGCAGCATCGCAGGGCAGCAACTGATGGCCCTGGGCTGGGCCAGGATGGTGCCAGGGCTGGGGATGGGGGGAGACTGGGGGACGGGGACGGTGACAGCAAGGCCTGGTAGTGCCTACCGGGTACACCGGTCAAACCCTTGACACCATTTTCTTGCAACAGGTTAGCTCTTAACTCGGCACAAAATTCTTTCTCGTTACAAAATGAAAGCAGCGAGTTTAGGCTTTTTTAGCAGATGATGGCTGACTAACGGGGAAGCAATGGTACTAATAAAAACCAGTGCCACTGAAACAAAAAGCAAGAGAAAAATGTTTGTTTTCTCATATCCTTTTCCAGAAGGCAGAAGGAAAAGACAAGACTGGAAAAATGAATTATAAACAGCACAGGAAAGATCAGCTCAAGAAGCTGTTGAGAGAAAGGAATTTGAAATCTAAAGAACTAAAAGACAGAGCCAACTTGCCTGAAGTACTTAGGTGATGGGAGAAGTAATGATGATCTAGGATCAAATGTGACCTCAGGAAGAAAGACTTGTTCGCCAGTGCAGCCTACGGAAATCATTGGAAACCTGAAGCTGGAATGGACCATGAGGACTTTCAGGTTTTGGCAAATTCCCTGGACCCCACAGTAGGGGTCCTGATTGCTGGCTGTGCTGGGGATGGCTGCTGGAGCAGGCAGAAATCGGTCGGACCAAACTTCCTGACCCAGGGAAGACCTGAAACCTGTTTCTTGAGAGAAAACTGAAGCTGGGTGGCCAAGAAAAGGAACCAGCCCCACCAGGTGGATTAAGGATGCCATGTGCTTTCTTCCTCAGGCAGTCTAGACTGCAGATTTTTGGCACAATATAAAGTCAGGGATGACACAGAGAGATTTCTAAATGATTTCAAGAGGAAGATTGAATTGTAGTGGGAGACTGATTAGAAAATGTAGTAATATCTTATTGCCTTACTCATGGAAAAGGCCCTTAGATATCACATTGTCGATAGTGCTGTGGAATATAGTAACGGGCTGCTTAAGATTCGTTTACTTAAATAAATAAATAAATAAATAAATAAATAAATTGAGATAGCACCCAGGACATTTACATGAAAATTTTAGGGAACTTCAGAAATGGCGTGATCTTGAAGTATTTTCAATTAGGAAAGTACTTAAGGAAATGAGTTCTAATAAGGGTATGACAGCTCCTAAAGAGGCCTACTGCTATCAGGGCTTGAAATATTTATGCTTTATGCCCATATTAATTAAATTCTGTAACAGACAAAGAACTAATATGCAAATAGCTGGTAAGACATCCAGTAAATACTGAGGGCTTATTTCCATTTTTTTTTACCCAAGACAAATAAAGCATGTTATCTGTGCAGAGATAGACACAGCAAAAAAAGTGACTCTAGTGTTACCATGAGGACCATGACACACAATTGTCCTCAGCAGGTTTACCCACAGTAAAATGGAAGTGCCCACTTCTCCCTGTGATTCTATGGTAGGAGAGTTCCCATGCTTTAGTTACCCAGAAAACAAAAAACACACACTTTTTAAATAGCGTAGATATGTTCTTAGGAAATAAGTATAGGAGCAGTCATAACTAATCCTAGGTGCTAAATACTAGAGTCTCAATTCAGTTGGCTAACCATAGGTATCTACACCATTTGTGATGCTCTAAGGTATCCAGTGTGGCTGCTGGCTGCCACACCAGACAGGAGTGTAGGTCCTCTATCATATCTGCTAAAACCATATAATGTGTTAGATACCGTATGATGACTCAGATCTCACTAGATGCCAATGTTTAGGCAACTGAATTCAGCTCCAGAGAACCAGTATAAGCAACTCGTCTGTGCTCTCTCTGTAGACAGAGGAATTCTTTCTCTACTTTAGAAAGCATTAATGAAAATAATAAAAAAAGCAAGTCTCACTAATTTTGCTTCAAAGCTTTTCTGCATGGGGAAGCTACCCTTAACCGAGCAGTTCATCCTCCCCTGAAATAGGATCTAGGGTGGATGGGACATTCACTCTCCAGAGATGCTTATCTTTCTCTTTTGATATGGGAGTAGATATAGCTAGAATAGACAACTAGCTTAGCTAGTGCATACCTAAGTGAGATGAATCTGGCCTTAGCTACAGGCTCAAGCGGGAACAAAGGAGGATAGGAAATGTAACAAGGCATGGAAAAGGAAAGGAGTTACTCTCTGGATAGAATAAATTTCCCTGGTGGATTTGAGGGAGACTGGGAGGAATGGTGCCATGTTTGTAGCAAACCAAACCATTTAATTTAGATTTACCACTGCATTCACTGCAGATATGAAGCTCCTAGTGTGCCTGCTGCTCCTGCAGGCTCATATGAGACAGCTGCCAGCTAGCTCGAGGTGGGTACTGCTGGCAATGTAGCTGGCAGTAAGCTGGATCTCAGCTCAAATCAGGTGCCCAAATTGACCCCAGTTCCATGGAGGGAAGTTTGCTTTGAGCCTGTTTTGCTCCTAGCAATGTAACAGCTAACTAGTTTAAAGTTAGCCTCTGTACATAAGGAGCAAGACATGCTCTTAAGTGTAGTTCTGGAAATCTCCCCACAAACTGATTAATTAGACTGAGAGGTAAAATTTACACCACTGTCCCAGCTAGTGAGCAGAAGGTACAGGTGGCAGAGTTTGTTCTTCAGGTTCTGCTGTATAAGAATGAAGTGATTATGTCTCAGCAAAAATGGCAGACACTCTAGGAATTATTATATATCAAAGTTTTGGTGAAGTAAGTTGCAAGAAAAAGATTTTTTTGCTAGCTGTTGGGAAAAGCTGAATTAGCTAGCAGTTTTCCTCTCTTGCTTTTATCAGTGATAATCTATTCCCTTTATTGCTTATTTTGTATGTAGATGTACCAGAATGGAAAGCTATTTTATGTCATCTGAAGCAAAACAAGGATTCTCCCTTAGTTTGCATTGTCATTTTGCTATGTGCAACTATGTGTTGGTGAACTATCACAATTTTTATAGAAATGGCCTGATATTTTTATAGCATTTTCTAGAATATCAAAAGTTAATGGTAAATTAACAATCTGGACATTTGCAATTGTTCTTTATTAAACTGACTTCTGTCCTAGATACAAAAACTAAAATTAGTGGTATTTACTCAAGCTTAAAACCCTATAATAAACTTGCAGGAAATGCTAAACTAGAGGGGAAGTATTCAAAATGGGGTGGTAGTCTTTAAGCAAAAATACCATCTATTTTTTTGGAAAGCCTAGTTCAAAGAGTGTGCAGACATATAATTTGGGGATGCAATGCAATTACCAGAAATAATTTTAAAAGGGCTACTTCACTAGAGTATGACTCTTTGAAGAATAAATAGTAATTGCTTTAAATACTTAATTACTTTAATATTGGCTCCTTTCAGCAAGTAGCAGACTGCTAGATTAAGCTCTAAGTCCTGTGCATCTGTCCACTCAAATTCAGTTTATTCTTCAGGCTGTCATAGTTCCATTATTAAACCCCTTGAAGCCCTTTGATGTGTTCCTGCACATAAAAACTCTGGTGCAGACTTTCAGACAGCCTGAGCTTTGCTGTGCTAACTTTTTTCAACATATCTGAAGTCTGAGAACAAGTTGAAGCCATCATTAAAAAAATTCTGCTAACAAGAAATACTGTATTTTATAGAGGTATTTAAGTCCAAATAAAGAGTTCTTTGCAAAGCCTTGCAAGTGAAGCAGCAGACATATTCCTGATTTTCACAAAGAATTGCAGTATTGGAGCTTGGTTATGTGTGTTTGGAAGGCACAGCTTGCTCTCTGCGCTGCAGTCACAGGCCCACACGCTTTGATCTTATAGCTAAGCACCATGCTCTGAAGCCTAGTGGAAGCAGCGCTTGCAACTTAGGTGGTAGGTCCCTTCTGGACAGTGCCGTGAGTACCATCTTGTGGACTCTGAGCCCTTGATCACCTGCAGCAATCAACTGGGCTCTGTAGATCCACAAAACCAAAACAACCCTTTCCTTGCCGAGGGATTATTTTTTTATTCAGTTTTACAGGGTAACAGCCATGCCTGTGGTATGGCTGTCCCTCCACTGTCCTGAAACACAAGTGGGAGTTCTCTGGGCAATCGTGTGAAGTGTGTGTAGACACATCCCAGCTCTGTGCAAATACTTAACAAAGTGAATATGCTCTGAGGCTTCATTAAGTTTGCTGCATGCGTTCTCCACTTTGCAGAAACTGGTTTTACAGATGTCTCTATAAGTAGGTTTTGGCTGGTGAGATGGTGAGATGCTGAGATTCTGGCTCCGGTGGAGTCACATTGCCAAGAAGCTGGCAGAGAAGGGAACTGTAATCTCAGAGCTGAGGTTAAAGGCTTTCTCATGGATAGTTCTGATTTTCTGCCAGATCCCTAAGATCTGTACAAACACTGGAGGAATCTAGGGAGTTTCTCTGAGGTGAGGCAGAAAAGAAGGAAAAAAAAATAAGGCTGTCCTTTTCCCATGATTTATTTGAAGGAAAATTATTTTACGGTTTTCTTCTTGTTCTTGCTTGTGAAAGTTACAGCTATTAAGAAATCCATGCCATCTTTGTAATGAGCAAGATGCCAACCTCCATGTGTTAGCCAAAATCTGAACAGTTGAATTCTAGCTACTTACAATTCTCTCTCTCATTTCTGTTGTTTTTCACATCAGTAGAAAGATTTCTCAATGCTATGTAGCAATACGCAGAACCTACATGTACTTATGCTAAAGCATTTTATAAGCCTTCCAGAGAAAAAACGTTTTACGGGATAGTGAAAACAAATAGGTATTTACTTCTGGGGGAAGCATGGTCATCATTTTTTCTCAAATCTTCCTTAAAAGTCAAAGATAAATGTTTTATTGGAAAAATCTGCAACTAAGTATTATTGACATAGCACTGAGACATTCATTGTTTTTTGCTTTATCCTCTGAATTCCAGTTTTTCATAGTGTATTTTATCACTATTGGTATTCTGCTAATTCTCAGTTTGGTCCATAGGTGGCAGCAATTTACTTCAATAGAAAGTTTCAGTCTTGTTTGGCTATGTTGTAGATTAATCCTGATGTTGTCTAGGTTGACTACATCAGACACACTTTCAGCAAAGCAAATAAAGACATGTTCTGTGCTTGCTCTTTGGCTCAAAGAGCTTTCAGTGTGAGATATGACCTCCCCAGAAAGTTTACTAATTATTGTACATACAGGCAATAAAAGCAGAATCACTGAATACTTTGCTATTTGCATTTTAATCCTGCAGTAATACTGTTACCCAAATCCCCTAACTACAACTACCACTTATCCCTGCTACACTTTTATGAAATGCCTACTGCTACAGCCACGTGCAGGGGCATGCTTATTTGCAATATATTTGGGGTCCACTTTCTGGTGCACTGTAGCCTCTAGTGCTCTTCAGATTTTGGGTTCTCAGAGTTTGTGGGTGGAGGGTCCTGCAAGTGCCCCCGCTATCACGCAGTGGAGGCATCTATATTTGTTCCTGCTGAAGCTCCATGCAGTTTGTGAATGTCAGAAAAGCAAGATTAGCCTGGACAGTCTTATTACCTGGGCCAGTTACACCTGGGTAAAGAGTTACTGATTTTACAAACTTCTAGTCAAAGACAAAGGATGGTCTCATGATGAGGGTGCCTCAGGACTGAGACTTCCCCGTTCAGTCTTAACTTTCCCTTGTGAATTCAGGCCACTTCCTTCAGGTCCCGGTGCCCCATTTCCCCAGCTCCGAAGTAGAGACGACAATGTTCTCTCCCACCCACGCTTTTTTCTGTCCTGCTAACGCAGGCTGTAGACTTTCTGGACAGGAAGTGTCTCTCTGTCATTTGGCCAGGCACTAGCACCGACAGAGGGGGAAAAGATTTCTGATCTTGACTGAGGTGGCGTGTCATTATCACTGTAATATAAATAATGATTCAACATCCGTTTAGCAATAGGAAAGCCCTGACTGCAGCTCCTCTCCAGACGGGAGGTGGGGGAGGCTTGCACAGCTGTGTAAGTGAAGGCTGTGCTGGCAGGGACAGGCTGGGTAGCCAATCGTTTCTTAGCCTCTCTGGTAAATCTGTGTCTGTAACAGCACAATAATACATGAAATAGTTTCTCTAGCTGTAATCCATATTCCTGCTCTTTTGATCCCTCCCCCCCGCTCCCGAAATGGCACTGTTGAAGACCTTCATGATGGCTGAATAGATCTAAACAATAACTGCACTGACCATGCCAGCTCGGCAAGGCTGAATCACACACAGCTTATGCCTCGAGCTCTGAGTTCAGAGGGAAGGAAAGTGGAAAATGTTTTGTGTCTCTGACCTCTCAAGTATCATCTTCTTAGCAGTTCAAATCACTCTTCGAAATTATTCTATTACTCAGCTGGCAGCCTGACATCTGTTTCGTCATTTCCTGCCCAGGCAGTGATCCAAGTAACCAAAATAAATATTTTTCAGAAGCAGAACACCTTGTCTGTAAGCCCGCAGGGATGACAAACCTCAGTAAACATTCTTGATTGTGTGAAGATCCATTGTTACTACTTGAAAATCCAACTGAGAGAACGGACAAGGTAAAGATGTGTGTTTATAAAGGGCTGTCCTTTGCTGGGCTAAGAGGACGTGGTACGCTGTGTGTATTCCTCTCAGTGACGTCACCACTGATGTCATTATTTACACCCACTAGTGTAAATAAGGATTGCATACTAAGAAATAGTAAAGATGAGTATGAGTGGATCAGTATTTTGTCTTGTTTATCTAAATTATTTAGATGATGAAGACAGTCAGATCATCAGTTCCTACTGAAAATTACAGGGTTATGACAATGCACTGGCTCTGTTAAATGGGCCTAGTGCTGAGCTCATTTGTTGGGATAAGTGTAAATTCATTACTTCACTGGAATTACTTGGATTATCAGTGAGATCAGAATTTGGCTGATTATTCATTACTGATTTCTGCACAATTTTAAAGCATTAACTGATTATCAGTGAGATCAGAATTTGGCTGATTATTCATTACTGATTTCTGCACAATTTTAAAGCATTAACTGATTATTCTAAAAATCTAGGGCAGTGGCTAAGCCATCCCCCACAGCTTTATGTTACCTTTTAGTAACAGAATCCCCAGATCCCCAGGTGAAGCTAATAGTAAAGATAACATTTTATGAGAAGTGTGTGGATGTTCCAGTGATGGTTTGGGTCATAGACCGTGGCCCTTGCAGGCATGGTGACCATGCAAAGGGCTTTTTGTTTGTGCAGAGCAGTCCTGAAGACTCACAGCCTTTTTTCCTACTGATCTCCAAACACTTTATGAAGGCAGTTAAGCATTATAACTACACATGAGACCTATTTAAAGAGCAATAAGCCACACTAGGCTGAGAATATGTAGTCTACTGACACACATTACTGGTGGCTGAATGCAAGACTGCTTGTGATACACCTGCTACATATGCCACTAAGTCTCTCACTGCAATTTGGCAGTTTATTGCTGTAGAAGCACACATAAAATTAGACTGAGCCGGAGTCCTGGCTGGTTGTGGAAACTGCAGCCAGTATTATCTATTACCGTGACTGTGGCATATCTTCCACTGGGGACCTAGCAGGTAGTTGGTGTTTAAATCAACCACCATGCAGTAGTCTCAAAGAGAATTAACCTTTGTTTTTTGAATTCAGATACATGCCGGTGACATGATACACAGGTCTTCAAAATGCTTCTGCTGAAAACTTCTGGAGATTACCCTGGTAACATACAAAGAGCAAATGACAATCCCTTGTGCTCCTTGTTTAAGGTGAACAGTTCGAGAGGGGAAGGCCATTTAGACTTCATTTAAAATCTGAAAATTGATTCTGTTTGCTCTGTGTTCTATTATAATATGTGTGGAGTGGCCTTGGCCCCAAATAAAGGGGTTAGCTTTTCAAATGGAGAACTTATTACAAAGCAATCATGGCGCAAGTGAAAATGATGACAGACAAACCACATGCAATTAAGGGACTGATCTGGCTCACTTAATCATGAAAAAGTTTTGATGATTCTGTGAACCTTCAAGACATGCGGTGCATTTTGAGGTTTTTATTCCTGACCCTTGCCACTGACTCTCTTCCTGCTGGCTGCAGCAACCCACTGTTCTCAGTATATGAATGTAGCTTCTCTTCCTCACAAACAGGCTTATGGTGTAGCTCTGTGGTTCAGTACTCCCAGTCAGCAGGAGTCAGCAGAAATGGCTAATGTGTTTGGATTGCTCAGCACTACCTCTAAACCGACCTTGTTTGTTATGTTAAATATGGCTGCAACACTACTCATGTTACATGGCATCCCTAGAAGCCTCAGTCTGCAAGACTTAAACTTGTTCTTTTTTTTTAAATCCAGGTCATGCCAATAAAGAGGATCACTAGTTGGAGAGTGGCCAGTGAGACATACTTAATGGAGACAGAAGAAAATTTAACTAATGTTGAAACTAAAGAGAGATCTGTATCTATCTACATCTGTATATAAGTTTAAATAAATATTGAAGGTAATTTCATAAAGGGAACAACGGGTTTTTGGATACCCCCTGTTTTGGTAGATTGTACTTTGTTTGTTCAGACTGATAGCATGGCAAAAGGATTCATAGGCATATAGCTGTTCAGCTGACATTGAAGCAAGAATTTCATTCAATCTTGCTTCCTAAAAGAGAACGGTGAGGCAGGCAAATACATTTTTTAAAAACTTAGCGGTATGTATTGCATTGCTCTATTAAGTCCCTCAGCTTCTGCCAGAATGTCTGTGAGAAGCAGCAGAACTTTTATATGGAGTATAGTAGTGAGATGGGGGTGCTGGAATGGAAATTTCATGCTTTTATTTCCACATGTCACCAATTCAGTGCCTGACCTTTGATAAGTCCCATAACTGCTGTACAATTCAATTTTCCTTCCAGTGGCCTTGCCTTTCACCTTCATTAATTCCTGAAAGGCTGTTAATACTTCAGAATCTTTGGCTGAGAGGTTTTAAAAAGTGTGAAGCATTGCAGTATGCAGTAATAATGATGATAAATATCTTGTTCATGCTTGTATATTTGTTTTTGATTTCTTGCTTTCTTTCTGAATCTTATTCTTCCCCTTCCCTTTTCCTTCCTCCTCAATGGCTGTCTGACTCCCCATTGTCTAATATGCCACTAGCTCTATTACCCTTAAAAGTAAAGTGTGCAGTCTAATTTCAAGCTGCAATTCTCATATAGTCCTGTATGGAACCTATCGGGAAGATAGATGAGTTTGCTAAACAGTTGGCGGTGTTACAGCTTACCACAATACAGTTAGCATCCATCTACTCAATTCATCAATCAATTCATTTCTCTACATTTCTTCATACATAGCCAATGTATCTTTCATGTATAGCATAGCTTTGCAATTCTTTGAAGCAGAATATGCTAGTGGCAGTACCCTGGGAATTCAACTAGAGCAAAAAATTATTTCTGAGTCCTGTGTGTGAATTCCCCATATCAGTGTTTAGCACATATAAAAGTGGAACTGGAAAGAAGTGCTCTATGTTCCCTATTGCAAAGTTGATGTTTCCTGACATTGCTGTTTCTGTGGCTGTAGTTCTGGCATCTAGGGTAGCAGAGACCCAGCGGAAAGTGTGATAAAATCATGGTTTCTGTCCTCAGTGTGTTTTCAAAGAAGTTTTTCTCTTAGGCATTCAATTACTAATTATTTAAAGGTTTTTTTTTACAACTTTTGAAAGGTTTACTTGCAAATGGAAAAATCTATAAATTTCAAGGAACTGTTCTAAAGTGATTTTTCTGCTAACTGAACAAAGGACTGGATTGTTTTAAACTACTCAGGTAAAATGACTATTACTTGTTCTATTTTTTGATAATAGAAAAAGAAAGAGCAATGCAGTGAGTTCTTGCTAATATTCGGGGAAAAAAAAGCTTTATATGCTTATTTGTAAAGCGTGTTAGAGGATGTATGCCTCTTCAGTGAAATAGAAAGGTTCATAATATGAATTATATACAGATACTATCTGTCCATGTGAAAATCATCAAGTGCCTTGGAATCTAAGAGATGGAGTGGGTTATCCAAAAGTATCAATGAAGTGCTGTCTGAAATCAGTCTGAACAATATTCACATTTTTTCCAGATGCTTGCCTATAAAATCCTTGTCTGCTCACACAAACAAGAATTTACCCACACAAATGTAATAGTTATCTATCCAAGCATGTAAATAAAGTACATACTGTACTTTTGGAGAATTTTGCATAGGTAAATCTGATCGTCTGTCTAAAAGAGTGAGAAATGGTGCAAGCTGCTCTCAGGTTCCACTTGCTTTTTTCTAATGGTAAGGAGCAGGATATTGGTTAAAGATAAAGTATTTTTTTCTCCCCCAAATCCAGACTGATGTATTATTTTTTGCATATATGGCTATCGGAATATCACAGAACTATCATAGTCATAACATGAGAGAAATGGAGCTTTCCAAACATTATTTGCTTTAGAATGTTACAGCAGGTTTTAAGCATATATGAGACTTCTCAGTGCACTGTCTTTTTCACAGCACACGTGTCATGAAATTTTGCATTGTTTCCATTACACCACTATTACTTTTTTGAATGGAGAGCCTTACATGTTGGCATGCCTAGTTCTCTTAAATTGAATTATGCCTAAATTCTGCACAGAACCAGGAAAAAATAAATAAGGAGTCCACAAACACAAGCAGAAATTAATTTTGCTCTCTTTCTGAGACTTTTTTTTTAAGAAGTAACAGAAGAAAAGATTGTGATAGTATAGGAAGAGTGAACCAGGAGAAAAAAAAGCAAAATAAAAAAATGTGTAAAGTGTAAAACATGACTCTAATGAAAAATCACTTTCTTTAGATGTACATTTGCTTTGAAATCCATGCTGGGTCTTCTAGTACCTGCTGAGCTTAGCTTTAAACCCTGAAGCTATGATTTCAAATAATTATATATTTTGCTCTTTCATCTCTGTGCACTATTGTATCAATTTCCATGAAAACACCTGGAAGTATTCTTAGAGCTCATCATGAACTCTGACTCTAGAGATTTTCATCTTTACTTCCTGCTGTGAACTGATACTGCACATGCCAGGATCTGAAGAGCTGTCTGTGGTTTCTTTCTAATCTTTGGTATAAAATGTAACATATATCACAGGAACCAGTGCAAACACATTCACGTGGCTAGCAGACTTATACAAATTTGTTTCTTTTTGGAGATTGCAATCTGAGCTCATTTTTACTTAGACAACCTATGTACAATGCTGATCTCAAGCAACTTTGAATTTCTAAATCTAGAAAGTTTAGGCAGATTAATCTATTCAAAGTTTGAGTACCTGATTTTCAAAAGTATTTAAGGCTAAAGTATCCATTTTTTCTTTCTGCTATTCGTTATTTTTCTAATGCTCACCATGAAGGCCTTTGCTGTCCATGCCAGTGAGAAGGACCCCAGGCCTCTCTCTTTATCAGATGCTCTTCATATTTTCACTTTATATTTTTCTATTGTGAGGCCTTCATTAATTGAAAATCTACCAAACCTTCTGAGTGTTTTGTAAGCTAAGGAATATTGATTTCATTCTGAATTAGATTAATCACTGATCTACTATTAATTGAGGGACAAAGATAAAAGCATTCTTCAAACAATATTGCATATTAGTGTGGTGATTTTGTCAAGGATCTTTAGTAAAATATGTCTGGTTCTCATCATCTGGTGTATATATATATATATATATATATATGTATAAATAATTTATGCGAATGATATTAACAAGTAAAAGTTGGCTATATCACCCAGTAGTTTTAGGAAGATGCTTAAATGTCACTTGTTTTCCAGAAGTCTTGAGAAATAGAAGAATTATACAACATTTCAAACTCATAAACCAAGTTCCTGTCCAAAAACAGAACAGAGACTCACCAAGATTTAGGTGAGGAGGACTTACTCCATGACCGTTATTATTTTTTGTTACATAATTTCCAAATTTTTCCAGCTCTCTAGGAAAAAAAAAAAAAGAATGAGAGAAAAGAAAATGAAAAACTGAGCTGTAGGGTGGCATTATGAGGGAGGGAGATACCGTCAGCCACATGAGGCAGTCAGCTATCAGTAAGGTAAGCAGCTGCTTACTGCACTGTGTAATTTTATGAACTGAGAGAATTGTCTTTTGAACACAAAAGATGCCTTGGTTTGATGAAGTTTAGGCTCTTGACTGCAATCTTTTGTAAGATGTTTTGATGAGAGGGGTGCCAGACTCCACAGGAAGAAACTGGAGGGTTGTCCAACAATATTGGGCTCATCTGTGTGTTTCTCTATGCATGAAGATAAGGCCCCTTGGCATTTCCTTCCTCATCCACCTCCAAAATTTGGACTGGAAATGACTGGTGGGAGCTGACAAGAAAAGTCCAAGGGAGGGAAGAAAGGAGGGTCCAGGCTCAGCAAGAAAGGGCAGGGGCTGCCTTGCGTCCTGGCTTCGGTGGTGGCGGGTGCCTCATGCTGCTGCAGCTCCTGCAGATTCTCAGTCACCCATTTTCTGCCCCAACTAGCATCTTCTAAACCCCACTACTCCCCAAAGGTTAGCCTCAGCTTGAAGAACATCAAATGACCCTCAATATCATGCAAGATTTGATTTTTATCAGTTTTTTTCCTCCTGAAAGAAATAAGAAAATGTCATCGGTCGCTTCATAATTGGCTCCCCAAAGAAGCTAAGGTTAGCTAGGAGACACATCCTCACCTTTCCAGCTACAGCCATTTCTATGGCTGAGCAGCAGGGAGAAGGCAGGAAAAAATCCTTCTTCACTCTCAAATCTGTCAAATATAACATCTGGGTCCTATGTTGGCAGCCACTGCTGCCTCCACCTCTGTCTCTCAGGAGAAGATGGTAATGGCTATACATGCAGGGTTTCTCACCGGGGGAAACAAGTCAGGGCCTAGCTCTTAAATTTGATGCTGTAGGAGATGTGTATCTGCTCATGCCACCCTGCTGGAGGCAACGAAAGTGAGTATATGCACAGGCACCTCAATGATTTGCAAAATACAGGTACAACCTGAGCTGTCTTTTTGTGGCAATTTTTCTATACCTTCCCAGAACACCTTATTTAATGTTCAGATAAACATGATAGATTTTAGGCTGAATTTCTTTTATGAAGCTTTAAAGCAATGTGGTACATCAGTCCCTACAAAATGCTGCACAAATCGGCAATTTAGGATCTTTTTCAGAGTTTTTCCTTTAACCCTGACAAAACATTAGCCTAGCTTTTATATAGCCACATACAGTTTAATCTATCACCAGAATTTGGTAAAAGAATTATATGGGTAGAATATATGAAGTGAGATTTGTTAAAGCAGTTTAGTGATACAGCTCTCATTAAACCACTTGTCACCTCTCCCATAGCCACAAATCCTTGGGTCTGCTTGTAGAACTAGAATTTCCAATGAGTTCTGGGATACTGCAAAAGATATTCAGGCTTCACAGTATACAATAATTAAATGCAAGGTAAAGAAGAGAGACCCGCCTGTATTTATCCAGTAACAATGAGCACTCACATCTAGTGGGAAGGCTGGCAGTCTCTTACCTTTCTATCATGTATTGTTTATTAGCAGTCCAGTTTTCCTGTACCCAAGTTTATGAAATGAACACAGTTACATCAAAAAGGCAGACACTTTTTACAGTCTGCATTCTGAAGGGGGGGGAAAAAAACCCTTTAGATGATCTGGAGCGTACTGGAAGGGTATGAGCAATCAAATAATTTTGCTGTCTGTCACTGCATTTTCTGTCCTCTGGAGTTAGAGAGCCTGGAAAAAGCAAACAGTCCAAAAATCCATTGTCATTGTGTAATGGGAACAACTTAGCATCTTTAGATTCACAGGGAGGAACAGAGGGCTTAACAGCATGGTGAATGCTATTTTTTAAGAACAATTGAGTCAAGCACTGTAATGATAAGACTTCTACACAAGGATTTTAATGTTGAGGAAGGGTCCTAGACTGGTTCTGCAGATTGAATTATCTCTCAGCCCTGGCTATTCCTGCAAATGGCTGTTAGCAGCTGTAGCAAACTACTTCATTCTGGGAACTGCAAGTTACAAGTTGGTGTCATGAAGCCCAAGCAGCTGCAGAGAATTGCTTAGCCTGGAAGCAAGACATTTCTTCAGGGATTGCATTAGCCTCTTGATTTTTGCAGTTGCAGTACTTGCAAGCCTGCTGGTGCCATGCTGAGAAGGCACCTTGAACTTCACCTCTAAAAAAGTGTTGCAAGGGTAGAAGTAATTTATTAGGTTTTCTAGATGTTACTGGCTTGAATGCCTATTAATGGCAGATACAACAGTCATCTTTGATTTGGCATAATTTCCAGATTTATCTTTGCACAGCACTGATGTTCCTGGAAAGCCTCTTTTCTTTTCTTTTTTTCTTTTTTTTAACATGAAGTTAATCACCAGGGAAACAGTGAATTTCTTTCAATTTCTTTCAAAATCTTTAGGTCTGGTTGTCATTTGGAAAATATGCTTTAACCAAAACACATGGAGCGCTTTAATAAAAAAATACAAGTTACTAGGCTCAAAGATGAGATGAATTTTGCTGGCCTATGATATGCAAAATGGCAGACCAGATGACCCCATGGTTCTTCCTGGCTTCCCATTCTGCTAATTTGCTAATCACATCTGTGGGATTAGGAGTGTCTTCTGAGAGTTACGATGTCAAGACTATTCATCTTGTTAGCTCAGTAATGTCCCAGATTGGGAAAGCAGAAATCCAGCTCACTTGATGTCCTCCATACACAGGAATTGCCTGATGTCTTTTGGATTAGTTTCCCATATAGTGATTATAACAATTCATGTGAAGCTCAAACAAAGTTGTTTTTCCTTCAGTCTAGCAACCAGCAATCACACTAGTGAGCCTACTTCTACACTCGGTTATGATGTAACCCTGCTGGTTTCAACAGAGTCATGCTGATGTCGAAATGATTTAAAGGAACAGTGACTGAAACATAGGATCTGAAACATATAGGCTATTTAAAAAACTTACCGAATCTGGAAAAGTGATTGGTAGCTTCCTCTCCACATCAAGGCATGAACATTCATATTTTGGGAGCTGGCATAAGAGTTACAGAAATCAAGGTTTGGACTTTTTTCACCTTTTTCCCTTATCTTCCCCTTGGTTCATGATTGTTCCTTCCTATTGGTGTATCCTTTCGTTCATGAACTTGTGGCAGACACTGAAACTTGTCTAGACACTGAAACTGAGCAAAGAAAGTTCTTTTCCTCCTTTTATTCTGCTTCATATTAACTTCTCTGATTTGAATGTCGTCCACATATTGTTTTTTGTCACCTCACACCCTAATGAGATATTATCATATAAGATAGCACAATCTGTTTCGAAATACTTAGGATTTGCCAGCAGTTTTTATTAGACATTTTAATAATGATCTTTAGGGGAGAAGTGGGAATTGCAAAGAACAAAGAATCTCCAGATGTCCTAAAAATGCACGACACAGAATTTGAAGACTATTTCTCTACTTGAGAGATTTCTAATTTTCTTTTGGAACAGCATGATCCTGCATTATCCTTGCCTGAATTAAAATGAATACTATTTCATTTTCAATTTTTCTCTTATATTAACCTGGTACCTTGGCAGCACCTGGTTTATTACTGAAGGTATGCTCCTTGTTACTTCTGCTATTCTCTGTGGTTTTGTAAACCTACTTTAATAAAAATGCAATATGTGAACAAAATTCTTCTTACAGCTCACCTTCTCCTCAGACAAGGAAAAATGTCAGCAAGCTGTCCATGAGGTTTTGGCATATGTCTTCATAATGGCAAGGTGGCTCTCAGCTTTAATGTTTTGTACTATTTGAACTGTGCTGTACATGCTTTAAGCTAATTGCTCCCATGCAAGGCTTGTAGGAAACAGAGAAGCAAAGTTCCTGCAGTGATTTTTTTTGGGCTAAGCTGAGCCTGAAATAAAAAAACCCTCCTTCTCTACTCTGCTTTAGATCTTTAGTTTCATGTCCTTTTTTTTTTTTTTTTTTTTTTTTTTTTTTTTTTAATCCCACAGATTAGGTGTATCTGAATGTGGGTTTGTCACGTGTTATACAAACTTAATCAGTAAAAGAGCCTTGTGTGGCCAGATACTGTAGTGAATATAAGGAATAGCAATAATCAGACTATTTCAAGGAACAAAACTGTAATTCCAGCATTTTGCTCAGACACATTCATGCAGACATATCTTCTCATATGTCACCAATCCTATCTCTGCAGGCGATGGCTGTGTTTCTGAATAATACTGCCAATGGAGTTCCAGTTGGACATGTATATTTCCATGATAATGGAAAAAAAAAGAATATGGACCCATACCAGTCTAAAGCTTTCCTCTCATCTCTTCTTAACAGCAACTTCTTTTCCCCACTTATATTTGGGATTTTGGTACATCTGTTACAATCAGATTCTATCTTTATTCATTTCAACATGAATTACATTCTTTCATATGTAGGGTGGAAAACAATCCTGCAGTTCTTCAACGGTGAGCTTCTTAACAGTGCGGAGGATTTCTAACCTGTATTTTTGCTTGCTTAATTTTTTAAAGGTGTACATATGGACGCACCTTCTACTGTTGTTTCTGACAGTGTATTCTGTTTCTGAACTACTGTCTATAGGGACATGCTCTATAAATAATTACTTTTATAATTTTATCTTAATCATGCTATTAGACTATGACCATATATAAACTGCATGAAGGCACAAGAGTTTGCCTACTGCAGTCACAAATTACGGCAGTCACAAGAATTTTTATTCATTTTGTTCTAATCAGTAATAATATAGTTTTCTAATTGCCCCATAACCTTGTGGTCATTCAGATTAACTATTGTTTTAAAATATGTTAAATAGCAAGCATGCAGTCAGGAACCCAACATTTAATGTTATGAACTCCTATAGTATTAGGAGGAGTAACTTGTAAACTACTTTCTGAAAACTACCCATCCCAAATGCCTTTTCCAGTGCTGCCTCCAACATTGTGCTCAGCACTTGTGAGCTGTGTAACCTGTGGCATAGGCAAATTATTTAGGAATATACTTTCAGGAATAGAGTCCTGTCAACCTAGAACCAAATTCTTTGCCTTGCTGGAAAAAAAAAGAGAAAAAAGAGAAATTTCAGAACAGAGCAGTTTATTCAAATGAAACGAATATGAGTCAGAATGACCACTTCCCTGGAAAACTGCTGTTTTTATTCCTGAGAAATTCAGAAGGTAATCTGCCTATTACTGAAAAAATGCCAGTGTAAACTATGTTTAGATGAGAAAAGGGTAGGTTTTTAACTTACAGTAGTTTACTAAATAGCTCATGGAATTTGTTTGCTTTGCATCTGAGTCTATCTGTTCATGGTTGGATATATCCAAGTAGTTTGTCCAGTTAGGACCGTATGTATTACATCTACAGAAATGTCTTTCAGTCTGAAGGATCCCAGTGTGCTTTTGAATACTTTAATTCATTACTGGAAGGAATTGTCCTCTCAGAATAAATCAGGACGTAAGTCTAACTGAAGTCAAAGTGGTAAGTCTAGAATTGTTATAGAAAAGAAAAGAATGCAGGTCTTTTTTCCTGTTTGAAATGCAATTTCACTATTCAATTTGTTAAAAACATTTTGATATGCTCTCCTTTATGAGAGCAATGTGTCTATACATACTTGATATGAACCAATTTTATTTGTGGCTTAGTGCTGATTTGAATGAAAGTCTCTGTGGGAGAGGGAAGCTGCAGTTGTGAAAGGCAGCCACAAACCTTCTAGAAGTTATGCTCTTGCTTAACCAGTAATTAGCAGGTAATTTCATGAGTTACTGAATGAGACGGGTAAGGTGTGGGTTATGCAGGTGGTATAATGATGTCTTCCGGGCTTGTAACCCATACTTTTGTCTGTTCTTTTGCTTTTTATGGGGGATATAACACTACTGAAGCTAATTTTGAATGGGTATTGTAATATCCAGATGGAGCATATGACTGAGAAATGCTATATAAATTTAAAGTGGGAACAGCTGCAAGCAGACAACAGGAAAGAGACTACAAATGTGTGAAAATCTTGGGGTCTGAGGGCTTCAAAATCCTGGAAAGGGGAAGATGGAGGTGGTGAAGTGTAGAACAAGGAGGCTGAAGAATGGCCTGGGAAAGCTGGGGAATTACAAGGCTGACTTTTTAGGCTACAGCATATTTCTGAGGTAATATTAATGCAGAAGAGTATGTTTGGACAGCTAGCTGCTATTAAGCCTGAGTCCTGCAGTAGGATGGAGACCAGGATTCTTCTGTCTGTGGACAACTTCCCTCATTTGGGAAGGAAGAAGGTTAAAGATGCTGAAGGAAGAAAGTAGAACAAATCTTGTTGCCTCAGCTGTTGAGTTTGTGGGATAATTATTCACATAAATGGACAGAAAGGAACAGTCTTCTTATGTTGCATGTCTTAACAATCAGGCTATGACCATTGGTCTGGCAGAGTATTGCCTTATGGTTTGTAACAGCTTCTCTGCCATATGGTTGTAGTTTTTTAAATCTGTAGTTTGGAGAGCTAAGGCAATAACATAATGAGCTGAGATGAACTTGTCTGTTTCCTGTCACAAAAATGATATTCTGTCCTTCTGTCCATTCATGTCAGAAAAGTTGCAAGCCTTGTAAAATTCCCAAGTGTGAAATACAGATCATTCCAGAAAAATATTGTGAATCCAGAAAGAGTGGAAACTGCTGAAAGTACTAGTTTGAAGAACTCTGCGCTATCTCTTCAAAAGCTTTTAGAAACAATTTAAATGATTAATAGGCTTTAAAACATATTTCCTATGGCTTTCAGATATTTGTTCCCCCTTGGTCCTTATTATAAATTACCTTTGTTGTGTGAACACAATCTTTTTTCTGTTGAATGAATATATAGAGCTTTGCTCCCCTACTCACAGCCTTTGGGATTTTACAGATATTGTTTGGAGGTGGTTCACCATTTTTCAAAAAGAAAATTCTGCCTTCAGGGTGCTTATTATAACCCTATTAAAACCCTAAATAAAAAAAAAACCATTACATGGGTAAAAGTTCTTATTGAAATACTGGTGCTGCTTGAAACAGTATTAGCTCCTGTTAGAATATCTATCTGGTTTGAGGCAAGCAAGCCAGAAATATTCTTCTGTAATTGCCCGTACGTTATTCCCCAGCCCCCACTGTGCAATCCTATGAGGGTCCTTTTCTCTTGGGATGGAAGGGGAAAGCATTTCAGAGTGGTGCAGCTATTGTCCCACTGCACCAGCTATTCTGCTCCTGCTAAGTCTTTTCCTGCTGGATCCTGGTCCCCAGGTGAGAGATCCCTCATTTCCAGCAGAGATGGGTCTGAACCCAAATCCTCAACACAAAACTTGTAAACTCCAAGGAAGCTCTGCTCTTCCAGGCTTTTTCAGAGTTCTGGCCTTTGTCTAGTTGCGAAATTTCCTCATTAGCGGCATGCAATACTCCAGCTAGGAATAACTGAATTAGTTAGGAATGGTTTAGCAATTAGCTAAAACATTTGTATAGCCACATTAACTCTCTGTCTTTGACATTCAGTGGTAATTGGTATGCTCTTCCTTGGGGTAATGCATGTTTAAGTGCCCAAGACTGAGAGAGGGTGCCCTTTGTGATACCACTATTCACACTGAGCATTTCCAAAGGAAGAGAAGGAAATTATGTGCGTAGTTGTCTTGCACAACCAAAAACATTTTTGAGGTCTTAAGAAAGCCTGAAAAATACTACAAATATTTTGAGCTTGGTTCCTTAAACAGTAGGATTTCCCAACTATTCTGAGGGGAAAAAGAGGCTTTGTGCCCCTTGCGGTTTGAGGCAGCAACGTACATGTTCAGTCTGTAAGCCAGACTGTATATCAAGCCAGTGTAGCCCAGACATTGTTTCTACCAAACCTAAGGCCTTTTTTTTTCTTTTTCTTTTTTTTTTTTTTTAAGGATGTTTGGCTTTAAAACTATTGTTATAATAGGAGATTTCTATGTCCCACAGCAATCAGTAAGTCTCTACAATTTCAAGAATGACAACAGTAAAATTCTATTTGTACAAAAAGTGAGAGAAGGAAAAAAAATATGTTGTTATGTAGAAGTCTAATGCACTCAATTTACATAATAACCTATGTTTTTTTCCCCTGATAAGAGGAGGGTAATAGGTGGGGCAGGAAAGGACTTTTTTTTGATAAGGAATCCTGAAGGTCGTTTATCCCAATATGTTCAGTAACAAAATCAAAAAGATGGGCTAAACCAAAACCAGAATTCAAAATTTTTGGTCCTTGTAAAAAGCCGGAAGATTAAAAGCGAAACTCCAAAGCTTTTCATGAAAGTTTGTGGTTTAGAGGCAGGTAATTTAGCACAGGAAAAAAATAAAATGCTTTTTGAATGAAACATTGCATCTGACTTATAATCATGATGAATGTTGGGGATAAAACATTTGATTCATTAGGTACGCAGTTCATTTAAAAACCTGTCCTGTTCCTGTGCTGCTGACATTAGTGGAAGCATTGCCTTTTGTGTCAGCAGACCAGGACTGAACTGTAAAACACAGAAATAATTTATTTATTTAGAAGATGCTAAATCTTCCAAACACTGAGCAGTTTGCATGCTGTACTGAGTAGACTCGTTACCCACTAGATCATAGGGTTGAGTCCTGCATTATGAAAAACTGACTGTTATGTGGCCCCCTCCGTTTAGGAACCTTGGATAGTATCCTGTGGTTACCAGTGTAACTTTTCCTGAAATACCTTGGTGCTTTCTCTCGCCATCCTTTAAGCCTTGGAGGATGTCTGCATAAAATGGAACACAGGGCTAGAAGGGATCTCTCCTTACTCATTGAATTTAGACTCTTGCTCATGAGAGCAAAATTTAGATGTTTGCAAATAAAAGCTTTTTGGAAGATATCCCACTCCCACCATTCTTTCATGTTTAGATTATGGCTGCACTTACTTCTGCTGTTGCAGCAGTATGTTGTACAATGTCCCTGACAAACTTATCCACCTTTCTTCTAAAGGTAGTAATTTTTTAACCTTGCCAATATGGCTGCAGAATCTTGCTGCCCTGCTGGCTAGAAATTCTCTTCTGATTTCTAGTCTACAGTTTTTCTTGTTCATCTTCTATGCATTGGTTCATAATTCATCGTTGTCCTTAGGTTGAATAACTATTCTCTCCTTTATGTCTGTCCTCATAAGGTATATTTTAGACAGCAGACGTATTCCCTCTCAGCTTTTGTTCAGCTCACCTAAACAAGCCAAGATTATTTAGTCTTTCTCTTGTAAACAGAACTCAGTAGTGAGTACTCTAGATAAAGCCTTACTACTGCTATGTACAATAGCCTTAATACTTTCATATCTTATCTAAAAGTATGTTTAGAACAATTTTGGGACCATGTTAACATTTTTTATGACCACATCACACTACTGATGTTGTTCTCCTTAAAAGGGAACTGAAGGCTTCATTGAAGCCTGTGATGAGATGGTTTTAATGAAGTCAAGGTTTCATCCCCCACCTTTACATTTTTTTTCACAGTACTGTCAGCTTGCAACTTCTCTGTTACATACATGCTTTGACACTACTTAATATACCTTGTCATACTTCTGACACAAGTACTCATATGCTCTTTGAGGCAGGGACCATCTTTTGTTGGGACCTTTTCATACTACTATAGCATTACACAAAAACCCCTGCATAATTCAAAAAATAAACATGGAGCAGAATAACTCAGCTCTTCGTTGCTCTTGTCTTTTCAAGAGCATCAGAAGCAGAGGAATGGTCTTTGCTAAAATTCAGAAAGCATAAAGGAGAACTTAACAATTTCTACGTCCTGAGGCCTAAGCACCAACTAAACTTTCTTTAAACCATATAGAAGTACTGTTCAGAGGGGGTGAAATGTCAATTTTCAGAATAAGGAAAATTGTGAGAGACTACAGCTAAGTAAATACATGGAAAGAAAGACCAGATGCTAAAGGAATGGACATAAAAATGTGGGGGTACCTCAAAGGAAACCATAATCAACAAACACAAAGAGGAGCAATGCTGGAAAAACATTGCAGTTCCACAAAATCTTAACAAGCCAAGCCACAAGTCTATAGTTGCAGCAGCTGTTAATTTCACAGCCCTGGAATTCATGACATTTGAAGATATGTCAACAAAGCACAAAAGTCAAGTGTGTATCCTTTTTAATAATACTTTTTTTTTTTTTTTGAAAAAGCATTACTTTGCTCATTGTGAAATGGTACCTAGGGAGAAACGGCTTATTTATGTATTTAGACTTTGAGTCTAGCAGCCTCTCTGGCAGTAAACTGCACTTTGTAACTCCTACTGCATAGCTGTATTTTATTAATGAATTGAACCGCTGTAACATTTCAGAATTGATTACTTTAGCCAATTTAGCATGTGTCCGAAATGATTCCAAAAACTTTAATTGGAACAGGCTAGACACCAGCAGGGAATCTTTCCTACCTGCCCTGTGCTTATTCAGGACACTGGATCAGCAGGTCCTGTCATGACACAGAAGAACATATTCCTCTCCTGTATTTTCTCACCAGACAGGAACACTTAGGATCTTAATTAGCTCTTCACTTATTTTGATGAGGGAACTGTTCTGTTGCTTCTTCTGGCTTCCCGTGGATAGAAGACATTCAGCAGCAACCAAGATCAACATTAAGATCATCTTCTAGCCCCCCATTGGTTCACCCTTTCCATCCTAGTACAGAGCCTACCCTTGCACTGCAGTCTTTGAGCAGAAGAGGTCCACTAATAACAATCTCACAGTGACCTCTTCCTGGCTTATGGTCCTTCTGCACTCTATGTTTACCACCTATACTCCAGAAAAAAGTTTGGAAGATGGAGAAGACTTATTCATGAAAGAGCTTCCCAAGCCAACACAAATACCCTTTGGATAGCTGATGCAGGCTTCATGTTAAGATATATACTAAGAAGGATATTTTTGGTGGCTCTGACCTTTTGAGAGTGAGTGGTCAGGGTCAAATCTAAATGTTTCTGCAAAGATGCCCTGAGGTAGTTATCCCCTTCGGATCACGTTGTCAAAAATCTATGTCTTACAATACTGTGTCTGCTATTGCAGCTTTTTTGGATTAAACTCCATGTGTACAGTAATATTAAAGAATATACGGAGTCAGTCCGTATTATTCTCCCATTTCTATGCTAAGACGAAATGCAAATCATCAGCTTTCATGGGGTGAAGGAGAGGGTATTCACCTTAGAGTGATAACTGTAATTTCAAAAGCAGAGTCAGAAAGTCAGGAAAATAAATGCTATATTACAAACGGCCTCAAGCATGAGAAAGCCTGGTCTGCCTTTGAAAAAAAGCTGCATGCACAAGCTCTTTCATCAGCTGAAGGCTTAAAAAGGCCACGCTCTGTGGCTGAAAATTAATAACATATTGAAGCTCTTGAAAATGATGATATGAAGGAAACTAACTAACTCTGATACCCAAACCAAAATATTTTCAGGTAATGTTATCTCCTATTCTGCTTCAAAGACTGAACTTAAAACTGACTCAGAATGTATAGCAAGGGCATTTTTGTAAAACCTCTAGTTTCTGTGGATGGAAACACAATGGGAATTAAGATACATGCAGTCTCTCAGTCTGAGATACTTGCCACCAGAAATTGCTTTTTGAGAATGAGTTCGGTGTGTAGGGAGGTCTGACTGACAAAAGCTTTGTATGCCAGTGGCACTGTTATGAGAGTTACATTCCTCCTGTGCAGCGCTGTCCTCTGGGAAAGGACGCAGCTCCAGGGCAGGTCTCCCTTCGAGTCTCCCTGCAGCAGCTGAGGATGTTGCCACCAGCTCTGCGGAGGTGAGCAATTTTGCGCTAAATTGAAGAAGAGCCTCTGTCAAATCCCTCCTGTGGCCCCTGCTAGTGATAATTCCAGCAGGTGGGTGGTAATAAAGCAGGCCAGTGGCAGGATCATTTGCAAGCACTTTGGTCATCTGCAAAGTGAGTATGTGCTTTTGCGTCCATGGACAGATGTGGTATAGGTTTGCAGGACCTATTCAAACCTATGGTTGTGGTTCAGAGGGAGAGAGGGGAATTATAGCAGCTACTAGGTAGTCTGCTTAAGTGTATTTCAGATCTCTGTTTCTGGGCTCCTGAAATTTTGAGTCAATCATTCTGTTTTTGCTCAGGATAAACTTTACTAGTTTCTTTATAGAGCACGTATGGACCTGTCACTGGACTATTTAACTGACACATTTACAGTAATCATTAATCTGGCGTGTAGCCACTGGCATATAAAACACCAGGTCTGCAAAGTTAACTTTAATAACAATATATTAAAAATGTTCAGCATACTTCCCCACCTTTTTTCCAGAAAAGCAGTCTGTGGGGTATCACATTTACCCATAACTGGGCACAACAAATGAACAGCAGCCATCAAAAGCTGCTCTGTGACCTGCTGGGAGGAATGTTTCTTTCTTTATTGATGGGGCACCTATTTAGTTCTCTTTTTTCATGGGGTGGCGAATTGGACTGGCCAAGCTTCACACCCATATTAGTTTCAGTTTCATATATTCCACATGTGACTGATCATAACTAAAATACAATCATAGTCCTTGTTCCAAGGTTCCTGCTGACACAAAGCTTTTGCAGTTTTGTACAGGCTTAATGTAAAAGCATGAGTTTTGCTTTCCAGATGCATTACCTGAGTACTCTTTTGGCAGCTTCTGAGGTGCAATGCTGCATTTTTCCTGAGGTATTTAATGATTCTTAGGCTTGGAGAGGTCTTCTCCCATCATTGTTAGCATTGCCATAGAGACTCCTTGTGTTTCGATAGAATTGTCGCTACTCAGTATGCAAGCACAGAGGTGCTTGATGTTTCCATTTCTTGCTTATACGCTCAAGTGATCAAAAGCTATGTATGTAGCAAGAAGACTAGAAAGTAAAGTATCTGTAGTTGAATCATATACCAAATACAACTGAATTGTACTAATTTCAGGTAAAATGTTTTGGTTTTTGAACTCAGTAGTAGCAATTTGTGCTTAAGTTTCAATAACTTTAAAGTTTTTACAAGCACTTATTTTGGCAAGACTGTACATGCAGAAATTGCTAATAAAACTTCAGTGGCCCATATACAATGTAGTGGTGAAAAATACCATGGGAAAAATGTTCATACAGAAACCTGTTATCAGGCAAACTTTCTTCAAATAGAACTCTCCTCCAATGGCAGAGAAATGTCAAGTCTTTCTTTACAGGCATAATGAGCAAACTCAATGCAAAGTACAAACTTGTGCTTATTTCTGGATACTCAAAAGAAGTGTGTATATGACTGGAGAAAGAATAGGGGAAAAAGCAGAACTTGCTAGCCAAGTGTTTTTAGTCTTGAACCGTTGCTCAGAAAAAATATCAGTTATATCACTTTAGCAACTCTGCTTGGCAACCACTTAATTAATGCATGATTGAAGATCTACTAAAAGGACTAATCATTCAAATGCAGTAAATAGCTCTTTCTATATGAACTGTTCCTGTGTTTCTTACATGCTTTGATGAACAGTGGAACTGTTGACATTTAAAGTGTCCTCACTGCCATTTGAGTTCGCATAGGTAGAAATAAATAAAAAGCTTTTACCCTTTGACTTGTTATTTCAGGTTCTCTGCAATTTCAGACAGACAGTAGGTTACATTTCTGAGGTTTTCTTTATAAACATAACAGCTATACAGTGACTTGTTGAAAACCAGCACTCTCCCTCCCCAAAATAAAACAAAACGCAGCTGAGACTCTGGAGAACATTTAAGATGTCTGGACAGACAGTTAAACTTGCTCATATGCAAAAAGTATACAGTCAAAAGATTGTTTATTTCTGATAGTAGTTGGTTCTGACTCCTGGATGTTTTTACATTTTAAAGATAACTGTGAAATTGTGTTACAGAAAGATCTGGAGTACTGAACTCCCATCATATAACATTGAAATATGTAGGTAATATGTTGCATGAAAAATGTCTGACTAAGTAAAGGCTGAAAAATCCATTTTTCTATTAAGAGGGATGGGGACAAAGTGGGACAAGATGGTAAGATGCTTTCTTCTTTTTGAACTGGGAGAGGCACTACTGGGAGTTTGATAATTAACCCTTGACAAAGTTAGAATTTGCCAAGAAAAAAAGTTATCCAGCTAAAATATAAGTTTATGAAGAATATTATTCTTCTGGCAGTTTGTAATTTTAAATTCCATGTGAAACTGGATAAGTTTTGTAGATGCAAACATACTCTGTTGACCATTTCACAGAAGGTCAGTGAAGCTAAGAACAGATCTAGATTATGTTTGTGCCAACCTGATTACAAAGTCCTATTTAGCCTCAGATGAAGTGCAGCCAAGTGAAGTACCATAGCTACTGCTCAGATGAAACCCAATAGGCAAAACGTTAAAGCTATGAGCACAGACACCTTGGAAAGTGTATTTCCACCCTGTATTATCAAGTGGGAAATTGTTGAAGGCACGCCTAGTAATTGGAAAGATGTTGAAGAAAAATACATTTAGAAAAAAATATGAAGGTCATTCAGGGAAAGAAATATCTAAGAAGGTCCAGAGATATTTTCTGCTGACTTCAATGGGCAGTGACATTGAGAAAGCTGTTGAGCCTTGTCATATATGCTGAAAATAGAGGCAAAATTGAGCAAAAAGATCATAGCATCTTATAAAAAAATTGTTCTTGTGGAACAAGTGTGCACAGGTTTGTTGTGTTAGCTGGAAAAAGTGTATATAGTAGTCCTAAACTATTTTGTTTCTTTACGCTAAGGTATTCTAACCAGAAGACACTATAGTGGATTATACATATCAAATGATTTTTGCAAGTTATAGTATATTTTAGGTGATAAACACTGAAAATGGGACATAATTTCATGGCCATATTTGCAGTTAAGTATGAATAAAACACCTAACCCTAGAAAAAAAGTCAAAATAATAAAACATTAATATAACATCCATGAAATCATTACCTGATCTCTACCTCACATTTTTAAATTTCAAAATAGCAACACTGAGATGTGGCCTATCATCTATTGACAGCCAAGTTGTTTGAAAACTTAAACCCACTACTTTTTGTAGTGGTAGAAACTGGCATATCGCCTGGCAGGAGAATTGCAGAGGAATGAAGGGATGGACAAGACATAGCAGGAATCCGCACATACGCTGAGTTCTGGGAATTGGCACTGATTCAAAAGGGAGAACCTAGGTATACTTTAATGAGGAAGATGGTCATAAAAGGCAGTAGAGTACCAGATCTGGTGGCCATCTGAGTTTGTTCAGATATTTGTATTCCACGGATAAAGGGAAATATCTGAGACTGAAAAGTGGGACTGACAAGCCAGGGAGTAGATGTTTTGCCCAGGAAAGTTTCAGGCAGGTGACAGGTGAAGAGGATTGAAATGTCAGAACACCTGGCCTTGATAAATTCAGGACTACTTGTCAACTCAACAGCAGTGAAACAATGAATAACATAGAAAGCCCAGAGCCAGGCTACTAGCATTGCCCTAATGTAGCTATATTATTTCTGAAACTGAAATTAGTTAGTTTGTACAGGTATCTCTGCATGGCAGGGTCTTTGGCCAGAAAAGTGCCCTTTACCCAGAAATGTTTGTAACTCTGGTTTGAGGGGAAGAGGGGAAAAAAAGAGAAATAGTTCATTTAATAAATATGTTTTTAAAAGAATACAGTTGTTTTCCTTTGGCTCCTCCTTCTGCACATCAAGAGGTTTCTTTAAGACAGAGGGAAAAGAAAAGCACATGGGGACACAAAGCATGTGAATGCAGCAGGTCCCTCTTGCATTTCGTGCAGTGCTCAAAGTACAAAGAAAACACAAAGTAATGAAGAAACAGGGTCTGACCATCCAGCCTTTCATTCCAGAATTTGAAACAATAACCTCAGGCAAAAGATTAGCAAAGAAGGTCAGCTGGAGAGTTGTGGTGAACAGAAGGGCTGGTAGTTTTGGAGACATCGCGCTTTCACAAAAACAGCTGAACAAATTACTGTGTATGACTGACTGAGCACACGATTACAGAGACTAGGGCTGGGTGTCTGTACGCAGCTGAAGCTGTGCTTGCTTTTCTAAGCCAGCCAAATGCTCATTAGCTTGTTGACATTTGTGAGTGGGGCATTCAGCTGGCTTGATCACTGCTGGAGTGGAAAAGGGAAAGAAGCAGATGAGCAGGGAACGAAACCTGGGTCTTCTAAGATGGGATGTTGGTGGGAAGGGCTGAAGCGTAGCTCCCATCAAGGAAGGCTTTGAGTCAGTGCTATCCACTAATTCCTCTGCTCCATAAAGGTGACACATTTGCCAGCCAGGCTGGAATTTGCCTAATGTATCTTTCCTTCCAGATAATACTCAAATGAAAACGGAACGTGAAAGTTACTATTATTCTTTGCTTTTTTAAAAAACTGTGGCCAAGATGCTGAGTGCTGACAGATTAAAGAAGCAATTTTTCTGACACTGAAGAGAAAACCATTTGGCTAAGTATGCCTATTCTTAGAAATTGTTATCCTAATGATCACTTCCAAGTACTTTAAAACAATGTATTGTGTGCTAAATACTGACAGTGAGCTCAGTGGTGCCCAGATGAGGAGGAATACACAGACTGTGTCCTGAAGAATTCACAGTATAAAACATTATTGCTGCAAGATAGAAAGCAATAGGAAAGATGAAGATTTGCAAGCTTCACTCTACGATTTCAAGTTATTCTAATGCAGAGTAGGGCTGCAGTCTGCCAAAATCAATAAAAATCTTTCCACTCACTTCATTTGCCTGTGAATCAGGCCCAGGAATGGCTGAGCAACCAGAGATTTCTGGGGCCACTACTCACTTGGGTGGCTATGTGCCTGCTAACCTGGCTCCTGAGGTTAGCAAGGTGGCTGACAGGGACACGGCAGCTGCCCTGTGGCATGGGAGAAGGCAGGGAGCAGCAAGGGCAAAGCACCTTATGGGTACCAGCAGCTGCATGATGGTTTTGTGCTCTGTCTCCTTCCCTGGCATTGCAGGGTGCCAGCTTCTCTAACGTATTTGGAGCTCAGCAGCCTTAATTCCCCTCACCTCTCACAGCTCAAGCTCTGTGGGAGCACAGAGAAAAATCAGGCCAGTTCTGTCTCGTGCTGGTGAGGGTTTGGGAATTTCACTGTCTAGTGGAAGAATGTTGTTATGTCTAACATTTAATGCAGTGCTGGCACCACGAGACTGCAAGCAGATTTGTTTATTTGACAGGCTCTGCTAACTTGACTTTCTAAGGGTAAAAACCTACATTCCTATCTGGAAAGGCTTCCTTAGGAGCAGATTTACTGGTTGCATTGTTCAGGAATCACTCAGAGCCAACACACCAGATAAGGTCTGCATGGCCAGGGTTTAAGCTTCAGCTCAACACTGGTGAGTCACGGATCTAATAAAAACACCAGTTTTGGTTTGTTCTTGCAAAAGCCTCCAAAAGACAGTTTTCTGCACTGCGGGTGGTTCCTCTGTTTCATAATTACATTGATAATTACATTGTCCATTCATGGAATCAAAAATGCCAGCAGACCCTATCATTAGCTTTCACACTATCTTTATGTTGCATGCACAAAAATGTCATGTTTCTTCTACTTGTGCAGTGATACTGGTTAAACTATGTCTTAGGAGAAGTACTTACAGATATTATTGATGACTCAGATGGTTTATAAGAAAGACTGTTGTTTTAAGAGCAGCACGTGCTTGTTCAGTGGACATCCTTAGTGCCGTCAAACATTGCTAATGCTGACCAAAAAAGGTATTTTTCTCTTGAATTTGAGAAAGCATAAATATTTGAATCAAGGCAAAAACATAGCTGCAATTTCAAAAAGCTAGTGGAAAAAACAGCAAGCACCCTCGTATCTGAAATTTAAGCTTTATAAAACACCTTTAATACAATAAATATCCATCCTGTTTTTTGAAATGAACTACATGTGTTATGTCTGTACTAAGGCCAGCAAGGTTGGTGTGTGAGATATTTCATATAAATATTCATATAAAAACTTTCATATGAATGAGAGGAAAGTTTACCCCAGCAAGGACCACTCCTCCAAATCTCATCATGTAGAATATTAAATACCATCTAATCAGACACCAAGAAGGCAAAGCTGGAGCATAGAAGCTGGGAATAGCCACTAGGGCGAGGATACCAGAAATCAGGATGCAAAGACCCAGAAACTAAAGACCAATGCCAAGCAATGAGAAACAGAGTCCAAGGCAAGGAATCAAAGCAGTTAGCTCTAAAAACTCCAGAAAAGTCTTTTTGCGAGACACCCTCTTGCTGTCCAACTAGTGATTTTGGAGGTGAGAAAGGAAGATCTCACTGTCGCAGTCATCCTCCAGCTGCCCAGGAACTCTTTACAATATCCAAATTTTGAATGATAATCATAAGGTATGAATTATAAAAGTTAGTTTGTTCTTGATCCATATTTACAGGAAGTTTAATGAACTAGCAGTGAACCTAGTCTATATATGGAGTTTACAGAGGCATTCAAGCCCAATTTCCATTTAATAAAACTGCTTGCAATACCATGTATTTTTAGATTTGTGAGAACACTTTGCAGATACATAAGTACACGAAGATAAATACATACAGACAAAATCTTGTGTAAAACATAATGTGTTCTATACAGTAAATGTTTGACCAACACTATGGACACGTTCAAAATGTTGTTGTATTTATGCTTCCTATGCTTGAACGGAAACAACAGTATTAAAGAATTTAAGAATCAGTCTCAGTTGCATCTTCTCAAGTTTCCTAAAACATTTAAAACCATAACTGGAATCTCATGTTTTCTATGCTAAATTTAATTTGGAACTCAGGCTAATGGAAATATAGTTGATTTAAGCCAAAGATTGCAGGGATTTTTTGATCTGTAGACAATTTAAAGGAGTGGAAGTCTTAGATATTCAGTCTCTGAGGTAGCCCATAAGCTATTTGCTCTTATTATGAGATTGTCACACTTTTTCATTGAATACAAAAGATTTTATTTGTTTAAGAGTCTGAATCCCCTAAACCTTACAAAATGAAACCTGGTACAAGTGGCTTATAACAGAAAATCAGCAAACTAAAACAAACCTCATACCTTCTCAGATTTGACACTACTGAAGATTAGTCATTTAATGTGTTTCACATACACAATATACTAGACGGTGAGGTCCCAGATTCCTTAGTAAAAAGTATCAGTATGTCTTTGGGAACATGTAAGATCCTGGCTATAACAGGAGTTTTCCCTTCCCCTTTCCTTTCAAAAATAAAGCAACTTTGCTGATTATCGACTTTAAGTGATCCGAGTGTAAGCTGCTACTAATGTTTGCTTCTCCACAGCACACCATCTTTCAGCTTTTCCTCTAACTTTTATCAATTGACTATCAGATTTATTGCAAACTTGTATCTGTGTCATCTTTTGGTGGCAGTGCTTGTTAGGTGAGATGTGATGTAAGATAACCAGCTTGGCAAAAGCAGACACATCACAGGACAGATGAAGCACTGACTATAGTCATCAGATCATCTACATAGTGAATCTGAAAAAGAAAATGGTTGCATTTTTATAGGCTAATATTGGCTTATGAGTTTTAGCATTTTATTTAGATTTAAATTGGAGTTTTTCTTTCTTTAAGTCTGCTCCAAGACTTAAATTCAATACCAAAAAATCCTTCGACTTCAAGGGGTTCTGACTTACCTTTTATAATGAATATATGAGAATTTGCTCATTTTTCCAAAGTTATAAAAAAATACATCAAGATAAAAGAGATTATAACCTAATAAGATGTGATTTCAAAAACACTCATTTTTGATCTAGTTCAAGTCCCATTGAATTTAATCCTCCTTTTAATCCAGAGCAAAACTACAGCCAGTTTTGTATGGATGTCCATGCTGCAACTGTTGAGAAATTAAGCAAGACAACTGAATTATAGCACGCTGGAATCTGGACAGTTGTTTAGACTAACATTTTTGCTTATCAAGGGTACCATTCACTCCCTCTACCTCTTGGATTAACTCCTCAGGTTAGGCTTGACATAGAAATTACACTTCTATTGCCTTTAATGAGCTGTAGTTCAGCACTTGAAGTTCATGGTACAGAAGTCATAACGCTGACAAGCCAATAGTAAAATTGTTCTTTTTTTAAATGCCATTGGCCATCTTACAGCAAGTTTCCACTTAAAGGGAGTCGACCAACTCTGTTATCCATTCTCATTTCATTTGTGGTCAATGAAAGGTAGAACTCACACAAAATTAAATGCATGCTCACAGATGGGTTTAACGATAATAAGGCAGCAATTGTGAAATGTGTCTAAGACTTTAAAAATAAGATCCCAGATAAGGTGAAATTGTTCCCCAAAAAGCATGCATTCATGAAGCTTTTCAGGCAGACACCTTGAGTTTGTTCAGGTTCTGTGCCATGAATCAGAGGCATGAACGGATCCTGAGCTCAGGCTAGCAAGTAGTGCTAAGGGAGTTGGTGCATCTGCCTGCAGAAGCTAGTGTTGATACTGCTGCCTTGAGGTAATAAGTAAGGGCTAGTATTTGTATGGAGATATGATAATTCATTTCTTTTCCTCAGTGTTTATTGTAAAAATGTGCAAGTTCAGTCTGAAGACTTGGCACAATCCATGTTAACAATATAACAACTTCCACTATTGTTTTACAACAATAAACACTGATGATAGTAAAAAGCTGTTTTTCACTAAGAAAGTCCACATAGTATGACCCCATGCATTGCAATATTTCCTGAGAGCAGTTACACTTAGCATCTTAGCTATTAGCATAAAAATTGTCTCCAAAAAACAGATGCAGGTCCGATCAGTGAAAGTGAAAACTTTCCTATTTATTTAGAAGAGCTTTCCCCTTTTGTTCTTTTTTATTTAAAGATCAAATCCAGAAGCCACAGTTTCTCTCTCAGCTCATTAGCAATCTGATTTCTGACACGATAGTAAAAATCTGAGTTACGCCATTCACAGGTGGCAAAGCTGATTTCTTCTTGTGGGCCATGTCCTGGCTTAGGACAGTATACTTACTACCCTGGTTATGTAAGAGGAGACATTATCCTGTGTGTCCAACAGAGAAGGTAATAAGTGAGAGTAGAAAGGAGGGAAGATGTGAAAAAGCAAAACAGTGGTTAAACAATCACTATTTTACTAAATAGCTATTTCACTAATTTTCCTTCTTTCCAGAACTAGCAAACTGCCTTGCTTGCTTGCCTCATATAGATGTCTCTTTAGGGATGACCTACTTGTCCTCTTTGGTTCACAATGTGCTCTTTGGAATGAATGAATAAACACAGCTTTGCACATCTTTCCTTGTCCTCCTCCTAAAAGTGATTATGTCCAAAAGCTTGGCAGCAGAAGTCCAAAGATAAATCACCTTGTTTACCACAGCTCCCTAGCAGTGGTTGCCTGCTAATGACCAGCTAGATAGAACTATTCATAGGGAAAAAGATGTATTACTAGACATGCGGGAAATTTTTTTCTTCTTAAATAGTGCAGGCTGCATTTTACTGTAGAAATGCATTTGGTTTTCATGAAACAGGAGCAACACTGCAACCAGCTGGTGTCCCACTTTCTAATAAAAAATTGTATTTGTGATCAAAATCAGGATTAAATAGCCACACTTATTAGCCAGCTTTTGTAGCATAGCAGAGTTGCCACAAATGACATCAAACTCAGCATAACCAGGAAACTTGTGGCAAGAAAAAATAACTCCATTCTAAAATAACAGATATCACAACTTTGTCATTGAAATGTCAAAATATTTGAACTAAGAAAATGTAAATATTAACAGACGTAAACTAACCTGCCAAATCACAGTTTGTTAGTGTTCCAAGTATGAAGATGGTGAATTTCACCAAACAGCAGATGCTGTAATTGAGGACTTTTGTTTGGGTTTTTTTTTGGTATGTTTTAATATCACAATCATGTCGTATGTATAATCAGTGCAATCAGATTTTATTTCATTAAAGTACTAGAAAGACTTCGGTCAGCTCTAAGATCATGATGCAGAACTTACTTATATATACAGGAATTTATTCTTAAATAATTATTCTTGATTAATTATGTCCAACTATTTTCTTTTGTAGATGCTGCTATATGCACTGAGTTTGCCTAATTTTGAATTGGGTGGCCATTCCACCCATTTTGCACATCCTACCCCAGTCCAGATTAACTTTCTGGATAGGCAAGCCTATACTTTCTAATTTACGACACTTAAAAGTGCATTTGAAGTCTACAACAAAAAGTTTGAAGGGGTTGGTAATACCTTTAATTAGACCAAGAAATGGAACTGGAAGAAATAGATAAACTTTTGGGCACACATGTCCTTCTTCACATCCCAGATGCCTGAAAACTTGTCTGTATTTCCTTGCCCTACAAACCTTATATTACTTTTAGCCCTAAAATCACAGCTAGAAAAACACTGCTACATATAAAGTCAACTCTTTCTTCACTTAATAATGAAAAAATAAATCCATGCTTGGAGATGATGATATTCATTGTGGCATTTGTCCTTTTGTGCTTGTAAATTATGTTTCATTTCCTGTGTGGCAAGCTTATATTTTTTATAGGCTAAGAGAATGGGTTGTGCTTAAAAATATGGTTGCTATTATTGTTCAAAGTCTCTGATGTTCAGACTTTGAAACCTTTGAAACATATTATTTGACTATGGTCAGTTATCTTTTCCTTTTACTGTACCTTGCAAGAGCCGTGACAAAAGAATGAGTCTCAGAGCATAGGATATTAAACAGATTTAAATGCTTAACATTTTCCTTCAGGCATCTGGCTCATCCACTCATATTTAAATATAGTCAATAAATTCTTGAAATACTTTAAAGGTTTATATTTTGGGGGAAAGGCAAAATAAGAATTCCTTCCAAAACTAAACAACGTTGCCCATATCTGGACATTTTATCCCTTTTCCTGCTTCTTCTTGATTTTTCTGCTGCAGGAGGAAATCCATTCAGGAATGTCTTAGAATGGTTCCTAGCCCTTCAGTGTGACATCGGTCCACAAACAGGAATACTGCTATGGGCCTTATCTCTGTTTCTGTTGGCACTAAGAAATGCTCATCTGAGCCAGAATCAAGTTTTGTATAGCGCAATATTCACAAGTCTGTTGTATACACCAGTTTTGCTAAAAACTTTTTACTAAATAGACACAAGCAATGTTCCTGGGAAATAACTCATCCTTTTGGTGCTTGTTTAGACACTTTACCATTATTTTGCGATACTCTCTTTTCTATTATTATCTAGATGTTTGTCTTCAATGACACATAATTCTTATAAAAATTGTTAACATAGAAGTATAAAAGAATAGGTGTTGATTTATAGGGAGGACTAATGTGGCCTCAGGCTCCCATTAACACTGATCAGTGTAACATGTTGCATCACAGATGTTGTCACGGCCACATGGCTATGCAGTCGATTTGCCCCTGCGCAAATCCCGCGCAGAAGGCTAGGAGTAAGGTGGATAGTCTTTTGTCTCTTAATACTTGACTGACTCCAGCTCCTGGTACTAATGCTCAAATGTTGTTCCTATGTGAATCACACTTTATAAAGTAATCTGGATAAATGTCTACGTCCCATCCGAGCAGGAGATCAGACTTTATCGTGCTCTCCTCTGAGCACCCACTGTGAGACTCCAGTCAACATAGAAGGTAATGATTTTCTTGTCTCACATGGTAGGCAAAGTGACACAGACCACTCTGCTGGGAACCTATTCCTCCAGAAGCAAAAGTGAGTGTAATGTGAGCTGGGAATTAAAAAAATGAAAGGGAGATGCTTTGCAGATCATAGAGGTTTATACTCTCACTATGTCTTGGATCTGTATCAGTTGCCTAGACTTGGTTTCCAGTTAAAGCCATTAGAATTAGAATTCACTTCTCTCTTTTGCATTGGTTTTCTTGGAAAAAGGTATTTATTGTACTTTTATATTTGTAATTTAAAATGTCCTAGAAATAACATTCTTAAAACTCAGTGAATCTTCCTTTCCTGGAAAGAGGGAGCATGGAACAGGAGCCTTTTGGGAATGCTGATCTGCCAAGGGTATAATTGAATATATGTGGCATCATTTAATAGCTATTGCCCAGAAGATGACAATTTTTAGAAGCTATAAATCATGGTTGCAGTACCAAAAACTCCAGAACAGAAATAAATTTTCCATTTTGTTTTCTGCTTCTCTTCAGTTGCACTATTCCATCGATGGTGTTTCTTGAAAGCACTCTGAAAACAATGTAGATATTTTGCTTGTGAAGCTCAGAAGCATCATATTATATTCCAGCTCTAACCACAACATCATTTTGAGAGATAAGAAAAATCCAGCCTTTTGCCTTCCCACCCACTATCCACAGAGGATAGCCATAATAACTTTGTATCTTAAAATTAAAACTAGAGAGGGCTTAGTGCAGCTAACAAAGCCTGCCAAACACAAGGCACTCTGTTTAGTACTTCTAGTGTGAAAATTCAAATTTGTTTTAAAAGACCAAATAAAAAGGCTTCCTATACTTGTCCTGGGAGTCTATTCCCCAGCTTAGAAAGAGTGTTTTCCTCCAATTTTTAATCTGTACTTTCCAACTGGTGAGTAGATTTAAACCACTTAAAACTTAATGATTGATCCAAGCCAAACATCTAGGATCTTTCTGTAGTTGATGGTGTTCCACTTTAAAACAAGTATTGAAGATAGGGGAGAATTGCCTTCTACAAATGCTTTTTGATCTGCCTTGAATATAGTAGGAGTTCAGAGGAGAGGACGGAAACCAAACCAAACTTTGAGAGAGCTAAGAACAGTAGTTTTCTCCCATAGTTCCCAGTCACCTGTGGCTCTTCCATGCTGAATATTTTCTCTCTTGGAGGAACTTGGTGGCCGGTTTAGGAGTTTAGTTAATTAGTTGGAGTTAATTGTTTCCCTAGTTTTCTACAAATGTTACTTGGTAGTGTAACTGTGCTTTCTAACATACATTCACAGACTGGAAATGAGCAGAAATTACCATTCTGAGCTTTAAATCTGACTTCCTGCATAAAGCAGGCCATAGGACTTTCCTGAACCAGTTTCTATTTCAGGCAAACAGTTGTTATTTGCCAGTGACTGGGACTGCACCACTATCCTTAGTAAAGTGTTCCGGTTCATTATTCTCTTTTAAAATGTATATTTAGCCTCATTTTCTAGCCACAGTACACCATTGGTAGCAGATGTGCATATTTTTGTCTTTTTCATTTTTTATTCTTTGTTTCCTTACCCAAAAATGTAACCACCACATTTATCATGTTTGGATTATAGATTTTTGGCCCTGTAAATCTTATGGCTGCCACACGTGCTACTATTTTGAACTTTTTAAAATAGATTATATCTGTCTTTCCACTCCAGTGGACTAACTCCTCTGAGCTTCAATGGTGCAAGGAGGAGCACATCTTTGCAGAAACTGCAGCTCATGGAATTGCCATACCAGAGCAGACTGTTGCTGGACCAGAAGTCAGACTCATCTGGAATCTCTGTCCATGTGTGGTGAATGTCAGGTGTTCAGAAAAATCTACAAAACCACATTTCTATGGACTTAATAGGTTAACTTGCCCATAAGAGGTATTTCTTCCTAGGCTGCACTAGTTATTCATTAGCTTAGCTCCTGGCAATAAGCGTTATTATTTTTTCTTAAATGGTTATTTACTTTCTGTTCCTTCAATTTTTGGAATGTAATTTTAATTCATTTTTTAATGCTATGTAGTTCTTCACTTCATACCTCCTGGTATGGAGGAAAGTGAAGGTCAGGTGACTTATTTAGGCTTATAGTGCAGATCACTGGCAAGTGAAATTCAGGGACAAGATCCTGGTCCAGTCGCAATTAGACAAAGTTTTGCCATTGACTTCATTCCCATGGTCTTTCTGAGCAAGAACTTTTCACTGGTTCTTCCAATAGAAGAACCATTCTTCCTATTAGCAGAAATCTGAGAAGGCTGCACTTAAATTAATACCAAATTCCTGGGTGTCCATGAAGCTCTTGCTGGAAAATGGGAACAGGTTGCCACAGGGCTGTGGAATCTCCTCCACCTCTGGAGATACTCAAAACTCGACCAAGCACAGTCCTGAGCAACCGACTCTAACTCTGAAGTTGATCCTGCTTTGAGCAAGAGGTTGGACCAGATGACTTCCAGATATCCCTTCTAATGTCCTAAGATTCTACTTTTCCGTAGTGCTTTCTTAGAACCAAATCTCCTAAGTTTCTGCTTTCATTGTCTGCAGATACTGTAGTCCTACAGCACTGAATACCTAGACAAGAAGTACAGCATATGAAAGGATTGAAGTGTCTTTCATACATCACATGTGGGAGGTACAACATAGTATTATCCTTGAAGGTGTTACTCTCAGGAAAAAGCTACTGTAAACCCAACCTTTAGGTTTGATATTGTAGTATGATGGTAGGAAGACAGGCTTAAATTCATGAATGAGGGCAGAGCTATCATGTGCTACCTTTTGTTCTTCCTGGACTGAAAAAAAGATAGTCCTGTGAATCTGTGCGGTGATCTTTTCCCATGATTAACAGGATGTCAAAAATAGTGAAGAGGCTTCACTGACATTTTTAAAGCAGAAATACTTTCCCTATCTCCAATAATGGGAAAGTACAAAGAAATCAAAAGTTCATGGTAATATAAAAGAAATTTAGATTAAATGCCCCAAATTTAGAAGTAAGCTTGAGCAGGGCTGTGGTTCATTAGATGAACAGAGAGGCTTTATGGTCAGCCATTTCCATGGGTAGCTTCAAGAACTTGGGAGCCATGCAGAGCCCCAGAAGTGTGCTTCAGCTATGTTCTCACAGCTCCTGGAAGAAAGGGAGCTCTGGCGCTGCTCCAAAAATGCCCAGTTGTGCAGCAGTGAACTTTGAAAAGTGACTGTTAAGCAAAGAAGATCACTGTGTTGTGTTTTTTCCCAATTCAGAGTTTTTTACATTTTACATTTACATTTTTCAGCCTTGCAAAAACCTTTCTTGTCTTTCTTCTCTTTGGATCTTCACAGTGTTTTGCTGAGCCTGTTCAACTGCTCAGGTGGCCTCCATGTATTTTCATGAAGCCTGTTAAAGGAAGTGGAATATTCATTACCCAACAACTAGTATAAATAACTGACTGAATCTTGTAGCTAAAAGTAGATGTATATATTGAAATACATGGAAGAAAATAAACTGTGCCACTAAAACTGTCAATGGTGGACTCTAACTTTTCAGGCTGACATAAGGATATTCAGGATCCTGGGTTCTGGAAACCAAGTTTCAGAACATTGACTTAGGAGACGTTTTGTCATAATAGATTCATATTCGTTTCATGCCCAGGACTGAAATTTGAGGCAAGATTGCTGTCTCTCAGCCCATCATGGTATCTCTTGGAAAGACAGAAGAAAACTAACTCTACTATTGCCATAACGAGAAAAACCTGAAGGTGTACTCCTTGCTGTTAAGTCTTTTTGAGAAAGAAATTGCTTTTAAATTCCCCTTTACGCGATCTCTGATCCTAGGAGACAGCTAGAAATCATTTTCCAGTAGGAATAACTGAGAAGGAAAGGCATCCTTGAAAAAGGATTGTTTATTCAGCTTTATAGCAAATTTTTGTTTTTGTTTCCTTCCATCCCTAAGGAATGGCTGAGCAGTTTTTACCCCCAGGAACATAACTGATGATGGCTTACAGCAAATATTTTTCATCTCCAAAGATGCTGAAGGTCACTGCAGGACGAGGGGCCAAGCTACTAATCTGTTTTATGTGGGAGGGCTATTGTACCTTTGGAGGAGCCTTGTTGAAATCAGAAGGGATTTTTACAGATTTCTGCACTCCAATAGTTTGTGGCCTCAGTATAAAATACCAGGTAGTGAGTATATACCACTGGAGAATCTACAGCTTTGCAAACGTACATATAGAAATGAGTAAGATGTTTAAGTGTAAAATAAGGTGCTGGAAAGCAGCTTCCTCTGCATGGAAACTAATGACCATTGAGATCAAGACAGAAAAGGAAAATCACTAATACTCCTCATGCAAGCATAATGCAAGCATTAATTTTTGCAATCAGTTCCTAAATTATCAGTATAATCTACCTCTATGACTCTTTTATGGCTGTATATAGCAAAATAGGGTTCTTAGATTTTTTAGAAGGTTCTTTTTTGGCTTCTGGTTTTCAGGTTCTTAGGTTCTTAGCTTGTGTGCATGCAACAAGCTACGTGGGATACAGTTTGCTCTGGGGAAAATTCCTACTCACTGTGTTGGCCTGACAGTCATTTCTGCTACATTAGCTGCTTTCTAAAAGTTCACCTACATTGTTTTAAAGTACGAGCTCAAGTCTATGCTTCAGCCAGTTGTTTTCAGGCAGCAGCTTTGGCCAAGCTTCATGCACTGGAACTCACTGTTAATAGAGGCCCTTGTACATCCAAATCTGCAGGTGGCCATGCCTGTTTCCCCAAGTCCTCTGTCAAGCATCCTATGATGTTGTGAGTCAACGTCTGGCAGATAACTTGCTTGGGCTCCTTCCTAGCAGGGTCTGAAATGTCATGAAGTGTGGATGGGTGGGCAGATGGATGACCGATGTTGTCTTGCTGGCAAACTGGATATATAAAGCATGGTTTGGCTTATTTTTGGAAGTCTGCTCTGTAAGACAGTGTCAACAGAGCCTTTTAGCCTTTTCTGGCATCTCTTCATTCATTCGCTGCCTCACTGTCAATTCTCAACACACATTTCTGTCTACTGTCCTCATTTCTGACCCCTCAGGTTGTTACTGTTATGAATGAATGTTACAGTTCTCGTCATGCATTGGGTTAAGTTCTACAGTCAGTTGCAATTGCAATGGGTTGTAATCCACTGTGCTGAAAGTATTATAGCATTAAAAAATGAATCTGATTCCAGATGTTTCAAAACCTTCCATTTGTAGCAAGACACAACTGGTCACATGTGAAATGCAAGGGAGTGCAAGGGAGCTGAGGTCATGAAAAGAGTTTACTAGTGAAATTTAGTGTGTTATGACAACTAGTTGTAGAACAGAAGCAGGTCCATGGAGCTCCTTCATATCCTTTATATTATATAACTATAACCTATCATATATATATATATATATCTATATATCTCCTATGTATATCCTATATATCCTATCTATATCCTACATATTCTTTATATAAATATATATATAATTGCCAGCCTTTAAATTAACCCCAATATTTCTGTAGGTATGAAATAGATTGCTATTTTGGTTTCTTCCATTTTATTTGAAAGCGTGTTGTTTAATGATATGGCTTTGCTCTTAATGAGTGCAGTCATCTTAAACTCATGCCAGAAGAAACATTGTACAACAGTGCTCTATCATGTGTTACATTCATTATCTGACTATAAGGCTGCACTCCTCCATACAATTACACTGAGGTTGAGCATAAAAATGTGTAAATGTGTGTACTTGTAATAGGAATGTGCTTTGAGGGTTAGATCTCTTTAAACAAAGACAGGAATTATGTCATTCATTTTGCCAAATCTTGATCTTTTCTTGAAACAGATCAGCATCTAGCAGAGCATATCCATGGCAGCTATCATAATAAGCTCTATCTAAAAGAGTAAGGCAGTCTTCAGGGTCCATTCTGAATTTGAATAACAGGATAAGCAGCTGGAGACAACAATGGGCAACAATGCTTAACTATAAGACAAACAAATTAAAAATATACAGAAAACGAAGTCATAATATTACAAATCAACTGCAAATGTTCAGTGCATTTCTTTTAAAAATAGAAAATAAATTAGAAAAGCACATTTTTGGCTTGTTTTGCTACCCTGAACATTTGTAGTTGATTTCTATGTACTGAGGTTGTTCTTTATTTAATCAAATAGGATCTGTGTTTTCCTAGGGGTGTCCAATGCCCTGGCAAGGGCAGAAGGGTTTGTGGGGCAGGAATACTAAAAAACTGAGAGTTGGGGTCTGTGTACACAGATGTATGTTGAAAAATGAGGTGACTGGAAACAGTCCATGCAACGGGATGCATGGCACATTGTTCAGATGAAACAAAGATATTTCTCTAAGCCCAGCACCAGGCAAATAAGCCTTTGAGGTCTAAGTGCAAAGAAGTCAGCAATAATGAAGTCAATGAGAAGTTATTGAGTCAAAGGGATAGTTCCCTCTCCAGCTGAACTTGGTAGCTGTGTGCAAGCTGAAGGAAAGATTTCTTTCCTATTTGCAGTTGCTCTGAGTATTCAATTACCAGCCTGCATGTCTGCAAAGGGGTTTGATTAAGTCTTTCAGTTATCTCCTAGAAAAGTAACTGTGTTCACAGCTGACACTGAATATGGTCTATTGGGCCAAATTCTGTCCTGATTAACATCTAAGGTGTTAATAAGGTTTCTTATGATGTATATTTAATGAAAGAATCCAATCTACTTCCCATAGGCTACATTTATACTAGGAAGTTGAACAGAACCAAGGAAGATTTCTGTTTACTGAAGTGAGCTCTTCTGCACTGATACTTTGTTAGAACAATTTCCGGCACAGTGTTGGCCTGGGCTTACTAGTGCTGTCTGAAAGCATTTTCAGGCACAAAGCAGGGGGAGTTAGCAATGGGCTAGGGGTGACTCCAAAGAGAAAGCTTGGATATGGCCATCTTGTTTCGGGGGTAGGAGGGTTAGTTAGTATTGATAGAGGCTCTTCTGTGCTGGATGGCCTTTGGTAGCAGAGAACGGTCCAAGGCACATTTAGTTCTCTAGTGCCAACGTAGCCATGGAGTCTAACAAAAAAAAAAGTCCTTCACATTGATGACAAATCAGTTGTCAGTCTGGGAAGAAGCTAAACCACTATCAGCAAACTGGTGGTGGAATTCATCCTGATATAAAAAAATAGGGTTCTCTTGCATGTATTTAATCATCCTTCACAATTCAGTAACTATTCCCACTGGTACATTTACAGTGGAACTGGGAGGCTGTAGCCTTATTCTTTCCCTCCACTTTAATACACTGCTTCAGACTCTTTTTTCTATGGCAGGATAACAGCCTTTTGACTGTGCAGACCACCTATCCTTTCTGTTTCTCTAATCCTGGTTTACCTCTTGTAATCTCGTGAATTAATTAACAAAGTATCTCCTTGTAAAACAGGCAGTACTGAGTCTTATTTAACATACTTGCAAGGAAGTTGCAAGAAATTAATGACCGGGCTGGGAATTCAGGAATCCAATTAGCCCTACTGCCTGAATGCTGGTTGGCACAGTGATAGAAGATGGGGAGAGAATAAAGGTATCTCACGCCGGTTCTGTATGCAGAATATAGTCCCCATATTCTGGATCCTAAATGTTACCAGCTCCACGTTCCCAGAGATAACATTTTCAACAGCATTTGTCTGCTCTGTAAAAGATGAAGATGCACATAGAAAGTGTCCATCAGACTAGTGAATCTTAGTGAGACGGGCGAACACATTTCTTTTTCAGGCTACTTGCAAATTCTTGCAGCCTGCAGTATGCACTGGCTACAGTTGTGCCAAATTTTGTAACTTTTCCCTAAGTACATATGTCTAGAAACATTAATTGGTTTATGTTTAAAAGAAAGGTGAAATTCTCCCCTGATCATCAGATTCCTTTTGCTGGAGTGGCAGTACAACATGGCACGGGGCCCCCCAACTTCTCTCCCTATACAGCCTCCTCTGCCAAAAGATAACAAAGGCACTTAAATCTATCAAACCTGATCTGCAGAGCGCCTCTTTAGGGAGGTGACTCATGGGGTCTTCAGGACTCAGCAGACAGCAAGTGAAGATCAGGCAGGGCTCCCATTCCTGTCGTCTGGAGGAGAGGGGACAGCAACAGCAGTAGCTGGCAATGCATCGCTCCTGCCTGTGCTGGAAGAAAGGCATGTCTGTGAAGTGGAAAGGAGGACTGGAGGGATCTCTCTTCAGTCTGAAACCAATGAGGAAAGAAAAAAATTACAAGTTGAAAGCATGTGCCCAACCTGCCAAGCTGGCCCTCGGGAGGATAACGGTTATGTGGTACCTCACAGAACCCAGCAACAGCCAACATTTGGGTTTCTGAGCATCCCTAGTGATACAGACCAATCAAGGAATTAAGTCCTGCTCCAACTTCATTCTTCACACACAGTAACAACAAAAGGTTGTCATTTTAGGTTTGAGCCTGGCTTGTGTGACTTAGATTAGAACTGCCCGGTGTGTTGCGAAATTGTTGAAGTGTGCTTAAAGACATTTCGGCATGTCAAGCTGTTAAATGAAAAATGTGTTTTACTGCCCTGCTATAGGGGAGCCTTAAAGAAGAGCAGTCAGTCTCAATTAATGTGAAAAGAATCTGGCTGTGTGTATATTGAAAAGGGTTCACTTTCTGCCATCAAAGTGCTCCCCAGCTGGATATTGTTAATAAATAATCGTCTGGTTTCACTTACTGCCTTAAGTTCAAAATATTCACGTTTTATGGGTAGTCAAACAAAGTAGAAAGCAGGAAGAGCTGAGTTACCATTCCTGGACATTGTAAGTCATTTTATAAAACCTGGTGATACAGAAGATAATTGTTATGGTCAGATGTGAAAGGTTAAGATTCTCTAGCTGCTGCCTACACTTAAGAGGCCTCTTCTTAAAGGTATACAAAATGTTCGTCAAAGTTCCTGGCTTTAGGAATTGACACTTGCCTTTGTCAAAACTTGTTTATCTTTGTCAAACATTGTTTGGTGTATCTCTTGATGTAATATAATGATCTGTTTATTAATCCTTTCATTTAGAAAACAATCACACTCATGCAAAAACCCTATTATGTTTTACTGCAATGTATTTCATTCAAATGGAGACTATGTATCATAGCACACGAAATCTGTTTGTTTCCTTTAACCATACTCAAATTTAACCAGGAAAATGGAAGTAATGCAATTAGCACTGGTCCACTTCATTACATTTTACACACACATGCATACATTATATTTATTTTCTAGAGCCTGTGTGCTGTGAAAATCAGTTTTCATCAAGGCTAGGCTATCCAAACATGCCTAACGGACTTGGATGCTAAAATCCCATTTGCTTTTCTCCATTTGCTTCTGCTTACTGCAGAAGTTTTACAGTGGAGAAAAGTCTGGGAAGTGTTTAACAGAGGGCTCACCTCAGAAATGTTATGCTCTTTTTTGTCCACTCTTAGATTCCAGGACTTCTGGAAATGGAATGAATTTGCACTTCGTTGACGTTTCCAAGGTTTTATTCTGAAAGTCTTGAGCAATGTCATTATTCCTCCCCTTTTAGTACTCCAGGACTTTCTTTTTGGGGAGCTGGCTTTCCGACTGGCTATTTACAAGGAATCATAAGAATCTCTCTGACTCCCTGTTTGCACCTCAGTATCTAAGAGAGGAATTAAAAGTAAAAGCTTGTATTATCAGCTGAGATTAGAACTCTGCATGGTTTCCATTTCAGCTCAAAGTTCATTTAAATCAGGCCCAGCCTTGGGCATTTGAGTTATAAACACTTCTTCATTTGTGACCTCACTGATCTTTTGAATAGAAGAAAAGGTTACATGAAAGACAGGCCTCAGCTTAGGTAAATGGTCAAGCAAAATGCCTGCCTTTAAGAGGGTAAGTTTTTCATTGGCCTTACTTATGTAGTCAAAGCTGTCTTTTGTGCCAACATCTCAGAAAAGTATCTGCAATCACCTGTGCAATTTTAGGCTAGTTAGCTTGCTTGCCATGCTATGTAAACTGGAGTAGGAGTAGGTTATTCTACAAACTCATCTGGATCACAAGGCCTAACCTGAACAACACATTTGAACGCAGCCAAATGCAGGAACCTGCATGTTGAAGCAAAGAGGAAGCCTTACAAATGGTGTGCTGAGTGGAACTGACGACAGTGAAAAGTGTGTAGAGAAATGGTAGATAATGAACTGAAGCCTGGATTTTTAGAAATAAAATGTATGTCTTCTGATCACTTATCACTATATATGGACAGAGCAGATTCTCCCTGACCCGTAATGCCAAATTAAAGAGATGGGACTAGAGTTGAAAGAGAACTCCACTGTGCCAGGTGGACATGCCCTAAGAATGAGATTCACTATAGGTAGCAAACCGCTTAAGCTAGTTAATCGGGATCTTCTCTTTGCTGTATTTAGGCAACTATCTGTAGTCCTGAGTAAAGCACCTGCTTGAAATGAGACAGTGCAGTCATCCCTTTGGCGATGGAGACTTTACTCAGATGAAGAGAGGAGGCTTGATGTTGCTACCACCTTAGATATAATATGCCAGTGGTGAGGGCACTTGGCCAGGACACCAGACCTTTAGGTTTAAAACTTTTCATGAGAGTATAGTAATCTTGGAATAGCAGGCCATTCTGGTCATGGCACTGTACACCTCATTTGTAGGAATTTTGCAACTCAGTATAAAGGATTACATCAGTCCCTAGGAAGGAGACTTCGTGCATTACATAGTAACATCGATAAGCACATTCCACAGAGAAAGGCATCCTCCTCGCCTAGGACCTAGGCCTTCATGTGAAGCTTCTTCATGAATCCCAGCCTGTGGAGGGCAACCAGGGGCACCCCAGCCTCTGAGGAGACAGCAGCAGCAGGTGCTCTGCGGCACAGCCCTGGAGCTTCTCAGACATTAGCTGGGGAAGAGGGGCTGTGTATCCCTTGCACAGACTTAGTCACCTCATATTTGTCTAAGCTAAACTTTAGACTCCAAGGTCCTATTTTTGATCAGGCCTACATTATACAGCTATCAAATTTAAAGAGATAGCTTGCCTCATTTTAAAATCATAGAGACTCCAATAAATATCTGTTTTGAGAGAACTGAAAGTTTCCTTGGAAATATATGCTTGTATAGCTGGGCTTTTACTGTATGTATAAAATACGCATGCACTGAACTTGGTCTACAATGGTTTATATTCAGTTAATAGAAAAATGTTACTGTTTGGTGAGATTACTCTACTTGATAACCAGCAAGGTGTTTTTAAAGTAATAACAAGCAATTAATTTATTATTCTGGAAGAAAAGTTTTGAGTGCTCAGGACAGTAAAATTCCTACCTTGCAGAAAAGAATGTAATTCTGCCTTAGTCAGGAAGCAGGACCTAAATTCATAGTTGATTTCAACAATAAGCTTTCAGATTTTGCAAATGAGATTTGGTTTTACTAAATATTTATCTCAGAAATATGTAGCTCAAGAATAATTAAAAAAAGAAACAGGTCTTGTAGCATTGCTTTTCTGGACTAAAGAAGAAAGCTTATCTGCTTTACTATAAGGTTTTCTTTTCCAAAATTTTCCTACCATAAACATTTGGTGTGTGAAATGAGCTCTGGTATCATTTGTGTTCTTTCTGATTCATTTCAACCATTATAGAATTTTCTTTTTTAATACTAGAAATGTGTAGGACTGTGAGCAAAAGATAGGGTCATTTCCTTGTGGTTTAGCATATGAAATGAGCTGGTGGTCTCAGCTCAGTCCCTTGTCAGAAAAGGGTTGTCACTGAAGGCAATTAAAAACTGGCATCTTTCACAAAGACTGTATTCAGTTTTGGAAGTTAACAAAAGAAAGCCAAAATTCTAGTCATTTTAATCATTCCCTACATCAGTTTCAGTTTGTCATATTCATATGCGGTAGAAGGTTTGATTACTTTGAAAAAAGTCATTGCTGACTATTGTAATTTTTAATATTATTTCTCTCCAGCTTATCCAGAGCCCTTTTATTATTGAAAGTATTACTAATAAAGAATGAGAAACAGGAGCACATGATGTATGTGCCTGAATTGCACATTTTGAAAGGAGAACTATCACATCCATTTTTACAAATCAGGCTAAAGAAGAAGTATAACACATTTATAAAACAACTGCCAAGCATATAACTGATTCATAGAAGTGGTGCACAATTATCACATGTAAAAATGGGAAAAATCTGTAGGATAAGTAGTGTATTGTGAATAACTCTCCTACAATAACATTCAGTAAAATATATGGACATTTCATGTTGAAAACTCATACTTTTTTGCTGTATTCTAGAGCTGACATTTTTTTTTTCTGAAAGGTAAGTTTGTAAATTACCTTCAATAAAGATAATTTCACTGAAGTATTAAAGTTTGAATCGTATTTTACATTCAGACTACATTATCTTTTAGCTGATGAACTCAGGGCAGCCTCTACTAGGAGTGTGCTATTCTGCCATAATGTAGTTCTTGCCTTAACCAAAAGAATATCCCTGCATCACTCTTCTTCATTCTCATGGTTGTATAACATCTCTGTGGCTGCTGTCTCTGTAAAGTAATATTATGAAATAATTTACATATTTTGTGCTTTTGTATTTCCTGCTTTTCATGAAACTGAATAGGAAAGAGAGCCACTAGCATAAACCTGCTGTAACTAAAGGAAAAGAGATTTGGATTAGGTTATGGATGAATGATCAACTCTTTACAGACTACAGCAAGTATTCCATGTTTTACCAGCTCTCACATCACAATTTAAAGAGCTTATGGTTTAAGGATTTCTTCTGTTTCACAGGACTTCTCAGAATTAATCTGGGTTAAAAATGAAGAAATTCATGGTTTTAGAGGATCTTCAATCTGCTTTATAAGGAACAGATTTTTGTTTTATTCAGGAACATATGAATCTTCAGCTATCCTCAGCAGAGTTCTATAAATATAGCATTTTTTTATAACCTAGCTATGGTGCTAATTAATGTTAATCTGCTTATCTTAAATATCATTAAGAAGTGATAAACACAACAGAAACAGAGACTGGTAGAACTGAGGCCATTTGAATCAATGATTAAAAGAGTCGTGATATATGGTCACACAGGGATTCTGTTACAGGATAAGAAAGAAAACACAGACATGATTCACAGGCTAAATCCACTTGAGCTGTAAGACCAGTTTTCCTCCTCACAATAATATATTGAATTTATATCAATGATGATTCCAAATGTAGCTATGCTGGCCACAGATAATTTAGTTTAGTCAAGTAAAATTGATCAGCTTCATTTTCATCTTCCCAGGGCAGGTATATAGCTACTTACACTTGTAGAAATGTTCTTAACATCTACACTTATTAAAGCAATATATACAACATCACCTCAGATCAAAATGTTTCTCCAGTCAGATTTATTTTATGGAAATGAATGGAATTATACTGTTGCCAAATGCATCTTAACTCAAACCAGTACCTGTTCCTCTCAATCAGCCAGTAATCCTCAATATATTTTAAACAAGGAGACTTGCCTTTGAGAAGGGCACACTGAGAAGAGTGATAAATTCTTCAGCACACCATATGATATTGTTCATTTGTATCTTGATCTTTTCCTTCATAGGCTTCTAAGTCAGTTATGAGCCAAGTGGGCTACACTAATCAGCTCAGTTTGAAAGGTCACAGGTATTAAATTTAGACAGAATAAATCCTATCTCTTTTTAGTTTATATTGACTAACCGATGAGTGTACCTATTCATTTTTTGATGGAAGCAAGGTACAGTACATCTTTATTTTTTAAGAAATTTGCTCAGCCAGTTTCTTCTCAAAGCATCCATGCCATTTTGTTTGTGTAGAAGAGTCATGATGCATTTCTAGGGCTACTTCCTTGTATCTAAGTGAAAAAGTGAAGCAATTCATAGTTAGATTTGTGCTCTAGGAAGAAGCAAAATAGTCTCCCCAGGGCACAGAGGGAAGCAAGGTTTTCCTGTGCCAAGGAAGGCAGAATAGCCACAACCATCTTCTGGCTTTGTCTATTCTCTGGCATAGACAGATTTGCTACTGCTTCATAGGAGGTGGCTTCAGGTCCTAATGTGAAGGCTGCTGCTAAAACAGTGGTGGTATCCTCTTCCCTTGGCAGAAACGGCAGCTAGGGAGGCCATCTATCCCACAAACCTGGTAAAAACCACAGCTCAAACCTGCATTTTCAGTCCTGCTCAAAGACTCTTCTACAATGCACTGTCCTTGTTCTGGGACTTCTTACCACCCAGAGGGGGTGAAGAGCCCAGATGGGTGAGCCCCTAAGCCTTCAGCTGGAAAACCTTTTCTGGAGCAGTGGTCACAGATGTGTTCATGGGCCCTCCTGACTCATGCCATTTCTGTTTTCAGGGGGAGACCTGGGGTGCGTGTGTACCCAGAGTGCCCTAGGCTGTGTCTCTTCTTCCGGCTCAATGGCAGCAACAATCCTGACTCTTTAGGACTGTATTTCCAGTCTTAGGGCAACAGCAGGCAGCCTTCAGCCCTCACTTGTGGAAGGAAAATATATAATTTAAGAAGTGTTGAGTCAGAGGCTCTGACTGGCTGTAATATTTCCCCATAAGAGCTTCTATTTAGAGATAAGACAGTCCAGGGTCAGATCCCCTAAGCATCAGGTATTATTTCCTTCACCCATTACTATCTAAATGAAAATGTTCACTTTATTAATCATGTTTTATTTTCTATATTCTGTCAACAGCACAGGACAGGCATCTCAAAGCTACTTTTCCCAGGTTTCTTGCCTTAATTATGCGCAGAAGTCATGGTGAAAATGTACGGCATTTCTATGACTTTTTCAAAGCCTTACCACATATCATTAAGTCAAGCTATAACATACGCCAAATACTGTATGACTAAATGAGCATCTGCCTGAGAACATAAAGTTGCAAGGATGTTGCAGAAGCAGGTAAGCAGAAAACATTTAACAGTGTATAAGCTGAAAAGCATTATAATGGCTGGCTCTTCTGAACTTGAACACATGATCTCACATTGGCTTATATCTGACTGGTAAGTATGTAAGTTTGCAGTATGCTTTTGAGACATTTTGAACTATAAGGAATGGTTTAAAGAGGAAGAAAACATGTAGAACTGATAGAGATTCATCTCAGTCAGGGGCTGTGAAAATCTAATGACCTATTTCTGCAACTTCAGTCTTTCAGGCATAGGAGATGTACCAATGCATCACAATCAAAGTCTCCGTTGTGCACAACACCACTGCAAATTCTTTGTCCCTGTGTTATTCAATGGAATATGGTCTTAAACCCCTTTGGCATGTGATGCCACTGGGCCCAGCGCAGCATCTTCATTGCCCTTGCATCCTGCAGGCCTCACTGATGAGGCCTAGGGTCTGCTCTCGATCATAACAACATAGAAGTTTAAAAAAGGGACTATGAAATAAAATTATATTCTATTTAGAGGTAGAGTTTGGACTGATTTCTGAAGCGCAGGCATAGTTTGCTATTTTCTCTAAGCCAATGAAGTTTTTTGTGTCTGTGGTGGAGATAATATTTTAACAGTTTTCTGTCTTGGCTTGAGTCTAGACTTAGTGCAGAAAGCAGAACAACTTCTTGAGAAACTGGTTCTGCTTGTGGCGCTGAAGTGTTCCTCTCCTTCCCCCAAAACAGCTTTTATGTGAAGACTGGGATTTTCAAAACCATGCAGAGCTGGTCTGACTGGGAGTGCTGGAATCCACTTCTGTGGTTAGCCTGCAACACATACAGGCTTTGGAAACTGTGTATAACAGCACAGATTTCCACATGAATCAAAACCAAATGCAGTGTCCTGAGAAACATTTCAAAGGTTGGAGAGATCTTATATGCCAGGTAAAATATAATGCAGCTCCTCTCTTCTCATCAAGAGCACAAAAGATCTGGCAGGCTCTTTCATGCATTGTAGATGAAATCATGACTCCATTAATGTTAATGGGAGTCTTGCCACTGGCTGAGATGTAGCCAGGATTTTACCCTCTGTGTGCATATGTAATCCAGAACTGGAGATGCACTGAATAGTATCTCCATTTTACTACCCAGAATTTCACTTAATGCCTTTGTCCTTCTCCTTTCTCAGCACATCTTTCCAATTTGCATTTTTCTGCAGCTATTAAAATTTCCTAACATCACACCATTTATATATGTATTTATATTAATTTGTAGTCCATTCTGTCATTTACTGAAAAGGAATTTGTAAGTAAATGCAAAACTTGTAAACAGGATGGACTGTTGAAGGATATTTTCAGTTTTGATTGTGGATCATCTGAAAGTCATCCAATCTGAGAAGACCACCCAACACAACTGAAAACAAACATCTAGAAAGAATTCCTCAAACTCCTACTGCAGGGGGAAGCAGATAGAAGAACTGGATTGAAATGCAGGGATCAGGTGGTGCCCCTGCCTGGGTCAAACAATGGCAGTTAAAAAGAGAAACAAAAAAATGTAGAAAGCCTTTTCTTCCTCCAGCAAGGTCTGCCCTACTGAGATGCAAATATGCAATCAGAAGCATTAAAATGAGCAATTGTTTTTTTGCCTCTCATTCATTTGTTACAAATTATTATGTCATTATAGGAATCTCTGATATTTCAGGGACGAAGGTCACCTATAAGAAATAATCATTTGGGTGAATGCAGGTGAGCTGAGACACACTGAACTTTTCAGGGATCAAGGTCGCTTACAGACTGCAACCCCGGGGGAATAAAATCTGATCTTACTTTCTGGAACATTTTGGTCATTTTTCAAGAACAAATATTTGCATCACAAATATATACATGAATATATGACACTCATCACCTGGCCAGGTATAAATGGATAAATGCAAAGACCTATTCATACTCTTGTCAGAGGCAATATTTGAAGCACATTATGCAGTTTCTGAGATTGCTTCTATTGCTGTGCACATCTAATATCTACTCCTTTGGAAAACTAGGAGATGAAAGGAAACAAGGACTGCTTATTTGTTATTGTTTATTTAGCCAGACCCAAGGGATGTTCAATGCCTTTCTTTTGCTCTAATTTCATAGTCATAAGGACAAAAAAAAATCAAAGAAAAATACAGTCTTATGCATCTATTGTAGGATTCTTTCTTGAACTGCAAGATACAAGAAACAAGTTAGGTCAACTCTATCTCAAAAGACCATGAATAAATTGTTACAGGTAATAGACCATGTAATACTAATATCAGTCTTCTAAACCATCAAGGCTCCTTTACTTATGGTTTTAATAATGTGAGATCAAAGACTTCCAGGGGAAAATATTGTGAGTTAATATAATCTGTTGTTCTGAAGGAATCTGCATAAATTAATTACATGCAGGAATGGTTTAGAAATGTTTGGTAATAATTTCAGTGCTTTATCCAAAGGTAAAATAATATTTTAAAGATATTCAAAATAGTTTTTATAAAGTAATAAAATGTATCTCCGTGTTCTTTATACACATATTTATTAGAATAATCTTATTTGAAAATGAATTTTCAGAGGGGAGAAAAACCCATGAAAGGTTAAAACTAGGAAATATTGAAGTGTATTGGCTGAATATCCAGAGTGAAGAGAATCTTTCTTAGAGGCAGTGTAAGTTGCCTCATTTTCTTCCTATCCACCTCATTTACTGCCATGACCTAAAAGAAATGGGGTCCCTCAACCACTTCCTTTTGAATAGCTTGTTGCCTTTATTTCACCTTGGGACTTGAAGCATTAACTACCATACAAGGTACCCCGTAGAAAACTACGGTTAGCATATGGATCAAGCCACATACCTCTGCAATGCATCGATCAACAGCTTTTTTGCTTCAGAAAAGAAAGAAAGAAAGAAAAAAAAATAGAAAATCTTTTGAGCATTTGAGAATGGTCTGTTCTAAGTACTGTGGAAATTTAACGAGGGAAATTGTGATGACTTGGGCTGTTGCAATTGTATTGGATTACATCGGTTAACTTCCCTTCTACCCAAAGAACTCCACATTGGCAGTAAATTTTTGCTTGCAGGGATTCCCACACTTCTGTTCTTCAGCTCCGCCAGCAGTAGCCAGACAAGAAACAATGGAGGCGGCTACTGGTGTCAGGGTGCAGGTAGTAGCCTCTGCCTGGGAGCTCGAGAAGCTGTGTGGTTAAACCTGCCTCCCCTCCTGCCCCTCCTGCACCCACCAAGCCTTCCTCACCTGCGTCCCCACTGCCCTGCTCTGGGCTTCACTCTCTCTGCCGTGACCCTTCTCCTGTTCAGCTGGTCTCAGGATCGCGCTCTGCATTGCCTGCTCTCCTATTTAATACTTCAGCTTTGGCATGCCAGCCCTTTCTAGCTACTCTGTTACCATGCAAAGCTAATGCTCTATGTGTTAGTCCTGACTTGCCACAGAGTGTGAAGAAAGAGTGCTTTAAGTGTCCAGTTTACTAATGAGCAGGCTAAGAATTTACTCTATCTACTAAAGATTTACAAGATGTGTAGGAAGACACTGATGACTGCTCTGGTTCAATGACAGAAAAAAAAAAAAGTTTTGTTCTAGGTATTTGCCACAAGCAATTCTTGCAATATATGTATACGCAAAGAGCAAAATTTCTGTATGTGCAGAAGGCCTGTGAGTCCTTCATAAGTCTTATCTTTAACTTCCCATGGAGGGTTTCTGAGTGACACACTGAGGGCTCCCATCATAGTATTACTTAGTGCAGAAAAGATGAGCTGGGCAGCGCCACTGAGGACCCTTAAAAGAAACTGAGGTATGCTTAAAGAGTGACAAAAAAAGCACATTTGCGCGTCAGGAAAATATGACGAGGTCTCTTTTTCCATAAAAAGCAATGAAGTCCCAGAAGAACACAATAACGCCAAGACGCAGCTGTTCCCTGGAATGCTTATGCAGCTCCGTATCAGAAGCAAAGCAAACCATTTTAGCACATTCTCTCCTTCTGTGCCCCAGACGAGAGTGACACCATTTTAAACCTTGTGTAATTAGGTAGAAAAGGAATTGAAAACTAACTTGTGATAGGCTGGTTATACTGCTCTTAGCTCAAGTGGAAGACTTTAAAGATACATAGGTGCAGAGAGTAATTTTAGAAATGATATATATGTAAGCTGAGCTTAAAACTCTTTGCAAACCTAAAAGGATGTTTGGAATTACATTTTAAAAACAGTGGGATTTAGTGCAACAGGTTTTGGCAAATGAATCACTGCAGTTCCTACAGCTGATGAATTAATGTGGATCCGACAGGCTAACATGTACCATGTGTTTGTTTTGGCAGCAAATGTGGAAAAATCATTTGGAGAAAAATAGTATTATTCAACAGATTTCTTTTTTTGTTTTGTTTTGTGTTTTTCCCTTCCCTTAATTGAAATCACAAAGGTAAGTTTCAGAAAGTCCTTCTGATTAGTACCATATTTATCATGTTATGAGAAACTAAAGATGCCATTGTATGTTTTTTTTATGTACTAGGCTGTCTGATTATTGTCATTCTCTCAGCTACTAAGACTGAACATCACCCTCCACATCCCATCTTGTAGGTATATGAAGCAGGTAGATATCAGATCTGAAACTGCACAGCAACTTTTTATGGTTTAAAACTCATTTGCACCACTGAGCTTTTGAACGACTGATTTATGAAAATCCACGGGTATTTTGTTTTTTAGCTAGTTTATGAAAGAATAAATTATGGTGTTTTCCACTGAAATATTAACAATTTTTTTAACCGAGTTTACTGAGGAGTAAAATAGACCAAAAAGATTTTTTTTTAAAGCCATAGGTTTATACATTCCCTTTTGTTCAGCTGCACAAGTTAGGACTCTCCATGACCATAAGGCTGAGAAAGACAAAAGCTGAACCTTGCCTAAACATATTTTGCAAGTTCACCATGTCATTTTCAAGCCTTGTAAACTCCTGTCACACAATGATTTTTGGTACACAAAAATTATGCTCAAAAAAGGACATCTGTCCATTTTCAATAAATCCTTGATTGTTTTTTCCTTTTAGATTCATAAACCTTCTCCTTCCTTCCCTCCTTCCTTCCTTCTTTCCCTCCCTCCCTCCCTCCCTCCTTTTATGATGAATTAAGTGAGATGTGAGCACAGTATCCCTGGCAATCTCAGATCTCTTTTTTCTACAGGTTGGGATATAACAGCACTTTGTGCTTTTGTGAACCGCTCCAATTCTTTTGTGACCATGTCTACATACCACAGAAGTTATGAAGCTATTCTTGTAGACCTCGGTGTTTAAATCAAATTGGATGTGTCTCAGGAAAACAAATATGCTCCAGCCCAGTTGTGAAAATGAACTATTTACTGTGTGACATTCTGTGCATTTCAGTTGATTTTGTTATGCAGCAAGTAGATTTCATGGCATTCATCCCTTTTGGTCCTACAATTTCTGACAGATGGTGTCTTTTGAAATTCTTTTTGGCTTTCCCAATCCTGCTGGACTTCATTAAAAAAAAAATTCCTTAAAATTTTTTGATATACAAACAGTAAACAAATAAAGTCTTTTCCATCTGCAGAGCATTTAAAATTAGATTTCATTAATGATTGGGATTGCCCTGGAAGCTTAAGAAGTAAAGGAATGGAGAATGACCTCTAATGACCATCAGGGCTGCGTTCACCTCTTTTAACCTCATTCCTCTAAGCCTGCCATGCTGTCGGTATCCACTAATCCTTTCCCTTGTTCAGGGCAGAGAGACATTGCTTTGTCTGCATTCATTTGGATACCTACATCTGTGTCTTTCTCTTCTCTCTTGAGCACAGAGAGGGTTTCTAGTGTCAGGATGGATCTAGTCCTTCCTTCTCCTGCAGATACCTAATAGAGTGAAAGGCCAGTAGTGGATGCTTAGGGAAAGAATATATAAAAATTGGGCGAGCACAAAGCAGGCTTTGGCCTCACAACTTCCAACTCACTAACTATCAGGGACTCCATCAAAATCTCTACTTGTTTTTTTTAAATCTTTGTTCTTATACTTCTTTCGTTACTTGACTCTCATGATGGTAAGAAGTAAATTATTGTCAAGTATGGTAGAACGGTCACCTGCCTGTGAGGCAATGGTCAGAATAACCAACTTTATAAAGAGCAAGAAACCTGAAGTGGTGTTGATTTCCAGTGTTTTATGTGCACTGAAGCACATAGTCAGTGTGTCTGAAGCACAGAGTCAGAACAGAAATGTAGATCAGAATCCAAGAGTGCCTCTGGTTAGCAGTGATTAAATAGCTTTTTTCTGAACATCATGGTTGCTGCTTGAGAACTATCACTGTGCCAGAGGATGTCTGAAGACATTCATTTCCAAAGGCTGGTTTCAGTCAGATCTTTCACAGCCTTGTAACAATTTTGTTTAATTTAATTTCCTTTTGTTTAGTAGAATTTTCCCTCTTTTAATCTAATTTCCTATGTTGTGTTTTAATAGTAAATGAAAAGTAAAAATGGAAACAAAATACCAAGAACACAGATAAAAGAGAGAAATACCCAACATCTATCCAGGTCCTTACGAAAAAATAAGTTAGAACTGACATATCTGGTAAGACTGTGGATGGGCAAATGCCATTTTTTGCATCTCTCTTTCTGTGTGCCTCTCTGTCCATGCAGTTAGATAGCTGAATACCTAGCTGTAAGTTCTATGGTGATATGTAACTAGCAGAAATGCTTTATCCAAAGCAATGAGTCTCTGACTAATGAATCTGTGCTGATCTGTGCCATTTCCGAGGACCTGGCCCAAAACACCAAGTACTAAAAAGCACATTTTTTCATTGCAATTTTTTGGCTTGAAGCATCTACTAAAACCTGTGGTGATATCTTTGCCAGACATCACCAGTGGATGGTTCAATGGCATGTCTTGGTGGTAGACATTCAATATGATTTTCCACAGCACAATGTCACAAGCACATCCCAGTTGAATGATCTTGCTAACATTTGTGCCTAAATAACAAGAAAACATTATTTTCTATAGGTATTAGAAAATTTGGTTAGAATTCAAGAGAGAGATAAACACAATAAGGCATTTTAGGTATTTAAAATATTCCATCTTAGAAAGCATCTTTCTCAGGAACCAACAGATTGGCAATACTAAAGAGTGAAAAATTAGTTCTGGTCCCTAATTGGTTTTCAGCTTTCAAATTTGCTATTCCCTTTGGTTTGTTTAGTCCATGTGTTGCTATGTAATTAGAATAAGTTTAAATGACAGCTAACAACTGTCTGAAGTGAACACTTGCAACATTATAATTATTAGGTGCTGTTTGTAAGTGCCTGTGACTATAAGACTCATGGGAGAGCTTAGTGGAATTTTTGTCTTTAATTTTAATTTTGCATCCTGGCCACAAGACTATCCCATTAATATAGGCTCATAAAAATTAAGGTCTCTTTAAGGCCTTGGTTAAAGCTATTTCGGGAAATCTCATTAAAACGACCCTTCTACTGCTGAAATCAAACATGCTACAGCAACTCCTATATCTTAGACTGTTTTTTTCCTAGGAGAGAGAAGTTATTTTAAAAAATATCACATTCTATCTCCCTGACTTAAGTCTGCTTCAAACAGTTTGTTTGTAGGGAGAGGAAATGTATTGCAGTGAAAAAAGCTGGCAACAGTGAGTATCAATGCTCTTGTGTTCAAGAAATTGTTCTTGTCACTGACAAGGAGGATGACAATTAGGAATGAAGTTGGAATGGTATGGATGATTCAATAATTAAAAGAAGTGTGATTATACTAGAAGCTACTCATGCTGCCGTTTGTGACAAAATTAATTCACTGGGGAAAAGAATCTCTTGGTGTTAAAGAGCTCTTTGCAATATATAAAATTGTTTCTAAGAATTCGGCTTAGCTGGCCACACAATTAAAGGTTCAAAAGTCTGAGATGAGTGGAAAATATAAGGAACTATAGAGATATGCTTCTGCACATATGTCTGTGTGTGTTCCTGTTGATAATTTTTTTCATGCTGTTGCAGGCTGAGGGGAGCATCTGCAAAGCACACAAGAAGCAAAAAAAGGCTGGTGTTGACAAGTTCACCCAAGAAAATTAAGGATAAGTTATTGCTTTAACAACATAGCCCTGGATGTGGGGCAGCGCAGAATTACATCACTTAAAGAGGAGCATCTGCAAGATTTTGTTTCTCCAAGCACAACTCCTAACGGCACTACCCTGGGTAGGGAGGTTGACACAGACTTTTCCTTGCAATTTGGTGATGCCCAGTTTTCTGGGCATAGGTAAGGTCAGGTGAGCCACGTCCCAGGTTTCTCTAGAGAAAGTACAGGGATGGTTTCTGTGAATAGCTCTTGTGAAAAATCCGTGAAGTGTTTGGAAGCCACCGGCTTGCCCAGGCACAGCGGATCCACAGCTGGCAGAAGATTATATGGCAATTTGGCTGTATACTCCTTACCTTTTATTTGTGCAAACTCTTTGCAAATAATGGGCCAGATTCTCAGCTGGCCTACCCATTTATAAATCTCCATTGATCATCATAGTCTTGAACTCAGCTGCAGATTGTGCCTGCATTATTATTTTCATTTCCAGGGGTTAGTGTATTGTTTGCAATCAGATCTGTGTTTCCTACCAGTTTGTCCTCTTTTGCTGCTTATCTTTCAGTTGATCTTCCAGCTGAACAGTAAGTTGAAACAAGAATGCTGGAGTTGGAAGTGGTGTGAGTAGCCTGGAAATGTGAGTAACAGCTGGTCTGCAGTTAAAGAGCATTTGAGTTTGTCCACTGCCATCTAGTTTTACTTTCCTCACTCAGACTTGTTGCCACATGATCCACACACTTAAAAAAGAAGAAAAGAAAAATGAAATGGAATCTTTTCTTGAAAGTCTTTAGGAATTGTACTGAAGTGACACAGCTGCCAAAAAAGCTTTATTAAATAGCCATTAAACATTAAAAAAAAAGTGGTCCTGTAAGAGTTTTGGCCCCAGCAGTTCTGTGGACTTGGCATGCATTCTAAAAATTCTGGATTTCTCTTATTTCTTTAGTTTTGCTCTATAATCCCTGTTTGACGTCAGGGCCAAAGACCTATAAGTTTGCTCAAGAATAAGTAGCTCCAAATTGGATCTGAAGAGTAGCTGAAAGATTTGTATCTAGTTCGGCAATATTGTGCCCTTTTTGGTAAATGCCATAAAATGCAGTTCCTCTCTACCACAGCTTCATCATAAAACTGATGATATCTAGCTTCTTCTTTGGTGAAATGTTGCCATGAGGAGCCCTGTAACACGACCAGTAGGGCTTCGTGAGCCATTGAAGCCATCTCTCACTGTAAACTGTTAGGTCATATTAATGGTCAAACATTTTCGAGCACAGCATTCACTGTTCAGGGAGGGACTGAAGGTCTTCTGTGCGTCTTCTGCGCGTCTTCTGCTTTATTAGGTCATTTTGTTATAAGGGGAATGTTAAAGCTCAAGAATACCAGCATAAAACCCAACAGTAGCTACCTCAAAAGATGTCTGTTCTCATTCATGTACTGTTTTTAATACACTTATAAAAAATAAGCTTTGAAAGCCCTTCACTTGAGAAACTGACAGATCAGCTTGGGTAACCTTGCTGTGAAGATTTATAGTATATCTGCCTCCAGCTGTCCAGTCCATCCTTGTGCCAGAAGCTATTAAATGATGGTGGTTTTTTTGGTTTTGGCTGATGCAGTTGAGGCAATTTCATATTTTCCATAATTGCTCATTTGACAGTAGGATGATAACCTCTGGTGGGGGGGAAGAGCAAACAGCTAGGGGCTATATTATGTTAAACTGACATGGTGTACAAAGTTCTCAAGAGTTGAAAAAATTATATATCTTCCACAAAGCCAGCCGCATTTGCTACAAAAGGGGGTACTTTCTATCCAGACATTTAAATGTCTGGATATTTAAATATATGGATATCTGGATATTTTAGTATAAAAGTTATTTACTTTTCATAAATTCCTTGGATACTGAGTTGAGGTTTTCAGCTTGAAACAAACTTCTGTGGGTTTGTTTTCTTTTGATTCATAGAATGGAAAAATCAATGAAGTACCAGACCTGCCTGAGTGCCAACACCACTTGCTGGAGTGACACACAGAAATTCAGGTCAGAGTCTTGCACATGTTGATCAGTAGAAACAGGGAATCCTCCCAAAAAGACATCTGATGAACTTCAGGTGGCTGAACAAAATCAGCTCTCAGTGTAACCTAATCTTTCCAAACTCTGTGAATTGCAATGAAACTGCCTTCCAAAAACGTATTGTAATTACACACAGGCATGACTACATGAAAAAAATCTCTTTTTTCTTTTTTTTTCTTTTTTTTGCATTAGGAATTCTAATCCAGAAGCAGAAAGTGGCTTAGTTTGGTCGTTCCTGCCTCTGTCTATTCTGTCATTGCTTGATCCCAGATACCCAGGAAGACAGGGCACAGTGTACTTCATTAAATTAAAACAGCATGGATTTCAGTTTTCCAGACTGAAATTTATTATGGTTCAGTAGCTGCTACTTGAGATGTCCCTGAAGCAGAGGTGGGGAGGCCATTACAGTTGGGAAACACATTAACTGTCCCAAGGTAAGCTGCTCCCTGCCTTGAGTGGGAGCACAAGCAAACTACAGCAAAATGTTGAACTCAGTTGAGGTGTTGTGATCCTCCACAAATTTTGACTGGATCAGCATAGAAATAATAAGTTATAATAGCTTTGTACTCCTAGAATTGCTCTTTGTTTACACAGCAATCAAAGGTGTGACTGCAGCATGAACTAGTCCCCAAAGACTCTGGTGCCTCTGGGCATCAAGGGTTCCCATTTGGTTTGCAGTCAATGCTGAAATCTGTCACGGTATGCCTTCATCTCTACTGTTGTCACGGTATGTCTTCATCTCTATCGTTACCTCTATAACGTTACTTGGGTCTGTCTGTTTGTGCTAGTGTTGCCAAATGTGGCAAAATGGATGCATTTTGTTGCTCCCAAGGAAACTTAATCTACTCCAGACAGTATCACTGCGTAGGATTCATCTCATCTAATTTTAGCTATCTAATAGTTCAGCAGCAAGTTAAATGAGCTAATAGTCACTGGAGAGGGAGAGCCGACTCCAGAGGGTGACTTGTCCTAGCCTGTCTCTACAATGAATCATTCTCTGTAGGGACCTGTCTCTCTCTCTCAATTACTGAGGAGTCTAGATGACTAGCCGAGATGATGAACTTAAATTTTTGGTAGCTGAAGTTAGGTAAGATGAATCTCTACGAGTAGTTTTCATCTAGGCAAGGGAGAGTTCCGTTCTCAAGGTATGTTGCTTGTATCCAGGGCTTGACATACGATGTGTGCTAGAGAAATGGCTGAGAAGCTGTGAATACAAAGGGTTCAACAAGTTCTTCCAGACTTTTTTATCCTAGCTAGGGAACAGGGCTCTTATGTTTTCATTCTCCTTATTCGGTACAATTAACCTTAAGTTGCCTTTTTCCCAACCGTCTTTATGAGCCACTCACAGTAGGGAATGATATTACTGCTCTTCCTCTTTGTTTATACAGTGCTCTGTGATCACAAAGAGAGGCTTAAATACATGTTCAGACCATCAAGAATTAAAGTTCATGCAGCTTTGCATTATAGTTGCAGATGGGAAGAGGCCAGTCCTTGCCCCAAATGCCGATCTGACAGTATGGGTTCAAGAGTTCTGGAGGTTAACAAGCAGTTTTTGTTCACACCGGACTCAAACATAATTTTATTTGACTAATGCCAGTCTGGCTCCATTATGGTGACTCATAATGTTTTCTTGTAGCACAAACAGATAGAAGCAACCTAATGTTTGGAAAGGTCTGAATTTTCCAAACTTATTAGACATATAGTTGATTTCTGTTGTGAGGAGATAGGGAAAAACAAAAACAACCCCCCACCCCAGCATGTAATGCATGCATTCAACAACAAGCAATAATTTCCCCATTGCTTCAGTGATCTTTTGTTGTGCTTTTTTTTCCTTCTAGCTAACTCAGATGCTGAACATGGGAAAGTTGAATTCTTTGTCAGCTCTGAGTATTTTTCCTGAAAACTTTGTAATACATGAAAGGATTTAATTTCAAAACACCAGTGTTGTAGGCAGCTAACAAAGATGTCTTTTTTCTCCACTTTTTCTTGGAATTGCTGCTTAGAAATAAAATCACAGAAAGGGAGTTAATTTTCACATAAAAGCTGCTACTTGTAGGAGGGCTTTATATGCTTAGCAATTTAAAAGACATATTGGCGCTTTTGATACACTATGCAGACAATTGCCCTTCACATGAAAATCATTGTATATCCCTCAACCACCATATAGCCTCTGTGTCATGATAATCTACTGTATAAAACTAAACAGTCATAGAAATAGTCATTTAGGTAAAAGGTTGCAATTTTATCTGGCAGTATAGTTATTATAATAGCATTTCTAAGACATGAGAGACTTTAAGAAAGAGGGATACAAAAAGAACTTTAAAGCAGCCAGTGTCTGGTTGCACTAAGCTACTAAATTGTATCTTATTTCAAACCAAGATACATGTTTAAATTTCCACCCAAGATCTAATCCAGTGGCTTTAAGCTAAGCTAATATCTGCTGCTGAACTGGATCTGCTGTTGAATAAATTTCCAGCAATGTTTTGCTCTTAACAGAGCCAAGCCACTTGGCAAACCGCATGCTTACAGACCAAGGGCACAGTCGTCTCCCTCCTGCTTCAGGTTCTTAGCTCTTTATCTTTCTTCTTGGGCTGGTGACACAAGAATTCTGCATAAAATTAATCTGTTTTAAATAATGCAATATCCTTGTAACATTATAGCACTACTAATACGAGTAGAATAGCAGCATACTGGTAAATAACTCATATTTAATCACACAGTTAAATTCTATACCAGACTGCATATCCCAAAGGTCCGTGTTCACCTCATCTGACTTTATCCTTTATGCTGGGGCCTCAGCTGGGTGCTCAGTCTCTGTATACAGTGAAGACAGAGAGAGAGGGAGTCTTCTAAAGGCTGCTTTTAGATGGGGCAACTTGATCTCTGGAGGTGCCTGTGTATCTCTGTCAACTGTACGGAGAGTCTGTGTTGTTACATACCTTAACCAGGATGAATCTAAGTTAAGACGCATTTTAAGCTTGCACTTTGGATTTACCTAATTTGTGAGTGCCAGACTTTGTAACCCCAATAACATTTTTTTTGATACTGTATTCTCATGTATCAGTTACATGCTAAAAAAGTGGATGGGTGAGTCATGTGTAATATATGTTGGTACAGTCTTTCATGGGGAGTTTATCCCAGAGCATTCCCTCCTTCAACAGCCTCCACATGTCTGGTCTCCAATACTCCTAACTATGCTTTGTCCCCACTTCTCTCCTCGTGGCAGATAGCCTCTGCCAGGAGTGAGGGAAGATGTAAGAAATAAGATGTAGAAGTGACTATATCTGAATGTGAGGCTTCTCAGGAGGTACAAAGGTCTGAAGCAGCAGCAGCAGGAGTTGTCCTGTCCAGTGTATGACCACTGTCCACTTACTGCCTTGAAATTCTTTTTCCCTATATCCCATAATATCCTCGATCTTCCCCATTCACCCCAGCATCCATTTTTTCTCATCAGCTTCCCTCCTTTCCCTCAGTGTCAGGGAATGTATGCCAAGAATCTCTTGCTGTCCTTAAGGAGAAAGCAGGGCAATCAGCTGATAGGAAAATCGGGTATGTTTTATATGTGCTGTAGAACACTGCAAAGGTCTACATTTACAAAGTGCTTCAAAGTTTGGAATTTGTCTGTCTACCTGATTCACTTCTCAGGGCTCAATCTCTTATGTCTCTAAGCCTTAATTAGGTTTAGGATATTTCTCATTACTTTTCCACTCCCAAAGCAAGGGCTATTAAGATATGCAGCTCATGTTTGGGTCCATATCTAAACAAATGTTTGAATTTAGCCCTAGACTGATTGAGAAGAACACAATCTTAAAGTTTGGGATACTAAAATGGGCTTCAAAGCATTAGATGAATGCATGTCTTCTCTGCTATTAGGTGATAGCTAAATAAGTACATACAAGTAAGTCCACCTGTACAAGAACAAATCATTGCATAGTGCAGTACAATGATTATTGCTGAAAACATGCAGAGGTGAACTGAAGCAGCAGAGTTGAGGACTCATCCCAGAATCTTATTTCTGCTGTCTGGAGTATTCAGACCTGGGGGGTTGTTTTGGACCTCTGATAGGTATTATGCTGATATTCAATACATAATCTCTGATAAAGCTGTCCTTCAAGGGCTGAAAACCCTTAATATCAATGTATTTCTTGAACACTTCATCTTGGAGAAGATGAAGTTTCTAAATTAGGAGAATTCTACCAATGTTCTTTATAGTTAAGGCCTTTTCTTCTTACATGAAAACACTAGCCAGTGAAGACAGTGGCTTCCCACATGGTTTTGAAGAAAAGAAAGCTTACACAGCTTTTGGTGTCTTTGAAGTATAAATCTGACAAGATGAATATGGATTTGCCCTCTTCTTTCAGTTTAGGTGCATGCAAACAGAAACAGTGGCAAAATGAAGATAATATACCATCATTCCATTTTATTTGTAATTGTACATTTAGGTTATAAATATGATCAAACTTACACATAATGTTTTCTCAAACTTGGAATCTCCCCACTCAGCAATAGTTTTTCCTGGTCCCTCAAATAACTCTGTATTTGAGCAAATAAACTTTAGCTATAAAACTTTCAGAACACAGTCTTGTGATTTATATTTCTCTTTGCCTTCCTGGTGGTACAGAGATCTATACAGTCAGAATGATGTACCTCTCAGGGGCTTGATCAAGCCACTATAAAACTGCTGCCAAAATATCTGGTCATTTTTCATCTACCTCAAAGCATTCTGCCATGCTAGAAAAGAAAAGCTGACTGCTGAGCACCGGAAGGCTCAAAATATTCCTACCAAATGGATCGTGGATCTCCCTATGTCACATATCTTACCATTTCACTGGAGTACCATATGTTCCCATACAACGTTATAATGTGCCCCATATGTTTGCTTTCCTCAATGAAAACCCAGGAGGCAACAAATTATCCACAGCATTGACACACCAACTGTCTTGTTTTAGATCTGCGTTTAGATTTAATTCTTCTACTTTTTATATTTTGCCAGGTAAGCACTCTCCAGAGAATGACCATATTTTGTGAAAAATTGTGAACAACTGTCCAAAGAACGAATGTGCATGAATGATCATAAATACCAAGCGTCACAACATAATCCATTTTATTTTTGAGCTGGGGATGGTATTTACAAAAAATACAGTCTACAGAAAATACCACCTAGGATTTCTAAAACTGTCCATCTCCATTCTACAAAACATTAAGAGAAAACAAATGGAAGATCTAATTCTTCTTAGTGAACAGAGCTGTGTCAGAGATGAATTTGGCCAAAGCAGAGATTTCGGTCTGATTCATCTATAGCTTTGAACATGAAAATGAATGTGTGTTTACTGACAAAACTTTGGCCAGCTTTGGGATGAACAGGAAAAACTGACTACGGTGAGGGAAGTTTGGGTATCCCAAGCCACAACTGTCCACGTGTGTGTGTAAGTGTGTGTATGTGTGTGTGTGTGTTTGTATGTGAAAATAACTATAAAGTTTTGGTCTTAGACAGGGCTTCTGATAGCATAATGTTTTAATCTTGATGTGGCCTAACTAACTAAATACATATGGAACAGTGACATAGCTGTGACATTGTTTATTTTGAGACAGAAATGATTAACTAAAGATCAAGATAATTTTTTTAAGTCTTACGCTGTGTGGCAGAATGTTTTACTGGCTATTGCTATTTTTAGCTATTTTCAAGTTTTTTTCTCACTGTATATAGCATACTTTTTATTGTTTAAACATCTACTAGAATTTTTGATAATTTCAAATTAAGGTACAGATTGTCTATGATAGGACTTTTGGGAAAACTATCTCAAGCAAATTAAACGTGAAGTGAAGCCATATTACACTCCCATGTGGACGCTTGATCTGAGAATTAAAATGTCCTCCATTCAGTTTAACTTAATTCAGTTCCAAAGTAAATGAAAATAAATTGCATTAAGGCCACCAGCTCACCATGAGGAGATTCACAAAGACATTGAAGGCAGTCCAGCAAGTCCATAGTAAAAGCCAATTCAGCTTAATTTTTATGGTGTTTGGATGTTGAGTCAAGCAGTTGCAAGTATGCTCCCAGCAGACCTAACTCTTTCCCTTTCTGTGTCCTGAAAATGAGGTAATATAAGGGTTAACATGAAAGTTTTAATCCAGTTGATAAATGTTAGATGTTCTTGAAAGTTTTTTGCTATGTAAATTCCAAACACTAAGCAGTATTGTCTATGCCATGTACTGCAGGGGAGAAAAGAAGGAATTAAAACTGAATTTTCATGGCTTTTGTGGAACTAATCCACAACGTACATGTTACTTAGAAGGGTTTTTTTTTGCACATGTGAGCAGTTAACGAACTCTTCCAGACTGAGTTTCTTATTGTGCAGTATAGCAGGATGTATTGATGCCATGCCGGCTGACTTCCCCTGAGGCCCATTACCTGCTGATCTCTGCTATCAGATCAGATTTATGACATGGATAAAGAACAGTTTGGGTCCATTTAAGGTTTACTGCTTATTGACCATTAAAACTGCTAAAGTGATTTCTAGCAGCAGAAAACATTAAATTGGAGATTGGGATTACTCATGGCCATTGTTTCTTGCAGAAGTGTTTATACTTTTTAAGACCTACCAGCTTTTTGGTTCACTGTGTTGCAGAGCTCTTTCCTGGCTCCAGCAAGATATTCCTAGTTGAAACACATGCCTGAAAACACTACAAATGGGTAAAATAGTTCACCAAGAAATGCTGAACTAGAAATGAAAAGAATCAAAAGATTCAGATGAATCCTTTCTGCTTTAAATTATGCAGTCCGAGGCAAAGTTGATGGACATAATGGAGTTATACCATGATTTCATCTATGTTATTTTATATTTCCTTCACAAGAGCACAATGGACATTATCTCTGAGTCCTAGGACTGGGTGATTGTGCCTTCTGAATATGGCTTGTAATGGGTCTTCCTGGAAGTCTTTTCCTGAAGGAAAAAGATCAGCTTGTTTGAAAATAAGAAAAATTTCCCCCAAAATGACATCAAGACTTCTGCTATTGTAAAGTAAGACTTGTTTTGCTCTTGTCATTTGGGTTTTAGCTTTGACTTCTTTCATTAGTTAAAGATCTATGTTTTTAGTCTCTTTTGTGTGGTTTTGGTAGCAAATCTATGCACACTCTTTATACCAAACTGGGGATTTAAAACAAAAATCTGGGAAATGGTCTTATATGTTTCTGCACTAATGAATTTTAAAATAAGACTTTTATAAAATAAAGGATGCAGACATACTAAATTTTGAATATATTCCCATTTGGCTAATCCGTCATGGCATATACAGGCTGCACTGTCTAACCATCTGAGGGGGTTGCTTAAGGTCAGATGAGCACCAAAATTCTTAGACGTTTTGAATTCTCAGAATTGAGCAGTTCTAAAAAGCAAGCTTTCCAGTGCGATTCCTGATATTTCTGCTTTAGTTTGGTCTCAAGTTCTGTACCACCAGCACTGGAAATAATGGTTCCATCCTCCAGCTTGTTAATGGGAGCAGATTTCTTGTCAAAACTAGCTTCCACTAGGACTAGAAAATTCCAGAGCACTGACAAAGCAAGTAAACAACACGTACTATAAAAGGGAGGAGAAAAACTCAAACAAACCCAAAGGAGGCCCTTCAAAGATGAAGACTTGAGTCTCGGATGGCCAGTCTTATCAGATGGAGCTTCTAAATCTGGGTCAATATAATTTTAATGAGATCTGGCATCAAGAGCTTTCTTGTCAGGTTTAATGGCAATAGTCAAAAGCAATGTCATCGAAAGAAAGGCCCATGAGAATATCAGAAATTGTACCAGTTCCTCAGTTCTATCACTTAGTCTTCCAGTGGTTTACAACCCACTATATGAAGGCAACTCAACATTAGTGCTGGTGTTACCATATCTGTGATGGTTCAGGAGCTGCTTCACAGACATTTCAGCCATCTTAACAACTTCAGGTAGAGAGGCTAAGCATATACTCAGGAACAAGGACTTCTCTATCCATATTTAATCTGTGCTAGTGATATAGTTAGCTACCTTGCTTTCTTTTCACCCCTCCTCACCCTCTATACTGTCTTCTTGATAACTCAGCTATCAGAGGCTGTCTGGGGGTCTCTCTATGCTTGAGAAGAGTTTTTTTGGGTAAGCTGTCCTAGGATGACTATACCAAAAACTGTCCTTATGGATGACATTCCTTAGGCCTGGAGGAGTTCTTTTGTTAGTGTCCTCAAAGAGAATGATCAACATTAGCAGAACAACTGCTTTCTGCAAAGGCAACCATGTTTTACCATTTCTTTTGCAGACATGGTTGTATTGTTTAGGACTATGACTTTTTTGCATTCTTAGCTGACTCAGTTATACTTGACAAACTTTTTAAGTCTGTTTGACTTTTCACCAAAATCTTATTTTCTTATCTTGTCAACAATTCCTTCGCTCAAGCTTGGGCTCTTCAGTACTCTGGGACACTCTATCCCTGTGCCAGATATCACTGTGGGAATAAAGAGCACAAGACTCTACAAATGCCAATAACGCAAACAAAGGCTCATAAAGATAATCATAGTAGCTCAGTGCTTGAGGGAAATATCATTTCATAAGTAGCACAAACGCAGTGTTTGTTCTCTTTTCCCTCTTTTATGGTAAAACCTACTACTATATACACTATAATTGTGAGCATTTAGAGTTTTTTTTCCTTCTATTTCTTCTGTTTGGGTAGGAATCTATTCCAAAGCAGCAGGTCTTGCAGGTAATCAGAAAGGAACTGAGATATAGGGCTGTTCTGCCATCTTGGGGAACTAATAATAGGATCATAGCACAGTTTTCAACCAATTTCTTTTAAAGCATCAGATCTCCTACAAGGATACAAATCTAGTTCAATAGCATTATCCTTTCAGCTGAGTTATACTGAATTAACTGTACTTATGTAGCATCTACTGACCATAAACAACAGGGTAATTAAAATTGAATCCTTATGATCCAGAAATTATGAGTTGCATTGTAATCACTCTTTGAACCATTTGGTAGATTCAGATATAATTATCACCTCATAATCTGTGGAGCATGTCATTACTGAGTATTTATTTATAGCTTTTGTCACGATACTACAGAGACATTGCTCAGGGATACTTGCTTTATAAAACTCAGTGAAACTAAATACTTATTTTCATTTTCTTATGTATGCTTATTGTTTGGAATTTCTCCAGTGAACTGTTTACGGTGTCTAAGGCAGGAGAATTCTTTAAGTGGGCTTGGAAAGGGTATTTCTTTGCAGGTTACGTGAAAAAAGAAACCCTTATATCAATGGCTCCATTTCTTTCTAGATGAGCAAAGGGAGAAAGCATGTGATAAGGGTGGTATTAGTGAAGTTAAAAATTCTCCAAGTAAATTTCATTTTATCTCTTAGCTATGCCTGAAGGCATGAGATTTTTTTTTTTATGTGTAAATGCCCCCTCATTCTGCAATTATCTTCTCTTGCAACAAACTAAAAACAAGGCAGATTTCTCATTAACACTATGGTTTTTCTACCATTCCAGTGGGGGAAAAGGGCTTAAAAGAAAATAAAAATGTAGTGGTTGATATAATTTATATCTTTTTAATATCTCTTTGCACTGTCAGAATGATATAAAGTATTCAGTGTTAATAAGCTTCAGAGCAGGCATGTAGAGCAGCAGTTTCAATTCTTATCACTACCTTAATCGGATATTCATTTTGATTCTTCACACCTCTCCCCAGGGGCCTGGCAACTAAGGCCAAGTGTATACATTGATTGCTTTACTTATGGGCTGACTTGCAGGTAAAACATTCCTAGTGTGGGTGCAGTTAAACCGGCTTTCTTCTGTCATAGAAACACACCCTTCCCTGAAAAAAGGAGACATACAGTTTGCCGGTGTAACTGTTTGAACATTAAGAGTTTCTGTCAGCCCAGCTGTGTCTGTCAGGTCTCAAACCAACACATACATGGCAAAAGTCTGCAGTGGAGACAGAGCTTAGAAATGACCTGACATCGTCCCTGTGTTGAGAATGATACGCAGCACTTATTCACTCAGAAGGGGAACGAAACATATATAAGATTATTTCAAATAATTCTCTGTACTGTTTCCATATCTAGTGTCTCTCCCCAATGACCCCCTCAGTGAAATAAAAATAAATGTATTGTATTTTCTCTGATGCTTTCTCTACTGTTCTCAGCCACCTCCCTATCTTACATTCTTTCATCCAGGTGACTCAATTTCTTTCCTCTAAAGAGCAAGCACATCAGGGCAGATGAAGACAGCAGTTTGTGAATTTATTTATTCTTTTGTACAGTTTTTTATTGGATAAAGGAAGGGGTGAGCAAGTGTTGGTTAAAAAGGAAAATTCTAGATAAAGCATTTCCCATTCCTCAGATGGAATCAAAATGGAGATGTTTGGAAACTCAGGAAAATTTGATTTACACTGCCATTATTCCCTCATTTTTTAATGGGACTTCAGATCAGTCTGCTGCAATTGATTAGGAATATTTATATGAATGTAATAAACTACCTAGAACCGCAGTCACAGTCACACTGTGAGGCTCATAGAGACAAAACAGGAAAATGCTTTGTGACTCAAGGAGCTTACAATCTGGATGGAAAATCAGAAACAGCACAGATATAAACAGGCAGAACAGAACACAAGGGAACTAGCTATCAAAGTATCAAGGGTTTGATATGAGAATATCAATGAGAAATAGGGGAAGCAGTTTTGTGACGGGAGATCAAAAGGAGCTGGTCTTCTTTAGCCTAGCAAAGCCAAGAGTGAGCGTTCTAGTCACACATACATTTCAGAGATGGGTAAATATTCAGGAAAGAGAAGAACTGTTGAAATTTAAGGTTAATACAAAGCAAAATGCATGCAAATTCATCCTAAAAGGAGTTGTATAGAAGACAACTTGTATCTATTGGAAGCATAGAGAACGAGAATGGCCTTCCAAGATGGGGAGCAAGAGGAAAAAAATCTAAATTGCTTCAAGATGAAGCATGAGCAGTTTACAGAAGAGATTTTATGGCAGTGTAGGGAGGATCCTGGAGTTAGGAACTTCAGTTTCTGGCATATGAGACTCTGGCTGTGCAACTCGCTGATATCTGTGAGAGGGTCTGAAAGAAGGCTTGATTGTTATTTGTTGACCCTGTATTTTTGCACTATATTGATATTGTACTTAATTATGCTTCAGAGCCTCTGCCAGGTAAGTTCAGGAACAAGGAAGAATGGCTTTTTTCCCCTTCAGTGCAAAACATGGCTTCGGGGAGAGATAGGATTTCACTTTCTTCTCGTATATCAGCGATAAGTTGAGGAGTCCTTGAGACAGTTAGATGTTTTAATTCATGTGTCTTAATCATGCCCTCAAGACTAAAAGCAGTCATCATATTCAGTATTGCACTGTATTTTCTCTTAGACCACTAATGGACCACTAATGGTAAAGACCACTGGGTTTTGGATTTTGGTGTGGGAGGAATTGCCTTCCTATGTTATATTTTCATCTAATAAACCCCCATCTATGGCAGGGACCTCAGATGCTGCATTGCCTTTGCTTTTGCCTGATCGCTTCCTTTGGTACAGGCTAGCTTTGGGGGGTCTTTCTTGTACTAAGTCTTTTAAGATCATTCCAAAGATTTCAGGATGTTTTGTGGTTTCTGGTATTTGGGATCATGTAGTGCAGACCTCTTTGGATTCTGGGCTAAATACGAATTACTTGGCTGACTGCAATTGCAGAGGATTCATGCTCTTCAGATCTGAAAATACAATGAGGTAACTCTGTGCATGTCCTTGTTAGCATGGGGGAAGGGAGTATGGGAGAAAAACATGAAAGTGCTTCTCTAAAAAGGCAGTAGTACAATAATGCTGTAGTCATACTAGGCTGACATCCTAGGGCAGTGTTTTGGTAATTAGCAAACCTGCATCCTTGGCTTTCTAGGGCATCACCTGGGCAACATGCCCAGGCTTTTGTATGATGGAGGTCTCTGTCCAAGGAGAGAGAATGACTGGGGAAAGGGGTGTGGAGCACGTTATCTTCTAAGAGAACGCCATGGGGCAAGGCATGAAGCCATCCTTGGAGACATTTGCTGTGAGAGTGATAATAAAGCATCCAGGCATGGGGAACATCTGGATTTTTGCGCCCAGAGCTGAGAATGCTGGAGGCACCTATGGCTGATCACAAAGAGAGTTCAGACCAGGAACCACTGCTGGCATTGGCGGCAGGAAAGGACTGTTATTTTATCCATATAAGGAAGTTACATAAAGTTTCCTTGAAATTATTTTGCTGTCTTTGCAAAGGGTAAAGTTGATTTAATAATCACAGAAAGGGTTATTAAATCCTTCTGTGGCAAAGTCCCCATGAGACCTCCAGTGGCTCCATGTAAAACAAGGAATCATATGATGGAGAGGCAAATGCAGATCGAATGGGGATCGGGACTTCATGGGCCCAGTAAGCTGAGGATAGACAGGATGTCAGCTAAGAGCATAAACTCTTCTATGTTCCTGGCAGTTTTTCACTCCACACTTCAGTCAAAAGTTTTACCACAGTACTGATAAGCCTTCTCACAGAAAGAGCTAATTGAAAACATAATTCCTCTAAACACTTTCAGTTTTGGCAAAATAATGTTACCTTGGGGAGAAGCAGTGTTTTGTTAAAAATTTGTTAATCATAGCTACTGCTGACACCTTCCACTTGAGGTGCACAACCTGCTGGGACTCCAAGAATAATGTTTCCAGCCTGTCGTTGAACACAGATATGGTATTGTCATCCAATCCAAGTAGGGTTCCCCAAGACCCATCAACAGCTTATTTTGAACAAAAGCTCTTCCAAACAAAGCAGTCTGGCTGAATATATCATCATTTTTTTGGATAAAGTTTTGTTTCATCAGAACATTCCCATCTAGATCTTATTCCAGTGCTACATTAGATGAGCGTTCAGTATGGTATCTGTGCCTCTTATGTAGACAATTTCCTGATCAAATTTGTGATGAATTTGTAAAAGACAATTAGGAAATAATCTACTGAAAGTTTCGTCTCTACCAGGGAGGGAAATATGGGTCTGTTTGTGGTAAAACTGCATTTTGTTCCCTTTTGAAATTATTATAGCATATATTATATGCAGAAGTTCTCATTTTCCAAATTAAGGTCCCTCTCTTATTTGAATTCTGCTAAGTTTTTTGCCTCAGTTATGCCTCATGATACTGAGCAAAGGATATTAGTTATGAACTGAATATGCAAGTGCTTTCTTTTATCAGTCTTAAATCAGTCTTTCAATTGCCTTTATCTTGTTTTCTGGAGAGATAAATGGAAAATTTGCTGACTTTGTCTTTGCTACTCATTGCTAGATATAATCTCCCAGATTCCAAATCAAATAGTTGTTATATGTTATATAGAAATTGCATCCTGAAACCATAATATTAATCCATTAGTTGCGTGAGAGAGAAAGCATTTATTTTATATAGTAAAAAAGTGTTAAAAGTAGGTCTTACGGAAAGTGAAAGGAAAACGCATAAAACTCTATGGTACAGTCATAGTTTAAAACTGTCCTGAAACTTGAATTTCTGGTGATATATCTCTAACTTCTGTCTATGAAGAGCTTTCAGGACTGGAAACTCCAACTTGCAGAATGAATAACAGGTATGAGTGGTATCCCTACAGCCATTAGAAATCATTGATTCATGTGGGAAAAAACATAGTTAATATCTTCACTGGACCTAAACAATGATTTAAAAGCGTGAAAGCCAGGTATCTGGTTAATGTATTCTATTTAAGGGGAGAGATTAATCCTATGTACTGGAAGTAGAGATTCTCTCTTGTTTTTTAAAATCGGTGTACGTGATCACCACTGCACAATAATATTGAGTCACTTCATTACTAAGCATTTCAAAACAAAATGTAGTTTACTCCTGAACTTTTGTTTATTTACATTTGACAACTGAGACATCTTTCTTTCTTTTCTTTTTTTTGGTTAAAATTGTTATAGAGAGAAAAAAATCCATCTTTCTTGAAAAGAGTGTTTCTCATGTGTTTTTCATCAGAGACCAACAATTATTGCTTAAGAACTTGGCTTTTAATTGTAAATCCAAAAGCATAATTTTGGAAACTTTATGCGTTTGCAAATAAACCTGTGTAAATTTTCTGCTGGAATCTGAACACATCTTTTAGCAGCAGCTGATGCTTGGTCCTACATAAGTCTAACCTTAAGCCTTTAGCTCCATGCTGAGAATATTACCAAGCAACCTGTCAGCTTTCAAGCTATCATCGTTACAGCCTTAATTGTCTCCACATCCTTTGGCTGAGGAGCGGAGTCTTTTGAAACTTCTTGAAAGTCACTCAAGTGATTTCTGCCATTCCCTCCCGGCCAAAGAGCTCAGTTTTGAGTAGATGATAGGGTTTGAGACGATGCAGTTATGCACTGGATTGTAAAACACTTCACTTACAAGAAATTAGGCCAATTTACAGATAGAGCAAATCACGCAGCAGCTGTAAGAGCAGTCCTGTTAGAAAAGAGTCACTTAACCCCAAAACTAGCAATACTGCTGCATGCCAGCAGAAGCATGTGGTTATAGACTGTACTTTGGGAGAGCCAAGGTCCCACCACAGACTTCCTTTGTAATTTGGGCAAGTCCCCTTTTAATCTCCCTGTGCCTCAATTCCCCATCTGTAAGGGATGGACCACAATACTCTGATTGTCTTGCCTATGTAGCTTTTTGTGGTACAGACTGTCTCTAGCTGATAGCACAGCACTTAGTACAGTGGAGCTATGACCAAACTGGGGTTCCCTAGGGCCTTCTGCAATAAGTATGGCATGCAAAGACAAGTGTCTTTGTAATAGCAGCATATATCTTCTTAGCTAGATAGTCAGTATCTGGAGCTTTACTAATTCTCCATGTTAGTGATTATGAAGTTTCTTTTCAATGCATGCTTCAAGGAAAGCTCTAAGTGGGGAGGTGGGAGGCTGAGGTGTGGGGATATTTTCTGCTGTATTAGTAAGGACAGCGATTCTCTCACATGATATCTGTACTGAGCACACTGACAGCAGATTGCAAGTTTCTTTCTCTCTTCTGGTTGCCCTTTTGCAGGAGGTAAAGGGTCCTTCAGTCTAAAGGCCCACTGTACAGGGAGAGGCCTGAGTATAATAATAGCCTCCTGAGATCCCTGCTGTGACCAGTAGACACCTTCAGAAGGAATTATTTTAATGACCTGTACGTGTCTGTAGTGTAGATTTTTGCTTAAGAGCCAGTTTCCTCAGCTACTTTTACATTCATTGCAGACAAACGGACACTTCCAAGATGGGATCGATCTGCCCTATTTTAGTTTACTTTTTTAGGATGAGATAAATCATCCCCTAGAGGTTCCTATTTCTCTTCATTGGCTATAAAGAGAGTCTAAACAATTACCTCATGTGTAGATTTCTACCCTGTAGATCTGGACTTCAGCTCCCAGTGCTCATATAGTACCTGGGTTTCAGTGTGCTGAGTGCCTAGAGTACTCATGGGAGATGACAGGATTCAGACCATGAAAACTCAGGCCCAGTAGTAGTAGTAGTTATTTTTTCTTTTTTCATCTACAGACCTCACCATGCTTTCCAACGGAAGTCAGCAGTATTGACTCCATTTTATTATTTTCAGTGGGGAAACTGAGGAGCTGGGATATGATTACGGTGCCTAAGGTCACCAAGCAGTCCTGAACTGATCCAGTGATTGGTTCACTGAGTAACAGCACAAACCCGGACCTGCTGATTCATGAAGCTTAGCACCAACCAGTCCAGGCACTCCACGCTGAAAGCTTCTGAACACTTGGGCCTGAAGATATTAGATAAAACTGCTATAAACTAGAAACACACACTATGACTCATAGTTGATGCTTATCATTAATACAACAAGCTTCAAATGTTAAAAAAAAGAAACCGCCAAAGACACAAGAATAAGAGTTACAAATGCCACTTGCATTATGTGATTCCCTCAGACATGTGGCATCTGGTGTTGAATGAGAGCTCTTCTCAGTCATTTCTAAACCACATAAAAATCCTGGTGTTTGCCAGGTATCACGGCTCTTAAAATAGATAATTCTCGTGGATTCAATTTATATACTATTGCCAAGGGATAAACAGAAAGGTTAGTAAAGATGCAATAGTGTGGCATGTGTAAAATAAAAATAAGTGTAATAACTGAATTTTGCCTGTCTGTTAATAAGTAACCAGCTAATGTGTCAGCAGCATGCTATTTAGCTGCTGAACAATAAGCTGTTTAAAGCACAGTGTCCATTCCTAAGGACAAGTCAGAGCAGAAAAGCCTGCGTGAAAGGTGTTTTCATGTGGTTTCTCTGAATTACCATAATGGAAGTGGCAAGTTTCATTATTTGCTGGAATCTGGCTGAGGGATAAGGTAAAGCACATGTAATCTTTGCCACCTATTACACGGTTGTGTCAGAACACTCTTCTAATCACAGGCAGAATGCATCTCTGTGTGAAGGCTGTTAATAACAAGTCACAACATCAGGCAAAGCTCAGTTGATGCAAAATGCAGTTCTAGGCATTTGTTGTTTGTAATTTTGGCAGGTTTCTGAGGGGCAAAGCCTGAACACTGTTGTAGTTTCTACAAAGGTGCTCCTCTGCCCTGAGTGCTGCGGTCCTGCAGCCCTTGCTTGTGGGAGAGCATAATGCCTCATATCTGCAGCTCGGAAAAAGCCTCTCAAAACACAGAGGTGCCTTAAGGAAACAAAACTGCATAAATAAGAAGGTTGCAATGAGTTTAAAAACAGTTACCCCCTCCAAGCTCCCTGCCTTCCTACTGCTGCTTCACTTCCACCATCTTTCTCTTTTTCCTTCTGGCATAGCCTAGTTTTTCACTTTTCTCCTTCATCTTTTCCATCTTTCTTCTCTTCTAGCATCCTTCCCATATTCTCCTTCAGCTTTCTGAGCACAATTTTTAAAGCATTCCTGGCCTGAGTCTAGTACATATAGATAACCCTCTGAAGTTAGTACCACAAGTCAGCCAATTTAGGGCTCTATTGTGGAAGCAGATTTTTTGAAACTAGGATGGTCAGGAGAAAAGAGAGCTGCTGTGAAAGCCTCATCTGAAGGAAAAGCTACAAGGTAAGCTCAGATCATTAGACAGAAGGAAAATACACAGAAGGTCTCATACGCCCCAGCTGAAAATTTTAATTTAAGTGGCAATCAAACATCAGACATAAATCTGTAGGAAACCAGGCATTGCTAATATTACAGAACCACTTATTTACATATTTAGCAGGGGAAAATGTGAAAGAGAGAATAGGCAGAGAAGAAGAGAGGGGAGCAAGTTGGGAAATGAGACAAAGTAGCACGAAAAGACATTCTGGACATTCATAACTCCTATTATTTAAATGAATTTTACGTTACTAACTCCATTGACTAAAATAATGTTAAGTAAAACAGGGAAGACTTGCTTTTCAAAGCTGTTTAGAGAGCTATTTTTTCTCTTCCTTAAAGAATGATGACTTCATTGAATTTGGGATTTTATATAAAAAACTAAACATGCTAGGATAGGGAAAGGGAATTTTGTTTCTTATTCTTCCATGTTTCTTATTCTTCTTTATTCTTCCACAAGACCATGACAGTATAAACTTTTTAACTGGCATTAGGATTCTCCTGATTGAGACTCACAGGTAACCCTGCCTCACCGCAGAGACATTAAAAGCTAATGACCTGATGTTGATATGAGATATAATTATATATTGAAGACAGCAGAGCCTAAATTGAGACTTTATGACCTGTCTTGCCATTTATCTAGTTTTACTTTCAATTCTTCTATGCAGTCACTACATAAACTTGTATAGATGCACAGATTTCTTCAAATAAACATTTTAAGTATTAATATACAAACTGTAAGTGTTGTAAAGTTGAGTTTCTAAAAGTTAATGGCAGTATTAGCACGCTTTCTGTCCCTTTAATCAAGTCCCTAGATGCATATATGTAAAGATCCTAATTCATGCCACTAGTATTTTCAAGTCACTGCTTCAAAACATGGAGGAGCCAGACTATTACAAAGTAAAGACATCAACAACTGGAATGAACGGTCCTTCTCTCACAGTTTAGTTTCTGGCCAAAGTGTTGCTGGCTAAAAAATAAAAATTTATGGCTGCCTGAGGCAAGCCCAGTACTTAGAACTAGTGCATCAGTGAGTCTGGGATGAGAAATGGGAGGCAGATGGAGGAGACAGAGGCAATGCTGGACTTGACAACTGGCAAAGAAATGGTAACAGATTGTCTGGGGGACGTGGGGTGTGGGAGGAACGACTCTGAGTTCGGGTGAAGAAATGGCTGAAGTCTGCTCAAATCATGAGCAACTAAAACTACTGTGAGAAGTTTGTTCTGGGGTTAACGTGGAGCACAAGGCAGCAAGAGCCCCAGAAGAGTATGCGGACTGTTGTGAATATATTGGAAGACAATATTTTGGATGCACATCCAATGCTGCCTGTTGGGTGTACACTGTGAGCAAACTCTCTTCTCATCCACATCCTGCTTTGTCTGTGAAAGGAGCTGTGTACCGCCTTCTAACCCGCAGACTTGAGCAAAATCAGAACTATGCAAAATTGATAGTGTAGATACATTCCATAATAGGAAACAATTCTACCAACCTCAACCAAACAGGTATTTCTACTGGCCGTATCATCTAATCTCCTCAGCCCCTGGTAAATATGATCAGTTGATATTACTTATGAATTTTTTACAGATTGTTTATAGAGTTCTTAGAAAGCTCAGGGCTTCATTTATGCTTTACATGGTACAAACAAATGAAGGAAGCAATCTCCTGTTTCCCAACATCATAAAACATATTCAGCATGCTCCTGGGACTGCTTTTACATCCAAGCATATAGTCCTATCTTCTGGGCTTTTAAAAAATAAGTGACCAGAGTAGTCCAGTGTGAACTCTGTCTTTTTTAAAATCTCTGTCCCTTGAACCTTAATTGCAGAATAACTGTCTCTTGGAAGCCTGTTTCACTGGATCATGTCCACTGTATTATTGTCCAAAATCATTTTCTTTGGAAATTTTTATTTGTCTTATGGATATACACTAAGTTTAAAGTGGAAGCACATTCTCGGGCAAGCAGATACAAGAATAACTAAAAAATATTATCACAGTAACAAGAATAAGAATAGATATTAGCAATTGAAGATAATCCATACTACAGTTATATAGCTATTATAACCAGGTAGGGATTTCAGAGTCAAGGTTATTACTAAAAATATCCAAACTTTTCCAGAAATGGTAATTCAGAAATAAGATTACCAAAACCCTTAATTCTGTCCTGCAGTGACTCCACCTAACAACCATCTGATTCAGATATTTTAGTGTATGCAACTTCAGATGAAATGAAAAGAATTTCTATAAGTACAATCGTTAAGCAAGAAGATCCAACAAACTAACAAAGCTTATTGCGAGAAGTCAATGCTAAATCTAGGCAGAAAGCCTGCTGGAGCCCTGGTGTTTCACTTACTATGGGTGTGAGTTCTCTAGAACCTGTGCAATGCAAACTTGTCATATAGCCAAGCCAAAGGGGTGAGTCAAGCTCCAAGAAATTCGCTGCAGAAGAGCCCTCCATGTGACAGGCTGGCAGCGATAACAGGGGATGCAGTCCCAGGCCATGCGCCAGCCATGTCTGTGCACATCCCAGATGAGCACCTGCATTTGGCTGAGGAGCATGAGTCCAGCAACTCCCACCCATCTGTGACCTAGCCCAGGGTGACAACTTGCTCTGCTCCATGGAAAGTCACTTTCTGCATTTTCTGGAAGGTGGCGATGCTTTCCATAGCTCCTGAACTCAGGGAATAAATAATCTTAGAGGCCCCTCCACTACCTCTTCAAGGTGAGGGCGGCCAGGCTGCCAGTCCATATCCCCTGAGAGCCTCACTGGAGCACATGGGCAGTGCTCTCCATGTACTGAGACAGGGTAATTTATCTCCATTCCTATTTAGCTTTTCTCACTTGCAGTGAGGAGAGCAGATGGGGCAATCAACATTAAAAGACTCAAATAAATTCTAAAAGATGGAAGTGAATGCGCCTGCTCTAAGAAGCTGAACAGATGTGCTAAAATTGAGCTGTATCCCCAGAAGGCTTTTCATGTCAATTTGTTTATTTTTTGGACAATATCTGTCAGGCTGAATTGAGCTATCCAGGTTTTATGTTCCTGGGAACCAGTTTCATTCACAGAGCTTATGCCAAAAAGTAAAAATTATCTAAAACTAAAGATGAGTTCTAGAAACCACAAAGGCCAAAAGACGTCCAAAGTCTGCTTTCTCTTCTGAGAGGAGGAAATGGAACTTGAGGCTCTGGAAAAGATTGGATCTACTTCAGAACTCCTTCACTGGCAAGAACTGACAGCTCACCTGGAATAGTATCAGGGCAAGCTAAAGAGATAGAAGGGCAAATTTACTGTTGTGAAAACCTGGTGCCTGAACCATGAGGTGCTCATTTTACAGATACCAGAGGACAAAAAAATCTCTGGATTGTGAGCTGATACTACCAGAAATTAAATGAAATGTGTCATCCTTGTTGATTTAACAGAGATAATGGAGAAAAGAACATCATCCACATTGAGCACTGCACATTTCTTGTGGAGGTTCACTCAGCAGGAGAGTGGCCAAAAGGCAAACTTTGAACAACATTGGAAACAACTGAACAACCAAGAGTGTAAATCAACTCTATTACACACCATAATCTAATACCAATGTAACTACAACCTGTATCCTAAAATGGGGTTGTGCCCTTAAGGCCCACTTAGCTGTTTGCTTTCCCAGTCATTCAAATCTGCTTCACTGAGTATTTTAATAGTCTCATGGATAGCATTTTACTCCACATCTTGATCATCCTTTAGAAAATGGACACGTTTTAATGTGTATGAAACCAACAATTGGATTTTTTCATAAACTTATCCAAGACCTATTTTATAAACCATGAACCAGAAGTATTTGCTGAAGTAATGGATTTGGATGGAATGATGAATGGCCTTTGTGGAGTGAATTGAAACTCTTCAGAATGATGCTGTATGACCATATTATAAACTAGAAAAACATTAGCTATTGATAATTGACACCATTGTCAGTTCTGGAAAAGAGTCAAAATCTTGTATATGAAAAATGATCTACTCTCTAAGGACTAGAATCACTTCTTGTAGGATTAAACAAATGAACGGGACTCTGTTGGGGACATTTCCTCTGACTGGTATAACCTGCATTTTCAAGTGTCTGCATGTCTGTACATCCCACAGTACCAGTCTGGCAGCTTTGAGAGCACTAAACCCTTTGGATATAGCAATACTTGCCATTTAAAGGGGATTTCCCTCTTTTATGTACTGTTCAGAGGAAAACATGCTGTCTTTGTTCACTGAGGTCAGTGGATTGGCGCCAGGGTAAACTTTGGTTCTGGCCCAGTTGTTTTGCTTGCACATCACCTTCATCCCACTTCAAAGTAACAGCACTACATTTATATATTATGAAGCCAGTTCACTTCTCTTTTATCCTGATTTTTGCTCCAGTGTAAATCTATTTGATTATTCTCAAAAATGTACAAATTAAAAGCATAAACTGCAATGATATGTTGCAAGCATAAGTTACAAGTGTAACGAATACGGACAATAGTATGTGAACATGGGAAGGTAAATACCAGGAATCAGGAGTAACCTCGCCATTTTGAATACTCGTGAACTTTGCAAATAGAGGAAAGGGAATACAGTGGAATTTGAATCTTATCTGAGATTTTTGATTCTCTCTTCTATATACTTTGTTTCAGACCAAGGAATTGGATCAGAGTACTCTTGAAGAGTTTCAGAGTCCATGTCTCCAACAAAACCCTCCCACAGAAACCTTTGCCATGTAATTTCTCTTATTCTGGCTCTCTAGTGAGGAACTGGTAAAGCACAGCCCCCTCCTTTCCTCCCAGATCTGAACTGACTAAACCTGATTGAAGTTTAATTTGTTATGCATTAAAGCATTTTTTCCAAATCCCCATGTATAAGCCAATAAAGTTATTCTTATACATCAGAGAATGATTTCCATTCATTTCTTGTGCTGTTACTATTCCTTACATATGTCTCTATTAATAACAGTTATGGGACATGAATCTGTCCTTCTATTTGGATGATCCAACTGATTGATTGAAAACTAAACTTTCCATGTGTCAGAATCATCCTGCTTTCTGAGATGAGATATACATGATGCCAACTCAAATGAGATTGCTTCAGAACATGAGGAGTCTTCTGGTATTAGCTGGGGGCAAGCAAACAATTTGCAATAACAACAATAATAATGGCACTTAGTGCTGGAAGTAGCTCATTGTCCAGGAAGCATGCTAATCAGAAATTAATTTTTTCCTTTTCAATGTCAAATAATTCTGACTTGTGTTTATTTTACTACATATGGATGCTCACTGTGCTGCATTTTTTTTCAGGGTGAAAAGGCAGTATTTGTGGTATTGATGACTGTGTCTTTAACGCTGGGCTTTCTGGACAGTTTTTGTTTATTTTTATTGTCTTCGGCACAGCCACAGAAAGGGAGATTTCTTTTACATTCTTTATGTATTGAGTGATCATTGAACACAGCAACAGTTCCCACCTCAGCTGCTGCTAGACTATGTATTATATACCCAAGCTATTTATTATGCCCTGAGGTTTATGGTTTCAGTACTCAAAGACCCATGCCTTCAGAGTTTTCTAACTTGAACTATCCATTTGCAATAAAAAAACCAAAAAATACCAGCAATATCAAATGTAAAATACAAAATTCAAACTCTACTTCCAACAAATGAAAATAATCACATGGAGCTTCCTTTCTTAAGACAGCTGCATCTATGGATTCAGAAGTTGCCCAATGGCAGATGTCAGCTAGTCATTTTAAAGAAGTCTTCTATTTTAAAGAAGCAATCTAAATATAAAGTGACTCAGAATTTTTCAGTACCAATTAGTAGACTTTGGTGTGCCATTTTTGGAGTTATCTAGTTTGAGATATTTGAAAGAAGTCTATATTAATGGAAATGGATGTTCCACAGTATCACAGCAACAAGTTTCCTTTAAGGTATCTCCTGAAAAGAAGTTCTGAAATTTGAAATTCTTACTAGATTGCTTCGAGGAAGTTTTATACTTGCCAAAAGGAACATAAGGATTAGAAAAATTCTTCCCGGTACTTTCCATCTTTTCTTTATGATGAATAAACAGATCCTATTCCCAATCCTTCAAAATCTCTCTGGATTTATTGAGAGGTAAATGTGATCAAAACAGGATTTTCTAGCTATAATAGTTATGCATATTGCCCTACAAGCTAACATGAAGAATTCAGTCATCTGTGAGAACCCTGAGAAACTCCAAAATCCCTACTGTAGGTGGTTCTGGCAAAGACGAAAAATAATTTTCATACCTAGAGAATCTGCCATCAAAAGGACAGTCTCTTTCAGAAATGCTTATCAGGGATGTCATTGGGCCTAATTCTCATTTGACTTGAGTGACCAGCTTGGAAAAACCAGACATGCAAACAAAAAACCACTGGTGCAGAATCGAGCTGTAGATCACGATTAACTCTGCTGAAGTCACATTTTTTGAAGCATGGAAGATCAGTCTGGCACATGTGCCATGTTGCCCACTGCTGACAGCTTTCAAAGTGCTTACCACACTTTTTGAATGCTTTCAAAATGTCCTGCTGCTTGCCAGATAAAAGGTTTGTTTTAAACCAAAACAGTAAGGGAGTGTTACTGTTACGCTAACATCTCATGAGACCAGTCCTTCTTACAGTGTATTATACATTACAGTTGTAATGTATTGAACGCTCTGTCAGCACATTCCAGTAATCTGGTGGCACAGCCAAAACTAAGAGAGAAAAGAAATTGCAGTTATCAAAATATGCAAGAATATGAATCTGTTAGTTAACTTATGGCTTGGGATATTTCTAGATGGGAATGCTGGCACCAATTCCCTAAAAACTAGCACAGCTCTGCCAATGCTGTGCAAGTGGTGCATGAAATTTTAGTGTGAGGGCTGCTCAGAGTAAGCCCTTTGATTCAGGATTAGGAACAGTGAATACTAAGCTGTGGGACACCCCTGCAGCGTTCTCTACTCCATGCTCAGAACTACATCCCACTTAAATAGAGGTCTGGGTCAAAAAAACATGATTACATGATGTCATCTCTTTCTGCGATGATCTTGAAATGACCTTGTTCTCTCAGGCAATGGTGAATATGCCTCTCCTCAATGACACACTGTACCTATCTGTGTTCCTATTGTCAAGCTGGTGGGCCACTCTCAGTTTCCAACAGCAAAGAAACTCTTATCAAGACATGTCTCCTCATAAAACATTTTCCAGAAATAAAATCTCAGCCTGTTTAAAGTAGAGCCTTATATCAAGAGTCCGATTCATTCCAATACACTTCATGTTATGATTTGATGTCCTTCCCCGACATTGTCTCCACTTGGTCAGCAAAACTATTGTAAGTAGGGGATGAAATGATTTTGGATGCTGGCAAAATATTGCCCTGGAGACCAAATCTGAGAATCTCTTTTCTTCTTTCCTGATTCAAAGTGCATCTCAAAGTTTTTCTGGCTCTTTCTTCGGAGGAGCTTACCACATACTTTCTTTGCTAAGACTGTTTTATTTTTACAGGCACAATGAAGATTTCTTTGCTTATGGGTGGAAAAAGGAGGCATTCCAAAATGTTTACCAAAGAATAGCTGTTTACAAAACTAGCATCTTGCTTTTTGTCTTGGGTAACTTAGCATCCATAAATGGCAAAAAGATTGTTCTAGTACTTCAAGTCCCTCTGCATTATTCATTAGGGAAGCTCAAGCTGAATAACTTTCTCTGGGACAAAGCTGTTGCTAAGCTTAAAGTTTGGGAGATCTAGTAATGCAATTTTGCTTATCCCTCTCCCCAGGAAACTCTTCCACTCACACGATGTGAAGATACTGTGACTTGGCAAAACCACGCTTTGTGCTACTTCCTGGATACTGGACAACAGGACAAATATGCAAAATGAAAAGAAGCTTTATTAACCCTGATGTTTCAGCAATGAATCAAAATGAAAGCAAGAGCAGTCAGAGAGGGGAAAAAAGGTGGGATAGAACTGATTCCTCATGGTATCCTAAGTGTGGTATGACATGGCTTTCTCCCAAATGAGCAAGAAGAAAAAGCCTTACATATATGCACATCATTACAACATATTTACCAGCTTCAATGACAAATGTAAAATATTTTATACCTTCACCTCTGCCAAATAAAGGACCATTTCCTATCTATCTGTCTTATTTTAGGCTAAGGCAAATTATTCAATATATCCATTGCTCTTTTCAGTCACTTTTCCACAGAGTGACTGAATGGACTATTTTCTTTGTGGCAATTTCACTTTCAGGAAATGAGGATTTCTTTTTTGGATAGAAAAAGAAAACTTCTGTGTTCTAAAAGAAGTGGAAAGGACTGAGGTTCAAAGCCTAACTACAGCTTTTGCTGACGGTTAGCTTTTGGTCACCGTGTTAGCAATGTGATGACAGTACACTCTCCTAACACTGAGGCTTTGGCAAGGGATGAAGGGTGAATTCATCTGGGGAGGCATATAAGAAAGGTGAAAGGAAAAAAGAATTGGGAAACCAATCTGCAAGAGAGACATGTTGCAGAAGGTTTAAGCATTCCTGCAAGTTTATAGAAGGTGGGCTAAGAGTCTCTGTCCCTAGGCATCAATTCTTCAAGAAATTCACAGACGTATATAAAAGTAGGAGAAGAAACAGTTTAAAATTAAGTGCAGCGCCACTCTATTGAAAGAAAACACAGTAAACAGTGAGTTAATTTGGCTGCAGTGATATAGAAAATTTGCCAAAGTACTACTCTGCATTTTTCTCAGCTCTGACTCTCCAAGCATGTTCTTACCTCCCTTCTAACTTAAGAGTGCAACTCTTAGAAATGACTTGCTGTTTCAGAAATGCCCTTCAAAGGTTAGAAGCTCTTGGAAATGTACTTACGTTGGCATTATCAGTAGAAACAATCATGGGCTGAATGAGCACGAAGACTACCTGTTGATCCCTAGAATGGCTCCTCTGCAGCAGTGTGGGGATACACTGGCAGACTGTTAGGAGGAAAGCTTCTGCAACTTCCCCTGTGCTAGTCTGCTTCTGCAGATAAAGCTATCAGATTTTTTTTTCAGTGTTGTCAGCCTGCGACTACACTTGTCTGTGAGCAACATCCTTGGTGATCAGTGGAAATCATGCTTCAATACTACCAAGATAAACCTTTTATGAGCCTTACATATGCTATAATATTCTCAAAAAAAAAAAAAAAAAAAAAAAAACCCAAAAACCTATTCTGAAATCCTTGGTTGTCTGATTTTTATAACATTGTGATATATTTTTATTTGTTTTCTTATGTCTGCTTCTTTCCACCCCCCAGTTAATTTCCCCATGGATTTAATGGAAAGTAGGTTATAAGATTCTGACTGGAAGATGAAAGTAATCTTTGTGGGTCAGATATTTTTCAATATAGCTACAATTTTTGAATACATTTTCATGCAGCTACCCCCTATATGCAGAATAGTATGCATTTGAATAATTATGCGTCTTATGTGTTAATAGGGTCTTTATATTCATCTCTGTGGATAGAAGCTTATTACTTTAATTTATCTTTAGGCCCAGTTATGGTCAGTTGAAACTATGCCCTTCTGTGCTTTAAGAAGAATGACTGGATAATTACATTCATCTATCTTACAGTGGTTATGCAAGAATTAATTATTTTGGCTTTATTGAACACAGAGATGTGAAAAGTTCTCTGTCAATGATAATTATAATTAATACTACAGTTTGAATGAAAGCATTGATATAATAGTGAGAAATGAACAAACCAGAGCTGAGTAGCAGGTAACTTTGAATGCTGTGTTGATTTATCTCTCGTTATAGCCACTGACTTCCTTTACAGGATTTATATCAGCACAATGCAATTCTCAGTACACTGTGATTCTTTTTTTCTCTTGTCATACAAGTTGCCTACAGTATGTTCCTGTTTATCTTCAATATCCACATGTTACTAATGTGTAACCATATGTTGAGAGCCTGCACTTTTGATAGCATAAAATAGGTGAGTGTTCTAGGAATACAATGTTCTCCTACGTTTCTTTATTTTGGAAAGAGTGTTTTGCATTCACCATGGCATATTGTGTGTTTCAGTTCAATGTCCACAATTCATGCACATTTTGTAAAAATACTGTTTGTTAAATAATCCATTCATATGCATTTGTTTCTTTGATTACAAGGGATTATAAGTGCCACAGAGATTACTAATCCTACAGAGCTAATAGAATCTGTATATAACTAGCTCAGAAGAACTTTAAAACATATATTTTGTCTTCTAGGCTCACAATGAGCAAAGAATACTTCTTATGACATGTGAATTCAAGGTTCAGACTGACAGCACTGAAACCCCAGGACTGGGAGAAAAATGAGTCACTCTCATATCCAGTTCAACTGGGGCCAATATTGCAGTGTAAGCTTAAAAACAGACTCCACAGACTGTCATCAGCATAGGGTCCACAGTCAGAACTTGTGTGTTTGGCCCTTCTTGACTCAACACAAATGGTGATGACATTAAGGAACGGGGGAAAAGAGTTGTTTGTGTAGACCTACTTCTAAACAGAATGTTTTCCCAACTTTTCCATGCAGCATCAGCTGTTTTTTAATGATAATATTTTTATCTTCCACTAATCCACTTAAGGCAAGACATAACATTCTTGTTCTGTTATTTTACTGGAATTCTTATTTGTTCTAATTTATTCTGATGTCTCCACATTGCTTCCTTAATCCAATTTCAGTCTGAACAGCAGCATGGTAACTGGTTTGGAGTCATGGAAGTGACTTGTGCCAAATTAGAAAAAGTACATTGTTGTTATTTTTGCAAAGCTGAACTTGTTAGGGAAATTACAGGGGCAATGCTATGACAATATCAACCACTGAACTGTCATTCTTTTAGGTCCAATACTAAGACACTTTCTATGGGCATACAAGGTCCAAAAACCTCAGTGGGAAAGAGCCAAGAGAAAATCAACAAAGAGCAACAAAAATCCATGAAGAGGGATTTTGTATGTCCTTGTATCCTTTATAGGAAATTTCTTTTGTAAGTTTTTGAAACTTACCACAGCAGAGGGAGAAAGAGATGTTTCATGGTAACAGGACTACAGAAGTAGCAGTCCTTTCTATTCATCAATTTATTCTGGTCATGCTGTAACTCCCTACTGCTCTTTTAGATAGTATGAATCATCCTAAGCCCAAAAAGATCAAGGCACTTTATCACTTATTTTCTTCTAAGACTAGAGATCTCATTAAAGCACTATGGTCATACGCAGTTTCAGGTATTGGATGAACATTGCAAGAAGGAAATTTAGAGGATTATTGAGCTATTGGGCATACTGTATATCTTGGACATGTCTGTATTTTCCTGGTCTTAACTTCCAGGTGAGATGATGACTTCCCTGAGTAGATGGAATACCAGAAAAAATATATGGAGAAGCATGTCTGCAGGGCAGGGTCTAAAACCCCAAAGAAAAAGATTTATGAACAAAGAACAATGATGTCACAATGGACAAATGTTTTATGTTTTTTTGAAAGTTTTTCTTTTGTCAGAATGGTTCTTCATTTGAATAATGGTTCATGCCATATAAAATGAGCATATATTATTAATTGTAACATATAAATGATTATGTATAGCTTTCTTATTCTATTTTTTATAGAAGGAGACTGCATATCTGAAATGTATATGTGAAAATGTGTAATAATCTGTAAAAACATGAAATTTTAGGTTAGTTCCGGAAAAATCAGATTAAATATTCTCATATGAATATCCTCCTCACAGAAATGAGGAGGAAGTATGAGTTTCAGCCTAGATGTGTTGAATGTATGTGCAGTAGGAAGAGCAAGACAAAGACATGACGGGCTGAGAATATGATGAAAGACGCTTGTTTGATATTACAGGAAAGGACAACAGAGAAATGGTTAGAATGGAAGGCTAGCGAAATGATGAATTAGGGGTAAAAGTAAAAACTGTCTTCATTAAAGCCAGAAAAAGGGGTGTTGTTCTAACCAAGGCACGACATGATTAAAGATGTTTCCAGGAGGTTATGTAGAAAGAATTCTCACTATATCCACCTGCATGTGCAGCTCTAATTGTGGTTGGATTGAAAACTGTGCACAATGATATACCAAAATGAAAGGCAAATTGGTGATACTGACCATAGCAACTCAAAAAAGGAAGTGTCAGAGAACATGATGAAAAATATTATGTGCTCTGTTTTAGCAATGACAGCTAGACATTGGAGCGGACAGCTAGACATCCCTGAGAAAATGTCAGAGAGGCTATGGTTCGAGTTTGGGCAGAAACAGCTGGTCTTAAGTAAAAATGTAGATCTGAGAGATATTCGGTTGAGGTGGCACTTGAATCTGGTTTTGTGGAAAGATGACCAGAGTGAAGAAGAGGAGGTGATGAAGAACAAAACAAGACAGACTGAAATCAAAGTCAGAGGGAGTAATAAGAAGGCTCTAAGGAAAAACTGGGGTGGTAGGAGGGCAACTAAAGACAGAAGCATAAAATCCAAGAAGGAAGAGGCACTAGAAAGGAGCATGGCTGATGTTAACAATGCAGCTGGTAGGTCAGGAAGAGAGGAGATGGAATAGTGCTCCTGATCTTTGGTTTGTTAGAGACTTCAGGCAGGATAAATTTGAAAGAAATCCAGACTGAGAAGTATCTAGGATACGGGAAGAACTCCAGACACTGATAGTGAGGTGAGAGCTGAAAACGTAAAAGAAGATGGAGGTTAAAGTTCATGGGCTAAGCAGTATTAAAGATGACTTTTCTTAAGATGCAACAGAATAATTGGCTACTGTAATGTAAAGGGAAAAGCAGAAGGAGAGTGAAGAGTAAAGGGGAAAAATATAGGACTTTTGGAAAGAACCTGATATTGTACCCGTCTGCTATTTGGGAAGCTATATTATTGTCTTTTGGGAAATACATCACGAATAATACGTAAAAAGGCATCTTTTTTTTAATATAGTGATTCATTCTGTATAAGAAAAAGATTATAGTTTTATTACCCAGCTGCCTACCAGTAGCGTAAATCTGGTTCCCATTTTTCATGTTCCCTTTTACCACTCCCCCTCCCTTTTTAAAGTGTTACCATATGTTACACACCTTATTTTCCTGAAAAACTTATTACTGGAAACCCAGTGGCATATGCACATTGTTAAATGCTGATGCCATCCTCTGCCTAATATGTAAATATATAGCGACGGACTCTGCTACCAATGGGAGCTGCAAACTTAACTTTGGCTGCTTAGCATCTCTGAAAACCAAGCCACTCTTTTAGATGCTCGAATATGGATTTAATTTTGTAACTGTGGACCTTCTGGTTGCATTTTCAAACATGTCTAAGAACAACATCCAAAATAGCCTTTATGAAATTAAAGCACAGATTAGGTGAAATGTTGAATTCAAGATGGTTTTCACTGCCTAAGCCATGTAGGTGCCTGAGACACCATTGAGGTGATTAAGCTTTATATGTATTTGGATGATGTTACTGCATCTTCCCATAAGCTGAGTATTCAGGTGACTATTTCCTGCCCATGCACATTTTAGGATTCACAAATTGAGTGAAGAGTTGTGAAGGCCTTCTCTCAAAAGCAGGGTCAAAGAGGAAAAAGTGGTGGTGGTGCTGCTGCTGCTCATTCTGCTACCAATTAAAAGCAGGAATTAGCTGTAGGCTCTGGCCTTGGCTCCCTGAACTGTTAGGGCAGTTCACTTTAGACAGGCACTAGCAAACCCCAGAAATGATCCAGAGCACAGGGATTTGCTATTCCTAGTGACATGCTCTAACCACCAACTTCGCTCTTGTTTACTTTTCTTCTGGCCTCGTGACTCTGCCCTGGCTGCTCTTGGCCACATTTGAAGGGAACAGTTGGTGTTTGCTTTCATCATTGAAATATTACTGAACTTTGCTGCTTCACAGGTACTGATTATCTGTTAATTCACTGAAAGCCTTTACAACAACCTTGTGTCCTTCCCCTCTTCTCTTTTAAAAGCCTAAAGTTGGGCTGCTAAATTCATACACTTTACACAGCAGGATACATGGAGGATTAAGTATCTAAAAACCTGCATTTTGACCCAGAGGATGGGGAGATACTGAACATCCTTGGAAATCAGGAAACTTCAGGAACCTCAAGCTCACATTGGAGCTTGACTTTAGCTTACATTTCATTCAACATATTGCTTCTGATGTTGCTACTTTTTCTCCTGGATTAATCAGATATGTGGTCCAGTGTTTACAAAACACAAGCAATTATACAGTTATTCAAAAAGTAGAAACTCCTCTTCTGTTCCCTATAGGAAGGTGTGTCAAAATGAAAGCTCCCACCTGTAGGCACAGGACCTTCAAACCTAAATCTGTTCAGTTAAATAGAATCCATGTAATTCTGATCTAAAAGAAGGGTTTTTTTTTTATACTTCAAGTGCAAGAAACATCAAGTGAGTTTGTTCGTAGACTTTTTTTTACTAGAAAATAATTTTTCTCTGTCTCAGTTGTTTACATTCCTATGTGGCCTGTTTTGTCAAAAGATATGCAATATTTGCCAAATGTACTTCCTGGAATTTCATAATTGCACTCTGATTTGTTTCCTCTCATATGTCTTTGTGGTCCTTTTCAAGTTAAAAAAGAAAAAGCAAAGAAATGAACAAGTATTAAAATGGCTTGCTGGCATGTATAGCTATATATTTTGGGTTATCATGAAAGTGAAACTGTGAGATTAGGTAGAGTCAGTTATATTCTTCACTACTATATTTAGAAAAAAGGAAATGTCTCATCTTTGCATTGTGTGGACTTCACCTGTGGAATTCATTACCCCAGGAAGTTTTCCAGTCAAATATTATGGCTAAACTTTTAAAAAAGGATGCACATAAGTACTGTCTAAGAATAGTGCCTGTTGTGATAAATGTTAAAATAAGAGCACTTCAATACACTGATCTCATAAAAAACTGTAAATAACATTTCACAGGTTGTGAGTAGTACAGTTTTGTTTTGCTTGCTTGCTTTTCTGACAGCGAAGGACTGGCCAGTCTCAGAGGAAGTATACAGAATCTGAGAATCACTGAGGTTGGAAGGGGCCTCTGGAGATCATTTAGTCCAACCGCCCCGCTCAAAGCAGGGTCAGCTACAGCAGGTTGCTCAGTGCTGTGTCCATCTGGGTTTCGAATATCTCCAAGGATAGAGACTCCACAACCTGCCTGGGCAACTGGTTCCAGTGTTTGACCACCCTCACCATGACTGCACACAGACTTCTAATTCCTCCTCTTTGTTCACCTTGCTGCACGCATTAGTCTACAGGCACTTTAGAGAGGCACCCAGTTGTGTTGATTTCACAGAAGAAGAGTGAGACCTTCCCCCCAAATGCTGTCCCCTTGTCACTTCCTTACTTGTGTGCCTACACAAGGGTGGGATCCCTTTGGCCCTACTTTGTTGATTATGGGGTCCCTCCTGTTCACATCACCCTCCACCCTTGGCTTGCCAACCCAGTCCATCACTACCTCACTGGATTGTTGGCTGTCATCTCCCTCTCTTGTTGTTCCTAGTTGAAAGCTCTCCTCATCAGGTTGGCCAGCCTGTTGGCAAAGATGCTTTAGCCCCATTTGGGCAGGTATATGTATCTCTTCTTAGCAGTCCTCGATCTTCAAAGAGGGTCCCACAGTCATAAAAACTGAATGCCTGTCATCAACACCAACTGTGCAGCCTAAGCTGTGAGATCTATATACTCCTCCTCAAGCCCTTCCTCCTCACTAGCAGGATCAAAGAGATTTCTTAGGCCACTTCAATGCTCCTTGGGTATTTTTTTCAAAAGGAGAAATGACCTTTCTAGGAAAATAAAACATACAATACCAGCCACTTTTTGAAAGGTACAAACTGTGACATATGAGGAGAAAATAGATCATGCCATTTGAAAGGAACTGCACTGTCATAATACTTTAGGCCTCTCTGCCAGCAGCTCCTGGCAGGCAGGAGCCATGAAAGAACAGCACAAGCAAAAGCTGTAGAACTACAACTGTTATTACTGCAGGAGAGCATCTTTTCCTTCCTTCTGCTTCCTGATATTTCAAAACTAGCTTCTCCATTTCCTATCAAAAGGAAGATACGCCTATGGCAGTCACTTCTTCAGGCATGACCCCTCTTTAAGAGCCAAAATTGGCCCTCATAGATTTGTGACTTGAGACAGAATATTTCTGTGATTCTTTTCCCCATATTCACACAGCCTTTTGTGCTGACCAGTCAGATTAACTAGTTGCTATGCAGTTCTGGAAATGTTTCTTCTCTATCTTCACATCCTAAGTATCTAACCATTTTTTTCCCCACAAAGGTCTGGTCCTTCTACTCTCTGCAGAGGTACTACCTACAGGTGCACAGCACAGTGAACTTTCTTCATGACTTTTGGTTGGTATTTCTATGAGCTTTTGAGATAGGTAGAAAGAAAAACAAGTTCTATGATCAGAACTAGTAAAGCTTATGTTCCTTATTCCCTCTCTCCCTTCTGTTGACACCAGCTCCATCGTTCCTTGCACCTTTTTAATTCCTCCCACCATACTTCGAGTTCTTACTTCCATATCCCAAAGCACTGCTAGTCCCTGCCATATCCCTTAACCCTCTCACAGTATGCACAGCTCTCTCCTTTCATCTTTCTCCTTCAGGGCTTTCCCCTGGACAATTTGTCCCCATGGACAAAAATATAAAAGGAGATTTTGAAAGCAGTAGTCCACAAAATTCCTTTCTTGGAATTTCACACTCCTCCACCTTGTGGGTGACCTTCCACCAGATTTTGAAGTGCTGTATTCTCTATAGTTGTAGCCCTGCAGATTTCAGGGAAAGGGCTGCTCTCCCCTTTGCAGGCATCACAGATGGTTATCTCCACTTGATCCCCTGCTCTTTGCACTCTAAAACATGGCTCTAGCATATGCCCCCATTGCCTATGCTCTTCTGAATCCATACTACTGTCTTTGGAATTGGTTTCTAAAAGCAATCATACCTTTGAGTTGTTTGGGTCATCAGCTAAATTTGCATGTCAAATTTTGAGAAGGCAGGAGGATAGCATGAGTAGTCTTCTACCTTCTACATGAGTAGGCTTTGTATAATCCTAGTCCTTTCTCTTAGGCAATCCTATCTGGAAGCAAGAACTCTGGGAACCTGTGGAAAGGGTCAGTGGAGCACGCAAAAGATAGACAAACATGAAAGGAAACTATAGCTGAAGATATTACGATATTCAAAGATGATTAATATGCAGTGTGGATAAAGGCACAGAAAATAATTTCATTTGCATAGTGCCTACAAAATAGACTTTTCAGGGCTGCTTTACTCTAAAATGACTATAGCCTTAATTTTTGATAAGCAGTAGAAAGCACTTAAGTTTTAAGACTGCTTTACAGCATGGGATTTTTTAGCCAATATAACCTGTTAGAAAACTTCTGTATTGCACATTTTAATCCCTCAACACAAGGAGACTCTACCAGCTTTGTTACAAATGCTTGGTACATTTGAACAGAAATGTGTACAAAAATTTGACATGAAAATGACCCTGCAAATCTCTCTTTATTAGTATACTTTTGCCGTAGTTTCTAGCATGTCTTTTCTGAAAGTTCCCACTTTTCTGCTTCCTGCACTATCCTGTGTTCTCAAAACACAGGCTGGCTAGGGGTGTGACTTCCTTCCTTGTTAGGAGGTCTGGTGGTAATCCTGACAGTCATGTGCAGAAAATAGAGATTTTTGCTGTTATGAAGAATTTAATTTTTTGCATTTATGGAATATGCAGTTCAGGTGCTATTTATAATGTGGCATTATTCCAAAGGGAGCTGTGGGAAAGCAATGGGTTCTCTGTTACCCTCAGTCTGCTTACTTGGGAGCTTACTTTTTCCTTACTTGGAAAAATATTTCATAACGAAATATTCAAGGAGAATTTTAAGGGTAGTTTTATCACCAGCAACAATGAACTGAATTCCCTGATATCATGAAAACATGGAGAGATCATTGGAAAAGAGACAGAATCCTTGTCCTGCTGCAATTGTGTATTTTTACCACTTCTCCTCAGGTCTTTTTTTTTTTCCACAAAAGCTGCGTCCTGCCCTAAATAAGGGCTTGCATCAGCCAAATGCTTTGTAAATGGTTAAATACCACAAAGCAATAAAATAATTGACTGCAGTCATCTTGAAAAAGATTCTAGGTATCATATTGATATAAATCCAGGCTGTGGTAATCCAGTAAGAATTATGTTAGCTAATATGAAATTGCTTCTCGGACTCAGTCCCAGACCAGAGGAATGCTAGCAGACTGCTGATTTAGCCCATTTTGGAGCAGCCTGTTCAAGGTTGACATTTGGGAATAAAGTTGGGGGAAACACCTAGGCTTGATTTTTCTTCTTTGTGTTTTCTAGCACTTGTACGGAAGGCAGAGCTGGAGCTAGCCTAGGAGATCAAGAACACATTCACTCAACTGGACAACTAGGAACAGAAGACTGGAGGGGACTTCTTGGGGTCAGTTCAAGTGTTTAGACAGAGGTGTCCAAGCCATCTCAGAAATTTTTATTATCCTCCCTTTCTGTTCTCCATCTGTCAACTCAGAAGCAGCAGGCTTCTTGCAGGTCTTATGTCTTGTATGCTAGCCTCATGAGGATATCTGAGATAGCCTAGGTTGTCTAGAATGGCTAATGACTATGTTAGGGCACCAGAACTGCTCTCTCAATGACATGAAATCCAACCCAAACTACTATCAGATGGAATTCTGTTCCTAAATTGTTTAAGACTCCATTTCAAACTACCTAGATTTTCTGACTATATCCTAGATAGAGGCTATTCTGAGGCCCTGGTAGCTCATTTAATGAAAGAGATAATGCTCAATACTAGTCCAGTACTGGATTACAGGTCTGGACTTTGCTATGGATTTTTGACAAAAAATTGGCTCCTGTTTGTACTGACCTTCAAGTGGCTTTTTGGCATGGAAATGAACATTGTTTATTCAGCACTAGCTTCCAGGCTTGAAAAAGAAGCATCAACTGTTTTATGCAATTGTTGAGCCTGTATTTGTAAACAAATAATAAATATTGATGTTCTGCCATGCAGATACTCCGAGCAGCTGAAACCCCAGTGTCACTTCTTGTATGGAACGCTCATAGTGATTCCGGCACATAGTCACGGGATGTATATGCATTGCATTCAGACATATAAACTTCTGAGTGGATCAAGGCGCTGCAAATTTCCTATCGTATCAACATGCTAAGACCTATACAGAAGGATTTTATTGACCTTTAAATGTAAAACAAATCAAAAAATCTGGCAGTGAGCATAAAACTGATAAAGTATCATAAAATGTCATCTTATGCCATAAAAAAGTTTCAGGGAGCAAATAAAAGCCTATTTAAAGTTGTGTACTTTGTCGCCCATAAGAAATTTTCATGAACTTGTAATTTTATGTATATGTCCTTTGGTGAACTTGAGAGGACAAGGGAATAAATTTAACCAAAATGTAGATGGAGAGAGAAATTGACAAATGTACTTTTTTTTTTTTGCAAGATGGTGCTGTATTCTCTTCTGTTAATAATGTTTGTCTGCTTTATATGTATACTCTGTGCTTGCACCTGGGAAGTCATTCTTATTAAGGTCACCCCAGGCAGCCCCAGCGGCTCTGGATGGACACTTGTGCTGACTGTGTTTATCTGCTCTAAGAGGGATGCATCAATATTTGAAGCTTTGCTGCCAAATTCATAATGGTTCTATCAGCTTCCTGCCATCTCACCCACGGGAAATACACAGCACCTTATAAAGTTTACATTGGTAGTACTCAACCTTACTTGACAATAGGTATTTCTGAGAAACAGCCCTCTTTGCATTTATGAGCAGATTCAGCTTGCTTGCAGCTATTTCTGCTTTTTTTTAACTCATTCTCTGCACTTATTAGTAGATGTACCATTTCATTACCTATAAGCCTTGTTACTGAGATGTAATGAAGCATCTCCCCTGAGATAACACCATTACTAACTGAATGTAATAGTGCGTTTTTTTGCAGAAAGATAGGTTAGAATTTGCTGAGCCTTAGGAATCAGTCCTTTAGTAGCTGTGTATTCTTCGAGACACAAAACTTTTGGTGACTAAGAATATATTTAGATCTCAGCATGTGATACTCGCAGAGATACAATTTCTGTGGTCTGAAGACTCTTCCCAGACTGCCTTTTGTTTTGAACTCACAGATGTCAAACATTCAGGCTGCAGGCTGCATATTGCCCAATTTAAGAAAATGTTCTGGCCTACCTCACCTATGAAGACTTTGCAGACTTTGCATTTCCATGTACCTTTTTTTATAGAGAGCTTTCCTAGACTCCATAGCTAGAAAGTATACATAAGTTAAACCCTTCAAATGGACTAGTCTTCATCATCCTGAAACAGTGACTGAAATCACTTAGCCTTTGATAAACTCTATCCCATGTCAGCTCACAACCAAACAAGTTGCCACATTTAGCTTTTCTCTGTGATCATAATCTTAGCAGTGGATATGAGGAAGGGGATAAAAGGAAAAACGGTAGGTACAGCAGTTCAGAACTGCTTTAGGGAAGGACAAAGCAGAGAGGAAAAAGGGAGAAAAGATAGAGAAAAGAGCTGAATAAGGGTGAGAAGAGAGGGAAATAGAGGCACTCTCTAAGATAACTACTTGTGGTCATGCAGACACTGTCCCCCATTGGCAAGTGATGAGTGTTGCACTGATCATAAATAACTGCTTTTACTCTATGCAGACATCTCAGTTACCTCAGCAGGACATTTACTGCAGCCAATGCAAATCTTTAGGTTGGAATTTATAGTTCAGCTCATGGAATTCAGTTCTTTCATGCAATCATTTTGATATACCCATTTTATCAGGAACATGAAAGGATATCTTTGGTTTGGCTGCAAATGTATATTCCCTTGTCTCCTCTCTGCCATTCCTTGAGTAATGTGAAAATCTTCATCTGCTCCAAAACTCGGCTATGATGAACTTGTATTTGCTTCAGATATATCAGGTGATTAAGCACAAATAATACGTTTTCACAGAGCCAAAGCTGGCTTGCATTCCACATTGTCCAAATTAATTTAAATCATTTCCCACATGATCAGGAAAAGCAGTTGGTGATACACCTGACTGTTGCAGATTTGTTGGCAGAACACAATGCCATTATGTAACTATGAGGGACCGCTTACCCATTATGCACGTTTCCCTTTGGTATACAGCCCTGGCAGATATGCGCTGAACACTCTTGATGGGTTCATGGAGTCAGCAGAAACAATAATTTCCTAAAGGTAAGAGAGAATTACTATCCAAAGGACTGTTAAGAAATATACCTATTATCAGCACCAGGCAAGCTATGCAGCACAGTTAACTGAAAAGAAGGTAACCTCAATTAGACTAGATTAAATTGACAAGACAATAGTCTATATGAAGAACTGCACAGCTAAATTATTCAAGTGCCAGGTTTCTTCTTGAAATTCTCCTCTGCAATGTTTTATTCCTTCAGAAGCCTGCAATGAATTTTTGCTCAGGAAGCCATAATTATAAATCGTTATACCATTCTGCATTAATATAGCTAGTGATAAAGCTATCATACCCAGAAGCTGTATATGCAAATATGTTCAGCCTCATAAAGCAAAGATAAAGCTATCAGCATCATTAAATGACAGCACCAAGACAAGGAAACATTCACTGTGTACAAGCTGAAATGTTCAGTATACATAAAAAGGTGTATGTAAATGAAGCATAACAATTGCAGTGAGTTACAATAAACCCAGATGACATAAATATAGATGGGTGAGTGATTATTATTATCAAAAATAGTACTGTTTGTATATTATTAGTCCCCATTTCTAAAATTGTTTGTTTACCAGATTTTCAGCTGTTGAGGACTCAACTGGTGCTTGTTATATTATGATTCTGCATTTTTTTTTCCACATGAAGATCCTCCAGAAATTAACACTCTCCACAGAGCAGTGGAAGTGACTTTTTGCCCAAGCAAACTTGTAGCACGTTGGATGCCTGGAAAACCAATAACTTTCTTGATTTTGGAAGAGATAAAGTAAACCCACACTGGTCTGTGACCACCACAGTTTGACTCAGAATGCTGTAAGTCATATTTATTTGTTTGAGAGACTATTGATTAAGTACAAAATATTAGATACTCCCCCCTAATCTTTATCATTTTTCTTACTTAATTCTTTGCTTTCCTTTTTGTAGATTTATCACTTCAGCTATTGCACATCTGAAGACATATGATGCCAACAGCATACTGGTTTTCAGGCTTCTGAGGGAACTCAGCTTTAACTCTCAGGCATTAGTGCAAAGGTGCATTTATAATTTTGGAAAGCTTTTGAAGGCTCAGCGACTAGGCTTAATATCCCCTTAGGAAATAGAAATTCTTTTCCCATATGGAAATAGTTTCAGCTTGCCCACCTCCTTCACTTCACTGACTTAATCCACTCAGCTACAAAAAGCTGCCAAGTCTGGTTATGAATCTTAACCTCTAAACGTGCTTTTTGCCAAAGTTCTGCAGAAGACAAACCACAGAGTGGGCCATGACCATTCGCTAAGAGGTTTCAGAAGGCATCAGCTCACAGAGCACATTCAATTCCATGAAGGCCTCAAATCACAGTATCTTTTGCAAAATACTGAATTAGTGTTATTCTCCTTATCTTCCCACTTCTCCCTTGACACACCTAGTCACAAGCAAAATTACTGAATTTTCAAAACAAAACTGAAAAAATAAGTGCCATCTCACTATTTCCTAATATCTTACTCTACCAAAAGACCCCTGGTTCCTATCTGAATTCTGCCTATGCATGCACTGTCTGTAAGTAAGTGGAAAGACAGTGTTGTAGGGGATATGGACAAGGTCAGGGCCGTGCCTACAGGGAGATACTACAGGGCCATGCCTGCAGAGAAAGGAGATGCTGAAAAAAAGGGAAAGTGATGGAAGAGAAAAATTAGTATTTTTAGTGTTTCTAGTGTGAAAGATGCATTTGGGCAGTACTTAAAGCCTTTATACAGATGGCTAGTTTTATGCACATATATAAGGGTATTATAAAGGGTAAAATGGGGATACAGGGAAGATTAGGTTATCAGGCAGATTACAAAGAGACAGTGCAAACCCAGTAGCTGGCAGAGAGACAGAAATGAAAGTCAAAAATGAGGAAAATGGATACTGAAGTTATCCTGATGCACCAGAATGACTGGAAAATAATAATGATGGACAAAAGGAAAATGAAGCCAAAACTATTCAGCAGCAAAAACATGAGTGATATCTTGACACATTAGACATCAATGAGATTTTTGTTCTTGCATTCAGCAGACATGCAAGTTTACCTCCCATCTCAGAGATGAGAAGAATCTAGACTTTGGGCTGAGAGGAAGCCAACGAAAAGATTTAAATAGCCAGCAAAAACTGGAGCAGCATACAAAAGGGTGAGACTCAGTAACTGTCCTACAATGAATCACATCAGACTTGTTGACAGTGACTTGCTTCTTATGTAGTTGTTAAAAGAAATGCTGCTTTGTGTGCAAAACAAAGGCAGTCAGGGCTGCGGAGTGATTTTAGAAAACATGAATGATTTTCAGACAAGAGGAAGGTTGTAGAAGTAATGAAACAAAAGCCATGGGAGGCTGCTGGAGAAGAGGTTGCTGTAACAAAAAGGAAGAGATAGTAAGAGCCAGGATGAACTCAAGCAGAGATGGGGAATATATGGACATGGATGAGTACAAAGCAGGAAAACATGCTAGGGAGAGAAAACAGGGAGAGGACATAAAAATGTCACCAAAACTGTAAACTGACCGGGACTGGGGGAGGATATTGGCATTAATCACCAGGAAACAGAGGGAGATAATTTGGGAAACAATTTGGTTTTCACAGCACCATATTTCAAATGGAGTTAGGACAGTCAGAGGGATGTAAATGAAGAAATACGCAGGTGTTAGTCTGAAGGGAGAGCCACATACAGAGTGGATACTTAAAAACATGTGGTGAGTTGATTTGGACAAAGGCTAAAACTGCAGTGGAAGAAAGGAAAATGACTAGAAACAAATCTCTGCAAAGAGTCTCTCTGCACTGTGGAACAGGGAGGTGTTTCAATGCATCTAGTAGAAACAGGTCAAAGCCTGCTAGAAGTGTGAAACCTACCAAAGGATATGAACCAGCTTGTGCTGGATACCATGCTGCTACAGCTGGATCATTGTTAACAGAGGATATAGGTAGTTCATCTTTGTGATACACTGTTTTTTTTCTATGCTACACTGATATAACTACAGTATAGCTGGAAAGGAGAGAAAAAGGCATGTTGAGGGAGAATACACCAAATGAAATAAAAGTGGAAGAAAAATACGTTAGGTTATGTGACCAAAGGCTAATCGCATTAAACAAAGACCTGGGGAGGATCAGAGGAACAACGACAGGCAGAAGAATCGCAGTAGCCTATTCAGTGCAAACGGTGTGCCCTGACCTGGCCACAACCACGGCTACCAAAAAACAGCTGGAGCCTGGTGCCTGGTGGGAAACCCACCGAGGGGGGCCGCAGAAAGGAGCTGCCTCCCTGGAGCACCGTGCAAGCTGATGGGGGTTACCGCCTCTGGGGGCACAGGGCTTATTGTGGGGACTGTGTAAGCCTTACTATTGGACCTTTTAAGAGGTCTGTGAGAAGGGGAAAAAATGTTGTTCATATGTGCATGTTTGTGTGTGTGCATACACACGTGTGCTACTTGGGAACACACACTCAGTCTCCCTACTTGCTTGACCTGGGGATGTGCCAACACAGTAGCCTTGCATCCCTGGGGCTAGGACAGGAGGCATCTACCTGGATTCTGTAGCCCATCAGATTCAGCTACTTTTAGGTTTTATATGAGTATATATATGTATATATAAACATATAAACACACACACACGTGTGTTTGTGTATATATATATATTTATGTTTACATTTATATATTCTCTTTATCTGGATCCTGAATACTTGTTTGAAAATTATCTTGCTTTTTTCAATTTATAAATGATGCCCTGACTTCATTCTTGGAGATTCTCTGATTGGAAATATACAACTTTGTATAGATAAGGAGATGTTAGCAGGGGACCGGTTTGTTTTCCTGGAAGGGCTCCAAACATCAGTGATTTAGAGTCAGTGCTAGGAGAGCTGGCCTGCATAGAGGCTGATGGGACACAGTAGAGTTCTGAACTTTTCATTTTAACAAAATGATGTTTTCCACATCTGGAACAATTCTAAATTCTCAGTCACAATATCATAATGCACAAAGCATTTGAGCATCATAAAATTGTCCCTTAACACTTTGATTAATTGATGGCTGTCTTGAATCTACTTGCATCAGAATAAGCACATGTTGATTTAAGTTTTAAGAAAGCCATTGGCTTGGTTTAGTAGTTGTGTTTCTTTAGCTGTGTTTTCCCTTGGAATTCTTGTATGTAAAGCGACTATTAAATGTCACTTTGTATGGTACTCGAAAATGGGATTTGAAGTGTTTTGAGTGTCAGGGATTGGAATGGATTAATATTTGTATGATTGTAGCTCCAAGGATGTGGCAGAGTAAGCTAATATTACGGCCTGCCAATTCACTAGAAGTGGCTAACCCAGATCCTGTCAAAATTAGTGATTTTTTTTCCTGTAAATTTTAATAGATTTTGGATGAGTCCCCCCCATTTCATACACGTTACGAAGAAATGTCACTCACCCCTACATAATACATGCATTTTTAAAAATCTCCTTGAAAGACTGTGCACAATGTTGTTGAATCTAATAGGAATGAAAGTTGAAGGACAGATTAACAGTACAGCCTTGCTCCCACACCAAAGCCCATTATGTTATGTACCCCTTAGAGAAGGATAGCATGAGTACCCATAGTTATCTATTTCCCAGTTTACACATCCTATATTACTCTAACATAGATATACTTGCATGTTTACATGGGGCATTTTATGTCAGGATTTCAGTCACCTGTACTTAATCTTTTTCAAGTAATACTGATAATGATAGCTACAGTTATAGCCAAGATAGCCTAATATACGATGAATTCAGTTGCTTACAATGCCACCATAACCATGGAAGTTGGAATTTCTCATACTTGTTCTTACTTTCAGGCTAAATTTCTTAAGAAACTTAGGAAAAATGTTTTTGCTACTTCTGTGGAGAAGGCAAAGGGAGAACATATAGTTTTCTCAAACTTAAAAAATATGTCTAACTTTTCTTGGAGGAGATTTTGCTCAGTGGGATTCTGCAGTAGGAATTGAAATTTGTATGATCTTTCAATTCTAAGCTCACCATTTCATTCCACTGGTTGCTAATAAATCTGTGCACTTCAAAGGGTTTATAGCAGGGAAATCTTTGAACATTTAATTAAGGATATCAGGAAGTATCAGTCAGATATTTTCAGAGGACATAATTAAGCAAATGCCTAAAAGTACTTCTGGAAAACTTGGAAATAGGAACAGCCAAGTTCTTTGCCAACATGAACAGACAATTCACTTGCTCAGTGGGAGGAAACGGTGACTTTGGTGTTCAAGAAGAGTTACTGTGGTATTAAACTTAGATTAAGAAGGTTCAAGATAACTTGTAAGTTCAATAGGTGTTTTTCATAATATTTTTAGAATATTTTAAATATATTTATATGAAATGTGACCATGCCAGATAAAATGTCTTAAATTCTGCAGTAATCTTTGGTAATGTCAGTCTATAGAGAAATAGCTGGAACACCATAAAATGGCATATCAAAAGGATCAAACAGAAGTTTTCATAGTAAAGACTGTTCATTCAAAGAGCCTTCTAACATCTGTGAGCTCTTCCAGCCTTGGAAATAGTAATTATCTAAAAACGCCTTCAGAGAAGTACAGTAAATTTTAGAAAACTATTTCAACTCTAAACTCTAAACAATTGCTTAAAATATGAGTGAGACATATGCAGATCATTCCAAAACTTCCTAGAGATCCTTTTCACTTAAAATTTTTGTCTTCCTATTTTTTCTAAGGAAGATTTATAGAAAATTGCATCCGAAATCAATCTGGCCCTAAGGAAAATGACCATATTAATAATATACATTCATTAGTGTGTATCTTGATAATGGAGTCCATATAAAATCTACATTCACTGTAAGCAAAAGCCAATGGTGAGAAGTCTTGTGCAGTATATGCTGATCTTCACTTGCTATGTAGATGTAGCATAAGCACTCTCAAGATTCATAGATGATGCTGGAAGACACTCACGCAGCATCCGTTAGTCATGATGGTAGTAAAGCAACGGGAGCCTGACACTTAGAGAAACCTCTGGCATACCTAGCCTGGAACTACAGTTGATTTCAACGGGCAAGTTCAGTTTTCAAGTTGGTGTAGAAAATGCAGCAAGATTGATTGGAAAGGCTGTGTTTAAGAGCCTGAAGAATGACTGAAAAAAATGTTTCATTATTTAACTGCTTTTCCTCAGCTTCATATTCCAGCTTTTTCTGGATGGCTGGTACTAGTAATGTTCATGCAGACACATAATCTGTTGGATCAAGAACTGATCCAGCTAAAAATTAACCAGTTAGTTCTCTGATCGACCTATCAGGCAGCTGTTGAAAAGTAACATCAGCACGAGAAAAGTAGCAGGAACGAGACCACCCCCTTTTGGCAGCAGCCCCCACTTACATCAGTTTAGAGTGATCACAGACCTATAGCTCAAATGAGCCAAGGATTTAATTTCACCCAGTCTGCCAATTGCAGAATGACAGATTAATGTAACCACTTAGAATAACTTCTGTGCATCACTGCACAAGCCCCTTACATGACTTGGTGTTGCTCTGAAAGATCCCACTTATAATCAAGTGTTTACATGTAGTAACATTTAAATTCTGTTCCAATTTTCACAGTGGTAAACAAATGTTTGAGAAGGCAATCCACATGAATTTTAAATGTAAAAGGAAAACACAGATTAGTTTAAGCTAAGTTCATGATATTTATTTTTATCTCATGGTTGCTCAATGCTGGGAGAAGGCATTGCTGTGAAGTAAATGGGGAGCCCTGGAGTCATTGAGGACACAGTGGGAATAAATTGGTTCTTACAAGGCCGAACAGGGTCTGGTTTGATCTGCTGGGTCACTGTTACTGCTGTTGATGCATAAGAAGGAAAGAACTCAGACTTGAGTGCCAGGGTCCAGCCTGTGCTTGCAAAGTCAGTAGTTAGAAAACCAAAAACATATTTTTGCTTGTGTACAGAATACATTTGCTCTGGAAATTGCTGAGAGGCAGTAAACATGGGGAACTTGCAGTGCCATTTTTTGGCTGAGTTTGTGAGACCTTGCAGTCAACTTGATGGCATTTTTTTTTTGGAAGTTTGGACCTAATGTAGTAACTTCTGAATGCCACGTCCAATCACTTCCAGGGAATGTTATAGGCATCAGTGGTCAGAATCCTGGGGATTTGGGTAGAAATTAGAAAGCTAAAGGATGAAAATGACAGGGACACAGCACCCTCAGCATCTGATTAGTAGACGGAGCAGCTCTTTAATTGTCTATAGATCAAAAACTTAGTCTCAGCAAACTATTAACACATTCCAGAAGAACAATGTCCCTCATTTTAGCAATTCTCTTTGGCTTTTACGATACACTGTGAAGGAGAAAGACAAATCAGGCAAAATAATTATGAATGGTAGATGGAGTAGGGGTCTCTAGGAGGGCTGAGAAGTGGGGCATGTGGAAACTCCAAGCAGGCATGCAGACAGTCCTGAGGAGAGCGGAATGAACGGGAGGGTTTTGTATGGAATGGTGAAGGAACGGGAAGGTAGGAGGAGAGGGAAGAAAGGGCACTGGGGACAGCGAGAACAGGCAGACTAACACAGGGGTATGGGCAGGTGTAACACAGCTGCAGACTGGACAACCGAGAGACTCCCTGGTCTGACAGAAGGAACATGTAGAAGCACATTAAAGTACCACCACAATGTAATATCAGATACACCCAGCAATGGAAACAATGCCTAAAAAAGAGTCAACACTGGTGTAACAGATCTTGGGGGAATAAGAACAATAAGATGGAGATGTGCGAATAATGTCACTGGATGGTAGTAACAGCACTTTTACAACAGCAAGAACTTCATCATACAAGAATAAAATGTGAATTCTGTGTATTTCATACTGCCCTACAATTTGACCATTAAAGGTCTGATCCAAAATCTATTGCTATTTGACTGATACCAGTGCATGTTGGATTAAGCTTTCAAAGATTAAAAAATTGATATAGTAAGTTCCTTATTGTTTATAGGAAAGAAGGTAAGGAAAGATATAGAACAGTTTTCAGCATCAGAACAGTCTGCTTTAACATCTAAATCACTGCTTGACTTCATTGTGTTTCTATTCTGGAAAACTTAATACTACCAGCAGAACTAAACTACAGAGAAAAAGAGAACCACAAGAAAACATCCTGAATATATAAATGCCACTTCCAATAATATAGAACTAAACAATTTCCTTTAAAGATCCCAGTTTGTCAAACACTCAAATGGATTATGTCCTATTGCATTAAGAGCTAAAAGCAGCAACTGGCACACTCTATGCTTGGCTTCCATATTCACTCAGATGTAAATCTGAATTGAAGTGATAGCAACAGCATTTTGCATGCAACTAACCTGGGAGAAGCGTTCACGGCTTCTCATGCAACCTGGTTGGATGTATTCTCATGCAAAACAGGGCTGGATGGATAGACAGGCACTCATGGCCTGTGCCAGGATTCCTAGTACTTTCAGACAGTACTGGAATTGCATCAGAAATTCTGTTTTTCACTTAAAAAAAAAAAAGAAAGAATGAGCTTCAAGTCACCATGGCTGGGAAGAATAGTTAGAATACAACCAACATAGGTGCAAGCAGCACCTAGTTGTGTGCAGGCAAACTTGTTCATTCTTCGCAGTAGAGCACTAGCTAACCCCTCCATGCCGGGGCAACTGATGACTGTCCTTGTCAATAAACTGGGAAGGGGATACGGTTGTAGTGCCTATTGAGACCTAAGGAATCTTGGAGCAGACAGGCTACATGGCAGACAGGGTCAATGGGCTATGATTCATCTCCCTAATTCATCTTCTGAACCTACCCACAGTCTGATGATCCCTTCATTTAGAAACCTCGACCAGAACTCTGATAACTTAGCAGTAGAAAAAGAATTAAATACGCCCTGGACTTAAGAAGAGGCTCAGACAGTTGCCTCTCTGGGATGAACGGGAAGCTCTGGCATCTGGCAGAGCCCAACATCATGCATAGGGTCCCTAATTGCCTTAAATATATGACCATGCATTTCCTTTGATAAAATTATACATTATTTTGGAATAGAGGTTTGTCAAGATGCTATAACAGATTCCATCCTTCTGCCTGGTCTGTTCTCTTCCCTATTTTATTTTAGGTGGGTTCTTGGGTGAGCATCCGAGTAGTATTTGATTATCTTCAGTAGTGCATGAAATGTCTGTGGCATACGTGGCTTGTTCCATCCACATGTCCTCAATGAGTCTGCAGGGTGCTAGAACTAGATTTGTGTTTGATTGTAGCTGGATTTTTTGGTGTTAGGGTGTATCTGTTCACTAGTTGTTTCTTTAAGTCAAGGGGAAAGAGCCATGCCATATACCTGCGGTGGAGGGGCATGTGGCTGCCCCTGAGAGAGAGGTTCTCAGCCCAGTTTCCAGGAGTGTTCGGTGTCTCACCTAGATAGGCTCTACTTTTGTTGTAGGGTTCTACTTTTACCAAGGAGCAGAAATGTCATCCAAATTCATATTGTATTAATTATTTTTTTCAACAAAGGCTATATGGAATAGGAACTAGAAAGCTTCCTTGATTGTTCTTGCTTTGATAAAGTAGCAGCAGATTTAAAACATTTAAATGCCTTTGAAAAAGCAAAAAGACAATATTACGCTAAGGCCGAAGAAGTAAAGCATGAGTCTAGCCTCTCTGCTGTTATTGTTCTCACAAAAAGAAAGATAAAGCTTAAAAAGGCATTTTAAACAGATATGAGTGTTGAATAGAAACAATGCATGGAACCATAATATGCAATAACTTTGCATTCACTTTTTTATAGAGTCATGAATGGCAGAGCTTGTCTGATACTGAACTGCCTGGCAAAATACTTTAAGGTTTTGGACAAATGTGATGGTGATACTGATAACAGTCCAAATTCAAATTCAGTAATGGCAAAAGAGTTTCAGAAAAATTCAAAATAATTAAAAGTCAATATCATATCTTAGTTTTGCTATAAAATACAGAATAAATGTGCTAGCAGTTTGGGCTTTGGGAATAAGAGACAAGTCGTTGTATCTCTTCTCATGTAGAGCTAATGCCTTCTAATTCATTTTAGCATACATAATGTGTAGATTCATTATTTGCTTTTAAAAAAACTTTTTCTCAAAGTTGTTATAGGTCTTTCCGTCACAAAATTCAGTGAAGAGGTAATGGCTTAATAGTCTTCCCAAAATATTATGACAAACTATTATAGTAAGTAGTAAGCAGTAAGTAAATAAGCAGACAAAAGGCCTGGTGATTCTAAATAAATCATTAGAAACATTGCACTGCTCATTTAAAGATAATTTAAATTGTCCGAAGAACATTTTTTTATTTGTTTCTTGTTCTAAGCAAAATAGGAAATGAAAACATCCCTGACGGAAACGTGTTTGGCCACACAGTTGAGCCCAAATAACGCTCTCTTTATTTTCTTGTCTTTTTAAAATAAACACTACTCAACCAAAGGTTTATCTTTCTCCGTCTGGAATTCTATTGTATTAGTCATTCTGCTACACACAAAAGCAGTGAACATTCAGCATGTGTGCCTCACTGCAAGGAGACATAAGGCATTTATTATAAATGAATTCCAAATAATTAGTGTAAGAGATCATGAATGTGCCTAGGAAAAAAGATGCCTGAGACGTATTGCAAACAGGAGGGGGCCCAAGACATTAATAGGCAATCTGCACTACTGCTATTCCTTCGGGGGTCTTCTACAGGTGGTTCATATTTCTGGAGTAAAAATGTATGCTGTATGAAATGGAAAATTTCTCTTAAAAATTTTCCACTACACCATTTCAGTTTTGATTCTTCTTATCTCTGTTGTCCTTGAGAGGTGAGCAACTGGTTTATTTTTGTTATCATTACCTCATTTTGGAATAGTTCTGCCTTTTATAGCTCCCACTTCCACCTTAGAGAAGTCTCGTTTCCTTGCTGGGTCACAAAACACCAAAGCCAGGAGATGTAAAGATAATGACAACTGAGGGCAAGAGTTAATGGCAGAAGCAAAAGGAATCAGGAATTGAATGTACTGAGGCCTAAGCTTTCTTAATGAGCTGGCATATATCACAAGATGGGGCAATGCAGAGAAAGCTTTAGAAAATGATCTACTTGGGACTTTCTGTTTCATATATCATATCCCAGAACATAGTTTCTATTATCAGAGTTTTTTGCATGATACAAAGTTCTTTGTTTCTAAAGGATTTATACTATTTATACTCTTTATGAAGTTAAACTTATACTTAACTGTTTTATTGAATAAGCATTTTAGGAAAGAACTACCTGTGGGACAAATGAAAGAGAAACCCAAATGTCCTCTGAGATACTGTGTTTGAAGAATGGTACATTACAAGAAACATCTTGTTGGACCAAAAGCTGTTCCAAATTTCTTGCAAAGCTCAAACATCTTACTGCTGTAAAGCCAATTCTTTCTAAGAAGAATACTGTTTTCTAGATTCGTGCTGCACAGTTGCTGGTCCTTGAAGTTAGAGCTGGGCACACTGACATCATTATTTATCCCATCTGGTCTTGACAGAAAAAGAAATAACAGTAAAATGTCTACTAGAGTGAGTTTTGAAATTGGTTAGTAAATGAATTTAGCATGCAAAAAGTTTATAAAATTTACGGGGGCACAAAAAGGTAAAGTAAAGCTATGAAGCTCTAATCCTTAAAAACTTCCAGTGCTCTTAAGAGCTGAAGCAAGACTGCCATCATTAGACAACCACTGAAATATAAGCAGCAAAATAGGATCATAAAAGCAAACATTAGATGGTGCCATACCTTTACATGTTCATACAAAAACATTTCAGAGAATGAGTAATTTAGAAAATTAAATCTTAGTGCTTTTAGTTCAAAATTCACTAAAACCCCTTAAAAATCCATGGATATTTTTCTTTAACTAATAGACATCTTAGACTCTTTCAGAGGAAAAAGAGACTTCTTCATGTCTTTAATCTAGCAAGCTCCTAGTTACATCCACAGGCCCATAAGCCACTAGGTCAGAATTTCCCATCGGCTTTTTTATCCTGGGCCTGATTTCAATCAACCAAACTCAATGCAAAATCTCCTGTTGAATTCACATGCTTTGGATCAAGGGCCAAGTGGCTGCCAAGCTGACTGTATGAGAGAATCTCTAACCTGAAAGAATGGTCTCATTTATAAACAAGCTCCCTTTTTGGGAAATCTCAAATTATTTTCAGTGACTATTCAGAGACTTTCATAGGTACGGATGGTAATTGATTAATCAGTATGACATGCCAAAGCCGAGATTTCTCTGACAAAAATATGTATGTCTATCCACTGTGCAGGGAGTTTGGGACATCTAGGAAGCATCAGATCTCCTGTCCATGTATGCAAAGAGAATTATGTACATGCATTAAGCTCATCGTGTCCCTGAATACTTTTCATTATACAATTTTCCTATGGAGGACAAACCTTACCTGATATGTTGAGGAGTAGTTAGACCTACTCACCTCTTCAGCAAGGGCAGTGCACTGAAAACAAAGACAGAAAAGTATAGCTAAGTGGAATCCAAGCTGAAAGTCAGAGAAGAGGACATCATCCTAACAGTATTGTGATGTGTTGCATGGTGTTACTGCTGATGGCCTTGATATTTTGTTTGTCTGGATGTATAAGAAATAAATCTTGGTTAAATCCTTCTAAAGATAAGTACAGTCAAGATTTCATTTTAGATGTCAGGTATGTCAGAAGTACAGTCTACCCTCTGAAGTTGTTTTTGGATTTGCTATTTAGATATATAACATATATTTCTGAAGAGGCAAATGTGACAGCTTCTGGATTTGTAGTGGCATACATGTCAGTGCTCACGGTTCATGGGGGAACCAGTATTAACACTTGTTATTTACATGATAAGGTAATAAGAAGGTATGAAAAGAGAAGATGCTTCAAATGAAGAAGAAACTGGCTGAGAGAGAGGAAGACATTTTATCTGAGCACTTTTCCTGAAAGAAGTTACTGAAGGCTATTATGTAGTCTAGTCCAAATCCTATATTTCAGAATCTATTAAAATTCTACCCTGAAGTCAGAGTATGAAGCCAAATATTTTGTATTTGACCAAGGCAAAATATCTGAGAAAACATATCTAAAAGAAATAGTTGAGACTGGCTGCAATTTGTTCATGTAAATGAGCTGTTCTTAGCTGATACAATTAGATAAAGCACATACTATATAGACACATAGATTAAAGTTTGTTTATCCCTATAAGCACCTGAGTTTAGAGATTAGAGATCAACAGTTAGATTAGAGAACAGTGAACACTACTTACCTATACTACTACGACCTGCTTTATGTTATAGTCACTTTTGACAAAATGAAACAAAGCAATAGACAAGCCCTGAAGTATATAAAGGAATTCTATGTCTTTGTGTTCAAGTCTTCCAGGATATTATATGAGGCATAATCCACAGGAGATTACAGATGTTGGAGGCCAGTTTCTTGGGAATTTAATATATATCAGATTTGTAAAAGCTCAAGATGTGCTACTAAAGAAAAAGTATTCCCATTTAAAGCTAACCCAGATGTCAGTGGTTAGATGTGTAACACAGCTGCATCTTTTAGAGATGTTTTCAGCTTGGGAGACAACAGTGCATACATTTAGAGATTTTTTTGTGGAGTAGAGACTTTTCTCAATGGTCCTACTTGAGTTCATTCCTATTTTAAAAACTTCTGCAGCTAAGTTTTTAATGTAATTCCAAGATGCAGTCATCTAGGAAATTAATGCTCTGACGGTGTGATAAACTCCTCTGAGCTGTAGCAGTTCTATTCAATTCACTTTATATAAGACAATAGAGAGTTTTAAATTAAATCAATAAAGGTCATTTTATTTAGACAAGGATGATTCTTCACAGAACAGTGTCTCTTTAGCACAGAAAAGTAGGGCATTAATGTTCTCAAGACATTTTTTCCCTTTGTTCCAAGTGATAAACTAAAAGCCTTCCCTCCTCTCTCTTTTACCAGGCTTAATACTGATTAACTGAAGGTGAGTTCAAGTAGTTAGAGAGAAGTTTGTTAGAAAAGCAACATGTTGCTTTTCATCATGCGGGTGGACAAGATGGTGTTCTATCATTCTAAAACACAAACAGTTATGACTTGACTGAGCAATATGTTACACAAAGTAGAAGAACCTCTGAGGCGAGACACAAATATGCTATAAGTTATTGTTAAAAAAAAACAGCTATGGGAGATGTGACAATATGTTTTGGCCTGTTGTTTCACTTCTTTGAAGTTACTCTTAGAACTTGACAGTGAGGCACTCTCCAGAGCTGCTTTCACGCTGTGAGAAGGGTGGGAAAAGAAAGAAAGAGAGAAGCAAGCTGTGCACAGTTTTATTTTTGAGTTCATGAAGCCACAGTATTTCTGAATATCAGCACTTACACGCAAGGATTACAGTTCTACAGTGTATAAATGGAGAAATTTTGGATGGGAGTCCCCACATTGTCATGTGTTCTCCTCAGGGCAAGAATGTTTTCACTCTTTCATTTTCACAGCCAAAACAGATTTGCTGCAAAAGAACAGTTTGTAGACTTTTGCATAATTGAACTACAGCCAAAAATGAAATCTATATAATTTCCTTGTGTCTTCAGAAATATAATTTTTGGAGGACTGGTGAAATCCTAGATTCTCACATAAACTTCAAATTCAACATCAGATTAGCCAGATTTTACCTCTACTGTTGCTACAGCAGAGGAATTGGTGAGACTGCTTCTTGCAAAAGAGCAAGGAACATAGTACACCAACAATTGGTGATGTTGCATTGAGGCAATGCCTCCATTTGAACATGTCTTTGAGTTATGAAGAACCTGGACACCCACCCTGACAGTAGGTCCACATGCATTCCTCTCCTAAGACTTTAGTTTTAATGCTAATTTAAAATTATTGTAATATGTTGCACCATATACTCCATAATTAGGTTCCAATTCTGATCTGATAATCAGCTCCAGATAAGCACAGATGGGCAGAAATATTTTTTTGTGCCTGTGTAAACAAGATCATGATCATAGTGGGCTCAGAGATCACCTCCTCATATGAACTGATTTGGCTTCATATTCATTTTTAACATTAATCTTATAGTGTCATTTGTCCAGGAGAGCTTCTGCATGTTTTCCCTAGCGTGCTTAATTCAGTTCAGTGAGGAGACTCGCGGAATATTCTGTACTTCTTGGATGCACTGTAGATCACTAAGATGTATACTGAAAAGTATATTGGGCATTCAAAATGCACTTTAAATATGTATTTTTTTTTTTTTTAAAGAGAGAACAAGTTTTCAGGAAATAATGTTCATCAGGGAGAGATGAAATGTCAAGTAATGACTCTGAAAAATGGTCTGATATCAGGTGAAGATTAAAGACCCTATCTTATTACTTCAGAGTGGAACAGGATTTTTTTTTCTTTTATAATCAGAGATACTGTCAAAAAATGAATAAGTAAATTGAATGCATAGGAACAACCTCATTATATCTTTTTGACACAGAGGAGGGAATGGGGGACTATGTTAAGTATTCCTTGACCAATGCAAGTAACAAGAGAAATGTTAAAATATCTAATTATCTTAAAGTCCGGCACTTTTTGGTACATAGATCATTTTTAATGGCTGTGCAATAAACTGCATAATAAAATTTTTGGCAAGACCAAGGTTTTTCAATTTAAACATCCACAAAGTTTAATAATCAAGTGTGACATTCCTAAAAGACTCTTTAACTTGTATAACTGAGTAGGAGAACAGTATGCAAAAGGGAGTCAAGAAAACAGACACGTTTCTACGTGAAGTTAATGGGGAACAGCATGCCAACTTCTGTGAATGGGCATTTTCATTTCACAACTGCTCATTCAATGTTCATCTCATCTCTGGTTTAGTTCATAGCAGTCATTCCTTCCATGGATTTGTGCCGTAAGGGCCTTATTGTTGCTCTCACCAGCATGAGCGAAAGCATCCAAAACCAAATCACTAAGGCATAGGTGCAAGGCATATGGATTGTGTGCACTGAACAAAGAACAAGTATTAAAATATTTATGCACATAAGCTCTCTTCAAAACCAGCCTCAGACCACCAGCTACCCAGCATGATCTCCTGGGGACAAGACGAGGTGTGACAAGTAAGGTAGTTGGTAAAAAATGAGGTGAAAACATCATAACTGCTCCACACTTCAGCACCAGGATGAAGCCAACAGGACAAATCTACAAATCAGTTGCTCTCTCCTGCTCAGCTTCTTTAAGAGACACACAGGTACAGACATTCCTGCACCCAAGCCTCTGGAATCATCCCCTAAAACACGTAAGGAAAACAGATCACTGTAATGTAACCTAGACAAAAAGAGGTTGAAAAACAAACACCAAGTGCCAGACAGAGAGAATGAACCAGATCATCACTTCCGAGTAGAGTTTGAGAACATACCAGAAGAGGAGACAGGTTACTTCTGAGAAAGGCACAATCATCTACAGTTACTGCAACCTCACAGCAAGACACACCAGAGAAAAGGCAGGAGTCATTCTTCTCAGCCTCACCAGTCACAAATCTCGGATGTGTGAAAAGATCACTTTGGGGGTATAGAAACTCTCAGGGGATTTGCTGCTTTTCCAAGAATTAAAGCTCTCTGTTGATGTTATGTGGTGGGTCATATGCTTTGCTGCCATATTCCCTCTGGAGAAATTCTAACTAGGAGTACTGAACAACCTCACCCTAAATGGTGCTTTGGGATTGGTAGAATAAGAAATGGAAAAGAGAGATCTGGAGCACTTATTTTTAGGAACCTGAAAGAAAGAGTCCTACATCTGAGCACAGACAAGAGCTCTGGCACGTCAGAGTTACAAGCAGTAACTAGAAGCTGCTTTGCTCTTATCATCTCAGGGGTGCTGGTGACTGAGTTCCCTTGCAGAAGGGCTGGTGCTGATAATACATGTAGCTATTTTGTATAGACAAAATAATTTATGAACTGCATTTTAGTTCTTCTCCTGATGACAGGAAGGACCATGCACAATTTTGTCCATACACGTGCAGATAGCACCCTTGGTCACATATCTGCACAGTTTAAGCCCCGAGGAAGAATGAAGGATACAGTTTTCCACTCTCCTTCATTGCTGAAAACACTGTCAACAATTGTAGGAGAACAGAAGCTCCTTGAACTCAGGTCCTGGCAAATAATGCAGTCCTTTGGTTCTTCTTTAACTGGACAACTGATGCAGAACACCTCCCGTTACATGTTCAGCTGAGTTTTACTCTACACAATAGAAACAGTTTTTCTGGGTGGATGGACATGCTTTACAGACAAAAAAGTATACTGAGAGTAAATTAAGCACATCTAATTGGAGAAGCAAATCTATCACAGTTTCAGAAGAATTTGGTTTCAGTTCTTTCCAGGCCAGAACTAGCAGTATCACAGCAAAGGGCTTATTTTCCTTTGTACATGCCAAATGTCATCAGTCTGAATATGATCACTATACCTGCTTTTATCTAGAATGGATAAACACAAACTCTTTACATGAATTCCATGTTTTTGTAGCTGTAATTGGAGTTTATACACTAACTGGTTCTTTTGTAACCATTTCCTCTTATGGTTATGCAATTCTTAAGACTTTTTAAACTCACAGAATAACTTGTCTTTTAGGTAATGGACTGAAGGAACAGGTGATGCCTTCCATTGGAAAGCAATAGGTATTGGCTGGATGATTGCTCTTAAAGGCTTCATTGGACAAAACAGTCCAATATAAGGCTCAGAGCAAAGTTGAATAATGATGGGCCCCCTGCTCAACTATTTTTGGAGAAATGTCTATTAGGAATTAACTCTTGAATGGATTATAGTGAAGATAATTTTCTATTATTTCTGATGGTGCCTCACAAATGGAATCATAGACCTTAGGTTAAGTTCTGGACAAAAATAATGCAGAAGGATGCTCTTTGCCTTACCAAGCTTTATAGTCTCTATGCAAAACAAAAAATAGGTAGTAGGTGAAGACAAGATGGCAAGGATGCACATGGAGATAATGAGACAATGTATGTATATGCCTAAGCAAGTACATAGTTTAATGCTCTAAAAGAATCATATTAAACAGAAATCCAGATATATTACTTGCAAGAAAAACTCTCGTAAGAGTAATCTTGTAAAATTATATTGCTGTGTGTGAAGAGGTTGCATAATAGAACCAGCTTCATGCAAAAGGGCTTTTAGGCTTTGTCATTAAAGCAGATCAATTTCCAAATGTCACTAAGCAGACACTTTAAAAAAAGTGTTTTTAAACTATTAGATTAACAGAATTATTGAGTAACACTCCATTCTTGCATAATTTTGGCAGAGACTTTATTACTCTTGATTTGCATTTTTATTGATAAAAAAACTATAGAAGAACAATGATCAGATTCAAACTAAAGAGCCAGAGGCAGGAGGTATGAGAATTCAAGTCGCAAAACCATCTTAATCCAGTTCCATTGCGGTACACATTTTGAGTGAATTATGCCAAGTGTGACTCAAAATGGGTGTGCCAGAGCAAGTTCTATGTTCCAGTCCACTATTTTTAAAAAGGCATATAAACAAGTGTCTTGAAAACATGGTAAGAACCCTGCCTTGCCTGTTTCTTATATGTCACATTTCTTCAGTGAGGCAAGGGATTTGTGATATAACTGTTTCATGACCATGTAATTAGTCTTCACTGTAAAATAAGGAAGATGATTTAAGATTGCACGGGCAACTCATACTGGCATTTCCTAACTTGATTTTTCTCCCAGTATTGTATGAAGGATACTTAATAATTAAAACAACAAAAAACCCCAAAGATTTAAAACCCTGCAGGCAGTATAGTTGCAATGGGTCTCATTGTAAAGTCAGGATTTGCCTGGAGTTGTATTAGTTATGACAGTTATTGTCTTTTCTCAGAAGAGGTAATTCTTGGCAAATGTTGACTATACAAAGCCCATATTGTAGACATAAGTTCTGGATTGTACATAAGCAATGACATGAGATGTTTTTATGTTCCTTGTCTTTCACAGCATCCTGAAATACAAAGGCTGATTTTATAGTATCAGTTCAGTTAGTTAAACATGGGTGTGCTTTGCCATTTCAGATGCTCCAGGATGCCCTGCATGACATCCAGATGCTAGTCCAGAAGGTGATGGGTCTGCCATACATCCTGTGTCTTATCTGCCAGCCCCTTGTAGATGTCTTGGATAATCTTTGGCACCAGACACCTACATTTATGGAATCACATCACACTCTGTGGGTCTGGACTTACGCAGTGAGTTGTTTTCATTTCAGTGAAATATTCACTGAAGTTTCCATGGTAAATCACTATTACTCCATTTGTGACTCTCTCCGTATCATTTACAGAAAGGCAAAAGTCACCAAACAGTCCCAGGAAGTATTCAAACCAGTGAAGGCAGCAGTCTCTGAGCAGAGGTGGTTCAAAGCACTTCAGCATTGCTGATTGACTGTGTGACAAACTGCTTTTCATCTGTAAGCTTCATTTCCCCTTTCTCTTAACAAAGATGACAGAGAGCTCCTTTCTAAAATGCTCTGAGCTCAAGTTATTAAGATATATAGGATTTTTCTTACAGAACCTAAGCCAAGATACAGGGAGCAAGGCTTCAGACTTATTTGGGAATATGAGAAAACACTGCAGCACAAAAAGTTATCACGTTACTTCTTTACAAGCACTGACAGATAGCCCTTCCAGGTAGCTGTGGTCTGTGGAGGAGAAAGGTGATACCAGCATGCTAACTGAGGGTTTGCCAAGTTTTACTTTTCTGCATTTTGAGAAAGGAAACCTAAAGGATGGAAATGGGGTGAGCAGAATATGCTTGCCAGAAGCCAATGGTAAATGACATTCTGGCTACAACCAAATGAAAAGATTTTTTCCTGGTTTATAAAACAGTAAATTTGACTCTAGGCTGCCATTCTGATTGTCCTTATGAGAGTGAGCTGAGTCAACAGCTTCTCATTTAAACTATCTTTTCCATAACTAACAAAAAAAATGCATAGTTTCTCTAAGGCCACCACTGCAGACCAATATTAGTGGTGTTGCTCTGAAGACGGAAAGCATGGAAAACTTCTGTCAGAGCCAGCCTGATGATGTGTTTGTGCTTTGTACTGCTATTCAGTTCAAGACGCCACTCACTGGACTGGCCACAATTGGCAGTGCTGCTGAAATTGTCAAGAACCGAATTCAGGTCTCCAAGGATGATTGACCTGAAAGGCAGAGGAAATCAGATCTTTCAAGGCTCCTTCCTGCTACAAGAAGGGTACTCCTGATACCAGGCTAGTCTACTTACAGCTAGCTTGGGGTTCTCTTCATGGTTCTGAAATCTTCCATGAAGATATATCCAGAAAGTCAGACATAGCAATTCCTCTGATTGTTTTAAACAGCAGCGATCAGTAATAGCCAATAATGAGAATTCATTGACATCCTCCTTCTCCAGGAGAAGTTGGTTTTGAGCATCTTGTTTCTAAAAATTGTTGATGATGGTAGAATAGGGAAAATACAGATGCTACTACAGAGACACCATAGAAATGGAGGGAGTAAGAAAGGTTGTACCATTTGTGTGTGACATTAATATTTTGCGTAGCTTTTGATACTGGGTAGAAGTCATTTAGTCTACAAGGATGGTGAGTTAAATTAGGACTGCAATTTCATGAGGCTGGATAAATTGACTCAACAGCTCATACTTTCCCACCCCTTTCACTCCCTTCAGTGCTCCTTGCTCAGTACTCCCAGTGCTTATATGCACCAGCTGCAGCACCCATGAGATTCTGCCATGAGTGGATTTAGCTTACTAACACTGCAAAAAAATAGTCTTACAAAAAGAAGCAGATGGTTTTCTATCAGCTCAGTGATGTTGATTTTGCTCAGGGAAATGACTTGTGAGAGTTGAGACACAGTATAGGGGTGGAAGAAGGGCAAAGGCAGGGAGATGGAGGAATGGGTCAGCAGAGAATAAGACAAGTCCCTTTGGCTGTAGTGAGCTACTAGACTGAATCAGCTGCTTGTAAAATTATAGTCCAAGTTGCATATTTTGAGGGTTAAGAGTGTGCACCCAGGCAGTTTCTGCTGATATGTGGTATCTTGATAAACCTCAGTATTGCAATTTGAAGCCCCAAACCTTGAGCCCTTAAACAAGGTTTGAAGCATGCAGGAAAAGAAAAATATGGCACAAAGTATTGGAAGAGGCTTCTTAGGTCATAAAGGCCACTCCTTTTATAGCTGAGCCTTGTGAAAAAAAAAATACTTGAGGACAGTTATGGTAATATTTGCTTCTTATCAAGCAGATGATGCTTAGTCCAGACATTAAAATATGGACATCTGAGTACAAGCACAACAGAAATCACAGTGGTGCTCCCAGCTCTCTCCATATTAGACTAGTCACTCCGGAAGAATCAGGTATCCTAAGCTCTCATCTGTAAGTGTGAGAGACCAATATTTCTATTGTGCATGATCAAGGCCAGACAAGACCTAGAGAATGAGAAATAAAATAAGACAAATCAATGAAGGAGGGTCTCACAACAGCACTCTTTTTTCTCATTATTCAGCTTTAGAGTAATTCCACATTCACATGTATTCATTAATAATCCACCAACTTCTTGATTGCCCTTTCATTTATAACATTTCCTGCTCAACACAGTTCAAAGATTAGTACTATGATGATTGTCTCTGGTCTACACTATAGGACAATCCCGGCAGTCTTTGTTGTAATGGCACAGTTCTTAATTGCACTGAGTTCTCCGGACCCACTGGAAAAAGCATATGAGCACATATTAGCTACTGGATGAGTACTGCAGTACTTAACAGATGTAAAATTGCTTCCTAAATATCTGACAGACAAGCAGATGTGAGTCATATTTAGTAGCAATGTGGATGTCACCCTTGATGCAAATTCTTTGTCATTTGTTTTGTTTTTTTTCCCCTGCTTCTGGATCTGTGCTGATGAACACAGAAGGCTTTCTCTGTGTTGCATTTGGCATTTAACATTGAGCAATCATAAGATACTAACCTCTCTATTACACTGCCACTGCTGCTGCTGCCACCTTACATTTTTTGTTCTACAGTGATTTTGCTTCACCCTTTACATGCAGCTTCTTGGAACCAGTTGTTCAATCTGCAGAACTTTGTTCCCTTTTCCTTGTCCCACACAACTGACTCAGACATCACTTTAATTTCACCAACTAGTTCACATTTAATTCAAACATCCATTACTAGCCCCAGTCCAAAGACAGACGGGAATAATTCCTCCTCAGGCCAGCACAGATGGACATATTAGGGTCCAGTTGTTCCTGTTTTTCAGAAGTGCTGAGCAGCTAACAAAGTGTCTTAAAAACACATCAAACAATTTCCAAAACTAATGATGGCCATACCACGTGATTATTTCCCTTTCCCTAAATTAACTGAACCCTCCTGTTACAGAGTTAGAAGCAGGAGTTTTGACAGTGGGCTGCCTAAGACTTCCTCTTCTTTTTTTGTATTCCTTTTAATTAAAAGAACATCGAATTGGAAAAAAAAAATCCTTACCTGCCTACTGTGTACCAACATTACCTTAGCCTACTACTGTTTTATATTGTTTTAACAGATAGTCCATTCACTAGGAAAAATATGAGGTATATAACAGGGAAGGAAAGGGAAAGGAAGGGAAGGGAAGGGAAGGGAAGGGAATGGAAGGGGGTAGGAGGAAGGGAGAAGGGAGTAAAGAGGAGAAGAGAGGAGAGGAGAAATATACTAAATTACTTTCAGTAACATTTTCATAACCCTGTATTTCATCATAATACTCAAAAATACTTGTTTATTACCATCTTGATTAATATTCCAGGGTTTTTTGGCCTCAAATATTCTGTGTAAAATCAGAATTAAGAGGCTGTTCTATCTATGTACTTTTAGGCAGAATAAAAGAAGAAAACAAAAGCTCTGAGTCACAGTTTCTTACCTTTAAATCTATTTTACAAAAGACAATTTTCTTTTTTCAGTTCTCATCACTAATCTAAACTTTAAGCATGGCTATCTGTTCCTTTTACTGACAATATTTTATGCATAAGAATGTCATAAACACAGTGGACTTTACAAATACTACTAAGTGCAGTATCATAAGCTGGGAAACTATTACATGTCCTGAAAGAGACAATAAATTCCTAGTACAGTGAATAAGAGAAAAGTCTCAGTCAAATCTCACCCCTCTTTCCTGAACATGAAGGAAGCTCAAATTAGAATCCAGATGTAAGGTTTGTGGTTTGTTCCTGTTTCGTTAATAGAACAAATATGATTCTTGGCTCAGATTTGCCTTAACTCTAGATTCTGATCCAACAAAGCATGATAGCATATGCTTAATTTCAAATTCGTGAATATTCTCATATATCCCACAGCTCAGGGCCTGAATGTGAACTGCAGCTTTGTGGGTTAGGTGTATTCCCAAGTCAAATAATCAAGGTCCAAAGTCATTGGTCCACAGTCTACTTTTCTTCCTAGATGTACTACACAAAATGTATAGTCTAATAGGTTCTTGCAGACAAGCTGAAAATCTGCCCCAAGATGCCCAGCAGGAATATATGAATACATAAAAATATATGTATGGATGAAATGACTAGAGGAATTTACACAGAATAAAGTATTACCTAAGGGGCAATTCACCCCACCTATGTGGCTGGTGTCATAGGAATATGCTTATTTTTTGTATTCAGTTTTCTTTAAGAAAGCGAGAATTAAAGTGATCTGGCAAAACATATTTCCAAATAGATCTGTATTGGCAAGAGTCTGGAGCGAAGTCCTCTGAGAGAGGAGACAGTGTGGCCTGAGAATTTTGGTTCTCTTTCTGCTTTGGAGGCCTCCTTGCATTCCTTGTTTCCCACTCAGAACAATTTTTTAAAGTTGCTGAGGCAGCTTCTCACAGTCTCTCTGCCTTTTTACAAGAATGTGCTTGATTTCCAGCCCATTGCTGACCTCAACAATCTCACCAAATTTGACTTGTCCTCCTAAAATTAATAATTTATCTGCTCAAAAATTGCCTGCCTGAAAGTGAGAGACAGCCCTTACACCTAGCTTGACATACCTGCAGAAAAACATTGGGTCCAACCCCCAGTCACCTTGAAATCAGTAGGACAGTTCTTCCAAAGCAAGTCCATCATACCTATCCTACATCGGTGTGCAGCTGAGTCCTTTTGAAGAAAATCTGATTCTGTAAGTTAGGAAGTTTGAAAATCCAAAATGTGCCAATGAGAACAAGCAAACTTTTTAAAGAGCTTAAATGTGATTAATTTAACTCCTCCCATGGCCCATTAATTTTATGTTCAAGTCTCTGTGATTCTGTAGTTCAGCTGAGACCAGAAAAAGACAGCATTTGAAATATATCAAGAGGATGCTTTTAGGAGATTTCCAGACCAATACTGCAGATCCAACAAAAATGGATTAGCATCTAAATCTTCAAGTGTGTACCTAAATCAACCTGTTAGGAGGCAGGCCCACTACTTTTGAAATGTAAGTTTCCCTTTTCCTTCTTTAGCTGTTTATGAGGTGTTGAGAACTGAATGTCTGTTTTAAATTAGTAACTTGACCATTGATCTCAAGCAGGCTATATAATAGCTTTTCTTATTGTTTTTCCTATTTTCTAAATTTTGTCTTGCACTTTATAACAGCAACTTGTTGTGTAAGCAGCAAAGTTAATGAAGTTCAGGCTCCTACAAACTGTCTTTTGTCCCATGTATACCTCATTGGTCAAAGATAGCATTTGAAGCTATTCATATGTGGTCTGGTTGCTGGCAAATGTGTGTGATCTGTCCATGAAGCTGTGGCCAAATGGAATGAATTCTGCCTGCTCTCTCTCAGTGATGACACTAATTTGTGTCTTTCTCCCTAACCCTGCATTCAGTTTGTAGGAATTCCGAGATTTGTACGCCTCCTTTAAATTCACTGAAATTGGTCAAGAGGTTCAAAATACAGTTCAAATCCCTGTTTGGAAACACAGTTTGGGGACCCTGATAGGCAGTATAGTTACATAGGCAGTATGGTTACATAGGCATCATCTTAAGCAAGCAACTCTCTCACCCCCCAAAAAGGACTACTGTAGTTTTAGTAGATTGCATAGTTATAAATCTTGCAGAGAGTCACCGAGAAGGAACAGACCACTTTCATGGCAGTCTCTAGAAATGTTTCATTCAAAGGCATGAGAAGGAAGTCATAAGGGGGAAAAAATCTTTTTCTTTCCTCAAACTCTTGTCCCGAGAAGAATTTAGTAAAGCCTGTACCAAAGTTGTTATTCTGCAAAATCAGTCTAAATCTGGGCTAGTGATGTATTTATGCAATTGAAATGAGCTATTAGAGAAAGGCTGATGTCAGCACATGGCAAACACTTGGTAGCTCGTTCCTTTCAGAAAATATGCATTCACCTACCTTAGGTCAGTATTTCATATTGAACTCTGTTAGCTCTACAGATATTCTTTAAACACTAATACTTTGGAAGTACTCTTCAGTATGCTGTGGCAGTCAGAAGGCTTCTCCATCAAGTCCAGTTGTGGGAACTACATCTCAGGAGTCATCTTATGGAAAGAGATTGACCTACTTAAGACTCAAGCCTCCCTGAGGAAGAATAAATCTTTTTTTGTAAGCTACTGTTCATAGTCAAGGTAAGCTCATGAAGAACAATTACATTTCTTATTTTCTAATTGAAGTCCCTTTTGGGTACTACAAGAATTTTTTATGCATGAAACTTGAAACTGAAACAGACATTTTCATATTTGCTCTGTATGTTTCACCTTTACCCTTCATGGTTTTCCATGACTCCTTTTACTTCACTGCTGTGAAGTCTTTCTCCTAAGCTTCCTAACTAAACTAACTTCAGGCTACTGAAGAGTACAGTGGCACTACCTGTTGCTGTGCTTCTTGAGCAAGGTTGATATTGGGTCATGTGCCTTCTCAGCAGAAAGAGGATGATACTCTGACAGCTCTTCTGCTTCCAGTACTCGAACAGTACCTACCCATTGCACTGCTGACAACTGCTTAAATGTTAGTAATATTTCCAAGTTGTGGATTCTGCTTCTGGATGGTTTACAGATACTGAATATTATAAGTTAATGTTAGGAAGATGCCCAGAAAAATCTGTAGGATGCAGCTAAGCAACCATAGATACATTTTTATCCATTTTTCCAAACAGACCTAAATCAGAAGAATGAGTTTGTTTAGGTAGAGGCCAGACCCAGTTGCCCTATGTGGCAAGGCTGCCACAGCTCCATTTTCCTATGTTCAACCAGTAGCAAGGCTGAGCATGTATTCTCAGTAGGCACTCACATCAACACACATATACAGCATTAAACATATATCTACATGGCTGCACAGATCAAATGGATGGACACTCTCAGATTGCACAAACACCACCAACAACCTCATCCTGTTCCCCTCTCTGGCTGGGCAGGATGAAGATCCACTAGCGGGACACATTTATACACACATATGAACAATGCGGATCCCTCCAGCAGCTGGCTTAGACACTCAGTCCACCCAGCAGCTGCTTCTAGATCCCCAGCCTTCCCTGTTGCTAGAACCTGCATAAACAAGCTCCCGAGGCCACAGCCCCATGCCAGCTGCTGGTACTCAGACCTACACAAACATGCACACGCATGAACACGCGCGCGCACACACACACACACACACACACACACACACACACAAACTGAGGATCATCCAGCAGCTGGTCTTGGACTTGCCTTCCATCCAATAGCTGGTCCTGGTTCCTTGCTCTTCCAGGGCCTCACTCTTAGAGAGACACACACACACCATACACACAAACACACAAGTCTCAGCCAACCCCCAGACCCCAGGGCATGGTCTCCCTGGCAGTTGGTCTAACCCTTGCAGACCAAAACAAATGCCTGGCTTCCCAGATCACTTCACCTACCCACTTGATGGTCTGGCTTGATGTTCACTAGCAATCACACTCACTTGCATCCCTCACTTGCTCTGATTGCTGGCACCACAGAAATGGAGGCCCTCTCACCTGCGGTCCCACTCCAATTGTTGGTGCTTAATTTCATTCACCCCGGTCTCTCCAGTTGCTGCTCCACAGACACACAGGCCCCTGGGAGCTGTGGTTCGGCTACAGTTGCTGGCACTCAGACCTCCACACACACAGGACAGAGCATCCCTCATCCAGGAAAATAGTTAGAAAGGAGTTTAATAAGAAGATAAGACAGACTGCACTGACCACGCTCAGGGCATAGCCAGACAAGCATACTGACCAGCCACATTTACATGCAAATGGTCCCTTTTTATCGCCTTATCTCTCTCGTTTCCCATGTTTGTTCCTCCTCAAATCACCTAGATACCCTTCTCCCCCTTTGGTTCCTACCCTAAAAACCCCATAATAAGTCCTGTGCAGTCCCGAAATGCTCTTCCTCTGCATCCCCCAGTGCATCCCGTACCCCGAGGCAGTGACCTCCCTGAGTTTGCAAGGGGCTCAAGAGAGCTGCTCCCATTGACCCATGGTGCTGAGTTTCTCCCTGGACCATGGGGTTGATGCTGCCCTGGGACAGACATGGAGGAGCTGGAAACGGTGCCAGTTCTCTGAATAGGTGATTCGGGGTCCCTGCCTGCTGTCCTGCCTCTGCACTCCTCTGTGCTTGTGGGGATGAGCACTTGGTGGGCTGAGGGCTCTCCTGTGATGGGCCTGGGACTAGCTGGGGCAGGGTACTATTCGGGTGCCCCCAGCTGCCATCTCTGTGCTCCTTTGTGCTTGTGGAGACAAGCTTTTATCACATAACCTAGCACAGTTCAGTGAGTATTAGGAGAAAAATGGACTTTAACAGGGTGGAAGTATGCATCAGCTGAAAACTCTGGCTTCCCCAAACAAGTTATTTTAAGTTAAGGTTGAGTCAGAATTTCCATCAAAACCACCTTATTTTTGTCAGTCAATCACAAACATTTTCCCCTTGATGTTAGTCTAGCAATTTGTTCAGACTTTGTTAAACAAATAATAAGTCAAAAGAAAAGCCTAACTCAGCCTAACTTCTTCCTTTTAATCTTTCCCCCATTCCAGCTTCTAATCTGTTTTCATTTTCTACATGTTGCTTGAGACATAATTTTAACACAAGTATAACTTCGGACAAAAAACAGCATTCAGCCAAAGGTTTTCTATGCCTTCACACTAGTATCTTTAAGATTTTGCCCAACCTATAACATCTCTCTGTGCCATGTAAGCATACCTTACCTACCAAATTTCCACTTGTGTATCAGCATCAGAGAAGAATTTGCAATTCAGTAGAACTGAGCAATTCTGCATGAGACAGAAGGGAATCCAGCTCACATGCCATTACCTTTGTCAGCTTCAGTTGTGTAACCCATGCTCCAGCATGTCCTCTGTATCTGTTTGTGCCTTAATACAGAGGTTGCGAGTCCAGGTAAACATGACATGGAAGGTTTCTGACTAAAATCCTTTTCTAACACATAACATTTGTGCAAGAAGAATAGATGTTTGTAGAGAAATCAACACTGTGTATACCTCAGGGGCACACGTGTGAACTGAAGTCAGAGAAAGGCTGATCTAAATAATGGAGCAGTTCATGAGATGGGAGCAGTGGGAAAAGAGAAATAAAATGGCAGCTTTTCATGAACCATAACCAAACACTCAGAGGACAAAATAGAAGGATTATTGTTTGCAGATGTGATTGTGGCAACAAAAGCAGGACATAATAAACTGACAAACAAACCAACCACTCTTATTTAAAATTGCTACAGAAATCCTCAATAATCATCCAAAAACTCTGCAGTGTACAATTGTCATATTGGTACAGTAATTACAGCAACTCTTGCAGTAAAATCTTTTCGAGTAGCTATGCTTTGAGAATATTATTGTAGAAAGCTTCAGAATGTTTAAATAGGGAACGAACCAAAAAAGAGATGTATGGAGAGACTGGGAAGGCAAATCAGTATAATAAAAAGCAAACGCAAAAATGTTGGAAAATAATCATGGATTGTTAAATATGTCCACATTTTCTCTGGAGAAAAAGATGATTGTGTGACATTCAAAGAAAATTTGTAAAGCTGAAGAAAATTCAACCAGTGCAAAGGATCAATAAGCAAAGTGAAGGTATATTTGTAGCATGTACTATAATACCATTGTAAACCTAATCTAAGCTAGCACAGGTAATGGCAGCTGCTAAGATGTGACAGCATTGGCTTTAGCATATATTAGTAACCAGAGTATGAGCTTTCTAGGACATCTAGGTTGGTGGCATTTTGCATGGTAGTTAGCTAGGCTTTTACATGCTAGATTCACGTCATGTTTACTTTGCTGGTATTCTTACCCGTGGGAACTAGGTAAGGGTAGCCATGGCATGCATCTTCTACAGTCATCCTTCATTTTGCTGCTCAGACATACTTTCAGATCGGAGTTCATCTCACCCATGGTTAGCTGTCTGAAAGCTAGGCATGTAAACAAGTACAGTAGTTTCGGCTCCCTCTTTAGTCAATGGACAGGATGCATCTTCCAGAGAGTGATTCATTTAATCCCAGAACAATTGTGCTGCTATGGAAATGATCCGATTGCCTAAATATAGGAGCTTAGTACCATTTGAGGTGCCCTACAGTATCCAAAACACCAACATGGGGCTGGCAGACATGACACAGGACTTATGAGAAACCCAGGCATTCTGGAGCAGTCAGTAGCTGGAGGCCAGGTTCCTATGGTGTTTAAAACAGCACTATATGCCTATGTTTAGGCAATCAAATCAGGCCTGGAGTATCATTTTTCTTCAGGGAAAGACTAGCTAGCAAGGACTTCTGTGCCAACAGCACAGCACCATCTTAGATACAAAGGAGCTGTTTGTTTTCTGGGGGAGGAGAGTGGGTTTTTTTTGTTATAGGTTTCTGTTTATTTCCTGAAAGAAAAAGTAGAAGTGCCACTCAAAAGCCTGTTCTGAACTACACTTTGTCTAGCTGCCTTCAGGGTGAGGAAGAGACTACACATACAAAATTCCTGTAGGAAGAAAAATGTTGCTGTAGAACAGATGAAGCCATGTGGCATATGAGAGAAGCAGTGTGACAGACTAAGAAGAAATATCTCCCAAAAGGAACCAGACCAATCATACCTCAGTAATACAACTTAGCTGCTGCAGTTGCAGATGTGGCAGATGACCATAAAGACTGTGACAAAACTGGAACGATTGGAATCCAGAGGTTCAGACAGGAGGGACCTACATAATAGCCTGGGAAGGAGAGTAACCATGAGGTAGCAAAACAAGCAGTAAACTGAAGTGGGAGATTAACATCCCAACTGCGAGCAAGAAATCAAACAGCAAAACTAGTCTGAATTACATTTATCAGAAGAGTTTACGAAGGAATAAAGATTCTTTGAGGAAAACTCATCTTGGCCAGACCAGATTTTGACAAGCTGCTGAATTCTACAGTATTGTATCTAAGGTAGGATAGGGACAATGCCAGTACAAATGGCTGTAATACGCCACTGCAGTGGCGACGACAGTTATGTTTATTTCATCATCAGTCCTGAAGGACTGTGTTTCTGAGCAGAATATTAATGCTGAGCAAAAGCAGAACCTCTCTTTTCTCTGGCACTTTCAGATTAGCTAGTGGGTAATTCCACTTATTATGCATTCTTATGATGCATGACTTCATAAAATGTTGTAATAATCTTGGAAGTATTGTAACCCTAGAGAAGGTCATAGGACTCATAGCAGCAATTGGGGCCTTATTAACTATGTTTGTAGTAAATTCTGTGTGAAAACAAGAACATGTGTGAGAGAAGAAAGGTTCACTAGAACAAAAGGGCAGAAAAGATCCAAAAATTTTTAAGGGTGATGAGAATGTGTTGCCTGACTTCCTCAAGGGGCAACCAAGGAAGAACTGTTACTGATGCAAATAATCTGGAATTAAATTGTATAAAAGTACAAATACTTATGCTCTTAATTATTTGGAAATACAGTAACGAGTGAGAGTAAGAACAAAAGTCTTTCTTTACTAGAACAAACCTTCTGCTTTCATTATCAAGTATAGTATAGTTTTTAAAAAGAATACTGTCAATTTGGAAATGCTTAGGTTTTCCCAAATGTGAAGAACACAGAAAACAGTATTGTTACAGAATTGCAGCTGCTCAGGGAAGCTGGAAGGACGAAACGGAGAAAGCATTAAAAGAGAATCTTCCTTGATGGGTAAGAGTCCATACTTCTCTAGCAGGGGTAAGTGACAGCTCACAGCTTCAAGGGAGACTCAATATTTCTTCAGTCGTCTTCAGCAGAAAGCAAACAAGCTCTATATTGCAATGGACATTCCCTGGGGGATGAAAAATCAATAGAGCTTTCTGCTAAACTACTAAATGATATGTTTGAATTCACTGGTGCAACAAAGAGCAGAATCTAGTAATGCGTTTAACTACTGAGTGGTGTTGCCGTGATCTGTTCAGCACTTAATCTATATGGCTCCATTTCAGCGGTAATACTGCTTAACGCAGTATTGTAAATTGTTATGAGGGCCTCAGTAGTGAACTGAAGACAAGAACCTAAGATAAAAAAACAAAAGGAGTGTGCAATATGACAACAAGCTGGCCAGAGCTCAGAGGTAGATCTATCTACACCTTCTATTTGTGGTTACCTCGCTGAAGAAGACTAGAAAGCCACTTTTTATTCAAATATCTGACAGGATAATTAACTTATAAATAGACAAAACTCAAAGTGACTAGTACAGACAGAACAGAAATAGGAATTGCTTATAGCCAACTCTTCCCCCACTTACAATGCAAGCAAATCCCCGCTTCTGGGCTTGGTTTTAATTCACTCAGTGACTTTCTGAGTCTTAGCTAACTCTTCCCAGTCCCCTCTGGTCTGGTCTGGCAGGGGAACAGACCAGGAAACAGCCAGCCAGACCCTAGAGCTGATGAAAAAAACCTCTGGGCACTAGAGGGGCCTGGACAGAGTTTGCAGTGACTAAGAAAGTCCCCAAGAGAACGAAAAACGTCTGTTCCCAGCTGCCACCGCAGGCTGCCTCCCTGTCGGCTGGGCAGCAGCCCGCTTCCCGCTGTGGCTCTCCTTCCCTTCCCTCCTGCCACGCGCAGCTGCGAGTGAGGGCTCTCCCTCTGCCCCAGACCCCTGGCTTCCTGGCCCCAGCAGCCCCATGCACCGAACTGATCCCTCTTTTCCTCCAGGGCCACCTCAGCTCTTCTTCCTAAAGAAACAACACACACCGGGAAGTGGGGAGAGCACTCAGGAAAAGCATCTTAAGCACTTGCCATGCTCTTAAAGTCCTCCCTCAGCCTCAGCTTTTCACCAGTGTAAGGGTCAGGAACTGCATCAGATCAAGCTGACTCAATGCAGTGAGTCATGTATATTCCAGATAAACCCTACATGTTTGGTGAGTATCTTAGACACTGCATAGGAGGCATGAGGCATGCCTGCTTTTTCCTAGCCAGTGCACAGAACCATCACTGCTATCTGAGTACAATTAGTGACTTGGGTGACCTGGCTATGCTGAGTTTCCACTAGGAATGCGGCAAAAATTAATCAGCATTAAACTGGGACAGCAACAGCAAGCTGCAGGGTGCAAAAATTATCACAAAAGTGAGGCTCCTTTTCTGGATTATTTGCTCTATTATTTATCAGTACGACCATCAGTGAGTGTCCCAGTTCAGTATTTTTAATTTGACAGAGCTGGAATATTAAATGCAGAATTAAGAAAGAGGTTCACTCCAATTAATATATCTCTGCCCTTGCTTATACATCTCTTTTGTATCATAACCTGCTAAAAGACCTGCTACTTCTCAGATCTCTTCTGAGATACTAGTGCAATAGTGCTGCTAAAACAGACATTAGTAAAACAAACCTCAATATACTGAAATGTAAAATATTCAGTACAATATCTAGTTTTTTGGCCTCATTATTTAAAACAATCCAAAAAAGATGGGGGGGCATTCAGTGATGCAGTGTGCTAAACATTACTTTTAAAATCATTAAATTAAAACTACATAGCAACATTGTTGTATTTTCTAAGGAAAGAGAGAGACACAAGGAAAAAATAAAATCAAATACTGTTTTATGAGAATTGCAGGCTACCTGTCACCACTGAGGATGACATTTAAATTAGTCTGATTATAGTGTTTGTTACTTTATTTCTCTCCCATTTTGGCATTGCTTTATATTCCCAGTGCTGTAGGCAACATGTGGACACATGATGAGGCTATGCCCATACCCAAGCACTTAGTCAGACCCACAAAGTAATTTATGTCCCTCCTTCTCATAGAAGTTAGTATCTAAGAAGGTAGTTATGATGACCTGGGCTGTCTAGTCTAAGTAGGCAAATCAGATAAAAAGCAAGGAACATCGTGTCCTTGATGGTCTCTCTCCCCTTACTTCCACTAACTGGGTTGTGGGGAACTGCAACTATATGCTGCTCTGGTGGGTAGGAAGACTTGTCACCAGCGTTGGGGTAGGGAGATGCTGCTGTATTAAGCATCTTGCTGCCTTCAAAGTCTGTTGAACTTTTAAGTATTTGGTCTTGCCTCATTCCTTTGGATACTCCTGCTGTTACTGTAAAGTCTTATTCCTATTTTACAAAGCAAAAGGATTCAATATTCTGCCAAGTGTTACACAGGAAGTCAATGGCAGAGCCAGAAACCGAAGGCACACCTTGTGAACTGCAGCATGGTGCCCCAGAGAGAATATTGCACTTTTTTTTCTATTAAGGGAGATAGCAAATTGATGAATAAAACAAACTTTATATACCACCAGGGCACCTTCACTTCAATATTAAGAGCTTTTTAAAGTTAAAGTTAAAATACTAAAACAATTTTGGTAGAAGCAATACATAAAACCAGTTTCATATACATTATAATATATAGATGCATATGTGTGTGTGTGGTAGAGCATATTATTTTAACTGGCAGGAAGCTCATAAAAAGAAAAGCGTTTGGGGCTGGCTCAAATTTGGAGTGCACTTTAACATGCTGGTGGTACTTTATGAAGAAATCTCAAATGTATCCCATGTGTTGCAAATACTTTAGTATGGGCTCAAGATGAGCTTTTGTCTGCCTGAGCCATACAGCTATTTCAAAAATATCTTCCTTCAGCAGCATCAGTATTTATTTTTGTATGTCATTTTTTCAGTTTGAATGCTGGATTTGAGTTTCCACGCTGCCATCAAAGAAAGTGAGAAAACAAAGCCCTTAATAAATCTAACAACAGAATCTGGTTTCAAGACTATTTTCCATGACAGAAACTTTTTTTGTCAGCATCATTTTTCTTAGAACAGCTGACGTGTCATTATTGTTTTCCTTGTTTTAGAATATTGGCCTTCCAAAAATGTCCAATCCATCCTTGCACTAAAAATGGAACATGTCTTCAGGCCTGGCTTCTTTTTTAGTAATGGTAATGTTCTCTTCTCTTCTCCACCATCACTATTGTATTAAGAGACTGCAGCTTTCTGGGATGTAAATAAAAATGTACATAAATGACTAATATAACTACCTGATTGTTCTGCAGCTGTATGGGATCAGTATGACTAGAATTAACTTACAAGGTAAAGCCCTTTATTATTCTCAGTGGTCCAGTTCCACTCTTACACTTCTACTCTGCTTTTAACTCTATGATTACTTTTGGTAGGTTTTCATCTATCATCTTTCTTCATTATCTGGTTCTTCTACTTTCTCTGTCATATTCAGGGGAAATTTTATTGAAGGTTATAGAATCATACCATATCTTCTGTCAGTTTTTCTCTTAGTGCTTTTAGATACTGATTTCAACTTAAACATGAAATTTCAGTAAACTCAATGGGAGTTTAATAGTGCCAAAGTTTCGTTCAAAGAACAGGCACAATCTGTGGTCTGAGGAGCTTAAATGCAGCATTTACGTTTAATTACTGCTTGCTCAAAGGAAAATTGAAAAAATATCATCCTTCCAACTAGTTGCTTCTCTGAGTAAAGACACATTAGCATTTTTTGGTATTAGCTTAGCTCCACTGGACAGCACTATTTAACAATAATACTACAACAAAAAGCTCTCTTCAAATACCTTGGAAAACAGCAACTATAGCAAGCTGTGCCTTACCACAGCAAGGTGTTTGGTTTTATGGAAAAAAAATACACACATATGTCTTATTGCCAAATTGAATTTGTAGCTTAATACTATGTGGAAATCTTAGTAACACCTCAAAAACAAAAACAAAAACAAAAGCAAAAAACAGTGAACAAAATACAAAGAGTGTAGTACTCCTAGTGCATTTTTCTAAATTTTATTTCTCATGAAATCACAGGGAGCCTATCTGCACACTTTTAATATTTCAGGAGCAGATGAATGATTTTTTGTTGACAAGAAGCCCAGTTTTGTACATCCTAATTATTCAGTAGCTCCACTAAAGGCCGTATTCATTCTCTTTAACTGATTTAGGTCTGAATAAGCAACAGGAATCTAAGAAAAATCAGCCTGGTAATCTGGCCTTTGGCGGAAGCATTTTTCCAAACTTCAGGAACATGAGCTGCATTTTTAAAAAGGCTCTCACAAAATTTCCTAAAGATATTGTGACTATTCAAATAGTTCTTAAGAATATCTGCAAAGCAGCTCACTAATATGAACAATTCATGAGTGAAATAGAAGTTAGAAGCACTCTGAATTACAGTGATGTCATGATATACAGATTAAGAAATTCCCATGACAAAGGATTATGAATACAGAAGTAGAAAGGTCACTTGGGTGTAGAGTGTGAGCTAATGGCAAAATTACAAGGACGAAGTAACACTTTCAAGTCTCCTTTGTGTGTGATTCTGTAATTCATAGTCTTTCTGTGATGCTTCCTGTTCCCTTGGAAATCAATTAGAAAGTTCTGATAGACAGTCCAAGGAATACCAGTGAAAAACTCAGGGTGGCATCCAGTTTGCCTTACCTATTTATCTAAGTCTAACCTGGAACAATGTCCCCCATCTGGAGGTCTTCAACAGCTCTGTCAGGAGTACAGGTATTTACTTTAGGACTGCTTCAGTAGATGCTTAAAATCTGAGCATATGCAAGGTACCTAAGTTAGGATTCATTTCATGAATTCAGCTCATGATTGGGTGCTCTCTGGTCTGCTCCACTGTCTCATAGGTTTCCCCACAGGCCTGGCAGTAATATTACTACAGCTTATAGCCATCCCTGCTCTACTATTGTATGCCTGTTTAAGAGTGCTTGTCATCAGGGGATAAATATGACAATACTGTCTGTTATAACATACAGTCCCCTCTTATACACTCTAGGTTGTAGGCCTAATGTGTGGGCCTTAGTTACTGAGTTTTCATACCGGATCTCTGTGAATCTCTCTGTACATTTCCAGGACTTTGATTTCTATTAAGCACTATGGGAGTTGAGTTGTATTTCTAATGATAGCAGTGTCTGTTGTTCTGCTATACTCATTTTCAGACATTCCACTTGTCTGTGCTGTGTAAGTATTATTGTTTAATTGCCCATTCCCCCGTGTAGCCTGATTTTTTAAATTAGCTTGACATTTTATGTGTTTCTTTTACAGCTCATCTCAGCTGTTAATGAGCACTTTGCTAAGCGTCTTCAGTACAGATCATTACAGCTCTTTAGTACTGTCATTTGAAAGCTAACACTGATAAACAAAAAAATTACTCAGCAGGAGGAAGGTAAGTATGCTGTGTTCCCAATTTTTAGTTTGCAAAGGTTAGGAACTATTCAGTGAAAGGAAGCATTTTTTTTTTAAGTTATCAGTAGTCAATTAATGTGATTTGCTCAGGCGGGCACTATGGGTTTGGGTGCCAGGCCTATATTATTCTATCCCTGAATAATCTGCAGACAGACCCGGAAAGGCATCCCTAAAATATAGGCCAGTCCTCTCCCTATACCAGACATCATGAGCAGGTTTTCATTTAAATTCCTGGAGACTGCGTAACTCCTATCCAGTGGAGTATATTGCACAGAAAAGGAGAGCCTAAACCTGACCAAGGTTTAAGCTTCTAAGGGTTTGTGTTGAGATCTGAGGATTGAGGTCACCAGCCAGAAAGGGCACTGAAGCCAGAAACTTTCCTTGAAAGCTATCTATCTGAGCCACTGGGGGTGACAGAGATTATGTCATTTGCAAACTCTGTTTCTGAAATCAGGGAAAAGAGGAGTTTCTCACAGGTGTTTTTTAATTTTAAAGTTTTTACCCATGAAAGTACTTTTCCCTAGATACTCTTGGAAGCTGGGATATCAGTAGATCTGTGGACACAAATAAGTAAAGTCCTGGCTGCTTTTTCCTAGGCTAGCAACAGCCTCATCAAGAGGACACTCCTAAGAGAAAAGTGATTAAACTGCTAAGTCTTTAAGGAATGGTTTATGATTTGAAGAGAACTGGATATTAACCAGTGAAAGCCTGTGCAAGATCAAAAGTGCAAATACCTCACGCTAATGATTCTATGTTTTTCTTCATAGTCTCTTTGAACATTGCTGTAGGCAACATCATAAGGCCCAGGTTAGTGCCAATCTGATTGTGCTGACTAGAACTCCAAGGCTGTGAATCTACAATATTTGAGTCTTTGTGTCAATGTTGGTAGGGACAACTGAAGAAATGCCTTTCAGTATGCAATATAGCATGGGCTTAACTTGAGAAAATGTAATTCTCTGCTGGATGTTGGTGAATGGTTTGAAAAAGAATGAGGGCTCTGATAGGATGGTTTTCCATTGACAGATAATCAAATTGTAGGATGAATGCATTAAATTGTATGCTGATCTTACGGCAAACACACAAAGATTAATACAACTGAAGTTATGAAAGGGCTGACCCTTCAGATCCTAAATTTAAAAGAGAGAGAATATTCAGCAGACAGACAAATGATGCAAATGATAACACAGATCAGGAGCTACAGAACATGACTGTGTGTAAAATAGGCTTTCTGTGAAGCAGCAGACTGAAGAGTCCATTATTTGCACATACAGAAAATGGCCATGTGGAATCACAGCCTGTTATAGGCCACAACTAAGTGTAAATTACTGTAATTCTACCTGTAACACTGAGAATTATTATAAAGTTAAAACAGAGAGATTAAAAAAAGCTCTCCATGTTCAAAATGCCGGTTAAAGAAAGAGTCACTAATAGAAAAGCTCACTGGTATAGTACCAGGACTCTCCAGAGCAAGACTTTCTGCTACATTACTTTTGAAATAAAGCAGGGTTTTCAAGTATTATCAAGGCCTGAGTGATGTTTGGAGTACATGGTGCTGTGATTTTAAGAAAACAGATTTGTTCTACAGGAAAGCTGAAATATTTGTAGAATAGATGATAATAAAAACAGCTTTCCAATAAATGAAATAATACCACATAGGTTTTCAGAATATTCTGGTTTAAAGGCATACTGGCAGCCCTGTTTTTAAATTATTAGATGCCCTTATCAGAAAACGTGTTTGGGAACAACAGTACTGGCTTATCTGCCACTGATTTTAATGGTCTTACTTATCCCCATTAAGCTGAATAGCTGGTTCTATTGATTTTAACAATCCTGGGAATATAATCAACCATTCAAACCTTTAATGGCTCATCACAGTTAGAATTGTTATGTTTTGTAGGTGTGTGCACAGCTAATGGGGAAGCTGACGGAATAATGAACGTTCAGATGCCAACAATAATGTAGTCACCAGACACCAACATTACATGTGTTCTGCATAATATTAAAAAACCAATGAGCTTAAAGATGACAAGAAACAAATTGGCTAATTTACAAGTAAATTTGTATCCTCTCTATCATAAACAACTCCACAAGACCAGGTGAGTGTGCCTCTTATCAACCATATTATTGTATATTTCATTGTCACATGAAACATGTTAGGATATAATTCACAGTTCTGATACAAACAATCTTTTTTTTTTTAATGTAGAAATATTTAACAAACATTACTAGGATTCTTAAGGCCAGAAAATAAAAAAAGCGTGACACTGGAAAGCATGTATCAATCCCTTGGGGGAGTAAGTTATATTAACAGGATCTTGTAATCGCTCCCAAGCACTAAAAATCCAGAAAATTCAGAGATAAGTGTGTGTTTTAAAAAAATCCAAACATTTAAGAAGATGAAAATGCAGAGGGCATCCACGCAAACTTGTCTTTGTCCTGAAGTGACATCATGGTGGATGAAAATGGGAGAATAAACAAACAGCTCCTTCAAAAAAGCAGCTAATGTGCCATTAAAAATCAGTTTAATTTAATCCTAATCATTGTGAGGAGTTTCATTGCACTGAATTAATGACATCTTTTACTTGATGGAAAACATTACAGATTCTTTAGCTGTTTAAACTATTGAGTTGTTTTCAGTTCTGTAATAGAATTTTTTGCTTGAGTGTGGATAATAGGTTTTGATATTATTGTTCCCCTGACAGAAATTTTAACAGAAACAGAAATGAATTAGAATGTTGGTTTGTAAAAGGGTATAATACATGGGGTCAGATCCTCATCAGGAGTAAGCTGTGAACCAACTCCCTCTGTTTTAATGGATTTACAACAGCTGATGAGCTGGCACATGATATGGAAACATTACATACTTTCAAAGATTTCTGTGAAACACAAGCTGCCTTTACTAGTGGCTTGGAGGCTTTCAAGAGAAGGAAAGTGCTAGGAGAAGCAAGTTGGTAAAACTGAGACAATGGTTCCACAATACAGTAAATCAAACTTGATGGCTTCTACAACTAAATTAAAATGATGTAATCATATGTCAGAAAGGGATCAAGCGATATCATATCGTTTTGCCAGTTCTAGTGTGTTGAAAATTTTGTAAGGGACCATCCTAATATAGCTTTTGTGCCGAATCACATATCATCTGTCCAAACTACTACTCCAGTTCAGGTATTGTTTGTTTTATCATGGCCAAGAAAAGTAAGTAAACAAATAAAAGTTTAACAGTAGCATGAACTCTGTATCAGAGGCAGTCATGCGCCCAAGGTGAATCCAGATCGCATTTGTACTGCTGGATGTATAGATCTTATTTAAGGATAATGGAACTATGGCTGGAAATTCAAGGTGGGATGGAAATGTCTCATGGTGTTAAATGCAAAGTGGGGCAAAATCAAGTAGATTCACATAGAGCAAAGCTGGGTTAATGCAGTGCCAACTCAGATGTTACAATGTGCTGTTGTTACTCTGCAAAACAACCAGATTAACAGTATCTGTCATGAGGCTTGAACCTTTGTCTGCTCCGACACAGAAATGGAAGTGTCTCTGTAGTGGATGCCTTAGTGCTTCTTATTCTGAGGTAGGGGCAAAAGTAGCCAGGATGAGTGTCTTTATACCCATAGCGTGGGGGCATGCCTTGAGCCATGTGCTTGCTGACTGCACTGTTATTTTAAGACGGTTCTTTCGAGAAAGAGACATCCTCTGGCTTGTGTCATTAATTCTGACCACCAGTGTCACAGCCTAATAATGAAAACATAGACAAACAAACAAAAAAACCCACCCAGGGAATAAGATGGTTGGTAAATATATGGAGGAGAAAATGGGAAAAGCAGACCTTTTTATGGCAAAAAATACATTTGTTATTGCTTTAGTTGGCTGTCAGTGAATCCTTCTGAATGTTATGTGCTCTTCAAAACTTAAACAAAAGAATAAGAATAATCTGTTCTTCAGAACATTCTACCTTTTTACTCCTTCACTTGCAAAGTATCTTTCCAGTAGAGGATGGTAATGTCATACGATTAAAGAGATTACAGCACTACTTCCTTGGTGAAATAAGGTTGTATGTAACACCCGCTGTTTCTTACCTCTCAAGCCTAAAGAGTTTCGTTGGAGACTGAAAGCCAGCACAATAGTGTCAGTGGATTTAGGTAGATAATCTTCTGGTAAGTATTATGGATTTTATTGCCTTTCTTACATTACCCAGTTAAGACAGTAGTTTTAAAGAGAAAATTGTAATAAAAAAGCTGCATTATATTCAGAAGATCTATAGCAATTCATAAACAGTACCTCCGCACTGAGAGACCTCCCACTTGAGACTGCCCAGGAAAACTATCAGTTTGTGTAAATGCAGATATTTTACAAAGACTAAAGCAAGGGGAAAAGAAAGCACCTGAACACAGGTTTCCAGCCAGAATCTCAGCTCCTGGTTCTTTCCTTCTGTCTAGGTCACTGCTACATTTACAGACCTTTTCTCATTCAACCTGATAACAATACACAACCAATTTAGGACCTCAAACTACTGTTGTGTGTGGTTTGGATTAACAAGATTAGTATGTTTTCTCAAATCTGATAAAAGCTTTGTTAGAAAGGAGCTCTTAAGGGTGATCATCCTTGAGCTACTGCTATCATATTCTCTTCTCAGCTTTTCTCACTCACACCCTAGATATACATGGCTTTTAAAATAGGTCATTCTTTGGAAGAATTTAAGGAATAGAACAAGGTCTTGTTTCTATTGACTGCAACACATTTTGTAGATTCTGGTGGGTATATTTAGCCAGGACTATACAATATCTATTAAATTAGTTAACGTCTATTAAATTGTCTAAAGGGAAAGCAGGTTCCACTGTAAACTGCTGAAGATAAGACAGGACTAAAATTTGCTAAAATGAAAGAAGAAAAAGGGCATGTAACTATTTCACACAGTGTAGCAATGTCGACCATGGAGATCCAGGTCCAAGACCCTGCCAGCAGCTGCTGGGCAGCAAGTTCCCAGCCCACACGATGGCCAAAGGCAAGAGTCACACAGCAAAAAGGAACCTGAGGGGCTTTTTTGGACTAACTGCAAACGTTTCAGCTGACAATAACATTTTATGATAGTATTATATGGCTGAAAATCTGTTTCCTGTCACAGTGCTGTCTGATAATTGGAACAGAGCAATAGAGCTCCCTAGTAAGAAACAAACATTTTCTTGACACATTTCCTTGACTTTTTTTAATGTTTATTAAAAGACCTTTATCCACTTTTTGATAAGAAAGGAAGTACAGAAACAGAAAAAAAGAAAACAAAATCAAAGCCCCTCTGTGAAACCCAAAAGGACACTTGCTTCAATGATTTTGACAGAAAAATGAAAACGCCAAGCTGATGGCAGAAACCATTTGGAGGAGCAACGCTCGGGCGGCCTGGCTGCTGGGGCTGGGCCCACCTGCTCCGCAGAGGGACCTGCAAGGGGTCATCCTGTCCTCCCCCGCTGGCAAACCACCCTCGTTTCGGGCTGTAACCACTGGCCCCTGCGCCCCCCACCCGCGGCGGCGGCACCGCGACGGCCGCCCCTCCCCGTCTGCTTCCCGCCTCAGGAGCGAGCGGCACCGCGACGCTCCCGTCGCGAAATGGAGGCCAGGCAGTAGATGTCGCTGTTCATCCCGCTATCAGCGGAGCCCCCCGCGGCGGGGCCAGCGGCAAGCGGCGGCCTGGCCCGGCCCAGCAGGACGCAGGACTCCGCCACTCCCGCCCGCCTGCCCTCAGCTCCTTCAAAGCTATCAAGGGTGGGCAAAGCCAAAGCCCACTACAAAATGGGTGCAGTGGTGCCGAAGGGGCGTACGGCCCTCCTTGGAGCGAACCTGTGGGGTGTGGATGCAGGTTCGGCCTTGCCCGTGTTGCTGCAAGCCCCCATGACACGCGGCTCGTAGCTCTGCCGAATGAGACTGCTGAACAGGATCACACGGAAAGTGTTGCCATGCATATTTGGTCCCCAGTCAATAAATGAATGCATAATAGAAACCAGAATGCATGAAGAAGAGCATCAAAATAAAACATGGGTCTAAGGCAGGAGTCCAATAGATATTTAATAGCAACCTGCCAAATGGTGTTTTCAGTTAGGATTATTTTATTTTGTGTTAAATTTTGCAATGAAAGCTAAGAGGTTTTCTTGCCCTTTTTGTTCACCGTAAATATTTTTTGAAGCAAAACATAAGAAAGAGACATTTATAAGGCAGAATGGTATTTGCAGTGGCATAAATTGCTACAGCAGATTATTTTTGGTGGTAATTATAAAAAAATCTTTTCTATACAGACTTTTCATATTACTGCCTGTAAATACGATAGTTTTCTAGTAAAGTGCATTACTAGAGCTACTAGCTTTGACAATTCTTTGGCACATTTTGGGGGCAATTGCTTTAAGAAAGGAAAATAACTACCTGTTTCCGTCCAACTCACATCAAAAAGTGTCATCTACACTCTTCACTTTATTGTGGCATATCATGGTGTTTTGTGTAGCAGTGCTCATTCTGCAGGCTGCTATCCACATTGCCTGTTATCTCTTGGTGAGGGATATTCCGAAAACTGATACGGTTCAGTTTTAAGCTTTGTCTTTGATGCCAACCAGAGTGCTGTTTTTGAAGGTTCTCTGTCAACTCGATTTCTGTTGATTTTAGAGAAAGCTGCAACTAGAAGTATGGAGTGTTACTTCCATTCTGCTATAAATTTATGGGAGTGATTTTCCCCTTCTTGAAGACAGGAAGAAGGATCAGGGACAGATTTTCCTTTCTTTGCTTATATCAGGGTTAATGAAAGTGTACACTTGGAAAGTCTTTGTAGTAGTCTATTACAAAGCCTACTATAGCCTGACATAGTAGCAGTCTCTTTTTCATTTGGCAGATTTTGAAGTGTGTGCAGAAGCCAATATGTGATGGATTAACAAACAAACAACTTCTGCACAATTTTCTATCACAATAAATATGTTAAAGGAAACAAAGACTTAATAGCATCCTTATCTCACTCCATCTAACAAAGATGGAAAGAGACTATTAAATATACTGGTTAGGGAAGGTGATCTTGATTTGGGTTGCCTGCCCTGTATTTCCCCAGACATGTCAACTTTTCTGCCCTTAAAATTTGAGCCAGCTGGATTTTTGGTATGTACGGCTCATGTTTTTGAAATCCCTACTAGAGCATGAGCCAGGATTTTGCTTCTGTAAAAAGACCCAGGTGAAGCTTCCAGCTCAGCCAGCTGCTGTGATCTGTAGAAATTCTGCAGTAGTTGACAGTTGCCACTTGAACTGTGGAGGAAGAAAGGACTGGCAGTCACAATATCTGGGAATGCAAAGCCAGAGGTTGGAAAAGATGACAGGAGTGAACTTCAAGATTTTTGAGGGAGGATTAGCAGGACTGGAGCTTCATAGAAGAAAATAGGATGTTTCTGGGTGTCAGTGACTGCAGGTTATGAGGTGCTGGCTTGCTGCATGGTCAGTCCCTCTTTCCTGTTCTGTTGCCTTGAACAGATGATGTCCTCCCTTCTAAGTGAAAGCCTGCCAGGCACACCCTTCCTTCCCTTTTACCTCCCATAGTGCCCTTCCCTCCCTTCTACTCACTGTTCCTCTGCTGTTAGAAATACTATGAACTATTTGTTGCTCTTTCTGTTCCTAACATTGCTGAATGTAAGAAAGTCACTTAATATGGCTGAATGATCCATCAGTGTTTCTGATCTTATGCGGCTGTCTCAGAGGTGTGTTTTGAGGCTCACAGGATGTTTGTTAAGTGATTTGGGGTCCTCAGATGAAAGATTTTTTTTCTAGGCATCATTATTATTTTTGTGTAAAGATATAATGTATTTCATGTATAATTAATACTAGAAAAACTCACTCTCTGTAGTTCTTGATTTTTTAACTTCATTATATATTTTAGATATATACAGATAAATAGATATTATATCAAGTGTATGTTTATACAAATATATTATTTTTAAAAGCTCTTGTTTTTCTTTGAGCCAAGGAAGAGTTGAAACTAAACTTCAGAAAAACTTAAAGCATTGCTATTGCCAATTAGTGTTCATATGCTCTTGAGAAATAATGATGGAATCTTTCCTTTGAAACGCAAGTTGTACATCTTAAGGGGGTGCTTTAATGTCAGTGGGGAGAAAGCTAGTTAGGAATAAATCTTCAGTTAAACTTTACACAGAATAATTTTAAAGATACGTTTGCATGATCAAGGTGTTGAAGTGCAGCGCATTTTCATTTGGTGTGCACATGTTTGGAAAAAACCTGGCCTGTGCTTTGGGGTGTCTGGTCATTAACCTCTTTTGCACATTCATTTTCTGAAGTACTAAAGACACAGGTTTTATCTCTGACATTAAAGAATTGTTTGAGATAAGTATTCTGATGAGAAAGTTCATTTTTCCAGATCTATTAAAAATCAGATAATTTTATGGCATAGCTTATGAGGGCTTGAGTTGTACTACAAGTTTTCTAACATGTAATAAACCACAAAATATCCATTTAATTTGTGAACACTGATGAGCTGGTGTAAACTGGCATTGCTCCTTTGATGTTAGTGGAGTTATGCCAGTTTACACCACTTCAGGAATTTGGTCTATTGTTCCTGCAAACATCCTAGGACATTTTAAATTATCAAGATGATCATCTTGCAAAGACAGCCAAAGAATTAGAACAACAGTTCTCTGACAGATTCTCTGGGGAGACTTGATTATTAAAAAAACAAATTACACGTGTTCTTTTTATATAAATAAAAAATTATTTCATAAGAATACATGATTTACTTGGAGGCTGAAGCTGTGATTTCCAAGTTATGGATGTAACTTGGTGAATCAGTGAGGGAGACGACGCTCTCCCATGTGTCAGTCAAGCAAGGGATGTTTCATCTGAGTGGTAAGATATAAATAGTATTTAATGTCCTCAGATGGACTCCTCTGGCAAATAATCTTGGCTTCTTGGGCCCTTTCTTAGGGATTTCTTCCTATCTTTTCCAGCTTTTTCTCCTCATCAAGAGTGCATGTAAAAACATCTGAGAATGAAAGGATGACAGCTGTCTTGTCTTACACTTTCTATCCTTATCTCTACAGAATGCTCAGATTTTTACCATGACATCATGTCCAGTCTTGAAGCTGATTCCAAGTGAAAACAGATGTTTCATTGAGGGGAGTGGCAAAGACACCAGAAGGTACTGAAGTCCTCTACAGAATGTCATGCAGGTAACAACGGGACATGCAGATATGAAGCTGCAAGGGTCTACATACAGGCTGATAATACAGGTGCCAGCAAAGTTTTCTTTGTCAAACATTAGCTGGAGCCTCTTTGAAAGCTGGGAGAAATGAGGAATGGACTGAAAGTTGAAGGCGGGAAGAAGGGAAAACTCACCATAAGCTGCCACGGAAATCCTGAAAGCCAGAGCTGTACTCTCTCTCTGAGAAAACAGGTTAGGATGATGGCAGAAGACAAGTGAGAAGCAATGAGAATTCTACCTGAGAAGATTTCAGGTACCCCAGGGAGGACACCTGGATATGAGGAGTTGGCTGTTGTAGTGCTACAAGAAAATCTATAAACCATCTAGAGGTATTACAGTCTGCCATGTGCCTAGCCTAACAAGGCTGGCAGATCTGGTTAGGGGAAATGTTTTTGGCAAGCCTTGTTCACATCACACAAGAAAAAATTCTAATTTTTCTAATAATGAGACTCTGCAAACAGAACAATGTGAGATAAAAAGGAGTAGAAAAAACAGCTAAAAGATTAATGGAACCTTTTAAAAATAACAGTATCTGAAGATACAGTTAGGTGTTTTGGGTACTAGTATATGAAAATGCTAAAGATCATGACAAGCTTAGTTGTCAAGTATTCAGCCTTGGAGAATCTTTAGTGTATAGATGTATTAATCCTCTTCTACGTACATTTATACCCATTTTGAGCTTACAAAGATAAAGGCAAATGTAAGGCAAAAATTGTTGCCCTGAAAATGAATTTGCACCATTTCACTATTTGCATGGCTTCCAACTGGCAGAGGAATGTAATTTAGGTAAATTCACTCATGTTTTTGCTTCTGCATTTCAGTAGACAAAAGACTGTCTTGTGAAACACCAGAAACCAACATTTTTAGGATCCAGATTGGATGAACATATACCAGACTGAGGAAAAGCTAGCTAATGTAGCTCTGGAAAGAATGTGTTTTGTTGGAGCTTAGTGGAAACAGTCATCCATATCATGGAGAATTTTTGATATTTTAAAATTAGATTTCATCTCTGTATGGGATGAAAAGCAACAATTTAGAAATTCTCAGGTTTGGGGTAAAGAGAAGTGTCTCCGTGGCAGTCCAGGGTCATCATATGCTGAAAACCCTGGAGATGTCCATGGAATGCATTGTCTTGGAGCTATAGAAATTGGAAACTTGGGCTGCCAAAAAGCTGGAGCAAGAAGGAGATAGAAAATCATGAAAGTTTTGATGGGACTTTCTTCTCCACTCCTTTTAAGCAAGGTTGTGCAGGTCCCTTGGGGCATCAGGCAAAACCATCTGTGGTAAATGCTTCAATTTTTCTAAATCAGTAATTTCCATCATTTTGTGTGTTGTGTACATGTGTATCACAGTACACCATAAGCTATGAGGGACCTTATGACTTTATGGTAGAGCTGCTTCACCATCACTGTGATCTTGTAGGGCAATAACAATGCCAAATAAAGAGCTGGGCCAATAAATTCTCCTCCTCTTAACTATTCAATGATGAAGAACATTGTTCCTCAAACCCAGCTGCATTTTTTTTTCCAGTGCTGGAAGTTGCTGAAGCAATGTCTGGAAAATGAAAGGTTACATTTGAACTAGCAGTGATGCAGGCTGACTATCAAGCTGAAATGAGGGGAGGGGGGCACACATCATAAAATGAAAGCAAGGCACAGATGAACAGGTGTCTCTGATAAAAGCTATAGAAGACCCTTTATTGTACATGAAAATGGTCTCAAACTGAATAGATATCCGTGCAGCAACATTGTGAAAGGAGATAGCTCATCAGAGGCTAATATTTTCTCATTTAAGATTTTTATAGCAATATCTACTGCTTGGAAGAAATGGATTTTTGATTGACTCAAAATGACGGAGAGCTAGATTTGGGAATGTTTTGACCTGTGATGTGTCTGGAGCAGCACTGCTCGAGAATTAAAGCTTCAGATATTCATGTCATTTTAGGACACCTTGGAAATGAGGTATGTATTTGGTTTTGCTATTTCTTTATAATAAATGAGGGTAGAAAGACAGGAGAAGAACTGCAGTTGAATTTGGGGGACAAATCTCTTCACCACTGAACATTTAAAAGATGGAGAATTTACTTGCCCCAGTTCTTTATTTGGCCCTCCGCTGCTTGCCCTGTTAGCTAAAATATGTTAATAACTCCTTTAAAGGAAGATGATATAGAGATTTGTAATGAAGTGTCAAAATTTAGCAGAAAATAGTTGAGATTGTTGTATTTTCAATTAGCAGAGATCAGTATATGCTTACATAGATGGTGTCTGAAGGAATATGATGGTGTCATTCTAGGCTTCTGCACAAATATCAGATATCTTAATATGGAAAAAAATGTATTTAGACACTGTATGTGCTTGTGGGATCACAGAGGCTAGTTTGAATGGCACAAATGTCAGGTGGAGGCATTTTCTGGCGCCTTGTATTGAGCATCTAATTTGGGGAAGAAGCTTGAAAAAGCCAATTGCTGCAGGAAAACTAGGGCCCTAGGAAATAACTGAAGGTTGATCTTGCAGCTTGAGGCACCTGCCAGGTGCACTCTGTTAAAGCAGAAGGCTGCAATGTTTGAGAAAGACTGAAGAGGACTAAATGTTATTTACTGAGTATGAGGCCATGTTTGGGGGTGACTCTCATCCTCCTGAAATTAAAAGTGATTAATGCTTTCTCTCCCTGTGTCTGTGTTTTTCCCTTCTTTTGTGTGTGTTCTGCTCCATAGGCACCACTGCTGACTGTACAACACACAAGAGATTTTAAGATTTCAGCTATGACTATTCAACTTTATGAAGCACTGACTTCCTTCACTGAGAAGAACTTTTAGCTTCTTACATTAAGTCTTTTACAACATTGACATCTACCAACTAAAGCGGTAGTTTCTAACCTCACTCACAGATTATTAATGTAGTGTAAATGCAAATAGTATTGCTCAGGGATGAAGCAGGGTTTCTCTCAGGATCATGGCTTCACTGACAATTGATATAATACCTCCTTTGGTTGTGATGCTTTCATTCATTCTCATACATGCACAAAGCAAAAAATATGGTATACCAGTTTCCATTACAATCCTGATTAAGGTTAGCTGTCTGGAAAGATGGAATTTCTTATGGTAAATCTTAAAGTACAGTTAGGGGAGATGAATTTGAACAATTTCTAAATTAAAAAAATCTTAAAAAGCAGTAGTTCTCAATAAGCCAAATTCTGCAGTAATGTTTTTAGTGAATTTTTTTTAGAAAAAGCTGTGGCATTTTTAGGAAAAAAAACAGCCTTTCTTGTAAACATCTTTAAGTGGCAATTTCTAGATTACCTATAGAAATCAAATTGCACTGTCTGAGCTTCTGTATTTTTGGAGTGATTATATTTTATTGACAAATAGGATTTCTCTGCTCCCTCTCCTCCCCCCATGCTGCTGAGTCAGTATTGTGACTCACAGGATTATAAAATCATAGAATAATTTAGACTGGAAGGGACCTCTGGAGGCTGTCTGGTCCAATTTCCCCCACTCAAAGCTGGGCTTATTTTAAAGTTAGTTTTTAATAGAGTCCCTATTTGCCAGCAATACGCTCTGGCAGATCTTGGCACTCCTTGTGCCGAAGGACAGAATTCTTCTGCACAGGTGGTGATTAGACATAGTAGCCAAAGCAGCCTTTGAAAACAGCTCTGATTCAGTGGGCTCTCCTTGTTTAACGGGACTTAGTGATCAAGAAGCAATTTGGAGCATAATGAGAAAAAAATGAATGTAAACCATACAGCATTTTTGGCCTAGGACTTAGGTTATGTCAAATCAGATTTTGAAGAAAACTGTATTGGGAGACATGAAGAATGTCAGGAAACCTAATGGTCCCTGTTTTAAGTCCTCCTGGAAATTCTTGGAGAGAGCTTGTGCTCTAATGCCTCTGTCTGTAGGTCAGCAAAGGCAATTATACAGACTTCAGGGGACTGGTGATGTATGTCACTACTTTCTGTTGAAAACCCTGCTTTCCCAAGAGGCCACTCCAACAAGCAGTTTAGCTCTAAGAAAGAAACTTAAAGCATAAACGGCTAACCTTGAGTGAACAGGAAAACATTCCAGCTATAAAACCCAGCTATAAACACTGGGAAAGGCCACATCTTTGATAGCTTCCTGAAACTATTGCAAGTTTCTTTTTATGCCTTCCATCCACTTAAGCATCTCAGAAGGCTAAGATACAAGTTACTGTGACTTTTACTTTTTAAATATTTAAGCATATGTCTCTTTTACTGCTAAGGCTACTTGCTTTTTATTTTTTTCCCTTTATGGTGCAAGTACAACTTTCACCCTTCTTCATATGCTTAGTTACACTAGCCATACTATCTGCCCAAAAAGGGAAGCCACTAGGAAGACCATGTGCCTTTTAATTCAATTTCATTTCTTCTTCATAGTCTCAGGAGAATATTATGCAAAATATTAGTTCTACTCACAGAAAGGATATTACTTCCCATATATTTATTTTTCATTCCTTGCCCTCTCTCATTCATTCATACTTTTCACCCCCTCCTCATTCTTTTTTTCACCTAAGAAGATGTAGGTCTTTTATGCCTTTTCCGTATTAGCGTCTATATCAGATCATTTGTTAAAGGAAAAATGTTTGGCTAAACAAGAATAATGTTGTAATAAGGGTGGAGTACATTTCTTGTTTTTAAAAGTTCCTTCCAAGATTTTCATCTTCATTATTACTATTTAGCCAGAAAAACAAAATAAACAGGAAATCCCAAAGGGTAAAATTAGTGTGAAACACCAGAAATATTTTTTGTCTTTGCTAGATGCAGACTGGTTCTTAACTGAATTTGAAAAACAGGTCTCTTCAGTCTCCGCTATTCATAATCCTTTCTGGCTTTTTTCTTTAAGACCACTGTGTTTGTGGGAAAAAAAAAACAAATCCAAAACAGGCCAGATCCTTCAGCATATTGTGTCTTCTTTATACCACATTCTCTGTGTCTATACCAGTAATTACACATGACCTTAAGGTTGTGCTAAAGCCCAGACTCGCTGAAGATCTGTAACACAAAGTCTGTATACCGCTTTCTCAGCAGTGCATGCTGTACCTGCAAGTTCTGTGGCAATCAGATGGCAAAAGATTTGCATTCTGTCCCTTCCTCAGGTCTTTGAAAAGCATGTGGGGATATAGGCCTGGAGCACTGCAAGTCCATCAGCAGCAAACTCACCTCAAGCTTTCTCTTATTTGTGTTCCTGTAAACACAGGTAAGGCTAAATAGAAAGACCAGAAGCCCACAGACTGTTTCCTAGGAGGCCTGAATAAAGGAGTCTTGGAAATATCTTATTGCCGTGCTCTAAGACTAAGAAACAGAATGTGGTTTGCTTTGGTGAAACTTCAGGATTTTCACTGGGAAAGGAAGCCATGTGGTTGGGCTGCTTACCCTGAGGTCAACCTTGTTACTGCTTATCACTGCCAAAAAATTGGAACTGAAAGTCTCTTTAACTTTCAGAGAAGGGTCATTCTGCTACAGAGGCAAAACTTCCAGTGGTCTATTGGCTGGGTGCTGTTTCATTTCCTGCTGCAGTGTATCAGTGAAAAGGGGAAGGAATTAGTCGAATAGGGACACTGTTCATTTAATCATCTGAAATGTGCTAGTGTGTGACTTTAGATGTTGGCTTCACGTGAGCATTGCTAGTTAGAGCTTTTCTCAGGAATGTTTACTGAAAAAGTGCATTTTAGGCAAACAGGGAGGAATACTTGCCAAATGGAAGAGTACTTACCCATATCTTGTAACTAAGGCATCCAATCAAAGCAGTTCAGTTTTCCAGTCTTGGATAATGAAACCAGATGCACTTGAATAAACTACAGAATTATTGCAAAACCATTTTCGTGTTTAATTAAAATGATAAACATTCTTTATTAATACCAAGTTCACCAGCAAGAGGTGGTATTTGGCTGCTGAATTGTTTGTTATGGAATATTTGCTTTGTTTCAGATTGCAGGGTGGTCATTTGTGACACTGTTGTATGATTTTACAACAGACATAAAAGATTTACTGAAGATAAAAGCCAAGCAAAAATGGAACATCTGTCCTCCTACACTGCCTGGCACCTTGTCTGACAGACTTAGGTAACAGATTACATCTACATTTTTAAAATTATTTTTCAAATGCCAAATAGTAGACCTGAAAGTCTATTGGCTTCCAGACAAAACACAGATGAAAAATGTCATGACATTTTCTGAGGGAAAAGTAATTGTCATGTTTTCTGCAGCGCTTTCATAAATATATGTAAAAAGATCAAATTTACCTGAATCTTTTTTGATGTCATGATTTGGACCTAACCATATCTATTGTGCATGGACATATTTAAAAAGCTCTGTTTCTTCTAAGTTCCGTAGAGTAGCTAAACAAAAACTCTTTCTGAGCCAATACACAATTTTAGAGATATGTTTGTTTGTGCATAGTATGTTGTATATTCAGAAGTCATGAGTTTGATTCTTATATTGAATGTCAAATAGAGAGGGTTTAATATCATTCAAATGTGAAATATCCAATCCACTTTCACCTGGTCAGAGTAAGTTTTCTGTTCATGGCTATTTGATTAGTAAGAAGATAGTTAACTAAATGAATTAGTCTTTCTTATTGCCTATAGTCAACTGTAACTATTTTCAAATTCTATATAAATTTATTTGCTGAGGCTTTTACATGTTTTGCTTTCATTCAGTGGATTACTCACTTTGTGTTTGGCAAATAGTACTGAAAGGGTGTGTGTGGGGGTTAGATATGATTTGACACCTAAGTTATATGCTATTTTTTGTTTACTGGTACCTCTGAGGTACAATTTTCAAGATGAAAGTACTAGATTCATGGATAGAGTTAGGCATTGCAGTATCTCAATTGTAGGTGGCTATTGCAGAACGTACAGCCTTCTCTTTGACACGTCTTCTTCCACCATCAATTCTTAATCCTTCTAGATGACTTTCTTCCACTTCCGATTCCACCTTGAATATGTGCCCTGGTCCTCTGGCTGGCTAGAGGTGGTTAATCTATATAGTCTAGCTTGAGTTGTTTATTTCCATTCTTCCAAATTATTGCAAACTAAGCTTCAGCAAAATTGTCCCTCACGCTGTTTTATGCCACATTTTTCCCAAATCCTGCATAAATATTCCCCCCCTCCCCGCCACTTACATAGGGTATTTATATGCCTTCACTGACTAAATGCTTTCCTGCAAATCTAGTTGTTGGCCTCCTGAAGAAGAAGCAGCGCTATCCTTTCCCATGGTATTCATGCAGTTACCATGCCACAGCCTTGTGACACAGCATGACTTGGCATTGCACAAAAGAAGTGTGGTGAATTCCAGAGGGAAATGGATATGTAGTGTATCAGGCCTGATTGGACTGAGATGCTTCTGGCTGGAAAAGTGAGAGAATTTCAAGTGCTAAAGAACAAGGTAGAGTGAAAAGTCATAGCTTTTGACATAGATGTAGATATCCTGCCAAAGCCCCATTTTGGGGCTGAGGATGGGAATGTGTAGATTAGTCACAGTAAGTGATTAACAAGGATTGTCTTCTCCATTTTGAGTCTGGAGATGTTCTTGACGCATTGCTATAAATAAACATCAGATCTTTAAGCACCGTTTGCCCACAAATATTCATGTAATGTCAATGTCTTCTTGGAAGCATGCAGATTTGAACAAAAGATGTTATGGCAGAGAAATGTTTAAATAACTCTAGAGGTAATTTCCTCTGTCAAAGAAGTCTTTGACCTTGAAACAAAGTTAGAGTAGTCAAGTATGCTCTTGAGTGGCAATAGAATATTGTCAATAGGTCACTGGTCAAAGATGCTGGGGGTTTACAGTTCACAAAACAATCCAATTTCTATACAGCAGTGGACAGAGATGTTCAGACACATGCAAGGATAGATATAAACTACCAGCCCTTTTTTTTACAGTTACCTGCAGATACCTGTTTTGGATTTGAAGCACCTAAAAAAAAATCCCTGCGTACAAAACCCAAATATGAACCAGAACCATTATATGAACCCTTCTCATTCATTTAATTTTGGAACCATGCTGTTCATAGCATTCATAATCTATGGACAGACATTTTAATCCAAATTAAGACAGAAGACTACTTTGGAAGTTTGTTTGTTTTTCTTTTAAATCAGTTATCTGCCTCACTAAGTGCCTTACTTTAGAATTCAGCACACAGAAGATATGAAATCTTGAGTCTGATGTTCTTTTATATCTGTAGCATTTCTCTGTATAAAGAAAAATCAACTAAATATATCTGAATTTCATTTGCATAATAAAACTGCTATACTTAAGAGCTCTGAGCACCACAGTGTATGGTGGCAAGTTTAAACGACGGTTAAAAGACACGCTGTTCATTTAAGAAAACAAAAACAAGCTTACAGTCAGCATGTGGTTACCCCCGAATATGACACTCCATCCATCTCTTACTCCCTGTCATTAAGTGGTAGTGCTTTTCCCCCTTCTCCCATTCCAGTCATGCCATAGTTAAATTAGGCAGCCATTTCCAGCTTACAGTATTCTGGTAGAGAGTTAACAACATTGCTAACAAGGAACACATGAAAATGATGAAAATTTATGGGAAAATTAAAGGAGTCAGTGCAACCAGTGAAAATTACAATCTTATTTTAAAATGTGTCCACTACTTTCTTGCAAAGGAGATGGTAGATAGGAGTAGAATGTAGAGTTAGGTAGCAGTAAAATCTAGGTCCTCTTACAGAGTTTCTTACAGTCTCAGAACCCATGAGAAGGCCTTTTGAAGATCTGTAAAACTCTTAACAGAAGACTATATAGCCCTTAGAGGGAGTTATTGGAAAATGATTCAGATTTCAGACTTTTATCAGGATGAAAAGGGAAGCTCTTCCTGTATATGCAACAAAGCTGACATACAGCTCTTCTGAAACTGTCCTAAAGGATATGCTGTGGGACAGTTTGCTTTGTATGAATAATGATAGCTTTCAAAGATGTTTGAAGGCAGAAGAGAATTTAACAAGGCCTAAAGTAATGAAATTAGCATCAGAAACAGAAGCAGCAGTGAGTAATATTGCAAGATTTGTGCTTAGAACAGAAGGGAAATCAAACTGGCTCAGTAAACAAAATGCAAAGCATATTGGAAGAGTCTTTTGGAAGCTCACAAAGGGTATTTCTGATGTGGAAGAGCTCAGTTTAAATGAGTGTGTACGTTTTAAATGGCCTTGTGTCAGAAATGCCTCAAGATTGGGCATTTGGCCAGGAAATGCAAAGCAGTCTATCAATCATCTCAAACCAGCGAGGCAGATTCCAAAAGACAGTAGGAAAAGGAAAGAGAGGACGACTTTCTTATCTTGGAGGAAGACATATATGCCATTTACTGCCTGAAAGGAAAGAAAATAGAACCTTGCCAACCAATGACAGAGAAAAATAATTAGGTACCCAAGATATGAAGACAAAGAGACTTCAGCTACACATTTATGTATCACATTTAGTATATATAACAGCAGTGCAAAGCAGGGCTGACCTTGGTCACATCTATAGTACTACTAATAAAAAAAATAGATAAAATAAATACAAAAATATAAAAACTAAAATATTTAAAAGCCCTAAAAAATAAAAGCCAGACCCTTAGCTAGTCCTTGTGTCCTAGGATCAGATGTAAATCTGTTGAGCAGAAGATTGTTTCTAAGAACTGAGAGTGAAACTGGGGGAAACCTTCAAATTAGATTCTACCATACAGCAGTCTTTGAAGTCTTGGATGCACATAAAGCTGTTGTTGAAGCAGGTTAATTTGTTTGTACAGACCAAGATTTATATCTAGGCCAAAACGTCTGAATACCAAATCAGCTCTTTATGTCCTCAGGGAAAAGCCTGAGGTTAAATCAGACAGTCTAGAAAGGCCAACATCATTTCACCAGTATAATATCCCAAATAAGCCACCTCTGTCATTAACCCAGACAAAACTACCCACATCTGAAAGGGCTATGAAACCTAATGACTAACATCTCTATGTTAGATTATTACTTAATACCTATAAACAGAAGACTTGCCTATGGAGTTAGTTGGAAGATGATTGTAAGATACTGTTTTAGGCATTCACAAAGGCTTATGTTGATGTAGTAAGTAGCCAAGTCAACCATAATCATCTTCCAGATTTTTTTAGAAAGGTGGTTTAGGAGGTAATGATTATATCCTCATCACATGCAGAGGTAATTCTGATGAGCCATGGAGGGTACTTCAGATGTATAAACAGTGAGGCTTCATGTAAAACAAAATACATACTTTCTCTAAAACTACAAATGTAGATTTGTATGGCAACAGAATAGACAAAGAAGAAGTTCATCTTCTGGAAGACAGCCATGAACAGGATTCAAATCTCTAGGATATTACAGCTATAAGCATATGTGTGTTCATTTTAACTATTATCACCATTTTCTCTCCTGTTTTTTAGCACTTTAAGACCATTGGCATTGCTTCCTAAGGACAGAGACATGCTGGCATTGAGGAGAAGAACCAAGAGTTTCTAGGAGCTTCTCAGGCCCTTCATACTACTAATTTATTTTGACCAACAATTTATCTGTAATATGACTGATATATAGAGAAAGGATAGTTCTGACCCCTAACATGAGAGGCATTGGGGAACAATCAACTGGCAGAATAAAGTTACTGCCAGTTGGAGACAGAAAGTCTAGCTGTTATCTTTGGACTGAAAATAATTGCATGTGGAATCTCTTTATTATTTGGACAGATCACAAACCACTTGGGTGTTTTGTTAGTGAAAGTCAGTGTTAGCCATCACAGCTGTCTGGCTATATTCTTGGGCTTTGACTATAGCTTTCAGAAAGTTTGTTTGTGTGCCCTCAGCAACTGCTGCTACTACAATGATATGTGAATTCTGAGTGCCTATGTTATTTATGAAATACCTGAAATTAGATGCTAATGAAAGCTCTCTAAATAAGGAAGGCTTCCTGAAGAACCTTTGGAGATGGCCCCTCATTCTGAGGGAAGATCGTTTTATATCCTGGGTTAGGATATATCCTATAAAAACATTCTAAGTGGAGTGAATTTGGAAGATTTAGAAATAAGGGACCATAAGAAATACTGAGAATGGATATATATGGATATATAGCACAACCATCACCATTCCCAGTGAGGAAGAAATTGAATTCTGGTAGTTATCGGAAGCATGGTCTACTAAACCTTGTGTAAGTCCTTGGCTTGCATATGTATTTAATGGCTGAACAGAGATGGTGCTGTGTGGTCAGAAATGGGCACAAAGATGTCACCATGGCTATTGGTGAAGAGCAAATTTAAACTGTTGCTTTTGCCCATATTACCCAGCTGCAGCTGACCATCTATTAGAGTTTGTGAAGAAGGAATAAAGGACATAATTCATGGGAGGTTGGAAAGAGATCTGGCTGACGTTTTTCTGGAATGAAGAAGATGGGAAGCAAGATAAAAAACCCATTTGTACTTAATCCAGCGAGCACAGAGGATCATTAGGGCACTACGTTTCCAGTAAGCATTGCAAAAACCAAAGCCGCAAGTATCATGCCAAAGAGAGAACTGGACTCAGAGGCCTTGTTTATACCAACATTTCCAGCCTCTAGCAGCAGATTTCAGCTACTATCCTAAATCAAATGCAAACTTAGTTATTTAGAAGTATACATCCATGACGTAAATAAAAAGTGGATGGATGAATTTAAGTATTCAAAATGGTGTTCTGTGGGCTAATCAGAGTATTTTTAGTAGAGACATTTTCCACCTCTTCCTTTTGTCTTGTTTATTCTGTAGGAATTTTTCTCCCCATCTTTGTTTGAAATAAAGCAGCCAGGTCCAACATGAACTATTGTGAGTAGACAGTCATCCTTATGTTTCTAGCCCTGTTTTTTGAAGTCGAGAGATCTGGTTTGCTCAGATAAGGCCTGGATGAACATCAAGTCCTTGGTGGTCTCAGACAAACCTTCAAGCCACTTAAGATTTTGCACATCATTGAGTATACAACATTTTCCTTTTAAAAAGTATTTTTTGATCTGCTCATCTATATTGTGCAGGGGACAAGAAAGGACATACTTGTTTGTATATATGTGCATGTACGTTGCTTGCTCACCTTTTTATGCCCATGTAGAGCTAGAACACAAACGCGCAAGGAGTCTGGGTTATCACTGCGTGCCTGACATGAACTCCACCGGAGCCCGCATGAATTCCGTCTTCTCAGATCTGTTGGATGGAGGCACAAAAGCAGCTGCTGGGGTAGGATGCTTGTTGGTTTTGGAACTTTCTTGTTGTTATCCCATTGATCACAGGCCTGCATGCCTAGTGGAAAGGAAGAAAGAAGCAAAAGGTTGGTGTTTATATTTTGAGAAGTGAGAGAGGGATGTGGAACAGATCACAATTGTAAAAGTAAGTCATAGTCTAGGCCTTTAAAAACTTTTAAAGATATAACACTCTTTTTTTCAGTGCTCTTTCTTGTCATTAACAAGCCAACCGAATACTAGGACTTCTTATTTCTTTCATGGTCCTACTGAGCTTTCTTTTTTATTTTGTGTTCCTAGGCTTTGAGTTGCTAATAGACTTCCCATGGACAAGAAACGTGTAAGCTAGCATTACTGCAAAAACAGTAAAGTTCTGCACATAAACATAGGCATGTTTTCCTAAGCCACAGATTTCGTCTTTGCTACATAGCAAAGCTATTAGAAAGCAATTTGGCTCATATGTGCGTATGTGTGTGCATGTTGTAGATGTGTGAGGGTGAGACATAACTTTGGAACCATCCCCTGCTATTGCTGGCGGTCTGATCGTAATGTCACTACATCACCATCCTCCTACACTCATTTGGCTGCAGTGCATGACCCATAGCCACCTCTGGACACACGCAGGATGTGCGTGGCAGCTGGAGGATACTAAGCCATCAACTTCCAGGCTGAACTCTGGCAGCAGCAGCACATGGGCTTGCTGCTCAGTCTCTCGCTGGCCTCTCTTATGGCACGCTGCCTGTTTCCTGAGAGTTGTCTGCAGCTGCCTAGTGCAGGCAACTCTCAGGCTGCAGATGCCTCTCTTGTGTCTCTGGATGACAAACTCCTTAGATTCCTGTTGGACTGGAAGAAGTCTTCACCCCCACCTTGTATTGTTTTTGTTGGAATAAAAGAACCTGCAGCCTTTTCTTACACAGATCAAGAACTGCACTGAGAGAAGGAGGTGTTTTCCCATACACTGGCCTATTTAGGTGCCAATAAACATTGGTAGAGACACTTAGCAGTGTGTCATTGATTCGGACTGCGACTAAATTGCTACGATTTCTTTTCTCTGGGTTTTGATGTCTTTTCTTAGTGGAGTTATCTGTTTATTTATCATTATAAATTTATGGGGCCAAGTCCTTGTCAGCTCTAAATAGGTTTCAAGAGCTTTTTTTTATATCCATGGCCCAACTAGGTAAAGATTTCAATCCCTTTCAGGCTGCATTCACAATATTCTTAGATGTGACTGTGAGAATCTGAAAGTACTAAAGCAAGTTAGACTTGACTTGCTGTCCTCTCACATCAACCAAAATGCTCACATTAAACCAAGTCCACTTTGGATCAAGCCTGAAATGCAAAGGGTTGTCATTCCTACTCTTCCTTTTTGAATTTTCCAGTTTAGAGGCTTTTAACATCTGGCTTACCTGATGGTAATGGTAGGTACATAAGCCGCAAAGATGATTACCTTCCTTGTCTAACAGTCTCTGTGCTTATGTTTAAAGAAAGAACTTCAGAAAGAGCAGCATTGATTTTTTAACTGCCCACTGCTCAGTGATGGCTCAGAACTTCTTATTCGAAAATCAAGAGGCATAAGAAACTTTTATTTCCCTGTTTAAGTGCATTCAGACATTTTTCCCTTAAAAACTGGTTAGATATGCCAAAGTAAACTGAAGCGCCAAAGCAAAGGACAAGTTTCTTATTACTGCTTTCTCCCATGAACTTATTTATTCATGATATCTTCAGCAAGAATAATAATTAAAAAATATCTTCTCTCCTAACTTTGTTACAAACATGTCGGATAACACTGTAGCTTTTCATTTGAAGAAAGCTGTCCTTTCAGCTTTTTGCTGTTCATTTTTTGCTGTATACTAAAACCTGTCTGTAAGACCCCCAGTGGGACTGAGGAAAAAGTATCCTTTGTAGGCAGGTGGTCCTTCCTTGAGCACTTTCTGATTAGAAACACATGTTCATGAGTGTGAGGAGGCTTCCGTAATGGCATAGCAAAACTGAGGCCAAGGAACTGGTTGTGTTGCGTAGGCAAATGCAGTTGAAGCAAATCAGGTTTGTACTAAGGTTATTTTGCACCTAATAACATGTCTATTTTTAATTTGATCTGTTGCAGTTCTCTGCTACATACTGTAAGTTATATTGGTGATTGTTTCTGAACTGGCCAGAGCATGTCGCTCTGAAACACCTGGATACAAGAATACTGTTACAGGGGGGGCTATCTGGCGACTTTGAGGCATGTGTCAGCAAGGTGGACTCATGCTCCAGGAGACAATGCTTTTCTCTTTGCTTTCCTAAATCTCAGTGGCTAGTTCAGTGTAGTTGTCGCATATGCATGCACTTTCTTACCTGGAAAACACATTTCCCTGAGCATGACAAAGCTTTCTTATAGTAAAGAGTGAGTAAGAACAGAAAAAGGAAAGTTCATTGGTGAACAGGTCAACCTCTCCGATGCTGAGGTTGCCTTAGAGGATCAGACAGTAGGTGAGTTTCTCAGGAGCCTTGTTAGCAGAGTCATGTACCAGGGATGATGAGAAGGGGCAGATGAGCCTGTGTTTGTTCCTTCACTCCTACTGCTGTCACTTGCTGCTTTTCTTCACCTTCCCACTCTGAACAGCTTCCTCCTTTCACTCAGAGCCATCATCACCATCACAGCATTTAGTAGCAGTAATAGTGACTGGAAGGAGCTGCAAGAAGTAGTGGAGAGAGAAAATGCTGCAGCTGTAAGTGGCTGGAGGAGGCTATGGGCAGTGGGAAAGCACTCGGGGCTAAAGGGTAGTAGGTGGACATAGGGCGATTTAGAAGCTAAAAACCAGTGGAACATCCTGGGACTTTGGCTGCGTACCATCTTGTCTTGGACTTTATGTTAGCAAGACATAGGAGTTAGCTATTTTTTCCTTACACCAGCTGAGAAATCCTCTTTGGCAGATGAATTCTTAATTGTCCCTTATGTGCCAATATCTGTCCTATTTCCATTACCAAGGCTGCACAAAGTACATAGTTCAGAAGAGAAAATATATCCCAATGTAAAACACAAATAAAGTTGGAAGTGACTAATAATCAAGTATTAATAAACCAAATCATAGTAAAATGTGTATGCTATTCATGGAAGTGACACATTCATAAAGTTCACACAAGGATAAGATACTTTGTTGTAGTCAGTAGCAAAACCCCCATTGACCTCAGTGGGAAAAGAATCAAAAAGTCCTCAAATGCACCATCAGATAGTTAGAGCCATTTATTAACAAAGTCCTGGTGTGGCTGTGATGATGACACATTTTTGTTGCATTGCCTGGAATAAAGTAATAATAAGCTAACAAAATTTGCCTTTGGATTCTCAAACAAAATTGTCTTTTTCATTTTGTTTTATTTTACATTTGCAGAGTACACTCACTGATAAAGAGATTAGCTTCCATTCCATCACATAGCAAAATAAAGTCAAAGATTGACAGACTCTTGGTGAGTCATGAATTTTCAGTGGTGCTGACCAAAATGTCCCTTATAAAACAGCACAAGCTTTAACAGCACCTGTTAAAACTAGACTCACAGTTACGTGAAGAATCCAATGGAACAAAATCAGGAATGTGCCAGAATTTTCATGGCAGGTTTCATTCTGAAGAAAAAGCTTGCAACAAAATCTATCTGTTGATTTAAAGCCAGTCTGGAGAAGGTATTTAGGCATTTAACGATGCAAATAGATGCTCTGTGAGATTTTGTAAAATGTCCAGCTAACCCAGATACTCAAAAGCTACTTTAACCACTTTTCTTCAAAGTTTGGAGAAACAGTCTTCTTGGCTTTCTGAGTATTTCTGGCAATTCTGAGGCCAAGCCACCTTTCCAAGTCAAATAGTGTTTTATATGGAAAGCTAGTAGCCACCTTAGTGCTGGAAAGGATTTGCTAAAATAAACAGTGACTTGGAGATGCTTCCTATAAATGAAAAAAGCAGATATGTCAATTTGACATTCACATAATGTGTCCCCAGCATATTATGTATTTATATCTAAGGCTGATTTTCTTTTATGTATAGTCATTTCCATTATTTCTCAATGAAGCTACATATATCACACAAGCAAACTGATATAAGACATACTGAAAAATTGCAGTCATCACAAAATTGAAACAGGAAAATCCAGTATGCATTTACAGGCATTTCTTTAATTATGTGGTATTTTACATTTCTTGCAAAGAGTCAAGCAACAGCCTGTGTAGCTTTGTTGGACCTCACAAGCTTTTTGGAACTCGATATTAATTTGTATTACAAAAAAAGCAGGTGTTTAACTTGCAAACACTAAACAGATGGTTTATGTGTTTATAAACACAGACCTCCTGCAAGAAGTGCACAGAGATTGAAGTCTGGTTCGTATGCATTCCATAATTTATGCCCTTGCAGCAAGAAAAATATAAACAGGATCTTCTTCTCCCACCATGATCAACATCGCTGCCAGATACAGACAGTTTTGTATGGTCTTTCTGGATAATCTTTAAATTCCATCTGCCTGCAGGAGGACTTCCTGACCTGCAGGGTGAATTTTATTAACATTGAGTGAGTTCTTACAAAAACAACAGCTAAAAGCAACCCACCCCAAAGCAAAACACAAGTGCCTCTCTGTCTGCAAGACAGGTGGAATTATGTCTCTGAGAAGTGTAGCATAATGAAAATGTTAAAATGCAGCCAACAACAAACAATCCTGCACCTGCACGTAGGGACTGAGCATCATTTCTCAATTTCCCTGAATTAGAAAGCCTTGCTCTAAGCTTTATTACAATAATATTATAATTAATAACAACTAATACAACAACAGTGATGGCAGTACACAATTAATCTTCATGAGAGCCCTCTGAGGGAAATAGGTGAGTATTTTCATGAGAAAGCTTACCTGGCAGAAAATGTTTTCCTTCTATCGCCATCCCATTAGCACCATCCACTGCAGCATGTAATCCATGACACAAGGGTGGGGGTGGCTGTTCTTCTGTGCAGCCCTATTCCCTATTGCCACCGTGGCTGCATCTAGCCCTCAGTATTAACCTAAAGACGAAGACAGGGCATTTGTGCTTGCGCAAGGCTAGAAAGAGTCAGAATCAGAACTAAGATGCGATCTCAGCAGTTGTTCCCAATCTCTAGTCTAAACTGCAGAACCCACATGGTGCACACTGAGACATAGTCCATTGCATTCAATATAAAGTTTCTTCCTGGTTGTAATAAATTTTGGATTATACCCCAGCCTTGTGTAAGAATGAACTTCTCGAACAGTTGGAAGTGTGAGACAGTCTCATTCTGGAGATATTCCTCTTTCATGTCATAGTGCAACTGAGAAAAGAAGAAGGCACAGAAAGACTACATACAGTTTCCTAAGGGAAGAAATAGAATTCAGGTTCACATAAATGTTTTTAGGTCACATTCTGATTTGTAAATGATTTTGCAAAGTCAAAGCTACTAATAACACATACCCTGAGGATCTCGTGACACTATACAAAGGATGAGATATTAGCAACAGTCAACATACTCACTGGCAGAGGCATGATAAACCAAAGCCTTTGACTCCCACAACTTATCCATTGGACTGCCCAGGAGATCAGAGTCTCTGTCAAACCTTATTCCAGTTAAAGAAACTGGGCCAAGAAATGAACTTTGGCAGTCACCATCTCCAGCAAATGATAAGCCATGCCAATGGTTAATTTATCCAATATACAGAAAACTCTTAGGAGAACTGGGACCTATGCTCTCAAATCCAAAGAAGGATATACATAGTTCAGTCTGGTATTTTATTATTTTAATTCATATTTCATTTGTATTTTAAAACATACAGAACAAATTGGTGGGTAAATAGTATACAAGGATAACTAGGGATGATATTGTGCGTGCTTCATAATAATAAATCGTTTCTGTTTCCTGTACCTATTTAAAATATTAGAGAACATTGAAATCTCATTGCACCAGCATTTGGTAATATCGTAATGAGAAGAATATTAAATACATAGCAGAAAAAGGAAGCACCTGTACTAAGTTTACTACTGTGACACGGAACAGTGGAATCACAAAATGACTGAGATTGGAGGGGCTGTCTGGAGGTCACCTGGGCCAACCCCTTGTCCAGAGCAGGCCGAGCTTCAAAGTCGCATTAGGCTACTCAAGACCTTGTCCAGCTGAGTTTCGAGTATGTCCAAGGATGGAGATTCCACAGTGTCTCTGGGCTTCTGTTCCAGTGATGCATACATATTTCCATGTAAATGCACTGAGCACACAAGGGAATATAATTTCACTGGAGACAATTCAAAAACAAATGGAAGCTCAGAAATAAAGTAAACAGCCCTAATGCTACAGTGATTTCTTAGAACACTGGAAAAGCCTTTAAACAGCACTCCCAGTGCTATGACACAATAACATGGAAAAAAAAAAATCCCACATTCAGTATTTCACTGCTGATGTGACTAGAGATTTTTGCAGCTGGAATCAACCATTTGCTTCCCCCTGTCCCCTGCTCCTTCTCCCCCAGATAATGCAACAGATGTAATTTAGAAACAGTTAGTGGTTTGTCGGGTCTTTCAAAGGTAGGACCTGTGCCAATTTTTTAACTCTGAGTTTGCTTTGCTTTTACTGTAAATGTCCCCATTTGTAGAAAAACTGAGCACCCAAATCTCTGTGAAGTAACAGTGGCAGATACTCAGGACTGTTGAAAGTCAGGCATTATTTTTGGTTAGGGGGCTTCACCTGAATTCAGGAGCTTAGCCTCAAAATGCCACACAGAAATTGGGAATCAAAAAGGTATGTGCATGGGGGGGGTTCATTCAGTAGAGAAAAAAGAAAATTTGGAAAAGTATTTCTCAGTTTACTGACCCCAAAAATCCAGCTTAGTGTAATAACACACAATGTGGTGGTTGTTCAAAGAAGGAGGATGAAAGAGTCGAAGTCTTCATATACCAGCCTGCAAAAGTGCAGATGTTTTCTTTATTCAACCAACTCATGATTACAGAAAGTAGTGCTGTAACACTGCAGCAAAAGATTTTCAGGTGTCCCTAGACATTTTTCAATTTTTTTATTATTATCTTTTAATTTATTCTTTTTTTTTTTTTTTTTTTTTTATTTTTTTATTTTTTTTTTTTTTTTTTTTTTTACATATTGTAGCATAAACTATGTGTCCTTCCAGATGATTGGGTTAAAATTGAATCTGTGTCTCCTGCTGAAATCACTAACCACAAAAATGAAGACAGACATACAGTTTCAGTCTAGATATTATATTATAGCAAGCAGCAAAATAATGATATCTGGGGAATATTTATTTCAGATACTTTGGCAGAATTATATGAAGAATCAAAAAACTGAGGGAGAGAGTTCATTTTTAATGCGAGATCTTGCAAATGCACTGATATATACAAGACATTAAATTTGAGATTTGCAGAAGAACATGGAAATCTATGGAGAAGCAAGGAAAGAAAAGCTGAAAAACAAGCCTAAATCACAGCTAAACAGTGAAAATACAGTAAAAGTACTGATTATGCTTATTATTTGTACATGAAAATATATTTCTCTTATCCTCAGTCTTTTGTTTGCTCATACAGGGATACTCAAGAAAATGGATGCTTATCTGCAACAAGTGTTTACCACAGAAGTATATTTTCCACAGATAAATATTTTCCTTGAAAGTTCTTTGGTGGTCATTTGGAAACATTTCTTTTTGCAGGGTAGAAAAGGGAGAAAGAAGCCTAGGTTTGTAGGTATGTAGAAATTTCTGAAGGACATTTAAAAGGGGACAGAACCCCAAAATATTATCCCTTTTTAAAGTACATGCAGCTTCTCTTCCCAGCTTGTGTCCTGCAGGAAAATATGAGAAGCTGATGACTAAGATATCTAAAATAAGACACCTTTTAAATCTCATGCTCTGAAACACAGAATGTTATTAACTTTGTACTTAGCTTCTGTCTCTTTAAAAAAACTGCATACTTGAAGTCTCTTTCTAGTTACGTAAACTGTGTCTGTGGGTAAGGACGCAAGGCAATAGAACATTTCAAACAACTGAATAAGAGCAAAAGCATTTATGGAATGTAAAACATTGTGGCTTTTTGACTCTCTAAATAAAATGTAAGATTTTCAAATATCAAAGTTCAAACCTTAAGCATAAAAATCTGTGTAAATCTAAATCATGCACCAGTATTATCTAATTACCTTGAATCATAACAATATAACAATACACCCCATGTTCTTAGTACAGTGATAGCACTGAAAGGTAGGCGTGCTGCTTTTATTCTTGAAAACTGTTGCTTTCATGTTTATGAATTGCAGAAGAACAGTCTTACCTGACACAGATGTGCTGGTTAAGTACGTGTGGTGCCTGTAACTTTATGTGTACCCTCCACCACAGTAGTAGTGTCATCAGGGGAAAGAATAAGGCCAATTATTTTGCCAAGGCAGGTGTGGACTGAGCCCCTTCCTTGTCCCAGCAACGTCTGGCACAAGTGGGTGCTCCCTCATCCCATGACATTGCTGCATGACTGACACCATAGCCCCTGCTAGGTGCTCGCCTATCTGGAGGAAACCCTCACTACCGAATCCCACTTTACAGTTTACGTGGCCTGACACAAACACACTGGGGTTTATTCCCTGGCAAGGCACACTGCTGAGCTCACCACAGGCTGCATATAAGCTCAGTGGTGTTTAGCTCCCCATCACTCAGAAAGCTGTTTGTAGGCTTAGGAGAGGATGCGCGGGCTGGGTCTAGCCTGTCAATCCCTCCACCTCGCGGGAATGAGGGCAGTGTGCAATAACCCCTGGGTACAAGTACAAGTAAAACCTTTATACTTTCATCTAGTCTTTTGTCATCCCCAAGTACTTCTGCTGCAACTGTCCTGGGCACTGCAGTCCAGTTGAGGACAAGCCATTACCTTTAGAGCAAAATTATCACATTTCTATATTACCCTTCTCCATCCTAACACTTCAGTGAGATATAGACTGGGCCCTTGTCATTTAGACCCGTGCAGTTTACAGCACAGCTGTCATGATTGCTTTTTACACCCACTTTCTGCATGGGTAAATAGCTACACAAGACTTGGGGAAGAGGGCAGTGAGGTTTCAAACCTCATGATGTAATGATCACACAAGCAGCAGAAACTGTTTCACTGTAACATGCTTTCTAAATTTGTAAGCAGAAATAATTCCTGAAAAGATGCTGGATTTCTCTTCTTCCCCCTGGATGATGAATGGAGGGACTCTAATGAGATAAATCGCCGAGACCGTGGCCATGAACCATACATGTTCCATCTTGTTTTCTGGAGGTTAAATGCCTGCACTCCCTGCTCATCTGAAACTTTGAACTGCAGCATGTTATAATTTCCTGATTAATAAGAAAGGCCTGTTCTATCCCAGTTTTACACCTGCAAACCTCCATTGAAAAGGCAGTAATGTGATGATTAATCTAAGCAGAGTCTATTTTAAAGTTGCTGATATGTTCTCTAATGATAGGTCAGGCACCTGCTTTTTATCACTTATCTGTGTCTGTCTTCAGCTCATTTACATTCTCATGCACAATGCTTTCTTCACTAGAAAATACATTCTTATCTCCTTTAATGCTATGTAAATATCCTCACTTTGTGCCAAGTTATGTCTAATTGCTCAAAGCAAATCTTCACCTCACCTACTCTGTGGTAAAATCTTCCTTTCTAATAAAATAAAAAATTAATAGCATATTTATCATCAAAATTTGTATTAGCAGGAATAGCATGCCAAGCAGAGCTAGTTACAAAGCTCTCCAAACTGTAGGTCTATAAATTAATCATAGCTTTAGTCCAAGCTTCATTTGTACTGTTTCAAAATCATTGCTACAATTTTTATTCCAATAGGTGGTGCTATGTTGAAACCTAAATCATTTTCAAAATTTATGTTAATCTATATGCCTCCTTGAAGTTATTATCAGTTTACTATTTGTACAAATTCTTACATACTATCTGAAGGAAATGTTTCTCTTTGAATAATAAAAATAACCATTGCCTAGAGGACAGCTGTAGCCAGTTTGGTAACTTTTAGCCTTATTTGCGTTTTTTTTTTTCTCAACAATTGTTGTAATCATGTTTTTAAAAACCCAGAAACACAAACTCCCAGGGTTGGAACATTCTGTGTCAATGAGGCCCGTCCCTTGTTAGTACTTGTAGCTCTGCCATGCAATCCCTTACACAGATTTATAACGACTAATCTTAAAACAAGTTGTTCCAAAACCCTAGTTCTTCAGGGATAACAAATCTAATCTCCATCTTAAATTTATTCGTGACTAGATTTTCCCTCAATGGTGTTTGTTAAGAAATGTCTTATTCTCTTTAGACCATAGATTGTTCTTGACTAGACAATGCAAAACTCTTTTAGTCACCTCTTATTTTCAGTATTCTTTGATTATCCTTTCACTATGCTGATTCTGGTTCAAGTTCATCTGTCTTGAACACACAATTGAGCACAGTATTTCACATTGGGTTTCAGCAGTATGTTACAAGGGAACTGTGTAAAGGAATGCCCTTGTATGTCTTAATATCCCATTTCATTTTTAAGGGCACATCACACTGCAAGTTTATTGTCATTCTGCCATCGACCTGCAGACACAGGTCTTTCATCTTTACCCTTGCTTACGGTTAATGAGCTCCTCACCTATGGGATGAGTCTGTGCTAGTAGCTCCCAGAACTTGTTCTGTCAAACTTCATTCTGTTGTTACATCCAGTCCACAAGTTCTTCCTGTTTGCGCCCCTGGTGTTTCCCAAATTAGTGTCCTCAGCAGATTTCATCAGCAGTTTTCATCACTACACTTTTTCCTATTGTGTCAAGGACAAAAACACATAAAAATAAATTAACAAGATAATTTCAACAGTAATCCTTGAAACAGAATCCTTTTTCAGATCAAGTTCCCCATACATGTCACTTATTGTTGTCTCCCTTTTAGCAATTACGCAGTTACAACTCTTGTGCAAAACTAAAATGCACTTGAATTAATTAAACCATCTGTGAAAAGAGGAGTAGAAAGATAGAAGAGAAGATCCCAAAGCTCCTAATAGGCTACTTTTTCAAGGCTTTAAAAAGTGTATTAATTTTTTTTAAAAAAACATTACCTCACAGTGAGGATGAACTGTTTTTCCTGGAAGTTGATGAAGGTTTTGCTATTGATTGTTATTGTAGCTTAGGGTCTGATGCTGTCTCCAAGGAAGTAAACAACAATGTCCAATTGACTACTATGGAAACAGGACAGATTTGAGTGATCACGGTTTCAAACTTTGGCATGTAAAGATACAGCTCAGTGTTTACTGAGATTTTCTAGCAGCTATGCACACAAAAGAAGCTAGACATTTAATTCCTCTTGATTTACATTAAAAAATCTCAGCTGGTACCTATTTGCTTCTCAGAGCCCCCAAAAGACACCTCAAGGGGTGGTCACTTGTAATTAGATACCCAAGTACACCTTCCCTGAAGTTTGTAAGAGGTTTGTGTGCAGGATCAAATCCATGGTTTTCCTTTCTATGGACCTGTGGTTTAACAACCTGTGTAGTTTTCAGTGACATCAACTTTTCTAAACATAATTGCTTTGGTTAAAAAACCTATGTCCACTTTTATTTATTGAAGTTATTTTGACTTTTCAATTTTTGAATTAATGGGATCTGCTGGTGCTTCTACCTCTGGAAACCAGGTTCTTTATTTTAGGCCTAAAAGTGGCCAACAGTTTTGGAAGCTAAAGATCTAGGTAGCCCTCGAGGTACCCAATGTTTGAAACGTTAAATGTACATCTTTTCACAATCAGGTATCTTTAGGTATCATTAAAAAAAAAAAAAAAAGAAGAAAAAACCCACTACATTGCTCTAGAATATCCTAATGCAAGTTCCTATTTATGGTTCCAAACTTTCAGTTTGAAGGTGCTTCCTCACTAAATATTATTTGTCATTATCATTCAGTGGCCTTGACCTAATTTATAGTGCCTTTATGTATGAAGCAGCTGCTCTGCTGTTTTGTCTTCCTTGCTTCTGCAAAGACAAAACACTATCTTTTGTAAGGTATTGGAAAGTTACTGTATTAGTATAGTTTGGGCTCTCCTGAATGTTTCAGTATTGGAAAATACAGTTATACCTGTAGTTCTAGTAAGAAAAGAAGAGGGCTTAAATTTTGTTGGCAATGAGAAAGATATCCAATTGCAATTTAATGGAAAAATAACCCTGGATGTATGAACAATGAACATATTCTAAGGTGTCTGTGGATTAGGGTGCATGTAGGTCAGACCAATACGGATGTGTACAGATGTACAGTAGGAATGGGGAGCTAAAGAGGCTTTCAGTCTCATTTCTCTCCATTCACACTGAATTACTCAGGAATCTTTCATCTTTGTGCACGCTCAATGGGAGAATTGCTGCGGACTGCACTGTGTGGCACTGTTGCCTTGGAGGAGGAATTAGGGCACACTTACTTTCCCTGTACCCTGTGGGAAAACAGGCCGAGTGCATTGGCAAAATGGGGAGTGCATCTTTGGCCAAGGCTGGAAGAGCTTCCATGTTCAGTTTTACAAATTTTCCATCCTCAAAGGTTCCTACGTACCTAACTGTGCTGAAATAGTGGAAATTACTAGCTTAAGTGCCTTTAGATAGTGAATCAACATCTCTGGGGACTCCTGCTGAATTCGAAGACATCTCTGCATATGTTCCTGCTGACTGATTGCACTGAAAACACCTCAGCGTGGTGGGTGCTTTCAGCCACTACACTTACTTTTGGATATTCTGTCTCAAGAACAAAAGCTGGCTAAAATACAAGTTTTTGGATGAAGGGGAAAATTTGTTTTTTGACTGTTTTTTTTATTTGGTTTTGATCTCACTGAGCTAACAAAGTAAAAAAAATGGATAATTTTCATAAAGCAAAAGCAGGAAGTTCCCGAGGGTCCACAAGCTGGGGCAGAAAGGTTTCTCATCCAGCTGAGGATGTTATCATTTGCAATGCACATTAAGTTTCTAGCATGTGACACTGCCTGGTCCTACCCCAATTGCATCATCATTAGTGCAAGGAATGGGAAGGAGACTATTCACAAACCACCATTCCAGAAGAAAGTTGTCAGCACTCCCACAACGTGTTTATGAGCATTACTAGTATTAACTTTAATGAATCACCAGGCAGAATTGTGTGAGCAAATGGGTGAGGCTGTGAGAGATCCTGGCAGTCAGATGAATCAGAAGTTGACTTCATCTGGCCGTTTTGTTTCCACAAACATGAAAGTTGTGGCAGTGCAATTATTCCTACACAGTCCTTTGGACTAGTTCAATTCTGTATGCTGAAAAACCATAAATCAGGGCTGAGTTCTGGCAGATGCCCATACAGAAGTATAAAGCAGTCTTAGATAAGTCTGTGTGTAAGCAGACAAAACCACTATCAGCTTGCTCCTGTGCCTTATATAGCCATGCTGCTTTGTGTTCTTTCTCACAGTCTTTGCAGTTCATCAAGGGTGGCACAAACTAGCTGGAATAACTGGAATGGATAAATACCATCCAGCTTGCTAGGACAAGTTAAAGCTCATGCCTCCCAAGAAGGGCTGCAGGGAGTTGGAATGCAGAACTTCCCTCCAGAGCCGAAAAGAGCATTTCCAGAGACAATATGCAAAGGGAGCCTTGCATGTTAATAAATAAAATATTTAACATAATTGTGGACAGATCCTTTAGTTTTAATTTTAACAGTATGGTGTATTTTATCTACTCAGAGGAAAGAAAGAGCTAATAATGAAGGGATGGTCTGATTCTGAAATTTCTATAGGCTTCTTGTATTACGGAGATCCCAGAGAGTACCATCAATGCTTTGCTATAAGACACTGCATAAAGGACTTGATGATAAGTTTCTGGCCTGTTTTCCTGCTTTATCACACATACACGCATGTTTTAGCACTGTTGCACATTTATTCTGGCTTTGTTTTTTGAGTGGTTGATCTATGTTTTTTTAACCTTGTCCTTTTATATAGTTCTCCTATGTGGTGTGTTCATCTATAGCCAGCTTTAAATAAGATAGCTGAAGTATTGGAAGCAGTTGACTGCTGGCAGGAGTAGCTCCACTCAGATTAACCTATCGTGTCAAGGTATGGCAGGGCAAAAGTAAAATCTCATACCAACTTCCTTTATTTATCAGCTCAAACTAAGACATAGATATCAGTGAAATATAAATGAAATTCTCCTACATTTATGTGGTGCAGGATCTGGGATTATTTGGGATTTAAGTGATGCTTTTGCCTCTTTTCCTCTGCAATTTTCCTCTGCACTGTTACTCTGTAGAGAGTGGATTTAGCTTGTGTGAAACAGAAGAAAAATTGAGCATACTGAATAATGTAATAATGACTTGCTGGCAATGCAGGCAACTGTTTGTGGTTTTTAGAGCCTTTTTCTCAGTATAATCCTCAACGTATCTGACTGGATTATAACATAGAGCATAGACAATACTCATTTAAATACAGACTGATATGAACAAAAATCATCCAGAAAAAACCTAATTCCTCCTGTCACTGTCAAGTGTATTCGTCTTTTTGCAACTCAGTGACAAGTCATTTATAAGGAGCAATAATTAAGCAGACGGTTCTGGGCATGTGGCTTAAAGTGAGGGTGACAAGGCTAAAATAAGTTACTTCCATGTAACAGTATCATCATCCATTTTCTGTCATTATAGTCACTGTGATATGCACTAAACAAAAGCAAAAAAACCCCAAGTTTAAAGTTCTTGGGGAAAACAAGTACTCTCAGTATTAATTTTACGAAGGAATTTATTTTAGGGTTTATAACTTATTTTAGGATTTCTGGAAAAATAACCAAGAAACTAACTAAAAAGTCTCAAAGTCATTCCAAGTATGTGCATTATTTCATAATGAAAATGAAGGGAATATTTTTTACATGGGCCTGACAAATTTTGATCATTTGAATAAATGTGATTTAAAAAGTCACACTGTGTAAACTTTCATCCCAAAGAGATGAGCCGGTTGGAGATTTTTTGACATATTGATTTCTTGACAGTTGGTTGGAAAAGAATGAATTATACTGCAAATAAAGTCACTTCATTCCAACATAGGTTCCCCAGAGGAAGTTACATTGGCTTAGCTGTAGTGGTTTATTATGCTGCTATAATTCTTCTGGTCTGTTTCCCTATGTAGGCAAGCAATAACAAAGAGTTACACTTCTAAACTGCCTTTAAACTAAATTCTAAGATGAATGAGTAGTCATCAAAATGAGTTAGATTTGGTATTTCTGAGCTACAGGACTTACAGCATATAGTATATTAAATAAGCAAGTCCTGGGCCTGAAACTTGGATAATATTTGCAAGCAAAGTATCCTGCTCCTGGATCCCAATGTGTCTACTTCTTTACATTCCTAGCAGCCTGGTGGATTTGTGGTTTTCTTTCAAACACTGACTGCTTGAGATTGAGTTGTAAAATAACTTGCTGATAATCACATCAGACCCTCTTGTCATCATCAACTATTTAAATCCTCAGTACCAATAGGAAAATATTGTTTAAATACCCTGTAGCTTATGGAAAGCTGAGCTTTGCCAGGAGAATGAGAGCTTGCCATTAAAAAAAAAAAAGGCAAAATAATAAAAAAACCCACAACAGTGCTGGACAATAAGTACCTCTTTCTGTGCTGAGATCAGACACATCAGAGTTGACAATAGCACCTTCATCCCTTCATCCCTTCAGTGCTCCCTTTCTCCACAGCATGCATTGTAGGATGTGTGTAGGCAGAAGTGTGCAGAAAATTGTGTCATGGCGAGAGGTTTTGGCTTATAGCTTAGGCATACCACTACCCTAACACAGTTACAGGATACTAGGCTCAGTACTACATTAATGTAGCTGGTCCTCCTTCAGCTGTCCCTGAGCCTGGGCAGATGGAAAGCATCCTACAGAGGAAGGGCAGGCTTGATCCTTGGTTAGTCCTTGGCTCTCTGGTGAAGACATAGTTAACAGGAGAAGGGATGGTACTAATTGAACTCTTTTTGGTGAAATTCTACTTCTCAAACAGGACTATCGCAGGGGAGGCCAGAGGTGCCCTCAGCCTTGGTGTCATACTTTGTGGAGAGTGGCTGTAAAGCAGCTGGAAAGCTCCTGGGGGCCACGCGGCTGGCTGGAGACCACTGTGAAGTGGGATGCCTCACTTTCAGCTCTGGCAGTTAGAAGTGAGGGTAAAACAGAGACCATCTATCGGCATCATGCTCTGGGAAGCCTCGCTGGCCTCGCTATAGCTCTGTGCCCGGGGCACCATGGGACGCAACAGCAGTGGCTCATGCTGCCCCTCATAATTCCCAAGCCAGCACCTCCAGTCAGTTTTGGGCCTCAGGAAACTCTGTCTCATCCCTTTCAGGGCTAAACTTATGATGAAAGCAAGGCAGGACTTTTAACTGAAACAGTCTTTTTGTATTTGTTTTCTAAAAATGGAGACCAGTATACTTCAGGCAGGTTACTAAGCAGCCATTGGATTTATATCACAGTGGGGACTGGAATTTGTCTTCAGTGACTTAAAAAAAGAGTGAAAAGTTCCATTTCATAACCGCCAAAGACTCAAGCAATCTTTTTTCTATAAATGACCTTTTTTTTCATTTTTCTGGCAGTTTCAGATAAAACGTCAGAGTATTTGCATAAGAAGTTCAAAATGTTAGTTCCACTATATCATGAATGGTTTGAATATGTCTACAGTGCAATGAAAAGACATTGAGAATAAATTCATTTCTCAGACTAGAATTTTGCATACCTATAAGGATGGATTAGTGAAAGATACTTTAATTGAAATTATTACTGAAAAAAACAGTCAAAAATAATATACAGACCTTTACAGCTTTCAAACACAGCAGTTGAAATAAAGATCAGCATATTCAAGATAGTATGAATGATTTCTAAAATATCTTTTACAGTCAATTGCTTTCAATTTGTTAGTGCTACAGTCTATGAATATATACCATGTTGGATAGACTATTACTACATGTAAATTTATAATTAAGTACAATAAGTGTTGCAGTACAGGAATAGGGTACTCTTTTCTTCATCTAGGGTCAGATGAATCATAGCTTCATTGTTTGTGGCTTCAAATTTTAGGGTGAAATCCTGTACCACTGAGATCAGAAGAAACCTTGTGTGTCTTTGGGAGAACTGAAACCCAGAAAGATTTAAAAAAAAGCTACTTGCAATCCTTATTTTATCTCCTGTGCTTTATAGTTTTTTGTTTAAAGTTATCATGCTTTCACAAAAACAGTGGCAAGCATACAGGGATATGCTTCTATTATTCCTGTGCATCTTTCCTGCAGGTTATAAAAGTTTGGTTTTGTTTTCCCTGTATGTCTCGGCACTTCTGGTTCCATCTGGAACCGGACATCAAAGCACTGAAATCCCACAAGCGAGCTAGCATTTCTCTCTTGAACTGAACCAGGAAGCACTGGAAGGCGTACAAAGACGCATGCTGTCTCAGGCCTTGGTCCAGGGCTCCACAGAAATTCATCACTCTGACTTCAAGGGGTATTTGATCAGGTTTTTAAAGACCGATGCTTAGAGGCAGTGTGCAAAGCTACCTGGGCAACTTATTGCCTTGTTTTATACTCCATCATACTACATATGTATTTAAAGGAAGGGGCCCTTTTCAAGCATAGTATTACAGAGATCAGACAGAAAGCAGAGGAGAAGCTCATTCAAGTTAACTGGCAACATGCTGTGCACATTATGAAACCTCACTTTCAGTAGACTCATAAATTCCACAGTATTATGAATGGGGCTGTGTTGAAGAACAAAGCAAAATAGGCTGCCTTTAAACATGATTCCATTTCTGCATTTCCCTTTTTTGAAGGTTGGTAACTTCTGAATTAGCGTACTTACTACAGCTTCTGATTTGCAGCAATTAGCCTGCTTCCTGCTTTAACATACACAGTATTGAAAAGGTCAGATCAGAAACAGAGAGATTCTCTCCTCCTATGTAGCTGCCTACATCACTCTGTGTGTGTGTGTATACATATACATCTACATATACATTTGTCTTTATAGTACTGACCAAATGTGAACAATCCTTTGATCTTATACAGGGACTCTTCAAAAGGTTTTTTTTACAGACGTACTTAGCTGAACCTCCACGTTATTTTTTGCTTACAAACTACATAAGGCCATCATTGCTGTTGTTCAGAATATTCCCTTTCAGAGGTATAAAAAGACGTAACAGATTAAATATCGATACAAAATTACAACAGCGAAGCTCTAACTTACCTAACCGGAGAGGTTCAATTCCTTTGCTAGATATGCAAAGATAATAGAAAGAAAGTCTCATCTGATAGGGAAAGGCAGAACTCTGTGAAACCCCAGCCTTTTGGGTTCACTTAGGGTGTGGTTTCAGATTGCAACTGTGAGCTGAATTAACATCTTCCTGCTGCCAAAAGGGGGAAGTCTTGCTCTCTGTACTTCCCCACTCCTCCCTTCTTTGCTGCTCCTTACTTTCCTTAGTCACAATTCCTGGCCCCATAACCCACCCCTTCTGCAAATGCTGGCATACCTCTGCCAAGAAGGAAGCCAGCTTATTAACTGGCAAAAAAATATTCTTTTGGGAAGGTGGGGACTTTTTTGTTTTGTTTTGGGGGATTTTTTTTTTTTTTTGGTCATTTAAAGTGAGTCAAATGAGCTTCCTGTGCAGGCAGACAAGTGCTGGAGCTGGCTCCTGGTGAGAGGGGAGCATGCAGCTGGGAGTACGGAAGAAGAGAGGAGATGGATGCCAGGGGAAACAAGATCTCCTCCTCAGTGGTATAGAACCACAATTCAGCTCCAGCCATTTTAACAAATCACGACTTTACAACATGAAAATATCAGAATGAACAGTTCAGTTTCGGTGGATCCAGACCCCAATTTTTGATTATATATCTTTTCGCACTGAGCCAAGTTATTAAAAAAAAGTGAGATCTCTCAAAATATTTCCCTTTATAGGAAAAAGAAAAGACACATTTGATTTTAAAAGACATTTTTTAGGTCAATGCTTCTGAATAAAATAAATATAAAGATTCAAATGAAATGTTATTTAGAACCTAAACATCAGAATGTTTGTTTTGAGACTGTCAGAAAAAAGGTTTATTTCTCCCTTGCACTTAAAACACTTAAAAGTGTTTGGCAGATTTGGTAAAAATCGAGGAAATCAGGTGACCTGGCTGAATTTTTTGGCATCTCAAAATAAAATTGAAATATGTAACCAAGATCAAATGCATCTTATGGCACTTGCATATGTGAGACAGCTAAGAACTTGTGAAGAGATGCAAGGGCTTTTAGTATCTTTGTAAAATTTACTTCCCTTCTGATGTTCTCTCTCTACTGACTCATTTGAAGCTCTTGGAAATTTACTTAGTGTCAAGCTGAGACTGGGTTCTGGATGAGGGTTGGCTAACGAAGTCCAGCTAAGAGCTAGTCTCTTTCCAGATAAAATAGAGATCAAGTACCCACTGATCTTGGTTGCCTGTATAAACCAGAAATGACTCCTCTGAGATCAGTCCATTGAATGATTTGACTTTCTGTTTTTTCTCTGTAGTACAGTAATGTTTGGATAGCCCAGTCACAGCTGATCCCCTTCTGCACTGGACGTGGTACAAGTATGTCATGATGGGCATGCAAACTCATGACTGATTTTCTGTGAATTTGGCTGCTTGCAGTGAATGTCTGCACTCAAAAAAATGGATTAAAAAAAAAAAAGTTAATCCCATCTCCAGACTTACCTGTAGTCTAATATAAAAAGAACAAAACTGATTTGTCTGAACGGGCTCTCAGTGGGGCATCTTGTATTAACTTCAAATTGCTGTTTGCTTGAGACCTTCTGGCACTGAGCTCTGGAACAGGGAAACTGTATACTGAAGCCATGTTGTACCCTGAGATCAGGCAGAGTCTTGGGTAAAGGTCTTGCAGGGAGAGGGAAAATGTAGTTATGGGGCTAAAACAATTTTACACTGATTTGAAATGGGAGTGAGGTAGTTTTCCATGAGTAATCTGGCATTATTAAATTACAAAAAGTTATATTTAGCACTTTAATCTTCACTTTACCCCTTCTCCCTTTTCCATATCAGATATTCTTATATCCTCAGGCAAAACAGGTCATCTTACTCAAAAAGTGACACCATGAGGAAACAGAGCTCCTCCAACCCCATGTCCCTGGCACCTTTTCCCAGGGGAAGGTATGGCTAAGGTTGCATGCTACATGATGAAGGGTTACATTTTCCCTCACAGCAGTGGTGTAACACAGAGTTCCCAGAGGGCAACTGGCCTGGCATAAAGCAGGGACCAGCCTATTACAGAGCAAAACCTCCACCACCACTGTTGCTGGTGGTGGCTCCTGCCACCCACTCCACTGCTGTGCCAGTGATGGCACCAAGCAAAAGCAGCACTGGTACTCTTACTTATTACTGCTTTGTTCTCCACTGTTAGTGATGAAGGGTTCTGGTTCAGTATGGATATACAGTTTTCCCTGGCCTGAATGCCCTTAGAATCTCTCCCTTTCTCTTTTTCTTTGCAGCTCCCTCTGTCTTTCAAGGTGGGTAGTTTTGTATGGTAGGGCACAACACGGCTGGAATCAGCCTTGTGAACATACGACCTCCCCTGTGGGGAAAGGGTTTTAGCAAGGCTCCCCTGAGCTATGCCATCTCTTTTTTCTACTCCCAAACAGAGTATGGAAATCTTTTTCTTTCTCACTGTCAGACCTGACCTTCACAGTTAATGTGCTGGGGGCTGTGCAGCCCTGGCCTGCCTCTCCTCTCACAGACACAGGTCAAAAGCCTCCAATATTTGCTCCAGAAGACGTTTCTAGCTTCTTCTTAACCCTTTGCCTGCCAGCCTGCTACAAATAATGTCAAAAGCTTCTGATAACCATCTTACTCCTCCTGGTAGTGCTGCCTCAAGATTCAAGCTGGAAATCCCACAGCTAGGAAAGAGACAGGAGAGTATTGTAAACATGATAAGGCAGATAATTGCAGTTTTTTAATTCAGTCCAAATACATTCAGATGAGGCTGTGCAGAGCTTGCAAGACAGCAGGACCTTTAGTCCAGTCTGTCAATTTACAGATAATAAATAAAGGAATAATGCTGAGGTCCCAATCGTAAGGCAGGATTTAAGATCTATAGGAAAGGGTGGTATTTTGTATTAGAACAACAGATAAAACTGGAAAGAAGAGACAAGTCTTAAATATCTATTGATGATACCAGTCCGCTTGAGTGAATGGGATTTTACATTGTTCTGGGTATGTGGGTCATTGCAGTAACCAGCTACTGTTTCTATCTGAACCGGGTAGCAAAGGAATTAGTTTGTCTTTTGAGCATGACTTTCTCTACAAATGGCTTTGCCTTTGTTACTCAGAGATTAGATTATGGCATGCATAAATTCTTTCTGGCATGGGTTCACCAAAGGCAGGGAGGTACTAGTGGGAGCATACCTGAAGCGTGTGTGAAAAGTGTTAAAAGGGATTTAAGTCATCAAAGAATTTGGTCTAATACATTCCCACCCTCCCACTACATAAACTAAAAGGGAAACCTTTAGGAAGTACTGAGAGGAAAAGTCAAGCCACATATGTTCCTTTCCCTATGGGCATATCAAAGCAAGGCAAACGAAAGTTATGCAGAGTTTCTCTGAAGACCTGTAGTGTAGCCTATAAATCTTTGAATGAAGATTTCAGATTTAATGGTAATAAGGGGCTCTCCAGCCATTTAGTGCCCGGAGAAAGCAAATATGATGCCTGTTTCATTCATTGCACAGCTGAGGCCAAGTATATTTTTATATTTGCCATAAACAGTACAACTGGCCACGCCTCAAAATAAGCTTCACAATATTTCTTTTCAAAGGCATGGAGCTGTGGGAATGTTGTCCAGCATACATTCTTTTCCTTTCTTTTCCTTCTTAACAAGGCCATGTTCTAAAAACTGAACGCTGAGAACTCATTCCAGGCACTTCATCCCTTAGGTGAATCCAGACTCTCACCAATTAATTTCCCCAGCAGTTTGCTGTAACTCTAGAGCTTGAAAAATGAAGCATTTCCTCATTGAAGCAATGCTTGGGGAGTTCTCTGCTGCTCATTTCACCTGCCAGAGAATGACATCTGTATATCAGAGGGAAGAACAGAGTCCACAGAAATTTTGGAGCTTCTGTAAAAGCCATTTCTCTCTTTTATGACATTCTGCTTTTCCTCCAATCTAATTCTCGGCATACAATTGCTTCTCAGAACCAGGTCCCCAACAAGGTATTGTTTGAAAGGGATAAACATAGCAGGGCTGGATTGTTAAGCATTTGACAAGTGTTTGTGATATTTCATAGCTGGCACATAAAATACTTTGTAGAAGGACCAGGCTTAAGGCTTGTTAGCAGGTCCCCGTCGAGTGAAAAAAACCAGTTTGTTTTGAATTCCACTTCCTTTTTTTGTTCAGGAAGACACAGCCAGGCACTTAGAGAAGGTAACTTGCCATTTTTCTCCTCCTTCATCTACTGTCTTTTTTAGCAGTAGACCTCTTCCTACCATGCACAGCCCTCATTCTTCAGCATCCCTTTATTTCTTCCACTCCTGTTCTCATTCTGCTTCAGAAAAGGGCTCAGATCACAGAGGCACACTGGAAGTACAAAACCAAGCATAGTCAAGAGAAAAAAAGTTCTGAGAAAGGGTGAGCTTCAGCTGCTCTGAGCCATTTTCCAGCGGCTGACAAGGTAAGGCCTAGTGTCCTTCTTCAGAGTTGTCTTTTTCTTCTGCGTCGGCACCAGTAGATTCATGCTATGTCTGGTCCCATATTGGCTTTGGAGCCCTGCCACCTTTCTCTCATATGGATTGTGCCTAACTGTTCACAGTGCATCCCTGCAAAGTCTGAGTACTAGCAACTTTAAAGGACAAAGTCTGTCACTATCAGATATTAATTTCCACCTAACTCACCTGTTTTTGCCCATCTCCTGGTACACTTTTCCCCCTAATACCTCCAGCATGCTAGGGAGTAATCAATTCCTGGTGAACTGAGCAGCCCATCTCCTACTGACTTCAGTGGTCATAGTGTCAGCTCCAAATAAGCAGTGCAAGATGGCAGGTGTCACAAGATCTTTGGCTCTCTTGCAAAGATTGCACTTTTTGATCAGCCAGAAAATTCCCAGCTCTCAGTCCAGCTTCTACGGGACAGGAACAATCTGTCCCTAAGTCCTCTTCTGTGTTTATGATTTGATAAGATAGAAATGTATATGGTCAAAAAAGGAAGTTTCCAATGTGCCCATATTTCCACATAACTGGCACATGGCAGGCTCTCCACCAGAATGTGCCTACTAGCCTGCTAGCAAAATGAATTGTGGATGTGAGTGACTTGACAGTCAAATATTTATGTGGAGCAGAAACAAAAATCGCCAGGCTTGCTGCCATACAGAAAACTGTTAAGCCTTTTTTTTTTTTTTTTTTTTTTTTTTTAAGTTTTCATGAGTGGAGTCCTACCAACATGCAGTAATTTAACACTCAGGATTTGGAGTGAGGGCATGAGCACCATGAAGGTTTCTTCTTAGTTTCATTAGCAGCAGGAGCGCTGCAGAGTGAGTGATTTCCTTGTTCTCAGCATGCCTGCTATTAAATCCCCTAAAAACTCTGAAATGATTGCAAGGAGATAAACCTAAAACACAACTGCTTTTCCTCCTCCTTTTCCATTTTTCAGGCTGGGCAGGAATCCTGTGGTATTTTCAGTGGAAATAGTGACAGACAATTGCTTATAGAGGTGTTTCCATCAGTTACACCAGGACAGGAACATTGCTTTGGCTGTTTATCAATGGAGAAAAACTCTAATATCTATGCCAGTCAGAGCACTTGGCGTGGGACTAGATTAATCTGAGGATCTGCGTTTAAGGGGGCTGGAGCTGACACAAGATGGATTTGTTCATTATTATTAGCACTTTGTTTGCTATTCTTGACAACACAAGGAAGGCAGGGGTTACGTACATAAAAAGTCTAAATTGCTGTTTGTTTGGACTATATGAGTGTCCCTTTTTCATTCAGCAAAGCTGGCTTTCTTTTGCTGCTTTTCCACTTACTGGCAGAGTGTCAAGGTAGTTGATATGCCTTAGACAGAGGCATTACAAGAAACTGTGTGGATTCGGTACTCTGCTGCTGCAACATTCTGGGAATCTCACAGCACCAAATACTTCCCTGTTAGATTTGAAAGTAAAACAGAAGACTCAGTCTCCTACCTGCTGTGCATCCCATGCAGGAGATGACTGATGGCAAAAGCTACTCTATCAGCTGACATAAAGTTGTCAGTTAATAACAGGAAAGTGGACAACTGGAATATATTCTACCATGAAGAAGGAATCTGGGGACTGCTTACTGCTGTCTTTCTCCTCCCATTCCTTTGGTATCTTGGAAATGTATGAAACATAGCAGCCCACTTCTCTGCCTCTTTTGGATTATTGCTTAGATATACTGGCATTTTATCTCTGACTTTAGGGCTGGGCAAGGCATTTGCAAACTACTTGCCTGGTTTTAACAGGTAACTCACTTTCCATGAAATTTACTTAGAGGAAAGCCCCAAGGAATACAGTCCTTGAAAAGAATAATACTGGAGGAAAAGCTACTTCCTAAAGAGAATTTATAGCTTTCCAAATGGCCCCAATTTAAAAGAAATGAAAAGGGAGTATGGTCTATTGGCTATAGCGCAAAATTAATGCCAAGGAGATCCTTTCGGTAAGGGCCTATATATCTTTCGCTTAGCCTGGGCTTAGCCTTGTGTGAACACTGTCTATTTGTCAGCATCCTGTGAAGTTTACAAGATATATGAGACTGAAAACCTGTAGGAAATTTTGGTGTCGGGGAATATGCACATCGCCTTTGCCTTCTAGTGCATGGTTCTGTGAGCAGTGCAGTCAGTGTAGCCTGAGATTTTATGTGTTTTTGTTTGCAGTAGATTTTCTGGTGTCTAATAAGGTAAAAGCTCTGACTGAAGGCTTTCCAGCTGTTGAAATGCTCTGAATATCTATTGTCATTTTTGTATTTTCTAGTGTCTAACAATGGCTGAGTTCATACAGTACCATTTGCCCAAGTGAAAGTGCCAATAGGGTCTTCTTTTGAGCAGGACTTCAAGGTTTCAGGGCCCTTATAGAAATATTGTATCTTTGAAACCTCTGCTGCTCTCCTGATTTGGCCTAGAGAATTAGAAAATATTCAGGGAGAAGAGAAAACTGACAGATTGAAACACTTTGGTGCAGATACAGACATATGATTTATATATACACAGAGCACAGTCATATAAGCCTCATTTGCTTAAGAAATGAGGCTGAAAAATGCTGTATCTGTACTTGGTATTATTCTATAGCTAGTAATGGACTTCCAGCTTATTGCAGTAATGGCAGAATTAATATTATTCTTATTAACTTTATTTGGAAGTATGCCTCCCTCTATTGCCCTCCCCCAAATCCTCCTTTCTTATTTCCTTTCTCCCATGAAAAGTATAATGATAATCTGTTCACCATCCACTTACAAAGCTGGCACTGCTTCGAAAAAAATCATGTTTTTCGTCCCTTTGATTTTTCCCTGCTTTATATAGGATACACCTCATATCCTTTCTTAAAACAGCAAAAATCCATTGGTTGAAGGGAAATTATCCTAAGGACAAGCCATGACAAATAAAAGTTAAATAAACCTTCTTATCAAGCATCCATCCAACATATTTGAATTCTACCAAGAGTATCATGGTCATATAACATTTGGATAAAGCAGACAGACCCCTCAGAGGCTGGATACATTTAATTTCTCTTGCCTTCTGGGCAAGTATAACTCCACTTGGCTTTGGAAAATAAACTCATCTGCATGGCAGTGCTTCTGGTCCTCCTGAGTCAGCCCCCAAGGCTGCTAGTTTATAATGTTCTTGTCCACTATTTTGTAAGAACATTTTGCAAAACTAAGTTCATGATTATAAATAAGGAATTGAATATCTTAATCCGTCACAGTCTAGATAAGTGAAGGCGGCATGCACAGGTGCATTATGTTATCTTCCTGTTGTGCTTTTTTGTATTATTATGGATGTTACCATATATTTCTGTGAACCAGCAGCACTGGGCATGCAGCAAGGAGTTCAGTGGGAGCTGCCACATGGGCTGAATCAGAGCATTACCTGGAAAGCACCCCACTTGAGATATGCCTCCCAGAGGCAAGAAACATCGGAGCAGCCAGGTGACACCATCTGGCCCCTATGTGGGGCAACACCTCCTGAGCCATCTGTTTCTCCAAGGTGACCTGCCTCTGCAAGAGACCCAGGTCCCTGCGCCTTCTGAGCCAGGCACTGCTCCCTCTCACAGCTCCCTGGTCTCCAGGAGAGGCTGCTGGAAACGGCAGAAAGCAGCAGGAGTAGGAGCCCACTATGTTGCATAGGGGCAAGGGTCCAATTCAGCAGCGAGGGAAATTGTCTGCAAGACAGAGGTTGGATGTCACCGTTCAGGTGATTAGAAATATTTTGTTTGTCTGCATGAGGCACAGGCTTCTGGCTTCAGCTGAGTTTGGAACAGTGCTCTAGTTTTCTTCTCCCACTACGATCTACTAGTACAGCTAGTTGGAATGCTATTCATATATGTAACAGGAGAAATAGTGTCCTTTCCTGGAAATTCAGTTTTTTTCTGGGTTGAAATGTAGTAACTGTTTAATAGAGAAAAGTCGTAAAATAGTTTGTAGTGAGTGGGGCTACCATGAGCCTATCTGAGCTGCAATTCTGATCCTTAAAAAGCAAAGTGTCACAAGGTTGTCATTCCAGCTATTGAAAGGAAAAAATGTTATCTGTTCTTCTTCCATAAAAGTTTCTGATGCAATCTTACTGTGTTTCTTGGGAATGAGCAAACTAACTAGGGAGTTTTGACTGTATTAGTCAGTGGTTTAAAAGGAAAAGCTTGCAATTTATTTGTTAATTTTTAAATTCAGCTAATTTTCATATAGAAGTTCTGAACAGCACAGTCCAAACATTCAGAGCAGGAACAACGTGGTTCTTACCAGGACTCTAAATTTGGAGACAAAATTTGTTTTAAATGATATTTTTTATTAGCAAGGGAAAAAAGTGTTTCTGGTCTGAAATTTTATATGGCAACTTTCACCTCGAGATAATGAAAACAAGCTGAGCTATAAACTCTTCAAAACCAGGGTTTATGGAAAGGCTGACAAATCCTTTACTGGAGTGATGTGTCTGGGAGCACTTTAAAAGATTCCGATGAGGCATTATTGATCATGATCACACACTTCCAAGTACTAAAATTAAGAGTCTGTGGGCGCAAGGCCAGCTGTTTTCAATTAGTACGCAGTCCCAAAGGCATGTCCAGTAGACGGTGCCTTATTAGTGGCTGGTCATCTACTCTGCAGGACCCTCAGGAATGGCCTGAGGTCTGGGTGCTTCCCTTCTTGCCCTCCAGCCACTTTATCACATGTATGCCTGAGCTGAGCCTGCAGTGGTTTGCCACGTCATTCCTAGAGAAGGCTCTTTATACTATTCCGTCTGGGAATGAGGTTGGTTTCAGGAGAAACAGAGAAAGGGGAAAAGTTTTTTTTTTTTTTTTCCCCCAGTGGAATTAACCATCATGCATAGATCACGTAGAAGGAATCAACTTTGAAGTGAGAGGATATGGCTGCACTTTTCAGCCTCTTCACTTTGGATTTCGAAGCAAAGAGTTGGAAGCACCAGCAAGAGCCAGTGACTGGATATCAGGAAATTCACAGTGGTGTTTTTGTGCTTCTTAATGAGCAACACTGCTGCTTGTAAAGACCTGAGGTAAAATTCTGGCCCCACTGAAGTCCTTGGCAAACCTCCTACTGACTTCGGTGGGGCCAAGATTTTACCCCGAGTCCTGCAAACTATTAGTCTTTTGAGTTTTTAATAGGTCCACTCCCGCACATACAGACTGCTCTTGTAAGAAGGGGTTAGCTGGATTGGCTCAGAAACTACACAATTTAAAACCTAAAGGAAAGCAATTTTGTAGTGAAATTAAGGGACTATAAAAGGAATTTGGCTTTAGACAATTTGCTTCTGTTTGGATTTGGATTAGACTGCAATATTCTTGTCTGTTTTTAGAGTACTTGTCCCTGCCAGCATCAATGATCTATTTTCCTTAGTGTAAGTGAAAGGCTCTGACGGCTCAAAGGTGTAGTCTAGTATCCAGTGCTGCTCTGCATTTCTTGTTTGGTTTAGGAATCAGACTACAAATAGTCAGGTACTGCAAGCTGCTCCTGAACATTAATGTGCTGCCAACAGCCCACTGACACATGGGCCGACACACTCCTTTCCCTTTCCTCTGCTTCTAGCCTTTCTATATTTTTTCTTGACCCCCTTGAGCTGATCCAGCTCCCCAAACCCTTTCTCTGCACATTCCTATCTGCCCATGCTGTCCCTCTCATCCCAGTCTCAACATTCATTTGCACTTGGCCTGATTATGTTTTAGTTGGCAAACTTCCTTTTATCCTGTCCAGCAGCATATTAATCCTCAAGCACTTTCTTGAACTTTTCAGGTTCCCTCAAATACCTCTCCTATCCCCACCTACTCCAAGGTAAATAAATCAGGACTTTAGATAATGCACATCAAATATATCATTTTGCCTCAGGTCACAATTTCATGTGCAAGTTAAACTCAGCACGGTTAAGGGTTGAAGGTGAAGACTACAGAGAAAGCCAAGGGGAGGAATGTGTGGGGGCAGCCATCACTCCAGACAAGCCCATAAAAATCTAATGGTAATATAAGGAGAGACTGTGCTCCAGGGAGCTCAGTTCCTACTAGCATCTGCTGCTGCCTTGGGGAGCGTGTGTTGCATACTGCCAAAGCATGGCTCAACTCGCTCTCTCCAGAGCAGCTTACCTCTGAAGCCTAACTTATTTTCTCTGAGGGTGTCTCCTCCTCCATCCTCTCTGAAATGCCTTTTTTTTTTCTTCCTAGATTCGTTTTCTTGCTTATAGTAACTATACTTTTCCTTGGCTCATGTGCTGAGTGTAAAGCTGGAAAGACTTCCTGAGCTTTCCTGAGCCTACACTCATGCAAAGGCTAAGGCAGATCCAGCAGGCACTTGTCTCCAGTACTCTGACACAGCGCTAAGGATGCTTGGAGACTGTCTTCCAGAAGACACTTAAAAGCAGGGCCCTAACAACCTGTGATAATCAGAAATCGTGCCAGTCTCACAGTAGTTCTTCACAAAGTGTCGCCAGTTGTATTCTGTTTTATTTAAACAGTGAATTCTAAGTGAAAGGAGAATCTCTTGAGAGTAGTCTGCTATGAAATCTTTGCTGAGAAGTGGAGTGAAAGGAATATTTTCCTACTAAAATTAAAGCATTATAAAGAGTGAGATTCTACTGTGATGGGAAGAGACCATCAACTAATTCATCTGTGTTAAAAATACTCAATTGAGGGTCTTGAACCATTTTTGGAACATGGCCAGGAGTTGTGTCTTTTTTGATATGGGTAAACATAATTATTCAGTTTGGCTTTGTCTGAAACAGCCATCTGTCTCCCTTAACATTGCCAATTCACTAATGCCTGTGGCTTGTGGAGCTAAGCGGAGAGGAAAGGAAAGGTGAGCACCTTCATCCATAGGATTCTTCATGTGTTTAAAGGTAGAGATTTAATTACCACACAACAGCTTTTGTTACAGGAGAGCAACCCATCCTGCTGTAATATCTGAGTGGAGATACGCCTTTGTAATTTTGCTGTCATGGAGACTGAGTGAGTCAAACATAAGCAGAGACTATAACACTGATTTTGCAGAGCTGACTTGGTAAAAATGACAGGTGCTTTATCTCCACTAGGATTTTGTAACATGATACTTATTGCATGCTAATTTATAACCTCCCACCTTTTGGCAGTGAAGGAATAAATGGAAAAAAATCCAAAGCCAAATAGAATAATTGTTCAAACTCATACTGCAAAAACTGGAGTGGTAACAACCTACTGAACATGCAAGATAAGCATAGCCATTTAAGGACAAAGATAGTTTACCTTGCATGAATGCCTCCATGTTAGCTGTACAGAGTAGCACATTTGACCCAGATCATCACTATCAGAGAACTTCTGGATATCTATAATGAAGTTTAAAAGGCATCTGAAGATTTCTGGAGACCAAAATATGTAAAACATGCCACTGCATCATGTCACAGCTTCCTCAAGATTACCTTCAAATGCATTAGCACTCTGTTTTCCACACAGTAGCTCTCTTCCCAAACAACCCAAAGTGCTTGACAATGTGACGTCTCTGCATGGCCTTTTGCACTCTTGCAAAGCAAGATAGAGTACCTATTAATTTGTAGTTTGCACCCAGAGTGAGAAATGTATGAAGATTGAGGGGAATTAGATGTGCGGGGGTTAACTTCTGCTCCGGCATTTAAGAGAAGGCAAGAATACTGTGTGCTGTTTAACCTCCTCTAATATGTGTGAATGTTTCTGTGTTCATTTTTTCAAAGATGATGATTAATCCATTTTGGAATGTGTTCACTATAAGCCTTATCTTACTACCCTTCCTCTTGGTGACAGTGAATTTCCTAATGATTTCGAATGCAAAGGAACAGAATCAGAACCTCAGTGAATATTGCTGACATCCATAGACAATGGACCAGTAAGAAACATAGTTGTTATGAACACCCCTGTTCTCATCCGTTTGGTCAAGAACTTTCCATCACTACTGTGTTTCTCAGTCCCCCATGTCAAATAGGAAGAATGACTAATGAAATGATGCATATCCTGGCTTACTCTACAGCTGGTGGCCCTGTTTCAATTGCATTTCATGCCTGCTGTATAGTAGTTTTATAGATTATAAATCAAATTTGGGTTGAATGGAATGCTGCCATCTCTTGGATATTTTAGGCAGATGCACTTACAGACTGTTAGGTTTTCCTGCCACTCAAGAATGGTATGAAGTGTCATAGAAAAACAGTTATTCTGGATTAAAACATTCAGGCACTTAGGAAGCATAATTGTGGTTTTATATATTTAAGCATGGAGAACAGTGTATATTTGTTGGTATATTGGATGTCTACATAACTTCTATTAAGGGTTTGTTAGCAAAGCTATAAACCATGAACAGTTGGAACAGTTTATATATGATGTGAATACCACAAAGAAAGAAAAGAGATACTTTTTATAGATAATTGTAAGCAGTAAAGACATTAAAAATGTATGCATTAAGGAGTACTGGATTAGTAACAAATGTATATCTGGTATTTTGTGATTTTACAGTCATGAGAGGTCAAATTATTCACACTCAAGGTTTGTCAAATAATTTTTTTGAAAATGTTATTGCCATTATAAATGATTTTTTCTTCCTTCTTCTTCCTAACTGCCCCTGGAGACAAAAGACTGAGAGTACTATTGTGATAGGAATCCAGAGCCACCTTCTTCCTGGGCCCTTCTAGAGCTGGAGAGCAGAAGTGCGTGCCTCCCTTTCTCCAGCAGTAGCAGAAGACAGATGCTTATTTGTGTGGTGTTCCATTTTCATTCAAAAGCTGAAAAATGGAGGAAAATAAGTCTAGCTGAATTCAGAATAAAATACAAATATCAGGAACTTTCACTGTCACAACCCCCCGAGGCTCCCTTCAGCAAGTAAAACAATATATGATAATGATTTTGGAAAAATTAATAATGGAGCAAATGACTCAAGCATATATGTGGGGACATGTCCATTATAAACAAACACTGGTATCAAAGAAACAGAGAGTTAAATTTACAGTTATCGGTAATCCTGGATCAGGGTGGCTGATCTCAGGTTCATACTGTACCATCCTCAGAGAAGAGCTGTCAGAGGCTGCCAGCCTACCCTCTTTCGGCACTGAAGCTAAGGGACTCCTCAGAGAAGCAGAAGGCTCATGTTTATACTCCCAGTCTCCTTTTTAATGATTGCTAGAGATGGCATTTAGGAGCCATTGGCTTCCTCAAAGGTCCTCAGCAACCACCATTACATCTATACCAGTCTAACATGAGAACACAAATCCAATTGCAAACACTTAACAAATTATTGCCTCAGTGCTGCCACGTGTGGGACAGAAAAGCATCGACTCTTGAGCACAAAGCGGTTATTGTCTGAGACTTGGAAAAGCCTCTCTGCAAGGATGTATGTTCTTGAACAAGCCAACATTGTCTGCTGTGGCTCCTATTCATTCCCGTGCTGCAGCCTGTCCTAGCTCCCTAGCAATCCTGTGCAAGGAGAGTGTGAACTCTCCGTGATGCCAGTAACTCAAGCTCCTTTTGTTCTCTTATTTGTGTCTTCTGACACATCTAATGGAGGTACATTAATATTCAGAAGCCGTCTATTCGAGTGGTCTTACATTGTCTAAACAACTGATGCTAGCTGTTGTCAAAGAATGCTCAGTTAAATGAATCTGAGAGAAACGAGGGGAAATCCCACTTTGCCTTATCTAAACTAGGAAATCATAATCTGAGCAGCTAAAAATAGTGCTTAATACTAACTAACTGCACTAGACATGTTCCAGTCACCATTGCTATTTCCTCCTCTGCTGTCCCAGTGCAGAGAGAAGGGAACTGCACTACCTTCCCTACCCTTCCCAGTCCCCAGGGGTTGGGAGGCACCAACTTGCCTTGAGAACTAAAAGATGCAGGATCTACTTCTGCATGAACAATTTTCTGGTTCTCTGAGAAGCTAAAGAGGTGCCCAGTTTCTCATTCTTGTTTAACAGCAGAAGCAGGGGCATAAATCTGCCTGCTGAGCAGCTCCTCAGCAGAGAGGTTACAGCTCATCATTGCTATGCTTCCCTGAGCCGAGTTCCCCGCCTTAGCTGGCATCATCTTCACAGCTGATGCAAGAGGCTTACATGCTTCATGACAGCTTTCCAAGGACTTTTACCAAAATCTTCACCTCTGACTCAACCTAAGAAATATGGTAACTTAAGCTTGGCTCCCCAAAGCTTGTATGATTTACCTCAACTCCCACAAGGACTCCTCATTTCAATCTCCCTTTCTTCTCAGCCTAGCACTTAGGTTTTTGGAGGTTTGCTCTTCTGTTTCCTTTTTTCTTTCTGAGTTTGAAAGTGATCACTGTGTCTCTTGCCAAGTTTTCTAGCTGTCTGTACAACACCCCAACCACTGAGTGGCCTGATAAATATCTCTTGCTACAGGAAGATTATCTAGAATGGTTATGACAGTACTGCATTTATGATATTTGGACACAGCTTGGTACAGTCTCTGAAAAAGTAAGTTTTTCTTGTACAGGTTTCATTGTAGTAATCATAGAAATAATAACAACCAATTACTGAGCTAAGTCCTAGGATCATTCCTAGTTCTAGGCTAAACACTTGCTTTTCACACAGTCATCTCCTGATAAGTTTAATATGTATGCAGATGTGGATTACAAGGAAAAGCCTTAGTGTCTCATGTGGTAACAGGCAGTGTGGAAAGGGGTTCCTGTAACATATGATGCAGATCAGTGAAATAAGTGCAGAAGTCCTAATGAGGGCATTAGATGGGGCTACTTGTGCCCAATTTCTTTTAAAAGGAAACTTTATTTTGCAAAGTGTTTTTTTTCCCCTCTGTAAGAAATACTATACGTGCACACACACACACATTAACAGTATAGAAGCAAATGAAGAATGTGTTTAATACCAAAATACTTTGACAAAGATGAGATGGTAGATCACAAGCAGGCTTCAGGCATCCTCTCCAGACTGAATAAAAAGAGCAGTTTGAGGCACTCCCTCCAAACAAACCTTTATCTGCTCCTTCAGTGGTGTTGATTTTGAACACTCTACGGAAATCTCTGGGTGGCAATTTCCTGGACAGACCCCGGAGGAGTCATGATGAATTTGAATCAGAACTTGAATGTGGGTGGTAGGGTGGAGGAGGGAACAGAGGTACTTGGTATAGCTATACTTATCTTCATAGCTATTCATCCACCAAAGTATATTAAAGTGGCAATGTGATTTCACTGTTCTAATCTAGTTTATCATTATTTTTTCCAAGCAGTTCCTCAAAGCAGTCAGAGAGGGGAAATACACGTCAATGCTCGGCACTTGTTCATGAATAACCACTCTCAAAATGTGCAGCCTTTTCCAGAAGAAGTGGAGGTTTTAAGGCTTCTTTTCCATAACACTACAGCATTATCTATGGCTGTTATATACATAGGGAGTTATGTCATTTGAAAAATACTGAAGATGTGCATATTCACAGGAAAAAGTGATTCAGACACACAGAGATGCAGTCTTTTCTGTGCTGGAAATGTACCTTTATTTATGAAATTCACAGTTGTGTCTAATTCAGAGGGTGGTATAAAAAAGAAAATCCATTTAAATGCGAGAGGGCTGGAATAATGTCTGCCTGAATGGATGCATCTGATCAACACTGTATGCTCTGTCTCAGGATAAACAAGGAATATTAAGATAGGTATAGGTTTTGACTGGAAACTGCTGCTCATGTGTGACAGAATTCATTGAGATACGGTTTGGAAAGAGAAACAAATCTACGGCTTTAGTGAAAGATATGGCTTGTTTATCCTGCAGCCAAACCCTTATGCTGAGCTTGTCAGCCTTCTTTGCTCCATCACAGATAAATAGACGAAAATCAAGAAAACTGTACTTTCATGCATTGACTGCATTAAACAGTTGTCAAGCTTTACCTCTGGCTCAATCAAGTCGGTATTAGCAGAGCTGCGTTTTCTTACCTAGGCTCATCTTTTGACCCTTTGAGTTCTGTCGAAGATAAATTAAACATCCTCATAAAGCAAATGTGACAGATAAAAATGGATTATCTCTAAGGAGACAATGAATAAAAATAAAGTCAAGCAGTACATAGCTGCTGTGAATCTTGAATGGAACATAACCAGATATCTTTAGAGGCACCAATTAGCAGCAGAATGACTCAAGTACTATTTCAGGATCAGGATGAAGACAAGAAGAAAGGACATTTCTAGAACAGCTCCAGAGCTCTTTATTCCTCCTTTTGGACTTGGAGCTCTACTAGCTAATAGATGTCTACTGATGTAACAATTACCAAGGAAAATTATTCTACAATCTGTATTACACAGGAGTTCAGGCTAGAGCAACAATATGATCACCTCTGGCTTTTAAGACCTGTGAATGTATGTAGCTACAAAAGGAAGGGGGAATGGGTCTTGTAACTTCTGAACAGTATCATCTTCCCACAAAGCCTATGATACAGCCTACAGGACATGGCGCATTTCTGTGAGACAGAGGATGAAAATGCAGTTCAGCTTCTGACCACTGATGTTACATTCAAAGATGAAGAAAAAGGAATCCTGTGGTGCCCCTTCATTTTTTGTTCCTCCATAGTCCTGATCAGAGCAACAGAGGACATCTGAAAGCACTGACAGCTGATCACAGCTTTATGGTCGAGTTTAGAACATAGCTATGATACACTGGTTTCAGTGTTTTGACTAGGATGTGTGATTTCAGTGTTTATGTGTTTCTAGTTAGTCTAACTCAATTAGCAACTAATATTTTGAAAGATATCTCCCATTATTAAGGCTAGCGAGATGTGCTCATGGTACCTTGTGACTCTCATTCGTGCTGTGAGCGCATAAACCAGATGCCTCATGCAAGATCAGATCAAGCCCTTACTTTGAAGGCTGAACCAATGCAGAAAAATGAGCAATGATTGTGACCTCGCTAGTGGGCAGATCCCTATTTTATGACACACGTAAATACACTTAAGATCCAAATAACAGATTTTTCTAAATTTAGGAACCGTGTGCAGGATTTATATGGGCCAAAAATTTTAGCATATCTCATCTCTCCTTTCATACCTTTTCCAAAGTGCACAACTATGAATTTTCTTTCTGTAGTTTGCATTATTTAAGCCAGCTCCGATTTTATTCTAACACCATTTGGGTCATAGTCCTAGACTGATAAAAAGCAAGAAGCTAGTCATGAAGCTACTGAGATTTAGCATGCTCTGTATACCCAGACTGAAGATCCCACCTGTCTTACAGGGAATGTTTTAGGCACAATTATTACTGATGCAGCACAAGAGGTGGTTTCCCTTGACATCACCAATTACTGCAAAAGAAATAATGAGAAACATTATTCAGGCATGGCTGATTCTGCAAAAATGACTGCAATACAGCAATGTGCGCAAAGTCTATTTGTAGTGTGGAATGTTTGTACAATCTCAGATTGAGAGGCAGACTGAAGACTAGTGAGTCTATCACACTGCTTTTAAGCTGGGATACTGAAGGTAGGGAGGAAGGGAATGTGTACTCCTTTCACAGAGGTGCAGAGACACATGCATATACACTCATAAAGCAAAGAAAAGGGCTCTGGGAGCCTCAGTGCACAATCTGGCTGCAGCTTGCATAAGGCAGCCCCTCTGCACCATGATGCTGTACTGCTAAAAGTTATGGTTGGTGGATTGTGTGTCTGCAAGGCTAAGTGGGAAGCTCCAGGAAAACATCCCTAGTTTCGTGAAAACTGGTATCCTGATGTTCCTCGTGATCTTTCCTCCAGTTCTGGCCTGTCCAGCATCCATATTCAGCTGGAATTCTATCAAATACAAGCAATTTCATCTTGAATACACAGTGCATGCTTAGGGTCTCACTTGCTCTGTGTGGCAGCACTGCCTTTTTCTCACTGACTACCTCGACAGTTTTTGCCAGCTTTGGAGTGCCACTAGAGATGTTGCTTGGCAGTGTTCTTCTGAGTGATTAATATGCAGTTCTGGTGCCAAGGCATTATGTCTAAGCAATGTCCTGAGCCCGGCATGGGGCTGGGATGGCGAAAAAGTCTGAAAATTGCTGAATAACTACCAATGAATAAAGTTCTGATGTCTCAAACAGCAGAGAACAAGTCTAACAAAATACTCTGAGGAGAAATGCATTAGTAAAGCGGACAGGAAACTTCAGCAGGTTAAGCACCAAATGCAATTCAGGGCAATGGCAGAGTTCAGCAGACAGCTAAGGCAGTGCATGATGGCACTGGATGGATGGGAGGGAAACTTCCTTCTTTCAGGACCTTTTCTGCTACAGTATCACTAGCACAGAGGGGGTGGAAGGAAGGTGGTTGTTCATAACTTTGCATCCTTTAGTTTGCCATTCTTGTTTATAAACATCTCTTGCCTGATTTAATTGGGAGGACAACACCTGCCTATGTGGAGGAAGGGACAGAAACATGTCTATTTAAAGCCAATTTTAAGCCATTATATTGCCCTCTCAATAGAAGGCAATAGCACTTTAAGCTATCAGACTGTAGCATAGGATTTTCCCACCACTTTCTGATGAAAAGTGGAATCAGTAGTGAGGATTGTGACTGTGGTGTGGACCAGATAACTGTCAATTGGAAACTTGTTTAAAATAATCCATCTATTTTCTTCATTTCCCCAAGACGTTTAAGTGAAAGGAACTATTACCTGGTTGTTTTGTTCAGTAGATAAGCCAGGGCTATCTAATAGCTGGTTGGTGGCCCCTGAGAAATGGATAGCAAGTACAATTTCAAAATGCAATTTAAGTTGTGCTAGGAAAAATCTTTTAAATCTTTGGCTTGGAAAAAAGTATTCTTACTCTTGCACATTATTTACATATTGGGATTTCTGTCTTTGCCAAATATAGATACTACAGTCAATTTACAGCTAACCACTACAGTTTTCACTTATCTGTGCTGTGGGTCTTGGCATTTTTAATGTCCAATATTGTTTTCTTTTTGCTAAACAGTGACTTCAAACATCCTTTATGTGAGAATGTCATTTAAGCAAAACAAATATTTTGTACATCTTAAGAATTCACTAAACAGTTTCTCTTTACCTTTAATGACCTGTTGTAAAACACTTGAATGATTTATTGAGGAAAAAATCAAGAAAATGTTGGTAATTTTGTAAACTCAAAGATAAGAAGGACCTGCTTCATCTCTGGAATAGACAGTACTTTAGCAGTGTTCCCTGTCAGGCCTGTGATAGTTCAAGAGTGTTTGTCATCTTTCCACTACATAAATTCTGTTTTTATTGTTTTATGACTTCTGCCAAAACAATTACTCTGATTTGCTAAAAATTAGCAGAAGAAGGTCTCAGCCCAGAAACAGTCACTTGAAATTCAGTTTGAATAACCTTGGTTAGGCTTACTTTAGAGCAGAGGAGGTGGAACTGCTTGCAGATTTACAAACACCTTTGGTTTGTTTAACTTCAACGTAGCCTTGAATATGCATTTTTGCACATTTGGCAAGTGCATACATTCTAGGAGAAGAGGAAGGCAAGGCAGAAATCTAATTACAGAAATGCTACATTTTAAGCAATACCTTCTCATTTTCAATAATTATTATTTTCCAGAGATTTTCCTTTGAGTCTGAAAAATGCACATCGCTTCTTTGTGTACCATTCAGGAAAAAAAATGGTTCTTTTTTTTTTAATAAGCACACACAGTGAGGCAGTATATTACTGGAAGCAGGAGCCTCTTCAGTTCATCTTGGCAATGGCCTGTAAGTTAACAGCTGGATGCAGGGCTCACTAAAGTTACTGGAAGGATTTCTACTGACTTCAGTGGACTTTAGTTCAGCCCTGTTGTTTCTTTGACATTTGGCATTGAGGACAAGACACTGATGAAACAGTCCAGAGCAAACATGTAGACACTCCAGTGAAGGTGCAGTTAAGAGGAAAGCGATGCAATCTTTTGTGTTTGTGCCTATGGGACTGCTTGTCTTTTGTTAAATGCAACATGAAATTATCATTTAGAAAGAAAAACATAACTGGGAAATATGAATTCCTGCAAGTCCAAGCCTCACTTATATGTAGCATTTATTTATGAACAATAGAATTCTCTTCAGGCCAATGCTTGGTCTTTGTAAATCTAATTTGACCTATTTCTGAAGGCTCGCATAAAATAATCCATGCACAGGCCTTTTACCTAACCTGGCTCTCAGGGTTCATAATTTGTGTGAAAGAGTTTTGATCAGTGACTTTCATAGCCTTTTGCTTCTTTTAATATATTTTACTTTTTTCTGCTACATAGATAACCCTTTTAGATAGTATCTACCATGTTGAACACTCTGACATGTGCAGAAGCTGAATGAGTCCAGATTCTTCCCTGATTCTAAGAATTTTTTACAAGAAAACACTGAAAACAAGAAATTTTCTCCAACAGATGGAGGAAGAAATTACTTTCCTACAGAAAAGGGAATGCAGGGTCTTAGCATAGACAGCATGGTACCACTGGCTATTTTGTTCCCCAAAAGATTCAAAGCTACTACTTAAGCTTTTTCATCACAGGAGGCAGCTACTGAAATATCCAGTAATTTATGCTATGATCATACATGATTCTCACTTCTAAGCAGGAAGGGCAGTGACTCTTTACCACTTTGGAACCTGCTACAACAAAGATGACTCTAAATTTATTGAGCCTTTGAGCTCCCCTAGAAGGACTTCTGTTAATTGAGATAATCATATCGTTACTCTGCAAACAAAAAGGAAATGCTGGCCAATTGGAAATACAAAATAAGCCTTTGTACATTTTGAGAAAAGAATAGAGGCTTTCAGAGAAATTGCTTTTTCTTGCTGGGCCCTCTTTTTACTGTAGTTAATTATAAGTGTCATATACAAGAAAAGGCAAGCCAATAAGAAAAGTTTACAGGCAGAACTAAGGAAGCGTCCTAATTCCTCTGGGCATTTTAGCATACTGTTGTACACCACTCACCATTTGCTTTCCAAGTGATCTCACCAGGATACCAACAATGTAGATGTCTTCAACAGAGGCTTGCTCAGGCCTTATAATTGCAGTTTAAAGAAAAGCTGGCTATGCACTGTCTCAGTTAAAATTAAGACGCACATTTTGTTCCCACAAGAGATTTGACTATGGAGCTTTCTTCTGTTGGGGAATTCATAATACAGAGCCATGATGAACAATAGGAACCTGCAATCAGGACATAAGTTTTAGAATTGTTAATATGGCTGAACAACAAAAGAGTGTCTTTTGATGTCACAAAGGTCATGAGGCAGCAAAAAAGAACACGCACACATAATGAATGGCCAAAATACATAAACCTAGTGAAAATGACATTTATTTCTTATCAAAGTAATTGATTTCTTATTCTCAGGGAAAACAGAATAAGCTAATTGCAAGTGTATTCTTTGCAGTTTAGACTTAGCTATCAGGAATAACAGCAGGAATAGCACGAGACATTGACTTGAACTGCTGCCTCCTACAAAACAAAATGGAGCACAAATGGGACAGAGAGCTCAATGTGAAACTTGCTGAGAGTTAGCTTTGGTTAATGAGTGAATCCTATTACCATCAGTCAACCTGGTGAAGGCAAGGATATAGAGTTAGTGTAGATTACAGTGCACCTATCATTAGTATCAGTGTTAGGTACTTAGTGTATTGGCTAAGCTCTTTCTGCAGTCCAAGGAGAGCGCCAAACAGAAAAGAGCATCTTCAGTGGGTGATACATCTCTTAGATGTATCTTCAGATGCTGTGAACTACCTTCTGGTGCTCTCTGTCTCTCACACTGACAGCTAGCTTGAAGACACCTAGTTTTTAGATGGCTAATTTAAGGTGAGCTCAGTATCACCTTCATGGTAAAATTATGGGACCTCTGAAGCTGACTTTGATTCCAGTGATGCCAAGATCTAACTCAGCCTCACAGCAAGGGTGCAGTGAAAGATCCCCACCAGGGCACCACTCTGACGGAACCGGGAGCTCCAGGTGCCAGACAGCTCTGATGGCAACAGTATGGTCCTGCTGTGCCAAGTTCGGCTCTAGGCTGAAGGTGCTGGAAATAAATAAACAGCAATGAGGCAATGGTCTTGCGTGTTCTGGTTCCTGAAGCTGCTGCTGCTCAGAGGAATCCTGCCGATCTCGTTGCCTGGAAAAGGGCAGGACCTCATGCACCGGGTAGAGGGAGACAGGGAAAGATGGCTCTGCTTGGTCCTAGTCCTGAGCTGAAACCCTGTCCTCTGTGCCTGAAGCCCACGATGGCTCTGTCTATCTGGGCAGTGTTCTTGAATTTTACATTCCCCAAAGTGGAGCTTTACCACATGGCATTCTGCACTGACTTTGCAAAGGAAAAACCTGATCCAGTAAACATCATCAGGCTTCAGAGCTCTGACTCCTGTGTATTCAGATGTTTTAACCATTGAGACCATCAGTTCTATCAAACAAGATATTTCATCCTTATTTTTTCAAAATATCTCTGTACAGATGTCTCTTTGGTATATAAAACAGGAGTATGTTGGGAGGAGAGGGAGATCATACAGTGTATTCTCTTTTTTTATGTTTATGTTATGCTAAGTGCCCTCATTATGAACCCTGTGCTGGAGGCCAAGGCACCATAATCATGGATATCTTATAATGCAAATTTACTAATTATTAACATTTAGTCACTACCTCATCATCCATGATCCAATGATACTGAATATACTAAATTTAGCAGAAGGACAATGAAGAAAAAAGAGAGAAAGACAACCCAAACATATAACCCAGGTAAGCTGTGACGTAACATAAAATGCCGTAAAATATTTTTGGGTCTTAAACTTGATGCACACAGATATGTTTCTGGGTATGTTGCTGAAAAGCTATCTGTCAGTTAGGATTATTAACAGAGTAAGCTTGGTTTTCTTTTCTTGCCAGATTATAATGTAGAATGATCAACAATTTTGATTTTTTTTTAAATCAGCTGACAGAGGCCATTTGAAGACTTTGAGGTAAAATACTGATCTCTGGGAGTTTTGCTTCAGTAAATCATCTGTCAGAAGGATGTGTACTTTCTGTGTTGTTTATAGCTTGAATCATTCACGTTACTGAACATGCATATTGAAAAGAACTCCCTAAAAGGCAGCAGTATAGTTAATAGAGCATGTTTTTCATTGATTATTTTCTATGAAGGCCTATTTAGGTTAGCCTGCTGCCATCTACTTCATATACTTTGCTAGTGATTTGCAAAGGCAGGACCCAAAGAAATGTGATGTGTCCTTCAGAGACCACCACATTGTGCAGGCAATTTCATCCATTAGAAATGATTGACAATATGTATTAACAGAAGATTTTAGAAAATCCAAAAATTCTGAACTTTATTAACTTTTATTTTGGTTGTGCTAAAGTTGGCAAAGAAATGGAGCACAGAAAGGGCATTCCCGTGAGGATTTTTTGTGTGTGGTTTTATTTTGGAGGTTTTTTATAATGTCCTTGCCTATAGGTATTGGTTCTTTGCATCACTGATACTGATTTAAGGACACAATGAGCCTAGCTTTCTTGCCTCCAATTCCTGCCTGAAGACTTTTGCAACAAAGATCAGAGCTACAGTCTTTTACAGCTGCCCAAATCTCTGACCAACCTTAAAAATATTTTAGGGCATATCCCAGGCAACAGGCACAAGTTGGGAAATGCTAGAGTACAATGTATGCTGTCAAATTCCTATGCCTGCCTCTACCTACCCCACCACATTTCCTGGACCAGAGACTGTGAGGAATTTGGTATAACCTCGATCTGCTAGCTATATGTCTTTGTGTCCCTAACTAACTTTCTAGATGCCCTGAGCTGTGCACTGGAAGTGCAGAGTGTCACAGTCTGGATCCTATAAATCCCAAGGTAGTGGCTAAATACATATCTGGTATCATATGGAGATTAGCCTGTCAAGAATAAGTGGAGATTAGCCTATAAAGAATAAAAATCAGGTGTACATATGGTTGTTTACATAGAAATGCCAGCAGATCATATTGTCTTAGAGCAGCTGGGAATTTCACCTAATTTTTCCTTCCAAATCAACTATGGTAATTGTACACAGGCCATTTTTTAATTCTAATTAGAAATTTTCTAATTCCCTTGTTTTTTCACAAAACAAAGCCCATGACAGTAGCCAGCCTTAAATGGAGGATGTGGTGGGGGAGTCACTTCCCTTTGTGGAATACAGGAGTGAGATATGAAGCTTGGAAAGAAGTATTGTGGGAGAGCTTCTGGGTGTGAAATGAAGGATTCTACTGCATAGAGATGCCTGGGTCACAGACAGAGCACAAAGCTGTGGCTAGCTGGCTCCAGCTGTGGCGCAAAGAAGGAGCTCCTGGGTACCGGAGGACTGTCCTGCTCAGACATACTCTGGTGTGATCAAGTCCTGAAGCACTGAGATCTTAAAAGGCTCCCTGCAACTGTCAGCTTTCTCTGCTCTTACTCTCTACATTTTCTGGAGAATATCTCACCCCACTCCACCTCTGGGACCCATTTCTTTTACTTCTTCCTGTTCTGTCTTGCATCCTCTGTTCTGTCTTGCATCCTCTGTTTTTCTCCCAGTGGCTTTGACCACAAGCCCTCCTGAACTGCTCCATGGGGAATGAGCCCCTCAGCACATAACTTTGTGGGGTGCATGTGAGGGAATCATGAGAGAGCACAAGGGAGCAAAATTTGAGAACTTCTGGTCTCCAAAAATCTTATTCTGCCCAAAATGGCTGATAATGGCAAGGGTGAACAGACAAAGATGAACAGATTTTAAGCTTTGAGAAGCCAAGTTTCATGATTCTTATGATGATATTTCTCCTGGATAGTTCTGTGAAAAGGTTAATATATCATCCCAGGTCCCATTATTGTCTATGGGCATTTCACCAAGAGGCCCAGTGGGGATGGGAATGTTTTTGGGAGGAGGTCAGAAAGCGTCAAGAAACATATCTGTGAATATCTGTCCAGGGTTCCTTGAATGATAAGACTGACTTGGCATCATTTCACTTGATACATTCTGGAATATTATTTTTGTAAAAAGAGAGAATTAAAAAAAAAATCAAAATTATTTCATCTACAAATAACCTAAGCTGCAGAGTAAATACATACTGGGAAGACAGATGGTGCAATACCTAACTGTGCAGAACCTGAACACAGTGTATGTTCTGCAGGTCACTGAAAGAGTAGGTTTTGGTTCTAGCTGGTAGTGTTTTTCAGCTGGCTTCTTTCTTGAAAAAAAAGCAATGGCCTCTCAGAGATGTTACTGGCCTTCTGAGATGTCAGACCTCTTTCAGGTTGGCATAAAATTACAAGTAGGATAGTTAAAATATTTTTTGATGGAAAGACCCAACAATCCCTACATTTGGAATATAGCCTACAAAAAAAAGTCAGTTAACATTTCTTTCCACAATTGTAAGAATTGGTCAGATTTTATTCCTCTTAACATCAAATATGGCTCCTGTCCTCTTTTTCCCTCAAAGACTGATTGGAGAAGTTAGATGTGAAACTGAGATTTAACAAAGTAAAAGCCATTTTCTCTATATTAATTTTCTGAAATAAGACTGTCCATGTACATTGACAGAAATCTGTCTAGGGGAAAGAGAAGGTGCCAAAGCCATAGCTAACATTCAAGTCAATAGTACAATATTTTGCTGACTCTGTAAGATGTGGTTAAATGAGAAACAATTAAGCAATTGTCACTTTCAAAAGAAACAAACCATTAAACACAATTGGCTACTCTATATGCCTATCAATGGAAAGCAGACACTGAACATAAGATGCTCTGGACAGATCCTTTGATCTCTTTTTTTCCTAATAGCTATACTCAGTCTTCTACCATGGTTGTTTTTGTGGTTCAGCAATTTTCCTTGCTGTCTATGATGCCAAACCCAATAGCACACTGGCTGGTTGTAACCTGCTTATTGAAACATCAAATTCTATGAACAGTGCTGATTCAAAAAACAATACTTAGGATGAAATGTTTCTTTTTGTCTTCAAGTGGTATTAATAGCACTTCTGTCACAGATGGGGCTAAATAAAACAAGTGTGCTCTACTTTGTCAGGGATGAATTTCCTTCCATTTTACTGAGTATGCAAAGGGTTCAGGGTGCTCTAACTGACTTATTTTAAGTTTGCAAGTATACTTGAACCCTTATTTCACAATAACTCTGATATAGGAATCACTTTTTTGTGTCCTTATTGTAACTGATTTCATTTGTCTGTTGGATCATTCTTGCATGCTATTCACTCACAGAAGTTAATAGCTGGAGTTACAATTTGCATGTTACCAGCACTGAAATAATTTAGCGTCTTTGCTTTGTTTCATTATGAACAAATCTAAGCTTGCCAAAGCCTGTTCCCGCTGCATTTCTCACTTCATTGTGCAGCACAGATGTTTTAAACTTCCTAAACGGATTCAGGGCTGATCAGCTGGTATTTATTGGCCTCAGAGAATACGTTAGGGGTAAATACTTTTGATGCTTAAGAAAAAAGTAATGTTTATTATTAAACAGTTTTGGAAAATGTTTTAACCACATTTAAGAGGGTGACAAATAACTGTGCTTTCAGAGAATGAATTTTAAAGAAAGTTTCTTTTTGTTTTCTAAAGGAATGTTTCTTTTGAAAAGATCAAATCTGTAGTCTTCTCAAAGAGCCAGAACACCAAAAATGCTTTTGTTGCTTCACTGGCTACTTGAGATTTCTTTTCTCTTTTAAGCAGTTCCCAAAAAGTAGACAAGAGGGAATGTGTTTTGCAAGCAGAACTGTTTACTTCTGAAAGGTAAAGGAAAAGGAGGGTAAAGCAGAAAATAGACCATGTTCTGTTAACCTGAAATTATAAAATGATTTTCAGGGATTCCAGCTAAGCAAGCATAATATCCTGGAGCATTGGTGTTATGGAGCAGGCTACTCTGAAGTCTTTCTCAAGAAGACAACACAAACTTTGGAGAATCAGTAGAATTTCCCTCCCCTTTTGCTGTTTGGTAATTCATTTTTATTCACTGGCAGTCTCTATTTGCAATTGCTCAATGTGGTGAACTTCAGTACTCCCCAAAACAACAACAAATAAACTCAAGAGGATTTAACTATTAGTTCCATTGCCCTGATACTTAGTTTAAATGTTAAACAATAAAAATAAGACATGATGTACAAGTCAGAAGGACACAGGGATTGATTGTCTGTCTTGTTAAACCTTGACTATCCCCTGAAAGTGTTTGGCATTCATAATGTTAAACCTGTATGCCTTTAACAACATGTGCTTTCTATTCAGAGGAATAGGACGCATTTTCCTTTTACCTTCCTCTGATTTTTGTTTCGTATTCAGCACGCTATCTAGTTAGTCTTTTCTTGTACAGTTAGAAGTGCAAGGCCTTAATTGTTCTGTTTTTCATTAAAAAGTAATATACAACAGAAGCTATGAAAACCCACAGGATCTAATATGTGCTGAGCTGGAGTGATTAACGGAGACAATATACCACTCCAGGACCAATGTATAAATGATTTTCATACAGTATTGGAATAGATGACTGCCTCTAAACATGTTTGTTAATCGAGCCTTATATCAATCTAAGATACAATGCAGTCAAATTTAAATGACATGTCCGAGGACATACTGGCCTTCAATTTGTCATTTGTGTACTCTCAAGCACGAAAAGTGTTACGGAGTATAGGAAAAGAACAATTCAGTCCTGGGACACGCTGCTGCGGACTGTGTGTACATTTCACAGTACGACACCACTCCTCAGAGGTTTCCAGCTTTTTGCCCTCAGCCTGGTCAGAAAACACTAATATAATAGTTTTTCTTCTCTTTAGTCCCTATGGGGCAACCACATCTTGGCAGGGAGAAAGGACACCATAATTCCTGAATTTCTATCATTAAGATGAGGCATCTTTTTTTCTTTTTTTATCCTAAAGAAAGCAAAACAAAGTAGGAATAATTAAACCCAAAATAAAGTTGTAAAAAAGAACCTAGGAATTGTGATACTGAGTCCTCTCTTCTAACCAATGCGAAACTCCAGCCTCCCTTTTGGTGTTTTTCAAAAACAAATTTTGTGCAGCAGCTCTGGGAAAGAAATGTAATTTCTCTGTCTCCTACTTGTGAGAGACAGAAAGGGGGAATGGATATAGATAAATGATGTTCTTCTCTTAATTGCTTGTTTTTAAAACATCTTGCTAGCACACTTCTCGCACAGGTTTGTATTGCAATCTGCGGAAGGCCTTTAGCTATCTCGAATCCAAAATGGTTAATGTCAGAATTACTGATTCACAGTGAGTTCATTGTGTAGTGATAGTTGATTTTTTTTCCTGCTTAAATGATGATTCATTCATGTTTATGTAGCCCAAGGCTAAATAAGATCTTAAATAAAAATTTAAAAAAACACCCCCAAATCCTCTTTTCTCTTAGTTAGAATTGCTCAACCTCAGAAGGCCCAATGATGAGTGTAGTTTTTATGACCATTTTAGGCAGGAATTTTTTTCAATAGCTTAATCTTATTCTAATTCTATGAACTAATCCATCTAGCGTAAAACTAAATGCAATTGTTCAGTGTGTCTATGAAACACCTGAACATGAAACAGTGACTTTTGTAGGGAGTAATTTCATTCCAAATGCAGAGGGAAACCCAATTTTTTCAGGATCCTCAGTTTCTTGAATCAGACTCCCTCAATGCCCAGATGTAAATCTAAATTTAAATTAAATTTACTCATTTTTTTCTCAAAACCAGTTACATTTTTTACCCCTGCTTGTATATTTCTTACTGCTTCTACAGAAAAAGCTAGAAACTGACTTCTAATTTTCAGCTTTAATTTATTAATGGTCAGCTTTCTCCTATTTATTCTTGTGCCAGCATTGTTTTTCCATCTCTAATACTGAGGCACTCATATTTTGTGAAGAGCTGTCACATCCTCTTTTAGCCTTTGTTTTACCATGTTAAATAAGCCAACTTCTTTTTCATGCAAAAGGTTTAATCTTTGCTTGTTTATCCTAAAATAAAAATGCTTCCATTGTGCTGCCAAATTATTGTCTGAGAAATTTTAGAATTTATAATTTTTTTAAGCCCATATTACACTGGGAGTGTAGTCATTTTCTTTTCTCCTAAATGTTCCTATATGCTAATGTCTTGTTTGTTGTTGCACATAAGTTTTGGCAACTAATGTGAAATAATGATTAATACAGGAACCTTGAGGTATTCCTAATCTGATTAAACTATATATTATCATATCTCTTACTAGTCTTTGCTATCCTCCATTTACCTGCAGCATCTCTCACACCAGTAATTGCAGGCATGATATCTGCCTATTATATATGCTCAAACTTATTGTCTAAACAGTAGCAAAGAATTCATCAGAGGACTAACTCTTCCCCCTCCATCCTTCAGATAGCTCTAAAGACATCTCTGTAGGCATAATTTAATTAAAAAGTAATGCTCTTAACTGTTGGTTTTAGTGAACCAGAGAGATTTACAGTGTTCTTGGTCTGACATATTGCTTAAAATGAGATTTGCCAATGTAATTAGGCACAGTGGAGAAATCATCCAGCTACACTATGCAGCTTGCTAACAGTTTGTTCCAAAAAGCTACGAAAATAGATTATTTTTATTGTGATGATTTTTGTTTCAATGATTCTCCTTTTTTTTTTTAATTGCCTGACATTTCACCTTTATCTAATTCCTGATTGTCCAGAAGCTTAGAGGTTAAAAGTATCTATAGTAGATATTTACCCAAAGGTATATCTACATTTTGTTCATCTTTTTTCAGAAAGATTGTTTTAGAAATCTCAAAAGAAAAAATCCTTCTGTAATTAACTCAAAATTTGCTATAACTTCTTTGAAGGGTTGAAGTATATTTCTGTCTCATGTCTGAGATTCCAAGTGATCTTCTTCCTGATGTTGTTGACAATGTGAAGGTATTTGTTGCTTATATTAAGGATTCTTGAAATAATAAATTTACAAATAGAAACAAACTGTGCTTTGGAGAGGCTTACTTAAAAGAATTTTTGTTTTGTTTTGATTTTATAACACTATTTTGACCTTGAACACAAGAATGAAATAAATATATACTTGAATATAAGGTTTTATGGTTGCTACTATAGGTGAGTAAGAGCAATTTGAGCATTGCTTTGAAATCTTTGTAAGCTATGTAATAGGGATGTTTTAGTCTTAAGTATAGAAGATAGGAAATAAGGGTATGTGTTCCAGGATGTGCAAAAGCAATCTCTAAAAGCACTATGACAGGGGATAATATAAGGCAAGTTATCATTAATCAACAGAATGAGATGTAGGAAGCATATTGTGAAATAATGAACCCATGGATGTAGTTTAAAAGTGTATGTTGAAATTCAATAGTTTACAGATAAAAATAAGAGGTTTAGGGAAAGGAGAAATTGTTTTGAGATCTGTGACATCTTTCCTTCATCTTCTTGCAACTGTGGTAGATAGAAAATATAAACCTATGACAAAGCTTACAGGAGCTGCTAAAAGTCTGTCTTTATCAGAAAATTTATTTGACAATCACTAATAAAGAGAGTTAAGTTTATATTTTGGTATTTTACTATGCAAACATACACCATATATAACAGCTATATTAGCTTTCGTAATTTTAATGTGGTTGTTTAAAAGGAGAAATCAAATGGAGGAACAAGTATTTAATGGGCCTATCTTTATCAGTGTATTTTATCTAATGGTATGCAATAATTTATATGACATTATGTGTCAGTAATTGGCACAGCATTTTAAAGAAAGTCTTTACATCTGGCATAGGCTGGAGTTTAATGTCAAGAAAGATGCAATAAAGCAGAGAAAACTAAAAAGAGCCTTTTTCCCTTCTAATAAATCCAGACAGAGTCCTGTTTCTGTTTCAGTGACATCAGAACACTGGACTGATACCAAGTCATTCTGAAAAATGCCTTTAAGAAACATCTCTCCATTTTCTGTAAACATGAGGTGGAAGAATGCAAGTTATAAGAATACAGTGTTTTAGTACAACAAATCAAATAAATAAGCAATTAAAAATTTTCCCACAAACTGAAATCAGAATGGCTTATGCTGGTCTTTGATTTATGGGTATGAATTGAAATTTCCTACAAAACAAGCCATTGTGTCTACTTTTACAAGCTAACCAGCAGAGTGTGGCTGTTTCTTCTATTTCTTAAGGGATATAAAAAGTCTCATTTAAAATACTTTGTTTATTACATGTCACATTTCATTCCATATGTGAATATGCTGGGTTGTATCATATCAAGCTGACTTCTAACTGCGACATAAAACAGAGCAAGACAAGAGGCCAGTATCTACCAACTTCTCCCTTTAGTTATGTGCTTTCCTGCTAGACATAACTGTTAATTTAGTTTCATGTGTGTCACGAGTACACCTTTACGTGCATTTGTTAATAGATTCAGACTGTACTCGCATGGCCTCTTCTGGCTGCGACAGGAATGGCTGAGTAAGGTACCACCCTTTGTGCTCATTACCACTCTCTGCTGGAAGTTATCAAGCCCTCATTTTCTTTCACAGTTTGCTTCCTAACCCAGATGAGTTGGGTTAACAAAGACCTCCTGCCTAAATTAATTTGTTTGATTTTACTGAAACACTTTACATGGCGATCAGAAATGTGGCACAACCAAAAACAGTGACTTCCCTTATGGAAACAAGGACACATCTGCCCCTGGAAGATAGTGTGCAAATGCAACCTTAAGCACATGTTGGAGGAAGGTGGTATCTAAGATTGTGAGGGCCAGTTAGGTACACAGGTGCTTTAGAAATCCTATCACAGGCTAGCTGGCATCTTTACATAAGGTAACACAATGAAGTGACTGTGTTTTGGGTGCAAGTACTTCATTGCATGGGAATACTATTAAGTGTTTAAATATTTTTGTGAAGAGCTGTGAAGGTTCCTTGGCAGACAAAATAAATTGAAGAAAGTACCATTACCCAGAACTCTACACTACATTCCACAATCCAGCATATATGGTGACAACAGAATACAAACACTATTTGTTTTAAATATTATCTTTAAACTCTTTTTAAAAATAAAGACAAAATTCCTAAGCCCTAGATGGCTAGCCAGTAGGTGTAAAACCTTCTTTAATCACATCATTTTTTCTTTCTTTCTTATTATTCAACTAGCTATTGCAGTGGGGGGTTTTCTGGTTTGAGGGATTTTTTTAAGGAAGCGTTTGTGTGGGGGGTGTAAATCTTTCTATTACCACAGGCACTGCTCCCCATTTCAAAATAAGATATTGCTTCTGCATAGCTCCAATGTCATGCCTTTGAAATTGCAGTGCTTTGACAGCAAAAACTAACATACATCAACTTCATCCACCTCTGCTGAATATGGAAACTTAGCGTATATAAGGGGATTCACATATCACTGGCAGTTTACATTCACTGTTTCACACTGGTAGATGGCCTGCCTCATATATTTTTCCCCATAGGAGTCTGTGTCAATTTGCAGTTCCAAACACTCCACAATATTAGGATTCTTTTCAGCTTGTCTTTATTTTTAGTTTTAGACTAGTTAATGCCTTGTAATGTAGAAAAACGAATACCAGACATGAATTTTGTACACACATGTTTTTTTATTTTCCTTTCATATTTGCTCTTTCTAGTAATAACCAGGTTTTATTTTTGGAGGTTCATCAGTTCACAGAAGATTTTAAACTATTGAAGATGGGTGGATGCTTAGAAAGTTTATATGCAAAGATCTCTGCTTCCCCAGTGGATCACATTGATCTTGCCAGAATAGTCCACCAAATAGCTGTTGCAATTACAGTAAGGGTATTAGTAATACTGATATTTTTGTCACTATTTATCATATTCATATCATATTGCTAGTGGTGCATTATTATAACTTCCAAGGACAATGATCCCGTAATAAATAAGGCTTGTGAACAGAAGTAATATGAATACCAAAAAGAAGGCAGGATCTTGCAAAATGTAGGGTCTGGGTTCCATTTTGTTCATTCTTTCAAAATGAAATAAATTTGTAAAAATATTTTCAGACTTTGCTCTATCTCTAGCTCTGATATATCCATTATATTCTTTTTTTTAAAAAAATCAAGATTTGGGAAATGATAATTAAACTAGCTTTAAAAATATCCTTTCTTCTTCATACCTCAAACCAACCACAGAATGCTTATTATTTTTCCTAGCCTCAGGAGTTGACTAAATTCTTCCCATTCCAGCTTCTTCCAAACAAGAGCAGAATTGACCAAAAATGTCCAGAGAGCTGAGAATTTCAAGCTGAGTAGTTGAATAAAGAATTCTTCAAACAGGGTGAGTGAGCTTAAATGTCATTGAAACATATGGTGAAACAGTTTTCATGATGTGCCTGATTCCAAACCCATTAAGGGCAGCCATTCCACTGACTTCATTGGGTTTGAATCAAGCCCTATAAAAGGTACTTAAAAAATGTTTTTAAAATGAATGCCAGCTAGTGGGAGCTTCTTTCCAAATTAATGGACCTGGTTTGTCCAAGAAAGTTAATTTATACTAGATTGGAAGCCCAGTTTCACACCTTTGAGTATTCCTATGAACATGCTCGGTTAGACCTTCAGCTGGCATGTATCAGTATAATTCCATTAATGTCTACATGTCTGTGACAATTTACATCTGGACCTTACTTTTGGAACCCGTGTTCTAAATCTTTGGAGATTTTTCTCATCATGCCTCATTGCATTTTTCTCACTTAGTTTTTCAAATATCAGTAGAAGCAAAACACCACGTCCAGGAAAACAGTCTGAACTGAACTCTTTTCTATATGTGAAGAAAGACAATGGAAATTACTTGAGAGGCACTGCATATGGAAAAAATTTTCAGGAGAAACCTGGATATCAAATTTTCTCCAGTAAAATTCTCCTTCCATGAAAGAGAGTTTGTTAACAACTTTGAGGCAGCTTTGTGTATGATTTGGCAAAAATATCAGCCACTCCCTTCTGATTAGTTTCACCAGGACTTAATTCTGTTCTTAGAATCAGCAAGCAGTGTTTGAACATCATATGACTATCAGATTGTTGCAATGAGAGGTTAAATCCTGAACTAAGAACAACTGCTTGTATCACAGAACACGACTTTGCTTGCTAAAGGAAGGTGGGTTTTAGTTTTTTTAATTTAACAGAGCATTAATCAAAACATTGACATAATATGAAAAAAAATAAACATTCCTTTTCTCTTTTCCAATTTAAAGATATGTCTAGACAAGAAATTAAAGCAGATCATAACTTTTGAAAGCCAGTCCTTAACTTGTTCTAAGATGTGGTCTCATAAATACACATCTGCTTCATTCTTTACAAGTTTGGAAGCAAAGAAATAGTAAAGAAACCATACCGAAAGCCCCTGCTATCTTAGTTATTTGAAGTTCAAGTGTTAAAACTGGCTCAAACGAAAAGCATGTTGCCATTGCCTATTACAGCTTCTCATAAAAAGATAGAAAAGGGATGGAGATGTTATAGTTATGGGATTTGGCACATCTGCTGATGTCACCAGATTGGATGAGGTTTGGCAGAAAACCCTGTGTGTTCAATAAATACCAGATTTAGAGCTAATTCAACAGGAATATGCAAGTCTTAAAAAAACAACATTTTTCAGGTATGCATGATGAATTGCCTTCAGCATTTAAAGTTTAAAATGCCTTTGCTGAAAATTTACTTAGAGATGGGTTCAGAAAACTTGTGACCAAACTGTACAAGCTTGACTATCACTCCATCAAAATGGTGCTTGACTTTTCTTAGAAATGTGTGTAAATATATTTCCTCTCCTACTGGCTACATACTAAGTATGTTAACTAGATGAGTTTCAGTTAATTATTTACAGACCTTTAGTTTTGCATCTGGTGCAAATAGTTTAGCAATTTAATTTACTTGTATTTTAGGCTGCAAAAATTGTGATTATGATGCAGATAAGAGTTGTCTTTAGAGAAATTTGTTTAAGAAACATGAAGAAATTGCAAAGTTGGGATGTACTGGTGTTTCAGTAAATAGGAGATTGTAACTACATTTCTATGAATTATATGCAAGTGAGAAATCACACACAAAAAAATTTTGAATTATAAGCTTACAAAAGTATTTTTTAATACAAAATCCTTCTATTCTAAGCCAACACCATTGCTGGGAGTCAGAGTATGTAGATATCCTCTTTCATTCTGCACAACGACCTCTCTCATTCCTTCAGGGAGCTGTTTACTCCAATACCCAGCCCTCTCTGAAAGGCACCCACTTTCCCCTCTGCAGCTGAAGAAATGCTGTAGGTTAGGCTTACCTAGCATTTGATATCATACAATTCGTCCTTCAGCAGGGAAAATGGGAATTAGTATAGAAACTGTAGGGCACACAAAAACGTTGAGCAAGTGAGATTTGAAAAAGGGGTAATCTGAATGGCTCTGTGGCAGAGTAAAAGGGACCTAAACTACCCTTACCTACATCAGCGTTGGCTGAGAAGACACTTACTCCCATATAAAGTGATGTGATCGCAACAACCCCAATCCAAACAGCCCAGTAAAAAGTTGGCAATGCAGAAGAGATAATGGAACAGTACTGAGTCACAATATTACAGTCAATGTAGAATTTCCTAACAAGCTCCCAAAATGTTGGACATTTTCAGGAGTCTGAGTTAGGATAAGTGGTGTAATGGTATGCTAAAATATTGTGTCTTCTAAATATCTATATCTATATTCTATAGCTAAAATACCGTATCCAGTAAATTTGATTCTGGATTCCTTTCCAAACACAGAAACTTTCATTAGTACTGTTACTGACTGTGTCTGCAAGGATGTGACCTCAGTCTCCTGAGCTCTCTATTGTCAAACAAGGTAAGTTTCTGTAATAGTTAGCCTTTCTTTAATTCCTTTATTTGTAAGGGAATCATGGTATTTCAATTTATTATTCATTTAGTCTTCTAGTAATTGAGTTTCTTTTTTTAACCTTCTCCAAACACTGCATACTGATTCCGACAATACACTTAAATGTGTCCCGGTTTACACATCTGATCAACAGTTCTACTTCAAAGGTACTTCTGCTAAGATCACAAATGACTGCAAGCTCAATCCATATTATTAAATACAGTTTTGAAGTACGACTCTGGCCAGATGCCACTTCTAATTTGCAGGTGCTTCTTTCTTTGGGAAAAAAAAAAGCTTTCCCCCTTTTTACAGTTCATTGTTAGAAATAGTTCTGAGCAGCTAAATGAGGACAGAAAATCACTGAAAACACTGAAAACCTAGGAAAAGGCAGACAAAGATTAGCTCTGGAGTTTTTCTGGAAGCAAATCTGGGAATTTATGAAGGTGTATGAGGCAGAGGCAGGTGAAGAGTTGAAGAAAAAAAATGTTTTTTTCTTGATATGATTTCTGGCACGAATCTTGCACATGAAGAGTACATTTTGGGAGTAGCTGTAGGAATCTGCTCCAGACTACTCGTCTAGTCTTCCAAGGACCTAGACTGCTAGTTCATGAAATTCAATTTTAACACAGGCTAGGTAAATTTTAGGTGTAGATACTCAGCCCAGTGGACCTAATTTTCAACCTGCCAGTTTCTTTATGTACCTGAAATGTTGCACTAACAAACTTATATACTTATAGCCGGCCGTGCAAACAGTGGTATGCACACTCGACCTGCTATTCAACACAACTAGCACACAAGTGGGAGAACTGGCCTTCTAACATCAGTAAGATAATCTACACACACATAATACCACGTGTTTACACAGATGTTAGAATCAGGCAAATCTCTAGCTATTTGTGCATGAAAAAGCAGTTTTGTACACACATACCTTCAAAGGCTAAGACTTGGCTTCAAATATAGTCCTTACTACTTCAGCATTAACATAATTTCACTTACTTACATAAACTTAATTGATGACATAGCCTGCGAATGGAAAGACATAAAACAATTGCAAAATATTTTAAAAGGTCTTGTAATGTATGCTGGCTAGAAAGAGTAACATGCATTTTGTATTACAAAGCAGTCTGCCTTTTTTCATCTCTCCATACACTTTGGGACAAAATAAACTAGCGAGCCCATTATATGTACTTATAAGAGGCCGCTTAAAACAGTGAACAAAAATCGCTCTGAAGCTGAAACAAGTCAAGACACTACTCATCTCTTAGAGATTTTCCTAGTATGGACTCTTTTATGAACATTGGTTACTGTGTATGTTTTCTTAACTCTACTTAGTAACAAGCAATACTGTTTATAATGATATCATTTTTGGTCTACAGATGAACCTTTTTTAAAGGCAATAATGTTTTTCAACACTGTAAACTAGCTCTGAGCAGAAGTTAACTTTCAAAGGGAATTGCAGTTCCAGTCAAAAAGTGGAACTCCCACTCCACTTTACTGTAAATGACAGCCCCACCAAAGCCAAGCTCTACATCTAAATAACCTAGCACTTTTTTAGGAAATAGAACTGAGTGTCTGGAAGGAAACAGAAGCAGATCTTGATATAAATGTCACAATTTTCATTCCTGACTGCTTCAAATGGTTTTCCCTGCAATTATGTTCCCACTAAGCAGGCACTAGGCCATGTGGAGGGTGTGCTCCTCCCAACTTCCATGATCGAAAACTTCTCAGCCAATATTCTGTAAGGCTCTATTCTCCCATTGCATGTTCAACTTCATGTAGCTCCAGTGATTTCAAGGAGACACTCTCCCATGAGGGTGAAAGCAGTCCTACTATAAGCTACCCCCTCACAGGCTTAGGCATCTATTTGGAGAGAAAGATGTGTACATGTGTGCATGTGCATGTGTGTGTGTGTGCTGTGCACATGCATGCAGAGGAAAACAAAAACCAGAGGGATTAGCAAAGAAAAGAGAAGACTGGAGAACTGGCAAGCTGTTTTTGTTGCTTGCTTGGGTATTGTGCAGTTTGTAATTAGTGAGAAGGAAGAAAGTGAGAAACGTAGATGTCAGGATGAGGCAAGTTTGCATGACTGTGCTGATTATAGATAAAAGTCTTTTTAATGAGTACACTTTTATGTTATAGAAGACTTTAATCCCTAGATATAGTCTGGCTAAAAAATGCCACTGGTGTTTTCTGAAAAGCAGATCGGAAAACAAACTTTGAACACAGATGGGCTCTCTGTGTCATTCCACCTTTGGATGGAAATGTGAATTAGATGACGTCTTGAGATCTTGTCCAGTCTTGTATCCCTGCTTAGTCTTTAGCTTCCATGACAGTAAATGAGGTGGTCGCAACATGTTATGCTGTCATAGTCTTCTCCAGAGATGTCAGGATCAGAAGGTGGATTCATGATATCGAGTGTAAGTCCTTTCAGTCAAGAACATTGATTAAATTTCAGTTCAGCTATAGATTTCTAGTGCAATATAAATGAATTAAGCCCTGTTAACTACAAGGATGGAACAGTCCAATGTGGGTCTCTTAGGAGGGTAGAAGGCAAAAAGCAAGATCCTAACAGATCTCCCAGGTAGTTAGATTGTAAAAAAAAAAGGTTCTGTAAGTCTCAATTCCAATTATTAGCAAAGCTGTTCTTCTTGCTGTGCACTGACAGTCACTTCTATAAATGTTGATAGCATAAATTAAAACCTTGCAATAATTGGGTACACAAAGACCCTTCTCTTAGTGAAGAGGATGCACGCCTGATACCAGCTGATTAGAGCTGGAAGAAATATTTTTGCCAAAATACACCCCTTTCAGTGAATCCAAAATGTTTCATGAAGACAGAAAGGGATAGTTGTGTCAGAATTGAAGGGAGAGAGCAAACAAGTCAAGAAGAAACTAAAGCTTAGCAGTGGGTTAGTGGGTGTTACAGTGAGATATACAGTATAAAAATCAAGTTCAGGTTGACTTGGAGTGACCTGGGAGGAATAGGGCCTTTCAGTAATCAAACAGACCAAGGATTTGAACAATCAAGCTGGATACTAACAGTTACAGGTAAAAGCATCAAACACATTCATTGGTTTGGGGATTTTTGGCTTATACTGACATGACATTTAGAACCAATTGAAAGCTGTATGAAATGGAATTCCATATTTGTGATCAGTACCTTGTGTGAAAATTACACTTCCAAGTACAGTAGGAATCCCATTTCTTTCTTAGAGAAGACGAAATTGTCTACCATTAGCAGTTGCCTCCGGTTGCCTTTGTCTGGTCCCATTTGTTGAATTCCCAAAGGTATTTGACTGAATGAGATCAAGAAGAAATTAGGGGGAGACATATTATGTGTCTGAGTAACTTGGCAAAGAGTTTGCAGCTAATTGAGATATTTTGCTGGCTAAGATGTCCTGGCCTCTTGCCCAGTCATCAGACCCCTTGGAATAAGCAGTAAGATCATTAGTTTTCAGGTTTAATACCAACCGATGTTTGACCCCTCTTTTTCTGGGAGTAAAAAGAATTGCCTAGTCCCTGTAGCATGGGAGAGTGACACTTTAATTCTGCTGTTTTGCGTTCCTTGCCTTTTGCCTGGGCCATGCAGGGCTTCTTTTTTTTTTTTTTTTTTCACAGATGACTGACTGACCTGTAAATGGAGATTAAGTAATTTCTTTAACAACTTCAGTGGATTTACTTGCTGCCTCAAAGTAGGTACTGCGGGTGTTAAAGATTTTAAAAAAAGTGAGATCACTACCTTCTTCTTCTTCTCTGGGATGTAGGTATAAGCTGCAGGTATAAAACCCAGCCTAAAAGTCATATTCAAGTGAAGTGCATGAAGCTAAATTCAACCATCTAGGATCATGCTTCATTTGTTTGTTTTTTTCCGTATTTCTGTGCTTTTCAGTATTTGATTCTTTTTCTTTATTATGAAAATAACGATATTGTATGTACAGTTTAGCGACTCTGGTTGCAAAGATATTAGAAAGAATTAAGAAAAATCATTAAGTCTAACAAGGACAAAACTCTGAGCTGATTATTTTTTTCCTTGCACTACTGATTTCATAACCAGGGCTTCTTCTTTAATGACTCTTCCTTCTGACTTAGGAAACCACATTCCTCCATCACAACTAGGTTTGATCAGTGTAAAGAACTACATTTTTAATGTGCTTGTTCTTTTAATATGCCTTGACACACAGAAAAAATATTTTCCCCATTCTGTAGAGAACCCTGTGCAGAGGAATTCAACACACATTCTTTACAGTCTCAAGCAGCAGCATAAAGTAGTCACCTCTCTCTAGCCTGCAGCCAACCTTCGTGCTGTCCCTGTCCCCTGCAGTACCTCAGTGAGTGGAGCCTTCCTGGTTAGCTCAGGTTTTCAAACTTCGGTTGGCTCCATAGTGACTTTCACAACCTCATTTCCTTTGGCCAACAGGAATCAGGCTTTTCTGTCCTCTTCAATGACTCTCAAATGCTTGTTTCTGCAAAACAGGTCAGATTCAACAGGATAGTCTTTAACCTAGTGGCTAGGGTATATTTCTCTGAGATGTATCTGAGCCCTTACAGGTAATGCTGGTGCAGAGCCCTGATCCTTTACCTCAGGGTGAGTGGTCTGTCCATGGGGTTATTACATGGGCAAGGCAGGCAACATCATGATCTCCTTTTGACGTGCACCATGGAAAATGGTGGTAGCAATGACTATCTTGGTGGATGCAGGGAGAGTGGATGTTGTTTATCTTAACTTTAGCAAGGCTTTTGACTCTGCCTTCTGTTACCTCCTCATAGACAAACAGCAATACTGCATAGCAGTCCCCAGTGCACCTTGTTCCAGGAGAGCTCCGTTTTCCCAGTGTGATGCTGCACAACTTCAAAATGAAATACATGTAAAACCTGATAATACATAGGCAAATTAAATGCCTCTTATCTAAGGTCATTTGGCAATGGGTAGGAATAGGAAGACTGCTGTAGTGCTTACCATGCTGGTGGAGCATCGGTGAAGACAGAGCGATGTGTGTGGATGTCGCGGCCCGAAAGGAGTCATTCAGGACGACCTCCCTCCCCTTGGGGCCAAACGACCAAGTTCGTGATGCCCTTGGACTGAATTAAGATGAAACGACACCAGCCAACCAGTTTTAAGATTTATTAACACAAAGATAAGGCATGTGGTCAAATAGGATAATTCAATGGCGAATACTGCAACTAGCTAGACAAAAACAGATCTTACCAACATTCAACAAAAGAGAGGGGGAAAAAGAGAGAGAGAGAGAGAAAGAGAAAGATATCACCACCCGTGGATCCAGCAGCGTCCTGTTGGTCCTCTTCCTTTGGGAGTCTCGGCAGTGGGGGGGCTCCCGTCTGGTGGTAGGTGGGTCCTCTTCACCCTGGGTGTAAGTTTTGGCGGTGCGTGTGCAGTAATTACAACTCGAGTTGGGTCCGACCCTAGGTTAGCTCGGAATGACACGCGTGCAGTGGTTACAGCTCGAGTTGGGTACCTCTGAAGAGGGACCCTGAACAAAGAGATCCCTGGGCAATTATAGCTTTTTCAAATTAAGTTTCCCACCCCCCCACGTGTTAGTTCAGACCAATAGTCATTTTTGAGTCTGGGGTCTCCTGCTCCTTATTGGATCTCATCGTTGTTCCTAGGCAGGCTGTTTCTTTTCTCCCTTATCTTTTCTGTTGCAGTTTCTGCAGACAGGTGTGTCTTCCTTCCTTGGGTCCCACCATCATCTCTCAAGGTCTTGACAAAGAGGTGGTAACTCCAGCAATTAGCACTGTTTCAGCAGTGCACAGGAATGCAAATTGCTGGTAACTCCCTTATCACTCCCGCCTGCACCAGCTCTGGGGCCCTTTCTCACCGAACTAGGGAGCGCGGCCTAAGGCTTCAGCAAATTTAGCCACTCATGCCAAGCAAGTTTTATAGAAGTTGTGCTAAAAACGGATCCCAAAGTCTCTGCCCGACTGTGGTCTCGTTCAGTGCAGGCTCAGTGTGTCCCGGGTGGTCGCAGGGAGACAATCTCGGGGGTCGCAGCAGCCCAGTCCTGTTCCCGCCAGGGACAGATGGCTTGTTTGGGGTTATGGCCTGCCTGCACCCCATGCACCAAGAAATGTTTAAGGCAAAAAATTCATTCATCTGTCCGCCACAGTGGACAAGTAAAGAGGTATCAGCCTGTGCTGAGGAGTGGAGAAGGTGTAACTTTAGCACAAAGAAGAACCTTAGGCACTGTGGAGTCTTACTTGAAAACTTGAGGGGTTTGCTCTAGAACAACCACTTGAAAGCACTCACCTGAAAAGCGAAAGGAACATCTGTTTTGCCTATGTCACACAGGGATTGAGCCAGCGTCTGTCTCCTTGATAGTTAAAGCAAAGTCATAAACACTTGGTTATACTATAGTGTAACTTTTTTACTCCCTTCTGATGGAGCTGTTTCACTGTATAAAAATTAACTGGACCAGAAGACTGGTTCCAAAACCAAACTCACCCGAGCATAGAGTAGGAAGATATAAGGACAGACACATCACATTAGACCAGGTATATAAATCTAGTGATGAGTGTCCCAAAAACTAACAAACTTTAGTCCTGATTAACTGGCATTAAAGGAGAGCTTTCCTGTGCCAGTTGCCTTCTCACTTCAGAGTGAGAAATGAGAACAATCTTGATGAAACCCTGAAATTATACTCTTTTCTAAACACTGTGGCACAGGCATTAAAAAATATTGTGTGCTTTCTTTTGTGAATGTTATTCAGTAAAGGTAACTAGTTTCACACAGCTTTTAACTAGTTAGCAAGGAGTATGTACCTTCAGGTGCAAGCTCTCTGGGATGGGATAGGTCTGTACTGCTCTCTAAATGCCAAGGCTTAACTATAAGGATTGCCTGAACAATAAAATTACTGTTCTAATGACGAGGATATAAAACCTGTATGGGACTTCATCAGCTCCAGCACCTTCCACAACAAGAAACTGACATCTGCAAAAGGGATTTTCTAACCCTGAGGTGTTACTGGTTGCAAAAAAAGCACCAGGAAAAGGCTACATTAAAAGATCATGCTGATTAGTATGCTAAGGTTTTGGTTAAAAATATGTCCTACTATCAAATGTGCTCTGCATTATTTAAACTATTTGTTTACATTTTGTGTCTGTCTCAGCCTGGACAGTTTGCTCCCATTTCTAGTGTTGATTTTTCACTTCCTGCTTCTCACCAGGACTCAACATTGTTATCTTTGGTTTCTCTGCTCTGCGTGAGATGTTTAAACAGAAAGCCACAATATTTTTGTTGAAACTTTTTATAAAACCAGTAATGAAACGTCTTCTGCCCTAAGCGGTTTTTTGAGCCACTGTGCTACAACATTTCCAGGTAAAACCCTAAGATGGCACCAATCTTTGAAACTGTATTTATAGAATCACTCTATAATTTACTCTGTGGGGATGACTGTAAAGGGTACTGAACATTATCAACTGCAGTTTTGGCCTTAAGTAATTCAGCCATAATTTCCAGCACTGCTAAAAGTCACTCCTGCTTCTGCATTAAAGTAATGGTATAACTGTAATAGCTAAAGCTTATATTCACTTCCAAATCACAAAGAAGTCATAAAAACAACTATTTCATATTGTCATACTAAGAAGCAGTTTTACTGTATTTCAAAACAATTCCTTCTATTCAGCTTTCATCCACATAGAGCAGTAAGCACAAAGTGAAGGACTGAGAGTGGAGTATAACTCATCCATTCTGCATTACTTACCTGTATATTGTTTGCTCCAATGGGAGAAATATGTTTTTGCATCACTGAGTTGTCAGGGTCAATTGAGGAAAGAAGCCCCCTTCCCACACAGAATAACCCAGATATCTGTCGTCCAGTCAGAGAACAAACCATTCAGCCGTTGAACTGTCTGATCTGATTTTAAGGATTAGTAAGAAAATGTTCCATACTGTTCCAACTTCATGTTCCTGTGAGTTGTAAGAGGAATAGATACACTCGTGGTAATTAAAATATTTCCATTGATGGCATCAGACTTGTATTCCAGTGATATCTTAGCTATTTCAACTTCAAAATCTGTGTTTACACTGAACTTTATTCATGCTCGGTCTAACAAATCAGACAAGCATTACTGTGCAGGATACAAAATTTTGTCTGATCTTTTATAATGTACTTGGAGGAAATGCCCCTTTAACAAACAATAAGGGAAAGATGTTTGATTGACTAAGAAACAATAGGATGACTGTGGGAAATAATCAGGAAAGTTCTATCGTAGTTGTGCAAGAGGTTATAACATGAATATGAGGAAGAGAATTAATTGGGAGTTTTAACCTGCTATGCTTTTCTTCTGAAAGAAGGACGCTCCCAAAGGAGCAAAGATCTGTTTACATCAGTGACATTAGTTTTGTTAGAGGGGTTTAATTGACTTAATTGGCTAAGCCTCTCTAGCCTCTAGAGCTCTAGTTATTGCTTCATATAAATGCAGTCAGAGTTTGATAGCAGCATCTTCTTGTCCATTTTTTCACTCTTTATTGCAAATACCCTCTACCACAAAGCAATCTGTTCATCCTCAGGTGCCAAAATGAAAAATGAATTTGGGAAACTGGCTGGTATGAATGAACATGAAAGAGTTGTAAGGTCAATTTTATTAGGAAGGACTTTCAAAAATATATAGTCCCTTTTTTTAGACATTTGTCAATAAAAAATGAACTGAACAAATGACTAAATAATGCTGTAACTCAATATTGTGTCATATTACCTTATTTCTGAGGCTTTTACAACCTTCAGGAAAAATAAAAGTTATGTTGATCTGTATCACTAACTTTGTAAATGTGTATTAACTTAGCGTCATCTTAAAAGGGCATCATGAATGTAAACATCATATTAATGGCTGGAGATGTTTTGCCTATTAGCTGACTTATCTTTGCCTTCTAATGGCACATGGAATAAACTGTGACTGAAGGAATCTGTAAAAAAAGAATATTTTCTGATTTGTTTTATTTGTGTGTTATACTCTATTCTGTTTTGGATTAATTGAAATATCGTTTAAGCCTAAAATAATATTTTAAGCTTTCCATTTTTCAAAAATGCAAAAAAGTAAAATTCCCCTTAATTGTTGTTTTTCTTGCAAATTAAATAATACCTAGCAATTAAAAATTTAGATTAAAATTTAATCTTGCAAATTAAACATTTTATTTTGTAGTGTTATTTTCTTTGTGCTTTTTAAAAACTGAGTGTTCCATTTCACAGTGATCGTTCAAGTGATTTAATTTCTGGAAGAATTCCATAATAAAAAATGCCAGGGAACTCAAGGAGCTCATATTATTCATCTGATCAAAATAATTTTTAGCAATATTTCTGAGTATAATATGGGATGAAATTTATGTTTTGGTAGAAATACATTTCCAATAACATTTTCTGACCTATAAAAATGGGAACATTTGAAAAAGCATTTCAGCTGTGACACTTTTTATTGATATTTAAAATGAAATATTATGAATTTTAGGAGAACAAAAGGTTCTTAAAATGTTGACATTTTTTCATTTTGGTTGAATCTGATATAAAGCATGAGATTCAAAGACCTTTATAATTCAGTGTGTGGAAATTCTGTTTTTCTGAAAGCAACTAATGCAATATCCTACCACTGATCTTTTTTATGATATGATGTATGATTAGATATGAGCTAACTTTCAATCTGAAGCTAAATTTTAAATCCTCCTGATCTTTGTGATATTCTGGTCCAGAGTTATGTTTTAGTCTGCTTGGGAGGATTTGTAAAGACCCCGTCTTTTGAGACGGATCCAGAGGTCACCGATGCTGATGCAAAGGCTCTCACGGATTTCCAACCAAGAGAAACACCAGCCTGGTGAAACTACTCTATCTAGCTGTTTTGTCATTCTGACAGATTAGAAAAGCTGAACTAGTTCACTAGCTCACTAGGCTGAAGTGAATTTCATTGATCTATATGTACTTTCGGAGAGTTTATATGCTTCGGAGAGTTTTATCATTTTATATTTATAAAATGACAATCAATTTTATCCATGTGGACCAGTGAGCAAAAGTTTGTCATAGCAGAGAATATGCTTTAAACATTTGGCTTTTTGTAATACTATAGCACAGTTGTCCCTCTGCATAGCAGTGGTAAAAATATTAGGCATTAAATTCAGCTCTAGATATGTATTTGTATGTATTACTTAGCTTGTAGTTTTAGTCATTATGATACCAAAATGTTATTACACATCCTGGATCTCTGTGCTGAGTCCTGAATCAGGACAGAGGCAGTGAAAGCTTAAAAGCTTGGTTTCCCACGCTCCGCATAAGCTATTGTTATAAACACAATTAGTTGGCAAGCCTAATATCTGGAATAAAATAAGTTGGATTCTTTGAACACCTGCAGAGTTATGAGGAGAAGGGAGATGTGTAGATTTTTTTTTGTTTTTTTTTTTTTGAAAAAGCCCTGTGGAGTCCTTCTAGTGCATTGATTCATTCAAATTGTCACCAGACCCGGAGATGAGTTGCCTTTCTGCAGTGCATCTATTGCATTTTAGTGTTCCTCAAACAGAAAGAAAAGATTGTTCAATTCACATTTCAAAAAGATTATTTGTTTAGATACCTAGCAGGCAAGAATAGATGATTAATGCTATTGAATATAATGTACCATGTTATGAGATATAGTTGAGGTAGCTTAGGGCTTACTCACAACCTCTTCCAGCTCACTGCTGGCAGATGAGAATGTCGGTTCATTTATTCAAGCAATAATGTTTTATACTATCTTATCACATTCCCATTAGTCTCTTCCAACCCTGTATTGCATGGCACCCGTTATTCCATGCACGGTTTCAAGTGATGCATGCTGCAATTATGTAATATTGTATCATTACTTATCACATGGGGCACAAACAAACAGCAAAATCTTTCACTGAGAAGGTGATTAGTGAGTAAGGCCAGCTAAGCACTTTCCACCATGGTTTGCAGGTCTGATAAGAACACCACACTACAGCTATTTAGGCTACTTGGCTGTGCACGAGGCAATTGCTGCAAGCAAGGAACTATGATTTTGCATGAAAAGGCTTCTTGTGTTATCAGAGATAGCTATGTTGTATAATTAATAAGCTAAGCTTATGAAATACATTAGTTAATAGCGAAAAGGTCTTTCTCTCCTAATGGAGAAATCTATAGAGTATAGTGAAGGGACACATTCAACACGGTGTCTGCTGATCCACAGCAGAGCTCTTCTGCTACATATAAAGACACCATCTGCTTTAGAGTGTGGGGACCATGTGTAGCTCACTAAGATAGAAACTTCTGACTAAAATGTTCAAAGCTGTATTTAGCCACACAACTCCCCATTAATGTTAATCGGAAGTGTATGGTTTTCATACATACATCCCTTTGAAAATTATATCCCTTGAAGTACTTTGAAACAATATATTCCCACAAGTGTTGACTCAGAAACCAGTAATTCTGCAGGAATATTGCAGTAGCTGTAATTCTGAATCGCTGCAAATTAAAAATGTGGAATTTTCCCCCCAGATGCATGGGGTGCATAGTTCAGACAAGAGCAGTGCTCTTCCATTATATAAGTAATGCTAATAGGATCTATATTTTTTAACAACTATTTAAGAGCCAATTTTTCACAGTGTTTTTGCCTAAGTTAATCAAACAAGCCATATTACTAGAATAGGAATGAATTCTGTGAAAAGTATTTTCATTTCTTAGAATTAGTAAGACATTCTGCTTGGATGTAACTGGACGGGTTTTGTTTTCTGCACATGGTGGTAGAAGTGCTCCTTTATTTTGATGTTTACAAGGTGCGAACATGTTCATATACATGTGTTCTAGAAAAGATGTGTCTGTTGTGCTATCTTGAAATTTCTTTGAGTTCTTTCTCCTCTAAAATATAAAAAAAACAATGTAGTGAGTGCACAGGAACAATACTTCATGTTTTGGGGGAATAATTCACACTAACTGTGACTGTGGAATGGTTGAAAAATTAAATTTCAAGCTTCATATAATAACTAGGACTGACTGGAATGGATTTGCTTGGAGACCAAAAGGGACTGTAGCTGACTTATTGCATGTCTTGATGCAAAGCACGTTCCTGCTCATCAGGAGAGTAGCCCTGCAACTTTGCAGTCTCTCTTGAGTTTGTATCCAGTCTAGTTCACTCAGTACAAAACTGATGCTCCTTTCCTTCTAAGAAATTACAACACGAGCTGAGCTGCTTATCAGAGATTTTGCTGGCCTCTGCCCAGAGGTGAATGTCACTTGGAGGAAGCTACCCTTACAAATTGAATTTGAGATGAATAAATTAGAAACAGGAAGAAAAAGGGTAATTCCTCATTCATGTTAATTGCTTCAACTAATTTCTCCAACTCAGCATAAAATATTACCTAAGGCCAAAAATAACATCTGCAGCCTACCCCTTCTTCACTGCCATGTTCCTAGTGCACCTTGCACCTGCTTAGCTTAAATGAAATAAAATATTATGTTCTCTGGGAAAACATTAGAGTTATAAATAAAACTATTTTATTCAAAAATATCACAAAATTTTTGCTGTTTTGTCTTGGGGTTTTTCTCCTCTCCTCCCCCCCCCCCCCCCCTTTTTTCTCCCCTTTGGATAGGCAGGCATGAAAACAAGATATGAAAGTTAAGAGCATTGAATTTCCAGTTTCATCTCAAAACTTTTTAGATTAATTCTGCACTTTTCTATATCATTCTTACTACAAGCTATTTCAACAAGAGTTACCAATCTTCTGTAAATGCTCTAACAAGGTCCTCTCAAATTTGTAGGTAGATTTTAGTATGATGGTAGCTAGCAGAAGAGTTTTCTTTCTGGTGTGAGAGGGCAATATGAAAAGCACTTGCCTATGACAGGAATCTTCATCATGCATCATGATCATCTGCATGATGATAAAACATTTGCGGTTCTTCTATTAAAATATCACTTCTCTGACCAAATGCAATGAAACAGCTCTGCTTTCTTTCTTCCAAACATACAAGTGGCATGAGCACATCTGTTTTGCCTGATCACTGATGGCTCATCAAAAAAAAAAAAAAAAAAAGTGCATGAGAGAAATATGAAGAGAAATATTTCATCTAAAGAGAAATGGCTCACTTGACCTTGCCCCTTGCAACTTTGCTTAGAATTTTCCTCCATTTCTAATTTTAACAAGATAGAAAAAAAACCACCATCTAGCTCCAGCCCAAACAACAGGGAAAATCAGAGAGAATGATATCAAAAACCAGTGTCCTATCTAGTGGGAAGTGTTTGCATCAGTATATATAACAATATAGAGGCTATAGAGTAGTTTAAAAGATGGTGAGAAAGCTAGCACTTCCTTGGGGTCATTTTATGGCCTCTGAGGTGGGGTTAGCAATGCAATGATGGAAAGCAGAGAGGATCAATCCATGACAGTGGTTCTGTTGCACACTTCAGAGTTTGCTGCTACCGGACACATGGCAGTGAACCAGTTTGCAAACTGGCTGGTTGTGACAGAAGTCAATGTGGTGCAATGCAAGATGCTGAAGATATAAACAACAGGAATGTAACTGCAAGGTGGATGCCAAGAAAGCATTTATCCTGCTATGCTATTATCGCTATTGTTTGGTACATTTTCACTTGAACTTTCTTCAAAGCCTAGTAAAAATTGCAGCTGGAAAAGAAGGCTATATCTGTATTCATGTGCATTCCTCTAATGGGAAATTGTCTGGCCTGTCTTCTGCATAAAATATTGATATCACATATTTTCTCTGGATTACAAAGGTAGCTGATCTGCAGCACTAAGTTTCTATTTTGTCCAGAAGCAAGGAAAGTATATAGCACAGGCTGAATGTGTAGAAACATAACACCACTTCAAAGAAATCGTTCCAAAAGAAGAGAACTTCCCTGGCTTCTGCCTTGCATAATTTCAAGTGGATACTATGGGCAAGACCACGGTCAGGTTTTACAAATGGAGGAGATATAATTTCTTTCTGCTTTCTTTTACAAGAGATTGCATTGAGTTTTAGAAGTCTTCCCTAGTAGAAGCCAAACTCTTACCATTTTCATCACTGTTGCTCTGTTGGCTTCAATGGAATTATTCTGGGTGTACAAATAAGTAAGTGAGATCAGATCAGATCCATTAATTATCCTTTGAGCTATTGTTGCTTCAAAATAATATGCCCTTGGGGAATAAACCCAAGACAAAATATTAATCTGAATGTGAGACTCCCCTTCCTCCAAAGCTTGCACTCAGAAGAGGAATAAAGGAGTGGGGGATAAGGAGTGAAGTGGCTTTTAATATATTAGAGCTAGAGATGTGTTTTTTGCAGCTGAAGAAATGACAAAGGAATTCTAGGAGCTCAAATAAGTAAGCACGAACAGCTTTGAGGAAGCTCTACTTAATTCTCCTATGCTTCACTTTCCGATCAACACGATTTCAAATACATATATATGCATATATATATAGAGAGAAACAGAGTCAAGCATCCAGTTGTTGCAGTAACAGAAGAAAATAAAAATGTATTTAATAAATTCAGGATGGATATTTACAAACTAAATGGAAAATGTAAACTTCAGTTACCAGTTTCCATTATCACCTGAAATTGCAGATTGTTCAGATTTTAGATTGTCTGATTTCTTTATTGTGAACAGATCAGTAGGGCAAGTATAGGAAAAAATCTACAGAAATTTTCAATTTTTCATCAAAAGAGTAAAACCTTGTTTTGGAAATCTAATAGAGATTGAATTTTAAGAGGATGAAGCAATAAGAGTCCACAAAATTGAAATGGAGTACTGTAGAAATCATTCTGAAAACATACAGAGTTTAAATAATGATCTATAGCTACTGGTTTTCATTAGCCTTTTATAGGACTTTTCCATAATGGCAATCACACTCTGAGACGGAATTCATTTATTGTACAACATGATGGATAATCTGCATTATCTCTTGGCACTATCGGATTGTCAAGACATAGTGACTGACTCAGATCTCCTTTTTCTTTGTGTGTAGCAACAAGAGAGAGGAAAGAAAGAAAACAATGTGTTTTCGTGTTGCCTTCCATAGCCAACATTGCTGACTCATTTGCAAATAATACCTCATCACATCCTGAGCTACAGTTAGCTCAGCGCTAACCCTCCAGCCAGCTTTAACAACTCAGTAGTGGAGAGGACTGACAAGTCAAAATAACGTAACAGTCAACCAACCAGATAAAAGATTAATGCAAACAACAAAGGGGCAAGCATCTAAAAGTAATGCTGGAATGATCAGAGAAACTGTAGCTTCCATAAAGCTACCAATTTTTATTCAACTTGAATGAATCAGTTTGTTAATCCAGAATGGATTCTATCTACTATATTCTTAGCAGCTACAGCTAACTGGTATGCTGTGGTTACATGAGAAAAATAATTTGGATGAATCACAGTTGAACTGACCTGGCTGAGAGTAACAGCTTCCACTAGATCTGGTGGGACTTTGGTAACCCCACGGGAGTGAGCAACACTGTGCTTGGGCTTCAGCTCCTCGCTCAGTTGGTGGCAATGGGGAAAGGGGACAGTGAGACCAGTGTCTGACATGACAGACACCAACTAAAGTTTGTTAATGTTAATTAGGGTTCTTCCACTGATTTCATTCAGCTTTGGACTTAGTCACCAACTTAACATGTAATTTAGGAGAACCTAGTCTTACAGACAGACCTCAGTGGATAAAACTGATTCTTGTAGTAATCAATGATCTAGTAATAGTCTTTCCTACCTCTAAGAAATAGAAATAATTGTATTTCCAGCTAATCATTATGATGAGATTAATGATGAGAGGCAGCATTTCAACATAGAAGAATAAATTTTTTGTTTTTGTTTTTTCTTTTTCACTTTACAAATTATAAGCTAGATAACTACAATTTGAAAACTATAAACTGAGCTAAAGAAAGTCTATTTGAATTCAGAATAAAAGCAAAACATCAGAAAGTTTCACTAACTTGAGATATTCTCTATTGCAAAGTAAAGTTTTATTATGATAAAGTTTTTGGAGTAATTAGCAATGCAGCAAATGATTAAAGTCTGTCTATGGGGCCATGTCCTGTTTTCATAAACACTAGTATTAAAGTAACGGGGGATTATATTTATGATACACCAGTATGGCTTCTGGGTTCAGATGCTGAGAAATAAATGTAAGATTCTTATGACCCAGTCCACACAATGGTCCTATCTATACCAGTAAATTAAAAAATGCTAGGGCACTGAACTGGAACCTGGAAGTCAAGTATCTACAGCATTAAGCTGTTGAATGGTCCCTGACTTAGTTTTTCCCTGGACCAGCTAGCATTGTCCCTTCAAATTCCCGGAGAAGGTTTGGAAGCTAAGTCATACATGTTAATTTGCAATGAATTCTCATCCCACATGTTCCTTTGTGTGGCAGGAAAGGGGATATGAAGCACACCACAATGCATGGTCTTACTGGACAAGCAATTGAAAGATGAGTTTGAAGAATGTCAGAAGTACCAGTGTTTCTGCAAGATGGACAATGTCTTTGGCTTCAGCCAGCAAGAAAAAACTATACTTAATAATCATGTCTTCTTTATCTTAATTTTTTTTGGTCTGCTATGAATTAGGAATATCTGATAGTAAATATTAAAGTTTTAAAACATGGGCCTATCTTAGGTACATAAAACCTAGAAAACTAACCAGTCTGTCTTTAATGTAATTTAGTCATTATCCAGGTTCCCTATACCATAACAATAATATTTTTATAGCATTCTTGAGGGATATAATGCTGACATGACTTATGAGTCTGACAGATGGTTTTCTAGAATAAAGTGGGTCTAATTCAGCCTAGATCTGTTACCCTCTTTTGTATCTGACTGTGGGAAGCATTTGTCACTAATCCAACCCTTGTGTAGAGCAAAGTGGAGGACCAGAGAGGCCCAGAGGTAGCAGTTCATCAGCAGTGCCCAGAAAAGACTCTAGGGCTATATTTCTACTAGTGACTAAAACAATCTAGGGATCCTTCTCCGGCACTGAAGCCAGTTGGCATGACTCCTATAATGTCTACTCATACCCTCCAAAACAGCCACATTCACAGTGTCTATTGGGAATGGTCACTGGACAGTGCTAAACCTTTAATTGTGCCCAGGCATTGCTTGGGAGAGCACTAGCTGGCCAACATGTGCCATGCTGGCAACAGCAATCTGTTGACTGTGGGGCAGTGATCAGATCCATGCCTTAGAGTGGTCCTGTTTACTAGCAGAGGCAGAGCCAGCAGCAGAGCCAGCTGTCTGGCTTCCTGCAAGAACACATATATAAATACTAAAGAGATCTAAGTACTAGAGAGTGCTTAACTATGTTTTTACTGAGGACTAAATATGTAATTTCAGGTAGGCCAGCATATTTAGGAATGTTAAAATGCCTGACTTCAGAAAAAAAAGAAGTTAGAAAATCCTTATCTTTACTGATATCCTAATTTTTCACAAGTATTTTGATTTTCCAAAGAGCTATAAATGCATCTAACAATTGGAACCCATGTTGTTAAGATAGGGAACTATGGAGCAGCTGGCATTTCATAAACTAATGTGAAGGTCAGGGAGGATGTTACTTGCATCTAGACTGTCTATGGTTTCTCTGCTAAAAAATATGAACTGAAATGTATCATCTTCAATGGATAATACTGTAAAAATGTCTTTGGAATTATTGCTGCCTTGCTTTCATTTCCATTGACCTAAACCTGATGTTTTCAAATAGCTTTTTGAATGTTACAAACAGCACATGCATTTTATGCTACATAGAGTTGGAAGACACCTAGTTTTACTGCTTAAAGTGCTTCTTCCTGAAGCAGAAAAGAACATTTAAAAGCTTGCACTTATGTGTACAGAACAAATTATATACCCAGGTAATGTGAACTTTGGAAGCACCATGTGCATGTGTGTTTGGGACATTCAGAGTGTTTCTAAAACTGGTTTACTTTGAACTGCTTATTCATTTTTCATCATTGTTAACAGGAAATATGTGCTTAACTCCCCCTTAGTACATACTGCACTAAACAATCATCTCCAAACCCTTCAGAGATGATAAACTGTATTTTAACATTGCATGAACAATTTAATCTTCTCTTTTAAGAAGAAGCACGTGCTCATTGCTTGTAGAAAAAGAAGAGTAAGAGGGAAATTAATCCCAAAGAACATATTTATATATAACCCTTGCAGTAAGAATCCTTGAAATTTTGACCATTAAATGCGGGTTATTGCTGGAAAACTGAAATGACAAGCAAGGTTCTCTGGCAAAGGATCTGAAGTGGGAAGAAGAAAGCTGAGGGCTTTACAGTCAATACACCGTCAGCCTTTTTTTCTGTACCACATTGTCCACTGAAGGAGGCCATTGGTTTCACTTTGATTAAAAACAGATGCTTAAGGCAGATGTTTGGAGTTCAAAAGACTACAGCACACACGTATGAAATGCTTCCCTTTGAGGCACTCAGGGCTATGAAAACAGGTACAGAGTGTCTTCAGGTTCAAATTTCAGATATTCTAGTAGTGACAAAAGGAAAAAAGAGCAGTCACCTAATACAAAACTTCCCTGTAGTTAGAAGCTGTTTTCTGGGTTTTGAGACTGTCTGTACAGCACAGGTTATATTTATGCTCTGTGCTGTGACTGTTCAGAAAAAGATTCTGCTCTGTGTTATTACTTACGTAATCCTGTTTTCCCTATAGTTTTACAGTGTGTTTAGAAGGAGGGAGCATGTGCAGAATGAAAGTCTGCCAGCTGACATGAAGGTCAAAAGAGCTAAGTGCTCTAATCTGAGGACATTTGTCCTAGCAGCATATTTGATATTTAATGATAAGGTCTGATTTTTTAAGTAACCATTTGTGTATACATAAAAAAGGCCACTATTTTCTCCAGGGGTGTATAAAAGAAATAAGTTGTTAAAAGAATAACCAGGGGAACATCAGTGAGAGAACACAGACTACACTGATAAAAAAGTAGCAAGAGGATCTTCTCAAGGCTTTGAGACCACCTGGCAGAGTCTGGCCACTTTTATGCTATTAAACTCTGTAAGACCTCAAAACCAGGATGGACATACACAAACTGCCCCTTGGGAATAGTTCTTGGCCCATTCTAACTTCCAAACATTCTCTGGTAAGGTTTGCCTTGATCAAATGAACTACAGAAAAGCTGTATGCACAGGCATCAGCATCTTCAAAGACAGCATCTTTTATCAGGCCTAGTTTAAAAAATCCCCAATTTTTAGAATTGTCATAGCTCAGAACTTGTGGTTTTTAAAAGTAAATGACAGTTGCATGCCTGGATAGATTCCCTACTGGATGAGCACTATGTTTGCTATAAACATGAACATTTGAAATGCTCCAAAGTCTTTGTAAGCAAACTTGTCTGGCATTATATCCTTGACACTGCGTGTGTTTTCCATTTGCAAGTAAATTGCTGAGTGTCCCACAGGGGTTATGAGGGATTCAGAGTACCAAATATTTCTTTTTCTACATGATTCTACCTCATTTTAGGACAAACAATTGTATAATGTGAGTGATTTTAGTTGTTTCTATAAATATAATTATTTTGTACTTTATAAAACCTTTTATCCTTTTGGGGAACAGTGTAATCTGTTATGCATTATATTAAAAACACATGAAGAGGGTCATCAGTGGACAAGCTGAACCATAGTGCTTTTTTGCTATGCAGCATAGTTTAGATGGAAGGAAGAGGAGGAAACATGAAGAGAAGGGGAAAGGACCCAGACGGCTGCTTATTCTCAGTATTTATCCAATTACACTGCAGAAGCTCAGAATCTTACTTCTGGGTGCTTAGCGCTGTACTGGATTGGACAGTCTGGATTAATTTTAGAAGGAATTCCTGATACTTTAACTTCACAGATTCTCACTTGCTGTGAATCTGTAGACCATTATGGAGATCCTTTACAATTCAGACCTGCATTACTGATGAGTAATTTAGAGAAAAAGTACAGAAAGTGTATCAAGGACTACAATGTGACGACCACCATCAGCAGGGGCAACGGGAAAGACAAGATGCCTCTGAATGAGACCCGGAAGGTGCACCAAAAAGGTAGAGAGAAAACCAGGAGAGAACAGAAACCCAGAAGTCAGTGGATGACAGGACTTCAGGTACGTCAGAGATGAGAAGAAAATCAAAGAGGTGAATGGGATACCGGCCCTGAAAACCAGAATGGAAGGTGGTTCCTAGAATGTTTTGAAGTAACTACTCACCTATACATAAAAAGCCTACTATTTATACAGGAGTGAGATGTCTCAGGAGACTGTTCAGAATGAAAGATGAGTTGGCCAAGTCTAGGTGGGAATACAGAAAAATACACCTGCATCCAAGGTGCAAAGAGAATATTTGATACTGGAAAAGAAAGTGAAAAGGCTTATATGGAATGGGTTGAGAATTTCACAGGGGAGCTGTATAACGGAATAAGAAAGTGATACAAATACTTAATAAGAAGTAATTTAGGAAGTCATACTGGCAAAATTCTCACCATCCCGTTTCTGTCCTGTTCCATGATCATGTTTATTATTTAAAATTGATACTTCAACAAAGATCAGTAACCCATAAAGGCATTCCCAAAACACAAAAGTTGCCGGAGTAGCTAATCTGCTGTGCTCTTCAACTAGTTCTTCTATTTTTGCATTTGAATTACTGAATTTGAGACAGATGCTAGACCTTCAAAGTCTCACAAAAATGATCTGTGTGGGTAGTGGGCAAAAACCAACACGTACAAAAATTAGTGGGCAAAAACCAACACGTACAAAAATTTGTGGGCAAAGGACTTGAACTAGTTTCTCCCTCTAGCTCTTTGAGTTTATTATAACCAATTTAATCCTAAAATGAAATTAGTCAGACATGCAATGTATGTATATTCGAAGGCTGATTACAGTGGTATGTTGATAAAACATTCAACCCAAACCAGTAAGCCTAGTACCACAGCAAGTATCTGGCTCAGAGGTGTGTGATACCTGAGAATCTGACTGGGATTCAGCTCAGATAAAACAAGGGAAGGAAGACAAGATGGAAAAAATGATGGTGGAGATGGGAGAAGTAGCATTAACCCCTTCTGCTTGAAGAGGCAAACCCATTCATATTTCATATCATTCATGACTTGGAGGGAACCCCAGGTGCTGTCAGATGACAACTCACACCAGCAACACAACCAGGTTTTATTAATGCTATTGACCAACAAGACAACCTCTCATTTTTAGGAACAGAAGTTGCCACTGTTCTTTGAAACCTTATCACCTTGAGATTAGATTATTGCAACATATTTGTTATAAGGTTACTCTGAAACTATCTTAAGTTGGTAGTTGTGCAGAAAGTAAGAACTTGCTTATAGTGATAGCGTCTTGCTAGCAGATGTGTTGCAAACGGTATCTGTATAGATTTACAGCAGAGTGCCATGCTTTTGTGATTTTCTGCAAAAGACCTTTGTTAGATATCACACTTAAAAGTAATTTACATAATGCTAATTGAGAATGATAAGGATACATGAATACAATTTAAATGAGATAGTTTGCCAGTAGCTGTTCCATGAAAGCAAATTTTCTTCAACTGTTTTACCCACGAAAATCCAGTAGAGTAGTTTTTAATTTAAAAAATGGAAACAGCATAGGGATGAGGAACCCACAGATTTAAAAAAATGTAAGCAAGCAAGGAAGAAGGCCAAATGTTTACAGAAGCGAGGAATTTCTTTTCAAAGACATTATATGTGGAGCTCAGAGTGAATGTATAATTCATATCAAAAAAGATTTTAAAAGAACAAGAAAAAAAGAAAGAACTGGTTAAACAACAGAGAAAAGGAGGCTATAAAAAAGTTATTATTCAAAAAATTATACTTGCATTAAAAAGCTATAAACTTTGACAAATTAAATACAAAGCAATAATAATACAGGCCAAAACAGACTTTTAGGGTCAACTTACTTGTTAGAGGCATAAAATTATTAAATAGGATCACAAACAAAACAGAAATTAGCAGCCTTCCAGAATCTGTAAGGTCAAGATACAAAAGGTTAACTCAGAAAAGGTAAGACTGTAAGAGCAGAGCATCAGTGCTGACTATGCATGAGCAAGGCGGAGCTCCCATCCTGCAATCTTTGTGGGAGGTGAGTCAGAGGAGTCATCTCTAGCAGCATCAGCAGCAGAAGGACCTTAAGATGATGTTCATAAAATGAAGAGTGAAATCAGCAGGCCAAGGTAACATTCATCCAAGAGCTTTAAAGGAACTGAAATATGACATTGTCAAGCTATTAACTGTGCTATATAGCCAATCACTTAAGTTGCCCTCTGTACAGAATGGAAAATAGTTTATTTTTAAACAAGGACTCATGCGTATTATAGCCCAGTAACTCTAAGGGCTTTGCTTGGAAAATTTGCAAAGCCTGTCATAAAGGCAGACATAGTAGGCATGTGGCTAATTTAACATAACAGGAAAGAATCAACATGCTACTTGTAAGGGAAGGCATGCTTCAAAAAGTGGTTGTGTTGTCTGAGGAGGCAAATAAGCATATTCATCAGATCTGGTTAATACAGTTGACTTGGGTTTCCAGAAGGCTCTCAGAAGATTGCTCATCAAAGACAATTAGAGAAACTGAGCTATCACAGGTTAAGAAAAAGTTTTTCTTATGAATTTAAGATATAAGCAGAGATAAGATGACATTCAAAAGACAGGAAGCAAAGAATAGGGAGTAAGCAGACAGTTTTCACAGTTGAAAGAGGAAAATCTTCCTACTAGAGAGGCAGATAAAAGTAAACAAATGTAGACAATGTGCATCCTGTACTATATGTGCACTGTTATGGGTTCTAAATTAGTTATTATTACTCCAAAAAATGAACCTGGGGTCAATTTTTACCATGATTAACTAATTCTCCGGAAAAAAAAATCATTCAGTGCCTAGTTGGAACTAAATGACAAATGGAACATTAGAAATTATTAGGATGAGATAAGTAAAAAAACAGAAAGCAACAAAATGGTTTGGCATAAATCTGGTGTGTCCACTTAGTGAGTAAAGTGAGTGGACATGAAGTCCCTGCGTCCTTGTTCTAGAATCTGTGGTAGGAAAGATACAAGGAAGAGCAACAGCAATGACAATGGTGGAGCGACAGCAATAACAATGTTGAAGAAAGGCTTTCGTAGAAGTAGGCTAAGTAAACTAGTATTCTCCGGTCTGGTAAAAACAGGGTAGGGATTAGAAAGCTGTGTTGAAATTCTGAGTTGCATAGAGAAGGTGAGTAGGAAATCATTATTCATAGCTTCTCATAGTAGAAGAACTAAGAGGGATCAAAATGAAAACAAGTAGTTTTTTAAGCAGTCCATAAATACAAGATGCTCTGGATGCCAAAAGTATACATAAATTCAAAAAGTGATTAAAATTTCTTAGTTATTCTAAGTCCGTCAAGGCTTACTTTACACAAAAATGTAGTTGCTAACTCAGGAAGTCTCTGCGCTGCAGCTTTCCTGAAGGTAGGAGGATATACTGGGAGAAGTACCATGTAGCGCTTCTCCTCCCTCTTGCACACTTTCCTCCAGCATTTTGTATTGATCTATTGATGCAGTAGGGGACTCCTTGGTCCTGAGACCAAACCCAAGTATGTTCTTACATACCTTAGTGGGATAACTTGCTCCCCTTGACTGACTTATCAGTCAGCCCATTTACACTGATCATCATTTCCACACTAGCTAATAAAGCACTAAGGGAAAGGCTTGCTTCTAATTTCAGAAACATTCTATTTAAAAATGGAGACTGCCTCTTTGGTCTTACAGATTGTTAGGCTTTAAGTCTTTATATTGTAACTCATCCTCAAAGAGTTTTTTTTTTTAATTTTTCTGTAGTTTCCTCATCTCTTTTTCAAATAAAAATAAGTAAAAATTCCTGTAAGCTAACCATGTGCTAAAAAATTTGCTCAGCTAACATTGTTAGGCTTTTTTTTTTTGGAGGGTGGGGTTGTATGTAAAAGCTGTAAATTGATAGAAGGGATCTAAGATGCAGAAGGTGTAGATTAAATGCGCTAGAAAATATGGTATGAAGTAGGCTCAATAAAAGCATCTCTCAGAATATCATATTTTATGGCCTTGGCTTTTCACTTCTGGAGCTAAAGTTCACCAGGCAACTAGAGCTGAAAACTCTGGCCATGAACTCATCCCTATTGTTATTGGGCACAGGAAAATAATGACTGCTCAGTGAAAATCACTAGCTCCCACTCCATAGCCTGACTTTTGGAGATGTGACACAGAGAGGCACAATCTGTTGGAAAAGGTTATGAGAATGACACTAAGCAAACTTTGTACTTGCTAATGCTGAGCAATTACAGCTAAAGGGCAGTATGGGATCTAAAATGGTACAGCCAGACAATGCTGCAGCATCTCAGCTCCTTCACCTTGCCTCAAATACTTAAATTGCCAAGATTATTCTCATACCATCAGTATGACTCTGTACTAAGCTGGTGAAGAAGTCTGTACACTGCAGTGGTGAGACAAGACTAAAGGTGTGAAAAATTACTTTTGTCATCAACAGATACCTAGGGTATTCCTCAAATGTCAAGTGTGAAATACTCATTTATCTATGGATGTGCATTTGTAAAGTAACTCCAGTTGCACTTTTTAAGGTGATATTTCTCTGAGAGTAAAAGGCAACAGAATGAGGGGATTACAAAAGATGACCTGCATGTTCTTGCAGTTTATCAACCATAAGGAGTCACTTAGAAAATAGCTGCACCTAGCACAGTGAAATCTTTTTATTTTATCACTATCAGAGAATGAACTTGCAAACTGTGGGTTAAAAATAAGAGCATCGGACCATACCTTAACAATTTGCTGCTTTTAATTTCCTGTAGGTAAGCTCATTACCAGGTCCCTGTGGATAAGTTTGTTATTTAGCACTTTGTATAGCACCCTTGATGAGGCTTGTGAAGCAGCAGACCTGAGATCATGCTGTCTGGGGGTTTTGCCATGTTCACAGGGGGAGCAAACAGCATCCTCATGACAGCGACTCTGGTTTCTCTAGTGTGTGTTAATTACATTTCCTCTTGCTCATTGGGTGGGAAGAATCTGTGTGCTTGTACGTTTTATCACTTGTTCTGGCCTATCAGCACATTCTTGATGAATAAAGCCTTTGGCTATGACATAAAAAAAAGGCTAAAGAAAGCATGAGTTATGAAATACAAACAAGCTCATCTCTTTGCAGCTTCATGTAGACTCTGAGTTTAGAGGCAGTGGGCCTTGCTTTACATTCTTAAAGTTACCACAGCTTTTTCACATCCACATGTGAGGATGGTGCCATAGGCCCCCAGGTCTTCCAAATGTTTGCTTTGGGACTGAGCCTGTCTGTCCTGACAGGTAAGTGTATTTGACACACAAATCTCAGTCTGAGATTTGATGTCAGTTTTTAAAGACGATACAGAAGTGACATTTTTCATGCATGTTTCATTTTCTGAGAGGAAAGGGGGGTACTTTTTTTCCTAATACCAGGAGTTTTGCCAATTAATAATGACAAAAATGTATTTTTAAGTTTTGCTTACTATCCTTCAAGCTGATTCCGGAGCTCTTCTTGACAGGCTCCCAGATTGCACTCGGCCCCTGAATGTGGCCAAAGCTTTTGTAATTATTTTGCCAACCTCATTCCTTTGTTCTTGGCTCTACAAGTCACCAAAAGATCCCTGACAGCAATGCAGGCTAGTTTTGCACAATATACATTCTACTGGGTAAACTGAGGTCAGCTACCTGAAAGAAAAAAAGTCATAAAATGCAGAAAACAGGCCATTCAACCTGCATAGGAAGTGATGTAGTCAAGAATAGACGAATTTTACACTAATTTGGGCAATATAAAGTTCACTCTAGTGAACTAGCTTTGCATAGACCTAGTAGGTGAGCTTAATCAGCTTTTACTGGCAGCTGCAACACTGATCACAGGTTGTTATTGTGTCCTCTCAGCAGGCCTGCTAGCAGTCTGGGGCCCCAAGAGGGTCACTGTACTATTGATGAAGAAACACAAATGCTGGTCCAAGTGTCACTTCTACTGATAACCTGCTCTGCAGATCCCTGCCAGTTATAGCATGAAGGCCATTCAGGTCAGCTTAGTGCGTCAGGTCTCGGTTTGCCAGCAGCCAGCACAGCAGACCTTACCAGGGCCAGTAAAGCTCACGTGTTCTCCTTTCTGCTGTACCTGAAAACGGGAAAAGAGAATGGGATATACACAAGGAAATGGGAAGTGTTACAGAATGACTGTGCAGGCAGCTCTGAAGACATGGTTTTCAGGCAGTGGTCTCTGTGCCGTGGGAAGACTTCCAAGAGTTGTGTAAAACGCAGAAGTATTGCCAGCAGTCTTTTATTTGCTATGCAAGAGTCTGCATCGTCCCTGGAAAAACCTTGAAAAACATCAAAAAAATGTTTTTCTGAAGAATAGACTTTGTTATGAGTCCTACAATGGGCTTAGGCCTGAGATAGAGGTGCAGATTTAAGTGAGTAAAGAACAACTTTGATTATTCAGCAGTGCTAGACTTGGTTTCCTCTACTGTCTAGTAGGTGTCACACTCAAAGGTCAGGTTTCTAACTTATGTGGCCTCCTTTCCTCTTGCTCGCTGACTGTACAAGGAGGGAGAAGCCCCTGCATAATAGGCAATCTTTTCTCTCTTTCTCTCTCAAACTACAATGATGTAGTGGATTCTCAGAAAATACCTTGTTATGTCTAAAAAAATCACTCAGCCTGTGACAGAATACCAGTAGATTTCCATGCCTCAAAATCACACATTTTTGGTCTTATCACAAAGCAGATATATTTACCAGTCATGTCAAAGCAACAATTCTGATAGAAGCACAGGTAAATTAAACTGAGGAATCCTTCTGTCTAGACAAAGTTAGAGATACTCGCATTGGTACTAATACAGAGAAAGTATGTTGTTTGTGGGTAATGTTATTACATTTTAAGCATACACTACCCTCATTCAGCAAGGGTCCATAAAAACACAGGAACTGCCAGAGAATACGAGACCAGAGATCCTTCCAGTTTACTCTCCTTCTCCTGACTGTAACCAAGGATAGCTGCTTTAGAAACCAGGTAAGTAACAAAGATAGATATACAGGACTGTAGAAATCTTTCTTACCTTGCCAATATGGATTTATACATTTTTTATCTTCTACCACAGTGATGTTGACTACTTGACCTACCACCTTCAAGAAAGGTTAAAAATAACAGTTTCCATCTGAAAAAAGCAGAAAACCCCATGCTGCTCTTCTGAAGATCGATCAGGGAGTTTTGCCTAGAGAACATCTAACGCAAAACAACTGTTGGGAATTCAGCACAAGCCACAGCACAGTGGCAAGTAGGGAGAAACTCACATGCCTAAACACATGCACCTACTATCATTTTAGAGGCCATATATTATTTGACACAAGCCTCACAGATAAAACACAGAATCTTATGGGGAGACTTGTCTCTTTTCGGAACAGCTTTTGGAGGTGAGGTTGGACAACCCCAGGGCACTAAAATGTCATTTGACACATACATTTAGGTACCTGAATCTCTCTCATATTGTCAGAGACAGATTACTGGGCTATATGAGTTAGTATGCTTGTTATAACAGTGAATGTCCACTGCGGTAGGCGCCAACGACACCACGTCTCACTCCCATGTAAATCTGCTTGCGTTCTTATAAACTGACCATAGTTTTGGCCCTGCAAGGGCACTCTGTCTCCTATCCCGCAGAGCACTTAAACGTAAACACAGAAGAAACACCATTGAGGTCACAGACCTATAAATCTCAGGTTTACAGGATGATAATTAAGCTTCATTTTAAGCATCCACTTAAGTGTTTTGCTGAATTGTCAGAATGCCCTTTATTTTACAAGTTCAAGCCCATTGTCTAACTGTAAAAATTGTTCTTTTTAGAATGATATAAAAAGTTTACACAAAGTATAAAGAAACATACCTGCTATGTTTCAATTTTCTACATGAGCCTTCAGAGATCATAACAGCTACTGAGAAAATATTCAAAGAGAAGATTATAGTCAATGTAAATTTTTTTGCTGAGAGCATTTAACATTTGTGTTTTCAATGGAAAAACAATGAAACTCAGCAGTTATGCCTTGATCTTGAGTTTTGAGGTCAGCTCTGGTCAAGAATAATCTTTCAATTGTCTTTAGATGAAATCAAGGTCAGTTCAACATTCTCATCAAATTGAACATCATAAAAACAAAATTTTTGGAGGGAAGGGTGTAAATCTACAAAGAATGAAACCAAGGAAAATGTTTGCAATAACCTTTGCAGGAGTGGAACTGCCCAGCATTGAACAGTTCGTCATGTTCCATAATCCTCACAGCAAGTCAGTGGAAAAATAAATGGCTATTAATACTAAAGCACTGATTTTCATGCATTCATTGTATAGGGTACAAATGTAGATTTCCATGCTTTTAAAGGTTCAGCCAATTTTACTAGAGAGCAGACTAAATTAATCCTTTTGAAGCTGAGCAAACTCCTTTTCAATTGTTTTAGTGGAGTTTATCTTAGTGAGTACTCCCAGAATTGAACATCTGACAGTTTTTTCATTATAAAGGTAACATTCTTATTATCAAATAGACACATATTTGAGGACCTACTAAAGGAACAAAGAAAGAGGAATTTTGGAAGGTGTAAAATCTGAGAGTGGCTAATGGAATCCACTGGGCAAAGGGACAGTTCTTCCTGAGAGGACTGTTTATCATCTGGCTGTGGATTAAACAGATGCCCCAGGAAGTGTTTTTGCAATGAAGTTCATGTTACTTCGTCATATTTATATTTCAGCGTAATGACTGTCCACATTTGAATTTATGGAATTTAATATGGTCTGACCATGGCATCTTGGGAATAAAGTCACTTTCAGCAGGCGTATATTAAAGCAAATTTTTCCATCTTTATCTAAATAAACCTTGTCAGCAAAGGATTGACAGCAAATAACCTATATATGAATATCTACAGCTAATGGAAAGCAAAATTAAGAGTCCATCTGTAATGCTACTATTGTGACTGAGAATTTAAGAGGAAAATGTAAATTTTAAAGCCATGGAGCCCATATACATATGCACAGATTTATATGATTTAGTGTATTCATATATATGAACAGGAGGAACAGTCTACAGATGATACATAACCCATGATTTTCTTTTTACATGATTAAATACATGGTCATAGTATTGCATCTAACTTTTCTATTCGTCAAACTACAAAAAAATATGGGAATAAGCAAACTATGGTGGTTGATTGCATTTATAAATAATCACACTATATGTCACAGGATATCCAAACACTTCATCATTTATAAACTAAATATCCACAGTGGCTGGAAATGCATTCATTCTTACTGAGAGCTAAGCCCATAAAATTTCAAAAAACAAGCAATTTCTAAGCAATCTGGGTATCCCCAAAAGCATTTAAAACATATCTTAACATAGTATTTTCATTCTGTAATAATTAAAAGCAGTCAAATTGACATTTACCAAATTCTCCACAGAAAAATGTCTCTCTTGAGCTAAAGAGAAGTATGTCAAATGTCGATCCAAGGAATAACTTTTGGGGGCAGAAATAAGAAAAGTACAAGACTGAGATGGGCAGACCGCTGTACCAGCTTTACATTAAAAAAAAATGGACAAACATACACTATTGAACAAATTGAAGGATCATGGGTGTATTACAAAATGCAACTGATATAAGTTTATTAGTTATTCCAGAAGCCTTGGAAGGGAAATTATTTCCTATGTATTAGATTCCTTTACCAAATGGATGATACCCTTAAAAATTTCACCTAAGATCCTAAATCTCTCACATTTAAATCATTTTCATATCTTCCATAACTCTGATATCATGGTAGACTAGCTGGTATTCTGAGTACAGTAGATAGATAGACAGAAGTGTACTATTAATGAAAGAAAAATTCCTGTGCTCAGCAATATGATTAAAGCTTGAATTCAACACGGATTTTTGCATGAGGATGAAGGCTTGTCCGTGAACACTGAACTGTTGGATGAGATCCAGTGTTCTCAGTTCTTGACATTAAGATTTCCCAATGCTACTGAGATGTATACAAGGTTATAAGGACAGTATTTGTTTGTTATTATTTTTTGCTCTAATGATTCTTCATTGGCTCTGTTAAACTTAAAGGAAACTCTCTTATATGTTAGCATGACTATTTACAGCCTGATGACATTCTGAATATTATTTTTATTTCTAAAAAGTTAACATTGCCAATGGCAAGCTGGTAATTGTATTTATTACTTTACATATAAAAATATGATTAACTGTTCTTATCTTTGAATTGTGAAGGGTATCTTCTTCTTTGTCCTTGTAATGTTCCTGAAAAAAAAAAAAATCAGATCTTTTAGAACTTACAAAACCCTCATACCACTTGCTTGTTACATTATTATGTCTTTAAAGTATTTTTTTTATTTAAAAATAAAACAAAAATTCTAGGTATTCTGTTTACCTTAAACACAGTTGGCAAATTCTTCCCTTTCTACCTTGTTTAACCCCAGCTAACTGGCACTGTGGAATATAAGTCTGCTTGGAATTTGGCCTCAAAAAGCAATGCTATACTGAAATCAGATTACATCCAGTATAACTCCTTAACCACAGCAAAAGAAAAAATACACAGAACGATATGGCAGCTTTGACAACAAAAAGCTTCATTTGCATTCTATGCAAAAAAAAAAAAAGGTTAATTTTTTCCCACTGCAGAGCTCAAAAGTAATGGGATCAAAGTCATGAACTTGCCTGAGTCTGAGCAAACTGAATCCAACATAAAAGCCTCAGAAAGAGTAATTAAAACTTCCATGCTTTCTTAGAATAAGCAGGGACATGACCCAAATGCTGCTAAAACTTGTAGGATTTTTTTCCTTGAAATGAATGTAGACTGGATCACATGCCTAAGTCCATGCTTCAGAGAGCTTATAGAATTTTCCAGGCACCAGGGCTGTATATCCAAATAATTATGATATGCTATCAGATACCTGGAATGAATTGTTCTATCCTCAAACTTGCAAAAGCCTAACAGAAATTTGATTTTTTGGATATGTTTCTTGTACTTCATATTTCTTACACATTTAAATAAATAAAAGTCTTAAAAATATTTTTTAATGATTGTTTTCAGGAGTTTAAAATTCTAACATCCACAACATGTTTTTGTAGCAGGAATGCACAAACAATAATTACATACCATCGTGTCATCCTAAAAATGTTTCCCCACCCAAAAAAACTCCAAAACACAACTTTAGGCCCAGAACCTGCTCTGAAATGCACAAACCACAATTTATACTGGCTTTTTTGAAGCCGCATGCATATCTGCATATCTGTATGTGTCTAACTTACAAAACAGCAAAAAATGATCTAGAACAACATAAGTTATGCCTAAAATAGACATAATAAACAAATTTGGTTCATGTCTGATCCACTAAAAATATCTACTTATTTTTAGAGACTCAGTTTTCCAGTGATAGCCCCAGTAAACTTCTGGAGCCTGCCAAATGTCCCAAAGTTTTCATCTGTTATCTTCATATGTAAAGTAAGTGTGTGTCTTGAGGGGGGTTAGATTTATCCTGCTGGGTGCATAGGCAAAGAATTGTTTCTGAACTTCTCAGAGGCATGGATTTGTAAGCAATTAGTCACAGTAAGATGTTAAGGGGATGTGAGAAAATGATATTTTAAGGCAAATAACTTTTTTTTTTACTTGGTATTAGCAAAAGATGGATTTTGCTTACACTTCAGTTGTGAGGGGGTTTAAGAGGATGTTGTTTCACTGAAAGCCCTTTCTGCCAAGTAGATATGAGAAAAATGTAAGCTCTGATGCTCAAGAGGGCAGTGATCAGTTTGTATTAGGAGAAACAACAGCTTTTGCCAGCTGTGCTTGGGTGCCCACAGGAGTTGTCTATGAACACTGAGCAGATAAAGTGAAGTAGGCAGGACTCAGTGTGCTTTTTTTTCCAACTGATTCTTTGTACTCCTAAATTTGGGCAATGGTCTAAGGGAGTAAAACATAAAGGGCAGAAAGATTTATATAAGACTTCTAGAGGAATCAGAGGACTGGCACATCTTCTTAATGTGAACAAAAGCAGTAATATGAACCCTGCTCTCCTCATTCCCTGCTCTCATGTTATGAGATTCTTGAATTATGTTTTCATTGAATATCTATCTATCTATCTATCTATCATTAAGAACTGAGCCTTAAGCAAATCCAACAATAGGTTAACCTGAAAACCAACGTCTTCCAGAGATATCCCATTGAAAATATCACACTCTGCAAAGTAAAATCTACAGTGGAGGACAAGGGAGGGGAGATTTTCTTGGAGGTCTTCAAAGAACTAGGACTGTGTGGAGAGCACAGGCCTTAAGTCATCTGATCCATCTCGTGCCATAATCCTGCAGTGAAAACAAACTCAGGACTACATGATAGGACTTAGTATACAGAAAAGCTCAAATCTAATGAAAAACCTTGAGGAAGTTCCTAAGAACAGGTCAGTATCATTAGGGGGTTTGGGGCTTTTGAAAACGTTTAGGTTCAAGAAACTAAGCCCCACCACTTGAAGTCTGTAGGATATTAATTATCCGAGACCTGTGAACAAAACCATGAACATTAATTTTCACATTTAATTTTTAATTTACATGTTTTACTTTGGCAAAAGCAACATTAGAAATACCCTGAAACAAAACTAGTTAATAACGCAGAAGTTACCGTCCTCTGCTGCTTGCAGAGTAAAAGGGGGGAGGTTGAAGGCAGCCAAAAGCATTAGTTAAAAGTAGAAAGACTAATTGAAATGGAGGACACAAGTGGCAGAGAGGAATTGTTAAGGCTAAAAAAAAAAAAAGGGAACTGAAAAGAAGGCACAATAAATAGCCAGATGTTTGGGGATGTCTTTCATCAACTGAGCTAGAGATGGCCAGAAATTTTCTGACATAGCATCTTGTCAGGATGAATTATCTTTCAGTGATGACACACACACACTTTTGACAAGGATGGGATTTCTGTTCAGAGAGAGATGCCTGAGAAGAGCTAATACACAGCTGTTACTGTGTTCACTAAGATACAGCAAACAAAAGTCAAGGTTTGTGTTGTAGTGGATTTGGAGCAAGGATTTGACTCTCAGTCACTCAAACCACATGTAAGTGATCTGTAAGTGGCCTCAGGCTGCTGCGATGGTTGGACTCTTTCATTAGCCCTTGTTGAAGCTATTCCACTCTTCAGAGACAAACTATTGACTGGAACAGGGATTTGAGTGTTTGTCTTTCACACCCTAATGAGGTCTAGTATCTGTTGTTGGGGCTTCGTTACCTTGGATAAGTAAAAAACTATTAGATGAGGAAGAGAGAGAGAAAGAGAGAGACTCTGACTCTATGATCTGCTAACAGCAGCAATTTTTATTCCCTCCTATAATGAATGAGCAATTGTATACACAACTTGGGAGAAATCAGAGATTTAATGAACATCTCCCCCTTTCTCCAGAATGCCTGAGATATTGGTGCTCTGGTTCTTTGCCTGAATGAGATTGAATAAAGAGTTGATATATGGTCCCTGGTGTTTTTAGGATAAGTGTCCTAAAGATATTTGCGGAAGGAGAGAGGGAGATTTCTTCAGTAACAAAATAATTGGAAAATCTTCAGTTTCTCCTGACACAGAATGTGAAAAAAATCTTGAAAATTTACAAAGAACAAGAAACTAGTTCCTTGGTCAAGTCCATTTAATTCCATGGTCTGATCTGTGTGTTCAGATAAGTGAACTATATGAGCAAAATATGAGTCATTTAAAAACAGAGGATGCAAAAAAATGCTCTGTGAAGAAATGCTTGGGCATTTGCCATGTGCTCAAGCAAATCAGGCATCTGTGCACATAATGACTGGCATGTGCATTCAAAATTCTAGTGTGCTCTACTTTGAAAATGTGTTCTTAAATATGTGTCTAAGAAACATATCAGAAGGTCGATAGCTTGATTTAGAAAAAGTTTCTGAAGCACTTTTAAAAACTCATTTGAAGTAACCAAGTCTGTGAAATGAAGCAGGCAGTCTCACAAGACCAGACTTTTCTATGAAAATGCTTCCTTCATCTGCTTAGGCAAGAAGAGAAAGGAAACCATTAATGCATTTAACAACAGTAACATGTTAACTTGATACCCATTAGCCTTTTTTTTGCCTTTACGGGAAAGCCAATTGGCTGGACAAGATAGGTTATTGGCTTCCCCTGCATCCCAGCCCTTCTTCCAGCCTAAAGATAATCTTCTGGGACAAAAAGATAAAAATCCTTCATTTTTCTGTTAGATAGCAATCAAGTATGAGGACTATGACGTGGGCATCATTGAAATCAGGTTTTAGAGCTAGCGAGGAACTCTTCTAGTGTTATTATTAGCATACATGGGGGAGGGTGGTTAGCAGAATATTTCATTTTCCTCCAGAAGCATGTGAACTCAGCTATTGAATTCATTTCATCACAGTTTAGCAGATGTTTAGTGCAGAATAGAATTTGGCAATAGTACCACTTCACAGTCAACTACAACTGGAAGCAAAGCTATGAAAAACTAGCTCCAAAAGCAGCTCTTAATGTCTAATCACAGGAAGGAGACACATCCTTCGTCCTTGCACTTTTACCTCTCCCACCCTCTTTAGCCTTCCTAGAAAAAGAGGAAACAAAGTCTCATATAACTGGTGCAGAGTTGGGTGATAGCATCATCCAACAGGTGCTGCAAATTAAAGCAGATTAATGATTTCACTAGGAAGGACTATTGCTGGATAATTGCAAGTATATTTGGTCCTTCAGAACTGTGTTGGAAAAAAAAATCTGCTCCAAACTTATCTTACTTTTACTTTAGCTTCAGTTGTTCAAACACAGATACGTCTTCCTCTTTCCTACTTGGGTTTACTAAGAGAGATGAGGAAGAATTTGTCATATGTCATTTGTCATATCACGGTCATTTTTTGTATCTTTTCCCTCATGTGAGAAATTCTGTTCTGTTCCTACCATGCATCTCAACAATTGTTTTATCATATACTTGACTGCTGAGTAAAACTCTGACAGATATCACTGACATCGCCATGTTTATATACACAGTACTCCCATGGGGTTGATTTCTCTTTCAGATACATCTCTGAAAGCCCAGTAGGTCAGAGTTTTGGTGAAAATCGATGTAGAACCAGAGAAATTTGTATTACCTGAAGTATCGATCAGAGGACATTAAAGTAATGTTTCCTGACCTGTATCTCTTGAGAGGGGAATCAGGCCTGATAGATCAGCAAGGCTGGTTCTTCAGACAGGCTTTGTTCTTCTTCTTTGTATCTTCATGCCTTTTAATACTGCATAATTTAAAAAGCAATTAAAATAGCTGACACAGTTTTACTAATGTACTCATGTTGCTTTTTTTTAAAATCTTTACATCTGTACTTTTACTAACCTTGTTAACCCTCAGCTGACATCTGCTAAATAAAATGACTCTCAAGGGAGTTTAAAGGAAAGGTTTTGATAATGCACCAAGCTTTCTTGGAAAGTGAATGCTGCTGCCTAAAGGTATTATACACACAGTTCTTGGATGATGGAGGTTTTCTACCCCTCCCTTTAAAAGTAAACATGCAAAAGGGTCTGGTCATATTTCCATTTTTTTTTCTACCCAGTAGGAGTGTAGGAAAGCAGTTTTCCTATGCAGGGTGTTTGACTTAAGCCAAGGGTTAGAACTGGCTCAAGAGGAGATTGTGTAACACATGTCATGCAATCATTTTAAGTTAAATATATCAGCTGGTCTGATGCAGAGTTAGCTTCACACAGGCATCTGCTAAATTAGGGCCAGGGTCTTGTCTCTGTCATCTTCCTCATATAATTGCGCTAAGGGAAACCACAAGGCCACTTCTTTCTCGGGGCAATGTGCCCAAATACAGCGGCCTGGCCAGGAGAGGCTGGGAGCCTTCCAAAAGCTGAAGTGCCAGGCCGGGATCGACACAGCAGAGGTTCACCCTGGCGCTCTCAGTATCACTGCAGCAGAGTGGCTCCAGCCCCACCACTGCTGTAGGACAGTCCCTCTCCTCCACCTCTACAGCTACATGAGCTTGTTATGTGAGACCTCTTTGTTTTACTGCAACTTCCAACACCAACATGCAGAATCTTGCTTTTATTAAAAATGTGCTTTTATTTCTATTTTCCATACAAAACAAGCTTTTTGGCATGAAGAGCAAAATCTGTCTCATCAAAGGAGAGCAGAATATAATACAATCCACTCTCATAACAATGAGGGGAGGCAGAAGGTGGTGTTTAGATATGCTTGTAACTTGCTTTGTGTGCCACACATTCCTGTGGTTGATGGGATGCCAGCAGTAGAAATAACACTACCTATGAAATGAGGGTCTGCCTTTCATCTGGAGATCAGAAATGTAGGGCTCTTGCACTTTAGGCAGTTTTCAAAAGGCTTTTATTTTGTGCACAAAGTGCAACTCTACCAGTTCTGCCATGGTGATAAGAAATTACTGACCATGTGGGAGACAACTAGGGACCTAGGAAGCATGTTACAAGATTACCTGAAGAACTGCTTGTATGGTTTCCAGTAGAACATTTGTTCCACCAAAAATGTCTATTTGTCAAAAGCCCATTCATTCTGTGGAGGAACAATGGCTTAAAACAGTTTTTTCATAAGAAAAAATGAAAAACAGTTTTTATATGGCTGAAATGCTCTAGTAGGATCTTTTGGAATAGACCATTTGCTTTTCTATTTTCAAATTATTTATTACAGCACATATTCTATATTATAGCCTATACAATAAAACATACAGAAATCATGTAAATAATATATCATTAGACAAAAAAAAGTTGCACAAGTGTGGAAACAAAGGCATACTAACCAACTGAAAAACATTTATTTTATTCAATACATTTTATTTTCAGTTAGCTTCCTATTTATTTATAAATTTATTTAAGCCATTGACAGGCTTTTACCAAAATGCTAGCTCAGATTTCTTCTAGATTCTCATAACAAGTCAGGGCCAGTTGATAAAGGACTGACATCATTACTTTAAAGATCTCAAAGTAAAGGTCCTTAGGCTTCTGTAGAACTTCATCCATGTTGTAGAGTTGCATAGGAAGGAAGTGGGATACTTTATCTTTTTTCTCCTTCTGATAATCCCAAGAGATGGAAATCCAATATCAATTAGAGATGCATTTCTGTTGTTTCAAATTTAAGAAAAGCTATGCTGGAGGATAGCATGAGATACACTAAATGGTGAAGCAAACTCAAGGGAGAACCTATAAACAACCTTCTATCTCTGTTTAACATTGTTTTAAAAGATTTATATTTCAGTAAAGTCAAAAAGCTCTAGAGGTAAGACATGACTACTATAACAAACATAGCTATCTTGATAGATTTTGCATAGCCCTTATTAGGCACATCAATTGTATCAGTTATGGATAAGAAAGGAAGGCTCTGAGGTCTTAGGTATTGGCTTGGAAAACTCGGAAGTCTTGGATAGTAGCTTGGATCCTCTGCTTCAAGGAGCTATAACAATTTGCTGTTGGCCTAAGCCAGCCTAGGCCAGCTGACCTTTGAATAATTGGAAGGAGAAATTACTTGTAGAACGCAATTACTTGCAGGATAGAAATAAGCAGGCACACAGACATTGTTCTTCCATGTTCTGATCCACCAAGTGCAGGGTGATAGTAGGGTATAGCAGGAGGCATTGCATCTTTGTGCAGATATCTTGGTCAGGACAGAGATTAACTGTTAATATTCTGGTTTACAAGGGAAGGAAGAAGGCAAAAAGGAACAAATGTTAATCTAGAGAAGCTAACCTTCTTAGACTTCCTTTGTATTCACTAACGAGTAAAGAAAGACCTCTTTAAAAGAGAAGATCATGCAGGTACCCTGAATTTCATTCAGACAAATCAGTGAGGTAAATTCTTTCATTACTGGTCAGTAAAGTAGTACTCTAAATTACAGTAGGAATATGCTTCCTGATGTGTATCTACGGCATGCCATCTATTGAAGGCTCTTCTGCTTGCTGTGGGATATAACATCAGTTCAGTTGCCTTGGGTCTTTGTCTTCAACAAACATTATAAAATAAAATATAAAATATTATAAAATCATACAGAAATTAAAAAGTGTTCTCAGTGTATATAGCATCAGTGAATTTTCATATTCTCTGACTCTATAAATGTCGAGGCAGCAGATTTTTTAGAACTTGGAATAGGTTTATTTGACACAAGAGGAAAATGGGCTCATAGAGGATAGAGTGTTTTTTCGCTCTTGTATCTTGAAAATAGGTACCCCTTCTAAAATAATGTCACATCTCATCTTCTGTAAATCTGACTCATGACATTGTTTGGAGAAGGAAGTTATTTTTCTCATATGCTGTCTCACATAGTGTGCTAACCTCTGACCATAGCAACCAAGATCTTTCTTCTTCCTTTCCAGTGGGACTTGCAAGATAAATGAAATATTGTTGACTTGTGTAAGAAAACATGTCTGGAAGTTCAGTGCACTGTTTGCTGAACAATTATGGGAAAATATCTTGTTGAAAATGGTTCTACCTTCCTGAAAGTTCAAAGATGGGAGGTGAAGTTCCCGCATTCAGTACTGAGAAATACTCTTAATTATCATTTTTGCTTTGGGGCAATCAATTTGTAATAGTTTTCATTCAGCTTGTATATTAGTTATTATTTTTTGGTAAGAAGCCAAAAGGAAACTACTCACTACTAAGCGAGAATACAGGATGTTGGCTAGAGGCATACATTTTTGCAAAAAGTATGATCATAGATGGATATGTGATCAGGACAGATAAAGCATTGCACGCATTCATTTTCATCAAGCATTTTTATCAAGTGTTCTTGGAAACAGCATACTGCTGCTCTGTTAGGTGTTTCACCAGTTTGTGTCAGTGTGAAATCCTTGCCAGAGGACACCCTTCATCTTTGCAGGAAATACGTCACGTGGATGACTAAAAAGTTCCAGGCTCCATACAATTGAATATCAGGCACACTGTGAGTCATTGCGCAGCTGTGTAATTGCTCATGAAGAGAAGCAAAGCCCAGAAAAAAAGTAATTCTAAAGACAAAAAAGACATCCTTATTTTTAGAGTTGAAGTTGTTTTAATTCTGTTGTTTCCACATGTCGACTGGCACATTTCGATGCATTCTATTACAGAATACTTTAATGCAAACTGTGGATCAGTAAAATGACCTCTGCAAAGCTTTATGTCTGATTAAAACATTGGATTAAGCTAAATGTTGCAGCTGTTATATATTGAATGGCAATATTAATAAGTGACATGAATTAACTTGATTTAGTTATTTTTATGAAGGCTTGCATGGAGGCTACTGCCCTCAATAGGAAGTCAACAAAAAGGAGTCACTGCAATGTGTTTCCTTAGCTGACTGTTCATATAAAAAGTCATATCCTATGTGTCTGTTTTTGTAACTAACACTCTTCATATGGATAAACTTTTCCTTATCCGTCAAGGCTATTCTTGCATGTGGAACTTTAATGATCTTATGCAAATGGTACTTGTTTTATGATTCTTGTATTCGTCAGATAGTGACTATTTTTTAAAACCTGCCAAGCTGGAGTTTGTCCAAAACACCTTCTTGGGAGGAATGTTGATGTATCCATACCATTTCCCCCTGAGTTCAAACTCATCCAGAGACAGATTTTGCATCATTAAGCAGTGATTGCTCATGTGTTGGGTTCATGGTTAATCACAAGACATGTATGGGAGATTTGCTCAATTAGCAGTCACATCATTTGATCCTGGCTTCTTAAGATTTACGTTTTCAAGGCTATGAAAGACTCATTAACTTTCTCCTTGGCTCTCTTAAAAAAAGTTACATTTCTTTGGTTCAGGTTATCTTTGCGAGGAAGGTATTGTCATAACTGTTAATCAGCAGTCTGTCAGATATTAAATCTGCAGTACAGTTACATTTTTAAAGTATTCATCCAAAGAAATCCTTTCTCTTTCTATATTTAAAATTTTACAGCAGTTTAACAAAAAATATTCTGGATACTCTCACAGACACATCACAGAGTTTTTCCTACATTTTTTTCCCAAATACTCAGGTCATTCAATCTAATCTCCCAAACTCTTCCTTTTCCATTTGTGACACTCCAGTTCAACATTCACTTTATGCTTTCTGTTGATTTAAATGATTCAGTGACCTAAATGTCTATTTTCAGACTAATACCTCTGCTTTCCCAGCCTGGCTGAGAAAATCAATAGTAAATGAAAGCAAAGAACAGAAATGCAAAGGTTGGAATATGTGCATACAGTGTTGAGACATGTATTAAAGAAACAAATTTCAGTGGAGTAATTATGTTTTATTACACTTTTTTTTCCATCCTCCAGTGTTTTCTGTTCAGCATCTGTGCACTTTTCCCTCTGTAAAATCTCCTTCTCCTTCTGTATTTCTATTCTAAAGCATGTTGCTTCGCCCTCCAAAAGCTGGCAAACTGGCTTCAGAAAAGCGGGTGGAAGTCCAAAGCTGGTCCCTCTATTTCCTCATCTCTTTGATCTGAAATTCCTGTAAGTAGAAGCCTTCCCAAAAACCTTCCTTTCCTTCCTGATAGCTGCTTGGAAACTATTGTGAGAATCCTCTTTTTTACTTTATTTACAAGCTTTCACTTCTAGTTCTGTCTTGAATTAGTAAGTGAAATTATGTTTGAAAAAAATGGATATGGAATGTTTTCAGACATTGGATGATCTTTCCTTTTCAACCTATGTCATGTGCGTTCACCCCAGGCTTACAATTACTCTTATGATCCAAACCATTTTATCAGACATCTGAACATGTTTGTCCTTCTTTTCTTCTGCAGCACACAACTTCATAAGATTTCCCTAGTCTTTTTACCTCTGTCATCCTCCTGAAATTCTCTTTTTCTTCTTTCCTAGCCTTGCTTCTATGCTAGATCCCCTTCCAATGGGGTTTCAAGTCTCCATTTTTTCCCCCATATTTATTCTGTGATGTTTCTCCTTCTGGATCTTTGCACCTCTCTATCACTCTCCTTTCATGTTTTACTTGTATGCTTGAATGACCATGCATGGATTTACCCATACAGGAAGTTAAAAAACTTTGCTCCCCTTCTCATTGCTCAAATAACAGAACCTGGAGGATACACATGCCTGTCATGTGCACTGCACATCCTGCTGTTGTCCATAAAACCTGTGCATCAAGCCTGCTATATATACATATCTGAAATATGTATATTTTACTTAGCCCTCATCTTAGCCAAATCCAAGTTCTGTTCCCAAGTTATGTAGGTAAAACGATGACTGCTTTTGTGAAAGGCGGGTCACATAACAGTTTTTTTTTTCCTACAGACCTGAATAGGGAGCTAGTCTAGGTGTGCTATAGTGCAAACCTGCAGTGCTCTAACTTCAATAGCTGTAGGCATCAAAAGGCAGCATAAGGAAATCCAGGTAGAGGGACAGAGGCTGAGGAGAAAATGAAGAAGAACACAAGACAAGTAGAGGAGCAGTGAGGTTAATGTAGGTATACAACTTTGTAATTAAAGTGCCTGGCTGAGGCTCAAAGCTTCAGGATAAAATTACTAGATCAGCCACAGACCACATAAATAGCAGGAGGCTATCCATGTAATCTCTCACTAACTGGAGGGATGCGACACTGCAGAGGATATGTGCCCCTGTTAACATCACCTGACGTGGAAAGCACGCCAGGCCCCATGGCAGAGATGTGCTCTGCTTCTTTGCACAGCCCTTTCTCCCCTTCCCCCTCTCCTCCACTTCTTGCCCTGACACCATTTCCAACCCCAGCCTCAGTCACTAGCCTGTCAAAATGAGGAGAATAACGTTTTCTTGTTTATATTGCAAACCCTTTGGGGCAGGGATCTGTAAGTGTCTGATTTGCTAATTTGTGGCTGGCTATGTATTTTTGATTTTGGAGGTAATTTGGCCATAGGTAGGCCACCCACAGACTGGAATAAAGTGTTGTATAGTATGTAGCATTGCAGAGTGATATATCGTGTCAGGTTGGTTAGTGACACTGTGTTAACACGTATTGCAGTGTGGTCAGCTGAATGCTACTCTACTGAGGTTTCTTTCCCCAGTTCTCTTCAGGATATGAAATTTAATACACTTGGACAGAAATGGCCTCCATCTCTGAAAATTCTTCTTTCCATTCCTTATTGCTACCTATCGTTCTTTAACACTTCAGCTCAGTAGCAGCTACAGGCCATGTCCCCATTCGCTAAGCTCCATTTCCTCTCACTTGAATTCCAGACAATTACTATGTTTGTCTAATTACATAGCACTGAAAATTATGCTGAGCAATTGTGTTCTCACCCAGCTGGGATTCCTCATGATACATGGATATCTGTAACTGCTGAAAAAATGAAGAGGGAGAGCTGTGATGAATTTAATTAACTAATTCATCATCCTAGAAGCATGCCCAGAACAAAACTCCAGGTGCAGACCCCTGTCAAATCTGAAAAAGCTTGGACCTGAGACCTTATCTGAAACCTTTCCCTCAGAGAGCAGGCTGCTAAACTACTGAAAAGTTCTTTAGACGCTCTGAGCTCTCTGAAAACAGTTGATGGTTTATATTTGTTTCTCCCCTTGGGTGCTTTGAAAAATGAATTGTTCTGATAGTTCTTAGTTACTGCACAGTTATATAACCACACACTATTCTCTTTTGCTGAAAAATGAATTATAGCCGTGGAGGAGTTAAGATCTGTAGAAAAACAAAGAGGGGAAAGAAAGCGTATTTGTAGATCATGCTGCCCTATCCTTCAGTCCTCGATGTCTTTTACAGTCCACAAATTCTCTGCACAAGGATCTGCCTGCTTGTTTTGTACCATCCCTAAGTGTTGGTATTAACCTTTCTGGAGACTCTTTGAAAGGATACAACAGCGTGAATCCAAAATATAGCCATATAAAATACACATTTCCAAACAGTCCTTCAGTGAGTACCAAAATAATACTGCTTCTTTATGTAAGCAAAAACATTCTGACTGATGTATTCTGAAGTAACTTCTGCGGACTGACAGAAAGAATTGAGAATAAATCACTGCCTCACAGCCAGAGTCTGATAAAAACACATGAATTAAAATTTATGCTTGAATAACATATGATGCAGTTTATCTTGAACACCTGGGTTCACCTTGGAAATATATTTCATTTAAAATCTGGCATTTTGTGATTCACTTGACAGATGCGTTTACTCCCAGATCCTGCTGTACTGTTACATCAGGTTGAGGCAACATCATTACATATTGAATTTATAATACAAACTTCAGACAAATTCTATATCTGAAGAGAGGGAGGCCACTTTTTTATGCATACTATGAATATATATAATTAGTTGAAACAACAGGCTATTCCAAAAGAACAAACAGGAAGCAACTGTCTTCAGTCATTTATTTTACTTATAGACATATTTCTTTTTGTTAGGGAAACACTCCAGTAAGGTTCAGACATACTTACATTTTCTTAATATTGGCAAAAGTTCACTATCGCCAAGGGGGCACGTTTGGAAGTAAATTGATTTCACTCTTCTAATGGAAAAAATGCATGATATTCCAAAGCCTTTTGAAAAACAGAGAAGTGACGCAGCATCCCTTTACATATGCATTGGAATCATTCCTAAGTACATAAAGATGCTTAGGTGATTTTTACTCAAACCAAAAAGTTATATCCAGATGTGAATAAATGGCTGTGTGAATTACTTTTTTTATTTGAAAACTGATCTATGTACCACAGCATAATATATAATATGCACCAGACTAACCTACTGGTGTCGTCTTTGTGTGAATGAACATTAGGGGGTAGGGGGGAACTTGCTTTCTTCCTGCTTTCCTTCCATTCATGCAGATTTATATTGAGATGAAAAGTGAAATGCTGCTGCATTTGCTGTTAAGTTGGTTTTGGGAGATACACCCTGTTCACTAGAACTGCTCAAAGACATTGGCAGTTTGTGGGATAGGATTGTGGCTACAGCTGGATGGTAATTGATGGACAGTGGAGAGAGATGCCAGAAGTGCTCCGGGCTTCATTGCCTGCCTGCTTTCCCATCACATAGCTGCTCCACAGACAGCCGAGAGCCCATCAGTGTGATAGGGTGTGCTCAGATATGGAGTCCCATGTGTTCCAGGGAGTACAATCCAGACAAGTGGAGACTGCATTTGTAGGATAACAGTCTGCATGCCAAAGACATTTGGCTCTGAGGGCACCTGCAAGGCCAGGAGCAGGTGGCCTGGGCACACGAGGGGCTGCACAGCAGCTCAGAAAGTTTCACTGTTGCTCCAGCCCCTTTAAAATATTTTCCAAATACTTTCCACAGGCAGGTTCATGTAAAAGGTATAGAGGAAGGTTACTCGAAACAAATGCAGATCCTTAAAAGCAAGCTAGTACCATCTTACCTCTGTATCATATTCAAATGCCTATGCAGGAAATCTCCACTGAAGTGATTGACACATAGTTACAAGGAATTTTCCTCATTACCAGTCTTCTTCTATGTTCTCCTTAAGAAGTACCTTTTACCTCCACAAGTAAAAGAAAAATGGTGCAGCACTGCTACATGCCTCCAAGTAAGCTCTGACACCTTAAAGAGACCCTCAAAAGCAGTCTCAGCAGCCATAACAGTTGTTCTGACCCAGATGAGTGTAGATGGGGATCTGTGTTTTTCACTTCCCAGTGATTAGCATACCAAAGAGGGGGCCAGTATGTTACCATCCCAAGATTATACTCTCTGCTATATATGTCTCACCTCATGTAAGATAGGTGGCTTTACATATCTGTTACACAGTCTAGTGATGTTTCTAAGGGAGAATAAACAGTCACTATGTTAGAGAAAGAGATCATTGCTTTTTGCTTCTAACCTCTTGGGATTCAGGAGAAGAAAGACCTGAGTTTGTTTTAGGAGCAAAACTACATGCCTATATGTGAGACTTCATGCTTGTAAGGCCATATAATATTAGAAGAACAGAATCATTTTTAAGATCCAAATCATGAAGGATGTTTTTAGCTACATGTTTGCATTATTTATAGGAACCGAAATGAAATATTTGTCATTTCTGCTGATGCTACCAAGACACCCTTGGAACAGGACAACATTAGCAAGGTGTTATCAACGTGTTTGCAAGCTCTAGTGGAACACTAGAGAGAGGATTTTCAAGGCCTTTGGCTTACAGACAATTCAGATGATTTTGTTTCCTTTTTGGCAGTCTCACAGAAAAGACAGGAGAGGAAGCATACAGTGCCAGCTGGGCTCTATGTGTCTGTCTGCACAGGAGTCTCTGGTAACAAAAGGTCATGAAATAGCCAAACTGAGGATTTTCTTCTTCTCTCCCCTCACCCCAATACATAGTATCTCCTTTATGGTGGACTTTAACTAGATTTTTTAAAAGGATGCCCTGGAAACCCTAACAAATTCTAGAACTGAAAGGGAATAGATATAACTATGTGCAGCGGGTATATTTGGTACACCTTCCACATTCCTTCTCTAGGAAGAAATGGTTTTCCTCCACCCCCCAGATATTTCGGGGAATAATCTCAACCACCTCCAAGAATAGCAAGCCTGTGACAGGAAGATGGATACCTGAACTCTGAAGACACTTTCAGAATGGTCACTAGTCCTGTCAGCTATCTCAGTGTTTACCAATGTGGCAAGGCAAAGTTGACAGTCACAGAAAATAAGAATAGTTGAGTGAACAAAAGGAATTTTAAATCAGCACTTCAGCCTAGCTCCCTTATTCCCAGCATGAAGATAGTTGGCATGATGTACATACTGGACACAAGAGACCTGAGACAGACTCCTCTAACTTAATTTTCCCTGAGACTTCGATGTGTACCAATAAGACAGCACTACTTCTTTTAATGGGCCGAAGTGAAGAAGACTTGTGGGCCAGGGTAGTAATCAAAACCTTTTGGTGCATTGCCCAGTTCACCTCAATCAATTGAGATGTACTCTCTATATCCAGGGCATTAGTCCAAGGTCTTTCTCTGCTATTTTTAATGGCTAACATCGATGCTGTTATACAGAGAACTTGCTGAAGACATCAGGGTCTCTGGAGTTCACCAGAAAGCTTCCCCAAAGCTTTCAGTAGGCCAAAGCCCAAGAACGTCTCACTAAGGTGTTTTGCCCATTTGGGAAGACACAGAAAAGAAACTCATAGGACTGTGTTTGCTGTGCTGCAGCTCCAAATCATCAGCCTGGAGTGCCCGGTATGTGACCTGGAACAAGTCATTTAATCCATCTGTGCTTTGCTTCCACATCTATAAGATAGAGATAATCCTTCTCTGCTTCTCCAGGCAGTTAGGAGATAAATCTGTTAATTCTTGGGAGCTGCTCAGCTACTTTTACAAATTGGGCAGCGTGCATCCAAGCACTTCACAAAAAATTTCTGCTTCTGAAGCAACCTCTCTTCTATCTGACAGCTGAAAGATATAGGTTTGAACATACTAATCCACTGGGCCTTAAGACTTTAATCCTCCAAAGTCACCCTAGTGATTATTATGCCTGGTTGAGCACCAAAACTGAAGAAACAAATGCTGAATAAAGTCAGCCTGCCAAAAGATTTCAGACAGTTAGTTTTCCTGGGTTTTTCCCCCCACTCCCTCTTCAAGCTCATTGGAGAAAGCAAAACAAGCTGATTGTTTATTAAGACAGTTGCCAAACCTGTTTTTTGCCACAAGGACCATGAAACAACAGCCATGGAAACATCTCTTTGATGTGGGGGAGGCAGGGAAAATGAGCATGAACAATGAGGAGAAAGGATGAGTGTTCAGGGACAGAGCAAACTGTGATAAAGGTGGCCTTGGTGAGTACTACTAACATATTGTGCACCTTCATAGTCAGCAAGCAACAGGACAAGGCTGTGGGCAACATTAAAGTGCTACCATTGTATGTACAGTAGTCACCAGAACAAAGTTGATAGTGTGTTTCCTTCTCCATTTTTTCCCCTTGAAGGTCCATTTAATTTGAACTAAGTTGCCCCTTAGAGTTATTAAGAGATACAGGGATAGGAAAACCCATTACAAATGGACAGTGGAAATTTCATCCTTACTGAGAAAATTATACTTGGGGATGTCAGGTCCTTGGGTCAGTTTTATTTGATCCTCAGAGGTATAATCAGATTCAGTGCCATGCAATGTGTGTGAGCCAGTTTATCTGCTTGACAGTTTTGATCACAGAAACCTATAACCAGTTCATGAAGGAGAATATTCTTTCTGCATATATCTTCCCCAATTTCATCTTGTTAGATATTACTGGGGATTTGTATAAATCTCATTACTCATATTTAGAGGTCTATGAAATAGGACTATACTACAAAATTTTGTAAGTGAAAAGCACATCTTTTAAAATATTATATTCTGGAAATATGATATCATTTCTTAGGAGAAAGTGTGCTGTAACAACCATTTGAGCACTTGGAAAATATAAATCAGCATATATGTTTAGAACTTGGGCTAAATGAGCAGCATTCTTTCTGTTGTTGAGCAAATTTTATCTACCATACTGATACCTATGAGAACTCCTCCTCATCACTTGATTTTAACTTGACGGTATCATTTTGAGGTTCAGCGCTAACTTCACTAAGAATTTGTGGGTGGATCTAAGGTTTTTGAGTTTGGTGCGATCCTAATCAGCAACATACTTTTGAGCACTATTTATGAGAATTTGTTGATTAGGAAATTGGGTCTGGAAATATTATAAAAACACACTCAGTCTGGTATGGAAACAACTTCCAAGAAGCTATTTTTAAGCGATTTCCACTTCCTTTAAACAGGAAGCAGTAAGAATGATAACAATAACTGTGTTTAAGTTATTAAGCTTTCTAAAACCTTGCAAACAGGTTAATGTTTCTGGCAGCGCTATTGGGAGATTCTTAATAAATTCTAATACATTTTACTATCCTCATCTGGTGCTTTCCTGACCAAGAATACCTGTAAATGCAAAGGTATTTTCATTAGAAAGGCTTTTTAGAAATCAACGACTATGTTCCTCTCTGTGACGATTTGCCATCTCCTTTGACAGCAAAGGATTTCTATCAGTTTTCCACAGTTGGAGAATTTGGCTAAGAGGTCCCTGCCTAAGGATTTTTTGAAGATATAACTATGTGAATCATAATGCTTGCCATTGTCCTGAAGCTACAATGAAATGTCCAGCAAATTAATCTCCTCATTGCTAAGTGCTCAGGACTTTACCTCAAGATGGGATGGGTGTTTGTTCAGATTAATAGAAGGAACTCTGCATTGTGCTTCAAACATACAGTTAGTCAAAGCTAGTGCCAGTAACACTGTGGGTGTGACGTGTTTGTCTTATCTGTCCTTGGCTGATAATAAGGGAACAGACAGCTAGCGGGCAGAATATGTTATGGAAAAAGAGAAGGACAAAAAAAGCTGTAACTTTCATTTGTCAGATAAGGGAAAAGACTAAAAAAGCATCTTGCACCTGAAGTTACTGCTAATAGGAGAAAAATTTACAAAAGGCACTTTCTCATCTTTCATATCTCTCCAATCACTCAGCATGTTCTGCTTGTTTTACTGGAGAAATCATTTTGTCGGCTAATTGTGTTTATAACAATAGGTGATGCAGCGTATGGGAAACTGAGCTGCTACATGTTGACTGCCCACGTCCCAGGTCAGGATGTGCACCATGCAGGCAGCTCTGCAAGCCTTCCCTACACAGGGGTTGTGTAAATTTCTGTCTGTGACCTGCACAAATCTCATGCTGGGCTATTTTTGTTGGTGGGATTAATTTAGGATATAAACGGGAAGGGAACTTGTTACCAAGAAGGAGGAAAAATATAGCATAATTTTTGTTATCTCTGTTTTATCTGTGATCCATATCTCAAAGTCAGAAAAGGAATCTGATTGATACCTGTGGGAATTGAACTGAGCCCTTAATGACAAACTGAAACTTTACAGCAAACAATCCTTTCTTTTCTCTTGCAAGTGAATGTAGTGTTTCTACCTCCTTTAGGTTTCTACCTCCTTTAGGTTTCTCTAAATGTCTTCTCCTTACTCACCTCTCATTTATTTCAAGGCTGTGGGCAGATTTGTTTTTATTTGGGAGATAATATTTTGTTTAGGTGATAAGCTTTGGCAGAAAAGGAAAAAAATCTAATAATCTTTTACTCTTTAAGGAAACACTTGTACACTATGTACAAAATATGATTGAGTGCTGGATGCAAGAATTAAGATGGTTGATACCTGTATAGTTTCAAAAGGAAAAAGTTAATAAAGATAGATATATCCTGTTGTAAAGGGCCTTAGAAAAGCTGGTTGGGAAAGAAGCCTAAGGACTGGAGTAAACCCATTCTGTCCTTTTTAATCTTTATCTTAAATCGTCCTGGATAGACTACTATGATAAAACGATGCACATCTCACAATGTTATTACTTCAGTTCAATGGAGATAATTCAAGGACTGAAAATAATGATTATTATCTTCTGTCTGCTGTGAGGAACCACTAATACATACACAGACATACACACACATGCACTTTATATATATGTGTGTGTGTGTGTACATACATACAAACAATTATTTGTTCTTTGATGGTAAAACAAGATGTTTCAGCCCTCTGGGAAAGGGCACTTCCTCCAGATGTGCACACTTTTCCATATACAAGTCTAGGTGATGGTGCAGAGCGGGAATGGGAGGAACGCTGTTTGGCACCTGCTCTCTGCACAGCTGAACAACAGGACTTCTCCACGCCATGGCACTGTAGCACGTTTCAGAAGCAGTAAAAATCTGCAACGAGAATGTTTCCGCTGAAACTGCAAGAACTCCCAGTGGACAAAAGTTAAAAAGGCTTTGGGCAGCCTCGGGCTGGAGTAAGCCTTTGACTACCAAAGCTTTTTGGAAGTTTAGGTCCAATTTGAGATTAGTTCTTATTTCTCTGGAGAGATGAACCCATTCCAAAGCTAAACTGGAAAACAGTCTCCTCACTTTTTAAAGTGATCTGATCTGTGTGTTTTGTAACATCTCTGTTAACTCCCCCCTTAACTTGAGGAAGACCAGCAATGGGGAATCTGCCACATTTCAAATAAACTGGATCAAAATAAACACTGGCTACTTGCCCTGACAAAAATGTTATGCTATTACTGAGTTTCATTTTGCCTTTTTCCCAGTGTTTAATCTTTCTCCTTGTCATTTCTTAATGAAGGTGATCAAGTCATCTTTTAATAGTATTCTGGATAAATTGAAAAGATATGAGTCTTACAGAATACCATTCATTTCTCAGAAATATAAGCATGTTTATACTTCTTTTCTATTTCTCAGAAATATAAGCATCTTTATACTTCTTTTCTAGGTTTCTAATATCCTTTTTGAAGTAGGTGTAACAGAACCTGAAACAGACAACAGTAATGGTTCAGTAATACCGCTGTTAAGAGACAATAAGAGACCTGCTGCTCTTTAAAGGTATTCCTTTGTTTATACACCCAAGACTGATGTTTTCCCTCTAAGTGTTGCTGTCTCTGTGAGAGCTCATGTTACCTACCAAGGAACATGAAATCCATGTCAGCATTGCTGCTTTCCAGTATATAATTCCTATTCTTATAAATATGGCTATTCGCTCTGTGTCTACATGAATGACCATACGTTTTGCTGTGCTAAACTGCTTATTGTATCGTTGAACCTACTTTACCAGGTTAGTCTGTTTGGTAAGTGCCACTGGCGTGAAGAAATGTGAACTTTCCAAAGACGCTTAGGGTGGGATCCATCCTTCCAAAAAATTAGACATCTAGGCTGCACTCGCCACCTGCTGTAGTCAAGGGATAGAAATTGGCCCTTCCTGACAATAATTCACATTTATGATGAATAGGATGAACCACAATCTGGAAATTCCTGTTCTCTCTCCATTGTGTGTACAGGCAGATGATGTGATTTGCTTGGACTTGACTTCTAACTTTTAGATGGATAAAATGGGGTCAGATTATCCCAATTTTAAAACTTCTACCTTTGTCTATTACAATACTGCTGACAGTTTGTCTTTCTGAACCATGCCAGGAACTTTTTTTCCTTCTGTCTCTCTCCTCTCCTGCAGGTAATAACACTGATGGGGTAGTAATTCTAGATATTTTAACAAGATCAGTGATACTGTTTTGCACTGCCAAGACCAATATTCATGTAGAGATGCTATGTTTTCTCTTCTGGTATCATGCTCTCTGGGTTTCTCTTTGTGGTTTCTCGGAATTTTTTTTCTGTATTTTTACAAAATGTAAAGTGAAGTTTATGTTTATGAACAGAGTCTTGGAAACCAGAAATATTTATCTCAGAAGAAGTCCGGTAAGGGCAACGAGAGGGCAAGTGAATGCTATTCTCAGAGTAACCCAGAAGGCTCACATGCATGAGAGACTGGGCAGTTCTGATCTTTGCAATGGTCGGTCTTGTGGTGGTTGACAAGCAAGGGGCAGCTGTTAGAGCTTTCTTCACCTGGAATTCAGCTGACACTGCCAGTTTCTTTCTCATAAACTGCAGCAGCTATCAGAAGATGTAAAAGGCTTTTAATCAGAGGTAGTCTGGACCAGATTTGGAGAGATGACCAAGACTAGAAAGGCTTCCTTTCCCACATGATATATTTTTTGCATCATGTTGGTTTCAAAGGAGAACATCAGATTACACAAAAAATAAAACCTAGGCCAAAATCTTCCTGCTTACAACTAGGCAAACCTCACTGATTTCCTAGCCAAAACCTGATGCTGTGAGACCCAAACCCTAAGACTAGTGGCAGAGAAAATAGGAAGGTCATATATTTATCCACAGACCACTGATTTCCTAATTTTATACTCAGTAGCCTAGATTATGGGACACTAGCAATGCTTTCCAAGTCTCTTTGGTTGTGACTGTATTATCAACTACATATCACAGATATGCTTCAATTCTTTTGTAGGGAAATGTAACATTTTATTAAATTGTCTTTGTAAATCATATGCCAAAAGAGCTTCTGTAGATATGAAAATGAAGTGGGTCTGAATTTGACCAAGACTTTGGGATGTTTTTTCAAGGAAAAGTGATACTGTGGTTAAAGCACTGGACAGGCATTCTCTCATGAAATTCCTATATCCAAATAGTACTTTGGTCAAGTTGTTTAATTGCAGAGGTTATCCTTTGTTGGGAGTTAGGTACTGAAACCGTATAGAAAAACCTAGAGGGTAGGTTCCTAGCTCCAGAAATAAAATTCATTATGCTGAGATACCTCGCATTTATTGGCAGCTACATGACACCTCTGTTTCACTGGAAGTTAGTTACTCTTTTCACTGGAGTTGAGGTCCTGCACCGTGATGCTCAGCAGCCGGGATTGGGAGCTGGGATGCTCCAGTGAGCCGGTGGGACATGCCAGGAGAGATGCAGATTTGAAGTTCCACCTCCTGAATGAGTCAGGTGCCTGTTTCAATGCACAGTTAAGCAGGCCTATAAGGAGTTGATATTTGCAGTCTGAGGTGGCTTCTTTAGCTTATCTGTCTCAACTATAGTTTTCTGTCAGGACTGTTTATTCTATAACAGGCAAGTGCTAGAAAAAATTGGATGTATGCGAGTGAATTCCTGTCTGAATTTCCTAGCCATCAGACTACACGTGGTCCAGAAATATTGCTTTTCTGGTTTCACAGTGGTCTGACTTCCCCTGGAGTTATGAACAGCATTTTCACAGAGAAAATCCCTTTAGCTAGGTCACTCTCTTGATATCAAGTACTGGGGATTCAAACCTCCTGAGGCAGAGAAGCCTGCAGAGCCCAGGTGTGCAAGGTGCTGGAAGTGGTCTCCACTCGTGAACTACCATCACTGTCACTGCCACCTCTGAGTGGAGGTAGCCATCTAGGTAGGTAGTCAGCCTAGATCTGCTCAGTAGCAGAACATTAGATATCCAGAGACATTTTTCCCTGAAATTTTAGGCAAGGTCATCCTGACTCCCTTTACTGGATCTGGGTTCTCAAACTAAGGACACTTTAGGAACATCAGTCATGTGCTGAACTGCAGTGCTGTAGTTCTCTGAAATAGATGGTCTGTGGATACCTAGACATCTGGCTGACAGGGCTGCAGTGTACTGAGCGTAGCGACTGAGACGGTATCTTCCAATCCTATGTTCCTAAAACAGCATGTGAGCATAGGAGCAGGATTTCCTTTCTTCCTTATCTTCTTTGCTGTGCCTATTTATTTAGTTTCTAAGGCTTTCATGGCACAGACTCTTTGCATGTTTTCATCTTGTCTGACATGAGCCTTCAGTCATGTCTGGGGCCCGAGGCACTATCATAATGTAAATAAAAAGATGATCCTGACATTTCCTGGAAATCTCATCTCCGCATCTGGGTGCACAAGCAAGGCACAGTTCACTTTACATCCCATTACAGTCTGATTTGTACATGCCTTGACAAGCTCAGTTACTGCAGTGTGACCTGTAGCTTTGAAGAGGACTCAGGTCTTCACCTCCACATTAGCCCACCTCTGAGAAATGTGTTACTCACAATTAAAGGCTTAGTGAAAATAACAAACTGTCATGAGCCAGCCCTTATCTTGCGGACATCAGCAGATGAAAGCAGAACACCCCATTCAACATCAGGCAACCTTCTCCGTGTGGGAAGATTCAGGTGGCAAGATCCGGTCACCCGCCGAACACACCTGCAGTTACAGGAGGAGAATTCACCAAGTGCAGTGCTCCCGGCCCAAAAAAGGACGAAAAACACAATCCCTGAATAAAGATGCCAGTCCTCTCTGCCTCCCTTTGATGTCATGCAAGATGGGATGCATCAGCCACAGGTATGCAAACATGAAAGTCAAACGCCATCAATCACAAGGGAACAGCTGCCTTAGCAAACCAGACAGAGCGTGGGTTTACATTTGATTAAAACAAATAAAATTCGAGAGAAAAGAAAAAACAGATGATCTACCTAAGTCATGGCTGTACTCTTCACTGCCAAAGACATGGAAGAAAACACAGAAAAGTGACAGCTTTCAGGAGCACACTTTGCTGAGATTAGTTACTACAACAAAAGGGTGGGTTAGGGAAGGGAAAGATATTCACTTTTTTGCTTAGAAAAGAATGTGGTCTTCATGCTATGCTAATGGTTGCCTTTCTGTGAGTTTCTCTGAAATTTTATTCATCATAGCAACCGACACCCTTTCTGGAAAGCTCCACACATTTGCTCTGCAGATGCAGCTTCCATTTTTAATATCACTTCAGAAGCAGTTTACTTGAATCCCTTTGTTATAAGCATTAGGAGCTAGAGCATGTCATTCCCCAGGCTAGCTTTGAGGGAAAGATGGATCCCTCACATTTAGATGACTGTCCTGGGACTTCCTGGATATTCAGTTTAGATGTGGAGGGTGGTACATGAGGGACAGAGAGAGCTGAGGAGTGGGTGGAAACCTGCCTGAAATCAGTCCCTCTGCCTCACCTAGCAGAGTCAGTACTCTGTATAATGGTACACCTTAAGTAGAAATGCCACAAAAGCAGGGTGAGTTAAGTTCTCTTCTTTTCCCTAGGCAGGACCTGATTCAGGAAAGCTCTTCAGCTCAGGCTTACCTTTAATACTTAAATAGTCTGTGGGACTACTTATAACTCAGCAAGTCCCTCAAGTCTTGCAAAAACTCTCTGTGAGGGTCAGTTCCACTGTTTAAACAGGTGTGTTTATCTGAAAAGGGCCCAAAACTGCAACATAGTTATGGAGGATGGTGACTTCAATGTATTGGCGGGTCAGGCCCCGACAGCGAGCCTATTTGGCTACTACTTTCAGTGGATGCATGAAGGCAAGTCAGAATGAAGGAAAAGATATCCTGTCCTCTATCCATTTATCTTCTCAGAAGAGTTGGTTGTAATTAAAATTTTACTTTAATGCTCACTCATTCTAAGGAGCTCATGTTTTCAGTAGGCAATAACTGGGACAATAAATGTCATTTAGGTGATACACAGGATATGCACATGTAGCACTAAATATCAACACCATGTTTTCACAGAAGAGAATTTTCACTTACAGAAACATATCTGTTTTCTTCATGTCAGTTCTCATAGACTGCCTGCCTGAGAGGCTGAAAAGTAGGTGATGAAATGGCTCAAGATATATGTTGGCTTGGTCAGCTGAGATTTGGACCTCTCTTTCCGTGTTTGCTGGAGTCCAGAGACTCCTTCCCTGCTCTGCACCATCTAGCCTTGAGGTAGGATTGTGCGGAGAAATCAGCTAGAGCCTGAAACACTCAAATGAAAGACCTATGCACCGTTAAGATCACATTTTCAGCTGTTTCAAATCACAGCAGCCCATCTACCCAGCTACACAGACCACAGGCAACCCTTGAGCCTGCATTCTGTTCTCTTCACTGGTGCTTTGCTGATGACAACTCAGTTAAATGCAAGGCTTCATGCTTCCTTTCAAAAGCCCTACCCGGGCCTGGCTTAAATTACTGAGTTCACTTCATACTGCCTGACTCCCACATCAGTTATGTCCTGCTGGCAAGACGGACTTGTCAACTGCAAGTAAATATTGTGAGCAAAGGAAATAAAAGCTCCTCAAAGGACAGCCCGTGACCGTGGAGCTCACTCCTCGAAAGGCACGAATGACCAAGAATGACCACCCCATGGGGGCAAAAGGCAGCAGGATTTTCTTTCACTTATTCTGTCCCACAGCTGCAGCAAGGCATCGAGAAAAGAAGCAGCTGCTCAACCAGACAACATAGTAGTGCACTGTAGTGTGGGGAGCTGTATGCTTACCCAAATAGGCAAATGGAGTGAGTGGCTAATATAGTTTGACCTTAGTTGACAGGAGCTAGTCACGTGCATAAAATTTAAAGACATGGTTTTGTAGGGTCCTAGAAGTATTCGGCATTTCATAGGACTGCACATTTTATGTGTTGCCAGTTCATCTGAGGTCAGAAGCACATGCTTTCTTTCACTTTTAACGTATCCAGCTCACTGCAGAAAATGCTTTTTCCTCTTCCCTCATTCCTCCGTAGTAGCACAGAGTAGATGAGATTCAGATGCTATAACTTATTCATTTTGGTTTGGGTAGGTAAAATGGGTGACTCCCTTTATAAAATGTAGCTTCTATTGTTGTCAGGTTTTGAAAATACTTCTTGTTTTTGATGTTTTTTCATTAGACTTGGTCTGCTATGTATATATTGATGAATTGCCATAATGGAGGGCTTAAATGTTATTTGTCCTCTCGAAACTACCTTGAAGTCCAGATTCCTTTATTTTGTAAAGAAAACAGACTATTATTTATGATGTTGTAGACTGTAGTTTTACTACTTCACTTTATATCTACTGTTCTAAAGAGTAAGGCTATTTATATATTTTTTCTGCATTCAAGAAAAACAAATGCATCTTTTAAGCTGTGTGCTTTTAAGGATAAACTTCTCTTCTGTGCACACATGAAAAGTCCAAGAAACAACAGTTCAGCACCGTTCTACAGCTGGTTACATTTCAGGATAAAGCAAAGCAAGTACTTTCACAGCTACGCAGATCCTTTAAGCATGTACAGCATTCTATAAGCAGTCCAGAAGAAGAGAATATGTTACTATGGGATTTGTTTGGAGAGTGACACCCTCTCCACTCATTGCTTGCTGGTCTGAGGGGGCCAGCATTCCCCCAATTTCTGTGGCAAGCACCTGGGAAAAGCCCATTGCGTTTGGCTTTTTTAATTGTGAACTGAAAAACATGCTGCTTCTAACTATTTTCCAACATTTGTTCACTGTTCATGCAGTGAATACTGAGCCAGAAAATTCCTTTTTCAGGGTTTACTTTTCTGTGAAAATACAAAGTATTTTAACACAGAAAGGCAAATGTGCACCATCCAATTTTTTTCCTCTCTCCTCCATAAACCACAATGTTTTCTGGGTCCCCTTTATTAATGACAGAGTAAATGTTATATATGACGCTGAACACCTTTGGAATTAGATGCAAAATACAGTTGCATTTTACCAAGTATAAGGAAACTTTACTACATGCTTAACCTTATTTGCAGGCTTAAATAACAGACATGCCTTGGCTAACAGATCAGTGATGCAATGCAGTGTAGGTGAGTAGCTGCTATCACTGGTGAGCCAAATTCTCTTTGTATTTTCTCTCTTATTGGAACACTGGCCTTTTTGGTAGAAGTATCTGGGACTCATTGATAGAGGTTATACAAGTACACATAAATCCAGCTTCCTTTAACCACACAAAGGCAAACTTTTTGGTTAAATAACAATTGTCATTTCAGAAAGAATTATGATTTAAGATGCATTATGTCATTTTTTTTCATGTTGTGCCATTTGGCCTCTGATCAGTCAGGAGGCCTAGTGCTTTCTATGGAATCAATTAACCCTGAAGACTGGCCATAGTCCTAACCTTATGCTTTAATAGAAACCACTAGACTCCTTCTTTAGTCATCTCTGAAGTAATGTGCAACTTGAGCCATACATCCCTGTAAGCCAGTTGGCCAGGAGTTTGCTCATCTCTCCATTTGCGTTCCCATGTGAGATACCTGGATACCAGGAGTACAGTATGTGATGGTAAATGATAGATTTAGGAGATGGACTGGCAGACAGTGAGTGGGTCTTTGGCTTCACCTTTCTAACACAATCATCCAGAAATAGCCTGGGTTGCTACAATGAAATTCTCCGGCCCAGAGCAAAAAGGTAGCTTAAAATATCCAGTGACCCAAATATTCTCCATCAGGGACACCCAATGAAATTTTAGCTAAGGGTGTTAGCTAATACACAGCAAGACACAAAGATACAGAAAAAAGAATCTTGCCAAAAATTACAAAGCACTACCGAAGGAACAAACATTTTTTTTTCCTTTGCAGTATCAGGTTACCAGTTTTAACTAAACTGTTTCTGTTTTTTTGCAGTTCTCTTTGTTCATCCCTTGAAACTCTGCAAATTTTTTAGCATGGGTATGTTTTCCATCCTGGCAAACAGCATGTAGGGGGGGACCTGTATATTATTTCTGTGTTTGTTTGATTTTATACAAAATAAGGGAAGTTCCAGGAGACCTTTCCAAGTATTTGAGAACATTAAAATAAAAATCCAACCATTTTACTTCCACTAGTTGTTGCAAAATATAATCAAGGGGAAAAAAAAGAAAGAAGGAAGGAAAGAAAGACAAAAATCATTCTTGCCTCACCACACATCTCCCACCCTGTTCCTTCTAAAACCAGGGGAAAAAATCAGACTTTTGCAATTTACTTGAGTGAGATGATAGATGTGGTTGCCTTCAGACCAAAGACAAAATATGTTCCAAAGACAAGAGTCTATACTGGACAGGGGCTTGCCAGTGGCCTGATACTTTCTAAGCCAAGCAGGTTTCAGCATGTGAGCCTCATCTGACTGCTGTGATGACAGATTCACACCGGGAAAGAAAGAGGTGGTCTCTCGAGCAGATGGTTCCATGCCACTAAGGCAAAGCCAAAAAACTCCTACACAAACCAGCATAACAGTGTCTTTTAATGCTGTGGTTCAGGGACAGCATAACTCTATCACCCTGTTCACATCCGGAGGAAACAAAAAAAGCTAAAACCGAGTCTGGAATGGAAAGGAAATCATGATGTTGTCCACAGCTCACAGCCTGCTCCGCTGATGAGTCAGCAAGGGTTGGGGACCACGGCGATAGAGAGCCACGGCCAATCTCACTGCCAAATCTCTTACCAAGAAAATGTCTACTTTCTGTACTTCACTCACTTTGAGTAAAGGCACACTGCAGCTCTTAATAGAGGTCATTGTGATTTACTATCTTTTTTTGGCTTAGTCAAGTTTTGAAGCTAAACTACTGTTTATTTGGTTACTTGGTTTAACTGTTACCATCTTTTCTACCATTTTTGGAGATTTTTAAACATACAGCAGTTTATATAAGAATGTCTGTTCACCTTTGTAGCCATTAAACAAGTTTAAAGCTGCCCCAATGAGAGCAGCATTTTGATTTGAGAAGGACAAAATTAGCTGTGACACAGGGTCAAAAAATCAAGGTGGAACATGGCAGGAAGAGGATGCCATGGACTCATGGTTAGATTGAACCTGAAAAAAGTTAGTGCAGGTGTGACAGCAGCCATTTCTGTCCTGATTATGTCAGCTACAGATCACAAATAAAAATGAATTTGATTCTTTTAATTCACAAGCAAAGGGAAGCTGAGATTGAGGAATGCAGCATGAGAACATGTACAATTACCTGCAAGCTTGGAGTCCAGAAGACTTTTCTGAAAAGATTTGGCACCTGTGAATACATCTAAATATAGTTGGAATTTGAAAAATATTGGTTTTTTTATAAGAAATAATATCTCATTTGGAATCTATTAAAAATGCAAAGTAAATATTTAATGTTTTTGTAATCCAATTAATCCTTTTTCCTCTTTTGTTGTGGTTGTTGTTGTTAATCAAGATATTTTAATTTAGAATATTTTATGATTCCTTGATCACTGATTTTACTGACATTTATTTTCTTTATGTGAACATGTTATTTTATTTATGAGTGTTTTGGCTGATCAAAACTTTCCCTCTTTTCTTCAGAAGAAGCAGTTAAGTAAACGCAAAAAGCAGAGAAGTGAATATGCCATATGCCCTCTTTGTCGAGGCCTGCTTCATGTTAATATCGATGTCAAAAATAATGGAAAGTAATAGGCAGACTTCTGAGAGTCGTAAGCTAATTCTTTATGGCCTTGTTCTGCTCATCCAAGATACTATATGAAGTGTGATCTACACATGGCACAGATAAAAGTCACAATTCAATTGAATCAAATACAAAAAAGAAACTGCTGAAGAGACACAGTATAGCAAAATGTCACCTAGCAGAGGAGATGGGATCCATCTCACCTGACTTGTTATCTGGTTTTAGAAATCAGCTTCAGATGATCTGAATTGTGCTCTAGAATTATTCCCTAAAAAGTATCCAAGATGATTAGGTCAGGTAACAAACATCTATTTTTATTCATTTTAATTCTACCACAGGTGTTTGTGGTTTGAAGCCCGGTGACACAATGCAAATCTTTTAGAGATGATTTAAACTGGATGGTTAAAGGAAAATTCTTTCACTAGAGAAGTACTTTTTCAAGGGTATGATCTGCTGTGATCCAATCAGTCTAACTCTAAAAGAACATGCTTCACTAAATTTATTGAGGATCATTTTTATTTTTTCTTCTTTTCTAGCTTTGTTGGCTTAAAGAACTTTGTGCTTTTGAACAGCAACATTCTCCTAGGCATCTGGCATCGCCTTTTAATAATTGTGCTGGTTGTGGACAGGGCACAAGACTCTTGAGCTAAAGGTTTGACTCTTTTAAATGACTGCTGTCAGAACTGAATTAGCTTCAGCACTGTCAGATCTCTGTTCCTTTGGAGCATTTTTATTTTGACTCTTCAGACCGCAAATTTTTCAAGACAGGAACAACTTATCTAGCAGAGATCTTAACAGTGAGGACCTCCTGTACTGCTACTATAATCAATAAGTACACTACCAAAAAGTTTTTTAGCTTTATTGCTCTGCTCTTCCTGTAAAATGCCTTGCCAGCAGGAAATATTTGAATATGTATTTTGTTCTTGCTTAATGGCAGGGTTGCATACAGCCCAGTGACTGAAAACAGAGAGCAGGTCTCTTGCCTTTGGCTCCACTTCTCCATCTGCTATGCTGCCTTATCTACACAGCAGCTCTGCTTGACTGAAGAAGAAAGAAAGAGGATGGTAACTCTTCTTGTTCCCGAGGTCACAAGACTCTTCCCAGTTCCTCTGTCTGTTTTTGCTCTTGTCTTCTTGTCCTGGGACAACACATTCAATCCCATAGAACATAAATGTTGAGCAAAGCGAGGAAGGAGTTGATGTCTGTGACAAGAAGAGTCTGCCTCAGCTGTCAATGGAGCCACCTGGTACCCATTAAGGAGTAGTTACGAGGGAAGGGTGAGAGATAAAGTAGGAACATTTTATAGGGTAGGAGAGAATAAGCAAGAGGCAGCATTGGGTTAGTGGTTTGGGTAGTAAGCAGAGCCAGGTGTTCGACTGAAGCCATTGAGGGAGGGGAGGTTTATAGGCTACTTCAGTGGACAAAAAGCTATTTTCTTCTTGCATATGGAGGTAATGAGATACTGGTAAAGTCTGAACCAATAAAATGCTGATGCGGAGAAGATACCAAAGCAGTTAACATGAAGGTGACTGGATCTTTGCTTAACACTAAAGATCTGGGGTCAACATACAATGGAGGTGGGGCTCTAGGTCTTGAGGGTGCTGTGTAGAACCATGCTCTCATCCCTGTTTGTTGTTAATCTTCTGAGGGATTTATTTTTAAATGAATCTAAATAATACCTTTGTCTGCCAAGTGGTCTGGTAATTTTTAGGAGACAGAGCTGGCCAAACAGACTACTTGCTAACAAACACTTCTCCCTTTGCAAAATACCCCTTGCCTGAAAAAGGCAATGTGTTTATCAGCTGCTATTAGAGCAAGCTGGATATTTTTAATCTTTATTCTCAGTTGTTAGATTGTCCACTAGTCCCCTTTTCTGCCCTCCTGTTTCCCAATTCAAAATCTATTGTGAGAAGTATATAAATCATAGTGGATAACTAACACATACACAAAAAAATGACTTTACAACTTGGGTATTATTTCCCCTCCTAAATATGGTATCCTTTTTGTTTATAACACAGGGGTGAAATAAGACTGCTGAGGTGTTTCTCAAAGATAGCATTGCAGGATAACAAGCATAAGAAATCTCGGTGTCAGAAACGGCTCTTGGTTCCAGCATCTGGCTGTGCTCTCCAGGAGGCAGCATGGCAGCAGTGCCAGAGCGGCTCATGAAATGACAGATCATTTCTGCATGCCTTGCTCTAAAGGATGGGGTTTGGGATCCACCTCCCCTGAGTCAGCCTTTGCCACTGCAGAAGAGGTAACAACTGATCTGCCAGCTGGGAGGCAGCAGTCCCTTCAGCCTCCTGATTTTTATCTGCCTGCCTTAGAGAATTAAATTGCACCATGTTATACTGAATGTGTTGAATTTAAATTATAAAATCTAGCCTTACAGTTCCTCTTTGAGTTCTGCCAGCTAAGTCATAGGGGATTGTACACGTGCATTGTCTTTGTGGTAAAAAGGATCAAAATGCAAGCTCCTAAATTTATATGTTTTTCTCTACTGATTTATGCTGTGGCATAAGCATTGTTGTCAGAGGCACTGTTTTGTTCAGTGGTCATTTGGCAGCAGCGAGTGCTGAAAACACAAAGCACAATAGTGGATGTGCTGGACTGTTCCCATGATCCTTTGTTAAGCTATTAAATTCATACTTCTTAATGCCAGCAGAACTGGAATTATTTGAGGGATAGGGTTTGCAACATGATTTGGGGGGAAAAGGGAGGAACAGGGCTGAGAAGATTGAATCTGCTCTGCGTGAGTGTACTAGCTGTTCTTCCCTGCACAGCCAAAATATGAGGTTCTTATGACAAGTGATTTTTGGTATATTTTTTAGGCTGTCAGCAGTTTCAGAGAAGGTCTGCTAGTGTTTCAGGCAAACCCATTCCTTCACTTTCTCTGTGCAGTTTTGTTGCAACTGGTCAACCTTTTTGTTTTGAGGATTGGCTGAAATGATTTGATCTCTAACTAACTCAGCTAATAATAAATGAATTCCGTGCAATAGCAGCAATACTTCTGCATAATACTTGTTTAACAACTCACTGTTAACTTAGGTTCTCTCCCAAGTAGAAGTCTGAAGGGAGTATGTTTGCTATTAGAATGCATCAAAAATGCCTTGAATTTCACTTTTTTTCTGTGGCTTGAAAATGCGCCAGTGTGAGAGCTAGACTGAAGGACTAGTGATGACAAGGTTAAATGATATACTTCTAGGAAATCTGAGTGTGCTGCCTATGCTGCAACAATCACATACTGACTGCGACTACCTGTTTCAGCAGAATTCTCCGACTGTCCCAGCCTGAGCCCAAGGACTCAGCTGTGCCCTGTAAAGCTTCCTGTTTACAGCCATGCATCCTCCCAAAACGGAGTGCTCCATGCTTCCCACATCTCAGAAGCCATACACGGATCCCGTAACATCCTGTGCCTTTCCATTGTCACAACGCTTCTTTTTCTGAGAACTGCCGGGAGAAGTCTCTCACAGGATTGTTAACAATTGGTCATCACCTTTCGGATGTGTCAGACCTTCAAGTACTCCAGGCCATCGGACTTCATTGACAAGGAAACAATATCAACAAAACGTTTGCCCTTTGTTCCAGACGCATATTAAGTTCACTGTTTATCACAGTGGATAGCACACTTCCTATGTGGAGAAAAATCACTGACTTTTGATTTGAGGCCAAATATTGTATGGCTTAAATAGGACATTCTGAACTGGCAGAGTAACGTAGCTAAGTACTGAATGGTCCTGGCAGTCGTACAGCTTATCTGCTGAGATTGGCTCCTTGTGGTTATGGCCAAGGCATGTTTGCCGTTTGGCTCTTGCCAGCGCTATAGCCTTCTTGTGGAGGGAAATTCCAATCTCCAGCTCCCTATGATGAAGAGCCAGATTAACGTTTCGTTCCTCTCATTTCTTTCCCTGCCCTTTGCCCTAAGAAGCATGCCTGCTGTCTTCCAGCACTTACTTAATAGTTTTAAAGAGAGAATGAATGGTGAGTGATAAATGGGGATATAAAGAGTGAAATCCTCCCTAGTGAAGAATAAAATATTGAATTCTCTGATACCACAGGTAATAAAACTTGTCTTCTGAGGGCTGCCTGCATAGGCATACTTTGTGGGTGCAACCCAAAATTTGTGAAAGGTGGGCTCAAGCTGAAGCTGGTTTTCAGAGGTGAGGTAGCTTTGGCTTGCATAGCCCGAGCGTGCCGCCAGCGCTGCGCCCACACATCACAGGAGAAGCCCAGCGCAGCAAGAAGTGAGCTACTCGCTCACCCAGGCTGCATCCTGAGCCACCTGGGCAGCCCAGATCCTGCCCCCAGGCCTGCGTATGGCAGAGAGCTGGGATGTTTAGGAGTATTGTGGTAGATAAAGACCAGGATTTGGCCTTAGTGTACAATCCTAGCTTTGCCCTGTACTATTCAGATTTCATGAAGCTGGGAATTCATATTGTAAAGACTCCCTCCAATTATGCCTTTCCAAACATTTAGGATTATAGATCCCTCGCAACCTTTCCATTGTCCTTTTATCTTGCAGTCAAAATAGCAGCAGCCTCAACCATGTACACCATATGATTAAAAGAAAAAGACTGTGGTTTGAAAGAAAGACTATAATTTGCATGCCACTAAATAAAATGTATACTCTAGAAATTCTTTCCAAAATAGGAAATGATTCAATGTAAGGTAGAATTTATCAAAAAAAAAAAAAAAAAAATCACTATAAGCCTTAAAGACTCACACTCACATTTTCAAAATATATTAAAAAAAAATCTAAAGAAAAGTAGAATGCTTAAAAAACTGAACTGATATAAGCCCCAAATCCACTGCTGCAAGAGGGAAAATTCTTCTTCACTCTACAGTTTAAATTAATGCAACAAAAATAGACTGTAAATTAGGGAAAACATTACTTTCTTTTCCCCCAAGTAAAATCAGTAATAAAATCAAATAATAAGAAGATCTTCCTTCCTACCGGTTCCATGAAAAATAGACAGTGGACGCAAAATTTATCTGAAATAGGGCTTTGGGGAAAAGCAATGAGCTGTTGCAGAAATTCATTAACTCCACCAGCTTCTTAATTTTTTTTCCTTATCCATCTAGAATACACATACACATCAGTCCTCTTGCTGAAAAATTGTTTCCATGCACACACACAAAAGTCAAACAAAAAGAAACCCAAAGAGACGATGCAATTACCTGGCACATGCCTTGGAATTTTAATGCATCTTTCTTGTCCGCCTTTGTGTATGTATACAGTACATTTGTAATGTAGTAACAGAACTATAAACTTTGTTCTTAAAAACCTTACAAAGTCCATTTCTGGAATGCTGGCATATTATCAAGCAATAGATTAAGTGTCATGTTGCTTTGTTGACATTGATTTTTCAGTATTACCACTGACAAGGTAGGGTTCACTTTGCCAGTGTAACCTTGTATGGGAAGCTTTCTTTTTGCTCAGGGGGAATTTTAGACACCAGTTGTGTGTTTTGTCTCACGAGGTTATATTTGACAAACTATCGCAGAGGTATATATATTTATTTCTGGGGCACCACTAAGAGAGCAGTGAGTTCTTTTAACTGGAAGGTACTATTTGCTTGCCAGAACACAGTAACTACAAAGGTGACTCAAGTTCCCTGTGAATTTTGCAGTAGTGGAGTCCCCTAGGTAATTCAGGAAAAGTTCAGCCCAACAGCATCCCAGGGCTATTGTGTGACTGTCATTGAGTCAATAAAAGGATCTGACCCTGAATGGCCAAGTTAAACTTAACAATCTCAATAACCTTCACACTTTTTTTCTTCCTTCCTTCTATTTCAAAGCATGCCAGTCTCACTCTAAGGTAGCACAGATGCTTTTTGAGTCACTGTGACCTTGCTTTCCCTTTCTAAATCTCAGTACTGCATTTTTTACTCCACCCAAAATTTTATTTACTCTATTGGTTATTGCAAGCTCCCAGAGAGGCTTTGGCTTCTCTGGGCTCTTCAAAGGACAGCCCAAGTGCTGAAAGATTGCAAAGGCATGCAGACTGGTGCTCATGAGGCTCACCGCCTCTCAGAAACAAAAGTTTCGAAGAGATCTAGAACCTCATACCTTATGGCACAGGTCAGCCTCTAATATAGGGCAGATTCTTTCATATTTTTCACCCCAGATCCCAGGCACTGTCCTCTGATGTACAGAGGACACCACACCTGCTTCAACTCCTGGTCTTCCAGTTTCTGTGATCCTCTCTTGCCTTGTGAGCCATCAGTTCACTTCAAAGTCTTAAACATTGCCATGGACAGCAGTTATTTCCAGGCTTCTGCCATTACTTTATGTTTCAGTGTAGCTGAAAGGGAGTGTTTGCAATCCCTAACCAAAAGTTAATAAGAACCATGGTAATTTTATGAGGTTAACCTGAGGTTAGGGCTCTAAATAAGCTTAGCTGTATTTAGTCATTGCTCTAATATGACATTCACTTTATTTCACTACAGTCACTGGTCTTCCTCAAACACATTGATGTCTGTTGTCTGACTCTTTCACTGAAGCTACAAGCACTTCTAAAAGCAAATTTGGTACCAGCTGTAAAACTCAGATTATTTGGGTTTGAATTATCCAAGGACTTCAAGAGGCCCATTAGCACAGGCCAGAGATTGATGCATGCACTTGTGTTTGCTGTACTCACTGTGTGAACAAAACAAATGCACAAAAATAGAACAATGAGTTATGTAATTTTCTGTCAAAATATTATGTTAAATAAGACCCTTTAACAAAAAAAATGTAGAGATGAGGTTACGGAGGTGTCTACCCATCCTCTTCCCTTTAGGTTGACAGTTCACGTTCCATACCAGGAAGCAGACGTATGCCCAGTGTTCACTTTGCTCTGCAATGCTAATTAAACACTGTCTCTGGAAGAGATGTCATCCTTGGGGATTAGCTGTTAAATTAAGGTCATGTCTGCATATCTCTGGTATTTGTCTGTGTGTCCCTTTTATTTAAAGAATATGGAAATAAATGCCAACATCCTGGTTAATATTTTCTTTACCTCTGCTAAGCAGTTTCTTCTGTTTAAGACTGTATTTGTGAGCCTGCTGACTGCTACATTTGCCACAGTAATATGCTACTCCAAAGTATTTAACACAATGCTTTGCTGAAAATTCTGTAGATCGAAGACACAATATCCATGGTATTTGGGAACTAAACAATTAAATAGGCAACACTTGTTAGCAACTAGGTAAGCCCTGAGATTCCCATTGAGGTTTTTAACATGGGCTTTTCTCTCCTAGTAGAGCTCTCCCTTTCTACATCACAGATAAGGGCTGTATTTCCAGAAACTATTCCTCTTTTCCTGAGAATAGAAACACTGCTACCATCTGGGCTCTTTTAAATCCCTGTTTCCACGGATACCAGTGGGACCTATACTTAAAATATAAATATAAATGTCCACTAACATGTTCTTTAAGAATTTAGGCTGCATACTTAAAAAGGCATTATTGCAAATTCTCAGTAGGCAATGCAGGGCAGGATCTGGTTCTGTTTGTGATATCCAGCAGCTCCTCAATTCCTCTGTAAATATATGCAGTATTTATAAGTCTTGTGTTTTACTGGGGTGAGTTATATCCTACTGACAGCCTATTGTCCCTGCTACTTGTCGATGGACCCTCTTTGGTAATTTTTTCATTTTTCTCTTTCTGTACCCGAGGAAAGTTTAGTTGAGGACTGCACTAGATGTCTCATAAAAATTCCTTTATGGCACCTCCGAAGGTGAAGGAGTCTTGGAGGGGCACTTGTCATGCAGACTGCCTGAAGCCCAGAAGCTGTGTCTATGGAGCCAAGAATGCCCCCAATAAGCAAACAGATGAATCAAAAACTGCCATGCAAACAAACACAAGCCAGACTAATCTGGAGAATGATCAGAGGGAAGCAGGAAAGCAGCAGCAGGAGCAAGCAGCAGCTGTACTATTGCTCTGCAACACCCTTGCAGAGAGAGGAATTTGTGTAGATTAGCTTCTCCATTAATTTCTTTTGTAATTTGGGGCAATAGGAAGCACTTTGCACCTGTCAGGATGAATCCTAGTTTAGTATATTTAAGAATATGGGAAGGCAATGGGAATCCAGGAAGGAAAAATGCTCACGTAGACTGAGTGTACTCAATAAATTTAACTCATCTGTAGTGTGAATTTATTTAAGTTAAGCACAGTCATCCGTGAAGGGCTTAATCCATGAAGAACACAATCCATCAGGGCTCCAGACTCCAGTTTAACAGAGTCAGTCATGGTGACTCTGGCTTCTAGCTTAGAGCAATCTAAACAGAAGTCTAACCATGCCCAACAGAATGATATACCTTTCAAGCTTTCCTTTCTGGTCACCTGTTCTTCCTGAGTAACCAAAAAGTGCTGAAAGAGTAAGACAAATAAATTCCGAGTTCAGAGCTGGAGACAGGTGATTAATGTTACTTTCTCAGCTTCTGCTGAGATTCCAGGGAGATTGGCATCCCAGAAATGCAAAGATTACATTGAGTTTTTGTTATCTACTGGATCGTTTCCCCCCAGATCTGTGAATATAAATCTCATCAAAGTCAATGGGATCTATATGTGTCTAAAAACACAAGATATCATATAATCCCTCACATTATTGACAATATTAATGATGTCAATTCTTAATTCTTAATTATTTTCTGCTCTATTCATTTCCAGCCTCATAACCTATGATAGATCTTTTAGAAGTATCCTGCCTAATGAGGCAGCACTTCCAGCTTGTGTTTATCTTGTCCTTTTGCTCTCCTACAGCTTGCTATCAAACTTGTAAGACAGACAGATACTCTTAGTCAAAGACATTTGGGATTTGAACCTGTTTCTTTCATATTCTACCGCCCACTGGAAGATCTGACTAAGGGGATGGACACATGTGAAGATGGTAAATCAAGCTGTACCAAGTTCAAAACAATGCCTGAAATATGTATGACTGAGCCCTACAAAGGCAGCATAGACTCATCCAGCAGTGACATTTTTCCCCAAAAGCATGAGAAGCAATTTTCTCAGGCTTTCAGATCTCTATCTTTCAATCTGCTCATTTTTGCACAACTACTGCGGTGTGACTTGTTTATGCCTCATGCTCAGCCTCTCCATTCGAAATTCCATGGCCTGGGGATGTGACACAAAGCAAAATATAGTTGTTTCTATGGTGAGATTTAAGAATCCAAGATCTTCTCTGCTGAAGGTTAAGTTGTCTCTTCCTTTCTTACTCTAACTTAATGCTATTGAGACAGAGCTGTAAGTTCTGTTAAGGAAGAGAGATTTGTAACACATGTCATAAAATTAGTTGTTACCCTGTACAATTATATATTTTTTGAGATTGATCTATTCCCCACTGAAGTCAGTGGTGGTTTTCCCCTGAATTCAATAGCCTTTGGATTGAGCCAAGAAGAAGGAATGAAGCACTAGGGTGCTATAGCACAAATAAAGAGCAGGACAGTGCATTGAGTGCATGTGTTTTTTCACGATGATTGGTGTTTCAGATTATTAAACCACTGCCTCTCCCCATATCATAACAAAAGATATCTGGGCCTGGAAAAGCTAAATTATTTCACTGTTTTTTTAATGTTGATTTTTTTAGATGTGTCCAAGTAGTGCATGCCAAAATGTGATTCAATTCCTATATTTATGTAAATTCATAGAAGGTCTTTTCTGCACAAAAGAAAACATGTCCTTAGTGCTTTTCAAAAATAATCAGCGAGCTTTTACACAATGTGTGGGTACTTACAATAAGTATTGTTAAATTCTCATAGGAAGGGTACATGCCAGCATGCACACATATATTCAAACCCAAGCAAACATTGTAAGAATTTCCCTTGATGGTAGTTCATATATCTTAATATCTATTAACATTAGTCATCTGCACATTAAGTTTTGTTAAATGTACAAACTCTGTGGCACTCCACCCTTGTTGCAACACAAATTTGCAAAGTCAAGCATTTTGAGTTTTTTAAGGACATTGTCTATCAGAAATACAAGGTTTGTGGTCTGTGGAAAGCAGTGTTTGTATAGTGGGAAAAAATGAAGAAGAGAAAAAGAAAAACAATAATAAGATTTTGCAGTCACTGAGGTAGCTTAGTCAATGCATAGGTATTTTTATATTTAGTTAAATTTACCAGAACAAAGTCAAGAACTGAAAAGTTAGAAGCTACTCATGCTAAGGTCATGCTTTCAATGTACAGTCAGCCGTGCTGCATATAGCAGCACTTTAAACTATAGCTTTACATACATGATTAAACAACACTCCTTTTCATAAAACTTCCTTCCATTCAGAGGATGGATGGTGCTCCAGGGATGAAAGAGAGTTGTGTTGTTATGGCTGTAAGAAGAGAAAGTGATTTCAGACTGCGTTGATCCAGCTGAATAAAGTAGCTGCTGAAGAGCCCCAAGCCAGTGCTGAAGGCAGGAAGGAGGCAGAGGGTGGTGCAAGGCCTCCTTCGATGCCTGCTGAAGTCGCTCGGTGAGAGGAGGATCAAGCTCCTACATGATGGTGTGCTAGAAAAAGAAATAATTTTTGAAGTTCAGGTTTGGAAAGTTTTAGAGCAATATGTGCCAGTGCAATTGGAGAGGAGTGTGTCTATACTGTCAAAATTCTATTTCCTTGGTAAGTTTCCCCATTCCTACCTCTTTATAATCCATACTGCATGCATGCATGCTAGTTTGCATGTGGAATCTTCTGTTTTAACTAAGCCAACTAGTTCTTCTGAAGACAAAATCCTCATGTAGTTTGACAAAGGACTGCTGTTTATATGAATTATGGATAATATTTCATCCAAGTTTGCCTACTTCTGTCCAATTTCATTCTCCATCACTATTCCTCTTGGCACTGTGCCCTCCAGTACCCACACAAGCCACCATGACATACTTAAAGATAAATGCAACAAGTATATAGCATCAAATTATGGAAACATTTTTTCTGGTGGAATTTGACATAACCTTTATATTATTTGAGAACTTTTAACTGAATGTACACACACACAGAGTCATGCACACACACATATAGTCACACACACACACATACATAGCAACATGGTGTCCACAAGAGACTTAATCCAAGTGTCATACCCCATGGATGTGTTCAGTCCAACGTAGGTGGGACGAGCTCTGAGCAATTTGATTCTGAACCATTCTGCACTGCCTGGTCTAGGGGCCAAGATATGTACTTGGAGCAGTTGCCTTCAGTGAGATGTACAAGGCTTGGAGCAGAATGGAGACTTAGAGAAATTGAATTAATATAAGTGCATTATGGAGAAAGGGTCAGCAGGATTTAGTAACAGTCCATGTGGAAAAGGGAATAGAGGAGTTAAGAAGTGACAGTAGGAGGCTGCAAGGTTTGTCTCTCCCCCAAAATATATTGATTTAACCATCCACCCAGTGGAAAGGGGGCTAAAACTGCACTGGTATGCGTGAAATTCGAAAGAACTTTAAGTGTACTGTCAGCATAAAAATGGCCTCTGAAGCAGAGCAAATGGAAAGAAATTAACACAAATGGAGAAACTGTGGAGGGAAGAGAGAGGAAAACTAAGATGTACCTCTGTGGAGCAGGAGCTGGGCTTCCCAAGCCTTTACTTTGTTATGAGTAGTTGAGATATATTCTGCCTCATTTCACCTCTAGAGGAAATTACAAATCCTTACAAGTTCCACAATAGTCATGCAGCATCAAATATTGAAAATCTGAGAAAACTCAGTGTCTCCTGGGACATTTCCAGATCCCACTTAATGCCTGACTCATGATGGTAATTATCCTCTCCATGCCAGTGGTATGGTAACTAATTAAGTAGGCTCATGAAAGCACATTCAGAATCTGGAAGGAAAGCATAACTGATGTGATTATATTCCTGACATATTCCTCGGTCCAATGCAAGCTTAAAACTCTTTAAGTCAGGAGTTCGCATGAACAGAAATCAAGTGCCAGGGACTGAAGGAACTGTATTTTAATATACCATTTATTCTAAAATATATTGTCCTTTTGGAGGAGTCATTCTTTATTTTTTATGGTGTTTGGAGGTAAGAGTTGTCTAATGACTGCAACTAAAAGCCATCTGGGTTATAACTACAAATGAACTTCTTAAACATCGTTCAGTATGAGGGAAGTCTGATGGCTACCTTGACTCTTAGTCAGCCAAGTTGAAACAGGGCAAGGCACCGGACTCCGCTGAAAACCAAATAAACCGCACTTCCTGAGCAGACCCAAAGGCCAATGCTGGCAACAGCCATGCATTGCATCCTCTCTTGAACTCTTAGTTTCCTGAGGAGGTGGATGATCAAAACTCCTGTGCTTCTGATAGTAATTCAGCTGCTTCTGTGTCACACCTTTACATTCTTCCTATGGATTATGAAAAGAGAAAAAAGAGAAAAAAGAAAAAAGAGAGAAGAGGGAAGGGAAGGGAAGGGAGGGGAAGGGAAGGGAAGGGAAGGGAAGGGAAGGGAAGGGAAGGGAAGGGAAGGGAAGGGGAGAAGGAAACAGTCTAGAGTTTCCCAGAGAAAAGAATATTAACAACGATAATATAGTTGTACTGATGTTGAACCAAGAGAGCTGTGCACCAGAACTTCGTTGTGCAAGTAGCTGTGTAAAAAGGACCAAAATGTCTACAGGCTTTACCCACAGCTATGTATCAGTCACGCAGTCACACCTGACCCTACTGAACTTCGGAGGTGGTGCTGGGAAGAACGCACTGCTCACTTCCTTACTGTGAGAAGACGGAAACTCCCTACTCCATCCAGGATAATTTAATGACCAAAGTCATCCTCCTTCCCAGGGGCATTTGCTGACATTTGATACATATACAGGTATATTTAAGAAAGGGGAAGAGAGTTCATTAGAGAGAGGGGGAATGATGCCCAAAGAATTACTAAAAGTTTTCATGATCCTCACTTTCTCTTGTGTCTGTCTCAACTAGCTGACAGTTCAGTCCATATATATGTCTGTATTTGTGTGAGTGTGTGTGTGTGTGCATGTGTGTATACATATGTAACACAAACTACATATCCAGTGTGCATGTGTGTGTGTGCAGCAAGGTTTATAGTACGTCGGGGCTTTCCGATGATTTTTTTCTTCTACTTTACACCCTTTTATCTTTTATATTTAAGCAGATAAAGACAGAAGACTCTGTTTTGTATCTTCTGAACACAAAACACAGACTAGAATATCAGCAACGTTTGGCAACATGATATTTCCCCACCACCACCCCAACACACTCAAACACACACACACATGCTCAAAATATAATAACTTGCATTTAAGAAATGGAAGAACACTACAACTCTTTTGAATCCTCTCACATGCAGGAGATAGTTCTCGTTCAGTGTTCAGATCAGGGAATTACACTGTCACATGCACTTTATGTGACTGATTATACCTGGATGACTTCACAGCCTTTTGCCATAGACCAGATTCTCATCTTTAGGAAAATAGGAAGCCATTCCTTTTACTTCTTCTGTTAAAGGGTTAATGCTCCTTTTTATTCACTTTATCCTGTATGCTGTACTCTTTTAACTAAGCATTTTTAAATATCATTCACTGGAAGGTTTTTTAATGCTACCGTTAAAGTTTTTCCTCTGCAGGGAGGTTTCAAACACTTAGAGTTTCAAGTACTTCCATTATAGATATCTGACAAACTATTTTTCATTTTACTGAACACAAAAATATATAAATAAATAAAACCCACATGTGACAACATGTCTTGAGAGACCCAATATTATAAAAACATGTTTTAGCTACTTATGCTAATTGATTTTTAGCCAATCCTTAAACATGTCTGCAACTGCTATCGTCTTCTCTCTTAAATTACAGCCTTCTTCCTGACTCAGCTGCTCAGACTTTCAGAAGTTTGCCACAGATTTCTCAATGCAACTATTTTGTGTCATGGCACTGTGCTGTAGATTACTTAAATTCTAAAGCATGGAGGCATGTTCACCTACTCAAAAATGTTACATTGACGGAAAATACAGAAAAAAAAATTAAACAGAATCCTCATCTTTAGGAAAATAGCAAGCCTTTTACCTCTTCTGTTAAAGGGTTAATGCTTCTTTTTATTCATTTTATACTGTATGCTCTCCTCTTTTGTTTTAACTAAGCATTTTTAAATATCACTCATTGCTTTGCAAGACAGTAATATTGCACAACCACGCTCAGAAACCGACAAGTTTGCCTCATGTACCAGAATAAAGGTAGATTTCAAAGTAGATAAGGAGTTGCCGACTATTAAGGTCCTTAGTGCAAGTTTCATTTATTCTACATAAAAGAAAATCTCACTCTGCTGAACTCAAGGGGGCACTGATTTTACTCTTTTGGGAGTACTTTTACTTTTGATAATGGAGGCTAAGCTATCTTGGGCATTTAGCTACAAAACAACAATTCAATTAATGGGAATAGTATGGCCAAACCTTCTGCTTCATACTGGAAACCTCAGTCATGGCATCTGCTGTAGGATCCTAAAAACTGGAAAAGCTGCTGTCAGCTTTGAAACTGGCTGGATTGCTTAGCCTGCCCATTTACCTCAAGCCTCATTGGGCAAACCTTGACATAATTGTTATGTTTTCCATCTGGCAATGAAGTGTATAAATCACTTCATGTTAGTACAAGGGCTCCATTCTTATAAAACTTGCCTCTCTCTGCAGCTGTAGAATTGGTATAATTAGGTGGGAGGTAGTTACTTTCCTACCATTGTGGGCTTTTTAATTTAAGAAGCAATATTCAAACAAGAATAACCAAAAAAAAAAAAAAATCAGAAAAGCTGCTGAAGAGAGCTCTGAATCACAGTATACTGAGCAGTAACATAGAAAATTAAGTCTGACAGTTGCAGATCGCTAGTATCTCTAAAAGCTTTGTCCTGTCTTCCATCTGTGTTTTCTTGCATTTGAACATTACGTCTTTGTCCTTGTATCTGGAAGGGGATAATCCGGCACAGACAGGTTAGATACTGCCTCCATATTTTCAGTTATCGTTATAAACCTCAGAGTGAGCACAAAAGGAAAACAGAAGGGAGTTAGAAAACACCCAGACAAAATAATAATATTCTATCAAACCTGTCTAAATACTTTCAAATGTTGCAGCATTCACTACTTTGTTGTTAAAACTGACTCTCAATGGACACTAATGCAATGGGGCCAGGATTTCACTCAAACTTATTCAGGGTCTCCTTATTTTGGCTATGAGGCAGGTCCCAATAGAAAGGACAACATTCTCACCCCACAGAAATCAGGGGGAGGTGGTCATGGGCCTCCAAGCAAGGGTTTGTAGGGAGGAATTAGTATGAAGTCTTTCATTTCCTCTGTGTTGGAGCAACCAAGCCATGCCCTGATGAATATTGCTGCAATCAGTCCATCGAATTACTCAATTCCCCAAGTTTTTTCTTGTTTTGTTATTTGTAATCTGGAAGGTAATGTAAAACTGATTTTCCTTGAGATGAAAATGGGATGTTTTAGGAAAGGGTATATGATGCCTAGAGTTTCCAAGGCCCATTAGCTTAAAAAGGAAAGTAAATCCTTAAGTGCTATTGATATGAAATGCCTTTACAATCTACTGGATTATCGAATTTAAAACCTGATAGCAATACACTTAAGAAAATGAAACTAGCTACTTTTCTAGAGAAAACTGCTTTTTGAGATCTATATGGCTCCCTATGCAGCTGTGCATGGTCCTATGCAGGAAGGGAGAGGGGGAACCCTGCTAGGGCTTCACCAGCAGTGAAGAGGCTCTAAAACTCTGCAATGTGTGGGACACCACAGGGAGATGGAGGGCCAGGGCCTTTGATAACACCACAGTCCTTCAAGACAGCTGTAAAAAAAGATAGAGAGGTTGAGGAAGCGCAAGATGCATGTTTTAAGGAAAGAACCAGGAAAGATACTCCCTGCTAAAGTTTATTTAATAAAGAGAGAAAAAAGATTGATTTCTGGGACTAACGGAGCTACTAAAAATGATCTTTTTAATTGACTTCACAGAGCAAAAACTTGCTTAGATGAGATCATATTGTATACTTGCAAAGTGTTACTGTTTCTGATACTCTGTGTTGAAGAATTTGGAAATGCCTAGCTATGAACTGTTCACACAATTCATATAATAGCCTAAATAAAGATTTTTAAAGTCACAGCGAAATAGACTAATTTACAGTTTCCTTTAAACCAACAAAAACATCATCTTGTGGAACTTCCCTTTTTTGTAATAATGGTATAAAACATGATACAACTTATTAATGATAATGTATATTCCATGACTTAAAAATATTGTCCATTTTTGTCTAGCATCAGTGCAGTAGCAAGTTACTTTCATGAGTGGAGCTGTTGTATACAAATATTTACCTTTCACAGCTCCATATTTTGTACATAAAATAAAAATATTTTAAACAAGTTGAAACCTTAAATTCACATACATCCATGCTTTGTAGTAAGAACCTTTCATTTTTTAAATATTTAAAGCTTCTTTAACAAAACTTAATAGAAAATGAAATGTTCTTAGTGTCTACCTTCCTGCCAACTTTTGATTCCCTCTGGAGTAAGAAGGTTCGTTTATTCAGTGATCATGAAATGTAAAAAATGTTTTCTTTTAAGTGAGGATTTTCTCTGCCTCTTTAAACCACACACCCCACCATAATTGTCAGAGGGTCAAAACAAAGAGATTTTTACATTACAGAGGGGAGTGGATACCAAAGGAAAACAAATCCTTCATAATCCAAAAATCTCTCTTCCTTGGATACACCATGGACCTGATAGATAATGTCAAAGTTTTTTCATAAATTTTCAGACCACCCACCAGCATCAGTAAACATATATCCATGCCTATATGCATGTGTACATGCACGTAGAGTATAAAACAGCTGTTTGGAAACAATTTTTGTTATATAATTTTTTATATAAAAATTTTGTTATATAATTTTTGTCTATAAAATTAATAATAAAGTCAATAAAAAGATTTGCACAAAGAAAAGAAAAAACAATTCTCAATTCCTTTGTAGCCAGGAGACAGTTGTGCAAATATGCTTTTTAAGTTGCATTTGATTCCATCTCTTTACTGTAACAACCCAGGCACCCAAATTAGAGACAAGCAAAACTTGAAAGTGTTGATGACTCATTTTGTTTGTATACATAACCAGTTCACCTGAATCATTTCATATCTTCTCTCCCCTCATTTTTTTCCCCACATTCCATTTACCTCTCTTGTGATCTTTGAGTGGGTAACTCTGAGTGTCTTCCCAGAAAACAGCTCCCAGAAGATCCCTCTAGGCTGATGTTCTCCCTTTCAGCTCCATCTTAGGAAGCAGTCTGCCATTGCTTGTAGGGTAATCATAAAGGTAACCGTAACCCTTTTATAAACTGTATGTACTGAGAGCTAGGTTTATTCTGGCCTTTTGAGCAAGAAATCTCTATTGCAGTAGACTGAGCTTCAAGAAACACCCAACCCTCTACCTCTGGTCTTCCCAAGTTCTCTCTTCAGTGAACAGCTATCATGCACTAGAATCCTAAAAAAAAAAATTATCAGTGAGAGAAAGGATTATGTCAAGTATCTCACACCTAGCCCTACTCTTTGTAGACGAATCACCCTTAATTAGTATCAAACCCTAGAGCTGGACTAAGGTTTTTATAAGGAACTAGACAGAACACTGTCCTGAGGACCCACTGTAACCGTTCTTCTTCTCTCCAATACTGCTTACCAGGTACATTTGTGTATTTATCTTCTATCTCTTCCTGAACTAACTTTGCAAGGCTTTTCACCAAATAGTTAGAGGAAAAAAAAAACAAACACAAAAACCCTTCAATAGAGATTAATGGAGGAAAACAATCCCGGCATATGAGCTCCATTTGGTGCACAGTGATAGAAGACCCATTAGGAAAGCTAGGTATATATCTCCACTTTTTTTCCTGGTGTGAATCTAAACAATCCTTTGTTACTCTCCTACGGTATTTGCTCAGGGAAGAAGATTCATCTTGCTTAGCTTCAGCCATCTGAAACACAGATCTCTAGTCTGAGCTAACCATTGAGACTTGCATGGTAAAGAAGAGGCACCTCATTGAGTGTAGCTCAGGTACTTGTGTCAGGGTGGGAAGCAGAGTCCTCCAGACAAGCCCATCTTTTTCCATTGATTACAGAGGCAGCCTAGGTGTTTTGTTCAGACTAGTGATGTCAAGTCTGTCCCACCTTGTGGGATCATACCGCAGACAAGGAATGGCAAAGCAGAATACAATTTCATCCATTCTTCCCATACAAACGTACTTACTTTCAGTGTATTCCCACCGAGCTCCATGCCCCTTCTGTAAGTTTTGAGAATCAGGCTGTATTTCAGTGAGGAAGAGAAATGCACTGTGTATCCTTTGTTCAATCAAAATACCATGAAATTCCAATACTAACTTTCCACAGAAAACTTTTGGGGAACAAGCTGCAGAAAGAGAAATGATCATCAGACAATTCTGCAGGACATACCAGCTCTGCATTAAGCGCTCATGCGGTTCACAGAATGGGAAAAGGGCTAATTATGGGAGGAGAATTTCCTTTTTGAATTAATAACAAATTTTAAACTCATATTTCACTTTCAAGCATAGATTATTGTGACAACTATGTCCAAGTTAAATGGATTTTATAGGAATCCTTTTTTTGTTGTTTTTTAGGGAAAAATATAAGATGATTTCTACAATAGTTCTGTGTGTAGACTGACTGTCCTTGTTATGTGCCTTGAGCTCCATTCGAGTTACTCCATGAAATATGACATAAAAGCCAATGAAAATGAAAGAGCATTCAAAACTATCCTAAATTTAGATGTCTGGTATTTTATGGCACTACTAGTTATCCTATCCTTATTTTGATCCTCCACCCGTATCAGTTCTATTTTCATCTAGGCTGACCACATAGCTATTCCTATAACATTCTCATTCTTCCAAATAAAATCACTCTGTTTCTACAAAGTCAGGCTATTGAATATTGAAAAATTATTCCAGCTTGCAAGCATTTTCACAAGTATTTAACATACATCTAAAATGCTTATTTTTCAGATCATTTCACATGACAAAATGTCCCACCATGCTTTACACATTAAACAGTTTATTGCTGAGAAACATTTACAGTTATTTCTGGCACATCAAAGTCAATTCAATTAAGCTTGTTGAAAATGGCTTATTATTAGCTCTCACATGATGGAGTATATTTATTATACCACTGAAACTTCATGTTAGTCATTTATAAGGTATAGGACCAAAGAGAAGAAAAAAGTTATTTACTTTTAACAATCAGCTTTTGTTCTGCATGGTTTTGCAGAAAATTATTTGAAATTTATTGTCAGTTTTCACTGTGAGTTTATAGATACCTTTCCTGTGATGATAAAATACAAGCATCATTACTTCTTTGCTGTATGCTGAATTACTTATTTCAACATCACAGTAGTGGGATAATTTATAGCAACATGTCTTGACTGATACACAGGTTTACACCTCCTGAACGTGACAAGCTGCAGGTATGAAAACTGGGTGGTGTCTTAAAAGGGTATAGGACTATTTGTCTCACATTTAAGGTATTTTATCTACAAATGCTAGAATATTTACTGAATAAAATCCACCTACTATATTTTTTGCAATAGTTGACATATAATTGATATATTGATTACAGTTGATTTTTGATCTATTCATTCAAGTTACTCTCTGGGTTTTCTGAGAAAAAAATCATAAAGAATTTTCTCATGTGCACAGTGTAGGACCTTTTTATAGCATTTCCAGATCTTCTCTGAAAATTTAGAGATATCCTTCTATTGGTGCCTCTGATGGGGGGACACTCTAAAAGAACAAAAGGATTATGACAGGAGATTGTGTCCATCTCAGTGCATCATAATCTGCAAGTCATGGCTATCCCAGAAGACACCCTAGGATATATAATTTTTCATAGTACACCAGAGCAGTTTACTGTTTGCTTTGTATATTGCCTCTTACTAAGCCACATGCAAGCACCTCTAATACACTTTTTGAAGAATGGTTTTCCAATGGCTTTGTGGTTAATTGTCCTGAAACAAGAAGTTTATGTCCCTTAAATATGTTAACTCTCACTGCTAGAATATAATATGTAATCCAAGACTGTGTAGTTTATCTTCCTGATTGCAACTAAGGTACTCTAGTAAAGTGAAGCCTACGATTCTGAAGGTATTTAAAATCCAATAGATTTATTTAAAGAATTTCTCAGAGTGCTGCAAAAGAGGAAAAGGTAAGAGAAAGTATCTATGCTAGTATCTATGCTATCTTTCACAGAGAACTGATTTTTTTTTTCCCCTCTCACTCCACACTGGTCTAAAGGAGGTTGATAATAAAATCAATGGTCAGACACTTAAAGATTAAATTTATTCACATTTATTCTTTTAACTTTTTAACTCCTGACAATACTTTTTTGCACAATTATTCTTCTAAAAAACTATTTCTATTAGTATTTATGTAGTTATAATCAAATGGTATGATTTGATATTATTTGGAGGCTAGACTGTACCTTTACCTATGAACTGGAGGAAAGAGTGGTGCATGACAGCCTCTCTTTCCATTTGCTCACCAGAAGAACCTACTTCTATTTCTCCCATTCCTTCTATAATAGAAAGAAATAGTGACATTGGAACATCCTGTCCCAGATGTTCAAGACTGTTACTGCAAGATCTTGCAGATCACAGCTGTACAGAATTTCAACATATTCACTAAGAATAATAATGAACTTCTAGTATTGTTCAGAAAAAAAAGCTACTTATACAAATATTAATAAGAATCCCTCACAGATACACAAAGATATACAAGATACGTGAAAGATGTACAGCACAATGTAACTAGAATTTGACAGAATATTATATTATGGCATGATTTTTTCTTGAGCTGCTCAGAATAGCTGCTCAGCTCTTGAGCTGTTTAGAATAGAGAAGTAATCATCCAGAGATTTGTTTTTTCAAGGAAATGGTTTAAATTTCCAGAAAACAAAACATGTTTTTTTGGAAAACTGAAAGAAAAATATGCCTCAGGTAAATTCAATTAGTTAGCAGAATGTTAAAATGCTTTCTTTCATTGAAAAATGGAGAAATGAAGAAGCTCAATTACTTCTGAATCAAAATGCTTTTGGAAATGCTTTGGAAAGTAAACAGAAATGAAATGAAGAAATGTGAAGAAATTCCACTTTCATTCATCTGTATTTATTTCCATGTGCAACACAGTTAAATTCTGGAGGCTCTTTTGCAGCATGCTGCATGCCAGAAGGAAGAATCAGAAGTGGATTTGGGAGTACTTTCTATTTCCAGCTACTGCTGTCTATTATGCCACTAATGGAAACGGCCCTCACAGAACTCATGACTGATAACATATACAGATGTGGTGGCCACATATCAGTATACATTTCAATTGAACAATTTGGAAATGGCAATAAAAATAACGAATAGAAAAACTTTTAAAAGATACAGTGCATTCTCCTTTACTTTGCCATGTCCTGGCCTGTTTCTTTCCTCATTCCTCATGCCATTTCCACCCCAGAGAAATACTATTTTTGTTACAATTGTAAAGAGAATGTGATATATAATATATTTCACTGAAAGGTTTAGCACAGTGGAGGGGGGAAGATGGGGAATAGATTACTTTGGTAGTTTGTTTGCAGTTTCAGTACCGAGCTGGGTTTAGGCCAAAAACTTGGCACAGGGCATAAACTTCAGGGAGGAGGTGGTGCTGACAGAGGAGACGCAATTTCTGAAAGCTCCATAGCGCTTCCCTCCCTGCTATGCAACCAGAAATACTGCAGGGGTGCACAGAACCGAGGGAAACGACACTGGCTCAAGCCACTTTCTTGCATTCAGCAGAACAGGCCCTAACTGCAGGAAGCTGGTACTGGTTTTGAAGACACCCTTTGGAAGCAGGTACATTTCTCAGGAAGCTCTGCAGGTGGCCCTAGCACTGAGCTTCTAAAAGCACAAAGCTTTCAGACATGACCTCTTGTATACATAAGCCAGTTTCTTAGAATGGTTGTCAGGTGTCCCAAATACAAGGTTGTTATAATAATAATAATAATTAATCATCATAACACAATCAATAAAAGCTGCGAACACTCTACCTTATGTGATCAAATCCTAGGTCCTTAAAAGGGAAGCTTAAAAGCTAAAGTGTAGAAATAGTTTTATATTGGTCTCTCCTTTCTGTGACATTCATGAGTCACGGGTCTGTCAAGAAAAAAAAACTTAGACCTGCCTCATCTTAATAGTTTAGCTGCATTTGGAGAAAGATGATGCAAGCAGTTTCACCCACTGCTGACCGAGCGTCTTACTGAGGACACGACAGAACTTGACTTTGAAATCAAGAATCCCTATAAGAGGCAGAATGGAAAAGGGGTATCCCTGGAGGCGGTCCGTCTTTCATTGCCAGCCTCTATAATTATACACCGCCTTTCAAAGCAGCTTGTGAAAGCTGTCTTTGCAGCCTGCTTCTTTTTCCCAGGCCCTGGGGAAAGTGCATCATAGCCATTGCCTGCCAAATCCAAACACCTTAAGATCAAGCATTTCTAAATATGGCTTTGCAGTAGAGCTGCTGGAAAAAAAAGACAAAACTTTTTCTTTTCACTGAAAAATACCTTTTTTTCAACCCATCAAGCTTTATGGAAACATCTAGATTGTGATGAATGTCTCATCTGGAAAGTTTTTCAGGTCCAGAATGATATTACTGGAGAGCGGGGAGTAGAAAGGTTCTATAATAACTGATAGCTCTAACTCTCCAACATTTTTCTTTTAATTTCCAGGTCACTAGCTATAACAAACTGTGTTTGTTGGTTTGTCTTTGGCAAAATCTTACAAAACCTTAAAACTCTTCACAAAATGGAATAGTCACCTCAATCCAGCCCCAGTCTCAAGGATGCTGTCAAAACCTCAATTAAAAAAGGGTATGTTCTAATATTAATGAACACATACTTACAGCCCAGATGACAAGGGATCAGTGCATGTCCTCCTGAATGCTGATAGGCAGGGAAGAATAGCTGTTTTTCTTTCCACAGCCCCATGTGGTAAGAAGCCAGATCATTCCAGCTCATGTTATTGCATTCCTGTACAAAACTGCAGCGCTTCCCCAGTGCTAAATGATAAGGATTGTAACTCCTTGACTCAGTCCAGTGAACATTTATGTGAGTGGATTCAAGTTCTTAAGGGAGTAAATGCTCACTGACAGAAGTATGGACTGCACAGACTGCCTCCAAACAGAGGGAGGCAAACAAATACATGTTCCATAGTTTTCCTCTTTTCTCAGCTGATTCAGCTTCCCAGGGGTAAAACTTGTGTTATCCTTTCCAGTGACTGTGCACTTTGGAAGGCTAAAGAACTATTTTAAGTTCCCATTTATATGGTGTGCTATAAAATAAGGCCCAAGATGGATGAACAGGGGCTCTGTTTTTTAACAACAGTGACTTAGAGATTTGCACATCGGCCATCTCTCCTGTAGAGTCAGACAGATTTACAATGCCTGGAAAAGTTTGCCAACAAAGATGTTATTGTAACTCCAGTGCCTGTTCAGGGAAGTTTATGAGATAAGGTTAGAAACTGTTCATATTGTCTTCCTGCGCTTGATGTATAGGAGAGAGAATATGCCAAATGCATTGCTAGGTTAGAAGAAAAGCTACTGCAACATTAGGATTGTATCCAACATCAAGTATCTCACATTCTGCTTTGTTGCCTCCACCTTTCACCTGGAGAAATACAGCCATATTTAACCTACCTTGTGTGACTGTGGGCAACTTGATTATCTTTTCTGTGTTTCTGCTTGCACAACTGATAAATAGGAGCGCCCTTTATTATCTGGCTCAGATAATTTGTATCTGTTCCATTCTTTATGAGTAAGTTGCCTGAACTTACATATTCTGTTGTGTTTTATGATACTGTAGCTGACTTGTCTCCCTCAAATGCCATCAAAGATGTGTCACTAAATCAAGGGTTATTTCTATAAGTCGGCATAGCTTCTTTGGGTTTCACATTAGCTGAACTTTTGTCTGGACATTCTTTTCCCTTCCAAAATATGCTAATGCTATACATACTTTTTTCATATTGAGCTCTCAGGTTGCCATTTCTGCTTATTCTAAACACCCATTGGCTGTTAGTAGAGTTATTCAAGACAGCTCATAAATCTTTCTATCCAAAGACAGTTCCTTTTGCTAGCTGAGAATAGAAGGTAGCTCTGCTCCTTCTGCTTGTAATTTTTGAAGCATATGAAAAGTTTTATATGTGTTTGTATGTCTAAAATATATCTTTACTGAATCCCTCCTGTGGCTTTCATACTCAATATTAACTATATTTTTCATTAGTGAGAATTTAAACAGCTTTGATAAGATAAGTAGACTCCCTAGTAAATAACTACCTTGCCCAGGGATGATCCCCTACCTCACTTCTTCTACAGTTTGCACTGATTATGTTAAAGCTATGCTCAGGAACCAATGCTTTCTTGTAAATACATCACTGACATTAGCTGCACATTCCTTGGATAGCAGCAAAGTATTTGGCTGTCTAGACACAGCCAAATAAGAACACAAAGCTTACTTTGAGCAAATCACTAACAACTTCTGTTGGCCAGCAATGGGCAGATATGTTCTCTTATCCTTTCAGCTGTGGTGCATGGGAGTAAGTCCAGGCTCTAAAGGAACTAAGTCACTGCAACATTTTCTTTCCATTCTCGGAAGAAAAATATGTTTGAGAGAGACTACAAAGAAATGTGGAACACAGCCAGAGTGGTCACTGCTAAATCTCCTATGGTGGTGTCACCATTTTTTAATAGCCCAGGTGTAATATAATGTTGGTGGAATATACAGCAGGCACATGGTACCTGGCCAGTCGCTCTGTCGTTGGAATGGTTCAGCTTCTCTCATATTATTGTCCAATTCTATGTTTGGAACATTATTTTGTTTAGGCTCAAAATTTAGCATTGAATAATTTTTCTACTTGTGCTGAAAGCATATTTTACTTTTTTGATCCATTTGGATTTAGAAGTAAGGTTTGAGTGGGGGGTTGTTTTTTGGCCATTGACTCTTTAAAAATAAAGTACCCAAAATCCAGGTCTATGCATATATCCCATTAGAAAGAATGAGAAAATTATATACACTTCAGGATAGCAGATTAAAATGACATGATGAGAAGAGATTCATTCAATGCTTCAAGAAGTGAAGATTCAAAGTCATGACACGTCGGTCATTTTTCAGTTCCAGGTATAGCAGATTAGACATATCGCTCTTGTAGGTGTGGCAAACCTGATCATTTAATCCTTTCTGATTCACACAAAAATATTGATATCCATAGTACTTGCCCTGAATGTCAACTAGAGAAGCTGACCTTGCAAGATATGTGGTTTTTCTCATCCATTTTGTAATTATTTTTTTCTTTTTCATTTTTTAATGATCTTACCAGGAAGAAGCCTTGAAATTACCAGTAGTATTATTACAAACAGCATCCACCACATTTATTCTATTCTCCATTGTCATTAAAGTCACTGTATCATTCTAATTGTATTGAAACCCATCATAAAGACCTAAGTGCTTAGATCCTTGTAGTTATGTTGTAAAGCAGATGCAGGAGACCTCATGAACTGTGTACCTGGTACAAATAGGGCATGTAATTCTTCAGCTCATTCAAAGGTTTTAAGCTATTGAAGACTTGTGAGGAAATAACAGATAAGAAAATATTTATATTAAAATATGTCCATTTATATTAAAATATGTCAGAGAAGCAGGAACTAGAGCCAGTAGAATGAATACATTCATTCTACTTCATGGTGCTTCCACCCACTCTCCTGCTGGTAATACCAAGAAATTGTATTACTTCACTGCTACTTCACTGTTAAAATGTACAAAACTGTAGGCCTTTTTAATTAGCAGACACACTTTTTTGGGGGGGGGGGGGGGGAAGAGGTGCCAAAAGGAGTTTGGAATATTTCTTTCTCTCTCCTTCTTTCTCTCTCTGCACCCAAAATATTTTCTTTAGCCCACCGAATATATCTAACAGAAGATCTTCTGGCTTCACACATGCTGGTATTGTCAGCTCTGTCCCCAGCCAAGCTGTGGATCCAGCCTCAGGGGAAAAGCTTTCCTTTCTCATATTATACTATTATTTCAGGATACTGATCTGTGATGCAGCAATGAGTGTTCAGGTCACCTTTTCTGTCCTTCAAAATGTGTAAACAAATGATTCAGACATAGCAATGTTGGCACAGTTGTGATGTGGGTACCTCTTGCCACAGCTCAAGATTTCCTGCATGTAACCTGAATTACCTGAAATATCACTTGGCTTTCAATTAATCAGTCCCTCAAACTGCTCTAAGCATACTGATGGCCCTTTTGCCTGTTCACAAAAAGCAGATGGTTGATCTAGAAGCAGATGTCAATGACCACTTAAGAACGTGCTCTTCACCCTTCTGCAGTCTCAGTTGACCTTGAAAGGAGTGAAGTTCAAGATCATCAACATCAGATGTTCCCTAAAGTTGCCATGCTTAGCACAAAAATGTCATGCTTGTCAATCACCTCTGTGAAGCAAACAGGATTTTGATAAATGGCATGTTTTTCCAAAGAGTCCTTGAAACTACTGTTATTTTAGGAGGCCTTGCTTTATTGTCAAATGAGAAGAGCTAAAGCTATTTCACATCTTCATGTGTTAAAAACCCCGGCTGGATGATGGCACTAGAGTTTTGCTGATAATGAAACTGAATATCTGATATGTGCCTGTGCCCCCTGCTCTGCTGGAGTACATTGTATACATCATTCTCAAAAGCAGTGGGATGGAGTGATGAGGATATCTCTGTCCAGTTCATTTCACTGAAGGCAGAGTCCTATTCTCCAACAGCTGCATAAGCAGAGCTCACTGGCAATATGAGAAGAGACTTCTCCCCTCAAGCCCAGTGGTGGTTCAAGAACCATGTTGCTCAACTGCCCTCCTTGTCAGCTTGTTTTCTCTTTCTCTTTTCTCTGTCTTCTTTGGTATGCTGGATGGTCATCTGGTTTTCCCCCAGAAGTCTTCTGTCATTTTGTTTCAAAGCCTTTATTTTGGCCTGTGCTGGTGCAAAGTCCTTCAGCCGTACTTGTGGGTAGATACCTTGAGAGGTGGAAGATCTGATGAGAAGGGCGACATTTGCCATCAGTGAAACCTTTTGGCAGCCAGACAGCCTCTTTCTTTCTCTCAGCTATAAACATGCAAGGCAGTGACACTAACCCAAAGAAGACACAAGAGAAGAGCCTGAATGTGATAAATTAATAAACTGACAGTGGCCTTTGTCATCTTAATGTGCCTTCATGTCTGAAAATTAGGCACTGCATTTTCATTTTAGTATCTTCCCTTTTTCTCCTTGCAGGAACTGGTAGTGTGTCAAGAACAACAAACACAGTTTAATCCTAACACTAGGGGAGGAAAGTACCTGCATTTCCCATGTTTTGTAATTCTATTCTCTTGTTTTTTTAATTTGTTGCAAATACTGTGTTTTGGGAATTTGCTGTAAGTACTGTTTTGTTATTGGTTTTTTCTTATGCTTATGAGTAGGCTTTAATAGTATTATTATTCAGGTTTTATTTTACTTTCATAGAGCTCTCTTGATGAATCCGACAAAGCAGCATATTTTGTTTTCGAGAGTTCTCCAATAATATCAGTGTGATGATTTTTAGCATCCCTTGGCCTAAGCAGCAAGAATTATCTTTGAGGTTTTTTTCAGACAGTTTTCCATCTGTCTTACTCCTCTTGCAAATTAAAGCAAAAAGGTTAACCTCAGCTCAATATCACCCACAGGTCCACACAGCTTTGACACCATAGACTCTCCAGTGCATCTCATCTCACAACTCCAGTCTTTTCAGCATGATACATTTTCCATTCACTCTGCAAATCCACAGAATATTTGAAAATATGTAGACATCATAGAGAATTCATAAGAAATCCTTTATATTAGGTAGCATGAGAAATACACGAGACCAAGCAAAGGACATATATATTTCCCTATCTTGGTTTTCTTACATTTTTGAGCATGTGGGGGACATCTTTCCTCTTCCACATTGCTCATTTTCTCTCTTTATTGTAGCTTTCCAGATTCCTGATTCCTTTTCTGGTTTTCACTGGAAAAGAATTTGACTGATGCATTTTCCTGCTGCAAGAGCACCACCTCCCCTTCCTTTCGCATGCCCATATTTCCTATGCCCATGTGTCCTTGCATTCACCTCTTTACTCATTTGTGTTTTCAAAGGGCTCTACCAACACTTTTGTCTTTAGTTCTGCCTCTGAAGAAATTCTAATGATGTAGACCCCAATGCATCACAGAGGAGCTTTCTCCTAAGCTTCAGCTATCCTATTGTTTTGTCTGACCAAGTCTATTCACAAGATAATAACACTTAATGAGTCCCTCTCTCTCTCTTTCCCACATACAGACTTGTAGACGCCACTCTTTCTTATGCTTTTTAGTGTGAGGAGTAGGAAGCAGTCACTACAAAGGCAAGTCTACGCTGCAGGCAGAGCTGTCATTGCATCACATGCAGACATACTTGAGTTATGTTTGTGCTAGCTAGCTGTGTTAGTGGGAGCCATTCTGTCAGCCCCAGAAGCCTGTGCGCGCACAAATGTCCCTAATCTGTGCTGAGCTACAACCTCCTCCAGCTTCATTTCCATTTGCAGCTGAGTTCCCCCAAATATATTCCTACAGGTATATATCCAGCACACCATTTTCAGGATTGTAAATATTTTGAAAGGCCGTCAGATCCCCAGATAATACCAACAGTTCATAAAATTAAGCTGGAATCAATGTAATTATCACAGCAGTTTTCTATGCAGATGCATGAAAAAAACAGGTTTCTACAGTGCCTGATTAGAGATAGTGTATTATAGGAAAGCATTTTCTGAAGAAATCACTTTGACCAAGTTTACACTAAGAGCATCATTCCAACATAGCAGCAAAATGCTCTTAGTAGGCTTACAACTATACTCTCACAGCTACTTTTGATGTCAGGATAGTATGGCCAAGTGCCTATTTACTGAGAAGCAAAGGGCACTGTAGTTTCACTGGGGCACCCATCACACACGGGCACTGCTGGGCATCTTCCATACTTACAGCCTTTAATAAAACTTCTCTCTTGATACACCTCACATCTGTAATATGTATTGAGCAGGTAGTGATCTATTTTCACTCAGATTTGTCAGTCTGGGGTCTCTTTGATCATCATCTCCTTCCCTGCCTTGTGGTCATAAATGTGCTGGCAGAACCTGATGCAAGTGGTCTTGCAGGACACTTGACTTTCTTCTCTCAGGAGAGCCCTCATTTTCAGTTCATGTGATGGATTTCTCACCTCAGCTGCTGAATGGTGAGCAGCTGCCTTCCCTGTCTTTTCTTCCTTGCTTCTCTACATCTGGCCAAGATCCCTGAGGAGCACTTCCTTCCTGGTTTTTGAGACAAGAGGGCTTTTGCAGACAGCTGTTCCCCCACAGATGCCAGACAAATTATGAACCTTCTCTGTCCTGCTCTGCAGTTAAGCGCCATTTTGCCATTCCCCTCACTGCGTTACCTACTGCATGTTAACTCATTTGGATTTTTTTTAAATCCCTTTGCTTTATGTGTGAGCAGTTACTGCTTTATTAGTTTTTGCACATATCTGCTTTATCTGAGGCTGTATCTGCAGATTGGTGAGATCCTCAATTTTCAAATTATACATAAAAAGAATATGGGAACATGAAAGCAGTGGCAGGTTCTGGCAGCTGTCAGCATGATCTGCAGATGTGAGTTTCAGTTTGGGAAAATTAGCCCTGAATCTTGAAGGCTGAATATCAAGTTTGTTATGACACTGTAGGTTTTACTTTTGTATCCTGTATCTGATTGCACCAAGAGTGCCAGTTCATTACCTTTTTCATATAAACCAAATGTAGATATGTTACTTTTTGTTACAAATCAAACCTTCATAGCAATCTTAATTAAGATTTTTTAAAAGTATCAGGGATTATTTTAGATCAAGATCTTGGCCAGTAAAATACCTAGAGTAACAGTTATGTTTTCATTAAGAGTTCCTTGATACCATTCGTAATACTAACATTGAGCTGCTAGAGTTGCTGGCTTCCTGAACACTCGCTCTTTTGTTACATTTTATGATCTTTAATTTCCTTACTAATAAGCTATGGGTCCTCAGTGCATTTAACACGTTGGCTGCAACCTTGCCAAACACGGATCCATCTGTTCTATGAGAAGGATGCAAAAGAGGCTGACAATGCACAGACGTTGCCTAAAGCAACTCATTCTGCAATGAATTCAGCTGCACAAATGTGAGTCAATGCCTGCCCCTCTCTTTAAAAGTAATTGTCCAGAACACCTCACTCAACCAGTGTTTAAAACTCTCCCTATGCAAAGAACTCACTCACAGCATTTGATTTGTTTTTGCTACCTTGTGCCAAATATTCTCAAACTATTCCTGCGGGATGAACCCCTGCTCCAAGGACACCTTTCACCTCCCCACTGAAACCACTGAGATCTTTACCGTTGATTTCAGTGGTACGCAGAGAATGTGATCATCCCCATACAGATACTAGTCCTCCAGACCAGTCCTCTTGCCACCATTTATGGTCCTCCATCCACATATCCACCCTGGATTATCCCTCCTCCTGTTAAGAAAAAGTGATAAAGGTGATGTAAACCTCATCTTCTGAGGTAATCTAAAAATTGGAAGCAAGAGGGCCAAAATCAGGAAACAAGCTTGCTACTAAAAAAAAGAGGTCATTGCACATACTGTAGGAAGATAAGCTCTGCGCTTCTGTGTGTATTGTTAGATCTATGCCAAGAACATCCATGTGATTATTCATATGGTAAGAAAGTATGTCAGTGCTCACAGGTGGGACAGCTCAGATGATCAGCTCCATGTTTATGTGAACATGCCAATTCCTTACTGAGAAGATAGCAAAATTTGTGAACTTTGACCAGAGAAGTTAGCAAGTGCCAAAGAGGAGCAATAAATATGAGAGAAAAGACTGTTGTATGAAAGAGAAACAAAAAAAGGAAGGATGTACTGGTAGACATTTAGGAGAATATGGAAAGAAATAGATATATGGAAAATACTCAAAGAGCTTTATATATCTCAGCATAACTTCAGTCACCACCATAACCTCTTCCTTCCTCTTCATTTTCTCATACTTCAGCTTATCTCTCCAGTTTACACAAATTAGTTTTTATTAATCACAGATCTTTTAAACTATTAGTATGTTTTTCAGTTCACCCACCTATCAGCTAATTATATCAATATCTCCTCTCTGTGTCCAGGACTTCAGTATTTTAAATTTACATCCCTCTTCCAGTTTTTCAGCTTTTATCTTCAGCGTCTGTCCTCAAAGCTTTTGACCTTCTGTTGTCCACAACTTCTTTGCTGCTCAGCTCAGTGAAAATGTCTAGTCCAGCAATTTTTATATCTGCTTTTCCAAAATCTATTTGTATTGTTTCCACCGAAAATGGGTTGAAAATGGGATTGTGCACAGAAGAGCAGAAATTTTCTTTAAAAGGAAAAGCTAGGAAAAGAATTCTGATGAATATACAAACATATCACGAAGTTTGAGGAAGTAACAAATATATATTTCCTTTTCAAAAATTCCCTTAATATTAAATTTTAATGGTGTCACTTTGAAATATATTATTACAATCCAAAAAAATTAAAGTAAATATTGAAATTGTCATCACATTCTCAAAAAATGGCATATATTGGATGTTTCAAACAGATGGGGAATTTTCTTCAGAATTTCCCTTCATTAAGGATACCAAAGTTGGAGAGGGCTGCTTTGGTTTACAATAATTAAATACTTTGAAATCATGACATCAGTTGAAAAACTCTTTCCTCTGCACAGCTTTAAATAAAGTAGCTTCTAGTGTACTGAACACAGCCAAACCAATTTAGAAAGTTCAGGAAAAAAAATTGTATGGGAATATTTGGGAGAATTCTGTTTCGCAGCTATTCTATATTGATGGCTAGGATATTACAAGAACATTTTGAGTTTCTCACAGGTAAGAACACCTCAAATTTCTAATCCAACATTTTTGTAAAGAGTCGCTGCCAATTTATGATTGCAAATACAGAAAAACCTCATGATTTGAAACATTTCCAACTCAAAGCAATCATACTCTAAATGTTCTTTCTTAGCATGCCAAGACTATACACCCTTGAAAATTCGTTACCAGCATGTACCATCATCAAAGGATGATACAAAATTATATGTAATGTCTGCCTTGAAAAGCATGGCAGTATTGCATTTTAAATACAAAAAATATAATTTGATTCCACTGCAAGTGTTATTAAAATCTTCTACATAAAGATGAAATTGTACCTTATTTTAAGATGTATTCCAACCCATTTCTGTAACTGATTGAAAATAGGCTTGTGTGAATTCTTCAACAAACCAATTCTTTCCTAAGTAAAGCTAATATTACAAAGTCAGGTTATATTTCACTACAATAAAAGTGTTTTGGCATTATTCATGGGCCAAATTTTGAAGGAAAACAGAGAAGTTATTATCTCTTCCATGACACATTTGAGTAGCCACTTCGAAGTGGTTCCAGCTTTGAAATCTGAAGAATTTCCAGCTATGAAAAGGAAATAAATTGTACTTCTGCTCCAACTGTCACCTATAACTATACATTAGTGAGAATAAAATCTCATCACAAAAAATGTTGAATACAAAAACTTTTTTAAATAAATGTTTGGCTTTCCATATGATACGAATCCCAACTTGATAAGACTTACATAAATGAGCAAGAAGTGAAGTGTTTGAATTTACCAGATATAGTCTTCAGAATAACTTCTACTACAATTTTTAAAAGTGTTTTAGAATTAGATTTTTCTATTAAATCTCTGGATCACTTTTGCCAAGAAGGTCACTTTCCGCAGTTATGCTTTATTCTCAGCTAATGGCAAGTCTTCTACAAATACAATACAGTAATAAACTGTATTGTGAGCTAGTGTATCAAGCCCCTGTGAAACTGTACAGTCCTTAAAAAAAAAAAAAAAAAAAAAAAAAAAAAAAAAAAAAAGTGATTGCACATTCTTTGAGGTTAATACACTGATAGGAGAGAAAAATTTCTAAATCTACAGTACCAATAAATTACACAGATGGTAAAGTCACATATTAATCCCATTACTGGAAAAGAATAATGAAACAGCAGAGCATCAGAGTTAAGGTTGATACTTTCCTTAACCTCTTCAGAAAGTGATACTGGATAAAAGGTGGGGTAGTGCAGGCACATTTGAACAAACTGCATCCAGATGTGCCTCATGGGCCTGATCCAAGCTGACTGTGACTGAGAGAAAGACGTTGGTTTCAGTGCTGTTTGGATCCGGCTCTCGGGAAAGTGACTTGTCAGTGGAGTGCCACATCACCAGGGTAGTGGGCACTGCAACAACAAACGCTCCTCCTCCTGTAGCAAACTGCCTGTCAGTCCTTAGTATCATGCTGCTGATTGTTTATGTTGCAGCACCCCCACGGAGGAATGGGAAAGCAGATGGAAAACTAACAACAAAATAATCCCGTAGATGTGACTTCATTGGAGAGGGAGAGAGAGAAAACAACTGGGAGAGTTTAGACAGAAATTTTTGCTAACATGTACAAGTAAATGACATCAGGCATTTGTGGAGGTTAAAGCAGTAACAGCCAAATTTCTCTCAACCTTGAGAGAACCCACTAAAGGCTCTGAAGCAGAGTGAAAGGAAGGGCAATCTGTCTAGTATGCCTGCTTGACGTATGTGCGTGCCTTGAACATTGTCTGCGTATAAACCTCCAAAACCACAACACTTCAGCATGCAAACTCTTCTTGTGTGCAGAGTCAATGCATGCATCTCCTCAATTGCCTTTGAGGGGATCATTAGCTGTTTTTTCAAATATTTCCAAAAAGGTTGTACACCTTCACTGGTCTGGAGAGAAAATATCCATGCCATCTAAGGAAATGAACAGATGGTTTCCTGCTCAGACTCTCAGCTTCTGTTGAAATCTAAATATGAAACTAACCACAAATTTGTGGCCAAACTGTCCCTGTTCAAATAGCCAGACTCCATCAAAGTTCATGGAGTTGAACAGTCTACAGTTCTTCCCAATGTTTCCATGCCTTTTTGTTTTTTGTGCCCACCTCAACGTTTTTAAATTCATCTCTAACTCAATTTTCCGATACAGATCAACATACAGACCTTTTACCCATGGCTAGGGGCTTCTTTGTAGTTGGCTGCAGTAGATCACCATGGACCAGCCAGTAGAGGGTGCTACTTGAACTAGGGAATTAAACATATCACTAACCTTTAAGAATAATCAGATTTCTATGAGATCATGCAAATCACAGGGGGTTGGCCCCCCCTCTGCCATCAATACTACGGACACAGAATGAGGGTATATTTTTTCTTCTTTCATTGAAATGCTTGCTTTGACTGATCTTTGGCACTAGATACTACTATTGAGAAATAAGCATTGAATTCACAGCCAAATAGTCTTAGTTTACTTTGGTATACTTCTCATTTTATTTTCTCTTCATAGATGCATTGGAAGTTAGATTTCCACTCTGAGTCAGAATTTTTACCTCTTTTTTTGCCTTTTACCAGACCAACCCAATCTGCTTGAAATTTCATAACCATGTTATTCTGCCAAAGTAGAAGTTTAATGGAAAGTTTGAGGTAAATTCAACAAGATGTTTGGGAGACATGAGGGCTCAAAAAAGGAAGCGGTTTCACCTCTTGAAAATTTTCCTAACCTTTTTTTTGGCTTATAATAACTGCAAAATGGCTTGGCTGAGAAACTAGAAATTTGTTTTAATCTCTTGTAGATGGTGATTTCTGTTTCCTTTGGCTTCTTTTGGGGTGCTTCAGGGGGCAATTATTTAGTTGCTAAAAGACATTTATGCAAACATTTAGGGTTCCTAAATCTGCATGTCGGCTTTCACAGGGCTTATGAAATCCACAGTAGTGGAATGCAATCTTCCCAGACTGTGCAGAATTTTTCACAGTTTAACACTTGTGAGCAGGGATGGGCAAACATAATTTCAGAAAAGATTTTAGTAGGTTTCAGTTGACCTGTGAGAAGCTCTGAAGGGTCCCTCCCACAGAAATGTCAGGTCCCCTGAGACCTGCTAGAGGCAAAGGCTGTTCTCATAAAGGCATTTTTCTTCCTTTTTGTTTCTGTATCTACATATAACTCTTCTAGTTGGCTTTATTATCTCTATACATGTCTTTTGGCAGGATTTGAGAGAGAAGATATTCTTCACCACACATCTGAATTGGTTCTGTAAGCAATGCCATACCCAGTGCATGGTCAGAGGCAGACCTATATGTAAAGATTTACCTCTGGCAATATTCAGGGAAAAAATCTACTTTTAAATTCTCACTGGTTCATCAAATGTCCTGCCTTTGGCCTTGAGGATTACACCTTTAAATGTAGTTAATGGCACTTTAGTAGTTAACAAAACTTTCCATGACAAGGCCTGAAGGTGATCTGAACTTTCACAGTGTGTGATTTGTTACTCCTATTGGCCCAAAGTCTACTGAGTGAAGCAATTTACTGGCAGTATTCTGTGTAGAATAATATCAAGAAAATACAGAGGTTCCCAAGTGATTTATGAACAGAATATGGTCAGGATTAGCACCAACTTGGTGAAGATATTGTTCCATTTTTGAGATTTTTGTGCTGCTCTCAACTTCTTGGATTTACTATGAAGTATATCTTTTTCAATCAAAAAATACAAAAATAAGGAAGTAGGATCCAAAAATATAACTCAGGAAGAATCCACAGAAGTTTGGGAAACTTGAAACCAGACTGTCAGAAAGGAATGAGTGAGGTATAATAAAATATATAAAAATGACTATCACACCTGCAGGCAGAACTCTCTTCCAAAATAAAGAACTCTTTATGAAAATACTTTAGCACTACTGAAATGTTGCTTAGAAGGAACAATGCTGTATTGTTGTATTTGAGTGAGATGTCCTTCTGTCACCAAATTTTCTTCTTCTCTGTTGCCTATTTCCTCCTATCTCCCCCCACCCAACTTTATTGTAGAATCTATGTTATCAAGGGAAAATATATTTTAAAGAAAGACACCTTTGTTTATAATCACATATGATGCATCCAGCTACTGGTCCAGAATTTATTGGTCAATAAGAGGGCTAGTAGTGCCACGAAAGTCAAAAAATGGCTCCTTGAAAGGAAATGTGTTGCATTGGTTTGCACAATTTGCATTGGTTACCCTAATAAAATCCTGGTGAGTTCAAAGAAGAGGGAAGAAGGGTGCTAACAAAATGAAGAATGAAGCGGAAGTGGTGGCTACCTCAAAAGCAGGTTAGAAGCAAAAAATAAAGACAACATCTAAAATATGTGGAGAAAAGGGGGTTCTCAGCTGTTTGTTCCTGGAGGGCTGCTTAGGGGAAGAGAAAACAAGAACAAAATCCTTCTTAATCCAAAGCCTCTTTATGTTTAATAAAATGGCAACAATTTAAAAATGTGTCCTGCTTGCAAAGATTTTATGGGCTTCACTTTGCCAACCTCCTTTACAGGAGGAAGCTGTGCACTGAATGATTTTCAACCTATTTTTTGTGGGTCTTCCAACAAAAAATATATTGAGAAAATACTGATGAATAAAAAAGAGGACCAGAAGTGGAAAAGAACAGATCAGAAAAAGAGCAATGCTAGGACACTTCAGGAACAACCCTGAATTTTGTCCTTCTTCAGATGCTTTCTCAGGAAGAAACATTTTTCATCCTGCCAGTAATCACAAGGACCAGTTATCATCTAAAGGAAATTTCTTCATAAAAATCAATTTGTCTTGTGTAAATGCTCTGCCTGCAAATATGTGAGATTGTTTTTCATCAAAGAAGTCCATTGCCTTTCCCATACTTGAAAGAGAAACTCTAACAAAGACTCCTTGCAGGTTCATTATTTGGTTCGGATATTTGCCAGATGGGAGTGAGGTTGTGTTTCGGCTAGCCTGTACACCCTAATGTAATTTTAATCCAAATAAAAAATTAAATGGGGTCCAAGTGCAGACCTTCAGCTAAGAGAAGCATTTAATGAAAAAGGGAAATTTCCTGGAATTTTCTCTTCACTCTTAAGTTAATCTAAATTATTTATGCCAATAACATAAATTGACCTCAATGTTCTGCTAGAAATATGACAAAAATAAGCTATTTTTTCTATCCAGTTCATCTCTAGCAATACTCACCCTCTTTTACCTTCAAGACAATACTGCAATGACTAGAAGGATTGCTTGTAAGAAATTCCGACCTCTGTTTCCCATGCTCCTCCTGAGAATTTCAGGCTATCTGAAGACCTGGTTTCCATGTGTCCTGATTTATAATCATATCAATAAATTTATTCTGCCAGACATCCTCAAATGCTAAAATTGCTGTTTCTGGCAGTTGACAAAAATATCTGAGTTATTAACTCATCCACAACTGCCAAATGGCAGTTTAGCTGCTGGTAAAGCTACAGCCTGATTGCAAACTGCATAAAATCAAAAGTATTGTATGAAACTTTTCATAATTGAGTTACTTTTTCTCTGTGTGCCAGAGGATGTTTTTGGAAGGTTGATACCATATTTATCTCAGTGACTCCAAAGTCAGCTTGCAAGATTAATTGGTGTCTTCCTTCTTTGCTGTTGCCATATTTATGAAAATGTATGGTATATGATTTTATAATTATGTATTTAGTCATTGTATAAAACAACATGAGGAAGCTGGGAGACAAATTTTCCAATTACGGTGTCACTTGGTCTAGAGGTCTCTGAGACAAAGTCTGTCCTTTGCTGAAGGATGTGCTTTTAGTGTAAGTCTGCAGCTAATGCAAGTGTAGTAAGATAATTTTGCTGAAAATGTTCCGTCTTCATTTACTGTTTGCAACGCTGAGTACACGTGGTTCCACAAAAGACTTTATTTTTTGGAAGATCCTGTTTGACTTGAATGACCTCAACATCTGGCCTCTATTCTCTACTAGGTACAACTCTTTCATCAGAATTTTTCTAAAATCTAATGTAGACTGTAGAGGCCTACAGGAGATTGTTATAAATGCTAGTAATTGTAGGGAGCTTTTGATGAGCTATAATAATCATCACTACGACTTATATTCATCATGACATACTGTGTTGTATCATGTAGTAAGTTGTAGGTGAGCTTCATAGATGGGTTTATCATTATTTTTGACACCTTAAACTGTTATCCTATTAAGTAGTCTGCTGTGCAAATGAAATCCCAGTCTCTTTCTAAAATTCACATTTTCCTAAGACAGACAAAATTAAGTCAGGATGACGCAGGTTCTGGGTCTATATTCTGAATGAGCTAGTGAAGAAAGTAGGGTCACAATGTGCTTTCTTGGATCTCTTTTAAAGAAGTGATACATGCTAGCTTTCTTAAAATAAACTGCGTATACTGCTACCTTCAGGAGATGGTTCAAGGTGTTTCTCTTGATAGCTTTCTGTTGTGTAAGATGCCTCAGCTCATTGTAGGATTTAAGGCAGCTATAGCACACCACTGATCTTTTCCAGTTTGCATGTACTGGCCTCCTTCCTACAGATATTAAAGTCCAGGGGGCTCTGATGCCCACCCTCTGGGGCATGGCAATGCCCCAGCACTGGGTTGGGACATGACCAGAACATGAGAGCAGGGAATGTTAAAGCACTGTTCAGGCACAGTTGCATACTAGCAAGTTTTGTAGAGATCATTTTGAAGGGCTTTATTGTCCATGTTTACTCTGCACGTGACCTTGGCACTTCTGTTGTAAGGATCAAGAATCTAAAAGTCAGACATTGCAGCACCCACAGTTGCAGTCTCTTAATCCCCTGTGGAGCAAGTGTAGGTCTGCCACAGTGCCTGATATCAGTTAGGAATGAGGAGGTTATCTGAATCTTGAGGAGCACAGATACTTGTGAAAATTGGTTCTGGTTTATATGTTGGAGAAAAACAAAAACTACCCTGTAAATTGTCTGAAAACTCTCTAAACTATCCCTAAAAAAGGATCTGTTCAGTTTCTTGGGACTAGTCTGGGATGATTCACATTATTCACATGCAGCCCATCATCCGTGACTGATCATCCGTATGTGATTAGCACAGATGTCTTTAACTAATTCTGATAAAAACTTGACGCTACATCACACCATGACAGCATTAATATAGAGACAGCTCTATATATGTATTGACAAAAATATATAGGCAAATAGATAGGATGGTAACTAGGATTTCATCTCTACATGTGTATACACACAAACATATATAAATATTTGTGAATGAAATGCAAAAGACGGTTTTATGTGTGACCCGGAAAATAAAAGAGTGGGTAAAGAAACACTTTTTGGTATATAAGACAAATAGTTAAAATTTATACAAGCTAAATTTCTACTTACCTGTATTTGTCCTCAACATGAATGTACACTTATATGAATGCCAGCACTTAGAGAGGAACAAAATGGTGTAAACTAATATGTATTTGAAGCCTTATAATATTTGAATCACTTGTTAGAGCAAACTAACTGAATGATGTTGAAACTTTAGTTTAAAAGGCATTTTTAGCTGTTTGAAACTCCACCAAGGGAAGGTTCAGGCCTGTCTGGCTTAGTAACACTTTGCCCTAGCACCTCCATAGTTAATGAGTGTAGCAAAGCTTTGTGAAAGCCATGGTTGAAATAGCTGTTCTTAGCAGAAATAAATTATACAAAAGTTATTACTTACATTTCAAAGCTGCTGTGATTAACCATAAAAAATAAGCTTTGTAATTTTTGCAAACATGAATAACTTAAAATATCTCTAGCTAGAACTAAACTGTGATCAAATTAAGGCCATTCGATACAAACTTCTAATGTGGCAACAAACTGATTGTTTGGAAATCAAGCTATAGTAGCTAGAAATTACTCTGAGTTTAAGCAAAACAGAGCCTCCATTCATTGTGGTTAACCTTTATTTGCCTTCCCCAGGGAAAGTAGATTTCCATGTCATTATTAGCTCTTCTCCCTCTGCGTTCCTTCCCCTTCCCTCAAGTTGCTTCCATTTTGATTGTAGGAAATTTGGGGAAACAAAGACCATCCTTAACTTCCTTGAAGCAGAAACTTGAGAAGTCTTTCAAAACATATATTCCTAACAGGAAATTATTATCTTTATATAAAAAGTATTCAGCAAAGAAGGATTTGTTTTCATTTGCTTTTCTCCTTGAGGTAAATGTAAGAATGTGTGAATACATTAAAGACACTGTCCATATATCTCCAAGGCCTTGGAGATATAAGAATTTCCTGTCTAGACTTCTTGTTACATTTACTCTCATGCTTGTCAATAAAGCTCGTGTCTGCACTGGGCTAGGGGTAAAATTCACACCCCTGAATTTTGCCTACATACTCTAACCACTTTGCTATAGACCTAAGCTCGCACTGGTTCTCTCTGCCTCCATGACTCTTGTGGCCCCAGGCTTTTAGGTTTCAGCTTACAGGCAAAAGATGCTTCTACCTCAGAATACCCTACAGAACAGGTATCTCCTAATTTAAATTAGCATGATCTTCTGAGAAGTGGAAACTACATGATCAAACCTGCCGAGGCAGATCTAAAATCCAGGTGTTCCAGTCTCAGTGTTTACTCTAAACTGTAGGCTCTTATTCAAAAAGTGGGCATCAACCACTTTTTTCCAGTGAAGGTGCCTATGACTAGTGAACTCAATCCTCTCAGGTAGGATCTGTTATCTGTTCTCTGAGCAAAGAGAGAACTAAGGATAGCTTGTCAATAATTCCCAAATGGAACTAAGTAGAAACTAGCAACCTAATCATCTCAGGTGAGCAGCCACACTTCTGGACACATACCTTCAGAAACTTAGGTGTCCCAGGTAGCTTTCATCAGAAAATGTTTGTGCCTATACTATCTTCGATGCATAAGAACATGTGACTGGATTATTGGGTCACACCATAGCTCCACCCAGCCCAGTGTCCTATTCTCAAAAGAGGCCAAAAGAGGATGCCAAGGGAAGAGTGTGAGTGATGCTTCTCAAGAGTATTCATCCAACATCCAACCATTTGTGCCTCATCGACAACTTGAACCAGGGATGTCTTATATAGCATAATTCTCAATGTATTTTCTTCCTTTAATTTGTCTAGCTGCCCTTTGGAATCATGTGAATTTTTAGCATCTGAAACATCCTGTTAAGACATTCCACAGTTTAACTGTATATTGACTTGGATGGATCTGCTTGTCCGAATCTCTCTCCTGAACCTGACTTATGCTCTGGCCACTAAAAGCTATCTGGAGTTCACACTTAGTCCCCTAAAATGGTGACATAGTTGAACAAAGTCTGGAAGCTGAATATCTGCCAGTCCCAGTGAAGCCCAAAATATTGTCATTAAATTTTGTTTGTTTTTCTGGTGTGACATCATGGCATTGTCCCAGGACTAAATTTTTAACAGTAGGCCACTTATTAGATCAGTTCACCCCTGCTTTTTGCACATTTTAATCATTGTATTTGTTCCTTCATATTAAAAAGTTTTGCATTTCCCTCTGCCAATAGTTGTATTGTTTTCTTTTCTCTTTTTTATCAACAGAAATAGCATATATTAATGACAGACACAATAGAGTGAATAAGAAATTTACCTTTAAAAAATCCAATCAGCTGAAGAAAGGTTTTAGGATACTGAAATACAATTTACCTCCTTAGGGGGAAATAAAAGTTCTGTTCATATCTTTGACAAGAAACAACAAATAAAGGTATTAACTATCATATCAATTTTCAGTGGAGGAATGGAAGCGCAAATATTGCTGGTTAAGGTTTGGATCTTTAACTGACATTGATCAGTGAGGAATCAAAAATTAGAAAGAAAACAACACTGATGTGTATTGCAACCATTTTGCTTCCCTTTTTTACCTATCTTTTTATCTGTGTGCCAGCCACCCATTTGTGCAACTATAACCTATAGGTCATTTTGATGCCACTGTATGTGCCATCCCCACTGGGGTATTATACATAAGCAAAGCAGATAAACAGAAAAAGCAAAAAAACAATATTCAATGTGATGAATGCAATTCATGATTAACATGGACAGGTTAGATTCTAAACAGAGGTTTAAAAAAAAATTGTAAGTCCCTATGTTCAACTTGTTTCTAAATTCATCTGTGAACCACTGATAAAATAGAATGAGAAACATCTTTCTAAAGTAAATGATATATTATTATACAAAATAATAGCAGTGCTGTAAGTATGAATTAGGCAAGCTGTGGTTGACTTTTGCATCATATAAAAATACTAGTTAGTCCAATGATGAAAACAGAGCCAGGAATTTTGTAACCAGCTTCCCCTTGTCCTGACTCCTGAAACTCCTTAATATAAAGGACCCATACAGAACTACTCATGTGAGTAAGGCAAATCGCCAGTGTGAGCCATATATCATGAGTAATAATATATTAGCTAGAAATTGAGAATATGAATCTATGAAACATGATTAAAGCTGAATTCAATTAGAATTTTTATTGGGTTTGTTGGCTTTGAATCACAACATGAAAGGAAGAATTGCTTAAAGTATGTTTACAAATGATACATACGATTACATCATTATTAGTTATGCTACTAATAACTTGTATCTTTTGAGTGAAGGTCTAACAGAGAATTCCTGTTATTGGACTCAGTAATTCTTGAGATGAGAAATTTTCCTCTACAAATCAGTGAAATTTCAAGGATATTTGAAATTTTGAAGTTTTGGGTTTTTTCCCCTGGCACAGTGTGCATACATCCTGCTTACTAGTTTAGCTCCGCTGTCAGTAACAGACATTGGACTTTCTTCATTAGAACATGAATCCATAAACACTCAGTATTATTTATTTCTCAGTTATTGGTGACCTAGAAACAAGTAACACCATTTTGTTGGAGTACCACTCACTTTCTCCATTTACTCAGGCAGCCCCTTCTGGTTTCAGTCCTAAAACCATGATATCAACATTCAAGTCATGAACATCTCTCCAAATTTCATTAATACCAACTAAGTAAAATTAAGCCCATAAAATAAGCAGTTTCTATTTCTCTTGTTTATTACTCTGGAATCTAGCACAGACAGATAATTAAAGACATTTCCTTTTTTCATGTTCCTTGGTGTCTCCATTAAGGCTGTTCTCGACATTCTGTCATTCCGCTAAATGCGTGTCCTCTATCCTTTTCCCTTTTGCTGTTCATTTAACAGTCCTCTAATGAGGTCAGAGGGCTGGTGAGATATGAGTCCATTTGCCTTCTCTACCCCCTTCTATGCTTAGAAGGTAGACCATATTACATTCCACTAAAGACAGCTTCTACAAAGAAAAATCCCCTTACCACACTTATCTTGCCAGTACTTCTGCCTACTTCCTCCTTTTATGATTAGCAAACAGCAGGAATGGGAGGTGCAGCCCAGCAGCAGGGAGATAACCATGAAGCTTACTACTACAACTCCTAGCCGTGCTACAGCCCAAGAATAACCCAAGAAATCTGCCATAATCTACATAGTTCCTTGGTTATTTAGGTTAGCTCAGGGATGTTTTGCGCTCCTGGCGAATCCAGTTGTCAGGATGGCCAACCTTCCAGTAATTTCCCTCTAAGCGTGTAATTCTGCATTCTTAGAGGTTTAGAAGAGAGTATGATTATCTTTGAGTTCTAAATCACTACAATACTTCAATACTTGGAATCTGCATGAAGCTCACAGTTTCTCGCAATCTTTTACAGCACTGAAATGCTATAAAAGCATAATAGGCATATATATATGGATGGATTACTGTTTGGATTACTATTTTGCATACATTTTAAAGGTCATTCCAAGAAAAAGTCATCTCAATGTAATGACTGATTGATCTCCCCTCAAACTGGGATTGCTGTGAGGCAAAACATAATTTTAGAATAGAGTATTTTTTCATTTGTAAATGCTCAGCAAATCAGGTAAATTGGCAAGTGAATCAAATCAATGAAATAGCCTGTGCTATGCCCTTGCAAAGTGATATGCAAGAGTTCTTCAACACAAATGCAACTCTGAGCATACAGTCACTACATACAGCTACTTCAGAGATGTCTTTGCAACATTATATGTTATATGTTTAATAGCCCATGTTTTATTTCAAATGTTATTAAGGAAAGTAATGGGCACCAGCAGTATAAATAAGCAGCAATTAAACTACTTTTCTATATATTATACATTGGCTAAGTCTTTGGTCACAATGATATAGCTTTGATTAACTTATGATAGAATTGCAAAATAGCACATATGCACTCTCAACAGTTTGCTAAATAAGCTAAACCTACATTTGATGAATATGGCTAACCAGACTAACATGCATTAAGTTGACCAGAACTAAAATCCATTTAAATACAGTTTTGTTGCTGTCCAAAAATTCCAGTGGAATACTTCTGCCCACCAGCAGACATGTACATGGAAAAAGTGCTTCTGAAATCCTAAACCTAACATTTTCCTTTTAGCAAGTATAAATGTCCTTAGTGTAAAAATCTCATCCTCTAATAAATTAGAGACTATGTAAACTCTGCAAAATGATTTTTAGAGACAACAGTAGTCTTGGGGAAAAGCTTCTGTGACTAGGTTTACTTTCATCTGTATCTTTTCCTCAATCAGATATTTCACTTTTCCTTCACTCCAGGAAAGATTTCCTGGAACCTTCATCGAAAAGCAGGAATTAAAGGGCCTCGTAACTTCAAGAGACATTTTTTTATAAAAGTATGGTTTATGTACAGGTATGCTGTCTCAGTTAGACCAAACTTGTTTCAGGATGATTAGTAGCTATGTATTTTCCAGGAGGTAGGCAAGGGTTTTATATTTGCTAGTCAATGCACAGTCCACCTTGTTATAGCAAAGGGAGCCGCCTCAGACAAACAGAGCACATAACTTCTGAGAAAAGTGATACTACTGCTCTCCTTGGACCCCTTTGACTTGATCTTGAACTTGTACTCGGATTAGATAGTAAAAGAATTCAGGTGTAGAATGCTACTTTTACAGCCTAATTTTGCAATTCCTTGCTATAGTCTTTATTCACAGAAGCCATCTAGTCAGCAGCACTAATGGAAGTATTCCCTTGATTAAAGTCTTGTCTGACTTCTGACTGAAGATTCAGAGCCATCATTAATGATTATTTCTTACTTTCAAATCTGGCTCTTCAAGAAAAAGAGGGGGACAGAAAGTTCTCATTACAACTGAAAACATGCTAACATAGTAAATGTACAAGCAGAAATGAGTTTCCTCTGTCTGCACTTCAAGTATACAAGAACCTATTTCTTGTATAAGTTCTATACAAGAACTTAGTTTTTCCTCTATAAGCTGAAAAGAAATTGTGTGAACATGTGTAAACGCAGTGCTGAAACTGAGCTAATAAACTCGCCGAGCAAGCAAATGCGTTCCCTGAGAACCAAGGTAGCTCCACATGTTCACGCAGCTTCCATGCAGATTTATCACACAAATATGAGCTTCAGTCTTTCTGGACTGTATCCTTCTCTTTCCCAGTGTGTTCTGAGGGTGGACAAGCTACAGAGGGTCTGCACCATTCAAAATGGAGTATGGTGTAAATAATACCAGAGCAGAGAGCCTGTCCAGCAAAGGCACTCCGTACCTGAGGGTTGCAAACCCAGCTCTACTTTTTCAGCGGGCCAAATGGCTTATGCTCAAGCACTGTGGTACTTCTGAAGCAGGTTCCTTACATCAGATCTGGAATAAATGTGAGTGGAGTCTGATCATATCTGTCCTTTTGTAGTGACATAAAGATGCTCAGAGGCATCTGTCTGGTCCCAAAGAGAGACTTTTAGCAGCCTCAGGTTTTCTTCACATTTTCTCAGCCATACAGCCTACCCAAAGTCTGTATAGCAGAACAAGGAGTTAGGGGAGAAGGATGGAAAACTAGAACAGCCAATTCTGCATGTTAGCTGCTGGACAGGCAGATGATCTGGATAAACTGGCTTCTGCCTAATTTGCATTGCTTTAGCTCTATTTCTACATCTATATTCACTCCCTTAATGTCTTCTCACACTGAGTTCTCATCCAGAAGTTTAAGGAGCTTTATGTTAAAACAGTTTCGGAACTTATTGCAAAAAGAATTTGCACAAGTAATCATGCAAACATTTAGAAAAAAATGATTCTTTCTCTTCATACTTTATGGAAGCTAAGACAACAATTTACTGTCGGAGATTTTTGGTAGATGTAAAATCTGAATTATAGGCTGGTAGTCAATAATAGCATGCAGAATATGAATTCCAAAACAGGAACCTGAATCTTAGCATAGACTACAGCCAGTCAGAATGGAAGTATACTACATGACCTATTTCTCCCACCTCACATAATCAAAACTACTCAAACTTCTCTTTTTGAATATGTGACAGTCAAAACACACTAATTGCAACTAATCTGCAGGCCAAGAATTATTCAGAACAATTACACAGTAGAGTTTCCAAAATCTGCTTATTTGAGAAAGTTCCCATTTGTAGATTTTAAACTGCAAAAGTAGAGAGGCTAGAAAACATGCTGCTGCACAAATATCCATCTAAGCCTTTACATTAGTTTCTGGCTTGATGTGGAATTTTCTTCCCCCCCCCCCCTTTTTTTCTCTCTTTTTTTATTAAGAGAGTGAGAGAAAGAAACACTCCACAGAAAGCGCTGTCAGCAAGCATTCAAGAGAATGGATTCAAATCCTTGCTCTCCATACAGGTTATGAGGTTGATCCTAGATGTCTTACTTTCTAGCAAGCAATGTATGTTATAATTTGGATTAATTTTCATTTTAATAATAAATCACACACCGTGGACCTGAAAAACACTCTTTTGTGGAAAACACATTGTCCAAAGCTCCCAGCCAGTTCTAACTGTAACCTTTTTTCTAGAAGAGGAAAAAATGAAAGGGAGGAAATATAACCATGTTTGTTGGGCAAAGCACATGCTAAATGCATCTTTCTGGTAGGAACAGACAGACTTGGAATGACAGGCAGCATGATCCAATAAACCAGGTTCTGAGTTCGCAGTCAGGAAACTTTATGTTCTTCAATAGGAAAGGCTGTGTGTGTGTTTTATGGTGTGTTCCCTTGAGTAAAAAGGTCTGTTAGGTTCTGACCCCAGGTTTTATTTCTTCCTCTTTTTTCATTTCATTTTCAGCCATCTAGGAGTTCTTCTATTTTTAGTTGCCTTGACTCAGGTTTGAATTTGCTAAATTACTCTTCCCAAATGCTCACAGGGACAGTCTTTTGAAGTAATGGATAAAACTAAACTCAATCCCATTCTGCAAGTAAATTAGTATATTACATGTAATTATTTATGATTCATTCAAACTAGCTTCCCACAGCCCCATAAATCTTACAGAGTCAGAACATTGTGGCATCATCTCTGCTGATAGTTTTCATTCTTTTGTCAGGCATAATACTTCTTGAATTAGGGAAAAATTGTTCCGACTCAGCAAGGATCAGTTACACTGCTGGCATCAGGAAATTTAGGGAATAGGGTTCAGCCTGACAGAAAGAATATAAGAATTTTCAACGGGACTAAACACCTAAGTCCAAAACTGCAGCAATGAAAATTCCTGCTTATTTATCGCCACACCCTGGAGGTGCCTGAACTCCACAGGCGCCAGCTTTTCACATTAAAATTCCCCAGACTCCTGAAATTCTGCTGTGGGCATGTCCAGAAATGCCTCTCATTTAATGGAACCAAGTTAGCTCATGCCTAGGCACCATCAGATCCAATAAACTCAGCATTCCTGCACCTATCTTGCCTAGGGGATAGATCTGGGGAAAAAACATTTCTCTGTTCAGAGGCAATTCTCTGCAAAATGCAATAGCAGCAGTTGCTGCCCTCCTCAGTTGTGTTCAAAAGTTCCTTGGTCAGAGCTTTTACCCTAGATGTGGGAAGCCTGGGTTTTACGCTCTGCAGTGCCTGAGGGGGTTCAAACCCAGGCCCTAGGAGGCCACAGGCTGCTCTGGGTGAAAGTACTCTCCATCCTGCCTTTTGAAGCTGTTCCACTGCACATAAAAGAAGCAAAGACTCATATTGACCACCAAGAACATGAACAAGCATGACTCTCCCAGGGGTTATGGCCCTCATGCGAGAAGGCAAGGGAAGCTTTGGTGCTGTTTCCCTTCTCTAAGGAATTCCTGGGTATTATGTCCTAGGTCAAAATCCAAATGGTCTTTTGGAGCACATATAGGAACGAGCTTCCCCAGTGCTGTTCAGTACAGTGCCAAGGACACTGACAGCAGTGTCTTTCACCTGGCACCTGAGTCATTCCTCACCAGTCAACACTGTCACTGGAGCTTCTGAACACCACAGCAACTAGTTCTGACTGGCTCTCCTGAGAGCCTCTTGAAGGTAGAGTTTCTCAACATCTTCTTTCCCCAGAGAAACAAAACAGTAACAATGAACAATAACCCAATGCAGAACTTCAGGTATATACAATGTCCATCATACTTCATCTCTGAGCTGCCCTGTGGCTCCACACGTAGCTGCAGAAGGTCTGCCAAACGCCAGCAGGCATCCTGTATTCCCACAGCAGCCCTGCTGAGAGGTGGTAGTAACTCCATTTGTCCTCGTTACCCACTGTCCAAGAGCTCAGCCGTTGCAGTCTTCTGAAGCTATTGTCTATTTGACAAATGGCTTGAGGAAAGTGGTGAACTAAGTTCTCTGTTTCTTCTTTCTGGGGTTTTGAGGAATGAGTTGCATATTTCTCTCTAATATGTATCTATCTGTGTGACAACCTTGTCAGCCCTGGGATGCCTGCTTCTGTTAGCAACCATTGTTTCCCAGTGTAATTTTCATGAAGTGGTGGCAGCCTCTAGGACCCCGATTTGTACTGAGCTTTTTATTTTGCCTTTATTATTGGAAGTCTCCAGTGGCTCTCCGGTTTCTATCAATGAAGTCAGTTGTGGTATTGAAGTGTCCTTCAGTATGTGCCCGTCTACATGTACAAGTTTGAATTCTTTGGCCCACAAAGTCAAACCACTACCTCACTTCATAAGCTTGAGTAAGCCCTTTGGCTCACAAATTCAAACTGCATTGTTTGAAGATTAATTCCTGATCTTCAGTATACTTCTCTGATTTTCTTCTGCATATTTCCCGTAGAAGCAAAACTTACGACATCTGTCCATCTGCATATCTGTGCCATCCACGGTCTATTTTGCCTCCACTGTCTGAAGTCAAACAAATCTGACAGGGGTATACAGGTTTGACAGGAGAGATGGGGCCCAAGCACTCACAAGTTCTCCCCAACAGGTATTGCCAGCTGAATTCTGTAGTCAAATACGTGTATATATGATACATGATAGATATATGCCATTGCCAAAATGCTCTGCAGGAAAAGGTTAGAGATGCACAAAGATAAAACAAAATTTTGTAAAAATCAGTTGGTCAGGTGACAGACAGAAACATGTAGGAAAGCAGGCTTCATTACTATCCATATTCAGAGACCTAATTATTGCACAGCAAGTGACAGAACTGGGGTTAGTGCTTGACAGAGTACGCACTGTACAAACAGGTTTATGAATGCATCTTGTACAGCTTACCAGATGAGGGTAAGGGCTGGACCTGGCTGGAGGCACTTGCTTCAGGAGTGGTTAGGGTATATTACTAATACCAGGGATTCATACCCACCCCATAAATAACTATGTAACTTTGTGGAATTCATTTTGATGTGGTCTTTTATAAGGGACATGTTTATCTACCTTTAACTTTTACGCCTCCAAAGAAAACTGCAAGGTTGTCTCCCCAACTTTGGCACTGTCTGTATGAATATAACAATCAGACATGTTTTGTTTTTTCCCATGGTTTACGGTATTCCTGAAATGTTTGTGTTATAAAACCTGATTACACTATAACCACTACAAAATACTTCCCCTGACAATGATAAATCAGCCTGTGCTGAGCTTTGGGCTGCTATGGCCAGATTGCTGCCATTATCAAAGCTTGTTTAAAGATAGCTGGGGGATCTCAGCGCTGCTCCACAGATACAGATGTTTAATATTTCACTACCATAGTTTTATGCTAGCCTCCCCTACGTGACTAAACTGAAATCTTTTCAAAATACCTAATGCTTCAGAACCAGCTATCATTGAAATAATGCTGTCTTCTTTATGTCTTCTGGGCTGGCACATGCTGTTGATGTATACAGTGAATTACTATTCACACCTCCTCCAGCTGCCCCTTATCCTTCCAGAGCATTTCAGTCTTGGCAGGGTTTTAGCAGCTTCAGCCCGTCACTCTGCAGCTCTTTGTTTTACTGCTGATCCCCTATGTTGCTCCGTAATCGCTCAGAGCCAAAGAACATGACCAGGTTGTTTCACTTCGTGCCCGATTTCTAGATGGTCAGCCCCAAGAGCGCTGTCTTTGCAGAACCCCGTCACGCAGACAGGACAGCCTGAAAAAGCCCAGGCCCACTCCATGCTGTGGCTGGCACAGCTCACGAAGCTGTCCAAACTGCGCTCCTTTATATATTACACAGCTGTGCTTCTGCTATCCTCAAGCACTGAACACCTGCACTTCTCAAGCTAGAGGGCTGTGTTGATTTGTAGCTATTTACAGATAGCAATAAAAGCACTGAATGGGTTTTTCAATTGAAAGAGAATCTTCCTGCTCGTATATCAGCAAAGAAAGTCCAGAAGATCCCATTGTTTTCATGTGACTTTAGAGCATGGGAAATATTTTTCGGAAGAAACTGATCTAGCTGCACCAACAGGAAAGTGGCGCCTTGTAAGGCTTTAAACTAGGCTTGTTGTTACACCATTCATTTGATATTTAGCAGCTCTTGTAAGAGTGACTCGCATACTAGCTTTGGTAGCGACTGAGTAAAATTACTGTCTGCTTTCCTCCCACAAGATTATAGACCAACTGATTTTGGTAACATACTTCATGACATCAAATCTTGGGAGGTGTAATTTGATGCCAAAGTTCAACGCACAACTATAAATAAAACAGAAACACTGCTAAAGAGACCAAAATGGCATCCAGAGGCTTTGTGAGGAGTTAACTAGAAACACTGTTTGAAAAATGTTGCATCATACAGTAGTGAGATATATTGTCCCTTTAATTTTAGGAAGCACTGTATTTGCATGAGAAGAACACATTTGCAATGGCATTTGAAAAACTCAGAATTTCAGCTAAGGAAATATTATTATAGTTTCCAAACTAATTATATTATCATGAAATATCCATCAGAAAATAGGACCACATTTGGTCCTTTAAACAAAGTTCTTTTCACTTCTGCACATGTTAGAACATCTATCACTCTCTCATATATCACACATATGACACAAGATCCTTTGGGGTAGGATCTCAGGGAAGCATCAATCAACAAGCCTCTACCGGAGCCAGCAGAGCTACAGTGAATGGCTTACATCAGTTCAGAATATGGCCTATAAAAGTGTATAAAAGTGCTCTTTGTGAATGATAAAGCTATAAAATACAGGGTCAGATTCTCAGCTGAAGTGAAGCGGCAGTCTTTTGTTAATTAATTAACATGTACAAACTACTACTAGAGGCTAAATGATCTTTGTACACAGAAAAAAATATACAGCAGTTTTACAGTGTGCTGAAAATTATACATTACAACTTCTTCTTGTAGGACTAATTTTTGACAATTTTCAGGTACAGTGACAGCAGACTTAGACCTTACATATATGCTACATACCCAATAATATAAATAAGGTAATTTGAGCCTGGTTTAATGAGAGATGTATTTACAGCAGAAGTGTAAATTTGTGGACTGTCCCCGTTTTATCCTGGAAGATCGCACAAATATTTTAAAAAGGAAGGTCTACCTAAGTGTCAGTTTTGATCCCCACTCATTTCGCAGAGGGCACGTGAAAGCTAGCTCTAGGAAAGCACTGGCTTCCCGTCGTTCGGGTAACGGGGTGAAATCTTCTCCACCGTACAGGTATTCGGTATCTCCGGAGGAGAGCCGGGTGCCTTTGAATGAGATCCAAAACAGCCGGCATGCTGTTTTAGGCAGCTTGGAGCTGCTTAAAATCAGTACACTCTGCAGGCAGCTGCCTAAGCCTACTTATTAGGCAGTGCTGAGGGCAGGGACCGGTCTGGAATTCTTGGCTGACATAGAGCTGCAGGTAATCACCCCTGCCCACTTGTGCTGCCCAGCCTGGAAATATCCTTTTGGGAAGCCGAGGGCCGAAACTCTTTCAAAGAGCTGAACAGCTCACCTTGTAACCACCTTTAAAAAATGACAACTACCCACCACACATTTTTTTTAAATTTTTTTAATTTTTATGTTTTTTAGGTATACTATCCAAAGGGTAAGGGACTGGAATTAATTTACCTTCTCAGCCTGAGGGTGTTCAAACACCCTGCTCGCAGAACAGCAGCTCTGCATATCAAGTCGTGGGATAGGAATAAAACTTTCCACCCACCCACCCTGCTGAAACTGAGCTGCAGTGCAGCAAAAAATTCAAGAGTTGCTGGCTCGGAGCTGCTTGTTCCTGTCGAGACCGGGACAGCTCTGGGCATGCATGGAGGAGGCCTGTGCTCTGCCTGTACTGAGGCACAGCCCCAGGGGCCTGAGGAATGCTAAAATTAAAAGTGGCGTCTAAAGGGGGAAAGTTCCTCCAGGATTTTGTGGCTGAAAGGATCACAGCCTTGTGCTTTCATACTTATGTCAGATTGTCCATCTGCACCTCTCACGCCCAAAACAATTACTTGAGCTCTGAGATGCACAACTTTACACTGCTGTACAATTTACAACAAATCACCTCTCTGCCCCCCTGCCCAGAGAGGTCTTTATGACCTCTTATAAACTGTCTTTGAGAAGAGGATTCCTCCATTACTATTTATCTTCTACCTCTGAACTATATTAGGTCCTCATAGTGCTACTATAACATGAATAATAAAATGAAATGTAGGCCCTGCTGCTGAAGTCAGTGAAGCTGCATCTATTTACGGCAGCTGAGAAACTGCACAAATTTGTTTGTTTTCCTTCTTCAGTCTAGAAATCTGAACCCTTCATTTTCTGTTGCATGAAAAGACACCGCATCATGATTATTTTGGTGGATCACTTCCCATCTGCTCTGGGTTGTCCTTTTTTTCTTTCTGAGTTTATAGTGAAGCCTGGACAAAAACCTCTTTTAAAAATGCTGTATTTGCCTGTGAGCTGCATCCTGACAAAAAGAAAAAAAAGCTTTTATTTAACAAAAAAGAGTTCTCAGGTCTGTCTTGGAGAGGAGTAGGAAACAGATTCCAGGACCATTGTAATGGCGGGTCTGTATAAACTTGTACAGGATATTTCATCAGTATTTGAGAGCTTCTTGTTTTTAACTTGGTGTCTAAACAAAACTACAATAAGTCTGAGATGACGGGAAAATTCTGGATGTTTGAGTTCCTTGGAAACAGAGGTGCATAGGCTGAAATAAATCAGCTTTGGAGCATGTACATGGAAGGCTACAATACTTCTACTATACACGGTATATTAGAGACCTAATTAGTCACTGCCCAGCACAGTGATTCAGAGCTTATTCCTGTTCAGAAAGTACTTAAGTGTGTGCTTCTATGAACCTAAATATATCCTTCAGCATTTTCAAGCAAGCGGCCATATTTTCAAAAAAGTGATGTGGTAACATCTTATACCTAGTTTACACTGCTTTAGAACAACTGTAAATCACAGCACGATAAAATATCAGACCCAGAAACTCAGAGGTCTGAACAGGCTGCCCTATTTACATAAACGGGGTGTTGATGCTGACATTTAAATTGCTCTCTGAAGTTGTCTTAACTGATACCCCAGTGCTCATTATTTTAGCAGTCACATTTGGCTACTGTATTTACCTGGAATCCAAAACCACCTCCTAAACTGGCTGGTTTCCCAAACTTGCCATTCCCTGCTCCCTGTTCCTCCACCACCAGTCTCTTATCAGTTGGGTACTTAATGAATAGTCAATATTAAAATGTTTGTAGCATAACACAAGTTTAATATGCAACATTATTAATGGGGAGGCTCCTAAGCTCCTTGAAGAATAGATCTTTCCCCATGGAATTAATTTTAGTTCCGTATTTGTGATTTGAAAATGTACATATTGTCAACCTCCAACCTCCAGACATACCTTTCAATATTTAAAATCACACAGTACTCAACAAATGCATTTAACCATTGAAGTCTATTGTTGACTATCTGTATAAGCAGAAGCATATAATTCCACAACAGTGCAAATATGAACTGCCCTCCCACATCTTTTTCTAGCTGTCATCTTACCCCATCTAAAAAAAAGGTCATTAATTAAAGAAGGTATTGCAGAACATCCAGAAAATTAACACATCTGGGCCCTGAAAAACTACAGAAAACAGCCTATGAGAATGTTTTTTCCCCATAAAATCTGTCTATCAGCAGATTCACTTCTTCTATATTAATTACTAGCATGAATACTTTGGATACCATGAAAAGAGTCTCCCAGCTGAACAGGACCAAATCATGAAGAATTTGAGGTTAAGATTTTTGACTAAGCTCTATCTTGATTCTACTATTGATTAGTTCAGTGGGAACAGTTTGATCAAGGCTGAGCCCTTTGAAATTCATTGCACAGGTCAGGGCTGTTATTTAGAATATTTAGAATAATTGAAAGGCAGACATTGTGGTTTACAGGATGGAAAAAAAAACCACCTTAAAAAGGATAAATTATATGAAACGCCATTAGATTCTGAAAGCGCCAAACTTCTGTTACATGAGCCAGGGACAGATTGTAATCTCAAACAGTACAGAGTATGCAGAGCCTTACGATACTTTGTGTGATTTATAAGTTTCTCTGATGCCTACGCTTCTAAACCTCATCATTAAAAACATGTATAACAAACTTTCTTCTGTTATTTTGGATGTCTAGCTTTTCAGAGAAAAAGCTGTTTTATAGAGTAGAAGCAACAGTAATCTTAAAATTCATCTCAGCCTCATCAACTTCCCATTCTACTAAAACTTTGCTGTCAAAACTCCACATAAACGTAGCTCCCCAATTTTTTGCAGTGCAGCATTTTGCCATTTCCAAACTATAATCAAATGTGATTTTTTTTTTCCACCCCAAACAATACACTGTTTTTGAACAGGGCATTTTCATAAAGTTATGAATAACTCTGCCTCACACAGATTTTTGGGAGCAAATATATCATTATCTCCATCGAAGGTCAACCGTAGATTATAACCCTTTTTTTGCTTGTTATGGTGAATGGCTTTTGCATGGACAATGATAAGATATGGCAACAAATGTATGAGAACAGAATCTTAAGAGGAATGCATTGCCTTGAGTCCAAGAATCTTTTTCCGTTTTAGGCTTCTTGTTTATGTTGCATTATGTTAGTTATCTAATATTGAATTACTGCACTCCAAATTAATTCATTTCACCTCTTTTTCTTTCAGAGGCAGCTAGAGAAGCACTCTGCATCAATTAAAGATGATGGGTGCGTATCCTCACCTTCTACAAATTCCAAGGCACTCAGACAAATATCAAAGGATGAGAGTTACAAGAAATACCTATGGAAAACTGGAGAAAACAGAACCTAAAGAACCAGCCACACTGATTTGGTGTTTCCAGGACCCAGATATAGAGCAGCCATTGCTGAAACAGATGTAGGTTTAGAATCCAAATGCAGCTGGTAATATTGCTTGAGATAGAAACTGATCTCTCAGCTAGATGGACACTGTAGAGCAGGACCAAATCTATGTCACAAAAATTTGGAAAATACGATGATTTTCTCCTACCATAGCAAAATATAGGGAATGGCTCTGAAGGAAAAACAGACTGGACTGGAATTTGGTAAACTGAAGGAGACATTAACTGAAGTACTCTCTGACCAGACTTGAGCTCATCACCCTAATAGTCAAGTGTTACCCCAGACAGCCTTAATTCCCACTTCGTATTTTGGAACTTGTTTCTACAGTGCTACAAAACAGAGCTCATGTCCAGCAGCCAGTATGACTGCATAGGCTATTGTGAAGTTACAGATCGAGGGAGTGCAGGAGCATCAGGGATGGATCCAGAGAAAAAGAGATCCACAAGCTCAGGCCTGTAGTTGGCGAGCAGAAAGGAATGTTAGGCTTCTGCAGGTCTTCTGTTTTATTAGAGCAGATATTATTGAACTTCATAATTTTTAAGACCAAGGTAAACATATGTTAAAGAAAAAAAGAAAGACAAAATGCAACCTTTCTCACACATGCACCTATATAATATGTGCACCAGATTCTCGGGGTTACAGTATTTGCCAATGAGTTTTCTTCATTAATTAGTCTCTCTTCATATACTTCCATACATGAAGAGAGCACACAAGTCATTAACATTCAGATTAGTCTGTATATAAAAAATATATTTTCATTTGTGAAAAAAGAAGAAAATAGATGGGTCTCAATTAGCTGAATCACACAATCAGTTTGTTCTGACTTTTTATAATACAGCTCTGCAGTAGATGAAGAAAGAACTGAACAGTCTTCACACAGGCAAAACTCCCCGAAACAATACAGAAAATCTGCCCATCAGATCACTTTCCACAGGGTTAGCAGCAAAGCATTATTTTGCAGTAGCCACTTAGTATCATAGAGAAAAGCTACAGTCCTGCTGCATAACATGGCCATGTGGAGATTCTGATTTCCTGACTTGAAAACAAATTCCACTATTTGTCCCTTTTGCTACACTTCACCTGCTCTGTGAGACCCTGCAACTCCACTGCCATTATCTATTTATCGATTATCCTGTAAGAAGGATCCCAGCACAGCAAGGAAAACACTTTTTAGTATTTAATTTGCACATATGTGTATGGTGGTAGGTGAAGAGAGGAGGAGGGCACTGTGGAATGTCTCCATCTGCACTGACATTAATAAGACTGATGATGTTTCTCCCACTAAGAAGAACTGGATTCTTGAAAAAGGAAAAAAAGGCAACTTATCACTGGTTGGAGAGAGGCTGAGCCAGTCACAGTGCCATGGTATGATTGATTTGTTTGTGCTAACAAAGCCTGCACAGTATCAATGAGTTGAGAACACTCAGATCAAGGGAGAAGGATTAGGTAATAGGGATTGAATTTCTCCACATTTCTGCTTTTTCTCCCAAAAAACATTCTCTTTGGAATAAAACATATTTTTCAGATTATACAAAAGGGAATACATTTTCCTGGTAGAGGGGATGCTCTTGTCGTTAAAGCATGAGCCTGGTAATAAAGGTTTTCTCTTCTGTTCTCAGGTATTTGTCACATAAGGCCAAATTCATCTCTAGCTATCACAGCAGCTCCCATTGGCCTCAAGGGGAGCTATATCTGCTTATGGAAGGTGTGCTATGACTTGCCATTTCTGTCTGGAAATGGCACAGATATTACTTAATCACTCTCTTTCTCCTTGTGTGTTTATGAAGATACTGTTCTCTCACATCTTTCAGTCTTCTGACGTGCTACTGTATCAGATGATTTTTATTATTTACCATTAAGTTACAATCGCAGATTATATAGTCCAAAAGGCTCAGATGGCATCAGACATTTTAATATTTGATTTTATTAGTGGGCCATCCTAATGCTTCATCATAAAACTTCACTTATCTGGTGCCTGTGTTCCTTCTTCAGTAAACCTAGAAGCATGCTGGGGAGACTTTGTTCCTCTAGCCTTAAAAAGTAAGGATTAAATATGTTCTCAGGTCTTAAACAATTTTAAGAAGCTACAGGAGATTAAACCCATCTTTCTCTCTCCATGCTGTCTCAGGTCTGCCTGATTATGGATCCCCCTCAGAAGCAGTAGCTTAGGTTTTTCAATACAGCAATTTTCCTCAGAGCTTCCTGTAAAGAGGATGACTTCATGCTATTAATACTGATCTCCTGAATCTTCTGTTCTTCATACTTAAAAACATCCAGTTCCTTCACTTTTTCCTTATAGTCTTCTTTTCTGGAAGACTTATTTTCTCTGCTGTACTCCAAAGATTAGCAGCTCTCCAGGAATCGTTCTCTTCTCAAATGGTCCACAACTTTCTTAAGCACACTAATTAAAAGTGAAAGCCACAAGTGGTGGCTATATAGTGAGTATAGCTCATTGAGTGGTAGCTATGTATGCATAGCAAGGTGGAGGGTTTAAAGACTTGGGGTAACTGAGCCAATAAGGTATTGGATTCCAGCTTTTTGAATGTTAGGTTGGCCTGCTACCCCAGGCGATTTTCGTATTGATAGTATATATATGTATATATCTATATGGCCTTTTGTCCTTATTCCATCCTTCACTACCTCTTACCACTCTTACTATTTAGTGGACTGGCTTGAGCTCACTCTGAAACACTTAACCTATTAACAGGTGAGAAAATGGACTGAAGTTACTCGGAGCTCATTTTGAGATGCTTTGACCATTGTTCTGCAGCCTTAATTCAAACTTCCTGAAATCGTGGTGAATAGAGATTGCCATCTGAGGGCTCAGTTCTGCTAATATTCTCCATCACATGACATTATGGAGAAAATTTCAAAAAAAGAAAAATCCCACTCTACAATTCTGTGTTCAACAACTAGCATGATTTGTTTATTTCATTCTTCAAAGCATTACCTTGCTAGGAAAGTGAGAATTTGATAATGTGGACAAGGTCATGGGAAACATAAGTCATATTTTGGAGGCACTCACTCAACATAATCATTTAAGCACTGTTCTTATTCATAAAAAACACTTGTGCTTACATCTTCTTATGACCTTCTTAAACAGGCAGGCTGGAAAAATATCCATGCCACAGATTGCTACTAAAGTTACCAGCCATACATGAGCATCTCGGAACTGGGCTGAACTCAGGAGCAGCCACTTTTTTCCTGTAGCAATCTCTTCCGAAGACTTATATTTACTGTTACGTATGCATGCATAACTTCATTCACCTAAAGATGCTAAGAGCCATCCTCACATTGCACAGAATAAGAAAATAGACCATATTAAAGAAGAACCCTAATTGCCTTAGTGCCTTGAGTGCTGAGAGCAAGCTCCTGCCTGGAGCAAGCCCTATGTCTTGGCATACTCCAGTTATTTACCAAAACATGGTCACCTTAGAGCTACCAAACCCTCCCTGACATGCTGGGTTTGGCCTCTCTCTGGTAAATGGATGGTTCTGATGCCACCTTTGTAATCGTGCAAGTGGGCCATATAATTTAACAGTGCACCTTCTCTCCTCTGAGGATTTTAAAGAGTGTTTCAGAGAGGGAGGCTGCATTAACAAAGTACCACCCCTAATCTTACCAGCAGCCTAAGCACTGATTAATCATGCAAGATGAAGACTTCATAATGCTAGTCAGTAAAAGATAAATCGTAATGGTGTGGCCAGTCCAAGAAGTGAAATAGGAACACGTAAAGCACTGAAAATAACTCCTAAAAAAAGACAGATTAGTGAACACAATAAGAGACTCTTCTTTACATTGATTTCATTAAATCTTTGCAAACTACTTCCTAAACAGCACTAAACTCTACAAGCATAACTTGTTAGGAAAAAATTTAACCAGTTTCTCCACTGCTTAGAACACATTAAATAAAGTGTCTTAATGACAGTGCTCTACACTGATTGAAAATAAAGCTTTGTATAGAAACTGCAGTCAGTTTGCTTTGGCAACAAGAAATGTGCCTATGCTCTGTCCTTTCCCTGCCCACGTAAGGGAAGGAGCGTAGATGGCTACCTGTGTTTCTCTTGGCTCCTCATTACTCACACTGAATAGTCCCTGGAGCTCCACAGGCAGCCTCCTCCACTTCAGGACTGAAGGGCCCATGATCTACTGAAAATCAGTGACATTTATGCTTCTGAATCTTTTTGTCTTGTTTTTGATTTTTTTTAATAGCCCACCCTGAATGTGGAACAAGGCATTAATTGTGGAAATATCAGAATACTTAGTTATTTTTGCCTCATCAAGACTGATGTCAGTGAAGAAGCAACACACAACTACAGCATTCAGCATAAATCACTGTACACTATAGTTGAAAATTCCCGATATCACATTCCTGCATTTGACCTAAGTCCCACCTGGTGAAAGTGCAATCTCATAGAAATAAAGTGATCGTGCCACTGCCAGTATTTGCATAACAAATGATCAGTAATGTCCTTCAGCCTTCCTTTAATATAAAAACAGTTATTAGTTATGGAACATAAGCCTCAGTGGAGGATAGCCACTCCAGCCAGTAGCATATAAACACCTGGAAACAGAAATGACTGATGAACAGTAGGTGAATCTACCTACTTAGTTTGTAATTTTGATTTCTTTTTCACTTTATTAGATCCTCATCCTGATTTAGGCTGAACTACTTCCAAATATAAAATATGGTTCTCAAATGCTCAAAAGAATACAAGATCCTCCTGCAGACTAATCTGTCCACCCAAGAGAAGCAGTGTTGCATGCAGTGCAGCATAAAGCAAGTAAATTCATACAAAGCCATGCAGCTGCACATATTTGGAATTAGATCATCACAAATCTAGAGTGTGGCTCAGTGTGGCCACCTCATAGGACTCCCCACAAACCAGTCTTATAATAATGATTTGACTAGCTTAATCACTCTGCCTAAGAGGCTTTATATAATGCCTCAGATGACAGCATAATGAAATGATCAAAAGCAGCACAGTCTTTTGTTCTTCACTATAAACTCATGTATCAGCGGTGATTTATGTCATTCACAACACACTGGAAAAGTTCCAGGATATGATAACATCTCTCCTACCTTCAGATCAAGTGCTAAGAAGAAACAAAATGTAGGAAAGTATATTAAACTGCAAAGCACATGCTAAAAAAAAGAGTTTGTTACTACTTGTATTAAGCTGTTTAGTCCAATACCTCTTTGACCTGAATTCATGGTATCCCTCTGCAATGCCATCATAACACAGTGCCTCAGCTGGTACATATCATCATAGCAAAATCCATTTCAGTGATCACATTAATTCACTCCAACTGAGTACCTCAGTGAAGCTGACTGATTTCAGTGGGGTCATTATGTTGAACTTGGGTCTTCACAATATCTGAAATCAATAATGCTGTCCATTTTATACTTCAGTGGTAGTAAGAAGGATGCCATAGCCAATATCCTTGTGCAAAAAGTGTCCCAAACTGGGCTTTGACTTTCATAGAGATAACATGCTCTAGAAAAATGCCTATTTCCTTTTTCAGTAAATATTTTTTCAGGAATCTGAAAAAGGTCATGGCCATCTTTTATGGCACAAGAGTATATTTTATATTTTATCAGATCAACACTTCATTGTTTGCCCCAGTCGTGAGGGAGATATGGGGATAAGGGAGATATGTCTCATATAAAATGTATTTACCATTAGCAATGTAAATAACAGAAAAAAATCAGCAATGGAAGATAGATGTGTCTGTCAGCATTTTTAAAACCAACTACTACTTTGTATTTGCAAAGGATAGCTTAGATAGAAATTGAATTCTTTTTTAATTTTTCATTGATAGGCTCTTACAAATGATTGCATGAGATTTCCCTATCAACTGAATTCTAAAATCAACTTTCCAAGTAATATGGTAAGTGAAAGATTAGGTACATTAAGCTGTTAGCAATGAGATTTTACTATTCAGATTTATTGTGATTATTTAAATATATGCATATTGCTGTACGAGAGCAGAGCCATAGGAATTCCAAACAAATGATATTTCTGAGTAAAGGGTTCTTTGCTGTAGTTTATATATATGTAGCTTTTAATGTAAATATACTGCAATAAAAATCATAAGAAAACTTGGCATTCAAACTTTCCTTAAGTAGTTGAAAAATTCTTAGCTTGAAATTGCCATTTATCTGCCATTTTTGAAAGGTCATTACATCCATAATATAAACCACAATGTTAAAAATAAAGACACTAAACATTTATAATAGAATATGCCGTCCCCCTTTACATTAATCATAGTCTTCATGTGCGTGCTTTATGCTGTAATTCTTTTTAGCTTTGCTTATATTTATTTCATCTTAATTGTTTCCATTAATTATTAAAATTACTTCACTTTTCTTGTCATTGTTTTTTATACTTCTCTGGTATTTTCTTGCACATTTGCTTTAAGGCATCTAGTATGAAGATTCCGCCCTCTAAAATAGCTCGTGAAGGCTTTCTCTTACAGAAGAAGCTCCTTCAGTACATGATTCTGATCAGCTAATATCTTTACAGCGTGTGATCGTCTGCTATTCGGTTCATTTAAATAAATAAAAATAACAACTGGAAAGGGCAAGTTCTCTTCTAATGTCTCACCAACAAATTAGAAGTGAATCTGAGATTCACACTGGCTCAGGCATTGTCCTTTCAGTGGAGGATGCCAGCTGAAAAGGTGTTTTTGACAAATACACACGACAAATATGCTTGTTCAGATAATGAGCACCAAACATCTCCCATTAGGCTACTGCCAGGTGGCAAGTACAGACTTCAGTAGTGCCAGATATAGCTGGATTCATTGGTACGAAGGAGTTTTTCAAACACTATCAGCCCCTGTTTCTGTACTGAAGACTCAGTGCTGTTTGTTCTTTTAACATTTCTTTAGCGTTTGTGACAGACTTGGAGCAAACCAAGTTCTCCAAATGTTTCTTTTCCCCACCTCTGGAGCAGATCCACTTCCATTAACTCCTCTACCCTGGCCTTCATACCCACTATCATCATTCTCACCAAACTCAGAGGAAACTTATTCATTTAGTTTTGAGGACAAACCTACATTATCTGTCCTTTGCTTCTAATTAGTGCCACATGCTTAATGTAAAGCAGGTCCTCTTCTTTCCTTCCTCTTTATTTAACTGTCAAAAAATGCTTTTGCTACTGTTTCAGTTTTCTTTGCCAAGTTGAACTTAGCTCAGCTTTTAGCAATCCTCACTTTTTCCTTGACACTTCTTAACCTTTAAAACACCAGATTTTTTTGCAGATAAAACCTTTTGCCACTGCCTTCTTTTTCTCTAATATCCTTCTTGAGGTGGTTCTTCAGTCAGCTGGGTTAAGAACTTTTCTCCATAAGCTTTTCTCCCCAGCATGGAATATTGAAGCAGCACAGTTTCTAGTCTGTCCAATTTAAAGGAATTCCAGGCTGCTCACACACTGAAGTCCTTGAGCTCTTAAGTTCAGCTGATGTCATTAACCAATTCACATTTTTGCAAAGCTGAGCTTATTAGAGTTTCCACATATGCACCAAATGATGAACAGTTCTCATGCGGTTTGCTACATCACATACATTACTGCTTGTTTAGCATATTTCATACCCTTGGCCTTTATATTTTCTGGAAATTTTTCCAGACATGTCATAGGCTCAATGCTTTTTTTTTTTTTTTTTTTTTTTGCCTTTCTTTGCATTTGTTTTCTGATAGCTGTATGGCATAGGAAAGTTGCTTTGAAAATGTCAGGTCAGCCAGTGAGTAGACTTTTATCTACTCTTTTTTACAGCTCAGCTCCTGATCATGGCTGGTTTTGAATCAAGAACCTGCTTTAAAATGCCAAAAGATGGTTTTGAAAAATTTCTGTTTCCCTCAAAAAAAGAAATCTCACTATCCTCAAGTCCTTGCCATTTTCTTTTGTCTCTGTATTAAGTAAAAAATACATCTTTCATATCTCTTTTTCTTCTATGACTGCAAGGACCCTCTAACTCTTTCACTGTTTCTTCAAAGCTTTTTCTTCCCATTTTGTTACCCCAAGTATGAAATCGCCTGCGTCTGCCCAGTGCTTCTGTACCGAACCACTATCCCAAATAGTGCCATTTTTAGTTCATACTCACATCTGTGGATTTCCTGTACAGTTCAAATTGCTGTTTGAAACTTTTTCCAGGGCTGCAAATATAAAATGAAACTGCCACCAGCACATTTGTTTTCCACTAACATTTGTGCCAGTAAAACTCGACCACTAGAGTACTCATGAAAAGCGATCTTGAAAAGGACGCAAGACCAGTCTTCTAGTTTAATGAGCATATAATGTCTGTCTCTAAAAAATTATAAGGCATTACTGGCCTTATTCTTTTAAAAGAGCTCTCTGTTGAGTCACAAGATTAGGCCTGGGGCTTTTGAGATCCCAACACTGAGTCCATGTAGCAACAAAATAAATAAACTCATGAGTTTATCTTTTTAAATTAGCAAATCTTTGTCAATATATTTTGCACAGCTCATCCAACACTAACAATTTTTTTTAGCAGGTTTGACAATATTTTCCCCCTTTCTGAGCAAAAAGTAAAGTCAGAAAAAGAATCTCTATTATTTTCTCAACAAATGGTTCACACACTACAATTCTATCTACAGAATGTCAGGCCAATTAAGAGGCCAGAAGAGGCCAAATCCTAGCCCACCTCACTTGCGTTTAGTTTTCTTCCTCAGTCAAACTGTCCTTCAGGCCTTGGCAGTGAAACCTGAGTGAGGTATTTGGGGATTTGACCAACAAATAAAAAGTTCCAGAATTTCATAATTCCAGGGTAATTTTTGTGATTTCCCATGAAGTCCAGTCTTGTATGTAGTAATGAAAATTCTCATCTTCTGTCCTAGCCACAAGCTACCAGTGTGACTCACCAAGTATGCTCTTTTCTGACTTCTGTTTTTTCATCTGTGTGCCATAGTGTTAAAGTGCCAACTGTGATTTCTGCCTGGCCCTCCTTTTCATTTGCCACTGACTGTACATGTATTTATATCTTAATAAATGAAAAGACTTCTTACAAAGAACCCTTATTAACAGCTTACGCAGTTTTGCACAGAGCAGGTACATTGCAGCTGAAGGACCTTCATTCCAGCTGAAGACATGGGACTTCAAAGCATGTTGTCATGCATCAGCCATCTGGCAAAATGAGTGTAGCAACAAGGTCTCTAGTGCTGCTGCTGGCAGAAATGCTGTTGCAGTGACTCTTTCTAGGGTGGATGTCCCTCCTTCCAAAGTACAGCAAGCTGCAGTAAGTATGCTGAAAGTTGCTGGAAGTCTGAGCAACAGGGAAGTCAATGTGGCCACGTAGGCGGACACATGGCTGTAGCACTTTTGCCACTCACCAACATGAACAATGTGCTTCTGCAAATCCATAAAGATGAGAACTAGAGCCTTTATTTGATAGAGCTCCCCCCAGTGGGAAATACAGTTCAGCTGAATATTTTCAATTTCCTGTAAGTATTGCTTCTATTTTGCTCACTATGGGTTTAGCCATGTGACCTTTATGCATGTATCAGTTTCAGGCAGGAGCTTAGGCCACTGGATTATCAGCACTAGGAATGAAGAAGGTACACAGCTGACGGTATCTGCATACTGTTGACCTTCTAGATGTTTCATGATTTCCTCCAGGTTGTTCAAATAATAGTTTAATAAGATAAGTAAAAGACATACTGGGCTCATTCTAACTATAGGGTCATGAATTTGAGTGAAAAAAGAACAGCACTAGCATTCTGCAGTGCATTCTCTGCAGATGAATAGAAAGCTGGGAAGACCATAAATGTCTCTGTTGTGCTTGGCAGAGGGTTCTTACAACCATTAGAGGTCACCACAGACTCCAGTGAGCTTACCTGTGAAATAGGTGGACAAAACATCTGAGCCTACAACGCTCTTCAGGATTAAACAGTCATAACTGATGATATGATTTACTGAGCTGAAAAATTTTGGCAATACAATTTAGACATGGAAAAATGACCAAATGAGATGAACTATGATTCAGGGACTATCTGTTGAAGAAGATAAAAAAACTAACAAAGAACATAAAAAGAAAAATAGAAAGCCTTAGGCAGTGCTTAAAAGGCATATATTTAGAATGACTGAACTGATAAGGAAATGAGGGCTGGATTTGCCAGTGTGAGAAGAAAATGAAGGGAGAAATGCCTAATGATACCAGAATCTAACTTTGAGAGTAACTGTGTTTGTTATTCTTGCTGTTATATATATATTTAACATATATATTGCAATGGAATGCATAGGCCTTGAGATGCTAATGATGACTATATTACTTTCTGTGAGTCCCACGCATTGACCAAGATCCTACTGTGTTGGACAGGGAAACAAAAGGGTGGTGCCTATCCCAGTGAACTTGCAACCTAAAAAAAAGTGAGAGCAGATTGATATAGGCAGCATAAAAGAAAGTACAAGGAAATTATTTAAAACATTTATCGACTTCACCAGCGCATCAGCAGTCAACTTGCTGCGGTAGCAAAATTTGATTTTGCCTACTCTGCAGAGAAGCCCTGAGCTGGGAATGTGTGAGTACATGTCTGAAAATCTCAGATGTGGGTGGTGAAGGCTGGCCAACAGAGAACAGAACTGGCAGCTCTTAGGTAGGATGGCAAGAAGCCATGAAGCACCCTGAGAGGAGCAATGAGTCTTTTGATGTGGTAGAGAAGGAGGAGCCAGAAGAGGAGTAGAGAGAAGGCCATAGGAACAGGCAAATGAGCGCTGAAGAAGCATTCTGTAAAGGTAGCAGTAGGGTAGCATTACGCTAACCAAAGAAAGAGAAACGAATGTTGCATTATAAAGGTTCACAGTGCATTAATAAGGATCCCAGGTGAGAACTCTGGACTGCCAGGAAAGTTTTCTCTTAAAGATGTTAAAAAGAAGCATTTAGACACAGCCTGAAAGCAAAGAACTAAAGGAGGCAGTGTGGGTAATGCTTAGATTACAAATCTAAATGACAGGCAAGAGGGTGGTGTATGAGGCACTGTACAGACATTGGGTAAACTCTGACCTGAAAAGTTTGCAATCTTAAACACAAGGCAGGTGTGTAAGACAAGCAGTGGCCAGTTAAAGTGGAGGGGTGAAATGTGCTTATAATGCTTAGTGGAGCTGTAGCAACAACCACAACTCACGATTTACATAAGATGTTATTGCACGGAAGGTTCCTTTTATGCATTGCAGAACAGATGTATTTTAAAGTGGCATTTGAAATAAGATGAGTTGAGACACTGGCATGTCCTGACATGTGGAAAGCAGCTAAGATTTTGCTTCTCTGCTGGTACCTAGATCTAGAGACAGGAAGGGACTGAAGGGAACTGAATCATCTGGTTATACATCTGGTTTTTGGTTGTACAAGATTTCTCGACTCCCCTGCTATTAAACAGTCAGCTAAATCTTTACTAGCTTTCATTATCACAACTGGACTAAGGTCAATATTTTTGTTTTAAACTGCTATCAGTATATTGCGTACTCCTAAATGTAAGAATATATATGTATCATAATACATAAAATGGGAATTTGAGCAATAAACACAAATTAAGGGAGTGATAGTAAAATGCATGTTGCCATGAAATTTTGGGAGCAGTTTGAGCAAGAATTGAGGATACTTAATTCATGGAAATTGGGTAAAGAATTCCTCTGAGGCTCAGGAAATTACTGGTAGGACACACAAATTCTATGTCACTAGTTCAAATCCAGCTGGTATTTCTTTTCTCTTGAGAAGCTGAATTACAGAAAGCACAGACACAGATCTGTGAAACAAATGTTCTCTCCCCTGCTCTGAGACACAGTCTCTCTGACCATGCTTGGCAGATGTCTAACCTGTTCTAAGGCTGTCTTATGAAGTAGATTTCACAAGCTCTACTGTTAGCATATTCTATCACTTAACTATCTTTCAACTTACAACTTTTTTCCAATAGCCAACCAAAACCTTTTTGTTGCAAATTAAATCAACACCTTCTTGTCTCACCCGGTGGGCATGGAGGAAGCTAACTCTGTGAACTGGAAGGCTGCTGTCACATTGTTCTTGTCTTCTCTTTCTAGGCTAAACAGAATCATTTCTCTTGACCTTTTCCCATGAGACATGTTTACCACACCACTTTTTATTCTTGTGCTTCTCCTCTGGACTCTCTCCAGTTTGTCTCTATTGTTCTTAAAGTGTGCCCAAAACAGGACAAAGTACTCACGCTGAGTCTCCCCAGTGCCAAGCAGAGTGAAAAAGAACAATCATCCGTGTCTTACATAGATACTCTTGCTAATACATATCACAATGAGACTTTTTTTTCCAAACATATAATGCAGGTCACTCTTACGCAGTTTATGGGCCATAATCAGATTTGTTTCCTGTCCTACAGCCCACATAAATAGTTCCCATTTTCTATATCTGCAGATGACAGTTCCTTCCCCAGTGTAGCAAATTACATTTTTCTGTTTTTCTGAATTCACACTACTCATTTCAGATCATCTCTCCAAGCTCTAATATTGTCCTACAAAATGCTGGCAGTCCCTTCTGCTGGTATGACTTGAAGATGTACTACTTCATCTTCCAAGTCATTCATAAAAATATTGAATAGAAGTAGACTGAGAAGCACCACCTGGTCCATACATACATTATGGGGATTTCACCTACACTGTATTTTCCTAGTTCACTTGTAAGAAAAGCATGTAGGACTGAGTGAAAAGCCTTCTTAAAATCAAGATCTAGCAAGTCTACCTGTCCCTCCTTATCCCCTAGGCCAATTGTTCTGTCAAAGAAAACTACATGGATTTGGTCTTGACAAATCGACACAGCGGTTTTTTATCACTTTATAATATTCAATGTGCTCACAAACTGATAATATAATACAGTATTGTAGGATTTGTCTGGGTATCAGGATTATCTTTCTAGGTATCTACAGTATATTAGGCCCCCATTTTTACGGCTAGGTGTCATAGCAAACTTCCTCTCACGCTCCAGCACCTTCTCTGTATTCCATATTTTCTTTAAAATACATGTTAATGGTTCAGCAACTGATTTTGGTTAGCTCACTAAATGTTGCAAGATGTATGTGCCTGCCTGTTCCTGTTAACAATAGACAGTATTTGTGTTCGATGACATTATGGTTTGATATACCTTACTAGGAGATATAGCACACACCAAGAACTGGAACCTCTGAAGACTTGAAGGAATACAGTGACATTAGAGACAATCTATATTTTCCAATCCTAATGGACTTTTCTGGTTCCCCCAGAAAAAAATGGAGGATATTTACTGAGTGAATGTAAAGAAACTTGCAGCTGCAACAGTGGAATGGGAAGGGGATGCATGTTTCAAGGGTTCAGTAGTCACTTTGGTTATGTTGGGACCAATGTTAGCAAATATGAGAGTGAATTTTTAGGGGTGTGTAAGATAACCAGCAGTTAATTATATCTGACAAGAAGAATAGCTTAATCTATTCTCCTTTCCCTCCCTCATATTTTCTTTGATTGCCTGACATAATGTAACATCTAAAGCTGTGATCATAGTTTATCCTGCTAGTTAGCTTAAGGATTAGCAGTATTTCTTTTCTTTATCCCACCTCTCTCATTGTAATATCATATGCCCATCTATCTCAGATAGATTGAGAAGAGCAAAGTCTTTAATAAATGCTATGCATTTGTTAAATTATGCATTGTCATTTCTGCCTCCTGAAGTAACAAAAAACTTAGCTTCGAGTTGAATATTCCTGCTCATTTGCCTTAAAGGTTAGTCACTTAAAATACAAACAAAAGAAGAATGTCCCTGCTCTAGCTAAATGTAAAATGCTGTCCTAAAAATAGAGATAAAATCTTCTATTTTGATGTGAGAATGCTCAGATCCATCTCAAAAACAAATTTGTGAAAATCTTCCTCTTGAGCATGGAGGGAACCTGACTAAATCAGTGAAAATATACTTGTTGCATCATTTCTGAGTACCTCCTACTGGCTAAGAGACTCATGGAGACTTTCATTGTTGTGAGAGCTAGCTGAGCATAGCTGGCATATAAAAAGATGCACACAAAGCTGAGTGATACTTTGTCACCACTCATAATGCCAAGCGTTTCTGTAACATTATCAGTAGCCATGGTAAAATAAAAAGCACAAATTCGTACAGGACGGGAGAAACTAAAGACCTGGGCAAGCAATAAAAAGCATTAATTATCTAGGCCTGATTCTTTGTATATCTCTGTCTATCAGGAATAAAACTACTGAAAGATGTGAAGGGGCAATAAATATCAGCCACAAGACAGCATCAGTAAAAATGGCTTGTTGTAAAATTCAAATGTGTGACAACAAAATGACGTATATGAGGGTCCTTCTTTTTTTGGTATTTTTTATTCATTTCAAACATATAGTGGGGCAAGAGAAATATTACACTGGAGTATGAAGTCTTTAAATTTAGCTTTACTGTAACCCCAAAGTATGTCTTAGTATCTGAGGATGTGTATAGAGTGAGTATCAAAATAAACTGCTGGTGTTAACCTTCTGCATCTATTCAAAATGAAAATTTCGGGGAAATTTGCCAGCTATGAAAAAATAAACACTGCTGGTTAATGTCCCTGGGCCAGAACAAGCTCAGCGTGAATAGATTTTATTTACATAAGTGCAGAAGCAGGTTCCATTTGCTATTAGATCTTCTAAGGTAAACTTTCTTATGTAAACTATGGAATCTCACACTAAAATAGTACTGTGAAAGAAAGCCAAAATTTTGGGTTAAAATACAAAGGCAGTATTTATTCTCTGAAGAACATACACACAAAAAATAATCATACTTTTGCTGTTCTGTTCATCCAAGGGTCACAAGGCAACAATCAATTATGACAACGTCTATGCCTACATTCACATATGCTATGGCACAAAAGGAATGGATCCATAGAGCAAAACAGCTGGTACTGAGGACCCAATGTCCTCATTTTTAAACATCTGGAGGGATTTAATTTGGACTAGCTTTAATCCAGTCCTGTGGACTGGACCACATTAAACATGCAGCTGGAGTGTGTCCTCCAGCTAATCACAAGAAAGGACCCAGTTATCACGTAGTGAGACTGCACCATGATGCAAACCAAAGTGCAATAATTGGGGAGGGTGAAGAGGTCCACTTCAAAAGCATGCCCTGATCTGAAATAAAGCACCAAGGTAGACACACCCAGGGAATTAAGCCCTACCCAGCAGCCTAGTGTGCTAGGCAAATTTCATTAACCCCATTCCATAGATGGCAGACAGAGGCACAGCAGATTTACATACAAAGGAAGTGGCCAAACAGTGACTAGGCCGAATAACTCGCTGCCCAGAGACATTGGGCATTGTGGGGCATTATGTCTGCTGCAGAAGGATAAGACACAATGGTGGAGTAATGAAATAATGCACATGATCAAGATCAAGAAAAATAAAGTACAAACAAGAATTAGAGGGACCAGCTTGATAAAATGGTCTATGAATGTTCTGAGCCTTACCAGTATCAGTGATAAGGAGGATAGCAACTAGATTACCTGTGGCAAGCAGCAATTTAAAAGTGGATTGTGAGAAGCAGATTTAAGAGAGAAGTATGAGAGCAAAAGAGGCTGCTGTCCCTAGCTTGGCGTAGTCAGATGTAGCACATGCTCTCAGTCCCTGGATGGGGAAAAGGTCACCTCACTGGCAGCCCATCTGCCTCTATCATGGCTACAGCCAGGAATGGCTATACATCAACTCTAGAGCTCCAGTGGAATAAACAGAACCCAGTTATTAGGACTCCATTGCTCCCAGTTCACTGACTTCCCTACCACAGAAATGTGTATGTTATTTTAACCAGCAGTAAGAGCTAACAATGTCTTGTTTTCTGTGATGTCTTCCACAGTTATCATATAAAGCAGAGCTTGGCATTGCTATTTTTGTATGTTTTCCTGCTATTTAATATCTGATAAAACAGCTATCCAGAGTGGATATGCTATCAGCTAGATATTAATTATTGTGTGCCTGTTTTGGAAAGTTATGCCAGAAAATATAGACACTTTAGATGTGCCAGTGTTGGTTTTGGGCTTAGCCTGCATATTTTACCAGTGAAGAACTTTCATAAGTATATTAAAGACGTAATTCTGGAAGACTCTAAAGCAAAGACTTACCACAGAAATGGGGCACAGAGGCTGACCCTATTCATTGATAAGCTCATAAAAAGGGAAGCAGACTATGTAGAATAAAAGCTCTCAGATATCCCTCTAAGTGGCTGAGATTTGAGAGATGGATAGTAGGTTTGGGTGGTTTCAGGGCTGCCAGTTAGGAGACAGCTCAAGCGGAATCTTCCCCTGAAAGAAACAATTCACTGCAAAAGTCTATACAGCGGTTAACCTGGGTCAGTTCATCAAGCAAGGGGCAGAGGGACATTCAGCAGGCCAGCAGCAACAGGGAAGCCTTGCTTGCAGCAGAAGGCAGCAGCAGGGAAATGTCAAGCCCCAATAGCCATCACTCCAAAGCAATCGTTCAGTAGAGGTAAAAATATCTGAGAATAAAAAGTCTTGCCGTTCTCTCCTTTTTGTGAATCCAAATGTTCTGCACCTAGAGGCTTCAAAGTTTCAGAAAAAGATCTTATTTTTCCTTTCTGAAGAGATTTTAGAAGGAAGAAACTTTGCTGTATATCTGTTCCTCTAAGCTTACATTTGAAATACTTTGATCATTATATTAAGACAGTTTTCATAAGTTAAAAGGACTTTGGATATGAGAGTTAATTTTTCGAAAATACTATATAATGGCCCTTTAAAATATCATCATCTGATATTTGCCAAAAAGTTGTTCTGAATATATCGCTGATCTGTACAAAAAAAACCCTCTTAGGTTCCTCCCTGCCCACTTCCCTTCCCAGCAAAGTTCATTTATAATTGCTACCTTGTCCAAAAGGAACATGAGATGCTATTGTTTACAAAGTTGCATAGATTCTGCTCAAGGAATGGAGTAAGCAAACCATGGGGAGGTGGTGCAATTTCTTCGGCTCCTTCACTTCATTTCTCTGCTGGAGGTCCAGTGTGCAATGCTCTCAAGTCACAAATACTCAAGCAAACAAAATCTAAAGCTGCATCAAGAAGTTACACTTACTGAATTTGTGGTCTGACTGTAAATTCATCATTCCCTTTCTGATATATCTCTCATATTGTTTCATAACTCTTATCACATTCTTTTGGGAGATGCTCCATTTTAAAGACTTTGATAGAGTCTGAGCTTGAGGTACAAAGACAAATTTCCAAACTAATGTACAATAATAAATACAAATTGAATGGTACAGTTCAAACTAAGGTATCAAGAAGAAGGTAAGTTAATGAAGATGCAGAACCTTGTCATAAACCCTGGGAGCATGTCCTACAATATTTTAGAACATGGGACAGAAAATTGTTCAAGGCTACCATGGTAATCCTAACTAGAAAAGCTTTCAGCAGTGCCATTTTCCTTTTATTCTATTCTCTATTCATATTCACAGCTGGCTGAAAGAAGCTGAGCATAGGGAAACCAGCAGTCATCTGTCAGCTTCTAAATTGTTTGTCATCTTGAGACTCCCACCCACCTGTCATCCTCTGATGATTATACAGCTTATTCAGGAGTCGCTTTGGCCTCATATACACTGTGACACTGCATGTAGACCATGCCTTTGTAAATAACAATGATGTCTAGTTCCAGCAAAGTTTAAATTCAGAATGTTTTTTTTTAATTAGCTAGACTTTGTAGTTAACAAGATCATAAACATGGTCCTTCAGTACATTTCTGCCATTTGTTTTAATTTCTTATCCTGGAAAATTAGAACAGCTAGTTCATACTTTATTTGCTTATGTACAGAGTCTAGTTTTTAAGAACTTTAAAAATCACTTACTCTCTGAGTGGAAAAGCAACAATCCAAAGCTAAGATTTTAGAAAGACAGTATTTAGATACGCAATTTAGAAAGACAAGAAAGCAAGACAAGAAAGAAAGAAAGAAAAGAAATAAAGAAGGAAGAAAGAAAGAGAAAGAAAGAAGGAAGGGAGGAGGGAAAGAAGGAAGGAAGCAAGCAAGCAAGCAAGGAAAGAAAGGAAGAAAAAAGGAAGCAAGCAAGGAAGCAAGGAAACAAGGAAGGAAAGAATGAAGTAAGCAAGGAAGTGAGTAAGGAAGATTAATTTTTTTATTTTAATTTTTAGCTTTTGTGTAAAAAATAAACAGTTCTAAAATAAAAAATTATTTTTTTAGGGAGTTAGGTAAAAAAAAGGTGCAGAACAAAAAGTTTGGCTAGTTGGTCTCCCTCTTGTTTGTTTTAATCTCTGGAGAGTCAGGTTTTCTTGAGCCCTGCATCAACCTCAACACAAAGCATTAAAGCAATTTCCTCCTATATTAGCTTAGTTGCTTTGTACCTAGAGTCAGGACAAAGTTTGGAACCTGCACTACCTACAGACTCTCAAATAATATCATATTGTCTTCCTACAGTATTTCTGCAAGGCTTAACATCTTTCAAAGCCATTTGTCTGTTGTCAGACTTGCATAGCATTGCTGCACATTGCTAGGATACAGTAAATGTTTTTAAAAGTGAATGACCTTCCCTTTTTCCTATTGCTATCTAGCAAATAAGGCCAGATTTTACCCTCTGATATGCGAGTGCAACTCCCAGTAGAGTAAATGGAGTCCTATAGATGTGTGGAGGAATAGAATTCGCTCTTCTAGATTTATAGAGCTATAAAAATTCAAATAGATAGCTTAGAAGACATTTTCTGGAACTTAGGATTGAACCAACATCCCTAACTAAAGTTTCATCTTAAAATAACATTAGTATCCCTTGCAATATAATTTTAGATTATCAGTCTTACTTTAGGTCTTCTGCTTCATTTGACCTTCAGTCTCATCTGTCAAAGGTAACATGTACATTTTCACAGCAAGTCAGCATGGGGGGGGGGGGGGGGAGGTTCTTTCCCTCTCCTTCCCTTTCCTATCATTTGGATTCAAGGGTGGGGCAATATAGGGGAGAAGTCAGGAGCAGAAATGCTGCACTAGTTACCTCAACATCTCCTGGAAGCTGCAATAGCGATTCTCCCGCTGTCCAGGAGAAGGGAGGTGAGCTGGGAGGGGAACCATATGGCTTGGAAGTACACTGGAGGCAGTGACCTAGAAACCTTACGTAGGAGGAAATTAGCACAGACTGTGCATTGCAATAGTAAATTACTCAGGTTTTGCGCAAGGAGGGTGAATCTTATTCTTTTTCTGCCTTGCCATGGTGTCCCAGAATATTCTTACCTGTTCTTTCATTGTTGAAAATAATTTTGTTCTCTCCTAGGTACTCACTGAGGAGCCCTCCTTTGGCCTTTTGAGTACTATGTAGCATAACATGTTTATTGTAGGCTTCCTTTTTATTTACAGTCTGTTTTTTTCCACTCTCAAAACAGAATTATCCCAAAATAAACACCAGAAAATGAGAATCAAAAGCATGTGTAATAGCCATGCCATTTCGTAACTTCTTGTTACATCTTTGTTTGGCACACTGGACTCTGCTTAGCAGAAACATGGTGGTATCACAAGGTCAGAGTCTCCACAACTTAATCCATCCCTAACAAAGGCTGGAATTCAAATGACACAGACTTCCGAAGAAAAGAGTTTCAACTGAATTTTAAAATAAATCCTCTCAAAATGGTGAAGAAAGTGTATGCTGTTAATAACAAAGAGAAAAAACCCTGGAACTTTCCTTCTCCCCACTCTCCTGAATAAGTTCATGTTTTTTTATAAAATGAACACCTTCATATCTGCAAGATGTGGTTACTTTGTTCTCTTGGCTACATGCCACCTCACCTCAGACTGTGATTGTGCCAGATCTCATAAAACAAGCAGAGCTAAGCCTGCTCAGTGAAGTGACTCAATGGGGAGTGCTCCAAGAAAAGCACAGGTGCTTGCAGGGCTTGCAAGCCTGCTTTAACAAGAAGGGAAGCACCACTCTTCTCTTTGTAGCTTCTCTCTGTATGCTGGATCTTAGGAAGAACTGTTCTACTGGGGAAGGGGACTGCAACTGGTATCTAAAGCAGATAGTGGAGAATGATGCTATTGTAACTCACATACAGGTGCACACATACAAGTATGTATGGATCAGCTGGAAAATCAAACTTGGGACAAAATCACACTTGTGTTCATATGATGCTCGTCTTGCTATTTTGTGCAGCAAATCTTACCCTAACCTCCCCCTCATAGCTCAGTGCTGCCCAAAACTCCCCCAACTCTTTCAGACTGATAGTATGTATTAAACCAATGCTCTAGAAACCTAATCTCCCTTCTAAACCTCACTGTGACCCTGGGCCATTGAAGACCTATGGCATCCTTTTCCACGAAGAGTAATTCCTTAACTTTCAGGCACTTACTCTTTGCTTCAGCTGCACAAAATCCAACCGACTTGTCACCAAAAGTACAGGAGACTATACGCAGCATGAACATGTTCTCTTACATAGCTGTGGGGAAGCTTTTCCCATCTTTGTGTCTCCTCCTTCTTTCCTGATGTTATTTGTGTTGCAAGACCAAGAGATGTTCTAATGGGAATTACTTGTCTCTTGACAGTAGGAATTCATACTCTAAATCTACCCTAGCAAATGAAATCATTTCGGAATCATTCTCTGACCTTAAGAGCAAATGTCAGCTCATGATTTGTAAGCTTTCCATTTGGCTTCCTCCAGTTTCCTGCCACCCCAGGGCACAGTAGCATCAGCCATATGGTTTATTGGCAGCAGTCAATATTTGACAATTGGCCATGCTGCTTCCCAAATTGTGTCGTAGACATGTCTGAGGGTCAAGCACCAAAACCATGCTAGAAAGTGGGTTAAAAACTAAACTATATGGGCAGTCATGGGAGAGTAATGAAGCCTGTGCCCTGTATACTGCAGTATAGATGTAACATATGGGTCTCTCCAGAAAGAGCAGGTGGCACTGTGACCTGCCATGTGTCCTTTGCAATTAGGATATTACTGATGGGAAAACAAGAGGTGTCATTATTAATACTTTAATCACAATGAACAAGCCAATTTTCTTTTCAGTTAGCTTAGTAATGCCAGGCACTAAGGCTAAACTTGTAATGACTGCCGTATGCAATAGCAACAGACTGTAACTTGATCAGCAGTGTTCCTTACAGCTATGCCCGTGATACCATTGACTTGAAACTTAGTCAGCAGAAAAAGTAGGGTTTAAGCTAGTACAGTATACTTATCTCTTGTCTGTCATCACCACACCATGAAGTGTTCACAATTATATTTTAAAGTTGTATTTTATTTTTTAGTGCTTCCTTCTTATTTTGCTTTGGCTGCTGTATTAAAAGAAGGGTGGTAAATAGCTAAGTTGGGCCTATATAACAGATATGCCACAAAACAATTCCTTTGTTTTGCTCTAAATGAGAGTGATGCTGATAGTTGGCACCCTTGGAGGCTAAGCGGCAACAGATGGCCCCAAAGCCACCACTCAGAAGGCATATCTTTCCTGACTGGGAAAGCAACCAGCCATTGTGTATGTGTATACACTTCTGACTGAGCCTAGAAGACATATGCATGCTGGCCTGCTTGATGCAGGCAAGAGCTAAAGACTGCTTTTCAAGATCTCAAGCAGGCTAAATAGGATGTGCCTACTTTCCAGTGCAGCTAGTTTGGTATTAGTAATAACTATTGCTAGGGAAGAAGAAGAGAGAAAGCATTTATAACAGCAAGGGCACTTGTGGGTAGGTGGGATTATGGCAGGAGGAGGAGAGAGACATGGCATAAAGTTAATAAAACATTACTGGTCTTTACTGTTTTATCCACTCATTTATTTTGGGGATACCTGGTCCACAAAGAATGAAACTGGGCTACTAATAAGTTACATCAAATACATGAACTCAGCTCCTGTTTTCCCTGTTTAAATATTTTTCATCTGTGGTAATTTTAAGAGTTACTTGAAACTAGGTAGTGTCACTGGACGATTGAGTGCTTGAATGATATTTTTTAATGAGATTGACCAAGCCACCTCGCACTAAGTGTTAAGTGAATGTGCCATACTCATTAGCATGGATAACTTCATTTTCATTCAGAGTTGGTGATAGCTGTCTGCTCTTCAAACCAGACACACCAGATTTGTTTTTAATCATTATTACAAAATTTTTAGTTGTATTCTCCTACACTGCAGGACATTTCTCTGATGAGCATACCAAAATATTTGTTTAACACAGGTCCCAGAGCAACAGCTCATAATATCTCACTCTACATGCAGCACTGAACTGAGAGATGGGAAGTTCAAATTAAAGAGAACACAGACATTTGCATTTCAATACACTTTCTATTGAACTACTTTAAAGCATTGCTAGCCTGATCCTACTTCCATTGAAGTGAATGGCAAAACTCCTACTGAGGTCAATGGGAGCCTTGATCTGACCCTAATTCAAGAATGGTCAGATTCTGGTATTCTGAGCCCTGCTGAATAGCTGTTCAGTCTGTGAGATTGCACTTAACTTCTTATTTTTGAAGCAGAGTACTACTCTCTCCCAGTGTCTGCCCCAAAGGTCATAACACTCTTTTGATGTTGATCAGTACAGTGATGGATCTATTCACAGCAAAGAAAATGTATTGGTAATGTATACCATCTATCTGTTCTCCAATTAGTTGTGAAACATTTCTGATAATATTTCTGTAATTTATGTATCCAATAGGGTTTTTTGATTAAAAAAACTTTTAATTCTTATGTTTTTATGACCTGAGCATCAAATCTTCACTATTTTTTTGTGATATTAGCCAGCTAAATCACATGTATAGTTATCTTTGCTGACCAGATGCTAACATTTTAAACGCAGTTCCCAAGAAATTGTAAAGAAAAAGTTTTTCATATGATTCTTCATAATGTTTGCCAAAATCTGTGTAACCACCTTCCTGAGTAGTTGTGAATCATCCAAATACTCTCAATAAGCTGAATAAGCCCCTGTAAACAGAATTAAAGGTTTTTTGCACAAAAATAACTGCATTGCATTTTGCTCTCTGGGTGATATAGAGGAGAGTATTTTGAAAGCATAGGGGCGAATTTGCGCTTGACTACCGATGAAGGTCGCTAAGAACTGAAAGCTAAACATATTTGTCTCCATATATTCCTTTATATAGAACGGTTGTACAGAGTGTCAAATAATTTTTCAAGGCTGGGGAAGTTAGCCGTAGATAAGAAAATGCTCTCCTCTCTCTAAATTGTATACTGTGATTTCTTTGTTCTTTCTCTGATAATAGACATATGTCCCCTTCTGGCTCTATCTGGTCTCCTGAAGAGAAGAGATTAGGGAGCAGTGGCAAAAGTAAAGCATCTAGAAAGTTCAGAAAACCTTCTTTAGGACATTGTAACAGCCAGAGAGGGAGTGAAAATGATGATTGAGAATGAATTTACATTCGGCATACATGATGCCGCTAGAGGATGCATGTTCACAACCCCTGCTCCTTTGCATTGTCATACACACCTAAAGTGGATCTTTCTGAAGACTCCTAACAAAATAGATATGATCTTTTTTATTATTTTCAGTAAGAAGTAATAATGATAATGTCCAAGAAAAAGGCTTGTTTGTATTGTCATAATAAACAACAGAAGTGAAAGAATTCTCATGAGATCGCCCAGATTTACAATCCAAAAAAAATTGAGATAATCCAAAGAACCTTATGGATGTTTGAAAACTTGCATGAGTAAAAGCCAGACTCAAACTTTCAGGTATCATCTATCACTAGTATTAATAAAAGATGTTCATTTGTCTTATTATTACAGAGTTAGGCCTATAAAATCATGGCGAACTGAAGAGACAAGAATAAACTAGAACCTTTTCCTGACAGCTGTGAAATATGTGGACAGTTGAGTTACTTTCTGGTTAAAGCTCAACAGGAATTACTCTTAGCAAATATTGATAATAAGTACAGAATCAGCAGGGACTGGAAAATAATTTGCTCCAACAGTCCTTTCACAATCAATTTATTTTGATAAAACCACCAAGATTTGCTCAAGTTTGAAAGCAAATACAAAATTTTTTCAAGTTTAAACAACAAATGCCAGGTTTTATTCTTACTCTCAGCATTGTAGTCATCACAGTTGCATAGGACAGTGTGTCAAATGCATCAGAATCAATGGGATTTAAGGTCCAAAGTCACTTCAGTTCTGCAGTTTCATTAAGATTCTTGCTTTCTTTTTACATTTTTATCTGCTTTACTTTTGTACTGCAGTAGTTATATCAGCATAAATTCTCAGTCTAGCCTTAACTGCAATAAAGGGCTACTGAGATTAAATTGCAGTTAAGTTGTGCTCTCCTAGGGCTACAATCTTCTAAAGATGAAGCAGGTTTCAAACTGAGAATGGATCTACCTGGGAGCATCCCTATCCCTGGATTGTAATTCTGTAGTTTGTTGCCTTCAAGTAGAATGTAAAGTACTGGTAACAGTTAAAAAAGTCTTACATGACCTGAGACAGGATAGCCAAAGGGGATATCTTTTATCCCATGTTATACCTGCAGGCTGTAGCAGTACTCCACCTTGCTCGTAGAGAGAAACAGCTGATGAGCCAGGTTCAGTTCAAGTACTGGCATTTGCTTTTCATTCCCATGTGTAAAACAGACCAAACATAATGATCCCTCTAACATGCCATAAGACTTCTATGTGAGAGTCTTTAGAGCTTTTTTCTCCTAGATGATGAAGAAAAAAAAGATTTTGGGACATGGTGGCTGGGTTCCTGCTGAGGGGGTCATAACACAACTGCTGAGATGTGATTGTAGAGTCAACAGCTTGCTAGCACACCTGCACCATGAATAGGTGTGCTAGTTACTATTAAAATCTAAACCAGTGCTACATGTTAGCTAATGTGTGGTAACAATCCCACAGTAAAATCCCAGGCCATATCTCCGTCAAATTGCAAATCCACTTTTAGGGTTCCTGATACTTGCCATGTGATCCAAAACACTTACCTCGTATCAATTCACTGCACTAGATCAAACATGTTCAAAAATATTGACCAATCAACTTAATGCGAGTAGGTATTGCACTGATTCAGTTATCATGTGCTGACCTCCCTGTGGTACTCCACAGGCTCCTTTACCTGCCTTAATCTATCTCCTTTACATTAGCTATGTCCAAGAGTCATTGTCCCCAGATGTCCCTACATTACATCACAACTGTTGAGATGTGATTGCCCTATTTTTATGCAGTGCCTTGACATGTAGAAGTGCAAACTTCCTCTGTCTAACTAGTATGTGCTAAAATGACTTCCAGCTTCAAAGGAAAAAAACACCTTTAATTTTACTATGGACAGTGGATGGAAATACATAGTACCTTATATCTGTAGCATTTAGGTTTTTTAAGTATATAGGAAAAGCCAATATATGAAGACTTTTTAGAGAAACAGCCTTGACTCCAAAAGAAGGGACAGACATTGATGAAAGTTCTGGGTTATTTGTTTTGCACAAAGTCAATCTTTGGCACATAAACAGTAGTGTTGGGGTCTTTCCTCAGAATGACAACTATCACACATTCCTGAACAACATTTGTACATAAGAAATCTGAGGGCCATTCAATAAAAGGTGCCGTTAAAGTGATGGAGAAACTATACACAGACTAGCCCTATATGTGGAAGTCTATGCTACTATAACATCAGCAGTGTCCAGTTCATATGTGAAGACCTCAAGTGAGGAAATACTATACCAGAAGAAGAAACCCTGCACTGAAGTAAAAGGTAAGAGAAAGGTATAGTAAAAGTCTGCTTACTTTAATATATTTCAAATGGATTTTGGAACCTGTTTTGGGAAACCAGAAGGTGGCAACTACTGTTACAAAACTTGGAGCTGGGATACCATTATGCAGCAAAACCCACCATAAAACTCAGTTTCCAGGTACTTAAAACTTGATGCATATGCATTACACTACAGACTTTAATTGTACATTATCTCTATTTTTCCTTTAAAGATGGTGCTGATACCTTCCAGATCTGCACTAATATTGTACAGAAATGGAGAACTCAGTTGCAGGATCCCTGCAACTGTCAATTGTTATGGAGGTTGAAAATGGGTAATGAATTCTGCAAGGAATTGCAGAAGTAGCTTGCTCAAGGTGGATGTTGGCCTAGGAAAGTGGGCTCTTCCCATGCTTCTACTATGTAATTTTTTTAAAGTTGGCCAAATCACCCATCATTTGAAACATGGCCTGTTTCGGAAAAGTGCTGAGCTCTTTCAGCTATAAATAAGGTTAATGGGAGCTGTGCTTGAATACATGTCACGCCACATAGTACAAAACACTTTAAAAATCAAGTCTTAGACACCTCAAATCAGGCACACAAGATTTGAGATTATTGTAGCCTAATCTGGCCATGCTCTGGTTCCTCATCTGTAAATGGAAATAAATCCAGCTTATTTCACAGCAGTCTCACAAAGAGAAGTGTTAATTAGTTTCTGAAGCTCTCTAATACTACCACAAGCACTACAGCAAAGCCTATGAGAATTAATAATTCTGATTTCAGGAGGGAATGCAGCAAATAAGGCACCCAGGCACACAGTGAACAAGAAGAATGCAAGTGAACATTGGTTAGTATGTTACGTGAGTGCAGCCCATCAGAGGCCCTGAATCAGGCAAGGATCCTATTAAAAAGCTAATACATGATCACATAATCAAAAATCAAATTATAACACCTCTGATGTAATATAACTGAATTAATTCAGTCTCATATTCTAGCATGTGTTTAATTTTTCAACCTTTGCCATGTACCTGTTTTAACATAGGTTTTGTTTTTAATCACTGATGCACTGCTCCTCCAGAAAGTTCTTCCCCTAAAGGACTCCAGAACTGTTCAAGAACTGAAGCCAAAAGGTAGTATGACTACCATTTGAGCTTTACCTTGTATACTTCCAGAGCTCCAAAATGTTTAACAAAGCTATGGTAGATGTTTCTAGGCGTTGCACAAAGGACAAGGGGAGATTATTTAACCCCATGTTGTATTCCTCTGCTGTATCTCCTTTGTGGAACTTGGAACAATTTGAGGGGATGGTATCAAGAGACTGAGATCTTCAAAAGAAGGAGTCAGGCAGGGTAAAAAGGAGATGGCTGAGGCTGGCCTAGGGAGGTGATCCTTGAATATCAACCAGCTCTTCTCTCCAGGGCTGTATCCCATTGTATTCTTCTAGCAGATCTCTGTAGAGGCCAAAGTCTTCTCTCCTTAAGTCCAGGGTTGTGATCCTGCTTTAGGCACTGCTTTCTCTTCACATGAGTTCACATGAATTCCACCATCTCATGATGGCTGCAGCCAAGGCTGCCTCTGATTTTCATGTTCCTGGCCAGTCCTTCCTTGCTTGTAAAAATGAGGTCCAGCAGAGCATCTCCCATTTTTACCTCCTTGATCACCTGTGTCAGGAAATTGTCATCAATACACTCCAGAAACCTCCTATTGTGCTTCCAGCAAGCATCAGGGTAGTTAAAGTCCTCCATGAGGACCAGGGCCTGTAAAAAGTGAAACTTTCTCCATTTGTCTAAAGAAGGTCTCATCTACTTCTCCTTCCTGATCAGGTGATCTATAGCAGACACCCACCAACATTACTCAGATTGGTCTGTATTCTAATCCTGACTGTAAGCTCTCAGCTGGCCCCTCACCTATCCCCAGGCAGCGTCCCAGGCACTTGCCCTGCTCTCTCACACACATGGCAACTCCACATCCTTGCTGTCCCAGCCTGTCCTTCCTAAAGAGCCTGTGTCCATCCATGGCGGCACTCCAGCCATGTAAGCTATCCCACCACATCTCCGTGATCCCAGTGTGACTGTAGCCCTGTACCTGCACACACACTTCTAATTCCTCCTATTTGTTGCTCTTGCTACACGCACCATCTTTACAATATGTGTTTCCATGAAGGATTTTATCTCAGGGGGAGATTTTCTAGATCACAAATAATATAACAAAACAGATGATTTTTAAAAAATTTGAATGTCCAAATATGGTCCCTTCCAAGAACTTGATTCAACAAAGAACTTAAGTACTTAACTATGTTGCTAGTCTCATCATCCAACCTAACTCCAACCTAAGATCAGATCATTTTTTGTAAATGAGAAATTCTATCTCTGATAGACATGAAATATATAAATTCAGAAATATTATACTAAGATAAATAGTAGATAAATTCCATTTTCAGAGGAAGATTGCCTGTAACTTTTTGAAATGTTTTTAATGCTTTTCCTGCCTACTCTAAGGCATCCCCACTATTGACTAAAAGCAAAGACTATATTCTGTAAAACAGCAAGTTTACCTTATTATTGCAGAATTAGAACTTGGTAATGTGGACTCTTCAACACTTTGTATTTGAAAATAAAAGATTTATAAAAGGAGGGAAATTATTTTTCTGTTCAGCATGTCACTGAGTGTAGGAATTTTGCCTGCATTAGAAGTAGGATGGTTAACGAGGATGAATAAAAGATAAATCAACTAAGGCAATGTTTCTGCCTTCTTCCTACCTCAGATTACAGACAGAATTTCCATAGAATAGTTTGTCACTGTGCAGAGCTCCCTCTCTGCAAACATCATCCTTAAAACTCACAAGGACAGCACGTTGTCATAGGTGTCCCTGTGCAGTAGTGTCTGCCAGTCCTGGGCTTCTAAGGTTCTTTGCATCTGCCAGCTGTAAATCATTGAGCATCAGCTAAATGTAGATCATCCCGCAACCTCCTTGGAGTTTTCCTGCTCCCATTATCTGGACTCTGCAAGTCTCTGTGGCTCAGCCCATTTGCCATTCAATAATACACGCCAGGTGTAGTTTAATGAAATCCACAGGTAAGTTCTCTTTTTCTGTCCTTATCCTCCTTCACCCCACAGACCCCATGTTAGTGTCTGCTGCCCCTCAGGCCCTAGGTAGGTTACTGTATGGATGAGTGTCCTTGGTGTCCTCCCCAGAGAGACTTAAACGCTAGGAATTTCCCACAAGAGGACTGCACTGCCTTTGTCCCCTGGGACAGCTAATGGCATTTTTAAATAATCTTTGCAGAAACCTTAGTATTCCTTACTTCCATTTAATTATTGTCACCAAGCACCCTGTCCTTCTGTTCAGGTCTAGCAGGAGTATCCTTGCTTCATCACAGGGAAAACTGCGTGAACTTTACCTATTAGGTCCAATAACAATGTCTCAACTTCTTTCAAAAAAACTCTGAATTCAGTATGAATCTTTTCATACACTTTAATGGAATGTTTGATCAAGAAAAAAAACAGCAAAAGTCTGACTAATCACAGCAGAATATTGAAAAAAAATGCAAAATCCAAACTGAAACTTTTCACAGTCTCTACAGTCTCAGATATAGGTCTCCACTTGCTTGAATATTGCATGTCCTCTAGCAAACATCAGTTTAATAGGGAAATTGTGTTCCCATACCACTATAGGTGAAATACAGAGATAAAGGCGAAAGGAAAAAATATTTTATGGTGCTTTTTTTTCTCAACTTTAAAATGTATAACAAACTTGAACTACAGAAGCAGAATAACTAAGTAGCTGGTAAGAACATGAAAACTGCCCCCAAATTCTTCAGTACCTACCCGTCCCGTGAGGACTGTGTTGCTGTCAGGTTTTCTGTCCTATATATTACAGAGGTTTTATTGTTTCTCTGATCTGCTCCAGTCTGCAGAGAACAACAGTGTGATTAAGATACTACGCTTAGTGGACAACTCTCTGAGTCATAGTTAGCCCTGGAAAAGTGCTCTGAGATAGAGGGAGAGACAGTAAAGGGGGAGGCTGTTGTGCATTTTTATTGTTGTTTTTTTTTTCTTTTTTTTTAATAAGGCATTTTATTTAGTTGTCTGAATTGGCTGAGCATCTGCCAAAGGACATGCATGTCATTTATTATGCAACATGGGGACTACCATCCTTCGCTGTTGAACACATTGAAAAAATGTCATGTATAATATAGGATAAATAAATAGATTAAAGTTATCTATTCTTTCACCAGCTCCAGCTCATACCATGTCATTGTACTGTGGTTTGGGGATCTAAAATTTCATTCTATTGATTGTCCTGAGAAAAGAGAGGACAGTATTTTTTGCCAGTCTAGGTTACCAGGAGGTTAGCACATGCTGTACTCCAGAGCTTGGGCACACACTAAATGCTCTTCTTCCTGTTCCATCACCTGCTCCCCTAGTAATAGAATAAACAGGATTGTGAAAACAGAAAAAAATAACATATTCAATACACACACACACACATTATAAATATACTCATGCACACGTATACAAATAAGTACACATAAATATGTATACATATTAATGCACACTCTTATGATGCAAAGAAAGAGCGCATGCAGATTCAAATAATCAGACACACAATTCATTAGCTTTATAAAATAGACAAATACATAATTTACCAATTTTCTTCATTAATATTCAAATGCTATATTTTCCATTTGATCTTCTACAAGCTCCCTTAAAGGACATGCTGTTGATGTAACATCTGCCCTTTCCATTTTCTTTTTTCCTTACCATTTAGAGTTATATTTGGGGCGATTGCTGATAAGGAATTGTATGAAGAATGCACAGTGATAATATTGTGGTAATGATTGCTGCTTGACTTTAAAAAAAGAGGAGCAGCCTTTTAAGGCCAACATGAGTTCCATGTTTGGATTTTTTCTACTCTTTGGAAGTGGTTGACATGTTTTAAATTACTAAGTAATGTGAAAATACATTACTAGTACAAGACTGTTGTCTATGTAAATATTTTATGGGTAGACTCACCAGCCGTTGTTTAACAAGGTAACACAGATTCAAAATTATTTATGTTGATTCACATTTTTAAGACGAGGAATTTAAAAACAAGAAAATGTGACAAAGTTGAACAGGACGTAAGACAGTGGCTCACGGACAGATTGTTTGTGTCTTGCATTTCATGAACAGCTCTTTTAAATTATTTGTTGAAAAGAAATGTAACATTGTCCATGTGAAATATATTAAATGCATAACACAATGAGTCACCTAACGAACCTAAGTCAAATAGCAAACCCATTATTTTTGCAGAAATGCAAGAAAAATATCCCAATAGGCTTCTCCTGGGTCAAGTTTTCTTATAAGGGAGCTATCATCTCCCATGTGTAAATAACATTAAATACAATAGGAAAAACACATCCACTGGTGCAAAAGTATACATGAATGGTTTTACCTGGGCTTACAGCATGATTAGGGAGAGAGTGCAGCTCATGGGCTCAACCTGCAATAGCCTCCCCCTTGCAACTCCCCAGTCCACTTTCTTTCACAAGGAGGCTCAAAGCCTCCACACTAAATTGCTCTGTTTGGATCTAGTTGCTGCCTGTGCTGGTGCAGGTGGTTTTTCTCTTGGCTCTTGCCTTGTCTTCATTGCATGAGACTAAGCAGAAGGGCAGCTCCAGGAAATGCTTGCACTGTCCCACTGCGAAAGGGTCCCACAGTTCTCGAGAGAAGGGAGGATGGGGCATAGGCGATGCTGGGCAAGAGCTCCAGCATGTCAACCTGCCTTGTGCGGAGCCCACCAATATGGCCTGGCACCTGGGGGCTGGCTGGCTGCAGGCAGCCTTTTTCCTCCACATGCCTGCCTCAAGAGAGATAGGTCCTATGACACTTTCCTCTGGGCAATGCCTCACAAGCCTGTCTTGGTCCTTTGCAAGGAAATTGGGGATAAGCAAACACGTGCAGGCATTGCAGCTGATTCTACAAGGCTGCACAGCAATGAGCTCTGGTGTGTCATCCCAGGGCAAGACAGAGTCTTCTGAGTTTATTGTAAGATAAACATTTTCACCAGCTGATCACAAACTTCATAAAGGCTGTGAAAGCTTTGTTCTAAAGTCTCTCGTGAACACTCTGGCCAACCAAAATACTTGCTTTTGTTTAAATATTGGACCATATGGCCCAATTAATATGCATTCTAAAAGTGTCTGTAACTCGGCTAGTTCCAGGGAGGTCCTCAGGCAGCATTTTAATTTCATTTTACAAGTCAGTCTCCTGGAGTTTTACTGTGTTTCATTACTTTTTTGGACAAAAAAATCTTCTGTTCAGCATACGTTGTGTGTATTAAGGCAGTGTGAGAGCTGTTCTAGAAGAAGTTGCCTCATATTATTAACTGATTCACAGCGGTAAGTATACAGGGGCAGATAATACTAATGTTTAGGAGTCTGCATAGTCTGGCAACCCCCTTATATACTAGGATTTAACCACAGGATACCAAGCCATCATCCAGACCTGGAGCAAAACTAGAGGTTCCTGTTCTTCTACCACTGGGAATTCATATCTGAAAGTCCTCACTCCTACATATCCAGTACCAAGCTGATTTGCCAATACCGGTAGGGGCCTAGAGTAGTTCATCCAGCCCTGGATTACAGCAAGAAAAACATTTTAGGTATTTCAGCACTTAAAAGACACTTACCATTCAAACTGAAGTTAACTCTGTATCTTTGGGTGACCCTTCTAGCAGACTCCATCACTCAACCGTACTCACATATTATCTTGCTATTCTTAGAAAAACTGGAGGGTGTGAAGGATGGTCATAATGAATTTGAAAGAAGGTGGCTGTAAAGCCACATTTCTACTCTAGAAATATAAGCAAGAGCTGTGGAGAGCCAAAAGCTTGGCAGAAATACAAAAGAGCAATTACAGTGGAAAGGTTTCTCAATCTGCGAGAAAGGAGAGACAGCCTATGTTTTCCTGCGATGCCAGGGTAGGCCCTGGACGATGTCCCTGCTGACCTGTTCCTAGGAAGAGAAATCACAGAGGTGTTAGATGTCTGGCTGTGCTGAGTAGCACCACGTGTCACTCTGTAGGCTAGGTCAGACCTGCATAAGCAGTGAAACTATTTTCATTAAAGTTTAGGCAGACAGTCTGGCGTCCTCACACCCTCACGCACGACTATCACACGCACACAGTTGCAGAGGCAGAGACACACCCACCTGCCCCAAAACATTTCAAGATGAAAACAAGAAATCCAATCAAAAAAATGCAACAACCCTTATGTTCACAATCTAGTGCTGTGAAACCTCACATGGGAATGATCTGTTTCCGAGCTGCGAAAATAAAATCCCTGAGAAATGAAGTTTATGATGTGTGAAGTCATGTACATGGACAACACCCCTTTTTCCTCCGCCCAATCCTCAAAATAACCCTGTACTCCACATGCACACCCAATCGATCTTCCTTTCTGAGGCCACAGCCCAGTGGAGTGTCATCCCTTCCACCCTTCATTCCCTCTGCTTCAGTTTATGCAATAGATTATATGCAATGTGTGATATTTGGAAGCCATATCCTGCTGTAGGCAGGGCTGGCTGTACTCCCTAACACAACACTCAGGGATGACTCCTCTTTCAGCAAAGAGTCGATGTGCTGGACGTGGTTTAATTGGTGCCAGCTTTGTCCTCTTAACAAGTGTTGGCTTTCTGCACTTGGTGCATCAGGCAGTGATGTTCTGCAGGTTATAGCGCCCTTATGCATTAAAGCCCTTGTATACACTGCTGCCTAATTAGACAGGAAATAGTGCATGGCACCAGGTGAAATTCACGTGAGTAAAGTTACTTTCATGCATATATATGTGCAAAGCTGGGGCTCCAGATGCAAAATACATCTTTTTCTACTCCCCGAGCTATTTGCTATATGTATGTCTATGTACACATTGCATGCTTATTACTTTTTATTACTTGTAAAGCTTAAAAATAAAATTGGCTTGAAGTTAGTTTGAGGACTGGCAAAAATCCAGGACAATTCTTCTTTTAACTGAAACAGTTTGCTAATTTTTACTAACCTTGATGCACATGGTAAGTGCACTCTCCCTGCCTACCAGGCTCTAGTACTGAGTGTTGGAAGCAGCAGTTATCACAGATCTGGAGAGAAGCTCTCTTTGTCTGGGAAAAGGTGTTTTTGAAAAACGCCGAATTTTCCTACCTGTCTTTGCTACCTATGCAGGAGGAAGGCAGCTATAAGCATCACACTCTAGATGTCTGCAAGGAAATAACTGAGTGAGACTTTGAGTGTAATTATCCAAAGCCTTCCATTCCCTTTATCTTCGGTGCAGATATAGAGAGCTGGGCTCCATTATGGCAGACGATGAGACTGTAAGCAGGACACCTTCAGCTAGGAGGGAAGAAAAAAAGCAATGGGTAATTGCTGTGTGTAGACAGCGCAGTCAGACCTTTAAGAAAGCTGTTTATTTTTTCTTATAGTTTTTGCAGTCTGTGAAAGAGTGACTCTGTTATTCCTCACCAAGCTTCGGCACATGACCCAGCTTTTTCTACCATTCAAGGAATGTGATTTAAACTAGATTTAGAAACCTCTGTATGGACGGGTGTGATGCCCACTGGAATGTTCAGCTTATGCAGAACTGTTGGTTTGGTTTAAATAAATAAATAGCATTAACATCTAATCATGGAAAGTGTTGCTGTTAAAAATAGACTGAGGTAGCGCTCACAGAAAGCTTCCAAAAAAAAGATATGCACAGGAGGGATTCTGAGAACTGATTTATCAAGCGCAGGACTAACCAAACACCCAAAGCTGGCTAGATTTCAGGCACGTAAGCATCACTGTGGAGGCTCCCCACCCTGCAGCAGGAGTTCCCAGCAGCAGTTAGACCTGTTTCCTTTTTCAGCACTTCAGCCACCCGCTTTCCCTTCAATCAGATCCTCCAGGGGACACAAGATCCTCATCTAGCTACCTGTCATGAGCCTGGCACCCAGCGTGAAAAGCACCAGGTGCCAAAATATTTCCACTTGCGAAGCAGCTGTGTAAAAATGAAGCAATACTAGAGGAGATTTCATGGTTTTATGCTTGCAGCTTTTGATCCAGAAGGGTTTTTTTGTCTGTGCCACAGTAAAACCTAAGCACCTCAGTATGCAAAAGATGTCCCATATCCCGATAGCAAAGACAATTTCTGTCTCAAATTGTTTAAGCTCATGCCCCTTTCTGCTCACTTTCAGCCAACACAAAACTCTTATCATTCTTGATTAGGACATTTAAGTTAATTAGGGCATTTAATGAAAAATCACTTACAAGACTTTCTACATAAGATCAAGATCCACGATCAGGTTTGGTTTTGCATATTTATGAATATTCATGAACAGAAAAGAATATTTCCTCTGGTGCAGCCTATTTGGGATTTTCCAGGGAAACACAAGAGGGCTGACCACAGTGCATCATGGTATTTTTAAAATAACCTGAAATCCAGGCAGGAAAGCCTAGTCTAAACAACAACTGCTATGAAGACTTGAGGTAGCTTTTCCAAATGTGAATTCCCCCCTTTTACATTCTCAGTTGGAATTTTCAGATTCCACTTTGTTTCTTTCTCCTGCAAAATTAAATGCATGTGGAAAACAGAAGACTTTCTGACCAACTTTACTCAAGTGCACCAGGGTTTCCTGGTAGTCAAATTTATTTTTATAAGACTTTGATAGACAAACAATGGTGACATCAGTTGGGATGGAAGGCAAGGTAGCTGCCCAGCCATCTGCTCCACCTGCATTGTACAGAGAACAGACCTATTCATGAATCTGCTCCTGACCCACCTCGTTACAGTGAGACTGGATTTAAATTATTACTGCATGGAACCTGCCTTAGATAGTGATTTGCAAATGAAATCTGTACAGGAGCTGACTGACAAGTGGGCCAGATGTTCCTGCAGTGGCAATAAGGTGGACAGCTGAGAACAGTGGTCGTATCCTCTTTCCGAAGGTGAGCTGTCCGTGCTTCTCAGCTAAGTCTAGCCCTACGTAAACTAACCGTCTACTTTTCCCCAAAGCTTACAATTGCCATATATAAGGCAGACAAAGAATGAGAGGACAATAAAATTTTTTCAGAAAGGAACTTCAGTACTCAAGGTTATTCAGTCACAGAATGGAGATTTACTGAGTCTTCTTCCAGCGCCCTGTGCAAGGGAAGTCATTGCTTTTGGCTTACATAAGGCCTGGTTCAGACATTTAAATGTCACGTTTGACACTAGGTGTTGATGGAAACTTCACTAAATATGACTTTAGAAAAGATATGACAATTTTAAATTTTTCAGGAGTGAATCAAGGAAGTTAAAAATCCATTGGACTGGGAAGTAAAAGGTATGTGTTCATCACAAATATTGACTACATAAGTTCATTCCAATTCATTCTCTTGTACATTCATTGGACGACCTAAAAGCATGCAGTTGCCATAGGAATGATTTTTCTGATACTCTAATTCTAAAAACCTACAAAATGGAGCTTTTTGCTTTGTCTAATACTTCTCACTATTAACAGCTCAATTCTTTACTTTGTATACTGCTACAAATGAACTATTTATATTAGACGTGGACATTTGGAGAATGGAATGCCTGCCTGAAAAGCTCACGCTTTGAAAGGCTTGTCTGAGTATGTTCCAGAGCAATAGAAAACAGAACAAAGAAAAGAAGAGCTAATGGCTTTTAAAGGTGAAATGCCACAGTGTGCAGATGGGATCCAAGAGTATAAGTAAAAACTAAGACAAGGACCAACATGGAAGAAGGCACAGGGCAGGTCTACCATGCACGGCACAGTGTCATTCTGTCAGATCTGCACATCATGGAGCTAGCAGGAGCCTGGGCCAGTGCCTCCTTGTGACTCAGGACACACTTTTCTTATACTCAGTAAGTATATGTACTTCTTATACTCCTATACTTCTTATACTATACTTATACTGACCACTGAATTGCCAATGTGAAGAAAAAATGGAAGGACTGACAAATAAATGACAAATAAAGTAGGACCAAGCAGGGGTCCAACAGAGAGTGGCAGTGGGAAAGCGTAGCTTTACAAATGGTTTTGAAACTGAGAAATCTGAATCTAGAAAAAACGTGAGAATTAATTTCATCCTCACTCCATTGGACTTCACTGCACCCTTCACACACAGCTGTATGCTGCTCGGCAGAATTCTGAAGTGAACCCCTCTTCTCTGCTGAGAGACTGGATATTTATTCAGCATGTATTTCAAAGGAATGCACTGTCAGGCCAGAGAAATCCCATGAGTTTCTGGAGATCCTTAAGCTTTGAGGCTTTCACCTCCAACACTTTTAACACTGTAATCCCAAATTCAAAATTCCATTTTTGTTGCAAATGCAGAGATCACAGAACACTTACTATATTGTAAACCCTTTCTTTTTAGACATCCGTTTCCCGTTTGTCAACTTTTTTCCTACACCACCTCTCACAGTGCCTAGTCACTCCCTTTCCTTTCTCCTGCTCTGAGATGTGCAGCTCCACCATTGTAAAAACAGCTGGCATGGGATGCAAACTTCTCTTGCTGGACAATTGAGGCAGTGGTGGTTGCGCAAAACATGGAAGGAGTGCCCAGATGATTCATTTTGCTGCTTGTCCCCAGCCTTACTCTTGCTTTGCTGCTTTTCCAAGACAGTATTTCCTATTTGCAGATGGCCGGTTGTTGTGGTCCTGCTGATGAAACTGTCCTGATGCACCATGGGAAAGAGAAAAGGAAGCTTTTGGATGTACCTCTGACATGCTTGAGGTCCTCTGCTGACTTTTCCTTAAGCATTCTAGCAACAGCTAAAAATATGCTGAATATAACATACAGAGAGAATATATTTTACCTAAAGCAAATGGAAAAGCAGTACAAATAAAAGTAGAGAGGCTGAGTCCAAACCATCGCTCATCACCAAAAACCTCATTCTGACATATGGTTATGTTTATGGTTTTGTGTGATATTTAAATATAATGGGGAAGAACACCATTTTTTAAAAAAATACTGATCTTAAAATGGAGAAAGAATCAAAGCATGTGGATGCATGTGTTCATTAACTGCATGGGAAGTACTGTTACTTCTGCATGATTACACCTTTTGAAATCTAGGCTTAAAATTACACTTCAAATGACTGTTAACATATACTATGGCTTAAAAGGGCATACAGCTGCCCTGTTAAATCTGTATAAGAAAAGTTTATTTGGAAAAAGCAAATAAAGCACATAAGTTTTTCTGCTGAGAAAACATGTGCTATCTAGCATAAGAATCTGGGGAAGATAGAAATGATGAAAGTTCAGCATTACTCCAAGTTTCCTTTATCCAAAACATTCTGTTCCTCTGCACTGTAATATTCCCCAGATTGAATGGGCTGCTACTGCTCTTTTTTCTTCTCTTCTGTTAATGACAGTATTTTGGAAAAGACTGTTTGCATACTCATGTTGGGATGCTAATCTCCAGCAAATGCTCAGCTGGTTTAAAGAGCAGACTCCTGGATATACAAAAGGAATTGTTGCATACATGCTGTAAATGCTTGGAAAATATCATAACCTTTAAGCTGTGCTCAATTGCATTATCAGTCTCTGATGGTATGCTCAGCCTAAACTGCTTCCCTGGAAGTCTCACTAAAGTCAGTAAAAACACATTAAATGTTATATTTGTTATGTCTACACCATCTTTTTGGCTCCTTCAAATTAAAGCTTTTTTAATAAAAAAAAAAAGAGGGATGTGTTCAAGTCACATAAAGATGAAGACTCTATGTAATGAGATAATCTACCTGTGATCTGCTGCCAGCTTGACTGAGACACAGTTCAAGGTAAAATGTGTTTAGAGATCTGAAGTAGTAGATTACTAGAAAAGAAAACTTTCCTGTTTCCTTATCTTAGGGAGACTGGCTTCCTGCTACTTGTGGATCCTCTTCTTGCATGAAATACTAAAATACCCTTGTTCAGCATTTTCTATTTAATCTTGTGATAACGGAGGTTATGTATAATCTCTGTGGCTGTTCAGATTCCCTTTTTGGCTCCCACAGTGTAGCACTGGAGTTCATGGAGTAACATAAGAGATGACTCCATAGTACACTAATTACATGGTGTTTCAAAGCGCTCTGGAGATGAAAAGTGCTGTATTAGTGCAACTCTAGGTATTATTATTATTAATGTGGCATACATTAACATTAGTAGAACCTACCTTTAAGTCGCTTTGGGACTAAGGTGGAAGGAAGGCTTGGACAAACTCCATGTCCTCGCACTTTCACTGCATCTGTGCAACATGGTAAGGTAGATAACTAGCACCCCGAGTTCCTCTTGTGCCTTCCTTAATTATAAAGTACTATCAAAAAGAAAGCAATTGAAGCAAGTGCAGACTACTGTAAGGAGAAATACAAATGGTTTTCTAAGCTGTCCGGCCAAAGGTTATTTGTGATAGTTAATACCTGTGAAATTCATTCCAAATGAAATGCTGCAAAATACGAGAAGTACCAGATTGTTAATTAATAGATATTTAACAGAACAGGATGTCCTAAGATATTCGAATTCTCCTTACCACATGGTGCAAGGAAAAAATAATCACCGCAGAAAGCATTTTCAGTGCAAAACATTAAACACCCATTACATAAGTGGCATGCAGATAGGAAATGGGTAGTGGGAGAAGGCAACTGTCATAGCTAGACTTTTGAGGCCAAGGAACAGTGGGTGGCTCTTTTGCCTAGAGTTTCTTTAGAATCCTACAGGAAATAATGCAGACTCACTTCCTCTGCACACCCACCCCCCTGACAGCGTTAATTGAACATCCACCCTACCGCCGAGTGTTTGAGGTCTACAGCCACTGCAAAGGCCACAGAGCCAGGGGAACCGACAAAAGAAATGGAGTAAAAGAAGTTCTCAGAGATTGTGCTAGACCACAGCAAGCCACACAAGGCCGTGGTTCATGTTTCCTGTATGTGTTCCTGCAATAAAATTGCAGAGATTTGAATAGAAGAAGAAAATAAAGCAATAGAACAGAGAAATATGATTGGGAGTCCAGCTTTATAAATATCCTCTTCTTTCATAAATCTGATTTACTAAATAAAGCTTGGAGCAGGGTTTTCATCTCATGTCACTCAACAAGAGTGCCTTGGCCTCAACAGAATGAAGCCAGGTCAGACCAGTTAAGATTCTTCATAAGCAATATTTTTTTTGCCTGCACACACAAAACCTAGGTGACAATCTGATATTTGGCTTTATATTCAGGTTTCAAACAACTGTGATGAGTCTCCCAAAACACATGACATATAAATACATGCTGGTACTTGAAAGCTTTCTAGAATACTTGCAGCAAAACACTTTGAAGTAATGATGCATGGACAAAAACTAGGAAAATTCAACATGTAAGTAGAGCCTGTGTTTTGAAGAGGCCTCCCTGTTGAGGGTGTCCTCCTAAATGTAAATGCCCCCGAGAAGAGTATGCACATACAGTCATTAGTGAAGGTTTTTACTTTTGCAGCAATTCAGCTTCAATTTTGAGCCAAGCTACTTCAGTCTTCAAAGGCAGTAAACTCTATGACTCAGCACAAGCTGAGACTGAAAAGGCCTGTTTCAGCAAGGACTGGTGGTTTTAAGATCCTAAAGTAGCCAGAGGCTTTTCTAATCCCTTAAGATATTTTCCATGCTGTTTTCCTATTCAGTAAGTTGCAGACATTCAAGAGAGAGCTACTGAGTTCCAGTCTGAATATTCATGTTTGCACTATTTTGCTATCTAATGTCACCATCTTCCCCCAGCCTTACCTATTTTGGGGCTTGCTTATGGTTTCCCCTTACACAGGTTATATTTATAGATGGAAAAAAAAGGAGGAAGAGGGGGATACAAAGACTCCCACCCAAGCACAGCTCACAGAAGAGCTAGTAACAACAGGAGTCCGTATTCAGCATCATGGAAGAACTGCTCAGTTGTTTGGAATATGAACAGCTTTCTAACAAGGATGAAGAGAGGCAAAGAGAGGCAAAACAAAGATTTTGTTCCGCATCTGCACAACCCAGCAAAGTTAAAGATGGCTGTTATATAGTACTCTACATCCACTTCTGCAGTCCTGTGTAGATTTGACACGGTCATCATATATGGGACTTTCATTACATCTACAGAGTTCATATCTGTTTGTAACAAAGCAGACCTTAGGTTACTTTTCATAAACTTACCTCTACACTGAGTTACAGTAAAAAAAAAAGTTGTGAGTAAATAGTATGACTACATATATTCAAGCGGTTACAATTCAAGACTTTAATAGTTTATCCCTATAAGCTTTTCCTTTGCAGTTTTATTAATAAAAATTAGATTTCATATTATCTTTCTCTTTCAGGATCTAATCAGTTTACGTCTGAAATTGAGATGAACTTTTACATTGATTTAAATGAGAGAAAATCAGGAACTCATGTGAATATTTTCTTCACTGTCCTGTCAGTTCCAATGGGAAGTATGCAGCTGTGGTCTAGGCTTGTTTCAAAGAGCAATTTAAATGTCTGAACATTTTTCCTTTTATACTAATCTGAACTCACATGTCTCATTTTGTTATTCACTTCTCCTCAATATAGCAGTAGAAACTCAGCCTTATTAAATGTTGGGAGAGTCCATAGCACCAGAAAGCCACTAATGTTGATCAGATGACTACATTTACTGTATCCTACTAACCCAGTATAGCCTGTCCCAGAATCTTGGCCTCTAGCTTCTTGCATTGTGCTTCTTAAAAACTTAAAAGGAGTTAACACAAAATGATCACTGTAAAAACATGTTTGTCTTTGCATTGCAAATTCTGGCATGTCTATAAATGGCACGTAGGATTTTGGCAACCATGAGAAAAGACTGAGGGTAGCCATTTTGGAGGTGGTTGGTTGTAGCGAATACTGAGCAGTTTTATCTATTTAAACAGTCTGTAGGCATAGTACCACTAGCTCATGCTTAGCAGGTACACATGTACAATGCCACACAGTCACATATTGCCTCATAGAGTCTCCATTGGCAGTGCTGTACATTAGGAAGTATTGAAGACAAATTTAATAAAAGCATTCTTTTTTTGTGTCTATCAGAATATCTTTTGAATAAGTACAAGAACCAATAGGCTCTTCCTGTTTTAATCTAGTGATGCACTAGCATCATGTAATTTTCATCTGACACAATTTCCAGGACTGACAAAGTCTGGGCGTGAATGTGTCCTTAGGCACAGTCAAAAAGCACATGGTTTAAGCCAGGGAAAGGCAGTCATCTGTTTGTAGAGCTGATCTTATAGTCCCAGGTTTCTGGAGCCATTGTGAGCAGAACGTGTCTTGATCATAAATTAGATTAAAATGGAGGACCCTCAAATACTCCAAGGGACTGTGCCAGAGAAAGCCTCTAGGCAGTGGTTTCTCAGGCATAGCTTATACTTCTGACCTTATCTTCTGTGTTGGCAGTAGGAAGGAAAGTAATGCAGGAGTTGCTTCACCAGCTTTGTGCCATGAGAAGATTACTTGTTTTGCTGGAGAAATCCTCAGGTGTCATATGCACCATGTCCATGGTCAGAATCCTCCAGTAGATGTAACTGCAAATGACTGGAGTGAATAGCATGAGAAGGAAAGGAGAGCATCTTAAGGAGATTATGGTCAAACTGATCATTTGTGTAATATGTTACATTCCAAAAATACTGTATTTCAGAGTTAGTTCCTCAGGTCAGTAGAAAGTCTAGTCCTACCAGGTTTGGATTAGCAGTAACTAGAGGAAAAAAAAATCTGCAGAGGCAGGTAAATCCCATATTCTGCCACATTTTATTTTAATCCTGGAAAATGGAGGAGTAGGAATCACTGAGGAATTACAACGAGAATTAGAAGAAGTGGACCTGACACCGTGAGATAGAAAGAGCCACCGTCAAAACTGGTGGATGTTTTAGTCTGGCATATCCACTACTCCACATTAACCACTCCAAGTAACTTCAGATTTGGATCTACTCCCAGGTCTGAGTTCATAAACTCTAACCCTTACATTACTACTATTTTTTCTCTTGAAAAGATAACAAGTTGCAGAGAAATTATGAGGGAAACACCAACCTGGTGATGGGCAAGTGAACCAGTGGAACACAGAAGCATTGTAGACAGTCATTTACTCAAAGACTAAACAAACACGTGCATAGTTTAAAAATGACCGATTTCAGAGGGTGTGACCTTTGTAGCAGGTACACTCACAAAGTTTATTCCAGTTACCAAGCTATTACTACAGCCCATACTAATTTCCATTTTAAATATGGAAATATCATTTCTAAATTAGGAAAAGAACTTTCAGTGTGTGCTCCATGTGTTTAAAATATCTTGAAATTACATGATCTGCAAGTAGATGTTACATTGTTTCTAACTTTTGCTCCTTTAGCTTTACTCTTTACAGACTTTTCAAATCATGGCTGCAGGAGGGGCTAATTTAGGATGAATTAGCCTTTATTCAAAATACGTCTAAGCAAAACTCCAACACCATTTTTTTCATACTTAACAGATTTTGATTGTTTGGTCTTCTTGTTGTTGCTTCAGTTGTGACTCTTCTTTCCCTTTAATAATCTTCAGGAATGTATGTTTTTACAGTATCTATCTTATATCCTTCTAAAGATATTTAAACATATGCATTAACAACTATAACTTCACATTTCCCTCAAAATGTACAGAAAACTGAAGGAAAATTTAAACTTAATCCCCTTGTTTCCACATAGATGAGCTGGGAGAAAGCATATAAGTGAATGGCACACACAATTATACCATTGTGATGATTTTGGAGGTGTGGAAGATGCCACAGACACAATCCAGGGGAGAGAAATGGCTCATGGTCTTTACTGAACAATGGAATGAGTTTTATGTCTTTACCCTCTACACACACACACATGCCATCACCACCAAAAGAGAAGAGCCTTGGAACTGAAATAGTAATTTACATCAGTTGTCCAAGATGTCCTAAGGAAATGAGTCTCTAGCTTGGGATGTACCTGACAATCAACCTGTCTAAGAGACACTAAATTCTGTCTCAGGGTGAACGCTTCTATGGATGTTTCTGTACCCACCTTTTCAAAGGGATGATCCTCACAAAATGCTTGGAATGTTCTTCCCTTTGTACAGACAAACAAGGACAAGCCAGCCTTAAAACTATGACTCATTGTCATTATTTAAGAGACACTTCAAGAGTCATTCCTTGTGTTGGTGCTTGTGTAGTATCTCAAACAGCTGTAAATTCACTAGTAATGTCTTGCTTAATTTTTCCTCTCTTTACTAGTAGGAGTGAAAAGAAGTCTGGGCATAAAATACCAAATTTGAAAGTAGAAAGCAGTATGACAACTGCATGGATTTTTTTTTTTTTTTGACTTTTCAAATGAAAAAGAAGTTGAAACACCTTTTTGGAGGTGTAGGTACCTCCAAGTACTGTAGGTCTTCATTAGGGATAGGTACCTATAAGGTGAAGCAGTAGGCAGTGTGTGAAATCCCAGCCTTAGCAAAATCGACAGCATGTTCTCGTTTACTCTAAAGGAATCAGGATTTCATTCCAGAAATTGAAACCAACTGTCAGCCAAACAATCTGATTATATGGAGAAATGTAAACTAGAAGCAATGATTTCATAATGTAGGATCTAGGCTGTATGTAAGAAGTGCTTTAAAAATTGTGTGATAGTATCTTACTATTATCTTCTTTGTAATAGTTTGCCAGTAAATATATATTTATATTCTGAGGCTTGGGGCAAGATCTGCATTACAGTAGCTCATGCTGAGTGCTATTTTGTTGCAGGAACGGCATGAATGATTCTTGTTTTTCCAGTGGTGTGAGGGTATCTAAATCTAGCCCTGTAAAATTTCAATTCAAAGAAAATCCAGATGGATTAAATCAAGAATATTGCAGAAATACAGTGTGACAGGGGAAAATGAAGAGGGAAGAAAGGAGTTTAGATTATAATATTGAAACAAAAGATATGTGAACTTTTAAAACAGTAAATGACAATTAGAAAATATATTTATACTAAATTAAAACTTTATTGACTAATGTTCTCCAGACAACATGATCTGATGGACTATGGTTGCATACATGCAATGAAGTTGAACACAACAGTAGTTTAACATGGAATGTCAAATACATTAATATATTGTATTATATGAAACCATTTATCTGTGTTGCTGCAAAATGAAACCAAGCTATGTATTTCCTTGGTCAAATTGTGTTGAGCTAAGAGGCAACGCATTTGAAGAAACTGGTAGATTTCTTTTGAGCATATATTTCAAATAAATTAGCGAGAACTGTACTCTTTAAAAATCCTTTCAACTTCACTTGCATTTCAAACAAAATCTATGTGTAAACACCAAAGTTGCTAAAGCCATCTAGAAAGTCCTGTCAAACTTGGACTGGACATTACAGTTCAGTAAAAGTGGATATGTAGTACAAGAAAAATACCAGTTACTGCAAAAGTCATGTAGGCATATTTTATTATTAAACCAGCACAAAGCATTTCTTCTAAGTTTCTCACATAAAAGACTAAAGCTTGCTTACAGTACTACAACTTCTATCATTCAAGCATCATTATTACCTATCAGGGAGATTGGCTAGATGACCTAACGGGTCTTTTCCATCCCTAACTTCTATCTAAGAAATCACTCATGCCAGCAAGAACATGGTTCACTACATCTTGGGCTTGATCCTGTAGACTTCGTTTAAGCAAAACTCCCACTGACTTAAAAGGGAGATTTTGCAGAGAAAGATATCCAGGATTGGGCCCTTTTTATTTATTTTTTTTAAAGCATCCATTTAGGATACATGGAAAATATTATACAGAATTAAAAAAATATATGACGTGCTTCACTTGCATTGAAGGAATCAGAGAATGTAAACACCATTGTGGCCCACATCTTCACAATATCCATGAGAAAGTGTCAACTGCAAGTATTCTGTGTGCGTATGTTCCTCAATGTATGCTTCTGAGAGTGTTTTGTGTATACATTTACCTCCTCAACCATGTTCACACACATATGTACACTCCTAATATACACAGAGGTGTGATAAAATTAACTAAAGGCAGTTGATTGCCTGAGTTAGTACTTAAATCTGCAAGTGGTAGCAAACTGGTTTTTATGTGATGCTAATAACACAGTACGTGAGCAGCAGGACATGAATATTGCTGTAGGCAAGAGAGCGTGGATGCTAGTTCTACAAGTGTGGATCCGTCCACTTACGCACATAACAAAATCTACCTGCATGAAGGGTTGGAAAAGCAGGTGACCAAAGTATTTTTTGGTGGGCCATGTCTGAAATTTGAGTTGATCGATTCAAAGGCTGTAGATTATCCTCACAGAAGCCTTTCAACAACCTGGAGGACCATACAGGAAAGTTTACCTTCAAAGTGCACTTTTTAAGAATGGAATGTTCTTGACAGGGAAATGACCAGAGGCAATCCTGGACTTTTTGCTTGTTGAATGGGAAAAATGTTTTCATCTTCAGGCAGCACTTCACCCTGACAAATGTGAGTTCAATTATTATTGGGTTTCAGTATTACAGAAGATTCTTTAGAAACAAACACAATAGTACACACATACACATACACTCAGATATTTACAGCCTTTCTAGAAAAAAGAACCCCCTACCTTAGTAATAACTACTTATCTTTTTCCTTTTTTTTTTAGTATTTAAATTCTTTAAACCAGCTACATTAAATATCAAAGTGTATTGTACCACCCCACACCAACCCCACATCCCCCCCAAAACAGCAAGTATTTTAAAAGTTTGTTTGCTTGTTTGTTTTTTTTATGATTGTTAAAATCTCCTGCTTGAGACTGTTAAGTACCACCTCCACTGGAACAAGATCAACACTGACTGCATCTTCCAATGCATGTCGTTTCATAGTCGAGCAAGTACTGCAGCTAGAAGCTTAGATCTCCAGGTCATCAGGTCGAGGCCTGCTGCTGGCTCGGCTGCTGGCTCTGCTGGGAGGCCTTTGGTCTACAATGGTGAGGGGTTGCAGCTCATGTCCTGACGCCAGTTTTTTAGTGTTCTGGTGCTCATCGGGGAAGTCAAAGGGCTGGGCATGCGAGTTGGAGATGGTGCTGCCAGCCTGCCCCATCCTGTTCTGCTCTGCACTGTAATTGGCCCAGTTTTGCTCGCTGGCTTGCTTATTGTAGTTACGACAGGAGGAATTGTTCCTGTCTCCGGTAACAAGCTTGTACCCTGGGGGAGACATGGGAGACAAGGGGGCAGTTGGTGAGGAACAGCCATTGTAATAAGCATATTTGGGGGAGCCACAGTCCTTGGAAGGGCTCATGGCACCGCTGTGAGAGTAAGGGTCGGTTTTCCCTTTCACGCGATCCTTGACGCCCTTGAAGAACACATAGAAAAGCTCGATGATGTTCAAGGCAAGAGACACCAAAGACACCACCAGCATGAAGAGAATGAAGATGGTTTTCTCAGTTGGACGAGAGAGGAAACAGTCCACTCTGTGTGGGCATGGATCTCTCTCACAGGTGTAGATGGCATTCAGGCTAAACCCATAAATGTACCACTGTATCAGCAAGAAAGCCACCTCGAAGACAGATTTGAAGAGGATGCTGATGATGTAAGTACGGAGCAGTCCCCCACGCATTTTCACTTTGCCGTGTTCTTCGATCCCATACTTGAATTTCTTAATTTCTATTTGTTTGAGGTGCATATCCACATTCACACCATCATTTTGGACCACTTTGAGCTCTTCTTCTCTTTTGTTCAGCTTCTCTTCTTTCCTCATCACATAGAACACATGTGCCAGGTACAGGAGGGTAGGTACAGACACGAATATGATCTGCAGAACCCAGAAGCGTACGTGAGAGATGGGAAAGGACTTGTCGTAGCAGACATTCTCACAACCAGGCTGTTGAGTGTTGCACCGGAAAGCAGACTGTTCATCTCCCCAAGCAGATTCAACTGCTGTCCCCAACAGCAAGATTCGGAAAATAAAGAGGACAGACAGCCATACTTTTCCCCCTGCAGTAGAATAAGCTTGAACTTTGTCAAGAAGTTTTCCCAAGGCACTCCAGTCACCCATCTTCACAGGATGCTAGCTAAAGAAGGACACAAAAAGAAACAAATAGTGATGGTTAAGACATGGTTTAATACTTTTCTGTTGCACTGAATCACAGATCAAGGTACACCAGTACAGTGGTGCCAGCTTTGTTTTAGTTTGTGTTTATTATTCTGCAGGTGGAGTGGGAAGATAAGGAAACGGAAGAGAGAAATGTCGTATGGTGTCTCAGAGCACAGCGAAAAGAGTTTTCCAATTTTACTCCTGTTTTCAAGAAGCCCATGAGGACCATTGGTTGCCAACACTGTTTGCTCAAACTGGGTTCCTTGATGGCAATCTCATTTCAATGGCCAACAACACCTGGCTGATGTAGAAAACAGCTGTAACACACTGCTGATCAGGATGTCGAGGTACTTGTTGGCACTGCCTGAATATCCTAGGAATAAATGAAAGATTTCTCTCTCTTGAGTGTGGATCACTCATGATAAATTTTGTTCACTCTTTAAGAGAAAAAGAGAGCCAAACACAGTGTAATTTCAATACAAAAAGTTATATTAAGTTAATGTTACGGTTGCATACCTAAAATTGCATCATCATAAAACATACGCTAAATTTCCTATGGTAGTGTTAAACTGAGCTCCTTCATATCAGTACACGGTGTGTAATACATTTAAGTGTATACTTCCTAATGTTGCAAAGTTTATACCATGCTCAGCTTCGGAGAAAACGCGCTATCTATCTAAATTAAATTTATACTTCAATGTTTGCAGCACAGTGGCCAATGCTAGTATTCTTTATCTATCCTTTTAAAAAGGAACAGTACATGTTAAATACATGAAACAGCTAAGCTCGTATTACCATATTGGAGGAACTGGTTTCCTGGTTATCTGTGCCTTCCTTAAATTTTTGTATTCACAGCTTTGTAACTGTGTCTTTTCACATATAAATTCCTTTGCTTTGTTATGTAAGGAAAAAAGATTTAGCAAGAAACAAAGGGAAATGTGCTCTTTCTGTTTTAAAAGCAACTCCTGGCTGCCTTCAACAAATGCACCACTCATACAGTGTGGACTACAAGGGCTGAACACTGCGAGTTTAAATCATTTCTTCCAATTATGGTATACAGTGTGCATTTCTGGGACACATGCAGCTTCTCAGGTATATCTGCAAATACACAGGATGACATGAAACAAGTGAAATATTTTACTTAATTTTCTTGATTCCTAGGAAAAACAAGGATCGCTATAGGATATTTTTCTATTGGAGCATGGTAATCTTATCTGCATTGAAATTTACATTCTAACTTGCCCCATATGAACAAGCATGTGAAATTAGGCACCTAAAAGAAACGATAAGCACAAAGCTTTCCTTTTAAAGTAGGCACTGCTGGGTAGAGAGATTTATCCTGCGCATGCTGAGTAATCTCTTCCCAGTATTTATAGTTTTGATAATGTCCAAATGATTTCCTTCCCATTGCATCATGGATATATTCCCTAGTGAAGGTCATTATTCAAAAAAAAAAAAATTCTGGGTAATTTATAAAATAGGAAATTTTAGCACCAAAGAGATTTTCTTTGAAGAAGTAATGAGTCACTAGAAACATAGGATTATAAATTTGGCAAGCTTAATTATAACAATAGGTGCCAAACAAAAAACTACCATCCTTTCTTTTTTCCCATAGGAACGAGTCTACGAGAATAATGGGAGGCAGGTGTTTAAAGTACTTGCTCTGATACCTCTGAGATGTCAATTATCTTTGAAGCCCTGAAAAATATCCTAGGGCTATTTCCTCAGCCCACTTAGTCAGCTTACTCTCACGTGCAGAGGAAGTTTACCTATTGTTTCCTTCAGACCCTTCCTCACATAATTAGCTCTTCACATGAATGTAGTCCCATCAAAGGATCAGCCCTACTTTAGACTTTTAAATCTGGAAGCTTCGGCTGGGAGGGATATGTGGTGCGTTTATCTCTGACATATCCTTTTAGTCTTTCAGAGGTTTAGTTATTCTAAGGAAATATTTGTTTATCTTTATTGGTCCAGGTTGGTAGAAAAGAGGCAGGCACATTAGCTTGGAGGTCTCTGAAAAGGCTGGAATGCAATGTTACAGCGTTCCTTCTCAAACTGAGATTGTTAAAACAGAGAACAGTCTGTAACTATACAATATGTGAAGTTTGTTCTAAAGGCAAGCTATTTTCTCCATGTCCTAGAAGTGGAAGTGGACAGAAGAAGCCTTTTTCAAGTAATAACTTCTTGATTTAACTAGTCAGCTTTCTGATGACTTGAAACTACTGAATTAACAGAATTCCCTCAGATTCAATGTATTTTTTTACTGTCTAAATGTTATTTCAGATTGAAAGTTTGATTAAGAAAACAGAGGACGTGTTATTTCTAGGCAGGTATATGTTGTTTGTTTTTTAATTACACTCCACTCTGGTCCAATAAGGTATGATGATTTACTTCAGTTTTGACCTACTTAATCCCACACTTGCAATATTTTGAGAATTTAGAACCTATTTTTTAATTTGCTTCAGCATTCGAAATTGCTAAGTTTCATTTATATCCTCTGGCAATATAAACTCCAGGAGGAAACATTCCATGCTTGAATTACTCATACATAGTTTTGAAAAGCAACTTTTTTTTTAAAGAGATCAGTTACACACTAGCATTTGCCAGTGATAAAAACCCACATCAATCCATAACATTGTACTGTTAATCAGATAACCTTGTGGTAGCACAAATATATTATCCCTTTGCTAAAGTGGATTCTATTGTTTTGTGAAACATAGTACTTTGTTTTGTTGTAGAGAAAATTCATTCATCAGATCTAGCTTGTTTACTTGCAGGACCCAGAAAGAGTATTTTATTAATTGATTACAATATTTATTTACTGGGTATAAATAGGGTTTTTGTATCAAGCAATTATTTAAGTTTTCTAGCACTGTAAATAGTTTTAAATGGATGGAAGATTAACTCTAGAAATATTTCTTCAGCATTTTGGATGTAAACCTCTCTTAACATTTCCAAACTCCTTAAATGAGTGAGTCCACCAAAAAACACAGATTGATCTAATAGATTGGTACCATTTCAGTACTTCAGGAATTTAAAGATATGCCTGATGAGTATGCGAGTTTCACAAGTTCTTACTGATTATTACTTTATAGCATTATATCCCTTGGAGGGTGAACTAATACAGGCCTAGCAACTCTTTAAAAGATGGATTTCCTCCAGGTTCTACTGTGTGTGGGTAAAGACAGGAAAAAAGCAATAGAGCAGCAGGAGATATGACGGCATTTATCTGCATCAGTTTGGGATGACCACATATATAAGAAATTTGATTTGTAAGTCACAATTAAGAAATTCTAGAACTAATTTTTATGGACATCATTCATCATGTCATCTGGTTCATATTTTCCAGGGAGAATAATGCAGACTCAGTGCTGTGGTAATGTGCTCAGGTCTGACTACAGTGTCAGAAGGTCACAAGCTAGTGGATGGAAGAGCAATAAGGGTTAGAGTGTGATTTAACATGGGATTGTGCAGTTGAAGCAGTTGGGAAATAGGCCAAACCTTTGGTTTTCCTACAAAAGCTTGTGCTTGAAATACACATAAATATATATCGCCAACAAAAGAGAAGATTCTGGACCTTGAACATCAGTCAACTGGAGCATTTCCCAAAAGCAGCCAGCACTGCAGAAAAAGCAGGTGAGATGTACAACTGATTTGGTTTAAGTGGGTTGGAAGAGGGAAAACTATTTTATGAAATCTTATGAACATTAAGAGAATTTTTTCAGATATTCCTCTGGAAAAATGTAACTCATTTGTAGGTCCGCAGATGAACTTGAGTTCATTTCATCCACTGGACAAAGATTACACACTAAATGGTTGCAGTAACTGGAATTTAAAGTGTCACAAGAGTTTGCTTTTTTGGCTGTCTGCTGGTAGTCACTCACTAGTGGATCTCCCCCCATAGCCTTTGCCTACCACACGTTGCGCTCTCTCTACCTAACTTAATTTTAAAGCATAGTTACAAAAGGTCCAAGAGCAACCATAAGCGTTTCCTTAGACATTCTGTCATTGTACGTCAGGTTCACCATTTATGTTATTGCCCAAATTCATCCCTCTCCTGACAGAATTCAACTCACTCTGAAACTAAGAGAAGAAATTGAATTACTTGAGAGGGACTCAGGCCTTCTGCAGTTAATGCTTGCAGACTTTGAAAACTGGAATTCTGAAAAGTGCATGTGGTATAAACCATGGGCCAGGTGCCTCTACATGAGGTGCATTTGGTGGGTAGCATTGGGCATGATACCAGAGACCAGGGGAAAGATAGCAATGTATCTGATGAAACAGATATATTGCTCAATTTCATCTAATCATCCTCATGCCCACAGGAATCCCCTCGCCTAAACTAATGTTCATTTCAGAGACAAATACAATTAATCTTTCAGACTTGCATTATATGAGAGCTGTGATAACTTTACGATGTTTAATCTGTTTGTGCCTCTGAGTGCATATGCATTCAGAGTCATGTCACAAATCAAATCCCTTGTGTCCCTGTCTTCCTTCTGAACTCAGCCTGCTGCTCACCCTTCTCCCATTTGTATGCTTGTTAGGTATTGTGGGTCAGTGCCAGTGTTTGGCTTTGAAGTTTTTGAAGGAAACACTTCAGTAAACATCTCAAAGACTAGAGGCTTGAATTCTACAGTGTAGTGTGCTCTCCAGATGTTAAAAATGGCAGGATGAAAGCTTCACGCAAGTCCTCCAACTTTCTCCCTATACGCGCACACACGCACAAACAGAAGTCAGACAGAAGGTGTTCCTTAGCTCATTTTTGTTACCATTACCACGGGCTTTCATGAATCTCACATGCCAAAATCTAAATGAATCCTTCATAAGAATTATGCCACTTCACAAGGCTCGCTGGTTATCTTAAGGCAAAATGTGAGGACACACATAAGCACATAACATTCTTGTTTAATAGGAGAATGTGCTACTTGATAAGATAGATTCTGTGCTGCTTATTTCCATTGAAGGTTCTTTTTCCTGCCTCCTCATGTTGTTCTTTAACTACTGGCAAGCAGCAGGCAACAATAGCAATAAGGAATCATTCCAAGTCTTGTAAATAAAAAAGCTCCTTAGTTCTCCAAAAGATGTTGCTCAAGCATTCCTTTCCCCCACATTTTGGTATTAGAGCCTTCAAGGTAATATAAAGGGAATGTGTCATATTGGAAGTATGACACATATTGAGAATATTCTTGCAAAGTTCTTCCCAGAAAATTTTCATTTATATCCACCCAAGACTTTCACAGACATTGCCAACGTGGTAAGGCATATCATGGTATCTCACATTCCTTTGCTAAAATCCTTTACTGAGGTTGCTAAAACAGAGTAACTATATACAAACTAGGTTAAAAATCCTTAGCCCACGTCTGGATTTTATCACATCTATTTTGAAAGAAGGGGGAAAAAGTATCAGGAAGACCACGTGAAAGTCACCACTTCAGTAGCTGCAGCATCTAACAAAGCACCTAATTAAGAACCTTGTTCTCCACAAACTATTAGGCATCAATCAGGCTTTCCATGTGAAAGCAAAATGTGTGGGGCACAAATGGGACGCACTCGGGAGAAGGTCTCACTGTTACGAACTTCAGAGGCAATTTCAGTGCAACAGAAGAACCCGAAGTGCACCTAGATTTTTTCTTTAAAGTGGTTCATCTAGTGTTAGATAAGTATACAGAGTAGCGATTTTACCAACACGCCAGCAACAAGCCTACAACCCAGCTTTGCAGTCAGAATTTCACCAGTTTCTGTCTTAATGGAACAAGGTTAGAAGTTGAAAAACTGTAAATTTGAAGAAAAGTATAAACATATTGCAAAAGAAAACAAAAAACAACACCTAGGAGCTTAAAGTTAACACTTTAGGAGAACTTAATGCCTTTTTTTTTTTTTTTTAAACTGGGCTTCAAACATATCCAACCATGAGCAAAACAACACAAAATTTTTTGGGGGGGGAGGGGGGAGAAGTGTTTTTAGGAAAAAAAGTATACACAAAAAGAAGGAAAAGGAAAGATGAAAAACGAAAACTTGCAACTTACCCTTGCTGATCAGCAGTGAAACTGGATAGGAAAAGTTCTTTGGGGGGGGGGGGGTGTTAAAGTAAAATGGAAGAGCACGTTCAGGCACTGAGACCTGTCTATTTAAACTTTAAAAGTCTACTGCTGTTTTGTATTTTTCATCCTTCCTTCCCCACTAATGAAAGAAAAGTGCTGATACCTCGTAAAAGTTTTTTCTAACTTGGAACACTGGGAGAGCTTTTAACAAGTTTTCAAGCCCCTGTGAAAGAGGAGGGGAAAAGGAGGGGTGGCAGCCCAGGGGGAGGGGCACTCTGCAAATGGAGAGGAGGAAGGTGGGGGAGGAGGAAAAGAACTGAAGGCGCAGCAAAAAAAGAGTACGTGAAAGAGGAGAGAGGGCATCAAGGTCCACTGTTGCTCATGCAATAAAACAAATGAGAGGGCACTCAGTAGGCACCTACCACAAACGCTGAGGGCACCTGAGTTGCACTTTATCGAGAGCGAGACTTGCCTGGGACACATGAAACAGCTTAGTGCACTGCTGTGCATTAGGAGTTTCAATATAAGGGAAGAGAAAAGGGCATGAAAGGCATTAATTGGTAACCAGTGTGAACCTCCTGGGTGCTGGGAATAGAACTGGGCTACATAGCTGTTATCTCCACTCCCCTCCTTGCCACTACATAAGAGAGGAAGTCGTCTCAAGTCCTCTCAACTTTCTGTTGTTAATATAGCTTTGTTTACTTGGTTCCATTTCCTTTACGTGCACACATGAAAGCACATGCAAGTAGCAGTGTGTTTGTTTCTTCAGGAGATACCCATCACACTTTTTTATTATTATTATTTGTGTGTGTGTACACGCATGTGTGTGTGCGTGCGCATGTGTGCGTGTGTATGCACATCCTATGGGAGAAATGAAGAAATGATCTCACATTCCAGGAAACTCTTTCCAGGAAACATTAGAAAATAAAGCATAGTACAGAGGTTTAATCTTAAGTAGTGAGTAGAAATGCTTCTAATAATTTTTCAGTTCATCTTACTGGATAAAGGCATGCTCCAAAACTGATCTATTCAATCAGAACAAAACTTCTTTGGTTTTGCTGCTGACCAGTTCCTAATCAAACACTCCCATGAAAATTGCCTCTTCTGTAGAACAGACAGGAATTTATTTCTCTGTCTGTGTTAAGTTCCTTAGACATGGAGTCCAAACGACATTAGGAATTGGTCTTGCATTTGCTCATGTCATGGGGTATTAGCTCCTCAGTTGGACTGCTTAACAGCTGCTCTAGAGGTGTTCGGTGGTTAGATAGTCCTCAGTTTCACGTTTTTGGCTGTACCATGCTCATTGAATTTCAGTTCTCATTATTCGTATGGGCTATTTCTAGACTCATCCATGCTCAGCAGCTTCTTCTTTTTCTCTAGAAAGGCTATAAAAGAGGGAAGGAGTCAGGTAATGGTGATTCAGAGGTTCCCAAATAAAGCTCCTCTGTACAATTTCTTCTTGAAATGATGAACATTACACTCAACAACAATACATGCCTATTACTCTTCATTTTCTTTTTCATAGCCTTTACCTACTGCTTTTTCTCTAGATAAGAAAACTCAGACAAAGGTCCTTGTAGAAGGGTACTCAGTGGTTAGGTTTGAAGCTGTGGAAGAAACCAACGATCCTGATTCTTACTTTGGAGTTCTTTGTAGCAGACCACACTGCCTCCTGTTTGAGAAAAAGAGCTAGTACACTAGAAGTACACACCTTCCAGTCTTATTCCTCTGACTGAGATGGCTAGTTTCTCTGATTTTCCTCCTTTCCATTGATACTGGCTGTTAGTTTTGACAGGTTTTTTTAGTTTTTACAGTTGTCCAAGCCATGTGGCAAAAAGAAATCTTTTCTTTTTGTTCTCTGAGTGTTGTTTGAAGCTTGCTTTCTCTTTACAGCTTGAGGAAAAGAAAAGCAGCAGGGAAGAAATGGAGCTTTGTATTTAACAGTCTCTGGGCCCTTGCTGAGAGTTAAAAAAAACTATAATATCCAAGCCATAGTGCTTCACTGCCTTCATGTCTATGGTATGGATAGTGAGTGGAGTACTCTTGCTACTGCCCCATAAAGCACTGGTTATTCTAGTGTAAAGTACAAAATGCCGATCAGGTGGCTACATGTGCGCTGACGCTGAGACAATGAGGAGATTTGGAACGTTATATGTGTTGGTGCTGAATAAGCTCCCTGTTCAGAAAATAGCTACAATACAAGAAAAAAAAAAACAAAACTTATATTCTAGCGTGCTAGCATGCAGTGCTACCATATCCTGTCAAAACCAGCAAGGTCACAGAGTCCACCTTGACAGATCTTGCACTTTCCCCTGTATCTTCCTTTATAGGCTTTGCAACTTTTCAAGCATTCTGTTTTCAGAATAAAGACTGAGAATTATTTCTCCACATAAATAAACAAACAGTATTTGTGAAAAGCCCAACACTCATAAAATCCACTTTGCAAAAGTAAAAAGCGTATGTTAGTAGCTAGGGAAGAATAATTTTGCAGTAATAATGTGTAATATTTGGTTCTGATACAGCATTATCCACATGAAAAAGGAAAGTATTTCAAGCTTTCACCATGATACAGTGTTAGAATTAGGAAGTATTATTATTATTCCTGTTAAAAAAGCCTTGAAAATGTCTTTTAGAGTTTGGAAATGTATGTCTCCATGACCACATTTCACAGCCTATTACCAGAACATTCAGCTTCAGATATTGCAATGATCTACCATTTCACAAGGTGACCAAAAGTCTTATACTCATTTGCATCGCAAATGGAAATAACCTTTTCAGATCAAACAAATTCCTTCACACACAACCCCTCCGCAGCAGAAGCTGTGTTCAATGGGAAACATGAACGTGTCAGACCTGAGTTATTTGGAAGTCTGTTCTTAATTAGGGACTAAGAGGTAGGTGAAAAGATCACGCTTAGATGTGAAGAAACGCTGTGTGGAACACAGACCCTTTTTACACCACAGAACTGAAGATTTTGGAGCCCTGAGCTTTTTGGGACCAATATTGCCATCACTGACATTTTGCCTTGTGAAGCAAAAGTCTGTGCCTTGTGAAGCGATCTTTCAGCGTGGCAATGCTGTGACTGTATAACCTGTTTGTGTTTGGGCTGGCAGGCTGCAAGGCAATCAGTAGGGGCAAGTTCAGATCGCTACCTGGACGCAGTGCTGAAGCACGGATTCTCTGAAGTATACCACCAGGCTGAGCCTTGGAGGTGATTTCCACAAAATTTCTTTCTATTCTGTAATGAATCCTCAGCTGAATCAATGAAATAAATAGTTCACAGTGTTGTTGCTGCTTTTCTACACAGACTTAAAAAAAGGACCTCTAAATTCCAATGGATTATTTGGGATTTACAGCCTTTGACACAGATTCAGTTAATACAGAACTCAGTCCATTGTTTTCTTTCTATTTATTACCCAAACATAAATACAGAATTCTATAGAGAAACGTTTTCCTCAAAGATGAAATATGTTAGTAAGCTGATTCACCCGGAAAGCCCTAGTAAATGAGTTTCATCTGATATACACTCCAGTCCTACGACCATTACAAAATTTCCCATTGATACCAGTGGGATTATGCACTTCATGGTCCACTCCCAGTTAAGGATGTCTGTGATTTATAGAGCTCTTAAGACACAGAGCACGTCTTCACTTGTTTGCAAAATTTACTTCCCAGTACTCCCATGCACAACACTATCCTCATCCTGTGCAATTTGGGAGAGGAGTCCGTGCAATGTAAATTAAACTGAGATGAGTATACTCATGCAATACAGATTTTCTTGGGTGCCTTTCAAGGCAGCCGTGCAGTCACCCACGTCCCTGGATAGCATGTAAGCTTCAGCACATTTTCACTGATATCCCTTCTCACACATTTGGCTTTAAGGACAGACTTGTGAATAATGTGTGGCCCTGCTTCGTGTCTTGCTGAGGTAAAGGTTATCAGAATGCCCAAGGAACAATAATGTGGTATTTCTTGATTACCTAAGCATATAAATGTGCAGACTAATGATTTTTTTAGAGTAGCCGGTGGTTTTTGCTTGCTTAAGGAATTTATATCATCTAGAAATATAATATAGCTTTGAAGTTGTTGGCCGCAGCACCTGCACATTCTGTGAGCTGGAGCTATGGGGCTGGGGGCCACGGGAAGCTGTTGTGGCCCCACACAGCTATGTTTTGTCCGGTCTCCAGAACAGAGCCTCCCCCCTAAATTTCAAAGGGTCATAGCTTGTTGAAGGCAAAGTTAAGTGCAATCCCTTAATGCAGTAGCTGCCTCCACTTGGGTTGCACAGCATATAGCATGTAAGAGAATATTGTTGGATAATAGCAATAATAACAACAGTAATAGCAGTACTAGTAAGAGTAATAAAAATACAAAGTAATAATAGCAATAGCAATAATAGTAATAAAAAGTAGGATAATCAAAAGATTTTCTCTTAGTGAGCACACTTGCCGTTCCTTGTCGAAACTGGTCTCTCTTATTCATTGTCTATTAAAAAAACATGTTCACCGGGGAAAAGGATGCTTACTCAGCACAAGACAGATTCTGCTCTTACTGATCTACCCTCAAAATAAATAAATGCTGTTTTAGAAGAGACCCTTCTGGAAACACATCAAGGCTAAATCACCTCAGATGAAAGTGTGAAGTTCTCAGTGAGAGATGCCATCAGATCAGAGTCCACTGTACAGCATTAAGCCTAGCAAATACTGACTGTTCTCTCATAATATTTTGCACTGTTGCACAGTCATCTGTCTAGAATCTCAGAATGCTGAAATGCTGTATAAATATTATCATAAAATGAGTTAAGTTGTATTGACCTCTGTTACTGATAGGGGAAGTTTGTCATGGAAAATGTCAGCAGATCGCCTCAGTCACAGACAGCTAATGGCAAAACCAGAATTAGGATCCAAATTTTTTAATGCCTCACCCTATCCTTTAAGCACAACATTATTCTGCCCTGCTCTCTGGTTTCTTTTTGAAATATCAGTTGATAGTGAAAACAGCTAAATAGAAGGGTTTTTTTAAAATTTATGGGAATCACAGAGATGAAAAATATAGAGTGTTTAGAATTTGGGGTGATTGTCTCCTTTCTGTTCTTTGGTTTTAAAAGGATTTATTCTAACTTTGTAACTGATTCTAATCAGTATCTCCTCAGGGCCAGCTGCCCCTTTTATAAAACTTCATTGTATGCTTAAAAAGACAGTAGAAAACCATTCAAACAAAGAATGAAGTGTGAGTTCACAGATACTTATGATTTTGGCTCCACCTTCTGTACACAGTGAAAATAAACGTGAATTATATTCTATCTTGAACGTCAATTAAGCTTTTTATTTTATTTTCCATTTAACTTTCAAAAGTCCTCCACTGAGATGTTCTCATGGTATTTTGTGAGTTTTTATTACTCAATATTGGTGTTGAGATTTTCCAGTCATTTGGTTCCAAAAGATGGGAGTTTTTAAAACAGATTTGGCTATTGCAGGTTATCAAAGTTAGCACAGACTTTGAAACTGCTGAAGGTAATGTAGTCTTTCACAAAACAGTCTTTTACATTACTTTGGGGGATTGCAATGTTTAAACACATTTACATTGAAACAAAATGAAATTACAGAATATGTATTGACACGGTCTGCCATTTAGTCTCATGACTAATCTCACTGGATTCAACAAGTCTATATACATTGAGTAGTACCCAGCAGTGTGAATAAGTGCTATACTGTGAAAGTCCAAAAAGAAATCTGTATCAATAAAAGAAAAAGTGAGTGGGTAATGTTCCTACCCAGCTGGAGATAAATTTTTCACCTTTATTGATGAAACCCATTTTCACTATTACTTGAAAGGAAAATCAGTTGTGCAATACTCATGGTGCCTCTGATGTTTAGAAAAAGGGAGTGGTTTTGACATAAATTCTAATAGTTTTTATCCAGGCTTTAGAAATACCAACTGACTTTATGTAGTAGACTTTTGAAATAGTGTAGAGATTGATGAGTTTTTCACATCTGGCTGAACTGGGGGACAGAACATTTGGGTACTTTGCCCATGTGGGAATAGCGTGTGGGAATAACAGAGAGGGGGAATGCCCTCCTCCTAAGAAATTGTGACTTTCTCCATCCTACCCTCAGAATTTCCTCAGGTCTGGTTTTGTTTGGATTTTTGACTTCCCATTCAAATTGTCTCAGTGTTTCACTCAGCATTTGAATGAATTTGTTAATGGCAGGCATGGTGTTTCAGTCACAGAGTCATATTTTATGTTTATTGGGCAACATCATTGGTTACAACGAAATAAATGGAGCTACACTGACACTTAAATAAATGTTGAAGTCTAACCAAAAGTATTTTTTATCCATAAGATCAAAATTAATGTTTCATTTATGGTGATTTACAAATGGCTTAATATATGGAAATAAGTCCCTTTCTCTACCACTCTCTAAATAGAAAATGGAGAATTAGAAACAATTATTAATGGACTCTCATTTGTTATTCCATCCATTTGAAGAATATTTGTTAATCAAATTGTTCATTTAATTTTAATTTTTTATTCATCTCAAGATTAGCAAATGCTTGTGGACAGCCTTTTTCTGTAGATGAAGTAATTTTCATATTGATTAGTTCATTTACATTTAGCAGAGTGATTAGTTCATTCACATGTACCATTGTGAGTGTGTTCACTCACCTGAAGATGGTATATGTTGGTCATTTTAATTTCTTCCTAAACAGCTGCCGTGGAAACAGAGAGGATTGGATATACTCTCACTTTAAGTTTCTCAGGCTGCAAACAAGAGAAATTTAATGTGACCTAAGAGAATGGAACTGAAATACACTATTTCAAAAGATTTCTGATCGATGGAGACAGGGTACTTGGGATGTTCCTGGCTGAAAGGCAGAAGCACACTTGGTGAATTTCTTGACAGTATCATAAGGGTGTTTTGAGGATGTGAACACTTCAAGGCAGCCCTCTCATCTTTCTTAAACCACTCTGTCTGCATCTTTTTGTGCAGCTGCATATATGTTGGCCAGAATCACGTAAGGAGCATAACGGTTCCTTTCTTTTCATATGGCCACAGAATTAACTGTATTGTAGACATGAAAGCAATGTCTGTAAAGAACTGAACATGAAGAAATGTAATAAAAAAGCAAGTAAAATTATTAATAGGGGTGACAGCTGGTAAAAACACTAACTGGTTAATAATACTATTAATTAAGGAGTTCCCAGCAGAACAGTCTTGGGAAAACAACTGGAAAATTCATCTACTGGAATTAGCAGTCACTGTTATTTATGAGACTTCCCCAGAAAAGAATCCCCCAGTATAATCCATGAGGCTTTTTCCCAGGCAGTGGGGAAAACCAGCTCCAGTAGCCTACTTTGAGGTAAAATGTATATACTTTCATTTATTTAATTTCTCAGAAATTTTAAAGCTAACTGAATTGCAAAAAAAAAAAAAAAAAAAAAAAAAAAAAAAAAAAGAGAGAGAGAGAAAAAGAAAAAGAAAAAGAAAAGAAAAAGAAAGAAAAAGTAGTCAAGTTACACAGTGTAGTGTATCAGTAATGTAATGGCATGAACAAACCAGGCATAAAGAATCAAAAAATCCCTGACTGCACAATTCAGCCTAGGAACTGCTCATTAGCTATTGTTAACACTGTTTAGCAAGCATGAACAGTGTGTAAGAGAAAACCTCACATAAGAGATAACAATGTCTTTCAGCCATTAAACTACGTTATATCAAAAACATTCTAGAAAACCAGGTGTAATCTATTGAACATTAAACTAAGAGTTAACTTTTACATGAAAAAGAAAAAGAGTAACTTTACAACTTTCTAAGGCTGCATTCAAAAGAAACAACTTTCAATACCAGCCCTCAAAACTAACACTGGTATAGTATCCATAAGCGTAGTTTGTGTAAACTTGATTACAACGAAAACAAAACAGGTAACAATAATTTCAGATTATTTTGTATTTATAGAATATATTTGGAGGTGAGGAATGTAAGGCTTCAGTGTTCTCTGTAGTCAACCAAGGTTATATCTTGCAAATTAATTGGTTATATCTTGCAAATTAATCTGTATAAAACCTAAGCAAAAATCCTTAGGCAAATCAGATGTTAACTCCTATGAAAAAGTGTCTATATATGAATAAGTGGTTCTTAAGTGTGGTGTAGTTTCAGTCTTAAGGTACAGATTGAATACAGAATTTAGGTCTTACTATAGGCCACATGCAAAACAGAAGCATGTGAGTCCTAATTTTTGATCCAGCAGCCTTCCCTCAGTGACTACCAACTTCTGGAAAAGTGTGTACTCACTGAAATTTCACACAATACCTGCGGCTCTCATTTCGGCAGGCCCAGAACTCTTCCAGATTGTGCTGCTCTGAGCCTACCTCCCGTCCCCTTTCTGGTCGCAAAGTAGAAACACCTAAAAACTGGAAACACTTCCACCTTCCTCACTAGTGAGGCCTGATTCTGTGGCATGTCCTGGGGACAAGCCAAGCGCACACGGACCAGACAGGCTTCCCACCTAACAGGCTTCTTCCTCGCGGGGACCTCTTGGGGCTCCGCTACTGCCGTCACTGATGTTTTTGCTAATTATTTAGTGATCAGAACATTTGCCCCCAAAGCAGTAAATCTGCTTGCAAGCCCTGCTGCAACTGTCAGCATCAAAACTGTGTCTTTAGCTTTCCAACCCACTGCTTTAATTAGCAGGATGGAAGAGAGCTGAAATAAAGAAGCATGAAGCTTTCATTCCTGTAGAGGAAGCTGCATGATTTTGCAGAAAGAACTGAAAAATTCACAGACCTGAGAAATAATTCAGAAGAAAATGAATGTGAGAATATTTACAGAATGTTAACAGGCTGCTGTTTGAACCAAAGCTTGATCCCTGTGCTGTAAAGTTACATCTCCCACTTTAATTCTGATTTTCTTTGACCGTGCCCAGAGGCTCTAGGAGGTGAATGTCATCTCTCCCAGGGGAACCTGAGCTCCCTCCTTCATGCAAAGAGAATGACAAGTCAAAGAGACTCTGTCTAATGACTGAGCTGGTATTGTACCAGTGCTACTAGCAGTTTAATAGCACATACAGAAACAATCCCCGTGGAAGAAACAAGATCTCTGAAGCCTCTTTACCAGCTAAACACTCAAACCACTAAGATAGAAAGTGAGGTTTTCACCTTGCAAGCCTCCTTTTTTCACCATTTTCAGTAAGTCTGAAATTCACTGCAGAATCTCACAGTTTCAGGAAGAAAAGATTATATACACATATATCTATTTTTATTTTTATTTTTTGAAGGTCTATATTAGGAACTTATTTTGTGATTGATACACACTTCACATTGTAACAATTTGCCAATATAGTTTTATGACCTTGGGAAAATATTTATCTTTTCAATTTTATGTTTTTGGAACATACAAAAAAAAAAGGTATGAAACAGCAAGTTTTTTCTCTTGCAAAAGGTTCTTACTTTGCAAAAGGTTTGGAGGATAAAAGTTGACTGTTCATCTCTCTGTTCATAAGGAACAACATGCACATTTTCCAAGCCATATGATATTGTAAGCAAGGACTACCTTTCTTCACATACTGGATTATCATAAGTTCATTGTCTCCACTCAGTGAATAACAGCAACAACAACAACAATAATACTTAAATAATAAATAGCCGGTCACTTAAATAGATATAATAAACAATAAATAAACAAATAATGAAATTTGAGGAAATTTGCATCATAAATGCAATATATTGTAAAATATTCCATTTCACTGACTGAAACATACAATATAGAAATCCAGAGACTTTCACAGCACATTCTGTGATAGAACTGTTTTTCCATTTTTGGCAGCTTAGAATCCAGAACAATGCCAACTTGGCTGTTATTAAATCTTTTTTAAAAATACTTTTAGAAATGGGGTAAATATTCATAGCAAGAATATTTGAAGAAAGGATATTTATCTCTGACAATTTCAGGTGGGCACAGAACAAGCCAATACAATCCACATAACCCCAAGAATGCCTTTTGCCGTCCATTGCATACTAGTTTTTGGAAATCGTGAGTGCTTACCATATTTCAGATTAAGTTTTTTAATCACTGTTTTTATTCCCCTAGGTAAATTCTTTTTTTGAAACCTAGAAAGCAGTTGCAGATATGAAGCCAGTTAGGCTGATAAGTATAGAAGAAAACTGCCAGAAATACTTCCTGAAAAAGGAAAAAAGATCATGCTGTTCGGTCAAATAAGCTAGAAAATGAGGCCTGATCTTAGGTACTGGAAAGTGAAAGCAAACAATAACAGCTGCAAGTACAGTGCTAAAACAAAAGTAAAATCTTTTTGGATTATTTCATTAAACTCCTATACAAGCCATAGAAAATTTTATGAATTCATGTTCCAAGTAGAGTTAACGAATGCTGGTGCACCTGCAGGTTTTTTTCGTTTCTTTCCAATCCATGTAAATAGATCTTTGTTACATATTCAACTTTTGTTCCATGCTCTCAATACCATTTGATTTCAGTAGGAATTCCAAATCAGGAACAAATAGGGTCTCTACCTGCATTTGAAATGGAAATGAAGACTTCTCAGTGTGAAATTGTAAAAGTCCTTGATATGCAATCTGTTTGACCTGCAGACTATGTCTGGAAAGTGCTGGCATATGTGTTGGAAGCCCTGGTATTATACAGCATCATAAAACAGCTCACCTCTTCCACAGGTCAGGTCTCTGCTATAACAATTCACTAGGAGCTTTAAAAGAAGGTGTTTTGTTCCGATTGTGGATAAATGTACATTTTACAAAGGATAAGCAACTGAGAAATAAGTATATATTGCATATAATTACCCTGAATATGCATGAAATCTGGGGAAACATATTTAAGACAGCATTATGCACTGAAAAATGTGTGAGGCTTTGTTTTGGTTCCTCTGCGAAATCCCCAAAGCAGGACTTGTAGTCAAAAAGAATATTGCTTCTTTTATTCTATAAATTGTCCTGAGGAAGGTTTATTCCCATACATCAGAGACTGGTAGCCAGTCTTTTCAATTTAAAGCAGAAAACAAAAGCAACTGCAGAATGAACAATAAATGCATCATCATTGCCTGTCTCATTCTTGAAGATACTAAGAATATCCAAACAAGCAGGATAGTGATGAGCTTTGGCGATCAGATCTCTGAAAGGATCCTAACACTGAAATGATAATCAATGTGAGCACGCTGACGATCACTGCAAAAATAACCTGCTCGAATTCTTGTTCTAATTTAGAAAGATTCTCTCCTTGCACATACCCCACATACCCAGGCATCTGGCAGCTCCATGCTCTCTAGTCTTGCATGCTTGCAGGCGTTCCTAGAAGGAAGTAATAAAGGGACTGCTCAGAAAATTAGCTGCCTCCAGATAAGGCAACTGCTGACTTGGAGCTTTCAGACTATTACAGTGTTACCTAAATACCTAACATAGAATTCAGCATCGGCAATGTTTTGTGTCTTTAAGCAAAAAATCTTTCTCTCAATTCTATGTGTTTTTGCTTAAATATAATCTTTCTTTATGTCACTGTTAATTAGTGCAAGCTGGCATTTCTATGCAGCTCTGCAAATAAGGTTGCAGATAGATATTAGTCACAATTTTCAGACTGTGCCTAGAAGAAAAACTGCTACTGGGAAAAAAGCCTGATGCATTGTTTAACATCCTAATCCTAACCAGGATTTGAAGCATTAGTGGCTAGAAAACATATCAACTGCAAACAAAGCAAATAAATTAACCTATGAGACACTGAAGGACAGCACACATGAATGTATGTATTGTCCTTATTCAGATTTGCACAACATCTACATATAGCAGAAGCTCTATACTTGGAAAACAGAAAAAAAGTAAAATTTAAGTCACTAATAAAATATTGAAAAGTTAGATTTTTTTTTAAAGTATTAACACTGGCCTTACTATTCTGAGTCAGTTAAGGATTACCTACACTATGTGATCTGATTCAAGAGTAAGGCTTAAAAAGATAAAGATTTGAGAAAAGACATGGAGTTCACAAAATTGAGGGTCTTGAAAGAGCCATAGATGTTAAAATTTCATGTCAGGTCCCACTAGGGGGAGATGTTAGATAAAGGAGGTCTTCTGTGATCCAGGATGCCAGCACGGCTGGCACTTGTACTGATGCCAGTACCACTGCTGTAAATATGCTTGCTACATGAAGGTTAAAAATAATTGCAGTTGGCATTCAGGGTACTGATTTAGTGGGGGTGAAGAAAATCTGCGAGTCGAAGAAGGGTGCGGACCAGTATTAGCAGTGCCTGCAGTGGTGCACCCATCATGGCTGTAATAGTGAAACCACCGAATCTTAATCCACATCATCATCAGAAAGGCATCTGTGCAAGCAGATCTCCAAAGATTTTCAGTTTCATTGACTCCTTATTTTTATATCTCCCTCAGCCTATATAGGTGCCCACGTATGCACACACAAACACATATAAACACTTCTTCTAATGCATATTTAAAACGAAATTGTTTTTGTGGATCTACCAACAAGAATGAAGAGGTTACCGAATGCAACCTTTAACTGCATTAAAGAATTTCACCCAAACATCATGAGTTTTAGTTCTTCTGGCCATTCTTCTCTTGTTTCAGGAACTAAAATCTGTCAATTTGAAACTAGTGAATTTTGAAGGGTTCCCATCTGATACAGCAATGGTTCTCAAAATATTTTTCAGGCTTTCTTATATCGTGGTCTATAACATATATTTGCCATAAGATCTTCAAGCTTTGACAACTGGACAACAATTTAGGTCCAGTTGTAATTTTTCAGTGAGAGACAAGATAAGTTGCAGGAATATTCACTTAGCTCTAAAATCAGCTTGGGACATCTGCAAAATCAATTAACTTTCATCAAAAGCAAGTGTATCTCAGAAGGTGTGTCTTTGTTTTGTGTTTTGTACCAGAATTACTGCATGGTATATGAAATATAAAAAGTACCTAATGTAGTGGTTTGGCTTGCACCCAAGATCTTTCAAGGTCTATTAGTACAAATAATTATTTGTCATTAATTTTGCTCCAGGTTCTTTACTATCATCCATACTATATTCAAATATTCTGACTCTTCTGTGAGCAATATGTTGTACTCTTTTGTCAGTAAACCTACAATACATAGACATTTTTCATTAAAGGTGACAATGAGCTGTACATAAATGACCCTGTATTTGATTACTTATAATTGATTTGGTCAACCCTTTCTGGGTAATATTATAGAGTAATTGCTTTAACAACAATTTCAATTTTGGAAAATGTGTGTCAAGTCTTAATATTTCCATCTGGAGATTGTGTTCATCTGCTGCAAAAGAAATACTGTGTAAGGTAAATAAATCACAGATAATATGTGGAGTCACTGGTAGATGCAAGTAGCTGGAATGCAACCCCTTTCTTGTAACTATATGTAGTATAATTAAATCACAAGCATCTGTCCAGTTCTAGCATAGATAGATGTTAATGTTAAGGGAAACAAATTAGGAAAAATCAGGAGTATTGTCACACTATCAGTTGTAAGTTGCTGTATCAGTCATGCAATGTTGACTGCAATACTCACTCATAGTAAATAGAATATTTAATTAATTTAGACTTTTTCCATCTTCACAAGTTACTTGCAAGTGGAGTTTAATAATTATAAATGCACTCATTATTCAAAATTAATCCACTTAAATGTTTATGCTAAGGTATTTTAGCTTCAGGAATGCTCCTGATATTCATCATTCCAACTCTTATTTCTAATACGAGCTACCTGTAGCCTATAGTATGTGCTGTAGGAATGAAAGTGTTTTTTCTACTGCTTGATTGATTTCATTTTAAATCCACAAGGGACTTTTCAGGAGATAATGTGAACTCCCCTGGGCCACCTCTAATAAAAAGACATGTACAATAACATATTCACTTGATTCTAATATTTGTCTTTCAGCAAGCATCCCTGCAAATAAGGTTTATGCTGCATGACTGTCCTTAAAAATCTGTAGAATACAGTGGATATGCTGTAGCCAGATTTGAGTTATTTGGCTCAGCACAAAGGTATAAGGATACAAAACCAAAAAAAGTTGTATAACAGGTTGCAGTGCATAAGAGGTCAAGATAATCTAATGATCTCTCATGGCCATAAGCTCTATGACTCTACTGATGATATTGAAGCAGATACAGATTTTAATTAAAAAACACAATTTCACAGAATTTATCCTGCAGTAATTATTTGTATCTTCTGATGCTGGATGCATCTGAATTATACACAAACAAACCAAGACAATAAGCAATTTACAATCCAAACCAGTAATATACAGACTGAAAACAAAGTGGGTAAGTATGAAGTTTTGGGGGTATTTTCCTGCTTGTTTGCTTATTTGGTTTTCTGCAGGCAAGGAGAGAAAGTAAAAGAATTAAAAATAGAAGACAAACTACTAAAGATACTCTGGCATGAAGGAAAATCATTTGCAACCACCAGGGAGTTCAAACTAAAGATTCATGCTGGGGGAAGTAAGTTGTTCTTGTTCTCTGCCTCATCAGTCTTTGTATGGCCTGAGTTGTTTATGACTAAATTGGATGAAGCCCTTGAAAGACAGCAATTCTTAAATGGCAAAACCATAGATGAGGCTACCTAATAAAAGCTTTTTACAGCTCTAAATCTTCTGAGTTTGTAGTTCAACAGTTGAAGTCTGCTCCTTCATTATAGTGAGGGAAGCTGAAATATAGTCATAGGAAAATAGGAGAAGGCTGCTTCCTGCATCCTCTTGGAAGGTTATGGAGATTAATCTCCATGAAGGGGAACAGTGTAAAGAGATATTTCTTAAGTCAAAACAAAGAAGATGAAACAATCCGAAAAAGAAATATGTTACATAAAGATGAAAATCCCTTATTGAAGGCCATTCTCTGCATGATAGATAGGTGCAAACTTATTCAAAACACACTTTTTCATAGAAATTTCTAGTACAATTATTATCTTTCAGAAAAGATGTTGTGATATTTCAGAATTTTCAGTAGTTGGAGAGATCTATAAACACAGAATCACACTTAATAGTGGTGCATCCTACAGGCTTATGAGTGATTTTCATGGAAGATCCTTTAAAAATACACCTACGCCTGTGTGAGATGTTAATGAGAGAAACTAGACAGTGGCATAAAGGTTCAGTGTGGATTATACTTCCATAATTGTAGTCTGATTTTGTGCTCTTTACAGATAGACTGAGGTTTTTGCTTCATTGTGGTCATCACACACAGATTTTTCATTTACTTTTTTTTTCCCCTTTGGTTTGTTCTCTGGTTTGAGCATAAGCAGTATTCCCTACTTAGCATTGAGAACTTGAACTTCACCAGTTTCTTTTAAAGATCACAGAAGTCACATTGTTTAGTGCTGGTCCCTTTTCTGGATTAATGTAATTCTCAAAAATCAGGTGGAGTATCCAAAGAGCTTGAACTTTGAATCATAGCTCAGACTGAAAAAGCAGATAGATGTAGGAAGAAGGAATTACCGTGGCAGTATGGACTTGCTTTGAAAGATAATTCCTAAAAGCATCTGGTTCATGTGAGATTTAGTGGTTGGATATAATCAGTGGGAAATGTAGTTTCATTATGAATTTTATGCAAAGTCCTGGAGTGTACATATGCAGTTCTAATTATTCATGGTTTGAGTAGATCTTGTTCTTGCTCATTTAATTGCCTTTGTTCACAGGTTTTGGGTAATATTCTCCTGTTGTCAAGCAGGACATAAACCTACATAAACCACCTCTGACAATGTATGAAAGGAAGATGCAGGTATGAAAGTGGTTGAATTAAAGGACAAATTCAACTTTTTTCAACATAAATTTTCCATGCAAAAATTGTATCTTTTGTATTCGGTACAGGTATCTTGCCATATAACTCACAATTAGAATAATTAGAATAACAAATATCTGGTAACAAGGGGCAAACATTTATCTGGACTGAAGTGAAAGTAGAATGAGAAATCCACTCAGGGATTGTTATAGGTAAACAGGGAAGGATATTCAAGTCTATAGGGACCCTATAAGTCTTGGTGCCTCCCCCCAAAGCTCACGGTTCATCAGTCTTCCAGTTATCTCCTCATCTAATTTCTCCTGCAGACTAGCCCTTCCCTTCACATAAGGCCTCCCAGCTTGTTACTCAAGGCATTGCTACCAAGGCTGAGCCTTTGAACAGATTAATGTGTTAACCTCCTGATATTTGCTGAATATTGATGAAGCTCTGTGGAAGGCAAAGAGCTGTTGTCTGAAACCAGTCCTGCCTCATGAGCAGGAAGATTTCCTGAGACTGCTAAAGCAGGCAATCAGGTGTCCCAAGGCACACAGTGCACTTTACTTTCACCAGGCAATGAATGTGGATGTTAGATCTAGGACAATTTCAGGCGACTGCCCAAGTAAGAGATGACATCCCTGTCTGTCCTGTGGGACAATCAACTGACACTGGATGTAGCCAAGAAGAAATATGGTCACTCAAAGGTAATTGTCCTTCTCCTTCTTTTAGCTATGCTCGCTGATGATCAACAAGTGTTGTTTCCTATATCTATTCCCATATCTTAGTTCCAATAGTTTAAAATCAAAATCCTTTTACTTTCCAAGAGCAATTGTAAGTAAAATTCCCTTTTCATGGAGACAGGGGTTTTCCTAGGAGTTTAACTCAATCTCTACCAGATTGTAGGAGCTGGTCACCTTACTCATAATTTTTTCCTGAGCTGTAAAAACAAATACAGGCATATGAATTCCCCTCAGATGGTTTTCAAAATAAACTCGGCTATCAGATTAACATTCACTTTCTGTTCTTTAGTGTTCTTCCTCCACGGCATAGTTGGCCAAAGGGTAAAACTGATGAATTTTCTTTCTACCTTGAATCTGGGCATGAGAAAATAGCTGGCTCACACATGCTTCACTTTGGAGTTTCATTACTAATATTTTCAAGACTGCCACAATTTTGAATGTTGTTGAATTATTAAATAATGCTGCAGGGTAATGCAGTAGCTCTTGGTCTGCTCATTTAAAAACATGATGGCAATTTTACCAGCATTTTTCATAGAAATTCATATGGAGACCCAAGTAGCCAGCTACTAATTAGAACAATTTCTGTCAAACTGAGGCAGGAATATTGATAGCTATGTATTTGTCAGAGTGCAGAAAAAGATAAGATTGAAACTGTTTTAATATAGGACACTTTTTCCTCTTCAGTGAGATTTTAGTTGAAGTTTATTTCTATTATTTATTTGAATCATTTAATAATCTGCTGGAGTCCAATTAAAAAATTAGATTGAATGGAAACCATTTTTGGAAGAACAAGGCATATCAATTTCTACTGCTGTCAAAATTCTAATTTAATTAGCACTGAAATTTGCAGCACCTAGCTTTCCAACTAAATAACTGTAGCCAGCTAAAATGCAACATGCCTCAGTATCTGTAAAAATGTTCAATAGGAATAGGAAGAAGCCATAGCTCAGAGTTCCCAGATTCTCCTACATATCTAGATCACAAAGGAAATCTTTACCAGTATCAAAGAAGCAGATCACAGACCTGGCAAAACATTCATATTTGCTCCAAAGCAGTGAAGATATTCAATAATTAAGGTGAGTTGAATCCATTACTACCTTAGTTCTGAAAGCAAAACTATTATTTTAATGTTCAGGGTGTTCAGTAGAGCCAGGCTGGGGTGTTAGTGTGAGGAAGAGCAAGAGAAAGAATCACTAAATACAAAAACATTAAGACCCATATGTTCCCAACAGCTGCACAAGCTGGAAAATTGTCAGAAGCTGGGCAATATCAGTGTAACAATGTCATCCGCCTGAGTGCGCAGGGTGCATAGTTTTAATGTCACAGTCAAATTGCTGCATATGCTGCCATCACGATAATAGTTATGGAGCCTTATCCTAATCCACAAGTACCCTTCATCTTCTAAACGATTCTGGTGAAATGAATAGCATTGTTCTGTCCAGGAACTCCTACTGAGTTTCAGTGGGACAACTTCCAGGGTAAGAGACTGCCCAACTGTGAAAGATTGGCAGAATTTGCGATAAAAAGGTGAGAAGTAGCAAAGGATAACATACTATTCCTTGTAAAATAAAATTTTCTTTGTCTGTTCTACAAGTTGTCATCATGAATAGTTAGAAATACTACCTGGGCCCTGCGAATTGAAGTAAGGGCAAAGTTGTATTGAGACAGTTTGTTGCCAGGGCAATATGGTCTCATATTGGAGATAGCTGCCTCCTAGTCTGATTCTTCTAGCCACCATTACCTTCCCCTGTTGACCGTATCTCTTCTGAGCTGGCAGCCTCAGCCTCAGGGCATCGGCATATTGCTCTTATTAAATGTCTCTTGTGGGCCACGCTTGATACAGCTCAGGCACTTCAGTGGAAGGAGTATAATTCCCAATTTTTAAGCACCAGTAACTCCCTGATTCATAATGACAGCCATATTTACTGAAGTACAATATGGAACTAAATTAATTCCTATTTTGCTGCTAGAATATTACCAGATTTTTTCCACTGATACATTCTAAAGCTCTGGCCCAGGTTTGTCCCTGCGAGGACTGAACTAAGTCCTGTGTTTCCACTATGAAACTCCCACCATTTTGATATGCATTGAACCAGAGCTCTTTCTAGAGCTGGGTAAAGAGTTCTTCAAGGTGAGTTGAACTGTGCAGCTTTGAAATATGCTTTTGTATTAGGAACCTGACAAGTATTACATTTCTACCTTGTGCATTCATTCTTTGAAATATAACTACAGTCAGCTACTAATATGCCAAACACCTAAGCCTCTTTTTCCTGTCATCTATGAAGGAGTATTTGCTTGACATAGAAAAGTAGCTGCTTTTTTTTGGCTTCCCTGGAAAACAAAAACTACGGATTTTAATTTGAGTGATAACATCACTTCAGAATGATGAATTATTGCTTTACCTGGGAAAATTCAAAATTGCTAAGAATAACATACTCCAATAAAGCTGTAACTTTGAGAAAAACATCTGTGACAAAAGGTTTTTTTCTGTGCTAGAAAAGCATGTTAAATAAGACACTGGCTAAACTGATCATCCCATAATCATAACGCTCATGCATTTTGTTTTAATCATAAGAAAAGGAGTTGATTGTTTTTAATTTTTATTCATTTAACTTCTGTGCTTATGGCTCTGATCCCACATTAGAATTCATTTCCACACAAAGTGCCTTAAAATTAATGAGGATGAGAGATATCAGTGAAAATAGACTGAACTAACATATTAGACTTAAATGATCAGGAACTGTTTCTTACCCAGGATTTAGGAGCCTAAATAGGAATTATGTGGATATTAAGGATGCAAATTTAGTTGCACGAATTGCAGGTGGTGAAACCATCTATATTCATAAGTGGCTAGTGCCATTTGAAACACTCAGGATATCCAAGACCTCTCCATAGGACTGGGAGAAGATCACACAACTATAAGAAATGCTCAGCCCTCTGGCAAGACTTGCCTGTAAGTTCTCCTTAAGTTCATCCTAAACCTCACCTTCAGCTTAGGATCACCTAAAAGAAACACACAGAGGCCCCAAACAGGTATTTAGTGCCATTTGAGATGCCTTAGAGCATTTAAAATATGCACACGTTGGACAGATGTGACGCAGGACATAGAGGATGCCTACACCTTTCTGGAGCAGCTGGATACCACAGACTTATCCACAGTCATCTCAGATGGCACTAACTGCTGTTTTTAGACAACTGAATTTGCCCATTATTGGCTGGTCAGCTCATATACTCTCTAGGAACCACTGGTTGTATTGGCTTGCTCATTATGGACAAATACAGGAATTTAGGACACCTAAGATGCATTTAGACACCAACATGTAGATATCTAAATGTAGATTTCTTAATGTGAAACTCACCCTTAAAGCTTGATTCAACTGCACATTATATTTGGGTACCCACCTCAGCTCCAGGTGCTGCCCCAGAAAAGCATGCATCTTGCACAGATCCTGTCATATCTACCCACCTCATGTACCAAGCACGTACCAAGCTCCCTAGCATGTTTAAAATGCACTAGATATCTGTGTTCGTGCAGCCAAATCAAACTCTACAAGTCTATAATTCAAAACTGTCATTAAAAAAATGTGCATGTAGTGGACTCCTAAACATAGCACGTACCTCTGAGTTTGATCAAGAATTCCCAAGCATCTACATTCTGGCTCCTGTGAATTTTCTGTACTTATTCCAGTAAAGTTTAGTGCTATATGTCCTAGTGTGTGTGTGTGTGTGTGTGTGTGTGTGTGTGTGTGTGTGTGTGTGTGTGTGTGTTTTATTAACAGGCAGATTATTTTCCTATCATTATCTTAATATTGTTCCAAAGCATGTTCAGTACATCTGCAGGGTACTTTACAATCCTTATTGCCAATGAAAACTCACAAATACCAAGCAAGATGGCTTTGCATTGCACAGTTCTGCACAGCACTGTTTCACATAGCCAACGGAGTAACGCATGCGATACTCCATCACTATGAGCCCAGGTAAGGCAGGAAGCAATTTTATGAGACTCTGCTCATCCCTACCAAGTTGTCACTAAACTGAATGCTCTTATTAATTGCTAGTTGTACTCTCTTTCTCAATACTGGTGATACAGAAATGAATGACCTCAATGTAGTCGGAGCTGAAGTGAAGGCTAGTGATTGCTGCAAAAGCCTCTGCGGCAGGACGGGAAGAGTTGCAGGTCTTGAGAAGCAGTAGGGCCTCTAGTGCCAAAAGACTCAATAGGAAGAGAAGGGCTGTGAGTGTAAGGATTCATTTCTTCTTCTTGGCAAAGCTCTTGGGAGGAACCACTGGAAGTCACTCAAACGTTAAAAACAGTTACTGAATACTCAGACGTAGAGCTACTGTTTGAGTTACACATCAGTGTGTGGGTGCACTTGTATCCCAGAGCGTCTGTTGGGGAGAAGGGGCTAAGCAGTTGCATAACAAAAGTGCTCTAGCAGAAAAACTATATAACATAAAGTCTATGAATCCATGACTTAACATGGACCACACCCTAGTTAATTCAGTTTGTGTTTTCTTTTGGCTCCTGGGTATGTGACTCATAATTGCTGAGATTTCTGAATGTTCATTTTAGCCTGATTCTCCTGTCAGTTACCATATTACAAATGGAGGATGACTTCCAAAAGACTAACTTACTAGTGTAAAATAAGCAAAAATATGGAAAGAATCAAATAATTTTAGATTGCCCACATGCCTTCCAACCATTTACCTGGGTATTACCAATCTCTCCCATTTAATCCCCTGTGAATCTGTTTACTTACGCTTCTAGTTAGCAGTTTCTCCAGTAAAGAATGTAATTTTCCTCATTTTCTTATTCCCAGAGTCACAGAATCATCTTAAAGAACCAAGTTCAATATTTTATAAAATAGCAGCTCCATACCCTACTTCCATTTAGCAGTTTTCATTAATGTAAATGCTTTTAAACAAGTTAAGTGTTATGCCTTTATTATGTTTGAGATTTACAGTTCTAAATGCATTAAGATTTACTTTGCAGGATACTTAGCAATCATGGCAGGTTATCAGGGTAAAAATAGTAACAAGTGCAAGGATGCAAATCAGTGAGTTTATAGAGCAGAAAGGCAAATTAAGGAACCTTGAGCACTGAGAAAGTTGTGGGAAAATATTAAACTGAAAAAGCTCAGTAATGACAGTCTGACATTTTTGAAGAGATGTGCTAAGGTATGTCAAGAGAATAACTGGAGGCATTAGTTTGTGGCTGAAATTAACACTTTGTTGTTCGAAACCGTGTATGCAAACATTTCAAGGGTAAAATACTAGCTACAGAGAAAACTGTTTGTGAGCAGTGCCAAGCTAAAAAGCATAGGACAAAGCCCATGAGAGTATGGGTACAAAGAATTCCTCATAGAGGGATCCAGCTATGGAAAGAAAATCAGAAGAGATTAGAATCTGACCTTTAGGAAACACAGCAAAACCTTAAACAGAGAGGATTTTCTATTCTGAAGAAGGACCCCTCCTGGCACTGAGAAATAACAATCTCCCCCCCAAACCCTTGCAGAAGTCTGAGAAATAATAAAACAAATTATTAGGATCTAAAAAGGTAAAAAACACACATCTAAGGCCAAGCAAAGATCTACAATGAAAAAGAAAGCTGTCGGAGTCTCTTTGAATTCCTCTAGGGCTATCAGTGCTGCTATTGTTTAGCATAAAAGATGATCGGATACTATGATATTGAATTGCAGAATAGAACTCTATTGGGAGTTATTTTCAAGACAGGAGCAATGCAACTGGCTAAACAAAATGTAAATCTGATTATCTGTCCTCTCCCAAAGGTTGATGTTTCTGCCGCATCAAAAACAAAATGAAACAAAACAAAACAAGCATGGACCAGAAAAACCTCCTGAAATATCCCATGGGGAAAAATCTTTGACAGGCATGAGGACAGCAGTTATGACCTTAAGGGCCAGCTTTCAAAGGGCTTTCAACTTGATAAATTGAGTATGCAGTCTGCAGGAACAAACAGGATCTAGGCTTGCAGATAAGATTTTGCAATGTTCTCAGATCACTGCTGGGTCAGTCACTAACATGCAGTGGATATATAGAGAGTTTAATGTCCTCTTGTAAGGTTGGTATGACGGGTTATTTCCTTCTCTAATTCTACGACAGCATATGTTAATCTATGAACAACTTATAACATTAACATATGAAAGAATGTTCCACACTCTATATCCAGCAAGACAAGGTTTCCATCAACAAGTGCAGATGGCACTAAACAATAAGTTTACTTATTGTTTCTGAACTCTGTCAGTGGGAGCACAACTTTGAGTGCACTACCAGGGAAAAAGCATCCCATTATTTATTTATAATGCTAACTTTAATTTCATTGTGGTCTTGTCTTATTTCACCTTACCTCTTTCTTTTTAGCCCCGCTACACCTTTTCCTCTTTTTCTCTAGGTCTTTCATGCTGGTCTTTCTATCTCTCTTTCCTCCCTCCTACTCCAGCAAAAAGCATCTGTTCTGAGTTTGCAAGAGGCTGCAGGTTTTACTGTGTTTTCTGGCATGTCTAAAGCTGTGGATTTTTTTTCAAAAAAGTTAAACTGGAAGAAAGAAAACTTTTTATGCAGCTTCCTTAAACAGAAATTTCAACTTTCAATTTGCTGCTGTAATGGCCAAGCACCACAGGATATACTGGCACACTCAGAGAACAGATGCCATTAGTTGGAGAGGAATGGTATTAAAAAAAGAGCTGGAATGTTTTAGCCATAAAGCATGTTTTTCTTGTGATGCTACAATGGCTCTTTTAATTGCTTATGTTTGTGAGGCTTCTCTCATCACATGGAGTTGATGCCAGTATCAGCGACTGCAAACATGTGGCCTGAGATTTTAAAAAGTGATTGGAGGTGATATGTGCAAAGGAAATACTCAGCAAATTTCAGGGCATGAATACATAGTACTTCCTAATAAGCAGGCCCCACCAAATTTTCCTGAAAAATGCTTAAGCACCCCTAAAATCAACTATCTTTTTGGAAAATTATGGCTTTAGCATTTTATTGTCCTCATGCTATGTCACTCTGAAGGAGCAGTTTACAATAACCTTTCTCATGCTGAGTAGAACATTGTCCCACACACGATCCCACTGAACTTCTCAAGTCATTTACAACATGATCAAAGTGAGCAGAAGAATCACAGCATGGCTTATTACATTTAAAAGGCCACCCCTACCACTTTAAATAACCTAGATCAGCTGGGGTTTTATTTTATGCCCTTGGCTTCCTTCAGCAGCCACCGCAAAATCAGCATGGCAGGAATGATCTCTCCATTTCAACAAAAGTCCAGCCTCTCGGCCCTTCCACTATCTTGGATGCAACCACCACTATCCTGTCACTCAGGCCATAGACTGAACTTTCTTCACATCCAGTCTTGTCATTAAAATGTATTGAGACATCACTGTGTATACATAATTCATTTTTTGTTCCCTTCCATCCAAAGACATTGTCAGGGCGCAGCGAGGGCTGTCTGCTCCCTAAAGGATACAATTGCACTGAACAATGCAGGATGCTCAGAATTAAGAGAAAGTTTTAGCTACAAGCGACATGCAAAATGAGGTCAGCATGGAAAAGACCATCAAGAAGCTGTGCTGGAGAAGGCAAAACAGTAAATGCAGTGTCTGTATAGGTTTTTTTGAATTAACAGAGAAAAAGTATTTTCTTGCAATTTGTTTTATTATACCTAACAAGTTTGTAATACCCCAGTGTTTTTTAAAAGCAAACACACAACCTCATCAATTTTTCCTATTTCCCTTTTATTTATATTGTTACAATGGAAGGTTTGCTATGAGACAGAAAAGCAGCCTCAGTAGAGAGAGGCAAAGACACCATGACTTTTTACAAAATCCATTCCAAAGACATAGCAAACATAGTAAGCTTATCTCAGTATGATATTTTACAGTCAGTGCTTAATATACTCAAGTTGCTGAATCCACCAAACCAGAATGTGGCACTGGCTAAGTGTCATCTCTGGTGGGAGAAGCAGGAGCTTAATGGCCAGCTCCTGCTTTCAGATTTTTTCTCTGATCCGGTGGAGGTTTACTTTGATCTCTGCATCCTATGCAGCTGCCTACTTGTTTTCTTCAATGGACCATGGTTTTCTTTTCTTCATACCAACTCAGGTGTAAGCTGAACATTTCATAGAGGGGGAGAGTTCTATATTAATGGCATAAGCATTATTTGTAATAAAAGTAATGGAAAGTTAAAATGTTTGCAGTAAACTTATGTAATGTGCAACTAGGAATATGGGGCCATGCTGTATGTATGGTACCATGCTCAAGGAAAAGCCTGAAGCAATGAAAACACTTGTTTGCTCCTAAGTATTTCTACCACCAGCATAGCATTATGTATAGATATACAGATACACAGAGAGCAACTGCTGTTTGCTTTCTTCAGTAATCTACTGAACACATGCACAGTCAGATGGGCCTACTGATGACTGCTTGGGCTCACGTCAGGGCCACAGGCTCAGGTATGAGGATGGAAGACTGTATGAGGTTAGTTGTACTGTGCATGTAATTAGGCACAGCAGACCATTACCAAGGGGAAAAATCCCCCAGCCCTGCTGATTCAGTGGGGATCATACCACTGATGCCCAGGGAGCAGGTTTCCTCCACAGGCAGCTTGTGTTCAGAAGGGAACACATTTAGGATTTAAATTGCGTATCGCTTCATTTCCGTAAATAATAATCTTTTTCCTTTGAATGAAGAAGTGTAGCAGCTTAGGATAGACTCACAATGTCAACTCTTTGGATTTTTTCCCACAAAAAATATCAAGGAAAGGAACTTGTACTGAACTGTTACCTGCACTGAAATGGAGCTCAGCTATCACTGCAGCACTATCTCCCCAGCCCCATTAGACTTCCTAAGAGCTATCTGCAATTTTGCAACTGCTCAGGAACACCGAGAAAATAAGATTTTATTATTATCTGGTCCCACTAAAAATAACTGAAAAAGATTCTATAGCCTAGAAAAAACTGTAGGAATATGAATGAAGTTAACTCTATCTTGTCCATCAGTTGTTTAGTATTTTGAAGAATAAGAATTTCTTTCAAGGTTTTCCGCTGTCCCACCAAGCCTCAACCAAATATTCATTAGCTAAATAAATGATGTTTATATTTACTGTTTTGTCCTGAAGATCTGGGCAAATTTAGGTTTTGATGGTTTTTGGTTTTTTTCCCCCACTACTTTGCACAGGCTGCACAGCCAAACTTTTTCAATGCAGTTTCAACTTTTTAAGGAGTTACAGTCAGTGAGGCAACCTGGCCCTACATTACAACCCTCTTGCTCTTTGCTGCCTTGCAGACATATCTGTCTTGCCGATTTCATGCTTCCCTGTTCTCCCTCACTTTAGCAGACCACCAGACCACAACCACAGGCACAGCGGGGAAATGTTCCTGTGATGTGGTTTCTGAAATTTGGCTTGGTTTTTGTTCACTTGGCAAAGCTTTACTCATTTCCATGCTCTGAGCCAATCCTGTTCCCAGTCAATGATAGTTGTGTACATGCATTTCAGTGCTGAATTTGGCTTTTTGCGTTCAGCTGGTTTCACAATGAATTTTCCTGACTCTGTGCACATTCTGGGAAATGAATTTATTTTTTAATAAGTAGTATTGACATTTAGCATTTTTAGTAAACAGATCTATTCCTACTTCAATTTGATTTTTTATTTTCTCTCACGTGAAAAAAAAAATAAAAAGAATCAAAGCCTCATTTCTAAAACTGTTCAGAGCCCACAGCAGATTAAATTTTCAGGTGAAGTATTACTCAGCCTTAGTAGATTTCAGTGATGTCTGATATCTCAGGTGAGTAGTTTAAGAGTTATTTACATTGTAAGAAAAGTCTTTCAAATCAAACAAACAACTAGCATCATTTCCAAACGTTTCCATTTCAGAATGCAGCCATTGCCAAAGATATAGCAGAAAAATGCTTCAAAAATCACCAAAGACTGGATGAGGAAAAAGCAGTTAAGTCCTGTGGTCTGTGACATCTTATCTGCAGTTCAGGACCAGCCATAGACCTGGCATTTCATTAGAAATCTCAACAAAAAATATTGAATCACAGAGTCATAAACAGTTCAGGCTGGAAGGGAGCTCAGGAGGTCTCTGGTGCAGCCCCTGCTCAAGCCGGCTCAGTTGTGCAGTTAGATCCAGCTGCTCAGGGCTGCATTCAGTTGGGTGTGGAAAATCTCCAAGGATGGAGCCAGCACACCACCAGCCTGTCCTCGATGGGAAAAGGCTTGTCCATACACCCTGTCCGAATCCCTCTCGTTTCGGATCCTGCCCGTTGTCCTGGCTCTGCTGTCCCAACCCCTCCCCACAGCACCGGGCACACGCTGCCCCCGCAACCATCTCTCCCTACCATCTGACCCAGGCTTGGCCCCTCGGCCTCCCTGCACAGGGCCAGGGCTCCAGTCCCCACCAGCCCGGTAGCCCCCACCGAACTCGCTCTGATTTATCGACATCTCTCCTGGAGTAGGGGGTCCAAGACCAGACACAGCCCTGAGATGTGGTTTAATGGGCGCTGCATAAGTGGGATGCTCCCTTCCCTTGATGGCCTGACCGTGCCCCTGCTTGTACAGCCCTGCACACTGGTGGCCCTCGCTGCTGCCTGGGCACTGCTGGCTCCTGTGCAGTTCACTGGGCACCGGAGCCCCAGGGCTTCCCGCAGAGCTGCTCCATCCTCGAACCCATTGACTGCGCCCTCCAGTTTGCTGTCATCTACAAGCTTGACAAGAGCGCAGTCCATCACTTTCTCCAGGTCATTGACAACGATAACAAACAGAACAAATCCCAGGCAGACCCCTGTGGTACTCCACTGTTATGAGCCTCCAGGCAGAGTATGATCCATTAACCACTGTCCTTTGAGCCTGATCATCCAACTTTTTTTTTTTTTAAATACATCTAGTTGTTCACCCATCCAGACAGCAATGTCCCAACTTACAAAAATATCATGGGAGATACTGTTGGAAGCTTTGCCGAAGTCAAGGTAAGTGACATCTGCTCTCCTCCCCTTGCTCACAAATCTAGTCATTTTGACATAGAAGGCACTCAGGTTGGTCAGGCATGATTAGTCCATTTATCAATGCTGGCTGTTTCCAGTCACCTCCTCCTCCCTCAAGTGCCCCAAAATGTGCTCCAAGAGGCCTCGCTCCATGATTTTCCCAGGGACTGGAGTCTTCTGGAGACTCCAGAGTGGTAGAGATCATTCCAATATTGCAGTAAAATATATTGTATTGCATTTCCTTCTAATCTACTAAATGGATTTGAAATCTAAAAGTGGGATACAACATCTAGTTAACCACTTAAATTCATTTTAAGTTGATGCCTTTAGGTATCCTGTTCATTAAATTCTACTTCTTTCACATGAGCTTTTTTTTTGTCCATTACATGACAGTGGAATTTAAAGCTTGGGCTACACAATCCCGCCAAAGCTGATGAATATATCCAAGAGCAACTTTTTTTCCAGAAGATATGTGGTGACCATAATAGTGTCATTTGAAATCATTAACAAAAAAAGTCTTTAGTTCCATGTATTATTAGAGTTGTACATATATATTCATGTGCCCCTAACTGTCTATATTAAAACAACCTGATCTATAATTTGAAGTGTTAAACATGAAAAAGTTGGGAAATACTATGCTTACAATTGCTTGTGCACCCATTTGTGTATTAAGCCTGTGTTTGGGGTATGAGGCCAATCCTAGTATACATGAATGCCCCCCCGAGATGTCTGGAAGATGGTTTTAAATTCATTTGACATTTCCAGATTTTCAAGGGTTCAACCCAGAAAATATTTTTTCAGTATATGCCTTCTTGCTTGCAACTATTATTTTTATGCTCTGAATGTAGACTGCGACAGGGACTGTCTTTCTGTTCTGTGTTTAGACACCACCTAGAGCAATACAGTCCTTGTGGATGTCTGAGGCTCCCAGCAGTAGCAAAAGAGAGGGATAGAGAGCAGATACGAAGCTGCTAAGTTCTACTCCTAGATACAGTGTCACATAACTTTCCTTTCTCCCTTCCCTTCTACCTACCCACATAGCTCTATATGATGAAAATGGGGGTAGTAATTCTCTCTTCTGCCCGTATAGGGTACTGGGGATAGTTAAGAAGAAGCTGGATTTTCTTCTCCTCCTCCCTCTCTGTATCATACTGCAGGGGAACAGAGGGGTTTGGGGCAGTGCCTGCAGCAGATTTGGAGGTGGAACTCCCTCCATTGTTTCAACCGTGTATTTTGGCATCACACATGGACTGCATTAGGAAGAAAAACTGTTTCTGCTTTGGTTTCTGAATCAGTCAAGCTATGCAGCTCCATGGTTTGTGAATATCTGGCTTGCTGCCATAAATTTTTCCTGTGGTTCATGGGTGAAAGAATGGAAATGGCAACATCAAACATTTATACCCCAGCAGAAGCAAGGCAGAAGTTAACAGAACAAAAAAGAGATACTTCTTTAACCACTCCTTCTCCTCAAAATCCTCCTGCAAATAATATAAAATGAAAATGTCTCATAGGAAGAGCTGTAAGAATGTTAATAATGGAAAGTGTTAAGAAACCAAGATATATAATCCCCACTTCACTGGGTTTCGCGCCAGTGACAAAAGGAGTAGAACCCTAATATTCTGGAATTAGGAAGATTAAATTAAATGTCAATATAGGAAAATAGGGGTAAAATAATTTCATTCTTAAATATGTTTCTGAAGGCTGCTTTTAACTGTGCCATTACCCAGCACAAATGAGGATATAGTTTTTAAGGAAGCAAGCCCTTAACTTTTTCTTTCAAGTCTTCTATAAAGACCTTAACATTGGCCCAGCAAGAGATATTCACTACCGCATTCATTGAAGAACAGACTTCATTTGGCTTGAAGTCCAACAAGAATAAATATGTAGTTCATGAATGAGCCAACAGGTCAAATTCAATGTCTGGAATAATTTTATTGAGTCAAATTCAATGGTGTGGTCTCCAAAGGCACATTTGCTCAACTGCCTTGGAAACAAAGTGGACAAAACAGCAAAAGATGCTATTTTGTAACATTTAATTTAAAATCAGCTGTGCTCCTAGGAACACTGGTAATCTCTGGAGCACCAAGCAAGTTAAATCGGCAGATATCTCTACAGAAAATACTTGTTTTAAACCCCAGACAAAAACTTTCATTTTCCATTCAGTTCAAATTTCCATTCCTCCATTTTTTTCCATGCAATCTATTCAATACTTTTAAAGAAGATTGCTTTGAACAAAAACACAGACAAAAATTCCTGCATATCCCTTTCCTTTTGCTCATAGGTAAACCACCTGGTTTGATCGTTTAGGATGCTTAGCTTTGTAACATCTCCTGCCTTTCATGGCCTTGAAACAATTTTTATCATCTCCTTTGTATATTTCAGTGGTGTCTCTTTCTCTCTAATAAAACTGCTGCAGACCATCACACATGTATGGTCAGAACATTTCTAGTCCCAGGAAGACAGTAATTTAGTTTTCCCCACTTTTAAAGTTTTATATTTAGTAGAGACCCTTTCTTCAAATGTTGGTCCTCAGAGCCATATCCAAACCCAAGGCTACTACTGAAAACATATCCAGCAGGGACCTGGACTAACAGATTAATAAACTAATAAATAATAGTGGGAGACTACTAAGTAGATTCCTTACTCTCGAAGGAATTTCTGAAGTGAGGTTCCCATAAATTAAGATGGGCAAATTGGTGACATGGAAGAAAAAGGAGTTCCACATTCATAAATCAAGATCTAGCACCTCATGCTCTACCCACTATTCTTCTTAAGCCATTGCACAAAGTGTGAAGACACTGCAAGACGATACATGAAAGAATTGGAGATGTCAGCTGCTAAAACCTCTAGGATTTATTTTACACCTTTAATAGGCTGGGAGGGTAAGAGTAGAAAGATCTTAGGGAATCCATTCTTATTCTGTTAACCTCTTCTAAGCTACAGTAAGAATGTTTGCCAACATTTAGAAAGGCACTTTTGCTTAAGAAACATCCAAATGAATAATCTTGTTTTTGACACACAGCACCCTCCAAGCAGAAAACATCGCGTCAATGGCTTCTCCTCATGAGACTAAGGACAGAGGAGGTCAAATTCATGTCCAGAGAAATACAAGTGGTCTCTTTTTGATTAGATTCCATACTGTTAGTTTCTTACTTAGTATATGGTAACAATCACAGAGTTTGTTCATGGTCATTTCTCAAATTCCATTGACAGAGGTCAGAGTATGTTTTAAAGCAAGACAGTTTTTTATATGCAAGACCTGCAGGAATCCTCTCCAAGCCTGAAACTGAGAAGCATATGGGACAATTCACCATTTGCTTGCCTGAATGTCTGATGATCTTCTTAGTTTCATCCTCTTTCCAGTTCTCTTGGACTCATGAATCTCATGAATCTTGGATCTCATGAATCAGATATGATAAATTATTTGAGGACTTGGTTTTGACATGAATGGTTTTGTCTTCTCTCCTTGCTTCAATTCAGTTAGCATTGAACAAACTGCTTATCTGACTCATATTATGGTTCATTGATTGTGAATTCCGGCTGTCTAAAATTGCAAAATTATCATTGTTGCAGCCACCCTTTTTCCACTTATGAAGGATGATGCTGGATTTTTTTTTTCTAAATCAGATTCTTTTTAACATATCCGTTGGCAGAGATATAGAAGAAGAAAAATTACAGAGTCAAGAAATCATAACAAAACAAGAGAGAGTAGAAGATTATAAATACCAACCAACAACACCTCATCTGTGGATCAGTTTGCATAGATTTTATACATTATTCATCCAGCATAACTTTAAAGCACAGACTCAGCACATCACACACCCAAGAATTTAAAACCATACTAGATTCTAGTTATCAGAAAGAAGTAAAAGTCCCCAGAGAATTTTCTGCTTTAGTCTTAAAGCCTGGTAAAATGGCAAAATTGCATCTTGAGGTGAAAAGTAACTGGCAAAACACAATTACAGAAGAAGGCTTTTTCTGAAAGTTAAGTCAACAACTCATGAATACCTAGGTGTACATAGTTAGGAGATACATGCCAAGATGAGAATTAGGAGCTCTAAGCTTTCCAAAGTAATTTCTTCAATAGTTCATTAAAAACATAAATATCCCGCAGATGTTTATGGTCATCCCACAGATGCCCACATTGTTGTATCAATTTATCAGTCAAATGTTGAAATTTGAATAGGACAATTTGGCTAATAGGTTTAGAGTTCTAAAATTAATTTCAACATTATTGAATGAAGAAGAGGTTCAGTGAAGAGTAACTGGAAGGGTCAGAGAGCTGGGAGTAATCATTAACAAGAACTGAAAGTGCTAAATATATTGAGCTTAGCAAAAGGTTGACTAAATGGTAATGCAGCCACAGTCACAAATATTTTAAAAATGTTAATCTCAATATGACATAGATACAAGGTAATGCTGGAAAGAATTGGCTAAATATCAGGAAAAAAGGCGAGAATGAGATTTTCTAGAGGAAAAAATGAATAAAGTTGCATAGGGAACATTTGGCTCAGGAGGCATCCCTGTAAATTTGCTCTAAGAAGTCTTCGTTTGGGGACAGATGGAGCGTATGAGTGAGTTGGCCACTATCTTTGTTAAAAAAAAAACCCAAAAACAAAAAAGTTTTTTTGTGAAAAGGGAGCAAGATTTCTTAATATTACCATCAGTGAAAAAGAAATTAGATTTTAAATAGCTCAAGACAAGAATCAAGAAAGAGCTCCTCATTGTAGCCCTAGCTACCACTAACTCTAACAGCATACAAATGTTCTGGGGAATTATGGTGAGCTTTTACATTCCTTAGGATTGTTGGATATGGTTACTATGGTGTATAGAAAGAAATTCTGACCAATGCAACTAGTCCCGTGGTCTCTCAGACACTATCCAAACTTCTTTGAAATTATCAGGAGTCTTTCCCCTGACTTAAATAGGCTCTGGCCTTCTCTCACAATGAAATGAAGCTACGGGTAGCACCCAAAGTTCAGGGAGGCCCAGGGAATGAGACGCCAACCTCTCTATGCCTAACCAAGGGAGAGGAACATTAGGAAGGGAGGAGTCTAGGCAGGCCTTCCTTGTAAAGAAGAAAAGCAACTGTTGAGTTTTCTTCCTCGAAGTACATCTAAGGTAATGATACATGCTGGGGCCCTGCTCAAAATTGATAGGGCTAAGAGAAGGGAAAGGGATTGTAGGAGGCTGAGCCAAGGAATAGGAACGCTGAGATAGGAGAGAACTGCACAGCAGAGGAGAATGAAAAATGCAGAGGCAGCACTTCCACAGAGCTCCTTTTAGAGCTGCAAGAATTTAAGATGGGCTATGTACCTTATGAATTTCTCTCCGTTTCCTTTTCACTAGGTTCATATTACAAATTCAAGCAAAACTATGCAGCTGAGGTAACAGAGGGAAAAGAAAATCGTTTTCTTTCTTAAGGACCTTCCATCTAGCCTTTGTTTTGCTGGCAAGGGGAAATAAGCAGGCCAATTCTGAGGAAAAAATAATAATGCAAATTATAGACATATAAAAAGCAGTATATCGTATAGTAGTATATCCTATAATAATACTGTGAGCTTTAAGGTTCTTAAGAACTCAGAACTTCTCTGACTACATATAAAATGTAATGTTCTGGAAATGTACATGACAAAATAAATGAGGAAAAAGACTAATATGTTCTCATGTTTGATCTTCTCCAGTAGATAATAACATTTGGTTCTTTTCTCATTTAAGCATTGAAAGCAGTTACCCCATGGTGTCAAAAAGAGATGTGTTCCTGGCTTTTTGCCCCAGCAACCTGTTTAAAAGCAGCTGAGGACATTATTAAGGGAAAAGAGTTTAAGGCTTTCAGTTTCTTCTCTTAGAGTCTATTGTTCCAAACACAGCAAGACTTGTATTTATACTAGCTGAACAAAGTTCATGGCTTGGCTTTTCCTGAGAAATGGTGTAAGGACTAAATAAGCTTACAAAGAAAAAGAAAAAAAAAACACCCACTGCAGGTAAGGTAGCTTCTTTTCAGTACTGATTTAAAAGGACCCAGGACAACAGGGATCACCTGTGGTATGCCTACCCACAATTCATCAGCTCAGAGACACTGCAAGAGCATCAGAATGCTGCTTAATCTCAGAGTTACAGAAGCAGAACATCCAGAATAAGAAATTAATGGAAAACTGTGTGCTTGCAGTGGACATTTACTGTGTGGAGTCAGAAAAATGACAGTCCACTCCCTTCTTTTGTCACTACCTTGAGTGACACATACTCAGTGGTATATAACCATCCAGAAGGGTCCTACCTCAGAACAGCAGCTTTGTGGGCCTCAACACTCACTACCAACTTCAAGTGGCAGAAATGAAAATTTGAAGCACGTCATGGTTTCTGTCCTTCTATTAAATTTAGAGATTTTAATATAGTTCCCTGGCAAGGGACTTATGCCCAATATAAGTGGAGATAGAAGTTTGCAACCGATTCTGCCATAGAAATATCATGTATAACATGCCACATGCCCTCAAACATATTGTACAGTTAAAGGCATAGAGCAACCACAAACTATAAACATCGCCAGTTAACTCAGTAAAACTTATTCTTCCCCTTCTGTGGGGTATAGATATTTATAAGTTAAATTTCTTTTCCCAGTCATAATGATCTATCCACCTACCTACCTATTAGATTAAATGAAAGACAAAGTAGGGGAATACTTGCCAACTCTCCACCAAACAAATTTATCCAGCAGAAAGTGAACAGCTAAGACAATTTTGTTAGAGCTTGATAAAATCAGAAAATATTGCTATATTTATTAATAGTTATTCTACATAGCATAACTATACCTGAAGATACTTATAGCTTAACCTGGAAGAGTTCTTCTGCTCAGAAAAACCTTGCAGTTGAAGATACATAATCAGAAAAGATGATTAAATATGGCATGGGATAAATGGCTCCTTTCAATATAGGGCTATATTACTGTGTGTGGAGCAGAATGGCTCCTCTGAGAAAGGGATTATGCGAACAGATGTGAAGAAATAGAACATGCACATCAGAAATCTGTTGACATCAATAATAATAATAATGTAGTCACATAATGGAAACAGCATAATACACAGCTAGACTGATATTGTAGACTCTTCAGCTCATGGTGCTAACATGAATCTATGCTACAGTTATAAACTGAAGGATAACCAAGGGAACTGGCATAACTACAAATAATCTATTGCATCTCAGTTTCCTTTTATTACTGATGCTCTGTTCAGTTTGTTTTACTTGATAGAAACTATTAGAGAGAAAGTGGCTTAATCTATTGATTTTATTACAAAACCAGCAAGGAATCTGTAAGACTGTGATTAGCTGCAACTGTGCTAAACATTTCAAAGCTTACTTCAGCAGAAGGAAGCCATATATATCTCTGAAATTATCCATCTACACCAGGCTTTGAAATCCTTAGGGAAATGTCAGACTACTCTGTAGTTAGAAAGTTCTTAAAAGTAAGAATGACTATTAACGCATTCAAAAAAGTCTTCCATGTACTCCACTAACGTGTTATTTACAGCATGGAATGTATTGACAGCTCTATTTCTGAGCTGCAGCTTGTGTTAACAGCATTTTAACTTGAGAGTTAATCAGCATCTCCCTTCCACTGCACAAAGGCAGCCTTAAAATTTGTCTTCTGGGAGGCTACAAGGCTTGTCAGTCACAGACTAACTGTGTAACCACTGCTGAGGGGACTGTCCCTCATCAGGGTACACAATGCATTTGGCCAGTAGTGACTTTAGTGGAAAGTTTTTGTCTGCTTCCCACTGTCAGCCAGTTCTGTACAAATATTTACTCAAATGGGATAAATAGTAGAAATAATTTTTGAAAGAAACAGAAATTTGGTTTATTAGGACTGTGGAAACATAGTGCCAGACATTTAAAAGTATAATCCAGCCACAACATTTAGATTCTATTTAAACCTAAACTATTTTTGTAACTTATTTTTGATGAATCAGCCTTTTAAAAATCTTTATGTAAACTGTACTTTGGATTTATATGCAAATACTACCCTTTGTAAATGTTGGAATATATTCTTACCACTCTTTGTTGACACTTAGTACAGTTTACAAGCAGCCAAAGTATTTACCTTTCAGATTATTCCTGGATCTTTTGATGGTAAATAGCATCCAAAGTAAGGAAAGTGCTACCTTTTAGTATAACAATAAAATAAACAAGCTTGGGGACCACAAAGGTCCCTCTGCTAACACACAGGCAAGGAGGCTAATATAAACAAGATTTGTTAGGTTGATTTTATTCAGATTATTTACTTAGTATGTGCAATAAGAAGAGATTGGACAATTAGCTGTATTATAAATGAGCTACTTCAAAGACAGCTAAAATATGTCAAAAGTCATTTTCCCTTTTGTTGTTCCTAGCTGACCAAAATGGAAGTTTTTCTCAAGTTGCATGGAAAACAGAATTATAGAATCTGCTAGCCATTCTGGAGGTTCCCAGAAAAAGAATGGTACTCTTGAGACTGGAACTGAAGTGAAATTTCTGAATCATGTTAAATTCAAAATGAGTAAAAAAGCAATCTCATAAAGACCTGTTAAGCTTCTCTACTAGACCAAATATGCTCAGGAAAAAATAAGACTGGGAAAGGGACTGTGGGCATCCCTCTGCTTGCAAAAGAATTGTTTCCTATTCTCTTCTGCCCTAGATAAGGGCAAAGAATCTTCCATCCTTTTATATGCCATATGCTACTCCTGAAGTAATTGATGTTTTTTAAACTCAGGTTATATTTGGACTAACTTCTACCTACTCTCATGCAAGTTTCCACACTTAAACAAGTGCTCTTGTGTTAGAGATATCTTCATCCCTGTCCAGTAACCTCAAATGATCCAAAGAGTCAGTAAGACTATGGAAAAGTAAACTTGCAGTCAGAGTTAATGGAGTGAGATAAGAACTGAGCATGGCTATAGCCTTACACATATTAAACGGCTAGTTACAGTGAAAAGTCCTTGTGCTCACCTTTTAAGAGGAAGGGAGATTCAAATTCTAGTTTGTGTTGCTTCAGACTTCCAGGATGTCTTTCCACACCCTGGATAGCAGGTAATGCTCAAAGTTATTATTTAACTGAAATGTCTGCAACATCCATCCTGCTTTTTGGTGTGGTCTATAATTAAGTACCTAAGATACCTCATATCGAGGATGTCAGGTACAGTCAGCTTCATTTATGGATTGCTCACAGCAAGAATTCACAAGACACTCCCACTGAGGAAAAACATCTGCCTAACATGCAGAAAAATATAAATATAAAACCCCTACAGCAACACATTTTTACATTATACACAGTATAATGCCCTAGCTCACACCATTTGCTGTTAGCACATCCTGTACAAAAACCCGCAAGCAATGCATTTTAAATGCAAACACACAGAATAAGATATAGTGGAATAATAGTGCTATAACACACAGACAAAAAATTATTTTCTTTTTCTCAGCATCAAATCAAGTCTTGTTTAAGGAGATACTAACAATATTTAAGTGTCAAGGACTCAGATGTTTTAAAGAACTAAGACAAAACTCTATATAATACTAAAAAGGCTAGTAAATGTAACAAGGTTTATCTGGGGAGAAGCTTAGCTTATTCCCACTTTTTTTTTTTTTTTTTAATGTCTGCTTTATTCCTTGGTGGTGCTGAAGCAAATTAGCAACATGGGGAAAGTACTAGGGGAAAACAGAAGGTGTACATTAATTTCACACCTGATTATTAATTAATTTGCTTAGGCTGTGCTGGAATAATCAGCACTTGAACAGCTTCGCTTGTTCTCAATGAGCTGCTGCAGTCGCTCTGTTTAAAATTCCATGGGGGTCACAATTGCAGCAGGCTGAATAGTAATGATTGCAGAGTGCCTCCACTGGCCTTTCCTTCATGCAGCCTGCCCCATGCTCACTTTTAAAGCACCAAGTGTGATTATGTCTCTAACACCAAAGTAGGTAGATGTAATTTCTTTCTGATAGTTGAGTTATACCAGCATAAACCTGGAGGAAAAGTGAATTTAGGTGAAGTAGCTCAATTTGTCTAGCATCGCTGTTAAATCATGAGTGTCAAGACAAAGCCAGCATTACCGACATTGGAAATATTATCCAGGACAAGTGAATTTGCATAATGTAGCACAAACAGAGCCTTGGTGCTCTGATACAAGCAATGAAGTGTTAGGAGATGACAGGTTCTGCTAACTTCTTAAATATCACACAAATCATCTCTGACAGACAGATGATATAAAAGGCTGGCTGAAATTTTCCATTATGCAGCCTCTTTTTCAGATAAAACTTCTAAAATATAGTACATATAAGCATTTTCTTGTACATTTCATCCAGTTTGCCTTTCACTCCCTTCTGTATACCATGTGGGTTGTAATTTGCTACAACATCTGTCTGATGAAAAGCCTTTCATTTATGCAAAATAAATGGCAACTTGAAAAACAGCACTGTGCTCGTATAAAGATATGATACATCCTTAACATCCTATCCTTACTATAATATCCTTGGTATCAGAACATGGTGTAAGAACTGCTATTGACCTTCGGTAGAGAAGCAAGCACATGTGCAAAATGGAAAATATGTAAGACAACATTTTAAAAGGAACTCTGGTATAAACAGGACTAGGTGAACTTTATACTCCAAATTAAAAATGAGGATGCACCCTCCTCTTGCAACATAAGGATCCCAAATGCTGCACATCTCTTTCTCCGTCAGTCCCACAGAGCTCACTGATATTATTTAGCTCAGTCCTATAAACTGGGAATCCAGTGCAAATAAATGTGCCCCCAGGAGGGTGTTACAGTTGGTGAGGAGTATGCTCAAATGAGCAGAACTTTCTTCTTCTCCTGCTGAGATTTTGCTGAGGAGGTTGAGATTCTCCAAGGAGAAAGGGAAAATCAACAAGAGGGAGCTTGACTCTGCAGAATCACTAAGACATTTTGCTGGGAGTGAAATGATGGGATCAAGTCTCTAGTGTTAGTGTTATGCATTTTATATTAAATAGTCACTGGATTTAGGAGCAGCAACAGTGAAAATACTGACACTCTGACATCAGTGCTTAAACTCTATGCTACAAAATCAAGCTCCATCCTGGTATGCCTGCGGCTGTTCTCTTGACTCTTGCTCAGGCTTTGGGCATAACACGTGGTTCACGCTAAGGCCTGGTGTATGCTGGGAGCAGCACCATTAAACTAAAGCAAGAGAGACATGTATGCCAGACACTCAAGGACAGAAAGAACAAGGTCTGCTATCCTTGTAGTTTTACAAGTAACCACTTTTTAGCTCCTCATGAGACTGAAATTCTTCAGAATTAAGCAAGATTTTGCCCAGTAACCGAAACAACCATAGGGATGGTATAGATCAAAAGTTTGAGCTGGAAGGTGCAAATACATCCGTTCACCCAAAGAGCCTTTGAAGTGTATCCATCAGCAGCTGGACTGTGGAGGCTCTCGTGCTTTCTGGTGTAGTTCAGGGGATGCCCACATTGTGGTGGAGGAGGAAGGATGAGTGCTCTTGCCATCAGCTAACTATTTTGCTCGTAAGTGCATGAATTAATGAAGTAACAAATTAGAGAATTCAGAATTTAGGCTAGTCTATTGAAAAGGGATTGAGCCTTGTTTGCTTTCTACCTAATGAGCTCATGAGTTTCATTCACACAGTATGTTGTCCTGTAAATTTGAGAGATGCAAACAAATGCCCTCTTCAGCTTCAGGTTATTTATACTCTACTGCATGCAATAACACTGTGTTGGGCAACTTCCTTCTCCTCCCTGCCACGCTTAGATTAAAGACTGCTGATAGAGACATTCTGCTGGGAGAAGAAGGTTTGGGGTCCCTTAAGTTGAAGGATTTGTAATATAGAGATCTTCTACTGCCAAAGTCTCCTCATACAGAGCTAGGATACACTCTGAAAGGACATCAGGAGCTTTGCCAAGTTTATTCAAGAAATCTTCATGGGCACTTAGTCTCCACAGAGAAAGTGGACTCTGAATACCGAGCAGATAGAGGCACATGCCTGCACCCCGAAATACGGCACCAAAGCTCCAGAGTGGAGCAGGATTTCAGGCACACTACCTCACTTTTGATTTCCTACCTGCAGCTTGTTTGCTCGGGATGCTGGGGGAAGACAAAAGAGCAAACAGCAATGAGCTGAGGGCCTTGGGTCACCAAACCTTCCCATACACTGCCTAAGAAATGCTATTTCATGGTTCCTTTTTTGATACCAGGTCCCATTTTGGAATCAGGTGCATAAAAGGAGAGCCTTGCAGCATATTTTTTTCTTGATCCAACTGTAAATAATTACAATCATCTGCAGAGAGCAACTCACCTCAGTAAACTCAACTAGGTATTTGAATCTCTTGTGGGATGGGTATTGGAATGTTCTGGTTAATTTGTACAAATGTTATATATGGGTAAATAAGAGAAAGAATAAATGGTTCAGTTCTGCAAAATGAGATTCTTGTCATTCGTTACCCTCAAAGACAACTGAGAATGTGCAATAACCCTAAGGACTGATCTCCAAGTAACCTCTGAGGCAGAGCATTACAAGGATAAGCTAATTTTAAAAATCAGGTGTAAAAGCCATAAAATTCTAGCAGAGCTTATTTCCTACTTTATACCAAGATCTATGTTTGTATAAAATTTCATGAAAATTGTATCTAATTTACCATGGGTTATTTCTTGAATAAGAAGTAGGAAGAAAGGGAATAATATTTTGCCTATATTTTTATATTATTTTCATCACAGTAGGCAACCTACCTGTAATAAAAAAATGCAGTAACTCTGTTCTGCAATGTTATGTTTATTGTATTGAGTTATATACAATATAATATACATCGACACCATATGGTGCATAAACAGTAAAATAAGGAGTATGAAACACAATAGCATTGCAATTATTTACTGCTATAAACACTATAAAGCATCAAAGAAGCTAGTGAAATTATGCTGAAAACTAAGCAGGAATGTTTTTTAAAGCTTTTTGAGAACTTTGCCAAGAACTACTCAGCAGTAAGTACATCCTCCTGAAAACTGAGGGTGGATTTTCCACTGGAGAAAATTGCCATAGCTCTATCAGCATGAATCAAGTTAATCAACATACACCAGCTTATAGTGTATATCCACACGGATTCTTCCTTTCAGGGATCTCATTATTTTCCAGTGCAAGCCAGAGAACAGTGCTGAGCAGAAAGAGCATGCTAAAAGGGGAAAAGACTTTAAAATATTAATTGACACATTATGAACATACTTTGCATTGCTATCATAGCTCTCATCCAAGAATTCCAAAGAGATTAATCAGTCTTCAATCAGGTCGTAAGTTCACAAAAGCCAATTTACAGATGAGATATTCATTACATGAAAGAACTGAAGATTAGATTCGTCCTTACCAAATCAAAATGTGCTTATATGTCCTCTGACTGTAAAGATAGGTTATGAAGCTCCTGACTCTCACCATTAGCTGACATTTCCCATCCCAGAATCCCAGCTCTCTTCTCAGTGGTACTGATCTGTACACTGCAAGTCTGGTGCAGTAAACACGAGGGCTCACAAGCTTGGAAAAACCTACCTCCTAAATCAAGAGATTCCCACCTGGCAGATTTAAATAAATTTCCGACCCAGGAGAACAGGGAGTAGGTGTATGTTTTTGCAGGTAGTTGTCCCAAATCGGTATGCGCAAATAAATTCCCTAGATGGAGGAGGTAGTTCCTTTAACTGAATTGAAGAGATGAGTTTTCTGACCTGAAGAGGAAGCAGAGGGGTGCACATAGGTATTATTTGAAAGCTGCCCAGTTTTCTTAGTTTAGAGATAGAGATTAAAAAAAATCCAGAGATGTTACATCAGACTGACTGTGATGTTCAATGTCCTGGTTGGCAGGAGGCAAGATTTGTCTACCTGAAAGTACATTTGCACTCTTTTGCATCCTAAATCACTGGCAGAAAGCACTACTAATCTTATGCCTGCTCTGTAGATAGATTACTTAATTTTGCTGAAAGCCACATAGCTTCCATGAAAATTACATTTTTTTTCTCAGAGTACTAAAATAAAGTAAAATATGGCTAATATTTTATTTCCTTGACAATACCTCTCTGGGACAATGATTTAGGCTGGGATAATATGTGCATTACAAAATCTGTAACAGTTGCTGAGAAGGTGTATCAAGAAATGAAAGTTTATTTTATTCCTTGCTGAAATGAGTTGGACTGATAAAACCATATCTCTTTGGACTTCTACTCTTGCTATGAGACAATTAGAATGAATGTCAATGAAAATATTAAGTATTCTGTTTGTTACTTGGAGAGTTATGTTATTATTTGTGACAGAAATATATTTGCAGACTTACTGAATCAAATTCATCCTTAACATAATTCCACTAAAATTTATGGGAATTATACCGTAGATGAGTCTGGCCTGTTAACAGGAACATATGTAACACATAACTTTTTACTTCTTTGAGGGAATAGGATTCATTACATTAAGGGATGTTTGTGTGTTACCAGTTGGATTCTGTCATCCAACAGATTCTGTCAACAACAATCTTAAAATCAGTTTTCATTAAAAGATCAGATTTTTTTGTGCAAAGGCATTTGGGACTGGTGTTTTTCTTCATCCACCTTTCTTTACTTCAGCCACTGCATTTGTTTAGAGAAGCTCCAAAAACTTTTCTCAGATGTAGTATTAGTAGAACCCCAGATATAATTTAATTAAAATTAAAAAGAGTAAAAAAAAAGTAAATGCAGTGCTTTCCTGAATTTAAATAAACTGTAAAAAACTCAAGCAATGTTTTTAATTTTTATTTAAAGCATCATTTTGAGGGGTGAAGAAGTCACAGTTTGCTACAATGCTAAATATTCGAAATATAAAGCACGCACTACTGTATGTCCAGTACATATAATTTATGTACAGAGGAACATAACATGGCAAACTAAGGGCCAAATTCTGTCCTCCTAGGCAAACATTATTAAAATGGTCTGAGAGCATTATTAAAAAGCTGCTCTGAGAGCGGAGTTTTGTTACTTTTCAATCATTTTAAAGAAATTGCAGAAATGAAGAGAACAAAGATTTCTAAGCATCATATCTGGTTAGATTAATCTGTGTTCCTAGAATAAAACCCTTAAAAGCAAGACTATAGCTTAATTTATATTAACAATGTAATATAAAATTAGTGTTAAGCAGCACATGTCTGAAGTTTGACTGCAAACATTTGGATTACGGAAAGCACTCTGTGGGGTGCTCTAGAGAGGAACAATATTTTGTTTGATACTGATATTCATAACTATACCAGGGGCAAGTAAAATTCTAGTATTTCTTGATGGATACAATTTTGATATGAAGGATGGCAAGCAGAGGATAGAGAAAGTGTGGCTGCTCTACAGCAAATCATTTACACAGGCTTTAGAGTACAGATGGGTCTAATAAAAGAAGTGATAGCAATGACACTTTTTAGGTAAACCGAAGACAGACAGAAATCCGAAGAGGACTAACTGTAGGTGTCTGCAGCAGAACACCACATCAGCAGTTGAGAAGAACTGATGAATGAGTTCTGAAACACCAGTGTGGCAGGTGCAGGAATTAAGGCTAAGCTTTGCAGAAAATCTCAAGCAAGTTACTATTGATCAGAGATATTGTAAAACCGATGAACATAAAATCAGGCAGTTATAAAAATATTCAGTTTCAGGATGATTTTGGAAGTACCATATTGCATGGCAGTATGGACAGTAATTGGGGAGGACAAGACAAAAGACAGATGATTGTAACATGTAGGAGTCCTTATGTACAGACACAACAAAAGGCCACCAGGTTTGCTGAGCAGACGCCTTAAGAAGCATAGTGTAATAAGAATACATTTAAAATTGTAGCTTTCTTGTTCCATGCACCTTTATGTGGGGAATCACTCACATAGGAACTTACATTTAAAACCAGTGGAGTTCCTTCCTTACTTTTCCCTCAGCGTGATACATTCAGCTCCCAAAGTAAAAGACGACTATTGACTTGGCTCAGTAAAAGAAATATTTCACAATTATGCAAAGCATACTGAGTCTAAAGCAAAAGGAGAAGTGTTAATGATGATTTTTGAATTAAAATACTGTGCTGCTGCTGCTGCTGTGAGGTACAGGTAGCCTGAGTGACTCTAACAGTGATTAGAAATGATTAAGATCAAATGGAGGAATGGAACTGAAAGGAATCCTATAGACTGGCTGTAATCATCCCTCAGTGATCCTGGACAAATTTACAGTGTTTTGAAGTGCTAATGTAGTGCCCACACATTAACTGAACAATTCACTTCAGAAAAAATATATGTGATCCAAAGTTCACTGGAGTCAATGGAATAGGTAATTTTAATTGCAAGCAAGAGTAAAATGTTAATTCAAAATATTTAATACTTACTTTAGGAATATTCCTTTAGCCGCTGATTTTTTACCAGACAGAAGAACAAACAACACCTCCCTCCAAGTCAACATATTTTCTTCATATTCTATGTTGATATTGCACATTGTATGTGCACAACTATAACATCTGTGCAATCAAATTTTGATTTTAGTATACTATAAATAACAATAGACATCTACTTATATGCTGTTTTTCTCATATATTAATTCAGATGATTATAAATAAGTATTGAAAAGTCCTATTAGACTGCTCTCCTGTACATTTACATTTAAACGAAAGCAATGTTCCATGTCAATAGGTTCAAAAGTCAACCTGCGCACAACTGTTGAGTATTGCTGCCACCTTCAGGAAACCCATGATAAAAAAAGACCCCAACACATTAACTAGAAGAGGAACGGCAAATAAATCAGAGACTTGGTTATTGTGCTTTACTTCAAATAGAGACATTAATTTTCATAATGGCATATAAAGCTAATTTTCTTATCCTCATTTGCCAACAGGAAAGCAGGATTCCAGTGTTAAGAGATTTGCCTAAGGCCATTAACAGTCAGTGACACATATGTCTTTAGCTCCTTGAAGTTTCACCTAGAAAAATTTGTGGATCACAAACCATTTGTTTGTCATTTGTTAATGTGTATTTTCATTGAAACTTATTTTGTCATTGATTCTTCGAGGCAGTTACTTAGCATTTCAATGCAGATTTTATCTGCTGAACTGAACCTCAGTTCTAGTTGCTTCTACAAGGAAAATGTAGGTTGCTAAAGCCTTGCTTTTTTCCCCTTTTTCAATCATGCACAGAGTATCTACTGCAAACTTCTTTACAAAATATATGTGGAAAATCAGAGTCTATAAATTCACTATGCTAATTTTTTTAATCAATAAAATTCCTAATTGTTATTGGACAGGATGGTTCTGAGTTGGTGCTTTACAGTGTTATGCCAGAGTCCTATTGATTTCCTGCCACTTTCCAGTCAATTGTTTTCCTCAGAAGTAAGAAATCAGGAATAGCAATGTAAGATCTTCAGCCTTTATGAAGTATTAGCAAAACTACACCAAACACAGAAATTGACCCAACTTTCATTTTTTGTTTCTTGTAAGAGCTTACCTGTGACTTATCTTGGCTTAGCTCTCACTAGTAAGGTACAAACTCATCTGATGTAACTTTAGACCGAAGTCATGATTGTTAAAGTTTTTTTAACCAAACACATGTAAATTCCATGTATGTGTTCAGTACACATGTACTGTGTACACAGATCTTGTAAGCGCACATGCTTTAACACAGGCCTTGCAAGTAGAGGTGAAAGTACTAAGTGATCCAACCTGGTACTTCCACGTCCATTCACCCACTGTTTCCTTATCATTTTTTAAAGGAAACATTTGGCAACAGATTAGTATTTCCCTAGAGCGCATAGGGACAAATGCAGGGTCTGTGAAATGGAAAATTTCCTCTGGAGATTCCTTAAAAGGATGTTCCCGTCAGCAGTAAGATTTTAAGCAGTTTCCTTTATGATTCTTACGAAAGATTATGATGTAATGAGCAATCAAAACATGCTCATTGTTCCTCTAAATTTGGGAAACTTAGAAGTGACATCGTCATCAACAAAACAGGGCAGAAGTGGAATCACCTCAAGCATACGCATGAAAACAAAGAAGTGTCTATGGGACAGTATTATGGGGAAAGCTCTCATGCCCTTTCTGGGAAACAGGCATGCCGGGGTGCCTCTCTGAAGTGCCTGTACAATAATGTGCACAGCAAGGGGAACAAACTGGAGGAATTAGAAATCTGTGTACAGTTATAGGGCTACAGTCACACTGGGTTCATGGAGATGTAGTGGGATAGCTTACATGGCTGGAGTCCTGCCATGGATGGACATAGGCTCTTTAGGAAGGACAGGGTGGGATGGCGAGGAGGAGGAGTTGTCCTGTATGTGAAAGAGCAAGAGGAGTGTCTGGGATGCTGCCTGGGGATGGGTGAGGGGCCAGCTGAGAGATTATGGGTCAGGATTAGTGGCAGACTAATGTCGGCAACACTGTGTTGGGTATCTGTTACACACCCCCTATTCAGGAAGAGAAGTACCTGAAGTCTTCCTCAGATAATTGGTAGAAGCCTCACATTCACAGGCCCAAATCCTCACAGGGAACTTGAGCAGCCTATGGTCTCCTCTGGTATCTGCTGGAGGGACAACACAGCAGGGCACAAGCAATTTAGGAGGTTTCTCCCATGCACCGATGACAACTTCCTAACACAGGTGATCGGGTCGCTGACAAGGGGAAATGTTCTGCTGGATGTCATACTTAAACGAGGAAGGACTAGTCAGGGATGTGAAAATCAGGGCAGCGTTAGCTGAAGCGACCATGAGATGGTGGAGTTTAGGATCCTGTGAGGAGAGAACAAGACAAAAAGCAGGATCACAACCCTAGACTTCAGGAGAGCAGACCTGTTCAGGGATCTGCTTGGAAGAATCCCATGGGAGATGGTCCTGGAGAGAAGAGGGGTCCAGCAGAGCTGGTTGATATTCAGGGATCACCTCCTCCCAGCTCAAGAGTGGTCCATCTCAACAAACAGGAAATCAAGCAAAGGTGGCAGGACGCTGGCATGGATGAACAAGGAGCTCCTGACAAAACTCAAACATAAAGACGACATGTACAAGAGGTGGAAGAAGGGACAAGTGAGTGAGGAGGATTATAGAGACCCTGTCCAAGCATGCAGGGATGGGGTTAAAATAACCAAAGCCACCTGGAGTTGAATCTGGTGGCGGACATGAAGGGCAACAAGAAAGGCTTCTACCTAAGGAGCCTAAGAACAGAAGGGAGGCTGTGAAAAAAGTGAGTGTGCTGCTAAATGGGGTAGAGGACCTGGTGAAAAAGGACATAGAAAAGGCAGAGACATAGAATGTCACCTTTGCCTCAGTCTTCACTAGCAAGACCAGCCATGAGCAATCCCAGATCCCTGAGACCAGAGGGAAAGTCTGGAGCAATGAAGCCTTATCCTTCGTGGAGAGGGATCAGGTTAGGGAGCACTTAAACAAACTGGGACCTGATAGGATGCACCCACGAATGCTGAGGGAGCTGGCCAATGTCACTGTGAAGCCACTCTCAGCTCTCTTCGAAAGGTCACGGTGATTGCGAGAGGTTCCTGAGGACTGGAAGAGAGCAAACGTCACCCCATGTTCAAGAAGGGCAAGAAGCAGGATGCACTCCTACCATTAGCTGTAAAGAAGATTCCTCTGTTGTCCATGGGTTTCTCCTTTGTGAACTCTTACATTGGAGGAATACTTTATACTTACAGAAATTTGGAAGAAACTGGTCCCAAGGTTGGTATTTCAAATTCTGGGGCATGTTCAAGGTAGGAAGAGAGAATCTTCTTATTATCAAGTATGGAAATTCTCTGTAATATTTAAATGACTGACATCCCTGTAATATTTCACACTTTGAAACTTATGCCTACCTTATATCCTACAAGGTACAGACAGTAAACATTCCAAGAACAAATACATTCTAAGTACATTTGTTCTTCCCTTAATTATCCTCTAGTTCCTCTATTTAAATTAGTGGCAGAAGTCCACACTGTGATGTTCTAAGAACCCTGAAATCCTAACAGAACTTGTTCATATATCATGTCTTCCCGAGCTACGGTTAGGAGCCAGGGGTCTTCCTGTGTGGACAACTGGGGAGAACATATGGAAAATTTTTGTCATTGAGAAGCATGCTTGGCTACAGAAGACAATGAAATTGCACTAGTATGAAATACACATGAGCAATTTCACAGTGATTGCAACCTCTCTCATGTGATTGACATGCATGTAAAAATAATGTACGACAGAGCAGTGTCGCTCACTCTGGAGTAGCATCCCCATGCTCCCTAGTTAGTGATCATGCCAAACGGTACCTCTGATCTGCCAACTCTGCTGAGGAAGAAGGGCTCCAGGCCCTCAGTAGTCACTAAACATGTGCCAAAAGCAGCTGAATGAAATGCAGAAGGTGGAAGAAGGTAGTTTCAGAAGCGCCACAGACACCATGAAAACATCTTGCTATGATGCCACTGCAATTACAATTTACGATGCTTTATAAGATAGGAAAGGCATGCTAACATGAAAGATCTTACATTAAGGACTAGGGACCCTGACAATTACGTTATTGGGCCTATTTATTCCACACTGGCCAAAAAACTGAGATGCTGTCACCTCTGTCAGCACTTGCAGTAAAACAAAAGCTGCAAAGGGAGGAAATAGAAATGCTGTACCACAGCATAGCACTTCTCAGTTGATACCTGGACAGAAAGAAAGCAAACTTCTCTGTTGCCCTTGGAAGAAGAGCCTGGCATAGGCCAAGCATAAGCTGCTACTGCTTGTAGCCAGTTCCAAACAGTGCACTTGGAAGACCTGGAGACTGCAAGACAGAGCTAATAAGACTCTGGTTAGTCTACCGAAGATCCTGTTCCTTTCAGAAGCTGCAATCAGTGCAGCAATGAAGCAGATAATTGTTTTCTGCATGTCTGAGGGCACTGGCCACTTCCAAGAGCTTTAGAAAGCAGTGCCAGAGAGGCTCCATGGCAATGGATCAAAATCTTGTTTCTGAGGAACTAACAATAAGACAAGTGTGTGTTTCAATTCCTGAATCATCACTGTTTTATAAAAATATTGCATTTTACGAGTTTGGCCACAACTTGCTAGTAGCTCTACTGTGGTAGAGTGGATACCTACATTTAAGCAGAGGTCTATTAACTGAAGGGATTACAGATTCACTTACAAAAATATTTCAATACAAAAGATCAGCATTACTGACATTATCAAAATCATTAGAAAAATAAGAATAAAAGTTAAAAATGTATATTGTTTCACCTTACATGCAGGCACTGTAAACCATAATCTGTTGATTATGTATGTTAACTGTAACACACCTCTGGCTTGTTACAGCTAAGCTACTGAAAAATGATTTCAAAACCAAGTGTTTTCACAGTTCTCTGTTGCGCATTAATTTGTATGTAGAATGGAAAAAGTCTCATTTGGAGTTTTACAATATTTCCTCCTTCCCATGGATAAGAGTTAAAAGAGCACAGAACAAGATCTTGCCACGCGTATTTTCATTTATTAAGACATTCTGCTCCCTTGCTGATGTAAATTGATAGTAACCACGTTAGTGCACTCCCTTGATTTTAATGGAAAACCAACGCAACACAAAACCACCAGGGCCACCGGTTCCCCATCTGAATGAGGTTGGAAGGCGTGAGTCCTTACCCGCCAAACTGCAGTATGTAAGCTTAGCTAAGTCTGAATGTTTCATAAACACCAGGTTTCCCGATCAATGAGTCCCAGCTACCCAAGCCACGGATTTCTCCGTGGAAAATTCGCCTGCGCGCAGAGCAAGGCGCTTCGGTTTGCCGGATTAGAAGCGAAGGGGCAGACCCGCCCTTCGCGAGGTCTGCGCTATTTCCCCGCTTTACGTAATTCGGCCGACAACGCAAAAAACACCCAAACAGGTCGCAGCCAAGGGAAGTGTCGGAGACCCTGACACCGAGCTAAACACTCCCGCCCGGCGGCAGGAGTCCCTCCGCGGGAGAGCAGCCCCAGAGCGCCAGCGCTCCGAGCGGCCAGGGGCAAGAGCAGCCAACCGGCCGCAGCCGCCCGCAGCCGCCGCGGCCCCGCCGGCCTCTCGCGATGTTGCTAGGGGCCCTGCGAGACTCGGCGGCGGCGGCGGTTGCTACGGGCTGTGGCGCGGAGAGACGCGCCGGGAGCCCGGACGAGGAGGGCGGCCAGCGCCGCAAGGTGATTCGCCCTCGCGCTGCGGCCGCGGCGGGATCCGTGCGGGCCGCGGGCCGAGCCCCGGCGCTGTTGCAGCGAGGGCCGCGCTGGAGCGGCGCCATCTCCGTGGGCGCCTGGCGGCCGGGAGGAGGAGGGAGCGCGGGTCGGGCCGGGCGGCGCCCTCCCCGCGGGGTGCCGGGGAGCAGGCTTGTCCGCCGAGGGGTGTAGTGGGGCGCCGCGGGGCGCTCCGGCCGGGGCAGTACGCGGCGCCGCCGGGGCGGGCGGAGGTGCGGGGCGTGGCAGAGGGCGGCGGGGGAGGCTTGCGCTCCCTTCCCGGCCCGTTAAAAAAGAAAAGGTATTTTGTTGCGTGTGCTGTCGCTGGGGGTTGCCAGCAGCGCGGGCGAGGAAGTGCAATTATAGGCGAGGAAAACTGAGAGAAGTAGGGACCTTTGGACTATTCATTCTTCTCTTAACTGGAGGCATTAGTTTGTGGCTGAAATTAACACTTTGTTGTTCGAAACCTTGCCTCAGTCAAAGCCTCCGTCAAAAGCTTGTTTAAAAATCCTTGTCAGAAGAATAACCGCTCTCCAACAGGAAACGAAGCCTCAGCCTATAGTTTTGGGCACAGTCTTTCAAGTTCTGGGACAGTTTCCATAAAATAAATTTTACAACAATTTATTTCTGTAAAAAAAATTGTAAAATAAAAAAAAGGCTCAGACTGCACAAAACGAGACTTGGTATAATGCTTCTTTAGAGGGAAACGTGGCAATTAAAGGTTTGTGGGGAAAACTGAATGAGGAGTGTGCCTACTGAAAAAACACACCACAAAGCCTTTGCAAATGAATTTTAAGATGAGTATCTCTGTTGGTGATTACGTAAGTGGAAGAACACTTTTCAAAGCAGACTGGAGATGAAACTGCAGTATTCATGATTTGTGTTTATAAATGTTCTGGAATGGTACTTCACGTTGCTTGCTAGCCAGTAGCCAGATATTTGCACTTTAAAAAAAAGTCTAGTTTTACCAAAATGCTAAGTGAAGTTTTTTGCAGGGTGATATGATACCAAGGTCAAAATGTAAGATTTATGACAGTGATTTATTTAGACCTACACTGACTGTACCTACACAGTACACTGACCTTGATTGAATGTCTAGAGACTAGAATTTATAAGAAAGAGGGACTGCAAACGAGGAAGTTGAGAGAATATCACAAGGGGTTTCATTTTTTATTTTAATGCCATTTCTGGTATGATGATTGAGTTAATTTTGAATTATGTTTGATCAAAATAAAACATTCAGCAACTGTGCTCCTTACCATGGAGAACTGCTAAATCAGCTACCCATTACGTTCAGTAAAGGGTAACTCCTCCAGTTGGTGCTGTATGGCTTTGATTATTTTTTTGTTAGTTAATAGTATTTAAGTCTGAAGAGTGATTTATTATATTGTCTCTTCCAACCGTGCATATCATTTATTCACAGGTGCTTACAGAGTTTTTGATTGACTTTTTTTTAAAAAAAATCTCTAAATCATTCCTCCTCAAATAGATTAGAAATATGTAAGATGTAACTGCCACAGGGGATTGGAAGTATTCCTTGGCATATGAAAAAGTTTAAGCCATTAACTTAGGTTGGTTAATTAATTAATTTAGAAATGGAATTTTGATTTCTTTTTTCTTTTTTTTTTTTTTTTGAAAACTAGAGAATTGAACTGATAAGACACCGTCTTCTAGACTTGACTGATATTTCTCACTGCTGCTGCTCCCGCTTTTTCCCAGTAGTTGTAGTGCTGAATTGGTAAATCTCTGTCAGGTCACTCCGCTGTTGATTACCACAGGCAAATTAAACTGCTGTGACAATTTCGCCTGGCCCCTTCCGTCATGGACACTGCAGCAGCTCTGAGTGGAGGGATCCAAAAATCAGAACTGAGTAGTAAGAGTATATGAGATGAAGCTTAGAGACTTTTAGAGGTTTCTTATCGTGATATAGCCGTTCCATCTGTATAACCTCCTTTTTAGCTTGTTTTCTTTTTTACTAATTACGGTGGAGTCTTGTGCCTATTAGGTGAGCACATCCAAAATATTCAGGATTTTCTTAATGCAATATGTGGGTTAAGAGTATTGTACTGTGATAACAGGAGGTCCATTAAAACTGATTAGATTGGTTTGAATCTAGTTTGTCTGGAGATAGGCCCTATCAAAAGAGATAACCACAGGCAGAAAGTACTTGATAGAGAATATAGTCTCGTACTGTTCATAACAGGAAAAAAGTGATAATTTAAGGCTTTGATGCTTTTCTTAGAATTTTAAGGGAAAAAACTCTCTAAGAAATATGAAAGCATGTTATTCTTATCATTTACTTAATACAGATGTCTCACTTTACAAGTGAAGATGAAGCTCTGTTACAGTCTATGCTTAGACAGTTGCTGCAGAGTGTGAAGGAAAAAATCACAGGAGCCCCATCAGTAGAATGTGCAGAAGAGATTCTGTTGCATTTGGAGGAGACCGATGAAAATTTTCACAAGTAAAAATAATTTTGCTATTTTTAGTGCTTTGAAAGAGGTTAAATATGTTTAACTATGTTATTTATGGGAAATTGTTACAATTTATATTGATGCGTGTGAATGCATATGCATTTTCATGTAGTTTCCTGTGGCTAATCAACTCTAGAAAGATATTAATTTAGAGGGTAAAGTGAATCTTGATATTTTTCAATTTTTTTGTTATATATATTATTGTGACTGTAATGATAATTGAGGAACTGTTTGTGAGAGGGAAACTCACAAAACTAGCTAACTTGGCCAACTCTAATGTACTAAATGCACAGGCAAACAGAAGCTAGAAGAAATCCTAACTGAAGAATGTCAGTCAGTATTTTTAACACCTGCTAGGCAAAATAGTTTTGCTTGTTAGAATAAGGTACGTTTTCGAAAGACTGTTTGGCCGCAATCTATAATTGTTCTCTGTGGACTATATTATCCAACCCTTCTATATCTTGTCAGACAGTTGTGATTTTTAATGTACATTGTGAATGAAGCAGAAATATATCCCTTTCTCATTTCTGTTAAATCAAGCTTGGCAGTGTCATCTCGCTGACATGCCGTCTGGAATTTCCTGAGCCTACACTTCTCTTTCCGTTCCATAGTAGTCAAATATATTCCTAAACTACAAGATGTAGAATTTTTTTTTTACTACATGGGGGATTTTTAGGACAAATCTAAGCTATGTCAAGAGAATATCACGCTAAATGACCTTGAAGACATTTTAATAAGTCAGATCACAGAACTCAGGTCCTTCTGTCATTTTAACTCTTATGTATTTGCATCTTCTTGAGATGATAAATGATTTAGATTTTAGTTCATTTTTAATTTGTATTATGTATTGCAGCAGATAACACTTTTAATATGTTGGCAATTATTCAGAATTTGAATACTACATGAGAGTAAAAAAGGCTGGTTGAAAATATATCAAAATTAAAAATGACTTTTTTTTTGAAAGTAACACATTTTCATTTAGGTGAAGACACATACAATAAAAAAAAATCTGTCAATATGTCTTCTGAACAGCTACTAGAAAAATACTGAATATGAGGGGTCTCTGTTTCTACAGCTGGTAGAAAAGATGCATAGCTTCTCCATTTAGAACAGTGAAACCATGGCAGCCATTATTCTGTCTAGTATATTACAACATCAGGGATTACAAGTATATTTACTTTTCTTGAGAGAAGTTTTAACTTATGTATAAATTTAAATAAAAGTCCAGTGATGCTTCAAATACTGAATGGGAGCATTACTGTCTGGTGTTGGAATATTTTTGGAGGCATTCTAATTTTAGCATATCCATGATCTGTGGCAATACAGATTTTTTCATGGAAGCTCAGAGAGGTCAAATGGAGATTTGTTAGTGATGCCATTAAGAAACTTTCTCCTTGACCCTCACCCTACCCCTTCAGACTTCAAGGTCCTTTATTAGAAGTATGTGCTTTTGCTTTGCACAGTATACCAGTGCAGCTCTGCATTTTCATCAGCACTGTTTCTGCCCCATAGTTATTCTGCCTCAGTAATTCTATTGGATTTTGAGGCCTTTAAACTTTGTTCCCGTTTTGATGTGGAAGAAAGAGGAACGTGGGGTCCTCAGAAATCTAATAAAAAGGCAAATTGAATCAAATTCAAAATTTATGTGCAGTGCTAGAAAATCAGAACTTTTTACTGTGTAAATAGCATGGTTTGTGTTTTGATCTTTTGTTTGTTTTCTTAAATACTTAAGGTTTTCTTAGCACTTTTTTTCCTGGTGCTTCCTTTGTAAGCTCTGACAACTCAGTTTGACTTGCTTCTTCATGTAAAGTAGTAGTTCTGTGAATGTTGAAACCCCTATTTTGTTACAAACCATTTTAATGCTGGTAGAATAATTAAAGATCAACACTATGGCAGCAAGCAGACATAAACTTAGTGGCAAGCTAAGCGATACAGCCTTTCCATGCAGGATTGATGATGTGATTGGCGTGTATTTGAGAATGAAGGCAGTCACTGCAAAAATATGTACCCTGAAAATGTTACTGTCATAAAACAAATGGGAGGAATTTTTATGAAAGCTTTCGTTCAGTAGAGAGTAATGTGCAATTTCATTATTGCAGTAGTAAAAAGCTACTTGAGGACAATCGAAAACACAAACAAAAGTAAACATGAGCAGAAGAGTTGCAATTTTTTTGAGATATATTTCTGTTACCTTCATTAAGATCAGAAATGATGTCGGAAGGGAAATGCATAGGAAATGGAAAAAAAATAGGGCTCTTATATCTGATAGAACTTTGGATAGGAAATGCAGTGAAAAAGTATGTATTGTGACACAAAAAAGTGAACATAAAGTTGTCTTTTACCTTGAATGTAGTCTGTTTTTTCTAAATATCTGTGAAAGGTAAAAGCTGCCAACTGTTGGAACGGTTGCTTTTATTTACATTTGCATTTTATAACATTGGACTTTGTATGTACATAATGAATTTTTTTTTTATTTGAGTGTGCTCACTCTGTGCATTGATGCTAATTCATGTTAAGTACTTGAATATATGCTCTTGGTATAATGAAAATATAATGATGCCTCTACTGTTTTAATATGATTACATTTTTCTGTGGATCGCTGTGTGCTTCATCCCTTATACAATTTGGAATATTAACAAAAAACCTGTTTGTATGTTCTGGACACTATCTCTAAGCAATTTTTGCTGCTAAGATAGTGTCTGAAGAGTAATGCCCAGTGAACGGTGTTCATTGTTGAAATTCTCACCAATTATTCTTTTTAAAAACTGTTACATCTCTATAAATATTCAGTAGTCAGAATGCAAAATGCCTTTTTTTTAACCGTTAAACATGTAAATGTAATCATAGATAGGTAGTTTATCAGTTTGGTTCAGTAAGACCTTCGGCATACTATCATGACACACAGACTTGCTTAGGCCTTAGCTAACTCATCTTAAGGCCTTAACTCATCTGCTAGAATAATTTGTAAAGGGAGTTTTCTGTGTTTTTTTTCATTTTATATGTAAACCATACAAATGATACTTCCAAACAGGTATGCCTTCAGACAGCGCTGTGTTCAGCATACTTGAATAAATTTTTCTTTTTGAAATTTAAATTTAAGATTTAGTGGTATTTCATTATTTTTGTCCACAAAACCTTAAATTGTGTTTGGGTAGATTTTTACATTTAGAAGAAGCACAAAGGGAAATTAGAAACTATTTGGTAATATTCCTTCATAGAATATACTGATAATGAATGTATTAAAGAAAATCAAAGCTGATTGTGTTTTTTGCACAGCTGAAGTTTGTTTTCCTTTCAGTTGTAAACACTTATGTTACAGTTAGAGATCTGGGAGAAAAAAATAGCTATATTAATATAATACTGAAAATGTTTGACGGTGAGCTCAAGAAAATACGTTACATTCTAATTTTGGGTATTTGTTGCAGCTATGAATTTGTGAAATACCTTAGACAATATATAAATAATACTCTGGGATCTGTGATTGAAGAAGAAACAGAAAAATGTACTTCTGCTCAAAATCAGGGTGAAGTATCTGGCTATGACACTCTTGTTCAGCGTGTTACTAAGAAGACCCGTGAATCGAAAGAGTGAGTATATACACATAATTCGCATGTTTGTTTCTTTTTGGTCTTTGTATTCATTTTTCTTTTCTAGAGCTTATTTTGAAAATATAAATTCTCAACTGTAACGGTTACAAAAGTGATTCTTTTCTTTTAAATATCAGTGCTAAGCATTTCAGATTTTCCTAGTCCTTAGATTGCTATTCGTCATGCTTGTTCTTACACTGGAAATAAGAGTATGAACTGTTGCATAAAAAGACTGGTAGCACATCTGTCAAGATATTGAGACATCTAGATTTGGAGTTGGAGGGGTACGATTTGAGAGAGAGGAGTCACTACTTGATAGTACTTCGCTAGTTGCATATTAAATTCAGTTGTGATGTATAAGTTGGCCTAAAGGAGAAATTTTTTTCAAGTATTACCGTATGGTAATTTCCTTAGATATGAATAGATATTATGCCTGACAGTGGTTTTAAAAAATAAAAAAGTATTAAAACACAGGTATTTTTCTAAGATCACCAGAAACTCTTTTCCCTTCTTGTGGGTATTAAAATAACTTTTCCTTGGAATATTGGGGCTGGTAGCTTTCTACTGAATTTTCATGCTTCAGATTTCAATTTTGCTTATGCAAATAGTTGTTATCATTCTTTAAAGCTTTGGTAGGTCGTACTTACAAAATGGCTTTTATTAGGTACAGCTGTTATTTCCAGAAAGTATGTGAAACTTCACAACTTTAATTTATATATCACTTTTTTTTGGTGCTTCTGTTTCAAAGCAGGAGAATAAAAGCAAATTGTAAAAATGACAGAATTATCTCTTACTAAATCTGTAAATCTGAAGTTAAAAACTGCTTCAGAAATTGTGGCTCTTCATACTTCAAACAACTTGTTTTTCTCCAATTTGAAACAGAAATGTGCTTTGTCACAGCTGCTGTGATTCCAGTTAGAAAAAAGAATGCTATTTAGAGTCAGTGTTCATGTTAATGTGTTGTAGAGAAAGAAACAAAGGAAGAAGATTCATGTCTTTCACTTGTTTTAGCCCCTAAAGTAATTTTATACAGTACTACAGCCAAAATGTTTTTTCTTCGTTCATTTTTATTGCACAATCTAAAATTCATTTCAGTCTCTCTTTGTAGTGGAATTCAGTTTTTACTATGATGTCTATTGTTTATTATATGTTCTTAATAAGAAAGAAATTAAATGATAGTGTATGTGTCTGTTTCAGGAGATTTTATTTTCTCTTTGTTTCTAGAAGATTTCATACGTAGGATACAAGAAGAAATCCTATATGAAACATGCTTTTATAGGGCCTTTTCTTGTCATCTGTTCCCAAGCATTTTGAATCACAGAATGGTTGAGGTTGGAAGGGACCTCTTGAGATCATCTAGTCCAACCCCTCTGCTCAAGTATGGTCACCTAGAACATGTTTCCTGGGACGGTGTCCAGATGGCTTTTGAATACCTCCAAGGAAGGAGACTCCACAGTCTCTCTGGGCAACCTGTTCCAGTGCTCTGTCACCCTCACAGTAAAGAAATTTTTCCATATGTTCAGACGGAGCTTGCTGTGTTCCAGTTTGTGCCTGTTCCCTCTCATCCTGTTGCTGGGCGCCGCTGAGTAGAGCCTGGCTCCATCCTTTCTATGCCTTCCCTTCAGATACTTACGCAAATTGATAAGATCCCCCCTCAGGCAGCTCTTCTCCAGGCTGAAGAGTCCCAACTCTCTCAGCCTTTCCTCATATGACAGATGCTCCAGTCCTTTAATCATCTTAGCAGCCCTTTGCTGGACTTGCTCCAGTACGCCCATGTCTCTCTTGTATTGGGGAGCCTACAACTGGATGTAGTCCAGATGTGGTCTCACCAGGGCTGAGTAGAGGGGGAGGATCACCTCCCTGGTTGAGTCTCATTAGGTCTTGCTGTGATAATCTTGATATTATTTCAAGATCATTCAAAGTTCAGTTTTTATTATTTGTAACTTTTTTCAGGTGGTTAGGATGTATAAAGATATTTTTGTAGAAAAATGCATTATGAAATTTGACTGCTTAGTGAAACATTCTGTATTTTCTGTAGTACAGTCACTTATGTTTAGAAAGTAGTTTGTAATCAGCCATACCTGGCTTTTATTTTCACTTTCAAAATAGCTATTAAGATGACTGTTTTTCAAATCATGCTCTTTATGTCTTTGTGTTTTGATGGTCAGGATCTTATGGTTCCTGTGCTCATTAAAGTTGACAGTAGAAGCTCCAATGAACTAAATATGTTTCTGTGTCTTACATCTTTAATTAGAGTTCAAGGAGGATATTAAAGCACAATACAATAATTGATATTATCTTTGGTGACTGTAAAATAAATAATAGTAGTCTTAAAAACTAATTTGAAATAAAATACCAAAATTTTACAGTGGCATTTTTTTCTGAGGCTGCTTTTATTTTGAATTGTTTCCTTGTGGAAATTATTATTCAATCTATGTAATTGAAAAAAATCCTGGTTTTGTTGAAAAAAAAACTTGCATTGTGTGCATGATCTCTACTTAGAATTTTGAATCAGGAGGTTGTATTCTCTTGTATTGGTTCTGCTCAGGGCTTATATCAGAAGAAAAATTGCATGTTGAACTTGAAGAAGCATAAACAGTAGCAAGTATCAGAGCTGATCTTTTTTTGGGGGGGGGATTCTCCCTTTAGGGAGGTTCATATTGTTCCTTTTTAAGAACCTCTTAGTATAGGATTATGTTAGCGGTGGTTTCATTGAGAGGTTTTAGAAAGGCGTAAAGGAGTTTTATTATAATCTTAAAATAGTTATCTAAAATATCTAAGATATATGCATGTTTTGTTGCTGATTTTGTATTTGTATTTGTTTTATTTTCCTTCACGATCATTCAGTGAGTTCAGTTCTAAGTGGCATTACACCATATTCAGTTATTCAGGATTTCATTTGTAATTTTTTTTCCCATTCTATCTAATATTAAATATCATCTTTACTTTGAAGGTACAGAGAAATGATGCTTGCCTTGAAGAATGTCATGATGGTTGTGGTAGAATCTTTGATTAACAAGTTTGAAGAAGATCGGATGCATAATAAGGAGCTGGATAGTAAAACTTACAAAGAATGTCAAAGTGGTTATTATACAGACAACTGCTCTGACAGTGACTCCTCATTCAACCAAGTACAATGTGTTTTCTGTCTATGTTATGAAATAAGCATGAAACTGAAAATATGTAAAGTTCCTGTGTAGTTGGTGGAGATTGAGAGGCAGCCCTAGAAAGTGATTCATCCTCCCTGTCTTTGATACCTGTCCTAAAATGAATGGATTGCCATTCTTCTACTCAAGTACTGAGCTTATACTAGATGTCTAAACTTTAGACAATGTATGCTAGATGAAAGTATCCTGCCCCTATACTCTAAAGTACCTGTTCAACTATTATAAAAAAAAAAAAAAACAAAATGAGAAAAGCAATACATTATCTAAGTTTTTGTGATTTTTACTGTAGGAGCTAAGTAATGTGCAGTTCATATGCAGACTGCTGCACTATTCTATATTACTGAATGAATTATTTTAAGATAATTATTATAAGATATTTTAGAAAGATAGAGTAAACTTCTAAATAAAACATAAGCAAAATGTATAAAAGTATTCTGTTGCTGTAAATTTAACTTTGGCCAAACAGAAAACACTTAGAATGTTGATTTTAATGTCAAATTAGGATAAATGTTAAAATACTAATTATTAAAAGTAAGTTAGATATCCAGAAGACTGATGATTTTAATCTTCTGCTGTTCATTTTAATAAGATATACTAATCATAATTTTAAATGCGTGTTACAGAGTTACACGTTCATGAATCAAGAACAATTGCAGCTGCTTGCAGAAAGGCTAGACCCTATTCAGCCTAAGGAAGTAAGTTTAAAGGAAGAAATAAAAACTTGTTGATACAAACAAATATTTATGGTATGTTGGAAAACAGAGTGCATGTACATAACCCTGCTATGCTTATGTGCATAAGTGAAAGCTTGTCTCTGTTGGTTCATGTGTCTTGACTTCAGTGCAGTGAGTATTTCATTATTCATATCTATCTGGCTCAAAAGCTGTTGTTGCAACAAGTATCTTATTTTTTTATGATGAGATCATATATTATAGATGAGCACTCTTAGTTTGGAAAAGGTTGTATGAAAAATAAAATCCCTGAAGCTTGGCTTCCTGTATGCATGCCCTTTGCCCCTCTTGATAACTTCATGTATTTTGTGATACCATTATCAGAAAAGAGATATGCCTACTGATTTGCCAGCAAACTGCTGCCAAATGGAATATATAGTGTCCAAGTTAGATTTGTCTTTCTGGCAGTACTAATATGGCTCTCTAACCACTACTCAGCCGCTGATACTTTTGAAGCTTGCAGAAACATTATTTTGAGAGCTCTCTCTCTCTCTTTTAGTAAGATTTGCTTGCAGTCATTGAGAGAGAGCTCTCAAAATAATGATTGCAAGCAAATCATACTATTTTGAGAGCTTTCTCGCTTAGTAAGATTTTCTTGCAATTGTCCAGCAACCGAAGAAGTCATAGCAGTTAAAAATTTGATGCTATTTAATATTTTTTGACTTCCCTACAGTTGATTTCAGTACTATGAAATAAATGAGCAGAAACTACATTTGTGTATAAGTAGAACAAACCCAGATATATGAAGTTATTTAGGTTATAAAGCTGATGAAATTTCAATGGTAGGATATGAAAAGTGTCTGGTAACTCATTTTTCCACTTTTCCTTACTGACTTTTCACAAAACTGCTAGACTCAGTTGTAGCATTTGAATGATAAAAGAAAATGATTCTTGCTGTATTGCCTGATAACAAAATATTTGATTACAAGCAGAATGTAAAATAGAAATAAACATAATCCTTCCGTCGAGTATTGAAAACCTAATTGTATAAAATGGTTTTGTTGCTTCTTAAAATGTACACTTTTTGTTCTTCTCACTGATGTAGTGTTTTGTCCAAATCACCATAAGAGCATGGCGATTAAATATTTTGGAACTCCTTATCTGTTCTACAGCCAAGGCTTGTTCCTTCCTTCCTCCAAAGGATATTGTAAGTTACTTATTTGAGAGGTTGTTGTTGACAGATTTGTGTTGTTTATCTTTTTGACTGCTTCAGGTGCGCCAAGAAGCATTGCAGACACTGTGCTCTGCCCCTCCGTCTGATATACTGAACTCTGAGAGTTGGCCCAGTCTGCGTAAGCATCTAACGATGTCTCTGTCAGATCCTGATGCAACTTTCAGTGTAAGCTAATGTTCTGTATTCAGTTAACAGATGTTTAGCTGTAATAAAGAGTACTGAAGATGAATAAAAAGTTACGTGTATATTATGGGTAGTCCAGCAGTGTCCAGAGGCATTTGCTGTTATTTGTGCACATATCAGATAAACCGGTTTTGAAGGAAAAGAACTGTCTGGTTCCAATGGGTCTTGATTTAAAGGTGGCTGCAACAGGACTTTAGAGACATGAGTACTCCTTTATATGTTTTTAATGGGGAATGAAGAGGTTCGAATGTCTTTTAACAAAGTAAAATGAAAAAAAAAATGACAAACTGTTCTGTAAAACATTTCATGTTAATATTTCCTATTTAAGTCAGGTATGTACTTCACGACAGTAAGAAAATGATGCTGCTAATGATGCACAGATGCTGATGAGGGAAAATGTATGGTACCTTTTTAAAATACTGTTAGACTGTTTGTTCTGCAAATTAAGTGTTTTTATTTTTTTTCCTGCTTTCAATTTTAAAGTACTTCTCAAATAAATATAAAAGCTACCCCAACAGCTGTCATCTATTTCTGTTTTGTAGTTTAGTAGGTCTACCACTGGTTTCAAAGCAGTGCTAGTATAAGAGTCACTCGCATGTTTAATAACATAAAAAGTAGCATTAATGAAAAAACGCAGTAGTATTCCTGACCTCCTGCTTTGTAGATCAGTGAGGCTTTGCATTGGTGCCATCAGTTGTAGTATTCAAGTAAAATTTCCTTGGGACTATACATTTCCATAGCTCCAAACAATGCATTTTTATAAAATAGCTCTACTGTATGTGAAGCATATCTGAACAATAAGTAATATTAAAAATCATCAGTACATATTAGTGATTGTGCAATACACTGAACGTGTACGTCCATTATGTATGTGTTAATATAATACATTGCTTGTTGACTCTTTTTATCCCTTAGGAGAAAATTTTGAGATTCTATGCAAAAACCTTTTCTTCTTCTCCCTTTAATATGACAAGAGAAGTATATACAAGTTTAGGTATGTGCACTAAATTACATTTAAGACTTCATGATTCATGTACTTCCTGAAAATCAGTTACATTTTACTATGAAACAGTCTAATACAGTCTGTTTTGCCACTATTGACATGGAGTTTTGTTTTTTCTTTTTTTTTTAGCAAAACACTTGGAGTTGTGTTTTCTTTCCGGAGAATATTATCTTCCTATTTCTGCTGGTCTGGATGTATCTAATACAGACATAAATCATTTACTGAAAAAGGTATAAATGAGCTTTCCATACCTTCTGTCATTTATTATCATAACTGAAACACCATGCATTATTTATTTTTTAATTATAACCCTTACATTAACAGGTGCGCCTTTTAAATGAGTACCAAAAGGAAGCTCCATCTTTCTGGATCCGTCATCCTGAAAAGTATGTCACTTTCAATAATGTATTACTGTTTCTAAATTTAATGATTTTGAACATGTAATGAATACATATAATTTTAACAAAAGAATGGTGACAGGATATGCAGATGACTGGTTGGTGTTAAGCAGGAAAATAGAAATACAGGGGAAAGTGAAATAGGGAAGTTGCATAGGAGTAGTCATGGGTCATCTTAAGCCGCTTACCTTGCTTTTAAAGTGTCTTGAATACTTTGTTACAAAAAATAATTTAGATGTTTTACAAAGTAATAAGTGTAATATTTAGCACTTAAAAATATGCAATCATTTTGGAGAATACCAGCATGTTGCTATTAAGTTTATTCCCAGTAGCATAACAAGCATTATTAACCTTATGAGATCAAATTAAAGATAACATGATTGATATTTATTATTTATTTGAACAATAAGAGGTTTACAGTAAATTCATTTCTCAATATTACTGTTGGAAAGTTTTAACTGATTTTTGGTTTTTTGTTTTTTTTTCTGTTTGTGTCAAAAGATACATGGAAGAAATAGTGGAGTGTACCTTGTCACTGTTGTCAGTAAAATGTGAGCCTAGTCCAGAGTTTTTGAGTCCAGTCTATTTCTTGGCTCTGCTAGATATCAAAGCTGTTTGGTTCAAAAAATGGACGGTAAGCAAAAAACAAACAAAAAAAACCCTCAAAACACTTGCTGATGTCTGACATGCATCCTAAAAAGCTGATTTATGAATATTAGTATCATAGACCTATAGTAAGCTGATAATGGCCTGTAATATGCACTGTAGTTAAGAAAGTCTGGTTTCTTAGGGATGTATGTCCTTTGCCCTTTAACCCTACTCTCTCCTTCCATTTCTGTTCAGGTACCAGTTTTTTAAAAATTTCTGGGAAGTTTATGCTCTTTAAGACTTAAATCCCTTTGTCATAATTGACTGAAGTCCACCAAAAGATGCAAATGGTTCTGTGAAATAAATGATGAGCAAGAGAGGCATGAAAGTACAGTTAGATATGTTAGAATATATGCAACTTGCTAATTCCCCATGGACATTAGGGCATTATGCAGCCTACCATGTTTAGCCTTATAATTCATGATTTACACAATGTCATATAAACATGTAGTCTAAAATTTCAGCATGGTTTTTGATTTTCTGTTTTACAGATTGTTCCACTACACATTGCACATGTTTTCCTAATGGAAAATATGTTTGTTTGTACTGTAGGGCAAACAAAAGGCCCAGTTCAGTGTAATGCTGGTTTACACTTGCTGGAGTTTAATTCATCAAGTATGTTGCTGTGCACAGGATCCCCAGTGGAACAGAACTGGAGTTAATTTTAATTTTTGTATTCAAATGTAAAGCTATTTTTGAAGTTTACATTAGTTTTTCTTTGTAATTTTAGCATGCATATTACAGCAGAACAGTGGTACTTAGACTTTTGGAAAAGAAGTATAAATCTTTGGTAAGTCTATAATTATGGTTGTCATGTTCTACCTGGAACTTGTTTTTGCTTTGTACACTGTAGTTTGAACTTTTTCCCCCCTTTTTTCCTTTTGTCAGAGCTGTTCCCTCTTCTTTATCTAGATGAGTCTTTTTGATTTAATTATTATTTTTTGTTTTTATTAAATACACCATTGTTATATGCAAAGAAGGGTATGTGAGCTGATCTGAGTAAGGGGAAATTTGTATGCTTTATAGCAGGTGTTTATTATTTATTAAGTCTTTATGTTGCATTCATATTGCATTCATTTTTAGAATTATTTCTATAAATGTAGGGAAAAAATAGAAGGTGCATAAAAACTTTCATAAAAACTATACGCTGAATTTAGATTTTTGTTGGGAAGAGACTCAAACCATCGTAGTATTTAAGTTCTGATACAAAGCATTAGGGATTCAAAGTGATAGCAGAATGTATCAAACTGGAAAATGTATAGTAATGTGGCTCCTAATGCTATTGTATGTTCTGTATGGGAAGATCTCTCCACTAGGATGGAAATTTCATCTATTTCAATGAAACTAATATAGATATGAGGTCCATTTATTATAGAACAAGACTTTTTGTAAAATATTCTTACACAAATTAATAAATGTAGAATGTATATGACTGATAAAACCTTAAGATGGGAAATAAGGATAAGAAGCTATAATAAAGATGGGTGTGTTTGACTTGTTTATCTGTATGCATAGCACAGAGCATAGAATTAGGCATGGTTGTGCAGCAAAAAGTATAAATGGGAAGTCCATTATAACAAGGCGGTCTAATATAATCTATAAGCATAGGGTAAGCTTACAATTATATATATTTTTTATTTAGTACGTATGTGTATTTATTTTACTTCAGCTTTTTCCATGTGCACATATTACTCTCAGCATATGTGAAAAATATCTTAGCAGCTCCAAAATATAATAGTTACAAGCTTACTTCTTTGGTCATATGCTATATTTGTTATTAATTTTTAAATCTGTGCTGATAAAATTAAAACTTTTGATGTACAATGATTAGGCAATAGCGATACAATAATGATACATCAGTTTTGCAAAAACAATAATAGCACTAGCAGCACACAAAAACCAAACTTAGTGTTTCCTAATGCAGATATATTTTAGACAAAGGTTTTCACATGTAGATACTGACAGGTTTCCGTATTAATCTATATTTGGTTGCTATATTATCATTATCATTAATTTCTCAAAATACTTATGTGTTCTTTCTCCTCTTCTTCGTAGATTGATTATTTTAGTGCTTATAGAACTGAAGTTTCTGATGATGCATTTTAGTAGCACCATAAAATTTTACCTCCTTTGGTTTGCCTCTTCATGCAAACCACTGAAACGTGAGCAGTTGTTGCGGTGATGTGAATATTTAGATTCTTGCTTTAAGAGGTAGTACTTGGATATAAAAGAAAACAAATTTATTGTAAAATGACAACCATTTTATTACTTTGCGGGGTTTTTTTTTTTTTGATAGATTAATGCAGCTGTCCAGCAATGTCTTGACTACTTTGAGTTTTGCAAGTCAGCAGTTGACAGAACTCCTAGAGTCAGCATTTTTTCCCAGCAGCGCTGTAGTAAGTAACTTTGCATGTATTGCATTACAAGCACGTGCATCTACATTCTCTAGGTCTTTGAGTACACTGTATTGAAAGGAAGACAAACTGTTGTTTTTCACCAAAAAAGCATTTTATGTAAGTCTTCTGAGAGAGCTGTAAGAGCAGTGGTCACTTACTTACACTGTATGTCTTTATACTTAAAGTGATCCACGCATATTGTAGTAGTTGTTCAAATGGGTGTTCTAATTTTTTGGTTTTATTGTTAAAGGTGAGAAGCAGAAGTTTTCTTACACTGGACCAGATTTGCAGTACATCTATTTTGTGCATTCACTGTGCCTTTTAGGAAGATTGTTGATTTATAAGCAAGGCCGAAATCTTTTTCCAGTACAGCTGAAAAACAGAAAAGGTAAGGGGAGGGCTGAGAAAAATGTAACCTGTTAAATAACAGGATATCTGTCAATATTGTGGATTTATAAGACAATACTCTGTTCAGCAATTCTTTACCTGGAAACCTTTGTTAAAAGATGGCATGGGTAATCTTGAGCATCAGCACCATTTTTTAAATCTCTGATAGAAATAATTGAATAGTTAACTTTCGTCCTTACATTTCGTACATGAATTTCATGTTAAGGGAGAATTGCCTCAATATATAAGTGATTCAGTGTTTCTAGATATGGATAATATCTTTTGTTAAATTAGTTGTTATAATCAGTTGAAAAAGAGACAGATGTTCAGGATCAAAACTGTTTTTCAGATGTGAAACAAAATCAGTATTTCAGGCTAAATACAGATGGAAAACAATTGCTCTGAGTTTAACTTATTAATGTAATTGTTAAACCATTGTAGAGGAAAAGATTGGTACTGTGGAGCAGAGGTATTAATAAGGAGAGAAGAGATGAGATCGTAAAGCCCTCTGAAGCCCAGAGAAATCTGTATACAGTGGTGCATTGTGCAGGATTGGCAAATACAGGTGTGTGAGGAAAACTATTGTGCCATGACATTAATGTCTCTACTAGTTCAATATAGATTGCATAGTATTTATGGATACTAGTTCTGAGACTTGTCTTTTGAAGGTATTTTGTACCTCTAGTTTGAGTGTCGAGACTTGAGAGGTCCAGTGTAAAGTGGTTGTCTTGTTGGAAAGAAATATCCACTACTGATTGAGTCGTTTGTGGATTGGCTGCATATTCCAGTCAAGCAGTGATCCATTGATTATGCTTACCTTTTTCCTCTCCCCTACAAAAGATAATGATCTTACCATCTATCCTCTTAATAGAGTCCTTTTCAGTTTCACAGATGCCAACCCTTTTCTCACAAATTGCCTGATTTATTAACATAATTACATTAAACTCAGAGAAGTAGTTCCTAACCTGCATTTAGCTGAACATTTATTGTTTTTGTTTCAAACCTGAGGAGTTTGTGTGTCTGACAGTTTCTCTCTTTTCCAGTTGTATCACTTTAAATTAATAGAAAGGTAATGCTTTTTCCTACGACCATGTATCCAGCATTCTCAAACTTTGGCTGCTGTCTATTTCAGTGGAAGACATGGTAAGATTGCAATTGGCTAAGCTGGGAACGAGATCAAGCTTTATAAGTTGAACATGAACTACTATGGTAGAGACCCTGGGAGATGCATGTCCTTTACTTCATCATTGTATATAATGTTGATGTTTTCAGTAAAAGAAAGCATTGCTTATGCATGTTTACAAAATCCACTTTATTTGTAACATTAAAGCCGCATGCTAATTTCCAGATTATGTTTTTCTTTCTTTTTTTTATAGATCGTGTATCACTATCAGATCTGTTGATATTATTTACTGAGCTTATTTATTACTCTCCAAGTTACCCAAAGACAGCTTTGACAGTGCAAACAGGTATATGTTTATTTAATATAAACTAATATATTCAATAATAATGAGTCATTTGATAACTTTTATGTTTTATAATTTTTAATTTGGGTAAGCATATAATAGCGTATAAGTAAGGGTAAACAAATAATAGCAGTATCTGTGCACGTTTTTCCTTCCTGCCTCCTTTTTCCTTCCTGCATCTAATTGTATTAAATCAGTTCTTAATGAAGTTATGGTTCAGAAGTATCTACATAAGCTGTACAGATATATTCATGTATATGTAAGTTAAAAATACAAATAAATACTTCTTGTGTTTGCCAGACAATTATTCTCCAGCAAGCCTTGTTACAGAGATTCTGCAAGTTTTTTGTGACCAAATGGGATCTGCTGCTGAATGTTTATATACTGATGCAGTGATAGATGCCCTACTTCATCCTGTTCAAAGCTTACTGAGTGGCACAGAGGTTTGTAGTAGTCTGTCAAATACTTAAACCTATATAGGATCATCATGTTATATATTTGCTATATAGAAGATGTATATAGTTATGTGGTATCACATCTGCTTTTTTTTTTTTTTTAATCCACAAGACACGTGAAAGCATAGGATATTTTCTTTCATGGGTGCTTATCTGCTCGTTACTTAAAAGGAAATGTACTTTTATTCATTTTAAAATTCAGCTTGCAACTTGAAGTTAGGTGTTCTCAAAGTGTAGAATAGGTAAAACATAATACTTCATAGAAAATTTTTGTTTTTTAAGTTAGAAAAAGGGAGAGGATTTTTTTTTTAACATCCCCATTAGATGTAAAAACTTTGAAGTATTAGCTGCGCTTAGGTACTTGAAAGCCTAATTGTACTTTGCTTTAAGTTTCAGCCCATCCCATTACTTTTTGTTTTAACTGATACAGTGTCACTGATCTAGGTGACAGTAAGTCTCTGGACAGAGACATGAGGATGAGGGCCCTTAATGCACAAGGAGTACATTAGGAGCCTGAGCTGTCCTATATAGAGAGTCTTTGAGAGAAATTAATAGCCAGGATGCTTTGAATTGACCTCCTGAGATTATAAAGGGAGCCCAGGATCTTAACTTATGTACCTTATTTAGATTCTTGAATTGTGTCAATACCCCTCTAATTATTTCTTTTACTGTGGTTTGTTTGTTTTTCAGAAAAGATTATATTCTTCATATTGATTCTTGTATATATTCTTATCTATATATTTTTAAAAAACATTGAAATATTTTTGTAAGTGTAAATAATTGGTTTCAAAAAATAGTTTTATATAGATATTTCTATAATGCTTAAAACCATGGTCGTACCACACGTGATCATGTCAATAATTTCAGTCTTAGTCTTTTGTAAGTACCTGCACTGAGTACAGTAGCATTATTTATAAATACGTTACACATATTAGAAGGATATATGCACACAATTCTGCAATATTGACACTTCAAGTTGTCTTGTTATTATTTTACACTGCAAAGATTTAATGCAGATATTTTAAATGACAAAAAAGGCTGAGCCTGTACATACTATGGACACTGATAGATGAATATAAAAATAGTACTAAATCAGTACTTCTTTGATCTGCCGTGACTGCGGCCTCTGTAATCCTTCAAGCAATTTCTATAGTCACGTTGTATTATAAAGCATACATAACTGTTTCTGTTCTTTACTGTACATTAGTAAATTATTATTAATTTCAGAAATAGTGACCTCAACCTTTAACAGTTCCTCCCTTTTCTTTTTCTTTCTGCTATGCCCAGTTGTTGCTCATGGGTAGCTGAGCTCTAATGAACTGTAAGCCCTCCTACACCTTAGTGTGGGCTTGTTTGGAAAAAAGCAGGTCATAGTCGGGGATATTTAATGCATACATGTAAATCTGTTATGTCTGCGCAGTGGCTGTTGTAGGCCCAAATCTGTATATGATTTGTAAATGTGGATTGTGTCCTAGTTGTTCTAATGAAGCTGCTGCACAAGTGCAAATTGATTTGCATCACAACTGGTAAGTGGATACTCAGAAAAGTCAGGATGACCCTCTTTTCCCTGTACAAGAATTGGGACTGTTTATCTGCTTCCCAACCAGGCCATTGGCACTTTCTAAACACCCTGAAATCCTAAGACCCCATGTAGGATGTGCTGTTTGTCTTTCTAATGCTGGACTGTGCTTATGTGATTTATCTCAAATGGAAGGCTGGACTGAAATATGGTAAGAAATAGTGATGCTGAAAACTTTGGTCGTCTGGCCACACATCTTTATTAACTTTGGGGGAGGAAGGGAACACGTTGGAGCTGCATGCAGTGGTCTCTCCTCAGTTGCACAGTGGGCCTAATGAGCAAGCACAGTACTGTTATTTGGGCTGTAAATCCACTCCAAAGAAGTGCAGGGCTTATATGCCTTTTAAGCAGAGTAGTATTGCTAATCTGTCCTATAGAGGGCTGGAGAAACTTGGTGGCCGTGAGCAGGAGTTGTCAGATTTTGTGGGCAGCAGTAGTGACCTTTTGGGCTCTGTAGCCTCTGAATTGCTGCTCAAGCATAGCTGATGTAGAACATTATATTCACATTTTAAGTAAATAAAGTACTGTCTTTTTGTAAAAAAGTCTGTTTTTTTTGTCTTGCACAGGGAAAGTAAAATGAAAGTACTCTGTGAAGAAACAGGGACGGCACAGTACACTCCTTTCTTAGAATCTTGGTGTCTCCCAGTAACCTAAAAATAAAAGTTTAGAGAGACAGATTTTTAGCACTCTGTATTACTGAAAATTTTAACTAAAAACCAAAGTCCTAATCATATTTCTAAGTTCCATAGTCCACAGGTATTAATAGTAAATGCCTTAAGTTTTAAAGTAATAAGACCGTTTATTTTTCCTCAGTGCACCATATAGAATATAGAGCTACCTATAAGAGAAGAAACAGGAAATGAATTGTATAGCACTTTAAAATCCTGTTTCCCATGAATCCTGCTGTCCTTGATGGACGAATGAGAAAGATTTAAGCGGTAGACTTTAACTTTAGAATGGTGGTGCTTATTCCCCACTTTGACATATTAGGTATTTAACAAGCATTACTGGGAAACAGTCCTCCTTACCTTCAGCTCTCTCTAGAAACTTCCTTAAAATTCATCTCACTGTTGATTCCTCTCTATTTTCCCTGTCATGGATGGGTGGAAGTTACCAAAGGGAATTCCTCCCTTTGAAAACTGTGTAATTCTTCTTTGTAAAGTACATCATTTACATGTAAGTCCTGGGAATTGGGAGTGTTTCCCCATTCCTGGGTGGAAAGGTACACTCTAGTTATCTCACGACTGTACACTGAGAAAGGAGCTGGATGTGCACTGTTTTCTGAGGCGTGTGGACAGGAACAGAGTTTCAGTGAGCATCTTTAGGACGCTTGGAACAAGCCCTGCAGAACTGCAGCTGCTGGATACTGACCCTGGGCACATCTTCCCCCTTCTTCCGCTCTCTCAGGATTGGCTGCCTGGGCTCAGGGCCAACTTAGGTAATGGTGTGCAGCCAAAACAATCACTGGGCTGTAGCTGACCCTGATTAACTGTCTCTGCACCTGATCCTGACCCTAACTCAGCTTTGTGGCTTGACTTTGGACCTGCCTCACCTTCATGGGCTTGTCTAGGGATTTGAACTGTTGGCTGAACCTGGCTACCATGACTGGACCAGGTCTGCTTCCCTTGCTTGGGTAGTGTGGGATTGCCCGTCCATTTGATGGGGAGGCCTCTGCCTCTATCTGTCTGCCTTGCATCACATCTGGCTCCCCTTCCCATGCAGAGCTGCCTGCCCTTGCTGCTACCTGAGAGGGTCTTCGCGGAGCACCGTGCTCTGCTTGCCCACTGTTGGCATGCTTGATTCACTTACTAATGAGCAATGGCCAATTCAGCATTTATTCAGATAGGACGTTCACCAGCGAGTGTACTGGACAGAGCAGTCTAAATCCCAGGGTTAAATGTTCAGGACCTATTGATTACAGCCCAGATGTTCCTACGCGGTCTCTGATGTGCGTAGGAAGTTGCCAGATGATTACTGGTTTGCTCTAGTGGGGAAGACTTGCCTGCTAATTTCAAAGCAAATGACTGTTTAGGCCTACCTCATCCTAGAAAGAAACATGCTTGTGCTGTGACTTTGGGAAAGAGGGAGAAATAAGCAAGAGCAAGATTTTGAAGACAGAATTTAAGTGAGGTAGACAAACAAGATCTTGTGAAATTAGTTTTCCAATTCTAGCCAAAGGATTGGTAATTCTTATGCAGCAAAAAGGGCATTGCCATCTTTCTCACCTTGATTAAGATACTGTTTTTATGCTCTTAGCAGGCTTATCAGGAATCTTTCCACATTGACTGTGGGGGGAAAAGGAGTTAAGAAATGTCTGTTTTCCATATATGTGCAGTCTGTGGACTTGTGCCATAATCATTAAAAGTGGTAATTATTGCCGTTTGTGATGAAGATTTGAATGTAGCCTACTTGCTTACTTTGTTGAACCATTAAGCAGTCATTAGAAAAATGACCTTCAGGTTCTGCATACACAAGCCAGACTTGAGTAAACAGGTTTCACAAAAGTATTGAATTTTAAACTTTTTTTTTTGGCTCCCAAACAGATGCATATAAATTGTCTTGAAACCACTTTAATTCACGTAGCAGATATTTTGGCAAGGATTGCTGCTGTAGAAGATGGTCTTTCTCTTCTTCTTTATGGAGGAAATGAAAACTCTTCCAAAGAAGATAGGTAAGAGTACATTAATGAATTACATTAGTCATAGAAAATGAGACTTGCTTTCCCTTTTTTCATTTATTTATAACATGCCATATGTTTTGTTTATGCTTTGAGTAACAGTATATGATTATCAGGTAAGATAGGAAGTGTGTTAGAGAATGTATTATGGAGACAGTTGTGTGACTAGCTGGGGAAATGGCACTTTTGAGAAATACTTCTTATTAAAGGAGATTTCTGTGGTTTACATGTTTTTCTTATTCATGTGAGAGAGTGCTTTCCTGTCTCTGAATGTAGTTCCAGTGTGTTCATTGTGTTACTGTTAAGGCCAAAGGCCTCTCCTCTGTGTGTTTTCTTTGAAATAAATATTAAAAATCAACCTTTTTTATTGGAAGAATAGATTTAATGTGCCGTTTGGATCAGCAGTTAAGAGACATACTTTTTAATACAGCATGAGGGACAGATCGCTCATCAGAAGCTGACATACATAACAGCGTAACTAACTTAGGAGCCTGTGTGACCCAGTGGGTAGCATATTGTTAGATGATGCTAAACAGAGCAGTAAAATTGAGAGTAGCCTTTGAAAGTAACTAAGCTGCAGGTCGTGAAATAAGCTGAAAAGCCACAGTTATATGAAATGTGTGGGGGAAGCTGGAGGTGTTGGAAGTGAAAGATAGTGATTTGCAGAAAAAGGTGTCCTTTGGGTTACTAACCTAGAAGACTTCAGAAGCAAATCTCAGATAGGGAAAAAGAAGAACAAGGACAGATTTTGCCCCCTTATATCAAGAAGGATAGTACTGATTTAGCAAAAGCTAAAATGACTGTCTTGTTCTTCCTGGCTGGACTCTTTCTATAAAGATACACCCTATGTAGCTTGTGGCTGCGTGGGCTAGATGGAAGGCAATGGATCCATTTTTGTTTTATGTGGACCAGTAGCCAGAGTAAAATCACTTGCCCTGCATTTTCTTCTGTTCTGAATGGTGTTAAAGGGATTAACATAATGGGCTAGAGTTTCTTTCCATTACTCTTATAAAAATTTAAGTAAGCTTATGCAAAGGATTTGTTTCAAGCTTTATTGGTGACTATAAAACAACATTTTAAAAGTGTTATTTTATTTCTAGTCCTACAGCTGTTCATGTAATTGTTGAGTTTACAAAGAACCTTCTTCATGACGACATTTCTCTTTTATCTGGATCCGAGCTTTTGCCAGTTGTTAAAGGGGCTTTCATTTTTGTATGTCGTCAGATGTACAGAACCTATGAAGGCCTGCAGGTGCTTATTCCTTATGGCTTGCATGAATCTATTGCAGAGGCCTGGAAAAAGGTAAATCTCATTTGGGATTGGGAAGACTAGCCAAATCTTACTGTAAGAGTTTTGCTTTGTGTAATAGTTGTTTTTTGGTTTAGATTGTTTATATTTAAGTAGTGAAATAAGAATGCTTGGAAATTCATTCTTGTTCTAAAAATTAAGTTCTATTTTTCAAATTTTCCTTCTGTATGTGAACTTGGCAGGGGCTTAGTTTAAGACTTCTGTGTTTTAATGTGAAACCAGGAACTTTGAAGAGGTATAGGTAGGTCTGTCATTCATAGATTAACTTCTTTCTAACCATTGTCCTTGATAGAGGTCATCTGATACCATAATAGCCCGTATCCACCACAGATCTGGTCATCACTCTTTGCTTTGGATATATGGAAAGAAAAAACTTCCAAGATGTGGTCTTAGTAATTTTTAGGATAAGCTAGTTAGTTTTATGGGGAAATAGGAGGAAAAACAAATTTCAAATGTTTGATTTATTTGGTTAGATGCCATTGGAATATTCTCAAGAGACCTTATGAGTTGTACAGGCAGGAGTTCTTCTCTCATTTGCATATTTGGATATTTTACCAAAGTGTTAAAAGTGTAGCTTCAGTCTGATTGCTAGTCTAATATTTTTTTCTGCCTGAAAGAGCTTGAGCCCAGCAGTTCTGCTGTATATTGTGCATGTATTGAACATGCTTCATTCACTAAACTTTTCTAGTTTTGTTGTTCCGATGGCCATATACAGTGTGAAAATTCTTACCTGTGATTAAAACCATATAGTTGACCTGGAAAAATGTCTCTGGATGCAGCAATAGCAGTTTTCAGTAAGTTCACAGTGAAATAAAATTCAAACAAATATTTGAATTGTTAACATTACATAAGGATAGTATACAAAACTTCAGCTTTGACTTCCAGCTTAACCGAAAGTGTATTTAAAGTATAGGTATTAAAAATTTTAATGGAAAAAATGAAATAAAATTGTTTAACTAAAGAAATGGAACCATCTTTTTTTTTTCCTCCAGTGACTCTAAAATGTTTGCTTAAAGGCAAAGGATCAGACCAAGCTGGAAAAAAAGTTTACTAAACGAGTAAAGAAAGAGAGAGATCTGAATACAAGGGGAGCAGAATGGAACAATTATTCTTCCTATAAATGCTATATACTTTTATTATAATCAGAAATTTTAGAAATGCAAGCAGTCACAATGTATATTGAGGCAGAAAATACCAGAAATAAATAATTTGAATAGAAGAGAGACTTTAAATCATCAGCTTGTTGTGGATATTTCACTACTTTCACATATGAATATTACTATGAAAGCATAAATTTTTAGTTGAAAATAAAATATATTGTTACTTAGAATCATAACTATATCACAGTAAACTAAGTTTCTCAGCAAAGAATGTCTTTTTGAAACTAATGTTGCATTGAGAACCCTAGAATTTTGCTGAATTGAGTTTAGTTTAACTGAATCATGCAGTAATTTACATAAGTCTCTCTTTTGGTGCTTTCCTATTATGTAACTAGTCAGTCTTGCTTGAACTAACTTGTTACTCTAATGTTTATTGTATGCAGTCTCTCATATGCTTTTGATGGACATTTCCAGTTATTTGCTCTAAAGTACCGTAACAGGTACTCATACACAGAAGACTTCTGTGAGCATTAAAATCCTTTGCTATAGTATAGAACATCACTTAGACAAATTGTTTTGACACATACAAGATAAATAGGATGAATGTGTAAAATTAAAAAATCCTCAAACATTTAACTGACAAAATGCCATTTCTTCATGTCATTTTGGAGGTCAAGTTGAGACTGAAGTGCTGTTTGCGTATTCAGGACTTCAGGAACCAACAAGCTAGTACACCAAAGTCAAGTTTTCAACTCTGCCATCTTGATTGTTTTTTAATAGTTTTCCATCATTGGCCTGCTTTAAAACAGCTATGGTTTATAAAATAGTATACCATTTATAGTGTAGCTAAAAGATTGGACTTTGATTTAAAAAAAAAAAGTTTTATGCAAGCACTAGTTACAAGTTTTTAATAGAAAGACTAGTGATTTGTTTCCTCCTATTTTACATGTCTCTTGGAGACTTAATACTGATGGACAAACAATTTTTTTTTCAGGCCAGATCCTGGTAAGAATTCTGGGACAAACTGACAATATTGCACAGATAAAGGATATTTGACAGATCTAGGGCCACTAATTACTTTAATAGAGGAGTCTTTTCTGGACAAATTAGATGATGTGTTTATAACTGTAACTTTGCTATGTTCACTGAAATTAACATCTGTATTATATAATGTGTAGTGCTCACTTTCATTTGAATGAATAGTGCAATATGCTTCTCATCCCTAGAAACATAGAAAGCTTAAATTGTTGATCTTAAATATTAGGTGTTTTCCCAAAAGTTATTTTCAGATATCATTTAAATTATTGTCCCCATCAAATATAGATATATATGTGTGTGGATATGTATGTGCGTGTGTGTGGATATGTGGGTTTTTGACAGAATTATGTAGTTAATTTGCTACTGAGAAGTACATGCATAGAGAGGTGTGTGTGTGTGTATGTGTGTATATATATATATATATATATATATATATATATAAATCTACACACAAACATACATACATACTTTTTTGCGTGACATTTTGTGACTTTGGGAGTCTAATTAAAAAGTAAATAACAAAAATTAAAAAGCATTTTAAGAAATACTTTAAAAATATAATCAGCTTTATAATGGTTTATACCTGAGGAAAAAGTGGAAAATAAGTTTTTCTGGATAAAGAATGGAATGGAATGGTATATTTTCTACCAAAGGCTAGATTAGAGGTTGCTCCCCTTTTTGCTATTTTTTTAATAAGAACTAGGGAGGTCTAGTTCAAAAATGATGTAAATGAACAGTAAATTTGGTTGTTTATTTATTTATTTTAATTTTCACAGACAAGTTTGCTTTCAGAAAGAATTCCCACTCCTGTAACTGGTGCAAACTCTCCCTCATCAATAAGTCAAGAGTCAAAACACATGTAAGTGTTGATGCTTAATTTAGGCACATGCGCTACTACTTCGCTGATGTTTGAAGCATCTTATAACACTGTGTTTTCTTAGCCTTTTGCCAATGTCATCGGAGCAATGTCATCCTAGCATGGGTCTCTGTAGAGTTACAAAATTATTCTTGACCTTTCAGCACCTTTGTTTTCAGAAATTCTGGACCAGTTTCTAGCAGAAGCTTTTTTCTCCTCAAACACATGTAAAAATAGTTTTAATAATTTGTGAGCTTTTATTAGTTGCTCATAGTGTTTTTCCATTGGTGAGAAATTCTGTGCCTGCTTTGCCAATTTGTAACTTCCACACTAATACCTTAGAAGATTTGCCCAGACTCAGATAGTAAGTCATCAGTACATTTAAGAGTGGTATAAGTCTTTTGGTTCCTGAAGGAATTATCTATATATTACGTGCTTCTCTCTCATTATTGAACTTTAGTTCTGCCAGCTTGGGTTTCGATTTTGTACAGAATAGTCTAGTATATGTTGTAACTTTCCCAAATACTGCTTTTACTAACATAACATAGGCATAGTCCAGTGAACAAGGCATTTTTGCCTTTCAAAGAAACCAGTTGTAGTGTTTCTGTTGTTTTTTCCATGCTTTTTTTTTTCAACTCTTTTAATGACTTTAATGCTGCTCTTACAGTTCATTATTGGAAGAGACTTTGTTAGATGCCTTACTAAATTTTTCTGCCACACCAAAAGGACTATTTCTGCTTCATAGTACAGGGACCATGAATGACTGTGTGACTTTTATGTTCAGCAGTATATCAAAAAAAAAACAGGTAAGCATTACAGAGTGTGTAGAATAATTTTTTTTTAATTACTGTAATAAAATAAAAGAAAGAAAACAATAAGAAGCAAATAAAACCATAACACATTTTTGTTTAATTTTTGCAAAAATTAATTTAATATGTAGCTCATCAACCTTGGTGCTTGCCACATAGATTTAATTTTGTTGCATGTCGCTTATCTTCAGAATGCCAGACATATATTCAGGTATGATAACATTTTACTGTAAAGTTTGAAATGAAAAGCAAAAGATTTTTTTTGTTGTTGTTCTAAGTTCAACTTCTTCTAAACCAAGGCTGGTAGGTGGTGATAAAATCTAGGTACGATATGCAGTATTTAAAGTGCTAACATGTTCAACACCAAAAACATATGTTTTAAGGCGGAAAAACAGATAATGATATGGAAGTCCTACTGAATGGTGCAAAGGATGTTACAATATTAAAGTTTTTTTTCTTTGCTGATGCTGTATGTCCCAAATAACATACTATTTGTCATTTCTACTTTATCAAGTGAAGTATTTTATCAAATATGTTTGGGTTATAATCTGACCATGGCACACCTGTAGAGGATAATTTTTATGAACTGTTCAAGTATAATGATACCACAGATTACATTCTGTAAACAAGTATAAGAAAGATCTGCATTTAAAAGATCATTTAAGAGTTCCATGCACTCTGATATCACTAACACTTTGCTCTTTATATTTGTTACTAGCAGGCAAGTGAATGTGAAGAATTTGGTAATGGAGTCATTGTTACACAAATGGCAACAACACCAACAGGTGCAGTAGCTCTGCAGAGTTCAGGTAATTAGAAAGGCAATTTTATTATGAGTAGTTACTTGCTATAGTTTCCAACATTAGAAAAAGATTGTGAGAACAACGTTAAAAAAGATGAACTGACTGGAATAATTATATAGTATTAGCAAATGTCTTGATTTCTTCTTGTTAGGAATTTGTTCTTTCAATTTCTTAAGTCATTCACTTATCTTGCTGCAGTTATTTTGTTTCTTACAGTATGCAAAATCTTTTTTTCATGGTTTGGGTTTCCAGAAATTTTCCGTATATGCATAAATGCATTTATGACTGTTAAGAATAAGCTGCTAACAAATTGCAGGTGGTCATTGATCCACAGATGAGAATTAATAAGTGTTGATTTCTGTAACTGGTATGCAATTTCCCATGGCTATTGACTGCTCAAAGAGTGAGAGAGTGCACAGACCTGAGTGTCATTGGTTCTTATATGCAATAGTGAGATGGAATTGAGATTTTTCTGAATTCTTATATGCCAGCCCATGCCAAAAAGTCCCTTCAGATTCCTTCTCAGATAACTCAACTGTTGTCATACCATACAGGGGCCTACATAGTCAGTATGTTAACAAGAATCTTACCAATAAAGTAAAGCAGCATCTTAGGTTGTTAAGGAAGTCCATGAGGCACAGAAGTTGCAAATTCTCTCTCAATATCTAGAAGTGGTTGGTGTTTAATTAAAATACTTGACTGAAAGACTGTCACAAAGGCAAGTAAATTATGCCAGTCAAGGAAACTGGTTGTTAATTGTTTGTAATTTACACTTCTGGGATCTTTCTGAAATTAAGGAGTAAATGTACTTAATTCCATCTGTCCTGTTTAAGGTTCTCAGCTAAGTCACTTGTTGTGGCCTTTAGCATCAAAGACACATGGTAGACCAGAAATAATCAATGTCAAGTTCAGCATTGATTTTCAACCCTGAGAAGAGGTTGTGTAGTGTCTGTAAAGTTGTTATTAATAGTCATTTACATCTGGAGATTTCTGAGTTAGATGGCTATCTTTCCCCATCTTTTTTATTTAATATTTAACATTTTAGATTCAGTTAACAGTATTTTTTTTAAAAAGATTTTTCAGTGCTTTGAAACTTACCATTATGGTATGTTTTCATTTATTGGTGAGTTAAAGTAAATTTTGTATTTTTTAAATCATGGGGTCAACACTACAGAAGCACTAATCTGGAGGAATTAACTTAAGGAAGGCTAGCAGCTTATTTACATTGAAAGATGCAATATATATAAATATCCTACTCTTACAAAATATTCTTTGCAAACTGCTGCTGTAGATTTTAGGCTGAATATAAGCAGAACACTGTAGAAAGGTAGGCTGACTGAAGGATTGTGCATAGGGGGAATAAAATGTTTTTTTGTGTGACTTTTTCTTTCTGGTATTCTTGCCATTCTCGTGATTAGAACAAAAATTTGTTTTAGGCTTTATAAAAGCACTTGTAACTGAACTATGGGCTCTTCTGGAATGTGGAAAAGATGACGTGAGGATAACTCAACCCAGATATACTCCAGTCGATCCTATTGACCAAAGCTGTCAAAAGGTGAGAAGTTACTTGAGGGAGGAGAGAATAATTTAATAATATTTTTCTATATTGGCAGAGAATACAGCATTATATTTTATCTAGGATGTTTACCTTTATGATTTTTTTTTTATCACAACTATACATGCTTCTAGGCATGTGGGGCTAAATTGGTGAAATACATTAGTCAGTGACTTGCTGAAAGAGTTCTTGTATTGCATGGTGGGTCACAATGCCAAGGAACCATTAAAGTCAGTATAAAATAATAAATAGCAATCACAACAAAAGTGAAAGTCTTAAAATACTGTCTATTAGTTCAAGTCTCTGAATATTGTAGAAAGATCAGTTATCCCTGTGTTTTAGAATACGTTCTGTGCCTCTGAATTTTACAGGTACACAATAAAGAAAGTATTGCAGCTTTCAAAAGAATTCTGAAGTCATTTTCAGAATTATATTTCATTTACATCGGTGGAAAAAAACCTCAGCTTTTACTAAGCCATCTGTTTGTATAATTTGACAGTTTATACCTATTTCACAGATATTGCTGCCCTTTTCAATTGTAGATAAACCTGCCAGGTTTGCAGCATTATTTTGGGCAGCTCTATGCACGTCAAGTTCAGCCTACGTAGAAAATAAACTTGAATTAAATGCCAAGTAATTTTATAAATATGTTTGATTATACTTACTTGACTAATAACCTCTTTCCTCCACCCATTCTTTTTTTCCTTTTTTCCTTCACTAGTCTTTTCTGTCTCTGATAAACTTGCTCACCTATCCTGCAGTTTTTGAACTCCTGAGTAAACAAGATATGCCTAATAAACGAGTGTATTCACTCCGTGAAATTCCTACAGACATAATTGTAAGTATACTTTTTCTTTTGAAAGAAAAATAAACACTTCTATAAAGATATTTTTTTCTTGAGAAAATAATAGTAAAATAAATTATTTCTTATTATTACTGAAAGATGTTGAAGTTTTCTGCATTTTGTATTATATACAGCATGAGGGCAGTATATGCACATATCACTTCAGGTTAACCTAAATTTTCATTTTGAAGTCCTAAAGATAGTGTGAAATTTGTTGTCCAATTTAAAGATCTTTCCTGGCTTGTATTAGAAATGCGTTTTTCCAGGAAAAAGTGACTTATATGAATACCTGTGTGTGTGCATACAATTGCATGCCTATACACGTGTTTTGTATAATACTGTTTTATCATACTATCTGTGGATTCAAACAAAATGTTAGAAAGTCAGTCTTTCCTAATAGCACAGACCATTCACACAAACATAAAATCACTAATTGGAAAATTATTGATTAAGGCATATTTTAGTCTTAAAATAGTATTACTATTTTAGTAGTTTAGCATTATCATGTATTATTTACATATCCTGTATGTCGAAATATCCTATATTATTTAGTAGCTACTATTATCCTTTATCCAACCACAATCCATTTCTTTTTTTCTTACTACAAATCACAAGCAATTGAGCTGCAGTTAAAATTAGATCTTTGCTAATGAGTCAGCACTTTGAATTGATGTTGCATGAAAGTGTTCAGTGTAAACTCTGGATTGATGGTACTTTAAGTTGTTTAGACAGTGTGTATTGTAGTAGTGTTTGTTTTGTTTGGAAGGGTTTTGTTGTTTAGCTGATTTCAGGAGGAAATGCGGTGATAGGATTCTTTCATCCAATCTACTCAGTGTTGGTATGTCCACTAATGGATAGTTTTGTTCAGTAATAAGGTTTCCTAAGGCACTAGAACCAGGGGAGATGTGTGCTGAAGGTGGTATATATTTGAGAACCATCAGGTTGGGGTAGATCTTAAGTAATAATTTTGTGGTTTTTGAAGGCCTATGTCACTTGGATGGTTGAGGAGCTTCAACAGTTTGGTGGAATATTTTAGGTTTCCAAAAATGGCAATACTGGTATTACTGTTGAAAGTTACCTGAACAGCTGTAGATATAGGTGTTTTGGATGGGGTTTGTTTCACTTACACAATTGTCTTTTAGACAGTAGTTAAGTCTAAGACACCCAGGACGAAGTAGTTAATGGAAGGGAAACAGGTTGTTTAAGGGGACATTCATCTAACCTTAATTTAAATCTAATGCATAGGTCTAAGTACTCAGAAAACTTTGGGGGTTAGGTAGACATAGAGGTCTATTGCAACCATATTTCTGGTCACTGACTGCAAATAATTAAAGCATTTAACTGGATAGAGCTATGGTTATAAAGCAAAGTAAAAGCAATTTCAGTGCCACTAGAAGATTTGGAGTAAAATCTTCCATCATACATCATCCGAGTATGCAGGGATGAAAGTAGGAAGGCCAAGGCCCACCTGGAGCTTAATCTGGCAAGGGATGTCAAGGACAGCAAGAAAGGCTTCTTTAAATACATCAGTAACAAAAGGAAGACTAGGGAGAATGTGGGCCCACTACTGAATGGGGCAGGGGGCCTGGTGACAAAGGCTACAGAGAAGGCAGAGATGCTGAATGCCTTCTTTGCTTCAGTCTTTACTGCTAAGACCAGCCCTCAGGAATCCCAGTCCCTTGAGGCCAAGGAGAAAGTCTGGAGAAAGGAAGACTTTCTCTTGGTGGAGGAGGATTGGATTAGAGATCATTTATGCAAACTTGACATCCACAAGTCCGTGAGTCCTGATGGGATGCACCCCTAAGTGCTGAGGGAGCTGGCGGATGTCGTTGCTAGGCCACTCTCACTCATCTCTGAAAGGACATGGTGATCAGCAGAGGTGCCTGAGGGCTGGAAGAAAGCTCATGTCACTCCAGCCTTCAAAACAGGCAAGGAGGAGGACCCAGAGAACTACAGGCCAGTCAGCCTCACCCTGATCTGTGGGAAGGCGATGGAGCAGCTCATCCTGGATGCTATGCATGTGAAGGATAAGATGATGATCAGGAGTAGTCAGCATGGATTCCCAAGGGGGAAATCATGCTTAACAAATCTGATAGCCTTCTGTGACGGGATGACTAGCTAGGTGGATGAGGGGAGAGCAGTGGATGTTGTCTGTCTTGACTTCAGGAAGGCTTTTGGCACTGTCTCCCATAACATCCTCATAGGCAAGCTCAGGAGGTGGGGGCTAGATGAGTGGACAGTGAGGTGGATGGAGAAGTGACTGAATGGCAAAGCTCAGTGGCGCAAAGTCCAGTTGGAGGTCTGTAGCCAGCAGTGTCCCCCAGGGGCCAATACTGGGTCCAGTCTTGTTCAACTTCTTCATGAATGACCTGGATGAAGGGACAGAGTGCACCCTCAGCAAGTTTGCTGATGATCCAAAACCGAGAGGCGTGGCTGATCCACCAGAGGGCTGTGCTGCCATTCAGAGGGACCTGGACAGGCTGGAGAGCTGGGCTGAGAGGAGCCTCATGAAGTTCAGTGAAGGGAAGTGCAGGGTCCTGTCCCTAGGGAAGAATAACCCCATGCAGCAGTGCAGCCTGGGATCTGGAAAGCAGCTCTGCGGAGAAGGGTGTGGGAGTCCTGGCGGACAACAAGTTGACCGTGAGCCAGCAATGTGCCCTTCAGGCCAAGGAGGCCGATGGAATCCTGCGCTGCATTAGGCAGAGTATTGCCAGCAGGTCAATGGAGCTGATCCTCCCTCTCTACTCAGCCCCGGTGAGGCCACATCTGGAGTACTGTGTACTGTGTGCAGCTGTGGGCTCCCCCATACAAGAGAGACATGGGCATAGTGGGGCAGTTCCAGCGAAGGGCTGCTAAGATGGTGAAGGAACTGGAGCATCTGTCATATGAGGAAAGGCTGAGAGAGCTGGGCCTGTTCAGCCTGGAGAAGAGAAGGCTGAGGGGGGATCTTGTCAGTGCCTTTAAATATCTGAAGGGAGAGTGTCAAGAGGATGGGGCCAGACTTTTTTCGGTGTTGCCCAGTGATAAGACGAGAGGCCATGGGCACAAACTGAAACACAGAAAGGTCTGTCTGAACATGAGGAAAAACGTCTTTACTGTGAGGGTGAGTGAGCAGTGGAAGAGGTTGCCCAGAGAAGCCGCGGATTCTCCTTCCTTAGAGGTACTCAGAACCCACCTGGACGTGATCCTGTGCAACGTGCTGTAGATGACTCCTGCTTGAGCAGGGGGGTTGGGCTAGATGATCTGCAGAGGTCCCTTCCAACTTCAACCATTCTGTGAAAATCTAATTGATTTGTATGCTTTGTCCTTCTATATTTTTGTATCATGTCACATCACCACAGAATTTGACTTGTGCTATTTATGCTGAACCATATTTGATAATGCACAGAACTTAGTATGCTCTTTGTTTCTTAAACATACAGGATTTAAACATTATTTCTCCCCTTAGTATTTGTGGCTAACTAGTTAAATCATTGGCTGAACAGATTATCAGTTGGGCTTTTACTACTTTTAATAGTTCATTAGTTAGGTTTTGATTTTGTTGCCTTAAGAAAGTTGATATGGCCTTTTCTTAATCCATGCCAGTTTTTTCCCTAAATTTGTTGAGTACAAATATTTTATAAAATGGAGCAGGTGAATCACCATCCTTCTTCATGCCTCCACTCTACCTTTGAGAGGTTTCACAGGTACAGAGTTGCAAGAGAATCTAGCTTGAAATGTACCCTCCGAATCTGCATCTTTGAAAGGCACTTTTCAGCTAGGTGAAATTCTTCTCCAGTGATTATGGAGAATCTAACTTATATTTAGCTACTTTACTCTTAGGTATTTAAATTCGATAACATTCTACCATAATATTTATGTTTTATTTAACTTTTTTTTTTGATTTATCTGCACATTTTTCTGATCAGACCCTCTGATCTTCCTTCCTGATACCCCAATTCAAAGTTTTAACTCTTTTGCCAGTAGTCCTATACCTCTGCCTCCCCTTTCTCCTGCTTTACAGGCTCCAAGCCTGGATGCATAGATGAGAGAAGGAAGTTGTTGCCAAAGAAATATAGCTTGGCATTTGACTCTCTGTACCTGCAAATATATAAAAAGCCCGAAAACCTTAAATGAATCAATTGTATTGATTTTATTGCCAGCTACTGATTTTTTTTATAATGTATCAACAGCCTTGAGGTCAAAGTTGAATTGTTTTATTGTGAATTTTAATGTGAATTTTTTCTAGTCTATGGAGAAAGCACATTCTTTGCAGCTCTTTCCCCCAACTTCCCCCCAAAAATCTAATAGGTAAAATACGGTTTCACTTTATTTTAAATACAAATACATTTTAAGATGACAGTTTGCTTTAGAAAATTTTAATTTTTTTGTGCTACTGTGCATTTTACTTGTGTTTACTTCATTGTATTTATTGAAATATAAATTTTAGTTGGTTTCATGAAAGTATGGATCCTAAATTTTTTCCAATATGATATTGATCACGCATTGCTTTAAACAGTTGAATAATAATTCCCTCTGCTGTCTCTGGCCATACAGAAACAGAAAAAAAGAAATAAACAGAAATTATAGTTTGGATTTAATCCAGATTTTAAAAAGCCCTTAAAGACTTTGCAGTTTGTTTCTTCTGACCATAATGTAGCAATCGGTTTCTAAGAAGATAACATCAATGGATGTTTTTGTGCGATTCTTACTCTTTTTTAATGAAGTTATTGCTTTAGAAGCAATTTGGATATGCAGTAAACCAGAGGGGATTTGTGGAAGAAATAGGAAACCGCCTTAGGTCATTGTCTATTATGGTAGACTCTGTAAGATGAAAGAGATAAGACTCAACATCCAAGCTAGACCTTGCTATACACAGGATTGATAGCCATGCTTCAAAGCATTTAGTCCTATCTAGGGTTAGGGAGGGTGTTATGCTAAAGGTATTGCTCTTTTGGTCTGGTGTGGCTTATTAATCATACTTCTATGTTAATTTCATCAAAATAGTTAGATATATACACATTTCATCTATATAATAAACAGTTTTATCATGGGTTAATATTAAATATGAAGTAGAATACTTGATATGCTAGGATCTTTTTGTATGTTTGGGAATTTTTTTTTTCCTACTTAGCAAGTTGTTTTGTTTCCCAGTCTTCTGTACTGTTTCTTTTTGCCTTTGACTTTTATGGTGGAAAGCACCTCCTGTTACAAAAATAATTTAAAGGTATTTCTTCTCTTAATCATAGATTTCATTCTGTAATAAACATCCCTATGAAACTATTATGTATACAAAAATCTGAAGACATGCACGAGTTTTGTTTGTTTGTTTGTTTTTACTACTTTTGGCAGGATATCATTGACAGGCTTATAATTTTGAATTCAGAAGCTAAAATTCACTCCTTATTCAGTTATGAACAAGCACATATATTTGGTCTGAGGTAAGATGTTCTTTTTTTATCCTTCGGTCACAACAGCTAAATAGGATACAACATGCTTGTATTCATTGCTTCCAATAAGCTAATGTTGTTTGGGTTTTATTATGCGTGAAGATGAAATTCACTTTTTCTTGAACATAGGAAGATTGAATGAAAACTACATCCTACAAAGTGAGAATACCAATGAATCTAATCTTATTACAGTAAATGGATATATTGTAATATGATAAACAGTAATAGAAATTGCTTATTGTTATTTTGTCTAGTTGATTGAAAAGGAAATGTGGTATATCCATCATAGTGCATAAAACAAAAATCGTACCAAAGTACTAAAATAAACAAAGTATTTTATATCATGCTTCTATGAGGCTTTGGTTTGTCTAGTCTTCCTGCAGTCAATTTTTTTTTTCAATGTGTCAGTTCAGTTGTCACTATCTTCACCAATACTCATTTTGAGAAGGACAGTATCACTGAATCCCAAATATTTCTAGAACCTGAAGGAACACTTCAAATTTGCTCACTCTGTCATGCTCATTTAAATGTGTTACAATATTTTAACAAAGAAATCATAGCTTCTCTATTTTGTTGTTTTTTTCAAAGCTGAAGAATACATAAATTTATTAGTTCACATTTTTTTAGTAGTTTATACAGTATATACAGTACAGTTAAAATAAAATCTCTGTTGGATTGTACTTCATAGTATAGAAAATTTTGATAACCTTGCTTGGGCAGGTTAAGGATCAATGGATTATGTACTGAAAAGTTAGCTCTCTTTAGCCGTGTTTGTACTATAGTATCAGAATAAAATGATTGTATACTATGGAATTAATAATCATAAATTATAGTACAACTTGCTGATAAAGATGAGCATGGAGGAGATGAACAGTGACAGAATTTGGAGTTGGGAGGTGTATGATTTTGTCCTGTAAATCTGGAGTTACAAGTACTGTTTTGGAAGAAGTCACTAGCTGAATAGGAGTGAGAAGTCCTAAGATGGAATTAGCAAATAAAGATGTTATTAGGTATTCAGGATTATGCTGACTTCATAGAAGACTTGACAGAACTCCCACTCATTTAATTAGGGATAAGGAAAAGTGAGGTGTTTTGAAGTTTAAAATATTCGTTTTGCTTTTAGAATGTTTTCTACCATTGTAAGGTGCTGCCTTAAAGAGGTAAAAGAAGAGACTTCTGCTGTGATATTGGGAACCCTTGTAGGTTGTAGGCAGAAATGAGTTACTTGGCCTGAATGTAGAAGCAATTAATTCCCATAATGTAAGACAGAGCATTACACAAATTCATGAATCCTGTGTTGAAGTTGCATTGAATGCTTATAATATTTTTAACAAGGCCTATATCTTGTGAAGCAACTGAACTACCCATAACTGCTCGTATAAGCAATGTAACTAGTCCATCCATAATCACCTAGAAGAAGCCACCTATTTAAGCAGATAAGATGAGCTTTACAGTTCACCACAGAAATGAAATTTTCTACTGGACCCTGACCAAGTCAAAAAGCAAGTGGAAATCCAGGGAATGTTTGATGTTCCTCTTTTTCAGTTCATATATAAAGTTACACTGCCAAGTTTCAAGAAAAGATTAATATTTTATTTTTAGTGTGGAAACTTCCATATCTACCATAAAAGTGGTAGATATCTTCATTATTAAGTCATAACCAAATAAAGGAAAGATTCTTAAAAGGTTTAAATGTCATTTTCAGTAGAGGCTTTTTTCTTCCACAGAGGCTTTTGGAATCTCAATAATACCAGCACTTCATACTTAACTTCATATTTAGCAGATTCAGTCTTTACCGTATTTTACAGGAGCCCTCCCCCCCCCGCCCCGCCACTACCCCTTTCGTTGGCTTCTGTATAAAAGAAAACAAGATACAATTTAGGGATTATGAAATGTGCCTGTGCCTATCACAAATAATGTAAGTGTGTGTTTTCTTAGTGGTTAATGGCTTTTCAAGAGCATGTGGGGCTTGCTATACAAATATTTTTTGCAAATAATAGAGAGTAGGTGCATATCAACCTTTAACTGTGACTGATTCAACTGCCAGCACAAAGCAAATTTGTATTATTACATAGGTATTCAGAGATCGCTGTTGAAATGATCTTGGAATTCTGGCTTATTGTTGCATGTGTCATATTGTTTGCAGTACTAAAATTTGCAAGAAACTCTTACCTATATTATTTTAGTGTGAAAGGTGTGTAGTTTATTTAAAGTACCTTTTGAAACTAAGTTCCTTAAACTTTTTTCTCAGCACTGCTGACTACAGACACCTGTGTTCTATAAAATAAACCTTGTCTTATGTAGTTGATATGCTCCCTGATCAAATGCCATCAAGGATAGATATCAAGTTCAGTAGCAGGTAAAACAAATATAGTATCAGGTGTCGAACAGATTTAAATATCTAAAAAGTTAATTAGAACACATCTACATTTCTCTTCACCACTGTGTAGAAGCAAAATATTTATGCGTTTGTGATGTCTTATCATTGAAAGTGAAGTTTTATGACAGTTTAATCATGGTGAAACATTTGTCTACAAACATTTCTTTTTGTTAGATTTAACACCATTAATGCAACTAAATGCAGCTATGTATGTTAAGCTCTTCACAGGGTCTACACAGCCATATACTTGGTTATTTGGTCAGATATCATCGTGCGTTATTTGGTCGGGTACCATGCATGACTCACTTAGAACACTGCTGCTGAGCTGCAGATCTGTTTAGCTTACAGGTTATACTCTGAGGTCTTGTAATTCCTTTTATAGTTCAAAGGAGTTACAGATCTGCTTATCTGAATGTTAAGCAAATTCTGCAATTTACAGCTACATTTTTCTCTATGTGTATACTGTACTTAAGTGGTTTTAAAATTCTTTTAGTTATTAAGTGTATAATTGTGTTTAAAACTTAAACTTATAGACATTTCCCTAGTCTTTTTAATCAAAAAAACATAGGCGTATCTATATATTTTTAATGATGATACATTGTTTTCTAGTAGTTGTTTGTTTTCATTTTGAATAAGTATGAATTCCAAATTTCCAACTATTATTTTGGAGGACAATCCTGCAAAGGCTCAGCTGTCAACTTTCCTGTTCAAGTTTTCCTGCTCTGTTAGTGATGTGCATGCAGTAGAAGTCAAAGACATGTTCTGTGGGAAACTAGATGTGGTTTTGCATAGCCAATGTCTCTCAGCCTATAAAGAATGCTCTTTAGAGTGCATTTGTACAGACTGGGTCCTTTGATCAAGGTGAAATACTCAGTTCTGCGGTAAGTAATTTCCTAGTGTGAACTTATTTTTTGTAATTCTTACCTTGGAAGTAAGTATCCTCACATAAGATTTTTCTTCAGTAGTTTCGCAGACGTGGATGGTTCATCGTTCCTGAATGTTTGCTAGGTCATTGTGTTTGGATCCAGAAGGAGACTGTGTATTTGAAACCCTTTGAGTCTTGAAGGTTCAAGAAAGTGTAATTTTCTGAGGGCGCTTCTAGGTGTCTGTTTTCTAATTGAGGTTCAGTGTCTGTTTTCTAGTTGAGGGTTAAACAGTTTGACACATAAAAGTGAGTCTCACAATTCTCATTCATACAGTGCAGATTTTTCTGATCTGGTATTCCTTAAATTGCAGCTATTCTGATACTCCTCTAGAACGAAGTTTATTCACTTGAAGCCCCTTTTCAGTCGATGGTTTTTATTCAAAATGGAAATGTTATGCAAGAAGTTGGGAATAAGAATAGAAAAGTGAAAGTATATAGACAGTTCCTAATTTGTTTATAGAAAGATTTTCAAATTGTCAGTTCAACTTCAAAGCAGATTTAGACTTCTTTAGAAACTTTCTCAGTCAGATTATGTTGGTCAGTAAAAGAATGCCGAAAGCTGTTTCAGCCACTATTTTGTACAGCCTGAACATATGGGTATGCAGGAACTCATGCAAAATTCTCTGTAGTCAGTGTACTGTAGAAGATTCTGAATGTAGACTGCTGTCAGAGCACAATTCCTAGAAAAAAAGGAATTTACAGCAATAATCAAACTAATAAATTTTTAACATACTACACACAAAGAGAATTTTCTTAGTTTAATGACCAGCTTTATTTCTTTGACATGGGTGTACCCAGTCATCCTGGACATGAGAAAGAGCAATTATCTGAAAAGTGTGACACTACAGATCTTAACCACCTTCCTTTTAAGGCTGAACTCTTTGAATTGCTGTGGGTTATATTAACAAAAGAATTAAGTAAACACTGGTAACACTTTTTCTTTCAGACTGATGAATTATATGGCATCAAGGCAACTTATCTAATATTTCAGCAAAGTGAATACATCCATGAGCTGTGAGCTTTTACAGCTTGTCAAGAAAATATATGCATAGCACATTTTCAGAGCCTCTGCCTAAAGCATTATTCAAGCATTTATGTAGCGATGTTCTCTCTATTTAGAAACCTGAGTTTTCTGTGAATTTGAGAGTGATATTGTGTTGTTTGCTTGATGAAAAAGTGGCAAAGTTCCAAGTTTTTACCTTGGATAACCAACCTAGTGCCCCTAAAAAATATCAATACTCCAAAGTATAGTCCAAAGTAAGTCTGAAGATATTCAGTGGGTGTTGGCTTGCATAAAAGCAGAAGGAGAAATATGGTTACTGGGAATAGGTGTGGACTGTGGGCAGCGGGAGGGGATTGGATTTGGCCTATGGGGGGAGCTTTGCAAAAATTTTCTTTGTTCAACGTAGTACATATATATCATATACCATTACTGAAAAATGGTTTGTTTTCCTGTTGCAGATAACTGTGGAAAATATGGTAAGATTACAGTAATAGGTATCTGAATACTTCAAAAAGGCAAAAAAAGAAAGCTTGCTTTGTTTAGCGATCTTATGTGCATATGGTACTATCCAGTTTCTTCAGTGGCTTATTATGGCTATAAGTGAATAAACTGCCTAAATATTATCAGATCCAAAGACCTTTTGTATGTGCATTCAAACTCGGAAGAATGTTTATTAGCCCTACACTTGTTCCCTGGAACGCCTCATGGTAGTGGGCCCCAAGAGACAGTGACGGTGCTCTGGTCAAGAGTTTGGCTATCCACAGGAAAACACCTGGAAAACTCAGAGAGTAAAATCCTTTTTTTCAGATATGCAAATTGAGGCTATTTAATTTTAAAGGCAGAATGTGCTTGCTTAGTATTACAGTCTTCTGAAGATAGCCTGTTTTGTAGACTGCAGTCAGTCTACTGACATCTGCCTCGACAATGTGTATTAGTTAAAAATTTCATCTAGTACACTCCAGTGGAATCCAAGTGAATGTATTAAATCTTACAGTCATGTGATTGTTAGGCAAGGGAGAACTTCATGGGTTTTGGAAATCCAGATAATAAACACTTGCAATCTTTTGCATTGTATTTTCATCTTCATTGTAAATATGCCCTCTTATATATAATTATATTTTAATAATGAGGTAACTGCAGCATAATTTATTCCCTTAATTGTCCTTATTTTATTTGTATTGCTCATTAACAGAATGTGTGATTTTAATGATTGCAGCACAATAGAAGGGGCATTAATGAACTTGGTCTATAAAGGCAGAAGGCATGAATCCTTAATATTATTTTCCTCAGGTCAACATGCTATTCAGATTTACCCCTTTTCTCTGTAACAAAATGTCTCCAACCTTATGATTAGCAGATGCTTTTTAAAGGTGTTCTCATATAATTCTTTGAAAGTTCATGCATTATAAATTGAAGTGAGACTTTTCATATAAAAGTGTTTTTTGTGTATAACTTTTTTTTAATCAAGTTAAGTTTTCCCTTAAGAAAGCATGGCATTCTTTTATGGATTTCATGTTTTTTTTCTCCATCTTCCTTGTGGAGCCAAGAAACAAGGCTAAACCTCTTGTCTTTGAAATATCTTTATTTTAAATATACTGACATAGCCAGTGAACACTGTAGTCTGATATGTCTGATGGATCTTTTCATCACCAACTTTTGAATGACAGGGCCAATATATCTACTTCTGCAATAAAATCTGTGATGCTATTGATTAGATGTACTCAAGAAACCCTTCTCATGCTGATGACATGGCATTCACTTAGATACAGTTATGTCTTTGTGAATGAAAGAAAGCCATGAACAGTAGTTTCTCCTGCCTTGTGCCTTAAGGTTAGAGGAGGGAAGAATATGATGAGAGAAGTGAAGAATCAAGTCTGACAACATTTCTTCCTTCCTCCAAATCTACCAGATTCGACTTGTCATAGCTTGAAAGACTGAAAGACTGTGTAGTCTTCCAGTTACTTTTTACCAAGCCTTATTTAGTTAAATAAGGAGAAGTGATTGAGTTAACAATTAACTAATGAGCCATTCTCTATTATAAGTGTGTTTTCTGTTTTGCCAGAGATAAACAGTTCTTTGGAAAGCAACCTAGTTCCTCTAAGTGTGCATGTTGGACGTGTGTGAGGGAAAGGACTTGTGCAATAGTGATCACTGGGGAGTGCACATTTGTCCTGTAAATCTTTGTCGCCTGTTTAATAATCCAAGGATAAAAGAGGACAGAACCTTCTATTATTAGTAGAGATGGGGAGTTGCAACAGGATAGTGTTCATCTGTTTCCACGTTATGTTGTAATATAGTTCATGTAGTTTGTGGTTAGTTTATATGTTAGTAGAAGTCTGTCAGGTTTATTAATTTAGAACGGTTTAAAATAAATAGTATCAGCAGATCATGTGATGGGATTACATCACTTATTGATTGATGTGTTTGGGTTTTTTTATTAATTAGTTCATATTGAGGGAAATTAAAATGCTTCACTTTCTGCAATTTAAAATGTGCTTCACTTCTGAGTTCCCTGTGCTGGCAAGTGACGCTCGTGAAAAGCATTTTTGTTTAGCTAGGGAGAATCTCTTGACAGTCATGTTACATGTGATTTGTAAATACATCCAATAGCTAAAGTGCTGTAGGTACTCTTTTGAAAATCTTTTCATGTGGAAAACATCGTAAGGAATATATTAGTCCCTCAGTTTTCTTGCTAGGAGAAGTGTGGTTGCCCTAAGGTAGTATCTTCCAGTACCCCAGTATCAGAGGTGTAACTCAAGGTATTGATAAATACTTTGTATCCAGAGGATCCCATATTCTTTTCAAAACCAGTATGAATGAGCTTTTTCCTTCTGTGGGTCAGTTAAAAGCCTTGATGCTTGAGAACACCACTTGGGAGGGCTGTTCTCTCTGCTCATTATTAATGACCTTTGTTTTATCAGCAAAGATACCGTGTGAGGGAGACTTCCAAGTGTCCCTTGTGATCTAAACCTGACTGAGCAGCTTTTGGCTTCTTTTTTTTTTTTACTAGCCGTTGTACTTTGTCTACTGGTCTGGCACACTTGATCCTAATTGCAACTGACTGTTTGGATCTGCATTCTCATTGGAGCTCAGGCAGTTTTTTGGAGTATAATAAAGAATAAATCAAATTGGTGATGTAGATTCTGATGTTAAACATGTTGAGGCTATCCCCCATGATGATGACACTGGAATTACTTAAGGAAAAATTTGTTTTGGAATTTTCTGTTGGTATCCCTGTTCATTTAACAAGAAGGTCTCCTGCTACTGCAAAGAAATGGTGCTAGGTTCTTTTTTCCTATGGTAGATGGACTTGTTCCACTTATGAAATTTGTTTTACCTTCTTTTGCTAGGGCAATTACAACTACTGTATCCAAGAACGGTATCTTGCATCTTTCACAGCCAGCAGAGCATTTGCAGGCATCCCTGAAGCGAGGACAGACTATGAAATTAAGTTTGGAAAGGACATAAGATATGAAAGTAAGGAAGACTGGGTTATGGGGTGTAGTGGGAGCTGTGGAAAACTGGAATTGGAATTATCATAATAAAAGATGGTGGTAGAGAGGCATGGTTTGAGCTTGGAAGAAAAACATGTAACTGAGGAAATGAAACTAGAAGCAACACCAAATTATTTTGTGTTCATAAAAGGAGCTTAACTGAGAAATTTGAGAAATACTGTAGTAAGCCATCTTCATAATGGGTGCTTTTTAATAAAACAGAGAAATTCATAGGTGGCTTCATTATATTATTTTCAGAGGAACAAAATTTAAATAGAGGAAAAATAAAAATTGACAGGATATTTTTTAGCAGCTAGAATTATTACTAGAAGTTTTATTTCCCTTGAAAGGTCTTCCATTCTTCTATAGTTATACATATCATTTGATTCCACTTACCAAAACCAAGGGGTAGTCAGCTTAAATCAGTGCCTAAGTTCCAGTTAGCATGCTTTTCTTCAAACTGTAGATTTCTACAGTGAAGTAGTAGATGTGAAATTATGGTTAGTGGGGGAGAATTGAGGAAGCAACCTCAAGAAAAATACAGGTGACATAGGAAAGGAAAATGTGGAATTCAGAAACAGCCAGCACTCCCGGCTGTATCCTGTCAGGTCCCATGGACTTGTGTGTGCTCAGTTTGTTCAAATGTTCCCTGACCTGATCCTTCTCAACCAAGGGTTGCTCCAGACTTTCCCATGGTCTCAGGGCCTTGAGATTCCTGAAAGCTAGTCTTAACAGGTAAAGACCGAGGTGAAGAAGGCGTTAAGTACTTTGGGCTTTTCTGTGTCCCTTCTCTCTAGTACCCCTTCCCCATTCAGCTGTGGGCCCATATTTTCTCTAGCCTTTGGCTGCTAATGCCTCACCTCGATCTGTGGGAAGGCGATGGAGCAGCTCATCCTGGATGCCATCTCCATGCATGTGAAGGATAAGATGATGATCAGGAGTAGTCAGCATGGATTCCCAAAGGGGAAATCATGCTTAACAAATCTGATAGCCTTCTGTGACGGGATGACTAGCTAGGTGGATGAGGGGAGAGCAGTGGATGTTGTCTGTCTTGACTTCAGGAAGGCTTTTGGCACTGTCTTCCATAACATCCTCATAGGCAAGCTCAGGAGGTGGGGGCTAGATGAGTGGACAGTGAGGTGGATGGAGAAGTGGCTGAATGGCAAAGCTCAGTGGCACAAAGTCCAGTTGGAGGTCTGTAGCCAGCAGTGTCCCCCAGGGGCCAATACTGGGTCCAGTCTTGTTCAACTTCTTCATGAATGACCTGGATGAAGGGACAGAGTGCACCCTCAGCAAGTTTGCTGATGATCCAAAACCGAGAGGCGTGGCTGATCCACCAGAGGGCTGTGCTGCCATTCAGAGGGACCTGGACAGGCTGGAGAGCTGGGCTGAGAGGAGCCTCATGAAGTTCAGTGAAGGGAAGTGCAGGGTCCTGTCCCTAGGGAAGAATAACCCCATGCAGCAGTGCAGCCTGGGATCTGGAAAGCAGCTCTGCGGAGAAGGGTGTGGGAGTCCTGGCGGACAACAAGTTGACCGTGAGCCAGCAATGTGCCCTTCAGGCCAAGGAGACCGATGGAATCCTGCGCTGCATTAGGCAGAGTATTGCCAGCAGGTCAATGGAGCTGATCCTCCCTCTCTACTCAGCCCCGGTGAGGCCACATCTGGAGTACTGTGTACTGTGTGCAGCTGTGGGCTCCCCCATACAAGAGAGACATGGGCATAGTGGGGCAGTTCCAGCGAAGGGCTGCTAAGATGGTGAAGGAACTGGAGCATCTGTCATATGAGGAAAGGCTGAGAGAGCTGGGCCTGTTCAGCCTGGAGAAGAGAAGGCTGAGGGGGGATCTTGTCAGTGCCTTTAAATATCTGAAGGGAGAGTGTCAAGAGGATGGGGCCAGACTTTTTTCGGTGTTGCCCAGTGATAAGACGAGAGGCCATGGGCACAAACTGAAACACAGAAAGGTCTGTCTGAACATGAGGAAAAACGTCTTTACTGTGAGGGTGAGTGAGCAGTGGAAGAGGTTGCCCAGAGAAGCCGCGGATTCTCCTTCCTTAGAGGTACTCAGAACCCACCTGGACGTGATCCTGTGCAACGTGCTGTAGATGACTCCTGCTTGAGCAGGGGGGTTGGGCTAGATGATCTGCAGAGGTCCCTTCCAACCTCAACCGTTGTGTGTCTGTGTCTGAAGCCCTTCATGTCTCTGCCCAGATGCATTCCAGATGGCCTTTGGCTTTCCCAGCCCCATCCTTGCATGCTTGGACAGTGTCTCTGCATTCCTCCTGAGTCACCTGTCCCTGCTTCTGCCTCTTTTACACTTGCTTTTTTATGTTTAAGTTTAGTCAGGACCTCCTTGGTTATCGATGCCAGCCTCCTGCCATCTTTGCTTGATTTCCTGTTTGCTGAGGTGGACCGTTCTTGAGCTTGGAGGAGGTGATCCTTGAAAATCAACTGGGTTTGGACCCCTCTTCTCTCCAGAGGTGTTTCCTGTTGGATTCTTCCAACAGATCCACGAAGAGGCCAGAGTCTGCTCTCCTGAAGTTCAGGGTTATGACCCTGCTTTTTGTCTTGTTCCCTCCTCACAGGATCCTCGACCTCTCCACCGTCTCGTTATTGCCTCAGCTAACGCTGCCCCCAACTTCAACCATCCCTGACTAATCCTTCCTTGTTTGTAACTATGAGATCCAGCAGAGCGCTGCCCCTTATCAGCAACTCGATCACCTGTATTAGGAAGTTGTCATCAGTGCATGGGAGAAACCTCCTAAATTGCTTATGCCCTGCTGTGTTGTCCCTCCAGCAGATACCAGAGGAGTCCACAGGCTGCTCAAGTCTCCTGTGAAGATCCAGGCCTGTGAATGTGAGGTTTCTTCCAGTTGTCTGAAGAATGCATAATATACTACTACTTCCTGATCAGGCAGTCTGTAGCAGACGCCCACCCCGGTGTTGCTCATGTTGGTCTAGTTCTGACCCATAATCTCTCAGCTGGCCCCTCACCCATCCCCAGGCAGCGCTTCAGGCACTCCTGCTCTGTCATACATAGGGCAGCTCCACCTCCTCACCATCCCAGCCTGTCCTCCTTAAAGAGCCTGTGTCCATTCATGGCAGCACTCCATTGTGTGAACTGTCCCACCATGTCTCTTTTACAAGACTGTGATGCATGCAGATTTCTAAATCCTCCTGTTTGGTCCCCTTGCTGCATGCATTTGTGTATAGGCACTTCCTGTGGGCGCTGTTCCAGGGAAATAGCAAGAAAATACAGAAGTATACTGCTGTAATGGTCCTTCTCTGCTCTGAACTTTCATCCCCTCCATATATTTGTATTTCAGAAGCAAATTTCTCTTTTCTCTTTTGAGCTTTTTGTATGTGATCGTAGTTCAATGCAAATAATATTTGAACATTTGAAGAAAAACGGTTAATTTGGTTTTGAAATTTGCTGAAAGGAGGGAATTTTTAAAATATATTTTAGACTTTGTTTTGTTTTTAAAGTAGACGGTAGAATCCTCAAACAAAACATTGCTGAAACTTGGAAGATATGCTTTAATTTTATTGTATATATTTGGCCAGGTTTTATAGCCTTTTCATAATCGTGCACTCCCTATAGGTAGGATGTTGGGCTAAGTGGTCTGCTCCAATTCTTATGTCTCAAACATGGGGGAAAAAAAAGCAGCCATATTCAGGCATGCTCAGAAATATGCAGACTATAAAATGTGATTTTTTTAATTTTAATTTTTAGTCTATGCTTTGAATTTTTTTTTATACTTTATTAGTTTGGAAGGTGGAGAAAGGGAATATTACCTTTTATCAAGTATCTATACTTCAAGGACTGTATTTTTAATTGCATTTTTTAGTGTAGATGAAAATTTCAGTAGAATGCTCCAGTAGAGACTGCTTACATTAGGAACTGCTATATTTTGTCATTTAACCTACCACTGTCCCTCTCTACCTAACTCTGTTTATGGTTTGTTTGGGGTTTTTTTGCTCTGCCTTCTGTACCAAAGGAGATGCTATAAACAAGTGTTTTTTAACTGCTGGAAGTCTCAGTCAGGTTCTTTGCCATTAAAAGTTATCATAATTAACAGAATGAATTTTGTATCTTCATAACGGTTCTAATGTTCTTTGTATATATTTCTCTTTCTTCTATACAACAATAAATGTAGTTGAACTGTCATTTCTTCTTCTGTGCTTTAGAGAAATACTGAGAATGATCCAATGTCAGGAAATAGTTAATAGAAAATAAATAGATCTTGAAGAGAATTGAAACTGAGCAGATCAAAGTTATTAACAAACAAATAAACAAACATAGTCTTGGCTATTTATTCCTTGGTTACAATTTTGTGAATTTGTAGATATTAAATATACCCACAGAATGGCTTGCAAATTTTGGCTGCTGTCAGTAGAAGCATATTGAGAATTACATGGAAGAAAATTAGCCTTGACTAACAGTCCAGAAATTTCACACAATACGTATTCTCTAGTTCGTATAAAGTCTTACGTGAATGCAAAATATAGTGCTACGGCTTAATTTATGATGTGTTTTATGGCTTTGATAAACTGAAAATAAAAATAGCAACAAGAATATTTAGTCATATCATTTTCCATGAATAGGAAGCCTCCAATGAAATTATTCTGTTGCTATATTAGAGTGAATAGATTATATTACTTTTTTTTTTTAAATACTAATTTGGATTGCTCTTGCTCATATTTTCATGAAATATGTTGAAGTAGAGCACTGTCACTGTTAATTTGGTCTGAAGTTATAAAAGAAAATTATATTTAATGTGGTGTCATGTGTTCTTGTGATTATTAACTTAATTTACCACAGCTGTTCGTTTCTCTGACAGTATTAAAAAAAGAAAAAACTCCAAAGAGATGTATTGTTTTTGTTACATGTTAAAGCTTTTGTTGCTTTTGATCTATGTTAAATTTGATTATACAGAAGTGCTTAAAAGACTATTTTCTAATGGAAAGATGTATTTTTATCTTGATTTTATTTTCCCCGAGGATGACTTGGTTCTAAGTTGCCTTACCAGCCTATTGTTGTATAATTTCTTCACGTTTCACGTAGAATCTCATATTAAGTCTGTGTCATGCTTGTTTTTTGTGATATAAACACAAAGCAGACTGAGCTGCCAGTGAATGTTTTCTCTGCTTGTTCAGTGCACAGGAAAAATCTGTTGGGAACCACTCTCCGTTTACTTAGGGCTGTGCCACTTGGGTAGCTAAAAAGAATATAAAAGAGTGCACCTGACCTGGTTCTGTCTGGATATTTTCAAGCATTTATTTATTTATTTATTTCATTTTGAGATCTCATAAACATGTTCACCTTTGTCTTATTGTGCATTGCTGGCTTCCTGACTGATGTGGTGTCATTTCAATGTGTCCTTCTACAGGTTGTTAAATGTGCTATGCTGTGAGCTGGATACCCTGTTACTTTTAGAGACTCAGTATAAAGTGTCACAGGTTTTACTAACTGCTCAGGAGGAAAATGTTATAGAAACTTCTGAAGGAGCAGGGTAAGAAGTGACCAATATAAATGTTATTTCAACTGTAAAACACTTTTCCTGAAAGCATTTTTATACTTTACTGGCTATTCTCATACAAATGCTGTCACTGAAATTAGCTTCTAATATATGTAAGTTTACTTACATGTGTGTTTGTTATCAATCTTAAATTATGAAAAGATGTAGCAATGTTCTTTCTCTCTCTTCCACTTCAATTGTGTAAGAAAAAAAACCTACATTCTTCTCATTTTTATGGTCATTAAGAGTTATTTTCTAAAGAAAAAGAGTAGTGTGTACAAAACTTGTGGCTGTAAATATGATTTTCAAATTGTAATATTATTTTATATATATTATATATAATAACGTATAGCAACATATTAAAGGTATCATCAAAACCTAGATTTTTGTATTTATAACTTAATCAACTCTCCAACTTCTGTGACTTTTCATTGCTGACTTTTAAATAAAATTGTGCAATGCATCCTTTCAAGAGCAAAACTACCAGGAAAAGTCTAAATGACTGTCCACCAGTGCTCTGCACATAGTCACAGATAGTTTATTTCCTGTTTTCCTGTTTCGCAGCATGTTGAATGTTAAGAACTTCCCACTTCCTCTGTTTGCTATATGGGACAGGTACAGAGCTTACATCAAACAATATGGACTGAATGTCAGCAGATGTAGATCATTGTTCCATGCCTGTTGAGGGTGAGAGCTACTCCTTACACCAAGTTTCTAAACCTCTGTTTATAAAAACTGATTTTTATTCCTTTTTAAAACTCTTGTACCTGGAGCTACACAGTGACTTCAGACAACTTGGGTCTGCCTTTAGTTCTGAATAGCTCTGCTTTTTCAAGGAAGCAGGAATTTGCTGGTTGGCCAAATCAGGAGCTAAATTTGGCACTTCGTTAACAGTCTTCTGCCCTGACTGAGCGTGTGGGCATAACAACAGTTCTGAAATTTTCTGCTCGTGAACAATACTTGCTTAGATGTTTCCAATCAGTAGGAGATAGGGGGAGTAAAAAGTTAGGACAGTACTTTCGGACATCTCAGGGTAGTTCATGCTTCTGTTTATTTCTTCATGCTTATGTGTTGTGCAAGTCTTGCTTTAACCCTGGTGTGTCTCTAAAGTTATTTTTCTTTAATATTTTCTGAATGAAATGATGGTAAATCAGTGGTTCTGATTTTGTTTTGTATCTTTTTTCTCCACCAGAGGTTTTATAATTGATGGTGTGTCAATTGAGAGAAACCATGTTCTTGTTAGGATAAATCTTATTGGAGGACCAGAGGAAAGGATTTTGCCTTTAAGAGCACTAGATAAGGTTAGAGTGTAAAGTTTAACAGTTTCTCTTTCCGTAACTCCTGCCTTTATTAATTGAACTTTTTTGTTGATAATTCAGGTCATGAATATTATTTAACATTAAGAAATACAGCTCACCTTTGGTTTAATAAAGAGCTAACATTTTTAAGAAGAGATGTGCTGAAAAAAATGTATTGTTCTTGGTGTCTGGGGTTTGGCATGTGCCTAGAGCATGCCATGTTCAAATCAGATTTTTGTGCTGGTATATTTAAATGCTGCTTCTCCCACTATGAAAATGAATGCAGTTTGTGCAATTTTTTATTTTTATATACTTGTGTTTTCCATCTGTTAAGTCTTCCTTTTATGTGATTGTTTTTCCCTGCCTGCATTTTCATCTGCAGTATCTAATACCTGTAGCTTTCATCGGTGTTCTAACAATGCAGTGTTTGTTAAGCAGTTCCTTTAAGTGTTCTGCTTCTCACTGGCTGTCACTCTTACGAAGATGAGGTGCGAATTACTGTCAGCATAGCAAAGACAGCTAGATCAATGTGTAATGATGGAAATACAGTTTTGTTTTTTTGTTTTTTGTTTCTTTTTTTTTTTTGAGAACTGCAATTTCCCTTTTGGTTGGAAAAAAAATACTAAAATCAAAACTGTCAATGGTCTTTACCAGCACAGGTTCTGGTTCAAATGCTTTTTGGATTTTTGCATCCTGTAACTTTTCTTTTAATTGCGGAATGTCTCATCTTAAATACTAGTATCAGGAATAGTTTTGGTGCATAGGCAATAATTCAGTGAACTTCACCTTAGTGTTAATCAAGCAACTGCAGTTAATTCATCTCCTAACTTAATCTCTTTCTGGTCATGTTTCTAGGGGAGTGATCCATATCCTTGGCCAATGTTTTCATCGTTCCCTTTGCCAAAGTGCTATCGTTCGAAAATTCCTAGGAAAGCTGATTTCAGACAAGGTACAGAACATGCAAATAGTGTAGAAGTCAGACAAGCATCTCTGATTTATTTTTTTTCTTTTTTCAGATTATAATCTCGTAAATACTTCAGGATCATTTTTGGCTGTGTACTGTTGGCTGCATTTGTAGCTAAATAAGTTGGTTTGATTTTGCTTGTCTTGTTTTGTCAATCTACAAAGCTCTGTTTAGTAATCTAATTCTTATGCAAAGTTCAAGATTAACCTTTTGGCTAGTCTCAGGTGGATGACTCATGAGATATATTTATATCAACTCTCTAGTAACTGAAGCAAAACAGTACAGTTAAGCTACATATTTTTTTGTGTGCTATTTTCTTGATTCAGATCCCTGTGTTTACAAAACTTGGTGGTATGTGAAATAGACAGTGTTTAGGAGAGTTGCTTTCCACATTGAACATCAGTTTGGAATGTGGGCAGACTGAAGAATCCCTTGAAGATCTAGGCAAAGCAGTTTAAGTCATATAAAAGAATCTATTTTCAGGTTTTAATTTGTATAGATGATGCAGAAGAATCTGGTAAATTGTTTGTAGTAAATAAATCATTCCGTGTGTTTGTTCATGTTCACTATATCCTTGAGATGTATTTATTAGAAATTACTTGTGAATTTCTTTAGCAGATGCAGATTTTCAAAAGTGATAGAAATTAAGAGTATGCATTATGAGTAGAACAAATGTAAAATATTCTGTTTATAGATATATAGAAAAATAACATTATTAAAAGTTGGCAAATTTGTCAGGAATAAATCAGTCTAATTTCCTTCTCTGGCAAGACAAAAGGCCAGGTAATTATGTAAGATGAGAAAATTTTCTATATCTTTACCTTAGTAACACTAAGGTTACATGATTCTCAATGGAATTTTCGTAAGCCAAGAATTTAAAAAAAAGTTCTAGATCGAATCACCATAAAATGGATGCACATTTGTTTTAAAAAATGTCTTTAAGGAGCAGTCACTGCTGTTACCAGATTGGAAAAGCATATTTTGATCCCACAGAATCTTTCTCAGTTTCCTTGTTTGGAGCAGCTCTGTTACTCATCAGTAGCAAGTTGGATATTGGAACAGAGGTTGTATTTGTCACTTTTGGGGATGACAACCAACTGGGAATAGAGCTTGGTGAAGTCTTGTCAAGTAACACTAGATTTGCTAAAAAGAAACTTCAAGGGTTTGCAGATAATTTTGAAATATTGAAATATTTTTATTTGAAATGGCATTTTTGGTATTAAAGGTAACAAGTAAAAGTTTTTGTAACTTGGAAATGAACAAAACATTTAGTTTCAAGTCAAATAGAACTTAAAAAATGCTCCAACACATTCATTCAATTCAGTATCATTTAAAAAACACTGGTTCCTCTATCAAACCGCCAAAAAAATATATTTATAAAAGACAGGAGATAAATCTTCCAGTCAGTTGAACCTGGTGAGTCTTTGGGTGGAGTACCTCTAGCCTACCCTGGGCTCCACAGTCTGAGGAAAACGTACATTTGAGAGATTCTAGAGCACAGTGACAAGAATGGTAAGTGACTTTGAAGCATGATATGTGTGTACAGATTGGACTAATTGGAATTGGCTAATGCTGAAAAGACAGAGGTGATGCAGGTCTCTGACTATATCACGGGGGGTTGTGAAGAGGGCAGATTGATTTAGTTTCCATGTCCCTTTGCAGAAAAAGGAATAGCTGGTTGAACTGGCAATAAAGGTTTGTCACAAATTAAAAAAAATTCTAACAGGATGCATCTGGAAATCATGAAATATTTGTTCGAGGTTTTAAGAACAACTTTTCTGAAGTTGTGAATATTCAGAATTTATGTTGTGTTGTTACTCAGGCAACTAGCTTTGAGTTTTTAAGAACAGCCTAGAGAAGTAGTTCTTTGATTTTTTTAATTCCGCTTCGGTGCAAGATGGACAGGGCTCACACAGACTTCATCTGAATGGCAAAAGTTCTGCAGCCATGTGAACACTTCTACTTTGTATGAGTGTGATTGAATGACTTCATTGTTGTATTTCTCGCTAATAAGGTATGGCCAGCACAGTATTTCTGTAGCATCCTGAAGATGTCTGTATTCGGATTCCATGCAGTGGAGTTTTTTTTATGTAACCTGTGTGGTATCATTTCTGTCCTCTATTTGGGTAGCGTATAGTACGTGAATAATTAAAACTGCTGGATTCTTAGCTCTGTGTAAGAATGTCGCACTTCTTTGGCTGAAATGGAAAAGTTTATAACTATAGGTTTTGTTCTCTGTCCTCACCTCTTATTTACCTCCTCTCTTCTTACCCAGGAGACAGACACCTGAAGAGAAGGTCACCTTTTCTTTTTCCTTTCAAAATTGGTTTCTTGTCCTATTGTTGTGCTGTTAGCTGTGAAAATATAATCTGAGGATTTTTTGTGTGTGTGTGGTTTTCTGTTTTTTTTTTTTTTTTTTTTTGGTAAGTGGTATCTGTGGAATGGATATTGGAGATTGCTGGGGAAGGAAGAAAAAAGTTTACAAAGGTGCCCGCAGAAATGCTATTACTGTCTCTGAACATGTTTTCTTTTTGACCCTTCCTTCAGATGGTGCTTAAGGACAGATGCAATAACGGAACCTTTATTTCCTAGGTGTCTCTCTTAGGACAAATGCAGGTTGTCTTTTTGAGCGCGAGCCAAAATTACTGAGTGAATATTTTGGATCCAGACTGGTTGTTCCTCTCTGAAGAGGTTATGGTCTACTGAGGTCAGGGAGCAGTAAGCTTCATTTCCATGGAACCAGACCTCATGTAGCTTAAGGAGGTAGCTAATATAACAGAAACTATAGATAAGGTAACATGTGCTGGGTCGTCATTGAAAAAGGCTTATTCACACTGAATTTTCTGCCAAGAAAACCCAAGAAGTAGTTTTTTCTTATATCTCTTCCTTCTTTTGAAGGACAGTAGTAAACATGCAGCAGTGGCACCTTTCTGGTTTGAACAGTTTGGGTATGGGGGAAGACTAATTAGCTGTAAGAAAAAGCAGAGCAGTGCTAACTCTGCAGAGTGACTCGAACATATGTTTCCCAGTAGCAAAGCCTAAAGCCTGCTTCTCAGAGAGCACTCATTATTATGTACTATGTCCTGATGTGGTGCTCTCAAACACACTGGCAACTGGATATTTTGCCTTGCTAGATTGAAAATGAAGTTACCATTTATGCAGGCAAAATTAGTACCTAAATTCCTCCATTTTATGGTGGTACTTTGAATGGGTAGAGTCACCCAAAGGATATATTTGTATTTAAGGAAAATCTGTAGTGATTCACTCTTAAAAAATATCTGCCCTTTTTTTGCAGGTATTAGGAATTTGTCTGTATTGTATATGTTGCCTTAGGAAAGGATATGTGGAAAAATAAATTTGCAGACTTGCGATTTAATTTGCATTAATTATTGCGACGAGTATTTAGAGTTGGAAAACTATTGGATGGCTGTATATTAATGCTTCATTTCTTTCAAATATAGTGAAGCTTCAAATGATTTATGGAGATCATTATTTACATGTGGAAATTAATTATGCTATTTCCACCTGTTTGCACTGCAGCAAGATACCCTGTTGCTTTTCTTTTGTCTTAATTGTTCAATTATTATTTCAGTAACATAATTTGAGAAGGAACTGTTAAGTGCTTTTGAAAGGGTGATACAGCCCTTTGTCATTCAGAGTACAGCTATTAAAAATAGTGGATTTTTTGCTTGTAATATTTACTGTAGATTATTTAAACTTAAATAACTGTAATATTCACTCTTCTGTTTCCTCAAAGATCTTTGCTTTCCTTCTCCCAGCTCTGCAGTTTTGACAGTTGTTGTTCAGCATACCTGAACACTGGAGTCCATAAGTTTCCTACAATAATACTTAGCATTTTCCTTATATATACACACCCTATTCCTTAAGCTTACTCTCTTCTTGACTTGTGCAGTCCAGAATTGCTACCAAAAATATTTTATGATAATGTTCTCAAAACATTTTTGGTATTTTGTCTCAGCCATTGTTCTCAGAGTTCTGCCTGTGCTTTACACTCTGACTTGAATGAGAGCATGCTGCTATGTTTTGAAGTTGTTTTTTTTTTGTTTCAGATATCTTTTCAGCCATGGTTTTTAGATATTCACCTGAAATTATCAATCTCTGTTATATTCATCTGTCGAAGAACAGGCTATGTCAGCTTTCCTGCTTTCCTGTTTTCTCTTTTAATTTAACACAAATATCTCCATCACTTTCACTTCTGTGACTCGTCCTCCTTTCTATTTTTGGCTTAGCCTTCATGTATAGCTTGTCATCTTCTACTCTTTTAGGAAAGATAAAAGATAAAAAAGTGAACAAGTCTATTTGAAATGTATGTTGTGTTTGATAAAATATATATCCCTGTATGGATTTTTCAGTAATATTCAAATTAATTTAGTCGGGTTGCCGTTACCCATTACTTAAGATCTTGAATAAGATACATGTAGATTTATAGATTTTAGTCTGTTAGTCACAGAAAAACACTCTCGTTCTCACAAAATACAATCAGATGAGAAAGGACATGTGGCATTTCTGATGTATGCTATAGCATTTATGAATTTTCCTAGGTCTTGCCCACTTCAGACACAAAAGCTAACTGAAGAATAATTTGAAGCAGTTTCTTTTATGGAATGAGATCAGTTTAAGCTTACAGAAACTTTTGGTGTGGTGGTTAAGATTTTGTACACACAGGTACACTCTAGGATGATTATAGTGCAGTTTCATGGCTTGCTAAGCTGATGGAAGTGGTTAATGTTTTGACAAGGCTACACGAAGTTACCAGTGCTAGCACAAAGGAAGAGGATGGGAAAATATAGCCACATACAGGAAGAAAGTCTGGACTGCAGCCAATGACTTAAACTGGCATAAGCTTGTCTTTAACTGCACAGTTAGGGCATGACTTCTTGTTATGGGTAAGCCTGTTTAATAGCTCACTGACATTGGAAGAGGAAGGTCTTACTTATTTCCCTCCCTACCTGTTCCTTTCTTTTTTTCTTCCTATTATTGTTTTTTCTTCCTCTGTCCCCTCACGACACAATCTTTCACTCCTTCAGCAGTTCTGGCATTTCTTACAAAATAAGCCAATTCAAGTCATTAATGTAGCAAAAATAGTGAACCCATTTAGTGATATACCAGAAAAGAGGTAAAAGAGGAGCAGGACTTCTCCCTTTTGGCATTAGCAAGTTTTTCAAAATATCTCCAGCCAGAACATGAAAGCACACCCTTAGTAACAAGCAATAAGTATAGCCCAGCACTGAGAGATAATTGAAGTTCCAGCCATGTGATAATGTCATGGGGAAAGTTACATTTACCTACTAACTTGTGAAAGTTAGCTGGCATTTAATTTGTGTAATAAGGTTTTTTTAAAAAAAAAAAAAACACAATTTTCACTCAAAAATAAAATCATCATGCTCTTAGATGTATGTTTTATTGTGATGACCTGCTGGAGGAAGTGATAGTGAATGTTTAATGACAAACTGTTAGGAGAAGTAGTGGTCTCGCTGGAAGAAGATAAGACAACGTGCCATGAGTTGCCACAGTATGATACCAGTTATGGTAGGTAATGGATATATTAAATGCATGGTTATGCTACAGGAACTTGGTTGCCTGGGTCTAAAGTTTGTCTCACTTTCATTTGAGTTTGAACATTTTTCAGCTCTGTGAGGATCTTAAATATTGAATCTTTCTTGACTGGGGAGAAAAATCTATTGGTAATATAAGTGCCATCCCTGAAGAAAAATGAGTTCTTGTTTTCCGTCGATTGCTTGCCTCTCACTATTTTGATAACAGAATTGAAAATTAAGTGTTAACTTGGCAGTTGTGATGAGTAGGTAGTTAGTATTTTACAGAAAGTATTTACTCTTGGATTTTTTCACCTCTCCAGACGTTTTTCAGACTCCTATGCACATATCTACATCAGTTACATGTGGTACACATTTCAAGTGTCTTAAGCTTCATTTTCTTTGCTAAATATTGCCTTCCCAGAAGAGCCTTAAGATAAATACAGTGGTCTCTAGTCTTCAGCAAAATTTCAGAATCCATCCTAGCGATGGAACATATATTAGCATTGTAAAAGGCTACAACTTTAAAGAAGTTTTGGATCCATTGACTCTGCTAGCTACTAGCATGTACACTTTTCAGTGATCAGGGATATAAGTGAGCCAGATAAATAGTATTTGGAGAAACATGGAGTTTCATAGGAAGGGAAGTTTGGGGAAGACTGACCTCAGAATGTGTCAAATGAAGGGACCAAGCGGTTATATAGTGTAGCTAAAGCCCTACAGGTTGTACTGTAGGCAAAATAAAGATTTTATTTTGTAAAAGCTGCAGTTAGAGGAAGAGTATTGGAAAGACAAATGTACAAACAGCTATTGAGGGTAACTGTGGAAAGAAAACCAGGGATCAGATGAAGATACCAGGAGGAACCAACAGAGATGGAAGGGTGATGGTCTTAAAATCCTGCTGTTGAAATTCTTGGGGAATTTTTGTAGAAGTAGTATTTTGTTTGGAGGAGCCAAAATTTCACTGTGATCTCTTTATTTGTTGAGGTGACTGCCCAGATCTCAGCTTCTAGTTTCTGGTCCTCAGCTGCCAAACTGAATTGCTAAATCTTCTGGGAAGTAAAATAGTTGTTTAACTTGCAGAGGAGTATTGCTTTACAGTTCTAAGATTTTCTTCAACCATCACCTTTTATAAAAATAGCAGTGAAGGGGAGAGAAAGAACTAGAAATCCTATTGATACTACAAGTGTGAATCCTTCTTCACATCAAATTTTCTTAATCACAGAAGCCATTCTTAGTGTCAGTGCATGTTATTTGGAAAGATACTGACTGAGGATTTAGTTATTTGAGGATAACAAAGGAATTTCATGTTAATTAATTTGGAAGAATTGTTAATGTTAATAATTAAGTTACTATAATGAGCTTTTCTGAAATACTGTTTATTGTTTTAATGAATTCCAATGACGGGGGACAATCTGCTGACATAAAGTGTTAATCTTTAGGCTAGTTTAAGATAAATTATATGCAATATAGTAATTCTGTTAAAATATTTTAATCATCTTAAAAGAATAAAAGCATTTGCAAATAGCATTTTGATTGTGTCATTTACTGGAAAAATGAATTAAAAGATTATGGAGAAGTAAAAATGACAGCAAATACTGCAAATAGCCATAGACTGGCTAAAATGCTTGTCAAATCTTAAATTAGAAGTCACCTTCGTGAACAGGATATGAATTTCTATAATGGTATATTTCAAAACATAGAAATGGAACAAAGGTAAGTTTGCAAAATATGAAGAATTCTTCATTATCTTAGTGAATGGTCAGTAGCAGTTCAGGCTGTGATCCTTTAATAATGGTGGGAACTGGATCATCCCACAGCAAATGCAGAGTGCACACAGCTGTTCAAGTGCATGCATGTACACTCATCTTATTACTGGATATAGCCTTTAATTTTCCCTCAAAGATTAGCTTTTAACAACTGTGGCAACATTTTTTCTGATCAGTTCTATAAATATTTTCCACACTAGAAAAAATTAAAAGTTGACAGGCAGAAGAAATGTTCTGTATTGTTCCAAAGGAATGAAGAGTGCAAGTAGAAATTCTCAGGTTCATTTTTATTAGGGAAACAAGAAGTTTTCGTTATCTTTCAGGGTTGTCCTGGAACTTTCCCACCAGGGCAGCTGTCAGTGATGCAGAAATCCTAGCAACCTTAACTATTCTGGGAACCAAGTAGCCTGAGAAGAGACATTCCTATTGATTGTTTCCATTTTGTAGGATCAGTAATTTCTATTAGAAAACTGTTTTTAGTCAATTTTATCTTACATAAAATTACTTTATTAAATTACTAGGCATTTGAACTTAAAATTTGTTCTGCCTTTTGGTTAAAAACAAAACCGAACAGTCACCCCTTCCCAGTCACCCCTTCCCATTATATCAGCATTTTCTAACAAATTGTGCATATGGGAAGAAATTACTTTCTCTCTTTTTGACAAAGCATATGTATACAACATTCTTTTAATTACTACTTTGCATTACCCAGTATGCTGTGTCATCGTGTGTCAAACTAGCTTGCTTGTGTTTATTGTTCAGTCTGAATTCCAAGACAGAAATTTTTCTTGCAGAAGATGTTTGATTTAAAGACAGAATTCTTGTGGCTCTAAGTACAAACATTGAAAGCCAACCTAACGTTTTCATCTGTGATGATTACATGCTGGTTTTTTATTTGTCAGTATCGTTTTCCTGTTTTCAAGCCCCTATTAGAGTTAGCTAGTTGTGAAATTTACTGCCTCAGCCTGTGATATTGTATTTTAGAAAAGTCGTAAAGTATGTGTAATTTCCTCTAGCTTTGTAGAAAATAGAGGAAGAAAAAGCATTTTATAGCTAAGAGAGAAGAGAACATACTTATTCTCCTTTTGTTATTGCCTCGGTGCTAGTTTTAATTTTGAAGGCATGTCTCCCTATTGTATAGGAAAAGAGAATATGGTTTTAATAACAAAGTGACAGTAACAGCAAGGAGCTATCTTTGAAACTCTTGCTTTGTGTTAAAAAGAATTCTTTCATAAAGACTTTTTGTTAAACAGTTACACGAATTTGTTTCATAAGCAAACTGAACTCATAATGAAAGATGTTATCTGGTATCTTTGTGCCTCATATGTAACAGCACTATACCAAAAGACCCTGTTTTAATAGTGCTTGGGAACAAAGTCAAGTGTTGAAAAGTTAGAAAATGCCTGAATTAAATTGTTTCAGCTTTTGACAACACCAAAAAAGGGCCCGTGGCCCTCAGCTGGAGGGGGTTGGGTGTCCCTAGAATCTTCAGAGAAGACCATGTGAAATACTGAGAAGTTTTTATGAATACTATGAATAAACAGAATTGTAAGTTGACTATTAGTGTGCATTTCAGTGACAGCAAAAGTAAACTTTTAGTTTGATGATGTGTCTCCATTTTGAGTCCCTGGGCTAAAGCTGGGAATTTCTAGAGATCATAATGAAGCTAGTATAAAAATTCTCATAGCATTGGCAACCCAGTATATTTTTCCAAAAATTTGCTTGATGTATATGCCTAGCAACCTGAAGGCCTATCATCTATCCAGACTAGAAGCATCTGAAGGAAACCTGCTCATAGAAAGAGGCAGGAATTTTCCATGGAGCACTGTTATCTTGCCATCAACCATGTTTCATTTCATGTTCAACAAAATAGTGCTGCCACTTTAGTTTTCTTAGGAATTTGATGATATTTGGTGGAGCTCTGATTTCTCCCATTCCTCCCCTATTTTTTTTATTCTCAGAGTCATTAAATTACATGGAAATATCAAACTATTTTATTTAAAATAAATTTCACCTCTTATTGTTTGGGGACAGGGGGGTTATAAAATGTAGGAGTGATAAAAGATGTGCCTCAGGAACACCTTAAATGTTCAAAACCTTACAAGTAAATGGAATGAAAATTTTTTTTCTATATAAAGCGGAATGTCATCAACTTTAGGACTAAGTGCTTCTCCAGTATAATTGTCATAGGATAAGGGATACTTTGTTGGTCTTTTCTTCCTGATGTGTGAGGGCTGCCAAAATATTAGGCAATGACAAGGCTTTCAGCTGCATCTGACTCTACTGTTTTTCTCTGAAGCAGTTTCTCGTTTCTGAATGCATCTACTACATCCCTATGGTAGTTTGTAGCTTACAGCTTTTTATTACTTAGCATAGTTTAAAAAAAAAAGCCAAAATTACATTACAGAGCAATGCTTATTCTTCTTTTATTCTAGATAACGATCTGGACAAGCTCTTATCACTTTTAAAAAATCCAGATAAACAAACTGGTTGGGCAGAAAACTGTAGAAAACAGTTCTGCAAAGTCATGAAAGCCAAACCTGATATCATCAGTGGAACGAGTGAGTATTGCTTATTGATTTAAACAAAAGCAAACAAAAGCCATTAGAAGAATTTTTTTTTAATTCATTGAGAATTATATTATCTTTATAATTAGTCAATTTTGTATTGATTATGAGAATTATTTCAATGTGATTTGCTTATGAAAACAAGATTTATGCCTCATGTTCTGTTTGTATCTCTCTATGTGCATCACCCCTGTGAATAACTTTTAAACCCACCGTTTGTTTTGTGCAAAATCTGACAGAGGAAGAGGGCTCAAAGCCTTTCCTTCAGGTCTTCTAAAGGTCCTTGATTGTGGCATTCGGAAAGTGGAAAGGAGAGCTTGAGAGGAAAGATAAGCACTTCCCAGACATCAGTGAATTACATTGAAGGGGAAAATAAATAATATGAATAGCCAATTTTGGTAGAAGTTTTCAGAACTAAGCCTTACTAAACATCAATGCATGCACTCATTCAGGTTTTTCTCTTTCTGTGTGTATTTCCTGATGAATAATGAGCTTGTGCTGCACCGTTGGTATGAATCAGTTAAAACAACAAACCAACCAAAACAAGACCAACAATTACCTATATGACATCAATCACTGGAAATCAGACTTAATAACCAGCTTGTAATATAATATAAACTTGTATAGCAATGAAGAAACTATGTGCAGTTCTTTAAGAATTCTGATTATAGAAGATGCTCAATACATAGTCTGATCTTTTGCTTACATATTCCAAAGACTCCCATTTAAATTGTTTAGAAAACTAATCAATACAACTGACAGTCAAGATAGAAGAAATATATTCTATGTGAGATCAAAGTAACACAGCATGGTGTTTTGTATAAGAGACCTGAATTTTACCATAACTTACAGAGCCATATGAAAATTTTAGGGCCTAAGGAAGTCATTTATAGAGGAATTGATGCAGTATAAAAATAATTAATAAGAAACCTGACACTTGTGTGAATGTGATTAAAGTCCATAATTACTGAAATTTTCAAAATTCTCCGAGCTTTCTGTTTAGTCAGAGCTTTTACCTTCCATGTGGAGGAATGTGTGTGCGTAGACAGAATATGCATGTATTTGTTTATAATATATGTATGTGTTTATTGTGTACATTATAGTGTACACATCCACAAATGCATGTATTCATCCAGAAAGAAAGAGACCTTTGTAAAACAGGTGAACAAATGGAGATTCATAAGCTGAAACACTGAATATACTTTATAAGAACTTCTGCTGCTGTAAGAAAAATAAATTGAGGAGAGCCATTAAAAAAAAAACTGCTCAGTGAATTACTAGTTTTATAACTAGTTTATAAGAAACATGCAAGAAAAGTAAACATACCTTTTTTGCTAGAAAAATCTAGATTTTTTTAATGTTACACATTGTGAAGCACAAATAATTTAGTCTTTGCAAAATCAATTTATGTGAATGCAGCATATTTTCTAGACAGATATCTTCTTGGATTATAAGAAATTAATGTTGAAAATTGTTAGTCTGTCTTCCCGCATGTAAAAGAAATTATTTGTTGACAAAACCTGTTTTTATATAAAAACAGAACATTCATTTAAAATAGTTGGCTTACAAAGAAAAAGAAAATAGAATTCTATTCTTTTATGCTTTGTCGTAGGCTATACACAGCCTCAAAGCCTGTGTAGGTTATTTCCTGTAATTTTACTGGAGGTACCAGTAGCTAGAATTAGGAATTTAAAGGGAATCACTAGAATTTGTTAACCCAAAAGGAAGAGATTAGGGTTTCTTTTGAATAACTGTTTCTAGCTGAGATGGAACAATTGGGAGTAAAAGTATGCAAGAAAGGTATCCATGAAATTTTTTATGCCTCACAGCAGCTTCTGCAAGTGCATTCACAAACCACACAAACAAGTAAAGTGTGAATATGGAAACAGACTGGCTTAATGAAATGCTAAATTAAAAAATACTACTAAAGAATAGTAATAACTAAGTGAAAGTAGTGTTGCTCTAAGGTGAACTCAAAGCTGTTGTTTTAATGAGGCAGATCTGCATGCAGATATTTCAGAAACAGCAGTATTTCTGCTAGCTCTGTGGTTTGAGACATTATATTCACTGAAACTATTTTATGAGAGACAGCTGTGCTGCTAGGTGTCTTCTGAAACCTCTCCCAAATTTGAGAGAACTGAAAGGCCTTAATCCAGATCCCAAGAAAGCAAATCTTTACCTTCAGTCACAGCTAGAGCAAACTGTAAGGATTACAGAGATAAGATGCATACTCAAAAATATGCTTCCTGTTCTGGGCTCTTTTCCCTAGGACAAGGGAGACTAACATTAACAGAAATGGAATCAGAACATAACCAGCAAAGACAGTATTGAAGGCAATGACTGTATAGTGTAGCACATATTTACGTGAAAACATTTTGGGATCTGGTGCCAGGATTATCAGATGCTGAATCTATAGAACCTGCTAAAATTCTATCAGAACATCCTTAAGCAAACTGTATAGTGTCAATACCCATCATTTACTTTCCTCATATTGACCGACTGGAGCTTCTAAGTTATTTCTGTGGTCAAGCATCAAGATCCAGTTTTGAATCTTTTCTGGAACTGTTAAAAGGACATAGGAACCTTTCACAGGCTTGTATCTCTTTTAATGTGGCAGGACTGAAAGTGAGGACTCTTCTTTGTCTTCTAGTAAAAGATCTTACTCTAGACAAGGAGCTTCCACTTTCTGTTGTTTTAAGCACAGACACAGGACTTCTAGTCATTCTTTCTGTAAAGGTGAAACAGATTTGTGGATCCCAGGGAAATTGTCGCGTGACATTAAGCTGCTTTGCCATGTGTCTTTAAGTCACTCAGATCAGCTAGACAGCCACTGATACAGCCCTTCGTCAGGTCTTGGCCTCTTTTGGACTTGTTGAGGCAGTCTGCATGTTGCAATACACGTGGTCTCCCTGAAGCACTGTTAGTACCTCTAGATAAGAATTTTCTCTATATTGGAATCGACACTTTGGCAGAAAAAGAAACAGCCAAGTGAACTTCTGCAAGGATAGGTTAAATTTATATGGAAAATTTTTAAGCCTTATGAATCTAGGCTTAGTATATTACAAGTGTTCAGTTCATTCATAGGGCAGGGAGCTATTTTTTTTGAACTAGTGATCTCAGCTTGACTGTCTCATCCGTGCCTTTTCAGTTGTCTCCTTATCCTTCAGGTGAGACAGAAGGCATGTCTGTTGTTTGCAGTCCCACTTCTTATCCTTTCTTATCTGTTCCCAGTTAACAATGTCATATCTGCAGGTGATTTCTCTCCAGTCTGGGCACATACAACAACTTTAATCCTCTCCTCATTTAGGAGACTTTAAACCCTAAATAAGAAAAAATGGGGGTGTTGCAGAGATCATAAAACTGTGTGCTAACATTCTTTCATCCATCATGGGAGATAATCAGTCTCAAAATCCTAGGTTTTTTTCCTCATACCTTATAACTGTATATCCATATGGGGATATGGATAAGGATCGTGAACCCAGCTACAGTGTCCTGCTCCATGGAGGCATTTAGAGTTTCTGCGGCATGTTCTTCCTGAGAAATCTGGACTTAGATTGCCATTATTCTTTAGGATCTATTTACCTCCAAAATGTTCTCTCTCTCAAAAGAGAAAAAAGGCAGTATCTTCTTTATGGTGATTTTTATCTTCAGGGAGTTACTCTTTTAGTCTCAGCTAGTATTGATGACTTTTAAAAACTTGAAAAACATAGTGAGAAGCTCTTGAAATTGCTGAGATGTTGCTGGAAAATGCTGTTTGGGTTTGTTTTGTTGTTGTTTTTTTTTTTTTTAACAGGGAGTTGAATGGTTGCTGAAAGCAGAGTGATTATGATCAACAAAGCATTTTGGAATCCCATTAATGCTTTGTGAGCTCTGCACTGTCTGAAGTAGCTATGTCAAAACATGGTGATGAAAAAGACTATGATCCTTTGAGGAAATGTCATTGTCTGTGATGTTTGTGTTCTACAGCCTTTAGCAGTCACTGCATAAAGTTGAAAGTAACTGTAGAACTTACCTCATAGGATGAAGAATCAAAAAGATGGGTATTTTCAATAGGTATGACTTTTTTTGTTTTATTTTGTTCCTCTTCAGGATAACAAAATATTAAACTTTTGCCATGTATCAAAGTAGCCTAATATTTTTAATGATAGTGTAATAATTGGATAAATGTTGAGCAGACCCAGGAAAAGAATTGAATTGTTCCCTCATCAGCAGGAGTTGTGAATGTAGCTTATAAGTATATGTATATAACCTACATGTAGTTTATAAGGTACACCTGTAGGCTACCAGAGTCTCAGCAAGGAGGGTGTCTTAGTTGTCAGCACTCTGCCTGTATATAAAAATAAAAATGATAAGTAGGGACTTCAGTTTTGATGAACAGGATCTTTCTGATTCAAAGAAAATGAGATACTACATTTCTAGAGCCATTAGAACATTGGTAACATGTTCTCTCCTTTTTAGGAGAAAATGGTTTTAACTTCAGCCTTCATTAGGTGGAAGACTTAACTTCAGCCTGCAGAGTAGTCTTCCATAGGCTCTCTTTATAAGTGTGAGAGAAACTTCTCCCAGCTGTGATTTCAAAAAGGCAAATCAGAGCAACTGAGTTAGATTTCCATTCTAAATTGGTCCTCAGATGAGCCTGTTTTTCTCTGTAAGAACCAATTAAGTTTTCTAAGCTCAGTTTCATCTTTTTTAAATATTCCCCAAATCTTCTGTCTCTAAGATCACTCAATTAGATCTAGACTCTGTTATCTGCTCCCTTTTTTTTAGTATGACCAAATTCAAAGTATTGCATTTGCAAAAGAGGATTTTAAAATTATACAAAAAAGATGTTTACCTTTTTATGTCTTTGCCTGATTTTTGAAGGAGGCTTGTTTTAGAATTAAAATGAAACAGTAGGTCTTTCAGGTTATGTAGGAAGAAAAATTGCAAATCAGAATTTCTTTCTTGTCTTCCAAAGCAGTTTGGAATAACTTCCAAAGGAAAATCTTTCATGCAGTGTAAGCGCATGTGAATGTGAATGTGCATGCATGTGAGTGAAGATTACACTATTTGATTAGTGTTGAATTTGAAAAGATTGTTTTCCATTAATAAAGAAGATATTACGTTATAGTATGTTGTTTTCTTCTTCTCAAAGAGAATGCAGGTGGTTCCTTTGCCATTTCAATGTATAATAATTGAAAATCTCTCCCACTGATCCTGGGAATTCAAGAAGGGCCTCCCCATTGATGCCATTAAGAATGGAATTGCTGGCAATGTTTTTTGTAGATTTATTAAATTGAAGTTGATGGAGTTAAGAATTTCTGACACTACTGTTACAAAAAGAAACTAACTGTTCAAGATTTTCACTCTTGAATTTGTAACCTCTAACACAAGTCATGAAAGACTACTGTTAACTCTTGAGAGGTGTTTTTTTCTGTTTGTTTGTTTGCTTGGTTTAAACTCCTTTGAAGCATCTGAGAGTTAGTATAGAATATGATCAAGTTACATTACAGGATCTAAAAAGTTCTGATGCTTTTGTTACTAAACATAAGGCCGCTCTCTAGTGGCACCTTGTAGTTTTTTACCTTTCTGGCTTAAACCTTTTAGAGTGTGGGTACTAGGTAACCTCTCCTGGTTACTCCTCTTATTAACAGTTTGAATCATATGTTTTTTTTAATCAGTACTCTTACATTGTTTAAAAGCAATTTAGATTATTTGCCTTTTGTGCATTAATTCTTTGTGAATGACTTCAAATGAGTGCTGTTACAGCAATCCTGATTTTGCTGCACAATGAACTTTTCTAAATTTGGTTTGTATGCTTTTTCAGTTGAATGAAAAATCACTGAGGCAGTTTCTATCTCATAAACATTTCCAGAAAGTATGTAAATAACAGCTAATTGACTTAGTATTAAAACACAAAAATTAAAATAATGTAGAACAACTACTTGTCATTTTACATGAACATTCTCTTGGAAGAGACTATGTCTTGTGAAAACCCTCTATTTGTGTATTAACCAAATTCGTTTTGATACACTCCACTTATGTGTCTTTTCCTCTCTCAAACTTGATTAAAAGCTTTCAAAGATCCTGATAGGCACTTAGATAAATACTTTTAAATGGTGGAAGTCAATTTTGTGCTTGAGTTTCAAAAAATCGCTTAGTAGTTGAGCTGTCACTTCTCCCAATAACTCAAGCACTGAACTGAAATATTTGACTGTTAGGTCAAGCATGTGGATGCCTTCCAACAAAAAGGGAACAAATATGCAGTGTTCTGATGCAATTTTAAATTTTGTGAATTACGCAGTATTTTATTCTTTTAACATTGCTCCTGTTTGTTACTACATCATGGAATATTTCAGTAATCTCAATATGAACAGTCATGCACTAAGCATATATGTGCTTACAGAGTTTAAGCTTAAACTTCTACTTTTTGCTATCTATAGCTCTGGTTCACTGGGGTGTTTTGTTTTACTTGCACAAGTATTTATTGTTGTTTGTGGACCAAATTCCACTAAGCATATTAGTTAAGTTGTTTCCAGAATGTAAAAGTAAGCAAGGAAAAAAAAAATAGGCATATATCTATGCTATTCCATAAAAATTAATTAAAATGTTAATCTGCACTGGAAAACTTCTTTGGCATCCTTAGAAGAGAGAGGGGTGGGGGAAGCTTTTGATGCAGCATGATTTCAAAGACAGATGTTACATTTTCAGAGTGCCTAAAATATTGTGGGAACAGCAATAACTTTTCCATACTCATACAGTAAATGATATCATTTTTTGAAGAACTCTACAACTAACTCTTCAGTGCAGTTTACCTTTCCAAGTGTAAACCTTTTTTTTTGTTGTTGTTGGTTTTTTTGCTTTTTGTTTTTTTTTTGTTTAAAAAAATTCTGAAGGCTGTAAAGAGATCATTTATTCTGGTACTCACAAAATGAATAAACTGTAGTTCTTTAAAATAAATTGCTTTTTGCTAATCCATTTTATTAGGTTTATTAGAGACACGTTTAAAAAATGTTATATAATGTTTAATTATCAGTTTCTTCTGCCTGTAAAGAAAGTGGAAGAACAAAATTTATATGCATAATTTCTTTGTTTTGATTTAGCAAGAGATGGCTGCTTGTGTTTATAAAATAGTCTTCTGCAATGCAAAATTAATTTTGTTACTGTTGGAATTGGCTGCTTTAACTGTAAACTATGTTTAGCTGTTGTAGTGAAACTTTTTTTCCCCCATCAACAAAATAATACCAAAATTCAAGCTTTTGAAAAACTTTTTGGACTAATTCATGACCATGAAACGACTGTGTGAGTTTGTTCCTACTGTTAGACAAATATTATATTCCTGTAAATGTTTTAGGTAACTAATCAGGAAAAGTCATGATTTAATGTCAATATGTTAGCTTAAAGTGATCGGAGGAAGACTAAATTATTGACTTTATGAGATTTTTCTTCATTATTTTTCTGGCATAACAGGCATCAGACTGTGGGCAGAGCTGATGTTCTGTCTTCCGCCTCCTCACTCAGAAAATAGCTTGCACTACAGTCTCCCATGTTAATTTTCCTGTCAGGAGGGCTAGTTCCACAGTTCTGTGTCTTTCCATTGCCACCTCCACCACAGACTGCTATGCCTTGCTTGTGTTGCTACAACCATTTGTACAGCTACCATCTAAAACGGTTTAGTGAAACTGTCTGGTTTAAAAACAACAAAACCACCCGTGGGTGCACAGAGATTATGTGCGGGAATGGGTGAGCAGAGGCTGAGAGAGTACAGCTCGAGTCCTGTTGTACTGAGGTGCTACCAAGGAAATTATAGCATGCAGACTGAAGACAGGAAATCCCGAAGGTAACTACTCTTATTACTCTCTAAATCCACTTCCTTGCTTTGGATTGTTGTGAAAAGAAAGTTGCAACACTAATCTTTAAATTCAATTTACCATGCAGCTGTCTTGGGAAGGCATTTACTTATTAAAAAAAAAAAAAAAAGTTAATTGTTGCTATCTTGAATTCTTAATATGGGTCATCTCAGTATGGACTTCCTCTATGCAATATGCATAAAGGCCTCCTTGTATCCTTTTGTCTGAATCTGTAAGATACTGTGTTCAGTTGCAGGAGTATCAAGCTTACAGAATCAAGGATTGGGAACGGTCTTTGCTAATGATTTTTCACTGAGAGTTGCCGCTAATTTCCTGGTTAATATTCTGTTAAGGTGTGAGATATGATGTCTTATAGATATGATTTCTTACATAGCAACCAGATTTCAGCATCTGGCTTATCTATGCAGTAACTGTAGACTTAGAGCTTCCATTTGGTAAGAATCGAGCAAGAACTTTATGGTCATCATAAAACATAGACTTTCCCAAAGGAAATTCTCCTGTCACTTAAAATTAAGTGTGTAATTTTTATCTTGTGATGGCATAGGCGATTTTACATTGTTTATTGGAAATGGCTCTTAAAAGTTCATTAACTTTTATTGATACAGAGGTTTTTTGCTTTCCTGTCTACACACACAGACACACACACACAGACACACACACACAGACACACACACACAGACACACACACACACACAGACAAATGGCATAAGTATTGTAGCTTAATTATAGTTAATTTTCATTTTATACTGATACGGTGTAACAAATTTGGTAGTAATCCTTGGAGGATATAAAGATAATATGTTATTCCCTTTCAGCTTACACTGAACATATTCTCAGTAAAGCTATTAAAATTTAATTTAAGTTAGGAATGACGTTAGGAATATAAAAGCACAATGCATGCTTTGAATTGTTCCCCCATAAAAACATGAATAAACATGCAGCTATTCAGATAGCTTTATTTACTCTCATACTGTCATCTTGTAAGGTAATGTAGTTTTACATTTTGTTCATTGCCTCTAATGTTTTAATGGATTTTTGCCTTTTGTAGTTTTGGCAGAATTAATCGAAAAGTTCGTGTCACATCTTTCTGAAAGCCCATCGGATTGTTATTTCAGCACAGGAGACAATAAAGGTCAGTTTCCTAATAATTCATTACCTTGCAGCCGCTTCATATTTCAATTACTTTTCTTTTTAAATGTATCTGTAACATTTTGGGGGTTGTTGAAAATATTCTCTAACAGTTCCGAAATTCATTACTTAACTGATGGGAAATACCTTGTTTTGGAGGAAAAGATGATGTACTTGAGGAAATAGTGCAGATAATTATGAGTGATGTTAGTGATGTGTTCCCATATTTCTGTATGGACAGTGAAGAGATGGAGATGCAATATAGGTGAGGGTATGACTTAAAGTGTTTGTTGACATCTATTATAGGATGATCTGCATAACTGATGGCATAAATATTTAAGATGGTGTCAGTAATTGGGCTTATTTGTTGAAAGCCTCATAATGGTTGATCACCCCAAAAGTATGGCAGTTATATTGGGTATGCATTAAAAATAATGCTTTAGTTGAACGAACAGAGTAATGAGTGTTAAGTTTATCACCGATGTCTCACTTACAGCCAAGAATAAAGGACAAAAGATAAAGTTAATCTATTCTGACTGTAAAGTAATAAACTTTAATATTTGAAAAAAATCTTACAAAATGGGAAGATTTAGATGCATTTTTAATATCTACCCAAAAATGTAATTTTGTTCCTTACTATCTGTCCAGGACTATTCTCCAAGGTTGTGGTTCAGTTATTTAGAGTATTTATTCTCCCACTAATGCTGGAGAATTAAACTCACTTTGGGGACAGCCTGGCATTTATACTATTACTTTACTGGCACGTCCATAGAATGCAGATACAGTGTCCTTGGGGATTTCAGATTTGCTTTTGAAGTTTGAAAGCATAAAATCATTTTAGTAACTTAGAGGGCTTTTTTCTTTTATGTGGTGGCCTTGCCTTTACCCGTCTACCTGCTGAAAGCTTGCTAATGGAATATTCTTAATTTTACTTGAGAATCACTCCCTTTGCTTATAGACTTGCTGAAGTGCCAGTTCTTCTGCCACTATGTGCATTCTCCTCAAAAGATCAGTTCTTATAAAATTGAATCCCAACATTCTTCTAGACCATACCCATTAAGAGTTCTTTTGTGACCTGTATCAGTTTGTCATTTAGGTTTCAACTTCTCAGGAAGCACAACAAGCAACAACAGTCTTCTCATGGCCTCATAAAACTTGGTATTTATGTATTTCTAACATTTCTCAGTTCAAGTAATGACTCAGACGATTCCTTTAAAAGCCCTCATAATGTCTTCATGGCTTTAGCTGACACCTAGAGCGCCCCTCTTGCTCCCCTCTGTGCATTTCTTTAGGTCATAGTTCAAGGTATCACACACTTAGCAATATGGAAGGCGCAGGTTCAGTTTCCTTTTCGGTCCTGGGGGATGCACATCTACCATTTCCTTGGAGAACCCAACAGACTTAGCTTTTCAAGATTATCTTAGTCTTTCCCATTAGAGCTCTTCTGCCTTGTATAAATAAGGCAAAAACTAACTGGAGAAGGAGCTGACAACTAATGTCCAACCTTTCAAGTGGACGTATTGTCTAGCAAACTAGAGCATCTTGCCCTTACCTAACCTTAGTGGCCAAGTGCTTCCTCCATTGTGAAAGAGCTCTAATAAAGGTAGGGTGTTCTCCTTACTCCGTTGACTTAGAAGTGGAGAACCTTAGTTCCAATCCATTCTCCTCAGCCTGTTTCCAAGCTACAATTTAAAACAAGTGCAGGAAGGTTGAACCTGGGTCTTCTACTCACTGATCTGTGATTTCACCATGAACCATATGATGGAGGTGGCAACAGCCACTGCACACTGTAGTTTTAACTTGGATTTGCAATTAATTCCTGGATAACTGAAGCTGCCTTTTTGAGTTTACTGTTGACTGGAAAAAAAATTTGCTTGTATCTGTTCAGGAGGGAAGTTCAAGTTCTTCTCATTTATCCTAATTCGAGGGAATTATTATTATTCCTAGATAAAGAGACAGAAAAAGGGAGAAGGCAAGGTTCGTCTGAAATATATTGTTAGTCTTGAAGAAATACAAGGTTTGGAAATCCTGTGACAATCACGTGCATTAAATTCATTTTTTGGAACTGAAAATCCCAAAGAATAGACATGGCTGATGAATGATTTTCATTTACAAATGCTTTTGAGGTTCCATGTGTTTTAATGAGGACAAGTTTGGAAATGGGAGAGTGAGAGGCCTTATCTAAGATAACCAGTAGTCTGATGGTCAAAACACTGATGTGAAATGCAGGTAAGGGGCAGGTATTCCTTTCATGTTTTCTTTCCCTGTCAGCAACACTATTGCCAGAGATTCTTTTGGAGAAGAGTTCTCCAGTCCAGGAAGGAGTGTTGTTCAATCAAGCAGAATATGTTTCAACTTGGTTGTATTTCAAGTTTTATAGGAATAGTAATAGTATTTAGTAGTAATAGTAATTAAAATTTCTCAGCACATTTTTCAGGCAGGTATCGAAATGAGTATTGTCTGTGAAGACTAGTTTAGACCAATGAAGTCATACTGATTAACATTAAATGAAACAGAAATCTGGCTGTAAAATTGAATCTATGATTGTACTCCACTCTGGAAGATTTAAAGGGCTTGACTGTAAGATTCAGTTGTATAGCTGAATTACACTCATTGTAGATTCTTTTTTACATCATAAAACATGCAGTGTGGCATTGCTATAAAAATAGGAAATATGCTTTGAGACCCAAAGTCTGTACTCACACTTCCTGTGTTTGTACAGAAGGGACAAACAAAATATGCTCAAATATTTATGAGACTTTTTTTCTTTAAAATTAGGTTTCCTACTCTCTCAGTGATTAAATAATGATTGCCTAGGTTTATGTAAATTTCTCAGGATTTTTTCCAGGGTTTCTAAAGGTGGGAATTTCTCCAAGAACCACAATTAATTCTTGAATGCCATGTTACTTCAGAGCATCTTGCCATTATAAGTGTTACCTAAGCTAACTCCTGAAACTGCTGTTACAGTAGAGATATCTTGCTGGTTTAGGTAGCAGCTAATGAGTTGTTAGAAGGTAAGCCATATTTCAGATGTGTCTCCTAGCCCCAGATCCACATAAGCCAAACATACACTTGACAAGTCTAGGTGTGTCCACCATTCTCTCTCAAATAAATTTGGGACTGAGGGACTGGACAGCTGTTTAATTTTAATGAAGAGAAGCTACAATTTTCATGAAAGTAGATTCAGTCAGTAAAATGCATAGATATTCAATGTTTATCATGTTTCTTGAAATGAGAAATTGATTATCTTAAAATATGACAGCTTTCTAAACCTGTAGGTAGTTGTAATTAGAATAACACAGTCATCTGTTGTGGAATCCCTCAGGATTTCAGTCTATTAAAAAAATTGCAAATATGGAAAAATCAAATTAGTTTGGGTTGTTATCATTTGCAAGATAAGAAAGAAGGAAAAATGACTGATAAGCCACTATGCAGTTGCAATGTTTAATTATAAACAGTAACACAAATCTTACTTGAAGTTTACTTTCTGCTAGCAGCAATGATATTGCTCTGATGTGGATTCAGATGAGAGTAAAGACACGCATAATATGGACATTAAATGTTAATGAACTCTGTCTATCTCCTTTCCCACAATTATTACTTTCCAGTTTGCTTTTATTTTTCTTTAAAAATAAACCATAATCAGTGAAAGCCAGATCATTGATGCCTAGCTGCAATAGGATGGCAAGAAACTTAAATTTGCTGTAATATTAAAATAGACATTGTGCACTAGGGGTATGAAGTTCTTAAATGGGAAGCTGTCAGTATAGTGTTTCTCAGAGGGAATAACAGATGAGAAATGCAGGACTACACCCCAAATTTAGTGCGCTGAAGGAGAAGGAAGGGCATTCTTCCCTTCCTCCTGTATCATTTGATGAGTGCATCTCTTTAAAGACTCACTTTAAATATACTGTTAACAAAAGGCATTTTTCCTGTTCCCAATTTGTATTTTTTAATAAAAAAAATGTGATTGGACTGAAAATGTGATTCTTTCTTAGGGATGTTGCTTCCAAAGACAGTTTGAATATTTGTGATGACCACTGCTCAGAGAGGAAGTTCTAGATACAAATATTCTGATCTTTTACTGTTAGCACAAGAAATCTGTCTGATGACATAACAGATGCATTTAATAGTCAAGATGGAATTGCACTTGAGATTACCTAGCTCTGAAGAGTAGTAAGCAGCCTTCTCCAGCAGATATTCTTGGATCTTGTATTCATTGTCTCTTCATTCACAGTTTAATTCCAACAATAGGCATATGGGGGGATATTGAAAGGGGATTTTTTTTTAAAGACAATCCAAGCAAGGAATATGGGATTCAGCCTGTTGGAAGTAGTCTAGATGAGTCTTGGTTGGAGAAGATGCCACCATCAAAGAACAATAGTAAAATGGCAGAAGAGAAATAGTGAGAAATGTATGACTTCTGCTCTGCCCCAACTCCAAATAATGTTTTAGAACAGAAACCCTTTATAAGGACATCAGAAGGAGAGAGGATAGGAAAAATAAAGGCTTATGCTAACACCTTGGGCACCTGCCTACCTACAGTGTCAATGTTTAGACACCTCTTGAAGAAGAAAAGCTGTAAGTAAAAAAAAAAAAAAACAAAAAAAACCCAAAAAAAACTGTCCTTTATTTAAATGAAAAGATGGTTAAATTTTCAGTTTCATAATTTCCATTTATATGGGCAAAGCCTATGGTTAGAGAACTGAGCACAAAAATAACCACATACCATAAAGGTTTTTGAAGCAGCTGCAACAATTATGCAGGTACCTCTGATTATCATTGGATTTTCACAAACTACTGTTGCGTTATTATTTACATGGTTCCTTTGAATTGAAAGTAATTTCCATCCATACGAAGAAAATTAATCTTTTTTACCATAATTAAAGTTAAAATGTTAACATTTATGCAAAAATTATTTATACAGCCATAGAAATACTTGGCCTGGGCACCAAGGAGTGGGAAAAAATTAATAACGTGAGCAACATCTTTAGTCATTTTTTCCACTTAGTATGAAAGGGAAGCCAATTGTTTCTTTGAAGTAAGAGCAGTTAAACAGGGAAATAAGCTATTACCTAAAGACCATGGATGTTTTAGGGAATATACATGACATTTGGAAATCAACCTTTAATTTTAGAACTATTTGAGCTCTGCATCCAGTTATTTCAGTATGAATACAGTGTTGTCCATCTGCTGACTTAACCATATAAAAGATCCTTCAAGATAGGAGGAAATATGGATAAGAAAACAATCTTTCAGATGAATTACAGAGTAAAATAAATTGATGTATTAAAGCCTGAGCTAAATAAGAATACTACTACTGGCTTGTGTTTGCTACTTAAATAACTTACTCTGAAGCATCTGTGGCTGTTGATTGAGTTTAACGATACTATTTAATTGCCTTTGCATATCATGCTTTGTGGGATGTCCCTTTTTGTGCTCCTGGATGCTAAAAAACTTTTTGAGAATTACCGCCACTGAGACACTTGAAATAGGCATAATCAGGGTTATTAAGATCAGTCTAATCCCATGACCGTGAAGATGGGAAAGCAAGAAAACTCTGAGATTCATCTTCCACTTTTTCCTAATCCCTTTTGACATTTACCATCCCTGAGAGTTTTCACAGGAAGACCTGGAGCAGAGAGACTACAGTACTCAATTGGTCCATCATTTCCTATTGATAAAAGTTGAAAACCTTCAAATTCCTTTCGATCTCTGGATATTGTTCTGCATCCAAAAACAAAACAAACAAAGGAAAAGGATCTGTAAGCAGAATTTAATTCCCAGTTCTCCCTAGGGTCCCCTGATTTGCAGCTGGAAAACTAAACTCATAGAACTGTCCAGGATGCATAGAATTACTTATTTATGAAGACTGAATAGGCAATAGCAGTGAAGCATTCCTTACCTACCTAGGAATCAGTGATTTAGGCTAACTGAACCACAGAGGGTAAGTTGCTGCATAAGCTCTCTTTGCCTTTTTGCCCTTGTTTTAGGTATATGCTCTCTACCCCTACTGTTCCCCCCACTCAAGCAAAAGGACTCCTAATTCTAGCTCTTCTTGGCTCCATTTGGAACACTGAGTTTGAGTTAGAGGTGAATTTTGGGAGGAATATAGGAATGTTGTCAAGAGTGTGAAGGGATGTGGTTGAGGAGCTTCAACAGTTTGGTGGAATATTTTAGGTTTCCAAAAATGGCAATACTGGTATTACTGTTGAAAGTTACCTGAACAGCTGTAGATATAGGTGTTTTGGATGGGGTTTGTTTCACTTACACAATTGTCTTTTAGACAGTAGTTAAGTCTAAGACACCCAGGACGAAGTAGTTAATGGAAGGGAAACAGGTTGTTTAAGGGGACATTCATCTAACCTTAATTTAAATCTAATGCATAGGTCTAAGTACTCAGAAAACTTTGGGGGTTAGGTAGACATAGAGGTCTATTGCAACCATATTTCTGGTCACTGACTGCAAATAATTAAAGCATTTAACTGGATAGAGCTATGGTTATAAAGCAAAGTAAAAGCAATTTCAGTGCCACTAGAAGATTTGGAGTAAAATCTTCCATCATACATCATCCGAGTATGCAGGGATGAAAGTAGGAAGGCCAAGGCCCACCTGGAGCTTAATCTGGCAAGGGATGTCAAGGACAGCAAGAAAGGCTTCTTTAAATACATCAGTAACAAAAGGAAGACTAGGGAGAATGTGGGCCCACTACTGAATGGGGCAGGGGGCCTGGTGACAAAGGCTACAGAGAAGGCAGAGATGCTGAATGCCTTCTTTGCTTCAGTCTTTACTGCTAAGACCAGCCCTCAGGAATCCCAGTCCCTTGAGGCCAAGGAGAAAGTCTGGAGAAAGGAAGACTTTCTCTTGGTGGAGGAGGATTGGATTAGAGATCATTTATGCAAACTTGACATCCACAAGTCCGTGAGTCCTGATGGGATGCACCCCTAAGTGCTGAGGGAGCTGGCGGATGTCGTTGCTAGGCCACTCTCACTCATCTCTGAAAGGACATGGTGATCAGCAGAGGTGCCTGAGGGCTGGAAGAAAGCTCATGTCACTCCAGCCTTCAAAACAGGCAAGGAGGAGGACCCAGAGAACTACAGGCCAGTCAGCCTCACCCTGATCTGTGGGAAGGCGATGGAGCAGCTCATCCTGGATGCTATGCATGTGAAGGATAAGATGATGATCAGGAGTAGTCAGCATGGATTCCCAAAGGGGAAATCATGCTTAACAAATCTGATAGCCTTCTGTGACGGGATGACTAGCTAGGTGGATGAGGGGAGAGCAGTGGATGTTGTCTGTCTTGACTTCAGGAAGGCTTTTGGCACTGTCTCCCATAACATCCTCATAGGCAAGCTCAGGAGGTGGGGGCTAGATGAGTGGACAGTGAGGTGGATGGAGAAGTGACTGAATGGCAAAGCTCAGTGGCGCAAAGTCCAGTTGGAGGTCTGTAGCCAGCAGTGTCCCCCAGGGGCCAATACTGGGTCCAGTCTTGTTCAACTTCTTCATGAATGACCTGGATGAAGGGACAGAGTGCACCCTCAGCAAGTTTGCTGATGATCCAAAACCGAGAGGCGTGGCTGATCCACCAGAGGGCTGTGCTGCCATTCAGAGGGACCTGGACAGGCTGGAGAGCTGGGCTGAGAGGAGCCTCATGAAGTTCAGTGAAGGGAAGTGCAGGGTCCTGTCCCTAGGGAAGAATAACCCCATGCAGCAGTGCAGCCTGGGATCTGGAAAGCAGCTCTGCGGAGAAGGGTGTGGGAGTCCTGGCGGACAACAAGTTGACCGTGAGCCAGCAATGTGCCCTTCAGGCCAAGGAGACCGATGGAATCCTGCGCTGCATTAGGCAGAGTATTGCCAGCAGGTCAATGGAGCTGATCCTCCCTCTCTACTCAGCCCCGGTGAGGCCACATCTGGAGTACTGTGTACTGTGTGCAGCTGTGGGCTCCCCCATACAAGAGAGACATGGGCATAGTGGGGCAGTTCCAGCGAAGGGCTGCTAAGATGGTGAAGGAACTGGAGCATCTGTCATATGAGGAAAGGCTGAGAGAGCTGGGCCTGTTCAGCCTGGAGAAGAGAAGGCTGAGGGGGGATCTTGTCAGTGCCTTTAAATATCTGAAGGGAGAGTGTCAAGAGGATGGGGCCAGACTTTTTTCGGTGTTGCCCAGTGATAAGACGAGAGGCCATGGGCACAAACTGAAACACAGAAAGGTCTGTCTGAACATGAGGAAAAACGTCTTTACTGTGAGGGTGAGTGAGCAGTGGAAGAGGTTGCCCAGAGAAGCCGCGGATTCTCCTTCCTTAGAGGTACTCAGAACCCACCTGGATGTGATCCTGTGCAACATGCTGTAGATGACTCCTGCTTGAGCAGGGGGGTTGGGCTAGATGATCTCCAGAGGTCCCTTCCAACTTCAAGCCATTTTGTGATCCTGTGATAAATTGATAAAAATCTTAGAGTAAGTGAAAAGACGGATAGGGGGTTACTAATCATTCTGGGAAAGAGAAAGAAATTGTAATCACTTAGAAAATAAGACAAATCAGAATTGCCCTTCTTTTGAGAAGGTTTGAAAACGAGGGAAAGGAACTTGTGATGAAAGAAAAAGGCAAGTGTTGGAAAGAAGAAGTAGTTATAGAAATTGTAATAAAGAAAGTACTGAAGAAAAAGATAATGTTCTACAGTTTTCACTTACTGTGTTCATTTCTTTTTCTGTTTAAAGTTATCCCTGGCAATTAATAGTTCGCAATCTTTGGCTCTTGAAGGTGTTTCAGAACAAGCATTTTCTATTTTGAATGAGCAAAAATAGTGTTAATAGTGTTAAATAGTGGATGTTTTAAAAAGTATTGAGAGAAGGCATACCGATATTTCTTATGATTGTCTTATCTGAAGGGTGTTTGGTAGGTTGTTAGTGAAAAGTGTGATTGCATGGCTAAATAAAATGTATCATTTATATTTAAAAATGGTCCACCCCTACTGCTGTTTTATTTTATGCATTTTAGAATGAGAGGCAAAGTCTACTTTTTAATGTGATATTTTTATTATAAATCTTCAGAGCTCCTAGAGAAGTATATGGAATTCTGATATCCTTCTAGTTATTAGTTTTGATTTGGATTAACTTCCATTTTACAATACTTCACTTTTTTTAAGTAAGAAATTTAAAACTTTTCTTCAATATAGAAATGTTGTTACCTATGAACTATAAATGGAAAGCTATTCCATATTTTATTAATCCTTTCCTTGCATTAGATAAATAAAAAAGAAATTGCCAAAGCAAGATGTTCATTCCATTTAATAAAAACAGCAATGCTGTATCATGTCCTCATCTAATTCAGTGTTCAGAGATGTGCTTTGTCCTTTGAGGATAAATGGCATTCTTATTTATAAAATTGATCTTTCGATACCTTTTTTTGGAACCCATTGTGTTTCAAGGCAGTAGTTATATCAGGTTTATTGATAAATATCTGTCAGATGAGTTTTGCAGAAAATTGAACTCAGTGTATTAAATCAGAGGTATTGTGGGCATCATTACAATCCATGAATAAAAAGTTGACTAGTAAGCTTGCAGGAATACGTTAAACGCACTATTGTAATCTGCACTATTTCAGTGTCCCACTTAGTAATAATAATTTTCTAAGCTTAAAGGAGCAGTTAAGGTTTCTAAGCCTGATCAGGGGGAAGTAGTCCTTTGTGTATTCTAAATGACTTCATAGTTTTCTAAAGCCTACTATTCCCAGTCTATTAATTGGAAAACAAAATGGAAAATCAAGACTTTTGACACAGGACAAAGGACTACAATTTGTATGTTCCCATTGCAAGCTGTGGATTGGCAATAACTCAACTGCCTGGTGTACAGAGCTATGATTATATCAAATATGCTGGTGTACAAAAGCAAGAGGTTTTGCCTTGAGAAGGTGATATATAATATCGCATTGTTATTCAGTCCAAACTCCATGTTAATTTTATCTTCTTTCACAATACGGATGAAAATATCAAAGGGAAAACCGATAAGGGGAAAACCCTTTACAGCAACTAAGACATTATTATAGTGGAGAAAAGGCAGTGAAAACCAATGAAATCGGTTATGTTCTTTTAACATTAATAGGCAATAAGCATTCGGTACTTGCTATAGGCTGTTGCAAAATGAAAGCAGTGGCCCAGATCAGGGGTTGTGCTGCGGCTGTTCCTCAGGACACCACTGTCAGGCTCTGCTACCAGCTCCAACCTCACCAGCCACGGGAGGATCGCCTCGAAGCAAAGGCTGGGATTCCTTCTGGTTTAGAGATTGCTGAGTCGTTTCCCTCTCTCCTGCCATTAAATATGGTGTTGAGAGGACTGAATTAACCACTAGCCATTCGAACTCCCCCCCCCCGGTTTGTCGTCAGTCATGTGGCCTAGGATATAGTATGTCTCTGGCCTTCACAATTGCAAATAAGAACCTGGAAACAAATCGAGTGTGTGTTAGTATTGTAATTGCTGCATGAGTAAACAGCTTGGAACAGTACCTGAAAAAGATGTGAACTGTTCCACTCAACTCAGTGTTTTTTGTTCTTGTTCTTTTATTTTTATTATTTTTTTAACTGAAATGCCCTGTGATTTTAAATATGTTTCCTCATGGATTTTGTCTCTGGTATGCTATGCATAATATATTTGACCTTCTGTCATTGAGGAAAAAAAAAGTCCTTGATATGGGATTGTTATTTTGATCCCATCAACTTACCGAATAACTTAATCTTACTCAAAGAACAGTTGATTTTTCTTACCTATAAAAGTTATTTCTCAAAAGGACAAGGTCAGTTTCTCATATCCCTAACACTTAAATCGCTGTATTTTAGTAAAGCTATTTCAAAAGAGGTTTTTTTTTTTTTGCTTCTCATATTCCTGCTCCTGAATTTTATTGCTTCATTGTTAAGTGTAATTTTGCTGTATTGTTTTCTTCAAGAAAATTTCAATCATCTACTTCATGTGATCTGAAAGGGCACTTTTTGTTTTTTCTTGAGCTTTTTCTCTTGACCAGAGGCATTTCTTCCCTTAACTACAAACATTTTATTTTAATGGCCTTAGTATCGTTGTTTGCTTGCGAGTAGCATAGAGTGTTTACCTGAATGAGTAGCTAGGGAATTCTTCAGTTTCATTTCTTTATCTGAGAAGGATATAGAAAAAAATATATATCAAGTTAATGTATGATCTCCTTCCTCCAAGTAGTATTTGTACGTTAACCACTTGCATGAATACATTTTGATTTCTGCTGGCATATATATTATTTTCATTTTTAACAAAATGTCAGTTTTTAGAATTTTTTTTAAAATTAATTTTGATTTTTGGATTTTTAATAGCACTTTGGTTTGATTTTATATTAGCACTTTGTCTGAAAAAAGAAAAAATAAGGGTTTAAGCCCTCAGCTTTGTAACTCATAACACTTTATTGGGTTGTAATTTTTTTCTGAGATACAGTTATCACTGATGAGATGTGTACACAAGAGAGAGAGAATGCATTGTCTTTTGCATTTAGAATGTAAAATTTTGAGAAAATATTAATGAGAGGTTGCGTTAATTCAGAATTTTTTCAATTTGTCTATCTTAGAGGTTTTTATATTCAGTAAGGGCACAAAATGGGATATGTACTGCTGCCTGAAAGAACAATACACAGAAGTACTTGTAGGATTTTTTTTTTTTAATTCAGCATTTATAATGGATTCTGTGAGATTCATAACAGAATAGAACTTTTGTTAACAGGGTTGACTTTACCACTTGGAAACTTTAAGGCCATTGGAATGGAAGAAAGTAGATCAGAAAATACTGTCTTTTCTGAATTCCGTGCCAAAAGGGATGAACTTGTATTAAGAAACAGATCTGAAAGAGCTGTTGGTTGTTCTCGATGTGTTGTAAAGCTACAGATAACCATATAAAAAGTGGATGTCTTCTTATAAAGAAAGTGTTTTTAATAAAAGGAAAAAAAAAAAGAGGGATGCAGTTGTATGCAAGTTATTGATGCATCATTTGCAAACACCACTAAACTCATTTTAAATATAAAAGTTCTTCAAAATTGCTATTAATACATACATTAAAAAAGTTTCATACTAGTTTTCAGTTAAAATCATATTTAGAATAACACTTTTTAATTTTTTTTTCTTTTGTTTTAGCTACTGATGCAAATGTGAAGAATGAAAGCCTTTCATCTGTGCAGCAGCTCGGTGTTGAAATGACAGTCAGGTAGATAGTATTAAAATACTTCCCTAGTGTACTTCTAGAATCTGTTTGATTTTTCTTGGAATGACTCTAATGATACTTAATCCATCAACTCAGTGCTTTATACCATTTAAACCTAAAGATCATCTTTGAGAAAATGAATTCTGAGTCTCAAAATGAAAAAGGTATTAGTACATAATTAAGTTATCTTTACAAATTATATAGGTTATTACTGTAGTAAGAGCTAATTGCAAATTGTTAGTAAGATTTACTGCTAAAATTACATTATCCTGAGTTACATGTCTTTTTTTCCTCACATTACTTCTCTTAATGGCTCTGTTTAGCTAAGCTTAGTTATATGCCATTTACACATTTTATCTAGCTGGTAACTTGCAGAGCCATGATGAAGGAAAAGTTAATGTGTCTGTAGTTCCACAGATTGTTATCTTTAGCTTTAATATTTGAATTCTGGTGCTACTAATAACACTTAAAAAATACCTTTAGCTGGAATATTAAATAATGTGTATGAAGAAAATGAATCATGTATGATTACACAGAATGAAATGAATCATGTATGGTTACTCAGCCCACCCCTATATCCCCCTCAGTTGCTAAAACTCTTAACTGGGGAAATTCAACTAGAAAAGCTTTTAAAGTGGGGAAATTGTAAAACGGAGTAGTAAATGTTTGGTGAGTGTCCCTCCTAAATAAAAAATAATAGTTGCTAGTAAACTATTACAAATTTATGCATATATTACAACATACTACTTGTTAAGAACAGTGCTGTGACTGCTTAACTGTCACAGGCCTATTAAGTATGAGTTTCTGCATTTTAGGAATTTTGAAAAATATATTCAACCTTTAAACAATCTTTTTTTAATATTTTTACGTCAGATATGGCAAATACTTGAACTTGCTAAAAGAACATGCTGAAAATGAGCTGTCCTTAGTCCTAATGAATTGTGAGAAATTTCTGAAACAACAGCAAACAACTGTAGTATCCTCGCTTTGTATCCTTTCTTGACAACATGAATTATATTGCCTGAAAAATGCCAGTGGAATTTCAAGTCTCACTTTGTGTTTTTGGTGGTGATGTAGATGTGTAATATATTCTGAATGAAAAAAATACACTTCTACTGTGAAATTTTGTTAAGCTAAAATACACACCAGATGCACGCTTGAAGATCTTCATCCTTGGTTCTTATAGTTTGTTAAAATATGTTACAAGTCTCATTCATAAACTGTTTAGGGTAGAATCAAAATGTGGTAAGAGTCTAGAACATTGCAGCTTTGAGCTTTAATGAGTATTTGTGGTATTCCCAGAGTGCTGACAGTGTTAGTGATCTTTAATGATCCATATATAATCTATGATTGTAATTTGATCAGCAAGAATTTTTTGACTTCTGACTTTTTAGATTTACTATGGAACTTTTTAAAAATAAAAATAGCCCTTTGGAAGTTTTACTACATTTTTATGCATTAGAATTACTTACTACTATTAAAACACATTTCAAGTATATTAGTCAAAATATACTTCATCACCCTTTAAAGCTTTTCTTTTACTTTCTTGCTGTTTCTTTCCTTAATTATCACAACTCCTGTTTTCCTCCTTTTCTACCATTTTCCTTTCTTTCACTATAAGGATACTTGTTTTGATGTGTGTTTTTGGTTTATTTCTGTATTTACAAATTTTGGGGTTTTGTTCTCTTTTGTTGATTTGGTTTGATAATTTAGGGATTACTGGAAAAAAGTAAAGAATATAGGGAAAACAGCTTAAATCACTTCTTTTAATTCAGGTTTAGAGGCAGCCGTATCTCTAGACTTTTTATTCAGAAAGCTGCCTTCTGTGCAGCTGTGTTCCCTATGTCCTATCTGTGACAACATTTTGACACGGGGAGGGAGGAGGGCTGCATGTCTTGCATGGTAGTGGAAAGAAGTTTTTTTGCCAGAGTTCCTTAACTTTCTCATGCAGGTTGCTTGCAGGGAGCTTATGCTGGCTACGATTGGTTTGCATCTTCTGTGTTTCTGATAATGTCAGGAGACAGGGAGAAGACATTAACATTTCTTCAGCGATTTTCACGCCTTCTCATTTCAGCATTTCTCTGGCTGCCAAGACTGCATATATCTGTAAGCATATAAAGTCTGTTCTTCCTGAAGGACAACTTGGAAGTTTTTTAAAGGACAGTTTATCACTTTCCGCAGGGTTTTTTTTTGTTATGCATTAACATTTCATTAAAGCCCTCTAAGTGAATGCATGTCCCTGAAAAATTCTCTCAGAAAAATATAGATTTGACATTTGCTCAAGTGGTTATTTAAAAGTAGTGAAAGAACAGGGGGACTGATGGTAATGGCAGTGTTACTGAATTTTAAAGCTGGCAATAGAATAAACTTTGTTAGTGGCATTAAATTCCGTGTGAAAGCTGTGATACTGTTGAATGGCCTTTTTATTCTTATTGCAGTGTAGAAGTTCATCTTTTTATTAGTAAAGCTAGCAGATTTGTGGATAAAAATATTTAAATATATTTAACAACTTTGAAAATTGTTACTGCCCAGATGCTTGAATGCTTTGTAATTTTAAGTGATTAGTGTTTTCAGTCAAGCTTGTAGTATAAACAACATCATTCCATCTTTTGTTAGATCTGATAGCATCTATTTAAAATAATAACCTTTCAGTTTATCATATTGTCTGATTGTTTTGGATTTAGCCTACCAACTATAGTCTTTACTAGAGAATTCTGGGATTATAAAAAAAAACCCAGATTAGATTCTATACCTCTTCTTCATGAAAGCCTCTATATTAATTCCAACTGGTTTATCTTTTCGCCAGAAATGACTGTATTGGATCCACTTAGAGCATGGAGTCCAGCCCTGAAATTGTTCCAACACAATGAAATTTTGCTGCACTGTGTGAACACAATTGTGCTGAACATCATCAGTGCTGAGAACTCCAGTGTCTTCTTCCTTACTAAAACTAGTCAGCATGGCAGGCAGGCTACTGCAGTTCATTCTCAATACATAAACGGTTTGTCTTTCGTAATATATCTTGAAAACATAAAGAGAAAATTGAATATTCACTTTATTTCCACAATGTAAATAAATAAATAAAATAAAAAGTCAAAACATGAATGAGCAATTATCCAGACATTAGATTGTAATGCTGCCTACCTGAGAACGAGGAAGGAAGATTCAAAGGAATGTACATTGACCTTATAGCACTAATCCAAAGATTCATTACCTAGAAACCAAACTCTGACATCCAGAGCTTTCCACACTGATAACCTCTGTTCCTTTTGCTGCACAAAATAGAATTTCACTCATTCCAGCCATGCATACCACCAAGAAATTTCCACACAGAATACAGCTTTAGATACTACAGAAGTTCCACTCTTCACCCACCAGTAAAGAGGCAAAAAATTCTTTTTTGTTTGTTTAAAATACAACAACAACAGTTTCTGTGTCCCTGCTTTGACAGCTAAAGCATATGTGCAATAAAGAATTAAATTGCTAATGGAAAGGAACAGCTGGCATATATTTTCTAACAGTTTCTAACTTCGGCTTTTTCTTAATTTAACTGTATGTTTTTCCTGATGGCAGTACCGGCTTTTTATGTATTTGCTTATTTTATTTATTCATGTTTCAATAATAACTACAGGGAATATCTTGTCTTACTAGTAAATGTGTATATATATATTTTTTTACATATCCGCTTCAGAAAGGTGTTTTAAAATAATACAGTTTTGTAGTCTGCAATCATTTTCACTGGTGGTTTTTTTTCTTAATCAGATGCACCTGCCTATTACCACAGTGGAATCTGGCATCCATCCAGTCTATTTTTGCAGCGCTCACTACATTGAGAGGTTGCTGAAAGCTGAGTTGCCACTTGTCTCTTCCGCCTTCCACATGTCTGGTTTCACTCCATCCCAGGTAACTGATGAAAGCCTATCAAAGTAACATTAGACTTAAATCCACAAAATCAAGGACATTCAGAGTTAAAATTGACACTGTTGTGCTTTTCCTATACAGCAAGCAATAAACCTCAGTCACAGTGAAATAATTTAAGAATAATGTTTTAACCTTCTTCCACACCAAACAAATTATTATTTGTTATCTGTCGTGGTTATGTGGTGGTTATGAAACTGGGAGTAAGAGATAGTATTGCATGCAGAGTGACTTAAAGCATTTGAAAACAGAAATCAGTTAACTTCATTAGAATAATGGCTGTGTACTGCAGCTGATGATCTTCCATTAAATGTTCATACAAAATCTTGATAAAAAATGCTAGATACAAAAAACTCAGATTTATAGATAAAAGTAATTAAAATATCTTATTTTCTGGAATAATTTTCTAAATTTTTCATGGAATAGAAATGAGTAATTAGAATAGGTATATAATAAAAAGTAGTTTGGGTGATATTAGAGCAATTTTTTTTTTTACTGGCTACCACAACTATTCCAATCAAGTTAAAAAACCCTGCTCCTCTATATAAAATAGATTTTACTGGAGAAGAGTATTTCACCATAATGTTAGCTTTCATTTTCCCTTTTTATTACAGTGTTTTGGAAATACAGAATACTATATATGGAGCATTGCTTGTAAAGACTAGTCATGATGAAGCATAAACAGCTTCATCACCACAGTAAGAGAGCTTATGGCTCTATTAAATTACTGTTCCAAGGCAAGAAAAATATTTTTCATCTTACGCCTTCAAAATAACATTTTGTCACGAGGTTTGCGGCTTAAAAGTGTTCTTAGTGGGGATGGATACCAGTGTGTTCCACATATTGCTTAAAAAGTCAGTTTGAGATTTAGGGTTTCAGGAGAGAAGAGTGATAAATGAGGGGTTTCATCTCAGCATAGGAATAATGAGGCATTTATAAGGTCCTGGTTTGGGGTGGGAAAACACAAGGGGACAGCCATTCCCTTCCTTGAGTATTCTTGTGTAAGTCAGCCTGTGTGCTCTTAAGTTTGCACTTGCTACATAGTGAACTACGTAGCATTCTAAACTGCTAAGAAGGTTTTATTATTGAATGTGTTACTGAAATGCCACTAGTGGGAGCCACTGTGATAAGCACATACCTTTGTCTATGTGATTTTCCAGTTTTATTGGGAGGGGAACAAACAAGCCCCGAACTGTGAAAACAACTCTGACGTCTTTAAGTGCTTGTGTACACGAATAAATAAATAACTGAATGCAGATTTCATTGGAGAGTATGGCTGCTGTCATCTATTTAGAATCTCCGTATTTTCTGCAACTGCATATTTTTAAACACTTTAAGGATTGATTAGCAGATTTGTGTCTACAACTAAAGAAAATGTTCTGTACACTTCCTCATACATTGTGAGTTAGAACTGGAAAAAGGAATTGCTAAATGTGTTCCATCCCCATTTCATTAAATGCAAAAGTGCCTTATGGAAGGGCGCAGCATTCATTTATAAGGCAAATAACTTTTAATGTAAAGGAGAGTCTACATTAAACACACCTTCATCACCCTCATTACCCTCTAGGCCACATGAAAAAAAAAAAGTCCTGAGAAAACTCAACATACAAAGAATGACAGCTTTCTCCTTCACTGGACTTTGAGTTTTATGTTTCAGCTTCAAGAGTTGCCAGAATATATTCAGGTAAGTCAGATGCAGGCTGTTCTATTTAGCAGAACTCATTGGTGTTCTGTTCAGAGCCTGTAATTATTAAAATGGTGATTTTTTTTGTATTCTGTTGTAGTTTTATCCCTTTTATTTTCGTAAGTAGCGGCCATGTTATAGGAAAAGGGGCTGTAGTATAAAATGTTAAGCAATAATGTGATTAAATTATGACTGAAGATCTACAGCAATTTAAATGTATACAATTTCATTCTCATCTAGATCTGTTTACAATGGATAACTCAGTGTTTCTGGAACTACATGGACTGGAGTGAGATCTGTCATTACATTGCCACATGTATTTTCCTTGGTCCTGATTATCAGATATACATGTGTATAGCTGTTTTCAGACACCTACAGCAAGACATTCTGAAGCACACTGAAGCCCAGGATCTTCAGGTTTTTCTCAAAGTAAGGGTTTCTTTTTTAATCTTTCGACTGCTGAAGGGAAGCAAAACTCTCTAAACTGGAAATAAATATATTAATCTGAAATGCAGATTAAATTTCACTTATTGATTTTAAGTGAGTGAGATGATCATACTTCAATTTTATTTACTTCCTGGCAGGAAAAGGTAGTATAGTATTTTGCAGAGAATAGTATTCCTACATATTGTCCTGATCAGCGCCCTTTGTAATCAATGTAAATAGTCACATTAAGTCCCCAGGGAGATTGATTCAATTCCCCCTGTGTGGTCCCCATCGTATTAAATTAGGTATTCTCCAGAGAGATGGGTTTACGCAGTGGTCGCCTACAGAAGCTTGAAGAGATGAAGCACAAAGTTCAGTGAGCTGTGTTATTTTGACCAGCTGCCAAATGCTATACTCCTAGCCTCTCTTAGCTAATAGGCAACTGCATTCTGTGAGTACATTAAAACTGTGACAGACCAATTGAAAAGAAGGTGAACTCTCAACTTGGAATCTGATTCAAGTTGATAAAATGTAGATTCATATATGTTGTTTTTCTCTCTATTGTGCTGGATATATAAAAGCAAGTTGGGATGAGACAGACGCACAATTCTTTGATGTTCAGGTTCTTGACACACTGTATTTGATCCCACACACCTTTATATCAAAATTAAGTCAAAAATTACAGCTGTTCACAGCAAAATCAGTGATTTTCGATCTCTAATTTAATTACGGGGCATTAAGGGATCAGTTATTTTGGATATCACTGCATCCACTTTGGATCCACTGCATCATAGTAGACTTGAGATTGAATAAATTTGTGAAATTTGTGGCAGCCCTGCATTTGAAAGATGTTGGTACAATTCTTCTGACTCGGTAATACTCAGCTTCCAGGTTATTACAACCTCCAGACTGTGTGTGTGTCTGATTTTGCTTATTTTATTTCTGTGATACTTTATGGGATTACTGTGGGTAGGTATGTTTGTGCAACAGGTGACTTATATATAACGGATGTGGTAAATGAAATTTCAGTACTGACTTTTTAATTTTCCTGCAGCTTAGCTGTGGGCAGGAAAAAAATGTGATTGTTGTGGCTTGTTTGTTTTTTTCTTCTTTGTTTGTCATTGCATTTCCCATACCTGAATGGGCAGAACTGATCAATGTCGTGAGTAAACATGGCTTAATAACAGTATTATCTTGCTGTATTTTTCTTTCTAATTCATAAATAATATTGATTGATTGAATCAAGCTCAGCTGAGTTGCATTTATGAAAGTGGTTGTAAAAAGAGCAAAAAGATGAATATACCAGTGTGAGCTCCATTCTATTTTTTGAACACCAGCTATAGATTCACTAGAGGAACTGCAGAATATAATATATGAAATTGCTTATCTCCTGGCTGGTGCAAACCTCCATGCTGGTTCTGAACAGATAAGTAATGCCTCAGAGAAAGAGGGGGTGGGTCACCACCTCCAAGAACAAAGTTATGGCTTATGCTATTGGTTCATCCAGTAATTCATAATGTTAATGTCTTCACCAGTATAATTACTGTGGTTTGAATTTTTGCTTTTATTGGCCATCATCCTAGTAACTGATAAAAGTCAGGTATTGAGGCTCATATAGCAGCATTTCAATTGGTTGGAAGTTATTGTTAATCACCACAAAAAACTCCATTGACTACAAAAAGCACATTTTGACTGATAGCTGAGAGTATGTGTGTTTGGGAGGGGGGGGATGTTTTATATTTACTGTTTCAAAAAAATTAAAGTCCCTGAATAACATGCTCTGCTTCCTTATGAGCACTGGTATGCCAGTATCTGTGAGCAAGACACTGGGCTAACCATCAACAGGTGCACAGTTCCAAGCTCTTAATAGCAGTAAGTTTCATTGAAGTCCATAGTTACTGGAGAAAGGGTGTGATGCACTCCATTATCCAGTGCAGTATGGCAATAATGATTCATACTTTAAAAAAAAAAAAAAAATTCATACAATAAGCTATCAGAAGTTCTGCTTTGTTTGGGCTTTGAGCATGGTTGCCTGGAAGAAGCTATGTGATAATTTAAACATACCTACATAAGCAACAGATGATTATTTTTGACAGAGCTTGCTTTGTGGAAGGATCTTTGCACTGTTCTGGAGTAGCTCCAAGTCCCATGCTCCTGCTGGTCCTGCCACTGACTTACACAGGGCACATACAATATAAACATATCATGAATTGACCTATGCTCCCCAATATGTCAGCATAGGTGAGAGGATATATCAGCTCTTTCGTCCACCTCCTGTCTTGTGGTGATGAAGTGGTTGGGGATGACTTGTGCTTTCATCAAACTATGAAACCCTTTTGGTAAAATTTTACATTTACCCTTTGATTGTTGTATGTGTAAAAGTCTCATAGTCTCATTTTTTTAATACAATGGTGAATTAAAATAGAGGAGAAAATTAGGTCAGAAGCATAAGAGTGACCAAATACAGTAAATATTTACTACATACTATTGAGAAGTTGAAGATCTAAGTAATTTGTTTCTCTTTGATACAACTCTAGAATGACAAAAGCAGTATACAGTGAGGAACCTTCATTGACAAATAACACCACAGTGTGAAGTGTGCCTATTTTGTTCATTATTTTTCAGACTAACATTCTGACATGATACAAAAATGTTTCCAAAAAAAGATACATATTTTTCTCTTTGGAGCCATCAAAACACCTATCGCTATGTATAATTAGAATTTATTTTTTGGAAGTGAGGTTAAGCCATTCATTCCCAATTTTGCTCTGTTGACCTGTCACCTTTGTCCTTAAACTATTATGTTTTACTGGATACCTACTAATGCTGTTGTGCAAGAAAATTCGTACTCCGGAAATCCAGTTTCAGTTAACACTTCAATAGGAGTATTTTAATAAATGTTTTGAGTGAAATCGATAGCTAGACGTGAAGAAAGTAGAAGCTAAGACAGAGTATGTCATATATCACGTGGGAACTAGCAAAGGCAATATTATGAATTGCAATATCAAGCATGCTTATAGAGTAATAACTGCATATCCAAGATTCAGATATACTGAACATATCTCACACACATATACTTCTTCAGTTATGGTGGAACTGTGATCAGTGTTCCTAGAATGTCCACAATTATAAAATATTTTCACTGAATTTCAGGCTGTTTATACATTTTAATATTTTTTTTACATCTAAGGATTGTGCAGTTAATATCTATTTATAGCTTCTAATTAAATGGGGGGATTGTGTTTCTATAGCATTCAAGACATTTCTTTCTCTCACAAGATACTTCATATTCTTTGGTGTTTTATAAATTATGTTCAATTATTGGTTTCTTTTTGCGGATACTTTTTAGCTATACATGCAGTTGTGAATAGATAAAAAAATATTTGAATCTTCCTTCCCAAGATATTTTGGTTTTTTTCCTCCAGTCTTTTTTTTTCTTCCAGTCAAAATTCCTTTGAAAACATATGCCTGCATGTTAGTCTGTCCTAACATCATCTTCTGACTAGTTTGCGTCAGACTTTTTTATCCTTATATGTGAATAATATATCAGCTCAGCCATTTTCCTTGAAAATGTTTGCTACACAGTCTAATGAGAACATCTTTTTGTTTGACGTGGTTTCTCAGGGAGAAACATTTACACCAGTTCATCACTCAGCAGATGCAGCTGCTTATCTAAAACAAAGGTCACCCTCTGGTCCCCTTTGTGCTGAGATAAAGTCAGTTCTCTGTGCAACAGCTGTGGTTAATGAGTCACATCCTGTGTTATTCCTGAGCTTCATGGGTACCTCACCCTTGCCCATCTCCTGTGAGCCTTTGTCCATTGTAGGGGCTTATTGGTTGGTCGCAAAGACGGACTTTATAGAAGACAGAATTTGTATGTTGTCACCTATAGCGTAAACAGGCCAAAGATTTGGAATGATACCGTTTGTCGCGGCCCGAAAGGAGTCATTCAGGACGACTTCCCTCCCATTGGGACCAACGACCAAGTTCGTGATGCCCTTGGACTGAATTAAGGTGAAACGACACCAGCCAACCAGTTTTAAGATTTATTAACACAAAGATAAGGCATGTGGTCAAATAGGATCAACTAAGTAGACAAGTCCCGTGTCACACATTTCAAACAGATCTTACCAACATTCAACAAAAGAGAGGGAAAAAGGGGGGGGGGGGAGAGAGAGAAAGAGGGAAAAAAGATATCACCACCTGTGGATCCAGCGGCGTCCTGTTGGTCCTCTTCCTTTGGGAGTCTCGGTGGTGGTGGGGGCTCCCGTCTGGTGGTAGGTGGGTCCTCTTCACCCTGGGTGTAAGTTTTGGCTATGCACGTGCAGTAATTACAGCTCGAGCAGGGTCCGACCCTAGGTTCCTACTGAAAAGCTCGGAGCCAAATCAAGGCAAATTAAATAAATAATTTGTAATGACACGTGTGCAGTGATTACAGCTCGAGTTGGGTGCCTCCGAAGAGGGACCCTGAACAAAGAGATCCCCAGGCAATTATAGCTTTTTTCAAATTAAGTTTCCCACCCCCACGTGGTAGTTCAGACCAATAGTAATTTTTTGGGTCTGAGGTCTCTTGCTCCTTATTGGATCTCATTGTTGTTCCTAGGCAGGCTGTTTCTTTTCTCCCTTATCTTTTCTGTTGCAGCTTCTGCCAACAGGTGTATCTTTCTTCCTCGGGTCCTGCCATCATCTCTCAAGGTCTTGACAAAGAGGTAGTAACTCCAGCAATTAGCACTGTTTCAGCAGTGCACAGGAATGCAAATTGCTGGTAACTCCCTTATCATTCCCGCCTGCGCCAGCTCTGGGGCCCTTTCTCACTGAACTAGGGAGTGCAGCCTAAGGCTTCAGCAAATTTAGCTACTCATGCTAAGCAAGTTTTATAGAAGTTGTGCTAAAAACGGACAATAACTTACAGTCCAGATCCCAAAGTCTCTGCCCAATTGTGGTCTCGTTCAGTGCAGTCTCGGGGGGGGGGGGGGGGGGGGGGTCGCAGCAGCCCAGTCCTGTTTCCGCCAGGGACAGATGGCTTGTTTGGGGTTGTGGCCTGCCTGCACCCCATGCACCAAGAAATGTTTAAGGCAAAAAATTCATTCATCTGTCCGCCACACCGTTAAATAAATAATGATGTACTATACATTAGTGTACTACTGGAGTATTTGCAATTCACTAAGTGACAGCCATAGATGGAAGAGTTAGTTAATGACTCACTTAAACATTACCTTTGCTGTTCATAGCTCTTAATTCATCTAAAGAAGAAAAATATGATTCATTTTATTCATTGCTTTATCTATATTATGGGTTTCATGTGTGTTTATTTAGGTTTAAGGCCTGCAATACCATTGGTCAGCTACTATTTTGTTGAAATACACAAATTCAGGGTTGAGTTTTAGGCTGTAATTTCTCAGCACAGTGTTTGCAAATGCTGATTACTGTAGTGAAGCAATTCTGTCCAACGTGGAAGTCTAAACTGCTGAAAACAAAATCAATATTAAAAAAAGTAACCTTGAATATTCATTTTTATAATTTTTCTTGAACTTCGTACTAGCAGTGGTCACTTGCTGTATGAGCAAGTAAGTCCTGCACATGAGAAAAAAAAGAAACTGGAGACAACTTTGCTGTCAATTCAGATGATATTACGCCTAACACTTAAAATGGGTAAAACAGTCACCCTTCCAGCCTGTCTTCCTAGAGACAAAAAATAGAAGACAAACTGTGAGCGAGATCTTGTATTACTCTATACTTTGCCTTTCCTATGTGTCAAGAGGATGTGGAAGTAATGAGTTGTCAATTATTAGTTTTTTCTCCGTCAGGATCTTTCTGTGAGCCAGGATGCAATAGCATCAGTTATGATTCCCTTTAAGATATCTTGATGTTTCAACATTAAATGAATGCTACATTACTGCTGGGTCTTTTACTAATCCTTCTGTGGAAGGATGAAGCTTTAGCGTTTCCGCATAGGAACCAAAAATACTGTAACCTGCTGCCTAAATAAACCCAACGTGACTGTCTTGACTTCTTTGGTTTACTGTTGCTGGTCTGGATAAAATAGACTATTTGTAATCGCAAACATTAGGTCAGTATATCAGTCTCCTCCCGGAATAATTTAGCTACTCTTCATTTTGCTTTCTGTGGGTATGGGCCATATTATTACCAACTAAATTGCTGACCAGTAATATAATACATGCACACATTTAATCAATATAGGAATTGACTGCTTAAAAAAAATACACACACACATACATATATATATATACACACACACACACACACACACACACACACACACACACACACACACACACACACACACACACGTACACACACATACTACAATCCGCTGAGTCAGTTTTCTTCTCCAGTGCAGTCATTCCTCTCTTAGTGCACACAGAGCAACTTAGAAGGTAAAATCATGCCCTTGCTTTCACTTGTGGGTAAAGCAGGAAAAATATAATGTTCATGTTCACAAACTGAGGTACAGGTTTCTAAGAGGAGGCAGATGTTCTTAAGAGAATGCTACTTAGCAGAGAGGCGCAGTTCAAACAGCAGCACACATAACATGCTGACAAATAGTTTCTCACACCTAGGGCCTTTTTGCAGCACATGCTGCCAGCAGTGGTAATGCTGCTGAGTGGATAGTGGACACACGCGCATAGTCCCTATTCAGAACAGCAACTAAATGCACCACAGTGTGAGCGCTAGGCTCTTTTCAGGATCCTGCTTGCTGCTGTGCATCCACCAGAATCCCTTCCTCCCTCCCTCTAGTATATCAGCCACAAGAAAGAAATCATCCTACCCCTCTTGTCCCCTGGGCCACCTTCTTTTACTCAAGGTTTTAGAGTTAGCAAGAATTACTCTTTTGTGATAATGCAGAAGTGTTTTATTCTGTTTGTCTTTAAGCACTTTGTAAAAACTGTAAAAACAGATTTTAAAAATAAATATCTACTGTTGCTGTCCTGGTTTTATTGGGAACCTAACTGGATATAAAAGCCACATTAACAAACTTTAATAGGCCCTGTACCAGTATTAAAAAAAAAAAAAAACCACACCTTTAAAAGAATATTTTAGTATCTGACTTTGCCTTTTTAAAGCTTACTTTGCTTTCCTTAAAAAAAATATTCATCTGGCATGTTGTCCAAAAGGATATGAACAAGCTCCATCTGAAAAAGCTATTTGTTATCAACGGTGTAATTAGGAAGAACTGTCTAGAAGTAGGTATACCAATTTTTTATTTCCAAATGAAATGTAATAAAATGTGTGTATTTTAAGCAATCAGGTAGTGACAAGCAGAACAAAATGAACCATTGTCAGCAGCCTGGAATTCATTAAATTTGAATCATGTATCTTTTTCCTAGCTAATAAATGTTTTGTGTGTATTTGTGCAGGAAGAAGCCATCCATGGATTTCGAGTGAGTGATTATTTAGCATATATGGAAAGTTTGGAGCCAATCTACAGGCCAGTGCTGCTGAAAGACATGAGGAATATCAGAGTGCAGAATGCATAGATAAAGCAAACAAGCATGTTATTTTCCAGTTTTGGTTACCTTCTTTAAAAGGATGCTGATTGTCTGATACATCAATCTCCATAAAAATAAGTCAGGCTGTGTACATGTACATACTGTAAAATAAATGAAGTTTTTTAGAATATAGTTCCTGCAAAAGGACTTAATCTAAATTGGATGACCTGAAATAGCATATTTTCCCAGATAGACTATGTGCATAGTCTTGTTTTTGTTTGGCAGAAGATAGCTTCAGAACGTGCCTGTAGATTGCTGAAGTGTGTTGTTTATAATGCCTGGGACCTGTTTCTAAAGCACTGCATTATTTTCATCTCTTTGAAACATGAAGGAAGGCAGTGGTCCACAAAGACCTGACAAAGTGATTTTTCTTACAAGCAACTCCAAATTTGTGTATGAGAAGTGAACAACTGCAAAACAAATACCCTGTATGCAGTTGTTCTGACTTTGTGGATAAAGTTGAGAAAATGAGGTGACCAGATACATGCAATGAAAATGCCCTTTTTCTCCTAATAAATCATTTTGTCATAAACAGCTGTTTGTAACATACACTTTCAATATGTGGAAGTGAAAGACAAGGCCCTGCACAACCTGGTCTAACTGGACCTGCTTTGAGCAGGAGGTTAGACTAGAGGACCTCTGGAGGTCCCTTCCATCCTACGCTGTTCTATGATTGTAAAATAGCGAAAGCTATTAGTGTTCATGCTTTTTACTTACCCATGCTTGATTAAAGTTAGGATAGTTACCAACTATCTAGTAAGGTATCTACCAACTAGTAGGTAACTAGTTACCTACTCAGAGGAGGTTATATTCATAGTTTGCCTGAGCTTCATCTCCTGTTTTTTCTTCTGTGTTCTGCACTAGCACATTTGAAAGATTAAGGGGGTGGGGGCGGGGGGAAGAGTTTGTCCTAACATTCTGAAACAACACCAGGCTCTAAACAAAATCTTACTTTCACTGTATGTGTTTATATGGGATGCATCCTGGATAGCAGGTTTTGGCTTTCTCTCATCAAGGTACTTGCAAAAAAATTCTGTACTTTCAAACTGATCTAGTAGCACTCATGTTGCCTGGTCAGACACTATGCAAGTATGTGCACATTCATTTTCATATAGAGAAGATAAGTAAAAAATGATACTTAAGTTACATGAACAGATGAAGAAAAATACTACTTCCAAATATTAGTACAATTTTTATATCATTTAAATTTAGAAAGTAATTTGAATTTACTTTGCACTTGCAGTTATTTGTGTCTTGTTTCTGTTCTTTCTCAGACAGCTGTTAGTTTTCCGATTTGAGATCATGTTATTTTTTCCTCTTTAAACTTACTGCTAGCACTGAAAATTTTTCCTTCCTTACAGAGAAGACTGAAGACATTTGGGATTTTGGCCTTAACCATTTCTTTGTACACTGTAATTTTTAATATTTGCAGTTTTGTTCTTTTTCATTAAAAGATATCTCTAAAACAACTAGAAGTCAGTAATAATTTTGTACTTGAGTCACTTGTTTCTAAGCTAAAGAATTATGAATGAGCAAATGCATTCTGCAACTGTTTAGAATATCCTCCTGCCCCAAAATATTAGATCTTTAAATTAATAAACACAAAACTTCCTTGTTCTTGACAGCCTTTGGGAGGTGGAAAAAAAAAATCTGTTGCTAAGACTTCGATCTCCACCTCTCATGGTCACATTTGTTCTTTTTGTTTTATATCTCAGAAAAAAGTGATCCTTTTTAAAGATTCTGTTTTCATTCATAGCAGACAGGGAAACTGATAAGCTTTATCTATGCTTGCTTTTCCTCATCAATGAAATGCAAGAATTAAGGCTGATAGATGTATTCTAACACCACTGCTGTGTAGGTAAAACTTCCACACCAAAATTTCACTAAAGTAATAAAAATGTTTCACTAAAATAAATATTAAGAAATTAATAATAAATGTGTGTATCAATTTATAGTTGTTTTCCTGAAACGAGTTTCAAAGCACCAGGCTTGATTTTAAGTCAGTAATACTCAATTTGATGACAACATGTTCCTATAATAAATACTACAGTTGGCCTGATAGGAATTAATAGGATTGCATTTGATTGAAATTGTGGCCTATACAATGATAGCTATTAGGAAGCAGGAGGGCTTTCTTCAGCATTTGCAAGTAATCAAATGACGTAGGTGGACAACAACAACATCCCATCTTTTGACCTTTGAACATTTTTCATACAATCTGTCAGATCTGCATGAAAATTTTAAAAAGAAAATATCAAGTAGAAATCTAACCTTTACAGCGACTGGATGAGTTTAGATGAAAGGTAGACATTTAAGATAATAGTTTATTAACTGCAGAAGTTCATAATCACATTTAAATTAAAGTAGAACAGTAGTTTATATTTCTTCTCCAAATTTGTTACAATAATGCCTTGAAAGGGGTTGGGGGCAGGGGGGAACGGGACAGTGTGGTCTGTTTGGGGTATACCTCTGATAATGGATTTCTTCTCCAGTAGAGAGAAAATTTGTATAAGAGCAAGTTTTCTTTGCAAGTACTTAAGCCCAGAGGTCTTTTATCTTAGCATTCACTGTGGACATTCTTTCATATCCCCCTTCTCTTCATACTGCCTCCACCAGAGCAAAAGTGGGTAAAGCAATTCCTACCCATCATGAACCAAGCTGAAGCTTCCTCTCCCCTTCTCCTCCCCTTAGTACTTGTAGATTGCATAATTTCTTCACTTTCTTTTGCCTTTTTTTAATCTGCTCTTTTCTACTGTATTTTGTTGGCCTCTTTTCTATTCAGGGTTTTTCATCTGTTCTTCCAGGTATTCTCTCAGTAGACAAGATAATTTCTATTTATTACAACCTCCATTCCACAATATTTTTTCTTTTATATTAAAAGTGGCATTATGGTGATATGGACTTTCACCTGCTTTTTGCACACTACCTCACCAGTAGAATTTTCTGGTTTCGAGCTCCACCTTACGCATGACCCATATTCCCTGGCTGAGCTTGTTCCTACACATGGATCAGGCTACAGGAAAAATGTTTAGACTCTCTTCATGTCTGTTGGATTAGCTCAGTCTACAAGGCTAGGACATTGGCTTAGAAACTCTTAGGAGCATCGCAAAGCAGAACTGTCCATCCATGATTAAGACACTCATCTGTTCTGTGTCTCTAATTTCCAATTTGCAGCATCCAAGAGTAACAAGGGGGAGCTGGGGTGTGTGTACACTTACAGGTAACTTTAAAATTACACGTTTCTAATCTATCCTGCAGCATTTTTAACAATCTGTTATATTGTTGTACCCTTTTACTGAGGATTTTATTGTTTAAATTTTATCTAGCACAGTTGTCCAAAACAGAAATACAAATACATATTTTGAACCAGACATCATGGACCGCACTAGGTGCAGAACTGGCATGTATTGCATGCTGGTGCTCACAGCCTTTCCCGTAGAGTAACAGTAATGATGTTGCTGAAAATACTCATTTATCCATACAGGTAGCTTTGACTGGTCATCTCTGACTTTGGGCTGAAGGCTGGGTTTTTCTTTTGTAATTATTTCACAGATTTGATCTTCTGACAATTCCCTCTGCTTTAGGCATTATGCTCTATAAATACCAGCATTGTATTTTACTACTCAACATTTCTCTAAGGTTTTCGTGCAGTGCCACTTCTAACCTTGTCATTTTCTTCTTTCTGGGGTTGTTCAAAGGTAATATCCGATACAGGGGATCATCCTCCTCATGCTGGTGGCAAATAAGAAGCAGCAGGTACAAAGGTTGCTCTATGAGGAAATTTCTGGTATAATGGCTTCTGAAGTATCTAAATCTCACACTGAAATACCAAGGGAGACAAAGGAAGAAAGAGGTGAGAACTGTCATAATAAAGCTAGCTGTTGGTAAACCAAGTGTTGTTCAAGAGTCAAGAGTTCAAGAGTTGTAGTAGATGTAGAATTGGTTTTAAATGCTATACTCACTTCAGAATGTTTAAAAATTATTTTGAAAGGAATTCCTTTGCTATAATCATGTCTAAAGCTCTTACAACAGACTTAGCCAATAAATCTAGTGGAAAGAGTAGTTAGATTTCCTGGACTTCAACTGGAAAATGTTATCCAGTTGATCTATTAACAATTTTATATCAGGTGATAGAGCAGGATAAAAAGGCGCAAAAGGAATCTGGATAGGTTCTAAAACTGGTGCATAACTCCTCTTGGGAGTTGTCACAAAAGTCACTAAGGACTCCTACTCTCATGGTCAGCTGGCTTGCTAGCAGCCAGTTGGTCAATGACTATTATTTTCTCTTCATGTATTAGAAGTGAGAAGCAGTCTGCTTCCAGAAGTATCACAATGAGTAGGAATTTCTTAGCTGAAAGCTGAGTTAATGGAAGAAAGCAAGTACTAGCTTTTGTGGAGATTTTGCATAGAGATTTGTACTATGGCGTCATCTCTAGACCCCTTTTCAAGCCCACACACAGACTTTTTTTAACACATTTCTGCAATGCATGTTCTTCGAAATGGTCATTCAGAAATTCAAACATAACAGAACCACGCTCTCACCTAGCCCTGCCTTGATCAAGGCTAGTGCAATACCTGCATTTACAAAGTTTTTCCAAGAAAATGCCTTAACTTTCATTTAAGATCTTAAGTTCCTACACTGCAACCTGTAGTTGCCCTCTGTCTAACAACATGTTCAGTGGCTGGCATCTAAGATGACATTGCAATTGGATGAAGTACAAGTGCTACTCCATAGACAACAGAAAATACTGGGTTATTGCTACCTGTGAAGGCATAAAAGATTCTTTGGTGTCATCAGTATCAAGTTTCTAAATAGCTTTTCAAAACACAAGAATGTTTTTGATTTAATCTTTGGCAATAAACTTGTTCTCACTCTGAGATACTCATTTTTCCTGAGTACATTTTCATCAACCATTCTAAAGTTTCTTGAAATTCTTGCCTCTTCCTCCCCCACAACCACAGAGTACCTGAAGGGCAAATACTGAATCTATTGATTTATTAGAAGATCTGTCATTTCATGGACTTAGTTCAGTTTCACCCAAAGTAATAGTTGCACTATTTCAATTTAAAATCAAATGCCCTGTTCTGTAACTCTCTTTGAAGAGATTTTTCACCTTGATAATTACTTCACACAGAAAGTTGGTAAATTGTCCTGTACCTTGCAATGTCATCAGAAACATCAAGGTACTGAAGGTCTGATATTACTTCTTAATAAAGTGATAAAAGATTCAGTTGCTCTAGCAAAAAGTTACTTACCATCTGTTTCCTACAAGTCTTTATTCTATGAAGTGTAAGTAGCTAGCATAATTGATCAAATGCCTTCTGCAGATAGTTTAATAACTAAGCAATATTAATTCCCCCAATAGATCCCAGTTACATAGGCAACATTACTAGGTGATATGACATAGGAAAAGTTAAGCATTAAGAAGTTCTTTATTTGGTTAAAGATCTAGGAAAAATATGTGGTTTTATCAACACACACGTTACCTTTACAAAATATTCGAATTCTCAAAATATTTTAATTAGAATTTTTGAAACTACAAAACAAGCATTTAAATAAATTCAATCGAAACCACAGATATTGAATTTAAACTTATCCAGTATCATTGCCACACTTTGCTGTGAGAAAAACTAAACATTACTGAAAAGTTCTTGAAAAATAACTTCACTAGATAAAATGAATGTGTGAAGACATACACATATTCAAATTATAAAATACATTAAAACTTACACCGAATTTTTTGTAACTATGTGTGACCTAGGAGTAAGCAGTACTGACAAAGGTTTTGCCACTGACTTCTGTTATCCTGACTGTGAATTTCATAAGTTCATGGGTTTAATTTACTATTGAGAAAAGAAGTGGTTCTGTGAACTGTGTTGGCTTACCTGTATTGACAAAAGCAGCTGGCAAGTACACAGAAAGAATTATGACAATGTTTGATGGAACTAAGTATTTGCCTGAAACCAGGGTCAAAGAATGTTAAGACTCTCATAAAATCTGTATTTTGAGCCTTAATAGCACCTTTTTTTTTTTCTGAATATCATAACTTTTGGGGGGGGATATTTCTCAAAACATACCCAAATGACAAACATGCAGGTGGTTAACCACTGGAAAGCTTATATAAGTGTATTTCAAAAATCTATGCATTTTGAGAGAGACTATGGTGGATGGCTTTTAAGCTACCAACTATAAACCATGAATTCCTTTATCAGCAACAGATATTTTTCAGGAAAATTAGTTCTTGTGCTAGGCATTTGGGTAAACCAGGGACTTTTACCAGCTAAATAGCTGCCACTTCATTCCTCATCCCTTGACAAAAAAAAAAAAAAAAAAAAAAAAAAAAAAAAAGGCACTGCAGAAATGACCCTTAATACCAACCACTTTCATCAATATTGCATCAAATCAATGCAGAGAGGTACAGTACACAGTAATCAGAGAGAGTGAGCCAAATAGAAATATAGAGGCTGGGTAGCAAATGCTGCCACTGACAAAGGCTATTTTTCCATTGCCTCCAGCAATTCTGTCAGCTGCAGTTTCCTTATCTGCAAAAAAGCTCCAGTAAAATAAGAGTCCGTGAAGGTGCTGGGATGATTAATTAGAGAATATTTGTAAAGCATTTAGTGTATGCAAATTCTATGTAAATGCTAAGTATTAATATCTGATACTAATATAAAACCCCATTGTTTCCTATATGACAGAAATAGAATATCAACACACATATCCCAGGTAGACAGAAACAGAGCTTGAAGTGATGGTAGCCAGGGAAATCAATGGTAACTCCTTTGGGTCAAGGACAGCCTAAAAACAAACCACCATCCTAGCAACAGATACTTGAAGACATGCTGACATGCCATGTTACCTCTGGTTTGAGGATTTCCTCATCCAGCCTTGCTGGCTTATAAATAGATTTCGCCCTTCATTCAACTTCCCTCTTTCAGAGAAATAATTAAACTTAGGAAAACTAAGTCTAAGTCCCTTTACTGAGCTCTGGAAGTTTTCTGTCTGAATCTATATTTACTTTTTTGGTTGCACCTTCCTACTTCTCTTTCCCTGCTTTTCATTTTGATTCTCGTATTTACTGTTTCTTCCCCTCTCAGGATTTTTTTCCCCTCTTACTTTCATCTGGCTCTCATTGTCCACAGTTCCCAAATCTAAGCATTAAAGGGTATGAAGTATTTCACTGCTTGTGACTAACAGGTGTAACTAAATATGATTTAAAATAAACATTATAAAAAAAATACACTAAAAAGACATCAACTTGGAAAAGTTGAGTAGTCAACTGTAGGGAGATACCACCCCCCAAAATAAGCTGTCGGTGGTTCTGACCCCGTCTCCTACTGCAGGGAGCTAACTACCACTGCCTCTGTCTGTCTGTCACCTCCTGCTAACCGTCAGCTTGGATGCCAAGCGGAATAGAGATATCTGTGTTACCCCTACAAGATGCATATTTTCCAGGTCACCTCCTCCTCCACCTCTGCAGCGTGACTCAGCTGTTTGAGATAAAATCAGTAATACACAAAAATTATTTTCACCTGTTCATGTTTGCCATGTCAACTTCTGTTGAGTAATTTTATTTCTGAAAACATTGAGTACATTTCTAAAATTCAAGTATCCCTTACTTGCTTTTGTAAAATGACACATCTGCAGATAGAAGCAGTTAAATTAACCCTGCTTCCTCCTTACCATTTATTCTGTTCATATGATGACAGAAATACTGAAAGTGGAAGCAGCTAGAAGATTTTTTTTTAAAATCTCAGTTTTGGTAGGAAAAAAGTAGATCAGGGTTAGATAGTTAAACTCTAAACTTGGTGTTCAGTGTTTTAAGATGTACAACTCAAATAGCCACTAGGTCAACAGATGAACGATCTCAGCTTCTCTAAAGCATTTTGTGTTAAAGTAACTTCTGGCTAATCCACAGAAACATTACATTGATTTCAAAAGGAGCTAAGTTAGGCCAAAGATTCCAGTATCTTTCTGAATAGGCTGAATTTCATTGTACCATGTTATCATTAATGAGAAGAGATTACAACTCAGGATAAAAGCAGAGGCACAGCTGAGTTGACATTCAGAAGAAATATGCCAGACTACAGGCAATGCTATAGTGTGATATAATGCAAATTAGTGACTCAAGGCTTCATTTGCAATTCCTGTGCATTTCACTACCTCTGGTGTGACTATTATCCTGTCCTGCTTGCCCATTGCCCTGTGATGTCCTGTTCCAGTCCCCACACTTGCAGGAAGCATACGTAAAAAAATAATCAAGTTAAGAAAAGAACTACAAGATGGATTAAATAAGGGTAAACCTGTCATATAGTTAGGGACCTATGCAGCATAGTCCAGTCAAGAGAAAGTTAAAGGTGATTTGATCATGATCTATAATTGTTTATGTGGAGAAGAGGTTTTTGACAACACCACTAATTTAGCCCCCCAAAAAATTCCAAACACAAAAAAAGCACATTGCCACCAAGAATTCATGAGATTTAGCAATAAGAAGCTGTGAAAACAGACTGAAAGAGCGGTTCATTTTTACTGTGAGGATAACTATTTAGCTGCACAAATTTAACTGTGGATACTTTGTCAAATCACTATTTTCAGTCAAGACTTGATATTTCAAGAATAAATGCATTCTAGAATACATGCCATTTTAAAATATATAATTTATTCTAGTGTAAGGTTCCACAGCCCAAGTTAGCTTTAACTCTGTGACACCTGATCTTTCTGTCCCTAAAGTGCATTTAAAAAAATAACATAAAATAAAAATAAAAAAAATCAGATCATATTAATGGGATATGATTATTTCCAATACTCTTTGATGCATTTTAATCAAATCATAAAAACTATAGGACCTAAACCAGGAATAATCTGAGGTAGCACAGGAAAAAGATTATATAAAGAATTTACAGTAGATGGTAATGACAGTACATATTTTCCATTTTGAATTATAATGCTGCAGACACAATTTTAACCAGCCTGAGCAGATAGAAAATCAAAACTTGTTTGAAACATAACATCATTATATTAGTGTCATAAGAAATAACTAGCATTTATTTCCTGTAATGAAGTCATTTGGAGAGCTGCAATATTTGTCTTGTTTCTGCAAATGTGTGGAGCGTATTCATGACACATCTACTGGTATTTTATTTATTAACTGGCCACTCATAAATAGACAGAGATATGGCTCTTACTTCAAAGCTAGGTTATTCAACCTAGTTCCAAAGATTTATAGTGCTGTTTCCAGATATACAGATCACGTCCTTTCAGATTGCGTTTTTGTTCAAATTCTAAGATAACACAGAAAGTGTTTTTTAATTTCAGACCATGACTGAGTACCAATTTTATTGCTTCAGCTAACAAGAACTGGTTCAGAAAGTTTCATATGCTCCAGATATTTTGATTCAGCAGACTATCAGGAAAAACCCTGCTTCCCTGTTCCTCTGATCCCAACCCACACTTTAGAGCATAATGCTGTTTGATTCTGTTTCGGTACCAAAAAAAAAAAAAAAAAAAAAAAAAAAAAAAAAAAAACCTGTCTTAAAGCTTAATGTACAAATGCATTGGTGCATAGGGAAGTATCACCACAGTTTGAAAAATTAGCTTAGAAGGGGTTAAATTTGGAGTTGACATTTGACTAATATTTCATCAGGTTAGTTTTCTGCTCAGAAATAGAATGAGACAGGGAGAATACATGAAATTCACTTAGAATGATGAATGGTGAAAGCAGGCATTTCTTCTGGTGGATTTTTAAAGAAATAAGCACAACAAACCCAAAAACTCCAAGGTAAATTGACCATTTGAAAGAAACCGGTTATTACGTTCTCAAAAGATTTCATCTGCTCTTGGCACTTCCTGTGCTCTAACTCAAAGCCTATTATGGTGTCAGATTCATCCATGATGTTGAAATTAGCTGCTTTTAAAATGGACTCTACTTTAGAAATTTATGCTTTAAATTAACATAGATATTAATAAACCAATGCAACAATGTATTTACACTACAGCATTCCTCTGTACCACCGCTGCAGGTGAGATCACTGCTGAAGAAAAGCAATATTGGTAATAAAATCAGGAGATGGAGGGTCTTACCACATTGATAAAATGAACATTAATTGAAAGGGGAAGAAGCCTTAAAACAAAACCCATTTGTCAACTGTTTTCTGCAGTAGAATATGAGAGCTTCCAGCAAAGCAGGAAAAGTGATGAGAGGGAAAAAAAGAAAAAAACGGGGAAAAAAAAGAGAATGTAATCATTTAACTAATTGTACTCATTTTTGTCATATTGGCATTCATCTTTTTGAACTTCCTTCTACTCAAAATTCTGGATGGTTTAGATAAGGAACCTTTTCTGGAGTTGACAGGACTATCTCCTGCAGCACAGTTTTCAGAGGGCATATTACAAGGATTTTTTACACCAACCTTCTCTTAGTTCCTAAAACGCAGTGTTGTGAACAATCCAGAATATTGTCACCATGGGCCTTCTAGATACAGCTCCTTCAGGTTATTACTTTGTCCAAAATCAATAGAACTTTTACTTACCTACTCTTCCTTTTCTAGCAGGACCAGATGTTAAAATGCTCTCTCTAGCTGTTGTGGGGATGTTGAAGAGGACGCATTACCAAGTCTCATCGAATACTTTCCAAAATAGTAATGACAACTTCTCTGCTCTGTCAGTCCTTTACTAGTTACTACCTTACACAGTCTTATCAGTAGTAGTTCCTAGTTGTTGATTTTTCCCCTCCTCTGCATAAGGTAATCTCCTTCCAGTTTTTATGCTGAAAATATGGGATAAATACTCCAAAATGCATTCACTTCAAAAAGGCCCTACTACATTTGGCATCCTATGGCACAGAAGACAAGTCAAAGAACAATCTCATATTGGAGCCAAAGAAACAACTTCTCCAAGCTGCTCATAACAAATGACCTTTATACCCTTACATACTCCATTGGAAAAACTTCTCCAAAACAAACAAGCAAGCAAACAACCCCAAAACCCCACAAGCTAGTAGCTGTCCATTCCTCCTAGGAAGTGTCTGGCTAACTTTCTGCATCTTAGGGGATTTGCCACGGGTCTTATGCAATAGGCAGCAACAGTTAAACATTTGGCTCAGAATGGGGTATCTGGAAAAAATAAGTAAGCTTTTAATTCATTTATCCACAGTTCATTTGAGGTACACCAAGTTTTCAGTCTCCTACGCTAGCTTATCCCCTAAAATCAATTCCAACTTTACTGAAGTGTCTTTTGTGAAGTTCTTTTAAAAAGCAAAATCTATAGACTACCCTACAAGGAAGTAATGACAAAAAATTGTCATGGGAAAAATAGCATCAGAGGCTCAGCTCTACTGAAAACATGACCAAGGTCAAAGTGTTCTGTAAGACAGAAAATCGTATATTACAAGTGTTGCAAAATTATACATGTTGATTGGATTATTTTTTGTCTTGCATGAATACATGAACATATGCTTGACCACCCTCACAGTGAAAAAAGGGTTTTCTTATGTTTAAATGGAGTTTCCTGTAAATGCCTGAACAAATGCAGAGTTTAAATATGCAAACCTGCCACAGATTACCACTACGGTTATTCTTAGGGCCAGCTGCTTTTCATCTGTGAGGTCAGAGTTTCAAATAGCTGGTGACAATATGATGCAATATTAACATGCCATGCTGAAGAAAACAATATCATCTTTCCCTTGCAAGCTGCTATCCTATTCACTACTGTGAATAATAATAGCACTTTCTGATGCAACAAATTTTGGACATCAGATTTTCACCAATTGTTTTCCAAAAGCTCAGTGATTGCTTTCAGTCAGGGAAAACCTCTTAAACGTCTCCCATAAACAACCCCACTCCCCATTATCCCACCTCAGTGAAATAATAAGGTATTATTTAGAAGACAACAGGATATTCTTCATATCATTGGGCCTCTTTCATACTGCTCGTTTCTCCAGTCTGATACTATCTTCTAGTCTGATTCAAAGGAGATTCAAAATGCAGTCCTTGGAGCAAGAGAGTACCAAAGACCCCCAAAGATATATTCTTACATGCTAAGACAACCTAATAACATGCTACCTTCCGTTATCCCCCTTCTCTCACGTTAAATGCTCTTACCACTTGCATCACACTTACTCTAGCATTGCCTATTGCAATGACAAAGTGTTTAAGGACAGGGAGAAAAAGGTATGAAGAATTCCTTGAATTATAGTAGATGTCTTATGGCTTATGTTTATGAAAAAGTCAAAGTCACAAAAATAATGTGATGCTCATGAAGGCAAGGGACCTAGCTGCACTTCAACACTTCAGAAAATCATGCCACTTTGCCATCTAACTACAGACAAAAGTAGGGAAAACTTTTTGTTTAATCTTTGTGATAATTTCATTAGTTATAGATTATGGTTTTTGTAAATTCAACTTCAAAAGTGTCAACAGTGAATACAAGCTATCATGATAAAACCTGCTGAGTCCTCTCTGCAAAAAGGTAGATTGAGGACTTTAGACTAGATGTGATGGTTAAGTCAATATTTAACTTCAGAGTTACTTAATCTAGCCAAAGAAATTTAAGCTTTAGCTGTTCTGCTTGCAAAGAAAATCTTCAAATTGTGAGTTTGGTGAACAACAAGGCAGGGCAGACAATTTAAAACAGTAGCTTGGAAAAGTATACACTTTTCTCTATTGGCCTCAAACTGACATTAAGATACATCAGTACTTTGTTAACAAAGATGCGGAAATAGAAATAACTACACAGATTTCTGTGGAAAGGCAAACATTTTCACAGGTTTTGGAGAAATCTCTTACTTTTATTAAATCCAGAGTAACCGATCCGTTAAGATCACAGGCTTTCTTCTGAGAGCGCTGAATGTTAGGTAAAGTTTCTAGTCAAGTGTCAATATGGAGAGGGAGAGCTCATAAAATTCAGTAGATGTTTTAGCAAACATACTGTGATCACTTGTGAGGTGAATATGCAGTTTGATAGATTGCAATTATTATCAGTTAAATGTTCAATTCTTTCCACAAAGTAATCAGCCAACAAAGATTAGCTTATTATGCAAACGCGGACAGCGAACACTGTGTGCACAGTGGTGTAGCAAAGATGCTGCACTGGCAGCAAGCTACTTAAGGTACAGAGAGAAGCCAGAATTTAAAACAGTCAATGTAATAATAAAAAACAATTAGAGGGAGTGTAAACATTAGGTCTGAGGCTAGGAAATTAGAAAAGAAATAACTATCAAATTAGTATTCCAGCATGGAGTTGGAAAGCAAGGCCTTTCAGAAAATAATCAGAGCACAGAGACCGCCAGAATTTAAATTTGCAGTTCCAGTGGATGTGAAAGTTTTGTCTGCTTGCAACAGAAATCAACCCCAAGGGATATATGAAATCAGCAGAGTTTTCACCCTACTGTAGAATACTATCTTCTATGCAATGCTGTCCTGCGTTTATGCAGCTGACAGTTTCCTGACCGAACATGAGTTAGTTAAAATTACCAGCGTGTTGAGCCTCAGGCATCTCTTTTGAGACCTCTTGCTGTTGAAGAGTCTTCCACAAACCCAAGGCAGGTATTAAAAACCCTCCGTGATCTGCCTGAGATCAAGCTCTTCCTGCCCTCGCTCCCTGGCTGCTCTGGGAGGGCTGGCAATCTCATCAAGAGCAGGCAAAGAAAGATGCATCTAACAACATCAGCACTGCCCAGGCTGTAAGGCAACAAGGCATGACTCAGCCCAGCTCAGGAAGCCTTTTAGACACACGAGTGCACATGTGCCCATGTCATGACCATGCAGCTTCCAGACAAGAGTGGCCAGCTTTGAGCTAGCGGGTAATTGCACATCACCACGCCAACCTAGCTGGTATCAGTCTGACTGAGAAAGAGCAAGCTCTGAACACCTTTGTATATCCTGAAATTGTTTACAAAATTCCTGCTGTTGGAATCAGAAAAATAATTAAAAAAATATCAACAAGAAGTCCTAGGTCTATAAATCTCTTTAGGTAAAGGTATTCCAGCAGCACTACCACAGAAAATGAAACCTGGAAACTGGCTTAAAGAAACATACCAAAGTTTGGTCACCTAATAACTTGTCATCCAATTCTCTGTATAGGCACTCAAATTACCATACGCACTCAAGGTTTTCACACATTTAGAAGGACCTAAGACTTTAAAACTGCTATTTGTACACTCCACTGACAAGATGGATGCGTGCCATAAGTATTTGGGGGATGGATAGTAAGGTTTTTCTCATATTCTTCTGATAAGGATGTTTGAATAGCTGTTCCACACCTCATTCTAATGACAATAGGAAAAAAGGTATTTATATCTTACAACTGTGATGATATTAGAATAGAGGCCGTTTCCCACAATACCACAAGAATTAGGACACAGCTATCTCTGAACCTTTTGGTCAATCTGCTTCTGATATCTTAAAAGTCACCGTTGAGCTCTGATCTAACACCAGAGACACCTCAGTCTCCTAAATTTCTGGTAGCAGGATCCCTGAACTGAATCCCATCCCATTTTAAACCCTTGTTCAAGCCAAGAGATGCAAGCTACAGCCAAGACCTTATTAAAATTCTAAAATTTACACTTGGTTTTCCCATAACTCCTAAACCTATTATACCGTATTATACCCTAAATTCTGGCTATAATGTCAGTCTGCCTCCCTGTGGACAAAAGCAGTCATCAGAGAAATTTATACCAGCAACTATAGCTACACATATAATATCTCTAAGGAAACTCTAAGGGTCTCTTTTTCACAACCTGTCACTGATAGCACTCTCCCTGTGTTTTACTATGACTAATCTTACAACTTTATCTCTGTTTTCCTACTACCTGTGCACATCACACTGAGCCTCTTTTATATTGCTTCAGTTTCCTTCAAGCTTGGTAACACTGGGGCTGCAGCAGGCTCAGGAATAACTGTGGTTTAAGCAGTAGAAATTCATTCATTACACCCCCAGAGATCTCCCACTCAAGCTTTACATCTAGTGACCCACCCAAAATTATATTAGCACTTAGGTAAATATTTAATTCAATTAGCCTTTCTGCCTAATCTCCAGGAGCTGGGCAGCAGCGTGTGCTGAGGTAGGTTGTGTGAAGCCCTAATTTGTCAGGCGCTCCACGATTGCATGTGCAGCTTCCAACATGGGCTCAACCCTGCTGAGTTTCCGGTAGGTTATTGGAAATATAAAAAGCCTCAGATTTTCTATAAAATGCCCTTTTTGAACTTTTGCCAAAACTAAAGTAAGCATTTTACATTCAAATCTAAGACTTTAAAAATTCAAAAGCAGCTAGGAAAGATTCATGTCTCCTTAGAGGAAAGCCACAACTGAAGATTTAACAGGTAGAATAAGACCAGTTCTGTGGGGGCTGCTCCAACAACCTCCTATACAAACCACACCAAAAACAATCAGCAACAATGTTCTGGAGATCCCTTCCAGATATCTGTATAAACAAATCTTAGTTTGTTTCAGCTTGCTTTTTCCTCCTCTCTTCTGCAGCACCGGCTAAAAGTTGTTACTTTCACTTGTTTTTTCCTTCCAACATCCTTTTTATGTGTTTTTTTCTGATATTGCTCATCACCTTTTCCCTATAATTTAGGAGGAAATCAAATACTGACTTCTTCTTCAAGTGTTACAGCGTCTTTGCTCTTCTTCCACCCAGGGAAATGAACAACTTTTTCTGGTGTTTTTTCCTAATTTATGTAACACTGGGGTAAAGTTTTTTGGTTTTTGGTTTTGTTTTTTTTTAACAAGTAATATTTACCTCATTCCCATTCTTTCAGATAGTCGCTTTCCTGATATACTGATGAATAGTGTGATGCAACTTTCACCATTGGTACAGCATCGTCAAGAGACAACCTGTAGCCATATTCAGCTCAAGACAATTTAAGAATTCAACAGTGGAAATCTCATTTATACTATCCCACTTGAAAAGTTAAATCAAATTGTAATACATGGTCAGCTGAACAGATAGCTATCGGGATTTACCACAGTGCCTGTATTAAGAAGGCATTATTACCAAAGCTATAGAGAAAAATTAGCTATATACATGTTTATACAGACTCCTTGACAAATGCTGAAATGATCAACCTTGAAGAGGTTCCCAAAGTCCTATTGCATTCAGATTTAATAGCCAGTCCTCAAAGTTGCTAACCACTAATGAAAACTCAATAAAATCTTAACCAAATATCAAGATATATTTTACTGAATGATAAAATGATACTTGCATGTAGCAAATGATACTTGCATGTAGTAGTAAAGTTCAGGATGTCAGCGATCAATTCTGGGGACTCATTTCTGAAGTACGGTACCAGTGAATCTAATGATTTGTCTTGCAGATGTACAAAACCAACCTAAAGACACCTCCACTTATATAATGAGTTATGGTCAGTTTTTACAGGCTGACACACAATTCTATTAATGGTTGTTATGTTAACCCGCCATACAGTGCTTGCCAAAGGATTTAACAGAAGATTGCTGTCTTACCTTAACTTTTTTCACAGTATATAGTTTCCTGCAGCAAGAGATTCAACACTCTCCTTAGGCTACAGCCCTCAGCATCACTAATCACTAGCCCTCATCTGCACAAATAAGCCAAGCATATTTTTTTGTTATGCACTAAAACTAGTTCCTCTCCAGGCTGCATTCAGACCAATCAATAAGTATTCATCTGTGTTTATAGTCTCAAGGCCTCTGTCTTTGTTACCATCCCAGGATTTTCATTTGACATCCTTAAGAAGATGGACCCTACGTGATGTTTCCTCAGATACGGTTACTGACATTCTTAGACATTCATAATGACAGGAATACATGCTTGTTCTAGGGTCACTAAAAATTCATTCTGTACAGCAGTGGTCCATTAAAGGAATATATACCCATACTATTTCCTCAGCTACTTGTTATAAGTATCTATCAATGTCAATATTATTGCAATAGGTTTGAATGTAGTTCTTTTTAAGTTATAATGTTCCTCTCTTCTTGTAATGCCTGTCCATTTATGTGTACTCCACTGTTAGGACAGGTAAAACAACTAGGTTTGGAACTTTTCAGTCTGCAATGTTTATTGCTACATCAGCAGAATACGCTTAAGTATCCTTTTGCCTCCCTCCTTCTTACCAAGCACAGCTACAAATAGGAGCTCTGGAGGTTGCTTTTCCATATGCATTTTGTAAAATAGATTAACCGTTAAATATACCATCTATCTAATGCACTAAGCATTTGCAGAAAATTTCCTTTTCATTACCAAAAAATGTTTTACTACATGGAACATACTTCTTATCATTTATATTGTCATGGCAGAAGGTAAATTCCCAAAGATAAAAACTTTCCCAGCCAATAAGCCACTCATGGCATTCAACAACATTTGATTTCACTGAGAAATGTAGCTGGCACGCAGATGTGTCACTGATATTTCTGTTTTGCAAAACACCCAGCAATCAGTAAAAATTAATCCTGACAAAGAGGTATTTCAGAGGTGGGTGCACCCTGTCACTGAGGTTAGTTGGCACTAATGACTAGCTTGTGGGGGGGCGGGTGGGGAAGAAGCATCTTGCAAAATGGTATGTTAGTGGATACCAACTCTCCTGCTATAAGCAAAGCAGTACTGGTTACGCCAGTGCAGACCATGGTGCTATCTGCACACACAACAACAGAGAAGTCATTAGCACTATCCACCGCCATGGCCCAGTGATTAGGGCTCAGAAGGATTCTTTCACTACTGTTGGACCACATCAGGTATGGAAATAACATGAAGTAGCAGATTGCACTATGACCCAGCACCGAGGGACCGTGACTTTAATAATGGGTACACAAGCTCCTTTGCATTAGCACTATTCCTACCAACTTTTCTCCATTCCTAGGGACATCAGAGCAGTGGAAACCCTTCACCAGTTATATTCTTGAATGAAAACACATAGGCTCTTCTTTTAAACTTCTTAAGGAGTCTATCAGCACCAATTAAGTACTACATACCTTCTTCCCCCTTAGAAAAAACAAATTCACAGGTAAGCTTCTGTTCCTCTTTTACCATCCTGCCCCCTAAATATCAAATGATAGGGATGCATCATTTCTGGAGCACATGAGGGCCAGTCCAAGTTCAGAATCAGACCATTACCTTTATTTAAATATAACAACTGCAAACTCCTAGGTGAGCGAACAAGTACTTGTGAGATGCAGAGATGTGTCGGCCAGCCAGCCAGTCACATCCACTGTCGGAACTGCACCTTCAGCTGTTCAGAATTCACTCCGAGTTCACACCAGCCTCGGATAAAGTCGGGGTAGTTTTCCTATCAACTTCCACAGCATTGATAATTCACCTTTTGTTTTTCCAGCTATACTTGTATGTAAAAAGTAAGATTTTAAAAAGTAAGATTTAGTAATACATCATTAACATGCTCAGAAATGAAGGGGAAAGAATAAAGATGCTTTCTTGTTTCCCTTTGACAAAGCCAAGGACAGATTTTCCTTTTTTTTTTTTTTTTTTTTTTTTTTTTTTTTTTGTTAATACTAGTGGCAGTATTTGCTGTAGGGAGAGCACTGAAAAAATTAACAAAAAGGAATAATCAGCTCAGTGTTATCACTACCCTATCTTAGCAGCTAGCTAAGACTTACACGTGTAAAATGATTACAGAAAACATTTCAAAGCTGTAACGTTACATTCTGCTTCAAACTATCTAGGCAGCCTTCACTAACTTCACTGATTGTTAGAAAAATGCAATCCACAAATTAGCAATGGATCATTATCAACATTTTTTCACCTCTCCAAAAAAAGCAAAGCACTTGTTCCAATAAATTTAATTAAAGGTGCACTAAGCCTGAATCATCAGAAAGAAATGCTTAGGTTATTAACATTCTGATTCCACTTTAATGCTACTGCCTTTAGCAATAGGTCAGTAACAGAAACATTTTTCATTACAAAAAAACAAAAACAAACAGACAAACAAATCCACTCATTCGGTCCTTCCTTATTTAGCACAAAATTATTTTGCTTTATTTCGATCACATTTTACATTCTTTCTGCCTTGCAATACTGCCTGCAATGATTAGCTCCAATTCAGTGCTAAGCTCTAAATCGGACATCTAGCACTCCATACCTGCACCCAGACTAAGGTCAGCTCTGCCAAGGGATGGATTTTCTAACGTCCCAGATGCTTAGTTCATCCCAAGGCTTTTAATTTCATCCTACCTGAGTTTATTATGCACCATGGTGTGGAATAAACTCAGGAACGGTCTACTCTTCTGCCTGTGAGGACACCTTATGCCAGCAGTGAAAGAGAAAAGAGGGACTTTGTGAGCAATAAGCAAATGTTAGATGTGCAGTGTGTCAGGAAAAAATGGCATTTGCTTCTTGTTGATTACAAGAATTGATCATTCTACAACTGATAGAGAGTGATTTGGTGCTTTAGCCTCTTTGAGGCACTGAGGTTGATTCTATGTGTTCTCAGAAATATCAGAGACATAATCCCTTTTAAAAGAAATAAAAGTCATCATCAGAAGCTAAGCCTTTTAGATGGGGCTGAAATAGAATATGTTCATTTTGCCTGACATTGTGGTGCTGAACAAGAGGATTTTTAGCACACGACTGATAGGCAATGAGGCTCTTCTTATCGAACGTCACTGCCGAGGAACTGACTTGGTATTGGAAAAGTAACACAGACAGCTAAAAAAGCAGATGAGGAAAATAAGTAACTGTTGATATTGCTTTCCGAGTCCATAACTGATGCTACTCTCCAGCCTTCATTTACAACCTATTATTCTCATTAGATCACCCCTCCTTTTTCTTGCCCAGAACAGAATTGATCTTTACTGAATATATAGAAAGATTACATTTCTGTGAATTAAAGTTACTGTACATACAGAACCTTTTACGACACAAGTATAAAAGTCTCAATTTTAAAAATTCTTTTCCCTCCACTAAAAGCCTAACAGAAGTTAAAAGTGAAAACTTCTAAACATTTTTAGCATCTCAGGAACAATAAGAAATAATGCCTTTTCCAGTATTGTGAAGTAAGTTCTGATTTATTCCTGCAATAATGTTGAAGCTAAATTAAGTTTATCTCATTGTAAAAGCTGTTCCTATGCAAAACTAAAAAAACTTCAGACATCTTAAAAACTTTATGAATCATCATTTTAGGGCCCAAATTGTATGGCTGAGGCCCTTCCCAACTTTCGTCTGTTGTTAATGCTCACCTCAGTCACATCATCTATGCAAAAGTGATATTCCACAGTAGCATAGCACTATGAAGTGAGTACAGGTTTCAAATGCTAAACTTTTAAGAGTGCAAAAGTTAGTCAGATGGAAAGCCAGATATAATGAAACAGGCTCCCAGTTCTTCCTCTAAGCAACCTATGCTTCACCTTCCAAGAAACCAGGCAGATTTCTGCATGCCTCACTTAATTCTGTAACTTTCATAATTCTCATCAGAGCTACAAGAAATCATTTCTCTTTCGCATTTTGTTATTTATTTCTCCATGCATCACAGCTGACAATGTTGATCCCCTCATTACTCATCCAGCAGAGACTGGAGAGTAAAACTGTGTAAGGCCAACTTGGAAAGCCCTTTGCTTGGAAAACTATTTCCTTTTCTTTAATTTCAATAAAATTCTCAGCAATCCTCAAAGCAGAGTTTATTGGAGATGCCGGAGCCCATTTAAAACCCATCCCTGAGGCTGATGGCATGTATAAGTTGTTTCTTCCTGCTTTAGGCACTACAATAGGCTTCCACCTTCAGCAACTCCTGTTATCAAATACCCTTATACCAAAATCTTTCACGCTTCCCACGTCTTTATCTAAGAAAAAAAAAAAGAGGAAAAAAAAGAAACTTTTGGCAACCTCTAAGCATCACAACTTTTTATATGGCACAAAGCAGGGAAACTAAGTTCTGTTTCAGTATAGCCCTTTGGGACAATGTAATTTCTATTCTACAGCAGCGAGCAAAGAATGATTCGCCTATGCTGTCTTCTGGCAAGGGTGGTTATACTGCACCTTTTAAAGCTGTCATCAGCTCATACTGAATACTGATGCCTTTCTGTTCAGACCAGCACAATTCAATGAGGAAATCACCCTTTCATGACTTTAATTTAGTTTATTGGTGTTTTCTAGTGGATTGAGCTCTTACTATCCTCACAAGGCCAAATCTGTGGGTAGAATACAGGTGGGATGGCTAACTGCAATTTTCCCACATAATTTCATCATCCACTGCAGTACGTGGAGACTGGACACAATGCAAACACATACAGATAGCACTTCTGTGTGAGAAAGACCTTACCTTAAAGAAGGAATATATGGTAATGCACATAAAACAGTAATGAATTCCTATGTCATCTGCTTCTTATGGCCAGATAGCTCAACTCTTATAAACAGCTATACCTTTGTCTCCCTGTTTCCTCCTCTCTTCCCTCCAAAATCAATCCAACGATTCACAGTTACTGAGGATATCGTCTCTTTCCTATAATTCCATTTTTCCTGCCAGAAGAGATGAAAAAACTCCTTGCAAGCTGGATGGAATGTTAAAACTGAGCAGAGCCAATGCTCTGTTGACATAAAGTGGTCATTGCTTCATCAAAATTCAGTCAACTATGAAAATTAACCCATCTGCTCCTAGGGCTGTAATGAGGATTAAACTTGAACAAGGATCTTAGCAACGAGCAGTGTGAGCATACATAAGTAAGTAAATGCCTTGGTATTCAAACAGAAGATGTGACACCTTAATAAAAAAATAACAAAGCAAATGAAAATTCTCCCTGCCTCCTGCTGTAACACAGATATTTAATGCAGACAGTCTCTGGCTATCACAATGAGAGTTATTGTGGAGCAAAGGTAGGAGTGCAAGATAAAAGCTGAAATAAGGTACAATTTGAAAAACACTCAGAACAGGATTTTAAAAAGCCCATTAAGAAGAATAGGCTATTCAAGAAATCTTAAAGTGCCGCTCTGCACCTTTGCAAAAGTTCATACTTCACATTTCAGTCCCACAAATGAGTAGCAAGAAGAGCAAAAGGGCTTATCTTTTCAGTCCTCAGCCTCAATACATGCTTTATTAGTAAAAGCCTAGTCTCCATTCTAGAATCACAAATTTAATTCAGCTGAAAAGATGTTGTGCATTTGGCATCTAGTTCCCTTACATTCAGTAAATACATGAGATTTTAACCACTATGAAAATTGTTTTAGTCCACATCTGGAAAGCACAGCCCACGTAGCAATGGTATTTTATTCTAAAAGCCAATTATTTCATCCTGTTTTTAGGGAAAGAGATGTCATAACTTAGGCTTATTGGCATTTCTGATTTAGCAAATGAGGGCACTAGAAGTCCAACTTATACTATCATTGTAAAGAAGTGAAGCTGATTTACTCATTGCTTCTGGTTGCCTTTGGTTAGCTGTAGCCCTCCAAATTGATACTTGGCCTTTGGATGTGCAATGCATAGATCTGCAAGCAGCTTAATCTCACTCAGATGTGTAAAGACAGCGCAGACAGTTTTGTTCTTACCACTTCAAAAATAATTCTTCCCTGCTGGGTTTTCAGTCAGAAACAAAGTGGGTAGCTTTCTTCTATTTGAAGTACTGTCAAAAGATTTTCACCTTGGAATGAAAGGAAAGCTAGGTGAATCTCATCAATCTGGAACTAGAGTAAGTGATGATGGAGGCCACATCTTTCAGCCATCACTTAATCTGTGAAATGTCAGCCCCCCATGATCTCCAGCAGTTGCCTGACACATACTGACTGCATATACAAAAGTGGTAAAGTCCTCACTTTGAGAGATGAAATCCTAGATATAACACAAACTCTCTTCCACAGAGATCCTCCTGTCTGTGGTCATCTGCTATCCACTTTTGTTGTTGCAGTTGAATATTACACACATCAGTCAGAAGATATAGTCTTGTTCTGCTCAGGTGCAGATTTATCTGCATGGACAAAAGGTGGGATAAGAGGACTACAGCTTCACTGTTGTGAGTATCACTTAACAGTCTGCACACACTGTGTAGCAATGGATGGAGTCTCACCATCCACCATGTTCCCATTACATGCCATGGCAATAGCAACGAACTAGATTGTGATATGCTTACTTTCACATCTGGTCAACAGAAGATAATATGCATGGTAAGATGAGATGTGCTTGCTTTTACACAAGATTGAAGTAGCAGATGTGACATCAAACACCCTGAATGTGAACATCTGGTCAGGGGAAATACACTAGTTCTGAATATACAGACAACTGTTTGCTTGCAGCTTTACTGCCCTGTAGGGGCCTTTTCTCACCACTCCCCCAAAAGACAAACCACAGCTTAGTCTGCAAACCAGCACTTTGATCCCCAATCAATGAAGTGAGGCACAGAACATGCCCTACCTTTAAAAGGGCCAATGAGAAGCAATGGGATGTCTCAAGTTACCACCATCTACTTTGCACCATGCTCAAGTCTGCTCATCACAGAGCCAAACAGTTTGCATGTGCACAGCATCTCAGCTCCATGAATGATTCTGAGGGAATTAGAGTGTGACTGTTCTGTCAGAAGTACTTCAAGAAGGACAACAAAACACACTTTCAACAAACCCAGCTGTAGATAATCAGAAGATTAAAGACAAAAGCTCATTTTCTTGGAAATATGGTATAAGCACTACCGAGAAAAAGACTTTACAGAAATTTCACAGATCTTTCAGCCAAGAAAACAAATTATGGTCATGTACCGACTTCCTGCTTAACATAGGCCACACACCTCACCCAACCGATAATTTCTGTTTGACCCATATATCAAAGTCATGATTTAAGGCTCAAGTATTACAGAATTGTCATGACTCTCCATCGTCATGTTTAATTTCTATCCTCAAGTAAAAAGTAGCACCTTATTTCTTGTTAGGGAAACATATCTACTTGAAATCAGCCTTTCTTTAGTAGTGTTTTGCATTCTTTTGTTGCTTTAAAGAGCTACCAGCTATCAGAAAACCCAGTAGGTACCTCTGTACTGTAATTAATTCACCTTCTGAATTTCTTTAAAATGAAGCAAACACTAAATCGATTGGGTTTCTTAAATCTCTGACTAAAGCAAAGACTTTAGTGTTTCTTTTGTTGTTGCTGTTCCAGACCTCAAATCACCAGATTTGTTTGCTAAACCCTTTCCAGACTTTCAGTTGCTCTTCAAATTGTAGACATTTCGCTCATACAGTGCTGCTCCTGCATCCAAGCATCACACCTGTTTGTAGTGCAGGATGGAGGCAGTAGTCACAGTCACTTGATAACCTACCATCACTCATTTTCATCCGAGGATGCATCTTGCAAGTGTGACCTGTTTTTGTTTTGTTTTCTTTGTTTTTGTAGATAAACTTGCAAGAGGAGAGTTTCAAATGCAACTGTTAAGTGTTCTGGCACAAGTTAGCTATCATTACCCAAACTGCAACTTTTTCTTTTTTTACTCAAACACTGGGGAAAAAAATCTCTTTTGGGAAGAGCGATCCTTTTACAAATATCCTACTGCTATTTGTGGTCACACATCAGAAAGGTTGAACTAAGGGCTTTTTTGTTTTTGTTTTTTTGAAAAGATGACTGTATACCTTCTCCTTTCTCAGAAATATGACAAATCATTTGGAACTTATATTCAGAAAGAAAAAACATATGCAAAATATTCAAAGTCATTTTGGTTTTTTTCTTCTGTAAATAATTACTAGTTTTAATTAATAATAGGATTATTGCCATACATAAAGCTTTGGTTGTTCTAAAGGGCAGAAATATCCTCTTCCTCCTTCCCCAGAGTGAAGCAACATCCCCCATTTATTATGCATTATCCAAAGTTACATCCACTGTCCATTAGAAGACAAAGCTTCACACTGATATATCTATCTCCATGTTCCTGGGAGGCAATGTGGTCTATACGTGAGAACGGGCAACAACACAATGAAAAGAATACATTCAGCAATCTTGCATGATGGTGACTCTGCAATGACTCCATGTATAACCTAATAGAAGTTACTTAAATTATACTGTATTCCACTTCTCCTGTCCATAACAGAAGGCCAATACTTTTCTACCTCGTAAGTGAATTGTGAGATTAAATTAATGTTAAACCCTTTCAGATAAGTACAAAGGCATTATTCCAGAAAGAATGAGGTAATAGAAAGCTTTGAGCAAAAAATTGAACCATTCCAGTTATCTGACATTGCAGACAAAAACACCATTAAAAAAAACAAACAAACAAACAAACAAAAAACATGTAATACAGTTAAGGACTTTTCCTCTGACAAAACTTTCTGGAAAGAAACATTCCTCCCAGACATTTTGGCCTATTAAACAACATACAGGAATTCTCCCTAAAACATTTCTTGCACCAAGGAAGGAGGAGTAATAGCTAATACTTTCACTTTTAGAGATCAGCTGAGACCCTCCCCTCCATTCGGAAGAACTGGAGAGTAGATAGACAGCTAGTCAGACTGAAGTAGTAAGAAGTTAGCAGAACAATATTTTATCATCTTTACTCACTACAGACTTGGACTTTTTGCCCAGCTCTCCCCAAATTCCCTTCCACTCCAAAAGACAACTGCAAGGCTCTAGCACAACATAGACTACCACTGAGCCAAGGTTATTCAGCATTCACATGAAATATAAATAAACATGTTCTAATTCATTCTGTATCCGTGCATGGTCATTAGGCAAGGCCTGAAAGGGCACAAAGAGAAACTAAAAATAAAGTCAAGATCTAAATACAGTCTTGCTTTTGTATTTGAGTGCGTGACCAACCAATAAACCCCACCCGCACAATGGAAGAAGATTCGGAGGAGATGGGCAAGGGCCATGAAACTCAGGGAAGAACGTATGGAGTGACTGTGCACGGCTGTTGCAGAGAAAGCTGAAATTATCTCAGCACAAAAGGGACCTGAGGGTGGCCTTTGTTTTAGACAAATGGCTCTATCAGTTGAGTGGATCAGCTGATGATATTACAGTGTAAATGTTTTTCCCCAAGTTAATCAAAAGGGTATGTCTCTGACTTAGCCAGATCAGCATAGCAGAAGCACATAGCTGGCTCAGCCCAATACAGAGCATAAAAAACATGAGCAACTGACAAAAAGAAATTTGAAGAGAGCAACAGGCTTGAGCCCCTGCAACTGGGATGCCCGGTGTCATGACAGTGAGCGTGTTATAGAGACTGGTAATGAGAATCACATTTGCACTGTGACTCCAGTGTGCATTACAATTGCTATATCCCACTAAGTGTAACTTACACTTGTACTGTGATTTCAATGTATTGCTGTATCAGTCTGCCAAATAAAAATCCCGTGTAACATCAAATATCCTCAAACAAGTAAATTTGATATTAAATATTAAACCCTCCACATGTGAAATATCAAGAACCTGGTCAGAGAGTACTGGACTCTGTCAGAGTGTTTCTCCCCATAGACTACAAATACCCTTTTTAAGGAGCATTGCTTTCCAACCCAATGAGCTGAATTAGCTCAAAGATTCTTCTTTAAAAAGTCATCAAGGTTTCTGTAGGACCCAATCAGACTATTTCACATCATTGTTAAATGTATTCACTCTGTCATGTTTTCCCGAGTTCCACTTCTCATTAATTCCTAATCCTCTCAGCTCCAACTTCCCTTATAAAAAACTCTTCCTAAAGCTCAATACTCCTACTGAAACGTTCTGTTCCAGAATGTCACTACATATGAATCACTTATACAGATCTTGCTGTACTCTATAGACTGAATCATGTCCTTTAGGTGAATTTTTGGGGACTAAGAGGACAATCTGTTTTCTCCACATCCAATTCCACAGCATTGCTATTCAGCCAGGCCCTGTGGACGTAAGAACAGTTTTAAAGCTCTTCTACATAATTTACATTTTTACTTGTTTAATTAAAATATGGGTCTGGGGAGGGAACAAACAAAAACCTCCTCAGAAAAAACAGGCCATAAATGTTTTATCTAGAATATTAGTATCTTCTGAATAATACAAGTTTGCCATCCAACTATTTCTATCCTTCAAAACTTGAGAGATTTAAGAAAGCAGATTCTTTTTTTTTCCAGTGAGATCCATTCTCTGTAACCTATTGAAATGCATGGTTTCTTCGCAGCCAAGGAATCTTTTTCGTATCATTCTATGCCCTAAGACTTGGCTGGCTAGGGCGTAAGTATTCAGGGATGAGGATGGAGTAGTTCCATGTTTCAGTTCAAATCTGCATAGATTCTTAAGCCTATACTGAAACTGCACTTCACCCACGGACCTGTAGATACAAAGTTCATTGTAGCATCCAAGTGTTTTTCTCAGTCTCTGAATTTATGGACTATCAGCTGCATATGGAGTATCTACTCTTTCATTCACTTCCCAGAGGAACAGCTGCATGTACAGCACAGTGTTTTATTTTAGTAGGACCTGGATTTGATTTTGCCTTATTAAACTCTGTTGTGCGTTAAGCCCTGCACATTAACTGTACATAATGTTTCTGCCTTGCATTGACACAGATGGTGAGCTCTGTCCTACATATGACCAAACTCTACTTTGCTGTGGAAACTTCTGTTGTGCTTGAGGAGCCAAATTGTAGGACAGGATTTTCATTGTGAAGGACCAGGTGTCAAGGCATAGCCTAGAAAACATGGTCTGGATAATGCAGAATCCCTGAATTTGTTTTGACATTAAGTAGGAAGCCAATATGTGCATAAAAAAGCAGATCTGATATACACTTTGAGGGCTGATTCCTTAACAGATACAAAAGCTATTAATTCAGTTGGTATTCTTCTTGGTAGAAAGAGAAGGGAGGCCTTGCAGGAGACTAAAGATATTAAACAATGAATGCTGTTTTATAACACTGCTATAGTTCTGCCATGACCACAGGTGCATCTACAATGAGATTCAATTACTACATCCTTTCTGAAAGGTCCCATACTGTAAAACTAAATACCTCATCTCTTCTGTTTGAAGGAGGTGGAGAAGAGAGATATGTTAACTGTCATTGTGTCTGCTGCCTACCCAGCCTTTTCATAAGCAATTTATCAAAAGGGTTTTATGGATCCCAGGGTAAGGGCCAAGCACCTTGAATGTCAGGATCTACTGACAAGGTAGATAATGCAATACCTTTTACTGGGCCATCACATAATTTATTATGCACTAGCTTTCAGGCCAAATAGGTTCCTTCTTTTGGATGTTGTCAGAATTTCCAGAGTAGAGCATTTAAACAAGGCAGCTGATTTAAAGCATTTCAGCTGGCCAACTTAAATCATGTCTTAGGGTTAAATCAAAAAGAAAAGCATTTTGGGAGAAAAAGACAGGCAAGATGTACATAAGCCCAGTTTCTTTGGTCTTAGAGAACCTCTGCAGGGTTGTTTAACTATAAAATTATTCTGTTTTTCTTCAGAGGTAACGCTTGCTTACTCTGATAGGTGCTGTAAAAAAATCATCAAAATAAGAGTCAGGAGCTGAGATACATATGCAGAAATTACACTTCATAATCAATTTGCTATAAGATCAGGAATTCTTAAAATGAAGCAGAAGTCTCTTAGTACACCTTCTGATGAAACTACTAAATGGATAATGAACTTTTAGAAAAACAAAGCAGAGAGAAAGGAGGAGCATTAGAGATCTGCTTAATTAGAAACTAAGTCTTTCCAGAGGAAAACCAGAAAACACCACCACCAAAAAAACCCAAAAAACAAAAAGGCAAAAAACCCTGAAAACAAACAAACAAACAAACAAACAAGACAAAAATCCCTGCAGTTCAACTACCCCAGACTAAGGAAACTTCATGCAAGAGAAAGACCAACTCACGGTGCTCTTATTGGTGAAGATTCAGGGATGGGAAATGCAAGAACAAAATTCTAAAATTTCCCAAATGGTTCTAAATGCATCTCACTTGCTGCCCTTGATTCAACCATTGACGACTATAATCACAAACATAGATGAAGTTTTTACTTGCCTTATTCAGGGGAGCAATATAAAACATTAGATTACTTCCTGAAATGATGCATGGGAACTGCTGGATGTGAGATTTCAGCTCTAAGCCTCTCGCGAGAAGCAAAGCAGGGGAAAGAAGGCTAAACAAAAAGCTGACAAGACCCTTTCTGCAAACAAGCTGCATCTTTCCCAGGACACTAGTGTGAGAGCTCATATTGCTCTTTTGTCTGAAGTTACTCAGCTTGTGAAGTAGATTTCCCTGGGAGAGGATTGCTTTGAGGCCTTCAGCTAGCAAGATGGCTCAGGCCTCCTTCTTCTAGCTACTTTCTTTCGCTGGCGCATCTTTGGGGAGGTAAGGCACCATTTCATCATTAGAACTCCTAATGCTACATGTGAAAATAACACATTATTCATCTCCTCCTTTACAGTGCTCAGCAGGTCTCTTATATAGTTGTCATTATTGATTGCTTTATGACTCATTTAATGCTTTTACAGCTCTTCCAGAAGTGTTCCCAACTCCCCCCCCTTCTCACACGAGTACAGTACATTGTACTTTTTAATCTTTTTACAGTCGCAAATTAGTACTCTTTGTGCTTAAAGATAGCAGTAAGCATTTCTTAAACAAGCTTCCTTAATCTTTAATTCCCAACATAATGGAACAACTGCAGCTGGCAATAAGTAGTCACTTTAAAACAATTGTGTAAGGATACTAACTCATCAACACCTTGGCTTACAAGATTTATAGAATTCTCAAAGCCATGAAACTCCAGAACACACACTATCTAAAGGCCAATTTTGCAGCTTGAATGCATGAGAAGAACATCCTGTTTAATAAAAGCGGGAGATATAATTGTCTAACATTTCAGACTCAAAAAGTCTGGCACTAAATTAGGACAAATTCAAAAATATAGTGTCTGAGCAATATTTGGTACCTTATTTTTAATAATTTATACTTTTTTTTTCTATTTTTTCCAATAGCTCAGCAAGTCCTTTTCAGCTAAGGAACTAGGAGACATTTTCTCTTTTTCCCTTCTCTAAGGCAAGCTTACCATAGTCCCTGCACTATTACCTAAACATTATCTAATATATTGCTCATGTTGTTGAAGTGTTGATAATAATTAACAAAAGTAGCACCTAAGAAACACAGCTGTCTCTCTAGATTAGGAATCAAATGCCATCTGCTGATTCATACAGAACTTTACATTTTCAGAACTCTGTGTACAATCTGGATAATTATTTCTCCAAGCAACACTATTAAGAAAGCAAGTATGTGATATATTACTCTCACTATCAAGCAGGGATACAGTGGCAGAGAGGTAAAATGATTAGCCTAAGGCCACATATAACAAGGTGGGCAGAGACACTATTACTACTTAGCAATGCCAACTGCCTAGCTCAAAACCTAGTTTCCTTTGCAGCTGCACCCATTAAGAATTACATGGCTTTGCTTGTCCATTTAGCTGCTTATTTGCTGAACATTGTAGTATATAATAGAAGCCTAGGAGGTGCCAGTTAGCTTAGTTTTTGAGCCTTCTATTACAAAGGTCCAAGTATAAGTCCCTTCGCTCATCCACTTTGTAGGTGGCAAATATCTGGTGTTCGTTTTTAAGGGGGATCATTACAAATACAAGTAGAAATTCGGGGGGAAAATCCTGGTCTTTGCCGGAACTACATCTGAGCACCACGTTACAGGACAGCTCCCCCACCCATCCAGAGCTCAGCAGTACTTCTTCTTGAATTTAAATTCTCATTTTTGGTGAAAAAGAAAGTCTTGGTAGCAGCATACTTCATATATTGATCCAGATATAGAAGTGCAAGACTCAGTGCGGTCTTGCTTCAGAAACTACTCCACTCACCTTGGAAACACCTGGATTTTCAGGTTGTTGAGGCACATTTCCTTTATGACATTGGCTTCAGAAATGTAAATGCCTTACCAGTCTTCGCACAATGGATTAACCCTCCTATGCCTGTCTGGTCCCTTTTTAAAAATCTTAACTAGCATGGTGGGAATACAGAAGTGTGGCACCACAAGGATTTCCTGGAGGTATAGTTCATCTGGGAAACCAGCAACAGCAGAACTGTGGACTTTGTTCATCATCCTTGCCCTGAGCACATGGCTCATTGGCAGATTAGGCTACCTACAGAGCTGTGAAAAAACATTGCTTCAAACAGAAGAGGGGACAAATGTGAAAAGGTAATATGTTTTTGCTGATCCACATCCTCAGCTCCAACCTGAAATGCTCAGCAGAAGTAATAATGGCATTTTAAAGTTTTAAACTAGAAAGTAGCAATCCGAAAGATACTTTACTACTCCTCTCTTACTCAACTCCATTAAAGCACCTCCAGACGGATTGTTTTGAAACCTGACAAACTAATGCAGGCAAATTCAGTGTAGTCCCAACAATCTTCTATTGCAAATTTCCAGACATGCACAGACAAACTAAATGAACGAGATGAACTAGCAAACCCAAAGATCCAGGATATCTGACAGCTGACTAAAAACAAAGCTTTCTTCTTATTATTATTATGGGTATTATAGATTTCAATAATTTAAGCTGTGGTAGAAGTCAGTGGATCATCCTAATGCTACAATATTTCAAAGTTATTTCTCAGTAAGCACAAATCAATCTCTCCAGGATGAGTCTGGTGCTGGAAAAAGCAGTAGTAGGTTAAATCTCCTAGTAGACGAGTACATAAACCTAAAAAATCGTAACACTAATAATAGCCTTAGAATTGGGCTTATTATAGAGCTGGACTGGTTTATACCGTACAGTATGTTGGCCAAAAGTCACTAAATAATAAAACCCACAAAAGGCGTTGTCTATGCAAGCAGGTGTCTACCTTGAAGCAGCCAGATGTGGTCCACTTCCAACGTGGAAGCCTTGCAGCCATGCTGGCCCAGGACAGAGTCTGGCTAACACGGAGATATTTATGCAGCTTGGGAAGCTGCACCCCAGCATCCGGCCATCTTAGAGAGCATGACCAAGAGGAGCACCTGACACTGATGACAAAGATTTCCACACCAAGTCCACTTCACATCAAGAAGGAAAATGGTACTCTTCATGATCATCAGCCAGTTCTCTACTAGCTAACTGTAGGTGTTTAGCAGCAATAATGAACTTCAGAGGAAACATCACTGCTTAATACTCTTTCACAAGCCTACTGAAATAACTTGAGAATGCAGAGTAAGTTTTAATAATCAGTGTCAGAGCATAAATATACATACCTTGTAGTTAGTGACACCTTCCTTCATGAGAAGCCCAACTGAAATCAGCTGAAGGCAGAGGAGAGGTTGTGTAGGGTAGCAGCACCAGACCTATAAAAATCCTATTAGCAACTAGTTCTTGATTAAGACAATGAATATACAGCAAACTGAGAACTCACATACATGCTCACAGTCACGGATGACAAAATGTAAACACCAAATAATAAACTTTCAGTTTTATCAGAGAATAAAACACCACTATCATACCATATTTTTATTCTTTATTGTATCAAATATAATGATGATTTATCTTCCATGAACTTTTCTAGATCATAGTCATCTAGGAAACGAGAAGTCCTACAAAAAGATAATTGGCAGAAACTTCTCCAAAATGGCAGAGTGCTCAGACTCTTAAAAAAGGGGGCAGGCTCTTTTTGAAAGGTTGTCTGATCCAATGAGTTTCAAAAATTCTTTAGGACCATGCAAAAATGTCCCAAAGGCGCATACATACAGCTTTGTATTAGTGAAAAAAAGCTACAATTATAAAAATCACTCCTGAATTAATCATCTTGTTTGTTATTTCACAATTTTCAGCTTGCTGTTTGCTAGCCTAAACAATCAGGCAACACAGCAAGGTACCTTTCCAATGCTACTGTGGAAAAAAAAAATTGAAATTTTCAACTTTCTATATTTATGTACAGTTACATTGCAGATTACATAATTAAAACTCTTTGAAGTATTAGCTCATTGTCAATTGTAATATACAAATTGCTACAAGTACAGCACAACATTAGAACCAAAATGTGTGATTGTAAAAATCACACAGACCCAAATGAAATTTACTCTAGGGTATGTATTTGGCATACATAAATATGTCCATGTTTGTATGCAATGGAGAGAAATTCCAGAACAACATGTCTGTCTTTGTCTTTTTTTCTTGGCCATGATTCCTACATCTGAAGAGAACTATATGTGTTTATACTACAAGTATTAGTTTTAGAAATAAAAACACCTTATAATACTTCACAAGCAAAACAGTAAGCTTTAATTTCTTTTGAAGAACAATTTCATATCTCCATTGGATTATAAAGAAACGAATATTTGCCTACTCTCTAAAATATTCAGTATTAGTAAGAATATTCTGACAGCAGTGGAGCACATGCTAACTGCATGCTGGAAAAAACACTAATGCCAGTTGCACGCTTTCAAATGGTGCTTCACTCTAGTAACACTCGTATCCTCTGCCAATTCATGTTACAGCACAGTCCTCTCCTGTCCAACTCACACAGCATCAATAAAAGCAAAACACTTTCTCTGCTCAGAACTTCTAATGAACTCTGGCTCCAAAGAACATTAAGTACATTACTTTAAAAAAAAAAAAAAAATGGTTCTTGTGCCTCCCTTTCAAATGGCATTATGTCATATAGCTAAGCTAAACCAAATTAAATCACTTGTCCCCTTTTCCACGTAAGTGTTATCACAGTGAGATGTAAAGGACAGTAAGTCAATCTGGCAAATTAATTTGAAAAAAATTCTTTTCATATTAAACTGTTTTTTTTTTCAGAGCTGCATCAATTATGAGACAAGTCAACATAATCACAGAAGTCATAATAATAAGTGAACATAATCATGGCATGAACATCATAATGGCAGTCTCAAAAAAAAGGAAGTCTCAAAAAAACAAAAACAAAAAACAAAAAAACACCCACCACCCTAAACTCTCAGCCAGAGTTTCAGATGGCACAATTAGCTTTTTTGAAGATCAGATGATTCCAATGAATTTCAGCAAGATTGCCTTCTGATCTAAGCAAGATTTTGGCTCACTTTTTTTATTTTTTTTTTTAACACCAGTAAAAACATTAGGACATGCAATATTCTTCTAGAACTACAAGCAAGCATACTTAATCCACCCAAAAAAGTGAATCTTCATTAAAAGAAAAAGGGCTTCTAACCTGGTATCTGCCAAGCTTACTGAATAAGACTATTTCTAAACTCCTTCAGAAAACAACATGACTGTGTACCTGCACACATTTCAGTGCCAGAATCTAGGGTCATGTTTTGATGCACTATTCTGCTCTCAAGCCACACTACACCCATGCAGATCCAGCCCTCAAAAGACTGCCTTGACCAGTGCTTCCATTTCCATCCACATGTCCTACACTCCGTCCTCTAGTGATGACTTTGGGAGGGATCATCCTTTACTTCTGCTTTGCTCTGAGCATTCAATGTTATCACAGTCTGGAAGACTACACTAAATTATTCCAATCAGAAATAAGCATATTTTAAATCAGAAAATGAAGCTCTTGAAACAAGCTAACCAAAGTGGTGGGTTTCTTGACATATTCACATCAAGAATTTATGCCTTTTTGATTAGACATGCCTATCAAATGCCAGTTACAGTGAACTTCTGTCAGTCAGTGACCTGTCATACATGAATGAATGGACTAGATCATATCTTCTGATGTTACGTACCATGAATCTCATCATCACTTATGTTTGAAGTCCTAGCTTTAGATGATGAAAAAAGGGGGGGGGGGGGTATTAAGGCTCACTTTTAGGGTCCATGTTTGAATCTTTTCCTGCTTGCATAACAACATTGACTGCATTCAGTTTCCATTTCTGAAAGTCTAACTTACCTTTCAATGTTAACAGTGAAGCACTGAAGTTTACAAAAAATCATAGATTTAATGCCAGTAAGAAAATGTTTTAGAATAACACAATTTTGCACCAGATGCTGTCCTTACTTAATTTCAAGCACATTATACTATACAGATTAAAGGTTTTAATACTAAGTGTTTTAGATTTGGATTATATTAGTGTTTAAAATTCAATGGATATTGCTATTTTCTGGAAGGTTATTTTAAAAATTATGTATAAGTTAATCTATTTCAAACATTAAGATTACGTGTCAAAAGAGTTTACTTTTCTTAAAATAAATTTTACAAAGGCTTAGCTTCAGTGAAAGCTTTATCTATCATTATTGCACAATCCAGTTTTCTTGGTAGTTTATTAAAATTACTGAAAAGTCTACTAAGGCATGTAGACATTTTTCTTTTTATATGGCTGTTCATTACTTGACTGGTAAAACACTTTAGGAAGGAAAACAAAATAACACGTTCCAATTTGCTGAAGTGCTTTGGATTTGGCAGCGGACTTGATCTGAGACTTGCTGTCTCCTTCTTGTTCTGTACAACCTTTCTCTAGTTATTAATGAAGTTGTATGCTTCCACACACAGATTCAAAAGGTCATGCAAAATTACTTTTGCCCATGCTGTTCTCCAGATCCTCTGTGCTCTACATCTGTCCCATGTGCCTGTCACACACTTCTGAACTTTACTGAGCTTTAGCACCTGTTGAACATTACAATCTATTTGATGAAGGCAGAGAAACAGCTCTTCATTCAGAAATATGTGACAGCATTTTTAGGACAATAGAACTTGGCTCATTTGACAGATATCAGAGCCCCAGTACTTACTTTCTGAAGTGATTTAGTTTCCACATATTTGAAGAACAAATACATGCTTTCAGTTTGAACAAAATTAAGCTTACATTAAGAGAAACATTTAACAATAGAGTAAAGATCCCAGCAGCTTTATCAAAACCCCACTGTGACAAACAGAGGGAATGCTAAAAGAAAGAGAGATACTCTCTGTGCCCTACAATATCAGCAGTGCCACCTGCTTCTTCTTGAGACAAGGTCTCCTCAATCTTTTAAAGATACAGTCGTATATAGAGCTGTCTCTCTGATGCAGCTGAGTATCCTACCTGAGAGGAGTCTGAGGGTCATTCATTCAAATGACACTCAAAAAAACTTGGGATGCCATGTGCTTCAGGATCTTTAGAAGAATTCATCAGTACTGAGAACTGAGTATGGAAAAAACAAAACAGCCATGCAAAATACTTATCTACTTACCTACCTGGCAGTAGCTCCATAAAGATGCCTTCTGTAGCAACATATTGATGCTCTGTTCACCTTGTGGCGTGTGTCATATCTAAAATTGTTTAGATTTTGAGAACTCGATTGCTCAGATCTAGTTACTCTAACATACATGTGTTTAGTATTCATGTACCTCTCAATTGCCTGGCAAAGTCTACTAAATCAATGGTTCTGTTCTAGAGCAAAAGAAAACAGAGTATTTATTTAAACCAACAGACTAAGTAAGCCACATTTCTCTTCTGCAGAGACTCCTGGGAAAGGAATATATACCAAGTCCACTTCACCATTTTATCTGATTGTTATTTTTAAAGATAAACTATGCTTTTATTCTCCTGAAATGTCCCCCGAAACAGCACTGTAGTCACAAGTCTAATAGCAGACTAACTTCATCGAGAGTAGGTTTCCCATAGGCTGGTAATGTGTTCTTCTTCGACATGTTAAAAATTATTTTTAGTTTTATCAAATGCAATATACTAATACTGAAACACTTATGTTTGCTTTATAAATCTACAGATACACCATGTTACTCCTTTTATCTGTTAGGTACCTTTTTGTATTGTCTTTCTCATACACTTTGTTGAGCTCACATTCTCAACTTTAATTTAATTGGCAATCAGGATGGACAATGCGAATGCAGTAAGATTCACGAATGTGCAATAAGAGCAGAATGAGAATGCCAAGAAGTTTGTTGCATGTTTCAGATACAGTTGTTTACTGTTAAATGCACTGAGAAGCAGTGTTTTTTTCAGCTGTGACATATAAAAGCAGAGTCTGGAGTGCTGTGTTCTACTGGTAATGGATGAAAGATGCAGCAATGTTTAAATTTAACTGACATTTTCTACTACTTGGTTACCCACTGAGCAGGTCAACAAGTTAAATATATTTGGAAAAATGTTGCAGTACTATAAATACCTAGAATTACATATTCTAGCTCTTACACACTTACATAAAAGGATATACTGCTCCATAACTTGTGACTGTTTCTGTAGTTTGAATGCACTTGTTTTTATCATCTGTGTCTGAAGAAAAGAAATTGTTAAGTTTGTATTTTCCTAACAGGAAAAAAAAAAAAATCAAGTAAATGCTTTACCTCAAGTAAGCACTAAAAGAAAGAAGTTTGCTCTGCCTACTGCAGAGGTAAGAAGGCCAAAATGTCAGAGGACGAGGTATAGACTTAATGAAGATTCCAGCTGCATTAAAACACTTGAGTCTAAACTAAGTTCACATGTAAAACAGACCCTTTTGTCTACAGATTCCATGAAAATATTAAACTGATCTTGCTTTTTGTGGCTGACTGGAAAGAGCATAAAATTAATCCTATTCCCTGTTCCCCAAAGAAAAAAAATCTCGAGCATCCACAAGCTAATGCATTTCTCCAAATATGAAGTGTCATTGGCCATAAGCAAAACAAAACTAGTAACATATTCGTATATGCAATTTTTACCTATTTTCATAGAATTCAGTAAAAACAAAACCTACAGTAGAACAATAATCATTCAAAAATGAAGGAAACCATCTCATTAGCTCAGCTAAGGATGGTGCTCCACAGTTTTCTCAAGAACATCTACATCTTAATCTAACCTTTAAGAAACTTGCATTTTGTTGGTCACATACAAACCTGTTACAACGTTTTTCAGGTACAGGGAAATGCTCCCCTGCCACTCAATTCCCGCATTTGGGTTTCTGAACCCTAGGAAGGGTGAGAAAAAATGATTAACTTAGCAGTAATTGTGTGTTTAGCACTGCCTTTTAAAACTGCTCACTCTTCCCATACTTATTTCATTTTTTAATTATTTCCATATACTTGTCACATTTAACTTGTTCCCTTGTGGCCCAAGCCAGCCAACTACATCCATGTAATTTATCAACCCATGATCCAGCACATTCTCTATCTAACCATATAAACCATATACACACAAAAAATACATGTATTCCAAGCCCAGTGGGAGGAACTTGGACACTTGGACCAAGTGTCTTGGTTATTTAAGCCTGCCCACCATTCCCTGGTCTTGCTTCAGCTTGTCCTGCAGTCATCCTTAGGTCTGAAGTGACCCAAGGTAGCAGAAGGCTGAGAGGGAAAGTAATGCAAACCGAGGCTTTCTTACCTGTTGCAGTGGCTTTCCCACTGAAATTGTCCTATGCTGTTGCCTCAAGTACAGTGTTTAGGTACAACAACCATTAAATATAGTTTATTATCAACAATAATCTATTTTTGAAAATCATACTGAGACTGGGAGAGAATCTCAAAAGGTCATTTTTCAAACAGTGTGAAAGGTTTCTGTTATATATTAATGAGAGGACAAGCTTTAAATGTATTTGTTATTCTGTGTAGAGTTTCTGGAACAAAGGAAAGTTGGCTACAGGTATCAAATTTCTTAAAGGATGCAGCATTTAATCAATTTGAACGTAGGCTGAGAATATATAGAGGCTTGTGAATCGTAACTAAAAAGAATTATACATTTGGAGAAGATATTTTGTGATTCTGTAGAGGAAAAGAAATACAGAAAGAGAATATATCTGCTTCAGCTACAAGATGGAACTCTTTTTTGGTTTGGATAGACAACTCATATTTCTGCCTATCTAGTATATTAGATAGCGTGACAAAGTCTGGATATTAAACAAGGAAAATGTGTTCTCTTAACTACAACATGCAGAAGTTTAAAATTGTTTAGATTATCTGTCTTGTTTTTATACTACAGATAAATAGCACCAAATTCATGTACAGTACAAGCACTCTTGAAATGCCTTTAAAGCAAACAAATTAATATTAATTCACACCTGAAGAGCAACAGGACAGCTTCCATTTAGAGCACTATGAACTAAGAAACTCAAAAGCTCGGATCTATTCTAGCCAATAAAGAGACCACTCAAGAGAATCCATTCTTCTGCCACTTTCAAAGGGAGAAGGACTATTTAAACTTACTGTGGCTGAGAAGTAAATTTTTCCATCAAAAATAAATACGGAGACTTGATTCTATAGCATAATGAATTATTAGAATACTTATGAGTCAAGCATGCTTTACATGAAAAATATTTTACACATATCAACTGGTTACAAAATATGTGACTAAATAATCTTTTAACTATTTAAAAATCAAGACAATGCCAGGAGAAATTGGACTCACAGCTTTATAAATATATGATAATGTTACATTAATCAGTAGGGTATTTTTTCATCAGTTAATAGCTATGGGAGAGCTCACAGAGATTAAATTACCTCAAGGAAAATATATTCTTGTTCCATGACTTCAGTAGACATGGATTGAGAATTGCAAATACATACTAATAACGATGCTGAATATCAATGCTTCCATGGTTTAAAGCCAGTACTTTTACTCATTCATTTCATTAAAAGAAAAATTTAGGTGTCATGAAGATGTCATGAGAAGCCTTGTGCTCATCTCCTCAGAAATGAGAAGAGAAAATGAGAATTAAACAGTTAGAATTATAACCACATTTTTCTGCATAAGTTAGAATGATTAGGCTTCTACAGAATGAAAAGGTAAAAAGGTCCAGCCACCTATTAGCATTGTCTAGTATTGCAGCTTTTATAATACATGACCTGGTAACAATCATCTCAAAGGTAAATATCAAAATTCACATGGACTTCAAGGAAAAGCTAAGCTTTTTGCAACTTGGCTTAAAGTTACCATTGAAACATTTGATATACGCATGGAAAGGTGAGAAGGATGAAAAGATTCTTGAGTTACAAGCCAGAGTAATCTGGCAGCAGCTATAACAAAGTAAAATACCCCAGGAATTAAGAAACAACCAAGAGGGCTGAAGCAGAAGTTCTCATGGGAATGTGGTATTTTCCAAGCCACCACGATATTTTTAACCTCCCATTTCATAGATAACAATGTAGAAAATACCATCTAAACCACAAAGATGTCCAAAATCTCTACAATTAAAAAAGAAAAATAGATGAAACCGAGTCTTAGATCCTTCCCAATATTTAAAGGAATTAGATACTTTTTCCAATCTGTATCTAGGAGTTTGCAATGAGTTCTTAAATGACAGCCTAAGAAACTTCAAGCATTGGTAGAAATTTGCTCAAGGCTAAACAGATAGAACACTTAAAAATACAGCAGTTTATTTTGGCTTTATTATGTTGCTATTAGTTTTTAGTGCTGAATGAAGTTCTTAAATATCTGAGCAGGATATTAATGAACAGTGAGGGACTTTTAATTTCAGAATAAGCATCTGAAATTGGAGTCTTAGCCACTGGAGTGGTATGGTAATTACCAACTGTGCCACAGCTCCTTCCTTCTCTCTTAAGCACTCTAACAAGCAAAAAAACAAGCTATTAAAATTCATTAATGCATCAAAACACCATCACCAAAACAGAACAAGAAAACATCCATCAGCTAATTTCAAAACCTTTGCTTTCTAGCAAGGACTGAAAGGAAGGAAACAGAGTTCCTACTTTTTAATCACATACAGTCTTAAATTTCGAAATCACATTTTGTATTTTTGTCTGAGACTGATATCTATCTTTCCATTTCTGCTTCCTTCTACAGTCTGGATCCTCTTCTGCCCAAGCTTTTTATTTCTCCCAACATCTAAATTTCCAATCTCAATTGCATCAGTTGGGACTGGCAGTTTATCAGAAGCACAAGGTTTCATGTTCCAGCTGCCTTGAAGTTTTAAAAGCTCAACTTCCCATCAGAGGACTGTCACCACAGATTGCAACAGCAAATGAAGTTTAAGAGAATTTAAAACTTCATCATGATTTTACATTATTCCTTTCTTCAACACTAGCAAGAGCACATCTTAAATCTATTGGTAGGACTACTTTTCTTCCCCCAGTTTTGAAGTAGATTTTAAAAAGAGAATTTGTTTCATATGCTTGTATCAGTAATGATGCCTGAATGTAAATGAAGGCCTTTTATTGGTAACTGCTTTTATCTTCCAAATCCGAGTTGTTGTTTACTGCAAAGCAACAGAACACACTGATTCCTTTTCAAAGTAATCTTTTTGACAAAATGGCTCATACACCTGTCAGAGCAATAGAAGGTAGGGTTTTTTTTGTCAAAAAAAACAACAAAACCCCCAGCAATACCAGTGTTAATTGCTGCATTGTTTCAAGAAACAAAGACTCAGAGGAAAAAATAGCAACTGCCTACATAACAGTCTGGAAATTGTTGGAAGCTGATTGCAACAAGCTCGAGACAGTTGTACCACCACTCACATTTCACAATGCAGATGCTTCAGGAAAAAGTATTTCTTTCATCCTTCTGCCTTTTGAATCTTTGGTTTTCTTATCAGTTTACTTCCCATGCATCCACTGTTGCTCTTAAGCAGCTACTGCAACACAAACTGTTACCTGAATCACAACCCACAGAAGAGTTACTGCTTAAGCAGAAACACATTTCCTAGAGACACCAAAGGTGCTACAGCATCTGCACTGCTGTATCTGGGTCCTGGGTGTGCTGTCAGGCATCAGACATTGCAGCCACCCTCCCATCAGTTGGTCTGGACCAGAACCAGGCTCATCCGTGGCTTCTACAAGCAACTGTGATGAACTTCTGTCCAGTTATCAAGGAGGAAAAAAAGCCCCAAAACAAAACAATCCCTCCATCCACTATTCTATGAGGCCACACTGATTCACAGAAAGGCAGAGTAAGAGTTGTAGCTTCACTCTTATTTGCAAATATAATCACTGTAAATTAATAATTAGCCCCTTAAAAAAGTGGAATACCACTGTAATTTGATAACCTGCTTTATTTAACTTCTTGTATTTTCAAATAAAGAAACTAGAACTGTGGATTAAAAACAGGGCCCAACTCCTTCAGGTCAAAGACATCTCTAGTTTTCCTCAAATGTCATGAAAAAACAGGATTTCATATTTCTCTAGCTCTTTTTTTTAAATAACTAATTCTATTATATATTTTGGTACATTAAAAAATACAGATCTAAGCAGTCAAATAGAAGTTTAAGAATGACTCATTTTCTTATGTTGATAGTTCATCGTGGGCTCTCTTAGCAGCAGGGAAAATGGTACAGCAGACACTGTAAAGTCTCGTTGCACCTTTTAGAGTGTTTTGAAAGCACAAGAAAGAAAGCTACATTAGTGAATTAGCAAAGCTGCAAGGATTTTTAAGTTTCCATGTAAAAAAGGTACAGGCAGAGTAACCACAGGTCCCATACCACCAACCTGAACTTAGAGAGGACTGCCAAATATTATACTACCCTAACACAGTCAGAGAATCCACAGCTGCACAATTCATTCTATGCAAATTCCTCCCTCCAAAAATATCTCTAGTAAAAATCCCATCAGCTTCAATAGGGCCAAGACTTCACTTGCAGATCCATTCTGAAACCACTACCCAGCCCTATCACCCAAAATCAGAACTCAATTTTGGCCTTAACTGCAATAGATTTGTTAGACAAAAGTCTTCAGATCAAGCATAAAGAGACAAGCTTAGGAGGGCAATAATAAATTAAAAACAAAAAACAGAAAAACAGATGATACATGGCTGTGGATGCATTCATTTGACTCAATGTCCACATCTGAATTATTCAGCATAGGCTCCCTTTTGAATCAACAGAGAGTTAGTCAGAGTTAATTTCATCCCAAAGCAAACATCAGAAATAGCTCAGGTGAACATCATCCTATAGCACCTACTTCTCCCACTGACTATAAAACAACCTAGATAGCTGTACTACCCCTGTTTAAAGTAAAGAGAGGCATATCCCACCCATTCAGTCTCAAAGTGGCACAGGCCCAAGATCCATAGTTAGCACAGAAATGTACAATATGTATATTTTGTGGAGAGTGGACATCTAACCTCTACTGAACATAACAGTGACTAGGGTAACAAAATCATATGCACTACATTGGCTAGAAAAATTCAGAGCAGTAATAAGGCATGGCCTGTTAGCAACAAGGATAATTAATACTAGAAAAGGCTATAATGAAAGTGACTGTCTTCAGCATCTGGATAAATAAATTGTCCTTTAAGCCGGTACGTAGCTCCAGACAAGTCACAGTGCCCGCTGTGGCAGTTTCACGTCAAAATACATAAATGTGGGCTAGTGTGCAAGGACTGAATTAAATAGGAAACCAAGTTTCATTAGTTCTGCTCCTAATGGAACAGTTTCTTTTAGCTTATAAGTGTTCTGGAAAAATTTAACAGTTATTAGAAACTTTAAAGATTATATTTGATCATTAAAGTGTGAAATAGGGGAATTTATGTCTGTTTTAATTGAAAAGCTCAATGCAACCTTTACAAGAGAGTTACCTCCCAATACATCTGCAAATGTCTGCAGAAAATTTTCACAGTGCATATATTACATATGCCAGGAGATTCTAAACTTGAGAATTAGATGGCGAGGGCAGAGACAAATTAATGGAGATTTAATTAAGATGTTCATAATTAAAATCTGTACACTTAACAGTGATCAGTTTCTCCTTTCTATCTTTTCTCCTCCTATAAAACCAGGGGAATAGCTGGTCCAATCCTAAAGCGGCCAGTTTAGCACTACTAAAGGAAATATCTCTCCACACATTATACAATCAAACTGTAGAATTTAGTGGTGAAGAGGTCAGTGCCTCAAATCCCCACCTGCAGCACTCTAAAGAGTTGATTTATTCTATTACAGTTAGTAACATTTGTACTTAACGAAAGATAAAACTAAGATAAGGAAACTGCATTTCAAGATAGCCTTCAAGGATAAGGAAGATGATCCTCCTGCTCTCTGATACATCCGATGTTGCATAAACTATGTGCAGAAAGTAGAGTGTTTTGACTCTCCTCCTTCTCTGCTGCAGACTGTCAATTACAGAATCCAAACCAGGAGGGCACAAAGTGAAAAGTTAATCTGATATAGAAAATGATTGCTAACACTTTCAAATATGTGGATCTACAATTAAGCACTTAAATTCATACTTCAGTTTTTTTATAAGAAGGAACTTAAATCCATACTTAAATTGCTGTTATAAGCAGCTTTATTTCCAGAGGAGACAAAAAGCTATTGAAGTCAACATAAGAACAAAAAGTTCTGTGGAACTACTCTTATTTGACAGCTTTGCTAGAATTTAGACCTTCAGTTGTGGCAGAGAATAAGTAATAGTTCCATCAAAAAACTGCAATCACAGAAACAACTGCCAGAGGAAAATGGGTGTGAGGTGTGCAGGAAGAATATCTACAACATTTGCAGTCACCCATGCATTGCAAAACTTGAATTCTGTTGTCTCTGGCAGTGTCATAAAAGCAGAATATTCACGCATTAACTGACGTTAGACTATTGTGATATTAAATGTGAAAATCAAGACAGCCAAGTCTGAAAATGTTGGTCTATATGTCTATAGTATCATAACTGTGTATCAGGGCACCATCTCACTGAAACTCTGTACAGCTCAGTGGCAACCTAATGTGGGCCAGAAGGTTCCCTCACCATTTGCAGAAGGGATTTATATTCCTTCTTCCTCAGATTAGAGATATAATCTGGAGCCTCATATCAGATTTCAATAAAAGTCACTCCCTTGGGTTTAATGTCAAACAATCAGAAAACCATCATCCACTTGCTTTGTTTAGATTAAAAGCACTGGAAAGAAAAACAAAGAAAATAAACCTCTCTGCCATTAAATATGCGTTTTAACAAGCCAGTGGATTCTTGGTAGCTACAATACTGAAGTCTGTTAGTTCTTTGTTCCATTTTGAACACTGACACAACAGATGTAGTGCTTTCAAAGCACACAAAACCATTCTGTCTTAAGTTACCAGTTGAAGTCAAAACAAAGGAAGCAGCAAAAAACACATTTCAGTACCTGATAGCCTCTCCCTAGCTTCTGTGAAACAAACTGAGGAATGGGATTACTGAATAGGAAGCAATACAGTTGATTTGAAAGTCAGGTAAATAACTGTTGGCTGGCACATGCTAACAGCTTCATTTAATCTGACAATTTAAGAGTAGGAATTACATTTGCACCTTTGCTATACAGCATGAAAAAGTGGCATGGCAGCTGACGCATGCTAAGATGGCAAGAAGAAAAGCCAACGTTAATGGAAAGATCTTTAACATTTAATAAAAAGACATACCTTCTCAAGGAGGCTGTGTGTGTATGAGAGAGAAATTTCCCATCCTACAAAAGTTAATAGAAAGTAATAGCCCTTCTATAATTTTCTACAGAGGATTCAGAACTCTAGAACTTTTCTATATAATGCTCAGTTTCATAAATGTTAGATTCTACTTGTGAGACCTGCTGGTGAGCATTTATGTGAGAACAGGACAATCAGAGCAAGTCATCTATCATGGTTAATGGCTCAGCTGTGGAACCCCCTATAGGAAGTTTTTTCCTTTAGGAGAAACTGGGACAAGGAGAGAGGTCAGAAGAAAGTCAGTTCCCTGATATTAAATGCACAGTAGAGCACACTAGCAGCTCTGTGAATTCCACTTTACTCAAATAATGCATCAGGCAAAGCAATGAGGCACCGAAGAGTAGGTGTGGAAGCTTGTTCGCTAGAAAGAAGGGAGCAAAGAAAAAAGAGAGGAAGAAAGTAGGGAAGTGACAGTAATGGCTTCGAAGAAAATTGCCTAGAAAATGAACAAGAAGGTGCCTAGGAGGCAAAATTTGAAGAAAAAAAATCTGAAATGTATCAACTTGAGAGAGAGATCTGTGAGATGGAAGCTGATGGGAATGAAAGGGAGAAAAGACAAAGAATTAAAGATAAGAATAATGGAAGCCATATGCTTCTACTGTTATGATTATGATAAAATACACAGTGCAACACATATCTCTTTTGATATGTAACGGATCCTTCCCCAAATTAAATCATACCAGCATAGTATAGAAGGGTTCAACCAACTTGAAATTCAGATGACTACAACCATGATTGGTTTGGGGACTGAGTTATTCAGGTGCCCAGTAAAGGTTACCAGAGTATTGGTAAAAGCATCATGTCACATCAAGGTGTTACGCATTTTTATAAGCTACACACATTCTGCTTTAGTAACACAGGTTTGCATAAAATAGTTTCAGTAACATTACTTCTCATGGCCATCTCTTAACATGTAAAGTTCATTACCTCAAATCACAGTGAAGGGAATTCAAGGAAAGAAAAAGTGAGATTAATGAAAGGTAGTACACCTCAAAAATAACTCATCAGTAAGAACATCATTAGTATAAAATATGATCTCTTTGAACTTTATAATGCTAGAAGCCAATACGAGTCCTCCTGGGAAGCTAGGCTCTTTTTCCACTTATTTTATGTAGTTTCTTCATATTCTTCTTGGTATTATCGCACATAAGGAATACACATCTGTATGCTTTGTGAATACATAAAAACACACTGATTTTTCTCCATAAAGGTACATTCATATTATAAATGAACCTGGCAAGGCTCCTGAGGCCCCATAGATAGAAGATACTGAACTTACCGCTGGAACCAATTATTCTAACTTCTAAATTCTGGATCAAAATGAGATCATCAGAAGTCATATACTTCAAAAGAAAAACAAAAGTCTCCTAAAACATCCAGAAAAATTAAAAAGTCTCACCTCTACCTAATTCTGGGTAAACTATTGCATTTTTAGTCCATTTTTACTTCTGTTCCACTTCAGATTTTTTCCTTTGGAATGAATCAAAACAATCCCTCTCTTACACCCACTAAAAGAATACCCTAAATGAACAAAATTTTAGTATACAAATTATATTATTTCACAGACATTTCTTGTCCTCCTATTTGAGGGCATGGTTACCAGGACTGCAAAGAGAACTAGCTTTCTTCAGTGACACAGGATCTCTGCTTGGACTTTATCAGTGTAAACTTCAGTGTTCCTTGGTGACCTAACCTTTTCTTACATCATGATATTGCTTCCTTCCTCAGCCGTTAGGGTATTCTCCTGCATCTACTGCAAAACTGAAAATTTTTATACAGAGTGAATTTAATCATACATATTTATTTAACAATGAAATAATAATGTCATGACTGAAGATTATTATTAGAAGTTGGAATCCTAGGAATTTGCTTTGACTGAAAACTAAATTTCTGAAATTTAGCCTGCAGCCAAATTTGATATGAAATAATTTGTTATCTTATAATTAAGACACCCAAAATGAAAAGGCCATTGCAAATTAATAGCAGAAACATTTTTTCTTATAACATTTTCAAAATATCCTGATTTTCTGTAAAGAATAGTCTCCCTCTTCCTACATGACCACTTTTGAAATAAAATTTTAGTCCAGAAGTTTATTTGGATAAATTGGGATAATTTTCCCTCAGAAAGATGTCAACTAATTCATGTTATTTTAAATTACTATGGATTTTTTTTTTTTTTTTTTTTTTTTTTTTTGTGCATGTATGAGGAAATGTTGTGTGCAAGTGTAGTCATGCTAACTGAAAGACTATTGTACACTGAGGAATTAGTGACCCACATAACAGTTACCCTGAGTAGATGCAGTCCTATGTTGTGCTGTGCTGTATATATGACTCGGCCTTCAGGCCTGTGCTGTGCTGCACGTCTCTTGGCCACAGGATGAACTTAACCAGCTAATCGTAATGGACAAGCCTCTAGGCAGCTCCCGCTTGGCCCTGGCAATTATGGCACCTGTGTATCCTTGCCTTTAGCAAAGCAAGAAGTTCTCCTGTGAACATTCTTTTGCTTGGCAGCAGAAATGATGAACAGGATTGTTTTCTCCTAAGAAAATCCTGTAAAAGCACTAAAGACAGTAATGCCAGCAAACCTGTCCATGGACAGGATCTGCGCAGTGTGCCATGCCCTGACTAGAGGTCCAGCCAATGCTGCACAACTCAAGAGTTCCCAACATCTGAATGGGCAAAAGATTATCCTTTTCCTTCCAGTGTTAGCTCCAATAAATGCTATTTTAATCAATACCTTATGGACTCTGAGTGCCTTTCTTACTGAGATTCACAGCAAACACTAGCACCAGTGCATTAAAATGAGGAAATGAGAAAAATACACTTTGATAGGAGAAATTTATAAAGACCTGTTTCCAGAATCCATACAAGGTTAGCATCATTGCACTTTAACCGGGAAAACAGCAAACTGTTACTCCTGTTTTTCTCAAATACTTTAAAAAAGGATGCAGATCAGAAGAAAGGGAGTCAATATGTTAGAAAATTGGAACCGATAACATTATGCTTCCCAACCATCTTGCTTTTCAGCTTCATATCCTCTGAAAGAAAAGGTCCATGCTATTTTGACAGGTAAGTATATAATTAATGCAAACATCCATGGGCACTGATTATGTCATGAAATGAAACCAGAAATATTCCTGTGCTCCAGAACTGCTCTGAGCATAAACAGCTGCTGTCCAAGTCCACAGTGATGTTCACCTTCCTTAAAGATTTTCTAGGAGAAAATTGCAAATTGAATTGAGAATTGTGAGGCTTGAACAGTAAACTGGAACTCTAAGAGTAGGAATCCAAGCTCCAAACGTATCTCCAAGTTTTAAGACTCTCATATCCCTAAATGTGCTAACAGAATTTATATCTCCTCAAAGAACCAAGTCTCCAGCCACATTTTATATTTTGTCCCTTATAGTTTAAAGGTCTGAGAACTGCAAAAGACATGAATTATCAATTGTCTTGAAGCCTGAAGGAAGATCATGAAAGGCCCAGTATAGCCCTCTTTTCTTACTCTATGGAAATATGCTTTATTTGCTGAAATTAGATTTTTTGTTTTTGCTAAAGCTCCCTAGCTTTTCCACTCTGTTTTCAATTTGCATCAATTCACAACTTTTGGTACTGAAGTGACAGGGAAAAGTTTCACACTGTCAGCAATTCAACATAGTGAAGCAGTAACTCACAGTATATGAAATCCAGAAAAGTGCTTTTTCAGACTTGTGATTCTGAGAAGAGAAATGCATATCTCCAAATTAGTGATCTCTTCACTGGTTTTAGTAATGTTTTGTGTTTTCTAAAGATCTAGAAGTCCCTACCAAGGGACTAGTTCTGTGCGAGGTAACGTGCAAACAACTAGTGAGGGAGCCCTTGCCACAAAGAATCTGCAGTCTAGAAAAATCTGGTTCCAGTTGGTTGGACTTACTCCTCTTTGAGTAGCGTCAAGCTGATGCCATAGCAGTTTATACCTCAAGTGCACTATGTAAAAAGATAAATACAGGGTTAAACGTCTAACGTGTGTAAATAAATAAATAAAATAAAAACTTAGACAAGTGCTCCAACAAGCAGAGTAGAGTTGGGCACCCAGCTGTGCTCTTTCCATTTCTAGGATCCTGCATGCTTTTTGCATAGTGGTTAGGAGTTGTGATATGAGGGTCTAAAACTTACCCAAATGCTCTGGCAACCTGGTTATAATACTGCTTCTGACCTGTATCACCCAAGTGCCTACAAGCCCATACAGTGGCACACAAGTTTCTCTTTCAATCGGGGCTACACAGGACACCAGATGATTTTATGCAGCACTTTTTTCTTCCAAATCCAGAAGGTAAACAGGTTGGATTATTTTAAAAATGAGTGTGTAGATGGTGTTTTATATGTATGAGGGCATCTGAACTCAGGATCAAGCCATTATTTATAAACATACTGTCAGTTAAACCAGTACCAATACTTATGAGACCACAAAATGATGCCTTTTCCCCATGAAATAATGTCTTTGCATGCTTATTTTCCCAATGTTAGTCTTCCCTCTATGACAAAAGGCTAGGTTAGAGTCATTAAGAGGGAGAATTTTCCCTTTCAAATCAATTAAGGTTGCAATTCTGATTTCAGTGTAATTCAGAAACTGTCACCATTCCCAAAACAGGTTCCTGTATGCTTGTCTGACTCAGATTTATAAGCGAGGTCAGACATGGCAGTGCGAGAATGGCACTGTAATTAGAAAGGTGCTCGTTTTGTCAGCTAGGTGTAAAATACCCCAGCAGTGCAGAGTGAAGCTTTTATTTTTAAAGTAAATTAATTGTAATAACTATCAAACTACAGCTGGTAAGCCAAGCAGTGAGGTGTGAACAGGAAATTCAGACTGCTAGAGCGTTCCAAAACATTCCTCCTGGAAACAGTATATCTTTACAAAATGAAGTTTAGCAGTTCAAAGTAAGAAACAGGAAAGGCAAAATGCCAACTCGAGTATCTGACCTGAAAATGGGCAACTGAACAGCTGATACTGGAAATGAAGGCAAGAGAGGAACACAGAAAAGGCCTCTGAGAGCTGGTATACGATATATCACAAGACAAGTTGTTTGAGGTTTTGCGTCTTTGCAAATTGCACCTGAACTAAAAACTGGTTAAGTAAAACTGCTCATTTCAATGGCTTCCACATTTAGTTATCTTTTCAACCACTTCCTTCTGCTTTTACATAAGGAGATGAAGACCAGCTAAAAGAAACTAACTACACGTTAAGGCTGCAATTCTATGATTAAGGACCTCTAGCAGCAGTAACAGGAATCCTTAGCTCTTTCCCCTACCTCCGTTACCTAAAATGTGGTGCCTCTTCCTCTTTAATGATGGAACCATTTGTGAGGTTGTCCTGTGAACTCAATCATGGAACAAATATGAATGAAAATAAATCTTGCAGAAGAAAGGTTATTACACAAGGAAAGGAAATTCAAAATTCCACACAAAGGCGATGTCCTCAAGTCAACATCCTTCTTTGTCAGAAGAGATTGATTGCTTTGCTTCCTTCCATTCTGGAGGAAAACATTCCCATTACTTGCTAATTTTGAGAGTGGAGAGGAAGAAAACTGTGAATTGACACATGATCTGAGGAAAATGCTATAGTAGGGCAGGAAGAGAAGACACCCTAAAAACCTACAATGGAGTTGCAAGTGAATTTATTGAATTATCTCCTTCATTACTGGTAGTAAGTACAGAAATTAATCCTCCGTACTTGCAAAGACTATTTCTGCTACTAGGGAACAGGTTTGCTATATTGGCAAAGGTGTGCGTGTTTGGGGAGAGCGATGCTTCACAGTTCAGCAGATGGCTTAAGAAAAACTGGGACATCATGACCACAGTAAAAATGGCTAAGTTGGAATTGGATTCATATGAGGAGACACAGGGGTAGATAGCTGTATTTCTTTCTTTACTTATGCTAAGGTTAAAAGGTGTACTAAAAAAACCCTCAAAATATTGTGTGAATGTCTATTTACTTTGTATGAATACACTGTCTGAATACAGGCAGCTCTTTCCTCTTTTTTTTTTTTTTAAGAAAAATTAATGAGATCTCAGCATAATATAGGTACTATAGTCTGAGTAAAAGACAACTTAAAAAGCTGTTATTTGAAAAGACATTTCAGAGTTCACATGAACTGAAATGATCTAGAATTCAAAACTTTACAAGAAGAAATAAATGAAACAGTAGCACTGAACTGAGTACTGAACTGAGAGGCTGTGGTCCCTTGAGATGTCTCTGCCGTGGCATGTCCCTATACTAGTGTGGGTCACCTGTGGGCCACGGTCCCTCAGGGGTTTTCCTGCCCCAGTGTCGGTCACCCATGGGCCACAGTCCCTCAGAGGCGTCCCTCCTCTAGCACAGGGCACCTCCTTTCCATGAGTGTGTCTCCAGCTGTATCCTCTTCCTTTTGTGCATCCTCCCAGGTCTCCTTTCTCATGTGTCTTCTTCTGTGTCTTGTATCGCCTGTCCTAGCAGCTACCGCCTGTTCTTTAATATGTTTGAGAGGCGCCACGTTTCAGCATGCAGTGGCATGTGTTGGACCTGGCAGTCGCTGGCGTCTTCTCACAGCTTTTGACAATTATTGCCTGAAGCAGAAAAGAGAGTATGTGTTTTGCCCAGGCAAACTCAAAATGGCTGCAAAATAAACTGACAGCACCTTGAACAAGTCTGGTTTTTTTTGGTCTAGGAAAATAATAGCAGTTTCATCGCAAAGCATCTTAAATATATTTTTACTGCAGTCTGAAAAAAACATTTTATAACCATCTGCTGTTTGAGAGTTTCCAAACTTCAGTGCTTTTACTATGGTTACTGACTTGGTCTCTAACACATTCAGAAAGAAATTAAAACAAGCCAATTAGAAAAGTAATGAGCAATGATAAGAAAAGTTCTCCTCTGTGTCAGGAGAAAAAAAAATTCATTTTTGGAGTCCTAAATTTTCACTTACTTCTAAACATTGATATAGCTAACTGACCTGCTTCTTACTTATAGGTAAATGACTCTCTCATGCCAGAAAAACAGACACGTGCTGAGCTATAAACCTAAGGATCTGTGCAGGGATGCTGCAGTCACCAATAGACTCAGAATTTAAATCAAGGTCTGAAACACAGGACAGAAAACCAGCATTTCATCTATGTCTTATGAAGGTATATTAATATGGAAGGGGTTGGTTCTTGGTTGAACACACATTCACTAAAACACCTCCTGTGTTGGGTATCTGTTCCTTCTTCCCCTTTCTTCCTTTAAAGCCAGCATTTTTGATGCATCTCATCAGCAAGATTTCCACATTCCTAAGAGTAAATGCTTTAGAGGCAGAAAAAGACAAACCCATCAAAAATCCTAGGGAGTATTTCCAGTGAAAAAAAATCAAAGGATGCTACTTAAAACAGCTCAGTATTTCCATAAAAAGGCTAAATATATAGGAAGTCTGAACAATAGAGTAATAATGAAGTGTTTTGTTTTTTTGAAAACAGAAGTGATACCTCTTACAATGAAGCAAGTTCATTCATTGCTCCCCTAGCAAAATAAGCTCATTTGGGAAGGTATTTTATAGGTTATTCTGATCATCTACAACTATGAATAATAAATGGAGAATAACCTTTCCTGGAATAAAGCTTCTATCAATCAACATGAGGATAAAACACATCTGCTCATTGACAAACACAGAGCATATAATCTATTTTTGCTTCTTGTCACCTATTTACTTTTCCATGTGTCATAGAGCAGGGAGGAATACAGTAAAGATCAGGAATTAAGAGTACAGATCTCATGCTGTTATATATCCTTCCTTGGCTTATCTACTTACAAAAATTTTATTAATTAAGAAAAATAATACTCAATTTGTCTGACATAAGCTTATGCTTGCCCATGCCAGCTACCCACATGACAAGTCCCTCAGTCACTAATTTGAGTGTTCTGAATCATACTTAAACATGCAAACAAGTCTAGCTGCAATCAAACAAATGAAAGAAAACACAGTAGTCTCTGGAATTTCTCTCAGGACAACATTTTCAAGCTATAATCCCCACCCTCAGAAAACAATTGTGCCCTTTAAAAATACCAGACCTTGACGATGATCTCTTCAAATAATGGGGGGGGGGGGGGGGGGGGGGGGGGGGGGGGGGGAGGGAGACAGCAAGGTACGAATGGATCAGAGGCCTGGGAAATACCTGGGGAAACTGAACTGTAAATAAGACTGCTGATAATTCACAACTTTTGCTTGTTGAGGCTTTGTCTTGTATTATTTTAGACAGATAACTGGAAGTCATTTCAATGTGTATATTGCCAGAATAACTTTCTGCCCACCACCACCCTTCTCTTTCTCCTTCCCCTCTTCAAACACCCCATTTGCATTTTGGCCATAGGGAAAGAGCATAGTGGCATTCTGACATGAACTGGTCACCTATTTCAGAATTCAACTGATCAGAAAATGTACACAAACATCTTCTTTGGGAAAATCGAATTTTAAAAACAAAATCAGTCAAAATAAAAAGGATCCTAAATGTATGCTGTGATTCACATGCTTTCATTCTCTTGTCTAATCTCAATAAGATCTCTCAAGATGCATTTCTTAGTAATGAGATGCAATGTAGTGGAATACATTATTGGAGATGAAGCCAATTACTTTACTTGTTCCATTAAAAATCTGGGGACTTCCCATGGACAGAAGACAGTAGGCATGAAATCATTCATTTAGTCAAGACCCCACTTTTCCATTACAGTTTTGACAGAAGATGATTGATTAACCCAAATTAAAAAGTAGAAGAGCAAAACCGTACTTATTTGTGCACTGAAGCATCACAAAAAAAGCACTTGGCATTCCTTCCCAGAATACGTATCCTCTAATTAAATATACAAAGAAGGCTCAAATATATGTTCAAAACAAAAGCATCACTACCTTCCAAAGTCTGCCACTGTTCCCCTTCTCCCCTGCCATATTTTCATCTTCTCTTCCTTCACCTAGTCTCAGGTATTTCATAAACTATTAATCTGGAACAATCTTTTGTCTTTTGATTATTCTTTTAAACACTCTTAGCTACTCTTAGACACAACAGCCATTCAAGTTTTCTGATTTTCCCTATTTAAATAATATTCAGAGATCTAACTGGCTAGTCATCAGATGAAACCAGTTCTTGATGCACATATTTATAAATAGCCTAAACATTAAAATACACTAGAGGCTGCAGGGCAGATTTTACCATCAAAAAAGCCCATGGAAATTGGCATCTTCTCCAAACTTGTTACTGCACTGCAGAATTAAGAGTACCCAGGCTGTCTTAAAGCAGTATAGCTCCCCTCATTAACTATGTTAATTTGACAGTTTGATAATTTGCCAACATTTGTACGTACCGTGAAGTATTTCCACATAGAAAAACACAGAAAAAGATAAGCTTCTCTCTCTGTCTCAAAAATACATTTGAATTCCTAGTTGTGGAAAGTCTTGAATTCATAAACTCTCACACATTTTGAACTGTGTTAAGAAATAGAAGATAAAGAAACATTTACTCTTCCCTTTAATTCCAATATTCTAAAGCCCAAACTTGAGAGTTTGAAGACTCTGAATGATTCTATTACTTAGGGCTTTAGAAGAAGGCAGCAGAGAACCCTGAGTGGGTATACTGAGGGTACAGTACAGTGCACTCTATAATTCAGTCACAATTCAGTCCAAAAAACCCTGCAAGCATCAGAAGAGAGAAAACATTCCTCCTATGAGCAAAATTGCATTGTTTCTATGATCCTGAAAAATGAGTCCAATTAAATGTAGTTTGTATGTTTTCTGATCAGGCTTATTGGTGGAATTAATCTTTATATAAAGACAAGACTCTTGAAGAGTTTCTGCTGAAAGGCGAAAGTATCAGGAATTTAAATTAAAAACTCAGAACAAGAACAGAAACCTTCAGTGTAACCTTAGACTAAAGGATATTATTGGTCTTTCTACAAGAAGATAAATGTGATAAAAAAAGATATGCAGAACAAGAAGCTTCCTGTGTTGTTTTAAGACATGATGAAAAAACTGTGGACATTAAAGGCATTAAATATGATTTTTTAGAACAGACATTAGAGAAATTTCAGTGACAATATATTTGAGTCATTCAATATAATTGAGTCAAAACTAGGAAAATAGATTCAACTTGTTTCACAAGGTTTCTTAAAGACCCAAATATCTTTGAGTTTATATTACCTACGAAACAGGACTATCAGTAAAAACCTCATTTTCACATACAAAAACAGTGCTAACAAGCTACAAAAATCAATTCTTTCAATAGCTATCACATACTTGCCACCAAAAAGGAGGTTTTAGGCATTTTGATTTGTTGTGATTTTTAAAATCTTATTTTTAAGATAAGGAAATCTCTCTCTCTCTTCTATTTAAAGAAGCTCACAAGTGAAGTTCTTTGTTAGCAAAACCACCTTTCCACTTCCCTTCTCAACATATCAGGGACTAAAACCAAGTGAACAAATCATGAAAGAAAGACATTTTAAATTAGCAAATGAAAGAAAAAAGATCTCATGCTCTTGAGAACTTTGCCTTTATTATCTCAAGTGAAGTCACGTTATACAAAAGCTATCTGCACATTGCTGGAATTAACAGTTGTGGTTCCGAGTTCCACCCTTCTTCTGTGAATCAAGCCACGTCATTTTATTTACACTAAACTATTTGAAGATCATTTCTTATTGCAGCATTCAAGGTTGCAGTATTATGTCCTCCAACACTGTATAGTCACAAAATCTTCATATGCATCGGAAAACAAGTAAATATTAACAACAAACTGTTTTATAAATTAGCATAACAACAAAGCAATTATACAAATTAACACTGATTCTACTCTAATCAAGATGTAAGGGAATACTTTTGGAAGAGACAGTTCATTACCACTCAGGTCAAACTAATCAAATGATGAAAATGTTTGCAACCTTGCATGTTATTCTTTGAAATCAGAGTAACCAAAGTTTAAAAACCAATTAACAGTAAACACACAGAAGGTATGCAGTCAACTGCTAGGGAGACAGTAATCAAGAAAGCTAGCCTATCCTGTACTACTTAACCAAAACAATCTTTCAGAGTTTGAACAAGTAGACAATTGCAATTGTACATAATTACTTGGACTTGATTTTGCAGTTAACCAGTGTCCTAGAAAAAAATGCATTAATCTCACAAGAAAGTCATTCATTGTAGTTTCCCCAGCCCAAGCATGCAGTCTGGGGTGTTAAATATGCTAGCAAATAACGTATTAAAATTAGCCTTAAATATTATCAGCTGTTTCTGAAAACAGGATTTATTACTCTATTTTATGGCTGAAAACACAATTGTAGGTATTTACACCACATTGTCCAGGGTGCTCTTCTACAACAAACTGTATTGTTCTGAAGCTAAGAAATCTTAGAAGGCAATTACAAGAAATCATTACTTAATGAGGAACATGTTACCAAAGTAAACTTCTTCAAGGTCCCCTAGATGAAAGGCTAATGCTAAGTCAAAGGAAACATACTGCCAACTATTCTATCCAATATTAAGGAGGATCACATAATTAATTTAAACCTAAAATTAACTCCTAAATGGAGTCACACTCTTCTCGAGGGACTGCTGAGGATGGTTCTGAACAAGCATTTCTCCTACAGACAGAAGTCCCAAGGGATCTAACTTGTTACATGCTCAGCATTTCAACTTCTCTATAAAGTTACTTGGAAGAAATGTAAGATAACAGGCTGATAACAATGAAACCTTTAAGATGATACTCCTGGTATGTCTTCTTTTCACTCAATACTGCTTGACAATCTAATTTCTTTTCTCAGATTGACTCAGGATTAAGATCGATTAAATCAACCTACTCCATTCCAAATGAAGTCAGAGTGACATTTATTGTCACGGGAAAGAGTAGAACGGTGCCTCTGAAGAATCTTTTGGTACATGACAGAATTATTGCTAAGATGGTTCAGAGGCAATACAGGTCTTTGGTTTAAAAAAATAAAAAATTAAATAGAAAGAAGTCTTAGATTCTCAAAGAGCAGCACGGACCTGAACTGCTTTTTTCTCATGGCTGATCAGAGAAAAAATACCAGCTTTCTAAGTTATATTTGATTGAGTCATGTAAGTTTGCAAAGAGAATTGTCTTAGCACCCAGGGGAGTAAACTGAGCTAGTAGCAATTTTGTCTGGAAGCAAATTTATTCATGTAACAAAATTTGATGAAGATTTGGTCCAAGTGCAGTGAACAAGACCTCGCTGCAGAGAATGATCTGGCTTATTCGTGCCATCTGGAAGACACAGTAGAGTTTAGCAATCCTGAGTTTTCACATGGCTGCTGAAGACAAAGGGGAATGTTTTGATGCCCCAATGCCCTCTTTTATAGATTCACCCACAATGTGGGATGAGAAATGCCTTATTATTATGCAGATACCCTGATTCCCCAACAGTACCTTCCAGGCTCAGTCTCAGTTGATGCCTCTAGTACATACAGAGATACAAAATATCCTGAAAATAGAAGTGCTTTATATAATTTAACAGTTGATTGCTTCTAACTGAATCAAGGTTTTCTGGATCTTCCCTATATTATATCAGAAGAGTTGCCATACTGGATAGACCAAAGCACAAGTAGCTCATCACCCATTCCTTGACTATTTCAGGAACGGGGGCCTAGAGAACAGTGTAAAACTGCAAGATGACAATATCCACAGGATGAACATGCTAGTCCTCAAAAATGGGATGTTGAAAGATGTCTTTAGAAATTTCCTCTTACATTATTTTTAGTAATCAACAATGGGCTTATTTTCTATGAAACTATCTTTATTCTCTGGAAACAAACTCCTCAATTTTTGTAGGCAAGCCTCTTGTCCAAATATCCGACTCCCTCCAGCCTCATGCTTCCCACTCCAATTCACTTTTCAACACAAATATATTCTATAGTTCCCTCTAGCACAAGCCTACTGTGTTGGATGATATCTGACGAGGACACTTTTTGGTCACTTGACACTTCCGCTCTCACTGCAGATCCATTCAGCTCCCTTCAGGCTCCATTCTTTCCAACCCCAGGATCATCTATACCGTCAAAGCCTTTCCACTGACTACATTCCCCAGCCAGTTCCAGCTAGTCATTTTTCAATACCACTTTACTCTGCAATAGTGTACTGAGATGTCAGTACTTAATGCTATTCTGAAGTACAGGGGCTCAACATCTCTTTCTCTTCAGTTCTTTCTAAAACCAACCCTTAGCTCAGCAAACTCACCTTTGGCTGCAGCCATCGTTATTTTGCTATGACAGAGATGGAGCAAAGGAATGTCATGGGAAAGCCAAGAGAGGAAAATCAGAAAGAAAGGGATTTAATCATGCATGGCAGAGACAGAGCAAAGGAAAGGAAGAAACAGCAATGGACTATGGGAGCAAACGATTTGGAAAGAGGCAGGATGGGGACGAGGGTGGGGGGGAGACATGTTGCCAACAGCACTGTAAAGCTGGAACAGAAGAGAGACCAGAGAAGACCTGAGTTTCAGACCTACTGGAGGGTGTGCCTGCAATGCTGATTTTCTTTCTTTAGATTTTTCTTCTGCCAATCTTTCTATGTAAAATCTAAAAATAAGTATTCTTACAAGTGTTTGAACATATAAGCTAATATACTGTGGAAACCACCTTTGGATCCTATTTTTGTAACCTGCCCTTTTTATCATGCTAAAACATTTTTTAAGAAATGCATTTCATATTCCTGCTTCTCTCCTCTTTTTCCTTTTTCTTCTAAGTCACTCATTTGTATCGACAGTACACAAGAACAAACGTTACTCCACAGGGAAGGCCACAAATGAGTATACTCTGAAGGCTGATTTCATTTCACTCATATTAAAATCCTTGTTCTTCTGTCAATATGAAACAATGCATTAGTCTAGAAAGCAGCAGGCTACTGCTGGAAATGTCCTACACAGAACTAGACCAGGAAATCCTGAATTATATATCCTTAGCATAGCTATGCTCATTTTGAACAAATACGCTTATTATTTTTGCAGTATTTAATTATATAGAATAAGAGAGATGATTTTATGGGCACCTCAAAGATTTAATGCTAAGGATTAAAACACACTTGAGTCGAGACTAATTTGAAGAATTACAACTACTATAGTATCTCTAGGCAACAGTAGCTTTAATATTTACAGTTCTATTAAGTCACTAGGGAATGAAAATGCATGGACCACTTTTCAGAAATTTTCTAGTTTAACTTTAAGAAACCAAATTTGAAACTTCAGACTGGATGTTCTTCTTTCTTATATCTTCTGGATGCTGAAATGAAATATGGCCTAAAGATGGCACTTAGATTTAAACAATATGTCTTTCCTCATTCAGTAGCAAGCTCTGCATTCTCTGTCAGTCATGCAGAGTTTTACTTACACAATCTATATGGCAACCACCTCATGCAGTGCTTTGAAAAACTTAAAAGCTAACGTTGAAAGCTGTGCATGCAAACTATTATTCGGTATTTACTTGATCCATTTTCTTCCACAGATACTATGGAATGAATGTGTACTCATTCATGAAGTACTTTGAAATATCTGCCTTATAAAACCTCAAGAAGAAAAGAACTTTTCAACAAACAGACTAGAACAGAATAAAACCCAAATGAAAGACACAACTTTAGTCTTTTGCCTTTTCAAAGAATCAGAACAACAGGGGAAGGGGCAAGAGAACATCAAATGCACAGCCAAGATGATAAAAATGAATCTTATAAAAGGGAGATGATCTTCTTAAAGATTGCATTTAATAGTATGATGACCATCTCCTATAAAGCAGTTCCTGTCTAACATTGAGTAAATATTGGAAGGCATATCTTCTATGGACACATTTTATTCTGCCATGTCTAGTCAGACATCTGACTGATTAAATGTGTGCTTGTCCCCGAACACTTTCAACGATCATAAAGCAGCTCCTCTGTGCATTATCATCCAGCATCCCTGAGACAAGAAAAATGAGGAGAAGAACAAATATTCATTACTCATACTTTATACCAAAAAATGGATCACCATATTAGTAAAGCCTTTTTTTTTCTTCCTCTCCCAGTAGAGGCACAAGTTTTCAAGACAAACTATGAAAGATTTCATTCTGATGCTTTCCATCAATAAAACCAACCACATTTTTATTTGTAATGATTTCTGAAAGTTAGCCATAGATTTAAATTAAAAAAAAAATCAGCCTGTTACAAAACAAAAATACAATTCCTCTCCTTCCCCCCAAAAGCCCTGAGGAATGTAAATTTAGATTTCAGATTAAGGACATGAAGTTTAATGAAGAACTCTAGAGACGCACTGCTTTCTAACAGCTACCCCGGGGAAAATGTGACAGAGTACTGAAGAGGGACCTATCTCAGTTTTGAATGAAACAGGCAGATTTTTAAGCTTCCCCATTTCTTCTTGATAAAGCTCAAGCATTCTTGCATTAACTACCAAGCAAAAATATCCACTCTTTCCTAGTTATTCTGACCTCATTAGCATCCTGTCGATTGTTTAAGAGAAGATTCTCTTTCATTGTAAATTCTCTTTCAAATGGTAGTCCCTCCTGCCTCCCCCCAAAGGGCCTTTAATTGTGCAGTCTACAGGCATTTGACAAGTATGACAACTACTTTGAATTCATGCCCTAAGATTATTTATGTGCTGCCTTAAAGAGCAAACCTGATTAAAACCAAAACCATGAGTTCCAGGACTCTATAAAAGAGCTGCAGAATCAGCAGCACAAGATGGCTATTTCCAGCAAAGGACCATTTCACTAAGACATTTCAAAGAAAAATGGCAATAAATCATGGCCCATATCACTTACAAACATTCACACACACTCTCCAGTCAAAGCAGGACTGTCTCTCAGGCTGAAGCCTTGAAATGTACTTGTTCAGTAGAGTCAGAAAGGAGATCATTTTAGTTAAAGAAACCTCTCCATTCTACACCTGTGCCTAATTTACACTGAGCTGATTATGAAGTTTACACAATTAAATTTCATATGAAAATCACAATCTTTTGCTTTTTCGAGTGCAATTATATGCTTATCAGAGCACGGTCTAGAAAACAGAAAAATCTGAGAGTTGTTTACAAGAGATCATTATATTAAAACAAGGGATGTGAAAAAAACTTCAAGACAACAAGTCAGGGGAATGAGGAACGTTTATTTTGGTGCTAATGACAACAGTTTCGTATGCTTCAAGAAAGAGCAGCATTATGGAACTAAAACAAGCACTTGACCTGAAGCTTGTAAACATAAAGTGTCTCATCTTCCTCACTGAGTTTGAGCACAAAATAGCAGTCATTTATTTTTTCTTAAGGCAAAGTAGTCAGCTCTGAAAATCTAAAGAAGAAACAGTATAGAGGAGAATTTACAGCACTTTGGGGGCTCCAAAATGTTTTACGGACATACACAAATTAAAGAAATACCAAAGTAATAGTAGAAGTACCAAAGAAATAATGTAACATCTTGAAGGAAGCAAAGTAATTAACTAATAGTGCACTGCACCTCAGTGCATTTTCTCAGGTCATGAATAATAGTTAAATAATAAGATGGGAAATTATGAAGAGACAGAACATAGTTTTAACTCAGCTGAAAACTGCTCAGGAAAATTGTTAACATCCCTATTCCTGTAGGAAGTGCATCTGCACTTCAGTAAGCTAGCAAACCATGCTCAGGACTGCTCAGTTATGTGGTAAGTCAGTCTCCTAGCTGATGGAGGAACCCTGAGGAGCAATGGCAGGTGGGGGGACCCCAATCATGCCCTGCCCCAAGGCCCATTGCAGGAGAGCACTCGGCCCACAAAGACCAGCAACTGGAGTGGGACCACAGGTCACAGGGCCCCATGTGCCTAGGTGCCAGCAACTGGGGGGAGGGAAGGTGTGCATGTCAGAGGGCGACTGCTAGAAAATACCAAGCTGGCAATCGCATGCTGACATAGATGCCCTTGATCGCTCCAGCTATATTTGTAGCAAATATCAAGCTGACTGAGTAAGTGGCTTGGGTACCACATGTGTGTCTCTCCAGAAGTGGGACAACTGGAAGAGGTGGCTATCAGAGGGACCATGGGGTTCAAGCCAACTGCCGAGGAGACCATGGGGTCTGGTCGTTGGCCAAGGGACACATTTTTGTGTGTGTGCATGTGCGTGCATGCACATGTGTGTGTCTCTGTGCAGAAGGCAACTGAGGAGACCTGGGACCCAGGTCCTACAGTGATTCCTACTGGGAATACGTGCTTAGCCTCATTATTGGCCAGGTCTGGGACATGGAGCTGCATCAACTTCACTTTTAACAAGTTGCTGGATTTGGCAACCCCTAAAGAGGGCAATATTCAGCCCAAAACTGAAGAGTGTTCAAACGTGTACCCTAAGCTCTATACAGAGAAAACTCTGCAGGATTTTTGGCCAGGCAGAACAAACACCAAACTCTTTAGTGGGCGGTTAATACAACTAGCTTCCTTTTCTCAAACCTTAATCCTGTTCCTAAGCTGTAGCTCTGTTCTCTCACACTCTGACTCACACACTTACTGAGCTAAGGGATGAGTGGAACTAAAATACAGTGAAATCCTGAGCACCAATGTCCTAAAAATAGATATGAAGCCTTCTCCCAAGACAGACTGAAGCATAGCACAGTTTAAATTTTTATTTGTATCTATGTATGTATGAATGTATACACAAACTATATGCATACATGTATGCATATACATATGTGTATACATGCACACATACACCTAAAAGGGATGGTAAATAAGAAAGTAGTAGTAATTCCATTAGGTGGTAACTGACTGCATGTCCTCACCAAGGGCAGGCTTTAAAAAGGGAGCACACAGGCTTCAGATCCAGGACAGACTGTTATGGGAAAGAAAGTCCACCGCTGAGGGCAAAACAAAGAAAATTAATATCAACTACATTCTATTTTAAGTTGCTTAGTACTGTTTTATTTGTCAGTCTGAAAAGGGCCCCATTGTGCCAGGCTAGATCATCTCCCAGCATGATGTGACCTTCCTTCAGGGTGGTCACTCAAGTGATATCAGAAAGTTTCTAGGGCACTTCATTTTAACAGTAGTAGTTTGAGGGTATTTTAGACCTGCATTACAGACTTTCTCCAATATGGGTTGCATAATGATTTCCCATCACATTATTCTCTTGAGCTCACTAGAAGTCAAAATTGTACATATGTAAGACAATCAAATACACTCCTCTGAATCACAGCAAAATAACAGTATCAAGAAAAGCTAATGTAAAGAGCTAGTAGATAAGCTCCCAGGTATTATTTCAGTGAATGCAAGTCCTCATTTTGCTTTCCTTCCCCAGCTGCAAGCAGTTTGTTTACCTTTATTTATCTATCCAAATTTCAGCTGCATGGAGATGGTTAAGTACTGCCTAGCACACAATAAGGTTTGAAAAAATTACTGAAGTTAATGTCTAATCTTGCTTGGGCATCTTCTGAACTAGGGACATAAGAGAGATCCTGATCTCATTACAACCAAGGCCAAATGCCATTACTGGAAGTCGTGGCCCCACTAAATGTAATGAAACATTTAATTGGGGCAGTAGGTTCACAGCCAGGTATATTTAAGTTGCATCCCAACTCATCCCATTCTCTGAGCCAGCCCATTTCTAGCTACTTAACTGCATCATTTATTTTGGCTACACAGAATTACAGCACCCTCACATGATACCATGGCCAGGCTGAGGCTGGCCACCACCATCTTGGAGCACTGGCAAAGTGGGAATGGATGCGGAGTCATCACGCACTGTCAGTTTGAAGATGTGCCACAGTACCCAGATGCTATTCAGTGCAAAGTGCTGGTTTGTGAGGGATTTGCTGTCTTTATTCAGAGAAGTTCAAAACTTTTTGAGGCATGAATTTTGCGCTGACAACCTTAAAGCCAACTCAGATATTGTCAGAACTCCTGTAGCCAGTATAAAGCTGGCATAAGTGCATAAAACTGGCACAAGCTCCATAATGTAAGCACCAAATAATTAAACAGAAATGTGTTTACATATTTAAGCCCAAACCAGCTTCAGCTGCATGGATTCAATCTTAAAAAGTGCAGGACCACAGTCTGAGGTAAAAGGAGGACAAGTGCTTTCACTGGAAGGTAGCAAGTACAGTACACACATCTTAGAAATCAGTGGTAAAATATCCTTTGACTTGAAGGGTGATATATTTCTGTGATGCCAGAGGTTTGTACCATGCACACTGACCAATGTTTGGAATGAAAAGGAGAAATAGGGATAACTTCATGGTTTACCAAAGGAAGAATACCTTGCCCCTACAGACTAGGGGGGGTCAGTGAAAAGGGGAAAAAGCATGTGCCAGGTTTCTCCTTTGAAACTTCACTGTGAATGAGACCTTAATATAAACAAATCTTTTCAGTCCTTTCCACATGCGGATTTGCTCAGCTACAAATGGAGTTTATCTTAGATGTTTAATGTCTGCAATTGGGAGAGGGATAGGGACATCTCCAAAACAGAATAAACCCTCCGCTGTCCCTGAAAAGGAAAGGTTTTCTTCCTGACAGTCTAACTAGGAGGACAACCACTCAAATCTGAAACAAACAGTAGCAGTATAGCTAATGCCTTTGAAGAGATGAATCCCCAGACTTCCAACACTTCTAAAGGCAGCCTTGCTTTCATTAACCGGAATGATTTTAAACACACTGAGCACTATTTAACAACAAACAAACAAGTTATGTCTAAACTAGAGCACATGGAAGAAATGAGTCATGTCATTTCCATTAAGCTATGTTCACAATGCACAAACGAGGCGCATTCTTAAAAGACCTGCTCCCAAATGCCTTTGCTTGTATTTGCTCTACACACTTACCTTTATTTGCATTCACTTTCCTTCTTGTCCTTATATTAAATGTGCTTATTTTCTTGAATCCTATCTTTTATACATAACAAATGTGAGCAGTAGGAATCTGCAAGCCCCTATATTCATTTTGCAACATCCACATCTGCCAGGAAACACAAGCAGAACACACTCTTCTTGGTCAGTTTTTGTTTTCCTGAAACTTGACCCACTTCTGGTTTATGGGGCCGTTCTTGTTTCATGCCTTACGTTCATGTCCATGAAGGCATGGAACTGAGTGCCCTTCTTGCCGGGAGGGGTCAGTGCTTCTCTTACAAATCTCACAGGAAAAAAAAAGCAAGAAATGCACATACAGCAAATACATACTGGCAGTTATTATTTCTGGTTCTTCACTTTATTTACTCTTAATTTCAACTGACGACCTCAGGACCTGAGAGGAACAAAAGGTCTAACAGATCCGAGGCATACTAATCCTTTCCTCACGCAGCTTTATGACATCTCCACTTTTGGCATCTACATTTATGGTGAAGGACTCCTAATACAAAAGAGCTGAACTACCTGCTAATGTGCAGGGACATAATCTCCTCTCATATGTGATTATTATTAGCACAAGAGTCGTATAATATTCATATAAAAGTTAATAATCTCCTAGCAGTTAAAAATCCCACCTACAACATAACTAACATTTTCTTAAATGCAGCTTCCACATATTTTAAAAATCTCTTCATCTGCCTGCTACCCTCTTCCCCAGAATACCTATAAATATTTTATATTTTTTATGGATAGCTACTGAAATTACCAAGAACATAAACAATACCAACAATTGTTTACTAGCACAAAACATGGAATTTTGCCTTCAGTTGGAATCTCCAGTTAAAGTCAGCACTTAAATAGAACAGCTTGGTATGTCTGATCATTTCACTTTTCAAAGCTAAAGAGCTTCCTTAAAATTCCTGTGAGAAAGTTTCTGATTTTAAGGTGAGATTCCCTACGCAATTTCTTTAAGAGACAGAAAAATATGAATCTGATTTTTTAAAAAGATAGATCTGGTCTGCATGAACATTCAATATTTATTCTTCTTCTTCTGGTGTTCACTAAAAAGAGAACTGAATATTTTTTCATAAGCTACCAGTGTTTGTCTTACGTAAGCTCTGGCTAAAGTAACAGACTCCCTAAAATTCATGAGGAGCTCCACTCTCAATTTGCAGCCACTCAACTTGTCAGTAGAGTTAGACAATCCTAGCTTCTACAGTTCAGTTTTTCCATCAATAAGCAAAGGAGAATTTCATAAAGCACCCTGAGAACTGTGGTGAGAGGTGCTAAATGCTATTACTGTTGAACTAACATTAAACAACAGATTTGCAATTAATTTCCTTTTTATTCACTGAGCAAGTTAAGTTGCCATCTTTCAAAGAAAAACTTCTGCATAGAATCTTCATAGCTTCACAGCAACAGTACAAGAAGCAAAGCCCCAAAGACTCAAGCACTACCACAGCTCACAGTAATTAACAAAGCAAGCAAACAAGCATTGTATTTCTCAAAGATGACAGTTTTTCTTTTTCTCCTTCTTCCCACCCCCAAGTACTAGAAGAGAAATTTTCTTGTTCTTCAGGATACCATTAGACAAGGTCTCTCCAGCCACTGTTCAGACAAAACATTTCTCACAGCATAGTACTCTTTGCAGCCTATACTTTTCTTCCACAGCCCCTCTGCAGCCTCACTCCAGCTGGAGCTTTAGGTTTTCTCTTTTTCCTCCAAAACCTACCATGCTAATGTAATATATTAGTTTCTCTGCCACTTTCCTAAACATTAATAACATTATAATCTTTTATGAGACAACCTCTAAATTTTGGAAAACAAAGTTAATGAGTATTAATATCCGATAGAGCGCATTAAGAGGAAGATACATCCTGAACTATTGTGCATTAAAATGCTTAACAAAAAGAGATGTCTCTTCTGACTCCATATTAAAGGCCCTAGCAAGGCTTAGGGGAGCTTTCAGGCTTCCAAATGGACTTGGCTAGCGCTCCAAACGCTTCTGTGCATTTTGGAACAGAGGAAAATCTTGTTCGGTTCAGCAGAACATCGAAAAAAAACATTCCAAAAGATTTATCTGGCAATCATGAGTTCTTGACTAATTCTGAGCTTTAGTCCATTAAGTGACAAAGACTTTTTACTGTTTCAACTCTTGGTACTCTTATTTTAGTCAAAACAAGGAGAAATGAATGCACATGTGCTCTCACTTGTACACACAGACATATACACATGCACACAGGATGACTGCCTTTTTGCCTCAAATTCCAGCATGTGTTTAATTTAGATCTCTAGCTGCTATCCTATTTCAATTTGATTTTTATTGAGAATTAGTATTTATTACCACATATGCATTAGGATAAATAATATTCATGATAAACAGACAAAACTGAACATACAAATCTTAAAAAAATAAAAGTTTTATAAAATATCAGTGAATACCTGATGTTCTTCATATTTAAAGTTCCACTTAAAATTGTAAGTGTGGAACACCCCTCATCCCCACCAAACATGATATACTAAGCAGAAAGAGGAACGTAAGAGAAAGAGGCACAAGCAGCCCTGGACAAGCCCAGGCAGCTATGAAGAAAGGAAAATAGAAAAAAAAGAAAAAACCTCCTTACAGCCGAGATTCAGGCTGGTAATGAGGCATATATTGTCAGACGTGCTCAAAGCAGCATAAAAGGTGGAATTTCAAGAAGGCTGACATATGAAGACTTCTGGCCTTTGAAGCAAAGCATTACAGAAAATTTCTTAATTGGTAAAACCACATCAGGAGGAAGATGTTCAAGGCAAAGACAAGCTCAAGACGTAACAGTAAGAAGGAAACTCCAGCTGTTTGGACACATCTGCCAGATGAACAGTAGTTACTTGTTACAGACTATACTCTTTGGCCTGGCAAAGGAAAGGCCAATGATGCAGACATGGCTGGAAGACATCAGAGAATGATGCGGCAGGTATAATAAATACTCTGAATACAAAGGAGAGTTAGACATATTCCATGACTTGTTTCCATGGTTGTTAGTTTATAGCTTATGGCAGAGAGGAGCTAAACAGAAACATTGTCTATGCATATTTAATCTGTTTACTTTTCCCCACCGATTTTGCAGAACAAGCACAGCTACAGGAATAAATGGATGAAATAAATAGATTATATTCCAGTATGGTTACCATTAATGTAATTGTCACTAAGTAATTCCAATTTATCAGCAAAAATCTTTCAATTGATGACACATGAATCAGAAAGAAACTAGCCAGCTTTTCAGGTTCTGGGTTAAATTTATGGAACTGGCAGTTAGAAGACATGTAAAAATGAAAATACAACTGTATTTTATATAATTCTGAGTGGATCTGATTTGACAGTTCTTTAGATGGAACAAATATGGAAACTCACACTGCCATTTTTACAGAATCTTTTTAAAAGCTAGAACCACAGCGGAAAGATTTGACAGACAAAAAAAAAAAGTGCTAAGTCCCTATTCCAAGTGATCGGGTACTGCTCAGAAGTGGCATTTCTCTTTATTTCAGACTAACTCTCAGGCACCCTTCATCACCTTCATTTCAAACCACCATTGCAAAAGAAGCCAAGGGGGTCCAGAAAGGAAAAGAAGACTTTCTGACACCCGCTCACAGCAACAGCAGAATTCCCCAATGTCACCAAAGCAAAGAAGAGCCTTATGACATGGTCTTACTGAATAGTGCGATCCAGTGCGATTCTGCTGCTCTTCCTCGCACCACCTTCATCACTCATCTTCAGCACTTTCGCTTAACAGATTGTCCTATCTCACTCCAGGGAATCATAGCCAGTAATGCAAGGACCTCTTGTTATCTTCAAGAAGCACTGACATAAGCCTGATGGAGCCGATTATAACATTTATACATTTGTTCGATTACACAACGCTGATCAGACTGAACTTGAACGGAGATAAAGCAGGCCTCAGTCAGCCTGTCTTCATCTTTTTCCATGACTTATGAATAGCAAAAGCCCTTCTTGTTAAGGATTTCCTGAAGTTGGGGCTAGTGAAAAGAAGGGGAAAAAAAAGGATTTCTGGTTCAAGCCCTGATCTAATTCAAGTATCAATTCCTGACTCTGGCACAGATTTGCTGTATGTATTTGCTGGATTTTGGAATAGTGTCAGACCCCAGATTCCTATAGAGGGGAGGAGGGGGGAAAAAAAGGAATTAAAGACTTTTATATTTCTATGCCTTTCCTCAGATTGCCATTTGAAGCATTTCTGTATCAAAAAGCTACCTACTTATTTATTATTTCTTGTTTTTTTTCCCCTCCTGTTTTGACAGGTAGTCCTTTTGTCCATCTTCTGTATTCCATAGCCCTCCCATTAAAATGATCTCCTTCCTTCTCCCAAGATAACCACTGAAAAAGAAGATGAGCTGTCTAAAACTTCAAACCAACTCTGTCTTTACAAGCTGTTGTTAACTCTTTGCCACTTGGCTCCCACTGTAGCAGGAACTGCCTATTTGGACGGGAACTGTGCGTAATCCAAAATTGTGGAAAACTAACACAGTCTCCCAGTGAGGAAGAAGAATCATTTAGACTCAGAAACTGATGCTTCTGGCTTTACACATCCCTCTCTCTGGAGATGGATTACTACTCAGGCTTTCAATTAGGACTCCCATATCAGCTTGGTGAACATCTCAGAATCATTTCATTATTTACAGATATTTACAAGCAGCTGTCAGGAAAAGATGCTAAAAAAACAGATCTGTGAAGTAAGGCCAGTATGTTCCTCTTTAGATTTTGATTCAAGACATCCAGAACCTAGTGACAGAATAAACACAAGGAGTTACAGAACATAAGCAAAAAAATACATATTTGAAGCACGGTGGTAAGCAGATAGACATATTTATAAAGTCTGTGTAGCCCAAACATCTTGCACACTGAAAGGAACAGTACATCCTTATTTCCTTTCCTACAAAAAAGGAAAAGGAAGCATGATCCAGTGCAAAGGACACTGAATGGCACTAAAAAGACTCTCTTCCTGTTTCCCCCATTAATCAACACTCAGTGAACAATAACTCAGTTAGTCACTCTTTGCGGTCCTTTAGCTTGTCTACAAAGAACCTAAGGTGTAGACTGTCTCTGTGTGTAGGTGTGTAGTACTATCTGTTCTATTTTAAATGAAAAACAAAGGCATAGTATTAAATACCGCCACAAGCCAAACAAACTGGCACACCTGGATTTTTTCCTTTGACTCTCTTTTCTCATCACAATGAGTCAGTGACATCCTGTGGACTTTTCTCCTGAGAAAAGGTCAGATGTAGGGGCTTGTTATTCTCAGTGTTATGGTCAATATCACTTGTACAATGTTATTTTTAGAAGTGATGTCTGGCAGTGTGCTTGAAAACATGAGGATGAAAGATTAAGAGTTTTATTCCCACTTTTGCTGATTACTTACATTGTCTTGAACAAGTCATTTAACTGTTCTGTGCCTCAGCACCCATATTCAGAAGAAAGTGCTGCAGCCTTAAAAGTAATGAGAATTCTGCCTCAGCACTCATCTGCTGAACCTGTTCTTAAATCACAGGGTCTATTTCTACCCATGGCACAGCCTAAACACCCTATGAATACATGCTAGCCACAATACTTATAAGTTACAAGACCAGGGATAACTAACATGACCCCACACGAAACAAAAAATAGACTGAAGCATAGATAATGTAGGGTTTGCTGCTCCTCTCATTTGGAGCTGCAGCAGCAGTCAGAACACTATTATGTACAGAGCATCATGTTTCCCATCTGCTCCCAGGGCAAGTGTCAGATTTTTCTCAGTGTGATGTCAGGTTTGCAGAAGTGGCGTTACCCAAGCTGCCAGCCTCAAGGACAAGGAGTTAAGCAAGAGCATAAATGTCACTCCACAGGGAGCCTGCGTGTTTTCTAAGCTAGAATTTAAACTGAAAGGCTGTAGGAAGCAGACCCCCATCAAGGCCAAAGATTAAAATATAATCGCTTCCATACGTGCTCTGTGTATAATATGCAGTAGTGGCCTGGCATGAAGTTACCTCTCAAATGAGATTTCTCAATAAAGGAAATAGCTTTTCCTGGCAAGCTAAGCATTATTATGATCTTTCAGAAGCTTCTCTCTTAGCATGAACAAAATGATGCATTATCAAAGTAAACTCCTCCTTCATTAACTCCAAACTGGAAATTCCTTAGTAACGCAGCTTTTCAGAGAGGACTCTATGACAGAAACAATGCAGTGGAAATACACTGTTTTAGAACTGCATAGCACAAGCAGCTTGTACACAAGGCTGACATAACAGTGAAAACCTCTAGAGACACCATCACTTATCCCCAGCAGTGAGAAAATCAGATCTCTGGAGGATGTGTTCATTCCTATTCATCATTAATGAGTTTTTCCCATCTCAAAAGCAGATTTCTTCGTGACCTCCCTCACCTTTATCCTTAGTCTCCAGGAACTGGCATACACAAGCTTCACCAGCTACTGCAAAGGGCATCTGCAAAGACTAACACCCATTAGCTAGTAAGGATTTGCATCACCTTTTCATGAAAAGGATCTCTTCATTCATCCTCCATCTCCATTTTCTTACTCACTTCCTTCAAATAGTTTTCTCTGTGTTTGGTGCCTGCCCATGCACATTCTCTGAATTCCTCTCACACATCTCTTTCTGCTCCCTTAATACCTCCCAGGATATTCTTTTTGGAGACTTCTGCTCATGAATATTTCAGCAGGACTTTTGTCTGAGTTACAGTGTGATACGTTAGTGGAACTGTTCTATTTTCATTACTTTACTGTTTACGATACCCTTCCTTTTCTATAATTTCTAATGAAATCTTTGCCTTCTCCTCCCATCTCTGCACATCACACTCATAACACAAGGAGAGATTGGAGGCCAGAGAGACAGTCACATTAATTTCTTTTGATATTGTTTCCCATTTTACTAGGAAAATCCCCACCACACCAGCAGCACAAGAAAACAATCTGATTTTATCCATGTATTATTTAAAACTGGAAGCAAAGTATCACAAAATAACACAGGATGGAAATACGTAAGTGGGTCCTCATAGACTCCTACAGCAAAGCTGACTGAGCTTCAGCAGATGAAATAGGAAACACTAAAGCTGTTTTGCTGTTGGCTCCTGTGGATAACAGCAGGCCCTTATGCAAATCCTCTGGCTTGATATAAGTTACGCTGTACAACACAAGCTTCAGCTCTGCACCCTACTGCTTGTGCAGGTGTTGTAGTTTACAGACAGGGAACTCTCCCTCCTTGTTTCCTCAGCCATTTGCTCATCCAGTTCAGCATCTGTTGTTGTGCTTTGCTGCTTGACACAACTGTAATTTTTCTGCTTAATTCAGAAAATTTAACAGCTGTAATTCAGAAACCAGGCTCACCTTGAGGAAACATGTGAACAAAGTAGAACTGTGAGCAGGTGCTCATTTCAGTCTTTATCAGCACCCTCAATGCCTGCATCTTCTTGTTTTCTTTCTCTAGCTGGGGGGGGGATGGTGAAGGAAGGCAGAACCATCCACATTTCAACAACTTTGTTGTTGTTGTTCAGCAATAAATCTTCCAGGAGATTAAGAATTCTACTGACAGTTTCTAACCTAGCTGCTGCTGATCTGCTTTTGCAAAAAGGACATATCTTTCAAGTATGAATAAAAATGTCTTGGTGGAAGGAGGGAAAGGAATAGTTCTGTACCTCTGAATTTCAGAAGTTAAAAAGAAATGAGATTATACAATCTCAAAGCTATATTTGACCCAGTTGTACTCTGAAATCCCCTCAGTCAAAATGCCCACAACTACTTAATTGACATTCACTCACAGCTGTAATGTAACACCACTGACTGCTGGGACAAAAGGTCACGAAATTTTCTATATAGAGTCAACTACTGAGCTCTGCTTTATGATCCCAGGAGGATCCTGAGGAACAGGAGCATGAATAACCTAATGGGGCCTGAATATCAGATCCTGGTGTTGCATGAGAGTTGGAAGGAAGCATGGAGCGTGTGCAAAAGCAGGTAGCAAAAAAGCAAGGCAAAGACTTTGTGAACCAAGGGTTGATACACTTACACACTGACACACTTAAAGTGTCAGAGTGAGCTCACCTTCTTTTTCTACTTAGCAGAAAGGAGGTGTTCAGCATTTGCTGCTGTGCAAGTGGCAGGAAGACCAAAACAATTTTCTGTTCCTGTTTTGCAGTGAGCTTTCATTAAACAAAAAACCAGGAACATAATGAAATGACTTCTAAAAACAACTATTGCTGCTGACATAAAATGGAGGAGGTATTCTCTTGTAAGAAAGCTTACTCAGGCCCTTTTTCTATCTTTCTCTACTATAAAAAAGTCAAAAGGACAAGAATATAATCTAAACTCAATGTCAAATATGACACTGCCTTTGTGTCTTTTTAAATATTAAATCCCAACATCTGGATCAGGTATTCCTTGCAACTTTGTGGATAGGACATTGGAACAGAGAACTTAGGTTGCTCAACCATGGAGAGAGAAAAAAAAAATTGGAAACCAGTAACAGCAACAGAATCCAGGTTTTTCAGTTTTGCCTCCTCTCCCCCATCCTGCAAGTAACCTACAGCCTCTAAAGGAGCAACTACTCCGCAAATAGCAGGCAAGCCACAGAAATCTCACAGTGAAATACTGCAGAAAAAAGGGCTGCTTTTTTTTTCTTTAAAGTTTGTTACATTATGTAGGTTGCCCAGCTAGTCTGTCGGAAGCACTTTTCCTCATCTCCTTTGCCATTAGAAATCCTGGGAGCAGGTGAGCCTGACAACTCATGGATATTTCACAGCTATAAGTACAATATATCTCAAGAAGCTCTCAGTTTGTTTTTGTATTCAGAGACCTCTTTGGTGAAATCCCTGTCTTCGAAGGATTTATGATAAACAGTTACAAGACTCAATACTTAAATTCACATCATTGACAGAAGTGACTTCCTCAGTTACTTATTGCTTAAATAGAAAGTACTAAAGTAAGACTCATGCCCTATACACCAACTATCCACCTTTCTTATCCACTGGATGATATGATGTTAAAAGCAGAAGCCAGCTTCATCAGTCAAAGTGAAAGAAACTATTGTTCAGCTTCAGCAGTTAGAGAACTCTTGGCTAACTCAGTTTTGTTACTGTGACTATTCAAGCACCAGTTCTGCTCCACCTCTCCCCAGAGCTCAGAAATTAAAGCAGTTCCTCACAATATAAGCGATCCAATGACCGAAGGTCTTCAAGTCCTACCTAACCTGAGTGTACTATATTAAAGGTGGAAGTTCCTTTGGAGTAGTATGATCCGAGTCCTACCTGTTAAAACAACAGATTTTATTTATTTATTTAACTGGGCCAAGGAAAGGAAGAAGAATCAGCCTAAAGCTCTGAAACTGTTCTTAGCAAAAGGAGGTCGCTGGTCCTGTTCCTTCCTCAACAAGAGGAGGACTTAATCACACAGGGCTGTGAAAACCTAGATATCTGCACTCAACATCTGGGTATCTAAGACCTAAAAAGGGCAAGGCCTAAGCCAGACTCACCTTTACTATTTCTTATTGGATAGTTTAAGTGATATCTGTTCATCCGCCAACTCCACCCATTTGTGGGCTTTTGGTATGCTATTCTTAGATGTCCAAATTTGCATGCAAACATGAATCTCAGTTATAGATGCTATTAGATGACAACATGAATAAAGAAGGCGGCAGTCCTAGAAAGGATTATCATTCTAAGATTATGCTATTGTATATTAGGTCTTAGCTTGCACTGCCATCATATTTGCGTGCTTTCCAACAGCGCATTAATCAAGGTGACTAATATCAGTCACGTGTGATTCACTCCGTCACCCTCCCCTCAGAGGACTATGTGCAGTGTACTGTTTTGGCAGAACACATGCTTGTTCCTGTTTGATTTAGGGTAGATGAGACAAAGTACCCACTGCGCTTGGGAGAGGGATGTGGGAGATTTGCTGATGTTTCTTTGGGTTTCTCCACACAACCACGCAGTGCTTTGCGTTATATATAACAGCATTGTCTACGCCCCAGCAGGCTGCACTCACAGTCAGCACTGGTGTGGGTTTCTCTGCCCCACGCTGTTTGGTGTTGCATAATCACACCTCTAGTTCCACAGACTCCATTTCACAGTTCTAGGATAGCCAGATCTCATACAAAAACTAAATTGCTCCTCATAGTAGAAAGAAGATAAAGGTGATTCTCCACAGTTTCCATGCATAACATTTCTGCTACAACTTGTGAAACAACAAAAGTCAAGAATTGCTCATTTCTAATCTTCTGCAAATGAGTGAGACTTATTTTTTACATTCTGTCTATTCCCTTGCCTGCCAATCTTTCCTCACAGAACCCCTGCTAACAAATGCAAAGTTAATCAACTGTACATGCTGCCTTACTGACAGTAAAAGACAAAATTCCTTATCTGGAATCCCATCAATACAGAACAGAAGAGGAAGCCTAGTACAGCTCTCAGAAGACACGAATGTGCTGAAAAAAAGCTCTGATAATGTCTAAAGAGAAGTTTTCTGTGCTGCCAGTAGCGTAAGACTGATATACTGGTCAAACTAAACCACTTGGCAGAGGACCGTATCATAAACTGTTGAAGTCCACAACAATAGAGCTCATCTTGTTAAATGTAAAGGTGAAGGAAGAAAGATCAAACTAGTAAAAATAAAGTCTTAATTACACGTTCAAAAGGCTTAATAGCCAAAGCCAATACCTTTGTTACCTGAATCACAGAACTGCTGAGGTTGGAAGGGACCTCTGGAGATCATTCACTCTGATCCCCCAGCTTAGAGCACTGTCACCTACAGTGGGTTGCACAGTCAGGTTTTGAATATCTCCAAGGACAGAGACTCCACAACCTCACTGGGGCAACACATTCCCATGATAGACCACCTCACAGTAAAAAAGTGTTTTCTTGTGTTTAAATGGAATTTCTTGTATTTCAATTTGTGCCCTTTGCCTCTTGTCCTTTCACTGGATACTACTGAGCAGACTCTTCATCCATCTTCTTTACTCCCCACCATTCATACACACTGATCAGATCCCCCTGAGCCTTCTCTTTCTCCAGGGTAAACAATCCCAGCTCTCTCAGACACTCCTCATACATCACACACTCCAAGACCTTAATCATCCCTTCACTGGACCTGCTCCAGTATGTCCATGTCTTTCTTGTACTGGGGAGCCCAGAACTGGACATGGCACTGTAGGTGTGGTTACACCAGTGCTGAGTAGAGGAGAAGGATCGCTTCTCTTGCTCAACCTGCTGGCATGCTCTTCCTAATGTTGCCTAGGAGGCTCTTGGCTTTCTTTGCCACAAGAGCTCATTGTTGGCTCATAGTCAACTAACTGCCCACCAAGACCCCCAGGTCCTTCTCTGCAAAACTGCTTTCCAGCAGGTCAGCCCCCAGCCTGTACTGGTGCCTGGGGTTATTTCTCCCCAGGTGTAGGACTTGGCATTTCCCTTTGTTAGACTTCATGATGTTCCTCTCTGTCCATTTCTCTGATCAGTTAAGGTCCCTCTGAATGCCAGCGTAACAATCTGGTGTATCAACTGCTCCTCCCCATTTTATATTATCTGCAAGGTTCTTGTGGGGGCAGTCTGTCCCATCATCTAGATCATGAAGATATTAAAAAGTATTAGCCTCAGTATAGACATGTGGGAGACACCATCAGTGACTGGCCTCCAGCTGGACTTTGCTCCACTGGACAAAACCCTCTCAGCCCATCAGTTCATCCAGCTTTCAGTCTACCTCACCGTCGACTTATTTAGCCTGTTCTTCATTAGCTATGAGGATGTTATGGGAAACATAACATCCTTCCTGAAATCAAGATAAAGAACATCCACTGCAATATTCACTGAAGTTCTCATTTCCTTAAAACTAATACAGCGGCACTCCATTGCAAACAGCCTAGACCTAGAAACATACGGATAATCTCTGCCTGCCCTAAGGAGAATGAAAACAGCTTCTGCAGACTTGCTGAACTTGCCTCTTCTATAATTTTCACTGTGGGAATTCTCTTCCTTGTATGCGCTAGTTGTTTTCTCATACTACTACCACACCACGCTTGCTATAGCTTTACTCACAATTCATCCTTCTTGTCATCTACCCCTCATCTCTCTCTCTCTTTTTTTTTTTTTTTTTGGTTCCCCTGGCAAAAGCTGTCCCATCTGAAAAACAGTAATCATGGTGTGAAACGCCATGGACCACCACAGCACTGTCCATTTTATTTGAATGTCCTCCTCTTGTCCTCTCTTTTGTGTATCTGTCCCGATCCAATACCGGGGGGGTTTTGTTACGATCCCAAGGACGAGATTAAGACGCTAAAACCACTCAAATATCATACAACCTTTTAACTTTATTTTCCACGGAGTGGGGAGAAAAGGTGGGGAAAGGCGAAGGGGAGGAGAGAGAGAAAAAGAGAGAGAGAGAGAGAGAGAGGGAGAGAGAAAGGGATATCACCACCCATGGATCCAGCGGTGTCCTGTTGGTCCTCTTCACCCTGGGTGTAAATTTTAGTGAAGTGCGTGCAGTAATTACAACTCAAGCAGGGTCCGACCCTAGGTTCCCGCTGAAAAGTTCGGAGCCGAATCAAGGCAAATTAAATGAATAAATTGTAATGACACGCATGCAGTAGTTACAGCTCGAGTTGGGTGCCTCCGAAGAGGGACCCCGAACAAAGAAATCCCTGGGCAATTATACTTTCCAATCTTAAGCTCTCCGCCCTTCATGCAGTAGTTTGGACCAATAGTAATATTTAGGTCTGGGGTCTCCTGCTCCTTATTGGGTCTCTAGGTAGGTTGTTTACCGTTGTGGTTTCTGCTGACAGATGCGTTTTCATTCTTCGGGTCTTGCCCTTATCTCTCAAAGCCCTGACAATTTATTACTTCCCCAGCAGTGACGGTAGGTGTTATTTCCCAAGGTCCAGACAAAGGGAATATGATCTGGACCCCAAGATAGTCCAGACCCCCCAATCAGCATTGTTTCCACAGCGAGAGGAGGCCCTGCTCCCCAGGGTCCCGGTGCCCAAGCAGGCCTCACTTCAGTGCCTTGACATCCTTCCTCCCGGAGCGTGAAGCATGGGAATGCAAACTGTTGGTAACCCCCTTGTCTTTCCTGCCTGCACCAGCTCTGGGGCCCTTTCTCACTGAACTAGGGAGTGCGGCCTAAGGCTTCAGCAAATTTAGCTACTCATGCTAAGCAAGTTTTATAGAAGTTGTGCTAAGCAGCAGTAATTTACAGTCCAGGTCCCAAAGTCTCTGCCTGATCATGGTCTGGTTCAGCGCAGGCTTGGTGTGTCCTGAATGGTTGCAGGGAGACCATTTCGGGGGTAGCAGCAGCTCAGTCCTGTTTCTGCCGGGAACAGATGGCTTGTTTGGGGTTATGGTTTGCTTGCACCTTATGTACCAAGAAATGTTTAAGGCAAAAGTTCACTCATCTGTCCGCCACAGTATCACCTGTTTTTTTTTTTTTCTTCAATATCAGCACTGAAATAACAAGCTGACTACCTACCTCTTGCCACCTGCTCTGCACAGTCACATGCCTTTCCTAGTCACTCCTTAATCAGTGACATAATGTGTACCAGAGTCCATTGCTTAGGTATCCATGATCTCAAAGTGTTAATCATGTGTGATACTTGTTTTGATATATTTTTCAGAAGATTGATGACTCTTTGCCAAATCCCCATCTTAAGAACGTTAACAGTTCACACACTACTGCACAGAGCAGGGTTATATTATGTATAACATTTTTAAAAGAACATGTATATGAATGTATGTATGCATGCATATTTTTACTTTACCAAGCTATAAAAACTACACAACAAATTTTTGTATAGGTGCATTCCCACAAGGGATGATAGCCAGAACCATCTTAAAAACATGGTACAGAACAGAAACAAAAACCCTGGAAACGTTAAAAGAAAATCTTAACTAAAAAACAAACAAAACAAAAACAAACTTCTCCATCTCATGTATTCTTTCAACTGGTCTGGAGACACTCAGAGTTGGCACAGGCCAACTGTTCACTCTGCTACAAATACCTTTGAGAGAACTTTATTATCATCCATCTTGCTTTGACCTGGCATCTCTTGGCTTCGGTTTTGGCTCTGTGATACCATCCACATCTCCCATGAAAAAATTGCCTTTTATTAGTATTTACTATATTGGAAAATATTGTTTATAGATATTAAAAGGATCTCACTCCTGTAGAAGTCTGATGTGTTTGGGTTTGACTGCTGCACTCACATCAGCCTGGAATTCAATTGATAATACAAAAAAGGAGGCCGAGGCCTTCTTCACCACACAGAAATATACCACATAAATAAACCAGGGCCAAGTTATCATATTCATTATACTCTGATAAAATGCTGTCTTAAAGGCAGAGAAAGTAGTAGCAGAGATGAAAAAACAAGACATCAGAAATTCCATTCAAGTGCAAGTGTCAGAATTATTTACTGCCACTGGGTGATGCTAACCCTAGGTTCCTTAAATTCATACTGAGGGAATATACCCTTCCAGCTTTGACACTGAAAAGAAAGTTACACCAAAGGAAAGATGTTCATATAAATGGCTGCAGGATTTGAGGCTAGGTAGGCTTTCTGCCCGCTGCTCAAAGGCAGTGCAAATAGGAGAAAGTAAGACAGTAATTCCTTTTTATCTCCTCCATCTTTATCCAAACCACCTCATCAGTTATTTTCTTTGCCAAAAAGGGCATTTTAACACTGACAAACTTGAAGCAATCCTTTTAGAAACATACCACAACTATAAAAATCACAGGACCGCTGTGGAGCACAGGGATTTGTCCCAGGCAGGTCCCAGTCCCACAGAGATTTGAACCAAGCAGCCCAACACAAGTCCCAGCCTGGTGCTATAAGAAAAGGGCCAAGGAATTTTGGGTTGGGTAAACAGAAATTCAAGATAGCAGATGGAAGTACAGAAACAGTTTTACCTTAGCATGCAGTGTTGGTGAAATGAAAAAACATGAAACTGTCTCAGCCAGTTTTTTTTTTTCAGTGCAGGAGAGAAAAAAAACACACACATATACCCCCCAACTGAAGAAGGTACAGAATATAACCACATGCAAGGAGTGAAGAAAAGAGACAGAAGTTCAAGCTTTCTCTTGGTAAAAAAAACACAGGTGACTTCCAGGAGAAGAGCATGGGCAGAGGAAAATACCAGCCTGTGGAAATGAGGGAGGTAGGGCAGGGGAACATCTGGTGCCAGAGGCATTAAACTGCAAAGCAAATCGGAGCCAAAAGACAGAAGCTAGAGTTGTACAAATTCAAAATAGATGCAAAAAATACATTTTAACAGCGAGAGTGCCTGGCTACTGAAGTGAACTTCACCAGGAAAGTGGTGAATACTCTGTCTTTCTGTAAGTAGACTAGATGCTTTTTTGGTAGATAAGCTTTAGTCAAATCCAACATATCCTAAACTAAAGTTGTCAGGCCCAATACAGGGGGGACTGTAGGAAATGTAATGGCTTGTGATACAGAGATGAGTTTGGATGATATAATAGTCCCTTCTGGTCTTGAATTAAGTTCTAAGAAAAGTCAAAGCAGAGTAGATTAATACAAAGCAGGATGGAAGAGCTAAGGAACATATAATATACACAAGTAAGAGCTTCAGTGAAGTGTTCCTCAGCTCGCAAGACAGACAGAGAAAACTTACAGCAAGCTTTTCAAATGCACATTTCTCTTTAAGATTTCTCTTTTTCCACACTCCAAGGAATAGTTCTGTCTCATAACAGAGTCTGTGAAAATGCCTAGGGTTATTACTGCTGTTCCCACTATAACAATACCAAAGGATCCCATGAAAGGATTTAAATCTTATTTCTCTAAACATGGTCCAAAAAGCAACAGAAAAAACAGCTTGCTCAGAGACTGTCAGCCTAGGAATTAGAGAATATGTGAATGAACTGAGGGAGGGGAAGAAGCCTGTAGCTGTGACTGAGCCTTTCTTAAACTACTTTACACATTAGGGTTTTTTTTGGGGGGGGGGGTGGGGGGAGGAAATCAGTTTGCCCCAAGAAAAGCACCCCTTTTTCAAGCAATTTCATTCAGTGGCCTGAGCACCGAGTTTGAAATACAAGAAACAATTTCCAGTTTGGCAAGATTGTCAGGATTTTAATGCACAGAAATTGCACACTTTGCTAGGTTTAGCAGTCTTCTGTTGGTCTGTGGTACAGAAGGCAGAGCACAGCCAGAGATGATAATCCAAGTTCAAGCTCCTCATGAATGTTAAGGACCAGGCAGAGGGAAAGCACTGGTTCTTTAAAAAGCAAGATGTGCAGACCCCTTGCCGTGATGAAGGGCTCCCTTTGCCTTGTGCCAAGTGGGACACCGCAACAGCCACCCATCCAAACTCAGCACCACGTCCATCGCAGCTACCCTTGCTCACAGGGTGTGCGCAACACAGCCACCAAACCGAGAGCACAAATCCCAGATGACAGGAGGACAGCCCATGTGTGCGTGTACTTTCCCTTCAGGCAGGACACCAGGATTCTGAAAACTGGCAGCACACTGACCTTTGACTTACTGACATTTGAGGCAACATCTCCATGAACAGTTCCTTCTGCTCCAGCTTATGACAAAAGTTATGGTCATCTTAACCACCCCACAGGCCTCCCTGAACCAAACAGATGTGCTACATCCCATCACCTTTCAGATGGCACCATGTCTGCTCTGCTTCTTATCTCCCTTTCAATCAACCCCTTTCTTCATGCTTTCCCCCTAAACAAACTTTGGTTCTGCCACATCACCCTCAGTAGAGACCCTTGCGTTCCTTTAGGGATTTCAGAGGCTTCGGCATGCACAAGGGTCTGCAGCAGACAGGAGAAATGATTGTGGGTGCAACAGGAACTAAGATGTCATTGCATGTTGTTTAGGAGAAATAGGTCTCGGTTTTCTCTCAACTTCAGTAGAGAGAATCTCCGTACTACTGGGAAAATGCTATTTCAATTTTAAGGAACCACTGAAGTTAGAATAACAACTTGGTACTCCTTCACCCATAGTACTTTATTATATGGCACATACATATATGCCATACTTTGCATATACATATACATGTGTAAACATATACACACACACACACACCTAGGTTTATATCTATATAGATATAAACATCTATCTATATAGATATAAACATCCTCTTAGTATAACATCACTAAATACATTAAACTGTCAGTTGCCCAGCTAGGTAAAATTCATCTATAGCACAGTATTTTCAGCTATGGTCTCCACAAAGAATCCTACCTTTAAATTACATAGGTATGCAGCAAGCACCTGTTTTATAAGATTTCACAATGGATCATGTGCATATAGATATTTTGTAAAATACTATCTTTTTGCTTCTTTGTGTCTTGAGTGAAATTAAAAGCATAACATTATCATGAATCGTTTTATTCAAAATTTATGTTAGTGCAAGAGCAGGAGGAACACTATACTGTAACATTCAAAGTGCACATGGTACCAAGCACATGCAATAATCCATTTTTCTGTTTTTTCCCCTGGATCACATAAATTACAAATAAACACACAGTTCTTGGCAATGAGAGAGACTTTTGAGAGATAATTTGCTGATGTATTCAAAACCAAAAGAAAACAACCAGATTTACAACAATCCAGCCATTCTTCTTGCCTGCCATTTCATCTAGTGAATAACTTTGATAGGTTAAATGCAACTATGACATATAGAAATTCATAGAAAGAATTACTCCTAAAGTTAGTGCAAGTCTCTGCTAACATACAGTATGTATTAAAATATAAAAACATTGGGACAGCACAATTTTTCAGAGACTGCATAGCAAGAAAGCCATTCAGAAAAGAAGAAAAAATATTAATGCCATTTTTAATATCTCATACAGAATATAAATAAGAGAATACACTAAGGAAAAGGCTTTCAGTGGGCAAAAATTATTTCAATTTCACTGAATTGAGAGGAACCAGGAGTGTTAAATGAATTGAGTATGATACAATTCTACATCATGAAAAAAAAGAAAATGCTACTAGTACCTTTACAAGTTTAATACTTTTTAAAGGGCTACCCAGATCAAGACCTAAGCAGGTAGCAGTAGTGGGATTTGTTCATTTCAACCCAGCCCACAACAAACAAGATCAATGAGGTTTCAAAGCCTAGTGCACCACTGCCGCAGTGCTCTTTTCAGCACACCTGAACCTCAGTCCCTAAGCAATGAACTCCCAGTGAGAGTCCAGGAGAGTCCATTTCTCATGTAAATTATGAAAAGCAGAAGACTGCGGTCAAAGGATTTCCAATAACATTCTTCAGTGGCTAATCAAAGAATTTCAACTAACCAATATCTGAGATGTTTTAGGGCTTGGGTTCCCCCCCACACACACACTTTCATATTTTGAGAGGCCACAAGGTAACCCCAGTTTTTATTTCTCTTAGTTATAACCATATTACAGCCATTTTTCCCATTGCTAGCAAAAGTATAAACAAAACTAACTTTGAACTTGGAAATTAAATCCTGCTTCTGAAGAAACCAAAGAGTTCTGCCACTCCACCCAGTCTTACGGAAAAGATACTTTTTGTTTTGGGGTATGTAATTCAATGATTCTAACCCACCACTTCACTGAATAATATTAACATTCTAATAATTCAGATTCTCCAGGAAAGCTAGCTTCATTACAAGCCTCTTGGATACTGTTCACCAGCTTTCTAACCTGCAATCTTGCAACTCATTTAGTGGTGAACTACAACTTTGAAAACCAAGGTGTAATCAGATGACTCAGTGGCACAGAAGAAACAGCTGGCATTGGCTGGCGTAATCCCAGGCTGAAGTTTCGCAGTGATATACTACAAAGCCTGGATCAACAGGGCTATTTAGAGACATAAAATTAAGCACCATCCCTAAAGTTGAAGGGTTACTTTCCTACCACACACACGTGAATGAGGAGGAGTTTATTACAGAGAAGAGAGGCAGGAAGAGATTGTGCCATCTGGTGTCCAATGCCAGCTGTCACTAAAAGCATCACAGGGGAGAAGAAATGACATGTTGCATTGGTTCTGGCACATCAGTAAGAAAAGAAAAAAAAGCAGAGCCTCTTGAAAACTCAGAGGAAAGTGCAGCCAGGTCTTCATTAAAACCAGCTTTCCGATTGTGTCGTTGAAACTTTTTTTTTTTTAATAAACTAAAAAAAAAAAAACAATGCTTCATGGCTGAAGTTCACAGTCACCTTCAAGTACTGGAAGGTGTACAATAACTTTTTTTGAAGAAGTTGCATATTTTTACCTGTATCCTTCAAGTATCAGTCAGTCAACAGTTTTTTTCCTATTGGCAATCTAAACCTCTTGGGAAACTATATTTACTATTTGCTTATCTTCACGAATACATCTCTTTTCTTGTTGGTCACACCCTGTCCTTTATAGTTTGTTCTGTTAAAAGCCTTCATCGCTGCAGAACTTTTGTTCTTTAAAAGACATCGGAATCACTTTCATCACTATCACTTTCAAAATTCCCAAAAGCCATTACATCTGAATATGCACAACAATGTTTTGACTGTATGAAATATGATGCTTGTGACACCATCATTATCTGAGGGGAAAAAAAAAAAAAACCCCAACAACCTAAAAACGTTAGTTTGAAGACTTTTGCTGGTCAACAGCACAGAAATCATTATTTAGGAAGCTGTGCAGAAAGATTTTTGCTGAAACTAGCAAAAGCAGACAGAAATTGGGGGTAGAAGAGGGCAGGAGAACTGCCAGTCAACAGATCCTTATTAGCCAATAGGCCTATTTAGCCTTTGTCCCCACAGTTGTAAAAAGTGGGATTCTGAATGCCGCAGGGTAGTAGCAGAGCTAGATGAGCCACTAACTTATAAAGCAAACAAGCAAAAAAAAAGAAAAAAATCCAAACAAAAAACCCCCCGACTAAACCAATAAAAACCATGGTTCAGTTTTTGTCAGGATACTGGGACTTTCCCACTGACTGGCACTGGCTCCGTGGAGGGGTGTAACAGATGAGAATGGAGGAATTACGTGATACTTCCCATCCGTTAGCCTGTTGTTACTGGCATGCAGGGAACACAAGCAGCAAAAACAGCTCTCAAAAAAAATATTTCTCCACAAAGCACTATTTTTTTCCACATAGATATTACTACCCTTTTCTCCCAAGTTGATGTCCTGTTCCTTTTTCTTCAACTAGAAGTTCAGTTCAGGATCAACAGCCATGGAGGTGCAACTATTGCCTGCTAAGGATATCCACAGAAGGTGCAGGCATCCCAGAATTTAGTATTTGCCTCAATAGCATTTGTTTCTGGAGGATCCACACTGAGTCCTATCTGAATCAAGGCTTTTTGGTTGCTGACGTTGTCTCCAAGAGAGGCAAAATAATCCAAAATGTATCCAGAGCTAAAAAAAACTTGTCAGGAAAGACATTACTCACCAGGAGAGGAAACTACCAATGTAAATCATGGTTATTATTAATAAAAATTATCTTGCATGAGTCACATGAGTAAAGAATATTGGGAAACTATCAAATATAACTGTGCTCAGAAATGCTGCAATTCACCTTGAAGGCATATACCAGAAGATCTCTTTCCGGTTTCAGGTTTGTTGACAGTTTTATTATTATTTTCTTTTTTTTAAGAAAGTTCACAGATGTACTTTGCTAATAACTTCATTAAAGCACACTTGAGCAGAATAATTAACAGCCTCTCTGGTTTCCCTCAGCTACATTAGTAGTCAGTGATAAAAGATCAGCTGACATCAAATAGGTAAGAGACTTTTCCCTCAAGAGTATACAATCAATGCCCAGCAATTGACGATGAGATACGCATTGTGCAGCATCATGTCCTTGAAATGTGTAAATGCACATCCGCTGTGGAAAATGTGTTGTTAAACAATGCTAAATAGTCAGCCAAGTGCGAACAAAACGTTGTGCTTTGCCCGTCTTCTTCAAATAAAGAAGAGAAGAATTTATAGCAAGAGGTAATCCACGTCCACTACAAATTACCAGTCTTATCATCCCTGTTGCCTCCATAGTTCATTTTCAATCTATACAGGAAAAAAATGACTAATTTACTCATAATATACATACCTACAGAAAAGATAATTAATTTTTTTTTGTTGTATCAAAGCAAGTTTGACAGCTGTCTGTAGCCCACAATATAGTTCCAACCTACTTCTAATAAAAAATAAAATGAAATTCTGCCCCCAAAAGTATGATGCAAAAAACATAATATAAAATAAGCTACATTATATTGGGAGTCAGATTGTTTTCCTCTAAAGAAGTCTTGCAAGTATACTTGATTTGGGGAAATACAGTGGTATTTTACCCCTTTATCATTGCTACCATTAGGTATCCCTCAGAAGAATAAGCCAGAGGTTACTTATTAGAGAACTTTTGTGCACAGGTGACCTTTAAGCAATAAAAAGGGATTTCTTTTCTCATAAAAGAGAAGGAAAAATACACATACACCCCTATGTTTCATGAAGATAACCTTGAGAACATTACAGAATACAAGCTGGTTTGCACTACAATAGCTGCACTCCATTTCTGTGTCAGCATTTAAAGACAAATTTGTATTTATATAAATAATACCACTGTATGCACCACAGGTTATTTTTTTAGACCTGTTTATATGTTGGCTTGTTATCAACAACCGTTTTCTGTGCAGGGCAGAAGCGCTAGTGAACACTGAAGTGCCGCACAACAGGTACAACCTTTATTACTGCAGCCACAGCAGAGGCTGCACAAGGGATTGATCCTGTATATTCCCATGGTACCACAAAGTATCTGTGGCAGGGGAACATCATCAGTCTCTGCCCTGACCCTGTATCTGCCACCTCAACACTAAGGAGAGGAGGCAGCCAAGCTACTGCTGCGGCCAGCAAGCAGGTGACCAGTGGATCAAGCCTTTCCTTGCCAGCAGTGCTTGGAAAGTGAAGGGATCTGCTTCTTCATGCTTACAGAAATCCTCTCCTCCCCTTTCTCATTCACCCGTGCTCAGGGGACACGCAGTGCCCAACAAGGCTGAAGGGCATCGCTGCCAAAGAGCCTAGTGCCAGTGCTTCTGCCGGCCACAAATACCGTTCACTAAAGGTGCTTTTAGCAAAGGAGGTAGATACTGAGCCTCCAGAAATTAGTGTGGTACTGAAGAACCAATAAATTTAGGTTGAAGATATTGAAAATATATTTTCAATTGGGATATTAAAATAAGAGAAGGGAGTAATTTGAGGAGAAAAAACATAATTTTCTTTTTCCCTATTTTATTCAGGGAACAGCAGTCTGAATCAGTGATGGTGCTGAACAACTGAGAAAGCCAATATTTTCTGTTACTGCTATAGCAATACAAAGGACATACCACTGCCACAAGATATGATGGCGCTATTAAAATAGCACAGTAAGTGCTGTTATAAAAAACTCTGAATAAATGCAAGGCCATGTCAGTCCCTTGGAGAATGTTTTCTTTGTGGATGTTTCCATGCTTCAGACAAATCTATTTCCAACTCATTCTCTGTAATTATTTCTGATGTATTTTTGTATTAGCAATGATAGGTTTGGATTTGAAAAATTCCAGCTCCCCTTCTTATTGAAACTTGAGCTGAAATCATAAGGGTCCTAAATATCTTATAATACATTAGTTTCTGTTGAGACAGACCAAGGCCACAAACATATGATGACCTAACAGCAGAACTGGGCTGAAGGAGAAGCTGGACAAAAAAGAAAAATTGCTGTTGGTCACATGGTAGTTGAAAAATAGTAGAGGAATGCAAAATATGATCAACAGCACTGTGTATTTTCAGTGTTTTCCCCCTTCCCTACCAGACTACTACCCATTTACAACACAGTACTACTGTCAAGAATAAACATGTGCTAAAAAAATCATAACTCTATTAATATGGCCAGCTAGACGACTGTGCTGTAAAGCTCCAAATTATTAGCCAGACGGAACAGACAGTTTTCCACTGGGGGTATAGGAACAATTAAGACCTCAACTTTATGTTCTAGAAGCAATTCATTTCTCTTTAAACCTAAATATTAAGAAACTTTCTGCTATTGCAGAAAAACTGAATGTTTGTCAGTGATCTGGTTTATGTCTAGCATTCAAACGAACAAGAAATCTGACAAAAACTTCTCCTAAATTCAACTGCAGAAATCTAACAATTAGATATTGTATGTGCACTTTTTACAACAGACAGAGACAAGAACAAGTGCCCTTTCTGTTAATTAAGCTTTTTGTATCTCTCCTTCTGAAATATTTGAGAATGTCAAATAAGCTATTATTAATTATCACACACTTTAGTCATCTTTTGAATTTAGCACTTTATCATCCCACCAAAAGATTCATCTCAGCACTGCTACACAGTACACTTCTTACACTGCCTTTGCTAAAATGGCTGTTCTTTCTGACTCCACCTGTATCTGCTAAAGGAGATTATGTGGTTAACTGAAGCTTCAGTAGGTTTTAATTCTGAAAACAATAAATATGTCAATAAATGAATATTTAGTTGAAAGCCAACATGCACAAAGGGGCCATTTGTTAGAACATCCCTCTTTCAAATTAAGAGGATATCAACTTTGTGGCAAGACAATAGATTGAACCAAGTCATTGCACATTTTATGTATATATTATATATACACACTTTATATAGGTATACCTACACACAGTATATATTTTAAAATGTTTCTGGTTCTTCTTTCACTTATTCTCAGCTGATCCCCGCTGTGACAGTGGTTTTAAAAAAATAAATACAACTTTTTTTTTCATAGCAAGCAATGGCAAAAAAAAATCATCATTTTTGAGGACACAAATTTATAGGGGAGGAGAGGGAAGCAAATTGTTAGACACCATTATTTTGAGAAATATGGCCATTAATTCAGAATTAAAGGGATTCTTAAATGGTCCAAGAAATGATGAAGTCTAAGTCATTGTCCCATTTTAAAATATTTTACAATTCAAAAGATAAGAATCTGGACTTTTTACTAAATCAACCCCCCCCCCCCAAAAAAAAAAGTTTGATACTATAGTCATGAAATTATTTGCAATGACACACAACTTGACAACACTGATCACAAATGGGAAGCTATGCATGGTCAGTTATTTGGAAACAATCCAAGTTATTAATGAATTGCATGGCTGGAAAGTTTTAAGTTTTAACATGAAATACATACTTGTGCACAGCAACATTTCTGTAACATCATACATCAAATCAGACAACAATGTGGCTGGATATAAAGATTAGCAATGTACTAAAAATTAAGTCATTCAGGAGGGGAATCTAGCAGAGTACATCTTAGCTTCAAAATTAAGTTATTCTCTTCCTTGTAATTATTGCTACTCCCCATTTCCCTACTACATCCCCACAGAACAAATTTTGAGTTTTAATTTTTATTAGTTTTTCAGGCTTTCATGTTTCCCATTTTAACTCTTCTGTTCTCTTTTCTGCTTTGCAAAAATGAGTGACAACTTAATTTCTCTCCTGCTGAAAGGTCATAGATTGACCAGATAGATCTTTTATTTTACTTTGAATTAAGCAATCTCAACAACAATGTGTGCATAAAATTGCATCCCTGTACATCATATGTTGAGATGATGTGAATGGTTGATGATGACGATGAAAAAAGTTCTCGCCAGAGTAACCCTAAAAAAGGACGATGCGGTGCTTTTTCCTCAATACCATGCACTATATTTACGGGGGCGGGGGGAACAAAAAACAAAAACACCCCCCCTCCAACTCTAACAAACTTGGTTTTCAAGACTGTACTTGAAAGGCAGATGTACTCTTTCCACTACATGCCTAATTACGTATTTCAGATCAATAGCAAACATAATTTTGTACAGAAAGTGTAAAACAACATTATAATTTGATGGAAGGGAGAACATCACTTGGACACACTGTGGGATTTAGACAGCAAAAGCCACTTTTCAGAGTGCCATGAAGCTGCAAATTTAAGGAGACAAGAGTCAAGAGATAAATGCTCCTGGCATTCATTATAATATTTTGTAGCAGCTCTGTTTAATTAAAATATAAATTATCTCATTACTAACACTGGGAATACCTAAAGTGGTTAGTAAGGCTCTCAACAGTATAAAAAAATCCCATAAAACAGAAACCAATTACAAGAAGTTTGGAAGCAGAAATTACTCTAAATAGAGGATTACAATTGTTTGATTTAGATGTGCACAAATTAAGTGCTGTAAGGAAAGAACACAAACAAGAGGAAAGTTGACACTCTTGAAAAGCAGGCTCTCTTTCTTTCCTTGCTAGTCCTTCTCCAGTCACTGCCTAATAAGCAAATATCACTGATCCTTTCAGATGTATTTTTAAGTTTATATGAAAATAACATTGCCCCATTCAGGAAAGCAGGTTTTAATGGGAGATTAGTGCACATGTAAAAACAGCTGAAGTTGGAGCCTTCCAAAGTTTTAAAACCACTTATAAGCGTTCCCAGTCGCACTGACAGCTCCCTTCCACATACCTGGTTGCGATGACTGCTCACCGCCAGATTCCCAGAATAATGTTTTCCCAAATATTTCTCCTTTGAATCAGGTGGTCAGTGATGTTGCTCCCAACACCTAACCTCAGGACAAAGTTACCATCTCTATATTTCATCGCTGAGTGCCTGGCTGATCTAAGACTAGAAATTTTAATAGGAATGATGCTCAATAACTCCATACGTGAAAGTAAATATTCTCCACTTTTCAACTTTTTAATATACCAGTCACCTTGGGATCAATAGATTCCGTTGCTTTCCATGTCAGGTCTGATTCTCTAAGCCTAAGAGAGATGGAACACAATTATTTCCTAAATCAGGAAATAGAATTTTCCTAATTTTCCTAAAGCTTAACTTTGAAACATTTTTTATTTCACAGAAGGGAACATATATTACGACCACCATCCCATTCCCCTGAGCCACCAATGCATTCCTGTTCTTCTAAATAGCTCCCAAATCAGCAAAATACGGAAAGCGAAGTTACTTTCACAGCCTCCAAAGATCATCGGAAATCTCAAGAGAAAACTTGTTCGTTTGGGAATTTTGAGTCAGATTTCTTGATCAGAGAGATTGAGATAGATAGAACAACAACTACCTCCCCACACACTGACCTCAAGTGAGCTTCCAAACCTTTTGAGATTCACCTATCAGTGTTCCTGGAAACATACACACACCAAAACCCTTCATCGCCAGAGCACTGAAGCTCAGCTTAGTGCAAGGGTTCAAGTCTGGTTCATCCCCTCTATCATCGTTTCTTGTCAGAAACTCTGAAGAAAACAAACCACCGTAATGCCAGCTGTAGGACTTAGTGCAATTGAGCAATGCCATAAATAACTAAAATATATTTTAGCTGATACAAGAGGAATCCAAACTTAGTGTGTACACAAGCTACTACACAACCTCTCTGTGACCTGTTTATAATTGAATGGCTCATCCTAGTTCCTAGCAATAGCACAAGAAAAGGTGCACACCCAGCAGATAAATCTATTTCACTGGTGCAAGCATAAGGCTGCCCTATGTGGGTTTTGATTTTTCTTTTATTGTGCGGAAGGACTGTAAAACTGTGCATGCCAAACCAAAATGTACATGAAAGCTAGGTGGAAAAGAAGGGAAGAGAAAAGATAAAAAAAGCCTTATAGAGGAGTATTTTTCCACCAATTATGGAGAAACAGTTCTTGTTATGATGAGGTAATGCCATTCTATGAACCGTATCCTTTGAAATACACGATTCTGTGTTACACAAAGGTGACCTTTTCAGTATTCTTTATGGGAGTTTCCTGGAAATTCAGACCCTTTCCCCAAAGGTTAGTCTGGTTATAGTCAGGAAGGAAAAATGATGGCAAGCTGTTCAACAAAATATAAAGTGTTGAGATCTACCCAGTGTCTTTATTTTAAAATTTCAGAATTATACACATTTCCAAGAAAAGGGGACTGCTCTGATTTTTGGAAAAATCTCTGCCTACATGGATTTGAATGTCACATCAATAAACATTTAATTATGCACATTTGAGAGCAAGAACTTAAGTCTGCAAAAAGTCTGGTACTCTACCTCTAGCAGCAGTCTGCCAGAAGCATCTGCAGAAATCACACAAGCAGTTCTGTAAACAGCAGGATTAAAATCCCAACTTCCCTTGGCTTTGTGCCATGGTATGATGCCTTAACATTTAATAAGGCACAAGTTTTCAACCCTGTGTTTGGGGCTGTGATGTCTAAAGGCTAAGGACACATTTCCTGGAAATAACTGGTACAAAAGCTGAGGCAAAAGGGAGGAGGAGGAGGAAGAGTGACCATGTTAAGTCTTCTTTGCTTTGGAAGATTTGTCTTCTTTGCATTTGGAAATGAGGACTGAACACATTTAACTAGATATCATGTTTGTATACAGGTAAAACTAAAATATTATTTCTTGATTAAAATGTACATTAATACAGGAATTGTGATTTCAATCTCAGAACAGAGACCAAAAAAAAAAAAAAAAAAAAAAAAAATCATTCTTCTGCACTCATCCACACCAAAAACTAGGACTGATTTTTGGTTTCTTAGCCAGGCTGACACTTACAGTTCATTTTGATTTGCTGCCTTCTCAGCTTTCCTTACTCAGGATTTGCATTTTCATCCTCTTGCCAGTTAACCGCTCAGCTGTATATAAAATTTAAATTGCATGAATTCACTTTTACTAGGCCCTTTAGATTATTACACCCTACAAAACATGAATAAGTTATATTGTAATCTGGAGCAAAAACAAAAAGTGTTATGAACTTTTCAGTTCTGGGATTTCTGTTTTATTCCATCTTTCTTCTAGCATTCCAACCTTCCCGACTGCCATACATAGTATTTTCCCAAGTGACTGTGGGCAACCAGAACACATCATCAGATTAACATTGGAGAAAAATTTATATCTCCCTTTTCCAGCAATTCCTAGCCTATAGCCATGGGTCTTTTCCAAAGGAGTAAAATTGAATTTCTGAGTTGGGGGGGGGGGGGAGGGGGGACAACAAGAGTTCATTTCATCAGAACTTTGGGGGGGTTTGGGGGTTGTTTTTTTATTTTTTTTTAAAAAAAACTTTCATACTTCTGTTCCAGCTGAGACTAGTGGACAGTACTTTAAATTTGTCTATGATATTATTTTTCTTGGACTTCAGCTGCCATCTGTCTTGATAAGCACTGCTCATTTACCTCAACATCATCTCCATAATTAACTTGGTCTCATTTTTGTCTAGGCCGTTTATTTCTCACAGTGTAACAGGCAAAGTATTCAAAATTACTTTTTTGAACACAGAAGTTACAGAACAGGTTCTGTTTATCGGATTAGATTGTTTATTTAAGCTATTCGCCTTTCCTTCTTCCTTTCTGATTTTCCTTTGCGTAGTAGTTTCTGCTTGTAGTAAATATGAGACGAACCTAAGTTTGCATGTTTGAACCCAAAAATCTAAATAAAAACAACATTGTTCCTTCCCCTCACAGAAATAGAAGAAATGCCATTCATCCATAATTAGTAGCAAGAAACTAGTAAGGTACTTTTAATGTCAAAGTCAAATAATGTTCAAGAAATCAAGTCACACTTCAGAAATAGATAGATTTAGACATGAGAGGAAAGCCATAACTGCTGCTGGGATTCTCACAATATTTCTTGTGTTTCCCACTCTTAGTAAGTATAGATAATACCACTTATCATTACTGAAGCACCTATATTGGTCAGCATTCTATATAAAGATCATGCATACGTCCCTATGAATTACAAGTAGAAATTCTAGTCGTTAATTACCCAACTCTAATGCAAGCAAAGAAAACATACCAGACCTCATTCTCCAATTGTATATTAAACAAACTCAGATGAATTTAATATTGTTTACTTCTAGTTCATCCTACCATGAAAGGGCATTCAAGCCCACACATTTTTATAAAGTTTCTTCCTCCAGCACCAAACTAAAATTACGCAACACACTCTCCCATCCCCCCCTGCACAAAACAGTCTTCAGTGGCCACCAAAGAAACTAAATAATGAATTCCATAACGGGGATACTGATTTAAACAGTGTGGAGCACAGCTACACCATGAAGTAGTCTCTTAAGAGGACAACAGGCCACTGCTTTTAGCACAAACTCTCATACATGTTTTGCTGCAGTACATTTCTGTGCCCCCTCCTGGACACTGGTTCTCTGCAGAGAGCTCTCAGCTCTTTGCCTGCTGCTCAGATCCTCATGCTTTACCTCCTTGCTCAGAGCTGGAGTAGCGCAGAGTGTTTAAGAATAACATTTACTACGTCATTGCCCCAAAGTCAATGAAAATTTACTAGCTGCACCCAGCACCACATAGTGAAGTCCCACCTGGATGGGGACTATTAGTATTTCAAACATCCTGCATTAGGGCAGCTGAACAGAAATCTCTATTTGAACAGACGGTATGTTTTTCCATCTAATACCAAATCTCTTTTCAGTGTGATAACAATGCAACTAATAGGAAGAATACAGATAAAGATTAATGTACAGGGCAGATTCCTAGCTGCCTTACATTTAATGGTATTAAGGGAGCAAGTCCTAGCTGCCTTACATTTAATGGTATTAAGGGTGCAAGTTCTGGCTTGCTTAAAATGAATTACTACTTAAATTCAAGCCTTCTAACTTCGGCAAGTAGCAAACATTAATTTAGTGTATTGCCTTAAAACAATCTTCCCCAAGGTCACTTCGGGTGGCTAAGGAGGCTATGAGCCCCAGTCACCAGCTTGCGAATGCAGAAACAGCATTGCCTGTTTAGCTGTAAGTGGAAAGACATTCTTAAATGTAACCTGAAATAGTCCACTGGTCAAAAAGGCTAGATAAAATTGCTATAACTACCTAAAGAAAAACCTAGTCCGCTGGCATAATTAAATCTTAGAAAATGAAACTCAGGAATTTGCATCATATATAGGCTTTTGAGACTTATAACTATTGTTTCTACAGACACTACTTTTAACCCTCTTGTGAAGGGCACAACTGCAAGAAGATTAAACAGTAAACAGGATATTTCTGAGGAAGAAAGCATTAAATGGTATCTAGAAGCAACTGGGCAAGTGCTTGGATTAAAATAATAATAAATCCATCCAAGACTCTTAAACACAATGATGCAGGTAAAATTTCTGTTTTGAAAGTCTTTTGCGGGGAGGAGATGCTTAAAAAAAATATATCTCTCTCCATGTTCACAACTATTAGCTACTGTTTAGCAGTACATCAGGTTTGATGGACTTGTTTTCCTTCCCATCGCACCCCTTCTCCAGCCTCTCCTCTGCAGGTACCTGACAAATTTTACATCATTACAGCAAAAGACCCACTCAGTCAAGGCAAAATCAGAGTTGGGAAATCTGTTTATCATCCCAAGAATGTTCAATATCTCAAGGACCAGCAGCAATAACAGAGTTGGAAAGGAGCTAAATCAGAAGAGAAAAAGTACATGCCCAGTAAGAGTTTCTCTCATCTGTTTTTCAATCCTGGGAATATAAGAGATGAAGAGGCAACAAATGAGAGACAGTTAGTTCTCTCTAACTTCAGGAAAGAGCTGTCTCATACATTCAGCAATTCAACCTGGTTCTCTATCTCCTATTCAAGCAGGAACGCAGAATAAAAGAAATGGTTGTATTTGCATTAAAATGTATTGTGCTACTTGATTTGCGGAATTCCATGCAGACATTTAATAAATCATTTTATTAGCTGGGATTATGATCTACTTTCAATGGAACAATAAGGCCGGTAAGGTAACAAACTGCCATTTTAAAGTAGTCCAGTTTAGACTTACGCACTCCAATTTAGCCTACAGGAGAATTAGAACTGAATATCAACAGATTTTCCTGCATCCCTTAAACTGTTCACCACTGCCACACTTTTATGTGATTTCCACAATACATTCCTCTAAAGCCAGAAGTGATTTAAAAATAAATAAATAAAAGGCCAGAAAACAGTATCTTCTTCATTGTATGGTAGCATACTGTACAGTTTATATCTACAAACTACTGTAGAATTTTATAAACATAAAAATGTTCTCATTAGGAAGAAAAAAATCTAAAAAGCATTTATGCTTTCAGATTAGACTAGTTTAAGAACAAAAGTATATTTGTTTAGAAACATCTTTTTTTCCTGTAATTTATAATTAGTCCAAAAGATTTGTATCTAAATTCCCACCTCCTCTTCTCAGAAGTGAGGGTTTCACAAGGCCAGCTTCCAGCTGAGGATTGAAAAGGGCTAAAGGGATAAGAAATGTTGAAAGACCATAAGCTACAGGCATAGAACTGAGAAGAAAGAGAGGCTGTGGGGAGAATGTGGGAAGCAACACTACAGGAGACGAGCATTAACTCTGCAGACACACAGTGGCAGTCATCAGGCTTATTTCCAGATTTTGCTGCATCAAAGAAGAAGGTTTTGCACCCAGCTGAGTAGCAAATAAGATAGGGAACTTGCTTAGAAACCCACCCTCCTGTACTTTTATGATGCAGTTCTGCTTTGAGCACAGGAGAATAAAAAAAGGATTTTTCCCCTCTTCAGATCAAAATAAACATTTAAATCCCTGAAGTTCATTATCAAAGTATTTTGACCTTTGCCACTGGCACTAGTCCTAAAGCAGTAATAGCACCCAATATGAAATAAATAGCTCAAAATACAGCTGGTGAAGTGTTCATGAGCGGTTCATGAACTTCAATACATATCCTCTGATTTCTCTTCCCAGCAAGAACTAGTCCTTTAATCTAACGCATAATAGTGAGTTCCTGACATAAATGTTCTCAGATCAATACCTGTATCATTTTTTTTTGAAACAGATATAACCCAGTGCCTGTTGGTTTCATTTTTCATTGAATGCAGGTGTACCCCAAAGTTGCAAGTCTCATTCAAATCCAGTCTCATAAACTGTAATTCCTGTCCTAACATTTATACGGTGCTATGAACCTACTCATTGCTCTACACAGCCTCTGGAACAACGAACCTTGCAGAGCAAAAGCAAACCACAACACAGCCACTCAGGGAACAGAGTTTTTCAAAGAGCAGAATGTTTGGTTCCATTTGAGAGGATATCTGAAAGCAGAGATATCAGGTGTTTGGCAGTTGAAGGCAAGAAGACCTTCCTACATTGTCGGGCAGAACACGAGCAAGAAAAAGTTGGGGAACAGACACAACTACAAACAAGAAACAACAGGAAAAAAACGCATTAAAATTTAAATGCTGAACTGGTTTGCATAGCCACAGACGTGAAAACAAAGACAAATCTCTCAACTCACAGGCATTCAGAAGGAGAGATAATGTATCCACTTCTTGTGTGATCCAACATGCAAAGACAGAGATATAACTGAAAGGAGGCCTGCCTGTGCCACACGGGGACTGCAAGCAGATCTGCGTGGCACAACACTTGTAGCAGGCTCCTTGAGACACAGGACTCCTTCAAGAGGCACAGGCTAAGGGGAGCAGCCCAACCCTACTGACCCCAAGTGTCAGACACAGCCAATCAGCAGATCACTCCAAATTAGTTACATTTGGCTGGTGGTGGCTTGGTGCTGGAAAAAGGTTGCAGTGAAGTCAATGAGAGGCAGCTACGGTCTCAGGAGCATGCAACTGGAGTCAAATGTGCAACCTGCATCCTCAGAGTGTGAGCCTTAACAGACCTGATGTAGCTAGACCTATAGGTATTATTGTAGAAGCTCTATATTCATTCATTCACTCACTCATTCCCTTTCCCAAGTATCTGGACAAGAAATGAGACAAAATAGCTTTGAGTTGAGCAGTACTGCTGTTTATGTATCAAAGGAAACAACGCTGTGCTTGAAGGCACCAGGAACAAATTTTTGCCTTGCAAGAAAGTAAACAAGAGGTGGAGAGGAGCTTGCTCAGTCTCGCTCAACTCCTTACAGGTGCAAGCCCATTATGAGCTGTTAAAATTTTGTTCTTCACTGTGTAGAGGGAGGCAGCACAGGAGAAATAGAAACTAATGCAAGCACATGAAGTGAGCGTGGGTGAACAGAGTAGGACATAACAAATGGAACAATACTGCTCAAATAGAGCTAGAGGGCATATTAACATTAATGTGCTGCACATAGTCTTTAGTTTACAATTGAAAAAATCTCTAGGTAAGTGGGAACTCATACATATGCTAAACTTCCTAACTGTAGTTATTACAGCTTTATCACCTTTAAAAAAGTGGGAGTCTCCAGATAAATGAGAACATTTTATTGTTCTCTGGAAGCTTTTTTTAAACACCTACACAAGTTATATTAACACATTTCTTCAGTAAATCTCAAGGGCAAGCCTAGCCACCTACTAAAATCCAAGGTGGCTTGTATTTTACCGATAAAAATAAAAAATAGGTTAGACACCACACATCTCCCCATCAAGTCTTCACTGTGCCATCTTGTACTATCAGGGAGATAGGAAAGGGACACACATTTCAAGAAGTAACTGCTAGAACTGCTGACCTGCAAGTAATCTCAATACCACACATGACATTTGTCATAAGAGATATAAACTGCTCCAGACATAAAAACCCTACCTTACTTTGATGAAAGCAGATCATTAACTCAGTTAAAGTCCTGGCTAAATTCCAACTCTGATAATTACATTCCGAATTCTTAAATCTCCACTGCCATTTTTACTAGCTGTAATATCTTATGTTCTTCTATTTGAGTATTATCATAATAGCTGAGCACCTTCTAAATGCCCTTATCCTCACCCTATGAAGGCGGAGGTTCTCCTAGAAGGTGGCATGGATTATTATTTTGCTCACTGATTGGGACTTGGGAGATCTACTGCAATATATGCTACTGACTTACTGTCTGCATTTATACATGTTTGTGGAAGCTCTGGGGATCATTCTTTGCTAAGAGACACTATAATTACCAAATTAGTTTGGTTTGGGACGTATTGATCTTAAGTGTCTAGATCAGTTTGTGAATAAAGCTTTTACCTCCTTCATGAAGTGACAAAGATAAAAACAATGTGAAAAGCTTTTTACCTGATGTCAACCTCAGCAATACAGCTGAAATAATTACCTTTACTAGATGATAGAAGGTTCAGTGCCCCCTGCACTTCTTTTTTATTTTTTTACGGTATACACTGGGGCTAAATGGCATCTCACATTTGCTCACATTCTGTTAACACTAGAAGAATGACATAGGTCCAGTAGCATCATCCCTGTGATCACATGGTGCCACACCGGAGCTCATACAGCAACAACTATTTTACTTCCACATCCCAGCTGCTATTTCTCTGCAGCATATTCCTGCAGAGTCTGGACTAACTGGCATGGGTCATCACTAATTCAGGGATCATAATTTTTCTTTAGCTAGTCTGTTGCATGCAACATAAAAGCATTTGCTCCTAGTCTCTGCATTGGGTTTGTATATCTTGATTAGAGTTTGACTTTTTTCTGCCCAGAGAAACAGACTGTGTATAATGAACTGCATTTAATCATTGCTGTACTACTTTTCCATTCACACAGTTTCGAGGTCTTCAGTGAAAGATACCGAGTTCATATCTAGCCCTGTTCCCATCATATATTCAGAACTGTTCAAGACTCCACAGATAAACATACCCCAGCTCTGCCTCGACACTTCTTGTATTGCAAGAATGAAGTGTGGCCATCAGAAAATTTAATGGAGTTATGATCAAAAATGCACTGGAACCACCCTACCACAAACAGCAGAAAATGTAGAAACCCAGAAATAAACTCATCTGTGATACTAGAGAAGAGGAGAGCTTCTAAGCCCCATTAGTTAGAGTTTGAGTTGTGTGCTGGAGCATGAAGACTTACCTTTCATTTGAAGAGAGAGAGAGACTTTCAAAAATATTGTTTATATAGATAATGACTTTCATGGTTGCGTAAAACTGTATCTGTAATGATGTTATTACAATGAGTTTTTTGGTTTAATTATGCACTGGGTTAAAGTATTTCCTTTAAAGTATAACGCCTGTCAGTTTCAATGAATGTTCCCATGGTCTTGTGGATGCAGAGAGAAATCTTTCTGACCCTTTCATCCCACCAAATCTGTCCCTGATGATGAAGGGGAGCCTGTTTTTTTTTTTTTTTTTTTTTTTTTTTTTAAGTTGGGTTGCACACTCCAATTATTGCTCTTAAGCAAGCAAGCTTAACTTCTTTACCTTTCCTTTCCTACATGGACAGCTCTCTATCTCTTATTTATATTACCTCTGCACAACTTTTTTGGATATTTTTTTCTGATACTTGATGGTGGAGAACTCCCCAAGACAGAGGAGCAGGCACTACTTATTTATATAGTATAATTTCAGTATTTTTTTTCCTAAGATTAATTTTTTTAAAAACTTATCTGTAGCTACAAGCATGAATTGCTGTGTAGCAGACTGACCAAGAACCATTTCATTTCTGTCATCATCTGCATTTCAAATGAAAACTGAAGATTTTAGTAACAGGATTTGAACATTTTATTAGGAAATAGGTTGGGGGGAAAGGGGGGGAAGAGAGGAAAAAGGAAGAAAGTGATCTTCTCCTCTGATTCCTTCCTAGCTCTCTACAGAGTAATCCAGTCTGAGAACTCTAAAAGCAGAATCATGACAAAAACATTTTGTGGTAATACCATACAGCAAAAGCTCTTGTGGTCAAGCCAGGTACAAAGTCCAGTTGTCCAACTTTGAAGTAAAATACCCCTTTTATTCACTGCTCAGGCTCTTTCTTTCCTTCAGAAAGGGACACAAAGGGATACAAGTTCTAAGCACAGAAATGTCCAACTGCATCTCAGGTACTTTCTACCACATACCAGCAATTCAACTCTTTCTTTGTTTCTAGCCTATTCTCAACTATGCAAGATATAAGGTTTGGGACTGATACTCTAATATTGCCTTATCTAAAACATATGCAGTCATTCACCAGTCAGTGAAAACTGTAAAGTGCTATATAAATTGACTTCAACAGAGGAAGGAGTCATAATAGAGCCTCCAAGGATTAAGCAACAGTGAATTAGTACTGTGTATATTTTAGTGAGGAAAAAATGGACCAGGGCATATGGGACAATAGCCTAAGCTCCTCTTCAATGGCAAAAAGTCCTGCTGCATAAAAAGGTTGTTCTGGAATCTAAAAGTGGGCACAAACCTTTCATTAAACAATCCTGACCAAGGATCTTTCCATCTAGAAGCATAGTACTGGTTTAACAGAGTTGTGTCAGTACTTGGGCTTGCTTTCTTTCTCAACTAGTGCAGACGTATAGAATGGGGAGAATGGAGAAGTATCACATATGAGTGGCTTCTAGCAGCCTTAAGTTTCCTTTAGCTATCACTCTGTAGACACAGGATGAAGGGACCAAAACACACACTATACATTATAAATAGGGATCCACAATGGGTGTCTGCCTTCTGTATAACATATTTACTGGGTTTGCAACTTAGTATGGAAATAATATACTGAATTTGATAGAGAAGACCATTATGCCCATCTTCACTGAGATAACTTCAAGAAAATATAAGTAAACAGTTTGCAGCTGACTGTTTGCAGAGGAAAAACAAAGTAATTTAAAACATATTCTTACTTTTGTAAAGAGTAAAACTAAGGTCAGTGACTGACTTTAGCAGAGTGACAGATTTTTTTGTGTCTTTTGAACCATCTGTCTGGTAGTCAGAGCAATTGAACTGTCATTCTCTTCATCTCCACAAGAGAGGCATATAATGTGATTTTCCTGCAACAGGTCATACAAAAGCTTTTACCTGGAACAGAGCCTAGGAAGGCCCCAGTGACAGCTTTTATGGCATTAACTCAGCTTCTAAACAGGAACTCTTTGACAATCCAGAGCTTTAGACAGCTCCTTGATACTTGTCAGAGAAGAACCTGACACATGAGGGCACATGAAAAGGTTCACCTACAACATTTTTATTGACCCTAAACCAAGATTTTTGAACTACAACACGATGGTTTATCCAGTCAGAAGAATTACTGATACATTGTCAGCAGGTCAGTTCAAGGTTTAAAGCCTCTATAGTGTTGCAGAATAAAATCCACCTTGATCTTCCTTATTTCTCTAGCACCATGATTATGGTCCCACACAGGCATCTGGGAAAGGTGATTTTCTCACTTGGACACTCCTAAAGTACGTAACAGTTCCTCTCATGCTCTATCCTTAAGAATTTATTTCTACCTGTCCAGTAAAGGAGTATTTACTTGGTAAACATTCAGCAACAGCAACTAGTGAGTGAATAGAATACAAAACATGTATTCTAGTACACAGCTACAGCCTTTGCCTCAGTTTATCTGTGTTGCAGTGGCTCTCTAGCAAACAGAAGTGAATTTATGAGATAATTTTCTCTTCTTCCTCTTTTCCAGTTCCAATGAATCCCAGTTATAGTTTGCATTCACTGTGCAGTAAAATTCCAGAGCAATGGTGAGCACCAGTGCAGTTTATCTCAATTCCTGGACCAAGCAGATCTCTAAAAAATATGTTTTATCATCACCTTCAGGCACACTGCCTTTGCCATGCCATTTCTAGAAATAATCAATCCTCTCTAAACCATTTATTTCAGTTTTGGAGTTGTTAGTGTTAAGGGCATCATGAAAATGCACACAGCTTGGGTACCTCTCTTTGCAATTTGAGTAAAAATCCTTAGTATGACAGGGCTCAGGTTTCAACTCCATCATCATTACAGCATGAACACTGTTTCCCATGAATGCAGACTCCAAGTCTGGCCCAAGACTCAGAGATAAGGAGACCCTGTTTTGTAGGACAAGTATATCTCTGCCAGTTTGTATACATAAGTTACTTCTTGTTGAAGTGTCTTTGTACAGCTTTCCAGGTGACTTAAATATAGTGATGCTCTTTTGTCTTACAGAGAGAGTATTACCTCCACATCCAAACAACTTTAACTTCAGAGGAATTCCCCAGTTTCAGACAGAAGACACAGCTGTCCAATAATACCACAACCCCCAGAACAGTGTCTAATTTTGAATATAAAGACATGTAAGGAAAACTCCACAGTAAATAACTTTACCTTACTGAATAGCTTACATTTTCAAGTCCATCTCCTAAATCAGTCCCTCTGTCTGCCTGTGACATTACAGGTTCTCAAATCAAAGACATCTCACAAACAAAGCCTTACCTCAACATTTCTTTTCAAGGAAGAGCAGGAGGATGAAAAATGTAACACCCCCCCCCCTTTTTTTTTTTTTTTTTTTTTTTAAAGAATTATTTCCATCTTACATTTTGGGCACACAAAGCCTGGTTTGAAAGGCAACCTTGACAACAATTACTTGTGCTTGTAGGTGTGAAACCTAGTATTTCGGACTGATGATTCAAGTACAGACAGTACTAACATGGTGTGGACCGTGAATCCTGACTTACTGTACATAGAATTCATTAATCTGAATATACACAGTATTGCACATTTGCACTGGCACTACCCCAGGTTTTCCAAGAATCTTAGGAAAACTCTCGCTCAAAATGCCATAGACAGGATATTCAATCTTAAGATGCAGCTATATAAGAATGGACTCTTCTTTCAGGCATTGTTCCCTTTTTCTCTATTCCCCCTGCCCTGCAACCCAGATACCTATTTCCGTGTCCTGCTGTCCTTTTTAGGCTAAGATGCATCTTTGTTCCGCTGGTGATACTCATTTTGAGCATGGCATTTAATCCCCACATCAGCAGCTACACAACACTGATTTTAGTTATGTGATATATGGTTCATCTACATCTCACTCTTCTCTTCAGTCAACACATGACAATAGTAAACTCTCTCAGAAGACCAAGGTACTTTAATCCATATACAATCTAATTCTTGAGTTGCATATATTTATAGGATACTAAGTTATAGGTTGTGTGTGCTACAAAATATCAAATGCTGATAAGGAACATTTAAAATTTAAAGTACAAGATATCAAGGAAACAAAAAATATGTGCAAATGCATTAATGAGACAACATTATAGCGCTTAAAGTAACAGCTTTTTTGACCAAGACTTTAAGCCCGATTAGCAAGTTGGAAAAGTTGTTTTTCTCAGAAAAAAAAACCCCTAAAGTTTGCAAAAAGTGAGAAGTCTCTGTATTGCATGTTAATACAGATAAATTTGAATTAAATGATATTACAAGAATAACCTTTTAGCATTGAATTCACTGTGGAACACCCACATTTTATTTGCATAGATACTGCAACAATATGCTTGCCCTGAACATTTGGAATATAAATTCATAATACAAGAGGTAGCAGAATAAAAAGCTTACCACACATTATAATTTCTATTGGTATAGACATATGCATTTTAAAAACCCAGATCTTCTCACAGCACAAAGACAGCTAGCACCTCCATTTTAAGCATCAGCTGCAGCTTTTATATCATTGTTCCTAGAACCTCCTTCCTCTACGGTAGTTTCCACTAACAAGTAAACACCCCATTCCTTTAGCAGCCTGATTAGAATTAATTAGAATCACCTCCCAGTAAGATTCAGCAGTAATCACTACCTACCAGCTCTTACTATCAGCACACGTAGCTGTTTGGAGTCTTGAATGGCCAGGTAATTTTTTAGAACACTACCCTGCCACAGGCACCCTTTACAAGAAAAATGAGAATGTGAAGAACTAGTCATTTCTCTGCCCTGAGTACTTAGAAATGCAACTGTATCTATGGTTTGTGCTGCTCATGTACTTCATTATATGTGATAGATTACAGAATATTTACCTTAGTTGGTTTCTGAGACAAGTTGATTCACTTATATTAAAGATGCTGACCAGGATAATCTCCAAATGTTCTGAACACTTAATTAAATATTTCCTCACAGAATACCCACTATGTTTCCTAAGTAATTTCTGAGGAAGTTCCATGTTTGACTGAAATACATACAGGCAAGTAAATAGAATAATGCTGTAATTCTGTAAGCAGCAGAAAAAGTTACATGTGCACTGTCTGGAAATTAGAAATAAGAATTAGTGCAGAGTGCCTGTCTTGCTTTATAGACTTCAATAGACTTTATAGACAATATAGACTTTAACTGTCTTTTTCAGGTAAGATTAACTGCTTCAGTTTCAGAGAGCAAAGAAGCTAGTATAAAGGGCAGTTCTAAGACACTGGCATATTTCTTACAATTGCATTAATTACTATAAAAAGAAAGACTTTGAAATTTCTTCTAAAACCTTGTGAACAAAGTTCGTATCATCAAAACTAGGACTGTATTAAATGGGTAAATTTACAGAGGCAATCCCAATCACTAAAGGCAAATAGTGTTTCTAGGAGGACTTAAAAAGACCTTAATTGGATCCTTCCCAGTAATGCCTACTGAGGGGAAAATGAGAGCCAGTGGGACATGCTCGATGAGGAGAAAGTCTGAATCATTACAGCTATAAAAAGGAGAGAGGGCTGGAAAACATATGCAATTGAAAAGCGAAAAAAAAAAGTGAGAAAAGAGTACGAGAAAGAAAGGAAGAGAGCAACAAACATAATTACAGCTAGATATGGCATGAGAAAGACAATTCTGTTCACAACATACAGAAATTTGATTCCATTTAAATTCAGGATAAATTCCCTAAATTTCAAACCTTGGATGAAAGCATGCAGAGCTGCTGACAGTAGAGTCACAGTGCTGAAGTCTACAGCTTGGAGGCAGCATGCCTACTGGCTGCTCAGAAGAGGGCTCCAGAATCAAGATCCTACATAAGGACCAACAAGGGCAGAAGTCAGCTTTCCGGCCAAGGAGACAGATGATCTGTCTGGGACCCACTGAACTGCTGAAACTGAAATGAAATTATTTTATGGAAAGGATTCAAACAACTATTATCCACATTTTTCCCTGCTGTCTTTAGCCATGCTTCTGACTCTGACTTCTGACCATGAAGGGAGAAATAATATTAATTAGGTTTACAAATTTCTGACAGAAAAATTAATAGTATCTTAATTGCACAGCAGTGAGTTGCACAGCAGCCAATCCAGGAACCTAAATTAACAGATCTTGTAAGAGAAGTTACCTAAAAAAGTTACAGAACTCTCCTCCGTGGGAAAATCCTGGACGTGTCTGACTTTACGCCTGACTCCCTCCTCTCTCCATTCTCCCATTCCCTCCCGCTTTCTGTGTACTGAAATCAGAGTTACTGTGGTGGTGTACAAGAAAGGGTGATGATACTGGAGCTTTATCGAGAGTTTCAGAACATTCAAGAGAGTGAGGGTAGTTCTTTCTTCTCAGCATGACCCTTGTTGCATCTTAACTGTTCTCCTTTCTCTTCCTTACTGCACAAGCAATGAAAATGTCCACGTGATGCAGGAAACACCGTATCTTTACTTCCTAGTTAATAGGTTTTAAGAAAGCAGAGGAGAACTCCTTGACTGGGATTTTCCCACTTCTACCACAGACCTGCTCAGCACCCTTCGTTCATTCTCTTGCCCTCTCCCACTGGAAGTTATAGGTAGCATTGAGCAGACAGAAACCACATGGCCTTAGTTACAATAATTTGCTAACCAGGTTATAATTAGGCTGGCTAATTGTTGTGCATGTGTTGCATGCATCTCTATCACTAGATATAATTGGTTAATACTGAGCAAGCAAAGGTGGTACACAACAGTTAGTACATTATAATAGAGAGGAATAGATAGAACAAAGTAGAAGTTCATATATTGGGTCTGATGCTTTGCTAACGTTTCTCGTTTGGTTCTGTTACCTGAAAAGGGAATGTTACCAGACTTCCACATGCAAATCCCATTTACTGAATCCACATACTTTTAGCTTTTTCTAAGGATAAACAAAGGGCTTGATGCAAAGTTTCTGGTTTTCCTGAAGACATACACTAACTTTCCAGGATTTTACAGTGTAGCAATTAGCCTGGAGAGTATTCTCTGAAGAACTTATTTGTGCTCCTCAATTTCTTAAATAGCTCATTCCTGAAGCCTCGACTCTCTGGTTTACACCTTACTCTTTCAAAGAAAGGGATAGTTGAATCAGGCACAGCTGATTTTGCAAACAGGCCTCCAGATCAAACACATTTTTTTCACAGTCAGCACAAGACAATAAGATTATTTTTAGAGAAAGCATTTCCATGTGAATATAATATTTAAGGTTCACTACATAACACTGTGGTTTTGTCCATTAGTTGGCCAAGTGAACTCCCACCTTCTGCCTATAGTTGGCAATTAAGTCCCACTTTCCCCTCATTATGCATCAGAAACACAGTGGTTGTTATGGACAGAGGAAGACAGAGTGCAGGCAGCCTGGTAGGGATAACCGGGCTCCAAAATACAAACAGTTTCCATGCCAGAGCATGACAATTTAGGGCATTGCTACTGTTTCCATGGCAGCTGCAGCAGCCACTGGACCAGAACAGCTAAGGAGGCTGGAGTGAGTGGAGATTCAGTTCAAGAGGAGCAAGTGGTCTACCATGACACAGCTCCTCAAGGGAATGTAGAGATGGGAATGGCAATGGGCAGTGTCTGGCTCCAGCTGGAACAGTCGGACCCAGGATTTGGGGAAAAGAAAAAGAGGCATCAGCCCTGACTCATCATTATGCAGTTCCTCCCTTCCTAATTCAGTGGGAAACTTGTTCAAGCCCGACTTTTTTTTTTTTTCCTGCTACCACCAATTCAAAACACTCTTGTTCCTGCAGGCCAGATCCATAACTGTGACCTGGACACCTTGTGTCTTCCTACCTGCCTGTGATAAACCACGTCCTGACATCCTAGTACAACTCAGCCCTGACTACCATAAAACTTACAGGAGCAATCATATTAAGCCTCCACCCACAACAGTGAGAATAAAAGACAACACACTCTGGAACAACCTGCAGCAAAGGTTTCAGAAAAGGAGGTATGGGGCTGGCCAGTACTGTTTAACTGAGCATAGCAAGGGGATCTGAGTCATATAGTACATTTTCCAAACCAACTTGAGGGGGGAAAAAATGACCTTGTCAGTTTGCCAGAGAGGTGAAGATTTTTCTTCCTGCATTTGGGAGGCATGGTGTGCAAAAGACTCAGTCCCCCTGACTTCAAAAACACTTCCACCTACTGTAGTCTCTCTAGGGCCCCACCTGAACATCAGTGAAACACCTACCAGGAACTGCAGTGGCCTTGCTGTCACAGGACCTGCTAATTAGCCCTGGTGATGAAGTGCTCAGAGGGCTGTGGCTCAGCTACCACCCAGGAGCAAGCCCATGCCCTTGGCTCACCAGCACAGCCAGCGGTGCATGGGCAGGGCAGGGCTGGCACCAAGATCAGCAACTTCTGCTGTGCAGCCTTCTGTAGGTATTTTGCTTATCTTTTGGCTTAATGTGCAGAGCGCAGAACCAGAGTGAAGACACATGGTGGTTTTCTTTTCTCTTTTGGCAAAGGAAATGGTGCTTGAAAACAAAAAGGAGCTTGTGGTTTGGTATCAGTATCACTCATTTCTCTGTCTGCGGTAGATCCCATAAACTGCCATAGTGTTTCTTTCAGAATACGTGACATAGAGATAGACCCTGAGCTAAGTGAATACAAATAATTTCTTCAACAAAATATTTTAAATCAAATTGTACAATCATGGTGTGATTAAGAGTAAAATATTTTCTTAACTTTACCTACAATGAATTTGTCCTAAACCACAAAAAAAGGTCTATGTCCCCACATAAGATAAGAATTTTGTGCCTCAATTTATTTGAGACCAGACTACCTTGAAGCAGCAGCTGAGATGACAAACTTCAGTGTGTAGCTGGGCTTATGGAAAGACACAAGGACATATCTTAAAACAGATGAGAGGGCACCTTCTTTTGTGCTTAAATTAAAACTCAGATGAAATTATGATGCAGAAGTGCAAAAAAATTCATCTGGAAAACCCGAGCATTTGAAGTTGCCTTATCCCTGACCCACTTAAAACTCATGAGGCACGTACCTGTCAGCCTGAAATTTGTTTGGGCAGGCTTACTCCAATGCCTGACTGTAGGCAAGTGCATACAGTTGTAAGGAATTAGCTCATGCTTTAGATCTGGTTTGATCCAGCTAGCATGAGGAAAGGCTTCAACTGTACCTAAGTCTGCAGAAGAACCAACTCCACTGAACATTTTCTGCCCATGCCTGGTGCACAAGGACAGTCTTGCACAGGCAGGCAGCCCTAGTCATTCATCAAATGCTGCTGCCCTTTTCCTTAAAGCAGTCATACATAGGGTGGGAGTGCTCTGTGCAAGTCCTGCCTTGCCTTGAGGAGATTCAGAATCTTTTACTTCCAACCATCAGCTGTTCTCTCTTCACCTTCCCCCTGAATCTGGGCTGCTCTGCAATCAAGAATCAAAATGGGATGGCACAAGGAGGAGAGCAGGAAAGAGAGATAGCTAGTTATGGAATTTTCCTGAGGAGTGTCAGGGGGTGATTGACGAAAAGCGGGAGTATACATACATTTTACATAACTACAATCAAACATTATTCTTACTGTACATGACTTTTTATGCTTGAATTACCTTTGAAATGAATTCTGTCCTGCAATTCCTTGTCACAGAGCCATAATGGGGTACAAGTCTGTCTCCTTCAGTCATGCATGTGTACTCTCAGTGACTTATTTTCAACTGATCCTATTTTCCATACCATGGTACATAGGTACAGGTATACAGAGTACATACTCTATATGCCATTTACATCTATCTGTATTTATATTCTTATGGATGTGAGTAGTTGTCTCTGAAATGGCACATGCTGCTACCAACTTTCAAGCTGTACTGCAAATACAGTAGAAGAAATGTGACTTATCAGTTTTGAATAGGATTATTGATTGTTTTTTTGATTGTCAATTGTTTTACTTAGTCACTTAATAAAAAATTGTTATATACTATAGTCTAAAGATTTGGGCATTTTTAGTTTTTTCCCCATAAAGAGAATTAGTAAATTGGGTTATCACATACAGTAAGCCACCTTTATGATATTTTTTTCACCGTTAAAATACTTACACGTATACATAAATACAAGCATACCGAAGTGCAGCAATTATTCAAGTTGAAAAGTTAACAGCTGAAAAGTCAGGATGATGTAAAATTAGAGCTGTTCATACAAACTTAGTTCTAACTTGAAGTACATTCTTTAGTAACACAGCCACATATGATTACTTTTCCTTACAGGAGTCTTGTCATTTTAGTGCTGAAGATGGATTGAGTTCATTTGATGAGCATCTACTTCACAGTTTCTTTTTCTTTGTTCAATGTTTACTATTGTGTAACTTCTGCATAAGCAAAATTACATAGCTGGGAGAAATCTGATGTTTGGTAATAGGCTCTACAGAGTATTTGGCAAGAGAATAAAAATAGATTATGTACATGTCTATCAAAATTAAAAAAAAAAACACAGCAAGACTAAAAAAAAAAAAGCAAAAACACCTGAAAAAATGATGGCCAGTGACTGCCACAGTTATTACTAAGGATGCCGACATAAAATGCATAATGCCATTATCATAGCATGGCCAAAACTGCTTAGGTGTCCAGAATGACTTATCAGTTTAAGTTCTTATCATTTTACATTTAAGGGAACTTCTATGTACTACGTAGAAATTTGTTTAAAAGTGCAAGGTAATTCCAGGATAATTTTTACAGAAAATTGTATTAAAGAAGAAACCTGAGGATCATGGAGGGGATAATACACCTGTAACAACAAACATTTTTTATTGATTGCAGAAATATAGCCTCTTTGGAGATCTTTCTGAAATGTAAATAAGTGCTAAGAAGGAAAATATTGAGATATGTAACATTCTTTTGCTTCTTCCCAAATGCTTTTATCTCTTCGTTAATTACATTAATGGTTCACTTCAGTCATGAATCTGACACTCATCACTCTTAAAGAATATTACATTGGCATCAAATGAGTGCTGCCCTCATCTATTAATAATCTCAAACAATGCCCTTTCGACTACTTCTGAGGTTCAGTAGACTACAAGAGTCTGAGGATTTCTGTTCCTAACATTAACTTAGTTACCATGTCGTAGGTGGGTTTCTTTTTTACTAAAATGAATATTATAACTTGAGAATTAGCATATATATAGATGAGAAACATTTTGTAGGGTGTTCTTAGCATTATAATTAATAATATCACATTAGTACTCCATTGACATGGAATATGTCCCAGCAGGAATTAAAGCACTTCCAAAACTTTGCATAAAATACTCACAGTCAGTGTCATAAAATTTGAAAACAGTTCAGGATCAAAGTATTCTTAAGGAGTAAGTCTCTGCAATTGCTAATATCAAGGAGAAATCTGAAAAATGGATTTGTCCTGTGAAGAGCTAGCTCTTTCAATCTCACAGAGAAATTTCGGGGTTCTTACTGAGAGATTTATGAAAATAAGGTAGCCATATTTTTTCATTTGTGATCCTGGTAAAGACTCTTTAAGCAATAAATTTAAGAGACAATCCCTGAGGAAAAATAGAGGAAACTAAACAAAGAATCATAAGAGAGCAACTGAACTATACAAGCACCATTTTTTTCTGTTATTGGAAAATTTTCACAAAGAAAATCTGGAGACTGATGGAGAAAAGCCGATAATTAATAAATCAAATAACATACCAGAAGAGTTGAGAACATTTTTCTTAAAACACAAAATCTGAGGTTCCTGAGGGAGCTCCTTTCCCAGCTCTTAAAATCAATAGGTCCAATTATATCAGAGACAGAGAATCATGGTTCTAGAGAAAGGAAAAACCTTTCACATTAATTTGAAAGACTGTATTTGAGAATCCTCTTTCATTTCAAGCATTGGTGAAGGTAATACCATGTTAAAATATTTTACTTTGTATCTGTATTATCAGTGACTACACACACAAACATACACCCCTGGAGTTCCAAAACAATCCAGTAGACTCAGTGAAAGTAATACATGCTAATAAGTCCAATTCTGCTTGTTCCTCACTGTGCAGTAGTTTTTAATATAAAAGTTTATCTTGCCGAACATCAATAGAAGAAGGCATCGTGTCAACATATGCTCTTAAATACAGATGTTCATTCCATCATTAGTTTTAATTTTAAATGATTCACAGCTGAATCAAATATCAAAAATTATAGAAAAGGGGTGCAACAGGAAATGAAAGAAAATAAATAGAAGTAGAGTTTGGGAAAAGGTAATGACAAACTGAAGAAAACTGAACTTGAAGCAGAGTAAAAAGGAAGAATAATTCAAGGTCCTCTTCCTCCAAATTCCTTCCTTTTTTTAATTCTTGGTTACATTACACTATATCATTTTAAACTATGTTATGTTATATTAATCCATATCTATCATTCTGTGGAATATTGATGGTTTCATAGAAGTATCTGTTACAATTCCAAGCACTCTTTCTTACATGGTAGTACTGAGTTCAGAACTTAAAATTGGGTACGCAACTGTAAGGTTGTTAAACTAGAGAACAAAATGATTTTGCTGCTATGAAAATAGACTCAATTCTTATGGTTTATTTTTTCTCCATTTATTCATTATTATGTGTCTATTTTAGCTCTTCCCTCAGATTCTTGAGCTACCTATGAAAAGATGTAAGTAATGAAAACAAAAACCAATATTCATTAATATATAAGCAGCAGATGCTTCCTGTTTACCAAGTATATGCAACGTAGAAGATTGGCTGAGATAAACAGTTCCCTAAAGTATCTGAATTTATGGGGAATACTTCCAATAATTAAAAATAGCATAAACTTATTTTGCCATCAACTCTGATCTCGGTAGTGATCACTGATTTTAATAGTACTGATTAGAATGGCCCAACCTGTGCTATCAGACCACCAGTTTATGTGTGTCCACGTGTGTCCCTTTTGCCCATGAACAAGGTGAACTGTGGAAAAAAAAATACACTAAGAATTGAAACTACTCTCACATTCATTTGCAGATCTTGCTTTTTGAAACTACAATTTAATTAACTTTCCTCTAATCCATTTGCTTGTATAAGCACATAATTCTTATATTAACACAGGCAGCCCATTACCTTTATTGGGAGCACTCAGATACTGTGTTAATATTAAGAATGGGCTTACATGTCCTTAAATGTAGCCCATGTGTTACACCTCAGCATTAGGTGGCTCAGTTCTCCACAGCATTATGTGAGGTTTATGTCAGAGCAAATCTATTTCTATAGCTAGAGTTTCATCTATACCCTTGACTGGGTTTCATTAGACCAAGAGCTTTCTGTCTTCTAGAACTTATCTCAAATTTCTGCATTACATAAGGATATTGAAGTCACAAAAAGCAGTTATCTCCTCAGTTATTAGTAATGGGGAAATAGTATTTAAATTATGTGGTTCATAAACTTAGTAAAATTGAAAAGTGTAATAAATGATGTCTGAATTTTATGATTCCTTGAATTTCCATGCAGATTATATGTTTTTACAAAATAGACTCCAGATTGCTTCACATTCACCAAATTCCTGTAACTGATGAAAACTTGCTTTTTTTTTACCTTTTATAATGGGAGTCCATATTTTATTTGCAGGATGAGAGGAGACATATAACAAGACTAAGTTTTGTCTTTGGGCAAATGTAAAATAAATCACAGAAAAAAATGAGTTTCTACATAGAAATATGAAAAACATAGATTAACACACCAACCTGCTGTTGAATAAATTAATAGTTTTTAAAAACTGGTCATGATTCTCAAGTCCAGCTTATTAAAACTATAATAAATGTCCATTTTAAATAATCAAGATTTGTAATATAGTGCTTGTTTTCAACACTAAAACTCTTTCCTATGTAACAACAGTCAGCAATGAGGGTTTCAAAGTAGCCCAGATCAGTGACCCCAGATCTTAAAAACAAATCTCTCCCTGATGTTCATATATTAAAATAAGGGGCACTGTGAATGCAAAAGGATATGCATGTTGGAGTGAGATGTTTGAAGCAAAATCCTGGAGATCAAGAATGAAAAACAAAAAGGCATCACTCAGCTATAAACAAGAAAACCTCACCTATAGAAGATTCCAGTTCCTGAGGTTAAAAAAAATATATAGTACTCTTATTATCCTTATACTTGTTCACAGCTCTGTGGACTAACTAAAATGTCCAAAGATTTGGTTTTCTCTTTGATACTACATTGTTCTCAGGAAGGGACAAGTTTACATCTTTTGCTACATACATCGTTTACATACTTTTGCTTTAGATGGACGCTACAGCTGATTCTCCTCTTGCTTACTTTGCTTTAAAATTGAAATGGCTTCATCAATCATGATTCACATCAGTAAGTGAAAGAGAAATCGGGGCTCTGGAGTTATTAATCTTAGCAGTTTACCACAAACAATTAAATTCTGAATGAGACAAATTGTTCATTCTGAAAGTGACAGCCTGTGAAACAAAATTAGAAAAGGATAGTTTTTTCCTTTTGAATTTTCAGAAGGCCTTCAGAGGAATCAAACTTTGTTCCAATGTCCTGTTCTAATAATGAAACAGAAACCAAGCGGCTTGGTAAATTATTTAGGGGATCACCTGGTGCTGACTATTCATTATTGTGGAACATTTTTATGGCTATAAAATTTTAAGTATTTGAGGAATACAGTAAAGAGCAACAACAGGTGTTACTATTAATTCTACAGCAATAAAAATGCCCCCCGTCTGTCACTTTGGTTATAGCCATATATTATGGACCAGTTATTATAACCTCTGTTCAAATACGTTAAAAAGCAAAGTGCAAAGACTGTAAGTACTTCATTTGTTTTTTTCATTAGAGTAAGCACTTGTAAGCCTAAAGGATGTTTCAGATCTATTATTTCTTATCTTTCTAATGTGTAAAGCCACACGGTGGACCCAGAACAATTTTTTACAGGTATTAGTACTGTCATACCATATCAACAAGGCCTACAATTTTTTCTATCTTGTGGCTAAAAAGACAGTTCTGGTGAAACATGAACCAGGTCTGTCCTTAGGCTTCATACATCCAAAGCTGTCTTGGCAAACACTCAGCTTCAGGAACCTAGTTCAGCCATCCAGTCTTCTTCCTGCTGTATATAATCAGTGCAGGGAGATAGGCTTCTCCAGAGGAAGATTAATAGCAGCAATCTAACACAGAAGACCCCTATGGTGACCCCCTTTCCACTGACTTTGCAAAGTCAGGGGAAAATATACAGCTAACCTATTTGGCAAAGTTGAGTCCCTAGCTGTCGGTGGCATGAATATCTTCACATTTTCGGTACTAGTCATTCAGCCTCACGCCAGTTCTGCAAGCAGGGATATGTTAAGGATGACTTCCTATCATTACTTGTTGTCTCCTGCACACTTCTGATCATCTGTTTGGTGCTGAAAGGGTGAAAGGACTTCCTGAACTCTTGTCTATATGAACACCCTTATTGTTGTTATCACAACTAGCACTGAATTGGTAGTAGCAACAGCAGAAAATTTTTAGCAAAAGAAATCTTCAAATATATCCAGGAAGGGAAGATAACCTCTTTATCTGTGTTTCTTGAAGTGGTTGGCAGTCTTCACAGCCCTTCATAAATTGTAGAGCACAGCTTGAAACATATTTCTTTCAGAGAATCAATATCTAATTGGCTTATTAACTGATCTGCTATGCTTACTGCAGTACTTCAATTTCAGCTGCTTATATCATAAAAATATTAGGGCTATTCTAGCCTGCTCAGTAACAGAGAAGAGAGGTGGTCATATTTCATTTTACCATGTTAGGTTGGGCTTAGTTGTGGTCAATGACAACACATCTTTCCTGCTCATTTCTGACTACTAGAGGAAAAAAAAAAGTGCCCTTTTCCTCTGTTAATAGGATTTGGTCTTTTTCTGGGCCTACCAAGATCTAACACTAAGTAGTTCATCATTGGACTATGTGGTCCTAGTCACCAGAAGCATCAGGCTCAGTAATGTTAAACTGTGGTGGGGGAGTAAAGAGTCTTTGATGCTCTCTGTGCTTTCCTACATCTCTCATTATTGTTTCTAACATGCCCAACACTGCCGCAAATCGCTGAGCAGCATTACCCTGAGCCACACTGCTTTTTGATCAGTTTGGACTCTTGCTGTGTACATTGCCTAAGCCTGACTCGCTTTGCAAGAAGTGATTTATCAATGCTGCCCTCTTACACAGTGAGATGTGTGGCAGTCACTGTAGTCAGGCTTAAGGTGTACAGAAATGTACTTTCAGTCTGAAGAGGTTTAAGAAATGGACCAAAAATCTCTGATGTTAGTATACAAGGATCTTTTGTTCTGAATCACCCCAGATCTGAAAAAGTTTGAGAATGAACATGTTTGGACTAGCTATGTCCCATTTCCACCGGTATTTTTAGTGCTGCAAAATACACACTGATAAGTATCTTTCAAACTAGGCTTATGTATTGATCTTACGTCTGAAAAATTTAAGTGGTCATAAAACCAGGGCCAAAAAAAAAGCCAGACCAGTCTCTCTTTCTAATTATGGGTAAAGTGGCTCTTAAGACAATATATTCCCAAGAAATGTGCCTGATTGGAGATCAAATTCTACAAAGCTCCTGCTCAGAACAGCAGGATTTTCAGATGTATGAGCACATGAATTTATAGAATTTTATTGTAAAACTGCGTTGTGTGCATGCATGCTGAAACTACGGAGTGTATTTGCAATGACCCATGAGATAATATATTTATGTAGAAGCTGAAATATTCTCACTGTAAATAAAATAATTTAAATTCCCAGAGCACAATTTGCTATAAAAAATTCACTTTCATTTAATATCAGATTGAACCATAAAGGGCTTAGGTATTCAACAAGAACACTAAAAATTCTCAAACTTATACCTTTTTGGTATGTGAGCACATAGTGCTCAAGCACTAACACCTTCAGGTACAGCTGATCGTATCAATATGCAGAAAATTCACCTGCCCAAATGGGGGTTATATATTTTGATCCAGAAACCGGCACACAGGTGTGTGACATATGGGACACGGCTGAAAAATCTTCTGCTAAAATAAACAAGCATTTTTGGAAAATTCTGACCTTAAGATTTTACTAGTTTGACAGTTGCAAAATATTGCTGAAGAGAGATTTATAATTTGTATTTACGAAGTATTTCACTTTCGCTTGAAGAAGTAAACTGAATTCTGATTTCCTGAGAATAGCACTATCAAAGCACTGATAACAATACAGCCCAAAAGGAACTGTTAAGTTTTAATTTTATAAAACATAATATCAGAAGATGACAAAAGAAGGACCTATGACAAACATCTAGCCACAGCAGCCATAACAATATCTTTTTTCAGAGATGGAAAATCAGTTCCTTTTCCAAGAGGTGTATTCTCCTGCTGTTTGATTACCACTGACCTTTCAGGTTGGGTCTATCATGCTGGAGCATCTCGCAGAATATTTCTTCACCAGTCTGGCCTCCCTCCACAGCAGCCTTTTGGTATTCCTGGCAACAGGACCCCAGAGGAAGCATCAGAAAAGAAGGTGCCAAGGATGCTTAAAAGGAATGGCTTTTAAAGGCTAGGAATATTATGAATATAAGGATATGCAGGGATCTATCGATATCAGTCCTGGACAACATCAGGGCTCTTCGGGAGTGGAATTTCTCCCTTGAACTCATGTAACCAAGGTCTCTCAGAGTGTCCTGCACAAGAGCCAAGATCTGTACTGGTGTTTCTCCAGAGACAGAAACTGAGAATGCCTCTCTGCCTTTTGTTTAGCCTGTCCTGTTGTTTGCAGCAGTTTTGAAATAATTTTCATCTCTGGCTCTTCCACCAGCCTTATGAGGTGATGCCAATCATAAATACACTTTCAAAAGGAATTGCTAAAAAGGGAGGAGAAGAAGAGGAGGTTAAGACATGAAAAAAATGGAAATGGGGGGGGCAAAAAAATCAAAATGGAAGAACTAAAGGCATCAGTGCTGGATAATGTAGATGAGACATTTGAAAGCACACCAAAAGTGATGGAAAGGAGCTACCAAAATAAAGAGAAGTACAATTCAAGGGCAGAAAAAAGTTTCAATTGAGATCATGAGTGAGACAAGGAATTCAGCCAATGACAAGAAAGAAGGGTGGGAGCCAAAGTGGGAAAAAATGGCTGGGCAAGAAATAAACGCTTTAAATGGTTTGGGGTATTAGAAGCTAAGCAACAAGTAACACGGGAAACTGGTTCAATATTTATTTATTTTTATTTTTATTATTGTTGTTGTTGTTGTTACTGTTGTTGTTGTTGCTGCTGTTGCTGTTGTTGTTAATTCTTTTCTGTGCATATACTATGCCAGACTTCTCATGTATTTTTACTGGGTAAACTGATAGCAGATTGGTTGTCCCTCATAAATTGTCTAAATTTCAGTACCACCAAAAATGCTTACATTCAGAATTAGAGCTTTCAAACACATCTTCTCTGGACTTACATATGCTATAAATTTATATTTCTTAGGCAGCTCTATAAAGCCACTAGTTTAGTTCATGCGAAAACAGCTATGGGCATGTGTATAGTGAACTGAGTTAAACTATACAGATGGATAGCCTCTTAACAGAAAGCATATTGAGAGTTCCAGTATTGCTTTGGATTGTTCCAGCAACCAAGGTTGGAATTAAAGCCTTTCGTATATATATATATGCATATACATATGCATATAAACATACACATATCCATCACTTTACTTTATGTCAAGACATGAGATTGATTTGTAATTCCCATCAATTTACAAGGATAGTATTGTCTCAATGCAGGATAAAAGCACGCTAGTTTATAACTGTAGCTCGACTGGGACATGATCTTTTCTGTGTCCTTTGTAGAAGCTCATCAGAAAATATGTTATTTCACATTACAAAAGAAAAAAAAACTTTTCATTCTTGTTAGCCTAATGAATTATTTGAAATCTAGTGTTATTAGTATGCCAAATTTATAAATATATTTTTTTGTTGTCTCTGAAGTGAGTAATCTGATGTAGTAACAGGGTAAATTTGCATAGATATGTAATCCAAGAATTACATGGGAGGACTACATTAAGTTGGTTTTATTTTTAAACTGTGTGTATTCTGGTAAAGAGACATTGATTTGAAAAATGCAGTAATTTCTTCCGATGGAAGTGTTCAGGGTTGGCACCTGATTTCTGCTATGAAATATTTACACTCAGTTGCTATCTAAATATGTTTTATGTTGCATCTCATACGCATTTCCAATAATCTGTCTGTTTGATTGTATAGGCTATACCCATCATCATGGAGTGAGAGTGCTAATGAGTTTCTAACCTCCACAAATCAACTGCTCAAAGAAAAGAGCAAGCAGAAGATAATATTTTAACTCAAAATATTGTAATAGTGTTAGACAAAATACAAAGAGATAAAATGCAGAGTAGTATACTCAGTGCTTCAGTGACAGGAATGGAAAGGATAAGGGGACATAGACAGATGACAGCTCAAGTACAAATGAGTATGACATATATTGCTTGGAAGACCTCTCTTGAAGACTAAAGCACCAAAGGGGGCAAATTGCCTTTAGCAGAACCATTTTGCCTCAGTTTGTTTACATCTGTGACTTGTTGCTACCCATGAGTCAGATACTACAGCTGGCAATAAGAAGTCAGTGATGACTAGCTTTGCACATAACTTCTGGTGCCAGTGTTAAGAGGAACAGACAGTTTTAACTATAGGCATCAGGGATCGATTGATATATCATCACACGCTAGATGGCTTGTTTATCAACACTGTGGGAAGAATATCATTACAGCATCTTACGATGATGTAGTATGTAGAGTCTGAGACTGTAATAAGACCATTACAGCATAGATTTTTGCATATAACATGCAATATGATTTGCTGATGGTGTTGGACAGAGAGGAGACAATCAAATAATATACAAACCAACTCATCAGTGTCCCATTAACTAAGCATCTTTTTTATTTCTTGGAAATACAGGCCTCTTTAAGATCTGCCAGCCCTCACTAACTCTTCAAAATCTCTCAGATGGGTTGCTCAGACTGATAAGCAATAAAGGCTGAAGAACTGATAAGTGCCAAAAGTCAGATGCTGCCAGACAATTAAGAGAGGGCTGTAAGCCATTGATCAGAAATTCTCTTTGCTCTTCCAATCAATGGCAAAGTTAGCAATGCCATCCAACTGCAGGATATGCAGTCAGCAGGATTAATTCCTCCATAAACTCAGCTTAAAGAGGTGCAATCAGGAGCTGTACTAATATATAGTTAGTTTGCGTTTATGAGGTCATAAATACAGATCATAATGTTGTGGAGTATCAACACTGACACTTTCATGGCAGAGCAAGGAAACAGTTCACTAGAAGCAGGAATCTACAAACAAAGCTGAAAGGAAACATTCAAACTAAGAAATAGCTTGCAGTTAATTTATGTTGCTTCATGCTTTTTTTTTTTTTTTTTTTTTTGCTTCTCTTAAATCACAGGATTTGAACCAATGCAATTTATGCTAATGCTTGCCTTTTCATTGCAAAAGAAGTCAATCACCTTCTTTTCTTTCAATTTAGAAAGCAATCACTCTGTGTGAGCAACTGTGGTTTTTACTTTGCCACAATTAAAAACTTTTATTTTTCCAAAAACATCCCTGAATTATAAAATTCTTTGAGAACTGAAATGTATGAACACACTTCAACACGGGATAGGCTTTTTACTAAAACCCTGCATCCAAACATCCACTAAAATTTGTGGGCGCCTTAGAAGTGGACTGTTGCTTCAGATTCGAATTTTACAAAGTGACCTTTTTGTGAAAACAGGCAGAATTAAAACCCCAGATCAGACTGCCAAGCTCCATATTTTGAGTTTCTGAAACTTCCATCTAAATGTTGTGGTTTGAGGCCATGTCTTGTTTTCCTTTCATGATATAATACTAAGTAAATCTGATAACTCTAAATCATAATCCGTACAGCTGACCTTCAGACTGGCAATGCCTGTTTAAAATTTATTAAAATCAAACTGCTATAGTGACCACACCAGTGATACTAAATGGCACCAGAAAATATGCCCGGTAGGTCATAAACAGAAAATTGATGTAAAAGACTCAGTTACATTGATATAAATAAAAGATGGAAAACAAGGGTATGTGTTTCACCAGTTGTGCACATTATGTAAAGTTATTTCAAAAAGCATTAATCACATTTGCTCCTGGTGCTCAAACAACTCAGCATTGCCCTTGGAAGAGTTTTATTGCTTTCTGTGGTGTTTATTTAAACACAACCCTTTCGGTATCACTCAGAAACGGCTTCCCAAGCTATAAGATGATTACTACAGTACTTCGATTATCAAAACACAGCTATGAGAAAAAATCAGAATCTTTTCTGTAGAATGGGGCCTCTTCTCTTTTTAATTGGTCAAATTTCAGCCAGTGTTTATTAATCCCAAACCCACTGTAAGATTTTTATTGACTTCAGATCAAAACTATATTAATCTTTGAATGCAGAGGCCTGGACTCCTACAATGCTAAGCACGCAGCTGTAGTTTAGCAAACACATAATAAATGTTTCTTTCCACCCAGCATGAAGAAAGTCACTTCAAAATTAAATGTATGAGGTAGCTTTAACGCCCCTATATAAACTCATTCTGAAAAATATTTGCTTTTCTGTGACAGAAGGATATTACTGCATTAAAGAAATTAAATTTACAATTCAATTTTAAAGCCTTTTAAAAACATAAACTCAATAGCATAAGAGTACAGGATATTTCAGGCTGCCCTTGAAGAGTGTCCATGAAATACAACTGCATGCCTTGGCCTAATTGGTGCCGCAGTCAATCATTGTGAAGCTGAGAAACAGATTGTATGTCTCTTCTTAGTTGCTCAGGGATAGATTTACATCTATTATTACTATACAGCTACTCAGGGTATAAAATTCCTGTTGTGACTAGAACTACTGCTGGAAAATTCAGTCCCTCAGCTTGAGAAAGAGATGTGCTATGGCAATTCCCAGCAATCTAACGCTGGATTAAGTGGAGGTAAACACAGGTGAGCAAAGTGAAGTGCAAAAAGACGTACACAAAGGGATGAATTTAGGCTGTGAGTGACAACTGGGCATTACGGCCACTGTGGTCCTAGCATGCTCCTGAGGACTGTCCCTGTGAGAGCATCCCAGTCTAACAACCTCATGCCCACAGCGGAGGCCACACAGAAACCCTGCATGCATGCCCTGCCTACTAACAACCTTCAGCATCCACACCAGTGCGTAGAGCCAAGCAAATGAGAGAACTTTGAAGAATGTGAGAGGAAGCATGAGGTTCCATGGAAGCCTCAGAGAGTCTCCAAAAAACCCTCCATTGCCATGGACAAGACTATGATGATATCACCTCAGGAAACTCTGCTTTAAACAGTTGGCTTAGACTTGAATCAGGCTATCTGTAAAAGCAGGACAGCATATTTACATTGCTGGAGGCAAATTATTTTATTTTTGCTTTCTCAGATCCACTCTGGATTTGCTTTACTAGCCCAATAAATTGCATGACCTTCCAGAGATGGCATCATCAACAACAGGTCATGAGTTTTCAGATGTGCACAGTGCTGGGAACGTGCAATTTTCTTAAGAGGCAGTCATCCACATCTAAGACCTGAACCGTGTCAGGAGCAAGTGACTTTTGCATCAAGGCAAATGCCCATGTGAAACTCCTGCCAAACTGTAGCAGGCAAATTCAGCATCAGCAAGTCCAGGGTGAAGAAAACCCACTAACTGGTCTACTCTTTTGTGGTTGTGGTTCAGGACATGCAGATTAGCAGGGCTGCTTTGCAGATGCACTGCCATCCAAACGTCTTGGATAAGACAGCTGTGGCTATTTAGTATCCCTCAGAAGAGGTCATGCTCCATACAGTTCCCTGCAGTTGATTTTTGTATCAACAGCGTTGACAGTACTGTCTGAAGACATCTACACGTCAGAACTCTGATGCCTTGCATCCAAGTCAGCTCCTCGCCTGTGCACCTGGCCGCTGATATCCATGCCATCAGTGTCCCAGCTGCTGCCTGTCCTGGGCCTCCATGCTGCTAAAGGCCACGTTCGCATGCCTGCAGCCCATCATCGGGTTCAGGCTAACTCTCCGCTTCTGCTAAGTGACCACCAAGAATGCCTTGAGGGTTCTTTGCATGGGTAAAAAATACTTTTCTTTTGATTAGAGGCTAGTATACAAAACTATGACTTCAGTGAATGCCAAAGAAGCAAACAGGTCTTTTTCAGTTCTCAACAGGAGAAAATCACACACAAAGGTGTGTGCTCAGACTGCTAAATCTACTTACTCAGTTTCCATGAGCAGTGATAGGAATTGCACAGGTGTACAAAGGAAAAGATTTTTTTTGTTCTTGTTTTGCTCTGGATACATCATCCTGGTTTTAAAGGGAACTTTGCTTTAGTTTTTTCTTCCTCTGAGATATAATAGATGGAAGAAGCAGCTAAAGTATTTCTGTACAAGATTTTTCTGTGTATTCTCATGGGCAAGCTAAGATTTTCTTTCTAGTTAGCCTTTCTTTTTACTCCTGTTAATGTAACTGTTTCAATATTTAATGCTTCTTAATTGTGTGTAAAAGTATTGTATTTGAAAGGCACAAAACGTCATGAAAGATAAGATAAAAGCCAATGGAAGTCAAACAATATCTTCTGTAACAGTAACTCCCTAAATCCTGGAACTCAGTGTTCCTATCCTTTCTTTCAAAGTTTTCCTAAACACTAAGATCAACGGAAAAGTCTAATTTGCTTCTTTCCACAACTTTGTTCTTCAAAGCCTTATTTACAGAAGTAGACCATCTGTTGCCATAAAATGTTTATAAGTTTTTAGAGTCAGCTTTTGTATGGGAAAGTGCGGAAGAATGTCGAGGAGATAGACGATGGAAGCTAGCCAGACCGTTCCATGGGGAAAGGAGCATCAACAGGGCATGCTGACCCATAGTCACATAGTTGAGCCTGTGCCAGGGTCGCGCTGCACCTGGGCTTTGAATCGAGAATAACAATGAGCTCAACATGCTTACTGCGCATGTGTATGGTACATAAAAACTTCATCTAGTGCCCCCCCCCCCCCCCCCGGTGTTCCTCACCCTAGACCAATGCTCAGCGGTGCCAGGGATCCCCCGCTCCATTATTGCCTCAATCGGGAAAACACTGGGGAACCCCCGTTCAGAGGCAGAGATCATAAATGCTCCACATTGACCATCGTATGCCTTGTGTTCGTGTATCCGTCCCTGCTGTGAGTCCAGGCGGTGCCCCCACCTCACTCTTACAGCTTTGATACTTATATCCAACTGTAAAGATAACAGCTTCATTTAATTAATTAACTTTACCTCTTTTTAACAAGGCCTTTTTTGCAGGCAGCAAACAACTATAAATGATTGACTACATCACTTGCACCTAATTCTTACTTTATGGGTGCAATCTTTGGATACAAACTCCTGCATGTACAGAAAAGCTTTCTGTGTCCAAATGCTCTAACAACCCCCATTACCACCATTCTACCACTGAACTTTTGCTGATGCCAGCGTTGTCATGCGGGCACATGTGGCCCATCTATTCTGACAGAAAATAGAATGCAGTATACAAGTTTATTATTAAGCAACTGTAAATGGAAAACAAATGCCTAGCTCCATCACTGAATTGCTTTATTTTAATAGTAAAATCACTTTTCACCTTAGGTATTTACTGTTTAAACAAAAAGATGTTTTGATTTCATTTCTCAAATCTCTGGAGATAAAATGATGTCTGGAATATTCTCATCTCCAGTCATCTTTACGTGTTTGCCTTCTCAGGCCACTGACAGCCAGCATTAAAATCACAGTACTGTTATATATTTATTTTTTATTTTTGCTTCATAAAATACTTAACATTTTTTCAGAAGTATTGAAAATGTACTTTCTTGTCTCTGCGCCTGGCCCAGCTTCTGAGATAAAATTGGGATAGCTTACTTGGCTGCAATGGAGTTATACAGCCTAACGTCACAGGAATTGGGGCCCTTATTTATAGGCAGTTAAGAGGCTTTGAAAGGTCAACGTCACTCTTTCTTTCTTTGCTGACTGATTCCCTAGTTACACTCTCAGAAAAATTAAAAGATGCTTCTTAGGAAAATCACTTCCAAGTATCTCCCCAGTGCACGCATATACATACTTGAACCATAGTTCAAAGCATCTATGTGCTGGTGCAAAGTTATTTTTCTTAGTTGAAAAACATGCTTGAAGGAAGCAAGGAACCTTCATTTGAGTATTTGGCTAGTCTGAGAATCCAGCAGATAAAACCTGCCATATGGTTAAAAAGATTTAGGTCCCTGTACTAATACATTACTATCTACTATGGTCTTAGTACATCCCCAAAACTCTTGACAGTTTCTGAAATGACTATAGCAGGCTATGCCAAGTTGGAATGAGACTTCAGGACCTAGTAAAACAAGGCATATTAATACACTAGCCATAACATGTTAATTTGTTCAATATTAACTGTTTGGAAGAAATACCAACAATCCTTAGGAGACATCAAAGTGCTTGCAAAAAAACACAAGAAAATGCAAGGTGACTGAAAAATCACTTCAGAAGCCTCTCCACTGAAGCAATGGGCAAACCATTTTTGCAAATACGGATGACCCAAGATAAAGCAGCTTCCTGTTTCAAAAGTTATATAGAAAGTTCATTTGCATGGAAATCCCTCTAAGCACATTCTGCATCAACTCACTACCGACTTCCAGAAGCCACGGGAGCCACCCTCATAGTTCACAGCAGATCTTCATCATAAGGAGTCTGGTAAGAAACCACTAATAAGCAAGTCAGTAGAGATCATGGAGAAATCAGACTTGCAGCTGCCAGAGGCAGAGGGAAGAACCATTAAAGAGAGAGAGAGAGAGAGAGAAAGAAAGAGAAAGAAAGAAAAAGAGAAAGAAAGAAAGAAAAAAGGAAAGACAAAAGGCTAGAATGTTGTAGAAGGATAAATCAGTGGCTATGAGTTTTGTTTCATGGACATAGAACAAAAAGGAAGTAAATATAGAGGGGATTTATGGAAAGGTTAATTGGTAGTGAATAGTGGAGGTTCTGATGGAGTGAAGGTTTATCACAGTAAGTTACTAGGTCACCTAACTATGCATAAGCTAGATTTTGAAGGGACACGAAGTGAAAGATGAAAAAAATAGATTTCTTCCTGAAAAATCTGATATGATTTCCCTCCAGTAACTTTTTGGGCCAATAATGATCTTGTTTTGGACATCCACTGTTGACTGTCCAATTATGGTTGTGCCACTTTCAGAAAAGCATGGATAGCATTGATCTTTCTAATGTTTTTATGTGATAAAACTATGTCACCTGGAAGTGTTAAAAAATGAAAGTGGGATTAAATTCTGCAATTTTAGGAAGCAGAAAATAATTCCAAGTCAGATCAGCTGGAAAAAAAAAATGACAAAAACATAAATGAAAATTGGGAACTCTTTAAACCACATAAAGAAAACTGATCCTTCAGAGGAACAAAACCATATTACGTAATAAGCCAGTGATATGGTCTAGAGGAAAAGTAAAACCATGCGAATAAAAATAACATTAAAGGAATCTCAGAAATGAAAGAACAGAAAAGATGTTCATAAGACATAAACATTAGGTGCTTGTAACTGTAGAAAATTATACGGGAAGCCAAAGGATAAAGAAAAATAACTTGATAGCAGATTACAAAATGGTACAGAATTTTTGTATATGCTGAATTTAAATAATCCTAAAAGTAGGACTGTTTCTTACAAGATAAGATAGTACAACTAGCAAAAATAACTAAGAGAAATCATCCAGTAAGTGTTTTCTTCTAACAAGTATTCTGGTTTTGGGAAACATCTCATGATATCATAATATGATAAGATGGTAATAAATTATTTTCATAATAAAATGAACTTTCAAAATGAAATACTTCCCATTTGAACAGAATACAGTAAAATATTAAACATAAATGCTTGAAATCAAACATTTTTACATCAGTGAATCTGTATCATTTATATGCTAGGTTTTTTAAAACGCTGTGAGATTCTTGGATCATTAATGTTGATTTTCTATAAGGATTAGGACAATGTGGTAAATTCTGAGATTTGTACAAATGCTATTGTTTTCCTACAGTATAAATAAGTAATTGGGATGGGCTAGATATTCAAAGGCCTGTCAGGATGACCCAAGAACAATAAAATAACTGCTAGCGCAGAACACTGTTAATAGTAACATTAGTACTGTTCACCATGCTTCTTTAGAAAATAGATGTTGTCAACCAATTTGGTTTCTTTTTTTATGAGGACATTGGTTTAATACTGTTTTCTGTGACAGTAGTTGTTTTTAAGATATCTCAAAGTTTCATATGAGGCTTCTGTGAACCTGAAAAACAATACAAAAATGTAACGTTAATAGAACTATTCACTGATGAAGTCACTTCCGGGCTCTTCTGCAGATATGAATTATAAAAATGAGTCTCAGCCAACTGCAAATGAGTATGGTACACATTAACTAGATGAAAACTTTCTTGACTGAGAGACTCCAAATTGTAACTGTATACACAAATCTTCTGAAGAGAATATTCTACTGTTCCACAAAGCTGAGTTCTTGACTGTATTATGCAATATAATTCCTTGAAAGAAAATAGAAAATCATTATTAATTAAAGATGTTTGTAGATGCCACAAAGCTTGAAAAAATGTTAAAATCCTGAAAAGGATTAGAAGTGCATAATGGATAATCAGCTGAACATGAACTCGTAATTCAGAAGAAGCAACACAATCCTCTGCTGCCTATATATATGAAAATCTTATATTGAATCAGAAAGATCATATTCCGTTTGTTATTGCTAGCAATGCAAATGAATTGTCTAGTGATGCAATTTGTTCTGGCATCCACAGTTCCCAATGTTGGTAAATTGAAAGATACAGAGAAGATATACAAGAATCACTGAAAATACCGTATTGAGTAGTGCTATGTAAGTATTGGTATTGTAATAGTAATTCTCTTCAGGAGCTCAAAGCTATTTAACTTGTGTCCCGATCCAGTATCCGGGGAGGGGGGGGGGGGGGGGGTCGTTACGATCCCAAGGACGAGATTAAGACACTAAAACCAGTCAAATATCATACAACCTTTTAACTTTATTTTCCACAAAGTGGGGAGAAAAGGTGGGGAAAGGCAAAGGGGAGGAGAGAGAGAAAGAGAGAAAGAGATATCACCACCCGTGGATCCAGCAGTGCCCCGTTGGTCCTCTTCACCCTGGGTGTAAATTTTAGCGATGCGCGTGCGGTAATTACAACTCGAGCAGGGTCCGACCCTAGGTTCCCGCTGAAAAGTTCGGAGCCAAATCAAGGCAAATTAAATAAATACATTGTAATGACACGCATGCAGCAGTTACAGCTCGAGTTGGGTGCCTCCGAAGAGGGACCCCGAACAAAGAAATCCCTGGGCAATTATAGCTTTTTCAAATTAAGTTTCCCACCCCTCACGCGGTAGTTCAGACCAATAGTAATTTTTAGGTCTGGGGTCTCCTGCTCCTTATTCGGTCTCCTCGTTGTTCCTAGGCAGGCTGTTTTTCTCCCTTATCTTTACTGTTGCGGTTTCTGCTGACAGAAGTGTTTTGATTCCTTGGGTCCCACCCTTGTCTCTCAAGGCCCTAACAAAGAGGTGCTATTCCAGCAATTAGCACTGCCCCAGCAGTGACAGTAGGTGTTATCTTCCAAGGTCCTGAAAAAAAGGATATAATCCAGACCCCCCCCCCCCAATTAACACTCAGCAGTGAGGGGAGGCTTTGTTTCCCAGGGTCCTGGCGCCCAAGCAGGCCTTATTTCAAAGCCTTCACATCCTCCCTCCTGGAGTGTGAAGCATAGGAATGCAGACTGCTTGTAACTCCTTTATCTTTCCAGCCTGCACCAGCTCTGGGGCCCTTTCTCACTGAACTAGGGCCAGGTCCCAAGGTCTCTGCCCGATCGTGGTCTGGTTCGGCGCCGGCTCGGTGTGTCCCGGGTGGTCGCAGGGAGACCGTTTCGGGGGTCGCAGCAGCTCAGTCCTGTTTCCGCCGGGAACAGATGGCTTGTTCGGGGTTATGGTTTGCTTGCACCTTATGTACCAAGAAATGTTTAAGGCAAAAGTTCACTCATCTGTCCGCCACAAGTTGATAAAAAGAAGATCGCTGCATGAAAAACAGAAATTTGATATGAGAGGGCTATTTAGTCAGACTGACAAATGCCTAAGATCCAATGGCTACAACTGGAAAAAAATTCAATTAGACATATTCTGTCTAAAAACAGGATACATACTATCAACAGAGAGGATAATCAATCCAAGGATCACCCATAACCAGAGATTTTTCAGTCCAAACTTAGCATTAAAATAAAAAAAATCCATGTTCTTGCTGAAAGAAATTAATTCAAGGAAAGCCTAGATCACGTGAGTTAGAGAGCACTGAATGATCCCAGAATCTCTTTGGTAGTTTAATAGAAATCTGCAATAAAAGGTATAAGTGCTATACAAGTTAATTTACTGTGCCTTCAGCAGTTACGCACTACTTTAAAGTACTGATACAAATAGGTGGCAAAAGAGGAACTTGAGCAGTCATTTTCCTGGAAAGGAGAACGTGATCCAAATTAGCGGAGTAGCATCACTAGACGATTCATTTTTGAGGACTGATTCTCTGCTGAGTAGGATTAAGAGAATATTTTGCACTACTTCTTGTGCCATTCAGGCAGGCCAAGTGCAGTTTAGCCGAGATAGTCCACAAAGCCAACTTTTCTAGTACTCAGTGCAGAACATTCCTCAGACCTAGAAGAGAACAAAGTCACTAGATGTTTTCTGCAAATGATGTTAATATTTTCTCATTGTCTGCCCATGCAATCAAATTATTTTTCAACTTCACTGGAATGAAATGAAGAATGTGAGAGGAAAAACCTATGTTGAAAATGGATCTCTGCAGTGGGTTTATTTCCCTGACCATACAGCTCACTTTTGCACTATCGAGGGCTCACATTCTTTGCAATTGCCCCAATATTCCTAGGCCCTAGATACTTACAGGTTACAGGAATTACTTGAAAAATGAAAAATTCACAACTGAGTTTCTGTAATTTTCTCTGACATTATGTCATAACAAAAGAAAGTTTCAGATTCCTGTATTTATCAAGCAGTAATAATCTTGAAATTGGCTTGAAACTATGCAATCATGAAGTGCAAAGAAATGAATACTGTGGCCCAGTTTATCATTCAGTTAGCAAAATGTCTTCTGTGCAAAGAAATGGCCAGCTGTCCTGAAAATACGTCTGCCCTTTGCTCTGAAAAAGACAATTTGTTATTTTCTTTTTAATGAAGGTTACAAATAATGTTGCCAAAAAAAACTACTGAATAATCGAGGGTCACTTTCCTTAAATCAGCTCCATCAAGATCAAGACAGTGTGCATGTACGAATCACTGCACACCTACTCTTTTGTTAAGTGCAGAAGTAGCTAATTACTGAACTACAGTAAGATGATCTTCAAATTTAATCTCTTTCCTCTTGAGTCCTTTCCAAGTGGAAATTTTCTTCCCCATGCTCCAAATCTAATCACAAAAGCTTTTCAAAATAAACTTTTATGACATTTCAATTTTGAGCAATAAAAAGTTATTAAATGTGCAGGACAACTAAAAATGGTTTAAAATAAAAGTTTATAGTTCTGGTACATCTCCAAAGACTAGAATAGCATTCTAGAATTGATAAAGCATACTAGTTCAAGATTTCTAAATTTTGTGCAGGAAAAATATGAAGGATCTTTTCACTTCAACAACCCAAATAGCTAACATCTCAGTGGTTCGGCTTTCTGTTCAACTTCAAGTCAATGCTTAGTTCTTCGGCTGATAAAGAACATCAGTGGATAGTTGGATATTGGTTATGCTGGCAGAAATGAAAATATGAGTATATTTTTATTATTTTTGTTTATAAGGGCAAAAACATAACTTATTTTGTACAAGATGTTAATACCTTTAAATGAGGTCAGTAAAAAATCTTTTGAGATAACCATTTGTAGAGAACCAGTACTAAATGCAGTTTTGTCTCGACATTGCTGCTGCTGCTGCAGAGCCGCTGCTGCTGAGGCACGCCGGGCAGTGTCCCATCAGCGCCCCCGGGGGCCGTCTGCGAGGTAAACAACCTCATGCGCCTGCGCAGGGAAAAAAGGCGTGAAAAGGGCAGAAGGCGGCTTCTAGGGGAACAGCACGTCTGGCACGAACCACACGTACACATTTGCGATCTGCGCATGAGCAGGAGACCCCCAGATGCCCCTAGCACGTTTCTGGAAGGTTCCCGAGAGGGCGGACTGCGCATAACAGCTAATCTGCATGGGAAGTGAGGAAGCACCTCCCAGAGGCGGGGCAGGAACCTATAAAAACTGCAGACTGGGTGAAAGGGGGGGAGGGGGGCTAGGTTGACGATGGAGGCAGGAGAACATTATCGGACTTGGAGTGGTGGTACCTAGTTTCTTTTCTCCTTTTCCAACTTTCTCTATCTTTTCTCCTTACTCTTTTTTTACTCTCCCCTTTGCCTTTCCCTACCTTTTCTCCCCACTCCCTTGAAAATAAAAGGTAGGATATTTGACCAGTTTTAGGGTCTTAATCTCATCCATGGGATCGTAATGGAACCTTCCTGATACTGGATTGGGACACCATTCAATAAACTTTCTTTAGAAAATGTCATAATACATACTGGAAAAAATGTAGTCTAAGCAAAACAACCTTTTCAAACAATTGACAAAGTAAAAAATTACTGGAACAAAGGGTTTTGTTTGGGGAATTTTCAATAATAGTATATGTTTTATGTAAACACATGGAGATTTTTATTTATAAATACAAACAAAAATGGGTGTCTGTGTTTGAACAAATTACAATAACTCTACAAACAAGCCCAGTTGAGCAAAACAATAGTATATTTGAAGCAAAATTGAGGATAATGACTATCAAACTGGTTAAAATACTTTTGCAGGCTTTGATGAGTCAGGACTGAAGAGGTTTTCAGCCTTTCTTCTGACTATACCCTTTCCATCTGTTGATTTCAAGTAGCAATGCATCTTCCACCATAGCAGTCTGCCACCCAACAGAGGGTTTGTCTTTTTTTTAAAAAAACACAGTTTCTGACTTCTACTAGAAGATCATAGTATCAGTTATTTTATATATATATATTTAGGGAGGTTAATCTAGACTGATTGAGCTTTATAAGTGGCTGCTGGTAAAACTGTTGTGTGGAAACATTAGATTTAAAGCATCAAGGGAAGAAAATTACAGTTCTGACATGTAATAGGCTGGAACCTGCATGAGTTTCCTGTCAGCTCAGCTGTGATTTAGGAGTAGGTTCAGTGCTTCAGATCAGTTTCACTGTAGCGGCACCATCACTTTTCTGGGGCTCGAGTGAACCCACTGCAGGTAAAGCAAAGTAGGTAATTGCCGGACAGTGCTGGATCAGTTGATAAATACATACACATTGCAATTAGATAGATTTTTCAGTGGTAGTTTGCTAATGGGGTTAGAAATCGGGAAAAATGAAAAGACTGCATCCAGTCACTCCATGCAGTACCTGGAGAAAGTATAAAACCCAGTTGCCTTAAATGCATTGTCTTTGTAGCTTTTGTAGTTGCTATTTTTTGCTTAATTTAAAAGTCAAAATTTATCTTAAAAAAAAAAAAAAAAACTACAAGGGAGAGGTTTTGTGCTCACGAATTGCCACAACAGATGATTGTGCTGTTCTTCAAATCTCTGCTTGCATCACAAGTGAAACATGTTTAATGATAGTAAAACAAGTGCTGAAGTGTATGTTTATTTAGAAATCCACACAAAATCTCAGCTTCTGTCTGGGAAAACACTGAAGAAAGATGGAAGTCAAACTGTAAGATCTGTTAGAAGCAAGTCAAGCTCGAAGAGCATAGTCTATAAAACCTTTTGAACCTGCTTAAGTTTATGAAAGGGATTATAGGAGTTTGTTCCTGATAGAAAAGAGTAGACTTGGTGACCCAGGACCCTGGCACTCTACCTCGTTCTATCTTGTGATTTTTTTCTCACTCTTGTGAGGTTTTATTATTCAGGGTATCATCAGTAGAAAATCCATGCTACTTCTGACTTATCAAGGACAGGTTTACTGAAGCTGACAAAGTAGCCTGTATATTCTCTCCTTTACCCATTTCTCTCCTCCTACCTCCTTTCTCATGTGGTGACACTGGCTGGTGCAGGGTTAACTTCTCTGCCATGCTGGTATGTGGAAGGTGGTATATCAATGTCTCCTTTCTTATCACTATGATTATCACACAGAGTGTTCAAACAACTTATTGCTCTTTCCTACACTTACTATTTTGAAAACACAAAATGATTTTCAGATCAAAACAAATGCCGATTTTTGCTGTTGTGTTACTTGTTAAACAGACGGGTCTCTAGAATTGTCTTTGGGTTGATCTTCTCCTTAATAAAAAGCACCTAAAAACATCTGACCCCCACCCACCTACAAACACTTAGAGCACGTATTTAAATCCACCCAAAACAGGAGAACTCGATAGCAATTCAGTGTTATTATATCTGTGTCAAAGATAGCTGAAGTGACTTTGTGAAGCAAAAGATTTTTCTTTTGTTTTATACACCTTACTTAATCTTTAAAGCCTGAGAACGATGATGTGACATTGGACTGGCAGCAATCCTTCAAGTGAGTCATATGATGAATGAATCATTGACATTTCTGTTAATGAGAGCAATGGATTAAAAATAAAAGCACCAAACCTTACATTATCACAAAGATCTCTGTTTCACATCACTGCATATGTGAACTACAGCCAGTCATGAAATGAATTATATAGGATGCAAAGGACCTCCAAACATCATGTAGTGCAAAGCCCTGCTGAAAGCAGGTCCTGTTATATCAGGTTACTCAGGGCCATGTTGGGTTTTGAATATCACCAAGGATGGAGATTTCATAGAGTTTCTGGGCAATCTGTTCCAGTGTTTGATCACCCTCACAGTGATTTTTTTTTTCTTTATATCAGGTTGAAATTTCCCATGTTGCAATTGTATTTGTTACTCCTCACCTTTCCTCTGTGTACCTCTGAGAAAGGCTGTCTGCCAGCAGTGTTGGCTCCATTATTGACCCATGAGAAGCACTGCTGGTAATCAGTCAGCAGCTGGATTTTGTACCACTGATGACTACACTTTGAGCCTGACAGTCTGGCCAATTTTCCACCCAAATTATTGTCCACTTCGCCAGTCCATATTTCACCCACTTGGTTATAAGTTTTCAGTCCACTTTTTGTAATTATTTCAAAAAGGGCAAGAAGGAGGATCCAGGGAACTACAGGGCAGTCAGCCCCACCTCAATCCTTGGAAAGGTGATGGAGCAGCTAATCCTGGATACCATTTCCAAGTACATGAAGGACAAGAAGGTGATCAAGAGTAGTCAGCATGGTCACCAAGGGGAAATCACGCTTAACCAATCTGATAACCTTCTATGAGGGAATGACTGGGTAGATGAGAGAGCAGTGGATGTTGTCTACTTTGAGTTCAGCAAGGCTTTCAACACTGTCTCCCGTAACATCCTTGTGGGCAAGTTGATGGAGTGTGGGCTAGATGAGCAGACAGTGAGGTGGGTTGAAAACTGGCCGAATGGCAGAGCTCAGAGTTGTGATCAGTGGCACGAAATGTAGTTGGAGGCCAGTAACTAGCCAGGAGTCAACACTGAGTCCAACCCTGTTCAACTTGTTCATCGATGACGTGGATGAAGGGACAGAGTGCGGAGTGCACCCTTAACAGGTTTGCCGATGATACAAAACTGGGAGGAGTGGCTGATCCAGCAAAGGGTGTGCTGACATTCAGAGAGACGTGAATGGGCTGGAGAGATGGGCAGAGAGGAATCTCATGAAGTTCAATAATAGGAAGTGCAGAGGCCTGCCCACAGGGAGGAATAACCCCATGCACCAGTACAGGTTGAGGGCTGACCTGTTGGAAAGCAGCTCTGCGGAGAAGCACCTGGGTGGGGGTCCTGGTAGACAACAACTTGACCATGAGCCAGCAATGTGCCCTTGAAGCCAAGAAGGCCAACAGTATCCTGGGCTGCAGTGGGAAGAGCATTGCAAGCAAGTCAAGGGAGCTAATCCCTCCACCTCCACTCAGCACTGGTAGCACTGTGGAGTGCTGTGTCCATCTGGGGGCTCCCCAATGCAAGAGAGACTTGTAGCTACTGGAGCAAGTCCACCAAAGGGCTATTAAGATGATTAAGAGACTGGAGCATTTTTCATACGAGGAAACGCTGAGAGAGCTGGGAGAGAGGCTTCTCACCCTGGAGAAGAGAAGACTGAGGGGGGGATCTTACCAGTGCCTTGAAATATCTGAAAGGAGGATGTAAAGAGGATGAGGCCAGACTCTTTTCAGTGGTGCCCAGCAACAGGATGAGAAGCAACAGGCACAAACTGAAACACAGGAAGTTCTGTCTGAACATGAGGAAAAACTTCTTTACTGTGAGGGTGACAGAGCACTGGAACAGTTGCAGAGAGGCTGTGGAGTCTCCTTCTCCGGACATATTCAAAAGCCATCTAGACAGGGTCCTGGGCAACCTGCTTTAGGTGACCCTGTTTGAGCTGGGGTCGGACTAGCTGATATACAGAGGTCCCTTCCAACCTCAACCATTCTGTGATTCTGCAACTTCAGGGACAGACAAGTCTGGCTGCTCAGTGCTGCCTGATGGGTAAAGCTGCTGGACAGGCTTCATCCTCTTTACTGACTGCACTTCCATCAGAAGTGTTAGTTGTCTCTGACTCTGCATCTGACTCCATGCCCACCATGGCTGCTGCACCACAAAATGCCTTATAGTTTCATTAATCAAACCCAAATCAGGCCAGGTCACATTCTGACATTTTTTTTTTAACATAGTACATAAAGCTCTTGGACTACTAATAACATCTGGTGTAACCAAATATATTTAAAATCAAAATGTGCTGAGAATTAACCATACTTCAGACATGGCTGGGCAGGGGCTGGGCTGTGGTGGTGCTGGACCCAGCACCGCTGTGGTATCGCGGGACAGCAACTGATGGCCCCGGCCTAGGCTGGGCTGCGGTCAGGGCTGGGCAGGGGGAGGCCAATGGTGGGCAGAGACGGGGAAGGCGGGGAGTGACCTCCAGGGCTCTGACAAGAATTAGGTGTTTTACTTTTTTGATATAAACTAAATGTAGCAACCAAGAATGCTCCAGTAAGGAAGTCTGGAGCTAGGAAAAGAAAACAAATAATGGAACTAAATACGTTTTGAACATGGAAAAACTGAAGTCCCAGGTGTCCTATTTCCCTTTAATATTGACATGGCTGTCAAATGTATTTTATTCTTCCTTTATCTGTGAATGAAACAACCCATTTCTGCACCCTCACCTTCCTCAGTCCTGTGGCAATTTAACTATCAGAATAATGAGAAATACGAAAACACTAGAGTACTGTTTGCAACCTTCTAAATTAGTTAGCAAAACCTTTAGGAATGTGTTAAGAAAATGAATTGTTTTCATTGTTACTGCTACTGGGTCTTTTTTATTGTTTACCTAAGTGACTGCATTTCTGAGAGACAGAATTCATCCATATTTGTTATTTTGTCCCATTGCAATTACCTGTACTCAGGAGTGCTTTACTTACATCACTCTCTATTATGATAAAAGTTCGCTTTGCCTGATCCTTATATTGTTTGAAGTGTTACTTTTTTGTACTTTAGAATAAAGAGAAACTTAGTTTTATGGCAGTTTGACAGCTTTTTGTCCAACTGACAGACCAAAATTGATCAAATGTACATTAGAGCTTTTAACTCTGAATCATATGGTATCCTGTAGGGAATGCAGCTGGAGTAAGCTCTGATGTATGAAAAACACTGCATTCATAACCAGATCGTTCACACTCAGCTTCCAGTTGTTTCCTTTATCTGCTTGACTGGCTTCCATAGTTTTAAAAGAAGTGTCCAGAGGACCTGTAATAATGTCAGGCTGGAATCCTGCAAGGTCTTTGGCACAGTTTTATTGCACAGTTAAGACCCAATCATTATGGCACAAGTATTCAGAAAGGACTGCCCAGATAACCCTATACAAATCCTCATTTCCTTGTATAAGAGGTTTTTTTTTAAAGCTGAAAATAGTGCCCTAAAAAAAAAAAAAAAGGGTGGGATTTGCTATTTGAGTGTTTAATAAAGTTGAACAGTATACTAGTACAGTATTAGATGCCATTTAAAAGTGAAAAATTTTCATTGTCTCTTCAAAATAGGAGACCTGATTGAACCCTTGCTTAGACTGACATTGATTGGGAATAACTCCACTTATATCAGACCATTTTCAGCAATGTAAAACAGGCACAAACAAGCATTTAGTTCCAATGCTTTTGCGATGATATGTTTCAAGAATACCTTTCTGTTCACAGCTTTCTAGGTTATATGATATATATCAGTGTTTGCAGGCAGCTTGAGCATGGAGCACTTTATAACTATGGTGAAGTACCAGCTACTACATATAAACTTATTCTTTCCCTGTAGGATCTCCCTGTAGTCTCACCAGTCAAATTCTAAGGTGAATGCTAGACTAGAAACATACATATTCACTCTATATGTTCTGCAAATATCCTTGTTCCTGAAATCCATAGAAATCTCTTTTCTTAAAACATAAAGTCTCTTTTGAAACATATGAAATGTGGCATGTCAACAATTTGCCTTATTATCCATAGTTTTGATGCACTCTCTTCACTGGACTTAAAATCATCCTGATTTTTGGAGAATCCATTCTTTTCCCACAATAGGTCCTAAAAGGAAGTATTACATCGACAAGCTGTGAATAAATAAGCCAAGTTTATTTCTTGACAAATTGGATTCCCTTACTGCATTTTGTCAGAAGGTTCTCTGATGTAGAATATGGCACTGTGTCTGCAGCTCTGACAGCCACACTTTACTGGCGTTTAACTGAATGATTATTTCTCTTTCATTGAGTAATGCTAACATCTATTTGGCAGTTATAACCTTACAGAGTACTTGATTTGAGGCAGCTGTGAAGATGACACTGTTATCAGTTGTCAGGGCTCTCCAGAGCAAAGTATTGTTTGCCTGCTGCCTTACTTCTTTTCACTGTTCTTTCTGAAACAGCAATACTAAGGGAATGTCTTATTAAGATAATTATGATGCCTAATGCACTGTCCTCTTCAAGAAAGCTTCCTGCAGATGCAAACCCCATGTGGTACAGATGCTGTGTAAATATCCCAATCTGCAAGTAAATGAAGCTTGCCTTTGTCTATATCTAGGCATTGAGAATATGCCACTTGATAATACCAAAAGATCAAGAAAAGTCAGAGTTACTGTTCAAAAAACAAAGTTGGGTGTGCATAATAACATTTCAAAGAATAAGAATTCAGGAACAAGAAGGATCACTGCTCTTAACTTCAAAATGGGGCCTCAGATTTAGAGCTTGAGAGGATGACAGAAAAAATATATATTCAGACACATTTTGTGGTTCCCTTAAATGCATATGTTTGTGCAGGTAACTGCTTCTCCAAACTCTGTGACCCACTTACCCACTATTCTGTTACCTACTACCTGTTCATGGGCTGAGCAGGCTGCAGTTTGAAAGGAGATGCCACAGTGGAACTAGGATCTAGTCTGACTCCTCTTGACATACTTCCTTCTTGTTGGAAAAAAAAAAAAAAGATAACAGGGCTTGTAGTGTAAACATGTCAACAAACTGGACTACAATGGAATATTAGAGCTGTATGTTCATTAAATTACTGTGTAGTTCAAACTGCTTTCCTGTGGGAGATTTTCAGTTATGCTTAGAATGAATGTCGATTCAAAAGTACTGCAGCAACAAGAAAAATTAGTAAAGAAATTTATGAATATAAAGTACTGAGCAACGTTGAGACTACATAGAACATTCTGCACTGGGGCACAAGGAAAGGGAGGAAGAGGAGAGAAAGCAAAAAATTATCTAGGCTAATGTGAATAAGTCATTTAAGGAACTTATTCCTCTCCTCTCTCACTTTATTGCCACTTACATGTGGTTCTGAAAATCAGCTGTAGAATGCACTAAGCACTGATCAGTTCAGAGAGCTGTTTTGATCCTTTTATATTTGCAGTATCGGTGTGATTTGCATCAAGAGATAACGACTTTTGCTCCTTGCAAATAATACCCCCACAATTCCTGGCAGCATGTGTGCATTCAGAGCCTGGTTCAGCACCTATTGGACTTTAAGGACCACTGGTTCAGGTCCTTAATCTGAGGCCTCATAGAATCACAGAAAAGTTAGTTGGAAGAGACCTCTTCAGATCATCAAGCCCACCCACCCCACATGAAGTAGGACTATTGCCAGCACTAGGTCAGATCACTCATGGTTTACTCTAGCTGAGCAAGGAAAATTTCCGAAGATGAAAGATCCACATCTTCCCTAGGCAACCTGCTTCACTGCTGCATGACCCTCCTGGTGGGAACGTTTTTCCTAACGCCCAGTCTCATGCCCAAATTCATATTCTGTATTTATTTTCCTGCCTAAAAAGACAGCTTAGGAAGAAGAGATAAGTAACTAACAGTGACTAAGTCAGTGATAAGAGGAATAGATCAGTTAGCCCTAGCAAGGCCAGATAATTGATACTTTACAGGGAAGTTTCAGAAAAGAGAAAATAAGCCATAAGGCAAAGCAAAGTGATTTAAGGAAGAAAGAAGATGTGAGAAAGAAACTACATAAAAAATATGAGCTAGCATAAAAGAAAAGATATCAATGAGAAAAATAAAGGTCAGAAAGGCAAATGGAAGAAAAAGAAACATGAAAGATTTATTAAACCTCCAAAACCAAAAATACCAAAACAAGAAAAAGCAAACAGGACACACAATGGATCAAACTGATCACTGTGAAGTCTGTGGTGTTACATGAAAGATGAAATTGGTCCAGAGGAAGTAAAAGTACCTCAGAATAAAAAGAACAATAAAATAAGAACATTGAATGTCTGACCCAGTAAGTAAAAAATCATGTAAGTACGAAATTAGTTTCAAGAAAAAAAGATTTCTTTCTCTTTTTTAGTCTACAAGTTGGCAAGACATAAAATTCAGTGAAAGATCATGAAACTTGCAGTTGGACTTGCGTATGATTTTAGGCGAATCACAAAATTTTCTGAACCTCAGTTTTCTCAACAGTAGGATAATAAGATTTAGTCACCGTTGAAGAAAACTTTTACAAATACAGACATAAAGAACTGTATGTATAGATGCTAGGTGTTATTTGTAGACAGATACACTCTCAGAAATGTGGAACAGGTGTCAGAAGCAAGGAAAAGGGAGAGAGAGAGGGAGAGACAATTCTGCTTCTTGGAATGAACGCAGCAATTAGAAGAGATTGGTCTGCGAGCCACAGCACTGAAGTACAGCATCAAAACTTGTTTCCATGACATTTACAATATGGCATAATACCATCTGTGGTTATTTTTAAACCATAGTCCTCAGATACCAAACTCAAAAAGAAGTAAGGGCATTGTGGTGAACAATGGAGGTTATTGACAAGCAGAGAGCAAAAATATCCACAGGGATGGAGAAGGTTTATGTAGGAAGAGAAGCAAATACCCAGGAGACATCCTAATTACATTTAGAGCAAATCAAAGCCAGTTCATTTCCTTATTGGATATTTTGTTTGCAATCCTAGTGGTTTCTGCTACAATTTAAGGAAATGCTCTGACCTGGGTGATGCCTTGCTAATTGATTGCTTTGATTTAGGGTAGCTGCCTTCGCACTGGAGTCTCATACTGATGAACAAAATGAGCTGCCTTCCTAAATCTTGGATTTAGCTACTTAAATGGGCCTTATTCCTGAACATACTTTGAACACTTATCCTCACAATTTAATTCAGATATTTGTATCTCAAGTTGAAGAGAATGAAAGAACAGAACATTTAGGTGACTAACCAATTTCATCATAGATTTTTCAGGAGAAACCACCTTCTCTTCCTCATGCAATTTCTGTGTCTCTTTGAGTTACAGGAACTTCCCTTCTCTTACAGGATGCAAGGTAAAGGAGGGAACGCTTGCCTTGAAGAATATGACAATGCAGAAAGAGGCCAACTGCTTTTCACAGGGTAGATTAGACAGTTTTACAAACAAATCCAGCATTAGCATGTTACTCTACATCTGTCCCTTTTCACCTTGGGAAGAAGGAGGGGGAAGAGGGATCCAGTTTGGTGCAAACAGTTAATTAAGTAAATATTCTCTGAAATGAATAAAAATGTAATTGCGACTTCTTGCATTGAAAATGAGTGTTATTTTTAGATTCTCCTCTCCTGGGGGGCTTCTAGAGTAGTAGAACAGAGTTACTAGTTTCTTTCTGCCTCAGAAAAGGATTCCTCTTGTAGCATCTTCTGTTTTAAGACTCCTCAAAAGGAGTCTAAATTAGAGAATGAACATCTTCTTTTCTCACTCCCAAAAGACCCAATAGTAAAAGCTTTGTAAAAAAAGGCATTCTAGCACATCAGTCTCTCCACAGAAAACTCTGCCAGCTCTGCTTTTTCTTCCCTAAGAGCAGGCAGAGAAATAGATTTCTAAGTGTTTCTCAAAAATTATTCCAAAAACAAAGTCCCATTTTGAAAATCGCTTTGAGGTTTTTAAATCTGGAAAGAATTCAATGTTTTGGAATCAAATATACTTTGAGCATATAACCTTAAGTATCTAAATTTGAATCAATCTCCTTTAACACCTAACTTTCCTTTTATTATATGAACATCTTAATGTCCTACACCTTAGATACTCTCAGTCACTCCAAAGTAAGACGGCTGTAGTAGTTTGTGTGATTACTTCTATCTGCCTGTCCTTTGTCTTGGTAGAAATAAATTCACCATCTTTTGTGTAGTTCAGAAATATTTTATTATTCATTTTTTGCAGAAATATTTTTATTGTGAACAACCCCTTTCGCCTGTAGCATTGTGCAAGGATTAGTGAGAGTGATGGTGAATAAAAAATGCTCAGGAACAGAGGATGTCAGCTATATTATCTACCCCAATAGTAAGTATTGCCTTAATAAGAACAAGCAAATGGATGTCCTGACAGTGCATTCAGGCATGAATGATACTTGCATATTGGGGAGGACCAAAAAAAAAAAAAAAAAGAAAAGGCATTTACTCTGAGTGTGGCGTAGGTAGAGTGAATTAGTAAACAAAAGTGAAAATGAATTATGCTTGCATAACAGTTGAACATAAAAACACGTAATAGATGCACATAATAGCTCATAACGTTGAGGGGTTTTAGACCTACTTTGTCTGAGGCACCATGGGAGGCAAACACAACCTGAGGACAAAATCTTTTCCAGAGTTGGTATTTGCTATATCTACAGCTTTTGATTCTGAAGCCAAGGATGGGCAACCCCTGACTTTTATTGAAGTAGCTGGGGTTGATAGGAGTATTTTGCTTTATATTCATTTGCTTTTATGATGATTGCTAATAACTTTTTGTGTAGTGTGACCACTGCATATTAGCATGACTGTGGTTAATTTCATTATATTTTGCATGATCAAAGAGAGGTAATTTTCAACTGCCTTCTAAAAATAAATCGTTTTGAAATGCTAAAGAGGTTTGGTGCCTTCATTTCACTACTTGAATAGTAATTAAACATCTTGTGAAGTGGGACTGGTAAGGCTGAGGAGTTCTGTTGTCTGAGAGTAATGGCAGGTGGAGCAGCAGAGAATCACAGCAAATATTTGAAAGATGTCTGTCATGACTGAAAAAGGAGAGTAGACTACCCAGGCAAACTTACCCTGCATATAGCTCTGAGATACAAGCTCTAGTTGGGTCTGCCAGATTCAGGGCTCAGACTTAAACTTCTAACAATGCAAAGAGTGCAAACGAGAGGGCAGAGAATTCTGTCCTAAACTTAACATGCAGCATAAATATAATTTTATCCTAGTCTCCTTTTTTAAAAGACTGATATATGTGTCCTCCTAAAGGTAGGACTAAGTGCTGGATTGCACTGCAAAGCTAAAATCTTGCTTGAGCAGTTCTCACCCTAGAAACTTAAACAAGCTACTGCTTTTTCTTCAAAGACCTTACTACTTCTCCACATGCCTTTGGAAATCCTATTCTGCAGTCCTCTCTCTATTAAATCTGAAATTGTGTTGTACTATGTTAAATATGCATACATCCACTGAGTTCTTGAGATGTTCATTGAACAGAAATTTTCCTCTGCAAAGCACATTATTTTTAATCCTTAGATCATAGCCAAATCACAGCTGATCTTAACTAGACCAATAAAAAGCACAAGAATAACTTAGTAACCTTAGCCCTAAGTCAGTAAAGCAATTAAATATATCCTTGACTTAAAGACTGTACACTATGTCATCTCTCCTCAGCTGAGGATATAGGCTTCACTTTAGGCTGTTTACAATGAGGGGCTAGCTCTAGACAGTGGATATCATATAACTCTTAAAACTAGTGGAAAGAATGACAGAGATTTAAGAGGAAATTGGATCAAACCTAGAAAGACAAAAAGGAATGCCATCTAATTTTTTTGTACTTAGAATTATAGATGGCATTAAAAAATTGTATAATTAAGCACTAACTCCAAATACTGGTTCTAACATAATTGTCAAAATCACTGGGAAGACTTGCTGAAGTGGCAGGTACATCAGGCCATATGGGCATTTGGTGAGTCTACAGGTTATTTTGAGTATCTAAAATAAACACAAGTCAGGAAAACAAGATTTATAGTGAAAAGTTTGCTGAAAGTCATAAAAGGAAAAAAATCTTTTGTTTTCCAGCACAGACAAGCAAAACCCAGCAAAAAATGAAACAAAACTCAACCAGTGTCATCCATGTGAGCATCTAACCATACTTACAGAGACAGCTAGACATAAAGTGATTGCTGAAAAACTCAGCATTACAGCACCGATTTCCTCGTATAGCTCAGGGGAAAGCTATTTACCTCAAAAAGCACTGCTGAAAAGCCTGGAAGCAGAATGGGGAGCTGTTAGAAAAAGGCCAATAAGAAGGCACTTAATAAAAAAAAGACTATTTTAAATCCAGTCCCTCTGGGGGTATCGGAGACCTTACTTACAGTTGCCATGATTTGATGCCTAAATCCTTTTATGCTTTGCAAACTTCAGTACTTTGGGCAATGTAAGTCCTGTGTTCAAGATAAGACTCAGCTGTAGAGGAAAGGTATATGGAAATTGAAAGCACTGTAGTTTTTGTAATATTTTACAGGATCTAGCAAACATCAAAACGTTCAGGAGAGTGATGGAGAACTTAGCAATGGTTTTGTGTTAACAACACTACTCTGAGATATGAGAGACTTGAATTTAAGTGCGAGTGTGCCAGCATGTGGGCTCAAGGGAAAATCAGTAACATCTTCATCCTACGAAAGATCCTGTTTGGTTGCACAACCATGTCTACACGTGGACTCAGTAGAAATTTATGTAGGAATGAGACTTGCTTTCCTGTAGGATTAGTGCTCTAAGAGTCCTTTCCCAAGTTTATCAGCTGTCAAAGAGGGTTCTTTCCTCTGTGTATTTTATCTTCCTTGTTTACTCATTTTTCAAGTCACGGATTCTGTCTCCTAATTTTCTTGTGAGATGGCTAGCATAATGGGACCTCATTTTAAGTTGGTGTCTCCTGAGATCACCAAAATACAAGTGAAGAATAAGAAGAATTATTCCTGCACTAATGGTTCTGTTCATTTCTTTTGTTAATACTTGGAAATTTAGAATTTGGGTATTATGAGCAATAGACTGATCCTGGTTTGAAGTCAGCTGGGACTTGAGCAGACTATCTTTATGATCTCTTCAGACTGTTTTAATATGAAATGTTTACAAGTTCCCATGATATTTCATTATCTTCTGGTAAATATCCTTTTCTGGGTTTGTTTTTTAAGGTCAAGAATACAAATTACATTTAATCTTGCTTTCATGATTCCAACCTAATATGAAGATGATACAGCTCATTTTAAACACACTATAACTTCTAAAATAAAAATTTAATCCAATTAAATATATGCTTCAGTAGATCCTTAAAGTCTCCAAATTTGAATAATAAAACCCTTCTTAAAAGGCTTCCTATGCTAAAATACCAATAAGTTTCTCTCAGCAATGAAAGAACTTTATTCTATTCTTAAAGCTTATGGCGGCATCTACAGTGATTCAGTTTCCTTTCATCTCTCACTACACATTTCTACATCTGAGGTTGAATAAAAAGCCTGCTTTTTATTTCTTTGATAAAAACACATGGAACAAGTTTGCCAGCATTCCTGCATTTTTCTGATGAGACATAAACTCTCCTGTATTAACATGTGCTGACTCACATTGGTTCAGTGCCATGCACAGCAAGGATATCCAGCAGCTTACCTGACTTAGCAATTAAGAATTAAAACCAAACCAAAACAATATCAACAGGAGAACTGTGTGTTTCAGGATTGCCAGTAACACTGTGATTGATGAAACTGAACTGCTTAAAATACTTCAAGTGCATCGGTGTTGCTCTCTTAACACGTTACCTCATATATAAATTAATCCTAGTAATGTATACGATATACAATTATAACGTATACACAAAAGCATATGTTGTGTACTGAGTCTTGCCTTGTACCTTCCAAGATACACATACACTCAGTTTGTGATTTTGTCTCCCCATTTAACTGTTTAGCTACAAAAAATGTTACACTGAGATCAAGGTATTATTATAGCTAATAATGTTTACTGACTAGATTAATTTTTCCCTCCCTGCCACTTTCTCCTCCTTTCATATACCTTGCCATCAGAAAAAGATTTCTTCACATGTTCCTCATAACTGCTTTTCCTTTTTCTACCTCATTCTACTGATAATAAAAGACACAAGTTTATAGAATCTGTGTATATCCTGGGTAGTGCAGATCATATCAAATAGACGGGGGAGACAGGACACAGAAACCACCTATGACACAGACTTGTGTTCTTCAGTAAGTCTAGCTTCACTCTCGCCTTAAGCAAAAGAGTTGGGTTTAATTGACCTGCCCCAATAATGTGTCGAAAGCAGCTCAACAAAAACAAATGTATAAGCAAGCACAGCCTACTTGGCAAAGGAACTACACAAAAATTAGAGTGCAGTGATCTTTTTCAAATGCTCACTTCCACAAAACAAAGGAAAGTAGGAAGCCAGAGAAGTATTCATAAGAGATAGTTCGAAAGATGTATATAGGTCTGATAGAAGAGAAACTAAAATTCCTTTGAATCTAAGGGCATTACCACTTAATAAAAAAATCTAATTTGCCTTTATCAGATGAAGAAAAGGATATGGCAGAGCCAGAGATTTACATGTTCAGAAAAACATAAAGACTTCGAAGATCAGCAAAATAAAAGCTGAGGCACCAGTTAAAATAACTATTGTAGCCCTCCACTGCCTGATGAAATATTGCAGATAGTTGGTGCTCCATAAAGAGTAAGTTCAAGACCAGCTTCAAATGGCCCCAACATATGCAGGTAAGTGCTACCATATCGTAGTGAGGCTTTACACTGGCAGTAAAACAAACATGCTGATGTATTAAACTCTGCCTGTAAAAGGGGACACAGGAAATGAATTACAGGACCAAAATAGGATGGATTAAACTGAATCACTGGAATCTCCCCCCTCCCAAAATACGCCTCCCAGAGCTAAAATCCAGCTTTATACTTGCTGCACAAAAGAACTGTAGGTATGTTTGATAGGTGGAAAACATCCTCTGTATGGAGGATAAGGACACACTGCTTATAACAGGAGAAAGAGAAGGGGAAGTGGAAAGGTGAGGGGATGAGGAAAGGAAAGGGAAGAGGAAGTGGAAGGCAAGGCAAGGAACAATTACATTCATAGATATAGCTAGTAAATCCATTTTCCTCTTCAGTCTGAGCAAGGTTTTTTTCTTTTTTTTTCTGTGAAAAGGTAGAATAATGCTTTTGGAACATTTTTACTAGCTGATAAGGGTTTTCAGATCTGCTGGTGCACCTGTCTTGCTGTAGATACCTTTTTCAGATTAGCTTATACCAGTTTGCAAATGTGCACACTAAACTGTAAAAAAGCAATTCTCATTTTGGAATAGGAATAGCTACACAAGACAGTCTGTTGGTGCAGGTTTTTCTTGTAAATGTCTCCATATACAGACGCCCTTAGGATCCTTATGGTAACATTTCTAAAGCAACAAAGGGCAAGATTCAGAAATATACTAAGGCACCAAGTGTGAGCCATGGTTCTGGCATGCCTCAGAAGTCTCAGATGCATGAAAGCTTGGCAAATCTGTGCTGACTGTGCTTGGAGTAGTGCGTAGGCCATTTGGTTTCCCAAGACAAAATCCTCATGGAGGGTGTCTCCATCCTGCCCTTTTCCTTTTTTTTTTTTGTTTTTTTTTTTTTCCTTATTTGAGGTCCTTTGCCCAATCAGTGGAGACTGTAATAATGGTCATTGCTCAATCCCAAGTTGAACTTTATCCTCCTTGTTCTCAAAATTCAAGGTACAGGTCTTTAAAATGTTCATAGGCTTTTTTTTTTTTAAAGAAAGGACCCCGAAGTATTCTGTGACATGCATGCAAATGAAGCCTTATTTCACCACCTCCCTTTGCTGGACAAATAAAAATTCAGCTAGAGCTTTTCCTCTTCTACTGGTCTGTTTTCTCAGTTTTTCACAAGAAATTCTAGACCTCTTTTCTCATTCAATACCTTCCTTCTCTTCTAAGGCTTCTCAACAGCAACCTCCTGCATTCATTTTCCAGGCAAAGCTCTCGGTACCTTAAATGAGTATTTACCCAAGTATGATCTCAGCCAGAGAATGATTAATGAAACAGTTCCCTATTATATTATTTTTTGTATCTTTCAGTCCATGATTGTATTCTAGGAAATTGCAATTTTTTTGATATGAATTAGTTAATATTATTCACTAAGGGACTTTATTTATAATTTGTGATAATATTTTTGAAGCTATTCATTAATAAAAATTTATTACAAGGTGTTGTTTAAGTTTCCTAAATCCTGGGCATAAGTTCTGAGAATCAGGCTTCCAGTGTGAATATTTATGAATTAAAATCACTTGTCACAAATGATCTTCAATATTGGATTAACATTCTTTTTTATTTGCTCACTGGTGACATCTTTTAGTAGAATGTCTGTAGAAATTAAAAGCAAAAAAGTATGTGAATATTCCAGGCAAAAAAAAAGTATAGTTTTAATAAGTGTTATTTTTTATTATAGTCTCATAGGAATATATGGTTACAGTCTTACGGATCTGAGGAACTGAGGATGAAGTTATTGCTTCAAGGCAGAAATGTAATTATGGATCATTATGACTAGAGCAGCCTTTCCCACCCTGGCCACAAGAACGTTGCTTTCAAGAGTCACAAAGAACAAATTAAAATGTACAGCCCTCTGTGTTTGAGAAAGAACTGACAAGGGCCAAAGCCATACTCAGAATTCCACTAAATGAATCACATCTACAAATTAACTTTGCGACAGTTTGTTGAAATACAGTTTACATACATGCTATAGAAGAAACCTCTTTAAGAGTACAGATGAAAATCTTGAAAATAGATGCAATGCTATTGTGGAGTTTTATTTTGAAAGGAAATAACAGAAAATATTGGAAGTATATATAAATCCTGTGGATATGCCCTTATGACTGCAGAGCCTTGAACCTGATGAACCTTTCAACCTGGGGAGCTTTTTTAACCTGATGTGTGCTGAACAACTGAGCTGGATGCTGAATTGCTTGTTTAAAAAATGTCTGAACAGCACAAGTTTTGCCTGGATGTGCAACTAGACTGATACAGTATGAAGAACTACTTTAAAATATTTATGTTTCCAGATTCCTCCAAAATCACAAGGTGCATTGAGCAATCAGAGTGCCATATTCGGTCCAGGTTGGAGGGGCCCTAATGAGATCACTTTGTGTAATCTGCACCTCAGAGCAGGGCTAGCTTCAATATTAGACAAGGGACTTTGTCCAGGCAAGTTCTGAATATCTCCAGTCATGGAGACTGCACAACCTCTCTGGACAACCTGTCTCAATGTTTGACCGTCTTCATGGTGGAAAAGATTTTTCCCAATATCTAATAGGAATTTTCGTTAATGTAACTTGTGTGAATTTTCTGTGGTACAGTAATAAAAATGAGACTGGAGAGACAAAAAAACAACTTTCAAACTTTAGAAAATGTTGGTCTCCGGTTTCAGTTCACTATTGTATGGGAAGTCTAAAGCAATTATTTTCCCTCATCTCTATTCCTAATACTCCTATGCTCATGACGATGCTACATATAATTCTACTCCTCATATAAGTATTACAAGATAAATTGACAAGATGCAGACTAACCGGGCTTTAACATATCTTTGGATTTATCATTTCCACTCAAATTCTGCATATCATGTTTCAAACCATATTGTTCAGCTGTCTGGAAAAATCTTACAAGAAAGTTAAAAGATGAATAAAAAACAGTAGTGGCAAATCCTTTAAAAAATCTGGTTATTCTTTTGTAATAGTATATGGTAGGAACTACAGGGTAATCAATTGTGACTGTCTATCAGGGTTAAAAAAACTTGTGATATACGTCTCCTTCATTGAAAGGGAATAGACTCGTACATTTTTCCCAGCAGACAAAATTAAATGATGATGGGTGGTCTGTCAAGAAATGGCATTACATTAGGAGAATGAGAAATGATTGCAAACACAAAAATCTAATAACCAGAGAAAGAAATTATCAGCCAGTGGAACAAGCCTGGCTCCCTGCCAAGTTTTACATAACTTCAAACAAATTATCTTATGAAGGAGTGTGAATTTGCAGATACATTTGAACACTAGGAGTCAAGGGGTTTTTGCCCTTATAAATACTGAGCTGTACTTTATCCCAGAAGTGGCTTCAGTGACGTCTGGGGAAATGCTGGAATAACATGAGAAATGATGGTAAAAATGAAGTATTGATATGCTAGCGGTAATAGCATATCACTACAGCAAATAGTGTAGAGGGTAACTCCAGCCTGACTGTGAACAGGAATGGTAGAGCATCCATGGCCATCTTTAAATACCTTTCACTTCATTTAGTTCCGGTGGGAAACTGAAGGTCATTGTACGGATCGCTATCTAAAATATGCAAGAGAATTCTTTTTCTTTAATATTTTAGAAAAAGATGCAAGATACTCCCTTCAGAGCCTTGGAGACCAAATCCCCTTCTTGATCTGTAAAGCAGTTTCCCATACGGGTAAAGAATTCTTTCTCCACATTTGGGAGGATTCTGATGAGACTCCTAACGAGAAGGCAATTACAACACGATCTGATGCCAAAAGAGAAAAAAGCTGTATTTTAAAGTTAGGAGCTTCCAAGGTTTGTAAAGCACAAGAATCTGCATATGCCCCCTTTCTCCTCCTCCCCCTCCACCTCCTTTGAAGTCTTATGGTTTGATTAGCTGCTTCCAGTTTCATGTTCTACATACATTCCTTATTTCTACATATATCACCCATCATCCATTAGAGTGCAAAAGGGGCAAAAATTCTGAGTAGTTGGAGTAGATATAAGATCTTTAGCATCCATCCACATATATGGTGATGGCCCTGAGAGGTTAGTAAGTAACCTTGCTACCATCATGGTATATTGCTATCAGTCATACAGCTGGATTGGGCATTTTTGGAGAGAAATAAGCAAACCATGGGGAGCTGTTGAAGTCAGTCTCAAGCAGAAATGAACAGTAGAGAAATAATGGAAAAAAGTTTGGTGGTGTGTGATAACCATGCAGTTACTCAAGAAGGTGATAAAAGGAGCAAAGATATTTTAGCTTTTTGGTCATGTAGACCTGATTAAAAACAATCTGAAGCTATGACTCCTGTTACATGATTTCTGTCAGATAGGTTGTTTGACCCAGTTTCTTAAACGTGAAAAGCAAAAGACCACCACTTCTAATGGCAATGAGGACTTACGGAAGTTTCAGTGGAAAGACCTGGAACTAACTGGTAGCAGCAACGCAAATTTCCCCTCAAGTCAAGATATAAATACCATGGCATGGACAAGATAAGTTATTTTGCACAGCTTGTTTGTCCTTCACTGTATTGTACATATCCTTTGAAACCTTCATTCCTAGTTATGCTTCACAAACATGTATGCTTACACAAAAACAAAACACAAATTTCACCATAATTACTGAGAAATTGAGAATAAACGCTGACCCAGAAAGGGCAATGCCATGGGTGCATACATATATGGTGGTGTTTAATGGGCAGGACTGGAAAGCAGCATGGAACCTTTATTAACAGGCTCTCAAGTCTGATCAACTTTCTAAGCAAATCTACTCCCATTGCTGGCTTGTGGTGGTATTTATAATGATTTCCTCCTTTTTTTATAACCTCTACAGCTCGCTATATGGTGACAGCAGAGCATAAATGCATAGATAAGAGCTAAAATGACTCTATTTTCTTTGGGTCTGGAACGGAGCGATTTATTTTCAGCCCAGAGTTAACAATCCAAACAGCTTGACTTTCTGTCCTTATAGCAACATTTTCATAAAACAGTTAGCTTGCAATCCAAATTAAGACCATTTGCTCATTATATTATTATTTTTTGCAGGCCAAATCCTGATTTGTGCTTTCAGTTTCAGTGGCAGTTTGTCAGAGAAGAAGAGAATCCAGGCCTTTTAAGAAAGTCAGTGGTAAATATGTCATCAAAACATTTTATCTAAAAATACTGAAAACAAATAATATGATAAATGTTATTTCTGGGAAATGTATGGCACAGTATAATTGCATACGCCCTTCTGTTTCCATTGAGGTCTCATTTCAAAGATCTGGTAATGCTTCATATTTTAAAGTACTTCAAAGTACGTGTTTTGAAATACTTCTTATTTAAGTCAGAAAAAGACAGTTTTCTCTCAACAAAGCCAAACTTTTGCAATTATAAGGACACTGAGGCATGAATTAATGGACTGTTCACAATATACTTGTGTTTTAAAGTCTCATGCATTTAGCAAAGATTTGGAAGTAAATAAATGCTGTGTCAGGGCACTGCAGGGGCCAGTGGCTCCCAGGGTTGGTGTTGGGAGGGGCAGGGCCATGGAAGGGCTGGAGCCAGCACCACTGCGGCATTGCAAGGTAGTGACTGGTGGCCCTGGCCTGGGCCAGGATGGGGCCGGGGCTGGGTTGAGGGAGGCCAATGGTGGGCAGGGACAGAGAGGGCTGGGAGCGACCTCCAGGGCCCTGACAAGCTGTTAGTATGTGTTTAGAAAAAGGAATATCTTTTATAACTCCTTTACCTCAGATTAAAATGTATTTACATAGGTATGTTCTCCAAACACAGACTCTAGACAAGACTTAGAAGAGACAACAGATTAGATTGGTCATAAGGCATTTATTGACCCATCCAGAGACCATCAACTTCTCATTGTGTGACATGCACATGAAGGGATCTGTGGTATGGTAATGGCCAGGCAGAGCTGCATCTTCTCCCTTCTCTCCAGTCCTATATGCTGTAATGTTCAGCCCTTGCGTATTATTGTGGTATTTGATCATGCAACATGCAAAGCACAGTAAATGCAGCTCCTTCCCGAATCAAGTGCCAGAGGAACTATTAAGTCAGCTAGGGAATGATTTGCATCAGGACTCTGAAAGGTTTAGTCTTTCCTTTTATTTATTTATTTAGCAGGGCAGAAGAGATGGATTTGGTGTTCAGTCAGGAGCCCTGCTGCATGCCAGTTGCCATGATGTAGTTGATGAAGCCCTCCAGTAGCTACTCTTTTTTATGGCTGAATAAAATAGTTTAATGAATATTAATTTCAATTCACTGAAATACAAAATTATAATCAACTGAACTAGAACAACAGACAAAAGGTTGTTTCCAAGAAAAAGTGAAGAGCAAAAAAAAAAGGAAATCTTCCACAGGGAGAAACTGAAATCTCAAGGTGGTCTAGGATGAGGAAACAAGCATATATGTTAGCTGAAGGCTCCTGATTACTGAATGAGTCTAAAAGTTCAAGCTGCTATCTTTTCTTAATTAGCATTTAACAACATATTTTAGCATAATGAGGATTTCACAAAGTAACCTCCAGCCAAAAGGAGGATTAGACAAGAGCAGAGCAAATAAATGAGTCCCACTAGAAAACCTTCCAGCACCCCATCACCATTTCTGTGTGCTTCATGCTCATTACACTCTGCCTAAGAATTAAGCTGAATGTCCAAGATGAACATGAGACATTATAGACTTAAAATGCTCATGTCACATCATAAGCGTGGAACTTTGCCTTTCAAGTTACAGACAGGAGCAGCACTGATCATTTCTCACACAGCACCATAAGCCATTTTACTGTGTACTATTACGATGATTTAAACTGTGTAGTCTTTTAAGGGACATCATATTTAATATTATCTAAGTAAGCTAAACCATACTTTATGTTATTTTTGCACTGCTTTACTGAACGAGGAAGAGGTTTTGTTGTTTTCTTTTAAATCATCAGCCTGCAGTGTGATGAAGTATCCCAGATGGAATTAGACCTTGAGTGCCTGACTGCACTCAGGATGGCAGGGCATCACACAGCAAATTCAGACATGTCCCTGCTATCATTTTGAATGGCTATGAATGGGCCATGAATCACCAGAAATGATTAAATAATTCAGAGCAAGAAATTTTCTGTGTCATCAGATTGTCATGTAACTTTTCAAGAATTTATTATTATTACTATTTGTTTTCTGAATTTCTTTAGAGTTTCATGGAATTGTGTCACCAGGAAGAAAAAGCTCTATAAGCATCACCTCTGAACCAGTAACTGATACACAAACTCAAACCTTTTTAGACATCGTGGAATCTGTCTGGGAGATGAAGACCTTACGAATGTTCCAGATGTAGAAGAAAGATCAGCTGGAACATGATGGAGGCAAGGCCCTGAAAATAAAATACAGAGACCAGACTGACTATATTAAATATAACCTGATGAAGAAATACCTAGAAAGAGTTTTCAGCGAGTCAGGTGAAATAATTAGTTCAAATAGAAATAGGGTGGCTTATAGAGAAGTCACATGGCTTTTCAAGAAATATAAAAACATGCACAACTTCAAGTAACTCTGAGGGAAGCAATAAAGGGGACAGAGAACTGGAGAGTTTCCCAGTTCTTTTGTTGAAGCAGCTGTTGCTTAATCTCTTGGGGTAAGAGAATTCACCCATCTTGACACAAAAGTGCTGCTGAACCATTCAAGCAGCACGTTTTTTAAGAAAAGAAAACAGCTGCAGATTTCTTACCCTTAAAACATCTAAGTTATCTGTGCTGATTTGGAGAGCCCCGTGATACTCACAGGCCCAACGTGAGTTGCTGTATCAATCCATTTTGCATCTTCAGAAGAATACTTATCCCCAAATGTCCACCATCGTTTCGGAGAGAAGGATCTTTGGGAGTAAAATTCAAAGTGTAATGTATTGCAATGTAGGCAAAAAAAGAAAAAGTACAAAGGCTGGGTGTACCAACAGGCTTTTAATGTTTGTAATTTTCTGTTCATGCTGGGAGGAAACCAGCAGAGACAGCACTTTACGTGAGACAGCTGTTGTTGCGGACTGCAGACAATGGCAGGCTTTGCTAGCTCAAGGCATTCCAAACAATATTTTTTATAACACCTTTTAAGATACTCAGACAGAGACACATTACACAACACCATGGCATCAACTACAGGCAGTCTCTTATCCAGACTCTCAGAAATGCAATAACAAGGGAAGCTGATTGCAGGTCAGCGTTTAGGTAGATTCACAGAACTATGCTGGAGATGCCTGCCCACATTGTATGTGGCTCAAGGCTTTTGTCAGCATTAAACCTTGCACTATTATTTTCAAAGATAAAAAACATGGATGAATATGAATGCCTTAAAAGCATTAGTACAAATGTAACTAACTTGTTAAATCCCTTTAGCTGGTATCAAGAATAATTTGCATTGGAAAGGGATTTTTATTTATTTGTGTAGTTAAGTAAGGGATAAAGTTTTAAAACTGCTCTAAGACAGCTGTTTCCATTTTAGCTCTTGTAAATGGATAATCATGTGGTCTTGTACACACAAACAGTTGGGGCCATTAAATGCTTCCTTTCTCTGTTCAAATGCCTCCGCTGCTTCCCATGAATATAGCCACTAAAAGCTGTTCAAAGCTTTCCTAATGAAACCGCAGGGAAACTGCCAGTCCATGTGGGGTTTCAAAATCAATTACAATATCGTATCTCAGTGAAATGAAGAAGTTTTCAGTCACTATTAGGCCCAGCTCCTTTCCCCGAGTTGCCATAGAGGCTGAGGATGAAAGCAAATGCTCTGTCAGAGAGCGAATGGAAGAATCCTAAGAGGGGATGAGGTTAGCTGGTGGCTTCACATAAGATTATTTGCTATCTGCTCAGTGCTTCCATTTTCCAGAGGTGACGGTGGTAGGAAGGACTTGGATCATTTTAGGGTGGTCTCTGGAGAAGGCAGACCCTGAATTCTGATTTGGCTTTAGGTAGAGTATTCATCTAAGTAACAAAACCAAACGCAATGAACCTACCAGCAGGGCACGTTGAAGGCAGAGATCTCATACCGTATAGGTGCAGATCAGCTTCTGGAGAGTCCAGCTGTTTACTTGTAAGTTTATGCAAAGAAAGCTGAATCAATCAGCCTCCATTGACCAGGAATATTACACCTCAGTGCAGTTTTCCAACTGCTTTGGAAACCCAACTGCATGGCTAAGCTCAACGCCTTTCTTTTAAGTGGGAATATGTTATTGCAGCAAAGAGTTCTTGTTAAAAATATATATGCAAACTGATGGAGTACCCAAAATACCCACACTACATCCATACTGACCTGATTTATTCAGTCAATTAATACAGGACATAGGAGATAACTGGTGATTCTTCAGCATCTTCACATTCACCATGGGCTGTCCTCAGTGACATGGGGAATAAAATAACTTTCTGGATTGCACAGTTGGTACCAACAGGAAAAAACTGAATAGCAGTTTGCTTGTTTACAGACCAGGGTGCCCCCCCCCCCCCCCAACCAAACCCAAATCCAGGATAGATCGGAAAAATCAACTGTATTTAATCACATATATCACCCAAACTCCTGTTTTCTTTACGAGGGAATTAAATTTGAAAGACCAGAATGGCTTACATGCCATCACAATGCTGACTCAGTAGAAAAGGAATAGATCCATGAATAAAGGCACTAAGTTTCATTTGCTTTGGTTTGTGATAGGTTTTGCTACTTGTAATTTATTTTCCAGGCTGTTACTGAAGTGTATATGTATCCCAGTGATACAAATGATTATTTTCTTCCATTTTTACTATTTTCTATTTTTCAATTTAAAATGCTGCCATGCAGCTGAAACACAAAATTTAGATAGCTGTCCAAATAACCAGAGTGAATCATTCTGCATATTAATTCACATTTAATCCTTCTATTTGGCTGACACTATGTCAGCTTGACAATTAAACTCTTTAATACAATTTGCTGACTGATCTCAAAGACCTCACAGTTGGTATGACTGTTTACTAACAACTCTTTAAAGTCAAGTCAATAAAAATCAAAGAAGATGTGAAATTAATGGGTTGAATTTGCCCTATAATATTGCATAGGAAGAAAGGTATTTTTTAAGTGCTCATAGCATGGCTGACACTGAACATGACACAAAATTAAATACAGATCCTCCCCAGTGGAACATACAAATCATAAAAATGGAAAGAATATTGAAAATTATGGTTCTATCATCAACATCATAAACATCAATAAGTGTTGAGAGAATGGGTAACAATGTCTTTTAAAATTAGTGGAAGTGGGTAGTCCTAAGGAAAGATTTGAAAAAAAAAAGAAAACAGTTATATGTTTAAAAACTCATAGGGCCTCAGTAACTGAAAGTGGCAACAACAATATAATGAAGGATTAATGTTTAAAGACAGGTAGAGAAAGTATGACTTAAAATATGGAAGTAGTGAGTAAGTGAGTACCAAAAACATTTAATAGGCACAGAACTTTGAATGATTTTTTTTAACAAATAGTGTTAGATAATAATACACTTCTCTGTAATCAAATTGCTAAATGGTTGTGAAGTGTTTCTATGGGTCCATGGAAAGTACCATCATATGGGAAATGCTGGCATAAAGTAGAATAAGATATGCCAGTGTTTGTAAGAAAACTGAAGAACAAAAACAGAACCATACAGATTCAGACCAAGGGTTCAACTAGCCTAATATCCTGCTCCCGACACTGATTACAAGCAAAAGTCTAGGTAAGATTAAGAATAGGGAAAACATATATGATGCTTCTGCATGTATTCTACTAGCCTCTCATTTTTTCCAGGTTGGGGGATATCCTGAGCCTGATACGGTTGAACTAACAGATTTCTTCCAACTATGTGTTCAGATTCCTCTTGAGCCTATATAAACCTTTTCAGCCATAAGATCCTTTGACAAGGAGTTCCACAGGTTACAATCTATTCAGAGGAGAGACATCTTCTTCTGTTTGCTTCCTCCTAGCTTCATCTGATGGTTCCTGTGCTGGAAGGCACAGTAACCAGTCAATCCCTATCCAGTAGCTCCATGCCACTAATAACTTCATAGACTCCTATCATATTCCCCAGCTGGTCTTGTTTTTTGACTGAAAAGTCCTAGCCTACTAAGTCATTGTGGAAACCACTCAGAAACCACAAAGGATATATGTGTTAAAACAGTTACTTAAAAAAAGACTAAGTAATTCTAAATGATCACTTATCTAACCTATATAACCACATATTTTCATTATTGCTATTTCCAGTCTTTGTTTGTCTTCTGTCTTCTTCTAGGTTTAAGGAAGTCTTTTTGCATCCTGACCTCCCACTGATGTCAGAGAATTAAAGAAATGTCAGCAGTTGGGTCAGAAGGCTATCCCAAAGAAAAGGAGAGGATAGAGAAAAATGAAAGTTGGAAAAAAAGAATGAAGGAGAGCAAAGGTAGAATGTGTGAAATGTACTGTTCTTCAGTACATTTTAAGTTCACAATTGAGTAATGTTTGCATTTGCCTAGAATTAAAAATTTTCTTTCCTAAATCCAGAACATTTAAAACATAGAATCTCGATTAAATGCAAATACACATCAATTCAGTGTCACTGACCTTGAACTCACCATACCTAAATTTTAAAGAAGCACTGTTAGGAGTGAGGTAAGGTGATGAAGTAAGGTAGTAGAGAGAGAAAGAAAAAATGTTGGAATTAGGGAATCTCTGTGATCTTCAGCAATTAAGCTCACAGCCTGCAAAGTCCAGCTGCGGAAGCTGGGCAGTAGAAAGAATAATATCTTCAAAGTACTGATGCAGTGATACAATGATAAATTCTACATCATAATACAGTGATAAAGTTTACCAGCCATTCTGACTACATCCCAGCTGGAAGACATCCCCTTCATCAGAGCATGCTACATAAAAACTCATTTAAATGTCTATGCATAATTTGCCATCTGAAAGTTTTAATCAGCTGCTCATAGACACACATATCCTCTTACTTCAGTGATTCAGAGAAGAAATTTTCTTCAGCTTTTTGAAAAAGTTAGTTAGGGAAATTATGTCTGTTTTCCCCTTCTGATGTTGTAATTATATTAGTGTGAAAATGGCCATTGAAGCTTCATTCAGAACATTCTCAGACATTTTAAAGCACAGATCTTTAAGGCTGGTTTATCTTTAGCAGATGCTTTATTATAGGCCCTTAGCCTTCCAATCCACAAGCAATTAGGACGTCCTTTTAGCTACTCTGCAGAACTAGCCATTCACTCTGCAGTCTGATGAATTGTTTGGGAGATTTGGCTGAGTTTGTTTTTTCTTGTAAAGTTACAAAAAGAGTATTTTTAAAAGTGCACTTATAAAAGTGAAAGTATTATATCGACAGTAACTTCAATGAATTTGTAGTTGGCTGATTTTGGCTGTCTTCAGCTACGCAACTGTGTGCCTTCAGCCCTCGTCTGAGTTTCTCTGCTCTCCCCACCCAAAGCATCTCATCCAGAGACAGTGATGGAAGCCTGAGAAATGCCAGAGCTGTGGGGAGAAAAAAAGTGCTGGGGTTTTGCATAGATCAGAAGCAGGAGAGAGTACAAGGGAACATTTTTCTTTTGTTCCACAGCCACCATGCATTAACATTTGTATTAGGCTTCAGCATGTCAATTAACGTGTAAAAACTGGCTGCTTTTCTAAGGTGCTCCATCAAGAGCAATTTCTCCTGAAATCTTGCCCTCTGAAAAATATTCTGTGATCTGATTACTTCCAGGCCATAGATCCTAACTTGCCACCATCTGACAAGTAAATTTTATAATGAATGTATCAATAGAAGATAGCTTTTAGACAGAACATTCTACCAGAGGACCTGAAAGTGCCTTACAAAAAGAAACTGAGTAAGCCTCATAACTTGTGTTGGCTGATTAACTATGTTGCCCCAATAGGGAAAGAAATGTGGAATAGTTGCATTGCTAGAACACAGCAAGCCAGAACTACGTCATAATCAAGGTTTCTGTATTTCAGTCCTTGAATCCAACCGTTAAAAAATATAGCTACTTTTCTGGCTCTTCTGAGCATGTTCTCATCTTTTCCAGTTTACATTGTACATTCAATGGCCTGTGGTGCAGAGCTGGATTATCATTAGAATATAGGACAGTTTATTTACAAAATTGCACAGTGTGTAACTCAGGACTTCACAGTTTCTGAACAGCAGAAGTGCTTTGGAGCATACAAGATATTACTTCAAACACACTTCAACTCTGCACTGGGACTAGTGCTTAAATTTCCATCATTCTTTTCTGTGCCTTGTAATTTTTCTCTGCAGCCCTGATTATTGTATTCACAGCCAAGAAAATCTAAATTCCTTCTCAGGCTTTTAGGGGAAAGAACATGTATCTTTGATAGTACTGTTTTCCTTCCTTTCTTTTTTAAAAGTACTTGATTTTTTAAAATTTCCTGTAAATTATTTTGTTGAAAAATTAAGAACTTGCTTACAGAACACTGAGATCAAATATATTTACACTGTGATTCAGTATTATTTGAGCCAAACATCCGCTCTCAGATTGTAATTTTGATCCTCATCCTTCATCTTTCAGAGGAAATGACCTGATGCTCATGACAAATCTGGATTTAAAAATCAAGTACCTCATTGGATCTTTGCTCCCTGGAGCCAATGACAAAACAGTTTTTGATATCAGTGGAATGGTGTAGAAAACTCTAAGTTTGAACTTTCCCCATTGTCATAAATGTTTCTCTTGGAATACATTAAAATAAGGCCTCAGAATGGGCTCTTTTCTAGAAAACCAGGTAATTGTTTTGTGAAGTGCTCAAATACTCAAGTTATGTTATATATATATTACCTAACTATGTGAAGGCTACTTTAGTAATAATCTAAAGTTACCTTTTATATCCTTCATAGAGCAATTGAGAATTTAGATCCATAAGTGCACTTTTCCCCCTCTTCTTCCTGTACACTATATTGCTATAGTGTGTAAGTACACTTATGTTGTCAAGCTGGAAAGGGGTTCAGACCTGCACTCCAGCTTAAACTGATGTATACGCAGTATAACTCTTGGAGCCAGCCAGCTAGATCAACCTGTGAAACTCAAACAGGAGGGAGGGAGGTTAGTATGTAGAATGGTTTGGGCTCTCATAACCTTCAATCCCACACAGTGTTAAAAGCTTCAGCCCTCTCTTGGATGTGGCTACAAAGATACAGGATAAAGCCTTATGTCTGTGAGTGGTCAACACATCAAATTTCGTTCCAGCAGGATTCCCTTCTCAGTCCATCAGGGGACTCGGGGAAGGGTTTTCCTTGTCGTTTGTATAATATGGCTTCCTGAATGATTTCTTGCCTTCCTCAGGACTATCAGAAATGTAATAGTGTAGGAAATCCTCTCAGGTGACTTGGCTGATGTGTCTTGCTCACAAAGCTGTGCTGATTGCTGGATTTGACGTTAGGAAGAAATTTTCTTCCCAATGAGATTGGCAAGGCGCCCAAACAGACTGGGATTATTTTTACTTTCATCTGTCTCATGCTGTATAATTTACCTAATCAATTCTCTGCAAAAGACTGCACAGCTCTCTGATATAGAGAGCGCTTTGGTCTCTCTGGTCTTTCCTATTCTTTACCTTACAGGATGGAATTGTTCTGACCTAATGAAGTTGTTTCTGGCCTTAATTCTTAAATTCTAGCAAACCCTTTAAAATACCAGTGACATCTTTTCTATAACATTCATTCCAAATGAACCAGAGAGAGAATTAATTCTCTTCAACTAGGAATAGTATCTTAACATACAGGGAAATGGAGCATTCTTCACAGGTGCACAAAAATATAAAGGAATTAAATTATAAATTGTCTGAACAACCTTTTGGGAAGAAGGTGACTTAAAATACACAGACATTGGTATGTTCTTTTTTCCTTCAGTCTAGAAAAGAGTGTTGTTGGTTTAAAGTTTTTTGTTTTGTTTTGTTTTGTTTTTGCTGGAGGGTGGGGAGCTTTCTTTTTTGCATAGTCTGAATCTCCACAGCTGGAGCTCCGTGAATAAGAACACCATGAGCACTCTCAGTTAGTCCTTTTCTCTTTGGACACTAATTTCGGTCTGACCCAGAAAACTTATCCCAATTCAAGTTCTTTAATCTCAGTATTAGAGTAAGCCCTGACACTGGACACACACAGCCATCTCAGTAACATCTTTAATCTTTCTGCTCCTAAAGAAAGTGATGATACAGATCATCATCTACTTCTCATTTGCCATACTCAGCAACATAATTTGCTGTTCCAGGCCAGAAAGGTCTAATTCTCCTCTTTGTTGACCTCTTGTTCTTGTAGCACAGAAGGAAACTATGAGAGGACACCTTTAATGTCTCTGACTGAATATATCTCATCCTTTTACGTTTTTATGGGTGGCCATGTCATAAGAAATGGCAAATGTCCTCTGTTTTGATTTCTTCTTTGTCATTTCCTTCCTTTCTTTAACCTCTGTCTTGACTGATCTCTTAAAAGGATGTAGAAGCTCACCTGTAATTTTTTGCAACAATCTGTATTTTTCATGCATATTCAGTACTACTACAAATGATTCCATTTCTGTTCAACTAAATCACTTTTTATTCTTCATCATCTATCTAGTCTGCTCATGTGCCCACATGTTTACCCAATTACAAGCCTGATCTTCTTATAGTCGTAACTTCCTTTTGTCGATAACTTGTTTTTAGCTTTGATTAAAAAATTACTGTATGACAAATTAAATCTCACTGTTGTCAGTTCATCATATGTGTCAGCTACTTTTTTATGCTTCGTTACCGTTGCCTCCATGTTTGGTTAAGGCATCTTTCTCTGCATGTATCTGATAGACTGATTTCTCTTTTACCAAATCACTTATTTCTGTGCCTGGCTGAAAGCATGCCTTGAGCAATTTCAATTTAATATTTAAAAGGTTCAGCTCTTAGTTATATGTTTACATTTTTTCTTATTCTCATTGTAGAAAATTCCATTCTGTGGACAGGACTCCTGCCACCCCAGCACTAAACAAAAATTGACTTAATTATTTTTTTTAAGTTTCTCTTTTTTAAAAAAAGCTATTTGAAATATTGAGTATTAAGAAAATACTAAGGTTATCTAGAATAAAGTTCAGAAACCCACCTTGCAAAATAAAGTATACAGTTTTAATCTTGTATTAATGATTTTCAGAATTTCCATCTTTTTAACTGTGAATGTGTACAATTTTTTTAGATAAAATAAATTATTGAGAATAAATGAGGATTTATTCTCATTAGCAGGCAAAACCTTTCCAGTAATTCATTGAAAGTTTGAATGTTTTTAGTGATTTCATTTCCTTAGTTTTTGATTGTATGCATGCCATAAATGTCAGATCACCAGGTTGCTTTTAAAAATCCCATTATTCAGTATACTGTGATTTTGCTTTTCCCCAGGGTAACTGAACTGTAGGACACACTGACTTCAATATATTTTTTTCTTCTTCTTGGCATGGACTAAAATAATAGTCACTCTGTCTTTCCATGACAGACTATAGTGCATTAGGATGCTGTACTTTTTAATTTTAATTCAAGTAAAGACCCACCTTATGAGGTATATTACATGGTATATGGTGGTATATTACATAGTATAGTACATTATTTTTTAAATTATTTAACATCTCATCCAGCTTCTGAATTGCTCTCTCTATCACTGCTGCTTGTCAGAGCTGCAATGCTTTCAAATCCAGGCATGCTAAATCCTGCTTTTCCCACTGATGTTAAACTTCAAAAAAAAGGAAGGAGGTAGTCTTTCTCCTCCTTGCTCCATAGGCCACAACAGTGCAAAGCCCTAGAGCAGTCTTTTCCCTACTATATCCTCAATTTCATCCTGGAAAAAATTTTTAGTAGGTGACGTAAAAGTCTCGATATAATGGAAGTATTCTTAAAAGCATAGTCACTGAATCTGTGTAAAATGTACAGTCACAGTTCCTAACACATCTGTAAAGTGGTACTGCTGTTCTTCATTTTGATTCTCCTTTGGAAGAAATGGGGACTGGACTTTCCCTCTAGGCCACTCACATGCCTACAATATCTATAGATGGCCATTTTTTTTCTGTTGCATTGGCTTCTTATTCAACTATTTGTTTCTAATGCTTTTTAAAAAAATTTGTACATTCTGACAGAGCACATCTTAAATACGAAGTTAATATAAAAGGGAAAAGTGAGGTGGATGAAAAGAATCAAACTAATAAATACAGGTCATAAATCCATTCCACAGGAAAAAAAATGGTTTATAAAAATGGCAAGAAATGCCCTTCAGCTCATATTTTCAAGTCTCTGCTCAGTCTCAGTCTACATGCAGTTTTATACAGGTAGAAATATTTCAAGCACAGTGTTAGACAAGTATGTTAGACAAGTATGAACCTGAGTGCAGACTCAGTTATTTCTGGGTAAAAATGTTTATATCTGTAGGGTATAAAAACATATACACATTTTACCTGAGTAGCTCTCCCACATCTCAAGTAGGAATAGATACACTAGTACTTGTACATCAGTGGTACATAACACTTTAACTATGCCAGGCTAGTTAAAACAGTACTTTTCTGTGATTAGAAATGTCCTGATTGCATATAATTTTTCTGAGTCTGTATTGTTCTTTCATATCTGAAGTAATAGCAATTAACTTAAAAATGACATTCTCTAAAAAGAGATTGCATCATAACAAATGGTAATCATTTATCACTGCAGTTTCCACTTTTTTCCACCCCCTTTTTCCATCCCCTCATCAGGTTTGAGCAATAATTTGACTAAATATTAAAACAATGACAAGTTTCTTCAGTACCTAAGAACTGTAATTATTTTGGTGACAATCCTTGATAAAGTTTGAATATATCTGAGAACTTTAACTTCATGGGCTAAATTTGAGTGTGGATACTTCATGGATAGTTCGTTATGGGTTTAACCATCCAGAGCTCTGTGCTGTTAAATAAGCAACTGGTTTGCCAGTTGGCTGTAGTTGAGCCTGTAAGGGACCTCTAATGCACTTATTATTTTCTCTGAAACATAATTCAGTTTTGATGACTTGGAAGGAAACTTTAATGATTTTCTCAATATCCAACCTTGAGATTAAAGCCATTTTATTTACCAGATCATGAATGAAGTTTCTTTGTCAAAAAGGCCATTTCATTATCATAGTGTGGAAAAAGTCAGGGAGAGGATGAAAGAGAAGAGAAAAAAAGATGAGAAAACATACGATCTGATTGTCAGAAATTCCTGATGCCTGCAGCTCCTATCACGCTCAGTAGAACCTGCACATGCTTTACACTTCCAAAAAAATCAGGCCGTTCTTGCATTAAAAGCCAAAAGGAGATGGGGCATTGAAAAGACATTTACTTTCCAATTTTGCCTATTCCAAACAAAATGACCTTTCAAAGCAGAGCTGCAGTGTCAAGCTTGTTGTTTTTGCAGCCTTGGAGCAATATTTTCCTCTTTAACAGGACAATTTGCTGAAAAATGCTGTACTAAGAATCATGTCATTTCATCTTCCTATTTGGAATATACATGGCTTGATTGGAGGCAACATCTGAGGAAAGCAGCTCATCACCCATTATGTTTTTCAAAGAAAGTCTCGTGGAACCTGCTCATTGATTGCTTTCTTCCAAAGTGTAATTGGGTAAAAAAAAAAATAACAACTCATTTTTCATGCATTAAAGGAGCATTGTAATAAAGAGAAAAAGTTCCAGTGGCTAAATGCCAAAAGGTAAAAGGTAAGAATGGTTACATTTCCACTGCTTACCCTTACTGGCAGTCATTTGCTCTTTAAGGTCTTTTACCTGTTGGAATTTTAATGAGGAAAGCCAGCTAAAATTAATGGTATGTGAAACTGAAGAATCTGTACAGCATTAAAGGCAGCACCACCCTGAAGAAATAATGTAGGCATGGGCAATTCCATCACATTCTCTTTTGCATCAGAAATCACGTTATTTGCACATATCTCCAGAAGCTGATGGTTCTGAACAATAGGTTACAGTTCAAACAGTGAAAAAAGATTCCTGACGTACAAGACAGCTATGGGAAATGGAAAATCACAGCCCACTGGATTATTTCTGATATTTGAAACATACATACACCATCATCTAAATGTAAAAATTAATTCGTTACGCAGTATAATCCTGCCTCTCTAAAATACTTTTATATGATTCCTGAACTTCGAGTGGGACTTTTACTTTCCAAGGGGCAATTAGTTTAAAAAAAAAAAAAACTTTGATTGTGTGTGGCGGGGGGGGGAGGGGTGATAACTACCAAGAAAGTGAGGTACATTTTAGAAGGCCCTACAAGGAGGAGATGGCTGTTTTACAAGAGTGATAGTAGTATTCTCTCATTTAACTTCAGCCATTCCTCATAATTACCAGGTTCCCTGCAACGCTATGGGTGGGGTAAGGTATCTCCCTCCGGCACTGGCACTTCACCCTGTGCAGAGATCCCTCAGGAGGGTGAGCTCCCTCCTCTCAGTGTAGCAGGAGACACAGTGACTCACTTGAACTAAACACCCAATTTTAAGGTCATTAAGGTAAAATGATATGAATTCAGTCCTTAGTGACTAAAAACTTCCAAAACTGAGTGACTTGCTATCAGAGTTCCACAAAGCTTTATTCTGATGTAGTGTTTTATAAATAGTACAATGATAATCAAAAGAAAGCATGTGTCCCCAAAACCATTGAAGATGTGATTTGCTGTAGCCAGGTTCTGCAAATTTCTTGAGCAAAAGTGCAGAAACATGACAGCTTTTATTTTAAAGCAATAAAATAAAACTTTGCCTATCAAAGCTCATGGTAAACCAATGTTAAGAGAGATGTTTTAGTGTTTTTCATACATGATGAATGTCCAAGAAAAATTAGAAATACATTAAATTATACATATTCAAAGGCATGTTTATCTATTCAAGCCAATGATTGTAGCCAGGAACTATGAATTTGGAAAACACTTTTTGCATAAGTTCACATTTTTTCAAAAATTAAATGATGATATAAATATATGGGGAGATAGGAATTAAGGTCTCAGTGTGAAGTGATGAATGGTAGGAAATCATGAGTGAAAAATTATTAGAGCCAGACTGAATGGCAGAGTGAAGTGCAAGCCTAGAGCTTTTAAAAATGCTCAGAGAGTCTGAGGGTTAAATATGAAAGAGCAGGAGGAGGGGGCAGAGGAAGCTTAGAGAGGAGAATTAGGAAGAGCTGCAGGTGAAGGAAGAGAAAAGTCAGGTAGATGATAATGCATACAAGGAGGGGGATGGAAGGTAAACAAAGAAAACCCCACAGAAATCTTTATTAGATGCATAATGGACTTGAGGAAAGCAGGTGCTGGAGAAGAGGAGTAGCCAAAATATGAAAGGCGGTAAAGGGTTGTCTTTTTTGTTTTTCTGCAAGAGCAGAAGCCTGGACTTGGTGGTCTGTGACATCTCTGTGGCTGTGCCTACTCTCGTAAAAAAAAGGGGCCTGTGCTTGTTTCTGGCCGTGTGGGGCCACAGCTCCATTAGGTCCTCTGAAGGACCTCCACCAAACTCCTGCCATAAGGAGACTAAGAGTTTAATCCTTTTATTTCAGTTTTACCTCTCTTCAGTTTATTTTTTACACAGTTTCTGTTTCTCGTGGTGTCTGGAACACCTTGGTAGTTTATGACCGATGGCTGAGGTTAGGGTTCGCAAGGCCAGATTTCCAAAGCACAGCCTCTAACTTAGGGGGGGCATAATTTTTTCATCACCTGAGACCTAATTTTCAAAACTGCTTTGTAAATAAATTGTAACATAAAACAAATAATCCTGAACCTATATTTTATTGTCATTGCTAGTTTTTATTGTTTCAGGCAAAACAGACCTAATAATTAGTGTGACAGAAGGTAGAACCGGGAAGGCAGATTTTGCTTATAATCACAGGAGAAATACTTCACTGAAGACAATTTGGACTCAAAATATAAACAAAATAATTAATTTTAAATTAAGAACAAATAGCTATTTTACCTATGAAAGGGAATACAAAGCATAAACAATTCATAGGGGTTTTTTTTCCTGTTAGAATATCTCTCTTGAGGGATTCTCAGTACTGATTGTTTACAGTTGTCAGGTACCTTTTTTATATATTGTAATGAGATCTCAGACAATTGAGGAGAACATTTTTTTTGGTCCTGAATTTGACTCAGTTTATGATATAATTATTTTAGTCTAAGTAATTATGCAGAGGACAGACTGTTTTGCCTATGTTGTATATAAAACATTTTAAAATGTTCACCCTAAAGTCTTTTGCACAAAGGGTTAAACTTATTATAAAAAAGCGCATTCCATCTACATTTTTAGCTCAAAATTTCAATCTGCTCATGAAAATATCTACCGTATTCTTACAAAAATGTTTTATGTTTTATTCTTCCCTTAATTTCTCCTTTTCCTGTTCTTACCACTGCAAAAACAAGACAAACCAAAAGCGAGTGAGAACAGTCACTAAAATATACATGTTCTTAAGTTTGCACATTCAAGGCTGATTTCTTATGACTTCAGGTGCATAAAATTCCAATATCCAGTCTGCTCTAGTTGTCTGTCTTCGCTTTCATAATCAATGGAGTTTGAAACCAAGGCATTTCTAGAGGGTAGTTCATACCTCCTAAGACAGGTGTCTAAGACTGATGTGTTGAATTAAGTTCTCAAGAGCCTTTCTCTTAACTTTTATTGTAGAGGGAACCTAGTTAACTATCTAGACCTAACTTCTATATTACATATATCTCACCTTTTATAAAGGAAACTGTAATTGTTTGCACACTCTTTCCTGGGCTTGGAGGGTGTCACTATAACATTTTCAGTTAGTTCTAATAAATCAAGAGGGAATTTGGTTTAAAATACGTATTCTTTAAAATATTCAATATCCCTCTTTTAAGCATTGTAACATTGCCTAGCAACCAATGGGGCATTATGCCAATATTCAGCTTAGGCTGTAGAAAAGCATCATTGACAGCAATAATGAGGAGGACTGGGACAAACAGAACAACAAATGCTGACTGGAAAGGTGGTAAGCATGCTGGATTAATTCCCCGGGCAAGCTCTTCTGTGTGACAGTCACTTGCATCAAAGCAATTTCAGAGCCTTAACTTTGCCAGCATTAAAGGCTCTCTTTCCCATTAGGATCCGGATGTGCTTTGCTTGAACGTTTTCTTCATTGTGTTAAAACAGTTTCTATCAACATTAGGAGGGCAAGCTTTTTGAGTTTGGAGGCTTTACACTGTATTTTACAGTCAGGGCAGGTATAACAGTAAGTTGCAACAATGCAGCAAAGGATCTCATTTCTAAGCCATCTCTTATGGGGTCCACTTTTTAGGATTACAGTGCAAAAGAGCAACTACTAGTATTAAGCAGCCTATCTGTCTTTAGGGGATAAAAGCAGATTTTTCACATCAGGTAGTGCTGAGCCTGCATCAGAATTTTCCTTCTGCCTGTTGCTCATTATCTTGTGCTGCACTACTTTCAGCAGGAAAAAGATCAGCATCTTTACTGCTTCAGACAGATACTGCTGAGATTAGGCACTGCTGATGCGTGCCCACAATGGTCACTGATTCCCACCTGTTCTGCTAGCTATGTGCAAAGTGCTAGTTCTGAAATATAAATTGGACAGTCCATGTTTAGGTTCTGACCCTACGTATGTTTATACAGATATAACAATGAATGAACATGCTTAAAGTCATGATTCTTCACACCTTGATGAAGATACTATGTCTAGCAAATAGCGAAAATCTTGAACATTTTAAATTACTGCTGAGACGTCATCTGGTCACTCATACTCAAGAAAATCAAGCTCAAACCTGAAGAGGTTCAGGAAAGGGTTACTAGATGGCTGAGGGAACAGAGAGATTGTTTTAGCAGGGAAGATTAGGAGAGATTGGCTTATTCAGCCTGGCAAAAAACAAGTGTGGAAACACATATGAAATATATATTTTTATGTAAAAACACCAGGGAGGGATTTAAGCTTTCAAGCTAATACAAGAACAAGTGGTAATAAACTGACCACAAACATATGGAAGTGGGAATCTAGAAGAAGCAGTCTCCAATTAGTAATGTACTTGGAAAAGAGGAGGGGAAATGAATGATGAAGCAGCAAAGGAGAAAATGAATGGAGAATAAGGCAAACAACTGCAAGCATATTTTTTTCTCCTTACCTCAAATCATCATGTGAATTTTGAAATAGCTTTGACTTGAGGAAAAAAAAAAATAGATCTGCAGAGAGACTGTAGGTGACATTGAGCCAGGAAAGAAATTATTGCTTGGTGACCCAAAAAGAACTAAGTTAGGATATGTTAATTTCTGGCCTCAAGAAATACGTATTCAAAGAGTAAGAGCAGCTCACACTAGAAAGGACAATGATTTATGTATGTATCAGCCAAAGAACACTAGCACATTGCTTTATTATATTACCGTCTATGGATTCCTACTGACGCTCTGCCTACCTGGGAGACATGCAATTCTGAAAAAGATGGAGAGGCACCTCGGAACAATAATCTGGAATCCATGAATCAGAGCACAGTATCAGCAAAGTTCACGCTGATTCTTCTAATATAATAATGAATAATCATATTTTCTTTGAGATGCTTTAAAAAGGAAACTTGGCAAACTGTAGCATATAAGACATTATCGAGTGAGTAGGACTTAAACAGCTCACTATTCCATGCAAGCTAAACTGGCACAAAGAGGGAAACATTTTCCTGAGATAACAGCAAGGTCACAGAATTCTCCTCCATCCCTGCTCTCTACCTTTCCACCTCTGCTCTTTTCCCTTGTTACTCAGTCCCACAGGCTCATTATATCCTGGGAGTAATGCCATAATGGCTGAGCTGCTCAGTACCTTTCTCCAAATTAAACAAACAATCTAAAGTCTATGCCCCACACACTTGTTTTGCTTTTTAATTCCAAGTTAGTTAAGTGTATTATACTGTCTAAAGCAAGGTGACCCTATCAGGATTTCCCACATGGCTCTTTGTTTTTATTGCAGAATCATTTAAAAAACAAAACACATAATCCATTACTGCCAGCTGCTTAATGGGAAAGGAATTTAAACAAAAAATACCTGAAAAATCCAGTAAAAAGGATCTTTGTGTGTCAGATCAGTTGTGCAGTGCTATATTAATGAAGATTCCATTACAGTCTTATTAATTATGAGAATACTCATGCATATTATTAAAATGGAAACAAGAATTGGGAGAACAGTCAACAAATTACATATAATGACTGTTCTAAAGTTTCTCTCCTACACATCCAAGCTAATTAAAAACTACAAATATGAGAGCAGAATAGTAACAATATTGGCTCTAGGACTCTGCTGGTGAGATTAAAAGGCTCTATCATATACTGTCTAACCTTCAGATATTAAACTAGAGACAGCCTTTCAAAGAAATGATGGTGATAAGCCTTCAAGTGAGTGAGACAATGTTAGAATAAAAGTTCAACATGCCCCAAAGGACTCTGGCAGTATATGATGACTGGAGGCCTAAAAGCTAATGAAAGATAAACTTTCAATGGAAGAGATGTCAAAAAAGTAAAAGGTACAAAGAAAAAGCCAAAGCAGGCAAAGAACGTATTCTGTAAGAATAGTGAGGAAAAGGAAGATTAGGAGAATGATGCTGTGAAATACTGTCTGATCTTCTGACTTCTAAAATTGTATTTCCTTGTACTAACCTTTAAAAATAAAGAGCTTGTTTCTGGTTTCCAGTAGATTATGGAACGCTATCAAAAATAATTTTAACTCTTTGTAATGTATGTTCTCAGAGATTTCCCCAAGGCAGGTGACATCACTTGCCCATAAACTCAGAATTGCTGGTGTATCCAAAAAGCATTCATGATAAGATTTTCAAAAGCATACAGTTACCAGCACATGCCTAATGGGATTTCAAAAAAACAGCCTAAGCAGGCTAGGTACCTAATTCCCACTAATTTTGTTGCATTACTTTTTACTTCTGAATTCTCCATAGGATTTACACTAAATAGTTTATTTAATACAAGCAAGAATTACAGATTTAGTTGGTGTGAAACACCTCTTGAACCATGTGCATAAAAGCCATCAGTCTGTAATGTGCAGACTTTTCCATTCTCTGCTTCTCTACCAAACCAGACCAAACAGTTGTTTTTTAAGGATGATGACTCTCAGCCTTAAGAATCCCAAATGAGCATCTGGCAATCAGCAGCCAATAAACTAGAAAGTTATTGTATGGCAGCAAAGTTAATTCAGGGGTCTCTGTTGGGAAAAATATCCCTTTCATCACTTCTATCCCCTGTAATTGATTTTAATTATCAGTTTGGTCAGAAATATATTGGTAGGAGGGTCAGAGCTTGCAAAGAAAATCCCCACTGCTTGCAAGCTAATGAGACACAGCTGCAAAGGAAATAAAGCAGTGTAATTAAACTTTTGTCTCCTTGATTTCTTTCTTCCAAGTATCGTAGATGCTATTTTTGTATCAGTGGAGAATAAAATAATTAAATAATGATTTTTGGCCCTAAGAAGTGCTGTTTTAGAGATACTCCTCATCCACATCTCCAGTACAAGTATGGTTTCAGTCCCATGTCACAAGGCTCTCAGGGTCTGATTAACCAGCCCCATTTCTGTCAGCACCAAGCAATGGATTGGAGCTGAAGGTAATCAGAGAAACAAACAACCTTTGAACTTAGTATTTACAGCAGATGCAAACTGAGAGGAGGAGAATTGATCTTAGTTTTTGCTTCAGCTCTAATTTCATAGCAGTTTTCTTTGCAAAGTATTTACTCCAAGCCATATTTTCTCAGTTCAGAGGACTACGTTCAAGTAATTATTGTTACACTCTTATCTGGTATTGTTTGTCCAATATTTGATTAATTTGTGTTAAAAATGAAAGTAATACACTGATTTCAGAGTATTTTTAATATTCCTTCCTTTAAACTACTTTCATAAGGTGCTTTGGCAAACATTCTAACTTGCTGGTATCAGTTGTCTTACATTTAAATATTGGTTATTTCAGTAAGCAGTATTCTATAAATCATACTTTTCTCAGTGAAAATGAAATGTCTAAAAATTATTTAAGTTATGATTGATAAGTATAATTTTTAAAGTACATGTTTTTTTAAAAACTAAACAGTACCTTCTAACCACATCATGTACGCAAGTACTAATCAGCATTTTCCTACAAGACTGTGGAAAAAATGCCATAAGGTATTTATGTAGTAATAGGGAGCCAAAATGATATTTAAAAACAAGTAAAAAAATATATATATTTTTTTCTTGCCTAAGTAGTAATTGAAATAATATGTCTAGATGTTGAAGCAGTCAATGTAGTTTTTACCTTTTCCTCTTCTGTAACCACTAGTTCCTTTTTGGGGCAATTTACAGTGTTAGCACTGAATGGCTAGTCTCAGAAAAAGGTGTCACAGATTTTTCATTCCTGTAAGTCTTTTCTTTCAAGTAATCAGAGAGGCAATTTCTGAATTCTCAAAGATGAAGAATTTAAAAGACAGAAGGAGGAAGTACTATCTATACTGGCAATTAAACTATCTGAGCTTGTATTCCAAATCTATGGAAATAGACATTTTTAATACTGAGAAAGAGGGTATGGGGGGAAGGATGGAAGTCCAGGAAACAATATATAGATTTTAGGTAGCTCTAACTCCTGCCTAGAGAGATCTTTATTATGCTCAAACAGAATCAGATAAGGAAAAAAAGATCCTTATAAAAATAGCCCTGTTAGAAATGCACACATTAAAATGAACTTGGCCATTGAAATATATTCATAGCTACAGAAGAGTATAGCCACAGAAGAATCTCTCTCAAATAACATCAGTGTAGTCCTGTATATATTATAAATGAGAGATCATTTCTTCTTGTTTCTGTTTTCTCCAAGGAATCAAAGAGAATGATTTCCTCTTACCAAGATCTGCTCTCAGCCATTCACCAGTAATGAGAGGAAACAAAAACATGGGAGCCTTTTGCACATTGTAAAGACCTTCATACTATCGCTATTCCTCTTCCTTGTATATACTTGATTAGGTAGATAGTGTTGGCATTTATCTTTTCTCTTTTAGTTTTGAGATCCAACACTTCTAAAAATCCCTACTCTTAGGGTTTATTGCTTCTTAGGATGTCTGGTAGTGCAGGAAAACAATGAAACTTCATGCTGCGAATGCTTGTTATATAAGCTTTATGGGATTACATGTAAGTTTAAGCATGCCTGTGTGTTTTCTTCACAATTAGAGACTTTTCTAAATGAAACAAAAATTAATTTTTAAGCATAACTCCCAGCTTTTGTAGTTAAAAATATTGGAAGTATTTCAAAGTACGTTGCATCTATTCTAGTGGTGAATCCTAGTGCTCCTTCGTGGCTCCCATCTCCTTTCACAGTGAAGGACACTGCTGTTCCTTGGGCTGATTTACAAGTCCAGGTTCCCTGACCCAAATCCCTTCTTCCTTCTGCACTAATATCTACCAGCAGGCCAGCTATCTTGCTGCTATTGCACTGCTCAAAGGCAGAGTGAATGAGACTGCACTGACCTAGTGGTGGCAGGAGTTTAACCTTATGCCTTTCCTTATTTTATTTACTGATATAGAAGTAGATGCATGGCCTGGACCTTTTGCAGATTCACTCATTTTAGACCTACAGACAGCAATGACTTTCCTGAGCTGCAAGAGTAGTTCAGCTTCTTCCAGACAGCCTGGGGCCCCAGGATGTGATGGGCAACTCTGTAGGGTAAGTGAAAGCAGCCATGCGGCCAAGTAGGTTTCCTCTCTTGCTTAGTAGTGATTCAAATGAACAGTTTTTCAAACTCAGTGACACTGAACCTACTTACAGGTTTTCTCAACCCTGACTTGACAAGTTGCTTCTTGAATTTGCATTCACATCAGAAGATATGAATATACCTTTTATACCTTGTTTTGCTATAAGTATTCAGCCGAGGACAGAAAATACAATGAAGAGCTCTGAGCGATGAGCAGAGGCAGTTGTGGGACAGGGTGGCGAGGTTATTTCTCCTTCCTGTGTGCAGTGTGCCGTCTGGAAAGACATCTGAGCTCCTGGCAAATTACATCCTGAACCACCACCATTTAGACAGGGCATTTTAATTGAATTGGTGGCTGTGCAATTTAAATATTTTCTAGAAATGCTTAGGAAGCCATATCAAGATGTCACTACCAATAACACTGATGTCCTCATCACACAATGTAGCAAGGCTGGAAGATTGAGACAAGCTCTACAGTATCAAGAAAAGACAAAGTCTCTGCCATTCAGCTAGGGAAGCTTTATATTTGTATGGGGTATTTAGCGCTCTGATGTCTTACCTTCATCTATTGCTGCTCCCACAGCAAGTTCCTACATTGGGCTATGGCTTTTAACTCCCTCCCTCTCTGGTCTGAGAATACTTTCCCCTACTGATTTTGATGTGAAGTCTTTCATTTCTCCTGGTGATGTGAGAAAATATCTTGCTCACCCTTTTTGTATTAGATAGAAGATCACTTTTAAATTGTGACTCTGCTTTTTTTTTGAAAAAAGAAAATAAAAAACATTTTTCTATACCCTTCACTTTTTGAAGAGGTATGGAACCCAGAAATCAAGACAGTTTCTATGTTTATATTTTAAATGAAAACAATAGATGAAATTGGCAGGAGAATTGTTAGACCTCACCTTACTAGCGTTGGCACATTGACAGTTACTATTGTGTTTTATTTAAACTTTTTTTTTTGTTAAAAAGAACAAAGAAACCAAAGCCCTTTTAATTTTTAACACAGATATTAAAAGTTTTAAATGAGGCATGGAATATTTCAGCTTAGTCTGTAGTAATGGATCCTTGGAGTACATTTGATTCTTCTTTTATGTACATTGAAATGGCAAGAAGTAACAAAATCCTTTATTCCAAGAGATTGCATTGCATATTAACCAGTTATCAAAAGTAGTTAAGAAACAGGGGAAAGTATTAACCTATCCCACCCAGAAAACCTACCTGAAAAACATGTATAAGAGAACCTTTTCCTACACCTACTAAGAACATAGACAAAAACGAACCTTTTATTTCAAAGTGGAATACTTAGTTTATGTAAAGACACACACACATTCATTGTCACCATAATTCAGAGAGAATTGCAGAATATGTACTGAAATGATACCACAGAACAATGCACTATGGATGGGAAGGATGTGGAAAAGATATAAAAAACTGGTGCAGAAAAACAGACTGCAGAATCAGCTCTTCCTGCTCAGTAGCCTCTGAAGGTCAAATGCAGAAAAGTATCAATTGGTAGTAGATAATGTTTAATAGATTTTGTTTCCATTTCTTCCTACTCTTAGCATGCAGAACAAAACCATACTTTAATAATCAGAAAGGTTAACATAAAAGGTGATACAGAAGTTTGGGAGAATGACAGTAGCTCAGACCTTTGACCTGACAGATGCAGAACAGCTAAAACCAAGAGCGTACAGAAAAAAGAACATTTGGAAGGAGATCAAGGAGTTAACTCTGTCTCTGTGGGGAAGGTAGGAGAGAGAACATATTTGTGAAAAGGCAGAGAGAAAAGGTATACCAAATCTTAAATTCTATCTGACATCCTAGATACTTAACTTTTGAATTTGTCACTGTAGGTGACATATGAAATACAAGGCTGTATTGTTTGGAAAATATCTATTTGTTCCAAGAAAACATTTGTTTCAAACAGCTGTCTGCAATTTTAAGAGTGATTTACCATTTTCACGAACATAATGCAGGATTAAATAAGTTATGTTCTCTTTAACTCTGAAAATTAAAGGTTGAACTTTCTCTCCCTTGCAGAGGATAGCATGAGTAATCCCAAATGCAGTGCAATGGATTATTGGTGGATCAAGATAGCACTCAGCATGAATCAGCAAGGCAGATTCTACATCAAAGATTTGAGACATTTTCCAAAACAAAGCAAATAATTCCTGACTTCTCATCCCATTTGGGAAATGCTAACAAGTAGAACGTGCTGTTATAGTCCAGTGACAAATACAGAAAACACAAACCATAAGGTGATTTGCAAATACAAGAATAAAAATGGCCAAGCTCCCATCTGTTCTGCACTATACATGTGGTGAAATTCATCATGACACAATTGACTAGCCATCTGAGAAATTCATTATAAGGAAGTAGTGAATGAAAATAAAGAAATGAATATTTCTTTGCATCACATTTGCTAAATTACACATTAGTCTGAGCAGGGATAGTTTGACAATGAAAGCAAATCTGATGGGAAGTAGTGATTTCTGTTTATGCTAACGTAGCCCTAAGGCATTTAGATAGAACTGGGTCAAAACATGCCCAAAATCATCACTCTAATTTTAAATACTGGTAACAGCCTTTGCAGAGAATACAGATTCATCTTAGCAGTCCTAAGTGCAGTCAACAGGATGCTAAAGGCTTATTTTTCAGAAAGTCTAAGAGAGAAATTATCAGGGAGAGAATGAGAAAATAAAACTGTGTTTAGTAATGAGGAAAAGCCAGCATCTTCTCAAATGGGGATCATAATACTTCTACATCGTGCAAGGTGTTTTCATGGCATCTGTGCTATGGTTTTGGCATACCAAACTGCTATGGGAGCCATGCAAATAGAGAAAGTAGAGATACCTGTCAAACATCAGCCTGCATATTTCTGTTGCGATTCTCAGCTCCTTTCAGACTGCTGGAGTGGGGAGGGCTTGGGTTAGCTTCAATGTGGGGCAGGGGAGCAGCTTGGAAAGAGGGAGCAGCTTCTGTTTTGAATACCTCTCGTCTCTGCTGCAAAATGCTATGTATGTGAGTAAGAATGGAAATATCTCACTAGATCATACTGAGCACTGAGCACTCATTAGAAAAAACCCACATTTTCTTGCAAAGGAAACCTGCTAAAGTATAACCTTTATTTAACCCTCTACTCTCCCCCGCCCCCCCCCCCCCCAAAGATACAAAGTATTCAATTACATTTTTTCCCTCCAGTTACATCAGGTTTAAAAAGGAAAATGGGATCTTAACAAGACTGGTTTCAAAATAGCTGCAAGTCATAATTTTTAAATGTTGGAACTTACTGTGCAATGTTCCAGACATTTTAAGTGAATAGTCCAAATGACTCAATACTGGGGACTCTTCCAAAAAAATCCTCCAATGCATCCTAGGTGAGATGATCTGCAATTAAATCCCAGAGGATGCTATTTAAAGTTTAAAGGAGTCTCCTACTTTCTGTTGGAATAAGATTGACATACTTGCTTAATAGTTTCCCCAGCTTCAGTAGTCAGACTGCCTTCTCTTCATTTTTCAAGTCAAAATCCATTATTGTAACATTTTAATTTGTAAAAATCCTTTGTGCTTTCTTGTTTAGAAAAGTTAGTGAAATGGCAGTGTAGGGAGTTCTGCTGTGCCTTAATTCACCATAACCCCCTATCGCCCTTTTTTTCTTATTGTTTAGAAATAGCTGATTTAGGTCCTTAAAATATACAAGCAAAATCCAAGGCTGAGAGTCACTCTGTCTTTGCACTGTCATACATTGTACAAAATAGAGAGCAGGTCTTACAGACTTTCCATAATAAGGGTTACTGTACCTTCTGCACTGGATCTTAATTCCCACTTTTTTATGAATTGAAGTCAAACACTATGTGGGGGAAAAGAGTTCAATACTTTTAGACAGACTCCCATAGCTTAAAAAATCTCTCTGACCTGGTTCAATGCTTCAAACACTGATTGTATTAACACTTATTTATATAATATTGTTTATATGTCATATTTCTGGAACTTTGCGTACTTATACAACCCACGTGCAGGAGTCCATAATACATGAGACAAAGAAAGAAGGATGTGGTGAATTCTCAAAGGCAGTCTTTTACCCTAGAGTAGAGAAAGTGGGTATCCTTAAGCTCTTGAAAATGGGAAAAACAGAGGGTATACAGTATCCCTGCAACTTGACTTCACTTTGCCCTCTTGAAAGTACCAGTATTTACCAATGGACTTGCAAGGTACTTACAAGAAGGGGAAGCATGCGAGATGTGCCTACAGCATTCAGTAGCGTATGCTCTAGAGACCCTGTACGACTACTGAGGCAGTCTAAAACACGCACATGGCTTGATACAATGCTGTATAGAGATAATAAATGGTAAAATCCTCTACTCCAGCTATTCAGCCTTGCCTCATATGTTGAGGATGGCACAGTACTAACACATAATTTCAGTTTTAAGACCAAGCCGGTAACCAAATTTCATAAGCGTATCAGCTTCAGGTAGTGCTAGTTTCAGAGCCTATGTACCTAACTCAATGGATCAGCATGAACTTCCATAAATAGTGTGGTTAACCTGCTAGTATAATCCACAGACCTGAACTCAGAACCCTTAGCAGCACTGTTTCTTAACTGTAATTAATTCTTCACCGCAGTTACCTGAAAGCTGTTTTGAAACAAGCAGGTGGGTTTGAAAATGTTAAAGGAAACCATGAAACAAAGCAATGCCACTGCACAGTCCATTTTCACTGCCAAAGCAACAATTAAAATGAGGGGTGGAAAGGTCTACCAAAACAAATATGGGAAAAGAAGAGGAATGACTTTTAGGGACACTCCACCAAACTCAGCAGTCAGTGATCAGCAAGCAAGGGTGACATATTAGGGGATTCAGAGTCATTGTCTTCATGTCTAAAATGACAGTCTTTTTATACAGATACAATAGAAAAAAGTTCCAACAGAAGAAAATTAGAGATGTAGTCATTTATTCTGTGAGTTCTGCTAACAGAGTGAAAACAGAGTAAAAGTCCTTTTCCTGTCCTCTAACCTATCATATATACAGCAAATGCACAACAAAAATAAAACCAAATACATCCTTCCAATCCAATTGCATTCATTAGATTTGCTGTCAAGAATGGCTGTCAAGCCTGGATTTCTTGTACTTTGAGCATTAACTTTTTTCAATGAGTTAAGTCCACTGAAACAGTCACATTTCATCACCATGAACTTGCTATGTTTTCTAATTACTGTAAGATTCCACTTGTTCTGCTCAGTTGATGCTTCATTAAAAATACAGCCATTGTGCAAATTAATATTTACTGTGTTACCACTGAATAATGCAATGGTTCATGTAGTTAGGAATGGCTCAAGCATAAACAAGGCTCCTTAGCTGGAAGTGTGCATTTTATTTTAAAGGCATAAGTTGAAGCAAAGCATGAAAGAGTCCAGCTCCTTGTTTGATTAGAATTCTTTCTTTCAGCTTCCACTTGTCTTTCCCCAGAATGAAAATATGTCTCTCAGTTATTTCTGTTAAACATATCCTTGGATTTCTTGAGTGATTTAGGGAGCCTCCTGCTTTGTGTTTCCACTAGACTGAAAAATCTTTGCTGTTTTTTACATGGATTACAGGAATACTCTGCAGAAGTGTCTTTGTGAGGCTCATAAATAGGAAATAGTATCAGAGAAGGAGCGCTTGAAAGCTGAGCTGGAAATCAGCTTCATAGCATTAATGTTTAAGTTATGCAGGCTTATTATGAAATAATACTTTATGATTAATCATTGTGTAATTTACATCAAAGAACTGTGAATGTTTGTCTTTACTAAAGATAACAGTTTAAGGATTAGTACATTGAAAAATATCCCCATGCCACTGGTTTGCGAAGAAGAATCATCATTTTGGTCTGTCAGCAGGTGATATATTCTATCAAAATAGGCCATACACCTACATATCTGTAAAGCAGTTTAAAAAAAATAGATCAAAAACATATAACTGAAGTCATTAATTTTAAGGAATACTTTGTTTATTGCTGACAACATTAGGGTGGAAAATAGAAGTGGACAAAAAGCATCCTTTACCTCTGGCAGCTAACAAAAAAAACAGTGCAGTCTACTCTGTTGAACTAACTATGAAACCCCATGAGTAGAAAAGTATGCAGCAAGCTCTTGGGGTAGGAAAGAAGCTGGTTATTAACAGAAAGCATTATCACTTTATTATTGCTTCTGGAAAGAAGAGAAGTCATTCTTCTTTCCAAACACAATCTCTATAAATAATGAACGATGTTCCGTAATGGGATAATAAACTGTCAGCTGTATTTTTACAGAAGACGCATACCAGGATTGGCCTTGTTGAAATATAACTATGTAGAACAGCAATAAATATTGTTCCACGTGATTTCTTCATCTATTATTCCTATTTTTAATTGATACAATCAACTACAACAGCACAGAACAGAAGAGGAGCTGTGACATTCAGCACGGGTTTGTGAGCTCTCCGTGCTTTCTGAGCGTTTGCAGGCTTTTTACAACCCCAGGGGAGGCGTTCCAGGCCCTCTGCAGAAGTGCTCCAATTTATGCTTGGGACCGGTGCTTTCCATTTCCTGGAAGGTTGATTTTTGTCTTCCTGCGGGGTAGGTAAAGTGCTGCAGGGGAGGTAAATACCATGCAAGTGCTACCCTGTAGCATTTTTCAGTTACTATTGTGTTTTTTACAGGGGTACCACATGAAGGCACTCATTCCCTTACATACTGTCTTACAACGAAAAAGACACTTGCAGAACAGAGGAACAAAATTCTGCAATATTTTTCTAAGTAGACTCTGAGGCATGATGTGGACTTCCTAAGCCAGCTAGTCCCTTGTTGTGTTATAGTTCAAATTTCTCCTGAAGACTCAGTGGCAAATAATCATAATCCAAATAGAGTAACTGTCAATTCTATTGACTGCAGAAAGATCAGTCCCTAAAACAGCATTATTAAGTGGGATTTGGAAATTGTCTATATAGATTTATATAAACCTAAAAAATATATACACCATTTTTACCTGTCTTCAAATACAAATTTTACAAATCATTTGCACTAGGATAATGCCTAAGGACCCTAAAGGAGACCAACGCTCCATCAGGACAAACAATCTGTGAACACCTTAGTGACACACCTATTAAGAAATGGGCTTACAGTCTAAAACAGACAAAACATCCAAAGGGACAGGAGATGACACAAAGGGAATACACCTTGGATCACACCACAGGAGTGGAAAATAGTTTTCTGAATTCCTGCTCTGGTATCCTTCTAAAGGCTTCGTGTCTCACCAATAAGAGATAGAAGTATTTCAAAAGCAAGGAAAAAAGCTCTCTCTGCATTGCTAATTAAAAAAATTGGGATCTAATTCTAAATAATTGGGATCTAAGTCTATGACACAGTCTACTATCACAGTCTAAATAAAGACTGCTATAAAACTGAGAACTTGGTTATTACTAAAAGTAATGGAAGCTTTTACCTGTCATAACTATGTGATAATTTAAAGTAGACTGTTCAGTATGTATTTCAGGCAACAATCAGCAAAAGTACTAATATTAAATATTTTATGTTATTATGTATATTTAATACAAATGGAAAACATTGTATCTCCTATCAAAACTGCAGCAAAAAATTCCTAAGGAATCAGTCACTGTATTTTTTCTTCTATATTTATTTCCTCTCTCCTACTCAGACTTCAAAATAACATTTCACTAGTCTGCCCTAAACTAGTCACTGATGCTGCATCTGGACTCTAATAAGTCCACTTGCCTTTGTCCTAAAGACTTCAGCTCTATACTACATATCGATGTTTTGCGGTAGACATTGTGAAGAACTGATAATCAGACTAGATTGGTGGGGTGAGGTTATGTTAAGCACTGTGAAAGGAGGGGAGAGCAGTCTTTCTGATCCACCTGTCTTGTTAAATTGGTGCCACAATGGTGCCACAACATGATCCTGAGCTCGTGATCTAGGTTTTCCTATACAAATAGCTTGAACCAAAACACTGGGAGCTCCTATTAAGATGAAAGTCTTTCAGCTACGCTCATCTTTTCCTTTTGCTTTGCATCAACAGACCTGCCTAGCTAGAGGCTGGGCTTAAAACAAGGGGCAGCCTGCATATAGCAGAGACAAACTCTCATTTTAATTTGAGCTGAGATGTATTGTTGTCAAGTAATGGGAGAGCAGGGTGCCTCTTAACAGAGCAAACATCTTTAATGAGGTCTAGCCTGTCTCTCCACCCATCCAGTTTTTCCTACCAGCTGCCCTACTCTAATTTCTCATGCTTGTCTGTGTTTCATTCAGACCCTTAACATTAAGGGGAATATATTTTGTTCAATCACTGCTGCATTAATTGGTGGGTTATAGTGGCATCCCATTATGTTGATAGACTGGCAGGTGGATCTCGCTGCGCTCAAGGGGCTACTGCAGTTTGGCAGCTGGAGTGTCCAGCTTTGTGAAGAGAAGGGAGCCAGGTTTCTGAGAGCTATTAAGAACTAAATTTAGCAAAAATGAGGTCGTGAGAAAGCAGACTCTGAGGGAGACTTTTTTTTTTTTTTTTTTTTTTTTTTTTTTTAACAGTAAGTTCTATGAAGTCAGCAATGCCACAAGGAACAGTGATGCATGAGTAATGCCTGGAGCCTGCTGATAGACCAAACTAGAAGTCACTTCTTACTTACCTACTGCTAACAGTGAGAAGGCAATACAGTGGAAGCCTAGAAAGGACATGTTCAATTATTAAGGACATCTATTAATTTGCTTCTAGAGATAGGTGTTCATATCTGCCCAGCAGTATTTATGTTCTTTATTAAAATCCTGATTTGCTTCAGATAACTACTTTTCTAGGGTATCTTTCATTTCTGATACTAGCCAAGTTTTACTGCTAGTAATATTTTAAACTACATCACAAATACATCACTAATTCTGAATTGTAACAGAAGTCTATATGGTATAAATCCTATATCCATAGACATTACATGAAAAAAAGACAGAGCAATAAGATGAATTTTAAGGCTGCAAAATCAAGTAATTAAATGTTAGGAAATGTCAAAATTAAGGCTGCCTGAGCAGTATTCCTTCCTCCTCCTTAAATTTATGAATCATTAAACAATTGGTGATTGCTTGATCATTCAAAGTATGTGATGCAACACTCACTCTGTTAGCAGAGATTCAGTATTTTTGTTTATCGACATTATTCAATGAGACACCTTGTACATCTTTGTATACATCATTCAAACCTTGAATCAAGGACAAAATAATTAATTTCTTCATATTTTTTCCTGTAGTAATGTCTTTTCACCATTCTAGTACTTCCTACATATTGAAAAAAATCAATCTTCAGAACACTTCAGCAGGGTGAGATGAGGTGTACTTCTTCTCTACTTAACACATACTAGTCGAGCTAGCCAGAACCATTCCTGAAACTTATTTTGTCCTATGCAGTAAATGTGGCTTGATTCAGAGGGGGAAGGGGGATAGCTAATATATCACATGGCTACATAATTAATGTCAGGGGAAGGAATTAGATTTGCATAGGCAATAGACTTAACATTGGCATATCCTAACTTTTAAGAATGTGATTTGATAAGACTAACATTCTTTTGGAAGCAATTTTCTCGCCCCTTTTTTTAATTAAAAATCTCAGAACTATATCATGTAGGGTTATATTTACTCTCTACATGAGTCATCCTCATGTGATGGGATCTTGAGATCTATAGCACATCTAATCATTTGAAAGCCAAGTGATTAAAAAGATATGGAAGCATGCAATTGCTGGCAGCATTTGTCTTTCAAGCTATTCACAAGCTATGTGGGCTTGTCACTAAAAAGGGTGGAGATACTTGCATTATCAGAGTTTTAACCATTTGCAAATAGAAATGCTGAGACTTAAGATTCATGTTTTTCTCTGCAAAGTTTGTACAGGTGCATGCCTAGCAATTTCTGTCTAGATCTGCTCAATAATTCAGAGTTGCTTTTTTTTTCCTCTCAAGCTCATCCTGTGTGTGTGTGTTTGTGTGTGCATTTACATGTGTGTTAGTGTGCATGCACATGTGTACAAAAATTTTTGAGGTTTTGCATGGAAGAGAACCTGAGAAAAGAAAAATGTGCATCTGAAAGTGGGAGAAGCCTGAGGCCTGGGACCATTGGTGACTAGCTTAGCTCTGTGACAGCTGGCAAAGCAGACTGCCAAAGTGAGCTGAAACCGATGTACTAACAGGATCTCAAGGGACTGGGACCTCCCAGTGGAAAAAAAAAATCAGTGGAAAATCTTTGAATGTTTTTAATATTATTTTTTTCCCTATCTTCCTATACCTCTCCTTTTGCCTTTCTCCTGATCCTGCCACTGCTTCTTCTCTTGAATCTACAGCATGACTTCCATCTTCAGCTACTTCTGGCTGTTTTCTCAAAACAAGGTGAATAATTTTACCTAAAATTAAAACAAACAAGCAAACAGTCATATTGACAAACAACCTAAGGCAGATGCTCAGCCTCTGAAACAGACATTCATGATTGGCCTCTGTCAGAGACAGTGGGCTAGATGATCTTTAGTTTCACTCAGTGTGGCTGTTCCTATGTTCTAATGAAATTTCAGCTTACCTATTTTAAGTATGGAAAAACAGATGGAAGCCAGGGATCTTAGACTGCACTGTGATACTTTGAGCGTGCATTGAAATACAGACCTTTCCTAATACAGCCAAATAAACCTGTCATTCCAACCCAGGTTTGACTGGTAGAACCCATCCCCTCTGACCACAGTTTTCCAGGATAAATTAGTACCTTTACACTTCGTTATTGTCGGTACAAAGCTATCACTACCATATTGGCAGCTAGCAGGTAGTTTCAAGTCTTCTCTATTCTGAAATCTCTCTCTCTGTCTAAACTTAACAGCATAGTTCATCAGAGAAAACTAAGGAGCTAGAATCAATAGGAGAAGTCTGTGTGGAAGCTTATAAAAAATTGTAAATCACACTGGTGTTCTGCAGGATGGATAACACTGAAGCTTAAAAGCTATAGGGTGTCAGGAGTCCTCTTAGGGCTTGGATGCTTAAAGACCTATGTACATATTCAACTTGATGCATTCTGAGTATTCCCAGCTGCTTAAAACAAAATGTTCACAAGCCCTCAGCAGAATGGAAAGCCCAGGCCTGTGGATCTGTAAGAAGTAGTACAGAAAGCCTATGGCTGCTATGTAGCTGATGCCTGCTACTATTCCAAATTTAAACAGCGTTACTGATGACAGTATTTCTACTGTGTCTCCACTGGGAAAAAAAGCACTCATGGAGTGGCAGCTCGTGCAGAAACAAATAAAATGACATTTTCATGGAAAGACCCAATTTCCTAGCTGCAGGAGATGTTAAGAAGTGCGAACAATCTAATCTGCTGGACATTATGTAGTCTGAAAGCTCCACAGCCCTAGGAGTGTGAGAAAGGAGCTTTCTGGAGAGCAAAAGAGAAGTTTCCAAGACAGAGAAGGGAAACAGGAGATTGCTTTTCATGCTTATTTCTTTACTAAATAAGCAAACAGGGTAAATCAGCGGTTAAAGACCCGGATTCAAAACGAATTTCAAAGCAGTGTGTGTCCATACATTAACCTCAGTAGGCCTCATATAACTCTATAAAATAACTAGGTAGACCTGTTAGTGGTAAATACTAGAGGAAACCCAGTCTGCGTGAAACCGAAGAGTCACAGAAATATACAATTGGAGTGAAAACCCATTAGTGCTCATTTTTAGCAGTGTGTGAGTGTTTCAGGGATAAAATTTAGGTAAGCATGTTGCTGATTAGGGGATGCAGTTGTTAGAGTGTCCCACGATGTGAAATGTACAGCGCTAGCCAGTGCTAAAGAGCTACAGCACACCAGCTCTTTGGTGATTCCACAGCTGCCCCAGTGCTCCTCAGGCTGCACAGGAGACAGCAGTGCCCAGGCAGCAGTGAGGGCCACCAGCGCCCAGGGCTGTACAAGCAGGGGCATGGCCAGGCCATTGAGGGAAGGGAGCATCCCTCATATGCAGCACTCGTTAAACCACATCTAGATATCGCATCTGGTCTTCGACCCCCCGACTCCAGAGAAGACGTTGATAAACTGGAGGGAGTTCGGTGGGATCCACCATGCTGGTCGTGGCTAGAGCTCTGACCCCACGCAGGGAGGCCAAGGGGCTGGGACTGGGTCAGCTGGGGGGAGAGACAGTTGCAGGGGCACTGCACGCCTGGTGCTGCAGGGAGGGGTTGGGACAGCAGAGCCAGGGGGACGATATGCAGGAGCTAAAACAAGAGGGGTTCGGACAGGATGTACGGACAAGCCTTTTCCCCATGAGGACAGGCCAGCAGTGGAGCCAGTTGCCCAAGAGGTTGTGCCAGCTCTGTCCTTGGAGGTTTTCCAGACTGATCAGACACAACCCTGAGCAGACAGGTCTGACCGTGCAGCTGAGCCAGCTTGAGCAGGGACTGCACCAGAGACCTCCTGAGCTCCCTTCCAGCCTGAACTATGCTGTGATTCTAGGAAAACCGGTGACCCAGTGTCATCAGCTGTATTGGAGAGATGTCAGTTACAACTTTTAAAAACTGAAAAACCCTACTAAGAACACTTTTCTAATTTAAAATCCTGATATACTACATTGAAAAGCTAATAAAGCATATCTACACATATAGGAGTAAAAAGGCAATTTGCACACAACTTTATCTAAAACACAAGGGCACTTTCAGCTACATTCAACTACTTCTGAAGCTGCAGGAGCATGTGCTATTTACTTCAACAAGAGAAGCTGGATAACTCTCAAATCGGTATAATGAAACCTTTCAAACCAAGAAGCACTCTTAGGCCTCAGAGGGAAAAGATAAACAAAGATGGCCAAATAACTTCTCAGATTCCATTTCACATTGCTAGTCTTTGGATTGGGTATTTACTCAGGTTTTGTGATAATGAAACTATTTTACTCCAGAGCTGAAGTTTTGATCTTTCCGTAACATCAAAGAAAAAAAAACTCTTGCTGTAATTGTGGGAGTATGGTCTCACACACACACACTGATATCTGTGTTTTTCTACAAAGGAAATCACAGCTCAGGAAAAATAAACTGAAGGGAGCATGCAGAACTGCAGTAGTACAGAAGAAGAGAGCCTAAAAAGAGCAATGATGACTTAGAGAGATTATACAAACAGCAGTTAAAAAAAAAATCTTGTAACGTGCACATTTAATTAACAAGATGATATTATACCTCAGCTGTGATAAACTAACGGATTTATCTCACTTGCCTAAGTAATATTTAGAACTCATTTCTACCCATGGAAGAAGTGCAGGTTCAGTTGTGAAACAACACAAACTCAGGAGGTCACCAAGAATAAGGTTTCAAGTAGTCAATATCGAGTCGTTCATTTATTTCTACCACCTAGTACATATTTTACATAGTTTAAAACAGCAACTAAAATAAAAGGTTTCCTATCTCTTAATTAAGATGCTTATATAGTCCAAGTCACTATGAAATCTGAATATTCCTGAACAACAATAGTCAAAAGTGTTTTTCATTCTAAGTGTCTATAGCATATATTATGATCAGAGAAATTTATCTTTGAAAGACTGCTGTAAAGCTTTATATTACATAAGACTATTTTGAAGTTGTTCCTTCATACACTAAAAAGTGTCACCACAAGTTCAGTTTTCAGCTCTGTTAGAGACAGTTCTGGCATATATGCCAAGATAAAACATTTGATATCACCCTTTCTGAATTATTCTCATTCGCACTTCCTCTTTGAACCAAAAAATGCAATGCCTTTCTTTTCAGATCACAGTTTTGTAGATTTCTTTTTCAACTGTTTCTAACTGACTGACAGAACTTTTAATTATAACATGTATAGAATAAACTACATATATATATATATTTAATATTGTCTAGCATCAAATCTCAGGTTGATCTGAGCATATGAAAAATGTGGGCTATTCCATTCCTTTAAAATGTTGAAAAAAAAAAACCCCAGGGGTGAACAGACAAACTCTTGGCAAGGATTTTCTCTAGCATAATGAAATAACATTCTCTAGAGTTAGGGCCCGTTTGGTACTGGAAACACTGTGGCCTTGCCTATGACTATCAGTCCCACTAGTAGATGTGAACCAATGCACTTCTGGTGTGCAAAAGGGTGATGTTAAATGGTATCCAACTCAGAGACCAATTTTAATTGCCACAGCTTGCTGACATGCCTCAGTGGGTCAGGACTTTGTGCTAATGGCAGTTTGAAAGCAGGAAGCTGGTAAAAGTACTTACAGTGTGAACATGAAATACTATGCACAGTATGGAATTTTTATTAAGACTGTTTACACATCTCTCTTCATCATTCATGTACTGTCATTATTGAAAGGATATGATGATTATAGGGAAGTTACATTTCAGGTTTTTTAATGTGAAGATGAATCTGCATGGGTGGTTTTAGACTATTATCACTATACACAAATGCTGATGCCTTTTTTTCTGTGGAAGTTAAGAGTCTTGGCATAAAAAAGAAAGAAAGGAAGCCTTTGTAACATTTATAAGAATTCTTGAAAAAAACCCTATTTGCTGGTTGATGGGTAGAACATTTAAAGTTAATTCAGTTGTGGAGATGTGGTGGCATACTATCAGGCAGATAGTAGTAGCAGAAAACTGAAATAATAGATTCATACAGTTCAATAGTAGATATAAATATGAGATAATGTATTCTGATCCTCTGAACACCTCTCCAGTTTTTAACTGGAGAAACAAGAAATGGAGACTTTATCACTTTTCTTTATTTTTTCCATTTTTCCTATTGATCAGTCCATCTAGCTATTAAAAATTATTTTTTTCATCTTTTGAATTTGTCTGGCTCCCATTTCTAGACATTGGTTCTATTTCTTTCTCCACTAGATTAAAGAACCTTTTCTGGATGAGAAAATGGCTAGAGAGCACAATCTGAACACCGAAAAGCACTCCCTCTACAATATTCACAGCATAGAAAGAACACATTTTGGAGAGGTGTTAAAATCTTGCACATCAAAGGGGCAGTTCCTCAGTGGAGATGCTGCTTACAAACAGCATCTTTGCATTGTATTCATGCTAATTTTCACTTTGGTACTTAACAACTGTAATCAACATACTGAGAGCTTGAAGTATCTCACTGAAGTATTCTTCTCAGTTCTTAGATAAATTCCATGATTTCTTTGTATTTGTAACTATCCCTTTAAAAAGTCTAGGCTGCAAAATTTTACATAATAACCTACCAATAATTTCACAGTGCATCATACTGAATGAAATTGCCTTGCACTTCCACTCCCATTTTTATATAATAAACATTTCCCCAATATCATGTCAGGGTTCTTATTCTTTCTTTATCTATTATTATCCCTTTCTTCTTTTCAGGGCCACTGGTACTATCTATCTTAGACACAACCCATTTTTCTTAAGCATGGCCTAGATTGCTCATTTCTAGATGCATATGTTTGCATTAAAGTGTACAAAAAAGTCTGCTGTTTGCAAGGACCTAGGCTAGCAAGTGATCAATAGGGCTATATGATCCTTCCTCACTGTTCATTTGCCACTCTGATAATCTTTGTGTCATCTTGCAAATTAATTTTGTCTCTGCATTTGTTCTAGATCATTGATGAAAATGTTGAATAGCATCAGACCTGATAGAGCTAAATATAGATTCAGAATAGCTCCATTGGGAGATAATGCCATATTTGTTATTATTTGTCAAAAAACATTGGAAATCCTTAGTTCATACTTCATGTACCTTATAATGCTGATTTTACATACACAATGCTGTGCAGAACTCAGTCCAACACTTAAGCAAAAATGTCTATAAATGGCCACATATACATATCTATTTTTATCAAATAGAATTGCAGTCTCAATAACTAAAATCAGGATTGTTTGACAAGATGTGTTTTCCATTAAAAAACAAACATGTTCACTGGCATTAAATATGTTCCAGTCTTTTAGTTCTTTATTCTCTCAATTCCATATAAATTTTCCATTATTTTGTCTGGGATTTATGTAAGGATAATGAACATATACCACACAGGCCTTTTTTAAAATATTGTCATGACATTAGCAGTCTTTAAGTTTCCTGAAATTTCCTTTGTATTCCAACTGTTTTTAAAAAGTAAATTCAGCAGGCCAGAAGATATCTCCTAAGTCAGCTCTTTAGAACTTTTGCTGTAAGATAGGGCAGCCAGATGATAAATAAATAAATAAATAATAGATAGATAGATAGATAGATAGATAGATGCACCTTGAATGGTTACAACTCTCCTTGGACACTAATGAAACAGAAAGTATCCCCTTTTCACATAGGTAGGAGGCTAAAGTGACTAGCTCAGGATTAAGCAACAATTTGTTTGACACTTAAAATTAAGTGAGGTTTTCTCGTACATCCTCCATGTATAATAATTATTGATTTAGACTTTTTCTACTCACTAAATTCTCATGAATTAAGAGGAGATATATCTGTAGAACACTCTAACTTTTTCTTTAAACTAACCTTGAAGGAAGGACATTCATTCTGTTGAAGGTTCATTCCTACTACTGTCTGATCGGCTGTTTCCCGGAGAGAACGAAGAAAACCCAGAAAGGAACACTTGAGACCAGCCTGAATGACACCATATCAGGTCAGCCATGGCTTTGTCTCGAAATCTGCTGGAGTGGAGGATGGAAATTCCACAAAAAATCTGGAAAACCTGCTCCACCGCTGCACGACTATCTGAGCGGAACAATTTTTCCTAATGTCGAATCTGAACCTCACAAGGTTCAATCTGTGATTCTTGACCCTTGCTGTATCATCTGCTGCTACCAAAAAGAGTTTGGCTCCATTGTCTTTGTAGCTCCCCATCAGATAAATTGTAAACTGCTGTTAGCTCATCATTATCTTTCCTTCCACCGACTGAGTGAGTCCACTCCCTAACATGATCCTTGTGGATCATGCACTTTAGGCCTCTGACCACCTTACCAGCCTTCCAGTGGAGCATCTCCAGTTTTTCTATACCCTTCTTGCACTGAGGAGCCCAAAACAGGACACTGTTCCAAGTGTGGCCTTCTTGGCACTGAGCAGAAAGGGATAATAACTTTTCTTTATCTGCTGGCCACATTTTTCCAAACACAGTTCAGCATGAGGTTTGCTTTAGTCATGATGAAAGCTTACTGTTGACTCAAATTTGTCACCCATCACCTGTCAAGGTTCTTTTCACAAGGGTTGCTCTTCATTTGGTTCCTAGGCAGTACTGATGTATGGCACTTCTCTCTGCTGAACTTTGTGAGGTTTCTGTTGGCCCAGTGCTCTCTCTGGACTAAATCTCTACCACTCAGTATGCCAACTGCTCCCCCTAAGTTAGTCTTAATTTGTCAGACGCCCATTCTTTCTCTGCAGCTGAAATTATGGAGTATGCTTTCATCCTTTTAGACTTTACAAGGAATACATTGTTCTAAAGGCAGGGTTTTAAAATTATTTTTAATTATCCTACTTACTGGGTTTAACTGGTATAGACACAGCTTTATGGGATAAAAAAGAAAGAAAGATCCAGAGGGACCACAATGCAGAAAAAAAGAGCCTTTAAGCAAAAACCCTTTTTTAAAATGCTATTTATAGGTAACCATGGTTTGATCAGTTAACATCAGAGAGTCTAACATAATTAATACAATTCCATAAGCATTTCTGTGTGCATGTATAAAAGACAAACATAGGGTATGTTATGGAAGCATATATTCAAAACCGAGATTTTAATCCTGTTTCATACTTTGTTAATGAAAACTATACTCTGCATTTACTACATGTATTGCTCAAGGGACAGCTGAATTTCCTATGTTATCCTTTCCTATGTTACTCTTCAGACCTTGATAACTTTTCAAGAGAAAATGATCTTCAAAATCATCCAGTTTTGAAATTCATTGTTTTTTTCGTTCCTTCAAATATGCTAACTGGAGTCACCACAAACTCCAAAATTCGCCACAAGCATGGAATTTCTTTCCTGTAAATGTTTATGTACTTGAAAAGTTGATAAATGAGAACAATCCTATTGAACTCAGTCTGAACTAAACTCATTGCATTCTAACAGTAATCAGCATATCTTTATAGAAATAAGTATTGGTACGATGAAGAAAAATAGCTTTAGTTCTTTTCCACTTTCAAGGTTCCCATTCAGCAAAATATACCAGTATGAGCTGAACATTAAACACATGTTTCAATCCCTCTGTAGTCATCAAAGCATCTAAGAATGTGTTTTTTTTAAGTGCAGCTCAAATCAGAATGACAGCAGTTTGACTTAAGCCTATGCTTCACTGCTTTGCTGAAATGGGATGGGATGGGATTACTAATGTGTTTAAGACTGGAAATGGGCTGAAAGTGGAGCCAAGTCAATGTGACACTTTCACACAGAGTTCTGGATCTACCTTGTCCTTCCATTTCCTCACCACCACTGACGCTTAGGTTCCAGTTCAGCACAACATCTAGGCAAGTGCCTTGACATAGCACAGATGTGGCAGGCACGCAGGTTACAATCCTTTGTTTATTGCTTGAAAAGCAGACTAATGACGAACCCAGGTCTTAGCTGGTTTCCAGAGTTGCCAACAAGGCAACACAGCAGCTTTTCCTTTCCAGTCTCAGACAATTCCAGACAAACTCTCAGTTCACACAAGGTAACACCATACAAAATGTTTCTAAGGACCAAGACAATTTTTATAAGCAGGAGACATGTGGAATAACACAGCAGTGTTATGTTCTTAATAGCAGCAGGAAGAAGAGTGATTTCCAAGGCTGTGAGACCTTCCATGAAAGAGGGCCTTTGTGGAGAAGGTGTATTCTTTTGAAAAGTACAGAAAACAGCTACTTCCCAAGTCCTCCGTACAATGGGTAAAAACTTGGCATTTCCATTTCATAGAAAATTGCATTGCTTTGGCCTTTATGTACAGCTTTTTGGTCCAAATCAGGATGTAAATTGGACAGTTCAGAATGTCCTTCAGAAAGACAGCTGCCAAAATTATCATTTTGAAGAATACTGACCTCTTTCCTTCTTGTCCTGGATTTCCCAGCCCTGGAACACTTTGCTAACAGTATCTCTGAAGCAAAGACCTCACAACTACATATAATGTTTGACCCAGATAGAGCCTATATTTTAAAAGGTGGCCAGAGAACCACACCATCAATATTTTTGTCCTCCAGCAGCTTGGCAGACCAAACCAGTAGATTTCATTGGATCGTTTCTTATGCTTTGGAGGAAATTCACAGACACCCAATATTTCTATACAACGTCTTGCTTTTTGAAAAAACAAATGTATTTCATAAAAAAATATACTGTTGTAAGGCTGACAGCAAGGTCTAATCCTCAGGAGAAAACCTTTGCTATTCAGTTTAACAGTGGCAGCTGTCCAAGAGAAGAATAAGATGTACATGTTTGCAACGGATTGAGCTACTGTCATTTAGGTATAACAGTAATTCAGGGAATAAAACACTGACAATGTACAGCTCTGAATTACATCATCTTTAACCTAAGATAAAAGTGATTGCAGTGAGTAAGGGAGAGACTGGTTCCATTCCTCATTCCTGCAGGGAAAGTCATCGTGGCCCTATCTGTCACCCCAAACACTTGAACTCCTCTGCCTTCTCTGAAGGGAATTATGGCTACAGTCCAGCTGCATGTACCAGCACCATAAATTCTGACAAGGTCATGTACATCAGTAAATACTGATTCTCAGAAGGTGGATAGACAAAGAGAGTGCCTGAACTTACTTACCCTGAAAGGCTCTCTGCACAGTAAACAATTCAAGATAAAACACCCTTATAGAATAGAATGAAATAGTAGAAGCAGCATCTAACAAGGTGATTGTAATGGGTAATGGATATTTGTTAATATAATTTTAGCCTCCTGCTTTTGCTCCCCCATACAGAATGTACTCTGCTATGTACATCACACCATTTGTTTAGCAAACCCAGCAAGACTACTCCTCACCAGAAAATATACTTTGAATGGTACTGATATTTTAAATCTAACCTTCACCATGCATCCTGCAGGGATTAATTTGAGAATACCACAGAAAGATCATCAACAACCTTTGCTCCCAAGCTGGAAGCAGGCACCTATATCAACTGCTGCTAGCTGGTGGACAAATATACTGCAAGGTCTATGTGGCTTTCAGGGTTGATAAAAGTTTATAGAGCCAGAGGTTACAAGCAAATGCTTTACTACCATTGGATGGTAGTAAATCAGACAGAAACATTTGCTTTTTGTTGGTTCCTGCAGAATTAGCCAGGCATATTGACTTCAGTGATAGTAAAACTGTCTCCTAATCTGGCTACGCTGTTGTCTGTTTCAGCAACAAAATTAACAACCAACTGGGCACCAGCCCCCTGAGGTAAGCCCTGCCAAGAAGGTAGCCACAGCTGAGCAGCAGGGGAGAAGAGCCTGAAGGGTCCTGCTGTAATTACCACAGAAATGAGCTCATGAGCACTGGTGATCGCATGGAGATCATTCAGCTATGCAGGGAGATCGTGATAACACAAGGCTTAGGAAAAGGGTGGGAGGGAGCTGGGGGACCTATGGCAAATTCAGCCAGCTGAAAATGGGGTGAAATGAACCCACTGAGCCCAGCATGGCTTTCTAAGCCTGAGACACATTTGAAATCAGTAACCTGATTTCAGATCAGGTGAGGCAGAAATCACCTCTACATTGCTGTCTCAGGTGCTCCTGCCCTTTCCATACACACAGATACCTCCTGGCATCTGGCAGGTGTGTGGCCACTTGACGGCAACTGCAGCTCCTGCCTGGAGATCATCAGCAGTGCTGCCACCAGCCACAGGGAGCAGCACCCCAGAAAGGTGCTACCATTGGGAGTACTGGATGCTACACTCTTCAGCAGCTCTGTTTAATATTACTCTAAGCCCTTTTCCTCTGCTCATCATGAGTTACTTAACAGAGAAGGGCACACCATTCCCTGTTCAGATCACAAGCTGTGCATCACCTTTCAGGACTTTTTTCTGTTGACTGTGACTGACAGCAGTGGGAAGATCAGGCAGTCTTTTAATCTTATGCAGCCATGATTACCATTGATGGAGTAAAAGAGCAATTGCCTGGCCATGCAAGACACAGACCAATGAAAGGTTCTCAGCAGAGAAAGCAGCCATACACTAAGTTAAGCTTCTGGTCTATTCAGGTCTATGACGTCTCCCTGAGAAAACCGCATAACTTAATGATAGTCTCCTGAAGGGATTTTCATGAGCTTTTATGACAAGGACCCATATTTCTCACTAAGAACATTCCTCTAGCATTAAAAAAGAAAAAGAAAAAGAAAAAAGGAGAAAGAGACCTCTAATTCTTTTTAAATTACAAACCTGAACATAATTCTTTTTTCTTAAACATTCAATACCTTTTCTTTATCCAGGAGATTGTTATTTATATTTAAGCAGATTCAGGCAAAGTGATCTTTAAGTAGATTATGAGAAAAAAATGGCAATTTTCTTAGACACTTTTGAATGAAGAACAACTAATTTCCCCCCAAATGGGACATCTCGCTAGTATTCAGCAACCACCCAAACACTTTCAACAGTAGGAATGCTCACAGAGAGGCACTTATGCAGTTCTGACAGTATATGAGCAGAGATAATTTTGATGCTTTCCAGCTCTGTTCACATTGAAATTAGGCATATCATCTCAGAATATGCAATTTCAGCTAGTACCATCCGCTAGACCAGGTGTAATGACATGGATTTCTGTGTAGATAAAATCCTTGCAGGTGTACCCCAGGACTCTGCATGGTCTTCACCAAAGTGCCTGTCATCTGTGTCTTCAGTGCTCTTGATATGTGCAGTTACTGGACTAAAACATCTTCAGTATGCTTTCATGTGTTTGCTCCACCTTTTCTGACACAGTAGAAACACATCACTGTCAGGACTGAAGAGGAAAAGTATTTTGGACAGAACTGTACAGATACCAAAATCTACTTTACAAAACTAAGCTAACTTTTTAGCAATTGGTAAGAATGACCACTGAGCATTAATGACATAGGTAAGAGTCAGATGGGAGAAGTCTAGAAGAAAATTTCAGACATTTCATTGACATGCTCTGAGTCACCTGCTTCTTTCTCAGCCTTGTGAAAGCTCTTATGTGAGCTAAACTGAAAATGCCTTTTGGAGCAAACAAAGCTGATGGGATGTGGCTTTGCGGTTTCTTTTTTTATTGATTTGGTTTAAGCATCCTTTAGAAGAACCTTGACAATTTAGATGGGCACTTGTTGTACAATAAACCTAAACAAACACAGCAAAAGCAGATTCCAAAAATCTCTACTTTAAAAAGAAAAATGGAGCTGGTAATCTCAAAAGTAAATGTGACTAACTACACTATTTTCACTTCAGCAGTTAAGAAACATGGATAGTAAAGAATAACTATTTGATCCACAGAGATCATCAGAGGTGCATGAATAACCAGAAATATTGTGGATATGTGCATATTTCAAAATGTGGAAGACTGTAATGGTAAAAAACATCTTAAAACTAACTCACATGTTCTCTCACATTAAATCTGAATCATCCCTGTTCACACTGACATTATTGATATGGTATTTACTATGCTAAGGTGAGATTTGAAGTAAGGAACTCTAAAAGAAAAAGAACATATAAAAATAGCTAAATCATAGACAATATAATTTATGCACTCTGTGCTGCAGCTTATCTGTTTTTTCAGACGTTGCTGACAAATAAAACTGTTCTTATCAAATAAAAGCAGAATGAGAGGTGCAAGATCCTTTTTTCTTTTTTAAAGCTGGTCTTGAAACTGAATTGTTTAAACTTCTTGCCTTTCTAGAGTTCTCCAACCAGGCTAAGAGACATAAAAGCACGAGTGAATGAATAGTATACTCTTTCAGTATGGCAATATCATAGAATGACTTGAAACCTCTTCCCAGCTCTTACAAAAATCTACATAGCTGAACCATCACTGAAAGTGACAATCTTCTCATCTTTCACAACAAAGAGGAAAAAATTCCATACAGCTCCTGCATATGTATGGCTCCTGCACCAGTTTCTTTCTTTTCCACCTACAGATTACTTTTGAAGAGCATCTTGTAGTGTTCCTCAGAGAATAAGATTAGTTAACATTTTTTTCCACTAAGCACATCTGGATAAACCGAGTGTTTAGTGTATTTGAAAACTATAGTTTTGTTTGCATAACATAAACTTGATGCACAATACAAATAGGACTCGCAGTACTTTTTGACTTGTATGACATTTTGAATGATTTAGCACTGTGACACTTTAGCATACTTTTTGTAAAAACATCAATCTTTCAATCTTTTTTTCTTCTGTTTTTACATAGGACTGGAGATCAACACGAATCATATCAGATACACGGCCAAAATGGCATTAAATACAAAATCTATTTGACTTTTAAAACATAACAATGTTTACACTGACCCCAAACTAGTATAACCACATGCTAGGACTACATAGAAGATGAAAATACACTCACATATTGTCATGTTATCTCAGTGCCTAGCAGATAGGAGAAGCACAGAAGCTTTTACTGCAGCCAGAGCACTTCCTTCCTCTCTGCTACTTCTCACCTCTGAAATTCTCTAATAATATTATACATTCATGAAAGATAGCTACCCAATCTTACAGCACTCTCAGTCAAGCTGGATGTATTAGGCAGTTGAGGACAGATTGCCATGTGTGATCCCAGGCCAATTTTGTACTCCAACAGGTAGATTACATCTCTCTCAAAATTCACCCACAGTGTGATTTTCAGTGGGGTGTGTGTCCCTTTCGCTTCTTCAAAATTCCATCTGTTCAGATCAACTGTTGCTATAAATGTAGGCCCACAGACAAAGTTTCCAATGCAAATACCTATGAAATTGCCATTCTTGTCAGTTACAAAGCCTATCTGATAAATCCACAACTATAAAGATAACAGCTAAAAAAGGGAAAAAATGAATACAAATAGTAAGAAATACTCTGGTTCTCCCACTGATATGACTGAAATTCCTCAAAGGTCTGTCACAAAACTCACTTAGCAGGACAACAATCTGTCCTTTTTCAATGAACGTTTACAGACCTAAAGATTTCCAGTTTAGGCCCATAGTAATAAATCTGAGGTAAAAATTTCCTTCCTGTACAACAATAGTGTCGTGAGAAAGTAGATGGCCCAAAAGTGCAAGTTTATATGATGGTTAGCTGACCAAGAACTAAACAGCACTGCAAGTAACCCTTTTCCTTTGTCAAGCAATCAGTGTGGAAAATATTGTACCAAAATATTTTCTAAGAAGTCTAACATTTATACTACCCATGTCTAAATATTTTGGCTATACCATCAAACTGTCGATGCAGACATGTATCAACAGTAACACGAGATACTCCAAATGTGAAACACAATATGCAAAACATACCACAGAACCCAGCACACGCAGATAGGAGATGAGCAGAAACATGGCATAGACCGGCAACTAGATATTCTGAAGCTTTCTTTCCATAAAAAGCAGATTCAGGTGAAACCCTTTCACAGTCATGCTCTCATCTGTGTATCTAGACTGCTGAACTTTGAGCATTCAAATCAAGCTGACTGTTCAGTCTTTGAAGATATGGCAGAGCAGCAGGCCAAACAAGAAGGGCCTTTCTTAGGATCTGTGAACAGTAGTCAAAAAAAGCTCCTTTGCTTGGGAAGTTTATTGAAGCTTATCCAGGGACAATTAACCTGGTCCATAGCCTAAGAGATTAATCTAATGTTGTCTCTTACAAAGCCTTTATCCAAACAAAGCCACTGTGAGTTTTCTGATAGAAGTCTTTCAGGAAAAGTGTGGAGTATGTACTACCTCTGCTGGCAGCATATTTATATTTAATTCTATTTTCCAGCAATCATTGGCAATTGTAATAGTTGGAGAGTGGCTCTATACTTCCCAGCAAGGCTGCTCTCCTAGGACCAACTCTAGTGTCTATTGAAATCACTCAGAGCAGTTCTCTGGCATCCAATAGAATTTGAATCAGATCCTTGGACTGAGGCCATCTGAGAATTACCATGATGGAGTTTGTTCTTCACTTTGAAGGAACAGAAAAATTCCAGGACTTTCTGTTCTTGAACTCTGGTCTTTGGCAGCACAGCTAACATCAGCATTTTGGACTCTCCACCATTCATCAATTACTTCCTTGGAGCACATTTTCTGCTCTGTCTCCCACATGTATTTTGGAGAAGAAATTCAAAGAGTGAGGTAATTTGCCCTCATGTGCAAAGAGGGCTGATGGTATCCTGAGCTTCCTGCTGAAAGGGAATTGCCAGCAGGTTAAGGGAGGTGATCCTTCCCCTCTACTCAGCACTGGTGAGGCCACACCTGGAATGCTGTGTCCAGTCCTGGACTTCCCAGGACATGGACTTGCTGGAGCAAGTCCAGCACACAGTCCAGCCACAGAGATGGTTAAGGGACTGGAGCATCTCTCATACGAGGAGAGGCTGAGAGAGCTGGGACTGTGCAACCTAAAAAAGAGAAGGCTTGAGGGGATTTGATCAATCTTTATAAATATCTGATGGGTTTGACAGGGGCCAGATTCTTATTGGTGGTGTCCAGTGACAGGATGAAAAGCAACGGGCACAAACTCAAACACAGGACATTCTGTCTGAACACGAGAAAATATTTCTTCAGTGCGAGGGTGGTTGAACATTGGAACAGGTTGCCCAGAGAGGCTGCGGAGTCTCCATCCTTGGCAATATTGAAAACCTGACTGGACATGGTCCTGGGCAACCTGTTGTAGCTGACCCTGCTCAAGCAGGCTGTTGGACCAGATAATCTCCAGAGGCCCCTTCCGACCTCACCTTTTTTATGATTCCGTGATTCTGTAATGCTCTTCTCAGGATTTTATCTGAAGTCCAAGGAAATTCATCACTTTATTTAACTAAATGATTTTTTCAGATCCATATTGGTGCATGCAGTGAACATTAAAGTGAAAGCAAAATCATTTTTATGAATGCCCTTCCACATATTACATAGAAAAAGATACTCCAGGAATACTTGAATTCATTGCTATTCCTTTACTACTGATCTCCACATTCTTGTCAATAGAAATTTTGCACATAGCAGGCAAGATACACATTTAATAGTGAGTGTAATTAATCACAGCTGTAGAATCCCTTTGAGAGTAATATCTCTTCTGTCACTGACAGTCCTAAAAATAAGAAAAGAACTTTTGTAGTATGAACAGTAATTAAGGAGCTTCATGCAAGAATCCCTCCACGAAACCTGTGGCTTGTGTTACAGAGGAAGGAAGCTGGTCCTTTCTGGCCTTTAAATGTACAAGGCACCAGAAAATCAAGCTGGAGGTTCCCCCTACAGTCACAGAGATTTTAGCTCATTGCTGGTCTCCTTGAAAAATGTCAAAATGTTTCTGGACTTGGGGATGAGAAGCTCTTCTTTGGGGTGATATTGAGGCTTAAAAGTTCCAGGAAAAAAAACAACAAGGACTTTTTTTTTCCCTGACTGAAGATGTTATGGGTAAGTGAAGTTGTTCTGGTAAATTTGCACTGCAAAGAAAAAGGTAGGTTAAGTACAGTGAGACCGTGGTCCATGCACTTTATGTTTCTATTGGATCTATTTATGTTTCTATTCTCTGCATTAGCAATCTATTTTTGAGCATGAGTGTGCTTCTAAAGCAATACTCCCAACCATCCCCACTTTACACATTTTGGCTCACACCACAGAGCAGTCTTGGAGTGTGTGAATCTTTCAGATGAAACTAAACTAATGTGTTTCAGGAGTGTACCTAATACTCTCAGTCTATGGGGCCAGACTAGAGTTAGCGTAAAACCTAATGAAGCAATACGTAGGATGGATGTCGATTTGACTCCACAGATCCACTCCTATTGTACTGTACTTTTTGCTTATACACAGGACCATTTTTATCACCAGTTCAGCAATAGTCAATCTATAGGTCAGGAATACAACATCCACCCAAATCCCAGGAATACTTGATCTTGGAGACAAGATGCATACCCTTCTCACTTGAATTGCTCGAATATCACTGATACATAAAACTGGATCTGTCTTGTGCACCATCTGTGTAAAATGCACTAGCAAGTTACCTCAAGCAAGAGTTACCAAGCCAGACATGCTCTTGCTTATTGCCTTCATCTAATTCCAAAGCACAGATTATGGCCGTTTCAGGGGTGTCTTACACTGACTATGTAGATGGTATGTGTAGTTGATTTAGTACATAGCGGTTAACTCACACTCATCTAATAGTGCTGACCACCTTGACAGCTACAATCCTGAGAGCATATAATGAATGGCAGCTTTCCAAATTCTGGTCATCTATGCTTTTTCTCATCAAAGAGAGTGACTTCACAAAGTTAAAAAACTCTGATTACATGCATTAAGTATGAGCGCAAGAGATTAGTGCAGAAACTAAGAACAAGCTACCATTGACTCCTATTATGAAGGCTGTACTTTCTGGAAAGAGTGATTAGGATGAAGCAGGTGTATAGGCTATTCAGCTAGTAAATAACACAACAGAGGCTGGTGGAAGCAAACTGTGATTTTTTTATGAGTGTTTGGTTTTGACTGCAGTTAAACATTTTTCATAAGTTTATTTATTTGTCTGGAATTAACCCAAACATACCTTGATATTCCTAAGTGGGTGGTAGCAGCTGGGCAGCATTAAATGCTATAATAACAGGACTTCTTGAAGATTCACTTGTAATTTTATAAAACTGTTCTTCTAAAATGGTACCAGTTTTGACAGACTGGCACTGGATAGCAGGGAAGAAACATTTTTAAGTTCGTTTGTTTGTTCGTTCATTCATTTGTTCTTTCTCTCTCTCTCTCTTTCTTTCTCTCTTTCCCTCTTTCTCTTTCTCTTTCTCTTTCTTTCTTTCTCTCTCTCTCTCTTTCCTAGTAGTACAGGGTCAAATCTATGGTTTATAGTATATGAAACATAGGTGTGTCCTTACTTAATGTGCTTACTCGTATGAATCAGCCACTCATCTGCTCAACCTAATCACTCTCTCAGAGACTTAATCACAAAGCTACAGAACATTTCTAGTGTGTCTCTGGAATATGAAGCTTCACATGTGATTGCGCCTGCTTTTATGCACACAGTTCATGCACCAGAAAATATCCATTTGCTCCATGAATGTATGAAAGTGCACCCAACTCATCAGATCAAATAACTCCTTTACCTGTTTACCACTAACCTCCCAAACTAATGTGCATACATTTTCTGCTTTTCTGTTTCAGCTTTTTTGTCAAGACTTTAAACCTTGAGAAGAACAAAATTATTAATTTGTCATCCTGGCTGACTAGGAAAGACAGCAAATCCAAATCTGCCAATATGTCAAAGTAGGGAGAAGTTGGAGAGGAGAATGAACCTAACAGCAAATATCATGGTCTGCTAAAAATCTGATGTCTTCTTATTTCTTGACACAGAAATTCTAGTCTCAACAGCCCACAGTTAATGCAGCTTTCCTAACTTTAGTGACCTGTTATTTTACATATGACCTGCTGATCTCCTTGTTCCCTGGTGACTTCAAACAGACTTTTTAACGTCCTACTCTGTAATCAGTTTGCCAGTAGCAAGTTGACCCACTGGCCCTGACAGCCTCCCTTTCCCCAAACAGCTTCCTCTGCTACTGAGCTCTTTTTAAATGACTTTTTAATTTTTCTGTTTGTTTGTTTTAAATCAAGAAACATTTTTATGGACGGTCATTTCTTCCATCACGTACAAACAGCTACTTTAAGGTGTCTTTATAACCTTCAAACAGACACACCACTTTTTTATTTTCACATTAGTTTTCTGCTGAGAGGTCTCTGCACACTTCCTCCTCTGTAAATAAAGTAGGAGAAAAATGTCCTTAGGTCTCTGAAGGTGAGGTAAAAATTTAATTACTACCCACTCTGATTAACTTGTTTTGCAAAGCAGTTTTAGCAAATATCCCCTCTGGAAAATTTTCTTAATTGCTTCCTGAAGGCAGAATGCCCGTGACTAGTTCCTGACTTTATTAGGGAAATATTGTACTGTGATTTTTGGTGCTGTGCACACACAGTATTACTTAGAGAGAAAAAAATCTCAACACTCTTATTCATAATGTCCTGAAGTTTAATAATTAAGAAGGAAAGAAGCAGTCAACTGTCAATTAGCTGCATTTTCATGAGGTTCTTAAGAAATAGAGCTTGCATTCTGGCGTATGTGTCAAAAACTTCCCCAATTATGCAAGTCTTCTATCCCCAGAAGATGAGAGATATTATACTCCAGCAAATTCAGAGTTTTCTTGCAAGTATGAAGATACATACACACTCACACACACACACACACATACAACTCTGGGGGGAGGGGGAGTGTTAGAGACAAGCATACAAACGCCACCTGTAAGATATAAAAACATTACCCAGAATGTTGCATGTCATGTAAAGCAGATTTAGAAAAAATGCCACCAATAGGAACTGTACAATGCTGATAGATTTCTAAGTACTGACAGTGAAAGGGGAAGCATCAATAACAAGATTTGCCTTTCATGAGTCTCTATCACCTGGCCAACTTACTGTTTCTGAAAAGTGGCAAAATCAACTCAAGAAAACAGACATTATCAGGTTACTGTGACCTACTGAGGATCTTATTTCTACAGGCAGGAGTTAAACAGCAAAACTGTATGCTTCACTGCTCAGCTTTGCAAGCAAGAATGAACTGCATTGGGCTTTCCAGTAATTTTTTTCTCTTCATCCTTTAGAAATGATCAGTATACTTTTTTTCATCCATACAAGCAAAAAACTGAAAGAAAATCCCATAAAAGGAAGTAGAATAAAATGCAAGAAAAAAGACCTTGAGACTTTTAACGTCAGCAGTGTCTCCAATTAGGAAAATTATTTTTTTAGACAGTGCTTAGATAGAAGGACATACTATGGTCCAGTGGTTCATTAAATGTAATCTACTCTGCGTGTATGTGTCACGTGCAGTATATGAATATACTGGTTATGTTTTACCTTGTATTACACCTATATGATTTTAAACAAGCATTTAAAGCAATGAAGATAAGTGTGCTGACCTCCCTCATACTCATAAAGGCAAACTACCTATGAAGATCACAAGATGCAGCTACACTGAAGAAGAAAACACAGATCTGAGTCCATGAAATTGTACTGTTAAATTTGTTTTAAAGAGGTAAATGGAATGTCAGGTGAAGATAGCTTATCACTTACGATTTATCAAAATACTGAGCATACATGCACTCACTACCTCTCTTCTGCTCTGATCTTTTCCACTTGGTAGGTAAAGCATTTTTATCCTCACCCTGCCTACTTTCATGTTCCACCTCCAGCTGTTAGATCAAAACCGCAGAAGACAAGAAGTAGGTGGACTGTGTTAGACAGAAGGCAGACAGAGTTACCACACAAGGGGAAAAATCATATGTCTTTATAAATTGGTGACAATGACAAAGATATATTGGACAGAAAGCTCATTCATTTGGGCTCAGGTGCCTTATTTACTGACAGAAGAGGCTTTCAACTCCCAGGATTTAGGATTGCACAGATCCTTTGTAGAAGTGGTCTGCCAGCCACATTGTACCCAGAAGCTTCTTATAGACAAGTCCTGAGCTGCAACCAGGGGTGATGGAAACATCCCACCCTTCCCACGGGGAGTTGGGAGGGAACAGGCATTTATGAAGTAGTTAAATGTTGGATTTTATGCCAGAGTGATCATCACTAGAAAAAAGGTCCAAGCTAGATAATCCATGTTGCAGAAAGATACCAGCAACTTAATATTTTTATGTGGATTCTGAGGAATCACAACTATAGCATCTGTACTGTGAATGACCACACTGTGTTACATCTCTCTCAAATGGGGCACTGTACAACAATCACGCTTCTTGCATTAGCCAAGTTAATATGACTAATGGAGCATAACTGCAAAGCATCAATTGTGTATGTACTTTTTTCCCGGGGTGGGGGGGGGGAGCAAATTAAGAGCTATCTTCTTTCAGCCATATTGCTAATAAATAAAACAGGGAGGTGGTATCAGCTGCCACAAATCAAAGATACTTAATATTCACACTTCCGTAAATTAGCACTCATCAGTGTTCCCTACCCTTGCTTTTCATTTTATTCCAGAAAGGTTTCCGTAGCAACTGGGTCATGTGCCTGGTTTAATCTTCAAAGCTGTAACATTACAGTGAATTCTTGCTGAAAGAGAAACAAACAAAAAAGGGCAACTTTTATTTGTAGCCCCTTAGATATAATGACAATGGGTGCTGTGCAAAAGAATCTCTGACAGTAAGGCAGCAAATTCACCATTCTTCTCAAGCAGTGAACAACAGATTATGGACACCAATATGGCAGGATGGCAGGCCTGAACACAACTCAGATCTAGAATTTATCCAATATAAAAAGCAGACCACCTGGGACACCAGCAGCATTTCTTGAATTGAATAAGAGACCTGTCACTAGTCCTCCATAATCTCTTTCAGTTGGGTAGTGCTCACTCATCGCTGCTCATTATTTTTAAAACTCAGATGGTATGATTGGAGAGAAAACCTCAACAGCTTGAGCAAAGCTTGCATTATTTATATTTCAGCAGCATGTTCCCATCCAAAACATTTACAGATGTAGAGGATAAACAAGGTGAAAGGAGCCGATCATTTTTCACTTGTAAACACAAGCTAGACCACGAGAGACAGATGTTTTTATGGGGATTCTGATCATAAAAGTTAACATCTGAATGCAAATCAAATAGTTTCTAACATGAGTTTTATATGGCAATTCTTGTGCCAGGACTTCCAAAAAAAGTTTGCAGGAGTATCATCGGGTATTAGTAACAATCTAAGACACTGTGTGTGCAATCTTGACCCAGTGTGTTGGAGGCTCAACTAATTAAACATGAAATCATTCTGGTCATTCTATTAAAGTGAAATAATAGACACATCTTCCACATGTAATGAGAAAGGGAACTGAGTTTCGTGATGAGTAAAATTCTAAGAAATGGAAGCATCTACAGAATCGGTTTACTCTCTATTAAGAACTGTTTACGATTCGACATTTAATGAAACAACACATTTCTACTATATGCTCTGATTTTAATGTTTTATGCCTAATGTGGCAATGTATGCTGACCTCTAGGGAATTCAGGTTCCAATTTCTTCCAAGTTCATATTCAGTGTCAAGCAGTAAAATCCTGTAAAACCAGAAAATGCTATTTAACCCCATAAACACTAACAACAGTCCTTTATAATCTCATTCAGCTGCCCAAATTGCATCATTGCTCAGATCATCAGCTGATGCAAACTAGCTTCACTGGCTTTAAGAAATATTGTTTATCCATTCTGATGGCAATTAATTCCTAAACCTCTGACAATCTACATGCCAGCTTTGACTTCCTTCTCAAGGCTTTCTCACCTTTGCTCTATTATCAGAGGAACATGTTGGTTCTTCAGTGAAAAATAACAAAAAAAATCACCAATAAGGTCTCACTTGACTCCTTTCTTTTTTTATTTGCCTTCCCTCATCCTCCTTTTTGTTCCTTAGCCTTCACCACCCACACAGATCTACTCACCTCTTTTCTTCCAAGCCTTCTCATCTGGTTGAATGTTCCCCTCGTGCGATACCCTTATGTCCTCTTTCTTTTCCATCTCTTCCCTACTCTTTCTTTTACAGCATAAGCATCAGCAAAAAATTGATTCCTGATAGTACTTACTAGCTTCCAGTTGTCATTGTGAAGAACGTGCCACCATCAGTAGATGCACTCAGTTCCTCCACACTGTTTCACCAATGATTTCTGTTCCACCCTTGTAAAATTGATCTGTCTTGAACAGTACCACACAAGAGGAACCTGGCCTGCTAAAATAATGCATTCATCCCACAACCTCACTCCTTTATGTCCCATCCTGTGATTGGATGTGTGCCCATCTGATACCGTGGCCCATAACTGGAGTACAATTCATTGCCATCAATAGAATGAGAGAGTACACACAGTCAAGTCACACCTTCCCAGCTGTATTCCTAGGCTAAACCTTTATTTTGGTTATATGCAAGGGGCTTATCTAGACTGATGACAGAATATCTATATGTATATATATATACATAAAATTTCTTAACCTCATGAAGAGTTCGGTAAAGTACAATGGGAGTTAAAGCATTGGCAGTGGGAGAAGTGGATGGAAACCAAAGAAATTGCCAATCAAGTGAAAGAAATGTGACTTGTACAATTCCCTTAAAAATGGATGGAGAAACTTCATAGGAACACTTTGGCAACATAAAGTAGGGAAGGTGCCAGAGATAATATTGTCTTTCTTACACTACTAAAGCTCCTTGTTCAGTTTTATAGATAGCAGGAGCTCTTTCTGCAGTTGTTTAGCATTGCCACTCAAAAGGAAATGGAGATGGCCAAGGAAGATGGCGGGGGGTGGGGGAGAGAGAGAAAAAGAAAGAAATGAGAAAGCAAATGAGGTGAAGGAAAACAGGATCAAAGAGAAGCATGACAAGATGACAGGAGAAAAATAGTGCTTAGTTAAAAAGAAGATTAAAAGTTCTATTAATTTTTTAACGTATTTTCATCTTTTTCCTCTTCTAGCCCTAGGCAGATGGTAATGGACAACCATCAGCCATTTCGATTCATGTATTCATTGGGCTTTCTCCCCTCCTAACTTCTGTTGAGGAAGAGGTATTATTGCCATGAGAAGCAGAAACTCATGAGTAAAGCAGTGAGCACAAAAACATCACGGCTCAAGGCCCTCTCTTTTTTAGTGCAGTACATCTGTATTTATTGACTTCTCTCAATCAATCTTTATCAAAGTAAAGCAAAAAATGATGAGTGCATGTCATAAAGATGTCTACCCAAGCTATAAAGCTGGAAACAGAAGACAACTCCAAATTTGACTATTGTTCCTAAAAAAATACAAAAATATTCCAGGAAAGTTATTAAAAGCAAGACTTAGCTGGCAGGCATGACAGAGAGGGCCATGTGTGAGTGGTGCAGATGTACACAGCTTGAACCAAAAAATAAGCATCCTATACTTAGCTAGGAAGTTGAGAGGACATAACTAGCCAGCCTATAAAAATTCCTGCTATACCTTTCAAAAGTAGAATTTTTTGTTTATTCCTCAACCAAAAAAATTCAAAAACTTTTATTCAAAGGTGTGATTGTGTAATTTCCCCTTTCTCCAGCCCTCCTGTATGTTCTTCATATGTCTACAGTTTTCCACCACAAAACCCAAAATATTCAACTTGTACGTTGGCTTTGAGTATTTTAAACAATTGCTATGAGAGTTTAGGGAGGTCTATACTTCATCTGTTGCTCAAGAAACAGGCAATTGCTAGCCGCTTTTCTTCACATGCTCTACTATATTTATTAATGTGGAAAACAATGTATTATTTAGGTTCAGTAACCTAGTAATGAAAAGCAAGATGATTTCAACACTTGAGTCTCTTTCCTGTTTCAGGTATTAAAGATTTATGGCAGTGAATTAAGAATTAACTGTGGGACATGAAGGAATGCAAAGTATCATGAAAGCCTTCCTGACTCACCCCAAAGCCAATGTGAACACTGGAAACATGAATCGGACGAAGCAGCCCTGGAGCTGTCCAAAAGTTGCTGTTGTGATTAAGAGGCTCGGGCACACATCCTGCTTTCTTGGCACATATTATGCACAGGTATATTCCAGTAACAGCTGAACCCCCACAGATCTGATCTGCTTTCCAGAGTTTCACAGCCTTCGTTTTATCTCTGTAGCAAAACACACATGGTTCCTGTGTTGGTCATTAAAAACATATCAGTTCTGCCACAAAACAATCCCTTTGTATCCGCTGTAGAAAAGGCAGGATTTGTCCCTTAAAAATGATTCAGTTCTGTACTAGATTAGCTTTATTATTGCCCTCTGTGGGTCCTGGATAAGACCTGCTAATTTCTTTACAAATGAAAACAATTAGTTTCATTTTTTAGCAGGGATCTGTTTGTATTTATCCTCTCTTCTTGAGGTATCAGCTAACCATGAGTCCTCTTCCCTACCATTTACCATTACAATGGATTCTTGTAATGCACTATTTGAGAAGACCTTGTGTATCTGTGACTATAGCAAGCTTTTGATAAGGGAGAGTGCTCACAGACAACAGAACAACCCAGGAATTTTCCCATAAGTTTCTATTTATTTCTTTTCTGACATTTGAAAATGAAAGTCACTCCTGTAACAATATCAAAAGCAATCACACAAATCTTCTAGGGCCATGGCCACATCACCACTGAAACAGAAACAGCATTGGGAATGAATAGCCACAGGTAGGAATAAGTCACAGGAAAGCTGAGCTGTCATATGAACTTGACTATGTCTAGATAATATTTGCTGAATTGGCACATGAGATTGAAAATGTTTCATTCAACCAACCACCAAAATCATCTGTTTTGACTACCAGTCAACTAAGTTTGTCTTCTAGTTCAGATAAAAGAACATTGTCTGTTGACACACATAAGGGTAAAGTTCCGAACCCTTCTCATTATACATGGGGAGTTACTGTTGCATGCATTTGTTTGACTTTATAAAAAATATACTTGGAAATAACATACAATGATTTTAAAATATTATTTAAGCTTAAAAATGAATTTAACTCAAGAACCTTTATTAGGGCACCTTGTGCCTCTGTATTAAGTGATACTCTTTGATTACATGACCATGTCTTATTTTTCTTCACTCAGCCACAACCTAATTCCATGTGCAACGTACATTCACAATGAAACAGAATTGAGGGCTGCATGGATAACTATTGAATGGGGCATTTTGTAATTCTGGAGTGCCTTGATTTGACACCTACAAAATATTCTTCTAAATCTCCTCAAAATTAGATAAACAGGGTTGTTCTTTGATTTGACTAACAGATTTCCAGTTGATGCTGTGGCTGTATGGCAGGAATTGGGCAATGTAGTACATGGAGAACCTTTGTGGTTCTACAGCTTTCACACAGGCTCTTATGAACAGTCAGTGCCCAACTAAGTAATGTGGGCAAAATGGTCTCTGAATATAAGGGGAAAAAACACAGCCAGTATAGAAAAGAACAGAATTCCCTTTCTTCTGATGACAATGAGCATCAACTTATATGAAGCTAGTTAAGTGAAACGGGGAGAGATGCTTAACTACATCCAAGCATGTTGAAGAAGCTTTAATTATAATGTAAAATTCTTCTAGTCTTTCTGTTGTTCCACAAACAGAGTGTTGATATATCTACTTAATCTCTGCTTTAAACAGTTCAGGGTTTCTTTTGGATGAGATTTTAGTATAAACAGGTCACCTTATCTTAAGACAATATACTGACATGGTGTCATAGTTACCAGCACTCATAGTCATGGGAAAGCAGCTCATAAGAGAGGCATTCAGAACAGCAGAAGCTTAGTATGGAAGCAGAAAATGCTCAGATACTGACAGCTGGAATATTGATTATGATACAAGAAAAAGACATTTTTGCAGAGAAGGGGTTAATTTCTTGTGTAATTATTCAGTCTCTCAAATTTCTTTGTGGGGAACCTACTTACCATCCCTTCCTCTTCCATGTGCAGGTTGACAACGAAAGCCCTTCCAGCATGTTTGTTGACGTTTAGATGTCATAACTTCACAAGCCTGCCCAGTATCTATTCAGAATATTTACTCTGAATATCTGAGAAGTATCTAATATGTTACTCTCAAGAACTATTCTAAAATAGGTGAAAAATGTCAATTTGTCCAAATCAAGACCATCCCCTAACAGAGTTTAGAGAACTTACCTTGGACAGTAAAGCTTACGGCAGAATGGCCCTCTCCAACACCTTCTTCTCTGTTTTTTGACACTTGATCTTTTATATATGTTTTCCATCCTGCTTTTCATAGACAACTTCATTTCACAAAAGGTTTGGCTTCATTTCACATTCAGGAAATTAGATAATCTCCATCCCAAATTCTGAGCGAGCTGACACATGAAATTATAGACCTGAACTTGTGTTGTATGATTTGAAAATACTGAATATACTAATTCAAGAAAGAGAGGAGGGGGGAATTGCTTATTAAACTAAACTTATTAAGGGCATAACTGATTTCAAATTTAAAAGTAAACACAAAAGAAGTAGGAAATAGAGTATAATGCAATATATGTTCACCTAAGTTAGAGCATACCAGATCAGCCTGATATCTTTAATAATTTTTTTTTTCCCCAGGAACAGGAAGTTCAGAAAAAGTACATAAAGTGGATTTTATTATGTCATTTGGTTATGGGGTTATTTGAGAAATTATTTAATTGAGGAACAATGGAATTTGTACAAGCTTTGTAAAGTGCATATTGGACTGATGGATGGAAAGATAGCTTATCTTTAAAGTGAAGGTATTAGAAATGAAAGAGAGAGGTTCCTAGTGGAATCCTACTCAGGTTTCACTGATTGAGCCAGTTTGCCTTTCTATTTTCATGAGATAGAAAAAAAGAAAGAAGATGTTCCTGGTGGCAGAAAGTTAATGTATTCAATGGAGAGGATTGGCCTGTTGGACAAGAAGACTTGAGATACTGTTGGGCCTGGGCTGAAGTGTTACAAGTACAAAAAATGTAACAGTGCAAAATGAAAGTCATGGACTTTAGGACTTAAAACAAGAACTTCTGCCAGAAGATCTGAGTTTATCAGCTGGAAGTGACAGGGAAAGAGAAAGGCTCTGCTGCACTGGCTAATTGGAGGATAAATATCAGTAAAACTATAAGACACTTCTGATAAGAAAATATTTTTCAAGGAATAGAATTGCTGTCTTCTGTAAACTCTATTAAAATGGTGTGAAGTTTACCTGCGGAGCCTGGACTTCAGATGAAATATCATGCTCTGGGGTGACACAGTCCAAGAAATACTGTTTTTTATATCCCACCAAGACAAGCGTCCAGTGTGATTCTTGATAAAATTTTGCTTTCTTTCACTCTTTACAAAGCTATGATTTCACAGTCAGGCAATCGTTTCAGCGGAAGAAACCATGAGACAGAAGACATTCTGGAAAACATCTCTAAGGCTATATGCAAAGTCCTCTGAAGTCAATGGAAAGATTCTCATTAATTTCAGTGTGCTTTAGTAACAAGATGTAAAAATGCAAAGGTCATTTTAATACATATTTCCTACCTATAAGTATGTGCTTTTGATGGAAATTTAAGAGGGAAAAGGCAGGGAAGGATGAAGATAGTATTTCAGTAGCTGTAATGTAGGCATTCTGATAATCTAACCATGCAGCAAGTTACTGAGCCAGATACACCATTCAGTACTAGTCCAAAAGATTATTAAGTCTCTGGGTAAAATTCATTAACCTTTAAGTACCACTTAACTAAATCCTTCTTTACAAGTGTCTACCTCACTGTGACAGCCTTAAGCTGTTTAAAGTCCTAAGAGGTAGAGCCAGAGAGCCAAAAGCCTAGTATGCCTCTCTCCACTGATAAAATGTATGCTGTATATTTATTGACTTGCAAATTTTGACAATAAAATAAAAACGAAAGTGGATGTCATTACAAGGTTTTGTTGTACTTTTGTTACAATTTGCTGCTCTGCTACAGTGTTTTGCAAACAAAACACTGGTTGCCCTAGCTACCAATTAATATCATACTTCTGATTTATAGAGGAAATGCTTATTTTATTTCTCACAATGGATTTCTATAAGGATATGGATAATTCAAGCAACTGAATTTGTAAAGCTGATAGTTGAGAGTTCTGAAAATCCTGCTTAGGTCAAAAAGATTATTTTGAGTGTAGGAAGTGTGATTCAGCTTCCAAAGAGGGAAATTTCACTTTGAACAAAAGTTCCTTTGACTCAAAATAGACGAAATAATGCAGATTCCCAGAGAAAAGAAAGGTGACTGAAGCCGAAAACCTGAAGACAAAAGGCAGTGAAACAAATTGTAAAACAGAGCAGACCAAAATTAAGGAGATCTTCTAGGATCTTCTTTCAGAGAGGATAGCAATAGTCCCAGTCTGGAATGGCAAACTGTATTGAAGAACTGGGGTCCTAACATCACTTCCAGAAGGTTTCCAAGAAAACAAGGGAAATCAGGGAAGTCTTGCTTCCCTGATATTTGCTAAGAGAACACTACAATATTGGAACACCAAACTAGAAGGACATTTCTGTGTCATTGACACAATCTGAGAAAGTATTCTACTATTTTAGGAAGTAGAGACAAGCAATGTGCAAATTGTTTGCAGTAGATTACCTGTACCCTTGTAATTTGCCAAGTGACTCTCAAACAGATTTGAATAAATAAGGATTTTATTAAAAAGATGAATAAACACACAAATTAGCATAAGCCAAGCTACTACATAAGTTCTGGAAGTTAAGTAAAGAAAGGACTTTTTTTCTATAACGGGAAGCAAGGTCATAACTAAGAGGTGATGACTATGTCTAAATCATCAAAGCACTGGATATTTAAAGCAGGTAATCAAACTGAACCATGGATGAGAAAATTACTTTGCCATCTTAAATCACGAAAATTTACAGAGGAGTCAGATTTTTCCTGTTTAAGATACTTAGTCAATGCTCCAGACAACACAGAATTTGTTCTTTTAACTGAAAGACAAAGAGATCTGTAGGACGCGAGTGTCTGTAGGGCTCCACACTCTATTTTGATCTCAGAAACTTGCAAAACTAAATTGCCCAAACAGACAATAATTATGTCTTTGCACTCCTTCAGAAAGTATAGCAATACTTAAAAAACCCTGCCATTTATCACTCTATCCTCCAATTTTCTATTTTTGCAATTTATTTTGTTCCATTTCTTTTTAATTTCTCCCTTCAGATAATAATACATAATCTTTCCACAGAGATGAGACAGTTAAAACATACACAGCAGCACCTTCTTAACAACACTGCTTTTAACTCCGAAGAATCTGCAGACTAATCAGATGGTTACTGGGATTTACTTTTAGGAAACTAATAAATAAGCAGTTTCTACACCAACAGCCACAGCCTATGCACATAAACAAAATCAGAATTGAAGGTGTCCTTCATTAAAACAGATTTTGCTTTATATCTGGAGGAAAGGCTGACAGTTCAGATTTATTTTGAGGACAAGTAGTGTGGGCAAAATGTTATCTACCAAAGCTCTTACATGTCCGATGTAAGACCAGATACTTGCTTATTTTTTAAATATTTTTGGCGAGAGACACAGTAAAAGCAAACAAATTGTATATAGCCCTTCCCCACTGGCTCCCCCGGCCATTACTGGCCCTTCCAAGGTAAACACATTGCAGCTGGAAAATATGACAGGAGACCTAGGTAATACCAGGATAGGGAAAATAGGAAGGAAAGTGTGGGTGAACTCTCAGAGTCTATGTTCATCTCCTTCTACGTACTATGGTGCTTTAAAGAATAAGGGCCGCAAACAGTTTAAGAGACTTTCTAATAGCTATTAGGAATTGGTCGCCTCATCCCACCATGATACAGGATTGTTTGGGCACAGCACACCATCAAACAGCCACCTTTAAGCTTATCAGTGAGACAGGGATCTGTACAGAGCATTGAGGAGTTGTGCCAGAGCAGCACAACTGACTGTTCAAACAGTTCTTGGACCTTGCCTCTGATTCTGGTAGGAAAAATAGAAAGTCCATAGGGTAGCAACACTGCATTTTGTGTGGACTACAGAAATTGAACAATCACTTTAAAGAGTTCCTACACATTATCTCACAGAGTTTATACTTTGGGTACTGTGGCAAATGCCATCTGACTTTCTGTGCTGGGTCTTAAACTGTGCTTTGGCAAGACACAGCAAAACAAAGTTTTTAAACTTTTTAAAGACATGGCTTTTGGCTTCTGCACAAAGGCAGAAAAGAAGCCAAAGGCATACTGCTTCCAGATTGTGAGTTTCTGTCTAAGCTGGTGACTCAAGGACATTACGTACATGAAGTATCCCTACTGTACCAGAACATCCAGTTTCAAGCAAACCCTTCCTCACAAACCAAGCAACCCCTGCCCTAAACAATGTCCTCCATCCTAGTGTCATTCAGAGGCCAAGAAAACCTGAAATGCAGTGCAATAACACTTGGATCCCAGTCTCACGGCAGCCTGGCCTTGCATTAGGTGTCTCTTATTGGCATATACTATTCCCTGCCTCGATTTTTCACAGCTCCTAGACACCTTGAGACTTAGAAACCGCACCATCAGCTCTTCAGGAGACTGCCTTGCATGTGCACCGTTCACCACGCAACAGAACAATTCGCTCTTAACACTTGTAATGCACGCAGAGCACATTTCTGTCCCACCTCCAAACAGCTCCTCTAAACTCCCCAGGGGCAATTCTCCCCCATGCAAATGCCCTCTGAGCTGCAGGTCTGCTGCATTGCCTTGGGCAGGTTAGCAGGTGTTGTGGTGGGAAGGAAGAACGAGCGACAAATGTTTGGGCACATTCCCCTCTGCCAGGGGCATCTCAAGGTTAGTAGAATATCAACAAAGCTAGGTTTTAATAGAAGGAATAACAGCCTAATTACAGACACTTTACAATTACTTTGTCTTTAGAGGAGATCATCGTCACTTGATAATGCTGGAGAGAAAAAATGGCAGAGGAACACTGACAGAGAGAGAAAATGACAAACAACATACATTTCTTGCTGTAGCACGGCAATAGAGCGGAGCACAGTGACTGTCAGCTTACAGATAGCTATGGTCCGACCCACAAAAAAAATGCTAGTTTTGATGTAGCCACCTTACAGTAGGGTGGTAGAGGTGGGTGTTCAAGTTCTGCTATTCAGGAACGAGGGAGAGCATGTCACCCAGGACCACGATTCAGAGTATGAAGTACACTGTGTAGAGGTACTCACTTTTTATGTCAGTCTGATTTTGCTTTACCTAAATTACTGTGGCTCTCACTGGGCAAAAATTCAGCCAGGTGAAGCAAGGGCCACGAGCAAGCAGCTTCAGCAAGGCAGTGATGTGGCAGAGGCTCCAGGGAAAAGCCAGAGGTCATCAGACACCTGCTGAGGAGACACCTCACTCTGGCAAGGACACCGCCTCTCTGCCCCACAGCGGTGCTTCTGGCAAAGGCTCCTGCTGCAGCTTAGGCCAACCAGGCAGCTCCCCCACACTGCACCGCGCAGGGCCCCTCTGCACCCCCACCGAGCCGCCCCCACTCTGCTAAGACACCTCCCACCAACCCCCAGCAAGGGCTGAAAGGCAAGGCCACATCCTCCCCAAACACTGGGGCACAGTTGTCTATGAGGAACTCCACCAACACCGTCACCTGCACCTGCTGCTTGTTCCCAGTGCCCGTGCTGATAACATTTTACAATGAGTCTCTTGTTATCCCTGACTGGAAGAGGACAAGAACTTGTTCCATGATTTGACTCCAGGTCACCCAGTGTCACGTGGGACCTCAGTGGAGGAGACAAGCCACAAGGCAGTGATTTGGGGAAGCCCAGAACGACTGCACTTGCAAGCCTCTTTTGCCTCCGCCTGCAGCCCTCTGGCCCAAACCTGCCAACAGCCCCAAGAAGCCTGCAGTGCCGTAGGCCTGCATGGCTCCCACAGCAAGGCCATCCTTGGCGCTGCATGGAGCAGGCACCTGTGACGCAGCTGTCCCTCGGTGCCTGTGGAGTCTGCATAGCAAGGACCTTACCTTGGCGGTTGCTCTGGCAGTTCCTCCTGTTTGCAGGTGTGGCTTTGCCACATCTGTAAAATGCCCTTTGGAAGCTGTTTTTGCCTCTCCTTTTGGATGTTGGAAAACCGTGAGGAGGACAGAGAAATTGCATCACGGTTCTCATTCTCCTCACGTTGCCTGTACTACTGTGACTAGCTTTGGCCCCTTGGGAGTTCGTGGAATCACAGAAGGGTTGTGGTTGGAAGGGACCTCTGGAGACCATCTCGTCCAACCGCCCTGCTCAAGCAGGGTCCCCAGGAGCCTGTCGAGGCAGGTTTGGAATAGCTCCAGGCAGGGAGACTCCACAGCCTCTCTGGGCAACCTGTTCCTGTGCTCAGTCAGCCTCACAGTAAAGAAAATGTTACCTTGTTTTCAGACGGAGCTTTCTGGGTTTCAGTTTGTGCCCCTTGCCTCTCATCCTATTGCTGGGCATCCCTGAGAAGAGTCTGGCCCCATGCTCTTTACACCCTGCCTTCAGATACTTACACACAGTGATAAGATCCCCCCTCCATCTTCTCTTCTGCAGGCTGAACAGGCCCTGCTCTTGCAGCCTTTCCGCAGGGTAGACATGCTGCAGGCTCTTCCTCATCTCAGGAGTCCTTTGCTGGACTTGCTGCAGGAGCTGCACTTGTCACTTGTATTGGGGAGCCAAGCATTGGGCACAGTCATCCAGATGTGGCCTTGCCAGGGCTGAGTAGAGGGGGAGCATGACCTGCCTCGACCTGCTGGCAACGCTCTTCCCAGGGCAGCCCAGGATACCATTGGCCTTCTTGGCCGCAAGGGTGCATTGCTGGCTCATGGTCCCCTTGTTGTCTCCTGGGACTCCCAGGTTCTTCTCTTCCAGGCTGCTTTCCAGCAGCTCAGCCCCCAGCCTGTGCTGGGGCATGGGGTTAGGCCTCCCTCGGTGCAGCACTCTGCACTTCCCTTTACTGGATGCCAGGAGGTTGCTCTCTGCGCATCTCTCCAGCCTGTCGAGGTTCCTCGGAATGGCAGCACAGCCCTCGGGTGGATCAGCCTCTCCTGCCCATTCTGTATCCTCAGAAAACTTGATGAGGGTGCACTCTGTCCCTTCATTGTGCTCACTGAGGAAGAAGTTGAACAATCCTGCACCCAGTCCTGACCCACTCTATGGGCCACACTGCTAGCTACCGGCCTCCAGTGAGACTTTGCGCCACGAAGCACCAGCCTCTGAGCTCTGCCATTCAGCTGGGTCTCAGTCCACCTCACTGGCCCCTCACCTAAGCCCACACTTCCTGGGCTTGCCTGGGAGGATGTCATGGGTGACAGTGGCAGAAGCCTTGCAGAAGTCAAGGGAGACTCCATCCACTGCTCTCCCCTCATCCAGGCATCCCGTCAGAGAAGACCATGAGATTCCTTAAGCATGATTTCCCCTTTGGCAATCCATGCTGACTACTGCTGACCACCACCTTCTCCTTCACATGCTCAGAGATGGCATCCAGCAGGAGCTGCTCCATCACCTTTCCAGGGATGGGGGTGAGGCTGTCTGGCCTGTACTTCCCTGGGGCCTCTTCTTGCCCTTGCTGAAGCCTGCGGTCACCTTTGCTTTCTTCCGGTCCTCAGGCACCTCTCCTGAGCTCCATGGCCTTTCCCAGATGAGGCAGAGGGGCCTAGCAATGACGTCCACCAGCTCCCTCAGCCCTCGTGCGTGCATCCCACCAGGGCCCATGGACTTGTGGATGTCAAGTTGGCCTAAACCATCTCTAACCCGACCCTCCTTGGCCAAGGGAACGTCTTCCTTTCTGCAGACTTCCTCCCTGGTCTCCAGGGTGTGTGATTCCTGAGGGCTGGCCTTAGCAGTAAAGACTGAAGCAAAGGCGGCATTCAGTCTTTCTGCCTTCTCTGCATGCTTTGTCACCAGGCCCCCTGCACCATTCAGGAGAAGGGGCCCACCTTTTCCCTGCTCTTCCTCTTGCTACAGATGTATTGCAAGAAGCCCTGCACATGCCTTGCCACTTGCAACTCCAAACGGGCCTTGGCCTTCCTCCTCCCACCCCTGCCTACTCGGACAACGTCCCTATATTCGGCCCTTGTGGCCTGTGCCTTCTTCCACCTTCTCTACACTTTCTTCTTCTCTTTGAGTGCATTCATCCCACTTGCTCTTTCCGGCCATTCTGAGCCCACTTCCACACCAGTAATCCACTGTGGAGTCCATTTTCACAGCGAAGAAGTGCGCTCAGTCTAGACAGTGTCACAATGTTCTCCGTGGGAGCAGGGCATTGGATGTAAGGCCAAGTCATGCTAGGATTTGTAAGCTGCTTTCTTTCAGACTTGATTCTATGTTCTTCACTATTTTGTAAATGTTATGTATATCCTCTCTTATTCTATTCCATCCACTCCTCTTCTCTTTTTCTTCTGCAATTTAGATTACAGGAGCACAGTTTGGAAGAGCAAAGTGACTGGCAAGTGTCTCAGCAGCCAGACGTTTGAAAGCATCAGCTTACCTGTCTTTCAGTGCAGAGCAGTTGTGAAAAACATACTAAGCGTCTACTGCTCTCAGTGCAGGTGTTTACACAGCGTAGCCTGCCTGGAAAGCCCACCATGTGGCATCCCGGTGGTGCCCAAGTGATTGAAAGAGAAGGGTTGGACACTGCAGTCCATGACTCTGAAGAGCTGGGCAAGAGCCCGTGCTGTCAGGTTGAGCTGTTTGTGGTCGGTCCCTTAAAGAGGACATCAAGGGGTGCGGGGAGGCGGGGGAGCCGTGCTAAAACCCCAAAGTCCTGCAATGCAGTCCCATTGCACTGAGCCTGGTGAACAGAAACAATGTTGCCGCTCTGGGGCACAGATGTACTTGGAGGTGCTTCCTTCACCAGGAAAGCTGGCCGGCAAATCCCCAGGTCCGTGTGGCAATGGGGGTGCCTTTTGCCAGTCGTGCCTGGTACCTCTGCAGCGGCTCAGCAGGAAAGGGGCATTGGAAGCAAACCTGAGGCTGGCCTTAGCATGTGGCTCAAAGCCCTCAGCAGTGTTGTGGGGTCAGCAGCAGGAGCATGAGCATGACTTTGTATCCCCGGAAAGCCCTGGCGGCAGGGGGCTCTGAAAACTCCAAGAGCTTGGGCAACAACAGCCTTTGCTCATGTGCCTGCTGAGGTGCCCGGCCAGGGCTGTGGCAAAGGAGGGAGCGATGGCACAGTAGCTTTCGTGTGGTCACATCAAGAGAATGTCCTAGGCTAACAGCCTCCTGGGGGTGTTTCTTCAGCAGGTGCATACAACACTTTTTTTATTTCCAAGGAGAGAAGACACCCCCCCCCCTCACACAGGAGCTGAGCTCCCTTCAGAAGCTCTCCTTGAGTGTACCAGCCAGAACACGTATCCTAGCATCAACTACCTAGCAGAGCAGTTGCTCTTCTCTAAACGATACATGAGCTCAGGAAATTCATCATCATGGCGAAACAGAAAATAAAGCCAAAGGGAAGGAACACGCAAGTACGCCTGTAACTCTAACGAAAACACAGCCAGAGGAAAACCATCTGAATGAAACAAGGCAAAGGAACTGTTTTATTCTTAAGGGTGAACGACAGGCTCTTGGGAGCTGGTTTTCATGTGCTTCGACTACAGACAAGCGCTGTCCTCCCCAGAACCCTCTTCTCCCATGCTTCTTCCACCATCCAGCAGGGAAGGAATTCTGTCTCACTATCTGTAAGAACGTGAGAGGAGAAAGAAAACAAGAAACATGAATCTTCTGTCAGCAATGAAGGACGGGATCGTGGGAGCTGCTTTTCATTTGCTGCAATCACAAGTGCAAGGCACAAGACGCACAGCAATGGGGCAGAGGAAAACATCCTCAGCAAGTCAGGCTAACCACAGTTCCTGCTCTACACTGAAAGCCGCCAGGAGATCGGGCCTTTCGCATGCACCCTGCAACATCACACCCCCCCTCACAGCCACTCTGGAGACTGCCAGCGAGAGGCAGAGCGCTGCCCTGCACCCTATTGTTGCTCACCTCTCTCTTCCCAACTCCTCTCAGCCTGGATGCTCTTTCTACAGGGAACAATATCTCTCAACATGGGAGCTCTCAGCTGAAAGCAGCACAACCAGGCCCCTCGGAGAAGCAGCCCCTTCCTTAATTTTACAGCAGGCACTAGAGACAGGTTTGCTTTCTTGGAAATAAGTCCTCTCAGCAGAAATCCCTCTACTTGCTGCCCCAATTTTGCATCAGAAACTCGTTTCCTAGGGGAAACATCTTGTGACTGTTCCTGTGGCCCAGGCTTTGCCCCATACCTCTCCTTGTCCTGCTGGTGCAGCCACATCTCCACCTCTTGCTGTCTCCATGGGGAGCGAAGAGGGTGATATGTGCAGAAATTCACCTTTCTGGCACTCCCCCTGTAACTCGATTCCCTGCTGCCTAAGCTCTCTGGAAGGCAGCTCTAGAAAGGAAAAGCTACAGGTTGGCGGCTGTTTTGCTTCAAGTCATGACTTGGAACCCTGACAGTTCTCTAGGGAGAAGCAGAGCCAACGAATGGGCAGCAAAGTGACTTGTGTGAAGGAAAAACCTAAACCCCAACTGAAAGAAGACACCAGGTTACCAAGCAGGCCCTCTGATGGGGCCTGATCCCTAGTTCTCGGTGAGGTTTGCAGCACTTTTGGGGGAACGGCTCCTGAAAGCACATTTCCCGCAGCAGGTTGAGGCCAGAGTCTAGAGCAGGTGCTTTCAGCTCACCTTGAAGAAGAAAGAGTTGATGGCAAAGTGCTCTTAGGCAAACTGGGCAAACAGCCGTTAGGCAAGTGCACTAAAGGACATGGAGAGCATAGCTACCAAGCATGTACTCTGGCAGAAGGCAGCTGCGCAGTTGCTTTTGCAAACTCACCCGTCGAGTGGCAAAGGCCCTCTGCAATAGCTGGCGGGACCAGACGGGGTATTGCTTGACCTCGGCCTGCAAGAAACGTGGTCAGGTTACTGAGCCGCCACTTGGCAGCAAGGGCCACGAGCAAGCAGCTTCAGCAAGGCAGTGATGTGGCAGAGGCTCCAGGGAAAAGCCAGAGGTCATCAGACACCTGCTGAGGAGACGCCTCGGTCTGGCAAGGACACCGCCTCTCTGCCCCACAGCGGTGCTTCTGGCAAAGGCTCCTGCTGCAGCCTTGGCCAGCCAGGCAGCTCCCCCACACTGCGCCACGCAGGGCCCCTCTGCACCCCCACCGAGCCACCCCCGCTCTGCTAAGACACCTCCCACCAACCCCCAGCAAGTGCCAGCGGAAAGGGAGCCACTGCTTACATCCGCCAAAATCAGCCTCCTCACGCTCTCGCCACTCGCCCCCTAGGCAAGAGAACAAAGAGCCAAGGTGAGCAGCTCGTCCCAGGGGCTGTTTCCAAAAGCCACATCGCTCTCTTGGCAGAGTGGAAACCCTGGCGACACTTACAGGATTCGAGAAGCTGATGGCCTCCATGAGGAATCCAAGGGAGGGCAGTCAGGTGACGCACAGCCCCTGGTCTCCTCGGCTTTGCAGGGCAGGGACAAAGGAAGAGCTCTGTCACACCCAGCCCTCTCTGCTGCCTCCCCTGCTACTAGCCCAGTGCCGCCATGCCGCCCCGACTCAGCAGAGCTTCCCACAGCGCTGGCTGGCAGCACCGCTCTGGAAGGCCCCCCTGTCACTGGGCCTGCTGTCCAGAGGCCTCTTCCGCACACAAACACAGAGAGGCAGCTCAGGCTCCCAGTCTGTTCCAGCAAGGAGCTGTGGCTCCATGGGGTTGGAGCTCATTTGCAGGCATGAGGCTAACCACCTCACACTGCTCTGCCCAGCAGCTACGCCCTGCGGTGGGGGTCCCTTTCCCCTAGCTCCACAGCTGCATTTCTGGGGGCAGCTCCACCTGCAGTGCTCCACTGCCTCCCACCTTGATGATGCAGCCACACCCAATTCGCTGGTAGGGCTCACCTGAGCATGGCCTGCAGCCAGCGCTCCTTCCCCTCCTGCGACCTGCAGAGCAAAGGAGAAACAGCCTCATACCCTGCTGCTACTCATCCTTTGGACACACACACAGGCCCCCAAACACATCTCGCCTGCTTGGCACCACTCCAGGGGGATGTACTCCACCAAAGCCCCCTGCCCTGTGTCCCCCAGCAGTGTCCCTCAGCTGAGCGGGACGTGGAGGGTGCAGGTGGCTTGTGCACCCCTGGATGTGCCTAGGCTGGGGGGTGCCGTTTCTGCCCCAGCTCTCCCTGACCGAGGGCCTGCTCTGAAACCAAAGCGGGGCCTCTGCTTTCTATGGGCCCCCCCCCCACAGCTTGACCAGAGCCCCAGCAAGCCTGCAGAGGACTGAAGGCGGGACCTGGCCCCACCACTCACCAGAAAGTGACTGCACAGACACGGGTGGGCCACACGAGGATCAGGGTATTCTGCCTGCAGAGGCTGAATACCTCCTCCTCCTTCCTTTGCTCTTCCCGCTCGCTCACTGCCTCATCCTCACGCACACCACCCAGAGCTGGCTGAGGCGCACATGGTGCTTCAGCCAGAAGGTGGAGCGGCATCTGCCAGGAGCAAGAGCAGGGAGTGCCTTGGAGGCTGCCGGTCGTGGGAGGCTGCCGCAGCAGTGCTCCAGGGTAGAGTCATGGCCCGGGGGCAGAGCCTTGGGGTGGCCCCCGTGAGCCCCAGGCAGGAGAAAGGAAGCTCAGTCCCCAGGAGCCCCATTGCCAAAGTGGCTGCTGGGCAGTGAGACCAGCAGACGCTTTGTCAGGCACTGCGCATCAGTGCCCGGGGGCCGGTGGCAGAGGCGGTGGTAGAGAGGAGGCACGGTGGTGGTGGCTCTTCTTACTTGAAGTTGGCCAGAGCGATGGTGTCCGGGAAGAGCAGCAGGTGCCTCTCCTTGGTCCACCCATGCCGGGTCACCCACACGCGGTCGCAGAGGAGGAGCTCGGGGCTCCTGCGCGACACGCAGGTGCTCAGCAGCTGCAGGGGCTGAGAGGCTTTCCTGCCCAAGAGCCCGTGGCGGGCACCAGGCGCCCCGGGCTCTGGCTGCGTGCCGGGAGCAGAGCTGGTATGGCCCCTCCCGCCGCAGCAGTTTGCCTGTCCCGTGCTGTCACAGGCAGGCACGTGAGGCCAACGTCCGGGTGCCAGGCAGTGCCACGAGGCTGGGAGCCTGCATCTCCACACACCGGCACAGCACCGAACTGGGGGACAGAGGCTGGTGGCCGTGGCCGAGGTCACAGCGGGTGCCACCACAGCACATTGTGATGCGGTGGCTGGATCAGGGGGCAGCTCCGGGGGAGCACAGGCAGCAGCTCCGGGTGGAAAGGGGAGTCTCCCCAGCCGCGCGGCACCTCCAGCACCTCCAGACTTCCTCGTTGGCGGTGTGGGAGCGTGGCTGGTGGGGCTGGGACACCACTTCTGGCTCATGCCATGCCCCCTGGCTCACCAGCGCCCAGCACCAGGTCCTGCCACCGAGGGGGTCTCCAAGATGCCCTTGGAGACTAGGAGCTGCCTTTCTGTGTCCTGCTGGTGGCTGGGGGGAGGCAAATGCCCCCTGGCACAAGGCACGAGATGGGCTTCGTGTCCAAGCATTGCCTGGCTCCAGCAGCTGGGTCGGTGTCAGTGAACCCCTCCCCCCCCCAAACACCTCCCCGCACTGCTGCAAAACCCCTGGTGGCCTTGGCAGGCTTGGGAACGCTTCCGAGCAGGAAGAGGTGGCTGTCTGAAAGGCCTCCCTAACACCCCTCTAGATCCTGGCATACTCTGGGTATGTCCCCAATTGCCGTCGCACTGCCGCAAGGCCCTGGCACCCCCGAGCACAGTTGGCTGCTCCCAAGCCCTCTTGGCCTGGATGCTCTTGCTGCAGGGCAGACCATTTCCCAGCACTGTCCTTTGGAGTGGAAAGCGGCACGGCCACTGCAGACGCAGAAGCCCTGTCCCTAGCACTGCGCTTTTAGGCTTTCTGTGAGGAGAAGGTCCCCAACACTTCTGCCTTCATTTTGCAGCAGCAGATTGCTTGCATCCAGGGGACACCAGCGCTGGTGGCCCGGACTTTGCCTCCTACCTCTCCTTGGCCTACTCACATGGCCACATCTCCTCCAGCTGCTGGTTGGTTGCTCCCTGTACATCTGTGCTCCAGCTATGTTGAAAGCAGGCAGTTTTCTTCCAGCTGGCTGTCTCCTCCTGGAGACACAATGGGCTGTGCGCAGGGAATCCGGGCTGCGGCGCACACCAGCTTATCACCATTAGTCAGTGGCAAGGGGAAGGGACCCTGATGGGGCATTGCTTGCCCTCAGCCTGCAAGAAACGTGTTCAGGTTACCGAGCCGCCACTGATAGATGCACTTGCTTTATCTAAATTATTATAACTTTTAGCAAGCAAAGCCCCTGCCTGGTGAAAGGAACAGATAGAGGCAACACGAATAAAACTCTTCTAAAAGTCTTTTTTTTTTTTTTTTTTTTTTTTTACTCTATAAAATAGCTTTTCTAAAATGTGCAAGATAAACAAAAAAATCCTGGGTTGTTTGCTGTAGTAGAAGGGTTTATTTTATATGTTTGGGACAGGCAGAATAACTCATTCATGGTTTTACTTTTTGTGGATCAGCCAGCTATCCTATGCTTGAGCCAATAAAAACTTTGCTCACTTGTCCTAGAAAGGCAGCAAAATCAATACGAAGAGGCATTCAAAACAAGACCCTAATAAAAGTAGGATGCTTAGTTTCTTGGAAATTGTATTCAACAGTTATTTGAACATGAAGTTAATAAAGATGCACAAATTCATACCTGCATTTTAACTGACAACCTCAGCATTTTTCAACATTTCACCCAACATGGATTGCAATTGTATGTCTTCTGATAGATGTAGATGTAGCCATGAGGAATATTGCTAGGATTAAGATTAGAAAAAAGCCTTACTGATTAGTTTATGAATCAAAAATATATATTTCACATTTTATAGTCAAGAAATCTACCACAGCATTCAGAAATCATCTCTCAGTTTATTGTTGATTTTTTTCCAGCTGCACCAGCTCCAAATAGCCATCAAAGTAAGATCACCATTACATGTTAAATCAGTGTGGCTTAAGAAAGCAATTCCCTAAACCTCCTGTGGTTGTTTTCTAGCCACCTCACTTTACAAGAGTTTGATGAAAAATATATTGCACTAGCTTGTCACTAGTCCTGGTTCTAACAGTTACAGGATTAGCACATCTAAAGCTTTGAGGGTTGGTGGTGGTAGTGGTGGTGGTGGGTATTCAGTATCCTAAGAAACCCTTGAACAATTTACCTGTTAGGGTAATAGTCTGACACTTTAAGGACACATTCAAGGTGTCACCTCTTTTTTACCAATATCGACATCAATCTAGGTTTTTCCCATTGATATCTCCTATTTTTACTATAAGATATTACATACAACTGCTTTAGTTACCTTTCTGAAGGTCATCTCTTTCCCCTCTGCCAAGTGTTTCTTTTGTACTGGCTATCTATGTTTCTAGTCTCTGGGTAGCAGCTCCTCCAATTAGGCAATTTCCTGTCTGTATTTTGGAGTTTTGGAGGGGAGGTTTTGTTTGTTTGGGTTTTTTTTTCGCAAATGGCAGTGCCAGATATAGTTGAAATACAGACTTTTGGGATGCAGCGTTGGATCTTGCTGCTTCTCACATGGCCTCTCACTGGAAAGCATCTTCTTTCCTTCGGATGCACAGCCTGAACCGCATGAACGCTAGTCACATAACGTCTCTTCAGACGGACATCTGCCTCTCCAAGTCTCCTTTGCAATTTCCCAGACCCTGAGGCATGGAGTTCTCATCTCCATTTCTTAAAAGATCAGCTCCTAGTTAAAGGAACTGGACTCATTTCAAAATTAGCCTGGAAAATTTCATGGCTGGAAAACATGAGCTATATACCCCTTCATAAACATTAACATATAAATGCACTTTGGAATTAGCTGCAGTTTAATACTTGTGCATTGTATCAGAGGGGTGAAAGGCATCTGTGACCCAAAAGGAACTTCAAAGTATTTTGAAAAGCTGATAGAAACAGATATGATTAGATCCCAACATCAAAAATTCTATCTGGAATCCTTGAAAGTCCCTTAAAGTATGAAACACCCTTCAATCCCTCTAAAAGGCTATTTTTTTGCACCTCATCATTTCAGCAGTTTTGAAATACTGCTTCAACTGTTGGCTAGAGCATCATCTAACTCCCTTTTTCTTAGGTTAATATATCTGAAGTATGCCAACAGTGCTTCAGAAACACAGAGCATCTTACTTATCTGCTGTGAGAAATTGCACCATTCTTCTGAGTAAATATACACCCTAGATGATGTCTTTGTTGTACAGCTGTTTGAAAAATTGGATATCTGTCTTGTGAATTTCGAACAGGTTTTGTTCCAGTCAGAATGGAGAATCAAGTTCCTTCCCTCTCGTGTTTTCAAAATTTATCTAATAAGATATATCAAAGCTGAAACTAAATATTTCAGTAAGGTAAAAGTGAAATGTCTTGATGATTTCGTGTGTGTGCTCTTTATCTTCACATTTCATTTCTGCCTTTGGATCCATAAATATAAGATGACAAAAGGAGTATTATGAACATTGTCCTAGTCAGCATTATCAACATCTAATTAGTGCAGAATCTTTCCAGGAACACAACACACACAAAGTATTCATGCTTATGAATACTTCAAGAAAATGTAAAGTTTTCTGTCGTGTCCAGACTATACTCACTCCAAATTTTCAGGGTGAATTCTCTCTGTTTAAAGTAGTGATAAGTAACAAAGGATTTCATTCTGCTTTGTAAAGTGGGGGACGGATTTTTACTGTCTGCCATTTTACATCAGTGTAATTCAGTGAATTGCCTTAGAGTTACTCCTGATTTACATGCCTGCAAGCAAGAGAAGAATCAAGTTTAACAGGTTCATTCTTTATAATTCTTTAACATTAAAAATTAAGCAGCCCTTAAAGGTCTTGAATGATGATTCAGTTCAGGAAGGACATCCTATGCACACTGTTCACTTGAGCTTTCCTGGTTTTTAACTGTGTTGCCCCAACCTGTTTCCTGAAGTGATGATAGCTCATGACAGCCTCATGCAGCCACTTGCCATTATTTCAAAACACGCACAGAGATAAAATTATCCTATTTGAACTACTTTATTTTATCATATTCTGTCTTCAGTCCCACCTCAAGACTGCCATCTTTGTTCCCTGTTAAGAAACAGTCATAATTAGGAATTAATTCTGAACAAACTGGAGATATTTGGAAATAGATGTCTAAATAAAGAATGTAATAATGAAAGGAAGAGACATGAATCTGAGTATGGTTGGAAATAAATATATTACAGTAATAGAATTTGAAAGCAGCTGTATGTATATGGCAAGAGAAATTAAAGATGGTCACTAGAATATAGATATTGGTGCCATATTGAGAAAAAAGATATTTATTTACTCTGGGAAAAATAAACATGGATAAAGCATACTGATATTTAAACCAGAGACAGAGGTCCTGAAGAGAAATAATTCATCTGAAGTAAAAGAGGCAGTAAATATGACTGGATGCCATAGGTACGAAGATCCTTTAGCATCTTTACCAAAAATTACCAAAAGAATTTTAGTGTCTTCCCTTGACAAGTCTCGTAATTGCTTCATTTATGCTTCGACATGAACCTTACATATAGCTAATATTCAGGTTTAGCTAACCATACTACTTCTGAAAAACACTGGACTCTTCTAAGATGTTTCTGCTGAGTTTATTCTTTCTCTCCTTTGTCTCTCTCTCTGTCTACTTTTTCTAACTTACTCAATCTTCTGGAAAAAATTAAGATACAATACTGACTTGGCTTCTGAAAAAGGAGATCCCATAGATTTCATGTCTAGGTGACTCCAACTGAAGAGTATCAGGCAGTTGCTTGCCCAAAAGAGCTGTTGCAGAAAACGAAATACTGGATATAGATTATGACAGTTATGAAAAATATTGATATATCATATGCAAAAAAGGAGTATAAATTAACATCTGCCTGTCAAGAAGATGACAGATATCTGTTATAAATACCTATACAGTCTTTTCTTTCAGACTCAGCAACCTGCTCAAATGTCATTCAATTAAAAAGAAAAAAAAATTAACTGACAAATGACAGGCTTTGTCATATACCCAATCATATGTCATAAAATTTGTCAGCAAGGTGTGTTCAGACACAAAGATAAAGGGAGACAGATGATTAAAGATGTTTGACTCATTTGCTTGAAGTTTTAAACTAAATACCAGAAGTGGGGTCAGGAAGAAACTCTCTCCCAAATGAGACTAGTGAGGACAGCTGGAGTCTTTGCTTCCCTCTGTAGAACAAGGTTTGGTCTACTCTCTGGCATCAGCTGAACATTTTCACCCGATTTTCATTGTTCCTACTGATGCCTTTGAACTGTCCTTCACTCTCTCTGTGATATACTGTACTTCTTAAGATTTTTTTTTTCAGTCTTTTACCCTAAGGATCTTAAGTTTCCTATGGGACACAGAGCAATGTTTTGGTATAAGGTTGTGAGCAGAGTGAAGGTTCTCCTGACCTTTCCGGGCTGAACATCTTCAACAATAGGAGTTAAACTCGGTGGTCCAAATGGTCCCTTCCACTCCTCAGTTCCAAAATATTAAGAACAGTATCTTTCCAGGGCCTGCTGTACTTTATAGGCAGACCTGTGCTTTACAAAGCTAGTAGCTTTAGTCTTAACTTCAGTAATGCTTTTCATTAGTTGCACAATCCCTTTTTCTTCTCCCTTTTACTACCATTGAATTGCAAAACTATCAATACAGAGGTTTCAAAAATATGTTTAGAAGTTATATAATTACTATTACTACATTTTTTTTCTTTGTTGATGACAAACAAGGCCACAGAATGTACAGAGGCTTCTCAGTGCTGTATGCCCTTAAATATAAAAAAGACAATGTGAATCCCAAAGGGCTCACAAACTATAAGTAGAATAAGATGGATGCTTTCCACAGCTCATTCAGTCAAGCTTAGACTGTGTATACACTGTGCTTTAAAAACTGACATAAAGACTTTATATATAGACTTCCATGCAATGATTTTTCATTGCTTAGACAGATGTCATCTTTTTTGAACTGCTTATTTCTGCCCTGTATCATTTTTTCTGCACTGTTTTAAAAAAAAGAGTCTATAGTATCCAGTACAAAGCAAAATAATGAAAATAAAATTGAGATCTATTTCTATATTGTTTCTTTCCTGTATGCTACTGCGTTGCTAATCTGAGCTTTTCAGGATTTCTTTACTATGCCAACTCCAAGCACATTTGACTGAGCCCAAAGCCCCATGAAGTCAGCTAAGAGAATCTCACTGATTTCAGGATCTTTGCATCTGCTTCCTTGCGTTAGGAAATGAACTGGAATGCTCAGTCTTCTAAAATGGGTCAGCATTCATCCTGGATTGACTTGTTCAGTTTTTTTTTTAATGTATTCTCAACCCAGAATTCTAAAACACTTTTTTTCTCCTCAAAAACTGAACAAATTCCAGCCCCCAAGTACCTAAGAAATCAAAGTATTGGGAAGAATTTAGTAGGAAGATGCACATCCAGTGTTTGGATAAAATCCATATTATGTACAATATCCTAATATATGGACTTTTCTAGACACAATCCAACCTAACACCCATGTCAAAACATCAAAAAGAGTAAGTAGCAAGGATGGTGAGAAAAGGAAAAGGAAGAAAGAGATGACCTCTCACTCAGATTCCTGCAGTGCTGTAGTATAGTCTGGTTCTTCTCCTTGGCAAAACTGATATAAATTTCTCAAAAGGATATTCATGCTATTCAAAAAGAGTTTCAATATCCAGGTAGGAATATAATTTACAGCCTTTTTTCATCTATCAGTTAAAAAGTAAGGTATCTATCTGCTTCATCAACACATGCAATTTCATCCCCAGAAAACTGAGATATCTTTATGGAAATCATTTCCTGTCACATAAAGTGGACAGAAGCAGCTGCAATTTTCCAGCAGAATTCTAGGCCATCAAAATCTGTGGAATTTGACAAAATTTTGACACAGAGGAAGTGAGCTTCTGCTAACAGCTTGTGTGCATCTCTGAAGGTTCTCTGGCTCAGTAGCAGACAGCTTGATGGGGAATAAGCATTTGCGGGTTTACAACTCTTCCCATCCACTGAGTCCTCAACAGTTCACCTGCCAGGCTTCAAAAACACCGAGCATTTCCAGGTTTTCCAACTACTTCAGTTTGGCAAGGCATTATGTAGATAAATCGAGTAAGTTGATTTCAGACTGTAAAAAGCTACAAGGCTGAGTGCAGTGAATCTGAAAACTCCAGCCCAGGCAAAATGCCATGACCTTTCATGTGGCAGATTAGTCATGGTCATGCCATGAGCAACTGTTGTCTGAGTGTAATTGTTGTTGCTGTTTTCTAAGTCATCACCAATAAGCAACTTCTCATTATAGGCAAAGTAGATACAGGCAAAGAAGAGCAGAAAGACATAGATGAGCAGCATTGGCTGAACTTTGGAAAACAGATCAACTGCTTCTGCTGCTGCCAAAGGAAGGATGGTGGGGAAAGTGTCCTTACTCTCCCCATTTCCCAGTAGTGTCTGATGAAACAAGCGCCCCTCCCCTCCAGCTCTTAACAATTAGAAAAAAATGATGGTGTAGGCTGTGGACAAGCCAACCGGATTATCAAATTACATCTACAGTAATGACAGGGAAACAAAAAGGTCTGCAGAACATATATATCTCACAACCCCAGCTCACTGAGGGCCACAAATGGTTACCACCAGCCTAGGACAAATTCAAGAGCAAAATCCCCAGTTCTAATATGTCCCAAGGGGTGAGTAGAAGACAATAAGATCAATCTTATTGTCTGAGTAGTAGTGGATTTGTTGACTGAAATCGCCAGACAGTCCCAGGAAGGGGTTCACACCCTGTGCTTCAGAGGAAAGCATCCTCCCAATACTTTTAGTTAAAGGTGAGGGCTTGATCACCTTCTTATGGTTTTTCCTTGACTGATTTTATAGCTAAATTAAGAGCTCCTCTGATTTTCTATAAGCATTGAACGGATTATGCCAAGTGTAGTGGTCCCTTTTAATTCTTGCCAGATGAGTAATGGGATGCTCAGATTCTCAGGTTGGGTATGCTCATGAGACTCCATTGAGAGTTAGAGTCAGTCAAACCTGGTACTTAGGGTGTCTCCAGACACCGCAATTCACAAAGCTTCCTCTGGGACCCATCCAAGGGAAAAAAAACCCACTATATAGAGTTCACAGACTACAGAGGTGCTAGTTGTTGTTTCTGGACATATGTTTGAATATGAAGCTTATAAACCTCAATTATAACTTATCTTCTGGTCATCTCTCAACCAATCTGCGCCCTCTCCAGTGATAGCCACTTTTCTTTCTCTTGTAGGATGACTAAGCCATCCTTCCAAGTTTTCCAGCTTACCCGTAAATCGAAAATGAGTATTTACACAGCACAAGCAGATCTAGCTGAGAGAAAGATTTCACTGCTCACAACTTTCTAAAACATACTCTCAAAGTTAGCATACAAATGTTAAACTAGAAGAATGTTTTGGGCAACTTTGAATTCTTATTGAACAACTATATTTAAAACCTCTTTTAGTAAAAAGTAGCACAGCAGTGCCTACTTTTAGAGCTTTTCTTGAAAAAGCTTCTGTCAAATGCAATGGCTCTTAAAATTAAGCAGTATGTTATGAAAGGCAGTATACTGGGCTACATACTCATTAGTGAAGAAGATGGCAAAAGAACTCTTCTTAGGGCACTATAAAGGGTGGAATGCATGCATAGTCATCTACATCTGAGCTAGTCACTTCAGGCTCTCTTTATTGTCGATGGAGAAAAGTAGACACTGCTGGGACATGATTCACCTGTCACTGAAGTTTGTGGCTAAAATAGGTTGAATGAGTCATACCTTAAAAGTGCCTATGTCTATTGACTCTAAAGGTACCTGAGGTGATTAACTCAGAGATAAGCTTCTATGCTGTACATAATGAAGTTAGATGGGCTGAGGCTCACTTGGTTGTTTGTATGAAGAGGATGAATTAAACTGAAAATTAGCTTTTCTGTTCCTTTCTTCTTAAAGCCAAGCTCTCCTGCCAGACATTTTGACAGTGAAATAAAGTTTCTGTAGCTGTGGCACGAGTATCACTGTGCTCTCTGTAGCAGGAGAGGGAAGGGAAGAAAGGCAGAGTTTTATGGCTGTTCCCTTTTCCATGAAAAGTTGGCTGTGTGCTTTGCCTCCTATTGCTCAGCCCAGTGCTCATGAATCAGCATCCTCAAGTAACACCTGGCACAGAGGTGTCACCCTGCTGTACGTGTCCTGCTTATTGCTGTACTCTTGTTCTGTTGCTGCCAGTGGCAAATGGTGTTTGCCTATCCAGGACACTGTTGCTTTTTTTCATGTGAGAACAGTGTCTTGCAGTAGATATTTCAGATCAAATGTTTGCTAAGGATCTCAGATTGCTTTTTACTTCTAAGGCTAGACATTTCAGTGGGCTGCAAGTAGGTTAGAAGTCTAATCCCCACTTACTATCATGGCTGTAAATGGGAGCGGAGCAGTTAGTCTTGTGGTGTCCTTTGAAAAATCTCAGACTGAACAGACAACAGATGAATGAGGAAAGGTGGATAGTGTACAGTAAAAATCAGGAAAGAATTAAGGTTTCCTGTAAATTTGTCTCTCCCTTGACTTAGCATTCCCTTGCAGAGGAAACCTAAATTTTAAAAGTTTTGTTAAGGACACATTAACAGGGCATATATTTCCTGCTAGGCTTTTAGACTAAAGTAATTAATAAGACGAAGGAACATTTGTGCAAGTACTGGTCTTAAAAAGTTTTTCTTTGAAATGTTAGTACACTCAGTATGATGTTTTGCTGCAGTATTCTCACTAGTTTAGTTTCAAAGTTCATTAAGATATCATAAAATACCCCTTGACTACGCTTTGAATCAGATCTTCATTATATTGATGTGACAGTAGTAATTACAGCTGATTTGCTAACTCATAATAACAAAAAGTAGGATACATTTTTTCCATTGTGCTAAAGAAAATCTCACCAGCTTTACACTAAATGAAGATTTTCCTGATGCAGCCAAGTACCCCAAAGGAATTTCTCCTTAGTATACATTTTTTGTATACTTCAAAGCAGAATAGGCAATCCAGCCTTTAAACTATTCTGTTTACAGATAGGCTGACTCTGCTTTATGTTAAAATCATGTTACATTTCTAGACCCTCTTTCAGACCCACTTACACTATGAGAAAAGTAAGGCCTTAAAGTAAACAAAGAATTATACACAGATTTTATGAACATATTGATCTACAGATTTTTCAGTATTAATGTTCTATGCATTGTCTGCAAATTCTTTTGTTAACTATTGATATGTGATACTTGCAGTTCATGTTGTAATAGTGATATGTGGCTGATCACCTACACAGGCTTGTCTGCTCTGTGTCCCTCTCCTGTTAAACATAATGGAGTTAGGAAAAGGATAGGGAGAAGCACTGGGTACTTCACATACTGAAGTACTCCCAGTAAAGAACACAGGCAGTTATTTATCTTTTTCTTTCTGTATATGAATATGTTTGGAACTGCGAAGAGCATTATACCTAGTGGGGTAATGTTTTTTTGCTCCACTATTGAAAATACAGAGCGGACAAATGAATCGTCCATCATTCATGCAAAGGTCCCTTCCAACCTCAACTATTCTGTGATTCTGTGACTACATCTGAACCACACAAATATTCTCAGAAAACAAATAAAAGGGAAGCACAGATGAGACTCAAATGCATTTATTTATTTATTTATTTGCATTTAAGTAAATACTTTCAGAATTTGTCTTTGGATGTGGCATGTGTCCAGTTTTACAGTACAAATAAATGAACAACTACTGTTGAACTCAAAAATAGGGCTAAATCAAATAATGTAGCTGATAGGAAAAGCAAAAATAGCCATTGAGAGAGCACATATAACTCTTTGGCCAAATAAACCCTTCTCTGCTGTTGCTCCCAAAATTAAAGATTCTGTGCTGCAAAAATACATTCAATAGTTTTGGCTGACTGGGAAAGAAAGAAGTGCTGTGGCAGTCAGGAAAATCCCAGCACCAGCTTGTAGTCCCCTGGGGAGTTTTAATGATTCTCAGCCTGAGCTGGTGGAAGAAGAGGACAGGGCGACTGCGCACACGGGAAGGGGGAATCGGCTAATGCGCTCTCCTCACTGTGAATGTCTGTCCTGTAGAAGCTGAGCAGTGATGAAGCTGAGCTCACTTCAGAGCCTGAGATTCAGTGTCACCACAGAAAAATGTGAGGGGGAGTGAGCTATCATCTGTTGCTTGCTTGTGGTAGCAACAGACTTCATCAATTCTTCCTAGAAGTTCTTGCTCCCTTGTAATGTTATTCCTAGGCCATTTCATAATGATTTCGCAACAGAATTGCAAACACATTGAAGTATCATTTCAATGGGAGTTAAGTACCTACAGTTGAAAATCTTCTATATGCCTATCCACAAGCTTTACTGCCTAAATACCTTAACAAAAAAACAGATCTTTCATAGCTACTTACAAAAACAAACAAACAAACAAAAAACCAGCATATCCAAATGCCGTATTCTTCTCTTATTTATGCTATATGCCAAAGTCAGAGCACAGGAAGCAGAAGTGATCAAGCCCACAGTCTTTCACCAAATGTTCTCTCCCTAACAGGGATTATTCCCAATGATGGTTCAAAAGGATTGTGTTCAAAAGGTTTCTTTTTTCCTCCCTTTTCCTTCCTTGGGTTTTCCTTCTTTTCAAAATCTAATGAGTTCCAACAAGAACTGGAAAATGTTTTTAAACTGAAAGGATCAAAATGATTATAGAAATATTTTTTCCTTTATTTTTGGTAGTGTTTTTAGTAAGTTTTTAGTTTTTAGCAGAAATAATAATAAATATATTTTCAATTTTTAAAAGTATCTAAACTGATGAAAACACTGAAAAATGATTATTGCATAAGTATCAAACTGTGGAAAGTGGTAGTAATTTTGAAAAGGGCATAATTTATTTTATCTTTTATTTATTTAATTTGTTTTTTTTCTGAATGTGTTTTTTTTTAATGTTTCAGTCAGGTTTATGTGTTTCCCCAGGGGTGTGATAATGCAACTGAGAGAGAATTCTGCTATTTATTTTCTGTCATTTGGCATCTGGATGGGTGTTTTTCTTTTTCCAGTCATTTAGACTGATCTTGTGCAGTAGTGCCATGAGAACAGAAACTGAAATAGTTGTACCTGGAATTAATATTAAGGCATCTCAATATTACTCTAAAATTTGTCATATTCTAGACATATTCTAGTCAGAACGGCTTAGTCTCACAGCAGGTATCTTTCTGACTGAAGTGCAGATATTCCTAGAGTACTTGAAGGCTTTGACTTGCTTTCATACTCTCTCCTACCCTTGTGGATTTATGGGTTTGAGTTTCTGAAAGAAAAAAAAAGATGCTACTCAAGTTATTTACACAGATGAAAGCTGGGATTGGAGACAGCCAAGTTTGTTTCTCTTTCTAAAGGGAGAGCTCTGAGCACACTTGCAAACTGTGAAGCCATGAAATAGGCTTATTAGAGGTCAAGCATATTGACCAAAAGGTGCAGAGAAGAGATGGGTAGTTGCAACTGTCATTTTTGCATGCTGTTTTCCAACTCTGGGTCTCAGAAGAGTTTACAAAAGAATCAAGGTTGAAACTGAGTCGCAGAAAGATTATGTTAGGTATTCAGGGGTCATTTATGGCCAGAAGCACTGTTCAAGGAAACAGTTTGGGCTCAAGTGCCCAAATGCCTCAGGTTTCAGGACAAGACTTTGCTGGATACGTGAGTCCATGCCATTAGACACGTACAGTTCACCAAGTTGTGCACCAGTTTCCTACCGGGGGTATTCAGAATGCAGAAAACCTCTTGTTCTCCTAACATCTTGTCCTAACATCACAGTTAAATTCCCCCAGTAACAAGCAGCCTTATCTGTTACATGTGCTCAGAAAACACCTAAGTCTTTAAAAAGCACTGCGTTCATTTAAAAGGGTGGCGGGACTCTTCCCATCTTTGAGTAAAAAATGGCTGTTTACAAACCCAGTTTCTCACCCAGCCCTCAGTTGCCTCTTGTAAGTTAATAACTTCTGAAAAGACAAGAAAGCTCTATAAGGATCTGGAGTCTCAGCAATTCAATGAGCTGGGAAAGATACTGATGATTTGAGGGAGTAAAGCAGAAATTCACAGAGAAGGCGGGTTGCAGAGGATTTCATGGTATTGAGTAACAGTGATGAAATTCAGTTCAAATCAATGTAGATAAAATGATATCTGCTGCAGATAAATGCAAGGGAACCCCAATGAGGAATAAACAAACCTAACTATCAACACATTGGTAGGCTTGAAATTACCAGTTATCGCTAAGGATAATTGATCTTGAAGTCACTAAAGATAGTTCTCTGAAAATGTCACTTTCATGATTGTGGTGTCAAAGCATAAACAGAACTATAGAAATTATTGGAACAGAAAGAAAGGACAAATAGGAATAGGATAGGAATAGGATAGGAAATACTATATGCTACTGTATCTATCCATGACATATCTGTATCTTGATTCCTGTATGGAGTTCTGGTCACCTGTTTCAAAAGGAATGCAATGCAATTAGGAAAAATACAGGCAAAAGTGAGAAGGATAATCAAAGGTACAGAATGACTTCTGTGTGATGAGAGATTAAATTAACTACAATTGTTAAAGTGGCAAAAGAGAGGACCTCAGGCGGGAATACGGTAGAGGTATATAAAATAACGAGTGTCATGAAGAAGAAATATTATTCAAATTTTCATAATGTCAGAACAGAGGGGCACCAAATTAAATTATCAAGCAGCAGACTTAAAGCAGAGCATAGTTAAACTACAGAACTCTCTGCCACAGAAGGCTGCAGAGGCCAAAACTCTAAATGGGACCAAAAAGTAGTTATAACTAGGGAAGAAAAGTTAAGGGCTATTAAATATAAAATACTTCCCTTGGTTCAGGAAGTCCCTAAACCATGAGCTCCAGAATTTGAAAAGGCAGGATCAGAGAATGCTTACTCTGTTCTTATCTTCTGTTCCAGACATCTGCTACCGGTCATGGTTGGAAACCCTCTGTGAAGTTAGGTGAATCCAGTACAGCTGCCTTACATTCTGAAGATCAGGTGTGGAGACTTTTTCCCCATAATTTTTCTATGTAAGGACTAGAAATCCCAATATTCCAGTGTTTCTGTGAATGCAATAACTACAGGGCTATGAGGGAGAGCCTAAGGGCAAGAAGTCATTTTATCCTCTGGTTCTCCCGGTTTTGTAAAGATGCTTTGCAGACAAAGTTGCAGACATACTCCTCTCAGTATTTCAGTACAGGTGTCACTGCACTCACTGTGCTATTGTGATACCCAATACTGAGCTCTTGCTCTCCACACTGTAGTATGAGGCCATCTTTTTATTCCTAAACTGACCATATGAGTTCTTCCCCCAGAACTGGGCACCTACATTTTAGCAGTATTGAGCCTTACAACACCTAAAAATGCTCAGCAAAGCCAGACCAGAACTTTCTTCTTGTGAATCCTGAATGCTCAGTTTCATTGGGCCTGTGACAAAACAGAATGCACAGGGTGAAACCCAGGCAGAGCAGCACCTACTTTTGGATGATAAGTGCCCTGTGAACCACCAAAGCACTTCTGATCCTATCTAGTCAAGATGTCCAGGATCTGAGAAGAGGAGAGAATAGGAGAACTGAGAGCAAAACAGTGGAAACAGGATGGCACAAATGTATCAGAATAAACAGAACAAGTGCAGCTAGACAATGAACAAAAAAGAAGGAAGAGCTCTGATTTCAATGCAGACTTGCTGTGAAATGAGCCCTGAAATAGGCCATATTTAGAAAAACAAGAAATGGATTAAGATTTCTGTTCAAAGTCTGAGACATTAGCCACTGTGAGTAGGAAATGGCTGTCTCTGAAACCCACATGCATTTGAAAGAGAAAAAGGTAAGAAGAGGAAGTCAAAAACTGAGACCAGCATTAGTGCCTGCTGCTGCTGCTATCTTTGCCTCATTCAGAGCTCCACATTTACCTGAGAATATGAATATTCTTACAGCAGTCAGAAAGCTGTGCTTTGTGGAAGTTCATGGGTCAGAATTCTATCATGAACACCATGCAGGGCTGTAATGCACAGAAACAAACTTTGTGTGTGAACAGTACAGAAAAACGGTTAGCTCATTACCCCTGCAGAGCAGAAAATAGCAGTTATCCCAAATCCTTTCCTACGTGAGATGTGAAGTTGCATCTGTACTCCAGAATCCTAGCTTTTCCAAATTGACACATTCTGCAGGTACTTATGTATCTTGAACATCCAGCATTATTATTCAGAGAATGGTTCGATGGAGAGTGCTGTCACATTAAACACAATGACCTACATTCACTGCCTGCCATATTAATACATTTTTAAAATAATACTGTGCCTGTATACCCTTGAGGACATGAACAGGGAAAACGAGGGCTTTTCTGCAGGATATTTGGACAAAAGATCAACAGCAGTTACACTGATGTTCCTCATACTCCCCTCGCTCTGTGCTCTGAGCAGGGGCAGTGGAAGCAGCCAGTCCTAACTCTCCATTTCATAGCCATTAGTAACCTTAGAAGAAATCTTAGTCAGATTGCTTATATAGGAGCCCTACAGCAATCTCTTTGTCAGTGCACTCAGTACATTAACCCCAGTTTTTGTAAGTTCTGTTCATATATTGGAAACTACTAGTGGCCCGACACTACAAGTGCAGCTCTGAACCTCCAAACTGTTGCTTGCTAACACAGCAAGAAAAGGAGAATGGAAATTTTCTGCCTGGATTTCTAAAAAGGCTATCAGTGGCATAAACCTGATTACAAGAAATTATTGATTGCCAGAGCTGTATGTAAACATTTGATACTTCTGTCCACTTGTCTTCTCATTCAGTTACTCAGAACAGAGAGTTTTGCATTTCTCTGCAGCAGGGAAGAAAGGGGCTGTGCTGTGAGTGCATGACAATAGGCAGCAAATGCAAGCAGCCAACGCTGGCTGCAAGGCATGTACAAACCACCTGGCCTGGCAGCCAGACTCCATCAAATGTCTTTGGCATGAAACAAGAACCCACACGGCCAGGAGCTAGCACTGGTGAAGGAGGTTTGGCCAATTTGTGAATGTCTTAGGACTATGTGGGGAAAGTATAAATGCTCGCCGACAAAATGGAGCTAGAACCTACTCCAAAGCACAACTAATGTGAATGTAGTCTTTATTATTCTTTGTCAAAGTTTGGTAGATCTCATCTGAGCAGGAAAAAAAATGAACAAACAGAAATCAGTTCTACAGGGTTACTCCACAGGTGGATCAGCAGATGAAAATGAAAAGCAAAGAGAAAGCAAAAGTAAAAACCCAAAACAGACTGGCCCAGGAACAAAACAAATGGCTTTGTTTGGGCTCAGCTGGACTATCCTGTAAGATCCACCTTGTATGTCACTCAGTACGTCCCCTCTACCCAGGAAGGAGAGAAAAGATGGAGAGATATCTCCCAGTTCTCTGCAAGTCCAACTCAGGCACAAACAGTTCAGCATTAAAGACATCTAGGAAAGGAAACAGAAGATGACCTTTTGGTTTTTTTTTTTTCAACAAGGCCATCTGGCAAAGAGTTACACATCATGATTTGAAAAAGAGACTTCAAAATAACTCTGATGCCTTTGGCGGAAAAATACAGAAACTCAAAAAACACACAATAAAACTTTTGGGGATGTATGAGAGCTGAGCTCAACCCTTGCTCTTGCAGAACCAAAAGCAAGGGCTTGAACCTTGCTTCCCTCACAGTCCAGGTGGACACCATCTTTGGGGTCATTCCCTAAATTCCATCCAGGTATGAAGTCACCCCTGTGACTATTAAGCCTTTATATAACCATTCCCAATTACATAAGCCATTCTGTGTGAGACAGAAAGCCACATAACAGAACACCAGGCATGCATGACATTTGATCCTGTTGCCAAGAAACAGACCGTCCTACTGAATGGTTTGATTTTCTTGACTGAAGGATGCAAGTCCTCTGTACACACGACAAATGCCACTTAGTAAAAAGGGAAAGCTAAAAGCATTTTTCAAAAGCATGCATGCACCTGATTTGCAAAAGTAGCCTCTAATTTTCTATGCAGTTGTAGAGGGTTCATTTGCTAGGTTGCAAACACCCACATCTCTTGATGTAAATACACCATTAACATAGTATATGTAAAAGTTTTATAACCACATTGTGGATTTCTAAAGTTGTGTATCCACACAGAGATTGGGTTAAATCAGAAAAGACAGGGAAGAATTAAAAGTTGCCCGGGGTTCAAACAGAATCTGAAACAGAAACAACAGATAATAACTTAAACATAACTTAAACATTACTTAATCAACAGAAATTATTTCCAGCTGAATGAGCAATATAGCCTTTTGGTTTCCTATTGTAAAAAAAGTGATTTCATCTGGAATATCTCAGTTAGCTGAATGGTAGCTGAAGCATATGCGAGAAAGCAAAATGCTCTATGCTATCAGTAAAAACAATATTTATGAATGAAGAAAAGATGCACCTTTGGTACTCGCTGTGGGCCTTGCTGAAACATTGCTAAGTTCACCTAAAGGCTTTGCTGATGCATTGACCAACATGGGCCTCAAAGGAGCTATTAACCACACAAAACCCATAAACTTTAATGAGCTTAAATGTAAAAGGAGAACAGTGAAATATGTGCAGTCCTGTCCAAGGGTGACTAAGTGAGACAATGGGAACTAAACAGAGGATGATCTGATGCAAGGATCAGCACACAAACAGGATGGATCTTGCTTTATAGCTGTTGTCCAGTCTGAGGGTGGAAAGCAATACCTAATCCTTTTTGATCTTTGTGTCTTATTTTGATCAACATATGAAAGGAGAGTTGAAAGCTTCACAGCTATTTATTGGCTCACGGAATGTGGTTTGGCGTCAATGCCTTGTCATAGCATATGTCAGCTAATGCCTTGTCAGAACGAGCTCCTTAGTGATGATATACCTGCCTCAGCCTTTGCTTCCCAGCTGAGCTTGTGGTCTTCAGTCACAGAATAAAGTCCACAGTGGAGTCTCGATACAGCTGGCATATCTGCAGGAAGGGCTCTGAAACCACAATGATACATGGCACATGTCAGCATTGATTATTTAAACACAACCTGTGCTTTACACTACACCATGTACTCTAGTAGCTGTCCTATATTTAAGTAGTCACCCCTAACTCTCCCTCCATGGGAAAGGAGAAGGAAAGAAGACCTTTGGTGATTCCCCTTCCCAAGACTGTAGAGCCAAAGAGCTGTGTCCTTATGACGAGTGGGGAAGAGAAGATGCTTAGATCTGAATTCTTAAAATGGCACAGTGTCTGTGGTGAACAGACAGGGGAAAAACAAAATAAAACATTTTATTTCAGCATAGACTTCAATTCCCACCCAATCAGTTATGACAGAGGTTTGACTCATAAACTATGCCTTCAAGCAGACAACTTACTTGCAAAAAAGGAATCTGTGTCCCCTTCACAAGAGATAAATAAACAGATCCTATCACAACTAGACAAGAACAAGTGGGTAGGCCCAAACTTACATGGACTTTGGTGATCACTGCTACCACTGATACTGTTGCTGTCGTACAGGATGCAGAATTGTAGGCCCACTGAGGCTAGAAAGCACAAGAAGAGGCAAAGTGCTGCAGTAAAAGGGGATGCTAGAGAGGTGAGCCTTGAGCACTAAAATATCTCTTACATCTATGCCCATCACCTTTCCAAACAAGTTATGTCATTCATAAATTCTCTTCTCACGTTAGGAAGAAGACTGAGACACTGGCGGACAGCAAACTACCATGCAGTGGTGTGCAATCTGGCAAAGCACAAGAGAATGAAAGGAAAAGAATATTCTACAAGGAGGGACAGAAAGGCAACGCTCCTTCCACCATTCTGCCTCTGTAGGTCTATAGATGTGCATGCAATATCCTCGGCACCAACTGTTTTGTCTTGAGGACAAAAGGAACATATGCTCCACTTCTCCATTACCCCTGAGCTGCCCACCTGACTTCTTTCCTTGTCCTTGATTGCCTTTGCCATCTGTGCTTCTGTGACTCTAATAGTATCTCTTGATCCATTGTAAGTTCCTTCCAAATCAAAGAAAATTTTAACACAATTTTCTGATATATTTGTATCAAAGCACCTTTTCAATGTGCTGTGAAATCTTCTGGATCCATTAGGATTTTAATACAATGTCTCATATTTGCATATTATTTCAATGCACTTGAACATCAGTAGAATATTTAAGAAGGAAATTCATCACTTTTCATGCAAAGAAAGAGGCTTGGAGATGTAATTTTTGTGTACCAGAAAGCAGTTTCTGCTGGTACTAGCTAATAGTCATATGAACAAACACTGCTCTTCAGTCTTAGTCACAAAATAATTTGTATCTCTATGATAAAAGTAGTATTCCAATTAAAAAAGAGTACTGGCCTTGGCAGTACACTGTCACATTTTATTTTACTTATTTTTAACAGAAAGGAGGCAATCATCACTACCAACAAACATGAGTCATTAAGTGATTAGGATTCCTAGCCTAGTCCCTGCTAAACTCAGACCATCTTTCAACACTGCACATAAATGCATTTCCCATTCATTGTAAGCACTGTTGTGGATTACATTAAATTCTTTCATTCCATCTAGGGAAAGGAGCACTTGTGCTTTAATGTATTTGCTCTTCGCATGAATCATTCTGCAGCTCTGGCAGCAATGATGGCTGCCCCAACTGAGGGTATGCGACACCTTGACACCCAGTTTATGCTCCCAGATTATTAGAAGCCAGAACAACGCAGTTTCTAGATACATCTCCCTACCCCTGCTTGGCAAGAAAAAATAATTTACAGGCATTTGAATGCTGTGAGCATTAGCCACTGTCATTACAAAAGGCTCTTCTTCCTAATGGCAAGTAAAATGCAAGGCATTTGGGCTGCCTAGTTTCACCACTAGATTGCTTTTGTAAGTGTTGTTTACAACTTATCTTTGTTGCATGAATGTAAATGGTTTAAACAACACATGTGGTAGAAACATGTGTGATGTGGTACCAGAAAAAAAAAATCAGATGAGGATATTCCCTCTCTCACTTTCTTATTTCTGTAAGTACCTATATTATATGATTCTAAGTGGAGCTGTAGAGCTTCAAACAGGAAAAGTGTTACTGAGCCGGGATTGTTTTGTTGTTTTTTGTAAATGAAATAAACAGCCCTCAGCTTGAATGTGCCCTGGTTACAAGACTCATCATTAGTCCAAGAATCAGACCCAATGAACAACACAAAAAAGCTTTTCCGAAATATCACTTCAGTCAAGCTCATATCTGCTACAACTGCAGAGTTAAAACCATTTAATTAAACCAGGTTTCATCCCATTTCCCTCTCTCCCTTATCACAGCTGTATGTCCTGCTCCCCACAAACAAGTAACGGAGTGACTTGAAAGCTGCCCTACTAGGCCATGCTCAGTAACAGCAGTGGAAAAGGCACGCAAGCCTCTGTGTCTCGCATTTCCTACTGGCTGCCTCTCTGTGGCTTTCTGCTGTAAAAAGCAACTTGGTCAGGCTGCCCGAATTGTGCTTGAGGGTTGCCAGACACTCCTGGTGCTCTTCGCTAGCTGGGCACAGGGACGTGGGGAGAAGGCAGCTTTTCTGCTCTTTCAGCCCGTGCTTTCCGCTGCAGCATTTGCACCCCAGCTGTCGGTCCTACCTCGTAAACACTCAGCCAAACACAGCTCCCAGTCACCTCCAGGACTTCGTGCTGAGAGCCTCAGGTGTGGCATGCTTCAAGAGTTAATAAGGATTTGTCTGACTTCTGTCTTAAACTAAAGACTTATTTTTCATTTAAAGACTGAACTTACGAGGAGCTGATTTTCTTCGGTTCCTCTCAATCACATGTTGCAGCTTGCAACATGTGATTCACTACGTTGGAGACCAGGCTGTGGTATCACTGCCTTTCCCTGTCAGAACAGCCTGTTGCTACCAGGCACTGTGTACCACATATCGCAGAATAGGTATACCACATGTCATAAAACATGTATACCACATATCGCAGATCACTGAGGTTGGAAGGGGCCTCTGGAGACCATCTGGTCCAAACCCTGCTTGAGCAGGGTCTACCACAGCAGGGTCTGGTTGGATTTTCAGCATCTCCAAGGATGGAGACTCCACAGTCTCTCTGGGCAACCTGTGCCAGCGCTCAGCCTCCATCACAGTGAAGTAGTGTTTTCTGATGGGCAGATGAGGGTTCCTGTCTTTCAGTTTGTGCCCATTGCCTCTCATCTTGTCACTGGGCACCACTGAGAAAAGCCCTGTCTTCCTTACACCCTCCCTTCAAATATTTGTAAGCACTGATACCCTGCCTTGAGTCTCCTCTCAGCTGCTCCAGTCAATCATCTCTGTGACTCTTTGCTGGGCTCCCTCCAGTGTGTCCATGTCTCTCTTGTACCGGGAAGCCCAGCACTCCAGGTGTGGCCTCACCAGTGCTGAGCAGAGGGGAAGTTTGCATGTCCAGTTTGTTTAAACAGTCCCTGACCTGATGTTCCTCCACCGAGGGTAAGAATAATAAGGTCTCACGTAGTGCATTTTTCCTTAAGCAGGATCCTCATCCTTGCCTAATTTTGACTTCTCTGAAGACACTTTCTCCACCATTTTTACAAAAGTCTGGCACAATTGGTTTCCCTTTCATTAACACAGAATTGCAACAAGAAGTCTTCACCGAACAGATGAAGCTGAATTACAATATCCCAATCACTGGCTTGCATACAAGATAGGTATACACTGAAATCCATCTTCCAATTGGCAGTGATGCCACAACCACAGAAATATGCCTCACAACTGTAGTCTTCTGAGCATCGTGCTATCAATGACATTCTGTTGCTGAAACCCCTCCCAGACTACAATTAAACTGCAATATAGAAATCCCTCAATTTTGACAGATGCTGGTTAAATAGGTTTATATTTCATTCTTCTGTTGCATGCATCTCACCTGCCAAGTTCATCATTACCTCCACCTGGTTCCGTAGTCCCATACATATCCTCCATTGTACTCAGAATGAGCTTTTGTGCACCACACAGGCCAGCCTTTTAAACTTGGATGTCTAAAATTTGCCTCAGATCTATATTTAGAGTCTCATCAAGTTTCTGATAGCCTCAAATGAGTTGAATTCATTCCTAAAGAATAAAATTAGTTCAAGTCACATTTTAGTTCCTATTTTGTGTTTTTATTAAAAGTATGAAAAACAGTGATTACTGTTCTTGCCTCAATCTCCCTCCTGGTTCAGCTGGCCTAATTAGCCTTGGACCCTGTCTACTCATTCCTTGCCTACCTGTATTTGTTACAATAGCTGCAATCCCTTTCTCAGTATAGATAACCAGTACAGGAGTACCTTACTCTGCTGCAAATCTTCACTAAATCCTGTGAAAGTCTTGTTACAAATTACTTCTTAAGGGCATTTTGTAACAAAGTCTTCACAGGATATAGTGCTTACTGCAGCCCAAGAATTGAAAATCATGCTGAATATTATTTCTGCTTTTTAGGTCTCAGTATGTTGGAAGGAGTTTGTCGTTTCTAACAGCGCTCTATGACTATCTATTATTTTGTTGCCAAAAGTTGTTTTCTTAGAAAAGTCGGTATCATAATGTATCTAGTCACTTGCATCACGCCATACTCTCTATAAGAGACTAAAATTTTCAGGACAACCAAGTCACCTCAAATATTTGCCAAGAGCAGTTAGGCCTCTGGTGATTCATTAAGGCATAGTAGAAAAACATCTTATCTTTCTCAGATAACTTAACCCACAGGTTTTTATTCTTTGTCTTGAAAGTGTTTGTAATTTTCCCTCTAAAAGAAAAAAACAGCCTAGTTCAGAGGGAGAACATACCATGGACTACCTCAAAAAAGACTGCCCTCCACACCAAAGGAAAATGCTCTCTACCTGGCAGAGACAGGCCAATTATTTTCACTTACAAAGATTTCATCTGCTTATTATCTTTCTCCATAAAATTATGTTTTGACTTCAGCTCCAAAAGAATGAAAGAGGAGTTGCAACTATCTTTCGTTAGTCAAAAGCAGTGAAGCATCAAATCATATCAGACTCATAAGAATACAACACTTTTGAAAGATCAAAAGCTATGCAAATCCTGCTTTGCAGCTCAGGTATGTCACATCAGGAGGACCACAAGAGTACAATCTTCAAATTATAATAAAAAAAGGTTAAGTGTATGTGCCTTTTTCTGTTCTCATTACAATCATGCATATTCATGAAAAAATTCTTTTTTTTTTTTCAGCTGTCTACAGCAGTGGTACAAGAAATCAGAACTGTTATGCCTAGCAACATCTGTTAAAGATATTTATGAAGATGCTGGACTGGTTTAAACTTTTCAATTTCCTGTAATTTTGACTAGCTGGCATTCTGCCCCTATCTCATAGCCCAGAAGCTGAAGCCACAAGCATTAAGAAATCAGTGGAGTTATGGAGGAACTTCGAAAAGGTCACTACACTACAGTCAGCTACACCTTTTACAGCTTGTATGGGGGCTTGAAACCACATTCCTGTGCCAAAGACAGCGAGCAGACTCTGGAAGAATGGTTATGGCTATACTGTGGTTTGTAGGCAGACAAAAAGTTATTCTGCCCACACTCCAAGGTAGTTGAGTAGGAGCCAGCTACGACCTGGAAATTGTATAGATATATTTCATAGCAGTATGGCCCTGTGTTTGAACTAACATGTCCCTCTGAGGCACACACAGAACACACAGAGGTGAAATGTTTCACTGCATGCTCCATCTAGCTGAAATATAAGTCCCAGGCAGAGTAACCTTAGGTAATGTCACCCCCATGAAATGCCTTGAGAAAGAAAGGGTGGAAGAATAATCAACATCTTTTACGTGACCCCCTTTTTCAAGGTTTTCAAAGACTTCATTAATAATACAGAATCTTCAGTACAGTACCAGACAATTTCAACCAGCATTGGACCAGTTCACAGAATATCAAAACATTACTTCTGTTTGATTTTGCATTGGCAGAGGACAGTATTTCAAAGCAGGGAATATATATTTGAATTCTGATTTCATATAATAGACAAGTATGGGAAACAGAAAAAGAGCCTGTGAGGACAAGCAACATTTCCAGAAAATAATTATTCCAATTAAGATATTTGCAAGGATGATGTTGCCACTTTGTTGGACACAAATATCACAAAGTACATTCAAGTACTACCCAGAAGGCCAGATTTCAGTGCTTTTTCACAGGTTTATCCAAAGTCAAAAGTCATCACTTTCCATCAAGCTTGTTTCACATGAATACTTCAGAACACACATAAACTCTCTAGTCTTGTACGCAGACCAGTTAGAAGACAGGACACACAGGATAAGGAAACACAAACCCACAGATGGGATCTACGACAGAAGGTTGCATTTTATTATCTCTCAACTTTAATATCAAGCCTTCTCCATCTCAAAGTACCTGGCTTTCTTTGAGTCCACTGCAGTGTTAAAGCAGCCTTTTGCCAAGTAGAAACTTTTGAGATTGGCCTTTTCATCCTCCACTGTCGGACACTGTTTGCCTCTGGCTTTTCTCATCTTCCTGCAGGGAGAAATGAGGTACAGATGAAGGTAGCTGGAGCGAGACTGTGAGATCTCTCCTTCATACAAGCTAACTATCAGCGATTGTTTCAAAGGTTTCATTTTCACCTGTGGGAGGTGATTCCTTTGAACTTCTCACTTGTTTTGACCAAGTTTAAACAAAACAGCAAGCTCCACTTTAAGTGTGAATACTTTAAATTTTTATTTGTGCTTTTTATTAACTTAACACTGCCATTCTGGCAGAGAAAGTAGAAAAATCCACCAAATACCTTATCCTGAGAGGAAGAAAAGTCCTTCTGGAGTCCAAATTCTAGTGATTCATGTGATTGAAAAGTATCATCAGAGATTCTTGGAAATGTAGTTCAAACACCATTTTGGAGCAGGAAGCATACATAACACATGCAGAGAAGGTTTCTTACCTGATTTCATTCACATACAACCAGCTCTCCCTCCTTTCCTGCCTTCTACCTCAGTCAAAGGCAGCAGGTACATGAGGTGAAGTCTTTTGCCTATATATAACCCTTTGTTATCCAAGCAGGATCACTATCTGTCGCTATCAGGTAGATTTATTTAGAAAAGGCTGTGTACACACGCTTATTGTTTTGTTTCTGGAGTTTCTTCTTAATGGAAACAGATACTCTGCCCTTCCACAGTCTGTGCATCCTAAAATGTAACAAAATATAAGGCAAAGTACCAGGCATCTCTTTTACTACTCTGCCTTTTTACTTGTCTGTCATCTGTAATTTCCAGCAAAACGACACAGTTTAAGGTACAGAGGAAGACAGCCCTCCCTGTGGCAAAAGAAACTTTGCAAAAGATGAATATGACATCAAACTTCTCCCTTGTGCTGTGCTGCACATTTTCTGTATAGTTTAGCAAGGAAGTCCATCAAGATGTTTATTAGGATAAGAAAAATTCTTTAGTAAAATAGGTCCTTTTCATCTCCATCCTGCTTTCTACCTTCACTGTTTAACTTCACATAACTTATCTACTCATTACTTCTTGGAATGGAGAATGAAACAATCTCTTTTCACATATGTGGCTAAAGAGAGGGGGTAGGTATTTTTTTCCTTTTCTTTTCATAAGACCTTCCACTGAGCCAAGAATGCCTGAACATTTATAATTAAATGTTATTTTACATTTAAATCAGATATTAATGATACATGTGATTCATGGTTTGCAAACTGCATATTCCAGGGGGAGACCTGGTCACAATAAAGTGAATATCTGGATAGAACAAGATCTGTCTAATAGATGGAACAAGAAGCAGATAGACAGCCTGAGGAGCTTTTCAGGTAGAGATGAAAGTCACGAGTGTGTGTGTGAATTAAAAAGAGCAGATCCATTTATCTCTGTCTTTTTACACCTGCGCTGAATGCTAAGAACCATCTGTCAAAGCTGCATGCAAGGCAATAAAGAGCGTTTTGTTTATCTGTGAATAAATTAAGGGACTCGGACATGATTTCAGCAAAAAGGAGGTAAACCACATTGATTCCCTCACGATCCACTTTGGCAGTTGTCCTTTCTGAGGAACCCTGGGAGGGCTTTCGATGCATTTGCTCAGAGGTAAAGGGGGCAAATATCCATGTTATTTCACAAACATTTCTTTACTTTCAGTACTTGTCTTTGTGATTGTCACCACTTTCCTTTCAGACCAGACAGATGTTATGGCTCTGAAGAGGGACCAGACTAACTGAAGTTGCTACAAATTGCTCTATCCCACTAAGTGATATGCTCTATCCCAATAAGGACTATCCCACTAAGGGATGAGTGGAAGCAAAGAGAGCTGAGAAGCAAAGAAGCTGCCAGTTTTGAAGCCTCTGAACATTACTGCTCCCATTATCACTGATGGAAAGAACATTTCTGCTTTGGAGCCAAGGGATCTATTAATGGAAAGATCCAAATGTACTGACACTAGTGGGAATTCTTCAACAGACTTTTGATCCAGCCCCAGTTAGGCCTCCAAAGAGGACAGTTAAATATCATTTCTGATAACTGAAAACACAGAACTGTGAATTAGCTGTTAGCTGTGCTGTAAAGAAAGTGTGACTTTGGGCCAGTTATTTAACCTCTGGCTTTCTCTTTCTCTGCTGGAGCTACCAGAAAAAAATATTTTCTATATTGTCTAGAGTATATTCTATAGTCTGTATACTAGTTACTTCCTCAGTAAGGGAGACCCTGCAGTGAACTTTCAAAATAATCCTGAAATCTATAAATAAGCACTTCCTGGGTACTAAAATAAAACTTTCCAAACCTTCGGAATGGACCTAAGACCAATAAAAGTCTGATAAATTTTGGAATAAGAGAGACTTGGGTGGAAAGAGAGATGGAAGTTGCCCAGAGAAGAACTGAAGAGGAAAAAATGTCTAATTAAATGTTTGGTGTTCATCCTCATGGAAGCATGACCTTGCAGTTACAGTACTGAGATCTACAGTACTGAGTGAGCCAAGTTCAGTTCCTGCTTCTTCCACAGACTTCTGGCACAGCCTTGGCTAGTTAACCAAATTCCTCTGTACCACAGAATAAGCTGGCATAATTTTAGTTCTCCCCACTGCCTTGTCATGCCTTCTTAGACTGTTAAAATGAATAGTTCCTTATGAGTTACATTTTGGGCTTTTGTGCAGGACACTTAACACAGTTGGAGTAGAGGCTTTAAGTTCTACAAATAAAAAACAAGGCTGGGGAAGGAAGTTACTGCTTTCTATAATTATTCTGGTCTCTTGCTTCAATGTATGAACTTTTCTTCTAAAGGCAGATTTTGCAGAATGACACCAAATAACACCAAATTTTGCAGAATGACACCAAATGACACCAATTGCAGACCTTGCCATCTCAGCAATGCAAATAAGGAGCAGAGTATTTGCACATGAAATGATAGGAGCAACACATTGCTGGACCCTGTATGGAGAAGTGGCAAGGACTGAGAGTATCTCGGCACCCACAATTCATTATCTAAAATGTGATTTTTGAGAATTTTTAGCAATTCCCTTGTGGGGAGGTAGAGGATAAATTTTTGTCTGGCAGGTTATGGTAAGGATTTCAGTGTACAGCATTAACATAAGTTGAGAAGCATGAATACTGATCACAGGGAGAGACAATATAAGGTTTCCCTGACTCATAATGCTCAGTGATGAAATTTCCCAAATGTGTGCTGTAACTGGAGTAAAACTGTCCCTGCTATGCTAACACTACTTTAAACAGTTTTCAGACTGACTTAATTAGGCTGACCCTGCCTGGGGTCCTTGCACAAATTAGCAACTTCTGTTGCTATCTCCTATTTACCCACACACAAAGCTAGTATGGTGGTTGGAGCTGTCATTCTACTTTTCTTATTTAGAAAATATAAGCCTTTTGTAGCCTCTGGGTACATGTAATGGCATCTTTTCTCTCCCTCGCCCCAAGAAAAAGTAACAAGAGCATGAAACTCTGTGTATATGCCTGTTTAAGTGTCTTGACAGTCTTCCCATGCAATGTGGAAGAACACCCTGTATTAAAGGAAGTACTTGATATTACTCTGCTGTCTATGGTAAATCAAAATAGACGGTGCTATCAGTGGTCTTTTGTGGCCTTTGCTTCCTTGTGTGTATAAATATAACAGGCATATTTTCAATGTCCCTGAATGTACTGTGGGCACAGAATAACTTGCAGGTGTAGGTGACGACTGACTATTACTCATTGCTTTACTGTTCATCTCATTTGCCTTCTAGCAAAGCTAGCTCCAGCTCCCTGGAATTCACTTTAATATTTCAAGTCTGAGCAACTTCAACTGAGGTACCCCAAAAGGACTGACCTGCAAGAGAAGATGTTTCAATTTCTGAATTGCAGAATCAAGTTTAACCCTATTGATTCCCCTCTGCTTTAAATACTTGCCATGAATTTCATGGAATTATGTCATCCTGGACCTCAGGACAGAGAATTCCTGTTCTGGACCAGACACAGATTGTCTCATCACACCTCACATTTTAAAAACCACTGCTATTTCCTCGTGTTGCTGTAAATGGACAGTTTTTACAAAGTTGAGCAGAGGAGATTCCACACCCTTATCTCTGGAATGAGTGCTGGAACTTAAAAGTTATTAACTATACAGAAGAAAAACATATGCTATACTTTTCAAATAGGTTCATTTTTTTCCATTTATCTTTTTTTTCTACTACAGAACCTCTTTGGCTTCATGGCAGAGATAAGAACTGTGGTCAAAGAAAAGCATACAGACTTGGGAAGGGGCACTAAAGTACACATGTCTTTCCAGGCCTGGGCTGGTCCAGAAGGTAAGAAGCCCCTGGTGAAGCTTAGGTAACCCATATAAACTACATCAGCAAAGTGAGGACAGCCTCTGCTTTAGAGTTATCAAGTTTCCTCACAAAAATATGTGCTAGGGTATGACTTCTAATATATTCTATAGCTTCTTTGTCAACAAAATTTTTAGCTGCAGTGTCCAAAATTTGTTCATCTGATAGCTGTCACTCTGACCAAGGTGATTGAGACAAGGATGCTGAAGCAGGACGTCTGTGTGCAGGCAAGGTGTCATCAAGCTCTCACTAGAGATGTCACTGTAAACTCAATAGTGACAAGTGCCTTGTTCCAAAGCTAATTTGAAGCAGTCTATGTCTTAAAACTCTCCTACTATTTCTAAACTGGATTTTCTAACACAGGGCAAGTACAGGAGCAATGTGTATCACAGGTCAATGTTCAGCACTCTCCTTTCTTTGCTGTGACTTCATTCATGGTTGTTCCACCTTCAGGTAGTGTGGTGACCAAATATTCACAGCAGATCATGGTGTCTTCCCTGTCCTGCATATATTCACACCTGCCTAAGAAAACAACAGTGCTGATTATAATAAACATCCCAAGCCTTTCTTGTCTGAGGGAAATAATTCCCCCCAGGGATCAAATACTATATGAGATTAAACATTCACAGATCTCAGTAGTCCAGAGGGAATGTGAATGAAGAAGAAATTGCTTTGAATTTTAGAAGAAATGTTATTTTTAAGCCAATATACCCAAGAGTAAGGTTTTTTTTCTCTGAAGTTACTTTAGAATTTGGCTGTAGACCACTCTAAGGAAAAACACTAGCATTGACTCATTCTGATACAGATCTGGCAGGCCAAAAACACCCTCTATTCCTAAGGTATTCATCAAACAGTTCATTTAAAAATCTCAGACTCTGTCATATCCATCTTTTGGGCAATAAGCACCACTTTAAGAATTATTTCAAGGAATTAAAATTAATAAAGATGGGGTTTTCATTAAAGAGGCATTGCAAGTTGAGTCTGTTGGTGGTTTTGTAATGTAGCTGCAAGCAGCTAAATATTGAATTAGCTTTGCCTTCTTCACTTTACTGTCCTCAAGACTTATAGTGTCTTGATTCAGGTGCATTTTGACTTTTCTTGCCTATTCTTGGGGAAGGTTCTTGGGAACTGAATGAAAAATTTGACCCCTGACATATTCTTCTATAAGATATTTCAAAAAGGCTATAGCAAGGATTTTATATTTTTGAGAAACTATTTACCTTTTTTTGAAGTTAGCTCCTTAGAACCCCATTGGTTTCATCTCAGTTACATTCTACAAGGGTGATCCATAAACATGCTCTGGTCAGAATGGTCCCACATTTATTCCCTTAAGTCAGGCTGTTACAGATACTGGTTGGACTGATAGACAAATAGGACATAAAGCACCAGGAAGACCTCAAGGAACTAATGCATTAAAATATAGATTTCAAAAGCCAACAGTTTATCCAGGCAGATTTGTTGGATCTTGCAGTCCCAAGAACATTTACATATTACTATTTCAAAAAAAGGAAGAAATAATTTTGTGGGTTGAGAATCTACCAGAACATTTGGTTTGGGACATTAAAAAAAACCAGGCAAAATCCTTTTAAACATTATCTTCCCAGGTGTATTTTGGTCAAGCTGAAAGTGGTTTTTGTTGTTATCTGAGTTGGACACAGGCCATTGTCATCTAGTGTTCCAAAAGAGATTGTATAAAACAGTAACGAATGCACATTTAATTTCAGATTCTGCTATTATTTCAACAGGGCAAGCTATTGTTCACACTACTGGAAGCTTCAAAGTGATCAGCATGAATGCAGAACTATTACAGCTGACAGGCATCTTTCTGTCTCAGGTCTCCATCCTGGCTTGCACAACTATTTTATTCTGTGCAAAGGAACACACTTAGATCCGAAACATTTTGGGTTACCATAAGCTGCTGAAAGTCACAAAGTTTATGGTAACTGGTTTGCACATGTAGTTGGAGTACGGTGAGGGTGAAAAAGGAAGTTATCTGGTTCATTTGATAAGCTCAGAAGCTTGCAAGACTAGCTTAATGCAGTTCAAAATGTTAAGTTACTTTATACCAAACAAAGAACATAAACAGGTGGTATACTTTGTACGCATAATCCATCTGGCCATTGATAAATCAAAGAAATGAAGCTGAAAAGTTCTTGCAAACATCCATTTGAATAGCAAAAGCTGTTTGGCCCAGCAATCCTTTTTTGTTTGTATTAATTTTTTTTTCCCATTAATATTTCCCCATCCCTGTTCATTGGCAAAACCAAGTATGTTTGCATATGCACCAGAGGATTTTTAACTGTTTTTTGTTCATTATTGATCAGCCAAAGATTTTTAGAAGATATACTTTCACACAGGCAGGAAATAGAAATAGTGCCAGATAAGTGACCAGTCACATTTTAAAGAATTCAAATGCATAATTTGCAAATAATCCATACCATAAAGTGTGTTTCCTTTTGGGCAAATGCTTGCAAGTTTCCACAGAACTTCAGATCTGGTTATAAACATAAAAAAGGGCTACATTCAGTCAAGTAATTCACAGTAGAATTTGATGGAAATAATAGCAAGTGTCATTACTCTTGAAAGAAGCTACAATAGATGTGGTACTTTCTTGATAATATCATTTACGGAGCTATTGCATTGTTCACAAACTCTAGGATCATTACAATTTAAACAGATCAAAAAGTTAAACCAACCTATCATAAATATCTCCTATGCCTAGAGGTAGGTCAGAAGAACAGAGAAAAATAAAGTAAGGCAATCCAAATTTTCAGCATTAACAGATTTCTGCCAATGACAGAAAAATGGCCTAAATAAATCTCAGAAACCAAAACCAATCTCATAAACCAAATCCTAATTGGAAAGAGCCTAAGAGCCTTTTTTTCTACTGTAAAAAACAGGCCTAATAAAATTTTGGAGTATTGTTTCACTCATTAGATTTTTTCACATTCACTGCTCTGCTCTTTTTTGTCTTTTTTAAAAGTAGACAGCCTAGACAAGACATCCAAAAAAAGCTTTTGACTTTCCTGTATTTGTTTAAACCAATTAAAATTGCCTAATCCCTTAGCGGTTTATTGTGGATAATTGCTTGTTATTCATACCTTACTCTGTTTACACACTGCTTCCACAACTTGGAAAATTTATGCACAAATAAAAATGTGCTGTAGTCATAAACAACTGACACTTTATGGATTAAGTACTGCCATCACAAAAATAAAAAAAACAAAAAAAATTTAAGAAGGAAGTCTGAGATCTTCTCCTTTATATAGCAAAATAGAGAAACTCAGGTATCAAACTTTAATAAAGTGTAAGAGAGAAAGGCATCTTCTGCCTGTAACAGCATATATTAAAGTCTCTGCTGATTTTATATGCAAAGTGGAGTTTTCCCTTTGTTCTGAATAAGATATCCTATCACTTATGCATGCTAGTAGCAATTTATGAAATGCATTAACCAAAGAATAAACCAACACTGATAAGCTTTTTTGAATAAAAAAAGAAAAGAAGTTGTGAATGAAAAAAAATCTAATTATTGATCTCCTTACCTGCAGCAGGTTTCCATGCATGAGAAATGTGCATATTTAGGATGGAACAGTCTCCCCGTCTTAAGCAATATTTTACTTTTAAAATGCATTCTCCAGTTAAATGGAAACAACGTTCAACAAACTTAAAATAAAAGTAAATCTGTACATTTATCAATACCTTAAATGTTAGTACAGTTTTATTTTTCAGTGTCTCTTGTTTTTTTCTTCCTTTCTTGTAATTAATTTTTTGCAGTGCAACTACACATCCTTCTGAGAAATATAAAGCTATTATTCTAAGCCTCAGTACAATGGAGCTCAATTCCTCATTGAGCACCAAAGAGTAATAAATTAATTTTCATATACTGTTTGATCATAGCAGCAGAAGAAAAGCTGAAACCTCTAAGCTCAGCCACATCAATGAGCTGAACATAGATAATGACTTCCTGTTACTCGGAGATAGTTCGAATCCTTGATTGACCCAAAAATCCAGATGCTGTATCAGAGACCTTCAGTGACCTAACTTCTCAACTTCACATACTCTCCAATTAAAAAAATGAAGTCAGTGTTAAGGAGATTTGAGATGAACAACCCTAATCCAAAAGCAAAATTAAATTTGGTATTCAGGTGTCAAATGGAACCACTCAAATTTAGTGAATGCTTGGTGGAAAAATCAAGCTCACCAAAATATACATGATTATCATGGATTTTTTCCCTTTGTTGAAGAGAGTGGCTGAGTGTATGTAAATTACTTCATTATATCCTACTGCTTTAGAAAATTTTCAGGAAGTAAGGGTTTTGTAAGCACCTGTACATGCTCATGATTTCTTACAAGAAGGTGAAAGTTCAGGGAATGTCATGTAGCTCACCTTTCGCTACGCTCACAAATCCAAAAAGCTCATCACTAGAGCATGGGCTGAGTATGTGGCCCCCTTGCCCTCAGCCACTCTGACTGTGGCTGCTCAGGTACTCCACCTCCAAAGTATGACAAGGACTGAGGAGAAAAACCCCACAGGAACAGCAAGGAAACATGGGGTGATGATTTAATCCCATTTTTATTTCAGAGGCTTTGCTGTCAGAGGTAGGTGGAAATCTAGGAGATCATTTTAAGAGATCTGCTTGTTGCTGCTCTCCGAAATAGCAGCTCTATAACACAGGTAAAATTCTTTTTTTTTTAAATGCATTTTTGAAGTGATCGAAATGCTGTTTCTTGTCCTGGGAGGGCATCTGCAAAGAGATTGGGCTTGCATTTTATTCAGCATTGGGAAATGTGGAATCATACTTATATCTGATAAACTGTTCTTTGTTTCCTCTTGAAAATGCAGCGGGTGCCGGTCTCCTAGATGAATGCTGATGGTGACGCTACACGGCTGTGGAGAAGTGTCACTGTCCTTATGTCCTTAGAGTTCAACATCAGGATCTGGGCACTGAATTTAATCTGGAAGTAGAGACAGTGAAACATGCTGCATCCTCAGAGTGAGAGACATTTGTTATCTTGATGTACTTTTGCGAAGAGCCACTCTGCGCTGAACAGTGCTCTCCTGACATGCAACCCTCCTTTTAAACGGTCCCTCTGGCTACCCTTGACTATCCAACATCTGTCACTTGCAAGAGCCAGGAATCGCTCAACACTACACTAGCACAGCAGCCTAGCCCTTGCAGCAAAAAGTGTCGCATCCAGGAAGTCCAGCAACATTTCCAGAGATGCACTAGGCTGTCCTGACAGCATTCAGCCCAGCCCTGACCAAGTCCGCCCTAGCAGGATGAGCAGATGGCTGCAGCCACCAGCTTTCCCCAGTGAGGATTTGCTCAGCTCCTGCCACCCGCTTGCGGAGGCAGAGCTGAGGAGCGCACAATGGAGCTGGCAGCCAGACCTGGGGCAATGCGCTGGCTCTCATAAGGGACACAACGTGCAGGGTGAGACTTCCAGGTTTGTGACTATAACAGTGAAGGAAGGAAGCTCTCAGTTAAGCCAAGCACAAGAGGTACAGCTCCTGGGAGCAGGGAGTGGAGGCAGACAGCCAGTTTTTGACAGCCAGTTGCATGAAACTAGACGGAATGGCTTCTAGCACAGCCACAGCCTGCCTCCAGAGTCCCGCTGGCCTCTCCTCAGCAGCTTGCTCCGTGGCCATGTACATTGTAGTATCCTGATATAAGCAGTCCCACACCTCAGAAGGGAAAGACATTACTGCATTCCTGCATATTTCAGGCTTAACCATAACATTTCTGTAGAAAGCATTCATCTGACTTTCTACAGGAATATCAGAAAGCTGTGTGGCTTTTGGGAAAGAATTTGAAATTTTAATTTAGAAACTGTTAGAACCTCTATTTATACAGACAGTGGAAAAAGGACATTAAATGTGGGGGGGGTTCCACTCCCATTGTCTTCATACATCTTTACATTCAGCTAATTTCCTTGAGTCCTTTGAAAAGTCAGTCTTCCATTCCTGTGCGGAGTAACCTATCTCCTAGGTACAGCGATGAAATGAGAGCACATCACTCCAGTGCACGCTTTTCACCGCTTGGCTGTCTAGATTAAGAGCTCCAGATAATTCCTTATCTGCTTTCCAGCAGCAGTCAGAAGTCAGCTTTTCTTCAAGAACATAGTACAGTAAAGTATCCCCAAGAAAACTGCCATATTTGCAATTTGCTTCCTGAAAGGCATTTTTTGAACACAGTAAAAAGAGAGAGTCATTTTAAGTATCAGGTATCATCCACCATCACTTGTGGGTATGTTGAATGATTCTAGTGTTGCAGACACATCTCTGCTGAAAATATTACACACACAGTCAGTTTTTCCCTGTCTTTCAACTCCATGGCTACCCTTGAGATTGCAATTTCAGTTATTACTCACTTCCTATGCTTCTTAAATATTGTGTTTTCTTTTCCTTTTTTCTCATCTCTCACCCCATCTGAGTTCTTTGGTAAGGGACTCTAGTGGATGCTTGTCCTTTTCTACATCTTCCTGCGTATTTTTTGGAATCCTTGGAGCCAGCCAGCATTATCATATCAGGTCTCATGAGGCCATTCATTCCCACACCCTCCAAAGTTTCCACAAATTGAAATGCCAGCTTTTTATAAACTAACACTTTTAAATTACTTCCATTCACACTTTTCAGCATATTCTACTTTACTAAAGAGAACTTCAAGACAGATCTCAATGGTTTGCCTGCCTGAACAGGTTATTTGTTTTTTCTTCCTATAACTCCCCTCACAGCAAGATGCCAGCAGTAAAAAAAACCACTAACCCACAGATGATTTCTCTCAAAAATTAGTCAGGCCACTTTCACTTGGTTTACTGAAAAACAGATACTGAGGAAGGAGATGCAAAAGATTCTTTCTGAGAGATAACTAAAATGAGGTTTGGGTAAATACTTACATGCATATCATTAGTGTAGGACTATACCCCAAACCTAGCTGTTGTATACTCTGGTTTTGATAGGATCAGAACATGCTGAAAATAGGTTCTTTTGTTTTATTTTAAAAGCAGACCAAAGACAGGCAGAAAAATGTTCATAGTACTCAATTAAACAAGCACAGATATGAGCACATGTAATATGGAGAGACAGAAAGGGGTAGCCAGACAAAAACCTGAGCAAAAACTGAACAGAATTCTAATTTCATCTGAACTATGTTAACCAATCTCTGCAAGCAGAATTGATTTTTTTTTTTTTTTTTTTTTTTTTTTGTCCCATTAATATAGGCTTAAAGTGAAACCCATTTAATGCCTGGTCCTCCTAGGGCTAAACTAAAAATAAAAATAAAACATAACCACGAGATTTTTTTTAATAACTGAACATAGGAAAAACACAGGATATATATGTGCTATACCGTGCACATTTATTATGAGGGGCACGAGGCTGTGAACAGACTTCATTCATTCTGTGTAAAGAGCACAGAACAGCTATAGAGCATACAGCACACACTTTTTGGAGAACTGTAACATGGTAGTATCCCAGTTCAAATTTCTACAGCCTTGCTCTGGTCTAGCCCTTTTCTGCTAAGGAAATGATACTGAAACAGCGTAATCGAGTTTTAGAAGAGGGATATGTCAAAGTTAGGCTGCAATAAGTACCACTTCAGATATTCCAGATGTTGTTGTAGCTGTTGTAATTCAATATGTTTCTAACAATGACAGGCCAGCCTCAGAACACACCGCCACTGAAAGGGCACAAAGTAGTTCATAGCCAATTTATGCTACTTTCTTTTGGGCTGCAAGCTCTCAGGTGCACTGCAAAGGCTCCTAGTTCATCATTACCTCCTGCAGTAATTTTGCTTCTAGGCTTAGGTGAAACAAGAAAGTTATGATGTGTATGGAAATAAAAGTCAATAAGAAAAAAGTTAAATTCATCTAGAGTTTTGGCCAGAAACCCTGAGTGGCCTTTGGTTTAATCTGTCTGACTTTATTCTTCCCTAGCTTTGGTCATTGATGGCAGCAGAGCAGTTCACAGAAAACAACTTTGATATGGAAGAAGATGTTTCAAAGGATTCAAAACCCATTTCATTCTTGAAATAATGATAGCTCTTGATCATTAGTCACCCTAAACCAAATCTTGAGCCACAATCAAAACCAGAGAAACAGAATGAGTATCCTCACTTTCCCCTTTTCAAGGCCATGCTATGTCAAGGAACACAGTTGATTAGAATTCAAATTTGAGGCCAGAACTTGAATATATGATAGACTATTTCAAGGACCCTATTAGTATTTAAAGAGTTAGTATAAAATAAACCAACAGCCATGTCTTATTAAGCAGCTCCTGGCTTTGCCGTGGAAAAAAAATCAGTTGACAGGGTCGAAGGATCGCATCTAGGTGGCTGCTATCCCCAAGCCAGGGTCACTATACAAGATTAACACTTAGAGAAAGAAAATCAAATTGACAGTCCTTGAACAGAATACACCACCTGTTTAAGAAAATACTTTCACTGATTCTTCAATATTTAAGTTAATTTTCACTGAGTAATATGTAAACTGAGAATAAATTGACCCAAGGGCTGTGAAACCACCTGTATTAATGGTGAACAATGAATATGACTGAGCTTTGAAGAGACACTGTGCCAGATGACCCTATGCCAGCATGAGTACTACACTAATACAGAAGGGAGTGAGTTAACTGCTAAAAAAAATCCTCTATTGAATGTAGAGAAATTAGAAAACAACTAATTTATAAGTAATTGAACAAAATACTAGTTGATGATTTGGGGAAGTTCCTGCTGTCTCTGGAGAAGCAGCTAATCACTGTTCCTAGGACTACAGTGTTCCTTGGTCATAGTAGAAATGAATATTCACTTCCTGCCAACCTGTCTAGTAGAAAATATGGAAGAAAAGGTCTGCTGCAAAGCGATTTTATGTGGGGTAGCTAAAAAGAAAGGTACAAAACGTCACTTGTAGTAACACCAGCACATGTCAGAATTCATCTTTCATAGCTCAGGATGTCAAAAAATTAGGTCTCTGAGTCTCAACTAATCACCTTCAACTCCCTTGACAATCAATGAAAAAAAACCCCACCAAAAAAACAGGCACTGCCCAAGCATAATTCATCTGAACTACCTTAGATATCTGTCTTACGCATTTATACCCTGCAGCTACATAAGAGAAAATCTTGGACCGTTGCACTGTGATTAATGTGGCAGTGCCTAAGTAATAATCTCCATTTTGTATGTAATTTCATTTTCTTTTAAATAAATGTTTACTTAAAATTTTAAAAGCTCATGGCAGGGAAAGGGTCTGGGGAAGCTTATCTCGGAGATCTGTCAGTGCACCTCAGCTCTCCTGATTTACAACATGTATTCTGGGAGTGAGATAACACCACTAACAGTTCTAAGCAATTAAGATAATACCACAGCCTCCGCTAGAAAATTCATCAAAACCATAAGAATGTTTGAGGAGAGAGGAGTTGGAAATATACTTGACTAGGCTCTACAATATGTATTGCTTTTAAATTAAATGGAGAGTTAAAGAAGAGAAGAAACAAAATAAGTTTCCTTGAAATAAGACATTTAGCCTTTCTTCCTTGGTTTCTTGAGGTATAAAGACCTGGGATAATACCTTGCTTTTGTCTTGTTTACTAAATACTGGCAAGATTAGGAATGTGTTTTGTATGATCAATATAGAAGTTATTAGTAATTCTGTAGCAGAACACTTTCCCACCATGAGTGAAATAAGAATACATTTTTGTTGGCAAGTGATTAATGAATAGTTCAAATCTTGGGTTAGGCAAGTATATATCATAAACTCCCACCTTCCTGTATTCCAGTAGACACAAATCCTATTTACTTTCCTTTTAATTTGAAAAATTACTAAAAGATTTGAAAGCTCCTACCACTTTTTCAGACCATAAACTATATACTATAACCAGTGTATCATTTCAATAATACAAAATATAAACCCAGTTATAGGCAGCATATCAATTCTGTACTTAAGGAAACTAGAAGCTAGAAAGTTTACTGGAATCCTCTACAGTGGAGCATATTAGAAGCAAATTACCAATTATTAAATCTTTTCTATTATGGCCTGCTTTTCATATTTTCAAAAGGTATTTAAACCCTTAAATATTTCACTTCTTACTACTCCCTTTTAGCCTACTGGCTGTACCTTATGCACAGCAAAGTTGAAAGGCTTCATCCTTCTCCTAACTTAATTTTTTCACTTCTGCTACTGTTATTACCTGAGGCAGAAAAGTATACCTAAGGCTTGTCACCAGCATTTATCACACTTCTTTCCTCTTCCATACACATATGTACATACAAATACCCCCGAGGGCTTAATTCCTGACATCCAGTGTGCCAGCACACATCAATACATATCCTGACAAATCAGCTTTGCTTAAATCCATTTGCACAGAGGATGGAACTAGAAGCAATCCACATACAGACTGCATTTTCTCTACAGAAAAAAAAATTTGAGTATTTTGGAGCTGGTTGAGTAAGTTTAAATCCTTCCAAGTTTCCCGTATTGTTTCAAAATCAGGAGTCAATGAAAACAATAAACTATATACTATACAATAAAAACAAATGTGGTAGACTGAAAATCAACTTTTTATTCATGCCTCCACTAATCTTAATCATTCCAAAATGTAAATTAACCCTTTTATAAGCATTCTTTCACAGCAAGTCACTCTTACATGATTTAGGCATATATAACACTAGTAATCACAGTCAACAGTCAGGGAACATCATTTATATCCCAAAGCCATCATTTGAATAGCTGATATTAATGAAGGAAACAGAGAGAAACAAACGTTGAAGGAGATGAGATGGTGGAGCAAAAACTGTATACACTGAAATTTGTAAAAAATATATACTACTTTGTTTTTTACATACCATAATCTTACCTTTAAGTTCATTTACCTTGTCCCATGATTGACATTTTCCCTTTACAAAACCTCAGCCTATTGTATAAGTATATTTTCTTCTTATATATTTTGCTTATGTTCACAAAGTGAAAACTTGTGATTGTTGCATTTTTCAGCACAGTAATATTTTGTTCACAATTGAATAACAACAGGTGTTTTCCATATTAATGTTAAGTTCACAACCTAGCCCACTTGTTTGCAGAATTTCCCCTTGAAACTCCTGGAGGATTTGTGTGAGAAGCAGTTTTCTTTGCTTCATATTGCAATAGACCCTTTCACTTTTATGGATGAAGATATACCAAAATGTACCTCTATTTCTGTTTTCCTGTATACTGAAGCTGAGAAAGGTGAAACAATAATTAACAACCTGCAGGCTTCTGCAGAGTCTTCTGCTTCACTCCTAGTGTATTTCAGCTTCTCAGTAAAGCAATCGGAAGAAGTTGGTCCCAAAGCAACTAGTGTCCTCTTTCATTTTGTGCTACATGTATGTGCCAACTGACACCACAGGTATTTTGTACTTCAAATCCAGTGCACTCAAACATATAGCCACTTCTGGTGTTTGCCATCTCCCACTCGCCTCTGGGGAGTGTGCAAGGAAGAATGTGAAGTTATCAGATCATGGGGGTGTCTAGCTTATACATTTTGCTTGCTGTAAATCCATTCAGGGTTTCACAAAAACCTTAGGGCTTTTACAGAAATCAGCCAAGAACCTCTGGCTTTGTCTCACTTCCGTGCGAGTCAGCACTACTTATAGAATCACCATCCTTGTAAAACAAAGAACTTTTTGCATTCATTTTTCTTCCTAAAGGACAGCATTTCCAGGGCCTGTGGATAGAGCAGGCAGGTCTTTACCTTGCACCAGGGTTCTGATGTGGGGATGGACTGCTAGACTCCCTCACTGCAAATAAATGCTATTGAGTTGTGTTTCAGGGTTATTTGAAAGTTGAATACTTTCCTGAGGAATTGTTTCTGCAGTGATTGCCAATTTTCTGCTTGAGAGGTTTATGATCAAATAGTCTCTGGCAGGAGCTTTTTGTTGGGTTCTTTCAACTGCTGGCTCTCCGAGGACGTTTGCTAGTGAATGTTCAAATTTCTTCTGCCTTTTCTGTTAACATTTACAGAACAAATTTCAGCACCTGCTAGATGTGAAGCACTGACAACACATAGATGGAGAGGATAGGGCATCAGCTGTGGCAAGAAATAATAAATAAAGTACTTTGACTACATAGCAGAAGATAAAGGTACAAACCAAGTGACGGGTGCTGAATAAATTAACATTAAAAAGAAAAGGCTTGATAACTTGTTTTAAACTAACTTCAGAAGAGATCCAACTGGCTAGTAGGAGACATCTGTCCCCAATATCCTCTCAGGAAAAGTTTATTTGCAGTGCAGTTTTCAAGAAGAAGTGCCTACTGAGGTCATTTTTAGACATCAGAGCACAGTTGTTATAAAAGCAAATCTAAATTATAATATTTATACTAAGATATACTTGTGAAATCAGGGGCAACTAAAAACTTACACAGTTAAGACACAGAAGACATTAAAAATGTGCATATTCTGGGGGATTCATGATAAAATGAGACCCATCGAATAACCTGACACTTGCATGGGGCAATATTACAATAACATCTATTTGATTCCTGTATGCAGCAGAATGCCAAGTAAAGGAGACACACTTAAGTTAATGCTGGACATAGAAATAAACCATCAACAGGCCATTTTACAAGGAAAGCTGTTTTAAAAATATATACCTAGAAAACTGAGGCTCACCATGGGGGCTTGAGATAAGCTGAAGAAGCGGTAGTTACCATTATTCTCTTGCGATAATCCCAGCTGATGAGGAAGTGGTAGAGCCATTACAGCGGAAAGCAAGCAACTATATTCATTGTGGATTCTTCTTTTCATGATTTGTTTTAAATTGGTTTTGGTTTTCTTCCTAATTGAATGTGATGCTTCTGAGAGTAGTTGGGCTGACAACACTGGAAAATTAAGTCCAATACGCTCCTTCTCAAAAGCAGTACAGCAAAGGTAGAAACCAGGCAGCTTTGCCCAGCAAAATGTGTCCTTTGTGTTTTTCCACTGTGAGCTGGGGCAGAAACCATCAGCGTAACTCCTAAAATGTTCACGATTTCTGTGATACAAATATCTTGTTCCAGCAACTGCATTAAAACCATGCATTTACTGGGTAAATACAGCTCTCATTCACTTTCAGAATCAATTATATCTAACCTGGAGATCTATCTGTAAATCATTTACTGTTATAATTATCAGCATTATCATTATTATTATTATTATTATCACTCTCCCCAGAGCCAACGGATTACTTTGTGATAGGGTATATGCTCAATGTATATATATTTAGAGAAAAAGCATATAGATTATAGGCTAATGGCCCTGCTCTGAGGCAGACTGAGGCCACAACTCAGGAATTTTTTATTGAGAAAGCCTGTTATGCAGAAGTGAAAGTCCTTTTTCATACTGTTATGATTTCCACTCATGAACAAGACAGGTGATGAAGCAAGACCATTTTATAGAAGTCTTAAAGCATAGACAAATGAAGTGATTTGCCAGTATTCATCTTAAGACAGAAACTATGGGTGGCTTTTTTGGAGTACCATAAAAATAACTTTGGTGTATTTATTTTTTGCAGACCTTTCCCTCTTTCTCTTTTCCGTTCTGCCAACCTGCAACCCTACTTTATATTGTATACTGTGTTCCTTTTAACGTGGCAACAACTGACTGACAGGGAGTGCGAGACAAATTCAAGTGACACAGCTGACCACCCTGTCACTACAGGATTTCCTTTGCCATCTTCTGCCCGGGTAAGTATCTCCCTACCTTCATGGGGAGGCTCCTTGGACAGAAAGAACTCGGCACTTGAACTGTTTTCCAACCTTTCTCTTAACTATTCTCTTTCTTCATTTCTTTTTTAATGCACCCTTTCATCCTCCCCATGCTGACATTGCCACATGAGGCAGAAACAACTTGTTCTGTTCACTGCCATTTGCACCTTCTTGCTCCTCTCCTGCAGCAATTTAAACGGTTACTCTGCTCTCCCTATAGAGGGATCTACTTTAAGTTTCTTGTAGCTATTTCTTACTCAAAATGTTTAGTTTCTACTTTGTGGCTTGTTGTAGGAAACTGTAGTTAGTATTTGCCATACAATTTTCACATCTTTGCAGAACTTTCTCTTGATTCTTTAAAAGCAGCACTGTTAATTTCTGTAAGAATCCTAAAGTGAGAGATCCTCTACCTTACTGTTGTTTACATGTTTATAACATTTGATATATAATGTTTCTAACCCTCCATTACCAGGTTTTGTTTTGGGAGAGAGGGGGAGAGGGAGAGAGATGGAGAGGGGGAGAGGGGGAATTAACTAATTGGGATAAATGTAACACTTGCCCTGTATCTCTTTCAAGCACCTTTTTTTCAAATCTAAGCCAGAGGAAGGGCAACCTGTAAATGCTAACAGATAATTAGTGACAGGACAGAGATGATGGGAAGACACCGAACTTTTACAGCAGGGAAGCAAACATTCCTTTCTGAGTAAAAACTTAGGCAGTATTTCAAATAATTCTTCTCCAGAGTGAAAAATCTGTTCAAAATAAGGCAAACAAGAAAGCACAAAGTCCCAGATGAATATACTTATTACATTCTGTAACCTTCTCAATACAGCTATCAAGTCTAATGGTAGCATTAATAGGAGAATGCAAATCAAAAGCAATCCCTGGAGCAATTTATATCCAGTCAGCATGAAGGAATGCAAGCTGGTCTCTAAAAATTAACACCTTGTCAGGTGGGAATAGTGATGAAAGAGCTTGGGATTATAGTTTGGTAGTTAAAACATATATATCAAGACATCTTCTTTTTCTGCACTGGTTTCAGGTTGCAGTCCTGCAACTTTAATGAATGAGCAAGTCGAAGATCAGTCCCTGCTAATTGGGACTGGGACACTTGTAGGTCTACCTGCTGTAGAGAGTCACTAATTCTAAATTATTGCTTTCCAGCTTTATATTGTGAGCCATGGTTACAGCACCATATATGAATCATAAAGTTGCAGAGTAGAGACCTATGAAGTCTGCACACACCAGGAAAAAAAAAAAAAGATACTGTACTGTTTATATACTAATTTTGTCATAATTAAATTGGTATTATGCAACTACTCACAGGAACAAAGAAAAGAAACTACTTAATGACACTGGTCTTCTAATAAAACAGAGCACAAATGTAGTCAGTCTTTCTGAGACTATGTACGTGGGTGTCTTAGGATTGGCTGTTGCCAAATAAGGGTAGTTTCTTGCTGAATCAAATAACTTATTATATTCATAAACTCTGCTTTCATCCTTGTAACACAGTACGATTAATATAGCTGAGTCACTCATGTACAGTCTATACTAGATGATACAAAGAAACTAGCATTTGCATTTGGCTATTTTGACATCGTAATAATGAGAAGCAACTGTATAAGATGCCGCTAACCATTTAGTCTTACTGCTGCTATAACATCAAACCAGCGTTCTGCCACCTACCCTGGAACACTTGAGTAGACATGACAACACCTCTACTACGCCAAGTCTAACTAAAGCAGGGTAGATCTTGCAAACCGTGCATCCTTCAGGGAGCAATGCTGTTTTCGAACCTTTAAACAATCACAGAATAGTAGACACTGCCACTGTAAATACAGCTAATGCCTGGACCTGACTGGGGCCACTTCTGCAGCAGATGATTTCATCTGCTACCCAGTTATTTCTTGACATTTTTTCCCGGTGGTCCTCAGCATCTTACTTGTACCTGATGAGGATTGCTGAACAAGTAGTAAGAAGGCCATTCTGGCACTATGGAAAGGTAGACTGGGACAACCGCTGCAAGTTCACTGATCAATATCACAGTTGCTCAATTATCAGGATTTGCCAAAGCAATTTTAAGGTTTCCCTCCAGTCTATCCCATATAGATGCAAAACCCCCCACATATGCTGTTCTTCAAGTCTATTTAGTTAGGAATCATATGCGCTTTAACCCATATCTGAGTGTTGCTCATCCATAATCTCTGCAAGAACTTTGTCCTAAAAAATCACTCACTCCTCACACCACACACATAGGTAAAGACTAAAATTACTAAAATAAATTACTATTTTATTACTAAATTACTAATAAAATTACTAAAATTTCTAAAATATTACTATTACTAAAATATTAATAAATCATGTATTTGCCAACTCTACCGCTTTAATACCAGATCAGGGCATGGTCTTGCAGACATTAAAACAGTCCTGTTGGCTTGATGTTGAGTGCCACATACTAAATAATCAAACCCAGGGCAATAAGTGGACACTAAGAGCTTTAGATTTTTAGAGAAGAAAAACCATATGTAGCCTTTTTTATTTTTTTAGCTATATAAAAGAATACAAACACTTTTTTATATAATTTAAAACTGAAGCAGAAAGATTACAAGAGAAGTGGCAATGATCCTTTAACTTCTGGGAGATTCAGGGAGTAAGGAAGAAGACATAATTGTTAAAAAGTTATTTTTCTTTCACAATTTTAGACCTCCAAAATTTTTGTCTACATAATTTTTGAAATTTTTTGAACCAGTTATTACCTCAGTGGAGCAAAGAACCCACTAGAAGAGTAATTGAGAAACCAGTAATAGTCAATATGAAAACTGCAACCCTTCGATAGTGAGTTTAACAGGAAAGTTTTCATTTCAGAGCTTATGAGCGTCCCTGAGTATAGCTATGAAGCATACATGTTTCTTAAGCTACTGCTATTTGGTTCAAGGAGCTTACAAGTTTGGTTTCTTGCCAAGCCCTTCAAACTAAGCCTTGCAGATCTCAAATACCACCACATCAGTCACTCCACTCTATGTCCTTAAAATTTATATTCTCTTTTGGGAGGGGAAAAAAAAGACTTCATTGTTTCATACTGCAGATTCCAGGAGGGGTATGATCTGTTTGCAAGTGTTAGTGATTTCTGTAGAATGTATGCAGTACTGGGACAAATGGGGCATTTTAGTTAAAGCAATCATAGCTCAGACATAGCATGTTTATGCTAATCAGCAAAAATATTCTCTGTATTTTTATTTAGAGGCAAGAGAGAATAAGAATCTTGATTTGAAGTTATGTTATACAACTTCATAATCACCTAAAATTGCTTCAGACTTTGTGCCAAAACCACCTTACATTATTCATTTCAGTGCACGCAGCCAGGACATATTTAAAGTAGATCTTGAAATAACATCCTTACACTACCATGCCATGCCCAAGCAATACACATGTCTCTACCTTCTCTGGGTCCTGATGTTTTTAATTGGATTTTGGGAGTCTGACATCCACATCTGAAATAAGAATCACTCATAAAAATAGCAGAAATATTCATGAGTGCTGCAAAGAATCATAATGATAATGCATCCACTGCAGTTGAGGGTACTCAGTGAGCCCTGGGAATTAGGAAAACAGTTTTTCAGAAGTTAACAAGGCAAGTCCTTCAAGGAGTGGGATGTTTATTGTTATAATTACCCTCTCCATTAGTGAGGATGAAAATGATTTAATAATAACTTTTTTTTTAAGAGAATGTAGAGGCCTCTACCAAATCAGATGCTATTATGTTAGGCCTGATGTAAACCTGAAGTAAATGTTCATGTCAGATGCAAGGAATATGTCTACACTGCTAAACAGAAGGAGCCATGGGGCAAGGCTGAGCACATCTCATCATATGCAGATAGATATTCCCAAAAGTTTCTGATGCACGTCAAAAGTTACAAACCTGCTTTTAAAGAATGAAAGAAAGGCATTGATATTCAAATAGTGTTGGAGACACCTCCCCCCCTCCCCAACTATCTGACCAAATAAGCTGGCAGTGGAAGAACTGATGAAAATCTGACCTTGTAATAAAAAGTATTTTACTTGCATTGAATGTCATTTAGTGACAAGACAAGCTATACTGAGGTGATTTTGAAGAGCACAGCATGTAGCAGGAAAAGCAAAATAAGGGCTGGCTGGCTGAGGTGGATGTGATGAAGCCCTTCCTGGACAGAGAAAGACAGTTCTGAGTAACACTTATAGGCTTATAAACATGACTGGTGGGGTAGGAAAATGGAAGGAAGAAAACAATAGAAAAGATGTTTTTCTTCTACGGAAGGACCAGCACCAAGACCCATATAACACCAGAACCCAGATTTGACACAGGTCCAGAGGGGCACAGGCCCAAGTGTTACATAAGATGTACACGGAAATTCTGCTCTGGGAGGAGTTAGCCTTAACTCACGGTCAGAGATTATACATTATCTAGCAATCTTTTATTTTAGCAGAATAGACACACACAAAAGGCCTCCTGCCCTTGCACATCTCTGCATAGCCCTTCACCTTGATGTGCACACTGCTCCTAACAGACTAACAGGACAGAGAGATGGAGCAAAAGCTAGGTAAGGATGAGTGGAAGCAAAAAACCAAACCAAACCAAAACAAAACCAAAAAAAACAAAACCAAAGAAACAAAACAGGATGCTTTTGCATAGATGCACCTGTAGCTAAGTATTAATCACCTCCTCACCTACCTAGAAAGTAGCAAATAGCAGTTTCCCCAGTGATGCTAATGACTGCTCCTAATGGTCAAGGAGGTGCTAAGTCTTCTCATGCTTTCCAGTTTCCAGAGGAGCAGACAGTGGTAACAGACAGACTCTCTTTCCTGTGTATGTCTTTTAAACAGTTTTCTCCAGGCTCTGAAACTTGTGGCCAATAGAAACTAAAAGCTACATGGTCTGTTTGGGATGGGATCTCCCCACCTTCTAGACCAATCTCTGTGATGTTGCAATTCAATATAGATCCTGTTCAAAAGATTTCAAAGTATGGGCAAAGACAGAGAGAAAACACAGGAATAATGAAGTGTCTATAGTGTCGTGTTGAAACAGCAGTAATGAGTGAAGACTTGCATGATGAATACTCATGATGCAAACAGCTGTAGTGCAAGTCTGATGTACAACATTGCCTTACCAACAGACCCACTTACCAAGGTCTGATGTAAATAGAGAAGCACAAAACCTATTTATGACTGTGTAAGAGCACTATATCCAGTGACTGGGTGGATTTTTTTAGATGCTCCCATCATGCAGAAAAAAACTACCAAACAAGTACAACTTTAACAAGAAAAATATCTAAAGGAAAATCATACAGTGCCGGTAAATAGGATTACTGAATGCCTTAAGGTGAAGTTTATATCCAGCCTAATTTCCCATCAATCATCTGATGCACTAGAAAGTCTGGTGTTTGCATTTCATTTTTTATTTTTTGACTTTGTTGCACTTAACCCAAATCTCATTTGTGTAAACATTTACTTAATATCTACTGTAAATCGTGGAACAAGGAGTGCTTGCAAGACTGCCATTAAAACAAAGCTCTTTCTCTCTTAGGATGCCATTACTTTGGCAAACATGGATTCAGCTTCTCACAGTATGTGGAAAATATGCCAGAGAAATATAGTTAAATGTTAGATTTCCCCTGTGGTGCCTTTCTCCAGCATGTTGTAGGAACAGTAGCAGCCACTAAGGAAAACACAAGAGGTGCAAAAATACTTAAGTCAGTTACAGGGCAGGAATTAAACCTGGCAGCAATATTGCTGCATTATTCTGTGAGATAAGAGACAACTAGAAATGTTGCATAGTTTTTGGCATCACACACAGTACCCAACACTTGGTGGATACCTGTGTGCAGTACCACTGTAGTCGTATACTTGTCTGCATTCCAGTCCCATCTACATTTGCTCATATTATAACTTCCTTAAACTTTTCAGTGCCTGATGAAAATTTTCTGCATCTCTCTTTCTTTGACTTTAGGAATAGGCAAAAGCAGATCAGTCATTTGGAAAAGAGAAGAGAACGACATTTAGCAAATGTTGTGAAAAGTTATGTTAAAAATACTGAATAGTTATGACAGTTTTATCACAGATTTTAAAATAACAATACTGAAAAAATAAAACTAAGAGCTACCTGCACACTTGCAATGTTTCTATGTTTCATTCATCTGTATGTTGCATATCTCTTCACCCCTTTTGTCTATGGGATTAGAACTGTCTTTTTTGTATACACATATTTGCCATATTGCCTAACTGTGGCCTAACAGGATCCCAATGTTTGTCTGGTCCTCTAGATGCAAACAAATAAATAATGTTAAGCAAATTGAAACTAGAAAATATCAACAGCTAAAATAGAATAGATTAGTTATGGACACTCAGTCTTCAGTTGCACTGTAACCTGTTATATCTCAAGTACAGAGCCCCTGCCAGCCACACACCAAGGCAGCTGGGAGAGTTTAGATGGCTGCAGAGAGCCTTGCTGAAATTACGAGGGTGCAGCACTAGTCATCAAGCTGAATTTGGTGCTAGTATGTAACTTTTAAATGGACAGAGATTCATACATAATACTCTTTGGTTCATGCGCTGTTTTGAGTAGGCTGTATCTATAGGTTAAATAGAGGTTGTTAAATGTGAAAAAATACATACCTGGCTGCCCTGTGCTATGCCATTCTGTGCAGAATATTCACTATTGACTATGCCCTGGTATAAGGTAGCCAGTCAAATTCAACCCAAAATTAACCTTTTCATGCAGTATTGTACATACGAAAGTTGTTCCCAGTACCTGGAAATGAAGAAGTGGAATATTAATATTCACCATAAAATAACTTTACACAGACATGGTTTAAATAAAAATGAATAAGCTAAGAATTTTTTTGATTTAAAACTAGCTTATTTCATAAATGAAAATAAATTATATATCATCATCCAATCAATGGAGGACTATAAAGAATAAGTATCAATGGAGAGTCCTGGGAGAGACAAGAAGGAAAAAAAGAAATCAGAATGTCCAAATAGGGAAAAAGGAGAAAGGCTCCAAAGAAAGGGAGTAAAAGAAAACTTTGAGAGTTAGTGCTACACCAGTTCAGGCTATAATGGGGAGGGAAGAGGGAAGGAGCAACCAAAATGAAGGAAATCAAAATGAAGGAAAAAGACAACAACCCCTAAGATTTACTGCAATTTATATAAACATAAAATTGTTAAACCCATAGTTTTTGCTGGCAGGGGTCTAAGAGTACGATCTCAGTTTCTAATTAGGGTAGGTGAAATGAGCTCTTTACATTGCATGCTTGTGTTATGAATCTTTGATTGTTTTTAATTAGAACATTCACTCAGATAATAAAAATAACCATACCATTTCTGCATACAAATTAAGCCTAAGAGAGAGAAGAGATTGATCAAATTACTGTTATTATGAGATGGATTTCCTGGCCTCAATTTCATTTTTTTTCTATTATTTCTTCTCTCACTAGCACATATATTTTCTAAAGATAGCAGATCTTCAGCTAGTATAAACTGGAATTGCTATATAGTCTTCAGTACAGTCACACTGATTTATACCATCTTAGTATCAGGTTTGTTATTGTTTCTATTACCATTTTTCTATTTTTTCATGCTGCTGCAATTTTCTTTAAAACCGGAGAATCTAAGTTATAATAGATAGATACTTGTACTATTAGTAGATAATAAAATAGCAATAAATGATTCTAATGGTTTCCCTGACACTTTATGAGTATGCAGCAAAACAAAGATGAGGGTGTTACTCTAATGACACTACAATCTATGTTATATGTGGAGAATACCATCCCCTGTTTGAATTTTTCAGTGCTTCCCATTCATACATCCATCTTCTGCAAACTGCTTTGGCTGAAATCTTATGAGGGAATGGTGATCAACAGCTGAGATGGATCAAGAGTAAACAGGACATTTACTGACCAAGCAAAAAAAGGTAAAAGAGGCTGGGACTAGGAGCTAGTAAAAGAAACAGAGTCATTGCACTGGCTTGGATAAAGAGATGAAAAACATGGAGAAGATTGTTGCTAGCATTTAAGCAATTTAGACCAGGAAAAGATGAATAGGAAACAGAGAGATAATGGAGGGAAACACTGCATGAGACATGTTGGTATGCAAAAGTATGGGAAATGGCCAGAGAGAGAGAGAGAGAGAGAGAGGAGGAGGAGGGACTTCTAAAAGAGCCAAAGAGGGAACATGGAGGTGTCCTGTGACTGTTGAAAGGCTCAGAGAGAAAGACCAGGGCTGGAAGTCAAGGAAGGAGGAAGGTCAGAGAGGGATGTCAGAGGGAAGCATTGGACCTGGCTGGGCCAGTGGAACAGGTACGAGATATCTAAAGAAGGTAGGCTGGGACTATGTGGGCAAAGAAATTGAGAGTGGAGAGAAGAATCCAGAGAGGAAAAATACAGGGATTGAACAGGGTCAGATGGTAGAAATTTAGACTTGAGGAAATAGGAGGGTATCTGAAGTATCCTCTGCAGAGCACCCTGGGTAAGACAAGGCTCCCAGTTCTCTGTGGTCGGCCAGGATTTATGAAACCAGTCTGCCCAGTGGCAGAGTCAGTGAGAAGCACCTACAGATCCCCATTCTTCCCCATCGTGAAGAATGTCAGATGTTGTGCAAGATGCAGGGCAGTGATCAAGGCAGCTCACTTTACCTGAGGCACACTGAAAGGACTGAAGTGGGGAAAGATATTGCACAGCACAACAGTGTCATCCTCCAATCCATCAACAGTTCTCATGAAGGTGAAGCACTCTACTTAATAATACATAGTCAGTCTATATGGAAAAACAAAAAATCCTACACACAAAGTCAAGATAGTCCATTCCTGCTCCCACAGTGCTTCCAAGGACTGTACACAGCAAAACACGGGAAACTACCATAGACTGCAGTGCCAATCTTTATACTAAGAGATCCTTTTTTTGGAAATCTGCCCAGGCAATGGAAGCTTGTAAGCAAACCTTTTTGGCACTGGGCTATTGAAGAGAACATCACCCCATCTTGTCCCAGAAGAGTAAATAAACCTCACTGCAGAATTTTCAACAGACAGGGACCTGAAACTGATACTCTTTAAATAACTGCTTGGAGTAACAGCTTCCTACCTTCTTCACACCTTGGCACAATTATCCTCTGAGCTTTGTGTGTTTCTTTTGAGTCTGTTGACATGAAGCCTTTTATTTCCAAACAGAATGGAAGAAGATGCATGATTTAGCAAGACACCAGAATAAGGCCCCTAAGAAGACATTCGAATATTTGTGAATAACTCATAAATATATTGTCCAAAGCCAATTTTTAAAGTTAAGAATATCCAATAACAATTTTTTCAAACAAAACATTTAAGTAAAAGAACCTTTCTAAGGATTCATGAGATATTAAGATATAAACAAAAGTCTATTCTAAAAACATAATATAATGATAAAGTACATTTTTATTCACAAAACTAAAAATCCAGATCCCTCAAATGGAAAAAAATTAGAATTACCAAGAACTAAAACCTGCTTTCACTTATGAATTTTTTACAATAAAAATGCATGAAGTGTTATCAATTTTTTTGCTTTGAAAAAGTATATAAAATCTAGCTCTGAACAGTGATAACTCAATCTTTGTTCTATCAGTAGTCACTGTGTATATCTCATGCATCCAGAGACTTAAACTGGGTGAACAAAATGGAGAAATATATAATTTATACACTTTTGAATATGGTTCTGGAGAGGGGCAAGTTTCAGATTGCCTCCTTTGTTCTCCAAGTCTGAATATTGTTTCATAATTGTCAACATGAAATTTGCTACAGTCTAGAACCCGATGCTACATAGTGAAACAAGGTGGCAGATAAGAAAGATAATACTGTTTTACTAAAGAAACTGTATATAAAACACAACTGGCCAAACTCTGCTAATGCTATTTCCAGAGATGCCACCAGGCAAAGCCAAAAGTAAGACCTCAGTTTTTTCAGGCATATGTTCTCTCTGCTCAGCTTCTTGTCTTTGTCTCAGTCTTTCTGACAGGCATTATATCCAGAACTTCTGCCCCAGCCACCAGATTCAGTCCCTGTCACTCCTCAGTCACAGCACCGAAATAGTTTTCAAGTTACTCTAAGATTCTTCACTTATTCCTGCAGCACTCATTCCCTTCAGAAGCTGAGTACATAGATGATGAATCAGTGTTTCCCCCCCGTGTTCTGGTACATATTATAATTTCAGATATTCTCTAAATCAATGACTGTCCTCTGGGGTAGGGCCAGAGGGGGAGTTCTGCTGAACTTTGCTTTGTGGATCCTTTTCATATTTTCTTTTCAAAAAAACCTCCTGCAGCCTGGACCACTTCTTTCCTGGCATAGTCATTCATAAAGCTATAATAGCTGAAACAGAATTCATAGAAACATCACAGATACCTCACAGCTACGTGTAACCTGGTGTTCGTGCCTGACTCGCATGTCTACTATCTTTGACTGTGCCTTCATCCCTGCAGGAACAGATGGGTCAAGCAGGAGCCCTGGTGTGCTCTGGCCAAGCCACCCTCCCCCCAGCTCAAGGATCAAGGGACCAGGAGTGCGGGACATGCTGCAGGATGCACCAGCTCCATCCACACGTAGCCTGTGGGAAACTCCTTTCCCAGTTTCTGCATCTGTAAATAGGCAGTGTAATAGCCAGCTGTGTAATGATTTCACTTTCTCCCTTCCTGATGTTGACATTATAGTTATCACCATGTATAATGCTATTTCTATCTCTTACAAAAATAGAATTTTTTTTGCATATGTCTGTCACATTTTCAGCCCAGGAACATTTGCAGTTGTGGTCAAAATACCACATATGAAAAAGTATAGAAACCCCACATTATTCTGTTTAACATGGGTCTGTGGGCTGCTTATTACAGCCTTAGAGCTATAAGTGTTTGGTGAGCAGTTTGGGAATTACTGATCCAGATGAAACGGGAACACTTTTCAGTAACCATCATAGCAGAATAAACAGCAAGCAAGAGGGAGAGTCAGAGAAATGATTGAAAATTCCTGGGGGAAAAATGTTTCAACAGCTTACCAGAAAAGTCCATTTAAAAAAGCAGTCCTTCAGATCAGCTACCGCTACATCCCAGTGCTGCACAATTCATACAGTTATTTCTTTAATTGGCTTTGAAAAAGCTCCAGTTCCAACTGAAGCTTGTTCTTCTGATTTCTTAAACTCTTGGGAAAAAAAATTATTTTTTTAAAGAGGGTTTTTCTTCTTGCCAGGGTTTTTTGGTGTGCTTGTTGGATGACAAAGGAAGGGAAACTGAGGGCATCTGTGTTTTGCATACAATAGCTCTGAACTTTCCTCTCCCTCCCCTCCAAAAATCCTTGTCTAAGTGAAATGTTGAAGATTGTTCATACTGAAGGAGAAGTGGGTGCTCTTTTTAATATAGCAGTACTCTGATAGAGACACTTGAAATAGAAGTGCTGTGCTACCTTTGTGACACCACTGCTTGAGTGACTGACAAATCTGTCACAGCAAATTCAACAAACAACAGGAAAAGGCAAACATTTTCCAAGTAAGTGGATAGCTTTTACAGAAATTTTATACTGCAGCCCAATTATCCCTTCTCCTAAAAAATAAGCATCTATCTCCTATATGACTAATACCCCTCTGAGTAGTTTTTTATCTAAGTTTCAGCATTTATCTATAGTTTCAGCATTTATATCTGCAAAATTCCATTATGTTAGTGAAAATTCACACATCTTTGAGCTACTTGGTATTTGTTTACTATATCCATTTTTAGCTTTATTATTCTGGAGTGGTTAATTCTTTGGCACAACCTGTTTCCTGTAAATCCCTCTGCATTTTTGTCATGAATTATATATAATATATAGATGGGCTTGTGGGTTTTTTTTAAAGAGTTTGCATATTTTTGCTTTTTTTTCCTTTTCGTTTTTTATGAAAGGGCTGACTGAAAAGAGGAGAAGATTAGGCAAAGCTGCCATCTCCTTAAAGTGAAGGCTTGAATTTATGGGTGACATAACAGACAAAACAGACATTAATTCTCTCTGCATTAGGCCTAATTCCTTTTCCTCCCCTCTTCCATGCCATTGCTACTGCCTTCAAGTCTTCTGTTTTTCTAACAACTTGTCAGGTCCTGGCCAAGAAGCTAAGGTGGTTGTAAACAGCTGCTGTACTTTGGAAGTCTGTTGAATCTGTTGAGTCTCTTTACTACTGGCATGTTGAATGGAAACTGCACTTTTAAGAAGCTTTTGTTACATAAATCAAAAGCAATGGAAACAATAAATTAAAAAGGTCTGAGACAAACAACTTGTGCCAGAGAGATTACTCTACCCATACGAGTAGAAAGTAAAATGAAATGTACTAAAATATCCTGAATGAAAGGATGGAGCAGTTAAATGCTCCATCAGAGTAGTTGAATCTCTTTGAAATTGTAGAAGAAACTGGAAGAAAACTCAAATGACATTTTCATCTGCATGTAATGAGGACAAGCAAATGGAAGACAGTCATGTGGTAGCTTTATTTTTCACAGTTGGCTGGTTCCAAAGCACCTGATGTGTCTAATAGCTTGCACAGGAGCTCAGGTAGTACAGCTCTCCATGTTAAAAATATATCTCAGATACATCTGATTTTTATCGGAGGAGATAAAGGGAAAGTGAAACTACAGAAAACTTTAAAACCGATCTGAGGCTGAAAAGTCCACTTAATACCCTTCAGAGACTGACTTCCTAACTGGATTTGAAGTAAAATAACTCAGAGTAAGACTACAGGGATATCAAGATTTAACCCTCTGCTGTTTGCTGTACAACAGGAGTTACACATTTCTAGGCAGAGTCTGACCCTGCAATGATGGCTGAGACTCCAAAAAATCCCAGGAACTTGTGGCAGAAGGAGCACAAAACTCAGTGTTCAAGACAGACAAAATAGCATACAGCATGGTACTTTTTCTGACATAGAACACTGGCTTAGGCAATGCCTAGCAAATAGGAAACATGCAGTAGAATAAAAGGAGCGACTATTTCTGAAAATTTCCAAGTGCTGCCAGCGCACAGGCAAAGAGAATTAGCAGCTCTGTTAGCACACAGGAATTCCTCACAGAGCTATAGACAATGTTGCCACAGAAGCTGAGTTGACAATCCATCTAAAAGCAAATGAAAAAGTATTTCTCCTAAGCCAGGTACTGGTGTCAGTGTGTTGCTGTGGGGTTTTTAGCAATGCTAATTTTTATACTCTAGACAGTACAACATAATATCTAATATTTCTTTAATATTTGATATAATTTATAGTTGTATCATTCTAAAAGCTGTTTTCCTACTCTGAAATTATGATGGTTCCATAAACTTTCCCTATAGTATGAACAGTCATTTCAGACAGCTATGGAGAAGACAAGAGTTTGAGAAACTAGATAAGGTAACTTCAAAGAGGTCCCAATCCTGAGGAAGTGGGACAGGGAAGAGAAAAACCTGTTGAAAACAGATGTCCTCCAAGCAGGATGTTGCACAGCCTGCCTTCAGTAGTAAGAGAAAACATGTAAGACCACTGGTTTGTGACAGAAGGAACCACATTTATCTAAGAGTAGGCTGGTACAGAAACTTCCATGCCTCTTCCTTTGGGTGACTGTGGTTATATGAAACAGACAGAAAACTGCTTGCCTGTTCTAACAAAGGAAACTAGCAAGTTGCCTTCAGAGCACAAATCTTATGTTTTCAGTTAAAAATATGTGGTTTACAAATTGAACATAAACTTAGGAGAACATTGATAGCTGCAAGCACATTGTTTCGAGCATATGAGAAAAACACACTAAAGTCTGATAAAAAAAAAAGAAACTTAGATAAATTGTGGATGGAGCAGCATTTCTGGATAGAGGAAACAATTAGGCTGTGGGCACAGGCTGGCTGGACCCTCATGCTCAGAGCCACTATCATCGAGTCAAGGGGGAGCTCTCAAACCTAAAAGGAATTCTCTTTAAAGACAACAGGAAACAATATGTTTAACATATTATATGAAGCTCTTTTAAGAATGTAGAAAAACCCAGAATGATGTTTTGCTCTGTCTTCAAACAAATAGCAGTACTGGAAAGCTATCAAGACATATTTTATATGCTAAAACAGAGACTAGGATAAGCAGGAGAGTGTGCGTTGCTGGTGCAAGAAAATCCAACCCACAGTAAGTATGGATACATGTCATGCTTTCATTCACGACTATTATTCATTTTTCCGTGAAAAAATAGTTTTTCTAAAAGACAGTGACTGCACATGTCAAAGGCCTTTTTTTAGATATAGTATGAACATGAATTTAAGCAGCTTACATTTATTTAGTTATTTATCCATTAGCCTGAGAAACCATGACGTGATGGATTTTTAAGCAGTAAAATGGTTAAAAAGTAATATTCAAATTATATATCTCATTTTTCAGGCACAGGGTAGAAGTGACGTACCAGTTGCCACCTTTTGACCCCCATCTAACACAACACTGGGAACAAGGAGGTCTTTGATGTTAAGAATTCAGGCCAGAAGAATTCAGTATACACAGAAAAGTAAGGAAGCAGACAAAGTTAAATATAACAAGAGTTAGTATAATATGGGGTCCTGGAAGCAGTGATCACTTCAGGTAAATGATGAAATATGAATTTCTCTCAGGTGTCAGTGACTGCAGGCAATAACAGCTGCCCCGGTGGGTTGCTCACTGTCTTGTAAGATTGTCATCTCCCCTGGACACATCCTGAGGAGGAATGGACAACTCTACCAAGAGGGAAATAAGCTAAAAGTGTACTCCAGTTTGTCTGCTAAGGTCACAGACAGATTAAAATCATGGACAGGCAAGTGAGCCCCAAGACATTATCTTGTTAGAAGAAAGGAACTTTTTACCAGAGTCCCAAAAGTTAGGTACTGCAATTCCAAGTGTAATAGTGCCTAAAATCTAATTTTACAACAGGACTTGTGTTTTTAGGCAGAAAAAAAGGAATAGCATAAACACACATGTCAGAGGAAAGGCAAGGATGGGAGAGGAGGAATTAAATTGAACAAGCAGGAACTACGAGACACTGTCTAAAATAGGATTAATTGTATTACCTTCACATGCTAACTTTTACCTCAGGGATGAGCAAGGCCTAAAATGCTGATATGGAGTTAGAAAGCAATTCAGGTTGCGGAAAGGAAATTCATACTTAATTCTCAGCTAGCTAATGAAAAATAGTAGGTCAGATAAACACTGATAAATTTTATTGCTTTGCTGTGTGCCCTTAAAGGAGACTCAGTTGTTCAGATGTACGTAGCACAAAGGTTAACGCATACAAATGAGCAAAGGGCTCCTTTTGAAGTCCTTTTAATATTACTTTTCCTACAGCACTAGCATAAAGTATATGGAGATAATGCTCTTACCTATTTCATGGGGTGTTTGGAGCATTAATTAGCTAATGCTTATATGATTCTTTGAAGATGAAAGCAGTGTATGAGCACTAAGTATTACTGTAATAGGCAACATGTAGCAGGAAATGAGAAACCTCCATCTCATTAAAGGCAAGAATTTGGTGCCTGTTAGTTAGCAAGTGTTTCCTTCACTTGTTAGACCTTTCATTGGGGGATACCACCATTTATTCTCAGTGTTGCTAAGGGTTACATTTCAACAGCTGTGAACTAGAACTAGTAACAATAGCTCTTCAGATCATTAGACAGTGGGGAAGAGTATCATAATATCACCACTACTAAACTGCACCCTTTGCTTCTTTTCAGTGAAGGAAAAAGCAGGGGAAAGGGTTCAGTAAGACCGTGTTTTGGGTATTGTAATTCTGCCATTGATGTTAATATCCAAAAATCCATTACAAGCTTATAGCTAAAACAGTGGTAGAGAGTAAATAACATTGCCCAGAAGATGTTTTCAATAGTACATTTACCTTCAGACGGAGTCTTTAAATCACAGCAGTTTGTCCTCCTGAAAGATCAAGCACAAATTGTTGGCTTTAATAGTACTCACCAACTAGCACACTTACTCAGGAAAGCAACTCTATTCAAGCAAATAACACAAGCACATAACAAACTTTATATTAAGCATACGATTAACTACCTTCTTACAAATTAGAGGCCACTGTTTCCATGTGCCTGCTCACAACAGGGCTGATGCTGGGGATGTGCAGCAACTAAGGAGCACATGCAAAACAAGAGCGCAGCCCAGAGCACGAGGGCCTGCATTTCAAGCAAGCTGCTATCCATCTATATGGGCATGCTGTGGTCACCTTGCAGACTTGTACGCATGCAGCGGCTGTGGCTAAGCTTTCTGATCTGTCAGGAAAACCAGGTGGCCAGGGAGGCTTTACAAAACCAGATGAATTTCCAGGCAGAAAAAGAGGACTTACCCAAGAAATCTCAGGCATATGGAAGTCCATTCCAGCCTTTTAGGTCGGATTTGAAAATTACGGTGGTCTAAGCTGGACAAAACTAAGGTAAAGAAAATGCCTGTCCTTGTGGTGCTGCAAGTGCAGAGAACTTCTTCACTGGGATTCTCATCTGCTAACAGAAACTCAGCTCCAGGATCCAAAAGCTCTGTCTGGGCTGTTGGGCTTTTTAAATAAAAGTATTTTAAAATGTGTCCCTGCTTTCTAATCTGTTCACAGTGATGCTTCATTTTTCATTTTGAGTGTTTCAGCCTCTTCTGCCTCAACTAAATATATGATTTTAATTGCATATGCTGGGAAAGAAAGCAAAATATTTCTTAGCAGCCACTTGTATTTTAGTATTCTACCTGGCACTACCTACACTCCCAGTTGCATTTACTATCAGTGAAAATGCAGCCTAGAGCTCTTTTATGCACAACAGTGAAGCACACATAACCTAAGGAAAAACAAAGCAAATGAGTTTAAAATGCCTTCAGGGTAGTGTTCAGTATCTCTGTTCAGATATCCCATCACTCCACTTGCCTCATCAGAGTATCTCAAGTTGAACTGTTCCTCTGTAAGTAACATAAAAATCATCAGCTTTATCTGAAGAAAGTGAAGATGCTGGGGAAAGGCAGAAAAGCACACGGATTTGAATGACTTTCCAAGGCTCCTGGGCTGGGCTGACTTTTGGCCTGCCTTGAACATATTTGTTATACCTTTAATGCATGAAGAGCAGAAACCACACAACCTCTTCCAAGAACATGAATTCCCAGGTAGAGAGATTTCTGTCCAGCAGCAGACTAGTATCTTGTCAGGGAAAATTGTTATTCTGAAGCTTCATCATAAGTTCTGCTTTCACTCTTACTTCTAATTGGACAGGATCACTCCAAAAAAGAAAAACCTCGGCAACATTTCTTTTGGTGTTAAATGATTGTCTTTAAAGTGGAGCTTTTGAGTCATAGAGAACCTAAATGAACTCACCTGTCAGATGCATCATAACTTAGTTAATTAATTCAACACAAGGGCACAGCAGCAAAACAGTTAAGGTGTTTTGCTTCAGACTCTATTGCATGAGTTCAAGACTCATGAAGAACCTGCTCCCATTTTACCTCGCTGCAAACAGATATCTGTCATCAAGTAAGACAGTTAAATGCTCACTCTCATGCCTTTTCTTGAACAGAGCTGGCTACAGATATAAGTCTGCTTAACCCAAATTAATCTGATAGGATGACCTGTCTTCAAGCAGCCTGGAGGTAGCAATAAGCCTGGGGAATTTGCTCAACAGTCCCTTTAGTTGTAGGCTATTCAGCAACCACTGATCTTGTATGGTAACATAAGTTACTAGAAAATTGGTAGTTTCCCAGACGAAATTCATACAGATGCAAAATCTTGTTCAGTGAAGAGACACCACCTAGAAATAATGAATCTTTTTTAGTGCTGGAGTCAACAGACTGAAGTTCCCTTCATTTCCTTTCAATAAAACTTGGGCAAGTCCACCCATTTCTAAAAGCTAAAGCTTTGCACAGAACAAAAAAAGCATGCTGAAAAGGCAGCTGTGTCCATCTCACTCCACCTGGAGTAGGGACTGCTCCTGAAAGAATTAATGTTTCCAAATGGCTGTGGGGAAAGCTGTAATCTGCATTTAAATAGAAAGATTCCAAACTCCCCAAGTACTCATTTTTCTTCTTACAGCAGGAGGCAGAGCATTTTTTATGTGTACATTCTAATATTAAAAGGCCACTGTGGTCTGTGGTTTATCTCAGTAGTGCACAGCCAGATGGATATAACTTTAGACAGCAGAATACTGCTGAGTGTTTGTCCTGAGCAACATACTAAGCAACAAATATGGTCAAAAGGCAGAAACATGTGTGACTATTTTTGTGCAGCTCCTGTAGAAAACATAACACAATGCGGTGGAAGGACCAGGTTCAGCTAAGCCCATGCACTGAGGCAGCCCCAAGCAAAGTAGGAATTGGGAATGTAGACCTGGGAAGAGCTGTCTGACTCATCAAATCCTGTCCCTCACTATTACAGGTGATTCACACCTTCCCCTACACGTGAAGTGGTGACCAAAAAAAAATCCCATAAAAAAAATCTCTCCTGTGAGATCTTATACTAACGTACACCAGAAAACAAAACAGAACAAAACAAAAAGTCTATGCAATCCCCAATAAAAAGCCTGCAGAGACCACATAAAAATGATAGGCACAAAACTCAAGGGATTCAAAAGACTCTGAACAGATTTCCCTGAGTATTAAAATTCCTCACTGCACTACTGATGAGTTAATATTCAGATAACTATGTCAGGTGAAATTGCTTAATTAGAGCTCTAATTAGTTTCCAACCATTCAGAAAAACATTAAGAAGAATCTCCTATTTTAATTAAGAATTCATTTTCGATAAGCAGGTAATTCTATCAGTCACTGACAGCTTCATGGAGAATGGTATATTTATGTGTTTATATTTTTGCATCTCTATATATTCACACCCACAATCAGGTTGGATGTGTGACATGTTTAAGGCTCATTTCTGACAGATGCTTAATCGCATGAGTAATCCCATGGGTTTACATGAGCAAATGTTTGTGGTGTAGAGACCCATTCAGACTTCATTGCTATTATGTGAATTTCCACGGTGACTATGCCCCCCTCTCATGAATGGCTCAGGCCCCATGTACTATATGTTTCATGTTTAAGCAAATCACCAGGATCCTATATAGAATAGTCCTGTATAGGAGAGCATGTTCCCTTTCTCTGGTGCACTGAAGGTCAGACAGCTTATGGGAAGTGGAGCAGCTTTTATAGCTATTCTTTGAGCACAAAATACCTGTAATCTCCTTACTGTATGCTCCTGAAAGGTGAGAAATGTGGAGAGAGACAGTGCATGAGTGGGCTTGGCTCTCCCCCTGCCCAGAAGAGTGTTCCCAGCACTCTCTGCCAAGCTTTAAGAAAATAATTGTTATTGTTGCCTTTTGTATGGACCCTGGTGCAGTAGTTATTCTCGGTACATACCTACCAGTTTGAATCACTTTGGAGAGAAAGGCAGAAGAATGTTTTGTCTGTCTATCTTAATCCAACTTAAGTGTGAACTAGATGCAGAACTGTGCAGGAATACAAAAAAAAAATGAAGCTTTTCAGGTATATGCAGAGGAGGGGAACCTCTCAATAAGAAAATAGAGGTGTTTGCAGTGTTTTAAATATCTATCGGGCATGCAAGGAATTTCTGGCACACAGTTTTGTGCCTGCATATTTAAATGGCCCTTTAGGCAGCTACACTCCTCTTGGAACCAACCTTATGTCTTTATTTGTGCTAGCCAGTGCCCAGAAGACTTTTAAAGAACTCATTATAACAGCACTACAAATTCCGACTCTTCCACAGATCTTTCCTATCCAAAGTCGGTCACTTCTGGCTTTATGCAAAAGCATTCACAAAAAGTCCTGCCGAAACAACCTGCCAGGAATTAGCCAAAGTTAGTACATTGTGAGACATTATCCACCTTGATGTCCTAATTTCTAGGAAAGTCTCGCTTTTTAAGTTTTGCCTTTTGTTCTTTTAAAGCACAGCACTAATGAAATGATGATTAAATAGTTATCCCACTCTTCCTCCTTTCTCATTGTTGAGTTGAAACTGCTTTTCCTAATTGCTAAAACATTTAAAAATCATTTAAGTTATTATCTTCTTATTAGCAAGCATCTGTTATTACCAAACTTTTAGGAGCCTGATAAACTGATACTTAGTGAGATTCACAAAGACATGAAGATGTCTCTCAGGTATATGTTCATCCCAAACCCCAAGCCACCATACAGCCCCTTCTGTTTACCATCATCCTAAAATTTTGCCAGAATTTTCTCCTGCCTATAAAAAAGCACTATGAAAGTGCTTTTCCCCCATTTCAGCAAAATTTCTACATCCTTGCTGTTAAAGTGCTGCCTAATCACTGGGCAAGGCAGCACTGAGCACACATGGGTCAGGATCCACCTGTAACTGAGCTTTGTGCATGAAAGCATGATGAGGCAGTGGCAGGTAGAGGACCAGACTCAGGTATTTTTGTGGATCCAAGCAGACTGCAGAGCTCTTTGCATGTATTTAATGGTCAGGGCCATTCTGCAGCCTAAGAAGAGTTTATGCCTCAAATACACAGTAATCGTTAATAAATAACTGTTAAGATGTTTAAAAATCCTAAAAAGTCTGATGTTAATATCCATAATAATGAAGAATGTTCGCTTTCATTTAGACTGTAATGTGCAGTAAATGTGCGATTTTAATGGTAATTAGGTGAGATATGAAATGAAAATCAGTTCAGTCAGAAGTATTAAACTAACATTCTCTTCCCAGGAAGGAACGTAGACCAGGCATTAATACTGAGAAAGCACATGGCTTCTGCCTGAGCTGAGGAAGGGCAAGTAATCTTCTGTTCCTTCCACTGCTGCTTATAAATCTTCTTGCTTTGGGGAAGAAAGGGGGTTTTTTGGTCTTTTTTTTCCCCACAATGAAAAATACTTAAATGGGAAATGATGAGACAGGATCAGAAAAGCTGTGGGTGAGGAATGTAAGGATGATATCAGCCCAAGGTGTGGGACAGGTTTTGCTTTGTTGTACATGAATGGCGATAGCATTTACTTTAAAATTAATCTGCCTTCAGACCACTCCAGGTGTATACAATCACATATGGAGTAAAATTCTGATACAGACATCTCTGCCTTGAGTGAGCTGATCAGTAATATTGATTTATCTATCTCACTGTCCTTCCCAAACCTCCTCATTTTTACCATAATGTAATTCCATTTTGTAGCCAGGTCACTGGTTTTCACTTACGATGATCAGATTACACTTGGAGAATTTCTGTTTTAATGATATTTCATATTTCCCGTAAATCAGAGTAATACATATCCTAAGCAAAATTTATTTTAAAATTGACCCAGTTGAGAGCCTATCAAGGCAATATAGCAATGAGGAAGGTGACAGCTTTGAGTCACACTGAGTATTGGGTGACCTCTGAGACTTGCAGTCACCAATTTTTTGAATTGTAAAGCAAAGCATGTGCTGTGAAGAATGCCTTATCAGCTTCTGTATGTATGGTGTGTGTTCCCTACATGTAGGTTGTTTTGTCAGAAAGCTGACATCCTGCAGTGCTGCTGAATACAATTTGGCAGTTTGCAAATAAAAGCCAAAATAAATAAAGTGTTTAGAAACACTTGCTTGTTTTAGATTTGCATAGCTCAACTAAAACCATTGCTGTTTTAAAATAGAATTGGGTCTGAACTAAAATGCAACATCTCAATTTCCCCACCCTTTCTGAGGATTCAAAATGTGATTCAGCCTTTGAATTCTAAATTTTAGGTTAAATCTTCCTATTCTTGGCCCCTAAATACTGGATATCCAGCAACATTATTAAAGTTTGGGGATTTTTGGATAATAGGGTTCATGCTATGATGTTTTTTAGGGCAACACTAAAGGTCATTTTGTAACAGAGTTCTAGTTCAGTAGGTCTTCTTTCTTTCTATTCAAAAGGCAAAACAGTATGGTTATGTTTTGGTATTTGTAAGAAAAATCAGAACAGAATAGGCGTGATATTTCTTATCTATGAATATGATATAAAATAAAGTAGTCTTATTGCTGTTTTAAATACATTAATTGCTATGCCAGATGTCATTACTTTTCATCTTGAAGAGTGACTCAGGCCATATTCTCAGTTAGCAAAAATATAAAAGGATTCTGTTAACTCTGTGAAGAAAGTACACTCCATATATTTTTTCAAGTACATCATGGGTATACCACATACATAAAATCATATCTTGGTTTTGACTGTAGTATATGAAGCAGGTTGATTTCCATCTCACTCACATAGTCAATTTATTATCTATAAATGTAAAATGCTCCAATTCTGTAATGGATTTCTTTGCATTTATAAAAATCATATCATGTCTATTGTATAGACATTAATGAGAAAACATATATAAAGTGCATATATGATCAACAAACACTAAGGAAAAGTATTTCCTGACTCACTCATTCTGTCAGATCTAATCCATCTCTGTTCTCTACTGAGGACAGTTCAGCCTGCCTCAAAACCCTGGGACAGGTTTGCTGCAAGTGAGCGTGCCGTGGGGCTCCATTGGACCAGGTAGGGAAATGAGCTCCAAGAACCAACAACTGCAGCCGGTTTAGACCAAGGGATGTGACAGGGAGTGCGTCTAGTGCCATGGCTGCAGAGGGACAGGGATGGAAGCAAACTCTTTCTTCAGCTGCAGCACCCAAGCCATTTAAAGCTTTATAAATGAGAACCCAAACCTTAGCAAAATAAACATGCCTTTCCCCTGTGAAGGCCATATCTTCCACTCATTTTGATTTTGCACCATGACATTTCAATAGCTGAATTCTTCCAAAATGTGGAGGACAGCCTATTCCTTGAGCTCTAAGAAAATTACATATTGAATTGCCTGGGCTGTACACTTACGAATTTAGTAAACTCCACTTAAGATTAGCTGTTTGTTACAGACACTTTTTATAACAGGTTATGTTAAAGTTTTCTTTAAAACATTTGCTTGTTGTGTATCAGATTGCTAGTCTCAGAGAGGATATAAGGTCTTGTATTTTAAACTTTGGTATCTGAGTCCATGACTCAGTATGATCTCTTGGAAAATTAACTTTTATATAAGTTTAAAACATACGCAGGTTTTATAACAGTGATAACTTCTTACAAAAAAAGTGATATATTTTTATTATATAAGGGACACTGCTTGTTCACAAGGAACTCACAATACTCAGTGATTCAACAGCTGCTATATACTTAAAGTGTTTTGTAGAGTACTTCAGCGTGTTTGCCTAAGAAGTAAAAATTGCTGTAAAAATGTAAGTTGTGGTAATGGAGCTATTGCAAGACATTTTTGCCAGCCAGAATGAATGATTTCTAAATGCCACAGTATGATTAAGCTGTAAGGCACAACAGGTTATATTGCAGTGTGAAGCCCTAGGTGTGCTGAAATTAGCTTTCAACAGCTCACCCGGGAGTATCTTTGGGAGATTATAACATGACAACTTTACTGTTTTTTAAAAATGAATAAATGAAGTCATTAAAAAGCATTCTTTTTCCCCAGATAAGTGAAGTGCCTTCCATCACCCAGTGTACAGCCATTAGCTCTAATGTGCTTTTCTGCAGAGATATTTCAAAATGATCCAGGGTTCCCTTCCTCACTATTGGGGCAATAGGAAGATTTGTTAGAGGAATCTTGGTTCTTTCTGAATGAAGGACGTACGCACATTACCCAACATACTCAAGCTCCAGATGCAACAAAACTGCACTACCAATAGACCCTCTATGTTTTCTAATACATTGTTTGCTTTGAAGCACTTGCTATTTCAATCAATATGTTTTTCTTCCCTTTTTCTTTCTTCTAAGGACAAATATTACTAAGGACCCTAGTAACTGACTGCCCAGTAGCATATCTGATTCCTCAGGAGATGTTTTCTGTGCAGAGCCTTTTGAAAGCTCATAGTGCAAGACCCCTGAGTTTTGGATGTAATTATTTTTGTTTTTAATCAAACAATGAGACTGATCAGTCTTCCCACTGTGGGGAACACACACTCTAGGATGACAAGCGGGAGGTACAAACTACTGACTTGTGTGCTGGTTATGCTCAGAGACACTGTGTTGCAGTGACTGCAGCCCAGCAAACTGTAAGTCCTTTGCAGAACATAAAGTTACAACTCAAGGGTACAATTAAAAGAATGTATCTAAAAAGAATATAAGGTAGCCCAGCCTCTGTGGCTCTTTGGGGATCACAACACCTGGCTGTAAACCCAACCCTCTAGCACAGCACAGCACAGCATCAATTTTTTGTTCAGATCTTACCAATGACCCTCAAGAAAAAATGATGAGCTTTTTCTGTCTTCTCTCTGCTCCAGCATCAGAGCCCTGCTGACTTGCTGTGTGGAGCTGGGAAGCGAGGTGCTGCAGAGGAGGCTGCAGGGTAGGTAGGGAAGGCAATGCCTCTGGCATCACTTTTGCAGCCTCCGGCAGCCGTGGGGGATTGCTGAAGACTCAGCAGCTCTACAAAGAAACATCTGTCTTCTCTGCAGCTCCACAATGAAACATCTGTCCTCTCTGTTGCATCCTGTGCCCTAGAGAGCAGCCAGGAGAGTTGTCTCATAGGGGAAATGTGAAGATAAGTTATTTAAAGTAAAGGAATTGAAAGTTAAGGTAAAGGCAAGCTTAGGAGGAGCGTGTAAGGAAGGGAAGAACTAAAGTGCAAGGGCAACAGGTTTGGAGTGTTTCATTAAACCTATTTAAAAACTTACGCTTTATTGTATAGAAACCTGCAAGGTCTGCACGCTGTCGAGTAAGGCACAGTGCTATTGCAGTTGCCCCATCACTGCTTCTTGATAGCATCCTACTTTTCGTTAAATCTGCATATCAACTTTTAAGTAGGCTGCACGTTCTTAAATAACAGGATTAGAGCAACCTCTGTGTCTGTAATTTGTTTAATACACTGAAATCTTTGGGCACTGCTATCCAACATAATGAATAATCACTACAGAGGCAGGAGTGTAGCACCCCTATGGGCTCTTCGGAAAAAAATCCTAATTGGATTCAGTGGACACTGATTTCTTCAACCTGCAGGGTTGGAGAGATATGGGGTTAGTTCTCTGCAGTAGCTATGCCTTCTAAACTCAGGCGTACATATGACTAAAGAAGAAAAAATGAAAAAAACACAATTAATGCTAAGAATGAAATGCTTTCATTAAACAAATCTGCAGAGCTGTTATTTACATTTCATGGTTTGTGCTGCAGGTAAAGCCATGGTGTTAAAAACCCACCGCTATCTTTTCACAGTACAGATGGCAAGAGCTCATCCTTGTGTTGCTGTCAGAAAGAATCATGCTTATGGTGGAGTGTTTTGGTAATGCCTCGCTGGTGACAACATAAACTCTATGTTCATCCAAGTCCAAACGGCAGCTTCTATTTCTTCTCACCTACTAGGGCTGTTGCTGCAAGTATTTGAGATTTTCTTTCCACAAGCTTATCTTAGCTATCTGAGAAATTCCTAAACCACCTCCTGTACCACCCTGTGTTTTATTTGGAAAACATTCTAATTAAAATAAAATGAAGATATTGCTCTAATATAAAATAACAGTGTACTCCAGAACTTAACACAGTATGTGAAAATCAATTTGAATTTCTTTTGTCTCATTGTGGCCCACATGATGTTACTACAAAATAAAGCTAAATTTCATTCCCACTATAAAGGATATTTCAAACTTGATTTTGGAAATATGCAGTTTACAAACCTGGAAGTATATTACCTTGTACACAGCTGACTGCACATTTTGAAAAACAGTACCTTTTCACATTTTATTTTGGTACCTAGATCTGATTAAATTATTTCTGATGATGCAAAAAGCTATAAGAAGAAATCCTTCCACTGAGAAGAAAAGAGCTGCCATAAATTTGATGGCATATATGCAGCTCATAAGTGAAAGAATTTAATACAGTATAGCTCTCTCTCTCAAGTGTTACAAAATTAGCCAGTTTTGTTGGATGTAAGAGAAAGTCAAGTATGTTGTAGCTGTCCCAGACTCGGGGAATTTAGAGCTGGAAATGACAAACTCCTTTTTTTCCAGCTATTCTCTGCCAGTGCAGACCTCTTCACTTTACTACATTCTCAAGTGTTTTATCAGTCAATCAGACTAATTTTTAAATGCTTCACTGCTGGAGTTTCTACTACTTCCCTTGAGAGGCTGCGTCACTCTGATAGATGTTGCTGTTAGAAATGCAGCGGCGGCTGGGCTCAAACAGCTTTTGTCCAGTCTCATCTCTGTGTGACTTCCTGGACCACATTACAGAAATCCTGTCCCTCCTTGGCCTGCACATTGCTCCTACTTGCATTATTCTAATCTCTGGAAATTGATGTCAGGACTGAGGTCTCATTGAACCATGTTGTTAGTATAAATGTCTAATAAGTGATTGTTCTTACCTTGCCAGTTTGCAGTCACTTCAGAGAAATCACTTGGCAAATGTGAAGCACTGAGAAGATAGACGTAATATAAAAACAAGCCTATGCAAGTGTTTTTGTACTTACAGACAAGTGTACTGACATTTAACCTACCTTTCCTTCCTTTAAATTTTCCTGTCTCATCAGCTGTCATAGGCTTGTTTGTTGCAGATTAGCCAAACTCTGCAAATTTTTGGCATGACTGGGACCTTACATAATGGCCTTTCTATATCCCTAGCTGCTGTTTCCTGTCAGCATTTTTCTTGTATAGCAGCACACAAACATATTCATAATATATCACACAATATTATTCAGGGACAGTAGAACTTAAATTAACTATTTGCTTCCAACGAAGAAGCAGCATTACCAGCATCTGAAAAAACTCTTGTGTCAGCATGCAATGTCTATCGCAAAAGCTAAGGTGGTAGGATGTACACAGAAAAGACTGAAAAATGGAATGAAAATTATATGATGCTGTTAGAAACCCATGGTGCCTGCTCATCTAGAATACAGGATCCAGGTCACAGGATCTCATGGAAGGAAGCTGCAGAACTAAGGAGAAGAGGAAAATGAGATGCTCAAGATGTGGAAAAAGACTGGGAAAAAAAAGGCAGACAAGAATAGGATAGTTAATCCTGCAAGAAGATGGACAAAACAAGAAACAAGAAAGGACTGAAAAATGGTATGTTCCACAGGATAATGTTTTTCAGCTAGAGCGTATCAAGGATAAGGGATCTTAAATGATAACCTAAGGGTCCTACAACATTCAAAACTATATTATAATTTTAAATTAATAAAATCTTGTTCACTTTTGCCCACACATCCTTACCCTTCAAGATCAAATGCTTCCTGTTAAGCTTTCAAAACAAACAAAAAAACCCCGACATACAGCTTTATTAGTGTTATCATGGATACATGTTTTGCTCTTTCAGTAAAAAATAATGAAACAAGTGAAAAATATTCTGAATAAAGGTTTATCAACCTACAGGTTTAGAAGCACCTGTCTGTCCTCTTTGGGTCTTCACTACATTCAGAGATTTTTTTTTGTTAATGGAAGTATTTAATAATTACTAGAAAAACTAGCTGAAATGGTTGATTCTAATTCACCAATGTACAATGCTTTCAGCTGATTCTCTCAGGGTAACAAGAGAGGAAATTGGTCAGCCTGTTTTACCTGATTAATCAGCAGACCATGTACACCACCAAGGACAAAGGTCAGTATAGTTGCCACCTGCCCGGGAAGCTGTCCTAACGACCTGGCTGTTAGCATGCTAGGGCAGAGTGATGATGGGTTTTCAAATTCTCCTACTGAGACTTTTCAACCTTGCATAAACTGATTAAAGATTCATTGTGTGCAGATATTCCACCTCCCTAGCAAGTACTCTACCTGCCAGGGTGAAGCATCATTCCCCAGGGACTCTCTGACCTAATTAATATTTAAAACATTTTATGCAAAATCAAATAGCTCCAGTAAGTGAGACCAAAGAATACCTGCCCATAAAAGTCTGGGCTGATATAACCAGCAACACTGTGGGTATGATCTTAAGGAATCTTAAAAGCAGATACCGACTTTGCTGAACCAGTAGATAATTTCTGCTTGAGCTCTCACCTGCACATCCACCTCTACAGGTAAGATGGTAGCTCAGGCTTCAGTGCCAGTTCGTGGTGCCCCTGCTGCTATGGCATCCTGCTCTGCCAGCTGTGGCAGCTCCTCCGTCTGCACGCTTCTCTGACCCCTGCTGAACCCTATGTCATCTGGTATAAGCCACAAACCAGCCAGCTGATATCACCCTAGAGCAAGCAGCATTGGATCTAAAGCCTGTTCAAATTCAACACAAAGATAGCTCTTGCCATTTGGATCCAAATATGAAAATATTTAGGAAAAAAAACCTTTTATTTTCAGATTTTCCTTTCCAAAGTTAAATATCTAAAACACAATTCTTAAATATCTGAGACTGAAAAAATATTATTTTTGACACACTCTGCTGAACTAATTCAAGCAAAAAACATTTCCAAGTGGCAAGTTTCTTTCCAGCTCCTGTACTCACAGTTATTTGGGGGTTAAAGTCATAGTAACAATTCAGTCACTATTAACTTTATACCAAACCATGTATGTGGTATGTTAGATACTTCTCTAAAATGCACTGATTTTAAAGGTATTTGTGTTACAGCTGTTTTAGCTCCATGCTGTTACAGGAAAAACACATAAACATTTAAAAATAAATCCTTAGCAAAATAATGAAATTAGAGGTATTTGGTGCCAGGCTTCAGGAGATTTCAGGAGCACTGAAGCATTTTTATACAAGCACATCAGAGATTATCCTAACAATAGAGTTTGCTTATTTAAAAAATGAAATGTTTTGGTCCTGAAAGACAAATAGCCTAAATATGAAAACAAAACCAATATTCATTTGAATCTGGCATTCAGAAGCTATGGAAAGGTGAAAATAAAAATAACCCTACTCTTGTAGTTTTACACTGAGACCAAAACCATGGATATTTTTGTTCTTATATGCCTAAAGTTCTATAGGTGTTGTCAGTACCAAACTATTGCTTTTTGTTGTGATGAATAAACTCTTGCAGCACTGACGGCTTCCAGGTAAGAGTTAGAATATTCTCTTGTCAAATCCTTGCCTATTCATACACAACTCCTGTCATTAACTTACCTTCTTCTCCATGTCACAAAAACCTAGGAACATAGCCCTTTGCTGCAAATTGGTGATTATCCTATTTGAATTTCCATTCTTTTGTGAACTTATTTCAGCCTCAATAATTTTAGTTAGCATATGATAGCTTGATTGATATACAACAGATTTTTATCTGTGGTTATACAGAAGATATAAGGCTTATATATACTGGCAGCAACCACATCTTAGATGGTGCCTTGGCAGAAATTAGTGTTCCTATCCACCATAGGCTGTCTAAAACTCAGTCTAAGGTGTACTTCCTGACTTTGGTTCATTACCAGCTTGGGCTGTGAGGATGAAGGAAATTCATGTCTCCAATTAATCCTGAATGCTGTCCAAGCATCATCTCTGTAAATTCTTTCTGTTTGATTGCTATAATGATATTTTGGAGATGTACAGCAAAAACATATAGGCTGAGATTGCTGAATTCATTTCATAGCAGGAAGATGAGCTTGTTCAGTTTGGAATATACAGGGCAGTGGTTTCTATTGACTCACATAGACTGAAGTGCAGTGTATTGTACTAATGAAAGTGTAGCCTGGATAATGCTAAAATAAACTATTACCTTATATCAGAGATTCCTGCAAAATAAGTTTCAACAAAGAGCTCTAATTAAACTGTGGTCCTCTAGACTAATTAAACTTTTGTGACCCTATCATATGTGGCACTCTGCCATTAAAATTACTTGATAATGTCAGTCATAAGCTGTGATGTCACATACAGAAACAGCTCTAAGTGAAAAATTGTTCTCGACCAGTTTCAAGATGAGATTTTTGCAAGCATGCCTCACAGCAACATCAAGAGCTGGATTTCACTGCCAGTGCTTTTGCTCCAAAACTCTCATTTATTAGCCCACATATAAAAGCATGCATGAAAAGGAGCTGACAGGGCACAGTGAGGCATGAATTTCAAGTATATTCCTGCATCAAAGGTCACAAGCAGATTTTCTATTTGAGTAGCAATTATAAATAGCCATCAGAGCTGAAATAGGACTGAAATACTGGGTTATGTTGTGTTTCCTGCTGATTTTGAAAGGTTAGCATGCTGAAGGAAAGAAGAAAAGCCCTTATTCTGTCTCCTTGAGAAAGAAAAAAAAAAAAAAAAGCTCTCCAAAAAAGATAGGAATGGGGTGCCAAAATACTGTCTTTTTTTCCAAGAAACATATTCACAGACTCATAGACTTTAAGGCCTGAAACACAATCCAAGGAGGCCTTCCTGTTCATTTACTATTCTCTTTTTGTTCTTCATGCCAGATCCCTCAACCCTGGGTCCAGCTGTTCCCATACTCCACACCCCCAAAAAATAGACTATCTAGACCAAGCAGCAGATGAATATTGAGACATGCCCTAAAGTCCTGCTTTCCTCATCATCTCTAGCAGGTTGTGTCTGCAAAATTCCCGTGTCCTGAAAGCTCTCTCATAAGAGGCAAATCCAAGAAGGAGTCGCGGGGAAGGACCTCCATGGCCATAGGTTACTGATAACATATAATGCTCTTTCAAGACGTGTGTTCCTTTACATATCTCCCAACATGAAATCTTTTATTCATGCTTTTTTTTTCCTCCATCCACTTTATTTGCCCACTCTCACAGCTGCCTCTCCTTGGACATCACTCTTTCTTCTCCTTCTGTTCTTTAGTTTCAATACATCATCAACAAGCTCCTTGCCGCCATCTCAGTCCTTCCTTCCCACATTCCTTCCCTCACTCAAAATACAACGCTTTTACCACCTTAGTACTCTTAGTCAATAACTGTTGCAAGAGGGAAGAAGATAAGAGTATAAACTCCTTTTCTACACCCATTACTTTTTTGGTAGTGTTTTACCGCTGTTCAGCAAGAATGCTTAGGAATACGGACAGCACTGAAGGGATAAAAACGAGTCAGCACTGAGGCTCCTATCTAGTGTGAAAAACCTGGTGACTGTGCAATGTTTCATTAAACAGCTGCTGTAACTGTTCCCTGCTTTAGCATTTAGGAGAAAGAACACAGAGATAGAAGTGCTTTCCTTATGCTGATTTTGCACAGGCAAAGTACGAAATGCATCATTATAAATTAAATGACTTTGACAAGTAACAACCCTCACAGCTACTCTGGCCTAATGCTCTCAGTGAGGGTCGCTGGGTATGGGGTTTATCTAGGTGACATCACCGAGAAGCTAAAGGAAATTAAACATATCCTAGGTGATTTCCTCTGAACAGGATTTATGTGAAAGATGATAAATAGAGACCTGTATTCTGAACAGGAGGTTGCAGCAGGGGCAGTGCTGACATACTGTAGGCTTTGTGCCAAGGTATTTATTTACTTGTTGTGTCATGATAAATATTAAACCACAATCTGAAGTCTCACAGAGCAGCTAAACCCTCCAAGGGGTTGGCACAAAAAGATCTTGCTGTGTCTCTGTATCCCCTTTCAGCAGGGAGTGAGGAGGCCATGTGTTTCATCAGTGTTCTGACAGCCAGGGTTTATACTTCACCATGAGGATAAAAACTATTGTATTTTTCCAAAGAATGACCCAAGTGCTCCTCCTGTGACTGTCAAATTTTCACAATACTCCATATTTCTGAAAAAGTCCAAAGCAAAACAATTTTGATGTAACAGCAAAAAAATATGTTTCAAATTTTGAATGGCTGTGTTTGGAAGGAGTACTGGCCTAGGTTTGCACATCAGGAAATGGCTCCTGTCAGACATTTGCTAAATAGAAAATGAAACAAAATTTCACAGCCTATTGGTTAAACTACATGAACTACCAGTTAATTAAATGGTCACAGACTGGTGACAGCAGACTTATTACCTTTTACTGAGATGAGCTTTGTACATTACAAGAACAACAGCAAAGAATAAGAATTATAAAATAGATTCTTCATGAGAAAAATGGTTCAATTCATTTAAGATAATTTACCATATTGGTTTATGTAAGCACTGAAAATGGTTTCACTAGGATGCTATAAAAGCGTAATTTGGTCTTATGATAAATTATCGGCTAGTACAAATAATACATTGTTCACATTGCATTCAAGATCTGAAGAGTACTCACAGCAGTATCAGGAAGACATCGGCATTAGGCAGACCCTGAAAAAGACTGTGTGAGCTTCTGTACAAATCACTGCAAAAGTGTGTGCTGAATGAGGCTGTGAGATGAGGATGCATGCTTAAACCTCTGCTGAAGAAATACAAAAGCAACTAGATTTAAATCATTTGTGCACCTTTTATGTCCTCAGACACTAGGTCATGAAACAGTAATTTAAAAATTAGGTGTAGCTTTTTTTGCCCACGTTTGATTAAACTGGCTCTCTTGGTCACTTCAGTAATAGCTTGGTGATACACTCTGCTGCCCTACCTACAAAAACGTTGTTGGGTCACTGTTTTCTCTCCCTTGTCCTTTGCTTCTTGAGCCTGGGAGAATAGAAAGTACCATGAGGTGAAGTTTCCTGAGCCTGATTCTGTATTGCTTCCCCAGTGTCATCACAGTAATATCCTGTGTCAATTTTGCTAAGCAGAAGGAAGACGGGATCAGATCTTCAAAGGAAAGATGTTTTCAGCACCTGCTAGTAAAAGCCATTTTACAGCTTTTGAAGGAACTGCCTCCATGTTCTGGACGAATATGAATCACAACATTTGAACTAAGGCTTGAGAGAAAGTGAGACAGACTACACCATCTGTTTCACAGAGCATGAGATTGAAGAGGACCCCAGACGAGAAATCAAGAAGCAGCACTATTAGGTGTACAGGATCTGTGATGCGATTTTATCAGCCTAAACACAGAGGCTTAGCACCCTACAATAAGATATAAAGGGGCACCCACTTGCCTCCATAAATCAACTTAAAGTAAGGTATTCAGACTTGGAGATACTCTGGATGTTAATCTGCAGAAAGCATGACCTTGCATCTGGAGTGAGTACAGAAAAACATAACGGTGCAGGAGGCTGGCACTTTCACAAAGGGGCTATGAGGTAACTGTGCTGCCCTCCTCACTGAATTGCTGTCTTGTCTTGGTAACACTGGAAGGGAAAGGAAGGCTGTGAAATAGCAGGGAAGTAAGAAAAACAACATCCAACTAGGCAGCCTGGGTTGTCTGCTGATATTGTTTTTATGTTGTCTGCTAATACTGTTTTTATGTTCACAGGAAAGCCAGTGGCACAAGAAAATTTTAACTTTCCACTAGCAGCAAAATGTCATTGAAGATTATCATTTGCCCAGCTGCCTTTGCAGTGCACATCAGTTTCACTACTTGAATTTCAGCATGCATTATTTTATTAGTTTTCTCCAGCCCTCACCAGGTTTGATTCTAGAAACACTTGTCCAGGCAGTAACCTTCAATTATCAGTGATAAAAATGTAACTTATGTTATTGATAGTCTTCCGTCTGTCAAATTAGCCCTAATTGGGTTAAGTCCTGTCTCCTCATTCAACAGTTTCTTCCCACTTTACACCTAGAAAATTGTTTAAAGATAAACAATCAGAAAAGCATGCTGCTAGAGAGAGGCGAAGACTGCAGTACTCAAGCTGGAAAGATACCTCCACTAACGGCTACCATGCACCAGCTGATCTCTCAAGGTTTGAGGTTGCATGTTTGGACTTCACTGTCCAAAATAAAGTGTGTGGGGATTTAGAAAGAAGATTCTCCTGTTTGTCTGTGTTAGAAATATAATGGTATGGAAGCAGAAAATTAAAATTGAGAGGAGATAGGAGATGAGTGGAAATAGACAGCATTACTGGACTTTGGAGGATGTGAACAGACAGGGCAAAGCTCTCTGGCTCCTATCTTGTGCATGTGACCTGAGTTCAAAGCTAGTCTTTTCACTTCATTATAATGAGCAAATTGAGGTGGGACTTAAAGGAAGGACTATATGACAAGCAGTGCCATGACAGATCTGTTCATCAGATGGCTCTGACTGTTCTCCCTTGCTGTGGGCTGTGGAGTTTCCATCTCATGCCCATCCTAAGTAAAGAAAATAACACGTGCCAAGAGCCACAGATGGGTCAGCAGCTGACACGTGTGAGTTTTGTGTAACTGAGTATTTCCCAGCCAACCAGATAGTTTTGGAAAACTTTCAGGGAAGGTGTTAGAAAGCTGTCCAGTGCCATTGATAATAACAGGAATAACGCTCCACAAAAGGCTTTCTGCCTGAGCCAAAATGTTGGCATGTGGTAAATATTGCAAAACTTGCAACTTTTTCACTGCTAGTTCACCAGCCGAATGTCACCCACTTCCAAGGAAGTTCTCACAGTAGTTTTATAAAAATAGAAAAAGATACTCACTGACACTAATAAACTCCCTCTACAACACGCTGAGTACTTGAAACAAAGCCAATACTAACTCTCAGCCCCCAAACTTGACCCAGTGTCTTAAGTCACTGTCAGATTTGATAACACTCTGCAGCTGAGAATAGGAGGACGTTTGCTGTAAAATTTAAACAGATACCAACAGTAATGTTCTCCATGAATTCACCACTTCTTTTAAAACCATAATAGTTCTTGACCTTTTCTGTCACCAACTCATTCAGGAGATTACAAGGTAGAGAGGAAGGAGGCAGTGCGGTGCTAGGATTATTCAACACTATCAATAGCTTTTCTTCAGACATATTAGGTAACATTCAAAAAGAAAAATCTGAAAACCTGATGTCCTCAACCTCCAAGGGCACGTGTCCTTTACACTCTGACTGCTCCTACGAGGGAGTATCATTTTCAGGCAAATTATTTCTTTATATTGTGCTAGCCACTCTGAACAATGATGAAAATCTTACCAAAATACTTGGAAAATGAAGCTAGTGAGGGAAATATGACACAGCATATGTTCAGTGTCCTTTCTCATGAAATACATTGACATTCTCATGAGCCTCTTTCAATCACTCCTTAGATGTCTTCTGTAACACAATGCTTATCAAAACCAGACTACAGTTCAGTAGTTGATTCACTGCAATCATTATTTTTCATATTGACCACTAACTTCTCACATGTTCTTGTACTGCCTTTTGCTGCATTACCCATTTGCCAGCTACGTCTTACACTTAAAATACACTTCTCAAAGCAAGGGCCAGCCCCGTAACATGTATTTGTACAGTGCCTTGCACAGTAGGGCTCTGGCCTGTAGGTGTTACCATAATACAAAGAATAAATAAATTCTCTATTTTGGGATACCCAGTCATTTTCCAAGTCCAAATTAAGGCTTTGTGTAAGTGATATGTAATTAATAACTATTATTTTTCATAGCAAACAATAGTACTGTACTAAGCCAGTATTAACTGTGGGAAAGAGTCTGTCTTACTTCTTCTAAGTGTTTAATCTAGGCTTGCTGGAAGGTTCCCTTTATCAAAGACAGATGCTTTCTCAGGTGAATGGCATGACAGTGGAGATTGCCCGAGGTTTTAACAGAGCCCTGGTATAATTGAAAGGGGCTGAGACACAGTTTTCTGACTAAAAGGTCTTGAACTCCAGAACTTGTTTTTCCTATTGTTCCACAATGCTTGAATTAGTTGACCTGTAGGTCGTGCTACAAAGGATATCCTTTCTGCCAGGATCTTTCTGGGAAGGCAGGATGAGTGGGTTGTGTTGGATGGTAGACAAGACCTCATTTTCAGTACTTCTGGGAGGATTTTATATTATGGTTCTAACTTGTGTTTTATTTCATGTGCTTTCAGGGAGGTTTGGATAGGCTTGTTTTTCACTAAATCAAAATAATAAATAGCGGTGCGATACAGTGCTGTTGAAACGGCAACACTTACTTTTACAACAGTTCTAGTAATTTTTGAACAGTTTGTCCCAAATAGAAGTAGGTGGGAGGAGGAGGAGGAAGAAGAAGGGACAGGCTGTCACCAGTTATTGTTATGGAACGCAGACTATTTTTCTTCAACTGTCTGCCAGTGCTGACACTGCAGCTACCTAATAAATGTTCTTTTAGTCGACATTATCCCCATAGTGTTCTCCAGTGCTGCAACACAAGTGGAATCACATTCTCTTAACTCAGGCTCACTTTACAGGCTGAGGAAAGGTGGAAGTGAAATCCACAAGAGGGTATCTAGAAATAGCTTAAACAGTATCTTTTGGTATAGTTCAGTGTGAAAAGAGGTCAGATTCTAGGGCAACCATAGTTTTCAGCTCCTAACGATATCAGTGGCAACTGAGTTTGTCCAGTTTTTTTTCTAGGTCTTGAGGCTGGTTATAGTTTGTCTAAGATGGTTAAAAAAAGTGACATCGTAGCAGGTGGGAACATAGGATGAAGACAAAAAATTTAGGCACAGTACGTATCCTAGTAAAATTTGTTTGCAAACAGAGTTGAGCTTAGGACAGACTATTTTGTTGTGGAACCCACATTCAATGTGTTTAAACGCTGCAGATCCTGGCGGATGCTGTAATGTGTAGGTGTCCATCTTACTAAACAGCTGACTGCTAAGGGAGCCAGCAAAAAAGTCCAACATATTTCGTCTATGTGCCCAAACTCTCAAACAACATCTATATAAAATGAGCTCTAAAATGCCTTTTTTTGTTTGTTTGTTTTGGAGCTTGCCAAGATAAGTGGCTAGTGCACTCCTTTTCAAAGACAGAAAAGGTCTTGCTTTGTGAATAAATTAAACTCTATCTGAACTGGCTTGCAATCCTGTTAACCTTTTTCATAAGAGACCTTCTGAAGTCACTTTTTCTCTAGTCTGTTCTCCAGTCTAGGACAAAGCTGCGTTTTGCTCTGTAGGTATATTACTTCACTGTAGCTGGCACCCACCTTAGCAGGAATGACATAATTCAAAAATACAATTTGAAGTGTGTGTCCCTGTTCTTATTCATTATTGAGGATAATGTGCTGAGTCACAAAGTGCCTGGTGTGAGATGGGAATTACATAGGCAGTGGAAATCTTCTGTTCCACGTCTTAAAACAGAGATCCTGCTGTTCAAGTATTTCCTCCCTCTACCACAGCATACAGAGACAGCCAAAGAAGCCTTCTAAATTTTCATTTGACGTGGGGTCTTTTTTTAGTTATTTCAAAAGTTTCATCCCCTGCAGTCAGTCTCTGCAAAGAATAGCCAAGTGTCACTTCCCACTACTTCCCTTTTCATATTCCACAGGCCCCCTGCTTTAGTGAGAAAACTACGCAGAGCCCTCCAAACCCCATAATAACAGATTTTTATGTAGAGCTGTTAAAACAAAAACAAATGTATATCATCCTACCACCAGAAACACTAGGCAGAAGATCTGAGTTATGAGTAAACGAGTTTAAAGATTTCCATTTTATTCAACACCATGAATGGTAATGGAACTAAGGAAGATCTTTCTGCTGACCCAGGATGCTCATGGGGAAAATCTGGTCTCCACAGCAAGTGATGCAGTTATTGAAATGATGGCCATTTCTTTCCACCTGGTAACATCTGCCTCCATGGTGTATCCTACTTCCACCATGGTGGGATACCAGCAACTGCACTGTTACAGATATTCCTCTGCTTGTACTGGCGAGGTCTGATCTTTGCCCCTCACCGCTAAACCAACTAATATTGAAATTTCTGCACCCCTGACTTGCTCTATTTCTGCCGTGTTCAACAGCCATTCCTCAGCTTGTGCTGAATAAGAAAATACTGAAGGAATAAGAGTACTTTTTAAAGCTAGACTTCTATGAGAAGGAGACCAGTAGCATTTTCCCTGCTGACATTTGACACAAACAAAACTATGTTTATACCTGGGAAGGATTCAAAGTAGCTTCAAGACAGACTCCTTAGCACCATATATCCATCTCCTTGGGAAACTGCTCTGTCTACTTCAGCTGTCTAAAGCCTGGGCTACATAAGTGAAAGGCATGATTCAAAAGGTGTGGTTTTAAGCTAAATCAGTTTCAAGTAAACCAGAAAGCATTTATCTCACAGAAATAAGTGCATGCCCCAGCAGATTTAATTGGCTTAAAGCTCAGCCATTTGAAGAAATGCTACCTAAATTGGCACAATATCCTTATAGAGGATAAGGTCTTTCTTATGGTAAATGTCACATCAAGTTATAAGAAGATCACAACTTTTCCCCTCCCACCTTCCCAGTGTCACTGAAGGGAGAAGGAGCTCCAGGATGCAGGAGTGAAGAAACCCCATCCAGTCTTTTAAGTGCCCAACCGAACACTACCTTCCTTTGCAAAGAAGAGTTGTCTTTTCTATCAGTTCACAGAGAAGTTGAACAGTTACTAAGACTTCTAAGAACAAAAAATAAACCCCTCTCCAGTACATTTCCTTAGACACAGATTCCAGTCAAGCCTCAGGGCATGGTGTGAGCAAGTTTCTTGGAAGGACAGGGCTCATGAAAAGAGGAAACAACAGAAGGAAAAATAAGAGCGCAGTAGTCCTCTGACACCATCAAGCCCCAGCCTTTGTTTCAAACAGGGATCAACACATCACTGTGAGCAACGAGAAGCATGATAAATTTACCGCAGTGCAAGAAAAGTGATTGCAATGGGAACTACTCCCACTGCTCAGCAGATTTTAGTCTGGTTTTCTTTGGTTGTGGATCCAACCAAGACATTAGTGCCTAGTGTTTTCAGCTACTGAAGGCTGGCAAAAGAGTACAATTTTATCTGAAATGAAAATAAAAATGAAATGCTTTTCTTCTTAAACTGTGGCTCAGTGGAGCACGATCTCTTTCTACCCCTGTCTTTGCCATCTTATGTCCATTTGCCCTGCATGGTAAAAAGTGACTTGGGGATTTTGAAGCCTGGTGAGTCCTACTTTATTCTTTATGAAAACATAATCTCTGGAATCCAAAATATAAGCTTTTGAACTTGTAGAGTTTTGAATGCGTCCTGGAGTAGGGGTAATTTTTAGATGATTATAAGTTCTCAGAAGAAAAGATACATTTCAGTGGGAACAACACTGCTTCTGAAACTAAGAAATTCAAATATTTGGGTTGACCGAAGAAAAATGGAAGGAATTTTTTAAATATCAAATAAAAAATAGCAGCTTCGAGACCCTTCATTTAAGATTTTTTTTAAAAATATATCCTCTTTGTGACTTTCTATTTTAAAATGAGTAAGTTTTTGTTTTAAAACTAGCCTAAAAAAGGAGTTAAATAACCTATAAAACAAAGAACAATTTTTTTCCTCAGGTTGACTCAGAATGTAAATTTGAAGGGTTCTTTTCTTTTCTCTTCAGTGTAAATAGATTTTTCTCCTCAACGTTTTCTGGTTTATCTTTTAGTCACTTACCTGTAATCTGAAGCTTTTAAGAAATCTGATACATTTTTCTCCATTCTCCTTTCCGTCTCATTAAAAACAGGCCTCAAAACTCAGAGAAATATTTTGAAGGCACAAGCCTTCAAAGACCTGGCATGAAATAGCAAGATTTTCAAAAAAATAGCAAAAGATAACTTTTTTTTTTGAATTACTGAAGATCAGGACTTCTTCAGAGGAAGAACATTTCTTATTTTTGGTCCTGAAATCCATGTAGGATATACTTGTTAGGACTACAAATAGCACCAACAGCCTCATCCTGTTCTCCTCTCTGGCCGGTCAGGACAAAGGTCCATTAGTGGTACATATATATACATAAGTACAATGTGGATCCCTCCAGCAGCTGGCTTAGACAGTTAGGCTGCCCCTGGATCCCCAGTCTCCCAGTTGCTGGCACCTGCACATACAAACTCCCGAGGCCACAGCCACACGCCAGTTGCTGGTACTCAGACACCACCCCACACATACACACACATGCCTTGGCTCGGCCTCTGTGCACTCGCCTCTGTGTGGAGAGGTGCCTTTTGGGACTGATCCACTTGGTGATGGACCGAGGAGTAGTTAGGGCAAAGTATGACTGGGGTTCCGCCACCTGCCGTTGCTCCTCTGTGCATGCGTGGAGACCGGCTTTTTATCACACAACCTAATAATATGTAGCTTAAAAGGCTGTTTTGGAAGTAAGAGAGACCAAGAACTGGTATTCTGAGATGAACTTCTGCTCACACACGTTCATGCCCCCTTAGTGGTTGCATTTCTTTAAGCATTTGAAGTCTTGCTTTCTTTGTATGGCTTCTTCGGGGAATGACTGTTGCTAACACTGACTTATAATTATCCACAAAAAAGAGTGTTTTCTGTTTGTTGTTCTCCTAATTGAAAAGGTTTATCCATCAATTCAGAAAAGAAGGAGCAGGTAAAAAAAGCCATGCCTATCCTGGGAGGCTTTGCCAGTGGCTGAAGTATCAGAAGCAGATGGCAGCTGACATGACAAAATTGTAAACAGCCTTCGTTGGTGCAGTATAGACATACAACAGGAGTTCTGTCACAGAAGATGCGCTATGCTGTAAACAGAAATCCCCTGCACTGGGTCAGTGCTGAACTCCTGATTCTTTGTGAGACATTTCTGCAGTTCATTGCAGGATGACAGCTACCACACTCAGCTTCCCACACTCCAAGGGGAATCTTCTATTCCTGCAAATTTACTTTTTTGAAGCTTTTAACTCCCACTATGCCCTCTTGTACAGCCCATGCTCTGTTCCTCTACAGTTATTAGTCATTTTGCCAGAGACATTCATGGCTTGAAGCACAGATGCTGAAGAATCAATGCAATTTTTATATCAGTTCTAAAAAGAGACCAAAGTCCTGCTCCTTCTGCTTTAGCAAAAGTTCAGCAATCATTACAGTGACTGGCCAGAGCCAGGAAAATGAGACAACTGGGGGAACTGGGTTGATGCAATACAAAATGAAAATTGCCAGGTGATGAAGGCATTCACTGGCCAGCTATAGATTGTGGAGTGGTGCCCTTGGGCCTCTGAAAGAACTGGGAGTTCATAGTAATTCAAACCTAGAGTAATAAGCAAAAACAGCAGAATTTTTGCAATATAGAAGAATCAAACCTCCGATGGCCCTACTTGGGATAGCATCCAATTCTGCTTAGTAACAGCAGTAGCAGAAGACAACCCCAGATTTTTCATCAGCCCTTTGCTTTGAGGTCAGGACTCAATTCTTTCCCCTTTCCCAAGAGTTTTGCTCATTCATCTTTTTCATGCCTTGATCGGCATTTGAATAATCACCATTAATTCCTGTATTTATTCAGCAGCTATAACTACACCACGGGCTGAGGATGGAGAAGACTTCTCAGACCAGTACACAGTGTGAGATCTTTTGTGTTGCCCCTGTGACTCCTGCAATATCTGTGTGCTAGGTTAAAAAAAGTAGGTTAGGAGAAAAAGAGGTATTTCAAAAACACAGTAGAGACTAGAAGCTGGTCTCTCTAATTCCTGTCTGTCTTCTGAATCTTGGTTGTCAATTGATGCACAATCAGTCAAAAATCTACTAACCCTTGCCTATGTCAGAAGTGAGGCCTTTAGCAACACTGAGCCTGCCAGTGATTCCTTCTTCATCTGGAAGGAAATGGTCTCTCTTACACGAATAGTTATATTTTGGTATTTTTACTAAATAATTATTGGCATCAATAACACTGCATCCACACAGGACATTGTACTGTGCCATGAAGGGCTTATACCATTCTGGGAAGTCATTTTTATTTGAATGGCATGAGTTAAGAGTTAATTATCAAAATTGAAATTGAGAATCAAAGCACACAAGGTCCAACATGCTTCACACCACAGCCAGGCTCTGCATGAATGAGTATATACTATAAATGTCACATTTAACGGTTTGTCAACAACTTACACTTCCCTTATTCCTCAGAAAACATTTGCTGAAGTGTCTAGATAATAAAACGCATAAACAGAGTAAAAGAGACCAAATTCAAGTGATTCTTTACTTTGCATTGAAATGAAATCAGTCTTATCTTTCCACGCACATTCATATGACACCCTCTGATGTCAGGCAATGATATGGACATTTTTTATGATTAAATATGACAATGTTTGCATTTACAAATTAAAATACCTATGATTTTGTATGCCTTTTGAAATCTGGAAATAGAATCTGTTCTACCTTCCTTTAAATAATAGCCGAACTTGTCATTGCTCACTTAACAGTCTGGATTCTTTTCTGGCTCTTCACGACACTCTAGAGTTTCTTATTTTGCCCGTTTGATTTATTTTACCAGACAAGTGTAACAGTCTCTGCTGTATTTTTTGTCATTGAAGTTGCACTGAACATCTCTATTTCTTTTTTTTCCATCACCCATTTGCTCTTCAGTTGCTAGACTTCAGTGTGAAATTTGAAGGAAGGGAAGGCTCACAGATCTGTTTTTTCAGGCACAAAACTAGTTGAGATTTCAAAGATTTTCACAAGAAAATACAAAGCAAATCAGCCCACAGGACCATCTGGGTCAGTGCCCTGTCTCATAAGCTTTGTGAAAGATGATGTTTGGAGGTTCTTTTTAATGTCCAAAGAAGTGTCATCTCTTTCCTCTTTTGCTGAGTTCTTAGCTATTCTTATTATTTTGACTATGCACATTACAAGGCTTGAGCCTTGAGCAAGGCTGCCTCAATACTGTTTACTGACAGTCAACGTACCACTTTATTTTACAGAAGCTATACTGATATGCCTCAAGCATATCACATTCTTCTAGATGCTTTTGTGTATAACTATGGATGATCATTTTAAATGATTTTCTGATAATGCTGGAGGATTTACCGGCCTATAGTTCATGCAATCTTTCCTCATACTTCTTTTAATAATAGATTTTGTACCTTCACTATAATGCAGGAAAATAGCTGATTATAATGAGGCTGCAAAGCCTGATGACAACCTACCCCATTACAGAGGAAAGCTGATGGGGGTAGTAAGACACCAACTTCATCAGGAGCTCTTTAATGATTGGGAGGTGGCGGGGGAAGGAGTCATACACAATGGAAACAAGGACACATTGCTAAAAAGGAACTTAAAAGAATAGCACATGATGGAGGGAGAAACACAGAAGACTGGTGCAAAATGATCTACAGCTGCAAGGAAACAGAAAAGGCAATCAGGAAGTGCTCTGAAATGCATTAAAGTAATAGAGGGATGGGAGAAAGAGGGGCTCGTTATCTAAAGGGAGAGGGTGAACTATTGCAGGTGACAGAGAAAACTGAAATTTTCTTGCTTCAGTTTGCTTGCTTCATTCTATATAAAAAGGTTAATTGAGATTAGACACTTAACATGGTTAAAATTAATAGCAAGGGATGAAGAATACACACCATAATAGGGAAAGAACAGACTAACAATATTAAGACAAATTAGATTTTTAAAGTCATCAGGCCCTGGTGCAAATCACCCTAATCACTTAGGGCAACTAGTTTAAGCAGTTTTCCTGGGAGAGACATGAGTAATCAAAGGATTGAAAAAAGGGAAACAACTAGTACCCACTGGAGACAGAAGAAGAAAGGGAAGGGAGAAGAAAGAGTAAAGGAGTTGTAGACCCAACAGCATATGTAACTCTGATGTCTGGAAAAATATTAGGTACTACATTATTAAGCAATCAGTTTGTAAGCATCTCAAGAATAATCAAGTAATAACGAACAGCCAGCAACTGTTAGCCAAAAAACCCACAATTTTTAATCAAAACAATCTTTTTCCCTCTTGATAGGATAAATTTCCTAGAAGACACAGGGAAAAAGTAGATGTAATCTTTTTTGACTTTAGTAATGCTTTTCTTCCAGTTTGACATAACAATCTTATAAGCTGGAAAAATTACTTGGAAGGAAGTGTGCAACTGGACAAAAATACTTAAAGAGCAGTTACTGAGTTCAGTGTCAAAGTAGGAGGGCATTCCAGCTCATGCTCCACAGTGGTCTCACCTATCATTAATATTATCTGACATGTTTAACAGTGATTTAGACAATGAAACAGAAACACGCATGTCGCCTTCTGATGCGACAATCTCCCGTTCGCCTGAGACGGCACGGAGGCTCCCCCTGCCTCCGGGCCAATGAGCACTGACACCAATATGAGGATGCTGCAAATGGCGTTTATTGTACGCATGTATTCGCTTATATACCTACAAGCATACTGCTATCTCTACGTCATATCCTTCCTCTTCCTTCCTCTTTCCGTGCCATCGCGAGATCTTCCGATCGCCATTCCCTACACACACACATCTAAAGTTGGGAATGACACCAAACTACAAAGCAAGCATTTTGGAAGCAGGTTAAGAATTCAAATCTTCTTCATAAATTGAAGAAATCATTTGAAATACAGTAAAATTCCATAATAACAAGAACAAAGTACTACATTTAAGAAGGAAAAAAGTATAACTTAAAAATATACATTAGTCCACAGCTAGTGAGACAGCTATACTGCAGAAGAGGTTCTGGCGCTTGAAGTAGATTGCACACGTCACGAGGCTACGTTGTTGAAAATAAGACAAACGTGATTTTCAGAAGTATTACTTGAAGTTTTGTGTATATGACAAAAGCTTCCTACTCAACACTGTTCAAGCTTCTAATGAAAAACTATGTCCCTTTTGGGGTTTCACAGAAAGATACGGACAAATTGGAGAGAAGAGTTAACTGTAAGAAGAGATGACAAGCATGGTCTATCTGGGAAAGTTAAAAAACTGGTTTTGTTTATCTGGAGGAGAGACGACTGGGAAAGAGGTAACAATATGCAAAAGGCTATTCTAAATAGGACAGAGATATACTGTTTTCTACATGCGGGAGTTTAGGAAACAAGTCACAGGTCTAATCTGAAGCACAGGATATTCAGCTTAGACATAAAGCCATATCAAGCCATACAGAGACGCTGTCCAAGTATAAAATGGTTAAATATCAGAATAGGTTATTTCTTATGACCACAGATCACAGATTTCACAGATCTTGCAGATTTCTTATAATCACAGATAAGATTGTATTTCAGAAAGTCTTCACAGGAGAGGTTTTACAAGCAACTTGGTCAACACCTGCCAAGAACTGCCTAGGTATGTGCAATACATACTTACTGCATAATACATACTCATACTACATACTCAAAGTACGCACATGGACTGAATCTGATCTTTTCAAAGGCTGTTACTACTTTACACTTCTGTGATACCAGCCACAGGCATTTCTCCAGTCCATGCAAGAATCTACAGTTGTTGACATCTGGTTGTAAACAGACTGATTTTAGTTGGAACAAGGCCAAGCCCATGGTATATTCCAGTACATCCTATCTGATATTCCTTTTTTAACACTGTTTCAATCCTATTGCATGAGAAGCACCAGTAGTTGTGCTAGAAAAGTGAAAAAGATCTACCTTTCCACCTGAGCGAGCGAGTTAAAGTTGAAGCTGATCTCAAACAAAAATTGCTCTTTGCATACCTTAACATATTTTTCCTTCCTAGGAGGTTTGCATGACAGCCAGTTCTTCACTCATTTCAAATCTATGCCTTAACTGTTTAAAAAGTCATTGCACACAAAAGAAAATGAAATGCTAGTTCTGGGCTGCAGAAAAAGGACTTTCAGCTGACTGCTTAATATTCAGTTTGTCTGTTCCTAAAATGTCAAGATAAGATTTTTAAATATGTGGACATCACCACCAAATTGCTAATGTCAAAAGCTGTGTTACCAGCTAGTGGGCATAAATGGGAATCTTCAAACCCAGTGGCTATGGCTGTTTGTTTGTAGCCTGTAGAAAGACCATTTTCACCTCACTCCAGCTCAGCAAAGCAGCCTTTAAGAAACAGAACATCTCATTTGAATCCCCTAGAGACTGGTAGCTCTATGATTCTTCTATTTTCTGATGCTCTCTAAAATGAGAATAGTTTCTCAGCGCTATGTGAAATAAACTATACTGAGTAAAGTCTTCAGGGGTGTTTGCTTGAATGCTTCCCTTTTTTGAAAAGAAAACAGAATGGGCTACAACTTCTCTCTCCTCTCTGAACAGTATAGGAAAGGTGCATTCCAGGAAAAAAAAAAAAAACAATAAGAGCATTTCTACACAGGCTCACCAAAAAACATTCCCCTTGTCCCATCCTCTAGCAATATAAGAAGTAATATTATTCTGTCATCTTGTATACAACAAGGGCCTCCCTTTTCAGGGATGGGCAGGTAGTGATGCTAGACTGAAAGAATATAATGGGAACACAGATAAAAATCATTCCATTAATTCAACCACACACTTTGCACAGTCACTTTAGAAAAGTCTCTTGTCAACACTCAGAACTGTAGGGTGATTTTTTTTTAATCTATAATTAAACTCAAATATGCCACTGTTTCAGAGGAAAAAGATAGACCCAAAGTGCAGATCAGACAGTTATTTTTTTCATACTCTGGTAGCTGGGAAAAAATAGCATTTTTGCAGAGCAGAATGCACATTTTTATGGTATTATTCCACATCATCAATGAATATTTATCTTTAAAACAATAACTGGGAAGGCAATGGGACTAAAGTATCAAAAATAAATGAAAGGGGAAAAATTATCTTGCATAATAAAGACATATACGCACAACGAATTTAAAGCGCTAGATAAAATTAGAGCTACTTCTATTTATTTATTTATTTATTTATTTTTACCAAAAGGAATGTTTTGATGTCCTAGTTTTATGTATGATTTGTTTATTCATAATTTTCCTTATTTTATTTTCTAAACTGTGTGTTATAATTCCTCCCTTTGTGTTTTGACAAACAACGATCAGCCTAATAGAGTCTGGAGCTGAGTAAATGCCAGGGAACAGATGCTTGAAATGAAGTTTAGGCAACTAGAAACTGAGAACAGTACGCTGCACAGTATTAGCCATTTAACTCTTCCTCATCAACAGAGCTATGATTTCATTTTCTTTTTTATCCAAAAATGTTATCTATAAAGACCAGTACCATGAGGTGAAATGTTGTGACCCTCATTTGGGGAGATGAGGATTCCTGTTCCTGAAGCCAAACTGCAAGCCACTGAGCCACATCAATCTAAGGTAAATGGTTCACAGAAATTTTCACAGCACTCTGGCTGATTTTCACTCCTGTGCTGAAGGCCTGTGCCTCAGTGATACCAGATCAAAGAATATCACTGGCCACTCCACAATAATGAATTTAAAGCCATTGTATTTGACTTTAGTCTGCCACTGTCTCTCATTTACTTTTACAAGCACTAAAATCCACCAAGTTCTTCCTTGTCTTCTCACCCATTCATTTATTTAAGAAAACAGATAAAGGAGTAACAGTGGCTGCCTACTATAAAATACATCTGCAACTGGAAACATTTTGCCTTTAATCTGCCAGATCCTTTTTAGGCAGAAAAGAGAGATTTTGCAGAGTCTTGAAGAACTTTTGTTCACTCAGCCACTCTGAAGAAAACTTATCTCACTAGGGACCTTGTTATATAGTTAGTCTTTCCTGTGAGGTTTCGTGGAGAGAGCACAGAGGGGAAAAAAACCTAAGTTTTGCTCTGCCAGAGGTCATCAAGAACAACTCATCAATGAAAACATTATTTACAAGTGTCAACAAAGTTTAGCCACTTCAGCATTTGTACCCTATCTGATGCTACAAGGAGCTAATATAATTATTTCTAGACTGGGAGAAGGCGCATGTCACTATTTTCTTCCATCTCACAATGCAGCTCTATAGAAGCCCAGTCAAGCCATTTTTGCCCCACTGGTCTTGCAGACTTATAAGGGGACCTAAATGTTGGAAAGCAAGCAGAGAAATAACTTTGGAAGCAACCCATTTACAGATTATTTTTAAGATATTAACTAGGCAATTTTAAAAACTGAAGACTGCTTCAATTTTATTTTCTTAAGGGATCTGAAGAGTGCAGAAGAGTTACATGACCATTATGTAAAAGAAAGGTACAGATGGGCCATCTTCAACAAATTATCAGAATTTCTTTTTCCACATTGTGCCCTTCTGCTACCATGCAGTGGGTGCACTGGCTCATCTATAGGACTCTCCCCACTCAAAATACATTTCCTTGTGAGTAAGTTTTCCACAGGTCTCAGTGCATCACCACTAACCATTTATTGATTGGCACCCCCACAGGGCTAGGCACAGTGATGAAGTGCCAGCCCACTACTTGTCTTGCCCAGGACAGGAGCAAATCTAGGATTAGTATCCAGAGAATTAGACACTAACATTAAACACTCACAACTTTCTAATGCCCTTTATCCATCCATTTAGCTTTATAGCAAGACACCTCTTTGTAAAGACTTTGCTGCCTTCTTCCCTTCACTACATGCTTTGTTTTCCCTTCATCTTTCTCAGAAACCAGCAACTGCTGGTAGGACCAGCCATCTGGAAGGAGCAGGAGAGGCAAAATCTTGACTTGAAGAGGAGGCAATACTGTACAAATACAGAATGCATATAATAAAACATGAGGCACTTTACATCACATTTCTAGTCATGAGACTTCTATGTAGATTCTAGCCAAAAAAAGGGTGTCTTGCAAAACACATCTGCCAAGTACAGATCCTTCTGCCCCACTGCTAGTAGAGGAACTCAAGTCCCATGAGAATGGTGAATGGAACATCACCACGTAAGAAGGGTCTCAGTAAAACCAATTGTTGTTTCATATGTGATTAAGAGAACAGAAAGAGATGGTCATTCCTCAAAGTCCCTGATACAACAGCTGTCACCAGAAGCAGCGTCTAGCTTCACACAACTTCCTTGCAGAGGTAGGGCAACATGCACTGACTCGTCCTTACTTGGTGGACCAGTGGGATCAAAGAAGCTGCACACTTGTGCAGCAGGGTCCTATTAGCATCAGCTGTTCCATCAGTTATTTGAACATTGGCATATCTGCAACATTTGAAAACTGATCTTTTCTGCTTCTTCGTTATTTCACAGGAGAGACTTAAAACTAAACAGGGACTCAGACTGCATGAAGCTAGTAGATTCTTTAAAAGTAAAAGAAACAATTCCAAAGACAAGCAGAAGTTTGAGAATTAAGAAGGACAAGTGATCCCTTGCTATATATACACCATTCATTCTGAAAAACTTAATGAATTTAGCTGCCAAGAGAAATACATTCCAGATTATAGCTAAATCTTCCAGTATAATTACCATTAGTTTCAAATATAGCAATTCATCAGTTCAGCCTTTCTTTGAGAAAAATGAAGGAATCCAGTTTTAAAGATGAGGCCTAAATTTCTTGGATATGCTACATTAAGAAATAAAATGGCTGATACCAGTCAGTAGGAATGCATATTTTAAGCACAAAATAAATACATTTAGTAATGACCCAGCCACACCAAAAAGTTTGGATACTGTTGGCAAGAATTCATTAATTTAATATATTTTGATGGATACATAGCTTGATTGTATTAGCTTTCAGATCAGTAATTTAGAGTGAGCAAATAATTTCAGGAAGGAGTTAAGCACATACAGCAGCTGTTTGTAGGTGGTGCTTCTGGTTTTATAACTCAGAGTAAGTTTCAGCTTCACGAAGCAGCTCTATCATCAGTAGCAGAAGTTATGAGAGGCTACAAACCTGGGTAAAATTTGTACAAAGTGTCCAAGTGAAACTAGGGATTTGCTTGAATTTTATTGAAACCATTTAGCAAAAATGACCTAAATCAACCTAACTCTGTTTATATCCATCCATTTTGCAGCTAATGAATAAATGATTTTTTGGCCAGAGACACAGTCAACAATAAATAAAGAATAAAACAAAATAAGTAAAATTAAATTAAAACAAACAAGGAAATAAAACAAAAAACTGATTAGGAATATGACTGCATAATACCCAATTCCAGTACACAATGTCGTGGACAAAAGGAAAAGATGTTTTTCTGTCTTCCGGGTATGGTCTTCTATATCGAAGAATCTAGATGGGCCTACAGCAATTGTATGGCATAGAAAGGAAATAAAATTGGGTCTGATAGAACCAACTGGAGGAATACGGGCAAGTGATTACTGCTTCTGTTAATTTACAGCTGCAGAGAGTCTGCTCCATACCATAGACATGCACACAAGTCAGTGAGAAGAAACGCTACCCAGAGTCTTAAAGTTAACCTCATATTCTAACTGACATCAAATACTTTTTCTCAGGGCAGACTATATTTTCATCAAGAAAATTCCAAAACAGGATCAAAGCGCTTAGTACAGCGACAGGAAATTCTGCCAGCCTGGAAGCTGAGACTTGACTGCTTTTCCCATAGGATGTTTTTTCCTGCAGCAGCTTCCAGCTTTAATAACCCCATCCCAGATATTAAATGCAGCAACCAGATGACACAAGTCCTGCTTGTAACCCCCGGCATGCCAGAATATAAGGAATTTCCTTTTCCCACCTCACAATAGGATAGCGACTGCAAATGTTATGAAATACTTCCTTTGCCTTTTTCCCTCCAGTCCTAAAGTATATCATATATTAGTAAAAAAAACCCAGGGCATACTGAAAGCAGTTTGCCTAAATTTGGTAAAACTCCGCTGAATTATCAGCCAGCTCCCAAGCCATTTGTCAAAGCCTGCTTTCAATATACCCTATTTCTCTGCCACCACTACTGCAACTTCCTCTCCAGAAAACATAGCATGTGTGGTTCGTGTCAGGGCCCTGCGGGCACCAAAGGTCCACCCTTTCCCACCCAGCAGCTCCTCCTCACCTTCCTGCTCGGGCTCAGATCCCAGGAGTGCAGGTGCTGCGTTGCCAGCCCTGACTCTCTGCCTAACCCCACCTCTGCGCTTGTAGTTGCGCCCTGAGGATAGGCTCGTATTCAAAGCACAGCACTGTCCTAATAAGGGCTTATCTGAACTCAGAGCTAAACTGTGATATCTCCCGTGGTTCAGTCACTTACAGTTTGTAAAATGTACTGTGTGTTTTTCTCTAAGTAGGCTATAGAATGAAGCCTTGCTCAACAGGTATTTATTAAAAGCCAATTTAAAATACTGCAAGAAGTGGCAAGTAAAATTAAGAGAGTTTTTGGTGCCACCACAGCTTTCACTAATTGGAATCCCCGTGGACAACCCAGGGAAGAGACTACATAATGAATACAGTTGAAACTACGTCCCACACCTAAAGGGAGTTTCTCCAAGTCAAGGCTCAGCTACCTGGGCCAGGAGATTTGTGTGAAAAATGGTTGTTCATGTCATAACCATGAATTAGATAAAGGAAAAAAAAAAAACAACCTCAGTCACAAGTGCTAGTCGTCTGGGAGTGTTTGATTGTTTGTTTTGTGAATCCTAAAACCATATCAAGAAGAATTGCAACGTTAGTTTAATTCTATCATTTTGGGACAGTGTGCCTTGAATTGAAAAAGAATGTTATATCTTTATCAGAGAAAGGAAGTATATCTTGATGTATGGCAAAGGCACTAAAAGATGTCATCACTTGCCTCCCTTTGTAATTTTATTCTACAGAGGGATCTGTTTTATAGTTTCTGCTTAAACGCTCCCTTTTTTTTATTATTTTCATCTCTTCCTATTTCAGCTCTCCCCCATATTACTCCACAGTACTATTTGTCATTCCCAGGTCTAGGAAAGTGTCAGATTTTAACACAGAAGATTCCTTCCCTTTCCTTCTTGTACTTTCCTTTTGCTGTCTTATTCTTATTTCCTTCATTTCATATCTCTAGACTTCTTTATCATTTACAACCCCATTCTTTGATTCTCTTACTATTTACTGTTCCTCCCTTCTCACTCCATTGTTTCTTTTCATCTTTTTAAAATCCAGTTTCTGATCACTCTGTGGCATACTCCGTCCCTCCCTTCTTCATTTCTCCTTTCCCTCCTCCTGTCCTTCATCTTCTCCATCCACACAGTTACTACGTAAGATGAAGAGGGGGAGGGAAAAGTCATGCCCTATTGAAGGGCCTGGCTGTCTATCTCTTCCTTTGGCCCCAAATAGCAGTAGCAATTAAGGGACTGGGTACGGGGCTTCATCATCCATCTCCTCCCTCGAGGAAAGGAGAAGTGAGCCACCACTGCTACCATCTCTACTACAGAGACAAATGTCCTTTTATTGTCCCAAGAGGCAGAAACCAATGTCATCCTCTCAAATGCTGTTGATATTCTTCGTGTTTGGAATAATGTCAGGAGTTCCAGAAATTCCTTCAGAAACAGGGGTGACCGCTTCAAACTCTCCTACTGCTGAGTCCTTGCTTCTGAAAGAAAGGTGAGTGTTACATTATGGCTGAGCAAGACTTTCTAGCTGAGCCTTTTTTTTTTTTTTTTTTTTCTTTCTGAAAAAATGAAGTCTTTCAAAGTTGAATTGTCAATCTGCTTTATGGAAAAAAAAACCATAAACGGGGGGGAAAAAAACCCTCACGCCTTTCTAAAACACTTTATTTTTGGGCTTAACTACAAAATAAAAGAAGTTTGATGTTCCCTGGTGGAACAGGTCTAATGATGTCAGTAATTATCACTCTCAAGACCACTGCGTGGGTGCTCACAGCCCCAACTCCTGGCTAAGGACATCTGAATCTCTCCCCTCAGGGAGTGCCTGAGATCAACACAGTAGGACATTCTGAGCTGCACAGTGACAATTGTAGTTTTGTTTTGTTTTTTTTAATAGACTTCTTAAATTCTTGTTCAGCCAGAAAGACCCCCTTCTTTAGACATGGGAAGGGAGACATGTGAGTTTTAATTGCTGGTTTGCTCAGACAGATGATGAATTGGAACCATCCACCCTCCTGCAAGCACCCCACCATGAGAGTATAGAAATATTCTCATTTACTTCCCACTTCATCACTGAAATCAATGCAAGACTTTCTACTGACTTGGGGCTTTAAATAAGCTGCTGTGTAATTATGTTACTGTAATTTGTACTGTTATACTTTTATATTTTATACTGTAATTATACAGTATATATCTAATTGTATGTAAATGTGTTAGCATATCTTTAATAAGACTTAACAAGTACTCTTCCAGGTAAATTTAAAAGAAATGATTGCAACATGGTAAGGATACAGTATCACGTAATTTTCCGGCAAGCCTGAATGGGAGCGTTAGGGCTTTCAGATTATCACAGTCATCGTTATGCTACCTAAAGCAATACTCTAAGAGCACATTCAGAAGAGCACATGCACAACCATGATCTTTTAGCCAAGACCCACAGACATTGTGGAAACAAGTATGTTCAAGTGCTGCTTTAACACAGTATATTTTCTGCACTAGGCCTTAACCTCTCCATGTCTCTGTTCATCTACCTGCAAGCACATACAATATTTGTACGCTCTAGGCATGCTGGAAGACTTAATCTTGGGCAATGTAAAACTATCCACAATCTTGGAAATATCTGAAAAACCTCACATTGGTCTCTCATCTTAAGAAATTAAATTTAAAGCATTTCATCTTCCTATAGAGCTTTAATTAATACTTCAAATATTTCTACCCTCAGTGCCCCACTGTTCTCCCTCTAATTGCTGTTATTAGACACCAAGGTTTTCAAGGTAGATACTGATTTGCCATGTGCAATCTGTAAATCACAAAGCATGTTTCTGGTACTAAATACAGAACAACAAGAAGAATAAAATACTGAAAACAAAATGGAGAACATGGGATGAGAATGGGATGCCTCACATATTTCTCCATGGTGGTCTGCTGCACATTTCAACCAACAGTTTTTTGCACTTCACATGTCCAGTGAATCATCCATACCATAAGGGGCAATAATGTTTTGCTCTAGTTGTTTAATTTGTCAAACAACAAAACAAAACAATATTTCTTGAAAATACAGCCAGCGAAATTTTTAAGAAGATCTTTAATGTCAGTTTAGAAATACTTAACACCTGTGAGAACTCATTAGAAACATTAGGTATGAAATCTATGTCAGCAGTACCCAATAACATGTGCATTAAGGTAGGAACAGAACACCCAGCTTTAGTCCTTCAGCCTTACATGTTTAAGTGTGTTCCACTTATAATTAAATTTCACACTCTTTGTGGCAGAAAGAAAAAAAGCCTCTATTGCTGTTAATATATCTGACACACAGTTTTGTCAGCTTTGGTCAGCTTTGTCATTTCAGGCATCTGGTAGTTTTCATATTGATTCAGGCATTAATCAGAACACATTTCTATTTCAGAATTAGCATACCAAAACTGTTCTGTGAGTTATCATGCTAATATGTTCTATCAAAGACTAAATTAACATTTTACTGCTGTTAACCATAGGCAATGCTTCATATAAAATTCAGATGATGTTGCCAAACTTTTCACATTACCAGCTGCTTAAATTTGAGGGTGCTTAATCTCTAGGGACCTGAAGAAACATCTTGAAAATAAACCAACAACAAAGCCCCCACAGTCCCTACTGGTATCCATGGAGCTAATGAAGATCTGTATTGTTCCAAATCTCTTTTGTGCTTCCACTCATGAAGTTAAGTGCAATATTCCAGATACCCCTATGCAGCATCCCTTTCCATCTTTACCTTCATTTCCTTTTTTCAATCTCCTTTTAGTCTCACAAGTAATACAAAACGGGATAGGATAGAGAAAGGAAGGAGGGAATTGCATGAAAATTATTGACCTGCCACATCTGAACTGCTTTGCTTTTCTGGGAGTGAAAGAAGAAGGCAAACTAATAGGACTGCATTTTGCTCTTTTTCTCTGCTTTCACATGCCGACCACTATCATTCATCTAAAGCAACTGTTCAATGCCGATAGTTAGGATTATGCATAAGTATTTTGCTGACAGAATTCCTGGATCTCAATGCAGAGGTTTCCTATGGTAAGCATTTCCGTTTCATCCTACCTGTAAATGCACAGATCATGCATGGAGCTAATAACTGCAGGGGAGTACCCATTGACCACCATCCAGCCAAACTTCCTCAACTTCTGTGAGATCTGCACAATAACAGCCAGGAGGACACCTAGAAAATAGCACCAATAGAAATTAGTATCTTCTACATACATAAAGAATTTTTTGCCAGGAGTCTGAGAGCAATGGATGAGATTAGATGGAAGCTTTCACTTTTCTTCTTAGAATGGCTCCTATCCACAATAGGAAATCATGCTTAAATACTTGACTTGGATTTAGAATAACATTTATTTAAATTTAAATTCATATTTAAAATAACATCCATTAAAAATAAATGGGTGTCTTTGTTGTTCTGAATTTTATAAACATTGCCACCCTAATATAACTAGTTATAAATTAAACATATTTAAGTTAAACCTAGACAGTGTCAAACCCAATTCCCCAGGAAGCTGACTAGCCCCTGTAATTCCCCATATCCTTTATCACCCTCACAGTATACCTGAAAGCATCCAAAAGATATTTTCACCAAGATAAGGACATCACTAAATTTGGGCAATGTCAGACCAGAAACACCAAATTCCTGAGTACCATCTCAGGCAATGCTGCAAAGAAATACCAACTGCAGCAATAAGGGTAAGAGAGAAAGAGGTAAGCTATTCCTCACTTGTTATTCCTGTTCACTCTGAGATCCATAGGAAGCCTGTACAGATCTGAGAGAAACCATGTCACATGTTTCCAACAAATTGCTCTCCCCATATGCAAGCTGCCACAATCCCCATTAGCCTCTCTCTACAAATGTCAAATGTTTAGCAATAATTTAATCTAAAAGGGAAAAAGACTGGGATGCCACTGCCAGTGTCTGTATCCACAAAGAAAGGTCACAGCTCCTTAGCCAAATGCCAGTAATTCAAGACTATCTGACTTGTTGCTGTGGCATAATTGTCAAATAGCAGCTGGGAGTTTATAATCACATCTAAACTGTGGATACTGTTGACTAATAGTAGATATATTTCTTCAAACAGAGGAGCTAAGATTACTTCCTCTGTCTCCTCTGGCTACTTTCCCAACCTGTCATCACAATCTCAGTTCATCTGGGTTGAACTTCAGGCAACTAATTCATATCTCTGCCCTGCTCTTCTTAGCTAATGGAGGTGCTGTATCAGTCCATCATGGGTGGAAGATATAGAATCATACATGTGCTCTTCACCAGTAGGCTAAAAATAACCAGATCCCATCCTTAACTTTTAGCCACCCAAAGTCTAAGCTAGTCTCCCTTATTTTTGACTCCTCTACAAAGTCAAAGGAGAGAAATAAGCAGTTCCAGAAGGCAAGTCATTTGACCTAGCTTAAACTTATCCTGTTTTCAATGCCTACTTCTCTCTTTCAATCATGAAGACAGCCAAGGTGTCTAGCTCAGATTTACATACCAGAGTTTTTTGATTTCCAAGTTAGATCTCATGCTAACCCCTGAATAGTCCCCTTTCAGATTGAACAGAAATGGATAACAAAACAGTGTCGAGTAGCACTGACACTAGAGGGAAGTTTGGAAAAAAGTTACCCACACTTATTTGCTGAAATCTGTCTAAGCAGAAGAAAGAAGGCACTGAGAAAACAGCTTCGTCTTACTCCTGTCAGAGCATACCACGAAGTCTGGAACAGTCCTTCACAAGCAGCAGTATCTAAAGCAGCTGAAAGGTTTAAAGCAAGCAGCACCAAGTCATTAACCACTCCTTACATGGACAGCGCAGTCTCCCTGGTACAGCCATGCTCATTACTTATGTCTCTTTCTCTGAGCCCTCGGTTTAAGAAACTACATCACCATTTACACAACACTAAGCCAGGCTGCAACTCCAGTGAAAATGATGCATTTCTTCATCAACTTCAAATGAGATTTCTTCCAAAGACCTTCTTAAATTACAGCTTTACAGAGAAAACATGCTCACTTTGCTTGATTCTTCAACACAGAGGTATAAAAGTAAGAATGCTTTTCTTACTATGAGTATATGATGATAGGTATTTGAAAAATCTGCTGTTTACAAACATTTGACATTCAGAGTCTGCTACTATTAGCAAGCATTCTCTTTTGGGACTCAGACTGCCTTCACACATTAATAAAAGATGAATTTCTCACCTGTGTTGGTTTAACAGTTAAAGAAGAGACCTTACTATTTAAACAATATGTTTAGCTTTTTAGCATCAGTTTTGTATTTAAGAATTTGAAAATGAGGTTACTGCTTGCATATGTAGAAAAGTTCTTACCTTTCTAACTTTCAGATGTTCCTGATGAACCAATCTGCCTCCTTGTCCCCCCACCACGTGCCAAGAGCAAGAAGAAAGGAACAAAAACAAAACTTTTTTCGTTAATATTTTGATTGCAGTACTTCTTTAGGAGATTTACTAAAGAGTTGCTGTCTAGCAATGCAAATAGGGAAATAATTTCCTAATGTACCTAGCTCCTTCTCATTGACTTTTAAGAAACATGTCTAATCTTCTGAGGGAATTTTGAAAATCCTACTGCTCACTCCCTGCATCTTTCAGAGCCCAACAGCCATTAAATCTGTAGTTTTACATGTTTTCCAATGCAGATGACAATATCATTATTGATCTAGCTCACTGTAATTGCCACTCACTTGCAAAACACTCACAAAATACTAGCACAGCACTTCACATATGAGATGCAACACAGCACACAGGGAATCAGTAACAGAGCATGGAGTATTTGGCTAATGAGCCATCGGCCAAGGCTGCTTACTCCAGCATTAGTGTGAAAGGGATTCTTGTAGTAGTTCAGTGATCTCTGCATCAGCTCATCTCCCAAAGCACGAGGCATCTTGCTGAAGAAGCAGAGCCCAGAGACTTGCTTCTTTTCAGCCTACTGAGCCATTTGTACCAGCACTATGCTTTGAAAGCTGCCTGGGAAAGAATCAAGCTCTCGTTTTCAAAGGAAAGCTGGTTCTTCATCAAGACATGCTTTAAAAAAAAAAAAAAAAAAGAAAAAAAAAAAGAAAAGAAAAGAAAAAAAGCATTAATCAGAGGTCACATTAGTTAACCAACTGGTGGTACGGGGTGGGGTCATTCCAAAAGGCTTCTTAATACAGGAAAACACATCTCCCAGGGCACACTCTGCAGTCAGTGGCAGGAAGGAGGGCTCTCAGAAGGGCAATTGAGAGCAGGCTCTGAGGCACAGGTGATCCAGCTTGCTCACTGAAGGAGCCCGTTGCCTGTTCCTCAGCTTTTCTCAAGCTCTGAGTTTCATTGCCTTTGTACTGCCCTGTCCCCAAAGAGAGCAAAAGCTACTCCCTTTGATCAATGGCAGCAACTCCTCTCCTAGGGACTAAGGGAGGGAGAAGTAGATGCAATTACTGGGAACAATTTAGTTCATTGTCCCCCCACCACAGAGGAACTAAGTTGGTGCCTGCAATTAAAGGTTGTTAGCTGTTCCTTTGCTGGTATAAACAGTTGTAACCAGTAGTTACAGCTGCTTCATGCTCTATTGCACAGGGAAAACTGAGCTGCTACTAGTAATAAGTCAGCAGAATTTAGTTTTGATTTAAGGTTTATTCTTTTTTCTTTAGTAACTAATAATTCTTCTGATCCCTTCTAAACATTCCTAAGACTCTGGAGTCACAATTCTCACTTTGATAAACCCTGCTATAGACAAACTAAAACTTACTTTTAAAAATAGCTTTTCTTCCACAAAGCCTTCCACCTTCAGATCATCACTGAATCATGTCTATACAGCTAATATTTAGCTGACAATCCCATTCAGTGACCAGTATGTCTCTTGCACATTTTGTTTCACTTAACTTTGTGTGGCAGCTCAGCTTGGGGGTTGGTGGTAGAGTGAGAACAAGCTGTAATTACTAGTTTCAAGTACCAATATGCACATCCAAACCCTGGAAGAAACTTCAGCCATTAAAATTAGCTAACAGTGTAAACATCTGAAATCTGTAATGACAGCTTGTTCTCATTTTCCTGCTTGCAGAAATTGGACTGCTACTAGCTGGTATCAATTAACACATCCCAACGTGTCTGAGGAATGTGGCCTGCCTGTGACCTAGTGTTCATATGTCAAGATAGAAGCCATGTGCATCTGAATATCTGTCCTTGGCTCGCTTAAGCACGATGACATCTCAGATTGCTAAGACTCTCAGTCTGGCACTTCACTGAACACCAGTTTATAATAATAATACATATTTATTATAAAGTAATATGCTTATAGTAAATGAAATGTATTCATGGCTGAAGAACATAAAACTAAACCAGGGCAGACTGGTTCTTAGCTTGATCTCTTTATCGCTATCCAGCTCTTAAATGAGTAGGTCAAAATCTCACACTTCATTCTGGAAAGCACAGCTATACCATACTCCTTTTTTTTAAGAATCTCTGGAAATGGGACAGGAGAAATATCAATGAATTATTTAGCAGACTATGTTAATAGTAAAAGGATTAATGATGAAATATGATACTAGATGGTTTCTGCCTCTTCTCTGAACAACTGCGTATGTGCCTGAGAACACAGAAATGAACAATCAAACTTTACAACTTTCCTGTGGAGTACTTGCTCTTGTTTGTTGTTTCTCAGGACATTTTCAGTAATTAAGTTAATACTTCCTATCTTACTGTTTCCTTGAAAAATTCATCTGGAGTGTTTTGGTGGAGGTAGTTGTTGTTTTGGATGCCTTCTCTTCAGTAATTTTAGCTAATAAATGCTTACATCAGACTAATGATATATGGAGAGGTAACCATACAAGGTGAAAAATTCAAGAATGAAAAGATTAAGTACCTGAATAATGCCACATTAGAAACACATACAGAAATTGGACTGGTATTTCCAGACAGCTAGTCATGTGTTTTAGCCACAGTAATATTTCTCCCACCTCTATGTTCTGTATGAGATATTCAGATCTGGAAAAGTTATAATTAGCATAAGCTACTGCCATTGCAGCTGGCAAGCTGGCATTCCTGAGCAGTCATGAGAGTCATTCTGTGTCATGAGATGTGACAGTAGACTAAGTGCTGATGCATTACAAGAACAAGCAGCAAACACACAACTGAGTTTTCTGTTTTTAGAGTTGATACCCTAAAAAATGTGATACACTTGGCTGCTCTAACTAATCCCCATTTCAAGCCATACATGAATTTAGCAATGAAACTGATTTGAGAAGCAGAAGAATCACTACCACAGTGCTTAATTCCCAGAATCAGGCTCTTGATATTTACTTCAAGAGTCTCCAGTCTAAAACACAGTGCAACATTATCTTACATCAACGCATTTGAAAATGTTTTGAGTTTTTAAGTCCAGAAAAAATGTCTGCATTTAAATAAGCTGTTTATTAATTCAGATTTGTTCTTTTCATCTGTTCTAAAAAGTTCTGATTTCTGAATTAGGTGAAAGTCACAGCCCATTTCTGACCAAGTCCTGGTTCACACTCCCTCATTCAAAAGAAGCAAAAGAGTAAGTTGTCTTTCTTTCCTGCCACATGGTTATACATTCAGTTCTTTGAAACAAATGGGGTTGTATGAACATGCCAAGCATTTCAGTTGGCTGACAAGATCTTTGCAACAGTTTGGACTGAATTTCAGATTATCTGCCAGACTTAACACTCAAAATGCTACATTTTATAGAATGGTTTTGGAAACCAACTGGATTAATGTTTGTCCTTTTAAATTTAACAACCCTAGTACAGTAAGGTTTCTTTCATTTTATTTTTTACTAATTCTTACCAATAAATAGTTAACTCATTGAGAAGGGGACAGTTTCAATTATTCTCAAAATTAATCAAAATTTCAGGTCACTTATCCAACAGTTTTGGTTGAAGGTTGAAATTTGATTTGCAAAGTGCAGAGGAGGACAGAGTAGACTCGTGGCACTGACAAAGTGGTAGAGTTAGAATGCTAGCTCCAGAGTTTGCAAATCCAGGTTTATTTCTTTCTGGAGAGTTGAGTGGAGCTTTCACGGTCAGGTATTCTGGATGGAAAATTTTACTCAGACCCGTGGCATAAGCTAGGCAAAGAGTAGGTCTGAGCATTCCACCTCTCAGGTGACTCTCCTAACACCCAGGATAACTTGGAGGTGATCCTCATTCCTTCTGTTGGAGCTATGCTGTTTGAAGTAATGGTTCACTGCTCCAACAAAGGATGCTCCAGGGCAATAGGAAGGGCACGTAGGAGCTGCCACCCGCAAAGTCTACTCATGTAAATGTTGACATTGTTCCATTTTGTCCAGATAATGAAATAGGAACAATCATGACCCCACCCATCCTGTGGGATTTTCTTTTGGGAAACAGAATATATAGGAACCAAATTCCTTCCAGAAAATGAGGTGACTAAATCTCAGAACCCCATATTCTAGTTTCCAGTAAAGTCACAATTTCTGTAAAAATAATAGTGAAGTTCTATCAGAGACAAAACTGAAGTGACAGTATCACCACATCAAGAAGCCGAAGGAGAACATTTGCCTTTGAAGTCTAATCGTGTGCAGAGAAGAGGAGAGTGAAACATTCTTCGCCTTAGATTTATAATAAAATTTTCAGTGCTTCATTGTGCCTCTGGTAGCTCTTCACAACCTCTCTAAGGGGCTGTGACTCATTAGCTGAGGAAAGCTGGTCTAGATTAATGGCATTCACCCAGGAGAAACAATTTTTTTCTAATGAATAAACGTGTCTGTGGCCATGCCTCTCTTTCTCTAGCGCTTACATCCATAACGCAAGTTGAAAACATTATGATTCTGTACTCTTCTGAGTTATTCCATTCTCCTAGGAGTAAAATGTCTTTTGCTGGAAAGGGGGCAGATGTGGTTATGAAACACATTTTTACATTCTCAACTAGCCATTACTATCTGTTCTACACAAATTACTCACGTTCAAGTTTTATGTTAAAGGGGTAAGGAAGTAGCAGGGAACAAAGCCAGTGAAAATGAAAGAAACTGCCTAATAAAGCAAGGCATGTTTTGACATTCTGGCTCCCTGCGCTATCAGTACTACACCTCAATTGGCTGCACATCCTACATTTTATAATAATGCACCCCAAGACCTCTAACTCCTCTTTTCCTTGGGAAGACTCCAGATAATTCAGAGATGAGGGCTTGTGATGAAATAGAAGAAGCAAGGAAAAGTCCTATTGGACTCCAAAACATTTTTATGTGGATTTCTGGTTTGTGTGTATTCTTACCAGATCCTCCTGCTTCAAAAACCTAGTGTGGAACATGTAAGAAAGGGAGCCATGGTCAGAAACTTTCCCATGATTTTTAGTCTGCTTTGGAAGAAAAGTATATCTTCAAACAGATCTGGAAAGTCTAAAGGATGATATTGCGATGTCCAAATGATGACAACATTTGTGGCACTGTTGATGCGAATCAATATCAGAGTGACACAATGTCAAAACAAGTTATCCTACTGTAAAAATAAATATACCAGGAAATTTAAGACCTAATCATTATCTTATGTGTAGAAAGGAAAGACTAAAGCTACAGCTACAAAGAAATGGTGAGTTGATGGTATATCAGTAAATCTGTGGCCTAAATCAAGTAGACAAAGAAACATAAATGCCATAAGAAATATATTACTTTAGGGCCTCTTCCTTCTTTAAATAGCACACGATTCCCAATTCAGACAACATGACATTCACTACAGGAAGAAAGAAGAGAAAAAGAAGGTGGCTTTACAATTCTTCTCAGCCAGGCCAAATTCTGAAACTTCCCAGAGTCTTTCTGACCCTGACATAAGTCAGAGCCTCATGACAGAAGTACTGCCACTGTGGAGATCCGCAGACTTAATAATTGTTTATATGACCAAAAAAGGCAAAAGGAAAATTAAGAATCACGCCTTTAATGTGCAAATAATGTGGGAAGAGATGACAGTCAAGATCCCCACATGTAATGAGAAAGCTTTCATTCAATAAGTAACTCATTCTGCTGAAAAGAGAAGTTACAGCCAGAAAGGGCCAATGAGGCTTTTCTTCATTAAGACCAATTCTTGGGAAAGACTACAGGGCCTAGAGCCATATCTGCATGGCTCACACTCAAACCCAGCTTGCACACTTTGATTCTTCACACGCTGGCACAAGGGCTTTGCTCAGACCCAGGTGCTCAGTGTGGCTGAAACTATAGAGGCCACAGGTGAACTCAGCTGGGAATATGGGTCCTACCTGAACTGTTACCAAGACCAGTGGGAAGATGATCTAGAAGGCCAGAAACCAGCAACAGGAAGAAGTGTTAGAACTCTGAGTCTTCAGAAATGTATTACAAAAATGCCTGGGCTGCAGAAGTGTTAGTAGATTAGGATCCATTTAACTTCAATAAAAAGACAGGAAGCCTGTTGGACTAAAAAAGTAAGACAGTATAAATGTTAAATACTAGAGAATAATTAAACCAAATTAGGAAACTATTGGAAGGAAGAGCTGAAGGAAAGACTACAAGGCATACGCTCTGTCTGGTTTAGTAGTTTACAGAAACCTAATTAAATTATGGGATCATCTAACTCAATTACTGAAAGAAAATTTTGTATACAACCAGATAATTGTTTCAGGAATATTATGAAGCTGACTAACTCAAACCGTCAGTAAGTGCACTGAGATCTTCTAAAAAGCACTGCAAAAGTGAAAACACCTCCACAATTGTTTACTATCTATGCAAAGCTTAATTAAGCTGAATGCAAGAATTTCTACTAAAGTGAACAATTCAGGCCTTGGGCTCAAAATGTCTTCTTATATTTATTTCTCCCCACTGCTCATATAACTTTCCCTTCCCTTCTGCCTCCCCTACACATCCTCAGCACCTTTTTAGCCTGATTTCTCACTTGAAAAGCTAAATTTTGAAATTTTACAAATGAAAAAAAAAAATCACTCACAGCTCCACAGGAACAGGTCTTGATGCAAAAGGGTCCCTGATTTTTTTCTTATTGCCTTCCTGGGCTTCAGTAGAGTAGAAGTTTCTTGTTCAGGTAGCCACTTTCAGGGAGGAGTTATAAAAAGAGAGAGATAACTAGGCAGCTGCAAGGTGACTTCACCATATGGTATACCCAAAGCAGACACTAACAACACAGTAAACCACAACTCATCATGTCATACTGTTATACTATGCATACCTCATAGTCTCTTCTTTTAGCAGAGGTCTGAATCAGAAGATACAAAATAATGCTTATCTGACAATTCTCATTCTTCAGGTTGTCCAGAATAAGATTTTTTTCTAAGGTTTAAATTTGGGAGCACAAGCTGAGTAAAAATGTTCTTGGGTAGACCAAATATTGACCTTCTTGTATATACAGCCGATTTCCAAGCTCAGGAACATGCAGGCTACACTGAGTAAAAGCTAAGGGTATGCTCCAAGTCTTTAAATTCCTGCCTGAAGCCTTAGCTGTCTGATCCAACAAATGATTGACTATTGCCCTGCAATATAAGCAAAATACAGTCAAAGTGCTTGTAAAGCCTTTGCACTACTATAAATGCGTAAAGTACAGGAGAGTTTGACCTAGAAATTCATCTGTTCTGAGGCCTCTTCAAATTCCTCCTCACTCTCTTTGGAGCCCTGCCTGGAAACAAAAGAGTTTGCTTTGCTTCTTTTTTTAAAACAGTCCACTACCATCCACTGTTAAAGTTTCACACAGTGAAATACCTGAAAAACATCTGCTCAAACTCTGTGATTTAGGAAGGAAGTAAAAGAGATAGAAACAAAGAAAGAAGGAAGGAGAAAGAGAAAGACAGCTCACATTCACTGTCTGAAAAAGAGAGGAGCAAGGTGGGATTAAAGCATTAGAAAGAAGTAGTTCAGATCACAAAGCCCAAGTGACAGACAAAGCAGGTTCAACATGCATTAGGATGGTGGGGTCTACTGGCTGATTTTTCACAGCTGCTTCTGCAAGCTCATCTGCTTGTAGTTGCTAACCCAGCCAATGGCTGAGGGCAAAAGTGAGCGTTTGTCACTCATAGGAAAAGTGCTCTGTCACTCAACAGCAGGGCTTCTTGTGCTACAGCTCTGTAGGGGAGAGGATGAGTGCTCTAGTCTGCTTATTCTTAGTTAAATTGCAGCCTTTTCAGATATCATTCACAAGATAGCTGATAGAGAAAAAAGCAAAGGCTTTGATTCTGCAGTAATGAGAACTGCAGGTAAGTGCTTATCATAAAAAATGACTTTTATTTTGTTTTATTTGTATTTATTTTATGTTTTTTTTACTTATGCTTTTTCTCTCTATTAAATATCTGAATTGTCATTGTTCAATTTGAAAATGTTCATGTTCTAGCTCAAAAGTTTCACCAAGAGTCAAAATGAGATGCAATTATAATTCCTTATTACCATTAGAAAGTTAGAAGGAAAGAGCACCTTGTACAACTTCAACTAAACATGCTAAGTAGCTGGTAAAATTACACTTTATTACTACTAAATGAAGCTGGAAACAGAACAGGGTGTTAATAAGAATCAATTATAAATGTAAAATTGATCACTAGTGGGCCTAAACTTCACAGATAATCAAGCTAATAACAGTTAATCAAACAAGTACTGCAAGCTGAACAAGAAATCCTTTCCCCCAGTCCCTGCTTTTCTTTTGAGACCCTGCTTGCTGTGAAGTGCTGAATCCATTCACTGGTCATTTAACAGACCAACTAGCTGTAGAGTCCAACCCTACTCAAATTGTAGATGGAAGTTATGTGAGTTTGATTTCATAAAATAAAGCCTTCAGTATCAGTGATTCTTGTCACAGCACATGACCTCCTCAGTGGTACTGGCACAACTGTCTGAGGGGTTTTGCTGTGAATCAGACCAAGAAACTGATCCAGCTGACACTAATCCAGCAGATTGTGGGTCGACTTATTTTTCTTCCTCTCTTCAATCTAGATCAATTTCCCCATCTAGCTTACAGTAGGAGTGGGAATGCTCAGAGGGGGACTGAGCAGGGAAGTGACAGTTGTCCTTGACCAGTCTTGTTGTTGGGTACTTCAGAAATGCTGGGCCACAGCCTGGGAACTTATTTTGAGGACTGCTCCTTCTAAATCGTTGTAGATTTTACATGCAAAAGCAGTCATAGTTATTCTGAATTGAAAGCTTATGCCACAGAATCACTAAACTGAGGCAAGATGTAGTCTGTGGTGCAAGTACCCTCCAAAGCTATGCTCTGTAAAGCTAAGGTATGTACCTCCTCCGGGACTGAATTACATGACATTGATATTACTGTGATTTTAAATTAAATCCAGAGAGAGTTACATTTTTCATCTTCCATTTTCTCCTCCATAACAGCAAGTTTACAGTAGCTAAGCCTAGACTCTTTGACACTCTGGGCTCTCTCTACTTAATGGAGAAGAGGAGGTTCAAGAGAAGTTTAGGAGTGTTTTCAGGCCACTTTAACAGCTAGAGCCTCAAATTAGAGCATCTATGCTCTACATGGAAAAGCTGAACTGTAACAGTTTTGCCCACCCCATCTCAATCTACGCAGGACACTTCAGGGAAAGTTTACACCTATAATCAGGGGCAAATCCTACCTGGGCTCTCAGTGTGCAGAGATCTCCAAAGCTCAGGCTCAGATGAGCACTAAGTGCATGTCAGAGGATTCATAATGTGGGGTTGTGAGAAAATCTGTCTTGAGAACATGTACTTAATTGATGGTATAGACATGCTGAGTGTTATTCTGCTGAGAGCAATATGTTCCTGCAATATTCAGTTATTGCTTCAGGGGACTTTAAATATCATTATTTGTGGCCCACATGATCACAGGTATTCAGGCTCATACAAGAAATGTAAGCTTTCCACTCTGTTTTTTCACAGAGACACAGATGGAGCTATATGATTTATCTGAAGTCACCTGAGAACACAACAGCAGTCAACCTCACCAGTCCTATTCCCAAAAGCACAGACAGCCTTCATAATAGATGCTGACTAAATACACAGTAGACACCAGGAGTACAAATGGATTCCTCATCTGAATTCCATTTAATGCCATAAATAATTTACATGGATAGTACCTTGTGGTGTGGTGATGATTCATCCTTGTGGTGAAGGGAGGAAGTCAAGACTCTAACACGAATGGCTGGCGTGACTAGTTCCTGTGAGGTGGCTGCATTTTGGCTAACATGATGGCCACTCAGACGAGGGACTTCTAAACCAGAGCATGAGACTCAGTGGCAGAAGCCAGAAAGCCGTGTGGACAGAGGTGAGAGGAGTTCTGTGGAGAGAGGCATATAATTGTCATCTGTGAGTTACGCCATAGCCCAGTGATGATGGGATGTCGCTGAAGCCATGCACACAGGGTTTATAAGCACCTCCACTGTCTGGCATTATCTGCACTACTTCTTCTGTTAAGAGTCACTGATGATGATCTCATCTACAGTTCTCATTTACACCTTTTAGCCACTTGATCCTTATAAAGGTCATGTACCTTTCATTGACATCTACTCTAAGATTGTTTTTCATTGGCAGAGCAGTATAAAAACATCTTAAGATAAATGGGAATTGAGTCTCTGCTCTGCCCTATGTACCTCACTCTCAAACATATGATGCAGAGTCTATAACAGTTTGCTGTAACGAACAATTCACTAGGTAATAGATGATGAATGAGTTGGCAAATTTTACTTCTCTTGACTAAGTACATGAAGTGGCATGTGCAGTGAGCATATTTCAGGGTTTATTCAAGTATGATCATTGAAGCACTCATGATTTTTGCAAGATGGGAGAGAAAACCAAGACTTTCATGTTTCATATGAAATTGAAAGGATTCACTTTGTCTTCCCCATTTTGAGGTATTAACTACAACGTAGTTTGGCAGAGCTATGCTTTTGTTTAAATGATGTACTAGGTTTTGCCACCATGTATAATTTGGGGGAAAGAGGGTTGTCTGAGAGATTCTCTTTACACATACAGTTGTGGCCAGTACTGCAGAGAGGCTGCATGTGTCACAGGAGGAAGTGGTGACCTGTAAAAGGATCTGCCCAGAACTGAACATCCCTAGAGGCCAATTTTGTGGGGTTTCTCCTTATGCGTCTGTCTTAGCTCTGTGGTACATCAGGGAGACATTACTATTGATACAAAGAGCAGCTTACATTGTTATGCTGTTCACTGTCCACCATTTAGTTTCCCTTCTGTTTGAGAGGATGGCTTTCTTCGGAGGAAAGAACTGTACAACTTCTCTACATTAATAAAGTCAAAGGACTGCTTTGTAATATACTACTGATGATTTAAAAAACAAGCACGGTATGTGCTGTGTGTTGCTGCTAGTACCGCAATTTGTTCTCACATCTTTTTTAAGCCCAGTGTGTCTTTTTTCGTTTTGTTTTGTTTTGCTTTGTTTTTAAATCTGAACATCTTCACTCCCAGGACTCAGCCACATTGAGAAAGAAGCACTCTTCTCCCTTCCCCTTCTAAGTTAACATCACTTGATTTCTGTATAAAGCTATCATTTGGCTGATTTGAACCTATGGTAGAAAGCTATTATCAAGTCCTATCCACTCCTTCCTTCTTTTAAATCCCAGCAATTAGTTTCCCATTTGAGTCAACATCAGGATGGTGAAACTGAATGTCTCATGTTTGACTTTCATGCCATACTGCTGCCTGCTGGTTATATGATCAGTCCATTACATAGCAAAATTCAACCTATGTGAAAGTCAAACAACAAAAAACCGCAGCAGTCAGGGAAAAAGAAAGACTACACAAGAATCCAGATTTTTTGTTTTGCACTATAGTAAAGCAAGTATTAACTGATGGGAGGGTATCTACTTCCCTTCCCCCTCCCCGCATCAGGTATCTGAACTTTTTTTTCTAATCAAGGAAGAACAATAGACCATAGACCTCATCTTACCTAGTGTGCTGACTTAGCACATTACAGGGGCCAGATGGTCATCTTTTCTTCCCATGATCAGAGAATTGAGGATTGTGAAGCCGGTGCTTACTATTGACAAAGGGCTAAAGAGCAAGCAATTGAAGCAAAGCTGCACTGTCAGCAACATTTCCTTCTTGATTCTGAACCTGCAAATGGCCACACTGATTTCCATAATTCACCTTTTTTTGGCTGAGGATCATTTTACGTTGTTTTGCACAGTAAATTACAACACCCTGGTCAGTGCATTCCCATTCTAGCAATTTATCTCATTGATAACAGTTAGAGATGCTTTCTCCAACTTTCTTTTTCAACATCAACAAAAAGATGAAAGCATGAATAAGAGGTCCCGCTGAGTATTTTCCTATTGATTAATCTTTTCATATTAAAAGCTTGTTCCTAACTACAATGTAGACAAACACTTAAAGTCTGCATGACAAAAATCTGTAGTTAAATTTTTTTTTTTGAAAAATGGTAGGCCCGCAGATAGTCAACACTGAATTTAATGCTATGAAAATAATCCTGTTTTATATAAATTTTAAATAACATTACACCATTGTCCCATAAGTATAGATATTCATAAAACATCAAAGGCAACAACATATTTTATACTCCTGTTAAGCTCAACCATAACTGCATCAATTTCCTGTGGTTATAAAGCAATGTTGGAGGGTCTCCCAGGCAATGTGTTGCCTACAAGTCTTAGATTTAGCACCGTAGCATTAGGCATTCAACTTCAGCTACTTGAGGCTTAAAAATATATGCTGTTTGGAGCACAGAGCAAGAGGAGGGAGTATGCAGCAGACCTGATGTTCACAAGGTAAGTGAACCATGACCAGAAACCAAAAGAGATTGCAAGAAGTTGCTTGCTGAGCAGGAAACCTCATAGAGAACCTCTGTCCCTGCCCAGGCCCACGTTCACTGCCAGGCTCTGCCACCTCCTCCTCACCACCCCCACCAGAACTTTTCCTGCATGCATTCAGGGTCAGCTCTGGTGTGGCACAGCTGCCTAACTTTGGATCAGCCTACTGTGAAAACAGCTAAATTTTTAGAAAGAGCTGCAAGAAGCGCTCCCTGGAGCCTCCGGACCTTAGCTCAGGAGCTGCATTTAATTCCAGGCCTTTGCGCAAGCTACACTTTAGCTATGATGGTGTCTGACCATGTATCTTGCCGATCCTAACCTTGTGTTGCTGATTTTTGACTTCCTGTCTTGACCTCAGATCTATCTCATCACCGTGTACTTGTCTGGTCTCTCAGCACATGTGTTGTGTTGCAGAAGTGACAGCAGGGACAACAGGAGTCTGGCTCCAATTTGGGAGAACATGGACTCCTACGATAGTGGAGACTGGAAGCTGGTCACTTTGAGCTGCAAGAAGGAGGCTTTCTCCAGCTGCAGATGGAAAACTGGAGAAGAAGCAGAGGTCCCTGGCAAAAGGGGCACCTGGACCAGTTGACCTTGATCATATGGTAGGAACCAGCACCACAAAGCAGAAGCAGCTGGTAGTAGTGGTCAGAACTTCTTTCTGCAGGAGATGCTCACACCTATCTGCTGACCAGATCAGCTGGTCATCAGAGGTTTACTTCTTGCCAGGAATACCATAAAATACAGGACAGAGTTTCTAGACCAGGTCAACTCATTCTTATCACATAGCAGAAATATGAAAAATGTTCCCCAGCAACATGCCATTGCACAATTTTATATCCTGGAGACCTGCACACAATTCTACAGGATCTGTGCATGAGTAATTAATGAATCTTCTCTAACTAGCCAACCACATTACTGTGCTTGTGAGTCACTATTACTAATTCACAGTGACATCAGCTGGTGGCTGGGGATTGTCCCTTGCGGTGTGCTGCTGTTTAACTCATGTTTATGACACTAATTACAATGGCACATGCTAAATAATTCAGGCTTCTTTGGCTCATATTCAGACATCAGTAAGGGTTATCTGTGCCCATTAAGCACTGACCCATACTGGAAACAATGCATAGTACATGCTGTCCCAATTCTCTGTATAGAAAATGGTAATTCCTGATACAGTTCAGGCTGCCAGACACGTCGGTTTTTCTGGACTTGTCTTTTTCCTATGCAGAAATCTTTTCCAGGTGAAATCTCAGAATTCTGCCCTGTTATTAATGATGTCCAGGCATGGTCATTGATATGGCACCCACTATGCTGTAAGCCTGACAAATCTTCTTATAGGCCATGCTGGTGGTCTGGATGCAGCAGATTTAGGGCAGATATAGACATAGTGAAATAGATTTGCTGTTTCCAAGACATGCTGGACCTCCCAAACATGTGCTCCTCCAGTAGCCAGTACATTTACAGTAAATCTGATGTCACCTGGGCAGTGCATACACATCTGTTTTTGACAAGCATGTGCTAACCAGAAATATAGGAACCGTAACTATCTCTCTTAAGGTGAGGTACAGCATTTGAAAAAATGCAGTGGCAGAGTCAGAGCCAGATCTCTTTCACAGGTCTTTTGAGATACGTTTTTGTTGCAAAGAGAGGAGGGAAGAGGAAACTCCAACCTCAGGAGACTGCACAAGATGAATTCCATGGCTGGCATCTGAATGCAGAAGTGCTGGGAATGTGACAAGAGGTAGGGCCCTTTCTTGGGGACTGGTTTCCACTCTGGCTCACAAACAGCTCAGTCGAACAGTGAGAGAAGTAGGTACATCACACGAGGAAAACCTGAGCTGTTTTTATTTGTTCTAATGTCTCACGAATGCACCAAACTAAAAGGACTGCTCCTAATTAATTATCTCTTCCATAATGCTGTACTTTTAAAAAATAAGGTTAAAACGTAGGTGCAGCACAAAATGACTGAGAGACCAAAGGACAATTCATTTTATACGTTTAAAGCATTTGGCACAGTGGCAGTTTGCTGCACCTTGGGTTAAAAAAACCCTAAAATCTGACAACTTAGCAAAACTTGTGATAGCGCAAAAAGACAGGCTCATCTGGAAATTACAGAAAAAAACCCTACATTAGTGAAAAATTAAATTATTTGCTAAAGTTATTCTCTCAGCTCTACTCATTGGTGTCATCTGTGTTTTCAGAATAATGCAGAGATCCTTAGCTCTATGACAATTTTAGATAAGTTTCAAGCCCATCAAGATAGCACAGAGCAAATATCTGAAAATGCATTAAAGAAATTTGCCTCAGCAATAAAATAAGCAATAATTTAATTAATAATGGGAACGCTAAATTTCATCTACCAGCCCACGAACCAGCCCACACATTCAAAACATGAGCAAGAACTCAGGCACTGTATTAATTTTTTGTCATAACAGAGGATTTGGTACCTGCTCTTCTGCCTATTTCCACATCTTTACCCAGAAATTTCTTCGTTGCTGAAAGTAAATTCCTTCTGAAATAAGATAATATTTTAGTTGCACATGCAGAACAACCAATCTTGCACTAATCTAAAAGTGGTGTTTTTGTTCAGCAAGGAGACAGCAAAAGAATAGAACAAAACTACTCGGATTTCACTGGGATTCAGCTTGTAACATGCTGCATTTGAAGCTCAAAATGGCAGGCACCACACTACCTTCCCTGAAGCAGGAAAGAAAACAACGTCTTTTCGATGAAAGATCTTAACGCAAACAGCTGAGTGACATTCTCCTTCAGGCATTTCTATTCCATTTCTCTTGCCTTTTTTTTTTTTCTTTTTAAATTTACTAATGGATGATTTTTGGCTTTGGGGGAGTTTATGCTACAATGTTGTGGCCAGATGTGTCTATGAGAAGAGGCAATTGGCATGTGCTCTTCCTCATTTACACCTCTAGATTTACCATCTGCCACACAGCAATGGGAGAGAATCACTGAAATATTTGTATTCTTCAAACATGTAATAAGAAACTTGATTAGTAAAAGGAACAATGTATTAACTCTAAAGTTACTGTGCTCCATTTTCCATTTCACTGCAGAGTTTTCACAGAAAATCTCTCTGTGCCTGGCTTTTTGCTGCAACCCAAGATAAACAATTTACAGCATCATCACAACCGCAAGGAAGTGCACTGTTACATTTACATTGCCTTTAGCCTGGTAAGAAGTGTGATCATTTTCTTTTTTATTAATCACATTATCTTCATTTGCCATTTGAAAGTTGTTTCTTTTAACTGCATAATGGTTGATCAGTCAAAAGCTCCTTTCATTAATTCCTGTAGTATTTCCTCCCAGTATATTATTATTCCTAATACTTTCTCCTTCACTTATTGCTTCGTTTGTAATTTTATACCAAAACCCACTGATCTAAACATAAAGCCCTGGGAGGCTTTATTATTATCATTGTTATTCTTTTCTCTGCTTTTTTCCCCCATCCAGTGCTTTTTCTGAATCTAGTAATTTGATCTAGCAAATCAAACCTAGATTGTAACAGATATTTTATAAAAAAGGCTACTGGAGTTTTTAGCACAACATGGAAATATGCAGCACAACATGGAATTTGCAGTACAATGTTTTAAAATACTACTTTCACGTTTTCCCGTTGTCCTTCTAAGTGTCTTCCAAACACATCTGGGTAACCTATTAGGAGCTGTTAGGAGACAGTTTTGTGTCCAGCTCTGCTGTTCTTAGAACTTTGACTTCAACAGAGGCGAGATCAAGTCTGTAAAGCACTTAACTGAATTAATTCTGAGAAACTAAGGATCAGAAATTAATGAGTGTTGTCTAAGACAACCTCCTCAGATAACTTGCTTGCAGTGAACAACAAAAACTGTTCCAGTACTTATATTAGGAAAGCGTTTGTCATATATAGTCCCAATCCCAAGCAAGTACTTTAATCAGGTGACTGTCCTCTCATACTCCAGATTTAAAATACAACTGTTTTATTTTCCAGTAATATTCAAATAATTAGAATACCAAATATTAGAATACCTAATACCTAATTAGAATTACTTCCAGTAATATCCAAATTATTTGAATACCAAATATCTAGAATAGAAGTCCAAATAATTAAAAACTTTGAACATGTTTGGGGTTTAATTCCTTCTCTTCTTCCTCTCCTAAACTAAAAACATAATATCCAGCTTACCTAAATCCAATTAAATAGATATGCTATTTCATTTTTTTTCAGATAGAAAAAATTGCCATTATTCTCAGCTTCCTCCACTCCTCAGTCACCTTTCTTTCTTCTGGTTTGTCTGATGCCTAGTTTGCTGAACTTGACTATAGCACAGTATAGCAAATTTCTATCAGATAGCATTCTCCCTGATTTTCTCTTTCCCAAAGGTGTGAAATTTAGATGTTAACTTGAAACAAAAAATATATATCCATCTATAGAAAATGTCAAGGATGAATTCACTCCTGTTATAAGATTTAAATAATGCTGAATTATTTATGGAAAACATGTTGTATCTGAACACAGCATAATGCTTAAGTAACCTTTCCTGGATATATCAATAAAGCTTTCCAGCAACACCAGAAAAAAAGAGAAAATACAAGAAATATTACATTTGGAAATTCAATAAGTGTAAAGTATTGCCATTAAAAAAGTTAAAGTATCACATGATTTCATTGGTTTGCCAGAATAGAACACATAAGCCTTTCTAATTATTCTATAAAATCAGAACAAAAGAGAAGAAGAAAGCAGAACATACTACACAAATTCACCTTTTACTTCTGTTGAAATATATCAGCAGAAGTAGTTACTTAGTCTAAAGATATAAGAAATATCTTCACACACCGAAAGCTATTTAAGAAATATAAAGGTTGCAACATCAGGTACTGGTAAATACCAAATTTAGGATTTAGATTCCCGTACAATGTCATTGTTCATGCACATATACAGGTGGCAGCTCTGATGCTTTTCAGCTGGTGAGACTCTCCAAAGTACTTCACTCAGCTTCCTAGTAGAAAGAAGGATCACAGTATGCAGGTATACAGTAAATTCTTACTACTCACCTTATGAATGAAATGACAGGACAGCCAGGGTGTTGGGAACCTCTAATTTTGACCTATGTGCCACTTTTCATGCTCAGCTTGTGCTCAAGGGAAGCACGTGCACTACCTTAACACAGGAAGGGAAAGACTCAGAAAAGTTTTACTAAAAAAGCTTTAAAGTTCTGTTGTGGATGGTCCTCTCTGTCCCCAAGACAAAAGCCACCCGCCCACCATTTTAGTGCATGACCCTACAAGGCTTTTCTTTGTGGCCAATGCCTCTTTCAATACACCACTGTTCACAATGCTCTGAAAGAGTCCCTGTCTTTCTGATATGCATGGAGCCAGGGATCGCTTGGCCAGTCCATTTGCATCATATGTGTACAGTTTCTGCAATTAGCTGTGGCTCAGGGCTGATACCTTTTGTTTCCAAAAATCCTTAGGACTGTTTTTTAACACCATTGTTATTTGCTATAGTACTGGAATTATGGGCTAATTGCAAGCATGAACATAAAAAAAGTGGTGGTGTCATTATGGGAGAAAGGAGGGAGGAGCTAAACACATATAAGGGATATATTTTCATTTGCTTTTAACTTGCTTGAAAATTTCTTCAAATTTTAAAAGAAATTCAACACTTGGTGGAAGATTAAATGTTCAGGATAATTTTACTAAACAAGCAAGGCTACCAGAAAACTTATCTAAAATAAATGTGTACAATTAGTGTACACTTACACTGCATTCAGAAATGTTTTTCAGGGTGATCACTTCAAAGAATTTGGAACAAATGACTGGAATTTAACATCCCCATTAATAAATCAGATACTAAAAAACGTGCTTGATTGAACACTGTAATTATTGTCAGAATGAATACTTTTCAGATGCTATTTCTTTCCTAAGTTTCGTATCAGATTAAAAATTTTACAAAATGCACAGCACATGGAAGAACAATACATGTATAAAATAGTGGAGAGAAGAGAAGCCAGGGTAATATGTAGGCTGTGCCACTTACCAAACAAAAACTTATGATGATTAGTCAGAAAGATGGCAAATAGAAACCATATTGATGTGGAACATACTGCACTTCCAAAGGGCAATTTATTCCACCCAAAGTGTGTCTGAAATAGTTGGGATTAATTGCTTGCTGAAATAATTCTATATCTCTTTACTCACTATGGAGAGAATCAAAATAACTAGTATTGATACCTGACTTCCAGAAAACTATGGTAGATGGGATGACTCTTACCTAGAATTTCTAGATTCTAAGTCTTGTGATCTATCTTTAGACCAGGATACATTAAAAAAAACAAAAAACAAAAAACAAAAAACAGTAAACTTCTATGTGAGATGTCTCTGAGGCCTCCCATACATGGATAGTTATATTTTAAGGATAACTCAGGAGAAAGAAGCTTGAGATGCTAATGTAGGTCTTAAGGATTCTCTAAATTTTTGAAAAATGCATTACTATGAATTATGCAACACAGATGAGGAAGTGAGATAACATTCTTCAGCTATCTGTATGTACTCCTCAGTGACTACCCAGCGCAGCATTCCAAAAATGAACAATTATATAGAATGTCAGAAGTATCATCACTAGCTGTGAGAAAAAAAAATAATTAAAAAAAATTGAAAGGCTAATTTATGGGGAGAGAGAGAAATGCAAATAAATAGACCCAGCACTCAAAAGCTACAGGAAAATAATTTTGTATCCCCAGATGAAAGTACAATACATCGATATTTAAACTTATGAGTTGACTTGGACTACACATGTGTCAAAGGAAGTCTATTCACCCCTTAGATGCCTGCTGAAGCTTAACTCAAACCTTGGGTTTGTACACCCAAAGCACACATTCACGCTCTCACCTCAAAACAGGCAGGTGATGAACGTACAAGCTTTGACTGTATTTCTCTTTTGCACTGCTTAACACAGGGAATGTTGTATTATGTAAGTCCAAAACAGTGGGAAATTACTGGCCATCCAGGACAAGGAAAACAAAGAATGTATCCCAAATGCTTCAGAGTCACAATGCTTCTTACACAATGCTCTGCTAATCTTAAGGGTACTGTTTACTTTTAGAATTTGGTACCTCTTTGCCCGAATACAACATATTTCCCTTTTGCCACCAGACAAACTAAGATCTAACAGAGTGTGCATCTGTGTGGCATGTAAAGCTGTTTTCTTTTTATTCTTGGAGAGGAAAAGATTTTCTGAGTTGCATTAATGAAAATTAAGTGAGGTATAGGAAGTGAAAATGTACCTAGCGATCAGAGAAAATTGGAAGAATCTAACATTAGGATTTAAAAGTTAAATTTCAAAGCTGTTAGATAGCTTGATGTCAACTCAGTAATGAGTGACACAAGTGGCAAATAAGATTCATGTGACAAGAGAGGATGTCATATAGAAACATAGGGTAGATACAAGGCATTTTTATATGTTCATTATAGAACATACGTATACATGAAGGGTAGAATTTACAGTTCATCATTTTTATTTTAATGTGCAAAATTCAGACAAGAATACCAAGATACCAAGAAACAGCTGTTTTTCAGGCTCCTAGATATTAAATGAAAGAGAAACAAACATTTCAGACTGACTTGAATAAACTCTCAGTTGGTATTCTGAAGAATGCTTCAGTAGTTTAAATCAACAGATTCCAACTTTGAGAATCATCCATTCCTAATTAAAGTTTCACTAAACAATAGCATAACTGCAGAGACATCGTCTTACTGATATTAACTGTGGTTCACCTTTGCCTGATTTAATTGTACGATCATGCAAAGGAAGATTAAATTAACACTCCTCTTCTTCTAAAGCATGATTCAGTCCGGATTCTCCATATTATTTTTCATTAGACAATCAGGAATTTTCCAAAGCAGAAGACTAAATAATTTATCAGTCAATGAGTTGAAAACACAAAAAACTAATAAACCAGGGTTTATGTGAGAACTGCAGATCCTGTGTGATGGAATATATGTGTGGCACCAATTTATGTGTTTATTTAGACTTCACATTTACAAGTATTCCAAATGAATGTCTATAGCCATTTTAAAGGTCAACAGGATTGAGTATACTGATTTTTTATATACCAATCTGAATTATTTTTAAGGTTGCACCTGGTGTGAATGACTTTTGAATCATTCCTTGATGTTTACTGAAATAGATCAGTTAGCAAAAAAATTGCATTTCTCACAAAGTCCCATCTAATGTATGGAGATTGCCATTTCTTTTGGAAAGGTTACAAGAGACCTGATCATGTTAATCCTTCTATATAAGAACTTTTTAAATTCAGAGCAAAACAAGCAACATTTTCCCACTTCTGAGTCACCAGAGATTGCCAGCACTCTGTACCTTTTCGGTTTTAACCAGCGCATATTGCAAAACTGGATGCAATAGAGGTATTTTATCCAGAAGTACTGCAGGGAAAAAAAGAAGAAAGGATCACACAACTAGCAGAAAAAGAGCAGAAGGAAAACATGATGTTGCAATCTTAAAATGACAGTGAGGTCAGGCCACCGGCCCTACACATGCCAGCATCTAAACTGATGCATAAGAGTACTGTGATACATTGACATGATATGGAGAGGTTGATCATCCCACTTAATTCTGCACCAAATCTTTTCATTTATTCTGACTACTTGAAGCAGAAGTGCTCCTAGGTACAGATAGTCCACACTCCTAGGAGAAACATCCCTGACTGAGCTGGAAAGGCTGAAGGCTCTTGGGGTATCTTCCCTCTAGCATTCTGGTAAGGGTGCTTTGAGGATACTTTAAAGGGCCATCCAGGTCCAAAAAAGTAGGGCTATCCAGATACTCAACGATACTGCCAAGAGCACCCTTACAGAATAGAACAGAATACAGCAAACCTGGCTTATTTCTTCTAAATATCATCCATAACTAATACAGTCAGACTTAATTTTTTCAAATAAGAGGGAGACAGAAACATAATTTAGATTAATAACACTTTGAACAACCAGAGGACTTTTTAATATCTTGGTGAGGTAGCAGGGTCAATTTATGTGTGAGCAGTCTCAGATAGGAGACCACTTTCTCGGAGGTGTTGCACAGTTTTTTTTTTTCCTTCCAGAAACATGAGAAATCCTCTCTCACTGCTCTTTCTAGGGTGCTGCAACAGTTAGTCAACACAAATAGAACTCTACGAATAGAGGCCAACAGAGAAGGAGAAGAGCATTTTTTTTTCCAGTTAACTGTGGCACACTGGCTGCCTCTATACCAGTAGAATAAACAGCACGAGGGCTCCTGCCTGAGCATTGTCCCACCATCATTCTACCAGTTAAATTATTAGCAAGGTCCCTGTGTTAACTAGCAGCCTCTCAAAGAAAGCCTGGGCATGCTTCATGGGTGTGCCAGGAAACACTTCCAGTATGCTCTCTGAATATGGCCATCCTCTTTTGGTGGTTAAGAGAGTTTAGTTACATGCACATGCATCACATCATGTCGGCTACCCTCAGAGAACTGTCCTTGGCCTGTTTTGTTTTTTTTTTTTTTTTGTGTGTGTGTGTGTGTGTGTGTTTGCTTTTGTTTTTGTTTTTTACCAATGTAGCCATTTCATCCAGCCAGCCCAACAGCCTATCTGTGGCCATGACATACAGATGTTTAGGGAAAGCACTTAAGAAGCAGTAATGGCATGGAGTTATATTTCCCTTGGTGTATCCTGCTGGCTTCCAACAGTTAGCAACCTAGGGCGTCTATGAGTCACTAGCAGCATCCAGATACATTGATTTTAATAGCTTCTTCTTCTAACTTCTAGCTGTTTTCAGCTTTGCATTTTCCATCCTCTCTAGGCTTATTTTTAAAGCAGGCTCTTGGGCCAAGGGGGGAGCACAGCCTGGCCTCTCTTCCATGTTCTGAGACCAGCTATACACAAGCTGCATTTGATCATGCCAGCTCTGGGAGATGCAATTGGCTAGATCCAGGAAATAAGGAATTCATTTCTGGAAAGATCCAAGTACCTGCCTGATTTGTTAGGCTTCCCATTTAGGAAATTAATGGCCTGCTTTAGGCCCCCATGCAGAAGAAAAATGTTCAGTCTACGATAGGGTGACATGACTTCCTTCAGGCAAGGAGATACTTTGGATGCTTGAAAGTCTGTTGAGCAATGTTTGATTTTATTTCAAGTAGTAATATTTTATTTGGAAATTTAAATATAATCAGCACTGTTATGTCTTATGTTTTCTAATTTTTGTGGATTTTCCATGAGATCTTCCCAAGCTTTCTCTGTTGATAATCTTGTAAGTCTAAGAGAAGATTTTTGTATAAATAATGTCTTTGGAACTTACTTGTTCTCCAGTTGAATAAACATCTTAGTTTTCAGTTGAAAGTGTAATGTATGCCTGCACAAGAAATAGGTATTTCCAAGTTCAGGAGCTGATATGGCACAGAAGGATGGCATGGACCTCTTCAATTCACAAAAGTTAGAGGAGGAAAGCAGACAAAACATCTTTTGAATCTCTGAGAGGAGAAAGGAGTTTAGGAGGGGAAGAGCAGAGACTGATGATCTGAGAGAAGAAGTAAGGTCACATACTCTTTCATCAATTACTTCATAAAGAAGAGAAAACCCATGTGAAAAATAGTTTTGATTTTAGTTCAACTACGGTTTACATTGAGGCAGCTTCTAATACAGTTCAACAGCTGAAGTACAATCAGCCAAAACTAAGATTAGACTCTTATCACCTGACACAGAAATTCATCAGAAAAAAGATCTAGTCCAGATAAAGCCCTACAATAACTCAGATGTGAGCAGTGGCAGCAGCAGGTAACACTCTGGCAGAGGCACCTCCTGTCCGTGTGACAAATTACTTGGAGATGGCTTACAACTCACCTCCAGTGGCACATATGCCACTGCTTGAGAACCTATGATTGAGGCCCAAATTAGTTTTTTAAAACAAAAAAGACAAAAAACATGTCCTAGAAGAGTCTTAGTCTGTACCTAAGTGGTTCTTTTATTTGCATTAAACCCCATTTTTCCCACAACTGTTTTTAAATAGTTTTTCAAATATGGTGTCTCTGCTTATGTAGAGATATATTACTCCTTGTCATATTTCCTGGTGCAAAAGAAATCAAATTATAAGTAAATTACTCACAGCAATTATATTACTTACAGACTTTCTCTTCCTTGACAGATAAGAAACAGATCTGTTACTAATTATGGGCTTAAAAGGATTTAGTAATATAGTCCAAGATGAATATTAAATTAGCTTTTGCCTTGTCTTATACTACCTGAGTCAGGGAGGTTGACTGGGCTTATGGACTACGCTGTGAAGCCTTTATTTCACTGGCAATTTCATTACTTTTAAAAAGTTTTCTTTTCAATAAAGGAAAATATAATTCTACATTTTTTTATTTGATTTTGTTTCTAAATCAATTTTCCATCTCATCTGCTAGGGAAATGAGATGTGAAAACAGTTCCCTACTGTGTGTGAGCACATTAGTTGAGGAACATACTTGCAGTCTTAGTGTAGCTAACCCTGTAGCCAGGCTACATTTATCTGGTTTTCCTATCAGGGGAATAAAAACAAGTGCAGATATTATTCATCTTATTTTCTCATTAATAAAAAAGGCTTTTAAATACACTTTTAAAAGAATGTATTTCACTGTGGCATGTCACCAGTGAGTGCCCAGGTGGTCTTAAACTGTCAGTGGCCCAGTAGGGCAAGCAGTATGTCCTCAAGATTTGGAAACATTGTCTCTTAGAATTTACAGAATTCTTTGTGACATTATAAATGTGTACCTCACGCGCAATTAAGGGGACTGGCTCATCGATCTAAGCCCCATACCTGAAACAACGGGACTCTGATTGTGACCTCACATCAATTTCACCCTACTGCAGTTGCAAATACTCCGGCAATTATTTCAGAAATACATATCTCCCGCTGAAACCAATAGAGCCACAGCTCACTAGTATCACTGCATGATCTCATCCTCCATATCTCCCATATTTCTTCTCTACCTTTCCATCACACTCATCTATTGTCTCTTGGTTGTTTTTATATTGCAAGCTCTCTGCAACACAGACTATCTATTTATGACATTCCAGGCAGGGTTTCTGGATGTGTCTGTAAAGCCAATCTGAAATAATAATAATATTCAGAGAGTGTCTAGACAAGGTAGCAACAATTATTGCACCAAGGCCTTTCCATGATCATGCATTGCCTACAAATTGCTTAATAATAATCTGACATCTCGTTGTAATCCATTCTTGCTATTTTCGGTCATACGAATGATTTGCTGTCAGTCAAAAGCTGACGGCTATGTAATCCATAGGACCGTTTTGCAGTTTCTTCACATACCCATAATGTATCCAGGCAGTCCATTTCAATCAGAGCATAACAAGTTTCATTATCATTCAGCATCCTCAAGCTGTAAGCAGCTTGCTTTGGCTGACCATCAATCCATACTCACTGCTATCTGCACTTCCATCTGAGCATACTTACTGGCAGTAGAGAAGGAAACACTGCTATGTCTCACAGGTCATCCAAGCTAGTGGGTGCCTACTTTTAGTATTTTGCTGCAGTACCAAGTGCTTTCATTTTTTCAGAATCTCATTCCAAAAAAGCAGGGCTTCTGTCAGATATCTCTGCATAGACTAATAGAAAAAAAAATCAAAATTCTGTTTCCCAGTGGAATTCAAGGTTTTGTGTATTTGTTCTCATTTTGAACCCAGCAAGCCAGAGATGGGAGACTAGAGATTAGATCCCTTGTCAGGGATAGAAGATAGACAGGTTCAAGGCACAGAGCTTAAGATAGGACCAGGAAATGAACCTGCCAAATACAGACTTGCTCTAAGTAAAAATAGTATAAACTGTGAATGCTAACAGGCAGTAGATAATTGGGTGTATGTTTGTGGGGGTGAATGTCTGAAACTGAACTTTTGAACTCTGAAGCAGAAGCCTGCTACTTGCTAGCTACAACTGGTATGGGCTGCTTGTAAATTTTGATAACACCTGGACTAAACAAAAGTGGCATGTCCTGAATCCTTTGATTAATAAAGACAGGTGAGACAGACCACCAGTTACGAGGCTGATCATGTGTTGTGCCTCTGCACACAGACTATTTAGATTGGGAAAACCAGAAGCTAGGGGGCCCAGAAAGATTTCTTGGCAAAAAGGTTTCCTGAAAAGAAGTGGTATCAGAAAGAATGGGTCCTGGAAAAAAGATGATGAAGATCCTGGCTGGAGGAAAGATCCTAGAAGTGGGGGAAGATCCTGGAGATCAGAGATGCATGGAGATGAATGTTGGGGGAACACCCAGGGACCGTGGCTGCTGATGCCCAAGACAAGCAACTGCGAGCAGCCACACAGCAGGAACCGATAGATTTTCTGCCTGATCATCTGGAACCAGCAGCAACCTGCCTGTGGGGAAGGGAAATTGAGCCCTAGGGAATATAGCACTGACCGGGGGAGTGAGTGAATGAGCATGGGAAATAATCAGGTAGGGCAAAAGCTCTAATCTTGTTGGTTCTTCTCTGTCTTCTACAGGTCATGGTTTACTCTGTCTTGCCCATGACAACTCTCTTCCAGGCTGCACTTACTTGCATTCCTCTACTCTCGCCCTTCCCTCCTCCCCCTCAGCTAAATTCTATATGAAAAGGGTCCGTTTCAAGAACCTAAGAGAAAATAGTGTGTCAAAAACAAATCCTAACTATTTCTATTAGACAGTGAATCATTGTAAGAATTCTTTTATTTCCAAAATGAAGGAAGGAAGGAAGGAAGTTGCATTGCCTTAATGGCTGTTACTTTCTCTGGATCTGGATCTATGACTTGCTCACTAATCGTTTCCAAGGAACCCTGGATCACTGTGACAAAGGCAGCACTTATTTCTCCTGAGCTTTAGGCCCACACACTTCATTGTTTCGATATAATAGACTTATTATGTTCTTCAGAAAGGTCATACAACACAGCCTGTAAGTGATCACCTTTCAGGTGTTGCAGTTGCTATTATATTCCTCTTCATGAGTTGAAGTGTGTGAATGATGTCAAGGGGAAATAGTCTGTTCAAACTGTTAAGTAAAATTAGCTAACCTGACACTTCATGAATGTACAGGAATCTAGGGGGGAAAGAAAGACCATAAAGAAGTAAAACTGCAGCTTGTTAATCTGGAAAAAGTCTTGCCCAATACAAGCAAGACTTCTTAAGAGTTATATAATTTTTATGAAAAAAATTAGAATGAGTCCAAAAAAATTGTCTGATTTAACTGTAGCATTTCATTCCAACTGAGCATTTTCTTTGAGTTACCCACTTGTCTGTCACTCCTAGCATTGCTAAATTTTCATTGACAAGGTATATACCATATCTTAAAACATGGCAAAAGTCTCAAAACAGAACATATTGAAATTTCCAAAAGAAACCTTTACCATAATTTGCAATGTTGTGTACCCTAATTTGTCATAAAATACAATTTTGCGAGTGTAAATATTTTTGTGAAGTGCAAATGCAGCTTTTCTGCCAGCTCTGTATTGAATTAACCCTCTGAAAGCTTAAGTTAGAGCTGGACAAAGAATTTTGGAGAATGGAGAGTTCAGCCAAAATGTGGTTTCAGTTGTCTCACACTATTTACAAATATGACCTGAGTTTCACCAAGCCTTTTGAATGAGAGGAAAAATGTTCAGGGCTAGTTTGGTAGAATTATCAGAGGAATATTCCTCTTTTATTCTCTGACAATTCAATAGTTAAAAGGCTCACAAAAAACGCAGGAGAGTTCTGGTTTGTATCCACAGTCTGTCCAGTCCTGGGAAGGGTTTCGTGTTGTTTCCCCCCTCCTCTCACTCAGCCAAGTGGCCTGGTCAGAGGTTTCAGAAGCAGGGCTGCGCTCAGACCCCGCACTGCACTGTACCATTTCATCCAGAACACGAAAGTAGTCAAAGGTGGATAAAACCACTTGCTGGACTAGACCTGCGGGAACGGTCACCGTGTCCCACCTCAGCAGGACAGTCACCTGTACTGGACCAGCTCAGCTGGGATTTGCCTAGCTGAATCTTAAACACCTCCAACCACAAAAATGTCACAAATTCAAGGTAACCTGCTCCAGTGCTGCATTCTTTTTTTTAATATCATGCAAAAAACTGCTAAGGCCCAGCTCACAACTGTTGCCCCTTGTTTTATCGTCTGTCACTACGGCAAAGAGTTTGGCTCTGTAGTCTTTGTAATTCCCTGTATGTGGTCACCTCTTAGCCCCCTGTTCACCAAAAAAGCTCAGCTGCTTCAACCTCTCCTCCTAGGTTATGTGCTCTCGACTTTTGACAACCTTAGCAGCCCTCCACTGCGCTCCAGTTTCTCAGTCTCCTGCTTGAACTGGCTAGCCCAGAATTACACACAGTATTACAGGTGCAGTCACACTAGTGCCAAGCAGAAGGGAACATCTTTCCTTAACCTGTTGACCGTGTTCCCACTCCCCCTAGCAAAGCCCAGCATGCAGTTTGTCTTATTTGCAATGAGAGTGCACTGTTGGCTCATATTCAGCCTGACATGCACTGTAATTGCCTTTTGGCAATGGTCTTTTTCCAGCAAGACTGATCCTCAGTCAGTCTCCAGCCAATACTGCTGCATGAGGTTGCACTTCTCCTTGCTGAACTTCATGTTGGTCTACTCTTCAAGTTTATCAAGGTCCCTGTGGACTGGAGCTCTGCTGTTTCAATGTGCTGCTCATATAGCCACCTCCACCCACACACATACAATATTGTGTCCAATGTTCAGTTATGGGCTCTGTAGCACAAGAGAGACACGGAGCTACTGGAACGAGTCCAGCAAAGGGCCACTAAGGTGATTAAGGGCCTGGAGTGTCTCTCATATGAGGAAAGACTGAGAGAGCTGGGGCTGTTCAGCCTGGAGAAGAGAAGGCTGAGGGGGGATCTCATCGATGTGTATAAGTATCTGAAGGGAGGGTGTAAAGAGGATGGGCCAGACTTCTCAGTGGTACCCAGCAATAAGATGAGAGGCAACGGGCACAAACTGAAACACAGGAAGTTCTGTCTGAACATAAGGAAAACTTTTTTACTGTGAGGGTGACTGAGCACAAGAAAGCTACCTGTTCTCCTACATCACTCCAAATTACACAGCTTTGTTGTCCAAAACAGGTTGCAAATCTATAGGCAACTTACTTGGAATTAGTATATTTTAACTTAAGCATTTTCTAGAGAAGTGCTGGACAGAGTTACATTTTCTTCTTAGCCTGTCTCAGAATGAATTAGTATATGTTAACTGAGAAGAAATTTTCAGATTCAATTAGAAGATGACACTTATCATCCGTTCCTATATTAATTATAAATTTAGCTTCAGTGTCACTGATTTAGAGATTTGCCTTCAGGATCCACTTGAACATATGTCCAGAAAAAGATCCAAGAAAGCGATACACCATCATTTTCTTGCATTCTAACTCCTATTACTTTTGTTATATACAACACAACAACAAAACTCCTTTCTTCCTCCTCTTCTAGCATCATTTTCAGTCATTTCACTGACAAGCTGAATCTATTTAAGATTTGGCTTTTGTATTTTGAGTGTTTGACTGCTCTCTGAAGATTTCTTTTCCTCTGAAGAACTGAGGTACTCGCATTACCTTTTCTAGTTCTTACAGCTGCTTAAAAAACACGTTGAAATGTAATAGTTCATAATTATGTGCATTCTTTGCAGATGTCCTACACTTCAACAAAATTAAAACTATTTTTGGAGGGGTCTGTATTCAGCAGTCCAATAGAAGCTAGTCCCTCTTGCTCCCATTTAACAATTGTCTGTTCATTCCCAAAAAGCCCTTGTAAACATTTTTCTTGTTTCTCCAGGCAATTAAAGTATTCTTCTATGAATTAGACTTCACTGGATAATAAAATAATAAATCTGAAATCATCACTGCTATTTTATAATAATTTTCTTCAACTTCACTTTTTAATGAGAAAGCTTTACACATAGATATCCCTCCCTTAATTAAAGAGTCTAGGCATGATTTTGTTACCCAATACATTAAGCATCACAATGGATACTGTCAAACAGGAAAAAATCTCCCGCCAACCATGTTTCTTTTCTGTCTCCCCCGAATGATGCTCCAGCCAAGTTATCTTCTACTGCTTCTGGGACAGAATTATTTTCCTGAACCATTTAGAGACTCTGTGCCCACAAACAGAAGGTTTCGCTTTTACATCTAAGCCTTTCAGGCTCCGTAGGGGCTTGTTCACATGTAGGTTAAAATGCAAGCTGTGCATCGTATGCGGAGTCTGTGCAGAACCTCCTTTTGTGATGGGAAAATCTTGATGGATTACTAATGAAGAGAGGTTGTATGATAATCTATGCGACAGTAACTCTATAAAACAAAACAACAACTACTAAAATGGAGGATTCAAGGGCTAAATGTTAAAAGTGTGTTGCAGTCAGGATTTTACAACAGAAAATACATTATCTTTTAAAAATTATACAAAGTTACAAATCTTGAAGAGGATTTTAAAATTTAGCTACTGTAGGGAACCTACAGTAACTGATATTCTAAGATATTCTTTTCTGCTCATATCTTGAGCAGCTGGAAACTGTTGGTTTAGGACTAAAAATACAATAAAAGAAATCAGATGCCTTTGGTCAGTAGAAGACTCAGATGGAATCCTTGGAGCTGGCTAATATGGATGAATAAATGAACAATCTATTTTGCAGTTTCTTGGACTTCTTGAATCAGCATCTGAAAACTGAATATAATTGAGATGCCTGGTAGGGCATTTTGCCCAAAAGTTCTGCCTCTTATACATAGTACACTGACTTGAGTACCTACAAAGAAAAATAATTGTAAAGGTTTTAGAAGCATCCCATTAATTTACTTGTCAACAGTACCGTGACGAAAAGTATTACCTTTCAGGAAAAGACTACATTTAATGAAAATATCCACCAAAGAGTTCTCCTATTTAGATTTGTCCTTTGGAATTCTGAGAGGTATGAAATATTATAAAAGAAATGAGTGAAATATATTTATTTAACAATGGTAAATAAAAGAAAGCAGGGAATCCATTTCAGTACAACCAGAAGCATGGTCCTGCAAGGTCTGAGAATTCAATCAGAGCTTGAAAGGGATAAAGGAGAAATTTGTAAGGTCTCTGAGTAATAAATGAATTAGGGAATCCAAGTCTCTTTTGTCTATAAGTGAACACATTCATCAATTTCAGAATATCTGTAGCAAAATTGGACTTTTATCCTGAAATCAGAACAACCTCTTTGTACCAGCTCCATTGAAATGATTCTTCCTCACCTTATTCAGTGGGTCCTAAATGGACTGACAGAGGGAGACATGTGAGAATTTCTTCCTCACTTTTAGCTGTGTAGAAAATTCTCAGCCCACATGTAAGACAGCTTCAAGTACATCTCTGTCCTCACTTGCTTGCTAAGGCCTCACTCATGATGATATCAAAGCCAGTGTGCAAAGTTAGAGTAGACAGATCTGGATTCTATTATACTGATATTTTTCAGAGCTGACCCCCTCCCTTTTCACTATTCCTTCTTTTCTTCTTCGGTAACATGTTATGCCTCTCAAACAAATGGGTCAGTGCTGTGGTAGAACAAGTAGGAAATACACCAATGGTATAAAGCTTTGCCAAAAAAAGAAAAAAGAAAAGAAAAGAAAAAAGATTCAGTTAGTTCAAAGTATTTCGCTTGAAATACCTTGTGTTTGGCCAACTTTCCTGAATCCAAAGAGAGATTCCTGGGTTCTAGCTTACCCACAGCTGGACTGGGGTTCCATTCCTAGAAAAAGTGATTACAGATGGGTAAAACACAGATTAGGTTCACGTACAGCACATGGATCATTCACAGATTTGTGCAAAGCACTGTTTCTCCTTCTGGCTTCCTGCCGAAGGGCAACGGCCAGCCTGCACCTCACTCAAAGCGCTCAGTGCTTGGTGACACCACCTTTCTCACAACTCTGCAAAGCAGAAGACTCATTCCATCTAACTAACTATCTTTGGGATACGTGTCGCACAGAAGCTGTCCTCACGCACAGCTTTACTTACACTCGGTATTTCCAGAGGGATGTCTACACCCAAATTTGTCAGCTTTCATTTGTGCAAGTTTCTCATGCCATATATTGGAAGTATTTTGTCCAGGCCTCCCTCTCCTTCCTTGCCAACAAGCCCTTTAGGCCTGCTTTAGCGGTACTGATATCGCACTATACCAGTCTTGTAAAAAGGGCCCCTGTGCAGTGTTACAGAGTCTGGATTTAGAGTGCTTCCTGAATTTACAGTACTTAACCCAAATATTTTCTGTCCCGTATGTGTTACTAATGCAAAAGTCAGTGTCAGCAGCCATAACTGTCTACCAAGGATACCAAAGAAGCCTTTGAAACATTTAAAAGAATAAGCATATCTTGAGAAATTCAATTTGACTTCATTTAAGGAAAAAAAAATCAAGTCATATGCAATGCCAGTACTAGCTGTATATCAAAGAGATGTGTGTAAAACAATTAAAATTCAGTTAAGGAACCAAATTACCTTTTTAGCAAATTGCAGGTTTTTAAGATTTCTGTTAGAAGTTCATTACAGGTTGTTAGAAATTAATTGATGTCACTTAGTATTGATATGTAATTAAGTTCAAAAAGTAACTTTTGTTTCCAGCAGAAAAGCTTTCCTGATTATTTGATGAAACTTAATCAGGTAGAGGAGCCACAAAGGCATTCCCCTCCCTCTCTTGACAAGCAGCAATCTATATTGTTTTAGTTTGACAGGCAGTGGTTTGTATCTACATAATTTTAAGCCAATTACTTATCTTGTCTTTTATATTATAAAAGCATGCATTTAGTATAATTTCTCCCAAGAAAAACTCTATCAAACTAAATTACAGGATGGAAATAGATGTGCAGAGCAGAAAAGGTAGGCATAAGTTTTAAAACAAATACCAGGCAATTTGTATTCACATCGAAGTAACAGACTAAGCTGAACATTAAACTTCCTAGTTCCAGCCTTTTTTACATTTTGAGCTGGAGAAAAATGTGCTGATAATCAGTACACTTGTAAAATCTTTTCTTTTCGTACTTCCAAAGGCTTCTTTGAAAACTGTTGCCAAAATCCTTTTTTGATCATGAGAGAAATTCACTGCTGCGTAAAGGGAAAGCACAAGGCCCAGAATCTAAGTTTCAAACCAACTTTATCCTGTTTCATTGAATAAAAGTAATTTTCAGTGTCTGAGCACAATCACCTGAGATCACTCTGATTTTTGCCATTGATTTCAAAAGGGCATGATCCAACCTAATGGATGGGTAAATGGCCTTTTAATACCAGTGGCTTGTTAATGTAATGAATACAAAGTTATGGAACAAAACTGGTGTGCTTAATTATTTTGTTGCTTTAAAGGTCAACTGAAAAACAATCTGAAACGGTGAGAAAAACACAAATTAGATTTCAACTGATAGCTGTGAGTTCAGAACTATGGAGCTAACCTGGCTGAGTAAATGAATAGATAATTATTTCTCAGAAGGTCTGTGTATGAATTAACCTTGGTATAAAATGCGTGGCAGATGCCTGAATTTACAGGAAGTAGAACATCAGTTTCAAGATATTCAGCTCTTGTGCCTGACTAGTCTAATATCTATTGTTCAGCGGAGGCATTCTCTTCCCCAAAGAAAAAAAACATCTTTTTTTTCCAAGACCCTTTTCTACTCTAAAGCAATGAGAGATTTCAGCACAGAAACTGCCATCAAAGGCTATGGCTGCTAAGATCCATTTGTTTTACTTGCTTCAAACTTGCATTGCATGAAAATGAGACGGCCTAATGCAGAGGTTTACCAGGTTTCATATTTGTTCTGCAGCAAAGGATTCAAAGTACAGCACAGTGTGGGCATATTACAGACTGCAGCACTGTCAAGTCCTGTCTTGTGGAATCATTCTTTGCCCACTGAATTACCCAGTAAAACCTTTTTTCTATCACCTACCCCTCTCCTCCACGTCAAAAATCTATATTCAGCTTCTCTTGATCTAGGTCACACTGTCATGAGTAGATTAAGGTTTGACACTCAGTCAAGGTCAGCAGGATCATTTGTGCTGCAATATGCCTAAATTTAATTTACCATATTATAGTAGAAGGGAGACTTTTCAACTGCAGTCCACCTCCCTTTCTTCCAAACAGTTGATTTTCTGAACCTCTCATATTTCTGGCACACCATTTGTGAAGGTTTTTCCCCAAGGGAGAATTAATTTCCTAACCCAGATATTTAAGTTTTTATCCCATGAAGGGGAATATATCTTTCTGGGTAAGTTTTGAGTATTTGTCCTCAGTCTTTCTAGCACTAGTAACAGCAAGACAACAAGTTTTAAAGATTTTGCAGGTCATCCATCCATAGAATAATCCTGTAACAAAGTCAACAGCACACTTTTATAAGAAGCCTCTTCTGGATTATCAACACAGTGAAACACAGACCATTAGCACTGAGCACATCAGTGTTAAGTCTGTAATCCTCCGAGCAAGGATTCACTCCCTCAGGTTACCACTGTCATAGACTGCCAATTTTAACAATTCTAGCACTTGATGAGTTAAACACTCAAATTCCAGTAGCATTGGTACTTCCATCACAGATTTTTTTTTCACTTTTAGTTCTACAGTGCGAAGAGTAGCAAATTTCCTTTCAAAATCTCTTCATTTCCTTTCCTAAATGTTAAGTCAAATTAGCAAGACTGATAACAAAGTCTCTAAAGCCAAGGACAGTTTGTGACTGCCATCCATGAGAAGCTAAACTTTGGTCTCTTTCTTTAGAAGATTTCTTGGGTTCACTATTCAGTGCTACTGAAGATTAGTTTGCAAGGTGGTACCACACACCATAAAATTGATGTAACTAGATGGAGAATAAGGAAATTAACTCATTCTCTTCCAGTATAATATTAATACTGTGTCCAGTTCTATTAATGCTGAAAACAGGGGGATAGCTAAAAAAAGAACAAGGTGAATCATGTGAGGTTGTACAGTGAAAAGTTACATGAAATCTCTTTAGTTTATCTGTGAGAAGGTTAAGATATGACCTGATACCGGTTTACACATATTATCATACATTTTTTAAAATGAACGATCTTTAGATTTAGCAAAAAAAAAAAAAAAAAAAAAAAAGGACAAAAAAAATCTAACGAAAGAAGTGGAATCTAGAAAACTGCTGATTAAAAATAAATAATCATTGGCAGCAAGGGTGTTAGCCTTTAGAACAATTTAGAACAATTTACAAGTGATATTGCAGACTTGCTATCACCTGATATCTTCAATAAAAAATGGATATTATCTAACAAACAGATTTTCGTTCCAGCAGAAGTTACAAGCTACAGGAATTATTGTGTGCCAGTTTCATGGAAAAAAGTATCCAAGATGATGGTAACACCTTTCTGGCCCTCACATGCTACTCTAATTTGATTGTTCTTGGCACTCCTCTCTGATCATGCAGTGAAATCCAAAATAATACTTTGGCATATGCAATATAATTTAGAAGGAATTTAAGGAACTAAATTTGTGACACTCCAGAAAACTTACTTAGGTCATCAAGAGGCCATAACCACCAAATTTTCACAAGAAAACTTGTTCTTATGCATATCTAGGGCATCTTCCCTGAGCATGCCTATGTCCCCATAGTTGATCCAGTAGGTAGGCTCAAAGCAAGATTAACATGCAATGATAGCATTAAGTGCAACACAAAGTACAGCAGTTGTTGTCACTTACCTTACAAAAAAGGGCAGGAGAAGAAGTGTACTAGTGACCTGTTATGTAATGTGATGAGATCACTTATCCAGCAAGTGGGAGTTCTGGGTTTTATCCACTAAGCTATTGGATAGTTTGTAAAATTTGTGCATGTGAACTTTAAAACAAAAGCCTCTAATAGCTCTTAGTTATGCTCCTCTCTGAGGCTTTTGAGAGAACAACAACAAGAAATTAAAACAGTAGGAGGAAAAGATATTTATATCTGAATGAGTTAGAGTGCTTCTTTTCCTGCTCCCTGACTTCATCACACCGGTTTGAAATAGTTTTCACATCAAAACCACAATAAGCAGAAGTGACTGACACTGGGAGAGGAGGATAGTGCAAAAGATATGAGTATTGATTGATTAGACAGCTGGCATCTGTCTCTGTGCTCAGAATGCAGAAAGGAGACGTGCACCTTCGGCGCAGCCAAGCACAGCAGTCGCCAGCACTGCAAGTGTTCCCCAGCACTGTCTACGGCCGTGCTGCACATCAACCAAGGCACTTGAGCTAACAGTTGATGGTTAAAAAGGTCTGGAGAAAGGGAAGAATGCATGAGAAAAACAGATATTCCATTTTAAAAGGGAAACCCTCTAGTATTTTACCTTTAAGCTTGTTTCCCTCTCTATATCCCCTTTTGATCGTTCTGTTATACGTGCAAAGAAATCTTGTGGCCTCCAGAAACTACTGTTTACATTTGAGATTCAAGATTCTAGCTATAAGGCACTGTGACAGTCAGCTAAAGTGAAATAGTGCCAGTACTTTTTAGTTTCACATATATATGTGTCTGTATATAAACACATAACTCAAACACCCAACCTTAGAACCAGCAGCACAACATTTGTGATATTTATAGAGTCAATCCACTAACCTGGATTTAACCATCAAAGGAAAAAACAATATCATTTCTTTTTCAAATACTAGTCAATTCTGTTTGTTTATGCTGGTTTTGGAAGGAAGCTATCATAAAGTATAGTTTTAATGAAAACTTTCTGTGCCAATTCCCTGTTGTTCTTACTGATGGAAATCTGAAATTGCTATCTGTGTTGAATTTAACAATAACTCCCTGTAATAAGTACTTTATATTTTGACTTGATGTCCACAAAATGTCAGAAATTACATCTCTACACCCTTATTCAAACCAGTATTGCCCTTGACAAGAGACAACTAAGAACAAGTGACACATTTCTGAGCATCTGAAAAAGAAAAATATAGATACTGGTAATTCCTGATATTTAACCCAGTGCATCTTGCTAAAGCTAGGATAAACTAGATAAGGAAATCAAGCCAAAAGAAGGAGTGGACTCAGTAAATGAGTACCAATCCAGTTTCAGTCTCTCTCCTTACTCATTTATCATATAGCTGCATTCACTACTTACTGCCCAGCATGCAAATGTAGAAAAGAAATTACTTCCTTCTGGGTTTTTCTGTAAGGACCTTGGCAAATAATCTCAGATCTGCATCTTGAAAAAAGGTTAAACGCATTTGTCCTTTTTTGGGGCAACATATTGCAGCTAAGGTAGGCATTGAAAAGGGGCCAGCTAAACCTCACACTGGAAGCACCCATTTCTCTCACACAAAATAACAAGCAAAACCACACTGCTACCTCAGATATAGATTCCAGTACTTTGTCATCTATAGTTGGTGAAATAAGCCGCAACGCTCATGCAACATGTAGGCACTCAAGTCACACAAGTGACTAACACTCTGACTAATGAAAAAAGCATTCGTTGCAGCCAGGCTAGCTCCATAAGTCCTGTGCATCCTGCAACAGCAGGCACCTTCATCCTGGCAGAGCAGGAGTTAAGGACACCCTCAAACACTCTGGTCCCTTGGGGTCCTTAGCCCTTGAGTTCGCTGGGCTCTTTTAAGTCCTCAAGGCCAGGACGTCTCCCAGCCATGCTTAAGAGTCTCACCCTGTTGCTCTTCCAGCCTGCTAACTTTTGCGAAAGTAGTACGTAGGCACAGACCTGCCTCTAGGAGTCCAGTTCAAGGTTGCAAAGCCCATCACAGGGGTCAACTGTTTATTTCCTTTGGCTAAACCTAGACTATGGCCTGTGACTCAGAGTACTGGTCCTCTGATTAACCAAACTGGGGACCAGGCCAGAGCACAACACGATTTCTTCCAGTCCAGGTGCCTGGTTTTCCTTCTCTTTGAAGGTTTGTGGAGGGTGCGGGGTTGGTCTAGGCTTACAGCAAGACCTTAATCAGGGAAATATTTGGAAAGCTCACAATATAGATGCAGCTTTTTGAGAATCTGGATCTCAGTTCTTTATCAATAGGCAATTCTACAATATTCCTGTAAAATATGCTCCTCTTCCCATAAAAAGGGATATATATGCTTATATTACTTTACACATGAAAGACTGAGATTCAGAGTCTAAAACTGAGTGTCAAAAGCATCATTAATTCTGCATGCTCAGTTTGAGAAGACTGAGATGGACTTAATGAAGTAATTATAATTTTAGACTATTTCATACATATAAAGGAGAGTGTCCACTGAAAACAGAAGCAGCTGGCCAGCACTTCTACAAGTCATATAGCAGGTGTGAGAAGACAGGTACCCAAAAAAATGAAGAGCATAAGCATTAGGAAACATCTGTGAAAACTTTGAGTTGGCCCACCGTTGCATAGAAACACCATGGAAAAAAAAAGGAGCAGAATATTTATAGTCTACTGTTTTCACCATGAAAGTAACCTTCCAACTTGCAGTGTTCAGACACTGGGAATCATTCTTCAATGAATAGAAAATTTGACAGAAAATACAGTCTTGGAGTGAAGAGAATTAAGAGAGATTAAGAAAGAAAAGATTAAGAGGACATTAAACAGTATATACCTTCACACCATAAAAGTGTACAGCACCAGATGAAAGAAATGGGGCTTTCAAATCTAAAAACTTTAACCCTTTTTTTAAAATAGCAGTATGCTTTTGAAATTCTCCTACATGGGGAAAAAAGATATATATTTGGCATGCTAATATGAAATACCTTTTTTGGTTTGCTTTGCTTTTTTGCCAGTTTAGAATGATATTAATTGATTTTTCCAAAACTTTTCTATTTACCTGTTCAAACAGGAGAAAAAAGAAAAAAACAATGCCAAAGCTATAGTCATTTCTTTATTCATCACATCCTGTTCAGTGTCTGCAACAAATGAGGTGGGAGCCCACAGACATCAAGCTTTTTAACTACAAACCTTTGATTCATCTCCTAAAATGGTCAGTTCTATACTCCCACGAGACAAGGATTTCTGTGAATGAATACAGCATATGATTAAATAATCACAGACAGTATTGTAATGCAAATAGCAGAAAGACACAAATGGGAGAGGGTATTAATCATAATTACATAATCTCAGACTGTTGTCAAGGTCTTGATTGTTACTGCAGCCCAGAATGAGAAACAACTTCTCAGACAGCAGCACCACAGCAACATGGCCATTTCAAAGACCAAGAGAGAGACTGATAAAGTAGAATGCACTTGTGAACTTTTATCATTTGGGGTTTTTTATTTGAAGAACAAAAATAAAGGCAGCAGATCTAAATGAAAGTTGGTCTGTGGGAAGCTCCACATTGTAAGTCAAGTGAATAGGCAAAAAACCAAAACATTCCCTCTAAATTCTCAGGGAAGATCCTCATAATACCTCATGGAAAAGCTGATGGTTTCCTCTAGTGTATATTCTCATTGAACATAGCATGAACCAATAAACTGGTATTTCTCCTGACCTTTAATAACATAATACCCTAAAAGCATCCTTGCAAAGGGATCCCTTAGAACAAACCAGATCATATTTATTCAGGTATCTGAATAAATCTCTATTTAGATGCATGAGTATAGAATAAACTGAATAAATTTGTAGCCATGCAGCTTGCCTGAAAGATATGTTTTCACAGCAGCAATAATATTATACTTATGTGGTCTTTCTATGAAAACCATCTCAAATAGACTGAAGTCAGATAAACTCTTGGTAAAAACATGCATGTTAGTGTAACTATTCCTCTGTCACTGAAATGTCATCTCAGCTGAAGGATGGAGTCTTTTGATGCTATACCAATGACTTAAGAGCTTTCATCTGTTTACCTGTGCAGGTAAATGGCAGTATAGAGAAAGAATGACCTGTTAGAACTGGAACGGGCCTCAGATATGCAGTAGGATTTTATTTCAATGACTGGTAGCCGTGACTTTTTTTTAAAAAACAAACTCCAAAACCTGATACAAATCCTTTGTACCTCAATCTAACCCCTTATATGGATATCATCAATTAAAACTGCAATCAACACTAAAGAAATTCCTAAAGATTCCTAAGAATCTAAAGATTCCTTAGAATCAATTCATCAAATTACCAGTTGCTTTATAGTTACCATTCTTAATGTCCTCCCTTCTGCTTTTCCCCGCTGCTGTAAAATACATGACCCGTCACTGCCATCTGCACTGTCTTTCAACAGAATGATATCTCATTTCATGACCCTCTTTTTTTAAAGCCAGGAGTTGCATGGAGGAGAAGCAGCACATAGCAGCAAAGGCAGAGCCACTACTCTTTAAGGCAGTGGACATTTTCTCTTGCAGGTGCATGCAAGGAGGCAGGACAGGGCTGCCCTTCCACCCACTCTACCCCTTCCTTCACCCTCCTTACAAACACGGAGAGACAGGCCAAAAGTGGGCTTTATAGTCCTCATTGATACTGTGATGTCCTCCCTGGGGCCAGACGCTGTACATGGACATGCTATATGGAAATGTCTTTAGGCCCAGGAGTCTGAAGGGAGGACTGTTTTCTTAGTGACTCCATCTGGCTGGTCAGAGTGACATCGGATAAACCTCTGGTGTATGTAGCGATCTGATGTAACCGGCCCAAGGAAGACACTCCTCAAGATACATGTTCCCCACAGAAATTAGGCAGAGGACCTTTGTGGTGTCCCACTGCAATGCCTACTGCAGCAGTTCACTTCATTTTACTTTTCTAATATAGAGAAAGAGAAATAGCACACACAGAATACTGGATCTTTAATTGAATAGGCATGGTAAGGGTATGTGTTTAAATATCTTTGTATGCCCTGGTAAAGAGGCAAATTCAGTTAGTTTCCACGGAATTTTTTGGTGCTATTCCTTCCCATGTGGATCTATTCATAAGAATTTGTGTCACATTCTTAAAATGCAGCTATTTTGAACTTTTGCAATCCATTTAAGAAATGCAATATAGTTCAAATATCCAGAGTTAACATTAAGCACATCTTTTCCAGCCATCTACTCATTAAAGTGTAGAGTAGCAACAGATTTAGATACTCTCTGTGTATGTGCAGACAGATATATATCACAGACTTTAAGAAGGGTTATTTGAAGCAGGATTGAACAACTTTGCAAAACATAAATACTGCAAGTAACCCTGTACTAACAAGGTTAAGGAGAAAAACTAAGGGTAATGGTAATTGTATTCATATGGTTTGTATTTTCTGCTATATCCTGCATGCTTCAAAAAATTTATCAGATAGTAATTACAGCTTGTAGACATATCATTGTGTTTCACTGAAAGCTGCTCTGTCAAATACTTTCTTAGCCTGCTCATTTTTTTCCCCTTTCTGGCAATATCTTGTGAGAACAAAATGCATGTGGGAAGAGGAGTGAGCTACCCTTGTACCACCAATCTAATTCTTAAAAGCTTAGCAGAGTGTCAGGTGGAAAAACAAATACAAGTTTCAAACACTTGAACGGTCATTAAACAAAATTAAGGATCTCATACACACTTATAGAATCATTTGGAATGATATAAACTGCAGCATCATCAGTCCAGTTTGAATTATGATGCTAATAACTTTGATAACTCAGCTTACCTGCTACCCGAATGTTCCTCTACTAAACAATACTGCTCCAAATCTCTGGACAGGTCTGATAAATGTTTTATTTACATGTTGATATGTCAGCTCCTGCCTTCCTTGCACTTTACCATGCAAATAAAACATTTATCAGTCTCACAGAGGAGCTCAAATCATGCTTGTTTGCTAAGAAATTGAGCACTATAGGTAAGTAGTGCTTGTTGAACCTTTGCCTGCTGTGTATTGTACATGTTGCAGGACAGAATTATCTTTACAGATCTGCATGCATGACAGCTGTGATTGCCAGTATTTTGCTCCTTCACATGTGCTGCTATCCATGAGCCTGACTCTCTCCCACACTACACTCTTTTATACCACTCAAATAGTGAGTGAAAGAACATAGCAGGTGGAGGAGGATATACTGCACCCTTTATACTGCCAGATTCATATAATGATAGGTTTGTACAAGTGAGAAAAGGCTAACTAACATTATTAATGACATAAACGAATGGATGGAAAACTCTTCCTTCCTCCTAAATCCCATACCTTGAAATCTCTGGGAGATTCACAGTTCATTTCAACATCACATGCTGTTTTAAATCCTGTTCCAACCACTAAAACTGGACAAAATAGCTAAGAGCTATATCAAGATGGATGGTAGGGGCACTGGAATTACAATCAAAATAGGTAGATTTCACAGGATAATTTTCCTGCTTTGAGTCAAATGCTCAATTGAAAACCCCTGGAATGTCAGTGCTGCCCATGTCCTGGGCTGCTTGACCTGCTCCAGCCAGTACTGATTGCAGATGAACAACTGAGTGTTGGGAAATTGTCGCGGATAGTGGAGCAATGCACTTCAGTCATAGGAGAGAAGCAGCACTATGTTTTATTGCAGTAAGACAGTGACTTAACAAAGCGGAATCGTAGATAAAACAATGATTTAATGAGGTTCGATGGCAAGATTCACTCAGTCATTTACTGTGTGGTGGACAGGGTCAACTGAAAGTATCAGGGAGACCCTCCCGTTGAGTCACCAGGTTCAGAAAGAACCGCCTTGCTCTCCAAACTCCTTCAGAGAGGAGTCTAGGTGTGGCTGGATCCAATCTTAGTCCCAGATTTGGTCAATGGTTCATGCCTAAAGGAGTGTGTGCAAGGAGGCCCTCCCATTGCGTCACGAGGTTCAGAAAGGACCCCCTTGCTCTCCAGACTCCTCCTCAGAGGAGCCTGGGTACGGCTGGATGCAGTCCTAGTCCCAGACTTGGTCAGCAGTTTATGTCTAAAGGATTATGTGCACAATCGATCAGAGATACAACCTAGCAAAGTTTCACAAAGTTTGCAAAGTTTCAGCGCTCTATTAATCACTTACCAAGGATCTTTCATGGGTAAGGAATCTCTGGACCTCGAGGCGCCCCTGCTCAAGGGGAATTTCTGCAGTGCAGCCTGCTGGCATGCAGGAGAGCTCAATTGGCTCTGGGCTGCCCCCTATTTATGGGAGGGGGAGACGATTGACTCATAGTCATATTTGCATGCTAGACAGGCCTTAGTTGGCACGTGTTCCATTAGCTCCTGTCTACGTGCTGTTTACGGGGAGGTCAGGCTGAGGGGAAGACAGCACTTGGCGGGGGAGAGGAGCACACCATCACAGCAATCCATAGACAAGTATCCATGTCATTTGTCTATTGTCTAGACCTTGTCAAAATGTTTAGCTGAAATATCAAAGAACATCTGGGAGAAAAGCAGTGCTGCTCGATACCTTATCGTGTGGTAGGAAGGTGGCACTGAAGTCTGCTTTATTTTCTTTCTGTGAATAACCATTTAGCTCTTTGTTTTTGAGGTCCTTGTCTCATTCTAAGGTCCTTTAAACTTTTACTAATATACATCAGTAAACTACAGCCATTTGTTGAGCCCAGAACTTATAAACGTATAAAAATGAAAGCTGTCTTAAAATAGAACAAAATGAATCCCTGTAAGTAATCTAAGGCTGAACAGTGAATTGTGATATTGTTTGTGGTATTGTATTGTGTGTAAGTCTGTAACAAAAGCCAGATTATAACTATACCTAGCTCAAAAAATCAACCAAGAATTAATCCGGGACACAGTTGAAAAGATGTGTCACCCAGAGGAAATCACATGGTCCAGATGAGAGCATGTGGAGTGTGGACTGTGGTCAGATGCTATGGACACCTTAAAGAATCCAAAACACTACAAGAGAAAGACCCGATTAACAGCACAATACAATAACTGGCATTTAGGAAAAGATGGAAGAAGAACATTACTTTACATCATCATGGAAGGATATGCAAAGAGTGCACAACATGGATAAGATGACAACAGTATGATTAGCCAAACAGATTTCTTTAAAGATTCAATGGCCAGTGCCACAACTGAGAGGGACAATTCCCGTGCAGATGGATACATCCTTTATTGTTCAACATTGAACAGCTCAAAACACAGTTGCACAAAGGAAGGTATTGACAGTTTTAGAGACATTAGCACAGAGAGAAAAAAACTCAGAAAATAGAAAGTTAATGGATAGACCTCAAGGTTCACGATGGTAACCTTATCCCTATAGGGGAGTACATGAAATGAATGCATGAAAACAAAGTAATAAATGAAAAAATGACAAAATATATAATAGCACCAGTGGGAAATGTTTCTATTATAGGGGTGAAAGCACATTAAGCCATTGCACTCCCTCAAGAAAATGCAGTCACTGGAAGGCTGAGGCTTGAGATAAATGAGAATGATTCTGAGGCCATCTTCTTCCTAACGGTGAATGAATTCTCAGAAGACCACAAAAAGAGCAGTGAAAGATCAGCTGCACCGTAATTTACACTCAGAGAATTTCCTGTGCCCTAAAACAAAGGTTAAAGGAAGATCTCATTGTTCAGGGAATTGTCAGTTAGAAGAACTGATAAAATGGGCATCCACACTGGTCCTTGAAACAGGAGATAAAAGTCTTATCTTTTTCATCAGCTTGGAAAAATGAAACAAATATGAAAAAGAAGTATTTTGCACTCCCATTTTAATGGGAGAAATTCATCAGATTTCTGAAGTAAAGATGCCTCAGCTAGGTCTTCACAAGTGCTCTCAGAAACAGGGAACACTTTAAACCATTTTCACACCTGCCTTTTGGGTTGCATTTCACAGACAGGAGTTACCTCACTGAAGGACAGGGCACATTTATGATGCCATGGGACTGTAGTGCTCAGCCTGCAGTGACAGATTCTTTGAGATCCACAGGGTCAATTAACAGACCGAGAGCCTATTTTGGTTTTTGTGTTCAGCTTCTCATGAAATAATAGATACAGTGGAGAGCCAAGATGGCTCGTACATGGCATAAGGTGAGAGAATAGATGTTATTAGGGCAGAAAAGCAGCAAAAGGAGGTCTTTAAAGAAGCTGACTGTGCAATCAGAAGAGATTTTTTTTTTTTTACAGATAGTCAGACTTCAAGTCTTCTGTTTTTGTGCACTGCCAAGACCAGGGGCTCAGGACTAGAGTAGGAAAGAGTCCAGCAGGGGCAACCAAAATGCTCTGGGGACGAGCACATAACCTATGAAGGGAGACTGATGCAGCTGGATTTGATCAGCCTGCAGAAGTGAAAACGGGAAAGGGAACCCTAACTGCTTTCTTCCACAATGCAGAGGAGAACTATCAAAGAGGTGGAGCCAGACTCAGATTGCTCAGCAAAAGGACAAGAAGCAAAGGACACAAGTTACAGCAAGGAAAGCTCACTCTTACTGTAAGTAAAACTTTCCTCTCAATGAGCACAGTTAAGCCCTGGAACAGGTGCCCATCCTGGAGATTTTCAAAACTCAGCTGGACAAGGCCCTGAGCAACTTAATCTAAACTTAGAAATTAGCCTTGGTTTGAGTAGGAGGTTGGACTAGATGACCTCCAGACATCCCTTACAACTTATTTTTCTATGATTGTGATTATTTTCCAATTTTGTCTATGATTCTATGATTGTAGGTAGAATTAAACCGGCAAGCTGAAGAATTAAACTGGCAAGAGCCATGTTTTGGAACTTGAGTGAAGTCAAACCCCAATATTAAAAAATATTGAAAAGGGCTCCAGAGTAACAATATTTCATTTTATGATGCACCTGATAATCTCATTTCAAGATCATCTTGCTTGTAATAAAAACCAAATATACTAACATGTGAATTAGGCAACTACAGTTTCATTAACAACTTTAGACAAATCTTAATGGGTAGGTTTGTAAATTTTGCTATGTTGTGTCAGTCTTAATGATACTGTTACAATAGAAAAGGCATACCAAAGTGAGCCACAAATCATTACTGCTTATCTATCCAGAGAGTATCCAGGATTTCTCACACTTTTGAAGCATTATTATTTCACTAGGTATGCTATCTCATAAAGCTCCCTAAACACAATGAGAGCTTGGTCGATTGTGAGGGTCCTTTTTATTCACAGGAAAATATTCTATTATGATTGGAGGGGTGATTTCTATAGCATGCCCATAATTTTTGCATATGAATTCATAGATAGAACTCGCAAACTTCAGAGGAGGAAGATGCCTAGAAATTATTCCATATGCTTTAGTAGGGTTGTCCTATTTTGACAGGATTTTCAACAGTCTCCCTCTACTGTCCCGTAAAACAGCTGCTGCCCTGTTAATTTTAATTCCATGTTTCTGTATCCTTCTCCATTCACCTTGCTCCAGGTTCAGCAGAGTGTAATGGAAGGCAGGTTGACAATATTCCTATCTGCTTTGGCTTGGGCATGAGCTATTTTTGCATCAGCTGAGGGCAGAAGGCTGGACAGTGAGATTGTGTGTGCTGGGTTTTTTACATCTGTTGCAGGACTGATCATTCCAGACACAGGGAATTTCAGTGTGAATATCACTCTGTGTAAATCCTGATATATAGACTCACTGCCTTTTTAGCACTAGCCACAGGCAAACATTTGTGAATCATGATAGCCACATAATAGAGGGAGCACACTTCCACCTCCTCACAAACACAGATGTTGGGACCACCTCCTTATTACACACAATTACCTATAGCAGAATGGCAAATGGGGTCCAGCTAGTGTCTATCATATACATATTCAACCTTGGCTCTTATGTAGCAAAATGTGCTATTCATTTGGTGCCCACAAGCACAACCTGCCCATTCTGCTGCAGGGCAAAAATATGTACACAGTGATCTTGATAATGTCACCAGTTCCTCCCATGCTTTCCCCTTTCTTCCCTGTCCCTCATAAAAGCTGGAAGCTGTAGAGAAACTCCAATGATTCATCCAGCTAACAGTGACATTCACGACTGGATAAATCGCATATATGTAATAGACCATGGTATAAAAAGCAGCTCTCACAAGCTATATAGAATAACACCAACCAATCCAAAACAACAAGAGGGATATTGTATGATTTTTTGTTTTGCTTCATTCTAGGGACTTTGTTATTGGTCTCTGGGTCTCATTTTGCTCAAGAGCTAAGTAATTTTTTCCAGAACATTTTTGTATTTCTTCTCTCTGCCTGGTCGAAACACACTGAACAAATTAATACATCAGAAACATTTTTTCTAATCTGGTATGTAATTAGCAAAAATCATGCGCTCTTGTTATCAAAAATAAATCACTCTTTCCTTTTTATTCACCATCCAAGCTTTTAGTTCATCTGTCTTTTGCTTTCTTCAAATCAAAAATCCCTTGTTACTTTTTTTTTAAACAATATAATTAAAATTAAAACCTCCGCATGAAGTAAAGCCTGTAAATATCAGGAGGCCAGTCTAAAGCCAATAAGTGAAAGGAAAAATCTCTCTGGACTTCAGAAGCTCTGGCTTAGAATGTCCTTGGAGAAAATGGTTCATCAAAATCCGACGTTATGTGCCACATGGAGATGTCTGAAAAGCTTCACAAAGGTACCTCAATATGCACTAACTGACTAACTTGCCTGGGAAACATTGCCAGCCTCTTTCCATTCTTCTGTGTCACCTCCATAAGGCCTTTCCTGTTTCTTTGAAGTGAAAGTAAGAATTTAGCCAAAAGCAGTTGAGGACACATACTAAGCCTGTTGTTGCCGAAATTGCAGGAGAGTGTTTAAGCTGCCTCCTTACGGAAGCACAGAACAGGTTTCAACAGTAACACCCAATATTCATTGTTATTTCTTTTTCCTGATATGCTCCCCAGACTTACTTTCCTTTCACATTGTTTTTGTCTTTAACTGTGATACAGTGCTAGCCTTTTTTACACAGTAGCTGAATCTTTGCAATGCATTTGCACCAGGGATGACTCTATGAGGTAGCAACTGAGCTTGTGTGTACTGGTTCCACAGAGCACATCTGAGAAACAGCAACAACTTTTTCATATTTGTGACAATACCTGAACTTTTCAAGATCGTAAGCCTTTTTTCTCCACCTTTTCAGAAAAGCCTTAATAATAGAGGTTCGTCAACCTTAATAATTGAGGTGCTTCAATAACTTGGGGATAAGTAAAACACAAGAAGGGACATGAATGAAATAAAAAGGTTGTTGCTCATAAGTCCACTCATTTCTGTCTTCATACAATGTCCCCGGGAGCACATTTCAAAATCATCTTACTAGGAAAAGAGAACTTTTTGACAAAGGCAGGTATGCATCAAAGCCATAACTGTAATCATAATAGCCACATTAAAACTAATAAAAGATTATTTAAATTCTGGATCCATGAAGTAACTTCATGAAGTTTTAGCCTGTGCAGCCACCAGGGATTAAAAATGCAAGATTGTTGGCATTCTTAATCACTGACAACCATAAGAGTGCTGAAGCACAAAGTGGCAATTAAATTTTCTTTATGAGTAACGTAGTTATACTACTCCAAAAAGACAAAAACTAAATAACTGTGGACTGAGAGAACACTAATAAGATGCATAAAACAAAGAGGCTCAGCCATTAGGATCCAGCTGCTGATAGAATCCAAAGCTTTTGTTTTAAGGAAGAAATATTTCATTGCTATTGTCAATTTGAAACAAATGGTTGCTGATAGACTGGACAATGAAAGTAACAAAATTCAGTATTGCAATGAAGTGGAACATCTCTAAAGAACAGGTAAGCACATTCATGACACTTTACCACGACAGCCAGAAGAGAAACTTTCAGCAGATACCCACTGCTTGTCACTGTTGACAGATCCATGAGAAGATGACCTATATAGCTGCTATATCTGCTAAAGGAAGTGTCAGGTGGAAAGAACAACCTTGACACTGCAGAGACTGGAAATAAGAAGGTTAAAGTGTGAGTAAAAAAAAAAAAATGCTCTGAGGCTCATAGGAGGATTTTTCTTTTTTCTTTTTTCTTTTTTTTTTAATCATCTCACTTAGAAGCAAAAGTCCCCAGCCAGACTAAGGTGACAATGTAATTTACAGGTAGCAGCTAGGTATCATATATAGTGACATCCCATAAATTTAACAAATTATTGTTCTTCCTAAGAAGTGCCTCAAGCCCTAGCATAGTATTAGTGGTGATAGGAAGCTTAACAGTCAGATGAGCAGTTACAGGCCCCCATTTCTGAATCAGTGAAAAACCCCTCCTAGCCCTGAAAGATCAATAATGCCTTTTGGAAAAACAAAACAAAACAAAACAGCATTTCTATTAGGACTAACATGGGACGTTACCCAATGTTCTTTCTTTCCTTTCTTAAGAAATGATTGCTTTCCCACTCGTGCTGCCTGAGAACTAAGCTGGCCTGTGCTCAGGAAGCCTGCGAGTGGGGCAGACCCTACAACAAATTATTCTTTGGCTCTATGAGGTGCTAAGAGCATTTCTGAAAATAAGCCCATAACCCATTTAAAAGAACTGTGGAAGGATCTCTGAGAATTTTAACCAATGCAGCCAACACCCGTGATCTAGACTGAAATATGTGTCACCCTTGATCTGAAAATAGTAACTCTCCTGTTCCTCCTGCATGAATCAACCAAACCCACAGAGGTACCTGCAATGTTGTAACTAAGGACTCAAGGCAACAATTTTATGACAGCAGGGAAAGGAGGACACCACAATACAATTTATCATAATATATATTTCTTCATCGTTACAAAATTTATTCCTTTTCTCCCACCACCTTTCTTAAGCAGAAACTAATCCTTTAGCAAACATCTGGTGAACAGAACTGTGGACCCAAGTAATCCAAAAACTAACTTTATTCTGTGTTGCTTTTAGCCTGACTCAGTTGCCAAATCAGGTTACTGCCCAATCACACTGGTGCTTGTGAAGGTACAAGGAGACAGTATGAGGCTGGGAATGAGAAACAAGGGTACAAGATCATCTCTCTCAACAGCAGCATCAATTTATACTCACTTCAGCAGATTACAAGCTGGAGTGCATCTAGCCACTACAACAACTCATGCAGGATTTTCTTAAATTCTCCAGCATATATATTTGTGGTATCCTATTTTCCTATTGTATAAAATACAGTGCTTTCATATGAACACGAGAACCTGAGAATCAGCAGTTAGTATTCATGAGTAAAATCCAGCTGCTTGACAGTTTGCAGAAGAAAGAAAAGCTCTGCAAGAAGAGGTAAATTGAACTTGTGTTCAAAATCAAGGGAATATGCACAAAAAAGAGATCGTGAAAATTATTTGACTATGATTTTGTAGTATTTATACTGAGAACTAGATGGAGACATCAAACTGGTTGAAAATAGCCTACTGAACAGACGTTATTTTAGCAACAATTTTTAATCAATACCAGCATCAACCCTAACTGCAATAAAACCACCGGCTAGAAGATCTTCAAAGCAGTATTGATCTTTGAATTCTCATACTGCAATGTAATACCTTTGAGAAGAAGAATCTCCATCGAAAGGAACTTGGGAAAGTGTATGTGAAAATCATTTAACTAGACCTGTTGTTTCATGTGTAAGGAGAGGAGAGAAACCTGACATCACATTGTCATAGGGTTAGTTTCTTTTTCCTTAAGAAGAAAAATTAGCAATGATCAAAGCAATATTTCCAAAAGCAGCAAGAACATTAAGACATGCTTCTTAAAATTCCAAACAAAAACACCTAGAATGGGATAATCTGTTATGAAATAACATGCTGTTTCCCAAATTTCTAGCTGCTAAGCCATTACCTGAACAGAAACTTCAGGAGCAAAAATATTGTACCCTAAACCTACTCCTAGTTTTTAAATGGGTATGGTCAAGCATATATGGTCAGGCCTTTTGAAGAATGCTGAATGCTGAGACACCTGTTGTACCAGTATTGTGTGCTAAGATAATGCATCTCTCAGAGAGGAACTGAACTCCCTCTCTTGTGATGAGAACAAGTCTTACAAAGTCAGGAATTCTAGTGTTTAATACAAGCTGAGTTGCTAAATAGATTGAGAAAGCCCAATCTAGAGAGCATGTCCTTTCGGCCTCAGTTTTTCCGTCTCCAAAATATAGAAAGCGTCTATAAGGTGGTTGAGATACTACTAGTGAGAGAGCCAGTGTCCTGTCAGAAAAACTTCAGTTAAATTAAAACATTTCACAAGAACATGTCCAATTTGATTACATTTGGGGGGAGAAGTGTCAAAACAAATCATTTCTACTTGCTTGTTTCAATAATGTGGAAATGTTAAATTCAGATAACATTGAAGCATTTTGTTTAGATACAGTGGAAATGCTTTAACTTTTGTAATATTAGTGTTAATATAGGAATATACACATATTACATTAAATAATTTCCGACTGTACAGGAAAAGCTTTCACATTTTTGAACATGATGTTTTAATGCTTCTGAGTCCAGTTCTTTCAAAAATTTATTTCCATGCAGGATTTCAAAATTTCCTCCGAAAATAAGCACCAATTAATTTTGCAAGATCAATTTCCCAAAGGCTGAGAGTCATTTTCCATTTTGTTTTGGCATCAGGTGACATTCACAAAAGGCCACTTAGCGTAAGTAATAAACCACTGAAGCAGTGCTTTGAGATCCTCTTATATAAAATGCTCTGAAATGGCAAAGCTGATTAAATATATTTGTATCTTAAGGAATATCTATCTTGTGGTAATAGCTAGAAGAGTTGCATCTCACCAGGATTGTGCTGTAGAAAGTAGTCTGTGATATTAAAATCCCATTCTTTTCCATAACTAAGTTGTTCCTTGTTCCCAGCATTCAGATCACTCTTGCAGATGTCAGCTGTCTGAATAAGTAGCCCCACTTCGAATAACCTCCTACAGTGCTTAGTGCCATTAATTTCAAAAAAGATAAATAAATAAAAATAAAAAAGTCCTCCCTCTGGCAACCAATATGCTTTGTTTTATTGAATTTGTTACCTAATCACAGGCACATTCTGTGAAGTTTAGAATGGCAAAGACGTTCTGGTACCTGCCAAAGAATGAAATTACTTTTATGCCAAAGACTTTCTTTTCTTACTTCATCATTATTACTATTGCTGGGGATAAAGATGAGAAAAAGGAGGAAGGGAGGACAAAATAGGCATGGGTCTGAAAGAACACTATTTGAAATATGAAAATAAATGATTAAGTGATAGTCCTCAAATATCTATTTAATTTATAAGACATCTCTATTAATTAATAAAAGATTATTAAAAACCCATCTGCTGAGATTGGGGAATTAGGAGTATGTGCAAACCCCATGATAATTACTTTTCAATTGCCATGTGTTAATAATCAATTAGTATTTAATATAGAATAATTGTTCCAGTGAAGTCTGGGCTTTTATTGGATTATAAGTAAATAACATTTAAATATCAGTTACATTAATTAATCTTTCCCCCAGCATTTTACTGATTCTGGATAACTCCGATGATAGTATTTGGACTCTTTCCTTTGGGAATCTATGCAGCTGTAAGGTTTGGTTTGTTACTGACTGCCTTGAATTCTCCTCCTTAACTCCATTGCTCCATATTCTATGAACTGCAGCTAGCGTGACTTCATTTAGGGGTGCTGCTTTTAAGGTATTTCAAGATTCTTGTGTCCCTTGAGATCTCTCTTTTAAAGAATACATAAATTTTGTTCTTTGAGTCTTCCCACATGTCCTGTCTGGTTATCTCTTTCTCTTTTGTTGACTTGATATTGTTCCTCTTACGTGCTTTCTAATATCAATCCTATACCACATATAGTACTCCAGATGTGCTCAAACTAGAACTCTATAGTTCTTCTATTTATAGCTTATCTACCAATAATTAACATGAAGCTATACTTCCTTTTCAAGAATGAAGCAAATATGTGAGCAAACGACCTGTACATGAAGAACACAGAGTTTAAATTTGCAGCTTTGCAGCTGGAAGTACTACACAAGCAGGAGAGACTGAAGGGATCTCAAAGCAGAAAGACAAAAAGCCCTTTTTTATCACCTTTATCAACTATTTCATGTTCCTTTATTCCTACATTTCCTTAGGAGGTTTAGAGGATAAGGTCCCATTAAAAACTGCATGCAAAGTTAAAAAGACATGACCTATACTGTCAGCCTGAAAGTGACTATATAATTGATTCAAAAGATATCATTATGAATACTCTCCTTAAAGTTTTATCAAAATACAACTGAACAGAATTAACTCTCACAAAAATCAAATATTTGGAGGCAGGAATCCTGTAATTATTTAAAATACTGGTTGACAATTCTTTCTTTTCTAGATGGATAAAAATTTTGAATGTGACCAGACATGTCTCACAACAAAGGCACCTGAGATCCACCAGTCTCTAAGAAATGTACTTCCTACCTGTTTCATCGGAGCACTCAGTTCAGATAAAGGCTCAAAAATCTTGGAGCTGAACAATGTATTTCAGCTCATCCAGACTCTTGCTCCATACAGTCAGTGAGACTAATACAGTAATCTTTTTTTATCTTTAAAGATACCACCATTTCAACTCCACCAGTGGCATCAATAGGACTAAGCATTAAGATAGGTGTCAGTTTTAGAAATACGATTTTTTCAAAAATCTTACACAGAGCAGGTTTCAAGCTTTCTGCTGTATAGGCAAGTACAGCTGTTTTACACCAACTCTTCAACCATTGCATCACAAACAAAGCTGAAGCAGCCACCATCACGGTGGGAATTTTAGCAACCTTGATTGATTATACTCAAGCCCAACACTGAGATAAACCTTGATCTTCTTTCAGTGGGAAGGTAGGAAAACATAAAACACCATGCAAGTTGTCTGAGGAAAAGTACCAATGAAGAGAATGGCTTCATTTTTGTTCTGGGTGGCTAGAGGCAACTAGTTTGTCAAGGTAGGTTTTTAAAACAGAAGGGACAAAGGAAAAATAAGTAAACACTAAGGAAAGATAGAAGCATAACATGACACATACATTAGCACTTATCTAAGAGGGTTCTGGCAAACCTTCTTCATTTGCTTCATGGTTCATTATTTAGGCTGGTTGGTAGATTTCATGCTGCTCAGCATCATTTAAAAAACATTGTTTGAATGTGGAAAAAAGGTTTAATTTATACATTTATTTCCTCTGGCTACCCAGGCAAACAGGATGCTTCACACAACAAGATTACCGAATTTGCATAGAACTGATGGCTGCACAATGTTAACAATTTTCCAACAAAATTTGGCTGCAATAAGCTCTGCTGAATGAGCTGAATGCACCACAAGAGTTAAGAGTTTGACAGCTCTCCTTTAGCATGGTACTGCCCTGCGATGATTTGTATATGCCATAAGAGGAGAAAAATGTACTTTGCAATTTTCTCCATTAAAAAACAAAATCCTAAAGAGATTCTGCTAAATAATGAATGAATCCTTGATTTAAAGCAAAACAGCCCTTCCTGAGATGAAGTGAGCTTCAACGAAAACTTTCCCATCATCTTCTCTTTTTCCATCTATACAAATTTTCTGATGTCTAACAAGAGTTAAGCTTTCACTGATATTTCTTCAGCAGAGACAATAAAAGAGTCTCTATTTCAATGCTTTTGTTCTTTTCCTTCATAAAATGCCTGGGATCTTATTGTCTTTGAGAACTTTCCTCATTTTTCTTACATACTTAAGAATGGTCGAAAGGATTCACAGGTTATTAAGTGGGTCATGAAAAACTGGACAGACAGAAAACTTTTCCTGAACTTAATTTCCTCAGCAGTCCAGCACACAAAAGAGAAGGCTAGAGGCATGTCCACCTCTGTGCTGCACACAGATAAACAGATCTGGTATATGGCATGGTAGCCATGCTGTCCGAAAAGCGGATTTGTTGCCCGGTGTGCAGTAAGCCAATAATTACACACTCAGGAGAGACATTTGCTTATTTATTTCAGAGTTGCGCAAACCTGGGTGCTCGGTAGTTTCCCACAAATCAAGCACACCCCTCCAACTTTTCAAGTAGCATTTATACAAACAAATTGCCAGGTTTGCAATTTTCCCTTTTACACTGATTGGTTAGTGATTTCTTCATTCCCCGGGTCCCACCCCTGTCTCTCAAGGTCCTGACGAGGGGGAGATAGTAATTCCAGCAATTAACACTGCCCCAGCAGGGACAGTAGGTGTTATCTCCCAAGGTCCTGACGAGGGGGAGATAGTCCAGACCCCTTAATTAACATTGTTTCAGCAGCGAGAGGAGGCTTTGTTTCCCAAGGTCCTGGCGCCCAAGCAGGCCTTATTTCAAAGCCTTGACATCCTCCCTTTTGGAGTGTGGGGCACAGGAATGCAGACCGCTTGTAACTCCCCTATCTTTCCAGCCTGCACCAGCTCTGGGGCCCTTTCTTACTGAACTAGGAGTGTGGCCTAAGGCTTCAGCAAATTTAGCTACTCATGCTAAGTAAGTTTTATCTAAGTGGCTACTTCTAGACAGCTTCAGTTCAATAATTTACAATTTACATTCAGTTCAATAATTTACAGTTCAAGTCCCAAGGTCTTCAGTTAAGGATCTTTTAGGGCTTTAGCAGTTCTAGGATGCCCTTGATTAAAGAATGCTTCTTTTTAGAAAATAGAGATAGAAGTTATCCTAATCTACCTAGTTCAAACATTCTTTCTGAGCTTCCCAGGGTTGTCTTGTAACAGCCAGACAGGAACCAGCTCATCTCTGAGAATCACGTAAGTGCATTAGCGTAGCATGGGACCTGATTTAGTACAGCCGATTTAAGTAACAAAGCTTGTTACCATAACATAGTACCCTACCAAAGTGGCTGTACAGCTTCTGGTCTTGGTACTTATTTTGTGACCCAGCTTTGTAGATCAATGGCACAAATCTGTATTCTCACCTGTTGGCCCAATCTGGTGGAACAATGCCATTTTGAGGGAGGTATAGCTACCTAACATTGGTCTGTGACAAAAATGGATAAAGAGATGGTATTTTCTAGACAAAAAGATCTTTGTTCAGGAGAACCATCTGTCACTGAGGCAAGAAGAATTTCTTTTTGTCTGACAGATTTTGGCAACAGCTTCCTCAAGCCAGGCAGTGGTAGGCGTGAATCGAGCTGTTGATGAATGGGATAGTTCAATGAAGCTATCAGTCCTGAGTGTTTAAACAAGCAACAAGACATTTCAGTGAATTAAACAGAATGAAAGATACTCCCAATAAAACATCATAATGATACTGTGGAGAGCAAAGTATGCCTTCAACCCAATTGGAAATTGAAACAGATGTGAGAAGGAAATGATTTCTAAATGTCACCTAATTTATCACAATGTTTTCTAGATTTTTCACAAGAATAACTTGCTCTGAGAGGGTATCTGGTGATGCAGGGGGAATTTTATTAGGATATTCAAAATTATGAAGGAAAGCAATAGAAAATTCTTCAGGAAAATTACAGAGAAACTGATCACTCCTCTCATTTTTCAAATGTCAAAGAAAAGTCATCAGATTGTAACTAAAGTGAAAGAATTCTAGAACCGAAGGAAGTATTTCTTTACAAATCACACAAACCTATCTAGTCTGTTGAAACAGATGTTCATGAAGACAAAATCTAGATTGTCTATTAGAAATGCTAAACTCATGTTATGAATATTAATAGTGTTTGTGAATATGATCACTAACAATGATGAGGGATAACCAAACCATGTACATACATCAGAGAGAGCGTAAAGTGATCAAAATATGTCACATTGCATTACCGATGATTTCATGAATAGAAGCTACCCCGTGAGTTCACATTTAATTTTACTAGGCAGTTGAGACTTTTATATGCCAGATGAAACTAATTTGCAATTTCATAAGCAGACTACCAGTCTTAAGTATTCTTCTTTACACATAAAATCCTTTATCTTCAAGTAAGCCCCAGCACTGCCAATGGTTTGATGATTTTAACAGTGTAATTAAGTGGCTGTCCATTTCTAAGCTTATAATGGCACCAATTCAGCATGTTTAAAGCAAAATACAGATTTTCTTTGAGTTGAAGAAAGTTTACAACTGGATTTTGGTTTGGTTCTATCGTTATTGGTGAGTGATTGTTGTGGGTGACTCCCAGTTCCAGGAGACAGAGGCAGCTACCTGCTGACCTGATCTCTTGTCTAGAGAGGTTTGTTGCCTGCCAGGGACTCAAATACGAGATGCCATGGAAAGACTGCCAAGGCTTGTCCACACGTTGGTCTACTGCTCTCTGCTGCTTTTCCATGTGGTCATTAATGATACCAAGGGCAATTTGAAAACCATCAAACAGGATTTCAGAGCTCTGGGGATGGTGGTCAAGGGTCTGGAAGCCCAGGTCATTTTCTCCTCGGTCCTACCGGTGAGGGGGAAGGATGGGAGAAGGAGTAGATGGATTTTCCAAGTTAACAACTGGCTGCACCGCTAGTGTTGGCAACAGGGTTTTTGTTTCTATGACCATGGGACCCTGTTTGAAGATTGACAACTGATGGGGAGAGATGGGATCCACCTCGCTAAGCGGGGCATGCATGTCTTTGCCAATGGGTTGGCCAGCCTGGTAAGGAGGGCTATAAACTAGGAAGGATGGGGGAAGGGGAGAGTTATAGAGACAGGGTAGTCAGCAAAACGCAGCTCAAGTCGGGATGCCTCCAGCGGGTGCATGCAACCAGGGAAGTGTGCATAGGACATAGCTATGGAGGATCCTCTTGCACCCCTCCTGGGAAACCTGCATGCTCGATTACCTCTCTGAAATGCCTGTACACCAATGCACGCAGCATGGGGAACAAACAGGAAGAATTAGAGATCTGTGTGCGGTCACAGGGCCATGATCTCACTGCAATTACAGAGACATGGTGGGATAGCTTGCATGACTGGAATGCTGCCATGGATGGCTACATGCTTTTTAGGAAAGATAGGCCAGGAAGGCGAGGTGGTGGAGTTGTTTTTTATGTGAGAGAGTAACTGGAATGTATCGAGCTCTGCCTAGGGGTGGACAAAGAGCGAGTCAAGAGCTTATGGGTAAGGATTAAAGTGCAGGCTAACATGGGTGACACTGTCGTGGGTGTTCACTACAGGCCACCTGGTCAGGAAGAGGAAGTCAATGAGGCCTTCTACAGACAGTTGGAAGTAACCTCACAATCACAGGCCCTGGTTGTCATGGAGGACTTCAACCACCCTGATATCTGCTGGAAAGACACCACAGCTAGGCACAAACAGCCCAGGAGGTTCCTGCAGAGCATTGATGATAACTTTTTGACACAGGTGGTGGAGGAGCTAATGAGGAGAGGTGTGCTGCTGGACCTTGTACTAACAAACAAAGGACTGGTTGGAGATGTGAAGGCTGGGGGCAGCCTTGGCTGCGGTGACCATGAGATGGTGGAGTTCAGGATCCTGCAAGGAGGAAGCAGGGCAGTAAGTAGGATCGCAACCCTGGACTTCAGGAGAGCAAACTTTGGCCTCTTCAGGGACCTACTTGGAGGAATCCCATGGGTTAGGGCCCTAGAAGGAAGGGAGGTCCAAGAGAGCTGGTTAATATTCAAGCATCACTTCCTCCAAGCTCAAGATCAATGCATCCCTATGAGTAAGAAGTCAAGCAAAGGGGGCAGGAGACCTGCACAGAGGAGCAAGGAGCTCCTGGCAAAACTCAGATAGAAGAAGGAAGTATACAGAATGTGGAAAAAGGGACAGGCCACTTGGGAGGAATATAGGAATGTTGTCAAAGTACGCAGGGATACAATGAGGAAGGCCAAGGCCCATTTATAATTAAATCTGGCAAGGGATGTCAAGGACAACAAGAAGGGCTTCTTCAAATACATCAGGAGCAAAAAGAAGACTGGGGAAAATGTGGGCCCGCTGCTGAATGGAGTGAGTACCCTGCTGACGAAGGATACAGAGAAGGCAGAGTTACTGAATGCCACGTTTGCTTCAGTCTTTACTGCTAAGGCCAGCACTCAGGAATCCCAAACCCTGGAGACCAGGGAGAAAGTCTGGAGAAAGGAGGACTTTCCCTTGGTGGAGGAGGATTGGGTTAGAGATCGTTTAGGCAAATCCACGGGCCCCAATGGGATGCACACATGAGTGTTGAGGGAGCTGGCAGATGTTATTGCTAGGCCCCTCTCCATCATCTTTGAAAGGTCAGGAAATCAGGAGAGGTGCCTGAGGACTGAAAGAAAGCCAATGTCACTCCAGTCTTCAAAAAGGGCCCAGGGAACTACAGGCCAGTCATTCTCACCTCAATCCCTGGAAAGGGAAACAGCTCATCCTAGATGTCAACTCTAAGCATGTGGAGGAAAAGGTGATCAGGAGTAGTCAGCATGGATTCACCGAGGGGAAACCATGCTTAACCAATCTGATAGCCTTCTGTGATGGAATGACTGCCTGGATGGATGAGGGGAGAGCAGTGGATGTTGTCTGTCTTGACTTCAGCAAGGCTTTCAACACTGTCTCCCATAACATCCTCACAGGTAAGCTCAGGAGGTGGGGGCTAGATGAGTGGACAGTGAGGTGGATTGAGAACTGGCTGAATGGCAGAGCTCAGAGGGTTGTGATCAGTGGTGCAGAGTCTAGTTGGAGGCCTGTAGCTAGTGGTGTCCCGGAGGGGTTGGTACTGGGTCCAGTCTTGTTCAACTTATTTATCAGTGACCTGGATGAAGGGACAGAGTGCACCCTCAGCAAGTTTGCTGATGATCCAAAACTGGGAGGAGTGGCTTATACACCAGAGGTCTGTGTTGCCATTCAGAGAGACCTGGACAGGCTGGAGAGCTGGGCTCAGAGGAGCCTCATGAATTTCAATGAAGGCAAGTGCAGGGTCCTTCACCTAGGGAGGAATAATGGCATGCACCAGTGCAGGCTGGGGGTTGACCTGCCTGAAGGCAGCTTCTCAGAGAAGGACCTGGGAGTCCTGGTGGACAACAAGTTAACCATGAGCCAGCAATGTGCCCTTGAGGCCAAGAAGGCCAATGATATCCTGGGCTGCATTAAGAGAAGCATTACCAGTGGGTCAAGGGAAGTGATCCTCCTCCTCTGCTTAGCCCTGGTGAGGCCACATCTTGAGTACTGTGTCCAGTTCTGGGCTCCCCAGTACAAGAGAGACATGGCACTACTGGAAAGAGTCCAGCATAGGGCTGAGAAGATAATTAGGGGACTGGACCATCTCTCTTATGAGGAAAGGCTGAAAAAGCTGAGACTGTTTAGCCTGGAGAAGAAAGGACTGAGATGGGATCTTATCAACGCATACAAATATCTAAAGGGAGGGTGTAGAGAGGACAGGGCCAGACTCTTTTCAGTGGTGCCCACCAGCAGGACAAGAAGCAATGGGCACAAACTGAAACACAGGAAGTTCCATCTGAACATGAGGAAAAATGTCTTTACTGTGAGGGTGACAGAGCACTGGAAGAGGTTGCCCAGAGAGGTTGTGAAGTCTCCTTCTCTGAAGATATTCAGAACCTACCTGGATGCAATTCTGTTCAACATGCTGTAGGTGACCCTGCTTGACCAGGGGAGTTGGACTAAATGATCTCCAGTGGTCCCTTCCAACTTCAACCATTCTGTGATTCTGTTGTCACAGGCTGAGCACAGAGCTCAATTCAGGATCTGGAAAGACACCTATTTAAAGGTTTTCAGACATGTGCTTAGCACCTGGGTCGTCTGTACATGTAACTGAGGCAAGCCCTAGCCTTTAGGTCCCTTCTGTATCAGCACCTGCTCTGTCTGGGTGCCTTTGTCTTAGCTCTTGTGGTGGGCATCTTCACCTCTGCCAGATTTTGCCTGCTAATCCCTCCTCCCACTCGCTTCCCCTCTCCCACCCCCCCAGTTTCTTTCACAAGCAGTTCTTTCTTTTGGACAAGTTAATTTTGTTAATTTTTATTTTCCTATTCTTCTCCCAAAAGAGTAAATGCTCTACTAATTCAATATCCAAATCTCAACATGATCAGAAGCTTCCAAAAGAGGTTTGAGGTGCTTCTATTGTAAGTCAGGGTAGAGGACTGTCTGACACAGATATTAAGGTTCCTCCAAACATCATACAGGTTAAAAATATATATATATAAATCCTGCATTATGAATTTTATATTTTTCAAATGGGATAACATTTATTGCTAAGGCTCACAACCCTTCGTTATTCACCAGAAACACTGATTTTATTTTTACCTCCAATATCTAATTAATTGAACATGAAAAAATATTTATTTTTACTAAACTGAATCCACCACATTTAGTTACCTTGACTGGTCCCTTGCTCATTACTTATACAGGAGAAACAGACACTTCCAATCTCCCTATATCCTCCAAATTTCCTGTTTCTTCCTATTCCAGAAAAGAACAGATCCTTTTCTGCTTCAAAGTAAAGCCTTCATTTTATTTTTCAGGATTTTTCATCCCTCATCGGTCCCTTCATGATGTCTGCCTTCTACTCCCTGCATTTTTCATATTCCTTTCTCCATCTCTCCTCTTCCCCTCACAAGGACATAATTGTTTATTTCTCTTTTTCTCTTCCTCACTGCCCCTTGTATTTGGTTGACAAAGTGAACCCTGAGTGACAGACGTCTAAATCTTCACATAAACAGTTTTATGGAATTTTCAAGATGTATATATTTGAGTGACAAGCAAGGAGAGATTGAGGCTTAAAGAAAGCAGAAACTAACTCCCCTAGCAGAATATACTGCAGCCCCCCAAAAAACATATAGCTGTCTGTTCTATCTGCAGTTCTTTAAAACAGAGGTAGTCATGTATTTAAAGAGACATTGAAAAGATTAAACTCACAAGCTAAATATCAGTCCTCAGTCCAAATGAATATAACAGTTTCAAAATTGCTTTCAAATATATCTAATGCTTCTATGTTTTGGTTGCTTGTTGCTCTATAGAGAAAAAGTAATTAAAAAAAGAAACTGTGTGAAAAGTAAAACTAACAGAGTTAATTTAGGCACGTTTAATCAAATATATCCCAGGTCAATAAGGTATTGTGAAGAGCAGAGCTCACTTTCCATAAGAAAAGGTCCTGAGTATCAAAAACATTTGAAGAGATCAGGTCTCTTGTTTTAGATATTGTCCTGTGTGCGTATGTGTGCACGTGTATCACAAGCAAAGGGTTATATTTGTGATCTGTAGAATAGTTAATGCTACAGAGAAGGGGGGAAATGATATTTACTGGCTTTTCCCCTCGCAGCCACTCTAATTGGCCTTAGCAATTGCACCCAGCATCACTGCAGAGAGTGTCTCCTCATTACTGGGCAGAGCAACTCCAACAGCTCTTTCACTGCCATTATTGCTTTGCTCCTTTGATGAATTCTAGGTCAGAAATAGGCATTTCCATGCACACAGCACAAAGCTGCTAACATTTCTTTCATAGCACAAACCCCCAGCTGACCACAAGCAGGGAACAGTAATTCCAAGGAGATGAAAGCCAACCTGAAGTGTATTTCCTCAGCTGGCAAGATAAAAAGTGGAGGGGAGCATGACCTGATCTGTGCTTGGGTTTGCTTTGTTCTTTCACTCTGAATTATCCCAGGTCTCATTTGGCTTACATGTTTCTCTGAATTCAGCTTTCTTTTGGCAGCTGACAAGAAAGCCTTTGGAGCTTGTTTAGTCTTTAGGCATGTCTGTTTTTCTTAGGGGAAAGAGAAGGAAGATTTGGGAGATGGGGAGGAGGTTTCCCCTTAAAATTGCATTCCATATGAATCAATGGATGAACACACTTGCAACACTCAGCCTTCAAACTACTCCATGAGACAGACAGACTCCTGAAAGCCAGATCTGCAAGGTAAATTAACAACATGAACCCTAATAATGGCCTTCGCTGACCACTGCATAGATAAGGTATATCAACAAAGTCACATTTGGGTATAAGTAAACTATGCCTATGGCAGCAGAAAGCCCAGGGCAGCAGCAGAGTTCTGAATGACATGCTGTTCCTAATGTTCATTTTTACCTAAGGTTACTTGGGGCTTTCCAAGTAGCTTCCCATTTTCATTGACTTGTAAGAGCTTTCAACTTTTACAAAAAAGTACTATAACCATAAGATACTACCTCTTAAAGGATCCAATATGATTTATCCAGCCATCTCATTTTTTTCATTTCTAACAGAGCTATTTCTTTTATAGCAGTTAATCTGACATTGATTTGCTTTGAAAAAAAGTGAGCAAGAGAGAGAGAGAGAGAGAGGGAGAGAGAGAGAGAAAGCTTTGCTACTGTTACCTCACAACACTTTACACCTTTCATCCCACGCCTACACAGCTCAGAAAGAGCAGTCTCCCAGGAGGTTGTCGGTGGCAGTGGCACATTCGCTATGGGCCCACTCACCTCCCATTGCTTCATGTGCCCCAACCGGCAGGGCTGTTTGATGGGATGCCACAGAGCCTCCCAGATTCAGAGTTGCACTTACAGCACGCTCCAGCGGACAACTGCTGGCTTTGCCTGAACCCACGCTTACAAGTTTCCTTCATGAACGGACTGCAAGCCTGGTCCTGAAAGCAGTCTGACAGTGGCTCTTGTGAGACACTGGAGGTATCCAAGCCACTCGTTTTGCCAGCGATTGCAATAGTGGTAGCCTGTGAGCAGCAAAGACAAAGAGGACCCCATCAAACCTACCTGCTTACAGTATAATGATATAAGGCAGTGTTTGCCCAGATATCTGTGTATCAGCATAAACCTCTCACACAAAACAGCAGAACTGGAGAAGAGAAGGAAAGCTGCGAGACTAGGAAGACTGTGGGCTGTGCCTGTGGGCTAAAATGAAGATGATTTGGTGATATGTCTGGTTATGCAGCATCTCTTTACTGTTAGGAAGCCAGTACTGAAGGAAACACCATCAGCCCTCCTTGGCCCTGGGTAACTGGATAAAACCTGAGAAACATTTGACAAACACTAATGCATTGTCCTGACAGGATAGTGGAACAAAGCTCAGAGCTAACTTAAATCTGATTAAAACCATAACTGGCCCCATTACCATCATTCAGTCCATCCTCCCCTCCAAATAAAAACAAACATGAAAGAGAAACCCAACAACCCTGTCAATTCCCAAAGATGAACTTGGACTGCTGGACAAAAACTTTGGATGAGACAGAAGAGGACTGATTACAGCTGGAGATGACAGCATGTTTCCAGATAGACCATTGGGCTAGGAAAGTGTGGAACTCCTACCTGCTGCTCAAAAATCACACAAAAATGTCTTTTAGAGGGTTAAAGGAAAACAGGTTTAAGCTGATATACTGCTATCATTTAAAAACTGACATTTCCATGTCTGTGTCTGCAGCAGGGAAGGCTGAGCTGCCAGGGTGCAGGATCTGTTCAGCAAGGTAGCCTGGCCAAGCAGAGCACAGCGATAACACAGGAACTGTGCTGCCAGGAGCCAAATAGCTTTCCTAGAATTGCTGAATCCCCAGATCGGTTCTGTTTCTTTCATTCTTGCAGGAAGCATAAATGCTCCATCCCAGCCTTTCAAGCATTTCTGTCAGCTGCTCTTTTAAATTACAGGATGACCCTGATAAAACATGAATTCAATAGAATGTGATTTATCATGTAAATAGTTAAGAAGCAGAACAACATGCCACAATATTAGGCACGTTCAGAGAGACTGGGGATTTGTATCAATGGGAAGAGACTGAAATAGCTATTTTAAAACAATAGTTTTAGACTTTGCCAGCTTATAAACTGAAAGTACTTGGGACTGTATATTTTCTGTTATATATTACATTTTGCCTGGCAAAGGAAGAGACAGGACTGGAAACCTTATTTAAGTGTCTTAGCCACGTGGCATACATGTATGTGCAGGAGTCCAGTACTTGTCAGCTGCAGCGATCATATTGCAGAGATTGCCCCACTATCTCATCAAATGGTTCCTCCAAGAAGACATGACTCAAGAGGAAGAGATTCTAGCTTCCAGAAGGGACAGAGGCAAAGGGTAGTGAGTTTACCATTTTGATCAAAGATACAACTTTGCTTTGGCAAGCATTAATTAAACAGACCAAACCCTAGGTTCTTTTCACCCCTAACCATTTTTTTCCTCCCAAAAAGCATAGTTATAAGTCAAAATTGAAATTTTTGGTGAAATTGTATCAGGATGGAAATCCTGGTTAAACAAATTACAAGGACAATACACCTTCTCTGAAGAGCAGCTGGTCTCTTACTGAGGCACGTACTTAGGACTTTTAAAGTCCTGTGTTCAGTCCCCTGCTTTTCTAGACACAGCTGAGAGAGATGCTGAAACACTGGGCATGCATGTCCTTCCTTTCCCATGAAAAAATGTGAAATCTTGATACAATATTTGATAGCTCAGAAATTGTGACATGAGTATGATCTCATCCCAGTCTAGTCATTGCAAAAGCAATGAGTAAGGCTGATATTTGAAAAAGTCCAAGCAAGAATGCAAAATCCTGCATGGATTAATAAAATTTGTTGCTATATCTGGTTGGGATCATACGGTGTTTGGCAAGTGGTATTAAGTTTTGGCAGGGAAAGCAAAGGCAGTGCTAGGAATTGTATCTTTAAGTGCCTTAGATTCCCAAGAACGTAATACTAGGGGCAGCGGCATTGCAGAACCAAATGTTTATTAAACAGAGCTTGCTGGAGAGGGATACTGAAAAAAAGAATGAGTTTCAAGCACTTGAATGCATCTGTGTTCCTGCTGGGAATCAATGACAGAGCTGCAAATAGAAGCTAGGCATTTTGCCTCTCCATCACCAGCCCTAACGCTGGACTCATTCACTCTTAACCAAACACGCTGCCTGAAAGGCTCACACTTCGGTGATTCCAAAATTGAGTTCTTCCCAAACTACGTCAGAGTATGGGATTGCATGTATTTTATTAAGAGAGAATGTGCTCCCCATGGGGGAAAGGCCAGCAGCTGATACCATTAGTTATACACCTGGCTCCAGAGAATCCACCGATATGAGCTACAGACTGCTTTTCTTTTTCTTTTTCTTTTTCTTTTTTTTTTTTTTTCTCCAGCATTTCTTTTTCCTTAAGCTGACCACCAAAAAGCAGGATTTGAGATACTTGCTGGAAAGAGATCCATTTCCAGTGAGGCATACACTTGCTAGAAAAGCTAAAATTACAGTCTTCATGCTTAAACATCTGGTCACAACCCAGGAGGGATGTATTCCTGCTGGCCATGAAAAAGTAAATCTTAAATAAGTATAAGTTAATTGCCTGCAGTAATATAGCATCATTGTAATCATTTATGTTCAAGCAAATGAGTGGGTATTCATTAAGCTGTATTTTCAAGCATTTAGGGAGATTATTTAACACATACATTACCAAACTGATTAGCTGCAAATTAGACAAAATGTGCCCAGCATGCTGGCACTGTCATTTTAGTCCATCCAGTGTCACTGAATCAAGCAGCCAGTTAATGTATTCACAGACCAATATGACAGGAGGAAGAGATATGCTGTTTGAGCATCTATGTATGTCTCTGTACATCTGGGCATACACCCTTTACCTGTCAGCATCTAATATGCTACCCTTGTGCCATTTTCTAGCACAAAAGACACATTGTGATTTAAGATCTGAACTGTCCCCTCTTCCTGTCATTTGGAAATTTTAGTAAACAACTCTGGAAAAAAAAACCACCTCTCCAGGGTGTACATCCTAAATCCCTGGACACCTTGTCCCATGCTCCCATTTGCAGAAAACTGCTTCATCTCAGCTACATAAAAATGAAGTCAGAGAGGCTGTACTGAGCCACCGTCAGTGGTGCAGGCGGCTGGCAGACTGCAAGGCAAAAGCAGGAAAGCAGGGTGATAAAAATCTCTTCTTACCATCAGGCCCATGATACCAGAGAGGTTAGTTTGCCTGTGGTTTTATTTACCACTACAGCATTGATCAAAGTAAATTAATTAGCAGTTCTTTGCAAGTTTGCACTTGGAATCCAGCCACCTTGTTGCCAGACTTGCTTGTAAAAACTGAAGGGTCTATCCAAGTCTGTAGGCATCACTGAATGTTTTAGAAGTTCAACTATACCAATGTAAGCTGATATAAACTCAGCAACCCATCAAAACCTAGAAATATCCAATTCAATTCTGAATCAGTTACAATATTTAATAGAGCTTTCTGGGAAAAAAAAAAAAAAGGCTGAAGAAAGATGGAAGCTTTGAAGTATGACCTAAAATTCAAGATACTGGACAAAGGCAGAAGGTGGCTTCTAATGGAAGCTGTCTTTCCAGCATTTTGCTCTCTCTTTTTCTCTATATTTCTGTAGCTTGAATGCCTCCATCAAGCAAAATTTTCAGGATTTGCACAGAGGAAAGCAATATTTCCAATAATAGGCCCTAAACCAAATACAGCTTTATGAATAGGGAAAGATTAGCTAACCATCTTTAAAGAGAGAGAGGGAGGGAAAGATTTTGAATGCATCTATATGCAAAATGTGATCATGGCAGAAACAAAATGCAAGCTGCAACATGCTGTGCTACAAAAAATTCTCTGCATTGCAGCACTTGGAATTTTCAAGCAAATTATTTGTAGAGAATATGGATCTGGTGAGGAGTTTCTTACGGTAGATGCACTTTCAAAGAGAATGACAAACAACAGAAGAAGAAACCTAAGAAAAGGAATCTGAAGAAAATGTTGTTCAGTTTCTAAAACAAAATTTCTCTGGCAGGAAACATAAAATGAATGAACCTAAAAGAAAAAAGAAGGCTGAAGGGTCAATGGTACCAAAGCAGAAAGCTGAAAAAGCCCAACCACACTGCAAGCAGAAATATTCACTGAGAGTAAGAAATGTAATTGTTGTGCCTGGTAGTATCTGGTATCAAAGAACATCAAGTCACAGCCACACACAAGCCTTGGGGAAAAAAAGGGTAAGTTACTGTACATATTTGCATATTATGAAATAAATGTAAGAGGAACACCAAAGTTCTTCTACACTGCTCAGACATGAACACTGCTAACAAAACAAGGTAGCCAAGTGTGGCATCTCCAATAAACACAGGAAAATATAAAAGAATCACTGAGCTATAAAGCTCCCTGTTTAGCTTTCCACCAAGGTTGGTATAAACCTGTCTGAGGTATGTGGGACATAGTGCCACTCTAAGTGGGTATTACTACCCCTATTAAAACGATAAAACCAAATGTAACAATTAGCAATAGCATAGATCTCTGTAATACATAGCTTGTTCACCACGAGATTAAAGCCAATATTCAGTCATGAGCAGCTCTTTTCTAGAATTCTGTTCAGCATCTCTTTTCAAACAGACAATTCACAGCCTTACTATACACATCCTGGAAGTTAATGAATAAAAAAGTCAGTACAAATACAAAAACAGCAATTTCAAGAAATTCTTTCTTACTGTTCTAATAATTTCACATATTGTGCTTTGCAAAGTTTAAAATTAATACTACCAGTTTAGAGACATATGGATAAAAAGGACAGTTCTAAGGAGCAGTAGTGGCTATTAATTGCCAGTCAACCTTCTACAGTGAAATTCTTCCCCTAATCCCTCGCCAAGGAGGAGTAACCAAGGTAATCCACCAATTCTCTTTGAACAGAGTGCCACAGACAACCTCCAAGCCAACAGCAATGCTTCCCCCTCATCAAGTTCAGACATCACATTAACCTCTGATATACAGATCAGCTGGAGGAATGTTAAAAGTCAAGAAGAAATCTAGCAGAACGCTGTTTCATCACTTCTTGAAGATATCCTGGGTGCTACCCACTGCCTCTGTGTCTGCTGAAGAATGGAAAATGCCAGGGGCAATACAGAAATTCTAGGTAGCAGATCCACTTTGCTGTAAAAAGAAGAAGAAGAAGAAGGACTATCAGATTACCTAGGTGCTTTGTATCAGGCAAAAAAGTAAGGGGACAGAGGACATGTATGGAGGGCAATAACTACAGTACATCTGGTGACCATACTGTCCTATATTTGGCCCTGAAATAAAGAATTCATCTTCCAATCAACTGTATCATGTCATATGGGAGAGATCACAGCATGGTGCTTCATCTAATAAAATGTCCTACTTGCTGGGACACTGAGCTTGTTTAATCCACAAGCCAGATAACTCACCTGTGAATAACTGAACATGCATTTGATTTTCAAAAGGGCAAGAGGCATAAGAAAAGTCACTTTGGTGAGAACTCCTAGTACTGTTATGCAGTGTATTCATTTTGCTGGAACAGCATTGTGTGCCAGGTAACACACAGCACTGCCAAGCTTGCTCGGCAGGTCTCTTCAATCCCCAAAAACTGGACACACAGAACTTGCCCTATTGCTCTGCAGACACAATGGTCTAATCATGTGGCAGGGCAAAAAGCAGGGCATTTGCTGCTCTCCTGCCTCTAGATAAAGAGAAGGGACTATCCAGTCATAAAAAGGTCAAGGGCAGGCCTGATTTTCAACATTTCTAAATTTTAGTAAAAAAAAATAACATAAAATCTCCCCAAACCTGTTGAGAATATTTTTCCCATAGGCTGGCTGATTTTATTTAGTATATCTTAAATGCATAATTTCTGGAATGATCCTTCTTCTTGGTTTGCAATCGTGTAGCACCTGGCTGGCAATTATTAAAATTGCGTATATGAAGTTAGCATCAGGGAACCGTTTAGTATATTCTAATATTCTTTAAGGCAATTCACCTACTGTCAGCAAGGACCTGACTACAAAGTCATCTAGCCCTTCACAGAACAGTGACAAGTACCTGTTTAGGATCATAGTTTGGGAACTATTATGGAAGTGAACTCATTTTCTCAAGGTTAGTAGATTACATCTTCCTCTATAAAACAACAGAGACATGAGAGTATCCAGCACGGACTTTTACTTTCCAGGTACAGCTCAAACTATGTCCACTCCTTAGTGGAATAAAGAACAGGAACATAATTTGATAGTATCCAAATGTAAACACTGAAATCCAGAAATATGAGATTAGACATCTATTTAATTAGAGCCAGTAAGATGCTGTACTTTTAAATTTAAGAAGTGATGCAATAGTTTGCAAATGGCTGTAAAAACATATTTCTATTGTCCCACAATAATTCCATTTCAAATGTGCTCTTTCAACAGAGATAGATATTTTGCCTCTTCCGATTTATCTAATAGTATGAAAGATGAATTGTTTCTAGCCTATCAGTCCATGCCTGGAAAACAAATCAAACAAAAGTAATGCAATAAACAGAAGAGCATCAAGCATATTTTCCATATCTGCATTGTTCTCACAATACTAACGTGAATAACTGTAACCACCCAAAGCACTTGATCTAAGAGTGATCAGGTTGTGCAGAATCTAGCCAGGTAGGAAAGCAGGGTTTGAATCCAATAGATCTTCTGATGCACGTATAGTTCATACAGAGAAAAAAGAAAGCAGCGAATCAAGAAAATTACATTTAGCTGTCTCAAATTGCACATTGAAATATGTATTTTGACAATTGCATAAAAAGACCTATTTTTTCATAGCTGCTGTAACTATAGCTAGGGATAGCTGGGGTGGTATCTACAGTCTCCATTCAATTTTGTGCTGCCTGCAGGTACTTAAAACTGATCAAATATATTCAGCTTCTAATTATGGAGTAAAATAACTTTAATGCCTAAATCTCAGATTTTTGGCTTAAGCCTATAAATGCCCTTGAACCTCTGACTGCTTCATCCACTTCAGTGCCTCACAAAGCTACTTAGTCTGAATGTGTCTGAGGTCAGCTGCCCAACCGAAGCATTAACAAATTGCAAGATGGGCAATAAGAGTAGATACAGCTTTTTCTGAGCTGAGTCCAAATGACTTTTTCCATTGATTGTCTGAAAGTTGTCAGCATTGTTGCATGAAGCAACATAAGTCTGGCAGTTTTTCTGCAAATCAATATAGAATATTTTAAGTCTTTTAAGATCACATACAAGTTCAACTGAATTTTCTGAGTGCTTCTGTATGCACCATTTTGTGAAATATCTCCTTAGAGGACATTTCTGACATCCCACTAGTTCTCAGCAAATCAATGCCATGATGCCCATATGATCTAAAGGTAACATACTGAGAAGACATGGAACATGAAAAATACACTAAATTATAGTATTTACATGAAGTTTAATGCAAAGAGAATGATTGGCAGTCAAAAGAAAGCTTAAGGATTTTCACTTGTGCCGTAGAAGGACTGGTATGTGCTTGCAATATTACAAAAAGCAGCTGAAGCCTGCCAAACAGACAATAGAGCAAAACCCAGTGCATGCTAACTAACAAAGATACCTGGTGTGAGGGGATTGTACTAACTGCAAGAATGCTCATTATACAGGTATATTTTGTTCTGGAACAATACAAAAACATTGCTATGCTGTTCTTGAGATTGGAATAAAACCCAAATCTGCCAGGAAAAGAGCCCCAGTTCCCCAAGGAGATTGTTCATTTTCCAAAAGAAAGCAAGTTCTTTTTCTATAGAGTCATTTTCAGCGATCAAAAATTTTCCCACTGCTGGGAAGGAACAAGGGATGGAAAACTCGGCATGTTTCTTTTCTTTGTATCAGTGTTCTTTACACAGTCTCTCATAACCCACAAATTTAACGCTTTCATTAAAGATGCCGGGCTATAGAATGCCTTTAGGCAACAGCAGGGGGATATTTTTTAGCATGTGACACCACACAAAATATATGTCAAGCTTCACAATGATTCAGCTATCGCAAGAACCTGCCCATTAAAATGTTCTGTGTTAAATGAAGCTTTCTATTATTCTGGTCAACTTTTTTAAGCCTTCTTAAACTCGTGAAGTACACAATGTCTGACCTTTGAGTTTTTTTGTTTGTTTTTTTACATGCTAAACTATTAGAAGGAGCCCAGCTGTTGTTGCTGACACTTACCATCATTTTTGCATGCCTATACACTCACATGCTTACAGGGGTTAGCCTGCAGAAGAGTTAAACCTAAGATTCAGGGCTTTTATACCAGATATCTAGAGATAAATACCTTGGGTAACTATGGTGGTGGTATTACTGTGTTGGAATAATAACGCAATAAACAACCCTGCACTAGCAGGGAAAGTGCTGCAACACTTAATAGTTCTTTCCCATCTCTGACAACTATATGAGAGGAGCATAATAAATCTGGAATATTTCAGCCACCACTATAGCAGTTACTTCTTTTTTTCTTTTTTCCTTTTCTTTCCCCAAGGCAAATGCTAGCATTTGCTGGTGATTAAGCTAAATCGCAAAGGGTGTTCTTTGAAGAGAATCTTGACTGGATCCAGTTTGCTGCAATATTTAACTTATTTGAAACCAAGAAGAGGAGGACAGAGTATTTAAGCACAGAAGAAAAGTGTTAGCCATTGAGTAGGAAAGTTGTAGCCACAGCATCCCTCTGCAGTTCCAGGAGGTAAGCACCTCTGACCATAGTCTACTTCAGTATTCAGTAGTCACTGTATCTAGAGTTGCACCTAGCACAGTGAAACCCTATTTAAACACAAGGCATCAGTATTTAAAGAGCCACAGATAGAGAGACAAAATGGCAAGTATGGTTAGAGAAAAATGTCAAGAACCTCATGCTTTTAAATGTTAAAGTGTTTGCTTTTTTCTTTTCTTTGGCAAACAAAACAAAATAAATGCAAATTCTGAAAGAGCTGTCAAGGGAACATCCAGAGACCAAAACGCTACACATGCTCATCAGCATGTAATGATCCTTATTCCTGAGGACTTGAGACTGAGCCCTGAAGCTACAACACTTTTCACACAGTGTCTTTGCTCCCGCCTATTCTGTCTCTTGTATTAGTGCTAGCTGCAGGCAAGGTTTGTTTTCCCTCACTCATTTGCTTCAGTTGTGCCGCATGTCATGGTTAGCTTCTTTAATGGAGTGCTTGCAGATGAGGTTGTGAAAATCATTAGCTGTGGTTGGCAGATGCTAGGTACTGCTAGGATGCTGTTCCAATAACTTCTTTCCTTTAATTAAAATTCTAAATAAATCATGAGATTTTGCAAACACAAGCCTACAGTACTTACATAAGATGAAATCTGTGCTGACTGCTGACAGTCTTGATGGAGCTCTTTAGCCTCCTATTTCTTCCATGTTTTGTTTTGTTGGGTTTTTTTGCTGGCCTTCAAACGAAATCCCCATATGCACTTCTTCAATGCTTAAAAATCATTCTTGCTAAAGATCAATACCAAGAAAACATCTGTGACTTTTGCTGGTGCACAAACAGCTTTACTCTTTTTTACAACAAATGCAAGTAAAACTCCCTGGTAAAAAGTACAGGAAATATCCTTTATTTGGTTGCCTATTGATTTTTCCTGATGTTCTTATGAAACATAGATGCATGAATATTAGATATGCACAGCACGAGAATATTTATTTGCTATAAAACATGAATAAATTGAATCTTTTGCCTCTGTGTTTCTATGGGAACAAGTTCTATTGAATAAACAGTCTTTGAATAACATTTTATTATTTCTAATTATATTAATTATAATTCAATATGTTGTATTAAAATAATTTAGATTGTAATGAGAAACTTTCATATTGATGCAAGCTTAAAAAATCAGCCAGTTGAGCTAAAAGTAATTTATGCTGCCTGTAATTTTTAGTTTCCATTGATACTAGTGCTAATTATTTTATATATTTGCATTTGAAATCTCAGTACGCTGATGTTTTATCATGGTATTAAGAAAAGACACAAAACAACCATGCTGAAAAGAGCAGAAGATTCAGGAGAATAGTTTCACCAATGCAAGGCGCCACTAAGGAGATTTCCTGGTCACAAAATTCCTCCATTTTCCTCCTTTCTGTATAACTATTGTCTATCATTTTTGCTGACATATATGTTGAAGAACAGTGAATTGAAACTGTCTAGAGATAGCCGCTTAGCACAACTTATATAAAACTTGCTTAGCATAAGTAGCTAAATTTGCTGAAGCCTTAGGCCGCGCTTGGATAAAGTAATGAACCTTTACTTAGTTTAGTAAAAAAAAGTGCCTCAGAGCTGGTTCAGGCTGGGAAGATAAGGAAGCCACACGCAATCTGCATTCCTGTGTCATCCACTCCGGAAGGGAAGACATCAAAACTTTGAAAATAAGACCTTGGGAAACAACCACAAGACCCAACAAAAATAAAGGTACAACCGTCAGCAGAGACCGCAAAAAATAAAGATAAGGAGAAAAACAGCTTACCTAGGAACAATGATGAGATCCAATGAGGAGCAGGAGACCCCAGACCTAAAAATTACTATTGGTCTTACTACCACGTGAGGGGTGGGAAACTTAAGTTGAAAAAACTATAATTGCCCAGGATTTTTTCTGTTGGTCCCTCTTCAGAGGCACCCAGCTCAAGCTGTAATTACAGCATGCGCGTGATTAAAATTTAATTATTTAATTTGCTTTGATTGGCTCTGAACTTTACTTGCAGGAACCTAGGGTCGGGCCCTGTTATGGTGGCCGACAAGCCTAATTTTCCATAACATATAGGCAAACATCCATATTAGTATTTTTATTTTAAGTAAAAGAAGACTTCTGTTGCAACCTAATTTGTTGGTTAGCCTCTTATGCCTACGTAATGTCAATGGCGTCCCTCACAGGGCAGTTCAGATGGATGCAGAAAAGGGCTCTGAAACAACACTCTACTGGAATAGTAAAATTATTTTGACATTGATACAGCAGTGTTTAACTGAAACTAAATTTAGGAAACCAAATCTAACCAATCAAAAACAAACCCAGGGGAGAAAAAAAATAGAAATTAAGGGAAGGGAGACCTTAGCATCCCCACAGAGGAATTAAAGTTAACAGAAAAATGTCATTGGCCTGTTTTTATGTTTCCCCATTGTTGCTGATCACCATATTGTTCTTGTTCATCTGCCCACTCATACACAAAATATCAGAAGTCAGGCAAGACTGTGTTTTTCCGATTGTAAAAAAAAAAACAATTGTAGACTTACTTGTCATTACCCAGCCTTTCCTTAATTCTTCTGCAGCTAAGTCAAAATCTCACTTTGTGTGGAATTCCTTTTTGTATGAAAAAGTCACCCGATCATAACTTCACCATAACTTAAGATGATGCACTACAGAAGCAAATTCTTGGCAAAATATGCATCTATGATAATAAAAATAGCAAAGTGAAATATGAAAAGTACAGGATAAGTACAATGTATTGTGACTTTATCAAAGACAGCATATCTATTTAAGCATTCTTATGACTGCATTTATTTAGAAAGCACCAACCGGCAAAGTTCTGTTCATGTTCTCCAGTGGTGGGACTCATGATCACAGAAATAGAAATTTACTTCCAGAAATTTTGTCTGCCATACCTCAAATCACATAAACATGTCAGAAACCAATCCTCCACATTAAAAATGTTTTGATAAGCTGGAAAAAGCCATTGCAGAAATTTTTGTTTAATACCAGGGCAGTAATTTGAACAACCAAATGAATTTGAATAGTGGTATTATCTCTGGAGTGCTAAAGGATCAGGAGTCATTTTTATTTCTTATTAAAAGGAAGTATTTGCTATCTAAGCCTATTTAAAAATATATAATTAACAATATTTTGCATTTTGCAGCATTTTGTGTAAGCAGGATAACAGGATGAATCCAAAGAGGAAAAAGGATCTCGTTACTAGCTACTTTGTTCTACTTTATTTGAGATACAGTCTGAAATGGAGGATTTTTCTTTTCCTAAGTGAATGATAATAATTCTTCTCCAATGTAGCTCTAGATTTGAGAGATAAAAGTCATTCTTTTTACTACAGAAAAGACAGTGCTCCTAGTAATACAGACTTAGTCCATTTTATCCCAAGGATAAGTGATATAAGATTTTTTGATGCCATTTTGTAGACCTGGCGCACTTAATTCAGTAAGACTATTAGACGTTGCACTTGCAGTTTGTTCCAGGACTAAGTCACTGTAGCAATTATTTACTGGGAAATAACTTTTTCAGGAAAAAAAAAAAAAGAAAATCTTGCAGTAAATCCTAATGAACAAAAATGAACCTACAAATCACTAAAACTTCAGTGAAGTTTCTAACTGAAGAAGATGCTCAAAAAAGAGAAAAGCCACTTAAAGCATCCATTTTGAAACAACTGAATGGGGCACTTGTCACCACAGCAGGAAAGAAACAGAAAAGCACTTAAAGCCACTACCTGTACAAGTAATTTATTTTAGCAATCATCTTCAAGGTTATACAGGAAACAAAATGCAAAGGAAATAACTAATGAGAGTTCATTAATCTAAACTCCAGCAGTCATTAATTTATAGGAATGGAAAATGTGTTAAAAGCTACCACAATGCAAACAATATAAAATGAAATGTATCGGAAGATGTTTTTAAAAATTAGCTAAAAATAACTTACCTGGACACCTTAGCTAGGGTGAAAACTTTAGAAAGTACGTATCAGCAGGGCCAGTGAATGCATATGCCCAAGAATTCAAAGCATGTTCCTTCTGTCATTGCTTTCACTGAAGCAGAATCAGTCTTTTAGTTGAGGGATTTGCCAAATAACTAGCAATTGTTTTATAAATGCCAGAGGATTTAGAAAATGCTCAATACAATTTCCATCTTGAAAAGGGAAATTCCTGTTTCTTAACTAAGAAGATAGTTAAATCTATCTTCTGGCTTCTGGTAAAAGGGGAACAAAATTAAGTGAGAACATTATGTGGTATTTTAGAAAGATATAATGAGGAACAGGACTACAGGAGAATCAGCAAGGAATAATAAGATTCTCAACAGGAATTCAGTGGAAAGAATTGGTAGGGGACTTAGGAGAGGTGGACAAACAATAGGATGGAGGGGAGATGAATAGCAAGTAGGTATTGAGGAAGCAAAGAGAGATAATGAAAGGATAGGAAGCAATGAAACAAGAAGTGCAGGGACAGAGCAGCAATGGGTAGGAGACGACACATGCTTTTATTCCTGAATAAGTTATTGCAAATGTGGTTCTAAGGACAGAAATTTGACAGTATATAGAATGTTTCTGTCTTTGCACCTGCAGCATGGGCCAGGATATTAAGAGATGGGATGAGAGGTCAGCAACTTAATTGTTTTGTTTTGTTTTGTTTTGTTTTCCAGGCCGCAGAACCAGACTGAAAGCCCTTCCATTGCAGCAACAGCATAAACAGGGACCATCACAACAGAGCTTGGCATGTGTTAGGCCATTTCCCACTCATTTCTGTTCAGTAAACTAAATATATTGAGGTGTCCCGATCCAATATCGGGGGGGGGGGGGTTCGTTACAATCTCAAGGACGAGATTAAGATGCTAAAACCAGTCAAACTTCATACAACCTTTAAACTTTATTTTCCACGGAGTGGGGAGAAAAGGTGGGGAAAGGTGAAGGGGAGGAGAGAGAGAAAGAGAGAAAGGGGGAGAGAGAAAGAGATATCACCACCCGTGGATCCAGCGGCGTCCCGTTGGTCCTCTTCACCCTGGGTGTAAATTTTAGCGATGCGCGTGCAGTAATTACAACTCAAGCAGGGTCCGACCCTAGGTTCCCGCTGAAAAGTTTGGAGCCAAATCAAGGCAAATTAAATAAATAAATTGTAATGACACGCGTGCAGTAGTTACAGCTCGAGTTGGGTGCCTCCAAAGAGGGACCCCAAACAAAGAGATCCCTGAGCAATTATACTTTCCAATCTGAGCTCTCCACCCTTCATGCAGTAGTTTGGACCAATAATAATATTTTGGTCTGGGATCTCCTGCTCCTTATTGGGTCTCATCACTGTCCCTAGGTAGGCTGTTTACTGTTGCGGTTTCTGCTGACAGATGTGTCTTCATTCTTCGGGTCCTGCCCTTATCTCTCAAGGCCCTGACAAATTAGTACTGCCCCAGCAGTGATAGTAGGTGTTATCTCCCAAGGTCCAGACTAAGGGAATATAATCTGGACCCTAAGATAGTCCAGACCCCCGCCCCCCCCAATCAGCACTGTTTCAGCAGCGAGAGGAGGCTTTGTTTCCCAAGGTCCTGGCGCCCAAGCAGGCCTTATTTCAAAGCCTTGACATCCTCCCTTTCGGAGTGTGGGGCACAGGAATGCAGACTGCTTGTAACTCCCCTATCTTTCCAGCCTGCACCAGCTCTGGGGCCCTTTCTCACTGAACTAGGAGTGCGGCCTAAGGCTTCAGCAAATTTAGCTACTCATGCTAAGCAAGTTTTATAGAAGCTGTGCTAAGTGGCAATAATTTACAGTCCAGGTCCCAAAGTCTCTGCCCGATCGTGGTGTGGTTCAGCGCAGGCTTGGTGTGTCCTGGGTGGTCGCAGGGAGACCATTTCAGGGGTCGCAGCAGCTTAGTCCTGTTTCCACTGGGGACAGATAGCTTGTTCGGGGTTATGCTTTGCTTGCACCTTATATACCAAGAAATGTTTAAGGCAAAAGTTCACTCATCTGTCCGCCACAAGAGGGAGTCCCAAATGACCATTGCTTCAGTTCTAAGAAAATGACTTAAAATCTGTTGAACCATGAATGATAAATACGATTGAGCAAGTGGCCATAATCTGTCCTGTGTACCATGTAGCTAGGGTCCTCAGCTCAACTGTCTTGACTTAAAAAGTCATACTGGAAAAAAACCACAAAGTAGCTACCATAATTTTCTCCAAATTAAAAAGGAGTCTTCATAAGAAACTCAAGAACGTTTGATCATTAAGAGTGAGATACCATCTCTATTCATATTGGGTCATATTGGGAGAGCATACTTAAGCTGAGGGCATAAATGCATAGACACACATCAAAGAAACAGCAAACATATAGACTAAACTACAAACGTAAAGATTCCAGTTGAATGTTTTATTTTTTCATCAAGAATAGCCAGATACAAATTTGAAATACAAGTAGTTTTCTCCAAATATTTTGAGTAACGAATTGAAACTAAAATATATCACAAAAAGGACAAAACCAATTCAAACCTTGTCAAAATTATTCAACAGCAATGCACAAAATGAAAGGTTTGCTTAATGTCATAGCTGGATTATCTTAAATTTCCTTTATATTGAAAGGATTATCCTTTCATAGGTGTAGTATCCTAAATTTCAAGTTCACAATATAAATATTTATTCCTATTTCACTGGATATAAGTACCGAGTTAAAATAGGGGAGAAAAAGATACAAAAAATAATTAAGACTGTGGGGCTAAAATATACTGCCAGCAGTATAGATAATAAAAATAATTCTGGTTTTGAAGTGCACTGTTTCAGGACCAAGGCAGACAGAGCACAGCAGAGACAGACAAAACATTACACAGTTTTAATCATCATAAAATTATGAATAAATGTAACCACATATCATATTAAGCAGCTCAGGAAATGCATATTACGTATCTAAAACTTAATCTACAGGCTTTAGAAATTTCTTGCCCTTCCTTATCCCAAACGGCCAATTTTATTTTTGTACCAAAAACTGTGCACTACTAAAACAATTCCCCTGTAATATAACTGTGTTAAAGTCACTCTGCCAGCCTTTAAATAAACACAGGCCCATGGGAAAATAATTTACCTTTTAAAGGTCAAAGAATAATTTTAGCATTGTATAAGAATCACCAGATGTCTGCAGACAAACTGTTAAAAAAAAAACCCTGACAGACACAGCAGGAAGAGGTGGGATAGCTTCTCTGCTTCTCAGCAGTTGTTTTCAGTTGCTGCTATTTGTGATTCACTGACACAACAAACGATTCTAATTCCCATTACTGTTTTAAAAATTAAATAAAAACAGAAGGGAACTCCTTGTGATTACTATTTTACTAAAAAATGGCCATTTTGAAGACTGTCTAAGTAACTTACAAAATGGACAGCGAAAATAAATGGCAGCCAAAAAATGCCAAATAAATACACAAAGAGAAGCCTCTTTTTCTTTGTTTCGCAGTTCCTTTCAGCTCCACATTTATGCCATCTCAAATCAATCCCTGTTCATCTTTGCTCTCCCAGAGTTGTACCAGAGGATGCACGATAGACCAGACACAAACCATTTAAAATTCCTCAAAGTTTTAACTTTCATAGATGGAGAAACATTTTCATCCATTATTTTTACCCTAACAAGACCCCACTACATAAAAGTTCACTGCATAAATAAGTCTGCATTTGATGGCATATTCCCAGAGTCTTGTCCGGGTATATTTTTCTCATTTAGTGCGTTGGCACAAATACATTTTTAAGAAGACGTTGAAACATCCATTTGAGCTGTGCTTTTCCAAACAATACAGCAAAAAAGGTTTTGTTAATGTTCAAAAACAGAGCAAGAATAGGGCCGGGCTTTAAAGGAGAAAACAGGCCTGGGAATAATCAAGATTGCTGCACAAGAGACCATACTCATGGCTTGCTACAGTCTGCTGCAAGACCACAGTCTGCTTACTCTATGTGTTCCCAATTTTCCTTCTGCAAAATGAAGATATTAATTCCTCATAGGAATACTGGAAGGTCTAACTCACTCATCCTGTTATGTACTTTGCAGGATTATTCCTATGCAAAGAATCTAAATAAAACTTGAGTTTGGCAAACAAACAAACAAAAAAGACAAAAGGACCAATAACCTCACTGTTAGTTACAGTTGGACCTGAATATTCTTTGATGAAATCAAAAGAACAATTTTGCTTTAAGGCAATTTGGGTTTAAAGAACATCTGACAAGGATTAGAGATTATACCCTGTTCCTTCCTTCTGGTCGTCTTTCACCAGCACTCTCCACCATTAACAAGGGTGCTCTGTCAACTCTTTACCCTCTAGTTTGGCCTAACACCTTGAATACCGGTTTAAAAAGCCTGTTTTAAAAACTCCCCGATCTATACAGGATCCTTTTCCACATCAACATTAAGTAGAAAAGAAAAGGGTAGGTCAAGGATATGCATATTAGAAAAGCAGTTTCACCAATAAATTTGAGGAATAAACATTTCATCAATTTAAATGTCTTATTTTATGTCCTGCTTTTAAATGTCTTGTTTTATAAATAACATCAGCTTATATCTCAAAAAACTAACACAGCAAGATGCATTAAATTGGTGCCTGGCTAAATTTGAGTGCTGTATCTTTAGTTCAGCTTGACTCCTGCAGTGAAAAATGAAAACAACATTAATAAATGTGCACTGATAACAAATCTTATTTTATTGCATTCTCTCAGATTACACCAAAATATGACTTTGTCTGTCCTCTGCTATACCCCACTCTGGTGTCTGCTGTGGGAAGAGAGTGCAGCATAAAGGCCTGAGGCAAGGGCAAAAGAAAGACTTCACTGGTATTCAAGCCTATGCAGAGTATGATGAATATATAGTGAAAAAAATTAAAGCTCTTGAGCTTAACAGACTTTATTTCAATTCATGATGTTACTGAGGAAGGCCTTTGGCATTAACATATTATTGAAATCCTTTTTTTTTTTTTCTTTTTTTAGGAAAGGTTTAAGGTAAATTTTGTTTTTGTGACTCAGAAAGGTTATCTGACCCAAGGTCAGTGCAATGAAGAGATCACACTTAACAAAAGTGCAATACTTTCACTGTGTCCTCCATTACTATAGAGGGGGGGGAAGTAATATATTACTTTTCCATAACTGTCATAAATTCTACACTCTCTTTACTTAGGTATGCTGGAAAACTGGCATAATTCCTGTCAAACTGCTTCATATAAAGTGTTAGTGCCCTTAAGTGCAATACAGTAAAATCCTCAGTGACACTGGTAAAAAGAAATCCATACTTTATTCCTTTTCTACCAACAATACTTATCAGGAAGAGGAAAGTCACAACTTTATATTACAGCTCCCCAAACTGTGGTCCATTAGAAAAAGTTGAGGAGTGCTATCTGTAGATTATATAATTAGACTGAGCTAGCCCATAGATGGATATAGACAGACAGACAGACAGACAGAATTTTCTTAGTGATCCCTCCCACACAGGCAATTTTTACTTCTATGAGAGTTCAGCTGAAATGCCAGTGGAGAGGATATTCCATTATCACAAATATATAAGTGACTAAATGGAGGAACTGAACTACTCCAGGAAAAGGTGCAGAGTATCTGTAGAAGACTTAGGGTGTTTGGTTTGTTGGATTCTCTGGCTTGTTTTCTCATTTTGACCTATGACTACCAAAGTGCCAGGTGTTCACTTCTGCACTATTCATGCTTCAGGAAAAGGGAAAATAACAATCGCACAGTCACAATAGTGAAGGAAGGAAGGACAGGCATTTCCCATCCCACACAACTTTCTGAGGTTCTAAAATTTTCCTTGTTTCATACCAGCACAAGACAAAAAACTTTAAGAGTTTAAGAGAAAAAACAAGCTCTTATCCTCCCTCTACAAAAATCCCAATGTCAGATGGCTATTAGTCTCTCCTGCACGTTTCTTCAGCACTAAAATTTTCATACTTGATCTCAAGCTGAAGGTAAGTTCCCTTGGAAGTGTGTTCCTCCTGTTTATACATCAATCTCAACTCTAGATATATTGTGGCATAAGGAAAAATAATCTCTCCTGAATAAGAATATTTCAGTACATTTTCATTGTTTATGATTTGTATTTACACTATGACTTCTGCTCATAAATTGACAAAATATGCACCAAATAGTTTGCTTTGTTCACTTCTTTCTATGCCCATGATTATTAAACCAAATGCTCAACCGACTGTTACCACCATGATGCCCAGGCATCAAGAACAAAACTTGGCTTTCGGATTATACAATGTCAAGATTTCAGATTATACAATACTAGTTAACATAATCACTGGTTCATTAATCAGTAAGAAGTGTCTCATAGTGATCCCCTCTCCATGTGTGTGCTGTGGGACATTACACTCCATGGCACATCCAGTCACAGGTGCATAATAAGAGATCTAGGTGCCTAGCATCTTGCCATGCAGCCTGGTTTTTGGAAGAAACTCTTGGTCATGAGCATGGAGGGAATTTTCGTGGTTTCTATTGGTCTGGATGACTGAGGGATCAGAGTGCAAACTGCTGAACATATCTGCCCCATTGTACAGACACAACTACCAGTCCAATGCAAATGTCAGCTACCATAGGGCATCTCAGATAGATGTAGACAGCCAAAAGGAGTCCAGTGTATCAATTCAGTGTGCATGCATATGGTCATAAGCCTCCTTACAACAAATGAAAACTGCATAGCCAATATCCCCAGAAACACCTCATCCCTGAATTGCACTGAGTCATACATATCGAAAAGTCTTGTATTGTAAATTAATACCAACATGATTATCTTCTCTCTGCATGCAGTCCTTTGCCATAATACATCTGAAGGGGCTACAAAATAAATAAGAACCAAATGTTTTTGGATAAAGGTTCAAGATTCTTCTATACATTCCTATAATGAACTGGTGTAGTTCATCAGACTTTGCAAAATAATTAAACTAAGTTCCCTTTAGTGCATTATATCAGACCTATTATGCGGAGCAAATATGACATTGCTGATGGAATGTGTTAGAAACAATGAAAATTTAATCAAATATTAATACGATAGTTCTCTGAGTCATTATATATACACACATTTTGGCTCACTTATGAGACTGAGAGACTGGCACATTTCCTTTTATGATCCTGTCCCTTTACAGATACCATAGATGCACAGTTCCAGCATGAGAAGAATGCATGTTGTCTTGTGTACATTAACTCTTGGATAATTTAGTCTTGCTCTTGTCCATGCAAAAGAAGATATATTCTCTCTCTCAAAAACACACACACACACACACACGCACACACACGCACACACACGCACACACACAGAGATAGATAGATATAGTCTGTGTTTGCATTTACCTAAGAGGTTTCTGAATAAATCAGGCCACTAATGTATAATTTTAGATGTAATAATCCAGTCTTTAATTCAAATGGTTATGATGATAATTGGAAAGTATTTGTTTAAGTATCAATATATCAATATATTTATCACAAAGTTTAAAACTTTATGTAAAGTTCAGCATTATTAGATGATTTAAAACACATGTGCATATAGCTCACAGTTTACCACAGACTCAAATATCCTACTATCCTACTCAAAATCTAAATGTCTAGATTTCAAGATTTTTTTTTTTTCTTGAGATCTGTATATAGCCAACATGGTAAGAGGTCTCAAATTTAAAAGCTTCACTAATGATGGAATAAATTAAAGTCTGGTGGGGGGAGAGGAGGCAATAGCAACACACAGATGAAAAAAGGTAAAATTAGATGGAGGATTCATGAATCATATATTTATCTTGTTTTACACTTTCTTTAAGAGCTGAACAATTGAAAAATGTACAGCAAACAGGTTCACGCTAATTACAAGTAGATATTTGCTGCCATGTAGAGCTCGCTCTCATTTTTTTCAAGCTGGTTTGGCAATAGCGTAATGGATGCCCTGTCTGGCCTTTCACTCAGTCAGCTCCCTGTCAGGGATGTCTGAGTACTAAAATGCTACAAGTGTGTCACGGAAGCCACACTCGGAGGTTTCCTTTTCACCCAGCTGTAGTCCTGTCATGTTGAACTGACATTGCACATCACTCTGCATGGTGATGCTAAAACAGCTAGTACTCAGGAGCAGCATGGAGCAGCCTGTCACTGAGCTGATCCAAACTTGACTTACACCAGTTTCCATCAGCATAAGCCAGTGAGCTGCCCCCTTGATCCAGTGAGAGAGAGGGATACATTAGGGACGCTGTGGAAGAGCTGTAGGACTCAGGCCACCCTGCCAAACCCTGCCAAATCCTGCATTTCAGTTTGAAAACTGCTGTCATGCCTCCCATGCACCCTTCCATTCTTTGAGCATTGGAGTTGCCAAGACTGTGTTTGCAGAAAGCAGATTAAATCCTTAGCACACAGTTTCTATCAAGCCGGAGTCATCTACATAGGATAGGTCTATTTTCTACAAATCAGCAGGAGACTGATTCCCGGGATCAACTTCCAAAGCTTTAGCTTCACTCCTGTCTCTATTTCCTTTACTCTGATTAAGTCATAGATTTAATAATACCAATCCTTCAGCCACTGTCATGCTACAGAAGGTCCCTACATAACTGACCTCTTCTCCCTCTGCTTCCCATTTGCCTTTTACTGTTTAACTTCCATTGCTTGAACTTGCTGGTCTCTGATGACTCCACATCAGCATAAGTGCATGTAGTTTATTTTTCCTAGTGATTATCAAGTTATTGCTGATACTGTTAGATTGCCAAAGTGAAATAAGGCTCTGAAAATAGTATTTGCCTTACGTACTCAGGACATTGTATTGTATGGCTACAAAAGATGCTGTCTAGGTCAGGAAACTCATCGATCAAGACATGTCTTTTAGGACAATGGATTTTTGCACTGATTTTATTATATTTGGTTTTAATTTGTATGTTTTAAGACCTACTTGTTTAGCAATTCTGATTAAATAGTTTGTTGCTGCATTTCACATCTCAGTACATTTAGGAAGCAAATGTGTCATTCATATTTTCTCTGTATTCAGGAAATTCTGATTTCCACACCAGAAGCCTGTCATTTAAACAAGTTAGCAGCAAAATCTAAAATGATGAAAGAAAGCACATATGCACACCTAACTCTGGTAACATCAGGCCATTCTTGACATCTTTGGCTTCTTAAAAATGCTTCTAGATGACCAGAAACATTTTACTTACACTGCAGAAGGCTTTGTAACTGTCTACCAGGCTTAGGATGAGTGACAGCTGCCTTTATTTCATTATTCACCCTTGTTTTATACCATAAACATTGAACAATGCTAGAATAAGCACAATTTAATTAATCTCGTTCAAGTTTGAGGTCAATAACATTGTGGAGTCCATCCATTCTTTCAAGAAAGGATCAGGAGTTAAAAAATACAGAGTTTTTAACTGTGAACTGGCCCAGCAACTGACAAGTGACTTCTGCTTTATGCTGCTGAGCAGATGGGAGCAGAATGATGAAGAAAAGCCTTGTAAATGTGTGCTCTAAAAAGGGGATTCTTTCTGTGCACAACCATGCTTAGTAGTCTCCTTGGTGTCCTCATGCCTTGAATCTGGCACCAGAACCTTTCCCTGCCAGTTAGCCACTCAGTCACGTCTGAGGTAATTTTGCAAGTTACATTTCCCATGGTCCTGTAGAATATTCCTTCTCCTGCAGTCAGTGGCAAAAATTGCTGAATTTTCAAGTTTTGTTCACTGCTTGCTTCAATCATTTCTGCAACTATTTTATCCTAACCTCAGGTTTTAGTTTGTGGGCTTGTTTGTTGACATGTGGGTTGAGTTTTCTTCCACAAAGCCTCTTTTATCAAAGTTGAACTTCTGTGTCAAGCAGAGGTCTCTCTAAAACACGCTGAAAATGTCTGCTCCCTCTTTTCATTTGTACTTTTGTGAGAAAAGAGGGAGAGAGAAAATGCCCATATTTATGTTTTATTGGTAACACTGTAGCTGCAAAGTCAAGCAAAGTCTTTCTGGTTTAGAATAGCTTTCTCTTGTTTTCTTTTTGGTTGATGTTTATGACTCATAGGCTGACTTCCCATATATATTTCTTTTACCTTGTTGACAATTTTACTGTTACTCTATATTCACTTCCTCCCCACCTTAATATTAAATGATGCCTATGCTTCTGTCCATAATAGCATTCCACACTGTGCTGATGAACTATTTCTCTCTTCTATCTGAATCGCTCTTAGATATATTGCCAAATGCATCTCTAATAGGTTCTCCAAGTTCCTGCTGTGTCGTCAGAGACAGAATCCTGTGAACACACTGCAATAACTGTCTGAAAGCAGAAATTCAAATTCTACTCTACTTTGATGGTAGAAGACACATCTGGAAATAAGCTTTCTTTGCAATTACTTTTAAAATTTTTGTTTTCATGACACAACACACAAGTCATGGTCATTTTTACATTTGCTCCTCTGATACACAAACATCCAAAAGAATGAAACAATTTTTTCCCCTGATTCCTAAGTCACTTTATGAGTGTCTTTATGGGTTAAATGACTATTCCCACCAGAAAAAAAGTTGATTTTTTGGCAGTGATTCACAAACTGTTATTCCCTCCTCTTACAGTCACAAAATCTTTATGTGCCAGCAGTGTTCTTTAGTCTATGATTGTCCATCCCATGAACTTACATCATATGGTGAAATTGACAATAATGTAAGGTAGAAAGTTAGAGAAGTTCTCTCTGTCTTCTCCATATCACTCATCTTAAGAGTGAAATACTGGCAGATTATCAGCTTCATACACTGTATGTGGACTTTGGAAAATAGTACTCCCAGTCTAGTGTGCCTTTGAGCCCTGACACTCATGACTACAGTAACTCCTATTCCACCAACCAGAAAACTCATAGATAGATTATCAACCCCTGTTTTTCGCCTCAGCTCATTCATGTCAAGACAAGAACTTGATCATACATATCTAATGTGCAAGCATTCAACTTTATTTTGCCAGTGTTAGGAGATTACAGGACAACTACTACAAAAAGCCTGCTTGGCTTGTTATATGTGAGACATTACTTCTTAAAATAAGAACAACTCATATTTCCATGCTCCTAGTAAAAAAACAGTCCCAGAGGTGATTAAATAAAACAAAGAAGGCTCAGACTTTGTACAGCACACCTCTGCAGACTGTAGACAGCTGGATGGGCAAGGACTTTTCAACAAACTAGCTTCACACCAGCATTTGTTAGAACTAAAGCATCTTCTAGGATTTTTTTTTCTTTTTTTTGAGAAATTTTCCCAGCAGTAAGATAGATTTATGCATTGGTTGTAACCTCACAGACAGGGTTCTCAGGGGTTGTAGGAAAACTTTCATGGAAGCTTTGGACCCTCTCTCAGCTGAGTGCCCTACCCATTGTATGGCTGGTTATTTCGTTTCTGGTTTCAAGCCTCAAATCTCTAAAGGAGAAAGAAAACCATGAAATCTTTTCTCTTCTCCCTGTTTTCAATACTTCCAAGTAAGCACGCTAAAAAAATTAAACCATGCAGACAGTCAATAAATCTTGCAGTAGCCTAATTTTTCTTACAATGATGCCTCAGGCAAATCATCTGTGGCAAAGAAAGCAAAAGGATTAAAGCTATCTAACATTTCCTCATTTATCTACCTTCTATATCTACTCAAACTGCTCCTCTCAGGGGAATTCAAAGTCCTAATGTTGCTCAATTCCTCTATCAACCAATGAAAAGAAATGTTTAGTGTGGCTTATCAGACCAATTCTGACAAATCACTCTGGAGTTTCAAACAGAGTAACTATTACTTTTAACAAAATATTATAAAGCTAAGATATAACAAAGTTGCTGAAAAATATTAAACATTTGGTTCTCTTCATGAACATTTCTCATTCGTTGAAGAAATCTTTATTTCCTCGTACAACGGGAAGTATATTGGCTATGATGAAATCTAATGAAATTCACCTGACTTGACTAGCTACTACCCTTCTTATTCCTTGGTAATTTCATAGAAGTGCTTTTAAAGCTCACCTAGCCATAGTCAGTAATCTTGATGCTGTACATGTTACATCCAGAACTAAAAACACATTAGCCATGCTATTGACTATCCCACAGATAGAAGATTAATGCCCGTTCTTATATGCCTGGGATCTCTTTGCATCATTCAGTGTTTCCATCATGCTATAGAAGAGTACCATCTAAGGAGGTACTTCATATTTTGTATAGCGTTCTGCTGCGTTAACTTTCAGAGCCTGAGCTAGTGTATAATTCTATTTTTTTTTTTTTTGTGAGTGCTTTGGCTAAGGATCTATTCTCTTAAAGGTAGAACTCAAACTGAATTCTTCCAAGGCAAGCACACCTAAAGAGCATAAGTAGGAAATTCAGATTTCAGATACCTCACTCAGAGATTCACAAAGATCATTCTTTGACTGTTCAGAGAACTGATGAGACACTGCAGACTAAAATTTGAATATGTTTGTTGATGATAGATAACTCTCTTTACCCTGCACATCATACCCTGCTCATCCATGAGCTCATGGATGAAGAACAGCTGTTTGGAAATGAGTCAGATCAAAATAAAGATTGCATTGCAAGATAGAGGAAAGCACAGATTATAAAATGGCATATTCTCGTCTATTTGATCAAGTATAATCACAACCAGTCCATTCTTAATACAAGTTACTTAATGCTTGGTTCCTCACTGATGGGAGATTTTCACCATACAGTAATATCTATGAGGAAGTAATTAATTGTGCACCCTACAACTGGCTGGGAGACTCCATTATATTTTCCCTTGAAAAGCCAGACTCTAAGTTACATCCCTCAGATATATATAGACTACAACAACATATTCTTGGATGTAGATATGAAACAGTTAGAATTCCAGAAATGACTACCAAAGTTGAAATTCAGCAGCACTTTCTATAACTTACTATAAGCACTTTAAACCTGACGTAGCTTTGCTTTTTAGCTCCCTGCAGAATGTCTCATAGTGAATATGATCCCATTCCTCATCTTTTCGGGTGAGGATTCCTGAAAAAGAAATAAAATATGATTTTTCTTAAAAAAAAAGACCATGAAGCAAGGTGTGAGAGGCCCTTCTGTTGCCAAGCAGAATAAAGACTATTTGTTGGACAACACATTGTTGGGAGCTAGTACAAGAATGTTGAAAACATTCTCAGAAGACTTCAGAACTGATGCAAGCCCCGTTAACCTTACATTCTGTCTGCAAAACCAACTTTCTCGACCTTCACTCTTCTAATAAAAACCTAGCAGAACATATGCAAATGTAAAAAATATTTTGCCTTTTTTCATCTACATACAATTATCCCCCAGGAAAAGGCAGAAGGAAAGGAGAAAAGAACCACACTGTATAAATTAGTAGCTCTGAATTATTCATTCTGCTGACTATTAATAATATTTTCATATGAAATAATGATTCCCTGTCCTGAATATTTGAAATAACCCATGAGGTTTTATGATCCAGGAATCACATGACTGACTTCCCCTAAAGAATAGATTTTTATTGTTTATCATTCAAACATACCGGATATATCAAAGTTTGGCTTTGCAGACAGTGCTGGGTCTGCCCTATTCTTGGGGTTTTAAGATAATCTAATATTTCACTTCTAAATTATTGAAGCAGCTTCTGATTTCTACTAGTGGGAAGCAAGAAGCAGACTCCTACTCATATCTTCTGTATTTTATGCTCACATCGTAAGACTTGGTCTGATTTTGTTCCTGTTAACAACCAAGATTCGGATGTATTTTCAGGAAAAAGAGTCAGTGATAGTGATTTTTCAAAGCAAAATTAATTAAATATGAATGTTATTAAGCAAATGTTTTTCATGAAACCAAAAAGTGAAATAATTGAAACTACTTGTAAACATCCAGCATTAAAAAAAAAACCTGAGAAAATGAGGCTGCTTGTATCTATTCATTTGTTTTGAGCTATGCTCAGAAAAATCCAGCCCAATAACTTCAAGATTTAATAATTCCATAGAGTGTCTTATTTGCCTCCACTCATACAGTACCCAGGATGCACGAAGATCTTTTTCAACTTTAATCTCTGCAGTGAGCCAATTCTGCTGCCCACTCAGACTGAGAGGGCTCTGTCATCTCTGTCACTCAGAATTCAGCACTAGCAGAGAGAAGAGATAAGACAGCACATGTATAGACAATATCAACTTTAAAAACTTGAGTTTTAACTGGCTATACTATAGAGATATACAGGCATAGGTAAGAGAGGCTTCTTCTGACCTGCCTACCTTAAGCAGGCACCCACATACCAGTTACCATACTGCTTCAAACAAGAAAATTTAAAGTGCAAGGCTTCCTTGAAAGAAATTGAAAAATTAAGAGAAAAAGCTGAACTATCTAGAAACTGCTAAGATAATGATCACCGTTAATACTACCAAAAATCAATATTGTTGATATTAAGAAAAATATGATTACTTTTAAAGAACAGGTTTAATATACTGCGAACTTGCAAGACAGACAGTTCAAAATGGCTTGACAATAGTAAGTGGCTTTCCAATATCAAGAAATAAACTTCTCTAAAGAACAAAAATCTTCTCCATAACATGATAAAATATAATGAAAAGAAAAATGTCTAGCTGATAAATGAATCTTTCTTCCTCAAGCTACACCAAAATCTAAGTCGAGGAAAGAGAATAATCATCTTCTAAGTATATACCTGTTAACTGAACAGGGCTGTTGGAGGGTCTGCAACATATTATCTGTTTAGTATGTTTCTGCTGTGGTTTGATCTTTAACGACCAGAAAAGAGAAGACCCAACTAAGTGGATACAGAACTTGTATGGCAACACAGAGAATTAGACTGATTTCATTCTGACCAACAGACTCTGTATTACCCAGAACAGTGTCAAATAAAACCACTTCAGCTCAGGAAGTGACTGCTGAGATATATCATTTAACAAAACATTAATCAGGAAAGAATAAAATTGTTCGGCATGAAAACTTCAGAATTAACCAAGGCAAGTTCAGGACAGAATTTAGTCATGGGATGGAAGTGGAAAGACCACAAGGGCACATTGCTGGCTCACGGTCAACTTCTTGTCCACCAGGACCCCCAAATTTAAGTCTTAATATCCTGTCAGAAGTATTGCAATTCTCAAAAAACTCAAACAGAAAGAAGTTTAGAGACTGTGCTACAGAGTAGATTGCTTTGCCTGTTTTCAGAAATGTCAGTGATGCAGACATATGACCAAAGACAAAATAGCCAAAGGAAATAAAGGCGTGCAAATGAATATTACCACCTCCAAGGTAAAAGCAAAATTCAGAGAGAGCTTCATTCATTCAAATTTAAGGCAATGGATAATTTTCAGTTTGGAATTCTGCAAAAATTAGTGAGAGGAATTCTAAGGATGTTAGCAAAAATCTTACCAACTCTATCAGACAGAGGTTGTCATATGTCTGAAAAAAGAACAGTAGTGCTGCTATCTAACAAAGAGATGAGGGAACTATTGAAGGCACCAGTTGGCTATGTATCTGACCTCAGTAGTATGCAAACCCTTAAAACAGAGTAAAAGAGCAACCATAAATATGGCAGTTAAATGCATGAAAGGCAGATTGTTCCAAACAAACTCCTTTGGTAAGATCATTTATTTTTGGATGAAGGAAATGTACATCTAAATAATAGAGGCTTTAGTAAAGCATTAGATGCAGCACTATGTGAAAAAAATAGTAATATAACTGGAAAAGAGAAAGGGCTACATCAAGCACTGCTAAATATATTAAGAACAAACAAAAGTATGAAGGGGATATTGTCTGACATTGTGTTGGAAAGCAAGCCACAAAGGAATTTGCTCATTGACTAATTTTGCTCAAAACTTTATAATTCATTTTATTTTAATTATTTTCATTAATTTCTTCAACGTGAAAAACAAATGAATTAAGAAACTGTTCAATACTATAAAGCTGGGAAGGTAATCAGTTCAAGAGATACTGAGAATACCACCTGGGAAGAACTAGATGACCTTGAGGCATGAAGAAACAGAAATAAAACAGTAAAATAAAATGCAAGGTCATAAATTGAAGAAACAACAGGAATATCTACCATAAGTTGTAAGTTCATCAACTAGAACTGAAAAAGGAGGAGATGAACATAGATTAGCTGATCACAGCAATACCAATAATCAACAATGAGAAGCAGCTATAGAAAATATAATTAAAAGATGTTTCATCCAAGCTGTTTCTAGTTGAACTAGAGAGATATAAATGCCATGTGTACACCATAATGTGAAGCCTAATTTAAAATATGGCTCTTACCACTCGTGTTGAGATACAATGAACTCAGACTAGAACAGATGCAGAGAATAAGTACTGGTATGCTGTGAGCAATGAGTAGCCGATCAAGTGAGACCAGACTTGATGCTTTTAGTCAAGCAAAATGAAGACTAAGTTCAGTGAGCAGCCAACAAGCACTACAGGTTCATACAGCTGTTCAGCTGCTGCACTCATTTACGATCTTTGCTTCCAAAAGGGCATAAGTGGAAGCTTTATTCAACCTGAAATAGTGTAGTGACACTTCAGTGAAAAGAATCATTAAACTAAGACGGGTTAAAAAAATAAGGAGCACAGGCTTAGAGGAAATACATTTTGCAGATGAACATGATTGCTTTAAGATGTGCAAAATTAGTTCCTGGAGAAATCATACAAGAAGCACTATATTTTGAAGTCAGCAAGTGTTTGATTTGTCTCAATATCTTAAAAAGTTGATTCCCATGGACTTTGGTAGTTATAACATCATGTGAATTAAAAATAGCTAAAAGACCATGACTAATAGGAATGATTAAAAGAAATGTATTAATTTGTGATAGTTCAGCCTAAGTGCTCACATAGATAAGATTAGATCAGTATCTTAGACTGATAGATAGAAATACTAAACTATCAAAGGGGAGATGCAGTTGGTGACAACAGAATATTTATACCAGTGCAACATCACTTGAACAAATCAGTGTCCTAACCTGCTTTCTGGGTACAGCTGAGACAATCTAGAATTACCCCAAATAGGTCAGCCTATTTGGACTGACATCTACATCTACATCAGACTCCCAGAAGAATATGCTCTAGGGCATCTCAAACTGTGCTGACATCGGGTGGATAGGATACATCACTGAGCTGTTTCTGTCCCTCTTGCATCTAAATAGAATTCCCAAATAATTCTGGTAGTGGGAAAGAGGATAATAGTGATCATTAAAGGTCAGTGATGGTCAAAAAAATGTTATTGAAGAACTAATGTACGTATTGAAACAAAGCACATCTTTCATTTTTTTTCACTGTTTGGTTGGATGAAAGTAATGTTGCTTATTTATACAGGAATAATCATATGTTCTCTTCTGTTAACTTTGATAATAAATACATACAAAGTAAATAATATAACAAGGGTCTTTATGATATTTGTTTTGTATTTCATAATTCATCTGTTATGTTTTCATTAGTATTATTCTCTTGTAATTTTCTGTGAATTGTGAAAGTTCCTTGGTGGAGATGGATGGGCTTATTTTATTTAGATAAAATAGTTAAGATATAAACAATAATGCTCAGACGCATTCTACAGTTTTCCTTTGGTGCCAAAGATTATGTGCTATAAACATAAAAACAAAGTCAGTTCTCACCAGTAACAGCAAATATTCCTCTAAAATGTCCATGTATCAGGAAATGGGATGTCCCCTGGGGTCTATTCTGCTGGTGACAGAACAATTCCAGCGACAGCACTGACAATGTATTGTTTTGTGTTGTGAGACCAATGCTACTGCTACAAGCACTGAATAGCTCCTTACTGATTCAAATAGTCACATTGGCATAGAGAAGATTAGCTTCAGGAAGGAAGCATACTCCAAGGTAGATCAGTCTTACACCAAGAGGCAATACTTGAGTATAATATCAAATAATCGAGACAGATTAGAAGTCAAAGTGAAAGGCAACACAGCTTAAAGTTTCCCAAACTACTAGTTACTTTGTTTAAGTTTCAGATTCCTTTGTGCACCCTTCCTAAGGGCATCAGATCTTTTCTCTGGAGAAATTTACAGAGCAAGGAGTAGTAATATGACTCTAGCCCACTGTTAGCCCAGCCTTGTGTACTGCTTGCTCTGTCTCATGTGTCTTCTAGCAGGGAGAAATTGTACTGCCAGAACCCAAAAACATTACAAGTACTTCTGCTTTCTATATTTTGATTCTTTTTTTCCATGTACTGACTCTTCTTTTTATAACATGCAACATAAAAAAAAGTGCAATTTTGGTACTGTTCAACTCTCACACTGTGGCTGTCCCTTTTGCCACATATCTTTCTGCTTCATACCTTATTCACTCTCAAAAGAAACTTTAAAAGAAAATATAAAGTCCTCTATTTCCCATCAAGCATTTCAACAAATGTAATGACAGCAAGCTATAGAGAAAGTGAAGGATTAAGTAGTTCTAATGTCTTACACATTGGAAGATCTTGTTTGAATGTGAAATTCCAGTTCTGTAAAAATTTCTAAAAAATACAGATTTTTTGTTAGAGTTCATTCCTCTTTTCAAATTAGATTGTTATATCATGTTTAGAGAAAAAAATAGCATTTGATAGTGATTTAATCATTTTGTTTTGATAAAAAGTTTGGATTTTACTTTGTCTGCACAACTTCAATACCACCCAACAGAATATATATTATCCTGTTGTGTTCTATAAAATATAATTTCCAATGTAAACAGTTACACTGTACATGTTGCAATGGGAAATTACAAGTTACAAACAGGCAGCAGCAATTTACAAGCTAATTAAACTGTAATTGAAAAATTGCCAGTTAAAATACTAGCGAAAACTTGGAAAACTTTTAACAGTGAGAAATCCAAGATTTTGGAATTCTAGATAGCTCTTTTACTTCTGGTTATCTGGCAGGAATGGCTATTTACTCCTCCTGCCTGAAAGATACATTTACTGATTCTAATAAAATCTACCTCTTTTAGTAAAAAAAAATCTTTCTATCAGGTCTGACAAAAAGCAAAAGCGGTCGATCACTGAAAATACTGTAAAAAAAATAGAAAATATAAAACATTAGAAGAAAAAAATCCCTGGAACTTGGACTATTTAGAAGACATATTTCCAAGTCCAATATCCTACTAGCAACTGTGTTGTGAGTACTCACCTGAATGTGAAAGCAGATGAAAAGGCCAGAAGGTACATATTGTGAGAGGGTAGTCTAAGAGATTTGTTAGTTAGTTAAAAGACCAGTATTTTAAGAATTTTCAAGAATGAGAAACAAAATTTCCTAAAAACTGCATAATTTTTATTTTTTGCTACATTCAGTGCTAAAAAATGGTTTATGCCAAATTTATATTTTCTATGGTGTTTAGACAAATCACCCACAAAGAAATTACACTAATGTCAGTAAAACCATCCTCACTTGTCCTAATCTTGCTGCATCACTAAAAGCATTAAGCCATAAAAGACCAAGACTGCAACCTATAGATGGATTTTGGTATAGAAAGCATTATTCTTGACCTCCTTTTAGTCTTGGTCATACCTGCCTTGCTCCCCTTATTCTCCAAAAGTGAAACATTACCTCTGAGGTTATGTTTGTCACTTCTGTAGAATTATTTATGAAGAAATGACAGATCATACTTTTTGATCTCTTCTAGATCTCTACTACCTTGTACCTACTTCAATGGGTCTGAGAATTCACCATGGAAATCCAGTAGCATTATTAAGGTCCTATGACACTCTATTGTGCCTCTTGTTCTCCTTTCTTTTTGTGATCAAAAGTTCACTTTCAAAAAGTGTTTTCTTTATGGATGGCTGGTTTTCAGGGAAGAAGCTTAGTTGCTTGCACATCAAGGCTGAAAGCTCCCTCTCTCATCTGAGTAGAGAGACAAACCCATCCACAGCTGATTTGCCCCATCTGAAGATAGGATGGGGTGAATCACCTCATGAAGATGGCACTCTCTTCACTGATTGCTAGAATTTACACAGCCAGCTTTGGCTGGCAGCTAAGGTTAGACAAGATAAATGTCATCCTTAGTGTCATCCTTACTCAATTGCTAGTGCCTGTAGTTGCATTAAATTTTCTGGTGCTTTCCTAAAGAGAAAAAATACACAGTATTTCCTAACCATGGTCAGAGACTAGATTCACCTCTGGAAAATTGTTATATATCTCATTCATACTACCAGGACACCGAGAACAAATTAAATGAATTTGTTTCAACTATTTTGTACTTCTCCAGGCAGAAATGACAACACAAAACCAGCCAATGAAAGAATATCATTTCCCAAAAGTATTCTTAAAATGATTATAGATAATATTTATATATCTGCCAGCTTTCATCTCCTCAGTGAAACAGAGCTCTCTAGCTAACAAGAAAGCTTCAAAAAGTTTTGCATTTATTTTCAGTTTAGATAAGCACACTGAATTTCAATCATTCTTATAAAAATTTATGTAACCCTTTGAAGTCTGGATTTAGATCTCATTTACATCGATTTGACCTGTGTCACTCTACTGAACTCAGTAGCAATACTTCCAAGCTACATCACAATAAATGAGATTCAAACCTCTGAAGTTTGCAGATTGGAGTGGATTTAATGCAAGAATTGCCTGTCTTTCAAGATTTCCAACACTTCTGATTCCAGCTGGAAACTTCTCAACAGCAGCCTCTCTCAAGGTATCTTGGCATTTCTAGTGCTGGCCAGCTCCCAAAAGTACAAGGACTATAAAAACAAGAAAGGGAAAATACATTGAAACATTTCAGAATCTCCATGAAGTCTGTATCACATCTGGAAATGGGACCATTTTTGCATCAATAGCTAGGGAGAAAAGTCAAAGTGAACAGAGCTGTTTAAATTCCAGACTCATTCCCTGTCCTTGCCCAAATTTTCCTCCAATGTATTGCTGAGTGCATAATGATGTTTCATTCCAAGATGCATAGTGACTCAAATACCAGAGTTCAGTTCCTTGCTTTCAAAAGTGCTTTTATGCAATGAAGCAATGAAAGATACTAAAATAAAATCATGTTACACTCTTTAAATCTGTCCACATGTATCACATTGAGGACTTGACTTGTCTTTCACATATGTCTATGAGAAGACAGCAAGAGGAAGGCGGTTCCTAAATACCACAGAAACTCAGCTGTGTTCAACTTCTCAGCAGAGATTCACAGTTAAATTCTTGTCAAGTATTTATCAACCAAATTTTTAGCCTGATTCTTGGGTTTACACACTATGTTTCCCAATTATCTCTACTAAACAGACAGAGTTTATCTGGTGAGCAATATATTTTTCTCTCAATGGTACTTTCAATGTAAAAGCAGATGATTATAGTGACAGAAACAAAAATGGGGGAGGTGGGAACAGTTTTTTCCCCAATTTGTGCATGGAACTCATGATTAATTAATTCAATTTTCTTTGGGTTTTCTTTACGTGCTTGATGGTCTTTATGTTCATCATTGAACTGTGAAATCTGACCCAAACTTTAATGCTTCAGAGTTGAGTTTACAGTTGAGAGCAATATCTCATTGGTGAAAGCAGCTTGAATAAATACCTCTTCTCTTTCTTTAGTATTTGGAAACAATAATTACAGAATTTGTTCACTGCTTTAAAGCGCAGTTCTAAAGCCTCTCCCCAGCCAGTTTAAGTTCTGCCTGCTCTTTCATTCCCAGCTGCACATTCCCACCTCCTCCTTTGGCTTAGAACTGGAGCTCATCTGACCACATGACCAGCCAGTTCAAGGTGACGATTTGGTTGAAAGCAACCTGAAAATATATATATATATTTATATAAATATATATTCCAAGCAGATCAACTATAAAATTCAACATTAATTGAGAAAAATTTGATTTTAAACCTCCTTTCAGCTTTACCTAACGAAAAGACATTCTTTCATACATTGCCTATTTTAAGAACTCATTTCACAGAGAGGAAAATATCATTCTCCCAGGTAGAGTGTACTGGCTGAAAATATTCAGAGGACCAGATTTAAAATTACTCAAGGAGAGATAAGTCTATATAAAAGCTAATAGGGAAGAAGCTGTTATGTTTCTGTAGGACAAAGACTGAAATGTTTATGCTTGAGTCCTGATAGAAAAATGAGTGGACAAGGAATATTTTTTTAAGAAACATTCTTTTCTTTTTTAAAGAGCAATATCAATACTAACATATCAAGCTTGAAAACTTGGGGAGAAATGTATCAGTTTGGATGAAAATTACCTAGTACTTTTTTTTTAAATGAACAAAAATGACAGACATAAGAGCAAACTAAGCCCCAAATTGCTGATGATTTGGTTTAAAACAGGAACTTAAACCTGCTTTTTCAGTTTCCTACTAAGCTAATGTTCTGCATTGTCTTTTTCTCTAACGAAGACGAAACAATAAAATCTGAAATTACATTGTAGGCAGGGAAAAGTTTCCTGCCTAAGTCTAGAAGAAATAAAATAGAAAGAGATCACTAGGCACCTAATCCCATTCCCCCACCCCAAATCTGTATTCTTTATCTGGTCTCTGGCTGTTGTAGGCAACAGCCCAACTTGTATACAAGCTATGTGTATGCCTCCTACCCTTTCTATACTAGCCACCTCTACTTCAGGTCGCAGAATAAAGAATGAATACATAACTAAAGGAAATTATTTCAGCACTGCTAAATTCAGACAATAAAAACTCTGAGCCAAGTCCTCAAACCCAAGAGATCTGAGCATGGGGCTTTGTTTGCCATTTGCATTTTGAGCCTTTAGAGTGGCAATCTTTCCTCCAAAAGCAGACCAGTAAGAGGACAAATGTTACACAGAGATAGGACATACACTATATAATCACACAGCTTCAGAAGACAGAGCTGTGAGACCTACAATGTCCAGATGTAGTGGATGTTTCCAATTTTTCATTTGTCTTGCCTTCCTGGAGCTATTACCACCTGAAGGCTTCACTCTCTCTAAGAGAGCAGCAGTCTGCTGTGTGTATTAGCTGTCTTTGCAAGAAACTGGAAAAAGGGACTCAGACTCTCCATGGGTCTTTAGTGGTGTTGCAGCCAGGAGACAGAAAATACACTAAGTTAAACTAGGGGAAAGGAAGGACCAGGGTGGAAGGTACATGGTTTTGAGGGCAAGAAGGATTTTTTTTCTCATTATCTGAAAATTTCTGCTCATTAGAGGGAGGACAGGCACAAGCCTTGTGTTGATAGCCATTTGAAAGAAAAGAAACTTTGCTGTACCTATGAAAGCATCGTAGTTCAACCACAAGGACAGGGTTCATATTTATCTTTTTGCTTCAGTTAAGCAATTCTTGCTAAAGCCTCTCTGATTTTAAAACATCAATGAGAAGAGTTGCACAGTGACTTCAGTAGGTTGAGCTGCCAGTGGAGGGATGCAGAATAATCTCTTACAAATTATGAGCTTAAACACATGAGTTAATGAGTGTGCTTGCCATAGAAATATCATCTACAACAGAGATTTTCTCTTAAACCATGACTGACAGGAGACTTGGGATGACTCCCTGTCATGAGGGAAACCACCCCCAATCCAGAATAATACTTCCCAGTGTTCTCTGTAATAAAACCACATTTTAAAGGGCAACATGTCACAGGCTGCTTTCCTAACTGTGAAAAGAGGGTGAACATGTCTGCCTAACTAACTGATTGCTTTAGCTCCATGAGAAAGGTCTAAGTACTTAACATGTCTTACTTAAAACCCCAGCCCAGGGATCTAATTTTTAGCTCATACAGCTACAGAAAACATTTGCAAACGTTTATAGACTCCAACTTCTCCAACTTTAGAAGGAAAAATTGGTAAATAAAATAAAAATCCTGGTTTTGAAAAAATCAGAATTTGGGGGGACATAGCTCTTGAATACTTCCAGCTGGCAATATTGACGTTATCCTCTCCCATTTCAATTTTGTCCAGCATTATTAGCCATAAGCAGTCCATTTGTCTACAGCTTTGTGACTTTGCTATGGTCAGGGGTAGGGGAGCAAAACCTGTATGTCCTGCTCTCTTCCTCCCATGCAGTCATCACGAGGCACGTAGCAAAACAACTGCTAACAGCTTTGGGCATAGGAAAAATAGGTGTAGCCATATACTGAAAACGATAGGGTTTGCTGTATTCTTTGCACATGTCTGTGTTGCACTGGGAGGACATTAGAGGGAGTCACAGAAAGTACGTGGCTCCATATAAGCCCATACCTTACAACATGGTACTGCAAGGCAGCACATACCCAGCATAAAAGAAGAAGGAATAAGAGCCAGGAGTTGTCCTTGACCACCCCTAATGCCCCAGGAAAAAAATTATTCTCAAATCTACTCATTTCATGCTTCCCTGTCACTTTATTTTGCCTGCAAAGCAGGCAAGCTTTGAGTCAACTCTTCAACAGTCAACAGTTTGATATACGTTTATACAGTATCTTGATCTACATAGGAGTGAAGGAATATTGCCATAAAAATTAACAAGCAAAACTGAACAGATCAGCAACTGGTGATCCCAAGAGATAACACTTAGGTGAGAAAGGAAAGAGACAATGTCAAAATTATCTCAGCTGATGGTGGGTTTCTACAAAAAGAATTCTCTATGCTGCCAAAATCAGTACAAAAGAAAAACAGCAAGTTGGCTCACGCTGAATTTTACATGAAGCTGAAAAGTAGTAGTTTTTCAAAACACTATGTCCTGTATTAATGTCCAGGAGAAAAATATCTTGAGAATTTTCCCCATGAAACATACAGGAAGATTGGATTCAAAAAGAACCACATTTCCACACAAACAAGCAAACAAACTTCCTTGCCTTGCTCCATTTGTTAGGAACCCATAAAATTCTGGTGGACTTTAGGGCATATTCCTGACCAGCAGCATAATATACTTAAAATCGCAGTATTGAACTAAACATTAATAAACCCTGGTTTTCTGCTTTGTTATTCTTCTAGCTGATCACTATTCACAGGAAAGAAGCTATTGACAGGTACATTTAACATTTTATTTATTTAAACATTAACTTACCAAAAAAAGAAAGAAATAATGTATTATCCTAGTGCAAATTCTGTTCAGTTTTCAAATTAGCTTGTCATTTTCAAAAAATAAAAACGTAAATGGCAAAATATTTCTCCATAATAAATTTATAGAAAAAAAACTATAAAAATACCAGATGTTCCTGACAAAACCTTGAAGGAAAATTAACACTTCTGCACAATTTTAGCAGCTGCAACCTCTAGGCATTAGCTGAGTTGATGACCAGAAATAGTTATTATGCATATCTGATATTGACTGAAATAAGGAGGCTTCTGACACTGTACTGAAGTCTGAATGGAAAGCAAGATGGCACACAGAGGTTAGCCCTTCTGAAGGCAAGGAAAGCCAGTCTTGCAGGCATCATTAGTATGAATTCAATAGAAATAATATTTAGCCTGACAGTCTTAATCATGGTGCTGCCCTGCTAGCACTGCATTTTTTGTAGGAATGAATTAAGGGACACTGAGCCAGGCTGCTGAAGTTGTGCTAGTTATCACCAAAGAAAAAAATATCACAAACAAACTCAGTGAACTTCACACTCAGTGAATTTCACACTAAAGCAGCCATTTGTTTCTATATTTGAAAGGAGACAAATAAGCACTCTAGAAATAAGTCACTACAGTACTGACTTGGGCTGAATATAGAATTAGAAGTGCTATATTTCACCTACCTATGCTTTTAAATTGACACTCACATTCAGAATAAATACATTGTGCTTGTGTCTATTCTGGAGTTCAGCCAACATCTGCTTTGACACTAGGTTCCCCTAATGAGGGGTTCACGAGCTGGGTTCATCATGTTACCTAGGGTTTCTTCTAAATGAAGTACGAACTTCAGCTGAAGTCATGCTGAAGTGTCTTGACAGGAGAAACTGAAGTCCATTTATGTTCATACTTTTCAAAGATGCTTGCTTTTCCTTCCCTTCTTCCAGCTCAACAAATGACCTGGGAACACGGGCAATTCTATCTGGGAAAACACTGTAATCAGCCAAATGGGATAATTTCTCACGTAAATGCCACATTACCACTCTGCTAGTGGTTCCCTGGTCTATAACGGCAGCTCCTATCCAACTCACTGGAAGCACAGCACGAAGTCAGGCACAGTCTGTAGCTCTAAGCCAGGTGACCAGGATAATCCAAAGATGAATTATTACAGCCTCTTGCAGACCCCTCAAAACAATCCTTCACTATTACCACCCTCTCCTTTCCTTGCCTGCCTAATCCAGGCCTAGCAAAGTCTCAGAATACCCAGTTTCCACTTCCACAAAACTAAACTGCCTTTGGGCATAGGTTTTCAAATGACTGCAGGTGCCTAGCCTTTACTACGTGTAACACAGGAAATTTGCAGATAACAATTTCTTTGCAGTCATGCAAATGTCAGCAAACAGAATTTCCCTTCAACTTATCCCTTTTATTCAGAGCAGGATCCAGAAAGAAGAAATTGGTGATTTAAACTGATAGCAGAAAGAACTATATTATCAATTGCCTTATTTAACCTAGAGGGAATCAATCAGCATCTGTTCATCAAGCTCTCTAGTCAACATTTCTCCCTCCATCCCTGTCTGTTTCATTTTAACCCTGTCAATACTCTGTTCAATTATGAAGTACTAGATCCTCACATTTATTTAGATTTATTTAGACTCTTAGTTTCCTGTGAAGACAAGCAGCAAGCTGGTACTTAATATCTTCAAGGGGCTGGCTCTTGAAGTCTGAATGAAGTCTGAAAGTCTTTCATAACAAATCAGAAATATAAGCAGGCAAGCCAATGGAGACGAGCAAATATTTAGCAGCAAACAAAAGATTGATGTATTCTAGGTAGATTTCTCCTCTTAATCAAATGATATTGAGGGATTTTTTCATTTCATAATACCTAAACAAGCAGAACCAAGCACCCTTTTTATCATAATGAATTCAGTTACACAGGCAGCCATTTACAGACAGATAGCTTTGGGGGGAAAAAAAGGCTTGAAAAATCCTTTTAAGAGCCAAGCAAAAGACAATTCAACCAGTGCAAAACAGTTTAGTTAATTTTTGTTAGGCCTTTTCTATTTAAAAAAAAAGCAGTTTTATTGTTCAGAACCTACCATAACAGCTTGCTGAGGCAACAGTGAAGAAGAATTTACCTTCCCTCCTTGATCCTCTGACACCCTCCCAAAAGAGTGACCAGGGAGAGAAGAATAGCTGAATCTATGAACCACTTTTAATACAGATTTACATTGTTATGTGGTAAGTAAATCATTGGCATCCCACTAAGAACTGCTGTCAACAAATTTCACAAAGCAGGCCATATTTTCTTGAAAGTAGCAACTCTGACATGGCTGCCAAAGAGACCGCTTACCCAATGAATTTTCTCGCACAGAGTAGGCCATCTTAACTAGAAGTCCAGAAAAGCAATAACAAAAGCCTTAGAGATGGCTTTAAAAAGGTTGCTTAAGGCAGAAGCAACTAGATGCTCATTAAACACACTACCAAATAATAGCCATCTAGAATTATGGCCTATGTTCTTCTAAATGTAAACAATACCACAGAGGAAGCCCCCATTCCCTGTTCTGCTGTTTCACATTTTACTTGAACAAGCACATGCTAAGGCAACTGCATCTTCAAAATAATATACCCCTTATCAATCAATACCTCTATTGAAATATCACATACCAAAATCCACAGTTTGTTGCTGGGCTTTGCAGGCATGCCACATTCACCTGGGAGAAAAAAGTATATAATCAATTACTCCACAGAATGATTCACAGGAAATAACCACAAATAAAAGAAAAAAGAAAAAAAATAAGAAAGAAAAGCCTACATCATTTGAAACAAGAAATGCCAAGATGGTGTCAATACATTTAATACCCCAAAGGTTGCTGGAAAAGCCATGCATGAATAAATAGGGGAATATGCCACAGGGAAAAGCAGCAGGTTTGTTTTGTCCTTAGGCCAGTGGAATCTAATCCAGAGTCTGTGCTACTTTTGCACATTTTAGACAACATCACCAGAGAATTTAGGTTGTAAGAGGTCTGCACAGCACAGGAAAGAAATTAAATAGATGTTGTTATTATACTCATAGCTAAATAAATGACTTCTCTGTCAGGCTTGACAAAGTAGATGGTATAAATAATTCCCAAGGATAACTTGCTAACAGTTGGCTAGTTGGGTTGATTCGGCAATTGGTAATGATAATTCAGTCTGATCTTCAGGGTATGGTTTAAGTCCCACTACAGAAAATTGTGACCTATTGTAAGAACTGATCATTTACCATGGTAACATACATTACCAATGCAGACATTGCAGAATCTCACAATGGCTATTTGTATCACTGTATCAGAATGTGTAGATCTATATAGGATATAATGGAGAAAAAGAAGCCATAACATCAGTCCACAACATCCCAAAGAAAACAAAACCACAAAATATATCTCTTTTATAAATCCTAAATATAACCTCATGGACCTGATGTTGGGATCTAATTTAAATCTATCATATGGACAAAACTTTGCTAGTTGCTTTCTTATTGCCTGTTACTTGTATTAAAGCAGTGGCTCAGTCATGGAAAAAATCCTTCTGAATGTAAAAGTGTGGAGATTACCGCTGCTACAACTCAGACAACAATTGGTTTAGTTAAAGGAGATCGCCGTTGCGCAGCACCAGCTCCAAAGTATTTTGTGCATTTTCTGTCACGTGTTAGATTTCTGCCCTATTATCTTTAGCCACCTGTCATTCTCTCCACTTTGAAACTCAAACCGTCCCCTGCTGCTGCTCTAAACTGCTTTATCTGGCAAGGCCAATAAGTGTGAGGGTGATAAATGGCACCCTGACAGCCAGGCATGCCCCAGGGAGAAGAAAGAACGGAATAAAGGGAATCAGGCTTGTTTAGTGCCAGTCTTGTTGATAACTCTCAGCAGAAAAGCCTGAAGTTCATATTCATTGCTGACTACTTCACAGCAACCCTTCCTATACTAAAGGCTAGCTGAATCACAACCTCTCCAAGGTATCCAGGAGCAGTGAATGTAAATACTTCTATCAATACAGTATTTTCTTCTAAAAAAGGGTTAGGGAGATTTAACATCTACAAGCAGAATGTGGAAAACCAACCACCTGCCGCACAATAACCCACTTTTCCTCCCATTGACAGGGAGAGGAGACGAGGTCCCAAATGCAGTCAGGGAGAGGCACGAGCCCAGTGTGTGACCCCACAGCACCTGGCACAAAGGTCCCCCAACAGCACTGCCAGCAGAAGAACCATTTTGCAGCATCCTCTGTAAGGCTTAATGTCTCAACCACAAGAGTATCACAAAGGATCTAAAGTAGCCGGGGACAATAGATCCGGTGACTCAGCCCAAACACTCACGTCAGTACAGTCTCCATCCCAACCAACTGATGCGACGCCATAAAAAAGGGAGGGAGAGATGACATTCGAACGGCGCTGCTGAAATTCTCAAAGCTCTGATTCACACGTAGCCCTTATTGCTGAGTGTACTTTAGGGGATAAAGCAGCTTGAATTTAACTTTTCAGAACTGAGAAACAGTTATACATGAAGAAGAGATTTAGAACATAAGCAAAAGTTTTGCTGGGCAACAAAAAGTTTGATCTTATTTTCCTTTTAGACTTTTTCTGCCTTTTTTCTCCTAATGCTTTGGGGTTTTTTTTAGGCGGGGGTGGTATCCCTCCTTTGTTTCAAGAATAAGTTATAAGTGCCACCTTGAACAAGTCAGGAAAAATGAATTACACATTTTCTTCTATGTATACATGTGTGTATATATAAATACATACTTGCATATATTAATAAGATAAAACCTTTACCCAAGGAATACACTATACTTCACATGATAATCACCCTATCAGCAAAGGGTGAAAGAAAAGATGACACATCACAGATGTTACATTCTTCCCTTAACACAAGGTACTCAGCTCCTAAGGTAAAAAGGTAGTAAAAAATAATATATAGAGAATAAAGTAATATAGAAGTATATAAGGTAGCAGAAGTCTATAATGTGGAATGAGAAGCAGTTACCTGTGAAAACAACCAGACCTTGGTGATACAGATGGTGGAGCTGCTGCTGCTGCTGCTAAACACAATCTATATTAGGTTTAAAATTTAAGAGTATTATTTTCACAGTTCCTAAAGGCATATGGGATGCTTTCCAGGACAAATAGAAAGACATGGGCTATGACCTCAAAGGTTTTCAGAGACTTGACATGACAGGTGAGGATCACAAGCAATGTCAAGGGGATAGAGTGAGGAATGTTAATGGAATATTATAGCTGAGGTATTAGGCATCACAAAAAGCAAGAGATTTAAGATGTAAGCTTTCCGCAGCTACATGGCAGCTTTGCCATGTTGCACAGCCTGCATGTAGTACATTAACCACAGCTTGTTAGCATCTACATTTCATAAAGCAAAAAAATTCAAATTCTGCTTTTGCCCACTATAGGAAAATAAAGCCTCTTTTGAACTTAGCGGAATTGAAAATAAGATCCTCTCGTAGCAATGCATATATTGCCATATTCCATGCAAACAGATAAGATGAACTGGATCTGGTAAAAGAATTTAGTTTTCAAAGACAAAACTTAGTGAAAATCAACGGACAACAAATACAAATTCTATTGACATGCTGAATGCTGCTTTTTAAGATTCCTCAAATTCATCCTGAAACCCATCAGGTCATTCACCTTATCTTAGGTTTCTACATCAGGTGCAATTCAGGTATCCAGTGCTATGAATTTTAATTATGTGGAAAGTACGTTTGAGAAGTAAGCACCCAACAGGCGGGTGACTGAGAGCCCTTGCGGTGGCAGTCTCACCAACACCAAAGCACATCATGTAAATATCTCCCCTCCCATTCAATCATTTTCCCGACATCAGCCAGAAGCCACTTTTTCTCCAGAAACATTTCCATGAAAAAATTTTGTTAGATGAACACCTCAGCAAAAAATCAGATGACAGAGGAGAATATTCAGCCACTACCCACCACTCTGGACTAAATAAAAAAAAGCAGAAATGAAGCGAAAGGCTTCAGCTACCACTCTTGAGTGCTGCTATCTACTGGAGGTAACTTAAAATGACAAAGTAGCAGAAGTAGAACTTTGTAAGTCTATATTTTAAATCATTTAAAACACCAGCAGCACCAATGGATTTAACCTTTAGTATGGTCCTTGTGACAACTGTTACAACACGACATGTGTACAAATGGCTTCAAACAGCAATCATTAATATTTCAGAAATTCAAGAGAAGAAAAAGACTATCACAAGGACAAAGTTACAAAATAATGAGGTTATCTATGGAAGACTGCAATTACAGGGATAAACAATGTACAGCTGACTGGAGCAAGTTCAACAGCAAAGGCATTAGAAGAAATTTTGCTATAATCTGGCGATAGAGGCTGGTTAAAAAATTACAAGAGTATTTGAATACCTTAAATTCCACCTAAAGGCGATTACTGCTATGCTATTGTACTTACAGAAGGCACTAGCTTTTCTAATAACCCACAGAAACCCATTTCACAACAGGTAAAAAGAATTATATAAACGCCTTTCCAGCTATGAAGGTAAAAAGCTTTATAAGCAGAACACAGAGATTAGAAGGAGAAGACAGGATTGAGAAGAGAAGAGAAGAAAAAACAACTTTAATTTCTGCCACAGGAAATAAAAAGCACACCCAGCTACTGTACAAAACAGCTGAACTTCAATTTGCATAAATAAATAATTTAGTACTTCATGCCAGCTCTTTTCATTTATCTCATTTTATTCACAACCTCCAGCTCACCTGATCTCTATTTACTTCAACTATACTTAGACTCAAAATCCACTTCCGTATAAATTAGCTTCCCCATTACAATATTCCCAAGCACGTTTATGCACTTGCAGAAAACTAGCGCATTGGAGCATTAGGGCACTCACAACTTTTCCCTCAAACAGTAACAATAACAAACAATCATAATAAGAATACCAGCAGTAGCAACTATTTGGTCAAGATCACAATTCAGCAAATGTTTCATTTTTTCATTCAGCACCCTAAACAGGACGTGGGCAGAGAAAGTTTAGGGTAGAATGTGACTGTATACCACTTGAGGTATCTATAGCAAAAGGAAGCAATGGCTATGGGGAGGATGAGGGCACTGCTTGCAAAACCAGGTGGGCTGGTGCTGGTAGAGCGTTTGATTTGGATACTCACCTTGTTCAGCTTGTATTTTCTCCTTTGAGTGAAACAGTTCCAGTCCACATCATCACACATGAGATACAGGGTTTTCACTGTCTCCTGCTGAATATGTTCCACCTTTGGATAAGATACTTAACTATTCACTGAGCCACAGGAAGGAATGACAGTATAGTCCAGTGGTTGTAGCAATACAGAACACTCACGTTCTAGTCTCTGCTCCATGAATATTAAGCGCATTATGAAGTGGAACAGAGTCAATAGACAACACTGAGAGCAGCCCATCTATGAATACACTACAAGATGGCATTTAGGGTGCTGTCTGCAGTAGTGGATTCGGACTGAGCTCTCTCACTTCTCTAGAAAGTTGTCCAACTATAGCATCTCTCGTTAGCCAAATGAATATTTAAATATTATCTGATATGAAGTGAAACAGGACCAAAATAATGTTTAAAAAACCACCCCATCAGTCATACATAGTCTGTAGCATGACACTCGGAATATTTTCATGGGAGAAGAGGATTCAAACCCCTCATCTACTTGGCAAAAAATGGGGAGTGCCACTAGACAGAAATATTTGCTAGATTCAAAACAAATCCAGGAATAATTTAAGGCAGTTTAACTACTCAGAAGCATTTAGCTCCATTCTAATATAAATCTGCATTACAATTTCTGTTATTCGTGGGCATCCTGTAAAACAAACCACTTAAGTATAGAGTACAAATAATTAGCAGTTAACTTAAGGTTTCTTCACAATTTCAAAATTCCAGTCATAATACAATGTGATGATATATGTTAAGTAAATTTAACTGCTATACTTAGGGTTTTATTATGTTAGTGTTAATTACCTTATTTTAGAAAAAAATAAATAAAATGCAATGTACACTTAGTTTTTGCATACAGTTTTATTACGCTTACCAAAGTCTATGGGCTTTAGTGCAGCTCTCTGCTGTGAAAGAGAATTTTATATGGCTTCTCCACCTTTTTTTATTTAAAAATTAGTCATACACTTTAAAAAATAAGCTTTTAAAAATCAAGTAGATAAAATAGTTGAAAAAAAATCTGTTACCAGCTTTGTTTCTTTTTCATCTTCCTAAAGTGGGAAATGATAATCTATTCCACAATAGTTAAAGCCACAATTGTCTTTTCTGTCCTGACCTCCTTGCTTCAGGTCCTGCTTTTCCTCTTTCCCAACTTTGAACCTTTTCCTTCTCTCAGCTCCTCTTTCTCTTCTGCTCCATCTACTATTTTTTAAATCTCATTGTCATTTGAATAGGGCTTATCATTTAAATTGGCCTAAACTGTTCCTGCAGAATGAACTCAGGGAAGAGGGAAGAGAGGGCAGGGATGAGAAAGGAAGTAGTGTCACGGCAATTGCAATTGCCTAACTGAATTCTACATCTTGTTCTTGATTCACTAAAACTCTTCGTACTTTTACAGGTCATTTCATAGCAGATGGTAACTACCATCACTTCCAGTAGCCACAGACCACAAATACACTGTAATTTGTATGGGCTGAAGATAGTATGAAGCACTCAAGCAGAGAAAACATGAATTGTAAGGATAAGTTTATCACGTCCTATAACTTGGCTAAAGTTGTTGTTATTATTTACACGATGTCATTAATGTGGTCACGTCCCTCAGCAGGTAGCATAGCTAGGATACAACCACACAAAGGATATATATGTCCAGGGCAGACATTGAAATGGTCTGCAAATTAAGCTCACAGCGTCACCTTTTCAGCCTTCACATTCTTTTAATGAACGAGTAACAGATTTCATTTTCTGTGATGCTTTATGTAAAGGTTTAATTAATTTTACTCGAAGACACAAATAGTCCCTCCTCCCGAAAAACACAAATAGAATTAAAAAGAATGAACCTGAGCCAATGTAACTGTCTATCCCACTGTCGTGCAAACATGCTTGTGTTTCTGCAGCAAGCATGAGTGTTTCAGCCTCACTTCTGCCAATGAGTCTTCTTGCGCCTGCACAGTGAGTATTAAAGGAGGAAAGAGCTGTAGCAAAGGGAATTAAGGAGAAAGAAAATGGACAAAAAGAAACAGTCACAGTGGTCATTTTTTAATTCCTTATAATGCTAAGTCATTCCTTTAGGGTGGCCATTTAATAGAAAATCCGAAAGATTAGTATCTTGATGTGTTATTTCTAACTCCTTTCAAAAGGGACATGATAAAGTTTAGAAAGGTTCTCTGCAACCTGCAACTCTGCAACTTTTTTCTAGTGTGGTTAATACAATTACTATAGGGACAAGGGGAAATAGTAAACTGGCAAAAGTTCCAAAAGAAGGAACACATGTAGAGAAGCATAAAATAACAAATGATTCGCCTTGCCTTCTTGCCACTGTTAATGATGCACTTTTGTCCCCACAGGTTCTCATGATTTCAAAATAAAAAAAAGGCCCTTTTAGTTTTTCAGGAACATTATTTCATGGGGAATTAAATGTTTCTTAAGTGCCAGAATTATGCCTGTGCACATTACATTCAGGGAAACAGATTAAGTCAGATTAAATGACAACAAAGGCAAGATCCTGATCTGTTCCTCAAACTCAGCTTTTCGGAAGATTTATAAATATTAAAATGTTATTTTTTTTCAAGTTTTAGAATGCTTACAGGTTATGAAAGAGAGCCTACTGAAAAAATCTGGCTATTCTTGTGACAATTTCTGTCTGTTTCGGGACACAAGTTTATTTAAAGAATCACCAGAAGATCCTGTATTCTACAGTTTTCAAACCATTCTTCTCATACCAGTGTCAGTGAGCTCTAGCTGGAATGGAAGCTCAAATTCTAATGTATTTTCCAAGTTATTGGGAAATGCATTCCCAAGCAAAACAGCATTTGTTTCAGAACTGCAGAGCTCATACCACTCTTTGTGAACTTAAATTTTGAATTGTGAAAGGAAGAAAGAAACAAACAAAATAATAGAAATTTGTGGAGCTGTGGCTTGTATCCGTTAGAGTATTGCAAATTTTACGTGACAATAATGACAGAATTTAGGACCTATTTTTAAAAAGAAAAAAAAGAAAAAAGAAGAGAAACAAGGTTTTAACTTGGCTATTCAGTAGGACAATTTCCTTTAAAACCAAACTTGTTCATATTCACACACACTATGAAGGTTTTGAAATATCTGAATCAGTTTAGGAAGCAGACGACTGTCACTGCGAAAAGTTAAGTTCTTCAGTAAATGTATAATTAGGGTCAAATCAGGGAAACAAGTTGTTGTATGAGGTGGGGGAGAAGACTTTGGAAATTATTACAATACTTTTTCTATAAATCAGTAGTGTAGTTCTGCCTGGATTAGTATGTAGCGTATTCCAAACAGAACAATGCAGAATTAGATGGTATTCAAAGGAAGGTAGTAAGAATTTTCAACCTGGAAAAACTCTGATGAAGAGAGACCAAAAAGACATTTAGGTCTCTATTCAAGGATAAATTATAATAAGGAAATGGTAACATTTATTAAAATGAGCAATACGGAGAAGATAGCTTAGCAGCTTCTCTCACAAGAACACAGCTATTCAATTAAGTTAAAGAAGAATCTATCTCAAAACCAATTTTAAAACTTTTTCACAATGTAACTAAACATTCTGAAAATCATCTACGCAAGAATTTAGGGACATTCAGAATTCAGGAAGATTCAAGAAACACTTGCAATTCATATAGGCAACAACAGCGGTCAGTGTTATTAGATAATATCTTTGCTTTTGGAGAGGTTATGAATCCTAATGTTCCCAAGCTTAAGTCAGTCTATTTACAAAATACAGACTGACAATGAGTAGGATGACAAGTTATCCTATACCAGCTACCAGCAGTTCTTACACTGTCAAAACACCTTTTGGCACTAGTTACTGATGAAAGCAGCAGAACATGAAAGACAAACCTTGGCCCAATTAAATCTGCCAATTCCTATATTCTTTGGTAAAATTCATCTTTTTTTCCCCAAGTTCTTTTACTTTAATCAATATGTCTTTATTTATAACCCAGAAAGGATATGGCATTATATGAGCTGTTAAAGCAAGGAGAGCGGCCACCTCCCTGAATGCAAAAAGCAATAACTACTTACTGAAAGTCTCATGCTTTTTACTGGTTCATTATTCAGAGCGGCAACTACAGGGGAAAAAAAATCTGATTGTAAAAATTCTGGATTCTTTTGGATTTCTCCTGAATGGTGCACAGCCAGTAGGGCAATATAGTTTGAGACTGCATTAGCTACAGCAAATCAGATCCTCTGTAAAAACAAATACAGCTAGTCAGAAACGTCTTTTCCAATCCATAGACAGCTACAATTGCAGCAAGGTTCTCTGGAAGGAAAGACTCAAGAGACTAGCCAAAGAAACTAGAAATGATTTTCAGGGCTCAAAAGTACTGAAGTAAAGGAGTTACTTTCCCATTCTCCCTCCCCACAAAATGTTATTAGGAAAAAATAAATAGGTATTATTTACTCTTGCCAGAGTAGGTTGAAAAATCTCTTTTCTCTCCTAATAACATCTGCTAATATTCACATAGCAAGACAAGTGAGAAGATTCATGTCTACTTTGGTTGACATAACCACCAATATGAGTATGTATGCAAAAAGCATAACAAAAAAAAAAAAAAGAAAAAAAAAAGAAAAAAAAGAAAAAAAAGAAAAAAAGAACTGAGACCATATTAGAACAAACCACTAACAGAGGTATGAACATCATGAAAGAAGGGAAAAAATACAGATGTCTGCAGAAAGTAGGAAGAAAGATCTCCAAGTAAAACCATTTTATAATCAACAACTACTGTATTTTATGCTATACCAGCATATTTTTAAACCTGCCTCTATTTAGAGGTAATCCAGAGTTCACTACAGTTGCAGCACTTGCTCCATTTTAAGTACTTGGTGAGAAGGAGGACAGTTGTAGAAAACAGTATATGACTGGGTCTGGTCACCTTTACATTGTGATTAGTCCATGCTAACATCTCAAATGCTGTGAATAAGCATAAAAGACTTTTATGCTGCAGCAGAATGAAATAATTTTTGTATATTTCTGGCTCCTATTTTTATACTTTCCCCACAAGCAAATGAATTATATAGTTTGTTTGAGTTACTCTTCCTAATTTTGATGTTACAGAAATGCTGTGCATGTGTGATACCACATAAACAGTTCATTGTGAGGAACTAGGAAACACTAACCTCAAAGTTTCAAGTAAACAACCTGTGCAACAAGCACTTTGTTCCAACTTTCTCTGCTATTGATCCAGCTGCCATTTTCCAGTCCTTGCTGGAAAGCTGCAATAGGAGTAGCTAAATAAACAAATCTTCTAAATCAAAAGCAAAAGACAGAGTGGGGGACACACTGAAGAAAAATCTTTCTGTCACACATATGGTTCTTGTATATATTTATAACTCAGTATTTCTTGGCTTTGTTTAAACAAAGGAGTGGCTGTCAGAGATTCATAGGATCAGAAGAGCACTCAAGAAGTCATCTGTTTAGCTCCCTGCCCGAATTAAGTCATTCCTGACATATTTTTATTTTATAGACCCTTCATAAAATGTGCAATAATAAAGACCACACAACCTCCAAAGGCAATGTAATTCAATTGTATTAGAGAAACTTGAATTTTCCAGTGCTACAGTGTAAGCCTGTTATTATTACAATCCATCAGCAGTACAGAGGAGAATGTATTATTTCTCCTCTTACAGGTCTTCATGTGTGACCTTAGTCTCCTTAGTCTTCTCTTCAAGTCAAATAATGCCATCTTTTACTCTTCCCCCCACCCCAAATCATATTCCTCTGACCTCTGAATACTCTCATTCTCTCCACTAAATTCTCTTCAGCTAGTCCACATCTTTCTGTATCCAAAAAGATGCTTTATGCCACCTAATGCCTTACAATTGCAGAACAGAATAAAAAGGATTACACAGCTCATCCTGAGGCTATATTCTGATATATGTATTCTAGCTTAGCATTTCCAAGTTGTGCAGTGGCAGGATTTAACTTCTGTTGGCCTTATGATCCACAACTGATCTTTTTCCACAGTGTCTAAAGTAGCTTGAAATAAATAACATGGATGTGCTTTCCCAGCATTTGCCATGACAAAATTTGTCTTGTAATTCAGTGAGATATTACCATAGGTCTCCAATCTGCAAGTATCACACACAAAGACTGTGAAGGGAAGAGGTTATTTTATTAATTTCAGAGCAGAGCAGCTCTTGCAGAAATGTTAATAATATAGATACATAATAATAGTTGTAAGGTTCCTTTATGTACCTATGTATGACCAAAACAGCAAAAAGAAGTAATTAACTGTGAGATGAAGGTGAAGATGGTAAAGGCAAGGGTCTCACAAGGGGAAGACAACTGAATGGAAGTCAAGGATAGCCTTTTTCTTCTTCTTCTTCTGAGTGCATTGCAGGGCAGGAGACAGGCTTAAACAATAGCGGTATTCAATCTTCGTCCTGATAGATATGTAGCTTACACTCTGCAATAGGTTACTTTATTACTAGACATGCCAAGAAACTCTCAAACGACTGTTCCATACTGCAGTTCTTAATGCCAAATGTATGCTGTTTCAGCTGAATTTGAAAAAATAAACAATTGTGACAGCAGCATCCATAATTTAATTGTCACAGTTTCTCAGGATTTTCCAAGTTCCAGCACATTGAAAAGACCTCATGTCACATACTCTTTCAAGGGAGCCATCTGAACCTGGATCAGGAGCAAAAGCTCTAACCTAGCGTAATAAATTTCATTATCTCTTAATTAGCAATCAAGAATATCTGAAAAAGAATCTGAAGTAAGTCATATATAGAAAGTTAGTGAAAATGAGATGGGAAAACTAGAGAATATTTATATCTGAAGTATCTTACAACAATGCTAGAAATGGACATTAAATCTAAGAAATGAACCATTAAAGGATAAGCATTAAAAAAATCTAGTGTCACCATACTATTGAGACTGAGGGAAAAACAGTGAGTCAAAGCAGTTATTCTATGCATACTAGATTACACCTAGATACATACTAGATTATAACCTTGATGATTATACTTAAACCTTCATGCCTATATCAGGACTGCCCAATACACATAATTTAATCAGCATTGGTAAAAATTAATTTAGAATTTAGTAAACTAAGTTCAGGATTGGTCTGAAACAATATACATGAGTTATCACTGATGGAGGGGAAGTGTGTTTTTGATACACACATTCACTAACATGTGTGGTCTGTATGACCTTAACACATGACCATTATATACAGATTTCCATTTCTAGAAAGCTTTCAGATGGTTTTCCATGCACTAAAGACCAAAAAGAAGAGAATAAGTAGAGAGGAGAAAGAAAAAAACAACATGTTGAAGTAGTCTTCCTCAGTGCTGCAGCCCAAATTACAGTCTCTTATGAACATATTGATATGTAACCTACTTTCAGGTTATTCTGTGCTAGAAAGCACCATTATTATGAACTCCACAGGAAAGCTGGTGTAAACTGAGTGTGATACATAATGTTGACCAGCACAAAAGTCAGTGATTAGGCACAGAAAAAAAAAGTCACCTACAACAATCCCATCATGGGTAACATTGGAAAAGAATCTGCAAGGGCAAAGGGTGGGTGAGGGAGCGGGAAGGAACAAACAAGCTAAAAAAGAAAAGTCCCGCTGGTCTCCTTCTTAAAAATCCAAGATGCTTTTAAGGGGCCTTGTCCTCTCTCAGAACACATATAAGGTCTTTCTTCTCCCTGGTCCCATATTGCCACAGAACCTGCTGGTTCTAGACAGGAATAATTCTGTCTATTGGAGTTCTGCAGCAAATGTGAATTACATTAGCCAGGGGGTTCAAAAACATAAAAGCAAAAGAACAGACACACACACACGCACACACACACACACACACGCAGAAATATGTGTATGCCTGTATACATATTTTGTTCCCTTAGAAAAAGAAGCAGTAATGTTGAGTGCTTATCAATTTTAGAAAGAGAAATCTTCTCAATGTACTGTACCAATTTTGCACTCTAAGAGTAGGCTGGGGAAGAGGAGGATTAGCATTTGGCTGGTGTGGGGGGGAAGTGGTTGTTGGGTTTTTCTTTTTTTCTTTGTTTTCCGGAAGTATATTCGTTTCTCTCTATTACCAATAAATATTCACCTAAATACTTTGGCATTTAGTTTTGGAAATTCCACAGTGTAAGAAGAACCTTTTCTGTCTCCCATCCCTGTGCTTCCAACAGCACCATCTGCAAATTAAGAAGGCTTCGAGCATAACCTACACTCATACCAAAGGCTGTTTTCATCTTTTGAAGCAGACTTAAAAATGAAATCCAGCATTCTACTATCTTAATATTCTGTTCACTGAGACTGATTAATTTATTTGCTTTAAAGACTCCAGAAAGCCCTCCTGTAATTGAGGACTGAAGTAAACATCTTTGTAATTCTGAGACGCTGTCCTTCTGTGAGGTAGTTATTTCATGATAACATCCTTCTGGATCCCCATAGAGGTGTTAGCAAAAATGTCAGCTGATGCATACTAACTGCACTGTAAGATATAGAGCCTCCTAGAAATATAGTCAAAAAATCCATACCTTCTGGTCATACCTATCATCATTTCTACTTTGAACATTTTGTGTATTTCAGTATATCCTAGACATAAATAAAACTTCTGAATGAATATCAAAATCTGGTTTGCAGTTGGTGCAAATACAGTTGTTCTATTATTTCCATTTGTTTTTAACAAAAAATCTGTCCATTTTCGTTTGTTCTGAAAGAACTACCTGATCCTATAAATGTTTACTTCAACAGGAGGTTTCATAACACATCTGTAATAATGCCTAGGAAATTACAGAACTTTGAAATACAAACTGCAAGTTTAGCAAGAGCATGTGTGGAAAGTTAAGAGATCAGTCAAGTACATCTCCATACCAGCACACAGCAAATAAGTGAAAGAAATTGATTCTTTTCTGGTGAGGACAAACTGTGTATCAGTATCATATCAACCACTCTAGAGTTTCAGCACAATTTCCTTCTCCCCTTACATCTACTCGATCTAGCTCTGTTTCACTGAATCAGCCTCTAAAGGAGAAATGTCAAATTAAAATCTAGTGAGGAGAAGAAATGAATTTGTATACTGTTTATATAGCAATATATTCAGCAGCATATTGTGGGATGTTATGACTTAAAGCAATGCTGTAGAATGAAAGCAACAAAGAACTTCCGGCAGGCTCCAGGGAAACTCATAATCATAAAGTCATCTTAGACAAGGATAATAAAAACATAGAGTAAACAGACTTAGGATAAAACACAAGAAGAAAAATAGAAATAATGACTGCAAGATCACAATACAGACATTATTTGTAGGGAATGCAGAGGAATTAGCAGAGAGAGAATAGAAATGTCATAGCAATAGAATTAGAGGTCATTAAGACCTTTCCTGATCCCATGTGCATTTCTGAAATGTCATACACAAACTTAAGAGAGATGCATGGGAGTTCAATCTTTATTTTACATAGACCATTTCTCAAGCAACTTTTATATAACTTTGTTAATGATGACAGTAAAATACTCCTAGGCTTTTATAATTAAAGGTATATTGCTTTTTCTCATTATCTCCTAGAAGCTGTTGGCTGCAAATTCAGACAGCGTGGACATCTCGACCTGATCAGGCAATGCATCTTAAAACATATTTAAATTGTGATTTACAGGCAGAGAGGTTAGCTAGCTAAAATTTAAAAGGAGATTTAAAAAATTATTTCAGTAAGGAGACCCCTGATAGTATTCAAGATAATATCCAACCTGTTTACCTTTTGTTTATGGTATGCATGTTGATTATACATAATTATACATAATTAAAAGCTGTATGTAAACATCTCACTGATCTTCTTTCAGTGCTTTGGACCTATTTTATCTATTCTTTATTGTAATCTGGAAACCTTCGAAATAGAAATTCAGTCTTCTAAAAATATACTTTGCTCCCCTTTATCCTTTGATTTATAAATGGAGAAAGAGGGGTACAAAAATAGATAATAATGATAACAAAACTATGATAAAAATACTCCATTAGCGATAAGATGTCCTATTCACATTCCAATAAGTATTTTAGCGATTTTATTTTTAAAGAAATTAAGGTAGGTTTAAATATTTGATATAATTCCAGCTAAAACTCTTAAAAGCAAGGCTATGGAAGTCATAGGACTCACCTTGGACATAAGATCACATTACTAACACACATCTCAATCATGGCTTCCTTCCATTGCCTTCCAAGGATTCCTCATGTACAATACCTGCTAAATGTGAGAAAGCCTCCACCTACAACTATATGGCCATGTATTACAAATCCTGAATTATCTGAGCAACATTAGAGAACACTACTTTTTGTGACAGCTGCACAAATAAGTGAAATAGGACGTCACAATTAAGATTTGCCTTATGAAGGGTTCTGTTCAAAGAGCTCAAAGGTCAATACTATTTATAGACGTTCCTTTTTTATTTTTTTTACCTCATTCATAAGCTACAGAATATGAAGGCTTCTCTATAGACATAGTCCAATTTAACATAATTAAGTTTTAATAAATTGATGGTCACCTTACTGTAGCTTTAATTCTATTATGCATAACAGGAAACAACAAATAGGATCAGGAAGGCAAACTACATCCATGCAGAAACTACCCATCCAGCTGTTTGCTAGGTTAAGGAAATAGAAAAGCTTAGAAAATACAAAGAATGCTGCTGGAAGCAATCATTTTTATTTATGTTTAGAATCAATAGACAAAGTTTACTAGGAAATCCTTATACAACTCAGTACTAATTCATAAACTACATACTACAAATCTGAATCAGATATACTGTATTCTGCATATAACATCAAAGTTTAAAAGCTTCCTTTAAGTGAGAAAGTGATTTTATCATTAAATGTTGCATTTCTGGATTCTGGAGTTATAGCCTTGTTGCTAACAACCAAACTACTGGACCATGAAGCCTAACAGAATTTTAGGGCCAACAAACACTGGATTATGCTCAGTCCATTAAAACTGCAGAAACACCTGTGCTTGCCATTGTTCCATGCCTATAAATCAGTCAGCTAAAAGGATAGTTTTTCTGACTCTGTTTAAGTATAAGGCACAAGCAGGCAAACGAATGCTTATACTTCAGACTTTCCCTCCTACCAGAACTTGTAGTTTTCTTATGGATTGCTGCAGTTTGGAAAGGAATTGGGTCCTATGGACCTTCATTTTCTCCAGCCTCTTTTTTTCCCTCCCAGTGAACTAAATTTCTTCTTCTGACACCATGTAACACAACATCTAAGTACTGACAAAACCCTTTATTTCCCCACTAATTCACATAACCAGCATTTAAGTGGGATGCATGGCTCTCCATTTTCTCCAAAGCTATCAGAAAATTTTATTTGTGTTTTTATGGGGGAGATGTACTGTACAATCTACCAGTCCTTCTGCCTCTCCTAAGAAAAGACAAGACCCACTAGAAGGAACTCACACCTGAGATTTACCAAGTCAAAATGAGAGATCAGTTCTTCAATTCCAAAACATTCTAGTCACAGCTAAGTAGCAACGTGATTTTCTTTTTCCTTGAATACTGTTCTCATTATCTGGATTCATTACAGAGTAACACAGCTACAGCATTTTAGAAGCAATGACTTTTTCTTCTCTCTCTCTTTGTTTTTAAATGAACAGAGAGAAAATATTGCTTTGAAAACATACTTTGATGATTAGAGACTTGGCCAGACTTTGCCCAAGGTTACACCTGGTGCGAGCTTTTGACCAAGGTGTTACACACAGCGTTTGCATACAACATCCCTCTTTGCTTTATTCCAGTTGATTCAAAAAGAGCTGCTTAGCTTCCCTTAACCATCCTACATTTCTGATATTTCAAAGTGGTTTGGCCTTAGCCAAATATAAACCTCCAGCTCTGACAAATCAGGCACAGGAACTGCCTGTCCCACTCCCACACTGTTACTAGGATGATCCTGAATCATTGCTGGGAGAACTGACAGCAGCCTGCAGCCACACCAGCAAGCGTGAACCACTGCACTGTAAGAGGGAGGTGCCTACTAATAAAAATAACATTTGTTTTCTTTTTCTTGTGACAGCTGCCACAGCATAAATCTAAGTATTTTACACTTCTTTTCTTCAACTAAATTAAGTGAGACAGGTGCCTCATACTCCATGGGAATGAGGAACAAATCCAGACAAACAATAGTAGAAGCTAGTCTTTCAAAAGGCACAATACGAAGGGACAACAATAAAAAAAAAATGCTGCAACAGTGAATTCTCTAGAGGAGCTCCCTACCTTGGTTACATGCCACATCACAGATTCAGTAACTACTGAACTGTAAAATATCACATATTTTTCTTAGTCTTCATTTTTTTGGATAGAGATCCACTGCATCTTTATTACACTCATATTAATGAAAAACAAATATTTTGTGGGTGACAAAGGCGGTACACAGGTCTCTCTAGAGTTTTAGGATAAATTATTTCTTTCCATCTACCATACAGCCTCAATGACATTGGCTCACCTTTGTATATAGGACATTAAATTCCACTGTCCTTAAGGAATAAATGCATTTAGGTACTTCCAGATGAGCAATAAATTTAAAACTACCTTGCAAACTATTATGAGTTACAGTAATCTTCAAAAAGGCAAGGTAAATATTTCAGAATGGTTACTGAAGTGCATGACTACTTCTTCACCTGAAATGCAACCTGTCAGTCAGCGTACAAGGGAAGAGTAAACTTTGAAAGTCTTTCAGAAGCTAAAAATCCATTTATAGAAGATGTGCAGAATGCTCATGCCTCACTGCCCTTGTAACAAACCTCTGATCCTACTGTTTGCATGCTTGTTGTTTGATTTTTCTGTGCTGCCTCACACCTCACATTAGTCATCTGCATCAGAGCAAAACAAGTGCAAACAGTTATTATGGTCTGTTACATCTATTTCGTACAAGCGTAAGTGGCTATACAGAGCATCGAGGAGAAGTAGGCACTGTGGACATCTCAAGTGGTCAAAGGGACCTGGGCACCTAACTCAAAGGCATGTATTAGGTACACAAGTATGTGTGGTACACAAGTATGATTCAACCCCCCCAAGAATCAGAATGATCTGAAGAAAATTCTAAGATAACATAACTTGTGGGTCATACAAATGAATACATAAACAAAACCGAAAATTAATAAAGAAGAGAAAATTACGTGTTTTGCTTGTATAATGCATATAGAGTTTACAGCAGTTGTGTCTTGTGTTTGTTGTTACTAATGCAGTTCTTGTCCATGTATAAACAGCCATCTCTTACATATGGTGACAACTCTAATCTTTAGCCTTGGGTTGGCTGGTCTACTAAACAAAATATTGCAGTTTTAAGTAACATAACTCCTCTGCTCCTACTGTGACCCATCTGCAGCTTAGACATTAGTTCCTGTTGTGGTCACCCTCACTGAGGCATAGCTAACACAGCTTTGCACACCTTCTGCCTCTACAAAACCATAGCTGCACATTAAGAGAGACAGAGGCACAAAGGCAATATTCATACCATCTCTAAATGATCTCTATTTCCACTACATAAAGAGGAGACAAGGTAGCACCTGTACTCTGCATGGACTATGCAGCAAGTCTAGGCTTCTAAAGTCCGTGAGCATGAATTCCCCACCTCATCATATTATCTCAGAGTAATTGTTTTTTTATTTAGTTTTTGATTTCTCAGAAATGCATTTCTGTATCAAAAAGAGTAAAACATCACAAGAAACAAGCACTGCAATGCAGCTGGGCCAGCCTATAATCTAGGATGTCCCATAAAAACTAGTGGTGCTTGGCCACCCCTTGAGGTTCCAGAAGCTTAAAAATATCCCAACTCTTGTTTGAAGTGATGAATTACTAAGGGCGTTTATTCAAATGTGAATTGCTCTAAGAGCTCCATAAATTTTCCTTAATTCCACAATTGTCTTTGGAACCTCAAGAAAGATTCAAGGTGGACCTTTGACTTTTATTCAATTACAGGATCTTTATAGATTTCACTCCAGTCATTTGGGGCGTAAAAAGGAAAGCGAGCTTAGAAAACCTTGGCTTCTATTAAGCCAGGTTTACTAAGGAAACAAAAAACAGCTAACTCAGTTAATCATTGGCTAAGTAGCAGCTCCACTTTGGAGTCAGGAGGTTGGTTAGGTAAGAGGCAAGCAGAAGGTCAGATATGTTTGCCTTTCTGCTTGCTGCTGGAATATAGCATATAATGGGGTGAAAGCACAAAACGCAGCTACAAACAGATTTTTCTTATTGCTTGTGCTGCCAGGAGAAAAAAAACCATTAGAGGTCCTGCTCTGAAAGGACAGACCCAAGAGGAAGTTTGAAGAGATATACCCTGATGCCTTTTCATGTTCTTTGTTTAAACGCAGTTCACTGGGGCTCCAGGCAGCAACAATGGTGCCAGGACTTTTTCCAGCATCAGACTATAAATCAGAGCCTGGCAGGCTGGCGGATAAAAGCATGTCTCAGAGGGACACTGTCAACACAGAACTAGAAGATCTCCAGGAGAGAGGCAATATCTGGCATTTAGCTGATGGCCTTACTGTAAGAGATCGCTACTTGTGCATACTCCCCTGACCCAGAGCTTTGCAGAGGTTTTATTTAGCTAGGAAAAGCTGTTTTTTAAATGTTTATTTCTATGCCCTGAAGGTTACTCGAGCTGGGTTCTGTTGATGTGCCAAGGAAACCCTCTTTGCAGAATGAGCCTTGGCTCTAACCAAGGAGCACTCAGACTTAGGAGTAGATGAATTAAACCCTTCCAACACATTTTAACTGCTTCCTACAGGTCAGCAGGGGAGGCAGCCTGCCACAGCCAGGTCACAGGCTGCTCTCTCCTATACAGAGAAAAACCTTTTAGCAAGAGCAGAAAGGAAGCAGCAAGACAGTACCCAGGAGTCACGCCTGATGGTCCTCTCTCTAGGTACTGACCAAATGGCTTCCACAGACATCAGAAAGTCATGAGACAAAACCAAAAAGTGACTACCTACTGAACCTGTTTGAACCAGAATTATCCATTAGCTTTAACAGTTCTTCAGCCTGCTTTACTTTCATTTCCATCCCAACACAGATCTAAGAACCGCCACCATATGCTGTTGGCATTTATTTATTTACGCATTAGTTCTTCTTTCTACTGACACAGATGCCACTGCAATTGGGGGAACTCTTGAGTTCTCGCTTTCTTTCTTTTCCTGCCATATATTAAACTAAAACTGATACTCCAGAACTCAGCAACTGGGACTTTGGATGCTGCAACATCTAATTACAAGAAGCCAGAATCTGAATTTCAGTATTAGAATTTTCCATGTATCCAGAATAAATTCCTGTTGTTAAATATATTAGCAAATTAAAAGAGAGGAACACATTGCAGTTTATAATAAAAGATTATTTAAAACCTCCCCCTTCCTCTCCCCTCTCCCTACAGAAATTGTCAGAGCAGTAGCTGCTCTCACATTTTTGAAAAGCAATATCAGCCAGTAAGTCTACATTTTAAAAGAGCATTAACTAGAGAAAAGTAGATAAAGCAACAACAGAAGAGTTTTAAGTATTAATATCCTTTATAAGGCACCAGTAAAACCTCATCCCTGATGCTGTGTACAGTCCTCATCTCGCAGGAGGAATAAAAATTAATTCAGACTGGAACAGGTACAGGAAAAGGTTTCTGAGATGATCAAGAGAATTGAGAACTGATTTTAGTATAGAAGACTAAAAGAAGGCTGGTTCATTCACTCAGTGAAATGAAGGCTGAGAATGGATATTCAAGCTCTCTATAAATACATCAAAAGGTAAACACCAGGGAGGGAAAAGGAACTATTCAAACTTAAGGACAATGTTGGCACAAAAGCAAATGGGTATGAAGTGACCATGAATAAATTTTACCTGGAGGTGAGAAGAACATTTCTAAACATCAAGGAACAGAGCTTTGGAAGGTTCTTTCAGTGCCAATAGAGAGGGAAAACACCTTAATTAAGTCTAAGATGGAGCTCAATAGATTTATCAAGTAATAGCAGCAAGTCAGATTGAATGACAGTGTCCTTCTGTTTTGCATCCCCATTTTTTCAGAATTGAAGCTGAGGATATTTGTAGGTATTTGCACATAAGGTATACAAGAACTAAGGTAAGCTGTCACTGTATACAGCTCTTTTTCACTTCCATGAGAACAGTAATTCACATTACCTTCAGAAAACATCCTGGCGTAAATTACAAAGTCTAGACAATATGAGGCACAGAGCTAGTTTACTCAAGGATTGCCAGATTAAGCCCATCTGCAATGGGCGGCAGTTCTCAGGAAATGCAAAATTTTAGCTCTTGGACCTATTTTTTGTACTATCATCTAAGCACATGGCCAAACTCCTCAAATTGAAATGATAAATGATTCCTGTTTGATTCGACCTTGTAAGATTAATGTGCAACTGGTCAATAATCCATTCTTTCATTTGATTTTGTGTGTTTATTTTTAAATGCCGCTGCACTGCTGAGGTTGGTGAAAACATGTTCCAACATCAGTGAATCGCTGATAATCTTAAGGCAACCCCAGGCTATTTATATATCCAGTCAGAAATCCAGACATAAATAAGACATTTTGGAGACAGCCTGAATATTCAATGGTAAAGGCATATCCCTAACTTCAGTTTGGAAATGAGCATAAAAATGGGAAAGTAAACCAAATACATCCTTCTGAAGGACTCGGAGAGATAAACCTACCCTGAAAAGGATAACTATTAAAGTTGTTCTATCATCAGTTAGAAAAGAAAAACAAATGTCACTGATATTTTTTTACAAAGTGATCTGTTGAGGTCAAAGCACAGCCATGTTTGTTCCAAGGCACTAGGCAAATTCTCATTCAGAAGCTCCAGCAGCAGCATATGAAACATTTTACTGACTTGGTTGGGATGTTTGCTTTGCTTTTCAAGAAGCTCAGCTATCAGTTCTGTAGTTTCACCTTGATTAGAAGGGTAAGGAGAATAGTAAAAATAATATTATAGTCATCCAGCAAGCTGGAGATTAACGTAACTGAAATAGCAGTGGCTGCTATTTCAGCGTAAGAGTTCAGCTGTCATTACTAACTTTCAAGAACTGGTGCATTTTCTATTTTGGGGGAGAGCTTTTGAAAGGGGCAGGGGGAAAGGGAAAGAGTTAAAAATATCCAGACCCTGGTCTCCTACCAAGTTAATAATTGTTTGGAAAGGTGAGCAAAACACATTCCTTCTGAAAAAGGGGCCAAGAGCCAAGTTAGCAAAGGATATGATCTGCTTGCTGTGAGCAGCTGGAAATTTCACCTTCCAAATCTCTTGCTACCAAAGCATCCTACAATGCTGATTATGGCCTTGATTTCTCCCTCTGGCATCTGTCTGTAATGCTGGGTATTTTGCTACATGTGCTAAGCTTCCAATCTGAGAACAAGGAGGCATTCAGTGGTGCGTAGTGTGCCAAGGGAACGTTCTGGGGAGCCTTTTGGACCACATTTCTACTCTAAGTGCCTGTAATTGAGGGGGCTGTTTAATGACCCTGAAAGTCCCTTCTGAAGCCTGTTCCTCATTAATGTCCTATTTGTTATCGGCAGCTTTTACAGAAATTTGACTTCTGTGGAGCTATGCTGATTCACACCACTTGGCCCAAAGAGAAGAATTTTGTAGGTAATTAAGTAGTTTGGATGTGTTTTAAGAGTAATTTTCAGAGTTACTGATTCTTCCAAGCTTGAAGGAAATGAAGGAAAATATAAAAAAGACAATAAAAAAGTAAATGGACCTTTATGCCCCAAGGATTCATATTCCGAGAATGCTCACAGACAACATTTGGTAGTGAACTGGACACCATACAGTTTAAGTATAATTTATATAACAAGTAAAACAAGTAAACTTGTGTTTACTGTTGAGAAATCCAGGACACACATTCAAAAGAGCCCTTAATTTTTGAGAAGTTCCATAAATTTTCATTATCTGGCTAGCTCCTCCAGATATCACCTCCTCAGACTAACTTCTAAACAACTGCATGACTAGGGTAAAAAGCTGGTCCCGTCCAGCTCCTGCCTCTAAATCAACATCTTCTATCTTTCTGCATAATCTCTTTATTTTCAAAATTATTTTCTGCTAATCACATATACTTTTAAATTCATCTATTTCTGAGTTTACCGTGAACACTGCAAAGACAGCAGTTTTGCAATATTTCATGATGCTGAGACTGAATGCACTGCCTTTCAGCATCTCCTGTTACTGTCACTAAACATATTCTCAACAAAATCAACTTCTGGAGCTTAGGCTACTATGACTGTTGTGAAAGACCACACATAAACACACATTAATAACATAATTACCATCAAGAATTGTAAGATGCCCCATAAACTTTTCTTTGGTAAGGAATTTTTGTCTTCCATTTTCCTTAAAGCTTAGGTTAGCACGCTCTCTTTAGATACACACTATCACTATTGGGATAACACACTATCTTTTAACTATCTTTAGAGCAAACATTGGTGCTTCCTACTAAGAGTTTATTGTTCAAAACCCACCCATTTTTTGGTTTAGATGTTATCAATAATGCATTAAGTAACCAAATTTCAAATTTATCAAAGATTGTGGCTTTCCATATCATTTCCCACAAGCTGTTTCTGGGCTAGCTCTCTTGTTCACATCCTTTGTGAAATCATAGCTCTGGTTGTCCTGAGGGTAATATCATATATGGCTACACCCACAATAGTAAACCAAGCAGAGCCACGACTCAGTCCCTGGCCCAGAGAATCAAAAGCACAATTTGGCAAGGTCCATATTATTAAACTTGCAGTTTCCAGAGGGGTAGCAACATGCAAAGAGCCAACTGAGAACTGAGCCCAGGAACTGGTCTGACCAGTGATGGTTGGTCTGGGTCAGAAACTGTGAGAGGCCGTCTATCAGTTTTACAGGGTAGACAGGCAAGTCTCGTGCGCGGATCTGTACCCTGGTATCTTTTAATTTACTAGAAGGGACATTGCCAGGAAGTCAAAAGAACTTTAATACTCCTGGTCAGAGATTTACTGTTCATGCCTTATCTGAACACACTCTTTGGACTAACTCATTTACAGTTTCTCAAACTATTGGCTCTCCATAGAATGGAGTTGAACCAGTTTATCCACAGCTGTTTTCAATAGCTTAATTAAACATATAGAGGGGGGTGAACACAGGCACCACATGTAAAACTCCTCTAGTGCTATTCCTTTATATGGAGATTTGTACTTTTTTGTTTCCATTAATTATTTCCCCTGTGAGTTTTTAATCTCACCACAAAATATTTCAATAAAAGTTAAATTAAAAAAGGATTTGAGGGAGAGTTATTGAGATTTAAAATTTTCAGTGTCTCAGTGTAAGGATTTAGTTGTTTTCTTGGCTGGTTTCTCAGTTTTCTTGATTATAGAAACTTAGATGTCCATTCAGTAAGCCATGCTATATTTTAAACCTCCTGAGTACGGAAAATCCAGTCTCATGCAACTGAAGCATGCCAGCCAACTGTCCAAAACAACAAAACAGCCACCTCATCAGTTATTTACTAAGGGATTAGAAACTTGAGAGGGGAACAAGACAGTGGACAAGAAATAATCAAACATAGACTATTTTCCAGTGTCTGCTTCTGACTCACTCTGAGATTTCAGACAAGCCCCTTAACCTCTTTACACTTCAGCTCCTTTATCTGTAATTTGTAAAATGGAAATATCACTGTCTTTGTAAAGTATGTGGTGACATATGGATAAAGAGCATGGTGGTACTGTCATTATAGCAGTTACTGACTGGATATGATGCCACTGATTCCTTGTAGTACTTCAATGTTTACATTCATCCACAAACACTACAAACATAAGTGAAGTTCACAAGCCATTTTGAAACAAGAAAAATGTAATCAACCCTGGAAACCGAAGACAGATGTTTTCCTTCTAACATAGATAGTATGCTGATATAAGTTGATAGATTTTCAGATATAGTCATTCCATCCTTCCTGTTGTTGCCAGCTTGTATTTCAAAATTTCCTCCTTTAACTGTATGTCTCACCACACGTCCTTTACAGTGAATTCATAAAGGTAGATAATAGTATACAAAACGATGCAAATAAGAAATTAAATTCTATTAATACTGCTGGAGCAAGTCCAGAGAAGGGCCACAAAGAAGATTAAGGGACTGGAGCATCTCTCGTATGAGAAGAGGCTGAGAGCTGGGACTCTTCAGTCTGGGGAAAAGGCGGCTCAGGGGGATCTTATATTGATAAGATTGTGTATAAACATCTGATGGGAGAGACTAAAGAAGATAGAGCCAAACTCTTCTCAGTGGTGCCCAGTGACAGGACAAGAGGCAACAGGCGCAAACTGAAACACAGGAAACTCCGTCTGAGCATACAAAAACACTTCTTTACTGTGAGGGTGGTTGAACACTGGAGCAGGTTGCTCAGAGAAGTTATGGAGCCTCCATCCCTAGAGATACTGAAAACCTGACTGGGCAAGGTCCTGGCTAACCTGCTCTAGGTGACCATGCTTGAGTATTGTGCTTGGACCAGATAATCTCCAGATGTTTCTTCCAACCTCAACTATTCTGTATTCAGGGCGCTTAACTTCTCAGTGTTCCATAGTTTGTAACTGTGCATCAAGATGGGCAGAAACAGCTTTCAGATTAAAAGTTGATTTTCTATTCTGCCATAGAAATAAAGACATTTTTGAGTGTGTATGGGGGTTTTTTAAGTAAAAATTGGACAATGATACAGGAAAAAAAAAAAAAACTATCTTGGCAGTAAAGACAGTCAGTTTTGGGGAAAGAGGTTCAAACCTTCCACTCCCTTTTTTTTTCAGTTTGAGAAAGAGTTTAAACTTGGGCCGCACATGTTCCAGGTAAACCGGTGGCTTGGACCACAAGGCCACTAGTAGTTCAGAAACTGATTGATCACTCTGGTTCAAGTAGAGATTATAACCAGAATATGACAGTTTTGTCAAACACAGTTAGTGCTTGCAAATAAAAGTAATTCTTAATTAACTGACTTTTCTGACCCCCCCCCCAAAAAAAGTCCAGCTTTCCTTTGAAAAACTTCACCTATCTCTAATCGCTCAAGATGTGTCAAAAGAGCAACGTGTTCACTGACAAATAGGTATCTGTATAATTGTTTTCACAGATATATCTGCTATTAACTGGAAGAAATTAGCCAATTTGCAGCACTGGCACTAGAGTTTTATCTCCCTTGATGCCACATACAGCTTATGGTCTACTAATATGGTCCTGATTTACTTGATTTTCCTTCAATTAGATCTGGGAAAAGTTTTTGTAAGTTCATAAAAATTTATTTTTGGCTGATACTTTCTGGAAAGAGTCAAAGTTATTTATTAAAATAATTTCAGCATGAAATAGTCAGTCTCTCACATTCAGTGGTTCCATTTGTAAAATTTTTTTAAATGTCAAATATTCATCCAAAGAAACTCATTTGGATCACAAGAAACAAGCACTAAATAAAAATGTAAAAGTCAATTCTATTTCACCAGCAAAACTGAAAAATTTTCTTTTTGAACTCACAAGAAGTCGTATTCCCTTTTCTGCTAGGTCAAAAACCCAAGTAATCATTTATTCATGCAGCTGTGTGTCCCACAAATTCTTTATGTCACTTAGAAGATCTCACTTCTTTCCCTTCCAGATTTTGGAGTTTGTCTTACATTTTCTGTTTTACCTTAGAGCTGGCTAATCTCATCTACAAACATAAGTGTAAACATACCACCCCAGCTGATTATTCAAAGGTCTACCTTAATTCTATCTTATTCAATTCTAAATATAATCTTGTCTATCTGATCTAATATCTGATTTCATATCAAGCTTAACATGGCTCTAAGAGATCCATCAACATTTTGCTTAGACTTTCACTTCTAAATCTCATCTGAAGCACCCTGGCTACCTACCCTATCTTATGATGTTCATAGACAGAGCATTGTCTTCAAAGTGAACCTCTCCTTAGTCCTCACATTTACTTCTTGCAGCTTCTTTTCTCATAACATGCTCAAGCTATTGAGATAAGTATCTTTATATCTTCAGGCTCCCACCAAACATCAAATACTGCAGACCTTTCCCATAGCCTTGGAAAAAACTTGTCTTTTCCCATACCAGTTAGTAATAATGCCTGGTGATCATTTCTACTAGCTCTCATATGAGAACTCATATTCTCTTTGAATCACTTTCTTAGCTCTGCCATCTACTGCTTTGCACATCAGGTATTTACCCTCACTCTACCAGCTCTTCACAACTTAGTTTAATCCTCATAATTATCTCTTACTCAGTTTTAAGAAGCTGACTCCAATCAGCCTATTGAAAATGGAAGCTATCCAACTTTTTTTTTTTCTTTCTTTCTTTCTTTCCTATTATGCTTTTCCCTCTTAGGAGTTTTCTGAATCATCCACAAACTCCTTCATTATTCTCCTCTGGATTGCTCCTTAAGTCTTTCCTTTGATGTGTCACTAGGTTGATGATGCACAGAGGCCAGAATATATCATGCTGAATAACGCTCACGTATAATGATTAATTTTAGCTTTACTTTTCATCCCTGGTGCTCTGCAAAGGTAACAAAATGACAAAGATAGGTTTATGTTTGCAAAAAATAAATTAATGGTTCCACACACATCTTGGTATGCTTATGTATAGTGACATTATATGCAGGAAGCTAGCAAGAGCCAGAACTGGTCTTTTGCACCCAATTATCCAAATTTGATAGAAGGCTATTGATAATTGTACATGCACACTTGGTTAGTTTCTTTTCCCAGCCTTGTAAAGCAACAACAGAATTCTCAAGGCTATCAACGTTCAATAACTAGCATTCTTTAGGAGACTCCCATGCTAAACATGGTGTCACAATTGATTTAGCTCCCCTGTGCAACATTGTGCATGTTCATGCTATTAGAAAGATCCACCTTTGAAAATAAAGTATTCGAGCATTCAGTAAATTCTGAAACTATCCAAAAAAGTGCGTTGATTTTCTATGTGCTGCTTTCACAGCAGAGATCTGTAACAGTGGTCAAGAGAGGCAGCATGATGCAGCTCCTGCATGTGGATGTGGCTAAGGTGAGATGTCAATTGTAGTGCCTTCCTTTCCCATGAGCAATATATATTCCTTATCACTTCCTTTGAGTCTTTATATCAGAGCTAGCCTTCAGCAACAGAGAGCAATGGACTCAACTAGAAGGAAAGAAAGGGATAAAATAACAACAGCAAACAGTGTTGCCCATTCATCTGAAGACGTGCTGGCAGAAAAGTGGCATCACTTCAGCAGACAGGGCCTCCCAGCAGATTCAAGATAGCTGGCAAAAATTGTGGAGAAGAGCAGCCAAAAGAAATAAAAGAGTGGACTATAAATTTTAAAGTATCAACCAGACCATAGAGGAATCAACAGAAGTTGGAGAATTTATTAAGATTAATCAATCTAATTGAGAATTAGGCAGATCCCTGTGCTTACCTTCCATTTGAGAAAGCCAACAAGGACAAAAAAAGGAAACTGCTCTGCCAGCAATGTGGTGAACTTGAGTTCAAAGTCAAAGTAATAACAGACAAAAACAGTGGATTTTAGTGATGCAACAAATCACTGCTACAGGATTATTATATCACTATCTGACAAAACCTGCAGTATGTGCAGCAAGGTTTACAAAAGTACACCTTGTATAAGCTATATCCATCAACACAATCTCTATCATTTTCATCAACATTCTCCAGACATAAATAATTCTACCCACAGATATCTATAAATACAGATTGGCTAATAACAAAAATTGGGGGAAAAAAATGGTATTTTTCCAAACAGCTAGTAAATCCACTGATGGTGGTAACACAGTCCTAAAGGGAACCTAAAACAACCCAAAAATTAATTCCATCCTGTAGAAGTTCACTTTGGAAAAACCTAGGAAAATTCTGTGGCAAAACAAAAGGCAGTTAGCTTTTGTTCTGTAAAATTCAAAGGCATATTCCTTCCAAATAACAATAACCTAGAAATCAGCCCTAGAATCCTCACTATATCATTTCTAGAAATCAGTATGTTTCAGCTTTCTCATGCATACATATTTTTCATACCTATCATCCCAGTATTCACCTCTCATTCAACCTGACCCTAATCATACCCAATGCAAATATTTAACTGATACTAAATAGTAATAACCTTGAAATCAGAAGGCCAAGTACACTGGTTCTGGGACATCCACAATGGATGATCCACCTCAGAGGACAGGGAGGAGGAAAACAAGACAACTTAAAGAAATTAGAAGCCAGGCAGAACAGGAGCAAATACATTTATGTATCATCTTTCATACATTCTACAGTGCTATATAAATCACCCATGTCTGCATATGTGGCAGCTCTCACATTCATCAAAATAGTTCAGAATCAGTCTAAGATTCCCCTTACTGAGAAGGGGAACATTGTCAGGATAGCAGAGACTCCTTTACATTCCCCTAAAGGCTCTTGCCATAGCTCCAGCCTGAGTAAATAGTAACGTTCATCTGTACTTACCTGAAACTTCATTGCTTCATGTAAGGTCCACAAATTCATTACAGTAGGTACTTGCACCTGTTTGCAGCCTGGGGGGGGGTGGGGGGTGGGGTGGAACCTGTAAGTCACAGGCAGCATAAAAAGACCACCCTGGGCAATTCCCTCCAGATAAAATAAATCACTATAGCCAGAATAATGTGATTCTACTTTTCTACTTTACAGGTAGCATTAAGATATTCTTTGAGGAGACATGCAAAAGGGTGGATGAAAGGACATGCAAAAATTCCTCCAACTGAAACAAAACTTCGGAAACCAACAACTCTATCTGTTCTGGGCACTGTGATGAGCTGCGCTACAGTCCACAAACACATCATGATGGAGTCTTCATAGACAGCTGTGTCTGGGCTACAGAGCAGGATCAGTCTTTAACTGTAGCCATCCAAAATGAAGCCTATTACATATCATCCTTTGAGGAGCAATGCAGGAAAAACACTCCTGCCAACAACACATTAGTGACTTGTAACAACAGACAGGTAATTCTGAGTTTTGCTGTGTTTATTCTAACTTTCACCGTCCAGGTCCAAGCTCCCTACAGGCCGGTCCAAGGAGCAAGCACTATACAAATGGATTTTGATATCCTGATAACAGACAGGTAAAGATGGGACCTTATACTTCCTTTGCAGGTTCCATCTATTTCAAGCATAGTGTTACTTTCAGGTTACTTCACCTACTGATGCGACTTGCAATATGACCATTATTCATTTTGACAACACTGGTAAGGACTACAATTCGACTTTTCCATCATCACTGAAAAATCCTCAGTTTTCCCAAATTTCTTTTAAAAGAACTGGGATCCACTTTACCAGATTTCCATACCTAAAGCTTAGCTCACCTACCTGAAACCAATATTATCCCCTGTATTGATATCATATGATATAAAAATGGCATTAAACCACACTATTTTCTACAACACTCATTTCCTACAATGCTCACTTATGTGAGTGTTACTCGTGAGAGCTGGCACAAGCACATAACAGCTAAAGAACAGAAGAACTTGAGCAGGGGAAAATATGTTTGCTTGTTCTGACTGGTCCAAAGCTACTTGTGAGCTTTTATGACTGAAGATTTGACTGTCTAGATTCAATTGCCTCTGAAGGGTCTGTATACTTTTTGTGCACGTTTTTATCTTTCTAGAAAGGAGAGACACCGAAGATGGCTTCATTTAGCCTCCACAGTGTCATCAAGCTAAAGGTAGCTTAGTGCATAGCTCTAAGATGGAGGTAAGTTGAGGGTGGAAGAGAAGAAATAGGAGAAGAAAACAGGAGGAATAAAAGAGCATCTGCTTTTTCCTCTCGCATTTCTTGAGCCAATTGCTTTAGAGGGAAAGCTGAAAATGGTGAGGTGAGAAAAACTGTAAAAGAAACCAGCAAAAAAACACCCCAGACAAAACCACCTCAGTAAGATATGGCATCATGAAAAACAGCACCAGAGGTGAAGAGAATCAAATATTTTTTTTATAATATTTTAAAAGCATGTCAAGGAATATGTCCATCTGTTACATCTCCCCAGGAAGCATAAGGAGAGATTTACAGGTGCAGCTCATCTGGGGAACCCCTCCCACCCCAGGAGTTATTATTATACTGTAAATAGGCTATCCTGTAGGTTTGGCATTTAAGTATGTGAATATACTTGAATTCCTAACCTTTAAATTTGACAGGTGTTTTTTCTAAGGAATAAGTAACTGATGTGCTCATCAGTGGGTGTACATGTGTTTGTCTCTGTGCCTGGAGGACCCACTGCGCATCTGTGGCTTGGTCTTTTCTGTACTGACCTGCCATGCTGCTTACTGGCAAAACAAGTGCTAGAGATTATTCAGCAAGCTGCACTCTATGCCTGCAAACAACAGAATTGTATTTACTCATTCATTCATTCAGGCACTATAACTTAAGAGAACAAATTAAACAGGACTCCAGTATTTACTCATGAATATCTGAAGTGACTAGTGGTTCTCATTATCCCTAAGGAGTCTAAGCTAAGCCTCTTCCTTCACTCACATGGGCATTCTCTTGATCATTTAGGGAAAAAGAACTCTTCATCCTCTTTTATGGAATGACCCAGGATCTACATGAGGACTCAGGGAGCTGTAAGCTGTGTCTCTGCCTTGTCACCCCTTCCCTCTGCAACAAAAGAGCTGGGACAGTTAAGGAGTTGGCCACAATGTCCTGTTCATTGCCTCTACAGAGGGTGCAAGAGGCACCTTCTAATTTTTAAGTTCTGTTAACATGTACCAGTAAATAGATATATACCCTCCCTGTGACTATCTGCATTTACCACTTAGATTAATTTGTCTCCTCTGAAGAAGCTTGTGCCAAAAATTGGCCAGCTTCTTTTGGTCTTGACTCTTACGAAGGGCAATTAAGAGTGAAAAAGTATTACAAGCTTACTCTAGCAAAGCAAAATAATTACAAAGTTGGAAACAAGTTGGCAAAAGATAAAAAGAACTAGTACAGTGCAGTCGTAGGTTAAACTTGAATGATGCAATTCCTCAGCTGGCCAAGTAACACCCCACGAGGTGATCTAAGACATCTCTCCACAACAAAGGTCCACAGACAGCTCACTCCAGCGCTAGTAGACAGAACTGAACCCAGTTCATATCCCCAAAACATGCATATGCAAGACTTTGTCTTAAAAACTATGAAGCATTTTCTGCAAGACTGGCCACTTCTCACATCTAACCCTTTTCAGAGAAGTAGACTATAGCTCCTTGTGCCCGTGGACACCAACGCAGCTTTCAATCTAGGCTCACTGGGGACAGCACCACCTTTTATGTGAACATAGTTCATTAGCCTGCCAATTTCCCATTTTTAACTCTCCATTCCCAACTGAAAGTAAGCTGAATAGATCGCTGAGTAGTCAGATGGCATAATGTACCCTGTAAAATACCTCTTTTGCAACAGTAAAAAGTGTCATCAAAAGGTATTGACTGCCCAAGAATACTGTGAATAAAGGCGTTTTTAATAGACAGCATGGGTTTCTTATTGTACTTCACTGGCTTCTAGCGGAGACCAAATGCAATGGTAATAATATAAATTCTATACTTAACAATGATGTACAAGAAGGTGGTGGCGTCACCACTGTCAGAATTCATCGGCTCAACTGGGTAGGTTGAAATCAAGGAGCCTGTATGAAATCTCCTGCATCTTCCATTCACACCTGTGGGCCAGGAATAAAGCTGGGAAGTAGTCCAGCTCTTTAGTTAAGGACTATGCTTGTTGGGTCCAGCTAGAGGCACTTTGGCGCAAGTGCTAGATTTAGGTTTTTTTGAAGTTCTAGTTACTTCTGCTGATATAGAAAAGAAGCTGCTGCCTGTTCAGTTCTGCCTGTTTCCATGTCTGAGGCTCGGGAGGACACAGAGCAGCAGTAACCCTCCACAGGCTGACCAGCAGGGACCATGGCGCAACCCTGCCCAGCAAGGCCAGCTTTCCTAGTCCTTCAAACTGACGGAGTGCAGGGCAGTGAGGAGAAACCATCACAGTATGCCAGGCTCTCAAGTAAATATCTCTGTCTTCAGAGATGTATTTGAATACTGCAGAGCAGCAGCATCTCAGTTTTTTCTTTTGGCTGTGAACCCTTTTCTAGTTTTTCTTCTTCTGTCAGGCTGTGAATCCCAAGTACTATAATACAGGAATATGTAAGGCTCATAATCCCACTTATCCTGGCACAGCCCCATTTTGGGTCATGACTCCTCTCTGGAAACTGCTGATATTCAGTAAATAAGACCTGGGGTCACTCATTGCTCAATGACAACAGAACAGAGCATTAAAGGGATTGCGCTGCATCTGTGAGCTGAAAATACCGCAATCAGCAGCAGGGGGTGGAAAACACATCTAGTAAAGATTACTGCACAATGTGAACACCCAAATGGGCTGACACAAGGTTGTAATCTTACTTCTGGAGTTTTCAGTGATTGACCTTTTAACTTTAATTCTTTCCTTCTTACTGCCACTTCATGTGGAAGAAACAGTAGTGGAAAAACGACTGCTAGAAAATATTGAAATGGAAGGAGATTATAATTATAGTCTCCACACTGATGCAGTATTCCAGATTTCAGAAAGAACATCCTGAGAAGAAAGTTCACAAAATATGTATATTCTCTCAATATGATTCTGTACCATCCTCCCTCTCAGAGACGGTATCAATCTTTCAGATTAACTGCTCCTCATTCAGCCACATCCTCAAAGGCATTGTGGTTCTCTTCATAAATGATTCAGGCAGTAACAGTATTCAGAACCTAACTCCTTGATGAGGAAGGAGCAGCAGCTTGCTCATTTCAAGTAAGTGATTGCATCCTTCTGTCTTACTCAGTGGCGCTTGTGATATCCATGTGGGGGACTAGGAGACAGGTCTCCCAGTGTTGCTGCTCACTTCCAGTTTCTGATTACTTTAACAGAGTGAGAACCACTGCATTTTAACAAGGAGACAGAATGTCATAAATCAGCAGTCAGTGGTAAACGCAAAAGAACAAAGTGGGTCTGTGTGCAATGCTGCACAACTTTTGCCCATCTACCTTCAAAACTTGAGGCTAAGGAGAGCAGGCAGTAAAAATGCTTATGCTGCCTTAAGACCCAATTCCATATTGCACACCCGAGAAAGAGAAACTGAGATATGCTGCACAGGATACCAATAAGGAAACATAGAAGTGGCAAGTAAGAAAACCACGAAGCAGACGGACAGCAAGGGACCGTAACCCAAGAGGGATAGGGACTGTAGGCTAGCAGGCTGGGAAGGAGAACAGCATGATCTGCTGACAGCAGAAAGAAAGCCTAAGATTTACACCAGCACTAGGAAAAGGTAGCAACTACAGGCCTCATTGTAAGAATTGACAAGTTTGTCACCCAAATTGTTTCAGCCAAGGAAGATGTACGATATCTGCAAGGTCTCAGATATGCGCCCGAGGCAAGAAAGAATACTGATAGGAAGTGGGGCTGAGGAAGGCACAGGGAAAAAATAAATAAATAAAATCACCAAATTGACTTTCACATTTGAACAAATGATCCTGCCAGATTCCTGCTGGAACAAAATCAAGAATAGCTCTGCCCACTAGAAATGAGGCTCAAAACAAGATGATCTATATGGTAACTATTTCTGCTTGTAAGAGGAGAGGGCTTGGGATCAAAAAGGAAGTGAGGATCAACAGATGACTGAGGAATTTGTATCTGAGGAATGTTTCAGATGGGCAGTCTTTGGGAGGAATTAATGGAAAACAGGCACTTGAAAGAGGGATTTCAACCACAATACCAGGCAAACTGGTGTACCAGGAACAAGTTTGATGCAATTTAAAGTAAATAAACCAGGAAGAAGGACTATTAGAAGAAAGTGCCAAACTTCATGCTAGCTGTGAATACATAGAAAAAGGAAAATGCAAAAGAAAGGGAAAAACTATGCATTAAACTAATGCCTGAGGGTACAAGAAGGGAAAGAACAAGGCAGGAGAAGAACACACATGTTAAAGGAAGTGGTAGAGCCAGCAAGGCAAGGTAGTTAACGTGTAGTGTATATATAAGCAAAACAGGAGGAGATATAAGTTCATAGAGTCTACACATAAGAACAAGTAAGGAACAAGAGCTTGAAATAGGACATGCAACCAAATACTATAGGGCTCTCAAAACCACAGATATACAATTCAATAAGTCCAAATAGACAAACAGCAACACAGTGAAGAATTCTGCTACATGTTATATCAAATAGAAACAAGATAAAGAAGGACCTACAATTAGTCATTACATTAAAAGTACACAAGGCCTGATCTGATCTCCTGAAATCATAAACCAGATATCTTATTCCTAATAGTTTATGCACAGCCCATCCCGAGTTACCTTTAATGCATTGAATTGCTCTAAAATTCAAAGCGAACTTTCCTTCAATTGCTTTTATGTATGACATAAGAGAAATTGAGAAAAAATATCCAGAAAAATGTCAAAGTAAATATGACCTTTATATATTATGTATCATGTGAAAGTAATTCTGTATGTTTATGTCCTACCATAAGAAAACTGAAGGATTAAGAAAAAGTGGGTTAAAGGAGACAAAAAACAGCTAAGAAGCAAAAGACTAACCTGCACGAGTGCCTGCAAAACAGAAAAAATGCCGTACAAAGCTATGTGTGGCTTTATCAGGCAACAGCAATACATGGCTGCATCTGGAATCATGTTTCCATGCACACAGCAGAAGGTGTCAGTACTGTATGTGCTTGGCTTTGTAAGGTCTCAGTTAAGTGTGCCATTTCATTGTGCAGAGGCCCATTAGAAGGAGGGCTGCCAGTCCTTCCGTTGGGCAGCTACCAAAGCATGGGCAAGCGGAGATGGATGCAGCACAGGGGAAAGCAAGGAGCCCACTCTGAAGCTTATGCACAGTGAGGCTGCAGTGAGGAGCCAGGATGCCAGGCTCAGAGGCATCAGCAGGCTCCAGGTAGTGGTGCTGCAACTCAAAGTTGCTGAGTTAGTTGAAGCCAGGCCCAGAAGCAAAGACCCACCTGCAAAGAGAAAGTGGGAAGGGAGAAGGCTGTATAAGCTCCATTTTCTCCTATTCTCTTTCTCTAGTTGATTTGAATTTTCTGTATTTAAAAAAAGTTATGATTTTAGTTTACAATCAGATGAGATTGGAGTGGGGGGTAGCATATGCACTTCAGTGATCTGGCAAGCTCATGGCCTGGTCATAGCATAATCAATACAACACCCTAGTCCATTTTTACCTCTGAAACAATATCCAAAAATCAAGAGCAAATAATTCAGCCTCAAATTTGCCACTGTATGCTCCAAACACAAATAGAGAAGAAAGCTGGCATATTTCCTTGCATGATAAGATTGACTGGATGCATATCTGGATCCATCTCATTCCCCACCCATAAAACTCCAGCCAGCACTTGGCTTTGGTGAAGGGAAGCAGTTCCACTCAATAATGTGGTTTAGCACCTAGTCCTCAAAGCAACAGTGTTAGCACAACCAAGGAGCAGCACAGGGAATGAGAAACAGGGGCAGCAGGAACTCCAGAAGCCATCCTTACTGATTAAGGGAAAGATTGCAAAGCTGTGCCATGCAGTAGTAGAGTCTAGACCATTTTTACATGCCTGGGCTGACTCTGAGTCATTGCACTTCTAGGATGCTTAAGGAGGAGCATCGATATGCATATAGCAAAGTGCAAAAATGGAACAGTTAAGACATCCAGACATGAGTCTTTCTCTGTGCTTAGACACAAGACCGAAACAGAATAAGAAGTTTTAAAAGATATAGAGTTTAATCTTGAACTATCAAAGCAAATGTCTTCATCACAAGTGGGTTTCTGAACCTCAAAACAACTCAGTCAACTAGGTACACATACATACTATTTTTGGTGAAGCATCACCCCATTAGGCTCTCATGGTCACCTTGCCCCCAGCATTCGGGGGCAGAGTGGGGGGAGGAGAACAAACACATTTCTTTTCATAGGCCTTTCCACCAAAACAACCTTCTAAAATCATTCCTCAGCATGCATCCTGCAAGATATTCGAATTCAGTGAGAAATGTAAAATGTAGAAGGGAAGATGCAATTTATTTTCAGAATGATAAAATGTTTACTAATTTATTCTGTTGCTTGCAAGATAGAAAAACAGTGGATTCAAGATGCAAATGAATTAAATTATAACTTAATTGTTGCTGTTTTTTAAAGGAAAACAGCAATTTCAAGCTAGAAAAATGGAAGTTTGTCTAAAATCCAAACAGAACAGAAGAATAAAAAATTAAGTAACTGTTTCTTTCTTCCTGGATCAACAGTCATAGGAATGGTACTCTTTAAGGGAAGAAGCATTACCCTGCAGCAACTCTGAGTGATCCAGGAAATACATTAATAACCTCCCAAATAAATTCAGTTCAATCTCTGCAGCAGGTATTGCTGGAATACAGAGTGGGGAGTGAGAAGAAAGTATGGATTCTCACTAACAAGTTCTGAAGGTGAGTGCAATGAATCCTCTAAAGAGGCAGAGATTACAGGTTAACTTTTAATATTAAGACAAATAAAGCTGGAATACACTTACTGCGCTGTAGCAATGCAGCACCTGCAAAGTGCCTTACTGGGACAGAGGTCTGGAAATCACCTGGTTCAATAAAATGAGATTAAGTTAAGTCTTGTATTTGCAGAAAGAATGCTAACCCCTTTCAGAAAAAAGTTTTTTCTTCCTTCCTTTTATCTACAGTGCCCTACTAGAAAGTGAATGAAGAATGACAGATATAAATCTGTCTACAGTCTATTATCTACTACATTAACTTTTATCAAGTTATCAAAACAAATCCTTCATGAAGTTGCTGTATTTTGACTAGGGCTGTAAGGGGAGACAAAGTGAAATCCTCCAACCCCCTTGCAATGCAAAAGCATTCATCATACGAAGCATCAACAAAGCACTGCTGTGTAGGTATGCCTGTGTTTGATCAGTGCCAAGATGGTACTTGGTCAATGACTAAATCAAGATGTGATTTTCAAAGAAAATGTGGTATGCTGTACCAGTGCTCACATGATATCTTAATGAAAATGCATCAACAATTTCTGGCATTAATGACTAGTTGCTAAGTCACTCAACTGTAACTCAAATTGCCACTTTTTTTCACCCGAGGTGAACTCTGTATTCCTCACAGGTGAAGGGTTTTTTCTCTCTCCTCCCACTGTCCCTAAATATATTGGGGAAAAGAGATACAAGCCTATCTTCTGTTGACAGAAAACTTGCAAGAGGTTTCCTGTCATGTACAATACTTTTACACTTTTCTCACTCACTAGTTCTACATTCTGTAGCAAATCCTGTTATATCAGTCTTTTTTTTCCTTCTTTCAGTTGAGCAATAGAAACTTTGAGTGATAAAAACATCACCATTATTAAGTTGACTAAAAATACTGTAGTTAACAAAATAGAAATCCACTTTCACATATTTTTAGCTCATTTTCATAAGTTACTGTGGCAGCAGGCAAAATTATGTGCAGTTAAATAAAGTCATTTTTAGAAGAGAATAAATTATTGTAGCTCATGCAACTTTAAAAGAAGACTAATATCTACCATTAACCTAAATTATATTACTCCTCCTAAAAGTTGAGAAAATTTTCTCAGAAACCTTACTCACTATTAGTCATTCTTTCACTATCATCTTCAAATTTTTTTACTTATAATAGCTACCTATCTCCCAGTGGAATCATAAAAATAACAATCAAAACAAAAACAAAAAATACAAAATAAAAAAACCTACAGCCTTCAGAGATGTGATCATTTGTAATGATTTTTTTCTACTTCTTGTTTCTTTGATTTCTTATTATATAGTCAAGCATAGTAAAATTTGTCGTCCATAAACAGATTAGAGTTATTAGCAATATTAACTGTCTCCAAGTATTTGAACACCTGCTCTGAGTTAATAAACTATACCTGGTACTTAGACTGGTTATTTTTATCATTGCTCTGTCATGAGCACTTGAGGATTATACACCAGAAAATAAACCAAGAGATATTTTTTGGCCTAACTTCTACAAGCATATTCTTTCTCCTCTGGGGAAAGAAAAAAAAAATAGAGAGAGAAAGGGGGACAGAAGTTTGTAATTTTCTGACTTATCACAAGCAGAGGCTAGACTTGAAAGTGTTGTGGAGAGTCCACAGTAGTCTCTAACCAAGATTCAAGTTTGAGGAGAGCTTGTGTTCAGTCTGGGATAAAAGGCTGTCCAGGTCAAGCCAGAAACTCACTCCACAGTACTGCACATGTACTGCTGCAGAACTTACTTCCAAGTAGTAAGCTCCACTTGGCAATGCCGTATGTCCTTAACGGCAATCACGTAAGACTGGGACGGAGTCATCTGCACATTCTTGGCTGAGAATCCCCTCCTCAACATTCACAATTTAGGAACATATGTGCTCCCTTGTCAGCTTACACTCATGCCCATCTGTTCAGATGGCATGGAGTCTGCTCACAAGTTGGTCAGATGGTTGCTCTAGGGTGCATGTGGCATGCAATGATGGGTTTAGATGAGCAGCCTGCACAATACTGAAAATGCCTTTTCTGCTACAGGAAGCTTCTCATCTATACCAGCAGTCAGGCATTGGCACCACATGCCTCCTTACACTTGGTCAAAGCCATTTGAATGCCTTCCCCAGAGAAGAAAAGAAAGCTATGCTGACCACTCTGGTTGATTGTAGGGCTGGCTGAGTAATAGAAATGCAAAAAGCACACTTACTTGAGAAACACAGCAGTCTTGGCTAATCATGCAAATTCAAGGCACAGAGTGGCCCAGAAGGCTATGTAGAATGACAACTGAGTAATTCAGTGAAGATTAAGGCATAGCATGTAATACCTTGAAAATACCTAGAAACATCTTTTCACATTAGCTTTCACATTTCACTGTTACCGGAAAAACATGCGGAATAGGTGTAAGTCACAGCAAAAATGATCATCTTATAGGTACAGTCAGCACCTAGACAATGGTATGACAACCTCACAGCACAGTAGCCTTCAGAATGTAGGAACTTAAATTTCTTATAACGTGTTTGGCCTATAAATCAGGACTCTGTTTTGTAGAAGTTGCTCCCTCGAAATACCCCTCAGGCACATCAGTAATTGAGAAGGTCATACACTGAGTTTAACTTGAGTGGCCCAGGGCATCTGGGAGGAAGCTTCACATCTTCCAGGATATTGGACACAAGGTTCATTTTCAACATCTGTGTAGTAGCATCCCATTGAAGAAAAAACATACCGTCTCCAATAAGATCTGGCAAGCAGATAGGGAAGACAAGTGAAGGGACAATCTGTTTTCCTATACATAGCAATTCAGCATCCCATCAGATTGTACCAGAAAAGATTTATAGAACAGGCTACCATTTACATATATCAGGATTGCATTTCGGGGAAAGAAACTGTACACTTATATCTGAACACAGATTGGTCCTAGCAGGAGTAGGAGAAACTGTAGGAGAAATTGTCAGCCTTTACTGTGGCTGTTGCTCTTCCATTCAGTTCAAATACGATAGCTGACCAGTGACAGACTATTCTGCCAGATGACAGAATTTTCACTGCTAGTATTTTCCACTAGTATTTTCACAAATTAAAACAGCTTTTTCAGATAGTACTTTTCTGGATCACATTGGAATTTTTCCCCAAGCACACACAACTTCATGACAAATATTTGATAATCCCACAGACAAATGTTGGATAATCCCACAGATAAAATGTTCTAGCAAGGATAGACATGCAGAAAGAAATCTGAGCTGCAGATGACAAACTCTTCTGAAGACTGTTTATCCAAACTACTTAGTAACTAATATAGTCACAAAACCCATGATGAGCTTGCACAATTTGGTGGCCAAGAATGAATTAAACTAGTAGCTAATGTTGTTTAAAATGTCTAATCAGAACTCCTCTAAAATGCAGCCCTTCAATTCTATGTCAGTAGAGATTAGGAGACAGCTGAATCACTTAATGAAAGAAAATCCAGAAATAAGAACAAATCTAAAGGAAATAATTCTTCAGTAAGCAGTGGTGATTTATTCAAGTCTAATACAATTACTGCTACTCAAACAACAGAAAATATTTCACTCAAATATTTGTTTAAATTGTTTAGGTAATTCACACTACCACCTGTGTTCCCTTTCTGTAAACCTCAGAGTAGCAAAGATTTATCTACAAGTTTAGTGAAAAGTAAATTGCAAAGTCTGGTCTATGATCATAAATGAAAACCTGTTTTAAAATTTGCTTATGAAGCAATACAAATAATGAGCATCTTCAAGAAAATTGAAATAAAATATTGTAGAAGAAAAGTAACCATGCACAGCATGATAGTAGCTTCTTTGCTTCTGTTATTCTGAGGCAATTTTCCTTTGTGTTCACTGTTTTTCTTATCAAATAAGGCAACAAGCAACGGTGCTGTAGTACTTGTGATCATAACTAAGGGTCAACGTGATCTGTTCTTAATATCAAGTTGGAAATAAATCCTATAGATTTATGTTGGTTTGCTCCTCTGGTTTAGCAGGCCATATCAGATTAAAGTGTAAGGCAAATGCTTCAGTGAAGTGTTCATTTTACCTTGCACCTTCTTTCTGGCATTTCAAATATTCCTTTCCAAGAACAGAGGAAACTATAGTAATATTAAATACACTAAAAATATCAGCTCACTAAATTTGTCCTTTGACCTTAGGTATCTGCAGAACAATGACAAATGCTGGTATCATTTATATTCTGGGGAAGGGGAAAGCCCTTACTTTCCTGAAAATGCAGAGACCCAACTGCATACAGTGATTCTCAAGCCACTTGGCTCTACCTTCTAGAGCCTATCATTACCTAGAAGAAGACAGGAGGATACCAAGCCTGAATGTAGTGCCATGCAAATGACTTGCAATCTAATAAATATGCAGAGGAGGAAGGAATAATTTAAAACAAAACATATGGGACATGTGCAAGTGAAAGCAGCATCATTAAAGCCAAGTTTCTCCAAACAACAGACAAAATTAGAATGCCAGATTGTCCACTGAAAGCCTAATATTAATAAAATCTGAACGCACTGCATTACCACATTATGAAAAAGATGGTATTCACATTCTAGAGATGATACCACTCAAGATGGTATTTTCACATTCTAAAAAGATTCCATTAGATTAATTACTATTTTGGATGTTCAAGAATGAATGCCACAGTTGTTAATATAGACAGATTCTGGAATACTTTTTTCTCCTGCTTAGTTAAAATAATAATTGTATGCAATCCTTATGTTTTCCTCTTGCAAACAAACAAATCCAGTAAGAAATTATCTACAGGTTGTCCTGAAAAATACCATTGCAAACTGAGCTTTTGAACAATTCTGTGGAAAATTAAGTGTAACTTTCCTTCTTTTGACCCTTGATTGAGTAGACATAAAAGGGATATAATTAAATGCTATTTACCAGTCAAGGTTGCAGTTAGTCTGTTAAGTGTGACGAACACAACATCCTTCCCTTTTTGGGTCCTTTACTGTAATACATAAGCCCATCTGTGTAGTCACTGATTTTTAGAATAGCAGCAAGTTATATTTGAAGAAAAGAGATGAGAAAAGGGAGGATGAAGTTGGCTGGTTGCATTATTTCAGTGATAAATCCTACAGAAAGGTTTTGATCAACAACTATCAGTTTAACAGTGATTTGAATGAATGTAAAAGTTTCAGCTTCTGTTCAAGATGAGGAAAACATTCCCTCCATTTGATCAAAGGGCAAAAAGAAAGTAAGCATGAAGACTACAACAGAAGGGAGCTACTCAGAAAGAAACAACGTGGAGAAAAGGAAAAAGTGTTTGGAAGGGAGTACATTTCTGATTTACTTTCTAGAATCAAGGTTTGTCAAATCCAGCCCTGATCTGCAATCCCAGCTCAGGACACTGCAAGGTATCTTCAGGTAGCAAAAGAAAGCATCTCTAAATTTTCCAAAAATAGCCTCCTTTGGTTTACATTTCACGTGTGGGATCACATTTCTCTTCTGATGCAGGAGGTAATCTAAGAACTTCATATGTGGTGCAAAGGAGCAGCAAAAGGAAATTCAAATCAAAGTGCCCAGAACATTATTCTCATTATAATAAGCACAATTCCTTTCTCTGCTACTTTTTCACCCTCCTGTTAACTTCAGTTTAATCACAGCGGCATAAAATTAGTCCAATAGAGGGGAAAAAAAACAAGTACTATGAAGCAGTGTGAACACTGCTTCCATATTTCAAGTCTGTTTTGAGGGAGGACCATCTATACATAATTTGAGTACGAACTTCATTAAAACTTGGCGGCATATGTCCCCTGTTGATAACTGCCATTTTGCAGTCCCAAGTAAAGTCTAAAGGAGGGGAAATCTGGCTCAGAGAATATTTATTTCAGCTTAAAAGGAGGTTCTCTGCAATGCACATGTTGACTCATGGACCCCCCAGCAGAGCGTACCTTCAACTTCAAAGTGCTCCAGCTGTCCAGCAGCTCTGAGCGCACAGCCAGCTGGCGCAGCACCTCAGAATTGACGTGAGTGTGAAGTCCCGTCTACATATGCAGAATTAAACACAGTGATGAAGAGCAGAGAATGAGGGATTTGTAGTAAATTCACGGTTAATGCTGGAAACTAATCAAAACATTTTAGCCACTGCTCTGGATCCAAAAACGAGAATATTCAAAGATGACAGCCCTCCCAGATGCAATCCCTGAGAAAAACAGATGGGCAACTGAGACTTAATAGACTATTTTACTGAAATCGGATCAGTAGTGTTTACTCAATCTAAAAAGCAGAAAGGACCTACACTTTCTCCCATCCCTACAGAGAAAAATCAATGCATAAGGAAATGCCGGTTTTGAATAGCACTTGCAATAGGATATTGCTAACAGCTCCTTCTAACTATAAATTGCTAGGACTGTGCAGAGATGAATACTGGGATGCAGTACAGGAATGAAGAATTTAGGCATATAGGTGTGCTTCCAGAGCAGGACTCTGAATACGCTATGAAAGAATCTGCTAGAAAGAATGACGGAAACCTCATTGCTCAGGTCAGTCAGAACTGGGCAGCAGAAAATTCCAGAAATGCCCTAAGAATTTGGTCCTACATTCACTGGGACTGAAATTAGAACAAATGGCCTTGTAAAATACCAACACAATAAGCCATCAGCTGGTCGGTATGTATATACTGACTTACTGTGTGTATAATTCTATACACCAATAACTGACTCTTCCACTGTAAAGCCACAGTCCTCCAGAACTCTCTCATTTCTTTGAAACATGGAGAAAGGGAGCCAAAAGTTCAGGCAGAAGTACCAGCTGCCTAAAACCTACCTACAGCAAGATAGGTGTCTCCTGAGGAACTCTACTTGTCAGAGCATCCCATTAAAAAAGGCAAAAATTATCCTCCAGCCCTATTTGGCTCACTGAATCTGTCCTATCACTATAAAGCAAAATGATGACATGGCTGGGAACACAAACCCATCCTGCCCCCGCACCAGAGATACTGAAGAGCTGACACACTGCAGTGACGGCCTCTGCCAGGGCAGCCCAGGACCTCCCTAACGAGTCTGGATGGATTGAAAGGAATCGCTCTGATCTCCACAGTCGGGATTGCTGCAGATTGGAACCGATTACGCAGACCTGATCAGCAGACTTACTCATCCCAGAAACTTCATAATCCACTAAATAAGATACTATGAATTGGGCCTTGTGTCAAGGTTTCTGATTAGTATGCCATTAAAGATTGGTTTGATTATTCTTATTATAAGAGGAATTTACTTAGACACAGACTTTAAAAAAGTGAAACCGTATGGGAAACTTCTTGCACTGCCATAGTAACACTCATTCCTAATACACGCCATACAAGGCATCAATTTATTTAAAATTAAATTACTTATCTTCACATAAGAAGAAAGTAGGCATTCTGCAAAACCAGAGCTGATAGACAAGGGGAAGCCTTTCTATTATCCCAAAGCTTAAAAGCATTTGTCCTTGAATGCTACAGGGGATGGTGATGCTTTAAGTTGAATGGAGATGTGTGCAAATGCCCACATCAATAAAAAAGGGTTTGTACACTGTTAGACACAGTCCTTGGAGGTAAGCTAATTAGTAAACCAGAGAGTTTTAAAACTCCCAAGTGAAATCTTTGAACTCAAAAAAAGATATCTACTAATGAAGTCCCTAGTGTTAACAGTCTAGATTTGGCAGCACATATACTGCTATAGCTGAATTTCAACTATGTTGATACACAGACAGCAATAAAGAAAGTTGTATTTAAGGACAGAAGAAAAGATGAGCACATTTGTAATATACCCAGTGACCAGTATCTCTCTTCACAATTGTTACTGTTATATCTGCAATGTGAAGAAGAAGAATCTAAATGCCCTATCACTAAGAGAGAAATAGCAAATAAGATATACATTTATGAATGGTGTGCTTCAGGTAATATCTGAGAAGTCTTTCAGCTATATAAAATATGACAAAATTTAGCTTTATGAAAGCAGTATAACTGTATACATTCAGTGTATTGCAGAGAAAAAAGATAAGACTTCTTTTTGGACTTACTTTCTGTAAAAAGGCTTTCTTTGCTGAGCTGTTTATCATAAAGTATTTAGGTTTGCAACTAAACGAGGATTAGAATTTCAAATGTAATAAAAATTGTAAGCAGAGTAAATATTCAATTTGGAGCTCCGTACAGATTTCATAATTGTCTTAATCTTGACAATAAGAGAAGGACTGTATCTGAAACCATGTTACTCATTCCTTATTAGGAAAACATGATTTATCACATTGCAACCAAGACACTGGCTATATGAGCTGCATTATTTAATAAACACGATACTTGCATAAGATGTTATGATTTCTTCTCTCTCTTTCACTACAAAACCTGGAAAATTAAACCCTAGTGTCTTCAGGGGACAATTGCAACAAATCAAGCTTTGAAGTTACCAGCTCCACAGAACTTGTCACAAGTTAGAAATGCAGAGAGGCAGTGTTACAAGACAACCCTGGGAAGCTCAGAAAGAATGTTTGAACTAGGTAGATTAGGATAACTTCTATCTCTATTTTCTAAAAAAAGAAGCATTCTTTAATCAAGGGCATCCTAGAACTGCTAATCCTTAACTAAAGACCTTGGGACTTGAACTGTAAATTATTGAACTGAAGCTGTCTAGAAGTAGCCACTTAGATAAAACTTGCTTAGCATGAGTAGCTAAATTTGCTGAAGCCTTAGGCCACACTCCTAGTTCAGTAAGAAAGGGCCCCAGAGCTGGTGCAGGCTGGAAAGATAGGGGAGTTACAAGCGGTCTGCATTCCTGTGCCCCACACTCCAAAAGGGAGGATGTCAAGGCTTTGAAATAAGGCCTGCTTGGGCACCAGGACCTTGGGAAACAAAGCCTCCTCTCGCTGCTGAAACAATGTTAATTAAGGGGTCTGGACTATCTCCCCCTCGTCAGGACCTTGGGAGATAACACCTACTGTCCCTGCTGGGGCAGTGTTAATTGCTGGAATTACTATCTCCCCCTGGTCAGGACCTTGAGAGACAGGGGTGGGACCCAGGGAATGAAGAAATCACTAACCAATCAGTGTAAAAGGGAAAATTGCAAACCTGGCAATTTGTTTGTATAAATGCTACTTGAAAAGTTGGAGGGGTGTGCTTGATTTGTGGGAATAAGCAAATGTCTCTCCTGAGTGTGTAATTATTGGCTTACTGCACATCGGGCAACGAATCCGCTTTTTGGACAACAGCAGGAAAAGCAAGAACTTAACGGAGACCAGGCATATGTACTAGAGTAGAATTACGTTGTTCCTTTCGCAGCTGCAAAAAGTCTTTTCAGCACGCATACTTCACACTACTTTTGTCTCCTGAGTTGAAGACTGACACCTTTTTGACTTGTGGCTTTGTAGTAGGAGAGGGAAGTAAGCACTTTCCAGCTACTTTAGAGAGCATCACGTAGCTATAAAACAGTAAAGCTAACAGCACAAGAAAAACCTGCCTTCCAAGTTCTGCACACGATTTTATTTTTCATTTCATGACTCCTCATTTAAAGCAAGTTTGGAGTTCCTGTTTTCGATAGGTTTTGGTGGCAACACACTTTTTCTTGCTGTACTTTCAACTTAAACTTGCCTTACTGACATGTCTATTCTTTTATTTACCAGATGGGACTAGTTTCAAAGAAGCATTTATGTTTATTCAGTCTTCATCGTTCTTCAGTTTTATTGGTATTTAGTGAATACTTTAATTTAGGGATGCACAAAACACATTTTGGAACATGTTAAAGTCATCTGGGAAGAGGGAAAAGTGTCTGACATTAAATTTATCACAGAACAGATGGATTTCATACAAACTATTCAAAAAAAAGGCATATTGCCAATATAAACCAAAAGTAGAGATGTCACAGGGTCACTACAAATGTTCTCATCCACAGAGAAAACAAAGACCACGTTAAAGTTGGACAGTCTGAACTCCCTACCACTTGCTTAATTGTTCTTGTGATGGCTTTGGTGGGCACAAAACTCATTCTTATCATTCTTTTCTGTCAGTCATGCTTATGCTTCGCAGACAGCCTGAAATTATTCACTAGTTGGTTACGAGGCACTGGCTCTGAACACATACTTTTTCCAGGAGGTTCCTGAATTATTTGCTGCTCACAGTAACTAATCCCATTATTTTCCTTCCAGGATATTTGAAAAAACAGTATTTTGTAAGTGTAAAACATAGCTGCAAAAGCATTAACTTTTGTGTGGCAGGTTCGCAGTTGCATTAGAGAGGTAGCTTAGAGATCACTTTTTGCACTAATACAATCATAAAAAAAAGTCCAGTTTTGCATGTGCAAAGAGTGGCTGCAAAACTTATCTAGAGAACTAAAGTACTCTAGAATACTAGAGAAATTTCAAAAAAAAAAAAAAAAAAAAACTTGTCACTAAAGTAGATAAACTGAAAGGACCTCCTTGTTTATATTGTCTTCTCATAGATTTATTTTAAATTATTTCAGTGTCGTTTTTTTCCTGAAGTAGAGAGGTGTAAGGAGATGAATATCAGGTTACAATTGCCTTCAGGCAGGGAAAAAAAGAGGGCAGGAAGAAAGACATTCTATATATTCCTGTTCTCAACAAAAAATGTAAGAATGACTGTATTGCTCAGAAAAACATCAACTTAGTGCAGCGTCCTGTCTAACAGTAGGCAGTAACAGACATGTAGGAAACAAGAGGACAATAAACATTATACTCTCAGCTTCCAGAAATCTATGGCTTAAGGTCTTAGTAAGCCACTGTTCACATCTTTGGCTTTTATAACGCTTGATGGATTTTTTCTTTTTTTTTTCTTTTTTTCTTTTTTTTTTTTAATTCAATGCATTTATCCAGTCATGTTTTTCAGTTATTTCAGTAAGGATTTTGTTTGCTTGCTTGCTTTAAACGGGCTGCCTGATCATTTCCTTTGATTCCCCGTAATTCTTTTACAGTGAAAAAGAAGAGTGAATAACAATTCTGGAATCCCCTCCTGCAGTCAAGCCATGAGTGCATGCTGGATATATTCAGTATTGTATTGATGACTTCTCTTTGATCACTATTCCTTTCCTGTATAATTACCAGTATTCCACAGTTGATCACCAAGTCTGATGGAGCTACCTACAGTGACACCAGGATCTATTTTCTGAGTGGTAATAGCTAATTTTTAGCACAATAATAATTTTTTTCTAATTAGGATTGTTTCTCCCCCAAGCATATTAATATTGACCTTTCATCACTATTAACAGAATCCCAAACAAGAAAATCATTGTATCATTACAAGTCTTTCATTCTGTAGGCAGGATCACAAAACTTGTTGCTGATTGGTTGATAACATGCACATACTGTATTTTCAGGCATGTAAGATGCATTTCAGATATGTCATATTCATGCAGAAGAACAGGTATTTAAAAAGCAGTCATGTGCTAACCCACATTTAAATAGCCTGCAGAAAATCAGAGGTGCAGAATGAGGCAATCAGTCATAAAAATTATTGAGTTTGAGAGGGAATGACAGAGGTAGAACTTCTGGAGAGAGAGAAGAGGACAAAGGCCTCAAATGCACAGTAGGGCTGCGGCAGATCTTCCTCTTGAATTATTTGCTCTTATATATTACTCTCACTGACACTCAAACAGAGGACCTGGGGTATCCTCGTCATTCATTTTGTCAGTGAGGATATTTTAGGGAGAGAAGGGGTTGTCCTGTTAATTTAACACATAAGTACTTCACAGGTGTTTATCTGTCTATAGATACAGCTGTTTCTCTATAGGTACTCCAAACAAATAAGTTTAAAAACATGTGAGAGAGAAGGAAGCATGCAGCAGGGGTGAGACCGCAATAGAGACAAAAAAGCCTTTCTGGATCACTTATGCATTCAAGATCTGGGAGCCAAATAAACTGATGAAATAATCTAGAAAGCTCGGACATGATGTATCTGTAATGATTAGCAATCAAGAAATACATTTGTTCCCTCCTATTTTTAAGCCCCCTAAGTCCTCCTCAAACTGTATATTTTTGCTGAATTCAATACATGTTTTAGAAAGTACAAGTGCTTATTTTTTAAGAGGTTCTCAGAATAGAAATGCCAAATGTAAACATCTACAAAAATCTCCAGGCCTTATTTTATTTTGAACTTTTGCATAGCACTCCTGAGATTACATCCAGACTAAAAAGAGCTTTGAACTATGCTACCAGGATTTTTATCTCCCTACCAAAGACTTCTTCCAAATTCACAGCTCATTAGAACCTTCTGAACTACCTAATAAACAAAGTTTTGTATTATCACCATTATTACCTAATTAAAATATATCCCTTTTCAGAGCTGTATTGCATACCATAAAGCTTCTGCTGGAAGGTTATACATAATTTACAAATATACAAAAAAATAGAGAGTTGCTCTTTTTTGTTATAGGCAATAGCTCTGGAATGAGCCTGAATCTTTTGGCTTTATATTAAATAATCATAGGTGATGTGGAGGAAAGCAAAAAACTTAACTCTAAGGCCACCATCAGAGCACATGTTGGGACATGAGAGAATCAGGTCCAATGAATATTTAACTACTAATACAAAAAGGGAAAGAAGGAAGCCAAATAAGCAAAGCAATATGACACTTTCCTGGTATCTGGGAAATTTAAGCTCAAGCCCCTGTACCACGACAATCAGCACAAAAACACGCCAAGGGAACAAGAAGAGGAAGGTAGGTGAAACAAAGGAAACAGCACTCTCTTGGGAGAGTGCTATTCTCTGGCAGGAGATTGGAACCAATTATATTATGAATACCTAGTTATTTATGTGTTTAATTTTCTTTGCAATAGAACATACAGAGGTGCAGAATTCTTTACATTACAGAAGCAAAGACATCAATGCCTGCACACAACAGTGTCAAAAGTGCCAGGATAACACCACCACTCTCTATGCGCAATGGAACCTTGGACCGCAGGAGTAATTTTTGTTTTCACAATAAATAAAGCGTTTTCAATGATCAGCTGGAAAGTAAGATAAATCCCAAGAAAGCAAAATACCATCATAAATCTCACCTAATTATGCTCCAAAGCTAGTAGGGTGCACTTTAGTGACCTGGTCTCCTCTAACCGACACTTCACAACGTGTTCTGTAACATTGACCCAAATTGCTATTAAACCTCCCTGCACATAAAGAATTCTTCCTCCTTGGACAGAATGCGAAAAAGGAAGCCACCTGTCAGCTATCACACACAGTTCCTTCCTAATAAGCAGCGGGATGAGGGCACACTAAGGATAAAGAAGTATCAAGCTTCATTAAGGGGCTGCACTCAACATTAGGAAAGGGTCTTCGAACCAAAGCTGTTTGGATGAAATAATGTTGGGGCACAGGATATGGAGAATGAAAGAGAAGCAGTAGCTTCCTGAGGCATTCCTGTTTCAGAGTCACCTTGTGTTTGTTTTACTTATGTTTTGTATTTATGTTTAAGGATTTTTCTGTTGTATTTATATCCATATTAGGTAAATTAGATGGGTAGAATAAGGTCCGTATTGTGCTTAAACTATTCTCTTCCTCTTTTCCCCTTGGGCTTATATTATCTCTGATGATTTTCCTTCTACACCTCTCTCTGATTATACCTTTAATCAGTAAGGAGGGTCTTGCAAATAGATTCAAGTTAAGATTCTACATCCCTCCAAGCCCTTCAGGAATTTCATTCCCAAACTGTAGCCTGGTCAGCTCACAAGCCCTTCACCCACCAAAAAGGGCATAATTATATGCCAGGGTGCAATATATAGCTACTACCATACTTGGGTTCTGACTGAGGAACTTGAAGATCAAGACACAGCACCCAAGATACTGAAGTACTTGAATAACTTTTTTTGGAAGTTCACAAGGTTCATTTTATTCTAAGATCACATATGCCAGCTTCTCATGAGCAAGTTAAAAATGCATTAAAGCACTTCCAATTTTACTGTCATTTAACTTGGATGTGTCTTCTTATAGGATTTGACCACCTATTGGTTTTGCCCTGGGGAAGTGAGTTTTGTTGTTGTTTTTTAATGTATACAGTAAGCACTTTGTGCTGCCGAAAAGTAGATTATCTTTGAATGCTTTGTTCTTTTCCTGCCCATCTTTTTTATAGCTTTTTTGTTTATTCTATTTATTCATTTTCTTCACTTTGTTTTCATCTCTGCAGCCTTCTGTAGTTCATTATTAGCATTTACAAAGGCTTAGTGCTGGAAAATATGCACACCTGATTCATTGTTATTGGATTATGTGAACAGAAAACCAAGCACTACATAGAATTAAAATCTTCCCTTAACTATTAATATGAAGCAACTAGATGAAGTTTTCCAGTGCTGCTCACCACATTACCTTGAAAATTGCTGTACTAGCCTAATTTTAACAAAAAGGACAAATCAAAATATGCAAAGTACTGGCACCACTTTGAAAAAAATGGCAAGTTTACTTGCCATCACATTTCCCAAGAATGGCAGTGGTATAATACTGCATCATCCTGCAGTACCAGCACTATCTCAGAACTGAACAACCTCAAGTACCTTTCCCTCAGCCCATGTAAAATTGCAGACTAAAGGTCCTCTGGATGTTTCATTTTATGGAGCAGTAAATAACGCTAATTAAAGGAAATCTCTTGTTCACATTACCCAGGCCTTTTAGGAATGGTGAGGCCTAAAACTGTCACACTATATAAGTCATGGGTTCTGCAACTCTTAATTTTAAAATTATGTATGAAGTTCCTGTCAAAACATGTCCCTCTACAACCTGAATTATTATTGCAGGCGTAGGGAACAACCTGATGTTTAACTCACAGAAAGAAAGCGAATGGGAAATTTAGACTTCCTTTTAGCAGTAAATAACATTAAAAGAGGTAGCACAGAGTGCATTTCAACAGTCAGCTGCAGGCTAAATAACCAGGAAACAAAGCTCAATTAAGCAACACGGTGGATTGATTGATTAGGTTTATATACCTGCGTAGCTTGATTTGCACCCTATGTTAAGTCAGAAATAAAAATAAGAGTAGCCGCCTCAACTTCAGCCTTCCAAAAAACTTTAGCTATGTTCTCATATGGAGAAAGCTGTAAATATCACCATCAAAGACAGCTGTATAAAGATAGCAACAGGGAAGGTGAGGTAACAAGGTCCTCCAGTGCAAGTGCAACAATAGAAAGTTAAAGTAGCAATTTTCATGGAAAAAGAGAGGCATAATATCAGAAACAACTGAAAAGGGCCATCCCAGACCTGGTGGCATGGAGACAAAACTTGAATTACTTCAAAGGGCCTCCAAAATAATATGTGCTTTCCAATGACCGCTGCTATATCCAGTGGAGCTGAACGGGGAAGATTCATACATTATTTTCTCACCCTCTGTCTGACTGCAGCTGTGTGTTTTATCAAACACACACTTTAATGAATACAGTATTTATGATAAAAACATTTTAAAAATCTGCTAAAACATAGTAATGCCAAGATTAACTGAAGAGGCAACTCCATCTCACATCTAACTATCCCAAAACAGGTGCTCTATCCCCATAGAATGGGAGATCCAGTCATGTCATACGAGAGTTTGAGAATTATTTTCTGGATTCATGTTCCAGCATGTTTTTTTCCTTTTCCTGTTCTTATTAAAGAATACTATAAACAACACTTAAGTACATCTACAATTTTCTTACACTATCCTGTTAGTATCTTATTCTGCATTACTTCTCTGCTTAACTGTGTTTTTTTGTTCTGCATAGCACCCAGAGAAATATCTTTCAAAGCCAGTACTCACTGTAAGATTCTTAACTCAGCTTTCTTTTCCAATCTTCTGACCATACCACAAGTTTTGTTGATTTTTTAATTAACAGCTTGATTGCCACTGATAAACAATTCCTTAAATGGTAAGCAAAATAATTTACCAAGTTCAAACACTTTCTTCTGTGCACTAAACTCACTGAACCACATCAGGGAAAGCAACTACTTCCAACCCACTAAGCACTCAGACAGTCACAGTTTCTGTTCAGAACCTACTGTTCAGCAGTTTTCCAATATGCTCTCCTGTTTACCCAGTAGTTTCATGAGAAGTTTCACCTGACACAAATAGCACTGCCACAAAAATGGGCAGTCTTGCCCTCCCCCATGTTCCCAGGTACTTGTGTCTTCCCTGCTCCCCCATTGCTAGGTCAGTTCCACCATTGATGTGGCCAGACCCATCCCCACAATTCAGGTGAGCCAAACTTAGCCTTTGGGATGATATTTTTTGCCAGGTTAAACACGGTCCAGACAAGGTCACTGATGTGAAAAAATCTGATGCATGGAAAGGAGGTATCACTTCTTTTGATGGCAAGACAAGCATACTCTGTCTCAAATTGCTGGTGAAATGATAGTGTGATGTGTAATTTAGGTATAAGAGAAAGTTTATGCTTCTCACTTGTGCTTCTAGTGAACATCAAGGATTCAAAATTATTGGGAGGAGCAAAAGAATACTCCAGGAGCACTTCTAGGAAGGTGAGGCATGACAGTCACTCCCGAAGGCACCAATCATTTACTGAGACCACCCAGGCTGTACAAGCTGTCGTGGTTTTTTTTCATTTAATCAAACCGTACAAATGCTAAAACAGAACATCCCCCTGCACAAAGGCCTATACATTCTGGACCTAGTTTTCAAAATTGTCTAGTTACCAAAATTTCTCATACAAATTAGTTCCTAACTCTAGAAAATTAAGTTTTCCTGTGACATTTCCTGAAAATTGCCCAATCCGCATACACAAACACAGCTCCAAACTCAGTAGAGGAATAGTAGTAGACATCTAATTCTGACAATCAGCATCGCTGCATCAGCAAGTTACTTCCTCCTCCCCAAGGATTTCCACTGCATTTGCTACTTCATTTCTTCCAGATCTGACAGCAGAAATGTCTTTTCCTTTGCTTCATCCCTCTAATTTTGGTTTTCATGTTGCATAGGAGCTACAAAATATTCTAAGGAGTAGTAATCAAGGAGATGTTTATGCTTATAAAACTATGGAGCACAAATTTTCAAAATGTTGACCCCATGGTTCTGCTTGATGCAACTGACAAATTAGATTTGATGATCCACTCACATCCCTTTGGAGGTTGTCAAGTTGTGTGCATCCTTTTTTTTTTTTTTTTTTTTTTTTTTTTTTTTTTTTTTTTTTTTTTTGCCTGGAAGAGCTAATCAAGGAAGCAATGAAGAGCTCCTGATATTACCAGTGTTAAACATTCTCACCCCGAGACCAAGAAAATGAGCAGATGCCTTTGCAAACTTGACTTTGGTCTCTATGTAGCAGCACAACTAACAGACCTTTCAGCTATGGGGTTTGAATGGAGAGCACCTAGCACCTGGTAGGAACTGAAAAAATGCAGGAGACAGGCAATATTGGTTTGGATAGAAAGAGCCAAAAAAAGTCCCTTTCCCCAAAGACATGGGGGAATCTACCATTATTTCACAACTTCCTTCACTTTGGAAGGAAAACATTTGCAAGAGACAGAGCTAGAAACAGAAACAAACACCTTTATTTTAAGGATATTTCCAGAGGCTTGCAACTCTGGAAAAGAACACCAGAGCTAAATCCCTGCTGCCTACAGCAAGAATCAAGTGAAAAGCTGGCTTTTTCCCGCTAATTAAAACTTGTGGTTTTCTTTTGTAACCCTAAAAGAGTTATCTCCATAGATGTTTTTAATGTTTTACTGCCTGTGGGTCTCCAAGGAAAAGGGAACTAAACACCTTTCCTTCATTAGGTGTGCCATTTATCACAACTATTCCACATATTTAAAATGTGTCTGCATCCCTTAAGAGCACTTTAAAAAGAGAGAGGAAAAATGATAAAAGTGGACAAAATTCCAGGACAACAATTTAAAAGGTTGGTAAAACACACGTGAAACAATTCAAAACAGTTTCTTAGATGCACTGACTAAGAAGGATGCATTAATCCCTGAACGTTCCTCCAGGAGGTTCCCGAGACCTTGTATAAGAAGGAACATATGCTCCCTCCATTTCATTTAATGCAAATTTCAGAAATACTGCATGCCCATCAGTATTCTAGAGTTTTCCTACATGTCCAGAGTTGCCTACAAGACTACCAGGAGTCCCCCTCCTTTTATATCTGGGATTACTTTGCTGTTGGCTTGTGTGATTATACTTCACATCTAAAAAGAAAAAAAGACAAAAGAAAAAAGGTAAAACAATAAAAAAGTTATAAGACATACACTTCTGCAGTACTCTTTAAATTTTTTGAGGCATCTCAAAAATGTATAACTCAAGAAAAAACGGTTGGAGGAAATAACATTAAGATAAAACAGCTAGCCAAGAAAAGCCAGCTGAACCACAAAGTCATGATATTTTATGTAAAGTGAACCAGGGAACAGCAGTATATTTTTTTATATCTGTTGGCAATACATTCAATATATCTGGTTAGAACTGCAAAATGCACTTAAAAGCACAAGCCTTGTATGTATTAGGAAAAAGAATATTAAGAACAGAATATCACCTCTATTCTACTCTGAATGAGTATCAGCAGGACCCTGGGATATGCATAAGAATTAATATGTTATTTAAATTGATTTTTTTTCTAGAAAAATTTTGAAAATATGCTATACATGTCCAATTACATCACAAGCGTAACTTCCAGTTTTATAACATCTATCTTCAAATGTGCCAAAAAATTGTGTAGGTATACTAACAATGTATGTTCCCAGACAGACAACATTCATTCATTTACAGCACATAATACAATCTGTCCCAGTTTCTTTCTCATTTTGTCCATGTTGACTGGGATCTGTAGATAGGCTCGAGTATGGTAAAGGCACATGTTCAGTTTTTCATTCATGTAGGAATGAAAATTATTTAATGTATAAAATGAAGTATTTAAAACAAAGGAATCATCAGATGAATTCAACATTACAGTTGAGACTAAACTCAGCTCACAAGTTTTGCCACCCACGCAACACTCAAAAAAGACTCCTTCTTGTTGAGATCAATGCCCTCCATATTTGTACTAGCATGCAATCAAAATTCTCATTTACTCCTAGTACTTAATTTAAAAATAAAGGTATGAATTCCAGCATTTAATAATTTTCTTCTTCTGATTACTCATAAATCTTTATACTATTCATTCTTAATCATCTCTACAAGTTAGAACATTTTATGCCCAATTATCGCTCTTGCTTCAATAAAAAAAAAGAATCAATACTTCTTTCTACTCTCTTTCTCCTACTTGCTGCTCCAGTTACTCTGCCCTCTCATCTGTTTTTATTAAGTTTTGGTTTTTTTCTGAGATTGAATTCACAAGTTTAGCAAATGACCGTCTCTTGTTTCAGTTCCTTAATTTTCCTCCTAAATTAGCTGGCAGCCTGCTGGAGTGCTCATGTGGACCACTGTCTCTTTTTCCTGCTCTTGTTAGGGTGTTCAATCTTCCATTTCTTTGAATTAAACAGTAACAGTTTGCTCACTAATCATGTTGTTTTCTTAATTATATTCATGTCTCAGCTTTTCCCTGATGACTGTCTCCTTTGAAGAAAATGTAGGGCCTGATTTTAAAGGCTTCAGCACAGGTCAGGCACCTATGTGCCTTTGGCCCTTAAAGTTTTGCTGGATACATTTGGCACCACATTCAGTTACGTAAATCTGGGCTGCCTGTAGGAAGGATTCTCCCTCTAAATGACCCCTGTGGCATTTGGAGACCCTGTTTTGTGGGACATGCACCACTCATGTTCCCCTGAACGACACAGCTAAATGCCAATGACGAGTAGGGCCTTTGTGCAGTGTGAAGGTGCTACAGACAAACCTCCTGCAGCAATCACATGGACTCATGGCTTGGTGAACGGGTGGTTCCTCAGACCCCAGTGGGAGGCTTAGCCTTCAGGGAATCATTTTCATGGCAACTGGACTGCTTGTGTGCTCCCTCCTCCTGCCATAAGAGCTAGTAACTTCTGATGGTGTCTAAGCAGCAATATTTACCCTTTCCTTACTTTGAGGGAGGAAGGTAGAAGATCACCATAAACGTTATCTACAGACTCATTTACCCAAGCAGGAGAGTCTGCCCGAAGAGCTGGATTTGCTCCAAGCTGCGCCTATCATCTGCCCCGGTTATGAATGCAGAGGAGGAAGAATCCTGAGAATTTGCAAAGAGCACATGTGTAGAATAGATGAGAGTAGAAAGAAGTAGAGAACCACGATCCACAAGTTTTCTTAGCCAAGCTGCTTAAAAAGAGAGAAAGAGCAAAAAGTCACCAGCTTTTACTTTTCAAAGTTATAGAAGTACTTACCAGCTTTATTTTTCTATTAGCCTTGTGGTAACCTGCCATTGTTTTCTCTTACTATCTTCTTCAGAGCTAATAAATTACTGCCCCAAATTGCCTCAGTCAGAAGAGGGTTGCAATGCCCTTATCAATCAGATGTTCCTTTCCTTCGTTTTTCTGTTTGTTGGTTCAACCTTCCTCCCCTGAAGCAAGTCAAGAAATCTTGCCTCATATCTAATCTTTTGTGGAGCTGCAATCACTTCTTTAAAAGCTGTTCCCAGATCCATGTTCATTTTGTATGTAGAAGGACACAGGCTTGCAGGAGGTCAGTAGAAAACAAGTGACTTAGAACAGTGTTTCAGAGGCAGCTGAATGGTGCTGGGCCTGGCTTCCCAAGGCTGCAGGGTAAAAAGACCATCCAAAATGTAAGAATTTCTTCTGGTTTAGAGCAGCATGGGAAAGTACAGCTATTTTACTTTTTTTTTTTTTTAATATTGTATATTGTATGTAAAGAAAAAATTATTCTAAAAGAAATGAAGAGGATAGGAAGTTCCCCAGACAACAATTCAGATGTACTCTGACAGAAAAGGCAAGCAGACTTGTGTCTCTCCAAATACAAGCAAGGGCCTCCCTACAAAGAGCTATGACCTATAACATAAGTAAAACATTTGTAATATAAAGATGCCATTTTCTGCTTAAACTTCTTTTTTTTTTTTTTTGCTTGCTCAAACTTCTGCTTTCAAAGTGGTGCAGACAAATTTGTTTCCTTCTCCGAACTGGGGTGTCTGGTGTTCTGCAACATATCAAGCTGAATTCTTCATACATCTTATGAGCATAGAGGCTTCTCCTTTCTTCCAGCTCTTCTCATACTATCTTCAGAGTACTGTTTGTCTCTTCAAATGTTCAAACAATTGTCATATCAGAGAAGACAAACTAAATTTCTGACTAATGGGTACTGTGATAGTATCTCATATCATGAAACCTATTTATTTATTACCCAAACAAGTATAAAGTTACAGAAAAGCAAAATCATGCCGAGAGGAAAACCTGAGATTATGCCTTACGGAAAAAGATTTTGGAGGGCAGGAGAAGGAACATCCCTCCACTGTCATTTAGCCTAGACTGTCTCAAGAAACTGAAAGGAAATTCTTGGTCTTTGATGATGGACCTATCTAGTCTTCCAGGAGAAATTTCTGATCTTCCTTAAGTCATAATACAGCCTATGTCCCAAAAACTAGTCCAGATACCTGCTCTCATGTATCTCCCACCTTGGAGATCCTCCCTAGTAAGCCTGAAGTCCGTATATTAGCTAAAGGTAGGTCCTGACCTATGATCAGAATAGAGATGATATTTACAGTCCAGGATTTAGAAAAAGAGCCTGCTCTAGAAAATGTATTCAGAGTGTCCTTAAGACATGCTGACTGCTTGGAGTTGATTCAGAGGTATAGTCAAAAGACAAAGACGTTTTGCTATCTTTTGCGTGGTGGCCTAATGGTTAAGGCACCTGCAAAACGACTGGGAGATCTAATCCCCCAGCAGCACTTCCCAAACTAGAAGGATATTGAAGCAGGAAGTTTTGGAACACAACTATTGAGTGGCCAGAAATACGAGATTTGCAGGACTAGATAATGAGCAAATGAAATGGAATGTAAATCTGTTCTAGGAGCTTCCTCTTCTAGGAAGCTGTTCCTCTGTCTCCTCTAGGATATTGGGGGGGGGGGGGGGGTCAGTACTTAAGTAACGTAAAATGCATAAAAGTTCCCAAGAAAACATACAAAAAAGGTGATTGACATAAAATTACTCTCATAACTTCTATAGCATTAGATAAAGAAGCAGTAAAAGTAACAGTTCCAAATATGCATCCACTGTGAATTCAAAAGACTTTCTCCTTCCAAGAAAGAACAAGTAAAAGATTATGTATCTAGTTTACTGAGAAAGAATCTTTAATCGAGTATAAACAAATGCAGAAGACAAAGGATGAATAATATTAAGACAAATATTATCTTTCAGAAACTGCTTTTACCTGAATTTAAAAATATATGGAAAAATGACAGTAAGAAAAATCTTAAAACTAAAAATTTTCAAGAAATTCTTAGGCATGCTATGCAGCTACCACAGGTACTCACTGGAATACATCATTTTGTAATATGTCAAGTTTAAAGCTGGAGAATAAAGGATTGCTAATATCTTCCAAATTCTCTGATTCTATTCCTGTATCTTCAACTTGATAAATAAATTAATAAATACTTGAAGCCTAAGCTATTCTTTATTGGGAGAGAAATAAAAAGTAACTGTTTGTAAAGAGTAATACACATTATTAGTACAGCAATGACAGAAGATGAATATATTAAAGGGATGCAATGTGAACGACTTGAAACAGCTCTCTGGGGAACAGAATGAGCTAAGCACACATTCACACACAGAAAGTTAAGAAAACATCAGAGAGAACTAGACATCAGATTTCAACAGCGAAATCGTGTCCTCCAAGGTATACTGGAGCCCTCTCTTATGCCATATGTTCTTTTCTGTGAGCCAAAATTCTATTCACATCACTGAAGTTTCTCACAAAATAGACCAAAACAAATACATGTGGTCCACAGATCTCATCAAAGAAAAGAGTTTTGCTCCACACTTGGAAAAACAAAAAAACTATATACGTATTACTTACAGGATAGAAAGGATCTTTGTTCTTTCTGTCTGTTGAACTTTAAATGCATGTTTTGACTTGCTAAGGAGGGTTTTTTCAGACACTAACAATAATAAACTGCTAGTTACAAGCACAGATAATGAATTTAGAAGGATAGTACAGGTATGGTACTACCTGACCAAGTAAGCAACAAATCACAAGAACTGTAGCAAAAGTACATCCTAAATTTTCAAATCTATCAAGTGCTCTAGAAAGTCAGGCATTTGTCATATTTCCTAATATTCAGATTATATTGAAGATAAATAACAAAACCTAAAACAGGACATTTTTGAAGCAATTTACATAGTACTCTCACGATAAATGAAGATCAAGCAGAATACTTAATCATCCTTTCTGAGCCAAAAGAGATAGGACCAGCCACAAAGACACGCAGGAATAATAAAGGCCTAATTCTGGCTGGTTTTATCAGGAAATTCACAGACTATTTAGAGAAAATGTTGCCCTTAGTCAGAGAAATGCATGAATAATAATGGAAACTAAAACATAATAAATAATCACTCTCATTGGCATAAATGAAGAACCAGTTATTACCAAAAGTTATGAGGGAGATTACTAAATATAGGTTTATTTATACATTCTCACCTCTGCATTGAGGTGATTCTCCCGTATGCGTCTTACATCTTGTATCAAGTACATGCAAGTTTTTCAACCATGGACTGGGCAAAAGAGAGTTGTCCTGACAGCCAGGTTTTCCCTGATTTCTTAAACTGTATAGTTGACAGTATTTTAGAGGGCCTGAGGACAGAAAGGGGTAATAAGCCTGGAGAGACTTCATGGTGGGGACTCCACATTCACTGGTGCCTAGTTCCAAGAGAAATCAATGGAATTTTGGCATCTAAAGTGTTTTCTGGGATTTTAATGCCTTTCAACCACCTGTAGTCTGTACCTGGAACTAAAAGATTGTATATGAGAGAGGGAAGAGTTTCTCAAGAGCAGGCTGAGACACATCCCTCACATGCTGAAAAGATCCTGAGGCCTATTGCTTGTATAGCACCGGATTCCACCACCCAGAAAAGGTGCTAAGCAAACATAAGACATATTCTCATAGACAAGAATTTGCTTGCAAACACACTTTGAAGGGAACAGGATACAATAAGGCCATACCTATGGAACGCCATAAAGTAAATAAATGAAAAACCCAAATGCCATCCACAGGTAAAGAAGATACGAGACATCTTTCCAGAAAAATGCATGTAATACAGAGCAAAAATGGAAGGAGAGAAGATAAATATCTATAAGAACTTAAATGTTAGGCCTTCAATAGACCACAGATCTTCATGAATAGCTGCAAAGTCCAATTTTTTGTGAACCAACATAACATGCTTTCCAAAAATAAATACGAATTAACACCCTGCAATAAATGCCAAAATCATGACATGCTGCTTTCCAAAGAAAAATTATTTTCCTCAATGCTCAATATTGCTTTGCAAGGCTCCCCATCTGCCCTACATCCTGCACCAGAAATCTTTACTTAGAGCCCTTACTCCACACTGAGTCTCCTCTGACAAACTGATCCCTTAAAGAACTTTATTCTCATCATCAAATATCAGTGCTTAACTGTCCCAAATCTGGGCTACTTTGCTCATCAGGCTCAAAACGCATACCTTGATCAATGAAAATCAGGATGCAGTTACTATGGAGATTGCAAAGTCATGCAAAGTTGCCAAAGTCATTCTGATGCAAAGTCTCCAAAGTCATTCTGATACTCCTTTCTCTTAAAGGTACAACAGTCCTTAATTAACAGCAGTGATTCAAAATGGTCAGTGTACAAGATGCTACAGTCTAGCTTGGTTCCCTCTTCCAGACAAACATCACAAGCAGGGACTGGCTGAATTTTGAAAATCTGCACTTGAGAGATGACCCAAAATGCCTGCCTAAACTGCTGGTTTAGCCTTGACTTTTGGGGATCTGGTCAGCATTTTGGCCACAGCTTTGAGTGCTACTATCTGCCCTATTCAGGCAATACTCCAGATCAATAATTATGCTGTCCTGCTTTAACAGTGAAAGGTAGGCTGTGATGAAAAGGCAAAAAAGACAGAGCCAGACTCATACATATGGCTCCAGAGTCACAAATACTGATTAATCTATAAAAAGCAATCTTCTTAAAGCCCTACAAATTATACCTTCTAATACATCCTTTCAAATTCTTTTTCGACTACTTCTTTGGAAACATAAGGCCTGCCACTTGCTACTTATTAAAATTGTCTCCTGTCATATCCTCTAAAACAAAAAATTCACCATAAAACCAAGAAAAAACATATACACAATTAGGAGGCATATTACCTGGCTAATGCACATCACAGAAAAATAATTTATTCTTATATATATATTTATATATATAATATAATCTTGAAACAGACTAGAATAAAATTAATGGAATCAAGTAAAATGATTGAGTAAAGCATATGAAACAGTGACCAGAGAGTTACTGTCCACCTTGTCTCTGCATCACTAAAGATCATCCTCACAGGCAAGCTCAGGAAGTGCAGGCTAGGTGAGTAGCTAGTGAGGTGGATTGAGAACTGGCTGAATGGCAGAGCTCAGAGGATTGTGATCGGTGGTACAGAGTCTAGCTGGAGGCCTGTAGCTAGCAGTGTCCCCCAGGGGTCAATACTGGGTCTGGTCTCGTTCAATTTACTCATCAATGACCTGGACGAAGTGACAGAGTGCACCTTCAGCAAGTTTGCTGATGATACAAAGCTGGAAGGAGTCGCTGATACACCAGAGGGTGTGCCACCATTCAGAGAGACCTGGACAGGCTGGAGAGCTGGGCTGAGAGGAACCTCATGAAGTTCAACAAAGGCAAGTGCAGAGTCCTTCACCTAGGGAGGAATAAACCCATGCACCGGTACCGGCTGGAGGCTGACCATCTAGAGAGCAGCTCCTCAGAGAAGGACCTGGAAGCCCTGGTGGACAGCAAGCTGAACATGAGCCAGCAATGTGCCCTTGTGGTCACAAAGGCCAGTGGTATCCTGGAGTGCATGAAGAGGAGCACTGCCAGCAGGTTAAGGGAGGTAATCCTCCCCCTCTACTCAGCACTAGTGAGGCCACATCTGGAGTGCTGTGTCCAGTGCTGGGCTCCCCGATACAAGAGAGACATGGCACTGCTGGAAAGAGTCTAGCGGAGAGCCACAAAGATGACTGAGGGACTGGAGCATCTGTCATATGAAGAGGGGCTGAAAGAGCTGGGACTGTTTAGCCTGGAGAAGAGAAGGCTGAGGGAGGATCTTATCAATGTGTGTAAGTATTGGAAGGGAGGGTGTAGAGAGGACAGGGCCAGACTCTTTTCTGTGGTGCCCAGTGATAGGATGAGAGGCAATGGGCAGAAAATGCAACAAAAGAAGCTCCATCTGAACATAAGAAAAAAAATGTCTTCACTGTGAGGGTGGCAGAGCACTAGAACAGGTTGCCCAGAGAGGCTGTGGAGTCTCCTTCCTTGGAGATATTCAAAGGCCACCTGGATGCAATCCTGTGAAATGTGTTCTAGGTGACCCTGCTCGAGCAGGGGGGTTGAACTAGATGATCTCCAGAGGTACCTTCCAGTCTCAACCATTCTGTGTCTGTGTGAAGATAGCCACTATGTCTGTCCTGAAAGAAACAGAGCTAGCACACTTTTATTTTCTTTCAATTGTATTGCTAGAATCTAGGTGGTAAGAAATGCACAACTGCTATGACTCCATTTTCTACATAACCCAATACCAAAGCTGTGAAGACACAGTGTTACGAAGATAGCTGTTTCTTCTGCTCTCTTACAGTTCTGACTGAAACACTATTTTCAAACAATGACTTTTCTCCATATTACGGACAATCCCCATCTTCCTGTAACATAACAACAGCTGCCTTCTCATCTCCTCTGAGTCCCCCAGGTGTTTTGCAGAATCTACTAGTATTACTACTGATGGACAGTTTCAGAACTAACCATCCCTTTACTTGGAAGCTTTCTCATATCCTACAATTTCTCTATATTTGGCATTTTCTGTTTTGTAGCTTTGACCAAATATAGGGAGAGTTGTTTCATCTGCAAGACTAAGTTACAAATAAGTTAAAAGACATCAGGTTGTCCCTATGAAAAACAGTTTTTCTGAGCACCTGAAATAAATGAGGACGGTCTAAAGAAAGACTATGGATTTTTTTTTTTTTTAGACAGGTATTTCTAATAGTATTTTTCTTAAATAATTAATTCCAGTTCCTTGTCACTGACGGAAGGACTCTCTTGATGCTTTTCTTCAGATGAAATTTGAAGGATAAGAAAAACACTTTTCAGATGATTTGCTGTCGTGAGTTCTCACCAGCATGAATGGCGGAGGATTCAACCCATATACTGCTTGAAACAACATATTGTCTCTATTTCTAACCAATTTCTGAGTGGCTACGTGGCAAATATAAAAAGCACAAAAGGCCTCTATTCTAAGTCTGGAATACGCTAGCTTGTCAGAGGTCCATCATAATAGATGGATGATATTTTAAGCACTTTTCTCACAAGTACATCTGTATTATGAGATATACTAGCCATGGACACAAAGACTGTTAAACTGCAAAATAATCCAGAAAGAGGATAAACATTAAGAATTTTCTATTTCTGGTGCTTTAATTGCTGCTTCATTTAGTTTTTTGAACCATCAAATTAATTTAATTGAAGGTGACAAATGTATTATACTCTTTGAAGAATCAATTTGGATTTCCAAATATATTTCAAATGAACCTTCCCCTATATCACCAGTTTCACTTCGCCTAATTTTTCAGTGTTCATTCAGGTTAACAATATATTTTACATTAGATTGTGCTTATACATATGCTTTGTGTTTATTAAACCTACTACAAGAACAAAACGAGTTCTGCAACTCTACATTTTTAATCATATCAGGACAAGAATGCTTGTCAACAGCAGATGTATTTGCAAAAACCTAAATTAATATTTGCCCACTAATTATAATAAACCAATTTCATTCCTCAGTTAACAAAGGAAAAGCTATAAAGTGATATTAAATAAAAGCTGGGCTTATGGATAATCCTATATAAAAGTATCATAAAAGAGAATAATTACCACTATCAGTTCTAGTTTGGATTCTAAATGAGAATAATTCTGATACAAATTTTTCCTAATTCTACATTTCTATCAGTATGTATAATGTAACCATGTGTCAGTAAATCGAAAGCTTTGGCTAGGCCTGTAGCTATTACAGCCAATTTATTGTTACTACTTTATTATTAATAATGGAAATATTTTGCCTTTCTTGCAACCTGGGGTAGCTATGAAACAATTCAATGATCATATGCAAGTGGGAGAGCCAAAATCTTAATGTATAGGCCTCTCATAATAAAACAGATAGTTATGTATTTGCAATTGGAAGCCTTCAGTCTGAGGGATGAGAATAATCAAGATACTTCAGAAAGAGCAGAATTATAAATTAATGTTTCTCAGCTTTATCTGCGGGCATCACTTAAAAGTGTCCCAGGAATCTTTAACTTTCTTCCCTTTAGAGTTTATCTTTGTGAGCAAAACTAGAGCCATTATCTACGAAAGTAAAACTTTTTGCCTCTGCACTATGTGCTGGCAGCTCCAAAATGCCTGCTTAAGGGTCAGGGTTTTCCACAGATAGAGGACATGTATTGGATTTTCAGCTGTGCTAACTCTTTTTGAGAACCTCTTGGGGAAAAAATTATAAAGAATTAACTGGATAAAAGTTGTCCTATGCCTTCTTAGTGTCACCTTTCTTCTTAGCAAGGGATCTTTTTTTGTGCGATAAATGTTATTCAAATCGCTGTTTGCAAACCGTAAGAAATAGCCTAAGCTAAAGATAGAGATACTAAGATCTACTGTCTTATTTCTAGCACACATAAGGGATAATGTTCAAACATTCATGCACCATTTGTAGTGAATTTGGAATAAAGATAAAATGAGAAATTCATTTTCAAAGCTAACCATGGAAAATGTACTTCTAAACAAGCACTGGAAACTGCAAATTGTGTGATGGCAACCCCACTCAGCCTTTTTCAGACAGTGTAGTTGTGATTCATCAGAGGCTTTTTCATTAGGGTTGTGTGTTTAATTACAGATCAGGATGTAGACTGGTATGTTTTCTTCCTATATTTCTTCTGTTCTAACTAGGTGAATAGACAGCATATCTGTAGGATGAACATCTGAAAGTTGAACATGTGTCTGCAGGGTATACTTGTAGCAAAGGCCTTTCATTCACCAGCACGTCCAGGGAAGTGATGCTTCCCCTCTAGTCAACACATGCAAGACCACTCTGGATGGCTGCATCAGGAGCAGTTTGGGGACTAGGACTGTTTTGGGATTCCCAGTACGAGACAGTCATTGACATAGTGGAGCAACTCCAGCAAAAGCCACCTGGCTGGTCAGGAAACTGGAGCTCAGCACATCCAAGGAGATGCTGAGGGATCTGGTCTTGTTCAGCATTAAGAGGAGAAGGCTTCAGGGGGGATCTTACTGCAATCTACAACTACCTAATGGGAGGGTGTAGTGAAGACAGAGACATACTTTTCTTGAAGGTCCACAGCAATAGGATGAGAGACAATGGACACCAGCAGGAACATGGGAAATTGCAACTGATAGAAGTGGGGGTTGGGTTTTTTTGTTTTTTTGTTTTTTTTTAAACCATAAGGGTGATCAAACACTGGAACTTGTTGCTCAGAAAAGTTACAGAATCTCCATCCTTGGAAATATTTAGGACTTGACTAGACACAGCCTTAAGCAACCTGATTTATCTGGCCTTGCTTTGAGTAGGGATTGGACTAGATAATCTCCAGAGATCCCTTCCAACCTACATTATCCTATAAGTCTATGAAGTGTGGACAGTTGCATGCTATATTCACATATGCTCCAAACACGACTCAGTCATATGACAGTTGTGTAAATGTGTTTATATTGCTTCCAGACTACAGCCGGCACACATTTCAGTTATCATTTGGGCAGAGAGGCTCAGATGCCCAGAAAATGAGCAAAGTTTGCAGGTAGCAGTCTGCATCTGCCTACATCAGCAGAGTCTACAGGGAAAAAAATATCAGATATGTTCTTGATGAAGAGATAAGAGCCACTACCTCTACTTTCTAACATTACCTGTGATGAAAAAGATATCTTGCCAATCCAGTGGTTTCACATCCCTATAAAATGTTACCATACCTTCTCACGCTCCTTATTATGGCAGGCTCTTAGACAACTTAAATGACTCTACATGTCACATGGTGTCTATACACATTTCACTTTTCCATTACTCTGTGTTTCAGTACTGGCTTGATCAGTCCCTTGGAAGAGAATTTTTCTTTCTTTGGTCAGATGGATGATACCTTTAACTTTAGCCACCTGAGACTAAGCTAATTATCTAAACTCCCTCTACAGTCACTGAAGAGAAAAAGGTCACTCCATAAGGTCTTTCGTCTTCACTTATGGGAACACTTGTGGGAACAAGACTGGTATATTTTTGAATATCTGCAACGTCAGCTTTGCATTTTCTTAGCCACCATTTGTGCCTTTAACTACCTCTGTTTGTAAAGCTTTCAATGAGGCACAGAAAAAAAAAATAAAGATTTGTGGAACAATTTAGAGTAGTTTACTTAGTGTGGCCTGTAGACCAATGCTCCGAGAGTAAGGAGAAAAATAGCTCTACAAAGTTAGTTTCTAATGTGGGGGGGAGAGGGAAAGTAGAAATATGAATTCTTTCGATCTGTGAAACATTATAATTTTGAAGATGATGGCACCTAATTCAAGTATGCTCTTACAAGAGGAACAATATTTATGTAATATTCTAATTACAAAGTCTCCTTCAAAGAAATTATGCCCAGGAACCTAACTCAGAAAGCAACTCATTGCTTTGTGCTCCTTTTCCAAAATCCTCCCCCAGTATGGATTCTTCTCACAACTGTGACAACACAGTTTCGCCCCTTCTTACAGACAAGGTTGTGCTGCAGCACACAGAGCCTTTTACCATTGCGTACAGTGCTGAACCTCTCATGGTTACAGAAACCCACAAACCTGTTGTCTCAACAGGAAGTCTCAAAAGCTGAATAATGAGAGCTTGTATGGCTGCAGGGATGAGCAACCAGGCTGCAACAGAAAAATCACCTCGCTCCATTTGAAGTGGCTGGTGGTCAGTTTTACATCACATTTGCTCTTTGCTGTCTCACAGGTCTTCTTTTCTTCCCTGTGGAATCTTCTCCAAAGATTCAAGTTATGTCAATTAATTTCAAATCAAGACCAGAAGTGTGCCAAAACCTGCAGCTCCTGCCGAGCCCTCCCTGCATGACGATGAGCCCACTGATCCAGGAGGTGCTCCAGCAGCAGCGCTCCAGGCAGCTGACAGGCGTCAGCCCATATGGCAGGCGTACAGGGGAGGCTGGCAAGAAAAGCACTCGTATCAGTGTCAGCCGAGTCACCAGGGTGTCCGGGCATAACAAAAGAGGCATGTTAGAAACTGTCCTGCCTAGACAAGTGTAAAGGAGTTTTTCCTGGGAATGACAGGAAACCAGCCTTTTCTGGAGTTGGAGGGCAAAAGGAGAATGTGCCTCTCTCATCTTATTCTCTTCCTGTGAGAAAGAGAGAAAATAAATTCGTTACTTCGCATATTTCTCAGCACACGTAAATAAAAGACTACCATTAGCTCTTTTCACCAGATATTATCTGTGTGTCAAAACTTTTTAGGGTATGACTTGATAGCCTCTCCTTACAGAGCACATGCAAACAAGAAAGAGCCGCTTTCATTTATTAAAGATCAGTACTGCAAAAGGCAGAATGGGAATACATATATATATTCTAAGAGCAGAGCAGGATGAATACAGGCTTCACATTTATATACAAAGTTCAGTCCACAGCCTTTCCTGCTTTTTAACCTGTCAGCATTCATGCAGCCACAGTATACCTACACTGATATTTTTTGAGAAGTTTACCTGTCTGTTACTCACCCATGATTACACCAGTTTATATACAGAATGATTGCCTGTCTTATTGGCTTGGGAATGAGATTTTCAGGAGAAATAGATATAATAAAGAGCATATTTAAAGAAAAAAATGGTCTTTTTTTTGTTAAATAAAAGACTGGGCAAGATTAATTAGAAATCAAGAACAGGAAGAGACGGCAGAGTAAAAAAGTGAGATGCACAAGGATAAATGCCCAGTGCCAGGCACCACAGCATGCATTTCCAGACCCAAACCTCTCAGAATTCAGCCCAAGATCTCCGAGAGTACCTGATGCACCCTCCTCCTTCACAGTCACTATGAGCACATGACGGCTCAGCAGCCAGAGCTTTGCCAAGGCTGCACGGGAGCTGATAGAGCTATTGCCCTCAATAGTCCTCGCATGACACAACACAGAGATGCCTCCTGCAATATTTATCCACATTGTTCTTCTATAGAGATCATTAAGAAGTGTACTGCTATTTTCAGGGGGATGTAGCACACTGCGGCCTACGAGCCTTCTCTTGCTTCTCCAAAGTTATTCTACACAGACACAGAACAGAACAGAACAGTTCTCCACAAAAGAAAGGAGATCAGCTATGGGTAAGGACATGTAAAAAACATGGACAATGGAAATATTCAGACCTATTTCTTTGCATAAAAAGATACTTAAAACACTATTGTTGCATACTCAAGGCAAACAAAACGAGAAAGGAGAAAGAAAGATAAACTTGGGGAAAGACTGTCTTTTATGTTGCTTATATCCCATAAACAAGACTGTTCTCTTCTTTCACCCAGCTGTCAGTGCCTGCCAGTTACTAACTCAACCAAAATGAAATAATCTTCTGAATAAAAGTCAGAAGCAGCTCACAGTATAAGACAGTTGTTGGCAGGGCTTTGTTGTCACTGCCAACTTGTTTTTGTTTTCCATGCAGTACATTATGAAGTGCATATTATTAGTGCTCAGGGCTCCCTGTGTCCTGTTCTTCTCTGCTGCTGCTAGAAGCTGTGTGGTCTCCCTTTCAATAGCTGCAGAGAAGCAGGTATTTGTTCATTTTGGCGATTGCCAGCATCCGTGCATTTCCCCATGAGAGGCACACAGGCTCGTCAGTGATGGCAACATCTGCCATGCTAAAAAGCCATTCAAAGCAAGCATTTGAAGGGAAAGAGTTTAGCTTGAGGAAGGCAGTTCGACTCTATGAAACACGTCCCTCAGCAGATCTCTCCAGCTGCCTGTGTTACCCACAGGCAGTGTTACTGGCAGGCACAACGACATCCCCCACTCCTCCATCATGATTTTGTGAAGTTCAAACTTCAGCCTAAACCTCATGAAGCTTAGGGACAACTCTGGCAGAGCCAAAGTCCACCACAGCTCTGACGGGCTTACCCTTTCTAAATAACCACCATCAGGCCACTACTCCGCTTCTCTCCAAATGGCATGACGCTGCAGGAAAATGCGTCAAGGCTCTGCCAAAAGCACAGCAGCCCCTATAACCATGAGCCTTCACTTCCAGGGGCTTATATCTGTCATTCCCTCAGGCAGGCAGAAGGAACCAATGTACTTTGAAATCTGGCACCCAACAACATGGCTCCAATATAATTCTGTTTTTATATTTTTCCAAGGTGTCTGGCAGTGTGTGCAGCACTTTCCAAGCTAGCCAGGGCTGCCTCCCATGTCACTGCCCAGAGCTCAGTACTCAGCTTTCCACCTCACCCTGTTGTTCAGCAGGCGGAAAAATGAGCTAGTATGATGCACAACATCGCACAGCACCAAAGGGCAACAGGAAAATTTACACACATTTCTCCTCAGTGGCGAGTTTAGGCCTGTGCAAAGTTCTGCAGGTAAAATCTCCTGGTGACAGGGAGCCTCCTGCTCTCAAAGCTAGTCTAGGATATGGGGATAGAGTCATTTTAGGCTCACACCAGATAATCAGCTGTAGCAAGAGAAGGTTTGCTAGAACAAGAACGCTAAACACAAGCTGCCTTCAATCCATCTCCTGCAAGAGGTGTCAGGCTGGTAATCAAAAGCCCTGGAGAAAGGGGAACCAAGACAAAGCCATTTCAAGGCTGCCCCTGCTAGATGGTCTCCTGTGAAACCCCATGGAAATTCAAACACTGTTACCTGCCAGCAACAAATTCCCATCCCTCTATGCCTCGCTTTGCAGGCACCAGAAATATCATATGGGATGGCTCCAGCCCAAGGCAGGGAAATTTGCTGTGTCAGCACATCTGGATTTGTGTGTTTTGGCAGGGAAGTGTATGTTTCAGGGGGAAATAAGCAATAACAGCGCTCAGCTTTAGCCCATGTGAAGTGAACACAGACGTTCAGCCTAAGTTAACAACGTGACCGATGCTCAAAATGGATAAAATAATCTTTCCCAAAGCTACCCCCAATATATGTTTTTTCTGTCCTGAGTATAACACATCCTGCTTGTCATAAAAGCTTGCGCCTCCAGACCTCTTACCACTCCAGTATCCTTCTAGGTCTTCACCTCTTACAGTCTCTGAATGTATCTCATTCAGGTCTCACATCCTGACTGTGTATAAATACTATATTTATATTTAATACTATATAATGTATTTATGTACTATATTTATGTACTATACTTAATACTATGTACTAAGTAATATGTTTTCTGCATATGCATCTAATTTGTGGTTAGTTAGATACCTTTTCTGCCCCAGCTAATGCCACAATTTTCTGTCTGATCTTACCTGAAGTATTTCACTTTTTGACATGTCTAATCATATCACGCTCTCTCTCTGATCCTCCCTCCTTTTCTGGCACACTGAACATCACACAATTACCTTAATTTTTTGCATCCCTGTTCCCCCATCACTACCCTCCATGTATTATGCCTCAGTCAGCACTGAAATATAGACTCTTATTCCACTTAAACAGTATGAACAGGCATCATGAAGTCACTGCTAAATTTGTCAGCTACAAACATCTTCATGCCTGACAAGCTGACCCTCACACTTGGAAGGAGCCTCTTGCAACACGCATAAACCTTTTAAAAAGAAGAGTTATGAAAACACATGTTGCCTGTCCCTTGCTAAGCCCTAATGACAGGCTCTCTGCTAACAATTATACGTGTCTTGAGTGTGTGAGATAAAGTGCAACCAGAAGTGTAGGGAGTATAAAAGTTTTGTGCCTATTACAAGGGAACAAAGCTTTCAGAAATATAAAAAAGAGAATATAAACAAATAAAGCCTACTAGAATATTTGACTCAAACAATGATACAATTGCAAAGATCCTGTTAAAGGAAGACCCAGATAGAAACTTAACTCTCAAAGCTGTGATCAGTGCCTCCATATTAAAAGGCCATATGCAATTACTAAATGGACAGTCAGAGCATGAACTGTAACTCTCAGGGGCATCTGCATTCAAGGCAAAAACAAACATCACATATAGAACCGTAAAATGGCTAACTAAGGCTGTCTACCAGAATCAGGAAAAACATGAGGGAAAAAACCTAACAGCAGTGTAACAGTAAATTTCTTCAGATAAACTCTAACGAAATTTCCCCCCCTCTTTCTTTTTCCCCCTTGAAGCCACATTTCTCTGTATTAGCTTTCTTTGGGTTTCTCTCTAACTCATTCAATACTCTCAAGCAGAATTTGGGCAACAACTTGAAGTTTCCAAGGGAAAGAGCTTCATTCGAAATATCACCATGTCTGGTAGCAATAATCCAGCTGACAGGAAGAGTACAGCCTGTGCAGAAAGTTGGATGGTAGCATAGATTTCTAATGCTCCCCCTTGTTGATCTTCCAAATTACCTTTTTAAAAAAATTATTTATAAGCTCTTTAAACTTTTAAGTGTTGTTGACAGGACAGATAGCCTGATCATGCTGAGCGCTTCTATCTTATTGCTCTGTTCTGCTGTTTCTCAGTACATTTATTCAGGTCAGTTCATCATCACAGAAGCTAGCTAATGAGTGACATTGTATTTTGTAGTTCACAGACACAATGCTGAGCCATTTTTCTAGATTTTTGCTACTAGTCATTTAAACAACTTAAGTAACTTTCCAGCAAGCAACATTGCAGCAATTTTTCTGTAGGCAGAGAAAAACTGACGTTTTCCTGCATACTCCTCAGGTCATGTTCACCTTCTCAGGAGCCACCTGCAGCTTTCCGTTTCCATTTCCCCAGTTGTGAACAGTATGCACCATGCATTACATGGAGAACCTTTCCAGAACATGGCTTGCTGAACAAGAGCAGGTAGACCATAAATATTTAATGACAAAATAGCAGACTACCTTTTAGAATGGCTTTGCTCTTGTACTGGTCTGCAAGGACTGCAATCAGAATTTTTACATTTTTACTGTCAACATTGCTGTGTCCTCATCTGGAGGGGTATATTTTCAGTATTTCAGTGGGCTGAAATAGCCAATATTCAGATGGGCTCCATGAATCCAAAAATATTAGTGCAATTCCTTCCCCTAGGCAAAAGAAATACAAGGTCTTGCCACACAATTTTATTTTAACGATTACATTAGACCAACTCTTGAATTGAGGAAAAGAAGAAGCAGACAATTCCCTGAAATCAGCTTTGGTCTTCTCACCTTTGTCTGTCTGGATTAGACTGCAGGTCTCATTTGTTTTCTATGTATAGCTAACAAATCTAGGAGTTTTTTTACAGGCCAATGAAAGTGAATCCACATTAGTAAGTGCTTTCTTCAGGCATATTTCAACCTTTATTTGCTGTTAGCTATAAAAAGAGAATCAAAACAATACCTATATTAATAATTACAGCTACCCATCTATGCAACCTGACTGACAAATCCAAAACAAAGGTTGTCTTTCAAACTCCTCTACTTTATCAGGGGGTTTTTTTGTATAACCATTCCACAGCATAGAATTAGTCTCCTATATTTACCGAAATTCTCTGAGCTTTGGAAGGGCCTGTCTTTTGCAGTTACTGGGCCAACTTTCCCAAACTTCCTAACATTCATTCTTCTTAATAAGTGAGGCAGAAGACAGCTCCTTCTACTAGCTATCAGTAATTACACCATGACATACTTTAAGTAATTCATCTCTAGATGCAACTTCACACACCACTGAGAACATAGGCTGGCATCTCTAACTTGTAACTCAGGACATGTTAACCCCATATAAGTATTGGGCAAAATTCGTACATTAACAATCCTATGTTTGTGAAGTAAATCACTGACAAGTCTTCTGATAGTTTTTGAAAAATAGAACTGGCATACTGTGATTAAAATGTCATGTTTTAGGAAAAAGAGTTAAAAATAGTATTACAGAATATGGGTTTAATTGGTGTGGGATTGTGACATTTGCAGAATACTTAGGAAGGCTAGAGATTTCCCTGTGAACTTAGGCCATTTTGAGGTTTTGGTTTCATTTCTTCAAAGGAGTTTAAGTTATCCTACAGACATAGCCAACAAAATTCCAGAAGTTTCTATGGCAGTCCTATCAAGGCTCATTGAAAGTTTTCCAGAAAAACACTTTTTCTGTAGAAAATTACATTTCCATCTAAAGATTAGGTTACTTACTTGCTCAAAGGCATCTCTATTCCCCCAAAAGTTAAGAAAACCTCGCATTCAGAAATGGTCAAGCAGCTTTCTGTGGTGTTTCGTTAAGGCTTAGTTCAATGTTAAACGTATCCCAGTGAACAACTTCGGTGCCTCATACGTCCGCCCTGCAGGCAGCTCAGCCCTCAGCTGGTGCTTCTCCGTCGGCTCCCTTCCACACCCATGCCACTGCACCGACGCGTGGTGATGGGCCAGTGAAAGAGAAGACTCGTAAGAAATAGCATCCTGCTGAGGAATACAGCTCACAGAAAGAAGAAAAAGCATGAAGCTCCTCAAATGTAACTTTTATAGCATTGAACTGAACACAGTTCAATGCTGAGCTCACCTGAACAAAAAGCTCTGAGCAAGTTCAACGGTTCAAATACAGCTGTTAAGTCAGCTAACCAAAATAGTTCATTTTAATTTCTCAGAGCAGAAATGGTTACAAAATAGAAGTTATTTCCGGGAACAGCTCATCTAAAATATTATGCAGTCATTACAGATGTGCTAACTGTAAATGAAGTATTAAATTCAGCTCTTTCACAAGGTGGCAGAATATATCACTGTTAGTGATACAAACCACCTAGCAGCACATCTTATTACTGTCGATCCTCAGTCCAGTTAAACCAGGGTATCAAAGATCTGAGAGTGCCAAGCTAGGGTCATATGTCCACACAAATTCTGCAGTGTTGGCTTCCGAGTTCTTTTGAAAATGTGACCCTGAGAAAACAGATGCAAACCTAGCTTTTAACCTGGTAAATCACATGGTCTTACAAGACTATTGCATTTTGCAGTAGACATCATATATATACAACAGCATTATAGTGGCAACTTTGTATTAACAATTTTCTACCAGTCCAGATATAAATTGAAGAGAGCCACATGCGGTAGACCATGTTCAGAACAGAGGAATCTCTGCCACAGCTTATAACTTGCCTGGCTTGAGACATGTATCTTTAAAATTATGGATGCAATCGTCCTTATACCACACCTTTACATTAAACTCTAAACAGTGCTCTTTTCATAGCTAATATGACTTATTTGCTATAGATTCTGCAGCCAAAACAGCACTAGTACATCTTTAAAAAACTTTTTGATATTAATCTGAGTTTGAGAATAAACCTTGTTGGAGTCCACAGTTTTTCTAGCATCAGGTGATTAACTCTAGAAGCAAGTCTGCAGGTATGTTGGAAGCAAGCCAACATTATTAAGTATTTCTTTAAAGACATAATTACAAATAGCCACCACTCTTCCACTGAATACAGATCAGGAAAATTCCAAGCTGCTGCGGCTGTGTAATTGCTGGCTTGTGTTTCCTGCTGGCTTCAGTGGGTTTTCATCATTTAAAGTATTTGTTAATAGTTTGAGAAATGCAGTGATTCTTTTCCATGGCATGGTCCAAGTAGAAACTGCATGAGCTCTTTGGAAAGAAAAATATGTGTTAGCAAGTAAACTCTCAAATATAACAGAACACTTGGAAACACCAAAGAAATGTTGCGTTAGTATTCTTTCTTAGACAGTGTTAAAGGAAAAAAATTAACAGAATGGATTAATGAGGATGTACTAAGCTATAAATACTCGGCTTCAGCCTACGTTTCACTTCGGGAATCAAATGTTTCCCTTTGTTTACAATTCTGCCTTCTCATTTACCTGAAATAATGTTGCTACCAAACCACCAATCCCATAGCTGACAGAAGACTGTTTATGACCAATGCCTTTTTTTTTTTTTTTTTTTTTTTTGGCAAGATTCAAGGAATTTCTATATTAGTTAAAGGAGAAAAAAGAGTTTATTTCTAAAGCTCTTTCTGCTAAGATTTCTTTTCCTCAAATGAGATTGAAAAAATGGCTTGTAGACATTCCATTATTGCTTTATTTTCCAATGCATCATATCACACCAGATTATAGAGGGTATCACTCAAATTAAATTTACTCCCGAGAGGTGCAATAACTTTCAGTCAAACCACAGGTACTCAGCATCCTTCAGGAACAGGCCCACAATGCAGCATAAATGAATGAGGGTGAATACAAGCACTGCAAGATTAGAGATCCAATTAGTTGAGGAAGAACAAATTACCAGTGCTGGATGCAGATAGTTACAGTCTTACAAAAACTATTTTGATTAGCTGAATAACTCATAAATCACATGTGAACCGAGGAAAAACATTTCTGAGAATGCAGTTCCTCAGAAATGGTCCTGTGATGAAATGATGTGTGCTCTCCAGATCCAGATTCAAATGGCATACATTCACAAATGCCTGAATACTAGTTTAATCTTATTACACCAAGCATTAAGAATAATAAATAATAAGGAAATAATCCTCAGCAAAATGTAAGTAGCTTTGCTGTTAGAAAGTTTACAAGTTTCTTCTGACTGGCTCCCTCTCACCCACTGTATCTAGACCCAGGAAAAACTGGTAAGCAAGCAAAGTGTAGAAGTACAAAAAGCCAGAATGCAGAACCTATACTAGGAGAGAGACCTTCTGTGATTAAGTGCACCTGCACATGGGCTAAGGCTGTTCCTACCAAATGCTCAGATAACTTGTGCCCCTGCTCCTTCAAAGAGCAGTATGCAGTTTCAAGCCGTTCCCACCGCTGACCCAGAGTCACTCTCTCTGGTAAGCGGGGAGGCTTGTTTCATGCTCTGCCCAGAACACCGGTGAATATACTGGCAGCGTGGGCAGCCAGGGAGCTGTGGCTAGAATGCAAGTGCAAGCTTTAAGCTCCCATAAAAATGTAAAAACGCCTACCAAGGCTATGTTAGGAAATCCCTGGATATTAAGGCTTCTGATGAACCATCTCAGAGTTCATCCAACCTACAGATCCTGCCTGACTCTTAAATTGAAAGGGCCTCTTACTTATTAACGGCATCAGGATACTCGTATTCCATGAGAGTGACTCAGCCAGTGCACATATCTAGGACAAACTGAGGCAAGCACAAAGGTTTCAGCTATTGGAGTTATGGAGAAATAGCATGCTTTGAAGTAGCTTTTTTCTAAAGTTGAGACAAGGTAATTCTGAGAACTCTTTCAGCTTTGAGGAACTGAAGGTGTTTTCCGAAAGCTTTTCATCCCAACCTACTACTTAATTGCTCATAAAAACATATGCTCAGTGATCCCATATTAAATACTTCACAGTTATGCTCAGACTCTGGTTTTGGATGGTCATTTAACTGTTTCTGAATATTGTCATTTTTATAGTGGCTGGACCGTTATGAACCTTCATACTTGTCCTCTGAAAAGAAAAAAGACCCTCATGTCTTGCATCTAAAATACAAATATTTTAAAGAAACCATCACACCCTGATATAAATCACAAATTCTGCAAAATGGAGATTTTTAAGGCAGTACCGAAGATTTCCACAAACTATTGGGGCCCACCCATTCAGTGCTTTGTCACACAGGAGGATATCTAAAGATCTCAACACTTTTTGCTTGAACAGCTGTGCCTGGTGTGATATTTGATACATTTATTATTCTCAACTTGAAAAATTGCTTCCTAAATTCTTGTCTGTATCTGTTGATACTCAATTTGTATCATGTGTGCTGGACTGGAAAAAACAGCTCTGATTGGTGTTCTGTGCCAATTAAATTTTCATTGGCTTGTATTAAATATTTGACTTCTGCTTTTCTAAGCTCTGCTGATGTTTTCCTTAGGCCCTTTTAGCCCTAAAATCAATTTCTTTTCCCTTCAAAGTGAAAAAAAAGCCTACACTCCACATAGCAACAAGTTTATATATCGATATGCAAGAGTCAGCAAAAGTAGAATGCAAAAATAATTATTTAATATTTAGACAAGATGTGACCTAAAAATTCTACTCAGAATTGATGCCCTTGTTCTGTAGAAAGGCTGTAATCCAGATTCCCGGTACTGTGAACATTAGGATCCTTGCAGAATTTTGCATATATGAATAATTTTATGCACAAGGTTAGTGCCATAGTATTTACTGGAAATACACATGTGAAAAGTTAATAGAGCTACTCAGGAATGTAAATTTACTTATAGGCATCACTGGTTGCATGCCGAGAAGCTGATATTACGTATTACAGTCTGTACAGTAACGACTTGCTCATGTGTCACATGCTATGTACTTCAGTGCAGTATATTTGGGTTACTTATGCAAGAAAAAAAGGGGGTTGAATCATACTTAGCACAAAATTATGAAGTATTATAAGAAGGCACTAGTTTTTGTTACTCTGAATTTGGTGCTTGATTATATCATAAAGCAATTGCTGTCTCAACACAGACTTCATTTTTGATTGAACTAATTTCTCTAGAAACAGACACAAACTCACCTCCCTACAGCAAATCCTGGGGATTTCAGTAGGATGTACATACAGTAAGCTTCTGGAAGACAGAAGTGATCTCTTACTATACCTCAGAGGAGCTACCAGTGCAACAAACCTACCTATTAATGGAGTCTGCAGTAAAACTAATAAGCAATAAGAAGGAAAAAAAATGCTCGCTATAGAAGTTGTTCATGAAACAAAACAATTTAAATGAGAATTCTTTCTCGTTACCTATATATACACATATATATTTTTCTCTGTATCTATATATGTATATAGAGACATACATATACATATTCTCTCTTTAAAGTATCATCTATTAAATTCTGTGTATAAAGTCCAAGACAACCCCCCTCCCTGAAGGTTTACATTTTGTAGCTCAGTTTGTAGTACCCACCTCTGCATTTAAAGATCAAAACTTACAGAGCTAAAAATACCTCCCGTTATTGCTTATTAACTCCATTTAGCTCAAAGCTGAGCCCCTTACATTCCCTTACAGGCAAGGCCTGTAGGTACGCAGCCCCTCTGGGAGGGCGGGCACAGGGCCTGATGCTTACAAATGTCGGGCTGTATATGTGTAATATGTACAGTTCTTGTAAAATACAGATTGTCTTGACTTTGAGAAAAGTTGTGGATATTCATTATGAAAAACTGCTATGCACAATTCAGTGTAAGGAATCAGGGACTGTGCCTGCAAACCTACTAGCTCAAATAGGTTTTATGTTCACCTCTTCAGATCTAAGGATGAACCCTTCAATGATTGTTTTTCTTTTTTTTTCCTGAACTGTCTGGCTGGCAGTTGAATCCTAGGTTACTTATGTCCCGGGAGACAACTGTACCAATGCAGCTGAAAGTTGTTTTAAAGTTGAAGTGATAAGTGAAAGCCAGCAGTCTTAACCTTTAGTGTAACCCTCACTAATTTCAACTGTCTGGAGTTAGGTGAAAGTAGAGATTATAGAATTTTGCAGTGATCTTACAGACTCTTAAGTAACATGACTGCTGCAGTTAAAATGATTTTACTGTACAGTGATCCCACTTTATTTTAAATTAAGAAATCACCTATATGCTCACCCATTGGATATGTCCTTTTGGCACACAGGCACAAATATTTCTGCAGTTAGCCAGGCTCTTTTCTATTCATGGTGAAACTGAAACTTCTGCAGTGCCACTGGTTGTGCAGCCCTAGCCAATAGTTTCATTTGGCACAATGTGCAACATATGCCTGTTTAAATACTGATTCCTCAGTTTCGGGGGTCTGGAAATGCCGTAAATTTTACTCGCCAGCCCACAGACCAAATCCTTCTTTGTGAGCAACAGATGCACACAGTCAAGCAGCATGAATCTGCCAGAGGCTCAAAGAATGAGTTGGCTTTTTTGCAGCCAATCCATAGCGCTGGATTCCAAGACTTACTTAGGTTATGTTCCACCATGCCATGTTTTCCCCAATTTAAGCCACTGTCACAATATTTGCCCACATGCAATACTTCCGTCACTTTCATCACTCAGCACATCACTTAACACATTTCTCAGGGAACTTTCCTGATGAACAATGTCTTTACCAGCAATATTTTATTGTTCAGATTGTAAGCATACCTGCTGCTAGTTGCATAGAAATTATTATTGCTGGGCCATTTAATTCCTGCGTGTTTAAGAAATGTCAGAAGCAAACCTCAGATACAGCTGACTAGAAAATAGTTTTTTGCAAGAGGCACAATGAGTTGCAGAATCTCCACTCAGCTATAAAGGTTAAAACACGATTTACTTGATAGCATTTCAGCCAGTGCTCTTACTACTCTCAAACACCAACAGCTCCAATAATAAAAGTTTTACGTTAACTAAATGAATAGATAAATGCAGTAAAAGGTCTTGAAGGCTAACCTTTTGCACTGTTCCAATGGAAAGTAGGACACCATTGCAGATCAGTGCAGGAAAGACAGTACAGACCAGTAACCACATATTAGTTAGTTAAACTCATTTAAAAAAAGCAAAAGCAGGCAGCACAGATCAATGCTAATTTTACATTCAAAGGACTCAAGCGGTTGTAGATACCCGGGCCAGGAAGCTTCACAGAGCCATGACTACTGGAAACATCTACTGGCACTCGCAGGAAGAGCCCCACACCATAAAGTGGTGAGGAAGTAATATTCCACTTTCTAGTGCAATAACCCTACTTCTGGGCTGCCAAAGACATATTAGAGTTGGGTGTGGGTCTTTCTACACAGCATTGCACTCTGCTGCATAGATATACCTTGTGTAGCATTTGACAGATCATTTCTGAACTTTAGTTCTGCATCTTTGCAGGGGATACCAGTGCTGCAAAAGGGTACTCCAAAAGGGTATTGGAAAGATAAATGCAGGAGGAAGGATAAATGCAGGAAAGATAATGGTGAGGCTCAGATATTATGGTACAGAATACATATAATTACCATTTGCAGATTTGTGTCTAGAGGACAGCTGTCAGTCTAGATCAGGTTCTTTTCTTCTTTACAGCCCATATGCTGACCAGTGTCCACCCCCCTAGAGAAGGATTCACAGTCCTTAGGAACAATTTGGACAGACCCCTCATTCTCAGATGACATCTCCGCAGACTTTGGGGGTATGTATCTTACTCAGAGTCAGTCTGTTCAGACAAGACACCAGTGCAATCTCTAGGCAAGAGATGCTGCCAGTGCTGCCTACAAGCCAAGCATCACAGTTGACAGCACAGGATGAGTAGGAGGTAAGTCAGAAAGAGATATAAATCAATAGTCATAAAGCTGAAACATGGCTGCTGCTTAAGAAAACCTTTTTCCCCTCTCTACCTTGCTCAGCATCTCAACACTGAGTCATATTGTGATGACATGGTGTACAGCTTGCTCAAGATGCTCTTTCTTTGCTGTGTCTTGCAAGCAACAGGGTTGAAGGTGATCATAATTATTTACCAGTGCCAGTATTTCACACATTTAGGTCTGGCTGTGAATGCTTTGCAATTTCATGTGAATATGCCATGCTTATTTCCCCTAGTAAAGCCTGTTAGCTACACGCACCATTTGTAAATATATGTGATATATATACACTTTCTACAGAAAGAGAGAAAGTTAACACATCCTTTAGGATAAAAATCATTTACATAAACAATAAATACCATTTAAGCAACACTATCTTAATCTAATTAATTGTCTTTAATAGCCAAGAAGTGCTGGCAATCACTTTAAGCCCCAGCTCTCTTGCCTTGATTATTACGACCACTAGTGGTTCACATTTCCCAGCTTACAAGGGAGATGCTGGTGCCAGCCTGACACAAGCCCCTGTTTGGTGCTCTTTTAAGGTGGAGTGCTGGGACATCTGTCAGCCCCAACTACATGTTCTCAACAGCTTCACTCAGCCCCTGCCCCTGACTCTTGGCTGCTCAACAGAGCATGACATTCGCCTGCCCAAGCCAAGCTGGGAAACGTAAGCAAGCCAACAGCAGCCTTCCCTGGTGCAGTCCGCAGCCAGACCCCCTGTCCACATCCTGCAGCTCCTCAGGGGGTTCATCTGGACCTCGGATAAGGCAAGGGGGGAGGCATCAGAAGAGAGGAGTAAAATTAACTCTGGGAGGAAGCCAGAAGTCTAAGAATGAAGGTTATGCAATATAAAACAGAAGGAAAGAGAATATTAATGAAATTCAAAGCAGCTCTCTGGTACGCCAAGTCACTGTTCAGTTACATCGTTGTAATTCAGGACAATAAAACCAGTTCCTTTTAAACATTATCACCATCTACAAAAAGCCTACCAAAAAAAATCATAAGATTCAATTCTTCACTCTGAAAATGCAGCCATGCAGATAGAGGCCATTCAAGAGCAGAAGGGCACAAGATGACACAAGTACAACAAAGATCCAGGAGGTACTATCTACAATGAATAGGTTCAAAAGCTGAAGATGCCCAGAGAACGGGAAGAAGACAAGATGATTTCTGTCACTTGGCCAGAGGTGGCCACAACAGTGCCCTCCGCACTAGGACTGACCTCTAGAAACACTTGTATAGCATAAATAACAGTAAAAAAAGTCAATGATCCCAACACAAATGAATGGAGTGCAAGTCTTCATGCAATGCATGAGTAGTTTCTTCATGCTCTTCCTATAGCCCCGAGAAGCAGGGTGCACCTCTTCTGCTTGTAGGCAACCGTATGTGTGTCCCGCTTGAAGAACACTCAGGAAGGAGAAGATGAAACCCATCAATATATTCAAATGTCTTACAGAAATAAAAAGGATGGACAAGATGGCAGCTGTTCACTGCCCTGTAGCAGGTAGCAGCCAGTTCTTTCCTCCTCTTTTACCAAGTTTTGCCTGACAGGACATCCAGGATTGCACGTACCAGCAATGTGGTACCTCCTCACTCCAGAACTCCCCATTCGGTCTCACATCTACAAAATTCTCTCAGCCTTCCCCTCCTGTATGCCCTCTATCATCTCCTACTCAAGCTCTGCTTTACGTAAATGCAATGCTATGAGCAATTGAATTTACCAAGTGACTATAACACCCCCCCCCAAAGATTTTACTTACAAAGATTTTACAGACAAAATCTTTAGCTTATTGAAAGTGTTAGAGGTGACCTCTGGCATTAAAGTAATGTGGCAGTAAAGGGGTTAGTATCTAACGATACGTTCAAATCCAATGTGTGGTAGTAATCCAGAAAATGGCAATCATTTTCTCCTGTGCAGAATACTGCTATTGTTTCTGTGACTATCTCTTTAAGGAGGAGAGTCATAGACGTAGGAGATCTCTTGAGAGAAGTTAAAATAAATCTTTATTGACTTGTCTTTTAAGAAGGAAGAAAAATCCATTTATAAAAAGGCTTCAAGGCAAAATGTTACCTGACTTTGGATTCAAACTTTTCATTTATTAGAAGAGATGTAAAGTTGTCTCCAGGTGCTTGATGTTACTTGTTGTGAGCAGTAGAAGTAGAGAAGCTACTCCAGGGAAAACAAACTTCCACTCTGGCATTGTTGATCTTAAAATATAGTGTAGTATATATATACAGAGTCATGTCAATCAGACAGGTACTACTCCAAGATATAAGTTACACACTCACAATACACATATATAGTAGTGCTGCGCAGGCAATGAAGAGAATCTGATCGGCAGTAGCTGATATGTAATAGATAAAGTCAATGCATTATGACTCCTGTTTAGGGACTGAGGTGTCGACATCTGTGCTGAAGCCCTGAAAGGGAGCAAGGTTTTCCTGTTTTGGTTTGCTTTATGTTGTCACACTAAGCTCTTTTGTTGTTACAGTAAGCTTTTTTGTTGTTACAGTAAGCTCTTTTGAATTTTGTTTTATAACCACTGCCTTCCACCTTCAAGAACAGAGACAATTTTTCTAGTGAATCACCTGATTAACTTACATAGCAAAAGAGAAAATTCAGGATTTACTGCATTTGTTTCTAAACCTGTCCCAGTAAATATTCTCAAGAACTTTGATCTCTGACAGGTTTGTTGGTTTTGCTAGCAAAAAAGCCAAACTATGGAAACAAAACATATGGCAGCTGAGATTCCAAGATTCCGCAGGTGTTTAAATACACCAGTCAGCACTGAGAAGGATCTCCAGAACTTGTAGACACACCTGTAGGAGCTTCTTGAAGGTTTATGTCCGGTACAGGAGTTGAAATACACACGGAAAGTCCTCCAGTACAAAGGAAATGGGATAAAAGCCATAGTCTAGCTACATGTAAAATCCACATTCAAAATAAGAAAATACTTTCCCACTAATCACATGGAAACTAAGCCATTTATTAATTCTTTTATATCATTGCCAGCCCCAGGATGTAATTTCCCACCTCATAACAGTAGGTTTGAACAAAGCACTGATACACACTGGTCCCAGAAAACAAAATGTCATTGCAAATTTTCAGCAAACAGAGATAAAAGGCCAGATTCTAATCTCGGGTGAGTGACTCTAGCACGCACAGTAGCAGATTTCTAAAAGCATAATAACATGTGCTGAACAGCAAAGGGTGGATTGTGTCGAAATGGCCTCCAGCCCCTTGGGCCCAGGTGAACTGCCTACCAGGAAACTGTACTTACATCTCCACCTTGCATGAAGATGTTATTTCACTGACATTAAAGAGCAAAAGAAGCCAGGGGCACAGAAAGGGAGTTCAGCTTCCTTAGAGGTAAAGGCAAGGGATGGACTTGAGCAATGACTTTCTGTGAGATTAAGAAACTCAACTCATACAGTAAATCGTGATTAAGTCCATTCCTGACTTTGGTGGCCAGGTGCCTTAGTGTGCTAAATAAGATTTTGGTCTGCATCTAGCTGAATGCTTGCCCTAGCCAAGGTTTTCCCAATAACAAGTTATAAGTCAGCCCAAGGAAATTACAACTTTTCCTTGATAATTTGATAGGCTCATCTTGGATATAACTGAGAAGCTGTCAGGGCTCTTGCTCAATTCATCCTGTACTTTTGAGTCCCCATACTTGGGCAATAAATAATTGCTTGGGGCAGAGGAGGGGGAATGCAATGCAACTTAATAAAGACAAATGCAAACCACTACTTCTACGCAGGAATAATCAAGTGCACAATTATGAAATAGACAACAACCAACTAAACAGAAAACTGACCAGAAAGGGCCCATAGAATTAAAAGGATCAGGAACAGCCCGGAGTCAACATGGTAATTTTGCTACCCAGTCAGCACATTTGTATGTAAAATGGAGCTTCTTTTATGCAAACCTTCCACACAGTTCGGAAACCCTAAAGCTCAGACAACATACTGCATCCTTTTGGGCACCATCCTTCAAGAAAGTAACTAATCATAAAGTGTCCAGAGTCAAAGGTGGGGGAAAAAAAAAAAAAAGAGAAGTTGGAAGAGCTGACATTTAATGTACTGAACTGGAGATTAATAGAGACATGGTAATCATCTTCAGTTAAGTGAAAATGAAAGGAAAAAAGTTCTTTGTGTTCACTGGTGATAGAAAAATAAGTAATGGGTTTAAATTAAGGAAAGAAGATGCAAATTAATCATGAGGAAAACAAAATATCTTAACTGAAAGGATAATTAGGCACTGCAACAGAGCACTCAGGAAGGTGACAGAACCACTTGGTTTGGATGTTTTTAAGAACAAATAATGCACACATCTATGAGAAAGGCTCTCAGGATAATCAAATCCCTCTCAATAGAAAAATGGAAAAGAGGACCTCTCAAAGTCCTTTCTAGCTATATTTACCATGATTGTACCACAGGAGCATTTTATAGTGATTTTTCTCTTTTTGAGAGCAAATTTTTCACATTTGTGATACATTGAAGGTATGTAATTGTTACACATAGGGATAGATCAAATGTCTCTGGAATTCTTGGACAGATTAGACATCATTTGGGAGAAATGTAAGAGGCGATTAAGATTCTCTTAGAGTGAGTGGAAGCAATGCTTGCTACTGCCCAAAATGCAAGCTTCACTTAATGCCAGTCAGAAACTGAGCTATGCAGAGGGAGAAATGGGCGTATTCACTGTGGACATATTGCAAACACAGAGAACTGATTACTGTTTGAGGAAGGCATCATCACACAGCCAAAGCCTAAAACCCCACATACATAAACACAGAGGGCAGTGGGAAGTCTGACGAGCAGGGAAGCACTTGTAGGGTCCAGAGAGAATTTCTGAAAAAAATATTGTCTGGAAAAGAAATAGTGAGAGAGACAGAAAGACAGGAGGGAAAAAACAAAAAGGAAGATTTGGATTATCAAGAAAGAAAACTACTTTTTGTCATCCAGCTCTACTGTATTAGGAGGAAGCAGCACTTGAGAGTGAAGACTGGGAGAGACTAAGTCAAACATCCCCTGCCAGGGTCTAATACAGTGGGAAAAGGAAGAAGAGAGGAGTAAAATAACATGTATTACCCCCCCCCCCCATACACACACACACAGCAGCTGGCATAAAATAGTGTGAGTGGCGTCCCAAGAAGTAAGTACTCTTCCACCACCCAGCAAAGAGTGCACACATTCTCACATAACAGGAACTTCCAAAGCAAATCTAGTAATTCATATAGTTAAACTGATCTTGACTTTATTTAGCATTTTCGTAGTGCTCAGCATATTCAAATCACAGCACAACACTCCTCACTACACAACACCAGGCATAAGGCAAGTCGGGTCTGCTGTGGAGACCATGGGGCACTGAGTAGACTATGGTGTAGCTCAGAACAGAAAACATGTTACTCGAGCCCCAGCTCAGAACTTTAAACACAAGTAAAAGCATCACCTTTTTGATGGACGGACAATCCTTAAATTTTGAATAATTCCACATGCCCATGTAATGTGGTTTAAGTATCTCTACTGCTAAAGGAGCACCTCTCACTGAAAACATTTGCCATTTCCACCACAACACTTTGTACTCAGAAATGGCACCAAGCATTTTTTGCAGTGGTAGGAGTCCTCCACTTGTTCCTACCTGACATCACTACCTAACAGTTCTTATTGGACAAAGTTGTCTTCATAAAACTAATATCCTGCAGCATGTCACTCTATTCATTTCAGTGTCCTTTATCTTTTTTATTACCTACCGATTTTTCTGCCAAGACCTTTTCATGATTGATCTGTTACAACTTTATTAGAAACTGTTCACTTACATAAGGCTTGGGGTCACATTTATTCCTGATGTAATTAAACTGACCACAGTGGCTTTTTCCCAAGAAAAAAATTGGCTGTGTACTTTCAGAATAAAAAATAAATTCCAAAATTATTCAGTTGTTTCAGCATCTCTTGTTTTTCCTCTAGAGAGTTCAGGTGCATCTCAAGCCAGGCATCTTGATTTTGTACACATCCTTTAGCATCAGGAGATATCAACAGTAATTACACTGGGATCTGTGAGTTAGTTAATTGGATTTAAAATATTCTGATCATGAATCTGGATCAGACCTGGTTTTGAATCACAGGTAGGTTGAACTGCTGGCATAGGAGACATGAAGGAAACAAATGTTAGCTAAATCCCCATCTTCATTTCATTCATTATCTGTTGTTACAAAGGCAACATAAATTCTAAGGTAGAATCTAAAGTCACTTATAGCTATAGTCTTTCTTCCCATGCCTGTCTTATCACACACTTCACTCTTCTGCTTCTTTTGTCTTGCATGCACCCTTCCTACCCCCTCTACCTCCAATCTGTGAGAGATTAGTTTATTACACCACATCAGAATTAAGTAATAGGTTTTCCTTTAACTCATGTATTGTGTTCACCTCCTCACCTTCTTATGCTCTCCTGCTTGCTCTTCATAATTACTGTTCTCTTTTCCTTTCTGGAAACTAGCCATGAATCTACCCAAGTTTGAAACTTCAAACTGTTTTCCACCTGAAACTCCAAACATTGTCAATTCTTCTTCGTTGCTTTACTTAACGCTAGGACTGGTCTCTGGGATTTTCATGAGAGAAAAGAGAAGACTGTGACTAAGTTTTTTAACAAATGTGAGCTGTGAGAGGACAAATCTGAAAGGACAAAAGGAACTCTTTATCCTTCATAGCAGCAAGGAAACTCAGAGAGCTGCAAACTCTGCCTGGTTGCCAATATTTAAGAATATTTTAACCATTTAATACACAGATCTAGGTATACATAGTCCCTTGAAGAGAGTGTGGATAAATTTTAGGCCATATGTTGTGCTTTGTATGGGCATCAGCTATTTAAATAACTTTTGTGAGTGAAAAACCTCACTGATGGAAGTACTTAACCAGGAAAATGATTTGATTTGACCAAGGGCATAGCAAAGATAGGTGTCATGTTGGATTACAGCCCTGCACCCAATCCACAGCCTGTCATGCTATAAAAATGTTCTGTTCTGAGGGCAGAAGTTAGTCAGACCTCACCCGTGTGCCCCAGGTAATGCTGAGCAGGGAGTTCTGCTCACTTCAAAGATTCGCTCCTGTGACTACTCCTCCAGCTATAAACAACTGATGTGATGGTTTCATGCCTCCAAAGGCGTTGTAGAGATAGTGTAAATAACCTGTGACCTCTTTAAAAACCAAACATAAAAATGTCAGCTGTAAGAATAAGTGTGTTTTGGTCTATGCCAGTTTGCGTTTATAAGGTGCCAAGGAAAGTAATTATCGCGGTCATGAAAAATGGGGTGCAAAGCGTCCTTTAGAGTCTGAAGCTGGGAAAACACAGAAGGCAAAGCATCCTCTGCAAGACTAGTTGCTAAAGGCAACAGAGGAAATATATTTCTGTAAACTTTGCCTTTTTAGGCCATCCTCATGCAAATAGAAGGGGGGTAGCACCATGTAGTCATGACCAACTATCTTTGTTGAAGTGTTTATCAGAGACTAAAAACATCAAACTCCATCTTAAGTATGCCTCACATTTAGCAAGTCCTCAGGAAAACAGTGGTGGTGAATCATTGCAGGTGGGGCAGAGGTTGAAACTGTTTGCATAAGCCACCTGCCAATTAATTCTGAGAAACATCAGTAAAATAAAACACCTGTTTGTAGGTAATTTGCCTGGGCAGGGGCACAATTCAGTTTAGGGCATAAGTAAGTACTCTGATGCAAATACTCTGCTTAGTTATTTCTGTGCCTTTTTACTTTTCTTACACGTGCTGGAACTGCTTCATTTCTACTATCTGTAGTCCATAAGAAAAGACACTTCCTATTTCCATTTCCTTCTCTTTACCTCAATTGTACATCTGTGTTTAGGATTTCTTTCCTGCTTCATCTTTACTGACCAGCAAGTTTAGTCTCTATTCTTTAAAATGGGGAGGTGTGGGGGAAAGAGGTGTGCCAAGAGCGATATTCTCTGAGCACAGGTTCTGTAAATTTGCAGGTATAACACAGCAAAATGTTAAGTTCTTCATCACATCCTTCCAACAGCATAAATGAATCCATCCTTTTTATCCCCTGGAAACCAACTGCTGAGTACTGCAATCTGCAGCCTCTTCTTCCACCCCGGGGATCTTTCCCTTCTTATTTGGACTAAGGATAGAGACAATTTGCCCATCTGTTTAAACATGGTTCTGATTAATATGCTGTCAGGTACCCTGAAAACTCATTGATATCAACTAGCTAATGTGAAACTTGAGCTAGTTAATGAGTGCATGTACACACTCCTGCCTGAGAGTATATGCACGAGTTGATATGAGCGTGCACGCATGTGTGCCAGTACGACACTCTTCCCTAATGCAAAACAGAGGATCCTCCTCCAGAAAGATGGCTGGGACTGCAACTAGGTCAGATTGCACCTTTTGCACCTCCTCGGGAGTCGGCACGGCACCAGCAGTACTTCTCAGCGATAAGTATTTAGATTTGTCATGTCTGCACCCACTGATGTAGGAATTATGAAAGTGGCACCAGGAGCAATGATGGAAGGATAATTAAAAAATAATTAACAAGAATAATTTGCAAGGGGCCAAGGGATAAAAGCTTTTATTTCGTCACCTGGTGTGATTAAAAAGGTATGCAACGCTGCTGTAAAAGTATCCCTTTTTTAAAAAAAATGAGATGAGGGAAGGCATAGAGGGAATAATTACCAATTTCTTTCTTTCTTTTGTTCTTTTGTCAGACTAACTTGTATGACCGAGTAGTTTACTCCAAGCCAAATAGTTAACAAATCACCTACCCCCCCCACTCTGTAGAGTAGCTCTGGCAGCGTGTTGATATCTGATGGAGAACACAGCTGCACAGAAAAAAGGAAAGAGAAGCAGCAGAACAATAGACTCACTGCACTTTAATGCCCCTGGATGGGGTATGATGGGAGGAGGGGAGGAAATCCTACTGCAGCTCCTGTCAGCTGTTCCTCTCTCATTTGAAATTGTTTATAACTTCATGAAAGAGGAGAAGAAAAGGGAGAATGAGTTCTCACATGATACTTTGTGATTTGTTTTGATTTCTGAGACTAAGAAAGATTACACCCTATCTGTAAAAGATATATGCTATAAGGCTTGTTTTCAGCCCATCACATCTACTTAGCAGCTGATTATCTTCCCCTGGCAGAGGCAGCTTGCCATGTTATCTAGTAGGTCCCTGCTGCTGGTTGTGGTTGTTGAGCTGTGTATAGCACCAAATGACTGTCCAGTTGAGAATAAATCCTACAATAAGAGAAGAAAACCCACTGAGCTTGTGTATTTCCCTGAAAATGAGCCAGTATCTTTCAGTTGAGTATTTTACCTGTTGTACCTTCTTACTTGCAAGTCCTGTGGCCACCACCGCAGTTCTGGTATGCGGATGGGAGCCTACTGTCAACCTTATCATAGCCAGGACCTGCTTACTCTGGCTTAGAAGGGCAGCCTTTTTCCAGGGTATCTTCAAGTCCAAAACCTGCTGCCCTTCCTTCAAGATATGCTGATCTCTGGTTCCCTGCAGCTCCCTGTTCTTCTGGCATTGCCTTTGTATTTGGCCTCTGCTAGAAATGTGATTAAAATGGTACAGGTAGCAAAATGGTTCAGAGGTAGAAGAACTAGCTCAAAACATAAAACAAGCCAGATGAGAAGCCTTCTGTTATTAAAATACCACACAAAGAAAGAATGGAAATCCCAGGTCAGCATTTGAGCTGTAGATCTAATGCCAGATTTCCAGGCCAGTGCAGCATGAACACATTTCTGGGAAGTATCCAAGGCTTTGAATACTTTTCTAGACCTTTCAAGTTCAGCAAGCATTAGTGACTGTATGAAACATGCAAATTAAGTACCATATGTGAATTCAAAATTAAAAACCTTATAGAGAACAATGTGGAAATATACATCCCAGATGCATTTCTGTTTGGATGCTAACAGAACAGCAGCTTCCAGGATTTTGCCAGGTTCCCCTATTGTAATTCTATCCTCTCTTTCGAACAATTCTCTATGTAAATGATGACAGGGCAGTTAAGCACAGCGATTGTTAAATGCCTCTGACTGCTCAACTGCTCTGCTCAACTACTCAGTTCATTTTTATCTGAGGTTTTCAAATTCAGCATCTTTATCTGTACTGCTTTTCCGTCATTGCTAAGTGTCTGCTTCTCACCAGTCCTAACAAATATCTCTTCTGTAAGTTTGATCCTCCTGCTGTCACAAGTACTGTACAATATAAAAGCCAGGCTTCTAACAGCTAAGTGTATCTAGTTTCATGCTAGATGGATATTCAGTTCTTGTTTCCCATACTCCCATTCTCTTCAGTGCAAGGAGTAGGAACGAGTTACCTGGCAGTGCACCAATGGCCAAGGTCTTGCTCGCACTACACCAGAGAGTCTTATAATCACAGTGAGGTTTCCCCAGTGCCTCTAGAATATAGCACATACCAATGAAACAAATTATCAGTAAGTACTCAGGAGTGATCATATCACTCCTGCAGATTGCACTTGACCCAAGTAAGGTTAATTGCCATGCTTAGTCTCTATACACACAGGCCTTGCATTAACAACCATTTCCAAAGGAAAACATGAGACTCCCTAAGTCCTCATTTTTCAAGTGGGCTGTGTTGATTTCATGATGCTGAATTTTCTTCTTCTTCTTCTTCTTCTTTTGTAATCACTGAGGCATCCTCTATACAAAGAAATTCTTGTATTAGTTCAGTATCACCTGTGATAAAATATAATGAACCCAAAAGTAGGTGGCACAAGAGCTGCCATAACAGATAACACCATTAAAAACCACCTTAAACCTGCCCAGAGCAAATCTATTCAATGTGCTACTTCCAAAAGTGCAAACCTCTTTACATTAGGACTCTTTGCCAGAATAAATTGGAGTCCACAAGTGTCAGAAACAATGGGAAAATACTAAACATCAGCAAGCAGTACAAAGCCATTTTCTGAAGCAAAGAAGGCTCCAAAGTCGCCCTTTTACTCATATGGGTATAAAAAAACCCTTGAAGTGTACAGCACTTTGACAGAGGGCTGCACAGCACAGGTATCTCCCCTAGCACATGACACTGTCACCCAGCCTCAGCACCTGCTAAATAGGGCCAGCAACAGTACCCTGAGCTTCTTTACCCCCTTTCATCTCTTCAACCAAAGGGTCGACATGTACCAGAAAAATACCAAGAGCTGCTTAGGGAAACTCTGCAAATTTTCAAAGATTTTGTATTCCCATAAAGATCTCTGCCTAGTAAAATCTACCAAAATGTAGTTCAAAGAACCTATGGAGTTGGCTGGGATAGATGGAATTTCTCAGCTGCTAACGTAACATTTGCAAATAGTGGTGCGATATCTACCAATGTCTCAAGAAACACCAGTCAGTGAATATTCAGACTCACTGACACAACACAGTGAAGAGCAGTTTCTGGTTAGGCCGGACTTCTAAACACAGATGTGCATTATTTATAACTTGTACTAAATTATTTATAGATTTGACCTCTCTTTAAAAAAGAGAATATCACACCATTTTCAAAATGAATTGTCTCTGAACTTTTGGAACATTTTATTCCGGTGTTTTCAAAACCACTGAGCTTTTGACTTTTTGCTTTAAAATGTTATACTTACTCTTAAAAACCTGAAAGTTTTGTAAAAACAGTTTCAATCCAAAACAAACAAAGAAAAAAGCATTTCATTTTGGCCAAATGAAATTTTTCATTGTGGCGGAGGGGACAAGGATCAAACAAGAAGTTACAGAAAATACTTCCCACTGATTTGATTCAGTCTCTTAAAAACTGTATTTGTGCCCATCTTTACTCCTGAGTACAACAGACCACTTGCATCTTCCACAAAACCTCAGAGCTATCGTAAAGGTATATAGTGCAGGAGTGCTCACATATGAGCAAGTGCTCATATAAGATGAAGGCCAACACTGGAAAGAGAAAAAAGTAAATATGAGTTAGCCAGGAATAGGTTTAGACTGGAAGTTAGATGAAGGTTCCTTATTCATTAACGAGCTGATGTTCAGGAACAGTTTTCCCACAGGAACAAAGGAGAAGAAAACCTACCTACTCTAACATCAACTTTGCCACACATGAAAGAGGTTCTGACATTTCACAAAGCACTAGACTGGTCGCTATAACATGGGATACCTCATTCTCTCTCAATCTCCCACGAGAGTCACCATTTAGAAGAGTAATTTCAGGAGCTATGGAATAAAAACCTGTAAAGTGATATGTATGCAGTTTATAACTAGGTCTCTGGGCAAACACACAGAAAACAACTGAACACAAAATTGGTTGCTATGTTGGGATGAACACAGTTGCTCTCAGCAGAAGAATAATCCTTCTAGTGCCATTGTAATTTACTGAAGGAAAAGATAGCAAGGCAGCTACATGCTGCTCTATAGAAGCATTGCTTACTGGTTATACGGTAAACTTGAACTCTATTATAATATGGCTTGCTGAGAGAACAAGAATTGTTAGGTATTGTGTAAAAGTTTCTGCTTAAGGATTCAGAGATGTCAGAGATCTGCAGCAAAATAAGAACAAAAGGAATAAAATTTGGGATAGAAGTTACTGCAAAAACTCTGACTTGTACAGGAAAAAAGGGTTCTTGGCTGCTCTTTTGACAAAGAGCAATCTTCAAGAGAATGTACACTGAGGCAGTGAACCCAGAATCCAAGGCAAACTTTCTCATAATAATCTCTTTTGTTATTATTTAAGAAAAAAAAAGAAATTCAGTGTTATGCCGTTTGTATCAGAATGAACCCTGTACTTTAGCAGCAGAGGGCTGAATAGCCCTCCTAGGTCACTGAGTCCTGTCCCCTGCTGCTGCAGACATAAAAATCACTCATAAGCTTACTCCAGCCACCAGTGAATTTTGGCTAGTGAGAGCTGCTCCTCCTGCCCTGCCAGCAGACTCACGGTGGGAGCAGAAGGGCTGGTGGAGGCGGTGGCCAGGCACCACCACACCACGATGCTGCTCGCATCTTCAAGAGAAGATGAGGCGCTGTCACCTGGTGATGCTTCTTCCCCTCTCACAAACTTGATGTAGAGGGCAAAGCTTTTGACTGGTTTTAACAAATTGAAACAAGCAGATCTCACTCTGGGTTTCTCTGATTTCTGCAAGGTTTCCCTCATAATTTTCCTCTGCCTCAGACCTTCCAGCCTTCCTAGGCCAATGCTGCAACAGATTTTTCCCATATCATCTAGGGTGACTCCTTTATTTCCATTCAAATTGCCAACTGAAGTTTCTGAAGTGGGAGCACTTTCATCTTAGGAACAAGACTGTATCATCCATCTGTGTTCAAGAATCAGGCAAACATTCATCAGATGATAACCTATGGTGACTATCCAGATGAAACATACTCAGTCCAATAACCTAAAGTGAAACCCTCTATTTTCCATTACTTACTCTCTAGCACATCTGTTCCGCTAAGAGAATTTCTTATAGTGCTGAACTTGAGAGAACGGGAAAAAACGGATATAAAGAGCAGGTACCCAGCACTGCCAGGTATTATAGGCATTCTTATTTTTTCTACACAACAGAATTGACTCAGTCAAGAATTTAGAAGTTTTACTTTAATTCTTTGGGTTCATTCAGCATCAGAGTCAACAGTGGTATTCTTCAACAAGCCTAAGTTAATTAAGTTTTCAAATCACATTGATACCTGTTTGTTCATCTCCCCATGCTACTGTGAAAACCTCCACACAATCATTTTAGCACCCTTGAGGGGGTTACACCAAGAGAAAAGAGCATATATATTACTCAAGCAGTTGGTAGAGGCCAAGCAATGTAAACAAGTGAGAAAACTAACACAGTCCTGCACTTTAGAAACCCCATGTGGGGTAGAAAACTCTACAGAATTTTGGCTAAAAGACTGCACAGATAGATGTTCACAGATGTACAGTTCATTGATAATGCACAACATCACATATAATAACAAAGGGAAAAAACAACTTGAAATTTTATTTAGAATTACTTTTTTCTGTATACTGACACCCTTGAGAAAGCAGCCTATTGTGATATAAAAAGGACCATATTGACCCCTTCTTGCTTTTTGGCAGTTGGGCTGGCAATAACTGTCTCTTTTTATTAATATTGTTTTTATCTAGAGATGTAATGGCAATCCTACATAGGTGAAATGAAAGACATTTATTTCATGCCTAACACCTCACTGGGAAAAAAAAAATCAATGTATTGCTCTAATTTGCTGAATAACTTCTTGCTGTTGAGAAGAAACACACCTCGAGGGCCAACTGCCTCACCTGGCATTCAGAAACTAATTACAAATTACTGTGCCTGGGATGTTGGATCTTACTGTTGAGGATGCTGTGGTCTACAGCTCTAACGTGACCAGCAACAATGCTATCAATTATGGAGCAGTTCCTAGAGGACAATCTAAGCCTTTCTTACAGCGCTAATCAGCATTTTCATAAAAACTAGTGGAAACCATGGAACAGCATTTGCAAACCCAAACAAGTGGTCACATATGAGGCCTGCCTGGGTGAGTTCACTCTGTTGAGCGATGAGCTGAGACATTATCATCTCCAGGAACTAGCAGCAATGAATTTAACAGAGCTTGAAAACCAATTCCTTTCCACTCACTCCTCCATAGAGGAACAGAGAGATTTACTGAACATTTTCAAACCAAGATTCCTATCCAAGACACATAAAGAAAAAAAGGGATACTTCTCCCCCTAGCTAGGGTTCTACAGTAGGAGATACCACATTCCTGTGGAAACTAAGGACATGTCTACACTGCACTACCAGGCGGTATAACCAAAATATCCTACATCACTTCCTCAGACCACTGGCAGCTGCAGAGATACAGCAACTGTGTTTCTAAATGAAGGTTATAAAACCTGTATGGAAAAATTAGCAAATAATTGAAAGGGTTTAGCAGCCTTCACTAAGCTTTATACTGCTGTAACGATGCTGATAATGCTAATTTAAAGATAGCTCAGGTCTTGTCTGAAGGACAACTGTCCAAATACCACCTGAAGGAATAATCTGAAATAACAGCAGTCAAAACCTAGTTTCAGCTTCACATCTTCGTAAGTGCCAACGTGGCTAGGGACTGCTGTGAACTTCCTTGTGCTTTTTCAGAGGGCAATGCCCAGCCAGTGTTTGTCATGCAACAGACTTATCTATCTCCGATCCCTGACGCTGGTGAGCTCCTAAGAGGGAACTCCCTCCTAAGAGGGAGCTAAGGGAGGCTCACAAAGCAGAGGCAGCAGCTCCCTAAGCCTGATGAGTAGAAAGTAGCTTGCCAAACAAAACACCTCTGAAACAAAAGGATTACACAAAATAAGAAATGCTACCAGTACCTTCGAACGTATTATTCTTAATTTCCTGGAGCTCTAAGCTATGTTCACGAATATGATTAGGATGTAGGAGAGTTAGAACGGGACTAATTACACTTTGAGCGTGGCTCAGGCTGTCCGTTTGCACAAAGTGCTGGTGTCACCACAACATCCCATCTTAGGCTAAGTTTGCAGCCTGTGGGAAAGCAGCCAGCTCAGCTTCAGTAAACTTTTATTAACATTTGGATTTTGGCTTCTGATACATCGTCAGGTGTCAATAACTCATAGGCCTCTTTTTCAGCTGCAGGAAGAAGCATTTCCTTCCGGGGATGGCAGTTGTGAATCTCGGTTCAGGAATGAGTATGCTTTTCCTTCTCTATTGCTGGAGCAGGGCCCAACTTGTCCACAGAGCAGCATATCTAGTTCTGGGTCTCAGGAAGTTCTTGTTCACGCATGGTTCTCCAGGTAGCTTCCACCCTTTCTATTACTAGCACCACTGCTGTCTTCTCTAGATAGCTGACTGGCTTTAGCCCTGGTAATTTTGGATCACAGATTGAAAAAGAGCCAACAATGTCACACTGCTGCGAAAGACCCAAAAACCATATGGGGATGAGATCATAAAAATGTAGCCTGCAAGACACGTGAAGCAGTGCTGTTCCTCTGCTTAATGCTGATAAGGCCACCACTGGAACACTGTCTTTCAGGTGTCATATCAGAGGAAAGGTGCTGAATAACTGCAAAGTCTAAAGAGCAGCCACGAAAGTAACCGGGAAGGCTGGAAAGCATGAAAGAACTAGGGTTGCTTAAGCTAAAGAAAAAAATGACTGAATAGTCTCAAACATGTAAAAAGTTGCGGAAAAGAAGAAGAGAACAAACTACCCTCCTTGTTTATGGTAGATGGAGCAAGAAATAATGGTATGTAAGCTGTAGCAAGAAAGATTCAGATTAGACCTCTAAAGAAAACCCAAACTTCCAAAAATTGTTGGCACACAGGTAACTGATCCTGTTTCATATGGTAGGCAGACAGGCTATTAACCTTCTGAGTCTCCTTTGAGGCCTGCACTTCTAAATTATCGAAATAGAGTGCTGCACAGAAAGGGAGAAATCGACACAATTTTCTTCTGAGAGCTGAAGATCTTGAGCTACAGGTGGTAATGGAGTTGCCAAGTGCCTCTTCCAAGTAATCCAGCACATTGGAGAAGCAGGCTCCAAGGCCAGATAAATGCAGCACACCCACATCCCCACCACCACCACACACATGCACACACATGTGCCCCCCATAACAAAGAAAACAACAAGAAATGAAGCATTAATTCTCGTCTTACAGAGGTCAGTTACTTAGAAATGTAGAAACACTATAATATTTGTTATCAGTAATTGTCAAAACAGTCTTTTATGTTTATTCCTTTGTGCCACTTGTATTTTACCTTTTTAAAAAAATCCTGGCGTTGGTCATGCATGCTATATACCTAAATTTGTTTACACAACTACATTTAATTTGTAATGTAGTATTAATTGGAGGCTGGAGAGTCAAGTACTGCAGCTCAATAATTTTATGAGGACCTAATAACATTTTAACTAGCGCAGCAACAAATAAGAAGGTTAATTGAATCTCAAGCTTGAAGGCACAAATTGATTACCTGCAGAAGTTAGCAAGAAGGATCAGCACTACACAACTGACTAGATGTGTAACACCCTTCTTTCAGAGCATCTCGTGTTGAATACCACTATTCCTTCTATTTTCATCTCTCTTATTTGGGCTATTAAACATGCTGGTACCTTTCTGACCTTTTTCATACACGCATTTAGGAAACCTAACTCTAGTTACAAGGAAGACCTGTAGAAACATAGAGGATCTCTGTATTTCATTTAAGACCTTGATGTGTTTCCAGATCTTACATTGGAAATTTGTCCTTTTGCTCTTGAAACATCAGAAAACTAGTTTTCCTATCTTCATCCAGAACATAAATACAACAGAGTACAGTGTAGTTTTTGCCAAATTCTGATCATTCAAATCCACATAGTCAGATTTTGTCATTTATATATTTCCCTCACTCCCAAATATTTTAGTTTGGTTTGTTTTCGCTTTATAAGCAAAGACTCAAATTAAATATTTTGCCTCATCAAAGCTGGAAAATATTAGGTTAAAATAGGTAGCCCATTTTTCATCAGAATGTGTTACAGGATTTGTTCCTTCACTTATATGTCACATCAATACAGTCTCAATATGTTGTATTATTACGCTACTAAATGATAAAGAATTCCAAACAGTATTTTTCAAAGTTATTTGTTCCTTACATAATGTGTCATTCATATCATTTTATATCAACAAATATAAATAGGTATGCTTTCATCTGTCCTCAGTCATTCATCCATCTCTGATTTTTCTTATAAGGTAAATTCTTCCAAATATTTTGGACAGCTGCAGAGAATTTTTGGCAGGGATAGAAACACCTTCCAATAAGTTATGTCATCTTTGATCTATAATCTACAATGTAACACATAAAAACAAGAAAATATATAGTGAAATTTATCCAGGTTGATTACAAACAAAAACAAATTTAAAGAAACTTGAAAGAACTTAAAGATTTGGCATCATCTGTATAGAAAACAGACACTGAAAGCCAAACAAACAAATGCAAGGAAGTCCCAACATTGTGGAACTGTGGAAGCCCAAACAGAATTCTTCTTCCAGAAAATACCAGGTGCCAAAATGTTTGGGTTTGTGTTCTCTCTTTTGAAATCTGTTGTCAATCCACACCTACCCGGTGAACTCAGGACCTCAGCTTTACTGACCGGCCTATTAGCCTTGCAAGAGGATGAATTAAGATGATCTAGAGCAGATCTGAGACCAGTTTGCTTTAGCCACTTGTTAGCAGTATTAAATAGGAAATTCCATCATAAGGGTTCCTCTCGTTCTGTTAACACTCAGAAATACCAGAACTTCTCCTCAATACTCAGCCAAGTCAAACTGTACCTGACTTCAGGCCAGGTTCCAAAGTACATGCAAGTAAAAGGAAAGACTTACTCCAGTAGCCTTCAGCTCAAGCTTTTAGAAGCAAGAAGCAATCAAAGTATACTAAATTCCTATCAAAAAAAATTTAATCAAGTTGGGATTCCACATGGGTTGAAAATTCAACATTATACACTATTCAAAAGCAAGTTTATTGCTCCAGTGCTTATAACGAGCATCTCCGTTCTTACTGTTGCACTTGGCATTCCATCAGCCTTTGAACTAGTTGAAATGGGGTAGAAAATAAACCATGGCAGAAGTAAAGGTAGGGTGGGAACGAAAACAGCAAAGCAACAATTGGCCATGGGAAGGCTTGGCAAGAAAAGGCGTTTATTAAAAGCCATAGGAGAGGTGACAGTGCCAGGGGGGCCGGCAGGGTGTTAAAAAAAGAGCCAGTATGCAGTCAGCAAGAGCAGCAGCAGAGCTACAGAGCTGTCAGACAATAGTGACTAGGAACGTAGGTGGCAGTTAGGCACGCATGCTGGTAAATAATAATAACACAAGATATAATTTGACATGCCATGAGGAAAATTTATGAATATATTATTCCATTCAAATATAAAAATAATGATATTGTGAAATGGTAACAAAAATTTCAATTAAATTATAGGTGTTTCATTCTAACTCTTTCTTGGAACACTGTTAAACAATATACAAAAATCCAGCTTTTTTTCTGATGTATATACATGCAAACTAATATGGTGGTACAGCAGAAAGGAAAATTCACACCAAGATACTTCACTTTGGTCTGTTACAGACAGTAAATTTCTGTTTTATAAATTGTTCATATGCATGAAAAAGCCTCTAGGCAGGTGCATGTAAACAAATCTCAGGTCAATAGAGAAGTAAGCAGGACAGCTTAATAAAATTAAGCTACTATCACTCAGCTCTCCTCATCTTCAAAGTGCTAGCTCCCATGCTAAACAACTCACCCCCATAACAATATCAGCCAGATATTACCCTCATGCTGCAGGTAAGGTGACTATGGTAGAAAGGGCTAAATGGTCTGCCTATATCTACAAAGGAATACCAATGACTGAATTGAAAGGGAGGACTGATTGGGCTCCTTGCCCGGTTCTTAAAATCCAGGTCTTTGTCTTGCCAACCATATGCACGCTTTCCTGCAAAACTGCATAAACTGATACCATTGCGGTTTTGCTGCATTAGCAAGTCCAGTCTCCTCAGCCTCTCTCTTGTGGCCTCAACCCTCTTAATTAAGATTCAGGATGACCCTAGGGACTGCTGCTCGGAGTCACTGGGCAGTCCCACATGAAGCCCTGGTGCACTGAGGAGAAACCTTTTGGCAGGTGACCTGCTCATTAGGGAATTCGGAGGGTCTGTCTTTACTAACAGACTGTGGGTGATGGCTTTCCACAACCTTTCTTTGAACTCAGGCAAGAAAACCTATGAGGCAAACTGCTGGTGGTTTTTGCCATTTTGTGTGTCTGTTGTATAAGACTTGCTTACTCACACCCAGCAGGGAGAATTACTGTCCCTGTCAATAGCTTAATACTGTTTCAACTGGCTAGGATCTGATATTTCTCAGGCACATACCTATGAAAAACAGGATCTTCCTAACAGCAGCTCTCTGTGCATTTACACGGCAGGGAGGTTAAATGCTAAAAGTATGTGCCAAAATAAATATGATTATTATCCTTGCCACTGTAAAAAAAATTACTCAAAAGTGAGATCAATACAAATCTGTTAAAATTGTGTAAGATGATCTTTTAAATCAGGATAAGGATTTGTACAGAGCTAAAGGAGCAAACAAATATATAATGGGAAATAGTAAGTTATTGTTATTATGTGGGAGGAAGGTCTGACATTAAGGATTTTCTTTCTCTAAATATTTGTGAGCTGTGTAGTGACTAACATTAAAATACCAAAACAATAGTTAAATTCTTATATCAGCAAGCAGAGGCAGTGGTATAAGACTGATCACTAGGAGGTACACGGATAGTCAGAGACTGACTGAGGTAACAATATGGCCTTAATGAATGTACCCAGTAGAAATATTCTGGCATTCCAAAATTATGTATTTCAAATAATAACAGAATTTATATCTAGAACAGTGTAAAATGGGGCTTGCCCTCTCCCCTTAAACACTGAATCTTTGAGGCCAGCCTAATTATGAGATGACTGTGCTTTAGTTTCCATATCATTTAGTAGTTTCAAAGGTAATATTGTACCTGCTTTACTTATCAAAGGATAACACTCTGCTTAGTGACTTTATGTGCTGAGCATTAAAACAAAGTGGATATAGTTGCCTGTGGCAATAGCAAAAATCAGCTTCTCTTCTCCTTTCTCACGTTCTATATGTAACCAGTAATCAGTCTCACTGCATATCACAATTTAGAACAGTATTTTACAGAAACTTGATTAAAATGGCACAAGTTGGGAGGAGGAGGAAGAGGAAAGCAAAATGAATTTGCAATTGCCAGAGGAAAATTCATTAACCTTGATGGGGGGGTTTGGAAATTGCATTCTAATGCATCTGGACTTTCCTTTTGATGTCTGATGCATGCTGCAGCTCTGAGCACCCAGTCACTCAGACTAACACCTGCCTAGAGAATGCAAGAGCTCCCATCCAGGGCATGCATCATGTTTCTGTGTGTGAAAACCAAGTGAGAGGGGTCAAGGAAGGAAAGAACATAAGGAAATGGGGAGGAATATGGGGAAGCAGCTTGCTAAATAAACACTTCATCTTAATATAGAGTTAGGACATGCCTGGGGCTTGCAGCCAGGCAAGGAACCTGAGAAATGCTCCAGAGTCAAGTAATATAGGCTTTTTTTTTTTTTCTGCACAGCAAATCTTCCATTGAGGCTGATTCAATTCAGTGATATTCACTATATTAGCACCCGAACACAAAAATGTAATGCATTTCAATTTGCTTTCATGACTTTTCATTAGTCAAAGATTGGGTGGAACAAAACAACAATTTAAATTACAGATGACAGTACACAGTGACAAAAGTGACGCATGGGGAGTGATGGGGCAGGAAGGGGAAGAGCATGGTGTGTGCACAGTGAAGATGGAACAAGAAGCTGCCCTCCTGTTGGCTTGCCAAGTGCTTTGAGAAGCAATATTTCTTGCCATCCTGTAAGCCATCTTTGCAGTTGTGCTGAAGCACAAATTCAGGCGAGTTACCCAAGTCTATTAGGAGGGCAGGAGACTGCTGCCCAAAGGGGAAAGGGCCACCTACCTAGGGAGAAGGAGAAAGCAGAAGAAAAGGTTGAAGCCCAAAAGGTGGCAGTGCAAGAGATGGACAAGTTCCTACCACCAGGAGTAGCTCCACACTACACTCTGGAGAAGCAGCAGCCATGCCCACGTCTGTCTCCTGCTTCTCTCACAAAAGGATGCAGAAAGTTACAGGGTAATTATTTATTATGAGGAAAATATGTGACAAAGAAGAAAGAAGCTACTTTGCAGAGTTGTTAACATCCATTTCCATTGTTGTTATCTTTTCCTATCTCCTCACTTTTTTCTTGGCCAACAGCTCATTTTTTGTGTGTGTTTCCTCCACCATCCACTTCACTCTTTTTGGAGCACATTGGAGGCTTCTAACTCATCAGAGAAGCTAGATCAGAACAAGGGCCAGTCCTACATACAGTGAAGAGAAGAGGAGATTTTCCCCTCAAAACATTACCTGGTTCCTTCCTTCCACCCTTTTCAAACCATGTATTTCCCTCTTTGCATCGTTTTCCCTTTCCAGGAGGTAGTCTCTAGTCACCATGAAGCAACAGTGATGGGTAACTGCAGATTGCCAGAAACTGCAAAGAATACTGGGGAAAATAATTGTTCTCTGTTCTTATACACTTCCCTACAGATCTGCTTCTGGCCAGTGCTGACTACCAGGCTGCCAGGACACCAGACTAGGCAGACCTCTGGTCTGACATAACACATCTTCTCTTAAGTTCTTAGGAACAAAGCTGATAAGAACTGACAGTGCCAAGGCACCTGGTTTTGGTTGTAGTTAATGATTAATCGAGCCTCAGTTCTTCTTGGTCAAGTTTGATTTTAACTGTTGTATTATTTGTTCTACAGTCAGGTTGTCCAAATATGTTTCAGTTATTGGTACAACAAAGAAGCTTCATAAAAAGCACAGTACAGTCGAACAAGATGCCAATCACAGCAACAGTGAGATCAGCCACCCGATCCCTTTGCATGCACAAGGGTCTGAGAAGCCTAGCGCAAAACGTGAGTCTGCAACCCTCTCTTGAATAAAAATCCAGTGTAACAAGCCAGTCCCTGCATCACAGTACAGAGGGCCACCACTCCAGTTAGGGAGCCCTGCGTACATAGAGTACTGTGGTTCCAGACAAACAGGAAGCTTGGTTTGTCCACCATCTGTCTGCTCTGTTCCTTCTTCTATGAATAAACTTCATGCGACCTGGCCACCTCCAGCTTCCAACTTACTTGTCATAATATAGTCATGCATATCTGCCATGAATACACTTTTTCCTGTTGTGGAATTCTGTCACTGAAAACACTAACCTGACTACACACCTCTTCTCGTTGACAGAGACACAGTAGTGTGGCACAAAGATGGAAAAGACTGAGCTCCCTCTCCATCTAAAGTAACAGCCTTTCAATGCAAATAGCCAGGCTTTATCTGCAAAGGCAACTTAGTAGGAGAAAAAAAATAAAGCAAGTGTCCCTTCCCTTTTTTCTGTGCAGCTAAGGAGCAATTTTGGCATTATATTAGGGTTTAATGGAAAATCAAATATACTGGATTCACCTTTTTTATGCCACACATCAATTCCTATCACCTACGTTGTTATACCAGGACATCTGCTTTTGCATCTGAAGACATCCTTCCATATTGGATTGTGGTCTGTTTTGGTACGGCACACTGAAAGGTCCATAACACATAATGCAACAGATCTACAGGAAAAGCTACAGTAAGACAGGTATGCAAAAGAGAGTTTAGAGTAATACAGCTGTAGATGTGTTAAGTAACAACAGTCAAAGAGTAAATTTGATTCTAAGAGCTCTTATTTCAAATTCTACTGTCATTCATGTTTTCCTGCTTCGGTATGTAGTTCACTTCCCAGCCCTGACCTTCACAGCTTTCCTGACAATACGAACAGGAATCCATACACAATATTGGCTTCTCTGTCTGTATGCCTCACTGGCTTGTTCTGGATGTGTCATGCAAATACCCCGTAGATAGATATTTCTGCCTCATATGCACACGCAGGTTTTAGACATTCCTGAGAAATAATGTACATACACTTGTAGCCTCTGGAGCAAGTATTTGCTTGTACATAGGTGCACACACACTGACTGTTGCATGTTGACTTCTTTTATGACAGGATTCAAACACACTTTTACCTGTAACAATAAGTTGTTCCTCTGATATTTTGATCTTAATAACCACCTGGACATTTTTAATACTACCAGCAAGGGTCACTTCAACACTGCAGGCATGGCCTCTGCTTTTACCCCACGTCCCAGTCACCCTCCCCTCCATTTCTAAGGTATACTACTTTCTGAATCTCATGCATTCAGACTAGGCTCCGAGATTAGAGATGCACCTGGTTCACCTTAAAAACATTCATGTTACTTTCATGACAGAGTGAAGAAATAAATGAAATCCAGACAAACAGTCTGGGCTGATTTACTCTCTGCTACTGCTCATTGCAAAAGCTAGGGAGACCCTGGTCTGTCTCAGGTGCCTGCATAGACAGCAGGTGTCAGCTCTTTCAGAGAGCAGTTCACTCCATCTTAAGATCAGTGGGATAAATCTGCTTGTGGAGGGTTTTTTCCTCTCTTTTGACTGCAGAGGGATTCTCTACAATTAGTTTGGATTAGATGACCAGAAACAGAAGAGATGAAGCTACTCTCAAACTATTAAGCAACAACTATACCAGATTAGTAGCCCTCACAGAACTCAATTGTACTTGATTTTAATTAAACCATTAATTCCTCTTGGCTTTACTGTTTTTAAGGCATGTGGTAGTCACTGATCCATTCTGAGCACTGTTGCTATCCTTCACATCTGGGTAGTGTAGTTTGACTGATTCCCAGGAAAGCAGCCAAGTCATGTGTCCATTCAGCATCCCGTTGCCGAGACAAACTAATCTCTTGCCAACTTTTGACTTATGCCTGGTTTGGAGCCCCAGCTGGAACAACAACCAAGTCCTCCAAATCTAATACAACTCCTGAAGTTATCAACAGGTTTTGCTGACTTGCCCAAAATGTTTTAACATGTCCAGGGCTGTTCATCTTTCGAAAGTAGTACTGCAGAAAAAGCAGGCCCCCAGTGCTGAGGCTCAAGTCCTTCAGAAGGCAGTGAGAGAAACAGACAGCAGGAGGATGGCTGTGAAGGTTGGATTCTTCAAATAAGAGACCTAACTACACTGGCAAGCTAATGATCTCAGGAAAGAGATCTGACAGGCCATTTAGGAATGTCAATAGAACATCCAAGAAAACAAACATTATTTTGGTTGATTTCATTAGTCTTGGACCAAATGTTGCTTCCTAAGAGCCAGCACAATTCAGAATGGCAAGTACTTTATCCATGTGACAGAATAGTAAGAAAATTGCCACTCAGGCTTAGGAAATGAGCCTTTTCCATTTTCTGACATCCATTTATCCAGAGGAAATCAAGCAATATCTGAAATTACGTAGGCCTTATCTTGAAAAAAAATCTTATTGAATCATAGAAGCTGTCAATACAGTTTTAACCTTTGAAAAACACTTTCTTTTCAAAAGGAGTCATATTGCCTTTTGCAAGAGTAATTCTTGGACTGACCCATGAAAATATTCCAGAGAGTTCTTTCATATTACAGTATTTAATGCTCTCTAAAATGATCTCACCCCTACCTCTACCAATTTGTCAGTTCAAAGAGTGGCATTTCACCTAAGTGCTATGACAGCAAACCTCAGTAATTAGTTATTAGTAACAAAATGTTCAAGTTACCATCTACATTTAACAAATCAAAATCTGAGCAACTGTCTCTACACAATAACATAATAACAAATAATTTCTCTGAACAATTCTAGCATCTAGAAATTTAACTTCACCTTCTTATAGAATATAGCATTTCTAACCTTTACTTTTTAAGCTACCTAAAAAAAAAAAAAAAAAAAAATGCCAGTACAGAAAAGGTAACACAAAACCAGAAAATGCACATGATGCAATATATGCTTCAGATTGCTCAGAATAAATATTAGAATAGCCTATCTTGCCCATTCTTCTAATACAGTTTTGCTTTTCATGAATTATTCGTCCAGTCTAATTCAAGCTAAGTAGTGACTCTTCCACTACTTCTCTTGGAGCTATCTACAATCTTACAGAAACTACCGTTAGGAATTACTTCCAGTTATTCATCCTTGGTTTTCTTGGTTTCTTTTGCTCAGTTTTAGCCTATTATTCCGACTTAATCTTCTCTCTATGCCCTGTTAAGGTGTTCTTGTAAGGTATGAATATAACCACAGCTATGTAGAAAGCATTCTTTCACACAGATTTAAGCAGGCAAAAAGTCACTGAGTAAGAACCAAAGCAAGCTTCTTACACACTATAATAATCAGTATAAGCTGTCTCACAGTGCTAGATCTGATTGATTTATTCACCATGAATGAGATACCTGATGAAGCTAGCCCACTTTTTGTTCACAAACCATTTGCAATTACGTGATTTAGGAGTCTTCTCCGTAAACTAGAGGGTTTACCCTACAGTCAGAACTATGATTACAGCACATGTAATCCATGCTAGCTTTAAAATCAAGCTAGCACTGATATGGCAATGAACCAATTGCTTATGAGCTGTGGAGGCCACAAGGGACTTAGTGTACTTAATGAGGCAGCCAGTTTATATCCCTCCCTGTTCCTCCACGCCTGGGGATACCAGCTTGTACTATCACTCCATACCAGCTGTGGGAATCAAAGCATCTACTTCAGAATTGCCTGTCATTCTCATGGTTTTTATACCATCACAATCACTTTCCCCCTCCTGTTTTTCCTATAAGAGAAGCTAACACAAAGAGAGGAAAACCTTGCTCAGGAAATTGGGGATTATGCAAAGTTTAATGCAAATGGAAAAAGCTTTCCACAGTATCTTTCGATTTTAGCAGCCTTCTGTATTTATCTTGAAAAGCACGTATTTCTGACTGACATGCAGCTTTTAATTTGCAGTGATATCCTAACAAGTCTTATAGTCTCCTATAGGAAGAGAAGACATTGTGCTGAAGAAATGGAAAGAAGACATCCGGCAGCTATTCACCTGTCATTGCTTCATATCAGCTGTTCAGAAAGTCAGTCCCTCCCTTCCTACTCCCCTTTAACTACAGATATTCCTATGCTGATATATCTACCAACCAGTACATAAAATATGACAAAGACTACATCTTACAGTGTTTGCAGGCATAGGGCTAAACAGGAGGTATTCCCTCAAAGTCGTGACTGAGTCATCAATAAGAGAAATAGAGTAAGTACCACAGTCTAATTGTCCTCCATGACATCCATATGTATTAAATACTGCTACTGTCAGTTTGCTTGCCAGTGAAAAAGGTGCATACAATGCAGCAATCTGCAGGTTTTGAGCACCATCAGTTGCCAGCACTGCAAAACAAGTAATGCAAGAAATGCCTCTCAGAGACAATGTATATCAGTTCAGCTATTTACTTGATTCACTCATACCTACAAGGTGAACAAGCATCTGAAATCCTACCATACAGATGAGCAGACAAGCCACTCCTCCATCATTTCAGAAACAGGCTTGTGACGTTGAGTGGCTCTATTCAGAAAAGGTGGGATTTGGTTCTTCTTGAGTAAAAGACAAAATACAGTACAATAGTTCATGAACTAATTTCAGATGAACTGTTCCTGAGACTTAGACCTTGCACTACTGATTGCTACTGAACTAAGCAGGAGCCACAAGCTATTGATGAACCAATTAAGATCCAGCTGACTGAGTGCTTTAAACATTTTTAAAGTATATCTGAACAGAAGGTTAGGTCATGTTTCATCTCCCTTGCCTTATACAAACATGTGTTCAAAGTACTCAGCCAGTGAGTTCTAGGAAATAAGAGTGTGCGGGAGCAAGGGGTTCACTGAACAGGAATTGCACACAGTGACAGTGACTGATGCTCTGATCATCTCTCCTCCTCTCTTCCTATGCTGCTTTCCATAGCACTGCTTATTCCCTCAGTTCTGTGGTTCTCTCTGTCCTTTTCTCTAAAATTTGTCCCATCCCAGATTTTATTCCTTCCACTCCTTTTTGTTTGACCTTTCCTCCTTGCCATTATTCCTTTTCTTCAGCTCTCTGCCCAAATCCCTGCATTTAATTCCTCCTGTTAAACTAGGTCAGCCCTGTTGTCCATGTCAGCCAGTGTTTCTCATACATTTTGCAATCACTGGCTATTCCAAACACTTGCAGCCAGTAACCACAGCTGGTCCTGTGTGCTGGAGGAACCGAGCGGCTGCCAAGTCAGGGAGAAATGAGTTCTTGCTGACTATTGACATCTAAGACTTCACAGGCTCACCCCCCAACCCTTCGAGCTCAAAAGCATCACAGTCAAGTCTGAGAAACATTGATCTCACCTCCAGCTGTGGCCAATACCAGATGCTTCAGAGAAACAAGACACCCTGTTTGGATAAATATGCCAAAATTTGCTGTGATCACACAGACAAAGCCCACAGCTAGAAGAAGATGAAACGTCTCTCCTGGAAACAAGGTCAAAAAGCTGACCCTCCCCTGAAATATATATCAGCAATATCAAGTTTGGAAAGAGCTCCATCCTTGTGGAGGAAATAAAAGAAAAAGGCTTCACAATACTGATATTCAGAGACATATCCTAGAAGAGAAGGATTTTTTCTGTTTTGTTCAGTGATGACTTACAGCAATGAACCCAACCTGGATTTTCATTTTGAGCTACAAATTTATTTTCCCTGTAGCTTCCGTTACTGGATATGCCTCTACTGTGCTATTTCTACCACGTTATTTGCTTTCTTTCTAAACTAGAAGAACATCTTCTGCTTGTTTTACACGTCTAAATCACAAAAAGAAAATACAGTCTTTTCCTCTCGTATCACCTCACTTATCACCTATCTCTAGATCTCCTTACCTTTTCACATTCCTATTTCTTTATAAAAATGAGGCTACCAGAGCCAAACACAGTATTGCAGGCAGCAAAGGATAATGCATCACCATCACTTGTATTCTCTGTACTGTTCTTTTCACAAATTTATGTTTTATACATACATATATGTATATATATATGTATATATACAATACATTTTTTTTTTGGCCACTTTTGACTTGTCCTCAGACATCCAGGGAAAACAATTGGTAACATTTCGTTATGTTGAAAATCAGTCTTCTAATCTTGCTGTGTCTTTAATTTGTGAACCATGACGGCAGCTCAGGTGAGCAGCTTTTATTAACTTTGTGAGAGACTGTGTCAAAGGCCTTTATAAGGCCAAATAAATCCTTAATCTATATTAACCTGCTGAGCTCAGGCAGAGTTAAATCTCCTCAGCATTAAAAAAAAAAAAAAAAGAAAGAAAGAAAAAAAAAAGTTCTTTATCAATCTAGCTTTCAGACCTTCCATGAGAAAAATCTCAGATGCTACTTCAAATAATGTTTTAAAAATACTGAAATTGTTTGTCTTTTCAACTTCATTCTCATTCTCCAAATTGCTAAAGGTAACTGGGTGATATCAGTATGAACTGATACCGATGGAGTACTGCATTTGTACATTTTTCAGTATTCATATTTCAAGTATACTATTGGCTCTTCACACACTGTCACTCTCAGAGAAATGTTCTTTGCTTCCTCATCTAAAAGAAAAGAAGATGATATTTCTAATATTTTCCAGGAAAAGTTATTATTTCCATACAGAAAGCCAATTATCTATTCTGCCAGGTACCACAGATGAGAAAAAGGAGTTAGTCGTTTAGCTGTAGCAGTACTCCTGTATCGTCAGTGGCTGTCTTTGCATCTCTGCTTCTAGTTTCCATTTGCAACAATATTGTGGATTTTGCAACAAAATTCTTTTTCCTGCCTCAGCTTGATGCAGCCTCATTAAATGTTAAAATGCACAGAGGAGTGTCTTCTATAGTAAATTCTATATATCAGCTTTATTTCTTCAGCTGGAACAACTGATAGAGACTGATAGTGATTCTGTGTCCCTGTATCTCAGCTTCTCTCCCACATTTCCAGAAAGGCATTCCGTGGATTTGTTTCAAAGAGCTGAGTTTTGTTCTCTCCCCTTATTTATGCTCCTGTCTTTGAGACAAATGAACAAATGAGTCACAAAAGCAAATTAGTGAAATGAAATGAATAGACAAATGGAAAAGAAAAAACAGCCATAAATAAGAAATCACCTATCAACACCATGGACATTTAAACTTTGGCAGCCCCTCTGAGAGGCAGTTGGAGCCAAAAGTGAAAAATTAACTCATCTCTGTTGCTGTAGGAAAGCAGTAGAATTACCAAGTGGATTAGCACTGAAAATCAAGCCAAGCTGACAGAACAAACACTCTCCTTTTGTGATAGTACAGTTATTGTGGTGACAAACACCCTCGAAAAAACTTTCCAAATTCTGCAGTCAAGTTTATAGTCCCTGCTCTCAGTCAATATTGGTCTGCAAGTACTTTCAGTTCCAGAATCTAAATATATAAAGCATTTAAAGATTTTAAAAGCAAGTAACAAAATAAACTTCCCAAGGAGTATTAGAAGAAAAAACAGAATTAATCTCAAATTTTATCAATAATCTGGTGTTTTTGTCTGCAACTGAGCCATCACTAACTCTCATTTTTCATTTTGATACAATACTGGTTCTCAAGCACTGAGATGGCTGGTTCTGATCATCCCCATTCCCCACTATTTTGCAGCTAGCTTGCCTACTCAACACCTTCCCTTGGATGACTCGTCCTCAGCTACAAACAGCCAAAGCAGAAACCTCAGTGCCCCCACATTACCTGACACTGCTAAAAATTTAAAACACTCCCTTTCACTCTTACTACCACTGCTGCAAGCTGCATCACTAAGTCTACCCTCCTTCCAGACATGCACTGTAACACAGCTCACACCCAACCTGTGAGCTCTTCTGTCTCATCCACTCCTCTGGGAGGGATCTGTATGTGTTGTGCAATATCTCTCCACCCAAGGGAAAATATCAGCTTTCAAAGTCATCTTTCTTACCCATCTGCCCACTTACAACAGCTTGGATTTTATCCTTTAACTCCTCTACTGGCTCCCAGTGTTTCAGTAAATCAAAATCAGCATTTCCATTGGGTGCCTAAACTTGTGTCTTGGTACACTTCTCTTTCTTTCCTCTTCTACCAGATGCAGCATATCAGGCCCCTGGATGCTCCAGAAGTCTCTGAGCTTCCCGCCTGGAAGCTTCTTCAACACTGAATTCCCTAACCAAGATAAATCTGAATATCCTTTTCTTCTCCAAATCAGTGTTCAAAATCCATCTATCTCCATTGTTTTGCCTATAAAAAGAGGAGTCAGATAATTAATGATGGCTTGGGGCACAAATGGGGACATCTATCAACTCACAACAACAGTTAAACAGCGCTCTCAGTGTATGCTCTCAAAATAGATCTATTTTATTGCATTGCTCTTTTGAATCCCTATCAGGTCACATCTTTCCCTAAATTGTGCATCTTTCTACAGCACTGAATACAGTGGGGTCCTATTCTTAATTGGGGCCCCTGGGCACCAAGCATTACAAAACAATAAATAATAATGTTACACATGCTTAATGCTGATACATATAACAAGGTTTTTAGAAGAACAAGAAGTTTGATTAGATAACATGACAAATGCAATCAGCTGAAACCATGTTCCCATTGCTTGCCTACATCGCATTATTATGTTCTTAACTCATGCTCATTAAATCGAAGGACTAAAATCCTAAATATCAGACTGTATCTGTAGGCACATGTGAGCACAGATCATTCACATTATCAGTCTTATGTTCCTGTTGTTTGTTTCCTTATAAACAATTACCATAATTGTCACAAAGAAGCTATGTTAATACAAAGGGAGACACATGATCTACATTAATCGGAAGAGAAGGGCAAATAGGCCAAGAGCTAATTTCCATATTAAAATATGATCCCCACTACAGAGAGGTCAAAAACTCCCACGGTACCAGAAATCATTTGGAGGACTAGGACTCAGGGTGAGCCTCACCACCGACATCCTGCCTCTCACCAGCAGCCAGGCCTAATCGCAGGCCCTGCCGTCCCCCCAGCCCTGGGCATCCCCAGCTACTGGAGGGAAGAGGCTCAGGGCACCTCCATGCAGAAGCAAGCTTCCTGCTCTCTGTCTCAGTCACTTTTTGCTAGGAAAGGAGAAAAAGGAGTAATGGCAATAATGGCAGTGCCGTGCACCTTTTGTGTCACAGCCTAAGTCAGCTCCTGCACTGGTCAAATATATAAGCAACAGCAGGAGCAGCACCTGAGCTTACTCCCCTCGCTCAGCACCCTTAGGGCTGGGCTAAGACAGACCCCTTTGCTTGCTCCCTCTTGCCTCACAAATCTTGCAAGTGTGGCTGCACAAATCCAGACACGAATGCCAGCCACATCTGGCTTCCTTTCACACTCGATTAGAAGAGATCTAAGGGCAACTCAACTTATTCTAAAATAGGTCAAACTCGGGGAGCTGCCCATCTCTCTCCCGTGACTATCCCACCCTGCTAGCACTCTCCTGGGAGGCAGCTTTGAATGCTGTCAGGCTGAGGAGGGCATTGATCCGCATCTCCTACTTCCAGGGATAAAAGGTTTTATATAGAAGCATCACTACTCTTTCTTCTTAGCCGTTGCATTTTTTAATGAAGTAGCCACAGCTACTGCACTTCACGCTCTGCTGGCTCCTGTCAGCAGCTAGCCCATGGGCACCTGGGTGAGCTGGGAACAAATTTAGAGCACCCCTGCCATACGAGGGCCACCCGAGCAGTACAGAGTGCACATTCACCACGCTCACATATCCTGAGAGGCTTACACACGAGATGGGGGCTCAGGCACCCTTCTCCGTCATGACAGCAGTGATTTTAATCATATGCATGTCCTTCACCACTCCCCAGTTTCTAGCTGACACTCACTCTCCTTCAGCCTTTTACTGGTGAACCTGTATACAGGACAGATAATGGAAAACGAGCTCTTGACTGTAAGTTAATGCAAAACAAAGTCTTAACTGTAAGTTAAGAAAGTATGAACTACTAAAAAAAAAAAAGAAAAAGAAAGGCTGAGCATTTCAGACTGCTTTTGTTTTTCTTTAAGTGCATGCTGAAGTACTTTAGTCATTCACTCTATTTCATTTGAAAATACAGTCATGGGTTTTGTCTCCGACATTAGCTAGGGACAGCATTAAGTCTTTTAAGAGTAACATTTATAAAACTTAATCGGGGTATCACTGTGTTCTGTCATTGAGGCTACACCTCACATAAACTTTGTTTTGCACAGTTAGGCTTTACATAAAAGCCTAACTGCTGATACAATGTTTGGGGATCATCTTCCTCAAACAATGAAAACAACAGACTTTTCAAAGGAGATCAGAAACACGCTCTTTTCAAGAGCTGACATGAGTGCTTTATAATATAGCCTAGCTACAGATAAGAGAGTTCATTGAGGTATTGCAGCCCAAGATGGGGAGTCTTTCTGCAGCAGCTGTGATAGTTAACAGCTCTTATCAGTACAGACAGGAGCATTTTAACTGCTGAGTAGTAAACACCATCCAGCCTTTCCCTCCTGCCCCGCAAATTAAAACTAGGAAAAATAGCCATAGTTACCAGTAAAGTTTTCCCCTGTTTCCTGCCCTGCTGCCTATCTTTTACTGCAGAGTAAAAGAGAAATTATTGGATTTTATCATTGCACTACATATGCTTTACCAGAGTTCCCTTCTGCCTCAGGCATGAGACAAGCTTAGTTGAAAAGGAAAGCTATGGAGAAGATTGTCGCTATGATGAAAAAAGAAAGGGGGGGAGTAGAAGGACAACCAACAAGGGTATCCAGCCTTGCATTATCCATCAGCAAAGTAGCCCATCTGCCTGCCACAAGCTGTATCCCTAGCACAAGCCTTCACTGGAGCAGTTAGTAATGCTGCTCTCATTCACACAGCACTGATGGTCACTGCGATCACTGCAAAAAAAAAAAAATTCTTCTATGTTCTTTATTTCTTAGCATCAGCCTTACAGTCTTTTCAAATTTCCACAGAGGAACCTTCTTAATTTGAGGTGATATGAGATGCTGCTGCTAAAACAATTTGACAGTAACATTCAAAGGGCAGTAAATACATGAGCTTCACCTGGGGGAGATATTCAAATACACCAACTACAGAAATAGACTACACTTATGAAGCGTGACATGCCACACTTCAGAAGAAACTAGATTTTGGTAGTGTGTTTTTGATAAAACCTTGTCAGCTTAGAATAAGAAAAGACAATCAACCCCAAGATCTTTAAAAATCTGTATTATAGATCCCTATTTTCACTTTTCTTATTAACAGTCATTCTATGAGCAGCATCAAAACCTTTCTGAGAGAAGGAGTTAATTGCTCATTGAAGTGATGGAAGTTAAGCATAAAAAATAAAGACCTATGATGCATATAAAAGAACTGGCAGGCTTGGGTTCAAAATGACTTATATTACTCATGAGTGACAAAACCTCAAGCAAATTTTACAGGTCATCCTAAGTGTCAATTAGACTGCCATGCCCCAAGACACCAATACTTTTTGCATCTCTTCACCAATATAACTGGATTTCCTCAGTGCCGTGCATCTAATAGTGCCTCAGAAGAAAATGAAATTGTCACTCCTAAGACAGAACAAAACTTAAACCAAACTCCGTTCAGTCCTGGAAGCAACTCCTACTGGGAATCTCACCTGATTAATGATCTTCTGGACCAGATGAATTTGGAGCACTAGACAAAGTGGGTTTATACCACTCTGGAAACTGGCTCTTCCTATGATAAATGTTACAGGCTATGTTAAGCACTGGGCTTTCTTGCAGTTCAATTCATTTTTGAAGTACAGGATTTCCAGCCCACAGCTACTCCAGATACAAAAATAATAACCTATGCACATGTGTGGAACACACGAAAGGCAATCGGAGAAGGCTGCAAAGCTTTTCTGAGAGCTACTGGCTCCCTCCTCCTATGGACATCTGGGGACTGCTGAGTGCCTTTCTAGAAGAAAAGAGTACCAGTTCATGAGTTAGTCTCCAGCAAGCAGCCCTGACCTGCACGGTGTCCAAAGATAAGGAAACAGGCTTTCACCAGCTCTGTCTTTAATGACTCCATATAAACTTTACACAGGATGATGCTTCATCGCTTGGTCCCACAGCTGGCAACTTTGCCAACACAGGACTCATGTCTCTTAAAAGTATGTTCATGTTAAAAAAACCCTGCCTATCAGTCATAACTCTCACATGTGCCTAATCAGTGTAGTCAGGCTGGACGCTGTTGATAACTTTCTTAAAGCATATTTATTGCCAAAGTCAAATACTTTCATCCATCAGGTAAATAATTTGGATGAATAACTTGGAAAGATGAAGAGCTGTATTAGAAATCACAACGGTTTTATGTGAATATATTATTTATTGAATTATTATTATATGTATCACTAAATGAAGAGTAATATATTTTATAATACAGAACATCTAAAGGCCATCATTTTTATTTTATTTTTACCCATGCAGTGGAAATAATGTTAAAGGACCATCACTGATCTGAAATGTGGTCATTTCTACACTTAAAAACAGAAATTAAAACAAATTCATATACTGCACACACTCTATATTTCATCTTGCCACTTTCCATGAGTTTTATGACTACATTTTTCAATTAATTTTTTTCTCTTTCATTGATCACTGTGGAAAAAGACAACAGGGGAAATCGATTAAGGCTCTGTCAGGCCTTGTCACATTTAATAACAGTGGGTTCAGGCATTGCCATCTAAATCAAACCGATCCCAGCAGTTTGATCCCTAAACTTCTCATCCTGCAAATAGGCCTTTGCACAGACAAACCCTTAGGCTTGCAGGGAGCTTGCTAGAGATTTAGGATATGACTGACCACACAGAAGGGGCAATGAAAATGATAATGTACAGGCAACAGGAACCCAGACCAAAAGAAAGGGGGTGCAGGGAAAGGGGGGAAGGATCCCTCTCTCATCACATCTCTGTAGCAGTCTTACATATCACCTGTAACAATATCAAGCATAAAATAATGAAAACAGAAGAAAGATTTTTAAATTGGTGGCTGTTCTCCATCACCACTGTCCAAAGAGGCATTTGCACATAATAAAAAAGTACTTTGCAAAAGGATATTACTACACAGATCATAAAAGCAAGATGTTCAAGTTAGATTTTGAGATGAAACACTGATCTGTAGAACTTTACATTGCCAGTGATTCCCATGCATTTCCACTGAGGGCAGGTTTTATCTCAACACAACAGCTTTAACTGCTATTGACTTTGCTTTTAGGTGATCCAAAACCCTGGTTTAAAATTACAGTCTTGAAGTAGTATTAACCCTAAGGAAAATAAGGCCTTCTAGTCAGAGTGCCTACTGAGTGCCTTAGGAAGCACACAGACTGGGAGGACAGGATTCCTCTCAGCTAAATTTTGCAATCTAAAATATAGGCACACAGTGGATGCTAATGATCCCTCCATAATTCAGAGAGGGGCAGGCTGGTCTATGCCCAATGGTGACTCATTTTACCCCAAAATAAATGGGATAAACATCTCTCTGGAAGTGCTCAGTCTTCCCCCATAAAGAAAACCTCAAGACAGCCTTAAAGAAGTTCTATCAAACCTCTGGAGAGCTAATGTTAGAAATGGCTAATTTGCAACTTAATCCAGCTTGGAAAGAAGTTTAAATGAAACCAAAAACAAAAAAAACAAATCTTGTAGAAAAGGAGGAGCAGCCACACATGGAATCAAAAAGATATTGGCATACCTGTTTAAAAAAAAAGAAAAGGTCTGAAGAAAAGATGAGAGCAACTCAAAGGAGAGAAATCACAGTTTATCACATTTGCATATATTTTCCAAGATAACTTGAAGCTCTCAAAAACTGAAACTCCTGATAGATGCCTCAAGAGGCTTCTTCATCATGGATAATCTATCTCCTCAAGGGATGCAGTACCAGTCTTATGCACAGTCTTATGCAGTACTTTGACTAAAGCATATAGACAGTGTCCTCAAAATTTATTGCTGGGTGAGAAAAGAGACCTGCATGTCTCTATTCTACCCAGTTATGAATGGAATGTGAATTAAATTTTCACACTTTCATATCTGGTGTCCCGTTTAACACAGGCTGCAGTACTTCACTCAGCAATATCTTCATTGTCTTCTTATCCCTTCCTTACCACAGAAGGTAATGGCAGTGAGACAGTGAAAAACTTTTTACTGACTACGATCAAAGCTGAATTAGATCATAGTCCAGTGTTCTGCTTTCCAGTCACTTATTACATAATCTTTGGATTTGGTAGCAAAAGTCCACATATATTTTTTTGTTTTAGTCTAAAAAGCCCAGAAATCCATAGAACTATTTATTGTAAAAGGCTATTTCAAAAGCAATATCCGTATGTCCATACCTTTCAGATGTACATTCAAAGAAGAACGTGCATTCCCTACACTAGAGGACACAAAACCAGGCTCCATGTAACAACATCATGATGAAACGCTGTTTCTTTAAATCAAGTTTATATGTAAAAACCATAAATGCACCAGCATAAATCAGTAGTTTAACTAGAATATTGTTTCCAGCTTTGGCCATTACTAAATGTTTCCAAGGAAAAAAATAAACTACCTAAAGTGGGAATAATTATGAATCAGTATGTCACTGAGTGATATTTTTCCCCCAGCTGATTAAGTCCATGCCCTGAAGCATGAAAAAAGATAATCCTCATATTCTTTCTAGCACAAGCTTAGTTGTTTTAGTTGCTTATTCGCAGAAGCAATTAACCTTCTTGGATTACAATAACTGTTTCAATATTCAATATTCAGAGACAATTAGATCTCCAGACTAGGCTGTGTTTTTGGTGTAAAATGTACTTCCCTTTTGAAAAGCTCTCAGGGAGGTGGTCTGTCACTCAGCATGCTAGAATCCACATTCATGCATAATTTTGCTCATAGAGAATCCTTATGAACAAAAGCAAGATAACAAACACTCTGCAGAACTACTCTTAAGGGAGAAAGGACTCCCTTATTTGTCAAGGACTCTGGGCAAGTGTGAGGCTGAAATACGTAGAAATGTAAGGAACAGCATAAACTAATTCATGCACTCTCAACATTTACACACCCATTTTATTTACAGGCTAAAGAGGGAAAAATCACAGAGGAGAAATTTTATGCTGCAGAAGAACAAAGTATACTTGTATTTATGGAAAGAGCATCAAGATCACCAGCACTGTATGTAAACAATACCACAAAAGAATAGGATTGCTTTTCCCCAGTATATTTCTGAAAAGTGTCATCTCCACATATTTGATTAAATAAATTGCCTGCAATCTTATTCTTTTGGATGCTCTTTTACATCTAATTGTAATCCTAACGGACCTATGGCACCATAGCTTTTGCTGCTATAAATCTTACTAATGACAACATTTTTACAGCTTTTTTGTTTCATACCCCAAGCACAGCAAATTGTCAGATCACTTCATGAAGAAGTGGCAGGCTATTGTTCTTCCCTGCATTCATGAATGCATCATTAATACTAATTTAATACCCGTAACATTTTAGTGGCTTCGATTAGGTAGAGAAATCTCGCTACAGTATGTAAGGGACAATAGTATGCTAGCATCATTTCACAGAACACAAGCGAATGTTCACAAAAATTCAATCACTATTTTCTTCAGTGGAAACTAGAAAAAAACTTGCAACTTCATTAAAAGCAATCCTTTCCAGCCCTCCTTTAAGGATAAATATTTTTGTTTTGAAGTAGAATAAGTGAATTATTTATGTCAGTCTAAACAGAGTGGTACATTAATCCATGGTTCTGTAGCTTCTGCCCAGATTCAGCTGACTGTAGGCTATAAAAATACTCAAGGGAAGTTAGTTTCATTTGGATTAGCACACATATTTAGTGTATAATAACTCACAATATGGAAGGATCTCACACTGGGACAGAAAGAATGCCTTTTAATAAAAGAGATCCGGATTGCAGTGAAGCCATGAGAATTTCTAGTCAATGGTGTATGAAATACAATTTAAAAGTTGGTTATTCCATAAACTATCTTTCGATATCAGTTTAGGAAAAAAAATAGACTTCACTATCGCAGTGCATGTCTATTGCGAGAAGTGAGAAAAGGGCTACTAGAGTAACAGTTGTTTTATAGGGCCAGAAGCAGGGAAACATCCTAATTTAACACGTTAAACCAAAGGACTTTAAGCAGAACTTTACAGTTAAGCTTTCTCTAAAGTGTTTTCCTGAGGGCCCTGGTGAGGTAGTCATTTCATCTTTAAGGCCCACTGTTTTCTCGTAAGCCAAAAAACACTGAGAAAAGGCAGATGGAATAGGAAGATGTTTTAGGGATGATAGGGCTGCTAATGTCCAGAGGAAGTGACAGAATTCTAGTGTTGTTGCAACTGGCATGGAAAAATGAATGAATTAAAAACAAAATGAAAAGAAAGGAAAGAAGAATTTCCCTGATAAAGGGCTTTGAGAATTGGTAGATGCAGATTTTATTTCTGCCTTCCCACTTAGTGAGGTAGGCTAAGCTCTGCTTGTTTGACCCATTCCCTTCTTCACCTGCCCCCCCCCCCCAACCACCACTACACACACACATTCAGTTTAGAAAGTAGAGTTTTCAGAATGGGGATGAAATTCCAGTTCTCTAAGTAAAATGCGAATATATAATAAAGGTGTAGAAATTCAGTATGATCAGTTTGGAGCTCACCTGTCACACACACCTTCAAACTGTTGCAGTTTCAGTTTATAAAACACGCAAGTTTTTCTCATGGATGCCTCTCAGCTTGAAAAGGCAATCCTACAGGCAGCTTCTGTCACCATAAAAGTGGACATATTTTTAGATCCTGATATGCTATTCCATTACATGTAGGTAGTCCTTCATGCCCAGACTCATTTCCTGTGCCTTCAACAGGGCTCCCACAAGTGGCTGCAGGAATATGTCTTCACTCCTCAGAAAGCAGAGGCAGCCTCTTAGTATTTCCTTGTGAGTCAAACCCAAGATGGAAGCCTGTAGGGTTTTCAAGGCACAACTGAAACCTCCTCGCTGAGAGGCTCTGGTGGACACGGCATTTACAGCATCTTGTTTGTATGAATAATTTAAACCATGAGGGTGATGTCTGTGCACACTGAAAAGCAACTGCATCATGCTACCGTGTATTCAAAATGTCCAGAAGGCTTTCAGATAAAATTTTTCTTAGTTTACAGGCACAAAATGATTTTTTTCCTAGCTGCTAGCTCTGAAAACTTCAACTGAAAGTTCATCTGAAAGTCAAGGAAGGATCCCATTTATTGCACATTGCAAAGATTTTGTGAGCCAAACTGCACTCTAAATTACAGGTATGAAGCTGCATTTGTCCTCAAGGTCTTCGTTTCTGCCTTGGCAATTTGTTCTTGTAACTGAAGCTCAGTTAACAATTGTTGATAATGTATGAGCCAGATGGAATCCATTTTGCCTTCCTATAACTATAGGTTTTGTGATTTGAGCAGGAGTGAAGCTATAATAAAACCTTTTTATCAACGAGAGTGATAACCATCAATGCCGACTCAGAAAATGTCATTTCTATTCTTGTTTCTCAGATACCAACTGCCGTTAAACTACAGCTCCAGGGACTAACAAGAACCAATTGCATAATGAAGGTGGTCTTCACAAGTAATTTCAAATAAATATTTGAAAATACTGTGAAATGGTCACTTTAGAAAAATATTGTCTTTCACATGCAGTCTCTCATACTAATTTCACACTGAAAATAAGCAGAAAAGTCCTGGTATTAACTTCAGTATAATAATTTTGGAGGAGGGGGACATAACACTCAACATCTGGTAGCTGTGAGATAACAGCACATTTCAAGTATGCAGAGAAGCATGAGGGAGCTTTAGTTCACAACAAAACGACAGCTGTACTGGCCCATTTGAAGTCACTGTTAAAGGGACTGAAGTGGTCCTCCTAAGATCGTCCTGATGGACTGCTGTAAATCTATATGTCTCATGAAAATCTATTGTTACTTTGGGTAAATCCCTAGCATTCTTTAGCCTACCTGACCTTTCTAATACTGAGACATGTAAAGTGATAGCCAGATTACTTCGATTTCTCCTCCATCAATGACTACAATATTCCTTTGGAGTTGCTCTCTATTAGGAAACACACACAGAGATCAATACTCGGATCTTTATCTGTTTCAGCTTTATTTGCTTATTCCCCACTGTGCTTTCTGTGGGGGAATGATACCTAGTACTTTGTTTTACAGGATTTTGAACAACACCGAGATAATAGTTCAGGAGAACAGCTTGCTTGAATACTAAACTCATATGCACGTAGAGCTAAAATTAAGATAAAAAAATTGCTTTGTTGGTAGAGAAAGAAAAGAAATTCTAAGTCTTTTCCTCAGCTCTGATCTTATCCCATACCTTCCTGCTTGCTTTATATGAGGTAAGAAATCTCGTGCCTTGCTTTAAATCTCCATTACAGTCTCTGTGCTAGCACTTTACATCAGCCTTTGAACTCACAAGCAATGGATAACTAAGCTGTGAAGTAATGAGAATGCTGCAGACAGATGTTCACAAATTGCTGTGCCCGCTGAGGACATCACGGCCCCTCTCCCTGCCTCTCGGTTACAATCTCTTCACTGGATGTTGTTGTCCCTAAGGTCTGCCAGCAGAAGAGGTGGTAAGATAGCTTCAGGCAAAGTCAGTAAGGTATTTTTAGCAGCTGCAGATGGCATCTCACCTCCTCTGGGAACAGACTTAGAAAAGCAGAGCCCCTCCACCACCGGATGCTGATGAGAAACAAGAGGCAGCAGCATCTCCCACCAGCTCCATTTGATCCAGCATAAGCACAGACAGGAGAAGGCTAGCTGTAGACATTTAGGTATTTCATTTGGCTTTCAAGTCTCCACAAACACGTGCAGAGAGACCTGAGCTTTATCTCCTATGACCTAAACTATGAGTCCACGCAACAGCAACCTGCATTCCTAGGCAGTACACGGCTGAGCTCATGGGCTGCAAAAGGACATACAAGCCCAGGCACAGCACTGTGCTAATGTAGCTTGCAGCACAGCCCTGTTTCATGCATGTGTGTAAACACAACCTAAAAACTTCCAAATCTTATTTTGAGTCTTCATGAGAAGAGAGATATGTACTTGTGGCAAAGGCAGCAGAATGAAGATAGTTGAGCTCTATTCCTAGCTCTTCCATGCTTTCTCATGTGTCCTGGGACATCACAGCAGACCTCCTTGCCTTGTTCTTCAGTCTTCCCATGAGCAAGAAGTGGTCTTTCCTTCTCAGGGTTGTTACAAGCGTTAGTTCATTAGAAGGGCAAATATTTTAAGAATCTCCATAGGAGGACTTGCATTAGGATTTATTCTTCCAATATGCCTAGCAGGCTGTGCGTGATTTAGCTTACACACTTCAGAGGGACGTTCATGCCTTTAAAGGTAAGCATGCATTCAAAAACATTGTTGGATCAGGATCAGAGTGCTCACCACCAGATGGCACCCACAGGTGGCCAGTTCTACACTTTTTATTGTGTACTTCTATGATTTTTCTTGCGCAGTAGCAACTAGACACGAGAGTATTACAGGACACTATCCTGGCAGCTGTGACACAGTTTTTCCTTTGTCAGTTTAAAGCAGTCTAACATTTAAAATCAGATGACTCAATATTTTTTATGTGAACAGTCATCTGAAAGCAGGCATATCTGTAGTACCACACACAAGTCAGACCATTACCACATTCCCACTTCTGCTTAGGCTGATTACTCTACTACATATTGCTGTGCTCCAGATTTCATTTCTCTGCATGCACTCTCAAATCCTAGTACTGTGGACTGAAATGGAAAGACCTCACAGCACCAATAACAGAGGTACCAACATGAGATACTGTAACTGCTTGCTGTGTATTGCAGCAGTGAGAGACACAGGTTAATAAGTAGGTCTGGGCACAATATCTGCAGCAGCTCCTTCTGAGAATGTACCAACAAATCATGTCAGTCTGTACACTGTTAAGCTGTTACCGTGTCAGTAATACAAATTCCAATTTATTGTGCACATTTCCAAGGCCAGATGCCACTCTGCTAGCGTCAGAGGTGTTCTCAGGCATACAGGAAGCCTGAGCCACACAAAAATAGCTTTTAATATAAAGTTTATTCAAACTATTGTCCAATAAACTGGGAGGCCACTAATCTCCCAGGTTTGCACGCTTCTGAAGAATTAGTTTGGCTCAAAACAGAACCTTAAACTCTGAGCCCCTGAAACCATCAGAGCCTCAAAACATTCCTCTCTGCATTCATATGTGCCAGTCATATAGCCTTAATATTGCATGGCAATTCCCCCAGTCTACTGGCAATGAGCCACCATCCTGTCTTACATTGAGTCACATAATGAAGGCATGTGAATAGATGGTATTTAAAAAGAGAATTAACAACACAAAATCAGTGCTATGTTTTCTCCTAATAAGGTACAAGGCATTCAGATCTCCAGAAAATTGTATGGCACTCCATAGTCCTATGGTGCATCCATATTCCTAGCATGACAACTCTCCTATAACGACTCTTGTCCCTCTATTCTACGTTTCAATAGTTTCTCCTGCCTGAAACTCTCATGTAGGGCACTATTAGTATTACATAAGCAGTTAAACTACTCTTCAGTTTTCATGCTTCTTTATGCAAGCTGATATTAAACAGGTTCCATCAAGAAAGATAGGTTCAGATATGGAAATACACACACACATACAGATTTAATAGTTAACAAAAGATTAAAGCTGTTTGAATAAAACTTTCAGTAAAAACTCTCAATGAAATTCAATATAGATAAATGTAGAATAATGCAAGTGGGGAAAACAATCTAAGTTTTACATCTGCAGGAATAGATTCAGAACTGACTACCAACTGGACTGAGATTGTGACCTTAGGTAATCATTCAGAAAAAAACACCAGCATGACACTGAGAAGGAGACAAATAAGCAAACCAGATGCTAAGAGTCATTAGAAAAATAATAGAGAACTAAACTGAAACACTCTTATGTTACCATATAGATGTCTTCATGAATACCATGTGGTGTTCTCATTCCCCTTCTTGTATCAAAAAGAGGCTGGGAAAAGATAACACAAAAGGAAAACAAGGATGGTCACAGTTACAGAATGGCTTCCATATAAGGAACAACTGCAATTACTAGTCTTTGATCCAGAGTCCATCTAGGGGGATTGCAGTAGAGATCTATGAATCTGTGAAAAGGTGAACAAGGAAGAAGGGTCCGCTCTCTTTCCAATAAAAGAACCAGAGTTAACCAGATGAAGCTAGCAAGTGGCGGGTTAAAAATAACCACACCAGAACATGTCTCTGTGAAAGAGCAGTAAAGCTGTGGAAGTCCATGCAGCAGAATGCACAAAATTAAGAAGTTCACATGGGCTCACAGAGTGACTGGACACAGAAGAAAACTCCAGAAACACCACATGGCTCAAGAAGTGCATGATCTGGAACAGGTTGAGGGCATAATCTGGGCAACTATCGCTCTGTGCTCGCTCTGCTTTCACATACATCCCTGTACCTTACTGTTCCACTAAGGCAGGTCTTACATCCATTCCCATTTTAAAAGGGTTACAGAAAGTAGTTTCTTGGATTGACCCATGTTATTAAGGACAGAGTGGTATCTGATTTAAAGATTCCTTTGCAGTATGCTCAAAAATCTAAGTATAAGAAGCTTTTGCTTCATGTAGGAACCTCAAGAAACCAATTGCAGGAACCTCAAGAAACTTCAAGAAATCAAATCAGGCTGCTTCTGTTTGTAGAGAAGCATTGGTGAGCACAGTACTTTGCAGAGAGTAATTCCTCATCCTGCAGACCTTCAAGCCAGAATATAGACATGGAAGACAGTCCACATGAAGCAGAATAACCTAGGGCTTGACCCTGCCTTGTGACTTTCCAGGACACTTTAGTTATTTATCCCAAACTGCAAATACTAATAGGGTGAATTCCCATGGAGGAAAGGATAACCTAAAATGGAGCGGATGTGATAAGCTTAACCAAAAAAAGAATATCCAAGGCATCCCAGGAAAGTAAATGAAGAGCTCTAAGGAAGAATCAGAAAGTGGAATTGTTATCAATAGGGCTAGGCCAAGGAAGCATATAACTTAATGGAAACACAGCTTTTCTTTGGGAAGAGAAGAGAAAATTGAAAGGGAACTTTCAGCTCCTTGGTTCTTCCAAAAATACCTGAAAAAGCCCACAGTTAAACAGGTGCAAACAAAGCATGTGCCCGAAGGCCTCTCAGATCAATAGCTGTCAAAGAACTGAACTGGCCCATCTAACTCATTAGGCTGTTAAGCCCCAAGCTCTTATGGAGCCCTATCAACCAGCAACCACTAGTCTTGGCTCACATGCTACCTTTGTGCCTGCAGCCTCCCTGACTCCTAAGGCAGTTTTACATCACATGCACTTAAAACAATAAAATGCTTTCCTTTTGCCTGATTACAGCTACAGAAAGCACAGAGAAAAGCTCTGTTCTCCAGCCCACTGCACCAAAGAGACGCTTACCTGGAAGGAAGGAAGACTCCTGGAGACAGATGAGAGAAGCTAGCTGTGATTGCTGATTGATAAACAAACATCACCCTAAATCACATTAATTAGTTTAAATTAGAGTCTCACATAATGCTACACAGTGGCAGGAATGCAGTACTGCAGTGCACAGTGAGTGGGAAATTACAGGTAATTGCTTGTGGGCATTTTTTCAATCCTGTTTATCATAGATCTGAATAGACTAAAAGTGTTAGTATTCCCCTGAATACAACTGAGCAGTAAGGCTAATACCCTAAAAAACAAAAGTATAAACTATGGTACAGGAAGGAGCATGATGGGGAAAAAGTAAAATAGGAATGATGAAAGTGCTCAATAAAGTCAAGAGAAGGACTTGGATCCAGTAGTCCCCAGCAAGCCTGAAGACTGACCATGGTGTTGTACAGAACAGCAATTCAGATGAGTTTGCAGGTTTGGAGACTTTTTATTTATTTATTTATTTATTTGTGTTTTGATATTGATTTAAACTATATTTTGCAATGACTATATTTCATATAATGACTATATAAATGATTGTACAATGGATTTTCCTTTCCCATCTTTCCTTCTGATTAAGCTAAAAGGTCATCAAGGCAGGAAGTTATAGTGAAATGAGTCTGAGTTTGAATTGTAAGCACAATAGCTACTCTAGGCTATTTCTGGGCTTCTTCTACACTAAGAGCATTGAGGGAGTGGCAGTTTAGACTACACAAATGGATTCTCGGTGTGGGATGAAGCATCCCTTCGGAGAGCTAATTGAAAGAAGCAATTCCACAATAGCTGTTCAAAGCCAGAACTGAACTGGAGACAGTTTGGCCAAACCAACTGTTGACACAACAGCCAATATCCAAATCAGCTGTGTGAGCCAGTCTCTGGCACTCCCTGCTTTCTTTCTTGCTCAGGTTCAAATCTAGAAGCCCCAGGTCCCTGTGTGGAGAATTCAAATCCCTGCAGGTCATTCCCTGTGCTCTGACCCCACTCTCCCTGGGCACAAACCAGCTGATTCTGAAAACAGAGCACACCTGGGTTATTTTCTGTATATAGACAAGTCCTTGAGTGAGTCTCAAAACCCTAATTCTTATATACAGACTGACATAGGAATAGTTTGAGAGAGAACAATTATTGTCAGACCATATGTAGCTGGAAATTCTTTGAAAAAGAGGCATAAATCTATGCATCTGTTTAGAGACTTAGTTGTTCAGCTGGGTGCCTGCAAAGCCTGCAAACTGTGTGCTGTTGTTTGCATTAATTTAAACCTCTTTTAACACATTAGAACTAACACTCTGTGAGAGAATGAGCATCTTCCCTTGTTTCCAACACTGCCAGAAGAGTTATCTAAGTCAAATCAGAATGATGAGGGCATTTTGTCTGCAAAATTCCATGTTAAAAGATGTTGATGGATAGGCAAAACAGAAAACGGTGGAGAAAGGAGGAATACTACTCCACATATGAATGACTTTTTCTAGGATCAGGATTAAGGTCCTCTCATTTTACAGTGATGTGTAATGCCATGTCCATCTGAAAATAAATAGTGTAACCCACGTCCATCTGAAAATAAATAGTGTAACCCACATTGGATTAAGTGATCTTTAAATTTTCTATATGAATTGGATCAGATTTGATGTGGAATTCATTGACACAAGCAGCAAACTCTAAAATGCTCTTTTCATCCGGACATTATTCAGAGAAGAACTGCACTCAAATTATTTCCACTGATTGGGCCAACTTAAATGTCAAAAGCACAAAGACGCATAAGAGTACATGAGGTCATATCATTTCTTTTCATTCTGATAATCTAAGATCCTAATGGTATAGGTAGCAGCTATTTTAAGAACAAAGTATATACATTTCCATCTATGCTTTTCCAAAACTACTTTCTTTACTGCACCTGACAGTCTTTGCAATGCTCTCCACAAACTATAAACGTAATTAATTGATTGTAGGCTGTATTAAACTGCTCCAGCAGGGGACATCACATGTACAGCTGTCAGCTGCAAAACTCATTTCTGTCCCTCAGAGCTTTGTCTTTCATGTTTACATTATGCCGCACCTGGAAGACATTTTTCACCATTACAAGACACATATAAACAGTAGCTCAAAAGCATAAATAAACATACAGAGAGGCTACTCATTAAGACCCAAGCATTGATTACAGAAAATCTTCAGCCCCAGATAGCACTATGCATACAGCAGAGGATGACTTTTTTTTTGATCCATGCTATTAATTCTGTGAAAGTTTGCAAGTCTGCTGCCAGAAATCAGTTAAGTCTAAAATTTTCCCTTCTGTAACTCCTTCAACTACACTGAATGTTAACTGCTTGATGACTGGACCTGTTCCTCTTGAGATGGTGGTGATCATTTAATCTATCAGGTACAAATACATTGCTCTTCATTCTGCCTGAGGGACTATGCTGACACCATTTCCATATGTAAGTTAGCACTGCAGAGTATCAAAGCCTCCCATTCATTCAGCTGTTGAAAATTTATGGCCATAACTCAGATTCCACCTGCTGTCAGAAACAGACAACAATGAATGGGTGGCAGTGGGCGACATTTTTTTTTCCTTTTCTTACAAGCTGATAATCATTGAAATTAAAATCATAACTTTGTGTTAGGCTGCGGCTTCTAAAAGTCTGCTGAAAGCTACTTTAGAAGAGTGCTTAGGAGACCAGGAGTAATCAGCTGCCTATGGACCTGATCATCCCCATGATAACAGGGGAACAAAATCATGAGTAAATAAACAAGAAAAAGTGCTTTAAACAAATAATAAAATTCTCCAAGAAAGCAGCAGAACTCCAGACTGGAACTTCATTCTACCCTGTCTAGTTCATGAATTTTGGCACTATTTTATAAAGTTCCCCATCTCCTGAGTCTAATTTAAACTAATATCATTCATTAGACTATGGGTAAAAGCTGAGGAAAGCTTACGGTTTCAGGAGACTGCTCTAAATACGTTCACACAGAGATTGTTTCTTTCTCTGATATAACCTGCCTTGAATGTGAAAACTGATTTTTCATTACTTTGTTCTATCTTCAGTGGATACCTTTTTATTTTGCTGTTGTAGTTATTCTGAAACTGTTATTTATTTTAAAAAATACAGAACTTAATTTACTTTTTAAATCTCTTTGACTTTAAACACAGAGATATTCTCTAAAATCAGTTGTATTTCGAGGTTTCCTATCTTAACTCAATCTATTCATTTAAAAATTGTCATGTTCAAAACTACACCTAGTTCATATTCTTCAAAGTGCTTCAGACACTGTGCAAACTTTTAAGTATGTCATCCTTGCTAAAATAGGCACATTTCTTTTACATAATTCTTAACCCCTTTGCATACCACTACCTTGCTGTCCAAAAGCCATGCTTCAGCTCAAACTTGCATATGCATTGCTGCATTCAAGATGGTAAGAAGCCCTCTGGTAACTTACCTCAACTGACTTTTAAAAATGACTCAGCACTGTTATTTCCCTTCCATAGATGGTGAAACACAGTCAGAGGGTGCAGTTTCATAACTGGTTAAGCCCAGGTAAATTCATGCCACCTGTGAATGAAGGGCTCCTTCATTTCTTTCCTCACTCCAGGTCGTATATTCCTGGGCTCTTCCCTGTATGTGAGAGCTCATAGGGGCACAGAGAGAGGCAGCAAACTCATCTGACTGAAAACTAACCCAGAAAAGAATTGAGAGTAAACAAAAATTAAGACAGGAAGTATCATTTAGCATGTATTAGTGCTTGGCACAATGAAATCTCCAAGTGATACATGTTCCCCAAGGGCTGAGAGCATACAAATGGGATCCCATGATACACACCCCATGCACACAGCACCTGCGTCTGGGCTTGTATATTGGCTGTACTATACAAACATTACCAAAGCATGAATGTTTAATAATGCAGTGAGACAATGTGAATGATATAACTAGAAAGCAAATCCGGTCATGTATTGACTGCACTATTATGAAACAAAAAGAGTATGTTAAATTCGTGCTGACAACAAAAAACAAAGCAGGGATCTCTCAGCTTTTTCTAGGAACCATCCGTAAAGGTTAGTTGGCTTAGAGCAATAGTAAGCCAACATCTTTATATGGAAAATATGTGATGATGTAATGCGGTCATCCCAAATGCATGGTCATAAAAACTCTATAGCATGCCACACTTTGTAAGGCACTATAAAGATTTTATGGCCATGCATTTGGGATAAGTGCTTTGCTCACAAGTGGTGGAGCCACAGGTGAGTTATGCAAGTCTTGGCAGACAAGTGGCGTAGACTATAAACATTTTATAGCACTCCACACCAACTCATATAATAACTGGAGGGATGGACCTTTTCAGTCCCCCCCCCCCTTCTTTTTTTTGGTCCATTTTGGAAGTGCAGTGGTTAGAAGCAATGTTGTATGAGGAACAGCAGAACTCATTTCCATCAACAATGCCCTACAGCAGCCATTTTTATAATGAAGTTCAGTCAATTCCATTTGTATGGCTGAAATGGGATTTACAGATGCCTGAACTATTGCCATCAACACAGATGTGATGGACATGTGCTCAGGAGAGGTAAGAAGGACAACAGTGGCCGCTCTCCTGGCAGGCTTAAATACCTCTTCTCCCATAGTCTTTGGCACCTCTGTGCGCACATTGCAAAATGGAGCTCAAATCATTCCTCTGCTTTCCTTTTGACAATCTCTATGCTTTGGTTTGGGCGGTTGTTCGCTTTTTTTCTGTATATCATGTTATGCAGCCAATATAAAGCATGCTCGCCATGACAAAATAGCCCCTTCTACAAATTTGGGCTCCTTGGCTACACAGTGACTCTGATAGTAGCCAGTTAATCTCTGTCCCCCTCCCCACCTTCCACTTGGCAATGTTATCAATCAGGCACTTCCTCAAAGCACAACCTAAAAGAAAGTGCTACAACACATACCCAGGAATTATTATCCCATATGCTAAAGGGGAGTTGCCACCTTCAAGGAACTACTTGGGAAGTTAGCCAGCCTGGAGGCCACCACAGAGGGACTGCAGCTGGTTAGCTGAAGGGAGAAAAACTAAACCTCTAGAATTCAAAGCCAGCATGATTTGCTGAGATGGCTTCATCTTTTCTTTTATGCTTGTACATTGCATTTGTCTCTTTTGAGTGCCAGCAAATTGGTGTGTTTCTCTGAGGGCCAGAATTCAGGTTGTGTTTTGCTGTTCCACATGCCCTTAAGTATAAGTAATTTGGCAGAGAACTACTCACTATATATTAGCCTATCTGGCCATGCTGAACAGGGAAAGTCAGCAGCCAGATGAAGGCTACTGAAATTTTTTTTCAAAAATGGAGCTTACTTGATTTTTAAGAGCTTTTTATTTTCTCTTCCATGCTATCTGGTCAAACTATTGACCAATAAAGGAGGAGTATCCTGAATTGCATACAGTTCCTGTCATATCACTCTTTTTGGCTGCTGGAGTAGTACTGCAGGAGTCTGCTGCCAATTTCACTAAATCCGAATACTGAGACTTCGGTTTGTGAAAACAACTATCTTGAAAAGGATGTTACAGCATGTAATACTTTTGCAGCCTGTGTAACATATGTGTTGCAGTATGTATATGTGTATAAAGCATATTTTAGTGCTTCAAGTAAGGAAATGAAGTGGAGGACAGATTGAACACCAAATGTTCTTCAACCCACAGAGAGAGGGGAGGATGTCTGCATCAAGTAGGGTGTATATTTTATGACAAGATTGGAGGGGACTGCAAAAGAGTAAAAAAGAGTACAGATAAACAAGAATAACAGGAAAAACAAGACAGAGTAGTTTTGCTGAGCAAGAATGATACATGCAAAATATGAAAGAAAGCAAAGAAAATTAGTTAAGATTGTGTCATATGGGAAGTGGGCTTACTCTTCTTTAGTGTACAGTTTGGGTCTGAAAAATGCTGTGCAAAAAATTGTGGCATTTTCCCACACAGACCTGCTCCCTATGCGTTCCATTTTGGAGACAAAAGATATAAAACCTTCCGCTTTCCACCTCTCTTCAGATACCAAAAGCAGCAAAGACACAGGGAGCTGATTTATATTTCCTTTTGCCATGCATCAACAGAACTCCTTAATAGCTTCCAGTCACCTGAACAAAACTGTGGAAAACATGGGGCTTTACAGGTGGCACTGAACATCTCGTTCAAAGACAGCAGGCTTGCTGTGGTGTAACTGAGGGCTTAATTTGGACCATAGAGAGCTTCATTACTGGCAATTACGTGGGAGAAAGAAAGAATCCAGCGTGAACTTCAAGTCCAGGTTGAGTTCACAGGGGCTGGCAGGCTGGAATAAAAATAAGCATCTTTTTCACTGCACACTGAAGACATTTGATATGGAAATCATTAAGAGATGATAGGGACAGAACCCCACAGTGCCATTTTTAGAACCATTTTTCAGAGCAGAGCTGCACTTTAAACTGCTGCCAGATAATCAAAGGCTTTGGGAGCATCAAATGATACTACTACTACCTGATGCTCTTACCTTTCTGCCAGAGACCACCAATTTCTGTCACCAAACAGTAAAGGGGGAAAAACAGCCAAACAGAAGAAAACAGATGAAAGGATGAAACAACTGCTCTCTTTTCATGCTGTGTCATGATCTAGGAGAGACTGTCAGCATCTGACTTCACAAAAATAAGGTTAGTGATGTCCAGAGCCACCCAGCCTGGCAACGTGTAGCTCACTGACTGCTTTGGGAGGTGCTCCTGAAAACTGTACACGTGTCTTGCACAACACTGAAACCGACACTTCATGCCTTCACCTTGGACACTTTCCCGACTGACTAACCTTCTTCTGTAACAACCTGAAAGTTTCAGCACTGGGAGACATCTCAATTACAGAAGAAAAGTAATGTTGCTGGGGAGGTCCATTAATAACTAGCCATACAGCTTTCAGAGCCGTCAGTCTCACAGTGTTTGCATATGTGCTGTCTTTTTCAGGCAGCAGAGCCTAGGGCAAAAAGGGGGAGCTTCTTTTATTCATTTTGGCTGTAGCAGCACCTAAAACAACTTAACTGGGGGAGCCAGCACACAGGTAAACTGAGTAAGACACAACAGGTGGGCAAAGGAGTTTTTCAGAGAGGTCAGGCTCTCTCCCATGTGCAGAAACTCTTTCCTTGCTCTCCAAGACTGCCAGTGGGTTCTGCTCTGCTGCTGTAAGGGGGAGCTTATCTAGCTCCGCTCGCAGTGAAGCATGTGATTAGATTAGACAAAATATTCACATGGCTGTTTCAGAAATCTTCTTTCTAATGTGTTTCTCTATTGCAATGACAATGGCTCTGTATGAAGAAGGCTGCTGGTCAGAAATCACAGGCTTTCAGAAGCAAGGGATTGCAGGTGCCTGAACTGAGTCAGAAATACAGGGTGCAATGCACTAACTGATGTAGAGTGGTGACCTTACCTACTACTCCTGGAGATGAAACCAAAGGGCCTAATTTGGGTTGCATTTCTACCTTAGGATAGCTTGAGTGCATTAGTCACCGTCAGGTTAAAAAAAAAAAAAAAACTTTTTGGTTGTGCAGACAAGGGCACAGAAAGGGAACAGAGGTACAACACCGAAGTCACAGTCATGTGTAAGAGCTCATTTTACAGCAATGAGTGTGATGGTAAGCCAGTCACCAGTCACCTCTAGCCAGTCGCCTGTCTGCCTGAACATGCAACACTGGGAGGTGAGAGCATTGGGTGTGCCAACTCCGTGAGTCCTACTACCTACTACTAAATCCTACTACCACCTTTCTGTCTTTTAAGTATGTGTATTTGACACTTGTAGGCAATAGAAGACTTCTCTAGCCAGTTCTGTTGGGTAAAAAAACAAAACAAAACAAATACCCTTGGCTCATTACTATACTTTTATTAATACATGGCTCAACATAGAGCATCCCTGGTTTGCCACTGTATACTTAACAGTTTAAAACTTCCACTGGGAGACTGTAAATACTGTAAAATAGACCGGACAAGTTAAACGTGACACTTTAAACAACTGACTATTTCCCAAAAAAGATATGTGAAGTGCTTCAATTGTTCAAACCCTATCCTCTGTCATCTGAGTGCTGATGAAAACTGAAGGTCTCAGCTCTGCAGTGGGATTGCTGGTGCTCAGTGCAAGGCTTTCTTTAAATTCAAGGCTGGACAGATTACTAACTCACAGTACAGACCTTTCCACTAATGTCATATATTATCTTAAACTGACAATTTTTCCAGTTATGTCTTGCTCATCTCACCACATGAGGAAGGGTTTGTCTGACATTATCTTTGTCATTCAGAAATATGCACTTAAAAGAAGAAAAACAATTGTCAGAATAAAGAAGAGGAGAATCTTTGTAGTTCAAATTTGGAAACTTCCATAACTATTCCCATTAATCTCATGATTTAAAGCAATGTTTTTTACTTCCCTCCCCCTAGATAGATTCAAATCAAAATAACACCAAACTGGCTTGAGCAGATCTAACCACCCATGTGTTCTGTCTTCTCCTTGTAAGTAACAGGGAACTGGATGAGATTATGAAGATGGGAATGAGTTAACTATGTGTTGCCAAGTTTTGTGATGACACAATTAGGATGCAATTACATCCGAGCATTTCAGACTAACCTGTGAAATTCAGATCTTGTCTTGAGTCCAGATTTGCAAAGGGGCTGGTTTGGGATCTCTTGTCTCTGTTTTGAAGAGTACAGAGCAGAAAGAGTTACAGAGGATAAGGGCATATAATTAAGAAAATCAGGCTAATATTTAAAGAAGATCAAGTGAAAGCTATCAAAAAATTCTTCTGACCATGGAAAATTCCCCCAAAGGAAGGAGTAGCAGTCCTATTACTTGAGCCAGTTAATCTATTCAAGACTGATGTTCAAGAGAAATAATCTTACACTGGCAGAATGATGGGCTACATGACCAAAAGCTTTTCCCTTTGCTGTGGGCCATTTTTTCCCTCTGCACACCAGTATATGTGTCCTAACCTTTCAGTTGGGCATTATTGTAACTGAGGAGAAGGAGGCAGATTATGTCCTTGTAATCTGATCACCTGAGATTTCCCTAGATAGGAAACGTACCTCAGGCTCACATTAGCCTGTCACAGCTCAACCTACGCTGTCAAATGACCTAGGCCAAAGTTTCACCCCCACCCACCTCATCCTTCATCAGCTTCAAGCAATAGCAACAGAGCACTCCAGTGTCTCCAGGCAGATGGTCCTGTGCTCTTCTCAGATCAGTGAGATTGCCAAATGATATCACCCAAATTCACAGTGGATCAGGAAAGACTAATTTAAATTTGCCTGCCCCACTTCATCTCCATAAACATTAAAACTTTCTATTCGGCCCTCTGATATCTCAGAGGTACAAATACAGATATCCATTGCAGTATAGCAGCAGTATCTCTTTATGAGAAAAAAATTGATCTTCATCTCTTTTCTAACATATCCACTGGCTATTAAGAACAGTTCTCATTAGATCACTCAGTAAAATTATTGTATCCATTTTAGAATTAAATTTCCAATGAAAACAACAAATGGTGGGCACAGAATTGAAGAAAAGAGAATTTAATAGTTTTTTCTCATTGGTCTGCCATGCCTCTGATATGGCAAATCATCTTGAAAAGTAGAAAAACAAATAGTAACAGCACTATGATCAAAGAAAAGTAGTTCATATTTCAGATACTAGCAACTGAGACAGCAAATGTAAGCTGGGACACTTGGGATGTTCCTGTTTTTCTATTGAAAAGTATTGTGAAATCTGCAGCCGGTTCCGAGTCATAAATGAACACACAGGGAAGTTATTCATCTTCCTGTCTCATCCGAAGGAAAACATTTCCTAACAAACCACAGAGCCAAAGATAAAAACCCTAAAGCTACATCTATACTAGTAAAAGAAACATGCCAGGGCCTATTTTCTGGCTCTGAGATCAACTGGCACAATGTGGCCATGTCTCTACTATTAAGCTCTCTTAGCCTCCAGAACAGGGTCATCCAAACTGCCACTGTGACTGCAGTCCCTGGCTTGCTCAAACTCCTACACTGTGCCTGGAAATTTTTGGGGAAACTGATAATTAGCATGCATAAAAAGAGCATCAGAGACCATTCCAGCAAGTGAGGGGAACGTTGTGGCATTGTTTAATTCACTGGTACAGGTGTAGCCTAAGTCTCACAAATCAGAGCTAGATTGTAAATTCTTGGAAGTAAGGGAAGGCAGGGAGCTGCATCTGGGACTTTTATATATGGGGGTATATGTGGGGCTAAAACAATTGTCTGATTCATTACAAAAAAGAGACTAACTGTGAAAGTTATACTAGGATTAAAAATCCTGACATTTCAGAGCTGTTCAGATTTAGGCTATTTGGGTCTGAGATTGCGGTTAAAGTGTATCTCTAACTGAAACACTCCACTGACATCAGCCTTGGCTAATGAGCATAAGCTGCTCTACCTCTGTAACCACAATCGTAAATATTTATTAAAGTTAAAAGACTATTTTTACCATGTTGCTTTGGTACAATGAACTGATACAGAATTTATTGTACCTGGAGAATTGCCTCTGAAAAATCTTAATAAGAGCATGAAACTAACCTTAAATAGCTTCTTGCTTATGGATGATAACACTACCAGTTTCTTAAATTCTGGTTTGCAAGATTACAGAAGTAGACTGAAGCACATAGCACCCATACAGAATTGCAAACTGCCTGTGATTAGGTAGTCCAGTCTATATCCAAACATTTAATCAAATGCTGACCAAAAGATCAAAGGGAATTAGAGATGTATGGCTGTGAAAGGAAGACAGGATTTCTTTCTCCTTTGCCCACTGTGATCCTCAGTTACTTTTATATCACTAGCTAGAAATTCCAGAATACTCTTGCCAGCAACAGGAGCTAGTTCTGTCTATGCTCCTGAGCTTCAAAAAGAAGCAGCTCTGAAAGCTCAAACTTGATGCAGTCCTTGGAAATCTGTATATTCAGCATTTTCTTAAATTGAAACCTATTCAATGGGCAAGGCACTTTCCTCAGTTACTCAAGAGAAAAGCCAATCACACAACATGAGTAATCACGAGCAAAGTGAACAGTGGGGCATGGCAACTGCTAAACAAAGTCTCACTCAGGGTGCCAGCCTGTTCTTCTCTCCTCCAGCCCTGGGACTCCCCTTACTTCCAGAGATGCACCTATAGCTCATCCTGCTCCCATAGCTGTTGCAGTCATAGGCATCAGCCCTGCAACTCCTTCTGCTTCTGAAAAAGATTCAGCATGAGAAAAGGGTTGCAAGGCTGCTTCTCCCTCAGGGCAGTGAGGAAGCATGCAATAACATTTGCATACTCTCTCAGAGAAAAGCAGCAATCAGAGAAGGGTAGCAATAAGGGCAGGAGCAAGCACCCTGCTCAAGTCAGTACTATGGGAGACAAAAGAGGTATCCCTGTAATTAAAAGCCTGGAGGCAGGACACAGGCTGAAGGACAGAACAAGGTCTCAAGAGCGCAGCATTGGGAATGCTTAGGAGAAGTCTCATAAAAGATTTTCTTTCTCACTGGGATATCTGAATTAGCTGCGCATTGCCTGGCTTGTTTTTCCTCTGTGCCTATTTGCAGTATGAATCCAAGCTCTGAAATTTAAATGGCTACTTGACATGTCTGTATTAAGCAATTGCACCTCAATGAACTTCCTTCAGCTTTGATTGTTTACCAAAGTTCTGACCCTTGAACTTTATTTCCTTACTAATCTTATCTTTTACAGAACTCTAGGAGCCTGACACATGGATCCGTGTCACTGAAGTGACTGAACAAGGTAAACCTAATAATCCAGCCTGCATTTTTACATATTTACATAGAGGGTTGAAGCGAATGCAGGAGACTAATCTATGTTTGATCTGAAAGGACAGGAGAACATACTGTCCTGATCTTGTTAGAAAGAGCTGGAGCCCCTCTACTTTCTCTCACAGTCTCCTTATGGTAAAATACTAGAAATGATAAAATAAATGTGATTTGCAGATAAATGAATAGCTTGTTTTTAAGGCAATGGCTGTATTTTTGCTAAATATAAATTTGTTGACAAAAGGCTCAGAATAATAGTTACTAGTAGGCCAATATAAGCACCTTTAAGCTTCTTCACTCTGAAATATGTCTGTCTGTCTCTAAATATGCCTCCTCTGCTCCTGCTTCACACACACTGAAATAATCTTGTTCCCACTCCTGATCATAGCTTATATAAGCAGCAGAAAAAGAGAAATTGTTAGGAGCAGTAGTATGGAGGGATAAGGCAACATGCCTCCTTCCTGTTCCTCACGCTATAGACCTAACTACTATCCTCTTCCCATTTGCTGAAGGTTAAAATGAGAAAAATCAATACTCATCACCAAAAGAAACAGGTGTCAAGAAAACAGTGGAAGCTCTCTCTACATTTGTATGAAATTCAGATTAAGAAGTCAAGGTGGGAGGGCAAGGAGGTACTTTCCTCCAAGGCAAAACTTAAATGTCAGTAATGATTACCAGTTGAAGCTGTGTTACTTTGTGCTTATTTCTATGCCCAAAAATCCAAGCACAAGCTTAATTATAGTACCAAAAGCAGGGATAGAGGATGGGTTACCACTTTTTTTTTTCTTCAGGGAATTAATATAAGCAGTGCAAGCAGTCTCCCTTTGCTGATAAAACTGTGCCTACATTAGAACATCTTGCCAGTGTAGCTATAACAGCAAACCTTTCCCAACATTGGGTAAGTCCTAGTTTATAAATCAGAGGACAAAGAGATCCTTATTTATTTGCCAAAGAAAGGGCAAATAAAATACTTCTGTTGATCCCTGCTTTTAAGAAAGGTTCAGCCCTTACTCCATGTAGGATGAGTTATTCCTGCAGTTGTTATTTACACATGTTAACACGTGCCTCTGCCATTTTATCTGTAGCCATAATCTCTAAATTCAAGGGTAGTCCTCAGACTGTGCTCAGTCCCGTGGCCAGCTTATGCAGATCAAAGTTTTGCCTCCCGTCCTGCAAGCTTACACCAGAGAAGAATCTGATAATTTTATAGGTGTCCCTTGTTTGTATTAAATGAAGGAAGACTAAGACTTACTAAGTGGGCTGAGCAATGCCAAGGGCACTAAGCTGGTTGTGTTGTAGGCATGCAGCTATAGGTATGAGAGACAGTTGTGAAACACTGTGTATGTCACATAATTACAGACAGGAATGCCCTCGCATGTCCCAGTTATCCAGTCCTCTCTTGACTGACATTTCCTGAACCAGGCAGCATGGAGGGCTGTGATGGCATGCCTAAATCATAAACAGGCACTTCTTTTCGTAAATTATGTCATTCCCTGTACTGTTACGGAGAAATATTATGAAGACAGAAATAAAGGATTTGCATAATTACTACCTGGGTATTTCCAAATGAACATATAATGATTGTGCAAATCATTACCATATACTGGGTCCTATCATCTTTCCTAGAGAATTTCCCCATATTCCCTAATCTTTTCTATCTAATTCTGATTCTAGCAGAAACAGTGCTTCTTTTCATGATCCACTTCTTCAGTTCTTCTCTGTTTTTTCCCACTATGTAAAGAAAATGTCTTCCAGCCCCCCAAAAAACAAGCTACTTTCTTGTAGATCTTCCATATTTTAATAATTAGAGCAATGCAGTGTGACAACATAGGAAAGCGAGCTAGAAACTGAGAGTACGTAAAATACCAAACAACTTAAGTCTTTATCAAAAACTGAAAAAGAATTTTGTTTTTGGGTTTGTGTATTCTGTTTTTAAAAAGTTTCCTCCTTCAGCTTTTAATTTCCATTTAATTTCCAGTATTTTCTAGTGCTGGAAAAAAAAAACAAGAACAGAGCCAAAATAAAGCAGGAGCTTGTCCTAGTGGTATTCTCAGCACTTTTTGAAACAGGGAGTCCCAAGAATTTGAGTTTGCAGTTGGTTTAGGTGATTGGAAAATACATTCATACTCTTTAAGTATTTTCCTAAACCAAACTTTCAACATTTTTGACATTTACACTTTGCCAAAATAGATCTCTTTATGTTTAACTAGATCTCTAATCAGCTTGTATGCAGCTTTTCTTGTTTTATCATTACATAGTATTGTGGTATTCATATCCATTTTTGCCTTTAGAGGCACACAGTTCTCCTACACTTCTGTAATGGAAATTAATGTAAGTGCAAAATTAAATCCTCAGTTCTACTAATTTAACACATATCCCATACAATAAACAGTTGGGCTTCAATCCTGCAAACTTTTACACATCTAAGAAAAACAGCTTCATTGAATTATATGGAAAAATAATAAACTTAAAAGCTTCCACCTGCGTGTTTTCAGAACCAGAGCTGCATGCTAATATATCCTCCTCATAGATTTTATAGGTAGGGAGAAGGCCATTTATCACTGACTTTTGCAGGGACAGGACATCACCCATACTATTTCACTTGCAGTAATATCACCTTTCATGATCTGCTGTCCTCGGAGAGGCCTGGTTTTGAATCTCTTGTTAGTTTGAAACAAAAGATTCATCAGTGTAGGCTACCCTTGTGTTAACCAAGCTCGTTTCTGTCTGGGGACTCTAAATCCCATGCTCTAAAGGAATCTGCAACGCTTGAAAACTTTACCAGCACTCCTTGCACTATCCTGCCTGCCCTTCATTGGGTTGTCCCAGCCCGTGGCAGGGCTCACAGGAGCCAGGAGCTTGTGCTCCTCACTGCAGCTAAGCCTGACGTGCGAGTGCAAATTTGTCTCCACCAGCTATGCCAGATTACATACTGGGACATGAACAGGGATAGAGAGGTGCGGGCACACATCCTTCCCTGCTTTTTCGGCCACTGCCAAAAACAGGAGGTGGCGACAGCCAGACCTTCAGCCAAGCACGGAGTGACCGCTCTTACAGACATTCGATGCTCTCAAGCTGCAGAAAGAGGCAAGGAATTGCTCACGGAGCAGTGGAGGGCTTGGGGACAGTGATATCTTAAAGCACTGCAATTAGATCTGCCACAGCCAATCTGTCATGGCATTGAGCTCCCAGTTTAACAAAATTTCACTGTTCTGGAGAGTAAAATGAAAGCCAGCCACACAAATCAAGCAATTAGAGCTCAAGTTTTCAAATCTGCATGAACCTCAGAGCAACATCTATCAAAGATTATTAGTACCACAGTGAAGAATTAAAAGCCTTATTGTTAAGACTTCTCATTCATTGCTGTCCTATTTACTTCTTATCCATTGCCCTGTCCTATTATTTTAGTTTTGCAGTTACGATGCCTTTCCTCATTAACCACATCCCACCTATCAGATTATTTTACCTTCCTAGCACAGTATTTCATCACCCTTGTTCTTTTGCCCTGTGTTATATTGCTTACCACCTTCTATTAAATTCTATGCTTTTTTATCCTAGTTTCCTGTCCTTAGCTTCCAATATAGCGAATTGTTTATGCTCTATACTTGTATTTGCATTGCCTCTGTAGAGTATCTTGCATACATAGAATATTCAAGTGAGAAAAAATTCAAGGACAAACAGAGTTTACACAAAGTTATTTTATAGATTGAGTCATTTTTGCTGAAGCAACTAAACAGTTATTAGTACTTTACATCATGAATACACATCCCATAGAGCACACAACAGAAGACTTGTTCCTTGCCCTGAAGAGTTTTGTTTTAAACTATAAATCAACAATATAGTTAGGATATACTAAGGATATATTACCATAATATATAGTAAATAGCCTGTGCTTGGATCAGTGGGTTTCTTAGGGGCCTCTTGTCCAGTCATGCCACTCGTGTTTCATTCTTCAATTTGCCTGTTATAAATTTCTTGATGATTAGAAAGAGGATAAAATGTTTCCTAGAAATACATAAAATGTTTCCATACTGCACTTAAATTAATTATTTTTAAATTATAATATCTAAATTCAGTCTAATATCTAAACTAAATTATTAGTGTTGAGGTGTATGTCTGGTACAGACCACCTGATCAGGAAAAAGCAGGTAAGACCTTCTTCACACAAATGGAAGAAGCCTCACAGGCCCTGGTCCTCATGAAGAGCTTGAACCAATCCGACATCTGCTGAAGGGACAATACAGCAAGGCACAAGCAATCCAGGAGGTTTCTGGGGTGCACTGATGACAATTTCCTGACACAGGCAATCAAGGAGCTGATGAGGGGAGCTGCTCTGCTGGATGTCATATTTACAAATGAGGGAGGACTAGTTGGGGATATGAAAGGCAGAGCAGCCTTGGCTGCAGTGATCACAAGACAGTGGAGTTCAGGATCCTGTGAGAAAGGAACAAGACAAAAAGCGGGATCACAACCCCAGACCTCAGGACAGCAGACTTTGGCCTGTTCAAAATACCTGACTAGGGGGTGGGAGGGTGGGGGGTTGGAGGCAGGGAGTAAAGGACATTACAGAATCACAGACTAAATGTGAGATGGAGCCAAGCTCTTCTCAGTAGTGTACAGTGAAGGGACAAGAGGCAATGGGAACAAACTGAAATACAGGAAAATTCACCTAAACATAAAAAAAAGCCTTTTTTACTGTGAGGGTGGTCAAGCACCGAAACATGTTGCCCAGAGAAGCTGTCGAGGCCTCATCCTTGGAGATATTCGAAACCCAACCAGATGCAGTCCTGGGCAACTTCTTCTACCTAACCCTGCTTGAGCAGTTTCCAGAAGTGCCTTCCAACCTCGGCCATTCTGTGAGTCTGTGAACTATCTTTATTTGAATGCTCAATGAGTAGGATCCAAACACCCAACCTTAGGCACCCAACTTGCGCTTACTTCAGTCCTCCAAATGTAAAGGTTAAAGTTCCCTCTCTAATCAATGGAAAGAAGCTAACATTTCCTGCAGCAAATTTTATCTGCCGAAGCATTAGGGACACCTAAGTTAAAGCACAAGGTTGTTAGCTAGATTACATAGACTGGAATTTATCCACTGGTTTTTCTGCTGACTGAGGGCTGCAACTCCAAATAACCTACTGATCCAGAGAATTTGACCAAAGTTCAAGTGTTGCACTTATCAGGGAGTTATTATTTAAATAACTGGGAGACAGTACAAAGGTCTCTTCCATGGCAAAGTTTATCCTATCTTACTGCAGTTCAGCTGATTCACTGCAATGCCTTACCCTTAAGTAAATTGCCTGTGTGTTTGAGTCAGTGCTGAGGGTGGGGTTACATGATACAGGTGAGCCTATTTAACACTTGCTGTCACCAAAAAGGAAATGCAAAACAAAAATAGACAATTCCTTTCCTCATTCCTGGCTAAGCAGCCTTTTTTGCCCCACCAAGCTTCTTCTGGCGTGCATCTCATGAATAACTGACTTTGTGACACAAGAGAAAATAATGTTTATTTTTCTTTTTCACTAGGTTGATTTTCTACTAGTTTAGCAAGTTTGCATTGGCTTGGAGCAAGATCAGAGGAACCCCAGAGCCAGCTCAACAGAGGGTTTATGATTGTGTGGTGAGGAGCAGTGGGTAGAAGAGAGGAAGACAAGACTTGGAGCCAGGGGGCTGAACTGCCCAAAGGGCAGCACTGAACCTCTGGACTGGCTTGTGTGGCTTTACCCTTAGCAACCAGGAATCATAATTCATAATGTCCCTAGCTGTAAGCAGGTGACACAACGGAGATTTTCAGGGATGGACAAAGGAGAATATGGCATTAGAATCACAAAATCACAATGGCATTTTTATCCTTTAAGCACTGGGACAGCATAGCACAAAGTACACAGATATTCACGTGCAGGGAAAAGAAGAGTGGATGATCAAGGTTAACATCACTAGCAGAACAAGGCAGGGTTTAATGTCACACTGTCAGGACAAATAGACTGAGTGGGGCCAAACTGGGGAGAACTTTTTTTTAATCAAAAAAAAATGGTTTGGCTTGATATACCACAAGAGAAAGAGCCAAAACAGAGGAAGGAGGTATTTTAATAGTTTATGCTTCATTTCAGGCTTGCATGTATTTCCATCAATATTGTTAAGCTTTAGGCAAAGTGCCCCATAACCAAAATAATTCCTCAAAACAGAATGTTGCACCAGGCAATACATATCTTTGGTCTATATTTCCTGGGCTCCCTGCATCAAAATTCATCATTTTCAATGATAACATGGCAAAAACATAATTTTTTTAAGTTAAAGAAAGTAGTGTTTCCTATAAGGTAAGTTGTTTCCTCCTATCCCACGAGTGTCTATTATGATTAATTATTCAAGTGCCCTCTGGCATGGCTTTGTCCCATGCCGGCTAGTACTCTCCTAGGTAATATACAGGCATGATTTGGAGGATGGTACATGCTTGGGACTATTCCTAGTAGGCACTTTGGATGCAACAACCAACCCATTCTGGAGAGGATGAGAGGTTAAAAATGGAGAGAAGAGCTATACTGTGAATTTCGTCTCAGGGACAGAGGACAGTCCCTGGCCTATTTTATTAAATAGCTCAAAAGTAGTCATAGAGGCCATGCTAAGTATTTTTAAAAACTACCAGTCTATTAAGTGATAACTGTTTGAAATCTACATAAAACAAATAACTTTACTGTAGTGGTGCTTGTAGATCGCTTGGTGCCCGGACCCTGTGACAGATTGTGTGAACATATAACATAAAGACAAGTGATGATTTTTGGTTTCAATCTTTCTGTTGTTATAATTTTTTTTAAGGTTTAGTCTAGCATCTGGTTGAGGATGGGGTCCAATTAAAGTTCACTTCCCTGAATTTATGATTAGCAAACAAGAAAACAATCAAGGCAAAGACAGATAAGACAACTGCAAGGAAATGGCAGATAGCTATAATTATGTTTGCTTGCCTAACTGGATTGCACATAGGTGTTTTTCCCTCATTCAGCAATTACTGGGTGAGAACTGTGAGAACTGAGTGAATCAATAGAAATACTTAAATAATGGTATAGTAGACAGGCATTATCTACAGCATGAACATGGAAGAGGTGAAATGAAGTTATTTAGTCAGATCACCTAAAACAAGTGTTAACAAAACTTTTAATACCTCTTCTGACTCCTGACCTACTTGTAATTGGCTTATGCGATACACAACAGAACTTCAGGATATACTTCTAAACCTAGGTAGTTTCATTACAACCTCAGAGAGCTACTGAAATTCATTATTTCATTGCAGTTCTCACAACAGTAACAGGTTTCTCAGAACTTTGGTCATGTCATTTTGTGGAAATCTCACCTTGCATTAGGAAAACAGTTCTAGGAATCATATTTGTGAAGAGCATAGAAATATGTGCCATCCTCCAGTCCAAAGAAATGGAGACAAAAGTAAAGGGACTAAGAGCTGCAATGGAAGTTATGAGAAAGTAAAACAAAAGCAATCAGGGGAAGGGCTCATAATTTATGGAATAAGATTATTCATAGTGAACCTGTGTGAGGAATGAGTTTTAATGTCTATACGGTAATGCAAGAAATGCAGTAAATAAGCAAGAGGAGGAAGTTTTAATACGATTATGCTTATGACTTAATTGCTGCAAAAGACTTGGCAAACTAGTTCACTTGGCTACAACATAAATATAGACAAGTAGTTTCTGTAGGAGAAGTGTGCAGGGAAAGAGAACAATAGATGTTACCTTGCATATACTGAATGTATACCTTTGCTCTGAAATCAGAAAACAAAAAGAGTAGAAATTATATAAGGATAATGGAATATATACAAGGTCTTGCAGTACCAAATCAGGACTATGAGGATGGGTAAGCATTTTTTTCTGAGTTATCCAGACCATAAGATTTGGTTTAAGAATTTTAATAACTACAGCAGGACACAGCCAGTCCAGCACATTCTTAAAATAGAACAGGAATAATTTTTTTGTGTACAGAAAACAGAGAAAGCAACTGAAGTGGAGGTGTCAATAGATTAGATTCTAAGCAGTAGGGAAGGAACTGGTTGAGAATGGGAAGGTGAAATGCAAGCTGGGTGAGAGCATATACAAAATAATAGATAAACAGGGCTCTCCATCTAATGAACAACAAGAGACTTCAGGAAGGCAAATTTTAAGAAATCTTAAGAACTGATGGCTAAGATCCAATAAATCTAAAGTTCCTTAAAGAAGGAGATACAATCGCAGTGCAGAATAAACTGAATAAGGGTGGTGGCTAAATTATTAATCCTTTGGTGATCTTAAATTCAAATCACATAGAAAATGTAAATTAGGCATAACTAATACAGATGAGTATGAAAGAAGAGCACACACAAATAAAGGGAAAAAATGGAAAGACCAAGGTCCGAAATGAGATATCTTTAGCAAGAGAAAACAAGCATATTGAAGAATATGCCACAAGCACAGTAGACAGAGAAGCCCAAGGAAAGGATTCCCACTCTGTGGGAGGCAGGCATTTGTGACCTGGGTCCCCAAGAAAGAAAAAATGCAATTCTCATGTCAGGCAGTTAGTATAACCAGCACCAGTGATAGTGGAGTAAGAACTCAGATACAGCAAGGAAAGAACAGACTAGAAAATATTTTGATAAATTAGTTGTTTTCACATCAGTTGGGCCTAATGAATTTCACTCTCATGTGTGAAAGAGAACTAACTCAGCAACCTCACAAGCATTAGCAGTTGTCACTGAGATCTCATGGAGGATGGAGAGATATTCCAGAAAATCAGGCAAATATAATGCCTATATTTAAATAGGGAGGGCAACAAGGAAGAAGAAAATAAACAGCTTTTTCTCAGAAAAAAATGAAGTAAATAATCAGTGTGTAAGCACCTGGAAAATAACAATGGGATAAATACCCATCTAGAACAAAATCATGTCAAGCTAATCTGATTTGTTCCTATGACGCAGTAATGGTTCTTGTAGACAAGAGACAGGCACTACATACAAAATACCTTGATTTCAGTAAGGCTTTTGACATTGCCTACCCTAGCTCTCATAGGCAAGCATGGATTACATGGCGTGCTACCACACTGAAGAAGTGTATCTAGGGGGTTCCAGAAGGGTCTGCCCTGCATCTTACACAACTTAATGCTTGCCCCGATGATTTGGATGGAGGATGTGCAGCTAACACAAGCTAGAAGAGTTGCAAACGCATGAGAGGACAGGATTAGTATTAGAAAGCCTCTTACCAAATATGAAAAACGGTCAGGAAGAAAAAGGATGCATTGCAATAAGGACAAATAAATAGAGTTCTATGCTTAAGCAGGCATAATCCACTACATAAATAAAGAGTGTACAATAACCATATAAGCAGTCACCATGGAGAAAAGGATTTGGGGCTATTACGAATTACCATCTGAACTTGAGTCAACAATGCCACAAAACTGCAAAAAAAGCAGATAGCATCCGAGGATCTACAAACATGAGTATCAGCTATCAGCATAAAGGAATTCTTCTGTTAAGCCATGGTAGGGCAGTAAAGCACAAATATAGCATATGTGAGGAACTTAAATCTTCTCCTTGGAAGGTTTAAGAAAGACAAGCATCTGTCAGAAATTATCCACCTTTGAACAGAGGAATGGACTACCTGGCCTTTCAATTTCTCTTAACCGTATCATTTACCATATCTGTGATCAATGAAACTCATCAGTACAAATTAACATTGCAGCTGTAGCTCTGCCTCCACCAGTACTTTCCCGGCTGTAGGAGGGCAGCAGAAAGCACCAAGTGCTATCCTCCAAACAGCATGCCCAGTGAAACCACCCTTTTGCTCCTCTCTCTGGGAGCTCTGGGCTTACAAAGGAAAGCCACTCAAATACTGAACCTATAGCTGCAGTGTTTGGGCAATTTGAAACTGAAAGAGAGATGGGCCTACATATCTTGATTTTAAATATATTTTTCTCAATTTTTCTCTCAGGATTTAGAAGGGAGGAAGGAACAAAGCAGAAGAGCATGCTGATGTTTTGAAAGACACCTGTGAAATACGTGCACTAACTAGCTAAAGCACACAGAGCTAAATCAGGCCTTGCAGTCCTCTAATCTCCCGTCATTCCCACATGATTCTCCATCTTCCTCCTCCCCCAAGAGCTTCCTTCCTGCTCCCACTCCCACTCCCCCCAGCTTTTGGGAAGGTCCCCCCCAGTTCCCACACTTCTCGCAGTGCAGCCAGGGGCGAGGAAGGGGCCAGGCCACCGGCCAGCCTCCTTGGGCCTCAGGGGCTGCGCAGGGGGTGCCGCTGCGCAGGGGGTGCCACTGCTCTGCGCGGATGAGGGGAGCAGGGAAGGAAGCAGGGAAAAATGAGAATTTCTGCTGCCAGGAGTGACATCATCCCAGCAGCAGAAGTCTTTGCAGGCAGGAGAGAGAAACTGGGTGAGCAGTTGCTACTCCAGCAGGCTGCTCCTGTGGGCAGCTGCCCACACAGCACTTTTAGAAAGCCCATCCTAAGCTGTCCATAGAGGCGACCCACAGACTGTACCTGCTGCCTAGAGGCTCTGCAGCGCAACAGCTTTGCACCACTCCCTTTGTGCTCAGGGAGCAGCTCATCTCACTCTCATAGAGAGAGTCCTCATTTCCCAACACACTAATTTTGGTTTGCTTTTTAACCAGAAGAGAGCATCAGTCTGTAGCAAAGGGCTGCATCATGGAGCTGCCAGTGCTACAGGCGTCCTCCTCGTATAAAGCTAAACAAACACGCAAGCAAAATTGGAACAAAATCATCAAGAAGAATATGATGCTTCTTTGAAATTGTCATTACTGAAGAAAATCCCAATGCAAAAAAAATTAAAACTTCCCAAACTCCTATTTAACAAATTTAAATAAACAATACTTGAAGGAACAGGTACAAAAGCAGAGTTGTTAAAGCTAAAATACACAGCTTACATGCATTTTATACCTAGAAATTAGAATTCTTTCCATCATTGCGTTCTAGAGACTTACACACTAATTTAGACACAATGCAGCAGTACTCACACTGCAGTAATAGAATATTGATTGTACAATGTTCAGAGACAAAGAACTCATGTTGCCGAACTTTATACACACGCATGTTGCTGCAGCAAGAAATCCACATCAATATTCCTTGCCAAATAAATCCAACCAGCACTGTGCCTACTGGTGATTTAATTATAAAATATAGAATTTTTGGTAGGACACAGTCAGTTTTGCATTAAACTAAAATGTCAGTAATGGAAATGACCTTGACAAAAGGAAAAAATTAAATTTTCAAACCAAGGAAAATATGATGTTCATTTAGCTCTACTTCTTTGTTAGTTTATTAAAATATGAAATATATACTTTAGAGCTGCCAGCAACTTCTGTAAAGATAAGTAATGTCCCCATAGTGCAGATTTCGCATCCTAATCTAAAGCAGCTTGCATTTTTGTAGGTCTTTGTTGGTCTGAAGCCCATTGTTAAAAAGGGAATAATGACTATACCCTGATTTCTAACTGAGAATTGAACCAATGGTCACTATGTATGCACTAGTCCTCAGAACAGCTTCCCAATGTACCACTCAAAAACAAATCAAGGATAGCAGAGGAGTAATTTGGGACTAATGCAGACTGATTGCCTTGTACTCCTTGCTCCAACCTCTCTTTCTGAAGACAGGCCATACATCCCACCTCACAGGTGAGGAGCATCTCCACCATTGACAGCTGCTTGGCTGCTTGCTTCTGTTCCACTGCTGAATCTAATCATCTTCCCAAAGGTCTCCTCTTAATACCTCTATGGGATTTCATGACAGTGCCATGAATATAATGCCAATTTGTATGTACTTTAAGGCAATCTCTATGTAATGGTGGTTATGCAAAAATTATATACATAGTCAAGTTCTTCTCTGAGTCTTTTGCTTCACCATTATTGGTAGAGAGAGCATTAGGCACTTAATCAGCTAGCACTGACAACTCTTAGACAAAATACTGGACTGATGGTCTGATCACCTAAGGCAATTTCCATCTTTCTGTTTTCTCATTTGGAATAGAACATTATTCTATTGTGTCCACTGAGCAATATTCTCCCAGTGATGCGTTATGAACATACATACCCATTGAGTACACTCTGGGACTGTAAGTTGTTTAAAAAGTCTTTACACTGTTAAAATCACTGTAAACAAGTTCAAGACACTCAGAACCTTTGCAGTCATTTTTAGCTGCACAGTGCACAGTACTTTAGAAGCAAACACTTTGCATACTTCCGAGGTTTTGACTCAAGATGTATTTCAGTACGTCATGGAATACTGTCTATTGATAAAATAATAGCATACAAATAAAGAATGAGATCCTGACCTCATCCATTTGCTTCTCCTCTGCTCATTATGCTTTTCATGCCCTTTCATCCTGCTGAGACAAATGTTGATTTCTAGGTCATGTGTACTGCTTCCCTCCAGTTAATATTTCCCATTGCAATATACAACAGGGGAGCAAAAAATATTACAGTTTACATATCTGTAGTCTCCCCTGTATTCCCATTAACGGTTAACTATAAAACTTGACTTAGGATTCTTAATTTTAATCTTTTAGAGGCGGAAAGCTCAGTACCATTAGCTGTTCAACCTCAACCTTCTACCAATACAAAATATTTCCCTGAGAATATTTATGGTTATTTAAAATCTAAACATGTCTTAATCATACCTAAGAGGAAAAACATAGTATCTGTCTTTTTGATTGATATTCATTATGATCTACTGTGTAATTACCTCAAAAATGTTTACAGAAGATATTGCTTGCAACGAATTTTATATCTCTTTGTATTGTCCCTTCAAGGCATGAGTTTCATATACTATGAAGCAAAAGAAAGATGCCTTTATTACCACAGTTCATTAGAATGTGGTAAACTGTGCCAAATGAAGAAGCTTTTTTTTCACAGACAATTATTGTTATTACATAGTGCAATTTACATTTTGCTGAATAGAAAAAAAGGAAGTTATCTTCTAAAATTAAGCTTTTGTGAAAAAATAAGTTTGATTCTAAACTACAGTGCAGAAAAAGCCTGAAGGCTCTCTAAAATTGCAGCTTTGTGTATGAAATCCATTAACCTGCACCAGGACTGATTTAACTAATCCTGAACATTTGGGAAAGAAAAACCAGCCTTCACTACCATCTAAGTCACCTGCATGCACAAATAAAAGGATTTCTGCTGGTGGAGCTAGTTTACAAAAAGAATCTTTCTGCACTTGGAAATATTTTTTTAGTGGATGGACAAATAGACACTATTTAGAGTCTTCGTTGTGCATGTCCCATTTTAATAGCTGTCAGGATTCAAAGGACAGACAGATTAACTCCCTCCTAAACTGTTGGTGATCTACTTCTGAGGGAAGAAAAAGCTGTAGAAGGGCCTATTTGGTATAATCCCCTTAGGATTTTGCCTAGTGGAGAAGGAAGTCCTGCTGCAACTCACAAAGGTAAAGAGGCTTTGTGCCAGATCTTAGACTCACTGAGCCAGATTTCCCACCACTTGGGAAAATGAGAAGATACCGTCTTTCACCAGCCCAAACGCAAGGCAAACAGCAGGCTATCTCCCATTGTATCTCCCTGGAAGAAGCAGAGGAGGAAGAAACTGTAGGGCAAGAGATTTAGTCTCAATTACTGACTTACATTGGCCACAAAAGATCTCTCATGAATGGATCTTACCTTCTGACCAGCTTCACCTCGCTCCCTTCCCACCCAACACAGCTGCCTTTCTCAGCCTTTCCCCATACATGCCGCAGGATCCACTGAGTCCAGTGTTTGTTGCCAGGCCTCTTCTCCAGCAGATCTTTCTGTCTGAAAGACTCTGCATTCGCACAGACAGAGTTCGGAGTTGAGAGACAAGCATCCTAAAAAGACTTCAGTAAAAGAAATAGAGCAAAGTCAGGACTTCCAAAGCAGAGAAGTAATTCACACTGGGAAAGAACTAGTTGCTCCAGGCTACATTTCAAGCATGATAAATGCAAATGATGAATCTATAGTGTTAAACATCAACAGCTAGTTATGATGGCATGATCAAAAGTCAGAGTTTGCAGGGAACTGTAGCACCAATAATATTCTTCAATGTATGCTTAGTAGTGAGGGACTTTTATGGAAAGTCTGAGATCAAAAGCAATGGAGCATGGAAATCAGTGCACTCAGAGAGCTCTTCCCAACCCCATGCAAAACTAGCAGATGCTGTTCTTCCACAAAGGTATCTAGGAAGTTACTTAGATTTTCCAGTACAGTTTACCCCAGAGTCACATTGATCCTTTGTGTTTTGGAAAGACTTCTAGATCATCTCCAGAAGGTCAGAGAAAAGAGAAGCCCTGACATCAGAGGACACCACAGACTATGTGAGGGAAGACTGAAAAACAAGGCCAAAGAAACATGAGTTAGTGATGCCTATGTCTTGTGAGGCATTACTCTCTTTTTAGCAATAAACAAAGCCTTCTGCAGTTAGTTCATTAATAGAACAAAGGAAGTAATTGAGGCAAACCTAAGGGAAGAGCAGGCTGAATTTAGACCCAAAAGATTAAGTGTCAATCACATTTGTGTTCTAAAAATAAATACGGACAGGAATTTCAAATAGCAAAAACCACAAGCCACAAATGTCAGAAATTTTAAGAAACATTTGGCAGCCTCCACTGTGATTGACTCTGGACCATCTTGAAGTAAAATAGCATGCCAATAAAAACAATTACTATCATCAGGGTCTTATGTCAAGGTGAAGTTTCCATAGTCAAAGCAAATCCAGACTTGATCATGCTTTAAAATGGTGTCAAACAAGGTCATATTTCTGTTTGACACTGCCACTGACTTCACTGTTAGCAAGAGTGTAGACAAACTGTAGATAGATACAACACTGGCACTGCCTACCTAAATTGCACATTAGAAGAATTAGATTTTAAATAAAGACATTGTTCTTCCCAGTAATAGAGGAGCTGATTTGTAAGCTGTAGCCAAAAATGATAGAGTTAAAACTTTAGCGAATTTTAAGCAAAAAGGTCCACAGAGATTTGCAAGAAAATTTTTCTCCTGTCCTCTCTCCCTGAAAGGACGTTTTGCCAGGTTTCTAACAGTTTAACCTAAATAATTCTCCCCCCTCCTCCCACACCAGAAGGAGTAGCTCCCTCTCTTTCTGAAGTCCACTCACATGAAAGACGGGTCCAAATCCTTGCCCAGCTCCTCCACTCAGTCATCCACTCCCAAGATAAAGTGCTCCATTAAGACAAACCAATATAACAGAAGAAATCAGATTATATACTTTGAAAGTGACATGCAAGTTAATAGGAATACCCAGAAGGGAAAAACGTTACTAATCGCTAAGGTCAGACTACAGACTCTCACTCCTATTTCCAATTTAACATACTGATGTGAGGGCTGGAAATCTGCCCATGCACAAGAAGGCATCAAAATGTCTTCAGAAGCAAATAACTCAGGAAAATATCAGGTAAGCAGGAAATTAATTTCTAATGAGTGTTACAACTGGCCACAGAGTTCAACAGCACTGTATTTCCACAGGTATCTAGAAGGAAAGTACCTGGGACTGGGACACGTTAAAAATGAAGGCAGAGAGTCTGTCAGTGTCCATATATCATTGGGCTGATAAAGGAACATTAAGGAGGCTGATGGACAGTCATCTGTTAAACAGCACTTTGAGAGAAAACACACACAACTGTTTTAATATCAGATAAGCAAAAGGATGTAAAAGAGCGACCCAGGATAGACAATGCTGGCCGAGCTCTGCCTATGCTGTAAGCAATGTTTGACCATGTAGGAAAGATTCAGGATTGCCTACTGGCTTTTAGGATAAATGAAGATTTAATTCATCACACTGCTGTCTGGCTTATAGTCAATTCTATGGAGCTTCTAGGTGTAAGTTGTAATGTAAACACTAGAAAATGGAGTTTAGGAGTAGGAAAAGGGAGAATACTTGAGCAAACAATCTACTCATGTATCTGAGGAGGTTGAAGTAGACAAATTCTACACTCATGAGATGTATTACAAATCCCATTACTTTCAAAGGCATCCAGTTGTCTTACAGTTGCAAAGAGGTTCCTATGGAAAGAAATAGAAATTGGACTCTGACTAAAACACTTGAGATTATTTTTCCTTTTATTTTAATCATTTGCAACGTAGCAGAATTCCTGACTAAGTAAAATAGTCCTCTCTGTATAAATATTTTACAAAACAGTGTTCTAAAATAGTCAAGATTAATTTTCTGAAGCAAATCATACCATACTATTTGATATGTGCTAACATTAGGATCATGATATTGCAGTTCTTAATTTTTTGGAAAGATTTTAGAAAGAAGTATTTTCTGTGCAAGCTACACTTCTCTTTTGTGTGTGTTTGTGTAGGTATGAATAAATAAGGACTGTAAATATAACATAACTGACACCTTTATTGAACAATTCTTTTAATGTGTTCTTGAAAATGTTGAAGAGTTATATTTTTCTTGTGGATTTCAGGAGTTTTGATCTGTTATTAGCAAATTCTCTGAATGGTACGTTCATAAAATAATTTTTGTTTTTATTTCTCCTGGTAGTGCAAACTTAAAGATAATGTATTCTGTACCAGCTCCCCAATAAGATAAAACATATAATGACATTATACAGTAATTTGGATATTTTACTGACTTTATATTCTGGCAATATGTTTCATGCCTCATTTGCTAGGAAACTCATTAGATAAGTGCATACCATGCTTTAATGCAATAGGTTCAGACTTCTTTCTCAGCTAACTTGAGCCCCTGCTTATTTTCTGTACTTTCATGCTTGAGTTAATAAATTGCAAAGTTTTACTCTTCTGTTTGCTCTGTTCTCCTTTACATACCATTTATTGGTGGCTCTATGTTTTGAGAAAGAAGGAAGAGATGAAAAGCAAATTATCCCCTTGGGCTCATGGAATAAAGTTTGCCTTCATACGATCTGTATTCTTATGGGGTGTTACGTTTCACTGAGCTCTCAATTTGTGACAAGAGCATACACTGAAACACAGATATATCAATAGGGGGGAACATCCAAGACCAAACCACAGAGAAGTTTCAAACCCAAACAGTTTTAGCCATGAATTCAGATTTAATAGATCACTTAAATCCATTGAGAGAACTGATATCAAGATCTACTACATTCTAACATTGGACATAAGTAGATTACTGAAGTGCTTATAAAATGTAAAAGAACACTACCACTGTTTAAATATAAGTAGTGCATGTGCATACATATGCATGTGCAATGATACATGTCTGCTGCTAGGTTTCTTAGTTAACCAAGTGACTATCCCACGAGGGGGAACTCAGGAGTGGGTCCTTCAGCAACCCTGTGCTAACCAGGCTCAAGATCTTTAAAGGCCAATGCAGACAGAACCATAGGGGTGCAGTAACTATGGGACACTTGCTTTACCCATCACATCAGCCTGTCTCTGGCCACCCCCTCATGGATACGCCACCACTGGGTCTCTGTACTGATCTCACTGTGTCATTCCTGTGTGACAGGAACAGCAAGGCCAACTGTGATAAATCAACTACTTTGGAAAATATCAGTCTATCAAGTACTATCAGTCCTTGCTTCCCACTGATCTGTGGTGGACACCCAGTACATAGAATCATGGGAAAAGTGTGCTGAGTGACTCAGTGGGTCAGTTCTCTGACTGCAGGCAACCGTGTAACAGATATTTAGTTCACAGGTGCATTCAGTAAACTACTTCAATCACCCCTACACATCAAAGTCCATAAAACACTTCCCAAAACTATATAATAACCTTAAAACTGATAGCAAGAAGTGAAAACATGCCTGGGTAACAAGAAAGAGGGACTGCCAACAGAAGGTAGACGCTCCTTAGGTGTTTGGGAAGTCCAGCTGTGAGCAGCCTCAACCTCCTGTTGAACTTTACCCACAACAACTCTGCTAATGAGGACTGAAGGGCACCTCTAGACTATGTTGGAAGCTCCTGGTTTTGTTGTCGTTATTAATCATTCACATCCAATTTATATATACTGTTTGTTCCTGCAGCAGAAGAAAAGCAGCAAAAACTGTTTGAGTGCTTATGGAAGCTAGAACTCTTTGCTTGAGGATCTCCAGCCCCTGCCCTCAAACCTGCAGTACACACCAAAAGCTCCCAGACAGCTAGGAGACGTGTGTACCATGGCCCTAGCTCCATTGTTCAGAGTACTTACTGGGGCTAGACCTGTAAACTCTTCATCAGAGGGTCACGAGTTTGCAATACAGCACAAAATAACAGGATCACTGTACCATGACCCCGAACAAATAGCTTGCCCTGTCTCTAGCAATTCTCCATAATGTTTTCTCACTGAACTATAAGCTGTTTGGAACAGTGTATGTACATACAGTGCCTGACAAAACCAAGCTGAAATCTTATTTAGGTCATTCAACTAGAGTACTATCAACAATGTAATATTTGTGGTTAGAAAACAAGAGCTAGCAGGAGTGTCAAAGCATCATGCATATAAAAAGAAGTGGAAAATGCAAGTTCTAGCCTTGCAGGGTAATTATTTGGGGAAAAATCTTTCAGTTTTAGGGAGAAGACATATCTACACTCTCCTGGAAATGACTATTTGAGAGGATGTAGAACACACAAACTAGAAGCATCTCTAGTACTGCGTTTTTTTCCTAAAATTAGGTCCCTAGATAGGATCATAGGATCATGGGGTAATTCAGGTTTGAAGGGACCACAGGAGGTCTGTGCTCCAACCCTTGCCCAAAGCTGGCTCAGCTGCACAATCAGACCCAGCTGTTCAGGCCTATGTCTGGCCAGGTCTAGAAAACCTCCAAGGATGCAGCTGCCACAGCCTCTGGGGACAACTGGCTCCGCTGCCGGCCTGTCCTCATGGGGAGAAGACTTGTCTGTACATTGCTTCCAAACACCTGGCTCTGCTGTCCCAACCCCTCCCTGGGATGTGGGGGTCACGAAGCCCCCACAGCCATCTCTCCCTCTGGCTGACCCAGCTCTGGCACCTCAGTCTCCCCACATGGGGCCAGGGCTCCAGCCCCAATCAGCATAGTGGCCCATGGTGAATTAGCTCCAGTTTATCAATGTCTTCCCTGAACTGGGGGGTCCAAGACAGGACACAGCACCAAGACGCGGTTTACTGAGCACTGCTGCATATGCAGGGTGTTCCCTTCTCTTGAGGGCCTGGCCATGTCCCTGGTCACACAGCCCTGGGCACTGCTGGCCATCCCTGCTGCCTGGGTGCTGCTGGCTCCTGCACAGCTCTCTGGGCATCCAATCCTTAGGGCTTCCCGCAGAGCTGCTCCCTGGCCAGTCCATCCCCAGCCAACATCACTGCTGCCTTATGCACTTTGCATTTGTCCATGCTGAATCTCATGAAGGTCCTGTTGGCCCATTCCTCCAGGTTGTCTAGGTTTCTGTGAATCGCAGTCCTGCCATCCAGGCTGGGCCCACCCCAGTTTTGTGTCACCTGCAAATTTGACAAGCGTGCAGTTGGTCATATCCTCCAGATCACTGATAAAGATATTTATTATACAGGACAGGTTGCAGGGCAGACCCCTGCCATACACCACTCGTTAACAGCCACCAGGGAAAGTATGGTCCACTAACCCAGACCCTTCAGCCATGCAAGCTGTCCCACTGCATCTCAGTTGATCCAAGGGAGTCATAGTTTTGGGCAAATACCCAGAGCTCCAGTTCCTCCTGCACTTCTCCCAGGCTGTATGCATTTGGTTACACACATGAACAGGGGGCATCCTGCAGACCCCCACAACCATTGGCCTCCTTTTTGCTGCAACTCTTCAGCAAGGATGGAGCAGGTAATCTCAGTCCATCCCAGAGAAGTGTTGAGAAAGCTCTATGAAGGAAAGTGTATGTGATTATCTCCACTGATTTTACCAGGACTTAGCATGTTAGTGAAATGTTAATTACATCACTTGCGGTGCAAGTAGTTGCTTTGCCTCTGGTTCTCATATGCATAGTACACGTTGCTGTCAGATATTAGTGAGATTATTGTAACCATAAGGGTAGTCACAATAGCAGAACCAGAGAAATAAAATTGTAGTAGGAATAAACCATTCACTAATTTTATTACCAAGGAAACAGTGTAAGTTGTATCTTCTGCAAGTCTAGTCTACCTATTTTCTCAGGCTTTCCATAGGCAGTAGTGTACACGTGTAGTGTGTTAAAAGCTTGTGCAGACAACTGACTAACCATGTCCCTGAGTTGCACAGCAAGGAAGAAACCTGCGTCAGCTCAGATTTCTTTATTTTACTATTTTTCACTTCATCAGCAAAAAATATGATGAAGTCTGAAAGGGATAGAATTTATGGGACAAAAATTGTGTATAAAAAAGCATTTCAAATGCAAATGTTCAGAATTTTCTGTGTATTTTTAAATGGTGCACTCATGCTTAAAGTATTTATTTAGATATTTTCCCATAAATGCCACTGTTTAGCCTAAGCGTTTCACAGGTAAACATTAGTCATTTCATAATTCTTCTCTAATCTGCAAGATAAAACTCAAGAAGAACATAACTCTTGTTTCCCCAAAATATATAACATGTAAGTAAGAGAAAATGAAATGTATAATGGTTGATAACTACCGCAGTCAAAGGAAAAGGAAAATGAGCTTATAGTTCCTCAGGATTATCTACAAAACATAAGAGTTCAAACAATAATATAAGCATGTAAGAAGTGGTAGCTAGCTGAGAATTTCATTTTTTGCCTGTGATGCCACCTGCACTCTTTCTCTTAATCATTCCAAAAGAAAAGCACTGAATAGACTCAAACAGTGTCATTAAAAAATAACCAAAAATGATCTGCCAGTGAAATAATTCCTTCTTCTTCCCTTAAAGAATACTCCTCTCCAATAACAGGAATATTCAGTTCTGGACGTTACAAATTTATGAAATATACAGATAATTAAAGATCCAAATATCCAGTAGTTCTGCTAGGAATTGTCTTTCCCTCTGATTCCCACTGAATTCCCTTTAATGCTTTGAACCCCAGTATTTTGGTTTCTCTCATGTCCTGGTGTATGGTTTGTCTGGATCTATGTCATTGCTTATATGGATCTAAAAATAATTATTTCAGGTTGCTTCCAGAGATAAATCTTATTGTAACTAAAATATCAATCCTTATGGAGAAGAAGAAAAAAACCTCAGTAATTAATATAAACAATTTCTGTGTAGCACATAATAAAGGACAGTGTCTGAATAAGGCTTTTTTGGTATTCGTAGGGATGACCTACATAACTAGCTCTGGCTTTTCCTTCTCTTAAGTAATGCAGGAATCTCATACTCATACTGATAAATTCTTTATACTACACCATCATGTATTCCCTTTACATGATGCATCATGCATGGCTTTTTTTTATGTTATGTGTTTTAGATACAGTCCCATGCACTTATGTTTTCCTGAGGGAGGGAGATTGAAGAAGATGTGTGAACAGAAGGGGGAAAGTGTTGGCATGGCACAGCACTTACCTATGCAAGCATAGGCAGCACACGGTCTCTTTATCTTAGTTGTGCAATAGTTGAATAATTCTGGGCCCACACATCTCTTTTAAAGTATTGGAACCACTTAAAAAGTTATACATAAAGCAGGAGAGAGAGAAATGAAAGCAGTATGTACTCCAGGGTCTTCAAACACTACACATTTTTTTTTGCAAAATGCATACTCTGACATCTTGTTTCTGCTTAACTTAATGACTCAAACTCAAAATTTACAGGTGATGTTCACCTCTGTAACATCCTATCAGCCTTTTCATGAGGAAAAGACTGATTAAAGCAGAATTGTCTCCCCAGAACAGAGCAGCGCAGAGCGCCAAAGTTATTTGCTTTTCCCAATGTTCCTGCTGTATACTCAGTTTGGTTCCCCTATCATGTATCATTTTTTTTCAAGAGCCTTTAAGGTACTGTGACCAAGCTGCAGTATTCTGAAACTAATTAATCTGTGGCGCATTTGTACGAAGCAACTGCATCTCATTATAGATATATATCGCTGTAGTGAAAAGCAGCTTAATCTTTCTAATATCTAGTGTTACAGGGTTTATTACACAGCTTCTGGCATGCCAATTTTTCACTTTTTTGACTATTTCTCTAATGATTGTTAAACATTCTTACCAAGGTGCTCCGGTAGCTCATTACTCAGTTTAAAGCTATTTAGAGTGCAGTTATTAATGCCTGTGGAGTGTAACCAAGGCTGTATTTATTAGTGCATGTGTGAGGCCTGGGTCAAAATCAGAGTACATGGCACTACCTGTTGTCCTGACACAGGGTCCCCCACATGCTCCCTGGGAGCTCACAAGCTACTTTGCACCACTGCAGGCAGGTGTGCCAAAAAGAATAAGAAAGGGAGAGAGGGGCTGTGATAATAAAAACTGTGTGACTGAATGAAATGTTAAAACAACACCACAAATTCCTCTAATTTAATTTAATGCAACCTGCCCTCTGTGACGGTTGCCCAGGTTAAGTGGTATACAGAATAATAAAATGGTACTGAGTTGAATTCCATGAATCCTGCTGAAGATCCTTCTCCTTCCCTTATCCTCTCCTCCATGCCCTAGTATTTTCCAATGGTATATACTGGTGGCTACAGAGTAGATTTCTGTGCAGATGAAGCGGAAATCTTAATTTTAAAAAGTGGGAGTCTGCAGCTAGGTTCTGAAATCTCATTTTTTAAAGGTTGACCTTTGGGTTTTCATAGCAATACTGAACATCCTGATTTTTCAAAGCAGGCACTGTGGTGTGGAAATGCAGATTTTATATTTGTGTTCATCCCTTCATATTTTAAACAGCTTTTCTAGGTGACTCATACTTGTACCATTTTCACAAAAAAAATCCAAAAATAATTTTATGTAGATGTGAACGTTTGGAAAGTGCCTGCTTTACACACTAACATTCACAGCTGTCTGCATGCATGAGTACTGATGTGTGAACATTATCTGTTTGGTACTTTTCTTAATTTTATTGTTCTATTTTCTTTGACTTACGATGTTTCAGTAACCCAATTAAAGGCCAGATATAATACCATGTGACCGCAACTTTTGCACATCATAAAAATTCATTGTAAGAAGACTGCAAACAACCCTTGTGCCTACAAGCTATTCAATCAAATTAGCAACTGATTATAACTAATAAATACTTTCTCAGAAATGAATGCACAAAAGAAGGCCAATTTTAACCCTAACATATCTGCAAGGAGTAAGACACTCGACTCCAATCCAAACACAAATAATTGCCCCAAATAGAGTTCCCCCAAGATACTTCTTCATTTGTTTCTTGAGTTACTTTTGTTTTCGTATCAGCAATAGCAGTGTTCACACTGCACAGCAGCAAATAGCTAATTTAGGAGAATGAATCACCAAACCATTTCACAGCCTGTCAATATCATATCAATACTGAGAATTGCTATTGTTTCTGCCATTAACAACCCGTTCAAAGCAAGCTGCTTAAGGGAGATATGTTATTGGGTGTGGTATGTTGCCCTGACACATTCATTCCGAATTCCAGAAGAGATGCAGACTTCGGGGAAAATCTCTCCTTCCTTGCTTATCGAGCAGGGCTGTTGAAACCTTGACACTTCCAATTTGCAGAGATCTATGCAAACCTTTCTCCTGGCGTGGATTCAAGCCTCCTGAATTTCACTGCGAGCTTTAGGTTTGAATTAGTCCAAACTCCACAGCGATACTCAGCCAAAATTGTTAATTTCTGCCAAATTCACAGAGCTTTGAATGGTTTCCATTTCTTGTTAAATCACAGCTCTGTACAGCTGGCTTAGAAATTAGTTCGGCTTTGGCAGTAAACCCCCAAATTAAATCTGACTCAGTTCTGCACCCACACCAAATCACGCTTAGTAAGTCCAAGCCTGCACTGGGGAGGGAGCAGAGCTGGGGGGCACGGAGAACGCGCAGCCCCTTCAGTGGCAATAAGCCTCCCGTTCTGACCCGCTCTGGACTGAAATGACTCACTAGGTGCTGCAAAGAGGCGACCAACAGGATAAATGTACCCTAATTCTGGCCACCGTGATTCCTTCTCTCCAGCCACGATCACATCCGGCGTTTCATATATTCCATGTAGCTGTGCTGTCCTCATTTAGCTAATAATCACTATATCCCTATCATCTAGCACTGTCTAAATCTCAAGGACAAAACCTCCAGATAAATTCTCCCTATTGGCAAGCTGCAGTTTCCAAAGGCAGCAAGTCAAGGATCAGGAACAATAATACCGAAAGAGGAGCAAGTCACTTCTGCTGGGGCTGTTTGGTGTTCTTTTTTTTTATTTTGGGGGGGTTTTTTGCTACAAAATTTAAGGCAGGGATTTGCTAAAACTCAGGCGCAATTTTGAAACATGAAAATTTTCTGATTTTGGAAAGAAAAATTAATATTCTCTAATATAAAACTAAGTCCAGTCAACTAACAAATTTCGTTTTCTCATCCCAAACGAAGCTTTTGTCTTCATTTCAGTGTGCTGTGATTGAAAGTTACACCAGCAGGAAGGAAGATATATTCACATCTTTGCTTGTCAAGATAAGAGTGGAGTCCTAAAAACTTCAAAAGCACCCTAGCTATAATTTATATTTCCATTTTAAAGTCTAAAAGGACAGTGCAAGAACTGCGTTTTCTGTTCTACCCAACTTCATTTGCAAAATATTCCCTCATTTGACAACATTCACAACTCTTAAAACAAAGCATATTTAATTGTATCATAAAGCTAGCTGCTTTAGAAAATTCAAACTGATGTTTAGTCTAAATCTAATGTCAGCTGCAACAAACTTTAACACAGGCTGCACTCAAATCTATGCTACAAAAGCATTTGACTTAGAACAGCACATTGTTTCAGGCAAAATAATACAAAATCAAAATAAAATAAAATAATTTAATTTCAGTTTCCTTTAGGGGATTTCCTGGGCAAAGCACACAGCCCACTGTTTCCAGATGTGCTTACAGCAGTGCTCTGTTGTTGCAGAGTGGTATAATGTAGGCAAACATCAGCGAGTGGCCTAAAAATACAGGGAGGATCTTATTATTTTTTATCCTTTTTAATAAAATGAAAATCAAAATCTTTTTTTTTCCTCACAATTGTTATCTCTGTCAGCAAGTTCAGGAGGAAAATCAATGAGTAAAGAGCCCCGGAGTGAGAAGCTACTCTCTCTGCAGGAGGGTGCGCTTTGCCCCTGGGGCCAATGTCCTGGTGCAGGGGCAGGCGGGGGACCTGCAGGGCAGGTGCTGCGTGGCTTCCACGCTATGGCTGGTTTTAAACCATCAGTCTGACAGCTTGTGCAAACACCCAGGCCATTTCACAGGATAATGTTTTTAAAGGGCCAAGCTCAGAGACTTGCATCAGCTTGGCAAAAAAAAAATAAGACACCTGGTGTTTTTGTCTCCTCATACTACATTCATCCTCCTTCTCCTTTCCTCACCCTCTCCCGATAGCTCCCTCTCCTCCCCTCCTCAGCTGCCTTTCTGCCTCAGGCAGATGTTAACTGTATAGGTCAGAGGACAACACATATCACAGGAGACTTCAACCTGTGTATGGCTGCTAAGCTGCCTTAGTAAAAATACATATTGATGATAATGCTAATAGTGATGAGGAGAATGACAGGTTTTTAAAGTGAAAACATCCTGGAAAAGGGTATGGGGAGAAAAGTCATGCAGAAGGCAGAACGATGGAAGATCTGGGATCCCTTCACAGGAGGGTTTTGGCAGAAGGAGAACGGGGACCAGAAAGAGCCTCTATCCCCATGCTTTTTTGCTTTATATTTCTCCTTTCCCCTTTCCAATTCCTATCTTACTAGTCTTCTCCCCTTCCTTCCTTGTACACTTGGCCCTAATACTTCACTCTTCAGACTCGCTCTCCTCTCTTCTTTGTTCCTTTTCCCCTTCCCTCTTTCTGTGTCTGGGAGATGTAAGGCTCACCACCAGAAAAGCCTGGCTGCCTCCCAGACCTGAGGATAGGAGCATCTTTCCTACCGAGCCCCTCAAATCCTCATCTTTCCTACTGAGCCCCTCAAATCTGCCTCTGCAGCCTCCAAGGACCGATTCCCTCGGCTCAGCAGCCGGCTTCGACAGCAGTGCTGCACGACAGACACTGACACCGCAAGAAGTGCTCTTTAATCAAATGCTTATATTAAAAGGATCCAAACAGTCCTAACGGAAAAGGAGTGTATTTAATATGTTCTTGGTATGCTAGGACTGATTCCTTTAATCCTTTACATAGTATTTCAGGCAACAGTCATTCATTGTATTAACATATCCCGGATTTTCTAGTCATCACGTTATCTTCTGCTGTTTAACACACCACCAAACATTTTCCATTTCTGCCCTAGGATCTATTTCCTGCTTTATGCTAAACTTAATCCTTTTTCACATTCCTTTTATAAATTCTCATTCCTTTTAAAGAATTATTATGCTAATTCCAAGTCAAGTTATGATCATTTAAGGATGCAGTTGTGAAAGTAACAGAATGTTATTGTTCTCACTGAGTTGTAGCATTTACAGTATAGCTATTTTTATGAGAGATTAAACACCTCCAAATTTATAAAGGGTATTATGGTTTTTAACTACAAAATTAAATGATAGCGAGAAGAGAATGAAATCAATATATTCAGACCAGGAATCGATAAAATCTGAAATAATTGGGATGATCCTTTTGACAGAGAGAAAGAGGTAATACATTTTCTACACTGTTGCACAAGCTTTATATCAGAATAAACAGTGATCTTACAACCCATGTCATCCAAAGAGACATTTCTGGTGTCCCTTGCCATAAAACTGGAGCTATATAGAGGAGAATCACTCCCAGAAGTTTTCTTCAAGACTGGAGAAAGGGGCTTTGGGAAAGTGGCAATTATTCTGTAATACTCTGGAGGGTGTTCACGCAGGGAGTTATTCCAGAATAGCTTGTTTCACTATCCATGCATGCTGGTGAGTTTGTACATGTTGGCAGTCCCTCACCACTTAAAAAAAAAAGAAAAGAAAAGAAAAGAAAAAAGGAGAAAAGGAGAAAAGAGCACAAAGGGAGAAGATATACAGACTTGTGAAACTGAGAACTTCTGAAGCGAGCAGTGTAAATTTGACTTTAAAAAAATGGTGAGCAAAATCGTCTGATCATGCAGGAGAGATTATGACCATTTATACATATGTGCAAAGGGATTTACCATTCTGTGTGTGCTGCAATACGGAAAAATATGGAAGATGGGAAACTGGAATCTCATGTAGAGAAGAGTGCATGATCAAATGGCTTTTAACTGACATTGCAGCAATCTGTAGGAGCAATGAGCTAGGGCACTGCTCTCTTATTATTTGCGCAGTCACTAATACTAGTACAAAATATTCACAGCAGTGCTGTTGCTCTGCTCTCCGTCCCATGTGGATATAAACAGTCCTTCAACTGGGGGAAGGGAGGAGACAGGGCTCAGAGTATGGTACCAGTCCAGCAAGAGCTAGGTTACAGCTAAAAACGAAAAATCCTAACCTGAGAACAGAGCAGGACCTGTAAGACCCTGCTGCTTACAGGGGCAATGCCTTGCTTGCCGAAAGGGGCACAGAGCAGCAGGTAGTGCCCCGTGGTAGGACCTGCCAGGGCCTCTCAGAGACCTACTGCTGCCCGGGGAGCTCCTGGAGGCAGGCAAATGGGACTTTCCTTCCTTCCTTCCCAAAGTGGAAGCAAGGCCAGGAAGTAAGGGAGGAAACCAAAGGATTTGTTGGTTTTTCATACTTCAGCAAGAAGCCTTGCTTTCACCCTGCATCAGGGCACACGAGCTATCCTGAGGGAAGTGCCCTTGCATCTCATCCTTTTTTTCCTCCTGTTTTTCTTAATCCAGTCACACAAAGGTAAATTAGTATGCAGGGTATAAGGCAGAGGGGAATGAGGCAGTCATGGGAGATTTATAAGAGAAGGAGATTTTGGCGTCTAGGATAATGTAATGCAAACAAGAATTCCAAAGCACAGAAAGAAATTAGAGATTTACTCTGCCCAAGAAGAGCACAAAGATATCAAGCCAAAGGGAAAACTGTGCATCCTCAACATCAGCCAAAGGCAGGGATAAGAACAAGAAGATCTTTACATCTTCTTACAGATGGTACTATGTGTGTACATTTGAGAATGATTAGCATTAAAGTATGAGATATGAAGGTCACTTATCTAAGCTTCCATCCAGCCCAAAGCAATGTAGATGTTCATATATACTCATTACTTTGAAAGCTCAAATGAGTCGTAAAATGGGAACTAAAATCTTCCATTTCCCAGCATTATTGCAGAGTTTTGTTAGTTAATACAGAACAAATTCTCCCCTGCATCAATACAATCTTTTTTTCACGCTATTTAAGAAACGAGGAGTTAGCAACAAAAGCTCCATTTCATTACTGTTAATTTTGTTATTATCTGCCATGTTTTTAAGCTGCCTCATCATCATCCTTCTCAGTTTCCATCAGTTTAGTAACCAAACCATGCAACTACAGCTGCTTCCCAAAATATCACGACTGTTACTTTGGCTTCTTGATAATGCCGAAGATTAAGCTTTGATTATCTTGTTTCAGAGCAATAGAAAGCAGTTTCAGGCAGATCTTGTCTCCAGACTAAGATACTTAAATATAGGTGTCAATATGTGGTAGATGCCTATGTCAATGAGACTTCCATTTGCTTTAATTGGAGTTCACCCACCAAGCTCACATATAGACATCATTTAGGTATCTTTATTTGGAGCTGAATCCCACCCTAAACCCTCACTGGTGGAATTACATGGGAATCTGTTAATGTTTTAACAATATGTATGGTGAATTCCTGCAATTCTTATTTTTTCTAGAAGGCAATTGTACACAAACAAGTGCATATGTGGGTATGCATGTTGAGTGTGCACAAGCGCATACACAAATTGAAGGTGGGTATCTCTTCAGTCATGTTTCCTCTAATGATGAAATTAAACTGAGTATGTACATATGGTTTTTCTTATTTCAACTCATGAGAGTAGGTGATAGTAGCAGATACCTTTGCTATGGCATTACGACTTTTCCTCTTCAGTTGTCGCATTCTGTCTGTGCTGTTTGTATCCTTGTCAAGGATGTCTATTGCCATCTCTCTTGCAAACAGCCACTGGCACCACTAGAAGCAAGGTTGTAACAGGTTGATTTATCACTGTCAGAGGTATTCTATTTCATTTTATCTCAAATGACTGTTATTATTAAAGCACTTTTGTGATTACAGAATTATTTACATGCTCACTATTTGATATTAAGGAAATCATTTGTGGTTTTGCAAGAGAAAATTACCAGGGGCCTGTAACTTTCTCACCTCTTATTTTGTATTGTTAGGTGGAAGCACAGCACTCTCTTTTCCCATATAAATTGCTGCCTGTAAAAGAGAACATTTGCTGCTCCCACTGCAAATGCCATGGTTTTCATATTGATTTATCATTTTCAGTGGGACAGTTATCTCAGCAACTAGTAACTCCTGTGATTCTTTTAATGTGACCCAGCAAAGGGGGCAACCTTCCCAGTTAAGGTGCCACTGGACTGAAAATCTGCCAGTGCTCCTCCATTTCCCTACACTGAATGTTTAGTTTTCCCACAGTAGATGTCTGTCAAAATCACTCTGGATTGCACTATCCTTTTCAGCATTCACAGTTTACTCTCAAGCTTTTGTACCCTCTGGGACTTCATTCCTATAGTTCCATCTCCCTGTACACAATAAAACCTTATCTACATAGAGGTCTTTGTGGAACTCCCTTAATATCTCACTTTATCATCAAATAGTGCATGTAGGGATATATAAAGTATACCAAAGCTTTTCAGCAGTGACTCGCTGCAAAGATTGGTTTAAAAACAGACAAAAACAAGTAAAAGAGCTCAGCAACATTGTAAAATTGCATCTTACCTGGTCATCCAACGCAATTGAATGTCCACATGATAATGTTTGTCTGAATTGAATGTGAAGTCCTTTGAATAGAGAGGATCTTAGTGAACAAGTTAAACTATGTCTTGACGACAAAGGGAGAAGGAAATTTTTTCTGTGCAACCAAGAAATACAGGAATTATGGCTGCATAAATGAGCCCCCCCCAGCTTTCTTGGCGAGCAATCTGAGTGGCAGACCTCATTCCCGGGCTTTCCACTTACCTGGCTTGTTCTTGATGTGTTAGGAGAAAGGTTCCCTCTGTCCTCTCCCTTCGTAGGCCCCCTGTGCAAGGTGAAAGTGATGGGAGCACTAACATAACCACAGCAAACATTGAGATAATTGCAGCTCACAGCCCTTGCCCTTTGCCCAGGCAGAGGATTACCAAGGTCCATAAAATTAAGTCTGGTCCTGACAGCTTTATTGGATGAGGACTGCAGTGCCTAGTCCTGTGCAGGACTCAGCTGCAAGCCTGGCTGGTCCGTCTGGGTTGCTCTCACCTTGAGCAAGGACTCCTCTGGGAAGTTTCAGCTCCAGTTCACATGCACACCAAGGGGCTGGGCTGATCACCCCAGCTGAATTGTTCTGCCTCTATCAGTTACCTTCTGACTACAAAGCTGCCTTGGTTTTGTTTTGCTTTTTTTCTGATTTGACCCTCCAACCTCAAAAATAGCCTTCTGCTTTTATATAACCTCATGCCTGCTGACAACATAAAAAACAATTAAAGCTGGCTCAGTGCTGTTATTAAACTGCCATCTAGCATAGCCACATTTGAGGATACGCTCCTTGCATCTACAATACGCTGGCTTATCTGCACCCACCAGAGGTCCCTCATAGCACTTTATTCTCCATGACAAGCCTCATGTGGCAAAACACCACCAACAAACTTGGGACTCGCTGCAAATACATCCTCAGCCGCTTGTATTATAACAGGGGTTCTGTTAATTTTTATTTGTTCAAGGCTTAAATTAAGACTAAATGGACCCTACACAGGCCTATCACAAGTAATTCGCAATCTAAGAAAGTAGAAGCGATATGAGCAATCTGCTGGGGCAGACGAACAAGTCAAAATTGTTTGTCTGGGCCTTGTCTGACTACACTGGCAGGTGATGGGAGCATTGCATTTACTTGGTTTTTCTTCTTCATAATCAGACCTTAGAAAGGAGGGTTTCTTTATCATTTTTAATAAAAGCTGAGTGTCTCAAAACTTCTAATGACTCCAGAAGATAGGATTTTATGGAAAGCACAGGTTATAACAGGACTTATATAACAAGACACTGTCTTGAGTGGTGATGATACATAAAAAGCATCAGTAAATATTATTCACCAACCCCTTCAATCAACAAATTTCACAACTGGCTCTCTCCACAAAGGCAGCTGCATGCACGGGCATGGTGACTGACTCTGCCCCCCAATGCAGAGGTGGTCTCTCAAGTGCAGGAACTGTGCAGCAAAATTCACACTGGCAAAAATAAATAGTATTAAGGTGACAAACAATTGCAATAAACTGAAGAGGAAAGATGTGTGTTCTCTATTTCTTGATGTGTTCTGGAAGCTACGCATTAACCAAATGCATATGGCTGGCTAAAGAACTAGAGGAATCTCACAGCTTATGTTTCACGGGAGGTGAGACTAGCCAACCTATTGATTTCTTTTGGCCTTAAGATTTAAAATCTATCCATCTTTGCCAATATGAAGCGTTGTATAAGACCAAATTCATGCTGAGGGCTTTTGTATATAAACATGAAAAAAATAAGCAAACTCCTTAACCTGTCCTTGTGATCTGAAATAGCAGCACGGTGCAGTTTGATGCCTCCCAGTAACTCGTAGGCTCAGCCTGCAAGTGAAAGTGCGCAGAGCAGATGGGTTTCCACCCTGCCAGCCTGGCACAATTTTGTCCTTTCCATAGCACACAGTAGTAGCAACACAAAGGTTAACAGGCCAAAGTGTGCACATGCAGGAGCAAACAGGAGTCAGTCCTTTCACCAGGTGTCCTATCACAGCAGGGGGAACAGATGGGAAAATCAGCAAAATTTGAATGCACAAAAAATCTGCTCCACAGGGCAGAATGTTACTTATTTCAAAATATGACCTTCCAGAAGAGAGCTTCCTTCTGAAACCATTAGCTCAACATTGCTTTATGTTAAAAATAAATTTTAAGAATTTGAGGTAAGCAACAGGTCTGGTGCTTCTGGGTTTGTTCTTGAAAAGACAAATTTACAACTGAATCATTCATTAGAAAGTCAATTTGCAGCTCTGACAAACAAGTGAAGAGCTATTCAAGTCACGGTATTGCCAATAGTATTAATGATCTTAGTAATGAAAAGCTGATGACTTTTAACAAGTGTTGTCTGACACACAAGATAAATACTATTAAATATGAGAAGTCTCTTTAATTACAGATGGAGTTTAAAGGCTTGAAGAATGAAGCAAATTGGTATGCTGTTGTGTCCTTTAGCTGTCACTTGGCCGAATAATGCCATAGCTCAATTACTGTGAGCATCGCTGGTGCCTAAGCCTCAGCTCCCAACAAACTGGCTGCACAGGCTTCATTTCTGAGTCTTTCCACCAGGAAACAGCAAGTTTAAGGCAATACAGAAACAATGGTTAACGGTTCCGTACAACCAGGTAGTACAGGTGATGCTGGTTCCCTGCTAACAAAAAGGTTTTAATCATGTGTTTGTTTTTCCTGCGCAAGAACCATACAGAGCTGTCCTTGGCATTTTTTTTCTCTAAGACATTTGTATTCCCTGTGGCATATTGTACCTTTAGGAGCATTAAAAAGGCAAGGTCCAACACTTGATTCCTGACCAAGTTTTCAATATAGAACTCAGTAGGCTGTTATTTTGTTCCCTGTGATAAACAGCCTGCTTTAATACTTTTACATGCCAATCCTGCTTTCTACCAAGATGGTGAATGTCTGTTTAAGAAAAAATTCCTTTCCAGCCTTCACACTTCCTTACTTCTGTATTTTATAACAATTTTTAAAACAGAAAATAAAAGATGAGTCTTTTTCTTTTTAACAGGTAGCATGCTATCATAATATTTCAGGTGAATCTATCAAAGTCTTCCAGTGAATGAAGTTTAACCTATTCCTATGTATCCCCCCAGCAGCAGAAACACAGGAGAGAAATACGATTTTCTGAAATGTTCATACTGATTTGGAGGGTAGGCATGTAGTGCAAGGCTTCTCTGAAGGGGAATCAGAGGAACCTTTCTCTAATCATAGACAGATTAAAACTAGGATGAGGTACTTTGTACACAGCATTTTCTTAAATCAGATTTCACTTTTGATTTAATTGGATCTTTGCTTCATTTATGACTGAAAGATATAAAATGTCACTTAAGATATATGACATAAGAAAAGACATAAAAATGTCATTTGTCAAAAACATAACATATATAAATTTAATTTTAATGGCATTTACACAATTACAGTTCATATATTAGAAAACTCACAGTTTCACTTAACAGAGAACTAAAATAAAAATACTCTTAAGGAAGGTCCTTTGAAGACCTGCTATCCAACCTTCCTTTCCTATATTCTGAGGGAGGAGAAATGAGCTTCTAACATGTGCATAAGACATATAAAAATATTTGGCATGAGTTTGTAATGCATGTGTTCACAAACTTACTATACCCACACATATAGGAAAGATTCTGTATTTGATTTTAAAAAATCATTAAATTTATTTACTTATACTTGACTAAAAAACAAATTCTAGCCATGTGTGGAAGTATGGAGAAGAAAAGAGAGGGAACAGAGGAGAAAACCAGTTTGTGAACTATCTTAGCTTCACTTACCAGTTGTTTTAAAATAGAAATAAAATCTATTTCTCCTCTGTGACTTCCTAAATGGCAATTTAGCTATATTTCCTATACTACTAATTTTCTCTTCTCTGTCACAGATATTGGAATTCTTTGGTGGGAATCATTTGGCAGTGCTTTGAATAGCAATTTGGATGTCATACAGGTAAGCACCTAAGCTGACAAGAACTACCTGGGCAAACTTCAGGAGGAACTGAGGCTCTGCTGCACCTTGCAGGACTGCTGTTTTACATTCTGTGCTGCCACGTGCTGTGGACTCAGAGCCCGTCGCTTTTTACAGGATTATGAAGTACTGTACAAAACACTCTGCTCCCAGTTGTCAAGAATTACGGGACCCGACCCTGCAAAATGCAGTGTGTTTCCTGTGGGATGTTCCTTTTTATTGCTGCTAGGAGCTGAGGCCCCTCAGTCCTTCCAGGAGCTGCTCGGCGCACTGCAGGATCCGGTCCATTTCAGCCTGTTGCCATTCCTTTTGTCCTAATTGTCATTGCCATAGAAACCGACATAAAGTGCATTTGACTTAAGAAGGAACCACGATTAATATTTTGTAGTTCTAACTTAAAATGTTATTAACCTTTCCTAATCAGAACCAGATACTCCCAAATTTTGAAAAGATGCTGTATTTCATTAGGGCCTGAAGGTGCCTCCACTAAAATCATTGGAGGTGCTAAAGACATGCCTTTGACTTTTAATGGGAACACGGCAAACTCCTGAGTATCTGAACTAACCACAGGAATTTTTTTGAATTATGGGGTATGTCACCGCATGAAAACATGGAAAGAGTTGCATAATCTTTATAATCCTAAAGAGCTTTTCCATATTTATTGCTCACCTTCTTCTGGCCTAAGAAAGAAAGGCCAAAAGGAGATGTTGAAAGGAGGCTAGGAGGGGATCAGCAGAAAAAAAACACAGTATGAATAGGGTGTGGGTACTGTCATATTATCAGAAGGAGACTAAAATTCTAACTTATTTGATTATGGAATTTTTATGTGATTTGTAAGCCAAACCCTTGACTGCCCTCATTTTACCAAACAGACCCAAACTCTGTAATTCGTGATACCTATGGGACCAAGGCTGTGTCATCTGTTGGTTTTTAAACCGATATAACACTGCAGCAACTTGTTAAAAGATGACACATAACAGTTTGTTCAAGCTCACCAGCTGTATGGCCAAACCTGTTTGCTGATGCCTACCTTTGGTCTACTGGAGGAAAGAATTCATTGTGCCTACTGGAACTGTCTTTACACAACCTGTTTTTTCTGAGTGGGAACATGGATTGACCTTTTTTTTTGTATTATTTTGGTCAATAGTCAGCTCATAGGCATCTCAGAAGCACTGTGGGAAGGACGTAAGTCAGCAAACTGCACAATCCGTAGCTACAGCTGTGGTAGCTTTAGCAACTAGGTCTTTCTTGGGGAAAATCAGAGTGTAGAGGTATCACGGTGTATATCACTGTGCTCCAGATCTTTGGGTGCACTGTGACAGCCTTCAGCTGCCTCTCCAGCATAAATCAGCAATGGGAAGACACACACACAACTGCAAGTACACAGCATCTTAGTTGTCCTGGGACCTTCACAGCAGCTCAGCTGAAGTTCCCGATGCAGTAAGGACAGCTAGGGAAAGCACGGTAAAATCATTGCATTTATTTTAGGTCTCTTTAGCTGTTGTAATGGCTTCATAGCTACATGCCACGAGTTTAAGCTGCTCTTACTTTTGCCCAGAAGGAATAGCCTGCTGATCACTGGAATGCAGTCTGGGTTTCACGCCACCTTCATGCCTACATTTCATCAAAGGCAGAATTCCTATCAACTCTAATGGTGCAGTATCAGAGGGAGAGTATTCCTAGAAATCACTTGGGGATCTGGCCACTCTATTTAGGTGTAATACAACAGATGATGCACCGACTCCTGAAACAAAAACATTTTCTCTCTCAGAAAATGGAACTGTAAAAACAAAGTGTTAATAGTTCATCTGGTAAAAGCTTCACAGCGTGTTTCATCGCACAGCAGTTAGGAACTGCCTTAACTTTCTTTCTGCTTTTAGTGCAAAGAACAACATAAATCCTCCAAATGCAACAAAACTCCACGTACAACAAAATTCTTCATTTCCATATAGTTTTACATAGTCACAATTTAACTTACACTGACTTTGTTTTATTTTTGTTACTTTTTGTACAGATCTGCCTTGCAATCAAGCCTTAAAAATGCATGCAGGTTCATAACTTTGAATAAACCATATGAATATCACTAAGCTGCATTGCAAAGAGAATTTGAAAAACCAACCAAAACTTAATACCTAGAGTTATAAACTGCAGGAATATTAAGACCTTATCTGGTAACAGCTTCACAGTATGCCATCTGGAAAATAAACATAAGTGATAGTGAGGTTCTTCTTAGTTTTCTCAACCTAAAGTAACCCTTTGCATTTTTTCCTGAAAAAACAACCAGTCAGACAAACCCCACAAGGAACCAAAACAGATTTAACATACATACAAACACATACATGAATCTATCTGTGTCTATTGATACAATAGATGATGTAGTTTAACATGTGATTATATATTTCTCACTTTATATTCACAAAGAATTCACAAAGAAGTGTAATACCAACTTTAATCCACTATAGAAAACAATTAAAAGCAATAAATACATGCTTATTTAAAACAGAATTCCATTCAGCCCAGAACCTGCCAGCACACCTATATCTATATTCTTCCTTCAAGTAATATTTAGCATTCTTCCATCTATTTACATGCTTACATGAAAATATAGATACTGCAGTCAGGGAAAGCAAGAATGTCTTATCCCTGTTTTACAGGTGATGGAGTAGCAAAGATGGAAATATTCAAATAATAGCCCCAAGGCACAGGACGAACCAGTATTAGAGGCAGAAACAAAATTCAAGCATAAACAAGACTGAGAGAAAAATAAAGCATAAAATCCAGTTTAAGCAAAACTGCATAATTGTTGTAGAAAGGTCTTCCAGTATAGGCATGGCATGGGGGGGAGTGAGTTGGAGTGACCGATTTTTTTGTCAAATTCAGAGACAGAAGAGAGCTCTGCTCCTGAATGGCCAAGCAATTCTGATACTCACATCAGATGTGGGAAAGAAAGGCTCTTGCACCTGAGCTAAAGTAGATAAGGGATGGTTTTCAGCATCCCATGTGAATGTCCCAAATACTCAGCTGCTACTCACTGCTAGTGTCTTCGCTCCAAGGAGACAAATAAAATGAACATAAAAAGGTTTCAGTTCCATCTCAGCCTAAACCACGAAAAAAGAAGAAATGTCAAAAATTTTCCAGGCAGGGAAAATATTCAGGGAGCTATATTCAGGAATCATGGACTCCCAACCACATATTTCTTTCTCCATACTACTTCTACATAGGAATATCTTCCCATCAGACCAACACAGAAGCAGCAGGGCTGGGAGATGCAGCCAAGTGCAGCCATGTGCAGACACTAGGAAAACCACAAAATATTCCCCGGAGCAGCAGATGCCTGTGTTTAGATTGCTACAGAGATTGAGGAGAAACAAGAGAAGGAAAGCTCAAGGAGAAGAAAAACACAAGGAAAGATTCTGTGCTTAAGTTGTTGAAGGATGGAGAGACTGAATCATGAGATGGCTAAAGAAAACTATAAATCTGGGTTCATATGTCTTTCTGGGAGATGTAAAAAGTGCAGAACAAGCAGGAATGTATGAATTTCTTTTTTCCTTGATTCTAGTCCACATTCATGTTTTTGATCTCAGAAATCTTCTCTCTTGTTGCAAATGAGGTGTTCCTTACAGAAGGAGTTTCACATTTTAGAAGCGTTTAGCCTAGGGGGTCTGAGCTAAAGTGAATATGAATCAATAATGCAAAGAGAAACAAAGTAAATAACGAAATCAATAGAAAGACTCCCATCAAGTCTAGCACCCAGTGGAATACAGATCAGGCCATAAGGTAGGAAGAATATATCCAATGGGAGAAAATCCTGAAAGGAAAATGTATTTAGGAAAAAATATTCCACATTTCTTAAAGCAACTAGGAGCTATGGAAGGCATTTAACAATCCTACACTACAATGCCCCTCATGACCATCTAATGACCTACCTCACCAAGGGCCCAAATACTGCCAAGGCTAGTAGAACTACGCTTCATTTGTGCAAGACAGCAAATTGTTCTTGGGGAGAGAAATTATGTTCCCTGATTGCTGTGCATGTTGGCAATAAACTCATATTTTCTGCTGATGAGCATTTTTAAATGTAAGGTAAAGGAAAAGAAGGTAAAAGGAAAAGAAAACATATCCAGGCTGAGAAATACATCAGGAGGAATGTACAGATATTACTCTGAATAAGAAGAAGTCACAGCTTTTCTTCTACTTGTTGATTTCTTCTCAAAGGTTTCCTTAGAGCAATGCCTTAAAAAAGCTGAACAATTTATAATGGTTGATAAAAAAAGCAATATGGGACTCATTTGAGAAAAGCTAGGCTGTATGTACTTATGTGAAGGGAAGGGAAATGTATTGTAGGTGAAAAAAATATTTCTGCCTGCCATTAAAAAATTCGTATGATTACCTCTTTCTTCCTCTGCCAGTCTCTGGTTCCTGTTTTCCAGCACAGTAGAATTACAAGAGCTTAGTTGATTCCTTCAGCTCCATCATTTTCTGCCTGACCACAGCTTTTAGAGGATCCAGAATTTCCAGGTAGTTTTCTGGCCAAGAATTATGTCAATCGAGAGCTGCTTACCATCCATGTTTCTTAGGTAATGAACTGAAGCACAAAGTACTTAAATGACTCACACAAGGCATAGGGGAAATCTGGAGCAGAACTGAGAAACAAACTTGCATCTCCCTAGCCAGCATTCAGCACTGTAACACCTAGACCACACTTTTCTCACTACTTCATCATTATCTCAAAAATGTCACAAGAAGGAAATTCTGATGAAACCAATAATTAATCACATAAGCAGTGCACTCTGTTCTGGGAAAAGTACGTTTTACTCAGCAGTTTCCCTCAGTCTTCAGTCCAAGATCTGACGGCCAAGATGTTGGGAGTCAAGAGATCAGATCTGGCAGAGTGAAATAGAGAAAAAGGTTACACATTCTTTAGTGCTGTGGTTCGCTGAGGGTAAAAAATTGCAGTAATTGTCCTCTGCACTACTTGAACTGTTGAGGCTCCTTTGGAATTCTAGGGATGACTTCTTAACTTCTTATTGTTTCCTACCTCCAGACATCTCATTAAGGACAGGAGAAAAAATGTTGACTGATAACTCTTTTGAAATTATAATGAAAAAGTTGATTCTCTTGGAACCAATTAGATGCTACACACCCTTCTACAATTATTCTATTGAACAAAGGTCTGCCTAAAGCAAATTAGTCTAACACCTTTAAATGATACAGTCAAATGTGTTTTCAGTGCTGACTGAAGTTATCACGAACAAGAGATCTAGTCATGCTCCTAGCATCAATTTCTGTTGTAAAGCCTTGCAGAAATAGTTCTCTCCAAAACCCATAAGATCTCTCTGTTCACTTATTTGTATCCATTTTGAAGAAGGATGTTAATACTTTGGCAAGGATCCCGAAGTTGTTCTCTGTAATGAAGACTGCCCAATAGCTGGATGAGGTCAGATGATCTCTGCCTTTTTTTAATCAAGACTGAATAGCATTATATTGTCTTTTGAATGCTAGGCTATAAAACCATCTGTCCGTACAGTTGTTTTAGATTTCTCATTATTTCAGACTGCATACTATGTATTTGTTATTTTAAATTACAGTAGCTGTAATTCACACCCACTGGCATGAGAGATGCAAACTGAAAAATCTTAATGCCTACTAAAGGCTAATGTGCTCAAGAGAGACTGAAAAGCATAAACAAGTTGGCATTAATGCCCTTGTCAGTGATTTTTTTACAGCAGGTGGGTTGAAACCTGTGCTTGCTGATGAAGGATACATTAAATCATCACATCTAGAAGCCCTGACTCAACACCTCCCAGTTTTAAGACTCTGCTGGCCACTCTTGCAGCTCTAACACTGCGCACACAGTATTTGCGCTGTGCTGCAACCTACCCGAAGACAAATGTGCTGCCACTGGGCTCTGCACGGCAGTGGACGCCAGCACAGGAGCTTGCGTGAATTGAGCTCCCAGAACTCTCCAGAATGACCAGAACAACTGAATAACTGAAACATACACAAAAAAGCTGACTTCCCGTGAAAAACATTAATGTTTCTTTGAGAAAGTTCCATCATAGTCCTAAACTAATAAGAAATGGCCTAGAGATAAAAGGAAACATACATTAAAAGAAAAACAAACTCCTGGCTCGAAATCCCAGAGGCTGGAAATCCCTATACAAGATCTGGACTTCTGGGATTTGTAATACACTTCAAGGGCCATTGCCTTTTTCTTTTCCATCTGCATCCCACCAAGACCCACCACAATGCCTGCCTGCCAAGCTCACTGTACGCCAAGAACTTTCCATGAATTTAGTGAATGAAAATATCATGCAGCAGAAATCTGATGCCTTGCTCCAACTTTCTATTGCCTTTTCTGACAAATAGTGTAGAGAGGTATTTTCATACATATTTGCATCGGGCTGGATCTCATCTACACTCAGAACTGTACCACTTTACTTCAAAACTGTTTTAGTCAAAATTAGTGCAACCTCTGTTTAGAGATCTGTATCAGCCTTACTTCAATTTATTTAAAGCCCATTCTTAGTTATGTCCTGATGTAAGCATGCTGAGACATCAACATGAGAAAGTGGTACTGTGATTTTATAGTACAACAGCAATTTCACACTAACTTTTTGTGCAGCCCTCTCATTCCACATTAAAGGTATTTCTGCACTACAGAGGCTACCTTCTGCCCCCAAGTTTGAGTTCTCCCTTCTGCTCTAGAAGTAGTCAACAAGTGATAACACAGGACACCAAAAAAACTGTTTTACTCTGCTGAGAAAAAGACAAGCTGTATGGGTGGCTCTGCATTACAATATACCATACAATACGTATATAGCCTAGAAAGTATTTTTGTAGCACTTAGGTGAACTCCTCAGAATCTTAGTATGGCAATAAGAACATCCATAAAGGGCACCTAAGCAAAATAGCTATCACATTTCAAAAGGTGCAGCCTAAATTGTTCCATATGTATTTCCTTGCATGGACAATCCTCTAATTCAAGAAAGTTTATACAGCCTCCTGCATTGACTCCCTAAATAATTTAAGATTTGCATTCCTGGCAAGTGGCTTATTTACGGTTAGCAAAAACTTCTTCCTAACAAGAATAAACTAAGCGTGACAGAGACATGGGTTTAATTTAATCATAGAATCTCAGCTGTATTTAAACAAACAACACTATGTGTAACCAGCTTTCAGTGTTTAAAAGCTGGAGAGATTGGTGAGAGGTTCAGTAAACTACTTGTTGCTTCTGTTACTGGACTCTCAAGGGAGAAATCTAAAAACAAATACACATCTATGCAACACACCACTACACTCAGTCGATGGTACGCTCTGCTTTAAAAGTGGCATGAAAGTACTCAGCTGTAAATCGAGTGTTGGTGTTCTCCTACACTGACCACACCAACTTGTTTGTAGCCTACTGCTGTGACAGCAGAACAAGCAGGCATGCATGGATGCTGCTTAAGGATGGCACTTTTGCATGTAATGGTTCCCAAAACTTGCTCAAGGACACATCATCCTTGGAACACACAAATCCTAATTCTGCCAAGCTTAGTGTCTCCCTGGGTTATCTGCCAAGTAATTGTCAGTTGTGTAAGCTAAAAGTGTCTGGGGACAGCATCAAAGATCAGTGGGAACACAGAGATACTTTGGCTTTCTCTTCTCTGCAGACTTACCTCCCTCCAGCTGTGGGTTTTCCCCAAATCACATTCTGCTTTTATACATCTCTGTCCAAGCAAAGTGGTGATCCAGCCATAACTTCCTGCGGCGGCGGACAGACCTGAGCTAGCTTATACTGAGAACCCACAGTAACCTCAATGAAACTGCAGGCAAGGCACGGCACAGCAAACGAACGCTTGATAGCATTCCCAGCCGCCCCCCCCAGGCTCTTCGACACTTGTGCCTTTGTATTATCACACTCACACTTCTGCTGCCATCTCAGGCTGCAAATAATCTGTCTTCACACATCTCTGCTCAGCCTCTTCAATCACACTTTGCTCCGAGTTTTCCAGGCTTCACTCCTGTGTTCTTTAATGCCACACCACAGATCCCAGCAGCTCATCCTGCAGCCACCAAGCCCGGTGGTCGGACCAGGATCTCGGCACAGATTTCAGCTGAATGATACAGAAAGCACTGATTAGCGCCCTAGAGAGTACATCAGCCTACCTCACCAGCTAGTGCCTAGGATCAGACAGACCAGAAAACACTGAGCATGCAAAGTGGGGGCATAGGAGCCCAGTGATGAAAATTTTGGACCTAAAGCTGCCCCGAAGCAGCTCTGTGTCACGGTAGATTTACCCAGCTTCTGAGCACTACCCTGGGCACACACACAGAGACTTGTCTGTGGGGTCAGGAACACCCTTGCAGACCTTAGATGTGAGAAGACCTGCTCCACTGCATTTTCAATCCAGACAGGGATGGCACTCATCTCAGAGATATCCGTACTCCTGAATCACCTTGAACTGACTAGGAATACAGCAGAGTGAAGATGATCTGCACAGGGAAGGGAAGGGAGAATAAAGTATATCATCAGGAAAAGGTATTATTATGAAAGATTTACATGAGGTTTTACCCTCTAATTTTAGCTGTGACTTCCTGAGTGGTCAAATAGTACTTTGTCAGCTCACTTCTAGTTGTCTGCTTCCTTTGCCCTCCTTCTATGCTGAAGATGCAGACAAGGGGAAAAATGCCATGCCAGTAGTACAATTGTAGTCTTACAGTTTTCAAACAGAGTATCATCTTTCTTATGGTAGAGAAGTAAAAATAACAAGCTTTATGCTTGTTGTAAAAAATAATATGACATAAAACACTATTAAATACACTGCCACCCAAATACCAAGTCATCTAAGTCTCCCTCTCCCAGGGAGAAGCTGAAATCAGTTTGATCCATTATTGGAAAGTGATAAAATAGCATGTGTTTTGCTCAATAAAAATTATAGCTGATCTCTGAAATTTAAGGGAATTAAGGCTAGCCTCTCTGCACTATCCTTGTAATTTGTCATTTTTATCCTGTCACTAACCCAGCTATCTGTTAAAAATGCAGAAGAATTCATAGATGGGAAAGAGCATGTCTTCTCCACCTTGGTCCTACCTCACTGCTCCGGTGAGACAACAACAGGAATGTGTCCCCAGCAATGGAAATCAGGCAGTCTGCAGCCAGCTTCTGCACCAGCCTTTCGAGAAGCAGGAGGCAGCTAATGCGGGAGCAGAAGGCACCCTGCCTTTCCTACCTCCACTCGCTCTCAGTACCCTGTTCCTCTCACACCTACCCCTTGCCTCCCCCAGCCTGAAAGCACGCTGACCAACCCACAACACCGTGCTGCAACACCGCTTGCAGCAAGCAGACGTAACCCACTGAGTTCCCGTGCAATGAGCTGCGGGATGCTCCATGCTGTCTCCCACAGTCAGGCAGGTGCCGAGTTGGGGACAAGGTGAGAAGGCAGCCAACACGATGGGGCAGTTATGCTGTAGCGCACTGACAAATACGTCTACTAACATGTTGTTGCTTACCTGTGGGTAGACCACAAGGAAGACATGGCCTTCTGTCTTATATCCTGATCTGACTGTGGCTAGAAGAAAAAAGCATTTTAACTTAAGTTTAGGAAAAGGGATTCTGTTCTTCCCACTGGTACTGCTGGAATTAAAACATTTATTAGAAAATACAGTTATGTCATGTAGCTAAAAGCAAGTCTTCTTCCACTGCTAAGAAGCACAGTGTCCCTTCAGCCTGCAAACATAAAACATGAACTCTTGGTATTCTCAATTATCAAGAGGATCTTGAATCAAAACTTTGAGACTCAGGAATAAGCAACATGCCTATGCTCTTCATGGAGCATGCCCACGCTACGCATCAGGGTAGCGCCTGCAAGACCCTCCAGATCTTGTCCCATCATTCACTGGACTTAAACATCAAGAAAAGATGCTCTGAATGAAAATTTGTTGTGTTGCTCCAAAGTTTGGGTTAAAATCTAGACAGAAAATCTGGAGGGCTTTGTATAATCTTCCTCCTCAAGTTTGTTTAACTAATGCTATATATTCCAATTTCTTCCTCTTTCCAAAGTCCTTTTGCCATTTCCCATTGCTCTCTAGCATTGTGATCTTTAAATTTATAGCAGATCAGAAAGGTTGAGAAACTTAATCTGGCAATAAATTTTACTTTTGTAAAAATAGAAAATACATTCAAAACAAGCTAGAAAGGAAAATAGGGATGAAACTTTTTTCATAAATCAGTGTTTTTGGAAGTGGGGTGGATACCACTGCTACTGGGGATTTTTGTACAGTGGCAAAGCAGCAACCAAAATCCATAAAATATAGGCAAAAAATTCCATTTGGGGACTGAAATTTTTGGTGGTCTCAAGTAAAAGACCAGCAAGCTTTTTCTCGTTCCACTTCTCCTGATGCCATCTTGTCTCATTTGTGCCCTGCTTCTTTAGGATAACTGCTTTTTAGCAATCTTTTTTTTTCTGGCTAAGGAAAACATGTGAAAAAAGGAACACGCACTAGTTTTAAACTGTGCAAAAGAGGCATCCATCACTTTATTTTCTGGCCATTCTATATATGCTGACACAAAGTCAGCCTTATGTAGACTATAAGTTATTCATGAAGATAGTCTCATTTGCCCTAAACAATGGTCCGCTTTTAATTATATTGTTGCAAGAGAGCTGAACAACCCTCAGGAGTCCACTCCAAAATTCTAAAAAAATTGTTTGGCTCAGCTAGGAATTCTCTTTTCTGCAAGGCTGTATTTAAACTGTGAACCTCTATATATAAAGACAGAAACGTAGCTGAAGACACAGATGATAGATCTGACAGTAGCTACCTCTTGGCTGCTGCTGCATCAGAGATGTAGTTTCCTCTGTGTATTCCTTCCTCAAAAGCAAAAACAGAATAGAGTTGTTGAACAAAAAAACCCCCAAAACTTAGACCCTGTTCCTTCCTATGCACTTTGACTCCGAATCCTATACACCCGGGCCATATAAGCCCCACTGCTATAAAAGGTGTTCAAATCTTCTGCTTCTGTTTGTTTCAGTTTATTTCCTCCCAGATCTTTATTTGGATATGTGAATGAGGTACCTTAAAGATGCAACGATACATGCTTGCTCTATCTGTACAGTATGGCGGGGTCCTAACTACATGCTCCATAGTCCTGCTTCCCAAACAGGTGTGCTCGAGCTGTGATTTCCTTGGAAATGGGACTACAGCAAAAGAGGGGTGAAGTGTGAGCACAAGTCTCCTGCCCGGCAGCTCACACCTGAACCAGTGAGCTGGGAAGAGCTCTTGGATGGTACCCGGGCTTGCTCTTTCCATGTGTTTCACTGTTATTTAGGATACCAAGGAAGAATAAACAACAATTTATAAGGTAAAGGTTCTTTTAACCTGTGTGGGACTGTGATATTGCTCAGGCTATGTTAAGCCTGATAGTGAAAAAATCTGTTCTCTGTAATTGCAGATATGCTAAAAATAAAAGATCTAACTTAAATTGGTTTTCTTAGCTGAAAGCTGTGACCGAAGTCTTAGTAAAATACTCTGATAACATTAAGCCTCCTTATAATTCATTCAGAATGGTAATGTAATGAACAGTAAATTCAAACAAACTGAAGATTGAGCTGTTGGATTCTTAAAGTCAAACATTCACTCAAAGCCTTTAAAAAAAAAAATTATTGTCTCTCCACAGACCTATAAAGCAAGAGAAAAACAGATTGGCCATTTAGTTACAAGTTTAAAAACTGATTCTGGTGCTGTGCTTAGGTTTTGTTTTCACTGCACTACCTCAGCTTTAGAATCAGCTCTGCAAAGTTAGCTTCTGATTAGAACCTGCTGGAAGGAAATTAAATTACTTTTCATTAATATAGTGATTTGAAACTTCATACAAGACCCAGTGTTTATTCCTAAAGAACTTCTGAATTTTTAAAATCTTATTTTTAATCATATTTTAAATACATCACTTCAAAAACACTACATACATTATAATATAAAAAATTAATATTACATTATAAAATAAAATAATTCTAAAGAGTGCAATCTTGCTAAACTTTTTGAATTAAATTTTTATATTGTATTACAATTCAAAGCTTAGAGTTTAGCTGTCTTGTTCTTTTAGTCACTGTCGATATAGAGAAGATAGAATTGCATAGTTCTAATAATCCACTTATAACCTCCAAACAATAATCTCTTACTACTTAGACCATTAAAATCAGATGCTAAGATTCATGATTATACTATAGGGGAGTTTATTTACTCTTAATTCCAATTTTTTGCCCAAACTTCCTTAGCTGTTCACTGGTTTCCAGTGAAACAGTGTCAGATATTCTAGCAATTAGCAGTTCAGTGTATTTGACTGTCTTATATATTACAAAAATAATTTATTCCACTGAAAAACTATGCCTTGTGCTTCATATAAAGTCATTATAATTGCAAATAAAAAAGACGTATTCAACTAATAAATATTCTACCTTTCCACACCCAATGCAAAAACAACATATAGCACTTTCCAAGAAAACACCTGGGAGGCGGAAGCTTAGCCTGATAAATTCCCACCTCAGCAAAGGCTTTAGGAGCACACTTAACTCTGTATTTGAAATGAAGAACATGATTGAAAGTTTTCATGAATCAGGGCCAAGAAGATTAGTAGTCATCACTGTGAAGTGTGGAATAAGCACTGTACATTTACTCTGCCATAAATATTAACTTTCAAATCACAAAAGGCATGTGCAAATCACCTTTGTAAAATCAAAGAAAAAAATATCAAAGTCCAGGTACTAAATAATAAATCCATCAGGGATTCAAATGACTCTGTTAAACAGTAGGAGAGTCTGAAATTTTAATCTCTAGGTCACCCATTCAAATCAAGCTAAATTCAGTAATTTAAGGTTATTGCTATTTAATGACAGCTTCTTGACCAAGCAAAATGAGTACATTTAAAGGTAGCCTTTAAGAAAACCCAGGGACAGGGGGAGTCCTTAGTCTGTGAATCCAGTAATTTAAAAGAAAAGACACTTGTGTTAACTTCAGTCACAAAACATCAACAACCTTCCCCACATTAATTGTAAAACTATGACAGCATTACATCTGAATAAATTGAGATGTTTTCCTGTTTTATTGTGTTAAATTCTCTCAGTTCTTTGCAACGATCCATAAGGAAGGAGTTTCCCTGCATACAATGCTTCTGTTCTACTGAGTCTCTGCGCAGGAGTGGCTTTGTGGAAATGGCTTTTGTAGATTTTGTGAGGGTAATCTAGGAAGCAGTGGTTCAAGGAGAAAGGAAAACACCCCAGGTATCATGGGGCTGACTTTCCTACATTAGTTTTCAAAAAGCTTAATTGTACTGGCTTTTACTAACTGGCATGGATATTTCAGGGCACGTGGACACTTCCAGATGTGGGTATTATATATAAAGATTTTTAACCTATAAAGAGGTTTTACAGGGTTAAAAGTCTTTATGAAGGTGAAAGGGAAAGGATGATCAGGACAACAGGGTCATCAATAGATGGTCATCTCCAATAGATGGTCATCTCCAACAAGAGCCAGATATATATCTCTGGGTAAGAAATCTACCAGCATTACAGTCAAAAACACTGGTAATGAGCTGCAGCTAGGTTTTCTTCTCAGTGCACCTCACCTTAGCTTTCCAGCCAGCTCTGTGACGGGAACCCGTCAGAGCGCAGTTCAGTTACTTTTCATTAATGCAGTGACTGGAAACCACATACAAGACCTAATGTTTTAATCAGTGCTTGTGAGAGGAAAGCTTATTTTCGCTAACAGTTCATGCTTTATGAACGAGGATACAGACTTACTAGCACATCCTGTTGTCAAGCCAGAGTGGTCTCTCTCTTGATATTATATCCCAGCTCATTCCTTTGCCTGCTTCCCCATCTGATTCAGAAAGATAAATCTCAAGAGCTTTCCTACAACCCTGGAAGAAATTATAGGTGCTTATCTTCTGCCTTTTGTGATTATCACAGTGATTGCTGTAAGATGGAAAAGGGTGTTCATCACTTTAGGGTGGAGTTATCTCTATTGCTGATGGAAAGAGATCATCTCTTCCAGGAGAGATTCGGAACAAAAGCTCAGTGTGGCTGTTCTTTATCACACCTGAAAGAGCTTATCTTTCTCTAGTGACTGCAGAGGAGTCCATGGAAATGGCTCTTACTAGACTAATGTTAGCCTTTGAGAATAGCCTTCTTCCTTTCCTGTCCTTTTCCATTACTTCAGTTTTCTTTGTAGAGCAGCCAAAATAGGAAAGCTTGACTATCTACTATGTATCTTATTTTGTAGTTTTGAGTATTTTTGATGAAATGTAATGGCAATAAATTATCTTGATAACATTTAAGGGGGGTTGATCTTTATTGGATTATTTATTGCCTTGAACCCCTAAATGATGGGCAAGAAGAATAATAGAAGACAACAAAAGAAGCTTCAGCTGATTTTAATGTCCATATTAACAACTAATAGTATCACCTTACAGAAAATTTTTCTGAAGATACCAAGATCTAGACCATTTTACAGAATCAAGGCTCTAAACCAATCGTTCCATTTCACCTAAAATTAGCTAGAAGCTATTTTAGACCATGGAGGACAATCGAACACTTCCTGTGATAGATACCCCTAGATTTGATTGCATTCCACACTGACTGAAGTTTCTCAACAGCCTTTTACCATATTTTAGTAGAACAGTCTTATTAAGACAACAAAAGCATGGGACACCAGGGCAAGGCAAAAGAAAGGCGGGAGCCTTGTATTCTTGGCCACTCCTACATGGACACAAAGAAGAAGCTGGAGATCCAGTGGGCTCCCAGATTAGGACTTGGTTCAGTACCACTCAAAAAAGGGTCAAGCATAAATTTTCCTCTTTTTGATGTGTTTCTTCACTCATCAGCATTATTTCAACCCTGTATTGTGCCACACCCTGAAAACTCATCTTCATCAAGGCCCAGAGTCAGATCCCTCTCATTCAGTACCTGAGGCTGAATGAAACTGAGACACATAGTCTCAGGCGACAGAGAGCATCACAGCCCAGCATCATGATCCCTTTTGATGACTACAATCAACCTAACTATAATTGAGTGCAGAATTAGATTTATGTTTATAAATATCTGAGTTCTGCACTTAAGCATATTTGCTTGTCAACTCATCACAGTTTTATGCCTTTGAATAATATCTATAGTAAAGTTTTTTAGTGACAAGTCATAACTAATAGATTTCAGTACACTATAGGATAACTTACTTAAATCCTTTATTCATTTTTCATTAAAAACAGAAAACAAATGAAAATCAATTTTTTGCAGTGTATTGCTTTATGACAAAATAGTTTGTTGGACAAGTCAAGGGAAAAGAGGGAAAAAGCAAGAAAAAAGGACGTCTTAGGAGGGGCCAATACCCTCCTTAGAGACAAGGCAATCTAGTATAGTTTACTTATGGTCATACAAGACTAATTTAATCCCTCAAAACTGTTTTAAGAAAAAGCCTAAACTTATCCAAAAGTCATTCAAGTCTCTGAGTAAATAGTTCATTCAAGGAGCTATGTTCCTTCCTATTACTTTTGTTTTGTTCCTGTGGGAAACATTAGGCAGGACTTATCGTCTCTGTCAGATTTGTATAGCTAGTGTAAGAGAGAAATTTTAGTACTGGACAGTTGTCACCTCATGAGTCTTTCACTAGTATCAATCTAAAATCCAGTAAAGGCAAAGAACATGGCAATGAAGTGGTAAAGGTAACTTGAAAATATATGACTGGGTTAATAATAGCCCTTCAAGTGAAATACATCTTTGTAATTTTGTAAAATCATTCATATATCATTTTATTACTGTTATATTAATATCTGGCTGGTATTTTCTAATTTTAAAGCTGATTATTTCCCATATTCCCAAATGCTTAGACTCTCTTTGCTACCAGGTCTAGTTCTCTACCTCTTAATGACAGATAGTTCAGAGTAAATCTCCTCAGCTAAAATTGAAGAAAAGGAAAGGATAAGGAGCATTGGACTGACCTGACACAGGATGCAACCCAGCAATTTCTATTTATGGATTCATTTTCCATATCCACCCATCCCGTTTTAGGAAGGACAGTAGAGTAACACATTTTAGGATAATGCATTAAACAAAAGCAATTGATTCAGATATCCCTGGTTTTTTACATATACATTTACATATTCATCATATTATTTACTTCACTGCATTAACCATTCATTAGCCACTTCACCGACTAGCACGGTAGCAACCCTGCTGCCCTGATGGTTTAACCTCCAAGCCATGTTTATAAACAGAGACAGTCATAGGGAACAGCACTACTCCTATATGAAATTTTTCGGTCAAGGCTTCTTGAGCAGATGCCTGGCACTCCATTACACAGATTATTTCCACATCACAGTAAGTAACCCAATTGATTAAAATAGGACAGAATTAGGTCATATCAAACAGCAATAATGGCAATAAAACTGGCCCTAAATAAGACCTCAATCATGATTTGGAAAAGTTTATATCATTTCCAATTCGTCACACGCATATGCTTGACTTTCAGTTGCTTCAGTACAGGCCACGTGATGAACTGGGGAGCATGGGTCATCCAGTTATACTCACACTGCTCTGTTGGTCTCCAGGGCTGCAGCTGCCCAGTCTCATTACATTGCCCGGACCACATTTATGACCACTCACTGTGTCTTAGCCATGGAGGGCAACAGGAGAGTTTCCTCGCTAGAAAGCTGTGGAGCAACCTCAGGCATAGTGGGCCTTTATAGACTGGCCACCCAGCTGCACCAACACAGGGAGGATTTTCCTAATCCTAGTTCCCACGATACACACAAACACCCCAGCTTTCTCCAAGAAAGACTGTCAATAGTTGTTAGGCTTGCAATGACAGCAAGAGAGGGAGTCTGCTTCACTCCCACAAGACAAACAGAAAGCTGCCCGGATGAACTGTCCTAACTGCATTATGTGTACTTTCCCCGATCACTGTGCACTGTTTTTGTCGACATCTAGATGATCACAGGGCAGTGAGGCCAAGAAATGCTGGTGTGTGGTGGGAGGTAGGACTAGCTGTTTCAAGGCCTCCTTCCTGCCTATGGCTGGTGCAAGAGACAATTATAAAGAAATCTTCTCCTGGACAATAAAATGGGTTTTAACTCTAGCTGGCAATAAATATCTTCTGAAAATGTCTTATCTCCAGATACAATGCCTCAGGGATGGACTTTTGTTCCCAGATGTCTGCTTTCTCTTCATTATTTTTCCTTCCATATACATACAGCCCCAAGAACTGCACTCCACCTTCATACTTCCAGTGGCCCATATTCTATACGGTACATATGGTACATACTCCACGGACTAATAGTCCATATTTGTGCTGTCAGTCTTGAATGACTCTGGGCCCAGAGAGCAGCTGGAATAATGATCCTTGCAGGACATGCCAATGGGGGCAGCTCCAGCTTGGCCGAGGGCAATGTCTACTTCTGTGGAGGCTACACGAGGATGGGAGGGTATCAGCAGCTTGGCCTATCAGCATGACTGGATATTGGGGTGCACTGCCTCTGAGGCTATAGGCAATCTGTAGCCTGCAAGTCTGACACTAGCCCACGTCCCTTAATCTCCCACTTTAGTTAGGAGGTGCTGATGGGCAATGGCTTAAATGAGGCTGTGGCTGTTCCATGGGACCACAGGATGGCACAAACATGCCAGTGAGCGCTAAGGCCTTGCCAGAGGTGCAGAAAGACCTTTGTGGTACTGGTGTCGTCCCCAGGGTGTCTTCTGGAGGTATCCCTAGAGCCCACAGTAGGACTGCAGAGAGGATGAGTCAGCATAAGATTTCACCAGTGCAGCAACCCATCTGAGGGACCTAACGAACCTGCATAGCCTTGGTCAGAATATTCAGAGTTCTTTGGAGTTTTGCAAATACTCTGATACAACTTCAGCAAATAGGGTGTTACTTTTTAGTGGTGTTGTATAAAAGGTTTTCTGCTAAAATTCTGAGGCAAGCATTTGACTATCAATCTTTCTGCCCACCTGAGTTCCACATTAGCAAATCACCACTAAAAAAATGAAACAGGAGTAAAAAGGGAGGTTTAAGAAGGCAGAAAATCTGTCTTTAAAGAGAGATGGTAAGGTCGCAGTAAGAGACAGCATGACACCAAACCTCTTCTGATAAAGTCCTTTCAAGACAGCTCCGTCTGGTTTTTCAAAAGCAGTATGTTCCAGCTCTCACAGAAGGCATCGGATAGGTCGTGTCAGCCTGAATCACTACAGAAACACGATTTTTCCCTACCTGCTAGGTAGGATGGATTTATTCTTTATTCTACTCCACCTAGAGAGAAGGATAAATAACTTGTAGGTGCTTAAATGCTATGTGGTAAACTTTGTTGTCTATCAGGAAATACACATTACAGAAAAATTTAAAAAAATCCTAATTTTAAAGATCTGTGCCACAGCAGTCTGCAAATCGATGCTTTCCTACCATAGATCAAACACTAAGCTGTGTGCCTCTTCACTAACTTTTGGTGTAAAAAAAGTGGAACTACAAGGTAAAACCTAGATTTAATGGGTGATTTTAGGAGTATGATGACCTTATTCAGATGCCTTATTTTGCTCTGCTTGGAATTTGTCCTCTGAGTTCATGTACATATGTTAACAATTAACCTGTTTTGCCATGTCTCATCTGTTGATTCAAATACATAAGTAGAGAGACATGCCAAATTGTTTTTATTTGAGCAAAACAGTTGATGCCAATGATGAATCAAAAAATAATTTTGATAATAAGGAACAGAATATGATTTTTCACAGTGTAGCCAGTTATTGGTTAATCTTAGAAAATGTTACATATTATCTTGTACAGTAGATATATTATCTAAATATGTTAATGTTCAACCACTGTCAGAAAGACCAAATATTCACTTTCCAGGTTGACAGTTACCCTGTAGGTTTATTCATAAAGACAATGGCAGGTTCCCATCCTACTGACAGAGAAGTTAAAGGAAACAGTATAAAATAGAAATAGAAAAGTATGCAAAAAGGCAAGAAGCTATGCAAAGGGAGAACCTTCTTCCATGTGTATCCCAGTTCACAGTTTTGATTTAGATATAGATATTCACCCTCTCTCCAGAAAATCCTCATATGCAGTCCCTCTTTAGCCCTTCAAATACCCTACATACATCAAGACCTCCATGCTACAGATATCAGTCCAAAAGGGAAAAGCCCATTCTCCAGTCTTCATCAGTTTCTTTGAGCCATGAGGGCTTTTCTAAGAAACATTTCCTTCTGATTATCTTCAATTATCTTCCCTTTTCAGCCTTGGATATTTTCCTGAGTCTCACCTTAAACAGAAATACACCTGCTCTGATGCTACTTCCTGCTAATTCACTGTTGGCATTCTCAAGTCTGTCTACGATCCCATGCTGCCTGGTGTTTTGGGGGGTACATAAAGCATCCAAGATGCCTCAAAGTCAGGAAAGCAACACATACTGCAAGCTCAGGGCTGTGACAACAGACCGGATCAAGAGATGACACCAAGGCAATGCAGCTGTCAATAAAGCAGAAGGCTCAGGAACCGTTGGATGTATGTGCAGGAGAAAGGAGACCTGTGTTTGATGAAGACAGACAGAAAAATGAAACAAACCAGAAGTGATCTAGAAGGGATTGTCAGTGGTGTGCTGCAAGTCCTTGGATTAGTAACTGAGCACTGTAAACTAAGAGAAGAATTTAATTTCTAAGGAAAACAAAGCAAAATTTTGCACCCAAAGCAGCATTTCATCTAAGGATATCAAAGCAAATTCCATACCTTAGGTCTCACTGTGAAATAGGTTAGCCATTATTATATAGCTGAGGAAAATAAGGCTCACCATCATACAGACAAATAATGTGAAAGCCATTCTTCTTATCTAGGTTTTCAGTAAGATCCTGGTTTAGCACAACAGCAAGAGCAAAGGTCAGATTAGCTGCGATTTTCTTCTGCATCATTTAGTCCAAGCAGTGAATCAAACAAGGGAGTTCCAGTAGAATAAAAAATCGGTTTTGAGCTGAGGCTGAAAGTCCTGGGTTTCATTTAGAAAAGACAAATAATTCACAGCTGCATAAGGCCTGAGCAGAAGCACACGTACACACACCAGCTAAGAGCCACTGCTCTGTGAATGTTTGTACCAAGTAACACTCATGCAGTGAATCAGGTGGTAGCTGGGCACATCTGACCCATAATCACTGCATGTCAAAGTAGGTCAGATCACAAGTGGCATAGACAGGAAAGTAATAATAACAATAAAAAAAAAACCTCTCAATCATCAGAAGACATTTATAGTTTGGGGTATGGAAATATGTCAAGCACTGATAGAACCAGCCTTAACAATTCTGAACAACAGTGTATGAAGAGGAAACATGCAGTGATCTTAATTAGAAGCACTGGAAAAAGCTGCATCACTTTTCCCATATGACAGAGCTAGTAAGCAGTGCAATATTTTCAGTAGGTAATATTAAGTGAGTAAATAAATAAATGTATAATCTCTACTTCTCATAACCCCCAAAGCCATTTAAGACTTACAGAAGGGGAAAGTGGCTTTTAAAGAAGACTCAAAAATAAAGTCAGACTAATGCCTCAGTCAATCAGTGTACAGTCAGTAAGCCTCATCTGTACTTGTCCTACTAAAATGTGCTGTTGAGCAGAATTAACTCATCTAGTTAGGGAAATAGCCATTGGGAAGAAAGAAGCACAAGGACACCATTTCAAATAATAACTGAGGGCTATTTACATAATCCACATGCATCACGCATGGTCGGGGTAATAAAAGCTCAGGAATATTTTTGGCTTTATGTTTTATGAAATAGCCAAGGACCCATTAAATATGAAATTAAAATCTTGTGCAAACCAATCACTTCTAATATAAAGGAATGAATGAATAATTCTCAGCATCCTCTGTTTTTAAGATCTTCTTCTGATTCTTTCCATCATCTATAATAGTATACTTTTCTCCCTTTACAGTAAGTCAAAGTAATTCGGTTATATAAGTTCTCTTCAGCAGGTTAGCAATCTCCACCCCGAAGAATAATTACCACTTTTTCCTCGGGCTATTTACTAAAATAGTCAGCTCTAGTTTGCAACCAAGAGGTCCAGATAGTCCCATCAAATGGTTGCCAAATATAGTGGTCACATGTCTATAAAACCAGCTCCAATGCCCATGTCTCATTCTCCACCAACACTTCTCCCCTCTTGGGTGGCTCTGGTTCAGGAAAATGATGCTACTTTGGAGAAGAAATTATGTCTGTTTCCCAAGTGCCCTCTCACAAGTTTTTTTTTTCATTCCTTGTCTTGATTTAATCTTGGTAAACTCCAACTTTATACCTGTGGATGTGATATACAAACTTCATGATAGCCAGGAAAGGGTGGCTGGGAGAAGACAGGCATTACAAACAGTTGCAGTGGCAGCTTAAGATATTTTAGTTCTATTGCAGATAATTAAGACTAAATGAAAAGTACATTGTTTTCAATCATTCACAATCCACTGAGCTTTTTCCCTTAACTATATCCTATTTTTCGGCCTTCTACATTTACTGAGGATTCTACATGTAGAAATGGGAGAATGGAAGTAAAGGAACATAAAAATCTTTATGTAATACTAGTCTCCTAAATTCTGACGGGCAAGCGGACTGAGGTCTCAAAACATCTTTGTCCTTAATTCATATAAGAGAATTTCCATGAGGTGCCTATCTGAGTCTTAAATGCTGAAATGCCATAAAAAACTAACTTCCCATTTCCCAGATCGGTAGCTAAAATTCCTTTAAAGGACATGAACAGTGGAGAGATGTTCCAGAAAGATGGAGATACACAGGTATCAAATATCTTTGTATACCTGTGAAAGGGGACAGAAAAGCCTGTAACTCTTTTCCTTTCCTTTATTTTCATACCACTCCCCTGCACATGACACACCGTGGCTTTGTTTGCTTGCCCTGACAGAGTGCAGAGTCTATAACACAAGTAATTAAACAAACAAACAAACAAAAAAGATGAAAAGCAAGCAGTAACTCAAGTGTGATGGTATCAAAGATGCTACCTGGAGTGTGCTAGCTTCCTGGTAGTACTGTACACTAACCTGCAAGTGGTCAGAGTTCAAATCCTGGACTCACATGTGTTGTAATTAGCTGAATGTTGAAGAAAAGGGTTTGTCTCTCTCATGTTTTTCTAGCAAAAAAAGTCAAGTACCTTTTTGTGGCAGAATGTCTTACAGGTTGTGTCCTGCAACATCCACAATCTGGGGGAAGAGATAAGGGGTAGAGCCCCTGTAAAGGGATGCTTAGCTGGACAGTTTTGGTGAATCCTCCTGAGAGGCAGTGAAACATTTACAGAGCTGCCCTCATTTGGAGAAAACTCCCTCAAGGGGGAATGGAAAGAGCTAGGAAGGGTAACTCCAAAGATACTGGGAGGAAAAAGAACTGTAATAGCATTAATGGGCCATGCCAGAAAAGGGTCAAAGGAGTGGAGTAAAAAGTTTTGCAAGCTTACAGCTTCATACTCCCGCTACATTTCTACAGTATTTATAAAGTTTGGATGTTAGCCACATTCATCTCATACGTTCAATTAGAGGAAATCTTTGGGAAAGCCTGCCACAGAATTTTTTTTTTCCTTCTGCTTTTCGTTCTCAAAGCAGGAGGCCAAACTTCAACACTCATCCCATAAGGATGGGGCTAAACTGCTGTCTCTGCAGCTCTGAGGTTAGTGCCAAAGATCCTTCGGGAGTGGAGTGTCCTCACTTCAGGACTTTGGAGTTACCCTCCCTCGTGGAAAACTTATCTCCTCTCCACCCTCCGAGTCCTGCACTCCTTTCTGCATTGTAGCATATCTTCAAAAGGAATGGTGGGAAACACACTTGTTGTCTAGGATACTCTACTGCAAGACAAAAGAGGTGAATTTGAACCCTCCAGACTCTGAAAGGTTTTGAACAACTTCCTGAGCAAGTGTTATAACCACAAGACTGCTAAGCAAATGGCCGGTATTTCTTTCTTCTGAGATCTTAAAGGGAAGCATGAGAGAATCCTTGTACTCCTAGGACTAAAGATCAAGTGATGTTTTTGTGGCTGTGAATCACACTTTCCTCACACATTGAACTCAGAACGGCAGCCAAGTGCCAAAATCTGAGAGACAGAGAGCATTTCGTACACATCTGGTCTTGCATGGCCCAAGCCTCCTTTGAAACTGCATGCTGGGTGTTACGAAACCTGCTTGTGAGCCCTGTGAAGCCCATGTCTGCGTCATGCTACTCACTCCATAAAGAAACGGACATCTAACTTGGGTTTGAGAATTACATTCCCAAAGGCAAGGTCATTAAAAGCATCTCTGAACATGTGGACATAAGTATTATGCTTTAAATGAAGGTGTTAATTAATTTTTAAAAGCTGTCTTAACCAGACCTGATACTGTAAACCCCTTGTAAGGGAGTGGTGCTATTACAAACTCCTCACCTAAAAGGGATCAATATCTCTGCCTCAGCTAAATGTGATTAAAAAATGGGCCAGCCGTTAATACCTTCTATATATGTTATACGTATCTTTTAAAACTTGCAGTCTAATTAATTTTCTATCACAAGGCAAGATCTAAGGCTAGCAACACTCTGAATTAGGTTTATCTGGTTAAAAAAAATTACAGTAAAAGAGACACCAGAGGTATTTTTTCCAGGCCTTTCAGTCAATATGCAGCCAATTTGCCCATTTATAGAAAAGTGCCTTCTCCCTTCATTGTTCAAATTTCTCTCTCACCACCTCTCACACTGCACTTCTACCTTTCTATAAACGTCCAACTTGTGCGTGACAGCTGGAAAATGACTCCAGATCCTGCTACCAAACCCGCAGAGCAGGCATTTGCCTCTGCAGAAGGGAGGCAGACCTACAGCACAGCATTTTCTTGGCATAACCAGACTGGATAGGGCCCAGCCTCACCCAGCAGAACAAAACACTTGCCTGAAGACTTCGGTTTTTTCCCCATTTAGCTGACGTCATCCAGGAAATAATGGATAGCTCAATTAGAAAAAGAAAAAACCCTTGTAAGCCTGCTCAGTGTTTCCTCTAGGTGGATATGCTAACAAAGCTATACCAAAGAGGCTCTTCTCCTGCAAGCCTTGGGTGCAGGCAGCTAGGCTTTTCACTGCCATCCTTAGGAGACTATTGCAAACACTAGGCTTAATTTATTCACAGTTTATTCTGATTATTTGACACTATTTAAGTACCTACCAATGTGGGTTAACTTTATAGGTGCTTCGCCTGCTTGACACAGCCAGCAGAAACTCTGAGGATGCACTACCCTCAGTTCCACTACCTATTTTACACATTTTTCTTCAACTACTCCCTATATTTTAATGTTCTTTGGAATATTTTGTATGGTTCTGTATTTCGACTAAAGTAAATTGTCGAAGAAAAAACAAGGGACTTGTATGGTGATGTTGGTTTGAGGCTTTTTTTTCTTTTTAGCCTCCACTGGCCCAATCTTGTGAACAATTATGTGTGTGAGTAACTTTGCATGCAGGAATAGTCCTGCTGAATAGTTCCCGCCTGACGCTGCCGGTAACTGTTTGTAGCATTAGGTGTTAACAATAGGAAAACTCTGCATACAAAATTTAGGGATCTGTTCAAAGGAGGAGTCTCCCTTCAGGGCCTAAAGTATTGTTGTCCTTGAAGTGATCATCTCCCCACACAGGCTAGATTATTTTAACAATTTCTATCTTTGCACAGAACACACTTGATGTTGCTTCCCACACACTCAGGAAATAAGCAGGGTGTCCCAAAGATAGCGATGAGGGCGGCAGTGAAACCGCACGGATTTACATTTAACCCCTAGCACTCACCACTGGACACCAAAAAAAGCAACAGGCAGGTGAGTCTGAGCACCTGTGTTTAGGAAGATGAGACACAGGAGCAGAGCCCTATGCGATGGTATTTTCAACTATTATATCAGTTCATGCAGCGCAATAGAAATATGGCAGCCTGTGGAATTACTTCAAAACACTGAAGAAAGGCACTAATTCCAGCAATAAATTCTACCCCCAAATATTATCACATAAGTAGTGATGAGTTTTGAGGGCAATCTGTGAAAAATATTATACTACCACATGTGCAGTCATTGAAACAGAACAGGCTCACTGAAGCTGAGAGTGGTATTTCACCATTTAGGAAACTTTATTGTTAGTCCACCGTCTTTCAAAAGCTAAACTGCATATTTGCTATCTTAAAATGTTCCTTTAAAGAAAAAAAAACCCAGATTTTTATCTCCTTTTCCAAGCAGTCTGAATTCTTCAATCCTAACCAGTTTTATCTTGGCACAGCTATCAGGCTACATTACACACTTCCGGGAAATGCATGTCAATACCACAGCGTGCATTGTTCAGTTCATATCTAAAAGTGGGGAAATGCCATTCAGGAAAAAAAAAAAGGATTTAAAAGAAAAACAGAGTAAACATTAATGGAAATAGTGATTTTGCTGGATGCAGAATTGGGCCCCTGATCCTTCAATTTTGGTTATAATCCTGAAATTTTACACAAGCATTTGCTGATATACTTAAGGGAGTTTTGCAGGACTCAGTCCAACATTTGTATGTAACCGTCTCTCCTAAACCTGTTTTTAATGAATCCATTACATATTCTAACTTCTAAAGAATGGGATTTAGAAAAGCACTGGGCAGCAGCCTTGCTTTATTCCTATTAAGTCAATGGTAAAACTCCCCCTAATTCCACTGGGAGCAGAATTAGGCCCATGCCAAGCCCATTTTTAAAATTGAATCTTTACAGCTTTATGCAACGCTTTCTCCCTGTCCTTAGTAACGCACAGACTTCCCCCTACCATACTTTTTTTTCTTGAAAAATAAAGTAAAGCAAATACCCAAACAAACCAACCTCAGCATCATAACTTCTGGAAACAACCCATCTCATTGTTTTCTTTCTGATTTTGTGGTTCACCTCCTGGAGGAAACATTAAAATAAGTTTACTGCTCCTCAACGGTGTCAAAGTCTAGATAAGCGCCAGATAAGTTCCAAAAAGATTTCGAGATAAACCTCTGGCTGTTGGCCGGATTCCCTTTCCCAGTTAAAGCAACCCAAGATTTTACTGTGGCTCTGTTTCCCTGCTCATTACATCTCCCCTGTTCATTCTATCATTCTGTAACAGGAGCAAAATAATAAATTTGTACCTTAATGTTGTTTGAAAATTTAGCGCTCGCGCAAATCTTGGGGAGCTTGGATGCAGGGATTTGATCAGCTGACGAATACCACGTTTCTTTGTGCCAACGTGTTCTTTTTTTCATTTGCATCAGCATAGATAAAAAGCCAAATTTTCACACTCGTCTAGATACAGTTCCCCTACCTCCTATCAAAAAGACATGCCTTTTTACCAGCAGGGAGAGAAAGCGAAAAACCTTTTTCTCACAAAAAATACAGCTCCTTCTAGAATAGCGCGCGTAGGGAATTACACCCAGCCCTGCTCTGCTGCCTGACCCTGCTCACCTGGGTAGGTGTGGTGCTGCTGCCTCCCCCTGCGCTGCCCCTAGGTGTACATGAGTGTGTTTGACCATGTGTGTGTACACCTGTGTGCATGTGCGTGTATGCACAGGCATGCGTGTATATGTGCGTACATGGGTGCATTCATGTGCGTGCATGTGTCTCCATGTGGGTTTGCACATGTGTGAGTGTGCATCTGTATGGGGGGGTGCCGATGTGTGTGCATGTGCAAAGACAGATCTGTGCGGGGGCTTATTTATGTGTGTATGTGTGCACGTGCATGTGTGCACCTGAACATCTGTGTGTGGGCGTGTGCATGCCTGTGCATGTGCTCACCTGAGGATCTGTGTGTGAACATGTGTGTGTGCACGTGCGGGTGTGCGTGCACATCTGCATGGAGGCATGTGCGTGTGTGCGTGTGCACAGCCGTGCGGAGAAATGTGCGTGTGCGTGTGTGTGCGTGCGCACAGGGGTGTGGGGGCATCCACATGCGTGTGCGCCTGGGCATGCACATCTGCTGGGAGCGTGTCCGCGCCCGCACACACATCTGGGCGCGAGGCGTGCGCGCGCACGTGCGCGTCTGCGCGGGCACGTGGGGGCCCGCGCGCCGCCCCCCGGCAGCACCTGGGCGGCCGAGCGGCCCCGCGCGCCGCCACGCGGAGGCGCCGCTCGCGGCCGCGCAGCCCCCACGCGCGGCGCGGCGCGACGCGACGCGGCCCCGCCCCCCTGCGCGGCCCCGCCCCCCGGCGGCGGCCCCGCCCCGCCCCGCGCCCCGCCCCCGGCCGCCCGGCAGTTCCGCGCGGGCGGAGCGGCGGCGCGGCAGCAGCATGGGCTGGAGCTGACAGCGCCCGCCCCGCACACGCCGAGCGGGCCAGCCCGGCCGCCGGGGAGCGAAAAGTTGTCGCGGGCGCCCGGGGAAACTTTGTGCCGCCCGGCGCGGTCCCTGCGCGGCGGCGGGTCGCGCTGCGCGGGCCATGCCCGCCGCCAGCCTGCTGCCGCTGTTCGGCAGCGCGGCGGGGCCGGGGTCGCTGGGCGGCCCCGGGGGCGGCGGCGCGGGCGGCGCGGGCAGGAAGGCGGCGGGCCCCGGCGCGTTCCGGCTGACGGAGAAGTTCGTGCTGCTGCTGGTGTTCAGCGCCTTCATCACCCTCTGCTTCGGGGCCATCTTCTTCCTGCCCGACTCCTCCAAGCTCCTCAGCGGCGTCTTCTTCCACTCGGCCGCCCTGCGCCCGCCGCCGCCGCCGCCCGGCGGGCAGCCCCGCGCCCCGCCGCAGCCCGGCGGCCCCGCGGGGTCGTCGGCGGCGGCGGCGGCGGGCAGCCTGGCGCGGATCCGCGCGGACCACGAGCGGGCTCTGCGGGAGGCCAAGGAGACGCTGCAGAAGCTGCCCGAGGAGATCCGCAGGGACATCCGCCAGGACAAGGAGAAACTTCTGCAGGACGCCCGCGGCAGGAAGGAGGCGGGCGCCGCGGGGCTGCCCCAGCGCCTCTTCCGCCAGCCCGCCGGCGCCGTGGGGCAGGAGCCCGTCGACCCCGCCGTCCGGCAGCGGAGGGACAAAATCAAAGAGGTGCGTGGCGGCGGCGGCGCCGCGGCGAGGGCGAGCCCGAGCCGAGCCCGGCGGGCGGCGCCGTGCAGCCCCGCCGGCGCCGCGCAGCCCCGCGCCCCGGCGGCGCTCGCCGCTGCTCCCCGGCTGCCGCGGGGCCGGGGGCGCCCCGTGCTGCGCGGGTTTTCCCACGCGCGGCGTGCGGGCGCTCGCGTGCCGCGGCGCTGCGCGGACGTCGCGGCGGTGCTGGGGTGCGAGAGCGCGGTCCGCGAGGGCCGCCTGAAGAGCGGCGTGGGCGGCGAGGCGCGCCCGGTTCGGGTTTTCGCGACAAACGCCCTCCGGGGGCCCCGTGTGCGTCCGTGCTGCGCGGCCGGCTCCGAGGCCATTTGCAAGTCCCCCGGTGCAGAAACCCCCCACACTCCGTGTAGGTGAAGCCTGTCGGGAGCGGGTAGGCTTCTGCTGACAGCAGAAGAGTTTGGCTGGTGCATAGTTGAACTTCCTGCTGTTACTGGCCGCTTTATTTATCAAACTGACGATTGCAGCTGGTTGTGGGGATTAGGGTTTGTGAATTAAGAACTAGCGCATGTTTCCTGTTCTGTGGTGATGGAAGTGAGACGGGGATGAGGCTGTAACTTCTGTGTATTTCTGCGTTTGCAAAACATCGTTAGCCTTGTTTGGACTGATTTATTTTTATTGCATGTTTCTACTGAGCAGCATGAAAAGCGAGCACTGGCATCGCCCAAATGTCAGATAATAAGCTCTCACAAATCTCGAGTTGTGGTCTGGACTCTGGAGTCCTCTCACCAGTTTAACTACGTTAGCAAATTATGCAGCAGTTGTTGGCAATGAATGCCAATGCAAAGGTATTTTGAGGGGAGAAACTCTCAAGTGTGCATGTTACAGACCACATATTAAAAGTGTGCAGAAACAATTTTCTCCCTTGTTTGTAGCCACACGCAGCCTCCCTGAGGTATATAGAACAATTAAAAGTACCAATAAACTGTTTTTCCAGTGCTCTTGAGTTGCCATGCTAGAAGTACTTGGAACTGGCATAGCGAGGCTCCAGACCTGATGTGCTAAATTCACTAGTGTAAAAGAGCTGGTGCTTTCCTATGGAGGAATGCTTAGATGCAACAAGTAAATAAGCTGGAGGAAGAAGGTAAAACCTCAGTATACCACTGCTTCTGCTGGTCTAGCACTGTGCCTCCTAGTCCAGTTATGTCTTTTAATATATGTAGATACATGTGTATGTGTGCATATATTTGTATGTTTGTGTATGTCTGCGCACTTACCTATATACATACCCTGGGACCTCTTCATTTTTTTTCTCACTTTCTATCTGATCACTCTTCTTTCTCCCCTACTTCACCCTAGAAGCCACTGACAGTACAGCAACCCCCAAAACCAGATGCCTGGCAATGTAAGCATAGGAAATGACAAAAAGCCTGTACTTAGTTTTCAGATCTTTATTTTCTTCATGTCTCAGTATGCTTCCCTCGATATTATTTCTGTTGCTTCTGGGAGTTTCCTTTCCTCTTCAGTCAGCATCTGAACTTAACATACCGTTTACTTCATCGCTCTTGATTGATTTTTTTCTTTTCTGAAGGATGAGCCTTGCTCTCTCTTTTTTTTCCCCCCGATGTTAAAACAGTGTTTCCTATTCTGCTTAAATTGTTATTTTCTTAGCTGCTTATTGTTTCATATATTGCCATTTTTGTTGCCATTTTCCCTGTCTTCCCAATTCTTTGTCCACTTTTTTTTATGTTGTAACTTTACTGGCAAACTAATTCTAATCTGCAGTGTTTTTAGAAAGAGTTTTAAATTGTAACTTTTGCAAATACGAACTTTGTACTAAACTGTACATGTGGGCAAACTGGGGAAACTGCCAGTTCAAGTTCCTTTCCCTGTGCCTTGTATTTGCATGCTGGTGGTGCAAACTTCAAGAATCTTTGTGCTTGCATAGTCTCTTGAGCCTGGAATTTGAGTCCGAATTGCATAATGTATGTTGTATAACTAGGACTCAAATTTTGAATCTGTTCCTGTGGGTACTTTTGACAGAGGGGAGCAGACTACTTTAAAGGAAAAGAATGCCAAGGAGTAAGGTTGTTCTGCCCTGCGTTCCTGTCCTCAAAGACCTCCATGTCATCAACGTGTTGGTGTAAAGCAGAGGGGAGGAGAGTGCTTAGAGAGGTTTTGTTCATATACCATTATAAATTGTAAGTTGAATTGTTTAGAAGTCTAGCCAGTGCTAACTAATATGGTTTGTGATTGATGATATGGATTGTGATTTTATGGCATTTCTTGACTAAATTTTGTTATAAAACTTTTACCTATTTTTTCTATGGCATACGTTTTGTAAAAAATGTGAAACTTTATAAATTTCCCCTTAAAAAGAAACTTTAACTTTATTTAGTATCGAGACCAATATAGTATCACAAATGACTAGAAAAATAAGAAAGTTGCTAAAAGTTTTTAACAAGCGGGTGAAGTGGGACACAGAAACATGCAGCAGTGGAGATTGCATTGCTGGCACCGCTTACCACTCTGTAAGACAATGCCATTGTTCTGAGTGCGTGTGTAGTAACTGTTCTGCAGCCGTGTACCTCCATGTCTACCAGTGTCCTCTTATGATGGATCAGGGGTGTAGACCAGAGGCTAGATACTAATGCATGCTGTATTTCTCTTCAGATGATGAATTGCCTGCAGACGTTGAAAGGAGATCTGGCAGTACTGCCTGCAATGAAGTTTGCCCAATACTTCCTGTTATAAAACTGCTGTCAGTTGCTTGTGACTCTGCTAATTTTTTTTTTACTGGCTGACCTGGTGTTGCCTGTACTGACTGTCTTCCTCAGGCCAAATGTTTCAGGAGGGTTTCAACAAAGTCATACCACTGTTTTCAAGTATATCAGTGAAGAGTTGTATTTTGTTAGTCCTTGAGCTCTTCAGGCAGGTTCAGCAATGCTCTGACATCTCCATGCCTTGGAGCAGGGTCTGGGTACCTGGAACATCTCATGCTGGTCTCTGTTTTTGTGTCTTACCTGGAGCCCTAGACCTGAATGAGGAGGCTGTGGTTGATGTTCCCCTTCTGTCACTCACTGTCACTGACTAGATAAACTAGAGGGCCCTTCCTTCAAGCAAGTGCTTCCCATGGTATCTGTTTCCTGTCTGTAAAAAGGGGGAATGGAAGGAAATGGAGACTGAAAAAATTTTGGTATGTGTGAGTGGAACAGCCTCTGCCATTGTCCAGCTGCAGTGACATCAGAAATAACACCAGGGATGACTTGCAAGTGCATAGATAGTATGGAAAAGGTGGCAGCTTGATGTGAACTAAAGCAGTGATTAGCGGAGGACAGAGATAGTGGGGACAGGCTAGGGAAGCAGGAGATGCGCTGTTTCAGTTAGGGAAATCTGACTTTGAATCTTTTCCAAGTCCAATTCCCCTCTCTTGAGAAGGGTGGGGGGAAGTGATTGAATTATTTAGGTGTTAGAAAAATAACAGAAACTGAACTGTTTCATTTCAGAGAAAAGGACTTGAAAAGGACGAATGAGCTAGCTCAGGTACTGGAAGCAATATAATCACATTAGTGCAGCACTCTGCTCAGGCTAATTAATCCTGCTGAACAGCAAGCTATTGGTGTTGGTGGCGCACCATACTAATGCAGCTGTGCTGCTCTTGAACCAGATAGCTAGCATGGATACTCTATGCGTTATTGCATGGTGCTGTTCAGACACGTCCTAAGGATAAAAGCATCCTTGGAAAACTGGAATCCAACGGCTTAAGTTATATGACCATGCTCTCTGTTTCTTCCACTGCTCCAATCACTTCCACACCTCTCAACCACTGCAGTCAACTAGAGAGTTCCTGGAGGGGAGAATTTTATTCACTAGTTCTACTGTCATTCCTGAGCATCAGACCTTTGAGCTGGACAGCGCAGCAGTCATGAGGCAGCAAAACAGATTCAGCAGCTGCAAGTTACCTCATGCTGTCTTTAAAGCAAGAACCCAAATGAGGTTGCATTAGTAGCATGAATTCCGGAACTTCCTACCTGCTTGTTTTGTTTGTTTAGTTTCAACATTACTACTTTTCTGTGGTGGCAGTTTAATTGGAAATCATTGGATTAAGCCAGAAGTCTTAGTAATACTGCAGGGAAGTTCAGAAATACCTGAAGGGCAAAAAAAACCCCAGAATGCTTATGAGCATGGAAATAAAATATAATCAGAGATCTAATGTGCACTTGACCTAGCAGCACTTGGGTGTGATTGGAACTCCCTGATAATGTGGAGGAGTGATGGTAAAATTGCATGTGGTGGCTCACCACTGAAAGAGGGCAGTTGGCCTCACGTTGCTTCCTGCACACTCCTGCTACTTGCTGTCCTGCTGGCCGATATGCTGGTGCTGCTGGGCTGGGGGGTCTTATGGACAGTGGGGGTGTGAGAAACAAGACTTTTTGCTTTGCTTTGATTTCCCTGGAGCTGTCTGTAAAGCTGTCACAATTCACTAAAACAGCAGAAAAATAACAGAGCAAAAAAAGTTGGCTTGTTCCTTACAAAGTTGGCGAGTCGGAGTGGTTAATGGAAGCATCCGCTCAGTGCTTGTTCTGGCTGTAGTGGGGGAGCAGTGCTGTATGGAGGAAACAGGTAGAAAGAGAAAGAGGAATAAACTCCTTCCTTTCAGGAGGAAAGCAGGAACTTGTTTAAGGAGCTGATCTGGCCTACCTTTGCCCTTAAATTTGAATCTCCACAATGTGACATTTTCAGAGCGAAGGTTCAATCTACTGCACTGACCTTCTGCAGCAGGTGAGAGTGCTGCACTTCAGAGGGCTGTTGCTTCCCAACTCCTATTTCTACTCTATTCCCAACAGAGAATAGGAAAAAAAAATACAGTAGCAGTAATTACTGAAGCCCTAGCCCCTTTTCTGTAATTCACGGTGCTTTTTTTGGGAGGAAGATTGTGGGGCCACTATAGGAGGGGAAGGGGAAGAATTAAGAGTGCTGTGCACCTATTGAGTGGTTCCCAGTTTCAAATGCAGAAAGATGCATTCCCTGATGGTATATTTCTTTAAGAATAAGATGTGGGTAAAGGAGGTAGCATAATGAGTTAGCAAGGTAGTGATTCCCGGCAATATGTTGATGATGCAATCCAATTATTTATTTATTTTTAAGTTTTCTCAATGTACTTTCTGACCTTAATGTTGACATCTTGTAGCTGTCATCCAGTTTCCTCAAAGGAGTTTAAAATGAAGTTTAAATGAATCTTGGCTCCCCCCCCAACTCTTTTTTCACTTATCTATTATCTTCAGTGTTTTCTTATCTGCTAGTTGAGTTTCAGGGTTTTACAGTGCCTTCCTTCCTGAAAAGCATTGTTGATGTACTTCTATTCTTTTTTTTAAATAATTTTATAAAGAAGACTAAGGAGGTGAGTTAGTGCCTAAATATAGGGTATCCAAAATGGCACATAACTTCAGCATATAAGACACCTATTAAGGCAGTCCTCAGGGGGCTTGTGGACATTCTCCCAGGCTTTGCTGGAAGATCTGTGCTCTTGTGAAGTGGCAGCTGGAGGTGGGGTAGGATATCTTACAGCATCTAAAATGTCACAAAATGATATGTTAAATTGCTTGCTTAGGGATAATGACAGGGAAAGATGAAGAGAAGCTTCATCTAAGTAACTGAGACTATGATGCACTGACTCTGTTATGCAGATCTCTTGGCTCTGGCACTTGCCAGACCCTCTGCAGAGCCAGTTCAACTCACCAGCCCAATAGAAAGCTGCCCACCCGCACTGGTGTTGGGTTTGCTATCCAGCGAGGTTGGGAGCCAGCCTGGCTCTATGGGGTACAAATGGAGCAGTTGACCCCGCTAGGCTGGTGCATTTGGAAGCAGGTGCAAAGTGGAGGCTGTGGTGGAGAGTGGGGCTGGGGCATCTTTTGCCATGAGACATGAGAGTGCCTCAATGATGGGATGATTAGCTATAGCAGCGGTGAAGAGCCTTTGCCAAGTCAGTGTCCCATCCGCTTCCTGGTGCCTTCTTTTCTGGGAGCCCCTTGTTTCAGGTGAGTTGCTTGGGCTGCCTGCCATGTTCTCCCCATTTTTTGAGGACCTGGCAGCCTCAATCAAATGTCTTGAAGTTTCTGTCAGGTAGGCAAAATGCCTGTCTCACTTGAACGTTCGTCATGAGATGGATGAATATCTCGGCCTGTGACAGTGTGCACACTTGACGGGAACAAGAAACTTTGGCACTTGGGTGAGTTCCCATGGCTAGTTCATGTTGTCAGCATTTACCAGCCCTCTGTGAGCTGATTAAAAGGAATGTTTCATTTTCTTATGCAATGGAATATGTTCAGGCTTGGTCTACGTTCTTAATGGGTAAATTTACCAAAACTAACTGAATGTCATGTACAACTGGATCCTCTAGAACTGTGAGGAAAATGGAAAGGCTTTAAATGTTCACTGGAAAACATCTGGCTTTCAAAAAAAAAAATCAAGCACATGATTTATTCTTTAACTGAAAACTGTGCACGTTTTAGGTAGAGGCAAAACCTAAGTTCCAGACACACAAGACTCTGTTGGTGAAAATTAAATAAGGTGATGAAAAGGAGTGAGGTAGAGCTTAAAATGGAACGTCTCCTGTATTTTGGCACAAGCTAGATTCTCATGGTGGTAATCTTGTATTTAATATTTATGTAGCAGCCTATGGCAGCCAGTTAGCTTAGAGAAATGGAGTAATTGGTAATGTTGGTGAATACAACTACTTAAGGCTGTAGTTCTATGCTTCAGGCAAACTGAAGCAGAAAAATTCCACCTGTTTATTAAAATGTACTATTAAGGCTGAAAAATGTGTCTCATTCAGAGGAAAAATGCTAGTGTAGTAGACAGGCAGGCTTCAGTAGCTTTTTCACGTGTAAATGAAGGCACAGAATTATGAAAGCAAATTGTGGACGGAAAGGAGACAGTACTTCTTACGGAAGATAATTAACTTCTTTATGCTACCACATGTATGACTGTTGGACAGATATGCTTTCCCTGAAAGCTCTCTGAAGTATACTGCTATTAGAATTCTCGAGCACGTTCGCTTTCTGGAATTTTAGTCTGTGGAGCCAGCATTGATGTAAATTTTTGTGGTTTTCATCTTTAAATAGAATACCGTAACATGCAAGTTTTTTGTTTACACATTAAGTAATATACGTCTTCCTAACTTACTTGGCAGAACAACGTTCTAATACTTGGAGAAGGTGGCTTTCATTTGGTGTTTGTTGCTGTCAACCAATGCAGCACTTCTCTGGCAATAAACTGTAGTCTAAGGTGGTATAATGATGATAAAATATTCTGGTACTGTGTGTTTCTGGTAACAAACTGTACTATTAACATACGTTTTAGACATTCAGTTTTGAGGAATTTTGTGGTCTATTTCTAAGTTATTTCTAGAACTGCCATTGTAAGCTTGCAGAAAGTAATTCTATAGGTGGGCCTATGAATTAAACAACATGGGCAATGTACCAGTTACTCAATATACTGGATCCTTTTTTTGTGCATGTGAATACTTTCTTTATCCAAAAAGTGAGGTTTTTAAAGTATCTGATATAAAGAAATGTGTGCATACTTGTAAGAAGTCTCTAGCTTCCTCTTTTTCCATGACTTTTTATAACCAGGCCTGCAGATCTCTCATGAAAACATAACTGGTGAGTAATAAAGCACATGTTTACCTGAAACAGATTAAATGAAACCCTTTTGCAGAACTGTGTTACAACACTTACTGTTGTAACAGAGCACTTGGCAGCCTTTCCTGTAACATTCAGAAGACTTTACCTTTGTCAGCAAGTTGTATTTTTCTAGGGGTGAGAGGGGTCTAGTGACTTGTGCGAGATCACACAGTGCATCAGTGGCAGGGTTAAGAACAGGCCTTGATTACCTGGCTCCAGTTAAATTGTCCTCCGCTAAGCCAAGGGCTGTTGCTATGTGCTGCGTAAAGGCTGTCTTCATGCTTATCCGCTGCAGATCTCTTGCTTGGGCATGTCGGCTTGCTGGGGTCAGCCTAAAGCTGGGTTTTGGAGTGTGATTCAAGACCACACATGGGCAGCTGTGGTCTGCTGCTGCTGAACTGCTGTTAATGACCACGTTCATTACAGGGACAGACTGAGCCTGAGACTCCTTGATTCTGTGTTTAGGCCACCAGCTTAAGCATTTTAAACAATACTCGAAATGAAATGCTCTAGTCCAGTGCTGCTTTGAAGGAAGGTGAGTGGGATAGTAAAACTCCAGCCTTGCCTTTCTTGCATCTTGAAATATGCACTTTGAACTCAGTTGTAACCAAAGAAATGCTTCTATGAAATAACATGACAGCCTGCTATAATTCTCCTCGGTAAGCTGATTGGATTTTATAGCTAGTGTTTATGAAGATACAGGTATTGCTCATTCTGATGCCTCTAATTTTAAAAGCTTTTCAAACAGATTGGATGAGCACATAACCTGCTGTTACATTCTTAAAACTGTTAAACATTCACAGCCCTTGTGGGAGCATTGAGATATGCAGTCTCTTACGCAAAGGTAGCTACAAGTGTAAAATCTACTTTCATTTGTCCTCCCACTCTCTTGGAAACTGTATGTACCTTGGCTTTTATATTGTTTAAGAAATAAAGCAAGTGGATGGAAGTCTGACTTCTAAGAAACTAGGCCCTTTGTTTAAATACAGAGCTCTAATAAGGTAAGAAAAGACATGAAAATCAGAAGAGACAGAGAAGGCAATATTGAGTGAAGGGCCAAAAAGATGCTGTACAAGGAATGAGCTAATGATTTAGGAACATCTGGCTATTAAAAGACTTCCTGTGTGCTTTTCAAAAATTCTCTCAGAAGAATCAACTCTTTTCTCTGATGCTGGATAGAAGCAGAAGTTGCAATTTCTATGTAAAAACATGCTTTCTTGAAGTTCTCATGTGACAGTATGTATTGTTTGCATTTACATTAGAGGCAGTATTATGCTTCCTCCATAAGATTAAAGTAGAAAGGAAAAAGAAGCAAGGAGCAATATCTGATACTTTTTCTCCAGAAATTTACATCATCTAACTTGTGTAGGGGTGATCTTATTGCTTGGCAACATGAAACCTCTTTTTCAATGATTTATTCAAAGTCAGAGTGTGCTTTTAAAACATTCTAATAAAATTGCATTAAACCAGTATGGCTTGCTTCTTTAATTAGCATTCAGACCACTGTGAGGTGCCTTTTTATTTTTTTATGTATTTATTTTTAATATATCTGCATATTTTCCCTTTGCTTAGCTCCCTGCATAATAAACATCTTTTGTTCAGGGACTGCTTTTTTCTAAGGAAATAGGAAGTAGCTTGTGCAAAAGAATATCAAGATTAAAAAAAAAATTGCTTTGGAAGAGTAGTGCTTAGGGAGATAGCAGTTTTACTATTCACTGATATGCACACACAGATGCAAACCCAGTCTTTAACTCCACTGTCAGTTTTCTCACTGCCTTGAGTACTGACATCTGTTGGTGCACTGAATAGTGATAGTCAGAATAAAGCTTTGCCCATACTGCTGTCTGTAGGGAAATCTGCTGCTTGGTACCGTGGTTATAGTTCTCCACCCATCTATGATTCTGAGAACTGCACTCCAAATTTTGTCCTGGACCTAGATAGTAATATTAGATTCTTTAAACTAGACCTTAAAGAAGAGAAATAGATATTAATAACTTGGAGTGACTGATATCCTCCCTCCCCCCGTCATGTAACAGAAAACCTAATTATCACTTAGAGAGCAGGAGAGTTATAACCACGATGTATTTAAAAAGTCATAACACTTCAAAGCTGTATGCTGCTTGCTTTGTTCTGATGAGATTGTCTGAAGAACCACTGTGGAAAAAACTGTGCTGTGTAATGCCAAACTGCAAGTTGAGTGATATTTTTATGTCCTACTCCGTAGTGCTCTAGAGCAAGCATGGCACTGAACCAGAACTGAATCTTCAAAAAAATGTTTATGACCTTGCCAAGGGCTAAGGTGACATCACAGATCAAAAAGGGCCTTTCAAAAAGCAGCCTTTCTGAAGAAAAGCCCTTAAGCCTCTTAGGCAGTTTCTTTAAAGGTTCACTGTATTTGCGTGCGCATGTAGGGGTGTGTGCATGTGTAGGGATGTGTTTGTGTGTATATATATATACAGAGAGAGAAAGATGTATTTGTATCTCTCTATATGAAAATGTTTTACATTAAAGCCAAATACTTTGTGCATTTGGTAAAGGATGAATTCTCGTCTGTCCCCAAGGATGTAGTTTGCTGGGTGCAAGCTCTGATCTGAATAAGCACCCTGAATAAAATCAAAGGCATTGACTTTACAAACAGTCATCTAAATTGAAAAGGTAAGCTGCAAGCAAAATCCAGAGCACTGGGATGGAGCAAAGAAATTCTTGGATTTCAGCAGTTAGCAGTTTTGAACAGATTATTTTGTTATACAAATCTAAACCTTGAAAAAGTAGATGCTCTGCAAAAAAGTTTTCAGACTTCTTGGAAACACAGTTTTATTATGCAGCCTGATCATCTCAAAACATTACAGGGGCATGGCTGGTCTGCATTTATGTATGCTGGAGTTTTGTTTGTTCTTTCCCACAAGCTTCTGCTTACCATATAATTTTGTTATTGAGAGAGAGAGAGCAATTCAGACTCACTTAATTATTTTGCTAGCCTATATAGACGGAAAGCAATCTTTTTCAGTCGTCGTGAAGATCCCATATATAACATTGGATTATGATAGTCAGGATGGTTACTGACTGAAAAAGTAGTTTCATTGCCTTACTTAGATCCTGCTTCTTATGAAGAAAGATGTTCTAAATTTAACTTTTTTTATTGTGAAATGCACTAGTTTTATGAAGTGTAGGGGTTCATGTTTCAAACTCTTCCCATTTCTGTAGAGACCAAATTTTATTTTTTACACTTACAGCTTTTTATTTTGATAATGATATAATTTCTAAAAAGGAGTTTCTTGATTGTTCAACCCTGTACTGAGATTGCCATTTTTTTCCATGTGGAGGGCAGATATTACTCAGAATAGCAGTTACTCTGGAATACATCACAAGTATACAGAGATATATTAATAACATCATGTAATGTCATCATTTAAGAAAATCATAAAGATTTACATTGGAAGGGACCTCTGGAGGCATGTGGTCAATCTCTTGCTCAGAGCAGTACTGATTTCAAAAACAAATCAGGTTGCTCAGAGCATTGTGCAATCAAGCCTGGAATATCTCCAAGGATGGAGATTCTGCAGCCTCTCTGTACAAAGCTATTCCTGTCTCTCAAGACCCTTACTGTGTTGTTTATTATTATTACCATACCTAGTTTGAATTTCTCTTGCTGCAGCTTGTGACCATTGCTGCTTCTTTCACCATGCACCACTGAGGGGAGCTTGACTCCCTTTTCTCTGTACACAACCATTAGGTAGGTAAGACAGCAATTAGATTCCCCCTGCCCTCCCCATTAGTCTTCTCTAGTCTGAGCAAATCCAGCTCCTTCAGCCTTTTCTCATACATCATATATCCCTTCCCTCCCCCCCCCCCCCCCAATCTCTCTATGTTGTTGTACTAGGGAGCCCAAAACTGAGAACAGCATCCATTTGAGGCCTCAGGAATGTCAAGGAGGTGGTGTTCATCACTACCCTTGACAAGCAGGCACACCTGCTAACTTGCTAACACTATATAGCTAGCCTTCATCATTGCAAGGGTGTCTTGCTGACTTGTGTTCAACCAGTTGTCCACCAGGACACCTAGCTGCAAAGCTGCTTTCTAGACAGTAGGTTCTCGGTGTGTACTGTTGCAATGGGTTATTCCACACCAAGTATAAGATTTTGCCTTTGCTGAACTTCATGAGGCTTGTCAGCCCACTCATCCAGCTTGCTGAGGCCCTCTGAGCAGGAGCCCTGATCTCCAGCTTCTCAGTTGCTGTCCCATTTTGGCATTATCCCCAAACTTGGTGTGATGTCTTCTGTTGTCCAGATCAACCGAAGAGGAATGTGACTCGTAACTGGCTGCTAGTTTACTTTGACTGATTTACTATAGCTTTTTGAGCTTGGCAGTCCAGCCAGTTTTTCAGTGACCCTGTTGATCACCCACTTAGTCCATGCCTCTCTGCTTTGGCTGCAGTAGTGCTAAGGGGGGCTGCGTCAAAAGCCATGCTAAAGTCAAGGTAAACAGTATCTGCTGCTCTTTCCTCATCCACAGAGACAATTGCTTCATCATAAAAAGTAATTGGGTTGGTTGAGCACAGTTTGCCTTTGGGAATCGTGCTTGCCGTTTGCAAAGATGTTTTTGTTCTTCATGTCCCTGGAAATACTTTCAAGGAGGATTTGCTCCACATTCTTTCCAGGGGTTCGGATAAAGCTGACCAGCCTGTAGTTCCCTGGAGGGCTAGCGCCTCTCTCAGCAGGCTCTGCTGCTCGGCCTCAACAGCATGCCTTGCTGGTAGACCAAAGAAAAAAGATTGAGCTCGACCCTTTTCATGTATTTTGTCATGACCGCATTTCATGCAGTTTGCCCAAATTGTTCAGCAGCAGGTCCCTGTTTTCTTAGGTCTTCCTTCTGATGCTGAGGTACCTGTAGAGGCCCTTCTGATCCCACGGTGTTTCCAGCTGAGCATCCCCTCACCTGGGCAGTGCTTCTACCTCTGCCTACTCTCCTGCACCCTTCCCTCAGGGGTTTGGGCTCATTCTTGTCCAGGCAAGCTGGCCTCCTGCCATGGGCTTGTCCCACGCGTGGGGGTGGACCCTGCTTGTCCCTGAAGGCCAATCAATTCTCCTGAGCACCTTTGCACTTAAGGACAGTCTCCCATGGGATCCTGTGGTCAGGTCCCTGGACAAACTGAGTTTGCTCACCTGAAGCGCGGGGTCTGTTACTTGCCTTCCTCACTTCCTCCAGGATCTTAAACTCTCCTGTCTAGCATTTAAATGGGTTGATTTATTACAGCTTGTGGTTTAGACAGTCCTTGTTTGTAAACTAATTGTTCCGAAGTAAGCTTTTATTATGGGAAGTGGGGCAGTGGAGGAGAATGGCTTGTGGCCTTTTTTGACTCCTTTATATCCATACTACATTTCTCAGTTTCACTTGGTAGGCATAGTAGGTAGTTGGATGTTAGCGCTGGTATTTTGAATTTCTTTTAAAAATGAGAAAATGTTTACTGGACAAAAAGATATAGTTAATATATGGAATTCTGAGACTGCTTACTTCATCTGTAAGCATTTAAAATTATCACGTAATTATAACTAGCTTACAAACCTGTTTTTTTAATAAACTTGCACCTATCGTGTGACTTGTTATGGGAACAGTGACCACTCATAATTTTTATTTGGCATGTAAAGGATAAGTATGAAAAAGCAGCTGTAAAGCCTACATGAGTACTAACTCTGGGAACCAAGTAAGTTTGAGGAACGGGCCTCTGAGTTTTAGAAAGAAGTCAAGCTTGCTTTAACTTCTGTGTAGAAATGTTTTCCTAAATTATCTAGGATGGACTGTATGGAAGTTCATTTCATCCAGAAAATAAGTTACTTTGAGTTTGTTTGGCATTTGAAAGCTTGACCAGTGGCTCTGCCCATGCTATTATGTTTTTGATCTGCGACTTGAGGTAAAAGTCCAGCATTCTGCTTTCATATATACAGCAGGTCCTGTATGGTAAGCTATGGGACATCTGGGTCTCTTTAGGTGAACATTCTGGTCTGTATCTGCTGGGCATTGAAAGAAAAACTTTATGGCTGTGTTTTTTGGGTTTTTTTGCTAAAGTCTTGAGCACGAGAACCTAGAAGGACACAACTACTAATAAGTAGTCTTGAACGCATAATAGTACACTAAGATGTTTAACATAGTTGTTTTAGAGTGCCTTTATAATAGCCTGCTGATGGGCTAATTACCTGTTACCAAGTTCTGTGATGGGGGGGGGGAAGACACTGTGTGTGTATGGGGGAGATGTCTTCCCTTTTGTTTGAACACACTATTTTCCAGGTGCCTATTTTACTCTTGATTTGCTATAGGGAGCCTTTTCCACTTCAGATTCATGCCACCATTTGAAAAAGGCATGTTTTTTTTTCCTGAGGAAGGAACAAGACCAGCAGCTGATGCCAGGACAAGTCCTAAAAAGAGCTTTAAAAACCCTCTGGGTTTGTGTGACCAGTGCAGTGCAAACAGATGGGGCTGTGATCTTCTCTCTTAATGTCAGACACATCTAATGTCTGTTTTACAGACCATACTTCATCCCAACAAAAACAGAAACGTTTCCCTAAGACCTTTGTGGCTGGTATTACTGCAGCTTCACCAATGATGATTCTTCTAGTGCCTAACTTTCTGTTGCTATTAATCTTCTGTTATGCAGGGAATTTCTGCAGGCTGTAAAATGAGAACTGAAAGTGCTGTAATCAGAAAGAAAATAATTTATTCATAATTTCTCGTGGGTATTTCTGCTGTACTTTAATATTCAGTTTCAAATATGCTGCTTATAGGAAACATCCTGGGTGGCATTTTAAGTGCCAAATCAAAACAACTTGTGATTTGTTAAATGTTATTTTTCTAGGAAAAAAAAAATCTCCCACATGAAATTTAAGCTTCTATTTTTTCCTTAAAAGCAAATAATTAAGAACTTATCTAAACTCCCCAAAGATGTTATATAGGAGGAGGAAGAGAGAAACTTTGTGTGTTTTCTGATAGGTTAAGGAATAATAGAAGTATGTTAAGGAATACTTCCTAGTCTTTCATTTGAAAACTAGTACCTGGGAATTACTGGTAGTAGCAGATGTACCATGTTTTACCAAAGAAATAAATGTATAGGGAGTGTTGGAGGAAAGTGAAGGAACCTGAGAGTAATCAATCCTCAGACATTTTTGAGAAGTGTCAGTTATACCATACCCTAAAAATTACATACATCCGTACACACACACACACACACACACACACACACACACACACACACACACACACACACACACATTTATATGCATGTCAATCAGATGGACCAAAGAAAAAGCTGATACCTGAACACACTGAATTACTGTCCATGTAATATTGCCAATCCATAATCACTATCATCTTTTTAAACATGAAGAAGATTGTCCTGCTGGGGTTGTAGCATGCTTTTCTATCTGAATTTACTCTTAATGTAGTTAGCATGGATGTTTCAAAGCTGTTATGGCTCGTAGATGAGATTGGAACCTGAGAAGCACCCTCATTTTAGCTGGTGAGTAGTGCAGAAGTGTTTGGCAGCTGGAATGATAAGCAGCCGTTCTCAAAATTTATTGTATAAGGATGTGTACTAATGTCTTTATGGTGTCAACACTGATTTAATATTTTATTCACACTTTTTAACTTTTACCTTTTGGACCACTGGAGAGAAGTAACATTTTTGATCTTCGGAAATGCTGTTGCTAATTAAATATAGTCCTTTTTGAATAAGAACAATATTTGGTTGCAATTCACATTATGTTTAAAAATATATTTTATTCGGTACTTGATACTTTTCTGAAAATCCTAGTCAGCAGTTCTCCATCAGCTTCTTACACAAGGAGTTTGATAACAGTTAATGTCTCTAGTTAATCCCTCCCACTTTGGGACATCACTGAGTTCCGTTCATGCTCTCTAAGTTTGGTGAAATGGTTAGTGTTAAGTAGCTATGATCTCAGTAACTAACTGTGGGTGAATTTAGAAATACTTGCTTTTTCTGGCAGAAAATATGCATCATTAGGGAGAAATCATTTTTACATCTTCCTAGACTTTTAAGATTACTCAGTCAACCACTTTCCCCAAATCAGTACAAACCCACATTCCTTTTTCCTCTCTTAGACTTTGGCAGCACTCTTTAAAAATCTAACCAGTCTTGGCTCTGCCAGATCCAGGCTGGAGGCAAATTCACTAAAAGATAGTGGTGGTCTGGCAGATGCCTTGCCTCTGTAAATTTTCTTTGCCCTGAAACTTGGTTACATGTTGTTGATCATAGGAGAGGAAGAGCACTTGGGTGCCTTTTGGACTGCATGGGCCAAAAATAACTTGAAGTAAGTACAGACTATGGAATACTTGCACAGTTTTCCTGAAACTTTGGTCATGTTATTAACACACATTCCTCTATTTGCTTTATAACTTGGAGGAAAGCCAAGCTAACTAAAATTATAGTGGGCTTCAAGTGATCTGTAAATCTTACCCTATATGTACAAGTTGATTAGTTTGCTCTCAAGAACATACTAATGTGCATGTACTGGATGACCAGCAGACCTCCAGCTGGGGCAAGGCATTAAACCTTCACACTATCTTCCTTTTAAGGAGACCCATGACTGATGACATGAAACTGGCTTTTTGCATGCTTTCTTAAACCATTCTAGTATCCCTTCTTCAATATTAAGAAAAGAAACTGTGAAAACTCAGGGCAGTAGAATGGGTGGGCGTGCTTTATTTATTTATTTATTTTTATTTTATGGCCGTATCTGAGAGTTTCAAACAAAGTAAATGATGCTCTTCAGGGACTGCCATTTTTTTTTAGAGAAAGAAAGAAAGCAGTAAGCAACTTCTGTTAAAATCAGTGAAAAAAACCACCAGACTGCAAATACTAAACTAGTTTTTCAGAGTATGTTTTTTGGATAACTGTAACTTTTGAACTCGAGTTTATTTAATACTGTCAGGAAACTTCAAATGCAGATGTATTTCTGATGTATTGCCTCCCTTGCAAACCATTCTTTCTTCATTCTGCTTGACAGCCCCTTGACTTTAGTTTGCAGTCTAATTACAGCACTAGTTTGCACCAGCAGGGATTATTGACTTTTAGAAGTAAGTATGTACACTTCATGTTGACTTTGAAACTTACTCAAAAAAATGTAAAATAGTTGCTCAGTTTGTTGCTGTGGGTTCAGGTTATTACCTGCTAGCGAGTAGCAGTGGCATCATATGCAAGGTAGACTTGGAATCAACTAGACAAACTGAAACTCTAAGCTCGTGCACGTTTTAGTTGCACTGATACGTTTATGGGACCAGAAAGCAGACCTGTTAGCTGGCTTTCAGTCATTGGCTGGAGGCCTTGATATGAGAGAGATCAAGTCCAGTAGCAGCAGGCACCAGAGCAGAGCCTTCTCTGCTGCACTGCACAACTCAAAGACTGTTCTGCCACATCTCAGTGCTCCTGGATGGGATGTGAAGAGCTCTAGGGTTTAGCACTTCAGCTGAGGGTCCTGACTTATGTGACACTTCTGGAGGAATTCACTTTAATTTTAGCTGGAGCAGGTACTACCTTAGGATGATTAGTTACCTATTGCAAAGTCAGTAGTAGATTAGCCCAGCGCCTAGGAGCTCTAGTCAAACCTTCTATGCTAGTTCCTGCAAAAGGACAAGACTAAAAGATAATTTCTCCTCAAAGAAATGACAGCCTTACAAGAACATAGACTATTAATGGTTACAAGTAGAATAGCAGGAAATGAGTCACTCTTGCCCTGTGGAGTAGGGCAGTGGTGGAGGTTGGTTGGTTTGTTTTTCTGACTGCTAGATGGGACACGAAGGAAGACAGTGAGCTGGTGAGGTGGATATTTAAGGGGACATCTTATCTAGTGCACATGAATGTTAACTCCCAGTTAATTATGTCAACTAAAAGTCTGTAAAGAGGATTTATGGATGTGTCAGAAGTTTTTGCTTTTTAAGGGTCCATTACAGGTTGGAAAGCCCAGATAGTTTTTGGAATTAGAAACCAAAGTAGCTTTGCCTTCTTAAGAGTCCTAAGCATAGTGGCAGGGAAGTATTTGGAAGAAATGAAATGTCTGATTCAAATCAATAAATTTGAGAGAGAAGAGTGAAATACATCACATTTTCATGCAAGTGTGAAAACACAGTAAATATTCTAATTGTAACTACTTCTTCCCTTTTCATTTTGAGGGAAGAAGTTATCAAAAAAATTTCTCGGAATGAAACATTAGTTTTGGGAAGACTCTAAGAAGCAGTCTAAATAGCTTTTATGTTCAAGCAGCTGCTTTGTGTGCTCAAGAAGGGAGCTTTGTATAGCTCTGAGGAAACAGTATGTTAGAAGGACTAAAGCCTCTGTTGTCCTAAACTCTCCTCTAGTGTGCTAAACATCATATATGTGAATCCCTAAAAGTTAAAAGCTCTAGATTTATGTAGTTTCATTCTCTGAGATGAATGTGTGTACAGAGACAGTGAGATCACAGACAGGTAATCTGCATGTTAGTGTAGCGAAAAGGGTGCTAGTCATGAAAATTGTGTAATAATAAAAAAAAGCCACGATAGCATAAAGTTATTTGATGTAATTTGCTATCTGATGCAATTGGCTTTTATTGGTAGATCGCATTCATGAAGCATTACAGAAAAGGTCAGAACCGTTTCCCCATTTTAGTCTGCAAGAACTAGGGCAGATTTAAAGCACTTTAGCTGTTTATAAGACACAAATCATAGATGATTAGGAAGAATCTAACTTACACATCTCTGAAAGTCAGTCTGTTCTCCAGTACAAAAATGACTACCAAAAGATATAATAAAAGCACACTTTGTTTCAGAATTCTCAGATTAAGTAGGATTCAGGATCTTCCAGGTAAGTAATGTAATTTGGAGAAAGAGGTAAAATTCAGAAATCAATTTTTATGGTGGATTTAGAGGTGTTATTTAAGTGTGATCTGAGAGATGTTCCTCTTTGTCCACTAATAGGTCACATCAAATGAAACTACTAGGCGACAAAATCAAAACAAAACGTTCTTTACACAATATGTTGTTGACCTGTGAAGCCTTTGCTGCAGGATGTTGTGAATGCTAAAAATTTGCATGAGTTCAAGAAACAGTGGGGTAGTTTTGTGGAAGAAAATGCTACTGGGGTTCATTCATTGAACAGACACTGCATCTGGCTCTGGAAGATTCCTGACCCTCAAACTCTGAAGACTCAGTGTATTCACAGGAAGTATTTCTGTTTGCTTGTCCTGTCCCTAAACTTTGTTAGGGATAGGATGATGGAGTAGATGAGCCTTCTGTACTCGTTTAGCAATCATTCTTCTGTGACAGTGATATTCCGGGAATTGGAATAATTGTTGCCTGGCTTGTACTCAGAGAAATCTATTTTTGAGAGATGAAGAACAACAACAACAGCAAAGACCCTAAAGATAGATGCTGAAATTATTTCAGAACAGCACAGATAAAATTCCTAACATTAACGTCTTAAATGAAAATACGTTATTATTACCCAAATGCTCAGTAAATGAGCTGTAAACATGGGGAAAAGCTCTGTTCCATCCCTTTCTCATGTTGCTGTCTTGTCAGTGACACCACAAGTCAGGGTGGGCCATCTGCATATACCCCCTTCCTTATCTGTAGCGTGCTGTGCTTACTGGCGTTGTTATCTTGTTCGAGGCACCACTGTTGGGGTGGGCTGTCTGCACACGTATCTTTACATGGAGTCTTTTAGTCTAGAACTATTTGTGTCCAGGCCTCAGAAAAGATTCCAGAACAATATATATTATATTGCCTATACCTCAATGTTTGCATGACTTAATAGCCATAACTTAATATTGCTATGGATTAAGTCATGACCTAATATTGCTGTGGATTTCCTAAAGTCTTCATATCAGAATAACCACTGCTGCTTGTACTGGAGATTAGGGGACTTGATATGAGGAGAAGGAGAAGGCTTGCTAGGACTGAGCCCAGAGCTGACTAGAAAACATTTCTGGCAGAAAACTTTGAGGTTTAGGAAGGAAACATGAGACGAAAGAACAACTTAAAATTTTTCAGAAATGTTTCACCCAAAATAGAGTATTCAGAATTTACAAAATTTGCTCACAGGCAGCCAGTAAGGCATAAATGAAAATTGACAGGGACCTGTCAAGCAGGCTGTGAGGGAAGCTCAGCTCCCTCCCCGCTCTGTCCCTCACCTGTCAGCCTGCCTGGAAGCAGCTTGTCAAATCCTGCTCTCTGTCCAATGAAGTAGCGAGGGAAATTGATGTGGGGTTTTGTTTGTTTGTTTGTTTTTAAACATGGGTAGTGTTGTTTTTTGTTTTTTGGGTTTTTTTAAAGAGGAAACTTCTCACCAGCTCTAGTTTACTAGACACTTGTAGCTCCAAGTGATTTGACGTAGGTATTATTTTGGGAAATTAATATGACAATTTGGATATTTTGTTTTCATTTTTGCCATGTAATTGGACTTGTTTTTAAAGATTTTCTTCGGTAACAGCAGCACCAGCAAACTTCATAGATTATTTTGGATAGTTTAGGCTGAACTATCCAAATCATGGTTTATAATGAGGGCCTTTTTCTTCTGTATTAAAGTTATAACTGCAATAGCTATTTTGATTGGTCTCATTTAGGGAAACTTGAAATAAAATGTGGAGTCAACAGAACTGATCAGGAAACCTGTGTGGTTTTCCATGCCTGACCCCAAAAAAGGCAAACAAATTAAAGGAAAGCAGAAGTAGATATTGGAGAACCAGTCCAGTCACATCCTTTCTTCTTCCTATTTCAAAGCTTGCAGTCTTTTAAGTGTGTAGCTCTCAGTTGTCTCCCCCCCCACCTTAGGTACGAACAGGAATCTGAGATAGCACTGTTTGATTTCATTGTGTTAGGGAAGAACACCCTATCTTCTGTATCTTTTTGCTGTACTTCTTGTATTTGTGTAATGTACCATAAACGCCGAGAAACTGGTAAGGTTAGACGACAGTGCAAAGCTGAAAGATTTTCCCATTAAGGTAATAAGTCTCTAGTGGTGCAGTGGAAGGTGTCTCCCCCTTGTGACACTGTGCTATGTGAAAGTTGGCGTGGTGTGAGCTACGTTAGACAGTGCAGACTGGACTGGTGCTCCGTGTGTGCTGCAAAAGTTGTAAGGCACTTGAAGCGATTTTTGTAAAGAACCTAGGAAACGCAATAGCCAATCTGTGCTGTAATGACCATCCTCTCCCTCAATTCATCTGGTATCCCGTTAGGCTGTTACCCTCTGCTGTATCTTATGACAGTGATTCCTGAGTGTTTGCTTTCTTTTCAGCAGCAAACTTAAGATTTGTGTGTTTAACTTTCTCCTTTCATCTTGTTCAAGATGTTCAGGAGAAGCCCATGTTTTCTATATGCCATTATTTTATCTTGTTCACTTTCTGTCCATTTGCAAATAAGTAGAGCCAATTATTCAGCACCTCCATTGAGGAAAATACCCCCGTGCCTCATAATTTAATTATTTCCATTTCTGTTACATTCTGTACTGACAGGAGACGATTGGAACGGAGCTCTAGTATTCAGTTTGGTTGTATTAATTGCTCATCAGTCTTACATTTTTTTCATTTGTTTCCTTGTACATCTGAGCATCTGATTTCTTTTGCCTGTCATGATAGCATGAACACAGACATTTTTACAAGCCTGTGACATCTCTTATCAAATCTGTGTAGATCTGATGAAATATTAACAGGACTATAATTTGGTATCTCTATTATAAAGGCTTCTTGCTGAGGAACATTTGGATAAATAAGAAAAACATTGTGTGAAGTATTTATATGCTATTTACACCATTGAAGGAGGTGCTGCCTAAGAGTTAAATTGCTTAAAGGACATAAATACAAATTTAAAGTTGTCTTTAAATTGTATCCCTCCACAAAAAGATTCACTGTATATATGTACTTCTCACTGTAAAAGTGTCATTTCCAAGCTGTCATGTTTAACTCCAGCATGAATGAAGGAAATCATAATAGGTACCAGTAGGCACATTTCATCTGTTGGGCATGAGGGGAAGTGCCTTATTCCTTTTCTGCAGATAAGTTTATGTGAATTGGAAAGCTAACTTAACTTAGAAGAGGGGTCACTGTTCTGTAAAGTGTATATCGTGGTAGTGGAATTAAGCAAAAAACTTAAGATTTGAGTGTTATGTATTTTAGGAAATTTGCAAACACTGGTTGTGTCAAGATCCACAGGCTAGATGATCATATAAACACTTCAAGAGGAAAAATAAATTACATAGGAAGAATGATAATGTTTAAGTTTAAAATATAAATCTTAAATGCTATGGTAAAACTGTTAAATGAAAATAACCTATCTGCATTTTTTTGTTGTGGTGGTAGTATTTTCAGTGTTCCTACAGAGAGTAATGACTAATTTACAATAACAAATTTTTGCATCAGGAAATTTGTTATATTGTAGCCTGTATTTCCTAGAGAAAGTTCTGCAGAAATAAATCTCTCTCAAAATAACTTTCTTTTAAAAGCAAATGCAGTGCTGAGCAAGCTGTTTGATCAGTCCTAGCCAAGATAAGTATGTATAAATGTGAAATGAGCAGAAATAATTAAAATATACATGACACTGGATCTTCATCGTATTTCTCTAGTGTCTGATTATCGTAATTGTTCTTCTTGAATCTTTCTGTACTGAGCCAATAAGTAAATAGTTCTTAACTTGCTGTCTGAAATAATCCAACAGTTTTGCATTGCTGAAGCAGTTTATTCAATATAGAAAGCCCCTTGAAATATTTCTGAAGGCTGGAATATTATCTTTAAAATATTCCAGATTAGAGCTATGAGTTGTTAAACTCTGTCAAAATCTCAGACTGGAATTTGAGTTGCTGCCTCATTGTGCGGGGGGAGAGGGAGGTTGGTATGCTTGTCCTGCAAAATTTTGGTAAACATGAGATCCTTACTGAAGTTTAGGGGGATCAAGTTCAGGCTGGAAGGGAGCTCAGGAGGTCTCTGGTACACCCCCTGCTCAAGAGAGCTCAGCTGCACAGTCAGACCTGGCTGCACAGGGCTGTGTCCAGTTGGGGCTGGAAAACTCCTCGGCCTCCCTGCGTGGAGCCCCAGCCCCCACCAGTGCAGTGGCCCCCATCGACCTCACTCTAGTTTATCGACGTCTCCCCTGAACTGGGGGGTCCAAGACCAGATGCAGCAATGAGATGTGGTTTAATGAGCGCTGCGTACAGGGGATGCTCCCTTCCCTCGAGGGCCTGACTGTGCTGCGGCTCGTACATCCCCAACTGGGCGCTGGTGGCTGGCTGTCCTGGCTGCCCAGGTGCTGCTGGCTCCTGCACAGCTCACTGGTCCCTAGGGCTTCCCACAGAGCTGTTCCCTGGCCAGTCCGTCCCAGCCAGTGTCACTGCTGGGTTATGGACTTTTTGTCCATGTCAAATTACGTGAAGGTCCTGTTGGCACATTCCTCCAGCCTGTCTAGGTCTCTGTGAACAGCAGCCCTGCTGTCCAGGCTGGACTCCCTCCAGTTTGGTGTCACCTGCAAAGCTGATGAGTGCACTGCATCACCCCCTCCAGATCACTGATAAAGAAGTGCTGTTTTCTTTGTTGTTGTTGTTTTTGTTTTTAAAGGTGATGTATTAATACTATCTGCTTTTAACCTCTATGCAAATGGTATTTAGCTGTTGGGAAACAGTCCAACCCTTTTGCTCCAATTTCATACTGTTAGGCTGAAGACACTTTTCTGTGCTTAGTGATAATGATGTGGACTTAGCTGTTGATCTGTGCAGCAACTGTGTATCAGATTAATCTATGTAAATACTTTTCACTGAATAGGCTCTCTGACTTCTGAAAGTGCAACTTTACTGTGGTCACAATAAGAGTGGAGTACTTAAGTTTCTTTGGCCTCCACTGTCAGCATTTGGCTGGACACTGGAGAAGTAACAGAAGGGAAGGATTAGTTTGGTAGCAGGGGAAAAGGGAAAAAAAATACTTACAGCTGAGAATTAGTAGCACATGGATAAGGATTTGATATCTTTTGGTCTGGTCTGGCATCTTGTCAGGACCTGTGCTTGAGGGATGGGAAAAGTACTTATTTCAGCGCTCAGCATTTTGGAAAGCTCAAAGTGCCCAGCACTTTGAATTCAGCCTCGATATCTAGCTCAGTAAGTCTCTCATTAGCTCATATCTAGTACAGTATTTATAAATGGTTTATCTTGTGTTTTTACTTACTGCTACTAGTTAGTTAACTAAGTCTGTAATGCTTCCAAATCTACTGATAATGCATGACTCACTGTTTATTTTTTCCTTAAGACCAAACTGCTCTGCAAAAATTCAAGAATAATTGCGTCAAAAGAATGTTAAGATTGCACTAGGAAAATGCATCTGAAATTCTGCCCTTCAGTGCCTGCCTAGCACAATTAAAACTTCTCTAGTTTTTATAAGTTATAAGAACATGGCAAACTTCTGTGACTAGTTTTGTTTCCTTTTGTTTGGAAAGAGGTCCAGCATAGGTCCGTCCACTCGGTCAGAACTAAATTTACCAACACTTTCCGTGTAATGGGGTGGATGAAAGCCTGGTCCTTACTGACTTTGCCTATAAAAAGCAAAACTCAGAAGAGCAGGAGTGACGATTGCAAGTTCAAAATGTGAGAAAGAGAGTAGTAAAGTGAGGTGCTGAGTACTTCATACCATGTCCATTCAGGTAGTTTAGGAAGGACCTTGCGCTAGAATTGCAAGAAAGTAGGTTTCAGTCATAGAGCCATCTCCAGTGCCTCTGCCACCTGGGTCACTGGTTTTCCTGGTCTGAGGGATGGCTAATGATGGTGGTGAAAAGAGATCAAAGTCTTACAGCCTTGAGTAAAGGAAAAATTATATGGAGGTACAGGAAACAGTTATGCCTCAGTCAGTTAGGATAGAAGTGTCGGCCTGGTGCATGCTGACAGGACAGGTAAGTCCCTGATGTGACATGCCAAGAGACATCAGACTATCCTGTCAACAAATTTGTGCCTATGGAGATGTGCAGGGGCACCAGTAATTTAAGCCTCCCGGTACACTGTTACTAACCTTTTGTATGAGGTTGTTTGTATTAAAGCAAAAAAACAAATAGGTTCTGTAAGCCCAGTGTTTTGTGTGTGTGTGACTTTAATCATGCTCTACAATGATGCCTTAAATCACCTCGATATTAGTCACTTCATCTGGATATGTTGTACTGCATAGCACCGTGCTTATTTTTTATTTACATTACTCCTGCTGAGTTTGGGAACTTCAGTAACAGCATGGCTATATAGTGCCAGATACTTAACAAACATGTAGGGGAGAAAGTCCCTGCCATGAATAATTCATAATCGAATTAGAAGCAAAGCTTATCAAATAACTGTTTAAAGAACAGTAGGAAAAAGAGGAGAACAAAAGCATGATTGTATCATGCATTTGCAGGAGCCTGGTTGTTCATGCTGTTTGTCCTGGGAGTTCCTGGAAGCTGCAACAAGTCATAAGCAGACCAGGGGAAAAAAAAGGTTTCCTACTGGGTGGGATGAGTCTGTGTGTGCCTCTGTTCTTAAGGGTAGCACTTCCACAAACTTTTTTTCTTTCTTTCTCTCTTTCTTTCCTTTTTATGACATTAGTCAAAATAAGCACAAACTTAAGAGACTGCTTCTAATTCTGCGTAAGATCAAAAAAAACCCCTACTTATTTGTACAATTCTGCAATACTTTTCTATTTTGAGTGAAAATACTTGAGCTTTCCTTCTGGTTATTGTCAACAGCGAACAAGGATTTTTCCTGAGTTCTTGGGCACTTCCTTATGATGTGATATGCTTTTCTTCTGATGGACGTTTCACTAATGCAAAACGTTTACATGACTGATTCTTTAAAAATTAGACATTAATGACTCTCCTTCGAAAAATATCCCTGGATTGTTTTTTGTCTCTAATTGTGGTGGACAAATCAAGCTTGTGAAATCATAGATCTTCTGAAGAGACATCATCTAGCTTTTACACTAGTGATAAGGAAATAGTTTTTATGTCTTTATGTTAGGGTGTCCACCCTGACTTCTTTGCCAAGTGTTTGAAAAGGATTTTGCTTTGGAAGAAGAAAAAGAACTTGGGTGACAAGATTTAGGCTTCTGATTTTTTCTTAAATGCAGATCTTGGCAACAGTTGCTAAGTTGTAAGATAGCGGCCATATGAGATCCATTTCCTTATTCTTTAGAGTGATCGTGTATTTGTTTTGGTTGACTTAAATAGTTCATCAAATGTTTCCATCTTGTAGATGTCCACAGATGTAAATGGAAACTGAAGCAATCTGAAAATAGAGCATCTTCAACATTAATGTCAGCTATGCTCAATTATGTACTGCTATACTTCAATACTGTATCTGCATTTTTTTCTACTAGTGTAATTACTGAGAATGTGCAATTTGTTCCTCCACTAATAGAGAGTTGGAGGCAAAAGCAGCATAATCGCAACTTAATCGACCCTTTCAAGGCAAATAATTTTAGGAAAAACTCTTTTAAAAAGCCTACAGAATGCATTCAAATCCCAGCTTACTTGGGGGGAGAAACAAACAAAAACATCATCCAAACCTTCAGCTTTTAAACAAAATAGTTTTCTTTCATATCTACTTTGCTTTCTGTACCTTGGTCAAAAGAAAGCTGAAGGTGAGTGAATGAATCTAAAACTGAGCTAAAACTGATCTACTCACCCAGCTTTGCATGGTTCAAGGTAGGACGAAGGCTGGTCTGACAGATTTGAGTAAATATATGGGCAAGATTTTTGAACCACACTTCTCCCTTCCATGAAAGTGATCATTTCATTTGGTTGAAATTAGGCAGATCTCAGGCTTCAGAAAATGCAAGGACCATGTTTTTCATAATTCGTGTAGGGTTGTCTGTTGTTCATGCCTTTCTAGTTTCTGTTTAGTCAGGAAAAGGTTCTTGCTTCTGTGCTACACCAAATAGCTTTTTTTTCTTATCTCAGTATTGTTGCCATGGGCAGGCAAGAAGTAGACCTTAGTTCTATCAGCCTGTACTGAATGGTGTTAGTATTTGGAGTGCGGAAGTGAACTCTGGTCTTCGTTCAAGTTGCTCTGCCTTATCACCCTAAAACTCCTACTAAAATGAACCGTGCAATAATAAAGCAATAAGGCGCAGCTCTGGTAACCTAACTGAAAAATATTGTGATACCTTCAGTTTTTCATTAATTTCATAACTTTAGAAATCCTTTACTGTTAGTAAAGAGAGATTTACCTGACAAATGGGTGAAACATAGCTTTATCATCACTGAGTAGTTTGGTATGTTGTACAATAATTTTCAAATAAACTAACTCCTGATTTTTTTTGAAGCAGACATATCACAGCATCAAGGCTGCCGTTCTTATTAACTTTTCTAATACAAAATAGTCTTATTTTTCCTGTGTGCTTGTGCATTAAATAAAATATGCAGTAATAGAAATAAGTATAGAAAATATCTTAATTGCAGATTTTCCATTCTTTTTAGTTAGAATTCTTGTTACATAATTAATGGAATAGTTTGTTCCTTTGAAAACGTATAACAGAATGCACCACTCTGCAATGTCTGTCCCTGGTTAGAAATGATACCCATGACAGCATGTGCTAAATATTAGTTGGATAGTTTAATGCACTACTAAAGATGCTTGCAAGCCACTGTGAGGAGTAGAAAGTACAGGAATACAAGCTTTATCTATAACTTAACACATGTGGGAGTAATACTTAACATTTCTGTCAGGCTTTCCATTTGAGGATTTTTGAAGAGCTTTGCAATACAAATGATGAATTAATCATCACAATGGTCCTTAGTGTTTTCATTTTCTCTCTACTTCCTTTTTTATCTATAAACGTAGTTAGATTTTTGGGTTTAGGTTTGGGGGGGGGGGGGCAGAAATGGATTGTTTGTGGGAGAACTCCTGAAGCACAGCAGGAGTTTGCTCATCTATCCTTTTAATGTAGAGCATTAAATATGGAACCAAATTAAATATTTCATGATTTGATACTCATATTTGATGGAGAATCCTGAAAATCAGTTTCGCCAACCTAGCTCTGTTGGCGTTTTCAGAGTTCTAGGTATCTTCCCCCCAAAACAGTACTAAAAGTCCTATATTGTAGGTAGAAGTTTCAAAAGTACTTATAAGACTTGTGTTCTTAAAGTCCTTAATTCCTGTGACAATATGAAGCACCTAAAAATAAATGACAAGCACATAAATGCTCCTGAAATCTCTAGGTGCTTCTTAGTGGAAAGCAGTAACTGGGAATTTTTTTTACTGGCCCATTAACTAATACAAAAGGTTCTTTGGAGGTTTCCTTGGCTAGAGTGAAAGACCCATGACCCAAAGTACTTGCAGGAACTCTAACCTGAACTCCTTTGCAACATGTTTGTCATCCATCTGCTAAGGCAGAAACAGTGACACCTTGGCTGTGGCTGTTAAACAAACATTGACAGCGTGCAACTTGCTACTTAACTCAGAATGATGCCATTAGGAAATGAGGTTATAAACACCAGGAATCTGTCAAGCTCCTGATTTGCAATAATTTCTTGCTGCCAGATAAGAGGTTATGTATATAAAGTTTCATAGTGACAGGATTAGTTTTACATGTTTTATGAGGAAAAACAAATTTTTGATGCCAGTAGAAAAATGGAATACGTTGTCACTTGTGTCTTCATCTGTAAGATTGAAGGCAAAATGTAAGCAGTGTCCACTGAGATGAACCTTCTTAGGATATCTAAGATTTTTGCAGCTTTGTTTCTGGAATAAAAAATATTTAATAAAAATGTAGAGCTTAGAGTAAAATTCCATTGATTATAGGTGCTGATTTTTAATTTAAAGTGAAACTCTAGATACAATTCTACCTACAGAAAGGGCTGAATATAAACTGGTTTTCTAGTGAATCTTGGTCTTCAGTCCAGAAGTTAGCTTTGAGTCTTTGTTTTGTAAAGAATCACTTAAAACCTAATGTTAGTAGCACTTTAGCATAACAGTAGGCATAGAATAGCTTAAAAAAAACAGATGTATTACTCTGTAGGAATAAGTATATGTCTTCTTAAATATGATTATGAACTAATTAGCAAAATAGTTACTAGAGTAGAACACCCTACATCTTTCTCTAGAATTTACACTGTAGAGCAAGTCTGAGCAGGCTAGAAAGATGCAAATACTGTTTTAAATTACTTTAAAAATCAGGGGTTTTTTTGTTTACGGGTAATCCAAATCTGTTATTAGTAATTGAGACAGTTCTAGATGGAAAGGTATCGGAATATAATAGGACTACCAGCAGAGCTGCAAGAAAAGGTTGAAATGACAGGTTTAAAGTACTAACAAAATAGTAATAGCAAATAATGACAAAAGTAGCAAAAGTCATGCTCTGAAGCAAAGGAAATTGCCAAATGATTTCACAATGTTACTGTGCTTACTAATCCTAGAAAAAAGTGCTATCTATGGAGATCTAGAGAAAAATCAACCTATTACTTCATGTCTCGAAGATGCAGATTATTGAAGATTTCAAGAAAATCAGCGAGTAACTTAATTCTTTAGAAATGCAATAGTATGCTAAATGCCACTATGAAGTTAAATGTAGTGAAACACAAATGTAGTACTTCTGATAACTTTAAAAAAAGACCCTGCTAAAAATTACTAATTGTAAGAAACTAGATTCCATAAGAGCTTATGAAAAAGAGCTCTTTACATATGCAGCATGATTTTAAGAAAACCCTGCTAGTGAATCAGCTTAAGGTGATCATACAATTTTTCATAGAAAAATCCTGTTTGATCACTTTCCAAAAACCTACAGAGGTTGTGAAGATTCTCAGCTGTGTTGGAATTTGGCCATATTTTAATTTGGAGTCTGTGAAAACAGTTGAGAATAGTTGTTTTCCCAGGTCTCTTTTGAGATTCAGTTGTTGATTAATAGTAATGGGAATGGAAATAAGAAGTCAGTTTTCTCTTCCTAAAACTTGAGCTTTTGCTAATGGCTGATGTAATACTGTGTTCACAGCAAGGAAACTAGCTGGCGGTTGTGTTGTGGTGACAGACTTCCAGTGCTGGAGGTGCCATATGAGAGTCATCAACTGTGCTAGCTGCTTTGTATGGGAGGAAGGTTTAAGTGGAATATGTCTAGAGCTTTCTTACTAATTCTAGGAACTTCCTTCATTTCCCTCACTGATACTGTAAAAGAATGAGGCTTTAGTCACAGCAAGAGGAGGGAGGGAAGATTGGGGGAAGCCAGACAGAGCAAACAGGAAGTTCTGGTAAGCATGAAATTAACAGGTGAGAATACCTTGAACTTGTAAAAAGGTTCAATATGGACTGAGGAAGAGAAGTTTATTTAAAACAAAGAAAGTTTAGTAAAGATTAGACAAACATATTTTCTTAAGGTTGTTTTTTTAAGTTGTCTGCCCTACTCTGTTAGGCTTCCAGTACCATCTGAGTCCTCTTTTTCCCTCTCTTGTGTTGACATGATTTAAGTGACTCTGAAGATAAGAATGATACTACTTCACGGTCTGAGATCTTTTTTTTCCTTTAATATCTCATTTCTAAAATCTTCTTGAATTCTTTTTCTTGACATCCTCTTTGACATCTGCCCAGGTTTTATTTAACTGCTAAAAATAGATCTCGTTAAGATCTTATTATTTTCACTCTGCTTGCAGTAGTTTGCATCTCAATACCACTGTTACTATACTGATTCAGCATTAGTCTTGTTTTCTGGCAGTGTTTCAAACTTGAAATCTTGGGTACTCCTGTTGGAATAGGACTATATTTCTTACATTTCAAGCAGCTTTCTTGCCACCCACAGAGAGTAACTAAAATACTGATAAATGAGAGTGTATGGTCATCATCTTTTGGTTGGCCAGCATGATAGTAAAAGTCTTTGTTTCTGGAGAACAAATCTAATTTTTTTGATTATGTTCATCTGATTGAGAAAGGCTTTAAAAATATCTTTTAAAAAATTTCTTCCAGCAGAGCTGCGGAAGAGAGAAATGCACAGGTACTTTTGTGAAGGTTGTCCAACTTTCACTTCCTTTTTCTTCTCATCAAAATAAACACACGCATGCCTTTGTTGCTATCAGTTATAATAGCACATTTCCTTGTTCCTCAGAGGTGGGGTAGTATTTAGCCCTTTCTGACTTCATAAATAAAAATCAGTGCCTCATGTTTTTCTGAAGATTAGTAGCAGTCTGCTTACTAGTGAGAGAGTGATTGCTAGTCAGGCATTCAGATGCTGCTTCTGAATGGTCTGCTGTAGATATCTGTCAGAGATGGACTTTGCTAATGTAGACACAGGACTTCCTTCCCAGTGAGGTGTCAGGCTCTTCTACAATTTTAGATTCGCTGAACTATAGCATCTTAGCAAAGCTAGAAGAATTGAGCAATGTGCAAATGTAACTCTGCCTATTTCCCTCCTGGAGGAATACCAAGGGATTATTTGAAAGCAGTCAAGTGAAGTCATCTTATTAGTTAGGCTATAGAGGAGTTTGAGAGTATCTGGAGTCATCTGGTCAAGAGCTGTAGTATGTTCTTCACCACTAGGACCTTCCTCCTTTAACAAGACCCTTTTCATTTTGCTGAAACATAGATGTTCTTGGTAAAGGTGGAACTTACTCAGAAAATTCTAGTGGTCAAAAGTATTTCTGCAAGTGGTCAGCAAAGTGATCAAAAAGGGCCTCAGCAAATTAAAAATATCTGGAGATACTGATTTAGGGAAGTCTCATGCCAACTCAATGGTGAAGACTCAAAGATAGATGGATTTATCCACATAACTGTTAAAATTCATTCCTAAACTTTCAGTGCTAGGAGTTTGGCTGAAGCAAAGATTAATCATCTCTGACTTGGGTCTATTCAAATTGTTTCTCGGTGTTTTAGAACTTTTTCATTCTTACATAGAAAATAAAGCTATTAATAACTAGTAAATTCATTTTAGTGGGAAATTTAGTACAGAGCCATAAATCCAACAAAGGGAAAATCATATAAAGCATTTTTGATGTATTGAATTCTAACAAATAAGACTTCTTGCTAAGTTAGAACCACAAACTGTGACTCATTTGCCAGGCAGACAGTGTTAATTAAAATCATTTTTAGCCTACTTATATCTATGGACTCTTCACACAATAAATACAGTAACACTGAATTCTAGTAACCTTTTGCTAAATAGACATAGGTGTTTGTGTTTAGCTGGAGTAATTCCTGCCTTCCTGAAATGCTGGAGGGCTCACTGACAGTTTTTGGAGTCGTATTTTCCTTTCATTGTTATATCCATAATCTCTGAATGTCTAAAGCAAAAATATGCTAAAGGTGCATCTCCTTCCTGAGGAAACTTACTTAGTAAGCTTGGTGTTTTATCAAAATCTGAACTATCTTAAAGAGTTCTAAATTAAATATATGGTTAGCTGAAAAACTTGAAGAATTAAATCTTTTGTTCAGTAGATTCTACTTTTCAGGGAAATGCTTAAGGGGAGGGGGCTGGAGGGGGAGTGTCCCCCCTGCTTACCCAATCACTATTTTTGTGTGTTTCTTTAGCTTCTTAGATTCATGCATTATAATGTCCTATCAAGTGGTTAGTCCAAGCTACCCAAGTAGTCACAGAAGCAAAATGGGAGGTCATTTGGGAAAAAAAAAAGTTGTTGTTCATTAATGTGTAATAATAATTATTATTAGAAGATAGTGACTAGAGTCTAGGTTAGCTTCCTCTCTTACTGCCTAGGGATTGACTGGCAATAAGGTAATTGAAGTGTTTCTGTTAAGAGTGACATCTGCATTTACAATGCAATATGATCTACAAAATGTAGATTGGCTGGAAGAACTAAAGGCACCTGAGTACATGTGGGGCATCTTGTAATGTCATGCACTTTGTGCCTGTTTTGACTGAACTGAATTGGATTTGGAGCCATTCCCTCCTTTCCTTTTCACTGACTCTCATACTCATCATACAGCAATCTGACTCGGGGAGCTAGACAGGACAAAAATGATCTCAAACAAAAAAATTTAGTTTACAGAAGTTTCTGCTCCCTGAAGTCACTTGATATGGGGACAGATGAGCACCAGATGTCTGGTGCAAGAGAAGGAGCATGGATGTGCTAGGAGAAGAGGAGGGAAAAGGGTGAGACTGTGGCAATACTGGCTTGAACAGCTCTAATTCTGTTATGAAACTGCATCTTTAGGCACTTTGATTCTGACCGCTTAATTGCAACTTTGATCTTAAAAAATAAGATAGCCCTTCTGTGTGGTGCTCCTAGATTATTATTGTTATTAAATACAACAACAACAAAAAAAGATGTGATTTTGAGGAAAATAAATTTGACAAAGCATAAAAATGGCAGGTTCAGTGCAGGTCAAGATATAGCCTGGTGAAAATCTTTGAAAACATCTACTTTAATATCTAAAGCAGAACCTACAGGTCTGGCACATGGCTGAAGGGCAGCATAAATCTTGTATAGTATGCAAAATAGCTGGAAAATTAAATAGTAAATTTTAAAATCATTTAGCCTTATGCCGTGCCTAAATGATCAATTTAGTATGATTTTGGTCCCTGTAGCCAGGGAATGCCACGTAGACATGAAGTCTCTTACTTAACTTCCTGTTACCAGCTCTGTGCTGAGGAAAAAATGCCTGATTCTTTGAGCCCTTGTCATTTCAGAACAAAGTCAAGGATGGTTGCTCCTGCCATCTGCTGTATCAGTGCCACCTGTGGCTCACCAGCATTTCCATACAACCTCTCACTCTCTTTCAGCTGAGATCTGACACCTGACTAACTTTCTGGATGAGAATAGTGCTCGTATGTTAAATTCTTGCATTGGTGAAGTTGGGCCTGTAAAGGTTCTAGAGTAAATCAAGGTCCCTGAATTTTCCAGCAGGATAGATACACATTTATGCTTCTATAAATAGGAAAGAAATGCTTGTTCCCACAGGTGTAGCAGTATTCTAGAGGATCTGTTGTCATTTATCATAGACTGAGTAATGCAGATCCTTAATTGCTCGGTTACATAGAAGAATTATGTCAAAGGAAGGAAGACAGTGCAGGATTACTATTATCAGCATGCCCTGAAGCTGTTGCTTTTAGATTTAGGATTATAGCTGCCATTTAACAAAATTATCCTTGACACACATGGCCTCAAGGAGAGAACTGAAAGCAACGGCAGCACAGTGTTGTCAGCTGATAGCCTGGGGCGGCATCTTTGAGAAGATTTGAAATTGTCACTTGGTATCTTGAAGATGACCTCTGGCATTCCTAGCCCTGCTCTGCCTCCTGGAAGCAAGGAGCAGAGAGGCTGAGGCAGCGTCGTTCCTGCTGTTGTGTAAAGTCAGGCTCCTTCTGCTGACCCCTAAAGAAGGCTGCTCCTGAGCAGGGTTTAAAGGTGGTGTTTGGTGAACTCCCTGCCCAAAAAGCATAGTTTTGGACTGTGTCTAAATAATCACTGTTGGGGAAAGTGCAAAGTGTCCTTGAGTTCCTTGAGTTGAGTGTCCTTGAGTTGAGATGGGTTCAGACCATCTGCTGCTGACATCTGGCATGAAGGTCCTCTGTGTCTGTCTGTGAAGGTCTGTGTGGTGCACCTCTTTATGGAAAATGCATTTTTGGTAGCGATATGTTCAGTGGTAAAAGTTCTGGGCTATTTCTGCAAAATGACACCTGAAAGTAACTAATGATGCAGTAGCATTGATGGTCATAATTTCAAAAAAAAAAAAAAAAAAAAAAGGGGGGGGGGGGGGGAGTAGGGCATGGTCTTCATGTTTACTCCGAGATGTTTTATCTACCTGTTCTAGCTTCCTTCCTCTGTTAGTAGCTGTATTGAGCTTAAATAAGCTAGTTTTATGCACGACTCTGCCAGGCACTAAAGGTTACTGTGAGCTTTTCCTACTTATGATATTAAAAAAAAAAAAAAAATCCTGCTGTAGGAGAATAAACTTTTGACTTCTTAAACCAATAATTATATCTGTCAGTTTCAGTGAGAGGTTTTAGGAAAAATCTTAGATGAATTTATATATAACACAATAAATTTCTTTCCTAAAAACTAATTATTCTTTATTATGACTTCCTTATAAGCATGCAAATAACAGTAGAGGTGGACTTGACAGACACAGAATTCTTACCATAAACATATGGAAAACAGTGCTACTGTTAGTTTTCTGTAAAATATTTCTTAGTTCTAATGCATTCAACACATTTAATTAAGCATTGAATTAAATATGTTTAATATTGAGTATATTCTCAAGTTAGTATTTGCTGTGGCTTCTTGCTAAATCAACATTAAAATCCTGCTTTTGTTTCCCTACAGATGATGAAACATGCCTGGGATAATTATAAGCGTTACGCTTGGGGATTAAATGAACTGAAACCCATATCTAAGCAAGGACATTCAAGCAATTTATTTGGTGAGTAGAGCGTACTTTTGTGCTTAGTGACTGTAACATGTAACAGTAAATCAGCTGAAAAGATTAAAGGTGATAAACACATGTTCTTCCTAGCTTTTATGTTGTGGTGTGGCACCTCCTGCTTATGCTGCATGTAGAAAATATCAGTAAATGAACGTGATACTTCTCCTGACTCTTAAAGATTCCCTTCTGAAAGAGGATAAATGAGGCATCTCATTGCTATATAATATAGTTAGTTTTGTTGCATTAAATACTGCCCTGCCTTAAAACTTTTCCTATTGATGTGGAACTCATTGGCATCACACTCGATAAGCAGAAAGCAAGCAATAAGGGAAGAAAAATAAATCCTGTATAAGGGACAAAAGTTGTTATTAGATAGTCTGTACAGTCGTGAAGGCAGCTGAAGCTCTCTACAGCGCTCAGAAATTTGTTTTTCTCACTCCTTAGAAGAACTTGTTGATGTATTTCAGTCAGGCTCTCTTTAACAGGCTTTCTCTTTCATGAAAATAATCATTATTTGCACCTCTAGATCTTATAGGGGAGATGCTTGAATAACACCCCAGTTATTCTAAAGTCAGGACTTTAGAACAAATTTAGGGCTGAAAAGTTCCAATATGAGAGGGAGACTGCAGAAATCTCATGTAATGAGGCAAGACTTTTTTTTTTTAACATACAAGTGGGACAGAGCTTGGGATAAACAGCAGCTGAACAGCAGCAGCATTCAAAGGAAGCATAAGAAAGCAGTCCAGTGAGCTGTCATCTTCAGTTTTGCAGAAAAATGATCAATTAAACTGTCTGACAGCAATCTTTGTATTCAAACAACTTCTGTTTTCCAAACAGAAAGCTAAAAAATGAACTGATTTCCATAGCCATCCCAAAATCAATACATTTTTATTTAGTTAGATATTTGGAAAAAATAGTTTGAGGTAGCAACAGTTTCTAGAACAGCCTAAATGGAGCATTTATCCAATCCTCAACTATATTTGTAAGTTGCTAAGACTGCAGTTGTGATTACAAAAGTAGTTGTGAAAATATACGAGTCACATTTGATGTTACTGCATTACTTTGTCTATCTAATGTGACACCCAAAAAGTTATTAGATAATTATTGTACAGTTAGTTATTGGACTTTAAATATGAGAAGCCAGAGAAGTTTGTGTGAACTTCAGAGTTGAGTGAAACTTCAATTTCTTGTCGAGAACCAAATTTTTTTAAATATCTTCGTTCAGATGACTGATAGTTGTGAGATTTAATACTAGATTTGAAAAACTGTTTCATGCAATCCAGTTTGGTTTGTTTTCTTGAAGGACAACAAAACGGTACATGATGTCTTGAAAATTAAAATGCTTATTCTAGTTCTCATTGGAATCGGAAGTGATATAAAAATTTAAGAGTTCTGAATTCTTCATAATATTGAGTGGATTTGCAGAAAAAGTGATAGATGTATTGACCTGTGGAATTCTTTAGCATGAGTGCCGTGAATATTGCATGAGAATAGATCACTGCAGGCATTCTTCAATGTGAAATAGGAAAAATACTGAATTTGAAAATAAAACTGCATTTAAAGGAAAAACAGCCAGATGCAGTCAAACTGCAGATCACTTCCTCATCACAGTCATGTAGTATAAGATCTTATTGCTGATGAGATTTCTTTAGAAATATCTTCACTCTCATTGATCTTGATGGCAAATCAAAATAAATATTGGTTCTTTCTGTTGCATTGCTTTGTAGAATATCAAAGAGCAGCATATCTGCAAGCAAAACTCTGTCTCATAAGCTACCCTTTCCTGAATCAATAATCTTTTTAAAGAAACAGATCCTTGTTCTTGTAACAGTGTCTTCAGATCATTAGATCTGATCTGTACCTTCATGTTTGAATTCATCAAATGCCTTCTCTCTTTCATAAAGCAATAAGCAGTTGAATTGGTTTTGCTTCTTTTGTCAAATATTTAATTTTTTTTTTATGAGAGGACAAAAAATTTTTCAACCTTCTTTGGCTTTTTTGGTTTCTTTTTTTCTTAAAGATTAGATTGCAACTGATTGACTGCTTTTAAGGTAATTCAGAACTAAATTAGTTGAGGATAGCTCACCTCCAGCTCTGAGTCCAGTGAATTTCCAGTTAACCTTCAGAAGTCAAGTAAGATCTTCAGTGCCCTGTCATCTGTCATAACTATCTCCAGTTTGCCATGGTTGTCTTTTCTTCCTGCTTCTGGATCTCATTTTTTTCAAAAATACAAGTTTCTAGTTTTCTTAATAGCAGTAAGATGGAGCAAACTTCATTAGCCAGCTGTTTAATTTTGAATACTTCTCCTCCTATGAATTAACTGGTGCAGTTAAGGTACTTTGAATATCCTGGGTGTGTCTGTTATGGGATACAGACTTTAAATATCTTACTGTGGGGAGTAGCAGATTCTAAAGCTGTGCTTCACTGGTGCTTAACGCTGTGTGGTTACAGACAGCATAGCTCTCCTGACATGGAAGGGGAGAGAGCAGCATCCCTGCTGCTGTCAAATGAAACATCTTTTTAAGCTTAATTTTAGATGTATAAATGCTTCAGTTCTAGCTGGAATAATAAGGCATTTTGTGGATAGATTACAGTGTCTAGTGTGTCTTGAAGTCTCTGAAACACAAAGGATGAGCTTTTAACAAATGTAATTAAACATAGATGTGATTTAGGCAATACCATCGTGAACTTGACAAAGCTTTTAATGTGATGTGATGCTATTGTCAGGCCAGGGGGAGAGGAATAGTGCCAGGAAAAGATGGGATGATGGCAGGAGAAAACTGGGCAGAAGCCCAGATGGTTCTGACCTGGGGGGAGAGAAAGCATCCAGCTGTAGCCCTTGTACAAATTCAGAGCTTTTGTAGAGCTTTTTTTGGCTGAGGATTTTTTGATGGACTTTGAAATGACATTTTGTTTGTCCTAATACCAGGCCATGAAAGAGATTTTTGAAGATGAGGATTTTAGACGAGACAAGGACTTGACTTGAACTTGTTACGCTGTGAGCAGCCCGTGTAGACAGTGGAGGGTGCGCTTGATAAGCGTGAGAGGATCTTAAGCTGGTAGACTGTAGGCATATTCTTATTATGAGCTTCTTCTCACATGCACACACTCAAAATAACTATTAGGAAAAAGGTTAAATTTATGGTAAACGGAAATATTTTTGTTTCAAGATGAAGCCAAGCCTCATGCTTGCCTCTGATCATTGCAGAGTCTTTTCAGCATATACATGTAATGTTTTGATTTCCTTTTATTTGCCACGTTAGCTTTTACCATGTTATCTTGGCAAGTATCTAACATTACTGTGAGTTTTTTAATAGTTTACACTAACTACAAAAAAATTCAATTACAGTAACACCTACTTGAAAAGGCAGAGCTGAAAAGGACATCAGTTGTCTCCATAGCGTTCTTAATAGTTTAATTCCATGGAGTTCTACATGTACAACTGTTTCTAGGCTAATCAAGAAAATTGGAATAGTTAAACATCTGCTTATACTGTACCTTTGCATCTGCAAAATACGATGATTACCCCTTTCAAGGCATGTCTTTTATACAAGTATATCTTTTGCTATATCTACAAATTTCTCCCTGCCTTGTTGAATTTAGGCCCTGTGTAAGTGTTGTTAACCTTTTATATGTTAACTTTTAAGTTTTCAGATGGTTGCTAAAAATGTTTGCTGAGGTACAGCTGTATCCATTTATCCTCCTACTGTGGAAGAAAGTTAGAGTGGCAAAAGCGCTATTAAAAAGCAAACAAACTTCCTTCTCCCCTCAAAATACTCCCAGAACCCAGCATCTATTCCTCCCCGAAGCCTTCTGTACTAATCACAAAACTACTGAGCATTGCTGCACTAGTAGAGAACTTCTTTGAGAAATGCCTTCTGCACTTAAGTGAGTGTTAGTAAAGGATTTTTTAATTAACTGTAACTGTATTTCCTGTGTAGCATTGCAGGAAATAATACTGTAACTTGTGGGCATGGTGTAACTAGTCTCACTGCTAGTGAAAAAAGGACCTTTTCTGGGTGGGAATGGGAAGGCATTTAATACACAGTCAAAATCTGCAAAGCCAAAGTATCATAGATCCTATTCCTTCCAATTTGAACTGATTTTGTACTTTCTTCTTCAGAGTTTTGAGGTATACGAAGATTTTTGAAGCCTGCCAAAATTCATATTTAAAACTCTCTTCTAGTGAGTTTTTAAACTGTAAGCTTATTAATGTAGCTCTAGAAAAGTAATTTTACATGTATTTAAATGTTACTTGAATTTAAATGTTAAATATTCTAAGCCCCACCCCTTCCCCCCCGAATCCTTTTTTCTCTTTTCTGTTGGATCCCCTGAAATTATAGATTTCTGTACACATTGTTAATTTTGGAAGTAAGCCTGACATCTCTCCCAGATAAATGAGTAGAGACTCGTCTGAAGAACAGAATTAGCGGTCGTGGATGAATGATTCAACACGGGATTTGTGAAAGGAGGTCAAGCTTCACAAATGCCTTCTCCCCTCCCCATCCCAAGTTAGTCAGTATTAAGACAAGGAAGTTCAGTTTATATTTTCTCCTTAGATTTCCGAAAAGCGTTTATCATGGTTATTACTGGACTCTCGCATGTGCTGAGGCCATGCTGTCACATTGCTAATCACAGGCCTGGAAAAGTAGGTGAATAATGTGGCAGAGTGGCAGAGTTTGGCAATGACACGAAGTTATTCAAGGTAGTGGCAGAGACAATGGCAAGCTGCAGACAACTCCATGAACCCAAAAGGATTCCATGATAGATGATGATTGCACTGTAAAATAGCAAATGGGATCCAATATACATAAATTTAAACTGGCACACAGAGGCACCAGAGAGATGATTGTAAGATTACATGCAAAACAATGGGCCCTGAATGCAAAATAAGTAGTAAAGATTGAAAATTTTTCAGTGTACTGTATGAAGGTCTATAAAAAGTGGCATAGATGGGGTGAATAAGGAGTTATTGTTCCTTGTGGGGAGCAATACCCTTTGTGTGAGGTTGAAAGATCAAATCAGTGGGTGGCATGTTCAAAACAAACGAAAGGAAGTGGCTCATAACAATATGAGGAGCTGAGCTGTACAGGTGCCAGAGGTACAGTGAATGCCAGAGGCTTGCACAGAAAGCAAACAGACAAGCTAATGGAGAAAAAATTCATTGAGGGCTGTTAAATACAAAGACACCAGAGCTGGCTCTAAAATGCACAGAACTACAAAATGCTAGAGATTAAAAAGTATTCAAGAAGTATCACTGCACTGTTGCATGTAGCAGTCACATGAAAAGCCAGATCTGTTTTTTTTTTTTTTTTTTAAAAAAAAGCATTCTTTTTTCACTCTTACCAGATGGTTACAGTGACTGAAATTCAAAAATCTTACTGTTGCTGGGGTTTTGCCAGTACTTGAGTAAGAGTTTCATGTTTTGGCATAGTATGTTTTAATAATTAATCACTCTTGGCACTTTAAATTGCTAATGATATTGGATAGCAACCTTTTCAGTGAACTTTAAATAAAGGAAAGCACTGTTTTAAAATCTGAGTCAGCTTTTGAGACAATGCTCTAACAAACCCACAGCTCTAATCAAAATGTTAAGATTTTTTTCAAACCTACTTGCATTCTTTGGTATATTGAGTATATAGTTTAGAGTTATCATTGTACAACACATGCACATATAGCTGAAAAAATCTGGATGCTTTCTATTGACTTTCTTGATATTTAATGTTATGAAGTTTCTGGTCTTGTTCCCTATATTAAGAAAAGCTGAATTATTCGTAATGGCTAGATAAAATGAAAAATTGTGCTGGATTATGTTTTTATATTTTTGGAATTTTGGTGAGTCTTAAATTACAAATGGTAGGAACGTTTCATAGAATCCATCTGCTTGAACTGAGCTTCTTCAATGTAAAATAGCTAGAAAATGACAAAACAAGTTTGTCTCACTGAGTATCGAAACAATGGAGAGTCTAGAAGATCGTGGGGGGCAGAGGGAGGTTAAATGCAATCTGAATATAGACAGCTATGTATAAAGCTTTCTTTTTCTTTTCCACTGTACTTCAAAGTAGTCAAAATTCATGTGACAACAATTGAGAAAACTTTTTGAGCACTTGCATTTTTTTCTGAAGGAACATCCATTATTTGTATGTGACAAACTTCCATCACACTCAAAAAATTACAAATATAAATATGTCAGGTACTAATTTTTGTATTTCATCTCAGGAACGCAAAAATTTAACCACTTTTCTGGAGGAAAAAAAAATTCTACTAATCTTTTACAGTCATGCAAGAACAAGGAATTTTAATCTTGCCAAGAAATCCTAGTTTATAATGCTTTTTGGATAGTGAACTATTATGGGCAAGGGAGCTAACTTCTAGCATGAGCTGAGGCCACTTCATAGTTCCGTATCTTTCCGTATCTTCCAGTTTTGTTTTACACTTTGCCACAGTTTTCTTCCATTCAGAGTATGACAGTGAGTCATAAAAAGAAAAGCAGTTAAATTCAGGTAAAGGGGAGAGCAGTATTTTTGCCTGGCTTTCATTTGATTATAAACAGTGCATTACCACAGAGCTCAAATTTTTCTTTATGTTCTCTGATATGTGTGTGTGCACGCGCACGTGTGTGTGTTCATATATGTGTATATATTTTAATTATTTCTCAAATTCAAATATATTTAATGGCGAGGAATGTGGATGTTCTGGAGAACCAAACTTGGTATCAAAGGGAATGGAAAGCTGTAAACAAACTATTAAATGTACTAACATGCATTGATTCTGGCATGCTAACAGACTGTTTTCTATGTCAGACTCTTGGCAAAAATGTAAACCATGTCTAAAAGGCTGGGCTAGACAAATAAAAGCTCCTTTTGGCCCACTCTCCAAACTGCTTGGCCGGGAGCCAGCTGTGGTTCTTCAACCATATGGCCACATAAGCTCAGTCAGAGCCCTGCGAAGAAGCCTGTCATCCAAGGACAGCCGTAGCAGTTCTCCCTGCGGTGTCACCCTGGAAACTCATACAGAGCCATTCACCCTCTGATCACTTTATTTTTATTCCACTCTTCCCTCCTGCCCCAACGGGACTACCCCATTTTCTAATCCAGGCCTCCTTTTCTTGTTTGTGTGTGTGTTCCTTTGCATCAGGAGGTATTAAAAAGCATATTGTTTAAATGGACCCACCGTGTAGCACCCAGATGTGGTCCAGTCTGCTCTGTGTTTCATACCATGTTATTCAGAAATGCTGGGTAATTAGTCATCCTTATTCATCATCCACAAGTCATAGCAGCAGAGATCTCTTTATATTTTCTTCTAGATCATTACTAAAAGATTGCCAGTGTTAAACTTGAAAGAATGTTGTTCAGACTCTGCTAGATAGTCTGCTTTCAAGTCTCATGTTGACTGATCTCTCTTGCTTTCTCTGCAGTTACCTAGCTTGTAAGCTATGTCACACATGCTCTGTTAATCACTCACAGCAGCAAATGATGCTGGTAGTAAAGAGGAGAGATAGAAACATAGGCATGTTTAACAAAAGAACTACTACAGAGCTTATATAAGTATGTGGTTTGGAGGTTTTGGTAGAGATTAGCAGTATGTTTCACCTGGTTTCGTGAGCTTGTGCATCTCTATCCCTTTTATCTGAGACATTCTATTCAAGTTTGGTTTATGAATTTTGGTCTGTTTTCTGTCTTGAGAGTACTAATTTTCATATTATCTGATAAACTCATCTGAAGTATATGAATTTGGTCAGAATATTAGTTGTGATATTGTCTTCCTGCCTAAAACAATTGTGAAACTCCACTAAAGTACTTGTAACTTTTCTGGGATTTTTTTTGTAGCTTGATGCTCACTGTTAATCAAATTTGTAGTGGTTTTCTAAGGTGTGTTCTCCTTTTAATGAAACGATCCTCCTGTCCAAATCTTCTGTATCACATGAAAATAAGCTTGTATTGTAATTGCCTAGTAATAATCTTTGCCTGATGTAATCCTTGGCTGCTGAGTCGCTTGGGAGTCTTGTACAGAAACTTGCACGATGCTGTACTGAATAATTTATCTGGCCACTTCAAGAAGTGTAGCATATATAGGCTTATGAAATGTTGATCTTACTCCATAATAAGAAATTTTCTTCTCTTCCCCACTTGTTTGACTGACTAGTTACAAAAGAACTGCTCAGCTGCACAATTTTCTTTACACTCTTCCAAAGAATTTGGGTTGGCTACCTCAGCATTAACTGCAGTTGTTCACAAGTCGTAACTCTGGCCTCTAAACTGACACTTTAAAAATAAATTCTCTGTCCTTTTATCAGGTATTTTGAAGTGTAACTGTTAGGAAGGGAACTTGACTTCTGTATTTAATATTTATATAAATTGCTTTATCTTCTGAAGCCTTCAAAATAATGGCAAATGTTGTTTCAAATAAAGCAAGATCTACTTTAGATTCTCCTATTTTCTTCTCTCTGCTCTGCAGAGAGAGATTAGTGCTTGAAGTAGACCATGTTCTCGTTCTGCGTAGGCTGGATGCAGAAAAAAATCGCAGGAAGTGGAGGATTCCAAGGACAGTTTCCCAACGGGGTGGAATTCTCATCTTTTCCTCCTGACTCGGTAGTGAGTTAAGTAGTAATCCTCAAAATTCAAAGTTTAACACTTTAGAGGTGGCGTTAGCTGTATTACAAGAGGATTAGCACAAAGAATGTCATTGCACTTGCAAGCCTATCAAAATCCACTGAAGCAAATGAGGATACAGATGATTTTTCTGTAAGTGGAGCTCAGTTGTAAAACTTCACTACGAGCTGCTTTTGCTGTACAGAGTTATTAAACATCTCTAGATTCTTTGTATTAATGTTCTTGAGCACATGCGCTCAAGCAATTTTCCATGGTTGTCCATCTCACTTTCTTGCCAGCTCAGGGAAAATACAAGTTACTTTGCCAAGTTTAAAGTGAAGTTTTTCCTTTTGAGAGGAGAGCAGCCAAGCCCCACATAAGCTGTGGGAAGATGACATGTCCTCCTTACCAAAGTATGCTGCAGTTTCGTTAGTATAATAATTTAATAATTTAAAGTATTATTAGTTTAAGATGTCATACATGGAATTTTTTTTCCACCTGGAAGCTTAAATTGAGAAAGTGATGTTTATCCTGCTTATATGGAGGATTCTAGTCTCTCATCCGTTCATGAAGAAGCAGAAAACCTTGATGCTAGTAAACCACGAAAGGGTTCACTTAAATAGTTGATTTCCTAGTTAAATATGAACAGTTAAATTCTGATACTGGATAAAAGTCTACAAAACGAAGCTTACTTTTTGGTAAATCATTTCATAGATAGGGTGATAATCAAATTGGGTAACACTGGAACTAACCACTGACACATTATTCAGCCAGTGAAATGTATTCCTGAACGAGTAGTCAGTGACTGACCTGGGTCGTTAATTAGCCCCACTGGGACTGAGGGGTTGGAGCAGACAACTTCCTGTGTCCCTTCCAACCCAAATTATTCTTCAGTTTTGAATGTTCATTTCTGTATCTAGGATCCTCTCTCAGGAATGGTAACATCATAATTAAGATAAGCAGAAGAGAAAAATACCAGCATTGAAATATAAAATTAAGTAAAGTAGCTGAAATTGAATTTTTGACACTATTCATTGACTAGGAATTTAAACTTTTTTTGAGCAATTTTTTGGTCTTTTCAAAAGATCACTGTAAATTTGAAGGAAGCATGGGACAGTAATTTGGGTGACTTCACATTCTCCCCCACCCTCTGAATTACCCTTTCAGTACAGAATCATGAACATATTTAGTCCATGCCAGAGTGACTGTCTTGGTGATACTTCATCTTGCAGCTTTCACTGAAGGCTAGTAAACTGACTTTTATCAGTCTACATATTAGAGGTAGAAAGATGCCATCCGTATAGACAGCAAGAGCTAGCTCTGAAAACCAGTGTCAGGCAGTCTGTCCGAAGCTGAAAAATTCTGCTGTGTGCAAGTCAGCTTTTCCTCCCCCTAATGCTATCTTGTGCAGTTTATATGGTGATGCACAGTATCAGAGAAATTGTTTTCTGGAGAGGGTACTTCTAAAAGGGCTTGCTTAACTGCAGTGTAGTCACTACTTATCAGCTTCTTAAAGCTTTATGTATATTGTTGAGCAGAGTGTAAAAACAAAAAAGTAACTGATTTTTAACTCCAAACTGAAGAATCAGTCATCGTTTCCCAAAGAGATTTATTGTCTTCTATGAACTGTATTTTACAGTAACCTGTTTTAATCAGTGTTTACAAATTCAAAGGCAACACTGAAAATGCAGTGCATCAGAGCCACTCTTCAAAACTTCATCCGTGAAAAAAATACTTCAATATTATGATGTTGTGTTGCAGCACGGGTATCAAAGTTAAGATTGTCAATTACTAGTTACCCTCTTCAATGTTTATACATCCAATTTTTAACTGGATTAATTAAAATTGGATTTTGAAGTTAAAATTACTTAAATTGATTAGATTTAATTGAAAAGACTTCTGTTGGAAAGTAAATCACTTGGTCTTTTTGTATTTCAGGTAACATTCAAGGAGCAACAATAGTGGATGCCCTTGATACACTATATATCATGGAAATGAAAGAGGAATTCAAGGAAGCCAAAGAGTGGGTTGAAAAAAACTTAGACTTCAATGTGGTAAGTAGCATTGCTGATTAACACTTAACACTATTTTTAGTATTCAGGGATCAACTGAGGACTGGGTTTAGTATTGCAAGGACTATATAAGGCTACAGAATTTAGACCATTGATAGAAAAAGTAGGAAACAGGTGTAATGAAGCTACTGCTCTGCTTATATGCAGTTTGTCAGTCTGAGAGATTTAGATAGTTGAGATTCAGTTGAATGGAAGGAAGGAAGAAGGAACAGAGTATTACTTACTGTAAAGTGAGTGACAAATGTTTCAAGCCTTTTGGATGGAAGAATCAGGACACTTCAATGTAAGCATTAATTATTTTTTTTAAGTTATGCAAGCATGTTGTATTTTTGCTTTCTGAAATCTTCCATGAACTAGACTTGCAATTAGAGAAAGCTACACAACAGAAGTGTCAGTTAAACTCCTTTGTATAATATAGTAAAGTGAAGTTGAATCCTATGAGTTAGGCTGAACTAGGTGGCACAAACTGAACTGCTTTAGTTATATGAGGTACTGGGTCATCACAACTGCATGTGGAATAGATCCTATTATCTGGGAACTATGCAGTGTGAGAGCAGAGTTCATTTATAAGGCTCTTATTCTAGAAATGCATTGAACAGGCTAAAAATTAAATTTTAGAAGCCCTGGTTTTGGTCTTTTTTCACTTTTTGGCAAGGATACGTATTGTAGTTGCTGGGCACAGAAAGCTAATGGAGTACTGACCAGTATAGTTAAAGTAAAGCAGTAAAGTATTGTAGGCATGGTACACTGAGCACTTTAAAGCTCTTGTAGTTATGGTGTGTAATGGTAAAAACACTTCCTGAGGGGGAAAAAAGTACATTTTCTAATATGTTATGCAAAAAGGATTAAGTATCTTTTCTTACGTACTTGAGAATTAATTATCATTGTAAGGAGAAAGAGTTAAAAAGAGTGGATATTATATAGTTTATATAAGGAACAATTTAGTGTGCATTTATATTTGCATTAATAACTTAAATACCTGATTTTCAACTGTACTTCTGGGCAGTTTCAGATGTCTGAAAGACATGCGAGTTTTATCTTGAGTGTAAGATTTTTTCAAAGGAATTTTTGTAATATTAAATTCCTGTCTTATTAGCATAGCATTAAGATGTTAAAAATGTAATAACAAAACGTCATAGAAAATAGCAAACACTGCTTTAAAAGAAAAGCTGAGCTCTAGTTGGAGGAGCATTATAAAGCCCCATAGTGATTTACATTAATAACACTAAAATCTTTGGGTTTATACATAATCTTGCTCTACTGTGTACTGCAGACTTCTCCGTGTAGGTGGTATTGCCTACAATTCCTGCTCATCAAGTTAATTTGTTTTTAAAAACTATGTATCATTTAAGTATACCTGAGAAAAAATGAATACAAATTATAAAGTCATCCTAAATGTCTGAAATTTTGTATTGCATTAATCAGTCCATGCAATGATCAAGCAGACTTACCACAACTGCTTCACAGATAATATTGACGTGCATCTGAAACAACAGTCAGTGTCTTAAATGCCTGCCTTCAGCTCAACACCTCACAAAATTTATTTTCTTAATACTTAATACATAATATCTGTAGTAGTCATATAGAATTGAATTTTACACTGGCATCAATACTAACTAAATGAGCTTTCCCAAAGTAAAATGAGGAAGAGTTAAAATGAACAACCATAACACCAACTTTAATAATCGACTTCAGTGTTTGGTTAAATTGGCTGATTTTAACTTGTCTGAAGCTATTCAACTTGTACTTAACTCTTGTTTAGTTTTCCACATTAGATATAAGTTCTAGTTTAAAATGCTGCTTTGTATCGATATCTTATAGTTTAAAGCTGGAAATTACTCAGTGCAAAGCACAGCAGGGCCCTCTCTTTTTTTGTGCTTAAGCATTTAAAGCCCAAACCTAGTCATTTATCAGGCATTATGTAGCATTTTCTGCATTAACATTTTATGCGCTATTACTTGCTCCTATTTTAGAAAGCCTTTTCCTATGAAAGCAGTTTAGTCTTTAATAATTGACACCTCGACAAAGCCTTAAGTGTTGTTTCTTGCAAATTGTATGAAATGTGTTTCTTTTTTATGTTTCTGATCATTTGCTGGGCAGTGGCAGGTTAATCAGGCAGCTTTTTAGAAAGCATATTTGGTCCTTATTTGAATAATTAGGATTAGTTTCTATATACATCTAATCTTAGAACTATAATATTTAAATTCTGAGTTTCTTTAAGAAGTTTATTACAAAACATAGCTGTGACTAATCTGTGGCAGAATCTTTTCTGTTTACTTAATTTAGCCAGCTGTGTTAAATAGAATACAAATAATCTTTTCCAGAATTTTATAATACTTCAGATATTCAATGTATGTATTGAGCTATTTGGCTAGCACTAGATCGTTTTCATTACCAAATTTCACTTCGTAAAGTAGCCATTAGCTTACCCCAACAAAAGGAATTACAGAATAAGGACAATGTGACTAGTACTGGTGCCACATTAGTAATTCTTCATGTGTTGAACTGAGGGACTGAAATCTAATAAATTAGTTGTCAAGTACTACTTTTAATTGTTTACATTTCTGAAGATGTCACTTTTCTTGGTAAATTTGAGTGCAAATGTTTTGAACTTTCCTCTTTTTGAAGTGTAACACACTTAGGCAACTTTTATTGTAACTGGAGCTGGTGGCCCTCTGTTTTTAAAAGTGGTAGCCACGTTGTAATGCTCAGTGTTTGTTCTCTCATAACTACTGAAATTTCTCTCACTTGATACCTTGCTGACGTTTTAGCCAAACTGGTGGAGTAGTTCTTCAAGAATTAATTTGCCTCCTCTGGTTCTTTTGCTCTTAAGAAATTTAGCCTCATTGGAAAGAGACTGGACATTTAGCAGTGACTAAATCAATAGTCTTTTCATCATGAATGTGCACTTTTTGTCTTGCATGGTATCGCTTCATATGTGTTTGAATCCATCTTTGATCTTAAGCAGTTAATATAGCTGAGGATTTGGTCTGTCCTCACCACACGTGCTGCTGCCTGCGCCCTGTTTTTGCAATGTTTATGCACGATCCTGCCCAAGGCTGCCCTGGGCCGGGTTGAATACCAGCACTGCAAGTGAAAAAAGAGAGCCTGTCTTTCATGGCATCACAAGGAAATTGAGTGTTTCCCAGCTGCAACTGCATGCTGCTTTGTGCTTCTTTATTTCTATTTTTTCATCATTTGCTTTAGTAAGTGTGCACACCCTTAGCATTCAGTGCTTTCTTGAAAGACTCGCTGTACCACCGCCCAACTGCTGCTCCACACTGTGCAGGAAAAAGCTATCAGACTCCCCTGCATGTGGGGAAATGAGTTGATATTTAGGAAGACAGATTGGAAGAGGGTTTTTAAAGAAATGGATAAAGGGATCAGAAGTCAGGGAAACAGTGGTGGAGCAGCTGAGCCATTTGGCACAGCATTGAACAGCGAGGGGTTGTTGGATACTGGAATTGACAGTCTTTGCCTTCTACACACAGACCCCCCCTTACCCAATTTCTTTAATATGAGAGACTAACTGGTCTGCTCAGCGTCTCTCCCCAGTGTGCGGAGCTGGAGGCTCTGGCGAGGCGGAGGAAAGGGCAGTGCTAGTGTGGGGAAGGCTCAGAGCTACCTGGAGGTTTGGGTTTGTTCTTCCTCTCTGTTGGGACAGAAGGCAAAGACAGGAGACACCTATGACTTGGAGATACTCGAAAGCCATCTGGACAGGGTGCTGTGCAACGTGCTTTAGGTGACCCTGCTTCATCATGTTCAACTAGATGATCTATAGAGGTCCCTTCCAACCTCAGCTGTTCTGTGATGCTGTGACTAGTGGCACAGAAGGTGGGGAGTAGTTTGAGAAGTCAAAGAAGAGAGAGAGGATAAGTCAACACTAGTAAATTATATGCTCAAGGGTCTCTTCTCTGGACCTGCTGAATTCTCTTCCCCCCTAGAAAGGCAGACTTGCCCATACTGCATACCAGCAACTGTCCCTGGCCTGCACTGTCTTGTGAGGTGTCCCTGGGCACTGCCTGGGACAACAGTGGCCAAAATCAGAGCAGAACCACTAGCAATTAAACAAATGTGGGACAGTGCTTGTAGTCATCCCTTGGCCTGCTTAGCCTTCTGATGTGGGTATAGTCAGACAGGACCAAGGTGGAGACAAGATATGGAGCAGAAAGCAATGAGTTGTTTGTTGGGGAAAGAAAAAAATGATCTCATCTTCCAGAAAAATTTCTCAGAGCTGAATTTAGAAACCAGGACACCTGAATGTTAAATAATTTTCCTGTTTGTTAGTGGATTTTGCTTTGTTTGCCTCATCCCTCTCTATTTTTGGCCAAAATGGAGGATGGCAGGAAGTTATGATTGCTTAGTCAGAGGAAGGTGGTAGTGGTCTGCTCAGTAGCTCTACCTGTGTGGATGTAATTTAATTGGCTTTAATTGACATTTTGTGCTAGCACTGAGTTGTTGTGCATTATCTAATCATAGACCCCTTTCCGTTAGCTGCACAGGACAAATCCACTTAAAAAAGAGTGGATGTTACACTGTAGGGAAAGTATGAAGAGCTTTTGCTTACTTGTTGTCAAAGATAGGTGCTAAGTGAATCAGAGAAGGGATGGATGAGTAAGGCAGCAAGGATAAGTTAAGACTTGTGTCCTGCCAGTACTCCTAAGCAAAGTTGTTTACAGAGGTCGATCACTGCATCTGATTTTATAAGCCACCTCGAAGCCTGAAGACTTACTAACCACTCCTGATATTTATCTTTGTACTTAGCTTTGCAAATGTAAGTATCTTTTAAAGTAGCTTTGTATGAAGCTTCATGCAGCATAGATGTTTTGCATGTATTGTGTCTGCTTTTGGGGGACTAAGCAAGAATGGAATAAGTATGGAAATTTGATAATGAGGTTACATTTAACTCTACTGTCTTACATAGATTAATATATTCCTTTTCTGAGAGCCCAGAATTCTAAATGTTCTTTGGATGTAATCGATAATGCTTCCAGCATTTATTATTAATCATGCTGTAGTTCAAATCTGTCTGTGGTGTGGCAGTCAGTAACAGGGACAGACTTTGAGAATCCACCAAACTCTTTATTTCAAGCTTAGAAACATCTTCGAGCAATTCTAAATCCTACTGCCCTCAAACTGTACGTACTATGATTCAGTTGTAATAATTATCTTTAACAGTCTATAACCTAGCGTTCTGGCTTGGGAACAGATAGATTTTGGCAGTTTATCTTTTGTTGTTGTTGTTTTCTCTGTAAGCGAAAAAATTAGAAAGTTTTCTAGTATAACAACTTGTGATAAGATAGCTTTCCTAAATAAAGTGTGTGGGAGGTGCGAGTAAATGGACTTCAAGTAAATGTATAATAGCTCTGTGAGGAAGCTTAAGAAAGCCAGCACTTGAAAATGTGTTTTTAATTTGTAGGACTATTTGTTTACTAGTTTGCCCAAGTGGGCTTGTTAGTACATTCTAAATGATAAACTTCAAAGTGACTTGATCTTGTATGGATTATAAGTATGAATAACAAATGATTCTGATGGGTTAAAAGGAGATTTGAGTAAATTTATTATTAAATGCAGTTCTTTTTCTGCTAGAGTTAGTTAATGCTGTCTGCAACACTTTACTTCTGTGCTTGTTTTCCCTTTAAGGTTTTACAGTTTGCCAGGTGGGGATTTCAATAAGTTTAAGTAACAGGAGGTACAATAACCAGGCTTTGATACTTGCAACAAAGCTTGCTGAAAGTCCTTCCCTTATCAATGGGAACTGAATATTTTAACAAACTGCTGCCTAATTTCACTTGTGGAATGCAAATGAAATTTATTTTTTCCACTATTACAAGTAATTAAAATGTGATTTAATTAAACTACCTTAAAGCAAGCTGTTGTAGTAGTCTCCATGTCTCTATTCTATATTGCTTGGTAATGCCAAGATTTTTTTGGTTTGTTCCCAGCCTTTGTGCTTAAACAGGGGGATGATACTTTAGGCTCATATATGACCATTTTTTTGTCTAGAATTATGCAATACTGAACAGCATTGTTCAGTGTTATTTAATATAAGGTCCCTGGATTTGTTTTGTGTGTGGTGGTGTTGTTCGTTTTTTTGTGGGTTTTTTTGGGTGGTTGTTGTTGCTATTTTTAAATGATGGCTAGCTACTTGGGTGAGCCATGCCTGCAGGATATAGGCTGTTTATGATGGTACAGTATGATATGCAGGGGAGGGTATTGCTACGTTCTTTGTATATATAAACAATAGGTGGAAATGGAAATGAGGTGACTGAAATTTTGTTGCACTCTTGCTGAGACAAGTACAGGAGAACTGAAGGAAAAATGTTCTGGAATGAATCTGTCCCATAAAGACTGAAATTATTTGGTGGGATTGGAGTCTTATTTGGAACTTTATAAAGACTAGCAGAGTACGTTCTTTATCAAATATAAATTGAGGTGATTCAGTTAGTCCAAACACATCATCCATGTAGAGAGCATGCAGTGTTTTCTCCAACTGAATTATGAATGGCAGAGCAAGTACCAAGGCTGATGAGTGCCAGGTGGAAGCTGATACTGGATAAATAAAATTGTGTCCTATTTCAAGTGTTGCATTTATGACTGAGGATGACTTCCCAAGAGAAAACATAGATGGAAATTGTTTTGGCCTTCGTTTGTGAATTTGTGGAGAGGAAAATTTTTCAGGAAAGAGGTGTGCTAAGGAAATGACCCAGAAGGGTGAGAATACTGATGTTTAGGAAGCTGGAGACATCCAATAGGACAAGGGCCTCATGAGAGCCCAGCTGACAGTAGCTTTGTCTGAACAGTGCTTTAGGCATTAAATTTAACCACAGATGGCTGAAGCATCACCGGTTTACCAATTGTAGACTTAGTCTTCCTGCTCACATTAGAGTGAGGAAAGAGAGGTGTAGCTGAGGGCAAGTTTGCAAATAAAATAGAAATGAAGAATAACACAGACTAGCTAATTTTACACTTGGCACTTTTCTTTGTTTGGTAATATTTGTTGAGTTTTGGAGATGGAGCTTCCTCAGGTACAGTCAGTCCCCCTCTCTTTTCCAGTCTCAAAAAAACCGAAGGTCTGAAACAAACTGATAGCTAACACTATCTGTCAGGTTCTGCAGCTTCTTACAGTGTTTGAGTATGGAGTATGGCTCTTCCATTGCTTAAAAAATTTTGTTTCATCATTTCATCATTTCTGCTTATCAAGACAAAATACATGGTATGCTCAGCTGTTTTACCCTTTGAATATGGAGACTAGCTTATCTGCATAGCCTGAGTTTGAGAAAGTAAGCCTCCATTTGAGAAAAACAGCCTCGCCACATGTAAATCACTTTGGTTTTGTGTTTCTAGCCACTGATGTAAAAGACATTACCTCTTTGTCAATTAATAATTTTGTTTTCAGAAGCCAATAAAGGAAACCAGATGAAATTCCATTAAGCAGTCATAGTGTTGCTCCAGCACCACATAATGCTACATATATCACTTTTGATTTTCTATTTCTGTATATACAGTGAGAGGCAGTCACAGTTGCTCTGGATTTCAGGTAGTACTTGGACTATCCCATTTATGATTTACTTATCAGAAGATCAAATAGTGGATGATAAATTATCGATCAAATATAAGATGAAAGACCAAATTATCCACGTACTGCAGTTAACCTAAAAGCCTTGGAAGTAGAACAAGAATATGTTGTTCCCAATATGCAAACCTCTTTCTCAAACATCCACGTATATTCAGAATTCATAATGAAAGGAAGCCCTGCAAAATCAGCAGCTATAGCAAGATGTTTTTGCGTAGTACCAACAAGACATTAGCACAGACAGGTACTAGCAGATGGTGTCTCAGATATTGTTGTGCACAGCATGTGTTGATGAAATTTAAGTTAGGCTACTAATAAAAAGACTGTGAAATTAGAGATTACTTATAGAATAGTTATGGTTGGAAGAGACTTTTGGAGATCACCTGGTCCAACCCCCTGCTCAAAGCAAGGCAAACATCCAGCTGGGCAAAGCCAGCTTACCTGGGATCTTAACAATGGGAACATTGTGGTTACTTTAAAATAAGAGTGTCCAGCCACATCTCCTACGGACTTTGCCTTAGAGAAGTTCCATTAGATCTAACGGAAGCAATGGAAGTGTTTCTCAGATCTGCTACATAATGATAAAACGAAGGTCTGAGAGAGAAGGCTAACCTTGAAACTTAAAAAAAAAAAAAGAAAAAAAGAAAAAAAAAAAAAGACACCTTTGGCCTTTTCAGATGATAAAGTAAAAGTAAAGACTTTGGGAGATGAAGATTAAGTTTTTTCTTATGTATTTGGCACTATTAAGTTGATCATAAGATATTTGTGTGCAGTTGGGTCTGACAGCAAAACAAAAATAACATTCCGTATTTGACATTTAACTTCTGAATAGAAATGTAGAGACTTATTTGTGCAAAACTGTATGTGGATGATTTTAAAAATATGAGAGGAAGGTAATAGACAGGATGTGGCATCTTAAATGTGTAATACAAAAAGCTATTAAAAATTAAATTTCAGAAAGAAGGGTAAAGTTGATGTAGCAGTAATGTACTTCTTTTAGAATGCATCCACTTTCCTTACCAGACTACTTCCTAATAAAAACTTTCCCTGTAGAGATGAATGCTTCTTCGACATGGAATTATAAAACCTCTTTAAATGTTTTACAAGTTGCTATAATCTGTGCACTTTCCCAGAATGATACTAGCCTAGTATAATGAGTTTAGGAATACCGATCCTATTAAACATACAGCTTTCAAATCTACACTTAATGAGATGTCTGTCTATTGCATTCATTGCATGTGCTTCAGTGGCTCGTATAAAGATTTTAGTAAGAGCAGAGAATTTCAAACAAAGCTTCAGTTATCAGATTTCCAGTACTTCACTTGCACGCATTTAAACAATGAGTACCTTCAAGAAATGTCCTGGAAGATCACCACTTCAGCAAACATTCAGAATTACAGTAGAGTTAATTTTGATGGTTTGATACTAAAATCTTTATTCTCACATTACTTCTAAGTGTCCTTTTTGTCTTGTACCTGAATTCCAAAAATAGACGTCAGTGCATATATTCTGAGCTTTTCTTAATGGGCCTTTGAATTCCTTGAAGGATAGCAATGCCTCGTGAGGTTAAATAGTAATATTAAATCCAGACAGGTAAAATGTAAGGTTCTAGATTAAAAATATTCAGTTGAAGAGCTTGTCTACCACTGGATTTACTTTGACAAGCAATTCAAAATCAAAAAGTAATTTGTTTCAATCCTTATAGGAAAAACAAGTGTCTGGGATACCTGATTAACTCATTCCCTTGTCTATTATGTAACTCTTAACAGCTTCAACTTTCCTGCATCTGAGAAAAGAAAGTTCTTGGCATATACTGAGGCTCAGGATCACGATGGAGAATCTTGGGAAGAACGTTCTCAACTAAAACACTACTTATAGACGTTTCGTAAAGGAGTGTATATTGACTAGCTAAAGTTCCAGGGAAGCTGCCTCTCTCATTCCTTTATCCTTTCCTCAGTAGATGAGATCAACTTAAGACAGATCAGTTGTCTACACGCTGTTTTCTGCACTGAATTTAGTTAATGTAGATGTCTGCTCTTACAAAGGTAGTCTGCTTGGTACGTGAACAGCTGTACTGTCTAGTAGTTCAGATTTGTAGAGGATTTAAATGTTTTATCTCTCTCCTCAGGTTAACCATATTCCATCATATAATAATGAAAAAAAAAGTAGAAATACACAGAAATGACACTAGTTAAAGCTGAACTGAATACCCATTTCCAGTTGTTTCATTCCTCTTCTTGCTGATTTCACTGAGACAGTGACTGAACACTTAGAAACAGAAATCTCATCTGAATTTTGGAACCAGAAATTAAATCTGCCCCCTTCTTCCCCCTAAAATGAGAGTAGACCAGTATCAGGAAAGGACCTAGTAAGGAAAAACATCAGAATTTTGGTACGCTTAAAATTATCATCTTGGAAGAAACTTGTCATGTTCTGAACAGTGCTGCACACTAGCAAGATGGCATTTTCAGTTTGCAGTCTTAATACTTGATGCCTAGTGTGAGCTTTCAGTAGGCAGAGGTGTGTGATGGGTACTTTGTCCATACAAGTTGTATATTTGTGTATTAAGAAAAGCACACAAGCATGTATTTGCATATCATATGAATTACATATTATTCAGAGCAATTATTCTATGGAGTAAATTATATTTGCAGTTTTTGGAGGGGAATCTGCACAAAAGATTTTAAGAGGAGGAAAAGTAAAAATCTAAGGCAAGGTAGCAAGCATTTTAGAAAGCCAGTAAGTGTTTCTGAAGTCTGTACCTTCACAACTGATGAAACACTGAGCAATCTTCTGTTCTATGTCTAGAAACCTTTATTTAGTCAGAGTGGATTGAAAACTGACAAGCATGAAGTAGTACCTTTAATAAGTAACCTAGAGGTTACTTAGAGGTACCTAGGTACCTAGAAGTACCTGAAAAGGTACTTTGTTAAAATATAAAATTCACAGAAAACTAAGAACAGCCTCTTCCTTCCTATATAGACTGACATTTAAACTGGAGAAAAGTACAAAAAATAGCTGAAAGAGGAAAAAACCTGTAAGCCCTTTGGAAGAACATCCTACAGCCCCACCATGCATTGATTTATGCTGGATATAGCTATAGTGTGTGTCAGCAAATACCAAATGGAAAAAGCAACTAGAAGCAAGAGCAACTCAAAACACATGAAAGTCAAACACCTGATTTATGTGCTGAAAGCTTAGAAGCCCAACTGCTGGGTAGCAGTCTTATGCATATTTTGTGCGTGGGCTCTGAATCACCTGTAGGGAAGTGCTCAGATGCATGGATTTATAGAATGCCTCATATCCAAGTGGAAAGGATGAAAAGTTAAACAGGATGAGAAGAATGAAGTAGGCTTTTTTTTTCTTTTTTTTAAGTGGAAGAGAAGGAAATTCTTTAAAATGATTTAAGTTCTATAATGATGGCTTTCCCTCCATCTTCTGTGTTTTTCTGTTTAGTACTGTTGTAGCTTAATGCCTGTATATATTAAAAAAAAAAAAAAAGAAAAAGAAAAAAGCTTAATCTTTTTCTAGCCGAAACTATGTACTTTATGGAAATATAATCAGCATCTATAAATGCTGTAAGAATAATGTTTCTTACAATAAAGTATCAGATAGGGATTGTAATCATATTTGTTTATTTCACCAGAATGCAGAAATTTCAGTTTTTGAAGTGAATATCCGTTTTGTTGGTGGACTCCTTTCAGCTTACTATCTTTCAGGAGAAGAGGTAAGATTTTCATCTGTTTTATTTGAAATATCATCATCTAGATCGGTAGTTAACTTTTAGATTAATAATCTCTTTTCTTAATCAGAAATAAACTTGTTTAAATCTTTGAAAATTTGACTTGTCCAGCAAAGACCTCTCCACTAGATTTTCTTGCTTCTATCTGTACTCTCACTTTCTGCAAGTGTTAAGTGTTCTTTTTTCCTCAGTTCAAATCACACCCAGTATGTTCTTACTGGGCTTTGGGTTGGAATGTGTAATTGTGCTGTGGCAGTGGTAGACTTGGTGCAGGGGGTACCTGCTTCAAATCATCTTGGAGAATGTCCTTTTTACTAGTAAACTACGCCTTTGACAAAGCTATTGGCCTTTCTGATGTGACTGAAACTTCAGCTGAAAGGAAAAGACATGTTCAGGAAGAGAATAGCTGGTAAGCCTATGCATGTGAATGTCATTAGAGCATTAATCTCCAATTAATCTCTATTGCCTTCTCAGTAATGAGTTTCAAAGGTCCTGTCACAATGCCTGTCATGGTTTCTGGAGTGGATGAAGAACCAAATTTGTCTAAGAGCTTTGACTAATGCAATTATTTCTCTAATAAATTTAGAGAGGGCTACACTGTCACATGTCCTATGATATTTCAAATTTTTGGCTTGGCACTTGGTCTTTAATTTTACTAGTTTAAATTCTCATTTTTATTGTAGGAATAACAGATTAAAACTCTTAAATCACAAGTTGAATTTAGCATCAGATTTCTTTAAATCCAAAGCAATTATTTGTGCAAACTCCACAAAACCCTAAAGTTGTATAATTTTCTTCTATATATAAATTTCCTAATTACTCGGTAAAATTCTATTTTGAACCTGTCATTTTAAATTATCTTAAATTCTACAGCTTATGTGTTGTTTTTTGTTAAAATTCATTACCATGTGAAAGTTATATACTTGAAAAAGCAGTTTTGAGGAGACTATTTCTATAATATTTGTATGTCTTGAGTAGATTTACCTGCTTATTTCTCATGATTATTTTCTGTGCAAGTGGTATTGAAAAGATGTAAATGTTTTAAAATGTACACTTTTTCATGTTTTAACTTGCTTACAATATTCTGAAAAAGTTGCACTTTCGACCCATTTCAAATTCACAGTTAACATTAATGAAAAAAATTGAGAAAGGGTTAGTAGCTTGTTTCATCTTTACTATATATTGTTTTACTGAATGCTTCACCTCTGACTTTTGAAGGAAATCAGTTGTCTCCCTGCAGTAATTCAGCAACCAAGAAATAAGCATATCTAAGAGTATCTTTAGAGTTAAAGGCCCTTGGCTTCTGTGATTAAATAGTTGTATTCCACCAGTAGTCTCTTTCACTGCAGACCCACTTCTCATAAACTGTAGTGAGCTTTTTCAGTATAACCTATTGCTAAATTTTGATTAACTGGTTGTGACAGATATAGAGAATACTTCCGGACAAACAATGAGCTGGAAGAGGACATTAAGGCCTTTAAATTAAGTGGCGACTGACTGCCAAGAAATGCCTGAACCATTTGTCATCAGTGCTGTTAAGTTCATTTATATGTTGATGGTTTATATCTTGTGTCTATTGATGTGCAGTCTCACTTTTAATCAATGGATGTAGCTTCTCCTAAATAATACCTTGCCATTGCTTCTCAACCATTCCTTCACCTGAAGTGAGGCAGTTTTACCACTATATCTCGGACTAGATTTATAGCCATACTGATGTTAAATAAAACTCTGTTGTACAAATGCAATGAGGAAGTGGCACATTTAAAACAAAAGAAGGTGTTTCACGCGATACATAATTAAGTGGAACTCTTTGCCATGGGATATTATTGACGCTGGATGTTAATGTCAGTTCCCAAAATGAGTGGACTCATTAATGGAAGGAAAACAGGCTCTTGACAATGAAGATGAAATGTTTAAGTAAGGAGAGCCCTGAGTCCCTGCAGGCTGGGAAGGATACCGTCCATGCTTGCCTCTGCTTTTTATGCTCTTTCATAGACATCTACTGTCCAAGGCAGAATGGCGGTCAGGTCTTTACGTTCGTAAACTAGCAGTTGTAATAGCGGCTTAGAGAATGTACTTTTGCATGCATCTTCCTGGACTTCTTAAAAAAATCTTCTGCCTTTCTTAAAATTAGGGAAACTCCCTTCTTGATTTGTCTCCTACATCTAAGATACTGAAGCAATAACCAGCTGCTGAATACAGGAAGAGCTGGGGGGCAGCTCTTCTGATGACAGAGCACCTGTGCAGCAGTGTGACGTCCGCTTGTTGCATAAACCTGTCCTTCGCTGGTGCTGCTGACAGGGGTGGCAAGGACTTAGGTCCCCAGAGTCTGGCTGCTCGCATGGAAAGTATATCTTTCATCATCCTTAAGTCCATTATATTAGTGGGCCTCCCTGAGAAATTGGAACAGTCTGTGTATAAGAAAACTATGGTGGATTAAACTTTCTCAGTAAAAAGTTCATAATACTCTTTATCAGATTAACTATTTCAAAATCTTATATTCGCTGTGCTCACTTGTCAATATCCTAATTAAAGAAAGCGATGTTTCAGTAAAAGAAGTGACAGAAATAATTGTTTGTACTTCTGAATTACATTTCTGTGGTTAATGATCCAAAGCTGCACCATATTGTATGTCCCATAATCATTTGTAAGTCTAACTAATCATGATTAGAGAATATTCTGTCATACTGAGAAAATTCTAAAACACCTTGCTCACATAATAGTTCCTTCAGATAAAGGCACCAATGTGACTAATTTAAGAAATGAACAAATGGAATACTTTGCCTGCTGATAAGTGCGTGGTGCTCACTTACCAACAGAGCTATGAGCTGCTTTATATTAAAATTCTTAGAATTTGTGCCTTACTGGAATTAATTTGAACTATATAAAAGTCCTAGAAAAGTGTTACACACTTTAAATCACTGTTGCTTTTTTTATGATTGCTATTTAAATTCAAACTAAAAAGAATTCCAGTCAAATACCAAACTCCAGTTGTAAAATAGCTACAAATATCAGAAAACTTGATTTCAAGATAAGTTATTTTGCAACTTGGTATGACCTTTTTTCATATTTGCATTGCAAAGTAAGATGTTTGGTAAGGAGGAAGAGTGTTTAGAACTGCTCTGTGGTATTTTCCAGTCTGATCCTAAATTTCTGGTATGCCAGAAGGAGTCGAGAGTATTGTGTGCAACAAGTTCCCCTGTTCTGCAAACCTAGAAAAAATAGTTTTTTTCTCTTGCTTCCTACACACTTCCATATGCAGTCATATAAGGAGATAATTCTTTATTAACTTTTGGAGGAGGACAACATTATGTCCTCCAGCAGCAGCTAAGACCTCTTTTGGAAGTCATGGAGATGACATGAACATTATTTCTCTGTAGCACTGCAGTCTTCATAGGGACACTGATGCTGTATATAGACACTTAAAAAAAAAAAGAAAGAAAAAGAAAAAATCCAACTTGTTCTTCTATATTATTGATAGTTGGTTCTTATAGGCACTGTTAAAATTACTTTTGCTGCGTAATAAGGGGACTGTTTTACTGAAGGCTGGTTCCACAGTCAGGGGATATGTTGCATAGGCAGAAATGGAAGGACCTTTCAATGACAATTGCCGTTTGTTTGATTAGTAAATCCACCATGGTTTGAAGTGCATAAGGTGTATGTGACTTTTAGATCACATTGACAAGTTCTCAAATTCTTTTGAAGTTTTTTTGTTTTCTAAATGGGGTGACCAAATATTCTGAGTGAAAATATTTTCAGTTCAGCAGCTGTTCTTCCTGCATAATATAACTTTCTCTTCTGTGGGAGTAAAGACAGTTGTCTTCACTAGAGGAAGATGAAATAAATTTGATAATGATCAACTTGATGTTTGTATTGCTTCTTTCCATGGCGCGAAGCAGAAACGTGACAGAATTTCTTACTCTGGCACTGTATTCAGTTGAAGGAATGGGAATTGATCCTGATCAGGATGAAGAAAAAAAATACATTCTTCCTGTTGATAGCTATTGGACTTCATCAGTTTCATATATTGCTCTCTATAAACTTTTAATCTAAGCAAAAAATGAAAAGGTGATTACATATCACTTATTTAGGAATATATGTATTTAGAATAGGTGCTGTGTTACAATTATTTGACCTTGCTTGATGATTTTGGCCTCTTGTCTGACTTCAGGCCTAATCAGTGATGATAGTGCTGTCTTATTAGTGAGAGGTAGACAAGAAATAATGATCCAGATGCTATTGATCTTGAGCTGCTTTTGTCAGGCTGACCACAAAACATTGCTGACTTCAAAGAGTACTTACACACTACAGAATTTGCCTGTAATTTTTATCTGGCTATTCCTCCCTTCTATAGGTTTCTCTTATGGGGAATATTTAATTGAGTAAATACAAAAATACATAACTCATCATTCTGCTAAATCTTGAAGAGTAGCAGGATGAAGTTTGCTACATATAGAAGGCTATTGGTCTGTTTCCAATTAGTAATGTAAGTTCCAATAGAGATCTCTAGGGGTTCTTATCTCACCAGTGTGAGAATTGACCACATGTTTTATCTTATGCTTCCTTTCACTTAACTTGACACTAATTGAACAGGAGGACTTTCCTTTTATATCCTGAAAGCTTGATTTCTAATGCTGCTTGAAGCTCCAGGCATACTGTATCAGCTTGATCACTTCTGTATGCAAGCTACTTAATCCCTCCTTAACCATCTTCAGATTGGCAGTAGAATTCCCTATTTGTCCATGTTTAGTAGAAACTGGAAGACTGCAATTGCCTGTAGTTTTCTACAGTGCTGTTTTAAAATTTGGGTCATGTTTTCCACCTACTATCCATCTGCTGCCACTTTAAATGATATATCAGTACTTCTACAGTTCAGTGTTTTAGTTCCTTTAAAGCTCTGAAATGATACTGATAATTTGCTTTGGTCTTATTGATTTCTTTTTCTTTTCTTTTTCTTTCTTTAAACCTAAGTCGTTCAGCTTGGACGGGATCTCAAGAGGTTACCTAGTCCAACCTCAATATTCGGACAATGTGTTAGGCTTGTCCTTGGGAACCTGCCCAGGCTCTTCAAGACTAAACACTGCAAAGTTAGCTTTTCCGCAATGCCTTTGTTTAATGCAGTGCTCCTTTTACATACATATATATAATTGTTCCTCCTGGCTCACTGGCAAGGCCTCATGTTTCTCACTCTTTTTTTTTTCCCCTCAAAAATCACTTTTAGTCTGATTTAATAGATTTTTTTTTTTATTTAACTTGTCAGACTTTATTCATTTCTATGCTCATTATTTGGACAAAATACACTTGCTTTTAATTGCTGCCTTTACTGTCAGACCAAAAGAAGACAGTAGTCATCTGAGTATTGATTTAAGAATCTTTTGATTCTGAACCTTCTTCTTCTATTAAGTGGTCTCCATGTCACCTCCAAGCACTCTACCTGTTCAGCTGTTCCTTTCTATGTTCATTTCAGCTAGTCTCCTTGATTCTCTTTCATTTCTCTTAAACGTTACCAAGGTGGACCTTTTGTTTATAAGATGTTGGACTGGAGCATATGGTCACTGTTAGTTTCTCTTTGATTAGTAGCACATTGAACTTAGCCAAGAGCTACTCTTTCTCTTATACTCTTGAGTTTCTGCGAGAAGCAGTCATTGCAATGTGTAAAAATACAGTTTATATCCCACCCTGATGGAACATTTCACAGTCTACTCAGGGACAGAGAAGGATGTAAAATCTTCAATAATTGTTTCTTACAATTATAGTCTGTGTAATCTCCATTAATATTTCAATGACCTTTAATAAACCTAACATTTCTAGCTAGCTGCATCAAAATATACTACAGTGCAGTTATACTCTGGCTCTTGGTGAAACCCATCCCTCCTGTATAGGTTTCCTGGACTCTGAAAGCTGCCTCACTCTTAATTCTGTCCTCCTTCTGCCAGTGCTTCTTGCTTGGCTGCTCTGTGCAGCTCTGCCTCTCAAGGTGGCCCCACACATAATGCTGAGGAAGTTGCAAAGAACAGCAACACAGAGAGGCTGATTTTCAATCTCCTACTTGGTTTAAATTTTGCTTCTCGTTGTTCCACCTCTTCCCTCTCTCCTTTGGGGTCACTGATATCCACAAATATAAACCATGGCCGGGAACTCCTAACAGGCTTTAAGGAAAGTATCCAAAGCCTTGTGGAGCCTTTTGCCTGTACACCAGGCAAGCAATACACTGCTGGCACTGCCACTACCCACAGTTTTTTTGCCTCATAATAAAGACCCTCAGGCCAGGGTATTAATATAAAGGTATTAATATAAAGTGAAAACAGTGGCAATTTGCATTAATTCAGGGAATTGCTAACTGCTGCAGTTCAGCAGTGGGTATGCATCTATTTCGGCTGTCTGCTGTGAGCTTGAATATCTACAGTGAGGGGAAGAAGGAGCTACAGTGATAACTGCTTCAGCTGCCCTATGTAAGCCCACTATACAATCAGGAGCCAGTGCCCTCATTCTGGTCTGAAAAACACAAGTTTAGAACTCTGACCACCATCTTCATTTCTAATGGTTTTCCTTTAGCATAACTAAAAGGAGTGTGTGTGTGTTTGGGGAGTTTTTTTAATTTGTCCCAAGACGGGCTTATTTGTCATGTCTTTGCATTCATGCATTGAGTTTAGAAATAACTAAATAGAAATGCTTCATCACTCATTGCATTGATTTTAACAAAAAATCCCTGCTCACCTCAGACTACTGTGGTGTGATGCTAAAGCTGGTAAATTGTTAGATACGTTAGAAAGGAGAATGGGTGATAATGAGAGCTAAGTAATATCTGCTTCTGATTGTAACAGCTGGTGTGTTTGACATGAACTCATGAGCTATATTATTAAGTAGAATTCAAGCAGCTGAGAGGGAGCTGGTTTGTTTGTTATGAGGATTTGGCTCTCAACCAGCCCCTGCAGTTTCACTTGATTGTGGTTCTACAGAACAGTTGGAGAGGGCATGACCACAAGAAATCCTAGTGCTGGTCCTTTACTTTTGAGCAGCAGTTCTAGATAGACCTGAAACAAGAATTCTTAGCATATGTGCTAATATGCCCTACAGAAGAAATGATACATTATTAACAGTCTGTGCAGAGACAACTTATATGCACAAAGAAATTCAGTCCTGAAGACATCCATCTCTTTCATGTATCTCATTATTCTGTTCTGTCATTTTGCAGCACCAAATACTACCGTGATAATAAAACCAAGTAAAAGGAGAATAAAAATGTGTTGCCTAAGAGTTAGTGGCATAGTCCTGTTTGCAAGTTTAATGGAAAATGCAGAAGATATGGTTAAGTAGATTATTTCTGGCTCTGTGGAGCCACTTGCAAGCAATGTTGAGATTGTTGCAAATATACGATCCATATCTAAAGAATTTTTTATATGTATGTGCATGCGTGCACACACACACAGAATCTGACTTATCTCTGCAAATGAAAGGAGCAGCAAAATATCTCAGCTGGTGCTGACAGTGTAAGTAGATCAGCATTAGTTTAGCTTTTTTAATTACAGGCAAAATAAAATGCTTGGGAAAGTACATATTTATATTCTCTCCGTGGCTGTATAATAAAAGGATAATTAGGTGTCTCGAAGGTAACAAATTGTACTGCATCATTGTACTGGTGATTTTTTTTTCTCTCCAAAAAGTACTGGTAAAAATCATGTGTACTTGCATTTAAGTCTGGGCACAAAGTAGACTAGCTCTTTCTTAAAGTTTAGCCACTTTTTGTAGGATTCCGTTCTGTGCTGTGTCTCCATGGAGTGTTTCTGATCCAGAAGTTATTTTTAATTAAGTTGAGAATTAGGTAGAAATAGCCCTCCTCTCCTTATTAGCTTTGAGAAGATAAAAGTGTGAGCCATTCAGCAGAAGATTCATGGCTTTTTCATTCTGTAGGAAACTATTAAGATGTTTCATCGGATTTCCACATTTGACTTTCTTAAAGAATCCTTCAACTTTTGAATCTCTTTGCAAAATGTTTAATTACTTCTGTTAAAGAATACGTGAGAGTTACTTCTAAGTATTTTAAATATAAATCAAGTGAATAGAAGTGTAAGTATATGATGAAATGGGGAAAGTTTCTCATTTAAAAAACTGAATCTGAACCTAAAATTGTCAGAGAGTCTGTTTGCATAAAGCTCATGGAGTATGGTTAGGAAATGGTATTTCAGTAGAGCCTTACCCTTTATAAATGAGGGCATGAGATTTTGGACTGTGAGGTGGGCTGTGGATATACATTGGAGAGAGATTTCAGAAAAGATGCTTTCTTCTTTTGTCTGACAATGTCCCACACAGAGTATTTCTCAAAAAAACAATCTCTTAGAGTATCCTGGGGAAAAACTACTGGCATATTTTTTATTGTTGATGGGCTTTAAGACAAGAAACAGTTCTTTGCACTGGGAATCTTGTATTTCCCTTGGGATGTTGTGACATGCATTGAGAGATGTCAGGAAAAGGTGCTGGAGTACAACAAACACTCATTTTATGAAGCTCCAGCAAGAGGTTAAAACCTCATCAGATTTGCTGCTTGGAAGATCAGATTAGACATTCATTACAAAACACCACGTTCTGTGCCACATATAGTCCTGCTGCTTCAAGCTAACTGAAGATCATTGAGAAAATTGAATGCCTCAAATCAGAACTAGACATCGTTGCTGTTTTTGCATGCACTTCATGCCTTTAGCAAAAGGTACGGATAATAGCATGTTTGCTGCTGAAGAAACAGATATCCTGTTAGTCTCCTTTGGATTTAGCAATAAATCTTGCCCAGAAGATCAAATCTGAAACAGACCCAAACAAGGCTCTTGGCATTAAGTTAGCATGAACTCTTGAGATTGATTTATGGAGAGTGCTATAATTGGCCTGTATATCTTTTGGAAGGATCTATTGTTGGTACTTTTAAAAACAACAGAAATCTGAAAGATTTGAAAGTAAAGATAAGAATGGAGATTTTTATCAGGTCTTCCAGCCATTGCAGGAATCCACGTGCTTGTTTTGTGCCATTTGTTTGTAAAAATGCAACAGTTGAGTAATGTTGATAAATGTTGTGGTTGATAAATGAGTGCATTTCCTGTCTGTTCTGTGCCAAAAGCTTGCCTCTGCCATACACAGACTGTATTTGCACCCTGCGTGCAAATAATTGAGTTAGGAATTTGGAAAAGATATTCACATGAAAAATCTTGTGCACTTCCAGCAGAACTGATGCCAAGGGGAATTTGGGCATTTGGCAGGTGATTGTTCCTAACTAGAGCTGTCATGGAGCATATGAAAGGCAGATCTTTGTTCTTCTCAAGTCAATGAATATAAGTGCTTGTTAGGTATAGATTTGACTGCAAACCTTTCTCAAGCCAAAGATTGAGAAGAAGATGAGCAAGATCATTTCCATCAAGATCTGAAGGATGAAAAAGAATAGTAATATGTAGTGCCAGTGTTTCATAGGAATCTAGCATGCTTTCACCAAGGAAAAAGTAATTTAGGATATATTTAAACAGCAGATTCAGTTTTTGACTCTTTGTTTATGTTGCAAGTCTTGTGCCAATAAGTATGCAAGACTTAGCTGTTATAATGCACAAAATATTATCATATGGAGATAGTGTAACCCTTAGGAACATAATTACCATCACAGAGCTACTGATCAGCAAAGGTTTTTGCATTTGAATAGGTACAGAGTTCTACAGGCTAAGAAGGCATCTTTTGCACTTGTCACATCCGGTGGTGGTACCAGAATTCATTAACTAAACAGATTTAGTTTATGGAGCCTATTGCTACCAAGCTGCATGTGGAAAAAGCTGGCTGACGTGGACATGTTATACGTTTGTACTTCACAGGTGTTTTCTGATCAGTTATCCTACCATTTAATTTTCTAGTAATGCATAAGATATGAGAGGTCAAGAGATGGTAAGATATTCTGAAGGACTTGGGTTTTAAGTTCTGGTGTCATGTTCAGCTGTGATATTCTCCACTCAAACACCTTTGAGTCCTTACGTTAACCCACCTGACCTTGCTTAGCCCTTCAAATAATAATTAGTTAAGACAGCATAATGTTGTGGGATTCCAGTCGTTAGATGCATGAAGGCTCAAAAGCTTGTGTAAGACCTGTGTAAACTGACAAAACCCTGAGAGCAAACAAGGGAGAATCACTCCAGCAGCAGTGTTACTGGAGCAGAGTCAACTTCAATTAACAAAAACAGTCTTCCCTCAGGTGTCATGGGCCAGTTCCATTGTTTCTTGTGACTCAGATGCATCTAACTACCACAAGGGCTCTGCAGCTAGTTAATCTGAGCAACTGGATGTGTCTGGTTTGTTTGTTTTTTCTCCAGCCTTTAGGCAGTCATCTGCTTTTGCAGGCTAAGCAAAACAACCATGCTAGTTGTTTTTGGAAGCTGTTTTGGTCCTGTTAGTGATTTAAAATTATGCTGTCCCTTGGGGGGCATGTTGTCCTTAATTTTTGCAAGCATGGCTGGATATTTTTACAGTCCAGTAGATTCTCAGGATCATCATGTGAAAAGGATATGCTCTGAAACTCATTCTTTTCCATTTTGCTTTAAAAACCCTTTTTTGTTTCCTTCAAACCAGCAGCTGCAGAACAAAGTCAGCAGCTCACAATTCCATTTCTTAAAGGATGCTATTTTTCCCAACTTGTTCTTAAAACACCATTCACAGTATACAGACAATTTCAATCTTTTCCCTTTTATCATGCAAAAACAGTGAATAACTCAAACCTTCTCATCAGCATTTGCTGCTTGTAGGATTTCTCTTACAAACATCATTCAGCCTATGCTCAGTCTTTTCTCTACAGAGTCGCTTTTTTTTTCCCCCCATTTATATTCAAGAGAGAAGAACAAATCATCATCTTGATTCCAGGCAAGATCAATACCTGCTGGGATGTTCTAGGCAAACAGTGCCACACTGCTACAGGAAACCATGGGGATGGCCCTAAGCTTTCAGTTCATCTGGGGAGACTTGTTCTGATGTCAGATGCCATCAGCTTTTCTGACTTTTTTGGAGGATGTGTGTTAATATGTTTATTAGCTGACCCAAAGCCTTACCCAGAGGCTTTCTGAGACAGTGAGAACAACTCCTTGTTCAACCAATTTCTTCTTAAAGGACTGTGTCAGTTGGTGATAGAACTGAGTTTAGATGCTGCCAGAATGCCCTTTTGTATTTAAGACTTTCCTATATCTAGCCCCAACTTGAAAGTATAGTTAAGTGACTGTGATGTTTTAATTTAGATACCATCATACATAAAAATACATATATATTTTAGTGAAACCTGCAAAGTATTCTGTCTAGAATTGGTCATGTAAAGTATTCAGTCAAACAATAAAATAAAACAGTAGAGTCATGCAGTGAGTTTTGGGAAAACCAAAAAGAGTTTGCATGACTGTCATGCTTTATTTTTCTCCTTTCTTTTCTGTTTGCCAGATAATGCATTTTCCTCCTCTTTCAGGAAGAAACTCCCTAGTTTCTTTTGTCTAACAGGCATGTTTTGTAACAGAACGTGTAGAATTTGAGATCATGATGCACCTTTTTTTTAAACATTAAAAATTCTTTATATAAAAGGTACAATGTACATAAAAGAGCTTTCCTTTTCCATAGTCAAAGCAGAGATGGTAAGTGGCAGTATTTTGGGACGCTTGCATTGAGTGTGGGGAAGGGAAGCAACATAGTAATATCTGTAAATGCTAATACAAGTACTTGAAATCTTTATAGATACTTCTAACCATTGTTTCCTCTCAATATACATTGCATTCAAAGATCATGTAATGTTCATCTTTGGGGCGAACGCTTCATCATTGTTTAATTATAGAAATGATTTCCAGGTTTAATGGTAAGAAAAATTTAACTATAGGGAATTCAGAAAAGCACTTGCATTGCTCATAAATTTATGACTTGCTGGCAGCACTCCTCTTCAGTCAGAGCACTTCTTTCTGACTCTTAAGAATTGGAAATGTCTGTTTGCCTTCTTATATCTTAGTCAGTTTTATGGCTTGTCCAGTAAGAGAAACAGTCTTACAGTAAACAGAAAGGAAGTGAATTAGTCTGCCTGATGATTTATCTTACCACATAAAAGCAGCTTCCTAACTTAGAGTCCTCCTCTCTTGAAGCCTTCTGTTTGCTTTACATTAAAAGAACGTCAAGAGACTTCACACTTCCTATATTTAATTGAAGGAAAATATACAAACACTTTATATAGGCTTGTTTTGGATGTGCACATTATTCATCAGACAATTCAGCAACTATTGTCTTTCAGAGAAATCTCAACAATAAGGAAAGTAGTGAGTTAAGAAATCGTCGTGTTCCTTTCCTCCTGTACAAAATAAGTCTTTTCTTGTTATATTACTTATATAAATATCCAGCAAAGTAGTGTGCCAGAAATCTTAGGGAGAAAGGAACTTAAGAAATAAGCTAAACTTTAACATGTTCCTTTCCTCTGAGAAGTAACTTCTTAAAAAAGCATAATCAATGCAACTGCTGGCATTACAAAACTCACTTGTCATAGAATCAAGCTAAGTCGGTTCCTGTTTGCACAGAATTGCAGATACAGGTTGAGTTTACCTGAATGATGCCTTCTAAATCCCATTGTTTTAATGGAATTTGCCAAAACAAATGAGAAAAATAGTTTCTGTGTAGTTAGCAGGTGTGACAATCATCAATGTCCACTTGTAATCTGAGAAACTACTGTTCTAACATTAGAGTTGGAACAGATAGAAACTCTTGATTCCCTTTCCATAAATAAAAAAGTGAAACAGAAGTAGTCTCTAGCTGTTTGCGGCAGAGAGGCAGAGAAAGATTAATGACAGAGTTTTATAATCAAATGGCTTGTTCCAAAGTGATCTGTACCATAAATCTAACACAGTAATGGTAACACTGCCTTTGTAATTGTGACCATTTAACCTTTTTTTAAAAGATATTTATGATGTTTCCAGTATCAGAGATAACAATAATGTTTAAACATGAGACAGCCTTAATATAAAAATAAATTTCCACTGAATACTCATTACATTCAATATACGTTTGAACAGTAGAAGAAACACTGTAAAGGAGTAGTTTTTAATTTATTTTTCTGAATGCATGAACACATCAAATTAATGGTCAGTGGAATTACCCATGCATCAAGGGGAATAGAGCATTCCTGTAAAGAGCATTAAACTATCTATTGCAAATGAGATTACTTAAGCTTTTTGTTTAATGAAGACTGTGTAAAATCTGGAACCCTGTAATTCTGTGCCTGACATCATGACTTATTTTTAAAACTTTGGTATTCAAACTTTTCAGTTTGGACTCTCCCTGTTTTGCTCCTTGGCACTAATTCTTTTATCAGCTGCATTCCGTGTATATTAGTTTACTGCCTGCTCCTTTCTAAAGTAAGTCACTGCTTCCCTACAAGAGGAGACTACAAGCTACAAGATATAGCTTGGACAAAAGTCATATTACTCTTGGTCCACTCTGTTAGGACTGTCCCGTGATACTATCCAGTAGCTGCCCTCATGCTGTGCCACAATGTATATAACTTGCACCCCCAGCTTCATGAAAACATCATCCTGACAGACTGTAACACAGACCCCTGGCGTGGCTATCTGGAGCACTTTGAGTAAAAATAGCAGGAGAAAACTTGAATTTATCGGAGCAGTGGCACAGGACAAGTTCTTTGCAGCAGAGACGTAATTCACTGCAGCAGTGAGCCCTGAGCTCAGCCAAGAACTAGTTTGTGCTACCTCGTCTGAGGGCCAAAGCTAAGGTCCTTGCTGTGGCAAAGATAGTACAGACATTGTCAGTGTGAATTTTAACCAGTTGAGAGAGAGAGCTGATATCAGTACCTGACTTAAAATACTTGTGATGGTAGCAGGCAAACAAAATTTCCTTGTTTTAAATGTTTCATTATCCCTTCCCCCAGCTGCTAGCAGTAGTGGAATATGCAGTCATTCAGGATGCTTTGTTTTTCTCTCAGCTTAAATGACCTTTGGCTAAATCACTAGTGCTTAACCTTATGTGAACATCTCTATCGGACTTCAGTTCTGGCATCTCTATATTGTGAGACTTGCAGGTGTTTTTCACTAATATGCAGGGGAAGTTTGTCGGGATAGCCTTGTTACGTGTATGAAGGATAGAGATTTAAGGTTGGAAATACCTCTGGTCATCTAGTCCAACCTCCTCTCAAACAGGGTCGACTTCATAGCTAAATCAGGTGGCTTAGACCCCGTCCCACTGAGTTCTGAATACCTCCAAGGATGGAGGTTACACAGCCCCTCTGGTCACCTGCTCTTGTGTTTGACGCCTCATGACGAAGAATTTTTTTCTGTATGTCTAACCCTCTCTGCGACTGGCAGTGATTGTCTCTTGTCCTTTCATTGTGTGAGAATGGCATATTTCCATCTTCTCTGCTACCTCCCTTTGCATGCTGAAAGGCTTCAGTTAGATGTCCCTTTCACTTTTTCTTCTAAGCTGAGCAAAAGACTGTTTCCCTCCATCTCTCCTCGTACATCGTGTGCTCCAGCCCCCTCACCTACATAGCGACCCTCCACTGCACTCTCTCAAGTTGGTCAATTTGACAAATCTTGATTTAGATCACAGATTCACATGGAGGAGTCTGTGGAGGAGGAGTGGAATGAAGAGATGGAGTAGTTAAGGTGTTTTTTTTTCCATTGGCTTAGTAAGCTGGTAAGATTTGCTGTGCAAGTTCCCATTTGCTAGTACTCAACCTAAGAAAGGTGGCAGAATATGGGAGACCTTGACCCTGTTGTAAGTAATCGCCATTAGGTCTAGTGAACCATACAGAGAAATTCCGCTTTTGCTGCTTGCTCACTGGTCTGGTCACCACAGTCCTGCCATTAAACTGTTGTTCTGATGTTGGAGTAAAATATTCCAATGACTAAATGAAGTTAGGAGAAGAAAAAAGCCAGAGTGGAGGCACAATAAAAGTAGGAATAGTCAGTATCCTGCTCATGATGCTGCATTTAATAAATGTCATTTAAAACTCTTCCCATTAGCAACTGGAACAAGCTTACAAGCATCATGTAATGCTGTCCTCAAATTTAAGCAGCAGCTCTCCGTTTGCTATTGAGGTAACATTGAAAAGCAAATGGAACATCCTTTACCTGCACAAAGTGATTTTAGCCTTTTATGTGCCTGCTACAGTGGTAGAAGCTTACTTTACAGTGAATCAGTTAATGGTATTGGAATTAAAAGATAAATTTAAGTTAAATTTACAAGGCCAGGAATGAATCTTCTGTTAGCACTTTATGCTGCATTAAGGATATAATTATAGATTCACCATGCAACATTTATTAGGCTCCTCCAGCCCACCCTCCCTTTCACACAGATGGTGTTGCAAATCACCTCTCAACGGTCACCTGCTTGAAAGGAGAGTTTCATATGCAAAGTGCTATTCTTTGTTTAGATAGGATAGCTTGCAAGATGTAAAATGACGCAGCTATTTAAATTTGTTGTTACAGCACTTGGGCTGGGTACACAAGATTAAATAAAAAGAAAATTAGGAAGCAGATGCTTGTGGCTTAACAGAGGAATTGTGCTAAAAGATACTCCTCATTACTGGTGGATATGAGTAATTTTACTGAGGCAGCTGTTTCCTTAATCAGGAAAAACACAAACCTCTAAGATGACATCCAGATGTTTTCTGTATCGCTTCACAATATAATGACTTTTCATTGTATATGCCATATTTTTAATTCCATTTGTGTTTACTTATGTTGCATCCAGTGTATTTTCAAATACATGTATTATCTTCCTTAACTGTAGAAGAACTGAGCTCTAAATATATGCCACGTACTTTGAACTTTTGACATACTTGCCTAGTGTTAGTCCTGTAGCTGCTTCTAGGACTAACAGTGCTCCATGTCTCTCACTAGCATCCAAGTATTTAAATAACAGACTTCTGCAGGTTGTGGGCATTTGGAGGGGGGGAGGCAGGGATATGTTTGTTTGTGGTGGGGGGTTGGTTTTATGGGACAGTATCTGTTCATCTTCCACTTGTGCAATTGTACGGTGCTTCAGTTCGTGCTGCCTGGGACTGCTGAGTGGGATATACTGTGGTATAAACAGTGGGTTAAGACCCTGTGTCAGTTATCTGGATATTGGGCAAAGTCAGAGATTTAAAACTTGCACTAGCTTTCAGGTTTAGGCTCGGTCCTCAGTCATGGGCTGCTGACAGTTTTAATGGCTGCTAGCTTGCCATCTGCCATTGCTAGAAACATATGCTTTATTGGGCTGGAGACTTGGGATTCCAGACTTTTCAGTGATTCATTTCTACTTCTGACAGGACATAAGAATGGCATCCCAAATCTTTGACATTGATTTACCGACACTGAGCTATTTTATAATTTATTTATAAATAAATTGTGTGGGATTTCCAGAATCTTAAAATTTGAGCATGAGTTTTGATACCTGGGGTCTGGACCTCAGGAGCCAGCTACCAGTGCACAGTTGATCTGCACATGCGCAGCAAATGCAGCTCATTACTGTTTGTGCATGCTGTGTACACCTCTTGAAAAGTTAAAGCAGCCCTGAATTTGGGCTAAGGAATTCTCAAAGGCTTTTGTACACACAAGGAAATAACTTAATACAACTGGAGCAAAATCTTCCCTTATGATTTTTTAATTCTACAGTATTGAGCAATTCCTTCCCTCATTTCAACTTTGAGTACAAGGCAGAGGGACATGTGTTATTGTACATTGATATTTCTTAGTTTTATGCCTTGCCTCCTTTCTGCATGAGATTTTGCACCATTTATTACTGGCTTTCCTAAAATAAGATTTTAGAACATGATATATCTCTTTAAAAGTTCTTTAGTCAAAAAGCAACTGAAGTAATTATATGTTAGCTAATGCTGATAACTATTTCAGGTTTTTTGTTTGTTGCTACGTACATTTAGATTAAATGTGGAAATCTAACTAATCCTGTTACTTCCATTTGATTAAGTTCTATACAGTCTTTTGGGGTGGAGGGGGGTGTCTTTCATGGTACTGTCTGATTTCTTTGGTATAATGATCAGCTAGAAAGAAAATCCATTTTATTGCCATCAGTGAAAAGATAAAAAAAAGGCTAATCAAATAAAAGAAGGAATAAATTTTTTTTGGTGGAGTTGTAAGCTTTTTTTTTGCATTATCTATGTCTAATTAGATTTTCTCCAGAACAATAATTAGTCAGCCTGATGTATGTTTTAGCTTACTGTGTAAGAGAATAGATATTTGTTATGCTCTTCAGTGTTGGATATTCCATCCATCAGATTAGTGTATCCTGTAGTATAGTGTTTACGCACTAGAGCCTCGCATACTAGCATGTTCTGGAAATGGCAGTTCCTGCTCCCAGCTACCTCATGTTTCCTAAATCTCTCATGACCACAGGATCCAGTAAGGTTTTTTGCATACTCCTAAAATCAAGGTTTTCCAAAGCTGGAAACTTTTGTGCACCTTCTTGTATGGGCACGTCATCTAAAGTGCCCAGAGTTTTCAAGAGGCTTGAGCGCTCTAATGCCTTTTGATCTCACGTGTCAAATACAAACGTGGGGCTTCTGTAATGAAGATCTTGTTAAAGATATTATGCTCTGCCTGTTTCAGCCTTAGATTGAGGTAACATCCCCTTTTACTATTGGATCTGTATTTTCTAGGTTTCCTAGAAATTTCCTATGTGGAAACCAGTATGCGCGTTTGTCTGTTAACACATTTACAGCCCAGCACTGTATGACAGTAGATGTTTAACAAGATTGTAGAAATGACCATGGATGATAGTTATTTTTAAATGTAACGTTCTTCCTGCTTAATACAGTTAACACTGTTCTTATGTCTAAGAGATATGTGGATAAAAATTAGTGCTGCTTTGTTGAGGATTTTAATGAGAGAGGAATGATAGAGATCATTTACTATACTAAGTCTTTTTAGTTTAATCCTTTTGCTGGGATTTTCTTTCTGCTAGTAACACCAAAATGGCCCTGTGCCTGTGTAACAGCTTAACTTGTGCTCCCTCTGCTGGCTTTCCTATGGGATAGTAACCGCAGCTGCTCCGCTTTGCTAATTTTTGGGAAGGTTGGCTTGTTTATTTAAAACCTTGTTAAAATAAAATGCTGTTCTCTTCAGTCAAAATTCTCATGTCAAGCTGTGACAAATCTCCCTTTGTAAAGAAGCTAAAGTGTGCTTTCTTTCCTTCTTTGTGCTTTTAAGGAAATGATGCCTATTTAAGCTTCCAACACGTAAGTCTGCTCTTCACTGTCCGGGCTAGAGAGGCCTGGGATGTCCCTGCCAGTGGCTTTGATGGCCCAGGCAATGCGGGTCTGACTCTCTGCTTACCAACCAGAAAGCATCCCAAAACTCATCACCATGTGCAGTCATGCTGATTAGCTCTAGTCCATCCTGAACTACCCTAGGGCTACCCTCAGGCAGGGCCACCCCACCTTTTGTGTATGATCCTCTTTATCCCAGCAGAAAAACATCTGGGCCTGAGGGGGACCCGTGCATTTCTGTGGCATTTCACATGTGCTCCCCTCAGGTCCAGCAGGACCAAGGCTGACCCAAAACAGTGTATTCCCCAGAGAAATTGCTCAAAACATACTCTCTGGCACATCTGGTTCTGGGATTGCAATAAATACAATTACATCTGAGCAGGTCATAGATAAAGTCTGCTTGGGCTCCTTCTGTTAGCACTGGTTACAGTGCTGCTTCTCAGCCGGGATCTTGGATTATTAACCATCTTTTCACCCCATAGCACAGCTAATCCATAAGTGACTTGGCTCAGTCAGAGGTAATGGAGGATTGACTGAAATTAAACTCAAAACCACCTGTTCCTGTCAAGGTAATAATAATTGTAAAAGCAGTAATTGCTGCTGGATTAATGTCAGCAACTGGGTAACTTATAAAGGTGTCGTAAACGCTGAAAATATGATACAGGAAATGATTTCAAATAATGTAACACTTAAGTGTTATACTATTTAGTATTGAAGCTTGTCAAATAGCTTAGCTTTACACTGTTTCAGATATTCTGGTACTTCAAGTGCAGCACAAACATTCTTAGAGCTTTTCTAATCTTTCATGGTAAAAATAAAATAAGAGGGAATCATAACAAAAATCCTGGATTGTTTCAGTGGAGAAGGTATTAGAACAAACTCTGTTAAAAGATTTCTTCGTAGTTAACAGGTCATTTTAAACATAAATCAACATTTTTTAGACTGAAAGGATTTCTGTTTAGTGTTTTGAAGAGAAACAAAGCAGTCTGTCCTTGTTCATTTTTCTGCTCTCGTTTCCTGCTTTTGCACTGAAATATTCATTCCTTACTCTACTGGGAAAGGCGGTCAGGTACAGCAAAGAAAGCAATAAATCTTTCTTACTGCCTTGTCAGTTTTTATCTGTAGATATAATGCAAAAGTGAAAAATGCTTAATTTGACAGAATTAGAAATGTGGAGAAAATGTCTTTGTCAATTTAAAAAAATAATAAAGGATTAGGATTGTTTCCTCTGCTGCTAAAATTTGACTTCTGATTTTGCTATTATGCTGTAAATGTTGCTGTGAATGTTGTTTATATCAAATACTACAATGGATTTATACCCATCTGGATTTGAAGGACACAGTTACCCCATCTTTCTAGTTAGATTTCATATGGATTTTTTTTTAGATAGAATTGTGGACATTCTTTATAATATACCATGTTGTGCTATTGTTAATTATATGTGCCTCATACAGAATTCTAGTATATTTTGTTGTGTCCTGTGTTCTGTTTTCTTCTCTAACATTTTCATAGAGGTCTGTCATTCCAGCTAGAGGAAATGTGTTTGTTTATCCAGAGGAGATGATATTCCTGCACTCTAATGAAAGTCGCTACTGCATCAGATGCGACAGCTCTGGACTCAGTCCTACGGTTGTGTCTTTGCAGACAAACCCTTATTTCTCTGTTTCCCTAATAGGAGTAAATCTCACTGATTATTGGATTGGGTCTCATGTATGCAGTGCAGTTCTGAATGTTTGATCCCTTTTAAAATTACCTTTTAAAAGAGAAAGACCTTTCATCCTAAACCATTTATAAAAGAAAGTTGCACAAAACACACTTTTGGTATCTGCATCCCACAAGATTGTGTAGAGAATGCAGGTAACTGCTTTAAATTAAGTTGGCATTTGGAAAACTTGGTTCACTAAATTTATGACAAGGTTTCATTCAAAGTTCTTCTCTGTCCCCTGGTTTATGCCCAAAATCTCTGCTGTTGCATCAGTGACACAAAGTAAGCAGAGCAAAAAACCCCATACCCAAAGTGCTTTTCTAAGCAAGAGCGCTTCACTGAATTAAGGTCACCTTTGAGAGAGAAATGAGGAAATTTTTATTAAAAAAAGAAAGACTTCAGGAAAACTGCTAATGGAAGTACTGTATCTGTAAATGCGGTTACTTTCCTTACTTTTTTCGATAATAGCATAGTAGTGCTACTAGAATGAAAGAGGCAGAATATAGCTACTGAGGAAGCAGGTGACTTTTTGGCACTAGGAATCATGATATGCGTATGTGCTATGTCCTGCAAAAGCACACCTCCTTGCAGCTTATGTCTGGTAGAAGAAGGGCCTCAGTTCCAGACTTGTTAGTTTGTTATCTCTTATGAAGACCAAAAATATTTACATGTGTTTAAAAAAAAAAATAAGAATGTCAGTTAGTGGAGTGAGAAAATAATATCTTGCTCACTGGATAAATGAGCTCACTGGGCTTGATATGTTTGCTAGCTGTAGGATGAACGGACAATAACCGGAAAGCTGAATGTGCGTAGTGGTGACATTGATTTCTTGTTTATGCATTGCTGTTCTAAAATGTCATTCAAAGAATTGCTTGCTTGGAGTTATGGTGGCAGGATGGGGGGTGAGTTTTAAGGCACCGCAGATTGGTAGCTGAAAGGACAAAGATGACACTGCTGTTATTTTAACTTATTAAGAATTAACTTACGAATTATTATTCATAGCTCACTAGTATAAGCAGGCATCTCAATGGAAAATGTAGTTACTCTATTTTCTGTATGGTCTATTGTATAGATTATAGTAAGTATCTAATTTATTTTAGTGCTAATTTTAATTATGAGTAGGACTGCAGAGTGTGAAGGAGCCTATACACTTATTCTAGAGAGGAATTATTCTCTCATAGGACCCTCACACAGTGAAAATCAATAATATAAAAGATTGTTAGAGATCTTACATGAACCTTTTTAAAAATATTAATAACACTTTGAGTTTAAAACGAGAGATTATGTCACATTCATGGTCTGTCTTCTGACAAAGATGTTAGAGAGAAATGCTTTAAAAAGCATTTAGTATCCTACCTAATTTTACAATGTTATATACTGATCGTATATTTTTGACCCTTTTAAACTCTCATTTTCTTTCCTGAATCACCGTGTTTCTCTTAGAATAATTCTCTTTACTGTAGCATAGTATCTAGCAAGTTAAATGTCAGTGCAATTTTTAGTGGCTTGGTTGCTTTTTAAAGGTAGCAGTAATACTTTCCTCTCACTGCTCCGTTTAAGAGAAGGGGTTGATCACAGTGTTGCTTCCTTACTGTATTATCTGATCAGGTCAGGCAAATAACACCACAGTCCCTTTTCCCTAAAAAAGTGTGCAAGCTAGACGGGAGATATGATAGAGCAGGTGAAGCATGAACAAGTCATAGTGGTCTTGGAAGTGGTTTATGGACTGAGCAGAGAAATACTTTAACCCGGAGAGCTGAGGGCAGGAGGCTGTGGGATGAAAGGGGAGCTGCACTGCCAGCGTGGGACAGCAATGACTTGTCCCAGGTGTGATCTGGCTGCAGTCGTGTGTGTAAACGGGCCCTTATTACTGCTGACCCCAGCCGTCAGGAGGAGAGGCCAGAAAAAGTCCTCGAGCCTCTCGAGAAAACTGATCTGATGGGAAATTCTGCTGTGGACCTTTTCCTTCCTCATATATAATGGTGTTTCTTTTTTGTGCTCTGTCCTTTCTGCCTTTACCCTGCATGTCTAAGTGATAGCTATCGTACTTTTTGCTTACCAAAGAATGACTCTACTCAGTGTCAGTGAGTAGAGTTTAGGGCTTAGCAAAAAGTTAAAATTCATGTCACAGAGTTTCTTTTGTTTGCTTGTTTGCTTTTATTACCCCCGAAAATCTTATCCTGTACAGCATTTATTTCTTGTATAACATTAGAAGTTTGTGGTCTGCTAATGAAAAATATGCTTATTATTGAAGTTAATGTGCAGTAATTACAACTAATACCAGTTTTTCATATGGCTATTGCTTAAGCCTATTAAAGCTACAAATTGAAAAATAAAGTGGTTTCTATTATTAATCTTCACCCCCTTTCCCTTGCTGGAAGGTGATAATTTTTCTAGGTGAAGTTTCTATTTGGAATGTTCAGTCATTCACAAAGTGGTGTTGTATGTTTGTCATTCTTGGCTATACTGCTTTACTCATTAGGTAGTAATTTAGCAGTCAGTAGTTCACTCTCATTAAATTAGCCCTAGAGATAAAATTGGATAATATCCATAGTTGACTTTTTAGTAGTAAACTATTGCAATTCTCCTGTGAAAAAGAATTGCATTTGCAGCTCAAGACTTGTTCCAAAATTGCATGAGGGTTTAAAAATCACTTTTTTAATTCTGTTTTTCTAATTGCTTTTCTTTATGGTTCCTGTATATCGAATTGTTTACTGCATTGGAAGACATGCATTTTGGAAAAGAAATTAATTAGAAAATCCAACTGCAGTATGTATTCTAGCGTTGAAGATGTAACTTTTTTTTTCAAACTACTGTCCTTACCAGGATTGACTTATGGTTTCCTTGCCTATCCGTAAGTGGAAAAATATTTCCTTACCACATGATATTGGATTTGTTTATTTTTGGATGACTGTTAATTTTGGCATGTTTAGGAAGTAGGCGAGGTTCTTTTGAAAGGATTTAGTATGTTAAATAAATACAGTAGAATTGAATTGGTGAGAGCTTATTTGAAATTAAAGCATTTTTGCTGTACGTTGAGTCTTTATTTAATTAAGATACTAAAATGTTACATTTTTGTCCAGAAGCAATTATTATAATTGCTCTTTCTGAGTTTGCATTTAATCTCGTTAATGATGAAGGATTAATAAAAAGCGTAAGGTACAGCAATTACTGAGTCTTGGTCATTGCCTTGCTGCCAGTACTACAATTTAATATTTGTGTGTCTTTTGAAAGGGTGATCTCCTCTTGTCCCAAAATACATGTCTGAAAAGAGTACATCTGACACTGACAATCCCCACTTTTAATCACATTTCGTAAAATAGAATATCTGCCCCCTTCAGATATGAGAAAAGATGGGTCTTACACTGTGCCATAGATGCTTCTCCTGGAATTCAGGCTCCTGATGTGTCTGTAGCTCAGGATGTTCACCATAAAACGTTTTCGTGCTAATACTTCAGTGTTTCAAGTAGAGATGCTAAGATGAGCTGCTGAGTTGATCACATCATATGCTATGAAAGGCTAAGGAGTGCTGGAAGGCTGTAGTGCTGGAAGAGCAAAACATAGGTTTGGGTTTGGTGGATCAACATGAACAAATGCAACTGCTTAGTTTAACAGATCGAAAGCTTGTGTTTTCCTTGTGGAGTTACTGTCATTTGCTCTTCTCAAGTAAATCTGTTCAGGGCTAATGAAGTTCTGCACAAACTACTGTTTCTGGGTATCCCTCAAGGTTACCTCTGGGGAGAGCAAATTACATACTGTGTGAAGGTCACAAATCCATAACTCTTTTTGACAGAATCCACACAATCAGTACACTGGGAAGTCAGAAATAACATGGATTATGGAAGGATTTCCAAGTAAATTGTTTTCCCTGCTGCTTTGGTTCACATTGCTCCCAGCACTCATGTACTCCACTTGAAAATACAAAGGTACTAAGATAGGAGGATTTGGTATCTTCAGTTTTTTGACTCCAGTCATAATGTTGCTCTAGAAGCAGGAATACATTACTAAACCTCACTCAACATTTCCAAATGTCTTTTACTGTAATTCCAAATCCTGGACTATTGTCATAGAAATCTTAAATCCTGTGTCATAAGAAGAAACAGTGGCTATCACATGTTACAGTAGTTGGTAGCAGTTAAGGTAAAATATATGTAGTTATGGTAACATGTATAGTAGTGGGATAGTAGTTACGGTAACATGGTAATCCCAGAATTTCAAATTTTCTTCTGATCAAATACTTTATAATAATAAAAACCTTTACACAAAGTGACTTTTAGAATGTGTGATCTTATAAATTGTATTTTATTTGTATAGAAAGAAATTTCTTCTGTTATGTTGTTTTGACCAGCAAATATCTTTATCTACACATTCACATAAATGTTTAAACAGAGTTCCTGTGTATTTTCCTTCCTTCTGTGAAAATTTGCTCTATTGTACCTTCCTATACTGTGAGATGCATTACATGTACAAGACCATTTCTAATAAATAAGTAAATAAATAATTCATCATAAATATGTTTGAGGGGGGAAAATGAATTGAAGGGAGCCTTTATTAAAATCAGAGAATGACAAAGGTGACTTTGCTATTTTGGCTAATACACCTAGGATAATTCCTTTTGGTATTGCACAGAACCTCCGTGTAATTCCAAGCAAATAGGACTTGAACATCCACGCATTGTAATCGCTAAATAGGTTTCTATATTTAAGTTGAAACAATTTTGCTTCTAATTAGGAACTCTCTTTACTAGAGCAGTCATTGCTGTGAAAGTCAAGTTAATGTAACCTGACCCAGCTTGGCAGTTGGAGGAGAGCAAAATCCTCTTTGTTCTGGCTTTACAGCTATTACCTGGAACATAAAAGTTCCTTATGTTTAAATTGTATGTAATTTCTGTGGGCAGAAGTTAAGCATTTGAGGTCTTTCTCCTTCATCTTCTTAGGACGAGAGCTGAAACCCTTTTTTGAATGTGAAAGATTAGTCAACTCTCAGTTATCTGTAGGGGAATATTCTATTTTGGGGGTTAATCACGGTATCGATACCCATTTGTCTTCCTGCGAAGCCTGCTGAGTCCAGAAAGACTACTTAGTAGCTCAGTTGCGGTACTGCAAAAATACTATTGTGCTGCCTTCTTCTGTTGCGTTTCTCTGGGTTGTGTTTGTTTTGCTTTTGCCACGTGCCAACCAAGCCAGATGGGACAGCGCACAAGCGGTTTTGTGCAAGCCACAGCAGGTCCTGCCAAGTATATGACTCTGATTTGATGCTGGTCATACCAGATGTCATCTGGGTGTCTTTCCTGTGTAATACTGTTGTACGAATTCTTCCATTTTCTGTAGTGTCCACTACCTCTGTTACTTTGCATAGTGGATAAATGATTGTACTTCTTTGCTTCTTTAACATCACACTGAAAAAACAGGGTTGCTTCATTGTGCTGAGATGATTTTGTACCACACGTTCAACAGCACGATCATTCAAATTCATTCAGTGGGAGCAATGCCATCTTTTCCAATACTTTGTTTCTTCTTAATTTTCAGATATTCCGAAAGAAGGCAGTGGAACTTGGAGAGAAATTGCTACCTGCTTTCAATACTCCCACTGGGATACCTTGGGCATTACTGAATATTAAGAGGTAACATCTAATTTTTGATGACTAGAGCATATAAAAAAATCAGTTGAAATCCTGTCTTAACCACAGAGCTGTTGCAATTGCCTCACTATTTTAGTCTTTCCAGCTAGGCAAAAGTTCACGTAAGATCCTTGGTTTTATAGTTTAAGTTAAGAAACTTAAATAGATCTATATTGTACCCACAAGAGTGCACATAGCAATGCATTTATTCACCTCAGAACCAGCTGCTTTTCAGTTAATTAGCATGTTGCTCGTCACTTTTCCTGAAGTCCTCCATTGGTCTTAGTGTTGTTACAGGTAGGGTAGTTGCAAAAGGAGATGTGCTACTCCAGAAGGGCAAGGATTCTTGCCAGTTAAGCTACTCTGTGAAAAACACTATTGTTTTTACCTGTTCTGAGATCAGCATGCCCTAAGATATGAGGGTAATGTTGACTACAAGTGACTCATTGTCTTGCATTGTCTCCTTAGGAGTTTCTAGTTTGGTCAGTTTTACTCTGAACATGGCCAAGTGTTTGCTGCAGGAGAGGCTTGCTTTCCTGGAGCAGCTCTGGCCTCCAGTATCTGACTCCAGATGAATGTCAGCGGTCAGTCTCGGGATTGCTAGGCCTGCTAGCAGTGATAAAGTGAGGAAAAGGTTTCCTTTGCACTGTCTGAGGAAGGATATTGAAAGGTATACCTGTGGATTATATTTATATATATAGGGATACATCAACTTTCCTACTACTGCAGACAAAAAAACCCCAGCATCACCTGTTGCAAGAATGTGAAATTCTGCCTGTCAGGGATAATCAAGGGAAATTTCGGGGGGGCGCATTGGTGTTGTGTTTGTGTGGTTCCCCTCCTTGACAGTCAGCATCTTCCACTATTCTGTTTGATCTGTATTTATGCCATTTTTTCCAGAAGGAGACATAAGTTGGCATGCTTGGCTGTATTTGTTTCAGGATTGTCAATAAACTGCTCCGAACCAGATCTACAGAAATCCCTGGTGCATCAGTTTAGACAGGCTTATTTTTCCACCTGCCCTAAAAAAAGAAAGGATATGGGCAGTGAAAGACAGGAAGTGTGTGCACGCATGTGTGTGTGCGCGCGTGCTGGGAGTAGGAGGGAGTTAGTTCCTCATGACTTTCCCATTTTTAAAGGGGCTGGTGAACTGCTGCCCCGTGATGTTCCCTTATCTTCTAGTGGTTACTCACATGCACGTTATTGACTTCTTCTCAATAGATTAGTGCAATGGCTTGGGGTTTTTTGGTTCGTTGTTTCTAAGCTGTTACAAAAGCTTCTGAGTACAAAACTCTAGTATGCGTATGTGATACAGCACAACAGATTGTTATGCTGTATAATTTATTTAAAAATTATTAAGGTATTTAGGCCAAAAAATTAGTCTTAGTCTTATATGTAGCCCTTATCTAAATCCTTGCTTGTCTACTAAATATGTCCACAGTTTTTGCAAACAAATCAAATTCTTTGGTAGGTCTTTATGGGTTTGTTCCTAGCCTCTCACAACAAATGTGGTGGTACACTGCAGATGTAGGCCACAAACAATATCAGGTAGCTACAAAAAGGGATTCCTTCCCTATCTTTCACCAAAATGGAAGAGGATCTCTACCAACATAACTGTATCCCTTCCTTTGTTATAACAACAAGTGTTACATTAAATGCCCTGGTTTTGATTATTCATTCTGAATCTTTGCGCATCTGTCTAGATTTGACCTTCAGGAGATGACTCTTCCATAATATTGTGTGTAAACAAATATGCTGTCATCCAGGCTTAGGGAATGCTAAGCTACTGAAGCCTGCATATATTATAGATCCCGTACGCCTCATTTCTGATTAGTATTTTATTTTATTTTATTTTGATTTATGCTTCAAATTGGAGAACGCTCACAATAGATTGTGGGTGTCAGTGTTTATTTTTAAATGACTATTTTTGGATTAGCAGATGAGCTGGATATTTGCTTCACTATGCAAATATTCTTCACAAAATAGTTTGTTTACTCTGCTTCTCCTGTATTATCATATCCAGTCTTGTTCTTTCCTTGTCTGCCTGTGTGTGTAAACATATATGTGCTTGTCTGTGTGCATGTGTTTCAATGTAATAAAGGCATACACCTGAAGTCTTGCGCTCTTTCTCTTTTCCATAGTTTGTCTTCATCCTGCTTCTTTCCTGATGACCTAATGGCCACCCAGCACTTACTTTCTATTTGTGGAACTTTAATTATCAAATGTATTAAAAGGTTTACTGCACTATTCTTCAGCTAAAGTTATTAGCCAATTTCCTCAGTGTTTTTGCTTCTGTCTCGAATTTCTTTTTGTCTCTGAAGCACTTTTAAAGTAATTAGGTTGGTGGTTTTCTTTCTAAATGTTTCAGTTGCATTTCCGTATATCTGATATTTCTGATATTACTCTGCGTGTTCAACCTGTCTTCAGCATCTATTTTTCGCTTCTGCTTTAATGCTAGCTTTGAAGTTCTTTTTAGGGATCCCTTGCTTATTTTAGTAACCAGTGTTGTATAGCACTTGTCTGTTCTGTCTGAAACAGTGGCACAAACAGTGGTACAAACATAGGCTGCAGTGGGAGAATGTATACAAATTGGTGGCTTGCCAGATATGTTTGAGTCTTCTGTTTGGGATAAGAAGGACTTGCTGGCAAGGCTGCTTTTTTCTTTCTTTCTTTCTTTCTTTCCCATACTCGCATCCTTTCTTTCGACATTTTGTCTCCTGTCTGAATCTTCAGTGCTTCTAAAAAGGCAGCTACAATAGCCGCTTAAAATATCATTAGTTCATGATCTTTTTTTTTTTGCCCCTTAGTATTCTGTGACAAACTTTCTTCTTCAGGCTGAACTTTTCATTTTCATTTCTCTTTAAAAACTTCAAGTAAATTATGACTGGGCAATCAGATTGCTTAGGCATTTCTATAGTAAGCCTGTCTCAGATTTATAAAAATAAAAAAATCTGAAATTACATCTCTCTTAGTGTGTTAAGTAATAATAAAAAATATCCAGCTTCAGTCACTTTCATGGTGTCAAGTAACCTTTCTATGCATCTGTTTATTTTTACTTCTGTGACCATTGCAAAGGAGACTGTGTGGGCCTTGTGCTTATGTGATGGAGCCAAGCTGTGAGATACTGAGAGGAATCTAGATTGTTGTTACTTTATTGGATCAGTGAAGAATCCACTTCTGTCTCTGAGGATAAGATCCTGAACAATATTTCTTCTCTTTTGGTTGGAAATTGTATCTTAATATAATTTCACTTTTTTCTTTTGAAAGCAGACTTGTATCTTTTTTTTTGTCCTGTTAGTTCCAGTAAAACAACCTTACTGTTTGCTATTAAATAATCCAGAAGCATTCTTCTCTGAAAGAACATAGATTCCATAAAATACTTGTTTCCATAAATTGATCAGCTGAATCAGCATTTTAAGGTTACTTATTATCCTTTCTCTGCTAGCATGTAGCAATGCTGTTAGGCGTTAAATTCACTGACATTTTATGTAGAATCAACCTATTTTATAAATTTTAAGTGCATCTGAAATTTTGAAAAATAGTTATGCTTTACTCTTGTGGAAAAAAGCTTTCGGCTGTGCTAAATAAGATTTCTATTTCTGAAAACAGAATAAATGGGAAGTGGTTTGGGGGGGGCAGGTACCTCCAGCCTGTTTGCAAGTATCGTTATGGGTAGGGGAACACTATGCTTGTTCTGCTGGCTCAGAGACAAAAGTAACTCATATAAGTGTTTAGGGATATATGGTCCTTGGGAACTTCTGCCTAGAAGGAAAGGATATGAGGTGTGGATGCAATAGCAGGGATGCTTGGCTGAAATTAAAAACTAAGGAGGAGTTTGAAATAAATTTGAATAATTTCTATTAATAAAATCAAACCTCAGGAACTGATAAATTTACTCAACATAAACATGTTTGCTGTGTCTGAAGTCAGCCTAGAATTTGTTGTGCTATACGCTTTAGCATTAATTAAACATAAACAACAGACCTAAGTTGAACTCATTATTGCAAGTGAGGTAGCAGAGGAATTGCTAAATCGTTTGAACGAACTAGTTAGTCATTTGTAGGTAATTGAGGTTGAAAGTAACAAAACTGCAATATTTATGCTATTGGGATCTTGTCAGCAAGTTTTTAAAACAATCTCCTCTTTTGATTTTTTTTTTTAATTACCACATTCTGTACAGAATATTTTAGTTATGCCACAGGCCTAGTGAGTCCTCAAAGCGTTCCACATTTGCACAGAAGTTCCTGGAAGCTGCTTATGGCTCTGGAAGCCACCAGAGAGATTCTCAGCAAGCAGATACATCCACAGCTTCAAAAGTTATCTTTTCTCTTCCCCCGTTGTAACAAGGAGAGATACCCCCTCAGTCTTCCATATGAGGCCATGTTTCTAAACCAGCGCGTGCTGTGTTTGGGGTTTTGTTTGCTTTTCTGACAGAGGAGTTCAACTTTTAGCACCAGCTAACGTTCTCGTTCTCCCATGCCAAGCTGATTTCCTTGCAGAGCCTCGTTGTTCACTGGGCTAGATTTATGCTAAAATGCTGCAGTTTTAGTCGGGGAGACTAAGGCACAGGTTTTACGTTTACTGATGCTCACAGTCTGGCATGTGTAGTGATAATATTTTAAATTGTAGTAATTTAAAGGAACTGGCACTTAGCTATCAGAGCCTTATGTTTAGCAGGAAATGTGATTGATTTATTAGGAAAAAAAAGTATAAAATGTTGATCTTTAGACAATACAACTTGTTTTAAAATATTTTAGAAGCTTCAGAGTAATTCCCCATTTCAAAACATGTTTAAGGTCTTGTGTGTAGCTCACTTTAGTAATAGAAGTTGACCTTCTAAACCTTTTTAGTGTCCTTCCTCGTTAGAAAAAACTTCTTAGTATTCTTAAGGTAAGCTACTGATTTTAATGTATAACAGAATGGTTCATTTTGTGTTCTGGGACTTTTTCCAAGATTTCATAATCAATGTGTTTAAGAGTATATTCCATATAGTTTGTAAAAGAAGGTTGATACGTTAAGAAAGTTTTAAAATATAAGCAAGAAGGGATCCAAGCAAGCAAATCCAGTAAACAATTTTTGTCAGCTTAATTCCACTTACATTATCACAAATGCCAGAACTGAATGTTACATGATTTTGCAAAATTTTGCTAAGCATAAAGTTTTCTGTATGACATTAGTTAAAAAATAGTTCTTAACAGTACTTGTGGTAGTGATTCATGCCTTTACTTGTCCTAGTGACTCAGCTAGCTTATCACAAAACTTGCAGAGATTTGATCAGAATGATTAATTTGAACTTTCTGGTTTCCTCTATTTAAACTATAGTGTCAAAAGTATATCTAAAAGAAAAGACTACAGAACTGGATAAAAATTATTCCTCAAATTGGTTATCTTTAGCAAAAAATAAATCTGTGTGCTAAAAGGGTTGTGATGGGGAAAGATTCACACTATCTGCCCAATTTGTGCAGAAATTGTGCATTTATACCCTTAATTTTATCACTTCTATCTAGTTTGTGCATCATTTTAGAGGAGAGAACTGACACTATCTTAGAAAAAAAATAGAAGTAGTCTAGTTTGCATACTTAACACAGCCTTTGTGTGCATGGTTTTGACAAACACTCCACTGATGGCCTAAATTAAAGCAGTAATAGTAATAAACTCAACAGGCAAATCCTTTTTAACACTGGATTTTCCACTGTAGCAAAACAGCCAAAGTAATAACAGACTTTTTCCTTCAGGCGTTTGGATCACAGTGTGAATTTGTATTAGCTCTGGACCCCAAGAAATGAGAAGAAGCTGAACTTCAGCTATATAAAAATTATTTATTATAACAACTTTACATTTCTTGAGTCGGTACTCAATGCAATATTAAACGTGAGAAGTAGTTTTGAGTTTGGGGTATTTTGCTATCACCATGTTATAGGCCATCCTATTAGCTGTTTCAGTGTTTTAGATATTATGTTGTCTTCATAGGAAGTAAATTGGTTACCTGTCTTTGCCTTATTTGGAATGAGAAGCCAGTTGTATGTCACATGACTAGTGGTTTTTGTTCAACAAGACTCAAATGAACTATACTAAAATCAGGTTTCTTTGGGAAAAAAAAGAAAAGCAGCAGCATCCCTCTGCTCTTTCAAGTTAAAAAATAACAATTCTTCCATGATAACACCTAAAAATAAATAAATTGGTCTGAGAGTATTATTAAAATTTAGATTTTTCTGAATCAACATATCAACGGACATCAGTACATTTTTCTGGATGGGTTCTTCTGACCTGCAATGATGTCTGATTTGCCATTGGGCAATGCAAAAATCTCAGGTTATAAAATATAAGAAAAATTCCATGAGCTATATAGTTTGAGAAATGTAGCTGTGTTTAAAAAAAAGAAAATCAATGATAACCCATAAGTTTAAGCTGTATTATTCAAACAGCAGCTTCAATTCAATATTGTAACATCGAATTTGTGTGGGAGGCTGCCCTCTGGCAATAACACAGGAAGGATTTGTGACCTATTATTGTTACTGCAAAAAATATTTCTTAGTTCAAGCGCTTTTTTATAGCCAAAGGAGAGAGTTTCTTGTCCAAAATTCTAAGTTTAAACACACTCTTTCCCCACAGTTTATCAACGCACTGTAAAATGAGTACAAATGCTTGCAAGTTAAGAATTATCGTACTACTTATCTGTGTAAAACTGTATGTAAATATTAGTCAATAATATGATTTTTCAGCATGTGAATGTATGATCACAATCAGAGATCTCTGTGGAGATAATAGGTAATTTGTTTTTATAACGTAAAACAAATCTTGTGAGAGTCCCACAGCTTGTTACAGGACTGTATGTTAGCCTTCATTTCATGGTATTTGGCCACCTCCTAAGTAGACATCCTTTTCAAAGTATCAAAACCTTCCTTGGATATCATGAATTTTTATCTTGATGACTTAAAAAGAATGGGAAATGGCTTTTTTGTGTGTTATTTGTAAAGAAGACTTGAGAGTTTTCTGGGCTGGGAAAAGAAGGGAGGGACTTGAGTCAAGAACAGCAAGCAAGCTGTACTGTTTTGTGTTTTATGTTTGTCTTGGAAGGTGTCGGGAATATCAAGTGTGTTCACCCTGGTCGTTAATGGTGTGTACCAATTAGTGTTTCATGTATCAACCAGGTGCTTCGAATTTTCTACCAGCCGTGGCTGAAACATGGAGGGTATAGTGCAGAGCATGGGAAAGTCGCATCAGGCCCTCAGTTTGCTCCCTGCTGCTTAAAACTGTTCCTGCTCCCCAAAGGAATCTGCCTGCAAGATTCTGAAATTGCATTTATTGAAAATAGGATTTTTTAAACCAGTTTGCAGCTGTCTGGTGTTACTTGTATTTTTGCTTTAGCGGGATTACTGCTGCCATCACTTTGATATAGTCGAGGTAACTGGGAATTGTTTGTGTTAGGTACTTTCACGCTGCCTAGGAGAAAGAAAGGGGCCCTTCGACCTCTAAGGCAGTACTCAGTTGCCAAATATATTTTAGAGTTGGAGTTAAATGTTAAGATGCACAGGATGAGGCTCAGTTCAAGATTAGACATTTTCATATGTTTTACTGGCACTTACTCCCATTATAGTTATTAGGGAGCTCGACAGTACAAAGTAGCTCAGAAAGCAGTCTTCATGTCCTGCAGTAAATACCCGGTGCCTGTCCAGCTGACTTGCCCTTGTTTGACCATATTGACTGCGGTGGGAAATTGGATGCCTAAATGTAGATACGTTCATCTTCCAACTGGTTAGGGACTATTTCCCTTTCAATTGCTTGTATCATGATCATCCTAATTTTAATCTGTGTCTAGTAAATTATAATCTTATGATAGACAAGATGTGACAGTTGGAAGAGCCTTTCTTTGGAGGGAAGGGAATCAATTCACATAGCCTCCATATTTCATTAAATAAATCAAAAAGTGAGCACATGAACTACGCTGTCATCTCCACCACAATTCAAGTCACCTGAGGGAAACACTCCACCTAAAAAATAATAGTTGTATTAGAATTGTTTTACCTAAGAATTTTCTAAATGACAGATTATGAAGAAACTTGTAAGTTGTGTATGTTCACTTTCATGATTTTGCCTGCAAAATCCATCACTCCTTTCTTGTTAGGGAGCTATGTAAACAGCCATGAAAAAGGGAAAGGGGACATATGCGTTGTGTGTGTATGTGTATATATGTATATATATATGATAAATCTTTACTCATGATTGTATGGTTTCTTGTTAGTGATCATATGATAAGATCTCTCCTTAACCTCTTCCAGACCCTAAGATCTCAGCTGGATAGCTGGAACCCTGTAACTGAACCACTCCAGTTGCTGCATATAGCAGAAATAACTATTTCACTTTTTTAAACTTTTTACAGTACTTTGTAATCCTATTAATAGTCTTAAACTTGAACTTTTCCCTATTTTTCCTTAGTAATCAGTCAGCTGCAGAGTAGTAAGAATATTCATGCAGATCAGTGTTCAGCTTTAGAATCTATTTTTTTTAAACAGACGTTAAAGATTATTATTTTTTAATTGTCCAGCATTGGTTTAGCATTTGGGGATTTTTGTGGCATTTCCTTTCTTTTGGGAAAAATTATTGGCTTCTTTGCTTCCATAATTGCTGATTATTATTTGGATTTCCTCAGGCTTGTCGCCAGCTTCACACATCCAGTTGAATACAGAACACATCCTCGTTGTTAAATAATAATCTCAGCATTAAATATAGACAGCTGAAGTGCCGTACGTCTTACTTTCAGGTATCCCAGTCAATGTAATGGTGCAGCTTTTGTTTTCATACAGCTATTTGTTCCTCTTAGCGCAAGGTCTCTTCAGCACCGAGGCGTAGTTTGAGTCCCTAATCCAAGCTGCAAGCAGTTCTTTGTAGTATTTGTTTCTTATTACAAGCTTCAGTGCTATCGTTTAATGCCTTTTAGTTGTGGCTTCTGTGAGTCAGTAACTAATGCAATCCATCTGTAGTCCTGTTCTAATTTATGTATTTCCTAACCCTGCTACACCAGTTTTTTCTACTGAACTGTGATTTCCCCCACACCTGAAATCCCAGATGCACCATGTTTTCCAGACCTAGGGATTGCTTCTCTGATTCCCTCTTTGGAGGTCTGTCTGTAGAACATGGTTACGCAGGACTTTCATAATTTGTGCAAATTAGTATTTGGGAACTGTAGGGTATTTCTCAGACTTTTGGGCTGACTGTTTTTCAGCTTCCTCCTTCCTTCCTTCTTTACCTTTTGCTATTGGGTGATTATATTTTCATCAGGTTTTTTTCCTTTCTGAGAGAGACAAACCTAGGTCTTTCAAACACTCATCGCATTTTTTTTCCCAGACCCTCTTACCATTGATGTTTTTCTTTTTGAGGTTGTCTGATTGATCTTCTTCTCTCCCTCACTGTGATACCCCAAAACTGAACATGTAATCCAGCCAATACCTTAAGGTCAGAATGCTTTATTGAAGACCAACCAGTCTTGCTTTTACTACTTTATTATCATATAATCTGCTGTCTCTTAAGGCTTTTGACTATTCTGGAAGCTATGATAGTCAACCTATTCCTGGGCATAAATCCAGTACACATTCTATACATATATATATATGTGTGTGTGTGTGTGTGTGTGTGTGTATATATGCATATATCATTTAGCAGTGCAAGACAGATATATTGATATATTGATATATGGACTGCTTTAGGAAATTTGGGGAAAGAATAAAAAAAAGGGGGGTTTTGCTTGGTTTTGCCACTGAAGGCTATGTATTTTCAAAAATCTCTTTTCTTATCTCCCGTTTCTCTCAAACATAGAACTGTGTGTTTTTTACCATACCTTGGAAAACCTAAGGAGCAGAGAACACACTCTCAGCCTTCGTTAGTCACTGAATATCCAGTCTTCCCTTTCCGATATCTAAGCTGACCATATGAAGAGTTCTGTTTGATTCAGAGTAAAATGCAGTGCTGCTCTTTGGAAACGGTCATGCCGCAATTCTAGGGGTACTCCGCTCACTCTTCTCTTTCACAAGTGGTGAAAAAAAGGACAGACAAAGAAATAGTTTTAAAGCAGAAATGAGGCAGGAGAAATAAAACATCTTTCAGGCATAAATGCAAAATGAAAAAAAAGTCTCATTCATTTTACTTGGTTCTCTTTCCTCACAAGAGAATACTTGAATAATCCTTTCCATTTTATAAACCACCTTTTGATACTAATGCAGATATGGACACAGAAAAATTCATGCTGTTTAAACACTGCACTAATTGGCTTTGCAGTATTTACAACTGAACATTTCTCGATCAAAACTCTCTTGAATTGTACAGTAGTCTATATCTCTATGAAGTTGTTTTTGCTTAATAGTTCTTATAAATCCTGCAGTTTGTGCTATATGAAGCCAGACAGATATGGAGCACTTTTAATAGTTTCTAATGACAAAGTCAAATGGTGAAGAAACGCTTTGTTAACTTTGACTATTGTTTAATCATTAAAAAAAAAGAAAAATCCTGGCAGAGAAGTTATTCAAATAATGTAACTACATGTCAAACCTCTTTTATAGTTGAAATTATGTGAAATACTATCTATCTCTGAATTTTGCTATTAGAAGAGTCTTTAAAATCCATTTTTAAGTCTTTCGTGTCTTTTTACTAATTATATTTAATCAAATCATAATTTATTTGCCTTATTATGACACTTTATTAGAATGTCAAAAGATACAGGTTCTAGACAGGGTATTATACCAAGAACTGTGCAGACGGTGCTTTTTAAATATGGAAATAGCTACAGCACTGCTCTGCAATGTGAATTAACAATGATTGATTGCAATCTGTTTTTATTAACTCAAGAAAGAAAAACAATATAGTGATATTAAGAAAATTAATTACCAGGTTAGAAAGTTGTAATTAATGTGCAGCTGGGCATGAGTGCAGTTAGTGCAATTCAGTGATCTGGCAGTCCTGACAAACTATCATCATCTGTTTTAAGGTAGACAACTGCTTTTTAATCTATGCTCAAACTTTTATTGCCTTTCCCATTTGAGAAAAATTTTCACAGTATAGGTGGTAGCTATGCCCTTTTATTATAATAATGTGAACTGAAGTTCAGCTGTATTTAGAACCCCCTTCTATTCTTTCTCAGTGTCTTACTGAAGTTTCTTATGAAGCAGTTGCATGAAACAGTGATTACTGGTAATTGACCTGCATATGTTGAATAATCTTAAAATGCTACTGTGAATTTAATGTACCTTGTAAATTGAGAGGCTTCTAATTAAATAGAGTTCTTAGGATAATCACTTTCAAAACCAATCAAGTAGTATAATGATATTACTAAAAGTCTTATTGACTTAATTGTGACAAATTAATAAACCTAACCAATGCAATTACTGTAGCAGTTATATGAGTTTGCATTTTTCATAACCTGTCCATGCCTGTTTTTCTGAAACGCAAAGAGGAAATAGATATTACCTAGGTGTATTGAATTAGCCTGGCAAGGTGACTTTTGAGTGTGGAAGTGTCGGTACCCTTCTTGCCTTCTTTATGAGATATGAAGGTTATTGTGAATCAGCCCACACTCTCTGTCTTTTAAAATTTTCCTGTCTTGTCCATTAAGAAACCAAATGCTACTGGACAAAACTTAGAACTGGGATCCTAGCAGTGGAACTGATAAGAGAAAATTTTCTTAAGCAGTCTGTTTTTGCTACTATCCAGTTCTATCTCCTAAAATACACCGGGGAAGAAAATATTGTAATCTTGTCAATAAGTTTTATCTTTGTTATTATTTCTAACAATAGAAGGGAGCACAAAGCATGTATGTAAATTGGAGTCTGAAAACTGTGCAGAAACTATTCAATAACCTCAGAGTGGCAGTGAACAGATAATTTTAAAAAATGCTTTATTAATACGAGACTTATCTTCTTTCTTGTATTATTTTAGGGCTTTTTTGGTTTAAGTGTTCATTAGGAAGGCATTAGAGAAGTTGTTCTGGGTGGCCAAAGCCCAGAAGGTGGGTGGGTTTTTTTTGTTTTTTTTGTGGACTAGTACTTTATTTATTGCTATACTGAGCACATGTTCCCTTTTTGTATTTTGTATTCAGCATAGTGAATATTTCCTTTTGGTCGTTTTGTGACATAATTTCAACAGGAGGAAAAAAAGGACAGTCTTGCCTAGAATAGCTCCTTGTCCAGTACTTAAGGCTTTCTCCTGGAATTTAGCAGATGTTTGAACCCCTTTAGCGGGAGGAGAATTGAACTGAGGTTTCTCACTTCTTGGACATGTGCTTTAGCTCTCTAGATATTACTGCGTCTTTTAAAAGAAAGCATTAGCTATAGAGTTGAAGGCAGTTTGATCTGATTGATAGATGGACGGTGGGTATGTTTTAAGCATATGTACATTATGATTTAAGGCTTGTGAATAATGAAGATCAAGGGATCAGTGCGGCTGTCTGTATTAGCGGGTTAGGTCAGATCAGGAGTGAGCTTCTGAAGCTGTTCTCCCAATCATCCCCACTTGCTATGCTGTAGTTTGTATCACGAGCGGCCCTGGAGCAGTTGAACTGAATTCTTTATCAGTGAAACAAAACTGAAATTTGCATCTCAGGAATGCATCTGATTTGCTCCAACCTTTAATGGGCTTTCAGTGATGAAACCAGACTAGAATGGGTCTGATTTAAGTTGACATCTTTTAAAATGAAAAATGGACAGCAATGCAGTTTATTACATCTAGTCCTTGGAGTTTTATAAAGAACCTACTAGGAAACAGTTGTTTTTGTGGTAGAAATACTGAAAATAAGGCAGCTCTTGTGTTGGTTTTGATAGCGGAAGTATTCATTTTGAAACAAAACAAATGAAGAAAGAACATAGCAAATTTGGGTATTTTTTCTTCCCATTTAGACACATGTTCGTGGACAATTCATATTTTCCTTATTTTTGTATTCTTCAAACCATTTTATCGCTATCTTTGCATTGTTTTATTTTCATATTAGCTAGGTGTTTTCTTTGCACTCACCATGGTAGCACTAAATTTTTTGTGAGCATTCATAGTAGCGCAGTTTGCACATGGCAAAATGAGAACAGTCGCATGAATTGCAGCTAATTTGGAGAAAAAGACATTTTTATGCATGCTTCAAGGTCACTCTGTGGTAGGTTAGGCACTCCAGTACTTTAAATCAGTTCCATTATACTGTAAGTTCTCAGTTAGGTCAGCTTTATTTTCCTTGTATGCATTCATGTATTACCAGATCTTATGACTGTCACAGAGCACACATTCCAAAATTAGTCCACAGATATGTAGGATAAAATATAACCCTAAGTGATTTGAGGTGCTGTAATTCATTCAGCTGTGCTGACAAAATGGATGGTTGCAGAGCTGAGTAGCGGAGTCCTACAGATTCTCCAAAAACAAATTCAACCATCTATAAATGCCTCAAGGCTTTTTGTAGCTGTGTGTGGTCATTTCTCATGGTGCTATAAAGTATGGAATGTTAACTACAAGGTTTGAATGCTTCCGCTCAGTTTTGCTAGGTTGGCCTATATTTTCTTTTCTATTTTTTAACATTTTTCTTTTTAATCTCCTGATTGCTGATGAGTTGCATTTATGCCTGTACAGATAACTTTTAAAGTTTATCCTCTGCCATATCTTTGGTTTTCTGCTATGATGGCCAGCATGATATTCATATTGAGAAAAGAATCTGTAAAAGAAGTTGCTGAATTATTTTATCAGGAGGAGTAGAGGTTATCAGAGAATCTACATCTGATGAGACTGTGCTGGATTTTCTGTTACACTTTTTGCATTCAGTTGTTGCAGGAAATGCTATGTCTACTCATACTAACCGTATGGCATAACCATATCAATGTTATGGATGGGCGAGACAGTTTCAAGTCAGTATGCCTCTTGCTGCAGGAGGCTGCCTGTGTTAAGATGAATATTAGGTTCTGGATAGGCTGAATCTTCTTTTTTCCCCTAATGCTGCCAAACAATTTAGAGTGGCTGTGGTAAGAGCTAATGCCTGGCTCATCAGCAACAAGAATGAGTGATCCAGTGAGCAATACTTCCATTATTATATTCTCCTCTGATTGACCTTTAGCTCATTGAAAGCTGACTTGTTTAAGGGCAGAAAGGAGTAGGAACTCGCAAGTACGTCTTTTGGTTTTGGAAAACCAGGAATCTTTCTTTTTCCTCCTTAGTCTGGAGAGTTTATGTGGACTCTGTTCCATATGTTGGTTTGGGTGGATGCACCAAAATATGTGGTGTCTCCCATGTTCTCGCCGTAGTCTCACGTTAAAAAATGAGCCACTTTATGTTTACTGCTTTTTGATCAGTGGACTTCAGTCGCTGTAGTAGACTGTTATCTAACTGAGTAGACCTGGCTTAGACGATATGGTGTAACTGAACGTAATTTTTAAAGACTTACTGGAATAATCGGTTGCTCTATAATGAACAGTCCACTGCCCACCAACAAGCAGTAGTAAAATCCCAGCAGTAACTGCCATAGACACACAGATGTCACTGTAGGAATCTGAATAGTAGAGGGAGAAGACAAAATGAGACTTATACAACTGTGGGGAAGTTTAAGAGCTACTGAGAAGGAAATGAAGAGAGGCCAGCGAGCCAGCTAAGCGGTTTGTTCCAGAAATTTGCCTTCATTGGTTTAAACTTCATGTTAAAATTACATTTTTATTGCTACAACACTGACACATCTTTACGAGGAAGTTAATAGGAGGGAATAATCTTTCAGCAAATTAAATGAAAGGCTACTATTTCCAGCTGACATCTGTGAAACTGCTGCTACATTCCTTGCAGCAGTGCTTAGAGGAATAAATGAGCAAGTAGGCATTATAATTGAGCTTTAATGGTAGCCATATACTATATATCTTGTAATGGTGCTCATGTTGTGCAGTTTCTGTGTAGTATAAAAAAATAGAGTATTAGACTGTCAAAGGCCCATTAATGTAAATGTCTCGATTCAATACTTAGCTTGGTGAGACTTGTGTGTTTTAAATATATCCCAGCAAATATCAATAGGTGCAGCAAATCTGACAGTCTTTCTGGTTGACCTTTCAAGCTGTCCGTTTCATGTCATTTAGCTTACTTTATAGGTAGCAAAATCTACTGGAGCAAAGAAGACTTTAAGTGTTTCATTTGAATTTTAATTATTTTCAAATTAATATTTTCTAAGGGATATTACAATGTGCAGTTTTTCAGCAGTGTTGTCAAATCACATCATGAAATTCTACAGAGGCCATAAATAAACTATTTTCTCTATCTTCTATCCAGAACTTTGTAAAATGAATTTTGCATAACCATATTTTAATCAGCATTGTTTTAAAAGCTAGTAGCTGTTGTAGCTCTCTTTGAAGGCTTAAATTTGTTACTTTAGTATTCAGCCTGTTATATAGTTAAGGTTTACTAGCGCCCAAGGTTTACCAATGAGTGGTAGAAGTTCACAAACTTTGTTCTCAGTGAAATAAACTTGTGTTCAGTTCTGAGCTAAAGAACAGTCCATTTTGAACATAATAGACTGGTTCTATTGAATGACATATGACAGATGTTTTGATAATGCACACCTTAAAAATAAGAGAAGGGATGTTTATGGGCTTTACGTGCTTCCCCCTCCCCCTATAAGGCATAGAGAAGCTCTAAAATTCCTTTTACTACTACTTTTAAAAAGCTTAATTCATCAAGAATATAAAATTTAACTTTCTCTTCCCTTATTGGATGATTTCTGAGGGGCATCCTAAATGAAATAATTGTAGAAAATAAGGCAGAAGTCATATAATTAGTCCATCTGTTCCGATAGTGACGCAGCTACACTTGAGATTTTTCCAGACAGATATTTGTCAAACCATTTCTTCAAGATCTACAACATGGAAATTGTTCCACAAATATGTTACATGATCAATTGTTGCAAATTCTGATCCTGGGTAACTTAATGAATTCTCCAAACCTCTTTTACTTAAATATTTTCTGAGCCAGCAGAATACTTGCCTTCTCAGAGCAACTGATAATTCAGCCCTTCGGCACAGGCTCAGAATCACATCCATTTACTTCTGTCCTGCAAGAGCAACAGAAAGAGAAAACGAACTTTGGACAAAACCAATGCATCACCATCACTTATATTTTGTTTTGTTCTAGAACAGATCAGTACTTAATCCTTTGATATGGGAGTCTTTGTATTTCAGTATCTCTTGAGTCTTTCTGAAGTAAATAATCAGGTTTTTTTTCTTATCCTTTTTCGATCCTTTTTACTTGTATAACTTCATTTGTGGGAGCCAGATTGGTTTCTTATTAATCAGTCCTGTAGTGCTTTGGATTCTCATATTGACTAAGCATGCCTTACATACTTCAGAGGATCAGAAGCGGACGTTTTGCTGTCTGCAGAGATAGCAGCTGTCGTGGAGGTCATACTTTGTGATTGTCTGCTACAGTGGGGGAAGAGAGGCTGGCCTTGTGTACACCACCCAACCCTCAGCTGCACAGCTAAGACAATTCCAAATTGAGATAAGGCCCTTGAGGTTTCCTGGCCCTTGCAGTTGCCCTTTTCAAACTGCTTACCCGAAAGAGATGAGGCCGTGCAAGCAGAGCCATCTTCTTTTTGACTTGGGCCTGGTGCTGCTCTCATATTCCAAATTTGTAATCTTGTAAAATTCAAGGAATCAATTATTTTGGTAGACTAGATAGACCTATTTTAAGTTACTGGTAACAAACCTAAAAAGAGTTGGTTTTGATGGCTTACCAACTCAGTCTCCCTGGTTCACAAAAGACAATTGTGCACTTTCGTTTTCACAAAACCACAGAATCACAGAACGGCTGAGGTTGGAACGGACCTTTAGAGATCATCTAGTCCAACCGCCCTGCTCAAGCATGGAGTTAGGGAGACTTCATGACCTCCCTGGGCAGCCTGTTACAGTGCCCGATCATCCTCACAGTATTTCCTTGTGTTCGGACAGAACATCCTGTGTTTCAGTTTGTACCCGTTGCCTCTTGTCCTATCTTTGGGCACCACTGAAAAGAGTCTGGCCTCATCCTCTTTACACCCTCCCTTCAGGTACTTATACACATTGATAAGATTCCTCTTCAGGCTTCTCTTCTCCAGGCTGAACAGCCCCAGTTGTCTGAGCCTTTCCTCATATGAGAGATGCTCCAGTCCCTCAGTCATCTTTGTGGCCTTCCGCTGGACTCATCGCAGTAGCTCCATGTGTCTCTTGTATTAGGGAACCCAGTTCTGGACACAGCACTCCAGATGTGGCCTCACCAGGACTGAGTAGAGGGGGAGGATCACCTCCCTGAACCTGCTGGCAGTGCCCTGCCTAATGCAGCCCAGGATACCATTAACTTTTGCCACAAAGGCATATTGCTGGCTCACGTTCAGCTTGTTGTCTACCAGGCCCCCCAGGTCCTTCTCCATAGAGCTGCTTTCCAGGAGGTCAGCCCCCAGCCTGTATGGCTGAATGGGTTTATTCCTCCCTAGGTGCAGGACCCTGCACTTGCCTTTGTTGAACTTCATGAGGCTCCTCTCAGCCCAGCTCTCCAGCCTGTCCAGGCCCCTCTGAATGGCAGCACAGCCCTCTGGTGTATCAGCCATTCCTCCCAGTTTTGGATCATCAGCAAACTTGCTGAGGGTGCACTCTGTCCCTTCATCCAGGTCACTGATGAACAAGCTGGACAATCCTGGACCCAGTACTGGCCCTTGGGGGGCACTGCTAGCTACAGGCCTCCAACTAGGAGGATCACAACCCTCTGAGCTCTGCTATTCAGTCAGTTTTCAATCCACCTCACTGTCTGTTCATGTAGCCTGTACTTCATCAGCTTGCCTATGGGGATGTTATGGGGATGTTTGACACAAGACAGTGTCAAAAGCCTTGCTGAAGTCAAAGTAGGCAACATCCACTGCTCTCCCCTCATGTCCCAGCCAGTCATCCTATCATAGAAGGCAATCAGGTTGGATAAGCTTGATTTCCCCTTGGTGAATCCATGCTGACTACTCCTGGTCGCCTTCTTGTCCTTCATGTGCTTGGAAATGGTATCCAGGATTAGCTGCTCCTCCAGGGATCGAGGTGAGGCTGACTGGCCTGTAATTTGCTGGGTCTTCCTTCTTGCCATTTTTGTAGACAGGGTGATGTTTGCTTTCTTGCAGTCCACAGGCACCTCTCCTGATTGCCATGACCCTTCAAAGATGATCAAGAGTGGCCTTGCAATGATGTCCACCAGCTCCCTCAGCACTCATGGGTACTCCCATCAGATATCCCATCAGGGCACATGGACTTGTGGATGTCCAGTTTGCCCAAGTGATCTCTAACCCAATCCTCCTCCACCAAGTGAAAGTCTGCCTTTCTCCAGACTTTGTCTCTGGTTTCCAGGACCTGGGATTTCTGAGGACTAAATACTTATTAAAATATTTATTTTGATTGACATTATTTTCAAAAGTGTCAGAAAGGCTAACCAATGTGCAATACCTATTCAAAATACACCCCATTCCTGAAAAGGTCTTCGTTCTAGTTTGAAGAACAAGTATGGCACTTCTTGCGAGATGATACTCTACTATTCATGCTGCATTAGTCTATTTTACATCTGGAAATCAGAAAAACAAAAAAAAATGTTTAAAGTACAGATTTTTGTGCTTAAGGCATTGACCATAGTGACAGATTACAAACAAAGTTTAAAAACTTTCACTGAATGCTTTTCTGGAACTGGGACAGAAATCTATTTTTCTTAAATTCTTTATAAAACTATGGCATCACTGATCTCATCAAGAATTTAAAAAAAAGGCAATGTGTTTCCCTTATATGTACACTGTTTCATATTCAGAAACTTTTTCGATATGGTTAATGAAACAGTATGGGCTGATGCAGGAACAGAAAATACACATACTGTCTTCAGCAGGATTGAAGAAATTTATTTTCAGAGCCTTTGATCAATTATTTTAAATAGTAATCCTTTCACACTGCTTTCACTTCATCTGTTATTATTTGTATTTTCATTGTATCGATTATAGTCCCATTACTTTTAAGAAAAGCTTATTTCTATACTTTATGCCATCGTCTTATCCTCTAATAGTCTAGATTACAAAGTCTTGAGAGAAATATCTTAATCTTAAGTGTGGTCATAAATATTAATGCATGAATTGTGATTATTTGTTGAAGAATTACTTTTACAAGAAATGTTTACACTGCTTATTTTTTCTGCCCTGGCAAGGGAACATAGGTCTGTCAACCTTTTCAATACTGAATTATTTGGTAATTGAATGGAAAACTCCCTTCCTTCTTTAAGATATTCACTACTTTAAAGTATCCCAGTATCCTAATTTAAAACATGGATTGTTGCAAAAAGATTATGGAACAAAGTTCAGTTTTTTTTAAAGAATGTATGTCCTGCCTAATCTGACTTCAGTGAGTTTTCAAGGTAATGTTTGTCCCTTCCTTTTTTTTTTTTTTTTTCCCCTCATTATGGTATAATCAGATTGTCCTGCACCACAATTTTTACTGCATCTCTAAGAATTAAGCTTTCCTGTGTTGTGTCTAGCTATCTGTGATAGTCACCGTCACTGATTTCTTTTAAATAGCTCAGCTGTAAGACAGGCAGCAAGTGTATAAAAGTATTTATTGCTTGAAGCAATTATAAATAGATCCAAGGTGAAGTTCAGGGGTTGGTAGAAACACAATTGAATAACTGGTAATAGAGACCCTACCACAGGAAAAGCTGTAATGATTTTATAGGGATATTTTCCTCTTGGAAAGATCAGGTGCATGGTAGATGATGTGTTTGTTTTCCATCTGTCTCCTAGAAAGTAGTAAACTACTCCTATTTAATCATACCTTAGATAATCAATTTGTTCATTTTAGCGATTGTTTGACTTGTTCTCACCTCTCTCATTGTGTGTGCTGATTCCTTTAGAAATGTGTAATCCATTGAAATTGCATGTTTCCTGAAAAAACAGCGTTTGTTAAATCAGACTGTATTATGTTGGGGGCACAACATAATACATGGGGGATGTAATGGGGGATAAAATCCAAATCAGAAACTGATAAGTAATATGGGTATCTTCCACAAGCCTACTGATATGTTCGAAGCTAATATCACCTTAGAAAAATATGAATAGCTCTTTATCAGTAAATTGACTGGATCATAGTGAATAATATTCTTCTATAGATGTATAAAGTGGAAAAAAGGAGTCAGTAAATTGCATGTAAATAAGTACTGCTTATGTTCAAAGTAGTTGACTTTAATCTTGATTTTCAATTAGATATGGGCATTGAAGGATAAAATTGTGCATAAGCAAATGTGTCATGTGCTTGGAAAAGAAACCAGAACAGTCAGTTTTTACACTGTATTACTGCTTTCTGGAAAGAAAGACTGTTTTCAGTTTCCAAACCTGAATGGTGTTAAAGGAAAGTATTTATACAGCAATGCAAGTATTTTAGTCAGACTGCATGAATTTGCAATTCAAGACTGCAATATTTGCTCCCATTTACTTCTCCTACCTAACTATAAAGCTTTTGAATCATTATTGCTTCTTTGCTGTGTCAATCTGAAACTTCTCATCCTCACTTTCAAAGGCTGCACTCAGTCTGTACTGTGTACTTACCTAGAGTGCTTCCTTAATAGGATAAATAATTCCACTGCTTGATGTTACTCTTGAAATCCCTCTTGCAAGCTTCTCAACACCTGCTTTACAGATCCCATATTCATATTACCTATGTTCCATGATATAATTTTAATGCTAATTACAGGATTTTGATGCTTGATTGCTGTCTGTTGAAGCTACCAGGAGTTTTTCTGTTGGCCTGTGAATGAGGATCAAGCTCTTAGTGACTGGCACTAAGACAACCATGAATGCTTATCAGATCCCAGAACAAATGGATTTATATGACACAGCAATGTGTGGATGAGGAGGAGGAAGAAGATTGAAGCAGACTGGAAAAAAAAGGGACATTTATACTTTTCTCAAAGCATTTGTCAAAACAGATTATGTCTTTAGAAACACTAGTCTGGAAAAGACTGCTTCAGATTTTCTTATCTAGAAAAGTTATCCCTTTCAATGAACCAGAATGCCATTTTAGCATTAGTGTTTTGTTCAGCTGTCACAGAATCTGTGAAGTTGATACTGAAGAGACAGCCTTCTTTTGACAGAAATGGTGTCTGTGTTATACGTATTTAGATTGGCTTACATATCTGTTAATGCATATGCATTGTTAATGCATTGTAATCTATGGCATTTATAAGTTGATGTTACATCATAAGAGTATCACAGCTGCGAGTCTTGTGACAAGCTGTCCAGTATCTAAAACTACTGTTGATACAACAGTGGTATTAAAACAAGAAATAATTGACTGTCAGTCAGAATGTCAGTGGCACAGAAGCCTTAATGTGAGTGGTAGCTTCAAAACTGCTTGAGACAGATGTCTGCAACTTATCAGCCAATTCTTTTTAACAATAGAGCTATGCAGTTAGTGTAATAATTTTGATTCCTAATTCAAACATTCAGTCATGCCACATGCAATACCAAGAACAATAAATATGAACAAATGCTTTGAAAGACTTTTTAACTAAACATAAATGATAGTGAATCCACTTAAAATATTTTCTTGAAGATAAAGTGAGAAGCTAATAAAAGCTAATTAAGTTTGGAAGACTAAAAGATGAAAATCAGTTTTTAAAGTTACAGTATGGTAGTAAGAAATGAATATAATTTAAATAAAGCATGTATATCAACTTTGTTTTAAAATGACTAAGATTGAGATTAGGATGATCTAGAGTATTATAAAATTAGTGTTGAGAGGCTGCATGAAACATCCCTACTTGCTATCCTTTGCTTTGATGCACTGAATGTTTCCCTGCCCCGAAAACACCTCATCAAACTGGAAAGACCCAGTACTTGGATTTTGTCCTGTCCAGAAGATCAGTAGTGACTTTTCTTGAACATGTGACTCCTGCTCTTCTGATAAAGAAGATACTGTTTTCACGGTATTCTATTACACTGTAATTTTTTATTTAATTATGAGAGGTTTTAACCTGAACTAGAAGTGATCACTGGTGCAGAATCTGCATCATAGAAACATGCCTTGGTACTTTTCACTTCAGGCTGCATGGAAACAACTCAGGTCACTAGCAACAAAGGGAAGAATATCTGGTAATACAGAAGTCAACAGGGAGAGCAAGCTAACCTCCGAAATTCATCACTAAGCTGTCTGCAATCATCTATGCAACATTAGACCCACAAACAGCATGTTTTACGGACCTCCCCCAAAACACAAAAGAATACCTCACATACCTTTGCGGCTTTTACTCACATCACAGCAACTGAAGTGAGTATTTTGTGTCAGGCTTTATCATTCACTACCAAACCCCCAAACTATCATGGTACCTGTGCACAGAGAGCTTGCAAAGTTAGCATATCTTAAAAATAAGGTTGCCTGTAAAATGTTTGTTTCACTTTGCACCCATGCTGGCATCTGTATGAAAATGCTGCATTCAATTTCCTGATCATGTATTGCTTCGCACCTTTTTTAGGAGATGAAAATTAGCTTCATTTTTGTATCTGCTGCTTCCCGCCAGGGTGCCCTGAATAGAACAGGAGGATTTCTTTCCTCTTCCTCTGAAGGTGTCCCACCGTTCAGGAGGAGTGAAAGAGTTGTGTGGCCAGAAAGAAAGGGCCACAAAAAGAAACATATAGAAGGAAAAGGAAATAGAGACGTTCTGAGTTCTAACACCAGTTCTCCATATCCTTTATATTTTATCTAGTCACCTCTTAATGCAAAATGCTTAAGTAGTCATCCTCATAGCTTTCTGCTACATAAAAAATGCTTTTACAGACCAAGGAAACAAATAAGCTTTATTTGCACTTGAACAATGCAATTGATATGATTTAAGAAAAATTTAGCAAAAGTTATTAGTAAAGGAATTATAATGTGCTTGGGCTCTGATTGAATCCAGAAGTCAGTGATTGAAAGGAAAAAATCAATCACCAGTCTTCAGGGGAAAATTTTGTAGCAGACTCTTGGCAGGAAAAAAAAAGCTAAAAGTTGCATGTTGGAAAGTGATGTAAAGCTGGGAGTAGAGTCCTATAAAGAAATGTACTGAGCAAAGTAGATTGACAGTACTGATAGCTATGGCTGTGATGGTTTAAAGCAGAAAGCGGTCTTATTCTAAAATGCAAAATGTTAAGTTCTGAAATAACCTTGAGACTAGGAAAAATGAACTTTGTTTCTTTTTTAGTATTAAAAGGCATATCAGAGAGGAAGAGAGCATATGTAAGTGGTATTTTTCATGGACTCTCTCAAAACTTCTTTTATCAGCAAATATCTGTTTAGAATGTATTTTTCATTGGCTTCTCAGAACAAGATTGTGGGCTTTTCTTTTTTCTTTCTTTTTTGGCTGTCACTAAACCAACTTAAACTGAATTATAAAAGTTGTTACTGTAGGGAATTTTATTCTAATACCTTCTTCTTTTACACCGTCGAATTTATTATCGCTTGGATGGCAGAGCTGTAGACTTCTATTCATGACTTTTCATTTCCTGTTATTTTCACTTTACTTCAGGGACTTGATTAAAAGTAGTCCATGCTGGTACTTATTATCTCGAACCTTGCTCTGTTATGTTGTATTCCCTCCTGCTTTTTTAGCCCTTGGAAATTGATTAATTAAACCTTTAATGCATAAAGTAATAGGAAACATGAATTGTTTAGTTTATTCATTAGTGTATTGCAGCAGACATATGTAGGGCTGTGCTGTGCTTAAATAGATAACTTTTAGCAGAGATGATTACATTAATAAGTACAGTTTTAGTACATTTTTAGATGGTGGCACTGAAAATTACATGTATACACTTGACACTTCTAATAATGACATTTTAAATTATGTACTCCTTGGCTACTAATCATCTCTCCCTCTCTCACAATCCTCCATGTGGTGCATGCACCTGAGCTTGCTGCTGTTAGCTTTACTTCACTTCCACAAGCTTTGATCCCCCTTTTGAGTACCGTTAGTGTTATAAGTGTCATAGGGCAGACAGCCACGAAGATGGGATTGTAAAGCCCTGCCAGTAAAGTCCTAAAGAGATTAAGTTATATTTCCACAGAGAAATGCTACGGAAATTTGACACAAACCAAGCAGTTAAACAGCCTGAATGTAGTGGGAAGATTAAGATCCTCCAGTTACTTTAAGCATCAAGAGAGACAGTATTGCCAAATCCAGATGTTCAAAACTTCTAGATCACAAAAGAAGTATCCGTTGGTGCCCGATGGTTTTCAGAGCCCTTGGAGAAGTGGTCCTGCTTTCATTCTTAGCAGCTGGCAGATTTGAATGTGTGCGGTAAAGCATGCTCTTCCCACAGACACTGTCATTGGGAACTCTGCTCCACAGCCAGGTGAGACGGTCTCCTTTTCTTGTTTTTTGCTGGCCTTGTGGTCTCCCCCCATCTCTTGGTTCTTCCTTCTCTCTCTGCCTCTCCTATTTCCGTTACTTTCAGTGTCCACTCATTTTGAGTGTTTTGCTCGAGGCTATCAATATACTGACCTAAGGGTGAGCAAGAAGTTTTCACCGTAGTGAGACTGGTGCTATTGTTGTGACCGTAAGTTTTGGGATGGTATTGACCAGTGATGTTTTACTGGGCTAAGGGTGCTTAGTGGGGTTTCATGGACTATGACTTGGATGTGGACCAGGGGTAACTCTCTAGCCTCCTCTGTATGTGTTTGAATACACACACCCTTCCAACAACCTCCTTTACCACTGACTGGATCCTTCTGGGAGGTGGGGACTTGTCCTGGTGAAGACCACAGCCCAGGCTGTTACTGCAGATTTCATACTTTTTTTCTCCCTCCCTGTGAATATAGAGCCACTTCCCCTCGTACAGGCATGTTCATGGCCAGCTCTCCCTCTGACTGACCCCACAGGTGCAGCATCTGTTTTCTGCTTTGGTATTTTAGTATACCAAATACTGGGTATGTAACAATCTAAGCAGAGAAAAGAAAACCGCAGGTTGCCTTCAGCTTCTTTTTTTTCCCACAGCTGAACTAGCCCTGGTTTGGTTTGGGGCTTTTTTTTCTTTTTCTTTTCCTCAAATTAACGCTTTACTGCACTTTCTGTTTCCTTCCTGCTTTTACATAAACGTTTCTCTTCAATCTCTGTTGCTGTTCAGACCAGTTTGTAGAGAAACTGCCTGCAGGACTTGTCATCTTGGCCAAGATCAGACCACTTAAAATTCATTCTTTGGTTGTTTAGCATTTTCATTTTTTGCCTTCAAGCATCATGAGAAAATAGTGACCGTTCTAGGAGATCTCTGAAGGTTGCTTGACAGGTCTCCTAACAAAGATGAAAGCAAAAAAGTTGGGAAGAGGGTAACTTGTTCTTGAAAAATTTAACCACTGACAATGTGACTGATGTGCCTAGGTCTCTTCAATGACTGTTGATTCTCAAGAATCTGAAAACTATTCTGACTGGACCCATCTTCCTCCCTAAAATTAACGGGGACACAAGAAAACTGCTTGCTCTTCTCTTGCCCTGTTGCAGACAGACATCTCCATAATGTCTGTACTGCAAAGTGTGCCATGTACATTAGCTTTGAAAGACCTGACGAACCTCATGAAGAAAGGTTGGGGATCTTGTTTTAAGAGCTATTTCCTATTAGCTTCTCTGTGTGGAGCTGCCCTGATTGTTTCCCACATGATGAAAGGTTGGCCACAGTAATCTGACTTTTACTACTCCCATTTCTAGTCCTCCGCTAAAAGGTGATGTGCACATGCCTCCAGTACAAATTGATGAATCTCCTGTACTTGCAGAACTGAAGTTGCCAGGAGATCCGGGTGCATTAGTGGTGATGCTGAATATGACTAGGCAAATAGACAAAATTAATGTTTTCAAACTGGTAGCTTTGGGGGCTATACCTATTCATTTTCTCATTTGTTACAGTATACAAACCATTTGTGTTGTATTTGACATTACAGCGCAGAATTTTTTTCATTCCCTGTAGCACTGGAAAATGGAGTAACCACTTTTATTGTTAGACCTCATCCCACAGCTGCTGCTGATACTAATTCACTGGCTGCCTCCTCCTGCTGAGTCAGCATCCCTAGAAATGGCCTCACCAGGTAATTGCTGGTGTCAGTCAGTGTTTGGAGAGGGCAGCTGAGCTGAGTGGGAAGCGACCAGCTGGGCAATGATTAGGTGGGGGCAGTGGGAGTTGCACATTCATTGTCACAGCTGAAAAACTAACCAGCTGTTAGCATTTGCCTAAAAGATCCTAGCAAAACAGAGGAATAAAGCAGACATCAAAAAACTACTGCGTAGGCTAGCTGGCTGATTTAAGTTTCTTTTTGTGCTGTCTCGAGCTGTTGAGACATTGTGTGAGAAATGCTTAACCAGATTATTATAATTTTCCTTTCTAGGAAAAGAGATACCATGGAAAAGTCAGAACAGCAGCAGGCGTTCTGCCTTCCTTGGCTGATGCTGTTTGGGGGGAGATAGGGTTCACAGAGGAGAGCAAAAAAACTAGTTGCAATTTATTGGAAGCTGGATGGGAAGGTGTTTCACAGTTGCTGCTGGGACTAGAAGCATGCAGGTAGAATGCTAGCCCCGTCATGGATGTCCCTGTTTGACCTTGCACAGAAGGTGCTGTCCTGACAGCATGTACCCTCCAGGCTAAGGTAAAAGAGTTGAGTTGTGGAGCTCGGTGTTCCCATATTTCCTCTGTAATATATGGGTGCAGGGATTCTCCAGTTACGGGGAAAACAGAAATACATTGAATATCTATGAAGTGTTAACAAATAAATGATCAACTTCAGTGCTTGTGAGAACAGTCCCTTACAGCAAGATCTCCTGTGTTGTACCCTTTGGGTGAATGCGTGAAGGGAGCTGTCTGCTAAAATATCTTCTGAGGGTGTAATCTATCCAATACAGTAGCTATAACTTCAGCAGGCGTTGCTTGTGTGCTCCATGGGTGTTGTTTTTGTTTGTTTCAAAAAGTGTGAACCTCTAATGAAATTACTTTATTCTTCATCCCAGCTTCTTTATAAATTAAATCGTACAGCTTCTTTATAAATTAAATTGTAAACCATGCATGATTAACATTGTGTAGCCGCAGTATTAAAAGGACAAAGGTGCAGCACTGGAATTTGCAGAGAACCTCTCCTCTAGACTATCGACAGCTGATCACCCTTTAATTCCCCGGTTTGGTGTATGGTTATTGATTTAAATTCTCTCCTAGCAAATTGTTAGCAAGAGATGTGTGTCTGATGATCAGCATTGGTTTCTGGTGATAGAAGAATGTGCTCTTCATTTATTTTTATGATATATTGACAAATGCTTCCATTCAGGGAAAGATAAAAAATCATTCTTATGAAAGCATTTTCAGAGGTGGCAATCCTAAATAATGTATGAAACATTAGATATTCTATGAAAATGGCCTCTCAGAACCATCTTTTTGACTGCCATAGTGACTCCTCAGCTATATTCCTCAGGGAATCGCAGTATGCAACTATAGTACCAATGAAATATTTTTTCTCATTATTAACTTATTATTATGTTGGCATATGTGTCACAAAATATATATTTAGAACATACTAATTGTTTGTTATTAAGTCCATTCATTTGCCTCGTAAATGCTGAAAGCAATTAAGTTTTCTTTATCATTTTGACATATCTTATGCCATCTATGTCTCAGTAGCAACTTAATCCTGTAAATATATTTTGTTTAAAATTAAAATAGACATTGAGCATACAAGTGAAAACCTGACTTTGTACTGACCTCCTTTCATTTATTTTAAGGAGACTTAGTTGACTTAGTTAAATTAAAATATTATTATGAAAGAGTGATTGTAGCGGATAAGAAATAGACAGAAGGCTTTTACACTGTATAAGTGCTTTATTAGAAATGCAGTGACTGGTCATTATATAGATATACTGACTTTTATAAAAGAAGACATTTATTTAAAAAGAAGAAGAGAGCCATGCATAGAAATAATTACCAGTTTAGCCAAAATGGAATGTGCCTTTGGAGATTTTGCTCACTGGACTGAAATATTTCAGAGAAAATAATAAAACTGACATGTGTTACATCTATGATGGAAATGTCTCACATGTTCATAACACATAGTGTTAACTTGTTTATTTTACTAATTCAGAGCTGTAATGAGCAACCTATGGCACCATCTGTATGGCTGTGACTGGCTAGGTGTAGAAGTTTCATAGGTGTTTTTTATGTCACAGTACTGCAGAAAGATTTTCTTTATTCTTTTTAATTTAATCTTCTCAATAATTATCTTGCAATATTTTAAATAAATGTCATTGTTAGTGTGGCCTGCCCAAAAAGGCACCCTTAAAAATAAAATCTCAGATAGGAGAAATCTTATTTTATAATTCAAGAATTAAAACTATAATGTTATAAAGTGTTCATCTCCACTTCTGCTTTTAAAGAGTCAAAAATTAATCTGATATCTGAGAAGCTAATGGAAATCTTTGGGAGATTTGGGCATCAGGAAACGGCTAAGTGTGGGTGAGTCTGGTCTCCCTAGGTTTGCTTTGTAGATGGAGAGAGTCCATCTCTAGCTTAATCTCCCCTAAAAAGTGATTTAATTCTGCTCTCTCTCTGCACTGCTTGTCAAGGCAACCTTGGAGAGGTTCATTTCTGTAAATACCCTCTCTGCTCTCTCATTTCCATATCTGCAGTTATGGTAAGTTCTTCAGTTGATGCACAAAGTCAATATGCTGAATTATGCAGCCTTAGTTATGAGCCGTGCTTTTTAGGCCTGTGTTGTTAAAATTTTTAGGCTAAAATTTGGAAAAGCAGTCATATTATACTTGCAGAATTATCTGAGTAGTTTCTACTAAATGACTGCAAGACCAAATGGCAATCCAGGTGCCTTTTGCAGGGGTCGGGTGGGGATCCTTTCTTTCATTAAAAAAAAAAAAAATTCTACTTTTTTTTTTTTCTATTTAAAAGATACTCACACTTTGCTGGTGAGCCACAAGGAGGGCATGAAATACACCCTAAGGGAAGTGGGAGGGGGAATAAGGAGAAAAAAAGATTCAAAAAGTTGCAGGAAAACCTCTGCGTGGCTCTGTGCCTTTTCCTTGACCTCTGTCCGGGACGGTGCCTGGTGGCAGCGGGTGGCCCGGGGACAGGCCACTGCCATCAGATGGGCCAGGTGACCTGTCCATGAGGCTTCTTACTAAAATGGGATTAAGCTGAGCCAATTGCCATTGTAAGTCATGTTCTCCTGCCTGAGGATTGCCTTCCTCGCTGGTGCAACTCCCTTACTGTGACTTGAGTCTCCTGGCTCTGGTGTATTTAAATGGGCTCCTCTTATGGTCACATTTTATTTTTTTCTGCCTTAGCTTGAGTAGCTTTTTTGCAAAACAGCTCAGCACTAGAAAAGCCCGAAAGGATTGTAAGGTGTTATTTTCATATTTAATACTAGAACTTTTGACAATGGCAGCTCACAGACACTTCCAGTTATTCCTAGTGGGTCTCTCTTATTCTGGCCTTTCACCTTGTATACTGGCTGTGCCCACAGAAGTATATCAACTCTTAGAGTCTGCTTTTGCCTCCTGCGTTACACACTGATTTTCTGAAGTCTGCTCCCCTCCACAGCCAAGTGCAGGTAGAGCATCCTCTGCAATTCGTGTGACTGTCTCACGCTGGTGGAGTCATCCTGATGCCCTCTAGAAAAGGTTGGGGGTAGTAAACACAGTGTCCACGGAGACTGGAACAAGTGTTGTGACACTTAAGTGTTTTGACCCTTTAAAGTATTTATTCAGTTTCCCCAAGGAGTTTCTGTTCCTTTCATGCAAAAATTAGCTGCTGTTTTATATAGGAGTTGTAACGTAGTTTTAAAAAAGCCTTGTGTTGTTGTGCTGCTGAACTTCTAATTTACAAAAGCTTTAAATATTTTTCCTCTATGATTCCCCTCTCCACCTATATTTTAGATGTTTTAGAAGTGCTTCTGTTGTCATACTTTCTTCTCCTACATTCGAATGGAACAACATTGGTCTACAAAGAAAATACTGCGGTCTCAAATTTGCTGTGAGAGGGAACCACAGAAGATTTAGAAACATTGTGTTTCAGAGTCTGTGGAACCCAGTGTTCAGTAACAAAGTTTATAAACTAAATATGAAATTTCATGATGAAATAGTGACGGTCATGCTTTAATATGAATTTCTGTAATAGAAACAAAGTTGGAAAAAACAGCAGTACTTAGGAAAATTCATTTCAAAAATACAAGCACCCATCTTCAGTTTCCTCTCTTTAAGCCAAGAGTATGTACCCTGGTTGAAGAGGATCAGAGGGTATGAAATCTCTCTTATTCTGCATGTTGGAGAGCTTTGTTGAATATCTCCCAGGTTCTCATAATGTCTCTCTGGGAGCTGATTATCTGGATTGTCCTGCGTTCTGGACTATCACCTTGAAATGAAGGTAGAGCTAAATGGAACCAGAAGCAGCACTGTGGCTGCTGTTTCTGCCCCTCCAGATGTTCGGAGGGAATATGGAGAACTTGACTGCTTTGTTGCTTCCAAAGACGAAATATGTGATGGGATAGCAGACCCCCACAGCTGAGGTTGCAGGAAAAACAGCTAAAGGTACTGAAGTTTCTATTCTTTGGTTCTACCATTCTTTGAAACAAGCTTGCCAATTTTGACTTAGGAGAGAGACCCATGAGTCGTATCCAGCAGGTTTCTCCTAACTTTGTCATAATTATTTTGCAGTTGCCAGAAATATGTCCATGTTTTTTCTTTTTGATCACCTGTCCCAAATAAGAGCAATAAAAACCACCGTAAAAAGTACATAGGTGCAGCATGGATGTTTCTTCCTACTTTTATTGTACTAAGAGTAAAGAATGCAAATTTACCTTCTCATACCATCCTACAAAAGAAGAACCTGCTACTTATAGTAAAAGTTGTAGTGAATACATTGCTGCACGCAGAAAACCTCTCAATAGCTCTCCTTGGAAATTTTTCTGGTTGCCAAAATGCAGCACGTCAAAATGTTCCAACAAAATATGTTGATGTCAGCAAGAGTTCTGATGGAGTGCAAGGTAGGAACTTACTACATTTTCAGCCAAATTTGGTTGATGCATTGCTGCAGGAACAGCTCAGTGTTTCCAATTCGAGATTTTTTGAGCAATTTAATAGAAAAAGAAGCTGGGTTTTGGCTTATTGCACCAAAACATGGTAACTTTTCAGAGCCTTGAAATATTTCACTTGGGGGGGGGGGGGGCGGGTGGCAGTTTTGTTTACCAGTGGAGTGTTATGTCATCTCTTTTAACCCAGAGAATTTGAGTGCAAGTTAAAATCATTTGTTCTAGAAGTCTGCAGTTAGGCAGGATTTTGGCCAGTACACCCCAGAAATTGTACCTGTTTCTTGGGTGAATGACCAGTCTGTAGATGTAAGCTCTCCAATCCTTAGACAGGACGTTTCCAGACACTTTCTCTGTGGTACTCGCCTTGATCTTATTTTCCATGATATCCAAGGCTTTACAGCACCAATTGGTTAAATTCTGACGGAAGGTAGATTAAAGTGCAGACAGCTTGTAAGACGGATCATTTTTTTCTTCACTTTTTTTTGCATCAAATGTCAAAAGCACTGTGAGGTTGCTCTTAAATCAATGAGATATTTAGATCCCATAAAGCTTGTGTTCTGCTTCTGTCATATAAATATTGTATAGAAGTTCGATTGTGTGCATCTTTGCAGTACCTTCAATTCATTATTGATTTTGTCTTCAGTTAAGATTAGAAAGGTTATTCTCCCTTGGAGTTTTGGGTAATCATTTGCGTCTGAGGACTTCCAAGTGTCTCAGTCTCTTGCACCTTTACAGTCAGTCAGAGAAGCCTCATCAGATCTCTTTCCTTTTGCTCTACCAAGTTCTCCCTCCACCTAGCACTCAAAACAAATTTAGTTATTTCTATGCTTTTTATGGTCTAGAAAAAAGAAAATCCATAGTATACCTATGGGGAGTATTTTACAGATGCTAAGGTACTTCAGAAATAGGATATAAGTACATCTATTATTAGGTAATATTCTAGGTTTATTTTTGATAGTACCTAAGTGGGTTCCAAAGGCGCCTTCAGCTCCAGGCTCGACAGACAGAAGGAAATGCAAGAATTAAAGCCAGGCCAAAAAACACAAACGTGTTCCTTATTCATAGTCTTTACTTTGCTTTTAAAGTTGAATGACTTGTTTTTATTTTTTGTGTATGATGGAAATTTTGAAATAATGTGTGAATATGGCTAGTGGGGAAATGACTTTACAGGAGATTTTATTTCTTTATTTTGATTGAAATTTGGTCATAGATATTTGACCTTTTGAAGAGGAAATTTTAATAGAACTGATAACTTCCATCATAATGAACTAAAGCTGGTTTTCTTGTTTTGTTTTTCTTTTCAAAATACGAATCACATTTTAACTCGGGAAGAATACCTTATTTTCATGCTTGTATAAGTGCTAACTGATGACTCTAGTGATTGCTTACGTGCAAAAGTAAAATTAAGAAATTTTTATACATGCATACATATGTGCCTGCGTGGGTGTGTGTTTTTAATGCTATTTAGAACTATAAAAAAGGAAGACATTCTAGCAGTTAATAAGTCTACTTATTTATAACACTCATAATACTAATGTGCTGCTCTGATATGTTATTGTTCATCCAGAGGCTCAAGAAAGGTGGCTAGCTTTTCTTTAATTTCATTTTTTTCTGAATGTTGCTGATGGAAATTTCAAGGGGTGGAAAAAAGCTTTTTTTTAATAAAACATTTAAAAAGTTTTTCTCCTGAATTTCAGCCAGTATTAGTTTCTAGTGGGGATTTAGCAATAAATTCATTTTTCTCTACTCTAAGCACAAAACCAGGGATTAATTTTGCTGTGAAGTATCTTTGAGTCTTAATTAAAATTGAAATTACTCATCCTGGTAAAAATGCCCTGTCAGACAATGCCTAAGTATCCTCCTCCCCTTAAGATCTCTAATATTAAGCAGGATGTACTGCAAATACCCATCCAGTATTTTAAGGTAATAAACACTTGCGCTGTAGAAGGATGGAGACAGTTAGGATTGGAGTCTGTTGTGCTAGATGCAGGGAAAGCAGATGAGGTTTGAGAATGTTTTTATTATATTTTCTTTAAATATGATGTCATAATTGATACAATGATATGTGTAATAACGCTATTCATGAACTAGAAGACTGGCTTGATGCAAGTGATCTTATAAACCTAGAGCAGAGTGGACTGAAATAGTCCAAGGTCCTGTTATAAAGTCATGGGACTCCTGTGGCAGATAGTGAAAGCTTTTTAAATTCATTACCTTCTGTTAATAAAGTATAGCCATTACATTATTTATTTTATTAGCATTGCCTTATAGATGCTCATGCTTATTTTCTGTTTCTCTTTCCCTCCACCCCTGCTTTAGTGGGATCGGTCGAAATTGGCCATGGGCCTCTGGCGGCAGCAGCATTTTGGCAGAGTTTGGAACGTTGCACCTGGAGTTCATACACCTGAGCCACCTGTCTGGAAACCTGCTGTTTGCTGAAAAGGTTAGCCTGCTCAGAAAAAGTCATGTTCTAAAGATAAATCACATGTTGGGGAGATTAAATATCCCTGGGGAGAGATTTGGATTTTCCTCAGTTGTAAATATTTGTCACAGGAGGTGGGTATTTTCTAGGCAGACCCTAACCAATTTTCCATTTCTGCATTAGTTATAGAGAGAGAGACCTCTTCCAAAGTTATTGTGATGCATCTTCTTGTATCTAGCACTTACCAGGCCCCATAACATGTATCACTTTTGTTTATATTGTAAGTTAATGTTACATTAAGCAGTCAGACCATGGAGTTTTCTTCAGCACTTTTCCTGAATGTGTTGAAAATAAAAATGAATGTTATATTGGAGATAACATGTGATACTTGTAGAAAGCAAAGGACCAGGGCTGCCTTGCTGTCACTGCAGTAAGTTTTGTCTTTAAAATGCAAGATGACATCACTGCTGTCAGCGTGGTCAGAAAGCCCTTCCATTGAATTGTCTTAAAAAAATGTGCTCTGAACGTTCTTTGGGGGAAAAGGACAAAACAAAACAAAAAACTCCTTTGACAAGACAGTCGTAATGCCTACTAATCCCCCCCGACCCCAGCCCTCAGTTCTCAAGCAAATTTTACTTTTTCTTTTTGTCGCTCAAATAGTATGTGGAACCTTTTCTTAATATGCTACATCTTTTCTTTTTCTCTTTCTCCCTCTGCCTTGCTCACTCTTTCTCGCTTTTCAACTTACACTTGTTTTAGTTTTGTAGTCTTGTTCCAAGTAACACACAGCGTTATGCCTTCTGGCCCATGTTATTTACCTAAAAATCTAATTAATACTGAAATTTCAAATTTTTAGTAGTAGTTCTAAAAGCAGTGATGAATACTACTTACAATGAATACTACTAAAATGAATACTACTTATACCAACTTAAAGGATCGAACAGCTTTGCTGAGATTTCTGGATTGCGTTTGTCATGATCTTCGTTCTCCCAAGTTGCTAAATTTGCTTTTTCTGTGAATATTAAAATTCAGTCAAAAGTATTTCATGTGCTCTGCGGTGAACTGTGCTGGCAGATGAGTCAAGCCGCAGGGCATGTGGACTGTGACCCTTTCCCTGGGCCTCTCTGCACAGCTGGTTCCCTCAGGGTGCCTGGGGAGAGCCCAGAGCACAGGTTTGCTGCATGAAGCCCAGTTCCAGCAGCGCTCTGCTTTCCAGTCATAACAGCTTTCCAGGGCACTGCTGCATCTAAACTAGGCAATGGGCTTACTATGTAATACCATTTCTAGTTTGGATATATGAGGGGCGTAATGCTGAAGTAGCTGCACTTAGTTAAGGCAACTAACCGCCATGAATTTCAGCGTCCTGTGGCAGGGCAAGATGTTCTGGAGCTTGCTTCTCGTGTCTCGTCTCCTTACCAGCCCGTGACACAGAAACTCTGGAGGTTTTGCAGAGCTTGTTTACATGGTGACATCACCTGACAGGATCTTTATTAAAAATCATGTGAGTGTATAGAAGTATTCTGACACACAGTGCATGTCTTGAGTTATACTATTTGTAGGGATATTTGCACTTTAAGACTTTTGTACTGATGCTGTTTTATTTTTTGGAAAACTGGATCAGTGCTTAGTGTTTTGTACCTTTCTAATAGGTAATGAACATTCGAAAAGTTCTGAATCGACTGGATAAACCAGAAGGCCTCTACCCCAACTATCTGAATCCCAGTAGTGGCCAATGGGGCCAGCGTAAGTAGATCGGTTCTTTAGTACTATGCACATAGCAGTATGCTATTTTTAGACGTTAACTGCCTTCTATCCCAGTTACGTATTTTGTTGATTCCTCACATTATCTCTGAGTTTTTGTATAATATAAAACAGTTACACATTTGAAAATAATAATTCTATTTGTTGTATTTTAATGTACTTTTGATCTTTCAATATGGCTTATATAAGTGGGGAAATGTCTGAATATGCATGCTTTGTAGTCTACAAAGTCCCTTCCAGAAAGTCTTTTATTGAAGAGTCTAAAATGCTCTCTAAACCAGCTGTTTAAGGAAACATTACCAGCTTATCTGAATCGGTTTCCATATTTTTAGATTAGCGTAGCCGAACAGACATTAAAGAAGTCTTTCCAGTTAATACCAGCTGTGAGTTCTGTTGAAGTTTAATGCTGTTGGCAAACAGTTAAGGAAGCAAACTGAACAGAACAGTGATGGCATTAATTCCTTTGGAACAATTATCAGACACACCAAAATTAGAAGGGAAAGGGTATAATAAAATGCTTTGAGCATTTGTACTCCTTTGCTCCTTTCTGATCACTGACCCTTTTCTTATTATGCAATACAGCAACATTATAGCAGTGTTGGAGGTACTTAGACAGTACCAGAGATGGGAAGGGTTTGAGAAGTTCTTCAATATGATGGTTTGCTCAGGATGTACCTAAGCTGAAAGTGAAGTTTTGAAGTCTATATGGGACTGCAGTTGCTGCAGTCTGGATATATTAGATAGTTTTTGCAAAGGCAAAGGACAAGTCTTCTACTGAATAAAATATTTTTTTGAATGCTATGCATCAGTCTATGAGTAAAGAAACAAAAAAAGATGTCCAGAAACGTTGTGATGCTCAGTTGTATTGTCCCATCAAGACTAAGGCCATTTCCTTTATGAATTAGAAGTATCCCATTTGTTTTAAAAAAATGCGATCTGCTACACTTTGAGGCTGCTTTGAGGTCACTGTGCCACCAGGCCGGTGGCAACTCAGTTTGTATGACGACTTGACTCCAGCTGGCCTGTTTCTATAAGCTATGTTATTAACTCCATTTACAGATCTTAAAGACATTTGCCCACTGCTTACCTATGTTGACTTAGCATGGCTTTATAAAACATTCAAACTTCCCATTAGAAGCAAAAGGCACTGGATTTGGTTAGAAGGCCCCCATAGAGTCTGTGAGCCTATATTCAACCAGTTTCAGTTACCTGCTTCCTTGGCTTTAATCAGCTACAAAAAATGAACTTTTTGGAGGTAGGTTAGCCAACAACTTCCCCAAGCAGAAATTTGGATCCAATTACCTTATTTCACACAACAGCACTGAGAGTCAACAAACGCCTGTGGCTGAACTGGGCCATTATTAGTCTGGCATTAAACTTAGTTATACAGTATATATGAGCTGAATGAGAGTTGATTTTTCTAGCGGTTGACACCATTAGTGTCTCTACCTTATTTATTTTAAAGCAGTCAAATACCAGCTCAGTCTTGTGGCCTTTGACGTTTTCCTAGTTTTAATATTAGTGTCTTATGCGCTGCTCTTTTACATTAAACACCAGTTTTTGTTGGCACGCACAGGAAAACTTAACGTTTATACTGTCCCTGTTTTTCAATAGCATGTAGTATTGCCATAGAAATTAGCTTTCTGCATGTGCAAATGATGAACACAAACGTTGATGCTGGTCAGTCCCTAGCATGCTGAAGCAGCAAAAGCAAATTTGATCTTTACTTGTTGCACCTCTTTGAGTTCAGTTGCCTCTGTTTGAAGATACTGATTTTTTTTTCATAGTAGAAGATCAGGAACATAAGACTTGAAGGATGTTTTATTTGAGATTGCTTTTCTAGCTTTTTTTTTTCAGCTGATTACAACAGCGAAAAAAAACCCAGACCCTTAATTGGTACAAGACAGAAGTATTATCCCTCAAACATCAAGCGGGGAGGGGAGAGCAGTTTCTGAACATTACTTATCTAGCAATGCTCTAACTGTGAAGGACACTGCTGGATCACTGGCACTGTTCCTGTAAATTCATTTAGTCCTTGTTATTTTGACAGTAAACTGACAGTGATTTGCTGCAGCATGCGTCAATTGGATTTGTCTACTGCAATAATGTATATAATAACAGGGCTTATTATTGATGAAACTGTGCTTGTGCTATTTAGTTTGCAAATGTCAGAGGTTTCTATGGTAATTTATTTAGGAAACCGTAAAGGTCATTTAAATGCTGCTGTTCAAAGATCAGCCTTTCATCATAGAAAATGTGCTCATTTTTTTAAGAAGCCTCTTTTCCTTTTGAGTCATGAACATTTAATTAAATAAATGGTTTATTTGTTCCAGAAATTTAATAAATCTCATTCAAAAGAGGGAAAAGAGCTGTTTATAATCCAGGTTTGATGATGCAATGTATTTGTTTGGCGAAGAGAAAGGATACCTTTGGAAAATTAAATTGTTGTTTGTATGTTACAGGCTAGCGGAAGGAAAAAAAAACCACTGGTAGTCAAGATTTAATAGAAAAAAATACATCTTCTACATTGGCATGGCTTTCCAATCCAGACAGTAGACAAAAGGATGTATTCCATGAGGAGAAAATATTAAGGATTTTAAAAATAAATTCTCTATGTTCTTTTGAATTCCACCAACAGAGGCATAAGTCTGGAGCTAAGATCCGAATTAAATGTTAGGAAACATGAGCTATGCCATGGACTCTCAACTAACACATCTGCATCTCATTTTGGCTGTCAGCTTGGATCACCCCGAATGTGTTCTCCTTTTCTCCTGCCCAGAAATTTGTTGTATGACTCACTGACTTGCTGCACAATATACGTGCCCACATCTCCATCCTGGATTTCTGAGATGGAATTAGTGGAGCCCTTTCCCGCTGTAAAATTGACAGTTTTAAACAGCAGTCCTGGTGAAGCACTTGGAAATCCTTTCACTTGAAGACTCAATAAATGCCAAGTACCTTAATTTTAACAGGCAGTATCAACTTAAAAAAGGAAATCTTTAACTAATGTTATTAATTTAATGGAGTTTAAAGAAACACAATTTATAGTTGTAATATCTTTTGTATTTAGGAGATCTATGCTAAAGTTGTATGATAAACCACTAAAATTTTGCCAAGAACTTTTTTAGCAGCAAGTTTGTGCAAATCTGTGCCAACAGCTAAGATCATCAATAACTTCCATGTGAGTGGTCTGGCTGACATCAAAGGGCCTGACTTGTGCGTAGTTATTGCTCGTAGTGTCAAGTCCTAAATGTCTGCAGTTGAATAGGCACAGCATTTGTAGTACCAGATCATTTCATACTGTAAGCATAGGGCCATATAAAGGAATGCGATAGGAATAATCTCATGTAGATGTGGCAGAGTTGATGTATTCTTTTTTTCTCTAGAGCCACTGCTGAGTTCTAAGACCAGCAAGATGTTCAAAAATGTAAAATTATTTTTAAACATATGCATTGGAATTTTTCAAATGCCACTAAATAACCTGAAATTCAACTCTGCAGTAATTAGCTAAATCATGTTGGCTTTTTTAATGAAGTGACTTAAATGGAGTTTCAGTGAATAAAACAACACATACAATCAATGCCTGCCAATTAAGAGGAAAAGAAACTGTCAAAGTAGAGTGCATTTTCTACTTTGTTTCCTGTTTTTAAAATAAAAAGAACTTAGGTTAACACATTTATATATGGGGTAAACTATAAGCACGAACTAGATGCTAAAATTATGAATTCTTAAGTTTCTTTGCTATGAACTCCTGTGGCACTATATGGACATTAAATAAATATGATGCTTTATCCTGCTGAAGAAGTTATCAGTTTAACAAATTTTTGTCTTTGTATACCAATTAAGGTTTTTTCTGAGGTTCCAAGATTACATTTATTACAAGATTGCTGTAGGACTAGATGTTTAAATGCATTAATCTACCAATGTTTCAAACAGTAATTGTATTTTATTGCCCAGATCAAAGATAAAATTGCTGTTGAATCTGTTCCCTCCCTTTCTAGATCACGTCTCCATTGGAGGGCTTGGGGATAGCTTTTATGAATATTTGCTCAAGGCATGGCTGATGTCAGGCAAGACAGATGAAGAAGGCAGGAAAATGTATTATGATGCTGTTCAGGTAAATGAGATATTTAAATCTTCCTTGCCATAATAATCTAATCTATAATAATCCTAAAGACAGGCTGTGGGGATCGCATGAGAGATTTATGTCTTTGCTACCAGAGTGAATTCGTTTTTAAAAGACATATACTGTTGGAAGGGGGAGTGTCTTAAAGTACAGCTAAATTTTTTTGAACTGAAATATAGTCAGTCTTTTCTAATACTGGAGGTGAAAAGTATAAAATGTGCAATAACAACAAAAAATCTTCAAGCAGCTGTCAGAAGTTCAGGTTTTTTTCATCAGTTTTCCATAAATAAATACTTTTTGTCCTCTTTCTCTATATCCAAGAGAGAATTCCTATCTTTTGTGTTTCCACATTATTTCAGTCAATTTCGATTGTGGTCGAAAGCGCAATCAATATATTATGGTAGATAGTTATAAATGAAAATAGAAGGTTATTGCTGTGCAATCACCTTTTGTTACAACAAGCATGTATTTTCCAGCTTCTATGAAACAGCCAATTGTTTAAATTGGACACGAGCAAAAATTTTCAAAAATCGGAATTTATCATACTTACATTTTATGTGGTATTTTATTTATGATCCTTCTGGTTTGCAGTTTGCTTCATTATTGATGTTATTTCCTTAATATACTGGTTTTGGAGAAATAATGTTTTTCTGACACTGGACTGATACTTAGGAATTATTAAGTTTAAATCTGTATCTACAGGCTTTCCTTGCAGTCGTGGGCAAATGACTTATTTTCCCTGTTCTTTGCTTTCACATATATAAAAGAGAGGATAATATTGCTTCTTTTTTTCCCTATCCCTTCATCTGTTTTGACTGTAAGCTCTCTAGGGCCAGCACTTTTCTCTCTTATTAGCTGTATGTATGTACAGAGCCTCTGTAGACAAGGCTTCGAGATCCTAAGCAATATCTGCTTGTTCTTATATACATCTGGAAATACACTGTCCCTAGGGAGAGACAACAGTCTTCTTTTACTTCCCACGCAGCAAAACGTTATAGCATCAAAAAAATACAACCCTGACTCCTTGGGCCTATTTTCTTTCATTAGAGAGAGAAGTCACATGTCATCATTTGAGGGAGAGTGTATCCTATGCAAAGAAAATCCTGCCTTTAAATTTTGTAAGTGAAGATTTAGATTTAGTGAGCCTCATTGTCACTGCTAACATGGTTTCAGCTTCCGAGCAAAAGGTGGATTTTTAAATTAGACTTGAGTACATTTCAGGCTATAACATAAGAACAGTGATATTGAAATAGCTCAGCCATTAGGTTGGCAGCCAAAAAGAGAGAACAAAGTGTTTGATAATATGATATCAGTTCATCTTACTGTGGTAGGCATTTTGAACCACCTGAAAGCTGCTTCTAGTCTAGAAAACTTTGACTGGTGTAATAATGCCAGTTTTTCTTTTAAATACGTTCTTAGACAGGGTAAGATCTAGTATATGGGTAAGATCTAGTATATAGACACGTGCTTTAAAAAAAAATGGGGGTTTGCTAGTACAGCTATTCTGGAAACCGCTGCAGGTGGAATATCTCCAACGCGGTGGGTTTGTGACCCTTGCTGCCAAGCCTATAGGAACATCGTGTCCTGCCCTGCCAGGGATCAGTGGGGGCAAGTAGATTCCAGCCCATAACAAAGAGTGAAAGACAGCTAATTGTCTTGATGGCCGACACTCGGCTACTTTTGTTGAGGCTGAAGGTTCACCTTCTCCTGGCTTCAGTGCAGCTTTCTTCTGCCTGCAGAAGGGTGGTGGTGACGCTGATCCATAGCATCACTTCGCTGTCCCCTGGCAGCCTTATCTAAGTATTTGAATGGAGGCTTGCTTCCTTGGAAGAAAAGAAACAGATCAGTTAAACTGCAGAGAGGAATTTCCACGTGGACAGTTTTATCCTAATGTGTGTGGACGTGTTGAGCTGGCCAGAACGCTTCTCAAGGGAGATGAAGGTGAATCAGAAAATCTCTCATGTAGGACAGTACAAGCACTCAGACCATTGAATCACAAGTGGTTTAAGGAGTTGGCTGCACATCCGTAGTGTCTGAGTCACTCCTGAACCAGCCCAAATCGTACGAGTGTGACTTAGGTGAAGAGCTCCATCCCATTACCTGGTCATGTGGGGAAAGGGCCAGAAACGGCTACACAGTTACTGCAGCCTGTTTGACAGGCAGGACCCTGAGCTCCCAGCCGTGTCCACCCGGGCAGGTAACAGCACAGCTTCGTTTAAACTCGCACCTTAGCTACATCAGAGTAAGAACCTCCTCATGTACAAAAGCTGTAACCATCTCCTGCAGGAGCATGCCTAGATCTTGGCAGGGAGTGGAAGATGTGATCTCCAGCAAATGTCTCTGCCAGTTCTCCCCATTCAGTTGTTAGTTGGGGGAGACGAATTGGGCTCGAATTCCAAACTGGGAATCAGGGGCAGTCACTGAATGTAGCAAAATCAATGACAGGACTTGACCTCTGCTTGTATATAACTATATAATATATCTATTGCCTTAGTATTTTGTGGTAATCACTCTTAAACGATCCAGGCATCATGTCTGTCCAGAATATCCATGTTTGATGGGATCAAATGATCACAATTATATATGCATACATACACATATTTTTTACATACACATATTTATTTTTTACATACGCACACACACATATATATATATATATACACACATATACATACACACACACACACACACACAATGCTAGGCTTCACCATGTTGCTGGTTGAGTGTGACTTCCAGTGTGTCCTGAGTAGTGGTGTTCATGTTCTCAGTTTTGTATACCAATGTATATCTGTACCAAAGTTGAAAGTGCACACAGAGGTATAACTTGATGTTGTAATATAGCTAGTTCAGATTAAAAATAGCAGGGAAGTTGCAGTATCATGGCATTCATTGCAGACTGTTTGGACCCAATTGAGATGCTGGGCTCTTCACCAAAGTAACTAGCCTGTTTTGAAATCCATGCTGATTTTGACTTTATTGCTATTGATCCCTTACTTAGCTAAATTAAAGCCAATTTAAGTGTCTGCACAAGCCACAGTCATTCTTTATGACTACAGCCTACACATTTGAGGCATTCTGAGTCTGCTTCGTATTTCTTTAGGTAAATTTCCCCTGATGCTTTCAGAATCTTTTTAAGACTACACCAAAGGGAATAGCATGATTATTCCTTATACTTTCTGTCCAGCATATACCCACAACATTCTAAAATTGAGATGTAAAGATTTGATGCCTAAATCAGTATCTTCTGCTGTCCAGAAACCACAAATGAAAATATGGTGACTTACACTTCACTGTGAAAAGCTGACGTTTATTTAGAAATATTTAAAGCTTCAGGAATATTTCTTACTCTGTTCAGTAACTCATGTTACAAAACAAAAAATTATTCTTATTAGAATTTTTGTACCATCTGTAGATTGTTTTATGACTTAAGTTAAAAGCAATAATTAAGATGTCAAGCTGTATTTTACAACTTTTTCTGTTTGTCATGAATAAGGCATATATTTGGCTGATGCTGAAAAATTTATTTCTAATGGGAAAAGGGACAGAGATATTCTTGTTTTGAATACCAGAGCACAATTTTAATGCATTTATAAGGCAATCGGAGAGATTCATAAACTCTAGGATTTGCACAGAGACAAGTGAATATATTTCTAGCATAAGTTCTTTTCTCTCTTTTGAAAAGCAATGCAGTATTTTATATAAATGTCCTTTGTTTCCCATAATTCAGGAAGTAAGAGTACTTGATCTTCTTAAACTTGCTTAAATGGATAGCATGCACCATTTAGTTACAGAGCACACATTCACGCATGTGTTCAGCTTTGTCATGTTACCTATTTTGAGAATGTAATTGGTCGTAGGATAAACTCTCAGTCTTTGCAAGCATCACGTACAAGAATGATTCTACTGGTTTTGGTTAACACAGATGATCTCTGAGGGACAATCGAGTAGTTCAGCTTTAATAAGAGAATATGATAATTTAGACCAAAAATGGACCTTTGGGATTCACTTAAATCTAGTCTAGCAACAGCAGTGTCAGAAGCAATCGCATCAAATCCTCCCCTCTTGAGTCTGCCCTCATTTTAAAAGTTGCAAGGCGATTTTTCCACTACTTCTGTTGATAGGTTGTCCCACACTCTTGGTGCTCTGATGGTTAGTTATCTTTTCCTAATTTTCATATTACATGTATTCGTGGCCATTGCTGCAAACTTTCTTGATCTTAAATATTTCTTCTGTTTCTCTGACACTGTCTCCACCACTTCCTCAGTGTATTGCTAGAGAAGTGGCATATCTAAAAGCTCTAAAGGAGAGAAGTAACTCACCCCAGAGGAACTTTGCAGAAAAAGAGACTTCCTAACCAGCAGTTCCCGATCACCTTTGTTCGGTTCAGCCATCCAGTGGTAGCAGAGAGGTAAAGCAGCTGCCTTTCTGCAGTTCTGCCTTAGAAATGATAGTTTATTTTTAGTCATCTAGATTTTTCTTATTTTTTCTTACCTGGTAACAATTGCTTAGAACATGGTCACATGAGAGCTGGTAATCTCCTGACGACCTATGACATGGAGGTAGAAACAAGGGAAATACCAAAAGAGTAGGTAGCGTGAAGCATTAGCACGGCCATTCTTTACCATATCTCAACAGCACTGCCAAAAGTCTACTACTAGACTGTGTTACGTGATCGAGGAATGTAGCAAAATTTTGTGGGCATTAGAGGAATAAAAAGCCATCTTTCTCTGCATCAGGATTTTGAGTATTCACATAAGAAATGTATAGGGTCTCTTTCATTTAAATTTTTTTTTCCTGCACATTGCCACCATTTGAGACTAGCCTTGATATACTTAGTTTGTCCTTGGCTGTGGGAAGCTGGGTGTGGGGTTATTTTTAGGGAATATTCAACTGTCAGTGAATACTTTTCAGAGCTGTAGATATTTCAGCCTTTCAGATATATAAAACAAATCTTTGCAGAGTCCTTTCTCATTGAAATGAGGGAGAGAACAAAGTGGTGTTATTAAAATGAAAACATGATATTGGTAGATACGCCCTTTTTATCTCCAGAGTTGCATCAGGGTATATTTAACTGTGGTGACAGTCTGGTGGCTGGTCTGTATTGACTGCAGTTCCCATAAAGTTGTTTAAAATGGTTTGCTTTGCAATTATAGTGATCTTAAAAACTTCGCAACTAATGCAAACAGCGACAGAGCTGCAACAACTCAATTAGATTAGTTTGTCATATTGTGTAAAGCCAGAAGTATGTTAATGAATTGAACATTCCTTCAGCACTTCTTAGCATTCTAAAAAACACATTGTAGGATAAATCTACATTAGCAAGTACTGTGGTGCAGTGGGAGCTGATGTTTGGAAGGAAAGGGTGCTGTAGACCCAACATTACCCCCCAAAAATGTGGATAGTGTGAATGTCTGTAACTTAGATGGGTAAGAATGAGTAAACACACAGCTTATTTACATATTTCATCAGCTGTTGTGTTTAAAATATTTATCACACTACTGCACCAGTGTTCTGTGCGTAGTGATAGAGTTAGCGGTATTATGTAGAAACACAAGATTCATTACCCTTAACAGACTAGAACATTCATCCAGGCTTGTCGTCCCCTTTTATCCTCTTAGATATACTTCCCCTGTTATCAGAAGTAAGGGAGGAGGTTTGAGGATCTCTACCGTTGCTTACGGAAAGTCTCAAGACTTCTGCAGATTTTTATGTCATTAATGATTTATTCGTAACTACACAGTCTCTATGTTTTGGGCTACAGAAAGTACTTAATAAAACATCTGCATGTTTATGGATCATGATTAGAAGCAGCACACTATACCGTTGTTTGAACACTTTAAGGAGGACACGAACAAGGAAAGTCCCACAAGAGAAGCTGTCTCCTTTCTGCTTGTGGCTTTGCTGTTGTCGCTGGAACGTCCTGTCTATCTGAGCAGCCTTACTCACTGTGCCATTTCCCCTTCCTTCACAAAGGCTAATGCAGCAAAAAGTTTGTCAGGATCAATATATACTTATTCTAGAACATTTTAAATTATATAATGTAACTTTTTTGATAGTGACTTGTCTAAGTAATCATTTGATTCATGCTATTCCTTTAACACTGTTTTAAGAATATGGATAAACTTAGCCATCTGGTAGCAGACAGCACTTAGTATATGTAGTGCAAGAGCATTACTGTTCTTAGGGACACCAATAAGGTCTATACAGCAAAAAAAACATAAGCAGATTTTTCAGACAAAAATAAATTATTAGCTTTCCTCTAGAACTTAATGATCTTTTTAATGAATGGAGGGATAGGTGTCATAGTAGTTAAAGGCTCGCCAACATATCCATTTTAAAAACCTAGGTATTTCCATTACAAGCATTCTTACTTCATTTCACATGTAAGCTTGTCTGTATAGTCATCATATATTAGGTCATCAGTCTAGAAGCAGTAAGTGCCTAACAGCTTTCAAAATGTTTCTTATATATTTTGTGCTTAAACAAACGTAAGAGCCCTTCTGCGTTCAAATTTCTGTTTTGATCTTAGAAAAGCCAAGTTCAGTAAACAGTTAGGACCTCAGGATGAGAGGATACCACTTTTCTTTGCCAGAAATATTTAAATATGTTTTTACAAAAGCTTGAACTGCCTATTTCAATTAGTGCATTGTAGTTATTCTAAGAATATGATTTTGCATGATGCATGGGTCTTATAATACATATTTAAAACATGTATGAAAATATCCAAGAAAACACAATCAATTAGTAATTAAGTTTAAAAAAAAAAAAGTCTGGGAATGTTTTTCTGCATTCTCCAAAATGGCTGTAATAATGGAACAATGCAAATTTTAAACTTTTCATAATAAACTCACTGGAATTTTGGGCAAAGGATAAATGTGATGAATTACGAAGATGGCTAAAGAAAAGTATCTTTTGCATTAGATCAACTCAACAAAGAAAACATGAGGGAAGAAACTCCAAGTCAAGAAAGTGGGCCATTCGCTTATAAGCCCCACAGTCTGCAAAACCACAGTAATCCTGATCTGCCTGGTTTGCGCTGATTCAAAGCAATAAAAATGTATTGGTGCAAGCCATGAATATTTAAAAAAAAAAAAAAAAAAAAGCAACTAACATTTTACGTCTTTGAATCATTGGGATTCACATGGTAGATCTCTCTGTCATGTTTACTGTTGCTTTAAATTGTCAAAATACTTTTCATGAAGAAGATTCTTATAGGAAGAAAAACATATTAGAAGTGTCGACTGAGATAATTTATTGTGCTTCATTATAAAGAAACATGCAGAATTGTAATTATCCCTAAAACAAACATTATAAACCCTGGAGACTTAGAGCTGGGATCATATTTTTGAAGTTTCAAATTTATTAAGGTACAGAAATGCGTAATTATGACTTGCAAGACAGTTTTATCTCCAGCTACAGTGACATCTTGAGGAGGAGGAAATAAAATGCCTGATTCTTGTTCTTAAAATAGAAGTAATCATTGAAATTCATTAATCATAATTAAGCAGTTATTGTATAAGGAGAGTTAAAATGCATAAGCGCTAGAGGAAGTAGAACTGCAGTTGTACATTGCATGTTGAGGTTTGTAATTTATTGTTATCCCTGCCCTTTTAGCAGAGTTAACTTTTTTGCGATGCATGTTTGTTTTGAATTTAACAACTTTCTAAGGTGCAGAACATTTTTAATGTGAAGCCTACCTCTGCACTGGGTAAGAGGTCTTTGGTAATATTTTTATTACCGGTCTGCATAGTCCACCAAGATAATACTCTGTGTTAGAAAGAAGCTTGTTGATCAGTTTTTTACTCCTCATTTGGACTCTCAGATGACTTCAGTGGCTGTACTCTTTATGTCTTCTCTCGAAGTAATCCAGTTCAATGTCCTGAACAACTCGCAGTCAAGTCAGGGATTGAGGAAGGGGAACGGTGAAGATGGTGTTTAAGCTGCTTTTGGTCCCTCACAATCCCTGGAGGTTGAGAGGAACTGACACAGTAGCGTAAGAGCGTCCCAACTCCCTGAAATACAGATTCCGCTGGTGACCCCAGGGCAGGTACCAAAGGAATGAGAAAATAGGCTGAGAGGGACTGCTTCTGCATAATTTTGCAAGTATAAGGGCTGGCAATGTGATGTAAAGACTCAGAAGCAGATTGCTAAACAGAGAACACAGAATATATTATCTTAAAGAAAAGAGCAGAAGGGGGAGAAAAGCAGTTTGTGAAAAATTGGACCATTTTGGTTCTTTGCTGTCAGTTAATGGAGGTGGCCCGCACATGCAATTTGGAATCCTGTAACCTTGGAAAATTCAAATTTTTTAATTCAGTGCAATTCTTCCTGCATCACAGATAGGGAAGGGCATATTTTTTAACATATGAACTGAGAAGAAGCCAGGAGTAATACAAGGTGCGGTTGAGTCAGAATTCAAAATGCAAAGGGAGCTCTTATTGTTTCTAATGAGTGTTCAGGGATTATTATAGTTTTTCTATAGAAGGAATAATTTCCCATAAGATGAAAAAAAGGTAATCTAATCAAAGTCGTTATTGCATTTTGGGCAGTCAGAACTGTAAACAGAGCCCTGTACTATTGCACATGAAAGTAGAAAAAATTTGCAAGGAATTGTTTCAGCTATAAAAGTTAGGCAAGCTATAAGAGCTTTCAAGTACACTCCAAACTATGTGCCATGCTAACTTTACATTTTTTTCTCTAAATTTATTTCTCTAAATAGATCTGGCAAATAGCATTTATTTCCCTTTAGTCACCTTTCCTTCCTCTGCTTTTTTTGTTCCACTACAGCCTAAAGTCAGCTGTCTTTTTTTTTCGCCTCTTTCTTTTTTTCTTCAGTCACTCACACGTAGCATCTGCTGTTACTCCCTTTGGGAGCATACATTGCAGCCACTTTTTCTTTGCAGCCTTTCATGTTGCACAGTCTCTTTGCATTACCTTCATAGAAAGAAATTACTAGTTGCATTGCAGAAATATATTCTAGAAAACAGTTAGAAAAACCCCTTCCATTTATTTAAAAGGAAAACTGTACCAGTTCCAAACAATTATCCATCAATAATGTATTTTCAGCTAATCAAAGACCACTTTCTTCTAGCTTTTTTGATTCTTTGCAGATGTTATATATTGGCTTATATTGAGAATATTTCATTATGGTAAAATGAAGTAATAATCTCTATAGTGACAAATATGACACCGCCTGATCTGCAAGTCATGAAGCTTAAAAGGAATTATTCCTAGGTAGGGAGCTCTAATAGAGCAGCAGTTAAAAAAAGTATCCCTTTTTTAGATCTGTAGATAATTATATCAAAATAAAAGTAAATTGATTCTAAGTATGACATTCAAAATTAATTCTACCAAGTGGAACTTTTCATTTGAGTGGATCTTTATCACTGTACTCTCCAGTCTCCTTTTATACTAAAGATGCTAAAACAAACATCTTATACTTTCTGGCAGTATCTCTGCCAGAACAGCATCCACAGCACTGCAGATAGCATTTCAATATGGGATTGCAGCTCTATCATTTATGCTACTCTTCAAGTTCAGAGTTTCCTATATATATATCTTCATTTAAACTGGTAGTATTTCTTCTTTATCCTACTATTTTCTCAACTCTGTCTGTAATCTTTTTATTCTTAAAACAATTGCCCATATATTCCAGCTAATGATTTAGGCCTGCTCTTGCCATCAAGCTTATTTAAAAAAATAAATGTTTTTCAGAAAGTACAGGCCAATCTGAGGGTACTTACAATCTTTGTGAAATTCTCACTGAAAAATGTTTTGATATGCTGCTCACAGAAGCACATACCATTATATTCTATCCAGTAAAAATATTAAGAATTTGAATAGCAACGTCTGTGAATTTCCAGTAGATTTATATGTAATTTTATGTTTATAGCCAGGTACAGATATATCCACTCATCTAGTGCTTAGACCTGTGATTGTACAAAGTATGACATGGCAGTTTGAGAGTCCATAATACATCAAATGCATATATATTAAAAATAACTTTAAATAGACTCATGTACTAGTTCTAAAAAAGGCTGATTTCTAAAACCAAGATATTTTTCTTTACTAAACATGAATAATTAATTTAGATTTTTTTATTTTGTGGATGTTTTTTACTTTGTGCAATTGTTAATATCAATTATCATCAATTTTTATTAGTTTCTTAACATCAGTTTGTTAGATTAAGCTTAAAACTTCCCAAGTAGAAGTAATCTTTTCTTCCAGCTTGAAATTTAATCTTGAGCCAGAAGAGAAAAACTTGTGAAAGGTTTATTGGTATCTCAAAATCCATTTTCATACTAGAAGTCAGCTTCAGCAATCATATCTTGTCCACCTACTATCGTTCTAAAGGTGCATGTTCACTGTTATTTCTGTCAGGTACAGTAACGCTTCATTCTGTCTTTCATTAATTCTTTACTGAAAAAAAATTTGCTATATACTTTAATTTAGTCATGAACCTATCTTTATTTATTTTTAAATAAATTCCAACACAACAGCGAAGTGACATGTGGAGTTACCAACTATTACCAGAATTTTTTATTTGGTTAGATGGGAATACCAAAAATCAAGTGTTGTGAAATTAAAAGCTTTTGGTTTCTGGACTTGGTTTTAGGTAGCTTTTTTTTAACAATGCCTAAACAGCTTGAAAGCTATTTCTCACTAAATTATTGTGTATTTTGAACAGTAAGGCATCCTATTATAATCTAAAAGCAGTTTTATAATACAAAGAGCTGTCTGAAATAATCTAAAAGTTTTCCAATTATTTCTGTCTTCTGATAAATTTCATATGCGTGTGCAGCGGGACATTCTACAGCAGATTCTTTGAAACCTTTTCTTTAGTTATAAATTTAAATATTTTATACCCAAATGGGTAACTGAAAAACATGTTTTAAGCAGCATTATTTTAAAAAACATTACTCAGATATTCCACTGTTAGTTTCCCAACATGACAGAAAAGCTTTTTATGATGCACTTGGAATATGCAACCACTGGATTTGCTTGACATCAACTGAGCCTCTGTAATTCTTTCATTTCCCACAGTGGGGTCTGTGGTTTGGATGCTTTAAGAAACTGTTTTTTTCCCCACCCTTTCCCCCTTCATGTTTAATTCCTATTTTTATAGGATAAATTATGTGGGATTTATTTAAAGTACAGGTATTTTCATTATTTATTGCTGCTTTACAATTTAAGTATGCTTTTTGGTTGGTACCCAGTGCTAAAAACATTTGGTCAAGAAGAAAACAAAGGGCCTGAGGAGCTTTCTGAGCCAATAATAGGTTCTGGAGACAGGCACAAAAACCTCCTTACTAAATGCTTTGCACTAATATTAATGGAAGTGTAAGTATTTTTCAAGATGATGTTCTTTGCACAAAAAAACTACTCAATGAGTAAAACTTGTAGGATTCTTCTGCTGATGCTTCTAGTTTACAGAGGATTTTTCGTGCTTCTAAAACAACCTTTACAGACATTTAAATGGGAACAAATAACTATCATCAATACCTTCTATCATCATCTTTTTTAATTTTGGCTTATCTGTTAATAGTTCTCTGTACTGATTTTCTTTTTTCCCCCCTCCTCATGCAATGCACATTCACTAATGGTTCTGGATCTCATGATCCCAATAGAATAAACCAGAACACTGGTGGATAACTGAATGCATAGTAGCATTGTTCATCTGCTCTCCAATATCTTTTCAAGAGTAATAGCTTACTTTCTGTGTGGGTTTCTAGTTAATGTGCTCCTCTGCATCATCTCCATTGTTTTAACTCTGTTCCTCTCGTAAGGTATGGTTGTTTTCCTGGATTCTGTAATCGGTGACCATACCTTGCTGCACCCAGTTATAACTTTCTGACTAGGAGATCTATATATTTTTACTCTGTTTAGTTTTTTCCAGAAATCTTGAAAAGGTTCTACTTCTGATTGATAATTTTGGAGGTATTCTACTGGGGGGAAACTCGCTGGACTTTTGGGGGAATGCAATAGACTCAGAGGCCTAACATTGTTCAGTACATTGAGTTAGATCTTTTGAATATGAAGTATGTTTGCGTATGACTGACATTGCATTATATCAATAACCAAATCTTTTAAGTAAGAATTAAAATAAATGGAAAATATGGAAGCTGAACACAGCATCACTATTAAAAGTGCATCTCCCTTACCTGAAATTGCTCAAAGTAGAGAGGGAAAGTAATAAAAGAATATTTTAATGGATTTTCTTTTTTTAGGTCTTTTCAATATTTTTACAATGTGTATGGATGAGTTGCAATGAGTTGCAGCAGAACCAATCATCATTACTGATATATACTAGTCTGTGTTGATTTGGCTGTACTTTATGTGAAGTTATGTTAGCTTGTATTACCCATTTTTCTTCATAAGCAAAGCCAATACTGAGAGAAACAAGCCAGCCAACCTGTAAGACAGTTTTCAGTCTGCTGTGATTTTCATCTTTGTCCTTCATGCTCTACCAAATGGTACATTTGGTGTGAAACCATGTATTTGTGCAGGCCATCGAGACCCACCTCATTCGGAAATCAAGCGGAGGGCTGACCTACATTGCTGAGTGGAAGGGTGGACTGCTTGAACACAAGATGGGACATCTGACTTGTTTTGCTGGAGGCATGTTTGCTCTAGGAGCAGATGGAGCACCTAATGACAAGACAGGCCATCACATTGAGCTTGGTGCTGAAATTGCTAGGACTTGTCATGAATCCTATGATCGTACAAGTAAGTACTGTATTACAGAGATTAGTTTCATAATTCAGCTTTGTAAAGGCAGCTATCAGTATTTTTTGCATAATGGTCAATGAAAGTTTTATTATGCTGATAACTCTTCAACCTTCTTTTTAAAATGCTGTTTGCTCCAAGAGTAACTTTAAGAATGACTGCTCTGTTAACAAATATTTTCTGTGCGCTGGAATCATATCTACTCACTGACATTTCACTTTGTCAACTTCTATATAGCCAAATACAAATAATAGAGAGATTCTATTCATTTATGTATCACTGTAACTATTAAACATGTTTTACCCACAAAAAAAAAAAAATCTTATTCTCAGTTCTGTTGGTGCAACACTGCAAACAATAGAACTGCACAAAGAAAGTGGAACTCTGTGCAGGAAATTTCTTTGGATTGTTTCATCTTCTCAAGAAAACAACCCTGGCAGCATTTCAGGTCCCAGAGCGTATTTTGAAGTTTGATATGGAAAAGTAAATATCTTCATCTTTGAAGCAAAATTGAATATGCTGCTTGTTATATGAAGTCTTTGAGAATGCAGATGTTAGCATCGCTATTCAAACTGGAACTGCAGTCTAAGGCATTGACGAAGAATAGCTCTTTTCCATTATGAATTATTTCCAAAACATTAAAGCAGGAGATGCAGCAGTACCTTTCAGAAATTACATACCTTTTGGATAACATGGCTGGTGTCACATGAAAGGACACTTGATTTGGAAGGTTACATACACATTTGAAATTTTTTTAATGCCTGTATTTTTGCCTTTATTTTTATGTTGAGTAGGCATGAAGCTGGGACCAGAAGCCTTCAGATTTGATGGTGGTGTTGAGGCCATTGCTACAAGGCAAAATGAAAAATACTACATCCTCCGACCAGAAGTCATAGAGACCTACATGTACATGTGGAGGCTCACGCATGACCCAAAGTACAGGCAGTGGGGATGGGAAGCTGTAGAGGTAATGTTTTGTAGGATTGTTTTCTTCTTAAATCCTAGTATCTTGCTAAGCAAGCTATTGAACAATACCTGGATGTTGTGCAGCAGTTGGACCATAAATATTTGTTTTAAATCAGTAATATCATCTTTAAATATCCAGAGATTCATTTACTAAATAGATGAAATAAAATCTTTTTGACTAAATCAAGTCTTGCTGGTATTGCATTTTAGTACAACATCTTGCGATTTCAAATTTTTAAATACTTCTCAGGGTCACATTTGGATGTGCTGCTCAAGATACTTAGTATTGCTACATGTGAATAGGAGGTGCAAACATGCATCAAATTTGAGCCTTGGACACAAACAAGTTTTGTGAAGCATATTCTCAACAGTAATTGCAATAAAGAGATTTTAATTACTGCAATTAAGGCCAAGATTAAGCAACTAGGCAGCACCTAACATTTTGAGAATGAGTCACTTTTTAAAAGCCTAGGGCATCTGGATTGAATTCCATTAATGCTACCAATCTCATCTAGCTTTGAATTTCTGTATCGCACCAGCCTGTGAGTTTCAATTAGCTATGTTGAATCTAACAATTTGTGTTTGTCTAACTTGAGTCTTCCAAGAGGGCAGCTAGTCTAGACTGCAAAACACTGGCATGCAAAATCCATCGGTTCTCTTATTTCAGTGGTTAATTGCTCTTATTGTTAGAGCTGAGAGGCTTTGGATTTACCTTGTTTCATCCTCTCGGCATGGGTTCCTATTACACTTGTAGAGTTCACACAGCCTCATTTTCTCCTCACATTGCTATTTTATCTACCTTTCATTCTGCCTTTGGAATTTCTAAGCAGACTGAGCTCTTACTGGAGGATACAGGAAGCTGCAGAACGTTTTGGGGGGGTTCTCCTTAACAAAAACAGAAAAAAATTGAAAAAAGAACTCTGTGTAGTATTTCATAACTCGTTTTATTTTGTGGTCTTATTCTCTGCTGGTTTACAGTGACCTTTCAGTCTTTTAGAGAGTTGTTGCTTTCCAGGATTTTAAAAAACCTGTTCATTAGTTTGACCAACACCTCTTGTTTCTAGGAGCGTATATTATAGTTTTGTTTTGTTTTGTTTTGTTTTTTTTGAATGGTCCTTGTCCACTAGTTGCAGAAGATTTTCACACAGTTACTGATCTCTGAGGGACCTTACTAGAGAGCTGTTACTGGGTTATGATTCCATAGTTCTGGCTGCGTGACATCTACCAGTTAGCCGGTTCCCTCAACAACAACAACAACAACAACAAAAATATATAATTGTATTCAATAATCACAGTACGAGATACTGAGCTGAATACTGGGCATAAAGAACATTGTAAGTTTGGTAATCAGATACTCTTGAAGAATGACATTTATGGTAAAGTCTGCTTTTCCATAAAAAAAAGCATTAACTATACTTCTACTCTTTAACTCTTCATTGTTTGAATATCGTCAGCAGTATTCAGTATTCCATATTCAGCTAGGTAGACTGTAGTTATTTAGGACATATTATTTGCCTTCCTTGGGTATTGGCTGTATCTGCTTTGAAATGACACGATTCTGAGCTAATGATTCTAAAACAGTTGAAAAAAAAATGCCAATTTAGAGTGCTATTCCCTTCATTTCTTATTTGCTAACACCATCCATAGGACCATGTTTTACTATTGGAATCTTCTCAGGCAGATTATAATTGGAATGTTTAAAATCTCTGTTTATGCAAGTCATCCCACCAGGCTTCAGTAATGCCAGCTATACTACGTTTCTTCTCTAGGAGATGTTTTCCTGCCTCATTCTTGCTGCCCACACTGATAACATTGTTATAAACAATTGAAATGTTTTTCTTGTTATTATTCTTTACTCCATTGGTTCAGTTTGTTTGTACTTAATTCACATTTGTACACTCATTTGTCTTCTTAGCACTCTCCATGTGTTGCTTGTTTAACATTCTTGTAGTTACTCTAGTTTGGCTCTAATGTAATGGATTAGAGCCCATGTGTGGGAGATGCAGCTGGTCCCATTCTGTGCATTCCCATCTTCCGCTGTCCTAATCTGCAGCTGAGTGTTTCACAAAAACAAGCCCTGCAAATTCACAGATGTTATAGAGTCAGTCGTAGGCTTCAAATATTTTTCTCTTTTTTTCTTTTCTTCTCTTAGAAGACATCCCTGATGTCTTCTGTAGCCTGTACAGTTCCACATGATGCTATATTATTTGTTTCAGCATGTGTTGTGACCACTTCATACATTCTGCTCTCTCTTCCTCTTTGTTTTTGTACCAGAGAAGACATGAAACCATCTCAATGTTATTGGGGAAATCTCTGACCTCTAAATATGGGGGTTTAATTACGAACACCAGTTTCATTAAGAGGAAGCAGAGACTGAAAGAAAAATAAAGTGGAAACAATCAGACTGCCTTTGTCTGAAAAAGTGGTTCTTTAGGTGCTCTTTCCTCTAATTTTTTCCTTTGGAAACTTGCTTTGCTGCTTTAGCTCAATTCCAGGATTGTGCTGTAATTCAGTAGCTGGAGAAAATGCAGTTATGACCAACATCAATATCCCCTGTTATTGAGTCAGAAAGATTCTATCAGCTCAGCTCATGAAAGTCTCCCTTTCTGCATTTTAAATGTGGCACTTAATTTGAAGTCTTAACGCTGTTTTTTTCCCCTTTGTGATCAGCCAGTTTTCACTCCATTTGATGTGTTCCATCGCTAGCATAACTGATCTTAGCCACCCTCGCTTTCTGAAGACTACTAATTTAAATCATGGTTTATTGTTTCTTCCCACCCACCACCACCCCCCCCGACTCCCAGTGTGAAAATTACTGTATTCTGAGACTGAAGGTATGGAGACAAAAAGACATTGTTGCCAGTTAAAGGAGGGTGATACCCAACAGCCTTTATATTGCACTAATACCACACATGAATGTTCCTTTAGTAAGTGTAAGATAGCTCTGAGGGGTCAAGGTGCTTCACGTTTGCACCAGGTAGATGCCACCAAGTAGCTTACATGGTGTAAATTAACCTCTTAGTTTAAAACATAGCAGTCTTTTCAGGTGCTTCTAGTCTCTCTCTCTAGAATGAACTCCAGTGAATCCTCATAAAGAAGGCTCTAACTACATGTTAGAGCACATAAACCCCAAAGCAATTTGCTTTTATTTTAGCTCACCCTGACTAGAATGCAGATGTTTCCTTGAATAATAGCCTTATCCTTCAAGTTCTCCTTTTGCTACGCCTTGGAAAAGATAATCTTATGTTTGATACTGAAAATCTAGACACAGATTCAGCATTTTGAATTCATCACAGGTTGAAATAGATGAGAGGAAAGGAGTACCAGCCAGGGGAAATTACTTGCTAAGCTTAAGTATATTTGTCACTTATTAAAAGTGTCCAGAAAAATTAGAGAAGCTAAAGACAGACAAGGAAAGACAAATAGGCCTGTTATATTTTAAAAAGGATGTCTCCTGGAGAAAAGTTCCTTTTAAATATACACTAGGCAGCTTACTCTCCAATGAAAACTATGGAGAGCCTGACGTGCAAGCTAAATATCTGCCGATAGCTACGGGAACTCTAGCAAAAATAAGGAAGTGTAGGATATATACTCACAGCAAGACACAGATTTTTTGACAGCTTTTAGAGCAGGTGGAGGTGAAAGATACCTCAGTAATCATTATTCTATTCCCATCTCTCCCCTCTCAAAAAAAAAAAAAAAAAGCTTGTTCTGCCTCTTTGCTTGTCTTCTGCCTTTTCTTAGCTTTTTGCCATATGTAGCTTGAAATACAACATCTTTCTCTAAATAAAGGCTATACATCCTATTTGTAAAAAGTTCAGAAAAGGAGGAACTAGTTGTCTCATGGGAATAGATCCTCTCATCTCTCTGTCAGCGTTTCAATACAGCTGCAGTTACTTCTGCCTGAAAGCTGTCGCTCCGATACCTGTTTCCATAAAAAGCAGCATGTTACAGAGCAGTGTGGTCCTGAGTAAACACAGTAATCCAGAATGTTTACTGTCATTTTCGTTGTGAGGAATTATTTAGAGCTACAGATCACTTCCTGGATTTGTTTTTGAATAATGAGTTGTGTTTTGAATATAATAGTCTTAGATACTCTCGCTTCCTTTATTATATTGCATCATATCAGAAACTTATTATAAAACAGAAAAAGAAAAATGAAGAGGCTGAGAGTATTTTTGACCCTGTTATATAGGCCAGTTATAAAGGAAAAAGATGAATGAATATTTTTTAAACAAAGAGCTGCAATAAGAGAACTAACATTCAAATAAAGTATTGGATAGCGGTCTCCTTCAAAGAAGTTAGACTTGTATATAGATACCACTTTTCTAATGCAAACACCTAACTAATATAATTATAGAAAAACAGCAAAGTATATTAAATAACGTAACTGTATATATCTTCTACTATTCTATCACCAGATACATGTTCTACTTATTTTTGCCCTTCTGTATACACTCTTCATCAACCTCTTTTTTCTTTCAAAATTAGCTGGTCATATATAATAAGATTTGTGTGGGCAGAACAGAAATGATATTTGTGAGAAGGTCCATGCACCTGAGTCCTTGCCAGTGTGCGTGCTCTTTGTTATTGTAAAATAGGAATCAATCATTTGTATTACAAGTTTTTAATTGAATACACAGTCTGGAAATTAGTTAAAGAAAAACATCCTTATTCTCACATCTAAAACCTATTGCATTAAGTCTAGTCAGCTACTGTATTACCTTTCTGTCTACTTCTGTGTATACAGACAAAGCTTTTTCAGAAAGGTATTAAAAAAATAGGACCTTCTGCAGAAGAAACTCAGTCACAGCCCAGAGGTTTTGCACTGAAAGACAAAATAATTACAAAGGGAAGCTAATCAACCTATACAGCAAATTGAGAGCTAGCTTTCATAAGGGTTGAATTTTCACAAATTGGGCACTTGCTTTTTGAGAGAAAGGTGTTTAAGGCATAAATGGACCAACACACTACTATTGGCAAAGGTGGGAGACTTCTTAATTGAAAAGCTAAATGCTATCACTTTTCCAATATCATTACCTCTTTTAAAGGCAAAAATGTATGGTATTAAGAATCTTTGGACTTTATCATGGCATTTAACTCTATCAAGGTAATTTTTAAGCACTAAAATTTGACCAAGGAAGATGCATGTAACAGGATCTCTGAGGCTGGGTAGACAAGTCTGTGATAGAGAGGGTACCCTACTAAGAAGAGGAAAACTAAATAAGTTAAAATACCACATCCATATGTGTTCCTTTCTGAAAACTGGTATGTGTTCATTTTTATTAATTAATTCATTATTTATTAATTAATCATTTTGCTTCTCTTCCTAAATGTGAAATTAAACATATATGCCTGTGTCTTTAAAAAAAGAAATTTATATCTATAGTTTTATCTAGTTTTCAAGTCTTTCTCAAAAAGTTTTGAGAAAGTTTGTGAACGATTCTTTGTAGCTACAGGTTAGTGTCAAACAATGGAAAACGGACAAATGATTCATTTTGTTAATCTTGCTGAGTTTTTTTTCCCATTTCATCCCTCTTCAGGCACTGGAAAAATACTGCAGAGTAGATGGTGGCTATTCTGGCATCAGAGATGTTTATAACAATCATCAAAGCCATGATGATGTGCAGCAAAGTTTCTTTCTTTCAGAGACACTCAAGTAAGTTAAAAAAGTTGACTTTCATTAATGTAAAATAGTTCTGTGTATCATCTTTACAGATACGTGCTTATCATTAGTATCCTTGACATTCAGGTAACAAAATCTGACTTGAATATTAGTGCTCTTCCTCAGGGACAGGAAACCAAATTGCCTTTTTTTCTTTTTTTCTATATTAATAAACTAAATTCTATGACTTCTGGAAATTATTCTTCCTTCTGTTAAAGGTATTTAATAGTCTTTGTTGAGAAATTACATATCCTAGCTTTGATAGGATCTAATTACATACACCAACGCTAGTGAAACAAATTTAGTACACAGAGGACTGTTATTAGGCTTGTATTGTATATTTTTCATTTTAAAACTACAGACTAAGAAAAAAAGGAGTCAACCTGCATGGTAAGCTCACACAGCCTGATAAGAGGAAAAAAACAAAAGCCTTCATTGTCTATCACTGTATCCTAATTTTTTAATGAAATATAGGACATTTTGTCTCAATCTCTTCAGTTTTTTTACTGTGCAATAGTAAGCTGGAAAGCACAGAAAGAAGTAATTATGCCATTTCAACAGAGAGCATATTACTAAAGTAAATGGGATGTATGAAATACATACATATAACTACGTGACATTTTTTTAGTGTGTGCAGACAATGACCTGCCTCCAATACATCTTTTACATTGCCATATCAGAATTAGACCAAGTAAAACCCTCAGGGCTTTTTTAGATTTTGCTTTTAAATATCATGAAGCCAGCAAGGTTTCTGATTTGCAGCTGTACAGATTGAAACCACTTGCTAAAGCTGCAGAAGGTTGGTGATTGAGAAAAAATAAACTTTAATTTGCTAAGCTGACTTTCATTCCTAAGCAGACTTCTGTATTGGTGCTATAGTAACTACTACCTTTGTACTGTGAAAATAAGAAAATGTTGCATTTGTTTACTACTGTTTTTAATAGACCCAACCCTCCTTAGTAACTGGCTATCTAAGACTGGACAATTGCTAGTTTTATTCTTTAAATATCCTAAGCCAGATGTTGCTCTCAGAAGTCAGACAGGATTGGACTAGAGTATTTTCACTCCCATAACTTGATATATGTGGACATTCAAGGGGAAAAAAAAACTTGCTATGGTTGTATACTATCAAAACAATAGGTAAAAAATTTACTAAGGATGAAGTGGAAGTGAAGTGATATTTAACGTTGAAAGCCTAAACTTTACTTCTTTGTCCTCTATGAGGCTAGAAGAGTTCTTTCATAGGTCTGCAGTTGCTGTTGCCCTTGAATCCAGTCTGAGTTGCAGTTCCAGTGCTTTGTGCTGACCATTATTATGCTAGGACTTACTAAAGTATTGTGTTTGGTCAGTTCAGGTGTGTTTCCACTGATACATTCATCTGTAGAAGCTGGATGTTTATTTTTGCCTAAAAGCTATTTTAGTTTCACCTCCCTGATGTAGGCATGTTACCTGCTTTTTCTTGCCAGGTACTTATATTTGCTGTTTTCTGAGGATGATCTTCTTCCATTTGAACACTGGGTCTTCAACACAGAGGCTCATCCTCTGCCTGTTCTTCACAAAGATGATGGAAATAAAGAAGAAAACCAGAAATAGATCATGATTAAGCTACATATTGTTTCATTCCTTATGTTTCTTTCCAGGACTGGGGCACACAATTTGTTTTTAAATTCCTGAGTTAAGTTTTTAAATCAAGTGTTTTGCAGTCTGTTTTCTTTACCAGTAGATATTTGTGAATGGACCCAGACTCACGATAAATCATCATTCGTCTTATCCAGCTGAACCACTTCTTAGAAAAGAAATACAACATCACATCTCTCCTGGTTTTGTTAGGCTGCAGCGTCATCTTGGCCACAAAGAACAAGGGTCTGCATATTCCTTGTTTCCTGTTATGCTTTTGATTTGACTGCAAAATTCTTTCCTCCTCTGTGAGGAGATATCTGCTTTAAGCTGTAATATTTTGCCATGTTGCAAAAAGCCATATTGAATTAAGTATAAAGAGCTTTTTTTTCTTTTTGTTTGTTCTATGTTAATTTGTTTTGTTTGTGCGTCATCCCAGACAAATCTTGTGACTGTGACAGCCTCTTCTTATGCGGGTCTATCATTATTTGGTAAAGTATCTGATGTATTTCATTGTCAATGAAGTCTACAAAGGACTATTTTCATCTCATGCAGACATGACTGTTAGAAATTGCGGTATACGTTGAAGTTATTCTAGATAAGTTTTTATGAATTTAGCGCGTTCATTAGCAGACCTTAGTTTTCAGGGTTTGATTAGAATATTGTTATAGACCGAATTGTTTCTTCCCTTTTGTAGTAGTTATTCTCATCTGTTTAGTCAGGCTAATATTCAGTAAAATAAGACAGTCATTTCTCAATAAGTAAGGGAGTCTTTTCTTCTCTGTGAATTTAGTCCAGCAGCTTTCATATGGTTGGACTGCAAAAGAAAAAAACAAAAAAACTCAGTGACGTTCTTCTCAAAACTGAGCTGAGAATTATTCCAGAGACAATTTGTTTGGATTTGGGTGACTTTCTCGAACATTAGTTCAGACTGACACAAGCCCTCTGGGTTTATTGTCACAAAGCAATTTAATGTATTTACATGAAAAAAAAATTAGAATTCAGATGCCTTGAAGAAAACTTATCTCCTTAAAAAAATGTAATCATTCATTGCAGAAGTTATCCAGCATAGAACAAAAATTTTTGAAAGCACTAACAGTGCCTTCTCGAAGTGACAGAAATGCAGTGTGTTAAACAATATTCCTTAGATTAGAGGCCCAGTTTACTAAGAAAGGTAACAGCTTTGCCAAAAATGTTCTATTTAATGGCATCACCAAAGGGTAAAAATCAGGCACAATTAATTCCTTTCTCACTTTTTAAGTGCAGTTTGGAGTGTTTTACATGATTTTTACATCCATATAGATTTTCATTTAGTGACAGGATGACTTTTATACATTGAGTAGGAGGATATAACACCTGAGGATGTAACACTTGACTTCTCATCCTGAGAAAGTGCATTAGTAGCTGATTCAACTGCAGCAAAGCAAACATGGTTCTGAACAGCACTCATCTTTAAAGTTATTTAATTAGATCTCATGTGTCCTGTAGCTAATCACAGCTGCGGAAGCACATTTGTTTAGGCATTACAAAATGCATTTTACAGAGAGCTAATACGACTTTTTTCCATACTGATAGAGGTCTGCAGTGTAGGCTTGTCTTAGGTAGAAGCCAGGTGCAAAGATAACTGACTGCATTTTTATGTACAGCAGCTGGAGGCAGACCCGTAACCTTTGCATCCTGGAGCGGGCAGAGACAGCACTGCCCACCCAGTTCCACTGCAGAGCAGGGAGCACCCACTGCGTAAGTGGCCAAAGACATAAATATAGGGGGCATTTATATAGGGGTCTTGCGTGGCACCATTGCTGCCGTTGCAGGGCAGGCAGAGCTGCGCATTCACCCTCAGAGACTAGCAGAGGCCCCCTGCGGAGCCTGCGCAACCCACAGTGGGGAGCGCTGATCCAAGTGTATGCGCATCTGCCTAAAGAAAAGCCTGCTCACATGGACTTGGGACTTTTTTCCTTTAGTGCTATGATTAGTTTGGAAAAAAAAAGTATGGGTTCTCTCAGAGGAATGAGAGCAATGTATGTCACAGTAACAGTTTCAGAACTCGTGAGGATGAAGTTTGGGCTCTCCTCCATGGAAAACCAGAGCTCCTGCTTATTTTGATACTCCAGAATTTGTACCTTTGGAGGACTATCATATATCTTGGTGTTTCTTCAGAAACTATTTATAAGGGAGCATTTTTTTCCAGGTACCACAGAGAAATGATCACTATGGAATGAAACTAAATTCTCTTCTCCCTTTAACAAAAGAAAGTAGTAATATTTACTTTTGTCTTAATTATCTTTATCTCTAGGGTCATTTGCTGCTGGCTACCATGATTGTGCACATGCTGCTATAGGCTTATGTCAGTTAAATAACTACAATAGCTCAGAAAAAATAGTCTTTGCGAAATGTGTTTTGTAAGCCTGTTTTTATATGGTTTTCTTGACCAGCGTCTGCTTCCCCTAGATGTGTCTAGTGATCTTGTGCTCACTCAGTAAGTTTAAGAGAAACAATGGAAAATCAGATACCTATTTTCCTTGTTTCAAAAAGCAGGCCAACACAAAACTCCTGTATGCATTGGGTTCTGTGTACTTAGATATATGTGTTATGACTGTTTACTCATAATACAGACATTCAGTATGTCTTTTTATTTTTTTAGTTTAGGAGTTATGATTTGCAAGAGCACAAATTTGATGTGACTGGTATTGGTATTCAGGTTGTATGTACAAACTGCACTATACTGTACTTTTTGTAAACTAATGTAAGTAGACAAGAAGATTGTACAGCGTGTAGATCTGCCAACTGTAAGAAAAAAAATCTTTTCATAAACTGAGAATATATTGATTTTATTTCCTTTTTTTTAAAAAAAAAAAAAAGAAACCCTAAAACACCAAAGTTAGAACAGCCGTTTTGAAACAGTCAATACTTAGCAGTGGTTGCTAGATTGTTGAGAAAACACTCATTCGACTTCCCATTCACTTAACCAGCTGTGTGGAAGTGGCTAGTGGTGGTCACTCTGTGTACCTGGTTGTTCATAAAAGCAAGAGAAGTTGCTTTACTGGTGGGGCAGGGAGGAAAACTTTGGAGAAACACACTGCCTATGCTTCCTTCATTTCTTTGTAGCATAATAATGTAGGTAAATCTACATAAGTTAACTCCTAAGAGGTGAATAATTTTAAATGACACCTATATTATTTCATGAAAACAACAACACTGTTTTGATAGTTTGTGAAATAAGCATTACATGTGTTGGTTGTACACAGATTTTTGCAATGCCCAATAGTTCACTGTTTTTATGGTGACATCATCATACATACTATCCATTTCTTCGATGCATTTAAATTGTTTTTGATTTGTACATAGTCCATTTAGTCTTTTCACCTTTATATAAACTCTGAAATTATGGAATACATAATAGATCAAGATGCTTAATTTTTAAGAACTTATATTTGTAAAAATTTCTCTATTGTGAATAAAGTCTTTTAATATATCTCTTCAATTTGTTATAATTTTTTCCTAAATGTATTGCAGAAGTAACATAGTCCTGTTTGGCCGCTGTTCTCATGAGTTTTGGTGAGCAGATTGGTTTAAATACAGATTAGTACTCTGTTTACTTGTCAAGATACTGTTGTTAATAGTCAGTTCATGTTTGTCACATAGTGTACAGAATTACTATCACAGAGATCAATTTCTAGAAATTTTTACTAATAGTCAGCCGTACCGAATGTATTTGAGTAAAAAGTAAGGCTACTAATAAAGAGCAGGAAATTGGGAAGACAGAGGTGGCAAGTGGTAAGCGAAACGAAGGTCAGTCACTCAAATTCACGTTCCATACAAGACACGCGGGCTTCAGCTAAATGCCATTTAGGAACAAACACTGGGGCGGAGATGCCGAGGCTGTCACAGTGCCCAGTGCTACACGGCCACGTAACAAAACACTACCATTAGGCCACGCCATGGGGGAGATAGGAAGAGTTGTCATAGGAACTATAACTACGTTTTGTGACACAAGGATGTGTCATTAAAATCTCTGATCTAGATGGTGATTTAGCAGCCACATTTCATAGATAACCTTGTTTGTTTTATGATTAGTAGAAAGATCCAAAGATAAAAGTGAAATAAACTGCTGTGATTTTACAGAACAGTTTCAGAAGTCTCGATTCCTGTCAAAGGATTTACTCATTAGCCCTGCTTAGGAAGTTTTTGAGGGTAGTGATTAGTCAGATGTGGTGTCTAGTTTTTGAGCATAGGTACCAGTGGGCAGCTATCCTTCTAGGGGTTACAGTCCCTTCACGGTAGCTGTTTTTCAGGACTGCACAAAGTGCTATGAAACATGACCTGATGCAAATCTTAGTGAAGTGCATTATTTGCAAGAGATGTAGCTACAAGTCTGGATTAGAAATTAGACTGTGACATGCACATCTGGTCTCTTGCTTGAGCAGTAAGTGGATGTTTGGTTTGTTTTTCTGCAGGGGGAAAGGAACTAGCAGTGAGTTGAGAATGACTAGGTGAAGAAAAACCCGAGGATTTGCCTCACTGTCTGTATTGCTCTATGGCCTTGCTCTAGCACAGGTGTAACACAGCACTCATGTGATGCCATCTGCTGTGGGAACAGCCCTTCATCTGATATGCCTTAATCTAACCTTAGAATTAGTCTGTCCTGGTTGATCGCAAATGCTGGAGGAAAAATTATACAGCAAAAAAGCAGCCTACCAAACCCAGGAAATGGGCTCCCAGACTCAGAGTGTCTATCTGAACACTGGGAAAAAAAAAAAACATAAAATGCAGGGGTTTTCTACCTTCTGGTTTTGTTTTTAGCTACACAATTGGTGGATGGTGAAAGTCCCATGGTTGCAGAACTGCTCCAGTTAGAGAATAACAAGAGGGTGTTAGTATTCAATGGTACTTCAAAAGCTGTGAGTTTGTCCCTCATTTCTCAGGTATCAGCTTTGCAATCTGCACCAGCTCTCATCCTGTGATTAAAGCCACCATCATCAACTTTCCTTTTGGAAGTCTTTCTGTGAAAGTTTCATGTGCTCTTCAAACTCTCTACACCTGCTTTGTGGCTGATTTGTAGATGGTTATTTGCCTTCCACAGTTCAGATACTGACAGCTTACAGGAGGATAAAGACCTCTCTCACTATTGATCCCCACACACACATACATGCTTAAATTGTGCATTGCTTTCACACCATCAATCAGAGTAGCACCGAGCTACCATTATTCCTGAGCACCTCGAGAGAGAGAGAGAGAGAGAGAGAGAGGGGAAAAAAAAAAAAAAAAAAAAAGACTTATCGTAGGAGATGCACATGACAGAGGAGCCCAAAGTTATTTCAGCCATGTGGGATAGTTAAAGGATTCTGATGCTGCAATACTGATCCTACAATATGGCCCTCCAGCTGTGGAAAAGGCCAGGTTTTCAGTGTGGTGGGCAGCTCTGGCACTGGTTGAACTCTCATCTGGCAGTGACCTTCAAGCATGGTCATGCTCATAAACTACATGGTCAAAGTTTTTCAGCTTTCTTTCGTTGCTCTTGAGATCCCACAGCTGTGATCCTACCTCTCTTTAGCTAGCAGTTCAGATGTTATAATCCATCTTTTATCTCTAGTCAGAGCCTACAAATAACTTCTACCTGCTAAACACTCCCTCTTCAATAACCACTACATTTCCTCCTAACCAACTTTCTATTCTGATGTTTGATCTGGGAGGTACCTCAGCTGGCATAAAATATTTCTGTGCTTTAGTCCTGCTTTTCTTAATCCAGCATTTTATGCTTGCTACCAGGGACACAGCTGATTCGCTCAGTTCTAAGTATTTAAAGTCCTTCCTGGTCCCTCACAACGACGAAAGCTGCCCATTCTCAGCAAGGCACAATCTCAGAATTAGCTCTTGTTCTGCTTGAATCTTATGCGTCATTGCTGCTTTCTCCTAGCATTTTAAACCCCTCACTGTCAAAAATAAAATAGAATAAAAGTCAGTTTGTAGCTTTGCTTCTTTCACAAATTTTCTATGTCCAGTTGTATATTCAACCTTATGTGAAAAATTGTTGCTATGCACTGTGAAGAGCTTTATCCTTAAGTTTCATCCCTTTCCCTCAGTTTACAATACTCCCCCTTTTTTCAAGGGTACAGTGCAAAAAACTGCATAACACAGGGGCAAAGTCATGGATGAACGAAACTGTACCAAAAGCAGTACTTACAAGGGTTTTGTTGTTAGGTGGGTTTTTTTTTTTTTTCTTTCATAATTTGATTATCTTTTGGCTACAGCTTTCAAAATGGTCAGCCACAGTTTCTTTCTGTTCTATTTGCTTCTGGTTTTCATGCAATTCCCACTTCATCTTGTATGGGCACTGGTGTTTCAAATGCCTTTCCTTAGAAATTTGCATTAAAAAAAGATTGTTTGGCTAGTTGTTATCATTGGCAAGTTAAAAACAAACTTTGTTTATATTACTTTAAATATTGAGCAACAATTCCGTGGTACATAAGTAAACAGAAGCAGAACTTACTCTAAAAATATATTTTTCATGTGCCGTTCCAGACATCACAGTTTATATTAAACACCTTCTAATCTACAGCTGCACAAGAGTTACGGGATTCATCTCAGCTATCCTTAAAGACATCATCCCGCACTAACAAGGGCAGGAGCAGCAAATTAATCCTACAAGCTTCCATAGCCATTCTGGGAAGGACCTGAAGACCACCACATCACAGGAGAAACCTGAAGTGGTACATAATGACAAAAAATACTGCAAAAGTGCTTAGTAGGCCATTTCATTGGGAAAAGAGATTCAAACAACCAGCTCATGTGTCACAGAGCTCCCTTCTTGGCAATTCAGTAACCAGAGCGCTATTCCCTGATGTTCTTCCCACGCAAGAGGCTGTCTGCCACGCACCTGCTTTGCTGTCCATGCACATCGCCGGGTGCCCAGCAGCAGCGGGGGTGCCCCTGCAGCCCTTTGTGCCTGCCCAAATATCACTGCCACAGGGCAGACCCATGTCCGGGCTGAGACCTGGCCCCCTCAGGCTGTCCCCAGTGACACCACTGATCGGTAGCCACCCATCAAAAGCCTCTGCCCGCAGACTCTCACTTGCAATCCAGCAGAGCGCCGACTCTCATGCTTTAGCTTTTTAGTTCAGTATCATAAAACAAAAGGTTTCAACCACTCTGGAGTCTTACCCATTGAATTTAAGGCTGCACACATTGTATTGAAGACTGAATGCCTTCAGCACTTTCTGAAGCAATCTGAAACCTACCCAGGCATGTAACACAAGTGTGATTGATAAGGGAGAAGCCTCTATTCCCTGCTGTTACATGAAAAACTCATAGCAAAGCTAATTAGAGGAGTAGATTTGCTAATAGTAAAAACGATATTTCCCTGGGAATACACCAATTTCTGTGCAACTTTCAGTGACAAGTTTTTTTCTAACCAGCTGTCCCGATCCAGTATCGGGAGGGTTTTGTTACGATCCCAAGGACGAGATTAAGACGCTAAAAACCGGTCAAATATCGTACAACCTTTTACCTTTATTTTCCACGAAGTGGGGAGAAAAGGTCTGTGTGGGGGGAAGGCGAAGGGGAGGCAAAGGGAAAAAGGGAACAAGGGTAAGGGGAAAAGATAGAGAAAAGTTGGAAAAGGAGAGAAGCAGCTAGCTACCACCACTCCGAGGTCGACGATGTTCCACTGACTCCATTCGAATCACAGCTCAAGCTGGGTGCCTCCGACGAGGGATGAGGAGTGAGGGACAAGAGAGAGGGCGAGAGCGGGCGAGAGCCCAAACAAAGAAATCCCTCGGTAATTATAGCTTTTTCAAATTAAGTTTTCCCACCCCTCATGTGGTAGTTCAGACCAATAGTAATATTTGGGTCTGGGGTCTCCTGCTCCTTATTGGGTCTCATCACTGTCCCTAGGTAGGCCGTTTACTGTTGCCGTTTCTGCTGACAGGTGTGTCTCCATTCTTGGGTCCAGCCATTAGCTCTCAAGGTCCTGACAAAGAAGGTGATAACTCCAGCAATTAGCACTGTTTCAGCAGTGCACAGGAATGCAAATTGCTGGTAACGCCCTTATCATTCCCGCCTGCACCAGCTCTGGGGTCCTTTCTCACTGTACTAGGGAGTGCGGCCTAAGGCTTCAGCAAATTTAGCCACTCATGCCAAGCAGGTTTTATAGAAGTTGTGCTAAAAACGGACAATAATTTACAGTCCAGATCCCAAAGTCTCTGCCTGATTGTGGTCTCGTTCAGTGCAGGCTCGGTGTGTCCTGGGTGGTCGCGGGGAGACCATCTCAGGGGTCGCAGCAGCCCAGTCCTGTTTCCGCCAGGGACAGATGGCTTGTTCGGGGTTGTGGCCTGCCTGCACCCCATGCACCAAGAAATGGTTAAGGCAAAAAATTTATTCATCTGTCCGCCACACCAGCATTGCCACCTTTTGTCCGTCAAGAACAGCCAGAAGCTCAAGGCAGCAAGAAATGCAGGTCAAGTCACTGGTCGAAGTTGCACAGAGCCCAAACACTGTCCTGCAGAGCCACTGAGCTCTTCTTCTGCCCCTGTGTCCCCTCGGTCCCCCTTAAGTGCCACTTAACAGAGCAGACACAGCAATGTGTAGGTAGTAGGATGCTTAGAAGTGCTCAGCTAGAATAAAGTCAGGTATGGTTCTGTATCACGCACGATAGCCAGTAAATGCTACAGAGCTGAGAGCCGCCAGTGCCCTATGGAAAGCAAGCCATGCATAAGGCATGCTGGCATCAAGTCATTTCTCAAGCCTGAGAAACACTGCTGTTTTATTTTGTTCCAATAGTTTAACATTAAGTGGCAAATTGCCAAACAGTAGCTTCAAACATGCTTTTTCCATGGCCATTTACAGTGTAAAAGCACCTCTAACTAACTACAGTGATGCCTGTGTTTGGGAGTTACAGTACAGAGCATACAAATCAGAAACAAGCATGAAGAAATCAAAACTTAAGTAAGGCCAAGCAAAGTGAAGCTCACTAGCTGATAGCTGCTCTGATGACTCCCTATAAAATATGGGCCGAGCGTTAATCAAACGCTCATCAGAGCTGGGACCAGGGTGCTCCCCTCCCCGCAGCGACAAACTCCCTTCAGGACTGGAAGTCTCAGCGTAGACAAGCGTAAGAGTCAGCTTCAGGGGAGCAGGAGCCCTGATTTCTCAGCAGCAAAGCACAGGCTCTGTTATTACAAACTAATTTTGGTGACTTAGTTCTAGCGCAACTAATGCCAGCAGGAGAATGTATAGGAAAGGAGGAAAGTAATTAGCAGGCTAAAAGAGTAAGAACGTAAAAGAAAGATGCTAGGAAAAAGCCTGACAGCCTCTAAAGATTAAGAAACTTGTTATTTCCTCCTTCCCTCATGAAGCACCTTAATACTGTAAGTGTCGTTGTAAGAATATGGATGGACAGAAAACTAATTAAAATGCACCTTCCTAGCCCAGTGGGATACAGACTGAAAAAGGAGTTTATTATCTTATTGATCACCTCTCTGCCAACACTCGCAGACACAAACAAGGGGGTGAAGATAAGACAGGACCTCCATAATGAACAATTATCTGCCAGGCTTCTCCAAGGTCTCTCAGCAAGCAAGGAACAGAGCAATGCAAGAGTTTTTCTCCTGATTTCTATGAGGGCTCCTGACTACGATTGCAAGCTTTCTGCAGTAACAGTTCCAAAGAAAATAAGTTTATGAGTGAAAGCAGCTGGGGTTGCACCCCTATATAACATCTAAAAAACTACAGTCCAAATATTCCAAAAGTTCCCCATCTGTCCCGTGATGTCCCTGACAACAGCCCACGTCATGAGTACAAGCTTGCAGGCCCAGGGAGAGAGAGGACTAGAAGGTTGTTTTGCCATTTGTTTGGCTTTAAGTCTACTTTCTAAAATCTCCTTTAAGAACAGAGCGGCCACATATTTCTGTTGGTACAATCTTTTAAAGCCTCTTAAATAAATAAATATATAAATCCGTGATTATCACCAACAGTGTGAGCAACCAGAGGGTGACTCTATCTGCATTCTTCCGCCACACTAATTTGCCAAGAACTTAAAAGTGATGACCGAGCAAGGCATTTCTCCTTTCAAATTTATTCTGCTTAAAGAAAGTGGGTTCTTTTTTAGGTTCCTCTCCTACCACCACCATCACACTCCAATATAGACAGTGCTGAGCTCATTTCAACAGTAATAAGCTCAGCCCAGTGATTAAGGATGACACCAAGACATTAAGTTATTATGGAAAACTGAGGCTATACAGAAAAACAATCCTGTCCTTGAATTTGACGTTCTTGTCCAATGCTTCTCTCCAATTTAATAACCAATCTAGTATTCTTTGATTTTTCCTTAGGTCAGAAATTGAATACATTTGTTCAGTAAAGTGCTTTTGTCCATATCTTTCTTTCAAAAGCTGAACATTTCTCAAAAAAGAAAAAAGTGACTGCACATATAGATTCTATTAGTGTTTTATACTAAGACATATTTACAGATATAAACAATCCTTTAGCTACCCACTTCTACAGTACGATTTCTACCGTAGATCTTAGCATATAATTCCCAATTTCCTTCTGTTCCAAGGAAAAAAGGAGGAGGAAACACTCAGTCTCACATTCAAGCGTATGGGCATTTTCCGACTAGAGAGTTAATTGGCTGCCCATGGTCACAGCTTGTCTGGTGCACTAAATCTATCTTTATACCCGCACTATCATCAAGGTGGGCTAACTGTGGAAAATTTCTCACATCAACAAGCATTTTTCTTTCTAAAATAATTTATACGGACAGAAAACCAGCTCCATTTAAGTCAACAGCAAAGCTCCCATTTATTTTAGAGAAGTCAATTTTTCACCCAGAGAAAAGGATTTCATAGAATTTTACATGGAGATTTATGAAGCAGATATATCCTAAGGAACACTCTCTGAAAAGAAAGCATGGGTCCTCTGTCTTCTTTATATCCTATGGGTGATCTATTTTTCAAATGCTGTTATTGTAGGAGATAAACACTATGTCTAGATTTATTCTCTCTGAGCAAACTATCCATTTTCTTATCATTCAAAGTTATGTTGTACGTAGTGAAAACAGATCAGTGACTTAGATTCAGCTGTTTTGCTTCTTTAATTACAGTGTGCATGTCTTAACTCGAACAGCTCCAACAAAATTTGAAGCCAGATTTTCTCTTTCATTCATAAATGTCTGTGTATATCACATCTCCAGCTCCTTTGCTCTGCTTCTCACAACACTGACTGCCAACACAGATAAAGCAGAGTCCCCACCTTTCATAATTTTCATACAAAATCCTGCAGTCTCTTTCTATTTCTCAGCAAAGATTTAACAGCAAGTACAGTAGCAACTTCCCATTTTGTAAGACTACATTAATTTTGAAAAATACACTGCAGAATACTTAAAAGCATGCTGTAAATATTATATATTAAAATAAAAGTACACTTGTCAAATAGGAGACCATTTTCAGATGCATTATTAACAACAACTATTTATGCTCTATAATGCCATAAATGTAGACCAGGTTATACAGACATATTTTCTTCCTGAAAGTTTCTACAATATAAGGTAAACATAAATCATTGGACAATCATTCAAACAAGAAAAGGGCATAGGGAAATTTGTGGTGGAAAGATAGAATGAGTTTCTGAAAGCAGTGGGCTGCAAGGAAAGGGGCGAAGAGACAACAACATGGCTTTTACAGCCAGAAGCCACAAAACAGGGTAAGGTGATGCATTAAAACAATGAAATACTCCAGCAGGGAAAATAACGAGGAGAGAGATCTAAGGGGCGTGGGTGCCCCCAAGCCAAAACTGGTCTATTTAAAAAGAGCAAAAGCAAGTGAGCAAGAGAGAGAAAGCATAAGCGAGAAAGAGATGTCTTCACACAGGTCAAGAATTGAGTTATGGTGAAAATGGCACAGCTCTCAGAGATGCTTCCTCCTTTTCAGGGCCGAGTGGTGCAGAGCGGGCAAGCTCAGCAAGGAGGCCAGCTTGACATCCCTGCATCTCTGGGTGGCACTAATTTTTGAAATGTAGCATGAGAGTCAACCACTAGACACAGGACCTCCTTATTACAACCAGAAAAAAACTGTTACTCTGATATAGCCCTGTGTCTATAGGCAGGCGCTCCTCCAAGATCAGCCTCCCTTGTTGCAGTGTGTCCACAGGGTCTCTCCTCCTCTGTGGCACCTGCGGATGCTGCCTGCCCAAAAGGACCCGGTTGCTGGGGAAAGCTGAAACTATTCTTGCATAGCTTTCCCTATTATATTGCATTTTACATACACATTTTGTTTTTACAATGTGTTAAAACAACTAGAGAATCAAACAAAACCTAATGCATTCATAAAATAGTTTTCCCCACTGCAGAGATGGCAGTCGCAGCTTGTCGATTGCTCACCAATACAGATATCACTTAGCAGTTTCTACTGATCTCTCCGACTGTCTGCTCAGCCTTACACACTTCACAGCCTGCTTGAATCCCTCATTGGATTTGCCCTTTTGCAGTTAGGTGTCTATAGACTTTCTTCAAGTAAATCTAGAGAGATGCACACAGACCTCGTAAAGGTTACAATGGATAAAGATTTCCCCAAGCCCCCGTGGCTGATTCCTGCCTACCCAGAGCAGCCTCGGAGAGTTTGTACCATTACCTACATTGGAATACGCTTTTTAGAGCTGAACAAAATATCACAATCCAGCCTGCAAAGTCCCAGGCCAAAGCTGTTTCCAGTGCTTAGTGAAGAGCCCACAAAAACTACTGTGAACAAAATCATTTACAGATTTGAAACATGATAAACTGATTAAAAGCACAGAAGCAGCCACATCAATCTCTTTAGAGTAATTTAGGGAAAGAGAAACCCCATAAAAATGAAATCATAAACAAGATGATCACTATATTAATTACAGATAATACAAAATAATTAAATTTTGTCATTTTGATGAATGTTGTAAGGCTTGGCAGCTCTAGTTACATTATAACATCCCAGCTTCAAAGTAACAGATAGTAAAGACCTCTTAAAAACCAGAATGCCAGTAGAAATAAATCAGCCTTATTGTTTAGCACTCTTAGAAGAGTGAAAAAGTTAGGCAGAAGATGGACATTTTTGCTTTTTAATCCATTCACACCATTAAAGAAGTATTCCCAGTACTGTGGAACCACTGAATTTTTTGATAATCCCACAGAATTTCTATAAAGCATCCTCTTGAACCTGCTGAAAACAGAGGCTGAGTAACAGCTGATCCAGTTCATCCTTAAACCTCCTCTGTCCTCCCTGCCTTAAAAAACTAAACAAAACAAAAAACAACTTTACTTCTCTCCTTCACAGTGAGAGGCAAATTGCTCCAAAACCAATTTATGCAAATTCTTTAGTTATTTCACACATTTTTTGTACCCACCCCTCACCCTTGCCAGGTGTCTCTCTGTCTCTCTCGCTCTCTCGTTTCAGGCCATCTCTAGTCCTCAAAAGTTCATATATAGCCACTGTCCACCTGGTGCCACAGGACAGCCCTGCTCACAGGGACTTTCCAAAGATTTGCACTAGTAACAGGGGGAATTTTTTCTTGCATCGTTTTCCTCAGCCTCCTCTTTGCTTTGTGTTTTTCATAGGGAAGAAAGTGCTCCCAGGCACACTTCATTGGTACTTTCAGTCCAGCTTATTTGTCCAAGGAGGTACCTCAGAGGATCTTGTATTCATGAGCCTTATAATGCCTAGTCCCACAGGCCCTAATCTTTTTATCTTACTATTATGTATCTTTAAAACCAAGGAATATTTGCTTTTCCTTCAGGATTACATTCATCCTCTTTCCTACTCTCTCTGTCCCCAGGACAGATCTGGAGACTGAAATACACTGGTGGAGCAAATACAGCAGCCGCAGGAGCAGAACCGAGAGCAAAGCTCTTATTCAAACGTGGCACTAGACCAGCACCACACTGGAGTCCTGTCTGCTGCTGCGTCACACGGGGAGAACAAAACCCTTTACAGACTGGCCCAGGATTAGATCCATATTTACCGAAGGGAGCATTTACACCAGGCACACAAACGACTCACCTGAGGTTAGGCAGCCAGGCAGTCAAACCCCCTCAGCACAGCTGCCAACTCTCAATTCCACTCTGCTTTCCAGCCACTAAACAATATTCTTCCTCCCACCCCTGTGTAAGACATGAGCCAATTTTACTTTTATGAGACTAAATTACCCCTATTCATCTCCTGTCACGGTAAATGAGTTACTAGTGAATTCTCCCTTTTCTCAAAATTTTATTCACAAAGTCTTGTTTTTATAATTCCATTTACCTGTATGTGAAGAAATACATGCTGTTTATACAAGCATGAATAAATCAGGTATGATTTCCTCCACATTAAGCTGCTGTTTCTTTTACTGCAGGGGAAGAGAGGAACATAAGTAGTAAAATAATAATAATAATAATTTTTAAAGTACAGAGATTATGGCTAATATTCCTTAAATAAGAGAAAAGTACTTTCAGTTTCAGGAGGCAGGTTCAGAGAGGTGTCACCATGGAGTGATAGCAATAGCACACTTCTCTCAACATGTGGGGCCAGAGTCAGGACGCCTTCTGCACCTGCCCCTTTTTTCCTACCAGGGAAGCGAGGAGACAGGATACCCAGAAGCCAAACACACAGCAAGCAGATGCATGTGGAGTGGTCAGGAGTCTACAACATAGTGGAAGACTAAGGATAAAATTAAATAATTTGAAAGGTGCAAACAAATACTCCAAGGGATACTATGAGGTACTTCATGTTCATCTTTCATTTAATACTTTTTAATGCATCCAAGATGCATTTCAGACCTGCCACTGCTGAGCAACCCAGGACCATGCACTTTGAGATAGGAATGCACCTAAGTGATCAAGGCCTGACAAAGCTCCTGAAGAGCAGAGTGAATTTTTAGGTATGAGCCATATGATACAGGCATTTAGTCCGTCTGTGTTAGTTTGTCCCTCTCCCAGGGCTTTCTAACCCATCATGCGGATTTAAACTAAGCCTTTCTCCAAGGATGAAGTGCTCAAGTACCACTAACAACTACATGCCTGTAAGTAAGTCCTAAAAAATACACTTTTTAGAAAAGGAGAGCCCATTTACAATAGCTACAAACTTTTGATTCTATCGGATGATTTTTCAACAGTCAAATGCAACAGGTTGCCTATCACTGCTAAACACTTTGCAGGAGGAAAGCTGAAAAGACAAAATGAAGTAAAGCAGACCGAGGCACACAACCACATTAGTTGGGGCATGCCGGAACAAAAATTACCTGGCGTGTTCAGATGGGTAGTCTAGAGGCCAAAACTGGCCTACTCCAGTTGGGGGTGGGGGAGCAGCTGGGAATATGGAGCTACTCTTCTTTTAGCAAAAATAGTGTCTGAAGAGCCCAATACCTGCCCAATACGTCACCTGGAGCCTGGCCCTGGCCCAGCGGCCCTGGGAGGCAGCATGGGGGTGCGTGGCAGGGGGCAAGCCGTCCCGATGCCAGAGAGAGGACGGGGAGCTCCTCAGTGTCCCTACATGCAACTCAGTTCTTTTCACCGTGGAGGAATGCCCAAAACGTGCTGGGTGCTTTTCCCTAACCAGAGCGAGCAGCAGCTCCTTCCAGTAAAAGTTTACAGTTTAGGAAAATAAGAACAAAAGCTCAACTGCTAAATAAGCCTCTTACATGCCTGTAAGAATTCTGTTTTCCTGCCTTGTGGCCTTTTTCTGAAGTTGAATTTTCTTCCAGAGGCTTAGAAACGGTCACAAGAGGCCACATCAGCGTTCGTGTAGCCAAAAGTTAACAAAGTCCTGGTGAGAACCCTGCAGAGGAGATGAACCTTAAACAACTGCTTCTCCTTCACTGAACAGAATTAGGGAGGGCCTTTGGAGGTGTTTGGGTTTGAGCTTTATTTTAAGGCAGGTAGGGGAGGAAGAGAAGGGTGTCTTAGTAAAAAAATAAGTCCACTACAGTGCAGTGGACTTTGATCCACGTTTTGATTAAAAGCTTGGGAATTCAAAGTAACAGTGAATGCCAACTGGAAAGCCTGCATTTAACTGAAAAGCGAGACCAGTCCAGAGCTTTCCAAAACCATCACATCCAGTAGCCCCATGCAGGACACAGGGGAACGACGCAGACCTGCTCAGCCACCCGGGCTGTCAAATGGCTTTCATTTACCCGTGCGCAAGAGTGGCAAAGGTGTCGAGCCAACAGACGACGAAAAGGCGGGAGGAGGAGGGCAGAACAACAGAGGAAACAGATTCTTAAGAATAATTCAATTTAGAACATAAAATTAATCCAACAAAATAGAGGAACAGATGCAAAGGGAGTTGAAACTCCTTCTTGGATTATATCCCCTCAACTTTACCATACTCACAATTTGAATATGATCTTATTTATTCATAATGTTGAAACCATATTAATTAAGCAACAAAATACTCCAGACAGCTTATTGTTAGGATTATTTACATAATGTGTGTATTAAAGAGGGAGGAGGAGAAATTAATGGCTCCATCTTAAGAGGTGACTAAACGCTGGAGGAAAAATTCCTGGCTTTTTATATCATGATGGAATCCTTTTGCTGTTGGAGCATTGACACAGACATTTTTACAAAGAACTTTTCTAGTTAAGAAATGTACTTATATGAACAAACATTTGGCTATCTCAACATTGCTGCTATCTCCCATACAAATATAAGAAAGCCAAGGCAAAGCGAGAGGTATACTGAGAGCCAAAATCTTTTCTACAGCTCTGACAGCATTAAGTAGCCTAAGTCAGTCACCTACTTTAACCACAAACTGATTGTTACAGCTGTGACAGATACAAATCCAGATAAGCACCATGGGGAGATTGCCAAAGAGTATATTTGCTTTAATATATTAATAATTCCACTTAATTCCATTTCCACTGCTGCAAGTGGAAGAGGTATCATTCTTTGCTGTGCCATATATCTGATGTATGACCTCAGGCAGCTGACTACAGTTCTCAAGGACTTTTCTTTACCTGCAGAAGAGAGGACTTTCTTCTTACCAGCAGAAGAGAGGTCTCACTGCTAAGCTCCTCCTGGCCGCTACCTTCTGGGGGCCAGGCCTGTCTGTTATTATACAGCTATGTTGTACTGGACCTGGCTGAATTTTGCCTGTAACTTCTATGTGTCACAGGTTGCTTACAATTAAAAGCAGGGATGAGAAGGTGTTTTTCAACAGATGCTTACGTGAGTGTTTGGGGTACTAGGCAGCATGAAAGTCCTTTTCACTGTCCGTGCAAAAAGGCCTCTTACTTTACAACTCTTGTGCTATCTTCAAGGTTAGGGGAGGTAGATCCAGCCCAGCAGAGATAAGCATGAGCCCTGCTCACGTTAAAGCTGGATTCAGTTTTGAGGGACATCACTTATCTCTAAAGAAGTACTTAACAAGTACAGGTCAAGCCAACAGCCTGTGCATTTACTAACAACACAGCTGTATCTGTGCTCCAGCTGCCTAAGCTGTTTCTTAATCATTTTCTTTCAAAGAGGAAAGTACTACTACCACCCGAGCTTTTCTTTGTAGTTTTAGCCTACCTAATGCTGTGAGTCAGCCACTCCCTGCTGAGAAATGAGGAACGAGAAGATCTGACTGTTGCCCCAGCAAGTACATATGAAGGAGGAAACTGGATTCGTAACCTAATTCCTTTCTCATGGACACAGGCTTACTGTTCATTATGAACATCAGCAAAACAAGAGAGGTCTCTGGATTTTAACAACTTCACTGACTAATTTCACAGAACTTTAGGACTGGGTGAAAGCAAAAGAACACACCTGCAAAAATATAGGTTTGGTTATTTGAAAACACTTCCCTTTTCCAAACATAAAAATTTACCCTTATCTTGGGATTAGAGGTATTAAAATATTTCTCCCCAGCACCATCACTCCTATCAGTCTTCTTTAGGACAGAGGTTTGCTTTTTTTGCGTAGATATAAGCACCTTGCATAAGGAAGATTCAGTCATGCTGGGAACCCTATATAAGTATGTGTGTGTGTCTGTGTGTGTGTGCATGCGTATATAATGGTAGTTAAGAGTGAAGATTTCAACCTTGCTGTGGACAAACTTACTTTCTCCATTGTACAGTCTAGACATATCTCTACTCTTGGAAGAGAAAACTATTTTATTGATCTGCCTTCAGAGACTAATTGAAGTAAAAAGGTTTCAAAGGGTTGGTAAGAAAAAAAAAAAAGATTCAGCCACCAGGCCATTACTGACAATATGCTAGGATGCTGCAGTTATTCTGTCTAGCTTTTGATACAGCAGCTCATAAAGATCTTCTTCCCTTGAACAGAACAGTTTCATGAATGAATAAAAGAGTTTCTATCAGAGCAGGGGATTACCAGTCTAACCCGGCTACCTGAGAGGCCCAAGTCTAAATGCTATTTGCAACTGTGTCATTAGACAATAAGGAATTAGAATTATTCAGTCTGTCTAACCTAACCTCATTACAGTGTCCACTAGGAATAATTATTTCAAAATATCTCTTGCTGTTCAGAACCTAAGGGCACAATTTCCGAGTCTTCCTGAGCTTGGCTCAAATCACTTCCCTAAATTCTGAGGAGCTGCTCTGGCTCCCAGCACAAATTGAACCCACCGAAGAACTAATCTTATTTGCAGCAAAGAAACACAGGTGGCTACTGCTGCATTCATCCATCTGCCCGTCCCCAGTGAACATCATCATGCCGCAGCCCGTGGCCATGTCGTTTACATTCCTTACCATCCCAAGGTGAGGAAATCACACCTTTCAAGCCAGGGCAACTCTATCACCACCAGATTGTTACAAAGCAAACATGCCAAAAACCAGGTACTTTCCTAATTTACCGTAGTTACCCTAGTGTAACCATTTCCTGCAGAAATGGAAGTATCATTATATGCAATTTACAGTTTTCTGTATGTTTTGGAGAAACACTCTCTTCCCTGCCGCCAAACCTCTGGCAGAGGAAGCTTTTCCAAAACAATGATTTATGTGTGGCATCATACTTCATTTGCAGAAGATGGTGCATTGGATATATTTCTTTCAACATCTTGTCTGTTTTGTGGAGATCAGAATGTACTTAACAAGAAATGTGATGTCAGATAAATAAACTACATAAAGTTCTGGCAATAGTGTTAGCATAACTGCAGGAGATAATCAACTTGCTGTTAAAAGGGTAACTACAGACTGAGTAATATTTCAGATTCTTTTCACAAACATAAAGTACAGTTCCAATGAAAATGTGTGCTGTGACTTCTGTCTGTCAGGTCTTGACTTGCCTAACAATTTTTTTAATAGAGTAAATTAGCCAGCTCAGAGCTGATCTTTGTCCTTTTGCGGATGTTTAATGCCTTCATGAGAAGATCTACACTGCTGCCATCCAAAAGGAGTTGAGGTAGAAGGTACCCTCCTCTGTCTTTCACATTCAAAAGCATGGTCAGCTGAGAAAAGGACTTTCATTATGAATAAGACAAGTGATGATGCTACGAACAACTTCTAAAGACTGATCGAAATCAGAAATAGAAGTGACAGTCAACCAGAAGAGGCAATTCTTCTCTCCAAATCATACTGAACTTCACTGGAGTTAGTCTACCATGTTCTAGTACTGTTTAAATGTGTGAATAATTCTTCCACACCTGAAAATTTTTACAAGTTTCCAGAACACCACATGTTCAGGTCAGGAATGTTCTTTTGCATTGTTCTGATCTAAAATCATGACTCATACAAACAAGTATATACATCAGTCCCATTTCCTGTAAAGCTACTTAGCCTTGTGGAGACAATTCAGAACTGAAAATCTCTCCTGGGATTATCAGGCATAAAATAATTTCATTTGCACAGAAAAACAGATTGTGATGCATTTCCTAATTAGCTAAAAGAGCACAGGAAGACAAGATGAAGTAAGCCAGTGGACATAAAAGCAAGATATAACTTCTCAACTGAGTGAAGTGTTGAGGTACTAAAGAAAATGAATGAGGGAAAAGATATTTGTAAAAGTCACCCATGGTTTGTGTGCATGGTTTCTGTTTTGTAAAGAAGCTCTTATTATAGCACAAGCCATGATATTTTACCCCCATGGCATTCCAGCAAGCACCATTTGGTAGTTGTTGTCTCAAAATTATAGTGATTTTCACCCTACATCATGAATGAATTATACAGGTCCAAACCACGTGACCAATTTGCAATAGTATAAAACTGATAAACACAAAACTTTTCTGTTTGAGCTTTAACCAAAGTGGTCCAGAAACTTTGGTGTGCCATTTGAAAGCTGAACTCTCACTCAGAACACAGGAGGCAAAGATTATATGCCTGTTAATAGGGGAAACAGGCAAGGCTCCTTGTCAAAGGTAAGCTAGCTGCTTTTAAAAAAGCTATTTTTAGACACTCATTCAGGAAACCCTTTATTGGTATTCTGGATGCTGCTTGAGTAATTCCATAATTCCCCTCACAGTTTTCCTCAAAGAACAAAGAAAAGGGTTCATGGATACTGTTTTGGACACATGAATATCCTTATAGCATGTTATCAATAGCCTAGCACCTTCATTTCACTTAAGGGCCAATGTAAGAGAGGGATAAAGGTTGCACTAGTTTTTCAAAGAGGGATGTAGATGTAGACGGGTTTTTTTAGGGGTTTTTGGGTTGGTGGGTTTTGTTTGCTTCTTTGTTTGTTTTTGCAAGTTTTAGTACTGCACTGGACACCATAAAATTCCAGCCTCTTTCAGTAGCACATTAAACAATTTGTTATCTCAGTTTCTCCACAGGGAGAAAATGCAAACACATGCATCTCAGGGCATGGTCACTTCCTCTCTACTATTTTTGGTACCACCGGCTTTTCATTCCTCCCCCAAGTTAGACCTGCTACAGCCTCAGTACTGTAGACACCTGTTTAAACCTCTTTATGCTAAGAGGTGTTCCTTGTTGTCAGAACGAGCAGTAATTTATAGCATTTAATAAATCAAAGATTTGTGATTGTCTTTTTAAAGGCAGCTTTTGTCTCTGCATGCATATACCACGTACATAACTAATGGTTTAATACGTTTTAAATTTACTGACTAAGCTTAAGTCAAACAATAAGACACAATTTGAAAAAATACCAAAACACACCAGGCACACAGAAGTTATTTCTGCCCTGTTGTGATACAAAACAAAAAATATGTACATTTAATTAGAAGCAATTGTGTGTGAAATGTTTTACAGCCACACAGCACTGCCATAGCCGGTAGAATATGCAAGGGAGAGCTCCGACAGCGCTGTACTGCCACCCTCTGTCCTTCTGAGCTTTCCTAAACACCAGCAGTTAATATTGGGATAGTACTAACTTCTCTTCACCCTGAAAACCTGCGAAGGTTACAGTCTACGTCATACAAGCAGCTGATGAGTTACCAGAGATGAGTTACCTTGTTCTGCTTCCCAAGCATAATAAGCCTTGTTGAACCTCCAGTGGTAGCTGTAACATTAGTGTTATTCATGGGACCATTTGGGAAGCCCTCAGGGTAAGAGCTCTTGCCTTAGAGGAAGAGCCTCAGTGAAGCAGGCTTGTGCATACCTGCAGCTGTGCTTAGCATGTCGAGAAAGGAAGAAAACCTGAAGCTGACCCCACGTTCACATGGGTCGGACTGCTTCCACTCTGGTGATTTTGTTTTAGTTTTTAAGGTCTATCTCAGTAGTCCACATTCAGTCTATGATAGTCTTTAGAAACAAATCAAATTAAGCATTGTTACATACATATGTTTGTAATATTTCAGAATATTCACAGTGTGTTTCTTCAGAGGCAAACAGTATTAGTCATGTTTGAAACAACTGCAGGAAAGTGCTTTCCTTTGCAGGGTAAAAGACCACTGTTTTGCAAGGCTCATCAGGGTAAAGAGAGGCTCAGCATCTTCTCTCCCACACTGAGGAGCACTGACCAGCACAGGAAGTTTTCTCTGAAGTTGAAAAATAGGATTATTTTGTCCACAGAATCCTTTTCCAGGCTGGCTTTCTGTAGGCGTTTCAGATGAATATTTGTCCCTTTATAAGGCACAGAAGATCACTTAACGTAGCCAGAGAACTGAAAATCCACACTGACCCTCAACCATAAAGTCAGAGGAGCAATATCTTAGCAATCAATTGGAAAGTGGTGTTTGGTGAACTAACTTCAACCTTACCAGCCAGTGTGTGCCTGGCTCTAGTCCTTAAATTCAATGCCAAGTAACCGTTCCGGTCCCACATTTAGACAAGTTCCATCAAGAAATCAAGAGTTATGACAGAGAGACTAGATTAATAAAATCTGAGCAGTAGTTATGTCAAATACACACCATTCTACCTAGCTATATGACAAGTAAAATAGCCATGTGGCTTGTGACGTGGGAGACCTGAACAGAACATGGACAGCCCCCAGATGTCCTCAGTCTGTTAATCTCAGCTGTCCATAAGAAATGTCAATATTGTTTTTGAGTGCTTCTGTCTGCTCTGAAAGGAGAGCATAAAGCAGAATGTGGAGCTGAAAACAAGGATAAATGCCAATAAGACCTTCTGTTCTGTGTGCTTTTCCCATGGGAAAGGAAAAATATGGACCTTAATCTGCTAAAATGAGCTGTAGTCTAGAGAAAGCCGAGTATTTCTCAAGAGGCTGCCAAGCATTAACAGTATTCTACTGTACAGCAGCAAGGTTACACTGAAAGGATTTCACACTGTGCTAGCAACACACCAGCACCATTTTAAGCCTAGAATTAGGCACACCAGAAATACCCTTGTGAAGGTCTACAAACTACAGAGGAAAAACCTCTAGATTTTCAGGATGAGGTAAAGTCATTCCAGGGCATGTAGATATTTCTGGAAGATGGCTTTTAATCACTCTCCCCACCCTTTTCTGCTGTTTTTATTCATTTTCAGATTGTGTCCCCCCAAGCACTACTTTGCCTTGTGATGTTTGGAAGTCATAAGTGCCCTTTTGCACTCATTAAGCTCCCAGCAGAAAGTTGTTGTAAGTACAAAATAAGTCAGGGTGTCAAAGCACCTGGCAAGAAAAGAAAGCACAGCATGAGCGCAAGGAAAACATGCGGGCATGTATCAGCCCCTCCTTCCCAGGGCAGAGGAGAGTTCATAAATTGGCCAGGGGGCACTACACAATTGCTAATGCCAAACTCCCCTTAGCTGCCTGCTAAGCTCTGTTTGGGGGGGGTCAGTACAAGGGAAGGACAGAGAAAAGCCAACATTCCTCTATTTTATAGTTACAGCTCCCAGACATATCAAGCAAAGGAATAAAAACGCTGTCATCTGAAATTTAGGAGGGTCACTTCTGCTGGTGCTTGTGGCTTTATCACAAGCCATAGGGACAACAGCAGAGCAGTAGCCTGCTCTGTACATGCATGCACACACGGACATACACAGGGAAAGAAAACAGCTCCTAAAGAAAGGCACTCTAGCTGTACAACTATTTCTGAGGGTAGACACACTACAGAAACCATAATATATGTGATTCCACTCGGAGACCATAAAAACACAGTCCTTAGAAACCACCATGAAATGCAAGTAATGCATGTATTCACATGAGTTCTCACTGAAACACAGAATTTACTGAAGAAGAGAACCAACAATTTTACTTACAACAGTGACAGACGTTTTTCCTAGAGGAAAATAACCACTCTTGTGTAAAAATAGCCTCTATCCATTGATCCTAAGAAAGAAGAGAAACATTGCTTTTCTCCTCCTATTGCTCAACAGCAACTGCAAAACAGCTCTTAGAAGAGAAGAACTTTCTGGCCCTCTGCCCAGTTCTGACCTAGAACTGCTCCTTCATTTTTCCTCCTTGCAAATATATTTCTTTTCAAAATCAAACAAAAAGTATACCACAAGCATCAAGAAAGCCTCTTGACCTTATAGTCCTCTCCCTCTTGCTCTCAGTAGACATGCACTTGAGGCTCCACTGTTCTCAAAAAGGTCTTATTAGAGAGTGAACCAAAAGAAATACCACCCTATTCATCTCCTACGTGCATCCACTACCTCAACTCCATTTTCTTATCACACTTAATGCCTAATTTTTTCCAGCTCAGCTTTCAACCTTTCCAGCACCAAAATCCCTCCAGAAATTCCAGATGGCATCTTTCTTAGTAAACTTTGTATTGTTATAATTTAGTTTATTTCACCTTGTCTCTATTTTTTGATACAGTTACGTTCTTATTCACAAAAAAAAAAAAAAAAAAAATCCAAAACCAAAAACCATAAAACTGTTGCTTCCCTGAAAGTCCGCATTCTCTTATCTCTAGGACAGATCTGGCTGTGACAGCTGAGTGCATTGCTCCCTGCAGTTCAAAGATCTGTCCTCAATCTCCTTCTATCTTCCATGAACAGATAAAAAAAATACAGACACAGGCAAACTCATCTATATTTTTAGCTTCTGCAACAGATGTAACAATAAGCCCTACATCTCCATCACGTGCTGTGTGAAAGAGTACTATCTCCTCTGCTCTGAGGCTACCGCCTGAGTTTTATGGAGTTCTCTTTACTCCCGAAGAAGACAACAGAGGCACCCATGAGCTGCTAACAGTCCGCTACAGCACATATACATACAACCGATATAAACAACAAAGAACGTTGCTCTTTCTAACAAACTTTGACGTGAGATGTCTTTGATCAATCACCATTCCTCATAAGGCCAATTAAGCAACTAAGGTGCTTTAATACAGTAACATGACAGTTTCCCTCCCACCTTCCCAATCTGCCATGCCATACTTTGCCTTGGTTTGGAAGGAATCTGTCAGTGGCTGTAGTTTCCAAGTACGTTTTCACGGCTTTAATTTTCTCCTAGCAGTCAACGCTAGCCGGCAGAGAAGACGACAGCCAGACAGCCGTCTCTTAGTACCAAAGCACTGTCTAATGCACCTGCTATCAGAGGTAATTTTACGGAGAAGCCTGGAGATAATTTTTCAATTTGCTGTCTAGTGAATCAATTGCAGCTTAGTAATCAAGACAATGGCTGTAAAATGCAATGCATGGAGGGTATAAGTGGAGTGATGGTTTCATGCCGCAAATTTGAATCAGAGTGGAGTAATTGCATTTCCCCTTAAGCCTATGGAAACCCAGGAGGACCTCTGAATTTAAATGGGTAGAAGCAAGTTACAACTGCTGGTACTCTTAAAGAGGCTTCTTACTTCTGATGAAACTAGCAGGGAAATTGGTGTAGGCAGACTTCAGAAAAAACCATGAGCTGCGGAAAGGTATTGCTGAGATTACACCCTTGTTACGAAAGGACCAAAGAAAAATTTAGAACCAATGCAAATGAGGAAACAGCCCCAATTCACAGACATAACTGCTGCTCTTCACTTAAAAAGTCTGTAAATGAACCAATGGCACCCTACAGGCAGCTACGGCACAGTCATGTCAGTAAGTCTCATGTGAAGAGTTTGAAGAAGATTCTGGATGGACTTTTGTTCCGATTTTTAATATGTGTTTGCTTGAGAGGGAGGAAAAACAGAAGAAATGTAACAGGAAAAGATATAAAGGCAAGGCACTCGATATATTACCTTAAAGTGAACAAAGAAATTTTTTCTTTGTGCAAAGTCCTATGGGGGAGGTATTTCAGTTCTAAGCAGAGGAAATATTTCCTGTTTCTTCCTCTGGTTGCCAAGAAATAGAGTTTCCTCTAAGGTCCCTAAGACTGCCAAACTCCCAACAGAAACATTTTCAAGATCGCATAGTTGGGCTGATCATTTTCATATCAGATGAAGCCAAAAGAAAGTTTTGATTTCAGACAAAATTAGATGGAAGGTTCTATAAACTGCGCTTCTAGAGATGGGGAGATCCCTCTGTATGCATAATTTTTAATTCATGATCATTTACATTTTTAAGTTTACAATTAAAAAAAAAAGGTTGAGGATGTCAGGGCAATCACTGTAGAAGTAACATATTTTGTTTTCTTTATTCTGAATTACACTGTTTAGAGAGGAAAATCACACAATTTTCTATAGAAGAGAGATGAAAAAAAAGAAAAAAGCAATAGAAAATCACTTAAATTTAGTACCAACTTCCATACAATCTCAAAGCACTATTACCTGGAAATAGTTCCCCTAGTGAGAATAACTTCTCCCAGAGGAAAGACCATGCCACAACAGCAAAATGACATAATTTCCCACTATCTGCACAAGTGTGTTCTCCAGACTTAGGCAAAGCAACTCCTTAGTGAAAAGGCAACAATACCAAGTGGGGACTGGTGGGAGAAAAGGGAATGGCAATACTCTAACAGGCTACACCAGGACCATAATTTCAAAAGTTTTACTTAAAGGAATCTTAAACTCTGAGCAGTTGCAAAAATACAAGAATAGCAATAGCGGCAGAAACAGGCTAGATTGCAGCCTGCCTAGATGCTGCCTGGCATCAGCATATTTTGTACAGAGCCTGTAAAAAACGGTCTCTGTCTCAAACAAGTTATAGTTTACATGGGAAAAGACAGAAAGAATGCAGTATTACATTTATTTTCCAGGCCCAGAACTGAAATTCCAACCAAAAAAAGTGTTTAATTTGTTTAATTTGTCCATGGTAACACGGAAAGGCTACAACCAAGGGAAGAATTCTCAGACCAGTGCTTAACCCACAAGCCTGTTCCTTTTAGCCTCTTATACTAAAGGCTATTTAAATATTTGTCTTTTATGTTGCTGAAAAGAAGGTGAAGAATTACCTGGAATTTCTTGTGGGATAATGCAAAAATTAGCAAGCCAGGGTAGATTTATGTAATACTTTAGTTATACATGACTTATTTTGCCCATGAGCATTTGCAAAAAAGAAACCAGATGTTTCACAGCCTTGGACAGATGCACCATTCTTAGAGGCAATAATTTAAATTCATTGTCAGAATGAGCATATTTGCACTTTAGCCTGGTAATTTATCTGTCTGAGAAAACAGCTTTCGTATATAGAGCACTGCCTACTTTGTTACCAAATGCTTAACAGAATTGACACTGCAGGCTGTTAAAGTTTGGTTCATGAACAGACGAGACTGAGAAAGATAGTTTAGAGAGTAATAAAAAATCTTGGTTTTATTAGCAAATTGATCTATAGAACAGTTTTTAAAATCAGGTCTCTAGTCTAACAAATGAATTAACAATACTCGATCTAAAGATACAGGAAAAGTAGGTTGCCTATCAGGCTTCTGGAGCTATCTTAGTAGATATTCATTCATAACAGTCTAAACATTTCAGGTAGATAAATCTGAAAGAAGCTGTACATCCAATTTAAACATTTTGCTGGCTTGGTTATCATTTGTAAACAAGCATATAGGCCAGGCATTCATCTTCCAAACCATTTGAATATGTCCCATACCTAAACGTATATCTGTGGCAGATTCCAGCTTTGTTAGATAATGCTACCAGTTGGCTATGTTAAATGTCTTAATGTGGTGTTGGCCAGTATTTCCTGAGTTTAATTGTTTCATTTCATAAAAATGGACAAGTTTGTCACAGAGCTTTAGCTGTTACAGGATTTGGAGACATTCAAGGAAGTTATCCTGAAGTTTTCACCAGGGTCAAAGTGCTTTCCACATAAAGTCAACAGCTCTAGCCAACTCCACGGAGTCCACAGCACTTCTCTATTTTCAGAGGTAGGAATCGCACCTGCAAATTACCTCCCAGATAAGAGACTGGACATAAAAAGAGCACTTAGACTGCAGATTATTTATGGTGAAAGGCTTAAGAGGCTTTCCGAGCCCACAAAGATTATTTCATGAATCTCCCAAGACCTCCATTTTCTCACAGTCACCGTCTGCCCCACAAGTCCCACTACAGGGACTTGCATGAGGAAATACGCATGACAGACTCAAGCTGCAACTAATACGTAGCACCTAAAATACCCACAACATGATAAGAAACATCAAGATTGTGTGGGACAGCAATTTGGGCCCATGCATAAGACTTCACAAGCCAGGCCTGATCTTCCAGTATTCCAGGATTGGCTCTCCAGTCGAACCTAGCCTGTGTTTACTTGCATACAGTTCTGAAGACCTGGGTTCAGACCCTGTGTCTCTCACATCTCAGGGGATGTCTCCCCATTGCTCCAGAATCAGTTTCTCTCAATTTCTCCCTTTGTAAAGCTCAGCCATATGGACTGAGCCGTATGGCTTCCTTTATTGTCCAGTGCTTGTGGCATGTCTTTTGATGTGACAAAATAAGAGAGGGTGTCACTTACTGAAGTTATTCATACAAGTCCATAAATCCGGAGGACAGGCAAACATCTTATGTGCGAATTCACATTGTCCAGGAACTTCATCTAGCAGGTTTCCTGTACCATTGGGGAAAGCTCTGACCATTGCTAAATTCTCTGCAAAGAATCTCAATTTCCTCTTGTCATATTCTGAGAGAGACAAGCCAGTCTTCTCTCCAAGAGAGTCTATAGGTGTGAGTTGCGTGTTTATCTTTGGCACTTCCTAATGCTTTGCTTATCCAACTCTGACTCAGTGGTGCTCAAGAACCCCTTTCTTAAGCATCTATCCACCACGTATTATCTGGAAATCCCAAGAACCTAACTCTACGTTGAACATGCCTTCTCCACCCCTGCCAAAAAAATATCACTAATATAATGTGACAGCAGCCTCTGAACACGTTGGATTATCTGGGCCAAATCCTACTAGTCTCTCCACATAGCTCTGACAAGCTACAGTTTACCAAAAGTTTGTTTTTATTCCTGGAGACTATTAAAACTAGGACAGTTCAAAAGCCAAGCTGGAATACCATATACAGAAGGTGCTATTAAAAATGCATCCACTCGGAGTACGGTCAATTGATCTGTGCAGTACCCTTACAGAACTTCTGGACTTTTAGGTTGGTTACATGTTACCCAAGAGGCCTAATTCACACTTTACTGGAAAATATGTTTCACCGTGCCAAGTCGTAAAGGAAAATCAAAATAAAATGTTTCCTCTCTAGCAGGTCAGGAAGTATCACTGCATATATACTTGTCAGTTTAAACAGCACTTCAACCTATTCTGCACTTAAAACAGCTGTTCAGATTGTTTTCCATTTTGCCTGATCAAGACAAGAACCTCTAGAATATGAATTTTCAAGTACTTAGCAACTTTCATACAGCAGATTAATGGCCTTCACACTGAAGATGAAGTGCTCCTCTTTGCCAAGGCCCCTTTTAGGCAATGACTGGGACTTTAAGGGCTCTAGTAGTCTATCTAGCTCCCACGGAATAATTTCCAGAGATCATTAAAGAGAAGGCTATCTCCATCAAAGATAGAAAAGCAGGAGCAAGTTTAACTCCTTTGTAAAGATTCAGTTTTAATGCAAAAAAGATAATAACAAATGGTGTCAAAGCACTCAGAAAAATATAGACCCTAGCCAAAGAGATCTCAAAATAGAAAGATTGGCTGATAAGAATGGCACAAATTCTCAGAATCCTTTGCAGCATTCATTAAAAAAAAAGGGAATTGAAGATTAACAAGTCATTCAGCACTGACCTCCTCACTCTCAGAACAATCCTACTAAGAGGGCAAGAGCTTTGCACAAAACACAAAACACAGCAATGAGTTAGTTGGACAAGTTCTTGGACAGCTGCACCCACAAAACTTCCTTCAGCTGATGTCAAAGTGATTATTTAAAAGGCAAAGTGAGAGGCAGGAGAGCTGAAAACCCCCAGCAACACACCACTGCAGCTTTGTGTGTGAAATGCTCAAGAAGGGTACATAAAGGGAACAAAGCAAGGAAACTTTTTCCTTCAGTACCCATATTCTGAGTATGAATACTGTTTTCCCTGGAGTAGTTGATGTCTGGAAAGGCAGCAGCCATCAACAAATACTTCTCAAGAGACAAGGCCTACAACTCCTTGCAGCCTTACACCAGAAGTGGAATTTGCCTTAACAAATGACATTCACAAGGTACTGTCTTACACAAATAATTCTTGGGTCTGTATCCAGCCTTCTGCCCTAAATCAAATCACAGAATACTGAACTTTTAAACATATTGATAATCTTGGTTTAAGCACCCAGTAATTTCAGCCTTATCCTTCATCTTATCCCTCGAGGCAGTTTGTCAGGGTTAGATCCCCAAGTTTAAGTTAAAAATCCTTGTTTCTCACCTCCCATGAAAGTATCCTAATCACCATTGTAGGGGGATGGATATAAAGACACAGTCCAATTCCTGTTCAAGCCATGTCAATGTATAATAAAGGGAAATTAAGATTAATTGAGCCAGAATAAGAACACAAAACAGTATGACTCTACATTGATTGTAAGCTACAGTTACAGTCTGTTGGGGGTAAGGATTCATTTTCTTCATTTTCTCTGCAAATCATTTAATTTCAATACAGAAAAATCCTCAAGGCAAGGACCAGAGTCTGGAGCATCACCTTGCAGGTGAGTGATCTCATGACTATGCACATAAGGCAACAGCTGAAAGAGTTTGTTAGTGCTCGGGGAGAGCAATTCCTGATCCGCACAAGGAGTCAGGGACCACACTAATAATTTAACAGCATCGTTAGTCAGGTTCGAGTGCCCAGGCACCACTCTATTTACTGGTACAGACACAATTTAGGAATCACATTTGGTCACTTTGCCACCGCTCAGATATAAAGTGGCACTGAGCAGTTCAGTACCGTCTCCAATGTGGTGCACAGGTGCATGCTCCTGAGCTGCTGGAAGACTAAATTTTAGAAACACAGTCACTACATGTTAGGCATTTCTGCTATTGAGCAACAACCCAAGAAACGTTTTAAATGATCCTTTTTGAGCCATTTTTTGTATTTGTGTCCCTCTTTGGAGTGATTAGGAGAAATGCACTTGGTTTGGCTCCTGACGTCAACATAATTACTTAGCTTCTCCAGGCAGCTCTTGATACTTTTTTGTTTTGCTAAGTAGCTACTGAGAGCCTACTGGATATAAGCAAAAATTTACAGCAAAACCTTATATATAAATTTTGTATTTGGGAAACCAGCAAGGAAGACAGGATAGGCACTGAAAATAGTATTTCCTCTCCCCCACCCAAATACGGAAAGCTCCAATCTCAATAAAAGCTTGTCAGAGGGAATTCAGGAGCATTTGTCAGCCTTAGAGACTACCTTAGGTGGCTCTCTCTCAACCTAGATATTTTTTGCCATTTTGCATCATTCCTCATAACTGAGCTTCAACATTAAAAGGCAAGTGTTACATAATAGATCACATTAAGAGGATTTATTTGGTGGAATTCACCCTCAAACTAGGCATTTAATACATACACTTTCAACTACAAATATTTCCTGGCCCAGACTCCCCTACCTGCAAGGACACAGGTGACTGAGGAGCACACGAACAAACTACTGTGTCAACATCCCGTAGAGAGTATGAATTTTGCAGCAGTGATATGAACTGCTCTGATTACATGTGCTCGTAGCCATCACCAATTCTTCCCAACACCAGTGAGGACACATTTGGGGCTTCTAAGGTGTTTTTCTTTGATTATAAGCCCCCCCAAAATAGGAAAACAACCACAGAAAGTCCATTTAATCTTTAAAACTTCTACCTCAGAGAGCCATTTTCAATTTTCTCAGGCTTCCCCCCAAGATTAACTATCATAAATTCACACCACTGATGTTTCAGAAAGAATAGTTTGATTTTGATGAAGATACACAAAATTTTTAAAAAGTCAAGGGACAGACAGGCTAGAAGTTACCTCAGCCTTAACCAAGAAGATAGTAAAGCCTCTGCATAAGACAAAGCAGAGGACAGCTATGTTTTTATAACCTATTTAGGCATTCCTGTCTCCCGAAGTACACCTTCTCTGCAAGGTGTCAGCTTGTTGCAGTCACTTCCCTATCGATCCGTCTGCCACATCTCTGGAAAGGTCAAGTAGGACAAGGGCCCTTTCCAGTGCTCTTTCAAAGCACTTCATTCCCTTGCAGAAAGAGCGAAAGCTCTCAGGTGACAGGCTAATTAATTCAGTCTTTTCAGCTGTGCTGAACTGTGACATTTTTAATTTATTCTGAAAGGAAAATAAATATAATTTAATCCTGTTGAATACATCACCACATCCCTTATCAAAATTATGTATTACACTGTTTTATTCAGATGACACTTCTGACATCAGTGTCAGATTAACACTTTGTACATATTGGTATTTTGTCCTTGCCTCTTTTAAAGATGGCTCCAGTGCTACCACCTACAAATAGCATATGTATTTAAAAGAAAAAAACCACTACAGTATTTCACAGCAGTGGCTACAGACTTTTAAGCAGAGGTATTTTAAATTATTATTTTAGGACTATTATTATAGTATTTTCCATAAACAAGGTTTTTTGCTTTCTACTCATGTGACTGCTGCTTCGAAACCAGCACAGTTCCTTATTTCAGTCAGCCATGATACAGGTATAGTTTATTTTATATCAAAATAAGAATTCTGTGTTGAGAAACAGAATAGAGATTTTATGTCAGGAAAAGTGAAGGTTTTCTTTGCAATCAAGAGACATATACAAGATCGTAAGTACTGCAGAACATTTTGGTTAAGTTCAGAGAATGCAGTATATATTTAGAATGACTTTTGATAGATGCCCAAAACTCAGACTAAATGAAAACAAGCCAAATACAGACAATTTTTTTGTCCTGTTCAAAAAGCCACCATCCTAAGGCTTAAAAGACTCATAGGAAAGTACTCAGACGAGATTTGCTTTGAAGGTCCAACAGGGTGAGCCAAGTGTTTTTGATGAAGGCCCAACGGAGTCAACCAAAGTTGTGCCTTTGCTTTCCTTACATGCAGAAACATACATACAACAGGCCTCACTATCTCATTGGCAGGATGGGACTCTTTTAATGGCTTTAACTGGACAAGGATGACTCAACTATTAAAACAGATTTTCTATTTCAGATATAGTCTGTCCTTCAGATAAAAGGATCCCTGTAGACAGATTCATCTGTCTTTTATCAAAACCAGAAACCAGAACAATTTTCAGCTGAAGGCTGATCCAAATATATGGCAAAACTTCCCTTAGGCTAAGGTAGAATATAACCATTTACCTTGCAAATCCTCATGGCAGAAGGCCACGACAGCTGTACGGACTCCAGTGTAGACAGTTCCTGAATCTAAGCCTTTCTGCTACTGAATACCTTGTACTTCTTCCAGGGGATCGAGGTGTCCTAGATCCTTTGGAGAAATAACAACCCTTTAATACTAACGGCACTTAAGAATGGGAGTGACTTACTGTAGCTTCTCAGCAAATTTCTCTGCTTATATTCCTAGAAAGACAAGGTCCTTTCCAGGCTTTATGTTCCAAAGCCAGCAGCTCTTGCCCTCTGCTGTCTCAGACAGCCATCTCAAATTATTTATTTTAACAGCAGATCAAGCACCAGCTGAGGCCTAGATAAATTTTAAGCCCCATTACTCCTGCTGGCAAGCTACTTCAGAGCTTTATTGCTGTGGTGGTTTGTGGTGTAATTTTCTTCAGTGTATACCAGCCTTATACTCTGATAGTTTTGGAACTAACATCATCCTGTATCTTAAACAGATTTTCTTCTATCATGATGTGTACTACCTTGATGTACTTAAAATCATTAAAAATTGCTTCTCAATCTCAGTCTTCCTAAGCTAAACAAGTCAAGTCCTTTCAAGAAAATAAGGTCTCTATTCCCCCAATTCCTGACAGATTTATTATAATCTTTCCTGATAATGACTAACCAGGACTATATGTTATTCCAGACGATGTCTCACTGCAGTCCTATATAGCAATGTTTATATTCTCCCTTGACTGGAAGTGACTGTGAGTCATCTTAAAACTGTATCTGCCTTTCCCATGGCTGTTTCACACTGGTGGCCTGGTCATGTGGCAACCAGTTAATATGCCCTCAGTTGATTAGTTTATTCTTCCCAAAATGCTTGTTGTCCCCAGGTGCTTATATAACCTTTTGCAACATACAAAATTATTTCACTGCTATAATCAGTCTTATTTCCTCCTGGAGTATACATTAATCCTACTACCCATCATCAATATTTCTCAAATCTTCTCAGCCTGTCTCAACTGAAATAAGTAAAAATATTTTAAGAGTCCCAAAAATCCATTCTTGGAAAAATGTACTAATAACCGCCTTTCAACCCCAAATTTTGCTTTTGAACATAACCTGTCACAGAATCATAGAATAATTTAGTTCAAAAGTGATCTTTGGAGACCACTTTGTCCCACCTCTTGCTCAAAGCACGGTGTTAGATCAGATTGCTCAGGTTCATTTGCAGTGGAGCTCTCAGTGTCTTCAAGGATGGAATGTCTCCGGACGGTTTGATCCATGGTGACCCTGCTCATCACAAAAAATCTTTTCATAACTTCTAACTAGAATTTCCCTTGTTGCAACATGTGTCCTTTGCTTTTTGGTCTACCACTGTGCACCTCTGCAAAGCATCTAGCGCCACCTTAACCTCACCTTTCAGCAGTTGCTTGTTTTACTATTAATTCATGTCTATCAGGTAATGAGTTACTCAGTTGCATTATATGAAGTGCTTTACTGAACTGAATAAAAAACCTTTTAGTCTGATGCAATCTACCATTAGCAAACACACATATGATATTTCATCTCATTTTCCACTTATGTGCAAGTCTCCACATAGTCTCTTTTTCAAAGCTGATTATAAAAGCTTCCATATTTTGAGCGTCAAACAGGCCTGTAGCTATCTAGATCACAGTTTCTTTGTTTAATAGAGTATTTGCTAATTTCTCATTAATTTAGGATAGCATCTGAGCTTTTTATTTCGAGTTCATCTAAGAAACTTCCAATTCCAAACATTCTCATAGAAAATTTTCATTTTAGCCTCATGTTTAACTGCATCACTTTACTAAAAACTACAGAAAACTGTTCCCTTTGTTTTATTGCCACGCTAACACTAGCCCTAATTGCTAGCCCATCTCCAATGCACAGTTATCACTATATCATTTCCTTGTTCTCTTTATTTACTATTCCTTCAAAGCAAGTTAGCTACAGACATTTTTGGCCAACTCTCAGTCCACTTACTAAGCTCTATTAGTTATCTACAGTTTACTGTAAATACCTACCTCAGCAATGCCGATTCTTTTTACCCAGGAGGTCACACAACTATTGTTGATGATAAAATACTTTCAGATACCTTCAGCTGCAAAGCCTTCATCTCAACATCAATGCACAGCTCCCAGATGGTGTGTAAACCACCAAACCAGTGAAAAAACACACAGATAAATTAGAATCTCTAGAAGACAGAATTTCTTCTTCAGCAAGAATGAGCTTCATCTAGACATCCTTATTTACTGCTTTCTGTTGCTTAGTCTCCCCACTAACCACCAGCTGTTTGCCTTTCTAAAGCTTTTTCCTTAGCTGGCCCTGCCCCATTTACACTCAGCAGTTAGCTCTGAGCTATAATCAAAAGTAGGGAGTTTCATAATGTCAGCTGCAAGGTTATTAGTTTATTCATAACACACAGCTCCCAAAAGGGCACTAAATTGCAATCAAACCTGCCATCATACAATAAACAAGCAAATTGTCTTCACCCGGAGTAACAAGGATTGCTCCTTTCTTACTCAGTACAAGCCTCAAACAAATTCCCTGGCTTAACACCACTTGTCTGCCAGCTTTGCTAGTGCTTAGCCAGCTTTTGCTACCTATCCTTGCTACAGTTCTCTTTCGCATATCTCTGTGAAAGTATACCCATCACTGTTTCTAGGATTCACAGTGAATTTGGTACTTCCAAATAATGTTGGACTTACTGAGCATGCACTGAGTCTTACATTGTGTGTGTAAGACAATTATGCACCACAGGTACGGTAGCCACACTGGGCTCCAGGAGCATTAGATTGGGTGAGCACTCACTATAGAGCTGCATGCATGGAAAATGTTTCCAGATATGCCATAACACAGCCAGAGCTGCTGTTCCAAGGAGCTGCCAGATCTCAAGAAAAGCTGGGCTACATGTGGAGTCTTTAGACTCCACTTGGACACACTTTCTAGAAATGTCCAGGGAAACAAATATGTGGTGGCCTTATGCCAGACCCCGCTCCTCTCCACAGAAAACATGAGATTATTCACAAAAAATCATTACATTCTTTCTCTCTTGCTTTTTGAACTCCCCTTGCTCCCCAGGTCTATGACAATTAGTATTGTTAAAATTCCCAGAGACATTGAATAAAGTGCTTTGACCCTCCACACAAAAGTTGCCACCATAACTTGTGTTACAGGACTTTTCAGTTACCCTTAAGCTCCAGTAGTCTCTAATGCTCCTCCTAGCTCTCCTGTTTACACAGACTTACAACTTCTTCGCCAGACCTAGCAGATAGTTTTAACAGCTGCTGCTACCCTTCCTGTCTAATATTGTAAGTTAGACAACACTTAAGGAGGTTTTTTCTTCCTCTCCCTTCCTCCTTCCTTTTCCCTGGCCAAAAGAAGGACTTGGGCATCCAAGCTGAACATGAGCCAAGAGTGCGCCCTTGCAACTAAGATGGCCAACAGTATCCTGGGCTGCATTAGGCAGGGCATTGCCAGCAGGTCAAGGCAGGTGATCCTTCCCCTCTACTCAGCCCTGGTGAGGCCACATCTGGAGTACTGTGTCCAGTTTTGGGCTTCCCAATACAAGAGAGACATGGAGCTACTGGAGCGAGTCCACCAAAGGGCTACAAGACAATGAAGGGACTGGAGCATCTCTTATAGGAGGAAAGGCTGAGAGAGACGGGACTCTTCAGCCTCGGGAAGAGAAGACTGAGGGGAGATCTTATTAACGTGTATTAGTATCTGAAGGGAGGATGTGTAAAGAAGATGGGGCCAGACTCTTATCAGTGGTGTCCAGCAATAGGACGAGAGGCAATGGGCACACACTGTAACACAGGAAATCCTCTTTAAACATAAGGAAACACTTTTTTACTGTGAGGGTGGTTCACCATTGGAACAGGTTGCCCAGAGAAACTGTGGAGACTCCATCCTCAGATATATTCAAAATCCCAGCTGGACATGGTCCTGGGCAACCTGTTCTAGCTGACCCTGCTTGAGCAGGGAGGTTGAACTAAATGATCTCCAGAGGTGCCTTCCAACCTCAGCCATTCTGTGACGGTGAATCTGTGAAGTGTGGTAGTATTAAAGGAGTGGCAGCAAACTCACCTGTTTTGCAAACAAGCAAGCTGGTAAGATCTTCTATTCCCTTCCCAAAAGAAAAGTGAGCGGGATCAAGTGGAAGCTCAGACAGCACCTCCCTCTAGGCCAGCCTGAGATTCTCAGGAGGAAGAGCTTCCAGTGCCAGCATAAGCCCTGTGCTCAGCTCTGGGCAAAATCCTGTCTCCTATCACTTGCAAAAAGTCACTTAAGCCTGCAATGCAGTCTACAAAGCCTCAAGTTTTTTTTCCAGAAACTGTCTATTCTAAGTTGGAAGTGGTGGCAGACAAATTCAGATAGGCTTTAGTTTTAAGCTGCTGTTAAACTTTCAGACTGTAATACCCAGGCCTGCAACACATTCTCATGCTATCCTGGCTGATGACTTGTATCTTTTTAACTGATGTTAATGTGTTGGACAGAAAGATTATTTTCCCCAAGGTATTTTTTTCCTACATGAAAGAGAAGTCATTGAGCTCTTCTTAAAGAAAGAATTTTTCCTCTGTCAAAATTAGAGAATATGGCCAAAACCTGAACCTTGGATCTAAGCAAAGCTGAATTTCCAAAACTCATACACTAAGCTTACGGCTGGTATAACAAACTGAACCAAGTCACAGTCTAAATCTTTCTTGATCTCTCAGAAAGTTCATAACTCATATTTTGTAGTACAGGAGCAGCTAAAACAAGGTCAGCTTTAGTCATTAAGTCTAACACAGAACATAAGCCATTTCTTTCTGTTTTTCTTTTATTGGTTGGTTGTTGCAGGGCACTGTAAAGTATACCAGTAACTTAAGAAACAAACAAACTAAAATTTCTTTCAGTATTTGTTTTGGTTATATTCTTTACTAAGATATTATGGGGAAAATAGTTTGTACCATCCTTTTTTCAGGACACAATGTGAATGCATTACAATAAAATTATTTTAATTTACCAATAGAGTTTTGTAGCTATAGTTTTTATGAATTCTGAATGTGCTCATCATTAGCCAAATCAGATAATACATAATAAGAGCTTTTAAAGTACAGCAAGCCAAAAAGTCTCAGAATATTTTACAGACAGCAATCAACTAAAATTTATAATACATTTGTCACCCAGGTACTACTGTCCTTCTAATGCAAACACCTAGAATTAAACTTGCTCAAGGTTCCACAGTAAAAAAAGCCAAAAATAGAGCTCCCTAATTCCTTGATGCTGAACAGGAAGCCTGTGCACTTTTGCATATCTGAGGATTGTAAAGTCTCCCCATGAACAGGAAAGAGAGAAAATAAATTCTAACAAGATTATGTCCATTTCCCTAGCAAACAGAAATGCTCCCAGACTCCCTGCAATGCCTTTTGACAAATACCAGACCCCATAGACAGTCTCTTAAAACCGGATTGACAGTGGCTAACAGTTTTTGACCTTGAACTTAGCACTGAAATAGTTTCTTACTATGTAAACTTTAGGACTGCTGTGTTAAGCACTCTGTGAAAAAGATGAGCTGGAAAAATGTAAACACTCTTGTTTCATCTATGCACCATCTGCATGAGTAACAATCTCCATTTGTCAGAAGAAATTACGACATTGTTTTTGTGTGACTGCAAAAATAAGCTGGCATTTCACATAGTGATTAAACTATAGTAATTTGATGCACTTCATGCTGATCACTGTTATATTGTACTTTTATTATACTTGTTGATACTTTAAGTACTCCAAATTGGGCAAAAGAGCATAAACTATAATATGCAGAAAACAAACTTATTTGAATCACGATGTATGTTTGTGAGTGTGAGTGAAGTGTTTATGAAACATTTAAAATGTAGGGCTATATCCTCTGTTTACACAAATCTCTGCTGCTCTATTGGCCTCAGTGAAGAAACAGTGATTTAGAGTCCTCGAGGATCAGATTTGCAATACATTTTCATTTGGTTATGATTTGCATAGATCTGAAAATCACAAGAGATTTTCATATTAGATCTTTTCAGGTACAGAGATTATTAGTTTGTAAATGTACTGCATTAGAGTAGTTAGTGCTACTACCTGTGAAGCAGCTCTTGCAGTTCCCTTTCTAGAATGCAAGACGGACTTTTAAATTTTGTAGAAACTAGTATTTTGCTTTCTTTTGCAGATGGCCATAAATTATTTTTTTCCATAACACCTCAGTAAAGTTGTTTGACTAAATCTATTTGAAAAAAATACAAAAGTATTTTCTGGCCATAGCTAGAAAAGGTTCTTATCACAACAGTATACCTATTCGTATTCACTTCCCTTGCGGCCTTATTCTTTTACTTACTTCTGTATTTATTTGCAGGATATGTGAATAACTGCAGTATGAATTTCTCTCCTACTGCTTTATATGAATTATCCATACATTCATAAAAAATACATAAAAATTATAAACTGTATTGTTTTGTAAATTTTCCCAAAGATCTTTCTATGCATCTATATTTTTTCTGGATATTTTGGTGTCTAGAATGATTGCAATACTGTAGAGGTACTTAGAGAAAACTTGTTATTCTGTTCTATGCCAGACCGATGCACACAGATTTTAATGCCTTCTTGCTATGGACTAGGATCCACTGCATACCTCAATAAGAAAACCCACTACAGGAGTACTAGAAGAGGTAATTTACATCTCAGGCTGTTCTCCTACTTCCTTTTAGTGATGAAACAAGGAGACAGTCCAGCTCAGAAAATGCAGATGTCAACTCCCACTCCCAGACCACTCAAGCTCTGCATGAAGGTTGGAAAGTCTATGAAAATTTCATGCTCAAAATTTAAACAGGGTTGTTTGTGTCATGAGTGTTTATACACTTGAAATGGAACAAACTGACCAAAAAGTTGACTGAACAGATGACTGATAAGGTTTCCTGTCTGGATTATCAGTGAACTTTACAGACAGAATAATGTTATGGAGCACTTCTGGCTCCTCCATTCCGCTAGAATAAGAATTCGGTAGTCAGGATAAAATTATATTCATTAAAGCCAGCATGTCACGTCACTTGTCTGAGATTTGAAAGTCCTTGAAGATACTAGGATGAAAGGATTACTCATATAAACTGGGATTAATTTGCAAGCTGCGGTTTCAACTGCAGATGGCAGCAAACCCCCAAATATGTCTGTGAACTCACTCAGGCAATCTTTGACCCATACATAAGGAAGAGCATACTTTACCATATTAGAAATGTACAAAACTGTACTAAAAAAAAATGACAACACGTTTGCTAAATTAGAGAGTGATATAGTTCATAGAAACATGCAGGATATATTTTTTAGAAACATCCAACTGCCAGTAGATGATGAGAGATGACAGCTCCTCTAGTACAAGTGCCAATCACTTGCAGAAAAAGTCCCAGAATAAATGACAGTAAGCGCTGCATGTAAATTCTGCCTGCCTGTTGTCAGGCCCTCTAGCAGTCCCTGCAGTTCAGCAGCTAGTAGCAGGAGGAAGAAAGTCCGGGAAACAGGACACTTACATGCCCTTGCCTAATAAATTAATTCAAAATAATCAGGGGCACCCACTAAGGACATTATTATTGAAACAGCTAACAGTAAAAATGGAGCCAGAAGAACTTCCAGCTAGAAAACTGTCTTGAGCACCTACAAACTGACAAATGCCAAATGCAAAGGGTGGCTCAGTGAAAGGGGAGGTATGGAAATTAGAAGAGCAATAACTAGAAAGGTTATGCACATCTGCCTTCACAGAGGAAACAGATGATATGACAGAGTGCAGGAACCCTAATAAGGGATGAGCTTATAATTAAAACACTGAATCAGGGGTGTGCTACAAGTAGCACTGGCAAGATTCTGAAAACCATGTGGGAGGATGATTTTCTGAATGTATCTGAGCCCAGTAGCTTGGCAGATACATTAGCGAAAAGGTGAATTTGAAGAAAAGGAAAAGATCCACTGTAGCCTAAATAGTGCTTTTCTATACTGTCTTTTCAGGAAGCCTGAAATTGTTTACTGGCTTGGTCTATGGGGACAAGTTGGTCTCCTTGGTTAAACATCTGGCTCTTTATTCCTGCACTTTTTTGAAACAACTTATAGTAGCAAAAATCTGACATAGAGTTCCTCACTGAAACAAGAAGCTTTTAGACAATGTAGTTGTAAACAGTAAGCAGATCAGGTCTCATATTTTAACCCACATGAGGGGAAATTAGGGCTCATTTTTATTATCCTCTCACCTAATTCCCTTCAGGCAGTAGGAATGCTTATGGCTCTGTGCGTACCCAATGTTCAGTGCAGCTATGCCTGTGGCTAGAGGGTGGTGAAGAGCAAGTCGTAATTTTGTAAGTATATACGCCACCAAAACATAGAAGCCAGTGGCCAGGCTCTTAATAACTGAGGGAAAAAGAGGAAGGGAGAGAATGAGAGCAAACTCAAGATTGCATGAAACTATGTTTGCTGAAAGCTAAGTGCAGAAAAGCAGTATTTTCTTCACTGTAGATGCTCAGAGCATGGTTAGATAAAACAACAGTAGAAATGCATGAGTTACCTGCATCACAACTTCCATCATTGTTGGAACAGGAGGCATTGTCATTCTTGTCCAAGATATATATCAATGGAGAATCTGACCCTCTGTTACAGATATCTATGAACTGGCAACTGTCTACTTCTGATAATAGTTTGTCCCTGAAAAGATAATAGTAGACAATATGTAACAAACTTTGAATGGGAACAGAAAATACTATTAACATTTTCAAGAAGTCAGTTATGACATACAAATGAAGCCCTTGAGTGCAAATATAAGCATTTGCATGTCCCAGATCCAAAATAAATTTGCAAGGCAACACTTCAGCATCCCTGACACGTGGAAGACCTTGAAATCTAGGATTCTTCCTTCAGTGCAGTCTCACAGCTCTTATGAGATAGTTGTAGATAGGACAAAGAGGAGCTAATATTGTACATGTATTAATAATCACACTTCCCTTTGCAGCCTTACAGATGTTTTGTTTTATGTTCATCTAAGTGCCTTCTTACAGAAAAAAACAAAGAGGTGGGACACAATATTTACATTGTAATCACAAGAAGAGAGCTAGAAATTAAATCCTGTACATGGACTATTTAATTTATCATCTTTCCTCAACCTCTATTTGCAATATGTCTACTGCCTCCCAAAAAAGACCATTAGACCATACTGGAGGTGAAGTTACATATTGGTGTCTAGTTCTATGTTTCTAGAAAGGCTTTGCAAAAAAGAATAAAAACCTGCTACTATCCATATGAAATTTGGCCTTTGTGGAATTAAGATCTGTACATTCTCACTGCCTTTTATCTGCACCTATGACTGTAAGAAGCAGAACAACAACAACAACAACAAAATATAAAGAATAATTTTTGCATATCCTATATTATGATTAGCATCTATGCATTCCAAATTCCTTTAATAGGCCTTACTGACCCTGGCCAGCTTCCCCTGGAGCCCCCTCAACATGGGCCAAGGACCTCATTTGAGCTCAGCCTGGGGCCATCAGCCCAGAGATGCCACAGCAGTGCTGGTCTCCAGCCCTGCATTCTGGGTGGACCTGATGCTGTGCTGTAGGTAGCTGGTCTCCTGGGGGACCCCTCTGTCAGATGTTGTAACTTGTTCCCAGCCCTGGCTCCATCTCGTTTTGCTCCTGACAAGAGCCCCTGGCCCTGGACCATCACTTGCTACGTCCAGGGCTGTCGATGGACCTCATTACCAGCCCCAGCTCTACCCGCCATGGTCAGACCCTGTGGGATGGCCTCTGCTCTTGAGGGCACAGCTGGCATTGAGGTCCTCCTCAGCTCCTGGCTCATCCAGCCTTAGGGAGCAGCTGGTGTTTGCTGCTCCCTGACAGTAAAAAAAAGGCAGGAAAACTGTTCATATTTGATCATGAAGAGCTCATAATGCTGCTTCCTTATCGCCTCTAGGAGGAAAGAGAAGGAGAGCATACTCCTAGCCTTGGATTGGCAAGAATGATGCAGGAAAGACTTCTAGTGAATGGGAACAAGGTCTGAATTCTCATTGGCATCTTTGTACATAATCCAGCCTTCAGTCATCACTGTTTGATAATGGCACATTCTAGGAACAACTGAATCTGAATCTTGAATAACGTAAAGACTCACTGGGGAAAACCTGATTTTATTTCTATATGCACACGTAGACTTGTACAACTTGACTGAACTACGGAAAAGGGACAAATGACTGGATTGTTTATACTTGCTGGATGGTACTGTGAGACTACAACTTCTTCAGGATCGTTAACACTATTGTCTCTACACTGAACTTGCATTATCTTATTTTACAGCCTTTATGATACTGCAACATACAGGCTTGAGTTTATTCAGTAATACCCAGGGCTCTTTCAGGAAAGAAAAGCACATATTTTATTTATTGTCAAACTTTCACAATGAATGCTCGTAAATTGAGACATGTCACTTTCCTACAATCTATCATGGCCATAAGTTTTTATCTTTCCTTCTCTTCCCATGGTATATGCTTTAGCAGCAATGACCTTTTCCACATCTCTAAATATTGCCTTCAGACTGCTAGGGGCTAGTGCATAAAACAATGTGGCTTCTTGGATATAAGACTCTTCCAGGGGGTATTTATTAGGTTGATGTGTTTTGCATTTTGAAAAGTATATCTAAAATGTATTCTGCTTAGAATGCATTTCCCTAAACTCAATTAGGTAAGCCAATAATAATACAAAGAATAATGCAACTCAAATGCACATCAGAATATTCCCTGGGAAAACTACACTAAACCTGAATAAAATATGTATTAGAACCGAGCAAAGCTGATGCAAGTTTTTTTGCTGCCCTAGGCAGATGAAAATTGCTGTCCTCTCTCCTTATCAGTACTTGCTTTCTTTCACATTTTTCCACCCTGCCCTGTGCAGCTGTTACCTCTTTGGGCTCTGACAGATGTCCTCTGGCAAATCTTGCAGAGAGATTTAAATCCTCAGATATCTGCACTGTCCCTGTGCCAGGGTTACTACTGCTAGAAGAGCAGTGGTAAAAGGGAACGGGTGTCTGTCTCTACTGCTCTGATCCAGTCTAACTTATTAGTGCAAACCAAAGGAGTGAGCACCCTAGCTAACTGGAACTAACACCAAAGGAAACAACTACGCCTCAGAAACGATAATAAACCTGAAATGCTGTTAAAAACTACACTCTTGTTTTTATTGGGTCAGTTCTTGCCCCTTTTTGTCTTTCATCCTCAGTCATCTCGTTTACTGTCATCCCAGACATGACCGTTGTCATGTGCCAACCCTAGAACTGATTAAAGAAAAGGCTTCATGACACAAATATGACACATACAGATGTCAGATCTATGTCACATATCTGTTACATGTAACCAGATTCTGGATACATAAAATAGGTTTCCAGTTAAAGATTTATAGATTCAAAATAGAATGACTTCCTTTTTTTTTAAGTTGCCTCAGACTTCTGAAAAAAGTTCCTTGAAAAATACCCAGCTGGTTCCTTCTGAAGCCTTCACAGCCTTCATCAGGCAGAAACTCCTCATTACAGCACAAATTCATGGGTATCACACAGGTATTACTGGCTCTGAAGAGCAGTAGAAGAGCTACACATGCCTTCCCCAGGCAATATGCAGGGCTTTGAAAAAATCAATTTAGACATTCTCACACCTCTAATTTCAGTATTATTTTCTATTCTACAAACATAGCTTAAAAGCCAAATGTAGATTTTATTTTACAGTACTCACTGTAAAAATGAAAGTAATGCTTTTATTATTGCTACCACAGTTTCAATTTTTCAGAGTAATGCTATGGAAATTATTTATAAATATGGATTTATAAATAAAACAGCCTTAGGGAAAGCTGAATTTTAGTACGTGTGAGACTAAGTACAAAGAAATTATTTTCTCTTAAGATTCAGTATATCTTAAATGCTTTTTCAGTAAAATGCATAACTCTTAAATAAACATATACACATATCAGATTCACATTTTGCCCTTATTTTATACCAGAAAGATACATAAAAGGGAAGGATTTTCCCTTTCCTTTTCTTTCCATTTTGTGCTTATTTACTGTTTACTTATTGTATATGTAATTTATTTATGTATGTTTAGCATAAGCATGTTTTTGCATATCTGTTGGCAGTTTTTAAAAGGAAGCTTTACAGTACCAGGAAGCCGCACTGCCCACAAGATAGATTTTCAGAAAAATCTGGCTTGCTTTCTGAATTATTTAAAGCTGTCCGCATTCGTATGTACAAGACTGCATCTAGTTTTTGCCTATAGACAGTGAGTCAGAAATACAGTTAGGCCTGCAGTCCACAAGCAAGGTACACAGGTCACAGAGCACTTTTCTTCCCATAACAACACCACCTCTCCTTTTCCTGTCACTTTGCCCAGTGGCTGACAGAATTAATGTCTCACAAACTGGGGTGATGGGGCTTGGAAAGGCAGAAACATGCTGGGAGGTTTTGGTGTGAACGTAAACTCATATACGGACTTCACTCCTCTTTCTGCCTACTCATTTCAGGAGGCAACAGAGGGAACCTGTTTCTGTTGGGTTATCTCTCAAGCACAATGGACACATACCAGAGGCCCATAGGCACTGCCCTGGGGAAGAGAGAGCATCCAGCAGAAGGAATAGAGCAATTCACACATTGCAGAGCTCTTGTCTCTGCTGCTTTTACTTCACTTTCACTCTTTCATTCAACAGAGAAGACCTTTAGATGACTAAATCACTTCCCATCACTCTGAAAACACAGTTCTTTGGCAGCTTAAGCCAACCTAAATTGGGATCCCTCCTATACCTCCCAATGTGTTGCAGCCCAGTCTTCTTACAGTGCCAGGACTGGTGGCTATGTGACCAGGCAGGGAGCTTGTTCAGAAGATGGCACAGTTAAGAAAACAATCTTACTTAACAAAAAATAATTAGTTTTTGGCTGATCCTTGCACCTGCTTCCTATGCAATTTTCATGGATATGAGTGTCTGTAGGAAGAAGGGGCAGGGACAGGCAGCCAAGAAAGAGAAGGCAGGATTGCAGCAGCTTGGCCTAGGTGAGCTTGGCTACCACAAAACAGTTGTAATTCCATGCTAATTAGAGCCAATATAAGTCAGCTGCTGCCATTCTGCCCATAGCTGTGCACTGTTCTCTTACTGTGTGCCATGGTGTTCATACTGACCTTCGGTCTGGAGGGCTCAATTAGCAGAAAACTAAACTAGAAAAAAAAATGCACAGTTCTCTGGTAGTTTCACTACCCAAACTGGCTCACCATGGAGTAAGATAAAACCCTGTACCAACATAAAGGAAAGGTGAGAACATGCAGCTGAGGGAAGGAAGGGAATGTTGTGGGATCATGATAGCACCAACTTAGGCTGACTTAAGTCACTGTGGAATTGCATACCCAGGCTATTGCTGAATGAACACTTTAAGCCATCAGAAATTGGCACTGTTACCAAAAGCTACCATACAGTCGCTGCCCTCATGCTGGCACAGCCACTTGTGCTGCCCTCCAGTGAGCCAGATCAGAGAACCGATCCAGGTTAAAAAAGCCATCTTTTGGTTGGATTAGTTTTCAGTTGGATCAGTTCTCTGATCAGGCTTGCAAATTCTGAGAAAAGTTATTTTCTTCTCAAGATTAAGAGCAGCAATTTTGAAGAGGATGTGCTATATTTTTCATAAATGAGTGCAAATTCAGCACTACATGTGGACTTTTCAGTACCTCTCTAATTTTGCAGTATGTCTATAAACAGATGGAAATGTGTACATTGTAAGATTTCCACAGCAAAAAGTTTGCACTTTTGTGATTGAAGTTGGTAACAGCACCAGCTACAAAAGTAGTACCTTACTGTCATACACAAGGAATATTCTTAAAAGGTTGTTCAATATCCATCTCCTGTAATTTAACGAAAAAAATTCATTTGTGTTCCTACATTACAATGCAATATTTAAAGATATGACTACATGACATTTATCAAATAATACAACTACATATTTGCTATAACTGTAAGCACATCTGTGGCACTTACACTGATTATTTTATCCTTTCTACTTACACTAATTTCACTATGTTAATACTTCAGTACATTTCTTATTACTTAGCTTATTACTTAACTTATCTCAATTTCATTCCTCAGGAATGTATTTAAATAACATTAACACTCTCTGTGTACTACATATTTATTTTGTATTAGCAATACAACCATCCTTAGGTAAGAAAGCAGGAGGTTAGGCAGCGAACTGTGAAACTAACTTGCACAAATAGATGACCTACATTTGCCAGCAAATGTTCATTGCTCTTCTTTCTCTACAGTTAATTTTAACATGTTCCGTACTTTCTGTTTGCATGACTGTCTTGAACACTGTGTGGGAAACAGTCATACATAGTACTACAAAATACTATACTTTCTAACATATGAGAAAAAATACACAATATTACTAAACAGAACATGAACAAACCAAAAGGTGCATGATTATACACACTGGCAATAGGATGTGCTTTTCTTGACATATACATCCTTATATTTACTGATGCAAGGGATTTTCTGAGGGAATTTTTTTCTGCTGCTGAGAGCAGCTCTGAGAAAGAGCTCTGTAAACTTCAAACTTTTATGCATGAACTCAGTATGACTAGAGCATATCTGATGCCTGTGGGAACTGCAGTCCCCTTAGCACACCTGACAGATGAGCACAGTGCCAGGCACACCTGATGAATCTGCTCACAACCAGCCCATAAGCAAGCCACAAGCTGGCTCTTAGACAGTTGTGTAGACGGACATGAGATAGAGTACACTTTATCTTCAGCCACTTCACCGACCACTCTTTCTGCAGGATATAGAAGAATACAGAACTTCACTTTGGTATAGATAGGTATATAGTTCTATAAATACAGAATTTTACTTTGAAGTTCTGTCTCTCAGGTCCTCAGATTTCCAATATACTTTGTTCAACTTGCTAGGTACTTCCTCAAGTCGTCTGAAAATTCTTCCAAGCTTCATATCTCCTATGATTTATGGCTACATGTTTGCCCACGCTTTCACTAAGCATCTGAACTCCAAACACATGACCAATGAATCTTTTTTTAAGCTGTATGCTCTATTAGGTTTGGATAAACAGTTAAACTGCCTAAGTAACATGTAATTTTTGAAGTCTCATAGTGTTATCAAATCCAGATGAATGTTCTGTTTAACAAGAAGAGGCATTCATTAGAACTATGCCATGGCATATTTTATTTTGCAATTTGGGCACTTTGACTGCATCTGTAGGGTTGATGGGCTTTTAAACATTCAGTTTTAAAAAGTTGCAACATTTTGTTCTAGGAGAACTTGTTGATGTTGTCTTCATCCCACAACTTTAACCTACAGAACTGTAACCTACACTTCATAAATCCATTATTCATTCCTACCTCAACTGTTGTGTGCACTTCCAGGATCTCTGTTTCAAAAAGTATGTTGTAGAACTGAAAAAGCTTCAGAAAAGGTCAACAAAGATATTAAAAGTATACAACAGCTGAACAAGCAATTAAGCTTGGACTTCTCAGGAAAAGAGAAGATACATGTATGATAGAAGTTTACAAAATCATGAGACACATGGATAGGGTAGATGAGAACTGATAATCTCTACCTTTTCCATTGCAAGAACAGGGGGTGAGTTAAAGTTGGAGGAGCCAGACTCAGAAAAAGGAGATTCTTACCACGGCAGAAAAAGTGGTAGGTAGGACAATAATCTATGCTTTTCCTGTGTTATATATCATAACTATAATTTAGTTGTGGTCCTAATGATTATAGATATGATTGTATATTTATGTCCACTTGATGTCATTTTAGTCATTCATAAACTCAGATAATTACTGATATATTACTGAATAGTGTGACTGAAGCTTTCTATTCAGGCAAAATGTACACACATAAGCCATTATTTCTTTTTTCCAATAATATGTCAGAAATCAAGTTAAACTACTTATCCATTATTGTCTTCTCTCTATGTATCAGATGTACAATCATGGGAAGGCACAGATTATGTGTGTCAGTGGAAAAGGAAGTAATTTTGTATAGGAAAAAATAACTGTAAGTGGGTAGATATGTAGCTAGAGCCATGACTGAACAAATTAATTTGTAGTATGGTACAGCGGTGAGCAATCGAAGAGCAAATTTGGGAAGCCTCCAATTGTTTGTGTGAAAATTGTGTGGGCTGCTTCAAACTGAGGAGAGAAATAGACTTGAATTCATAAAACAACTCTCTTTATATCTCTTCATTTCCTTTCCCTATTTGGCCACTTCTTTCATATTTAAGATGGACCTGCCAGTGATGAGGTGCAACATATACCATTTTTAGAAACAGCATGTGTTGGAAAAGATCAGCTATATCCAGTCAGAATAGGCAAGTCATGACCAATGAGGGGCTTCATTTCAGCCTTTGCAGCCATGCCACTAAAAAGTGTTATGTATACCATCCCGGGCATTCTCAGGATGTCAATCCTTAGTTTACAGCATTTGAACTCCAGTCACAGTTATATGTGGAAAAAATAAAAAGTAGAAACTCAGTAACTGGTAATATGGATATATCAAAATATTTCAACAGTCCCTGAATGCTTCTGGGGCCTTCACAAAGGCCTTGAGTATATACTAATAACAAACAGCAAATTATAACCAAAAGGTACTGGCTCTAAAGCAAAGACAGTCTATTTTCCACAGAAGGCAACTGAAAGACCCATCATTCTGAAAGCCATTTAAAAAGCATGAAATAAAGAGAGCAAGACAAAGGAGACCTCGAATTGGAGAGGAGTACCCTAACTGGGAAAGGAAAACTCTCCAACTACTTTTATCAAGTTTTACTAACACTCGGGGAAGCAAACTCCCCACGAGCCAGGCTCGCCACGGCTCGCCACGGCTCGGCTCGGGAGTGCCCGCCACCACACGCCCCCTCAGCCGAGGCTGCGCTGTGGGCGACACCGCCCCACCGACCGTTGCCCGCCAACGGCTCCGCCCCGGCGCCGCGGGGCGCCCTGCAGCGCGAGCACGGGCGCGGCCCGCCAGGGTCGCCCGCCGGGCAGGGGAGCGGCAGCCACGCGCAAGCACCCGCGCGCAGGCGCCCCAGGGAGCCGCGGCGGAGACGCGCATGCGCCCGGCTCAGGTGTGTGTAGGGGGACGCAAAGGGAGCCTAGGAAGCAGAGGGCGACCCTAGCAACCGAGGGATAACGCTAGCAACCACAGGGTGACCCTAGCAACCGGGGGATGACCCTAGCAACCCGAGTCTGGCTCTGTCGCCCAGCCTTGGCTGGGTTGGTCCCGCTGCTGGTTTGAGAGAGGCCCAGAGTTAGCCAGCAGGGCCATGTGGGAGTCTGGTGTGTAGCCAGGGCAACAGGCTGTGAGGCCTGCCCGCTCCCCTCACGTTAGGGAATCTTCTCCATCTTTGGGAAGACAGATAATCCCACTTGAACCCTTTTTTAAGAGAGAGTTGCATTAGAAAAGGACCCAGAGGAAGCAAACAGCACGGAAAATGTGAAAGCTGACAAGAAAGGGCTTATTTAAAACCATTTCAGAGTTAATATTTTGTGCGATGAGACTATGACTTCAATGAGATTTAGTGATAATGTGAATTTCATGTAATCAAAGCTGATAAGATTCAGTGTGGCATCTCCAGAGAGGTGTTTTTGAAGGTTATTTTTCATTTTACCACAGTCAGGTGAAATGACCTGGGCCTAGAGTGAAGGCTGACAATGGTTGTTAGGAGCTTAATTCCCGTATAGAACCTTTTCCCGTGTCAGCCTGTAAGAAATAGGCAGGAGAGAGCACTAGGTCTTTGCTATGGTGATAGAAAGTTTCACTGAAAGTTTCATTGTAACTATGGGTGAGAACTGTTTCTTAGCTTTCCTCATGGCGAGTATCTTAGGGACATCTACGCACTGTGTGCTCAAGTGTTGAGCACCTTGAAAATAAGGACTGAAATCCAAAGTGTGGCTTCATGAAGGAAGCCACCATAAGGAATAAAGACAGGTTAGATTTGCTCATTGTCACCACTGCTGTAGATATGTGCTTCAGATTAGGCTGATTCCTAAACCGACGGCTTCAGGTGTGATGCAGAACTGCAGTCCTTGCAGGATGTAATAAAAATGTTTGTAGGTGAAGTCAGTCCCATATCACAGGATGCCATGGTTTCCTCTAAAGAGAGTAGAAAATGCTGTTCTTGAGTGTCAAGTGCAAAGAATTCACTATTGGCTAAAAACTCATTGCATTTGCTTTCTTTTGCTCAAATTTAAGCACTGCCTTGCTGGTCTTCCATATGTGAGTTGATCTTGTGCAATTACTGTCCTTATGCCAGGCACACAGCTTTTGTGGTGAAGGTAGATGGACCCAAGTGTTTTCTGCACCTTTGTGGTACTTAGGTCCCAGATCTTTCTATCTGTTCACACCAAAATAACACATGAGTAGAGACTGAACAGAACTAGAGCAATGACTGATCTTCCTGCAACTTTCCCAGGTAGTCTTTGTTGTGAAATGCCAACCGTATTCTGCTCTTGTCTCTAATCCTAGTGGACCACATATTAACGTTTAACCAGCCTGAAATGGGCATAAAACTTCCTAAAATAATTCCGTCTATTGTCTGTCAAGGAAAGAAATAATTCATTCATCATGGCCCAACAATGTTCACTGAGACAGAGCAAAGACAGCCCCAGGTTACTGAAGTGACCTAGTTTCATCCTATACATTCGCTACAGAGCAATTTTAAAAATTCTCTGACAAGTCAAAGAAAGACTGGAATTTGAAAGTGGTAAATAGGAAGGTTTACAGTAGAAAAAGCCAGGGAAATGACACAGGTTTAAAAAATTATATTATTGTAGTATACTACCTTCAAAAAAAACTTGCATAGTTCTTGTCACTGTAAATGTTTGCTGTGGACAGTTCACTGATAGACAATAGTTTCTTGACATACTGAAATGAATTACCTCTTGCTTATATGGCAGTCGGGAATGTGAGGCTGACATGGTGCCTCAACCAATGTTATTAGAGAGATCCCTGCTAGTTTGTGTCAGTATTTCTGTTGTAAGCCTCTATTGCGAAAAACATACAAAAGAAACCCCAGAGCAAATGTACTTCAAGCTGAAACCATTTGTATGGTGTATCACCAAGATATTTAATACACTTTAAAAACACAACTTGTGATATCATATATATCATATATATCATATAAAAATATATTTTGCCCAGGTTTCTCTCTATAATAGTAACACTACTGTCCTCATGGCTTTGAGCTAGAGATGTTCTTGGCATAACTCTGACCTTAGTTGCCTTGCTTCATGACTGTACAGACGCGAGCTTCCAGAGAGAAGCCCTCTTTTAGTTTTGTCCTATACTATTCTGTTGCCAAGACAGAGTACAGCAAGTGACTTTCCCAGTTCCTCTGTTGTAATGGATTGTTTAAAAGAATATTTTTGTAATGAGAAAGATTGTATACTAGAAACCTTCATTTAAAGATTTGGTTCAATCTCACAGATTATGAACTTTCTAGCAAATGTCATCAAGGGCTATGAGGCAAGATCTCTGCAGAAGGAGGTGTATTTTGCTTTCATGTTAGAAATATAAAATAAAAAGGAGTTATACTGGTCTTTTTGTTTATGGAGATCTGCTGCTGTTTTTGGATGCTGATTTACTTGGTATGTCTTTTGTAATGGATTTAAAGAGCTTCAGCTGTTATGTTAGTAGGACAATGTCAGAATGAAAGAAGAAATGGTTCCTCTTGAATAATAAGGTACAATATGTGCCTTCTCTTTAATATTTTATTTCTTTAGTTCAGTCTCCACTCAGGGCAAGCAATTTCTCTACAGTTTTGGAGATAGAAATTGTTACTAGGGAAAGTTAGGCTTTCTGGCTCCTCTGTTGGTGTTTATTCACTTCATGACCTGTTTCTTCATCATTTGAAATATGGGCTGAGCATTTACATTCTTTTTACCAACTTTCTTGACTCATTTAAATTGATTACCTATGTCAATAAATGAGTGAGAAAGAAAATAATCCATAAGAAAGATGTAGGACAGCCTCTCTGTAATGATTTGCAGGTTAATTCTTAACCATCTCAGACATGTTTCATGGCTGACAGTCCTGTTCATTGGGACTACTAATGTGCAGGTTAAGCTGGATAGAAGAACTTTAACATAAACATTTTCCACTTAGAAAGTGTTCTTTTTGTTATTTAGAGAAGATGGGGTTTGAAACATTTCTCAAACCTAGTTTTGATTTTTTTAAGTGACTTTCAAAAGACTTTATTATAGCTACAAATAAGGCAAAAATGAAATGTTAAATACAAGCTTTGTCAGAACCTCCATAAAGAAATTCAAGACTGGAACAAAAACAGTAATTGAAATCTTTCATTATGTGGAGTTTCCATCTTCAGCATAGTTCCGTATAGAGTTTGGCAATTGTTCTTTTCATGCTTATTTTGGTGGCAGGCTGCTAACTGATGCATTATCACTTATTTCTCCCACCATCCCCATCCCTCCTCATCAAGTTCATGCATAATTTTTACTCGCTGATTTCTCTTTTTCTTTTTTCTTTTTTTCCCTGGAGAATCTAATGGACTCGCACAGGTTTCTATGTGCAAAGGGTATGAATTAACTATTAGTCTATCATCTGTCACATTGGTTCCTATATTTCTCTTCTTTTTATTTTGATTATATTTTGTGCCTTCTAATTCTCCATTTCTCCATCTTTTTATAGGCTCTGATTTTGATTCATTATTTGGTGAGTATCAGTTTTGGTTTGCACCTTTCCTTACAGTGAAGTCCAATAGGTGGGGAGTTCATCACAGTGACCTGTTGTAGTTAGATTATTTGCTTGCTTGCTTGCTTGTGCAAGACATTGATAATAATATCTTGTGGATTGTTGTTATTTTAGTTGGCATTGTAGTATTTTGACCACCAATATTTCTTCCACCGATTTAGCAGCAAGAGCGAAGCTCAGAAGGATAATTGGAGGGTAAAAATATCTGATTCTCCAGTATTTATGTTAGTCCAAGCGGCACTCGAAGGTGGATATTATTTTTTTGCTTTCAACCCTCAGAAGTCATGCTAGGGTCTATTTACTAGTAGATTATGTATTGACTTCTTGAGAGTGCCCAGTTACATGAAAAGCTGCAACAGTGTTCCACATGCTAGAGGATGGTTACTGTCATGTTTTGGCAGTTGAGTAGAGGTAAGTATCTCAGGGCAGTAAAGCATACTGGTAGTGTGGTAATTCTTAACTGTCACTGCATGATGTGCAGTGCATATGCTACCATATTTCATATGCCAATACTTCTCCACCTCAGACTTTCATAACAGGAATGTGAGCCTATTTTCACCAAAAAAAAAAAAAAAAAAAATTGTGTTTTGTACCTAGAGACCATTTCTCAAAATGTGCTGTAGAATGAAAGGGTCATTCCGGTAGATGAAAAGAAGTTTGGATAATATTGCTTCTGTTTGCTGCTGTTTACATTAGTGGTGTCCTAGGACCACCCCATTTATCAATACAGTGATGTAGCCCATCACACAACATCCATAAACTTTCCAAGCCCTTTCATTTCTAAGATCTTTTTTTTATTGTTGTCGTGCTCCATATACCCATTTCATAGCATTTCTGCTGCCGTGGTCAGACTTCACTTTGGTATTGTCCTACACATCTGGAATGAAAACACTTCTTTTTTATATATATATATAAAATCTTTTATGTTACTCTTAAAGTTACAAACCTGTGCCTGAGGAACAACCCTTTCATCTTCCCATCTCCCACACAGATAGCCTTATCATGAAGGAAAAAAAGCTCCCCATAAATTTTGATTCATTGAAAGAAATCCGTCTTTTTCCCTATGTTTTCCTCTGCCTCTTGCTCCACAAACCCTCGCAGTAGAATGACATCATTTCTTTAATTGAGAGAAGAAAAAGCACAGAAAAGTATCAATATATTTAAGCTTTAAATAGTTGCGTTTTGTTAAATTATTGTTTTAACAATATCATCTGTTGTTTCAGACATTGTCCTTTGCTGGGAAAATGGAATGTTTACCATTTAGTAGGATGAGTCATGTCATATGAGATGTGTTAAAGGTTGCAGGATAAATACCATCTATACAGCTGGTTCAGCTAATAGCTACTTGCCAAAAGTAGGGTTCAACCAGTTCTGACAAAAGCAAGGAACCAGAGGGAGGGATACATGTTAGATAACACTTTAAAAAACCCAAAACAATGTCCATAAATAATGCAAGCTAGAGCCTGTTGCTAATGCTTTCTTTTGAAACCAGTCAGAATAGATTTCAACTGTGGTATTGGAGCTTGTTCAGCCTGGAGAAGGGAAGGCTTAGAGGGGATCTAATAGCAGCCTTCTGATACCAGGAGGAGGTTATTAAGAAGATGGAGTCAGGATCTCTAGAGTGGAGCATGGCAGAAGGATGAGAGACAATGGCATAAACTGAAAAAGAGAGGTTCATGCTGGATATAAGAAAGAACTTTTTCCCTGTGAGGACAGTGAGGCAGTGGAGCAAGCTGCCCAGAGACATTGCACAGCCTCCATCCTTAATGCTTTACTGAGCGAGGTCTGGAAAAGCTCTGAGCAGCCTGGTCTGACATCACAGCTAACCATGCTTTGGGCAGGAGGTTGGGCTAGAGACCTGAGGTCCTTTCTAACCTGAATTATTCTACAAATACTTAAAGTTTTAGACCTGTCTGGATATGATTACTTGGTATGGTAACTACTTAGCAGAAACATGCTTGAAGTAAATTGTCTTTTCGTTTAATAAAGGAATTTTTAGCTGAGTTGCTGATATGATGTGATGTATCGATCTAATGTCTAATATTAAGATTTCACAAGACATTGTAAGAGCTATTAGAAGAGCAGAATTCCTGTCAGCCAAAAAGGAGTTTGTTCTAATACCTGACCTGCCAGGTGAAATGCTGACTTCATTTTCTTTGCCAGTGGTATGAGGAAGTAAAATCTATGAAACAAGTCTCACATATAATAATATGTGAAATTGCTTTGTTACTTAGACAGGTTTATTGCCTTAAAAAAAGAATTATGGAAGAATATCATAACCCATTTTAGCATAACTTAAATATATATCTTTTTTAAGGAATGATGCATAATCCTGCTTTTTAGCAGTCATTTTACTGAAAAATGTATAATTTCTTAGTGATTCAGAATATAACTTCGAATGTCTATCTATCTGCTCTATTAATTTTAAGTTTGAATTTGTAGTATTTGTGTGAAATATTTTAGTTGTCAAGTGGAGACACTGGCACTAAAGAAGAAAAGTTGCAGAGGAGAAAAAATAGCTTACAAAGAAAATAATGTTTAGAGAAATATTTTTAAAAGAAAATGATGGAAAAGTTTTTGTTTACTACTGTGAAAAAAAATATTTTAAATACAGGTGTGTCCTCTACAAGAACATACCTGAAGTGTTCAGAAAATACACAAAATAGAGAGAATGAAAGGACCCAAGAAAAGAGAGAAATACAGCTTCATTATGCAATAGTGAGGTAATGCTTAGTGAATAAATAATGTAAAATTATTATAGTGATTTCTCACTTGTTAAAATGTCAAATCTTGATTAAATTAGTATTATGTAATTAGTCTCCTAGATCTGTTTTTCTTCTAGACACTTGTCTCAGAATCATAATGTGAAACTGATAGCAGAAAGAACTTCTAACAAGTGTTGTAAAAAATAGTTTTCTCTAGATGATAAAGACTGTTGAACAGAAGATATGAAACTGTCTTTCAAAGACAAGGATGTTCAGACCTACCAGCTATTCTGGTTTCCTGCAAAGTAAAACAAAACAAAACAAAACAAAACAAAACAAAAACAAAAAAAACAAAAAACCTTGCCACCCTTATTCTAAATTAGCTCTAGACTATTAGAACTACTTATTCTTTGTGTTATGGGTAAGGTGGAAGGGATTTCCCAGTGCTGCTGTACCTCAGCTCTGCATCTAAAACAATGCTGATAGATTATTTTTTCTTTCGCTAGTAAGAAATGATGTTTTGGCTAGGTTTGGATCTCCAGGTTTTTGAACTAATATCTGGTGAATCCAGCTCCACCATTGTGCTCACAGAGGAGGAATAAAATGCAGAAACTGCAGGAATTCAGACAGAGGTTAGTAGGATTATTTTCACTCACGTTAAACCCATTCCATTTTTATTCTTCGTTTTTCTCAAATATGGAAATAATTGGAGCCGCAGAAATAATCGTCTCTCCTGAGTAAACATGCATCATTTTTGCATATGGCTTTTTCCTCTCTTTTATCAAAATGGCTTGACATAAGAACATGTTTTCAATGGTACATTACATAAAATATTTAAACTAATTTTTTATAAATGGAATTTTAAAATTACTTAGTGTTTGGTGTAACATTCATTTCTTTAGCATGGTTGTTTTATTTGATACTGAGAAAGATGTAAGTGTGCTAGATAGCACATTTCAGGAATTCTAAGGTAAATACAAATTCATTTTTATGCATATATATACAAGTACAAATATATGATTATCTGTAAACTTTATTATTAAAAAAATAAATTAAATTCAGTTCCTAATTGAAGGTATTGATAGCCCATCGATGGCATAATAAAAATTTTGCTAACTTTTTTCCAGCCATCATACTTTCATAATACAAGCGGCTGAAAATAAGTATTGTAATACTCTCTGTTGTAGTATAAGTTCATTGATCCACTTCCTAAATGCTTGATCTGACATGGCTAAGCAAATTCTCTCACTTGCAATCTGAAATTACAATTTTCTTTCTTCTAGGGGAAATTTAGCATGGGAGAAAATTTCATGATGTAATCCCATTGAAATGGAATTTTGTGTTCCCATCACTAAGAGGGTGCAGCTGCACACTGTTTAATTTGGACTTTCTTAGCTATTGTGTTGCTCTTTGAATTACACCAAAATATTAATATATATGAAAAATATATCACAACCAACCAAAATATAAAACAACCAACAAGAAATACCCCATTTAACTACTTATTTATGGACTAACTGAAGTAATTGAGGACTAGGATTAAAATAGATAGTGGTATAGTTTGTCTCATTCATCACTGAAAAGGAAAATGAATGGAAGGTAATTTACAAGGCAAAGACAATGAAAAGTGTGATAATCTTGTAAGATGGACTGATAATTCTGAAAGAACTGTTCTGTGATGAAAATTGAGTTTGAATGGTGGGTACCATTTCTGAATAATAAAGGTGTATACCTTTATCCCTGAGTGATGCTAGATGAGAGTTGAGCAGCTGAATTATTTATTATTTGCCAATAAATATTAATTTCTTGCATGAAGAATTAAAATACTCTTTTAACTAAAAGACATCTGTGTACATGTCTTCCAATAGTTTTCATACTCTGTGTCTACTGAAAGATGATGAACTCTGTGTATTTTTTCTCCAAATATGAATTACAACCTGTGGCAGACAGATCAGTGAACTTTTGCCTTAAACATTTCTTGGTACATAAGGTGCAAGCAAACCATAACCCCGAACAAGCCATCTGTTCCTGGCGGAAACAGGACTGAGCTGCTGCGACCCCCGAAACGGTCTCCCTGCGACCACCCGGGACACACCGAGCCGGCGCCGAACCAGACCACGATCGGGCAGAGACCTTGGGACCTGGCCCTAGTTCAGTGAGAAAGGGCCCCAGAGCTGGTGCAGGCTGGAAAGATAAGGGAGTTACAAGCAGTCTGCATTCCTATGCTTCACACTCCAGGAGGGAGGATGTGAAGGCTTTGAAATAAGGCCTGCTTGGGCGCCAGGACCCTGGGAAACAAAGCCTCCCCTCACTGCTGAAACAGTGTTAATTAGGGGGGGGTCTGGATTATATCCTCTTCTTCAGGACCTTGGAAGATAACACCTACTGTCACTGCTGGGGCAGTGCTAATTGCTGGAACAACACCTCTTTGTTAGGGCCTTGAGAGACAAGGGTGGGACCCAAGGAATCAAAACACATCTGTCAGCAGAAACCGCAACAGTAAATATAAGGGAGAAAAACAGCCTGCCTAGGAACAACGAGGAGAACGAATAAGGAGCAGGAGACCCCAGACCTAAAAATTACTATTGGTCTGAACTACCGCGTGAGGGGTGGGAAACTTAATTTGAAAAAGCTATAATTGCCCAGGGATTTCTTTGTTCGGGGTCCCTCTTCGGAGGCACCCAACTCGAGCTGTAACTGCTGCATGCGTGTCATTACAATGTATTTATTTAATTTGCCTTGATTTGGCTCCGAACTTTTCAGCGGGAACCTAGGGTCGGACCCTGCTCGAGTTGTAATTACCACACGCGCATCACTAAAATTTACACCCAGGGTGAAGAGGACCAACGGGACGCCGCTGGATCCACGGGTGGTGATCTCTCTCTCTTTCTCTCTCTCCTCCCCTTTGCCTTTCCCCACCTTTTCTCCCCACTTTGTGGAAAATAAAGTTAAAAGGTTGTATGATATTTGACCAGTTTTAGCGTCTTAATCTCGTCCTTGGGATCGTAACGAACCCCCCCCCCCCCCGATATTGGATCGGGACACAACCTTTACTAGACTTAGATGTTCCAGGAATCTTCCAATTACTCAAAGACAGAATTAGTGCAAGAATTCGGTTTTAGAATATAAGTATCTGATTCCAGTGCATGTCAGGTAGGTTATAATAAAAACTAGAATATGCATTTACCTATGTGTTTACATTGTGTAGTTATGAGCAATAATATAAACTACAATTTTTATGGAAGTGGGCCTGCACAAAAAAATTTCATGAGCCTGGGCAATCAAGAGTTGGTATTGTTCCCTCATAGACTACATGTGGCCCTGAAGGTCTTCTGTAACACTAGGATAGAATTGACATTTATCTTTTAGAAGCAAAGTTTCTCTCCCCACCCCCACTATTTCTGCAGGAGTTGATCTGAGCCTATTTTCATTACAATCCCTGCTCTGGCAAATTTGACATCTCTGCAGAGTACACATTGTATGACAGCTACATGGAGTAGAATCAGTCCCTTACTTTTCAACATCTACTCGCCCTTGTTCTCTGTTTTGGGTGGATGACAAATTGAGAGTTACTTGCTTCCATGATGGACCTATCTGTGCTGTAGCAGAAGCCCTGGCTGAGAAAAAAGCTTCTAAAAAGCAAATGTTTTTGTCCTGGATTAAACCAAATGTTGGAGATTTAACCCTTTCTAAGGGTTGGTATGATTTATAATATAAATATGTGAAGCTACCATACATCTTTTTCCCATGTGCTTTCCCAGGATCCAATCTAGACAGTCATTAAAGAAGTGTACTTTGGCATCAAAAAACTTTCGTGCTAAATACACTATACAGCTGGCTTCTTTAGTATGTGAAGATGGAGCTTTCCACAGATGTGAAGTTTGTTTGTCATAGGACATCTTCAAAATAGTTAGATTGGCTCTATTTCAGTTAATGAATGAAAGGTCATCCTCAATTACTATTGCAAAGACATCCTATTTTCAGCTTTAAAACCTAAAGGATCCTTACTATAAGCAGAAATTTGGTTCTTGAAATTATACAGACTTAATTCATAAGGCACTTTAGAAGAATTGAAGGAGTTTTAAATACAAACTGGGCTGTCATAAACTTTAGAATTACTGGATTTTCTCCAAGGCTTGGTTTGAATATTAAGTTTGAAGGAAATATTTTTATTTTTTTCAAGTCTGCAGATTTTAAACTTGGAAGGAATAATGCATAATTATTCATTATAGCTTTATATTTTATATTCTGCTTTCTGGATTTTCAGTCGCAAATAATTCAATTGGTTCTGATAAGTTTGGCAAGAAAAAAATCACCTTTAAACTAAGATTGATCCCCATGAATGTCATAGCTGAAGGATGTTAGAGAAAGCCGTGGATAACTAAATTGTGGAGTAATAACACCCATACAAAAAAAAAAAAAAAAAAAAAAAAAGAAAGAAAAAGAAAGCTTTTAGTCTTCTTCTGTAAAAGTTTGATGAAAGGATCTCTTCTGTTTAATAAAAGCAGCTGGGAACAGGGCTCCTTAACTAAGGGTAAGGTAATTAAGACAATGAATTACTTTTGCTTTCCCTGACTAATTTCCATTCTAAAATTCTCTGAATGTCATAGGCCTTAAAAAGTACAGGTATTAAAATACGTAGTAGAGGTGAATGTCTACAGTTGTCTGGTAGTATCAGTGGCAAGATTTTTATTGGTCTAAAAATGAACTCAGAGATTACTTGAATACTTAAAGTTAAATGCGTAATTGCTGGACTGATGGTCTAAACAGCAACCTTACTCAAACTGGGTGAAGACTTGAAGTGAATCCTTTGTCTTGCTCTTCAGGTTTCTTATTTTGGAGACTCCACATCCCTTCATCAGAATCTCTGACTTTACAAATTCTTTTTGCAGTAACTCTTGATACCCAAATGTTAGATTGTATTATTTTCCTTGATAAGTGTAGTACATATGCTATTTAGTTTTATCTAATTCTAATCTAATCAGGAAACTTTAAATGTTCAAAACGTACAAATTCATGTGAAACCTGATATTCTATTGAGAGCAACCAGCTCAGTATATAAAGTGTCGTAATAATCATTCCAAAATTATTCTCTTAAAATCTAGTTTATTTGCTTGTTTACATATTACTGTAGTAACTACATGGAGTTATAATTAAGCAGTAAAGTAAAATGAACACAGATGTAAAAATAACTATCAGTGAAATTTAGTCTTTACAATCTTGCCTCAATCTTCATACATTTCAAAAGATGCTTAGGAGTTTTATATCCTATGTGTTGAAAAACAGCTCTTTTTCTATTTGCTTTGTCTAAAACATCTGTTATTAAATTTTATAAGCAATAATTTGTAAATTTAAAAACTGTTCTGGTCATAGTAATCATCTGTACCATTTCTTGGTCTCAAGACCATGTTCCAATGGGTTTGTCTGAATAACAAACTTTTTCCATAGAACTTAGTTAAAAGTATTCACACTTCTGTATTTATAAACTAGTTTGATTATGTACCAAACAGGATTTTTAGTCATTAATGAAAATATATGTATGATATACTGAGACACAAGTTGGTACTGATTTTGAGAAGAACGTATTTTGGTTTTCAAGGGCTGGCCTCTCTCAAAGTCAATCGGTTACCTCTGTTTAGAACCAGACCTGTATAACACTAATTCTAATGCCTTCCAAATCTGTAGGTATTGCTGTAGTGAGCTGGGCTTGTGTCAAGTCTCTGGCAGGAGCATGTCTGGTTCAGTATGGAAAGGACTAGGGAGCTGGAAACCCACCTTTGGAACATCCCACTGAGTGCAAGTTGTGTGCAACTGCTTTGAGTTGAGCATAATGAGACCTTTTCAGACCTGATGCACTTTAATCCAGCTGACCACCCTGTAGCCTTGACTATTCAAGTCAAATTTGGATGTCTGGCAAGCATGTCTCAAAGACATAAGCTCTATTAATAATAACAATATATCATAAGTACAGTCACCAGAACTTAAAATTATAGCAAGTTACCTTGTTCAGGGCAAATAAAACTTTCATCCCTGTGTCACCTTCCCTGCCCTCCCCCCTGATTTTTAGTTACTGTGTCAGTTTTAGATTACATTATGTAAAAGTGCAAGAAGTACAAGGGATCCCCATTGATCCTGACAGGATAATTGAAGATCAGTAATAAACTCAAAGTGCTCTTCCTAATCCCCCTTTACTGCAGTTTTAATGAAACATTTGTATAAAACTGAACTTCCAGTCAACAATTTGCATATGCAAATTCATCTTAAATACTGTAGATTCCAATACATTTAACTTCAGAAGAATCTTAATCTATTTGAAGGCAATCATTTTCAATACCAAACAAAAACTTCACAAAAGTCATTTTTATTTGAATATTAACACTTGTACAAAGCTTTGGGGGCCCTGGCATAATTTTAGCAAAACCAGAAATCTACCACTGTTAAATTTTCTATAAAGACACCAGTCTATCTTTCTTCCTCCTTGAAGTATAAACAAAAATTCTTTCTAGTCTCCAAATCTGTATGTTGAAATCCCCCTAAAATACATGGGTAGGATACAGTGAGCTGAACTAATAAGTGTCAGGGAGGAGACCTGTGATAGTTATGTGAAGCAGAAAATCCTGAACCAATGTTAAGAGATTAATTATCCACATATAAAATAAAACCCTTCAAGCAACCAATCTCTTCATTTGCAATACCATCATAGTGAGGAATGTAGCTTGCAAATGCTGTCTGTGTTGCTTTGTAGAACAGCCCTGAGGGCACGACCAAAGCTACACCAGCCATCTGTTTAAACTGCTTTCCTATTGGAGCATTTTTGTTGCTGATTCTAAGTGATCACCCTAGCACTGAGGGAAAAGGAAACCCTGAGCAGTCCTGGTTCTTATGGTGTCTTTACCTGCATTGTAGATGAGATGTGCCACTCCGTGCAGCTTTCAGCTGCCCCATCTGACCTCACACTGATGACCTCAAGGACAAAAAAACCCTACACTTCATCCGCTGCGCCTGTTGCAAGACTGCATAGATTTTACAGGCATCCTGAAGTCAGAATGAGTACATACATGGGACAATATGAGTGCCAGCATGGAAAACAGTAAATTAAATTATCTCTCAGCTTAATTCTATTCCAGTGCTCCTATAATGAACAGATATATGATGTTAGATGCTGGAGCAGCAACAATTAAAGTGGATGCTGCTGCTTGCAGCCACTTTTCCCTTCTGATGATTTTTTTCCTGAAGACTCATAATATATGTGATAAATACCAGCTGGCAATAACTATACCAAAGCTAATCAAACATTATCATCCAGCTAGATTTTTCCAGAAAGGTCAGTGTTGTAAGTCTTTTACTCAATCACTGGTGTTTAGTATTTGTATCATGAATTAATGTTCTGAATAATATCTTCATCATTCACAATTATTTTTGTATTTTAGCCTATAAAGCTGCATTTCTTCCAAAAAGAAAATAATTAAGTGCATTACAGTTATGTATGCACAAATTCAGCATTTTTAAATAATGTCAGGATTGAGCTAAGCAAGTTACCTTAGTTTACACAGTAATAAAATGTACAAAATAATCTTTACCTGTTGCTACTAAAAGGACATGGCAGATTTCCTTTACTTTGTCTCCTGTATCAGTATATTTTAACATTTGCATTAAAATCAACTCCCTACCCCACCCACACCCCTGAGCACTCCCTTGCATATAGTTTTGTCCTTAGAGGAAGATTAAGAAAACACATTACAGAAATTAGTAAGGTTACTCAATGCATCCCTGGAAAAAGCTAAGATAATATGCCAAAGCTCACTAGGCTATCACTACGAATTCTTTCATCCTAATGAAGATAAATATGAATGTATTAATTGAATTAACTGAAATGTATTATTTTTTTCGCTCTGAATTATTCTTTACTAAGTTATTATAGGGAGGGGAAGCATAAAAATGAAAAAGATCAAAAGTCAGTGATAAAGGTCTTAAATTCAAGTGTTACTTAATACATCAATTTTTGTCCTACCTGCCATTATCCCCACGATTTAAAACAAAAGCATTTTCTAACGTCCTTGGATAAAAGTGTCCTAGGCAGCTGATTAAGTTTACATTCCAGTGTGGAAAACAAGTCTGAATCTCCCCTCTGCAGTAGAAAAGTCAACATTATTAGAGTAAATTTAGCATATACTGATAAAATTGTTTTCCTGTGCAGAAACGTATCTACAACTTGAGTTTGAACAGAGAAATAAAATGAGGTTTCTTTGCATCCCCAAATTTACCTGTAGCATAAATCTAGAAACATTGATTTGAAACTTTAAGATCAGGATTTAGTCTGCCATTTTTCAGAGTGGAAATCATCCTTCATGATTATATTTGCAACCACAGCAAGGCAGTTTTGGCTCCTGGTTTGTCCTTTACAGATCTGAAAGTAAATATACTCCTCTTTATATCATTATCTACAGCTAACAAAAGAAGCCCATGTTACTTGTACACTGGCAGAAATAAATTACTTTGTATGATTTCTTACACAGAAAGAAATCTATAATCCCAGCACCATAGATTAACCTCGGCCTCAGCAACGAGGTCTTTATGTTAAAGTAGGACATCATGGGCTTATTCAGATATTCTATCAGGTTTGTTTGGACCAGAAAATTAAAGTAGGAATGAAAGAAATGTTTGAGCTTTGATATTATTTTGAGTATTTTATGTTATTCTTTTAAGCGGGGAAGTATCATTTTATGAAAACAATTAAACTACTACATAAAATTAAGCTATGTATGTAAAGAATAGTAGGCATTCAGGTAGAACAAATAGAAATCTTTTTTTTAAGTTTTCATATTTTAGGTATTTATTACTACATGCTTGCATAATTCAAACATAAAATGATAATGAAAATAAGAATTGTGATATAAACACCTTTGTTCATACACATTTGCATAGAATTTGAAAACTCACTCTTCTGAGTTGTGGCTGCTAGCTAACAAATTAAACAGCAGAAACCTGCAAATACCACTAGGTCAAATTTCTTGTTAACTGTCCTTTCAGTAAAAGCTGCTGACTTTCTGATGTCTTCAGAGTTGTCAAAAGACATTATCACAAAGCAAGCTTAGTCTTTGTAACACTTTTTGTCTATAAGGAATCAGAGAGGGAGTTTTATGCCTACGGCTTGAAAATAAGGCATGCAGTGATTGCAAACATTTATCTTATTCAAAGCTGTAATGGGATAAATAAAGGTTTTGTACTGTGGCGGACAGATGAATGAATTTTTTGCCTTAAACATTTCTTGGTGCATGGGGTGCAGGCAGGCCATAACCCCGAACAAGCCATCTGTCCCTGGCAGAAACAGGACTGGGCTGCTGCGACCCCCGAGATGGTCTCCCTGCGACCACCCGGAACACACCGAGCCTGCACTGCACGAGACCACAGTCGGGCAGAGACTTTGGGATCCGTTTTTAGCACAACTTCTATAAAACTTGCTTGGCATGAGTGGCTAAATTTGCTGAAGCCTTAGGCCGCACTCCCTAGTTCGGTAAGAAAGGGCCCCAGAGCTGGTGCAGGCGGGAACGATAAGGGAGTTACCAGCAATTTGCATTCCTGTGCACTGCTGAAACAGTGCTAATTGCTGGAGTTACCACCTCTTTGTCAAGACCTTGAGAGATGATGGTGGGACCCAAGGAAGGAAGACACACCTGTCTGCAGAAACTGCAACAGAAAAGATAAGGGAGAAAAGAAACGGCCTGCCTAGGAACAACGATGAGATCCAATAAGGAGCAGGAGACCCCAGACTCAAAAATTACTATTGGTCTGAACTACCACGTGGGGGGGTGGGAAACTTAATTTGAAAAAGCTATAATTGCCCAGGGATCTCTTTGTCCAGGGTCCCTCTTTGGAGGTACCCAACTCGAGCTGTAACCACTGCACGCGTGTCATTCCGAGCTAACCTAGGGTCGGACCCAACTCGAGTTGTAATTACTGCACGCGCACCACCAAAACTTACACCCAGGGTGAAGAGGACCCACCTACCACCAGACGGGAGCCCCCCCACTGCCGAGACTCCCAAAGGAAGAGGACCAACAGGACGCCGCTGGATCCACGGGTGGTGATATCTTTCTCTCTCTCTCTCTCTCTCTCTCTCTCTCTTTCTCCCTCTCTTTTGTTGAATGTTGGTAAGATCTGTTTTTGTCTAGCTAGTTGCAGTATTCGCCATTGAATTATCCTATTTGACCACATGCCTTATCTTTGTGTTAATAAATCTTAAAACCGGTTGGCTGGTGTCGTTTCACCTTAATTCACTCCAAGGGCATCACGAACTTGGTCGTTTGGCCCCAAGGGGAGGGAGGTCGTCCTGAACGACTCCTTTCGGGCCGCGACATGTACACATGGAAAAAATATGTAATCCACAGTATTCCCAGCAGACTGAATGTAAATGAAATTCTTTCCTAGTCTTGCACACCTCAATATGAATATTCCATTATTTTAGAAAACATACACACATGCATGCAAACATCAAGCATGCAGATGCAGCTAAACAGATGTGTGGTAGAACACAAAAAGCACAGGTAAATTTCCACAGAGCCAGAGTTGTTGATTTTGCCCTAGAAAAAGCAAAGTGATAGTCATAGCACACATGCTAGTATTCATGCATAGCATTTACATGAAAATGCAATCTTAAGGGATATTTTTTTACTAACAATATTTCAGTTTTATAAAAATTTTCTATATACATACACTAAGGGCATTCCTACACACTGTCTGTACTCACTTATGGACACTGGATAGATACAAATTATATGTCACTTACATAAGCCAATGGTAATGGAGACGCTCAAGATTTCATTGCTGAGCTTTTACAGCAATGATATACATTAAAAGAGCCCTACGTCATTCCACTGCACTTTGTCCCCTCCAGCAAACCCAGAGCGCTGTCTCTGAATTTGCCTTTGCATGGTCTCAGCCCAAACCCTGGGAGACCTCTGGATTCACAAGCCCTGCCACATGGATGTTCTCATGAAATCCCATCATGGAAAGAAGCATTAGGGCCCTGACCATTTTGCTGCGTAAAGCCTCTTTTCAGCAGTAACCTTAAAGAAAACAGCCTCTATGCTACAAGTGTGGACCTGACTGGAAAAGAGGTTCTTAGCAGTCAACATCTGAGTTCTAAGGGCATAACATGTATAAAGAGATGTTCAAAAACAATTTAAGTATGAAAATTGCTACTAAAAGACATAAAAAATATAAATGAAGAATATTTAATAATCTTTTTCAATTTAAAAGGGCCTAGGAAGAATTTAGTATTCAACAACTAAAATATCAGAGGAAGACAAAAATAAACATATTTGACTGTTTTGTTCTGGAAGAATAAGTAATTTCAAAATGGGTCAAAACAACGATTTTAGGCCAATGTGAATCACAACAAATGTATACACTTCTCAGAGGAAACTGAAAAATGAAACAGTAAGGCTTACTGTTTCAGAAAAGATTTTGACCAATCCAAACCACTCTAACTTATTTGAAAAATAAGTCTATTCAAAATATTTCAAATGTGTAGATAAAATTAAAATGATAATAGTTTCTGTAAATTTTGAGACTTCTAGGAGTTTCATAAGCTTTAATAAATTAAGACAGCCATTCCCTAATAACACAAGTATTATTACGTACACTAAGAAAAAGTGTCCTTTCGCACAGGAATTAAAGAGCATGTCTATAGTCACACAGTAAGTCAAACACAACCATTAATTGAAACCAAGCCTTCAGAATCACAGTGTAGTGCTTTAATCAGTAGTCTGATCTTCTCAGACATAACAAATCACAGCCACCGCTGCAACTGACTCATTTTTTAATTTAATAAAACTAAATTAACAGTATGTGCTATTCATGGATGTCATCTATGGACACAGATTTGATGCAGATGCTCCTAATATTCTTTCTTCCCCTTATATTTCATCTGTATGAATCACTGCCTGGGTAGATACCATCTGTCCTTTGTTCTCTGTTGCCAGAATGGGCCACTTCAGAATGAAACAATGGAAATCAGTGTCAGAATTTCCTGAACAACACAAATCCCAAGCCTACGGCAACACAGCTACTTAAATATTGGAATTAAATAACTTTTTAGACTCCCCACTATTCAAAATAGTTTGGGTTTATTAAGTCTTTTAATGTAAGATTCCTCTTTCAGAACTCCTATATTTTTCTGGCTCTTTTTGAACACCTTTTCAGTGTGTTGACACATGGGAATTACAGACCCTAGAACCTGATGAAAGTATTTCAACCGTTCTCTCACAAGCACTGTATACAAAAGTAGTGATATCTAACTGTATCTTCCAGTTAGGGTCCTGCTTATACATCAAAGAATCCCATTCACCCCATGACCTCAGGTTTGCATTGGAAATTCATGTTGAGTTGGCTATTTGTCATAACATTTTCAGAAACATTTACTTCCAGAAGGTCAATATATAAGCATAGATTTCTATTAGCATTTTTTTCTCCATACCCTTGTTGAGAACAAAAGATTTAGCTATGTATTTTTGTAGTTTATCTCTTTGATATTTCTGTCTGCCCACAAAGAATCCAGACAAAAAAGAGGTTTTTAGAGCAAGGAAAAAATAAAGCAGTAACAAAGATAAACTACCACAACAGAGAATATCAAAGACTCTTAGAAGATCAGTGCAGGCGCTCTTAATCAGGAAATCATATATGTGTCCAACCACATTAATATATATATATTCTCAAAAGGCCAGAGCCTAGCAAAGATACATTAAATTGTTAGAGGATGGCTGCTCTCCAGAGTTGCAGAGGACAACAACAGAAAAAGAGAGCAGTCTAATCCAAGCTAGACGATGTACTAAATTAGGCTGTGAATTCCTTCTGGCAGGGACTTTTGCTCTGTACTCATCTAGTCAGATCATGAGTCCGTACCTATGGTTTGCAGAGGCTACGTCTGCAGTTACAGAAATGACTGACCGGCTCAAGTGAATGCCTTCCCCTTTCACCCAGCTGGGTCACTCCACGGCCTGTGAGAACTGCGTTGTTCTTTCCTCCAAAACCTGAAGAAGAAATTGTGCAGTCAAGTGCTTATTTGATTTAGTACCTATGTCAGTCTTAAGAGACTTCTCCCCACTAAATACCGTTGTGAGAAAACAGCACTTACTCCGTCGCAGACCAGTGCATATCCAGGGGCCAGCAAGGCTAGGTCTACCTATGTGCACCGGGCTGCAGCAACACTGGGGCCCCTCCAGTGAGGAGGGCGCGAACCCAGTCCCCAGCTGACGCCCACGGCATTTCCAGGGCTCTCCATGGGGAAAGGTTTAGGCAGTTAGCGAGTACGCTCCGAGCCTTGCCACGGCGGGGAGACCCCAAGGCCTGTCTCCCGTTGCCCTGCTGGCGCACCCTCCGCAGAACGGGCTCCTTCTGCCGTGCCCGAAAGATGGGGGGGCGGGGGACAACTGAGCGGGCCGTTACCCGCGCGAGCGCGCGGCAACCGCCGCCGCGGCCGGACGACGGGGGGGAGAGTCCGCGCGGGCACCTGCCGCGCGGGGGAGGGGGGAGCCCGCGCCCCCGCCCGTAGAGCGAGGAGACGGGGGGAGGGGGGAGGGGAAAGCAGCGCGCGCGCGCGCGCACCGGCTGCCGAGGGCAAGGGGAAGCGAGGTCCCTCGAGCCGCCGGGCGCGCGCGCGGCCCCAGCTCCTCTGAACGTTGGGAGGCTCCGGGCGGGGCTGGCGAGTGACGTCGGGCGCGGCGTAAACAGTCCGGCGCCTGCCTGGTAACCGCGCCGCGCGCCAGCAACGGCCGGCGGCCTCGCCCGCCCCCGCGGCCAGGCTGCCCCAGGGCGGCGACGGGCTCGGCGGCCGGCCTCGCTGCTCCGCGTCGAGCGGGGAGAGGCCGGTGCCGCTTCGCTCAGCGGCGCCGCGGGGTGGATGCCGCAGCCCGGCGCGGTTCCCCGCCCGCGCGGCTGCTGGGGGGGCGGCGGTAGAAAGCGCCCGTGGGCCGATCGCGGGGGGGAGGGCGCGGGCCGCGGTGCCCCCTGCTCGGCTTCCCCGTGGGGCTGCTGCCAGCGGAGCTAGAGCGGCGGCGGGGGCCGAGCGGTGAAGATGGCGACCCCGGGGATGAGCTGGCAGCAGCAGCACAGCCACGGCAGCAGCTCCGCGCCCGGCGCGGGAAAATTCGCCTCGGCCTCTGCCCCGGCGGGAGTCGGCTCCGAGCACAGCCCCGACCTGCATTTCAAGATGAGCAAGAAGATTGCCCAGCTCACGAAGGTAAGGGGGCGTCCTCCCCCTGCTGCTGCTTCGGCCTCCGAGGGGGTTGGAGGCTGGCCGGATCCTCTCTTCTTTTCTTCCCCTTCTCGTTTGGTTGTCCCCCACGTGAGAAGGGAGAGACGCTTCTCTTCGTTTCTTTTCCTCGCCCAGGCAAAACGGATCTTGCTTGAGAAGGGTTGTCTCTGAGGGTCGATTTCTAAGCCCAGGAGGACGTCTGCTCTTCAGCGGGCGAGGTCTGGCAGATTTATACCCTAAAGGCAGCATCTGGAATGGCTTCTTTGCCCTGTTTCGCAAAGCTACCTCAGCCCTCGAGGGGAGTCGCAGCCCGTCCTTCATCAGTCTTGTAGTAAAAAGCTCAGGCATGCTGTAAACATGAAAACCTGGAAAAGAAAGTGTAAGAATGGAGAGATGAAATGTTCAAAGGAAGTGCTGTACTATCACTTTCTAGTTAGACAAGTTGTGCCCGGATTCAGTTTTGCTTAGACAGAAATCTGGATATGTGGGATATGATCCCTTATTGATAGGCTGATACTATTTATTTTATGAAAATTATAGTTTTTCTTCTAGCTTTTTAATAAGTTATTTTTGGAATTTTTGAAAATATGGAAATTCAAGTGATGCTTCCTTTTATTGAAGAGAGATACTTTTTTTTTTTTTTTAAGGTGTTTGGTAATGTCTTAAATGCCTTAGATGGTGAGGGTGAAGTGCGAGAATACCTTTGGCCTTGTCATGCTGATTTAACAGTTCTCATGATGTCGTTACCAGTATGGAAAATATATTGACTCTTTGTTAAAGGCTAGGGTCAAATTACGAAGTGTCTTAAAAGGATATTGTCAAGGCTAGTTGACAGCATGTTTCAGACTGGATGGTAGCTATCATTTACTTAATCAGAATAACTAAAAGAAATGCTTTACTGCTGTAATATCTCTTGTATGAAGCTCAGGCCACATGCGACTAGTTGTGTTTAGGAATGAAAGGCAGATGATGTTTGTTAAAGAAAAAACAAAAAATTATTTATGTCACAGTTTATATAGCTAAAACATTTTAAAGGTAATTTAAAAGCCCTGAGGGAGCAACTGCTGGCCTTCTTCAAATGTATGCTAAAATGGATGAAGGTGACATTTCATTGGAAGCAAGAATGCAGAGAATGAAAGCTGCTGGTAGTCTCACTTTGGAGACATAGTTCATGTTTATGCACAACTGAAGCAGAGCTGATTAAATAGCAGTATTTATCATGGAACGCGGTGTGTAACCTCTATTGCAAAACTGATGACTTCGGCAAATGGAGGGGTATTTTGTCTTGTTTTTGAATTCAGAGTTTGATTTCTTCTTAATTAACTTCAGGTGATTTGAAATTTCAAAAGAGGAAAATAGAATTAAACCAGCTGAAGAATCGCTTTTGGTTTAACTTCCTATGCATGGAAATTCTAGATTAAAGTTTTAAAGGTATTGCTGCAGATTTGTGCTCTCTAAAAGGTGCAAAAAGCACATGTATTTTACATTTACCTTAGGGCTTAGTAGATATGCAAGGTAACACTTTCAGAGACCAGTTATTATGTGTGTTTCCTTTGGTCTAGTTCCCTTTCTTTCTCCAGAACCTTACCCAGCAGTTTACTTAGTAACAGTTGAGCTCAGAAAGAGTGCTCCATTTGTGCTGTGACAGTATGTGTGTTTACCCATGAGTTCCACATCACTGGACATGTGTTCTGTGTTTTTTGAGTTACTACATATTAGATATCTTCAGATGGATATGGATTAAATACTGATTTACACATAATGTTGGAATATTTTGAACTTCTGTGTTGAAAGGTACGAAAAGAATAAAAGTAAACTGTGGGTTTTTTTTCATAAACTATTTTATGCTTCATGATACTGTTCTGCTAAAATTCTGAAAAGCTGTGTGCATGTCTGTTCTGCCAAGGATTTCAGAGCGTTTTGCAACTAAAAGCTATGAATTGTCTTCAGATTGTGTATTTAAAATAATTGTAAGTTAGTTGTGATTGTACTAGGATTTTACACATGAATTAGACTTTTGGAGGATTGGAATCTTGCATTTGTTTCCCAGTGACTGGCAGGTTCTGGTGATATTTTCCCTGTGGTATGTTTTCTGATTTCTTTTCTCGAGTATCAAGTTTTAGGCAGAAAACTTGAGAATTTAACTGAGCTTTGTGATGAACTAAAATCCTAGACTGAAAAACAGTGTTTTTAGAGTTGGAACAGGATGTATAATAAAAAAATACTTCTCTTGCATCTATTGCAACAAAAAAATAATTTTTATCTTAGTTTTTAGTATCTTATTCTATCGCATCGACTTCATTGAGATAGAGGTGCAAATCTTGACGTTTTTGTAGTTGGAGGGCTTGGATCATACATTCCTGTTCATTTATTGACCTTTCAGAAAAAGGATTTTTTTTTTCTTTTCAAGCATAGAAAATTCTTTGGGATAGAGTCTAATCTGAACTTTCTAACCTGCTCTAAGAATCTGAAGTCTTATTTGGTAGATGGCTGAAGAAACTAATTTCTGAGAGATGACTCAAGATACAGAGGAAAAAGGAAACATGACACTTCTTCTTTGAAAGTTAACTCTTACTAAGAAACTTCATTTTACAAGCTTTCTGGAAATAAGTTATCTAACTTGAATGACTGATGCAAAATATATAATAGAGTATTCCTGTGAAGATATTTGGCCCAAATCCTGCTGATCTGTGTGTAGAATGTCTCTTGAACAATCAAGGAACTTCTTACTACGAGTGTACTTCTCAAATTGTGTAATGTCTTTTGTATAAATGCTTCTCACAAACCCTTTTGTCCTCCAACTTTTCTTTAAGGCTGTCATATTAAGGTGAAGTTAGGTGCTTTATCAGATCAAAACAAACCCTCCAATGTGGTGTACTAAAAAGAAAACTAAATATACGTGGGGCACAGCCAAAGGCATACACATGAGTTATCCAGAAAGCTTATGTCTTTTGACAAAAGAAATGTGACTCAGTAGCTTATTTTTAGTTATCTTTGTATGGTTTGTATAGTTTGTATCCTTGTATAGCGGCAGAAGAAAATGTTTTCCTCACAGGAGATGCAGGTAAGTCATGAAATAACCGTAAAATTCCAAAATTAGGATTCCTTTATCATGTTTTTAAGTTACTTAGAATCTGAATCCGTCAAAACAGTACAGGAATGCAAGAAAAGAGGAGTCATTTCTTTAATAATTGGGCTTAATCAGTAATTCAGAGTAAGGCAAAATAAGAGAGAAGTCCATTTCACTAAGCACAATATTTGAGAAGTGCTTAATTATAGTTTATTTTTCTGTTACACTGAAAAAAAAAGACTGACTCAATTTAACTTTAATATGCTTAATTCACAGGGGGAAGTATGGCAAGTCAGTAGTTAGAAATACAGCTTTTAAAACTAAAGTGATGCTCCATGTACTGTTGAATGCTTCAGCTACAATTTACTGCAGCCTATTTCAGGTCTTCCTCTTTAGTATAAGCTCCTTATTTTTAGGCATTTCAAAAGATCTGTGTACCAATTTAGGGATGAAGTAGCATCTGACATCAAGATTAAAGCCATCAAAAAAATAAGCTGTGGTTATGAGATTGCATATATGTGTTTGTATTACTCCATGCTGGAGTGCTAATGCAGTGTTGAATTATGCCTACTGCAGATGAAAATATGCATATATATATTTTATTAAGACAGCTGGAATAGAAAATAAAAACAGGTTGCTACTGTGAGTATGTTTGTAGAGGAGAATGGGATTTGCTTTTACAGTTGCCAGAAGAGTATAAGTATTAACTGTTTTTTGACATATCCTGTTTATGCTATTGTCTGCAGCTTGAGCATTTGTGATTGAGAAATTCATATTCTAGATGTGTCTCAAGTGTGTTGTGCAAGCTTTGTGACAGCAACATAGATCTTTGACTTTTCTGGAATAACTACATGATCCACACCAGGATTGTACTCTGAGAACTTTCAGCATTGATTTGACTGCGAGATACTGATTGTGGAGATGATTACCTGGAAGCAAAGTCTGTAAGGGCTGTGGGGTAGATGTATACATTAAAAGATAGATTCTATTATATTGATCTATTACATAAAAGAGGAAAAATCCTCTCTAAATCTCTGGTGATTTTTTCTTCCCCCTTAGTACTGTGCGTAGTGTTTTCCTTTCTCTCTTCCTGGCTTTGAGAGAAGTTGTCGGAGAACAAACTTCGGTGTAGTAATTAGCACAGTGAGCTGCCTTTGGGCTGTAGAGGGTAAACTTATTTCAAAGAATAAATAGCAAGTTTGATAATTTTTATGCTTACTCCTCCTATTGTGTGGATTTTTTGCTGGGCTGGTCAAAGCTATCACAGAATACAGTTATGATTCTTTTTTTTTTAAAAAAAAAAAGTTGTATTTCCAGTTCAACTTCATCAGTTTTTATTTGGAAGTATTCTGCCTCCAAAATGGCTCAGCTACCTGCATAAGATTCATTATGTGTAGGATTATTAGAGAACTTAAAAGAAGAGCCCTTAAAAGGAGGGAAGAAATGAGAATCTAAAGAACCATTAGAAGTGTTTCAATGTTAGCGATCATCCTGTGGTATTTGATGCCATTAACAGTTCTGGAAAAACTTGTGTGTGTGTGTTGGTGTTTGGTTTTGTTTTTTTTTGTTTTTTTTTTTTTTTTTTTTTGGAACCTTATGTGATTACTCCAATGTGTGTTAGCGTTGGCAGTGGGCCAGCATTTGCTTACACTTCTAGGATTGCATGAAAAGGACTGAAATTCCACAGACAGTGTGATTTGAGTACATATTGGAATGTCAAAATTTTTGCATATATTTGAATGGTAAGATGGGAATAAATGCTATGTTTTGTAATTACATAAAAAATAATGATTTTTCCAGAACTAGAAGACCTGAAAATGTGGTATTGCATATAGAACTTATTAAAAAAAAATTCTTTAGACATTTAATTGTGGTTTGATGTTGGTTATTCCAAAGTTAGGTGAAATAAGTCCTCTAAGAAGAGAGACACTGAAGGGAGGAATTGAAAACTTTACAGAGATGGTGTTTCTGAAGCACACCTCTTAAGTTATTTCTTTTGAATCATGGTAGTATATTCTTTTTACCATCCCTTTCTGACTGTCTGTCTCCACATGGTTTCGAGTTGTTTGCTTTGTGTGCTCTTATGAATTTTTCTTGCAACTGCTGAGTTTGATGCCATTGAATATGCCACCACTGTGTAAAAGAGCTGTAGGTAATATATCTTGAACATTGCATGTGCGTAAGATCTAGAATTCATACTTACTGCATATACACAGAAGCAGTTTCAAAATACTTTTCTGTGTGGCAATAAATTCAGCAATAATATTGAATAAAAACTTAAGTAATTTTTTAAAAGTACAAGTTTATGGACTTTAATTGCTGTAGAAATAGTTAATTTGGATGTTCTCAGAGATCCTAAAGAAATTCGTTGTGTTTGAGATTTATCGGATACCAGAAGAGCCTCAATACCTGCTTTGATGTGTGATAATAGAAATTTGGATTCCATCATTTCGTGTATTGAAAGGTCATGAAGGATGTTAGACAATGTCCTTAAAGAAGAAATTTGCAGCCTACTTAAAATAAATATCTACCATTAGGATAGTAGGTTTAAAAACAAGCACTAAGAGCAAATGATGGACAGAGGGAACTTTACCTTAAGTGGGAGTTTTTTCCAGAAGATAGTTCTTCCATATTCTTTTCTTGTATATAAGAATGGAAGCTTTTATATTTAACTAATATAAGAGTTTTGATGCAAAAGATAGTTTTGAATACGTTTTTTTTTTTTTTTTTTTTTTTTTGCTCATACCCTCTCAAAATGTGTCTTAAGAATCGCTCTTTGATCACGACTTAGATATGCTCAAATACATTTTGTGAATTCAGTAAGCTTTTGATCAGAAAAGTTTTAGAGAGAGCTTGGGTCAGATTAGGTCCGTATTCTGCAGCAGTTAGGCTTAGTAAGGGATATTCACTAAAAAAAGAGCTTTCTATAGCCATGATGGTAGTGAGAAAGAACTGAGTAAAGATGGCATGTCTTTAATAGCATTTGGTATAGTTGAAAAAATAAGTCGAGCTTTTGGACTCTCAAACCCTTCTTCAGTCTTTAAATAAAAGCAGCAATTACTAGCTTTATCTAAGTAGTTGCTGGCTGAAGTACTTAGAATTGCTTTAAAGCAGCTGTCGCTTCTAATTTAGACCTGAAGAAGGGCTTTTTTGCCTTCTGTATTTTGTAGGACAAAAATTATAAGATTCTAAGTTCTGGACTGATGGTATTTGTGCTTCTCTCACTGATTCTTAGCATCAATGATGGAGTTCATATCATCTGCTAGCAAAATGGAGACAGTGAAATGCAAAAGTTTTCTTACTGGTAACAGGATCTATGCACAGAGTAGAGATCTGGTCACCTTCCAAAAAGCTCAAATGCTATCCATCTCTGCAATGGGAATTGAAGAATGAAAATATATTTGACAGTCCTGATGTAAAGTCTGATATTTCTTATTTAGTGCTAGTCGGGACGCTGAAAAGAAATTAGTTATTCTGATACTTTGAAGACATCAGGACTATGTATCCCTGAAATGTTTCTTCTGTCCTATATCATTGCTTACCTATCAAGTGAAACTACAGGCATATAGACCTGACATGGGTATGTTTCAGAGCTCCATGTTGAATTAGGTCAATGACTTTACAGCCTTTTGTCACCAGGTGTCAAGAAGGAAGAGGGAAGTAGGACAAGAATTAGAGGGGAAAAAAGGACTTCAGATGAAATTCCTTTCCTCTCTACCTGCATAGTCTTAATGGTTGACCACTGAGTCTGAGTTCTTCTGAGGTCACCGACACCGTAATGTTCTAAGGATGTTTTTTGTATGTGTGTAACTGAAAGTGTAATGTTGCTGAAACATCGTCTGATCCCACATTCATGTAACCTAATTGTCTAAAATGCTTCTTTAGTATGTTTGGGGACTTTTTAGCTTCTCTAGGATAGTAAAATGTGAAAACAGAGCCACAGCAAAGAATAGTCAAAATGAAGAGACAAGTTTAGAAACAGGGTGAATAATACACTTCATTTTACTGTATCCTTATTCTCATTTATTGGTAAAGTTAGATGATGTAGAATTACGAGGTGTTGAAAAACTATTAGATGTTATGGCTCACATGTACTTTAGGTGTTACATCTGATAAATCAGTATCTTAAGGATATTTAAATTTTTTACTATAAATCCTAAAATAACTAGTCTATTAATTTTCTTTAATGTTGTGAAATTTAATATCTGTTAAGCTTTAGCTGCTTTTTCTCATATGATGATAGAAATCCTATGAGAAAAATAAGAAATACCTGAAGTTTAGTTTGATCTCTTTAGATTTACTTCTAGATAAGAACTGCGTTATAAAAGACGGCTTTTGCTATTATTGTCTGTTTTAGATAAAATCAAGAAAGTTCCAGTTTACAGTTAAAAACATAATGTTGAAACACTTTGCTCCAAATATGGATATTCTAAATAAGAGATTCTTTTACATATATTTTTGACAAACAAAATTAATGAGAAACCCTATGTAGTTGTGTAAGATATTCATATATTCATCTGTTTGAACACTTATAAATTTTCATGTACAAAGAACTTTGCAAAGTTCTTAATCTTACAGAAACTTCTGATTTGTTTAGTCTTATAAAAATGTACAGGCAGAAGTTGGTCTCTTCTTGTGTTTTTGTGTCCCACCATGAAAGTGGAAGGAAGTTGCTTCAAAGTCTTTCATTCTCACTTTATATCACTTCTTTAGAAAAAGTCAGATTGCAATTTAATCTTAGTCAAGGTAGTTCTGTACTTTCTTCAAATACTGTAAAACTATATTCAATAACCATGGCTGTAAGGCATTGTTCGTATTCAGGTATTTCTGCATTGTCATGTAACCTTAGTGGTGTCACATACTTTAATTTTGTAAATGTCATAAAATACAAACTAGATACACATGTATTAGATGTAGGCCGTAGAAACATTATTTACCGTAAGCCATTATATTGGGAACATTAGCTTTCAGCCTAAAGTAACTTCTCGTCGTAGAAATTCTAGTATCTCATTCTCCAAACTCAGGCTGTGGCTTTAATTAGAATAGCAATTTTGTCAATAATATTATTCTTCCTCTCCTCCCCCTTCAAGTTTCCTGTGAAGCTACATTGGAAAACTTTGCTTCCTACTAACTACCTGGATAGGGGGGGAGTCAGGCATTACCTTAAATAATCATTATTTCTTACTGTTTGCAGACTTGCTACTGAATAAATCCAGCAAATCTCTACATAATGGTATGAAATCAAAAGCAGATGTGTATATCTCTTGGCTGATTGAAGTTTGGCAGTAGTAAGCCAGGTTTCTATATATTTTTCTCATGACCGATGTCATAACAATAACCAAAGGCATTATATTCCAAAAATAAGTAGAAGAAACAAAAAACAGCCCAACACAAAAAGCTGTTCACCATCTTGTCCTACTTAATGCACGTTACCCTGCTTCTGTTCCCTTGTTCAAGCTTTTTTAACTGAACATGGAACGCTACGAGGAAGAACAACCTTTTGCTGAGGTTGTTGCTTGGTTAGGCTCAAATTGATAGCCTTTAAAACTAGATACGATTAAAAAGTTCATGAAGTCCTACTTGTTAAAGATGCTCTTAAGTGAATGTTTACCTTTTAGCTAAAATAGGGAGTATGATGTGGCTATGAAATATTTCATTTCTTCTTTTCATTTTTATGAGACTAAAAATTTTTAGAAAAATGGCTGGAAAAATAACTTTCTAGAGGGCTAAACCATAATGTGTTTAGAAAACAAGTGTGCTGTAATCCAGAGATCTTAATTGAGCAATGTTTTTGCTCACAACATGATTCAAAGCCATACCTTTTATCAAAGGGTATGTCTCACACTGCCTTCTCAGATAGTGTTTTGCAATATGAATGCTGATAGCTTGTACTAAAATGTATTTCAGTAATCTCCCATGAGTATCTTTGGTATTTTAAAATTTGGCAAATGAAAATGCTGATAAATTATTTCTGTAATGAAGATTAAGGAAAGAGAATTCAAATAGCTTTGTATTTGTTCACTTTGTGTAATATGAAATGTAGGTTTCACATTTTAAAAAATACAGTTTATTTGTACTGGTTAGTAAGCTTTCTAGAATGTGTCTACAAATTAAAAAAAATAAAAAAAACATATACTTTGAAATTCTACTTCTGTCTTTTTCTCCAGCATAACCTGTATTTCCAACAAATTAATGTAAATTACCTCACTTATTTATAAAAGAAATTTATATATATATGTTGTGCCACTGAGTGGTAAAAATTTAGTTGAAGTTTTTGAATCATCTTTTTGGTTGAATTGTATTGTATCTGACATTATAGTACAGGAATATAATGGAACTATAAAGAAATGATATAAATGTCAGTCAACTCTTAAAAGCATGTGGCTGTTTGTTTTATGCTGAGCTAAAAGTTGTTTATTTTTTAAGAGCAAAAATACTGTAGCTCTAAAAGAGACTGGAATGCCACGATGATCTATTTACTTGTTATTCAGACCAGTCTTGGAACTTTTCTTTTTTGGCTATGCACTCTACTCCCAGGATTCTTGCCTTCATTAATTTATTTTCATGCTCTGCTTCATACCTTGTCATATGTACCCTAGCAATCTGCAGTGTAGACAACCATTCATAATATCGTTTATGGGTATATTATTCTGCCTTACTTGCAAATACTTAATGCATAAGATCTTTTTTTTTCTCTCTCTCTCGTGTGTTTGGGCAGGCATTGGTATTCTCTGTATCCTTTCACCTTTTGTACGAGCAAAAAGCTTGAAGCAAGTTTTTCTCCTATTGGTTTGCTTTATTTTCAATAGCTGCAAGTTAACACTTAGGAAAAACTACATTCCAAATCCCAGACTTAATGGGGGTAGGGTAAGGAGGAGAAGGGATATGTGTGTGTGTAATAGACATTTTTTTCTCTAATGAAAACTTCAGAGTTTTTTTTTTTCTTATGTAACTACTGACAGTTTCAGAAAACTGTCAGTATAGCAAAATTGGAGACAGAGGGAAAAGATGCATTAGATAAGGTAATGTAGCCTCTCACTATAGAATATTGAAGAAGTTAAAGGCTAATCAAAAGCTATAGCTCTTTTCATATGCCTACATCACCCTTTGGTGGACATGGTCCCTTACATTTGGTAAATGTGGTCCCATATTACTAATTCTTGAGCTTTTTTTGATCTCACTGCAGATTCTTATAGCAAAAGGAAGCATTTGTTTAGGGTGTGCAGAAAGAAGTAGAGAGAACTTCTCCTAGAAGACATAACAACTAGAATTGCATTTGACACTATGCCTATTGATTGTGTTGAATCCGTTTGTTCCTCTGTCCCACCCCCCACCCCCCTGCTTGAATAATAAGTAAGGAACAGTGTGTTGCTATCCATGGTGCTGAAACTAGCACAGCGTTTTGGCTTCATTGGCACTTCTGTCAAAGACAATTTTTTTTTTTCTTTTTCAGCCTTTTTTTTTTTCAGTTAGATGTTGCTGCTTCTTATTTTGGGCAGCATTGAACTTTATAATGTCACTCTGCTGAGAGTAAGTTCTTTAGTTTGTATATGGAACAGTTCTTGTGGAGTGAAGATTTCTGCTACTCTGTATGTGTGTGTGTTCTTTTTTGCTAAGAGTGGACTAATGTTATCACTTTAACTCAAAGTCGGTTGCTCAGGTTTGAGAACTTTCCTGGGCATCCTTGTCTTACAGAGTGTAAATACCCACAAGCAGATGCAGTACAGACATATTAGCATAAATTCATCTGGAACTCTTTATACCTGAAAGACTCCAGTCAAATATGCAAATATTGAAGAAATCTGTAAGAAAACACAGCTGTATGATCAAAACACAATTTGGATAGTCCTTTGGCCTGTACTGTTTCCTTGCAGTGATTTTAAGGTCTAATCACATAGCAGACACGTTAAAGATAGATGAGGAGCAGACAAATGAGTGTGTGTGGTGGGTGGGTTTTTTTGTTTGTTTTGGGTTTTGGGGGGGGGGGGGTTCCCCCTCTCTCTTACCAGGAGGCAGATTGACGAATTTGTGCATCTCTCACTAAATCTTTTTTGTTGCAGTATGCTTCCCAAAATTGAACTGTCCTAGCAAATTGCCTAAAGCTTATTGTGCCACAGATTCATAATGGTTGCTTCTGACATAATCTGATTGGTAGGTCTTAACATCCAAGAACTGAAAAGGGGTTTTGATCTGGCATTGGTGGCAATACTGCCATGCCTCACTTAGCATGAGGGCACAGAGTTGCAGGTGCTAGTGTATGTTAACCTAGTCTGTAACAGGAGGATGTAGTTGATTTAAATTGTATGCAGAATGGGTGCTTATGCTTTTCCTGTCCATTAGAGGCTTATGGAAAAGCTATTTCTGCAGGCCTGTTTTTATCATAATGGAATTTAAGAGATCTATCCTCTTTGATAGACTCTCACTTCTCTGTTGTGAAAATAAGCATGCTTGATGTCATTTAATTAGTTTGACTTTTTAATTCAAGTCACTAATTTATTGCATGACAACTCGGGGAGGTTAACTCATAGCCAGTCTTTCCTGTACTGTTGTGTTTGCCTTTAACAGGCTTACCTGCTATCTGAAAGTCCCAGCAGGCTGTAGCAGATGTAGAAACAGATGAATTTCCTGGCAGATACACCTTCACCTCAGTTTATACCTTCCTAATGCTTCTTTTCTAAAGAAAACTATATTACCTTTGAGCAGTAACCATGTAGTACAGTAGCTTGCATAGCTTTTTTTTAGATAACTTTTGTCTATTCATAGGTAACTGGGAAAGGGAGGAAGCTGAAGAGGCTATGCAGATTCCACTTCTCAACATTTCATCCATAGGATACAGGGTGGGTATGGCTTAGAGGGCTGTGACATTGGCAGCTCATTTTGCATCTTGCATTCTGAAGTATAATTTAGTAGTACCAGATGTGAATTTTTGTTGCAAAGGAGGTTAAGATCTTCATAAGGCAGCTTGTATGGCTTCTTTTTTTGCAGGCATTCACAAAGCACTGACATTTTAGTTTTCCTTTTTCACATGGCCTGAGAAATACAGAAGATCCTTTTTTTTAGCTCGTTTTGGTTCTTGGTGTGGTTTTTTGTTTTGTTTTCTTTTTTGTTTGTTTTTTGAAATGGAGTAGAAAGTAACTCTTAATTCCTGGTAACTGCAAAGGGATTCGTGTTTACTTAGTATGCTGGTAATCAGTCCATTAATTACTGCTTTTTTGCTTCTTTTTCAAATGTCTGTCTTGAATTGGTCTCTTTAATGATATACTCGTATCACTAATGATCCATTTTAAAGACATTTTAAGGAACTCTTCAGTTCACTGTGTTCTAGTGTGTTTTATGCCCTGGTTCTGTGATTGAAGAGCGTACAAAATGTAGGTTGTATATTAGAAGCTTAATGAAAACTTTATGGCAAACTAACAAGTGCAAGCATTTTATGAAGTTTTTATCTGTGAAAGGATATATTTCTGAAATGTAAACAGCTTGGCTTGTACACACTGAGCTTGATCATATCTAATGTTTCTTATCATAAACACTTTGATGAAAGAGAAGTTATTGTTTTGGAAGCTGTATTGTACATAGTCTCTCTGGCCCTTAAACTTTGGGTAGAAAGCAATTGAAGTCCTTCTTAAGAATAGACTAGAATTAGGGTGAGTGTCTGCCAAAAAAAGGTAGGTATAAAAATTTTTTGTCCTTATCAGAACCTTACCTGACTGTGGTAGGGGAGCAGTAGTGTGCTAATTGCTGGAGGTTCTTGTGTTACAGGTGTTTAAAAGAACTCTGTAATATAAAACTAAACAAAAATGCATAAGGCATTTCGCTAGCTGATTTTGAAACTGAGCTTTGCTTCCAGGAAATTTAACATTAGATGTTTGTCTTAGCCCTTTGTCAAGTGCCAGTGTTTTCTGTAGGTATATGCTGGATAAATAAACAATGAGGTAGCTTTGAAAACTTGCTGAATTGCTAGACTCGGAGGGTTATGATCAGCAGCACAAAGTCCATTTGGAGGCCATTCACCTAGTGGTGTAGCACAGGGGTCAATACTGGGGCCAATACTGTTTAACCTCATCATTAATGACCCAGATGGTGGGACACATTCACCCTCAGCAAGCTTGCAGACAGTACAGAACTGGGAGGAGTGACTGATACACCAGAGGGCTGTGCTACCATTCAGAGACACCTCAACAGGCTGGAGAAACGGGCAGAGAGGAACCTCATGAAATTAAATAAAGGCAAGTGCAGAGTTCTACACATGGGGAGGGATAACCCCAGGCACCAGTACAGGCTGGGGGCTGAGCTGCTGGAGAGCAGCTCTGCAGAGAACGACCTGGATGTCTTGGTGGACATGAGCCAGTAATATGCCATTGCAGCAAAAAAGGCCAACAGTATCCTGGGCTGCATAAGGAAGGACGTTGCCAGCAAGTCGAGGGCGGGGATCCTTCCCCTCTGCTCAGTGCTGGTGAGACCCACTAAGCTGGAGTGCTTTGTCCAGTTCTGGCCTCCCCAGTATGAGAGGGGCATGGACTTATTTGAGCAAAGGGCCATAAAGATGATTGAGAAATGTTCCGGTTTCTTGTAGGAGGAGAGGCTGAGAGAGCTGAGACTGTTCAGCCTGGAGCAGAAAAGGCTTGGGGGAAAGAATTGTTTCAATGTCTGTACATATCAGAAGGGAGAGCGTTTGTGTCCTTCATCACCAGGGCCCATCAACATACGTACATAACATGACTTTTTAAAGATGGAGGTCTTCTGGTTTAGTAATAACTTGGTTTTCTCATTGAAAGTTCTTCACAGAATTTGACTACAATTTTTAAAAAGTTTGCCTCAAAATGCAACTTCAAACAGTATTTTATGAAAAATGTTCAGAATTTTTCTTGTCGCATTTAGTGTCTTTCTAGTAACAATGCATGTAAATGAATGAAATGTTACAGTGTAATCAGCAGTCTCCATATATCTGTTAGAAATGCATTTGTAAGCATGTACTCGGTAGTTATGGACTACTTTTCTGAAATATTTTTTTAAATAACTTTGGAGAATTTTTCCATACTGTTTTTGGAAGGTACTAAGCAACAGAAATTTGTCTAGTAAAAACAGGCTTTTTCTGGATTTGAAACTCGTTGATTTTATTTGTTGTGTGTTAATAATTGACCTATTAGCAGTCACTTATCAGTGGTGAATAAACTTAAATGCACAAATATAACTGACTTCCCCTTATTTAGCCAACAGGTGGGACACCAAGGGGGAAAAAAATGAATCCAATATCCATTTTAATGAAGAGTGTGACTTTATCACTATGGTATATGATACATTTGTCTTTTAGTACTATAAAAAATAAATTCATAACTTTGCCTGGAAGATTTTTGATGTTCTTTTGTTAATAGTATAGATTTAAACTTCTATGTTTGCATCCCACTGTATGTGTGATGTGTGACTTTTCTCTAGAAAAGCCATGTTATTGTTTTCCTGTATATCTATCTTCTTCTTGTGTCTAGTAACTCAATGTTTGTTTACTGGACCCATCAATAGAAAGGACAAATTAGGCTTGTTGGTTTGTCTGTTCCCAGTCATTAATAGGTGATGCATCAGCAGTTCCTTGCTTGCCCTGTAGATTTGTTATAGTTCACTTAATAAGTGTGCAGTGCTAACTAACAAAGTCTAGTGGATATAGCACCAGTACTCATTGACAGCAGCGGTTACGCTGGGAACTTTGTGCTCTGATGTGGGTGTCTACACCTTTAAGTCTTAAAACTAAGGTTCACTGGAGACATAGTATTGATGTTTGTGTAGGAAATGTAATAATGGTTGTTCTCATAGGTGTCAGTCCTGTTTTCATGTAAATTTAAAGAGAATGAACCATGTGCATTTTTGGAAATATTTTCTGTGCTGTAAAAAATATTTGGCACCTAATATTAGTATTAACGCAAATTATGCATTTTTAATCAGAAAGATGTTCTGTCATAATAAAATTGCTAGCAGGAGCAGATGACCGAACTAAAACTGACCATGCAAGAGTATAACATCTGATTTGGAGTAAAAAATTGTTCTCAGCCAAATAGTCACACAAAAGGCTTTCAGCTAAAAACAGTGTTGAACACCAATTGTTGTTTTTATTCCATATGTCACAAGACACCAAAGGTAATGCAGCAACAGACTTTTTTTATTACCACATACAATATAAACACTCCAATACTCAGTTCTTGGCATTAAAAAGGTCATTATTTTATTGTTACTTTCTTATTCTGCTGTAGTTCTTCAGAGCCAGACACACAGCATTCCAATAGATTCTTATCAGTAATGTTGTTTATTATTATTACTGCTGTTTTGGGGGGGGTTGTTATTTTACTGTTATCTTACCATTTTATATAATGAGTATTAAGACCTTTAGCTAGCAATCTCATATTATTCTTCTTCATATAATTCTGATATAATTCTTGGAAAGACTAGTATTCTGTCTCTACCTCTGGATTAATATGCTAATTGAAAATCTGATAAAGCACAATTTACTGTCTTTTCTGTCATTTGATAGAACTGCTATGTGTATAATGGATTTAGAGTAGAGTTGGAGAAAATGAATTGTTCAGATGAACAGTTTATGCTTGCTCATAATATTGTATGTATTTGTACTGAAAAAGCTACTACTATTTTAAAAATTAAACAAATATGCTTGGGAAATGGCTCGTCCTGTTTCAAAAAATGGAGAGTGCAAGATATATTTTGTCCATGCATCTCCAACTTTGGCAAGCTTCCTGCCTTCAAATTTTCAAGAACTTACTTCAGCAATCTGGAACTTTTAAAGGTATTAGTTTGCTCCAAAGTATTTCGGTTTCTGCTCTCATTTGATGGAAATGCTGCTAGGTTGTGTATGCTTCAGTTAGTACAGATTTTTCCTATGTTCCTGTGCTAATATAGAGCATCAAATTCTCATAGAAAAAAATCTGATGTAGCTATTCCATCATTTAAAAAATACTGAGATTTATAATATCTTGTAATTTGATAGTGCTGAAATGAAGGCTGCTGAGGAACTCTAATTCAGACTTTTTTAAAATACATTATGATACAGTCTTCAGTTGCCTGGATTTTATTTTATTGTTCTTACATTTTTCCAAAAGACACCTCTCTCCTTCCTTCAGGGAATGAATAGTTCTTTTTGAACATATAGATGTTCAATGTGTTTTGTATGGAGTAAGTGGATGATGAAGTTAGGACAATATTTTCTGAATCTGTCTTTAAATATAGGCTTAACTTTCACTTGGGTTTTTCTGTGGTGGTCCCACTGCCAAATTGTAATACCCTTGAAAATACTGTTTTTTTTTAATTTTTAATTTTTATTTTTTATTTTATTTGCTGCAGATTATAGTGCTGCATAACCTGAGACTAGAACATTGTATAAAGTGAGGAAGAACATTATAACACTTCTGTGCACAGTGGCAGGAGGTAAAAATTATCAATGCTTTGTTTAATTTACAAGGGCCTTCAGGAAGCTCAGTGTTTTTTAGTGCTTTGTTTTCAGACCAGAGGTCTTATTAACATTAGCTGCAATTCTTGGTTTCTATTCTATGTATACTAGATTCTGGCTGTATTGAATATAGTACTGAGAAAATGAGGAATATAGCAGCTAATGGGAAAATGGTGTTAGTTCTGTGTCAGGACATGAAGAAAAGCCAGCGTTCTGTGGTAGCTTTAGGTCTGAACTGTAAGGTCACCTGTTTCACCTTAAGCCTTCTAACTTTAGTGACTGTGAGAGAAGTCAGACGAGTGTTATGGACTTGCTAAGGACATAGAGCCCAAATAAGGGTTCTGCTTTATGCTGCAAGAATCGGAGGTCCTGTGGAGAAGCAGTGTATGATAACATCAGAGAAGACTGTTCTGTTTCGTGCAAGAAGGGATGAAGCACTGTGCAGAGAAATGAGGCATTTCCCAAGCTTTGATCATTCTGCCCAACAAATATAACTCATATTTTCAGTTCTAACAGACTAATCAAGAAACCAGATGGTTATTATTTGTCCATTTACAATGATAACACTTATAGCCCTAATTCAATTATTAATACAGACATCCTCATAATACAGTTTAAATTGTTATACATAATTTTCCTTGCATCTGTTCCTTTTCTATTGTGTTATGTTCATGCTTTCAGCATGCCTCTGGGTCCTAAGGCTAGCAGTTTCAGTTGTACTAAAGAAGGGGGGAGGGGCTATGACACAAGGGTCCTGAAGTTTTCACTAAGAAGAATATGATGTTGATGGCTGGGGTTTCTTCCTTCTCAGTGTTGGATCTATTTTGAATTATTTTTATACGTTTTCTTACAAAGCCTGCTTGCTTGTTCTTTCTTCAGTGATTCCCAGCTAAAGTTGACTAGCTGTACCAGTTGGAAGAGTTATTCAGTAGCCTCCTGTGGCCCCAATTAATGTAAAGGGCTAATTTTTATCATTAAGCGGCTACATAGAGATTTTTGCTATGTATACTATTCATAGAGCTAAGCGAAAACAAATTAGGTAATACACACCTGACTGCTGGACAGTTATCTCAACTAGCACAAGCTAATATCCGCTCAGGTCGAGACAAGTTGTGAGACTGTGTATTGTCAGGTCAATACAATGCCTGTGGCTTTTTACTAGTCATGGCAAAGTAATTTACTGAGCTACCTGGTTGCTACCACATTGAAATATTGACAAATAATTGTGACTGTAGGTCACTGGATAATAGGAAGTCTCCTTCCATGTATCAAGATTAAGTGCCAGCTTCAGGAGCTGATGTGTTTGAGATCGGATTCAGTTCTTGATTCTCTAGTAACTCTGAACATATTACTGGGTGACTTGAATTTTTTTGAGATGGGTGAACTGTGAGTAGAAAATGAAAGCTGCCTTCCAGGATTGAGATTGTACTGAGACTAATCTCCTTTGCCTTATTGCTTTTGTGGGTGCCTGGTTCTTTTCCTGTAAAGCAGATCTGGTGCCTGGATCTTTATTTGTAATTCTTTTCTTGAGGTCTCTCACGTACGCTGTTTCTGAAAAGCTCTAGAAAAACAGGATGAGTGAAAGCAGATATGATTGTCTTGGCCTTGCTGAGGAAACTATTTTGTTTCTGCCTCAGACTCCAGACCTACTCTTACAAGATTCAGATCAGCATCTGAATATGAACCTTAGTGGCCTGTGCTTTGTAGGTTAAATTCTAGTTGGCTTTCAAATTAAGGTATACCTGCTTCTCCTTAGTAAGAGATCTTACAGTTGGTGGCAGAAATAAATGCATTAGTAGAATTTACAGAGCCAAGTAGGACAAATTTTTCTAGTGATGTATGGCCAGGTTCCTTCTGTCCTGTAGTATTTCCTTAATCTCAGGTATAGAGACATCACTGCCACTCATTGGATGTTGGCAGTTAGTTTTCTTCCTCTGTATCCACTGTAAAAGGATGCTTGTCTTCCCAACCAGCTACCTTGAGATTGCTTGGGGACACAGTTAAGGCTTTTCCTGTTCTCTTTTGGGATGTTTAGAGTCTAAGGCTATATGACTGCCATTTCATCTCAAGAAATATGGTGTCATTGATGTCTGTCATCTCTGTTGTGACAGTGAAAAAGATTCAAGCCCTTTTAAGACTGATCCATGTCACACAGTTATCTTCCAGGTCCTCCAAATTCCCTCTTAAGGCAGGATTGTATATAACCCTGTATTAAAAAATTTCATTACTCGATGCATAAAGCATGCCCCATCTTTTCTTTAGACTAAGCTAGTAGGGGAAAAATGATGACTGGAATTACAGTGGAGAATTCTAGAGGGCAATTTGTTGTATCACATAGATTGTATCAGGACCCCGTATCAGTGTGTAAGATGTAGCAAAGAGGTACTCCATGGGATCTTGGGCAAGTGATGGTGGCAGTCTTGAAGACTGACTTAACTACAGCTTTCAGTAGAGCAACAATCTAGAGCTGTAGGTGCAGCTTCTGCAAATACTACACCATTTCAGAGACTTCCTTATGTTCGCAGCATTTGACAGAGCGGGTGTCCGGTTGTTATGCACCTTACAGCTAAGACACTGTTCCAGGCGATGTGTGCTCAGTGATATACTTGTATAATGTCACTGGTAGTGGAAGTACAATACAGTAAAGACAATGACTAGAAGTTGAAAGAAAAATCACTGCTATTAATAAGAAGTACTTCAAAGTATATGTGCTTAGGAACAATTTCATAAACCGATTTCCCCCTACCTGCCTGGGATTTTACAAAGAGGCAGATTTCTTCCAGTTGAAAAGAACTGAGGTAGTCAGGTTCATTCTGCGCTGTGCACCTCAAGTCTGTGGTGATGATGCAGGTCCAAGGTCAAGCCAGGAACACGAGTCAGCAAGTCAGGATGAGGATCAGCTCTGCAGACGATAACCAGAGTCAGGCACAGCCCACAGTGATGAGGTCGGTCAGAGGTCAAGCCAGAGAATCAATCTGTGGATCAGGATCTGGATCAGCAGGGTCCATGGCTGGACATAGGCATGGCTGCGATGCCATTGTAGATCAAGTGGGGCCAAGTGCTGGAGTCTCAGCTTAAAAGGAGTTCTGAAGGGAAGGAAGGGGGCAACCATAGCCGAAGCCTTCTTGCAGTACTGCCTGGCAGCCACTCCCCACAATCCCCAGCAGCTGCACTGCCTCTAAGCTGGTTTTGAGCCCCAGCAGCCAAACCTCCAGAAGGAGGAATGCTCTCGGGACACTTACACATGTCTGGTTTTGAGTGTGTGCACATATGGTACCCATTTTCTATGATTGCTTACACAAACAACATCCAGTTATAGATAAATTCTGATTCCTTTTTGCTTTGTTTGTATTTCCTTTCCTCCTCTTTTTGTCTCTTACAGAACTTAGTTTAGGAAGAACAGAAGGTGGCATTTGGTCGGCATTACTTAATCTGTTAACTGTAGCATACCTGGTCATGGAATGGGTATCACAAAAACAAAATACAAAGTAGTTTTTCCTATAGTGTTTCTAAAAGGTGGGGCTGGAGAGTTCTGCTGTGTGTTACGTCAAATTTGCTGGGGTATCTGACAATCTTACAAACCAGAAAAGAAACACAGAGGAGAGATCTTATTTCTATTTTTCTTTCTGTAATAGTTTTTGAAAAGATATGGGTGACTTAATTGTATGTTTTCCTTCTCCTGAGGAGTCTTTAATTCCTTATTCTTTTTCCTGATTTTACAGTAAGCTCTTGTCATTAATAATTGTGCTAACCAGTAAGTGCTGATCCTTTCTAAGATTTGTACTGTATTTTGAGCATGGCATTTGACCTAGTGTTCTGCAAATACTCATTATAACCACCTGATCTTAAGTGTGATATTTCTTGATAATCCTTTTTTTTAACTATATCCTCTAGTTGCACACAAAACACTGCATGTACATTTAAAAAAAAGAAAACTTCAGTTCTCTAAGGACTTGTGCTATGAACAAAGGTAGACCCTGGACACCATTTAACAGAGAAACTAACCTTTTGGATACAATGTCCGAGACTTTTTTCCTCTTTCATTAAATAACATGTACATATGTTAGGAAAAAAAATTAGAATAATGTTAAGGTAACAAATTTTTTGAAAGTCATTCCCTACTATATGAGGAGGAACAAGGCTGTTTATTTTTTCCCTTTGTATCTGATACTATTTCAGAACTCTTATTTTTTTAATATATATATATATGTTTCTTTTTTTTTTTAAAAAAAAAAAAAAAGGTTCTCAGTTTTTTTGGCACTGGTGATGGAATGGTGGGTATTTGTGATTTCAAACAATAATGTTCAGAATATAATATCTGGACTCGTAAAATCCAGAAAATAAAGCTTGTTATATTACAAGGACAAAATCTTAAATGTACTTTTTCACTTCTGAACACTGTGTTTTGAGCTTTGTGACTTGACCGAACTCTTGAACTGTAGATGTCTTCTCCAGTCCAGAAGGTAGAGGCTTTGTGCTTGCTGCTCGGAGAGCTATATTAAGCCCAATATTTTCTGGCCTTCTGACCAAATCAAGACAATCCTTCTCTGCTACCTAGTTGAATGCCAGTTGAAGACTGATGCAGATTCTGTCCTCACAGAAAACACGGGCAGCTTTTTTCCCTGAATTCTCTGAACTCTTTCTTGTCTTGTCTTTTTGATGGTTGTAATTCATTTTTAGGTTATACAAAATATACTGATCAGAAGACTTTTTTTTCCTTCAGATGTGTTTTATAGCTCTGCTGGCTGTAGTGTATCTGAGAAGTGTGTGGATTTGCTGGAGTTCTTGGAGCACAAAATACTGTATTAAACATTTAACCGCTTACTGCAGCATGAATAGTTTCTTTACCGAGACAGGTACATGCACACCTCTGTATCTATACATCAGTGAGAATACTTACTCCTTAAAAAACAAAAATGCAACCTATCTACCACATTCTGGTGCAACATCTCACAGGGCGTATCTGATTAATTTAAAATTTTCATTGAATTTTGGGCAGCTTTGCTGGTTTCACAGCCTTCTTGAGCCACTTAGCTCCCTGGGCACTCCGAATTGTTGGCTGGCTTGCCAGCTACCTTCCTGTTTGGCTGACTTACTGGCTGCAAAATTGGCAGGCTTCGGTAAGTAGGAACCTCAGATCTTGAGAGATCCACATACGCAGGCTGTCTGCTAGATAAGCTATCAAAAAATTAGATTGTATCTGGGCAAGCAGCAGGCTATAGACCAGGGCAACCAGTGATGTTTAAGTGTTTCTAAAATGAAATATTTAAGAATAATTAGCCTTTGGAAAGGAAGAATTCAAGATTTCGACTTTGTTCCAATTAGATTTCATGTCTACTTGCAATACATACTCTGTGCGTTATTCTCTGACAGAAAATTTTTCTTCTTTTTAGGTTTCTTTAAGTCTGTCGAACAGAATTGGGTTTTTTTTCAGAATTGAGTATGCTTTTCTTTTTCCAGTGGTGTTAATAACACCAGCAATTTATTGCATATAAATGCAAAACTTTCATTAGCAGAATGAATAGGTTTAAATAGGTTTGAAAAGGTTAAGGTTTAAAAAGTCTTAAAAATATAAAAATCCCATTCCTCAAAGTGTTTAAAAGCTATTTTAATGATTAATACAGAGCTTGTGCAGTCACATTCGTAAGAATACTTGGTGTCTTACATGTATCATAAAAACATGCTAAATTGTCAAAATAACTTTCAGAATGCCTTTTTTTGATTTAACAGAAAAACAATGCCTTTACTTAATATAGCATTGTTTCATATTTGTAGGTAATATATGCTTTAAACACTAAAAATGATGAACATGAAGCTGCTATCCAAGCCCTCAAGGATGCTCACGAAGAAGAAATTCAACAAATTCTCGCAGAAACCAGAGAGAAGATCTTGCAGTATAAAAGTAAAGTTGCAGAAGAAATGGATCTTAAGAGAAAGATCCAGGTTTTGGAAGAGTCACTGGAAGATCATAAAAAGATGAAACATCAGGCCTTGACAGAATTTGAAGCCTATAAGGACAGAGTTGAAGACATGCAGCTTTGTGCAGAAGCTCAGCATGTCCAGCGTGTAGTGACCATGTCGAGAGAAGTAGAAGAGATTAGGAAGAAATTTGAGGAAAGACTACGAAGTTTCATACAGCTGCAAGCACAGTATGAGAAGGATAAGCGTTCAGCTCTGGAAGACTTGAGAGCTGCACATAAACTTGAGATTCAAGAGCTTCTGAAGACTCAGCAGAGTCAGAATGCTACATTAAGTAAGGGGCAAGAAAAGCTAGAGGAACTGCATAGACTGGAGCTGGAAGACTTAAACAGTAAAGTTGAAGAGTTAAGACGAGAAAGAAAAAAACTCATTGAGGACTATGAAGGCAAACTCAGCAAAGCTCAGTCCTTTTATGAACATGAACTTGATTCTTTGAAAAGATCTCAGCTTTTTACAGCTGAAAGTCTGCATGCTTGCAAAGAAAAAGAAGTGGAGCTAAGAAAAGAATTTCAAAACCAAGAAAGTGTTTTACGGAAAAACCTGGGAAAACTTAAAACTGAATTGCAGATGGTCCAGGATGAAGCTGCCAGTCTACGGGAAAAATGCCAGAAACTTCAGGTAGCTCTTGGTACAGCGGAAAACAACGTACAGGTGAGATCGATGCATTATTCCTAAGACTCACTGTGATTTCTTTTTTTTCTTTTTTTCTTTTCTTTCCTTTGCCTTTAAAGGTTGGCTTTCTGCAAGGCTGATAGCTTGAAGTGATTTCAGCCTGTGAACTTTAATCTTCTGTCACTTCTACTTGGTTATCATCCACTTTTTAGTTACTTAGTTGGGCAATTCTTTGGCATGCCCAGACTGAATTCACATTTCTTTGTATTCCATTAGAATCTAGAAGCCCCTACCCCAGGTTTTGGTCCCCTTGCTAAAGGAAGGTCTCCTTCCATTCAGCTGAATATGACTGGAACGTGGTTGTTCCAGTCATACTACCCAATCTGTAGTCAATAGAATACTCAAACCTATGTTGCCAAGTAGGTAACAGGCAAAAAGTGCTGAGAAATGCCTTTGCATCAGGTTTCCACATAAATTCATCTCAGAAAAGAAAAAAAAAAAACCTTAATGGGAATAAGGATGTTGGCGACAGGTACTATTTGAGATGTTATGCTGGTAAACTCAAATACTTGATAGAAAAATTGAGAAATCACTTACCTAAACTGTATGGTTTATTGCAGAAGTATGTATGTGACAGGAATGTCACACAAGTGAAACTATGCATACAGTGAATATGCTAATTTTAATGTTTGCTTGGCCTACCAGACTAGTTATTTCCATCCTGTTGCTGCAGTTTTGTTTGTAGAGGTCATTAGTGGCTGTTTTGCTAAAACAGTCTGGGTATCATCAAGAAAAGTAAATCTGAGGAAGGCAAAAAAAAAAAAAAAAAAAAAAGATTGTGAATGTTTTAATTCAAAATTTATATTAAAAAAAAGGTTAAGGTTTCACAAGCAGTATTCAAGACTGTGCACATTTTCAGTGTTGTGTTCAGGTTGTTTTTGAGGCTAAAGTTTCAAAGTAAGTCCTGTCCTTAAAGAAGGACAGGATATCCCAGAAATGCAAAGTTGCAAAGACTGGATTTCCTTTTATTGTTTTGTTTTTTGTTTGTTTGTTTTTTTGTTTAGTGGCCAGGAAAACAGTCCTGGGTATGCTGGGCGTGAGGAAAAAGATTATGTGAAATACTGCTTGCTTTTTCGTAGCTTTGTTGAGGACTTAAGAGCAATAATCTCTGTGGGGGAGCTTAAGTATCTTGTCTTTTGCACTTGTAATAGCTCTCAAATGACAAAGCCAGAAGTACCATAATTATGATGGTTGTAGAAATTTTGGAAATATCCAATGCTTTATTGCATGGTGCTGAGATGGACCATCAGCTTTTTTCATTTATAATCTGTTTCCAGCCCACTTTCTGGACTATTCTGTCTTCTTGCGTATAGGTTACAGGCTATAGAGAAAGAAGACAGACTTCTTTATCAGATGTTTATCAGATGTTGAATTCAGAAGCCCTTTTCCCACTTTTCGAAGGGATCTTCCACAATCCATTTTCAACTCTGAATAATTAAGTAAGCAGAACACTTGCCTTTCAATTGGCTATATGAAGGAGATGGGTTTCTGGGATCCTGTGGAGAAGAAGAGGAAACCCACCATATTTCAAACATTGCTGCAGTAAAGGAGAGAGCTGCTCTTGGCTCTAAAGAGGAAGAGTCAAGTCTAGTATAGTATTCACAGCAGATTATAAAGTCAGGTCCTAATCTAATCATCATAGATGAGATGGTGGAAGAGGTACTTTCACCACTCTTGGTGCCCATGTTACGTTACACTTCCTTTGCAGCATTTTCCCCATTTTTTTTTCTTTTATTTTTGTTTCTGGAATGACCATTTGCTATTCCTGTAACTTGAATGATGACAGACCTAGTTTTCCTTTTAAAAGGGAACACACATTCCCTTTTCCTTCCTGGATGGCTGGAAATACACTATCATTACACTATCACAGAGCTCCTTTTGTGAATCAGTGCAGGTGACTTAAATCAAATTTTTAATATGTTCTTAACTAATTGCCTAGCTCTCATTTAATGTATCTGCATGTGAAGCTTGATTCATACTAGTAGTAAACACAGCTGCAATTAAGGACAATGAAAACTGCTGTGAACATATAATGTGTTTTTTAATGTAAGCAATTCTGAGAAATCAGAGACTAGGTTTCTCAGATTATTCCTCAAAATCTATGGACTGTATTACTTTTTCCATGTTACCTTCATATACCTTTTTGTATATTGTCACATTTCTTCACACTCTTCATGAGTGTATCCAGTACATTGCGATGTTTCAGCAGTGTTTTTGGAAAAATACAAAATATAAAATGAATATTATGGTAATATTATGGAGTTTTCAGTTTGTATATAAATAAAATTTGTTTGCTCAAAGGTCTCTTCTGTACATTTTAACTTAATGCTCATTTAAATTTAAACATGCTTCTGTATAATGTTAACAAGCATTATATTATGCTTCCTTAGGTTCTTCAAAAACAACTAGATGATGTGAAGGAGGAGGAGATGTCATTGTTAAGCAAACACAAAGAAGTGGAAAGTGAGCTAGCAGCTGCTAGGGAACGCTTACAGCAGCAGGCCACTGACCTTGTTCTCAAAGCCAGTATGTATGTCAGTAACTTAATCTGGAAATGAGCTTCATCTGTTAATTCACAAAATTACTAGTCTCTCCTTTTGCTGTTAACCTTGTGCAGATTTAGAATGCCTAAGAAGTGTTTAATATCGTGCATAGAAGTTCTCGACAAGTTTTTTTTCAGTTTTGATATTGTATGCATTGTATTTAAGATTCTCTTTTGCGTGCTTATTTGTACAAGTGTTCTACTTTAGATGCCCTGTGCGTATCATGTTCTCTGTCCTGGAAACTTCATGCCTTAACTCTATTTAAGTATACAGTATGCTTCTGCCCTACTTCTGTTTGTTCTCTACATTATCATTATTTAGATTGAAACATGTGCTTCCTGTTCCTCTGTCCTTTTTCAGTTGCCTTTTAGCTTGAAGGAAGAGCTTTGTTTCTCTGCTTAGAATGCAGTTTTTTCCTTTATGCTTACCTTCAAAATACTTTCAGCTTATCAGTTAGTAAGTTGCTAGCAATTCCTTTAGAGTTATTTTCCTGAGTTCTCTATGCTTTTTGGCATGTGGGAAAGCATGGGAAATGATATAAAACTTGGTTGTAGACATGTGGTTTTTACTGTCTTAGTGAGATTTTTTTGTGGTGGTTTTTTTTTTTTGTGGTGGTTTTTTTTTTGTGGTGTTTTTTTTTTGTGGTGGGTTTTTTTTTTGTGGTGGTTTTTTTTTTTTGTGGTGGTTTTTTTTTTTTGTGGTGGTTTTTTTTTTTTTTGGTGGGTTTTTTTTTTTGGTGGTTTTTTTTGGTGGTTTTTTTTTTTTTGGTGTTTGTTTTTTAAACCTTGTTGGCATTGTCTGTCTGGTAAACTAAACAGTGGTAGGACGTGGGCTACATATTAGAATTCAGTAAACTATACTGTAGGCAGGATCATAGACTAAAAATAGTCCTTTGGCCCTATTCAACTAGACCTATCACAGAAATAACTGATTATTTTTCAGAAGCTAGAACAAGCCAGGGACTTTTCCCAAAAGTCAGTTTGGATGAGGTCACCTTTCTTTGAAGGCTGGAATGTTGTCAGACTGTTCCAGTTGGCCTTAGGGCCAGAAAATACTTCCTGGCATTAACTTGCTAATATGAATGTAGTTTACTGTCATAGGTGGCAGCCCTCAAACTGTGTTTGTGAAGGTGGCCTGTCTCAAGGCCTTATTTCTGTCCCTCAAATAATAAAGCAGTCCCTTTATTATTTGAGATGAACTAAGTGTGTCTGCTGCCTGGAAGAGCTTCATGCTTAGAGTGGAATATATGAGCTAACTAAGGTAAGGACTAGGAATACTCTATGCTGTGTGTTTAGATAATACAGAGAGTGAGCTGGGATCCAAGACTGTAAGTCCTACTGGATGCAAATAGCTAAAAGTAATGTGCTTTCTGTAAAGAGAACTCATCAGGCATCTCTGGTGTTAATCTGACCTTCCTATAAACCAACATCTGAGTCACTCTTTGTACAATTCCCAGCTGAGATTCTCTGAAAAAACTTCTCATCCACTCCTTCACCTCCCCTGTTTCTTTCCCTAGGCAGGAACATGGGAATGACTCAACACCTAGCCCCATATTTAGGGGAAACAAACTGAAGTATCCACTCCATTTTTCAGTATTACTAACGGCATGGAGTCAACCAAACTATCAGTCCAGCACTGATCTCCTCTGGCACTGAGCTCTATAGCTTTTGTAGAGCTCTATAGAAATTCAGTGTGTCCACGCTGTTGCTGAGCTCAGTGGCACTGTCAATGGTCCATCTTTGCTTTACAGCACCTCATTGTGCAGCAAGAGCCAAGAGCTCTGCTTTTAGTAGTGCCACCAAGCCATTATCATGTGAGATGATCAGTTACTTGCCTGTTCAGAAACTGCTTCTGACATCAGCTCACACCTGGGAGTCAAAAAACCTGTCCCAAAGAGGTTTGATTCTCATAGTTAATAATGATAGAAAAAGATTATTGAAAGTTTTAAACATTGCATGCTATGCAGTGCAGTAAAGAACACTCTACTATGCCTGTTACGGGAAGCTAATGTATTCTTCTTGCATTCGTCCCGAGATTCCAAACTTGAAAGGGAATTGCTGTGTTTCCTGTCCTCTGTGTGGAGTATGAGGAATGGGACACCCGTACAGTATGTTGGTATTGCTAAGACAAAAACTCTAGATTAGTGTGTGTGCTTAAAATAAAATACACATGCGCATAATACTTTCCGAGGAACTTCAAATTCCTGTATGGTTATTCTTCTCATTCTATACTAAATTCTGGATTTGCAAATTTTTTTTAATAAATGGCTTAACTCTTCAGAAGTGGTCATTTTTGAAATATTAAGGAAGTTAGGCCTATCACTTATTTAAGTTTTTTTTTTTCTTCCCTCTTCAATTTTTAATTTTCTCAAAGACAATAAAATGATTCTTGAATTGTTCAGGGCTCAATACAGTTAGAGGGGTGAATTGTTTATGAAAATATAACTAATTTTGAAGTATTTTAATGGCAAAATTCAAAACCTGTTCTGCCAGTTATATCTAGCCATGTGTTTTATACAGACTTCCGTAATAAGAATTAGGTGATATTTAGCCAAAACGCGCTTTTCTATTAAAAGTTGATTTGTGATGAAATCTCTTCTAGAAATCATTGTTTCCTCTGTGAAACTGTTTAACAAAACAAGATGATGTGCATCTGACTAGTTCAGGGGGACTTTCTAAAAGATCCTCTAATTTCCATATTTTTCTGTAATAAAGACAGAAGCCATGGGGGAAACATCCCCTTGTGTGTTCCTTTATCACTTAAGTATAGTGGATGGACTCCATGGCTTTGGACCTCAGTGTCAGAATGCTGTCTTTTATATCACTGCTAAAATACTGACAGTGTTCATTTCCTATTAAAGTTTTCAAGTATGAATGCCTGTCTTGCTCCCATTTTTCCAGAGCTGCTTTAATTGCTTTTTTCAGGGCTATTGCACTAGATGTGCGAGTGACACAGCACTGTTTGAACTTTCCTCATAGCCGTCCTCGTAGAAATATTTTTGTATATCCAACTGTTCTTCACATCAAAATATCCACAGACAACAAAGGCTAAAAAGATTTCCTCTTTGACTCTTTTCCATCTACAGTTAAAACAAGGAATGAATCAGGAGGCAGAGTGGCTCTCTCTTGTGAGAAACACTGACACAAAGTTCACTTCCTTATCTATTTCTCTCTAACTTAAATTTAAAAGAAAAGTCCTTTTGTTTAAAACTTATGTCATCTCTCACTTTGAAGTTGAGGCTGTAATAAAATGAAAAAAAGAATAACTCCCAGGAGCTGTGACTACAACAATGAACTTGCTCCGAATAAATAATACTGATTTGGATGGATCTTCTCTTTAATTCTTACCTGCCTGCGTTCTTTATGTGAAACGTTTAAGGATCTCTGCACAATCCTTAAAAGTCTGTTTAACTACCATTTTTTAATATGTTACCTTTTAAAAGGCGTGTTTCAAGGATGCATGTAATCAAGGTTCATGCAGTTTGTGAAAGGGCTAATAATATTGTTCACTTCAATGTGGAACGCTAATTGAGCTAAGGCCCATATTTGTCTTTCAGTCAAACCAACCTAACAACAATTGTATCCTCTTTTCCAAAGCAGGCTTCTATGCCTTTTTAAACCTTTTACAAAATAGCAAGGGTTTCACTGTGCTAGTTACCCTAGTAGGATTCTTTTCCAGAATTCATATATAAATTAAGCAAAACGAGACAAAAATTTCTGAAGTCATGAACCTTTTTTACACTGGAGATAACAGTGAAGGATGTATTATTACATCGTCTGGATTGGTAGATTTTTTTATGTAAAGATACTACAAGCAAACCTCTATCCTACAAGGATTTATATCATACTTTACTACAGAGAATGATTTTGTTATATCCTGATAGTAGAAGGAACAAACAAATGTCATCCAATAACAGTTTTTTACGAAGATTCAGCTTCTACACCTATCATGTTAGTTAAATTCCTAGTTTGATAAAACACATCTTTACCCTGTTAAGATTCAGTGTTCCGCTTCCTGTTGTACAACGGTAAAATGCACTGCAGTAAAAATGCACAGTAGCTGTTCAAAAAGCTTCAAACGTATTGTTTCAGCAGGGATGAGTTCTTCAAAATAGACTATGCTGCTCATATCCTTGCCTACCTCTACTTTCTCTTGGAGACCAATTTGCAACTTTGAACAAGAAAAATTAAAAGACAAAACTAAAGGAGCCTCAGCACCAAGCCCTCTATTTTGGGATATTTTACAGTAAAACTAAAAAAGAGGGAAGCACTGGGGAACGTAAGCATTCCAGTGAAAATGATGGAGATCCATATGAAAGTTTCCACTAAAGCTGTGTTTCCAGAAATCCCCGAAGTATTAATGTGTACTTTGTTTCACATAACTTCAATTACAGGAGACTAATGCTGTGAGGTTTGAAAGAGTTGTTTTGTTTTTAGGTCACATTGGGATGCTTCAAGCTACTCAAATGACTCAAGAAGTTACAATCAGAGACTTCGAATCGGAAAAGTCTAGGCTGAAAGAAAAACTATCCCAACTGGAAGAGGAAAGAAACTTATTACAAAGCAAAACACAGAGCCTGGATGAGCGACAAAGGCAGCAGATCTTGGCACTGGAGAAGGTTAAACAGCTTACTGGCTTTAAATGAGTAAAAACAGAAGACACAGAATTTTAAGTAGAAATTTGAATATGTTTTATTTTTAAGTCTGAAGTGACCGGCATAGGAGTAGTAGTATGTTCCAAGTGTACCTCATGTAGCATCATAGAATGACTAATGTAGATTGTGAACGGCAGGTCTGGCGTTATCAGCTTCAATTAAAGTGAAGGCAAAAGGAAGACAGGTTATATGTTGCTCAAACTATTTGGGGCATCTTTTGAACAATTTCATTTAAATTGTGACATGCTTAGATGTCTAATCTCTGAAGTGTCTCAGTAGGAAGAAGGTGAAATGGTCAGAGAAAAAGGAAAAAACAATATTCTGGAAACACACTGAACACGTTTGAAAATGATGAACTGAAATTTTCAATAGATTTGGTACCTGTTGGTTATTTCCACAGAGTAAATAGAGCAAAAGATGGGTTTTGATAATAGATCTAATATCTAATGTGCAGATATACTAAAACTACTTTTCTGGTTTTTGAATGATTTAGCCAGATAAATTGGGCTAACACTAAGCACTATATTTTATATGAGGGTTAATACTTGTAGACGTGTATTATCAGTACATTTTCTGTTTTTTTTTTTCTTTTCTTTTTTTGTTTTTTCCCCTCTTACAGGAATGGAGTTTGGAGTCTTTTACCCTTTATTAGAAATAATTTGGATCAGATAAAAGGTTAAAAAATTATTTTGCCTGTTTCTTATAGAAAGTAAATGAAGCAAGGGAGACGCAACGGGAATATTATGAGAAGGAGCTGGTAAAACTGCAGGCAAGATTGGAAGGAGAGGCTGCACAGTTAAAGGAGGCTCATTCTAAGACCTTAGAAGAATTGGCATGGAAACACCATACTGCAATTGAGGCTGCTCACACTAGTGCTAACAAGGATAAGAAAAAACTGCAGATGGTAGGTCTTTCTTCCTGAATAATAAAATATGTTCCAGAAAGAAAATGGTATAATTTGAACCTTGTACTAGATCATTTTTGTTGTATGGCAAGTTTCATTTGGACCCATCTGCAACTCTGCTGAGCCTTTCTGAAGACACTGTAAGATATACCCTACCTGAATTCAATAATGATTGAGGAAAAAAAGAACATTTGTACTTTTATTTGCCTGCATAGAGTGGAGAGATTCTTAAACTCAATACAGCTTTCTTTACAGTGAAGACTACTACTTTTGAGCTTAGTAGATGGTTTTTCCAGCCTTTGTAACCTATATTTGGAATGGTGGTTTTATTGCTCAAGGTCAGTCCTGCTGAAGGAGCTGGAAGATTGTTATTCTAATTATTTAAAATTTTCATAAACAGTTCAGAGGTTCAGAAAGGTAGTATCTTAGTACTTTATGAATACTCAGGAGGAGGCAAAAGCTGTACATAAGTTGTATTGTAAAACTATGCAACTGTGTGTCAGCTATAAGTTTACCTTTAAGCGTAATCCTGAAACTGATAGGCTTTCTTGTTTCACAAAGTTGGCCTTTTCTTTGTTGGGATAAATGAGAGGACCAATTTTGGAATATTATTTCCTATTCTGATTGTGTATACATTATACACAAATTCTGTTGCATACTGTAGATACAGGGTATATACTAATTGTTTAATTTATGCTTTTGTTATGCTCCTCTGGTGGGTGTCCACTTGAAATATACCAAGTAATGTGGTAATAGCCAGTCATATACATCTTAGACCGGGGGATTTTTTTTTGAATTTTTATTTTACTAGAGTGTTGCTTTTTAAATTTTATTTGGAATAAATCCCAAAGAGTTTTTAATGTCTTTCAGGAATAAAAATGGCTCTTAAAGAAAATAATGGAAAAATCAGATGCATATATTTTTTGTGTGTGTGGCTTTTAATGTGCTTGCTATAATAACAATCTCTATTTAAGGGTTTCTGAGAATAACTTTCTTTCAGCTTTCAGCCTATACATTCTTAGACTAAAATGGGCAGTTACTCTCACAAGTAGTGCCCTATTCTCTCTCTCTCTTTTTCAACTTCTGTTTTGCTCAATTAGGCTACTTGGCCAGCTTTAGGATCCTTTCTTTCCTAAGGACCACGGGCTCCCACCTACTTCTATTTTGATCTGAAATTAGCCATTTTGGAGGTTTCCTTTCATGACTCTGTTACAGTAAATTGTGAAGAGCTCTGAACTTGCTCAGGTATTGCAAAAAGTCTTGCTTCTGGAACTGAGCATGTACTACTTTATCCCACTTTTTACAGGAAATGGTACATACTTGGATTTAGATAAAATGTATGATACATACTTCAACTTTCTACCTGGAAGTTCCAAACCATTTCAGAACAATAATATGAAATACTTTGTTTGCAAAATATAACATGGGAACTTTGATATTGCATACTGTGGTTTTCTTCCTCCTTAAAAAAAGATTAAAATAACTTCAGTGAAATCAATACAAGTTTGTAAAACACTTACACTTGCTGTGAAATTACCTTTTCTTACAGCAATGGTTTATTGAAGTTTTAACCTCATTTGTTCAGCTCTTCCTATAAAATCCCTTATGGTACCCACTAGGTGAAGAATACTGATCTCTGCACACTCTTTTAAGTGACAGTGTTCTGTTGATTTGTTTAAGCTTCTTGATCCTATCTTTTCTTTCAACTGAGTGCATGTGCATTACTTGTTCAATAGTACACTTCTAGTGAGGAAGTGACTTTAAGCATGCGCTTAACATAAGGTCTTAGTTTCTAGGAAGGATATAAAGTTTTGTTTTAACGAAAGAATTTATTGCAAACTCTGGACATGTTTTTCTTCCCAGACTTTGTAATTCTAGAGCTCTTTTGTCTTGTGAGTTATTCCTGTTACTGTTATACCAGGGCTGATTCATGATCTGCTGCAATCTCAGGAAAAATACAGTTTACAGGAAGAAAAAAAACCAAACGGCCCCTGCCACCCCTCCACCCCACACATGCCTGTCATGCTACCCAGTACTGTCTACAGAGATCTTGGAATCTTGAAAGATGCTTCTTCAAAGTCACTGGAGCTTGAGTTAGGGCTACATTTTATTAAATGGATTGTGTAAATCCTGTGTAACTGGAGCTTTTTATGGTCGTCGGTAAGAAACATTTCATCATCCAGGATATTTAGCAGCAACAGTAAACTTATCATTGTCATTATTAAAGACCAAAAAAATGCATAGTACTTAGAGAAAATCGTTAGAAGTTTCTCTGTCTAAAAAAGCATTATGTTCAGGCAGCTTCCACCTTTGAGCTTTTTATTTTGATGTGTGACATCTGTTTTCTACCTTACTTAAGCTTTCGTAAAAGTAATATTAAGTAACTTGATTAGCATTTTAAAAATTAAAGAAAGGAAAGAGAAGAGTGGTAATTGTTCGTAACTTTGCTTTGTCTTCTTTCAACCGATGCCTACAACTAGTCTTTACTCTTTTACAAAAGAAAATTTGTCTGTAGGAGCATTAGTTGTGGGTTCAGTAAAAAATATTTATCTGTAGAATAATTAGCTTTTAACTGTAATAATTTAAATAGCTTTCCATCTTTTCTTAAAAAAGGGGAAATGAATTGTTTATAGTAAAATGTATAAGTAATTCTCTGTGCTACTCCAAGCAGTACTGATTAGTATGAATTGGTCTTGAAATATGGAGAACTCAAATGAATAGATGAAAATTCCTATTTGTGTGGTCTTGAGCACTAGCTTTTAACTTTTGAGATCTTATTAGTGAGTCCTACATTGAACATTGAGAAAATATCTAGAATGGGTCAGAGAGCAAGAGAATAATCTCATTAACTATTGAAACTACCCTCACTCTGAGGATTTTCCATTTGAAGAAAAAGTCAAATGCAGAAGAAGCACAATGTCCCTCATACTTAAAGAAATAGTTCAGTGGTGAATATTTTGCTATTTCATCGAGTTCTGAACTAAAAACTTACCCTTTTTTCAGTCCAACAAGAATCTGTTGCTTATTTGTAATGTCTTTTTACTGCCTGAAAAGGAGGCTGCCTGTAAGTTGAGGTAGTTCATATTTCAAATGGGTTGAACACAGTGGTTATAAATACTTGTCTTGTACAGCAACTGGAGGAAATCTGTAAATTATTGACCTAAAATATATTTTTTAAGGCATGAACATTAAGTGGATACAAAAGAGTGAAAAGAGTGATAAAGACATGATGAAAGTATTGTCAAAAATGGTAGTTCAGATTAAAGTTAAAATTCTACCCATTGTTTGTTCTGCTCTGGAGTAACTATCTGTGTAGAATCATCCCATATACTTTTAATTCAAGTATTTGGATGTTATAGGAATAATAACATTGGAATGCGAACAGATAGAGTAAAACTTTGAGGTTAGAAGGACAGGGAATTTTCCCTTTTACAGATGTTATTTAACTCATGGCAGTTCTTGTTAGAGTCATGATTAGTATAGAATACAGTAGAATATTGTGAATTATTTCCCTTTGTTACATGTCTCAAGTAGATGTATTCTGTGTTACATTTGTATTTGAGATATGCAGCAGAGGAAACTGCAGTTCTGTGGACTCCCATTCTATAGACCTGTGCAGCTCGCAATTTGTAAGCAGGATCTGAGCAAGCTGACGGTGTTAGAACAGTCATAACCAAGAAGGCTGTAGAAGAGAACATCATATTTATGATACAGGAAAATTATCCATACTCCTTTGGGTTTGATATTGGTTTGATTTCAGTCCTACTTGCCATTATGTGAGTGCTGAGAAGAAAAATTTCAAGCTTATATTCTAGATCAGCTTCCCAAACTGTAGTTGGGTACCAATGGTGTTATACTTATTAAAGTTAAGTAAGTGGAAGTTCCCTGAACAGCTGAACATGTGTCAGACATCCAGCAGGGGCCTATTAAAGCTGCTACTGATCCTGGTACTCAGAAAAGCTAAATTTGGGAACCCTTGTCAAAGTTCACTGAAGTTAGGAGAATCTTTCTGGGGCCCAGTGGGCCTTGGATCAGACTGTATATGCCGACCACTAGGGACCCAACGGAAGGAGATGTCCATGACAAACTTAGTCATAGATAGTTGAACTCCAGACTAAAGAGATTTTTCTTGTTATATTGTTCTGTTAAAATATTTTTGCTCTAGACACTGATGGCTTAGGGAAAGTAATTTACCAAGCGCCATTGTTGCCCTCTGTGATTATTTCCAGTGGTTTTCAATACATAAGCAAAAAGAAAGACTATAACTGATGGAAATATTTGATAATATTTCAGGTGGATTATTGTAGCAGTGATATTTTTATCCATTTATTTAGTTAATTGTGTTCTGGCTACTTTTTTTTAAGTGAGGCATTGAAAGCAATTTAGAGAATAAAACAGAGGGGATCGTAAAATATTTGTTCTCAAGCCATTAAGTTAGTTGAAATAGGAGATATCTCTATAAATGTGAGAAAAGTGAAATATGATTCTAGTAAGGGAAAAGATAATGTTACTGAGTTCTGGATTCTGCCATTTATCTAGTAATCAACATAGTCTGTCTCTTTTGTCGTCCCCAGGACATACTGTGTTGTTTGGGTAATTCAGGAAACAGGCTGTGTCAAATGCCGAGAAGAATTGAACCTAGTATGAGGAAGAATCATGGTACAAGGAGCTGTGGGGCAGAGGACATGAGAATTTCTTGGGACTGGAAGACTAGGAAAGGCATCTGGGGTTTGGGAGTCTCTGGAAAGACTGGGACAGGAAGAGGATTCTGAAGGACGAGAACCAGTCTCAGTGTGAAGAAATGGCTTAAATTTTTCTGTCTATAAAATGAGCTGTAAAAATGGCATCCATTCATAGGAGGATTATGAAAATAGAGCTGCTAATAATTTTTCATTACTACACAGCTGCACTGAGAAGTGTCATAAAAGAACTAATTATTCATCTGTCAGAAGAGGGTTTGAATAACACCAGTGAAACTTTCTGTACTGCAGATTTCACAATTAGAGCAAGTAGAAAATGAGCAAGTGTCACTTAATGAGCACCATTTGTCCCATGTGGTGAATGATCTGGGTTCAGTGAAGAAAGCACGCACTTGTTGAATTATGTTGTATGGTAATGTATTATACAAATTGTAACCCTCTATCTTTGGTTACCTCATGGAAGCAACTTATATGCACAAAAAGACTGTGCAAGTAGGATATATGCAACTTATTTATTGCCTATTGCACACGATGATAGCTAGAACTAATGAGCTACTAGGCTTAATGTGCTTACCACTACCAGTGTAACACCTGGTGAGTCTTTGCTGGCCAGACAATTGTTAATCAAATGGGGAAGGGTTGGCCTCCATTGCTTCTTGGAAAGGGCTGGTCTTCAGTGATGCTTGAGTCTTCCAGTTCCCTGTTTTTCCTCTTGAATTCTCGAGCTGTTAACTCTCCCTGTCTCAGCAATCTTACCAATATATGCAGCTGTACCAGTTGTATCTTGCATGGCTCTAGTCTTCATGTCTTCTCATGACATTATTGATTTCTCAGAAGTCTGAGCCAAGGACTATAGAAATGCACTGAATCAAAGCTAGGCCTTGCATTGAAGCTGAATTTCTAGGAGGGAGTTAATAAAGGGGCCTGTAGCTGCAGAGAAACTTAGAAGCCTTTCATTACCTAGCTTTGGAGCACCTTACTTGCAACCTTAATTTACTTTAAAGGTAACTTTGTGGTATGATACCTTTTAGGGTATATTCCACTAAAATACGTAATAATGCTGTTAATTTTTCCATGTGTTCCATGTTAAGAATTTATGTGAAAGAAATTGCTTATGTAAAAATGCTTTATATTCTGAGTATTAATAAATTGAAGCTGAGGCATAAATTTATGGTTTTCTTAAGAAAAAAATTCAACAGAGATGTATATGACACAGGGCTTACGTAAGAGGAATATAATCTACGCAATAAAATTGTTTTCAGAATTTGGTTAATACTACTTCACAGAAAGTCAGTGAAAAGAGAGGGTTTTTTTTTTTTTTAAAGCTTATAGTAACAGCATAAAAAATTTCGCAAAGCTCAATATGGATTTTAAGTTCTACTGTTTTCTTTGGAGATTATACTAAAATGTAGATGGATAAAGGCTGAAAGAGACGCATATTATCAGAGCAGTTTTTTAAGAATTGAAGGCTTTTCAATTTCAGTTGACAGAATGCAGGAACATGAAAGTAGGTATGGTTTTGCTGATTCAGTGCGAAGTGAAGCTAGTAGTAGAGAAACAAGTCATATATATCTTTATTTTGTGATTAATCAAGGATGTTAGATTAGAAAATAAACTAAAAAATTAAGACCTCCAATGCAACATAAAATAATTGTTCATATTATAACACTTTTAGGAAAGGATGTTTCTTTCTTGAGGTCCAGGAATGTTATTTATGTCAACAAGAAGAATTTTAGTGTGGTACATCTGTGCTATGTGATGATCTTTTGACAGGTGTTTGATGTTTCTTCTTATTATTATTTCTGAAGGAGTTGGAGCAGCAGTTTGAGAAGGAAAAACTACACCTGGAGGAGGATAAGAGTCAGCTCCGACAGCAGTTGGAAAACCTACGGGAAGAACTGACAACCAAACTGACTTCAGCCAATCAGGAGGCAAGAATTAACTTAATCATGTCAGCTAACAGTCATGTGCATTAGACCACATTTAATCACTAGTGTTCTCATACTTGATTCATGTTTAGAGTCCAATACTAGGCTAGGCTTATACTGTTCAGCCTGTTTAGTGCATTATGTCTGTTTAAAGTGAAATATCCTTCAAATATGATAAGTTAGTGGACTGCTTCTGAGAAGTGATTTTTGTCTCTTATAAAAATAATGAAGCAAAAGAGATTTAAGCAAAAAAGAATCCGTGTAAAGAGTCCTGCTTATTTTAACTCTGCTTATCTTCATGTTGAGTACTTAGATTTCTACACACAAAATATTTCAAGAGACAGTTATAGAAAAGTTAACCTGTATTTTTACCACATATTTATTCATTATTAACATATTGTAAATCCTGGTTAGCTTCCTAACTTGTCTTCAAATATTTCCAGTATTTTGGAAATTTGTTATTAGTTATTTGTTATAAGAGCAAAATTATTTGCCGTATATCAATATATTCATATATGCAGTCTATTTTAATTCTACTCATCTCAGTATAGTTTTATTTTTTGAATACATAATTTGACAAATTGATGAGTTCAGTCTTTCACTTGGCTGTAATGTACTTGTTTTTAAACTAGTCTCAGCAAAACTGTTGATGAATGAATACCCTAAAAATATATGCTGTTGATATCAAAGGCACCAGCTAGAATGATGCAGCTTGAGGGTATCACTCAGTTTTCAGGGCAGTTTTTTGAGTTTTTCATTTTTCAGGTAGGAATTCTCATTCAGGTAATAGTATTTTGTAGGAAATTACTAGTTGTAGTTGCATATAATGCATAGGAGCATAAACCAAGTGCTAAGGTTTTAATCTTTCTCTGAGATACACTTAACATACAAAGGCAATGACATAGCTTTCTGCAGAATCTTCATTTCCTACTAGCTGCTATTTTTTGATGCCTTCCCCCTGCAGTTTCTCCTCTCCCTGTTGTTCTGCTTTTCCAGCCTGTGTATTTAGATAGTTTTTACTTTCCCATGGCTGGTGAACAATGTTCAGTCTCTAATATTCTTATTATTTGAGAGATGGGGACCTGAAGCACAAACAGGCAGAGATAAGTGCACTGTTACATAGCAGCTACAAAAATTATCACATTATGCTCTACAGATATTTGAGCTTTAAATGGGCTAATTCACGGACAGGTAGCCATCTGCAGACAAAGAAGAATGTATCCTAGCACAAGTTAATTTATCCAAACACAGGTGTCTGAGCTGTGTGAATATTTTTCGCAGATTAGAGTTTATGCATTTCAAAATGGTTGTTATTATGATTTTAATTTGCATACAAGGTGCTTTCTTCCAGTAAAACTACAGGTAATTTCAGAACTTTTACATAACCTAGTTCCTTGCAAAATGCTTCAAATATAGGTTGGATTTTTTTTGTAAAATACTTTAATCTGAATCTTTATGTTTGAGTTTATAATATTACAGAATTTCATTTTCTAATTCATGATCATTAAGTGATGTAAAAGGAGAAGGGGCTGTGCAATGAAAAGAAATAATTTAGGAGAGAATTAGAAATCCCTAGAAGAAAATGAAACCACAATGATTCTTGGCTGCCAGTAGTAGTAATTATGTAAATGATACTTTTTTCTTCTTTCTTTCTTCTTTTTTTTTGGGGGGGGGGGGGGGATGTTGTAGGTGTGTCGTCTACAAGACCTAGTAAGAAAAAGTGAACAAGGCCTTGGTACTGCAGAAGGACATATTTCCAGTCTTCAAGAAGCTCAGGAAATACTCCAAAAAGAACTGGAATTAACTAGAGCAAGGCTGCGAGAAACCACAGATTCATTGTATAATGTTGAGGTAACCATAATGTTGGAGAATAAATTATGCAAAATACTGTCATAGTGATTTTGGTCTTGTTTTCAAAATGGCAAGAAGTGTTATAATGTACCTATTATAAAGGGAGTTTCATGTGGCTTCACTAAAAGAGACATTTTTCCTTTTCATTTTCAAGTAAAGGTCAAAAACCTGAAAAAATAGTTTTTTTGAAAGAACACATCTGTTATTAAATGGTTATAGCTACAAACACATCTCTGGTTAATAGAGACTTTAGCTGCCAAAGTACAGTATGTCCCTACAAAATATATCCAGAATCAGATTTTTTCGGAGGCTTGAGTTAACAGAATTTCATGAGAATATAGAAAGGCTATGTGTTATACCGGTGGTATAACATGTTTCATGTCTTTGTGCAGAACAAAAGTCCTATAGCTTGTTAGCGCTAGAATCTGCTGAAACCTTTTTAATTTTTTTTTTTTTGTGGGCCTAATATCATACCTTATTTTCCTCAAATAATGCCATGGTCATTTTGGGCCCAAATTTAGGATTTTAGATGATCCTTGAACACAGTTTAAAGATATATGATATGATACTTTGAAGGATGGCAGACTTTCATCCAGAACGTTAGAACACCTTACACAATTAAACAATTCATTTGTTTAAGCATAGATACATATTGCCGTTTTAGATGCATTAGCTATATTGAACAGCATCCAGCTTTTGTTCCAGAAGGGTGTAGGTCTCTTAAGTCCTGTTGTTTGTCAGCCCTGTGTGGTGTCTTGGACATCTGAGATATGTTTAGGTATAAATATGAGTTTTTCCTTTGCTTAGTGGGAAAAAATAATTATGCTGCTAATAATAAATTAGTTCCCCTTTCATTTCAAGTGAGAGAACAGGGGAAAATGTGGTTTATCTAGCAGAATTTAAACTGTAGTATGTTGTATATATTTTCCCATGCTTTAGGCACAAAGTATGGAAGGTGTAAAGCTTCTACACACGCAAGGCAAGTCTCAGAAGTGATCATTTAAAATACAAAAACCTCTAAAAACAGAGTTTTGTTGTGGGGGTAGGGAAATTTGCATTCTGAACTCTTTGGCTGCCTTCACCTACACTATATCTTGTTAAAATCCCATGATTTCATTGTGTATTTTTATTAAATATTTAAAAAGAAAAGCAATGACAGGAATGTAAAGTTTTGGAACTATCAGTTTATCTGCCCGTAGCTTATCAACTTTAATACTAAGTATAACCTTTTCTTTTTCTTTCCTCAATAAACAGTGCACATTTATAAGATCACGTCAAATATTTGAAGTAGAGCAGCAAATATTCAAGAAAAATGTCCTGAAATCTGTTGTGGTGGTGGTTTCTTAATAAAAATAGCTTAAAGCAGGATATTGGGGGAGGTGGGAGGGTGTACACACACACACACACACACACACACACACACACACACACACACACACACACACACACACACACACACACACACACACACACACACACACACACTCTCTCTCTCTCTCTCTCTCTCTCTCTCTCTCTCTCTCTCTCTCTTACTTTTTTTTTTCCAATTTCTTTTTTAAAAGTGACAGTCAGGTATGCACCGTGTTATAGTTTATAGCTTCCCTGTATTTTTTATAATCTCTCTAAACTTCCATGTGAATTGCTGGATTCTTCTCTTTTCAACTCTTATAACATCTAAATATTCATATAGAGTGGATTACTGGCAATTGCAGTTATCTTAGAAGCTTTTAAAATAGATATAAAAAAAAACCTATGAAGGCTCCCTCACTTGAAAAGCTCTAATTAAACTTAGATGCTGGTCATGTTTGCTTTTCATGAATAAAACAAGCACCATTGACATATTCATGTAGATATGAATTTTAGGTAGTACTAAGTACTATTTTAATACTATAAAACTTAAATAGAAATTGATATATGAATTCTACAGGTTTTTTCTCTGTTCAGACTAAAACTGTGTTTCTTTCAGGCTTGTACAGTCAAGAAACTGACAGAAGATATGTGAACTTTGTATCTAATCAAATAGCTCAAGCTTTGAATCTCAAGCACTGCATATTCACAGATTAAAAAGAAATAAATTCAAAAAAATTCTTGACTGGACAAGAAACTGAACAACTTGCTCTAAATCTGAAGTTAGTCCTGTGCTGAACAGGTCCTCAGGATCTCTAGAGGTTCTTTCCAACCTAAATTATGTGATTCAGTGTAACAGTATTTGCAATGATTACTTCCAAAGTGACTTATTGTAAACTTGCTTTTTATAGGAATACAGAATTATGTTCCGTAAGTAAGAAATATCAGCAGAAGTAAAGGCATTAGCAGGTATAATTATGAATGACACAGTGAAAGTTATAGTTCAAGGCTTGTAAGTCAGCTGTAACTGACATTTTATTATAAATGCATTCATTAGAGGTTTGAAATACTTTTTTGCTGCTGATCAGTCTCTATTGTGAAGTTTGTGTTTGCAGGGAGAACTAGATCAGGAGAGACAACAACATGAGGCAATGATTGCTGCCATGAGAGAAGAGGAAAAGTTCAAAGTTGACAGAATGGCCCGTGACTTGGAAATAAAATGGACGGAAAATCTTCGGCAAGTGCTAATTTGTCTCTTATTCTTTCAGTAAGAAAGAAGATATATACAAATGTTACAGCAAGTGAAACATAAATTAAAAGTTTTTGTTACTGTCTAAGCTTTTCAAATTACTACTCCGTTTGTCTTATTTTTCCCTTCTTATACAAGGTCAAGGTATATTATATACAAGCTTATATATACTTATATTTACAAGGTATTTTAATTATTTGACCTTTGCTTTTAGACAGGAATGTAATAAGCTTCGTGAAGAGCTGAGGCTTCAGCATGAAGAGGATAAAAAGGCAGCTATGACTCAGCTGTTACAGCTGAAAGAACGTGAAAAAAATGCAGCCAGGGATGGATGGCAAAAAAAAGTTGAAGACCTTCTAGACCAGGTAACTATGATGCCTCTTTGAGGATTGGAAGGCCATTATGATTTAGTTGCTGATGTTTTATTACCTATTAATTACATGAAATTTGTTGTGACACTTGTCTTTTTAGAATGAAATGGGTTAACATGATACTTTTCAAGCCTAATCACTACTGAAAATTTTGAGTAATATGGTGTGGATTCTTTTGTTTGGTTGTTTTTTTTGGTTGGGGAGGGATTGGAGGTGGTGGGAGGAGTTGACAGTCTTCTCTCTTCACCATAAGATTTTTTTGATTCTCTGTTTGCTTACATACTCAATTGCAAATATTAACTAATGCCAATTGTTTGGTGATGACCCTTATCTCTACAAAAATGATACTGTACAAAGCACTGAAAAGTCAGATCATCCCTTCGTTTCTACAACACATTTAACACACCTATGTCCTCTCTCGAATTAACTTCATACATTATTTTGGGACAGTTTTTGGTAAATATTGAGTTTTTAATTGCAACTGATATTTATAATAATACCAGCTAGCTAATTCACAGAAATAATTGCGTTTGTACTTTTTCCAAAGTGCCGTAGCACTGATTTTGTTGACTGCAGTTTGAAAGAATAGCTGTTTCTTTTTTAAATGTATTTGTTCATATTCAGATTTTGGAAATCATTAAGTGCATGTGATTTCAATGTATCATTGTGGAACGACGTAAAACTTGCTGTCAACTTTGAGAATTCAGATAATTGAACATGCACTTGATTAAAGGTTCCTATAGGAACATATTTCCTGTATTTTGCCACCAAGGAGATTTAAGCTTGTAAAATTCTGTAACTTAGGCTCATAAAATCTGGAGGCTTTCACAGTTCTTGGTCTGTTACTTTTTATGATGTGAATGTAATAAAAGACTTGAATTCATTTAATTTTTTTTAAGTTTCATTTACTGCCTTTACCCAAGCTTCATCTACTGTCTTTACTTCAATCTATAGATAGCATTTTCTCTAGTGAAGTGCAATTTGAAAGTGATATGACAACAAAAATGTTAATCTTTATGTAGTTTTAATGTACTCCTAAAATACTTTGCTTATTTCTTCCTTTTAAAACTTCCACAGTAAAACTAATCTGTGGTTTCAGAACGGAAAATTAGTGTGGTGCAAATGAACAAGTTTTTCCTGCATATGAATGAAAATTTTGGAATCAAAGAACTCAGGAGCTAACAGTCATAGGGAGAATTGTACTGGAGAATTTGTGGAGATAGAAAATAGTTTGCATATGCAAAATGGCTGGGTTTTTTTCCTTTGTTCCTCTTAGTATACTGAACAGTTGTACCATTTCATAACAGCATGTGGATTCAGAGGACTAGAACTAAAGCAAAAGGTTTTTTCCATTTTTGTCTACCTGTTGCTTTTCCATTACCAGTGTTTGTGTTGGATAGTTGTTTCATAATGATTGAAAGGGGGGGGGGGGAGGAGTTAAGATTTCCATCTTAAGAATCTACATTTTATCAATTTCTACTTCTTAGGTTACACTTGGAGAAAGAATTTCAGACCCTAAGATGAAAGGTGGATAACTTAACTTGTAGAAAAATGCTTTTGTAATAGGTTTTTCCTGATGGCAATACACAAAGGGGAAGCTCTAAGAATTGTGCTGAAGTGATTCATAGACTTATGTAGGTTGGAAGAGACCTCAGGAAGTCATCTAGTTCAACCTCCTGCTCAAAGCCGAGTTGACACTGAGTTCAAACTAGATTGCTCAGGGTTTTGTCCAGTCAGGTCTTGATAGCATTAAAGGACAGAGATTGCACAGCATCTCTCAATAATCTCTTCTAGTGCTTAGTTATCCTCATGGTGATTTTTTTTTCCCTTTTTCCTCCGCTTATATGCTGTCAGAACCTCCTCTGCTTTGGTTTATGACCATTGTCTTTCATTGTCCCATTGTGCACTGCTGTAAAGAACCGGGGTCTGTCTTCACAGTAACCTCCCAGTAGGTATTGGGAAGCTATTAAATCCTGCCCCCCCCCCCCCCAAACCTTCTCCTCAGCCTCTCCTAGCAGGACATGTGCTCCAGCCCTCAACCATCTCAGTGGTGGCTCTCTTCTGAACTCATTCAAGTTTATCAACGTGCATCTTGTACTGGTGCAGGCAAAGCTGGATGAAGTTTTCCAGATCTGCAGTCTAACAAGTGCCAAGTCAAGGGAACTAATTGCTTCCCTCGATCTACTGGCTGCGTATGCTTCTGTTGATACAGCCCAGTACACTGCTGGCATTCATTGCTGCTGGGGCAGACTGTTGACTCATGTTTAGCCCTATTGTCAACCGGGAACTCTGGGTGCTTTTCTATAGAGCTGCTACACAGCCAGTCAGACCCCAGTCTGTACTAGTGCTGGGGATTAGTCCATCCTAGGTGCAGGACTTTGCATTTGTCGTCGTTGAGTTTTATAACATTCCTCTTGGCCCATTCTTCTATCATACGTATAGGTCCCTGTGTATGACAGCCCTGTCCTTAAATGTATTGTATGCTCCACCTCTCCCTACCCCAGTTTGATGTCATCCACAAACTCGACGAGGGTACATTTGGTTTCCTCCTTCAGATCACTGATAATGATATTGAAAAGGATAGGTCCTGGTATAGACCCCTTAAGAGCTCTACTTGTAATAGGACCTCAGATAGTGTGAACCGTTAGCTACTAACCTTTGAGCCTGATAATCCAGCCAGGTTTCTCCCATCTGGTAGTCCACCCATTTAAATCATAATGTCACAAGCTGGATACAAGGATGGTAAAAGCCTTGCTGAAGTCAAGGTGGACAACATCCACTTCTCCCCTTCTCCACAAATCTTGTCATTTCAACAGAGAAGAAAATTAGAGGTAGTATTTTCATTATCGAGGATAGTGGGAGATTTTTGGTGTGAGTGTTTCATAAAATAAAGATGATTTGACTTACAGACATGTATTGGTCTGGAATGATATTCTGAGTGGAAACTGCATTAGGATTGCTTTGGCACTTCAGGAACTAATCTAATAAAGCTAGCTGTGCTTGGCAATCTCTAAATGTGTAATAAGGCTCCATGCCCCAAAGGGTTCACAGTTTAGTTTAAACAGACTGGAGAGAGAGACATAAATAAGGTTCTACTGTTATCATATAATAATAATAAAAAAAAATTATCAGCCCTGGGAAGAATTCCCATTTTCAATCTCAGTCTATTGCAAGGATACCTGTTCATCTCTGTCTCCCTCTAACTATACTTAATACAACAGTCCAGTCTTCATTAGTGGGGAGATGCATTTAAAACCCATTTGAGAGGCAGGACGTTTATGTAAGAATTAGGAAGAGAGCAGAAATCCAGCACATCTTTTTGCAATTCAGTTGTTTATACTTGAAGTATTGCTCTGGTCTGTACCAGCAGTACTGTACAATGATTTGTCAGAATTATATAAGAGCGTTTGCATTTCTGCACATTCATCTATAAACTCTTAACTTGACTGAAAATGTTGTCTATGTGCTGCTTTATGTGAAAGAAGTATCTGGAGCTAGACGCTTTTGTTATATAAATTCTGTTCAGAAACGAATTGATTATCAGTATGTTGCAGTATAAGTATTAGATCCAGAAGGATCTAATGAATGTGCATTATTTGAATAAAGCAATGTCATAAGAAATTATTTCTAGAGAAAAGGAAGATGAAATGTATTGGAATGACGTAACTTAAATTTAAAGGACTTAAGCGTGATTTTTGGCAGATTGAAAAGTACCATAACAGTGCAAAACAGTGAAAATGACATACTTTATTATCATAATCTAGCTTCTTTTTAATATGGAAGATACTGTGTTGCTTTATAAGCTGATCATATACTTTCGCTCCTACTGATATGTTGTATTCCAAAATGTATTAATCTATCTCATACATGATTGTAAAAAAATAAGAAATAAAAAAATAAAAAATAAATCAATTTACAGAGAAGTGTAACAACTGACATGAAGTCTTGAAGTTTACGAATGGTTATGTAGACAGACAGTTTAAAAAGTTGGTTTAGATAAGTAGAGAGAAGTAAAGTGAGATGGTATAGTTATGTAAACTGAAGAAAAGTATAGTATAGGGTATGCCCATTTGGTATCCTGCTGATTTAGTGCCAGGGGAAAAAAAAAAGGAAAAAAGACTGCTGATTCCAACTAATTTATGGCCATGAAATATTTTAAGATTTTTTGTGTGCGTGTGTTATGCTAATTGACAAATTTTTGCTTTCTATGGGTTGCTGCACTTTTGGTCAATGACTTTAGCTCTGATGTAAAGCAGGATAGTATTCATCTTTTATTCTATTATTATTAAGTGGCCCCTCATAGAATGCATGCAGGATTATCAATATTATTATAACAGTATGTTATGCGTAAAATTTCTGCAAGGAAAAAATGCTATCTGACTGATCAAGTGCTTAAACACACTTTTGCCAATTATAAAGCATCATTTGCCATCTACAGTTAATGTGGTTAGTAGGTTAAGTGGATCAGTATCTAGAGACCAAGCTTTAAAAAGAAAGTGCTTTTCCTTTTTTTTTCTTGTAGATTTTGCAAAGTATCAATCCATGTGAGAGTTTCTTCATGAAATATGCAGAGAATTCAGATGTGTTAGCAGCTTATTCTTTTTCTTTTAGCTATGGAATGTGCTTTCAACGTTTTTCTTAAATATTTTACTGCTGAGAAAGCTTTAGCCATGAAAAAAATAAAAAGAATTTTCTTTTTTTAAAATATGGTGTGTTCTCTGTTCTCCTTATTTGTGTAGTGCAAACTTCAACTTTGAGGAGAACTTAAATGCATGGGTTAAGACATGCATCTTCTTATCTATCTCTGTTCTCATAAATGTTTCCTTCTGTAAAATTTCAGGTGCCCTGATTACTGGTGAGTTTTTCTCAGTTTGAGCAGATGTTGGTGTCTTCCTTACTTATCAAACACATATTGCAGTAAAGTGAAAGAAGTGTTTTTGTCACCTTTTTTGCTTTATTTACCATTGTATTACCAAGTAGTACTATGACAGTCAGCTTTCTAATTTTGTCAACTTTTCCCAAACTGTAAGTACCATCTTGTATTAATGGAAATGCCAGAAGTATGGAAGTATTACAGTGAGAATGGACAAAAGTATACTGCATATACTTTGATTTGGTAGTCCTTTGTTGTTTATTTTTCCTCCTCCAAAGGTTCTTTCCTATTTTGAAAAAGATAGTAGAAGATTTCTATTCAAAGAGTTTGGTTCTGTGATGGAATCATAAACAGCTTTTAAAACAGCTTGAAAGTGGATATGAGAACCTTTGTGTAAAATAAATAAATAAATATATATACACACATATATACACACACATATATGTGTATATATATGTAAAAAATCCCTTCTGATCTAGATTATTCAAATCTCTAGTTTTCAGAAGATTTAAGACACATTCATAGAGTTTTAAAAATAAATGAGAAGTAGTTAGTAGATCTTTATTTCTTCAGAGGTCATTTCTTGGGGATCCAGATAATTAATTAATACAATTCAGATCTAAGTGAAACATTAGAGACTGGATCAGGAGGGAGGAGTTGGGGATGGCAGGGATCAACAAAAGAAACTCTAGAGTCACTGGCCTCCTTTGGGTCTCGCAGAACTTCATTTGTGAAGTTCTTATTACACTTCAAAAGTGTAATAAGATTGATAGAACCAGCTAAAGGATGCTAATTTTGAGGAAATGTTGAGGAGAAATTTTGAATTCCTCTAAAATCTACCAGGTATTGTCTTCCTCTTTATCATGAATTGAACAGGGATTTAGGGCAAGATTTAAAAAGCACTTGAAAATCTAAAACACTTAAATCCAAAAGAATAAAAATAAATATGCTATCAAGGAGAGAGCAAACAGAGAGCATCTGGGCAAGGAGTTAAAGATAAGGTTGTATGCATCTTTTCGCATCTTTAGACTTCCCCCCCCCCCCCCCCCCCCCAAAAGGAACCCACTTTATGTAGCTCTTGGGAACTTCTGAGAAGTGACTGCAGCTCTTAATATTGTGGTCTCAATGGGACTGTGCTGCAAATTCTTAGAGACTTGCTGAGAACCAGGGGAGCTTTGGGAGTTTGTCCTTAGGACTTGTGATCCAATGTCTTACGCATCCTACCGCTCACCACTGATTTAGAGGAAATCTAATCCGTGCTAGTCAGTGTTCCCATATTCTGAGTGGGAAACCTGTGTTTTCAGAAAGTCAAAAACTACTGTAACTGAGTGTACAAATAATCATGTAATCCAGAGCCAAAAGCTAGATGAGACCATTTGATTAGGATTCAGAATACTGACTCGTTTTTGGACAAAGGGATAGACACTTTTTTGGAAAATAGTTTGGTGGTCTAGAGAACTCGTACAGGAAGTAGAGAATTGGAGTTTTAAGTGTGCCTCATCTCAAGTGAGTTTGAGTCCTCTGTTTTCAATTCTCAAGGGTGTCACAACCCAGTGTTGAGCTGGAACGCCTTTCCATCTTTCTTACAGCAGCTGGACTGTTGTATGTTAAAAAAATAAATAAAATTAAGGCAGGAGTTACAGGGCCAGAGAAAGGATAAATAAGAAATGTCTAAAGACAAGGAGTCTGAGAAGAGTGGAGAGTCATGGGTTCTAATGCAACAAGTTGCTAGTACTCTTGGGTCCAGGCAGTGTGGGTCAATCTTGTCAATAGCTGCACTCTGAGTTTCACAGGTGAACTTGTTTAAGTATGTAAGCAGAATTTAGTCAACCTAAATCTTGCTCTTCAACTAATAATATAGAATACAACAGAGGTATTGAATTCCTTTTTCAGTCACACACAGTTTTCATGACTTCACTTACTTCACAGCTCTACAGGAGTCATGCTACCAGGAACCCCTCTAGCAGTTCACCTGCAGCCTGCAGAGTCTATCCCCTTGTTTTGTGGCTGTCTCCACTTCTCACTGTAGGAGCTTTGTAATAAAGGAACTGCTTTGTTTTGGGCCTCCTATTCTGTGCAGAGGTGTTATCCTGAAGATTGATTGGTGCATTTATCATATCCAGACTGGTCATGGTAGTTCTGCCTGAATAAGAAAATAAATGCATAAGATTCAGTTCTACTATCTCTTTTTCTGTGTTTTTAGTTATGATGAGCCCATTCAGCCTTTACTGCACTCTCTTCATTATCTTTTTGTTTAAAAAGTTTTGGATGTAATAGAGCAAATTCATTAAAGACAGTTTAAATTTAAGAACTACCCAGCAATACAGACCAAAACTCAGAGTTTTCAAAGTATTCTCAGTGGGATGCAGTAGGTATGCAACAAATGCTAGTTTAGTTCATCTGTTTAAGAATGAATGTTTTGCTGGACAACATTTTCATCTGTTTTGGTCTCTTCTACATACAATTTTTTTTCTCCAATATATTGTTTCTTTTACCTTAAAGATGCATCTAGTCTGATGGTTGAAATTCTGATATCTTCATATCCAAAGAAACTTGTCTATTTGATCATAAACTTTTACTTGGAATATTACCAGTTTTTATTTGGCAATGTTCAGTTAATACAGATGGAGGAGACAGACAGTTTTTAAACCTACCTGCTAGTGGATGAAAAGAATGTTAAATTCTTAGTATAGTATGGGGTTGATGCATGAGTCAGAAAAGAATTCAGTTTGATGTTTGGAGTTTAGTTTACACTTTCAAAACTGGTAAATGGAAATCTAAACCAAACCCAACAGTAATGCTATTGTTTGTTAACAATAAACATAACATAAACGATGAACAAAACTCCATTATAATTTATTTTAAAATTGGAACTGAACTTTGAGTATATGGTGACAAATAAGATAATTCAATTGGGAAAGTTTCATATTAGCTTCTGTTCTTCTTAGTAATAAAGTTAGAAACATAGGATTTGCCATCAAATCAGACTTCTATTCCATCTAGTTAAGTGTCTTGTCCAAAATAGGATTTAGCACTAAGTATATCAACTATTGCTGCAATAAACAAAAATGGGGTAGTCGCCCATTCATGGAAGCTTTCCTTGAATTCTTAATATTTAGGGATTGCCATATGTCCTGACGTAATTATTTTTTATATTACTTCCAAAATCTGTTTTTCCTCTATCATCAGCTGTTGTAACCTAAGATAAGTTATACTTGGGAGATCATCCTAACTTTCTGTAGTAAAATTCTCTTCAATTTTTTTTAAGGTGTTTGGCTTCATCACCTAAATTATGGAACTCCATTGTAGGTTTTCTGGCTTGAATTTGACTCTCTAGTATCACGGATCATCTCCTTTTTGGTTTATGATACAGGAAGAAAAGTTTTCAAACTGCTTTCTTTTAAGCTATCTGTTATTTTTATACTTTTCTCATGTCCCTCTTAATTGTTGCCCAAAATAATCTCAGTTCTATTTCTTGTAAGTTAATGTATTCTTCTACTTCTGTTATCTTTCTATAAATCTCTTCAGAACCTCAGTAATCTTGTAAAGAAGCACCAAGTATTTACTATACACAATGCTCCTTATGAAGGAAATTCATTTATGCTGTGTCACCATCCATTCTGTTCAGTATGTTTCCTAGCATTTTTGCTTACTTTTTTAAACCATGACATCATATTAAGATTGTTTGAGCTTCCTACAGTGATGTCCAAATTTAAAACATATGGAGATGGGCATGTTTTCCACTCCTCTCTTCCTGCCATGGTCGATGTGTTTCTGAACTCGAACCTCAATTTTCTCCTCAACTCTTCCACACAAAGTCATCCCGTATTTTCTCCGTCCATGTTTTAGGATGTATTAGCTAAGCTCCACATATAATCCTTAAAGTACTGAAAGCATTATAGCAAGTAATCAAAAAGAAATGAAGCCCTAGTACCATTCAAAAAACTTAAAATTATCAGTAGATTCTAATGATCCGTCACTATTCAAAACTTTTCCCCTGACCATTGAACCCGCAGTTTGTCAGACTAACAGCAAGTAATCCAAAGTGTAACAGGTAAGCATAGGGCAGAATACCTCAGCCATTTTGCTTAGGAGTTGGATAAGAGTCTTGTAATTGGAAATGAGAGGAGCTAGATCTTCTTAAGGCAACCAGATAATTACGACCTTGAGATAGCCTGGACACAACACTCTCACTCAGAGTGTTGCTACAAAAACAGAATTGGTCAGGACCACCTAGATCTAAGAGATACTCATAAATTTTAGAATGCCTCGTATATACTCTCATTTTCCTTTGGTGCAGCTGTTCCATTCCTAGTATGTCACAAGCCTCAAGCAAATACAAAGCATTGTAGTAGGAAACAGCTGCTTTCCAAATCTTTGCAGAGTCATCAGCTGTGTAAGCACCAGGCAGAGACAGTGAATCTGCTGACAAATCAGTCTTTCTCTTCAAATCAAAGAAATATCCTGAAGGTAATTTACTTTGTTTGCTTTTTTTATTATTTTCAGCTGGGTAAAATGGACTTATGCCAAAGGTCCCTTCAATTTCTTCAGTAAGCATCTCAAACTGGTTTGTTTAACCAACATCTGATGGATGCACATAGGTTTTCCCCTTCAGAAAGGTTTGCAGCATCTATTGGAGTTCACTCTTAAAATTAAGACAAGGACTGCGTAGTAATCTAGATCTACTCTTGATACAACAGACTGCTCTTCCTCACCTAGGGTCTTGGGGCTTAGCACAAGAATCTCTGCTGCTGATAGTGTTTTGAAAGCTCAGTAAGCAGTGTACCAAAGTCAGATCTTGAAACAATATGACATTAAAATATCTGTGGGAAGCAGAGTGAGAAAGAGCATTATGTAACTAATCTACATGTGTATTTCAAGTTTTGTTAAAAATCAATAAGCTATGTTTACTGTATGCTCAGTATTCGTGCATGAACACCTAGGAATGTTGAATATATAAGCTCAACTTTATTAAAAAATGACTTTGGGGGGGGGGTCCATGTCAGTCATCTTTTCACCACTGTAATATATGAGCATCTGATAGCTATTTTTTTCCCAAAAGATAATTACTATTTTCATTTCACAATTGGCAATTGTGGGCTGCAGAGAAGTTGCTTTGAGTCGGGTAACATAAGAAAACTGTGACAAATCTAAAAATTGAACTTCACTGCAGAGTTGTAGTCCAGAACCTTAATCAAAAGTTCATATATCTTCCTTCTGTTTTTGATATCTCTGGAAAACTTTTAAACTTGGTGGAATCACATATATTAAAATGGTTAGCCCCTCTGAGTCCTATCAGTCAGAAGACTGGCTTGACAGCAGCTATTGTTCTTTCACCTTGGGGAGAGAAATCTGCATTGTTCTGCAAGCAGGAGGGGCAGCTCTCAGAACTCAGAATACAGCTTCCAAAAAGTATTTTTACTTGAGAATTTCTTTTCATTGTAGGACATTACTAACCTTTCTATTTGAGATTGTAAATCTAAATACTTTTGATCAAATATTTTTTTTCATACTATAGTAGTGCCTAAGTATATCAGTCAAAATGAAGTCCCAGCGATTCTAGAAGCAGAACATTTGTTTAGTAAGAGATCATTCATGCTCTCAGTAGCTTCCAACCTAAATAAACCAAAACAGATGGGAAAGGAATCACAGAAAAGTAGATGAATTTGCTCAGGTTGGCATTGGCAAAAATCAGGTGTAGAAATTAGAGCTGTAACGTGCTAGTCTATTCTCTTGTCTGCTGCAGTATGATGCCTCCTGCTGTTATTCTCATGAGTAGAAAATTGTTGCTTGTTAACTCTCTTACAATTTTAATAAGATAATTTGTGATTTTTCCACTTGTGGAGGACTGGCTTGAGGGCAGAGGTCATGTGAAGATTGAACAACTAAAGGAAGCAGAACTAAGTGCATATCGCACACAGTTGATGTGAGCCAAGTCCCGTATGAGAGTAAAAACAGCTAGAGCCAAGGACACATTGTCCTTGGCTCCAAGGTGTTATCAATGATTAGTCCTGGGAACTTGCGGGTGATGTAATGCAGAAGTTGCTGGGTAAACCAAATTGCTGTTACCAATAAGGAGCTCAGCTTTTGCAATATGTATGAGCCTGATTAGTCCTATACTATATAAAGAAAGACCACGCCTAATAAAGTTGAAGTACGCTGATCACTCATATTGAGCGTCTGGGTCTTCCCTCCGTCGGCTCCTCCCGTGCAAGTTTCCAACAAATGGCGCCCGAACAGGGACCCTGCCGGTCAGGGACTCGGTGATTAAGAACTCAGGAGTCGACAGAGTGCTAGAGACAGCTGGTCCTGCTGTGCTAAAGGCGACGAGACACAAAAGGGGGTCTACGTGCCAGAGTTACAGAGGAGGTGGAGAGGACACAAACAAAGGGGGTCCGTGCCCAGGACGAGACGGGGTCCTGCCAGAAAGTCTCGCCGCAGGTCTTGCAAAGGTTGCAACGGTAAGTGAGTAACCACGGAGCGACAAGCGGCTTATTATTTATTAAGATGCTTTTTAGAAAAGCGAGGTACTCAAGGAATAGAATGTCATAAGGAACTCCCAGGGCTATTAGCTTACGGAGTGGCTAAGGGGTGTTTTGTTAACCCAGATAAGGAACTCCCAGGGCTATTAGCTTACGGAGTGGCTAAGGGGTGTTTTGTTAACCCAGATACCATGTTCGAACAAACTGAATGGAAAAAATTTGGGGACAAGTTGTTTGATGAAGTAATAAGTGACAACAAGACAGCAAAAAAGCTGATGAAGCCGTGGAGGGCAGTTACTAATGCTCTCGCACCTCAAAAAAAAAAAAAAAAAAAAAAAAAAAAGAAAAAAAAAAGAAAGTAGCTGTCGCCGCCGCGGAGCGTTTGGGAAGCCCCGATGGGTTCAAGGAACCCCCGCATGCAGAGGTGTCCCCTGTGTCCCCATACCCATCACCCCCCTCGAACCTTTACTATTGCCCAGGGAGGGTCTGGGAACACAGGCCTGCCAAAAGGAGCAACATTGACCATGCGGCAGATCCCCCCTCCTCCCTCAGCGCCTCCCCCCCTCTCTCTCTCCCCCCCCCTCCCCCCCTCCCCCCCCTCTCCCCCCTCCCCCCCTCTCTCTCCCCCCCCTCTCCCCCCCCCTCCCCCCTCTCTCCCCCCCCTCTCTCTGTCCCCCCCTCTCTCTTCCCCCCCCCCTTTTTCTCCTCTCCTCCTTCTCCTCTTCCTTTGGCCACAGTTATCTGAGGACACCCATCTCAGGCTATCAATGTGAAATAAGTTTTTCTCTATGATATTAATGGTCAGAAACCACTAATAAAAGCAGTTTGAAAAAAAAAAAAAAAGAAAAAAAAAAGAAAAAAAGAAAAAAGAAAAAAAAAAAAAGAAAAAAAAAAAGGGGGTATCCCATCTTATATGGGAATAAAGCAGGGCCGGGAAGAGCCTTTCGGCTTATTTATTGACAGAGTAGCCAATGCTATACAAGCAGCAGGGGTACCAGATTACCTGAAAGGGACTATCTTGAAACAATGTGCAATACAGAATAGTAACCTTTCAACGCGTAGTATTTTAGCCACACTCCCGGGAACATGGACTATCGAGGAGGGGCTAGAAAGAATGGCGCAGGTACCTGTAGGACCGCAAGCTATGCTAGTAGAGGTGGTGAAACAATTAGGAGAGAGCATGAGAGAGCAAGCACAGGCGTTGCGGGATAATATGCAACAGAATCAAAGTCAGGTATTCGCTGCCCTTGCTCCTTTGCAAAATCCCGGCGGAAATATCCCCCCTAATCGACGATCGGCACACTGCTACCGATGCGGCGTTGTTGGTCATCTTCGCAGAGAATGCCAAGCTAGTAGAGTATGGTGTCCCAACTGCAAAAGCAACAAACATGATGGAGCGGCTTGTTGGAAGGCTGGCTCGGGAAACGCCCGGAGAAGCGGGACGAGCCGCCCCGCGACGACACAAAAGGCGGCCTTCACCACAACAACTCAGCAACCCCCGCAGTCAACACAACCACCTCAGCCGGCGCCCAGCTCCACTCCGAACGCCATGAACCCCTTTGTCTTCGACCAGCCACCAGAGGGAGTCTCGGACTGGACTTGGCAACAGCAGTAGACGCCACCTTATTGGATACAAAGCCAACAAGAATCCGGACGAATGTCTATGGACCAGTAACTATTAATCATGAGCCGATAGGTGCCTTACTGATTGGAAGATCGTCCGCTACAATGAAAGGATTACAAGTTTTGACAGGATTGATCGACAAGGACTATTTCGGGGAAGTACAAATTGTGGTTTCAGCAATGTTTCCACCTATGCACATACCACAAGGATCGAGAATAGCTCAACTTATTCCGCTTCCCCACCTGACTGAAGGGGTGGCACCAGCGAAAGAGCAACCACGAGGCTATGGTGCTTTTGGTTCCACTGGAAGTGCAGCATTACTGACTGTCGGAATGCATCAAAGGCCCCGACAAACCGTGACTGTAAAGTATAAAGAAGAATCTATACGCACTAATGCCTTATTGGACACTGGAGCGGATGTATCAATAATTAGCACTAAGATTTGGCCCCAGCATTGGCCAACCCGAGAGACCAGCTCCACGGTAGCTGGAGTAGGCGGGGTCACCCTCGCCCGGAAATCATCGATGCTACAATGGACTATAGGGAACAAGGTGGTTAATTGCTCCGTTTCCATTTTACCCCTACCTGAAGGAGTGCAAGCATTAATAGGGCGCGATATCCTTGCCCAGATGGGTATGGTGCTTACCTCGGAACACCCTTTATAGCACCGGCCATTGCCTGGACTTTCCCAATCCCACTCAGCTGGAGGACTGATCAGCCTGTGTGGGTAGAGCAATGGCCGCTTAAACGGGAAAGTCTCATTCAAGCACATGAACTAGTAAAGCAACAGTACAAACAAGGTCATCTAAGACTATCTACCAGCCCTTGGAATACCCCAATATTTGTGATCAAGAAAAAATCCGGCAAATACAGACTTTTACACGATCTACGTGCTGTAAACAGACAGATGCATGACATGGGTGCTTTACAACCGGGGTTACCCAGCCCAGCAATGATCCCAGAAGGCTGGCACCTGCTAATCATAGATTTAAAGGACTGTTTCTTTACCATAGCCCTCCATGAAGATGATAAACAGCGATTTGCATTTACACTCCCTGCTATCAATAGAGAGGGGCCAGACCAAAGATTTGAATGGACAGTACTACCGCAGGGTATGCGAAACTCACCAACCCTCTGTCAACTCTATGTCGATGCGGCACTTCAACCGTTACGTCAACAGTGGCCAGAGACCATGATATATCACTACATGGACGACATATTGTTGGCACAAAAAACCCCTTTTTCTCCTGAACAAAAATTTGATCTAATCACACAATTAAAGAAAAAGGAACTTGTGGTGGCCCCGGAAAAGGTACAAGAATCCAGCCCCTGGCAGTATCTAGGTTGGCATATTTCGAATGCCACCATCAGACCACAGAAATTGACAATCAGGACTGACATAAGAACACTCAATGATGCTCAAAAACTATTAGGAGACCTCCAATGGATCCGTCCGGTTGTCGGCATTCCTAATGAACTTTTAAATCTGCTACACCCCTTGCTGAAGGGAACAGACCCAGCGGCTGCCGTCACGCTCACAGAGGAACAGCAACGGGTACTCCAGGAAATTGCATCGCTAATTACTACGCGTGCTACGCACCGACGCCTGGAAAATCAGCCACTTGATCTTACTATTTTATGTGGCCCACAATACCTAATGGGAGCCATTACACAACACAAAATAAAAACGGGGGAAAAAAGAGGGTTGGCGGAACCCATTGTACTAGAATGGATAGCACCACCGTTACAACCAAAACGAACTATTCAAGAAAAAATTTCAACGCTGGCCGAACTCATTAGGACACTCTTCGCCCCTGACTTACATGATCAGCGTTGGTCAAATCTGACTGCAGCAATCAAACATAGAAGAAGTGAGAATCGTCGAGGCAAGCGTGAATTGAAAAAACTAGGTTCAGATTGTGTTGATGATGTAGAATTATGGGGGCCTGCGGAAAGGTTTTTCGCCGCAGCTTTAGCTCCTAACGTTGCAGTTGCGCATGCCATGTCTAATCTAAATAAACTTGCTTGTTGGGCTGTTAAGCAATCAAATGTTACTACACAAATTCTCTCTGAAATGTCACAGGATATGGATAGCCTGAGACATGCAGTGTTGCAAAATAGAGTAGCTATAGACTTTCTGCTTTTGGCACAGGGACGCGGGTGTGAGGATTTTGAAGGAATGTGTTGTTTTAATCTTTCTGATCATGGACAGTCAATCCATGAGCAATTGAAATGGCTAAAGGACCACACCCAGAGAATCACCGTACAGTATAATTGGTTTGATGATCTGTTTAGAAAGATGTTTGGTAATGTGAGTACCTGGATTTTGAGCTTGATCAAAGAAAGGCTACATATTCTATTCATAATTGTATTAATTTTAATTGCTGTAAGAGTGATTTTTAGCTGCTTAACACAAAAGCTTGAACAATTAACTAAAAAGGTCTTTCTCGCACAAAATAAAAACGGGGGAATTGTGGAGGACTGGCTTGAGGGCAGAGGTCATGTGAAGATTGAACAACTAAAGGAAGCAGAACTAAGTGCATATCGCACACAGTTGATGTGAGCCAAGTCCCGTATGAGAGTAAAAACAGCTAGAGCCAAGGACACATTGTCCTTGGCTCCAAGGTGTTATCAATGATTAGTCCTGGGAACTTGCGGGTGATGTAATGCAGAAGTTGCTGGGTAAACCAAATTGCTGTTACCAATAAGGAGCTCAGCTTTTGCAATATGTATGAGCCTGATTAGTCCTATACTATATAAAGAAAGACCACGCCTAATAAAGTTGAAGTACGCTGATCACTCATATTGAGCGTCTGGGTCTTCCCTCCGTCGGCTCCTCCCGTGCAAGTTTCCAACATCCACTATAACTTATTTTTATGTTAATCGTTTTGTAAATCTAGGAGGAGGAATACTATTTTATTCTTTTTGTATTTTGACAAAGCAGCATCTTAAAAATTCCCAGGTGAAGTCTTACAAGCTGGTGTAAAAATACCTGCTGTCTCCCTGAGAAAACCATCTTCTTGACTAATGTGTGCCAAAAGTGGAAATTGGTCATGCTGGATTTTAAATTACTCTCACTTCATTTCTGATGACTCTGTTGTATGCGCATGTGTGCATGCCTATATCTACTTAGCTATATGGATTTTGTATATGGTCAGTAATATTTGATATAGAGTATCTACTTGGCAATGTATTTATTTATTTTTGCTTTTCATTAGCAATCAACACTAGTATAAGATGGTGCAATACCTAACTTTTTGGTAGGAAATTGCAGAAAGTCTTTTATGTTCCCATCTCATTCCGAAATCTTAGAAAAATAAAGTATTTTAATATAAATTTTACTTCATTTGAGACTAAACTTGATCTCTTCTTTTTAGCAGTGAAATCTGATCTTTAATATTTTAAGTGTTTAATATGCTTGTGATATTTCAGAGACACAGCTGATCATTGATTCTTTTATGTATGGCTTTTCTAATAGTAATGCAAATTGGTGTGCTTAATGACTTTTCCGCAAAATTATTTGCCATAAAGGTGAAGAGGAAACAGCTGGATAATTAAAAAAAATGTTTGGTTGCATAATATAGAAGTATATCGTAATAGTATATTGAAGAGATGCTGCTATCCTCTACATTCAAAATATAACACAATAAAATGCTTCATTCCGTTCTGTGTTCAGTAGTTTATATGCTAAATCAAAGCAAAGTGTTCATTTAATATTTTATCCAGATAGTCTTCAACTTATTTTTCCCTGGTCAAATTATAATTAATGTTCTATGTTTTACTCTCCCTTCCTTATCCCTTTTTCTTTTACTTAGTTGATTTCTGAATGTTTCCCTTTATTCCTGTGATCTTTTCTTCATAGCGGCACTGTCTCGGTGAAGCTTTGCATAAATCTATCAGCAATGTAAGTGATTTGCACTTACAGCTTGTAAAGGGCATGTTTGCACTACTAACTCTGCATATCCTATAATACTGCTTTAAAGCTTTAGCCTATAAAATGAAATACATGATAATATTTGAAAGAACACGTCTGCTGCTATTTCTCAAAAGCTTCTGTACTGCATCCATTCATCTGTGTAAATGTATGTATCACTGGACATCAAGTACTACATACATGGTCGTAACATAAACAGCATTTTTATGTCATTGTTAAAGCAAGCTTGTGGGCAGTGCAAATGTGTATTGCAGAGCTTTCTACAAAGCATGAGATTGATGCTATATTATAATTTGCAGTTTTGCAGTGCAAGTCGTAATTGTAGCTGAAATACTCTATTTTTTTAAAATACTAATATTTTTAATCTGCTGAAAACCTTAGATAAGAGTACTGGAAGTTCAGAGGATAGTATTTAGAGCTAGGTGTTTTCTTTTAAGCCCTCAGTTTAGGAGTACTGAGAAGGGAGCTCCAAAGACATGCAAAGGGAGGCACTAATATTTTCAAAAATGTCCTCTTAAGAGTATAAATATACATATTGAATAATCAAATTAATGCTTAAAATTTTGTTCTCCCTTTTAAAAATAACTTTGTCAATTTTTTTATACATGATGTGCTTTCAACAACAAAAAAAATCCTCATTAGAATGGGAGATTAGATGTCTGACTTGGTTGTTGAAGTCATTTAAGCCTCATCATGCCGTGCTTGCTGTATAGGCTATTGATGCAAACAGACCTCTCCAGAGATTGACTTATTTCAGGAAGTGGTTTTTTTTTCCAGTCACTTTAATCTGGTGGAAGTCTGAGCTGTGCTTGAGAAGGGTATTTCTGATCTTTGTCATCATCTAAGATGGCTGCCTGGCTAGATGTCAGACTTCTAAAAAGCACCTCAGTTAAAATGTTTCCTACATTTCCAAGAGTTATATTAAAAGAGAATTGTTTTACCCATTCTAAAAATGTTTATAAATGATACAGTGAGAATTATTAGAGTTCGGAAAAAGGAACTTAAGTGAGAGATTTAAGTGCAATCAAAAAAAACCAATTTTTTTTTTTTTTGTCATCTTCATAAATCCATGCAAATTTGGCTAAGATACCAAACTCTGGTCAACTCTATTTGAACATTGTCATGAAAGGCTTTTTAGAGTATGATGAGTACATTGCCTGAGGCTCTGCAGGAACTGAGCAGGATTTTCTCTGGAGCTCTTCCTTCTCATGGTGACAGGAGGGACAGAGCAATGGTGAGAGACAAGTGAGAGTGCACAGAACTTCTGTCCGCTATCTTGATGTTTCTGTCACAGGCACTCAGTAGAGAGGAGAAAGAGGATCTGAGTGGAAATTGTGGAATTTCCTTCATATGAGTTTTTTAAGCAGTAATTTGTAATTGTTCCGACCTGGTGCAAAGAACTGGACTAAATCTTGTGAGGTTATCATAGCTATACTTTCCTATGATACTACAAATGGTGTTAGGAAGAAGAAAAAGAGCAAAGGAGGGGAGCAAAAGGAGGAGAGATACTGGAATATGGGATGGACCTGAGAGAAGGAGTAGAATGACTAGAGCCAAGTTGCCATAGTGACCTTGGGGAAACAAAAAATATCTTGGGAGTTTATGGATAGTGGTTAAATAAGAGCAGAGGTAATCTAAAGAAGCATAAGAACTGCATAAAGGCACAGAAGGGGAGAGGGAAAAAAAATCCTCTAGGCAGAGTCTGTTTTTTGGTAGGTGCAGCAAGCATAACAGAGAAACAGGAAATCAGGGGTAAGGTAAGGTTTACAGATGAAAAGGACCTACCTAGGTATGAGGTTACAAAAATATGAGGAAAGAGACAAGGACCCAACAGTGAATGCAGGATGCACGAGAGTAGATGGGAATGAGAGGGGATCATTGGTGAGTTTAGATAAGATGTATTTCTTCCGGAGAAGGAAAATCAATAGTACCTTGTAATACCAGATTACAAAGTATACGTGAATATACAGAGTTGGCCATGGCAGCAGTGGTATGCTGCAAACTGACCTCATCAATGGATTGAAATTCCAGGGTTGAAGAGGAAGAGAAGACAACAGTATGTGATTGTGTTATTGGCTTGTCTGACCGTGATGGCAGCTATAGCCATGGTATGCTGAGAGGATTCAAGAGATAGTGTGGATAGGAAATAGAATAGTAATAGAGAAATTCAGTTATTCCCACTAGAGCAGACAAAAACTAACTACATCAAGATATACCCTAGAGACCAAATTTTTGAGACTATGAATTATTTTTTGGGAAGCACCTGCCTTGGGAGCTCACAAGGCATTCTGAAACCTTTGAATTGGTTCGGAGTAGCTCGAAGGATCTGGTTTCTTACCTTGATGAGCCTTAAGCAGCCTTGATGTACTTGCCCCTTTTATTTATTTATTTATTTAGAAAAAACAATATCCACCAAAATTGGCTTCTAAAGATCCTTTCGAACACAAACACCAGTATGTAGTTACTCACTTATATCTGCATTAATTCATAAGGATTGATGTGTGGGCAAATAGGGTGACAGTCTTTTTAAAGGCTCCAAAGGAGATCTTAGGAATGACAGGCCTGTAAGCCAAATGTCTTTGTAAGATAAACTCGCAGAAACTGTGATGAAGATGGAGTTTGTAGGCACCATGATCTATTTGGGGAGACTTAAAATAGATTCTGAGAAGGGAAACCCTGCCTTAGAATTTACTGCAATTCTTTTGAAGGGATCAATAAAAATCTTGATAAGGGTGGTGTGGTTGATCTAATCTACTTGGTTTTCCAAAAGGCTTTTGCCAGAGTCATCCCTCTGAAGCTTTTGAAGAAATTAAAACTCTGTAGTATGGGAGGAAAGTTTTTGCATAAATAAATAACTGGTTGAAAGATAGGAATTAAGTACAGTGTTCCAGAGTGAAGATAGATTATCAGTGGATGTCTACTAATATGCGTCATACTTTTTTGCAAGTTGTTTGTGAGTAAGGTGGGAAAGCTTGCAGTTTATACTAAGATATTCAGGGTAGGAAGGACAAAGGCTGTTTGAAGAATTGTAGAAAACTGTAAAAAAGAAAAGAAAAGGGGGAGGACTTGGCAATAGAATGGATTCAGTATAGACAGGAAGTGATGCACAAGGGAAAAAAAAATTCTAACTTCTTGTATAAATGATGGGCCTTGACTTGACCATTACAACTAAAAAGATTAGATTTGGGGATTGTGTGTATGATTCTATGAAAACATAACTCAGTGCTCAGTAGCAGTCACAAAAGCACGTAACGTTAGGAATAAAGAAGAGGAATAGAGAACTTAATACCTGAAACCATATGTTTATATAAAACCACAGTTTACCCTCATCTTGAATACTGTACGCTGTTCTGATCCCCTAATCTTTAAAAGGAAATAGTAGAAAAGGGGGGAAAAAATAGAAGGCTGATGGTAGATATGAAATGACTTCCATACAAGGAGTGACTCAGCCAAAACTGGTCAGTTTGGAAGAGTAAGGAGAAATATGATGGTGATCTACAGAAATATGAATAGTATGGGGTAAATGAGAAGGGAATGTCTTCTGGCTCTTCCATTAGAAGTAGTGGAGGGCATCCTATGAAATTGGTATGTGTATTGAAGTTGTGGGACTCGACACAGGATGATGTGGATGCTAAAAGTTTACGTGGATTCAAATAGTGATAGTATTTAGTGGATTTTTCTTCCATTGATCTTTTCAAAAATACCTCTTCTGGTTTGAGAAAGGTTGCTGGGTACTAATAGACTTTAGAGTAAACATCCCTAAATGTATGCCTTGTCCTTGATATTTTTTTTTTCCTTCCCTGTTGGGAAATGTTGGTCATTTCTGGAGGCAGAATACTACATTAAACAAATCTTTGGTCTGACATTGTACAATTTGTATGTGATGTTAATATTAAATGTATTCGGTAAAAGGTTTTCCATGTATAGTTCAGATCATAGAATATAGTATAAATCTTCACTATAATCCTTCAGTTATAGTTTAAATCTCCTTCAAAAGTACTTGAAGTAACGTGGTGATGTTATAGTATACTTAGAAGGTAGTGTATATGTGTACAAACACATAAACCTGGTGAATTCTAAATGCAGCTGGCCATGGTCATTTCATTCAACTTAATTTGCTTGTTTTGTTTTAGTGCTAATTTTAATTTAAATGTAGCTTCTTTTTTTTTCAAAACTGCTTAAGCTGTGTCCTTCTGAAAAAAATATGCTCGACAATAATGTTCATGCTGCAAGTTGTCCTTGATATGCTGCCATTGATCTTTTTGTTAAGCAGTGAGATTTAATGTTTTATAATTCAATATACTGATGCGCAATGTCCTTATTAATTTGTCATAATTAATTGTGAGATGTACTAAATCAAATGACACTATCAAACTTTCTTTTATGATTCAATTGTATGTAATGTTCTGAGGCTTGAAAAATAATCTTTCTGATTCAAATCCTTTGTCCCATGGCAATTTCATTTTTTCTTCCTGTGAGTCACTGCAGCAAAATTCTTTTTTGATACAATTTTGTTTCCAGAGTTGGAAGGTAACTCTTTCTTATTTGGCTCCAAAGGGAACATGTGCTTAGTATCTTCTGTCTGAAAAAGATGCTGTCTGATGTGAAGAACAAAGTATAACATTATAATAAAAAGAAAATGAGACTCTTTCAAGGAGTACAGTATACTCTAATATATTAAAAAGTTTGTTGGCATATAAGGATCACTGGTAATATCAAGTATTTCTAAGAAAATGAGTATTTGTGACTGGAATTGCTTTGGTGTTAGTTGAAAGTCAGCAAAAAGAATCACTTCTGTGAGCTAACAAAAACGGCTTCATAAAGTGTTATATTTTATTTGTAATGTAATATGTTCTGCTATTCTTTTAAATCAGAAAACTACCAGTAAGAAAGGCCCATAACAAATTAACGGCTAGAAAAATTCTTCAGTCTAGATGTTGCAGACTGTCTCCCCTAACAAGTGCAGGACTTTCTGTACAGAATTGGCATGAGCTTCTCCTGAATAATAGTTTATTTTAACAAATCAAATGTTCGACCTTAGCCCTTGATAGTGTCATTTTTATTATTTTTATCCAAGTCTTAGAAGTAAATTTTGATAACTTAATTTGGCCATTAAATATCAACAAAGTTAAAAGCAGTACTATACTATTAACTTATAAATATGAAAACTCTTAGAAAATTATTCCAATGTAATGATTTTATCCCTGAGATATAATATTAAAAACCAATTTAGTGAATGGACAATGTTGCTTGTCCCTCTTTTAGTTAATGTGCTGGATTTAAAATTTCAAATCTTTCCTTCTTTTGAATTTTTTTTTTCCAGAGTTGATGTTAGTGTTAATGACTAATTGATATTTGCTATTCTGTGGGTTAGATCTCATTGCTGAAGCAGAATCTGGAGATGCAACTTTCCCAGTCTCAGAGCTCTTTGCAACAGCTACAAGCCCAGTTCAGTCAGGAACGACAGAGGCTGACTCAGGAGATCCAGGAATTAGAAGAGCAGCATCAGCAAAGGCATAAATCTCTCCAAGAAGCCCACATCCTTGCATTTCAAAATATGGAAGAAACAAAAGAACAAGAGCAAAAGGCATGTTCATATGAGTATTCCAAATTATGTAGAGAATGTCACAGTTTTAGCCATTATGTACACAGTGAAAGTTAGTAAAGAAAAGTATTTGCATAACTACTTCATTTCCTTTTCAGATTGTGTTTTCAGTGATGTTATTCAATTAGATCTGTTCAAGATACATTGAAAGTCATCTCTAATACTGGCATAATTAGCATCTTGATTTGTACTCTATTATCGTGTTGATATATGTAATGATTATCAACATGCATGCACATTTCTTTACAATAGCTTGAGATTGTTATCTCTAACATCAATTCTAAGATTGATCTGAAATAGGTTTCTCTGTATTTTTGATTATATTTATCTAATTTCTCATGTTTTCCATTGTTTTCTGTCGGTTGACTACTTCTGTAAGGTATTTTGCATTTTCATTATGTTTAAAATCTATAAATTATATTTTGCAACTTGCAAGGTAATTTTCATGTCCAGAAGATATCTTGTTTAAACCTGGACTACACCTGCTTAGAAATTGAAATTCTTGCAGTGCATTATACTTCATAAGGTGTGTCATTAGATTTTTAGTTCAGATTGAGAGTTTACTTTTGCCATGATTTCCCAGCTGTCCCCAGTTAGCGTGCTTTTGTTGTGCTTCAGTTCACATCACCAGGTGGTCTTGGGGCACACAAGTTGGGTTTGCTTTGTGTGAAATGGAATCAGAAGATGTGCTCAAGCAGCATTAAGCTTAGTACCCTTGAGCGGAGAGTTATGCCGCCCTCCCCTGCCCCCCTCAGATGTGTATAGCACACACTAGGCCCCTCTGTGGATCTGCTCTCTTTGAGCTACATCGTTTGCTACTGTAAACATAGCCATAGATTGGGGTTTTTTGTATTTTCCAACTGTGAGCAGAACACAGTCCTTTTTTTTTTTTTTTTTTTTTTGTACTCAGGTTATCTTGATAACCATCAGCCATGGAAAAGAAAAAATACAGTAGTATGATAATCTAGTGAGTGAAGAAAATGTGAGCAATATAAATACATTTTTAATGATTTCTGGAGTATGCTAGTACCTAATTTTTGTTGCTGGTTGAATTATTGTTTAATATTTTATAAATTCCTTTAGCTGGTATATAATTAATCTTGTCCATTTGGATTTCATAGGAGTTAGAAGAACATTTACAGCAAAAGCATTCAGAAGAACTTCAGGCACTGAAAGAAACACACAAACAAGCCATGGAAGGTTTCAAATTGGAGATGGACCAGGAACTTCAGACTCTTCGATTTGAGCTGGAGGATGAAGGAAAAGCTATGTTAGGTATGCCATTTTCAAATTTGCAAATAGGTTTGAAAACATTTCTACTTGTACAAATATACATGCACACACACTTACATACACACATGTATATGCACGTATATGCATATTTATGTGCATGTGCACACAAACACACTTGCTGCATTTTCCCCAAACAGCACAGAACTGTAAATGAAAAAATAAATTGAAATTAATTATGGCAATATAAATGTAGACAATCAGTAACTGAAACAGCTAAAACACCGCAGTGCATCTCAAAAGCATTTAAAATTGACCTAATTGTTCCTGTTAAAATCAATAGGACTTTAACAGATAAGTCAAAATTGATCACTTCTGAAAATCTTACCCTTAAGTTTTTCAGAATGAGTAAGTGACCAAATGTAATGATAGAGAATATTTCAGAAAGTGACAGGAATAGAACAACTGAACAGTTGTTTAACTTTATACAAGCAGTGACTTTAGAAGTGTGAGCCCTAGCACTCCATTTCTACAGCAAAGAGTCAGGAAGCACAATAATTACTAATTTTGTTGATGTATTGATCACAAATTAGTTTGAACTTTGTAGTATGGACAGAATTTGAACTGTGCTTAGAAAGGTACAGTGCCTCTGCCAGTTTAGGCAGTATGGAACAATAAATAAGGCAAAAACATAGGAAAACGGTGTTTGTTACTTGGGTATATTTTTTAATAATATAGATGGGAATTTAATGTTTTGTGTTCCAAGAAAGGAACCAGATTTCTCACAAATAAGTTAAGTTGTGATCCTTGCCTCAGAAATCTAACTTAAGCAGGGACTATAAATTGTTAAGATAATGGAGTTGGATAATGAACAGAAGGACAAGGTTACAACTATGTCATGCTGTTTATGCCGCAACACTTTAATACTTCTTGATAGTCTTGGATTTTTGTTGGATCTAATATTTAAGCAGTCTTCCCCCCTCTCACTTGTCCTACTGGCAAAACAGCAAAAGTCAGTTTTGGAACAGAATTGGAGTGAGGCCACTGGGATGTGTTGGTAGACAAACTTGTAAGAGCTTTACGTGTAAAAAAGGTTTTATGGAGGAAAACAGCGACGTTTGTGAGAGGTAAAGATTAAAGGGAGCTGATGCTGTTATAACTGATAAAACGATGAGGGTGGGGTGCACAAAGAAACATGCTTCAAGGGAGTAGAAAGGTCGGCCTGATATTGAGCATTGATGGCAAAGGCAAGAAGACTTCAGTGCAAGGTAATAAAAAAGCAGGAAATGCAGAAGAAAAGACAAGGGAGGCAGTCTGGAATGTAGAAATGACAATGGTAGTACAAAAAGAACGTGAAGAGAAGGTTGCGTCACTCCAAGCAAGTGGAAGAAGTCCACAGAAGTGATTTACCTTTTCAGGACAGGAAGGAAAAGTCAACTCCTAGAAACACCATGCAGACAAAAATAACACCATAAACAACATGAACGACTTTTTTATTTGTTGAAGTCAACCAAATACATGCAAGCCTCAAAACAAAGGTTTAAGTATATGTGGAAAGATTAAATTTTGCAAGTACTTTTCGTTGACTCTTTCTGTCTAACCACTGCTTTCTTCGTGTATGTTATATATCAAATGCTTATCACTGAAAATGCTGTGGGGTTTTTCTGTGGTTAGGGTTGAACATTTCTCCTCTGATGAGAAATGCATGTACATCTTGTAAAGTGCACCTCAGAATAAAATTTTCAGTCCTGTCAGGGGAGGATGTCTCTGTTCCCTTAACTCTCTTATCAGCTCAGCATCTTTTCCACTTTGATTAGCTCAGTCTTTCCAACAAAGGAAAGATCCTATAGTTACACAAGTTTCATCTAGACATTGCAACTCATCAAATTTGGATTCCCTCATCTATTTTTGCTCTTATACCATGGTTAGTTTTGATCAGTTAACATTATATTGCCAGCAGAAGAATTCTGAAGAACTTACGTTCAAGTGATCTCCTACCAAAATAGGAATTATTGTTTTATCTAGATGGTATACGGTTTCTTCATCAGTGTTTCTACTGACATTTTTTGTAGTCATAGAAGCATAACTTTGTGTACCCTGAGGCCTTACTGATGTGTTTTTTAAAAAAAAGGGAAAGGAAAGGATCCATTATGAAATACAATATGAAATACTTGCTGCCAAACTGCAAGACCCCCCCCCCCCCCCCGGCATTTTGATATATATGCTCCTGTTATAATTTACATACACAGGTATCATTCAGAAAGCGCAGAAGACACAGCCAGTTCTATTCAGGGAGATGGTGCTGACAGCCATCTCATGTATAGTAGTTTACTGGGAAGAGAGTGTTGCTTCCTGGTTAGGTCATTACTGGGTGGCTACACACCATATATCTGTTTTGTTGAACTGCACACAATTTTCAGTGAGTAATGCAAAATGAAGAATGATCATTCTCTGTCTTAATTTTTTGATTCTCTCAACTGAGAGCTAGAGTTACTAAATAAACCTAGCAAGTGTAAGACTGAAAACAAAATGTGACTTTTCACACAATGTGGAGTTAAGCTGTAGAATTCCATAGCAGAGGATGATGCAGATGCTAAAATCTTAAGTGATTTCAGAAAGAAACTGGACAAGTTTAGGGGGGGGGAAGTCCTTGGAAGCTAAGACAGACCTTTGATTCGGGAATTTCCTGAGCTGCAAATTGTTGGTGTCCTGAGATGTCTGGTGGATCAGGCCCATGCGGGAGTTTAGGTGGAATTTGGGTGCCTCCTGCCTGTTTTTGAATTGCTTATGTGCTTCTGACTTGGCAGTTTGTTTACGTACATAGAAAAAACTTTACAGTTCAAAAATTCAAAATGGAAATGCAAGCTAAATAAAGGCAGCTTTAATCCAAATTCTGCCTAACTCCAACTTCAATGCTATACTGGTAACTGTTTATTGTTCTGGGACTTTTTTCAGAGCCCACTGAAATCAGTGCCATTTATTTCAGTGAGGTCAATGTGGTAAACAAAAGAGCAAATCTTGTAAGTCCTGACAGTGTGGTTAATATGGAATAAGCTGACACCAACAAAGATACCCTTATAGAAATTAAGTTGGGAAAGAACCAAAGTAAGCTGGAGAGTTAGTTGGGTCATCTCTTAAGCACAGAATCTCAAAATGTTTTAAAAATGCAGCTGACATGCATCTTAGTAGTAAAATCAATATGCGCGTTGAATGAGAAGATTGAGTTGAGGATTATGTCCAGATTCTATATAGTACAGAGGAAGATGGCAGAAAATGGCTTTTCAAAACAGAACAATTCATAATTAGAGAAGCAAGTGCTGCAGCTGAAAAGTAACATTTCATCCTTGCTTATGATTATCGGTAGAAGTTTAGTATGCATCTAGGCAAGGATATCACTACAGTAGAGGAACTATTTCTTTAAAAATCCAGAAAAAGAAAATTAAATCTCTTTCATCTACTTAACCTGTGACGGTGAAAATCCAGATCACAAGATCTAGTGAACAAGACCACTGAAGATATAAAAAGAAGTGGAGAATAATTATCATAAAGGCATAAGAAAATATTCTAGAATCATGAATTACCTGAAAAATATAAATCAGTCACAATTAACATGTAGCATGAGAGTAAATGACATAAGGTGTAGGAAATTTTTAATGCAGGAGTATTTAATAATCTGGCGTATTGAATGTCAGTGTCAGAGTAAACATCAAAATGGTGAAAAGCTCTTTCATCTTTATAATGATGAACTTGTTATAAAACTCAGCCAATGTATTGTTATTTAGTCATTAATTTTCACTCAAATTGAAATGCTAAATATGAGGAGAAAAGTACAAGTGAAATATAGTCTAAAGGAAGAAGAATAATCTGCCGAGTAAAGTGCTTCATTTGACCTCAAGAGATGCAGGGGGAATCCCTCTTCTGCAACAGACTTCTTCTAAGGGAGGTCACTTCATCTCTGTTTTCCTTCTTTCCCCCTTTGTAAAATGGGAATACGCATGAGGCATTCCCTACCTTCCATATTTTCAGGAAAACAAAAGTAGATAAGATTGTGAGATTCCATATGTACTGTAGTTGTGGAGTTCGTATTAAAATACATGGAGAAAGCAAACTGTGACACACACAAATAAAAAATCAGTATAGACTGCATTTAGAGACTTGTTCTTTAAAGGGTCCTCACCAATTTCCTTCTGAGGATGCTTTTTCAAGTTCTAGTATCTATATGTATAGGTGGTTTTATATGCACATAAATAATCCATTTGCAGAAGTGAAATTGTATGTTTGTTCTGTTACCTATGCCTGAGTAACAGAGCTTGAATAATGCATTTGAGTACATGCATTTGGAAAATTAGGTGCTATTTTGAAATCTGGCCATAAATAAGTATTTACATAATAGAAAAGGGTTTTGGAGAGGAATGCAGAACCCATCATTCGGAGTTTTGTTCTAATAACTTCTATTCTAACGTTGAACACATCTGACTCTTTCTAAATAGTGTGGCTGCAGGTGTCCAAAAGTTCAGCTTATTAAACTGAAATTTAACACATGGCTGCCATAAAAAGTGCATGTGTGTCAGGTGGGCAGCAATACTTGAAGGAGCTGGTCTGTTACAGTTAATTAGCAGTAAACATTTGCAAAATAAACTTCTCCTTTTATTCACTATAACTAGCTTCCCTGCGCTCAGAGCTAAACCATCAACATGCAGCAGCAATTGACCAGCTAAGGCACAATCATCAGCAAGAGTTGGTAGCTGCCAAACTGGAACTTGAAAGAAGCATAGAACTCGGCAGACGGCAGGTATGAGGTTTTACTGATAACTTATGGTAAAATTGCATAATCGGTATTGGTTTTCTGTTAGCTGGAGGCAATAACCGTTATGAACATGCAGGGAGGAATCTAATCCTTCAGAGTCAGCCAGCACCAGCAGATTCTGCATGCTTACCAGTTAGGCAGACTTTCTTGCTTAGCTTTTTCTTCCTTCAGCAAATTTCTTTAGGGGCTTTATAAAATATCCCAGGTCAAGGCAATTCCCTTTCAGGATTGCCCAGCCATCTCAGAGCATATTGGCTTTCCCTGGGAGGGAAGTGCCTTTTCTCACAGAATTCTACTGGTTCTCAGCTGCTAACAGGACTTAAAAGGAAAAAAAAAAAGTTTCTCTCTAAAGACAGGTGGTGTGGTTAAGAAGTGATTGCTTAAAACCAAATGATTACTTCAAATTTAAAATCTCTTATTTTCAGGAGCCAAATTGGGAAAAATAAAATTAGCTTCTAAAGAAAGCAGAGAGGAAGACCTATCAGCTTTCAGATATTTATATACTTTTTAATAATATTTCAAAACCCCAAAGGCAACATGGACTACCTTTGCTTTCAGAAGCAAACTGATTCTTTCACTTTTTGCAGAATCAGTTTTTGCAAGTAGTAACTAAAAACTCAAAGCTTCATCTCTATTGAAAGGAAGCCAGACGCATGGAAATAAGAGGACCAGAAAACTATTTCTTTATCTGTATATACAAGAGGCTTTTCAGGATTGCTTTACAAATAGTCTGGTACCAAAGAGGTATAATGCTTTTAGAAGTATATTGATAGAGGAAGCAGGTATAACTGAATACAGCCTTTGTACGTACATGAACAAAGAACATAGTAAAAGGTGACACACATGCACACCACTTTGTTTTCCCCTTCCCTGCCAGTTTATAAGCTTGAACACTAGAAACAAAGATGTGGTGGTGTCAGCAGTGAAAGAAAACATGCAGGAGTTGGGAAGATGTAGCTCCAGTAATGTTTTATTTATGCCTAGAGTGAGCCATCCAAATATGTCAGGAAAAAAAGATTACAACACAAAGGGTTTGATCCAGCAAAATGCCAAGTATTTTGGACTCAGTACAGTGAGCTGCTAAGCATGTGTTTTAGTTGTATGCGAAGTTATGTAGCAAAGCAGTTAGTTCTGTTTTCCTGTGTTAAAATGCTTCATCAGTTTACAGGATCAAAGCTGAAGTAGATGCAGAGATGTCAGAAAAGGATGATCATATTTGCTAATTTTTAAAATACTTAAGGATGTGGATATAACTTTTCCACTGCTTTTTCTTATAACCTTGATGTAGTCTTTGTGTAGGGAAGCAGAGAGTTATTTTTAAAATTCTATTTTTAAGGTTGTACTATAAAAATGTACATAAGGATATATTTGTATTTCCTAGATGCATGAAGGCTCAAAACCACACAATTTTACATAAACTACTTTGAAATGTCTGCCACTTGTCTATCTGTGCAAACGATATGATGATTTATTGTTGTGAAACTGTAAAAGTCGAATGGATGGGAATGGAGAACCCTGAAAAAAAATGAAACTGAAAAAAAATGAAGAGAGTTAATTTTATTACAGACTTTTTCTAAACCAAGCAGAATCATCAAAATCTTTAGGATGGGATCCAGATAGGTTCCAGAAAATCTTCCCATGTGTGCTTAAATTAATCAAGGTGAATAATCTCCCAGAGGTTAACCGCGTTGGAATTTCTAATGTAAAACAAATGATTTTATTGATTTATTGGATACATTATAAATACTATATAAATTAAAAGCATACATAAAACTAAGGACATTTGAAGTGCTATTTTGTACCAACAGAATTTAAAAAAATGGAATGCAACCACACATAAGTGCAAGTAGCTTGCTTAGATGGACATGTATCCTGCATATATATGTCTTTATAGATATATGAGATGTAAAACTTTTGAATCACTGTGTGTGTTGTAACAGTGCATACATCTTGTGTTTTTTAATCAAGCTATGACTGTCCTTTTTTTTCCCCATATCATAAGTTGCAGACATAGAAATTGCAAATGCCCACCCTGCTAGTTCTTAGCAGTATCTGTTTTTTGGGAGAGATGAGGAGGGTTGCTTTGTTTTTTCACTTTTTTTAATGTTCAGGCCCCAAGATATGATAAGGACATGTCTAGATTGAAAACTTTTGTAGACTTCCTACGCAGGTAGGCCCCCCCATCTCTCCACTCCCATATACAGCTTTTCACTATGACTGAATCAAAAGCTCTGCTTTTCATTTACTGGACTTAGTCCTTTGGAAGTACATACTGCAGATGCTTGCTGTGTTTAAGAGAGTTCTATAGCAGATATCTGGACAGAGTAGATAAGAGCAAGATTCAAAGGCCAGAGTTTGGATTGCAAATGCAGTCAAGATGCATGTGGAGAGACAGAGGACAATTACTGGAGTATCTTCATATAGGACAATGCACCAATCAATGCTCTAAATTGGTCTTCAGTTGATCTTGTCTATCTGATGCTGAGTTGCCAATAACCTGGTTTCCAGAGATGCTAGTTTTCCAGATAGCTAAAATCCTTGCATGTTATCTGCAAGGACTTATCAATCACAAGATGCGCGTTTGAATGTTCATTTTCTGGAGTAACCCATGAAGATTATTTTTGACCAGCACAAGAGGAACCAACAAAAAGAAAGACTGGACGTAAATATTGCTACTGAGGCTCCAAAGCAAAATATACTAGTACTGAATTAGACATATATTTTGCAATAAAGACACTACAGAGTCAGTACCACTGTTATCAAAGCGTTTAATATTAAGAGAAGCTACTCCAAATACAGGAAATGGAAACTGCAGAAGGAGCTCATATCCTTTTTTGCAGGCCAAACCAACTGGTGATCATTACCACCTAGGGGCACTGATAGAAAATCAAACTCAAAGAGTATGATATAGCTTAGACACAGTCCCAAATGGAGATTTCTTCCTCTCCAACAGCAAGGCAGATGGAGAACCTTCTTCTTTGAAACTTGTATTTAAGCCCATAGAAAAGCCCCTCACCTCAGACAACCTAGCATTTTAGTAAGAACAGCATTGACGTGACAAATACTGAAGATCTTTGGCGTGATGCTTTGGACTGATTGAGATTATTAGGTCTACATTTGAGAAGGAAGGGGAATCACTTTCCTAACTTGGTTTTCTTTGACCAGATCATTCCCACTTGGAAGTATTAAACCTGAGAATCAAACCATAGTGTTCTGTTTCACCATTAAAAACCATATCAGATTCATCACTTTGTATTGGTACTGGCTGATTTAGAAGTTATTTCAAGATTTGCTTAAAAATGTGTGGGCAGATGAAGAGTGAGTCGAGAGCTTATGGATAAGGATTAAAGGGCAGGCTAACATGGGTGACACTGTCGTGGGTGTTCACTACAGGCCACCTGATCAGGAAGAGGAAGTCAATGAGGCCTTCTACAGACAGTTGGAAGTAACCTCACAATCACAGGCCCTGGTTGTCATGGAGGACTTCAACCACCCTGATATCTGCTGGAAAGACACCACAGCTAGGCACAAACAGCCCAGGAGGTTCCTGCAGAGCATTGATGATAACTTTTTGACACAGGTGGTGGAGGAGCTAATGAGGAGAGGTGTGCTGCTGGACCTTGTACTAACAAACAAAGGATTGGTTGGAGATGTGAAGGTTGGGGGCAGCCTTGGCTGCAGTGACCATGAGATGGTGGAGTTCAGGATCCTGCAAGGAGGAAGCAGGGCAGTAAGTAGGATTGCAACCCTGGACTTCAGGAGAGCAAACTTTGGCCTCTTCAGGGACCTACTTGAAGGAATCCCATGGGTTAGGGCCCTAGAAGGAAGGGGGATCCAAGAGAGCTGGTTAATATTCAAGCATCACTTCCTCCAAGCTCAAGATCAGTGCATCCCTATGAGTAAGAAGTCAAGCAAAGGGGGCAGGAGACCTGCACAGATGAGCAAGGAGCTCCTGGCAAAACTCAAACAGAAGAAGGAAGTATACAGAAAATGTGGAAAAAGGGACAGGCCATTTGGGAGGAATATAGGAACACAGAGTACGCAGGGATGCGATGAGGAAGGTCAAGGCCCATTTGGAACTAAATCTGGCAAGGGATGTCAAGGACAACAAGAAGGGCTTCTTCAAATACATCACTAGCAAAAGGAAGACTAGGGAGAATGTGGGCCTGCTGCTGAATGGGGTGAGCGCCCTGCTGACGAAGGATACAGAGAAGGCAGAGTTACTGAATGCCGCATTTGCTTCAGTCTTTACTGCTAAGGCCAGCCCTCAGGAATCCCAGACCCTGGAGACCAGGGAGAAAGTGTGGAGAAAGGAAGACTTTCCCTTGATGGAGGAGGATTGGATTAGAGATCGTTCAGGCAAACTTGACACCTACAAACCCATGGGCCCTGATGGGATGCACCCACGAGGGCTGAGGGAGCTGGCAGATGTTATTGCTAGGCCCCTCTCCATCATCTTTGAAAGGTCAGGAAATGTCTGAAAGAAAGCCAATGTTACTGCAGTCTTCAAAAAGGGTAAGAAGGAGGACCCAGGAAACTACAGGCCAGTCAGCCTCACCTCCATCCCTGGAAAGGTGATGAAGCAGCTCATCGTGGATGTCATTTCTAAGCATGGAGAGGAAAAGGTGATCAGGAGTAGTCAGCATGGATTCACCAAGGGGAAACCATACTTAACCAATCTGATAGCCTTCTGTGATGGAATGACTGCCTGGGCGGATGAGGGGAGAGCAGTGGATGTTGTCTGCCTCGACTTCAGCAAGGCTTTCGACACTGCCTCCCGTAACATCTTCATAGGTAAGCTCAGGAAGTGGGGGTTAGATGAGTGGACAGTGAGGTGGATTGAGAACTGGCTGAATGGCAAAGCTCAGAGAGTTGTGATCAGTGGTGCAGAGTCTAGCTGGAGGCCTGTAGCTAGTGGTGTCCCGGAGGGGTTGGTACTGGGTTTAGTCTTGTTCAACTTATTCATCAGTGACCTGGATGAAGGGACAGAGGGCACCCTCAGCAAGTTTGCTGATGATCCAAAACTGGGAGGACTGGGTGATCCACCAGAAGTTTGTGCTGCCATTCAGAGAGACCTGGACAGGCTGGAGAGCTGGGATGAGAGGAACCTCATGAAGTTCAACAAAGGCAAGTGCAGGGTCCTGCACCTAGGGAGGAATAACCCCATGTGCCAGTACAGGCTGGGAGTTGACCTGCTGGAGAGCAGCTCTGCGGAGAAGGACCTGGGAGTCCTGGCAGACAAGAAGTTAACCATGAGCCAGCAATGTGCCACAAAGGCCAATGGTATCCTGGGCTGCATTAGGAAGAGTGCTGCCAGCAGGTCGAGGGAGGTGATCCTCCCCCTCCACTCAGCCCTGGTGAGGCCACATCTGGAGTACTGTGTCCATTCTGGGCTTCTCAGTGCAAGAGACACATGGACCTACTGGAGAGAATCAAGCGTAGGGCTACAGAGATGATTAGGGGACTGGAGCATCTCTCTTATGAGGAAAGGCTGAGAGAGCTGGGCCTGTTTAGCCTGGAGAAGACAAGACTGTGAGGGGATCTTATCAACGTATACAAATATCTTAGGGGAGGGTGTCAAGAGGATGGGGCCAGACTATTTTTGGTGGTGCCCAGCAACAGGACAAGAGGCAATGGGCACAAACTGAAGCACAAGAAGTTCCATCTGAATATGAGAAAAAATTTCTTTACTGTGAGGGTGACAGAGCACTGGAACAGGTTGCCCAGAGAGGCTGTGGAGTCTCCCTCTCTTGAGATATTCAAAACCTGCCTGGACACGATCCTGTGCAACATGCTCCAGGTAACCCTGCTTGAGCAGGGGGGGTTGGACTAGATGATCTCCGGAGATCACTTCTAACCTCAAGCATTCTGTGATTCTGTGATTGATGACATTGCTTATGTTCAAGAAATTTCACGACTGTTTGCTATTCTGACATTTCCCAGCCAATTAGAATCATCCTTCCAAAATGAACGATCACTTCGTGCAACTGCTGACCCACTGACAGGTACTAGCCAGAGTAAAATCCACTGGAAAGCAGATCCATCCATGAATCCATGTGAGCAGGGTCCATCACACAGGATTCCAAGTACTTCCCTAATAATCCAACTTGGATTCATGACTTGTCTCTGCAGTGCAGCGGGAGTATAAATAAAAAATGATCAAGTGACAAAGATTTGAGAAGGTTCAACTTACTTAAAAATATATATATGTTTATATACTCTCCTGCTTCTCTACGATCTTGAATTATGCATTGCTTGATACTAGTCACCTGTGACACTGACATTACCCAAAGTATAGGCTTTTCTGTCACAATTCCTTTATAAAATGGAGCAATTTTGAGGAAAATGGCTAATGGAGCTTTTTTGACTGATGATAAATATCTGTGAAGCAATAGCCAATGGATGTGACAGGCCGTGGATGTGACAACAGCCATGGATGTGACAGGAAGGGATGCTCACGGCATTAGGAATTACTAGGGCTCACAAAATCAGAAATCCATACCTTTTGAAGGAGTTATTTTGTGAACAGTTAAAGGGAGAACATAATGAGCTCTTTAATCCTTAAGGCTTCTTTGCAGACTCTGGGATTTATATAACAGTCCCATATAACAAACCCAGTCTTCAATTCCAGTTGATAAGATTGGTACAGTCCTTATTGCTTCATCAACTGGAGTATCATGCCAAGGAAAAACTTGGTTTTCCAGCTTTTTTCTTCTTCAGCATTATCTCTTGTAATTTAACTCTATTCCACCAGTTTGCCCTGCCATGACACTGAAGATGAAAGTGCTGAAGATCTTTAGCCATGATTTGTCCATTTTTTATATGTTCCATATACAGTATTTTTGAAGGATACTTTAGGAAGTGAAATATAAACTTAACATCAACAGTTAGGTTGCTGCTTCTAACATTTCAACACCAATTCCCACATCAACACTTATTTTTATTCAAACTGATATAACCTTTCTAGTAGGTGTCAACAGCTCCACAAGGACACCAGCGGGGCTGGGTGTTGCCTCTCCTTTTATTAAACAATCAAAATTACTGCAAAAATTACAAAAATACTATCCATCTGGAAAATGGAGAGCACTCAGATTGATACAGTACTGTCCAGATCAAAGAAAAACTGGTCTTTCTCTTTGTAAGATATGTATCTGGTTTACTGTGCAGAATGAAGTATATCCAGTGAATGATGCACTGTCATTTCCTGTTAAAATTTGTGTAGTTCATTACATAATTCCTTTTTGCCTCCCACACAACAATACCTTTTATATTCTCACAAATTGAATTTGTTACGTAACTTTTATTTCTTCATTATTTGTATTTCTACACAATAAAAAACAAAGTCTCTCAGATTTAGTTATTATTTTTGTCTGCATCCAAAAACTGAAAAAAAATTGTTCAGTGAATGGAAAATTCTACTCGGTTACTATCTTCCAAAAGCAAGTACTATGCTTCTGAGAGACAACTTTATTAAAATATTTTTTGCTGCTGCTGCTTATATCATAGGAGAAAGAATTTTTATGCCGAATATCGGATCTGCAAGATGAACTAAGACACCGAGACCATCATATAGCTGAACTGGATAAAGAAATTCTGCATCTTCATGAGAATATAAGTGCACTGACCAGGGAACTAGAGTTTAAAGGGAAAGAAGTTCTCAGAATACGCAGTGAATCTAACCAACAGATCAGGTATGATTTTTTTTCTACTCTTAAGCTTAAGTGTTCTCTCATATATTGTTTTGCTTAAGATATTTTACCATTTGTGGCTTTCAGTTTAAGCTCTTAATCAAGTGGTGTTATATATCGCTTAATCTTCTTTAGAAAAAAGTGATGTCCATTACTAGTAAAGTTAGTGAATATTACCATACAATTAAACTGCATTTCAATAACATATTTTGGCTTATTTTAGTTACAGTCCTCTTAAGTGTTTTTTAAAAATTCATTATGTTTGTTTATTTTTAAAAGCATTAAAGGAGATGTGTTTTCCATGAAATAAGCTAGAATATTAGAGGGGACAGTAAGTGGTAGGTTTTGATGATTCAGTAATTCCTTTCTGTTTTGTCTGGTATTGCATATAAGTCATTAAAAGCCTGGCAGAAAATCATGATGAACAAACAGTCTGATTTTAGAATAACTCTTTTCTCAACGAAAATAAATTAAACAGGATGCATGAGCAAGATTTAAGCAAGAAACATGAGAAAGAGCTGGATGTCTTGACAGCAGATCACATCAGAGAGAAACAAAGCATGCTGGCAGATTTTAATAAGACCCAAGAACTGCTCAAGGAAATTAATTCAGCTTTACAAATTTCGTAAGTTTTATTGCATTAAAGAGTTCATATGTAGCTGCGTTTCAGTGAGAAGTAGTTTATTCTGGTGTCCATAAGTTACCAAAGATATTGCAGAGATATAGATATGCAAAAACCTCACTCAAATATGGGGCCCAGTCTGGCATTCTTTGGGTAACACAGCTCCTGGAAGCTTCAGGGGGATTTACCAAGATAAATTATTATGGATTTGAGACTAAAAACATTCAAGTAGAAAAAATGTTAAATCTGTACAATTCTTAGAAAATTGGAGAAAACATGATTTCAAATGTTTTTTCTCCAACAATTTATCCTTTTTGAGAACACAAACGTTTCTTCAGTAAGTTTATAAATAGTACAGTATCTGTTATAAAAGTGGCTGATTATACCAAGTAAATTGAGCGGTACAAATGTTTTCAGACTTGCTGATATAAGAAAAATTAAGAATTTCTACTGGTATTCTTGGTAAGTGTCTGAAATGAATTATACGAGCATGCCAATAGCAGAATGCCTACAGTGCCTCTGAGTGAAAACGCCACCTGGGGTTAGACCACTCCTGGGGAGAAGTGCAGTAGTGGTATGTCGTTCAGCCAGTGTTTTCCTGTCCTCCACATACTTCTTTCTTATCCCTGTTTATGATGCACCCCACTCAGAGTTTCCTGACAGAGTCTTCATGAAGGGATTTGTATTAGCAGCATAAAATATTTATGGCAGAGAAAATAATTCGTTCCAAGTGTATGATACACAACTTTTCTGAGTAAATATCAATTCTTAATGGACAGTAAACCACAAATGTCCTCATGGGACTTAGGATTCTTGACAGCATCTAATTTTGTTCTTGCTCAAATTGGAGCTGCGGGGAAGCAGCTCTAATACCAGTGGTGTAAGGGTAGCAAACAGATCAGTGCCCTGTGCCTTGACCTTGCTTCCAGTATGTTATCTCTACTTACATTGTAGCAATTAGCTGTCAAAGGAGGAAACTATGTTAAAAGAAAGGAGTGGACTATACAAAGGTTTCTTAGCTAATGATTTCCAGTGTCTGCATTACCTAAAACATGACCTTGTGAACTTCTATGAAACGGAGAATCTAGGTCATAGTAATTTAGAGTGGCTATCATTAATTAGGTTCTCCAACTAGATTCTTTAAGTTATATATTATCTCTTTGAAACAGAGAAAACAGTCCTCTGAAATATCTGAAAATAAAATGACAGCTGTGCATAACTATGTATTATACTCTGGGGATTTGTATACAATAGCTTAACCCAGCATAAAATACATACACAAAATTAAGCCAGCTAAGCATATTTATGTTCTGCTGAGTCAAACACTTTTTCTGCAAATAAACAGTCATGTTGTTCACATTCATAATGTTTTATATTAATATATTATATAATCTCCAAGTTATGCACAGATTTTTTTGAAGGTTATAAATAATTTAATATGCAGTGTTTTCTCAAATGCAACACAAAGTCAAAATTACACAGCTGCTTCTGAAGGGAAAATACTTCTTTAAAATCAGAAATGATGTCTGCTTCAGGATGTCTTAAGGAATTAAGTTTGAGCTGACTAGACACATTAGATTTATAGTTTTTTTCAAGATTCTTTTTTTTTCCCCCAAGCTTTTTAAATTTCCTATTCTGAAACTTAGTATGCCAATCTATGTGAAGGCTGAATACAGTAGACAGGTATTTCAGTAGTTTCCTTTTGAAAAATATTTAGCATTATGAGTGTTATGTTTTAGAGACAGTCATTTGGAACTGTCTTTTGTCTTCAAAACTTGTTCTTTTGTGAAGAAACAACAAGGAGATGTATGCTGTTACTTCTGCATTTTGTCTCTCAGTTGGCTTATTTCAGTTCTCTCCTTTAATGCTTTTCCACCAAACATTTCGAATATCCTCATATTATTTCAAGTGTTTCTCAATTGTTACTTTCCTCTTAATCCCAGTATTCTAATGTCTGGGTGTTTATGGCTTTTCTTTTACAGCTTATTTCTTTATTTCCATCTCTAATGATACTAAGTTGATTTGCGGAGAGGAATTAGCTACATATTAGCCTTCACTGTTCTTGGATATCTGTGTCTCACTATGCTCCTCTTGAGCTGAGGAAGATGGTGCCAGCCTTGTCTCTGTCCTGTTTCTCCAGTATCACAAGCATGCATCTTCATTCAGTGTAGATATCTATTAAAATAAAATGATACTGCTTTGCTCATCCAGCAATTCAGTTGCCAGCTTTTCAAAATTTACGTTAATATTAAATACAATACAATGTAGGCCCTGCATTATACATACGAATCTGTGTGATCTACATATTCTGTAATTCTGCTGTCCATATCTTTTTAACTTTGAGTGTCTTGTTTTCAGTCTGGCTTCCAAGAGGCCTCTTTCTAAACACCTAGTACTGCATGCACAGAAAGGATATTAAGGTTTTAGCATTTTCACCAGATAATTATTTTCTGTAGTAAAGATACAGTTTATATTACATTTTTAACTAAAGCTGAATGATAACAACGTTGAAATTTTACTTTGAGGTGAAATGCAAGTTGTTTCTATTTTTACCCCTTGAACTGTCTTTTGTACTAATCAAAGATGTGACTTTATTCACTCATCATTTAACACTGGATCAGGCTAAAAGGACTATTTTTCTTTTCTATAAAGTTTAGAAGAAATGGAAGAAAAATATAAAAACAGAGAATCAAGACCAGAAGATTTGCAGCTTATCTCAGAGCTGAAAGACCTAATTGCAGAGAGGGACCAGCTCATAAAGAAATTGATTGTAAGGCTTTTTATGCTCTTTTGGTTTAGTATCTTGACAGATATAAATGTTAATCTAATTCAGAGCATTTAAAATATATGTAAAGTACCAATTCTGCTAGCCTATCTTCATATGCTTTCACGTTTTAGTCCTGTAGTTTCAATGACTCTTAATAGTAAAATTAATTAGATGCAGATGTTTTCCTGCAAAATCAAGCATAACACATTATTACAAATATATGTTAAAATATTAGTTAAAAACAAATTGCAGTATGACTTTCATCAGATGTATCCTATCTGCAGTCCTGGAATAAGAAGTGGGCCATACAAGCCACATAACAAATAGTCTCTTCTATGAAGTTTCTAAGAACGTTTCAAATTTCCTGATGCACTGAGCTTCCCAAACTCAGACCCCAAGCAGCCTAACAGATTAGTCCCATTAGTTATTTATTCAGAATCAAGTAGGAATGAGGAAATTCAAATTAATTAAAGATTAGAAGTTAACTATACTGAATCTCTCCCAATGCATAATCCATTAGGCTATGCTCATTCTCAAGGGTAAAACATACAAAGGAACTGTATAAATAGAAATGATTTAGTATTAAATATGAAATATAATTGATAGAAATGTAGGTTTCTTTAAAACATCAAATTTATTTCAAATCATTTTTTAGACAGATTTGGCCACTAACTAATTGAAATTGTATAAAAAGAAGTTTCTATTTGTTCTTGTTTTAGGAGGACAAAAAGTTCTATCAACTGGAACTAGTTAACAGGGAGACTAACTACAACAAAGTGTTTAATGCAAGCCCTAATGTTGGTGTTATTAATCCATTGGTGAAGGTATGTTCCATGGACTTCATTGCGAAAGTGAAGAAAAAGAAATCTAACTTAGAATATAATAAAAAGAAGACATAAATATATATATGTATGTGTGTGTGCACATGTATCACTCACTTTTTATTTAAAGAAATGTTCAAAACAAGGAACATAGTTTATTATTTGTCTCTTTCCTTTTGTGTAGTTGTGTTTGTTTCTATTATGTTGTTTAGGGATCCACTGATATTGTTGCCCTAGTTTGCTAGGCATGGATGACACAAAACTGTAAAATCTAGGTAGAAAAGTGAAAGAAAGGCTACAGAAGGCAGGGTTGTATCATATAAATAGAGAACAGTGAGGTTTGTAAGCACTGTTTTGTTTTCATTGTTTTTCTTGGTTATTTTGGAACATGGAAGGGCAATTTTATTTTTCAGGTGGTGCTTAGGATGGAAGACCATTAGAAAAACCAAAAGAGAGGGGATACTAAGCAAAAGGAAAAAGGGTAAAAGAGGAAGGAAAAGACTATGAGAAGGGCATGGAATGAGACTGAATGGAGAAGGATGGGAGTGATAATGGAGAATTGGAGTGACAAAGCAGACATGGACTGTGAGGGTAGCAGGAGATAAAAGCAGGCCTGCAGCCTTCTCAGTAAAAGTCGAGTCCTGTATGAGCGAAAACGCTTGGTAGCAGCCTTTTTCCAATTTGCTCCACCCTGGTGAACAGCAGCCACTGAAGGCTGCTGTACAAAAAGGCATGGTACCCTCTCTGTCACTTCAAAAGCCAGCAGCATTCCTGCGGGAGGAACCCAGAGTGTCATGCAGCAGGCTACCTTTATTCCATTTCTTTTCACCACTTCAGCAGTAAGAATGAGTCCTCTAACATGTAATGCATGAGTTTAGTAACTCCTAGGCTGTTACACTTGCATGGAAAGGGAAGAGATTTTTCCCAGCAGTAGAGGTAGAATAGTGTGGGAAGGTGCTGAAGCAGGGGGTAACCCAAACTGCACAGTGTAAGCAGCTGAGATGACCTAGAGCTTCAGTTATCAAGATTAACCTAGGTTGTGAGGCCCCCATTAGCTTGGAGATAAACAGTTCACACAGATCTCAGAGAACAGTTGGACTCAAAACATCCTTTATGCATTTGAGAAGTTGGTAACACTGTAAATCCAGTCAAGATTCAGTTCAGTATGAATGTCTAAGTTTAGATGTCTCCATGACGGTGTCCACATGTGCACTGTGTATCTGAGCATCCATTACAGTTAAGGGTTATCTAATTAATTGTCAATGAAGCTTAGAGCACAGTTGACTTGAGCAGCCACTAAGTGTCTAGTTTAGGGTGAGCTGAATTGCTCCCGAGTTCTCTTGGTTGTATTGATCATATCTCCATCAGTTACACAGATTATATGCAGGTGCTGAAATTGCCACAGGTAGAGACAAGTTTGGGGTGAGTTTAAAAAAAATCAAGGCATACAAAAGAAAGCAATATAATCTTGCATAATTCGGGGTTCTTTGACGTTGCAATAATTTTACCTAGGATCCAGCTGTTTGGTTAACAAGTAAGCAATTGGATCTGAAAAAATAACATCTCTGTGTAAAAGAAGGTCTGACTAATAGATCAGAGCTGTGTTGTTTATTTAGCTAAACCTTATTATGGTTTCATGTTAGGTCAGGCATGAATACACAAATTCTTTTGCAAATTGTCAGCACCTTTCTACATTGTCCAGGAGCCCAGCACCTCTGACAAGCTCATCTGCTGATGCTTCATATGTAACTGCATAAAAAGCTTAGCTTGGGCCCAGCAGAGACAATATCAGGACTGCCAGATAAAATTTGAATGCTTTGTCTTTACGTGATACAGATTGTTCCAAAATTTTGGAAGTTTGTCTGGACCACTCATTTTTAAAACTATGGAATTTAGCTGTCAAGTGCATCAGCTTGTGTTTTGTGTGAAATCTGAAGCATTTGTGAGAATTACTTTAGCATCAGATTTCCATAGTGATAATTCATTTATTTTATCATATGCTTTTATCACTTATAATTGTTAAGATTTTAATACTGTCTTGTATGCCAAAACATTTTGATCTATCATTTCATGAATTGTGGACTATGTTACTTTATTTCGTCAAAGCGCGTACTATGTTTTTGGAGAATGAATCCCAAAGAAAGTGAAGAATCTCATTCTTTTTGCTTTTTTTAGTAAGAAAAAGACAAATTATGAGATACTATGGGCTTTGCATATTAGCACATAATTAGAACCATTGCAATATATATTTCAGCTTCTCAAATTTGTGCAATGGATCTGTTTAGTATTATATTGTTAGAACTCAAGTTTCATAGTACTTTGCATGAATTTCATGGAAACTACACACATAATTTTGTCTCTCCAGATTGAACTTCTTCAGAAGCATAGATTGTTTTATATAGAAGAAGATATAAACTGTAATATTTTCCTAAGCATTTATATGGATAATACATTCAGGAAAATTTAGAATGCTTGAGAATAACTTTCCAGAAATAAGCTACCTATGCAGTACACAGTTTTAATTACAGTGTATATCACCTGATATGTTTTACGTACTTGGTTACTTCTACTAAACTATTTTTCCACTGTGATGTTATTTCTTGCTTCTTCAGCTTGAAGAAGTGTATGGGACGATCCTAGTTTAATCCTTTGCAGCTAATGACTTTGTTCTATTACAGCTTTGTGTTAAATTGTTGGTTTTATTTTGCCAAAAACAAATGCATGTACCACTGTGGCTATATTAGCAGCATTTGCACCTGCCAGCCCCAGAGAGGTTAGGCACTGAAATTAAAGCTAGATGATTGCTCAGTGGCAGAGAGTATGAACAGTAGGACTCTGTGTCCATCTTTGATTGTACTGGTGCCCACCCTTGAACAGAGCAGCTCTTCTCTTTCAAATGCAATTCTGCTTGGAAATTATTATATAAAAACAACATGAGATTCCACTTGTCTTTTATTTTCTTCAACTGAAATTTAAATTATTTATAAATTCTTAAGGTTTTTTTTCTAGTTGCTTTGTTAGGGTTTTATATGTGTAATTGAAAGAAAGCATTTATTATATACTCAGTTAATATATAATTCATGAGAATAAATGAATCCAGTTTTATTTTGGGAAATGGAGATTTTTTTAAAATAGTAATTGTACATGGAATATTCAATAGAAGTCACAAAATACACATGGCACTCCGTAATAAAGCTATTGAAGAACTAGAGAATTATTTGAATCATCCTTCCACACTAAAATGTGTATGCCAGTGGAGAGGATAAGTACTCATTCCTTGCTGTGATGTGTTATGGGTAGTAAAACAGAAATATCGGAATAATTCTTCAGTATTTTTGAGTCCATGGTATACTGTCAGTAGGAGTGTGGAGAGTGTTAAAAAAAAGAAGAAAGTTCAGTTGTGCCATCTGGTGTCTAGAAGCTGTAGTAGAGTTAGAAGTCTGGCCTTTTTTCTTCTGTGTGCAGGAAACTGAGCTATGATGTAAGAATCTTTTTTTAATCTTTAACAGTATTGCTATAATGTTTGCTAACTAGGAGGGCATCATTGCTTTAAGAAGAGAAATGTAGCTGGTTTTCTAGGTTTTGTGTTTCTCTTATCAAAATGTGCTAACGTAATGAGATGAAACATATTGGAGAGATTTACTTTTTTCTTCACTGGAATTCGCTGTAATTACATTTGACAGCAGAGCTGTGTCATTAATACTAAGAAAGGTTTTAAGTAAAAATGAAAGGTTTAACAGACTGAATGATAATTTTGTGGAAAACTTGGTATCTCCAATGTCTTAGAATAGAGCAAGATTTTATATGGGAAAATTTTTAAAAATTATACACTCAGTGATAATTAAACTAGTTCTTAATAACTTAATCACCTTCTCAGACATTTGATTTTTCTGTGAAAATTGGTGCTGTTCAGTTCTCATCAAAGCAGACAGTAAAAGTACAAATAGAAAAATATCCCACTCTGTCTCAGTGGCTCCCCTTCCAAAAGATGAAAACAACCACCAACAAAACTTTAAATCTGAAGATCTCCTCATCTGTCATGGTGCAGGGAGCCTTCCTTACATATGTTATTTTTAATGCAGCAAAAGAAGAAGAATGATAAATCGACAAACAGGTTTGTGAGTGTCCCCAATCTAAGTGCTCTGGAATCTAGCGGAGTGGGCAATGGACATCCTAACCGCCTGGACCCCATTCCTAACTCACCCATCCACGATATTGAGTTCAACAGCAGCAAACCACTACCACAGCCAGTACCACCCAAAGAGCCCAAGATGTTTTTGAGGTGAGCACTGCCTCACCAATCTTTTTCTTTTTTTCTTAACTCAAAAAAATTTGCATTCCTATTTAGCTGAATCCCGCTTGTTTATGAACCTTTCTGAAATACAAATACTATTATGAAATTTTTAATTTTTACACTGTACTTGTAACCTCTTTACAGTATTCCTTTTTATTGTAGACCTTGTTGAAATGTGAAGTATTCTCTCACTTTTCTAAGTCTTGAATACTCAACTTTGAAAACCTCTGTAGATACCTTAATTTAATTCATGTGCTTCCAATTGTTTACATACATGAACAATTGTTTTAAATGTTTGTGTTACTTACTGATTGCCATTGAAGACCTGATACTAGCACAGGATTTCTTTTATTCAGTATTGTGTGATAATGTTTTTTATGTAAGAAAATTATTTTCTGTGCTACATGAATGTTTTGTGTTTCCCCTTTCCTCACCTGTATCAAATTGTTTCATAAGGATAACTTTACTACAGAAACAAGAAATGTGCATGCTTGGATATTTAATGCTGAGCTTCCAATAATTAAAATCAGCATTAAAGTCTCAGTTAATTCTCTCAGGGATTGGTATAGTGAATCGAACTATTAACTTTAAAAAAGATATTTACGAGAGAGGATTTAAATCCTTTGGCTTTATGTGCCTACATATTGAATGCACGGAAGAAATGCTATACTCTGTACTTAGTAGGTACTGGTATCTTACCTCTAAGTTGGCAATTTAAAGTTATTTATAATTACCAGTTCCACAGTTGGTTGCTTACCCTCTCATCTGGTTTAGATGTGAAAGGCCACATACCTAGCAACTGCTAATTTTAAAGGGAAACAAGCAGTAGAATACAAAATAGATAAAAATAGTCTATTTCAACAAAGCAATCTTTCATTAAATATATTGTGTTGCTTATTTTTTCCTTTGCATGTAACGTGCATGAATGTGTTAGATGCCTGTAACATGCATGTGCATGAACTCATGGACTGTGATGCTGGAGTTTCCATTCCAAATTGTTTTGTGCCGTGTATTATCTGGTAATACAGTAGGGATTATTTTATTACTGATTTTTATTGACAAAGGAACTTAATTTTGTCATTAAATTTAATTTAAATTTCAGTATTTTCTCTTGTTATTTTGTGAGAATTGGGGAGTGCTCAAGGGGGAACAAATCTTGTTTGCGGTGCACCAGTTTTTTTTCCTGGTATATTAATGTATTTTAAATGTGTGCATGAAACAATGCAAGTGATATTTCAGTATGATTAATGTAAAGTATTAAAACAGTGTGTATTTTTGTTCAGTTGTCAACCAGTCCTTGTTAGCACGTCTAAGAATATGATGCTTGCATCATATTTCTGAAAATTAACTTTACCACAGGAAAAGGATGCTAAAAGAGGACCTTCTACAGTCACGCTTTTCCAAGAAAACTCTTTCTATTCTCCCCGAAAACTTACAGCTGTTAATGAGATTTTTAAATAATGTTTTCCAAAATATTTGCCCACCTGGTAATGTGGCTTCCGAACTGACCTGTCTGTGCTGCTGATGCTCTCCAATGGAGTGGATGATCACAGATTCTGTAGGGGGACATTAAACCATATCCTAGGACACACTGATAATTAACCCATGGAAAAATAGACTGTGTTCTTTACTGTATTCTCTGTGATTTGTTCTTCATAACTTTTGCACTCTTTATTTAGTTGTGGGTTAAATTTTTTTTTCTTTCTATGAATTTAGCCCTCTTCAGACTGAAGCTTCACCAGTGGCTTCACCAGATCCACAGCGCCAGGAGTGGTTGGCCCGATACTTCACATTCTGAGAGATGATTTGTTTTTGTGGCACAGCGTGGTGTGGACTTTTTATAAGAGCATGACCTTAAGTAAACCCTTATGTGAACAAGCTTTCCTGTAATTTGTCAAACACTGTGAATGAGAAAGTATTTGTCTTTCTGATTTGAAATGCACTGTATTTCACGTGATATTTGTTGGAATCACTTGACATGGTACTATATAATGTGTGTAATTATAACTATTATTTTTATTTAAAATGGAAGAATCTTTAAACTTTGTAATAACTACATAATAAATTTTGGTAGAACAAACATAATGCTTTCCCCCTTTTTCCTATGAATATGTGTTTTCTTTGATTTCAGGTAAGGCCCCCCCCACCCCACTCCCCAAAATAATGTAATTGCATGGTTATTATAAATATGATTTAATTTGTAAAAGGAAAAAAAAGTATATATTTTTCTCTCTCCAGTTAAGGACAGGATATGTTTAATCCATCCCCATTCTACTGTGTTACTTTGTAGCACTTTAAAAACTGACCTCTTTCTAACAATTAAACGGAAGAATGTGAAGTAAACCAAGACTAGTATAGCTGCTGGCCTTCAGAGACGAGTGATTTTGACAAGAACAAACAAAAAGGAAAATGTTCTTTGAGAGGTTTTGACTTCTTACCTACTGCTCATCAGCCTTTGCCTTCTAGTTATAACTTAACATTTTAACTTTGAATTTAACCAGAAGCTGTTCTCACAAATTATGTATTTATTTTATGAATACCAACAAAGACAAATGCTTGGAAAATCTGGAATACTGTGCCAAGTATCTCTGCATAAATCAAGACTCCAGATTTTGATCTTACTGTCCTGCTTTGGATAAAATTCATGCCTGAAATGCAAAAGCAACAACAACAACAACAAACTTTATCCATTCATACACACTACAAGATACAGATCTTTCATTAAAACTTACAGTCCATTTTCTATATTAAAGAGGCTTTTTCTTCTTCTGAAACTAATCTATGAACCACGTGTTTTTTTTTCAGCTAGCGAGCATGATTCTCCAGTCTACACCTTTTACGATGCCAGTCTTACTCCAGACGTTTGAGGCAGCATATAGAAAAATAAAGCCTACTGTCTTTAATATTAATATTTTTTTCATTCAAAGATTACCACAAAGTAACTCACACTGGTAGTCTCAGGGAGAAAATTGTCTTTGTTTTATGAATGTATTTTTAAGCTGAATCTCTTATCTTTTAAAAGCAGCAAAAATTGTTTGAGCTATTATTTGAATAAGGTTTTAGTTGGCATACACAAAGGTATTGAACTTTATTATTTCTTCTGAAGCCCTAACCATATCCTTTTTCCCTGTATGCACAGAGGTAAATACCCAAATGAAGATACTTGCTAATTACAGTGAGTTTTATATGTAGTATATGTATAAATGAAAAATTTGTATGTTTTCATATAAACAAAATATTCTAAGTGAACATTTTAAAACTTATATCTTGTAATTCAGCTTGAAAACTCCATTGAAAGCTGTATTCTGGTGATGCTGACATGGATTAAGGATGTATACAGCAGATTTTCTGTACTCGGTGGACTCAAATGTAGGTATATGCAACTTTTTAATTTTAGAAGAAAGCCATATTAGGCAAAATGACAGATTTCTTGGCTGTTAATCAAATAAAATACACTAGATCATTTTGTTACAATGTTCTGAAGTGAGCCCTGTGTATTTTTTTTCTTGCATGCTCTGAAAGTTGCTTAAAAGGCTTGACTTTTCTCCTCCTTCCTCTACTTCCCTTATTTGTACATCTTTATATACGGAATTAATAGCTGTAAACAGCAATTAAGAGACAATAATATTTGCATTCAGATTCCTTCTTCTTATATTTTTACAGACTTCAGTAAGAGGTGTACACACTAGTTGTTGCTAATAGGCATTGGTCTTGTGGAAGGGAGGAGTAGGTCAGGAAACACTGCACTCCATGTCTGTCAAAGTCAGCAGCCATTGCAGTAGCAAATCAGTCTTACATATATAAAAAAACAAACTGAATACACTAGCAAAAACTGAGTTTCTATAAAATGGCATTCAGAACTCTGTAAAATATATTCCTAAAAAATGTGTTCATATTGGATTAATATAGGAATTTACATTATCCCACAATACCATTATGTTGCCTATTTTTGCAGTATCTGATGCTTTAGAAAAAGCTAAAAGTGTATATAGCCATGAGTCCAATTCTGCAAAGTCTCAACTCACGAATGTTGTCTTTCCTTTTGATGTTTCATTATATAAAACTTCTAGTAGTTTAATAGACAGCTCTGAGTAAGGAGGTGCTGAATTAATGTGAAATTGCCTGTTATTTACAGGGGTAGGAAAACCTTTTGGCCTGCAAAAGCTATCTTTTTGTAGTCTGACACATTAAAGTCTGTTAACTACTGGCTATCGGTACTTAACAAAACTATTTTCCTCTCACCTTTTACAATTTTATTCACGAAAAAATTAACAACTAAAAAGTCAAAGACCAAACACAAAAGAATTTAGTATTTTAATCATTATTATACTTCTACATGGAAAAAGGAAGTAACAAGCTATAACTGATACAGTGCAAAATACTAAGGAGTCCTATGCTTAAACAGAATATCATTGTACTAATCAGTCTTAAGGAATGGTCCTGTCTTTTAGTCTGTACTGTTTGATTTACTTCTGGGGTAGAAGTTTGAAGGCCAGTGAATTTTGCAGATTTGTAGAAAACTTTTCTAGTTGACCCCATCTTATATGATCTGATAGCACAAGGAGGAACTATATCATGAGAACCACATTGCTTTATTTTGCAGCAGGACTGTACGCAGAAAGTATACTTGAAAACAGGCCCAAAGCTAACTGAAAACTAAACTGAAAATTGGATTATTTTTCACTAATCTGGTTTGGGTAGTTCTACATTTAATGTAATAATTTAAATGTCTTAAACTTGTAATAATCTTTGATCACTCCAAACAGTAAGAAAATATGTATTGTAACACTGGAGAATATAAAACAGTTGGTCTTTTTTTTTAAGACTAGGGTATACCAGTCTTGTCTTTCTAAATGCTTTATATAATGCTATAAAATCTTTTTTTTTCATTCTTAAAAGCATAACAATTTTTGTCACTTGTGATGTAGTCATTGGAACTGCACCTTGCTGCCTTTTGAGACTAAAAGCTCTTTCCATGAGGGACTGCTTTTGATGAGCTGCACTTCAAAATCAAAAGAAGCATGCTTTGGAAAAAAAGCTTCTGCCCCTCAAACTGGAAATGGAGAGATTCTGAGCTATAGAACATGTTGCAGCACTTGTTTTTCTGCCCTGGCAGTGGAAAAATTAGGCATCTAGCTGTCCTTTCTTTTCCCTAAATTGTTAACAAATACATTATTCCAATAACATAACTAGAAAATTCCAGTATTAACTTTTGACTAATGGTCATTCCCTTTTTCCAGTTTTAATATTTCTGTGAAGATCTCTTTAAACACTATCGGATATGAGCAATTCCTTGTGAAGATCAGGGGAATTTACTTATAACATTAGATAGAAGCCAGACCTGTTCAAGAGGAAGGCTTATTTTAAAATTTACACACATCGTGTTACATGATCCTAGTGCTATCCCAAGGTAAATTTCACTGATTCCGCATTGAGATAATTAGATCTCAAATTTTGCTTTTCTGCTGTAATTTTCTTCCCTTAGAGGAAGCTGAGACACCTAGCTTAGAAAAATAGTGTTCATCAGCCTCCTCTGCAGTCAACAAAAAGGCAGCTTCCAGGGTGAATCAGCCCACTTATCTCTCTTGATTGGATAAAGACTGTAGAGCAACAACTAATTTAAGTGCCTCAGAAGCCTATATTTAGACTGGAGGAATCCCAGCCTGTCATTTTATTTATCTATTTATCCTTTTACTAATGTCTGCAAAAATGTAGCAGCTTGGAAAAAAAGCAAAGTGTTTTTTCCTTACAGGAAACATCTTTCTTCCTGGTATGTTCAATGTAGTCCAATACAAGTACTGTTAATAATACTTTTCCTAGTCAAATGTTAAACCATTGTTTTACTACAATGAAGATAAATCTTTAACTTCTAGTATTGTTCTTAGATAAATAGAATAGATACAATGCCCAGCTTCTAAGAGTATCTATGTACTCCCCGGCAAAATCTTTAAATGGAAATAGGACTTCATTTCCATATGTGTGCATGTATAATTACATAGAGGAATCAGTTTGCAGTTCTAAAGCTAATTCATTTTGCAGCATATTTTGGTCATGCAAGTAGACATCCATTTCTTCGGATACTTTACAGTAATTAGAAGTAATAATTACATAACTGCAGGTATTTGTGCATAAAACTGCATCATTTGAAAATCAGGTATCTGATAGCACCTATGATAAGAACGTACCATCCTCAGGATTACATCCTTAATGCTGTATGCCTGAATCGCCCTTCAAGTACTGACTTGCCTAACCTCATGTGGAGGCTGAAATTTTCTTTGTTAGCGTATTTCTTTTACTGGGCATTCTTGAAAGTTTCTTGACATATATAATAGGTTTTTATCCTTAAATGCATGCAGTCTTATCTTCAGCAGCTCTGATTGTCCCCATGCTTTGGAGCAGAAAAGGGGAATGGCATTTGCCAAGTCGTGAACATTATGTTCAGAACATGCCTGAGCTGACTTGTGCCCATCCACAGCAGGTGAGCTCATTACTGTGATGGCCAGATCTCTGTGCTCATGAGGTGGGACAAGGCACCCACACTGAAATGCAGAAAGTTGTCTATCTTGCGTATACCTAATGACTCCTCAACTACAAACTGCAAACTAGCAATGTGCAGAGAGATGGTTTGATTCACCGAAGTTTGCAAAAGGTCTTCTACTTACATTTTACTAACCCTATGTGTCAAGGTTTCCATAGATTAGCTGAAAGACCCAAATGGGATTTTCCTCCACCAATGCTTCTAATGCCCAATTGCTATATCTTTTCAAACAATTGGGATGAGACTGGTAACTAGATTTGGAGATAAAGAACCCTGTTAGGTCAGATTACTATGGGCCATTTAAATGTTTTGCCTTCCATGAACATATGATTATCTAGCCATTTTGCACAGTTTCTTTCATCACTCTTGTGCTTTTCCTGTGGTGCCTAATAACTATGGCTTCTGATCCATAAGGAACTGAGAAGTATTTTGCAGTCTGTGACAGAAGGAACATGTTAGTTAAAAAGGAGTTGTAAAACACCTGCTGCAGTTATGTCTACTGGACTAGACCATGGCTAGATTTCATTTCCTATAGATTTCTTTACAATCCTGTGTTCTCATAACATGAGACACCTAAGTTCTGCTTATGTAGTTGTTTAGACATGCAGTTTTCCTACTTCAGCCAACTGGTGCACATATCACTTCACAACCCCAAAACAAAATAAAGAGGATATATTGAAAATACAGATGAAAGACACTTGGAACCAGGGTCATTAGTTGAGGTTTATAAATACCTACTTACTTAATAGAATAAGGATGTATAATGATCAACTGATTTCAGCTATTTCAGCAAATGCAGTGTTTAGTATAAACCTGTACTTTTTCTTTTCTTTTTTTTCGTCAGAAGGCACTGAGAGAGCAGTCCTAAGTGATTAAAACCAAAGAACATGCACTTGACATAATAGATACAGTCTGTAGTAAAAATAGATGTTGATGCCTGAAAAGACCTGGAGCAGGGACATGGAAAACCAGAAGGAGCGAACAAAACGAAGGCAGAAGTGAACTCTCCTGCAGCTACAAGGAGGAGGAGAGCAGGCAATAGGGGAGAGAGAAGAATGTCCTAAGGATAAGAGGTGAGACTGAAGGGAGAAAGGAAAAGGAATAGAAATAAACCGGGTACACTTGAAGGTCTGAAAACAGGGTTAACTGCTGTGTACTGGACAGGTAGAGGTAAGGGGGAAATCAACAAGCTTTTCACATGATAAGTTAATTAGCTGAAAATTCAGAGCACTGCAAGGGCAGGAATCTTGTGTTGGCCTTCTATCTACCATCAGGGAGCCACGTGGAAACAGAACTTCCCTCTTTGACCTGACTGTTTAACTCAATTTCTCTTAAGAACAGAACTTGTTACTTGCATGGCTTAGCCTTGGGCTCTTCAGCTGCACAACTGGGTTAATATTTGCATTTTAAAACATACACACAGTTAGTCGACTCAAACTGTGGACTGTACCAATTGCACTGTAAGTTCCTAGGTTAACAATGAGATCTATGTAGACAAACTACTGATCCTTTCTGGAGTCCTGTGCAGTCTAAAGATGAGTTTATACAGTGCCTGTCACTAAGGCAACTCAGTTATTTTCAGTGTTAAGCATGGTATAGAAACCTATTCACAATGAATAGCAGGCTGAACACAATGAGAAGCAGCTGCTGCCAGAAGTATTGATAGCAGTGTTGCTAGGGAACAAGCAAAAGCTAAGCCTAAGAAAATAAAAGCATAATTCCATAATGATTGCCAAAATCTGGTCTCATTATAATAGTGAGTACTCTTAGAAATAATCAGGCTTTCCAAGTTCAACCTGACAGACTATTAGAAAAGTTCAGAGAGCAGCTGAATCTTTAACTATATCCCCAGCCATCTGCTATCATGGCTGAGCACAGTGAAGAAAGAGTCGTCATGCTTTACGATGTAAGTATTATTTGCAGCCTCAGTTGCAGCTCGCAGTGCAAATGAAACTAAGCCAGAGACTTAAGCCCAAGTGTCACAGTTAAACACTAAACTCTATTCCTCCTATTAAGTCTGTACCTTTACCTAATCTGTGGGATCCAAGAGCCCTTCTCAGCAGTTGCACATCCTTGCTGGCTGTGTCCCAGTTGCATGTTGGAATGGGACACGTACCACTCCTACCACTGCATTAGCGGACAGTGCTTGCACCCTCACACACTTCCAGATTGAGCACACAAATTGTATTCTGTAAAACTGAAAAACAGAGGAGTTTTAAAGCTTTATGTTTTTCTTCTAAAGCACAAAAAACAGATCAGAACTGATCTGAAAGCTAAAAATAGTAATGTTGGCTTATGCAAGAGAGCCATTTAGAGCATAAAGTAGACATGAACTAGGAAAGTGTTCTGAACCAAGTACAAGAGAGCTTTTCAGGCTGGTAACTGCCATCATTGTATCCATCCACCTGTTTAAGATGATTACTTTCTCTTGCGCCATTTTGCGCTAAAATTTCGAAAGGGCCTGCCTCCTGGATTTTCAAATGGGCAAGATGCACTTTTCTAGCACAGCTGAAATGTGACTTTTTTTGTTATTGAGTAGTACTTAAGGATAAGATTCTTTAGATCCAGCAGTTTTTTATAAACTGATTTGGGTGGATTTTTGCTTTTTGTGTTTCAGGTGCTCAACCTGGGATGATGGTCATGGTTCTTTCAAGGAAGTGTTCCAGCTGGAACAGCAGAGTGTTCTTTCATTACTTGGCCAAGCACATAACCATTACTTGGTTTTTATTATTGCATAATAATAAAATGATAAATATTTTGGGTTTTTTTATTGTAGGAACCACTACCTAATTGCAGCCTTTAGGCAATACTGGTTACTTACTCTTTGGTTGTAATTAGCTCCTCTAATTACACGCTGGTGAATCATTCTTCCTCCTGTTGCTCTAAGGGTCTAGGCTAGAAAAAGCAGAATTTGAGGATGCAGAGAAGAACATCTCCAGGAAATCACAAAGATAACAACTCTGCCATATAGGAAAACAGGTAACTGTGCTGATCTAACAGATTTGTAGAAATATCTATAGCTCACCATTAGATAAAAGCAACCTGGTTTTGGTACCTTGCAAGACAGCATCATAAACTGGGTAAAGTTCATGCTGAAAACAGACTGTGCAGACCCAGGGTTACTCTCACACTCCACTCATAATCTTTACCAGAGAGAGTTTTGAATGTTTACTACTGAATGTTACTATTTGAATGTTACTATTTTATAAACCAAGACATTCTGCACCTCCAGAGTTAAGGGTTAGAATATTTCCTCTTTATAGGCTCCTGAAGCAGACTTAGACTTTTATTGTAAACACCATTTCCTTCTGATCAGGATTTAGGCAACACCTACCAATACTCCAAGGAAGTTGGTAATTTCAAACCATGCAGGACAGGTATTTAGAGGTCTATTCACTGATTTACCATACATGAGTCTCATACGCAGGAATCCTCTTCTGATAGCTTGTCAAGTAGCAATTCAAATAAAGCCACATAGACAAATTCTAGAAAAAGGAGTAAGTGATTAAAAGTAACTGTAATTCCAGCAAGCAGCTTTTGTCCAAATATTCCAAGAGCGTTCCCTTTCCCACCAATCAAACTTTCCTGGTATAATCTCATGGGTAAACAGATATTCAATACAGTTAACAGAGGTGAAGTAACGTCTGTACCTTTCATGTTTATTAAGATCATTGTATTACTGAGATATGTGTGGGGGAAAAAACATGTTAGACATTCAAATTAATTATATTAGTATAATTAAGGTAGGTAAGACAGTTATATGTTCAAGCCATATATGATAACTGGAAAATAAAGGATCTAAAAGGATCTTGTTTTGTTTGAAATGTGTTCATTTCACTCCCCCAACTCTAAGTGACATTGAAGTATGAATTTTGTACATTTCTTCTGATAATTTATTATAGAATTATTCACACAGTTCTGATACTTGACAATAGTATAGTACACTTTTTTGTTAAGACCTTATATGGGCAGGAATTTCTGTTTCAATCACGCATTAGTAATTTATCATTAGCATAAGCCAACAAGGGGAGGTCCTGATAGTAAGGAGCTCAATAAAGAAGTTTAAGATCCTTCAAACACTTTGAAGTTAATGGGGCATTAGATTATTCACTGTGGTATCATAAGACTTGAAAGTACACATGAAAATGATACATGAATGCATTATTACATGTACTGAAATGACACATATAGTAGTTCAGAAGACAGTGTACTTATCCTTACATTGAAATCAATAGGAGCAGAATTCATACATAAGAGCATTAGCATTTTACATATCAGAAAATATTTCCAGCACACATGCTGGAAAGTAGCTAAAGAGGTAGAAGAGAGGCTGACTGCCTGACAAACTGGGACTAAGCTGTACACCTTATGCCGGGAACTCAAATTTGAAACAGAAATAACAATTTAAAATATAGCATATTTCAAACAGTTAAAACATGCCACAGGGGTGTAACACATGTAGGGAGAAAACAACATACAGATACTAAGTAATTCAAACTAATACACTGTAAATGTTGGACAAAAAGTGAAAGCTCTAGTGCCTCCACCATACGCTGCTTTCTGGCTGTATTAAAAGCAAAATTTAAAAACTCCTCAGACTTGTTGATGTGACCAGTCTTTCTTACGAAGCAAGAGGAACTGGCCTGTCTCGGCGGGGGAGCAGCAAGGCAGAAGGCGGCAGCCCCTTCCCTCGGCTTGCAGCAGCAGCCGCCGCCGCCGGGCACCCGCTCCCTCCCTCGCTCCTCCTGAGTCGCAGCCCTCCCGGGCACGTCATAGGGAGCCGGGAGCGGTGCCCTTCCTAACGGGGGAACGCTCGTAAAGATACCCGGAAAAAGCGATAACCTGCAACACCTTAAAAAGAAGAAAAATAAAAAAAGTAACGCAGCCTGCCGCTGCCTCTCGCTCAGGAGCGGGGGAGAGGAGCAGCGCACCTCCCCGGCACCGCGGCGCCCCGGGCCCTTTCCCGCCCCGGCCTGACTCGCCGCAAGCCCCGCATGGGCCGCCTCGCCCCTCCCGAGGCCGCCGCACGGGGCCCCCCGGCGGCTCCCGGAGCGCGGCGGCCTCGCGGCTGCCCCCGCCGGCGGCGCGGGCCCGGCCGCGGAGCGCAGGGGGCGGGACGGAGCCGCGCCTCCGCCGGCTGAGGCGGCAGCGGGAGCGCGGCCGGCAGGTACCGAGTGCGCGGCCGGGCGGGCAGGGGGGCGGGCGGCGGCGACGCGGCGCGGCTCCGCTGCCCACTCGCAGCCCGAGCTGGCTCCGCAGACCCGCGGCGAGGGCGGTGCGCTGCCGGCCGCCCCCGGCCCCGCCTTACGGCGCCCGCCAGGGCCGCGCCGCGTTCAAAACTTGCCGCGCTGGCGGCGGGCGGGCGGGAGGAGCGCCCAGGGGAGGCCGCGCCAGCTCATCGCCCTCCGAGCGGGCAGGACGCGGGGCGCGTCCCCTCCCCCCGCCTTTCTGGCGTTAACTCGGAGCCCCCACCTCCCCCCGGAGACGGCAGCACGGCCCGCGCGGCTGCCCCGGGGGTCGGGGCGACGGCTGACGGGCTGACTGACGGGGGGCGGTGACTGACGGATGACTGACTGACCACTGACTGACTGGCTGACGGACTGACGGGAGCGAGGCGGTGAGTGGCTGCCCGCCGGGCCGGGGGCGGGGCGAGGGCTCGGGCGGGGCGGTGAGTGGCTGCCCGCGGCGCCGGGGGCGGGGCGGCGGTTGGCGGGAGCCCGCGTGAAGCGGCGCGCGAGGGCGGGCGGGGGCGGGGCGAGGTCGGCGGCTGCCGCCGCCCTCCCGCCACTCGCTGCGAAAGTCAGAGCGCTGCGAGGTAGGGCTGTTCCGCAGGTTGACAGCAGGCCAGTCCTAGTTTTGACTGGCTTTATGGCACGCTTTTGCGAGTGAAAATAATAAAATAAATGTCCTGATTCACGTGTAACGTTAGTTAAAAAAAAGAAAAATCCTTAATTACTTTATGTGCCTTTTCTGCACGTCAGGCTCAGTATGGCGCTCAGTGGGGAGCAGGTGAACCTCATCGGGCAGGTGTTTGAGTCCTATGTTTTGGAGCACCACAAAGATAACATCCTCAGTATCCTGAAGGAAGGCGACGATGAGGCGCATTACCCGGTCGTCATCGACGCCTTGACGCTGTTTGAGACCAACATGGAAATCGGGGAGTATTTCAACGCCTTTCCCAGCGAGGTCCTCCCCATTTTTGACAGTGCACTGCGCCGGGCCGCCGTGACGGCCCTGCAGGCCGCAGCTGCGGCACCTCGTCTCAGCGTGAAGCCGAACCTGCACGCCAGGATTTCGGGTGAGTCGCGCAGGGGCCAAGCGCCGCAGGTGGCTGCAGGTTTGTCTCTTGTTTTCGGTGCCTCTGGCGTGCCCAACTCTGTTGTGAGGCTGGGGGTGCCGGCGGGAGAAACCGGCGCCTGGCTGATGTGATTAATCCTGCAATTTCAGTGTTTAAACCAGCAGAGATTTGCTGATGTTTATCAGATAGAAAAGAATAGAGAGGAAAAAAAATCAGAAATACATGGAATTCAGAAGACCAATATGGAAAAAAAAGTCCTGGTTGTCTCTTATGGTACATGTTCCCTATGGTTAGAGTTCATTGCTGGTTCAGGACATAAACCCTTTTAGGACTCCTCAAATCAGTGGTCAGTCTCAGATTAGTTCTCTTGCAAGGCAGAAGGTCTAACAAGAGCGTAAGTTGTGGAAATAACTGCTTTAGAAGAAGATGCATAATTCCTTGTTTTTCTTCTTGATTGAATTCCTTATAGCATGAATTGACTTGCAATATTTGTTGGCTGCAGCCATCTCTGAGAACAGCCAAAGTCTAAATTTTGAGGTACTTGTCTTATAACACTTTTCTCTAAAAAAGGTTGAAATTTCAGCTTAACTAAGCTACTTGTTACAAAATTGGAATGAACTGATGGAAGGAATGATCAGTAATACTGAGTTTTGTCCTTTCTTCATTGTAATTTGATAAGCACTTGTTCCTTAGTATAGAAATTGTTTTGTAGCCTCTGAGGTTTGGGCATGTGCAGAGGCTCAGGGGAGCCTCTTGGTTAAGACATCTGTTTTGCCTGTTGCAGGGAACTGGGTTCAGTGGTGGTATAGTTTCTTCTAGTTATTTGTGACTGTAACTATTTGAAGATGTCTAGCTTACAAAGCGAAGAATTAGCGACCTGTGTTTCCCTTCCCTGCCCCATGTTTGAGTGGTTTATGATCATGTAGTCTTTTAGTAGCTTGAACTTGGATGAATCACAGTTGTTAAATATATCTGTGTTTCACTCCAGTACATTTCTTTAAGAATATTGTCATTAAAATATGTACATCAGAAATATAATTACCTTGTGACTCTCATAGTGCCATTGTGTCAAGTTTTTTAAGGAAGAAGAAAAAAAAAGAGTTTGCTACCTATTTAAGTGGTGTGTGCAGCCTGTATGCAAGTGCAGACTGTAGTGTAAAAGGATGGCCACAAACAACGTTTTGTACAATATTTTGTAGTACATCTCCCTGTACCTAGAAGTGAATTAAATACCTTTTCCACAGTGTTCTGAAATTCATGCTTCAGCATGAGAATAGGGTTGTTTTTACTGAAAAGCTATTGTTACTTTATAAGCTACCAGAAAGTATTAGAAGGAGTAAAGCAGTGGGCCGATGTTTGCTGCGTGAATAGCTGCATCTGTTTAGGACATTCCTGCTCCTGTTATCAGCCCATTGCCAGCGCTGACCGTTCCTCCCACAGTGATGTTTTGTCTGAATATTCCTTAATCAACTTCATGCAAAATTAGCCAGGTTTGATGAAATAGTTTTACTGAGTGATAAAAGCAAATCTGACTGATCACTGACGGTGGAAATTGGTCAAGCAGTCTCACAAATTACTCCATCAGTAGACCTGGAGGGAAGATGGTGAACAGCGAAGGGTGATCATCCTCACATGGCCCAGCTCAGTCAAAAGAGCATCTGCCCCTGTAATTTGTTTTATATTCTGTACTGCAGAAAGGCTGCTACTGAAGAAACAAAAAAACAATGAGCTAAATAATCTGGAGGCTTTTTCCATCCAATTTTCCCATGAAACTGTCACTTTTAACAGGATGCTGAGTTCTCATTACCTCCAGGAGCCTGGCTTTGGAGTGCCCCTTCCTGTTTCCACATTGAATGGGATATCGAGAGAAGGAAACAGTGCGCGCTTTTCTTGGTGGGAGCAGCAGAGATGTAAAAGGGATGACTCTAAGGGGATCTGCATGTCAGGGTTAGCCTGGAGTGAGGAAAAGTGGTTTGGCTTATGCTAGGTATAAGAAAGCAGTGTCAGTACCCTGATACTAGTATGGAAAGGATATCTAGGAATACAAAGAGGGAATGAGAGAGTGGGATTATGCAGTGATTAATAATCGATGATTACCCCTGCTTCATAGAAGATGAAGTTCTTTATATGAATTTTAGTATTATAGAAACTTCAGTGCATAACTAATCCTTTCACTACAAATCCATTGAAAGCTTTTTGCTCACTTACCATTAGCCTGAGCACCACAGTGTCACTGAGTTCTTGATAGCCAAGCTGCTGCTGCTAGTTCAGTTTCACACATTATTACTAACACACTAAAGCTCATTCAAAGAGGCACATACTCAAGTAAAGAGTTTGTCAAACAGTCTAATATGATGAGAATGGAGGCTCTCTTTATCCCATTCCAGACTCTGTCTCGCTGATACACAGAGACGATAATATCACATATCCTGCCAACAGTGCTGCAGCTCTCTCTAGTGTAAGATGTGTCGTGTTTTGCAAATGTCGTCAAGCCACATCAAATACTGAGTTGGGGAAAAAAAGAAGCCAAAACAGTTGGAAAATACGGGTTTCTCTTTTTTTTTTGGCCTAAACTGAAGAAAACCAGAAACCTATGGGAGAATAAAAATTTTCAATAGGTTTGATAAAAGATGGAAATAGTTCTGTTACAGTAAACCAGAAAAATAGTTTGTTTGCACTTGTACATAATAGTTTATTTCCTTTTTCAGATTATTTGTTTCTTTAATACATCAGCCTTTTACTTTCTTGAAATAGCTCAATATTTAAAAATAAATATTTTCTTTAAACAAAGATAAAAGGTTAAACACTTTTTTAAAAGCATCAAGACAGAATGTTTTAGCATGTGTGAAACAAAAAAATTAATTTTGAAAATACTGAAGTAAATTTGTGATGTCTTTTTCTTTTTTACCTGCCAAAGCTACTAAGCAGATTTGACCTAAATGCACAAATAGTTTTGGTTCCCTTAGAAATATCTTTTTGCAGCAGATTTATTATTTGCCTCTCCGTTTCCTAGCTCTATTTCAGAAGTAAAACTGTAAGAAAATATTTTAAGAGAAAGTAATTTCTTTTTAAGTTGATAATTATTACGTTTAGTTTCCTGTAGTTTATATAATAACTTCTGAAGAAGCAATTATTTTGATGTTATCCTCAGCTGTGTATTGCAGTGTATTGCAAAGTCCACTTATTTTATAAAGGTTTTGTAGGCTGTTGAGTAAGATTAATCTTCCTAAGGGTTTCAACCGGGATGGTGCTAAGTGACAGCCATACAGACGAATGCAGGAGCGGGATCAGTACACCACAGAACTGGCTGTTGGGGAGGAATTAAAGCAAAGGAAGTACCATGAAAATGTTCTGTCACTATTAATTTGAACTTATAAGTGAATTTGCTTTGGTTGTGTTCATAACCCCTTTAAATTCCTTTTCTGTCATCTTCCTTCTGATTGAGGTTTACTGGTATGGAATGTGGATTTAAGGTCAAATGCTCACAGACTGTGAATTTTAAATTTGCCTGGACTTCAGCATTCACACAAGATTATGAATTATGCTTGTTTAACCAAGGAAATAACGTTGAACCACAACTAAGCAGCATAAGTAAAATTTTGTAATTCAGATAAACCAGCTGTAGAATAAATGACATTTGCCAAAAGATCATTTAAATTAACAAAGAGATCTGAGAATATCAGGGTCTATTTCCATGAATGGAGGAAGCAAAATACTTCACATTGTTCATGACTATTCAGCCCGTGGCAAAAGTAGAAGCATAAAATGGCTGTATTTTCTGTTATCGATCACCTTATGATGTTTTTCAGTACCTGAGGCCAGTGAATCAGATTTATGATGCAACAGATGAATTGTTGAATCGTATTTATGAAACAGTAATAATAACAGATACTGCTAATATATGTCTGACATTTTTTCTGGTCTTGCTGCTTCATTGCACTGTAAGTATGTTTTATGTGCACGGTCTTATGCTGTGTGTATTTTCAATTAACAGGTTTGCCTGTTTGCCCAGAGCTGACCCGAGAGCACATACCTAAAACCAGAGATGTGGGTCACTTCTTATCTGTTACTGGGACTGTCATACGTACCAGCTTGGTGAAAGTCTTGGAGTTTGAACGGAGTTATATCTGCAATAAGTGCAAGCACGTGTTTGTGGTTAAGGCTGACTTTGAACAGTACTATACTTTCTGTCGTCCAACAGCCTGTCTTAATGAAGAAGGCTGCAACTCAACCAAGTTCACTTGCCTCTCAGAAATGTCCTCTTCTCCTACCAGCTGCAGAGACTATCAAGAAATCAAAATTCAGGAACAGGTGAAAAAATATGCAGAGAAAGGGGAGGGTATAAAGGTATAAATGTCTCAAATACAAAAAAAAAATACTAAAGGAGGCATTTGGGGGCTTAATTTCGTGCTGGAATAAGGTGTTCTAACTCCACTAATTTTAGTGGGATTGCTCATGGTTACATCAGAATTAAGTTTATCCCATTTTTGTTTATGTTTTACATACTAAAATAAGAGGGAAAGTTTTACAGTTTCTACTGTTATTTAAAAACAAGTGCTTGAGCAGACCAGAAGATGCCAGAGAACTGACTTTAACCTGTCAGTCAGAGATTTGCAGTCAAATAATTAAAAAGTTAGGCATGTGTTGACTAGCATTCCCTTACTAGGTTACCATTCAATATCGTAAGAAACACTCAGGGTCAGTGCATAGATTAAATTCTAGTGTTCAGCCCTTAATACCAAGTGTGTGTTGTTCTTCTAAGCACTTATGATGTTTAACATGGCTTCTAAGGGCAAAAGCTAGCCCAGTGGTGGCCAAGGCCAGCTGCAAGGGTGTGGTATAGTCAAAACACAGCACCTGCTAAGGTCTGTTCCCGTCAGCCAACAATCACACCAATGATTCAATATATTCAATAGTTATTGAATAGCTGCTCCTCACAGAATTTGCATTCATTTTTCTGAGGTCAGCCCTAGGTGAATAGCCTCAAGTACTATGAAGCTGGAGAAGTAAGAACCAATTGGGCATCTTTTTTTTTCCAGCAGCACATAACTAAGACAAAACTGGCAAAAGGAAATACACACTTGTGAAAATTGAGAATAAGTAGGGTATATTATAGCCAGTGTTTCTATGATTATTTATATGTTCAGTGTCTTAGGTGTCTTCAGTTGGTTTAGGGGTTCGATTTTATAAATTAAGAGGATAGTGGTGCCAATCTACATCTTAACTCTATGAAAACAGAAATTTATGAAATTAGAGGTGAAGCACTTTGAAGTTCAGAGTAGCAAAAAAGTAAGGGAATAAAGCCATTTCTAGGAGATAGGTCCTGTGTTTCATATTCGTGTTATGATTATTTCTGACATATGGTTTATACTAGACTTTTTTTTAACTGTGTGACGCAAAAATCTTTGTGATGGGACAGATTTTCATCAGCATGGGCCTATTAAACAGAATAATGAAATGAATTTCACCTGTATTTCCTACTTAATGCTGCCAGTAACTGTGTATGCGCCACTAATACTGACAGTGATGCAAACTGCCTGCGGCTGTTCAGATCGTACACAAGGATAAAGTAACCTTTCTAGAAAGTACAGAGTGAATGAACTTAGATTTCTAGTATGTGTGATCCTGTGCCACAAAATGAAAAGGTACTTCTGATTGTTGTTCTTTGTGCAGTGTATGTTTCAACACTTGCAAGCTTTTTTGTACAAGTGAAAAGATTTCTAGATGGAAATAGACTGTGACAAGTTTGCATAGGCTTTGCCCTGGAGAAAAGAAAAAGAATTACAACAGTAACTGGCACACTTGTCAGTATACATTCTTCTTCTTGTGTGTGATTTGTTTTCTTCTGTTGTTGATTTAATCCATGACACTTAGGTGTAAACTTGTTTCCCAACCTGTCAAGTTGTGGTTAAATACCAGAATAATGTATAGAATAATCTTTCAGTAAATACTTCAATGAAGAGTTATCTAACCCATGGATATGCTTCAGGACCCAAAGTCAGCTTTGCTTATTGAAGAAGTGTCTGAAGAATATCTCCAATCATTACAGAAAAGTTAGCTCTTTCAAATGACCTCTTTCAGTGAGCTTTCTCCTGCAAGATATTGAAATCACACAGCACCTCCCAGGCTTGAGCACTTCCAGCTAATTTAGTGCCCAATTCTGTTTCCATTGTTATCAGCATTAAAGTTCCCTTATGGAGTTCATGGTGGCAGTGGCATGCTTACTGGCATGTGGCACATAAAAGTTTCGTGAGAAAAAGCAAGGATTGACCTCAGTTCCAGGAAAGGAACCTAGATCTTTCAAACAGAGCAACTCTGAATGGCTTTTAAAAGGTGCTGTTCTTAAGTGCTTTTCCTTTCCATCTCCTAGGTTCAAAGGCTGTCTGTTGGAAGCATCCCTCGCTGCATGGTGGTTGTTCTGGAAGATGACTTAGTGGATAGTTGCAAGTCTGGTGAGGACACAGCATATATAGCATGTATTTGTACCATAAACATTTTTATTTTTGCATTTGAGATGACTCTTTGCCAAGTAGGGTGTCAGTGCTGAGGGCTTGTCTAATGAGATATGTTCATCTATTGGCGTTTCAGCTTGGAAGTTGGCATGGCAGTTGAAGGCTACTGTAGAAAATATTATACCTCCACATGTTATATCTTGAATGTTTGACAGATCACTTTCAATAAGTAATGTGCTGTGGCATACAGAAAGTATACTAAGACTTGTTAGTGTCAGAATCCCAAGTCTTTTGAGGAAACTGGTCCACCTGGAAGGGACTGAAGCAGAGAGTGTGATGCCCCTCTGTAGGTTCAGAAAGCTATGTAACCTGATCTCCTGTCTAAGGAGCACTGCAGATGGAAAAAGCTACTTGGCTTTCAAAAAGGAAGCTAATTAGTGGGAGGGTGTATGAAGAATGGACTGAAAATTTGCAGAATGTAATTGTTATATTTATCTAAGCTTATGGCACATCCCCACAAGAAATTCTGTGTTCATTGCTGATTGCACTATCTCAGAACAATGCTCTGGCCAGAATGTTCACAAGCGATACCGGAATTAGTCACTAAAGTTATCAGAAGTCATACTGTATAAGTTTTGACTAAATCTTTTGGTTAATAAATCTAACAGAAAGAAGAGCTTCTACAGTTTAATGAGAATTTCCCTTTCCTAAAGGAGGAAACAAGCATAGGTACACCTCTAAGAATTCACCTATCTTAATCAGAAGTGGAAAGACATAGTAACTTTCTACCCCAGACATAAGCAATCCAGATAATGTTTGTTTTAGACTTCTAATAACTGTAGGAGGCGGCTTCTTGTGTTTTTTCTTTTTTTTTCTTTTCTTTTTAACCTTAGTAATTATAACGCAGGATCTAAGATGCACTATTATGTATTACAGCTAGCTGGCACAACTGCATACCTTAAGACAGAACCTATTTTATCAATTTTTATTGCTACCCCCAGGAGATGACATCACAGTGTATGGAGTAGTAATGCAGAGATGGAAACCTTTCCACCAGGATGCACGCTGTGACTTGGAGCTTGTTTTGAAAGCCAACTATGTTAAAGTAAACAATGAGCAGCTAGCAGGGGTTATGATTGATGAAGAAGTCCGCAAGGAATTTGAAGACTTCTGGGAAAAGCATAGGGATGATCCCTTAGCAGGTTAGTCGTTGAAAATTTTAAAGTAGGACTCATGTTCAGATGTAGATGAAATCAGGAATGAAAATACTGCAGCGGACCACATTTTTTCCCCATTGTGCTGTCCCACCACCTGATAAAGTCATATATTTTTCCCAGTACAGAAATATGAAATTCTTTCTTAAAAAGAAACAGTACCAAGCATGCTGCCTTGATCTTTCTTCTTTTGAGCTATTAAAATGTTTTATGGAACATTTATTAATAAGAAATGAAAAATAATGTAAGTATTGGGGAAAAAAAGAGAAAGATGTTTTATAATCAAGGAAAAAAAAGCATACCACTTAGAAGAAATTGTGTGGGTAATTGTTGACTCTGAGGCTAGGGATCTGACTCTTTGCCTTTGCATCCAAAATCAAGCTCTGAATCTTTGCCACAGAGCTTAGCATGTTTCGTCTTTAACCTAATGCATAGATGCATAGTCCCATGATTTAGGTGCTGGGGAGCCTCATATCATGTATGGGGACAATCTGCCAATTCACAGGAGCAGGCTGGCTCCTAAACTTACCGTGCTCTACAGTGAACCAGCTAAGAGATGCCAAGTGTTGTATTTGGAACTCTGTTTCTCTCCAGCATCTGAATGCCTCCTTCTGAACTGCAGGAAAGCTCCATGGACTATTTAGGACTTATGTCATAGAACTGTCTAATACCAATGCTCTCTGTCTTTTCAAAACTCTGAAAAGGGTTTAGTCTTCTTAAAATACCAACAGGGAGGAAAAGCAGGCGGCAAAGTTGCCTATATGAGCACAAAAGTTAGAGTACTGATATAAGAAGTTGGAGATCTTCAAAAGCAAAGAGATTCTTCAGGCCTGCATTTCCTAGAAAGCAGTTTAACTGCTAGCCTGCTGCTGTTTGGATTGAGAACATTTCCCACCACCCTTATTAGAACTGTTCAGAAAATAATTCAGGATCCATTTTGAAGGTCCCAATTAATCCTTTGTTCTCAGGACAACTTTTGAAAGCCTGGAGTGAACAGTGTGATTTTATGCAATATTACCCATTGAGAACAAATAAACGGATATGAAGTGGCTGCAAGAGAACTGGCGTTGAAAATAGAAGACCACTGACTACCTGGCCTGTCTCTTCCACACTGTTTCTCTGAATTAGAACCCCTCAGGTGAAGGCAGAGATCAAACTTGACCGATGAGTCAGGTGTACCCCGTATCACAACAGGATTACAATAGCAGCTCTGGCTTAGCCACTTTGACAAGTGACTTTTTTTTTTTCTGAATAAGAAATGGGATGAGGCAGAACTACTGAGCAGCTCAGCTCAGAGGCAACCATGGAGTTAAATCTTGGGTTATGCAGCAGCTGACCAAGGTTTTGAAAATTTCAGTTTTAGACAAAGAAGTATTAATTCCCTCAAAAGACCTACACGAGACACATATGCCTCAAGTCATCTATTACGTCTCTACATATTTTACCAGATCTGTCTTACGGTTTTCATGTACTTGTGTTCAAATTTAAAACATTATGTTAAGAACTCAAAATTCATTGCTCTGTTCTATGCTCTAGCAGTGAAGATGATTTATGGTATTAAAACTGTGATCCCTTATATGCTGTTAGTATCAAAATTTCAAAGGACAGAATTAATTCCATTACACGCCTTCCACGCCAACAAAATTATCATAGCAGATTGAAGCATTTTGTTGCACAATAATGAGAAATTGAGCCTCACCATGTCTGCACAAAAACATGGTGCACAGATTTAGGCCAAAATACTTTTAGATGTGACTTAGTTTTCAAGGGGTATTTTGAATTAATATATGCAAGTTTAGAAAATTGTTAAGTTTTATTCTTCACAGCCCTTGTACATTTACTTGGAAACAAAAGAATTTGTATGAAGGCCTGGTGCTTTTTTTTATTATTATCTTGCCTGTTTTCATGATATCCATGCCATCCATTCCTTAAATTGGTATAGGATTTGCATTGCTGTTTATGACAGTGGAGGATTTTATTTCTTTATGATGAAGGAAGTTTGGATCAAGCAACTGCTTTGGGTCTCATTTAAAAACAAAAATAAATGTTTTCCTCCCTGGCCTATTCCTCTTGTTCAGGAAGCAGGCCCAAATTGTTTGTCAGTGCAGGGACTTCCAGTGTACAGTTCAGTCAATCAGACAAGTTTGCTGATTTACACCAAGTTTTACTCTCAGGGTAATGCTGAGGGTTATTTTTTTGTTCCTGTTCTAGGGAGGAATGAAATTTTGGCTAGCTTGTGTCCTCAAGTTTTTGGATTGTACCTGGTGAAGTTAGCTGTAGCCATGGTGCTTGCTGGTGGTGTACAGAGGACTGATGCTACTGGAACTCGTGTAAGAGGTTAGTATTGTTTGTAATAGTATCACATTCTTCTCTTTTCTAGCAGCTGCTCTCATTCCTGTCTGCACCTGCATCCCTCCACCCTCCAAAATCAAACAGATACAGTTTCAGAAGCATAATCATCCCATTCTCTTGACTGAGAGCAATTTTTGATCAATGCTGAGTATTATTCCAGAATCTTAGACAAATAAAATGGATGTCTAGACTTCCTCTTTTTATATTAATTTTTCCCCCCGAAAATCCATTAAAAGCATGTTTTCAGGATCCCATTATGTAGAGTATGAAAGGCAGTTGTTTTAGATAAAACATAAACTCACTTTTTATTGTATAAGTGACATTTTGAAATGACTTCTAGGAGAATATTCCCAGCAGTATTTGGCATCAAAGGATGGAATATTAATGTTTCCTTAATATGGATCACTATAGTACATCGCAGGGAAAATGGAAGGATTCATTTTACTTCCTAGTGCCAGATTTTTCCATCTGTGATTGTCAGCACATCTCACTTAGATCTGTTACAGTAAGTTATCTGCCTGCTGATTCTCCTTCTGTTGTTATTAGATGGCAAATATGCCATGTGCCAGGTGGTACGCAGGTCATAATCTATGTAGGTCATAATAATTCTAAAATAATATGTGTGTATATACAAATACAATATTTTCTTAATGCTCCAGCAGCTAAAGAAAGTTAGAGACTTTATATTTAAATTGAAGTTGTATTAATATTTTATATAAGACAATGAAATAATTTTAGAGCTCTTTAGGGAGTTAGTAGTAGCTAAACTATCTACTTGTAATTGCGTTGTATCTGAAATTACTACATTGTGTGACTGTTGGAAATGAAATGGTGTAAGTAAAGAAAAACAACCCGCTGGTTTTATTATTCCTTTTGTATTAATTAAAGTAACTGAATAGTGGAATCATTATTAAGCCCTGGTAGCCTTTTGTTTCCTGTTCAAGAGTGAGTTGAGTCTGTGAAACAAATATTCTAAAACGTAAGAACTCATATTTTTTTATAAGTATTTGGTCTGGGTGCAGCAATATGACTGGATGCTTTTATTAAATAATATCTTTGTGGCATCCAAAAAATAGCACAGTCTTGAACAGAATTATTTATCATATTGTATATGTAGTGCTGATGTTAGTTAGATAAAGAATGAAAAATATTACTTAATTCAAAGTATTTTGTGCATATCTTTCTCTGTGTATGTACCATGTACATGAACATTTTTCCCCCAGGTGAATCACATCTTTTGTTGGTTGGAGACCCAGGTACGGGGAAATCTCAGTTTCTCAAGTATGCAGTCAAGATTACACCACGGTCTGTGCTTACTGCGGGAATTGGATCTACAAGTGCAGGTATGTGCTTTTTCAGTTGGAACACTTTGCTTTTTTTCACGGGAGTATGGTTATATAAAGGCATTTGTATATATGACCAAGAACTGGATTTAAGATTGTATGAACGCAGGCTAAGTGGAAAACTGCCGTGAAGACAAGTGAGGTTTGGCGTGACTGTCTGCAGAAGGGCAGTCCTGCCCCTTCTTCTGTATCAGTGGAGCAGTAGGATGAGCTTCTAATAGGGAAGCTTACGAAGCATCATCCAGAGGTGCCTCTCGCTGCTTTTCTAGCAAAGGATGATCTGGACCTATATTTTCAGTGTTCTTCCCAGCTATGACAAATCTGACATCTTTCCAGAGCTCACACTGTGTGATGGGGTAGAATTGTTTGGTTTCTCCCGAACAGATATTCTCCTCTCTTCCATGCTTTTATATGTTCTGGCTGAATGCCAGTTTGATTTCTGCTTACTTTCTGAAAATGCACCCCTGTGTTGAGGCATTATCTCTGACTCATAAAAATGGTTTTGGAGAGCAAAGGTGTTTTGGATTGTATTTTTTTTTTTTTAACTTCAGGTATTTCCCAGCTGGCTGAAAATGCCAGATATCTTTACAGACTCTTTCTGGGGACAACATACAGGCTTAGATCACCTCTATAAATTACTCTGTTGGGCATTTGACTGTTACATTAAACATCTTGAAATAATTAGGGACAAAAAACAATGGTCTCAGCTAGCATATCTAACTTGAGTGTTTTTCAGACAGTGCTGCTCTTCATTTTATGTCTGGGAAACAGCATTGTTTATACCTGGGAAAACCAGAAAATAAATCTTTCCCAGTTCTAGCTATGTGTACATGTATATACTAGGTTTTCATAGCTGTGAAAGTGCAACAGCTTATTTCAGTGATGCTGAAACGTGATGTTGAACTTATACTCTTGTGTGTAGGAAATTTGTTATGAAATACATATGCCTCTAGTTTTCCAAATATGTCTGGAGAGAAGCCAGAGAGAATATTTGAGCTCAGCATAACCTTTTCTCCACCTTTTGTTCTGTGTTAAGAACTGAGGACAGGCTAGATAATTTAAATTTTTGCCAAGGGACTGGCTGTAACCTGGAGTGAAATTTTGCCATGCATTTCAATGTGACCTTGCCCACTTTTGTCAGTAGTTATCCCCCAGCGTCAGCTGATCTTGGATGTTGCTGTTGTCCAATGTTGATGTTGCCTTCTTCACCACATCTCTCACTCTGCTTTATTTTCTATGTGATCTGTTTTCCAGTTCAGCCATGACAGCTAGGTTCAAAGATGTTTAGCCTAAACTAGGTTACTAGTTTATTGTGGTGTGTGTGCCATGAAATCAGCTCTCCTGATGTGTGGAGATGGAGTTTCATTTGTGAAAGGGTCCTCTTGAGTCTTTAGGTCCAGTTAAATTTTAAAATTTTAAATTTTTTTATTATTATTTTAAAAAAGCACTCTCCCCCCCTCACTTTTCCCAGATTTTACAGTATGTGCCTCAAATTTCCACCTTGAAATTCTTAAGGACCCTTATCATAAATGAAACTTGGATCCTAGCTGAAAATCTAACTAACCCTAGTTTAACTTCAGGGAACCTTTCCATGGTTAGAATTGCTGGACTAAAGCTTTAATCTCTAGCCCTGGAGTTTGGATGTAGCTTGAATCCTTTTCTTTGCCATCCCTGTATGAGAAGTATCCTGCTTATCAATATGTTTGTAACTGTACCTAACACACTGATTTTCTGAACTCGCTCTTCATGCAGAAGCTCCAAATGGTGAGTTCAGAGAACTATTAAGCTGTTCTGCTTTCCTTGTTATAATGGCATATGTTGAATTAACAGTTTCTGCTTTCCTATGAGACGAAACTTTTAATGAGCATTTTTTCTTCCAATGTAAAAAGACTAAATCTGTTAATTCCAGTTTTGACTAGTTGCTTACCATTCCAGTTTTGACTATTTGCTTACCTTATATAAAATGCAGCCTGCAATGCAGTTAAATTACTGGCTCTGGTTAATTTCTTCAGATTAATATTATTAAGAAAATAAACTGCTCTTCACCATTGCATTGAGAAATTATCGTAGAGTGTGTTACACTGAGCTTTGCTTATATACAGCAGTGCTTTTCAGAGAAGTTACAAGAGGTTCTGTTTCAAAGCAGAAGTTAAGTCAGGAATGCGGGCTAAAAGAGCAAGCCCCGGGGGCTCCACAGACTCATTTCTCCCTTTGGCTCCTTCCCACTCTCGCTGTCTCCTCCTAATCACCTGCTGCTCCCAGTCACTCCCACCAGCCCCAGTGGGAGGTTGGGGGCACTTGACCTCTAAGTCAGCCACTAACATAACTTAGCGGAATCCCTCCAGCAAAACAAAAGAAGCCTGGACCAACAGTCAACCTCCCAGTCACATACCCCTTTCCTTGGAGGGAACTTTCATTTCCTTCTACAACTTCCTATGTCTTTTCGTCAGCATTCAAGCAGTGACTTTCTTTGCACCTCACTTCAAGTCCTTACACTTGTAAGGCCGGATGCCGCTGAACAATTAATGCATCCCTGCTCTTTGTCCTACTTAAGATGCATCGTTTGTCCTATAAATTGTTTTCTGAAAGCCTAGCTGTAATAGGTCTAGTGTTTTAAAACGTCAAAAGCATTTTTACATTCTTCTATCCAATTTACCTTTTTCTTTTAGACTTTTCCTGCAAGTTGGATAATGGGGCAGTAATCTTAGAAAATGAAGGAGTGAGATCTAAAATAATTTGACAATCCAAGGAGGGTTCATAATTCTTCTAGGGGCTGTCAATTGGTAGTTCCTTATCGGATCTTACTTTGGAAATCTCTTGATTCAGTTTTTCTATCGCCCTGTGACTATATTAACATTTTTGACCACAAATCTAGGTGTCACTGTCCTTTTGGAATCCAGTTCTAAGTGGCCTGATTGATTCTTCCTATTTAACGCCTCATCTGACAATGTCAAGGAGTCATTCATATGCCTTCATTCTCTAGAAGATGATACATAGCTTTCAAGAAGGAAAGACTTACTGGGATTTAACAAAATCTCTTCTTGGGTTCCAACCTTACTACTGAGTTTAAACAACTATTTTGCAGTCATAGTCATGTGCCTATAGCCATAATGCCGCTTCTGCATATTGGATGAGATAATCACTAATAGGAAAATATTTCACTTTCCCCTGGAGCTTGATACCTGAAGCAACTGATTTGAGTGGTGTGTCACACCCTGTCAGGACTGGACACCCTGTCAGGACTGGAACCAACATAGGCCTGCTCTTCTCGAGTCTGGGGCTATTGGGCATTCTGGCCAGTCATTCTGCCACTTCCTGATGGATATTTGGCCATTAAGACCTCTGCAAAGTTTTGTTCAGTGTTGTGTCCTTCCGCAGATGGACTGCTTAAAGAATCTTGTGAATTATCATCTTCAGCAAAATTTGTCTAAAAATCTGGGAGACTACCAACTGTTTCTCCTACTTTGCAGTTCTGTACAGTACCCCTTTCTGGAGCTGTATGAAATACAGCTTTCTGTCCCCAGAGCCTGTATGGAGCCTTGGGAGTACTGCCTTTTTGATGACAATTTGCAATGTCTGACATTGTCCATATTGATGCCAACAGCACTCTGATACTGTCCGTTAAAGATAACTAACTCAAGTGGAAACAACCATTTTTCTTTTTCTTAGTAAGCTGCTTCCTGCTGAGCAAGCTTCAGATGATGGTAACAGTTCTCTCTCTATTGAACAGGTACTCAAGACACTAAAAGCTGGAGAAATTTTTCCCTGAGCATAACTGCCTATCTGTAGTGGTCCCTGGTCCGTGCTAATCCCCAAACTGCCCCTGGGAATTCCCTGGGAGAGTGCTAGTTGGTACAGGCCAAGGCAGTGCCAGGCAGCATACTAACAACTCACCACTGTGGGTGACAGCATTTGGACCATGCCCTGGCCCTGATCTGCTGCAGCCTTTGCAATTGCAGAGATGCAGCCTTTAGGTCAGACTTTTCGGATCTTCACTTCTACCACAGGAGTCTTCATTGTCTTCATGAATATTCATAACTGTAGGTGAACTTGAAGTCATTTTCTATCAGCAAATACCTCAAAAATATTTTCCTGAGAGTATGACTTCACTGGCTTTTCCTTAAACAGTTGGGCCTCAAGTTGAAGAGGCCTTAACTCTCTAGGAAAACTGATGGACTTCTTTGAGGAATGAATTTTGAAGTTGTAATCAAAGCTCCTGGGAGATATGTCACAATCCTTAAATTCCCTTAATTTCCCCTCACTAATGCCGTTCCAAGATGATCTTGCCCTGAGACAGAGCTTACCCTGGCTATCTGCATGCAACAGATTATTTAGCCAAGTAGACAGCTGTCTTCAGAGGTTTTGGTCAGTTCATACATCTGTGCTTAAAGATCTCTAGTTAAGAGGCATAGGAAATACTGCAGGTCCAACATCTTGGTCATGCTGGCTGGGGAAATGCTTTGGGTCTTACGCACTTCTGGTAAAATACATTCAGACAGGCCTTCCAGAGACTCTCTTTTCCTGCTATTGAAATGGCAGGCATTTCTATCAGTAGATTTTGAGAGTGATGTTATACATCTTCAAGATTTCCTTTGCCACACCATTAATGCCTTCTGCTTCTTCCCAAATTGTACCAGTGTAGGTTTGCCACATCTTTCCAGTGAGATGAGAACAAACTGGAGGACCCTGCTACATTAAAAGGTAGCCCTACTTATCATCTCATCATCCAAGGGGTTTCTGGAGAGAGACTCAAGAACTATTTAAGTTCATAGCATCTCAATTAGTTCCTAACATTGCTGTTTACACTTTGCTGGTGTCTCCTCCATCTGCTCTAGCCCTTCTGCAGCATAAGGATCTCCTTCCTCCAGTTTTCTTTGTCTGCAGGAAGGCTAGTCACATCACTTATGCCGTGGTCCATGAGTGCCCCATCATGCCACTGAGAGCATTACCAAAAGTTGGAAATGTTGAAGTGTGTCCTCCCTCCCTTTGAAGGGCCTTTGCTTTCCAGATACAAACCTTTTTTTTGCCTTTAACATAGCCTCCCTACTGATTCCACCTGGTTCCTCCTCCTTAGATATTCTTCTTTGCTGAGAAGACCAAAAGTCAAGCAAAATTCCCCTCATCTGTCTTCTGTAGCCTACCTCATATTGCACATTACAAGACCAGTTCTCAAGAAACAGAACTTTAGCTGGAAAGATAAACACAAATTGGAGGGCCTAATACAAGCAATCCTCCACACAACTGCTAATGTAACTTCTATGACTCTCAACAAAATGAAGGAAACCAGCCCAACAAGCTTGCAGACCTCTGTGTTACAGATAAGTGGCAGGATAGTTAAGTACATAAAAGATCTCCTGTAGCTACCCACATAGAAGCCATGAGATTTAGTAGCTTCTGCTTTTTCCTTCTCTGGTAAATGAAGATTTGCCTGCAGCGTGCATGCATGAGGTTTTTTTCCTTTTTCTTCCTGCTACCATTTTCACATGGCAGTGGACAATCTTTGTATAGAGGGAAGTGGCTAGTCATCCATCTGAGCTGACTTCAGGAAAATCAGCAGCTGAGGAAAATAACAGACTAGATTGTCAGGTCTGTCCTGGACTTAGTGATGCAGGTCTCAAGGATACAAACTGTTGGATGGGCTATGGACTAGGTCATTGTGGTTATTGTAGCAAAGTTCTGAGCTACTGCAGCCTTGAAGATCAGGACTAAGGTTTGGCATTTTCAGTGGAGCTTTGCAGAGCCGCTGGAGAAGTTATGTTTCACCAGTCTCCATTATGGTGGAGCTGGTGTCTTTTTTTTTTTTCCCCCTTCAAACTTAAACAGAGCGTCACACTGATTTAGATGGAAAATGATACATGAATGCATCACAGTGACTGCAAGAGGAAGGGTCCCTTTTTTTCCCCCAGACATAAAAAAGCATGTTTTTCATCAGTAATGTTGGTGTGTCTGATCCCTCTACTTCTTACACGGATAACCATAAGCATTATGACAATCATCTAATGGAACTGAGTCTATCTATCTAGAGTAAAAATAGTGCAGTTCACCACTGTAGTGTTGTCAATAGAATCTGTAGCATTTCCTTGCCTCTCTGATGGTCTCTACAAGTAACGGTTTGTGGGAAGATCAACTCATCTTGGACCTTGAAACTGTAATGCTGTGCTGTCGATATGTCACATTAAAGAGTCTGCTGTTTTGAAAGCTTCAGAGACATCAGCAGGAACAAGTCTGTATAGAGATGACTTAAATTCATTATGTCTTTTAATACCAGTGAGTTTGTGCTGTGATGTTACCTGATGATCAGGTCTGCAGTACTGGAATTTGGTTTCTTAAATTTGAAATAGGTGGAATTTGATTTTGCTAGGGAATGTAATGTTTAGAAGACAATGTGTATGGAGTGCTAAGATCTGGACAGAACTGTTGAAGACCTGAGAGGCATCCAATCTCTCAAAGAGCCTAGCAAGACTGTTCCTCTTACAAAGATTTTGAGGCTCTTCCACAGTGCGCATGTTTGCTCTTTTCTAGTTTTCATCAAGCACAGTAGGATGATTATTTTTTTTTCCCCCTCCTGTAAGTAGTGGGTCAGCTACATCTAGTATGTGTGTCAGGTAAGGTGGTGCCAAATTCTACTGCAGCATAATGCCATCTGGTCTAGTTTGAAGTTTAGTGCTGCCTGAGTTCACCTGTGCACAGCTAGATTTTTTTTTCTCTCTTAGAGCAATAGGTCTTTCTGGTTTCTCTAAGTTAATTGGTTTGCTGGGTGAAGCAGTGTTGCTGACTCTATTTTGTGGTTGATTCTGCAATGGCTGTAATGCGGTTTGCTTCCATCACTCTGTAGCATTTGCTTCTAAGAAGCCTGCATGCTACTGGTGGATGGATTCTGGTTATGCTTGTATTTGATCATGCTTTCATTTAAGTCATTAACATTAATAGGTACAAGGGTCTGAAATACTATTATGATAGCTTTAAATCAAGTTTGTCTTCATTAGCCTGCCAGCCTTTCAGCAGATGACTGTTATTTACATGCTTACATTTAAGAGCTATCTTAAATAGAACAATAGAGTTTATGAAAAAACTGAAATGTCACTGTAGATCTTAAAGTGTTACTATGAGTGAAAGTCAAAAGATAAGTCATCTTAGAAAGTTCACATAATTTCAACTTTCAAGTGAAGCAATGGCTTGTTTTGGGTACCAGTTAAGTCATACAGCTATTAAAGTGTTAATATTTTTAAATTGCTAGTCATCATTATGACAATTACAGGGAGATTTTCAAGAGCATACATTATACTTAGGCTTCCAAATATTAATGGCTTTCAGTACAAGTTGGTTATTCAGCTACCATGTACACTGCTGAGTTTCCATATAAAAAAAAATGTTCATGTACATTTAGATCAAGTTATTCCTTTCAGCCTCTCAGTGAAAATTTGATTTTAAAATATATATGTATATATACATAAGTGTTATAAAAGACGACAATTTCACTAATGATGTGAAAGACAGAAATACTAACTACTTAGGACATCTTCATCCCTATTAGACAACGCAGGAAGAGTGTGTTCTATTTTTATTCAGAAAAATGTCAGTCATCATGAAATTTACCTTTCTTTAAAGGGCCTGGAACCTACAAAGGTTCGCAGTGTCTGTGGTTACCAGTAACTAGTGAACTATACTCTTGTTATCTGATATGACATATTACAATTTTAAGTGCATATGTAGTCACATATAATATATGTTTATAGTAAGTGATGAGGATTGGAAGGAATAACTAAATTGTTCAGTGTCATAATAGTGTCCTGAGTCTTTACAAATTACTACCTCATTCTTTTATCTTCAAGGATGCCTCAGGTAATAGGGATGCTTCACCGTAAGACCTTCAGGGCAGGCACTGTATTCTTGAGTGTGCAGTACCTGCCAAAACAGGGTCTGAATCTTGATTTGTACCAGTGCATAGGGCCTTAAAGGGTAGAGAGAAAACCAAAATGTCTTAAAATTCCAGATATTTTGGAAAACTGAAAAAGAGCAAGACATTTAAACTCCTTATTACTAGTTAAAAGGACTGTAAGAATAAAGCATACTAACAAAAAAAAAGTATGAACCAGCAATTGTACGTGATAATCTTGCAAGAACATTTTTAAGTACTTATGCCATTCCTTTTGATGTTTAAATTTTCTAATAATTGCTTGAAGCCTTCCAACCAATTGTGTGTGCTATTAGGGTGGCTGAAAAAGGGTTCTTTGCTGAGGTACCCACCTAGATCCAAATGAAACATTGTCCTTAACAAACCACAATTTGACTAAACAGCAAGCAGCAAGGGATTTAAAAAAGAAAGTCCTAAAATCTGAGATAGCAGATGGTAAATCTCAAATTGCATGCTTTAAGTAACAAGTATGTGCCTTGAAAGGAAAAGAAGCTTGCACCTAAAATTATACTGTGCAGTCTGCTTTCACAGTAAGAGGACATTTTTGGAGAGACAGATATATATATATATATTTTTTTTTTGAGAGCACTTTTTTCTTTGAACTTCATCTAATGACAGCTTTGTTCTTAAGCTGCTATTAAAGGGCACTTTATATTTGGCAATCTGGGTATCAGAGATAAGGACAAGTCATTATTGCTTCATTTTGCCTGCATGTTTTAACTTTCAGTCTTTTAGCTTTTAATAGTACTTACAAAGTGAAGGGGGGGGGAAATATGTATACTTTAATCAGGTTCAGTTTAGACCAAACAGAATAACACATTAGAGAAAAAAAGCAATTACTTAAAAATAGTTGTATTTATATTCCACAATTTGCTCAAATACTGTTTTCTTTATAAACTTTCTACAGGATGTTTTAAAACAAGTTCTTCACATTGCTTGTCAACTATGTACTTATGGAATTTGAGAGAAATAGTTCTGGTTATTTTTACAGTTTAACACATGTACAGTACCAAAATGATGGTGGTTAGTCACATGCAGTCCATATGAGATTCTAACATAACATTTAATGAATTTTCTGATGTTGACCACCCCTTTGATGCTGAAGGTAATGCATCTGTAGAAAGCAGTGACTGTAGGTTTGGGTTACTGCTCTCTGCATCTTCCAGTTTTTCAGTGTTGTCCTCCCAGTTAATGTGGAATCTTGTGACTCTGGGATTAGATGCCAAAATATTCCTTTGAAGCTGAGAGGGAAGAAAATATATGGATTATACTTGTGCACATCTCAAATTGGAGTTTATATGCATACAGAAGATGTTTTTTCCTTTTACTCCCCATAACGTTGGTATGTGTAAAACAACTCATTTTAAAGCATAATGCATACAAAATGTGGATGTATAGATACCATATATGTACCAGAAGTACAACACTAGTTCATTTAATCTGATATCCTACCTGAAAAAAAAAATCTTTCTTGAAGACATTTTAAACTGTTCCTCCTGAGTTCAAGACTATGATACAGCACTGCAAGAACAGCGTGCTTATCATTTTAGTCAGCCTTTAACAAAACAACCAACCACCCCAAAAAAGCTTGCTAGCTATAGTGCTTCATTTCATTCTGCATCAATTTTGCCTTTGAAACAATTGTATCAATTCCATCACCTATCTATTCCCATCTAAGATTACCACCTTTCCTTATATTAGCATGTTTCAGATTTTTTTCAAAAAGCCTTAGTTAATTTTAACTTAGTGAAAACAAATGAAAACATTCCTGAGATTTGGAAGATATTAATAGAATAGCAGTGGACACACCTAGACATTACTCGTGTATTTGATTCTCATGGATGACCCTCACTTTCCTTTGAAAAGGTGTTACATGTATGAATACAGAAAAAAAAAAGGCTAATTTTCACCAAATCTTTCACCATTTTCAAGATAATACAGTTAACTCTGTAGGAGAGCAAATTATAGCCACTGGCAACTCATTATGAAAGTTAAGACTGGTTACAGGAAAAGTTTGCCTTGGTAGTAATACTGATTTTATTCCCCAAAGTGCTCTCACATTAAATATTCCTCCCCTTATGCGAACTGAGAAGATCATTTCTTTTTCAACCTAATAGACCTATTTCCCATCAATTACAATTAAATGTTTAATAACCATATATTCTGGTTGTATGTTTAAGTTCTGTCCCAAAGTTAAATTAAGAACCTGCTATACAAATGCATGACAGCTTTTACTGTTCTTTTTCATAGGAGCAAGCTAACTGTTTATATATAGAAAACAAAGAATTAAGACAAGTAGTTGTAGGGCTTTCTAAGTTCAAGTAAAGGAAGTCAACATTCCACCATTCGAACCAAAAATAAGTATACAAATAAGTGTGTAATTTCTATGGAAAAAAAAAAAGGAACAGATTGCAAGTCTGAGAGTCCCCCAAATTAACAGTATTTTTTACAAGTGTACTGAGTATCTGATCCCTGAAAATTAAGCATAGAAAAGCATTAGTGACTTTTTAAAACTAATTTATATACCAATTTAGTTAAGCTTGAAAAAGTTTTAAGTTTAAGTTTTAGGGACTCTGTGGATTATCTCTGTACCAGTCATTACAGTATATACATTACCCTAGTCATTTTTCAAATATCCAATCATATAATTCATGCAAACTTGAAAAATAATTTTACAAAATTTATTTTCACCATCACACAACTTCTGCACATGAGTGTGTTTATGTATACATCAATTTTCATAAAGAGAAAACTCTCAGCCCCACAGAATGTTCCATGAAAGCAAAACAAGACGCCATGTAGAACCTGGTTGGTTTCTGCAGGAATCTGTCTGTATAGAGTATTTCACAGGATTTTGATTCACTAATTTTTGCTTAAGTTCTTTTTCAAGGCATTAGGCTCCAAATAATTCTATTGCACACCTCATTTTAATTCTAGTCCTGGTTCAGTTTTTACCTTGAAAATATTTTTTAATTTTTTTTTTCTAAACTTAATACTTCCTTGGTCAAATTGTTCACTGATTGTCTAGTTATCCAGCCTGCTCTTACCAGGTTACCAATATTCTCGCCTCAGTTTATCCATAAGTTAGTTGTTTTTCAGTTTGTTTGTTAGTGGTATGCAGAAACTGCAGCTGTAACAATAGTACAGGTGGGTAGGGACTGTGTTAAATTAATACTTAAAAGCTAGTTCCAGGTTGACAGTCCTAGAAAAAACAATTCTCTGTTTTTCCACAGAACAGAACCACTCTGTTATCAATGGTAGAGGGAAGTAGAGGGAACCCAGCAGTTTATTTCACATAGTCAGTGTAAAATAATAATAAAGTCCAGTCAAGATTTCAAGCTAGCAGAAACTGTTACTGGTTTCTGAATGTCTTCCAGATTAATGGCAACTACATGGCACTTCTAATTTGTTCCTCCAAGTCTTTTTCCATTATTTGATGTCCGGTTTCATGTACTCCATAGAATCATTTGGGGTTTGGTTTTGTTTAGGAAAACCTTTTCTTGTAAGTATACCTTTGATGTATGACTAGAACAGAATATGTCTTACCTTAGAAAAATCTGGTTTTACTGGTGGATTCTCTCTCAGTTCTGTTTCAGTATATTCATTGTTTACATAGTAGCCGACTCTAATAAATTCTTGACCTCGATAGGTGCATGTAATTAACACAACTGTTACACCTACTGCATCTGCATCTGGAATAAGCCCTGGGTTAGGTGCATCAGCCTAAATGTGAAAGGGAAAGGTTGATTAAAATAAAAATCAATACTATATGTCTATCTAGCAGGGAACTCTGGAACAGTATGTCTTAGCAGCTAAGTAGACTATATGCAAGCTTTAAATTTTTCTTCACGTTAATAAGAAAATATACCTGCTTTTTCAAGGACATCAACCCTGAATTTAGGACACTATCCTCCAGAGAGGGAATTACTTAGAATGCAGTAATATTGTGTGCTGAGTCTTCTCAAGGGTGATTATATAACAAGACTAAAGACTTGTATGTAACAAGACTAAACCCTTAAAAAACAGACTGTAACTTATATCTCATCAAGAGAAGGGACAGACCACAGTGAGGTCTGAAATGTCCCACAGATTCTTCAGGAAAGGAATAAACTACTTTGTCAGAATTGTCTATTAATTAGAATTGCATATTGGTTGGAAATATGTCAAATGTCTCAGAGATGATAAATTTAACTGCATACATTTTAACAAACCTAGGCATGTGGAAGAAGGCAAAAGACAATCTCCTTCATTGTCCTTACTTACCATGGCACTGCAGTTTATTAATAATCACTGAAATTTGCCTCACAAAATGTGGTTTAAATCAGTCTTTTAAGATGCTTTCTAGCTAAACATTTATTGATAAAATATGATGCTTCATTTTGGTCTAAGATTTAAGGTAACAGCAATCTAAGCATTAAACTGCCTCATATTTACAATTTTGCATGAAATCTGAAGCCAGCAATGAACACTTGTGTTGTGATAAGTTAGCATGAACAACACTTGTTAGAATGGTTCAAGTGTAATGAATCCTGCCTGAGGACAGAGGATGAATGGGATTAATTCTTGCTGTCCCTCTCATTGCTGTTTTTTTCTAGTATTTATGTTCTCTAGCACTGAGAAATTTGGGACCTAGTGGTCGTGCATCATTGGCTTCTCTTTTTTGTTATTTCAATTCTGAGCCTTCAAACCACCAGCTTTTTAAACGGAGCTGTAGGTGCTTTGCAGGAGAATTAGATGAATTGGACCCTTCAGGTACAAATCCAGTAGAGGGGGGAAAAACAACAAGGGACTCAAGTGGAACACACCTTCCTCCAGTCCTGAAGGGAACAGAAAGTGACCAAATAGCTTCATAACTTGTATATAGAAATGGAAAAGATGACCAAGGAGTAGAAGTGTAGAGGCTCCAAGAAAACACAAGAACTGCCAGTACAGATGAAATCACTATTTTAATTCAGTAGTCTTGTTCTATCAGTGCCCAGAACCACGCAATTACTTAAAATTCCACAGTGGGCCATTATAGATAGAGGATACTGTTTCATTTAACCTCCATGAAACTTGACTCATGCCCTGGGATTTTAGCTCTTCCAGGCTCCCATCATCTTATGTCCCATAATGTCCTATGATACAGCTGTGAACCCACAGAAGTATTCTTTCTTAATCCCTCTCAAACCTTGTTTTGCTGACTGTCAAAGAGAAATTGAACACTGTTTAAAAAGTAGTTTTCACAGATTTTGAACTTCATGCCTTGGATGTGAAACCTCTTCATTCCCCAGGAAACAGATGATCATAAACAGGTGAAAAAAATGAAGAGGAAGATAGAACACAGGTATGAGTAAGTGACAAGCAAGCAGCTGCAAACAGGTATTTTGGTAGGCAAAAGGAGGCAGTACGATTAACTTCTGCATAAAAAATCACTATCTTAATATACCATTCTTAAATTCCTTAAATAATTTCTAGCATATGTAATCACTCGCAGTATATGTTGTCTTGAACTACCTTGTTTTTCCACATGGTGTATGTATACAGATAGCCATTACTGCAGAGTAGCTAATTTAGTGTAAGGTCATATTCCTACCTAAAGACAGTAAATTGTTTAAGTATCCATAGCTTCAAAATGAAGTTTCTGAGAATTTATTACAATTCCTCAAGTGTGTTTGATGAGAGAGGAGGAATCAGGTTTCACTACTTCCATCTTGGTATTTATATCCAAATAGGTCAGGCTGTGAGACTAATACTATATTCAAAAACTTTCTAAATGTTAAAAGAGGTGATTGTGTAAGTCTGAGAAGTACAATATTCTATATCTTCTGTATATAAAGCTGACTTTCCAACTGATACACACAGCTTTTGTTTCACAAAGGCAGTTTCATCATCCCTGGTATTTTAGCTGTATGGTACTCCATTTTATTAGCTGTTTCAGCCATTTTTCTGTTTAGAAAAAACTACAGTAGATTATATCTGAAAACTTTTAAATCTCTGCAAAGTTCCTTTCTCTGTGCTGTCTCTAGTGAATATAATCTCTCTTCTTTACATTATGTACTTCCTGCAGTTCTACACTTTGCCCCCATTCTGGCATTCCCTCACTAGTTCTCTTCATCTCCCAGGCAGCTTCAGTTTGGTGAGTAAAGTACATTCTGTCATCAGCAAATGCTTTTTACAGCACTTGTTTTTTTGGTAGCCTCCTATGTACACATTAGCAGAGTCCTACCCTCACCTACAGTCCAATGCTCTTGAAGTCAAATGTCCTTAGATCACAGTTACTTACATAAGAAATAAAAGGGATAATTTATCATAAAAGAAGGTGTACTGAATCTCTTACAGTACCTATTCCAATCTAAGCAAAATGTTTATACACCTACTCCAAATTTAACTGTAGTGTCATTTATAACCAGGCTATAATTGATGAGTCCATCCTACAGAAACTGCAAACCCCATAAATTTCATTTTCAAGGCTTTCCTATGTGACACAACTAAAATATGCCTTTCATGAGCACCTTCCCCCACTCCTTCCCATCACCATCAACAATGAATCTTTGTAACTTAACTGAGATTACTGCATCTTTTAAATTAGAACTATAAATGCCAGCTAATTTCTGTGGATAAAGTGCTACAGGGTAGCCCCTTTCAAGGCTACTGGAGGATCACCTGCTTCTGATCAGTTAATGCCATAAGCTAAACCAGCTTGAAAATGGAAGAATTGTTAATAAGGGATGAGTTTGTTAAACGTTTGCTTTATTTATTGTGAGGAAAAATTAGGCCCAGCTCCAAAACCAAACAGGAATTTTTCAAGATTGATTTGCACATATGTGGTTGTTAAGTGTAACCTCCAGCCTCAGATCTTAATAGCTGTTCCTTTAGCCTGCCCTGTAAGAAAGTTTCCCTTTATTTATAAGTTTCAGATGTACCCTGAAACTTTCAAGTACTTGGGGCTTACATGTTTAATCAACATGCCTTTCTCATTTGTGTCTCAAACCTCAACAATATTTTTTAAAACAATTGTAATGACTGTGGGGAATAAGAAAGGCTTATTCATTAGAGTTCTTCTTGAAAAATGTTTGTACTCCAGTGTGTATTTGCCCTTAAACAGTTGCATGAATTTCTAGTACTTGGGAAGGTAGCATAGTTCAGTAAGCTGCTCTCTGTTTAAGTCTGCTTTTCCAGCTGATGGATTTTACTGCCAGTTTACAAGACAAAATACTAGTACTGGATAAATGGAGAAAAAGTGAGCTAAATTATAGTTTTGATATAAAAGCTTGTCTAAGACTTAAGTCTGCTTTTTTTTTTTTTCCCCCCTCTCACTGACCTAAAATGGAAAACACTAGGCTATTAAGCCATCTTAGTGCTGCTCTTTCTCAGTCTTCCTTTCCTCAATTACTCCTTCTTAGTAACTTCTGGCTTTAACAGCAGTATTTCATGGGATTGTCACAAACTCCAGAATTTGTGGGACAGTCTTGATTTTAAACACTTGCCTCCTAAATGTCTGCTATCTACCATTGAAATTCTGTCTTATTTTACAAATTTCTATATTGTGTTGCAATTTAGCCTGCTTAGTCAAATGTCACAGTTGAACATTTATCCTGCCAAACAGAGCTGAATTCATGATTGTTCTGCCCAAGTTTTACCATTTACAATTTACATCTTCTGAAGATGATGTCTGCACTAACCTAATTCTTCAGATTGCCCACAACTGCCACCAACTGCAGTAGAACAAGGCTGATCATGCTAGTGTAAACCAAGTAACTGACACTCAAGTATTGAGTGGCCTGGAGTATGTTTATACACCAGACTGGTCAAAATTATTGGTAGCTACAGGAACAATCCTTATATTAATATCTCTAATTATTGATCTCACAAGTGAAAGCATTACAGTGGAAGTATCAGGGGCAAAAAACATCAGTTCATGAACAGACTTTAAAGTAAGGTGCATCATACCTAAAGCGATGTCTGAAATACTTTTCTAGCTAACCATTATTTTTCCAGTACCACTTAGTCTTATACAGTCATCTTTAAACATCAAATAAACACAACTCTTTCAGAAAAAAATGAATCAACAAACTTACCTGAAATACAAACATGTGTCTGCCCGCAGGAACAGGTCCTACTAAAACAGAGTCTAACACCTGATCATACTCCTCACTTTCAGCTGAACCCACGTAAATTATTTTCCATTCCAAATCTACAGTAAAAGTAAAAAAGAAAAAAAAATACTTATCATTACAGTTAAGGGTCTTCCACTCTTGCCTCTCTACTCTTCTGCTTCACCTAAAATTTATTCGATAGCAACTGGCCTAAAGGAATGAGGACCTGTCTTCATGGAGAAGTTTATCTATGTCTATTCCAGTTCCCATGAACTGGACCATCCCACCATCCTTCTCCATTTAGTCAGTACTGGAGGTGCCCCTCTATTTCATAGGTTAATTCTCAGATTTTATAGAGAGGACAGGGCCCACTTATTTGTTGGCAGATGCATTCAGAATTTTATCAAAAGCTGTCTGAATGGCCCCAGCATAACGATGAAGCCTATGTGCCTCAGTGTGGCATGCCCTAAATATTGACTCACTTCCCCAAAAGAAATTCCACTTTTCACACATACACACACACATATATATACATATACACCTTATAGCTTATACCATACAGATCCAGTTAGGTAGTTAATTGAATAAGAGCATCCACTGTGCAAGCACCAGATATGCTAACTGTATGCCCCCATTCTTTCACACATAACTTGTGTGACCTGGTATACAAGATTGTGATTAGATCATATTCTCATTGAATATACTAGTGTTAGGATTTTGTCCACATCCTGAAATGGAATTACAGGCAAAAATATTAAATGTAGCATTTTGCTTCTTAACACGATGCAACAAAATCAAGCATTTCTTACAATTCACTGCTTTTTCTAACTTACCCTCTCCACCACAGGTGTTTGAAAACTGAACCAGCATATTAGCATTCATCAGCTTTTTCTGGGCCAGCAATTCACTTTCTGATATAAGAACACATAGAGATACATGCATATAAAACTAATCCTAAAAGTTTGGGTTTTTTTTAAAACATACGAAAACAAGAAGGTCACCATCATGGAAGAATGGTACTAAAAAGTCAGTATTTTTTGTAATGAAACTGTTGCTTCAAAACAGTCCCTTAAAAATGGTCATGGTAGGGTTTGTATTATTTTTGCTGTATGAGTAATGCCCTGATTATGTATGCAAAAACAATAACCTGTATCCTATTCTATTTACTTTATTTGTATGCTCCACAAAATCCAAAGGTCTATGTTAAGTTCCAGTCCTGCATCAAGAAACCATAACATAAGCAAAGAAAAAACTAGCACTTTAACAGAATTTGACTGCGTTAGAATTGCAGTCAACTATATTTCTTCATTAATGTAGTCCTTGTTTATCACACTTAGCATTAATACAAGCTTTCAGTTTTTAGGTAACATACTTAGCGGGGTTTAGGAAGTGATTTTATTCTTTTGTACACACAACTGGCCAGGTACTGTATCAGAGGTTTTATTTACCTTGTAAGCATCTACTATTAGCTACTGCCAATACTGCATGCAGGCTACTAATCCAGGTGAATTAGTGACCTGTTTTGTCAAGGTCAGTGTAAGTTACCATACACAACAACTGAGTACTTTTAGGCTAAGTTATTTAAGATTATCATGCCATCGTGTGCTATTATTTTAGCAGAACAGTATGGAACTCCTTCCAGACCAGTAATATTTAGTACTGAAAAACAGACTTTTTAAAAATAAATTTTAAATTACATCTTTAATAGGTTGATCCAATGCTTTTTAGGATTCCTGATATGGAATGATAACTTTAAGAAGGGGGGAGGGGTGGGAGAGGGGGCTGGACTTTATGAATTTACTTTTAGACCAGTAGTGCACAGGACTAACTGAAAAGAAGGACAATAGACATATTTGCATGTGAAAGCTAAAATAATGACAGCAATTTTTTCATAAACTATAGGAAGGTTGCATTTAATTTTAGTTTTCTATGTGAAAGATAACAGTGCTTCTCCTGCACTGGTCCTGTAGTCCAACTTGTATTTAGATGGGGGAAGGGAATGGAGAATTTGGCGGAAGACTATCTAATTCTGCTCATCCCGATTGTCCTGGATTAACCGTGATGTAAATCCACACAGTGAGGAGCAGCACGTGACGCGCAGCTGTGCACAACTGGAAGGCAAGGCATGGTGCCTGGCCCTCTCCCGAGTGCACCGCTGCGTGCCACCCCGCTTGCAGGCGAGGGGTGCACCCCAACTACGCCCAGGCTGACTGGAGGCAGCCAGCCCCCTCAGCATGGGCAGGCGACCCAAGCTAACGCCTCCGAGTTTCAGAGCGGGGTGCGTCGGCCGGGGAGGGCGGCCGCGGCCTGCAGGAGGGCTCAGGCACAGGCAGGGCTCGCCCCGCGCTCCCGCCAGCAGCACGGTCCCGCGGAGCTGCGCCTCACGCTGGGGCCGGGGCGGGGTGAGCGCGGCCGGCACCAGCTGCGCTGCACCGGCCACCGGCATGTGCGAGCAGGCACTCTCACAGAAGCAGGCGGGATGAAGTCGATACCACCACCCCCCGATATTATCACCTCTGAACTTAGTTTTTATTTCCCCTTCCCTCAAGCCGCCGGCTGCGCGATCCCCGCGGCGGCGATGCCCGCGGCCGTCCCCTCAGAGCGGGCGGCTAACGGCCGCCGCCGCCTCCCCGCTGGCAGCAGCAGCGCCGCGGCGGCAGCCGGTCGCGCGCACCTCCCGCCCGAGCTGGGGGCAGCCCGCGCCCCCCGCGCGTTTCGGGGCGACTCCCGCCGCGCTACCGCCGCCGCGGCCCGGGGGGAGGCGCTGCGGCGCGGCGGCGGTGGCGAGGGCAGTGCGGGCCCGCCCGGCTGAGCAGAAGGCGGGAGCCCGCCCGTCCGCCTCCCGCCGGCAGCGGCGCGGCGCGCCCCTCCGCCGGGGTCCGGGGCGCACGGCCGGGGGCCCCCGGCTGAGGCGGGGGGTCCTCGCGGGGCGGCGGCGCCGCCGCCGGGGCTGTCCTCCCGGCGGCAGCCGGTAACTTTCGAGTGACTTCCAAAAATAGTGGCTGGCCGCCGGCCCCCTCCCCCACCGGCACGGCGCCCGCACAGTTAACGCACCGCCATCCCGCCCGCTCCCCGCCGCGCCGCACACGCCGCGGTCGGCCCTGAAGCCGCCGTGAGCCAGCCCGCCCCGGCCTCCGAAAGCCACCTTCCTTCCTTTTTTTTTTTTTTTTTTTTTTTTTTAAAGTATTAAAATCGAGCACGAGCCCCGTGAAACGTTTGCGCCGAAACGTTTCGCCCGCGTCCGGTAACGTCCCGGTGTATCGCTACTCGCTCAGCAACAGTTCAGCTCCCCTCTGGCGCAGCGCTGCCTGCGAGCCGGGCTCGGTTAACCCTCTCCCTCTCACGCACACTCTCCCCCACACACACAAAGCTGGCAACATGGCTACCACCACTCAAACAAGTTCCTCGCAACTTAAAGCCTGCGTTACCAAATGCACGGCCCGGCCGGGCGACGCAGCCCCCCGGCTCGGCGGCGAGGGCGAAATAAGCCATCAACTTTCCCCGGCGGGCTCGGCGCGAGCGATTTTAAACGAGCGTTTCAGCCGCCTGCAAGCACATCCTTTCATCTAGGCACAGCGATGCAGTGAAGGAGAAACTGTTAAATTGTAGAACCAGGCCTTTGCAAAGTTTAAACCTTAAAAACCCTGGAACTAACAGCCCTGGGTTACAAAATCCGTATTGGGAAAAAATCTACTCACCTTCAGACAGGTCCTCTATGCACTCAAATGTGATTTCGAATTGGAAAGGATTGTAGAAAGGAGAAGGATTATCCAACACCACTACATTGTTCACCTGAACCTTTGCCATATTTTGAAAAAAACACAAACAATAGGAAGAGCGTGTTAATGCAGCACAATAAAGTCCAATGTGTTGGTTTTTGGCAACGCACAAACCCCAGTGCCACTGTCTGAGCGAGGCCGTAGAGCTGTGACTTGAAGAAACTTTTTTTTTCCCCCCTTTTATTTACACCAGGAACACTCCACACTGTTTGCAGCTTTCCTATTTCACTAAACTACAGCCCATTCTGCCCTGCTCGCCGCCAGCGCCCGCCCGGATTGGCCGCACGCTGGGCTAGGGCCCTCCTCCCCGAGCCGCGGCGCCGAGCGGCAACAAGATGGGTCCCGCCGCTGCCTCTCGCGTCTCGCCGCTCGTCGCGGCGCCCCCGTCCGGCACCACGGGGAAACGGGCGGGCAACGGCGGCGCCGCGCGGGGCGGGGCCGCGGGGCGGGCGGGGCCCGGCGCCTTCCTGGCTCCTCCTCGCTGCCGGGTTTTCGCCATGTGCTGTCGCCTCGGTTCCTCCCCTTTCCGCCCCCCAAAGGCGGTTTCTGCCGTTTCCCGAGGCGGCCAGGCGGCGCGCGGGGTCGCGGCCGTTAGGGTTTGGCGTTAACGCTACCGGTGCGCCGGGGCCGGGGCCTGCCCGGGCAGGCTCTCGGGTTGGCCCGGGGCAGGGGCAGCCCCCGCGGGCCCCCGGCGCCCCGACCTCCTGCTGCCGGTGGTGTGTGCGAGGAGGCTGTGCAGCGGGAAACGTCTCCTTCATGGGGCGCTCGCTGGATAACCGGGGTTTTGCCAGTGGGGTGCGGGGTTTCCGGGCTGCTCCGTGTGGTCCCGGAGTCTGCAGCGAATCTGCGTAGCTAGGGAGATCAATCCACAGGGAGCTTGCTGAGGGATCGGGAATTACCCTTTAAACAGCAGTGTTTCCAAGAAGCCACACTTAATCGTCTAAAGGAGGCCTTAAGTGAAATAATAAATCAGGAAGTGAAACATATTCCTTGCAGCAGCAGGAAGTCCTCAGAGGAGGCCATCTTAGGCCTTCTTGGCACAGGGGACAGCCAGCAGCAATGTGTTGCCCAAGCACCCATTAACAGGCCTGCTGCCTCTGTGGGGTCTGGTGTTTGGGACAGTGGGGAGCAGAGGTGGGCTAGGTCCTGGTTTTCCCTACTAACCCCAGGTGGAGAGTCCGTGGAAGTAATACACACGCAGGCTGACCTTCCTGCCGGGAGACCTCAGATGCAGGGGAGTTTGTGCAGTAGGAAGGTACAGGGTCCTTCAGCAAACCACCGACCTTGTGCAGAGTTTTGAAAGGAGATGACACTTTTGGTTTGTATTTACAAAGAAAGGCGTTGTCTGCATGCTTGCCTGATCTGTTGCTCGCTATTATTTTTTTATAACTTTCTCCATGTGTCTGTCAGATGACTAGAGGTTATTTTGGTTTTCATAATTCTGCTATGTAATTGACTGCCCAAGTTGTTGTGTGGTTAGTACTGGGCTATAGACTCCAGAAAACCAGGAAAAACGGGACACAATGAAAGAGATTCTTCTTAACAAGCTAAAATATGTGATATCTTAGCAGGAAACATGTATTTCCAATAACATTTCACTGGCTGTTTGGGAGAGAACAGCTACTGTGGTCATCTACACAGGGATGAGAAGGCAGCAACCTCTCTTCTCGGGACCTCCTGAAGTTTTAGTGGAGGGATCCTTTGGTTAGTTTTGCCCTAGCATTCCAGGAGATTTTAGGCTGGTTGCAGCTTGTCAGCTACTAGGATATTTTGAGCTGAACGCTGCAGAGTGACAAAGAAGGACTAAAGATAGAGAAAAGGCTGGGAAATAGGGAGAACAAAGTTTGAGAGGAGCTGCACATATTTGATAATGAGCGGCCATTCCCACAGGTTTCGTTACAGCCCCAAATACAATCCCAGTTTTAAATGTTGTTTACTGCTTAGTAGTAGAATTGTCCTGAGGCTCTTAATCCACATTCAGAAGTGTGTCAGCATTGCATCATAGAAGTCATTACTAGAGGAAGTGTAAAATTGAATGTGTAGATCTGTAACCGGAGGACGTATCAGGAAGTTTTTCTGGCCTGTGATGCACACAGTGTTGTGTCACGCATAGGTTTACAGATACCTGCTGGGAACTCTTTTTTTCATTTCATCTGTGAGCATCTTTGGCTTTTCATTTTAGCTTAATGCTTAAAGGAACCAGATCTCAAAAAGAGACCTTATTGTCTTAGTTCAAAGTGAGAATCTGTCTCAGCTTCCTGAGGCCAGAATATTTGAAATAGTTTATTTTTCCAAGCTTCATTTTGCAGCTCTGGAATCTTTGTCTGTTTTAATAGTTGATGGGAAGGAGGAGCTATGTGTATCCATTCTGTAATTTTCCTATCTTTGCATCTACCCCAAATTTCAGTTTGACTTAACAGATGCAGTCTTTTAACCGTAATCACTTTTGTACGTTTATCAGTGTCCTAAAACAAGTTATTACCAAACACGGGAAGCTTAGCAGAGTCTGTTCAGCAGATTCAGGCTGACCTGCATAATAATAGCAGCATTTCTTACTGGTAGGTGTAAACTGAATTACATGGTAGAGTTAGGTGGTGAAGCTAACCTGCTGTCTTGCCTTCTGTCTGTGGTACAAGCCAGTGTGCTGAGTCCCTTTCTTTCACTGAAGTGCACTCCTGCATTTCAAGGGAAAGGCTGACTGAAGTAATTGCTTCTTCAGGTTTGACAGTGACTGCTGTGAAGGACTTCGGGGAGTGGAACTTGGAAGCTGGAGCCTTGGTGCTTGCAGATGGAGGCCTTTGCTGTATTGATGAGTTCAATAGTATCAAAGAGCATGACAGAACCAGTATCCATGAAGCAATGGAACAACAAACCATTAGTGTAGCTAAGGCAGGGTAAGTGGCATGTTACTGTATGTGACAAAATAGCATAGGATGTTTCTCTTGTACTCAGACATCAAATGTGTTGGAGACAGGTTTGCCATGCTGATTAAATGTAACTGTTTTGTTTGTTGTACTGTATAGTTTTGTTCTTCATGGTATTCTTAAACTGGGTGAGCCAACATTTCAAAGGGCAGTGCAATGGACCAGTGGCTGCACACAACCAGAATAAATACATATCCTCTGCACTATTTTGTTTTCAATCTACCACTTCAGGAAAAGGCATGTTCCTAAGAAGACTTTGTGGTTTTTGCTTTTTTTTTAGTGGGAGTTGTCATAATAGTTATAAGTGAAATGAGGAACTTTGTGAAATTTGTATTGGAACTCAGAAGCGAGGATTTTTGTTTGCCTAAAATTCAGAAATACTGAATGGTAACAGAAGAAGTAGTTTGCTTTTATCTACTGGGTGTGTCACGAATATAAACTCCAACTTTCAGCTTCTTGCTTTCCTTTTCAAACCAATGTGTGTGTTCAAATCTGGAATTTCTGCAGTTGTCTTTTTCGGGACAGGCCTGCTGCTGGCTTTGTGCAAGTCTTGTTACACTTCCTTCTAGTTTGGTCTGTGAAATGCTGAAGGGTACAGAGACATGACAAGATACTGATGGTATTTTTCTGGGAGCAGATGAGGACAATCAATCTAAATGACTGCATTTTTTCAGAATTATTTTGATTCAGGTGCCTGTCACAAATTTTTTAGATAAAATTTCCTCTTCCAGTTTTGCTGCTTTTTTGTTAACTAACTTCTTTGGATAATTTGAAAGAATCGTAGTGTCATGGTATCTCCCGCATGCCAACTCACTACTAATACATCCCCTGTAAATATGCTAGGCATGAACTGGACAAGTAATGTTACTAACCTTTGCCAGCAGTGTGCAGTTGGGGCCAAATACTTGGAAATGACATGGTCCTATCAGCACTGTTAGACAGAGACATACTTTAGCTAGATTCCTTGTTGCAGTTGCTTGGGTTTTGTAGACCCCTCAAACCCAGTTTTGCTAACTTGCACAGATAGCCTCAGTTGCTCACTTTTAAGGACTACATATAGTAAGGATTTTTTAAGTTAAGACATAACTTAACATAGAGGGGTTAATTACTTTGTTAATTTAAGCTCTTATTTTACTGTATGGGAGTTAAGGTTCTTTTCCCATCGACTATACTCTAATAGAAAAACTGTGGTCCTTCCTCTCAATTACAGAAGAGCTCTGGACATGAGGTAACAGTTACTATGGAGGTGACTAGAAATAGCTCAATGACAAACCAAAGTTAGAATACTCTTGCTGCTGCTGTAACTGGAGGGATTACATTTGGACTGCTAGAACAAAAATATCTCCCTACATCTGAAAACACATGTCAAGATAGCATAATTAAGAGAGGAAAATAACTATTTCCCTAAAAAACAGCTAATATGGCTGCCATCATTGTTTAGTTGTGCTAATGTCCGTAACATGCTTAGCCATAGGAGTAAAACATACATGTATACTACAATTTATTTTGTTTTCTTAAAATGTGAATTAAGCTAAAATGTTACCTTCCATCATAAAAAAAAAAAGTTTTTATACTATATAAATCAGCAAATAACATTTATTTCTGAAATGCTACACTGGTTTTGCACCAGCTGAGGACCTAGCTGTATATATAGATTACTCATGGACACATTACCTATTGTGTTACTTCTGGTGTCCTGATCATGGTCTTTCTGTCTAGTTGCTATTCCCCGACTGAGAAATACTTCACATGTAATATATATTAATATAATAATTGCGTATATTGTTTAGCTCTTTATGGTCTTTCAAGATAAGATGTGCTCTGTAAAACACAAAAAAGTGATAATTGTGGTTACGCTTTGAAATCATTTCCTCTACCCAGTTTAATTCAACTATAATGTCTGTCATACTTTTCTCTAGCTTGGTGTGCAAGCTTAATACAAGGACAACTATACTGGCAGCCACAAATCCAAAAGGCCATTATGACCCTAATGAATCTGTCTCCGTTAACATAGCTCTTGGCAGTCCTCTGCTGAGCAGATTTGACCTGGTCTTAGTACTGTTAGATACAAAGAATGAAGAATGGGACCGCATCATTTCTTCTTTCATCTTGGAAAATAAAGGTAAGAGCGATCTTTTTAAATTATATATATATTTTTAATTTTGCCCACTTTGGGTTTAGTTCATTAGTGTTCAGTCTTTCACATTAATCAGTATTTGCATGTTTACTGTGGTAGTTGCCTGGGATATGATTATCCTTCCAGTAGGAATAAGATAGAAGTCACTAATTAATTAGTAGGAGTGAGCTGTGAACACTATACCTTTACTATCTGATCACGTGCAAGAGATTTCAATGCAGAGTGTTCAGTAAGTGGATGGTTTCCATCTTACACCTTTATGTTGCTTGATGTGCAGATCCTACACAATACAGTTTTACACACTGGTAATGGGAAACAAATAATTCAGACAGAAAAAAAATCTGAGCCGTATATACTGCAAGGCTTGAAAAGTACGTATTAGATGGGTGTTCCATATGTGGAGGTTTGTACTCTGGAAATAGGGAAAGCAGCGCAATTTGATTTTAACCAGCCCCTTCTCCATGCCTTTTAGGAATGTGGCTTTGTTCCGCATTAGAGAAGCAGCAGTTAGGGGAAACTTCTTCAGCCAGTCTCCTCCTTTCCAAAATGTTTTCCTGCAGAAAATGTTCAAAATATGGCAGGTAGCTTTTGGTTCCTACAATATAGGTAAAAGAGTTAGAGGAGGAACATATATTCGTGTGGTATTTTACATCTCAAAGAATACTAGAGCACTTCACTGACTGTACCATCTGGTGGGCAGTGAATCTGACAGCAGTTCTACTGAAATTACTGAAGGCTTTACTCTGGATTTTGCTATGATAGGGATTGGATGGCATGTAAGATTCCACACTGGGATTTGACCCAAGTCCTTGAGGACTAATGTACAGACAACCCAGTACACCCCAAGAATATAGTAAAACACCTTTTTATATTCACCCATCTATTTAACAGGAATTCTTGGGAAAAAGATTCATGTCTGTCATTGTTATAAAATTACTGACTAGGCAAGTTGTTATGCAGGTTTTCCAAGCAAATCAGAAAAGCTCTGGAGCATGGAAAAGATGAAAACCTACTTCTGCCTTATAAAGAGTATACAGCCAAAACTGTCTGATGAGAGCAACCTGATCCTTGTACGCTATTACCAAATGCAGCGTCAGAGTGACTGCAGAAATGCTGCCCGAACTACCATTCGCTTATTAGAGAGTTTGATACGCCTTGCAGAAGGTAAGGCCTTGGCAATTCTATTTTTAGGCTAACAATTAACCTTTATAAAATGAATAGATTAAGAGTATAATTATAGCCAGAAGGTGGAGTAGCAGCTTTTCCATAGCGGTAGGGATAGATGAACCTTGTATTGTTTTATCTTTCTAAAGAGGCTTGGGGTTGGAGATTTTGGATGTGGGAAAGGGTGTAATTTTTGGATGATCAACATCAGTTTTAATTTCGAAACTCTCACACCCATGATACAAACTAAAGCCACTGGAAAAAATTAGATTTGAGAAAAAAATCCCATAAGTTATGTGTCTTTATTAAAAGCAAATCTCAGGATTTATCTTACTTCATTTGATTCCAGGGTTAGCCATCTTACTCAGCCTGAGGAATGGTGTTAAGTATTTCATTCCATCCTAAAATTAATATAATTTCAAAAATAACACATTTTGGTTTCCTTTAATATCAATAATCTGGTCTGTATGGTACAATATCTTGGCATGGTTTTGTCTTCTAAAATGGCATATCAAGTATTTTCACTATGAATTTAAAAGAATATACTGTATTTATGTACAACAAATTATAAATGGTCTTCATACTTTTTATGCCAATCAGCGATGTAATGCTTCCTGTTTTGGTCTCCATTTTGAGGAGGAAATTATTTAGATAAAAGACCTCTAGGAATACCTCTAGGAATTCACATGCTATTCATATGTGAAAGTTTCTTCCATTCATATGTGTTTACATGATTGGAGTTTTCAGTAGCATTTTGTTTTTTCAAATATTATATAAAAGGTATTAATTAAGCTGCCTTTCTCTTCTGGTAAAAGAATTCTGTGTCTTTCTACAGCCAATTAGGATAGCTTCGTGTGGTAAATTATTAACATGATACCATTTACAAACATCAATTCTATCTTGGTGACTTAAGAAAGGGAAGTAAGAAAGATAAAATTTTTCTAGAGAAAAAAGTGTTTAAATAATACTGAATCTGCGACACAAAGCAATTAATGGAAATCAAATCTTTTCTGACCTATGATGAAAAATGGACTTAATTGTGATTACCTCTACTTGTATAGGAAGGTGTGTTTTATGTAACACTCTATACTGCAGTATCCAACACTTTACACTTTAACTCTTGCATTTTGAATATCTTTATTCAAGCCCTGTCAAACTGTCACTGTAACTATAATCCAGAAGTCACATTACATACTTGATTGGTAAAACTAGGCCTTCCAATTCCTGTGCAAAATTGACACTAAAATCAAGAGGATTATATTAATGTTTAAATTAGTCCCATGCATAAGTGTCTGATGAGCTGCAGAAATCTGAAGAAATATCCTCTCCTTTCTAGTACAAAAAGAAAGCTTTTCAACTCTGGTAATGCTTGCTTTCAATGCCCACTTATTTTTGCTAGCTCATGCCCGGTTGATGTTTAGAGATACTGTGACTTTGGAAGATGCTATAACTGTGGTATCGGTGATGGAATCTTCTATGCAGGTAAGGCTTCCTGTAGAAATTGCTGCAGAACCATGTTAAAGGATTCAGTTCATCATGTAGATATATGCCAGCTCCATTCATCTCTTTGAAGATAATTTCATGAAATCATAGAAAATGAGCTATCATAGACCTCGAGAAGTCATTTTAGTCCATCTTGATTATTAAAATCCTTAAATACAGATTATACTGAGAAATCTGGATAGGTGGTAGATAAAGGATGGGCACATGTATTTTTATAGACTTTTTGGTCTAGCTGAAGTGTTGGTATATTCTCATCTTTTTGCAATCTGCATTTTAAAGACTTTTTGACCCAGAAATTGTGTCTATATCACTGTGTTTAATAGCCTCTAATGGATTTTTCTCCCGTGACATTACCTTATCGCTTATTAATTAGGTATGAGAGAACCAAATAATTATTTTTTTGAGAAAGTTAATAGTTGCCAAGTGCTACATATTATTTTGCCATTAGATCATTTTAAAATATATTGATAGTGATACTGAAACTCTCAGAACTTTGAGAAGGCTAATTTTACTTTTGAAACCTTAAAAGTTCAAAACACTGGTTGCCATACACTGGAAATCATGCATACCAATTGGCACACAAATTTGCGGAATGTTTCCATGTAGAAAGACATTGAAACAATGGGGAAGGCTAGATTAGTTTTCTGTAAAGTCGTTTGGATATTGACGATAAAGAAAGAACAACACACTTAGAAGGAATAGAAAGAAATGAATCTGGCAGAGATTTTTTTTAACAGAAATGTTGAAAATAATATAGACACTACTACTTTAGATAGAATATTTTTAAGGGAAATAAATCTTCATGCTTCAGAGTAGAAAATAAGTTATCATAAGCAGATTATCCAAAGTTTTCTGCAGGGGGCTTTTAGCACTTCTGAAGTATTTGGTTTTGGCTCTGTCAGAGATTGGGTACTCCACTGAACATATAACTGGTCTGATCCAAAATGTCATTTCCTGTGTTACTATAGAGACCGATATGAATGTATTCAAATTAAAGCAATTTCATTTAGTGCCTGTTAGCTTGAAGGACCTTAAAGACACTGCAGGAGCAGATACTGCTCTTTTCTCTGAGACAAAGCTCTTCAGGATAGACTTAGAAAGTCACAAATGGCACATAGGCCATAGGATCTGCCTTTCTCTTTCAATAAAGGTTGAGAGACTAATTGCACTATGTGCCACTGATAATTTGCTGCACAGTGTTTGTCTCAGAAATACTACAGATTATTTCACTGTCTGCTGCAGTTCATCCTGCCCTGTTTGAAAGAGCTAAGCTTTTCAATGATAGTACTGCATCTAAGTTGAAATAAGAAGCTACAACAAACAATATATCCCACTGAAACAGCAGAAGACATTACAGAAATGTTAATTAACTATATTAAGCCTGTGATTAACTGGATTGGAATTTGATGGGACACTGGTTTCAAAGCAGTATGGTTTTGGACATAAGAAATCTGAAACACTTGATTTTTTCATAACAGATCAGTGCAGACTAATGAATGTATATTGTCTTCTGTGTGTCCCCACCTCATAAGCATTAATAAATGTAAAACGGTTGTTGTTTTAACTGTGGGTCACTTTTTCATATTCGTACAGCCCTACCATCAAAGACAGTAATTTGTATGATGAGCATCCATCTAATAAAAGTCAGTGAGAAATTTGCCTGACCTCTGCACTATTTCATATTTTCAGAAAATGATTTCTTCTCTAGAAAAAAAACCTTTTATATCTAGATACATCCTCTGTGTGCATCTATCTATCTGTATGTATGTATGTATGTATGTATTTAGAGAGAGAGCGAGCCCTAGATAGATTCGTTTTTCATTCTGGACTAAAGATGGTTTAAAACTCTCCTAGTTACAGTGTCTTAGAATTTATACTGCCCACTGCACTGAAATACCTGCCTTGCTTCATGTTCTATACTCTGCCTCTAAATTCTTATTTTTTCTTAAGTGCAACATTTTCAGCCTCCTTTTGGCTAGAATTTCCTTTCATTTTTTTCACGTTGGTTCCTTGAGGTTGTAGAGAGGTGTATGGTTCAGTTTTTCTTCTTTGCTATTAGAATGAGGGTGGAAATGAGGAAGTACCAGCGTCATCCTGGAAGGGCTGCCTGCTACCCTCCAGCTGAGCAAACTCTGTCTTAAAGCCTGACTTTGTAACTTCTACAAAATATCATCCTCTACCAATGCAAAATCAAAGCATGCAGTTCTCAGATCGCTATTCAAACAATTCTTGCGTGTCCTCTTTGGAAGTTGGTGATCTGTCCCATTCTCATCACTGACCTAGTTAATTGATTTTTGTTTGTTTTTGTCCTATAATTCACCTTGTATTCTCTTTCCTACTTACTGAGCATATTCTAATGCCCCTCACTTGATCTTTTCTTTGCCCCATATCTTCTTTGTTAACCATTGTCTCCCTTCTTCTCCTGGTCATATTTTCATCCTTGTTTTATTCCCCTTCTATTCCCTCTCCTTTTATTCCTTTTTTACATTCCATGTTTTCCCCTCCGTATGCACTTTTACACCCTTCCTTTCTGCTAACTTTCCCTATGATACTTTTTTTTAAATTATCCTTGTTGTGGATCTTCAGCACTCACAGTGCCTCAGTGTGCATTTCTGGGAATACTTTTAATTCCTCTAAGTCTACAAATGCACTATCCGATGGTGTTTTCCTTTTTGTTGTACCTTCTTGACTATGAAGATGATTAGAAATGGTCAACCTGTGGGTTTGTCATGTGGCTGCCTTACCTCTACTCAAAATAGTATTTCAGAGGGGTAGATATCTCAGAGACTTAAGCACCAGCACAGGAATGAAACGTCACAGGTAGTTATCTTAAGTTCAGTCCCACCCAGTGTAGAATTTCAGATATGCAGCGCACACACATACAAGAACTTATAAATTAAACTAATTGTGATGGTAAAGTAAAGCACTAAAACATCAGGGAGAGCAAGACATAATTGTACCCCTTAAGATTCTCAAGATGCCTCAAGATACATAATCATATGTTCCTTTTTTTTTGCACTGGATCCTTACCTCACAGGTTCACAGTATTCAATCCAAAAGCCAGTATTCCTTGTCAGTGTTTTGCTGAATGTTTTATTTATTACCTGCTCTTCAAATGCTGTTCTAAAGATAAATCGTCATGCCTTCATATGGTTTTCTGTGGAATCTCCATTGTATCTGAGTGTATCAGAAATATTAATTAATTTATTTTCACGTAGTCCCTATGAAGTGATGAGATGATATTATTCCTGTTCTGTGATTTACAGCTGACATATGCAAGATTAAGTTCAGAAGAAATTGTCCACTGGAGCATACTTCATGAGAGATGTTTAGGACCTCAGTTTTAGAGTAGTAGCACTTTGAACATTAGAGCACATTTACTATTGACTACAGTTACCCTTCAGTGCCCATACCATATCATGCTCCCAGTTACAAGTTTATTACCTTTGAAAACCTTTGTTTGATTGGCTTGCTCTGGAGCACAAGAACGAGAACTTAGTGTCAGAGATAAAATGTAATTCTGCTTGACAGCGTTTAACTATCCTAAACAAGACATAAGTTTTCTACAGTCTCTGCCTCATTAACTATGCACTTTCTGGTTCTTGAAACAAATAAGGCAGAAGGGTCCTACAGCAACCCTTTTCATTACTACAGATTAATGCTTCTAAGATGTGGAACAGATCTGTCACATCCCTGAACAACACAATCATGTGGAAAAAAACCAAGTGATAATTTAAATGGGCTGTATGAATGGTTACAGAGGCAGCCTTAATTTTAGCGCCAAATAGTTTTAGAAGGCTAGGCTTAGCCACCTGAATTATATTCTTTCAATGTGAGGTTTTTTTAATATGAAATTTTAAAATTGAAAAATGGAAAAAGAAATTTCTACATATGGCATCACATAGGGCACATGTTTTCAACAGGGACAGACCTACAGATTCACTGCACCTTTGCTTTTCTCATGGCACTTGATCTGCATCTCGATCATTAGCTTTATAGATTAGACAGGAATGATAATTGACAGCAAATCCGTGACAGCATAAGGCTTTTGTTTCTTCATAAGAACAATTAACTACAGAGCTATTCTAGAATATTTGTTGTGAAACAAATCATATTGTGCAGATGCTCTGTTCCAAATAAAAAATTCTGTTCCAAAGTTTCTCACAGGAGGCAGAGAAACTGTCCCAGATTAAAATCACTTGCACTCTGGAATTATTCCTGAATAATTAGAGTTATTCCTAAAGAGGTTTTCAGAAATATTTTTGCAGGTCAGTTTCCCCAGTGTCGACAGACCTGATACTCAGATCCATCCATTTAAATAATTAGAAGAAGCTAATGAAAGATTATAGCAGTCAGACTGCTTCCGTTATGGAGGTTACTCAAATGGCAGAATTTTTACAAGGTATTTGGAAGCCTAATATCCAGTTTCTAAATGATGTTCTCAACCCTTAGGTGGACTTCCTGTTTTTTGTATAAACCTAAAAAAATAACAATAAACTGCAGGTTTGATCATGTAGTTGCTTTATGTGTATGACCAATTTTGCCCATGTGAGCAGACCTAATGGGATTACTTAGGTAGTACAGTTACTGAATAAATATTTGCTACCTTAAGCTTCAAAATATCTAAGGGTAAGTTTTGTATAAACTGTCTCTGCTGTTTAATCTGATTCTGAATAACAAAGTTTCTTTTTTTCTCTCTCTTCTGATGGCACAGGGAGGTGCACTTCTTGGAGGCATCAATGCCTTGCACACCTCATTTCCAGAAAATCCAATGGCTGAGTACCGAACACAGTGTGAACTCATACTGGAGCGACTGGAGCTGCAGAATCTTCTGCACAAAGAGCTACGAAGACTTGACAGGTTATAATATGCACAGTAACAAAATAATTCAATAGAGAAAAAGAATTGCTTGACTATAATATCTGGAGAGAGTCTAAAAATAGCATCTGACATTGGGAAAGGGCTTATCCTATAGAGGACATGGATAAGTAGGGAGACTTTTGAAGTAGTACTCTGGGATCATAACAAGATCATTTTTCACTCTGGGTTATAGAATTTACAAACAACTGAAGAACATTTTAATGAGTTCCCAACTCATGTCTCAATTCTGTGCCCAGATAAGTTTCAGCTGAGTTTATTAGGGCCAAAATGCCAGATTCTGTGGCTGAGCACATAATTTTATATAACCTTTCATTACTTGCTTGGTAAAATAGAGCAGATCTGCTGTATATTTTTAAGCTTTTTTTTGCATTGGGCTTGTCAGTATCCTTGCCCTTCTGTTAATGGAAAATATAAGCCTGAATCAAAGTTCTCTTCTTTTGGGTGATTTTTCATTTTTACATGCTGGAATTTTCACTGTCTCTTCTCTAGTTTCAGGTCACTGCTATAATCTTTGGAAAGTCTGTTTGCTGTTAATAGAAAACTTCTTTTAACTTACTGAGGCTGAGAGGAGAACACTAGGATTGGAAGGAAATAAGATACAAAAATAACATTTGTTTCCTGAAATGAGATTAAGCTCTAAAGAAACTCATACTTTCTTATTGTTAAAGGAAGATAAAAGATTGATGTTATTGAACCAGAGGAATGAGAACCACTGGGAAAATATTTTTTTTCCTTGAAATATTTTATCAAGCCTGTTTTATAATTCATAGTAAGGACATCCTAAATAAGCATAGAGGCAAAAAAGGCAGATGAAAGTCAGTATCTCCAGCAGGCAGACCAAAGCTAGTTTTAAAACAGAGGTGTGTTCATAAAGCATCATAGAAATGTAGGGTGGGGAGGAAGATCAAATACAAAGACAAGATCAAATCTGTCTTTGACCTTCCTGGCAGGGGCTTGTCTTATCTGCTCCTAAGGCCCTCTAATGAAGGAGATTTCCCATTGCTGTTGGATAGTCCTTCCATTATTGCTCCAGCCTAATACTCAGAAAGGTTTTCCCAGTATCCCCCTGTGCTGCAAATGAAGCTGATTCCTTCTTCCGCCTTCCTAAGCAGCTTAGAGAATACTCAATTTATGTTCTCTTTAAAACAACCTATTCTGTATTAGATTTGTCACATATATTCCCCTTAAACTTTAGTCTTCAATATTTTCGTAAAACAAGCATATCTCTTTGAGCCCTTCTTGATGAGTCAGATCATTCCTGTTACTTTCCATCATAATTTTAAGTGTTTTCTATTTGAATAAACTTAGAAATAAATAATGATGGTAATGATTCTAAGAGATACATGCCAATATAGTGTTTTCTTTCTCATATAATAAAGAAATATATGAGAATCATTTCATGCACACTGAAATGCAGTCACTTCCAGGATGGAATGTGGCTGCTTTTCATTCATGGTTAGAATCACTATTCAGCAAACACAGAAGAATGCAATATCCTTTGGAAACGGGTATGTTTAGGTACAGTAGACAGAATATAATCCATACCAAGATTGGAGGGAACCCTTTGTTCTAACACATTTGTTGTTTTGGAGAGCCCCGAGAATATTAATGAGAACGGACAGTGATAATTAAGTTTTGTAGGTGATCTGGGATGCTTTCCGTCTATCACACAGGGGTTTTGACATGCTGGTACCTTAGTGATTTTGAGAGAAAACCACCAGCAATCACTCTTCCAGGTTTTCCATTGTGGTAGCTCATCTGAGGCTTGGCCCTGGGGTGAATCTGTGAGGTTCCCTATTCTAGAAGATACGCTTACAGAATATGTAGTCTCTATTGGACATTAGCAATGGCTGTCATTAATACAATGCTGTTTTTTTAGCTTTGTTTCCCAAAGAAATGAAGTTATGTAGTTGCTGTCTCTGTCCATATTCCTGTCTTCTACTGGGGACACTGAGTTCTGCCACTTACTATAGAAGGTGCTGAAAGATCAAAAGGAGGTCAGAATTTGCTACACCAGCTTTCATAGCTGTGTGTGAGACTTAATAATTCAACTGTGTGACCTAAATAATGTGTGGCTTTTCTCCATTCATACACATTAAGAATCACTATGGCAATAAAAGAAGAAAAAAAGGAAAAACAAAATACTATTTCTTGATTTTTTTTTCATTCCGTAGATTACAGAGGGAAGACTCATGCCAGCTACAGCCTGAACAGACAAGTTTCAGTACTACTGCAAGCTCCTTGAACAAGGATGTATTTGGGCAGCCAAAGCAAATGTCTCAGTCAGAACCTTCAAATGAAGAAGACAATAACTCCAAGCCACAGTCTTCCTTGGCCAAAGGCAATTGTGAAGGGGATACACATCTAGAACCCTTAGGCAACCCGGCATCTGGTCGTAACAGAAGAACAAAACACTTAATTAAACATAGTAAAAGAGGTGATGATGGTAGCTTGGCATGGTTTGACAGCTTGGAAGAGAACAACACTGATGCTGAAGAAACTTTTCAGAAAAAGGCTCCGGTGCCCAAGATATCTCCAGATGACTTGGCTTCAAAAACTCTGAGTAAAAAATCCTGCTCTGGAGAAAGAAACACTTCAATACCAAGCAGTGGAGTTGGAACGAGAAAATCACTAACAACTGTGAATCTTCATGCTCCTTTGGAACAGGACAAAGTTTCTAAGATAAGCAGGAAAAGGACTAAAGAACATGAATCTTTTTCTTCAGAAGCAAGTATTCAAGACCCAGCATCTCCCAGGGCTAGTGTGCAGGACTTGGTTATTACACAGCGGGTTTCTAAGAGCTGGCAGAGACTGCACACAGAGAGATCACGTGGATTCTTTACAAGCACACAGGACCCCGAAGCAAAGACAATTCCTTCAGTATTATCTGCATCTGGCCTGCTAGATCTTTCAGGTGATGTGGATCCTGTGTTAGGGGAGGAAAAGAATAGCAAATGTGTAACAGCAGAAAAGGCAATAATTTCCCTGAGAGAACAAAATGAAGGTGAAGTAGTGAAGGAAGCAAAGGTAGTAAGTTCCTGGGAGCCAGAAATCATTGACAGTGAAGGACCTCCAGCAGCTAAACTAGCTAAATTTTCTTTCAGACCAAGGACAAAACTTGATCATTCCTCTGAGAAGGAGTTCTGTCTTTTACAGAGTGAAACTATTAGTAAGCCTGGAGAGCAGCTCCAAGGAGAACATCGGCTGGAAGAATATTGCCCCCTTGAGAAATGCAAAACAAAGTTGACTTGCTTAGGAAAAAATAATTCAGAAAAGGGACCTACTGATAATACTGGGAAAGGAGGGCAGCAGTGTGAGGCCTTAGGAAAAGAGATCAGAGGAAGCGCAATAATACCCTCAGATGTCAGTTTTGATGCTGCATCACTTCCACCCACTGAAAAGAAAAGGGAGGGAGAGGAGCAGGTTGGTGGCCCAAGCACAGAGAAGGTGCACTCCAGCACATTAGCAAAACTGTCCAGGTTCTCCTTTGCATCACGTCCTGAGTCAAAATCAGAAAATCCACCTGCAGTTAAGACTGACAGTAACAACAAGGGAAGCCATAGCCCATTGCTGAAGGTGCCTGTGAGCAATCCTAGCAGAAGGAAGAGTTTTGCACTGGGAAATGCCAGGAATGCCAGTGTGGTCACACGGAAATCTCTCTTCTCAATAGCAGAGCTAGATGATGCTACATTAGATTTTGATTGGGATGAAGAGATGAGGAAAAATCCAAGATCATAACGTATTTTCTCTGAATTACATAACATGTAGTTCTGCTGTATCTCTAGCCTTCTGTCAATTGTATCAACAGCATCAATAGTTTACAAAGCATTTAAAAATAATCATCTAGGACCTCTGTTTATATGAATGAACATACTTCCTTTAAAGGCCATATACTTTACATCAACTAAGGATTGTATACACTGCAAACCTAATGTGGCTTTTAGTTTTCTAAACTACTCCCAAGACTGCTTATGTCAGTGGACTGTTTTAATTGACCTGATGTAACCCGAAGACTCATACGTTTATGTTCACATATCCAGAGTATAGCGAGGCTTGCAGAGGAGCAGGTTTATTTGACTGTTTTCCTTGATTTCATATAGCAGTTAGAACTATATCTGATTCAGATTGGCCTTCCGAGGGACCGTGCCCCTTCAGAAAAATGATGTAGCTAAAGCTATGTCATTAGATTTTGTTTCTCTGTACATGCCTTTTCTCTTAGTGTGGTAATCATGCTGTGGTAAGTATTCCCGTATTATCGGTATCATGAGAATTTTGCTGCACCTCCTATTACTGTGTTTCTCATCACATTGTTGATGTTGAAGACATGGATCTAGGGCTTTTTGTTTCTGTTTTTTGATTCTGGTTTTGATTTTAAATACAGTAGTTCAGGTATCTGTGTCTGTATTCTGGTTGCTTTATCAAAACCCAACTCTATAATAAATATACAGTTCTTCACTGCAGAAAGAGAGAACAAATTTCAGGTGATTGAACAGGAGTCCTCAGTAGCCAAGGCAACTTCAATGCAGGCATTAAGCGCTGGCATTAAAGTTACCCTTAAAACCTAACAGCATGGTGAAAAGCTCACATAGTGTAGCTTGATTTTGGCTTAGATAATATTTACTTGACTATTTTAATTATGATTAGTGTTTCACTATATCTGATATGCAGTTCATTTTTTGTGGCGTGCTGCATCCTTTGTCATTCACTTCTCCAATGGGAAATTAATCTACTAATGCATTACATGTTTACAGATAATGGTAAGCCCTAAATTTCCTTCAGTGACTTGCTTGGTATGTTCCTTCTGTATCTGAATTCTCCACAGAATATTCTTTTTATTACCTGCAAGGTAAACTGAGAGTGAAGTAGTTGCTTAGGGTGCAGTAAATCCTTTGAGAGGCTTGCCAGCACAGAGAAGGTCTGAATCTCTCTTAATTTGTTTAAATTTAGAAGTAGCTCCCTTGAAAGCAGGTGAGTTAAAATAGTGTAAAATTTCAGGGAGTGATGGAGTGACCAGGCCCAAGTAACTTCAGTGTGAGATAATGAAATCATGAGAAACAGTTATGTGTAGGTGGCTTATTGTTAGAATTTGGGGAAAATGACAGCGAGAAGTTATTGTCCAGATGGTTTGTGTAGTAGTCACAGGGACAGTTCTCCCACTGGACCCATGACTTCAATCAAGTGAAATTTTTCCACCTCCTTTCCAGAGCCCAGAGCCACCCTTTCCTGTTCCTCTGCAGAGCCCTGCTCCAGGGTGAGGGTGGCCTGCACTCGTCGCGCTCCTACTGTCCTCAGAAGTTGGAAGTTTCCTATGGGATGCTTCCTCATACTGCAGCTGGGGAAGGGTCAAGTCAAGAATCCTGAAGCTATTAACAACATTCATAATGGTCTTCCTGGTTGAATTTTCAAAGGACAACTAAAAGCATAGTTTTTTCATTATCATTGCAGCTGTATCAACCCCTGGCATGCCATGTCATTTACAACCAAAAATCTTCCTTGCTAGCTGCATCTTTCGACAGATGTTACTAGCTGGCCAGTGCAAACCCGGAATTGCTACTGGATCCCCATAGTCAAGCACCAATATCATTTTTTTTACCATGCAAAATGATAAAGAAATTTCATCCTCTCATGCTTGAAGTATTGTTTCTCTCATACCTTCCCTGTGAGATCATCAGCCTCATCTGATGTAATTTGCTATGTAGACTTATGTAAGGAGCTGCTCCCAGGAACTGCAAGACCTTTTTCTAAACATTGCTCTATGGGAGTCTACTTGACTTTCCTCCCTCTGCCCAGTCAAAATTAGAACTGTCTTGAAATCAGTAGTCACAGTGGCACAAAATTGAGGTAAAACTCAAGCTCCAAATTTCCTTCATACTCTCCATACTTATGGTGTGTTTGAGAAGCTTCTGGTTTTTATATTCTGCCTGTCTCAAAGCTTTTGCATTGTAAGATCTACCTGAGGGCCAGGAAAACTGCACAGGGAAGCAAGCAGTGACTGTATTTCAAGAAAGCTGAAATGCCATATAATGCAGACAGCCATTTTCCTTACTGATGAGACATGCAAAGCCTCCTGAAGTAAGAGGATTCCCAAGTAGCAAGAACTGTGAGATAAACTGGGCATCCAGATGCTCTTGATGTCCTTAAACCTGTGCATAGATCATTGCAAATGAATAAACGGAAAATAATTAGACCAAGTATATTTTTCACAGATGAAAAATGTTTCCTCTTATGCAGTAAAATTCAGGCTGGAGTAATGAAGTATTGTGTGTCCCAAAGCTTCTCCAGTGATACAACACTAATCACATTTGCAGTCCTGTTCAGCAGTCTGGCTGGCAAAATATTGCTAGATGCTTTTTTTATTAATCTGTTTTGAGTTGAAAACTACAAATTAACTCTTTATCCACAACCAGCAGAGCCATGAACAAGCTGGCAGCTTGCTGGAAACCAGGTATCTTCAGAAAGGCCAGCTGACATGCCCAGAGCCTCACTGACCCTACCAGTTTGGTTTACTGCCAGACCTTTCGGATACATCCGTTCTTTTGCCTTAGTGCAGTAAAACCAAACAAGCAAAGATAGATGTATTGAAATATTTGAACTTAGAGGAGTGATTTAAAACTCATAAAAGTATAAGCTATTCAGCAGGCTGAAATTCTCTAATAGCAAGGTAAAAGTTGCGGCAGCTTCCATTGCAGCGTGCCTAGAAAGGGTCGCTGATATTTAGGAGAACAAAATCAGGCAGAGTAAAGAAATACCTGGACATCTCAGCTCGTGCTTACCAGATGGACAAAGTTGCCCACTTAAGCCAAGGTTTTCATCAGTGAGCACTAACTCTGTACATTCATTTTTTACGGGTGCCAAAAGGAAGGCCTCATTTGCAGATACCCTGACTACTTACAGCTGAAGCTTAAGTCAGTGAGACGTGTAAGGTGCAGTGTAATTCTAATTCTGCTCCTCTGTCTTCATATCTCTCTTATTCTTAGTTGTGAAATGGTCCCTCCAAGAAGTAGTGAGGGCTCTCACTTAAGGTATCTTGTGTCCTGGGAGTAAAGAAATCAAGATGATAAGGACATCTGAGAACCAAAGCGTCCCACATTTTAGCAGCTGTCTACTGGATTGCAATAGAGTTTGTGGCTCTCAAAACAACACCTTTGAGCACATCAGGACAAATCTGAGAATGCTGAGGAGACTTTGTCAGATAAATGAAGACATTTTAATTGTCTACAGAGTTGGGCAGTCCTGCAAACAGCATGACTGGGTTGCTATCCAGCATTTAGGTGTGGTTTTGATATCTAAATTCAAACACATACTGTAGAATTCGGCAGAGTGGATCCTATCATGCTCTGTAGTCCTTTAATGGTTAATCATTTTTGATGGATAATGTTTTAGATAGTACATCAGTAAAGAAAGTTTTCCCTTCAGATTCCCCTGATCAGAAGTAGTCTGTTACTTTGTGAAATGGAACTCTGCTTCCTCTGCCCTATAAAGAAGGGCAGAGGTTTTGATTCCTGAGGGATCTGCTTCTCCCTTGCTTATTGTAATCTGAGAAACTGGCAAAGAAAGTAAAAAGGAATCAAGGAAAGATACTGCAAACTGTGACCACTCTGAGGTCACTCTGCACGGAAGGACACTTTTGCAGCTCTGTTGTCCAGTGTGAAACAAAGAAGAAGAGGTACAGGATCATTCTGTTCGGCTTTCAGAAGGGTTCAGCTTTTTTTAGCAGAACAAGAATTGTTGCCCATTTAAACCCTGTCTGTAAAGAGGAGCTAGTGACCCAAGTGTATTGGGTAAGTAACTAAAGACTAGATTTAGAAGAGCAGATACAGCTGGGATCTTTCTCTGTCAGACCAGTTGAAATGTTATTATAGTATTGCTCCTGATTCATAGCATGAATTCAGGGCGTTTAAGATAAATGAGAAGCACATGGTAACAAGAAAATGATACCTGCTGCTGATTTACTTTCTCCCTCACTGTTGCCATTGCTACGGAACACATTTTTCAGTGCCTTGGCAGGGAACATTGCTAACTCCTTTCCTTTCCATTTTTAAAACAACTTTCCCCACAAACAATCATATATTTTAATGTTTTTGAGTACCACAATGGCCCAATGATGGGAAGATTTAATCCATTATGGCAGTGACACTCTGCTGGGCTAAACTAAAGATGAATTTCCCCTTCGAGTACTTTACGCAGTCAATGGGCAGATGAGTCACTTCCTGTTAGCCTGCCTTCCCGGTGTGGCACAGAGCCCTGATCTCCTTCACATTTTAACACTTGCCTCTCTGAGTTTGTGATCTAAGAGTCTGTAAAAATGTGCCTAGTGTATCTTCGTAGGGTGATTATATACAAATATATATCAAACCAATTATTAAGGTTGAATACACTGGTATTTTTTTAAGCTGGTTTTTATCTGTATGAATCTGGTTCATAAAAGTGAATGTGTTTTTGTCATAAAATCCAGTTGAACCAAACCTTACAAACCTTACAATTCTAGCAGCGTGTTGATCAGGTCCTTATTTATGAATGGCCATGAAATACTGTTGTTGGATATTCAGTGGCCAGACTCCATTGCCTTAACTGAAAGCAGTTTATTACGTAATGTTACTATGGGACAGGATCAGGTTTTTACTGGCCGTTGTCCCATAACAGCATTCTCCAGAACGGCCTATGCAGACATATTGATGAGTCAAAGGGAGGAGGAGAGCGATAAGCCCAACAATTTATTTATATTTTTCTGTAAAAGCGCTTCACCATATTTCTTTAAAACCTTCTGCAGGGCACTTTTGCTGGGGAAGGCCCCCAGGTGCCCAGCCATGAGTGTTCAGTGGCAGCTGAGATAGCTTTGGGCATATGAGATGTTGGCACAGCCTTGGCTGGTATGTCAGAGGACCTCTGTGAGACCCATGCCCCTCTGGAGCAGGAAGCCAGATAAGATATTCTACATGGTCTAAAATGTCACTAGGTAGCTATCTTTAGGCACCTGAATCACTCCCTGTTTGTCAGTACTTGTGAAGGGGGAACTGTGAGTAATCACTCTCTGTTCTTATGTACATAGGTGGTTGCTTTATAGACCTCTGTGATGGTCTTCTCACTTCTCTCCTTCCTAGCTGAAAGCTCCTGCTGCAGGAGGCTTTTTAGAGAGTCTTCCTCTCTGCTCACCATTTACAGAAAAAGACTGTTGATCATGCCCAGAACTTACTATCCAGTTTAGATGGTATTGACAGCAGTCTTCATAAGGTAAAGGCAAACTAAAAAGCTGTGCTTGGTTACACCATCACAAGTTATTTCCAGAACTCTGTTGGGGACTTTATCAAGGTTTTTCATATCTTCATTTTTTTCTCATCTTCGTAGTAATATCTTTAATTGCACTTTCACTCATTTATTGATTACATCACTTGCAGAGGAGTCTCAGCATGTCACATATCAGCAATGTAGTATTTGTCACCTGTTCTTTGCAGGCATCACTGAAAAAGTGAAATTCAAGGCAAACAACATAGCAATCCTTAGACTTTTATGTAAAACTTCTCCTGCATGCAAAGGCAGCATGGGAGAAAGCAGCTGTTTTTCTATTCATTTTTTTTTAATGATTTTAACCCCTTTAACTTAAAGCTAATAATCAGTTCTGATCCTTCAAGATTTCCTGAAATTCTTTCTGGAGACAGGAGAATATGTGAGTATTTAGTAGCTTTCAACACTTAGGTACAAAGCTGTGGTTCATGACCTTCTCATAGCCCAGTCTCACTTGAGAAAGTTGGCAGTGCTCTGCCAGATAAAACTTCAAAGGGATATGGCCTGTGACTGCTGCCACTGGTTCCTTACCCTCTCCTCTGTCACCTACCCTCTGCGTAGCTGCCTCCTTGACTTACCCCCTCCCTGGCCCATGTTGCTTCCTCTCTCTAGCGTAGGACTGCTGTCACTGCCTGGCACAGCAATGTCAGCGGAGCCCTCCCCAGTACTCCCCCGGAAAGTGTTACCCCTGTTATTTTAAGCACTTTGGGAGTGAATACCTAGTAAATACCCAGTTGATCCCTAGCTTGTAAAACCTATAACAGGAATCACTTGCCACATAAACATGTACAAAACCAGCCTTCAGTTCATACCCAGTATTACACAAATACTAAGCATGACACAAAAAATGTGGCAGAAGACAAACTGAAAAAGGGATTATGTGCCATGTGTATAAGCAGCTCTGCTAAGAAATTCTTGTGCTGACTGCCAACTCGTCTTACTCCAGTTTATTTGCTGCTTTGGGTTCTAAATAACTATTAAAAGAAAACAACCCTACATGACTGTGTTTGCTTGTTGCTTACGTTATTCTCAAAACATTAGTGTGAATTTCATTATTCCTATCAAATATATACATAAATGTGTTAAGTTTTGTAATATGCTGTGTACCAGCATTACAAAAATATGTGAGCTAAAGCCAAAAGTAAGACAAAGTCAAAGCAGAAGTAGAACCTTTAGTTAATGGATTCAACATGAACAGATCTCCCAAGTGAGGCCAAATAACATCACATTCTAGAGGGAATGTATTTATTGATGGGCAGATGAGGTAAACAGAGTATTAAGTGCTCAGTATTTCATGAGAATGAGACAATAGCTTCATTAATAATAAATGCTAATTATGTCATCTCCCTTAGGTATCTGATATTCCCTGGTTTATCAATACTTTCCTTCCTGTTAGGCAGGAGATGGTTAATAGTTCCAAGGAATACCATTGTTCTTTACTGTGAGAAAAGCACAGCTGCTTTAGAAAATACAATGAAAATATGTTTATTGTCAAGTTTTATTTGCTGAACAAACATTGTATGTATAATTACAATTGTAAACATAATAATTGTATGTTTAATTGTATAAATGTATACCTACAATAATATATACAACATACCTATTGTGTAGTATGTATATTTATTTTGTATAAGAATGTAAATATTATTGTACAAGTACAATGTATTACTGCAATGTAACTTAGGAAAATAGATCCTTCGGAGCAATGACATTTAAGTCACTAATTTTTCCTAACTTCCATTCAATAATATGAGATAGTAATATCATGTGAGAAAGCAAGCAAAGTAAACAGATTCAGGACTTTAAATGATGGTTTCATTTTTTAAAAGACTGTAGACACTGCTGTTACTCCTCTGCACATTCTAATGTTTTTGCAGCTTGCATGCAAATTAACCAAGAAATGTCATGTACCATCTTAAAGTTTCATCCGAACCCAGTATTGACCTTATAGGTAGTGTACCTCATACAAAAGTTGTAAATTAGTCCCATTTGGGTGATCCTATTTATTCTTCTTGCCTTATGTGTTCATACTACTTCATGTTAGGCTTCAGCTGGATGGAGCACTGATTGGAGCCATCATATTCTGTGACCAGCACTCACGGAGAGCAGATGTCTCATAGGCCCGCCCTGTGATGGCCAGCCTGAAGGGCAAGCGCTGGTGGGTCTCCACAGCAGAAACAGAACAAGTCACAGTGAAGAAATTATTGGGCTATTTGAAACAAATGAGCGCATAGTAAAAAGCAATCTAGGTTCCTTCATTATTGATTGGAAGTCAGTAAGAAGCATTGCTTTGCCTTCTGAGGGAGCTAGTCCAGCTGGGTGGTTGCTTCTATTTTCTTATAACTGTTACAGGAACTCTTTCAATTTAATCGTACAACTGCAGCCCTGGTTTCTGGGATTCAACACCAGATGCAGACAACTAAACCTGAGTCTCTGCAGGCACAGCAGGTATCTAAGTTCCCAGTATCGTCAATGGAGACAGGGTCAATATAGTTAAGGGAGTCTAGAGAGCACCTCCATTAGTTTGAATGTGGGTGTCATCTCCAGTGTAAGCTGAGTTGCCCTGTAGACTTCACTGACTGTATTTGCTAGCTATAATTCTGGGGAAAATAAAGGTTATAGGCTAAGTCAGTCAAGGACTATTGATATGCCACCAACAACAGAGTCTCAGGTCAAACAAGGCTTTCAAGGCAGTAAATGTGACAGGAATGGATTTTGCACAAAATCCAGAGTATCCCTCACAATTTCTCCCCTTTCTTACAGACAGGTGGATGAACTCCAACAATTGCCAGTGGTGGCCATGGTTTTAGCCAGCTTTTTGCTCTCAGTGCTCTTGTCATCTCCTCCCTGTTTGCTCTCATAAATGCTGTGTGGGATGGATGGAGCAAGCAAAACACAGTCCTGGCAAAGAAGAGGAAGTTTCTGAAAAGCCTGATGGAGGAAGCCTGTATCTTGCTTTCAGAAGCCAAATGCATATTCCACAACTGTCCCAGAGGCAATTGTAGAATCCCTTGTGATAGTGAAAATCAGCATCTCATCAGCCAAACTTTCAAGGTTTATTACTGTCAAATACCAAGGATGGAATGCAATGGTGGATCTCAGCAGGCTTTACATCATAAGTGCAAATGCTTGTGAGGCCTGCTTGTGTGGCTGAGCCCAAGAATTACGAAAAACAGATGCATCAAACACCAACTGATAGCAGGAATGAAAGGTCTGCAGCAGTCCTCAGTTTCCTGTAAAAAGATAATCTGTCCACAAGATGCCAACCTGGAAAAAAGGACAGAAGTGAAGAACACGTATGCTATCAAAGGCCCCAATGGAGAAGCTCATACAAGCAAAACCTACCTGACTGCCATCACTCACAGGGAGTATGGCACCTTCTGAATGGCAGGTATCATGTCCCAAATCACCCTGTGGCCACTGTCAACATTACAACTCCATACTTACTGGCAATTGAAAGTAGGGATCACGAACAGTGAGAGCTGCAAATTCCCAGATGTAGTCATCTTCCATGTTCAGTGGCACCCTTACACTGGTCATCTTCACTGCCAAGTAGATGACCTCAGCACTTCATCATCATCAGAGAGGCTAGTTAGCAATTCAGGCAGCTGCACCTGCAGTTCTGCTTCTAGTCTATCTCAGTGGTCTGGAAGCAGTGGTCCGCTTCAGAGAAGCACACAGCTTCACTGCCACTGTACTTCCCACTAGTGGTACAGCTGCCTCCTCTCCATTCCTCTCTTTTGTGGCGATGTGGAGGTGTAAAAATGCCTATCTGTCTTGGAGTGCTGAGGTGTAAATGGTGTCCACAGACTACAGCAATGTTTTTTTGAGAGATTCTTTCAGATCACAGATCTCAGAAGCAGAAGGCCAACTGCTAGGAGAGCGAGCCACCCACTGACAGCTCCAAAATTCGACAGGGGGAGCATCCTGCAGTGGAGAGGAACCAAAAGCAAAATGAGATGCCAGCTGACATAGTCCCTCACACATCAGTATAACACTAAACAGTGTGCTCCTGCTGAATCAGTGGATCTAGACGAACACTGGACTGCCAAGCAAGCAGATATGCATAGACCTGTACTGAGGATCATGACAATACAGCTCAATGCAGCAGGCAATCTTTTTCCGAGGCACAAATGCTGTACTTGTGCAAGCAGTCTCAGCTTTCATTCTTAACAGTGGCTAGAGCCAATTACAACACAAGAAAAACTCACAAATATTGAACATAAAAACTAGAGCAAAAAAAATAGAAACCCCCAAAAAAAAAAGATTAATAAAATCTTAGAAAATTGGACCAAAGGAAGTTCTGAGAGTCAAATAGTCAACTTTTGTATCCAGAAGTAGGATGAAGTCTACCTAAACTATGGCATATTAAATTTTTGTAAAAAATACTTTTTATGGTATCTGGTTTAGAATTTCTGAATATTTAGGAGTGACTGCTCTGCTCTAGTATATAGCTGGATATTAACAGCAACACTGAAAGGACTTCTCCTTTCTTAAATAAATAAATATCAAAGACCATGAGCCAAAATCATTTTAAACATACCATCAAATTCTAGGAAGATTGAAAACTTTTAAGTCATTGTTGATTCAGTCCAGTTCCTGTAAGAATCAAAAGAAATATTTCCAGTGACTTCAGTGGGATATTCTAATTCAGCTATTTTAATTCATCTCAGTAACATATATTTATGGGTCCATTATCCAGTTACTAATATTCAGAACAAAGTAGCCTTCTAATCTTTTATTCAAGCAAACTGGAACTGAAAACATACCATTCTCTCAGTGAGCACAGAGGAAATACAAGGGCTTTTTTTCTGTTTTAGTGATTAAAAATGTAAATTAAATAGTTCAAAAATTGAAAGTCAAAGTTCCATCTCTAATCACCTCTAAGTGTTGTCACTTAACTGATGCGTTAAATCTAATTTAACGTAATCATTAGATTTGAAATGTTCTTGTTCTGTTAAGTGCTATCTTGATTTAATCAGCTGCTCCTGTAATTATATTGTGGCTCTCCCATTAGTATTTTATCAGCCCCATTGAGGGGTGTGTACCCCTACTATCACAATTTTTATAGGCTGCAGTTTGATGCACAAACTCACAGGTTGGTTGGAATTTATTGCAGCTTAACTTGAAAACAGTAGGTTTGCTGCAAGAAAAGGGGTAGAAAAGTTTCATAATCTATTTTCAGACAACTTTAATTCATTCAGAAAATATTTGAACAATACGAAATTTCACACTTTTAAGTTAAAGCTATTTGATGTTAATTGTAATAAAATTGGAGTAGAAGACTACAATTTTTGTGGTGGAGATTGGTGCATGTACAGCAAAAGCACCTCCCAGAAATGCTTTAGTCTCGAATTTGCTCTTTGGTGCTTTGGAGCCTATTCTGTAAAACTACCTGTGATGACGTGCCAGTTGCAAGGCAATAGGATGGGAGCCACAGCCTACTGAATGGAAAGTTTCACTTTAATCTCAGAGAATTTGGATTAACACCCTTAAAGTTTAAGTCAAATTGAACCAATTTATACTATAAAAACTGATTATCTCTTCAAAGATAATGAAGATAATGAAACTTGAGCAATACCTTGGACTTGCACTGCTTCGTAGGTATGACTCTATTCTCTCTCATTTGTTTGGTTGTCTTTTTAACACAGCACCTCAAATACCTGCATGGTTGCCTTTGTGTGGAAAGCTGACCCTATAGGTTACTGGTTACATTCTAGAACAGCAAGTTCCTAAACTCTCTAGTGCCATCCATATCCATGACAAAAAGCAAATACTTAACATAAAATTAAGCAAAGTTCTAGACCACCTAAATAGACTGCATAAAGGATGACTATAAAAACAAACACATGATTTCTTGGTGTTATGCACATATGCTTTTTTGCACAGCATCTTCACAATTCCTTCATGTTTTACTTTGTTTATACTTAGTAAATGAAACTCTCTAACATATATTAAAGTAGTCATGTAACACGAATGCACACATATTAGGAATTCATGAAAGAATGGCATGATAGGGACGTATGCTTCTATGTTGACCAGCAAATTAAACATTTGCATGCATGTACTACACACACGCAAGTCCAGAAAAATAGACTTAAAAATAAACTCTTTCTCTCCTTCTTAGAGGACAGTCAGCTTTTTCTCCAGTGTTACATCATAGAGATATCCTCTAATAAGCAAGGATTAACTTTTCTCTTTTTTAGTACAACAGTACATGAAATCTATTGTTTGTTTATATGCTGATCAGCAGTTTGGGAGAAGGGGAAGTAGTTGAGAGTGAAAGTTGATATTAAACCAGCAGAGGGAGCTCCAAAATTTGAAATCTTTTTTGCAGATGGAAATATCCCCTTGAAACGAATGTTCTGAAAAATACCATTTGTTGGCCACTGAACCCTATGGCTATCTGCATCGATTCTTCCACTATCTCAAGAACCGCAATAGCAAAATGATGTCACGCTTCTTTGGGTCGGAGTACTCTTCCCACATGCTTAAAATACAATTTAAAAGATCTTTGTAGTACCATTGTCTGTCTTTGGAAGAAATGATCCTAGTATAATAGTAAGATATTCCACTGATAAAATAATATGCCAGACTTTTTAATACAATTCACACCTGCACTATTGCCCTCATTACATTATGGCATGAAGGGAAAATCCATTGCACTTAACAACGAAGCTATGATTAGGAGCCAGATTCCAACAGTAAACGGTCTTTGCCAAGCCAAGATACCTGATAACTCAACAAAGTGCCCTGCTTTGGGGTCACAACATGTTTTATTATTATTAGACTTAGTTCCAATATGGGGGCTGCCAGGAGACTGAAGGGACTTGGAGCTGAGAGTCTGATATGGAGTGCTTTTGTTCTTGAGCAGGCCAGCACTGAACAAACTCCTTATGCCTCTACAATGCCCTGGCATGGACTTCTGCAGACTTGGACCCTTTTGGCATTACATGAATCACCTTCCTCAGCTCAGGGTAAGAAAGTGCTCTGAACAAGGAGAAATGTTACTGGAAATAATTTCATTGTCAAAATGTCAGATTGAAAACCAGTGTTATCATGGGGTGATCTGGTCAGCCTCTCTCCAGATCTCTTTGCTAATAGTGATGGGCTGCTCCTACCTTTAATTATTTGCTTTAGCAAAAGGAACTAGAAAGAGACTAAATATTCCATCAGGGAAATATACTATCACTGAGAGGTGAATATATGCATGCTCAGAGCTCATGAACAGAAAATACAGTCACTGACTGAAACTTGTACAGGCTAAATCAGACCAAACAGACAGTTTGGTAATGTAGAGAGGGAATTACGCCTCAAAGGCAAGGTCTTGCAAGTGTTTCTGAGGTAGAATACTTTAGAGATATTATCACTGTGAGGCTTATCTGGGGGACAGAGATTTCCAGAGGAGAGACAGATACAACTCCCATGCAGAAAGCTATAGTGGTGAGAATAGAAGTAAGCAAAAAGGGGAGGTGGACTGTGGAAAAATGAATGACGTAGGAGTAAGAGATTTTTAATACAAAAGGAAAGTACATTGGCACCAGGAGAAGCCCTGGACATGATGTCAGTTCAGGAAACATTTAAGTATATGCTTCAATTCCTTAGGGACCTTAGACTTGCTGCACCATTGAAAGTTTTCTGTTAGCAGTGTCTGAGGTTGGGATGGCTTTGGTGCCTCTCATCCTTTCCTCAATAACTTGCATATGCATTAGACGCATTTGATCTGAATGCTCTTAAAAAATCATACGAGTATTAGTGTGAGAGACTTTTTCCCTCTTTCTGAAATAGCAAACATGGACAGGTGGGGTGCGGTGTGCTCGCCCGCAGCGTCTTAGTCTCCTCTTTCACTGATAGCAATGCACAAACCTTTCTGAATGATAAACAGGCAAAACAGCTTTGACCAGTACAATAACATCAGTGATTGCCACCAACTACTAAAATCACATTTGGGGGATTTGTCTCTCCCCAGTTTCCCCTGCTCTTTAGAGTGGTATTGCCAATTTCCCTGTATCCTACCTGTTTTCTGAATTTCTTCCAAATTGTGACAATAGTAACATGTTTTCTCTGATTGGCACCATTTACATTTCTTTACTCCTTGATTCTTATGAAATGTCTACAGTTTCATAGCTTTTTCCAGTGGCCCTTGAATGTTTTTGCTAAGGAGACTGTTAATTAAGCCTAATGCTTCCCTGCCTTTCAAATGCTTGCTGGGTGAATGATCAAAACTATGCCAAATTCAGCTAGTTTGCTCCCCCCCTCACCCATCTAATACATTTTGTAGTGACCACAAGTCAGCTCATCAGCAAGACAGGTCTCTCACCTATGGGATCTGGGGACACAATTATCTAGGCTTTTCTCACACACAGATACTAGGTTTAAAGTAAAACTCCAGCATCCATTTGTAAGCAACCTCTTGATTGCTTTTAATAGCAGTCAACGGTTCCTGGAGCCTGGGAGCCCACGTAGATTTGACAGTTTGGCACAGGATCTACCAGCTCGACATCTCGGCCGAGAGCAAGCCCAAGGGCACCGCAGACGTGTCCAGCAGCAGATACCTACACAAAGCATGGTATGGGTGCTTCAGGCCCAGTCTTCAGCAGCAGTATATACGGTGACTGTTGATATGTTGATCTAGCAGTTATACTATGAATGTTGCGGGAATAACTGCTTAAGTTGGACACTAATGTATAACTGTCGTACAGACACCCACTTTACATACATCCCCACTATCCCATGAATTGATATAACCTCTCTTTAGGGTTTTAATGCCTAGTGAGTGGCAAGACATGATGTTGTGGGGAATAAGTTGCTGATTTTAAACTGTTCATTGTCCATTCACTGTCCAATTCCCACTGTAAATCAAAGAATTGTTTCTTAATGCACACTGTTTAGGACTCAAGATAGCATGGCCATTTTTGAGAATGCGAGTAAATGAAGTGCTTTATTTTAAAGACACTTCCCACGTAACTGAGTTAAAGTTATGCTTCCAGAAGGTTTAGTTACTAAAAGAAGCTAATGTGGATAAATGATTAATATTTTCAGTTCAGACCTGTAATTAATCTTAACAGATGAATTCTACAAAACACCTTATCTGATTTATTAAGGAATTTCAGGGCTTTCATCTAAGTATCATACAACTGTTTTTTAAAAAAATTTCCACATACAATATTTATTCTTATGCTAACCTTACATCAGTTAATTTTTTTAACCTGTTAATGTTATAATTCATGATTGAAAGTGTTCAATTTAGGAAGAAAAAATTAAATAAAAGCACTTGCTTCATGAACCCATGCTTCCCAAATTGATATTGCTGAGAAGCTCTCAGCCCAATTTCATTCTGCTCCTTCATCCAAACTACCCTTATGAGAGACTCTTACCTGTTGCATTTCAGATGTTTAAAACAGGCAAACAATACAAGAAATATCTGGTCCCTATTACTGCCACAGAACAGTCATTGCCCCTAAGCTGAGTGTGTTTGTAGTGCCAAAAAGCTAATTAGGTCAGTGTGTCAGTTTAAATTGCAGGGGAGATGAGCATTGAATGTTTACTAAATTTAACTGTCTCTGGATCTGGAATGTCTATTTTCTGGGATGGAGCAGAGGCAGACATCAGCCCTAAAATAATCAGAACCAGTATATTGAAACACATGTAGAAAATGAAGTGGCAGTCAGACTTACTTATTTATTACATTATCTAAATTATAAAGCCAAGCAAAGACTGAAGAAAAAGAGGGCATTCAGAATAGATATTCTGCAAGCATTTAGGTGGCTTTTCTTGGCTGGAGTTTGAGGCAAATACCTAGATAAACCACAAAAAGGTCAAAGGAAGGAACATATTTTGAAATGCATGCATCATTCTTGCATTTGCAGACCTGAGTTAAGTACCTATAGCAGGAGCTAAATTATGGGGCATGGGAGCACATTGTAAGCCCTGAGTCTAGGTGCATGCCTCTATGGCATCTCATTTTTATCCTGATTAGATTTTAACAAGCACCACCCCTCTCCCTAGGCGATATGCTTATTTCAGTGGAAAAATCTGGGTGCACATCCCAGAAGGCAGCACTGCAAGCTTCTGGCAGGAACTTAGCTGTGAAACCAGGAAAGCAGGGAATGTTGTGGAGCATACCTGGCCCAGAGCCTAGATACATCCTCTTAGCAATTGGGATTCACAGCCCAAAGTGTTCTCTCACGTTCAGGTTTTTAGGTTACCAGTAAGTGCATAGGGCAGCAACTCACCTTTCTTCTAAAAGACAGACAGAAGAGGGCAATTATGCCCTCCTTTTGAAAAAAAAAAAAAAGGATTAGAGCACTCCCTCATAAAGTAAGATCTTGCTTACTAATAATCACCCTTAAGACTATTCTTATTCTCATACAATCATTGACATATTCATTATTTATTGCTTTTGTGGGGACATAAGGTTGAGACTCAACAGTGATTTTCTTTTCCTTCCTAGTAAGGCTAAAGTCTGGTGAGTCCATTGAGGGAGAAGTGACTCTACCAGGTACCTTCTGGCTCATGAAATTGTAAAGGGAGGCTGGGGACACCCTATTTCCTTCACTGCTGCCCTTAATATGCTGGGAACTGAAACGTTTATGCATTCACTGTTGGCTCAGTTTGCAGAACATTCTGGTGACATCGTTCATTACAGTCTTCTGGAGGGAGAGAGAACAGTGGAGAACTTGTGGGAAATATGCAGCTAGGCTAGAAAGGAAAAGTACCTCAAACCCAGCCAAGTTTAGTTTTAAAAGCGTGACAGAATCAGTAAGAATAACAGCTGATATGCTTTCTCGTGAATGGATTTGTTTTTTGGTACTAAAAACTGTACATGTGCTTATTTTTAGATGGCACTGCGTAGCTTATGCTCACTCAAACAATAAGCACTGGGGAGTTGATGTAAAAATACAGTTGGTGTAAAAATAGATATTTTTCTCTATATTCTTTCTGCTTCTTGGAACTGTTTTTTTCTTAAAGTATTTGTATGAAAGTAAGCACTGCCAAAGGGAAGAGGACAACAAATATCAGCTCTATTTCACGTGAGCTAATAACCTGTCCAAAGTGTTATTTTTTTCTTCCAAAATGTGTTCCAGACTGTGTAGTCACTCAAGACATATAACTATAGAGGAGCTGCTAAAATATTAGCATCCTAAAAGAGCTGTATATAGTCACACTCTCTCTGTACAGTCCTTATGTCCATTAGTCAATAACTAGTACGCAAGGTGGTGCCCTTTTCTTTCAGGTGTTTACAAAACAGAATGTGAACTGATGGTAAGGAGGAAATCAACATTAATTATTACTGTTTTTTACCAGGTTTATTGTTGTTTATTACCAGACTACCAGGACTGTACCTCTGTGGCATGATAACAACATTTACCATTGAATTCTGCAATCTTTATTTGCCTCTTAAGGCATTTCAGAGACTAACACAATGTGGGCCTCAATTTATCTGCTAGGAAGTTGCAGAACTTACACCATCAGCAGAACTTGAACATGAGGCATCCTTCCCATATCACAGACTCACTAATGAGAAAGTAGAAGCAGCTGTGAAGAATTCCCTCAAAAACTTGAAAAAGGCAAAGTATGATAATAAAGACTCATAAACAGGCTACTGGATGGGGTTAAACGCCAGGCCATCAATTAAAGCTCTGGGCCAATTTCCTGTGCCATCCCACCCACAGGCTGTACTGAACTGGGCAAATTAACTACAAAGCTAGATGTAATGGAAACAGTCATGCAACAAAGTAGTAGCACCAGCAAGGAATATGCTTACTAAGCCATACTCTCCGAACCAGCTGTATGTCAAAAAAACAATTGGGAGACAATTGTATTTATATTTGTATGTCAAAAATACAATTGGGAGAAAAAAAGCATGTTTGAGAACACTGGCCTTCTGTTTCTTGGGGAGTGCTCCTGACCCTACCGTGGTGCTCAAGCTAGGACCTGCCAGGCAGCTGCTGACAACTGCAGCCACCAGCTGTATCTAAGAGGATGCCCAGAACAGACCTAGCCCAGCAGCCGTGAAAATAATACCCTGAGGACATAACACAATTGTTGCTCAGCAAGCCCGCAACTCCGTGGAGAGTAGGTACTGTATAAAGGGACTCTGCTCCTCTGATATGGGACTCAGCTTATCTATCCTGTTCTCCTTATTAGATCTCTCTCTACTCCTGTGATTAATTCTCAACATACTATTTTTAACAGTTGTATATTTCATTTGCATTTGATATTTAAAACAAAGAAGGAGGAAGGATGAAAGACAAACTCCTTGAATAGTGGATGGTGACCTCTAACCTTAAACAGTGGGACTACCCTTCTGCAAATCTATCCTCTGTCAAGTTACTGGACCCAGGAAATAAATATTTGTCTCCTAACAGTTGTCCTGGAGACTATATCCCTATTACTACTCATTTTGATCAGAGAAAACTAAATAAAGTTAAATGAAATTATCAGACATGATCTCATATTCAAAGAACTGATGTCACTAAAATAACATTCTAAATTCAACAGTCTAATGCAATTATTAAAGAGGAATGTGGTCTGTTTAGCAATCTATTGATTTAAGCCACTCTCTCTTTATTTGCAGCAGTGCTACTACTGGCATTGGGTTAGCCCCACTGATATCATTAAATCTTAGACAATATTTACAAGATGGTAATGAATAGTTTTAATGACTAAAATTTACCATATAGTGTTTAAGATTTTCAGCAAAGTATTTAAATGTAATGTTAAAATAGGAGGGCTTGTATTTATGGGATTAAAAGATGAAAAGCAATGAGAAGCTAGAAAGTATCAGACACTTTTGCCTGTCTGGAAAAAGAAAAAAGTGACTTATAATGTTCCTTTCCATGTAGTTTGATGCTGAGGGCAAGGAGACGGGGGGTTTTCAGAAAAAAAAATAATGAGACACGATGAGACTCTGCCTTTGTCCCCACTACAGTACCCTTCTTCTCCCCAGTATGTGATGTTGAGACGTCCTGCCTCCTTTGCTTTTCCACCTCTTATTCCTTCTCACTGGCTCCATTTTTCTCATTTTTTACTTTCTTCAGTGCTGGTCTCACAACTTCAATCTCTTATTATCTAGCTTTTTTCACTGCTCTGTCTCAGTCTTCTCAAAGCATGCCCCCTTCCTCCCAAAGCATGCTATTTCACTTCTTATCTCTTCTACCATGAGGTCATATCCATTATATATAAACTCTATTCAACTTGTAAATGATGGATATGGAATTATGAACATACCCTTTTTTAAATACCTCTCCAAAGGTGTATGTAGCCAGCCATGCAAAAAGCTGTGCCAAGTATCTTCCACATTAGCCTGGTTAGACATTTACTGAACAAAATGATTGTACTATAGCAGGACAGCTGATACACTGGAATAGCTGAAGCCAGCATCCTTGCTTGTCTGCAGAGAAACAGCTTAAGAAATAAAGGGGCAGAGGTGACAAAAACTGACAAAAGACCCAGCAAAGAAAGAAATCTCCTTCTACAACATGCTTGATCCCATTCGAAGATGGCTGTCTAAAACAGCACCCACCTGAGCTGACACACTTCTGACATGCTCCACACTCTCTTCCCGAAGTGCCAGCATTGCAGGGCACCAAGAACTAAACCAGGCATTTGGGGCAGTGCCCAGCTACACTTACAGATACATCTGTAGGTGCAAATTTATCATAACTGAATCAGTTCTGCTGCATATGTCATAAGCAATGCGATATTGAGCTCTAGTCTTAAGCCCTACTCCTGCAGCAGTGTTACTGAGAATTCTCTCTTTTATTTTTTAAATAGTAATTTGTTTTTTTCCCCCATTTGATTTTGTAAGAGAAAAATACTTGTAAATGTGAGTTTCGAACTCAAAAATAAAGGACAAACAGCAAAAGAAATCTAACAGGCAATACAGTAAATCTGTAATCCCCATTTCTGTTTTTTTCCCAGTTGTAGAGCAAGCAGTACTGGTTTACATGCTCTTTGTTTGTAGTGGCGGAAAAAAAGGGTGTCTTCTTCTCTGCTGTAACATATGAATGTGAACTGTGCAGTTTATTACTGATTCTTTTTAAAGTTAATTTTAGTAGACAAGGACTGGGAAAACAAAAGTAACTGCAGTCCAGCAGAGGGAGCTCCAAAATCTGTGTTTTTTTGTGGGGGTGACAGATGGCACTTTTCTTTGAAATAGATGATCTCTGGTAGAATGCTGTCAACATATTAATCCTTTGATGATTTTCATTCCCTTCTGTTAGAAATTCCTGGTTTTCATCTCTTATAGTCCACAACAGTAAAGTGATATCAGAATTTTTCCACACATGATATTTTTTTAGGCTGTCTTAAAGTTTTTAAACAATATTTATATACTTAAGTTAATTTCAAATTAAATTTTAATCCAGCAGGCAGCATTTTTTTTTTCCATAAGATAGATTTAAAATGCTTCTGTTTAGCTTTGCTAGAAACAATCACAGTATAGGAATTATTTATTCGTATTTTCCTAAATCAGTTTTGTACATCCATACTGGATGTCAATGCACATGCAAATTATTTCAGCTCAGCAAATGAGCAAAGATATTTCCATTGTATATAAATATAAATATAAATGCCTATATGCTTCATTTTCTGGTCAAGTGAGCCAGTCCCAGATGAAGCAGATAGATGGCAAATGATACTGGGGAGTATTGAGCACCCACCTTTTCTGTCATCAGCACCTGCTCTTCCCTCACTGCTCAGCTTTGTCAAAGAATGGCTGCAGATCCTGAGGCCACTTTGTTGCTTCTAATGTTTTGCCACTGATCAAATGGATATTCATCTAATTTGAGGCAATAAGTGAAGGGTGATCTGCATATGCTCTCACCCTCACAAATAAATAGGATATCTCGTAAGTATGCTTCATTAAGTTAACTTGGGAAAACAAAAAACAAAAACCACTGCCTGTCTCTTATCCACAGTACTTAAATCTTTGTCTCTGTGGACAACTGGATCCCAGGCTTCACTGGCCCAGTGGCTGAAGTGCTGAGCAAGTGAATTGTGGAAAGCAAAACCATGCTTAGCTCTCTATTTTGGCCTCATTTACAACTTTTTAAATTTCCTGAGGCTCAAAGTAACTTGTAACAAACCATGTCTGCTGCCCTCAACTTTTATTCTTACAACAGAGAAAACATCTGGCATTTGGCTCCCGGCCATGTCATGCCACTAAAATATCCAGTCTACTGGAGCTTTTGCTCTGGCTTAGAGGAGAAAAGAACATAATGGGAGCAAGCTCGAGGTGCAGCAGTATAGAGCTGCACCACAACTGTCCTTTGGCAGCTGCTCTGTGGGCACAACAGGTCCGGGTAGTTGTGCGTGGGATGAACGCCCTTTTGAAACAGTGTGCCATTGCTTTGGATGTAACTCTTTGTTCTGCAAAAGAATTAATGTTATGATGTACTCCTCCCCATCTCTGATCATGCTGCAGCAGCCCCTAAATGCAGGAGAGTGTGTGGTTGTTCACTTTGCAGACAGTAAAGCAGTTATGTTAGTTTGCTGTCGGCTGCTTGATTTCTTTGTGCTCTGCTCTACAGACAAAAGAGAGCTGGAAACCATTTATGCAATTCAAAGTTGCCTGTCACCAACTTCTGGAAGCATAGTAGCTGCACTGGGTGCAAATAATCAAAAAGATGAATCTGGCTCCACAATCTGTTTTGTTCCTTCTTCCCTTGCTCTTTTTGATTTGCTTCCAAGAGATTCCTCTGGAGTCGATGAGGGTGGCTGGGCACCCTGAATTTCTGAAAAGCTAGCCACTAATTTAGGTGCAAAAATAGTGCTTTAGGCTTGTTTTTTTAGAAGTCTACTGATGCCTTCACATACAAATATTGAAGCACTATTTGTCATACTGCAAGAATAGTTAGTAAACATTTAGGTTCATATTTATTTGCACATTTTGAATAATGTTGATGTTGTGTCACAAACTATTGCTTATAAATATGCTGCTTTCCCGAGTCTGCGGTGCTCACAGAGGATGGAGAGGCAAAGCTTCCATTTCATACCTTCAGCCTGAAGCCTGGTCACCTCCCAGCTCCTCCCCCTCTGACATGGTGCCAAGCAGAGCTGGGATATCAGATTAATTCCTGGAACTCCTCGCGCTCTCAAACCACAGCTGAATTTCCTCTTCAAGTACTTTTCAGCAAGGCTAATTTCAGTGATCAGTTCCTCAAGTTCACTCTCTCTTACATCTTGCCTGCCCAAAGCAATATTATCTTTCTTAAAAATAGAAGTATTCTTAAGGTTTTTTTTTTTTCCTGTAACTTTTCTCTCACTCCTGCTTCCACCATGCAGAGTCTAATGTCAGTTAAAGACCAGTGTTAAAAAGGTAGATCTGTTCACTGCATTAGGTATTGGTTTTCTTCTTCTCTTCTTCTTTTTCAGCAATTCAGAGCTTTGCACCTAATTCCATCTCTTACCTGAGCTGGACTAGTGTAGCTTCCAGTATCCTCCAGTATCCTGTAACACATGCTACCTAAAACATATGGTTTATTCAAGCTATATCCAGCAAGTTTGCCCCATGAGGATGAGATATCAGAAATAAACAAACAGAAGAAATCCTTCTTTTGATCTGGCTTCCCCCTTCTTTTACATTCCCACGGCCTGACCTCAATGCGTGACAAATGCAGGCTTAACATGCAGCCTACACACATGCAGGCACACAGAATGGGAGCCCTGTGTCTTCAAATGCCACTGGGCCTTTGAGCACAGCCCCGGCCCACTCTCCGGCCCCAAACACTGCCAGGCCCCCAGCCTTGCCAGGCCCTGCAGGCTTCTGCTGCCCCGGAGAAGGTGCAATTGCCCCCGCCTCAGGCTTGTCTGAGTAACTGAGGCAGAGTGGCAGGAGCTAGGGAAATTTTGAGAGATGTGGGATCAGTTTGCTGCACAATGTAAAGTGTCTCTGTGATTTTAAACAAATCATTTAGTTTACCTGCGCTTCAGTTCCCTCTCCTGACATACTTCAGCTGCAGGGCGCTTCGACCCACTCTGAGGACAACAGAAAGGTGTGCGGCTGGCTTGCCCCCATCTTGTTCTTCAAAATGGCTGCAACGTTCTGCCCTGGCCTGTGGAGCTGATGCCCACAAAATGGCCGCCTCTTAATGGTGAGCCGCTTGTGGCAGCGAGTTGCCTCCTGGTAAGCGTGGCTGCTCTCTTTTCATGGTGAGGCTGAAGTTGTGCTTGTGAGCGTCCTGGTTGTCAGCTTGAGACGTGGTGTGTGAGCAGCAGAAGAAACCTGATGAAAGGAGTCCCAGAGAAAGGAGGGGGGGGAGAGGCTGGGTTTGCAGGGAGTGCTCAGGGAAGGCCTGAGGGGCTGCCAAGGTTTGAGCTGGGGTGTGGTGAAGGACGGAGGTGCCTAGTGCAGTGATCACTATTTGTAGGATATCCCCATGTTTGGAGTACCGCTTCAGTGGGCAACATGAAATTTAATTCAGATTTAATGTTGGCATCTACACTGAAATCAAATTCTATTTGCTTCAGTGGGAATCTTTTCTGATTATTATTATTTTTGTATTTCCCTTTCTTCCTGCATATCCTTTTACTCGGAAACTATGTGGTTTAAAAGCTTTCAGCAATCCACAAACCACTGAGCTAATGTGCATCAGGCCTTTCCACAGAAAAGTGATTGCACTTCCTAAGGGGATACAGGTTATGCCTGTGGCATTGGTATTGGTATCATCTACATCTTAATTGAATTGTACAGCTTTTTTCCAACGGAAATCAAAAAGCAGACTCACAATTGAGCTGACCCTTAATAAATGCAATTTGATATATAGCTTTTTGTATTATTCTTCTTTCTATTTTTAAGCACTAAGTCAAAGAAGCCCAAATCTTCATAGATGTTGAAGTTTTTAAAATGTGCATTTCGATAGTTAGGACTCTGAGGCCATTTTCTTTATGTTGAAGCTCCTTTTAAATTTTAGTGAATTTTGGATCCAGTCCGCAATGCGTATGTTAGCAATAAAATACGGAGAATGAGAGAACTGTATTTTATCCATACTTATTTCTTGTCTGGAGAAATACAGAAAGCTGAAATGAAGAAATATTTCAGGTTTTTTATTTGGTTTGTACATAACTTTTATGCCTTATAGGATTATGCTATCATAGAAAGTGATAAAATAACACATGTGCACAACTCTAGTGCATTTTTTCCCTCCAGATCACAGACAGCATCACCTAATACCACGGAGAAGAAATCTGGCCTATGTTAAACCTAACCACAGCGGGTTTAACCGAACCAGTCAGGAAGGCTCCTGCAGTATCCTCAGAAAGAGGTGAATGGGATGTCTCTATTGGAACTTATAATTGTGGTGAGTCTTTGATATAACAGGTAGATTAACAAACACTAGAAAAATGGGAATGAGCTGTCTGGTCTCTTCTGCCCTCCCCTCCCTGACTACAGCCACCCCGCCATTCTCATGAGTACTCTCATCATCTCTGCACCGTTCCCTCTATCTCCCAAATCTCCAGGAACAACCTACTCATCTTTGGATTCCTCCCAGTCTTTGCAGTGCCTAGGTCACCACAACCCTCTCACCCCAGGATCCTTAAGGGACTCTTCTCCAAAACTACGCCACTTACCTCTTCCAGGTTGTTCTCCCTTCCAAAACCTCTCACAAACTAGGCAGCCAGGGTTATTAATTTTGTTTTTTTAATATAAGTTGTTCCCCCCCCCCCCCAAAAAAAACTTGGCTTATTTGTGACGCTATTAAAAATGCTCATGGCTGTGTTTTCAAGCAAAAGAAGCTCTTTACCTATTTATGAGTGAGGTGCAGGGCACTGTTATTTTTCTCATGGAAGGCCTGAGGAACCTTTTGGGGTAAGCAACTAAAGCTGATAAACTAGAGTGGCTCCAAAGAGTCTTTTAAAAAGCTGTAGAAGGGCAGTGCCCATAGACAATGTCTACACTAGAAAATAAAACAGGACCAGCACGCTGGCCCATAATCATCTTGTTTAACTGTTACCATGCTCCAAGGCACAGATTTGGTTCACACCAACTAGCAATATCCCAGAAAACAAAAGGGATAGTAATCCACAGACCTTTCTTAATGGATGGTTCAGATATGACCAACATATCTGGAGGCAAAGGGGAAGAGGTTAGCTTTGGGGACATGTGTCATGCCATGCCATGTGGCTTCAGGCCACAGAAAAATGTCTAACCTGTTTTATTTACTAGTATAGATGTAGTCTTACAGTTTCACCCTTACTTCTGCCACCATTTTTAATCAGTGTGGCACTTTGCATGTCTATGATGCTGACCCTAGACTGCTTGTATCTTTTAATCTAGGTGAGGAAAGATACAGTCACAGAAACGGCAGTGGTGTGCACTTAATCTTTTTTGTTTGTTTTGGTCATTCTCTTTTGCGAACAGAGGTAAATCAACTTCCTTGGAACTGTAACTTCTTTGGGAGCACTGTATTTTAATTCAGTCAAGCCAGCAAAGAGGTTCTCCAGGTAGAAGTAGCAAGTATTAATACAGCCAATACTGTAGACTTCATCTTTTGTTCCAAAATATCTGCCAGAAATTAGTTAGCTTGTTCTTGTTGCTCCCTGAAGTTTTACCAAAAATCGAGGATATCTGTTAAATAGTTTATGCTAGTAAAACACCATTAATTACTCACTTGTCTTTTCACTAGTAGCAGAGGTAAAACACCTTTCCTGTCTGAGCTGCCCCAGAAATAAGGCTAGTCATATGTAGGCTCCCTAATTTACAATATTGAGATTTCTGGTTTGTGAATTCTGGGTTCCTTTTAGCTAAGTTAACCTTCAGCTTTTTTTGTCTCTTCAGGGCCTTATAGTTTTAGAAACTGTTAGCTCAGTACTATTTTGAATGTGATTTTGCTTTATGGCTCAGTAGAGACAAGGATGGTTGATTTAAAAAACATACGAGCAGAGTATCAATCTCTTAGACACTGTCAGCTGATGGTTTACTGTCTGGGAGAGAGCCATCAGACTAGTGTTAATTGTCAGAGAAGTATTTCCTTACTTTGTTCTGGTTTCAACCTCTTGTAATGCCAGTGCATTCATGGCTGCCAGTCACATGGTCACATGTGGCCCTTGTTGGAGTCCTCAGCAAAGATGAGAGAAGTTGAAGACTGAGTTTCTCAGCCTTTCCCCGTCGTGCTCCTTGGCTTACATCCCTGCTTCCCGGAGAAGAGCAGCCAACTGGAGCCACCACAAGAGCACCACTTCCAGAAAGGATTGTAGGAGTGTCAAGGAGAAGGACAGCTGTTAACAGATGTGCTGTGAGAGACTGGAGAAACAAAGGCCAGAGCTTCTGTACAGTTTCTTGTCTGTACTCAGTATAGGTGTTGGGCAGAAGGCAGGGACATGGAAGGGTCAGACCAGATAAGCATAGAAAGTGATACAGGGTGTGATCAAAGGTCTATGCAGCCCAGATTTTGAACACCACCAAGCTAAACAAGGCCATTGCAGAATGAGAAGATGCTGCAGGAAACTGCAAAACAGCAGGAGCAGAAAATACTGCAACATCAACAAGAGCAAAGAAGTCATGAGGTTGTTGGGAGAGGTCTGTCAGTGGAAGTGCTTGCTCCAGCGTGCAAAGACAGATGCTAAGGTGCTGTGTGTTGCATGGAAAAGGCAGGACCCCAAAATGGATGCTGCTTAGTCCAGGAGAGAGTCTTGCTGTGGCAGGAAGTGGATAAACTGAAGGCGCTTCTCAAGAAAGAAGCAGATGACAGCTTCTTGAGTTCTCAAACAAGAGACTGGACCAAATGCAAATTCTGGAGTGAAGACTCTATTAAGTGCTGAAGATGCCAAGAAACCATGAGAAAATGCAGAAGGCCAGAGAGGTAGTGTCATAGTGTCGTGCATCCCTGACATGGTGATAGCCAGCTCCCAGGTGCTCCAGAGCACACTGAGATGCATGCTCCTGGTGGCCAGAGAGGTGGAGGGTGTCAATGGCAGGTGTAAATTCCTGCTAATTGCGTAATTATTTATTTAGTAAAGATAATAAGCTTGGAAAGAAGAGAAGAGGGAAGGGTATGACAACAGGTCAGATGTATGTGATACTACTCCTTAAAATTCTCCCAGCCTTTCTCTTCAGTGGATTTCCCATCCATCAACTTGTCCCTGAACACAAGTGTGCCCTTCCCTCTTCTCATGTCCGCAACTGTAATGTGGAACTAGTGGAGTGAGGAGTTAGGGATAGATGCAGGAGTTGAAGGAGCAGGATGTGAAGGTGATTAACATGATGAGATTTAAATAGCTGGGAGCCCTTATCATCAGTAGCAACACTCTGAGAACATCATGTGCTGGCTGATGGTATCCATCGGATCTTCAAGTGAGGGCCCTTGTGAGAGATTCATGTGCATTAGGAAGAGGTGCTGTAATTGTCTTGCACTCACAAACAGCTGTGAACAGATGTGTGGTGGAAAGGTTCTAACACTAGAAAGCGCACCAAAAACATGAACTTACTTATTTATTCTTGAATTTCATCATTTGGTGCTTACTTCCATGTTTTGGAGGCATGTGCCTGACTCATACTGGCAATAGTCTGCTGAAGAGTCAGAGTAGAAATTGAACTGCAATTGTCTGATTTTTTTTCCCTTTGCCCAAGCTGAGTAATGAGAGAGAAGTTTTTTTGGGGGAAAGGGGTGCAAATCAGACCACCTAAGCCCCTACACCTGTAATATTGGTTGGAATGAATAATTAGATAATATTCATTATAAAAAACATAGATCTGCTTTTGACAACTGTATCTTTTGAAAGTATTTTGTAATATGGATTCTCTATTGGCCTTGTTAGTTGCTGCCTTTTAGAAGTCCATTGCATTTGGAATCTGTGCAAGAAATATAATTGCCGTAGCGATGAAGTCTTGGAGCAAGGATTACAGAAAAAAACCCCCATGATGTCTGGAAAAATTTCTACCTAAATATTTTTTGGCATTTACTTGTAATGGCATAAAGACCATCTGCTTCCCAGAACCCAGATAAGATTCCTATCCTATTGGTTTTAGTCCAATAAATGTCAATATGTTGCCTTTTCTGTTATCACAGCAGCAGGCTTTATTATCTGTTATTATGTCAAACTGATTTATTCCTAATAATAGGAAACAGGTCATAAATGAATGTCCTCATTTTTTGCTGAATTAGAGCCCCAAAAAGTGGAGCAGATTTAAAGATACTCATGAGGCTTATATACTGTAGGGAAAGAAGGTGATGACTGTTTTTCATATCAAAGCCTTCTTAAAGTGCCTATTAGTGAGTGAGATGTTTTCAGTGCTAATAAACTGCTAAAAATTTTATGCCCTCCTGTTTAAGGAAATAAAGTGAAAATGGTCCAATCTTTGTGCTGGTTGTATGGCCATACTCACTAGGCCCTCAGCTGACATCACATACATGAGGACATATCTGCCACACAGTATAGTAATAGCCTCCAAAGCCCAATCAAATTGAAATTTTATACATGGATAAGTACTAAATTCTTCAGGACTTTGCTGCCTTTCACTACGGACTCTGGATTGATTTGAACTAGGAGCCCACCAATGGCTTTGTTCAACATTATTGTAATTTTTTATAATGTGGAAATCTACTCTTTACAAACCAGTAATGGTAATGCTTGAGCAGCATTCCCAGTGTTTCAGGCTGTCTTTCTGTGCTGATGTAGAGGCAGAGAGAGTAACCGGGAACATGCAGAGGCAAAGAAGATGCAAAGTAACAGCATCTGAAGCCCATTCAAAGTGCATGTTTGTATATGGAGAAGTACTAAATGTTCAGGGAAACAAGTGTTTCCAACTGCATTCAAAATTGCAAAGCAGGGACAGTGTTTCTGTTCACTCTCAGTGCATGCAGCCATGGAAATGGTGGAGGTGTGTGTGAAGAGCCAGTAGACTGCTGGAGTGCAGCTTTGTGTTGAAATTGTGCGTACTGGGACAGTCACTTTGAAGTGGGATCTGGAATGAATGGGTTTTTTTTCACAAGACCCTTTCACTGCCAGTATTTCACAGGCAGGTTTTTCAAGCCCATTTGCATTACTCTGAAGCTGTTTTCTTGTTCCTTGGTTTCTTTCCATGTGTGATTCTCTTACAGCTCTTCTCCAGCTTGCATTTGTAGCCTGTGCAATGCACTGTAGGTAGCAGAGAAAACAGGAAGTTTCAATGTAATTCCCAGAGGTTATGTGCAGGATTGAAACTAAAAACTGTTTTATGTTTGTTTTGGCCCCTGTAGCTGGAACCTAGTGCTGTGCAGTTATTAATGTTCAGCAAAACATTCCACTGGGTATGTACCCGTGAACCTGCTGTTCTTGTTACTGTATTTAAAAAGATGCTGTAGAAAATAAAACCTAGTTTATCCAGTGAACTTTAAGAGCACTGCATCTGTTCAGATGACGTGGTTTCTAAGAAGATGCTTTTTTTAGCACTCCTGTTACTTTTCTGATCACTCCTTGGGCCAGCACACAGAACTCTTCATACAAATATAGTCTTACATTCCTCCTGACTCCTTCATCCAACAAGAGGAAAGGGAAGAGAAACAATTCCTCCACTAGGAGTTCCCTCTCTTCAGTAAACTGAAGGTTTTTCCCTGTGGAGTTGTTCATAGGGTTACTTCCTGCAGTGCATCATGGACTGTTGTCCAGCACAAGTAGAATTTTGGGTATGTCCCTTGATTCATTCTGGGCATCTCTGCAAATGTTTATGGCTGCCTCACCTTCTCTTGGCCAATACGCTAACCTCTGGCTTCGATTTGAAAGTAATTCTACATCAGAAAATAGGAGTCAGTATCCAACATCTAATCAGTGATTAACTCTGTGGCCAGTATAAGAAAAACAAGATTTAAAAAAAAACTACAATAACCAGCAACAAAAGCAACTTTCATGATTATCTCTAATGAAATCATCACTGGAAGTTCACTCAGTCCCCAGAATATAGGGTTTGGACTGTGTTCTAAAATACAAGATCAAGATTTTAGCCTAAAATTGTTATCATGCTGTGGTGATTTGGGGTTTGCCTGGAACTTCACAGTACTTTTCAACATTTTACCTCCTGTGAGAACGGCAGTGATTTGTTCCTGTCAAATGGAATTTCTGATGCTAAAACTTGGTGCCAGATTTAATCAACAGGTTCACTTGCCCTCACCAGCTTCTCAGAAAGTGCTTCTCCAGTGAGTCTCATAATCATATCTCAGGCTATCTGTAAACACTGTGTGCTGTGGAATGCTCCTGCAACATAGCTATCAGTTTGCCCTTTTCACTCCAGTACATCTTTCCCTCACAACGAAAGATAAGTTTAATGATAAAATAATGAGAAGATTGTTGAAGTAAGATTGCAGGTCAGGCTTTTAGTTCCTGGACTAGAAACAACAGGTTACAAGGAACACAAATATAAAAAACAATCCTTATCTGCCTTACCAACTGAATATTGTTTAGTTGCTTAGCGTCTCAACATATTTTATCACTTCTGAATGCATTTTTCTGTTTTACATGCTCACCTCTTTCTCTTGTATCATGCAACAAAGGAAATAGGAGGACTTAACTGACCTTGGTTATACGGTTCATCACTTCTAATAAATCTTTCAACTATGATCACATGAACTGTATCCATTATCTATAATAATTTGCACTCATTTTGCTACCTCCTCATGCATTTAGAGCTGGGGGACCACAATAGAGCTTGCCAACTGAGTTAGGAATGACAATGACATATTATGCAAGACACATTTTCCTGTTTTTTTCTCTCAGTTCAGTTCTGTATTAACACCTTGGGAAAGCGGGGGAGGTTGCTTTTTGATGGGGGGTGGCTAGTGCGTGTGTTGCATGTATGCTGAACAGATATAGGCAGTAATTTGTATGAGTAATTCAAACTAAAAAAAGATATGCCCTACTGTAGCTTACCTTAAGCTTTTAACCTAGTAATTGAAATTTATCTTCCATTTAACTGCCTCTCAAAATCATTAACATTGTTCAGCTGGGAAATAGCTACATCTTGACTGAGACTGGTGGGCATAAGAGACAAACCTAAGAAGCAATCAAGCTCTTTTTAGTACCTGAATAACCCTGACAGCAAGAAACACCACTCACAACAAAGGGACGTAGCAAAGTTTATATATGTATTGGGCTGTGTTGCCCAATGCTGGCTGATGAAAATGTTTAATATTACTCTGCTTCCTGCTGTGTAAAGGAAAATAGGACTCCCTTTTCTGTGAAAATAATCAGGGTACTGTCAAAAGGTAAATAAGCAGAACTGTGTCAAAATAAATTGTTGCAGTTAATGTAGGCATACCAAAGGCATCTTTAAACTAACAGCTCGATAACTTACTGAGCTTCTTGGGTAGGCATTGCAGCACACACTGGTTTCTGTGCTACCAGAGCAGAAGCTTAGCACCCCAAATCAGTTTGGGCTGTAAAGGGGCTACTACCAATATGCATAAAGGCTGTGGGCTCTCCACCAGAAGTGCTTCTGGCTCTCTCCTGAGCTCCGTACCAGCTGAACTACGTGTTCCCTTATCACCATTGCATAGCTTGCCATGTCACAGATGTCATAGCCACTTCTTGACCTCTAGACACAGTGCTGATGTGTCACTTCCTTTCTTTCTAGTACAAGCCCAAGCTCATAATACTCAAGCCCAGCTAAAAGAGCTTGTTGTTCAGTCCTGTCGTAGTCCTCCGTGAAGGTGAGACCAACGTGTATGCTCAGGGAATCCAGGCCAGGGGTGCGCTCAGACTCTACAACGTTCCTGAATGTCTCCAATTCCACTTTCTCTCTTCCTCCAGTTCAGCAAGTCAAGCCTTGGAGCACGCTTTATTTCTAAAGATCATAAAATACTTCTTCATGGATGTGCAGATAATGCTTGGCATGTGACAGAGAGACCCACTTTCTGTCTTTCTACCAGGGAACCTCTTCCCTTTCTTAAACTACTGCAGGGACTGTAGTTTGAGGGCTTTAGATTGCTTACAAAAAGATTAGATTGTGGGTTGATGCTGTGGAATTTCTTATTTTTATTCCAGGACAGGAAAATAAACTTTTCTCTGTAGTCTCAGTGATTTCAACTGGCCTGGCTGCTGTGCTCATCTCATTGCAGGCTTGTCTGAAAACATAAATCCTTGTTCACATTAGGTATTTCCTCATTGTTACTGTCACATGTTACAATTCTGGGCATAGCCACAGTGGAAACCTCAGCAGAGACAGAATGCAGGCAGCTATTGACGTTTTGTATTCAGGCTCATCTAGCCTTGCTCCAAGATGATTAGCCAGTGCTTTTACCACAATTCCCACCAATGAATCTGAACGGCAGCACTGATTTACGTCACTGGCCTAAGGTCCCTCAGGTGGTTTGATTCCCCTCTTCTCCTTTCTTTCTCTTTTGTTCATATTTTCCCTTCCTTTGTTCATACTTTTCTTGCTTCAGGCATGCCAGTAGAGTGATCATCTACACTGAGGAATTTTCAGACTACCAGCTCCCCAAATGTTATTAATGATATGTCATCTTAAAAATCCATTCTTAAATTGGTACACCCAAAATAATTCACACCAAATGCTGGGAAGTATGGAAAATATGTTTGACTCCTTCCAAAGTACCAGGAGAGGCTTACCTACAAGAAAACCCTATCCCTATTTGGCCTGAGATTTCTGGATCTCTCATCTCATTAGCTCAGGTTGCATGGAGGCTTTGGAGATAACGCCAGTGATGTTTGAGCAGCAGCAACCAATTCCATGCTGCGGTTCTCCACAGACATATAAAGCAGCAGGGGAAGCAAAGATGACAGGTCACACTTACTGTCACTTCAGTGAAAAGATTAATATTAATGTATTAGAAATCAAATTAGCCACTCCTCTTCTTTTAGTAAAAGCTGGTGTGTCAAAGGTTGGTGTCTCTCAAGAGAATACTGGGGCGCAGATGGCAGAAAATCCTGTCATGCTTTGATGCAAAATAAAATTTTGGCCCGATCATTCTGTTTCAGATTTTGGAACTCCTGAAGAAAGCAACCCTGTCACTCTGTGGCTTGGCTGCCTCCTGTCCAACCATTTCCATCTGTACTGATCTTTCCATTCTAATTGAACAGATTTCTTTCCAGATTGGTAGCTGTTTGCCAGACAGTGTTACATTGCTGTCAACAAAGGGACTGCAAATCACTTTTGTATTTATTTAAAAGAAGGTTCTTCTCCTTTCTTTCATTCATCTTCAAGAGTTCCTCTCCTCCTTGGGAATATGGCTCAAGGTCAGCAGTCAGAGGCTTTCTAAAAATAAAAAAACAGTGTTTCTTTTCCAGATAATGCCTGTTTGTGGGAATTTATTGCTTTTTTCCAATGGGGTTTAGTGCTGGATTTATTTCAATATCATTTTCCTTATACAGCAGTGACCTCTTCATGATTTCTGAGAATTCACTGGTCCCCTTTAGTGAGGCATTCAGAAGCCTTTAGATTTTAAAAGCTATGAAATAAATTGTTAAATTATTATTCATTAGACCAATAATGACCAGAAAATATGCAAAATTCCAAGCTTTACATCCAGCCTCTGCTCAGCATTGCAGCAATTGCAGAGGGATTTGTCTGAGTGCATTAGTGCTTTAGTCCATCATATATGATGCCTCTGGCATTTTGGTACTCCAGAGGAGGATAGGCATTTCTTTTCTTTCCTGTTATAGATCAAGTTCTGTTCCATGAAATACCCAGTTTATTGTGGATTATTCTTCAGGTATTAAAGGTGACTGTTGACATTTGAGTGGTGGTGGGATGGAGGAGGCTTCCCCACACACACACCTTTTTGTCTGCTTATGCATATTGTCTGGAGACTACAGAAGTCTTTGCAAAGTATCCTCCTAGATTTGCCAGCTGTTGCCAAAGCACTTTGAATCTTAGCTTGTGTGAAATTGCTGATATTTGGAGTATAGGAAGTAATCTACAGAAATCTAGATGACTCCTTTTTTATCCTCTGTACTCTTCTCTCCAGAGAAGGAAACTGATGGAGAAGCTCTCCAGGAGTTCAGGAGGGAAATGGTAGGCATATCACAATAGCAATTTGTAGGAAGAGCCTGTCCCAAACTTCACATCGAATATCACCAAGTATTTAGTGTTACTTTATCCTGAGATTCAGGCTTGAAATGGGATCTTTAGCATTGTCCTACTTGTTGACTGCTAGCTAATGCAAGGCTCACCAAGGGGATCAGCTTTCAAATTCTTTAACTGATCTTTTCAACATATAACTTCCTGTTTGCTGAACAATTTTGGTTGATCCAGAATTCAGTCTTGAATTGAGGGCCAAAATGAGGAAGTTGTATGGACTGAATAGGGAAGGATAGCTAGAAGGGTAGAAATTTGGTAGACATTTAATTCCCCAAATAAATTGCTTTTCTGAAAAGGTTACAGGGGACCCAGAATTGCCATTGGCTTTTTGTGTAGCTTGTTACAAATGCTGTGATGCCTCTTGAAAGCATGTTTTTGCCATTTATAGGGATGACTTATTTTGCTAGGTGTTTTCAGCAGCAAGAAGGCCGGGTTCAAAATATTAAACTGAAATTAACAAATGCCCCAACTTAATCATCATCTGGTATTTCTGGGACTATTCAGTCTGTTCCTTGGGAACCTCTGACTGGTTCTTACCTCCTCAAAAGTGCCAGCTGTAGTTAAGAAACAAGGACGTTTCTGATAAGGAGAAAAGAAAACCTCTTATTTCAGAAGACTGCTAGCTTGCTTCCTCAACCACTAATACAAAAGATCTTCAGGCCTTTACCACATCCCATCCCCATTTGCTGAACCGCATTCAGAGCATACTGTCAGTCAAGCTCCAGGAGGCTTAAGTACCTTCGAGACAGTCTTTCTTCCATCCTGTCTCCATAACTGTTCTTCTTCCGTGTAGCCCAGGGCTACCTGACTCAAAACAGTGAACAGACTACAAGACTACAGCTCCCCATGTTAGCCTGTAACCATCTCCTCCTGTGATAACACCCATCTCAGTCTGAACTCTTCCCACCCTGCAACAGCTCCCCATATTGCCCCCATGCCCTTTTCCACCACCACCTCAATCCTTGTGTCCCATCTAATGGACTGACCCCTCAGCACCCATAGGCCTCTGGGACTGCTGTTGCACATCTGTCTGGCTAGTTAGCCAGCCATAAGGCATAACTAGTCAATCGGCGTGGCAGAGCCACAGGCTGTCCCTTCCCCTGGACCCAGCAGTCCAGGCTGTTGCTGTGTCCTTATTGTCTTTTGCCCTAAGTTCAGCTCTGCTGTCCCAGGGTATAAAAGAGGAGGACTCCCAGGGAATCACTGTAGAAAGTCTGTCCAGGAAGTCTATCTAGATGATACCCTCTACAGTCATGCTACTCCCAGGCCCAAATGGTTAGGGAAAGAGTTCAGCCATCCAGCCTGAATTATAGGTACACTGCTTATGCAAGTTGGTGGATCTCCTTTCTGCTCTTCACTAGAAGATGTAAAGAGAGAGTTCCCGACCCTCTAGGCCTTCAGGTTTTCATAAAAAATGAAAATTACAGTTATGTACCTCACAGCGGGACTTTTATGGGAGAATTCATTAATTTCAAACAAGTACATAACAGAATGGATGAAACCATTTCAGTTTAACTAGAAACCATACCATTAAAAATAAGAAATAAAGCAAGTGATAGAGCAGAGCCAAGCTTCCAATTCAAAAGAAGAGACTCATTTCAGAACCCCAGATGGCCCTAGAAATGTAAATAAAGCCCTGGTAAACATCCATAATTTATCAGACTACCTTCCTAAACTTCTTAGGTTTAACACTTCAGTAGATGATGGATGTTTCTACTGCAACTTAGATTAGGAAAAGACAGGAGAACTTCAAGAAAAGCATGTGGTACAAGATGGCTATATATTGCAGAACAGAATAAGCTTGACTTTTGGTTTAGCCTGGATGAGAAGCAATGTCAGAGGGCACCATTCCTGGGAGTGGTCACAGCTCTGTTATTCTTTTTCATTTTCTCAGTCTCTGGCTGTTTGAGGAAGATCACATAACATTAAGAACTGAATCTTCTAAATTTGTCATTTGTTCTGATTTTTGTTTGACTGTAATATAATGAAACGTTTAATAATTACCTTGGTCTGACCAGTTCTTCGCCTGTAGTTAATAATAATACTGACATTGGCTTTGATGGAAACAGGCCCAGATTGTTGATGCTCTCCCACAAAATGTGATAAATTAAATGCCATTAAAGGAAAGCTATTTTGTTAATTAAAATGGGATCCATTTTCTATATACCAGGCATCCATGTACTCTGGAAAGACCTATGATTATGGAATAGTGCTACAGAAGCAGAACAGAACCTCGCAAGGTGTCTTACCTGAAGCTTCCTAGGCCTCATTCATCACTACCCAGAGAGCTGAGGATGACTCTCTCCTGATGGTTGTGATCAAAGACATTCCATCAGACTGTAAAGCAGGCCAAAAAATAAATTGTCACAGTGCTTGAAAACATGTTAACAACTTCTTCAAGGTATTTAAAAAATAAAAAAAATAGCAAACTAAGTTAGAATGAAAGATAATATTTTACACCATTTTCTATTTTTCTCTTTTGGTTAAATAAATTCTGCTGTAAATTGGACAAATTCTATATTCATCAACCAGCATATCTTTCTTATAGTCTAATAATGATATATATTCTTGTAATTATAATTCAATATCTGTTAGCGTGTTACACCATCTTTGGAAAACACAGACAAGACATAAATAATGTATATTTCAAGCCTAATTTAATTTTCAGTGATTAAAAAGTAATTAACACCAGTTCAGGCAATCTGTACAATCACATTCCTTGCCATCACTTTAATTTTCTTAGAACTAAGAAAACCAGCAGCATTTTAGAAGAAACATAGCAAATGTTGTTTTGGTCTTTCCAGGCTGTTCACGGTAAATCCTGCTATCCTCATGCCTCTAAGTAGTTGGAATAGTTTTAGTGAAATCCCTCACTCAATGTTGAAGTGGAAATGAAGCATAGACCTTGAGCTGCTAAAGTAAGTACAGAAGGTAACCATTACAAAATTGTGGAGCCTGATACAGTAGGTAATACTGCCAGCAGTGCTGCCAAGCTGCTGCCACCACATACTCTCTGGTGGCGTAGTGGGCTCCTCCTGGGTGGAGGCTGGCCACTGCAAGACTCAAACACACCAAGCTCCAAATGGATATTTTTCCCCTTTTTACAGGCAGAGCGTTTGGCTTCTGGCTTACCTTTTTGGTTGCTTCCTTGTCTGGCTCCAGTGTTTTCTGCTCTCAGAAATGTGGGTTATGATGTCCAGTTTTCCCTGATGTTTGTCTCCTTCCTTCCTTCCTTCCTTCCTCTCTCTTTCTCTCTCTTCCTCTCACTACTTTTTTTTCAGGCTACCTGTGATTTTAACCAAGCTCCTGGTTACATTGCTGGTTTACAATGCTTAGTTTAAATCACTCCAATGCATGCCCTGTGCATACCTCCAATTTGCCTCAAAAGCTAAATCTGGCTTAAAGTATGCCTTTGATTGCAGCAGGCTTAATGTGCTTCTCCTTCCCATAAGTAAATGAGGGGAGTTCTGTGAGTGCAACAGCTGTGTCCTACCCTGAAAACCCCAGGACAGGAAGTATTGCACTGCAGAGCCTTTTCATAGTATGAAGTGACAACATAGCCCGCAAGAGCAGAACTGAGCAGTTGTTACCATAGCCTCTGGAAATAATGTTCTTGTATTATTTTTTGTCATACAGATTTTCTTATTTTCTGTACTACAGAGTTAATAGATTTCAAACAGATGATACATTTTCTAAAAGAGCCAGCACTGCTTGTCACATTAATAGTCTGTATACCTGTTGAGTGTCATCTAAGTACTATAGTATGTCATTGCTTCTTATCTTTTCAGAACATTTGGAAGCATTTATATATATTTAAAAAACCCTGCCTATATTACAATATATCTAATTAATGGGTTCTGGCAATTTTTCAAAATTTAAGTTATCAGTTGTTCTGTAGAGCTCTAAAAGGGAATAAAGAGTGTATTAATATAAACTGATTGTTTAACAGGTAATAGTAAACATTCATTCACCAGTTCCTGAAGTGATAACAATTGGCATACAAGCAAATATCTTTGGTAATAAATCTTTCTGTTCATGTGCTCTAGGAGACAAACAAGGACAGGAACCAGCAGACTTGATCTCTGTCACAGATGTTTTTATCATTGCCCTGCTACATGATCTCTGGTAAGTTGTTTCATAGATCTTGTCCCACCAAATATTTGTCAATGTAGAACAAGAGTTTTCCAATGCCACTATTTTGCTTATAATACTGCTAATGAAACTTTTGCGGAGCAGGTCCTCAAACTCAGCTGATCCATTAAGCAGTAAGTATGGCTTGATGGTAAGCTGATAGGCATGGGCTTTTTATCCTCTGGCTATTAACCCAGATGATTAAAGAGAAAATGAGCTCATCAGTGGGCAACTGTCATTTTAGGACTTATTTACATTTTAGTTTGGTGGCCTACCTTGGTCTAATACATAGCATATAAATGGGTCTGTTTAGAAAAGCCAAAAATGAATATATTGTAGAAACCTGACTACAGAAAACAAGAGAAAATGTCCATTTGATACCAGGTGTGCTGAAAGTAGTTAGTTTTCCTCTTTTTTTTTTCCTAGCTATAATTAGTCTCTTAGGACTTTAATTGTCCAATTTGAGGCAGAATGTCTGGTCTCTATTTAGCAGTTGCACATACATATTTCTTATTGTTTTCATATCCTGTACTTTCTATTTTCTTCTCATGTCTTGATGCTTAACAATTGATTTTACTTCCAGCAGAGAATTCTCCATAAATAGAAGTTTGGGAATAAGACTCTAACTTAAACAGTCAATTATTGTAATTCTCAGTTTATTGGCATTCCCACTTGAACAATAGGTTACAGTTGGTAAAAAAATATATATATTGGCTCTGAGACAACAGAAAGTTTATGTGCTCCCAGTCTAGATCCTTTCCTATTAGTTGCAAAAAGACCCTACAGCAAAGTGCTAGCGATAGGAGCTATTGGTGGATGTCACAGGACCCTGTGTTCCTTTCAGAATGAATGGTTTCTACCTAGCAAAGTCAGCTGTTGAGTCCAGAATTAGTTGGCCTGCATAGGTGCTTCTGTGTTTGGTTACATTTATACCAGGGGAGTCATTATTACAAAAGTCACTCTCTCATTTATGCAAAAAATGACACAGTGAACAATACTGGCATAGCATGTACTGAGATACTGGCAGACAGAAGCTTTTTCGGTCTGCAGCAAGATTATTTTTTAAGTTAATTGCTTCATCTTCACCATTGCAGAACTGTGCATATGCATAGCAATTTATGCAGTCATTTTTGTGTTGGTTAGTATTACTAAAACCTTTTGTCATTTTAGTTAATAACTTTCACTCCATTGGAAGCATATTTTCGTGAGTTTGAAATGCAAAGTATACCTTTAAAAATCAGAAATTACTGCCATTGTGTGTTAGTGGATGAAGGAGGCAGCCTATTAATGCCAAAATTCTAATTTTCTGTGCTGTAAATACATGGTGTGATCACTTGTTAGCACTCAAAATGTCCAGTTCTGAAGCAGTATTGTCCAGTGCTAAGTAGAATCTCAAGAACTAGTGATTAAAAGATTGTGGCTGAGAAACTGGGGTTAAAGTTAACAAGAGAAACACCATAGTAGTTTACAAGTGTATCATTTAGGTGAGGAAATTTTATCTGATACTGTTGACTGGCAAATCTGTTGTCATTGAACAGATTAGCATGGGAACTTGGGGATGATATATGTACCCTGAAAACAGTCATTTTCTAAGGAAGCTGCTCTAAAGTTCATGAATGAACATTTCATGAATATAGAAGCCATTTTTGTGCACGGCTCAATCCTCCTCCCATTAAGAGAAAAATTCTTACTGATTTCAGTGGGAGAAGGTTTGGCCTACAAATGCAAACTAGTGAGAGGGAAATCTCTGTGATTGGTACTGCTATCTGAAGTCCTTATTCAACAAAGGCCATGTAACCCTTAAATATCAAAGAGAAATATAGAAAAAGCCTGCATTTAAAAATATGAAATGTATTTTTTTAAACTTTGAAATATGTCTTGTTGTTTAGATTCTCTATGACTGTGAATATTTTTGTATGTCTCTTTAGTGACCTAAATTCTGACAAAAGAAGTGGATTGAGAAATGATTTCATAAGAGGCTAAGCTTTTCACAGTTTAGAAAGTAAATTACATTCTGCATTTCCCAGAGAGAATTATTCCTGTGTATGATAATAGAGTCTATGTACATTTTCATGTGGTATCTTGCACTGTTCAGAGATTCCAGCATCTGGATATGTCTTACAGGTAGCATTTTGTAATAAACCAAAGTGAATATACATGATGTACCAAGTGAAATAATAGTTGATGTTGATGCCTGATGTTGCATTTGTTGTATCAATGCAGTACCTTTTTTTCAGTCTTTAAAGAGACCCATCTTTTAAAAATTTCACTTATATGAATGAAAGTATGCAGCTGAAAATGCACTTCTTCTCTGAATCATTACTCTACATTTTTAGATTCTACATTTGCCTCCCACTAGAAGGGAGCTCCTTCCACTGAACCAGAACTTCTAGGTGTACATATAAGAATAAAAACAAGGTCAGGCTGCCAACTTTGCAAAATCAATTTTAACTGAGTCTTTAACAAATTGCCCATAACCAAAAATGAACAATGTTTTTCAAATGGAGTTATACTCAAAGGAAACCTGTGGAGTGCCATCGCTTTCACTGGTTTCTGTAAACTGCAAGTGAATTAGAATTTTTTCATGATACATAACATGGAGTAGGATTCACAGTTCCTTCTCTCTTCAGAGTGTTCGCTCTGCTGGTCTCAAGGAATTTAGAAAAATACAGAAATTTATATTGTTGTCAGTGAAAACAGTGTACTTAACAAAAAGCCTCCAAAGAGCAAAACAAAAAATGCAAAAGTGTAAGCTTTCCTGTCCACTTTCTGAGTAAAGATACATTTTAAATCAATGGATTTTAAACTTGGGCATAGGCTGTGTAAAGTCAAGATAAACTGATATGGAGATGGAAAAATGAAATTAAAGGAATGTGTTCTCCAGTTAAATCCTGAATGTTAAGAGCAATTCCAGCCATGTGAGGCCACAGCTGGAAATGCTGGGAATATGGCAGTTTGACAAGGATTCCATATTTTGTGTTATAATTGAGGTAAATCAAGCAACTGGATCTCCTTGGATAAGATATGTATTGTATACATTTTTGATGCACAGTGTTAGTATTGCTATATTTCTAACACTTACTTACCCTAGATTGCTAACCATTTCTCTACAATGGTCTGAGTCAATCTTGTGGGTCAGGAATATTCTTTTCTTTTTTTTCTTCAAGATGCACTGCAGGATTCCTGTTGAATGAGTGATTATTTCCAGCTCTGGTAATAAATTTTCTGAAATGATGATGAGGAATTGTTTGGTTGTTGTCTTTTAACTTGATAAAAATCAATCACCATTTTGAATTTCAAAAGGAAGTATCTAACATTGATTTCAGATAAACAGTTTGCAAAGACCTAACAAATATATTGTGGGGAACAAATCTTTACCCAGAGTGGAGGAGGAGCAGCCATTGAACATTTCCATGGTTCAGATATTTTTCAAGTTTTTCCTTAAAAGGGTGCTTTAAAATGTTTTCCCTCTTTAAAAAGGTTCTTTAAGAGGAGGATTTGCTGCCCTTCTTGGTTTTAGGCCTGTCCGTGTCTTCCCACACAGTGAAGCCATATCATTTGAACTGAAGAAACAAATTAAGAAGCAGTAACCATATTTGAGAAATGTTACTCAAAAATGTGTCCATTATTAGAATATCCAGTGTGAAGACGCCTTGCATAGCAAAAAGGCTGAACACCCAAATAGCTCTTTATTCATTCCAAAAAAAAGGCTTGTATAAGTGTACTTATACTTATTTACTACACATGGTACTATCAGCTCTAGAGAACCAAGATTTTAATATTAATTACTGTTGCTTAATTTTTATATTTTTCAGGCAGTGTATATCAGAACAGACTGTTGAGAATAATTATTTAGCCTATGGGTATTTGTCGGCAGCCCAGTGAACTTTTACAGTCTTCATTTTCAGGCCTAAAGTATGGAAAGCAGAACTCTGGTTTAGCAGATCTGATCATTCTGAGAACTCCTAGAGTTTGTTCTGAAGAGAAAATGACTATTTACAGTTATCTTTGCTTGGATGAGGACAGGCAGGTGTCTCACTCGAGTTAAACAGGTTGGATTAATGCAATGAAAGGATTAATCTATAGGCAGATAATGGCCTGGCATTATCCAAAGGCAATCAGTGGTAGCAAGAATCTGCCTCACCAATGTCTGAACATTTGTTTATACAAGAAAATGGCAGTGGGTAAACCCCCCTAATCCCATACGGAGATATACCTGCTAGCAAGGAAAAAAAAAACTTCAGTGTTTCATTTAGGCTCAAGAGTATTATGTCAGAAAAACAAACAGATTCGTGCATCTAAGCTAAAAATTCATATCCCCCAAGCACCTGCAGTGCTTCTGCACAACCCAGATGGGAGTTTCTGTATGCCAAGTTTCCAGCAGTGAAGTTCCCTCAGGAGTTAAATGCATGTTTTGTGTATAGTCTGTTGCTACCTATTATGTAGCTAAACTACATGGAGATCTTTATTTTAAGCAAATATCCACTGAGCTCTTATTGTAAGACTAGGTGCATTTCGTGTTCACTGGATCTCCTTCAATGGCAAGATATTTTCCCCATTAAACGGTAGTTCAAACACTTGCCCAAGTCCACCCTCGGTGTGCGAGTTTTTGAATTCACCTCTCATCTGAATGCTTAAGGATGTTAGAGGATAAGGCAGCTTCAATCTTTTCTATTGCAAAATGGAACAGCTTCATCTAATAATTAGAGAAAGACAATAACTTCGTGACCAGACCACTTGTCTAGATTGGAGGAGAGAAAGAAGACTTGAGTTCTTCCCTCCACTCTTGTGAAAACTTAACATTAAATTAAGCATCCTACCAGTAAGTGGGTCTACCCAAAGCTAGATGAATGCTTAAACCTCAAGATTATAGAGACACTCCATGAATATCTAAATATTCACTGCAAAGTGAAACACTTTCAATAGGAGGAATCAAGAGAACCCCATCCCATCAAATTTTGTTGTGAAAGTAGCCAACACTGAGTGAATTCTTAGTGAATCCTAAGCTGTAAGAGGATGCAGCTTCCAGGTCACTTAACATAGTTGTGACCTGTACCTGCAGAAGTGAAATGACTTTGGGGATGCTGGTTAATCTGCTGCTGAACAAAGTGATGCATCAGGTGTTGCTGAAGACAAAGCTGGTAGGTCTTCTGGAGCTGTGTTGGCATCTCTTCCCTATGAACTGATTCCAGAGAAGTTCTTAATATGTGGCTTGTGACTATCAATCAAATGAAAATTTTGATATGCATTTAAGGACTGCATATTGGCCACCTTTGTCTGATGATCTGACAGTTACAGCATCTAGATAGAAAAATACAGGTTTGCAATGTTTTGCAAGGAGGTAAAAATTGAATTTGGACCTTCCATATACCAATAGGAGCTCTGAGCAGTGGCTTATTAAGAATTGGAAGTCTTCTGATGATAGTGACTGTGACATTTTGAATAAGGACTGGCACAGATGCCTAGTTTCAGGAGGGATTTCATGTCTGCAAGGGCGGAGTGGATGGAAGTGCTTGCCTGTAGCGAAGAGTTAGGTGCATAACACCTGACTTCTCAAAGGCAGCTAGGTAACCAAATAACCACCAGAACCTGCATTTGAGTCCCTTACAGAATTCACCATTAAAGCACTTACTACTAGTTAGTTAGTTAGATGCTTCCCAGCCCTAGCTGTTGTGGGTTTCATGCAAGGATTAGGGCTCTCAAGTCAAATAGAAAGCAGATCACTTAAAAGGTAGGTGTTGCAGCATGCACAGACTTCTGTGAAGCTGGTCCCTAGCATATAACTGATGGGGCCTCTTCTGCTTTTATACTGTTGTTCAGTTACAGGTATGCAGTATGGCTGAAAATAATTTATGATTCTTGTCAGAGAGATGGACTAGGAGAGAAGGCAGGAAGGTTGGATGAACTTTCACAAAGGAGTTAACAATACTAAACTGAAGGAGGCGAAATGGTGGCTATACCTAAAAAAGCTGTGAGTAAAAAATAAAAGGGAGAGAGCGCAATCCCACAGGGTTGCATAGAACAGTCTGCACTGAAGGGAAGAAAAGGGGAGAAAGGGAAACAATCAAGTCATTAAAAGTCTTTTAGTTTTGTTTTTATTCATATCATTATTTATCAGAAAATCTTTCTAGTAACAGAGGAGTAGAGGTAAGTTAGAAAGCTAGAAAGTGAAGAGCCACCTGATAGGGAAACAGTAAAAAGGGTTAGGGCAATAAGAGGAACCCAGGAAAGAAATACAAGGAGAAACTCAAGGGCAAAAGGGCCTTTTGCTCTACATCAGTTGCAGAAATACTTCTGACTTTGCAGGGGGCTGGCTTTTCGCTTCAGTCAGCTAGTAACATCCTCCATTCTTGTCAGATCTTCTGCTGCAGTTATCACCCACTCCTCTCCCGTGCTCTCACACATCCACATGTAGACGTTCACACACACAACCATCAAGGACAACTGCATGCATCATACCTCCCTCTTCTGAGACAACAGCCCCTAAATCTCATATACCTGCTGATAGGATGATAGCAGGTGGGGGCATGCCACTGTGTCTAGATTCATCAGTTCCTCAAAAAGTGGCAAAGTCCCTATGGTGTCAAGTAACCTGCATGGCAGGTGCATTTGGTGGAGCCGAGTATTCTAGGAAAGTTCAAACTTATTTTTTCCAGTTACTCACTACTACTCAGACTATCTGCAGATACAGTGAGGAAAGACTGGAAATACTTAATGGGGAGAAATAAGAAGAAACCAGATGCAGTTTCACTGAAGCTAGGTAAAACTTTTCCTTCTGGGACTTTCTACGTCCTTTTACTTGCGTTGTGCAACAGAGCTTTGCTAACTTGCTTTAGCTGCTGGCACAGATTTTTCCTTTTACATGTGCATCTCCAGTGATTTTTTGATCTGATATGTAGCTGCGTAAGCAGGGCCTCCTGGGGTCTATGTCATGGTGTTGACTCAGCTTACAAACAGAAATACTTTTTCCTAATCACTAACCCTGCAGAGTCAGCTTGTGACCCTAAGGGCATTCTGCAAGTTTCTTGACTCATGCCCAGAAGCTCAGATTTTTTAGCCAAGAATTGCCCTTCAGTAAACCTGCGCAAATGCTCTTTTCTCTAATTTTACTGTTTTGTGCAGCCACACCACCCCCTCAAGAGTTGTCAGGTGTCACAAGAAAAATAATTTGATCTTACAGCTAGAACTTAGTTACCAGCATTTCATCCACCTGCATGAATATTTCATTGCTCTGCTGCTAGTCTCTACCTTATCTAACCATCCAGTGGGTGCTAACTCAGTTTGGCAAAAATGCGTATTTCAAAGTTTAAACCTTGGTGAGGCAATCCAGTTGTTAAAGACATGCCAAACCACCTGCAATATCTGATATTATCAGAGCTTTTCCACGGGTTCACAGTCACACATACATATTTTTCTGAGCTAGATATTTGTGGTGGCCTTCTGCATCTGTAAGGTGCTAATTCAGAGACAAAAAAAGACGTTGTAGTTCCTGTCTTAAGGGCTGTAGGAGATTGGCATTGTTTCAACTAACAGTCTGCCCTACTCTGAAACCCTGTTGCACGAAGCAGAAACAGCATCCTGATACACTGTGGACAAAGTTTTGCCTCAGTCTGCCCCTTTTCTCCTGAGCTGTCTGTTTCCTCATGCTGAGAATGCAAAGGCCTGTGAAATGGCTTTGAACCTGCTCTGTAGCCTTTTACTGTCGGTCATAATCCTCAACCCATGAGTGTAGACACCTCTCTTCGGTACACTCCATAGCAGACTGCAGCAAAAGACAGGGCAAGAAGTGTCTAGGCTCATTCCTGTATGACCAGCAGGCAGTAAAAGGTTAGTATTGTCTTTAATAAAGACAGCGAACACATCTCCAGATAAAATCAATAACAAATGATAGCACATCTGGGATGCTTTTCATCTGTAGGTCTCGAAGTTTTCATGAATATTGTTATTCTAAGCATAGAACTATCATGAGTAATAAAGCCTTTTTGCAGACATATTTCACATGGATCGTAGTTAAAGCAACTTCTCTCTGCATGGCGTCTGTTTAAGATTTACATGTAAAGCAGAAGAAGGAGGGGAGGGGGCTGTCAGTTGTAGCTTAACAAGCCAGTGCTGCCTGCCTTTGCACTTTGCAGTGAGTGGTTTGAGCTGCAGATGCTTGGCTTACCCATAATTACCACAATTTCCTGTTACACTCATTTGAAAAGACAGTGTTCCTGAGGAAGCTATGAAGAGGGCAAGTAAGTTGCTGCCTTAATTTCTGTGTGTTTGTTTAAGGGTGCTGTGTTAATTGTGCTGGTTAAAGTTTATTTACAGTGCTTCTCACACTGTGATGTCTTTTGGAGAGATGAGAAGGCTTGTGCTTCCATATAACACACGTGGGCAAGTTCAGAAATTCTGTAGTCCTCACAGCGTGTCGCTCAAAAACAGCTGCAGAAGATTTTAGGAGACTTTATCATTTACTGATGCTGAAACTGAGATTAAAGTAGCGTAAATATTCCATTGATATTGCTGCAGCTGGGATGTCAGATAATATATAGCCATTAGTAAATCTATTGTATTACTACTATAAGTGTTCCTTAAAGGCAATAACTGAAAAAGCAATTTCACATGTTCAGACCAGCATGTTTCTAAAAATTACTGAATTATTTATGCCTTCAGACGGACTCTTCCTGCTGTTGTGGAGTGTGGGCTAGATACCTCACTTACTATTCACAAGACAGCTTTTTCAATATAGAGGTTATTTGTAACATTTTGCTAACAGTTACAGCTTCCTGCCTTTGTTAGGGGTAATATGGTGGAGGGAAACAGCAAGCATGCCGTCTGTCAGATACACAGATAACCTGTTTAGGGTGCACAGAGTTACTGCATGGCTCGCAGCACAGACGTGAGTGGTTTGACTTTGCCTGCACTCCTGTCACAACTGCAATTGCCCTGTAGTTAGAGTGCAAATGTGCACAGAGGACTAAGTATAGCTCTCAAATAAGGGGATTATCCAGAGAGAATATTAGGTGCTGTATTTTTTTCTGGGCATACTATGCGTGTGAGGAAATGTTGTGGGAAAATCTGGGTTGCTAGGCAGTTGTTTTGCTGGTAATACGGGAACTAAGCCAATGCAGAGCAAGTCATAAAGGCTGTTCTTTTCAGGCCACATAACAGCAAAAAGCCTTAGCAGTTTCTTTGCACTCTGCGTTTTCTTCAGGGTCTGAACATTAGGGAAACCATTTAGAAAATGAAGGAAAGCTGTGAACTTGAAAAGTAGCAAATGTAAAAACTGGGACCAAAAATGATTATAGTTTAGTGTGTAAAATGAATAATATAGAAATTAAATTATTTACCTGTAAGCCCATCAATGACACTTTTTCAGTTTCTTTGTCTGCATCTGCACTTTATAGGTTAACTCAGGTTCAGTTAACTCTGCTTAATAAGGCTAAGCAAACTAGAATACTTTCCTACACAGCTATGCTAACTTAAAACATCATTAACTGGGTATGAAGTGACATGTGAAGGCCCAAAAAGATTCCTGTAGTTTGGGTGAAGAACTACAACATCCAAAGTCTTATGACAGTGGCCTCACTATTTGGGAATAATTTCCATTTCTGAGATAAAGTAGGGAGAAAAGTAAAGCCCCTGGGCTTTACACTGGATTTCAGTAAACTGTGAGGCAATCTAATGCACTTCAGTTACAGAATTAGAAATTCAACTCCAGCTAGCAGGAAGCCAGAGAGCTGCTCTCCAGGAAAGTCACTGATACTGTACCAACACTCTGACTCTGATTTAAAGAAAAGAGAGGAATTTTCTGAGTATTGTTATTCAGCTTGTCACCGTTGCCTCCCATGAGTCTGCAAAAGGTTTCATGTCAGAGAAACCACCATAAGCGTTGGTGCTAAGGGACATCACTATTGACAGTGCCTGCTGGGTCTAAAGACTGAACAAACGTGGAGAACAGGATCTTGCATTCTAAGTCATCTCCCCTGTGCCTGGTGACAAATTTTATTTTAAGGATTATTGTAGCTTAGTGTTGGTGGTGCCAAGCCAAACCTCTGTCAGTGCCAAGCTTGGCAATGGTGTGAATGGTTTGCCATGAATGCTCAGGATGATGATGAATTTCCTGTAAAGGGTAGCTGTCATTCCTACTGCTTATAATGCATAAGCTTTTTGGTGGCCTGAGAAACCAGAAGCTGGGTGTCATCTTTCATAGATACTGTATGTGCCTTCCTTCATTTTCTTTAGTGTATTTAAGTTAGTATTTTACAAGGTGTGGATAAGAACGTTATGGTATCTCTTCGATTCATATTCGTTAGTTGCAATTTTAGTTAGCATTTTAGCTGAATAGAAAACCTTATTTTATTCATAGACCAATTCCATTTCTTTCTTACTGCACTTCATAAATAAATCAATGTGCAGAATTATATTACAGAAGCTCTGCTAAATAATAAATAATGCATTTGGTTAGCCATACGACTCTGTGCCTGTCTCTTTGCACAGTGTTCATCTAAGTTACAAAATTTTTTTTTTTCTGATAGGAGATGTAAATGATTTTGCTTTTCATTGTACCTTTCATAAAACTCATGACTGTTCTGAGCTAAATGCTTCTGCAAAGTGATTATATAGACCAATATTATACAGAGCAAATTTTATATTTTTAACCTTATCATGGCTCTCTGTGCAGTTCTAGTTGTGGGGTTTTTTTTATTAATGTTTTTGATACAAGTCAGTGAAGTTTGAAGTTGGTAGGCAGAGCATACTCCTAAAACCTGGTGACTTTGTGACATACAGATTTTGTTTTAAAGACCTTCAGAAGGTATTAGCGGAGTCCACAAGCTAGTTATTCTGTGTCTATTGTGTACTTCATGTATATGAAATCTGTTTTTATTGTCTGTATGCTTCAGGAAATCAGATGATTCTATTATGAGGGCAAGGGTCTAGAGAGCACTTTGAGAGAAATGTTTGTGTATTGACTGATGACTGGAATATCAAGACTGATGATAGCACTGCAGGAGGGTTTGTCAGAAGTAAGTGCACATACAGAGCCAGAAACTAACAAATGAATGATTGTTTCTCTTCACGAGCTTCTACAGCACCTACATGTGCACTATAATGTTCAAGCTAAGTAGAAAATTGACTTAAAATATTCCACCTGGTACTGACAAGATCAAGACTGATTCTTCCCTAAAAGCTCACTTGCCGATTGTTTATCCCAGTGACAAAGTTTCCCTGCAGCAAATCTCCTGTTGCTTCCCAGCAGCAGTGAAGGCAAAACAAGGTATTCACAGAAGACACTGAAGTCCTATGATAAAACTGGACTGTGAAAAGATGGTGAGCCACAAGCTTTTGGGACTCAGTCCAGAACAAAGTGCTGAGGAGTATCTACAGGTAATTAAATTAATCCTGAAAAGTTCTCTTAGATATGCTAGGAAAGTAGCTAAAATGTTTTCAATATCAGAAGCTACCCTGGCCTGTGGAAAGCCAGAGGCAGTGGGACACTATGAATGGGCCTATACACTATGAATGGGCAAATTATCAAAAACTCTGCAGAAAACTCAAGCGAGCAGCTAAGGTGGAAACAAACCAATCTGCCAGGAACTTTGAAATTATGGAATTATCTTCAGATTTCCAAGTTGAGAGAAGTAATCAAAATAATAAGGACTGAGAAGGAAGACCTACCAGGCAGACTGTATATTGTCAAGGCTGAGACTTTGATGATCTCAGGAAAATGCGTTCTAAAGACAATATGATATTCAAAATGTAGACTTGCGCAAGCAGGACGATGATGAGGATGGCATCCTGCTGGAGGAAGTTAAAGAGTGCTGACCAGAAGTCACTGGAAAACAAGGTCCAAAAAGTAGATGGCTCTGAGCAGACACAAGCCATAGGAGGAGGAGATGGCCTGTTCAGGAAGTCACATGTATTATATAATATGTGGGAAAGAAAAAAAAAACTTAAAGAATGAAGAAAGTCAATTCTGCTGATGGTGCCTACGAAAGGTGAGCTGCTAAGCTGCACAAGCCACTGTAAGATGGATATCAGTGAAATTATGTCCTGTTCAAAAGATTCATGGTACAGAGAAGTGTGTCTGAAGAACAGGCCATGGCTTGGTGTCTGGCACAGAAAAGACTTAAAAGTCATCAGCTGTTTGGTCTTCTTTAATAAAGCACTTTACCTGGTGGTTCACAAAGCACTGTTCTGGAGTCACAGGAGACAGACAGGTTTGGCTTCTAAAAATATCTAAGATGTGATGAGATCAGTGGTCTTGATGAACAGCACTGACTACACAACCCGCTCAAGGTGATAACTGGATGTAGATAGATTATCTGTTATCGCCCAGCACTTTCTTAGCCCTCCTGGAGGAAGTGATTAATGGAGTTATAATAACAGAAGGGGTCACAGCAAGAAGATCCCTTTATTTTGTAAGCACAGAGAATATAGATTTGAAGAGGGAAGTCAACAGCTTCTTCAGACTAGTGAATTATTTGATCTGCATTTCAGTCTGTACCAGTCATGGCAATGACAGTGGCCTTCCACAACAGAAGGGAAGAGAATTACTTGGATATTAACGAGGGTGTTGCATCACATAGGACAGCAACTGTTTGAAGGGTACCATGAGGAATTGCTTGGCAGAGATGGTCTTGGCTTATGTGAGGTCTCTATAGAGAGGCAACGGATCATTAGTTTTCAGTCTGTGGTTTACACATCCCTGGGAGTCTGTGGACTAAGTCCATGCAAGACGATGCAGAAATGCAAGCTTTACTATCAGTGGCCTTAACATTTATAAATAATGTTAAGGGGGTAGAGAAGAACACTAGAGAAAAGGGAAAAAGAGTGGAATGTGTTACAGTTTAGGCCCATCTATAAATGACAGGACCAGGTCTGTTAAAACTTTCAGCTCTCCCTGGGTCTGTAACTAAAGTTGCTCTAATGAAACACACCTATCACTTGCCATTAATCTAAAATGTTGCTGCCAAAGTAGCTTTTAAACAGAAGATATTTTTCAGTGTGCATTATCAGTACCTAAATTGGGGTTGGACTACACACTGTCTTCATCATCCTCTCAGTTGCTTCAGGCATTGGTCACATCTCCATATCCTCCTCTACAGTCTGCCAGGAGGCAGAGTATCTTACTCAAAGAATAATGCATCTATTGCTGACTCTGATGGAAATACAATAGCATTATCTTTAAAATATTGGTGGGCTGTGTGGCAGAATTGCAATTGTTAAAAAATTACTCTGCTTTGTTTAATTAATTAATTCCAACTGCTTTCCCTAGACTTCTGGGCACTATTCCAGGAGTCATTAAATCTTTCAGAAAGGATACCAGAATGGTGTCCCCTCTGTTAGTATTCCCTGGAATAGTTTGTGTGATGATGTCTTGTGAGGAACAAGGACACAGGGTGTTGAAACGTTATTAGCCCTCACATAAGCTAAAGTGCTTTCTGAGAGGTTCTTAAAAGCATGTCAGGAAAGTGTCTGTAAAGGAGATTGATAGGAGAAGCATACACTGCAATGAAATGCACAGGGGAGAAAACTTTGTGTGGCAAAGATCTCAGGAAAAGCTCTATGCAATAAGCAGACATAAATACCTTTTAAGCTTTTCCCCTTTTTAACCCCCTCTTCTAGGACAGATTTAGTTTTGCCTGCTCAGCCCATTACCACATACATTCATAGCTGCTTCCTGGGTTTTAGGGTTGTACTATCCTTCTTCAAGTGCTAATTATGCATTTCCTTTCTGATTTCCTCCTCTGCACACACACGTATGTCATAAAGGCATCAGAGAGTCATATTCTGGTGAATCCTCTGAGACAAAAACAATAGGAGCTACCTGAGGGAAGAGATGAAGTAAATGGCACAGAGGATTGAAGTCTAAAGCTTTAAACAACAGTAAGATTTAAAAAACTGATGCTATAGGGAAGTGAAGATGTTTTAGAAAATGCAAAACTGGACCTTAATTTCTGACTGTGGCTTTCAAAGAAAAAGTGGTTTCCTTCATCCACTCCTCTCATACACATACACACATTTTTCCCTCAGAATAACAAATTATGATGACTACAGTACAGAGAGAGCCAAAAGACTTGCTAAAATGTATATTACACATACCATTCATGGCTATGTCATACAGAAAAAATGCATTTTTTTTTCCATTTTTAATAGCAATAACCAAGAGAGGTCAGGGCATTTCCTAAGGACTTATTGACTGTTCTTAGTTAATATCCTTCACCTTGCTTATAGACGACCATTTGCTCCGATCCAGCCATTAATCTCCAGAAAGCACCCTGCACTGCAGTCACTGTTTCCTACATAGCAGCAATGCAAATCAGTAGAAATGATGGTTCAAGAGTGGGCAGAGGCACTATCCTATACCTGAAATGCATGTCATATACAGGAATAGAGGCGGGAAGCTAAAACCTCTTCTGCATAGGACCAGACTGATTCTCGTGGAATGCAGTGCAGTATTTCCTTTGGAAACTGAGTGAAGTAGGTTAACTTTTTCTGACCTTCTTCTGCACAGTAGCCACATTGCCTCAGTCAAGTTCCACTAGGAGATGTTATCGGATACGATAGCACCTCAGGACATTATGGCATTGACATAAGGTCTTTTGTGTCACTATTGACTTTTTCTGCATTTTTTATCCCTTCTAATATCTGATGTTTTATGATGTTGATGAGTGACATTTCTTCATACTTCCACTTTGTTCAGTCTCTGAATGAAATTACATTATAATTAAAATTATAGGTGGAGAATAAATGCAGCATGAGAAAGAATATCTTAGGGAAAATACAGATGGAATCTTACAGAATACAACCATGGAAACAATATAAATTAAAAAAACTGTTTATAAATATTTTTCTTTTTCTTTTTTTTTTTGGTGTGGGTGTGAGCAATTACATTATTTGAATACACTTTTCTCTCATACCATTTTTTTTATTCTCGTCCTAGCAGTAGATTCCTAGGGAAACACCCAGCAGTAAGTACAATCACTGTATGAGCTCTGGGTGCCCCCCGGAGAATACCGTGCTGCTGAGGTGCCCCAGAAATGCTCGAGCTAATTCTGCAGTGGGAACCAGGACGTGGGGCAGAGCTCTGCCTTGGCTAATCTGCTCTGCTGAGCCGCAAAGCTAGGAAGCTTGGGCAGCCGCTCTGCTAACGTGACTATGCTGCTTCCAAGAACAAAAATAGTCATCTTACTGCTGCCAGGTGACTTTGTAGTTAGTCCCATACTGTCAGTCAAGTGGTCACAATTGGAGCTTTCAACACATAATTCTAAGCTTGTGTGATGAAGAGGGTGTTACAGTTTCGTGTAATGGAATTTATTTTTACTTTAATTTACAAAACAAAGCATTATAAGCTGTTAGGCACCAAAATATCTCGAAAGAGCTTTGCTTTCAGCTGAGAGGTGGCTTTATTTCAATGGCGGCTGAAATCTTTCCAACATGCATCTTCCAATTTTATATAAACTGTCTCACACCTTTTAAAAATATGCCATTTGCATTCCTTATTTCAGCTTCCCGAAGCTCCTGTGGGCACAGCTCAGCCCTGTCCGGAGGGTTCCCAAGGCAGGAGAGAGGCTCAGTGCCCAGGTTTGAGGCGGAGGGGCAGGGAGGTGCCAGGCGCCGGGACTGCACGCTGCAATGCCACCGCAGAGGTCACTTAGCAACAGGACACGTTAGCAAAGCGAGTTCTGTTCTGAGTAATGCCAAAGCAACGCGGGCTGTGAGCAGGTGAGCCAGAAAATGAAGGAATGACCCCCACAAAGGACATAAAAGTAGTATGAGAAGGGATAAGGGAACAGCAAAAATAATGTGAATGATTATTTGGAGAAGAAAAAGACTCACAGAAATGGCAGTGAGGGCCACCAGAGAAACTGAGCGGAAAAAATACGAGCAAAGAGAGTTAGTCTCCAAAAAACACACAATGTATACCCGAATGACAGTACTGCTGGTATGTATGTTTGTATTTCTAGTAGTTATTTCCTATAGTTTCTAATAGATATTTCTGAAAGCATAACCATGTGAGTTTATTATATTATTTTTACTACTTAAAACTAAACTTTTGTTTAATTTATGGATACGGCATTAATAAAATAAAACAATATATATTTAAATAATTTGCTTTGGAAACCTATTTTATATATATAAAACAAACACTTGTCTGGTGACAGATGTTGTTGATGTTGAGGATGAGTAATACTATATTGGTACTCCAGTTACTACTACTTAAGTTGCCCTAACCAAGAGGTTATACAAGCACAGAATACTGGAGAGATTCTGCTTTGAAAAACTTGCAGGATAAATAAACATGACACAGACTGCAGGATAATTGTAGCTCTTATCACTGTCTTTTTGCTTTTATCCTCTGTGTCTAATGTGACAAGATGTTTGCTTGAAAAAATGGGAAGCAGAGCTGGTGTCATGAGGGCCACACTCACCATATTGGGCCTCATGACCTAGCCCTGGCGTTAGGCATGGGCACACATTTGCGGTGTGACGTCAAGCAATGGATGATCCCTGTATAGAGGCAGGTGTCTCAGCCTGGGGCAGCAACCTCATTCTCCTCCCACAGCACTAGGAACAGGTCAGATCCCATGGCCATGATTTGGTAAGGAGAGACAGGGAAAATTGCATAGCCTGAATTAAAATCAGGGACATTCTGAAAACTTCAAGCAACATGCTGGGAATGTTTTCCAGGACTGTCCTGCCTCATCACTCTCTGTATCTCCAGCCAGGCCAAAGGTCCACTCTGACTTTCCTCAGTTTTAACTGATCATTTCCTGGAATTTCCCAGTAGTTGCATCAGGAGGAAAAAGGGCAGTCGCTGGGCTGCGGGAAGCCCCAAAGAAGTATGACAGAGAGACACCAGGCTGGGGAGTGGGCGCAGCACCAGATCGCAGGATAGGACACAGAGGTTTTGTGCAGAGGAGAGCGGGATGGAGAAACTAGACTGGAGAAGAGCTGAACTGATCCTCATACCAATTTCTGGGATACAGTTCCCTCCTCCTGTTCCTACCTTGGTTTTTAGTATTCTTATTTTTAATTTTGCTGAAGCACAAAAGGAACCATGGGTTGCACCAACTCAGGTGCATTCTAATTTAGCTTGTGCCCTGTTGCATGAAAATTAGTGCATACTTAGCTAGGGTGTGAATATACAGCTGATTAGCTGCTTTGTTCTATATTCCCTATAGGTGTTCTTAATATACAATAAATGTTGTAGTAACTTATTCCACTTTCAAAGAGACCATGCAATAGCCTGGTGCAGACTAGCCTGTGGGCTATAAATTCACACTGTAGCTACTGCACACTAACTTACCAAGTATAGACAGATCCTGGCATAAAGCAATATCACTTCTCTGTGTAGATGAGGTTTATTTGATTGTGCTTGTAGCTCTTATACAATCAGGCATCAATTGCAGCTGGAGACTCTAGGTAATTTTATAATAGAAACAGAATAATAACAACTAATTGAAGTGGATTAAATTGGTCCTGTCATTGTAGGCATGCTGTCAGATGAGATAAAGAATTCCCTTAATTTGCAAGCTATTAGAAGGAAACACACAGAAGCCCAGTACCAGTCTTTAATATCTAAACTCATGCATGGGGAGTGGTTATGAGTATTTCTTTTACTTCAGACTTGTCACATATGAGGTACAATTCTTTCATGGCATTCAAGAAGTATTTTGTGTTTTAGTGGGAGGAATCTGCCATTTGTGTTTCCTGAGCTCTGCCTGCTTCTTATGTGTCAGAGAGCTTTTACACAGGTTTGGCTCACACAGCTGGGACTCGAGGAAGGAACTGTGAAGCTCATGAGATGAGAGGCATCTTCAGTCTATTCTCTGTTCAGCCCAAATTCCTGTATTTGCAGGACTTGTAGAGCTATTTGCAAATCCAAGACATGAGAAGTCAGGAGTAATGCTGTGAAGACAGCCAGTCCCTCTTTCCCCAAGGCTATGAGAGCTGTAACTGGGAGGCTTGTTCAGGAGGAGCAGTTTCAATGGAATGAACAAGCACCACAAACAGTTCCTTGTATTGGACAGGCAAGAGAAAAAAGGTTAACTTGTAATTAATCAAGGCTGTACAGGCAGAGATAATTAATTCCATGTTTAATTAGGAGAGCATATCTATGAAAAAGGATATTCCATGGGTTAATAGTTTCCTGTGATGTATAAATGCCAAGGCCAAATTAGCTAGCTTGATAAAAGCAAATGCTGAGGTGAAGGAGTACAAACACATAATATGTAATATATTTGAACTTGTAGTAGGATGATTTAATTTTTGTCATGGAAAAAAGACTGAAAGAGGTTGAATATTATTATCAGAGAGAAATCTCTGCTGGTGACACTTGACCACCCTATCATTACTCAAGTGTTGAGAGTTTTTTTGAAAAAGGCTATTTACTTCTCTATAGCCTCACAATTGTAGAAATCTTTTTTCTATCTAAAATGAGCTAGTCTTAAAAGAACTTTATTTGCAATAATGCTAGCTGTCTGGCAGCCTGAGAGACAGGCGGACATTCTGTTTGGTATCATTGCAAGGTAGCATTAGGGAAATAGGTCTTTTCACAGGAAAATGGTGCTTTGCAGATACATAAATGATCAGATATTATGGAAGAATATAAGTCAAGGCAAAGGCAACATGTTTACATTTGGAGCAAATAATCAAATGATTTCTTGAGTACTACATGATTGAGCTCTTAGGGGGGAGTCTTCATTTGTACAGTCTCCTTCCTCCTTCTGAATGACCTTAGCATAAATGAAGATGTGGCCTTTTATATAGTAGCTGCTGGTGAAGCTGAGTCTCAGTTGCTTTCTGTACCAGTACAAACCATCTGCATTCTGAATGATGCTCTTCTGTTTGGTTAAAATAGAAAGTTATCTAGAAAAATAATTTAAAGATGCTGTAGTACTCCATGAACCTTGCCCTACCTAATCTATTATTCTCTCCTTATAAATCTCTGTATCTGCAGTGGCAACGACTGCACAGAACAGACTTCCTGCTACCACGATCCCTAACAGTATCTGCCACTGTATCTCCTCCTGATATCTATGCTGCCATATTGGCTTCCAGTTCTAATTCATATCGCTGTTGAAAATGTGTCTCTATTAGACCTAGTCCTTTTCACTGGTCTGCTCAGTTTTTCTTTGCTTGAGAAAAGGAGTTTATTGAGAAGATAGGACAGACTGTGCTGACCAGGTGCAGGGCATGGCCAGGCAAGTGTACTGACCAGCCACATTTACATGTGACCAACCCCTTTTTATCCCCGTATCCCTCTAGTTTCCCGTGTTTGTTTCTCCCCAAATCACCTGGATCCCTCCCTTTCTCTGCCTTTGGTTCCTCCCCTAAATACCCCATAATAAGTTCTGTGCAATCCCCAAATGCTCTTCCTCTGCATCCTCCAGTGTGTCCCGTAACCCAAGGCAGTGACCTCCCTGAGTTTGCAAGGCGCTCAAGAGAGCTGCTCCCATTGACCCATGGTGCTGGGTTTCACCCTGGTCCATGGGGCTGATGCTGCCCTGGGACAGACGTGGAGGAGCCGGAAACTGTGCCAGTTCTCAGAGTAGGTGATTCGGGGTCCCTGCCTGCTGTCCTGCCTCTGCGCTCCTCTGTGCTTGTGGGGATGAGCCCTTGGTGGGCTGAGGGCTCTCCTATGATGGGTCTGCGAGTAGCTGGGGCAGGGTATTATTTGGGTGTACCCAGCTGCCATCTCTGTGCTCCTTTGTGCTTGCAGAGATGAGCTTTTATCACATAACCTAACAACTTATTTTATTTGCCTGTGATTTTAAATATGACAGATGGTAATGTAATACATATCCCAAATGCAGTTTTAATCAAGTTGAAAATGTGCAATACATTATACATAAGTAGTTCTGACTAGCCGTAGATTAACAGGAAGACTAATTTTTCTGTGCAATAGAAGGTTTATAAGGATGACTTGTTCTTCACCTGTGTACTGCTTGTCACAGGCCTTTGGGGTGAAGACAGGATACTTTGGGGAAGGGGCTGAGTTGCTCTGTGTGGAAGAGGCACTTAGAGCTGATGTCTAAAGAGTGGGTCCCAGGAGAGTCCACCAGCTTCATGCTGAGGTGAAGTCTGGGCATCCACCAACACCCTGCTTTATTCCCTGCATGCCTTGGGAGGAAACTGGGAAGTGTGGGGGTGTTTGAATCCAGTTCCTAACAGGGGCAATGAGACTGTAATGTGCGTTACACAGTCTGCCTGTCAATTGCTAGACAAAAATGGATGTACTCCTGCTCACTCATTCCCTTCCTCAATCCAAAGCTACATGACAGCTCAGTGAAAGCATACTCAGCCTTACTCAATAGGAGAAAAAGTGCTGATACATAAGCTTTTTAGATCAGTTCTTGGCTTTCTCTGAATTAACACTGCACTTCACAGACTTTAAACAGGCTCTCTTGTGAGGAAGAGTCTTGGCTGAATTTCTCCTAAATGTGTGAGTGCCATCCTCACCTTTGTGGTGAGGACCTAGTTTCTTGTTCCATGAGTCTGTAAGCATTGTATAAGACATGAACACAATCTTACAGAGTCCTGGAAAATTTTATGGAGAGGAAGGCAAAACAATGCCTTATCAAAAATCTGGCTGTGTAGATGCTTCAGTAGGTAGGATCGGATACCCTACTCTATTGAAATTCATATCCAGTCAAAGCATGTACAAAATGTGAATGTGAAATTCACATTTTCAAATTTCACATTTTCAAAATGTGAAAATAGAATAAAGATTAATAGAGTAAACAACTACATAGGTACAGCAGACTAAGAATCAGTGCCATAAAACATAATAGAAGTCTTTTCTTAATGTAGGAAAGTCGAGCTTTCCTGCAAAAATATCTAGATTTTTACTTTGATTAAATAAAATTAATGCTGTTATTTGTTTTTTAGAGAGACTACTTTTTGATGGAAGAGCTCTGTTACTGTTACTCTGGTGAGTCAACTTAGTAAGTAGCATGAATGAAAGCTTAACAAAGGTAGTAATTCCTTTTCAGTGTAGCCAAAAGGACTTCCTAACTTCAAAATATCTGCTCCATGCAGATTAGAACATTGCTACCGATAACAAACCAGAAAGTGAACATGCGAATCAGAATTTACATATATGAATTCGTGATTTTTCTTGCCTTTATTTGCTATACCCTTGTTACAGAGCTTGTACTACAACTGCAGTACAATTATGTTGACATTGTAAACCTCCAAATCATAGCTCTTTGGGAAAGCACAAAATGCTAAAATTCCTGAGATATTTGGTAGTATTGTCTCAGGTACATGTCAAGAGCCTGGTCTTGACTTAGGTACTTTTTTTTCTTCCATTCCTACTTTTTTCTAGGCAGATCAGATATTACTCTGGACTAAGGTGTTATTTCACAATCCCAAGAACAGCATACTCATTTTTCCTGAGATCATGGCAAGAATGTGGAACAGTTTCCTGAGAAGTGGTAGAAACTGTATTGTTTAGGACTTCTGAGAGGGTACTGGAAAAAATAATGTTAAATAAAGAAAAATTATGATATTTTGCAGGGAGATGAATTATGTCACATACTAGATTTCCTCTAGATCTACCTTGATGAGTCTTTGAAATAGAGAACAGGGTCAGAGACAAAGATAATAATTTCCAGCTTTTAAAAAAGGAAATCTGTCTTCTGTTTCCAGCAATATTAAACAACACCAAAGAAGGAGACACTGTAATTGTTACCATCATTGGTTTCTAAATGAAGTCAGGTATGCTGTAGCTACCAAGACACTTATGTAACACAGTATCTAAAATGTCTTTATACTCCGAAAAGGTCATAAATAAATGGTTCTCAAGCTTCATCAGTGGAACCACAGGACAAATTCTGTATTTGATTGTAAGTCCAGTTTATATCCATTGATGTCAGCAGAGTTACTTGGGATTAAGAGTCAAGTAAGTGTTTTTAGAACATAGCTCTGTGTTTTTAATTGTGTAAGTTGAGCAGAATAATTTTAAGGAAGAGACTCAGTATGCAAAAACATAAAATAATGGCTATAGGACAAAAAAGGGAAAAGTTAAACATTGCTTAATATACAAAATGTTTCTTTTGTTTCCTTTCTTAAAACAGACTATAAAACTATTGAATACATTATTTAGGGATTACAGTGACCGGCTTTGTATATAGGATGTTTCAGAACAGATTTACAAATACAACTCTGCTCTCTTTGTGGTGTTTATCTGCTTGATGTGTTGCATCTTTTGGGTATCTCTAGGCATGGCCATAAATCTTCTGGAGAACCAGAAGCTCTCAGGAAGTGTCTGGTTTGGTGAGTTCCTGTTGGGTTAGTTTAGATTCCTAGATTTCTTTCATTTGTCTTTCAGCACTTAGGTAATGGGGAGCATGTTCACAGTCTCAGATAGTGCAGGGGAATTGTTAGAGCCCTTTGCTTCAGGATGTAAATCGACATTAAATGGTCCTGGGGAAGTAAAAGGCAGCAGGATGAAGAAGACTTTTAGCATGGGTGGTCTGCCCAGTTTCTGGAGCAGCTGAGAGTGATCAAGTGAAATGTCAGGCTCAGTGGAGCATTGTGTGTGAACTTATAAAGCAAATATTGCATTTCTACATGACTACTTAGGAAGGTTACAGGAAAGATAAGACACCTCCACAGAGAAGAAAAATCAAAAAAGGAAAGTAATAGAATGGAAATCATATTTGGGTTCAAGGTTTACATGCTGGTCTGGGTCAAAACTTTCACAAAATTCCCTGGGTTTAGATCCTAAGCTTTACGTTGTTTCAGTTCTAACGGGAATGATGTATAATGGAGAAGAGGGGGGAAAAACCCAGAAAGATACTGGTGGAAGGTAAACATAGTCCATTTGAAAAAATGAATCAACTCTCCTGGGTTTCCTATTTTTTTTTTTTCTGGACAGGGCCTGTAGAAACTGATTAGCTAGATACAGGTGTAGATGTAGATATAGCCATAGGTAGATATAGAAACCCAATTGAGCAGACTGCAGCTATTGTCTGGTGCTGGAGCCAGGGCACTCTCTGCAGCTGAGACTCTTTTCCTTAACTTGTGTGCAAAAAGTGGTCTGACTCTGGCCTTGGAAGATAAAAAGACAGATGTGTGGTTCAGTGCTGCTGTTTTGGGGGATGTATTAGGCTGTGTGAAGTTAAACAGGATAGATTTTCCTGTTTCTTTTCTAATGGTAATTTTTACAGTGTGCAAATATGGGAGGTTCACATACCTTCTGGTCATTTTTCCTGCGGAAGCATCATGGAAAGACAGATAAAACCAGGCAGCTAATTAATTTAAAGGTAAAGAGTTGAACAACACATGTGACCATTAAATTCATTGCCAAACACAACAGCTTTTGTAAGTGCTCTAGAAAAAAAATCATAAACGTGCTTGTGCCAAATAGCTTTTGTTTGTATGTTTTGTGATCTTGCTGCAGATTTACATTTGAGTATTTCCCATTTACTCTCTAGTCTTGATTTTGGCCAATGCACAGATATCATCTCTTTCCAGGCTTGCTTTTTCTTCCTAATGCTTGAAGCAAATAACAATAAAAATGGCCTTCATCTGGAGAAAATTTAGTGTGATGACTCAAGACCTCTTTTGGGGGCAGACTGTGTCCTGCTTGGAAGATAACGTGGAGCTGCATTGTCTCAGGACAGCATTCCTGGCTGTTTCCAGGCCCGGGGGGAGTGTGTCTCCCTTCAGAAAGCCCTCTGCTCTCTCCCAAGGTAGAGCTTGTACCTCTTTCAGTGGGACACCTTGCTGCTTTGAGGTGGCTCCCTGCCAGGCAGCAGGAGAGGTGCTTGCCTGTTTTCTGGCAGGATTTTGAGGCAGAAAACGGCTTGATACAGTGGAAACGAGGCTTTTTGCAGCAGTACGTCCATTTTGCTTGCAAGCTTGGCGAAGAAGCAAGCAGAGAGGCAGGCTGGCTCGGAGGTGACTTCACACAGGACCTGGCTAGCTGCCTGGTGGCCTGCCAAGTTGCCAGACCCCAGCTTCTTGGGCTCCCCGGGTAGGCCAGGAGGCAACCGCCCACTGAGTTGCGAGGCCAAAGGATACAGCAGCAGGGAGGTTTTGGAGCCTGGGACTTTGCCAGGCGAGCCCCTGCGGAGCCAGGCTTCCTGCAGCACTGGGCACCTCAAGGGACAAGTTAGTTGTTTGGAGAGCCAGGGATCTGCCTATCTGGCCAGGGAGCAAGCCCACATCTAAACTATTCATGACTTATTCCTTCCATGAAAAAATCCTGACACTGCCTTTTCCCACCGGCTCTTGGCACCAACAGGGGTAGCACCAATCTAGGAATGTGAGTTTGACACTCATGCCTCTCTTTCCTAGACTTAGTCTAGTGCCGTGTGTAATGCTTACCTTGATAACCCACTTATTAGATGTATTACAGATGTATTCAGGACTGTGAATCTATATTCAGCCTGTGAAATGCACAGGAATATTTTTAAAAATCTTTTTATTTTCCTAGACACTGTGCTTGAAATGCTGATGTAGTTTGTGTAAATCAGCTTCCTGAGTGAAAGAGATTTGTTGATAGTAGTTTGTCATTTTAACTGTAAGACACACAATCCACATAGTATATGAAATTTACTTAAAACAAAATAATTCATAAAACCATCAGACATTTGGCTCTTGTCTGCACTTTCTGTTGGCATGGCCATGTGTAGTGGGAAGAACATGAACAGAGCAGCTGGTTTCCATCAAATGGCATCCTGACGGTATCAGGGAAGGTAAGCTGGGCCCTGCTGCCTCTATCGTTTATGCTCTACAGATCAGCTGATGTAATTTTCTCTGATAGATCTCTCTCCCTCTCTGTAGCATCCTGGAGAGCTGCACTGCAGCTGCCTATTCATGCTACACTTGACCGATAGCTAAATGAATGGAAGTGCGCGATCCAAAAAAAGGCGGTAGTGCTGGCTTTCCATTAATACTCTTTTGTCTTCTCTTGGAGAGAGTTCTGGAGGTAAAAAGCCATCACAGTCTGGCATCTCTTATCTATTAAATATTTCTTACTTTACTGACATGTCAATTTTGAGGTAAGGTCTTGTGATGCAAAGGGTTTTGCAAAATACTGTCATCTGCCTGCTGCAAATCAGACTAAGATTATACATTATTGTTAATAGACCAGAGAACATATGTCAATGGCAACAACTTTTGTTCAGTGACCTGGGACGTGATTTGTAAATGCATTTGTCCAGTTTTATGTTCATGTATTTCCTTTGTGTTTTTTGGTATACTAGCCCTGATGTAAAAGTGCTTCATGAAGAAAGCAGTTTGATTAGATTTGGGATCGTTTAAATATTTTACTTTATCAACCCTAACTTCAAGTTATTTCTTCCAGATAACTGCATTTTCATGCTTGTCCCATATACAGACTTTCCAGGTGCCTCACACCCTGGTGTTGTGACACCAAATTACTGAATCTTTAACTCTACCACAGAAATATTTGGGGGCAGTAGTATTTTTATGCATGTCTTAAAATTGCATCATGTAGTGAATGCATTGTCCAGTGACCACTAGAATACATTTAGTAGAAATCAGGAGATCCTGGTAGTACAGAGAATACCTTCAGTGTAAGCTTCCAGTGCAGTTCTCAATCAGGAGAAATGGCGGATACAAATTTTAGATATATGGAAGGGGAAAATCAAGTAGAAGAGAGCCCCTCATGGTTCTCATGGCATGAGGAACATTGGGCTCACTGCTAGCAGCCAGACAACAAGAAACGTGGACACAGGAGACAGTTTAAAGACAGACCACACAAATGTCTGAGAGCTGAATATCAGGCCTTAAAATGTGCCGCTTAAGGAACTCAGCTATCTCAGTTGAAAATGGTTGAAAGGATCTGACTTTCTACTGTGTTTGAAGGCATCCATGGCAGAAACATATCTGACAAGGGGAGCTTTTTCACCTGAATCACTGCTTCAAAGCTGTTGTTAGACAAATCTAACATTGAAGTGAGATGTACTTTCAGCTATGAGGGTAATTAAACACCAGAACAGCTTACTGAGAAGCGTGGTAAACTCACACTTGCTTGGGTTTGTCAGGCAAGGTGAGATCTCTTTTAAGAGCAAAAATGTTAATAGAGATGGGTTATATATGTTTAGTCTATATATACTGCAGAGGTAGGAGAAAAACAGCTGTAATCATCCTTTCTGGGCTTGGTATCTTTGAATCTGGATTTCCATGTTTGTCCCTTTTCTTAACAGGCCTTGAGGAAAACAGGGCTGCTTGCACCATAGCCACGTTTTTACTACACATACTGTTTGACCAAAATCATTAACTGATAAATAACTAATCATATCTTGGGCTTTGGCCAGTCATCTGCCAGTGTCAGGAAGCTGCTTGCTTCATGAAGCACTTTTACATCTCCACTCACAAACAGACAATTGTCTAGATCCATGCTAAACTCTGTTTTCCTTCCAGTATTTGTTAGCGAGGGGAAAGGGCAGCAGGTAAGACCCTAGACAGAGAGGGCTGCTGCTCTGAGGTGACTCTGGAATTTGCCTTTCCTAGATCCTTTCACTGTGTGTCTTGCTCACACTCTCAGGATCATACTTACATGCAACATTTTGAGAGCTCAGGTAGGAGTTATTTCTGAGGCCAGATTAAGAAGGTACCATGGGGGTTTTCACCCTCCTGTGTACCATAAGGGGATACCTGGGATACATTTAAGCACCTGAGATCACCCAAATGCCTAACCAATTCACTGTCTTTGACTCAGTCATTACTAGAATCAGGATTTCTCCTTTCTTTGTAGCCCAGTTTTTTGAGGACTGAGATGTTTTAGTGTAAGAGAAGCCTGATATCAAACCCAGAAACCATCTGGATGAAATTCAATGTCCTGCAGTGTGGAAGAACTGAGACCAGAGGAGCTGATTGTTTTTCTTGCATTTAACCTTCACAAAAAATATCTTGGTTATTGTTTGACTAGTAGAATTGTGTCCATCCTGTAATACCTTAGTTACTTGTCCAAGTTCCTACACAGGGCAAATGATAAAAGCAGAAACGTAACTGTTCTCCACAGTCTGAGCTGGGGGTAAGCCTCACCAGTGAAGGCAAACACCTTAGATCTGTGCTTGCACAAACAAGTTTTGCTAAGCCTATGTTGGCTCCATGGGATTCACTGAGGCATAGACCATGGTAACTGTTCTCCAGGGAGGTTACAAAGAGTCGGAGAACTGCTGATCTGGATGACACTCTACTTTCTAGCTTGTAGGCTGTGTCTTCTTATTGCAGACTGCTAATCTGCATCCAAATTCAAGTCCCTCAAAGCAGTCAGATTTTTCTAGACAACCTGAAAATAAGCATCCCAGTTTGCTCTCCTACGCAGAAAACTGTATGTTTCCTAAATAAAACCCAAATGGCTTGTTGGGACTTCATTTGCTGTCACCAAGGTGTTAATTGGCAGGCACTGAAAATCTGGGGCCTGTTGTGCTCAGGGCGCATACTCAGTTTTAGTGGGCATCTTTTTTTTCCAGACAGAGCTGAGAGCACTGACATTCACCCAGCATGTTTCCTCTGTCCTGAATACATTGAATAACTAACAAAAGACCAAGGAACTCTGTGAAGATATCTTTTCATTGCTTGTGCTCAAATTTTCCATTCATTGCCAAGACGCAGCATCCATTTCCAGCAGTAAATGTCATGCACACAATAGCTCTGCTGTCGGTGTGAAAACCTAGCTTAATTAGAGGAGGAGGCATAAAAGATCAGATCACGTCCTCTGTGTGCAAAACTGTAGAGTCCAAAATATGTCTCACACAGGCAATTCAAAATAGGCTGATTAGATAAGGTTATATCCTAAGGCTTCATTGCCTGCCTGCAGCAGATTTTATTTTTTTTGCCTTAACCATCTTTACATGTCTAGGCACTAAGAATGATTGTGGTCCTTCCTTGACCAAAAGAAGACAATATTTGAAGGAAGGCTTTCAGATTACAAACGTGGTCTTCACATCAGTGAACAGTCGTCGGGTAAACCACTGTAGCGGGCTGTTTGTCCTTATCTAACCTGGAGGAGACCATATTCCAGACATCCTGATTAAGCAAGCAGGTCCAGACATCATGTTTAAGCAAGCAGGAGATGGGCTGTGGCTTTACCTATGAGCCCTCCTTACCTCACCATTTGCATGTGGGGGGCAGCAAGGGAAGATGGTATAGGACATAAGAAAGCAGAGGCCAGCAAAGCCTCAATGCAAGGCACAGTTAAAAAGAAATGCTAGGCAATGTGTTTGAGGTCAGTCACTGAAGGAAGAGTGGAACCAAATGAAAATTTGAATCTTCTGCCTTCAAGTTTGATATTTGCTGTACAGCCTGTAAATTGATTTAAAAACTGTATAAATTCATGAGTGCAGAAGTGTTGCATGTGCATGAGAATATTTCTCCAGCTTTATATAGTAAGGGACACATATAATCTGATTTGAAAAATAATTAGCATGCAATGAATAAATGATACACTCTGACATTTGGTAGTGTTTGTGAGATGTAAGTCTATTTCTAGTAGAGAGTAGGCTTAAATAGCCAAGTGGTGTTTATAGGAGATTGGTTGCTGCATTCCTTTTCAGTTTGCTAGTATGTGCTAGTCTGCTGAAGTAAGCGAGCCCTGCACTGAATAAACATGTGGGACTGTTCATCTATAGGACCATGTGAATAAACCATCATACTGTCACTGGAGATCTATGTATACATCACTTCTTGAATCGCAAAAATACAAAACAGAATTTAAACTAATTGACTGCTTTGTCAATACACACTCAGTCTCTGTATAGGTTTTAGTTGCCTGGCTGAAACTTGAAATAAAAGTAATTCATAGCTGGAAAATGTCTGTGATGGACACTGTGTAAAAGTCTAGTGAGATAGTTATGAAGCTTAGTTTATACTTGTAAAGCACTTTATGATCTTTGGTTTAAATGTGTTTAAACCCTAAATGCTGTTAAGTGTTTGTTTCACTGCTGTTCAGTGCTTTTAGTGTTGCATCATTACATTAAGAAACCAGGACATGTCATCATCTTGACTGGATTACTACAGAAAACTTTGTTCCATACAGGCTTCCAGCTGGAGAACAGAAACATTTGTTTTCTTTATATTGGTAAATGTACTAGAGAGATGAGGATACCTCATCATGTGGTATAGTGCCACCACAAAATAGAAGAGGAAGGCAAAAACCCCATTCATTTAGGACTGAACTGACAGTCAGTCACTGGAAAAAAATAAAGCTAAGACAATGGGGCAAATGTTAATGATTCTTCCTCTTCAAGATGATTTTATCCTGTTATTTCAAATTACAAAGGGGCCCTGAATCCAAACTGCTTTGGATGGTTGTCAGAAAGATTAAAATTTGAATGTGGTTTCTGATCTCAGTTTTACCAGGTTGTCTTTTTCTACAGTGACCTGAACAAAACTCCTCAAAATCAATGTGTCTGAACTTTTCTAGATGTAGTTGGTGCAGTGCTAGGAAGCATTAGACTTTATTCAGAATCCAGCTTTCAGTCTCCAAAAATTCAAATTATTGCTTTAAGGGTCCTTAGAAGGGTCTTGGATCAAAACTCAATAGCAAAACTTTTCAGCTACAGCTAGGTAATGCTTGGGTATCACTAAGTGAAAAGCTTCATCCAGTTCTGCTATAGCAGCTCCTTCTTAACTTGTTCCTACTCTTCTACTGAGATTCATTTTAGCTGAGATTATTCCTGTGAGCAGTTTATTATGCTAACACGGAGTAGTTTAGATGGACTCACGCAGAGAGCCAAGACATGATTCTCACTTGTAGAATCTAGGTCTTTAGAAGGAAAATGTTAACAAGAGCTACTATCTAGCCACTGAAAAATAAATTTTATGTATTCTGTGTGTATGCTGTTTCACTATGGAGGGGGACTCTATCTGAATAGCAAACCTCTGGAAGTGGCTTCCTAATGGAAGCAATGGCAGATAATGCACAAGGTAACTAAAGTAGCTGTTTGACTGATTATTTTAATGCCCAGAAGGAAATATGTCCATTACATTTTTTCCCTGGCTTTCTGTTGTATCTTTCTGTCATTCAACAATGAATCAACTACAAGGAAGAGTAAAGACTACGTCTCTTGGAGGAGGGCAATAATTGTCTTTAAGCAGTGTCCTTTTGCTTTCAGACTAGCAGGGATTGTTTTCCATCTGTCTTAGAAAACCCTATGTATAGCCAGTGATCAGAATGGGCCGCTTGGCTAGAATTTCTGAATTTCTCTTTGTCTGTTTACTGTGACAAAAAGGCCATTAGCTTGTAAGCAAACTGAAAAAGCATTGAGCAAGGATGTGTTTTGAAAGACAAGGGCAGCTGAGCCCTCAGGAGTCTCTACAGTTTGCTGATTATTGTGGTCTCTGGGCTGATTTTAGTTATATGTATACAATTTATCTGCATATAAATTATTTTATAAATTATTCCAAAGAGGAATCAGTATAATGCTGTTCTCCAAACTTACCCCCTCCCTCTCCAAGATGAAGAAATTGTCTCTCTAAAACTGCATATTATCAAAGAGCTTGCTTGCTTGCTTGCTTCCTTCCCTCCTTCCTTCTTTTGCTCACTCTTTCTCTCTCTTTCCTTCTCTATCTCTTTCTTTCTAAAGTCACTGCCTTCTTATGGGTGGGAAAAATAACCTTCATGTTTTGTTTACTGTTTTCTGAAACGCCATGTGTGAGGAGAGCTCATGATCTAAATGCATGTTTTGCTGATGGTCCTTTTGATCCTTTGTGAGTTTAACAATTTTGTCATCAGCTTAATTTGGAACAGGATTGGGCCCCCAAGATGGGGTTCAGTACTGACTGCATGAAAATAAGAATGAAAAGAAAGGGTCATCAATTTACTTGCTTCTTGTTTGTCTGCCTAAAACTTTTATGTGAAAGAAAGCTTGAATGGTTCCTGAACTGAGGAGTTTTTGAACAGAACATAAAAACTCTAGAAGCTGATCCTAGCAAATTTCTAAAAAGACGTTACTTGATATTACAGATATGTTTCTTTGAAGCATCCAGAAAATTTTATCTGATGGTTGCTATTTAGTAGGAACCAACAGTGCACTTTATGCTATTTAAGAGGCAAATGAAAACGCAGGGCCTCCTACCAGAAGCCTGCTCCTTATTTCTGAAAAGCTAACTATGCTTTAATTGTGGTTTGGAAGTTAATGTTATTTCAGAATTGTCTTCTTAATTCCCATCATTCGTATTCTGCACATGTGGAAAATCTCCCTCTTTACTATACTGCCCATGACTCTGTTTTTTACCATCTGCTAAGTGTTCAAAATCTGTTATGAGCTCACTACTAATTTCAACTTCCTTTCTTTCCTTTTCTTTGGGAAAAAAAACCCATACACAACAAAAAACAGCCTATCTGGACAGCTACTGAACAACTTACCCTGCAGTAATACAGAGCTCCTTTTAGAGACACAAGCCAATACTTCTGCTTAGGTCAGCCAAGAGGAATTGTCATTCCTTGGGTACATCTTATACCCTTCTCTTCTTTCCAAGGGAAAACACAGTTTTCACCAGGCAAGCTGATACTCTGCCAGCCAATAAAAACCTGCGGTGTTTGAACAATTAAAGCCACCTTTAGTAAAAGCCTCTTTCCTAATGTATCTGGTGTTTCCGTATTAGCAAATTGTATGTATGTAGTATTGAAGTGCTCAGAAAACGGTATTCAAAAGTATTATGAAAACAGTGATTCTCTTTAAAAGTACTTCAATTTTAAATTTTGTGCACTGTCACTTTTTCTCACAGCTATGCACAACATAGAAGTGATTGCACTGTTTCAGTTCTCCCTGTGTATTTTGAAGGTATTTAAGTGGTAGATTTAAAACTGGTTAGTAATAATCACATCACTGTTACAGCATAATCAACTTTTAATAAAAACTGAGCTTAGTAAGTTATGAATAGACAATTCTACAGGTTATTAGCACATTTAGTGTACTCCAGCAATGAAGCCTTAAAACTGAAGAGCGCTGAGCTCCCTTCCCAGCTCCGTGGTCCATGGTGGCTTGCTGTGCACCTTGTTTGCGTCACCTTTGAAAGGGGCGCAACAGTACTCTCTTCCATGCATTCAGGAGCAAAGTGGAAGGGCAAAGCACAATCAAAGTGAAGGATTTTGAGGTGAGATGATACCATGAAGGCCTGGGGGGACAGATGTTTTACACCATCTCTTTGAAAGCCTGCAACACACACACACACACACACACACACACACACACACACACACGTACACACACACACACGTACACACACACACACACACACACAGTTGTTGTCGTGAACACCCCGTCTTATAATACATTTGCTGGTTGCTTACTTCTGCAGAGGCTGTTAACCCAGTGAATGAATTAACTACTCATTTAAAGCAGTTGAAAAGGACTGAAGCCTTTGCCAGTGCCTGCATCAAAGATGAAACATGATGAAAGGCTTGATGTTGTGCTCAGTGGAGCCGGAGCAGACCTGCCTCACACTGGCTTCCCATCCAGCAGTTGCTGCTGTCCGACATGTGACATGCTCAGAGGGATGGGACTATTTTGTCTCCTTTCTGCACTGGAAAGTAAGCCCAACCAAGTCTGCCACTCTGTTGTTAAATCCATAACAGCATGACTGAGTGTCAAATCTCAGGAAATTATATGGAGCTAATTTTGTACTTAAGAATAGAACTGATGAGGGTGGATGGGGGAGGAGCACACTCAGAAATCTGCCTTTTGCTTTTTGCCAAACAGTCCCACTCTCTCTCAGGCAGATTTTGCAAAAAGCTCGCCAGATGGGGAGATGAGCGCTTTGGAAAACCTGACCCTGAGTTCCTTGGAATATATGGTCTTCTGGGATGGTAAACAGTGTGATTACGTTGCACAACTAATTGGATGATTTGTTCTGTGGCCCTAGTGCGCTGCTTCTTTCCACATACGATCATGAGAGTTGCAGCTGGGGGATGTCAAGCGACAGGTTACTTTTCAAGCTTTTTCAAGGGCGTTTGGAGACTCTGCGGGTGCCTTCAGCAGAGCTTCCTATGGACCCCGGCCACAGGGCCCCGAGCCTTTGCCCCGTTCTGCGCCACTAACTCCTTCCTCTTGGTGTTTTTGGGTAAATCTGATCACAGAGCATCATGGAGCTTGTAAGTCAATATAGTATCGCTCCGTATAGATTTACCATCATGCAGGGAAGACCTGCAGTATGCCCCCTCCGCTATGTGCCACAGAAATGTTTGAAGTGGCTGAAGGCTGGGGGATGTAAAAAGCTATATTGCAGTCACTGCTGTGGAAAGCAAAAGGGATTTTTGAGGGCAGCTGCAGATTATGTTGGTCGAGAGTGCTCTCAGCGCTATGCAGGAGAGGCCATTTCAGTGACTGTTTGCTTGTATTTCACGAGCGAGTTTTTACAAAACTAGTCTCTTATCATATGGTCCAGTTTGAGTCCTTATATATACTTCATATAAAATGATATTTGAAAGATTACGTTAAACACCGCAGTGAGGGAAAATTAGGTACTTTATTAGATATTAGGGAGATCCAATTCATAGCCTCCCAGACTAGACAGTTGGATTTGTTTAGCTGACAAATTGAGTGCTAGCCCAATGGATGCTACTGCATTTACTAATTTATCTAATGTTTTTCAAGAAGAAACAGAACTAAAAACGTTTTCTATTCATCCAAATCTGAATTTGTAATAGATCTTCTTTTGTTTGTGATGGTGAACTTCAAGAGGCTCAACTGAGAGAAACACCATGTTGGTATTTCATTTGAATGTAAGAAATTTTTTGTGCTTCAGAAATGATCCGGGAATCTTGCAAGGTGAGGCTTTGTCTTGAACTTTTCATGTGCCTCCAGTGGCATAACGGACATGATGAGTAGAAAACATTTTTTCTAGTGATATTTTAATACTTCTGTAGAGGCACTTTCAGTAATTAAAGCACAACACAGCAAATGCTAAATATAGACTTAAGTAAAATGGTTGGTAGTTTCTGTTTTATGCAGCTCAGTTTTCTTATCTCTGTGTAAGGGCACTATCTGTTGTAGTTAAACTGTAATATGTAAGCTCAAGGATATATAACACTGAACATTTTTTGATTATGTTCCACTTTTAGAGATTGTTACATCCTTTTAGAGTTTTAGATTCTTTTAGATATTTTTAAAGATCTATTAGATTTAACTTTCAGAGGTCACATATTTATGTTTTTATGCGTCTACTTCCTGCGTATTTGGTAATATCTGAAAGCAATAAAAACATATATGAATGTATCAAGTATCATTCTAGTATATGATTCAATTTATCATTTTTTAAATTAGCTCTTGACCTCCATCCATAATACAGTGAGAAATATCTGGTTTTCTTATGTTTTCAGTTGGCATTTTATTAGTTTATCCTTGCAGCAATTGTCTTTGAATCTAGAAGTGAAAGACAAGTGATATTTGCATGCATTTAAAGATACTTTATTACAGTTGTGTGCTTCCTTTTCACTTCTTTCTAGTTTTTCTGTTCTATTTTTTATCGTAGCGGCTGTGGTGAGTAAAGATCATGTGACTGCTGGGAATGCATTCCAGCAGGGCCAACGTTATGAAAGGCTCAAGTAGCGTAAGCTCAGTAGTGCCTTCCAGCAAGGACTTTCATGAGTGGGTTGACTTTATGAAGCACACACTGGAGTAGTCCCGAGGGGAATCTTGTGCATGACTGTTTTTTCCATTTTCTTGATGCCTATTTGTTACTATTTGTTTTAGTTTCCTGTATTGATTGCCATGTCCTGTTTCTGTATATTTTGTGCTCCTTGCAATTTTCACATTGAGAGCATATTCATAATATTGTTTTGTAAGAATGCAGCCAGTTCTGAACTTTTACATAGGTTATTTATCGCTTCCTATTAATGCATTTCTTTTGGGTGGTTCGAGCTCCTTGCTTTGTGAATAAATGGTTATCAGTCTTCCTTCAGAAGCTGTGATGTTCCTGTGTTCTGGATTTTTAACTGATCTCTCCAATGTGATAATTAGCTCATAAGGTAGCAACATTGAGAACTAAATGGTCAAAGCATTTTGCACAGTATTGTCCTGCACTAACTAAAAAATTAGTATTGTGGTTCATTAATGTAGTTTTAACTGATTTAACCAGCTATCCTTCTTGAGCTGTTAAGATGGAAAAACAGTGCACTACACTGATGTGCAGTTCTTAAACCATGGAATTCCCAAATTAGCAGGACTGTCCCTCAGGTTTAAGCAGCAATACTTAAACTTTTATGTTGCTTTTACTTATGTATATTTAAAGTAACATGCTCACTTACAAGCTGAATTTCTTGTTGTTGTTTTTTCTATGATCAAAGATTGGCTTGCGTGTTTACTAAAAAGCCTCCCATATCGATTTGGTCACTAAAGAAATGTGTTATAAGTAGAAAACTAGAGAGAGAACTCTACAGCCAAGTCAGAGTCTCAGTGTTGTTTTTAATAAACATCCTCATCTGTGTTAAATTTAAGTCAACAGCAAAACAGTCTAAGGATATAGTGGTGGATTTTGCATATCATATGCTAAGTTTGCGATGTAGTGAAACAAAATCTGATGGGCACTGTAGTCAGGACTTTTTGCTTTTCAGTAATTTTTTACCATTTTTGATGAACTGGGTTTGTCTAAAGAAGTGTGTGCTAATATATGTTTATCAATCAGTTTCATGTGAGAGTGCTGTACCAAGACTGAAGTATATGAAGCTGCAGATAGAAGCAAATTGTGCTTTGCAGACTCAGGCATAACAAAACCAGAGATTGTTTTGCCAGCCTGCCTTTTCTTCACACTGCAAAGCTCCCAGCAGTACCATGGCGGCTGCTAGCCAGCGTGTCTATGCTGTACAAGGAGTGGGCTGCTTCGGAGACATCCACAGGTGGTGTGCTGTGTGGGTTTAGAAATGTCCTTTTAAATGGGATTTTTCTCCATCAGTATAGAATACTCAGTCATTTCTGGCATGAACTACTTACTGCAGAGAGAAAATGAAATATTAGTACAGGCACATTTTTGTAGTACCAAAGTATTGTAGAATCAGTGTCAGCAATTACTGTAGAATCAAAGTCAATGGAGAAAAGAATGGGGTGGGGTGGGGGCCTTCATGAAGTTAATCATATTCATAGTTAAAGCATGAAATAAATTCTTCCATCAGACTTTTAATTTAGGCATAAGACAGCACGGGGTGACCTCACTAAACTGAGCACTGGCATAAATCCATTGACTTTACTGAAATTTCATCCCTTTGCAGTAATGCTGGGTCTGGCTCAAGCACAAGTGACCAGATAATTTTCTGACTGGTAATGTTCGTAGGTATTATTTCTGATTTGGAGTAAACAAACTCCGTATTTCAGGCTATAAGCAGATAGTGATTGGCATTTGGAAGAGATTTCCATTTCCAAGTATTAGCACGCTGGTATGTTGCTGGCTAGTTGTGTTCTATTATGTTTGGCCTTCCTGTAAAGAGTCATTTGGTGTTTTAAATTCTGTTTTTCCTAACTTCTCAAAAGCAATAGTATTCAGTGTGTTTGTATCCGGTGCAAAAGGAAACCAGGATCTATTCCTCAGTGCAGAGTGGAGGAGATGGAGCAGTGCATGGTCTGATCCTGTATTTCAGTGACTGAATACAAGGGGTGTGTTTTTTGATTAACCTTTAAAGCAAGTAGGTTTTAAACAGATCGAGCTAAATGTTGTTTTCTGCTTTTAATATAGGAGTTGCTTCACATTCATGGTGGAATCTAATCTATATAGAACAGCTTAAAAAAATCTGCACATTATAGTATAGCAATTTTGTCCATTTCTTTATCCTTTCTGCACTCATTTTTCTATGTATAATGTGGTGAAACCAGCCTTCCTTGAAGTAAAATGTGAATTGTAAAAATGCAGACATTCCCAGTAGCAGTTAGGTTGAAAGCCAGAACTGTAGCACTGCTGAAGCGTCTTATGCTTTAGCAAATGTTTTAGAATAGAAAGTTGAAATGTAAAAAAAATTAGTATTTTGAAAATCCCAAATTGAAAGAATTTTGGTGTGGCCATTTTGAAACTGAACTGCACCTGCCTGGTCTGATGATTGATAGCACAGTTGTCTCATGCCTTCATTTCTTCATTTTGCCAGTCTTTTTAAATGAAGAATACCAAAGATTAGGTACCAAATTATCATTTTTGATTAATTACTCTCATGTACCAAAGAAGCCTCCTGACCACAGCGGGTTTCAAATGTAACTTTCATGAGATGTTTCAGCATCATAAGTAAGTGCAGAATATCACCAAGAGATCTCAATATCAAGTAGGTCAGTATGATGTCAGAAAGTGTTGCTAAGATTCAGATAAAATTAGCTCATCAGCTGCCTGCCTGCCTCTTAACAACCTAGAGAATTTAGAGATTGCTTTTTTTTTATTAGATGCACTGGAAAAAGGGACAGCTGCTCATAAAATCGGATAATGTGTTAGCTGGAAAAAAGTAGAGGTGACTACAGAGGGCGCAAGAACAAGAGAACTGAAAGTCATTCAAAATGGGTAGGAGAAACTATTTTTGAAGTACATATTTTGTCTAAGTGTTAAGTCCTGAAAAGAAGTGGGATACGTTAGTGAGCCCCCCAAGGCTAGGGGAAGGAGCTAGCTGCTCCGGTCCAAGCTGTCTGGCTCTGAAATGTGGTAGGAGTCAACCCTGGACACTGAAGAAAACCGAAGGTCTGCCTGAGGCCCGTAGGGTTTTATATTTTCTGTCTGCATCCCCTCCCAAATCACTTACATTTCCCCTTCTTGAACACTGCCTTTTGGAGAGGAGGTGATGGAGATGAGGGGAGGTGGAAGTGCAGGACTAAACTTTCCTCTTGAGAAAAAGACCACTGGGAAATTCCTCATTATCTTTACAAGTTAGTAGTTAGATGTCATTGAACTCCACATCTTACATGTGTTCTTTTTCCTGTGGTATCAGAGTCCTAAGAGTAATTGAGTTGATGACATGTGAATTGTTATTTTAAATGTCTTACACATTTTAAAATCATATGACAAAAAAAAAAAAAAAAATTTTCCCCCTGCCTATCGGTAATGAACCATGTAAAATCCCTGTGTCTCAAGGGTTTTCAAGCAACCACATACATAAACTAAAATATTTTCAGGCTGTGATTCTTAGGTGAAAATCTGATCCTGAGACTTGGAATGTTAAGAAGAATCTGAAATTTTGAGAGGCTTGTAATAAATCACAGATATGGTAACAATATTCATGCCTTGTGGTATAAATTGTTACTAAAAATGCATGGCAAAGCAGAATCAAATATATATCAATTTGTATTCATTTGTGAAGGACATGCACTCTAATTGGCTTGTAGAAAAGGCAAAAATAAAACCATTGCATACACCAAGTTATTTCATGATGCCTGCTTTGCACATAGTAGCTGACGCTGTTATTAATGCTATACAACACATGCAACATACTTTTAGTAGAGCGTTTCAGTCTTTTATAGGCTAGTCTGTTCCTACCAGCAGGGATGCAGTTTATTAGGTAAACTAATTTGTTTTTAGTTATAATCCTGCCCAATAGAGTTTAACATCCCACTTTGTAACGTACATAATATTTTTTGCAAAGCAGGGGAAATTGCCCTAAGGCTTCTTAAAGGTTGCTTAGACTTCATTAGGGCAGAGCGTTCAACTGAAAAGTTGTGGGTGGAGAAAATGAATTTTGTACTTAGTGAAATAACTCAATAACTGAAAACTTGTCATTTAATTTCAAAGTCATTTACAGTATAGATGTGCTTGCAGAACTGCTGCTCTTGCTTTTTGATGGAATGCATGCATGCTTGATGTCTTAAGTAGATGGTAGAAATAGTCTGCATTGTCTTAGAATGGTATTTAGCTATTTAGCATTGGTTTGTTTTTTAAAATAATCTCTTTAATTCTATTAAATGTGAGAGCAAGTGTGTAGAATGAATATAAAATACATTACTGGCTTTAATCAAAGAAAAAAGGTGATTTCACAGGTTATGCTTCAGCTTAATTCCATTTAGAGTATTATAGTTTTATTCATGAAAAAAAAAAAGTGATTTCTGAACCCAAAAATAAATCACAAAACTTTGGCCAAGATGTGCTGCAATTGACAGTAATGAAACAGCATCTGCTTAGTTCCAAGGCTTTGCTATTACTTTCCATTGTTATTTTTTCTTTCTTGTTCCTGCCAAGTGGGTAGAGTTTGTGTCACAAAATCATGAGGAAGGAGGTGGGGAAAGGGCTGTTCAGACAATGAGAACTTGAGTCCATTCACTGTCTGGAGCATCGCCTTTCACAACCACTGCCCTGGGATGCAGGCTGTTTCCACTTATCCTTGACTTATGTGTAAGGTTACATCATCTTTCCCCTGTACCACGCTACTGTTTACTGTATCGTCAACTTTATACCTCTCTCGAGATGGGCAATACTGGAACGCAGGTTGCTGTACTCCTTATCAACACAAGAGATTTAAAGGGTAATAAGCTAATGCAATTCATCCTGGTGCAGGTGTGCAGAGGGACAAATGGCAGTGAAATGGAGCCGAGCCAATCCTCCCCATTAGCTCTGCGCAGCTGGGCCTTGCAGATGGGAGGACACAGACTTGTGAAAAGATGGGGAGGCTCAGGATGTCCTCAGGGTCCGTTGCATTTACACACTGAGATCCATGTGCGAGTAAGCGCTTGCCTCAGTAGCATGAAATAGCACAAACTTGTCTTTGCAGGAGGTCTGGTCCAATTAGCATAGCTTTTTAAAGAGGCTTTTGAGAAGGTGAAATAAATACTGGTCCCTGTCTAGAACTGTGGATATAAGCAGAGTACAGATGCAAAACATTGTTGCAGAGTGAATAAAGTATTAACAAGCTAAATCTATTTCTAGAGTAAAGGCTTCAGTTTGGCCCAATTTCCGAGAGAGACTCTCGGATTATTTGTAGTGAAAAAGCATTACTTATTACATTCAGTTACTATAAAAATAACTTAAAATCCAATATAAAGGATGAACATGTCTCAGGTTCTGTTACGTGACTGCTTTAATACAAGCACATGAAGTGTATTTTCCTTTTTGCCCTGAGCAGTTACATTCTAAAAGTACAGATGCGCCAGCTCGGACACCTTGAAAGACACGGAGCTGCTGAGTCAACTCCCGCATGCAACCTTATTGGAAGCGATTTGGCCAGACTAACCGATTATTTTCTAACACCCTGATTTTGTCCTTCAAATTTGTTTTTTCCTCTGGGTCTTGTTCCTGGGTAGACAAGAAATATATAGGAAACTGTAAACTTTCATGAACAGGAATACTAACATACATAAAAGCATTGCAGATAATATATTATGAGATGAAAGAACTATTGTCACAGCTTTTCCAGGCATGCTTCTCTCTGGTGTCATGATATGCCTTTGGATATGCCTTGCAGCTGCGTTATATTTTAGCGTCACAAACTCCAGAGCTCAGCAGTGATGAGGTAACTTTTTAATCCACTTGATGCCTTCCAACATACTCAGTTTCCTAGAGGCCCACTGTATCCTCGTGTGAATATACTAAGTACACATGCTCATCCAAAGTTGAGCAAACTCACCAAAAGAGGATGCGACAAGAATTAACATTCTGTTAAGGCAAGCATACAGACAAGTGCTTTAAGGAGGTCTTGAAGAAAGATGTTTATGTATTTCTTGGTCTCAAGCGGTTTGCAAGACACATCAGCTTTTTTTCCTCCGTTTTTGTATTCATACTTGCTTACCATGCTCTTGCTAACATTCTTCAGTATTGAGGCTGGAGTCAGGGTAGGAAGGCTGATCATTTTTATTGTGAAGTTCTCAAAGATCATTCTCATTGGCCTGCCTGTAACACAGGACTTGTGGCTCTTCAAAAATGCAATAAATGCTATCATTCAGAGGACCTCTGGCAAAATCCTGAAAGTTTTGATAGGATCTTCTGGAGCAGACATGCATCAGCTTTAGTATTGGGTTTTTTTAATCTAGTATTTACTCTGTTTCTGAAGCCTGTGCTTCTAGAAATCTTTCTAAAAAAGTATCCAGTAACTGTTATGCTCCATGGTTAAAGTGAGCTGGTGAGGAATGTGTGTCATATCAGCACTTCATTGACTTTATATGGATGAGAAAGAAGATGAAATAACAATACATATTTGTACATGCTCATTCCAGTATTTTTAAGCCTCTTGTTTACTGTGTACATTATGAATACCTAAGTATAAACAGATTTGTGCTAAAATCTAACACACAATAATTTTCCAAAGAGATGCAAGCTATTTTGTGATTATCAACTACTAATTAAAAATGCATTGGTCAGCAGGATGTAATTTGAACACAAACTTTATTTACCGTGTTTCCATATGAGAACAACTTACAACTGCCCCTGCTTCGCCTCACCTCTCTAGACTGTCACGTCCATCGTTCTGTGCAACGTTGTCTGAAAGGCTTGATTTTTTTTTGTCGGGGTTGCGGTGGGTTTTGTAATTTTGGGATGGTTACACTAAAGTTAGGACCTAAGTATTTCCTCTGTGTCTTTATGTTTTTATTTATTGTTGATGTTTTTGTGGATGGCTGATAGGGTAAGCTTGTCCAGAAGGTAGTTTATAAAGGGGACCCTTGGGCTACAGTTGCAAACCGACAACAGCAACAACATGAAAGCTGCTGTTGTGGAACTACCTCGCCAAGTATTCGGAGGCGGCTTGGGCGGGAAGCCTCTTACAGCTTTTGAATTACGGCTGACGGGAATATTTTGTTTCCCATCCTGTGGCTTAAACTTTGTTTATTATGAGACCTAGAATCCTTCGGTGGAACTGACTGTTCAGATGAAAGTCGTGACCCTTCTTTCTTTCCACTTCTTTTTCCTCCTAAAGAAGGAGGCGGTGACCCCCAGGCTCTCGCTTCCCTGCGCCGTGGCTGCTCGCGCTCACCCGTGCGCTGCCCCCGAGGGGGCTGGGCTCTCCCTGCTTTAACGGGTCACATCCCCACGCCGCCGCCAGCCGGCCCCGCCTGCGCCTTTTTCGGCCCGCGATCTGCCAGCAGCAGCGGCCGGCAAGAGCAAGTTCCCGAATTAGAGGCGGATGGCATCGCCTCGGCGGCGGCCTCGGCGGCGGCGGGGCGCTGGCAGAGGGCGCCTCCCCCCCCCGCCGTGGGCCGGGTTATGTAAGCGTCTCGCCCCCGAGCGGCACCAGCATCTGCTGGGCTCCCGCCCCTGTCCCCGCCCCGCTCCCAGCGCCCGAGAGGGAGGCGGCGGCGGCGGCGGCAGTAGCGGCGGCGGCGCCGGAATAAAGCAAGTTTTGTCTCCTGCGAGGGGGCGGCGGGGTCTCGCCGCCCTCCCTGCGCCCGGCCCGGCACCATGGCTGCGCCACCCCGGCGGCCGCGGGCCGCCGCGGCCCCCCACTAGCCTCCCCCGGCAGCGGCCGCGGCCGCCTCCGCCGGCCATCCGGGCTGCGGCCGCCGCTCCCTGTCCGCTCGGCGCGGCGCGGAGGAGAGCGCGCAGCTCCGGCCGCCCCTGCGCCGCGGAGGGCGGCGCGGCACCATGTGGGGCGGGCTGCACCCCGAGCTCAGCGGCGGCTTGCGCAGCTACAAGGCGGGTAAGGAGCCCTCGGCCGCGTCCCCTCCCCCTGCGCGGCGCCCTTCCTCCCCGCCGGCGCTGCTCAGGCGGGAGCCTCGCTCTCCCCCTCGGAGCCCCCTCCTAAGCCCGGGCCGCTCTCCGCGGGCGGAGGGGTCGCTACCGCGCGGCGCCCTGAGGGGACGTGGCGGGGGAGGCGGCCCGGCCCGGGCGCCGCCGGGGCCGCGCGAGTGCCGCTAGGCTGCGGCTGCCCTTGGGGCTGGCCATCGTAATCCAGAATAATCTCTTTTTCTTTTCTCTCTCTCCCCCGCCCTAATCTGCGGCTAAATCTCCCCCGAAGGAGGAGCGGGGCCGGCACATGGCGGGTCCCGGCCGGGGGCGCCGGAGTTGCGCGGGGCTTCCCTCCTCCGCGGCGGTGCCGCCGCGGCCGCTTCGCACCTTGTGGTGCGGCACCTGGGTGGCCGAGATCCCGCGCAACCGCTGCTTCCTGCGCCTTCCCTTTTATTTCCCTCTCTTTTTTCTTCCTGTTTGGTTTCGTTGGCGTAGCCTTGGGCAGGGGGTCCGACCAGCAGGCACGCTTCCCTCTGCGTGTGCTTTTTTGGTTTAGTTTTAGACCGCAACAGATTTCGGTGGCCTGAGAGTTTGCCCACCTCTCGCTTCTCGCCTCGTTTTTCTGCCCATCCCTGGCCTGGCCAAGCTCTGGCTCCTGCAGTTTGGCAGGGAGATGTATTTCTGAATTTTATGCTCGGAGTTAGGTTCTCGCAGGGAAGATGGCACTTACAGACAGGGTAATTTTCAGCCATAAAGGCTGTCCAATCTGGCATCTCCTCAGTAGGAGAATAAAATAAGTGGATTGATTGCAGAGAGATACAAGCATCACTTTTGCCCAGGTAAGACCAGGTGCTATTTTTTGTGGTGCCTTTTTCAAGATTTGTAAGTTTTATGAACTAAATTCACCTGCTTTACTGTGGCATAGTTCCTGGGAATATTTTGTGATCTCAACTTACCAAAGTAGTAGATCACTGCGAAAGTCTCTGGTTTGGCTGCGCAGTTACCAGTGCAAAGTAGTGCTGTTGGAATAAATCTGTTGTGCTTTTTCAGAAACTCGGATTAATGTTTTAATTTTGGAATCGCAAAATAATGACTGCGTGGTGTGTATGCAGTTAGACGATATTTAAATGGAAGGATTGTTTTGCTCTAGGCTGACAGGGTTTTTCTTGCAGATACAAGAGCTGCTAAGACACTCTCAGCTGCTGCCTGAGTCTCCACAAACAGTCTAATGTTCCTTTCCTATAATGTGAAAGAAGACATTGTTCCTTTTTTCTTTACTATTATTAAGTTATTAATTTCTATTTTTACCCATGTAAAGTTTGCCTGGCTGAAATAGCTTTGGTTTTTTTTTTCGTTTGTTTTTTATTGTAACTCATCAGTGTTTTGCAGGAAGCATTAACTTTGTGTTACCACTCGCAAAGATGTTGGATATTTTGATGCACAGGTTTTAGTGAATTTGATGGAAACTACAGGAGGTGGAATGTTTGATTCCTGATTATTTATGTTTGAAGCAGAAATATTAGAATGTTATATATACACATGTGCACAGACATGCACACAATGGTCGTTGCATTCACTATCTTCAGACTGTTGTGGAGATTGATGCTCATTTTTACTTTTGCTTCACAAAACTTTGGATTGGGCCATTCATTACTCTCTTTGTTTTGTTTGGGGTCAAATCAAGTGTTCTGGTACTATGTTGAATTTGTCAGCAATTCTAATTCAGTCTATTGCTGGATGCCTGTTACTTCTGCTCATTTGCTGGAATTTATTTCTCAAAATTGGCAGTAAGATTTGAGATATTATTTTGTGTATTGTTTTTCTTTCTCCCCCTATCCCTCCTTCCCTTTAAATACTCAGAGTGAATAAGTTTAAAACACATTTATCTATATGAATTAGATTGAAGAAGTACTGTCAAGTAGCAAAACTCTTATAGATTAACATTCAATTTGAGATAAGATAGACAAACAGAAGCTAGTGGTTGATTAGAAAGCAAGTAGATAAAGATGAAGTTTAACCTTGAGATTTGATTTCTGTATTATAAATTCCAACATAGTAGTCCCTTTCTTCACCCGTCTTTATTTTGAAATAGTCAAGTTGCTGAGTGTTTCCCTATGCACCACACTGCTCTAAACAAGAGGAAGGGAATAGGCTGCATACAAATGTTCTGATGAAAGGGAAACCAAGTATCTTTGCTGTTACTATCAGTTTAGATTTTCTTTTATTTTCTTTTTTGGAATAGAAGTTGTCCATGGGAAAAGAATTTTGTCACAGGAGAGTGGTGACCTACTAGGAAGCAGAAGTCGAAGCATTTATTTTTGAAGCTCGAGGTATTTGACTTCTGACAAAATATGTTTAATTATGTAACAGCAGGTGGCTGATACAGATGCTAATTGCTTTGTCTTTTAAATATTGGTACAATTAATGACTATTTGTTCTTGCTAAACTGGGTTTATTCGTGACAAGCATCATAGTTTGCTAGTCATATTAGTCATTCATAGATACGGATGTTTTTCAGCACAGTACATAGGTGGCTAATAGTCTGTCTTGTTTTTGTTGAAAATCTCACATTTCACAAGCCTAGGTGCCTACTGAAGAATTCTGTAACTACTTATATTGGTGAATTATCAGATTTTCATTGATAAATGCAAATTCTTCTTCTTTTTATTTATTTATTTTTTAGCCTTCTTGGGGAGTATCTTGCCTATTGCAGTTTCTCATTTGTGGCCTTAATTTTTTATCTTCTCTTGTTGCTTCCAAATTTTTCTCCCTTTTCAGTTTTATAGGGTATGTCCTCTGAAAAGATGCGCTGTTTTGTGTGCAAACCAGTGAGATTTTTTTTTTTTTAGGTGGGTGGCTGTTATTTAACCAGTGTATTTAATGATGGATTTTGTTGGTTATACAAAACAAATTCAGCCCCAGATAGTCTTAATATCTATCTTCAAAAATGAAATTACTATTTTTGGGATGTATGTGATTGACTTACTGTCTTCTTGTAACATTCAACGGTTGATGAAAACCCTGCAGAACAGTACGTAACTGTTGTCTTTGTGGAGGGATAAACTATGCTGCAGCAGTTTAAATAGCTGTGGTGAAGGGCATGCAGGGTTTCAAGCCCCTTGCTTCTCCATCTAGACTATCCTTTGAAGGGTGCTGTTGGTTAATAACTCTTTTAAGGCTGTGAAAGCATTCATCTAGCCGTGTTGTTCCTCTGGGGGATGCAGGCAGGCACTTAGGCTGTGTGTATGCAAATACACCTGTGGAAAGTGAAACAAACAGTCGTTAAAATGAAATAGCAAGTACTTACTACTTTGAGTGAACTGCACCACCTTTGGTCAAACTTCCCTTCAGTGACCAAAACTGCCGCTACTTGGCTGTTACTGAAATACGGGTGATGTTGGCTATTTAGGTGACAAAAGTAAGATTTGATAAGAAAGTCAAAAAATGAGATGGGGTGCTCGAGAGGGCGGGATTGATGTTCTGTGAAAATTGTCAGGCTTGTCTCTTGGCTCGTAGAAACCTGGGGATGCCACTTGTCCATAGGGCACAACCCAGGAACAAGCTTGGGCCTTCTGAGAGCGAGTGCGACCCAGGCGAGCATCACAATCGAGACGAGCAAGGCCGCACAGCGCGGGGCTTGTTGCCCGCTGCCGGCCAGCACCACGGCATTTGTAGGCACCTTCGTAACACAGCAGTGGAGGGGTGGGGGGTGGGGGGGACCAGGCTCCAATGGTTTAATTTCTGTAGCAAGCGTTAGTGGTCCGGTCCTGGAAATCTGCAGGTGAAGACGTGATAGTCCTCTTGACCTCCAAGAAGGCAGGCTTATCTTTGCAGGCTAGGCGATAAATGGTGAGTTAGTGTCGCCATGGATGCACTTCAAACAGTTTGTTTACCAGTAATAAATGTGTATATATATAGTACATTGTAAATATTGATTACCTGAGCTTAAAAATTTAGCATTCCAGTTACAAGACCAGATGCTAGAATGGATTTGCTATCCTTCACAGACCATGATGAAGTGAAATGGTAATCTGTGTTTGAATGGTAGTTGATAGGAGTTACTTATATCCCTTCAAAAAAATGTCTTTTTCTCTTTTCCTTCTCTCCAGGCAAGTAATTTTTAATTATATAGTATCTGTTCATTTAATGCATATGAAACATGGATGTCTTGACTGTTTAGCTACAAATAAGTGGTAGATTTTTCAAACTGTAAAGATACAGGAGTGCATTACGTTGTTCTTGGGGTTAGCAGAACTTCTGATCTCTTGCATAGCAGCTGTATGATAAAGGTTTACTGACTGAACTATAGATTTCTGGTTTCTGCAGTTGTATGTTTTTTAAAATTTTGATTAGAGAGTAGTGATTAACTTAGTTCTACAGAAGAAGTTATACAGTAACAGGTGGCCCTGAGCCATCTTAGGAGATGGTGGTTAGGGAAGAGCTGTTTTGGGTAAGAGAAACTGTAGTTTCTCAGAATAACAGTTAGGATTTATGTCCACGAACTATTTTTTTGTTACAGTTAAAATTATTTATGCTAAAACTTTAGCAACAGGCATTTAGTAACTTTTAAAGGACCTGTGCCTTTCAAAGTGTGGAGAAATTGTCAAATATAGTAACAAGGCATGCTGGTAGGAAGAGCAGTTGAAAGCCTCCCAGATCAAACAGTTCTTGAATGAATTGAGGTTGTAGCAGGAGATGGTCATTCCCTGTTGCTGTAAGCAAAGCCTGTTTGTTGTAGACATGTTAGTTAAGGGAAAGAGGGAGCACACGTGTGTTCAGTGTCAGCTGTTCTGCCTTCCATATTCTTTGGATGCTTTTTTATCATATAACTTGCCTGATGTTTAGTAGTGGAATAGTTAAACTAATTGTCAATTCATGTGCTCTTCATTTTTGGCTAACAAAGTGCCAATTACTCAGTTCTAGCTTTGTTATCTGATGTGTCTTGAAATTTTAAACTGATGATAAAACAGACTCACTGTGATTGTAGTTATCTTTAAAATATGTATCTGCTATGTGATTGAGAAAGAGGCTTTCTCATTGACTTCTGGGGAAGAAAGCCTTTTTGTTTTGAATATTTCTTTTAGTAGACCTGGAATAATACTGTAAGTAGTCCTGACATTTATTTCTGCTAACACTAATGAAAGCATGGAAAGATATATTGAAGTATACTAAGGTTCTTATTTCTGTCATAGACTCCCATTTTGGAGTTTCTTGCTGTCCAGGAAGAGTTGAGGAGATTCAAAATGTGTACACTGGATACTACAGACCACTAGAGGTGTATGGTGGGAGATGAGGAGAAGGCAAATGATGGAATAACTTGCACAGATATGCTCACAAGTATGCTTAGGTTTACATTACTGCTGACTCTTCTGTCATTCATCCTGAACTTGCTGACTCCCATGGAACTATCTGTGAGTCTGGTAATGTTCTCCAGGTCAAAACATCTGGCTTTGCTGTCCTGGGCTTGAACATTCTCCTGACCGCACAGCTGTGCTCAAGTGAGTTATTCGTCCACAGCCAGCTGTGTCACTAGTGGCACTGTGTCTTTCCAGTCTGATTCCCCAGTGGTCTTTGCTGGCATTGAAGTATTGAATGGCCACCGTAAAAGGAGGCGGAAATGCAAATGAAGGAAGGGCAAGTGCTGAGAATTTTTTTCCTACAGGGTGTAATAGTTCCTGGTAACGTGAGAAAATGCAAAGGATAAACACTTCCCTTTGCCTGAAAGAGTTGTATGTGTATGAATTGCAGGGCATGATTTCATCTTGCAGCTAAGATAATCTAATGGGTAGCTGCCCCTCTGGGAACTTCAGCTCTCACATCCTTACTGCTTCCCATGTGTCAACTCTGGCACTCGTTCAACCTTATGGCAAGCTGATTTGGGGAGCTAGGCCAGCAGAATACTAATGCTAAATAAAGAATAAAAAGGCGTTTACAGTTGTCTGACCCCAGTGTGAGCCATTGCAGCGGAAAGTGTCTGCACTGGTGGCAGGTGGGTGCAGAATACCTGGTGTCAGATGGGCTAGTTGTTAAGTCTGCTAACAGACCGTGGAAAAATCTAGCAGAGTCTTCTTCACCACTGCAGTACTGCTGATGACTTCAGGAACTACGTATTTAATCTTCAGACTTAGCTGTGAAGGCCAAGGAAGACTGAGAGAGGATCAGGAAAAAGTGATGCTAATTCCACTGGACAGTGCAGCTTCTGCCTATTAGTGGACTAACATACAGACTGAAACTGGCCCAGGATAATGGATGATGGCAAGAGAGACAGGGCAAGATGATCTCAAACAGTCTTTGCCGAGGAAGGAGAGTGTAGTAACTAAGATGCAGCTAGTGTCACAACCAAAGGAAAAGTCGTACTGAATAGTTTTTGATTAAAATACCTGAAAAAGGCTTACAAATGAGAATATTCAAACTTTCAGCTTCCTAATATGTTAAGAGACCCATGGTGTGGTATTCAGACAAGAGACATTCTTGAAACATTCTCGAATCCTGCTGGAGTGAGGTCTGAGATTCCTTATAAGGTATCCTTATGTTTCTAATGTCTGCTTTATTCCTTTTGTAGCATAGTTTCCAGATGGTGTGGAAAGTTGCAACTTTCTAAAATGTTCAGATTAAATAAGGCTTTATTTCAAGTCCTTCTTTCTTTAAAAATTGGTATCTCCTCCTGAATGCCTACTCTGCAGCAGTTACTCGTGTATGTTGGCAATTCTGAACCTTTTCAGATTCTCTTACAGTGGTGAGTTAATGCATGAGGCTTCATACAAAAATTCTGTGACTAATACTGATGAGAAGTTGGATGGTTCTGTGGGTAAGGAGAAAACAAACTAGGGGTATAGTGACCTAACTAGAAACACTAAAAGGCATTGAAAATACCATTATTTACTACTTTATCACTTTTGCTAGAGCTTTTATGGAAAATGAAGCTAACAGCTGTGATCTTAATCTCTTTCTGTTCTTCATCATCCTAAATACTGTATTGATTAAACAGGGGCAGTAGAATGGTCATAATGATAGGTTTTGCATCAAATTTGATTGCAGTTTTGTAGATGGAAACAGATTGCAGTTTTTGGCTGGAAGTATCCTAGGTAGGGTGGGTGGGATAAAGTGTGAGGAATATATATATTTAATACTGCTCTTTCTTTCTTTAAATTTCAGAGTGTTCTCCTTGCTTATATTGACTAGGTTTTGGTGGGAAGAAGAACTCTTAAACAGAGAGAAACTAAGCTTAGAGGGAAGTTGTTCCCTGTGGCATAAGCATTGTAAGAAAAATCTCTTAATGACTCAAGTGAAGCCAGGATTTCATGCTTTTAACCCAAATGTGACAATGTGGGAACTCCCTTATGTGTTGTACATGCTTCTATAAGAGATATTTTAATATAGCCTGAAGGCTCTGTCTGTCTCTGGTCCATCCATATTAAAGTAGATTCTGTGGTGCACATCTAATACACATTAGACCTCTCTGAAAAATCATGGAAAAATTCTGTCACTGTTATGTTTGAGCAAAATGTTTCAGTGATATGATTTTTTTAAGTGTCTGTCTTCACCTTTTATTGTATCAAGGATGTATTTAGATCTGATTACAAGGAGAAGGGAGATGTTAATGCTGTTTTTTGAAAAAATCAGGATGCTAGAGTCCTTTATTTGATCCGTTTGGTAAGTGTGGGAACTGCATAAAACCACTGAAGATTTTTTACTTGTTGTAGCAGCTGTGATTACATCACTTTCCCCCATGTATAGACAAGATGGAATTAGCTGTTTAAACAGAAAGAGGGAGGAGAAAGCTAATTCTAGAAGAAAAATGTTGGAATGAGAAGAATTTGGAGAAAAACTTACCTGATTGCAATTTTGAACCACTGATAAAGCTAAACCCAAAGAGGGGGTTAAATATAGATGCTAATTTGGGATCATCGGCATTTTTTTTAATAGGAAGAGGATTCAGCTGTTCACCTGCAATGTACAACTTCTTAACAGACTCCAGGAGGAGCTGACTCCATGTCCTGAGGGCTTGCTGTTCGAAGTTTGTATTACCTTTAAGCATAAATTAATGTATTTATTTTCCTAGACATTTCCCTCTCTGCATTGTAAGTGGTGAACTTCCCACGTTTAAAAGGTAGGCTTTCCGCCTGCAATTACTGTACGGAAGTGAATGGAAGCTAAGGACGTCATTTTGTGTTTCTCTGGGGTGAATAGTGCAGTGAGTACGAAGACAAAGAGGCGAGCCAGCATAGCAGGCATGAAGTAATATATGTAGTCTGTGCGCCAAACCTGAAATGAGAAACATCTGTAGTTTTTATTTTGAAGCTCTGCTTTATGCAAATAGGCTTTATCTGGAAGAGGAAAACTCACAGGAGTGCTATCAGCAGTGGAACTGAATCCCTGGTTCTGCTGCTGTCAGTGATGAGAGCAACCCTCTGACTTCACTGGCAGTGGTAGCAATTTTATTGCTGGGTTGATATTAAATGAATGCAGTTAAGTGGTATCTGTATAGAAGTTTATAAAGTGTGTTATGTATTTGAGTCATTGTTTTGCATCCTTTATGGACTGGAAACCTGAGAGGTTGAGTCCTGGAGTGGTGTACATACTGTGTCAAGCTGAGGTTTTTGCTATGTTTTTAGCTAGCAGGATGCTGTGTTGAACACAGCTTTCTGCTAGTTGAACAGATTTTGTTCTTCACAGTGAAGCCAGCAGAAAGCAAGGTATGTTTATGCCTATCTTGCTGCAGTTCAGAATCTGCATCTTAATGTTCAATTTGACAGTAGGGATAAGCCTATTCATTAGCGAGCTGCTGCTGGCTATCAGAAGTGATCGTGTGCATTCCCACTCCCTCCTTGGCACAGCTTCTAGTCTGGCCCCTTGCTGGGCCAATTTAGGAAATGAAATTAGCAGAAGGTTTTTTTGTAAGTGGGGGTAGTTTTGTGTCTGAACCACTTTCTGTGGGGTTGGAGTGGTAATGCTTGTGCAAGGAAAGCAGCGGTAACACATGGCTGGGAAAGGCGACCAGCCTTCATATAGCAGCTACCCATTATATCCGATTAGCTGTAATGTCAAACAGCATTGTCAGCTCACACACTGTTTTTGTTGGTGGCATAAACTAATCAGCTGGACTTTGATGGAAAGGCAGAGATGGGCATCTCTTGCTCTCTGTTGACTCTTGCACCCTTGCATAGATTTAGCAGAGAGTGAGCTACATAATTATGTCTTTAACTGCTATGGCAAGATTCTCTAAAGCTCATCTGTCAAATTGCCTAATTTATTTTTCTTAGCTCTGCTCCTTCCTTCTAGATTGGATACTTGCCTGCATCAGAGACCTCGTAACTTGTTGGCACAGTATTGCGCAGTGCCATATGCATTTATAAAGTCATAGAAATCTCTGCCTTGAGCTAGCGCTTCATTGAAAACAAAGCCAAAACATTATATTTGTAACTCGTGAGAGCTCAAAGTGATATACTATTTTGTATGTACAACAAAGTTTTTAGAGTTATAATTATCTGTGAAGAGGGATTGTACAGTTAGCCATTTCTGTGGAAAAAAAGTTTAACTTTATTAAGGAATTCTAGAGACAAAATAAAACTAGAGATTTAATGACACAATCCAATTAAAATTTAGCTCCTACAAGAAATTAGAGCATGAGTTTATACTCCTTAAAATACCACCCTAATCAAGTTATCTTAATTGATACTGCCACTCAGGAGTATGTTTACTTTGGGGATTGTACTTTGAGGATTTTCTTCTTTGGGTTTCTCTCTTCTGCTTTCATTTTTTCCCTCTGTATTTTTTATGATCTTTTTATCTCTCTCCCTTTGTGTATAGTTTGCGCTGGTCTTTCATAGCTGAATGCAGGGCTAAAGGAGAATGACGCTAACAGATGAATTCTTTTACAAATGAATAGGACAAAATGCAAGTATGGTCCTTTATCTGGTAGTATTTTTTCAGGCTGTACAAGTGAAAATGCAAGTAAAAAAGACCTCTCTTTCAATATTTTTCTCCTTAAAAGCTTCCCTCAATATATGTATTTTTTATCTTTCTTCATGTTTGATTGCTTTAATTGGTTTCTGGCTGAAAAGCTAGAATAACCTAGTTAAATATCTTGCAAGCTCTGTAAAGAAAGCACACTAATAAGGACATGAGTCCTCAGGATGAATCATAATGCATCTATATGACCTTGTAAAGTGCTTTTGAGAAACTGAAATATCTAAATTCAGTAGTTAGGGCTGTCAGTTCATCTCACTTAGTCCTGCTCATTTTTGCACTTAGATTAGGCTGTTTTGTCTTCCTACACATTTCACATGAGAGCAGGGCCTGGGGCCTCTAGTACCTCTGTTCGTGGCCAGCTGGTAGAGCCAGGAGCTTCCACCACCTCCAGGGTGTCTGTGGACAGGGTCCTGAACTGTCACCTGGCCATCTTCTCTGAAAACACTGATAACCCTCTCTTGCGAGTGTACTGCTTATCTTAGCTGCAGGTCCGAAAACAGGATTTTGGAGAGAAGGGGTTGCATTGTAGACTTTGAACTTGTTTTGGATGTTTGCAAAATAAATTACAGCTTTTATTAATACAGAAGGGTCATAGAGATGAAGTGTGCCTAGCAAATATTTGTCTAGGTGTCAGGGTAGGGATGCCAATTTAAAAAAATATATATTTCCAAGAAGATTTATGTGTCCATATAGTTCTTGGTTTTGCCTGTATCTGCAAGGAAGATTTCTGTGCATGGTTCATTGTATTGTGTCATGAATCCATGCATACAAAGAGCTTCTCTCTTGCTTCTCTTTGAAGGAGGCTACTGTTGCATCGTTATAAAGACTGCCAACTTTTTTCCAGCTCTTTAAATGCGTTAAGATGAGACATTTGTTCTTCTGTATACTTTCTGGAGAATTCCTCCCACCCCCCCTTTAAACTCCCCTGTCCCCTGTTCCTTTTCTCTCTTTTTGTGTGTTCTTTCCGTCAGGGGAAAAAATTGAATAGTGGAAAAAATAGAATATTGGCAAAGAATTGTCATGCACAAGACACTGAAGTGAGGCTCTCTCCAACCTTTCAGCAATAATGATCTCATAGCTACGTTAAGTAAATGTGAACATTTTCCATCTGAAATAAGTTTATTGTTTTAAACTTCTGTTTGCACTTTTTATTCCTAGAATACAAGAAAGAGTTGAGTGGGAGTCCATTTGTGCTTGTAGACTTTTGTTTTTAAGAAGACTTGTGGTTTCGTAGCCCAATGGGACAGAGAGAGTGCAGAAGAGAGACTTAACTGCCTGTAAAACTTTAAAGGACCATTGAAAATGGAGAAAATTGCAACTGGGCATAAAATTCCTAACTTTGGTCCTCAATAGTTAGCCCACTAGAACTATGAATTTTGGTTAAGATATATTTATTTTTTTCCCCAAGGCCAAGGACCAAAAGCTCAGAGATTGGTCAGCTGTTTTGTGAAAAACTGTTTTCCATAGGTAACTGGATGTTTTGTCCTTGACTGACTGAATTTATCCCTGTCTAAACCAGTTATTTATATATTTATTTATTTATCTATCTTTGTCTATATACTTTTTGTGGATGTGTTTGCTTTGAACAAAGGATGTGAAGAGCATGTCTAGGTCTATGGATTTTGATGGTTCTTTTCTGTGGAGCAGTTACTGCGTTGGTTATGGACCTGTATGGTAAGATTTGTGCTCACTCTGGTATGGTCAAGATCCCTTCAGTGTATATTGGAAGCATGCTTTGGGTAAGTTTAACTGCGCAAGGGGACTGTTTGAGTAAGAGTGGAGGAATGGGATGAAAATGGAGGAACTTTTTCTAAATATTATCCTATGAACATCTTCCAATGGAAGGATTTTTTTTCTTTTGTTTTTTTTTTTTATTTGTTCCCTTCCTTCCTCCCATGCAAGTTCTGTTTTAGAGTGATATGTTATAATCAGGTGTAGAATTAATGGGATTGCCTTTTTTATTTTAGGAAATTTGTGTTTGGTAACAGGCCAAAGATATTCGAAAGATATGCTTTGGGTTTTTTTTGTTGTGGAGGGTGATTCTTTTGGAAGAAAGCTCTGTTTAGATTGGAGAGGGAGGTGTCTGAGCTTTCTCATTGAAAGTGCATTGGTGTCTTCTGACATTACTTCATGTCACAGCCTTTCTGATGTGTTTGGGTGATCTTTGGATTAAAAAAAAAATGTCTTGTAAGACTATGCATGGAAAATGATCTAGCATCTTTTCTTTGAGGTGGGCTATGGAGTGGTTAGCATATTTCAGGACCATCCTGGTGCCCATAGTCCTTCATATGCTCAGAAGAAACTTTCATTTATTGAAATAAAATTGTTGATGGTGAGGGTGAACTGAATGACTTTGGCAGTGTGTTTGGGCTGAAATGATGACTTTCTGCCCTCAAAAGAACTTTGGGCAAACTGCAGTGCCATCATGGCATGAACTATTCTTGTACAGCCTGGTCACATCCATGATGACTAGAAAGAGCTTTGCATAGTTGTCAGTTTTGATAGTATTGTAGTTAGATCTTGCCTTCAGAGTCCTCTGTAGTATAAATTTCCACTGTCTCTTTCTGGTGATTCACTTCTCTCAAAATTGTAGTGCAGAAGAGAAAAATAAGTGTTCTTCAGTAAGGATGTATTTGCTGTGAAACCTAGTTAAGTCGTTTGTTGTTGCTTTTTATCCAGCATCTAGGTAGATTAAGATTATCTTAGCTGTCATATAAAAAAAGAAAGTTTTTACATTCAAGGACTTTTTATTTGGTTCCTAAAATGCCTCTAAAGATGGTGGCACTATTATTTTGAATGTGTAGATCATATGAGATCTGTGCATGCCACTGAAATTAGAAGTGGTAATGATCCAAAATTAACTGTCTCACTTTCAGCAGCGGCTGCCTGCCCTCTGTAATACGCAGAAAAAGATGCATGATTTTGCAGAGTGAAATTTCAACAACTGTTCTCTCTTAATAAATAGTCTGCTTCCAGCACTTTATATACTTTGTTAACTGATCTGTTTTAAATGCTTAGGCTGGAAACACAGCATCATATTAGTAGATTTAACTGATCAAATTTGGGGATTTAGTGAACTCTGTATAAACAAGGCCCCTTTGAGGTTTGTTTTGCATCCTGGATGTCTGCTATTTATCATGTTTGCTCTTGGAAATAATGGCTGGGTAAGATAACACTTTCTCTCTTCTGTTTGATTTCCATGAAAAGTAGATTTTTCTGACTCAGTAAGGGATGATAATAGTCAAAATAGTAGTGTACAATTTAGCAGCACATGTATCTATTAGAAATTTTTGCTTGTTTCTCTCGCCTCATCATGAATTTTGGGCAGATGGGCGCTAGCTGTTGATTGGCAGGTTTGAGATCTCAGCAGCAGGGTAAAGCAGGTGTGCTAGCAGAGCAGTGTGGAGAACCTTGTATGTCTTTTCCCCATCTTGTGCTTGGTTTGGTTAGTGTAGGCTGTTTGCTCCCTGAAAGATTGTGTCTTTACAGGGAGCTGTTGAAAAGGAGATGGAGAGGATAACAGAGGGCGAAAAAGGTTTGGTGGTTCTTTGGGACTTTGCTCTGAAAGTCTATTTCAAATAATCAAACTAGTAAATGAACTTTTAAATGAAGAGTTGGACTGAAGAGGCCTTATAAGGTCTTACATTTTTTGTATTATGTCTTCTCATTAGAACTTGGATGTTACCCTTCCTTGAGGATGGGGAGGGGTCTGCTGTCACTTTGAATTGGGTGTGTTTGACTTATTGTTGGGTTTTTTAATGAGCCTGTTTCTAATATCTTGTTTTTTTGTTTTTTTTTCCAGTCATTTATGGGAATGGATTAAATTAGCTTCGAAAAGCCTTTCTTTCTTTCTTCTTCTTCGTGTAAACAGTTTATTTTGTAATGGTGTTCTGATGTGCAGACTTACCATGAGACAGCAAGATAAAATAAAAGTAATGGTGCACCATGAAACAGTAAAAAGTTTAGACTCCTTGGAATATGTCATTAAGTGTATTGCGTGTTTTTAAAAATATAGCTGATGTCAGGACTTTGTGGTAGGCTAAGAGAGAGAGTTTCTTGAAAGGATCAGCTGCAAGCGTGATCTGTTGGAGTGTCTAGAATAGGAAAACAGTCTGTGCTTTTTAACCTGTTCCAATTCAAAACTATTTTCTTGCTTGGGACATTCCCATTTTAAAGGCAGGGGCTGCCAGTAGCGAATGCCCAGGAAAGTGGAGAAAGTGAGACTGGTCCACCTCGTTTCAGCCCCCTTCTCCATGCCACTGTGCGCAGGATGGCCATAAGGTCAGCGTGTTCCTGGTGATGGTGCCGTGGGAGGCTCCTGCTGTGTGCAGCCAGCTGTGTGTCATGGGGGATAGTGAGGGGGAGCACCTGGACGAGAGACCTTTCTGGAGCCCAGAGTGTGGTGCAGAGCGACTTGAGTATTTCCATGGAGAGCTAGAGGGGATCTGGCAGGCCTGTGCTAAGCCAAAGCTAAAGCTAGTAAACTTGGCTGGATTCGTGTGTAGCTACTTGCCTGTACCAGCACTTGTCTCTTTGGGTCTACCAGGTCAAGAATCAGGCTTCATGAGTTAAGTTGGAAATGCTGTCATGCCCTGGATGCAAATGTGCCCAGAAACAGTGTTCACAGAGTAACAGAATAGTTGAGAGTGGAAGGCACTTCTGGAGATCATCTGGTCCAAACTCCTTTGCTTAAGCAGGGTCACCTACCAGGTTACCAGGACCAATGTCCACTTGGGTTTTGAATATCCCCAAGGATGGAGACTCCACAACCTCTCTGGACAACCTGTTGCAGTGTTGAACCACCTTCACAGTAAAGAAGTGCCTCCTTTATGTTCAGATGGGATGTCCTGTGTTTTAATTTGTGCCGATTGCCTCCTGTCCTCATTCCTGCTGTGCTGGCAAGTCATGCTGGACCTAAGCTTCAGCACTGTGCGTGGGGCTTGGTGTGTATGCAAGCTGTGTGCGTGTAGGTGTACAACAGAATGAATTATGGTAGGGTGTTTTGTAGGGTGTTTTGTCATGTTTTGTGTTTCTTCAACCTGCAGTACTTGCAGAGATTCTGATGGGGATGAATACCTGCCCCTCAGTATGTTAGCTGTTTTTGTAGGGACTAGTTGCACCATAATGTTACCTATTGTGGGATGTGTTGTAACAGGCACAGTTTGGAACATGGGAAATTCCAATTAGATACAAGGAAAATCTTTTTACAAATGCTGGAAGAGGCTGCCAGAGAGGTTGTGAAATCTCTATCCCTGGGTACGCCCAAGACTCAGCGGGACATGGCCCTGAGCAATCTGATCTAATTAGACCTGCTTTGAGCAGGGGTGGGACTAGCTGACCTCTGGAAGTCCCTCCCAATCTAGCTTATTCGAGGATATTTTCAGCTTTTATTGCTCAGAGTTTCCACCAAAATCAAAAGTATCCGTCCCATTTTGGAGGCACTGTATAGGTAGCTATAGGTCAGTATAGGTATGAGTAGTGAACATCTGTCTAACCAAGTGGTCTGAGAAATTTGACACTTAATATTGTGTTGATCTAGTATGCTGTAGTGGTAGTATTATCTGCTGCATTTTTTTTTCCCTAAACATTAAATGCCATAAAAGCTGAAATGTCAACAGAGAAGTGTATTGGGATGAAGAGCATAATAAAGGGTGAATGAAACAAATTTCTCTTCTACAGAAGTATTTTAAGTGTCTCCTAAATCAGAACTGTCTCTGGCTTAGTAAGTTTGTGCTCTGGTAAGTCAACTTCACTTCTGCTGGAGTAGCTAGACCCAGCTTGAGAAGTACAAAGTGGAACTACTGGAGAAAGTACAGCTATTTAGAGAGGGGGAAAGAGGAATCATTTTTCCCTTCAAAGCAGTTAGAATATTTAGTGAAAGATTTGTTGGATGGTAGGAGAGGAAGAAACATCCCTATTTCCCACTAACTGTATGTGAAACTACCACATTTCAGTATGTCAGATGGTGACACAGAGAGGATGGTATGAAGAATGGCACCTGGAGTGGTTTTTCTTGGGGACCTTGGCTGGAGCCTCCTTACTGGGTGTGACTGGTGAGCCACGGACAGTGGCATTCATGTGTGGTTTCTCTGGTTTCATCTTCTGCTACCTGACCCTTAGACCTGAGAGCTACTCTGTGGAATGATTAGGAGTGGGGGTGCCCATGCAAGAGACTTTGGGGAGGAAAAGTAAAAAGCATAAGGAAGAGATTAAAGAGCACTACGCAAGGAGAGAGGGCTGAAATAGAAGGAAGGTGAAGGAGTGATAGATGCTGAAGGCTATGAGAAAAGGCAGGAAAGTGTGTTACAGAAAAGAAGAGGTGATAACTACAAAAGGAAATGAGACAAATGAGAGTGTGACAGAGGCATACTTAAAGCCTGCAGCAACCCACCTACAGTAAGTAGTGTCTTAAATATCATGTTATAAATAAATAGTGCATACAGTAAAGAAGCACCTATTGTATTCCTCTGTTTAGAAGAGGCTTGCTGAGGAGCTAGTAGATCTAGTGATTTGGCTGCTAAATGGAGTACTCTTTTTTTGTTTGTTTGTTTTTATATGTACATAAAATACATATATACATACACACATACATGTGTGTGTGTATGTGCGTTTCACAAACTTTTTTTTTTTAATATCCTCTGTTGAACTACTTAGTTTAATGGGAAACAAAAGCAGCTGGAATTAGCTGCTGTCATTGTGGAGGCAAATTCTGTTATGATTTTAGATGGACACTGCTGAAAATGTTTAAATGACCTAAAAATATCCATGTGTAGCATAAGAGAACACTATAAATGAACTGATACTTCTTCATGAGTCATTTCCTGTTGAAAGTGTTACGCAAAGCTAACTGCTAGAGGGGACGTGCATGTGTGTGATTAATATAAAATCAAATGCAGGCTATATATTTCTTAAAAAAAATTTTTTTTAATGTGGCTCTCTGGAATGAAGCACAAATATGGCAATCAGTATTCTTCCTGTAAACAATGCTCAGATTTATATATTGGTTATAGAAAACTTCGATATCCTCTGGAGTTGAAATCTGTGTACTTTCATTTGTACTTTGATTATAAAATAGGCAGCATATTCTCAAAAATTCTTTGAATGGCAGAGCTATTTGCTGATCTGAATTGTGCTTTAGAACTGAATCTTTTAACTGTAACTTAGAAAAAAATCAAAATAACCAAAATGAAAAAAACCACTAGATTTATAGATATCTCACAAAGACAACTTGCGTGCAGCTAGTATGTGCTGCTCGAGTTGGTAGTCCGTTTTTTGATAACACTGGTATCTGAAGTCATTCACTAAATTTCAGTGTTACCAAAATTTTTTTCTGTTAACTGTTCTATTGCTGGTTTAGTTTATTTTATCATCTAGGCTGTGTAGTTCATGTGTAGTTTGAAATGACTGTGTTTGTTTTTCAACAGCAAAATCTTCAACTGGTTTCTGTTCCCCAAACTCCTTCATGTCTGTGTGTAGTCATATGCTTCCAAAGCAAAATCCTGCCTTGGGCTGAGAATCAGTCCTAAGATAGGAAACATATGATAAGTAAATTGGTAAAATAAGTGCAAGAATGGTTTAAGGTTCATGGTTTTTAAAGAATAAAATGTACTTACTGGAGTTTGTTGAGAAATTTTCACCTAACTAAGGGATTCTAATGGGAAACTCTAAAATGTTGGTGCAGAGTCGGATTCAAACCTGAACTAGGAAACAGAGCTTAGTTTTCATCTTGACCAGTATTTTGTTGTTGACTTCTCTACTGTATCTATAATGACAGACTTCTGACTTCTTTCTTTATAGGCCCAGATTATTCCTCAGTGGGATGGTTACCTGGTACTGAATCCCTGTGGCAGTCCACAAGCATTTCGTCAAGCGGTCAAAGCAATCCTGTCAGAAGACATAGTATAGCTTCCGACAGTGGAGACACTGGGATTGGTACCTCCTGTTCAGATAGTGTGGAAGGTGAGTTGACATCATTGAAATTTGGATGTTTCTGAGAGAGAAACAATCCAAAAAATTTGAAAGGTGTGTTTCCTAAAATGCTGTTACTTTTCTGAAGCTGTTGAGAGCATGCAGTTATGTATTTCCCTGATCAGATCAAGTCATTGCTTTGGTAAGGAATAATTAATTTTCTTTTGCATGAGTTGTGTTCATTAACTCACATCTCTGCCTCAAAGCTTATACTAGTGTTATATCCTTTGATAATTACTGTACAGAGAAGTAATACCTCTTATTAGATCTCTTGATTCTACAATTGGGAATAAGTAGAAAAACTTTAAGGGTGTTGATGAAAGGACAAAGCTTTCTGGTATTTATTGTATGTGTCAGCAAAGAAAGCTTACTCATGGGACTGGGGGAAAATGGGGGATGTTGTCTTCTCATTTCTTAGTCACTTCTGAGAAATACATTTACATTTTATTGCATGGTATTTGGCAGATAGTCAAAGATCTTCAATGTAAATAAACAGTATCTAAGGATTGGTAAAACTCAGTTTGGATAAAGTCATGATTGCTTGAAGTTGTTCTTGTCAGGGAGGGGTTTGCCCTCTACAGTAGCAGCATCTCCGTAACATTGCCATCCTCCTATAGCTAGTGGTGGTAATAATTAAGCCTGAATGAGAAGGACACTAGGCAGTAATAAGCCTCCAAGTCATCTTCCCTTCCCAGCCTAACTTCTGTGTAAGATTTTTGAAGAGTAAGGTAATGAAAGTGGGACTGTAGCAGGCTTTTTTCCAAGGCCTTTCTATACTTGGTAATTTTTGCAAAAAGAATCCTGGGTAGCTGCGATTAGGAAGAACAGGGATTTGAAGAAGTGGATTAAGCAACCCTGAATCAGTGTGAGACCAAAGCATCTATAGGAAGCCCGAGGACTCCTGAAGATAGGTCTGAATCTGTCAGAGTTAAGTCTGTTAGACCCCTTTGCACATACGGGAATCCTTTTCACCCTCGTTGTCTTGAATCTGGTGTTTGGAAAATATCTCTGGAGGAAAGTCCTCACAGCTTGCTTTTGGCCTGCTTTTGCTTTTAAACCTTTACGAACTCTGGCAAAATAAAGGTTTTACTCAAATTCTTTGATGTAAAACTGAAATGTAAAATTGATATTCAGTGGGGAAGCCTTACTACTTTTTTTTTTTTAAGGGATGTAGGGTAGAATAAAGCTCTCTCATGGACACTATATGTATATTTACAAGCTGACTTGCCCAAGTGTTGTAGAACAGTGTTTTAAGATGCAGCATTTGAATAAAAATATTTTTTTTTTGAGGGCTTCCCCATTTGAGGGATGGGAGGAAGGAGAGGAAATGAAATAGCACCTCTTCATCAGATGTTATTGTGACTGAAGAGGAGAACAGAACAAATGCTGTTAAGGTGGTGGTGGGGCCTGATACAGTAACTCTCAAAACACATTTGTTAATCACGTGTTACCAAGTTAACTAATGGCTCTGCCCATGTGCGTGCTTTCCGTAGAGTGTTCTTACAAGCAGCTTTTGAAGTTCCTCACCAGAAAATAAAAAAGAAGGGAAAAAATGCTACATCTTGTACACTAATTTTGTGCATCTGGGAATACTTTGACTATAAGCAATGTTACCCTACCCTTAATCTCATCAGTTTCCCGCTGCCATGTTTGAACAACTTACAATACTAGAAAACATTAAATAAAAAAAGGAGGGAAACATAAATGTAAAATGCAAGTTAATGGAAGGAGTATATGACAGACTTGAGCGTACATATATTTTTAGTACAAAGCACAATTGCCTAAGGTACCTAGTTGTCTGCATCTCTCAGGCCTTCCTCCCCCACGCCAATATTGTGATTTCTGTGGGATTGCCAGGCCAGGTTTGTAATTGCAGACTTGATGCTGCCCATCTGCTCTCAATGTGGTGCTTGGGAAGGAGCCTTTGGGGACTTTGCAGAGAGGAATTTTTTTCGCAAGTCAGCAGATCATTACAATTTTTAGCAATGCTCAGAGAATGAAATGTGGCTTTGCTATTTCCTTTCTACTGAGCCTGTTGAAAATCGAAAGCTGAATTTCAGAGTTAATGTTAACCTATTTTAATGTTGTAAATTGCAGCTTAGTTCAGTTGTGCAGATGTTAGTTACTAGTAAATACACTGGTGCAGAATATGGAGTTCAAATACATTTTGAGTCTGTTTTCACTGTTTTTCCTCATATGTTAAATATTCCTTTAAATTCATCTCCTAACTCATACTTTATTTCCGGAGCATTCCTTCTCTGAAACTGCAGTAGTGCCAGGTGGCTTGTGTGCTGGGCTAAAACCTCTGTGGCTTGGAGGGGAAATGGGTTTTGACAAAGCCAATAAGAAGAGAAGCCTTCTGCATTAAAATGTATTCCACTGGTTGTCTGAATGTTTTGTGCAAAGATAGGAAAATTAGGAAATGAAATGACTAGTTGAGTTTCATTGTGGAAGTTGAGCAATATTGGTGAGAGCTGGGGAGGGGAGGTACAGCTGAAGAGGGAAATTTATAAAGCATAGATGTTGGAATGTTAATTTGGGTAGAACAGGTCTTAAACTCCTAATTCAGTCTGTTCTTAATTTAAGGATTCATGTAAAAAGGCATTTTTATCTTTGTGTAAAGTACTGTTAATGTGTTTTGTTTTGTTCTTGTCAGTAAGTGTTTCTGGGTACAGATAGCATCTAAGCAAGATAAAAATAATTACTGTGTTCTATATGGAACAGGATGAAAAGGTTTTGATACGATCTCTTCCATGTTCTTTTCTTTTTAAACTTCCCTCTGCTTGTATGAAAACGGTAATATTAAAGTTGATTTACAAGTCTGACTGAATAGCTAAATCCTGGGCAGTGATTGCAGTGAGTCTTTAGAAAAATCTCATACTTTTTAAAAAGATAGGAGAAATGAAATGCAGAACCTATGAAACTGGAAACTTTCTAGCACTTCTAGAATAGGAGGTTGTGTTCAGGAAGAATCATGTGGAAGAAAAGGTTTTAGTCTTCACTGACAGTTGATCAGCTTTTGGCCACCGACTATCTGAAGTGTCTTGTTTCTGTTTTCCTTCTCTCTGGCAATTCTGAAACCAGCAAATACAAAATTTGTAGCCTGTGCTTAGTAGGGACAGAAAGAAAACCTCCCAATGTCAGACAGCTGATGGCTACACTGTGTGTAGTTCTTCGGATATAGGCTCTCTCCTGAATTGCAGGCATGGCCAAAAGATTATCATTACTTTTTCAGAACTGAAGCTAAAAGAGGAAAAAAGGGTTAATAGGAGGTGGGTGGCAGAAAAAAACCTCTTCTTCGGTGGAAAAAGTGGAGGTCTGAAAACATTGTCAGTTAGAGGATCTTGTGTCTTATCTTTGTACAACTCGAAAGCTTTTCAAATGGAAGCACATTTTGGAAAGAGTTGTAAGACTAAATATTTGAATTCTTTTGATGCAGGAAACTTGATGATAAACTTGTGAATTATGACTCTCTACTTTTCTGATCACTTAAAATGCACATTCCAGATTAAAGTGCTTCTGTTACCCTTTAAAATGTGTATTTGGGGGGAAAAAAGTGTAATACTATACGGAAATGTACAACACATTCATGAAACACAACAGTGTTTCTTATGCTCCAGCAGCAATAATAACATTTCCAGTAGTAATCACTGTACACCTATGCTAGCCAGCCATCAGAACAGGCTGCATATCACCATTCTTTCATTACCATTTATGTAAGAAGCTTGAAGTCTATAAATTTAAGCATTTTTCAGACTTTTTTTTTTATTTCAGGCACTTAATCTGTGAATCAGGTGCTCATTAGAAATGAAATGGGTTGTAAATTCAACAAAGCTTTTTCCCAGGACTAGTGCCTGACTTTGGCTTTCTGAACATGAGGGTATGAACTAGATACTGGGGGTCTGGCAGGCCAAGACATTTTTCTCTGGCAGATAAACTTGATGTGCAGTAGAAAGATCCTTAAAAATTATATCTTCTGCTCTTTTAGTAAATATGGTTCTTGGCCTGCTTGCAAGCGAACAGGCATGAAAATTTATACAACTGTTTGCTTTTCTGGAAGGGAGAGAGATCTGACTCAGAAGGCAGAGCTGTCACTTTTTTATTGGGGATTTGGTTTTCTGCTAGTTTGTTTTAACTTCTAAAATTAAGCCTCTTAGAAATGCTGATTGAAGATAGTTGAGTAGGTGTGCCTGTTTTCGTATAGAAATCTGAATAAAAGTGGTCTGTTAACAATTTAAGACGTTGTTCCTTAGTTATATAGAAAGGCTGCCTTTGGGAAGGGAATTTCACAAGTGGTGGTTTGGGGAATATCACAGACTTCATGCAGCATGCTTGATATATTGTTGTTACGCTCTGCATAGACGTGACTTCTCTGGAATATTTAAATGATAGAATAGGAAGTTGTTTTAATGTTATGAGGCCCAGAGGAGTCTCTTGTCTCTCATTTTGAGCTGAATTTGCTACCTTTTAAACTTATTAAAAAAATCTAATTAGTTCAATTTAATTGCAGTGTTTCTTGATACACCAGGGAACACGGTGCAGCCAGCTCTGAAGTTACTTTATTTTGCTATTTCAAGCCTTCCTCCTCAGCGTAGTATTCTAAAATCTTTTTTTCCCCCCCCCTCCCCTGGCTGAAGTAAAAAACCTAAAAGTTAATAAGTATAGCTATTGAACATAACTTAGGCAAAGGTAGAACTGAATTTCAGCAGAAAAAATGTAATTATGAATAACTTAAGAGGTGTTGCTGCTTTGTTTAGTTCAGTATTTTGCTAAAGAGAGTGGGAGTGAGAATGCACATGGGTCAAGTGTTACTAATTTGTGCTGTCCATGTCGATGCAAGTCAGGAAGGTACAACAGCAGGAGGATCTTGAATCTTGAGAGCTGGCAAGGGTCCTTTTTTGCTCGTTGTCTTCTGGGTTTGATAATTTTGGAACATGATGCATTTTCAGAAAAATCCCTGAACTTTTCTGTGTTAAGGTCAATCTTTAAGACTTTTGGAGCCTGGCGAGTAGTGGCATAACTTTGGTGGAGTAGCTGCACTGTTTGGGGGGAAGCAAAAAATTACGCTGGAGCCGTTCTTCCTTGGGTTCCTTCCTCCTCGCTTGCCAAGTCTCGTGTTCTGCAGCAGTGCGCTGCCTTCTGCGAGTCCGGCTTGCTGCCTTACCGGGATATTATCTACCCTGACAATCAGAAATGCACACTCTGCTAAAACCTGAATTAAACTCTTTCTTCTAGAAGAGATACTGTCATCTCTTGATAAAAGGAAAGAGTCTGTATTTCTGAGGGAAACATAAGTATTTAATGGTCAGGGTTTTGACTGATTGTTTAGGGGGAGAGGGGTGATAGAGTCTGACCAAAATGTAAATACGGATTATTTCTAATAATACATTTCCAGGATTTAATGGATAGGGAAAAAAATGATGCTAATAAGTTTCCAGTAAAAAAAAGACATGGGGAGATTGCCTCAAATGACTGTAGTACTCCCTGTCTGAACTTGTGTACTTTGAATTTGAAATGGGACTAAACTAAAGGCCCTCACTGGTTCCCCACGTGAATGTGTCCTGCAGAGAGAAATAGGTGCTACTTTGACTTCATACTTTGCCTTTTTTTCCTGATAGTTTCCCCATATGAACAAGCTGTTAGTATGCACATGCTCAGTATGCCTCTCATAAAAATTATGAGCAGGTTTTTTTCCTCCTGCTAGTGAGAGTATTTATGCCCATTAAACTTGGTGAATTTTGCCTTCAGCTAACATCAGTACCTGATTTTTTAAAATAACCACTTCTGTTTCTTCTAATTGGAAATACTGAAAATAAAATGTGCTTACTTAGGATATGGCAGTATTTACTGTCATATGTGCAAAAATGTATTTTTGTCATACGTACTTTGGAAACTTATGCAGCTCTTTGAGCGTGGTGAATGTGGTTCAGATAGTGAATAAATATAAGGGTGTGTGAGAGGTTAATGTGCTAAATATGGACCCTGTCCACATAACACATGTTGAGATGGAAACTGATTGTGCCCTTGAATAAACTGACTTTAGTGCGGCCTTCAGACACATAGAATTGTCTTAAATAATTGCATTAGAACAGGAAATGTGGGCATTTGATCATGAAAGCACTGGCATAGCCATCAGCGTAACTGTATGTAGCCATGCAGTTGTCAGACAGGAAGGCTCTTGCTCCTAATCCATGCAGATAAGCATCTCCATTCTTGGGGGGCATTTTGGTGTCATGTCATTCTTCCCCCCCCCCCCCCCCCGAAAGTGATTTCCTGGTTTACAGGAAGGAAATAAAGTGGGATTTTTCCTCTTAAGGATGTGTTTGCTTCCTGCCTCCCCACTCTCCTTCAGTAAATTTTTCCTTGCCTTCAGAGTAAAGGAGGGAATGATTTAGTATTTATTCATATGTACAGTGCAGCTTCTGCTACTAAGGGTGGGTCTCAAAAGCTAAATCTGTGTCAGCCTTATAAACCACAAACGGTTTCGGAGTAGGTGGTCACATGAAACACCAATTCAGAGAAGTAATGCTGGCCAAGGTGAAGTCTAGGGGAGTTATTTTTAATAAGTCACGTAATCCGTATCTCTTGCAATGTGGTGTATATCTGGCATTCTGGTGGGAAAAGTGGATTTAAAGCTGACATGAGGATCATGCAAAGATCTTGTCGATACTTAGGTTAGCATTATGGGGCCTGGGAATACTAAGCATTATGTCTTACTGAGAAATGTTATGGAGGACTTTGCACATGCCCTTGTTACTGTTACATGAAAGAAAGCCTTTGGGTGTACATTCAGCAGTTCTGTACCTTGGGGTCTCCTGGAGTGTAACAGGAATGAGATTAGAGAATTGCAAGAGGGGAAAATTTTGAACCTTAAGCTACCTGTGTATGGATGCTGAAAGGATACTTTGTAACTACTCAGTCTCTGGCGTATATATTTATTTAAATTCAAGCAGCATTTGCAGCCTTCCCTGAAAAAAATCACATGACTCCTTTTTAATCCTTACCGCTATAAATGAAGTAGTGAGATTAGTGATAGACCATAGTCACTTGGGCTGTACACAGTGAGTGGCTTAGCCTCCTGCTGAGCATGGAAAGGACTGCTGGCGCTGCCCGGCCTTCTGGCTCTAGACTTGGCAGAGAAGGCTGGTTGTAGTCCCTGGAGAAAGGTTTGTAAATCCTTCTTTTCTAACAGTTTTACACCACCACCTAATTCTGGACAGCTTTTTCTTTGCTCTTAGTCTTTATTCAAAAGATCTGTTGCTATCTGAGTGATTAAGCAGAGATAATACTCTTAGTCTTTTTATTCTTTTTGTATAAAGTCAGTGTGTTTAACATATTTTAGCTGTGATTTTGGCATAGTGATGATAGTTTGTGTAAAAACCTTTGAAGTAAAATGTAAAAAAACCCCTACCTCTTAATGAAAATCATTTTCAGAGCCTCATTTGTGTTTCTCTGTGCTCAGTCAGATGGGCTTTTTAGATGGATTTGAGCAGTAATAAGGACAGTAGCGAGGAAGAACAGTGTGCACTGAGCACTCGCACATGAAGCATGTTTACTGCCTCGATCTCGCTTCCTTCAGGTTAGGGGAAGAGTGAGTGAGTGTGTGTGTATGTATGTGGGTGTGTGTGAAGAATGTGTGTTGAGCAGCAAATGAGAAGTGTGAATAGCTACCCAAGGTTTCAGATGAAATGAAATAGTTTTGAATTGGGGTTGGGAGTGGATTGAAAGGAGGGAGGAGGAGGAAGAAAATGCAAAACTGAAACTCTGGGCAGACAGGCAACTGTTCTTTCAGTTTGCAGTAACATCTCCAAAATGATGGTTGGTAACAGCAGATCTGAGAGTTTTCAGGCAGAATAGGTGCACTTCTGTTGCTTTTATATGTTGACTTCCTTTGAGAACTGCCTAAAAATCTCTTTTGTTTTTGTTGTTAAAGCAGTTATTATTATCACAGTACTTTTTTCTTTTGACCATTTTAAATGCTTCCTATAGAATCAAACTTGAAGAAAAATGTTTTGCTTTTTTCCCCCCAAATGCAAAGATTGTAAAAGTTTTTTTTTTTTCCCCCCCCCCCCATCTTTTTTTCTCTCTCTTTCTTTTAAAGGGCTGACATGGTAAGATTTTGCTGTGGCAATAATCGCATGTGTGTCAGCTGCAGTCGAGGAAGGCTGCATTGCGGAAGTGTAGTCAGCTGGGCAGAGGTCATTTCATTGCCACTGAAAGGGAGCCATTCTTCAGTCTACAAAATTTCTTTTAAATGTGCACTTGGCTAATATTCTCTTACATTTTATCAAGCTATCAGTACTCTTTTCCCTATAGTTTCTTACTTCCTTCCTAGTCCTTCATTTTTTAAGGCATTGTATTAAAAGGTTGTATACATGTGTTTATTCGTTTGGACTGGAAAGATCGCTAGAACATGTAATTTGAGATGAGCAGAGTTTGCAATAATCCTAGGAAGAGAGTAGTTAGATGAGCAAATCTTTTTAGGATATCAATGTAATGAGTCATTTCTGTTTTAGATAGTGTTACGGTAATGAGATATTCTCTTAAAAATGTTTTTTCCTTTAAATGTAGATATTAGTTTTCCTGACCATTGTAGACCTGAGAAAGTGTGCAATAAATAAAATGTCATCTTCCCATTGCAGTCTTATTTGCAACTTCCTTTTTGCAATCACCTGTATGCTATGATGTTAAATAATTTCTCTGCTCTATAGTGTTTACATTGCCAGTGGACTTTTAAAGCCTCTCGAGCTGATGGTTGTATTGTTTGTAGTCTCGCATTGTTCACAAGGGTTGCTTCTGAGTTTAATCTTGTAGTAGCTGGAAGGTGTGACCCTATTTCACAGCCTCATCCTGCAGACTCTGAGCACTAGCATGTAACTTCAGGTTTGGACAACTCGAGGAGTCATGTCTTGCTGCGGTACTTGCCTATATGTAATAGCCGATTTATCCAAGTCGGTCATGATGATGCACCTCTAGCTCTGATGGAGAGTGTGTCTGGCAGGAAGGTGATACTTTCCAGTTTAAAGCACTTGTGTATTTTCAGCTAAAATACAGAAATGTAAAAATAGTCAGTATTCTGTTATTAATCCATTGTAAGTGAAAGTATTTGATATTGAAGAAAACTAAACAGTAACTAGGTGCTAAACAGGATTCAGTCATTACTGCAGAAAACGGACTTTCCATTGGTACCATTGGTATAAGTGAATTGAATTGGTCTGATAGCTCATAATTTTACTTTTTTGTTGTTGTTCTACTTCACAGTAGTAAGTTTTTTGGGGGGGATATGGTGCAAGGAAAAAGGTTTTTAATTCAAAATCTAGTTGTGTTTAAAGAGGAATCAGTATGAATAAGTCAGGAGAAGAGAAAATCTACTCCCAAGTAGATGTTTCTGCATTTGAAATTTAGCTTTAACACTGTGTACAAAAGATAATGTAAATACTGTGTTAAAATTATCGGCGGGGGGGGGAGATCAGTACATAGTCTGTAGACTAGTCTCCTATATGCAAAATGTAGAGACGAGCCTTTCTGGTCCACTTTTTGCTAACTCCAGATGAACTATTTTTTGTGTTCATTGGGATATGTCAGGTAACACAGAGTGATATGAGCATCAGCAGTTGGTATATGGGTTCAAAACTGGGTTGAATTGAACTTCTTGCTTAAGATGCCTTTTCTTGTTGGTCTGTTGTTAAGACCCAGACAGCATCAGTAGTGTTCATACTGGTGGGGGGGGGGGGGGGGGAGCAGCACAAGACTGGAGGCTCTGTGTTCCCTCCTGGCAGCAGGGTGCTCAGGGAAATATGGCAGTAATTAACCTTTCGATTGCGGGTGAGGGTTGGGACCCTCACGCCTTTCTCCCTGTTTCACTTGAAAGAAGCTCTTCTCACCTCTGTAACTTCACAACAGAAGAGCAGAGGAATGGTGCTGCAGACACAAGGCATCTGAGTATGCCTGAGGTTGAAGCCAGTTGCTAAGAAAATGTAAGGCTATATTTTAATTAAAAAAAAAAAAACTTCTGTGTCTTGATGACTTAGCAGTATTACTGAAAAAAATAATGTTTAAGCTTTGAAAGAGTGAATCTGAAAGGCAAATATTTTCTTTTTCAGTAATAAGTCTTTCATGCAATCTCTTTGAACTCCTCAGTTTTCTGCCTATGATGCTCTTTCCGCTTTTCTTAAAATTTGGCTTCAGGTTAGGTCTTTTTGCCTGGCTATAGGTCCTCAGCTTTTGTTTGGAGCGAAATCTGCTTAGAATGTGGAAGTTCAGATTCATCCTGTGGACAGCAGAACAGACCCTGGCCCCTGTGGGAGGAAACTTTTTGTTTCCCCTTTTTTTAAGCAACCCAGAAGCAAAAAATATAACTTCCCTATCTACTGTGAAATCCTTAAATCCTTTCCTCTCCCCCCCCTCCCCCACTCTTAGCCAAATCCTCTGTGATGAAGTGACCATATGCAGGCTCTGCGAAGGTTTGTTAGGTTATTTTAGGACCCTCTATTGATAACAAACCTCTTAAAGTATGTACTTGCCTCTTGACTATTTTGAAATCATTGGAGGGAAAAAGGCTTCCATTAAAGGTGGTTTTCCGCTGCAATTTCATGCTCTTGTGCTGTAGTTATCCTGTGTAATCAGTTGAAAATCTTACATATCGTTTTGCTTATGAAAACAAATAAAACTGATGTAATGCATCACTTTTTAGTGAATATTCATTTTTTTCTGCAGAAAATCACTTGGAGGCAGCCCTATCCAGAAATGTTAGTTGTGCAGATCTGAAGACTGTCTTATGTGTATGCATGTATATTGTTTTTGTTTCTCATCTTGGTAGCTAATAGAGATTTTTAAAAAGAAAGCAAGGGAATTTAGATGCGTATGTAAGAATAAAATTATGTAGTTTTTAGAGGGGGGAAAAAGTTGACTGCCAAGAAAAAATGCAATGTGTTTTATTCCTTCTGCCACAAACACTTTATTCCTAGGCAGCAGTCACCTGCGCAGCTTTTTCTAGGTTTCTATTAATAAGCGTGAGTAACAAACTAATGTTTTTCATATAGATGATATGTTAGCACTTGGCTCAGAGGAGAAAGTGGTAGGGTTTTTTTGTTTGCTTTTTCTTTAAATCTCGTTAAGAATTAACATGTGCTTTTAAGAGAAATTAATCCATTTTTTTAAACTGTCATGATACCATTATGCTGGCAGGGCTGAGACCAAAGACCGTGCTAAGGGTCTGATTCTGTTTCAGTCAGTTTAATAGGAACCTGAGCCTTCCTGTAAAGGGTACGGGAGTAATTTTCTAATTTAAGATAAATTTCTTTTTGTTTAGTGTATGTATAGTACTCCTCTGATGTTCAGGAATTGCACCTTCTCCTGTGCACTGTTCTCCCTGCTGCTCCACTTAACTCCTGAAATAGAAAAGCCAATAACAATAAAATACACTTGCCAGATGCTTATTATTTGTTACATTTATGGATTACAGATGCATAAACTTATCTCTTTCTGCATATTACTATTACACTACAGCAATGTTTTTCTTGTTCCTCTGGATGACTGGATCTTTTTTGGATTTGTTTTTTCCCCTTTCAGCCAGAATTTTGTATTGACTGTGTTTTTAGCAAGTCTAGATGTAAGAAAATGGAGTTTAAATACCCCACCCCACCCCCCGGATCTTGCTGTGAAGAACAATGCAGGCTTCCCTGTGTTTGGACTGCTACTCTTAAGTATACAAGATGACTTTTTTTTTTTTAATCCTTGATGTGGATCTGTGAATCATAAGAGTGGACATCCTGTGCATGTTTTTTAAATCCTCCAGACTATGATAAACTGTTAGCAACACATCCTTTTGCATTAGGGTTTAGCCTATCACTGTCAAAGGCTGAAAATAGCTTGTATTTTCAAAAATAGAATGATCTTTTATACAAAAAAAGGCCATTATTTAAGTTAGTCTAAAGTGACATGAGAGTTTCAGTCTGTCCATTTGAGTTTTACTGCAGGAGCACCTAGAGAGTCCAGACAGGATGATAGTTTATTGTTTTAGCTTATGTACAAATGCTGAAAATCAGACCCCTCAGTTTTAACTGGGTGAAAGACCTATTTGGAGTAAGCTTTTCCTTGAGAAGTGACACTATTAGAAATACTGTTTTCTTCCTCACTACATCAGCTATCTATATGCAGTCAGTCTTCGCTGTTGACAGCAATGACAAGATTTTAATTCTAACTAGCTCAGCTCAGAAAGTGAATTAAAAATATGTTCAGAGTACCTAAGAAAGGAAGGGAGTATGATTCACAGTGGTCCAAAATCATTAGTTGTGGTTCTGATCAAGTGTTAGAGAAAGCTTAATGGCCAGAAGTTTATTGAAAAATGTTGAGACAATTAATTATTAAGAGTTCAAATGATGTGTGGTGTTTTTTCGGTTTTGGCAGTAATAAAGTAGGAACTGGCAAGTTCGTCTTAGAACTGTTTAGTAAAAGGAGCATGCTGATAAAAGATTGACTAGTATAGCATAATATTTAATTGTTGTGTATTAACCTGATGCTTAAAAGCAATACTTTTAAAAGTATCATTTACTTAATACTATGGCAAATGTATGCATAATGCACACTACTGGTTTGTGTAGTGTATCTGACTTTCCTAACCTAAAATTAACTTGAATAGGTAGTAAACTGTAAATTAAGTTCTGTAAACTCCATGTAAATTTCTGCTTTTACATATGCAAAAGCCTTGTTGTTCTAGATTATAACTGTTTTCCATTTAGGAGAACTTTAATAAAAAATTGAAATTGAAATAAAGTTATTAATGTAAAAAAAATAAAGATTGGCCTCTCAAAAAGGTGGCTATTCTCATGCTTATGTGCATCTGATCTCAGAGATGTAGGAAGGACCAGTCTTGGAAGAGAAGTAGACAGAAGCTGATGATATGGGTTCGCAGGAAAGCTCACCTCTCTCAAAGTTTGGGACTTGCACTGCACATTTGTTCTGTTGATTGGTGCAGCTTGTGCAAGAAGAAACTCTTTTTGCCCTATGTAGACTAGGAGGAAAATCATCATGAATAAAAAAACCTCATGAATAAAACAGTAGCAGTCTTTGTGGAGGCTGCTTGGGTTATTAATTTTTTATCTGTTGTCCAATATAGCCTCCAGAAAGTTCATTAGTGAGGCAATTCATGGCTTCTCTAGAGCTGGAAGTTACTTGCCCTGTGATATATGGTCTGAACTTTTTTGTTATCTTAGCTCCCCTTTCAGTTCCCATCGGCCCTGCCAGCTTCAGTACCCCTGGTCTGTTCTTCTCACAAAGCCCCATCTGCCCTCCCTCTGCAATGCTGAAGGAGAAAAGGGAGTGGAAAAAAGGTGACCTGAAGTAGTCTACAGGATCAGCATGCTTTTCATGCTCAGGCCTTTCCGGGAAACCTGCCTCACCTGCACCAAATATTCAGATTATTGTATTGCTTCATGCTTGGGGGGCTAGGCTAAAGGAATTTTGTACCATGTGCTCAGCTGGATTAGCTTTACCTGCAATTCACAATTGACACAACTGCCCCAGGTGAGATAGTTTTTCCTTAATGGTGGTGAAGGGCTGCTGCTGGCCAGACAACATGTTCTATAGTCTTTGACATAACCTCTAAGGATACTAATGGCTCAATTCTTGTAAAGCTGTGGTCCTGAGAATCATCTTTTGGCTTTAAAAAAAGAAATACGTGGTATAAATAAGAGAAGGAACAGACCTTCATTTCCAGAGGTAGGATTTCTGCTTTTATAATATCTTCATGACAGCATTATGGTGCTGGAGTGCTTTTTGTTTGTAAAATGTTTCTGTTTGTAAAATGAGGTCTGTTTGGGAGAGTTGTTTTATTTTTCTAAATGTTGAGACTAGTCTCAATAAGTGATATGCAAATGCAGTATATATTTGGTCTACTGAGTGAATAGCAAAAGCTGCAGGTTTTGCGTGTACCTGTGGATTTCTGATTACTTTTTGAATGGAATTTGGGATGGGATATTTTTGAAGGAGTTGAGGAACGTGAAGAATCCAGAGGCTCTTAAATATGTACTTCTGAAGTTTTTAGAGTTTCGGAGTTTGAGAGTAGGTACGAATATATAAATCTTTAGTTCCGGCAGGTAGCATAGGCTGGTAGATTTAAAAATCTGTGACTCTGTGCCAAGAGGCTGTTCTTGTTTACACTACTCCCCTGGGAGCAGCATACCTTTAATTTACTGTAGATGTTGAAAAACATTAATTAAACTGTTACTTACATGAGCAGGTATTATTTCAGCTGTTGTGGTGTGGAACTCAATGGAAAGGAGAATGTGATGGAGTTCTGCGTTTCTTAAGTCGTGTGTCAGACTCTGGGAAGCATGGATTTCATTTCTGAAACCTCCTGATATGTGATGCTGGTTAAGTCACTTCATTTCTCTCGTGCTTCTATGGGTAGCTTCGTGAATATGTGTTGTATGAGAGGATTTGTGTGCATATATATGCATAATACAGTATACCATGTTTATTTTTTTCTAAGGTCATTGGCCTACAAAAGCAAGAGTACCAATTAAAAGCTTAAAAATAAAGTACAGAAGCACAGGATAACAACTACTTGGGCTTTTTGTTAAGGAACTGTTCTTGCATTCAATATTTACAACTATGTTATTGGCACAGTTTTGGTGTTTTCATTGATCTGTCATTTCAATATTGTACTTGTGCCTGAGCTGTCTACAGATGCCAGCCTGAGCTGTGAAAGGGAATTTAACAGTGGTCAATTTTAGAAGCATTTTATGGAATGTGAAGCACGTTACTTTTGGTTTATCAAAAAAATTTGTGTCAATCTTTCTCCTAAAGCTGAAGTGCATTAATAGCCTTCTATCGCTTGAGTGGTGATGTAAAGATCTGTATGTAACTTCTAAAATTGCTACCCTTTGCAAAGTTTCAGATTTCACCTGGGTAGCTTGGACGGAGGCTGAATGCCATTACAACTTGCTATGTTAGGGATTTACTGGTACTATTAGGTGACACTGGGAAAACACATTAGATACTGCATTGCGTAGAATGGCTCTCTGTTTCTCTGGGTGAAAGATGACTTTAATTATTAATATCATTAAAACAGACTAAATTATTTGGGGCGGGGGTATTTGTTGTAAGTAGCCAATTCAGAACCTCTGAACTAGTGCTTATGGAGCTGACTTTATTACTCTGTTTCAAAGTCAGGGAGCTGGTCCTGGTGAGTACTTCATTTTCTCCCACACCATCTTTTTATGACGTGCTTTGTTCCCTGTTTGCTTTGATCAAAAAGTAAGATGTGAAATTGGATCTAGCTTTTTAAGAGAGCTCTATTTTTAATTTTTGGAACATAGTGTGCTAGTAATACCAGCACTGATGTGTTTTCTAATAGGTTGGAGAGCAGGAAAAAAAAAGCAGTTTTGTATTGTTTTGTGTGGGTCAGAGCACTACTAATGTGCTTGGATGCCATAGTGACGAGTACTATAAATACCCAGATAGATGAGCCAGCAACTGGGAATAAAATTATAAACACTAAATTCTTTCCATTATCGAAGGCAGTAATTGAAACGTTCCCTACTCTCCCACCTCTGTCTCTGCTAAAACAACTGTGCACATCAGAAAACAAAACAGGCATACAAACCCCCCAGCTTCTAGTTTGCATGAGGGGACAGAGAGAAGTCATCGCTAGACTCTCTTTAAAGAAAAATGTAATTCTGTTTGTTCTTGTTCAAGCTTGTTAGCTGTCCGTAACCAGTGACCCTCTATTTTACTTTAATATTACATGTCACAGAAAGTAGTGCTCAGAGGACTGGGCAACTTTACAGGTAGCAGCACTTCTACTAACTTTGCAGTTCTGAAGTCATATGATATGCTTGCTTAAACATTAAAGTTTTGCTCAGTAATGTTGGAGAATTGGTGGGTACTACAGGGGCAGTTGTTGGTATTGAACCAGCATCCCATTTAGGTGCAAGATAACCCATGCTGTTCAGAGTTGAGAGGCCGAAATGATTTCTAGAAGAATAATAATAATGGTCAAATCCCAAAACTTAAATCCTTCCTCATTTAAGTATTGGCTTCTCTTTTGTTTTTAATGTTCTATTATTTTTATCTGGAATGACTACATAAATAGTCTCAAGTATACAAGCTGAAGTTTGGTTACAGTTCTCTTCTTTCCTTAAGTGGATCAAGTCTTTTGTCTGAGACTGTCTGTATCATTTGATCCTGTGGGGTAATCAAGTGTTAAACAAGTGTTGCATTTCATGCTGGGGAAGGTGGATTTGGTTTGGTGGACCAAATGATGCCTGATGTATTAGCTGCCAAAGCTACTTTTGGTCTTTCAGGATGAGAAACGTTCTGTTAAAGTAACTTTCATCATAATTAATGATGAGTATTTTGTTTCTCTTGTGATTTAGTTAGACGTCATTTTTGTTAGTGTACTAATTCATAGAATTTTCTAAAACGTATGGTAATATTAGGACATTAAACTTGTATCTTCTCTCTGGCATAGGTGAGGTGGGGGAAGCAATTAAAATCGTGTGTGTGTGTGAATTACCAGTGAAAGCGATGCAAAAGCAACAGACTGCTTTTGATACTTCATAGAAGTGATTGTGAAGCTAAATATTTTGAGTTGGAAAAGCCAGGATAAAGGACTGTACTGTGCATTATATAGCTCTTTCCTAATTCGGTAATTGTGGTGTTTTGTTTTTTTGTGTTTAAGGTATGGTTTACAGCTAAAATGGGATCCTTAAGGCAGTCCTTTCAAAGGACACAAATGGACTTAAATTATCAGAATATTTCTAAAAAAGTGACTTACAAGTATAGATAGTAAGTAACTACTATTACACAACTATGGTTACTTCACAGACAAACCACTAGCAGGTGCAAAACTGCTGGTAAGAGTTAAGATCTGCATATCTGCTATATCCCAGAAAAATGTAGATTAATATTACTTAGATTATTACTTAAATGATACAGTGTGTGTATCATGCATGTTTTCTTTAGCCTCTAAAAATGTTTTTCATAGCTGCTTTGATGACAGACATAACAGGAAGAATAGTCCTATGTTTTTGACTGATTCTTTTTTTTTTTTTTTTTTTTCCCCCCTCCCTTACAATGCAGGAAGAATGCTGTGTTTAGCTCCAAATATAGCCTCTGAATTAAGGTTGTTAATATTACAGATGTATTTGTTCCAACAAATGTAAATATCAACTGTCCTAGTAAGAAAAGCAAAACTTTGTCCTTGGAGCATATGGGGGGAAGGTGAGGGGTCGGGGAGGTGGGCTGTTAATCGGACTGACAGCAGTGTGAATCCCTCTGCCTTGCTTTATGCTGCAGAGAAGTTGTGTATTAGAAACTGGACGGTGTTCAGTTTTTGTCTGTCTTAGCATTGTGGCTTCACAGGCTTACCTGAAAAAAGCAATACTATATGCCAGAGTTGCAGTGTTTATGATCACATATTTCATGGTACGTTTGCTCATCTTTTTTGCAAAGAGGATGCTAGATTGGTGGAATGATAGGTGTTCAATTTGAGGCATTTAATGCTTTAGTACCCCAAAAAACTGAAAAGCAGCTATGCCTATTTGTGCAGCTTTAACTATTTGTGTAAAAATTGTTGTGCAAAATTAGTCTCCAGAATCTGGTGATGGTGAAAGCCAGATGCTTTAGAAGTAAAAGTTGCAAGAAAACTCAGATTATTCCACATTTGTTTACTATGTTATAATCAGTTTTGTAAGGTGTATTTCAGTATTTTTTCCATATCTTCTTTTTGCTGCTGTTGCATTCAGAAACATTTCTGTTAGTAATGGGAATGTCAAATTCTCTTGGCAATAACTAAGTCTTTAGCTGCTACAGGATAACCCTGAGAATTCCAGGTCTATCTGTTTCAGTCTCTTCCTTCTTTTTGTCTTGCTTGAATTGGCAAAGTTTAAAATGCATATAATACACCAGGGTTTAAAATGCATATAATACACCAGGGTAGTCAGTATTACCCAGCGTAGAGAGTAGCGGGTAGAAACAAGTAAGGCTTATTACCGAGTGATAGCAGGCAAGTTGTTTTGCCTCCTGTTCTTCATGTGGGAAATGAGAATAATGATGCTCAATTTTTAAAGTATAAAAAGCGACCTCATTTTGAAAATGCAGAGCTCTGGGGAAATCCGATGTAAGGCTAATCCCCTGTGAGCTGGGTTCCAGGTGGTGACCTGCAGCAGCAGTGATCTGTTGACTCCTTATCGAGGACTTAAGGTTTTCAGTCCTCAAATAATGGAAGGAGAGAACCTTGTATAGTAAATGAATGGCAAAGTTACAGAGCTAAGAATTTAGAAGTTCGGATATACAGAAATAGATCTATTTGTGCAACATTGTATTTTTGCTCTTTTGAGTATTTATTTTATGGATTTTTTTTTTTTATGTACATATCTTCCTTTCCCAAGAGTTGGTAAGTAATTACTTACACCAAGACTGCTATGTCCTCAGCAGACCTATTCCAGTTGATTATAAGTTACTATTAACACGTTATTCTGTTACCCTTTGGGGATTGGCATCGGAAGGGGAGAGACTTTCCCAGTGAGTTAAATTATTCTTGAGGCAGTAGCTGAATTTTTGGGATATTTGGGTATGGTTTCTGGCCCTTGGAAGAGGTTACCGTTTGATGCAGGAGCTCCCAAACTGTTAAGTTAACTGCTTATCGTACATCGACCACTTCCAAGTGGTACGTAGCAGTGGCAGGGCTGCAGCCCACAAAGCGTGCTGTGCATAGTGGCCTGGCATGACCTTTGCAGCAGAAGGAAGGAGGGAAGAGTTGGACCCGAGTCCTTCTGGCTGTGAAGGAGTGTGAAGGCCAGAGAGAGCAGTCTGCAGTGCTGCCTCTTGCGCTTCTGCCTGGCTGGGCACTGTGCCCGCAGCAGCCCCACTGCAGTGGCTGCTTGCGGCACCTGCTTCTGCCTTGGAAGGGGTTTCTCTTTACATCTGGTTAAAAGCTCATACCCACGTGCCCTTACAGAGCAAGAGCCTGTGAGGCGTCACCTGTTACGAGTTTAGGCTTGGGGTCCAAAGGGGAGGCTGGGCAGAGAGAAACTGAAAGGATGACTGCAGTGCATGAAGCTGATGCACAAGTAGGAGAAATGAGTTTTAGGAAATGGAGTTGGAGGATGAGGCCGGTAGAGAGAATGGAGATGAGGATGTATCTCATTTTCTACACTAACATAGCCTGGCATGAAGCTGGGAGCTGCTGCTCCTGGTGGTAGGAGGAGCTTGTCCTGGTGCCTCATGAGCCAAGATAAGGGACCCATTGTCTAGTGGTGAGCAAAATGGGTACCAGACAACCTGAATATGATGTTTTTAAACTAAAGACTCATGTAAGTAAGAGCAGGGATTAAACTTTCAAAAATGGAGAGTGATCTGAAAAACATAGCCAGGAACCCCAGTCTCCCTGAAAGTTGAAAGTGGGATTTAGCCTTCTAAAGCTACTTGACATTAAGTTGTAAACACTGCTTCTGGCTGTGCTTTGGCTACTGCTGTTAAGAAAACATAAGGGATTGGTGTGCCCGTGAGTCAGGAGGAGAGGTTGCAGCTGCGTGGAACGACCCTGCTCTGTGGCAGTGCTGAGGCTCCAGCTGGCCCCCTGCGTTACCATGGGTCTCTCCTTTATCGCTCGCGTACCTCCTTTTCCTCTTGTGTCTTGGGAGAGGGGGCTCAGGTGCTGAAAGGCATCAGTTTAGCTAATCTGGGAATACTGGTGTTGGAGATGGAGCCTAGAGGAAGTTAGTGAGTCAGGATAATACCAGGTTGGGAAAGTGCAACTTCTGTCTTTCTTGGCATGGGAAAGCTGAAGAGTAGGTATGTTTGCACTCCTGGATGTCTTTCTAGAGAGCAAAGATATCTAGGATTTCCTCCTCTGGAGGACAGGGAGTGGATTTCTGTTCTGATGGGCCAAGTTGCCTCCCCCCCCCATTTTTCTTCCTTCTCCCCTTTTTTTGGAGAGTCTTTCAGCTCTGGATGAAGAAGTAATGCCAGCAGAGTTGAGTATCTGGTGGCTCTTGAAGTGGATGGTAGTTGTGGCATGGGTATCTTGCAGATTTGGAAAGTAAAGAGGAAAGATATATTGTGACATGCAAAGTGTATTTTTTTTTTCCTTTAGCCACTGCTTTTAATGAGGGTTCCTAGGGGGATATTTGATTTCTGCATGTCTTCACTCTGAAGGGCTTGTTGTTGAGGAAAATGGAATTGGAAGCTGTAGACAACCTTCATAGGAGGGCAAGTGCAATTTAGACTTAGACCTTAAGCTTAAAAAAAAAAAACTACAAAAAAACCCCAAACAAAAAAAAAAAACCCCAAAACCTGTGACAATATAAGTTTTCACTTGGTGTTTTATTTCTGGAAATGAAATTACGTGATTGCATGACTTCTGTTCTGAAGTATTGCTTTATCCTCTTATTGGGGGGGAGGGATAGGACTTGTTAATCTAAAAATCATTCTACTTGGTTATATAACTGTTGCTTAAAAATAACTTCAGATTACCAAAGAAAGATTAGATATTACAGGGTAGAGAGTTTGTCTTTTGTTCAGCTTCTGCTCTTTCACATAGAATATCTACATTTTATACATAATCTTTTTTACTCTTTTACGGTAGCCTGTTGCATGTTACTTGCACGTGCTTCTACAGCAGCACATGAACATCCTGTAACAGTTCTCTACCAGAGACTGAATAGATACTGCAGTAGTAACAGTGCCAAAGCTGAACACTGAAGAGGCGGTAGGTGCAGAGCTACAGAGAGAGAGAGAGCGTGCTGTGAAGGTGGGATATCTATTAACGCGCGTGTGGCAATTACTGCTGTGAAAGTTTAACTTTTAAAAAGGATTATTCAGAAAGTTCACAGCATTGCTTATTATGGTGTGTTTATAGAAATCACAATTATGTTTGATTGTGGGTGTAGGATATTCTTGAGGATGAGGAGGTGAAACACGTGAATTAAAAGGTTCATAGTGTTTTAGGCCTTAAAAGAATGACGTGGTCTCTCCAGAACATGCTCAGTTTTGTCGTCTTATCTAAAGAGATTGTATATAGCTTAGGTTAACCTTTGTATTCCTATGTGAATTGGGCAGGTATGTCTGATTAACCCTCTTTTCATTTTGGATGGCCATAACTAACTTGCATCCATGGTGGTTATTTGTAACTTGTTTCCAGTGACTAATAGGGAAGTGCAAACTTGGTCTTGGGCTTACCTGTGATTTTCTTTAGACTTTGAGATACAGTGCGTGAAATCTCTTTAGTAACAGTAAAACAGAAGAGCATTGTATTTGCCTGCTTTCATCACATGCTCTGAATGAATCTGTGTTCGCATTTCTCTGTGACAGCTACTCAACTAATTGAATTTAATGAGGAAAACAAAACAGAATCTCAAAGCAGTTGACTCTGCTGTAATTCTTTCTCTCTGCTGAATAATATTCTCCTGACTTAACATGTTTCACCCGCTGCTTTTTGAACTGTGTGGTGTTCAATTAAAGCTATCCTTGTTGCGCAGGACTGAGACTTGTCCTCCTTTGGGAGCAGCAGTGCTTCTCCCCATTCCCCTGCTGAATGGTCTTCTCTACATGGGATTCATGTGAGCCAGCTAATTTGACCCAGAGCTGGCCCAGGAGTAGGAAGTTATTAAATTTGTTAGAAGGTGCCTCTCTTCTGGGTTTGTGGACTTCCCAGCTGAGTATTATTGGCCTAGTATTGCTAGGTAAATTGCCACTTGCCAGAAATCTTAGTAGGCAGCACTGCTTTCTATCAAGATTTAAAATATCCATTACTTTAAGATCCCTTTGCCTAGTGTGGCTGTACTGGGTGCGTATGTGGTATGCTAAGGGCCTTGGGGATTTTCTCTTTATTCTTTTTTTTTCCCAGCATGTATATGTCTAGTGCCTGTTAAAACCTTAGTTTTGCCACCGTAAATCCCTGGAGGTCTGTTATACTGTTCATATGTGTGCGTTGTCTGTTGGGGGAGGTGTTTGGTTTTCCCCCACGGAACATTCTTTCTGTTGCATCGCCTCGGTACTGTCTCTCCACAGTCAGCTGAGGCAAAGCACAAAACCTTGTTAGAATATTTGTAAAGGTTTATTTGGTGAAAGGCACTGTGAAGTTTTATTCAGACTTAATGCTAACTTTGCTAAACAGTTTAAATGAACAAATTTATAAATAGAATGTGAAATGCTTTATCTTCTTGCACTAAATCTGCTGTATATTTCAAGGGGAGCGTATATCAATTTTTAATGAGGAGTGGTTTGGATGGCAGGTTGTTCTACCAAGTGTCCTTTAAATTCAGTTGAGATTGAATTGAGCTTTACAGCAATGGAGCGTGGGAGGAAATTAACGCTTTCTACTGTGCGTGTCTCTTAGTGGTTTTTAAACTGAGAATGTATAACCTTTAAAAAAGCAAATATAGTGTCCATAGTGCGCTTCATTTTGGCACTGGTGGTTTGATCCACCCACATGCAATTCTGTGGGAAGATACTTACATTGCCTCTCTTGTCATCTAGCTTCGATGTCTGAATTAGGAACTTTGGTTCTTGAAATAGCCACTGGAAATGCAACAGTTTATTCATAGTGCTAAAATGAGTTAGTATGAATATGCTGTCCCTCTGTGTGGTCCACTGTGTCCCTTAGTTGCTTGTCCTTGTTGCTGGAATCGAAGTGTTTGCCAAAACTGCCATCTCACTGTAAGCATGGTGGAAACCTGAAGTGGTATACAGGGATGATTTTTCAAGTATTGTGACAGCACTTTTTAAATAGATCTAGGCTGGTTAGGGTTTGCTTTGTCCTAATGAGAGTTTGTCAAAAAGCAGACTTCTGGAAGAGTGTTTCAGTACGCTACTAGAACTGAGTGTAGTGCTCTTAGTAGGAAGTGAAGCAACTTTTATAGCGCATGTTCCCTGTCAACACTATGTTCTGGGGAAAGATGGGTAAAGCTGACTGAAGCAAGGCAACCTCTGTGGATAAGCTAAACCCGGACTTGCGGAGTATGAAAATATAGGGAAATACGACTAAGTAATTTTCTTTTGCTCGATGACAAGGTGTAACTAATAAGTTACTACCTTTACCTTCACTAGCCAAACTTTACAACATACTTAAAGGAGGAGTGGGAGACACCTATTTGAGGGTTGGCTTACGCTCACGCCTTACACCAAGTGGGATTGTTGCTGCCTTCTCTGTTTGCCAAAGAGATGATGAGCTGGCCAGAAGGGTTGTGGAAGTGAGAGAGATTTGACAAATGGCAAAAAGGAGAGTTGCTAATTGTAGAGGAGGAGGAGGGTGGTGAAGATGGTACCAAACAACCAGTCTCTGATAAATTAGATGGGATATGTTAGGCAGGTTTCTGTTAAAATGTTTTCCGTACATGATATTCCTTTTGTTTGTGAGGATGTCGGGAAGTCGTTCTGCGTTTGCTGGAACTTGATGTTCCCTCGGTGTTTCCTTCCTAGGTTAAGTGTGTAGGCTACCCTTACACCTCTGTGTGTACAGCTTTCGTTTTTGCCAGCGCTGTTTTCTGCTGTTTTCTGAAAATACTTTAAACTCCTCTTGTAGGTTTTATTAATTTATTTGTTTTTGGAGGTTGTTGGAGGCCTGAGACTAGCTTGAAATTTATTTCCTTTCCTCATCCTCCCTACAGTAACATATTATTGCTGAGGGCTAGTGGCTTTACCAGTATTTCATCACACATCTTTTTCTAGAAGGATGCTTTTTGTAGGTGGGCCAGGACTTTGAAGGGAAATAACTCATGCAGTTTTGCTGCTTTTATTTTTAAAAATCCTGTCTCAGCTGCAACCTGTTCAGTTTTCATTTGCAGTAGTTCTAGCTTGTAGTTCTGGCTTGTAGTGTTTGTACTGTGTGTGAATTAACGAGATTTCTGAATGACTCTCATTCTTGAAAATAAGTTTTGAGCCACAACTTGGCTTTTTTGGTATGCAACACAGTGGATGACAGAAAATTTTGCAGGAGTTGACTTCAAATAACGTAGAAGAACTGACTGATTTTTTGCCATCCACTTCTTACATAAAGGAGCTCTAATCAACACTCTGCCAATGCAGTAACTGGTGGTGCTGGGAGCTACAGAACTTGCTGCTTCCCCGCTCCTCCTCCCCCTCCCTCCCCCCCCTCACATGGCAAGTTCAGTTAACGCTTCTGAGCACCATGTGACTGTTTTTGCAGTGAAGGCCTAAGTGTGACACAGGCAAATCAGTTTACTGGCAGTAAGTGCGATTAGTATTTTTAATGATTATTTTGCCTGTAGCAAGATTGCTTGCTTCTTTTTTTCTTATGTCTTAGCTTGTTGGTGTTCAAGCATAGCACTTCATAAACAAATAATGTTTAGGAATTATAGGAGTAATTCAGGCCCACTCTCTCATACGTAATTTGTTACACATCTGAGTTTTCTCCTAGGTTTGTAGTGCTTCTGTTTCTGAGTCAGCCTTCTATGATGCATGCTTATATTTATTTATTCTTTGGAAGAGATTTATTTGCAGAGAATTCCTCCATTCATTAGCCTCTTATATTTTGACCTGCTAAATTTGAAGTAATGCAAAAAGAAATCGTCAAGAGAGTGGTGAAGATTTGTAGATAATGAAAAAGTATTCCTGTGACTCGCCTCTGCATCCTGAAAAGGCATGCTTTTTGCTTCCAGAGGATAAGTAGGTTTCAGCAATGCTTTTTGTTAGGGTTGGCCATCTGCTTATCCAGTTTGAGATCCCTCAGTTGCCTCATTTGACTCTTCTGCATTAAGGCTAGTCCAGTTTGTAAGCAGATGAGTAGGGGGACCACAGAAGCATCGTAGCTCTGACCCTAGCCATGGCACAGCCCATGGTCTTCATTTTTGACTCCCAGAAGAGGTCGGACACTTCTGTTGTTGGAAGTAGCTGTTTTGGAGACTTCTAAGAGGCAGCCACGGTGCCTCTTGGCAAGCTGATGTGTGGCTTACTGCTGGGGTCTGGGTAGCTAAGGGTTACAGAATGGTTCAGTCATTCAGAAGAACAGACATGCTATAATAAATGCCAAAGCTCAGTCACATTTAAGACTTTTAGTTTGTATTATGAAGGGGTGACTTCCCCCTTTGTTTTCAATTCAGCTAATAAGAATAAATTTAACTTACTTTCCTGGAGTGGGGTGGTTTATGTTGGTGTTGGACGGTGCAGGAAGAGAAGGTCAGCTGTGTTTAATACTGGCATTTTTCTCCATGGTCAGGGCTTTCTAATTATAGGCTGGATAAAATGTCAGTCTTCAAAGTCCTTCATGCAAGGAAGGTTCTCTGTTTTCAGTGGCGTTAGCACGCATGCCTCCCATAAACACATATATCATATGCATTTTGCTTTTTATTTGAAGGGAACAGTTAGGCAGCTGTATTAGCTGATTGCTCTGCTCTTGTTTTGTAATAAAAACACTGGGAGTGAGGAGGAAACTGTTATGTCCAGAAGCACATGGCTACTTGTAGAGCAGCGTTCTTAAACCACTCATTTCACTTCTCCCCTAAAGTAGTAGTTCAGGGTTACTGTGAACCTTCTGTGTCTCTCTGCATTATAACTTGCCATTGGACAACAGGTAGGGATTTATAGTAGCTGAATGAGTATGTTGTGTATCTGGCCTGAAAAATAGCTTTAGAAATTTCCTTTTAGTTAGGATAAGCGTAGTTGGCCCCAGTGATCTGAAGAAAAAAAAAAAGAAAAAATATATATTAAAAAAAAGAGTAGGAGGAGTTGAGTAACTCTATATTAGAGGATTCTTTTCTTCTCCCCTTTCTTCCGAACAAAGCTTCTGCTATGTTCTGTCCCGTTTAGATGAGCTTTCTGTGATTAGGATTTCAGTAAGGCCAAAATTGATCCTGTCTTAACTTCTGTGCCAGATGTATAGTAATGAAATAGTTAAGAAGTGTAACATAAGATTGTAATAAAGCCACATGAAAAGCTCTTCGTATTTGTTTCCATCCACTGGCATTATGTGGTAAAAATCTTGTAACATGCTTTTAAAATAGTTTTTCCAATTCTTTTATTTATGTGGTTTGGGAAGTATTCGGTCAGCCATTAAAATGGAATGCCTGTTACATAAGTATTCTAGGGAGCTTTTGGGAGGGGATAAAGAAAAAAAGGATATTAGGAGAATTGAAAAGTGAGATTTCATGCACTTTGAGACAATCTTGATGCTGTTTGAAGGAAAATTTGTAGCAACTTCCTACCCCTTCCGCCCCGCCCCTTTTTTTAGTTTTCATTAACAAGAGCAGTCGTAAGCATTGAAAGACTTTTTGAGACACACAGGCCACATTTAAGAATGGATGTAATCTTTTCCAAATAAAAACTAGCTCAGTGAAGTGAAACCTGTTTGAGTAATGCTGAGATGAGAGTACTTTATAATCATGAACTAGTCATTTGCCTGTCCTTGCCAATCTGGAAAGGAAAAAAATTGCTTTTTGGATAAAATCCTCTTTGGCAGGATTTGGCTAGATGGAACTTATTCCCATGGCTAGAGAAGTAATACATTTTAAGAACTTCACAACACTTTCTGGGTTTGTTCTCATTTGCAATGAAACTTCTGGGTTTGAAGCCTTGTGTTGTGAAGAGGTGCTTCAGGATGCAGACCGGCTCTTCCCAGCTGAGCCTGCAATCCAGGCAGACTGAAGCAATATGCTTTAAGGAGATGCGTGAATTTTCTCATATGTTTCAGTGAGCGTTAATAGGAAGTCTAATTATGGCTAGTTACAGCCAAAATTGCAAAGTGTTTCACTTTGAAACAAATTATCAGATAATTTGAAGTTGGATTTACATGGTGTAGTACAAGTTTACTTCATATGAACAATTAAGAATTGGAAGCAAGTGAAGAAGTTTAGGTCTAATTTGGGACTTACATTTAAGTAGAAGAAGGAGAAATAAAAGAAAAAGTCCACCACATATGAATAATTCTAGCTTGTGTGTGCTCTAATGGAAATAAGCGAGGGAGATTGTGTACTTCTAATTATTGTTGGCTTTTTTAAATTCCGGTTTAAGACAGTGTGCAGGTGACATTAAGTCAGTATTTCAGGCTAAAAATACTATACTACTATTTTAATTTTCTTGGCACAGGAGCATGTATGTATTTGTACTTTTTCACATGCGCACACACATGGGATTTCTTCTCTTGCCTTTCCCTTGCAGATGTGACACTTATGTTACAGGCTGTGCAGATTTCTGTATGTCCCCCACAGTTGAAGAGGTTCTTTTTGAATCCTAATATATGCTTTTGCCTCTGGATATAAAAATGCCTGTGGATATTTCCTTCAGCTCTTTGCACTGTTGCAAATTCAGCTTCTGGGTAAGATATAGTACAGAAATTAGTTCAGGTGTCACCAAGGCAGCTGCTCTTGACTAAATGGTACCTGTACAAGAGGAGGTGCGTTTATTTGTGCTATGTGTTTTCCTCCATTTTTCTGAGCAGGAGTCTCTCTCCTAGCTTCTATTGAGTGCTCCCAGAAAGCAGGACTCGAGCCCTATGCTCTCTGTCTTGCAACATGTACTGTCGAGACTCCAGCCCCGTACATCTTGAGCTGGAAGCTGGCAGCCCCTGTTGCACACAACAGCAAGATACACCTGATTTGTGGTGGTTGCCTGTGTTCAAGCATGTGCTGATCTATGGGACAAGACAAGAAGTCAGAGTTGGGGGATGCTGCTGCTGCACCTGGCATGGGCAGATTGGTTGCATGTGGTGGGCATATTGCAATTTTGAGAGCTGCTTGTGTTGCCTCCCCTTGCCTTTGCTGCTGTCATAGCTGCGTGTGTGCACATGTGTTTGGTCAGAAGACAGGGATTCCTTCCAGTCAAAATGGATTGTGTAGCCTTCCTTGTCTTCCTCTTTAACATGTCCCATGTCTTGAGCAGTGCCAAGGCAGGGAAGGCAGCCAAGAAAAATGTTTCTCTCTTCAGGGTTGAATTTTTAAGGAAGAAGTGCAGGGAGGAGGAAAGATCACTTTCCTTTTACATGGAAAGGATGGTGCTTCACACTCATTGGCAGTTATGATTCATTAGGTAACAACCTGGCAGTATTCTTTACTCCATTTCCGTTTTCCCAATGTGATCAAGCTATGTATATCTTCTGACGATCATCACCGCCACATGAATAACTCCTAAAATGTTGGTCCATTTCAGGCAGATATGCAGGTTGATGGAAGTCTTAGATAGTTGTGTTCCTCCAACTACTGTGAAAGTGGGCAGCAGAGGCAAGACACAATGCAGTGTGAGCTTACACTTTGAGACAGGAGAGTACGTGGTGGGGCAGTGAAGAGAGGCATAGAGAGGCAGGAAGGCTTTGGGAAGAATTTCAGTCCTCTTAGGGTCCCTGAACAATCAGCTGGAAGACAAGTGTGTGGTAAATGGGCATCAGTCAGTGTTCAGGGAATTGTTTATTATTCTGTGGGATATAATACTTTTTCTGTAATATGAGGAGCGTGGCTGTAGAGCTGTGTGATTTTTGTGTTATGCTGCAAGTGTAAGGAGTGATGAAGTCTGGTCCCAACTAGGGAGTAGGAGCATGCAATCTCGGGGTAGGGGTGTTTTTATTTTGATGTGTAACAGAGGAAGCGCTGCCCTTCCCAAAAGCTGCCACACCATTGGAAGCTCTTTTCTTGCTCCGATCTGTGGCATAGTGTGTTGGATCAAATATATTCTTATATTCTTGAAGGGGGTACCTGACTGAAGCCATGTTCCAGCCTTCACCAAATCCCACCGATGTACCGTAGCCATCAAATTTGGTATGCCAGTTGTAGTTCTAGAGCAACTGGTTATCTTTTAATTGTCCTACTATGAACTCTTAACACTGGCTGAGAAATCCCAAAGAAATAAGTTATCTGTAGGTTGGGTTGAATGCGATAAAAGTGTACCTTTCTTACTCTTACACTTCTATTGCATCTATCCACTTTTAAACTAAAGAGTGATACGAGCAGCTTGGGTAAGGTGCAGCCATGTGACCTGGTGGGAGCTGATGCTCTAATGAGAGGATTAGGTGCCTATTTCTGGTTGCCCACAGCCTGTGATGCTAAGCAGCTGTTGCTGGGCACATGAGAACTGCCAGTCAGTCCCCAAACCTCTCCTTTACCTCTGTCATTTTTGTTCTTTATTGACCTCCTGCATATCAGCTCCCTAATTGCTCTGTTCTTGGTATTTCAGCTTGGGGTAGATTTCATAAATTAGGCTACGTGCAATTTCTGTGTGGTGTTTTATCCGAGTCAGTTAAAAAACAAACAAAAAGGAACAGAGAATTTTACAGAATCCTGTTCTTTAGCATATCACCTGAGGAAGTGTAGTTTGAAAACAGTGAGCTACAAAATGGATGAATAGTTCTGTCCCAGTGGCAGTCTTTAAACTGGCTTGTTGTCCCACTTCCCCTGTGCAAAGTGCATATAGTGAACTCTTGTTTGCTTTAAAGAAGGAGGAGGGGTGATGAAAGAGGAGCCAGTACTGGCTTCCTAAATTGTGGTGCCCATAACACTTGCCATATGGAAGCTACCTCAAAATTGTGTGGGGAGGGTGAAAAAAATCCAGCCTGCCACCCAGAAGCCAGGGAATGACCATTGCCTCGTGTCTGCAGCTTGCTCTGCAGTCTAGAGCTGCTGCTGCTACTTAGTACACTTCTCTCTTTATAAAGATAGTGCCTGAGCAAACTGAATTTGACAAATTCTCATTTTAATAAGTTTTCATTCTCATAATCTTGAATGTTACGGAAGACCCATTTTCATCATGAAACTTGTTCTTCTTCTATTTTTGCATTTCATCTTAAGCTTGATGTTTTGTCATCCGCTCAGGGATGCTCGTTTAAGTTCTGTATTGTATGTACTTATGTGATAAATCTTTTTTCTCAGATCATTCAACTTCAAGTGGTACATCCTCATTTAAGCCCAGCCGATCGCTGGTTTCTATTCCCACTGCCCATGTGATGCCGTCTAATGCCAGCTCTTCGCTTTCCAAACACAGGGAAGCTTTCAAGTCTGAAGGCTCAAAGTGGAGTACAAGCTCTGTACGGTCGGGAGGAGGCAGAAATCAGAGCATCCTGGACAGTTCTCTTGACATGAAAGATGCAAGACCTGTAAGAAAATGGTCCTCCCTGTCTAAACTCAGCTCACCAAATACCTGCAGCCAGGATGAAAGTAGTCATTCAGCGGACTCCAGGGCTAGTACAGACAAAGCTATGTCACCACAATTAAGGACAAATGGGCCAAGTTGTTTGCATGATAGCATGGAATTGCTTAAAATCGAGGACAAAGAAATGGGGAAAAAACGATCTTCCCTACTAGACTGCAAATACAAATTTGAATCATGCAGCAAAGATGACTTTGTTTCAGATTCCTCAAGTAGGAGACATGCCTTAGACTTGACCTACAGTGCCTTACCCGAAAGCAAATCTACGGCAGCCAGCTGTGAAGCTTTTGGACCGAGATATGCAACTCTGGGACAACAGGCTGTGAGTGGAGCTCCCATACAGCCAGCAGTGAGGACTCAGATGTGGCTTAAAGAACAGTTACGTGCAAATCCCCTGGACTGCAGGAGTGCTGAGGAGTTGTATGGTGTAGCTGCGTGGCATGCGCAGCAGCTTGACGACTTCAGACCGGGAGGTGAACAGCCTGCGCAGGTAGGGCTAAAGCTTGTTTTTTGCTGCCATCGTGTGGTATCATGTGTTATACCTGAGAAATACCATCAGGCAAGTTTTTAATACAATATATGGGAAGGGGAGCAGGTCCTCTAAATCAAGTGGTGGTGTTCTTAAACTTTGATTTGAGATCTTCCTGTTTGTTTCTCGTTGTTATTTGAGTGCCAACAATTCTGAAATCCGTTACAATACACAAATTTTTCTGAAAGGAGATTAAAGTTAGGCTAGGATGCTCTCTGAGCAGAGGTATCTAAGCTGTATGTAGTAAAATCTAGCTGTACGAGTAAAATACCTGTTTTCTCCAGCCTGAGGATATATTAGCCATGGCTCTAAAATTTTTTTTCTTCTTGCATTTTATGTAGAAGGAAAGACTGACAAATCTAGAGGTTCTCAAAATCCAAGTTTGCTCTTGATGGAATTTTTTTAATTATCTTTTTTTAACTTAAAGAATAGAAGCCAGTTAATTCAGCCAAATTAATATTAGTCCTTAAGGATCTCTTTAAAAAGCTGACATCATTCCGGTTAGCCACCCTTTAAATTATCCTGATGACTGCAGAAGCCCTGTTCTTTTTCTGAGCTTGCTGGAGACTCAAGAAGTGACTGGGGTAGCTTGTGGGCCCTGCACTGCTGAAGTCCTGTCCGAGCCAAAGTGTCAGGTGCTGGCCAACCCTGCAGCTGGTGGCATTGTGGTGGGGGGGCTCCTGGCAGCTGCTGGCATCCCACAGGAACCACAGGAGGCGCAGGGAGCCGTCACCCACTGTGGGCATCCTCAGTCATTCAGATCTTCCCAAATAGCTGGAGACATGCAGCTGGACCTAAGAGTCACGGCACTGCGTGTGAGGCTCACGTGGATTATGCTGTGCCTAGTAGTAGTACTTCTTTTGGATTTAAATATATGCTCAAAGTAACCTTTATTCATTCTTTCTTGCGTTGATGTGTATGTCTCTTCATCCTCTCTTGTGCAGTGATAGATCTATATTTAGGATCCGAACTTAGGAAAAATGATCCTATCCTGTCAGGATCAGCCCTTGGTAATGAGGAAAGTGCTCAAAGCTGTTATAATGTGTGTTTTCTGTAGGTTTTCCTCTGCTCCCCTGGCTTCCCAGGCTGCTGTGAGGTGGGATCATAACAGTTATTTGGGGTGTGTGGGGAAGTTCCTGGTTGCTGAATGAGCACTTTCTGTGGTCCCGCTTAGAGTCGTAGTGCTGGGCCTTGGCGCGCCGTCTGCTAGACTTCCTCAAGTGAGAAGATGCGGCTGTGAAACAGGGCGCAGAGAAACAGAAAGTTTGCGTGTGTGAGAGTTGTGGGGCACTGGGCTTTGCCGGGCTCCCTGCTGGCCCTCCCTGTCTGCCCTCCTCCACCACGAGGAGATGGGGCAGTGAAGATGCAGCTGGGAGAAAGAGGAGCTTAAAGATGGGAGACTGCTACCTCCTGTCTTTAGTGCTTTTGAGTTTTCACTTTTAGAGCCATGTTGTAATCGCACTGTGCGCGGGTATATGTGTGAACGGTGTATATGCTCTTGGTAATTGCTATGTCATTATTTCTGAAAAATTAGGAAAATGACAGACCTAAGTGGAATATATACCTAAGAATACAACCTAGGAGAGCGTGAGAAAGTTCTGGAAAAAGTTGGTGATTAAAAAAAAACAAAACAAAACAACCCCCCCCCCACTCTCTAGAGTTTTAGAATTATTACTTTCATGTCAGCAGGGATTTTATTTTTGTTCTTTTCACTTTTAACAAGTGAGCATGTGTGCTGATAGATATGCAGGGATTTTTGGAGAAATGAAAAAATGACCATTTATGATGACTCTGCTTTAAAACCACCATTGCCACAAGCAGAAAACAAAACTAACTGCCCTTAGCCGAGGTTCTGGAGTAGCTTTGTCAGTCCGAAGGGCAGACTGGTAGAGGGAGGGACCGTAAAAGGCAGCTATCACTAGAGAAGTCAGAAGAGACTGCAGCAATGTTCATGCTCATTTTGAGGACTGGCCCTTCAGGAGCAGATAGTGTTTGTAGACCACGCTATGTCCTCACAGACCACAATGGACCATTTATCCTTCATTCATAGCCAACAGTTGAAAAACTACAGACCAGAGTTTATTTTTAGAAAACCAGTCAAGATTTCACTTGAAGTTGACTGTGAAAGAAAACGTGTTACAGCCCTTAAAAGCTGTTCCAAAGGTGAAATACTCTCAGAAAATCTCTGCTTCTTTTGTAGTCTGAATCTGACCAAATTTAGCTTCTGCTTGGTGGTGGTGGTGTGTGGGTTCTTTTTTTTCTTTTCTTCCCCAAACTCCTGACTTGCTGAATTACACAGCCTTCAATGCGTCATTTCCGTTCAAATTCTAAAGAACAATCTTTAAAGTGGAGCATTTACTGTGCATCTTAGGGAAGGTCCAGAGCAGTGGACAGAAGGCTTACAGCCATGCTGAGGTCCTCTTTTAGGATGTACTCCATTTTAAAATGGCAGGAACAGATGCTGTGGATCTGCCGCAGCATGCCTCTGCGGAGGTTCATCTGTGGATGTGGTGTTAACGTATTTCTGAAATAATCTCCATGGAGGGTCTAGCCTATGATTATTTTGTAGCATCATGGAATTGTGAATGAAATTTCTCTCCTCTAGTTAATATGCCCTGCTTAATGTATGCCTTTTGTAGGTAAACTTTTTCCTCTGCGTTTCCAAGAGACAGATCTTAACAATACTTCAGAGAAAATAACTTCCGTGCAGAAATCATGTTTCACCATACGTTTAATTATTTTCCATGTATAGCTGACTGAAAAATCTTTCAACAAGTGTCATCTTTATAGTACTTTTTTGTTTTTTGTTTGTTTGCTTTTCTTAGCCCCGAAGTAAAGTGCATGGTTGGGCCTATGTTAAGGGGAAAAAAATAGTTATAACATGACAGGGGTTCCCATTGACTGAGCTGGGAACCATATGTGAATCTGCATATGAAATCAATATGTGTTGCTGTGAATGCACACTTCTTAAACCTTGATGCTGTTATCTGAATGTAATTTGGTAGATGCTGCATACTATTTCAGGAATGATGTTTTAAATGAAAGTGTGCCTTCAAAATTGTGGGAGTTTATAGAATAAGAAACAAGATTTCAGAAGGCTGCGTATTTGTTTGTTAGCTCTGTACAGTGTTGTAGGCATCACAGGATCAATCTCTGGATTTTTCTTGCAGTATGTGGGGCATCTGTATGATTTCTTCCTAATGTGTTAGTGCATGCCAGAATATAGTAGAGAGAATAGATGGAAATTGCTTAAGTGCATCTTTCCCCTTTAATAGATCTTACTGATTTATTTCTTTATTTAGGAAAACACTGCCTTGTTTGCAGTATGTGTATGAAAGCTACCAGATATGGAATTTTAATCCAGTGAGAAATGTAGAAAAATTAAGAAAATCTGTATTTCAAAACATAGGGGAAAATAAATTGTATGCATACCTAAATGTTTATAAACAAATATTGTAAAATATTAAATGAAAGAAAAAGTTATCCTTCAAATATTATTGCTACAGAAAACTTTTATTTTTCAGCTAGTTTTGAGTTGACATTTTTCTTATGATCCTGGCTGATCAGAAAACTGGAAAGGATCAATATCAACATTTTTCCTCTGTCACATTTTGATGAAACTACACTTTTCAGCAAAACAAAAATTTTTAACATGAAGAATTACCACCGTCGGTTAACGTAATGAGCTCGTATTCACTGCGTGCCTCAGCTAAGTTGCTTTTATGTTCTGTCTTTTGCTGTGAAATTGGGAGTCTGACAGCTGGGATTTGTTTCAATCTCATGAATGTGTGGGCTCAGTCTGTAGTAAGTGCTACCAGATGATGGTAAACCGAACTTAGACTGTGCTTGATTGCAAAAAAAGAGACTTGGCATTTAACAGCAGACAGCATTGGTATCCTGGTAACTTAGCCAATTTTATGTGACATCTTAGGAAAATTCATGTTTCGGTTTCAGCAGTGTGTTTCAACATTTTTCATTTTTAAAGTCTGTAATTTTTGTTGTTGGCTGAGAGAAAGTTGCTAGAGTTGTTTCCGGGGCTGGTAGCTGCATGCCAACGGCAGAGTTTACTGTCGAGTGTCTTTGCATGGGATTTTGGATTTGGGAGTACATATCGGGGCTGCCTGTAGGCTCTGCTTTTGCCTTCCATTAAAAGGGAATGTGTGATTTAACTCCCCCCCCCCCCCGCCATTGCATTTAACTGTTTTTAACTATTGGATTATCACTATTGCTGCCTTAAGTGAGGAAACTTTTTTGTCTGTATAGAGAAGCATACGAGCATACAGCAAATCAGCTCTGTACAATCCTGAGCAGTATGCATGTGAGCAGCCATTTCATTGGGAAAACTGTGGGGTTGTATTTTTCTTTCAGCTAGAGTAGGCTTTATATCATTTTCTGTGGGTTTTGGTGTGTTCATGCCATTTCTTGTGTGTGTCAAGCACTAGCAGAAATCCTCTGACATACATATTGTAACAATACAGTTACATATTATCTCTTGTATATACATGTAGAGATTTTTTTTAAAAAGCAGACTATTTCCAGATAATCAAAAAAAGTGATAAAGTGCTTACAGTGAAGTAGCTGTGCAACTTTTTCTGCTTTAAATGCACACAGACAATAGGTACAGGAATTGATAGGACTATACTAACCTAAAAAAGCTCTAGATTGGTATTTTGCAGGAGCTATTTGAAATGTTTATTGCATGGATTTCAGAGCAGAGGAGAGCAAAACTTCCATTTTAACTCTCCATGCGGTCCCATCTAATGTTGTCTAAGATTTGGAGCAGATAATCTGGAGTGCAGCACAAGTGCTCATTACTGGTAGGACAGGTGGGTGTCCTACGGGACAGGACCCAAACTGTTGCTTTCCCCAGGCATATTGTATTTTTTTTTCCCTGTGGAAAAATCTTTTCCTCTTCCAACTCTTTCAGCTTAACTGCACAGGCCACCCCTGTTGCCATCTCTGCTCCCAAATTGCCCCTGGGAAAAAGAGGTGCTGCTTGGCCCTCAAGTAATGCGTGTCATCTACTTCTTGGCACTGCATTTCTCTTGACGTAGCTCAGGTGCATGGAGCAACGTGGCTACCTTCTGGGCAAATAACTCCAGTAGAAGCAGGCCGGTTTTGGGCACAGACCTTCCCAGGGACCACGGAGAAGTAGCCCATCCTAGAAACAGTCATGTGCCCTGGGGACCAGCTGTGGACTGGGTGAACCGGATGGACGAGTGACCTGTGGCATGTCAGGTACGGCTTGAGGGCGCCCCTGCCCCGCGCTTGGCCTGTGCGGAAGTGGTAAATCCAGCTTGTCGAGGATGTAGCACGCTGCCTGCTCTCGTGCAGATGAACCTACTGCTCACGTGGCCGTGGTAAAGGCTTCCCAGGCAGACACACAGCCCTTGTTAACAGCTGTTCTCTCCCCTTTTCTGATCTTTGTTTTCTTTGACAGCTCCTTCTTTTGATCCTGCTGCCTAACAGTAATGGCTTTTGGCTTATAAGGTGTTGCTGTGGACTGTGTGTGTCAGACAAGGTGTAACTAATAATTGCACTTTCGCATTTGAGCTGAACCTGTCAGCATGTCGGCTGCTGCAAGCTGCTGCTGCTGGGTATGCCCTTCAAGCCTGCAGCATCTGTGCTTTTGCTTTCCCCAAGTAATTTGGTACTTGTTGTCAACGAGATGTAGGTGTTTCGTTCTGCCTTCCTGTCGCGTTTTTACGTTCCTCCCTGTGAAGGATGCTGTTGGGGGAAATCCTATTTTTAGAATTTGATTTCTGTTCTCCTCACTGCAGAAATTATCTTCGTTGAAGGGTGCAGATCTTTCATAGCTTTTCTAAGTATGAAGCAATTGTAGCAGTGAGAAAACTACAGTAACTGCTTAGACATATTTGGATTTCTTCTTGTACTCAGCAGGGCACTGTAGGCTTCCTTTAGTCAACGGCAGGTCCATAATTATGTGTAGCTTTTAGGATGGCTTTCTGTTAAGATACGTATGTGAACACTTTCTCCAGCTGTCAGATATTTCAGCCTATGCAGCATTTCCATGTTTATGCTTAGATAGTTTAAAGTGTTTAAGTTATCATTGTGAAGAAAGCCCTCAGAGCAGGATTTGAGAGGAAAACCGAAGGTTGCAGAGATTCACATCAGCTTCACGAGGATAAAGGCGAGCACCAGGACCAAGACAATAAGCAGAAAATTGAGTAGCAAGTTGAGACCTCTGTTGTTGGCGAGATCCATAGCGTGCAGCAGCCTGCCCTCTTGTGCTTGCAGCCACGTATGGATTGCAGCTTGGGGTTGCTGCTTCAATAGTAAGCAATTTGGAAATGCATGAATTTCATTCTGTGGCCTTGGCTGTTTACCTGTTTCAGTTTCAGCCACCTAAAAAAGAAAAACTGTTTACAGCAGCTGGATCTTTTCTTCTCCGCTAAAAGGTAACCTGGATGCTCCTATAAGCCTTCCCCCCCCCCCCCCCACCTCTTTATTTAAGAAAAAGAAGGGGGGAGATCTTTGAGGTTAATGATGGTTTCTGTTTCACTACTGCACTTCTGAAGACCTAATTAATGAGAAGGACTTGAATTGTACGTGGCTAGTCTATACAGGATTTTTATTTTTAATGTATATGGTGTTCTTCAGATCCATCCGAGTTCTAGTAGTAGGATTTTTCCGAAAACTTATTCTTTCAGCCACAGATTATAGAAAATTTACTTTTAAAAGATTGCTATAGGTGCAAAAAAAAAAAAAAAAAAAAAAAAAGTACCTCTGTTAATAGAAGTGTTTCCTACCCTTCTAGGGTTTAGCATTGTGCAGCACGGTAGGTAATGTTTTGCCAACCTTATGCTGTGTAGGATTTATTGCAGCTTTGCAAATGCCTTATTAAGAATCCAGAGTAAGTTGGCAGAGGATGCAACTTTAGTGCTTTTAATAGCACATATGCAATGGGTTATTTTAAATTAATATTCATTACTTAGCAATTGTGGTTTATATTTTTATATATATATAAAACCAAGTAGAACTACTCAGCCCAAACATTGAAGCATAGCCAAAATTTCCTTTTAATAACCAGCTGAGATTTTTAGGGAAGATCACAAGAGGGCAGTGCTTTATAGTTGTATATTTTATAGAAGAATGGAACTTCTGGCATTGTTGTCTTGCTTAAAATAAAAAAAAAGGCAGTCAGTCTGACTAAATTGATTGCCAGATACTAGAATCAATAATTTAGGTCTATCTTAAAGAACTGAGTACCAGTTTTTAAAAGAATCCTTATAAATAGGTTGTTCTGTTTTTAATTCTCTTGGTGAGCAAAAGATGTTCACTCATCTCCTTCCATAAACCCACTTTTTTTTTTTTTTTTTTTTTTAAGATCTAGATTGAAAGCCAAAAAGACTATTTTTAGTGTTAGATAAAGTATATCTATATATTGTAGAGGACTTCACAAATATTTCCTAGTTGTATTCTGATAGATGCTATTAATGGGCATATGAGTACAGAAATCTGGCTTGTAATCTATAGTATATGCTGACAGGTATGAATAAGGATTTAAGACATACTCTCTAAATGGATGTATTCATTACTCTCTTGTTAAGTTCTGGCTGATTGGATATAGATAGAGTACCTCTAGGTGTGAGTGTGTTTGTCTGACATGATTGTGATTTTTGCATGCATTTGTAGCAAAATTTACGTAGAATTTCTTCGTGCCTGGAAGGCTACACAGACTGTTTTGCACATGTTTTCTGAAAAATGTTGTTTAAGCCTATTTTACACTTGTCTTTCCACTGGATAATTCAGTTCTGCTAGTAAGGGCAGTCATTGCAGACCTGATACAGAAAAACTAATAAAGAAAGGCAAGAACCTGCTGCCCTTTTAATTGCCTTACTGACTGCTCTTGATCAGAACAAAATTTTTAATTCCAAAATGGATGATTTATTCACCTAATGAAAAATGGGTAGGTTTATCAATACTTGCTGAAGCTCTGGGTGGGAAGATAATACATCTTAAAATAACCAACCAACCAGTAACCCCCCTTCCACAGGCACACAGGCACGAACAACAAAGACATTTTTGTTCCTTATTATTGTATGCTAAGTAAAGCATGTATAAAACTGCCACCAGTGCGGCTGTCATTTATGCCAGTCAGGAATTAAGAACTGAATTATGAATTTTACTTTAAAGGGAAGAACAATAAAAGGCTATTGCTTTTTTGTTTTCATTATTCATTACCTGGGTGTAAGATAAAATAACAAAAATATGTAGCATGGAGAGGAGTGAAGCAAAGAAATGAAAACTTAATCCAAGCCACCTGTTATGTTTGGAATTTTTATTATGCCTCATAAAAATAGTGAACGTTTTGCTTAAACTTTCATAAAACTCGTTATGATTGTTTATGTGCAGTAGTTGACGAGTGTAAATTCAGTATACATAAAAGATTTGGACATAGCAAAGTATGCAGAGTTACTGTTCAAAACCAAACAGAATAAACAACTATAAAGAATTGGAAAGCTTCATGATTACTAGTTCTTTCACATAGCTTTAAGTATATACTACAATGGATACTTCTTTCTAAACTGGATTGTATTTGAATATCTTATTTAATGCGTTAATATCTTTTCAAGCAATTATTTTAACAAAAAAATACCATCTGTGCTAGTTTTAAAGCTCCCTTAAGTATACAAAAAAGAATGTACTATGTACAAAAGGCTTTTTTTTAATCTCTATTTCAGTCGATATTTTGTAGCATGGAGTGTGCTAGCAGTTTTTATATCAGCAGAACTCTAAGACACAAATGTGACCTTACAGTACATGCGATTTATCTGCATTGCTGTAAAATAACAGTGGGGCTTCCAGTTTCTTTCTGTCTTGGTTTTGTACTTGCTTCTCACTTACTGTTTTTAAATAAATAATGACTTTTCTGATTATTTTGAAGAAAATTTCTTATTTTAGAAGGGCTTTGCTGTGACCTCTCTATAGAATTGATTCTTGTAGAGCCCATAATCCCAACCTATTCTCAGAATGTATGTAGTGATAAAAATTTACTCTTAACATTTTTCCTCTTCAGGAAACTTTCAATACTGTAAAAAGTGTATTTTTGGTGGAAGTTTTTTTTTGAAGCTGCTCCAGAGCAAACTAAAACTGGAAACCCTATCCATACACAAAAATACGAATTTTTAAAAGAGAGGAAAGTAGCTTTACATTTTCCTACTTCTTCCCACCTAAGTAGTTCCTTGTATTTGCCTGTGTGTGTGTGTGTGTGGGGGGGGGGGTTTCCTTCTCTCTCCCCCTTTCTTTAAAAGAAGAATTAACAGGGAAAATACACTCACTAAAATCTCCTGCATTTGCGAGAGTGGTCAGAATGCATGAAATGGAAACTGAAATTTGTAGCGACAGTTCTAATCAGCAATATTCATGCATTATCGTGAAATGATGAGGCTATGAGTATATATTTGTGCATGTACATGTAAATTTTATACATAAAAATTATTCTCGGCCTCTTTAGTAACCATATACTGAATAAAGAGTAACAGATAATTCTTGTCTTTGCTGGCAGAAATCGTAGCTGTATTGATTAGAATAATGGTTCGGTAACTATTTTCACACAAAAGGGTGAAAGCAGGCATGCAAAAAACTTCTATAGTGAAGATAGAGGAGTATGATGACGAGAGAGGATGATGTCAAGTGTCTAGTGTGATCTTCAGTGATGGATTCAAGATTCAAATGCTTTATGTTTTTAAGTGCTGTATTAAGTCTTAAAGGCAGAGTTCAAGGTAAAGATAAACTTGTTGACTTCCTATATTTATCACTAGGATTGGTTGCATAGGGTAGTATAGAAAGATGACATTAAAAATAGATATCTATTTGGCCTCTGTATATTGATTTTTGGCCTTTCTTTAAATTTGAAAATGTTACACTTTTTAGGAATTTAGTTTAACATCAGGAACACATGGGAGCTCTGGAAGTCTAGTGCTCTGTCTTAATAGTTACTGAGAACTACGAGAATAGAAAACTATATATATACGATAGTTTACAGACGGGAAGAAATTTTTCTGCCATGCTTTCCCTCTATATACAATGATATGGACCATTTATTTTAGCAAACTACTTGTCTGTCCTCTAACAGGCATTCGCAGTTGAGGGTAGTGGCATTATTGTATGAGATAAGTTTTCTCAGAATAGCAACTCAAACCTTTCTCTTCACCATATCAAATGTAAGTCACCTCAAGTGACATTGGAAAATAACAAATTTTCTGTAGTTTTAAACTAAGGAAATTTTTGCATAAATTGTAGCAGGCCATGTTAAAGTTGTCTGAAGCCAAATATTGAGAACTTGGAGCACTTCTTGGGTTTTCAGTTGTGCCAATTTTACGCTAGTTAAGTGATCACAGAAAATGAAAACTTGGAAACCCATTTAGTAGTTCCAATTTTCTCTGCGAAAACATTGTGAAAAATCTTTCCAGGTGTCATTTTGTTCTGTAAGGCTGTATCTAGTGAAAGGGGAACTGTGGAAAATTATGTAGTTGAAGCTGTAATTTTTTTTGTTGATACTTTAAGTAGGGAGAAAAGAAGCTATGTCATATTCTATTTCTAGTTGAGAAGACTTTTTTTTTCCTTTCTTTATTCTCAGATTCCTTTAAAAATACTAAAATGTTTTGAATAACTTCAGTTGATAGTGCAAAGATGTGGTGTCTTGAAGTAAGCAGAATGGAAAATTTTCCAAACATATTCAAATCTGTGTATGTATAGATCTTTTTTGGGGTGGACTCGGGCCTAATTTAAAACATGTCCCATAGCTTAAACTTTCAGAGAAACCTAAAATCATTTAGGCCCCAAAAAGTGAAGGTGCTGTTTGTGTGTACAGTTGATCTGGCTAAAACACGAGGAAGCTTACCAACCTGGTGAAAAAGCAGTACTTTACAACATTCAGAAAAGGTATCTCTCGACCGAGAAATTAGGTCATGCACAGCTTTGTAACCATAGGCGCTCAACACTGTTCTGCACGGAAGTGGGTTTTTAATACATAGAGTGGGTAGTAAGAGAATGGTGCATTGGTTAGGGTACGACTTTAGTCCGAGCGCTACCTCCTCTCGCAAGAGGATCCTTGCATTAGGAGTTTCTGGTGCCGGTCTCTTCCCTTTGGGGTGGTTTTGCTAGCGGACAGTGCAGAGAAGTGCTGGAGCTTCAGAGGAGCATCACGATGATGCAGATCAGCAAGAGGCAAATTAAAATCAGGCAGAAATTCACAAAGAGCTCCTGGAGCCTTTGGCGTGCTTGTGGGTTGACCTCAATAGTTGAGGCTCTCCTCAGAGCAGAGCGGGTTATGTATTGGACCTTCTCCATGGCAGCAAGGAAAGCAGAGGGCACAAGTCAGAGGTTTTAGAAGTGCAGGAAAGAAGAGAAGTTGTCAGGATCAGTGCAAAGTGCCTAGTATCTTCTCTTTTTGTTTTAGACAATCTTTGTGGAGCTGGGAAAGCAGGAAAGTGAAGAGTTAGAAACACAGAAGTAAAGTGCTTTGCTTTGATCAGTGCAAATGGAGATTGTTTTCAAATTCTAAAAAGCCTGAAATAACTTATCTTTACAGTGTTTTTAATTTAAAATGGGATTTCCAAAATTTTATTTTTCAAGATTAGGTCTATGTTCATCCTGAAGGCTACTGAGCAGCTGCATGTTAGCAGTGGTGGCCCGTTATAAAATGGAAATTGTGGACTTAGCCAGGTCATTGCTTTAGATCCTAATCTTTCTCTCTTTCAGAGTCTGTGGAAAGGCCATTGTTGTGTGTTGCTTGTGTGTTGTTTTGTATTTCCTTCTCTCCCTCGCTATTAGTTCAAGCATGCCAGGAAATATGGTGAAATGGCTAGAGCCCACAGACCTTTCAGCCAGGAGATTTGAATATTGCTACTAGCTGTTACTGACCTGAGCAGATAATCTGACTTCCCAGTACCTTGTTTTGGAAGGGGAGGAAAACAGATCTTGGTGATACATTCCCATTCTAAGTAAAAATACTTTAGTGTGTAAGTAAATGCTATGCATCATTGGTATTAAGAATTTAGTAGAATTTTCTCATCAGATGAAGCAAAATGAGAACTGTTATCCTTTACACGTTAGGAACACACATGATTTAGGTTCACAGGCAGAGGGCTGCTATGAGGAACAAAGCACAGCATGTATAACTTTTGTCCTTTAAGTATGTTTTATTTGAAGTATGTTTTCCCACTTTTTAATGACAGATGGACACATAGGGTATCAGTCTTAAATCCAAATAAACAGTTGGGAAAAACCCTCCCATATGAATCCTTCGTGGCAAGATGCTGGCTTTGATATATGTGCTTGTTCAGCTCATAGCAAAGTGTATCTTGTAAGTGCTATCACAATATAAAAAAAGATAGTACTTGAGATGGTGATAATGTTACACACATCTCAAACTTTGCTCATAAAGCTGTAACTGCTCTTACTTGTGATACGAATGTATATCATCATATCTTTGATAGAAGGCCTTTCCTTGTCATCTCAGTTTTTATTTTTTGTAATTAATGGTATAGACACCTGTCATCCCTATCTACTCATATATGCCGCATAAAGGAAAGTCAGAGTTTAGGGATATATACTGCACAAGTGTTGATGATCCTGACTGCATCAGAAATACTTTGTTGTCCATGAATTTGCCTTCAGATGTGACTAACATGGAAGAACCATAAAGTGAAACAGAGTTTTTCAGACTCTCTTCTTTTAATTGCTCCACATGAGGCTATAGGAACCAGATTACACATGGATATTTTAATACCTTTAGATGGGTTCCTTGTGGTGTAGTCATCTCCTAATGCTGAACTTCACATTTTGTTGTGGTGCCTTGAGCTATGGTTTACTTTAATACGAGCAAAACATGCATCAGGAACTTATTTCCATTGTGAGTATAATTTTTTCAGCTTTGTTTGACTTTATGCTGTACCTGCATTCATCTGTTTAAGCAGCTGAAGTGCTTGGCCAGTATATCCTGTTTAGCTCCTCTCTGGTCCGTGTCTGTCCCAAATGCAGTATAAGCAAGACAGATGTACAGGATTTCTCAGATGACTTAACTTAAAGGACATTCATTCTCCTAGCCTAAAAGGGGCTGGGATGCGTTAGGCTGTTTATCTCCTTCTAGACAAGGCACAGTAGCTCGGCCACTAATGGGTTTATGCTCGTGCAAGTAAGTTTGTGTAACTAGCTTGTGTGACTGACACTGCACAGAGAACAGTGTTTCCTGAGAAGGACTTCATCACAACATGCTGTCACTATTTTGTTTTGTTTTGTTTTTTTAATGCAGGGGTGTGTGGCCTGTGGTCTTTGGGCTGTGCGGGACCTGCTAGAGCAATGTACCTGGCTTCTTCTTGGCGCCGCTATTTCTCTGGGCCCTCAGGAGGATTGGAGCAGGATGAGTTTTTACCTGCCCATAGCACTCTAAATCCCCTTCTGTGTGCTGCATTAGATCTGCTTTGCACACACAGAGCATCTATGCCGCTGTTACACTGAGTATGTCTCACTTGTGTGACTCGAGGAGCAACAGCCTAGGGCTTTAAAGTGCTTCCATGAAAGGTAGTATTAAGTTGTAGGGCATCACATGTCTAAAGCCACCACAGATGAAGGGAGAGGGTAAGATCTCTCAGGGAGGGAAAAAATGATTTCCCTTTGGAATGAGTGAGGGACATTGCTAGGGGAGCACACGATAGATCAGGATACGCATTTGAGCTGTCACACTGACGTTAGCCATTTGGACATACATTGCCAGAAGGGCAGTATAAAAGGGTTTTAAAAAGGTGGGATGGTGTAAATTAGCATGTATACCTTTTATGGATAGCAAAGGGTGGAGAGAAGAGATGAAGAAAGGTCAAAGTGGAATAACTGGTGTTCTTGATTTAGAACAAAAAATTTGGGTTTGGGAATTTCAAAAATACCTACATGTTGCTTTACCTACTAGGTCCATGGGAAACGTTTCCTTGTAAGCAAAGGAAGCAAATTATATGTCTGCAATTCCACAAGTTTTTCTTTACAAGGTGTATGGTTTCAACTAATAAACACGTACCTTGCTTGTTAATCCTCCATGACGCTGTCACCCACCTAAGTGTGCATAAAGAGAAACAGATTCAGTAACACAGCTGCATGTGGATAGCTCACAAGGTCAAAACGGACAGCCTGAAAGATAGTTACACTAAAATTCTAGCCTATTATTGCTGCAGATAGTCAGGATTTTCTCCTGATCAGTCCACTGACTGTGGTTTTGTTCAATTATAAGAAATACTATGCATGCATGTACCACTTCTTGAGAGAAGAGGGCAACAAAACGACAATCTGTACTTGACATTTTTTTTAAGTCAAACTGCGTTGGATTCATACGTGATGGGGCTGAGTATTGCACAAGGAGAGCTGTTGGCTGCATTGCTGTATAGTTGTGTATTCAATCCAGGATTGCTAATGGATGTGGAAGGCTTGTGCAAGGTGGCGGGAAGCGGCTGCGTGGCCGTGACCCCCTGTGTTCCTGTGTAGGGGATCCCGTACAGCCAGTGCCTTCGAATGAGTCACGGATCACAATTACTGCTTCCTCCTTCACTGACAGATGACTGTTTCTCTGATTTGTATGAGGTTATTTTTATCTTTGTTTCTGGGTGTCCTTTATAATGAGAGGAGGTATGTGACCAAAGCTGAGAACTGTGGGCCACACTTGTTCCTGAAGTAACTGCATTGAAGTCATGCAGGATAAATTTGGCTCCGTTGGAAATGCCACAGCAATTTTAGACCCGGCCTGTTTCCTGTCATATGTTTACTAAATGCAGCGGTGATATCAGTGGAATAGAAGAGGTTTGACGTACTTGATTTGTTGCTGTCCCATACAATCAAGTTAAGCTGTAGCCTTGAAAAGGCATTGCTAAAAATTAATATTGTGTAATAGTGTATTTCATAGCTTTTTACAGTGAGATGACCCCCAAAGTAGTTGTCCATCTTTATCCATTGAAAATTAATCTGTCAGTGTCCATAAACATAGTGATGCAAAAAGTACTGTGGAGTTACGTGATCATGGGTCTAGCATCTGTGTAGAACTGATATCTCAGAATTGCCTGGCATAGCACACAGCCTTTCAGATAAGCTATCCCCAATATCCTTCGTGTGAGCAGTGCCATACGCCCAGCTAGGAAGAGGCACTCTCTGCACATTCAGAAAAGAAAACTTAGTATTTGGGTATGTAGTGCCAAAGCCAAGAAGAACCCCATATGTAGGACCAAATGCTTTGAGTTAAGTTAGTTGAGTTGAATTTGGACCCTTTGCCACAAGTATCTGTGGAACATGTGGATCCCGGAGGAGGAGACAGTGTGAACATTTAAAGCTCTGCCTGCGCACAGAGACTTAGGGCTGGTATGTAGTCAGGCTCATCATCTTCCCTGACAGGGCAAGAGCTTTTTGTGCTATGTTAATGCATGTATCTTATTCCAAGTTGTATTGGGTTGTTTTGAACGCTGCTGTAAAACACCTCCTCGCTGGCAGTATGGAGTGGCTTGAATTGAAGCCCCTGAGTCTGTGAAACTTCTCCTTTTTATGCGAGGGAGACAGGGTGAGTGAGGAGGGAGGGAGGGAGAAGGAAGGAATATGAATTAACTCTGGAGACCTCTAGAGGGTCTCAGTGCTGTTCCTCCAATTTAGTTCAGTGAACAAAAGTTTCCCTCTGTAGCACAGAAATAGCTTACAGGTTTTGGAGTACAGAAGGGATTTATAAAGGTACGTCACAACTTTTTTATTTTATTTGAGAACAAAATAATCTGGAGGTGACTTGAGAGGTTTTACCTCTGTGGCTGGATGGTTTTGTATTTGCCTACACCAGGGGTGCAGCATTCTGGTTCTTGCTCTGCTTTTAGAGTTGCACTGTGTAAGGATCAAGCTGTGCCAATGAAGAAAGGCATTAGCCAATGCAACAGCTTGACTGCAGAGAACAGGTTGATCTTTTTCTGCTAAAAAGAAAGCAGAAAGGGAAAGTAAGGACTGGAGGTTGAAGGCAGGCAGGGATGGGTAAAGGCAAAAATGCAGAGAGCAGTGCGGGGAGGGCAAATGGAGGGAGGAGTGCAGACAGGGGGAAAGAGAAGCGGAGGGAGAGAGCGGAAAAAGACCAAGGAATTGTGCAAAAAGAAAACTGCAACAGGAGAACATTAAGAGCTAGAGACTGCCTTGTGAGATGTGATGTCCTCAATCACAGGCAGAGAACTAAACTCACATTTTATCCTTTCTTTCCCTTTGTTTTAAAGTCTATCTGGTACCGAAGCATCAATATTTTTCATGGTCTGGGAGGTTATGGGGTAAATAAAGCTCACTCTTTCAAATCAACAGTTTAGATACAGACTTTTTTCCCCGTCTACTTTCTCTTTCCTGCAACTGCTACAGAACCGTGCAGTGGGATCTTGGGCAAGTGCCTCAGCTTATACATTCATCTGTTCCCCCAATAAAATCAAGATGTATAATACCATATACTTTTTCCCAGCAGTTGGTGTGATTTGCCTTTCTAGATCATAACTCTCTGCTGTATGCCCGGAGTACCTAACACCTTGTAGTTTCAAGCCAGGCTGTAGATCCTGATGGTTCATATGACACTACCTATTAACAGGAAATGTGTTAGATGCCCTTCAGTTTTTACTCCAGTTCAAACTGCACTTACCCATCTAAAAGGTGCAAGTTGAAGGGGATACTGCATTTTGTTTTGGTTTGGGGGATTTTTTTTTTTTTTTTTTTTTTTTTTTTTTAAGCCCTTTTAGCAGTTCAGGAGACAAAGGAGTGGCATTGATTCAAAGAAGAAAATAGTGGATAAACTCAACTTCTGCAAAGTAACTTGATGCTGGGAAAGTCCTCCACAGCCATGTATCAATCTCTGGAAAGCAAAACCTTTCCAGATTCTAAAGTATCTCCTAGTTTAGGGAACATAATGTTACTTTCCTGTGGGTTTTTTTGTTGTTGTTGTTTTTTCCAGTAGGGATACTTTTCTCTTGCTAAATCAAATTATTCTTAATGATTAGAAAAAATGTTCATGTTCTTGTATAGGTGTATCATACACATTTTAGTTTGCTGGTGGTCTGAAAAATTCAGTGAAAGTCATCTTTATAACATCTGATTATGAACTAGTCTTTATGAATTTTATATTATACAGTAAAGATGCTATATATTCCTAACCTTTCTGTAGAATGAGAAATAAATGCAGTTTCTTCAAAGGAAAAGTGATGTGTACAGAAACTCTCTCTAAATACTAATAATACAGTAGTGTTGACAACTGAATGGCAAAGAAGCAGAAAATTATTATTTGCTGTAAGTTAAATGCAGTATTTCACATCTGATTCATAATATTTGCCGTCCACAATATAGTATGTGCTTATGTCAGCAGTGTTGCTTTTATTGCTCAGTTTTGGATGTCTGCAAAATGGGATGTTGTGAGTGAGATTTTTGGATTGTGCTTAACTGCTAAGCCACACTGTCATCTGCTTTAAATAACTAACTCTGTTACAGTGGTAGGATTTATATGAACAGTGAATAGGAATTTAACCTGCTGTAATTATACATGTGCTTTGATAAAGACCTGCTTATAGCACTTTAGTTTCTGTGCATGTGCTTGATCATTGTATGTGTGTATAAACTCTGTATTTAAACAAACAAACAAAAAAAAACCCCAAAGTATATATGCAGTGTATGTGTTATGACAGATTCTCAACTTGATGGAATAAATGCAGACTCCTCTCTTCACTTAAAAATGCATTTAATGTAACTTTAGCTTGAACAAATCACACATACTATGAAAACTTTCCCCTAGCTTCCAGTAGGCATTGGTCTGAAGGCACTGGGAAGTCTGAAGTGCTGCTTCTGCCTGGTGGAGGCAGCTCCTAGAGAATTGCCTAAGAGCTCATTTGGCTTGTGAAAACCGAGACATCCAGGCAGTTCCAGCAGTTGTGTCTAGTCGGAGCTGGCACAAGGATGCTGAGCACAAAACCAAATACCTGGGTACGTTTTTGCCTGATGCCTTCGCCAGTCAGTAATAGTAATAGAAGTTAGGTGTGTCTGCCCAGTAGTGAGAAAAATGTTTCAAAAATAAAATAAAGCCTGTCTTTTCTAACACCAACACCTTAATTATATGTAAATCACAAAGCGTATGTCATTAGGGGTTGAGGGGGAATAGTTTTGAGGAGAGCAAGAATTAAACTTTGTTTTATGAGCTCGTGATTCAAACCACGTTTCTTTCCTTAACCTTCAAAGAAATTCATTAGACTCTATACCTGTGTATTCAAGAATTATATTCCTTTTAAAAATACTTGTGTGTATAAATATTAAAATATCCCTTCTGTGACATATGTTGCTATTTAAGCTGTGTTTTCTACTGTTTGCACTCACCTTAAAGCTGGGGTTGCATTTTATTGTACAGTGTTTAACCACTTGCCATAGTTAGGACTGGATGGGTCACATTCTGCATCAGAGTTCATGATGTTACAAATCCTAGCTAATTCTTTTTATCTGTTATTAGAAGTATTCTGGGACAACCATAGCAGTTACAATGAGCAGCAGGAGAAAAGAAACTGTAAAGGATTTCATAGGGAAAGTACTGTATGAATTTTGTAGTTCAAAATGAAACTTAAGTAACATGGTATAATTGAAGTCTTACTACTGTTGTAAACCATGTAACTTTTTTTAAATTAAGGATATTTTTCTAATCACACAACAAACTGAAAAGTTTTTGTTACATAAGCCAGGAGCTTTTCTGAGTTAGATGGAGCGAGCTTTCCCTTTGTTGGGCTGCTGACAGACAGCTTTGGGCAAACAGAGGTGTCTCTACAAAACTCCAAGGGAATTATTCTTGTGGGTTTTTATATTAAAAAAAAATCAGATTACATCTAAAAGGAGGGACAAAGGTCTGAGGGGAAAAGTGATGAAAGCTGCTCACCTTCTGGTGTGATGCTACTTGTATAAATGGCTTATCAAGGATAGCAAAAGTATCCTGCTAGATTAATTAAAAAAAAAAACAAAACTATTTTTATTGCCACATGAATATGTCCCCTAAAGCATGGTGTTCTTTGACTTGGAGCTGTAATGTCTAAAATTCTGTGTGTATATATATATATCATCTGTATAGAGCAGTTTATTTGGAAAACTACAGCTACAGGACAGTGCAGTAAAGATTAAGACAGAGAGAGAAAGGAGTGCTTCCTTACCTCTGCCGGTGCTTCTGCGTGAGCTGTGCGATAGCCTGCGCTGGGCTGTGGGAACCGCCTGCAGTTCTCTGGCAACTTGTCCGAGTGTGTGACCAACTTGTGGGAACAATTGAAGTCGGCTGAAGGGGAAAAAGAGCAGAGGCTGCAGAGGCAGGACTCCCGCTGTCATTCAGCAGCTCAGAAGTTGATTGGTCCCATTTCTGCCTCCGACACAGGCAGTTGCTCCTCTAAACTTGTTACATTACATAGCAGTAATATGTTAAGCGTTGACAACATTTTTCCTTTTGTAAAGGAACCTGTCAACCAGGGACAATACCTGCACAGCCAGCAAGTGAAAGAAATCCATGAAGTGGTGTGATTCAGGGGATTAGTGAAAGGAGCTGCTTGCCTATACTTTTTTTCTTTTTTTCTTTTTTCTTTATTTTTAACAAAAACTTAAATTGGAATTCCTTCAGGGAGTTATTCTGGATATACTGCTATGTGTCACAACAGTGACAATGCTTTGTCATAATAAAAATTTAAAACTCTGGTATGGGTGATCACTTTCTGTACCGTTGGGTTTTTTTTCTTTTTTAATACTTGGAATGATGTTCTTTTGTACACGGGGCTTCTTAAACTGCCCTTGTAGCACATGTAGTTTCTCTGTTGCTGTCACACAGCTGGCCTCCGATTTGCAGTGTGAGATGTCTCTTTTCCAATGTCATATTTCCCCTGACCAGGAAGTTATTGTTCTGTATTTCAAGGCTCTTCCACCCTTTCAAGTGAAACCCTTTCAGTTTTCTCCCATGTAAAATATGGCAGTTTTTTGTTCTGCCCTCCCCAGGCACATCATCTTTTTTGCGGCTGGAAACTGCGCAAGAGCTGGGTTTTGCGGGGTTTTGTTTGTTTGTTTGGTTTTTTTTGAGAAGCCACTCTGTTTGGATAGCAGTGGCAGCGGGTGCTGCTGCTTCGCAGCTTCACCTGCTTGGGGAATGCCGGCTGCGGCTGCTGCCCGTGCATAGTGCCCTCCGCAGAGGGCTTGGGGTTTTGGTCGCATGGCCGGCGTGTCGGGAAGCTTCGTGCCTCCTGGAGGAGGAGGAGGAGGAGGAGGAGGAGGCTTTGCTGAACGTGAAAGGACTAAACCGTTGCGTGAGTGTCCAGCATCAGGCTGGGTCTGTGGATGCTCCTGGCAGCACGTGGGTTTTCCTGTCTTGGAAATCACAGACGAAACTACCACAACTCGGCCCAACTGGAAACACTGACGGATCCAGTTTTGGCAACAGTTGTTTAGCGTGGGTTAGTGCTTGGCTTTGAGCAGAAACCAAAGACTGTGTGTGTGGGTTTTTTTGTTTGTTTTTCTTCACTATAAGCCACTCTGCGGTAGACACTGTAAGCTAGAGGCGAAAAGTACCGGAGGACCTTGAGATGTTGTGGTGTCGTGTTGTCTCAAAACGAGCTCTATTTTGAAATTTTTTTTCATTCCAATAAGGTTGAGCCCTCTTACAGAATTGACTGTGATAGAATTGAAGTTAGAAACTCAGTTCTAATGTAACAAACCTGACTGCTTTCTATTATCTTTTAATATCAAAGCCAGGAAGTTTAGGCTTACTTGTTTCAATTGAAAGTTAATTGAATATCTCCACAGTGAGGAATGATAGTTCTTTACTGGCACAAAGGGCTTCATAATTTACTTAAAATGATATTATTAACATTATAAATCCCTGATAGGCAGGCAAACTGTCCCCTTTGTATGAGGAAAGTCTTGTGTTTTTATTGCAGGCTGCTGTCCAGCAAATGTACTGAATCACTGCATTGTTCTCTTTTTGTAAGGTGCAATATGAAATCTGTGCTGAAACTATTTTACTTTAAATTGACTTCTGCAGCTTCTGCTGTTGAAGTCCAACACCCACCACTGCAGTTGCTGTAATGTCCATTCTCCCTTTTACCAAAAGTCATAGTAAAATGACGAGGATATTGAGTTACTCTGCTCAAAAGCCTCACCTTTTTCTTTTTAATAGTGAGTTGGACTTGATCATAATTCTAGAGCTTTTTAAAAGGAGATGCCTTAAAGTGCTTATTTTGATGGTGAGATGTTGACAAATAATGTAACCACAGTCATAGTTTAGTGGGCTTTTTTTTGGTGATACTTAAATGTGCAAGGTAATGCATTCATAAAAATAGTAGTATATCATCCAAAATAATAAATGCCTTCTGTATGTTTTTAACTTAAATGAGAAATTTTGGATCAAGTAACGTTGAAAATACGTTCTTTAACTGAATAAAATGCTCAAATGCGAACTACAAGAATGTTGTAGCTTTTGTGATGATTTTTGTTTCTCTGACAACAGACTTGTTTGGGCGCCCTTTCTAGGACGCTTGTCTAATTCAGTTTACTGTCACTCTCTAGTGTAACTTGGAGGGATTTTGGTGAGTTCCTGAGGCACTTGCCAAAGTGCTGCTCACTGGGCATGTCAATGCGTCAAGTACAAGAAGTAAATATGACTACATTGTAGTGTTCTCATTGACTCCACGGGGTCCCGACACCCGTGCACATCAGAAAGGAAAAGCTTTGAGAAAGGCATCTGTGTTGGAGGCTTGGGTCTGCTTTATTTTGTTCTGGGGAACAAAAATGTGCAGCTGTTGCTTGCTTGACCTTAAATGGAGATGATCTGGGCTTTCTCCAGTGGGATTAGAAATCTGCCACCAGAGCATGTTTCTTCTCATTTATTTAGAGATCCGGTTGATGTTTGGGATAATGTCCAAGAAGAGACGTGTTATGCTTCAGCATACCAGATCCTTTATTTAAATAATAAGAATTTTATTCGCATTGGAAATAACTTCCTAGACTGTTTTTGCCTTTCATGTACTAGTTTTTGAAATTGCAGCTGTAGTCATTGGCCACCTGTATAATCTCTGTAAAGATCTGAAGATGTCAGTAGAGTCATGGATTATTAATGGACCAGATAGATAGAAATGAGCCCTAACCCAAGCTTAATTATTTTAAAAACACAAAAATAAAGAAATTTAGCAGTAAATCAGAGTGCTCAGGGTAGGGCAATGTTTCATTGTGCTGTTTTGGTTTTCTCTCAAAGTGCAAACGTACCTTTACCATGCCACACTGCTAAAGTCATGTCGCGCTTGCTTAGTTTGAAAGTGACTACAAATTAAAGAGAAGGGAGAAACGGATGCTCCTGCAGATGTGCACTTGTTTGTACATATAGGTGGGACGTGATTTCAGATTTTGGTATTGAAAGCTGAAAATGAGTGAGAGCTCTCCTTTTTTTAATGAGTATTTTACAGGAGTAATTCCAAGGTGCTTCCTGCAATACATGTAGCTTGGTTATTTGTAGCCATAGAGGTATCAGCAAATGTAGTTTAGGAAACAGTGTTTGCTAACCTCTGGTAAGGGAAAAGGTCCGGCCAATGTGTCATTCAGTCGCCTTTGTAGAGCAGGTATAACAGAATTTAAAAGGTGGGAAGGGGATTTTTTTTTCTCACTTCTAAAAATACAGAAAGAGGCATATGTTCAGCTGGTGTAACCAGTAGTCCAGGTTCACATCCAATAAGGAGATATCCTGATTAATTTGGAGATATTAATGTTTTTCATGCCTTTGAATTTTCTTGCTTGAATATGATAAATTTATGACCCAAATCTCTGTATGTTTTGCTAGCTGCCTCCTTCAATGCCTGTCAGACTTAAGTGATTCTCCCTCAGAGCTGGCATCTCAAATAGATTTTAATAGTTACACACTTACGGATTTGGATGTGTTTTTTGGAGGTGCGTGGACCTTTGAAACTGCCCGTTTTCCTCTTTCTATTAGTCAGGCTTATGGTCTGTGTTCGTATTATAGGAGACAGCTCTGCTGAGAAACCTAGTCTTTGCGTCTCTTGTTATCCTCCTTTGGGACAGAAAGTATTTACTTTTCCTAAGCACTGGAGAATCAATAAAGGTTCTTTAGTCTTCACATTGTGTTCTTCAGTATTAACAAGATGAACTAACTGTGAAACTGCAGCTTGTGAAGCATACCATTGCCAAATGATTAAAAGTCCTGTACAAAATAATTGAATAGAAAACTGCAACTGGGGCTGAAATATTTCTCATTTTGGGAATGCTAAAGGCTCTGGCAAGATTACTTGTCTGATTTGTTACTAACTAAAGGCTTTTTCAGAAAGGTCAGCTTGAATATTTTCATTTCAGTCAGTGTTACTGCCATGAGGTTTTAACCCTTAAAGCAGATCATAGGGCTGAGAAGTGCATGATACCTGTTTGTTGTCTTTGATGCTTCGACCTAATGCGAGGAGAGAGGTAGGGGAACAAGAAATTTTTCCTGGCTTTTGCTCTGAAAATCCCCACTGGCCTCCCTCTTCCCTTCTCTTCCTCCCACAGGGCAAATGTATTTCACTTGGTTGAAACATAGTTAGCGTAGACTTGACCCAGGTAGCTTTTTTATTTTACAATGCAATAATAACAGGGCAAAAATCCATGCCCTTTCAAATACCTGGTTGCTTTTATATCAGTGAAGTTTACTTTTTACTAGCTTAATGAAGGTCAAATAATTAGTAATTTGAATAGTAGCAGATAACATAGTGCAGTGCCTTGATAACAGCAACATGATACAGAATAGGCAGATCAGTGCTTCAAGTTCAGTGGTCTTCACTACACTGGAAGGCTTTTTCTTTTTATAAAATGCTTGAGAGAACTATATTTTGGTGTTTTCTAGTGTCCTCAATTGGTTAAACTGAATAATTTGCTTTAGGTGATGTGCTGAGATCCTTATACCTAAGAAAGTGTGTTGAGTGTCTTTCAGATAAACTGTTCTAGGAAGCACAGAGATTAGTTGTGTTGTTTGACATGTTATGAGTGATGGATGAACAGAGAGACAAAGGCATATGAAGGAGAGATAAAGTTTGAAGACCACGCTCCAATTGCCAAGTGCAGTGGTGCTGGATTATCTCCACTTAGAGAGTAACTGCAGAATGGAGGAGAAACGCTTGGGGCTACGTTTCTTCAGCTGTGGCTTGTCTCTAACAGAAATGCATAAACTGTGCCCAAATGATCAAGTCATTAGCAGCATATAGAAGTTTAAGGATTGCCTTGTGCAGAATATTGTAGTGACGGCTCTTGTGTCGTTTGAAGACCAGCGGCCTCAACAGTGCTCGTCCTGCCTCCCTGGCGTTTCCATTCACATCAAATTGGAGATTGCATGAATCGGATGCTTAACCTTTGTGTGCAAGGCAGGTCCTTCAGGATAACTTTTAGTCGGTCCCACTCTGAGGTATGCCCAGGGAAAATGTGAAACAGAAAGAACTTTCTCTTGGTTGGTGCTACAGAATGACATCTTTTTTTTTTCTTTCTCATTCACTTTTTCTTCTGCCCGCTGCCCAACCTTACTTTTTTTTTTTTAAATGGTGCGACTATAAATGAAAGACTAGCAAAATCCCCATGATGAATGCCAGCTACTTATCACTTCCTTTTTTATTACACGCAATTCCTAGCTAAAATATTAAGGTAACTCTTAAAAAATTTCGTTAGAAGACACTGAAGTTTAAGTAGCACAATGTCTCTTCCATCTCCAGTCATGAAGTATTGGTTCATACTTACATGGCTTTATTTTAAAAACAAAATTTTATTTCTCTTATAGCACCCAAAAAATAAAGAATCCCAAACTCTGTTACTTGAGAACTTGAGGGATGAAAACCTTGTTTTTCTTTATACCACTGCAGAATGTGCCAAAATAAAAATATGGACCTACTCCTCTGGTTCAGACCATCTCTGAGTAGCAAAAATAGATTTCACTGTCTTGAAAATATTTTCTGACTGTGTGTTTTGTTATGGGCAGCTGCTTCCTAATGGAAGAGCTGTTGTCACTCACTGGAGCATGGGAACTTTGTCATGCTGAGGCTAGCAGATCCTTTTGGCCATAGCAGTCTGACCACCAAGATCATGTGAGGGAAAGCTTTTCCTCCTTATTTTTGTGACTCCTCTCTTACAGAAGGGACTATTTGCTTTCTTCTTATCATGGCCTCTGCTGAAAATGAGTTGTTCCTGTTCATTTGAAATACAGTCCTTTGTATCACATAGTTATATTAAATATTTGATATAAAAGTTGTGTTGACCTCTCTTGTGAAACAGATATAAAACAAAGTTCATTCTGAACCATGAATGCTGTCACCTAGGCTAGTCTCCTTCTTTCATGTTGAAATATAATTGCCTAATTCATGTTGTACTGGATTATTCTGTTGTTTTGAAAAAAGAGACTAAACACTGTATTTTTATAGTTGGGTATTTTCTTGTAATAAAAAGCAGCTTTTGAAACTCTTCAGGCTGCAATAACTCTGGTGTGGATCAAAAAGTATACACATTAAGGACATATCATTTGGCTTGATTGGCTTAATATATTACTGACTTTTGTGAGCAGAGTATGAGCATATTTGATTGGAGAAGTGGAGAGGAAGGAAGGGGAATGTTCCAGTTCAAAAGGTTGGTTTAGTCTTCAAACGTGCTTCAAGGGTTATCTGTCTGAAAAGCACAACTGCTAAAATAGTGTGAATTTTTCAGTATGTAGCTTGTATAGCTGTTATCTGAGATCATACCTGAATGTGTCATCTGGGAATATGCATGGTTTATATTTTCATGGTTTAATGTTTTCATTTATTAAACAGGGAAGTGCTGAGAATTTAAGGAAGGCTGCCAAGCGAAAGTGGAGAATCTCCAAGGTTCTCTGCAGAGACCTGGGCTTCTTGGTGCTTCTTGCTGCCTGGGGGGGAATTGCGGATTTCCAGTCATCTAAAATATCTTAGTAATAAGGGTGCAGCAAAGTAAGTTGAGACCGCCTTTGGAATTTGCCTAATGGATAGGGTGTAGCTTAATAAAAACAGCAGTGGACTAAGATTTGGAAAATCATTAGCTATTTTTGATTCTCACCTGCATTACTAGACTATTACTAAACTGAGGATGTTTTCTTTGATTTCTTTGTAGGCTGTAAGAAAGATATTTTAGGCTTGAATCACAGAGATAGTGGATGAAGAGGTGTGTGCATGGCTTTTCCCATGCTGTTATTGAGCCAGCTTTTTGTTTTCTCCATCCATCTGATAGTATCGATGCAATATTAGGCAATAGATGGGGATGGTTTGCTGTAGATGCCCCACTTGTAGGAGAGTGGCCTGATCATCGTGTTGGGAGTGCTGAGAGTTCTTCCTCTGTATCGATAAGGCTGCAGGCAGCATAACACAACCGAGCCCTTCCTCCTGGGGCAGCGTGGGGACCTGCTGCACAGGGATCTGGAGCGCAGTGGCTACAGCATGTGGCACCACAATGAAAAACGGCTTCAGATCCCCTCCAGCCGACAATGCAGCTTACGCCATCTACGTCTTGCCTCTAAGGCCTTTATGGTTGGATAACCCCTTCTTTTTAATCCAACAGAATACTTTGTTCAATGGAGGTTCGTTTTTCTTTTAGGTAGGATAAGTCTTATTTGCATCTGGTAAAACCAGTATTTTAGTTACTGAATTTGGTCTCCCCACTAGAGAATCTGCTGTGTTTTGGTACTCCCTGGGGAGCCTTAGACAAATCCGCTTTGCTCTCTATCTCATTTTCCTTTCTGTGAAATGGGGATGATATGGCTACTTTCTTTTTGAGATGCTTTGAGACTTAGAAATGAGAAGTACAAATTGCTGGTGATGTTGGTGAAATTTATTTCTTAGAGTGTAATCTTTCCTTGCTCCCTTTCTGCATATGTTAAGAAAGTTCTAGGACTCAAATTATTATTATTATTTTTATTTGTTTATGTATTTATTTATTTATTTCTTCCCCCTCCTCTTACCCTATCGTCTAGGGAAAGAAAACACCTTCACACACTGACACCGGTGCTCAAATGCACCCATACATCATACTGCTGCTTTTGTTAGAGACAAGTGCATTTCAAGTACCCCTCGTAAACTCAAGTGGAAAAGGTTCACAATCTGGGTAGAAGCCAAACAGATTAAAAATCCATTGCTTATTCCGCACACAAATTGTCTGACTACCCTCCATGCTCAGGAGGCTCCCAGTTTCACAGACAGCACTATGTTAACTTGGCTGTGTTGCTCCTGTTTGTCAACAACGCAGAAGTTTCAGACCAGGGTTTTCAAACATTTGTGCTAGAAATCTCTGATTCCCCCTGAAAACTGGAGGGCAAAAGAACAGGTACGTGGTGTCTCTGTGTGATTCAAAAAAACACCCAAACAAACAAAAAACCAAGGGGATTTTTCAAAGGTCTGGGGCAAGCGGCTGCATAACTGCTGTTTGCGTGATGTTATGAAATGTGTGTGCTGCTGTACGGGCAAGGTGATTAGAAGCCCTGCCCCAAGTAATGGAAACCTACTCCCAGGAGACTTGTGTGCCACTGGCCTGCTCGGGTTCCTGCGTGAAGCACAGGTAGCTCCTCAGCCTAAGGATTCTTGCCATGGGGACAGAAAACATAAGTGTGCCTCTAATTTTTCCATCCGCTAAAGTTTTTCAAAGTACTCATGGGCAGAAGTAAATGAGTATTGTATTCATCTTGTGCAGGGTGTCAAACTGCTTTTGGCTGTTCTGTTGGATGCCGTTAGCATACCATTCATGACTGAGTTGTTGCTTATCTTTCCAATCATTGCTCTTTCTAATAATCTAATTCTGTATTATTTGTATAGTCTCTAAAACCTTTTAGTGAATAATATGTCCTACATTTGTTCAGTACTTAAGACAATGGTCCTTTTGTAGGCTTTGAATAACTACAGTCACTTTTTGCTATCTGGCTTTCCAGCTCAAAATAGAGACTTGAAAAAAATCAATCCAACTTCACTGTGTTGTTTCGCTGAAAGCTTCAAGGAGAAAAAAAAAAAAAACATAGGTATTCTCCTTGTGGAAGCTCCCTTTCATCTCCTGAATTTTCTTAGTTAAGAACATTTGAATTTAAGCGTAATGGGAAGATAATATGAACACTTAATAAAGTGTTTCTATACTTAGGAAAGACCCAATTGTTATCGGTGGAAAATTCCAGGCACTGTTGCTTTTAATGTCATATTAAGTGGCACCTAGAAGTGTTTTGTGTTCATAACATTTGCCAGAATATAAGTGGAAAGGTTTCCTGACAAAAATAATATTGGTGTTGTGTGGAGTATAAAGTCCACGTTATAACAACACATGAAAGCAAGAGAGGTTTGATGGTTAGTGGGAAGATAGGCGGAAGAGGGGATATAACCGTGCTTGCAGCCCCGGGAATGCCGCTTGCACCCTGTGAGAGTGTACTAGCCCACGGTGGCAGAGGGGAGGACGGTGAGGAGGGCTGCTGCGTGGCCGGCAGCCTGTTGCAGTGAGGCTGTCCTTGGCTCGTGCAGGAGCAACATGCGTCTGCGGGAATCTTGTCTTTCCAGAGTTAACAGACTGACTTTTTAGTTTGTTTTTGGAGACTTTTTGCCCAATACCATCAGGGTGCTAGAGGGAAGGAAACCTTGCTGGTTGGGCAGTGACCTGCATTCCAGTTCACTTCTCCCAGTAATCTTGTGTTATATTCACGTTATGTTCAATAACCCCTTGTTAGATGCAGATTTTGAGCGCATACAAACCATAGACTTCTTGAGGCAAGAACTGTAAGCTTTCACTGTAGTTCAGGTCTGTGGTGCTATATGTGCTACCATAATTCAGATAACTAGTCACAGAATATTTAGAAACATCCTGCCCTCTCTGATGTTTCTTTTTTTAAATTTTTTCTCTTAATTCACCTTTATGTGGAAGTTCTTTTTTCCTGAACTAATCTGCATATCTAAACACCAGATCTTGGCTCATATCTTGACAGTATCATAGCAACTACTTAGTTTATTGAGAAACTTGGAATGTGTTTGGTCCACAAACTGATACTCGTGAAGGGTTTGGCACTGTCTGGAGCTGAGCTAGCTCAGCTCTTGGTTATGCCTTCCTTCTGATCTGGCACAAAGCCGTGCCGCTGCGAAAAATGCAGTGGCATTTCCACTTTGCCACTTTGCAATGCCTGCTTTTCCACTTAGCAGTGTGTGCCGGCACTGGGTCTCATGTGGCCTCGTACAACGAATCTGATCAGAGTCTGCCCTAGATACAAGCGATGATTGTGTGTTTGGGGTGGAGGGAGAGCTCAGGGCTGGGGCTGCCAGGAGGGAGCCGGGAGGCATGAATGTGTCAAGCAGTGGGGAGAAGGACCCCTCCTTTTGATAGCATTGTAAATTTATGCCATGTTTAAGTGACCATGTAGCTGCTATCAAAACCATGCAACTATGCTATTAGTAGCAAAATTCTGCATTTTTCTTCCTCCATGGTGTGATTAGCATACTTGACCGTAGCATTTGTTTTCTCCCTTCTGTGTTAGTATCCCAGTAACCATTTAGTTGCTATGTTTTGCTCTTAATTCCTTTGTAAGCTAAGTGGAAAAGGACCATGTCTTCCCCTCGTACTGTAGACATCAAGCCTGACCTTGATAAAGTTCAAAAGCCTCAGTTTCAGAGTAAACAGTGCTGGGAAGAAGGCAAATAACAGTAACTTGCAGGACAGTCAGATTATTCCCTGGCGGATGTGGGCCGAGTGCAGGAGGTCTCTAGTAAGCGTGTGGTGTCTGGTGTGCAATGCAGATGCCATTTGTGAAGGAGGCTTCAACAAACATGCTTGAAAAGATGCTTGAAGGAAGTTTTTGATTAATAGCTAGACTGCATGTTGCTTTCAGGAAGCATTTTAATGTTGTTAGAGTTAATTCTTTTCCTTTTGAAATCTTTTCGTTCTCTAAAAAGTATAACGATAGCATCATTGGTATTTTATTTTTTTTATTGAAAAAACTTTAAGAAGTCATACAACAGATGCAATAATGCAGTTCCGTGTAACAAGGAGAGGCACATTGACCCCCCACTTGCAAGAACAACTCATTATTGCAGTTTTAAACACACTGCAAAAAGAAGAGAAGGAGCGGGATGGAGCAGTTGCAAAAGACTTTGTGTACTTATTTCATAAAGTCCTGTATGGTTTTGCAACACCAAGTTGAATGCGTCAGATTCTATACAGGCAGAAAACTCAGGCAAAAATGGGCAGGAAAAACAACCTTTTTTTCATTGTATTGCTTTGCCAATTTTGAGACTCCAGATTACCAACACTACGTTAGACTTGTGCAAATTGGGATAGCAATTAGTGCAGCTGTCATACTGGCCTTTTATTCCATAGAAATCCTTTTTGTAGCATCCATGCAGTTCAACTGTGGCTATATATTTTAAGATTTACTCTTAATTCATTTGTGAACTTGTTTTTTAGCCTTCATATGAGCCTCACTGTGACTCTTCTTCTCTCAGTATCTTGTAGTCAATTCTGTCCTTGATCAGATTTACTTAATCTCAACATAATTTAATCCCAACACTGATAAGAAGTACTGAAATGTCATCAAACCATGTACTAATAAGGCCTGGGTTGCCCTTTATTTCCTAGTTGTTTCCTAATTGTTTTCTCATTTCCTAATTTTTTATGAGGTTTTGGGGCTACTTTTCCCCTTTTCTTTAGTCCCCCCGCCCCGATATTCTTACCCCAAATTGTCCTATCTCAAATTTCGTTCTATCAAGTTTAGTTGTATATGCACTTTCAACCTAAGAAGTAGAAAGTATCTACTGATTGATTTCATGTTCTTCAGCCTTTGTCCATGGTATTTAGCTCTTCTAACATTTCTTCATAAATAGTCTTTCTAAGTTCCTGAATCATTCATTACAGTTGCTCTTGTTTGAACATGTTCTACTAATTTCAGTGGCTTTCTGGTAACATGGTGCCCAGGACTGAACATGTTACTACAGCTGGGTTTATGCCAGAGCTATTTAAAGTCACTGTGTTATTCCCTCCCTCTCTCCCTTTCTCTGTGACCTGACATGTTTGACGATCCAGACTTGCATTAAGCTTGTTTTCATGCAGATTAAATTGTGAATGCCTGTTAAGTTTGTTCTCCCTGGTAGTATATGGTCTTTACTTTTCAGTTTACATGTCTATATTAAATTTGGATTGTGTTTTGGAATTTTCCCCAAGCTTTGCTGACTTTTGAAACTTCTTTTCATGCTGGCTTTCACTACTTTCTGTTAGTAATGCCAACCTCTCAAAGATAATTCTGTATTTTTCAGTACCTCAACTTTTTTTGATGTTTCAATTTGGATTTTAATTATTTCTTTCTCCTCATTAAAAAGCCCCCAAAGAACCCCATGTATACTGCTGACTGAGTCCAAGGGTACAAGGGTATGATTAGGTATTCTCACCCCCACAACTGATTTAGATTTGCAGAAGTATAGCAAAATGTGATGCAGCCCAGGTGTTGCTGCCAAGAATGTTACCGATGAGATTCTGCTGAGCAGAAACACTGTCACCCTCCAATGGCACTGATGGAGCAGAGTGGAGCAGTAAGCAGGTGGTGGTAAAATGGAGACACCAGAATCGCAGGTAGTTGGTTTTGGAAGGGACTTCTAGAGGTCAGCTGGCCACAGTCACAAGTGGCCCACAAGTCAGGCTTTCTTAATTTCGTCCACAGTCCTGTTTTTACCCATTTGTGAATACTATGCAATGCTTCCTTGTGGCTGTCCTTTCTAGTGCGTTACAGCATCTTTCTGTAAACATGATTCCTTGCCTTACTTTGAAAATGATTTACAACCAAGGCCTGATTCAGCAATTGCAGGCTGCTCTGGCTTTTCCTGCAGGAGAGCCACTAGCCCTGTCTTGCCAAGCTGGCAAGAAAATGGCTGATCTCGTGGGATGCTTAAAAGGAGAAGTCATGCGCTGAAGCACTCAGCCTGATGTCGGGGAGACGTCTGGGTTGGAAGGGATGGGTAAATCCTCCTCCCCTTTCCTTACTTAGGGCACAGAGCAGTTGCAGAGCAAATTGGAGACCGCCGTTCTGCCTTTTGAGAGCTAATCCTTTTCCCATCATGGACGGGGAAATGATAAGAGAGATCTCTGCAATATTAGTGCGTTCAAGTTTTCTGCTGCCATATCCACCTCTTCTTTTCCCTCATCGCCTCGTAGGGTGGTATGAGAAGTGCTGTGTCCCTGAGGCCCAGCCCATGGGGAGGTTCATATTTGTTTGCTCGACTGTTGGTCAAACGAAAGGAACATGTTCTCTTGCCAATGTTGGTTGCACTGATTCTTCACGTTGGGTTAGCTGTGGATGCAGGGGATTATCTTTCTCCAAAATACTAAAAGCTCGTAAAATTCACGGGGTGAAGAATGCTCTCTGCAAAGTGTTTTTTGTGATTGCTCAGGGGACGGCAAGCACTTGGCCAAAAGGGATCATTTGCTTAGCAGAACTTTTGGCTTTCTGCTAGCTGTTAGTAATGGGCTGTGGGAACTTTACCGTTGGAGCTTAGATAATGCTAAATTATTTAGACTACATCTTTTAGAAAAAAAATTAAACATTGCTTTTTTGATGTTGGCCATTGGTGGGGTTTTTTTGGACTTCATGTTTACTATATGATACCTATTATGTGAAATGTTGTCCTAATCTGTGCTGAGATGCTGAACAGTTTAAGGCAGAAGCCATGAGCGTGTTTAGAGAAGATAATTAAAATTAGCATAATTAAAATCCTAGCCATTATTGGTCTAAATTATCCAAATGTTGTTATCGTCTAGTCCAGAGAAGATTATTTTCCCACTGTTAAGAAACGTGATGGAATCCCTCAGCGATGCGTGTTCCAGCAATAAATATTTGCATATAGGCTAGTACAGCAAAGATTATTTTTTTTCCAACAGCAAGCTGTGTCTCAGCAGTGACTTGAAGGCTTGCCAGGTCCTGAAAGTCAAGGCCAAGGCCTTGTCAAAAAACGAGCTAGTGAGGACCTTTGGATGCCACTGTGCAAAGGATACTGTTTTAACTGAGCAGATGTTCTCAGTCCAAGCTTGATATGCCTGGAAGAGGTGCCAGTCGACAAAAATAGTTGTATTTTCTAGGGCAGATAGAAAGGAATGCTGTGTGCTTCAGGCTGGTATTGTTTGTAGTTGCGGAGAAGTCAAGTTGAGTACTTGGAGCTGTGGATGGCTTTCTGTACTTGAATCCTAAAAATGTATCTTGCTCTCACTATTTGGCTTGATGTCCTTAGGAGACCAAATTCTCAGATCTGTTAGTAAGTGGACCACCTGTGTGTTCCCAGACAATTCAAAGCATCTAGAAAGCTGTTGGCAGTAGTCAACACTGTGTGCTCATAAATGAGTGAAGTGTCTTGTTATTCTGGGCAGTGCTGAGAAGTATTTTTAGCTCCCCCCCGCCTTTTTTCTCCTCCTAATTGCTGAAGCATGGTATCAGAAACAATATTTTTTGTCTGTTTGGAGCGATGAATTGAAGCACATAGCTAATAGAGATAACACAAAATTACGCTCTCTATGTTGTATGTGTATATACAACATGTATATGCTCTGTAAGATTGGATGTATTCCAAAGTCAAAAACATTTTGGTCAGTCAGCTAAGCAGACCTTATATCCTACAGATATTTTTTAAAACCTGTTGTTAGCATCTGATTGGCAAAATTCTTAACTTTGCTCTTTAGCAGCCTTAATATTTCATTGACTTCTGCATAGTCATTTATTGTGCTGAATTTGAAGGGTTTCTTTTTAATTTAGTGCAAACTATTAAGTTTGCATATGTGCTAGATTTAAGTAATGGGCTTGCTTTGAAGAATTTTGCTAGAGAAACCACTGGTGGCTTCCAAATCAGCTAGGTAATTATGAACCCATCTGTCTTTAATCTTCTCCCATCCATGTCTTCACTCGCTTGCTTTTCTGAAGAAAGTTCATTTTTATATCTCAGTCTTAAAGACAAAGCTCAGCATGTTCAATAAACGGGAAGATTTGTCTTTAAAAAGACATATATTTGCTGTTCATCATATCAGACTGTTGAGGTATTTTGGGTGAAGATGGAATTTCTAGCTCTGAGAAGCAAGGAAAAATGAGCAAGTATCTAGTCCAGCTGGATTTAGGACTATTTCTTTCTCTTTTTTGACTGTAGCCCAAGGATATTGAATTGAATATAGAAAAGCATTTAGCACTATGGTGGAAGAATAAGCAAAGGAAAAATTTTCATGACACAAAGTACAGTGGTAGCTGCTGATGTTGTTGCTTTACTGCATGGCATGACATGTATGACTAAGGGAGACTTTCACTGAAACGGTTTTGTATTGGTACATATTACTTCAACCAGTGACATGGGTAACTTTAACACAGAAGACTGCGTGACAATCCTAAGGTATTTTGTAAGCACCAAAGACTACTTTAAAGTTATCTGGCTTAAATTCACAGACCCAGGTTAGGTTAATTTTAGATCAAGAGATCCTCAAATGCTTTATCTTTCATAGGTTTTATTAGACCACTTCCCAAACCAAAAAAGGTGAGGGTGGTATCACAAATTTAGGATTTTGTTATGATATTAATATTGATCGTCGTGCATGAAGAATAATGCAAGGGAACTGTTAAATCAGTCTCAAAGGTCACCAGATTTGTTGCAGACCTTAATCCAAGCAGCACTTTGCCCTTTCCCTTCCTCACTTCCCAGTTGAGTGCGGTACCATCTCTAACATAACTTCCTTGAATGAGCATAGTAATTAATGGACTTACTTACTAGAAATTGCAGGCGTGACAAGTTTTATTCTCACAAAACTTTCAAACAAGGCATATGTTGTGCTGAGACCCTTTTTCTAGGCAGGTCATTTGGGAGAATTTTCAAATGCCTTCTGTTTCATTTTGCTTGTGGGACGTAATCATGAATGTGCATAGAGCGAGCAAGATTATGATTTAGGTCAAAGTGAATGAAATTAACCATTTTAGAATAAAATTTGCTTTTAATATTTCTTCACATTCTATTTTCCCTCAAAAAGTAGAATATAATATAGTTTCTAAGAAAAACATCATTTATAACAAATTTTACTATTAAAGCTATCCACTTTGTTAAGCAAAAGAAGTATTCCCTGAAGTGAAAGAACTGGACTTGTCGGGATTTTTTTTTGTTATAGTCTTAAAAGACTTTAGAACTAGTAGATCTTGTCATCTTATACCTAGTTTTAAGTTAAAAATTAAAAGAGGGAAAATGTGTTTCTGCTTTTTCAGCTCCATTTTATCAATTTTTATTGAGCTAGGGATTGAAATAAACAGAACTAAATAGGAAAAAAATATTCTCTTTGAACCTACGGAAGGTAGCACAGCTGTCAGAAGTTGGTTCATGACTTCAGCATGGTGGGATTCTATGCTTTAGCCTAGGATTTCTCTCTGTTCAATGTTATAATTCCCATTAAAGCTTTGACAAGAAGCATGTACTAACTGAATGTTATTTATCTAATTTTCGTAGCTGATGATATGCCCTGTTATTAATATAGATTATCATAATTTCAAATGCAGTTTAAAACTACAAGTAAAAAAGTAAAAATGTTCTGTCTTAGGAAGTCTGTTTTAACTTTTTAAAACGGTTTTAGGCATGTTTTCACTGTCTTCTCCTGTGTCTTCTGAAAACGTGAAAAGAAAAAATTAGGCCAGGATGAACCCTAGATAATAAAAACCAGGAGAAATCTTTCTTCCAATGATTAAAGAAACTGGTGGAAGATGAGAAGTTACACTGTGGCGCTTTATTCCGGGATACTGCAGTCTGATCACAGAAGATCTAACATAGATCTTCCCTCACTTGGCTTCCCAATACAGATATCAGGCATCTCTACCTGACCTTCTGTGCTTGTGGTTCAGGAACCTGGGTCCCTTGGCTTTGCCTCCCTCCTGCAAGACCTGAAGACGAATCAGTAGCTGTAGAAGCTTGATCAAATTAAATTAGATCACACTTAACCATTGTGTCATTTTGGAAAAGCTCTGTCTCAATAACCAACTTGAAAAAGAACCAGTTCCTTGAAAGACTTTAGGACTATAGGACAGTATTCCTGCTCTTCCTTATCTAAAACTTGAAAAATGTAGGCACATGATCATTTTGGGGGGATGCTGATGTGGTCTTAGCTGAATGGAAAGGTCTTCTAACTTGTGCAGATATTTACGAGTTAATTGTCAAAGCTTGAACAAGCCAAGTAAGTGCTATCGTCACCATGGATAAATAGACACCTCCAGCAGGAAAGTGATCCTATCCATTTTCATACGGATACGTATCGGTTTTGAGATAAACTGAGTTGCCCTCTAGTGATGTGTTTCTCTCCATCTACTACAATGGGAGTATAGTTGGCTGATTTTAACTTATCTTTCAGGTGTCTACCATCCCTTGTGCCACTAGTTTATAAAAAGTGCAGCATATTAATATGCCTGTCAAAAGTCATTGACCTCATGGGGTACTTCTGAACAACCACCCCTTTATCCATGAGCAAACTAAACATTGATACATGGTGTTACCCTCCTCAAACAAGACAACTTACAAAAATGTTGCTGTTTTGTTTCCAATCCAGAACATCAACTGGAACCTTCATTAAGGTATTTTAATCTTCTTGAAGTGAAAGCCTGTGAACCATACAGGATTACATAAGCTCTATTCCCATTATACAAATTCTTTTCCATTTTGTGTCTGAACTAAACATCAGGCTTTTCATGTGTAAAACGAACACAATTTGTGAATGGTCTGAATCTTGTAGAACAGAAACCTTTAGAAATAATAAGAAAAAAGGGGTGGGGGGGAATGAAGGTGCTAATGGCTACTTAATTATACCATAGCACAAATAGAGCAGGCCTTCCTGGAGCTTTGGTGAAAACATGATAATAGAAAAATAAGACCAGAAAGGCCTTAAAGTGGGCAGGAATACCTTTATATGTATTATTTTAAACAGATGTTTGTTTGGCTTGCTCTGAAAACCTACTGAGAGGAGACCCAACAGCCTTCCCAGCAGTCTGCTTTAGTATTTCACAGTCCTTAGAGTTAGAAGGTTTTCTTATTATACAATTACATCTTTTCCTGAAGTAATGATCTGTAATGAAACACCATGTTCCAGCTCAGTTTTTTCACATGCAAAATAGAACTTCGTAATACTTTTTACAAGCCATATTCCTGATTAAATATCCCATTTTGTTGTTTACTTTTCTTCTAAAGCATGTTTCTGTTGGATCATGCTCAATTTGACTGTAATCTTCAGATCAGTTTGCAGAGAGTCGTGCAGCGTGGTTATGTGAAGATGAATGGAAAGCCTGAAATCTGTTACTTGTGAAGCTTTTATTCTTGAAAGCAGTTAGAATTATATTTCCACATTCTGTATTTAAAATGTATGTGCATTTAGAGAATTTCTTGTCTCCTGTATGCTAAAGTTCCAGGGGAGAGTCCAAGTAGTACGGTGTTATCTGCACACATTGGCAGGCCTGCAGCTATCAAGCTCTCTTGTGTAGAACTAAAAAAATTGTAGCGGGATCTGAACATTCAGTGGTGTTTGCCTTAGTTATGTGTTTGAATCCTGGATGAGCTGTTCATCTCAAACAGCTTTCGGAGCTATGAATTCATTTGTAGAAAAATGATAAAGTAATTTTTAAATTGGTGACACTAGACTAAAATGTGTTTAAATAAAGTTTGATTGTTTCAAATAAGCTTGTTTTATATAAAGCAAAACTGGATAAATTGCAAAACAAGTGTTACATTTCTGATGCAAGAAACTACTTTGTGAATTCCATAATATCTAGGGCATTGCTAACGATTACTGTTTTGGAGATTAACTGTACAATTATCTTGCGCAGGTGCTGACTGGAACATCTCGTCAGAGTTACCCAGCTACCAGCTATCAGGACTTCAGCAACTGGGAATCGCTAATGAAAATAAAAGAAGGGCTGCTAAGGCAGAAGGAGATTGTCATTGATCGGTGAGTAACCTGCTGTGGCTGCATTGACTAGACCCAAAAGCTATGACATTAAAATTGACTTTTAGGAGAGCTGTTTATTCAGGAAAGTGTTTAGGTTTCAGGCCAGCAAATATTTATGCACAAATATGTGGGACCTAGTCCTTGCGAGGTGGTAAGACTGGCTAAAAGTCTTTTAGAAAGTTGGATATTTGTTTCGGGGTTTCGTGCCTTTGCAATGGAAAAGGGAGGGTGAGACCGATAGCCAGTTGTGCTGTCGGCTTACCCAACTTAGCTTCTTGAAAGTCTGGGGATTCGTGCCAGACATCTTCCTGCTTGTGCTGGTCTTTGGAGGTGACCGGCAGGATGAGACTTGGTAAATTGCATTGCACCAATTTTTCATTTCCATGACAAGTAGAGAAATGCACTATATTTGAAACCAGTTGATAAAGCTTTGAGAAAGTGGTCTTTGCAGAAACGTGAAAGTGGTCTTTGCAGAAACGTGAAAGTGGTAAAATCCTACTCAAATGCTTATACAAGTTATTCAGCTAGAAAATCCACTATGTATATGTCAATAAATACTTTGTTTCGTGCTGAAATTGCTGTCAGTCTGAAATAGGCTATGGCAGCAACTAACAGCTGAAAGTTTCTGGTACATCTGAAGTAATTCCTGGAGTTCTTGATGTTTAGATGGAATGAAGCCTTGGTGAGGAAAATATTTTTTTTTTTCTTTTTAATAACCTCATCCTAATGAAGCTTATACTAAAGATGTCATCAAGAGCTGCATTAGAACATCTAAGAAGGACGTCTTTATAATTGACATAACTACAGTTTGGCTTAGTCTATGCTTTAATAATAAACTCTTGGCTCGTGGCTCAAAGAGGAGTGGCTGTTTTCATCTTGAAATAGTTGTGCCCTCTTATTGATGCTTCGCTCTACAGCATGAGAAGCACTGTGTAAAGTAGGTAGGTTAATCACAGGAATGATAGACATCTGTTGTGAAGGTTTTTATAGTTCTATCTAATAGTTCCTCTCATTTAATGGGTGGAAGTAGATAACTTGGGTGTAATTTACTTCGAGATCAGGAGGATTATGCTTGTGTACAATCTGTTTCATTGGGCTGTGTCATCTCAGCCTTCCTGATTGTTACAGAATGGAAAAACATGATCTTTGCTAAATTGAGAGAGGATCAGGTAAGAATGTGGTGGTTTAAAATCTACCATGTGCTAGGGTTTATAGATGAGCTTTGGAGACATCACCTAGAATCCTAGGCCCTACTTGTAGGCTGTTGGTGAATAAAAAGGCGCAGGTTATGGAAGAACCAAGAGCTGTAATGACCTGCAATAGAGCAAGGAATTGTTCAGGTTTAACGCGCTTCACAGTTGTGAGCTGCGGTGGCTGAGATGTGGGCACACCATCCTGCTCTGCTGCAGAGGTGGTGATTTCCCAAAGGGATAAACAGTTGAAACAGAAACATCCTCAGCTGTTGCAGAGAGCTCCTCTGTCAGAGCCTTTTGATCGGCTGCTTTGGGGCTGTCTAAATTACAGCAGTTTTTCCAGGCTCACTATACCAGTAGTAGTGCTGTAAAACCTGCAGCCTGCCTCTCGGTGCCCAGGCTGTCACCAGTGTTTGTAAGCATGCCGCCCATGGTGGCTAGGGCTGCCTTTGTCTCTGCCGGGCACGTATCATCCTCTATGTGAAGGTTTGTTATGCAATGGCAGCTAAAACTTCAGCTCACATTATTCTTCTCACACTGAAAATGTGTTTTCAGCCAAAGGTGAAGTTTCATTTGACTGAAGTGACAGTTTGCACCCTAGTTACCTGCTCATGTTACTTGATACTGTCCGTACCCAGGAAGAAGAGCTATTTCTTGATATCCAATGGCAATGTGTTAGTTCCTTTTTCTGGAAGACATACTTTTATATGACTTAGTGATAGAGAATACAGTTCTCTCTGGATTTCTTACAGAAGTCAGTTGAGGAGATTGCTTTTCATTCAGCTGAAAAGACAGAATTCATTTGGGGAGCTATTGAAGTGAATAAAGACCAGTTAGTGATCTTGCATTCATTTGCTTTGAGTAGACCCCCTCAGTGTTAGCATTAAGCCCATTGTAAATTACAGTAATGCAGTTTAACCATACACTACAGAAAAGGCTCTTTTGTGAATAGTGAGCCTTCATTTTGGCAAAATACTTGCCTTAAAAGTAATGATTTGAAAAAGAAATAAAATCTATCTTAAGTAGATAAGTTGTGATATTTTAAATTAGTACAAAACAATGTTGCATATTTAGAAAGATTTTTACAACAGATTTTATTTCATGATTTTTTTAAAAAAGAGGGTATGGTCTTCTACAACAAATAAAAATATTGTTGGTTCCACTCATGGAGAAAATAAAATATGGTTGCTGTCTAAAAACCTAGAAATAGAACACTATTGTAAAGCACTAGTGTTGTATTGTATTTATTACTACATTTGATATTCATAGTACTTAAGCATGAGTAATATCTTTCTTCAGGACACTAAGTAAAAGCTTCATATTATCCAGGGTTTATAGCTAAGTCACTTAGGGGCACAAGCCATGGCACCGAGAGTTAAGACAGTGTTGAGGAGTAAACATAAGTCTTTTGGCTCCTGATTTTTGAGGACTTGAGCCTACCTTAAACGTCTTTTCAGAATATGACAACTTGGGAATAGCAGCCTAAAATAAATATATAAAAGCCTAACATTGCTAAGATTCGGTTAATTATAATTCAAGGTGATGGTATTTAAATTGCAGAGTCCATGCTTTGAGGAAGTGAAGGAGCGATTCTTCTGTTGAGTGAGGTTTCGATAATAGATGTTTTGCTGAAATATCCCTTCACATGCGGTTCTTATGGAGGTTTAAAAGTTTTGGTTTCTTGAAATCATGTCTGATGTTGAATTTACAAACGGGTAACTGGAGGATGTCAGCAAGCCTGCTTTAATTCTGAAGAGGAAAGAAACTTGGGAGGGACAGATGAATCTGTCGGGAAACTGGAGGAACGCTATAGCATCCTGCTTGTGACCATCCAAGGAGGGTGCTCCAAACCCAGCTGTTAGCTGTTGACAGGTACAAGGAAAAGCTTAATGAAAAGAAATATACTGGAAACGCCCTTATCTTGCTCTTGTCACCAGCTGCGATTTCAACCGTAAGGTCGTTATCAAGTGTGTTTAGGTTAAAACACCCTCTTCTGTTGTTGCATATTGCACCAGGGCACCAGTAATCCGGGAGGTGAAAGAGATGGACGTCACTTTGCACCATGGGCCTTGTTCTGCACAGTGATCCCCAAGCCAGCTCATACGCAGGCCCTGGAGCTTGGGGCATAACAGCCTCCCTAAGCTGTTCTACCTTTATTTATTTATTGTTATTTTAAAGGGGGTGGGGGGGAGGAGGAGGAAAAAGAAACAGAAACCTGCTGCCGGCCTCCCTTCTTTCTCACATTATGATAAAAAGGCAACAAAAGTCTAGCCCTTCTGGATTAGATTACTAAACTTCCTTGTTTTACATCTGCAGTCTAACAGTTTTGAATAGCTGCAAACAAGTTCAAAGCGTTGTTAAAAAGATGCAGGGAATACTACTTGGTATGTACATCAGCATACTTGAATAGCTTTTTGTGTCACTGGAAACCGAAAGCCATGAATATAATTTTAAAAAAACCCAGGCAGACACTTGCATTTGTGAAATATAATGAGTAGCTTCATTTTTTATTGTATACACTGTGTTGAACATCAGATTTACAAATAGATTGGTTAAAAACAATATGACTTGTGTAGTCTGCTTATTTTAAGCACAGATGACATAATAGCGTAAATGGCTGGGTATGAGAGTGGTTTTGTTTCGCGGTATAAAGCTACTCTAGAGATCCCTGCCAAATTAACTGATGAGATTGCAGTGTGTTTTTAAGTCTGCTCTAAAAGATGGGATTCTGACCCTACTTTTAGAGAGGGAAAATGTGGTGTGATGAAGGAAGCCTTGCATGTGTGTGCACACAAACGCAACTGCCTCCTGAGAGGTGTGTCATGGGCTTTTTCTACATAAGGTCTGTGGGTGCAGGCTGTGAATAAGGACTTAAGGATTTGGCGGTTACAGGAATCTGCAGCTGTAAAACTTATTACTAGAATGTCTGTCACCCACTGTACAAAATAATTGGATTATTTCATTGCCTTACTACTTCAGTAGTTTAATATGTAACACTACATTATATTTAGCACCAGAGGGAGCCAGCAGTGTTTGTATTGGTTTAGTAAATTATAGTGTGACACTTCAATTCTTTGTGTTGCTTCTCTGTTCAGTACACTAGCAATACTGAAATTATAATGTTTGGTAAGACTGGGAATGTCTCTCAAGCTGGCCTGCCACTGTAGATGTCTCCAATGTGGTATTGGCACTGCTTGTTTGGCAAGGATTGCACATAGAGGGTATGTGAATAAATGCCAAATACCTGAACATATGACATAAGCTGCTGAGAATAACACAATGTTCTCTTCCAGACAGCTTAGGGGCATTCAGACTGCTTTTTTAGGGAAGGTAGATACAAAAGTTATAATTTTAGTCAATAGCTTTCATTCCTTGGAGCATAATAATTTTTAAAATCTTAAAACAGCTGCTAAATCATTAGCTTTGCATCTACAGAGGAATTGTGTTTAGATGATTTTATTTGGACAGTTGAATTAATTTTCTTTGTCTTTTGTCAAATTGCCCTCTCTTGATTTGTTGATATCAAACTGCATGTATTTTGATAATAATCATGTTACTGCTAATGTAAAGCTGCAATCCTCTTGATTTTTGGGATGCTCTGTTAAGTTCTTCAGTATTAGTATAGCCACTTGAATGACATATTTATGCAGTAATTTCTGAGGAGATCATATTAAAAGCTTTATGCCACCCTGGGTATGAATGAATGCATGTAAAAATGAGTCCTATGCAGGCAGTAAGGCTGTAAGGAACCCTGTCAGAGTATCTTGCTGTGTAAAATATTGTTTGCTCCCAATAATACCTTGAAAAACTTACATTTATCTTTTTCTTAATATCACTAATTGCCTTGATAATTTGTGACTGAGGGTTTTGTATCTTGGGCTAGTGGACTTTCCAGACGATTTTGCTATAGAATGATTATTTTAGCAATTTTAAAATTTCACCTTTTCACAGATGAATACTACTAATATCAATGAAATGGAAATTGTCAACAGGCTTTTGTTAGATTTTATGTAATAGCCTAAGACTTGGCAATAATGAAAGAAAGTAGGGCTAAAAAGGACCTATCTGATCTATCTTCCAAGTCCAAAAGAGGATAAACTATAGCCGTACCATTCCTCATAGATGTTTATATAACCTGTTCATAAAAGCCTTCAATAACAGATGTTCTACCACCTTTCGAGGTTGGATAGTTTGGTGATTTATTAGTTTAAACATAAGAAAACTTTTCCTAATATGTCTCAGTCTTTCCTCATAGGTCATGTTTTCTAGACCTCTGGTAGCTTTCATTATTCTTTGGACTCTCTCCAAGTGATTCGCATCTTGCCTGAAGTGTCCAAATAGGACAGTTGAGGCCTCCCTTCTGCTGCGTGTTGGTGCATGGTACAGGCCATCCTTCTGCGATGATTGCTTTTTTTGCAACACAACGTTGTTGACTTGCATTTAGTTGTGATCAGTTGTAATCCCAGATCGTTTCCTGTGGAGCTGCTGCTGAGCTGCTTTCTATTCTGTAGATCTATTTATTTTTTTAAGAAAGTTCTTGTTTTGGGCAGAATTGAAAGCAGTGGGGGAAATGCGGGACTTGCTTCATGTTTGTTGTGTCAGGAGATTGCACAAGTTGAAAAACTCCTGCAGTGGGAGGGAGGGTGCAGTCCTTTCTGAGCAGACAGCTGTATCCATATCCCACTCTGCTCTCACTCTGCTTGACTAAATAGCAGAAAACATTTGATAAAGTACAGTACAGTTGTTGACTATGCTTTTGACTGGCCTCCCTGAACTTCACCACTAACTGACCTTCCAGGGGTCAGACTAGCATTTCAAGCTTCTGTGCAATTTGGAAAAATGGTCAGTTAAAAAAAAAAATAGCAATCCATCCAGAGCAGAGATTGCCTCCTGACGCCACCAGAAGTGGTGTTCCCATCTGCTTGTCAAGACGAACTTCTCGTGTGACTGGTAGAAAGGTAGCATTTGCTTTGAACCACAGATATTTGAGGTGCCTTGCAAGAAAACCAGACTTTACTGCATAAGAAAGCTGGGACCATTTTCATTCCCGAGCTTTAGTGATTTCAGCATTCGTTGGCCTTTTTATCTTCTGAGTTACGGAAAATGTGTTTGCATTGTTTTTAGGACTGATCTCTCTCCCTATCAGTACTCTGCACGTTTGGACTTGTCTCCCAAGAGATCATGCCTTTAAAACAAAGGGATATGAAAATTAGTATCCAATTTCTTAAGCAACAAAACAAAGCAGGATACCTCTAACTGGGGTGTGGACTAAGAGATATTTGTGCTACAGAAGGACACATATTATATTATACTTTATGTCGTGATTCTGAGGAAATCTGTTGAGGCATTTTCACCTAAAGCAACTACTTCTCTGTAACTCATGATCTTTGAAGGTGAGCATCATTTGTCATTTTATTTATTACAAAGTTAGCAATGTCTGTTTTCTGATGGAAAAAGCTCTCTTCTAAAGTCCTTGAAGTGTTCAAAGATATTAGACCTTTTTCTTGAGCGTATGACTCTTAAACTTAAATGAGTGTAAATTTAAAAGCTTTGGGGGAGGAAGTGCTTCTCTGGCAGACATGGGTTTGTAAAAACTCTTTCATGTTAGAATCAATGAATGGTAAGATGGATTAATAGGGAACAGATTAGTTGGTCCCATGTTTCAGGTAATGCAGTTTATTTCCAGCTGAATGCAATATATATAACCTTATGTTACTGGGCTGTTGAGATGTGTGTGCATGTGAGTGTCTGTGGTAAGCCTGTATCCACAGTTGCGGCTCGCTAGTTCTGTCTGAGCATGAGAAAATGATGTGTAAGTCAGTTATGTCATACTAACATTTTGAGAGATACCCAGAAGCAATTTGTATATTAAACAGCTTATATATTATTAATGCTAGTCTCTGTAGACAGTCCAGGCTCTTGCATGTTGAGCTGAGCTGCGTCCTGTGCTATCTCCCTCCTCCTCTGTGCTCCCTTGAATGTTGGCTGCTAATTGGGGGGTTCCCAAAAAGGATTGCTTGAGCCATAGGACAGAACTACAAATGAATCAAAATCAGTATTTTTCCCCACCTCGTTGATATTGCACAATTATGGCTGTAACTTTCTTTTTGCTCATGGAAGTGGATCCAGTTAAAGTGTCAAGCGGCACCGGTTGTTTTCCTTGGGACTCTAGCAAGCTCAGTAAGCAGAGTGGCGGCCCTCCAGTGTGGGGTGAGCTTGTGTGACCCTTCCTGGGGCATTAGCATGCTGTCTTCTCCGTGTTCGTCCACAGAGAAGAGTGCCAGAGGGAGGATGCACCACCGGAAGCGATCCCATGCTGTCCTTACCACAGGGTGGATAGAAGAGTTGAAATCTATGCATCTTAATTAAATTTTCTTCTGAAGCATCAATTTAAATAAGGAACGCTTTTAAATGCTCCTTCCAGAAGTGTCTTTTTCATTCCTGCATTTGACAGCATGCCTTTTTTTTTTTTTTTTTTTTTTTTTTTTTTTTTTTTTTTGCGGTCGATGAGGTTAGAGCAGGGTATTGCCTCCCTTTCTTTTCTTTTTAAGCCTGGGGGTAGTGGGAGAGAGGTGCTGGACAGGAGTGTAAAGTGAAGCACACAGAATACCTTTATCTTCTGATAAGGAAGCAGTTAGAGATCATTTGAGCCATCCCAGGCCAATAGCTCTTGTTTCGCCATTAACGTAGAATTGTAATGCTCATTCACGGAAGAAACAGGCAGTTTGCGAGCGGGACTAATTTTTGTGGTAACCAGATACCATGTCGCCGTCGAACCCAGCTGTATGGGCTGTGGCCTGGTCTCTGCAGAGTTGTGTCTCGGGGGTGAGCTCCTGTCAGAGTCTCAAGTGCCTTGGGCTCCGGCCGCAGCCTAGGCCTGTTAGTGCACAGGTGGCTCCTAGAATCACAAAATCTGGAGGAGTGTCGTGTCTGGAGACTTCTGGTCCTGTACAAGACTGACTGAAAATTCCTGTCTCTAAAAATTAGAGGAAAATGCATAGGGTGGAGTGAGGCAGTGCAGCTGCATAACTCTTGCGTCTGTGGCGAACAAAAGTGAATTTCATCCTTTTTTTAACAACTTAAACCCTTGGGGAGACTTGCCAGTGTTAACAGCCGGTTAGAGAAGTGGAAGAGTTGATGAGAGTTTGCAAACATTTGTCAAAATAGTTAAAGAATTTCAACCTTCTCTTGTTTGACTCTCTGCAAACACAGAGTGCACCTATGGTTGTAAACATCATAGCTCATCTAAGCTGTCAAGCAGCCTTGTCGTCTAGAGGGTAAAACCTATCAGATTTAGGTTTATTTACCTGTTCGGGGGCACCAAGAGTGGCAGTCACCATCCACGTGAGCAGAGATTCGGAAGGGCCTAACTGCCGAAGGTTTTTTTGGAAGTGCTGGGACAATCAGCTGGTACCAGGGAGGCGCCTGAAGTCAGCGTGCCCAGGGCTGTGCACAGGCTGCATCTGCGACGGTGTCTGAGCTTTTCTGTGCTCCTTTTAAAAAAAAAGCTCACAGCCTGTGGTTATGCTGTGGATCAGTAGTTAGCAGCTGTGGGGTAACAGAGGATAAAAACTGTCTTAGCATATGACAACACCAGTGATACAATACATGTGGTATGAGGTCTCCAAAGACTTATAGGATTGTATGTAAATAGTAAATATGTTTCTATGGTGCTTATTTTTTATCCTGCTTGTAACTGCTGGTCTGTTTTCATTTTTTTTTTTTTCTGGGTGCTGTGAGGTTAATCATATTTTGAGAGAGGTGGTTATGTGAAGAAGTTGTACAGGATTTACACAGACCTAAAATATTTGTACTGTGTGTTTTGCTGGCAAAGTTTTAGGATGGTGGAGAGTGTTACCCTTTGCAGAATGAAACGAAAAAAATAGCCATCCTCTTTGCTAGTGCAGCTCTGTTTCATCGTGGATTAATTTGTTTCACTTTTTTTCTGCAGGGATTTGGTAGGGTAGGGAAAGGATTATGAAAGGAAATACGGTAATGTAGTTGGAAGTTCAAAAATGTTTCAAACTGTTTAGTTCAGGCTGTTGAATTGCTGTCTGTAACGGAAGGAGCTGGTAAGATATGATCAGCCACAAAGAGGAAATCGTGTAGTATGCCCAAGGGACGAGTGACAAATAGCTGTATAATTTTAAAACAAATGTGGCAAAGTTATTTTAACAAATTTTATATCCAGTAAGTAATGAGATGATTTAAAAAAAAAAAAAAAGAAACATGACTTTTGATCATAGGTTAAGACATCTCACACTAAAAGACTTTGCAGTCTGTGACCAAGCCTGCAACAAAACTCATCAACATTTTATATTTTCTCATGCGATTACACAACCTGTTGAGCTCATTATATATGAGCTGCTACAAGTAAAGAACGTGTTCTTTCTCCTAATCTTGACACCTACTTTTTCCAAAATAAGTTTGTAGCCTTTTGTTTGTAGTGCCATCGTACAAAAAGACCCCAGCCAGAACTGCATGTTGTGAATTGCATTGCATGAATTGCTTTAAGATACTACAGAATTGCATCCTGGTTTAGACTGATTTCCCATTAATCGCAATTCTTTATAGATGTAAAAATAAGGCAACATAAAAAGATGAGTGTTTTTAGGGGTTCATCACATCTTTTACAAAACAGCTTAGAAGTTTAGCATCTAATATATTCATTTTCTCTTTTTAAATAGTGAATTCCTCTTGTGAACGAAATGATTTGGATACAATCAACTGATGACTAGCTAGGAGAACTTATATGGTTAAGATACTCCCTTTAAATAGTTTTTTTTTAATTTTATTTCACTTAAAATTTGCAGTTGGCATCTTTTCAACTAATACATCTTTAGGGAAATCTTTACTACTACATTTTTTTTCTGCTTCATTTTTATTGCTTGTCTGGTGATAATATTTCCAAGATGCTCATTGTAAGAACAGCTCCCCCCACAAATACTGATCTTGCTTTTTACTTTTAGAGGGTTTGTTTCTCTGGTCTGTGCACAGGCAGGTATTTTCTTGAAGCTAACCTGTGTTCACTGTTTATCACCTCTTAGGTTTTTGGGCTTAGTCATCTCAGTTCAGCATCATTATTTCCAGAAAAGCGAATCATATTGCATGTTTAAAGATGTTTTGAGAAACAATTTCATGCTTGTGTGCAAATATCTCCTAGCATAAAAAAGACAGTAAAAAAGAAGCCAAGGAAGTGAAATTAAAGGAGTACACAGAATTATTTTTAAATTAAATTGGGAGAGTAGCTATGTATGTTAATGATTTCTGATAGGTCAGTGAGACAACTCATCCTGTTCAGTTATTCAACTCATCCTATTCAGTTATTGATGTGCCCATTTCTCCATGAAGGATACGGCAAACCTCCAAGTCCATATCTCTAACATGACTTTGGCTCGAGTTGAGACCTGGCTTGTATTTGCCCCGTAGACATGCTAGTTCAAATTCAGCTGTGATTTAAATAGCGATATAATTATGTTTCTGCTGTTCCCTGCCCAAATGATTGGTTTAAGAGGTTAATTCTGGTTTACTATGCAGTGTGGGGCTTAACTATAGTGGTAGGAAATGTCTTACATAAATAAGTTGATTGAAAGGGTCTTAAGGGGAGCAAAAAGAAAGAGTTTATGGGAAAGCCACGCTGTCTATCTTATATAATACCTTTTTCTTTTTAATTTCTTCCTGCTCCCCTTGTTTTGTAAGTCTCTCAAGCCTGTGACGAAAGTCAGCTCTCATGAAAAGAGAAGATGCAGAGCAGAAGTGCAAGAAAAATGATGTGTTTTGTTTGTTCTCACAGGCTTTTTCCTGCTTGCACTTTTGGCCACAGGAGTAAGTGAGGACAGAGTTAGCCCCTACCCCCCCCCCCCCAAAAAAAAAAAAAAAGTTTTCAAATCATATTTCTACACAATTTACTTAGTATTCTCATTTGAAAATAGGCCATTTGGAGTATGCTTAATGTGGAAGTTACATGGAGCTATAGTTTAGTAGTTCATGTCCTGTTAAGAGTTCAGTTCTGAAGTTAAACTAGATTAGTTTTCTTCTGGCTGCATTGGAGAAGCCCACTGGTAATGAAGGTCCAGGATTATGAAATACCTCATTGGACTATATGTAGTATTTGTTACTGCTTCATTTGATGGCGTGGGACAGAGAAAGTAGGTTGAACAGCATTGTTACAATATTCTCAAGTATAAATCTTAAGACCTATGTTATCTCAATCTCTGTTCCATTCCCTTTCTCTTCAAATCTGTATATTACAGGCAAAAGCAGCAAATTAACAATTTACATCAGAAGATAAGGGAAAATGAATTACGAGCTCAACATGCAAGACTGAGCCATCTTGTGAACTGTGAAGAACCTTACATGACTAATTTGCAGGTAGGGTGGATGTTTTTCTGTTAGTGAAGTGTTCCTGTATCCAGGAATTGACATCTGAAAGCATGTTTGCTATTTTGTGCAGGCCAAAATGCAAAGCTTTTATGATTTATTGGTGGGTGTATGATTGTATAGCTGTAACTCACATAGAGAAGAATATCCTATAAGTGTTGTAATTTATATTTGCAGCAGTCTAGTTTATGTTAATACTATGTACAGATTTGTTTTGAAACATGGTAAAAATGGGGTAAGAATGAGCGATTGTAACAGTGTGCATGTAGCCTGGGTATGCAGGGAGATGTTGAGAGGAAGTATTTCAGGAAGGGAGTATTGGAAAACGTCTGAATTGGAAAACTACTGAAAAGGAAATGATGCTGGGGACATAGTATCCATGAAGTAAATGGAAGAGATGTGAAAACTCAAACAGAGACTGGTGGAGTACTTTTGCACAAGACACCTGAGTAGGACATGGTTTAGTACTCCTAGGAAACATCTTAGTCTCAAAAGAAAGATGTGGTATTTTGGGTGTATCTGTCCTAGTTTCAATCTAGCTAGCACAAATATCAGCAAGCAAAAAAGATGAGGTAGCATAGGCTGGCCACCAAGTGCAGATCCATTTGAGGACTGTGGGTACTGTGGCTGTGACCCTGTCGCAGCACACAAATTCCATCTTGGCACCCAGGGATATATAAAAGGATGTGTAGAAAGTGAATGTTCAAGGTGGAAAGTGAATGTTCAAGGTAGATATGCAAAGAAATAGTTCATCTGTCCCTCTTTTATTGCCTTTTATTTTTTGGTCACAAATGCTGTACCAGAATCTCAGCTAACATACTTCTGCTTAGCATTAATTATAGCCTTAGAATGGCAGAGCTGCGCACCAGGTAAGACTCTAGTTTGTGTGGGGCAGGAGAGAAACTCAAGTGGAGCCTCAGTGTGAGGTTAGGTGTTTAGGAATTTTCTCAGATATAGGAATGTGAAGTTTGTCTTTTGGTGCTTCCAGAAATTCTGGAATTTCACCACCCCCCTTTTTTCCCCTCTTTTGAAGACACCTCCCTGCCCCCATTAATCTGAAATGGAAATAGCCCCACAGTGTTCATTTGTATGTATTGTTAATGTAGAGATGTCCAGTTTCTTTTTTGCTACAACTAATAAAGACTCCCGAAATACATGCTGTTGCCACATGTTTTAGTGTGTAAAAATCAAACCCCACCCTTCCTGGCAGTGGAAAAAGTGTTTTCTGCTGTGTTACTGAAGTAGGCAGTGGTGTTTGTGTGTTCACTTGTATGATTATTTTATTTCTTTTTTCATAAGCAACCGCAGTATGAGAGCACATCATTGCAATCTCAGTTTTCAGAAAGATCAACATCGCACCTTGAGGAGCTTGAGCGGAAGATTGCAGCAGCTGAGAATAAGGAATTACAACTCAGTGAATTTCGTAAGCAAATTTCAAACAAATCTAGTGAGGAGAAAAAGAAGATGGAAGAGAAAGTAAGTGTCTTTCATGTTTCAAATTTTGTTTTGACACTGTTACAGCAGCAGATGTTTTGTTTACTGGGAATCAACTTACTGTCTGTGGGTTGCTGACATATTTTCAAAAGGCAGCTAAACTTTATCTATGATAGAAAAATTGGTAGTTACTGGTGGTAGGTGTTGCAGCAGATAAATCTCAGTTTTTAGTGAATACATCCTAAAATATGATACTGACCAGAAGAAATGATGGTCTGTATACATGTTTCAGACCTGATGCTGACAGTTTTAATCATGTTTCAGTTAAACTTGTTTTCAAGAAAAGCTGCTCAACTCCAAGTCTAAAAATTCATATAGTTAGAAGTGTTCATTATAATAAATAAAGCAGCATTAAAAAAATAGGAAAGGTGTGAAAATGGGATCTGTGTTTTTAGCATGGTAGATGCAGGCCTTGTGCTCTGGGTTGCATCTAACAGACTGAACGTGGCTGCTCAACAGGTGAGATTCTCTTGTAGCTTTTCTAGGATTTACAAAGTGGAATTTAGTCTGGGACAAGGGAAGGGTCTTAAATGGCTGTGTACTTGAACTGTCTTGACAAGGGGCTTCTTTAGGAGCTGAAACAATACCCAGGACAGTTTTGAATGTCTTAACAGCCATCATTTCTAGTAAGTGAGAACATGCAGTTGGACAGTGGTCCTTAAGGTTTAGGGAGACCTCATTGCTGTTACCTTCTTCTCCTTGGCCAGTGGGCCCTGCTGCTGGGCTTAGATTTATGTTAATGCATATTCAGGTGGTAGGAGCAGGAGGAGAGGATGGTGCATCATCTACCTCAGCCTCCTGCTTACAGGTGGCACTGAGTCATGCCATTTCAGTATGATACAGTTAAGTGACAGGTGGGAAGCAAAAGAAGAAAGTATAGCTCATCTCATCAGTTCTGCCTTCCTATTCCCTCTGAACCCTGCAGTCTGCCTTTCACTAAAGGCAACATTCAGGATAGGCAGAAGAAACGCTAAGAAACTGAATGCTGCTGCTGCTTCCTCTCATGTGAGCTTTAATGCTTCTGTTCCTCACTGCATAGGAACTGCTGCTCTGAGTGGTGGCACTGGTGAGGACCTGTATGGCAGTGAGCACATTGGCCGGATGGTCTGTAGTCAGGAGCCTGATTCGCTGTGTGGTCCAGCTTCGCTCCCCAAACCCCCATCCCTGCTGTGCCCTGAACAGGAGATTCTCCAGGAGGGAGCGGCATGGAGGGAGAACGTGCATTTTTGTGGTCGGATTAGTGCCCTCTTGTTTGAGGAAAGGCTGCAGAGGGAGGAAGGGCACATGTCATGCTTCCGAGGGATGCAGCAGGCTGGGGACCTGAGTGGTGGTGGGTGGTGAGCCCAGGCATGGCCGTCTCTGGAATCCCGCCACTGTGCTGACAGAGAGATCAACCCAAAGCCAAAAGGACATGGTGTCCCTGGGTGGTGACTGATGTTAGGGGACAAAAGATGCTATTTCTGTACTGATCAAAGGGATTGTTGCTAATAGCTGTGCTAGGGTTATTTCCAGGTGAATGCCTGCCCATTTGAAGAGGACAAGGTTTTTCAGCCCAAAGCCAGTTTTGTCTGGGGAGTGGGAAATGCTAGAAAGCTGGAGCAAATTGGCAGTCAGGTAAGCTTTGCTTGCAAGAACCTGCCTAAAAGAACACATACAAGTTCAGGTGAAGGTTGCTGGCATAAATTTTTAATTCTCTGGCTGCCCCACTCTTGCAAACAATGTTGTCGTTTCCTATATTGGAGTTTTTAACATGCAGCATTTAAATAAAGTGTGCAGACGAGAACTTTTAGACAATAAGGGACAAGCTATGGCTATTCTGGTGCAGGTGGGAGGAAGGAAAACATAAAGACGTTCCCGTTTCAGTGGCCGTCAGTGGTGAGAGCTCCCTTATCTCAAAAACAGGATGTAGTGGAACTGGAAAAGGTTCAGAGAAGGGCAACAGGACAGATATCCTTCAGAAAATTGCAGAAGGAGGAATGATTAAGTCTTTAAACTTGAGAAGAAATGACTTAAGGGGAGTGCGAGGAGAATCTGCAGAATCAGAAGCAGCGGGGAGGGGTGGAAGGTGATGGGCTGTTCCCTGCATCTTCCAGTGAACAAGAATAAGCAAACATCAAGTGACGCTTATATACCATATACGTATATGGTATATATAGGAGCCATATACATAACCCAGCAAAAGGAGCTGATGCCGATTCCTTACGTGAAGGGTCGCAAACCTGTAAAATGTCTTTTCAAAGGCTGGTGTGAATGCTAAGATTATAGGGGGGCTTAGGGGAAGAGTGGGCAAGATCACAGAAGTGCTGTCTCATTCTAAGTACACAGAAATCAGACCTGTCTCAGGATGGTCCCCAAGTTGAAAACAACTGGAGTCTAGGAAAACATGCTTTCTCTGTTCTTTCACCACTGCAGGCATCTGTTTATGGACACTGCTGGAGACAAGATACTGACCTAGAGAGCTTCTTGGTCTGAGGTGCTGTGTCGTTTCTAACATTAGGGTAGAAGAGCATGATGCATTCCTTTTCAGAAACTGCAGGGCCAGCAGAGATGGAGGTGCTCTGTGCTTACTGCTGGCGTCATACCTGTCTTTGCCCTGTGTAGACATACCAGCCAGGGGAGTTTTTGTACCACCTTATGAGAATGAGGTGCCTGAATGGGAAGGTTTTTTCTGAGGCTCCTTGTGTAGTCAGCTTAGGGCTGAGGTGATTGCAATTTAATTAGGCTTCTGGTCTGAATGAGGGTCTGAAAAAGATGGTTTTTTATGGCTGACTGGGAGCCTTGGTAGCTCCTTGTGGCTTCCTAGCTGAGGGAGCCCTCTAAGGTAGATATTGCAGTACCTCTGTCAGTGTCCTTTGTCATGAGTGCCTGGGTTTCTCCTTTTCCCTATGCCAGGCATGCATGTGCCTCTTGGCGTGTCCAGATTTTGCAGCCTTTGTTTAGCTCTGGGGCATTTCATCTGAGAGTTTGACTGCTGGGCTGGAAGTGATTCAGCTCAGACACCTGCATGTTGCTGGCTCCTTGTTCTCCCATATGAACCCATATGATTTCTGGGGCCTTGCTTTCAGTATTTAATTGCCAGGAGGTGAGAGCTTTCCTATTTTATTCCTGCCCTGACAAAGTCATCAGCAGTGTGTATGGACAGGGGGAAAAAAACAAAACCCAGAGCTTTCGTTCCTCTCAGTAGAGTGAGCAAGAATGAATGAACAAATGTTTTTGATGTGTGGGTGTGGAGGGAGAGAATAGGAGAAGAATAGGGGTGATGCTGGGGATTTTTAGAAGAAGGGAGAAATCCTAAGGCAAACGTTGTAGCTAATAGAAGGAGAGAAGCTGCAGAGTCTGACTGCAGGAGAGTATATATGCAAGAGAAGAAAGATTTGGAAACAGTGCAATCTGTGTCCTGGAAGTACTGGAGTATTGTAACAGTCCCACTCGCCATCCTTAGGAGAACATGAGGAACAAAGGGAAGGGATTCAAGTAGCGTGAGGGTCAGACTCCAGGGAATTCTTGCACTGTAACTTTGGCTTATGTGTGTCTATTTATATTGCTGTCTTAAGACTTTTGGCAGGGGGGAGAAAGTAAATGCTACTGAAGGATATATTGTGGCAAAATATCGAGGCTGAATTGTAACTCTGCTGTAGTGGATGCGGGCTTTAGTGAGCTTTGTCTAATCAGAAAGATTTTAGAGCTGCCTGAAAGCTCTGTTTAGTTTTGAGGTCCTGATAAAAGAGAAGATATAAAGATTTCCAGTGTTTTGGCAGTCCTGAGTTTTCTGGCCTATTTAGAAGGCTGTTTCTGGAAAACCTTTTCAGATATTATCAATTTAAACTTTTCTGTAGTCTCCATCACTGAGCTCTGACATTGACAGTGTCACACATTCATTTCTCAGTGAGATGCACATCTCCAGCAACCGAAATAAAAATACATTTCACATTTACTCTAGTGACAAGTATTTGTTATCTTTGAATTATTACACATTGGTTGAAGAAACAGAGATACAGTTTTCCATTATATCAGATCCTTATTGGAAAATACTCTTTCCTGCCTCCCTTCCCCCCATCATAGTCACAGGTGATAAAGTAAGTAAATACCAGGGATGCAAGTATGTGTTTTGTGATTGGTTATCATAGGGTCATAACATAATATAAAAAAAACTTTTTAGCAAGCTGATGCACAGGTAGGATGCTTGTAGAAAAGCTGGTTTAAGAAAGCAGCTATTCCATTCTGGTGTCCTCTGATGTAATTGTCAGATGGCATCAAGGTCAGATTTTTGGCTGCAGTTCTTGTTGGGTGAAGTTCTTGGGGCTCTTTGTTTTTATGTTGTTATTTGGGCCAGGGGAAGAGGTAGGACTAAAATATTTCCTGATCATTTGTTGCATGTGAACACCCACGCTGTTGCAAAATTATATATATTTTAAGCATTGAATTGGCATACTTTCAGTTCCCAAGGCACATGATGTGCTCTAAGCAGAGGTGAGGCAACTGTGGTTTGAGACTGACCAATGGTCAAGTGCGGATCTGTGACTTGGAGCCGTCAGGATGAAGCAGAATGAATCATTCTTTGGTTTTATTTTCTGCAGTAACCAACCCTTACATGTAGCTGTGAGTAGAGTTCCTGTAGAGTGACCAGCCTCTGACTGTAAAGCAGGTTTGTTTTCCATTGCAATCATAATATATGTATTCTTCCTTTCTTTTAGCTTAAAACTAGAGACCGATACATTAATAGCCTGAAAAAGAAATGCCAGAAGGAGTCTGAGCAAAACAAAGAAAAACAGAAACGAATTGAAACCTTAGAAAAATACCTGGCTGACCTGCCAACGCTGGATGATATAGAAGGCCAGACTAAACAGGTAAGGTAGTAAGAGTTGGTTTTACGTTTTAAAAATACATGTAAAGTCTGTAATGTCTGCTACCAAATATTTTTCTGTTTCAATATGCATAATTTTTCTTGTCTGTTTAGGAAGAGAAGTGTCTGAATGTTTTAAAAAGCACTGTAGCTATATTAAGGATAATCATACACAGATAGGTGAAGACGACCTGGGATTATGCAGGAGGTAACTGCAAGGCCGTGGCCTCCTACAAGCCTTTCTATTAATGTGGCCTTGTGTCTGACTAATATAATCTGTTTTAGCTGCAAATTCTAGAAGAGAAGAACAAGCAACTTCAAGAAACTCTGACTGAGTTAGAAAACAAGCTTGGAGAGGCCCGATCACAGTGCAGAGAAAGAGAATTGCAACTGGTGTGTCAGAAGAAAAAAGAAAAAGAGCTGGTCACAACAGTGCAGAGGTATGAACAGCTGCTTGAACTGTGTACTGAGATGGATGTATTTTCCCAACTAATGTCAAGACCTCTTTTTTTTTTTTTTTTTTTTTTTTTGCAGTCTTTATCTATTACACTGCTAATGATTTTTCGTGGCATAAATATTACTGTGCAAAATGACAGTGTAATGCAATAGAAAATCCAACAAAGTGCCCTTTGTATCAAGTTGCAAGTAGTGCCGCAGAGAAAAATCTGTCTAGAATCTCTTCGCTATCTTTTTTTTTTTTTTTTTAAAAGGTATGCACTCTACTGCAATGGCATCATAGACTACTGCCAGGGAGAGGATGGAATAAATGTGCAGCAAAGAAACACTGTATAGAAGCTGTCAGCATTCCTGTTTAGTAACTAATCCTATCACGAACTGTAGAAAAGCTCCCTGGATATCAGCTGAAGGGGAAATCAGGGAAGGGTCAAAGATAAACTGTGGCTGTTTCTTACCTTTTCACTGGGGCTGGGGGATGTTTACAGGGAGATTTAATGGCAGCTGGTATGCTGTCTTTGAACTTGAATAATTATAAAAAAAACAAATGGGACAGATATCCATCAAAAGATTCCAGGTGAGATATTGAGACATTATTACTATGGTATATGCCAAATCAAGGGAACTACTTAAAGGCTTATTTAAAAAAAAAAAAAAAAAGAGAGAGAAGGGAGGGGGGAAATCGCTTTATGGGGATGTTGCTATAGTTCAGTGTCCCTCTGTTGCGTAAATGTGCATGCCATAGCAGTCTAAAAGTGTTTCCATGATGAAAGGCTAGCTGCTTGGGACACCTTGCCAGCCAAATCGTTGGACGCATTGTTTCCATCTTACAAGTGAAAGGCCTTTTTTCTTAATGCCTCCGTAATCTAGAGGGATCACTTTGTCTTTTCTGAAAGCCTACAAATAGTTGAAGTGGCCTCTGGTTTCTAAATTAGACAACAGGATTAACACTAATAAGATGCATTTTCTTTTTGAGAGAAGGTGAGCAGGCAAAAGCTCTAGCTACACCTAGAAGCCTAAATTGAGCTACAGAAGGTCCTAAAGGTCATGGCCTCGTATGGAAGCAGTTGGCAGAAGTGGCTTTATGCTCCCCCGACAAGCCACTCCCAGAGGGCATGAAGAATACACAGTTAGGGCTTGTGTATCCAGTAGCCTGATAGCAGTGAGGCTGCTGCAACTCCATGTCCATGTCCCCAGGTCCAGACAGTAGTGTGGCTGAGCATGTATTTCCAGTAGGCACACATGTGCACACCCAAACACACATGTACAGCACATCTGTACATATGCACGTGGTCAGCCACATGCAGTGCACTCAACAGCACCAATGATTTCACCCTGTTCCCCTCTCTGGCTGATCAGGCGGAAGGTCTGTTAGTGGGACATACTTGTAAATATGTATGTATATATAAAAATATATAACGTGGATCCATCCAGCAGCTGGGCTGAGATACTTAGTCCACCTGGTAGCTGACCCCTGCGCGTGTGAGCCCCGAGGCCTGCAGCCCCACTCCAGTTGCTGGTATAGACCACAAAAAAGCACGTACAAGCGGGCCTTAGTCAAACCCCAAACTGCACTGGCTCGTTGGCAGTTGGCTGGGACTCCCTGGTCCCTCCAGTAGCCAGCTGCCCCTGAGGTGTTGCCCCGTTACCCACATAGACCCCTGGCTCCCAGGTCATTTCACCTACCCCCCGGATGGTCCGGCTTGATGTTCACTAGCAATTGCACCCTCACTCGCATCCCTCACTTGCTCCAGTTGCTGGCACCACAGACATGGGGCGCTGTCACCCATGGTGCCACTCCAGTTGCTGGTGCTCAATTTCGGTCACCCCGGTCTCTCCAGTTGCTGCTCCACAGACACACAGGCCCCTGGGAGCTGTGGTCTGGCTCCAGTTGCTGGCACTCAGACCTCTACACACACACAGAGTAGAAAGTCCCTCACCTAGGAAAATTGTTAGAAAAGGAGAATGAGGATAAGAAAATAGGCCAAACTGCACTAATTAGGCGCTGGGTATGGCCAGACAAACATACTGACCAGCCCTGTTTACACACAGCCAGCCCTTTTTATCCACATATCCATTTTCCCATATTTATTCTTCCCAAACACACCTTGATCCCTCCCTTTCTCCACCTTTGTTTCTTCCCTGAAACTTCCCATAATAAGTCTTGCTCAGTCCCAGAATGCTCTTCCCCTGCATCCCCCAATGTGTTCCCCCCCAGCATGTGCATGGTGCTCAGGGGAGGCTGCTCCTGTTGACCCATGGTGCTGGGTTTCACCCATGGCCCCCAGGGCTGGGGCAGCCCTGGAGGAGCTAAGACAGGGGATTGTTTCTCTGACTGGTTGTTACTGGGGCTTCCTGACCTGCCAGTGTCTGTCTGAGCTCACATGTGTCTGTGGAGGGAGGCCTTTTACGGCTGAGCAGCTCCTGTGAGGGGCCTGGAAGTATCTGGGGCAGGGGTGATTGGGGTCCCGATACCTGCCATTGCTGCTTTGAGCTCCCCTATGGGTGCGCACAGGTGAGCTTTTTATCACATAACCTAATACAGACCGCCAGTGTAGGATTTTTGCGTCATTCGTCCACTGTGGGTTTGCTCATTCATAAGGCTGGATTCAGTTTTGTACAGTTTTACAGTGCCAGTTGGAAGAGGGTGCAAATTTCTGTTTTGTCACTAGAACACACTGCCCTTTCGGTTTCTGTCAGTACACTTAATTCTTTCTTTCATGCTGAACAGCTTGCAACAGAAAGTAGAAAAATGCCTGGAAGATGGTATTCGCCTTCCCATGTTAGATACAAAACAGCTTCAGAATGAGAATGAATGTCTCAAAGAGAAGAATGAGAAAGCCAGTAAGGTTAGTCTGCAAATTAACTTTTGGTGGCGTCTTTAACCTTGAGTCGTACATTTCTTGTTTTATTTTTTTATTTTAAAAATAACTATCTCACTAAGGCATTTTACATTTGTTGCTAATCCAGATTTCTTTTGAATACCGGTCTGTTTCTGGTCTGTCTGTTTATTCTCCATGAATTTCCAGTTATGTGAGAATAAAACTCTCTCTTGTCACTTACATTTTAAAAGATTGGCCATTTGAAACCTATGGCTACACATCTATAAGTTGATTTTAAGAAGGGAGCTGAAGAGATTCAAGCCTTTTAAATTACTCAATTTTATTTTCCAGGTTATAGACAATCAACAAAATCAGATAGCTGGACTGATTTTAGACTTGCAGGTAAGGAAGAACATATATTTTGGTACTTATTCTGTCAATTTTTAGTTCATAAAAATGACATTATTAAAATTGAATTACATCCTTTTGTCTGCCCAAATAGGAGGCAAAGATAGAAATGCCAGGAGCTTAATCTTATGGCCTGTAGTTGACTTGCATTTTCCTGCAAGTTCAGATTGTGTTTATTATTGACATTGGTGTGATTTAGCACTTTGCAGATACTGAGAATAAAGTGGAAAACTATTGTTATGTAGCATCCTTATTCTGCTGGTCCAGTGGACGCCATATCAGGGCTGCCTGTTTCAAGTGTGGGAACTGCCTCTTTAAATAACGGTCAAGTCTCCCATCAGACGCTGGGGGCTCAGATGCTTATCCGGAGTGCAAAAATGACATCAATCAAAAGTTTCACTACTGAGGTCCCTAGCAGACCCAGAGGCCTTTCTAAACCACACCACTTCGCATCTCGCGCAGTTTAGGAAGGTCCCCGTTCAGCTGGTTTCTGACAGTCACTCATTTAGGTATCTTAACTCTCTTGGTGCATCTTGGGTACCTAGCTTGGAGCGAAGGATTTCTCAAGACAGCAGAGGTTACTAGGAGTCAGTTGCAGCTCTGTGGATTGGATTAGCGCATCAAGCTCCTGATCCTTGACAGGTTCTTAGTGACCACTGTTTGTTGTGGAGAAAAGGAAACATTATACAGGCTATAGAGAAGAAGGTATATCTTTTCCTGGCAAAAGCTGAGCATTTGAAAAAAAAATAATAATATAACATTTATTTTCAACAATTTTTCAAGTCAGATATGGTAAATTTTAGCTTCTGTATTCTTCTTCTAGATTAGCATTTGTATCCACATTTCTCACTTCTGTGCCCCCCAGCAAAAGTGAAGTTACAGGGTTGTGTCTTGAGGGCGAAGAAGGTGCTTCTACTTTGGCTGTATGTGCTGTAGGCTTGGGCAAACAGCAAAGTGGTAGTAAACCAGTCAGCTCAATGCATGCCCCTTCTGCAGTGGGAAAGGAGTGCTCTCTGCAGCTAGAAACCAAATAATGAAGAGAGAGAGAACTGCTTGTGTAACACTTTCTTAGTGTACTTTCTTCTGCTTTGCACGCTGGAACTAAATCTGCTTGCTTGTAGGTATGGAAAGTGAGTCTTCTTTCAACATCTGAGCGCTTCTTTTTTCTAATGTGCAGGTAAACAACAGGTATTGAAAAGAAGCCTCGTACCTGCCGACAACCATATTTTTGCTTACTTAAACCACATTGTATTAAATACATCAGTAGAAAAGCAGTAGGGGAATTTAATTTGCAATGTATTGTACATCTGTTAGCTGAAAAGCAAAATCAATCATTTAACCTTCTCTAGTTTTGAAGAAGGCAAAGTTTATCAAATTGAGATGTTTTCATGAAGCAGGTGAAAAATTCACTTATGACTCAAGCAAATGTAGTTTCATATCTTTAATAATTAAAGAAAATTGAACTCCATTACCTTTCTCAGGTTCTCTTTCCTTCTCTGTAGTTAAGATTATTTTGTTGAAATATACACAGATTGTCTACATGCATCTCCTGACTCTCCATCAAATTTATTTTGATGCTTTTTAACTCAATTTTGTGTGCATTTATACAGACAGCCATTTTGGTGCTTAGAGTCTGAAATTACCTTAAGGGGCTGATACTGGGAAATGTTAAGTAGGAGAGGAGTGACATACTTTGAATGGAGTAGTGTTCTGTTCTCCAGGACTTTCTCTTACCTTTCCCATTTTGATGTATTTTGTTTAAGGTCAAAAAATAAGATTTAAATATGGTTTTAGCCCTCAAATTAGTTGTAGACCATCACAGTTTCTTTGTATCCTTGATTTCCATCCCCATTGTGTTCCCAACAAGCATTAAAAATTAGTTCATTGAAAACTGATAGCTCTCATCAGGAGGGAGATGCAATTTATCTTCAGCTCAGATGATCTTACTGTACTCCATCTCTTCAGCCACATTTTGCAGTTATGCTTTAGAATGTATTTCCAGTCATTGTTTCTAGCTTGCATCCTGAAAACAAATTCTGCTTCAGACAGCACTGTATCGAGCAGTACTAGTTTTTTTTTTTTTTTTTTTGCTTATAAGCATGATGGAGTGATTTTGATCTTCCTTGATACGTTGTATGGTTTTGCTTGGTTGGTTTGTTTTCCCAAGTGTGAGGGGTTAAGATGCTAGTTGGTTTTGGAAAGACATCATGCTTCATATAAGCACATCTTCATAAAAAGGAAAATTATAAACAGAAGTGGCTTTTACAAAATCCATGTTTACATGAGTAATTTAGATATCACAAAATTAACATTTTTATACAAACAGATAGGAGAAGAAAGTCAGATCATATGGTGCCCGTACTCAAAGTCCATCCATCAGTCTCATCAGTCACAATAAACCCAAGTTGTGCCAGGGCTGGGAATAATGCCACCAAATTGTAACTTTAGAAAGCAAAAGGGAAAAAGTAAGGATGAACCAAAGAGTTCTGTGAGCACTGAGAAATCATAGCAGTATGGGCTCAACCAAGCTGGTAAGCATATATGCTGCTTCTAAATTTTAAGATTAGGATAGCAGAAGATTAGGGTAGCATAGATATATCTTTTAGAAATAAACATTGATTTCCACTTTCAGTAGTTACTGTTAAATGATGCTACTCATGAGCTGAGTATGTTCATATTATTTGGAATATTCTAGAGGATTTTTTTGGAGTAATCAGCACAGCAGTGTAAATTTAGTGACAAATGCAATTCTGAAGATACACCTGGGGAAGGTAACACTTCTAAACCTGTCTTCTCCACGACCTATCCACCCGAAGGAGGACTGCACAGTCAAACCTTTAATGTCTGGTGTTCACACAAATATAAAACATGTACCTGGTACTGGTAGCAGTAAAGCATTTATAGCTGAGGCTCAGGATGTCACTGGACTTTTTCATGAAGGAGAAATGCATGAAAGATATTTGAAGACACTTGGAAGCTGGGAGGATATTTTGGGGACCTGTTCTCCTCTTCCTCCCTAATCATTTTTTTTTTTTTGGCCATTGCCACAGACAGAGGATACTGAGGTAGATGGACCTTCAGTCTGACCCAGTATGACCATTTTTTTTCCAGCAGACACTGTTTAAGAAAAAATTTAAAAAGACTATTCAACATCACTGCAGATTATACTCATCTGCAAGCACTACAAAGGAAATGCATCAAGCAGAGCTGTTTCCTCCCCTCTCCTGCCACAGCAGGAATTTCCTCTGACATAGAACAGAGCCCATTTTCTTCCTTCCCTTCCTCCCCGCTCTAGTATGAGGTTGTTCCCTGCTGCAGCTTATCTTTAGGATGCAGGTTATCTCGACACTTCCTTTCTAGGTGTCTGGTGTGGGTGAGCTGAAAAGCGTGTCAAGTGCATGAAAATAGTTTGAAAACAAATAGTGATTTCTGAGTTCTACCCGGTGATTTTTATTACTTGCATAAAAATAAAGCTTTTTATGCAGGTAAAGTTTCTAAATTTTAACACTTTTGTTTTCCAGTTTTGGAAAGGGTATAAAAAAGTACTGACTTTCTTGCTGCTTCTGTGGTGTTGAGCTGAGTGTGTTAGGAAATTGTTTGTCGAGGCTTCACACCTCCAATGTGTGGCCAGGCCATTATTAATTCCACTTAGTATTTGCCCTTCCTTCTCAATACTGTCAGCCTTCTTGTCAGTACGAGTGATTCTTGTAGCTGACAAGTCAAATATGTGGCCTATGGAGTGTAGAGAAAGGCATGTATATGGTATAAGGCAGATGCTACATACAGGCATAGTATTAGTGCCCTGAAAATTCCATTTTTCATGCAGTTAAGGAGTAGTTCACAGAATAGGAAGTCTGGCGCATTTTTTAACCAAAGCGTAATTGTTTTCTTAAGTCCCCCAAACTAACTGAAGTTTTGCAAAGTTTGCTGTGGTTCTGTCAAGTGGTGAGCTTGATGCATTTTTCCGTGTGTGTGTGCATGTACGCGCATACACACATGCACCCTTTGAATGAAGCTGCAGAATGAGAATGCAGCAACTTAAGCATATTTTATACTAACAAGTCACTTGACCTTTCAATAGCATGTTAGCTAAACCACCATTTAGATTTCCCTGTAAGAGAGTTTTCAGCTTTGGAAGATCAGTCTCTAGGTTTTTACCTGCAGAGATTCAAGAAAAGCACTCCCAGACAAAGGCTATTCTGTAAAGTGAACTCTGCTGGTTTGTGAAATGCTCCGTGTCCTCCCTCCCTCCCGTCACGATCTCTAGTTTGACTGTATAGAGGGTTAGAATCAAAATTGTGCCAAAGCATGCAGTGGTTTTTTTTTCTTTTTTTTTTTTTTTTTTTTTTTTTTTTTTTTTTTTTTTTTTTTTTACCAATTCTCTAGCTGTATTTTGAGCAAGATAAGATTGGATTAACATCTTATAATTGAAATTGAGTAACAGGTTTTACATATTAATGTGCTGCCGAGTTAGGGATGTGGAGGACACTTCATGTACTGTGGGAGCGCAGCATCAGATTTCTGAATGATACTATTAACAACAAAAGAGGTTTTTTTGTTATTTCTTCATGAAAGTTGAAAAGATCTCTGTGGCATAAAGCGTCAGGAGTTTGTTTAATCAGTATTCATTGTTACTAGTATTCAGATTAGGTTGGTGGAATATTGCTTTTTCTGAATTTTGCCAAATGACATTGAAAGGCATACATACAGACATAAAAGCCAAGTATCAGAATAAATCTGCATGGTTTTGACAACAAAGATAAAACTATGGTCACAGTGAGTTCACCCCAAAAATCCAAGTGGCAATATGTAATGATTTCTGAGCTTCAGCTCTGTGGGCGAAAATTAGAAATCCACTTTAAGAATAAAATACAGTTCATTCATTTAATCTGGAATAGTCAAACTGCACTGCAATTCAGCGCTTTAAGGCTGTAGCACTATATATAAATTAATAGATTCCGTGTCTCTTTGAGAAGTAGAATTATCCCTGTCTTACTAAAAAGTGAAATACAAGTTAAATCACATTGAAACACTGTTAAGCATAGTGAAGTTTTAGATATAGCAGTTCCATATGTTATTCAAAGTAATAAATTGGTGAGCACTGTGATTCTTTCAAACCATATGCCTCAGGTGAGCTGTCTGATACTTCAAAACCTAATGCAGCTGCTGTTAAAATGTGTTATAGCTAGGCTTTGCACAGCTTAAAGGAGAAGCTTCAGAGTAGTTCAGTCAGTTGCAATGAGAAGACTTGAAGAGGGGAATTGGCAGCAGCTGATTGCAATGTTGCTGGGTTTGGGTTTATTGCTGCTTGAGATGGGTCTGGAAGTCAAACATGAAATGCTCCAAGACATAAGTACAACAGAATGCTAGAAACATTCTGTTGACTTTACTCCTGACAAAAATAATTATTCTATCTGCTAAAATTATGCTATAAACTACAAATAAGTTACCTGCGGTTGTTGCTGAACACAGTAGAGATATGCCGAGCATTGTGATTGATCTTGTGTGTGAATGGTTTTAAATGGAGGTCACTGCTCAGTTATCAGCTGTCAAGGACTTTCTTGTTGGTTGTATAGCAAATTCACCAGGTGAATTCTGTGTTGTGAAAGGTTGTAGGAACCCCTGCCACAGTATTCATGGAAAATAGAGATAAAAAAAAATTCTTAGTTATAACTCAGTAATTACACAAATGGAGCTTAGTTGTCATTAATATCCTTCCTATTTCAAGTGAAGTTATGTGAATAGAATAAACAGTACTGCATGGTTATTTTAGACTTCTTGCATTCCTTGTTAGAGTAACATTTTGCTTGAGATTTTTTGTTTATAAACTGATATTGCTCATTTAAAGGGTTTGGCAATATTTAGATTAGTTATGTTAGCATGTAGTTATGTTAGCTGTTGCTCCAGCTGAATACTTACCAGGTGGAACATGGTAGAAAATAATAAATGAGGAAGTAATGCAAAGACAATAAATAACTAGAATTTAGAAATCTATTGAGGATGCATTTTTTTGTCCATGCTAATGTACAGTATGAAAATTTAAAATCATTACCTGTGTTTTCATTTGATTTAGTCTATGCAAGAGAAGCTTTTGCAAGAAAAGCTGGCAGTTCAGAAGATGACAAATGAGCTTGAAGAAAAAGAAAAGAATTTAGAGCAATTAAATAAAACTCTCTTTGAAGTAAGTAAAACCCCTTCAAAACCCAACCCCAAACTAAACCATCAAGGAAAAACCTTGTAGAATATGATTATGATATCTCATGGAAGGGCTTTATGAGCGTAATAGGGTCTTCATCATGCTAGATGCTGTGCAGACTTAATAGATACCATCTCTACCTCAAAAAGTGAGCATTTTTAGTGTCAAGGCCAGTAAGCAATGGTCCCATGGAATAGACAGTTGGGTAAAAGCTGGTTAATTATCATGTTTTGGAGTTTAGAGAAACGTCGATGCTATGTATTTAATAAATAATAAATGAAATTCATTTTATTTAATGTTGTTTGTGGTTTGAAACAGAAAACTCTTTGCTACGCTGTATGTTGCAATTTAACTTGCCACTTTTTCCTGTCTCTTTCACGAAGAACCAAAGATTGGTGGAAGAGAACACCTCTCTGAAGGAGCAAATACGGCAGGTGGAACAGGCCAGGCAGCCAGTCTCTGAGAAGATGCCCATAGCAGACCAGTTGTTCAAGGAAATGTCCCACTGTTTGTACGACTTGAAAGCACTGTGCAGTATTCTTACCCAGAGAGCTCAGGGCAAGGAGCCCAACCTTTCCTTACTACTGGGAATCAGATGTAAGTGATGCTGTCATTCCAATGATTAATCGTGTTTTGACATAGAAGAATAACAGTTTAGGAATAACAGTTTGGCTAAGTGGAGCTCAGACTTTACAGCTGGACAGACCACAGTCTCCCCCTTGCTGTGCAACTGAAGCAGTTGTGCAGGAACTGTACTGGAGCTCTCTGGAAACACTGGGCTACTAATTATGTTAGAGTACGGAGGTCCTTGTCAGCTCCAAGGACAGAAGGTAGCCAGCTGACTGTTCCTATGGCCCCAGTCATGGATATGCTTGCCCTGTTAGAAAGGAAAGCTGCATACTTAGATGTCTGTCCCTCCCAAGACACACTGCAGTCACCTTGAGGGCTAGTGGAAGTTTTCTGCCAAGCATATTCTGACCTGCAAACTCATAAGCAAGCCTGATATAGATGCTTCAAGTATGCTTTTGTTTTAAAGCCCTTGGGCTCAAGTGAGGGAGGGAGGGAGTATACATCTACAGTGTGAACATCTGTAGGTGTGTGTTTGGGGGGGTGGGTCTGCATGTATTAAATAAACCTGACTGCCAGGCAACTCCAGTACTGCTAATTGCATGTCTAGTCTTTTGGACTTACTCAGCTGTTAAACTAACCTGGAGATGAAGAGCACATCCTAAAGCTAGTCAGACAAAACCTCAATGTAATGAGTTTGTGTTAAGGTTTTTTTCTTCCTCTTTTAACAAGATCACAAAACAATTACTTTTTTTTTTTTTTTTTTTGACCTGAATATATCATCACATTGTTTTCTGGATGTTAATTAGAACTAATCAAATAAGCTTGTTGCTGAACTGGACCTTCAGCAAAGTAGAAAGAGGAAAGTATACTGTCCTGTGCAGCAAAGCTGCTACATACCACATGTATTTGTCTGCACTGCAACCCCCTGGGATATTGGGGAGTGCAGTATATGACAGTCTCAGAGTCCATGAGACCATTGTCAACCAGCAAGAATAGTGCAATACATTTGTATTACTGTTCCATAATCTTATGTGACCTCATTTACTGAATCCTCTTACCCCTCTTTTCTGAGTGGCTAGATAGCCCCAAAACCTCTAGCCTGGCTGTTGTGCCCAGTTTCTTCATCTTAGCACTGTTATTGAGAGCCACTGGCAAGCCTAGATCTTAGCACAAAGAGAAAAGCCCTTCTTTTGGAGAAGCAGTGATGGGTTCTGAATGGGCTTTAAGTTCACACAGTACCGTGCTTTGGTTTTTCATTGTGCTGAAGCATAATTTGTCTTGATGTAATTAAATTAAAATGTCATTCCCCCCACCACCACCATTTTGAGAGGAGCTGACCAATTTAAGTATTCAGCAAGCACAGTTGTTAGAGCAAGCTTTAACCGTGGGGTTTGTTTTTCACAGCGCTGAGCTGTTCAGCTGAAGAGAATGAAAATTACCACAGCACAGAAACTCTTTCAAAGAAGCTCTTGGATGTTTGTCAGTTACGCAAGGATATTGATGAATTAAGGACTATAATGTCGGACCGTTACGCTCAAGACATGGGAGACAATTGCATTACTCAATGACAACGTTTCATCTAGCAGCAAGTGACTTACTAAACGTTGCTGTGTCACAGGTCTTTGCATTTCTATTAAGGAGCAATATTGGAAGTTTGCAAATAGAGCCGCAGATGCACATCTCAGAGGATTGTGCATATTTAATCTTGGGAGTCGGGTGGGGAGGGGAGAGTCATGGTTTGAATAGAGTGGTACAAGCTACAGGAAGTCTTTCTCCAAACTACTGAATGTAGGAACAAGCTGTGAAGAATGTTTCAGTTGGATACTTGGTTTCCTTCATTAGGACTCATTTTATTACTTCATGTGGTTTCTGGAATGAGAGTTTCAAGATCGCCATGTTGTTACTACTCTGTCCTTGCCATTCAAACCTTTGCTGAAGGAATCATCTGTGTTCTGAAATTGGAGAAAAGGGTCAAAGGACCTAGAGCTGTATGTGGTGAAGCCAGAGGGTTCAGCACCTGCACTTCATTCTAGTAATTGCAATTGGAATAATCCTAGAGCACTGCAAAAAGTAGCTACTCTTTAAATCACCTAAATAATAGAGGAAAGCTGTTATTTTCAGTAATGGATCTCTAGCATGCTTTCCCAATAGCAGAAGCAAAAGCAAATTTTAACTTCTTTACATGCATGAAATTCATCAAATTTAGGACTATCAAATCTCCACCTTGCTTTAACAGGTTTCAGGAGTACAAAGTCTGACACAAACCCAGAGAAGTTGGGAGGAAAAAAAACATGGCATAGGATATGGCTATCAGAAAAAGAATAGACTGTGTTTTAGTGTTCATACCATGTTGTTGTTTTTTTCCCCCTTTCTTCCTTCATCTCCATTTTAAAATGTGGCTAGTCTATATATGCAAGGTTCTATCCCAGAAGGCCTCTGATGAGGTGGTGAGCAACCTCCATCATTTTTTACTAGAGCTACGAAATGGGTGTTTGACACTTTGCAAAATCAGGGCTCAAAGCAGAACGTTTCCGCTTACCAGTGTTGAATACTCAGTTATCTGAAGACTGCAAAATTTTCCACCTTGTTTGGGATTTCTCAGTTCCTCCATATTTGTAGGAAGAGATTACATTTAAAAAACGAAGATAAGAACATGTTCCGTAGTTTATTCAGGAAGTGTCACTTGGCAGTGCTGTCTCACTGCTGTGGGACAGCTAGAATACTAGCCCCTCTGCCTTCCTGCAACAGTGCTGAAAGTTAGCTGAACAGTCATGTGTGGCGTAAAATAGTATTTTACTGAAGGAAACAAAAATCCACAGAGAGCAAAACCACGCTTAAATCACATTATTAAGAATAAATGTGAGCATTAACTATATGTGATACTTAGTTTGGAGTGGCTGAGGTGAAGGCCAGTTGGTCAGCTGCCCTGTAGTGTTGGTAACAGCAGAAATCTCCGTTAGAAAACATAACGGTTAGGACAAAGTAAACGGAGAGTAAAATTCTTGTAACAAATGAGTTAGTATCTTCAGTTTTCTGATGATATCTAAACTAATAGGGGAAAAAAAGCATATAGCAACCTAGACTAAAGTTACCAATGTTTAACTTGGCAATGCTTCACTTTCTGTTCTATGTTAAACAGTTACTGTTAATGTTGTTTTTATATTTTAGTGATTTAAAAATTGTGTTTTTTTAACTATATGGACTTATTTATTCAACAGTATTCTCTATTATGGACCTACATCTGGGCTAATCTGTGAAAAATATTGTTACTATTTATATTATTGCTTCCTGGTATTTTCAGGTAGATTAACCTGACTGATCCACCCTTGCAAGCACTAAAAACAACGTCTAAATGAAATCTCAAGTGAAATTGCCTAGCATCTACACTTCAGGGGGAAAAAAGGATGTCATTTATTTTTAATGTCTAAACACTGCTCTTACTATAGTTTTGAAGACATACCTTCATACTAGTGTAAAATGGAAAACCAAGATCTTTGCACAAATAGACTCTCCCCACTTCCTGTACCTCTGACGGTACTGGGCTTTTATGACTGGAGCCTCAGTATTTTTTAACAGCCAGTTCCTTTGATATAGTTCATTGTTCTTGGCCCTGCAGTGAAGTCATAGGCCCCAGTTTATGGCATCTTTGTCTGGTATCAGAAATTCAACAATAGAATTTCAGATAGTAACCTAAAAGTATTAGAGAAAGAGGAAATACCTAAGCCGCACGTTATTTCCTTGGATGGAAATGTTATATCTATAAAAACTACCAAGCAACACATTCTTCTAAATTTTATGGAAATAATGAGTCTAATAGAGCAATTAGAAAGGAACAGAAGATATTTTGAGTCCCTTTCTGTCACTTTGTAGTATTAAGCTGGTCATTTGACTGGTGGGCCTCCACTGTCCCACCTCTCAAATGGTGATACTGTATGGCACAGTTGAGATTAGTAATTTAATATTTGCAAAGCACTTCAGGAGCTTTTTATGCTCTTTAAGTATTAGTTGAAATTCCCTCAGGAAAGAGGTCCCGTATTAGTTGTAATACTTGGATTGCAATGCTACAATCTTTTTGCATTTTTAAATTTTTATTACAGAATCTGTAATATTTATGTTGACTTTAAAGCACTTGATTTTAAAGCACCCTGAGTTTATCTGCCCAAGTCATGTTAAGAGTAGGGAGGTAAATGATGGATGTATGAGCCAAAGATGCAGATTACCAACTGAATATATACAGTGATACAGTATTTTATTTGATTTCGTAAAATCTGGCCTGTTGTAGTAGTAGCAGTTGCTATATATGCATCAGTTTACAGATGCCTCTAAAAGGAATAAGCTTTGTCTAGGATATGCATGGTTGTTTAATTGGTTAAAAAGTAGTGTGTGTGGTCTCATTCAGCATATTTAATACACAGTTGATTAATGAATGTTAACATTGGAATTGATTAGATTTAGTCATGACAACTTTTTGCTGTAGCTGTTAGACAATCTCAAGGGCTGAAAAGCAACTGCTAATGAATGGATACTGTACAGTTCTGTCTGTCAGCAAATTTGTACAGGAATTTTTTTGTATAGTTTCAGATTGAATTTATACAATCCTTTAGAAGATACTTACAGTAATTAACTACTGTATTCAAGAATGTATTTTGAAAAATACTCAGAAAGTAATCATCTTTGGACAAGCTATAGATGATGCTATGTATTTGCTATATAGGAATAATGCAGCGTAATTGTGTAAGCTTGGTTTAGGTTCCTAGCCTCAGCTGTGTAGCTTTATAGTGTGATACTTCTGTGAAATTATTGAGGTTGCTGTAACCACCCACTCAGACTTGAAGATCTTAAAACTGCCTGTGGTCATGCAAGAGCCAAAGTGATTTTATTCTTTTTCACTTCAAAAAGTTTCTTTCCTTCCTTTGCCCTCACTGCCTGCTTTTGTTTCAGATGCTCTTCTTGACTGCTTGCGGGGTGGGAGCACGAGGAAAGAAAGAAAAACACTTCCTCCACTGCCTGCTGCCCTAGTGCTGGCAGCACCAGCATGCTGGCATATGCCGGCATGGGCTTTCCTGTCCTTATTGATGTTCTTGCGTAGGTGGAGTTAGAGATGCAACTGGGCTCTTCTGACTGATCTAACAAGTTCTGTCGTGGGTGGGGAAAAGATCTCTTGAATTAATCTGCATTCTTAGATTGAAAAGAAGTCAGTAGATATTATGTAAAGAGATCATTTATTCCAGTAGCTTGTTAGCAATATTAATTCGACAGCTGCATACCTTTGTGCCTTTTCTTGCCCGAAGTAAATGTATATTCCCTATGAACTTTAGATAAGTTGTTAGTATGTCAATGACTGCACCTTGTTTCCCTCTTGTCTGCCAATATTTTGTTTATGGGCTTTTGTAGTAAGGACGCTTGCATAACATCTAGAAATATAAGTACTTAAAATAGGTACTAGGTATACACTTTCGATGTTAGGCTGGTTGTAGTATGCAGCTTTTTTGAATATGAAGCGTGAGCAGGAAACTCAAATCATAGTGTGTTGATTTTGTTTATATTAATTACAGTATATCATTAGTTCAGTGGGGAGGAGTGTTTGGAGCTAACTTTTAAAAGCACAGCTGACATATGTCCTGGATCAGTCCCTGAAGACTGGTAGTTTTGTAAATTGGGTTCAATTTTTGAACCTCTCAGAATACCTCATATGTAAATAGAGTTGTCATGACTTAATCAAAATGTGTTCATTGTTTAAAAAAAAAAAAAAAAAAAAAAAAATGGAGCCACTGGCTGGCTCAGCTTTAGGCTTGTTGTTCTTGCCTTTTTTTGTAATTTTTTTAAAGTAGGGTTTACAGCTAGAATTTTGAATGCCAAAGTTCTATTTATTAAATAATAATAAGTTTTCATTGTTAATGACTGGTATTTTTTCACTGGAATTTGTTTGTTGATGTTTGGGATTTGTATCCACAGAGCAAAAATAAATTTTGTTACAAAACTGACTTTTTTTCCCCATTGTTCCATTTGTCCAATACCTGGCATGTAACAGAGGGACCAAAGCTAGACCAATGGCTGGAGACAAGAAATGCAGTGTGAAAGAAGCCCCCCCTTGCAGGCACCCCTCGCTTTCCTTCAGTGGAGTGCGTGTTCTGTCTAAATACCATTTGACCAAGCTCTCTTTCTGAGAAGAGAGCTTGGTCATTAATTTTGCTTTAAAAACAGCATCAGAAACAAAAGTATTATTTCAGGTAATGAAAGGATTTTAGAAAAGAGTTGTTTGTAAAGTCTCTACTGCTTTTTTAGTAGGAGGATGCTATTGCCCATCTCAGATTTTGATTAACAAGAGAAATGTGTAGGCTGCAAAACACACCAAACTAGAAAAGTTAGTGGTATGCAATCTTTTTTCCCCATCCTACAGTGAAACACAAGTTGGAGCTCTTGAGTCAGTCAGGCAGGGGAGTTCACTAACATGTTACGGTTAAATATTAGCTAATCAAAAACATTAATGGGAAACAAATATAAAGCTGCAGTAAGTCTGGTGATATAAAGGCTATACTGGAGAGACCTGGTGGTTGTTTCCCCACAATCAGGTTTTCCTCACATCCTACAGAAAGTCCAAATAACAAATGAAAAGTGTTAGATTGCAGGAGATGGCTTTCATTTGGAAGAAATCAGCTGAATGCTTTGCTACAGACAACGGACTGGCAGGGCAGATGCCATGTAGATCTCTCATGGCAATGCCTTTGCTCTTGAAGCCCATCAAGCAACATGCTGTATAAGCTCTAGCTGCTCCTATATTAATAAAATCTGGTCTAAAGATGTATTAGGCATTTACCCTTTATCTTGCAGCCAGACACATAAGCAAAACTCTTCTCTCAAAATTGGATGGCACTTTTTTATGAGAAGAGTAGTTCTGGGGTGGAACAGTGGGTCTAGGTAACCTGGAGCTCTGTTTTGGCTGCAGAGGAAGCCTGTGCAAGTCAAACCCTGAGGCAGAGCAGGTGTATCAGTGCTAAACCTGGGTTTGTTTGTAAGCTCTGTAGCTGAGCTCCTGCCTGCCAGCTGTGGAAAGGGAAAAATGATGATCCCAAAGCTCTTTCAGAGATCATAGAGGGGAAGAGGATTAAAGTTTTGCCTTTTTACATCCTCAGCTGGAAGAAATGTGAATCTGGATCATAAAAGAGAAGGTGGCAGCAGTGACTCAGATCTAGTTTAACCTTCTATAGGTCTGCATTTCTTGCTGGACATAGGTAGGACTCCTTAACAGACTAACTTGGCACAAAATAGCAGGAAAAGCTTCTGATAGCTAATTTCAGAGTTGCTGATTCATCAACTTTGGAACATGTGTTTGCCCCAAAGCCAGTCACATAGTGGGGAGAAAATTGGGTGTGAAGCAAAAGCAATAGTGGGTCTGGTACCAAGAAAGAAACTGGGGATCACAAAGGAGATATAGGGTCTTTGTTTGTTTTTTTTGTTTGTTTTAGACAGCAGAAATGGATGTCTTAAGTCCGACTAGCCAGAAAGATAGTCATACTATTAGTCAATGCAGTCTGAGGAAAAGTGGGAAGTTAAAATTTTAAACATGTAACAGGAGTCTTCACAAATGCAGAGGATGGGCCAAGGAAAGTGCGGTCAGCTGAGAACGGTTCTCTCCTGACAACTCTTGGCAAAAATCTCAGAGCTCCTTTGGAGCAGCAAGTGCTGAATGAGCTTTGCATGTAGACTGGTCTTGTGCTCATCCGCCAATATATCACATTGTGCAGAGCACAAAAGTTGACAATTCCTCATCTGTTCAAAGACATTGGGAAATTCACTCGAATTAGCTAATGTATTGTATGTGGTACAGATCACTTGCTCTGCTCAGATCCTGTGACTGAATGTTGAGTGATGTGCTTCTAATTCAATTAAAAACATTCTGTGCTCTCTATAAATGTAGGTAAAGGGCTGCACAGATGCCAACTTTCCATAAGATTTCTGAGGGTGACCTTTTGTGAACTTTTCAGTGTCAGGTTTAGGTTTCAAAGTATCATGATTAAAGCACTGCTAACAATAGTAGTGGCAGAACATGTTCTGTTACTTTTATGCCACAAACAAAATACAATTCCAAATGTGGTTAAAAATTAAACTTTAAATAATAACATTGTACATAGCAGCATCGTGAATGAGGACAATTTGCAAAAGCTAAACCTGCAGTAGGTTACCTACTGTATGTAAATTAAACAATTCTGCTGGATTTGCTAAGGACACTGGCTCATTTGTTTTGTAAGTGAATGGGTTATGTATACTTGGAGAATTTCCAAGTGGCACAGGAAAGCATATAGTGTGAATTATAATTTTAATTATGAAGTATGCATATTTCTCTTCTTGCTTTATGTGAGTTACTCCCCTTTGGGGGGCTGCTGCTTTTCTCATTCTTTCCCTTGATGTTGAAGGTCCCAGTTTCATGGAGGTAAAGACATGCTTCAAGTCATGGAGTTACACATAGTTTGGAGGGAACTTGATAGGTTCAGCTAATGCTTCTAGGATCTTTCGTAAACAGTTTGGCAGCTACGCTGCAGAACTTAAACACATATATTAATAGACCAGCAAACTGATTTACTAGTCTGTACCTGTGAAAGCATTTGCCTAGAGGAAGGAGAAAGGATATCATTGTCAAGCTCTAGTTTTAAAACACAGTATTTTTGCTGAGTGAATTGTAGTGCTAAAGGTTGCAGAAAGGGAGTTCTCTGACCCTGAAGTTTCCCAAGACAGAGCTCAATGGAATTTGATATCATAAAAGCGTTTCTCCCATGCATTAAAAACTGAGAGTACGCTGCAGCAGGTAGTCCTTGACTACCAGAAAGATGCTGGAAAAACTCTCTCAAACCAAACTTGCTGTATTGATGCTGGCAGAAAACAGCTTTGTAGTGGCCACAGGTGCCTAACTAGAAAGCTGCTTCAGGGCACTGCATGGTCCTGGTTGGCCCTCCTGCAGGGAAAGGCCTGCCCCGAAGGAGCCTGGTGTCCCTTGCTGCCCCCAGGAGCACGCTGGAAAGCTGCCATGCACCCCATGGGCCCAAAGCCTGGTCCAGAGGCACCTTGACAGAGCAGAAGTGATCTGCATGGAGCCCAACCACATTCCTCTTGGGCTACCGCTAAGGAAAGCTGCACCAGCTTGAGCGGCAGCTGCCCAAAACAAGAGGCTGGCGGCGTGCCTGAGGCTGTCAGCGCCACTCTGCAATGCAGGGCCTTACGTGGCCCTGGGCTGCGCCGTGCTGTGCAGCGGGCTCGTGCCACGGGGTGCATGGTCGTTGCGGGTGGGAGCCAGCCTCTGTCCTCATGCTGTCCAATTCGTCACGTAGGCCCCCGACGGGCTGAGCAAGAGCCTAGATTTTGCCTTACTTTTCACCATCCTGATTCCTCAGTCCTTTCAAAGACCTGACGTGCCAGCTCTGTGACTTTATCAAAATCCAGCTAGCTCTTTCTGCTTTGCCTTCAGATACCATATTTGCCTTGTTTTTTCTTTCTGTTGTTGTTTTGTTTTGTTTTAAAGCTGTAAGCAGCTTGAAAAACTGGTACTCTCTTCTTAGCAGTAACAGCGTGTGGTTGATAGCCATTCAAAATCATTAGAATAATACAATTTCATGAAGTAATAGACACCTTCGACCTTCATTGTACCCAGAATTTACTGCCGCCCTCAATGTGCTCCCCTTGGCTCCCTTTAAATACACCTAGGCAGTCCACTGCTGTTACCAAACCATACTCACGGTATTAGAAGACAAATTGATGGGCATATTACAGTCATAGATACAGGATTTGGACATCACTGACCTAGAAGAGAATCACTAAAATTTCAGAGGGAGCTAAGTGAGGCCCTGAACCCCCTGATCCCCCCAAGAAACAGGAAGCAGGTAAAACGTCATTTTTTGGCAGCAGCTTCTTCAGGATTTGGGTTAGCTCTGACACAGCAGCACTGCAGCAGGTTGTTTCAGTGACAGAAGACCTCAACCTTATTCCATATACGTTAGCACAAAGATGACGTGGCCGAGTATAAATCCAGTTTAGACTTTTACCCGTTCCCAGGACTGTCATGCTGAGCCATAAAAGCAGTCTAGTTTAAAATACCTCAGAACGTCAGGAACTGAACAGAAAGAAAACTCAGAAAATGGGACCTAGACCCCAGCCCACTTCTGCAAGTGACCACTTGCTCTTACAGGATAATAATTCCCTTTACTTATAAATCCTAATGATATACTCTTAGGAATCAAACAAACAAGCAAACACCTTTTTTCACTATGTTTAAATAGGTTAAAACATTCCTCCCCCAAGTCTACAATATTGATTCTCTGATGACAAATTAATTGCTATTCTTTTTTCTATCTCTTGTACTTGTGACTACAGTGTTGTGGAGACAGAGTATTACAGAAATTTATTTACCTAAGAGCTTGAAGCTAATACAGTAATTTGAGCAAGGAATATAGGCAATACATTATAGTCCTACTGTACTCTCTCTCTATGTATATCCGCTTTCATTAATTTACCAGATCATTTTACAGGACTCCGCAATCACTTTCAGACTTTTTTGAAAAAATCACTGCCTTTCCAACCACAGTAACCAGGTGCATTATATCTGTGTTGGGGGTGGGGGGAGAGGGGAAACACTTAGCCATATGAATAAGTTTAGCTATTCGTAAGAGCAAGATATAGTGTCAGGGCAATGTGGATGACAGGCATTGTTGGACTGGCACAGTTTCTAACCTTCTGCTATTTTTGCTGTCATAATGGTTAAATCAGACTAAGGCTATTTCTCATCAGTCATCACTGGAGGAAATCCAGCGATAGAGAGGGAGAGCCTCTGCCTTGCAAATGGATATGACTGACCCAGGTGACTGATGGCATTGACTTTCCTCAGATGATCATCTTTCCCCGGGGCACAAACACTTGTGCTGGTCACGCAGCTGGTCTTGACCCAGCTCAGCTGAGCCCAGTGCTTTAAGATGGCCTGAAAGCAAAGCCAGCACCTGTGGCAAGCCCGGAGCCACAGGGCAGCTGCGCGGTGGGGCAGGAGGGACCAGTGAAGGTCCTCTGTCCCATAGCAAACAAGTCCTGCCTGTGACACACGCTCTTAAGTCCAGTATCTACATCACCCTGCAGTCCTCGAAAACGTGGTTGCCTTTATGCCTTTTTCTGCCTGTGACCATGAATGCAACCACTCGAGCCCTGGCTTAGTTCAGTCACTTGAAAGCTCCCATGGGATTTTCAACCTGGGCTTCATGCTCAGCGAGTTCGGCAGCGCCAGGCCGTGTTGCTGGATGTAGCCTCCCAGTCAGGGCCTTGGGTAGGGCACTCCTGCCACCCCAGGTTGTCACCCTGCTCCCTCCTTAGGAGCCCACATCCTCACCCACACCCTCTAGAGGCTGTTGGCCTAAATGCTCCCTTGGTGTCAGTTCCACTGTCAACCATAATGTCAGCTGGCACCAATGGGTGTCAGGTCCCTCCTTTTACTGCATCTTGACAGGGAACGGCCATTCACTCGCCTTCGCTGAAGTATTTGAGAAATTCACAGAGACTCCAGTGTACATAAAGAAAACAAAGAGGTTTAAGTAGACAATGCTAGATGTAATGCCTGGGATTCGCTCCCTGAACTATAACAGTCTAGACCATCTTCCAGCTGGTTTGGAGGCAACGCCTCCAAAAGCAGACATTGCCTCCCGGATTTGTCAGTGTGCCAGCATGTCTCATCTCAAAAGCCGGTAATGAATATTCATTGCTAATCCAATTTATATATTTGACTAATGAACAGGTCAAGGTCTCTATTACAAATGCATATGCTAATATGAGGTTAAGTACTATGAAGCAGCAGATTTTTTTCTAGATAAAAGTGTTTAGCCTACCTGAGCCCTCTCAGGCCAGAAGGGTATCCCACGCTACTCTTTCATTACAAGGGCTGAGCTGTTCCAGAGAGGGTGCCTTAAGCTCAAGAGACAACAGATAGTGATACTCACCATAAACCTCCCTGAGAAAAAGGGAATGGAGACTGGGATTTCACCCTAAAGCAGTAAACCTTGGGGGAAGCCATAGAGTAAGAAAGCAGCATTTTTAATGGTTGGATTCCAACTTTTGGGAGCTGTGCGACGGTATCTTGGGAATAAAATGGAAGAGCTTTCTGCCTGAATAAGCAGAGAGCCATAAAGCTGAAGCACACCCAACTGCTATCCCCTCTCTAATTATTGCATCTTGTTTCCCAACAAAATAACAGATTTCATAAGTTTAGCATGTTAATTAATAGCGTACTTTTCTCCCTTTTCCTCTTACAGCAGTACGGCCATCCAGGGATGGTAGTTAACTTTAATGCTCACTGCCCCTCATATCCGCTACTCTGAGGACATTAATGCAGTCCCCACCTCCTTATCCTGTTTGTGCTGGAGCCTCGAGTGGCAGGAGCCAGTTTCTGGACCCTTCTTTAATCAGTAACTCCACTGCATAATAAATATAATAAATATGTGGGTTAAACCCACAAAACAACCACCTCACAGAAAAAATCATCGCTGAAGTATTAGAATAATAAGCTGAAGAACATCAAACTTCAGACACGTGCAGCCTTGCTTTTGCAAAATGCAGGCCAGTCAGCCGAACCATGGGAGCTTGCCACTTTTGGGAGGGAAAATAAAGGTTACGGCTAACAGCAAGGTGGTGCAGGCTTAAATCGCCACTACAGCAAGCTCTGCTGCACAGCAACGTGTTATGAAGTGGTTTGATTGATGGCATAATCTGATTAGCCCAGAGATATGCTTTATTACACAAGCCTCTGACAATCAGATCATTAGCTGCACTAGCACCCACTGCCTTACTGCCTGTAAAACAGGGAAGACAAGTAATAGGATATTTTTAGTCTAAATTATGGTTCAAATGTTTTAATTAAAAGCCAATTATAATCAATCTGTTTCTAACACCCTTTTGCCCACCTGTATTCGTAAAAATTAATTACCACCATAAAGAGTGAGTGAGTATATTCTGTTCCTGGTCAATGACAGCCTCAGAGCCCTGACGCTGTGCTGCCCTGGGAGTTACGGACACACAGCCAGCCCAAGCTGCCGGATGCATGGACTCACCTGCTCACGCACTTCGGGCTAACAACCCCCCTGATGCTGGCTATGGCTCACCATGGTGTGCATTGCAGATCATCTAAGGAAAAACGTCTGTTTGCTCAGACCCCAGTATTTCAGAAACGTCCACTTGCTTCTTAGAGGTGAGGAGAGAGGAGCTGAAAACACTTAGATTTTCTCCAATTTAAAAAGAAAATCGTCTTCTCAAAATGCTAGCATTTTCAGAAAATCCCAGATCTTCCCCAAACTGCCTCTGCAATAGCCATGGAGGTCAGCACACAAACTACCCCAAATAGCTGAGAGAACAGCTTAGGGATCCTAGACAGCTTTAAATTAACTACAGATAGACTGATTTAAAAATATATTGAGAATGTAAGAATAAATACAAAACAGATTCTTTTAAAAAATAAAAATAAAACCCAACTCACTGGCTAAGCTTTACTTTGCCCTTCACAAAGCTAATCACTGTTACCAACCTGGGTAAACAAAAGGAGATTTTTGTCCTTAAAATACCTCACTTGGGAATTCAGCTCTTTCCAGCATCTCTGCACTTGTCTGAATCAGATATACTTCCTCTGCCAAAGTGCAATCAGCAATTTTAACTGAATTTTTTTTCAGTTGTCAAAGAGATACCATGGTTATTTCAATCTGCTTGGAAAGTGAACACAGCTTAGTGTATCCATTAACAGGGCTGGAAAGCAGCTTCTGGTAAGGGTTAGTAAGAAGGAAACAATTGCTGTACTTCTACAAGCAGCTTTGTTCACTCACTGCCATTTTTCTCTGCATTTATGTGTCATTCCTCACTGTTAGATTTGAGTACCCTGTTGCGCTAGTGAGCAAGCTCCATTTCAGCACCCTGATAGAGCAAGCAGGCATCACCACACAAGGCTACTTGCCTTCATTTTGTGAAAGTAATATAGCAAGCAAGCTCTACAAATGCTGATAGCTGACCCATATCAGGGAACATGGCCCCTTGGGCTGGTAACTGGGCTACACCATAAAAACATTTGAGATTTTGTCTATTGCATTGAATTGCATTTTTTTATTTTAGGGTGTTTCAAGCTGATAGGGGACTTTGTCCTAAGCAACTCTGATTTTGAGACATAAATATTCAATGTGAGGCAGTTTCTCCCTATTCTGCAGGTTACAGAAGAAAGGCCAAAGCTAGCATGAGGGCTGAACTCCCTGCTTATCCCACAGGCGAGCTACCCCTGAGGGGTCTCAGGCTGTGCTGAAAGCAGGACAGTCGCTTTTCTGGTTCAGGAAGAGAGGAGGAGGTCCAGGGCAGCAGCACTAACCTACTGCCTGGGAAATAAGCCCTTCCCTTGTCACTGGGGAACCAGGACCTGGTTCTCCTGAGGGGATTCAAATCTGTAACAGCTACTTCCCAGGAGAGAACCTTAATGATGAGTTTACAGACCATGGTAAAACGGAGGCAGATGATCTTGCTGAAGGTTATAGGACCCATACGTCATCAATTTGTCAATGAGGATGTTATGGGAAACAGTGTCAAAAGCCTTGCTAAAGTCAAGATAAACAACATTCCCTGCTCTCACCTCATCCACTGAGCCAACCATGTTGTTGCAGAAGGCTACCATGTTGCTCAGACATGATTTCCTTCTTGTAAATCCATGCTGAATACTCCCAGGCACCTTCTTGTCCTTTATATGCTTTAAGCATTTGTAGGATCTTGATTACAGAAGTTCATCATTTGGACTTTCTTTGACTCAAGCAGGAAGATTTCCTCATAATTCTCACCATTATGATTCAAGTGTAGTTTACTTGCATGTAAATTTTCATAACCAGTACCCAAAGAGCCAGATTTAGCTGAATAGTAATCATTTCATTTACACACCGCATGATTTCCCTGGATCCATGGGTACTGCTGCATGAAGACCTGAACCATTTTTCCCTCCTTCTTCTGCAGCTCAAGTACCAGATCACTTTGTTAAATGCTGAAATCCCTGGGCTTGCTGGATTCCCCATGTCAGAGTCAGCTGACCCGTGGCTTGGACATTTTCGCTCTGCATTTATACATGGTGGCAGCGTGCTGTAGCCTCACGTACCTGCCGAGGAATGACCAAGAGACTGGAAAAAGCCTCTGAGGCCCAAGACTGACCTGTTGCTACTGAATTTACAGCCCAGTAGCTCCGAATGCCCCTTCCCAGCTGCACCTCCAGCTCTTTCCCCTCCCCTTTCCGCAGTGCCTGTAGTTCCCCAGACACAGCCCGGTGCGGCTAAAGTAAGGAAACAGCAGCCGTAACTGTCGCTGCACGCCAGCGCTGCTCTGCTGTTTGAGTCTCTTATTGAAAGACCTCACTTGGGGTGGGGCGGGGGGGAGCAATCTGCCAGTGCTTCGGGCTGAGGGCTATGTATGTGCAATATTAAAAAGAAAAAGAGCTAGAAAATATTATGAAACCTTTCAAAAGCTCAGGCACAGCTGTTTGATCCTTTGACAAACCGCAGACCGACTGCGTTCTCTCGTTTCCTATGGGGGCGGGGAGAACATCAGGATCACAAAAATGACATGGTTTCGCGAGGCAGAATCCTGGGCAAGCACACAGAGATTTGCTGTGCTGACTAGCATAAAACACACAGAACAAAATGTACCGGATTAATTTAAGTGGATAGACCTCAGGATCATGATGTTTGCAAGTGCTGCATTTACTGTGTTCTTTATTCTCTCTAGATTAAAAAAACTGGTTGATTTTGTCGCCTTGCTTCAAGCAGGAGCGCTAGCAACATTCTTGCTCTTTCGGGAGCAAGAGACCCACCAAGAGCTCCTTTGACCAGCATATCTTTCTTACTCTGTTCTGGGAACTATTTTTTAGCTATAGCTGATAAAGAATTCTCTCCCCTCTATAAATTACATTTCCACCTCTCCAAAAATAAATGCTGCCAACGTACCTGAAGTGGCAAATGTGTCCAAATACAGGAAGGCCTTGCTGCACACAGGAACCATGCTGAACAAGAGTTTCTCCCTAAGTACAGTCAGACAGCACATCTGACTCAATCCAACAACCACAATAAAAAAATTCTTCAGCCATGACTCAGAATTTGAGTTACCACTTAGTAATGCTTTAAAACTTGAGCCCAAGTATTAACAACCCTCTTCTCATTCACCATCTCTGCAATAAAAAGAAGCACAGTAAAGCTTGAGCGCAAATGCAGTGTCTGTATGTCAGCGACTCAATGCATACACCAGCATATTTAATAATAATAATTAATAATTAAATTAATAATTTAATAATACACCAGTGTATTTACTCTATTGCATATGCAGGGATAAGGGTGAGATGAAGGGTCACTGCATGCAGCTTGACTCATGCAACATGAATAGCGAAAGGGAGCTGAGCCAGCTCCTGTTGCTCTTATCTGCCACAGGCAAACCAAAAACGAGGGTTGAAGCCAATCCTGCCTTAAAATCCTGTGTGTCCTGCTCTCCCGCACCTTCTGCTTGCACCATCGATTGCCCTTCTCCCCGCTCAACATTTTGCTAGCTAGCGAATAATGTGATTGGCCTTTTCCTAGGGAAGATTCAAGAACACAGCTCTACACAGCTGCAGTGTGCAGAGGCGAAAGGTGACGCTGTCCTCGTGGGTTTTAGAAACATCAGAGTTTCACTGGCTGAAAGCAACATACCCTTCATTCAAGTGCAGTGTTTCTCTTTATGGGAGCCTTTAGGAACAGAACCACAGCAAGGTTTATTGGCTAATCTAGTGACGAACAGCATCTTCTGAAAGGAGATTTTTATTTTTGAACACCTTTGCTGTAGCATTCAGCGATGGCACTCATCGCTGCGCTGATGGGCGAGGAGTCTGTCCCTGCCACGGACTGTGCTCGTACCGTCGGTTGTTAAAATGGAGATGGGCAGTTAAATACGACGAGGAAGAAGAGAACTTACCCTGCAAATGAAACAGCAAGTTATTTCAAAAGAAAAGTTGGAGAGCTGGCTATCACCTCTGAGGCTTTTGTTAATTTGGTGGTATGTAAGCATCGGTAATGATCAATATCATCATTAAGGCGAGAATGAAACAGCAAAACTGTTGGTACCACCTTCTGGTCAGTATTGCAAACAATTTCTTTAAAGTAAAACAAACAAAAATTGAATTGGGGAAAGCTGTCTAAGAGCACAGCTAATAAAATACCATATGGAATTCAAGTGGAAATAAAGGCAATTCACCTGGGGAGTAAAGACTATCCATTTGTGCCAAGAAAGCCTTTACAATACAGCTCCGTAATTCAAAGTACAGACAGCATATGCCATCAAAGTCTTTCTAACAAGCAGAACCTATTCTTTTCCAAAGAGAGAAGAGGAAAGACTACAGAGGTTTCATCAACAGCATTACTAACTCCGAGATAACCTGTTCAGTACATGTCAGAATTGCTCATTCCTACATGCTTCACTAAGGCTCGGAGGATGCTTCAAAGAAGACGGGACCTTCCTGAGATGCCCCCTGTCATTCAGGGAGCTGTCACCTGCAAACAAGCCCATTGGGGGAGAGGAAGGGAGATGAAGTGATTGGGGGAAAAAAGAAAAAAAATACCATCCACTCCAAGTAAAGCCTAGCAGTTCAAATGCCCAAACTGTATTTATTATTAGTCTGGTGTTTTGAAAACCGTGGTCTCAGATAGTTAGGTAAGGGTGTGAGTGCAGTGATTCCCACAAGCACAGTATTTGTGAATATACAGATGCCCTCTGACCTGGCACAAAGAAGTGTTTTGAATATTGGGCTGGCTGGCTGCGGCCGTGAGCCTTTGGAGGACTATTCTATGGCACGCAGAAGCTGTACACCTATCACCGCTATTGCTCAGTAAAGTGTAATGAAAGACGAAATTCAGAGTAGGAGCATAACAGAGCTGGGGCCCCATCACACCCAAGAGAGAGACGGCAGCTCTCGCAGCTGGGACATGGTAATTCCCATTGCTAGTATCAGCTATGAGGATGGCTATTTCAGACTTACTCCTGAGAAAGTCCCTTTTTTAGATGACTTTTTCAATTTGCTTTGGACTCCAGCTATAAAAGATAGCTACAGAAAGCACTGAAGTGAATGGAAAAAAAAATTAAAAAAAACCTTAAAAAGAGACTTTCACCCTGGGGCATGTTTTTTAAAGAAACAGCAATGCAAAAGGCAGTTTCCTTCGCCTGCGGTTTTTCATCTGTCGCGCTCTCGTTCTCACTGCAGACCTGTGTTACTCGACCAGACTCACGCGCTCATCCCACTTCCTGGTCTCATCTGACCAAGACCCCCACAGGAAACTGGAAACTCTCAGGATGTTGCCAAATTAGCCCAGATGAGCCTAGACCAGCCTTTTCCCCAAAGCACAACTTCCTGCTGTGGAAATCTGTTTGCAGGGCCTCAGGAGCCTGCAAGAAGTCAGCAGCCCTCTCCCTGCCTTCTCGCACACCTTTCTCAGGCTGCAGCTACTCTCCTTAATCCCCTGAGATGCTCTTCAGGTCCACCTGGTTTCCTCAAAGAAAATTTGCTATTCATGCACTATATTCTCTTTCCAATTACCTGATGTGGCTCAGATAGTCTAATAGCTAGTGGAAGTAAGTGTACTACTATATAAAAGAGGGACATGGATCCGCCTTTTGGCTTAGCTGCTGGCTTTATTCCCCAGCGCTCCTTCGTACCATTAACTCCTACTCGCAGCATGGTCCTTGGGAGCAGATGTGGATTTCTGGTCCTCCTTTAGTCAGCAGCACAGACATGGCTGCAGAGGCCTCTCAGGGACTAAAAAAAAAAAAGATTTTCTTTGCAACCTGCAAGCTTCATTTCTGCTCTACAGTTTTCCCTGAACACGAAGAAAAACTGTTCAGATGCCTGGACTCTACAGGAAGAAAAAGAGGGCTTGGCTCACCATTTATCTTCGATCAACATTTATCTTTGTTAGTGATTTATCACCAATCATTATTTAATCACCAACAACATTTACCCTAGCAATGGGCATAGCAGCTAAATTATGAAGGTGATAAGGAAGCTGGTTCCTCCATTAGTTGTTCTGTTTCTCTTGCAAAGAAAAAAAGTGTTTAAAACTAGCCTTTGGTACTCTTGTCTAATTTATCTCCATAACAACAGCTGCAAACTTATTTATCCTGACACTAAACACATGTGTACAGCTCGGTCAGTTGGCCAGGCTCATCTGCTTCGTGCCACTTCCCATTCTGCTGCTGATTTCTGATACCAGACGAAAGAGATTAGACTGCCATAAACAAAGCCTCTCCAGGAGGATACAAAATTGGCACTGAAGAAGGTGGTACCCTGTTCCTACTGTGATCAACAGCAGGATTTCTGTTGGCTCCAGGCAGGAGACACAAGAGGTTTAGAGCATAACCTAAGGTTTGGTAATATGTATTGAGGGGAATAATGACATCTAAGTTCTTCGTGAGGAAGTGCAGTAGCTTTGGGGGTAGAGGTGGGATTTTGCACTAACTACCACCCAACCCACCCCAAAGCCTTTTTTTGCAGGGCCATTCAGAGACCCCTATTATTTTGCAGTGCTGAAAAGCTCGGCATTTAGTTACAGTTGGCTATTAATAAACTGGCTCTCCAAGGCAAACCAAAACCCCAAAAACAAACAAAGAAATGCCCAAATCCAAACTCCACAAGAGAAGGGGCTGCTGCTTGTGTCTGCAGAGGGTCCATCCCTCTTCTGTTAAACTTCTGGAGAAGAAGATTCACAGGTCTAGAAAGCATGCAGTACAGGCGTCCCCAGCTCTAGATATGCCACCTCTCTCTTTTTTTTTTTTTTTTTCCTGGAGGGAGTGGGGAAGCAAGGCCAAAAAACAGCTTGTCAGGAGTATGCATGACCCCCATTTCTTCCTCACTGAATTTTTGACCCCTCTGAGGAGATGCAGGATAAAGAGGAATGATGAAGGGCAAAAGGTGCCCCTCCCATAGGACGGAGCATGGTGCTGTTCTTTGAGAGAGAGAAAAAAATTCAACATTTGCTCAAGCTGACCCAAATTTCTCTTTTAAAATATGCATGAAGCTTTAACCTTTTTTTTCCCTCTGACATATCATTTAAATTCAGAGCAATGGAGGTGTCTATATCCTGACAGACACTCAGCCCATTTCATTCAAAGGTATTCATAAAATATTTCACACACTAAAGACAGCTGTCACTACAAAGAGCAATCCCTACAAAACAGTGGAAGTTATTATGTTAGCAATAAATTTTATATATTATTTCACAATCTTTTTTTTCCCCCCTATTCAGGCAAAAAGATGCTAAGAAAGAAAAAAAGTAGTATCAAACAGCAGTACAAACAACTTCATGGTAAGTACCTAAGCCTTTGTCCTGCAAGACAGTAGCAAAACATAATCTATTTGTCCTTTCAATCCATAATGGCCATTTCTGTTTTCAGCCAGTATCTAAACAGTCCTGGCGGCAGGGACAGCTGAGCACCCAACCCGCGTGCTGGACTGCATTCACAGCTTCCCCTGAGCCCACCTAATTCAAGGTTAGCAAACTCGCTGGGCCACCTGGGCAGGTACCAAGTCAAATCTGGAGATGCCACAGAAGCCAGAGCCCAGGTCTCTCGGCTCCCAGGCAAGTGCCTTCATTGCGAGGGAGCGGGGAGACAGAGCAAAAGCCAAAAAAGCCAGGCCCTTGCTGCCTCAGTGTGGAGCTATTTTGAAGACAGTTTAAGATTCATAGAGGTGTCTGTTGTGAAGACTTGAATCGGGCGACTGTTCAGGTCTGCTTCCATGCCTGGGTCAAGGTTAGCAGAAGGCATCTATGAAATCACTGCTTCAGATTAAATCACTTCATGGCACTCACTCCATCTATGCTCAATGGAGAAAATTATGCACCTAACATAAGGCTCTCCAGCACTCCTAACAGCTTCCAGGAAATCTACATTTTCCATTGATTATACACATCACCTGAGCAGCCTCTGTATTGTTTAAACTATGAAGAAATAAACTTTGAACAGGTAAATGTATCTCAAGAAGTCTAAGTCCAATTCCTCTGAGGCCCATCGCTGATGGTCAAATAAGCCACCTGAAAAAAAAAAAGTTCCATTAATTTTAAGTCTACTTACCTCAATGTAATTGAAATGCAAATCTCAGCAAAACATCTTGGCTGAACTAATGAGTTTCTCTTTCAGTCATAAACCAATGCCATTCTTACAGAACAATTTGCTTGAGACAAAGCATACAGGCTCTGGAGACCTCAAAATCTACCAACACTTAATTTTCTGAGTGATAAAAATTGCCACCTCAAAACATGAGAAATCAGCATTTCAAAGAGCTTTCTGAAAACAAGAATAAAAAAATCTGGCAGATGCCTGCCACATTATGGAAAAATACATATATGTAATTTACATAGATACGTAAATTTAATATGGGTACACACGAATAGTGATAATCATACCTGCACAGTAATGTTTAATTAATAAAAAACCAACTTGTGACATTCAGAGATTCTTGACAAAGTATATAAAGATGTTTGAGTTTCTATACAAAACCACAGCCCATTTGGATGCTCAATTGTTATATTATTTATAGGGTTATAGTCTTTTTCTTGTTTTAAGGTCAGTGCCTAAAATGCCCTTGGGATCGCAAACTCTTCGTGCCTTATCTGTAAAGGACTGAGCTACCTGGAGCAGTTCAGAGGAGCTGGCAATGAAATCTCTAACCTAGTGTCATTTACATTGTTGCAGGACTTAGAGTCCCAAAGAAGACTGCAACTCCCACTGGGTAGTTACTGTACAAACCTGTCCAAGACAGCCCTCAAGCTGAGGAGCCAATAAACCAAACAGACAAGTTATTAAATAAACAGAAAGAGGTAAATATAACTATTTAATACATACAGGAAGCACAAAGATTGAATTCCTCAGCTGTTGTGGAACAGGTAACTCAGTCTGAATGCAACTTAGTGCAAATCTAGTGTGTTCACCACTGTGAAATCATCTTCCTTGTCTAGCTGAAAAAAGCACTTGTACTGACCATCACCTAGGGCATTTGATGAAGAGTACTCTCCAAACCAGAAAAAATTGGCTCTCACACAGCATTAGAGGTGTAAGTGAAAAGGCAGGACCCATACTGAAATTTAGAACGTTACTTGGTGCCCACAAAGAGGACCTTGAATTTATGGTTGACATCAGAAGAAGAGGAAGAAAAAAAGCAGTTAAAAATTTAAATGATGCAGCAATATCCAATTGGAAAATGATGGGCACTGCATTGTTCAATAATAAGCTACTGATTTTCAATAAGACATTAAAACATTAGGAAGAAGTATATATTTGTTTCCTATAAGTAGGTTGTCTATATGATCTAATGCTCCACAGTAACTTTTTGTGATGACAGAAAGGGAGCAAAGAGGAAACAGCACTCCTAACCTCCAGGAAAAGGCTGCCGCCATTGCAGAGACCTCGTGGATGAAACCATTACACTTCTGTAGAAATGTTAAATCTACAGGAAGAGCGCCCTTACACCATGATCAAAGGAAATGATTCTCATTTCCCAGCTAAAGCTATGTACTCTGGAAAAGAAACAAGACAACTGTCCCTCTCTGGCTGAAGAGATTTTTGTATCTCCATGGCAGAAGTACTGTATGTTCTCCAAGTTCCACTTTAAAACCTCTGGGACTTTTTTGAAATCCAAAAGGCATGAAACAAACTAGATCAAATTCACCCATGGTATAAGCCTAGTTATTTCACCATATTTAAGTTAGATTTGAAATTGGTTCATGCTGAGATTTTAAATGTCACTATCAAGCTTCAGAAAGGTGAGTGCTCCTGCGCCTGCGCACAGCCCATGCAAGGACCTGCTATTGAGCTATTTTAAGAACAGCCATCCATCTTCATGAAAGAAAATCATTAAATTCTTCAACCAGAAGCTTATTGAGTTACAGGGCTTTTGACAGAGCAGCCTTCTAAGTATCATACTTTGTCTCCCTGAGACTGGCAGAAATTGCCAACTTTCATTATAGCAGGGATAAGATGGTTGGACCCTGTGTCGCTGCTGGAGAAGTTATATGGTATCTGGAACAATCCTTGCTGTGTTCAGCAATGTTCAAGGTAGAGCTATGCACAGAGGCCCCTGTGACTTAAATGTCTTCTGCCCCAGAGTTAACCTTTGTCCTTCCTCCATGAGGTGGGTCTCACTATAATGCCCAACTGGTGTCCATTAGTGACACAGGTAGAAAGGAAATGGAAATACTATTTTACCTTTAGTGAGACAGTTCTTCAGTGTGATCTGGACTAGGGCCACCTTCTTTGCGTCATTCATTAGCTGTTATCAGGGCAAGGAAAATACTGGGACTCTGTACCCCAGACTTTACTGGGAATATGCTCTACTTCAATATGAAGTGAAAACAATGATAAACTTGCAAAAAATTGATAAAATTCCTGCCTTTAAAGCCCTATTAAACCACTACCCACCTTACTTTTATTTTATAGGAAGACCTGCAAACTTGTTTTCTGCAGCTCCTTTTCCAAATTAAATTTAACTGGTTTTCTTTTGTTTGTAGAATTACACATTCCCTCTCATAGAAGACTGGACATGCATTTGCATGAACACATTGCTGGGCAGTAATGCCATCATGGATTTGCACTATGCTACATATTTCATTACAAGTGCCAGTGCAAAATAGCAGAGTTCTTAACAGTAAATCACCTTGCCTATTCCATGAAGATAAATTGTATGTGTTGTAAAGCAGCTTAATATACTGTAGTCATACCTAAGCTTACTCAGAACTTACTTGTGAACCATACCACAGAAGTTTTTCCTTGCTGGATGTTGTTTTATCCTTGCTGAATGGTGATCAGCAGCAGCTTGGGTGCTGCTTCTCCAAGTGCAAGGCTGTTAGCATGGAAATGTCTCAGGGGCACAAATACCCCACCAGTCCTGCATCGCAAAATGGGGTGTCTGGGAAAGAACAAATATTGGGCAAATGGAATGCTAGGGTGACCACAACAGAAGGGAAACATATTGCTCTAACAAAACTTGTGGGAATAAGTTTTCGAAACATATTTAGGGACTAACAAATTATGAGATGCATGTTTCAACTAGAGGTTTTCAAAGAGCACTTTAAAGATGGCCCACTTGCTCCCTATAGCAATGAGAGCGTTGCCATGAACCATGATAGGAGAGAAGTTTGAGAGCAATGCGTAATTCCACTTGAAATAGTCCAGCACTGGTTTCTGATACACAGAAGTAGTATTAGTGGACAGAACTTATAGATATCTTTTAAAATTTCCCTCAAAGAAAGTTACAAAACTGGGGTTTTTATATATATCTGGAGAAACTGATGCAAAGAAATATTATGCAACGTTCTAAGGCTGCAAGGTGATCAGTGAAAGAGTTAAAAATGAAACCACAGACAAAAGGCATTACAAGCCTCTATTACTGTGCTTAATTTGAAAGATTAGAAAACACTCACACAAAGAGGAAATTTTGTTAATAAAATAAGCCAGAATGGGTAGCTGAAAGAATTAAATCTTTAGGGGGCATAGAGACAATTTAGATTTACCAATTTGAGAGCACAGAGCAAATACAAAATCACAAAACAATTGAAAAAAATAAGGAACACCAGAAGGAAATCAGCATGACTATATACCAAGGTAAAAGATATTTTTACAGGCAAGAAAATATCCTTTAAAAAAAAAACAAACAAAAAAGCATGATATCCTTCTGAAGAGAATTATAAACTCTGGCAGGTTAAACACACAGGAAGACAAGCCAAAAATGTGTGAGGAACAATCTGAAAAAATCAGTTTAGAAAACCTTTTTCAAACTCATGAAGAGTAGGAAACCTGCAACAGGATCTAGAGGGCATACAGATGATCCAGATATGACCAAACTTCCCAGAGAAAATAAACCATGTTAAAAACCTATATGAAGCTTTTCACATCTGCAAACCATTAAGTAGCTTGAAGAAGTTCCAGTGCTAGACCCCATCCCACTTTCTTTTTAGTAGAAGACACAGAAGATGTCTCTCCAAATGAAAGTGTTGGCAGAAAGGCTACGGGATAATGAACCAAGTGAACAGTAACGAATAGCCAGGACCCGATTACATTCATGCTCGTGTTCCAAAGAAGATCTGAGATAAAATAGCTGAACTGCTAAGAGTGTTATGTGACCTTTCGCTTAAAATTGCCATGGTATCCGAGGGAAGTGCAAGGTGGAAATGCGACGACAATATTTGTAAGAGGTTCCATGGAGATCAGGCCACCACAGATCACTAATTCTGAACTCATGAGAATAATATAAAGAACTGTAAAGAACAGCATCAGTGAGCACATAGATCAATGCAGTATTTTAGAGAAGATTCAGCCTGGCTTTCACAAAAGGGAAGCCACCAATAGACTACTATTGGCACTTTTTCAAGAAGACAGCAGCCCAGACCTCCTTGCCCACATGCTTGTGCAATCTCCCTGGTTTTTCCAGAGGCTTTGCAAGGTTCCTCAAAGCTCCTTAAGGGACTATGCCATCACTGGGTAAATGGAAATGGCCTCACAGGGATATATAACTGGTTGGAAGGTAGGAAACAGAGGACAGAACTGAATGGCTAATTTTCACTGTGGAGAGAGATCTCACATGAATCTGTGCCAAAGCTGATGCTATTGAACATATCTGCAAATGACCTGGAGAAAAGTGTAAAAAGCAAGGAGGCAGAGTTTTCTGCCAGTGCTGAGTTAATCAAGATATTAAAGATAAGGGCCAAGGGAAGAATTGTAGAGGACTTTGGGATACTGAGCAATTGGATTATGAAACGAAAAAAAAAATCAAGGAGGGGAGGAGTTCTTTGGAGCAGGAAGCAAAACCGAACATCCAGCTGGACACTGGCTGCATCTGTACCCTGAATACTGTGAAAAGTTCCCCCCATCTCAAAGATGATAAAGTAGAACTGGACAAGTTTCAGAGAAAGACAGTCTGCTTTCAGGTGAGGAATAACTAAAGTGACTAAGACTTTTCAGTCTCACAAAATGACAACTGAAAAGAGACTGACATGGTCTATAAAATTGCAAGTGCTGTAGAAGAGACACATAGGGATATTTGTTGCCTTTTCCAGTACAAGCAGTTGGGACATCAAGTGGCACCAGCAGGTATCAAGGTCAAAAATTAAAAAAAATAAATAAAAGAAGGTGAATCCTCATACAGCATGGAAACAAGACGTGAAACTCCTTGCTGAGTGACGTTATGGATGCTAAAAAGATTCCCTGGGCTCCAAAGAGCACCTGGAAAAACTGACAGGAAAAAAAAGTCCATCAAGACCTATTAAGCACAAATCACCACTTCTGGCTCAAAAACTCCAAACAGCATTTCTGCCTGTGGTTGGAAATGTGTTCTGGGGCATTATCACTCCTGGCTTACCTTGTCCTCATCCTCTCCTCTAGGCATCTGCTGCCAAAGGCAGGAAACTGAGCTACAGGTGTCTTTGCTGTGATCCAGCAAGGCCTTTCTTATACTATGTTCTGATTAAGCTAGCACACAGGAAGCACAGAACAGGCCTGTCCTAATGTATAATGCAGTTAAAGCAGTCTATTATCCAAGTGCAAGACAAAAGATCTCATTGCATCTTTGTGTCAAACCTGTACGCAGCTTTTGTTTGCATCTTTAATCAGTTCTGCTTTCCTCTTACGCTATGCAGTCTCAAATCTGTTACTGTATTTCAAATAGGACACTGAATCACTGGAACCAGGTAAACGTGCAACATTTTCTAAGATGATTCAGAAAGAAGCAAAGCTAGAAGACAACATATATTAATTACTCCTTCCAGTAGCAACCTTATCCAGAAGATGTCACCAAAACACAAGTAGTACCCAGCGTTCCTAGAACGAGGAACATAAATGGAAGGACTTATGATAGTATAAGAACCATAGAAAAATCAAGAAGAATATTGAAAGAACATGCTGGTAATAAAAATTACTGTTATTCAGAGCAAAGATTAAATCCTCCTATCATCACAGCAAGAAGGTCAGTATATAGGTGAAACATCTACAAATAGGAAATCATGCAGATGAAATATTGTGACGTTGCTTTGAGCTGAGAACACATTCTTTGCAAAATTCTTCCCTAAAATTAAGAAAACAGACACAGCAACCAGTAAGCAGATTGCTCTGTTTTTCTACCTTCACTAAATGCCCTTGCTACTCATCTTCTTATCTTCTTTCATATTGATAAATTACTTCGGTCAGAGACTTGCATATTAACAATCTGCTCCTATCTCAGCTTGTGTCTCTGTACTGTTAGGAAGTAATCCAAACACAAACTGACTCAATACTTAATTGCTGTATTATAGTGATCTGCTTCACACACCAGAAGATCATTCTCACCAGCTCAAATACTGTCTTTCCCATTTGCACTTGCGCTGTGAGTTCAGTTTCAAAGGACTGAAGATCATCTTTATCTGACAGCAAAAAAAAAAAAAAAAAAAAAAAGAAAAAAAAAAAAGAAAAACAACACCCAGGAAAGAAAGAGCAAAGAGTTTCATAACCAGAAGGAAAGAAAAATGCAGCAAGTACAGCAACTAAAAACATTAGCTCACACAGGTTCAGAGCTACTCTGATAGTACCCATTGCACGTTATCCGAGCCCAAGCAACAACAGAAAATCGGTTATCAGTTAAGGCCAAATCAGTGGTTGGAGCAGTTGCCCTCAGCACTTCTAAGAATTTGACCTAAGATGGCAGGAATATTGCCATCCTCAAGCAGATTAGCAATCAGCAGCAGATACCTGACAGGTTTCTGTGATTTCTCTTCCTTGAGACAGCTGAGCCCAGTGATGGATCCGCATTGAACACGTAGATTAGCAACACAGGAGATCATGCTGTGAAAGAGATGTTATTGTGGGAATAAGCTGAACATAAACCGTTAAGACTAGGACATCAGCCAGCAGGAATTGTCCTGAATCTTGAACTTTGGGTCTAAGGGTTCTCTTGACCCTCTCTGGAACCAGGAGATAAGCCCTGTTCCACCACATTTATCCTTTTCTAGGACGAAACCAAAACAAATCTACCTAACAATAAATTCGTAGATGCTTTAGGACTGACTACTTATTAGGGTGTATCATTATCTGAGTATCATTTTACACAGAAAAACACAAACCTTCCCTGATGAAGGTTTTCTAGCAGCTATAGCAGAGTTTGAATTGCAGAGCTTTTGAACTCATTAGTCTTCTATCCATACTACAAGTATCCTGCATGCCAGCTTGTGATTAGGCCTCTGGCAGGTGAACGGTGCAATGACAAGCAGCCCTGCAGGGTTCTTCCACAAGTTGGTGAAGACCATGTCCACTACCATATTGGGGCTTTTCTTGCTACCTTAAAATGGCAGTAAGTCTGGAAGACGCTAGAGACTTTGTGTTTCCCCTCTGAATGCAGGACATCGTCCAGAGTTCCCAGGTGACAGCAGCAGGGTTTTCTAGTTGCACTTCAATGCTGCTTTCAGGGGCTATGGATGATCTTAAAACTAGGACATCAGCAGTGAAAAGGCAAGGATGTTTGTGCACATGACTACTCAAACGACCTCCACCATTTTGAGCATGAAGTTCAAAATAACATCTGCTCTAGTGATAGTTCCATCATTTTGGGAAGAAGTCTTGTAATAGGTGACTCTAGGAGACTGTACATAGTATTTGCATAATGTGAATAATCACATTCTTATGATGTCGTCTGATAATTTTAGCCTAATAACCACCACAAATGAAAAGTGTGTTCTTTCTGATTTTTCATCAGTCAAAACAATGGAATGGAATGGGGCCAGGTCTACACACAACAAAATATGTTTCTGTTACATTGAAATTGAAAAGTGTTTCAGCATGAAGTTCCAGATTTAGCATGTGTCCTGAAGCTGGAGGTAGTCTACCAGGATTTTGTTATATCCTTCTCGATTACATATATACTATTAGGAGCAGTCCATTTTCTATAATCATTTTCCATCTACCTAATGCAATACACAAGTTTTCAGCAAAAATGAATATTACGTTGAAGTCTGGACATCTAGCATCTATTGAACAGAAAAGTTTTTCTTTTTCAATTGCTAAAAATGCATAAAAATAATTTAGTCAGGAATGAGGTGAAATAAGAACCCTTTTAAAGAGGAATTCATCTGAGTTTCAAAAAAATGAATGGCATGCTTCTTGGCCAAAGCAGTTCACAAAGCAGGCAGAGTCTTAATAAAATCAATGCGTGGAATCTAGCCTCCTTTTTGTGTCTAAAAATGAAAGCACTGTGTTGTTCCAGATAAAGAGAAGCAGTTTCTTAAACAATCTGTGAAAGTTAGAAAAAAACCCAGTAACATTGAAAAGGTTTAGCTCTGCATACATGCTCAAAATAGTGATAAAAATGCAGGTATGCATAATTCTACTTTACTGATATTTTGAATCCTGAGTCAGGACTAACAGATGAAATCAGCATTTTAGACACTGCATAGCCCCAAGCTTCTCCATATGGAAGAAAATCAACCAGGAGAGAGGGTCAGGAAGTTAAAAGCAATCCCTGCAGAAGTCAATGGTGTTATAAATGTCATACTCCAGTGTTTGTGACAAGCATTTGCCTGGTTCAGAGGTTCATCTTCAGAAAGCTTTTTTGATTTGCCTCTATCCATAACCGGGGGTTGTTTTCAATTTTTCTGAGAGAATAAACAGAGGTGGAAGAAGTGGGGTAGGATGCTGTTTAAATGTAAACTTGGACCAGAGAGCAGATTGAGTTACTGACAGATATTCTCTTTGTCACACAGTAAAAAGGCCACACAGTAAAAAGGCCACATCATAGTTTCAATGTCTGATTACATATAATTTGGAAGATCAGCCTGTATAAAGGCTTACCGGGTGGAACAAAATCAGAATTTCAGTCTCTTGACAGCTACGTTTGCAGGTCTACCAGGCAATAAATCATAGGAAGTGCACAGATTTTCTATGACAGAAATCCTCCTGCATTCCATAAAACCATTTCTTGCTCTTTTTGCCACACTCTAAAAGAGGACACTTGATAATAAACAGTTGTGCTTCTCATGAATTTGCTGCTGTTTGTGCAAAGCCTTCCTGATAATAATATTATGGGTAGGAAATAATCTGTTTGCACCAATGAGAACCAGTATGGTGATCAGCTGGGGAACTCATGAGATCTTTGCAATTTCCAGATTCCATGAGTTTTCAGAATATACTTCTATAAGCAAAACTACTGCTACAGAGAAGTTAAAACAAACTGACAGATGCTGAAAGCCACAGCTTTTGCTCCTGTTATGCTGCACAGGGATTGAAATCTTATTCTCAATACATACCATGGTTGAGTTTGCTAGTGGGCCCCAAGCAGAACATCTGCCATCCTATATCACACTCTGGGGAGAAAAAGCTTCCAAATGCAACAGTGAGTGTCCTGAGCTACAGTCAACCAAATGCAATTGAAAGGTCCCATTTTCTTTACACACTGATCATTTAGTTTTCTGTATTTTCTACCAATTTTAGCAGTATTCCCAGGTTGTCATATACATGACTATTAAAAAGAAGAGAGAGTTACAAGAAAACTGCTAGTTCCTTGCGTCCACTTTTTGCTTCTGTTCTGCAGTATTTTCTATATTGGTAGACCGTATGACATTACATATTCTTCTTCTATCAAATTTTGTCATACAGCATTTTCTGGTACCAATTTATTATATTTAAAAATTCTCCAGATCCTAGGAGCTACAGTCATGGAATTTCTACAGCTGGGCTACTCCAGTGTTGATTAATTAAAACAGGGGGATGGAAAAATGTAATTATATAAGTGTACCTTCGATTTCATTCAGAGCTCTCCTTTTCGAGGAGAGACAGGGTTTACACTAAAGCTGACCTTATGGGCTCTTTCCTGAATGTTTCACTGCAGGCATTGAAACAGAGTTGTGAGGTCAGAAGCAACTCTGTCACAGTGATGGTGAGCCACTGCCAAATTTGGCAGTGGTGCCAGTGACAGAGATTTGAACTGACACCAAGTTATGATGTCTTTTAAATTAATTTAGCATTAAACATCAAAAAGGTTGGTCATCACTTTCCTGTAAAGCAAACACAACCGCCTGGCAGGCACACTAAAGTCCGTGATATTTTTCTCTGTCAGTCTGGTTTCTCGATGTTTGTTTTTCAAATACGCCTCCTTTTTTTAATTTGCTCAGCTGGTACTTCTACGGATGTAGTGATGTTCCTACGCAACAGTGGGCACGAGACCTTCTCCTGGTCCTGACCATGCAGTTTGCTTCCTTAGCTGAGACACTGTATGAGTGACTGGAAACAGCTGACTTGAGGGTAACACGAGAAGAATCTGTAATTCTCTGATTAAGAAGAACATTGACCAAGTCTGTGATGAGATGTAGCTCAGACACTCACCGCCCTGACAATGGTCCTTCTACCTCCAATCTGTTCTCTTGAAGTGAGGAATTCCTTGGGGACACATACCTTACCTTCTCTCAAAATTAGGAGAGGAAAAAGCATTATGAACAGCACTGTAACTAATTGGAGACTATTACTAGGGAAAGTGGAAAAAAAAGGTTAACAGAGTTTCTGTGATCATTAAGATGCTTAAAGACCCGGTAATTAGAGGCAGGACAACTCATAGGTTTAAACTTAAGTATATAGTTAAGCATCTGTCTGGAATAAAACCTGTATCTTCAGCCTCTCTGGGATGCTTGGAGTACCTTGGTACTTATAACATTTTGTGATATAATGTTCTATCCATCAAAGACTAGTTTGAACCTTTACTTTGTTTTACAAACAAGTCAATGAAGAAACTTACATTTCAACAATTTTCCATCAGTATGAATGTAGGAGGGTTTTAAATAAATCACGGTAAATAGCAATATACTAGATAGCCTATTTCTTTAGTCATCTCAACTTACACATCTTAGTTCATTCTTAAAAAAAAGGAACAAAGTAGTAAATATGCAGAATCACTCCTTTTTTTGGTAAAGGGCAGCATCTTTTCATATAGAACAAAAAAAAAAAAAAAAATCATACTGATTAGCCACCCACACGTTTTCTTTAAAGCTCTCATAAACTGGATCAGCATTTGGAAAGCACAGCAAGTGGTAGCATTTAAGTAATATTATAAAAACAGTCAAGCTGCGGTTGCAAATATATATCCTTCCTTTGTACATTAGCTTCCCTGTGCATGCAGGATGTTACAGGACACTGCTCGGCAATACAGGAACATGATTTTCACTGGAATTTTGCAATTACAAATCACCTCTTCCTTAACGTACAAGAAAAATGCGCTTAAGCTTCCCCTCTCTGCAGCACTAGCTATCTGCGGAGCGTCTCCCTCAGCTTTCCTCTCATTATTTAGCTGTTTTCTGAGCCCGACATCTGCCTCTCCCAGTGGAAGAGGTTAGCCACCAGCTCCTGCGCACAGTCTACCTCTTGGTCCTCCCACGCCTCAATTTAAATGGAATTGGATCCTGACATGCCTCAGGAACTGCTACAGTTATTGCTGTGCCATATCCTCCCCTCGTCCCAAGTCACTGGCAAATTCATTGCTTTAGCAGTGGTATGCGCCCTCTGCTACGCAGGGAAGAGAAATTAAATAGGATAAGACTATAGTAAGATTTGGTTAACTCCAGATCATGCAGCTGCTGTTTCATCCTTTTTCATATGCAATGCAGTTTTTTGGAAATGCACTCAGGTTTTTTTTCTCACCCCCCAGTGTTATTTCTGACAAAAGTCACTGTGCACAGACAGCAGAGATTCCTCATTCTGCTGCTTTGGCTCTGACTCTTTATTATTTCAAATCTGCATAATGTTTACATTCTTCTACCCTTATTTTTAATGTAGCCATATTTTAAAAATGCACACACAGACTCAGATTTTAGGGCAACCTCTTTCTTACAAAGAGGCTTATCAGACTTGTCCCTGGAAGCTACCCAATGGGTGGCTAAAAAAATGAGATTTTTTTTTTTTTGACTCACAAATGGAAATCCTAATATATAGCAAAGCATTAGCATGTGCAAGAAATGTAACAATCAATCTGAGTTTTCAGCTGCCTCACATTTCAAAGATGGGATACCCATGGTAAAACAATGGACCTACCACAATTGTTTGGTTTATTGGTTTCCCATTAAAGTCCTTGCAATGTCCCCTAGAACAAGTTGGCTCCTGGAGGAAGGCAGCAGAGAAGGTTTTGAGAGCACTGAAAGCTACTGGCTACAGGGACAGAGGGTGAATCAATCCACAGCTGAAATTGTTTAGAGTAGTCTCTTTTAGCTTGTGTACTGTTGTGGTTTGTGTTCCTAGCAGTCTGCCAAAGCTTTTTCTTAAGAGACCATCAAAAATCATAATTCTGATTTCTGTGACCTGTATAGTCTGCCAGCTTAATCTTCACAGGCTATGAGAGACATGCTGTGCTGTGCTCTACTCATGAGCAACCATGGCTTTTTTTTTTTTTTTTTTTTTTTCCTCCTTGCAACACTGGGTGTGTTTAATCTTGCAGTATGCTGATCTGGAATAATCTCTTGCATGAGCTTCAGCCTTGCTGCTCTCATCTTCCTTGCTGTGAAGATCTGGCCAGCTTAAAGCCTCTCAAATTTGCAATTGTAGGAGCTGTCTCTGCCTTGTCTGCTGCAGCAGGGTCGAAGATGTAGGCACTGGGCAAGGCTGTTGGAGGCCCTCCTCGCATGCGGCTCCCACGCCTTCAGGCTCACAGGTCGGATAAAGTACTCTTAGTTCTTAGAAATGGTAAGGAAGATTAACTTGCCCAGAGCCGGACTCAGAGAAGGAATAGCCAGGAGGCTAAGAGGCTTCCCAGGGTGCAGAAAAGGCTCCTTGCTCCGCACGCCTGAAGGGCAGCCAGTGGCGATGGGTGGGACAGTTTTCCCTCACCTTCACACAAAAAGCAGCACAAACGTTTACACTTCTTAAAGAAGGGAGTGGGAACAGCCAGGTATGAAAAATATCCCAAATGCCTCCCTTTGAGCCTGTTGGCATCTCACCCTGCCTGGCAGTTAGTGCCTGACATTTGCTTAGAGGATAAAGAAATATACTTAGTATCACTTTCAGACTTGGAAGACTTCTTTAAACAACTGTTTTGCTTATGAAAGTTAATGAACTGATGTAACTACGCTGCATTCTTTCTCTAAATGTAAGTTATGGTGCTTGCAGCGTGATGCTGGATCCTGTCATCTGTCCTTAAGGCAACATCTACCCACTTATTAAGATGCCCAATAGATTTGGTCTACTTGGGCTAAGCAGAGACCATGCAATTCATTTCACTCAGAAGTGGAATTTAAAGCAGAGTTTAAAACTGCAAACCCAGAAAATTGATCTTAAAAAACCACTCAACTCTGTGAAAAGCTCATAAACCTAAGATTAAAGCTTTAAAATAAATGCAAAAGCCATCATCTATTGCATTATGTTTCTCAGTTATACCAATTTAAAATTTTCACACTGAGATAATCAGAGTAGCCCAACTCTGTGTCAGTAATATCACCTATCCTGAGATCAGCAAGCACAGCAACAAACCCTCTTAGACGGGAGACCAGGTGCCAGCATTAGGTACTGAACTTGGAATCAATTTTCTCTCTCCAAGTGTAAATTTGTGCTTGTACTTTATGAATATATTGCTGCGTATAGGGACAGCTGTACCCACATTTTGCAGAGGTAAGTAAGATGGAACCACTGACTTAATAAATTCATTTTTTACAGATGCACAGTACTTCTGTGCAGCTGTGACAGAGTGGGATTGAAGCAAAGTAATGCAAAGCAGGGAGAAAGTAAAGAAAAGGTCTTTAAGATCTGTCACAGTTTCCTATTCTGGAAAGAAAGCCCGTTTTCTCCACTCTTTCCTCTACTGGCTTCATGACTCATTGTTTTGTGCATGTTCACCATTATCTTCTCAAAGGATCGGACTACATGCTGTCATTTCTCACTCCCCTGTCACCCATGGAAGCAGGCTGGTATTTGCAATCCCATTTCTCATTCTTCCTTATGACAAGGATTTACCTCGTCTTTAAAGTGCCCCCAAATAAACTGGACTTGGAATACCCTTTGTAGGTTTCCAAGAAAGGAAAAAATACAGAGGCATTATGTTATCCTCTGAGTTAATAAAGGTAATTAATTACTTACAACACTGAGTAATGGCATATAAATGCACTCACCAAGTATTTGCTTGAAATCGGAGGGGAAGGGGAGAGGGAAGAAGAAACATTTTCACCATAAAGAGAGCCTGCTACAGTAACCAGTAGTTAATGCTCTGCTGGCAATGGGCTAAGGCATCTGTATTTATTTTAAAAACTAGCAAAATGTCAATCTATAAATCCCAATATACTGCTGAAGTATCAGACAAATGTCGTCTTCTGCCCTTCACTTTTTAGTCTTAACCTTAATAATATGAATGCATACGTTTTTTCCCATATCAGACCATTTGAGCCACAAACTAAAATTTCTTAACTTTATTCTGCTGCCACAACAGTTAATGGCTCCTTCTAACTCCAGGGTTACAAATCTCGACAGCTCAAGATCATGCTCTCACAGAGGTAACCCACACAGTACGCAGATCTGCTCACCGCTGTGACCACTTGTTGATTTTGGAACCAGCAGAGACATTTAGGAAAAGTGCTGTGGTCGTCTTGTTCTAACAGCTTAGTTGTCTGGCACAATGCCCTGGCATCTTTTGATGCCTCGTTATCTTGTAAAAGCAGAACAGCCGCACATGTGGTACAGCTTTCCAGTGAACAAGTCACAAGACTCTCTGCTCGGAGATATAACTGGCAAAAGACTGTTGAAATGCACTTAGAATTATAATGGCAACTTATTGATGCTTGGAATAAAATCATCCTTTTACTGATTAATTCACAGGCCCTGGGAAGAGTGTGTGTTTGTGAAATCTCTTTGCTTTTTTTTTCTTTCTTTTCTTCTAAGGGTGATTTGTAAAAAGAGAATGTTAAGAACAGCACAGCCATGGACTTCTGAATTTAGCTCTGTTATCAGATAGATTTCTTGGGAGGCTAATAGATAAAGTCAAAACATGACTTTTCTCAGCAAAGAACACTTGCTTTGACATGCACAGCTTGGAGAGATAAGCTGCCTCTGCCTGTCATCATCTACACACCCATGGTCTTTATATGGCAATGTAGTTGCCCGCTGACTAGCCAGGTCTATATGATGTGGGCACCAGCCCATCTGTGACCATGCAGAAAAGGAAGCTCTTTGGGACTCTTCAGCTATGTAGAGATTCCCATGCATGGGACAGAACAGCTCCAGATGAAACCACAGCTAGCTTTTCTCACCGAGCAATAGAGAGTGTTTCAACCAGTAGTCAATATTTAAAGAGCCATTCCTCAACCCAGACAAAAAATCAGACAAAAATAAATATCAGACAAAAAATAAAGATCCAAACTCACAGTACTCATTAGTAGATATTCAGCTGATGCACTACAGTCTCTTAAAAATTATGAAAAATAAGAAAAGAGAGATGATAGGCAGAGGAGACTCAGTATCAGATAAATTTACATATGGAGAAGAACTTTTCTGTCTGACAGACCTGAATCACACTCTCCGAGGACACACAGCTCCGCATCTTTCCAAAACAAGACACAGCACAGCTTCTTTCAAATAGAGGAATGACTCACAGGGTACCACTGTCACCAGGTCTGGCTGTGAGTCCTTCAGAAGTCACAGTGACACCCTCTCTCGCTTTGAACACCAGACAACAAAAACAAGAGCAATCTTCACACTTCAGGCTGCAGAACAGCACGTGGTTTGTGTTTGTATTTAACCCAAGTGGTACAACAGCACAGTTTATATAAGCTCACACGGATGATAATGCAAAGTCCCCTACGGTAAACTAAAAAAAACCCAGAAGCAATCCCTCCCCTCCAAAAATCCATGATAAGGACCAGAGTAGCAAGAGCCAGCCCAGAACAGCTCCCCCACTAGAAGATCCCCATATCTGGAAACTTGACCAGTCTCAAGTCTTGCTTTATTTGCAGACAACTCACTGACAGAAGAAAAGGACAAAACGTCATGTTTTTTGAGAAGGCAGATTAGACACTAAGAGAATTAAACCAATGTTTGCCTTATCTGGAAGAGGAAGTGTGCCAGAAAGATAAGTTGCCGAGTTTTCTCTGTGACACCTATCTCCTGCATGGGGCAATCGCTCAGGTCTATACTACGTGCCAATATTATGGTTACCACTAGGCTATCAAAAATTTCTGATTTTAAGGTGTGCTTTTCTCTTTCGGTCCAGCTACAACACAGGATGAATGAATACCCTCCTACACATTAAATTCTACCCTGGTGAGAGATCTTAGCATATATAGGGATGTCTACCATCTTGAGGAAATGAGCCCACTGTGTGTTTGTGAGACTTTTGAAGTTATATTTCTGAATAGGAACGGAGCACACTTTGCACCGGCTTCATAGGACAGGGATGAACATTTCTCCATGCAGAAAGACCTGCTTTGCTCACTGCTCAGGTTACAACTTTTCAGCTTTTACCCTGTCTGAACCTGAACTCATCTACCATCCCCGCTTATGACAGATGGTTTATGTAACATCTTTGACAATGTGGGCACTCAGCCCTCAGACTTCAGAGAAATATCCAAAGGGTCTCTGGCATCCAGAGACAGCATATGCAGGGTCATAAAACACAAAGCCCTCTGCTTTGTAACTGGTCACAAGCTTCCCGTCATGTCCAACATGTAATCTCGCTCTTGCTAAGCTCCTGATCCTTTTCATTTTGGTTCATTTTAGCAATTGACTTCACTTTTTATTCCAGTTACAAATACTGAACATTACATTCTGGTTTCTCCACTGAAAACTCTCTGCTTGCTGACCATTATCTGTCAAAGGTAAATTGCCTGCAGATGCCCAGCGTATGATTATGAAAGATTAAACAAGCAGTAAGGGAATAGCTTTAGGAATCCGAAATGACGGTGCTGATGGTGCATTCAATCACAGCTTTGTTACTGGAGAGAGCAGAACATCAGTCTGAATTCTGAGTGCTACACAGCCTCAGATGATTTTACCTGTCACCGTAGCCTTCTGTCAGTCTCACAGTGGTTCAAGAAATGAAAGGGATACTTTTCTTCCCAACAATATTTGCAAGAATTATGTCCTTGGCTCTATTTTCCTTACCTCCTTAAAATTCTGGTAATTACTAAATATTAGAAATATATTAGAGGTTTTTGAAAATAGCAACACCCTACTAAAAATGTTGTTTGGGGCTCCTTTTCCCTAAATTTGCAGGGTCCCTGAAAATTAGGAATAAATAAATTCCTGGTAAGCTTAAATAAAGCCAACACCTTTCTCAACATGCAAGTCAGGCCCCTTAAAGGTGCACAGAGCAGCAGCTGTCACAGAAAATCTATCCACTCACAGTTTAAAAAGAAAGCAAACAAACAACTCTTGCCTCTCCAGGATTAGTGACAGTAATTTCCATGAAACTTGGTTTGCTCATTACCTCCTCCGACATCCATACAACATGACAAGCTGAGCAAAATCAATTCTGCTTTTTGCTGAGTTATGCAGCAGCTGATTCTCTCTGGAACGTATTGACTGACTGATCACATTTTCATTTGTTTCTTTTGACACTTTGGCTAGGTGGATTTTACTGGAGTATTATATTATATATGTATATCTATAATAATATATATATAAAATAATATATTAATATATATTATAATATAAACTATATATTAGGCCAAAGACTAAGCCTTCAACTGAAAAGCGGGAGGTAGTGGAAGTGCCATTCCTCTAGAATGAGAGAATTCATTGAAAGCTCGTTGGTGCTGACCCAAACAGGATCTTTCATAGCTTTTTTTTTTTTGGCCCTTCCCCTGCTTCCAGTCCTCCTTATGCAATCTTTGAAAAGCCTATGACAGCATGAAAGGGAGAATGATGCCACATTAATAAGAATTACAGAACTTAAATGGATTTAGTAGGCTTTTCCATCCAAACTTGTTTCAGAGAAACTGAGGCACATACTGATCAAGATCATAAATTTTGCACTGCCATTTGAACACTGTACTGTTGCAAAGACAAAGGAATTAGTTTATATTTATGTATTAAAGATCAATCTTGTTCTCTTACACTGAAAAATACCTTACCCCAAAAGATGTCTGGTCAATATAAGTAAGATGTTTAGATTTTTAGTCCCATTGGATCAGCCACTGGCTTATTTCTAAAGAGAAATTCCAAAGAATTTTCTTAGGCTTTTACAGCCCAGAAGGAGGGGAATCAGAACTGCAGTTGCAAGAAGCAGCTGTACATACTGAAAGAACATTTGCTAAGATCTGAGCAGGATTACTTTTTTCTTTTTACCAATAATTAACCTCAATAAACTGCAGGAATTTTCCAAGTTTGTAAAACTCAGACAAGAGTGATGCAGCATTATGAATATGGGAAGACAAACACTGTATTAGGATATGAAATATGGTGTACGTCATGCACATAATCTAAAACTCACAGCTCACTGCTGACTCCTAATGAGGTTTTGCAATTGTGCCAGAAGGTTTCCCCAACAAGGGAGTACAAATCTGAGCTGTTTATCACTTACTAATACATAAAACAACTGTTAGAGACAGCTTCTTCAAAATCTAATATTGTAATACGAATTTTGACAACCATAATCTTGGGATAAACAATACTGAACATAATATGATTAGCAGCCATAATTTCCATTTGACATGAATGCAATAACCCTAGCTCAACTCTAAACCAGAAAACAAGTAACTGTGAAATTTTCTGCCAGTCAGTCCAGGAGACGAAGTTAAACAGAGAGTACCCCTCTCCATTTTGAAAAAAATCTGAACCTCTTGAGACATGCTGAGTTGGGCCCAAAGAAATAGGGTTTCCAGTGAAGTCAATATAAATGTTTCATGTCAGTTTACCTGTAAATTATATAAGGTGGGTTTGTTAGATGAATAGGGAGGAGTTTTCCAAAGCCTCTTTTTCACTGCATCATTCAGGATAGGAAGGAAAACTGATTCCTGTTTAACAAATATACTGTTATTGCCAAATATCACTCTTAGAAATCAGAGGCAACAAGCATCTGGTGATTTATTGATACTATGTCTAGTCAAAGAGTTGTGCTTTTTTTTTTAATCACATCTTTTCTTTCAACTTCTATTCTTGAGGGCTTAGTGTAGCTTTAAATACCTATCTTCACCCCAGCTTTAAACACTCAATATAACTTCTTCAGCTTGTTTTAGGAAGCTATTCTAATTTGATAGGTAATGATTTCACATTTATCTTCTGACTACTTTTTTTTTGTTAATTAGTTTAGTGCCATTGATTTCAGAATATCCTTTGGGATTCCTTGAATGCCCTTTGGGATTGAAGCCTTTCAGATAGTCAGGGAAGCTCACAGGTATGGACAGATAGTTTGATTTCGCCTATTTATATAAAGCCTTTTTCTTTTTTTTGCCCCAAACAATCTTTCAGTGTTTCAGACGTTCCTGCCAGCCCCTCAAGACTTCTTGCTCTTGCTGCAGTTCCTCCAGTTTGCTATGGTGGAGTGAAATTAAATGAGCCTCAGCACTGGAGGGGTGTGTGGGAGAAGCAGATACAAGGCAAATAGGAAGAATGCACAGAAAGTTGCCGGTGGTTTTATATGCTTTGTTATGCACATAATAGAAGATTGCAGATAGCGGTCCAGCTCTCAACTTAAAAGGTCCTGTGAGAACAGTCACAAACAATGGTTTATCAACAGTCCTGAAAATGCGCAGATCAGAAAAGTCACACTAATGGCTGTGATAAATTGTTACCTAAAGAGACTGCCAGAAACGAATTCAGGACTGGAGCCTTCAATGAACATATAATGTACTCTATACACATGGGATAAATTAATCTTTATTTAATAAACATATTTTGCAGTCAAGAAGACAGCTTAAGTAAACCCTCATTGCTATGCATCAGTTATTGAGCTTTTCAGGAAAACCATGAGCTTTGTCAATTAAAAAAAAATCCACTCAACCATTTTGCAAGAATTACTTTGAACAGTTCAGGTAACAGCCATGATGTCCTAGCTACTGCTGCAGTTCCCAGGGCACACATTAGAGCCCTCTTTCCAACAGCAGCCTGTAAGAAGCCACTACTTCTGCCTTTTACTTCACATTCGGCTTTTTCTCTAACCTGTAGGTGCACGTTGTGCCGTGTCTTGGGGACCCCATTCGTTGTGCTCCTGCTCAGGGACCTGCTGGATGTTGCATGCATGCTCCATGGCAGGAGAGCACTGGCGCATCCCAGGCTGCACATCAGCAGGGAGGCCTCATGCAGGTAAGATAGCCCTGCATCAAAAGCACTCCTGACTCCCAGGTTAGACATAGCCTCTTTCCATCTTCCAACTCATCTTCTCTCTAGTCTTCTGTCTTTTTATAGCATACATTTTTAGTTTCTCTTCTCTCCTGCTGTTGTTCTCTCTGTGTCTTCACAGAAGGTTACCTAGTGTTTGAAGCATATATGTTGAGGAAGCATCCATGTAGAGGGCTACAATATATCCTCACATGACTGAAGAGAATGAGGGATAAAACACACCCTCATGTATAAGGAATATACTCCTCACCTTACACTGTGGGAATCAAGATGAAAGTCAGCTGCTATATAATTCCATTACATATAAATGCAAAAGGCCATATTTTCAAGAGCTGCTACATATGTCTGAGGTGTTCTTACATGTTTGAGTTAACTTTTAAAATCAGTTAGAAAAACCATTTATGTTGACTCACTGTTACATTTAAATGTCAACTGTCAGAACAGATCTAGCTACTCATTTCACTAAGAGAAGAGTTCTGCACATAAGTATTTAAGCTTTCAATTGCGTTTTTATTAAAAACAGTCATATCTATAGAGCACTAAGGCACTCATTCATGAACTTCTTAAGGAACAAATCCTCTGTTTGAATAATTGCAAGTGAAAAGTTAAATCTGGAAATTCAACTGCAATCTAAGTTTTCATTGCAGGCCACAATGTTCTAATAGCCTGAACATTAGAAAACACTGAAAAACCTACATAACAAAGCAGTCTTCACAGAGAAAGGAAACTTAAGATTCAGCACAATTGTTTCTCTCTTATAGTTAAACACATCTTAGTGGAATTTGTAATTGACCCATTGTAACCTTATGTTAACTATTTTGGCAGAATGAACAGCCTTTTCAAACCACATAGTCTTGAAATCAAAGCAAAACAAACGAACAAGCAAAACTCCAGCAACAAAAAGAAAAAAAGATGAAAAGCTACCATTTGATGCCATAGTAAAGACAGGTCCCATCACAATCACTGTGTGGTAACCAGATAGAAGTAAACTTAGATAAACTATTGGATCTAGCACTCAATTGCCAGCCTTTAATCCACGGATAATTTGAAAACATTTCAGACTGACTATCTAATATTCAGTGGTTTACAGAATGCTTTCATTAACTCCAGCAATGTCTTTAACGTTTATGCACTCCCAACATGGAGTAAGAAGACAAATATATACCAAAGTAAGGAAACTGGAACCTAATGACAACTTCTTTTTGTAATAAAGAGTAGGAACTGTGTTTGGATAGAGTAACTGAAAGAAATTTATAATCTCAAATGTTGTTGCAGAATATAGGCATACAATAACTGAACTATAGCATCAGATCACATCATGGCAAGTTCTCCCACTTTTTTTTTTTTCCTCTTCAAGCATATAGACCAAGCAGAAATAGTGAGTTCTAGCGATGAGATATGAACATGGGAAGATGGCCTAGCTTTAATGACAGTCATTTTAAAGTAGGAGAGTCTAAAACAAAAATGTTTTATTGCTGTCGGCACTAGAGTCTCATTCCTACATGCTAGGACTCCAAAAGCAGCGAGGATCATTGGAAGACTTTTTCATTTGTGATCCACATCAGTCCAGTAGATAGGGAGCAGGGAATGCTGTAAATTGATGGGGTGAATAAAAGGTGGAAAATATTTGAGATGAAAGGGACCTTAACTACTCAATTTCTTAATGTTTTACTGAATTCTGGGCTTGTCTTTTGAGCTAGAACTTCAGTTTTGAATTTTAGGACAAGATAATCTCAAGGAAAAAAAAGTAGGCCTTAAAATTCATACCAGTGAAATTCCTATAGATTTAGGAAGGTTTAAAACTAAGACACACAGCAATGGGGACCATAAACAGTCTTTTAATCACTGCTTTTCATATCTGCAAAGCAATAATAAAAGTATTTGGGATGAGGAGAAGACTATTGTGAACTTCCACAAGGACAGCTCAGGAAAGTCAGACTGGAAAGAGACCCAGGATATACATTTTCCATCAAGAACAATATTCTAATTATTTGATTATTGTAGAAAATCAGGTCAGAACTAGACTTAATTCTTTGGACGGTATGGAGAAGTAATGCTACACAGGACAGGACACTAAATAATGAACATCTCCCTCTCTCTCCACACATGAATACCTATGACACACATTCCTCTTTCTGATGGCAATTACTTTACCTATTTGAAACTATATTGGCTTTGAAAGAGCCAACAAGGTTGTTCCTGGAGAGTCCACTCTATACTTAGCGCTATGACTGCTGTCCTCTCCCCCAAGGCAGACTTCTGGGAACCCAGTCAGTGTCGATTAAATACTTCATACGCACACAAATCACAGGTGACCTGATGCAGAGAGATACTAATCAGTTCATTCTCAAAATCAGCAATCTGCAGAAAAATATAACTGCTTTCATACTTGGGGGAAAAGGAGTTTCACTGGAAAATTATGAAACAGATGCTAGAATTATTTATGCTCAAGAAATGACTCCCAGCTTTTTAAGTTTCTTGGCACCAGTGACTGTTTCATGTCCATGTTGCCATCATTAAATATTTTTATAGGCCTTCACAACTTGGGAAGCATAAGCCTTGCAGATAAAAATCAAAATAGAATTGAAAGGCTATACATCTGGTTTATGTTCTGTAGTATTAAATATTCACATCTGAGCAAAAGGCCCATATGACCAAAATAAACCATCATAATGGCAAAAGTTAGCTCCATTTTTTCTTTTGGACTGTAGATATCTGCACCAGAAATATCAAGATTTATCTGCATGGAATATGAATGGAAATGACTGGATGTGAAAGCACCAGAAGAAACAATAGACAGCAAAGGTTAAAAACAATAGCATATAGCAATAGATAACCGAATACCTGATAGACAGCAATCTAACCTGTAAACACAGAGGAATGTGTTGTCATCAGGAGGCAGATCTTCTTATCTAGATGTACACAAGATGATGGAAACAAGCATACACCACATGTGCTATTTTGACTCCTGTTATCCCAACAGGAAGTCAAATTATAGCCAGAATGATACCTCGAACAAAGAAATAAAGACAATGGGCAGCAACTGTGCCAAAGATTAACGGAAGACGAGATAAGCAAGGGTCAGAAGTGAAAGATCACCCTATGGTAACTGTTGACTACTAACAGGCATCTAAAGCCTGTCCAAAACCCAGATTTCTGTCACCAAGAATAGCCCCAGAGATGCAGTGAGGACTCAGAAGCTGATGTCCTGGTTGTCTGCATTGCTCACTACTGATCCTGGCCCAACCACTTGGACACCAACATCTGGGTGCCTGGGAGTACACGGGCATGAATGAGCGAAAACTATGAGACGATAAGTGAGACTGAAATCCACTTTGTTTAAAGTAAGTATCTCCTTCTTCTTCCATAAGGTCTCACACAGTTTTCTTACATTAGTTCTCTGCAAGATTTGTGGTAGCAGGCGATCCATTCTATTTGAAATGAAAGAAGTGACAGAATCCTTGTACTGAGGACACTTTTAAAAAGAACCCCAAAATAATATGCACTTGCCGGATGCCAGCTGAATACACAACGCATTACTGATTGATAAACAGTGAGGAACCTTTGCTGCTGGAGACACTTGTGCTAATTACCCCCCTCCCCCTTCCCCTCTTATCCACAGCAGAAGCAAAAAAGAAGTGGAATCGATCTGTTAAGTGCCTTGCCTGAAAAACAATCTTTAAGGAGAAACTACCTTAATTAAACCAGGATAAGCAGCAGCATTTCTTCAGGACGAAACTGCACACCCATTGAAAGGAGCGTCTGTTGCTCAATTACTCAGTTCACAGTAATTAAGAACAGAAGATGAGGAGCTCTGGTGGGAAGGGACTGAGCAAGGCTTAGCTGCGCTGTCTCCCACAAAAAGAGGGCAGAGAGATGAGCAGAAAGTTTAGTCTGGACAAAGAAGACTGACTTGAACCTGAAAGGAAGATTCAGGAGTCACTAGCATTTTTGGGAATTGCTGACCTTTTGGGAGTCATTTGCAGTCACATGGCAGAGGACTTGTGAACAAGATTACCCATGGGTAAGATGCAGATAGAAGAGAGACAGCAGCCAAGGGATTATATTCTGCAAGACTCACAGACAAAAGCTGGAGGGGGCATGGCTAAGAGCAATCCAAGGACAAGTCAAAGAAGAACTGAGAAATAAAGAGACAAGCCAAGAGACAGGCAGTTTTCTAGATCTCAGGAGAACAAGCAACTACCAAAAAGACTTGCTGGATCATGTCAAGGTGACCAAAGGTCAAACAGGGAGAAAAAGGGCAGGATCTGGAGTTTGTTCACAGAGACCATCTCAGGGCAGGGCAGGAGACATCCTGAAGCTTCAACAGCATCCAGTGGCTAGGCAGAAGGCAATGGGATTGGCTACTGCCCAGGCAGGGTTTGCACAACGCTCCTTCAGAAAAGGTCAACATTTGCAGCTGTCTGTTATTAAACAGCCTTCTGTTGAAATTGTTCCATGTCTATGGATGCCTGAGGGCATCCTTGGAGAGTGGGGACAGCATATCCAAAATGAGAAAGTCCATTTAAACAGAAATATCAGTTGACAGCTCAATAGAGCAATCCATTTCAAACTAATCTGTGTGTACATTTTCACAGCAGTTTTCCTTTCTACATAAATGCAAAAGCTATTAGGTTGCCCCTATTTTTAATAGAATGCATAGAGCAACACACACTCAGGTATAAATGTGAAGTAACTTAAAGAAATCTCAATAAGAGCAATTCAGCATGTATGACATTTGTTTTAAATATAACAGCATGTCTGAATTTTTAAGAGCTATGCGTTATAAAATGTGAATAGGAGGAATGTATTTCAAATATTTATTTCCTCTATCATTTTAAATTGTATCCTTTAAGGGCTTTTAAAGATGTAGGACTGTCAGGTATATCCCAACGAGAGAATTAAATGTTTACTTGGAAGAGCTAGATATTCAATCATCATGACAGTGTCTGAAATTCATCACCAGGGCAAGACAAAGAAATAAGACTTGGCCGTGCCATCACTCAGAATTAGTGCTGATCATTTGTCTCATCAGAAAGAAAGTATGAAGTCCAAATGGGCATGGTACAGGTGTCACCCACAAGACGCATGGAGCTACAGTGTATATATAGCATGTATGTATGTGTTTATATGCATGTACACACACACACCCACACACACACACACACCTACACACACACACACATATATAGCTACATAATAGAAACATTTAGTTCTAGTTATATGAATCAAGTTTTTCCATGTGACTAAGCCAAAGTTTTAGACTCCACATGAGCTAGAAGAAACAAAGAAGGAATTGTCTCTTTTGAGACCATCTGTGCTGGGTAGCACAAATATTTATTGTATTTATTAGGGGCTTGAGGTCTATTAAAAAATGACAGACGCAGAGCAGCTAAATCCCAGTGAGGTCACCTGCCATATCTTCAGCAGGCTAAAAATTATTTTTGTTCATATCTAAACAATAGAAATACAAATAATTGCATGTTAAATTGGTACAGTGAAAAATCACCTTTCTGTATGCAAAGCCCAAGTAACCAATAACATTCAGGCCATCAACTCTAAGTGAGAGGAACTTAGAAAAAGATACATTCTGTGGGGCTCTGGGATGAAAACCATGCCCTTGGAAGTTAAGCAGCTCCTACAAGCGATATGTTTTCATCCACAGAAGGTGCAATTGCTACCTGCATAGACATCTCCTTCCATTCGGTGATTATTCCTTCCACAGCAATCAGTGGATGGTGAGACTGTCTGGTCTGTTTTCTAGGTACCATACCTTTATTTTCATGGAAATCAGAACGCCCAAACAATTTAGGTGTATCATTTTTTGCAATGTATTCTCACAATGTGTTATGGAATCAATTCTTTCTTTGTTAATGGTTATGAGCTTCCATTTAGTGTGCTCTTTTATATGCTGCTTCACTCTTTTTTAACTTTATTCTCTGTATTTCAAAATGGATCCCTCAGGCTCTGCTACTAACACCATGGGCACATTTCCAGGCCTAGGGAGAGGAAGAGCACAGGGAAATCGTGGCTATTACAGACCCACAGTTACAGAGGAGGAACTGTCACAGCAGAGGTCCACAGAGCCCCATCAGGTTTTGTCCCTTTATTTCTCTTCCCAGAAGAGACACTTTTCTTTTGTAGGCTTGTTGCAAGTCAGGTATGAAGCAGGCAGAAGAGGAAGCACTGAACATAAGAATTGGGAGTTGCTTTTGTCCAGAAATGTTGGTATAACCAGACTGAAGCATTTAAAAGGTCCTGAAACTCTTCCAAACAAAGTATTTTGAAATAATGAACAAAAAATGCCTGTCATGCCTTGTTAGATTAAGCTGTCAGTGACAAACTCCAGACACTCCTCTTACAGAGCCTCAGACAAACACTAATCGCCATTCAGATTTGGTAAAGGAAGGTCAGAAGACAGCCAGTATCAACACAGTAAAATACAGAAAAACAAACTAGGGTGGGTTATTTTCCCTTTGCTAGACTTACCGACCATCTCTTATATTCACAGAGATGTCATCTCTCTGGAATACCAATATTTGACACAGCAACAATGAATATACATTTGTAAAAGCCAGTAATAGGGGCACTGATAGGAAAAAAAAAAAAAGAAGAAAGTAACAAGAATATCTTGTCTGGTAACAAGAATAAAGTCCCCTTCTGTACGAACATGCTTGCTGAGGAATTTTACTTCTGTCTTGAATAGCTAAGGAGGGGTTGTATGTTTGCTTTGGTAGTTTTTGTTTTAGGTACGCATACATTCAACACAAACACCTCAAGATCCAGCTTCTAAGGAGGAGCCATCGACACATGCAGCTCATTTTTATTTCCATTGTGATTTCAGAGACGGCCAACTAGAAACCCCTGAAAAACTGTCAGGATTACAGTCTGACTGCGCAGCCAGGCCTTTAGGTATGAGGAAAAAAAAAAAAAAAGGAGGACACCTGAGTCAAACACAAAATAATCAAGTTAAGTATAGCTTGTTTTCTTATGAACTGCCATCAAAAAGTCCCATGAAGTGATTAAATGAGAAGGGCTAGGCCAGCAAGTGGTCTAGGGTGACTATGGAGCAACACATGGAGGTATAGACGTGGGAGCCCATGGAAAAGCATTGCAATGCAGCAAGGCAGGTGACTTTACAGTGTCACTAAAAGTCAAGGGGGACTGTTAAGAATAAAAATCCCCACTTTCTAACGTTAATAGAGGTCAGCAGAAATTACATTACGATGTGAAGAAGACCTGTTGCTTTATCATATCTGGAGAGGAGTCACAGAAACTTGATGGGCTGGTGCTGCTCGCCCAGGAGGCGCAGGCAGAACCCACTTCAATTTCGTTCCCTTTTCCCCTCCCGGCCCCTCTTCTGCTCCCACCTTCCCTTCTCCTGCCCTCCCGGAGCCTCTCTCTGTCCAGACTCCGCAAGACCGGTGCTTCCCCTCTGCCAGCAGCAAGGCAGCAGCCCTGGGCAGTCAGTTCGTGTCCCACATGCCACCAACCAAAGTGCCCTCAGAAATGTGTGTATCTGTGATGTTCCCCCATCCCCTGCTCCTGTCCATGTCCTCAAGTCCTGCTCTTTTTGCCCCAGCTTCCTCTGCCATCACCCTGCCTCCATCCTGCCTTTCTGCTGTGCACCCACCTGCCAGCTCCGCCAGGCCATGCCCAAAAGTGGCTTGTTGTCTTCTGCTTGGATTCTCCCCAGCTCTTCCCAAAGGTGGCTCTTCATGCCCTGCTCGCTCATCCCAGTTCCCCTCGCCCAAACTGCCTGGTGAGCCTGCAGCAGTGGGCAGGTGGCTGTCCCTTCCAGCCTGTCCCTCTTTGAGCCAGGGCAGGAGGAGCTGGGAGCAGCTGCGGAGGCGCTGACCAGCAGGCTCTGGCTGCCTTGCAGGGGCCGGGGCAGGAGGCGGCGGCGAGGGGGTGTGGGTTGACTCCTGAGGGGGCCTGGGTTGACTCCTGCGGGGGTCTTTGCCTGGAAGCTGCAGCCTCAGTGATCTCCTCTTCCAAAAGGTGGAGAAGAACATCTGTATCTGCTTGTCTTTCCCTTCATCAGCACAGGGTGCTGCAGGAGGTTGAGACTGGCCTTCTAAACAGCATCTCGCCCTAATTTTGAGAGAGGGGCAGGCCTGAATTTCATGCGACTGTAGTTCCCAGCGGGGTGTGCTCAGGCTGATAAAGACTTTTTTTGGCCTTTATGTATCTCCATTTTGCTGCAAACCTCAGACACTGAGGTGGAAAAGGTCTCTTGGTGATGTGTGTGGGCAAAAAGCATGGCAAAGTCACAAGGAAAATGTGCAATTTAAAATGAGAGTGCTATGGTATTTTTTAATGAACGTGTTGCCTCTCTGGGATGTTGCATGATGCAAATTCAAAGCAAAGTCTATTAGCATTCCCTTGGCATAATAAAATACCTGCTGGAACTGGCAGTGATGTTTCCCTTTCCACAATAGTAGAGACAAGCCATTGCTAGTGCAGCTGCTGCATTTACTTTCTTTACCTTAGTAGCTTATAACAATAACTTTAATTAAAGTAAACCTGTGGAAAGTGCTAGCATGCTGGCTCTGCTGAGCACGATCCTACATTTTCTCACAAAATTTGAACTCAAGTAGCTGTGGCAGCACAAGCTTTCTCACACTGTCTTGTGCATGCATCCTCCCCCTCAGCCTGCAACACATGAAGGAATAAAGAGAAAGCTCAACTGGGGCTGTGTCTCTCTCCTCACTCATACATTGAGGTCTGCAGTGGAAGCAAAGATTTAGTTTTGGGGGCTGAGCATGCACAATCCCGCTTCTAGCCTATGATCACGAATGACAGCTCAGCCACAGTTCAAGTCTGCACCAAACATAGCTCAAAAGTGCTCAGAGGAGTCAATTCTACAAGGAGCAAGAGGAGCTGTGGGTTATCACAGTTACAGCTTGGGAAAACTCTGTTATTTTTATGGTAGCAATCCTACCCTTGGTGTGACCAGCTGTACAGAGGCTGGAGAGGAAAACATAGGCTGCAGGGGTGGGGGAAGACCTGAGAAGAAGTCAGCTTCTGTGTATGTGTATGTGAATGTGTTGTCGATGCCATCTCTGGAAATAATTCAAGTTATTATGAGCTGGAGAGACATTTTGCTTGTTATGATTCTTTGTCTTTTCCTTCAGGAAAGGATGACGTGGGTTACCATTACTCGGTTCAAATGTCACTTCCCAGCCTGAAATAATAAGTCTTCTTTTTGTTATTGACCTACTGGAGCCAAGGACCTCAGAGATACCTGTAGCTCATCCTCCACCAGCTACTGCTCTTAAAGTCAGAGACAGCTTTATCAAGCAAGAATTTTCATCTTCCCTGGAAGTCAAATAGTGGGAAAAAGCACATTTTCTCATGCTCATTTTTCAGATCTCTCATGACTGGTTGCAGGCAGTACTTGAATAGTAGACTTGTGGTGGGGCTATTTTGCTTTATTGTAATTTTTTTAACCTCTCCTGTTGCAATGGAGCAGAGCTGGAGTCTGATGTCCATACAGATACTGAAAGAAGCTCCTGTTGGAATATGTTATGACTAGTTGCTCCAGGTTAAGGCTAGCGGCCCATTTTGCTGGACTTAAACAAAGTAGAAGGCAGCAAGCCGTTTATGTGAGAGGTTAGCAAGCAGGCAGAGAACCCATGCTAACAGAGAGGGAGGTAAGGTGTTGAGAGCAGATAGGGAAGAAAAGTCAGGATTATCAAGATTGGAGACATAAGCAAGTTCACTTAAACCACAGATTCAAAAGTTAGTGGAACAAACAGACCTATCTTTTCTTTTTTTTCTTAGTGCTTTGCTGGCCATTGTGGCCCACTTGCATTGCACAGCACCTCATCGGGCTGTGCTGCAGCTGGAGGTGGTGGGCTCCAAGGCTGCAATGCCAAAGCAGGCCCTGCAGCTCTGAAGTACCTTGTGAACTTGCTTTTTGACTGAATCCAGACTGAAGTGTGGCAAAACTGAACTGTACCAGTTTTAAATGAACTTGTCATCCTATTTTGTGGGTACTCTCTTTTCTTTCTAATTAAAATGTAGGCTCACAGAAGAAGTCTGGGGGCACAAAGACTTGTGAAATCCATTCCAATGGCTGCATACATGTGTGACCTATTTAGCATCTGCAAATCTGTTTAATGCCAAGAACTGCATTAGATGATAATTGAAGCAAAAGCTCACAGGGAGCCACATAATGAGACTGTTCAGATTATTGTTGTGATTAGTCCAGTCCTCTCCCCCTTCTCACTTAGGAATTTCATTTAGGCAAGTCCTCATTTTAAGAATATGCAAATGTTGATTGCTAGTTTGCTATGAAGCTGGCAAAAAGCCAGAATTCTGTGAAGCTGGCCAGTATAGGTGCTGTGAAGTTAAATATGCATGACCTTGCATAATTTTGTTCCATGGGCTTTCAGGCATTGTGCACCTGTAAAAATCCAGCCCAACCAACTATCAGACTCACTCTTCTGTATGCAAAGTGTCTCCAGCATCGTACTCAAATTGCTTAGCGTTTCAGTGCTCAATGATCATGTAACCTCAGCACACGTTCATTAGCTATCTCTGCTCTGGCAAGGCCTTGAAGAAAAAAGTCGGTGTGTTATCCATGTTAAATCCAATGCTTTGTTCCTGACAAGCGTGTACGTATTTCACATGAAGGGGGTGAAAAGACCTTGTATTGACAACAACTTTGCAGTTATATTAAAATTGGATGAGTCTACTCTTATGAAGAACATGGGGAATAAAATGCAATATTTATTATAAGTAATGTATTTGACAGTAAGGAATTAATGATACATTATTAAGATCAGGGTAGCACTTGACAATTGCCTGAGGTCATTGTACATAATCAGGAGTCACAGAAAAGTCAGCTATAGCTGAAGGTTATAAATCCTAATCTGAAGTGGAATAAAATTTGTAAAAGTCCAATAAAATCAGCTTTACCTAGTCTCAAAATTATAAATATTTGTGTAGCATATAGGATTGAAAATATATGTATTTATAAAGAGATTCTGCAATGTTAGGCTATCCATAAAGGGCCAAATTCTGACCTCACATATACCAGAGAGACTCAGTGCATTGTTCTCAATTAAAAATCAAACTTTTAGGATAAGAAAAAAAATTATGGTGTATCTAAGAACTGCAGCTGCCATTTCGTGGCTGTCTCATGTTGTTGGCTCACCACCAGTCTGTGACTGAGCAGTGATCCCAGGCCTTCCTCCTCATTTGAATGAGCTTCCTCCTTACAACAGAAATCTTTATCACTAAGTACCTCAGTGCATGACCTTAAAGTAGACATATCTAATGCTGTTGCTCCAGTGTCACCATGACTACTGTGTTGTTAGCATTTGGTATGCGCTTTGCATTCACTGTTGGGACAGGTATATGTGACTGCACAAGCAGAAGTGTCCCCACCCCCCCGTTTTGTTTTTGCATGTCTTTTGTCTTAAATCATGCAGCAGACTTAACAAAATAACTTCTCTACTCTATCTGCTTCCTAAACCATATGCAATGGCATATTGCTGTTGAGCACTCAGCTCCGGATTTCTGATATTTTGGAGAGCCTGTTCTAAATAAATAAAAACAAAGTGGGACTGGTAGGTTTAAGCTGACTGAGAGTCCTTCAGCGCTGAAGCATGTGTGATATTACAGAAAGGAAGATCCATTTATACCTACCTATAATCTATTTTTAGAGTAATTCCAAGCAACCACTATTTATATGACTCAAGCATCCAGGCTGAGTTCTAGCCAGGCAGTAAAAGGAGATTTTTGTAATGCTGGAGGCACGCTTGAGCAGAGGTGGAGGAAAACGCAAACCAACTGTTAGCATGATAAAGCCATACACAGTAACACAGTTTCCTGAAGTCTTGATAACCTCGGCAACATTCACACTGGAAAATCAGACATAAAACTGCACTTTGGTGCTGGCTTTATAACGTATGGCAGCCCATGCAGTTATAACTAGTCTGGTGCAGTGGGAGGTTGGAAATGAGCTCACCAGGCTCCATTTCGTTTTTAGTCCCAGCACTGAAGCGTGTGAGAAATATTGATGTGAATTTTCCGCCAAAGACATCAGCCAAACAGAGATAGACAGATACGTATGTTGACAAATATGCTTGGAGGTCAACACGCGTTCACAAAACCCTTTGCTCTCATACACTCAGGATCTTCCTTTCCTTTCCTCTCTGCAGACTTTACATGATCCATGTCTCTCTCTCTTTTTCCTTCCCCAGTTCCTGCTCTCCCGCAGCACCTTCTCCCTCCAGTGTCCAACTTATGCCTCCTTCTTTTTTTTTTCCTCCTCCGGGACTCTTCTGGGAGTCATGTGGCAGTGGGGGCCACCACGGCTGGCCGCACGAGGCCCAGGGGCCGGGAAGGGCAGGCTGGCAGGACAGCCGCTGACATTCAGCAACCACTGCCAGGCAAGGCCTTCAATGTCACACATGTACATTGCCCAGATTAATTATGCATTAAATAACCATTTCAAGAAGACAATGAAGGCATGCTTGTTGCATCTAAATGAGGGCAACTAATATCATTTTAGCTACTCCAGGATATCCAAGATCGCCACATGGGGATGGCAGATAAGATAGAGAGAGGATGTACCGGAGACCTCACGCTGCTGGAGCAGCATCAGGGTGTCAGATAAGGTACCCAAGGGGTCTCATGACACCTTTGCTTAGACACCTGAACTGCACCCTCAGACCTACGTGTGGGTAAGCAACCTCACGAAGGAAAGAATTCCTCAGCATGCTGAAGAATCACACTCTGAGGTCAAGATTTATGCTTCAGAAGAAACATGTTAGGCTAATAAATCAGTAAGGAAACAGACAAGGAAACTAATAGCCCTGCTTTCATAAAGCATTTATTTCTTTTTATTTGAAAACATTATACAGGCATTACATTGCCACAGCCAGTCCATATAGGAGCATGCAAATATCAAAATGGAGAAAGGTTTGTCAGCTTTTTGATGCAGGATTTGGGGCTGGGATTTTGTTTGTTTGGTTTTGGTTTTGGTTCATATTTCCCTTTGCGGTGTCAAGATTAGTGTGCTTTATTATGGCATTTAACAATAAAATCCTACCCATGGGGTAAAATTCATATTTGTAGCTAGCTCAGGAATACTAAATGGTTTTAAAAAAGGAAAGAAAACAATACTATACGCTTGTCAAAATGTTAATAGCACAAGTTAGCAATCTCTAAACTATACATTGAAACTTTTCCATATGACACAGTGGTGCAAAATTTTCAATTGCTTGGTCTGTTGTTACATGTTTTGAAAGTTTATAGTTGGAACAAAGACAAGGTCTGTCTCCCAGTGAAGGTTTTCATCCAGTAGCAGAAAATTACATCAGTCTTGCTAAAGGCTGCTCAGTGCCAGCAATGTAATAGAGTTTCAGTTTGTTCAGGCAAAGATCTAGGTAGAACTAGTGACGTCCTAACGCAACAAGTAGAGTAGCTGCCAGTTAGATAGCTGTACCTTTGCTGGTGTGTACTGAGGTCTTGAACTGCAGAAAACAAAACAGGTAGAAATAATATTTTTCTTCACTAGACCTCACTTTTTCAGTCAACAGTTACTTGTAAAGCTATACTACTATTTTCCTTTGAGGTTCATCCAGTACTAGCACACTGGGGCTAATTGAACTATCAACGTTCTTTTTTAATGAGAGACATAACAGGTAAAGCAACCCCACAGAAAGATCTCCCAGGGACATGAAACTGTTCATGTGCAAGAATGCATGGGCTGGTTGTTGGGTGTAGAGTGCAAACTGGACCATTCACAATTTATTTCCATACAGTGGAGCCTTTTAAAATAGCCTATAAAAATTGCTTTAGATGGCACCTCTCAGCCATCTGTGGACTGCAAACCGTTGCATGTAAAAACTCCCAGACCAGTGAACTGACCTGGACATGTCTTCTGCTAGTTGTTTCTTGTAAGACTCTAACAAACATCTACAAATTAGTGTCAGAAAAATGAAGGGGAGGAGGGGAAAGGATTACAAACATTTGGCTTAAAAATAAATACTAATAATGAAGTAAACCAAAACAATTATGCAAAATGAAGGAATTGTAAACATGAAACAAACACACTCACGCAATCCTCAAAGCTCTCAAGACCAACATGGGGACTAATGTTCAGAGAAAGGTATTTAATTGGTATAAAAGGTAGCAAAAAGACTGCAATGACAGATGCCCACCAATGTGCCTCCAGCTACCTGAGAGACCCATGATATTTGTAACCAGAGCCCGTGCTTCTTGGGAAGGTACCAGCTTCAAGTTGAAGCTATCACAGAGCTTGACCTGAGGACGTTTGCTGGCACTCAATGCATGAGGGCTTCACCCAAACATGCACCTCCCACCTGGGCTTCCACCCCTCAAGCCTTACCCTGGCGTGTCAAATGGGAGTCAAGTGATTCTCCCTGACAGTGGGAGTGTCAGTAATCCCAGGGTGGCTCTTTCTTGTATTGTCTTTTTCTCTTTTTAACTGTGTATCCTTTAGTGCTTAGGTTTTCCAGAAAATGAAATCTGCTTCTCTGTGGGAATCATTTTTTAAACCCTCAGTGGGTGCAGAAAAAAAGCTTGGAAACATGAATCTTAAAGAAGATTAAAAAATCAGAAGGCAGAAAAAAACCCCCTAAATTTGTTATTTTTCAAAGCAAGCAATCCTAACTGAAGATTTTGCAAAAGTTCTGGGCATGGTTTGACAACACTGCAGACCCTTCCCTCAGCTGCAATGGGATCATGGCAGACAGCCTGAACACAATGGGACAGAAATTGCTTCTTTTCCTCATCCACAGCAAGAATAAAAGATACAACAGATATTCTGCTGTTCAACAGCATTTTGGCATTCATCACCTCATTTATATTTGTATAAAAACATCTCCCAATCTGCTTTTTCTCCTTTTTATGTAAAACAGAACAGGACTGTAAAAGATGAATGTTACCTCAGCAGAAATTCATCCTGCTTGGTTGAACTGTGTGGCCTTTCTAATCTCCAGAGTATGCATTTTTTTTTCTTTTTAAAATAGAAATAGGTAAGTTGTATTTTTCAAACAGGAAGCCCTACATTTTCACTTGAGTCAGACTTCTTTAGCAGAATGCCTTTTAAATCAAATTCATCTTATATACTCACAAGCAGAAAATTCATCAACCCTGCTGTAAACCCCATTTTCAAACACAATGAATGTATACACACTTTTATAGCACTATTTTGTACTTAAACTCCTTTTTTTCTGAAGATCTTAAAGTGTTCTAAAATACCTTGGTCCCTTGGCACCCCTGTGAGGTAGGTAAAATAACACTATCCCCATATACCCAAGTTGGGAAGCTAAGCCACACAGAAGGTGTGCCCAAGATCCCACAGAGGTGTGACAAGCTCTCCTGAATCCCTATCCTACCTGTTAGACATAAGACTATCTTCCTTTCTGCAATTTTAAGTCAAAAATAGATGAGGGCTGTTGAAATAATGATTTCTTTTCCTTTTATTGTGCTCTCGGAACAGCAAAACATTCAGGCAGGTATGGATTTTCATGGCTGTAACTAAGATTTCCCCCATTTCTGATAAGGCTACTGGAGCAGAAGTACAGTTGTAGAGCACACCCTTACTATTTTCACATGTCCTCAGGAATATAAGAAAACTGCTGAATTCTTCTGCTAGTTTTGTAATTAACAAAAAATAATTGGCTACACACCAGTATGATTGTCTTTGTGCTACTGCAGCAGTACCAGCAGATGGTCCAGTCTTTCTATTCATGAATTACTCACATAATCTTCCTGATTTTTTACAATTTGTGGGTTTTGGTGAAAAACTGGCATGTTTTTAAATGGCTGTTGTTAGAATAATGAACCACATGAGACTAAGCAAACTGGAACAGCAGAAGGCGCCCTTGATGCACTGAGTATCTAAAATAAGTGCCCTGATCCACATGCTACGTCATCTTACCATGGAGAGGTACAATACATAGCAAACTAGAAAATGCATTCTTTTACAGGTTAAAATTTAAAAAGTAAGAAATCTGTGTTAGTCATGACTACAGAGAAATTAACTCCCTGTCACCTGATGCAGAACCTCAGCCACTAGGATATCTGCCATGGAACATAGAAAGGTCAATGCTGGAGTACTTCACTTCTGCAAATATAGAAAGGCTAAAATGCTCGCCTTATACCTATTCCTAGAATAGAGACAGATATTTTAAGTTGTCCCTCCTCTGGATTCATGGAACAGATTACCTAGAAGGGGCAACTAGATAGATAACACAGATGAATTCATTATCTTTTCCTCATCAAATCCAAGGTGCTAGCGAAAATGCGTCAGGGTGTTTTTACCATGAGTGACCCATTTATTTTGTGCAAACCAAACAAATCTTACAGAGAAATTAACAGTGACTGCACAGGTGTATTTGCTCTAAACAGGTGGCTTTTCCACAACTTGTGTGGTTTAGGCATACTATCGCTCAGTAGGTGCAAAAACACCCTTTTATGAATTTTTCTTCTTGCAACTTCAGCTTACGTTTTGAATATCTTTTGCAGGTAGTCTGGCATTTAGTGATTCGTATACAGCAGCTTGTGCTGCAAACATGCTGCTAATACCTTAAATGAGGGACTGGCATCTCCTTGCAATGAACACCCTGGAACAATTAATTATGAGCTTTCCGTATTTGCTACCTTGCAGCTCACTGGTGTAACTGCACCTGGTAAATACCTTTCTCTATGTACAATACAGAGATAATGGATATACGAGCTCCACTGAATCATCAGTAAGTGACCGACAGCCTGGGGTTTAAGCAACTCTAACGTGAGGCTCCTCTTCTGTCTCCTGCCCTAGGCTGGTGTATGTTACTGAAGGCTCCAGCTGGCCGGTGGCTGGCAGGTCTACAACAGGTCCTGAAGGATTTCGAAACTGCTTGTACACCCGAGGATCCTGGGCTACGTAGGTGGACGTGGAGGAGTAGAGCACCAGCCCAACAAGGATAGTGAAGAATGACAACAAGTAAAGTCCTGAAAACTAAACAAAAATAAGAGTAGAGTCATTAGAAACAGCACTGCTTAACCTGAGCTCATGGAGACCCGCAGACAGAGGTAGACACAGACCCTTGTTTTTGCACACACGGCACAGAACAAGCTTCCTGGGATGTCAGTTTTTTATGGGGTTCTCTCTTTGAAAGTTTAATGTGGGCTTGGCCAGGACAAGAACTTCAGCTGTGAAGCATGCTCTAGGTTGACCTCAAGATGTTTGAATGTACGTACAGCAAGTAGTTAGCAGAAAACTCAAGTATGCATGTTTTTTGGAGACAACACCACTAGATCAGAGGTCAACCTGAATTTTCTGATATATCCAGACTCAGTGTTCCTGTACTAAGAATACAACACAAACAATCCTTGTGGCAATATATTAGCTCTTGCAGGTAAAGTTAAAGCCAGGGAATTAAAAGCAGAGACCGTTAGATATTAGCATTAGCTACTGGGTCCTGCTATGAGGAGTACAAGAATGGCTTTAAACCCAGATGACTTGTCTCCTAATCCTAGACTACAAGTTATTTTTTCTTGTACGCTGTGCTTGAGAAGCCATGAAGGACAAATTGTATAGTCAATTTGTTATGATGGGTATATAGAACTGATTTGTATTCAGTGGGAGCTTAGAAAGTGTCTGTGCTCTGCAGTTGTCAGGAATCCATACTTAAACACCAACAATTAGTTGCAACCTGTTATGAGCTGCCTCATGCGGTACTTTATTATTTTACATAAAGGTATCTACAAATCTGGTTTTTAATCCTACTGACTATGGTGCTTTGATGGATGCCAAATTTGTTTCCTTTGGATTGTTTCAGCATGGCACAAAATGGATACACCTGATTATATTATTCTGGCAAAAGCTTTTTTTATCAATTCTGCTTTTTATATTTAAAGAAATAACCACTGTGGTAAAAGTGAATTTTATTTAAGCTAATTCTGTAGTGATGTTAGTTTGCTGCCATTTAACAGATCCACACAACATGCATCCAACTTCCCATTTGGGGAAGCATTTGCCTTTTTTACAGAATTATCTCTTCCAAAGGATCTTTGAAAGTTTTACATGCACAACCCTGGGGGATATAGCTGTATTCGTTATTTTTTCCCACAGCTAGTGTGTATGTTTTAGAGGGAAAGCACCATAATGGGGAAAGTTTAAAGTGTGTCAGAAGAATTGCAGAGCTGGAAGAGTTCTGCTTTTCATCAGTTGTTAATTGCTTTTTTCCAAGAATGTCACCAGGTCTTCATGTGTCATCTGGCGTTATGATTTGATGTAATCATCCAGCTGTCCCACCAGCCACAAACCCAATGTCGAATGCTGTAGCAATGAGTCTGCTGAAGGATTTCTCCCATGTGTCACAGCTCTGAAAGGACTGATTTAGGTAGACTTAGATCTCTCCCATGTGGCAATCAGACCCAAGTCAACCATTTCAATGCATTGTTCAATGCATTTTTTCAGTTTTTGTCAGTTTAATTTTGCTCTTAGGACTTTTCCCTTCCATTTCCTCTCCATATGTGAACTTGGGTACCGCTTGGCAGCAGTGGGTTAAATTAAGCTGAAGCAAAACTCAAGTTCCAAATGCATCTAGTTTCCCAAACTGGGAACTAGTTCCTGAGTTTCCCGTTGTCCCTCCTTCCCACCCCATGCCTGAATTTCTCACCCAACACAGCCAGCTGGCTTGCTCAACTGTATAACCAGAGTGCCAGCCAGATTTGTGATTGCCTTGTGTCCTGCTGTGAGGAATTTGTGAGGCTTCCAGCAGCTAAATGTGCCCTTATTCTTTCTCCAGGAGCTGCCCAGCCAAAACCAATTCACTTTTGCTCTATTTTGTGGCTCCAGCTCTGCATATCCCCTCTACTTGGCCATATCTCTTATTCTTCTCCCAGTGGCTTCCTGTCGATGGGCTCTTTTGCCCTCTAATACTCTTCCCATAGCAGTGTGTCCCTCAGCGGCAGTTCTCCAACTTCAGAGAAAGGCTTGAACATAGCTGGGGGAAATCTAAAATAAGGTCTATGAATCACCGGTCTTTAGCATCTACACACAACCACTGTAAAGTGACCTGTATCCTGACAGCTCTATAACAATATCAATCTTTACTTTCCTTTCTTGATTAGAAGCAAGTTAAGGCACTAGCTGGATTGTTTCCTGCACTTCTTCGAAATGCAGTCACTAGCTCTGCAGCCCTGAAGTAGAAGGGCTGTTAACCAGGTTTGCAGCCTATTTCACTTTATGGAGGTAAAACAAGAACAAATAGGAACATATATTGTAGGTATACAAGAAATCACTGGCTTTTTCAATACTTTTTCAGACTGACACAAAGCTGACTGAAATCAATGAAAATTTTCCTCCTATTAAAATGAGTGTGAATCCAGCAGTGTGATGGGCGGATACAGACTTACTTCATCAAATACAAAATTTGCTATTCACTGTACTGTGTTCCTCAGACCGTCTAACTGAAATCTTTGTATTTTATTAAAGCTAGTATTTCCAGGCATACTCTACTGCTATGAAGGGATTTTTTTTTATCTTGATCAGAAAACCTCATTTGTTGAGATTCACTATTATAGACAGCAAAAGAGACAGCTTCAAAACCAGCAGAAAGAGCCATTCACAAGAAATGAAGTGCAAGAAGATCATTTTCCATTGCTACCCTACAGGCAGCAGCACTAAAAAACTAAGCTCTTAGGAAGCCTGTAATTCCTCTCTTTGGCTAAAAAGCTGCTTTAGAATGATATTGTGCTTCATTTTTCAAACTTATCTCTCACTTTCTACAGAAACATATTTCTTTTAAGAAAAAATATTAAAAAATTAAAACTTGTAGATCTTTCCAAATCCTTCTTCCCTCCATGCGAAACAGGATAATAGCAAGCTGTTCAAAAAGTAACATGCTCAGAAATGGTTTAGCTCAGATTAGCTCATGTGTGTCAGTAAGTGGTCACACCTTATGGAAAACAATTCAAAGGCCAGTTCCTGTTTATATATCATCAAATAATTTTACTATAGATTTTGTATCTACACATACAGGTACATATATGTAAACTTGTTCATCATGTAGTTTCATTGAAAGACCAGATGACTTTGTGATTAACTCAATGATATAACACTCACAAGTCCTGGGACTGACTTTCTGCCTTTATGTAAATTTCTTTTGTCCACAAAAATCGTTTTAGCTGTGCCTCAGTTTCTTATCTATTTAATGGAGACTGTAACACTTCTTTCTTTCTTTAGCTGAGTATTTTACAAAGTATAGACTAAACTGACAATCATCATGTGTTTGTTCAATACCTAGAAGAGTTTGATTCTGATCACAGCTGGAGCATTTGAGAATGGCACTTAATCAAGCAATAATAATGAAGTGAGCCTTGCATTCCCTCTACAGCCAGCAGAGGCCATGCAATTTATGATTTCTTGTGTTGATGCTGTATCTAAATTTGTGGTCAGATGATTTCAGTTAGATGAAAATGTCATTGCAGTAAAAAACAAAACAAAAACACCCCAAACCAAACTAAACCAAACCAACAATGTACCAAAGCTCAAACAAGCTGGAAATGCTAAGCTATCGATATTTGTTAGGAGACGCTCTACAGATACGATGAGGAAATAGATTAGAGGATCCTCTCTCCATGCTGGTGATAAACAGATGGAGTAAATTATCGACGATATCTTGGATTGTGCTTACAAAGAATGGTTCTTGTAATCTCCTTAATCAGAAGGAGAAAGATTAACATGCCACGCAATGAAGAGGGGAAACGGGGATACCCTCCTTTGAGAAGCAGGTAGAGACCTCCTTTGCAGAGAAAAAAGTAAGTATCTTAGTTACCAAAACATTTCAGATTTCTTTACTGAAATTGAAATTTGTCAGACTGAGAGGCATTTGTCAAAACTTACTAAATAGCCAAATCAATAGATGGATTTCAACTGTGGAAGCTGCAGTTCTCAGCTTGGCTGCTCTGCTCTGACAGAAGTGTGTGTCTATAAAGTCTTCCTCAATCAAAGTATCCAATATGGAGCACACAACAATATTTGCAATAGTTGCATACTAGAAAGACAAAAATAAGATGTCTTCTATGGACATTTTTCAGTAGCCACAATGAAAATAACTGACAATAAACTTCTGTTAATTTTCAGTGTATAAAAAATACATTTTAGGTGCCTGACAATTTGAAGATAAACATACAAAGCAAAAGCTAGACAAATGTAACAAGACAATACGTATAACATGATTTGCTTAGTCTATAAAACCACATTGATTCGGGGTGACTGGATGTTTCTGGTGTTTACCCAAGAGACATTCCTTAGGGAACTAGTACTTGAATATAATTGCCCAGTCAGGCTTAGTAGTAAAGTTAATGGCATCTGATAGCTTAACTGCAGGAGCAGGGGTCTAGCTCTTAGTTCTGGTATGTGGTACTGTATAACCCTGCCAGAAAACCATTGTGGCAGTAAGGTCTAGTTGACCACAGAAAATATGTGGTAAAATCAGTCCTACTTTCTGCTACCAATGCACAAATTAATTTACTTAAAGAAGAACAGAACCCAAACATATCTGCAATGATCTTTTAAAATAAAATACCTTAATTACCTAAATAAAATAAAATACAGTGCTACATAGGATTGCAAATCTGAAACTTAGTTTATACATAATATTTTTTCCTAATGAATCAAAATTAGATATCTTGGAAGTAAGTCAAGCATCAGAAGATTTCTAAAACAAAGAAGACCAACATAGAGGCCTCTGAAAATTTAGATTATTTTATCCAGAATGAAATAAACTTTTCAAAATTTACTCCCCACTATTTCTTATCCGCTACATCTTATTATCTCTCCCTGCAAAACTTGTCTTTCTTATATCCTTAAACCATCATGGCTAAGGTGTTACTATTATGTCCACGTGAGAGCCATGTGCATTAAAGTAATCCAGCTGAAAAACTGGGTGCAAAAGAGGCTTCTTGCTGGGCAGGAAACGGTGCATCTGATTTCATCATTCTTGAATAATGATAAGACAAAGAGAGTAGAAGAAAACAAAAGGAAAGAAAAACTGTTCAGAAGGCATTAATTTCCTGTCTGGGCCTGGAGAGAGCAAGCCATTCTTCAGTACACAGATCATGAATTTAGAAAGGAAAACAGGAAGAAAGGACATAAAAGAATCTCTGTATCACAGCTAGGAAATGTTGCACTGACTTCTGCATAGGGAATTTGCAGACAAGTATTTCTGACTGTCACAGATCCATGTCCACATCCATGTAACTGCTGGCACTAGGGCAAAACAATATCCAAAGTGACAAAAACAGACAGATGTGAGTCTGCAGAGAAGCCCACACAGACAAAGAAACTCAGTCAGTTGCTAATTTTGGTTTTTCACTAAGCTATCATGATAATGAGCATGAGCATTATTACAATGGTTATGAAAATGCAAATTCTCTTTTACTCAGTCCATTGAACTGGAAATAGTCTGAAAGTGCATATTTTTCAGCTGTGGCTCTCCAATTCCAATTGTATTTCACAAGCGCAAGCAGTAGACCGAGTCTGTTGGTAGACAACATGAAGTTGTTAGCCCAGCTCCTAGCCTATGGCAACCTAACTGTGCTTTTTAAATCTTGAGAAGAGACAAATTTTGCTAGGTGAGTAACTGAAAATTTCATTTGGTAGCATAAGCTTCACTGCCAATCAAATCTAAGGCCAATACGGGTTCCTGCACAGACTTATGTCTTTTCCCTTTGGGTAACTTCACACATGATTACATGAGCTGGCTGAGCTAAGGGGGCTAAGAACAAATTTCTGTCATTATCTTTTATATGGAAAACAGACATTTCCACTTGCTTTGATGAATTGATCAAGAGACTGAGCTTCTTTTCATACTGCTTTCTATTTTCACCTCAAATACAGCAAATGAAGTTCACTATCACCAAGTGCACTGCAGGATGCACATACTCTCCAGTCAGCAGGGATATCAGAAAGGGTGAATGCTCAGAGAGCTATAAATTCACACAGTGCTTTCTCCTGCATAGCTGAATATTCTATATATTACTTCATTATTAGGAATGGAAGCCAGTATCCTGGTCACAAGCTAATAGCTCTCTCTGGCAACTCCCTCAGCTCTGACCCACAAGGATCTGGCAAAAGCTGTTCTTAGTCCTGGACTGTGACTCACGCAAACTGTTACTGACTATTTTTGTCCCAGCCTGAGAGAGGAGATGTCTCTGTTTTGTCTTAACAGAGAAAAAAGGAAGCTCCCTTTGGGATTCACAGTCCACTCTGCTTTTTAGTGGGAGAACAGTCTGCTTGTTCAGCCTTATTTACTGCTGTCTACCCTCAAGTGGGAGAGATAACAGACCTGATCTTCAGCTCATTACTGATCCCAGGTGAGAGTTATGGGGAGAGATTTTCCAAGGGTACCTAGACATCTTTCCAGGCAGACTACAGAACTAAGCCCTAGTCAGGTGATGATACACCTTTGCCATCAACAGAAATTGTGGCTGCTACCAACAGTGAACTACAGTATTTTATAACAGCCACAAGGCACCAAACACCGGAAGGGTTGCTATGATTTTCCAGACTGTGTCCTAACAGATAAAATTCTCCAACTGAAGCCTTTATAGGTCCTGCCAGATCTCCCAGAGCTTTAATCTAGAGACCCTATATGGAGGGGCCAAAAACACTGAGATAATGTTTAGCATGTCTTCTCAGCTTTCCAACTGTAGAAGTTTGAATGCCCAAGCAGAAGTGTTGGTTATCCTGCTGAGAAAGATAACAAGGGGTGCTGGCCGGCTTTAATAATGATGGTAACTTCTGGGCAGGGAGTCTGTCTATTAGCAGCAGGATCACATTATCTTCACACTTTTATGACTTGAGCTATTTCCAAGGCAAACTGTGAGGATGTAGTCTTAAGTGATGACTTAAGGCCCTATCATGCGATCCGAACTCAGCTGGGATGCAAAGTGAAATTTGTAGCTGGTTCCTCCGCATCTTTTTTCATTTCTTTCCTGTCCATTGGGAGTCACGTAAGAAGCTACATGAGATGAAAGAGGCTTGAGCTGCAGAGTATGTCTCAATCCATCACTGTTGCTCATGTCTGCCAGAACCCAAAGCAAGAAGAATCTGGTTTGCTTCGATGACAATGAAAATCTGACCTCAGCCTTTTTGCTATTCAATCAAAACAAAGAAGTTAGAGGAAGTTTTGCCTTTGCCATTCACGCATTAGAGAAAGGCCATATTCCTCACTCGCTGCTGCCTGCTTGCATCATCAGTTTGCTCTGGCAGATGAAATGCTGCCTGTTACTGTTACTGATCAACTCTTGCTTACACTGAATGGCAAGTGCTGCATAAAAATTGGGATGTGAAGTAATCACATGACACATTTTCTGTAACCCCCCCCCCCCCCCCCCGCCTTGATTTTCAAAGATCCTGTTCTGGTGTTCATATGTTAACACACAGTGGTTCACATCTTCTGTTGCATAGCAACACCATCTTCTCCCTCCCTCATACGGTATTTGCTGGTGGACATGGTTTAACTGGTAAGAATGTGGTCAGGTAAAAACTCCTGAAAAAATCAAGCAAGCAACAATAGTACACACTGGACTGGAAATATTTCCTTAATTTTGTGTGACTTTTTTTTTTCCTTCTATATATAGACAGTTTCGCACCTCCCCAGTGGTGGCCCATGGATTTGTGATTCAGCTGGACTTCAGGCTTGCCTCACCACTACAGACACATCTGGCAATCTGGGCTCTTGGTTACTGCCTTTGGTCTGGCCCGGCTCGCCTCGCTGGGCCCTGTGCTAAGCGTGGGGGAGCCTGGGCTTAAAAGAGCACCCAAGCAATGGAGGGGGAGGCCTCCATGGCTGGACCATGCCCCACACTGCCCTGTGTGTGCTGGCCCTGAGCCCAGGCAGCCGAACCCCCAGGAGCTCATGTAGATGTTCAAAAGGTCCCTTTAAAAAAGAGTCTGCATGCTAGCAGATCTATTAATTAACAAATAATGGATCTGAGTGCTACTTTTCTCTTCTGTAACACTGCACAACAAGGAAGAGCTATAAGGACCCCCTTGAGAAAATTTAGAGATCCTCAGTCTGGCATGGTTTTTGTATAAATGCAGATCAGTTCTTTGCAAGCACTTCCTAGATGCTGAGGTTACCTAGTAGGGAGAAAAACGAAGGGGGAGTAATTGGAAAGCTATCACCACAATCCTGTTAAAATTTGGGAAACTTCATAGCTTTCCTGGAATTTATTTGTGGAATAAAACAGATTTATGGGCAAAACTGCTGGTATTTGGAGACAATCTCCAAGTTTAATGCAGGTAGCTGTAAAGCAAGTACTGTTTTTGCACAGAACTGCATGATTTCATGCTTCTCAAGTGGTATCATTAGAAAAGACTCATAATAGACTGTCCTGTTTGTGTGAAATGTCTTCTCTTCCTTTCCCGGAGGCTGGGAGAGATAAGAATGTTGCTTGCTCTCCCGTTTCCTTTTTTTTGCTTGTTCCACCATTAGATCTGGAGAAAAATGAGCCTGTGTTCAGGAACCCTGCAGTACCAGCAGTCTGCCTAATTAAAAAGTGTAAGGTAGAATGAGTCCTGCAAGCTGTTTTAATCCTACCTTATGTACAAAGAAAAGGTTCTTTTTATGATATGTTAAAACGAGTTATATTAAACTGCTATAATTTCCTGCGAGCACCTTTACCCTGGTGTAAGGAGGCTTCACTTTGGTTAGTTTATACCAATCACTTCTCAAAAAATACTTTAAGATAAGCTGGGGGGAAAAAAACCCCACTCTTACAAGAGTAAGTAGGTCCACATGAGGATGGGGTTACTCACTCAGTAAGACAGAGCACATCAAATTTAAGCAGCATGTAAAGAAAAGCAGTGGTAGGGCAGCTATCCTTTTAAATATTCTTAATACTAAAAGGAGGAGCACAACAGAAATACTTACAGAAAATAAAAACAATTCCCTCTCCCCACTTTCATCTTTTAATATTCTTTCCAGTTTATAAGCTGTCAGTTGCCACATCTTTCTGTTTTTGTGTGTAAAGACTTAATAAAGTAGCAGTTGTCAGCTATACTAGATTTCGTATTACTGTATTTGAGGCTAATTGTCTTCAAAACCAAGGTTGTAATTATTGTTTCATCTCGGATCCTTCATTTATACTTTTCCTGCTAAATCTAACAATATATTCATGCAGTAATGCTCTCTTAGAATGGTATTCTTTATCTCTACCATAAAAGGGGATCTTTCCTATACTGCATACAAGGAAAATGCAGCTGCAATTCATTACCTTTAACATCAGTGACTATGTAAGCTGCCTGAAGAGAGGGTGATACCGCTATTTCTCATTAGGATTCAGCATGGTCCAGTGTATTTGCTGCAGGCAACGCGAGGCAAAACATCAGGAGTGCTGAAAGCTCTGAACCGAGTCAGCTCACTACACAGGCACCCAAGGGAATCAGAACGGAAAGCATGTCCTAAACCATCAAGTCCAAACCCCCAATACTGCACACAGCCAGATCATAAACTCCATCCTGTAAACATGCTGTGCCCTCCTGTGAGCATTAGTAGGCTTTTTGTCCACACGCCCTCATCTACTGAAGTCTGTTCCAAAATGTCCCTGCTACGATGGCCAGAAGATCCCTCTAGTTTCTATTCCAAATTTCTAAAGTGTCATTTCTACCTGTAGGTTCCTCGGTTGGCATTTGTTTTCAGCTCAAATAATTCTCCTTTCCTCCCTGTGTTTTTATAGGTTAATTTATATGTGTTTAGGTGTCATATTCCCTCCCAGGCTCTCAGAAAGCAAAGCTATGCTACGTATGACAAACATTTTTTAGGATAAGCACTTTCAGCATATTGTTAGAGGATGCACATTTACTATGTCAAGGCTTGAAGCAGGTAAGAGAATAAGCTCTGTGGATCAAAAATCTCAGCAGCTGCAGCTAGCAAACTGCTGTCCTAAGACAATAAGCTGTGTTATCCTATGGCATTAGCCCTTCTGTGTCATTACTAGACACACTTAGACTGATCCACAATAGCGCTCATATTCCTCCCATCTGTTGTCACTGACACAACCTTGCACTTTACACTTCATCGCATTTCTCAGTGTCATTCACTTGTTGTTGTCTGACATTTCAATCCTTCTTCCGACTGAAGATGCCTCTCAAATGTATGTCTCCAGCTCCTTCTTACCTTTTGTGCCAAAGCTATTACTACAGTCAATCCGCAGCCCTGGTCTTCAGACCAGTTCTTCAGAAACTTCACTAGCTCCTCCCAGCAAGCTGTTTCCCTCTCAGCACATTGCTTTGTCCTTTATCCTCGTTAGCCAGATTCTTACATATCTTATAATCTTTATAGCGCTAATTCTGTTCTTTAGTGTAATTGACAATTTGCTACATTGCATCATACAAAGGCCTTACAGATTAGATCTACCATTTCTTTTTTGTCTAGCAAAATCTGTTAATTTATCAGACAGAGCTCAGATTAGACTGGCATGGTTTATCTTTGGTGAACCAGCTTGCATTTTATCCAATTTCCCATTTATCTCCATGCCTTTAATGATCTCTCCCTGGTGTCTACTTCCAGTTAGTTTATTGCCTACTCCATATACAGGTCACCCAGTTGTATATATTGGGATTGTGTATACTGCCAAACTTGCACATACTCAGATTCTTGTGTTTTGTTTCTACTTCAGATAAAATAATTTCCATTATTATTAGCCATTGTGTATTGTCTTCATATTTATCTCTCATCCTTATTGAAAGTGAAAGAAGGTAACCATATAGTTCCGGGGCCAAACCAAAGGTTCTTTAATTTTGTCTTAGGCTGTCTTGGCATAATGAAACTACTTCTTCTCTTTATGTAAAAGAAAAACTTTTGGCCATTTGTTTCTCTTGCCTCTTCACTGCCAAACTTGGTTTATTTTTTATAGCAATTAGACTTTACTTCTATTCTTTCCTGTTCTTTCTCATCTCTATTGTATTAGCTTTTTTGGGGATTATTCTCTATTCCTTGTTTTCTCTCTGTTTATTCCTAATAAGTTTTGAAAGGGATTGTTTGTCCAATTACATCCGTAGCTCTTCCCTACAAGTTCTTCCCTTGTACTCAAGTTACAAAGTCCAGGTTACTTTAAGCCAAACATGGAAAAGCTACAGCAAACCTCCTCCAGACTGAGCTTTTTGCAACAATGTTTATGGGCCTTGGAAAGGCCTGGAAGAGCAGATAATCTTACTTGCTAAAATTAATATATGCTGGTGATTGGAATAACTCTGGAAGCTAAATCAAGTTAAGTCAAGCTGCTAAGAGGTGGTGATGATGACAAACGTGATTCCCTGGTCACAGGTGTGAAAGGTTCCAGTTTAGCAGGAAGGGGGAGTTTAGACAGAAAGGACATGCTTTTATGAAGAAGACTTTCTAGGAGGAACTAAAATACTATACTGCTTAGATGGAAAGCAGTCTTTTGGCTTTTTGTTTTTTGACTGGCATTAAGTCTGCATGTTAACCAATTCCTTTATTTTGGTAGCAAATACAAGCTGATTTGGAGACTTTAGCCTGTTTGTCTGCAGCATTCACTGACTTCACTTGCAGGAGGAGGGACTGGACTAAGCACTGTCCAGCTAGCTAACCAAAACAACAGGTTTTCTTCTCCATCAAATAAAAATTCTTGCCACATTGTCAGAACTTACTTAGGACATAAACAAGTCTCTTCCTTGCCCTCGGCCATGGCAGCTCTTGCATGCTCTGCATTACTACATCTTGCAAGTTCCTCTCTCTAGCTATCACTGGAGAAATTCATTCTTTTATCTGTTTTACATGGTTTTCTTCCCAATCGCCCATGGGCCATGTAGATGCCCATGCAACACTCTTCCTAAATATTTCTACCTTCTTTTCTAGTCACTATTGGAAACAAAGAATTATTCAATTCCATAGGAAATCTCCAAATTTATAATACAGCTATTGCATTTAACCCCTAGCATTTCCTTTCGAAGGTTAATCTGTATCTGTCTTTGGGGGACTTTTAGCCTTTATTTCCATATGCTAAGGTGCAAATACCATTTGATTTGAAGAATCGTAATTTGAAAACCTTTGAATATTTTCAATAACTGAACCATATTTAAGCTCTTGAATGCAGCTTCTGCTTTGCTGATTTATGACCTTTTTTTGGCTGTCTCCTCTGGCTTGCAAATTATTGCTGAGGTATGTAACTTGACTCATTCATTGTACTTCCTTGTCTTCAAAAGTATGCTTGCATTAGAAAATGCTGAGGTTCTCTTTTTTTTTTTCACAACTAATTATGAACCTGTCTTCTTCACAAAACCTCTTGGTCTTTATTTTCATATTCACTGAGCTATCATTTAGAAAACTATGTTGTTAGTAAGATCCAGCTCTTTAAATAGTATGTCTTTGTTATGTTTTTCTATCTGTACTTTTTCTTCAAATAGAGTAAAAGGCAATATCAAAAAGAAAGGTTAGAGAATGTATATGTGGTTGATAACAGTGTTCATGTTATAATATTTTTTATTTTCTGCAGTTAATTCAAACACTTTTCTTGTTTTCTGTTGTTATGGATTTATCTCTCCACTGCCCCCAAATTTCTTTTTACGATTTCCTTTCAAATCAAGCAAAATATTTGAAATGGAATGAGTATTAAACATTGCTTGATTTAGGCTGAAAACTTTGCTAAATTGATAATTTCACATGCTTTTTCCTGTAGATACTGTATTAGAAATTCAGCCTTTTGTTGAAGCTTTATCATGTTAAGACTTAATTATTTCAAATAACAGAAAAAATTAAGTAGATCATGAAGTTTTCAGTGAATATGTCTGCATGTTCATATTCAGTAGAAACTATGAGCACTTCACCTTTGCTTTCCATATGACTCTTCACTATTTTTTCCAAAACACTATTTCTTTCCTTCAGAGGCTAAGGATTAAACTTTATAATTTAATCTAAGGTATATTTAAGGGTTCTCTGAACAGCTATGTTTCCTCATGTCCAAACACAAAAGTAGTCCAAACAGGGTATTTTGAGAAGACTCTTAGTTGGCTCCAAGTACTCAAAACCCATTGCTATGCTACTGGGCTTTTTGCCTTTCTTTAAGTTAACATTATTAAAATGGATATTTCTCCAAATGAAAATGATTGACAGATGGAGGCATTACTAGAAAACATAAAGATATTGTTGCATGTCACACCTATTCTGGTATCATTCTGTTGCTTCCCGTTTGGTAGTATAGTGCTCATGTGTCTCTGGTGTGTTGCTCAGCAGCCTGGGAGCAAACGTGGGGACAGAACAGAATAGTGGGGTGCCTCTTCTGGCAGTGGACAGCAATTACGTCAAAGTACACGCAAAATGAAACAGCACCCTGAATTACACACAGCCCCCAGCTCTCTAACCATTTTTCACTAGTTCTCTAACCTCCTTCTTTCCTACTCCAGCCATAAAATTAATGAAGACTTGGTGGACTCAGTATTCTGCACGGTGTTTAAAAGTCAAGCCCCATCATACTGATGTGAATTACCTTCTTCAAGTAGTTCAAGTGCATTCCTCTTTATTTATCCGTGTTTAGCTACTTCTCCAAAGACAATTCTTAGAATTCTTGATCATGACACTTAAGCAAGAGTATTTTATAATAATAAAAACAATACTAACCCTAAGCATAGCATATGGTATGTAGAGAAATGAATATGTTGGAAACTTAAAATCCTGTGGTTCCTCTTCATTTTTTTTAAAAAAATCAGAGGAAACCAATAGGTTCTATGTTAGGACTTAAAACTTCAGTTCATAATTTCATGTGAAAATCAACAATTTCACACTATAAGGTAAGTAAACACCTTTTCCAGGATATTTATAGTTCAGAGCACTTAAATGGTTCATCGCAAGTAAGTCTGAGCATCAATTTAAGTAGATTGCCCAGGCAGATATACTGATTCTTTTCTTTCTCTGAGGATTGTCTGTGAACAGGCTGATTTTATACATTTGTTTACTGCAGTTAACATTTAAACTCTTTTTTTCATTTCATGTATTCTTTTGAGTAGTCAATATCCATTAGGCAATTTGCTATCCAATCTGACCAAAGGCAGAATTCAGTGAGTTGCACAGTAGTGTTTTTTTCTCCATGACCAGTTGGATTCTCAGTATAAACTATTCCCTACTTCAGTCTGAAATTAGTTCCACTTAGTGAACACATGAATTTCAACTGATCTCAAACTCCCTTTATATAAATGAAAATTTACTTACATATACCTTATAAAAATATTTTAAAAGAGCATAAATGTATCAAATTGAAATGCTCATTTGAAATTGCATACAAATCTTCTAACATTTTAATACTTATGCTATGAAGAAACGTGATACTGAGATGTAAAAACATTTCATTCAGATGTTATAAGCTGGAACACAGAATAGAAAGGGGAAAAAAAGAAAATTGGGAAAGAAAAGAACTAATATGACCATCTAATCGCTGATACTAAAAAGCAAAAACCATTCTATGAGTTGACAACCAGGTGTGTGCAAAGCGCAGGACAGTGCTGTTGTCAGTAAAGCTTGTTAATCAGGTATTCACAGAGAATATTAAGACATCTAAATTATACAGTCAACAGAACATAAACCCATGCATGGGTAGGAAGACGAACTCCTTGCTCTTCCCTTGCTGTAATTATGAACTATATCTGGCTTTTGTTCTGTTCAGGATATATAATTTTAAATCATCCTAACTAGAGATGAGAAGTAAAAGCTGAAGCACTTTCAAAGACTGAAATGCTGTATTTGCTTCTCTTGTGAAACATCAAATGCTGTTGTTTCTGAAACAAAGTATGCTGGTTGGAAACTCTGGCAGCTGCTGACTGCAACTGCCAGAATTATCTTCATGGCAGAAAGCCTGGAAATCTTAAAAGCTCTTTCTTGGTACAGAGTGGCTGGGATTCTGAGATTCCTGATGCAAAACCAAGGTTCCTTGTCCGGCTTCCAGAATCGATGCGTTGAGAAACTCACATTTTCTCATGCCTGAGATCTTCCAGTTGCAGCATACCTGGCCTTTCGGTGCAGTCTGCCTCACAAGTTTGCTGTAGAAACTCTAGAAACTTTGGGAACTCTGCTCCACTGCAACCTATTAGATGAGCTGGAGAAATGCCTGCTCTGGGAGAATACTCAAACCAAGATGTTTTCATTTTGCATTTCTATTTTGATAAGAAGGCATTTCCAACAAAAACATATTTTGCTGGAAAATTCCTAACCAGCTCTGTTGCAAGCAGTCTTTTAAAACAGGAGACCAAAAATCCCAAACTGAAAACTACTTACAAGGCTGGAAACTTACGATGAGCACTAGCTCATCTGCAAAAATGTTCTTGAAATTGAAGCCTCCACCTCCTGCAACACAACTGCCACTTCTTATACATTGTTTTTTGCTGGCTCCAAACTGGTGCCTAAAGAATTCTGTGACTAAATTCTGTGACTAAAGAATTGATTGCAAGGCAGCATTGTGAAAGGAAGAGAAATCCTTTTGATAAGGCAGTATTTTCAGAAAGCTGCCATATCAGGGCTATGTTGTTAACTATCTACTATCAGACTATGCAATAACTTGGTAGGAAGTATCTCATTTTCTAGTTTGCATTCTCTTGTGTCATTTTTCTTCAGACTTTTTTTTTTTTTTTTTTAATGTACACCATCCTGCACCCTCAGACAAAAGGTAAGCTGATGTGGTCCATTTTTATAACATGAAGAAACATTCAAGTGTGAACACAGACACACCTAACTCCCTTCCATTTCAAGCCAGCTCTTCAAATATGGACCCCCGACTTTTCCTCACAGAACTAGTTTCTAATTGATTATAATTTGGACAAGGAAATTAAAAACAATTAAATTAAAAAATATTTGAAAAAGAAGCTTTAAAAATGCCACTTAGATAAAAGACATACACCCAATACAGCTTCACAACAACTGAGTTGTTCAGAGGGAGTCTCACTAAGAGAAATTTCACATTCTGGAGCAGAAAGGGACATGTGCCCTTAGGTTTCTGCACATATCAATGGCACAAACGATTAACTAGCAATGTGATTTATCATTATTATTATCAAAGGTTCAGCAACCATCACTAGGATAAAGGCCCTATGAGATTAAATTCCATGCCAACAGAGAGTTTATGGGTCAAGCAGTTTGCATATCTGATTTCATAGGGGAAATATCCTGAAGTATGTGGCTGAGAAAGTAGTCCTGTAAAACCAATTGTTTAGCCTGTACAGCTTGCTCTGCTGGAAATAATGATAATGTCTGCAGCACAGACACCAGCACGGTCAAAGTTTAAAATATGTAGGTATCAATCCACTAGCAAGTGTCAGTAAAAAAAAAAAAAAAGACTCTTACTGACTTCAGTTTATACTTACCTTTGAGTATTACAGATGAGGACAAATTCTGCAGTATTTTCTCAGCCTTGGTCAGATGATTTAAAAAAATTAGATGGGTATGAATGACTACCAAGTGAAAACCAAGCTAACAAACAAACCCTCCTCCCCCAAACTTTCCTAATCTAGGGCCTGAATTAAAGTCCACTGAAGTCAGCAGAAAAGCTTGTACCGGCTTTGGTGATGTTAGATCGGACTGTTAAAATACACTCTTTTAGTGGACACTCCTAATTCTTCTCCTGCTTTTGTATAAAGGGCAAGATTCTCATCTCAGTCAAGTCTATATAAACCCATGGTTCATGGGCATTGCTTAGGATCTGTGCCAGAAAAAATGAAATTGAAACCTAGCAGCCAACTCGTATCTCCTCATTATGTTAAAAACCACTCTCTTTTAAAGCATGTTTCTTGATGTAATAGGAAGGTTATCATCTGCTCCCTTCCAGTGGAGAGACTCTGCTGTTATAATTAACATTAAAAAGTCATCTTTAGAACCATCAGTAAGTGAGGTGTCAGCTAGCATCATTTTAGGTATCTAGTGCTGGAAAGGTTTTAAATATCTTGCTTATTTGCACAGCCAAGTACTTTGTCACCGTTACTCTCCATGATTCTAAATCAAGATACCTGACTTCCTTGATTTACTTTGTAACATATGCATTTTAGCCATTTGGAAATTGTCACTATATCCAGAAACTCTGAATTTTTATAGCTAAATCTTGGCTTAGCTATAGCTAAATCTATAGCTAAAATAATGAATGAATTTGTCAAGGTAGAATATAATTGATTGTGCTTGGCTTGCTAGGTAATGATATAATATAGTGTGACTGGACCTGCTGGTGCAGAACGTAATCAGTATGCATGCTCTAGCAGGTGGAAAACATAAAATAAACTGCTTAGATTATTTAGTGAGAACGCAATTTGCTTAGAATGACTAAAGTACAACATATGGCTTGCAAATGAAAAGCATGAAATTTAAAAACTCACATTAAAATAAAGCTAAGGCTGAGACTAAAACATCAAAATGAACACTTTCCAAGCTAAAAAATAACAGTTGTGCAAAGTTATTACAATCCCTTACAACTGAAAAATCAGCCCTGAATTTCCTAGCACCAGTGGTACTGCCTCTGATAAGTCAAGGACAGTTTTTGGAGAAAGGGAATAATGTTACCTCAGAACCTTAAATTTCCTCCATACTATGCCTAGACATCCCTGTACATGGCATTCCTCACATTTATACTGCATCTTCCCGTTTGAAAGGCTCCACAGCTGTTTACCATAATGCATACACAAAGCATAGCTGAAACCCAGCTAGCAAAACAGCCCTTCAGATCTGCTGCACGGACTTGCCAAGAATCTTCCTCACACTGGAAGGGCAGTGTGGACCTCCTGTCTGTGTGCGGTGGGAATAAACCTTATGTGGGCTGGCTCATCACGGCCCTTGCAGCTCGAGTACTCCAGTGACCACTGATGTTCATAGAAACGAACAGACAAGGCAAAGCCCAAACACAGAGACGAGTTTGACAGAGATGAGATGAAGATGTAAAGTGTGATATTACAGGATAAAAAAATAAAAAAACCCAACATGATGATTACTTTATTTTTATGTTTTAGGTCTCTGATGGCCTTCCTTTTTCAAGGCAGGATATAACTGAATTTTGTTTATGAAGAAGATGAAATGATAACATATAGCCAGGAAAGTTTTGACCATCTGGATTGTGTAAAATAAATAAATATGATGAGAATTAATAAAAAGAGGATTGAAGATGAAGATACAGCGCTGTATACATAAAAGTTACTTCAGTAGCCAATATAAAGAGGCCAGCTATCTTTCCCTGTCTATTGGAATATTTGAACTCTATTATTTATTGAAGAAGAACTAAAAATAGACTCCAAGAGCTTTTATTTGAGAGATGCAAATGATTTTAAGAATGGTGCACCACAATCTACACATATAGCCAGTATCTATCTCAAGTTGAAAGTCATGAAGTGTTGCATTTTAATACAATATATAATTAATATTTTGAATTATCAGCACATCACCAGAGCTGTGTCAAGATAACACTCCCTATTTCTAGCTTCCATAGACCAATGCCTGGGAACTGCTGGATGCACTACAAAGATATTGGCATATAGGGTAAAGAATATAAATGCAGCTGTTTATAAACTTGCTGTCCTGTATGCCATAACATTGCAATTCAGTATTATAAAAAGATGAATGCTAACTAATCAAAACACTTCAAGTGTAATCGTCTCCTCAGTTTTATTTCAGAGGCTCTAAAGCCCATTTAAACTCATTTCCTACATTTTCCATGGATTTTCATAGATGTAATGTTATAGGTGCAATAAACCTGTCTGGTGATAAAAGTAGCAGCACAGGGAAAAAATCATAACTGTTTCTTGAAAGCCTCATAAAATTATATTCTGCAAGGGGCACTAAACCACTCAGTTGATTCTAGTTTAGCATAAAACCATTTGCTTCCTAGTGAAGTGGGGCTTCACCCATTGGTCAGTGCAGCAATAAGCAGAAGGCGCTGTGTATCTGAAGGAGAGGTACAGCTGGGCTGGGAATGAAACAGCTTTTGTGAATCCAGAAAACAAGCAGAGTACACAGTCTTAGGAGTGGAATTAATACAGATCGTATAATGCCAACGTATTAGATTTTACTATTGACTGAGAGTTGCACGCTTCACAGTTCTACTTCCTCATATAAAATGATATCTGATAGTAAACCAGGAAGAAAAGGAGGAGGTGATCTGGCTAAGGATAAGAACTTGGTAACTAAAGAAATAATTAAGTAGGCTTTTTAATCTGGACGTTCTCTAAATACAGCCTCCCTTTTTTAATTCCCGTGCCCTGTAAGCTTGAAGAGCAAGAAAGGAGACACTGACAGCTCTGGAGGTTGCTGCTATATTTCAGGCAAAGGCCCTCCCACAATGCCTTGACAAAGGTCTTCTGCTTGCCAGTGCTTCAGCTGGGAAGAACAAAGGAGCCACGGACAATGGTTATACAGGTTGTGGGATAAGCACAAGTCAAAAAGGAAAAGAAGAGATGAAAAAAATACATATGGTCTTTTTAGGCAATGTTCTCAGGAGAAACAGGGAGACATCTTAAGAGCATTGCACAAGGTGCTGGAGGGACCTTCCTGCTTCTTAATTTGGAGGGACTGTCTCAGGAAAGATAAATTCAAACTGGATCAGGTGCAGAGACAGACAGTAGCTGATCAGGGAGACAGGATGGCCCATCTTAAGAAGTAAGAATGAAAGTGTGTGGCTTGTTCTGACTAGCAGGCTAAGGGCTGAGAGAGGTTATTTTCTACTGATGTGTGAATGGAGCAAAATGCTAAGGAGACAAGGGGATATTTTATGCTAAAGAATACTCATGGCACAACAGCAAGTGGATCAAAATTAGCCAGAAGTAAATTTATGCTGGAAATAAGAAGGTTTCTAACTGTTGAAGCAGTAATGTTCTGCAAGTGGTCTCCCAAGGAGAGCAGAGGAGGGAAAAAAACCTAAATAGCTTAAAGTAAGAGTTTCATAAGACTTTGTGAAGACTGAACAACATGGTGAATTGCAGGAGAAAGAGATCTTCAAAAAGTTTCTAAATGGAGCAGTAAGGGAGAGGGAACCCCCAGCTACTTCAGAGGTGGAAGTCAGTCAGTGTATCAGAATAGGTGATGAGACCTTGTTTTTCACCAGAAAATCTTCCAGGTCTGAGCATTCTGTTCCTGTGGATTTTTTTCATTAGAGGTCTTAAAGGGAGGCTGAGGTGCTACTGTGGTAGACAGCTGCCATGCACATATAGAAAGATAGAGTGCATCAAGTTGAAAACACAGCCTTCTGCTGATATACTGAAATTGCCTTCAACAATTACAGACATAGGGAAAAGCTGAAATGTTTCCTGCAACTTCTGCCTTATAGGTGCTCAAACTTTAAGGTTTAGTTTTGCAATATTGCCTTGTCAGGCTTGAGCAAAAGTGAAGTCAAAACTGTCCAACTCCTGCTGCCTTCTGAGTCTCTCCCTCAAACAAAGTTTGATTTTGCTGAAATAAGACCACCACTATTTTCAGCATTAAATTCATCTTTTATTATATAATATGGACATTTTCCAAAGAAAAACTGGACCAACATAACTAAAAAAAATATTTTGCTATGGGAATCAAATAACACTATTAACAGGGGATAACAATTTTTAGCTAATACCTAATTTCAAACTTTGGATTTGAGGTGTGCTGTGGAAAGAACTGGGAACCAAATCACAGTGACACAGACCTGTGAACCAGCCAACAGCTGCTACTATGTGTTTTTGGTGAAGTTTTATATTCTATATTTGTTTTTGTTTTATGTCTGCAAAAGCCTTAAAGCTATAGGAGCAAAAAAAAAGGCAATGGGGAAAAATATTTTTGTGTTGGACTCTGAAGCTTTCAACTATCATTAACCCAGTCACATTCATTCACACATCACTATTATCATGAAAGCTGATTTAGGATCGTGTAGCCATTCGGTATTTTAAGGCTTTCATTTTTCTAGCACTTCTCCTGGCCACCATTTAAGCTATCAAGTAACCTCTGTCATGTGAACAAGTGTGGGTACAAAGCAATTGCCTTCAGCATCCTGATGTCATATGATGGCCACCGAGGGAGAAGCTTGTGAATAATGGAGTGTAATTCCTTGCAATTGGAGACCAAACAGGTGACTGTACAATCCAGTGTGTTAAATAGTAGATGACCAGAGAGAGAAAAGTTTAACACAAATCTGCTGCACATGTTGACATTTTTACATTAACAGGCAAGGCATTGGGTTAGCTGGGAGGAAAGGTGAAATTCGTGGACAGTTTTAAGTCGTAATTTCTTAATCAGCGTGAAATGACACAACCTTGTTACTGTGTATAAAAAATTCTATGGAATTTTCTAATGCTTTATAGAGGACCTTCCTTCCTGCTGCTATACCGAATCTGGTCACAGCAGTTGCAAGTTACTTCTGATGAGTAAAATGAAATTAATGATTCAGTTGCTGCTATACAGGTACTCAAATCTTAAAACCCATAACAAGAAGACTGAATTAGCAATTGGAAATCATAGAATAAAATCGGCTTTGGTGTGGGAAACATACAGTATTAAAAAAAATCTGCACTTTTACTGTGTAGATCTAAAAGAACTTGGAGGCTTCTTTTGTTTCATTGTTCTGCATTGATAATTCTTTAGGTATACAGTTATTACTCAAATATATTCCTCATTTCAACGTACCTTGTAGTGGAAGAGGAATAATCCACAGAAAAGGCTGTACAGATCAGCTGTGAGTAGGGAGAGGTTGACAGCAGTAGCACTGGTTTTCTTTATGACCACTGGCATGAAGCTGTAGAGCCCAAACATACAGGCACTAAAGCCAACATACAACAAGCCTGGGGGAAGAGAAACAAGAAACAAAGTGATCTTCCACAGCCTGCTGGAAGGACTCATGTTGTGAGGAAGAAGGACATGTTCTTAGAAAAGAATGAAGAATGCTTTTTCAAAAAACGCTGATTTAAATTATTGATGCACATGTATGTACGTAGACTAAGAGCCCCATTCTAAATATACATGAAAACAAGTGAAAAATCATATTGACACTGCGGTGGACAGGCTCTTCAGGCTTGCTCTCTCTGGTTGCCATGATAGCAGTGCTGTTTAAAACGGTTTCTTATATTACTAGTGGATACCTGACATCCAACATTAATTTGAATGAAATGGCACATTCTGAGCTGTGAAATCTAGTCTCTTAAGAAGCTGAATGTCCCCAACGCCAATTGAGTTCAGCTGAGTTGGGAGGAGCATGCTACATTTTGTGGGAATGGTACCACAAAATGAATGGAAAAGTATTTGCAGAGGAGTTATGAAGCGGTGGATGAATGTGCAAGCATGGCACTGAAGTGATCAAGGTGCCAGTTCTATTTTGCCACTTGACAAATCACTTCACAGTTTTGCACCTCTGTTCCTCTACCACTTTTTGTTTATCTTCCTCATTTATACTGAAAGCTTTCCAGAGCTGAGACTATTTCTTCCTACATGTTTACAGAATGCCTCACACAATTGGATTGTTAGACACTAATATAATAAAAACACATTACAGTAAAAATCTAATTGCATTTAAAAAATGAAATAACTTACTAGGAAAGATTTTCCTGCTTCAATCATTACTTGATAAATCCCAAGGAAATTAATCAATATGAACTTAAAAAAATAGCAAACACTTCACTCATCTGCTCTTATGCAAATGACAATTCTTATGCTACCATGTGCTGCAGAATTCCCAGCTGCTATATGCATGAACCTAAATTTAGACTCATACCAGCTCTTCAGAGCTTGTTGTTATCAACTAAAAGTTACAGAAAATCTGATTTCCAGAATTCTGAAAGGAATCAGCAGAAAATAAAAAAATAACAAAGCCCTGATGATTCTGTATCTGCTTGTGGATCTGCTTATTTAAAAACCCTTTAAAAGAAACTATCTAACGGACAAAATCAACACCCTTTGCTGCATTATGCTCTCAACTGATTGTATCATTTTACGGTATTGTGTTGGTGCTCATATTCTTTGGCAGGCAGCTATGTGCACTTCACAGGCTACTTTTCCAAGGGGCATTTCAGTTCCAGTGGAAAATTGCTTAAACTGTAGCTGTCCTATCAGGGGTGAATGTAAAGTGGCATTTCATTTACATCTTAAAAATACATGTAATACCCATGTAATGAAGAGATACAGGAAATTTTAGGGGGCAGGTTGTCCAACCTCTTTTAGACACCAGCTTTAGGATAGTGTGATTTGTGTATCATGTCTCTGCTGATGATAAAGGGAGTCTGTTCAGCTAGATCAGATGTTCACTTCCCAGACATCTAAAGTTGGTGAAAGGAATCCCAAACCATCTGTCAGTGCTTACCCTGACGAGTAAGGTCAGCACTTGGCCCGGGTGGTGTGAATCCCTGATAAATGTCTGGGTTGGGCACTTAGGATCAAGGGATCATGGGATAATTCAGGCTCGAGGGTTGCTCAGGAGGTCCCTGGTCCAACCTCCTGCTCACAGGAGGGTCAGCTGTGCAGTCAGACCAGGTTGCTCAAAGACTTTGTCCAGTCAGGCCTTGAAAGCCTCCAAAGATGGAGACGGTCTTTCTGGGCAACCTGTTTCACTGCCTCACTGTCTTTCCTTTTACCCAGCCTGCCTCTCTCATTTCAACTTCTGCCTGTTGTCTCTCATCCTCCTGCCATGCACTGCTTTGAAGAACCTAGCTCTGTCCTCTTGATAACCTCCCTGTAGGTAGCACCTCAGAAGTCCCCTTGAAGCCTTCTCTTCCACAGGCTGAACAAACCCTCTTCCTTCAGTCTCTTCTCTCATCTTAAGACTGCGCATCTTTGAGCAGATGTGCAGCCCCCTTGGACTGCTCTGAAGTTGCCTGAGTACCACTAGGACTATCACAACATACCTTGGAAACTTCTGTTTTAGCTTCCTGAGCATGCTGATTGAATGTTGCTTGTTTTAGCCTTGACATTTTTACTCCAAAATGTATTCTTTCATTGGCATGTAATGGGATCAGCTATGATTTATTTAAAATGGTTTATTGGAATAAAGACTATTCAGAAATATTCAAACCCTCTGTAACAAAGGACCCTTTCTGGGAGACGAAACTGGCTTTTCTCTTAAACAAAATGAATGTTTGCTTATTTGTTATTATTTCATGTATCACACTACAAACGTGTCACGGTCTCATATGAAACCACTAAATCAGCACAGTGTAATCATTTCCCTTTAGGTCAGATTGTCTGCAAGTATTAATACTCCTACCTTCAAGGATTTAAACAGAGTTACACTGATTTATACTAACTGTGAAGATGACGCTACGTATCGGAGGATTTCCAGAATTAATACCAAAAGGACCACAGCCTATTTTAAACATGACATCTAATAGGATGGCTTTAGAGCTTCACATTCCAAAATCATTTGCATTTTACATCAGCTGAAAGGTAGTTCATACATTCTTAATGACACAATTATGGCAGATGGCAACAGGCCACCCTGAAGTTATTTATTAGCTTGCCTGCTGTGACTTTATTGTGATCATTCAGAAAGTAGACAATTTAACTCTGCTGGACTGCAGGTTTAAGCCTGCCACAGTGGATAACCATTCAGGACAAGCAAGGTTGCGTACACCCTGACATAGATTTGTCCATCATTACGTAACAATCTTACTTCACTGCCAGTGTTATGGAAGAGACAAAGTACAGTGGAAGCCAGAGGAGAACACAAAACTACACATAATTATCACTGTTTTATCCTTGTTCAACTCAACCACATTTCCAGTTATTGCTCTAACAAGTACAAATCTATAATGCTCCTGCCAAGATGACTTTCTCTTTATAAAGAGAAGGGACTCTTCATAATTAGTGACTAACTCTGGATGACATTTTAATCATTTTAATAGCATCACAGAGCATGAAGTATGACTTTATTTTAATGGCACATTTAACCAATATTGAGTTATGACAGAACTCTCATGGAAGTATATATGGCATTTACACAACTAGTAGATTAATTCACTATGACCATTGCTAGTTCCATCAGTACCAGACTCATTACGTCTCTGTGCTCCTTATCATGAAGTATAAACAAGCAATGACGAAGTTATGTTAATGATCTCAGATTAAAGAAGTCCAATACACTTCCAGTATGCAGTGGAGCTTGTTTCTCAATAGATACTTTAAATTGATTTGTCATGTATTTTACAGCTCAACCATTAAAATTTCCAAGACTTCTAGGTGCAGTGTTTTGTCACAGATGCACTGTTTTTATTAAGGTATAAAATTATGAGAGGAAATGGTGAACAAAGCCTTAGAGAAACGACAGCGTATCCTGTAACTTGTATCTCCTGTTTTCAGGGATTCCCCATATTGTCTTTGTACACTTCGGAGCTGCTTTTTGATGCTCATTCTGAGACTAGGTAACAAGCTATTGTCAATAGATTACCAAAGCTTGAACCACCTTGCTAATTATATCAGCTAAGTAGTATTAGTATTCTTTTATTTATTCTGTTATCATAGATACTGAAAGAGTATTTATAGGGATTCACCTTTCCTAAAAGGTTGATTTGCTTTTAAAGAAAATAATTTGTTAAACTAATTAGAAGGGAGTCTTAGATATTAGAGCTTCCAAACTGAAACAAGGAAAGGCAATTCCCTGCATATTGAAACCCTGTAAGAGCTTCATTCTGCATGATGCCACCTAAAACTTGTCTAAAACACACATCAGCTATACTCCGTCAAAACTACTTCGAAAGCAGTTAACAATAAATTAACTGTAAATAAAGACATGGACCCCTTGGAAAAGAGTTTTCGGGCTATAATATCCATAGCAAGCATTTTTCCTGTTTAGCTTTTACTAGGTTCCATTTTCTTTCTTTTGCACTCCTTGAAAAGGCAGGTTTTTAATGACCACCTCATTTATTTGTCTCAGTGTTGCCCTGAATCTTAGAGCTGGAACCCCATTATTGTTTTACTTCACTGCTGTCTGAATGATTATCGTATAATATTCATATGCTTCTCCAGTGCCTAACCTAATGAAGGTATAGTATGGCAAAGGGAGGACAGATCATTTGAGCAAGGTTATGAGGCACGTGGCTCAACCTTTGGCAGTAACAGGTGAAAAGGTTGCAAACATTGGCTCCTGTTCAACTTCGTGCCTGCCTTCCTAAATACTGGCTGGCTCCATATGTTCTTCAGCAACCATTTTCAATGAGGTAAAGTATTTTCTTACCTATTTGCCAATCCCAGGGAACTTTCAACAGCTCTTTGTGTTCCATGATTGCACTATAAGAGAAGAGAAGGCAAAATTTTACGGAAGAGAACAGAAGTTAAATTACTTCCACTCATTCAATTCAAATGCTGGACAAAACAACATAAATAACCTTATAACAAAAAATCTCTGTAGGAACCAAATGCAGTCAGACTTAGCTAATCCACTCTGGCATTATCCCTGTGCCTGTGTGTTTGAAAGATCTTCAGACGTGATAGCATACAATTTGTCCTGGTTTATTTCCAGCTCCCTGACTATCTACCTCAAAGTGTCCACCTCCCTATATGTTCAATTTTCTTGTCATTTTCTGACTTAATATTCTGAAAGCTTTTGAACTTTAATGATTAATAATGTATCTGTCTGAGTTATTCACCCTTCAGAGTGGCTCTGCAGTGTCAGATAAATAGAGAGCTGAGTAAATCACTGACACGAGGTGGCAGGTATCACAGGCTGGCTTTGGGAAGAATACTGTGACTCTCAATGTTACACATTGAGAGAGAGATCAAATAGTCACAGCCATGAAAATCAGAAAACAAAACAAAGGATAGGCCAAGCTGCAAAAAGTCGACTTTAAACATCTTGTAAATATTACATGGCACATTAACATACAAGTCCCAGGTCCAGAAAATTTTAAGGAGGCAACAAAGTCATGTCTTCCCAATCCAGGGAAGTAGACCCTTAGACACTAGGATTCTCACCATCCATCTTCATTCAGCTAACTACCTTCTCTGATCTGTGATTTGCAGATAATTCCTGCTGTGCAGAACTCTGCATGCTAGTCTGGACACTATTTTAAACAAGTATAAAACATGGAATTACACAGATTGAAAAACAAAGTATCTAGTTCTAAAAGTGGCATGTGGGAGACCAAGTCTAGCAGTAGAACTGCAGGAACTCAATGCCTTCCAGACTAATCTTGTCTAGAAAGCTGCATCCTGGAAATTCTCATTTACTTGCTATTGATGTGTGGCAAATCTAATACTGGGTATAGGATAATGAGATTATTTAGTCTGCACAATAACTAAATTATAAGTGTCCTTGCATGCATAAGGTATGTGTCTCTTTTTTATCATCAATGGAACGTCATGAAAACAAACAGTAGCATCTCCTGCTGTTCTAGTAAGCAAAAATTTGATATAACTTGAATATACAAACATTGTTTTCATACCATTGTCTAGTCAATGCAAAAGAAGTATATGACAATATACTATGGTCTGTGATTCACTATGGTCTGTGAAGCAAAGAGGGGTAAGAGCACCTTTGCTAGAAGGCTGCATTTAGTGATGCTACATTTATTGGAGGATGGGACCACTATCACCTTTGAAAGGCTGTGGTGACTGGAGGACATCTTGATGACCAGAAAGAGAAAAATGTAACACCGATTTCAAAAAGGTCAAGAACTATAGCCTCATCAGCCTTATACTAGCCTTTGGGAAGATTATACAGCAAATCTTTCTAGAAGCAGCTTCCAGGACATGAAGGACACAGAGATGATTGAGAACAGCCAGCACAGATTTTTCATACCTGACCAAACTGACTGCCTTCTATAATAAGATGACTGGTTCAGTAGATAAGGGAGAGGGAATGGATGAGAGGTTTCCCATAGTATCCTTAGAGACAGGAGAGATAGGGGCTACATGGGTGGATTACCCACGAGATGGTTGGAATACTGGCCTCAGAGAGTAGTGATCATCAGATTGAAATCTGCTGTCAACTGATTACTAGTGATGAACCTCAGGAGTTGATACTGGGGCTGACACTGTTTAATATCTTCATTAATAGCCTGGAAGATGGGGCAGAACACACCCTCAGCAGAGGGAAGTTTGCAGAGAACAACATACAGGGCAGCAGGAGATACGCTGACATTTAGAGGGACTTAGACAGGCTGGGGAAATGGGCTGACAGAAACCTCATGAAGTTCAACAAAAGCAAATGCAAATTCCTGCATCTGGGATGGAATAATCCCATGCAACAGTACAGGCTGGGGGCTGACTGCATAAAAAGCTGCTTTGCAGAAATTAATTTTGGAGTCCTGGTGAACATCAAGCTGAACATGAGTCAGCAGTGCGGTCTTGCAGCTGAGAAGGCCAAGAGCATCCTGGGCTGCATTAGTAAGAGTGTAGCCAGCAGGCTGAAGGAAGTGATTCTTCTCTATTTAGCATTTACGTGACAGCAACTGGAGAATTGTTTCAAATTTTAGGCTCCTGAGAACGAGAAAGACACTGACAAATTGGAGGAAGTACAGTGGAGTTCCATCATGATGGTTAGGGGTCTGGAGCACATGGTAAGAGGAGATGCTGAGGCAGCTGGGTTTGTTCAGCTGGGAGAAGGCTAAGTGTGGGGAGGGGGAGGAGAATATAGTTGCTGTCTTAACTACCTAATGGTAGGCTACGGAAAAGATAGAGGCAAACTCTTCTTGGAGGTGCACAGCAAAAGGATGAGCAGCAATGGACGGACACAAGTTGCAAAATGGGAAATTCTGATTAGATATATGGAAAAATTTCTTGGCCACATACTGGAACAGGTTGCCTAGAGAGACTGTGGAATATCAATCTTTGGAGCTACCAAAACCCAACTGCACAAGTTCATGAGCAACCTGACTTAACTTTGAAGTTAGCTTTGAGTTGCTTTGAGTAGAGGATTGACCTAGATGACCTTCAGAGGTCCCTTGCAAACTAAATTATTCTACGATGCTGTGATTTCATCAGGCAGTATTATCTCCTCATTTGCTGGGTAGTTGCTATACCCCCAACTCCTTATCAGCTAATTTCTTCTCTCATTTTGATATCCTGTTCCTTCTAACTTTACTCACATTCAACCCACTAATCCTCACTTTCCATAATGCCTGGGTAGTTACCTGACACCTTAGCCCATCACTTGTCCAACAGGCACTGTCTGGTTTCATTTCATATTATATTCTAATGTCAAACACCCTTGCTAAACTCTTCTAGAAAACAACAGCCTACTTCTTGAAAGGCCTCTTGAAGACACAGCCCTAATGCCAAAACATGAACTAACATGAATCATCTATACTGTGTAAATATTTTTATGTATACAAGAATTAAAAGGCAAATAAATGCCTTTTTACTACTATTTTATTTTGATATCAGTGCACGTCAATAATGGATATTATTTGTGGGTGCTGTTTTGTCTTTCCTACATTGAATATTGTCCTACACACTTTTCATTCTATTCTCTCTTCAGAATTATTGTACTGCTCCCTATAAATCCTATGAAAATGAGACCTACGCCTTCAGTGGTATTAACGCATATACGTTCCCCATCCGCAATCATGCCAACAAAACTTTAACTAGTGATGCCTTTCTGAGACATTCCTTCTCTAAACTACTTCAGTCTAGTTTAGGTCCAAACTTGTACCAAAGTGGCCAGTAATTTTTCAAAGAAAGATTCTGCAATTGCAACCTGGGGAACTGGCTTCCTTTTGAACCAATTGGTATATTCAGTTAGGTTAAACCTCTGTAAAGTCATAACTGTGTGGCATCTGCTCCTCTGAACCCATTTCTGTTTCCTTCCAGCTGTGTCCTCTGTAAACAAAGATACCTAGTTCCAGCTTCACCTTCTTATCCCCACCAAAATAACTCACAGACCCTGAACTGCGACTACCTGCTTGGGTCAAGGTCGGGTAATGGCACTATAATTAAATTCAAGAACACAAGACCTGTACATGACAATTTAAACACACACAGCAGGACAAGGGCACCGCTTTGATGCCCTTAGAATCAGTCAGTGCCTACCTACCACTATTACTTTCAAGTAATAAAAATGTTTTCCCCAAGGATATTAGACACATTTACAAGCTCTTGTTTTTCCTTTTAAGAGTTTTTCATTTTTAAAAAAGGACCTGCCTGTGTGGCAGGCAGTTAATATAACTCATTTTAAGTCATGTGTGCAGATCCCACATAAAAATAACAAGCTTTCTGACTAAAGAAATAGAACTAGTTAAGGGGAAGTTAATGGGTCATTGTTTTCATCACTCTCTGTTCTTTGAAGCTGGGTAGCTCAGATATGTAGATAAACAAATTGTTTTTGACTGAAAATCAAAAGTTATTTTGCGTGACAAGCACCAGTGATGGATCTGCATTAAAACATGGAAATATTACGTAGTGACTTTTACTACACTTTTACCAGTCACAGTGTTACAACACTGGAAGCTACCTTCTAACTACTGAGCCTGCAGGTAACATGCACATTGGGTACCTGTGTGTATAGACATGACTCAGAAGTTCCTGAAATCCACAACACAATCTCTGAGTACTAAGAATTTTGAAGTGAAAAGACCAGTTTCTTGTGGACGTTTTCACTGCTTCTTCCACATCACAATGTAGTTACACAGAATGAACCTATTTGTAAAATACCTTCTCACAGGACATGTTTTCTACCTGTTTAGAAATCTAAGTGACTTTTTAAAAGTATGAAACAGAAGCGGAGAGAGTTGTAATCTCTGTTATTCACAGACCAACATGTGAGGTTTCCACTCACCTTCAAGCAATAAGACAGTGGGATGTATCTTCTACCCGTCCCTCCCCATGTGACAACTCAAGGACACCAACCATCAGAATAGTTAGATGAAAATTTCTATCATTATTCAAATCTATTGATCTCAAATAGTAAAACCAAGGCAAACTCTAGAAATAAAAAGTCCTACTCTCCACAGAAAACTGTTAGCTTTGAAGAAAGGCTTGTAGTACCACAAAGAAGGCACAGCTGCATTTATTTGAATGACCTTGGTGCGCAAACCTCCTCACTTACAGCTGAATTCCACTGAAGAAGGAGCCAAAGAGTCCGATCATGCCCAAGAATTCCACTCGACTCAGATTTCGGACGATATACTCCTCACAAACATTCGAGATGCCATATAGTGTTGCTCCACCCAGCACTAAGAGATCCCCTATCAGTTTATTTTCACCTAGGAATAAACAGGGTAAAAATCAGCGGATCTCAAAACAACAATCATTTGTCTAGAGCTGTTACAAGTTCCTCCTTGCAGTTCTGAATCCTGAGTCACTAAGTAGCCCACATCCATGTCAATAAATTGAGTGCAAATGTTTTGTCATTTTACCAGTTTTCACTCAATATCCCAAGCAAATCTAGCAGAGATGAAGGGAGGGCATTCTCTTTCCTGTCGATATGAAACTCCAGAAGCTAAGATAAATTTGTGAAAAATATAGAAACCAAGTAGCACCTTTCAAGAAAGCACCCGACAAGAAAGAGAGGGGGAAGGATGGGGTGTAGATAGGGTGATGATAATGACACAGATTTTTGAAAGAGGTTTAATTAGCACAGCAATACCTAATGCATGAAATGGACAGAGCAAAATATATCCCAGGTACCTCCAGGTATGTACCATTACTAAAACACTGTATGATCAAAGCATGTTTGATACCTTTGTTAAGTCTTGGAGGCTTTTATTATTATTAGGTGGGGGAGCAGCCTGCAGAGAGATTTGATCAAGTTCCAGCTTAAAAACTGGGGCCCTGGTTCTGCCAACTGATGCATGTCATTCCCTCTGCATATATGAGCCATTAAATGATTTCTGCAGAACAACAGCTTTGCAGAACTGTCAGATATTGCTACAGGACCTATTCCACAGGACTGGATATAATGGAATCTCCTTCGAAAAGATTCAGTAAAAATGCTGAAGTATTAGACTTTGCATTTTTTGAAAGAAACCTTGTTTTCTTTTGAAATATCTTTTGATATATTTTTTAATTTGCATAATAAACACCATAGAAAATAAAAATGATCAAAATTGAAGCAAAACATTCTGATTGGTCCAAAGTGATCTTTTTCCTTTCTGGCATTCTTTTAAGCCTTTGATTTTCATCCCAACTTACGGTTTTTAAATTACCAGTGAGAAGGAATTTATGGATATAAAAACGGTCACAGCAGGTCAGACCAAAAGTTCATTTATCCCAGTACCCCATCTCCAACATTGTCTATAAGCATTATAAGATTGTAAGTTGTTTAGGGCCAAGTAATGACAGGGCAAATGTTTAGAATACTCCCACCAATACCCTCCTAGTCTCCAAAATAGTTCAGCTCAAAGGAGATGTGGCTTCTGTGTATTTAGTATACCTTACCAGAGTTCTTTTTCACGTACTCGGCCAGTCTCCCCCGAATTTCTGGTTTGCATGTATCTTGATGGAGAGCATGTTTGTATTTGAGCATTTATCTTTTTAAAATTTGGTGCTTATTTTGCTTTTACCCTTCTTTTGTAATCTGCCATGGAAGATGCCCTTAATTTAAAATAAGCATCTGCACTTTTCAAAACCTATTCATATCCCTGATGCTTTCGATGTTCCACAGTGGCTTTAATCATCCCTCACTGAGCTCACGCATTTGGTATTTATGACAGCTACTCACTGGCACTCACTGGCACTTTGGGGAAACACTGCTGAAAAAGCTTTTGACCTTCGAGTTTGGCTGTGCTGAACTGCTGAGACAAAAATACCATCCTTTGCCTGTGCAAGACAGAAGGCTTGAAGGCGATGGCTCTCCCAACCTGCATTCATACTCTCTGAGTGTGAGCTTTGAACTTAAGAGCTCTCAAGGAAGGAGAATGTAAAAACTGGTCATGGCAATGGTCCGCCTAGCCCAGGACCTGCATCTGACATCAGGCAGTTCAGGATGGTTGAAGAAAACATAAAGACTGGATGGAATTTCTACCTGCCGATTCTCAGCAGATAAGAAATGTCTTCATCATCTTTAGGGTCTTTCCATTCTGAAGCCATTTTATGCCCCTGAAGACCTTTGCTGCCTTTTTCCACTACTTCTATAGACTTATTCTTTGAGCATTTCTTTTTGAGTTGAGGTATCCAGAGTAGCACATGGTATTCAAGAGGGAGGTGCCTCAAAGTTTTTGATAGTGGCTATGCTTTCAGTTTCTTTCCTAGTAATGCCTGCCTTCCTGATTGTCAAATGTCTTCTTTTTACTTCCTCAAGAGGTTGCTTTTGGAATTTCCCCCAACATTAACATATCCTAATAAAGATATTTTCATGGAACTAAAATCCTGGTACATCTACTGGTTTTACTGCTAAGGAAGTATGTATCAATTGAACAGAGGAGTTCTAAAGACATTTAGGATAATACAGTTTTACTTGAACTATCTGAAGGTATGGGCCATTCTTCTGAAGAAACACCAGGCACAGCTTGGCCAAACAAGCTTTGCATTCATCATTATTAGAATAGTTATTGTTTTGTGGAAACAAAACTCTTACAGTCCAGAGAGTTTATGTTTCTGGGGACCAATTATAGCACAAAAGTGCAACATAAATCATTTAATTTTGAATTATATTCTGACATGATTGCCTTTCACACACTTACAAGGCCATTTGGTCACCTTTTTACCTGAACTCTTAGCAGTACAGGTGGTTCTCTTTGCTTTCGGTTATAATTGTTGATGTTCGTATCTCTAAAAATTCAACTCGAAGTGTCCAATCTTAGACTAAGCATACTCTCCCTGACTTACCAGCTTATTACCTGGATTGAAGTGACCGATTTTCAGAGCTTCTGGTCAGGCAAAGCTGTGAATGCTTCGAAAAAGTCTAGATGAAACACTAAGACCCCTGTGCATTACATGAGGACAACTACTGAGCTACCTTGGGGTACTCATTGAGAAACACATTATTTTAAGGTAAACTTGGCTTGTAAGCTGACAGTGCACCAACTATGTGGTAGTAATTGCTTTTCCCTTTGATAAATGTGCTAAATATGAGTTAGGATACAGTAAAAATAGGTAAGATACCATATATTTACTGAAAGTTGGGAGCATGCTTGCAAATAATATCTAATTCTTCCAGTCTGGAAAATATAATATCTCAGTGATGCACCATAAACTTGTAGCTTACTTGTGTTCCCTGAACATTAGGGTTTGCAGGCTAGATTGCTATATGTGGTAGATGCCTAGCAGAGACTTATGGCACTTCTAACGTAGTAAATAATAAGATAAACAAGAGCAAATAGGTGTCATCAGATCATGTAAACAGAGGGTTTACTGAGGACTAAGAGAGTGCCACTTCTTTTTGGTGCATTGCTCTCCTTTGCTCCTTTGTGAAATAATGCGGTAAGTGCTGTAACTCTTTAATGAAGAGTTTAATGAAATCTTTTCTTTTGCTGGCAATATTTATTTTTGATTTGCAGATTTTTAATGCATAGTTTGACCCATTCAGGTAAATCAAACCAGCTCATGTATTTTACTCCCCTAAAGAGGATGTGGTAATTAGAAATAGAAATATATGCTTGCATCTTTCTTACACCATTCTGACACTTCAGAAAGCTGCAGTCTCCATCATGAAAGGCTCTCAGCTTTATTTCTCCTCTCTGCCTACCAATAACCACGTATATAAGCTTTTATGCGTAGGTCTGGATTAGAAGTCAACAAAGCTTGTTCACAGATTTTTCTGGATAAATTCACCTAACAGCTATATCCACGCTTTAGTAATGAAATGGCAAACAATATCTAATTATTGCAGGTGGATGGCAATGCGTCAGTCTATTTCAATCTGTTCCTTGTGTGCCTTTCCACTGAGGTCCATTGCCCTGCATACTCACCACCCTAGCAGGTTGTTATTTAGATTAAAGGGACACAGGATGTTTCCTCTGGAAGCCAGGGCTGAAATCCCAGTGCCAACAATATCAGTCATTCCTAATGTAGCTCTCACTAGCTGATTCCATGGTACAGGGTATATTCTTTTCTTTATAGCTAGGACAGAGCTATTTCTGGAGGACAGAAATGAACTGTAAGTCTTCAGGTCAGGGTAAAAAGGGGGCAGGGAGATATGGTGGGCATTGTCACAAATGTCCCTGTTTTGTTTAGTAGCATCCTGACAAATAGTGTTTTTACAGCACTTGCATTTGTATTCAGAAAGCTGAGTGAAGAATTTAAAATCCCAGTGTATTATGCTCAGCTCACAATTCAGTGCTTTTAATTAAGAATGAAAACTGTGCCTAATTGACAACCTTTGAAAAGAATTTCCAGCCTTCCCACATCGTTTGGGTTGGCACTAGAAAAATCAATGTGACAGAGGAAGTTGATCAATGAAATCTAATCTAGTCTAGTCTGCATTAATAGCTAAACACACGCTGTTCGTATGCTGCCACACATAAAAAAGAACATTTTACACACAAGAAGATTCTTTCCTAGAATGATGCAGGCAAAATTAAAACCTTTACTCTGAGACCATGCATAACACAGTTGGTACAGTCAGTATGTAGGTTAGGTGTCATTTCATATCTAACCAGTGAACCCAGTTAGGTACAAGAAAGAAGCAAAACTGAGGAGAAGTAAGAGTATGCAGCGGAGGGGAGAGGTGGTTATGATTCAGAGGGGCAGCCAGTTTGGGCATGAAGCAATTGAGGCTTATGGTCAATCAGCTAAGCCAAAACAAAATGAAACTACAAGTATTCAGCTTGTCCTCTGGCCTGCACAGTGGGTGACATGTTTTGCAGAACCACCGCATCCACCAAGTCAATTTGGGATGGTGTTGACTTCTAAACGTTGGCCTATTTTTGTTCTCTGTCCCCTTTGACAAAGAAACAACTCTGAATGGTGCAGTGCTTTTGGTCCATGAAGACACAATATTGCTTGGAAATTTTCCCTTATCTTTGTCCCCTTCTGATATGTTCTGGACAACTGTTCCTCTGAAAGAGAACTCGGTCATACAAAACATCCTTACTCACCTGCTCCTTGTTGTCTCCCAACAAGGACATCTGCTCCTGCCATGCAGCCCATGCCCAGAATGCAGACCACAATCCCAATAAAATGCACTGCCTTGTATCGTACCAGCAAGAAGAACCAGGATAGCAATATCACCACTGGGATGACAAAACAATCTAGGAGCTGTCAAGAAAGAGAAGAAAAATCAACAAATCAACCTGCTAACAATTTACCCTAAAAGTCTAGAATGGATTCCAACAGAAGACAGCAGGGTTATTTAGCTAGTAATGGCACCTTTTACCAGACAGAAAATGTATTCAAGTGCTTATGTCATTCATCAGACAGGCTATAAGACTATTCTGCTCATGACCATTCCAGTAATTCAGTGGGAGCTATTGCTCTATGCTAACATTCAACAGCACTGCCTTGCTCTTTCATTCAGATGCATATTCCAAATCCATGGGAAGGAATCCTGGGCCAAAAGAGAGCTACACTATTCTCCAGCTGGTTCACACCTCAGGTGATTAAGGGCAGACTGAGGGCAGTTTTCCTGCAGTTTGTACATATGCTTTGATTCAGTCATTTCAGGTCCAATTAGCAGGAAGATTCATAATACACAAGTTGGCCAGATTTAAAAAATCTGGCCGTATAAATCAAGTGGATTTTGCATGCAGAGCACTTATGAAAAATCTGTCCCCAGTGGGGACTGTTAATTCTTTGAAAATATAGTTCCATATGCCTTTGAAGGAAAAAATAAATAAGCGCCTTGTCTGCAGTGCAGAAAGCTCAGTCTTCTTGCCAATAGACCCTGGGTAAAAGCTTTCTCAAGGAAGTGTTATGAGAAACAATCATTAATTAGTCTTTTCAGAGTCACCCAGCAACAAACTGAGAAACTCATGGTTAAAAAAAGAAACACACTAAATATTTGTGAAAGGACCTTGAGATTTTCAAATGAAAGTATATTTTAGAAACTACTACTATGTCACCAGGAAACAAAAATTCTGAGTAACAACCACCTAAAGAAACCTGAATTTAGGAACCTGATTCCCACTTCCTAAAGGGATAAAGATATTTAAGAGTCTAAAGTCTGTAACAAAATTTGGGGATATCCTACTATTCAACGTCAATTGATACAGCAGGATCCAGTGCTATATGGTTGCATTTTCTGTATAATGAAAATGGTTAGAACAACTGTTAATGGAGGAGACTCTCTCTGTAGTCCTGGGAAATTTTAATACATGCATTCCTATGGATGTGGGTACCTTGATTTTAGATGATGCAATTTGGTCTTTCTTCCCTTTGGGCCTATTATTTGTTACTTGCTCTCTCAGTGTGACTTACCACTAAATACAATAAGTATTATCAAATAATGATCACATTCCTTTTAACTTCTTTGTCTGTTCAGGGCATTATCTGAAGAGAAAAAGAATTCTGGATGATTTCAAGAATTTCAGTGCTTAGAAAATTTTCTTTATATATGAGATACCTATGTAAGAAATACTAAATTTGGGGTTCAGCAAGAATATAAAAGCCTATTTTCAGAATATAGATAATTTTCCTAAAACTGTTTGAAAAACAAGAGTATGCAGTGGAACCGCAGCCATTTCAAAGATTCCCCTCACACTGAGTGGCAACAGCCCTTAAAAGAGAAATGGATCACAAGCAGGACCGTGCTGCTCTAATGTGGCTCAAGCAGTCCCAAACAACAGCAGAACAGATGAGGAAAAAAATTACAAATTGGAAAGGTCTGTGCTAAAAGCAGGTTCTGCATTTAAAATGAGAGCTAATAATCTAAAAGGCATTCCCAGGCCTCTCTACAGTGAAAATGGCCTGCAGCAGTCCTCAAAATACAATCCTTTACAGACAGAACACAAAAAGGAACAACTGCTGAAAGGACAGCAGAACTATAATGAGTGCCTTCATTTGTATAGGACATCTGTTTAAACCTTCTGCCTCTGAAAAATGTATAAAGTATACAGAATATAAAAGGCCTAACACTCCGCAGCTACTCTTTGTAAAAACATGCTTGTGAAATACATGCCGCATATACTAGAAGTTGTTTGTTAGACCATGTGCAGCTTGTTGGGATGGTACATTTTCCTGCTGTGACTTTATCTCTCGCAAGAGACTCTTTCCCAGACAGTGCTGGTAACTTGGTGGCCGGCTGAGTTGTTCTGACAGCTACAGCAACAGCAGCTGTCTTGCCGGCCACCATCTCTCCTGGGAAGTGCCTCCCACATCAGATCATAATTGTGTGCTTAGTTATGGGTAGAGAGAGAAGTCAAGTCACTCGAAGACCAGGCTGCAGCTGCCTGGGCAGTTCTTCTGGCTGATACCCCGGTCTCACAACAGCCCTGAAAATATGAATTACATGAACAAACTTTGGAAGTTGTGTTGCTGGTAGCAGTCCAACACTTGGGCAGGAAGTGGGAGCTGGCAGGCTGACCTTGCATATTCATTAAGTCCTGTGACAGGTAGGGACAAGATGGCACATGGCCTTCTCCTGTTACTGGAAGAAGGGACATGGCATACCTAGCCAGCGCAGTTGGTTACTACTATGACCAATAACATACAGCACATGTTTCTCAAGTGCTGTGAATCTCTTAACTTTGCAAACATAGCTGTAACCCACAGCAGTAAAGTGTAAGATGTCTGGTGGGAGCTCACTCTTCATTGTAACCCTTCAGGATGTTGACACAGTTAAACACCTCCACTCTCAATCCAGAGCTCATTTCCTAATGCTTGTACACACTGTTCATACAGTCTTCATTAGCTGTGTTAGCACAAGCTAAGTTCACCCATTCTCAGCTAAAGATTGAGGGAAGGTGGTACCAAACAGCTAGGAGGTAGTTGCTTCTCACAGTGCCTTGCAGCTATTCCTGGTGGTGTGAATGCTTGTGCCTCATTCCCTCCCAGTGCAACGTTGAGCAGGCTAGCTTAACTTCCTGGTAGCTTGCACGAAAACAATGTGGAGGAGAAGCTCACATGGGCAGATGGCCAGGCTCACATCAGAGATAGCAACTGTAATCAGTAAGAGATACCTTTTATCTGGTCAGTGCATGTGGCTTCCCTTCCAGTCTATACTACTGCAGTCACCAGTAGGTTATACTGGTTGTACTAATATGGTTAACTGCGCACTGGAGAAGAGGAGAAGAAGCACCCTTACACTTAGGCCAGAGCTTAACATGAGTAAAATAACACTGACCAGCGCTACTGCACAGTCTGTTACTGTCTTCCTGGGACTAGGACCTAACATTTGAGCACCCTCTGCCCCCACATATGTATGTATGGGCATATGTATGTATGGGCATATGTATGTATGGGCATATGTATGTATGCCCCTACATATGTTGGTATACATACGCATACCAACACCAGTTCTAAGGCAAAAAAGTTAATCTATATCTCAGAGGTGGCTGTGCCCAAGACGGAGCAGGACTTACACCACAGTTAAGCAAAGGGGTGTTTTAAGAAACTGCTTCTTATCACGACTCTACTCTTTGTCACTAGCTGCTACTGAAAAGCCAGTACGTGTCCATAGGCATCATCCCAGTTCTTTTCTGTGCACAGTTGAATAAGTGAGCTTAAACTGTCGCTGGACCAAGTATTTGATTTTGCACTAAAAGGACCTATGGTGGCTCACACAAACAGCTTTTTAGAATAGATTTAAGAAGATGAAGATGTCACCTTTCAGCTAATAATCACCAGAGTGAGTCAGTGGCTATTTTTAACCCTTAATATGGAATACAGCCCTTGTCCACCTTTACACACAGGACATGAGGCTACATGTTCATTATGGGACAGGACTGGGCTGTTTTACTTATTTAACTGTGACTTAAGCAGAAAAAAGGGCATTTTCTTGTGAATATGATTTATATTAGGCTGCTAGTGTGATTTCAATAGCCACTTCTAAAAATTGTTTACACTTGCAGCACATGTACTTCAACATGCATACTCTTACTAACAATCTTTTAAAAGTAGTTTTTAAAAATTCTTCTCTTCCATAGATATTTAAACATACCTCTGCTCTTAGGTACCTGAAAGTGTCTTTTTTCAAGCACTAACACAAGAGAAGCATAAACAGAACCTATCACAAACAATGCTAATGTCAGCTAAAAAACTCCTCTTTGGAGCTGTTAGTCCAAGATCTCATCCACGAGCTTCTATTTGCAGTACTGCAGCAGCAATAGATATAAATAGTAAATGCAGGTAACATTCATTGACATTACATATGTCTTCTTAAATAACACTCAATTTATATCTGTAATTAAACAATGGGGCAGATAGCAATAAATTGACTTACTATTATATTAGCATTTTGGCAACCTAAGGTATACTGCTTAGCTGTTGTTCAGGCTTTGCTTTACATTTCATTTCTTCTGGACTAAATTTACTCTACCTTCTTTCCTTCCCCCTCTCCCCACATCAAATAAACCTGTCTGGTATATGCACAAACATTGCATGCATAAAAGTAGTAAGATCATGGATTACCTAACAGGGCTTTCTTGTTTTCTTTGTTTGTTTGTTATTAGTTATTTCAGCTATTAAGAAAACACATTATACCTAACAGTCATTTTCACGACTATAAAGCTTGTACAATAACAAAGATAAATTATACTTAGCTTGGATTTCATTTATAGCACATAAAGGTCTGTAATTTATCAGTATTTCCCTTATAATCATCTTCTATATTTTCTCTCTTTTTAATTGGCTATTCAAAATGTACTTTATATACCCTGCTATTATGTTAAATTAATGAGACCTGATTTTAATCAAAATCACTATTTTAATCACAGAAGTTACCAGATATCACTAAACTAAAAGAAAGCAAATATCTCCTAATTTGCTATGGAGAGATAATAAACTTGATGTCAAGTATGGTGCAGACAGCTTGAGCATTCCATGTAGAAAGAGGCAGAAGAACAGCTTTCTTTTCTTTGACTCTGTCATGCTTTTCTGTGGTTTTCTTCAGTGACAGTTCTGAATTAGGTTGCTTTAGAAGGCTGGATACAAAAATATATATCCTACTGACATGTTGTTCTACAGCAACTCCTTTTTATTATAACAATGCTGTGTTGCTTTAGAGATTGAAGATCATTATTTGATTCTACTACATCTGAGTCTGTCGATGATACACAATGTTGAAATTTACTTTCTCCATTTATTTGTTTGTTAAAGTATGTTGATCTTATTATACTTGTGACTCATAGAAATAAAATACTCTCTTGCTAACAATAAGTATCTAATCTCTGATCTCTTAAATCCAGCATGTCCCTGCATATATATAACAAAAATAGGCTGTTGGTTTTTGGAAAGGAAAGCTGGCAAGCTGTAGAGAAAGGGTCTGTAACACACAGGACGAACTGCTGATCTGTATCAACATCAAAAGGAAAAAAGCTGGTCAGCAAGGTCCCAATGGGCACAGCTGAGCTGAATCTTCCTTTTTAAACATTCATTGGATTTTTTTTTCCAGTTATAAGCCCTTTTTCTCACATTAGGGGTTTCTCATTAGCACTGCCCTCAAGCAGATCATGTAGAGAATCAGCTGCACCCTCTACTCAGCTTACTCTCCACAGTAGAGAGATCAGAAAAATCAGTGTCAAATCCATGCAAGTTTGTATTGTCAAGCACAGGTGAGGATGGCTACCCAATTTCAACATGTGAACTTCAATACAAGTGCTATATTCAGCAAGGGACATACCTCCTGACACTTACTTTGCTTTTCAGCCACAGTAAGAAATGGTTTGCCATCCATCCTAGGACTCTTTCTATTCCAGTTTTCACACTACCTTCGCAAAACCACACACAGTTGATTTAACTGTATGTTATACATGCACAAAAACAGCTGAGATGTGAAACCTCCTAGTGTTGGCCGACAGTTGCCAGTGGATCTTCTTTCTAGTTATGGTACCCTGAACCTGAAATATTCTGCAAGGAAGGTGTGGATGCTGGTAACATCAATTCAAATACAGCAATTCAAGTAAAAGCAATTGAAGCAGTTCAAATAAAAAAAAGGAGCATTATTGTTTTACTTTTCTGTCCTGTTGTGTTTCTATTTGTTATCTCAGCACAGCTTAATCACTTGATGTAATCATGTAATATATAATCATGTAATTAATTTAAAAACTGTTATCGGTTTCACCAAGCCAAAAGTAAGGAAGTAGGGTTTCCCAAGTAGGGAAACTGGAGAAAGAATCAGTTAGTCATATCATTCATTTACAATGATGTAAAAACATCTTATTTCCATGACACAGAAGAAACAAAAACCAGAAGACCGTCCCAGCTTGAAGTCTTCATAAACCAGTATTCTACCCAAAAGAGCTCTAACTTCTTTTCTTGGGGCACATGACCAATGTTTCTACAACTGTTCCAATCCTTTCCTTTTCCCTGTTCTCAGGATTTTCTCTCTTTTTCCCAGCAGACATAGAAAACCACTCAAAACTCTCACTAGTGAAAGACCTTCATTTACATCTGACTTGCATGTACCAATACCTGAGATGAGGATTATTACAGTTCCAGGTTTCTGTGTTCATAAAAGGAATTCAGTCAATTCTTGCGGTTATTTTGAACACGAAGTGGTGGCCACATCCAACCCACAGTTCCTCTGTCCTCAGCTGTCTACATGTATACATTCTTTTCTGCCAACAGGAGTAATCACATCTTGACACATTAAAAAAGAATCTTAAAACACACCTCTTCATCGACTCCTCTGACTACATGTAATCCATCTATGCTTATGCAAGCTCTGCTCAAATACCACAATGAAGGATGAGTACATACAAAATGACCACTCAAATGGCCCTTCCCTTGCTTAACTTCTTCCTTTGCTTTTACATACTGGATATGGGCTTTGGAAACCTTTTTCTCAAAGTTACTTAATAGAAACTTCTCCATGTCACCAGTGGCTGTAAGCTATGCAAAGAGTGATTAGATCCTTGCAATGCCCAGAAAAAATCACAGATGTCTCTTCAAGTAAAGCCTCTGTTTTTGCATTTTGCCTTCAAGAATATGCAAAATGTGCACAGAATGCCAAACTCTCTGCTGTTGTAATACAAAAAATGTTTTACATACTTATATTTTTATGGAGTATGGCTCAGAGTGAATTTTACCATTAGAAGCATGAACTTTGGGTACCTAGAGCTAAGAAAGAGATAGGATTTTGTGGGGGTTGGTTTGCTATTCCCTCACTGTGCAAAGCAGTTAAGGTCAATCTTACATGCACGGGATGGAGGGAGGCAGAGAGGGAGCAGAATTTCTCTCTACTTTTGAGACATTTCACATTAGTGGTCACTGGACAAGGTGGATCAGCAGCAATTCCTCTGTTCCTCACCTCCCAGATTTGCTTCAAAATCATCTCAAACCTTCTGCCTCAATGCACATTGAGTCCACAGGGACCAGGAACAAAGCAAAGTCTATCACCATCCAGCACTCCTATAATAAGCACTTACTGCTGACTCCTTTTCTTTCCTGGTGGCAGTTGTTGAGGTATGAAAACTGCCACAGGTAATTGGAACTGTGATGTACTGCTGAGGCTCACGGCAACCTAAGAGTAGCTGCGAACATCAGCATCGTAGTTTTATTGTCTGTCTCCTGGTGTCTATAAATCCCTGGTTTTATTACCTTTGTTTTCATCATGCCAATCAAAGGCTTGATTGCCCAAGGAATAAATTACTAGATAAATCACTGTTTGAAAACATAGCTCTCTCTTTGACAATGCTTTATTTTTTTTGTGGCACTGTATGCATATTCTCCCGTACCACTATGCAGGGCATTGCAGTAGTCTGGAATTTAAAAGTGATGCCATGATACAGAAAAAGGATAACAATTAACACTAGACAGTGCAATGCAACAGTGTAATATGCACATGGATGGAGCAACGCTTTGCAGAAAGGAGTGTTAATTAATGTGGGGTTGGAGAGGGAGAAGGCAGTGGAAGAGTGGTCAGTCTGTCTCATGGCGCAGCTTGATATGATGAGAAAGTACCTACCTGGAAGCAAAGATTACAAATGTATTACAAATGTTAGTACCACAACATGCTTTGCAGAGGACATTATGGAGTCAGTAGGATGTACACTGTAAATGCAGTACAGGGAAGCCAAAGTGCAAATATAAAGCTTCAAACAAATGATATATCTAGATTTAAATAACCACAAGAACTTCAGAATCTTTTATTACCTCTGAGGGAGCTAATTTTATCTGCTGTGGAAAAAGGTGTCTCTAACAGTAGTTAAAACACCCGCCTTCAGTAGTTATTAAACCTTCCACAGGCCTACACCAGGGATGTGTTAAAAACAACTAGGATAATATGGAAAGCATTACCACATGCAGTCCTGAAATTTAATTGTATAATTTTAAAATAAGTCCACAGGACCTCATTCTAATATACATAAGAGTATAATGCACTGTCTGCACCTACTACAGCTGACATTCAGGAAGACTTCAAAATCTAGTGCAAGCTGGATTAATGTATCACAGAGAAACTAAAAATTATTTTGCAGCTTTTGGGCCATCTGGGAATCAGGACCCACACATCTGAGAGCATTGAATGTGACTGATCTGTGACCAGAGTGCCAGCACTCTGGCACTTCTTGAAGGATGTTTTTGGAAGTGTGAATTCATCCACTGACAAACTACCTTGCCTTTCACCTGGCGTACGCTTAGTTTTTAAATGTTCCCTGTAGAGAACAGTCTTCACTCACTAGTCTGACATTCGGAGCATTTGCTTAGGTGTGGGAAGCTTCAGTTTCAATCCCCTCTGGTTGAGATGGAATTAACTCAAGCCGCCTTTCTGTGGGCAACTGTTTTAACAGCTATGACATTATGTAAAAGGTGGTTCTACCCTCGCAATTTGGAAAACACTCCAGGCTTTCTATAAGTACTTGAGGCATGCTAAGATCATATCTAACCAATTGAGTTCCTCAGGGTACTTCGATGCAGGAATACTTTGCGTTTGAATTTTAAAATTGAGACAGGTATTTAGGTAACCAGCTCCATCAATACAGAAGCACTCTAGACACACACAGAGGCAAAAAAAAGCTTCCAAGGAGGGAGCAACCTGAGAGGATTCAAACTCAAATTTCCACACCTCAAGACCGTGCCCTGAGCACCAGGTTAGTAAGCACACACTAGGGAATGATAAGTATCTACAGCATCTTAGATAAATAGGCAATTAGTAGCTGTTGAAGCTACTTGCCCCTGAATTGTCCTTCAAGTACCTAAAGGGTATCTTGGATTTTTTCGTTAGCGATTGACTTACACCTTAAAGGCTGAAACATAAACAGTGCATTGGTTTTCAATCTAATTGTTCTATGTCACCTAGTTTGTAAGGTAAATTTTCTTACTTTTAGGTTATTTTTTAAAAAGAGAAAATTCTGTGTTTTCAGGCTGTACAGTACTTTGTTTTCATCTCATGGTGCAGCTGAGCTCTACATTGTCAGTGACTACAGAGTACCTGAGCATCTCCAAAGGTAAAGGTTTTGCACCACGTTTGGCTCTGATTTATGCCTGTATGTCTTCACTGACTGTGACTCTGAAGATATGCAAAGTAGGAAAATTTATTAGACAACTCTATTTTCCCAACCCAAAATTTCTTTAAGAAATTTTAATGGAAATCTTAGATAAAGCTTGGTTGTCAAACAGTGTGGAAAAGTAGGGCACCGTCTTTGGACTTTTCCCTGAAACATGATGACATAATGTTAATTAAAAAAAAGATGGGGTTTAAATTAGAAATTTTGACAGCGCTAAAAGTTTAATACTACTTGCAAACAAAGCTATTCAGTGCTTGTAGTTACGAGGTGAAAGCAGATCTGCAAATCAACCGCAATGAAGGTATATTTTTACATATAAACTTTGGCTTTTTGCTGGGAGCAGCCTGATGTTTTTTGCATAATGGCACCACAAGCCCAGCACATTTGCGTGTTAGTTTTGCGTGATGGAAAAAGGTATATGCTGTAAAACTGATTTCCTACTGAAATGGTCCATGCACCACCACTATAAAAATCCTGCAAGATTTACTGAAGCACCATTACCAATTTGCTAACAAGTCTACAATATAAAAAAACTCTTATTCTCTCCCCATCAAAAAGCCTTGGTGCAAATTCTGTCCAGGATAAAATCCGCTGGAATCTACCATGAGGGGCTAGATTCTCAGCTTACATATATATGTATATATAGATATGTGTGTATATATATATTATATATATATATCTCAGCATAGCTCCCACATCTTCAGTTGAAGCTGTTCTGATCTGTGGTAGGTAGCACTGGCTTTCCAGTCTCAGTTCTGAAATTATTTGAATGCTTGTTGCTATGTGAGTATTCATGGCCTTATACATTGAGCTCCTGCAGGATGAGGTCTTCAGGAAGATCCTCTGGAGAGAATGGTCCTGGTTGCTTCTTAAGAAACTGGATTCTAGAAACATCTTGATTTTTTTGTATCTTTTACTTTTCATTTCTTCAATCTTCTTTTCATGCCATTATGAACTTTGACCAATGTTGGTTGAGACTGAATAATCCCATAAACTATGGGGGATTATGTTTCTTCTTTAAGTGAAATACAGTGTTGTTTGGCTATAATTCACAAAATGTGTCAATGATGCAACATCTTAATGCATTACCGCATATTCATCCCATTCTGACCATATCTTGGGGCTTGTCTACACTTAGAAGCTCATTCAAATTATGGCATGAAGTGAATTTAAAGTGCAATAGATACTCCTGAGTCACTCCATGTGAATCCAAGCAATCCAGGACAACTATGGGAGAAGGAGACACTGTATTCCTCTCTCCTGGCAAAAGGCCTGATGGCATTTGAGCTTGTACCTCTTCTCTCTTTCAAGACCTGGGGGAAGGAGAACTGAACTCTCGTAATCTTTATGTGGAAGAGGTCTAAAAAGGACATGAAGCTGTGTGAGTCCCATGACAGTTCTCCTATTCCATCCTTCCTCTCTCCCTCAGTCTAAAAGGAGACTGTGGCTCATTTCAGCTAACAAATTCTCTGCTGGGAGATGGGTGATGCCCTTGAACTCTCCTGTTGCTTCCTGCACGCACTGTAGTTTTTGATTGCTTACAAATAAAGTCCGCGCTCATGGTGGAGCTGCGGGAGGGGTTGCAACTTTGGGTTCTGTGGGTCTGGCCAGACTAACCTCTAACTCATGCTTGGTGGGGACTTTGGGAGATGGGAATTTAATGACCTAGATTGTCCCTCCCAGTCCGCTGTTCCTACATACTAGAAGTACACATGCAAAAGAAGCAATTGTGCTTTAGCTTTTCCCTTGGAAGCTTTTTAGTAACTATAATTATACAGTATCAGGTTTAGGTGGATTTGTGCTTTACTTTATACAGAGTAATCTTGTTTTGAAAAGCATTAGAAGTAATATTAAACTGTCTAGGCATGTTTCAAAGAATTCTCAAATTATGATTCTGATGGGAGAGGCACCTGCACTTTCTCATATTGATTGTGAATATTTAATATAATCCTTAGATTCAGACTTCTCAAATTCACAGTTCTCCACTATCCTTGCTTCTTATTCAGTAACAGATAATATGCTCAATGTTTTCCAATACCACTTGTTCAACTATGGAAGAGCTATATTCCTAATTAGCTTTGGTTTTGCAGAACATTAACTGCTGCATTTATTTTACTGGCTCTAAAGCAAATTTCAGACAAATAAGGTGTAAATACAATAAAGACTATCAACTGTTGCCCAGTTATTTAGAGATAGTGTGTAAAGGGATTATGTTTGTTTCAGAAGAAGTAGCAATGAAGTATTGTAATCATTTCCCACACTATATAATTTCCATTCTCTTAAAAATGTTTTGATTATTCACTTCTCCACTAAAATGGGGAGAAACCTCATTCTTTGGTATTTACATGTAAAATATACAGGTTAGATCTTTGGAGAAATGTCTACCCTAGTTTTTTTTCACTGTATGTATAATTTTTAAGGGGAGAGTACACTTTTTGATAGCTGCTGTTAAGCTGTAACATAATACAATAGAAATGCTGCTTGTACTGAAGTAAGATTTCTTTATCATAAATAATTACATTCATTTTACTTAACCGACAAGTTTTGCACTCAGATCTAAATATGGAATGCTAAAAGAAGTGCTTGTATTTTTCCAAGTACAATATAAAGTCAGAAAAACGTTTCAGCCCATCTGAAAACATTTCACTAAGGGACAAAATTAGGTAGATTAGGTCAAAAATGTGATTATGTATGGTTTAGTATAGGCAAATAAAACAAAAGCGAGAAAGTTTTTGTACAGTTTGGAAAATACTAAGTAATAAAACTGGTACTATATGAAAAACACTGTTTTATGAGACAGCACTGAAAAAATACAGAGAAGGTACAGGAAGGAACTGGGTGCCAGTCCCTGCTCTACTAAAATAAATGGAAGCTGTCCCATTGCCCACACAGGGCCTGTTATCTTACCCCAAAAGGGAAAATCATTGATATCCTTACCTGTACACTAGTAAGAGTGGTGTATTGATAAGCTTTGACTACCAGGTAATTGGCTTCTATATCTATTATCCCCAGGATCATGTACTTCCACCATCTCCTTTTCAAAATTGCCAGCAAGTTTTCTTCTCCTGTGGTAATAAACAACAACAAGAATTATGTAGAAGACTTAGGTTTACATGCACAAAAAACTTGCATGTCACGAGAAATTATCTAGAAGATGTCTTGCATTTACAAAATGCAGTTGAAGAGTGATATGTATATAACAAGGCTCTGCAAGGAGATGAAAACTAACACATCTTATTTGTCTTGCAGTTATTAAAATAGCCAGCTCGACAAAGCAGTATGTGCTGGCCAGATTGTCACTTCACTTGAATCTTAAGCAATGCCGGAAAAATAAGTGCAGCTTGGGCAGATTTTAAATGTGCTCTTAGCTTTACTTTTACACACACACACACAAAGGACTCTAGAGAATAGACAGAGCTGTTCATCCATACATTTATTCTTTCTCTGCATACTGGTAAATACTGTGTTACAAACGCTGCAAGAGGTTCTTGCTGGAAGTGGGAGACTACCAGCATTTGTAAGTATGATGGACTATTAGAGCAAGACAGTAACAGTATAACCTTTGGGAAGATTACAGTATTCACAGGATAGCTATTATGATCTTAAAGGCTCAAAATATCAGACTTGTTTAGCAAAAGGTTGCACTGAGGCAAACAGATTTTGCATGACAGGTCGCTCTGTCTCCAGAACCAATGTCTCAGGGAGGCAGGTTTGCCCTACAGCGCCTTGGACAGGAAGCCTGTCAATCACCCGATACTTAAACCCCACCAGGTGAAGACTGTCAGTACAACACGGCCTGCAGATCCAGGCCACAACTTTCAAAAGGTCAAAGCATTCCTCATGTGAGGCTGGGCAATATTACTGTTCTCCATTCAAAAGAAAGCAGCTCACTAGTGAGTGTGGGCAAACCTGCTATTATTTATTTGCATCATAGGATGCTCCAGTCATGATGAGACCCTACTGTGAAAGGGGCTGGGCAAACTGGTTGTAAGTGAACACAGTAAGGCTGTAAGTCTTTAAGACTTTGTACCTAAATATGGATTGGGTTGATATGAAGTAGGGTTGGCCCGAACTACTGCCACAGTAGCGTAAGCTGAATTTGAACCATCCTGAAAGTCAGAAAAATATTCCACTATTTTAAAATCTGTTTATGATGATGAACATGATGATCATTTTGATGATCAAAATGAGTGACAGAAGAAAGAGAAGAAATGGAACATTATTGCTAATTGGCACCAAAACTTTTGCTCAGACTTCCCAATTCTCCCTCATCATTTTTCATCATGGCAAGTGTGTTCATTCTCTGGTTTGAATGGGAAATGGTGATCTATGTACTGCCATAACATAAGAAATGCTGGGCTGTCTACGTGACAGGAGCATCTCAAATCTTATAAGAAGATGCAGTCACAAAAAAATTGGTAATTACTTCAGAAGTTCATCCAAAATCTTAGACATCAAATCTTGGCTCCACTGAGTGACTTGAGTGTGTATTTACCTGAAAAAATCATCTGAATCATTTGACACTTGTTCATTAACAAATATCCACACATACACACTTCTAGTGGGATATTATTAGGCAACAACCTCTTTATATGTTTCAGTGATAATAACACTGAGAGTGCAAAACTGTAAATTTTGAGAAAGAAAAGCTTTTTCTTTCTTTCTTTCTTTCTTTCTTTCTTTCTTTCTATTTCTCACTTTCTTTCTCTTTCTTTTTCTTCTCTTTCTTTTTTCTTTATTTTTTCTTTCCTTCCTTCTTTCCTTTCTTTATCTTTTTCTTTCTTTCTTCTTCTGTCTCTCTTTTTTTCTCTCTTTCTGTAATCAACACAGAAATAGCAGAAACAAGATGGTGAACAGGCTAATTATTTAAAATCCTAAATAAGAATGAGCCAGTACCTTCAACCGTATCACACTTTCCTGTTACCACTGTGCTACAGGAGAACTTTCACTAAAAAGAAATTCTGCACACTTTGTTTGTACAGGCACAATGTATTTAAGACATGTTATAAATTTAGATATTCATCATGATGATTTGAAGATACGAAAAGAGGAACTCTTTTTTGATCTGCTTCTTTTCTAAAATGTTAAGGGATACATTTTTAAAAAAGCATTTGAGATTAGATGTCTTAATTCCTACCAAAATCAGCGTAAAACATGCAGATAGATCCCTATCCAGGTACTGAAAATGTATTATTTCTAATTTTTATGTTACACAGGCCACCCAGTATATCTTTAAAATACCAACTGAAAAACACTAACACAATAGAAATGCACAGTTAGTACTTCAGAGTGATCTTTCTTTTTAACTTAAGGAGAAAATCAAAGACATCAAGCTATCGGACAGTATAAAACTCTCTTAAGTCCCTGCAGTCTCTATTCTGACAGTGAAAATCCCACCTACATCTGATTTGGTGACAGTAAACTCTGGATAGTACCAAAAAAGCAGAAAGAAGCAGGCTGAAGGACTCACACTGGCTCTGGGTTGCCTGAATAAGGATGATGGACATATCTCATGAAATCTTTTGGCACCTTTGGTTTGCTATTGATTTTTTCTCCAGCTTCTATTTCCAACCATAGATCACTAAACTGTTCAATCAGATGTGGTCAGAGTAAATTAGCTTTAATAATGAAACTATGGTTATGAGTTCAGGCTAAAGGGCAAACTCAGAGTTTCCAGAGATGGAAATTAAATCTACTACAATTTTAACTGACTTTCACAGTTCTCTCTTCTGCTGTCTTGATCCTTTCTGCGCTAATGACAGAAATAAGAAAAATGTTTGTCAAGTGGTATTTTATCTTTGATAAAAAGTTCTGAGATGTTCCAAACTGCAAAAGATCAGGTTCAGCTGAGAAGGCTCTGCACAGCCAAAAACAATGATGAAGTGAATTTATGCAGTCACCATGCAGCTCTGATGAACATTGGTTTAGCTTCACAGCAAGTGTCTTTGTCTCGCCCCCTGGAAACCAAAGAGATGCACAGGCATTCAGCAGGACAGAAATAACATAGAGAATTTGTTCCTGGAAAAAAGTCTTGTGAAAAAGCTGTATCTTCCTCTTTGGAACATACTTTGTTTTTGCTTCCATTCACATGCTACATCTCTATTTAGCTTGTAAGAAGGGTCTGCTTCTGATTCTGGGTCTCTATGTCTACATTATTAGTATTATTATCTTATATCATGAACATAAGAATTGTACAGATCTACAATTAGCAAAAGTGACTCACCTCATCTGAGGATGTATTTGAGGAAAAAGCAATGCTTTTTAGCACATGTTGTTAGTTTGGGGATTGTTATTTGATTACTGTTCTCTATTTCTTTGGTATTGTTGTTACAATTCCTAGAAATAAACAAATAACTCCTAAACTGGGAGACTTTCTGGGGAGAAGGGTAGGGAAAATCAGATGATCATCTGCAGGGAGTGTCAATCCAATTGTCTTTTTTTAATGGTTCTGCAGCTGAACCTAGTACGCATATCCAGAGCACAATCATACTATCAGCCCTTCCCTTTCCACACGCATCCCTCTGTCTCTCAAAGGCACAGCTCCAGGTATGGTTGATTGTTTCTTTAAAGGACAAACTTTTTGCTTGTGATGCATTCCCTTCTTTGTCCCACCTCACACTAGAGCTTTCAAGACTGGTCATCAAGTCTTTGCATTATATTGCACCAGAGATGTCCAGGAAAGATGCTAGGACAGAGTACACAGAAGTAATGAGACAGTCCTGGTTGACATTGCTGGTAGTCTCCATACACTAGAAGCCTATCATCGTCAATTATTTTTGTAAGTAACACATCAAAGCACAGTTTGCAGGGAGAATTTTAAGGAGGACAATGCCTGAATGACCACATGGCTACAGACAGCTTCTCCCAAGAATATGGGGGAAGGCATGGAAGTGAGTTTTTTAAGATTACACAAATTAAGAGTGGAGGCTGGCATCATGGGCTAATAGAAATACGGGAATGAAATGTTGACATTGAATGAAAGATGATATGTGAGGAAGGAGATGAGGAAGATCCTCCTTTGGGCCTGTAAGGAACAATGAGTGGATGAGAAAAGAGCAGAGTCACAGGTGCTAAGGAGGATTTCCCCCCCAAATGACCGTATAGTCAGATGGGTCAAAAGCCATTTACAAACCAAAGAAGAGGTAGGCGGAGTTCCAGTTTCAAGATGGGGCTGAAATGAAGTCACCATATTTGACATCACACTTTTGCAAGGGTGATCCAGTAAGAAGGAACGGACTGGGGAAGGTCTGGGCTGCAGGTAGGAGAGGACCTCTGGGCCATCATCATAGCTGGTATCCCCAGTGAATCCACAGATGACAAGAAGAAGGGAAAAGGGACAGCAGTTAAAGAGATCAGTGGGAGGCCTTAATTTAATTTGGGAAAAACTAAAATGAGGAGAGGGAATCAAGAAGTTCATTCAAAAGCCTACATCCCAAACAGGAATAAACACCTCCTTTGTTTAGAAACAAATAGAAAAAAAAATCACACTATTAAACACAGGACAAGGAAAAAGACAACCTGTTTTTTTTAATTTGCCTTGATGATGTTTATGTTATTATCTCAAAAGGACTGTGACTAAGGCTCCCAGCCAGCCATATAAACAAATAACAAAAGAGAAGGTATGCAGGTTAGCTTAGAGGCAACATTTCCAGAGAACCAATGCGCACATATTGGTGAATATGCATCCATGTGAATATGCAGATTAATACTATTTTTTGATAATGTCAATCTTTTGATGGAAATCCCCTTTTGAAAAACAAAACCAAACCCTAACTTCTGGCAGCATTCAAGCACGAGAACAAAGCTTTTGAAAATTTGAGCCTTCACATTCAGTCTAATCCAAATCTACTGTAAAGAGTCAAAAGCAAGTAGCATATTAAGAATGCTTTCAGATTCAGAAGTCTAATACACTGTTAATACAGAGAAAGAAAAATGCTCTCTTCGTCCTTTCTAGAAGGCTAGGTTTAGGACTTGCATATTTTACTAATTCTGCAGTGAAACACACATTTGAGAGCTATATATACAGAGGATTTCTCAGTGTCTGAAAAAAAGCTACAGCTCTGCCTCTGCTGGTTCAAATTAAAAATCAACAAATAAGCTGCTTTGTAGAAGACACGATTTTACATCACATAATAAGGATATACCCATGGGGGGTTACAAAATTAAAAATAAATTAGAGAGAAAATTAAAAGAGGCTTTAGCTGTGCAGTCTCTACCAAAAATACACGTGCAAAAAACCCTTTTCACGTTCACCCACGCAGCCACAAAGATACTGTTAAAAAAAAATAATACAGCCATTAAGCCAGCAAATTCTCAATTATTTGTATATAGCCTTGGGACACAGGTAGAATAGCAGCACTGCTATACCAGAAAATAAACATATTACTGTACTTTCATCTGCTATATGAAAGTTCATCTTTCATATAAGATTCACCTCCCTTTTAATTCAGCTGACAATTTGCTAGTTAGATGAAGATTGTCAAAGGCACTGTGCTATCCTTCTGTTTTACAGCACGGAGCTCAGCACACAAGACCTATATGCCTGCAGGAGAAATGCAATGGGAAGACACTACAAAGGGGGAAGGCTGGTCTCCGCTACCTCTAGCATGAGTGTCACAATTGAGTGCTACATAGCAAAGAGGGAAAAATCTTCCAGGGGATGAAGATTAGACCAGAATTAACTCATCACCACTTTCTTTGAAAAACAATCTCGGTTACAAAGCACATTCACAGAAGAATTGTTTCTTTTCTGTTTTCACACATTACAGCAAGTCTTGCAGATGCACAACTTCCCTAGTAATAACATTGCCTCTTTGTGGACTTTGTAGTCATTCAATCCTGCTGCAGGAAAAGCAAAAGGAAGCAGTCAATTGGGGTAATACTGTGTAAGGGTAATACAGACCTTCTCTATATCACTGCATCAAGAGGCTCCCACACCCCAACAATAAAACCTTGCTTGTCTCCTTCCTGTTTTGCTGAGCTGCTGGTTCAGTGGACCTAAAGCCTGTTGTAGAAGGCTTTCAGCTCTTCAAAAGAGCAGAAAAAAGCTTAAAAGAACTGCCCCTCTTGCCTGAGATTTTACATCCTTGACACAGAAGGGTTTCTTAGTTCCTCATACCTTTTGTATTACTGATGAACACCTTATGGCAATATTGTTGCCTAAAAGCAACACACCACTGACAAATTATTCACACAATGGAGAAAATGTCCTCTTACAAGAAATGTTCCTCTGATCTTTCACAAAACACCTGAACATACTGTGTTCATTTTATGGATGACCGTTTTAGGCTGCACTGCTCTTGTTCTGTGCCGTATTTTCATTAAGTCTTTTGGGAAACTAGAGAACATCAGCTCCTTTTGCCTCCTCAGGACACTGATCTCATCCAGCCATCTTTCTGCCCCCTTCCCTGCAGCAGGAAAGCTGTGTCAGCCACTGACCCACAGCCAGTGCAGCAGCCCTGAGCTGCTGCTGAAAGGAGCTCTCGTGCTCTCCATCTCCCAGCCCCAGGCTCCTGCCACTTGCCCCATGCCACCACTAGTGTCGGGGGGGGGGGGGGGAGGGGGGCTGCATGGTGAGCCTGATCACAGAACTGCCTAAAAACTAAATTTATGTTTGTCAGATAAATTTTTAGTCAGATCAGTGTTGTGGCCAAAAAGACCTTAGTCCTGTGGGAAGTGAGTGAGCAAGGACCCAGGGGATCCAGGGAGGACAGGGGACAACCACTCCCTTCTCTGGCAAGAGGCATTGATGCTGGATTGAAGTAGCCACTATGGTGGCCTTAGGCTGAAGGGTGCATATGTCCTGTCTGCCACAGAGAGACAGACGTCATTAAATGAATCCAGCAGCCGTCACCAGCACCTATGTTGTGGATCCACATTGTGCAGTAAGGTTTCAGATTTTCCTGTAAAATGTATTGAAGCAAACCTGCAATAGATGGTGCTGCTGAGGTGAAATGCTATTACAGTACACAAGCTAGAATATAACCCTAACTAGGAGAAGAGCTAGGAAATGTGTTTTGAACTCCTTATGAAGTAAATCTTATTTACCAGTCATCATCAACAGCATTTTTCAGTTTTGAAGGGGCTCTATTTATTTTTAACAGTTAATACTCTTGTCCTGTTAGCTTTTATCAAGGTTATGTTGCCTGCTTCAACTCTTTGATGTTTGAACATTCACCTATAGTTTTTCCAACTACCACACTACTATTTATTTGGCTAGCACTTTAGAAAATTATAGTTTAGATAACCTTTGATCTCTGGATATAATAGGAGTAACACAAACCGAGGGTAAGATCTGTACCCTTTCTGTCTGCTACTTTTGTCATTTTGATCCTCCTCTTTTCTGTAACATGCTTAGCCTGTTAACATGACAAGCTTTCCAATTACTAAATACAAGCTCATGTTAAGTATTTAGAGCTGCTACTATTTGTTTTTAGAGATTTTGCAAATTAGTCTGGAGAGGTTTGGCTGCTTCAGAAAGAGATACAGACAACTGGCATCTTTTTTGGTTGGGCTCTGAAGGTAAATTGTAATAGATGAAGTCAAGTTTAGGAATTTGAGCAAGAATTTTCCTAAAACATGAAAAAATTAATTTCCAGTGCCTTGATTTTGACCCATCCCAAGCTCTACGGTTAGACCTCATAACCTTTAGATGTTTTCTTATTTTGTGAGGTTACTGGTCATAAAATTTATTTTTAAAACATTACAATCAGAACTTCAACAATAGAACAATGATTTTGCTGATGCCCCAATTTCTGTGTATCTGCCTGCGCACTAGATTACATATAGTTTTTCCTTCTGTGGCAGACACAGGGCTACACGTTATTACCATGTATTACTATAGGAAACAGCCTGTGACAGGAATCATGTAAGGTCTGTTGACTGTTTTGAACAGTGCACTGTTTTAAAAAACATAGCCCTCTAGTCTCTCAGCCCTTTAAAATGTCAAGATAAAGACCTCTGAGGTGTTTCTAGAACACAAATTTTTCATTTTAATTGTTTTATCTCCTAACTCAAACTTAGGTAAGCCACCTTTCTTGTAATGGTAGACTGCATCCTGGGAGAAACACTTGCACCTATGTAACACACAGGGATGCACATACAGTGAAGAACAGGACCCTTCCCTGAAACATGAGATCTGACTATGCTATTATGACTTTAAGTGCAAAATTTTCAAAATTGATTTCTGATCTACCTGTTGCACTCTCAGATTTAGGCAAATTCTTAGCTAACACTATAGTCTGCCAAACTGCAGGGTTAAATTTCTCTGACTTGCAGAAAGGACTTCAAAAAAATCATATCCCTTTTCACTGTAAGCTCTGCAGTCAGGCACTTTTTCCATTTTTTAGCGTATTTTATCTGATGTGAAGCTACTTAGAGCCCTGCAAAGAAAGATTTTCAAAAGAAAAAAAATCTCATTTTCAAATATATTGAAGTATTAGTAAAAAAATCTGTATATATCCTACCTACCATCATTTATAAATGAATAATTTGCATGAATAATCTATCCTCCTAGATGATCTTTAGCACATTAATCACATTCACAAGACATTTAAAGTTAAATACTCACTGCCGCTTAAAAGAAATAATCACTGCTTCAATGGTTAAGGCAGGAGAAACAGTCAGGATGCAGGGGCTTTCTTTTTCTTCTTTCTTCCATCAACCTATTATGAAAGGCTGGTCCAGCCACCTACCCATTCTGTGATATTATTTCTCCCAGCAGTGAGATATGAATAATAAATTATCTACTTATTATTCCTGATTCCCATAAAGTTTATTCCCCAAAGCATGAGATCTGCCTGAGCTAATCAGAAAAAAGACACAATGCAAAGTGCCATTGTTAATAATCACCCATAGATCATGCAGATCCAACAGAACTTGAATTTTTGCCTTGTCTTTAAGGGAATAAGTAAATCTAGGATTGTGTATCTTTTTCTGTTCCCCATCAATTACTTCTGGATCCAGTGACAGAGTTTAAACCTAAAATGACACAGAGACTATAAAGATATTAGTTCCTACTGGTTTAATGCGAGTGGGTAACAGAATAGAAAAGAGAGACCCTAACAATGTCTCCACTGAGAAAAGGCTCCAGAGCGAACTCATTACTTATGAGCAGAGAAGTCACACTGGACGCTGCATCTTCTTTGGTACCAGCTCATTCAGCCTTGAAACATAAATCCCTACAATATCCGGCCATCCTGGTTCTGCGGCTCACAGAACTGCTCGCTATTAGCAGGTGCTGGCATGCAATGCAAGCAAAGGCTGTATATAACATGCAGTAAGCAGGAAAGATAACCTACTTTCGCAGAGTGAGGAACCTAAATATATGTATTAAGAAAGAAATCTGTCTGATGATGAGTACTAAGAGGATAGTAGTATTAGGAGAAAAAAAGGCAATAACCTTTGGTAGGTGAATTGCTGGAAAAGGAGTGTTGTCTTTTGTCATATGAGCACTATGGGTACATACGCACTTTGGTATTGACAGTTCTTGTTAGTTTAAGAACAGCACTGGGGCATTTTAAAGTAAAATAAGATGGGAAGTTGATGTCAAAGAATCACTGTTGGCAGAATTAAGACTTTATCTGGCGTCAAAAGTGTGAACTGAAAACATATAGGATGCTAATACCCAACACTATTTCCTGTCATTGTCCTGAGCCAAGGGGTCAGCTGAAGATTCTAAAATACATTACAGCTGGATGGTTTAAAGATGAATATGACTTTACAGAAGCTCAGTTATCTCTAGAGGTATTTCAGTATCCATCTGGGTTAAAAGGCTGCAACCATGCACTCAGTCCTCTTGGAATATCTATTTGCTCTAGCAAAAAGTGGGAAAAGCTAGCAGAAACATCCCCCTTCTGGGACTTTCCTCACACCAGTGTTGGTGAAATGGAATAAGATTTACTAAAACTCCACATTAAATATTAAATATTATCCCTGGAGGAACATAAAACCTCCAGGAATACGGCAATGTGTCATCATTGTGTGTTATAGCACAAACCTCACATCACGATAACCACAGATTATTCAAGAAAGAGAGAAACTCTGCAAATCACATATGAAGCAGGAAATGTAAGAACTGCCATTTGGTCAAAGCAATTGTCCACCTAGTCTAAGATACTTCCTTTCCTCAATGGGAACAGTAGCAAGTGCCTAAGAAAAGCACACAAGCCACACCAATCCATTGTGGCTCCTTCACTGTTGGTCACAGCATGATCTCATTTTTTTATGCATGGCAGAAATTTCAAAATATGCATGAGTAAACCCAGTTAAGAACAGAGAAATAGGAAGGCACAAGCACATAGAAATACCTGAAACACAACAGCTCTGAATTACATCCACAGCCAGTGCACTCAATAGCTTGCCTATTTCATGATGCTTTCAGGACTCATACCCACCAGAAGTCTGTGTTTTGACTATAATGACCAACAGTACTTTAAAATATTGCCCATACGCTATGCAGCATGATCATATGGTGCTGTACATTGCCAAAAGCATAAAATGTCTCCGAATCATGCTGATTAAGTGGTATAAGGCATATCAATACAACACATTGCATCACATAGCTACCCAGTCACCTAGGTGATTGTATAGGCATGTACCTATACACTTAGGCAAATATGCCTATACACCTATGCACTTGGGCAAATGTATAGGCAATTCTGCTGAAGAAATTGGCTATTTGTTATCACAGAATCCTGACCACATTACCCAGAATGTCCCTTAAGATTAGAAAGTAGGCATTTTGTAGATGACAAACTCTTTGGAGCAGGTGATATTTTGTAGTAAGTATCTGTAGTGTACCTAAAACTGTGGGGCCCTGATGGAACCTCCAGAAATTTAGCAATCTTGGAGACTGTAAAAACAAAGAAGAGGGCCTTCAACAGCCTTCCCTCCTGGGTAGTCACTGCTACCTATGCAGACCGCAAAGGGCATGTAAAACTTTGGATTTCCAAGCATATGGAGACAGATAATGAGGCTCTGGAGAAGACAGCATTTGTGGGTGGACATCAGAGCAAGCAGTGTCTTGCATATTACACATATTACTGCATGCCATCCTTACCCACAGCACTGTGCATGGGTATACCAATGCAGCTCATATATGGCTATGCTACAAAAATGGCAAATCAAAATGGCAAATTTCTAGACTACCACATGTAGCACAATTTCACTGGATGATTTGACTGTAGTTTCTATAGGAATGTACAGACACATGCCCACACTGTCTCAACATGCTGTGGCAGTGTCTCCTTCAGGACACCTATTCCAACAGCAGCCGTGCAATGCAGTTTTTCTGCCAGTGTAGAAAATCCAACATGAACTAGGCCAACAAGAGCTTTCTTCTGTTTGAATGGCCATATCCACACCAGGGGTGTTACCTGTACATGAAGCATGCACTTCTGCATGGGGCATGCACTTCTTACATCCTGAGCCGACATAACTAGGCTGGAAAAACTTTGTAGTGGAATCCGGTCTGTGGCATTTCTGACAAGAGGAATGATCATAGGTTTATGAAAAACTCTAGCATGTGTATATTCAGAGATTAGTACATTATCTTCTATTTATTGCTGGCTTTCACAAGCACAATTGTCAGGACTAGCATATGAGTGTAAGGATACCCAGAAAGGTGGGGAGCTGTGCACACAGCTGAAATACAATTTAGATACTCCATGTTCCAGATGCTTAGATGCTCCAGACAGAACATAAAATGCTAATTAAATGCTCACTGTGTGTCAGTTTAGCTTCAGTAAATTGGTCAAAGTGGCTTTGTAGCAGGGACTGAAACTCACCTAGTGTTGCTCTTGAGCAAGATAATGATTGGCATACAGAGTGATAACAAAGATCTTTTACAGACAAAAGAAATCTTGTGTCCCTGTGTAGTATAGTCTTAAGCTATTCTACAAAATTCTGTAAAAACTGAAATCTAATTATTGTAGCTGTACAGCTGAAATAATGAGGAGACTGAGAATGAGGCTGATCATGCTACACTAACAAGCAGGAGGTCTGCAGTCCATCAAAAGTCTGGCAAAAATTACCTGCAGAGTGGGATGCACAAGCTAGGAAATGTTCATTCAATGCTACTATAGCCTGAATTAAGCATATAGTGCTGCTGATGATTGGAAATTGTGCACATGCTTAAGGAATGGAAAAAGTAATTAACTAAATTTAACATGCACTATATTGCAATGTTAAAAGGTGATAGCCAATAAAAGTATGATATCAAATTTCAGGATATCATTAAATGTATAGAATAAAGAGTTGTAGTTTAGATCCTCTGGGTTCATGTTGCAGGAAAGCTAACTCCACTGTGCTGCTGCTTAATCAATGAAAGACTAGTGTTACACTTGCTATTTGCCTAATAGATAAACCTAAGCAATTCATCCAGTACCAAACTGAACTTTGTATCTTGGAAAAGCTGAGTGTGGTGTTAGGAATAGATAGTGCTGGGAGCAGAATTTCGAGCCAACAGTTGAGCAGGTGCTTCCCAGAATGGAGGGTTTGGGTCTGTGGAGGTCCAGGAGAGCCGAGAGTCCTGGGAATGCAAGGAGACGTCAATGGGAGAAGCAGCCTGTAGAAGAAGTGGCCAATACTCAGATTTTGCCGTCAGGGTGAATGCATGTAGACTGCAAAAATGGATTAAGATTCACCCTGAAATAATCAGCACTCAATGTTTGTCATCTCTGAAACTCTGTTTCTGTAAATCCTCCTCTAATGTGTGATCCTGCATTAGATGGCATTCAGCAGGGCACACTAAAAGTTAGATGTTTTCCATCTTCCCCCACCAAGAATTCAAGAGCATGCGTATCTGAGAACACTGCTGAGAGATAAAGGAGCTTGACACAGCAGTTACGAAGAGTGACTGTCTCTTGTTCTCGGCTGGTTGCCACAACACTCAAAAACCGAGAGCAATAAAAAAGCAGAGATATTTGCAGTGGGAAACCTTATTATAGAAAGGTGTTTCCTTTACACAAATCCTAATTTATAAGCAAAGTGCTGAATGCCTCATTGGCGTTTATCTTATCACGTGCTGCAATGTATCTTATCTTACCTGTGCCGCAACAGTAATTGACACAGTAGCCTTTCTGTAACATTGGAAAATAACACCTACTTAGAAATATGCCCAAGTTGCTTTTTAGGACAGGAAATATTAACACATTAGATAGATATTCTAGCTGATAGCTGCAACTTGAAGTTCTATAATATGAAACTTCAGGGTTAGAGTAGTAGGAATTGCATCACGTGCAAATAATATCAAAGTTGAAATTCCATCAACTGATCAGGCATTCAGCATGAATAATACATGAATTATGACCATGCGTTACCATTACAAGATGCCCTTTTGCACATCCAGATGGTTACAGCTACCCCAGTATCACCAACGAAACCTTCACCATCTTGTCATCAATCATTTTGTTCAGTAGCGCCTTTTCATAAGCTTACAAGCACACATATCCAGCTCAGACATCATTGATAGATACTCTTTGACAATTTCATCAATCCACAGGTGTGACTGTTAAGTGAAGGGATCATCTTCCTCCCTTTCCCCATTTCACAGCTAAAGTCCAGAGGCAGTTCAGTCATGCAACAACTGCCCAGCACATAAAAAACAGTCAACACACCTTCCTAGAACAAGGTGCTGATACAAGTATCAGAGCACTGAGGCCTGCAAGCAGCAGAGACAGAGAATTTTTGGTATTTTATAAATGCAAGGGTCATACTGATGCATCAAATGTTCAGCAATGCATCAGTACAATGCTTCAAGAAGAGGAAGCCGTTCCAAAAGTAGAAGTCACCTTATCAATTCCGTCTCTCACAGAAAACTCATCAACACAGGCAGAATGAAAGTACATCACACAAAATCAGGCAGTCAGAAAGCTTGAGCAGGCTGTCTGACCCTCTCACAGAAAAGATGGTACCTCAATTTCAGTGTGGAAGACTAAAATGTCATCATAAAGGTGATGAAGGACAAGTACGAAATCCTGTTTGCCAGCAACAGTAAAACAGTGCCAGGTTGTGAGAGAAGTGGAACAGTAAGCTCTCAGGAAATGCAGTTAATATTTTTCCCATAAAATATTGGGCAGCATTCAGCATCAAGAAAGCTTCATGTTGTAAAGAAAAACTGGATGGAGTTTTTATGAAACACAAATCACAGGTGGTGAACCTGCATGTCAACATGATGGGAAAAAGAGGTAGTAGATGTTGATCACTGAACTATCTAAGGGAAAAACAAGGTATTTGCAAGCCCATCAAATAAGAATGAAAGCACCACTGAACATCCCACAGCTCTTCCAGTATATAAATACATATCTGCAGTTTTAAAAATTATGACCTTGATTTTCTGCAGCCTTATGGCTAGTGAGCACAAGCTGGACTAGGATGGCAATGAGAAACATCTGCTTTGTCCAGTGTATTAATGACTCCATGAAGTGCACAGCTGCAGAGCATGAGGGTTACCTGTGATGTGGAAGCAGCACTGGATCATTCCACCTTGCATCTCCTAGAGCAGATCCATATATTGTGAAATGTATTCCTGCTGGAAAGGCTCAACCCATTCAGCCAACTTTACCACTGACAGCAAGATAAGCTATGTAAAATGAGCATAGGTTTCAGTTCAAACATATGCAGGTCTGATGAATTTGATCCTTCTAGCTGTTCATGCAATTGTGGGTTTGTATTTGCAAGCACCACCTTGAGCTTTTCTAGTGAGACAGTCTCAAGAGGCAATAGAAATTTGATGGTTGTTAAGTACACTGTGCTAGTCAGATGATGAAGGAAGAGTAGAATGAAGCTAGCACTTGGACATAAGTATGCTGCTTGGACATAAGCATTCCCCTGTTAAAATCATACATGCAGTATCTCCATGGGAAGAGGATGCTTATCTGCCTTGTTAACGGTAACATTAAGTTTACCCAAGAACAACATAACTTGAAAATAGGAAAGACTCAGACAATCTTTCTGGGATTCAGACCTCTGTATCAACTCCACCAGCCAAAAAGCCATAAAATTTGCTAAGATGAAATTAACATTTTAGCAAAATAATATCTCCCATGGGGAGGCAATGTAAAAATATTTGCTTTAGAATTCTCATATATTTGTTATATAAATTTGAGATTTACTTTTGACCCTTAGTTAATGATTTTTTCATGTTTTTATTATTTACATACATTTTAATTATTTTATAGCAGATCAGGAGTAGCAATGTGGACTGACAGACTGATACTAGTATATATAATCTATCACCACCATAATCATCATAATAGTTGAAATACTTATTATCTTTATTGTGTGATCACTTTTTTATCACAGAATGTATAGAGACTTTGATCTCAAAAAGAAGATAAGCTGCCCTTAAGGTGTATGGAAATAAACTAAATGGAATAAAATAATATTACAACTATTCTGCCATGTTGTGACATTGTAAGTCATGATATATGGAATCTATTCTGTGATGTGGCTTTTATGTTCTCAGCTCTTGCTTCAAACCTTCTGCCTTATAGTGTGCAGTCCTCTGTCAGAGTAGAGGAATAAGACAGATGGTTTAGTTTGAACAGGAAGGATACCAGCCACCTACAAACCTATTTTGTATCATCTTATTCCATCATTTTTATAGATACCTTTATCTATTGCATGTATAGTGTTAGGTAAAGAATTAAGACTAGATATTGGAAAGGATTCCACCCTGTTTTGAAAGATGGTTTGATATCAGTCGGTTCTTGCAATCAGAATATTTTGACACTTGGAACACACATACAGATGTTTCTAAGTGCTGGTTTGATTTGTAGTCTGGAAAATCCAGCATTCAAATGCAAATTATACCTCAAAATAATTATGCTCTTTCTCTCTTTGTCCTGTTCACCTGCACATACCACTCTCCTCATGTTTACGTTTTTCCTCTCCATGCTTAGGGCAGCTTTAGCTTTGCTTTGCTGCCCTGTTGCACTAAGTATGAACACAAACCTATGCCATACTCCTGTGTCTGGCCTTGGGGTCAGCCTGAAGCAACTCAGGATAGCACCTTCCATCAGGTCTCCATTTGACCGTGCTCTGGAAGTAGCACAAGTCTTGAGCCAGGCATTTTACATTCTGTGTCATTAGCTATCATGCAGCTGTATGGTCACACTCACAAAATTGCCAGATTTATTTGCCGACATCGAAAAACAGCAGGCCTGGTTACATACAACTTCTGAGAGAAAAGCAGGACCTCCCCTTGCTTCTGTGAAAAGGGAAAGAGTTGATCATTCTTTTCATTTAAGGGAATAAAAGCAATAAATGTCTCCTAGCCTGGTGTACACCACATGCACATAAAGTTTCATGTAAGTATTTATTTTCTTCCTAATTCCATTTAAAACGATTTCAGACTGAATTATTTTGTTCTTCAGCTGAAGAAAACGGGAATTATGTTGAACGTTAGCTGATATTAACAGTAATTATGGATTACACTCCAGACAACATGATTACTTATTTTATCCTCTATACCTGATACAGGTACACACACCTAAACTAAGCAATACATGTGCATTTACATACATAAGGAAAATAATCATAACCTGCTTCAGTTCCAGTATTACTGTGATTCTAATTCTTGGCTCCTGGATTTGAGTGGTGTAGTGTATGCTTGTGCCTTTTCCTCTCTAGATTATCTCAACAGCTGTAATACAGCCTGAGAGACTCTGTGTGTGTGTGTGTGTGTGTGTGCGTGTGTGTGAAGGAGCTCTTCACATAATGTTGGGGCTTTCTTTATATTTGGTTAATTTCTGTCCTCCTGCACCAACCCTCATTTATTTCACATACACTGTGCAGGCAGAGGCCAGAAGAAGAAAAGGTGCGTGGGGACAAAACGTATTCTGCACCCACTCTTCCTCCCGGGCTCCCTCAGCTGACGCTCCCTCCCATATTCCTCCTTCCTTCTCTCATTGCTATGCAGCTGATCTGCTCTCCTCTGAAACTTGACAACAATCCAGGGCCCTTTCAAAAAAATCAATTAAAAAAATGAAGTTTTCCAGCCAGCGGAGGTCAAATGACTCAGCTACTCACAGTATCGTTAGCATCCACCATGCCACAAAGGCTCCAGCTGACTCTGTGACCCCTCTCTTCCTCACCGATGGTGGTGTTCTTGAAAGCCAGAGGAAGGCACTCTGAGCCCAAGCAATAAAGCAATAAACTTAACTGTAAAAGTTAGGACTCTGGTATGTCATTTTAATAGCTACTTCCACAGATAGGCATATACACGCCCCAGCGCAAAATATCAATGGGTGCTGAAAGTGCAAGATATGCACTTCACACAAATGGAAATGCTTTTATCTCAAAGTTTTTATATTTATTACTGTGGCATAAATTCACAGACACTCCCTTGGATCCAACAGATTTTAAACTCTATGTATGTATTTGAGAGAAGGATTGGAAAAGACAGCCTGCTTTTCTCTGGCCTGTAGAAGAAAAAATGTAAACTGGAAAAAGAACCACGAGACTTGCTTACAAACAGCAGTTGGGACTGGAGCCAGGAAAATAAAGGGAGTAGAAGACTCCTGCATAACCACTGGTGCATGCAAACACTGATCCAGAGCTGCCTTCAGCATTTTTCTTTACAATTTTACTTCAGTAAAAGGTAGATGGCTTTCCTTTTCCCTGCCGAAACCACTGTTTCACGCTGTAGCATGAAAACCTGCAAAACTGTGCATTTTCACACACCAATTTTATTTAGATGGGAGTGAAATAAAGTGAAGGATAACACCTGTGATCTGAAAGGTGACTGGAGTGCTAATTATACAGAGAGTCTAGAGGAACTATATTTCAAACTTCACAGTGTATCATAGAATCACTGAGGTTGGAAGGCACCTCTGGAGATCACCTGGTCCAACTCCCCTTCTCAAGCAAGTTCACCTACAGCAGGCTGCCCGGGGCCACATTCAGTCAGGTTTTGAATATCTCCAAAGATGGAGACTCCACAACCTCTCCGGGCAAGCCGTTCCTGTGTTCAACCACCCTCACAGTAAAGGAGAGCTTTCTTATGCTCAGACAGAACTTCCCGTGTTTCAGTTTGTGCCCACTGCCTCTTGTCCTGTCACTGGGCACCACTGAGAAGAGTTTGGCCCTCTCTTCTTTACATCCTTCCACAGTTATTTGTAAACATTTATAAGATTCCCCCTGAGCCTTCTCTTCTCAAGGCTAAATAATCCCAGCTCTCTCAGCCTCTTCTCATTGAGAGATGCTCCAGTCCCGTAATCATCTTCGTGGCCTTTTGCTGGACTCACTCCGGTATGTCCATGTCTCTCTTGTACTGGGAAGGCCAGAACTGGGCACAGCTCTCCACATGTGACCTCACCAGGGCTGAGTAGAGGGGAAGGATCACCTCCCTTGGCCTGCTAGCAATGCTCTGCCTAATACAGCCCAGGATGCTGTTGGCTTTTTTTGCCACAAGGGCACCCCTCTGGTTCATGGTCAATGTGTTGTCCACCAGGACCCCTACGTCCTTCCCTGCAGAGCTGTTCTCCAGCCGGTCAGCCCCCAGCATGCACTGGTGCCGGGGGTTATTTCTTTTCAGGTGCACAACTTAGTATTTCCCATTGTTGAACTTCATGAGGTTTCTCTCTGCCCGTTTCTCCAGCCTGTCGAGGTCCCTCTGAAAGGCAGTGCATATTAATACCACTATATTTTGATAGCCTCAGCTGAACAGCATTAAAACTTTACCAAATTAGGTGAATAAAAGCATTCATATATAACTATTCCAGTTTTGCAGTCACGTCTTGCTTGAGGCCAATCTGCACATGAGGAAAATGAGCAGGGGAGAGCCCCAATTCCCCAGCTTATGATTTGAAAAGCAAAAAATTGTTTGTTCTTTGGGTCAGATTACATGATAGTGAGGCCTTGACTTGGAAAATACACGCAATCAATCCTTCTGCTGAGTGAACTTCTCAGGTCATCTGTCTTGTACTTATTTGAACAAACATAGTCCAGTTTTCACTTTGCCATGGTTTGGATTCTCTCCTCCTCCAACAGCTGTCCTTGTGGAAATCCATCTCTCATGAATTTAGAGCAGTGGCTGCCTGAAAACATCAGCCTGAAGTCTTTCACTCTTATGGGATTTGAAAAGCTTTTTTGCTATTTCTTGCAATAGGTGGAACTTTGATATAAGGTTGTCAAACCGGTGCTTATTAATGACAAGACTGTATTCTGAAAGTCTCTCGCTATTCCTCCCCTTCATGGCCCGCTACTGCCTGTGTGCCTTTGCTGCCTAGCAACCTGCCCCATCTTTGCTGTGCAGGTGAATAATCTTTCATGTGTATTCTCTCATGCACCCCTTTGGTGTTTTTATTAATAAAAACTCAAAAAATGCCCTTTTCTCATATGCATGTTTAATTCCTTCTTCTTAGACATTCAAGGCAGCTCAGTAGCATTTAGTCTGATGTCCTCTGAGCTTTCATTCTCATCCACCTCCACGCCTAGCATTCTAACAAAACACAGAGATTTATGAAGGGAACAAATGTGTTCCCAAATATTGCTATGCCTCCTTTATATTTTTATCTTTAATTTGCCTCTTTGACCACCAACCTGAGCATCAAGGTGCAATTCTGATGAACTGTTGGCATTTATGTACAAAATGCCAGTATAACTTAGCTGCTTTTTATGAAAGGAAACATCCAGTTCTAACCATAGGATAAGAATCATATTTAAGGATGGAAGAGATCATGATGAATGTGTTAGTTTCCCTAAACAGTATTTTTTGAAGAACACAATGATACTGCTGTAAAAAATCTTTTGTACTTTCAAATTCTCATCACCTATATTTCTGAATAAGAGCACTAGGCAAAGTTTAAATAGTTTATAGTCTCTGCTATGTTCATTTACATTTGATCTCAGAAATTTACTATAGACCTGATTCTTTAAAGACATACTATACTCTCTCTCACCCTCCCCCCAATTGCTTTTTTTCTTGTAGCTTGCAGCAGCACTGATTTTTGAATATAACATAGCTTTGAAAACATCGATCTTGAAGATATTAGACCTCCTGCTCCAGTTGTCTTGACTAAAAACTCCTTCTCCAACAATAAAAGGACTTTCTGTTTTCCTCAGAGATAGCATGAGAACTATTGCACATAGACATTATTTACCGGATCACAAACATCAATGTTATTTCTACTGTTTGGTCTATTATGACCTGACGAAGACAGACAACTGGTGGTTGGAAAACATCCCAGATCACGTTTTCCCACTGGGATTCACACCCATGTATGGGCCAATTTAGCAGCATGAACTCAGCATGATACATGGGTCCCTTCTAAAAAATGTTCATCTGAAATCTTACTAATATTTGTGATCTGCTTGTTGTCTACCAGCTGCTTGGATTAGGCAGGTGGGCTCATGCTGTGGGCATCAGCAGTGTTCATGGATACTAAATGCAGTTGTTTAGGGTCTGTAAATCAATTCCGTAGAAAAGGACAACATTGCTCTAGACATTCACCTCTCCTCTCCACATAACTGACCTAGTAACTATGTAGAAGACAATTAACAGCTTACGTTTGCGTTTTACAGAAAACAAACTTATTTTGAAATTATTCTAATTATTGTAAAACATGATTGTAAAATGCACACTTGTGCATATGTAATGAAGATGGAGTGAAAAAACAACAGGACATTTATCTAGTTAATTCTGCAGAATTGAAGTACCAGCTTGTACTGAATAAATATATACAGAAACACTGAACAGAATATTGCCTGGGCAGGAGTGTTAGTTATTTTTATTGCTACTGGTCTGCAGTGCCGTTTGTGTGACCAAGAAGTGACTTCTGGCCTTCTGCACGGCACTGTATTAATTTATCTGATTTTTATCACCATGACAATGCCACTAATGTCTGCTCCCTTTCATATATTCATATATTTCATATATATTCATATATTTCAGGAGCGTGAGCTCTAACAAACAGTTGCACAGGGAGTAGTGAGGCAGTGTTGCCAGGCATGCATGCCTGATAGGAAAGCAGGCTGTGACTGCAGAGCAGGCTTCAACAGAGTGGTTGGCCACAAAGAAAAGCATATGGTCAGTCAAGTATGCAGCTAACACAGGAAGCCACATATTTTCAAATATCAGCACTATTTTACCTGTGAATGACTGGAAGGTAAAGATTAATTAGGAACATATACAACCAACCATGACAGTATTGTTTCTACACTACAATTTTCCACTTAAAGCACCTTCTGCAACCCAGCTAAAGATTTCTTAATCAGGTAATTTTCTCAAAGCCCTTAACATCATTAAGAGAAATACCAAGATTAATGACACTTATGCCTCTGTAAAAAACACATTTAAAACATCTCCAGGCAGGAGTGAGCCCTTCTTCAAAGGGTTTCACATGCTGAAGTAAGCAACATATTGCCCTTGACAGTAAAAGCACAATGTTTTTCAGCACGTAATTTGTAGTACTACGTGAATATGTTTTAACAGCATGTTGTGATAACTTATCATTTATTTATTACTACATTCACAAAAAAAGCCTTACTCCTATTTCCCTGAGCTGCTCTGATGCAAACTATGATGCACCTGGGTAGTAGCTGACAAAGCGATTTTGCTGGTGCATGGCCGAATAACTCAGGGCAAAGGTAGAAATCAAGAAATTACCTTTTTCTGTTGCCCTGATATGGCTGCTTCAGTGCCCTGGATTAACACACATAGCACACAGTAACATGTATGTTGTTGTGTGCAGATAAACTTGGAGGGACTGACCATACCCCTAACCTATGACTGAGGGTCCTTAACCTTAGTGCTCTTAATCTGGCATTCACAGAGCACAGATGTATGGGGGGAAGTTGACTTTCCAGGCACCTTTATCCTTTTTTCCCCCTCCCATCAAGCACACCCCTGTGGAAAATGATGCCCTATTGGCTACATGCTAGAATGTAAAAATACATCTGAGAGAAAACAAACCCTTTTCTGTAGTTTCCTTTTCTTTTGCAATCACAAATTAAAAATACATTTAGATTATTTCACATTTAGACTTTCATGCTAAAAAAAGGCAAGCGAATGTGTCCAGCCTTTTTGCATCTGCTAGGCCAAGCTGCCCATCCCCCGTTCCAGAAAATCACCATCCCAAATGTCACTTGTCTGTGTTGGTTCTCACAGATGGCAAACCTTATGTTACGTTCCCAGTGTCCACGCATTTCTGTGGTTTCTAAATAGCTGGCTCCACAGAACTGCTGTTTGTCAGATTTTGGTTCTTTTCCAGCTCTGACAGGCAGAGGGTAGGAGATATCCTGCTGTTTCTCTCCTTTCATTTAGAAAATGGAGAGGTTGTCTGGCTGCCAACCTGTCAGTGCAAATAAGTCCCCTCTTTAGACCTTATCAGATGAATCCTAACACAAAAACTTTTTACATATGAATTGCTTCCCAAGAAATGCCCAACTCTGTTCAGAAGAAATGTGGAAAAGAACAAAATAAAGCAAATGAAAAAGTAAAGAACCTGCACTGAAGGGTCACATCAAAGGAACAAAAGTCCACATGGCATCTTTTTCCTTTTTTTATTCCTCTCTTCACAGTTTGCTCTCCGGCATCTATATGCTGCTCACCTAACCGCAGAAGGCTTAGTCACCACAAGCCTCATCAGTGTGCAATTAATTACTCCTGTTAATCAAAGCTGAAAGGCTGAAGGAACTGTATTGCCCAGCAGACTGGTAATGGAACGGAGTACTCTCATCAGTGCCAGACATCTGTTGACAGCCTAGGTGGGCAAAGACAAAAATAACTAATAGCTACCAGATTTTTCAGCAGCCTAGGCAAAACGACTAGCTGAAGTGAGTTTCAGTGTGTAGGAGAGAGAGTGTTTATCCTGGAAAATCACCAGCACTGTAAAAGGTAGCTAGGACTGTTGGGTATATTAAATCGATATTATTAATTACATTATTAAATATTAATTTAAGATATCAAAAGCTGACGGTTCTTCTGGCTCTGCCAGAGACATGTTGTGCAAATCTTGTGCAAATCACTCAATTTCAGTTTGTCACAGATGCCCGTCTATAAAACTGAGATAAGACTGCTACCAATCTTTCACCTTTTGCACATCTTGTCTCTTCAGACAGGGCCATCAGCTGTCTTTCCCATTACATATGTAGAGCCTCTTGGAGGCTGGGAGCCCTAGAGACTGCAGTAATGTTACAGCTGAAGAGAGGAGGCACCAAAGGGTCACACAGCTTGCACGGGAGCTCAAGGGTCTGACGTGCTCTTGCTAGCCACAAAGGGGAAACAGCTTGGGCTAAAAGAGCAAAAGCATAGACTGGAATGCATCAGATGAACTGTGTGCCTTAAAATCACCTGACCCTGAAGAACACCGTTCTAGCATACTTAAAAGGGCTGTTGTTGCAGAGTTTTGTAAGTTCTGTTTGAGAATTCATAGTGTATAAGTGAATATAATACAAAGAGGAGTCATAGTGATATGGATTTGTCCAAAACAAATCATGCAGAACCAAACTTAGGTCTATTGCAGGGAAAGAAGTCTTGTGGGCAAGGGAGAAGCAAAAAGTGCTGGATTTATTGATTTCAACAAGGCTCTTGACTGCATGACTATGCCACTTCAGGTCTCTTCCAGCATCTGCTTTTGACAATACTGCAATGAGGAGGGCCAGAAAAGCAATGAGAGAAAGGCAGAAAATTCTGATTCCTTTTACAGGCAATACAAAATTGTCACTGAGTTCAGTATACCCAGTTTCACTCAAACTATTCATATTTCCTGACTTATATTCCTGACTTGTCAGTTTGTTCCTTCTTCCTTCAGTATTTCATTATGTTAAAAAAATCTCCTGCACCTCTGAGGATGAACTCACATCATTTACATTTGATGAATACAGGCCTTTTGATCCAAATATATATTCTAGGTGTACAATTGAGTGAAACTACTCTCACTACTACGCACTTGAATCAGAGCACTTTGTAGCAAGACCAGGCCATCAGATAATGAAACTCAACAGCCATTAAATGAGTGCCAGTACAGTCCTTATAATTATAATTATGAGTGCATTACCCAGCCTCAGTCAGAATACAGTGATTCTGTTTAGGAGTTAAGTGAACAAAATGGTTTAGAACTGACAGGTAATTTGATAACTTGGAAAGAAACTGGTGTACCTAGTCTGAATACCTGGTGGAAAAGAACAGTTAATGCTGCTGAACCTCTTCAGATTGTTTGGCTCTTGTCCGAGAAGTCCACCTGAAATAATACTGGGTCAAAATTAGTGGAAGCACACATAAACACGTCCTGCAGATGAACAGAAAGGATTTTGAAAAGGGTTAAGAAAGGAAAGAAAACATTTATGTGAAAAACAAGAATGAGATAAAAATGAGGATAACGAAAACTTCAGTAAAAATTAACAGGAACAATTAACAGGAAAGAGTGCAGGCCTCAATTGAGGTTACAGTTACGACTGTGCTTGAGTGACCTGCTGGACTAGGGATATCTAAGTAGATCAAAGAGCAAGAAAATGGGTGGGAATAAAACACTAAATTGCCAGTTCAGCAGAAGCATCTACTTCTGCCAACTGTACTTTAAACACACTCCAGAATACTACTGAAGCTTAAACTCCTGACTAAAGTTAAGCACATGCTTAAATGGCTCACTGAATCGAGATGAACTGATGAAATGGGACCCCAAAAAATAAAAACTGAAGGACAGGGAAACTTTAAGTCTAAGCAGTAATACAGAAATCACATTTTTTATGCTCTTGACAGTTCTAAGAGTCCTGCACCATGTTCAATTTTGTTTCCCTAAGCAGAATTTCATAATGATAGAAAAATAAAAAGCAGGATCACCCTCAGGGCTCTGGAACTGCTCACTTTTCCCTCCAGGAGAAGCACCTGCAGGTCAGTCTTTCAGGTGCCAATGATTCAAGTCACTCCTCCTGGATGGAGCCAGCTCAAGGGACACTGATTCAGCAGCCGGCCACTCGCTGAGGTAGTAGTGCCCAGCACTGATTGCGGCGCAGTACAGTGTAGGGCTAGACATTGGAGTGCACTTTTACCACAGCATCGGAGTGCAGATTTAGATTCCTGTTTGCTTGGAGGGCAGAATATTCCTGTGTATCTGTAAAGAGTTTACTTACTATGTAATAGGTAAATAATAACATATCTAAGTAATAACAGGAGATTGCTAATACTGAAGATGAGACTGTTTAGTTTCACACTGATTGAAGTCTCTGACCTACACTGAAGACAAACGTTAACCCAGATATTACCACTGTTAAAACTGAGAAACAAAACAGAAGATAACTGTGTAGGGAGCAAACAGAATGATAAGTCTGGATTACAATGGCTAATGCTATATCTTCTCTGGGACTATATTCTCTTAATACTACATAAAAAATGAACTTCCCTTAAAATTCAGCAGCAGGTAAATGTGATTTGTGTTCCACCTAGTCTGTTTTCTTTCTCAGAATATATTGCTATTGTGTATTTTTTCTATTTGATCTTCATTCCCCTTTTAAGACTGGCTTATTTCTTGTTGGTGATTTATGCTTACTTTTTGCACTATATTTTATTTGGGTGATAGTTGAATAGATTCTTTAAGGGGCTAGTGATTGACACAGATCATGAAATCATCACGAGGAAGATTAGTTTTCTGCTGAAGTCATTGCTCAAACTCTCTCATTCCATGGTGGGGAAACTGCCCAAGCAGAGGCAACCTGTGCAAAAGGACAGCAATAACACTACAATAATGCCTGTTGATTGTGTTAAGTGTCGTTCTCTTGGAAGGGACCTTTTGCTGACTAGGAATTTGTGACCTCATGGCCCATGCCTAGCCATAAATTATTTAAAAGTTCTAGAGAGAGAAAAAATGGGAAAAAAGACACTGTTGATGGGTTACTGCTACTTTCTTCACTATTGGCAGCCCTGTTCATTAAAAGAGAGACTTGATACTGAAGAGAAATAAGCAAGCTGATGTCTGTAATACAGGAACTGCCAGCTTGGCATCCACTGAGACTTCATAAATCTGCATGTAAGAGATCTAAATCATAAAAGAAAGATTAGCTTTCACTACATCTATCCTAACACAATAATTTCAATGGCTAATTATTTTCTATCATGTTTGCCATAGGCATCACACACAGAATTTATGTTATATCTTCCAGCCAAGAGTCTCACAAACACATATGGTAAGCTTTGTACATGTTATTAGCTCTGATCTTCAGGCCATGATGGGTAAGAACAAAGCTTTCAGAAATAGCTACTGATGTGGGACGCTAAGGCACTCAAAAATAGGAGCATGAATGCTTTCAGGTCAACAAAAGAAAATTTTGGCCACCATTATAAGTAGCTGAAAAAGAGCCTGAGTACAAGAGCTGAACTTTAGCCTTAACTGGAAAGTCTCAGTGATTAAATGACTCCATAGCTGGCAGGGTCAAACTGTTTCTAGTCCCTCTCACAGGCAGAATGAACCTCCTTTCTTCAGAGGGCTTCTGCAAAGGACACGTGGGAGAACTGGGACTGCTCCCTCACCCAGGGGAAAGATCAAGAATGAGAAAGAACGTGGCATGCTACATGGACGTGTAGCGAGGGGTCTGGTCTTCCAGTGCATGGCAGGGACCATGAACTGGGAAAACACTTGAGGTATAGTCTTCATAGAAAAGGTACCCCCACCCTCCAGTGCAAAGGCTGTGTCATAAGGATACATTTAAGCTCAAGTTTTGTTAAAAAATTCATTACATATTTCGTCCTATAACAATAGTAATACTGCCACTGTGCCTTGACACTTCTGTAAATCTGCACTCAGATTACTTTTTCAGGCTGCAGGGATGTGATATATGGGAGGTGCTCATGGTTAGGAAACCAGAGGTTTCCTAAGCTCTTGCCTTTCAGCAAATAGCACCTTAACCTGCTCCTGACGCAGGTGCAGTGCAACTTTCCAGCAGAGCTACCTGCATTACTCTCTGCTCCTGCTCTTACTCAGGGGCTGAGGGAAGACTCCCACCACTTCCCGGATGCTTTGATGTCAATGCAAAGGGAAAGACATCTGTTTTCTTCTGAGAGGTATTGGCTATCATGCTTTCAGCTGGACTGCTTTATAGCAATCAAGAGAACAGCTAGTACCAGCTGAAGTACCTCTGTTTTTGTGACTGGACCTCCCTGCTGTTGATCCATCTGCACTTGCTCTCCTCTGTCTGTTTGGATATTCCCAGTGCAGCTTTCCAGACTTGCTTGCTGCCAGCTAGGCCCTGGAGCACTGTACTGGGAAAGCAGCAGCTCAGAGGAATTTTACTGAAGCCGATGGAATTACAATGGCAATACCAATGATGAGGAACTCCAAATCTGTCTTATTTCTACCATTTACTACATTATAACTGTATATTTTTAATTTGCCTTGGTCCTACCTGTAGCTGTAACTAACTGGATGCATTTACAAATGCTGCTCCAGATGTTCGGCCATCCCCTTGAACCCTAAAGGGTTATTGCAGTTCAATAAAATCCTCCCTTCTCTAAAGAAAATGATATTCTCTATCTGCTCACCTGACAGTTGTGACACCATACGCCAGTGTAATCAAACTCCAGGGCTAATCCTGACACAGTGATCTGCTTTATTGCTGCTGTCTACCTAGACAAACAACAGAAAGAGAGGCTGGCTTTGCAACTAGCGGCTAATGTAATTACTCCACAGGTTCTGTTGTTCTGTTCAGTGTTATGTTTCCTTAACCTGTATTAAATTATTCAATAGATTGACTTCTTTTAATGGTGTCTGCCAGCTAACTGCTACCAGATCAAACTCTCCCTCATGGGGCAGCTATACTCCATGTCAGCATTTCATCAGGTCCCCAGTCCATAATGACAGCATACTATCATCAATTTTATTACTCAAGATCTGATTAAAAATGTTTGAAATTGGAGAGAACGTCATAAATACACTGCATTAAACATAAGCAATGAGATCTAGAAAATACTGTGCAGTTTTTCCTTCCACCATCTCCTTGTTATTCCCAACCAGGAATGCTATGAAAGGTGATAGCAAAGTTGGACTCATGTGGGACTGCAGTCTTTAACTGGGAATGGGACTGATTGATTTCCTTCGTAACTGTTCTCTGAGCACAGAAAGCCCCAATTCAACTCTTGCTTTTCGCTGAGTGAACCACAAAGAAAACTGAGCCAGGCTAAACAACAATAGCTTCAATCAGCCACACACGCACTAAACAAAGGTGGGTTTTTTTTTGTTTGTTTGGTTTTTTTTTTGCTGCGCAGCCAGAAGAGGAGGGATCTGATTGGCATTCAGACTTTGCAGCATCTCACTGTGGGAGAGAGGTCTTCTGCAGTCATTACTCTCCTATGGCGCTTGTTATTGACAGCACTTTCTACTGACTCTGGCAGAGAATAAAAGTATCCCTCTCAGTAATATCGTTCACTTCCCCCGCTTGCTGTTCCCCCTTTCTGTGCCTCATCCAGAGCACATGTGCAGCTGACACAGAGCGATCGTGGTGATCTCCTCTGCATATGCATAAATGCTAAGGATCGTCTTTTTTTGCTTTGCTGCCATGGCTCACTGAAGCAATAGCTTGGCCAGCGTTTTGCTCATGAAAGAACGCACTGCTTTGCAACTGTTAGCCCACAGCTGGTCGGCGTCTGATTCTGGGAGCCAGACCTTGTAGTTAGTCTCACAAGTCATTTAGAAAGCATACAGTTAAAACGGATGAGACACTGATGTTCAAATAATGCACACCTACTTTTATTTTCTTACGGCAGTTCGAGAGATAGTCAATGTGCTGTGCATGGGGTAGAGGCAATTTAAGGGAAGAGAAGATTAATGTTACCAAAAGTATTTTTAGAATTTAGCTCTCTACAGCTTGGCAGCTGTTTCCACGACTGAAGCGTACTAGACATAAACACAGATCAAGGGACAGGTTTTAGTCACACTGTAGCTACGTAGATCTAACACTGCTGAACTTTCATAGTTTATCTACATGAAAAGGTGGGATTCATCATTTTCATTCATTTAAAAATCACAGTGAGAGTCCCTTACAATTATAAGAGTAAATATAATTAACATTTGTTCAAAAGCATTGAGCACAATGCTCTTCATTTGCTTTCTGCTTTTTAGGACTTATGATCTCATTTTAAAGCATTTTCCCTCTCCATGAAAAGGTAGAAGCTCATTTTTTAGTTTTAATGGAAATTGCCAGATTGGAAACTTTGACTTTATGATCAGAATTTTCAAATCAAACATGCAAATGATAAAAATACCGGAAGCAACAAAACTGCAGGATACAGAGGTAGGTCTGCTGGGGCCCCTCTGCTCTACTGCTAGTGGTGATGGGATGAAGACAAAGAAAACAGACAGTGGCTTTTATATGCACTGCCCTGCTGTTCTAATGTCAATCCAATTGCTTGAGCAGCGTATTTACTCAGGATTTGTTTCAAGGACATTGTAACACAGATAGATGGCTTTGTTTAATCACAGACACAATTTTAAGAAATCAATAGATCAGTTAAGTATTTGAGAAGGTCATTGGATATTCAAGAAATGTGCTTGGTCTTCCTTGCCAGCTTCATTTGATTCTTAACTCTTCTTTATATTGTTGTTTCTCCTCCCCCCCTCCCCCCCGCCCTTTATCAGAGATATAGCTACATTTTTATGTTCATTTCATTTCTACTCATATTTTTACTAAATAATCTCATATTATTTGCTGTCCACCAACTCCTTGGTCATTCTAGCTAGCAAGATATTTTCAGGTAACTGTAATCACCACCAGTGCCACTGATAAACAGAGCTATAAGGACTTCACTCCTCTCAGAGCTGTGATGCTGATTGCTTGCAACAGGTCTGCTGTAAACACCACCACACTCCAATTCTCAGCTGACAGAAATCACTGTAGCCCAATTAAGGTAAGTGGTAATTTATACTAGTTAATTTACACTGGTTCTGAATTCATAAATACAAACCCTCCTGTAAGCAGCCAGAATGATAGCAATTTTTTCTCAGCGTAAGCTTAAAAAAATTCCAGGTTTCCATTATGGCTTGTTTGTCATTATTGTTGAATCCAAACCTCAGTGCTTTTATAATGACACAGCAGGGATGAAGGTTCAGAAATCATCTCTGGTCAGTACTGTTGCTAATAACTGACCCATATCTTAAGAAATGGAAAATACCCTGCTGCTCAGCAAGAGAAAGCCAATGAAGGAGGGAGACGGAGAGAGGGTGAGAAAGAGAAAAAAGAACATTTGCAAGGGTTTGTGTCAGGAAATGGAGGTCAGGAATTGATCAGCAGTGAGATTTCAGTGAACCCTTAACAAACCAGCTACTATCCCATACCTGGCATGATAAGAAGGGGAAAAAAAAACCCAAACCCTTCCATGTTCTACTAACAGTTCAGCAAAAAAGGAGTAGCTGGCACAGTTTTGTTCTCTCCAAATAAGCAAGAATCTGGTTCTGCAATTGTGACCCTGAGAGACACGTCCCCTCGCAGTCAGCACTGCAATGCCTACATTAGGTGCCTGATGATGGTAGTGCTGGCCATCACTTCTGAAAGACTTTGGAGCTTGTGGCGGGGGGAACGCCCAAATAAATATAAATTAAGAGTAAGAGACTTTTCAGGATCTTCACAGATAGAGGTGTTCACTACCACTGCTAAAAGTTGTTCAAAATGTTAATAGAGAATTCAGTACATATTATGCTTTAGCCATAATGCTAACTTAGAAATTTGTGTGGCACAGCAGTCATGCGGTATTCTCTCTGCCCTGTGGCAAAAAAAAAAAAAAAAAAAAAAAAAAAAAAAGTGTATTAGTGCTGACTTCTATAAACAATCCTTGAGAAATGAAAGAAATGAAATTCATGCCTTAGTCCATTGTTAAGTATGTGGCTAAGGGGCATGCTATGTCACATCATGCATGGCTACACAGCATGTGATCTGAATGAATGGGTTTGCAACTTTATAATTATACAAAGATTATATATTGGAATGCAACAATTGCAAACAACTGTTTTTCTGTGACACTGCACTCTGAAGTGTATCTAGTTGTCACTTATTTTGATGTCTCATGATTCAAATAGGATAGCTTTTCCTGTTCAGTAGCAACCTTGAATGAAAGCAAAAAAGATTTGGGATCAAAGACAAAACATTAGAAATTTCAGAAGACTGAAAAAAATTTGGGCTTGAAAAAAATGTTCTATATAAAATGCTTTAATTTGTTAACTTGATCAAGCTTGTTATTAAATAGAATTAAATAATTAAATAGTTTTTTACAAATTAAATCATTTCATATTGAAAAAAACACAAAAGTTTCATTTTGAAAAATGTTGAAATGGTGTTTTTGGACTTTTACGGAATTTAATGTGAACTGTTTGAGGAAAGTGACTTAAGTTCCTAAAATATTTCACTGTTTCTGACCACTACTTTCTTTGTAAAAATATTAAATTCTCAAAAATATCCTTTAGTTTTATTTACAATATTTCATGTTTCCCTTAACATACAGTTCCTGGTATCAACTCGTTCTATTTACACTGGAACCTTCATTAAAACTGAAACCAAGCACTCATATTTCATATAGAAAGTCTTAAAAATATGGCTTATACACATCCTAATAATTAAAAACTGCCATCAACCAAAAGGCATCTCAAATATATTATTCTTAGAAATCAGTTTTTTTAGTCAATTGCATGATATTTGAATATTTAAGGCTGATAAAGCTGGTACTGAAAACACAACAGAAATATCAAACCTTCTACAGGCTGTAAATAAGAGTTATTGCATAAATGGATTATACCCTGAAGTTTATATGAAAAGGAGAAGTAAGTATTGCCTTCCTAGAAATTTTGATCTTTGGGAGTACTGGGATGATCATTACCATTATAGTATCAATAAACTTTCTGTATAGTAAGAACTGTTGGAGAATAAACTGCATTCAGATTCAAACATCTTTGAACTGAGGCAAAGCTGAAGACCAGAGTTTCTGTTCTCCAATTCATATTTTAATTAAAAGAACTCAATGAAATACAGAGAGGGGAAAAACAATTTGTATAAAGATAAAGCTTGAAATGTAATCTAACAAACAATACAAACCAATCAGATCTATAAAATAATTCTCCTATTATACAGCTGCAAAAGCAATTTTGGCTTTCACCAGAAAGAGATGAAAGAACTCTTATTTAAGGCAACACCTACTTATATCTTCAAGTGCAACTTTCCATTTCAATTGTTTCTAGTCACAGCTGATTTTATTCAAGCACACAGAAGTAAATTAAAAGAGATAAACAAAAGTAGCTCAGCCTCCAAAAATCAGTATGTGCAAATTGTTCTTGTAATTGCTGTTAAGTGCAAAAAAAGGGATGGCTGAAGGTGATTTTTAAACCAACGGTCATTGGGCTATTGCCCAGCAAACAGCAATCCTTACAGCAGAACTGCGATCCTTTCTATGATGAACTTGACTACGTTGAAGCTCTGAGTGATCTCTGCAGACAGGGCAGCTAGACAAAACTAGCATCTATAAATGATTAACATCTTAATAATACCTTTTAATGAGATTAAAAAAATAAAACAACCAAATTTAAGACTTTGTCTCCTACAAGGGAGGTTCTTCTCTGTGGAGCAGGTGATTAATGGGACTACCACTGAAAGGTGACAGGAGCAAGGGCTGTGATTTGGCAAAGGACATGTGAAACCAGGGCAGATATCAGCCTTGGGACTGCCTTTGCTGCCTCCATGATGCAGGACCCTGCTCACACGTTGATCACACAGATGATGAAGACTCTTGATGCTAAGAGTAACCTTAGCTGATCCCAGGCTTCATGCGCAAAGAAAAATGCAAGCAACAGGAAAGGCAGAGCAACACTGCCTTCGACCCAGGAAAGTCTGAACTGCAGTGAAGGTGTTTTCTTCCTGTCTTCCTGCACTGGGAAGCAACAGGTGTATCTACAAAGCTTGTTCGAATGGATGAAAAGGATTTCAGGAGATGGTCTTGCTTCCCAAATTCTGGCTATCAGCTGAGTCCATTTAGCTGTGTACAGTAAGGGTCAGCCCACTAGTTCATGACTAAGTAAAGAACAGAAATCATCTTTTTCTCTGAGATTCCTGCACATTTTCTCAGGTGAGATTGTGTCCACCTAAGCTTCCCCTGATAGTCTAAACTGTGCTACAGTTTCCACAGGAAACTGTACATTTTATTGCCAGCACTAAAGGCCATAAGCAGATGTAGGGAAACATTGCTTTTAGCAAAGTTGTAGGAAACTCTACTAATGTGAAAATTTTTGGGTTCAAACCTGTATTGCCTTAATCACCCCTACTTAGTCACTATTTCACTTGTGTGGTGTTACGTGCATTTTAACTTTTTTAACTCAGGATGAAAAGAACTATATTCTGCATTACACAAATCTGAACTCTACTAACACAGAAATTCAAAGTATTTCACAGCATTCTTTGACTAGGTTTCTTCTTTGCATTTCCTATCTGTTAGATTAGCTCATAATATTCTATTTTTATACAGGCTATTTCCAGTGACTTGGTCAGACAAACGCTTTTGATGCTTATTGCAAAAACAAATGCACTTAGTTTTTTTCTTTTGGTACTCATCTGTTAAATGGACAACATTTGTTAGATGTCTATGATCTAAATTTTAAATAAATGACTACCAATTTTCATTGCTTTAGTCTGGAAGAGCTTTAACTGACAGGACAGCTGTGAATGAAAACCCAATCATAGAAGTTTATGCCTAGTTGAAGTAAGTCTAGTGAACCACTGGACAGAGGAACAGAAAATGCTTTTTTCTCAATGCTCGTAAAGAATTCTTAGACCATTAATCAGCCATTCTACAGCTGCACTCCAAAAAGAACCTGCCAAACTGCAAATGATTAACAATACTGAAGGAGAGGTTCAGAATATTCTCTGTGATGCAAATATGCACAAACTATATGTTAATAGTAGCTGTCTTGTGGAGTCTGAACTTTCCTGTTTGTAACTGCATCACACCTGTTACAGCAACTGTTTTCATACAATAACTGGATGTATGAAATTTAGCTGTTTTTACCAGTGTTTTGTCTCAAAACTGACATGGACTGGTCTATTTTGCTCTTCATTGCACCTGTTCTCCTCAGCTATTCTGTATCTCTTGGCTTACAGTAATTGCACCACGTAACAAGCTCATGGAGAGAATTCATTGGCTCTCTCTCAGTCACAATTTGTTGACTTTTGTATTAGACCCTACAAGGAAACTACCAGAACTGCCTAAAAACAATTAGGGCATTGGCTATATTGGGAAGCCCTGAGGAGTTACAAGATACCTTAGCATGAGACCAATTTATGGATGCTTAAGTTGTAATGAATCAGAAATTGAACAGAAAAGTAAATAATTGAAAAACATTTAAGCTTTCAGAGCATGCTTTGAAATGAGAAAATTTCCTCATATTTTTCAAGCAACAGAGTACTCCATGAAGGTGAAGGCCAAAATTTGATTCTTTTAGGTAAACTGTCAAACCAAATCTCATTAAACCCGCAATTACTGAAAAAGCTTTAACAGTAGCCATAATGGCAGAAGAAGAAATGATACTCACCTTTTTTTTTTTAATTGCACATATCCAGCAAATGCATTGTCAAAAGTTCAGCTCTCACATTACGTTATGATAATACTGATCATGGGGTTCTGAAGACTAGTAGCATCATGTACAAATACATGTTTTGATTTTGGCTTTCTAATTTTTTTGGTGTAAGTAGCAAGTCATGATTGAAGAGATGTTCTTAAAAAACATGTACCAGTACTTTCATGTCCAAGCAAAATTAAACAGACTGGGGAGTTCTGAAAGGGCCTCAAGATACACGATACAAGGAAGAAGGAATGTTATGCAAACACTTATGCCACTAAGCAATAAGCTCAAACGTCATAACTCTAAAAGATATTTTTTGTTCTTTGATATTAATATCTATTACAACCTTTTACAAAATACTGTAAAAATGGTGCTCTTAACCATGACAGAAATTGAGTTATCACACAGATCAGATGTTTCTGTGGGAGATTTAGAAGTATTCCTGAAGGGGCTGTAAGGAAGAACTGCTAAATAAATGGCCAAAGATTAAAGTTACTTTGGAGAGCCCCTGTTTCCTAACTTGCTTTGAATAAAAGTTTTAAGAAAGTTCTCACTATTTTCCAATGAGCAGAACTGTTCAGTGGCAAATACAACTTTAGCTTAAGGAAGATTAAATAGAGAAAATTATTAAAAAATTGCCCCTATTTTGAGACAGTCTCCTCAATGTGGTTAAATTAGATTTGCCAGCTAAATACGAGTTTTATCCTTGATGTCTGATTTCTGGGGAAGAATAGAAAAGATCTGGGGTGCTCAGAGAAGCTGTACCTGAAGTTACTTTAGTTTGGCTGTTTTATTTCCAACACTCAAGTAAAAGTGACCTCAGGATGGTCCAGCCTGCAGATACCCCCAGAGCTGTGGACGGTGTGGACCTAGTCTGCCTAGGGAGTGCTGGCAGCTTTCTCCTCCGGGAAGGCTGGGGCTCTCCTGGCTAAACCCTTCCGAGTGGTGCCGTGGGCAGCTGATGCCCCGTCGGGAGAGTGGAGCACTGGGGAACCACCTCTCCTTCTGCCCCGGCCCGCATGGAGGCGGCTTTTGCTTCCTGGGGTCATTAAACAGTCTCTGAAACCATGGCTCAGCCCTGCCCTTACTTGGCTCGTGCCAAAGAACGCCACTGACCCCCGGATTGCAGGGATGGGGGGTGTCCAGATTAGGCAGAATCAAGTTTTGTGGAACAGATCAAGTCATTTTCTGTCTTTCACCTTCCACTTCAGTTAAAACATGCCTTTAATTTCCTTTAAAAGTGAGTCATCAGTAGCAATTTCATTTTCCTCCCTAAAGTATTTAGATTATTAGTGTGGGAAGAATGCCCAAGACTCATACACAGTTTCATTCTAGGCTGCTTAATTAAATTTAATTTTATTCTGGTTCAACAATGAATATTGACTGGTTTGTTTACACTTAGCTTCTGGCTTATTTCACTCCTTTCCAATTCCTGCTCACTAGCACAGTGAAGCTTCTTTTGGCTATTAACACCACAGGGAAATACTCTTTTTTTGTTTTTATGAACGCCCTGTTCTCACTGGAGCGAAAGAATTATTGCAATTAATGCAATTATTGTTGGACCAGCTGGCTTGTACTAAAGGTCCAGGAACAGCAGAAAACTTCATTAGATGGTGGTGTAGTCCAACCGGGCGAGATGTTAGAGACGCGGAGTGACACATGGAGGGAGGAGCCATCCAGGCTGCCTCTCCACAGGGCACAGAAGCAAACCAGACATGGGCTCTAAAGCATAGTGGACTGTGCTTTCCTTAGCTGTGGGATATTCCTCCTTTCTAGTCACCAAGATACTGTAAATGACAAACAAGTTGTATCTCCTCTTCCCCAAAATAGTGTCCTCAGTATAGACTAATCTTAATTCCATAAAACAGCATGAAAACACAAGGCAGCAAGAAGATTTGAATAATCTCCTATTGAGAACACCATAAAACTGTAAGAAACACACCTCTGATATGCAGAAATGTGTCACAGAATGATATTCCCCAAACTCTTTGAACCTAGTTCTTTCTTGCTATTACCTAATTTACACCAATATTAACACAGAAGTCAGCAGAATCAGATTAGAGTAAATGAGAGAAGAACGAAAGTATTATCACTTTTTTTCCCCATTATTCAACTCTCTAAGGAAAGCATGGAAATAAGTACCCATAGGAGAGGAAAATCTTCAGGTTCTCCTACTTGTGTTCACAAAGAGCACTCGCTAAACAGACTGAAATGCCTGGTTTTATAGGTTTAAACAGTGCCCTTAAGCATTATTACTTATCATTTATATGATTACAAGCTGTGTTCACAGCAATAAAATAAGGCTAAGCTTGGGTAGTGTTAATAGCCCAACTAATCACATTGCTATAAAAGGTTTATGGGTGATATAAATTTCAGTATTATTACTATCATGCTATGACACTGGCTTTATCGAAAAGAAGGCATTGCAAAACTGATCTATTTTTGCCCTAATTCACAAAGAGTTAGTGAGGACAAAAATATATGGGAGCTTTCCCATATATATGCTTTTCCCTGGCTGAGGGCCAACTTAGGACATGTAGTCACAGTAGAACAGTATCATCATTCTGGATTCTTGCTTACAGATGGAAAAATGTGTTTTTCTAACTTCTATGGTCATTTAAAATCCCAGCATTGAGTTCCTTCATCTGTGCTCAACCTTGTCAGACATTAAAAGCCATCCAAGATATTCGACTGGAAAATTAAAAACTTTCTAATTTTCTACTTTGTGACTTTGTTCTTATTAATAAAAGAGATATGACCTCACTATTATCTAGACTTTGAAAACAGCAGTAGATTCATATGGGCTGGGCAACATACTGATACTGTTTTGTGGAATACTTCACAGGTTATAGGCCATGTTATAGTTAAATTCAGAAGTCTCAGAAAGGTGCTGTGGGTTTTTAGCAAATCAAGAAATCTCCTTAGTGATTCTTTCCACCCCTTCAGTGAAAAGAGGGCAAGAGGAGGCAGAATATTGTGGAAGTGAAGCTCTAGGTTTATAAATGGTGTAAGAAAGAAGGTTCTGGATTTGTTTGAACATTGATTTACCTTCCATATGAAAACAGAGCTGTAAAAAGTACATAGATGCTATATCATCAGAAAGGGAAGCAATCTTCTAACAAACAGGCTAGGGCTAGCTCTAGTTGTTAGTGGGGCATTTGAACAAAGCTGAAAATGAAAAATGAAAACATGGGTGTGCCTCTTGACCAGGTTTCTTCCAGGTTCCCACGACACTTGCTCTTTCTAATATGATGAATTTAACAAGGCAACTGGGAACAGTTGTGAAGGAGGGGCTACTCCCTTAATGAAGCCAGAAGACGAAAGGCAGTCTGCCAAGGCCAGACAGAAAAATATTGATGGTGATAGTCCAGAATCAGGAAATGAGGATTCATCTGTTGCTGGAAGGAAGATAATGCCACTGCCACATACTGTTGCTGAGTATGAGGATGTAATGGTGAAGTCATCACAGCTGGTTTTAGAAACTAACAACTGGGGCCATTGCTGGGGCACCCGGCCACTGAATAGTGATAAGGACCTTGGTTAAACTGAATGGGAAGTGCCTGTTATCCAGGGCCCAGCTATGAGATTGTTCACATTGCAGCCTTTGCAAGACTCGGGCTGCACTAGAGGCTGCGCTAGAGGCTTTTGATACTGGATTCCAGCTGGAATGCCGGATGGTTGGAAAACAGCCAATTCTTTGACTCTTACTAGTCATGTAGGAAGGTTTACAGACCTATGTGGTCATATATTATCCCACGTCCAAACCAAGGACTACCTTTCAAACCGTGTTTTTAAAGACGCTTATACTGCTAATCACGAGCTGAGAATCTATAGGCAATAGGAAGAAAAGCAGTGGTAATTTTGATACTGAAGTCCCTCATGGGGAACAAGCATCAACAGCAGTGAGCACTGGTACTTCCTACTATAACTGAGTCTGAGTGTGTGTCACAGAGGAACCAGGTGAGGCAGGAGAAGGTAGAGCATTTAGGGTTAAAGAGACTCCTCTGGTGAATGCCACTGGTAGAACCTACCTGGCATTTTTTTGCTGCCTTGGCAAAGAGGTAGCTAGGTATCAGGTACCAAGTATGTGGTTAGCTCAGCTCCCAGCATCACCATTAAAAAAATACAGGAATAATGGGGAAAAGTCAGGGCATAGATATCCGCTGTTCTAAAGCAAAGCCCTTGGGTAACAAGCAGGCAGAGCAACTTGGACCTTCACCACTAGTATGAAAATAAAGTCCCTCACCAGGAGTTTAGGACCACTGTATTATCACAGCCAAACAGTCCTTCAGAAGAGAAGGTGCTATAGCAGAGGAGCTTAATCAGCCTCTGCACTGGTCTTTACTGCCTAAGGATGTTGGGGAAATTCCCACACCTGACACATTATTTACAGTATATTGGCCACAGGAGTGACATCAATCTTAAATATAGAGTTGGTGGACCACATATTTAAGATGAATGTTAACAAGTCACTGGTAACTAAATGGCCTTCACCCAGGAGTTCTGGAGGAACTCAAATATGGAAGTACAGAACTGCTGGCCACGGTGTGCCACTGATCATCACAAACAGCCTCCAAGCTACAAGGGGGGCTTTATAAGCGATCTGCCCACTACAGACTGGTGTGTCTGATTTCTGTCCCTGGTGAGGTGGTATTTGGAAATTTGATGTTTCGGAGTTTGTTGGGAAAGGATCTGAAGGGCTTCTGTGCAGGGACATCCTGCCTTGCTAACCTGCTGCAATACGGTGGAGATGTCAATAAGCATGTGGGCTTATTAGGGTGGACAGGGTATAGTTGGATTTTAAAAACTCTTTGACAAAGTTCCACACCAAAGGTTATTAAAGAAACAGCTGCTATGGGATTGGTGGAAAAGTTCTTTTCCGGACTGGAAGCTGGTTAAAGCAAAGCATAGGGTTCACTAGTCACTTTTCAGGATGGAAAAATGGAGTTAGAGAAGGTACAGAGAGGTACAATTAATTCTTAAAAGGCATGGGAACAGCTGCTTTAAAAGAAGTGATTTTAAAAAGCTGGGACTCTAAATAGGAGAGAAAAAGGGTGAGGGGGGATATGACTGTGGTTTACAAAAGCCTGAGCACAGTATATAAAGCATGTGCAGAGCTGTTACCAAATTATGCAACACTAAAGGGCACTTCTAGAAACTCATCATTTTAAAAATGATTAAAAAGGCATTTTTTACACAGCAGGTGGTGAATTTCTGGAGCCTGCTGCCACAGGAGTGTGTGAAGGCAAACAGTATCAACAACTTCAAAAAGGGATTAGACAAGTTCATGGGCATCAGGTCCATACTAAAGAAACTAGGATCAGATATTCCTCTAACATCCCTAACGCAACAACTGGAGTGGAATATGAGGGGGAAAAAAGACCACAGAATGTAGGCAAGCTCATGTGCTCTCCCTAAATAGGCATCTCTTATTGCCACCATCTGAGACAAAATATTGGCTTAGGGTCACAACTGGGTTGATCCACTTGGGTTTTCCTTATGTTCTTAAGAATTAGTTCTACAAGACAACAGTGAAAAGCAGTAAATAACGTTTTTTCTTCCTTCATACTCTACAATTGGCATCAGTAGACTTTCCCTTTTTTACCAGTGGAGCAAGCTGACAACCCCTGTAAGTGTATATAAGCAGGCTTGTGTGCTACAAGGCAATTTCAGAGGTCTTGGACTCCTGTGCCCTCAGTGAAGGCTGTACAGTCCATTATACTTCTAAAAGCTGAGATTGGTGGGCAAACAGTGGGCATAATACCAACAGCTTTGTTCATTACACTTTTTTCTCTGGTTTGTCACTACTTTCTCTTGTTCTAGCCAAATAGAGCAAGGTAAATGCATAGTCTCTTCTTCAGAGCAGCAAATTACTGAACCTATCAATCAGGTATGTTATCATATTCTCAGTACAGTCAGCCACGAACATTCAAAAATATCTTTGAATGAGATCTCATTCAAAATTGTAGAGATAGTTTTAAGAACTACATTATGATCAAGTTATTAAACTTGGTATTTTACAAAAGCGAAGTAGAAATTTCACATTTGAACAGTTTTCTTTTCAACCTTTCTACAAACATACTTTTTATAAAACTCAGAGGAGATATTCTCAATAGTGCCCTACATGAGCACTTTAAGAAAAAACCACATACATATTATGATGATTCTCTTTAAATTACAAAAGTTTTCTACTAAAGTTGGCAGTACTATTTTGTATGAAGAACAAAGCTTGGCAGTTAGTTTCACTGCCTCTGCTGATTTTCTTTGCTGTCCACAGGAGAAAAACAAGAATAAGATTTTACTTTAAACAACTTGCTCAGTGTTATACAATGAATCAAAGCCAGAAATGGAATTTTGACACTTTAAATGTGTTATTTAATATATTCAAACATATAGAGCCTAAAATAAAATAGCTTTTAAAGGCACTCAGATACCACAGTGATGGCTGGATGGACAGATAGATAATCTGTGTGCTTCTGATGTGATTTACTGCCTTCCAGGAACCTGTGTGCACAGCACTGAAACCACAAATTTCCTAGGACTCTGTGCTTGACTGAACTCTAACCACATGGGACATATCTTTCAAACATAGCTTTCTTGGTTTTATTTCCACGGCAGAAGCTATGAAAAGGTTATCCCACTTGGACTAACTACACCAGTATTTGTGGAGAAATGCCTAATCATCAGATCTATACAAATTACTATTTCACTACTTATAATTCAAAATGATAGAGACACAACTTTTGTCTACCCTGCTAGAGCACAGGACTTGAAAGCTAATCAATCTTCTGCAGTAATAAAATGTCTGTCTACAAATAGTATATTTTTCCTCAGAATTCAACTATATGAAATGTTCTCATTATAACTTTAATATAAAGCAAACCCTTGTGAAATTTCATTCCAGTTCTGTCTCTATTTTAGATATGGATGTAATCCTTTACTGATATAGTGAAAATGAAGTTCTTACAGAGAAAACATCAGAATAAGGCCTTGAGAAATGACCTCAGAATTTGGTCTTGCTCTATAATTTCTGTTGGTAACACGGTGCCTTGTACAGACATGCAACCTGCTACTGCTGCTGATCTGATGTTCATTTAGTTTCTCCTCCTAAAAACAGTAAACAAGTTGCATCCATATGAAGTCATATCAGAATAAAAATTGTTACTGACATGTTAACATGACGTAGCTGGGAAAGACGCTAAAGCCAGATTCAGAAACAAATGCAGCATTGACAGTTTCAAAGACGTGATCAGCTGAGAAGGACTTTCTACAGTCACTTTTTGGAATAAAGATGATAGGATAAAGCAGAGAAACAGAGAGTTGTGCCTAACATTACTGAAAGGAACAGAAGAAACAGGGACTCAGTAAGAAAGGAAATTGGAACATCAGAAGAGAGAAGAGAAATAAAGCTTTGGATGGCACTGATAGTAGGGGCAAGCAGCATAATTTTGGTATGATGGGGAAAAATGGAATCAGCAGGGAATTCCATTGATCACAGATTCAAAACAAGGCTTTCAAATTAAGCAGAGGACGAGAACTGCTGTTCTCCAGCCATGCTGACTCACTCAGCTCTTTGTAAGCCTGCATCAGTGTTTTGGTCTCAGCTCCCAGGGCTCCTCATTACAGCTTTGTATTCTTGATTTGTTTTAGTCTGTCTGTTCAGGCAAAACCTTCATAGATTTCTTTGAACTGGGTCTCCAAAATTGCCCAGAAGACTACATGAGGATCACACTGAATTTATGTCCTGAACTTAAAAAATTAAATCACTTTCTGCTGCACTTCACTTTTTGCCAGGTCCATTCAAGTCTATCATAACCCTAAATTCCTTGTTCACATTCATGGCCATTTTTTTTCAGCCTTAATTTCATTTTGTCTTTAGTGCAAAAGGGTCAAAAGAGGATTGTTCGCTGTACAATTGTTCCCTGAGGGAGTCAAGGATTTAGAAAAGGGCATCAACACTTGCCCTTAAACTGAGCTACTGCCAAAAAATACGCCACACATTTGCAGTTGGGTTACGCATGGTCTGCCTTGTAATAATAAAAAAATCAAATCTGACTGTCCAACAGGCCCACCATGTAACTATCTATAGACTGTACCATCAGCAAATTTAGAAATCCAGAGCATGTTATCACAGTCTGTGCCTGGCTGTTGGTCTATCAGAGGTGAACCACAGACATATGGAATCAGATTTCTATTTCCAAGTGTTGGAATTGAAATCCTTTCTGCTCCTCTAGGCCATTTGATCACTCGAAAGAGTGACAGTTCATAGCATTTATGACAGATGACAGCTGAGCAATGTTGCAGAACTCTCGTGACTTTGATGCAATTCTGAGTTAGGGAAACTGTGATGAGATCTCCAGGAAATGTCTTTGAGGAAGTATTCCACACAAAGGCTTGTATCTTAAGTACCTTTCCAAAGAAATTCCCTAATAGAATTCCTTTGTCTATCTAACCAGCAAAAAATAGTGTTCTAGTAGTGACTTTTCAAATTCTCTTCACAGTGACAAACAGCTAATTGAGTATCACTTTTTCATGTTGGGAATGCTTGACCACTAGAGGGAAAGAGCAACATATGTAAGTCTCAGGGTGGGAGCAGTAGGGTATAGACGTGTCTCCCGTCTTTTCTTCACACAGAACAAAAACATTTTGGGTAGTGCCTGTTTTGTGACTGTACAATCAACCACAGAAGCCTGCCACATCTGCTAGCCTGGTGCTTATGCCACAGTGAATGGCCCAGTACAACACAGATGGTCTCTTGTTTAGGATGCTCCTCTGGTGTAAGTGCACTTTCCAGAGCAAATATTTGTACACCCTGAGCTTTTCCACCTTGCTGACCGTGTCTGAGAACCTATCTGAGAACTCCTTTTTTGACTATGTCTCCCAGAAGCCTCACCAAGCTCAGTGGCTTGCGTTCACATTTTAGTCTCCTACCAGATGGTACCTTGCCTTGAAACTATGTGGGGGGGTCCATGAACACTGCTTGTGCTTGGCTAAAGAATTACAAGAATTTAAATCCTGAATTACAGGAATTTAAATTAGATAATCCAACTCCTTGCAACAGGAATGATTGCTTACATCTCTATTATCCCTAGTAGATATTTGTCTAACACTTGTTCTTAAAACTGAAAGGAGTGTCATGGCCTCTGTTGATTATTGCTGCTGCAGTGGTTCGATTCGGTGGCACAATGCTCTCTGAAAGTTTAACTTAGGAGATCTTCCTAATTTTTACAATGATATAACTATCATTGGATGATACAATTTACAAATAAAATGGAAAATAACCCGTTTTATCAGATTTCATAATCATTTAAAGCTCTGAAATACTTATTATCAGTGTATCTATTAAAACTCTTACTGTCTTTGCTTTAAGTTAGTAATGTTAATAGGTAATAAAAATAATTCATAATGAAGGAATTACTTTACTAAATTCCTTGAAAGGGAACAGTGTATTCCTGTATGTCACTTTGCAGCTATGCTGTTGATATTGGATAGGGTTTTCAGTTCAAAATCACTATCAATTGGCTCAAAATACTTCACTAAAGATAAAAAGTTTGGCTTGTACAAATTAATAGTTCCACTCTAATAAACAGGAATCTTTGTCTGTCAAACTGTGAAAAGCAATAACAAACTTCAGTGCTGTTGATCTTGTTACTGTTATTTTTTAATTCTGTTTATTTTTAATTCTACATCTTTTTAATGATGCCAATAATCTCACTCTCTCAATTCCCAGGTCTTCATGAAAAAGTATTTGCTTCTTTTCCCTGTCATTTACTTTTATATCCGATAACCTCTCAAGTCCATTAAATACCAAAAAATGTCCAGTACACAACAGATTAAATCCAGAAAATATACTACATGGAGTTCAAGGAAGTATAAAATAAAAGCCACAGTGGGAAATATTAATATTGTGATAGATTTTTTGGGAAGAAATTTACTCAAGCAGATTTTTTTTCAATATTGTAATTAACAGAAGGCAGACAGTCCCCTCACCAATACAGGACCAGTGGAAATTATGGAAATAAACACAAGCCTCATGGAAAGCATGAGAAGAAATACCTCTGCAATGAATGTGACAGAGACAGTTGAACATGAATTGCTACTTCTATTCTACCATTCAAAATATTAAGAAATAAGGAGATGACATTTCATCACATTACTGACAAAATAGGAAATAAATTAACACAGATTAAAAAAATGAGTCTTTTTAGAAAAGTGAGAAAAAAGAAAGTTGATAAAGCCTTACAATTTGTGCTAAGCAGCCACCTAATCAGGAATGAATTTCTGTTGTCATATCAGGTGGGTATATAACAGAAATATAAGACAATTGTGAAACATCTTTCTTAGGAAGATATATATCCAATGTAAATGTGAAAGAAGTGAGTTTTGTGTCAGCTTTGTTTATTTATTAGACTGTTTAACTTGGAATTTGAGGTGCACATACTTATAAACACGTCTTTAAAGTGCTTATTTTATGCATTTGTTTAGAAATAACTATTGATGCAAAACTGTCTGTGCTCTTCTATACAATTTTTCTGACACATTCATCCACATTATAGACCTCTCTCCTCTTTCCCTGAGGAGGGCTATACTGTCTCTTCTACTTGACAAATGAAACATGCATCTTGCTTTATAATCTAGATTGCTTTTACATCTAGATGACATTATAAATAAATAAATAAATCACCTGTAAAGATTACATGTCTTTACACAGTTTTAGGCATATGTGCAATCGTTTTAAAACAGAGACACTGAAATGCAGTGTACCTATTAAATGAGTCAGTCCCATTAGAAACATTCCAATAGTTCAAGCATAGCAATGGTGCAAGTCTTTAACAGAGATACTGTGGGAGCTGTTTTCTTCTTTGCAACCATGCATTACTGTTAATGAAAATACAACCATGTACAGCAGGAAGGAGCTGTGGATACATGTCCAATCTGCTGCGCTACTTAATATCTTGCATTTATTTCAATGTGCTGCATTATTGAAAGTCTGGGTGAGTGTGATCTCTATTTTGAAAGATAAAGGATCTTATCCAACAGTCATTATATTATTGACAAAAATTCCATCGTAAATACCACAGTCATTTTTCTTCCTGAAGGCAGGTTGTTTGGGATCTGACTTGAACTCTCATCTTGAAACAATACATTACTTCTCTGCAGTAGCCTTTAAATAAACAAGAAACTTACTTTCTATTTTCTGTGAGTTTTATTTCACTCCAGAATTCAGAGAAATATGCTTCCAATAAAGACAGATTATTTTATATTTTCTATGCAAATCACAATGGAAAAAACCACAGACATTCAAAATCCTCCATAAATTAAACTGACTATTTTCCTGTATTTCTAATACCCCATTCGAAACCCTGTTGTGAGAGAGTTAATAGGATCTTCCACCAGTAGCCATGCACTCAAGAATTCACCTCCTGGCACATTTCCCTGGCAAGCAGGTTTACATGGAAAGCACTGTTATTGGAAAGCTTCTGTCCTCTTCATGGCATTTCATCTCTTTCAACTGCTATAAAAGCTTTGAGTAGACATAAAACATCCCTGGTTATACACTGGCCTGTTTCTTATGATATGTCTGGCCAACTAAGCATGAAGCCTAGCTCAGGAAAACCTGAAGTTCACTGGGGTCTTGAGGTGTTTAGTAATATAAATTAACAATGAAAATAAATTCTATTGACCATACATAGCTTTGTTCATGTATGTATATATATACACATATATATATATGTATATAGACAAATCTCTTAGGATCTGGCACTCAGTGAGGACAAAGCACTATAGTTCCTTTAAAATGGAGCTAAACCACTTACATGCCAAACATAGCAAATAAGAGCACTAACTAGTTATTCCTCCTGTACACTGATTAGCTGAAATCTTAATAGGACACTCAAGAATAGGTTTAAACAAAAAATTTCAAATAGCAATGAAAACAAACAATATACATTTTAATATGCTCTTAAACATGCAACACCTTCATTTACACCTTCATTTGTGTAAATCTGTGCAGATTCATGTAATTACTGCAACGACAGTTCACCTCTGCCCTGGGATTTTAAAATCTCCTTTACAACATCTCTTCCAAACAAACCAAACCAAATGAAATATCAGATCACAGACAGAGAATCATGGAGGCAAGGACATATTTTATCATATAAATATTTCAGTACCTGCATAGAAGCAAGTTCCTGAACATTTGACTCAGAAAAGGCACAGATGGGTAATTTTCCTTTCAAACTTCATTATAGTTCTGCAACAGTTTCAAAAATATCCCTGTGAATTGACTGTCACCATCAGATCACTGACAACTAAAGGTAAATGCTCTGCTGAGATACGCACGTGGTCTCTCTCTCTCCTGTGCATTGGGAGAGCTCACGACTTCTATGGGCAATTTTCCCACCTTCCTCTCACAGCCTCCTCCTCCCATCAGGGGAAATGTTTGCAAGAAGAGGAGGAGGCTGCTAAGCAGCATGCCTTATCTTTCTCCTTCCCTTTAATGCTCAATCAGGAAAAAATAACGTAGGCAGGGGTTCTAATACAGCCAATTACTAATGACCTCAAGCTGAGAGGGAGCGTCTTTGCTGCTCTATTCAACAGCCACTTGGGTCGAAAGGATCCCCAGGGTTTGTGAATCAAAATGTCAACCAAAGGATCTAAGCCAAGAGGTCAGCCCCTGAAACCCTGAATACTGATCATCTTGCAGAACTGACTCTGTGCTCTTGCCTGTGCTCAGCAGCTTATGAGCACAAGGGAGAGAATACAACATAACTGCACCTCGCACACTCAGTGCTAAATTTGTAAACAACTTTTCAGATGAAGCTGCATATTCATTATTATTATAGCGTTGTCATCCAGAAATGCAACAGCAGTTTGAAGTAACCATATGCTAATGGATAGCAGATCAGCCAAATGCAAAGGCAAAAAGCATGCATACAAAAAGATGGGAAAACTGATAGGATATTTGTACATTTCTGCCTAAAAGATGCATTTAGTTGTAAAAATAATTATGCGTATTACACTGACAACGCAGATGAAGGAAGAGGAAATTACTACTTGTTTCATGGCTTGGCAGTATAAGCCATAAAAGTAAGCCTAAAATGGAACTTTTTTCCCACTACCACAACTTTTTATTCTCTTGATTCATATTGGCTCGTAGTCCTTACTTTAGATAAGGCAGTTTACTTAGATAAAGTTATCTAGCTGTGGCTGTGAGTTACTTCAGGCATCACATATGCTTTTTGCTCTTTCTTCTGTCCTAGTACCATCTTGTCAGAAGAAGCTAATGAAATTAGAAAAAGGAAATGGAGAGATGGTTTTTTTCATATGTAAGACGAATATACTGTTCTTCCTAACCTTCACAAAAGATGTGATCTTCATAGGGACTTTGCTGCAAGTCCTAGGTACAGTTTACAACAAAATAGGATGCTGCTGAGTCCTTGATTTAATGAAAACTTAGGAAGCCAATTCAATTCACTGCAGGGACAGCTTTGTTCTTTCATTATGATTCTTTTTTAATGAGAAAGACGATTGCAAGGATAAACTTTATTCCTCCGAATTTTTACACTAATTACATACAAAGCACCATTCTGGCAGCAGGACTTATCTCCTTCAGGCAATACAGTTATCATCTTGTAACCACACTTCAAATCTCCCGTATGAATGCTGGAGCTACGTGCATTGAATATGGATCCTGCTACCCTGGCTAGCAGCTTGAATTGATGAATATTTAAAGATTTCATAAATCACAGGCAAATACTGATACTGCATGAAATGGGAGAGGCAACCCTTGCATTCTGCTTACAGCTGTAGGATCAAGGGTACACTGTTTTATCAGAACCATTAACTTTCCTCATTGTGGTGGGGAAGGATGGTTGGTTTCGTAAACACTGCTGGAGATGTTTATGTATTAGGGAGAAAAAAGAGTCACATCCATGTACTAACACTAAAAAGGACATTTATCCCTTAATTCTACAGAAAGTACACTGTTGCGCTCTGTTTCTGATTCAGCTCACACCGTTAAGAGACAATTTATTATTTGATACACTGTCAGACAATCTTGGCTAGATGGGGAGCTGCTTTATTCTCAGGTGGAATGACCAAGTAGCATGTTTGCCCCTGCACAACATTCTGATACCATGAGCCAAATTTCAAAGCTCTGTATGTGCTCAGTGCCGTGGTATCTGAGCACTTCCAGGAATGTATCGTGCAACACCTGGCTTTCAGCACAATCAAAAGCCTTGATTCTTTTACCTCTAACATCTGTGCCCATATTTGAATCTGTGGTACAAAAATGAATATGTGTTACTGCAGCTGCTGAGATGAGATTGCAAATCAAGCAGCAAGAAGCACAAGTGTTCAAACTGTACTTCCTAAGAGCTTCCTAGAGCCTGCCCACTCATGCCTCTGGCAACAATGTTTATGTTCTCGCAACGATGTTTATGTTCTGAAATGGGTGCTCACAGATTTGTGTCCAGATTAGCACCACAGTTGAGAGGTTGGCATGGCTTCTGTACGAGCATGCAAGGAGCGAGCTTCAAGGGCTCAGCAACAAAATCTGAACCTTAATCCAAACCTCAATGCCTGCAAATATATGTTGCAGATTTGCCCCAAGATTCAGATTTTGATGCTGGAATCGACAATAAAATCATCACAGTATAAAATACTCCACTGAGACCATTTTTTTTGATTCTGCTAAATTCCAGTAGCTACCTATGATGTTGCAGCTGTAAACTGAATAAATGCATTGCCTCCCATTTTATTGAGTCTGTGCTTTCTATTTATGGACTTACTGGCTTGGAATGGCCACATCTAGCTAAATGTTTCTAGATAGGAAACCATGTGTACACTGACTCCAGGAGAAAACTGCCTTATTGTCAAGTAGTTTATTCAGTATAGACATTGCCTCACAGCAATGCTGCAGCATCTTGATCCATGCAGCGAACATGGTCCATAGCCCTAGGACATCAGCCAACCTAAAGCCTGGCCTCCCTTTTGTGCTCACTGCCTTTAGTGCCTGTAAAGTTTGCTCTTATAAAATATGCACCTATTCCTTGAATCATGGTGAAAACTTGAATGCTGTGTCTAGAAGAAACTGTTGAGGGCATAAATCTGGTAGCCAGAAACATGACTGTGCGTAAATTTCTTGAACTGAGCGTGCTCTGAGCACTTATGCTTCAGTTGGTCAGTGATTTGAATCCTCCAGGTATTTTGTTACGAGAAGAGGTACTCATAGTTCACTTTCATCCAAAATTCACTTTGCTGTGCAGACAAGACCTCCCATATGCTCATTTAGGTCAAGACGACAGTAAGGGTTCTCCATCTTTTTCTTCCTCTTGACTGTATCTGTAGACACAGGAAAAGTGAGGGGATCGTATCCCTTTGTTCAACACCCCCTTGCAGCTTCTTTTGTTTGTGATGCCAGAAAGAAGACTGCTTTGGCCAGCAAAGCTATTTTGAAAGCAACCTGGTAAAACAAGAGGCATTTCTGGACCCTCAGTGAGCTGTATTGGGGACTGTGGGTCACTCTTACAGGGAATGCTGCAGCATGGATGCTTGATTAGGCCTGGCCTTTATTGCTCTGGGGTCATCATGAGCACATTAGGGTTTGCCTCATTAAAGCATGGCACACAGGGCTTGGGCTTAACTGCTGCCACCTGCATAAAGGAACAGTGCTTTCCAACTTTCAGTTTGTATGTGCTGTGGGATGTAGATGATTTATTTTAATAATATGATGCAATAGGATAGAATGGGCTACTTTCTCTAGGATTAATAGAAAAACACACATTTTGTGATATGAGATGTGTGCTATGCGTTTGGACAGTGGGTGCATAACCTAAAAATCAGGAGCACAAAACTGACAAATAAAAAGAATAAAAAGAAAGGGCTGAGGTTTCTTGTGTGGCTCTACCTGCCAACACATTCTCATTACGTCTGGGGCCAGGATTCCTCCCTGTAAGTGTTTATTTGTAACTTGCTAAACAGCTGGCAAAGCAAAGTGCACCTGATGAAAATGAGAATTGACTAAACCCTGAGATGCCTGGTCCCTTGTGTGGGCATAAAGTAGGCAGCAGGGCCAAAGCACGAATACCTGTGTGTATTGGTTAGTGTAACAAGGAGGGCTGACAAGGTAAAGCCCAGAGGGTTAAAAGAATCTCAGCCTCTCCACTAGCAAAAGTAAAACAAAACAAAAGACAGAAAGCTCAAATCTATTGTTTTTTTTAATCCTGCCTCCTCACCAACAATGCGTTCTATTGTTTTTTACCCTGTCCTCTTACAGCAATGTGGAATAAATCAAACTTTATTGAAATTGCATCTGTTTCTGCATTATGGCTGAAGAATACAAGATGATATCTTTGCACTGGGAAGGGAAATTCTGTGGTTTTGGGAAACTGTTCAAAAAAAATAGTATCCCAAGGACCTCTGAAAACTATACGAACAGGAGAAGTTTAACACCTCCATTGAATTGTAGCCACCTACAGAATAGAAAAATAAATGTTCCTACAGTAGAGAGGATCAGCATTCAGCATTTTATAGCAGGAAATTTTGAAAAAACAACTGAAAACAGAGGGAAAATTCAAGTGCAAACAAAGCGATTAAGCAAATGTGGCTGGATGGGAAATTGGATCTAGTCACGCATTTTTTTCTGGTTAGATTGCCATGGTGTCCACTGTGTGGTGGGCAAATCCTGACACATAAAAAGTCATAATTCTTGCTCCTGTGCGCATGCTATGCAAACCAAGCAAGTTTGCATGTGACAAAAGAAATATGTGCAATTTTAACTGTCTGTAGTCAGTCAGAATTTTAGTTTCATTTCTGATAAAGTACAGAATTTCTTCTGAATATGGAAAGGGCTTTTCAAGCTGGAGACAAAAGGCCTGCTTGGCTGACCATTTTCATAATAAACACATCCCGCACACTTTGGCATCCATAATTAGAAGCCCAGAGTAATTAGGAGAAAGTGCACTGCTGACTGCACAGCTTTACCTGGGGGCGAACCTGCAATGCTGCTACAAACATACCAAGGACCAGAATGCCATTATTTTTCACTTGTCCCAAGCAATGCTCACTGCAATGTTTCATTTTACAGTACAGCGTCAGACTGGCCCGTGCACTGGGAGGACCCGCAGGAGCTTGGCCAGCTCAATAGGAATTTGCCCTGCAGGTCCCCCTGCTTTCAAGGCAGATGCTGCCTCTTCGAGACATCCGCAGTGTGTCCCTGTGGGCTGGGTCACGGCTGCCCTCGGGGACCACGCACCACTTCTGTCACCAGCAGAGAGGAGCAGAAGGCAACACTTCCGCTCCCCTACAGCTGTGGAGGTTTTGTTCAACACTGGAAGCATTAACAAGCTCCTTGTTCTACAGCTGAGGCATGACCATATTGAGGAAGCTGAATGATGAACAAATACATCTTTTCTAATCAAAATCAGCCCCCATCATCAGAAGTGAACAGAAAGTCCCATATTTCTGAAGCCTTCTCATGGAAAATCCTGATGGGATCAATACATTTCCAGTAGACATTTCATCTCAATGGTACAGCACATTTCGCTTGATGTACAGTACATTTAATGTATTTTGATCATCTTAAATCATGTATTTCCTATATTTCCAAGATGTTATGAGCGAGCTAGAAAAAGAGGTGTTAATATGGATGAAATTCTGCTATGTCTACCTAAGTTAATTGCATAACACTGGCTTTGCAGTTTATATAGCATTGCTAGTGGAAGTAAATTGAGTAAAAAGAGCCATGTGCCCTTTCTATCATTCAGTAAATAGCTGACACTCACTGCAGTAAAATAGCCCAACTCCTTCAAAGTGCTCTACTTTCTTTCAAGCAGCCTGTTTCAGTCTTTTTGGGGAAGTAGGAAGGAGGTTAAGGTTGGTTGTTTTTCATATATCTAAATGGAGATCCATATTTGAATAGCAGGTATGTTGGGGATTTACATACGATTGAAATACTTAGGTCATAAGCCAATCCAAGACAGAAATCTATAAAAATTAACATTCCAGTGATATGACTTCAATCCTTAATAGTCTGACAGGACTCTGTAGCTGACTCTGGGGCACAGATCAGATCTGATTATATGTCAGATCTAAGACATTACAGTTACTCTAGGGAAAACCATATTTCCATTGGCATATGCTATAATCTCATCACTTAGCCTAGAAGCAGAATTAATCCAGACATACACTGATTCATAAAACCTTTTCTGAACTAGCAAATTATTGTCAGCCTTCAGTAATGGTGGGCTGAAAATATTCAGTAACTTGTTGCACTAAAATTAAAGGAACAACTTGAAGTGTGAAGTGCGACTCAGCCAGAATTTGGCCCTAAGGCTGTATGTTCTCCTTCTGTTCAAAATACATGCCTACTGTTCTCTCATTCCTTGCTTTCCAAAATAACAAAAATTAGCAATTTCACCTTTTTTCTTTTTTTTTTTTTAATGGTGTCTAGTAGATGTGTTGTTTTCATTTGTAGCATATGTGAGGTGGCTTTTAGAAGTGATTTATTTTTGATTGCAAGCTGCCGATGCCTTCACCCATGTTGACTGTTAGTAATTAGCACCTTCTGGTCCACTGTGGACAGTTTCCCACTTGCTGCTTTTTAAGGTGCTAAAACTCATCTTCACCAGCTCTATGTCCCCTAGTTCCATTTCCCTGTCAGGAAGACTGCTAAGGCTTTTCTTTTCCTCAATTAGTAATAATCTACAACCCAAAGGACTATCTTCAAGTGTCTTGGCAGGATTTTGTTAAGCTGGATCCTCTGCTGATGAGGGGACTGAGCTGCAATAGTATGTGTTAGAGCCTTCCTCTCAAATCAGAGGTCTTACCATGGACAAAAATAGGTTTTGGCTGTGAAAACAACAGGTATGAAAGGAAATCACCTCAAGAAAGAAATGAGGATTTCCTTATTACCTATTAAATTTTTGGCAATCGGCTAGATGAAACATAATGCTATCTGTCTTATAATGATATCGATGTCTTATAATGTTGCATTAGTGACATTAATTTTTATTGCATTGTTTTCCTACAAAAAAGCCCCTAAAGAATTCTATTCAGACCTCAGTACTTCAATACTGGTGGATTTATGAGCATTTGACTGGAAGCTATAGCAGGTACATATTTGTGGGTGTCTACTGGCATCTGTGTATGCCTGAGTGTGTGCATTCCTAGCAGGGAAGAACCACAGCACTCACTTCTTAATGCAAATAAAATGCTGAACTTCAACATACATATAAAAGAAATATTAAGATGAGCACAAAAATATCAATTATAACAGAGACAGTTATCTAGTTACCAGACTCATCATTTAACACAAACAGTCAGAATTCAACCAACAGAAGAGGTAGTTAGATTTTGCTCCAGGAAAATCTCAATTTGGCCAAATCCTTTCCCTGTTTGTGACCATTACCTGAATAGTATCCATGTTGTAAGGCTCATCAGAAAATCTCATAAGAACAGATCTCCTTGTGACATTTCTGTCATTGCTCATTTCTGGTCATGAGAACAAAATTGCAATAACGATGAAAAGTCATACTCTTGGGGACTTCATGGCTTAAAACTGTTGAGCCCACTTTTACTGCATTCAAAGTGGTTCCCCATCTTGACCTACAGCACACGCTGGCTTGCCCCCCAAGGGAATGAAGCTTAAAGCTACTCAGAGATTGCAGCTCCTGCGGGACTTGTCTATCTCTTACAGTGCCTGATCCCATGAGGATGAGCTGCAAGGTGTCAGTCCTTATCTTTGCATTCACTAAAGGGCTGTGATAAAACTATTTTGGAGAAAACAATCATGATCCAAAATAAAAAAAATGTAGGGGAAGCTGTTGATGTCCATGGACAAACTTTGCTTGCTAGAAGTTGGGCATTCACTACTGATGGCTTTTGTCAGAGGAGCTCAGCAATCAGGAGCTTTAATCATTCGCTCCTGATGATTTTCAGAACTCAGTGCAAATTCTACCTTTTCAGTGTCAATCAGGGAGTTTATACTGGGCAAGATGAACAGTGAGAGAAGGCTAAGCCAAAGGGGATGCACAGTGAAACAAAATCCGGAAGAAGCCTCTAAAGAAAGAGGAGTTCCTGATGTCTCAGGAAATTACAATTTTCAGACCCACAGTGAATTAAGTTCTTTTGGCCACCTGAAGTGACTCATTCTGTGCTGGTACATTTCTGCAAACCCCAGAGATTAAGAAAGCAAGCAAAGACAAAGACAAAGGGATGCAGTCATTTTTGACTGCCAGCCAACTCAGAATGGTTTGATTTCTGAAAGGGAAAGAGGGGAATTCAAAGAATCTGAAATCTTGCATACAGAGTAGGAGAACCACACTTGAAAAAAAGCCTTCTGACGTTCCCAGCACTCAGAACAGAATCAGCCCATATAAAATTAATGTAATTACTATGCAATTTCCATCTGTTAACGAAGCCAAATGATTAGAGCTGCTAGAAAAACTGCCTTAGTGGAACAAACACAGATAATGAATTTAAATAAATACACAAGCAAAAAGACAATGTCAAGCTCAATCACTTGGCAATAGTAAAAGTCAAGTAAATGAACTCTCTGTGTATTGCCATATCATCCAGCAGCAGTGTTATGGTGAGTGCCTGGATCATGGCTTTCTTTGCCTCTGTAGCCAATTTTGTTCTGGATTTTCTTGGGCTCTATGCCAAAACTATCTATCTTTTTTTGACAGCTCCTTTTCCAGATTATTCCACTGGTACCCTTTACGTTTTGCTGTGGTTGTTCATATGCTCTGCAGGCCTGTTTAAACACCTTCCCCAACCATTCTCACATGCCCAGAAAATATTTTTCACCTTTCCCTAACACTTTCCCAGTTTGCTTCACAAACCTGCTTTACAGAAACAACAGATAGCTCAAATAAACTCTCTTTAGTGCTCCACTACATTTTTAACAGCGCTAGAAATTATTTATAAAAATATTGTATAATTTTAATATATATTTTTATAAGTGTAAAACAAGTGCTTGATAGAGTTTTTGGAAATCAGTTTATATTAGGTGTCATAACAGTATTTTAAACAACCCCACAAGATACAGCAGTATTACAGGCCATATATCCCTTCAGCAGCTAGCATTTTCAAAAAAGTAAGATCTATTTAAAAGTCACAGGGACTTAGCTTCCAAAATATCTAAATTGGTCTTGAAAAGGATATTTCTGGGATAGAACTTGTGAACAGCTACGCAATCCTACACTCAGAAGAATTATTTTTAACCGTAGTTCTCCAGAAAGATGCTACTAATACACATTTTAAACCTTTTGTGGAGAAAGCATTTGGTGATGCTTCCCCCTACACAAACTGAAACAACAAGACAATGAAACACTGCCTGAGCAATCTTTCCATATATAAGAGTTGACATTTCCTCAGCAAATTGGTCTTCATCAGCTCTGAAAAATGTCAATGGAGAACAGGTTTAATAAACTTAAGTTGAAATACATTTAAGCACTTTGTGCCGGAGCACAGCAGTATATTTTTAAATGTCCATTTTGTAAGGGAAATGAAGTACTTACTATTTTTGGAGCACTATCATATTTTATAGTATTGTATCACAATACTGTACTAAGAGTGAAGAACTTTAGCTTCACAGTTGTTTCCAAATCATGAGAAGATATAATGTCAAGGAAGATCTCAAAATATTTGCTCCTATATGAAAATGTGAAGCCCTCAGTATGCTGATAAATGTGCCATGGCCTAAAAAATTTGTTTATTCATTTCATCCTTAGAGCCCTCCCTTCTTTATGTCAGAAGATGGTAAGTAGGAAAAGGCATGATAATTTTGCTTTTTTATTTTGCTTCTAATCCATGTGTTCAGTAAAAGTGAATAAATAAAATGATTATGGAAAAATGAGTGGGTGAGAAATGTACTAAAACACATTCATCTTCCACACCTCATCCAGGCATGCAATCTGAGAGAAGGGAGAGATGGGCAGCAAAACCATAAAAAACTATATAGACTATCAAAACTATGTAGACTGTCAGAGGATCATTTGACGCAGGGTATCGAAGTGTGTTTGAGTGCATTTCTCACTGTGGAAGGCAGATTGCTTACAAAGGCCTCATCCCGTAACAGAGACAGGGCCGTAGAGCCACTCTGCCCACGCAGCATCTCGGGGAGACCGCAGAATCCAGAATTCCCTCCCTACATCTCCTAGGGATTTTTTTCTCTCTTTTTTTTTCTTTTTCTAATAGTAGGTGACTATGCCTTGATCAGCAACTAGAACCAGCTACCTCTTCTTTGTTTGCATCTAAGTTCTCCTTAGCCTATGTAAGATGTAAGGCATACTAGTATTTCCCAGCAGGACATGCTGTCAAATCTAAAACTAACCCTGACTGTGTGTCTGTGGAACCAGAGAGGCAGATGTTAAGAACAGCATTTGCATAATAATAGTTAGGAAGTGAATAGTATTGATGTATCTTTCTGTTTTTATGCAGCATCACCATCCTTGCTATCTACTAATTTATTCCTTCCTAGTGAAGATTTATTTTTTCAGTTCATCCAGTACCTATTATTCGTTAATATAAATATGTTACAAATGTTATTAGGATATGTATCTAAATGACAGTCAAGTATAACTCAGTTGTTGCTCTTCCAGAAAAGCCTTATCATAGTTGACTTTTTCTCCACAACAGTTAGGTGTTTCAGAGAAAGTCACTCACCTTGTCTGACAGCTAGCGTTGTTGTGTAGACCAAGAATAGGAGGATATAATTGAGGAAGCTCTGAAAAACAGGTGTGTTGGCATGGAAATCTTCTGACAAATACTTGCTCGTCAGGCCAATGCCACAGATAAGGAGGGAGAGTACCTGGCCAAGAGCCACAGACAGCAAGAGATCCCTAAAAAGAATGAGAAAAACACAGACATAAAACATTCAGCCGCTTCGCCAAACCAGAAATGCTCATCCTCCTGCAAGAAGCATGTTTGAAAGGGCTAGGACACAGGAAGAAACATGATGCTTCAATGAGCCAGGTACTTGTTGGATGTTGCTATTGTAACTTTTATATTATTTCTGCTCTTATCACTGATTTAAACATTGCTGAAACTAAAACTAACCATTGATAGTAAATATTTACCATTTAATTTCACATGTACATAGAATAAATGCAACCAAAATACAGCACTGTTTTTTTCCAGTGTCCACCCACAGAAAGACCCAGGAGTGTCATTCAGATAAAGGTAGTTATAGCTGTTCCAGAACTTAGGAGCCACAGAGAAAAATCAGAGAAAGGATTTTATCATGTTTTGCCATCAATGCAAATTTACTGTATAACTTTATTCCTTTCTTTCATTTCGATTTCATTGTATAAACTGTTCTTTCCATCTGCTGTGCAAATGCATGTATCTTTTTTCATCTTTGTCATTGCTTACTTTCCCTTCTGTTTTTTCGGAGGGAGGAAATTTTTTCATTATTGTCTTCCTCTGGTTCTTGAAAATGTATTTTCCAGTTTGGTTTCTTGGATTAGTCTGTATTTCTTGACTCTTCCTCTGCATTTCCCTGTTACCAGGCTCCCCATTCTCTCTCCCCACAGCTATCCGATAGTTGCTCCTTTGTTGCATGTTCTCTGTCTATCATTTTCTCCTCTTTACTCAAGAAACTGTTAAATCCAAAAGCCCACTCTTTTACAGCCTATAACCTTTTTATATCTTTTCTTCAGTTTTCTCAGTGATATCCTTTTCCTTTCCAAGTGTCTTTGTCTCTTTTCCTCTTTCCTCAGAACTTTATTATCTCTTAACTTTACAGTTCAGCCCAAACCACCATGCTTTCTTCAGGTTTTGTCATAGGATATTCTGTCTCCATAGCATAGGGATATATATATATATATATATGTACATGTACATATATATATATTTGATTACCCTTAAGAGTTTTCCCAGTTTCACTATTTTGTCAGTACTATCATGCTGATCAAGTCTGTTCCATAGCTACACCCTTCCCCTTGCAAAAGTACAAAAATGCAAAAATGCAGCATGTCGGCATAGAACAGGAGCAAGAACTACTGCAAGGAAATGCAAAAGGACATTAAAAGGAGACGTATAGTCCCAACCCTGCTGCTGCTGCTGTCACTGCCACCAGCCCCAGGAAAAGGGGCTGCAAGTCCCTGAGGGAACCCAGGAAGGAGACAGGAAGATGGGAGAGGAGCATGTTACGCACAGGTCTCACTACAGCCCTGGTACAAAGAAAAAGGTATTAAAGAAGCCTGTGGAAGGAGGAGAGCACTCTGTTCAGCTGTAAAAATATTTTGTGCGTATTTTCCTCTTCCAGACAGTAAAAAAAAAAAAAAAAAAAAAAAAAAAAAAAAAATTGCTTCAAGGCTACTTTGCTTTCCCTGACTGATTTCTCTGACCCTGGTTGTGACTATTTGGCAGCGAGGAGGACCTGTGCTACAGCAACAAGTTTCCTAGTAAACTCAAGTGTCAAATTTGTTTCTCTTTTTCTCATAAACAATCCTCCCACTAATGTGTATCAGTGTCAGTCATGGCATGATTCAACCAAACAGACACTGGAAAGCACAGGAGCCTGGGTAGTTATATTCACATAACATACCTTGCCGACAAACAGCCTGACACAGAGAGTAAGAGAACAAACTTGATTGTGCTAAATCTTGTGTTTTGATGGGAGACTGCTGCCTATGTAGAAACTCAGATGCAGTAACCATTGCCTCAACTTTTACATTGCCCACTGCAATGCAAAATGACTGCATGAAATAAACACACTCAACAGAGACGACATCTAAGACTAGGAAGCGAAGGCTGCCAAAGCTACGGAGCCTCAATCCTTGCCACCATCTGCAATGCTATATGATGTGAAACAGGAAACTGGAACAGTGACTGCGATTTAAATCCACAGAATAAGCTTGTAAACTTGTATACTTTTATCCTTTATCATGTTGGATGCTGTTTTTTATGTCTTTGAGGTGCAATGAAGGTTCATGCAGCACTGTCCTCATCTGTAGTTTCTGTAGTTTTATTCATTAATAAATTAATGTTTGCAAATTTGTATCTCTAAATGTTTTGCTGCTTTACACAGGACACAGGTGGTTATTAGCCTTTCTCTGCGCCTCAGATAAAACTATTAACAAATGTTACATTACATCCATTGTGGTATTGCATCTGTTCTAGAAAGAAGCATCTTGGATCCTACTTTGATTTACAGAAAGCTAAATATAGCCTTACTTAACTACTCATGAAAGGATTTTGTCAATAATATGTTCATTGCTCCATATGGCAATCAGCTGTTGGACATCACTAATCATACCATTTTTTTCTTCTTGTGGGAAGTTTGATGAGGCCTTATAAACGGCAGAACTTTTTATCTCGGTTCTCTATATTTAGATATGTCACCAGGCCTAACCAGGCAGTCTTGACACTTGTATCAAAAATTCAAGCAAACAAAAATTAAAAAACATCAATCAATTTTTTTCAGGGCTTTATATGATAACTATAGCCCTCTGTGGAGTACATTTTGATTCTGTCCCTGTCATTTTGCAATTTATAAACCAGATATTTTTTCAATGGTTGATTCTTTTACAAGCTATTCACCCAAATTTATAAGTGACAGTTTTCCTACAGAACACATGCAGCTGTCTACAGACCTACCTATAGCTTGTCTTCAGCTTTTATATTTTACATTTCATAAATATACAAACAAGAAATTAGATAATTTCCTGGTATCTTCAAGGTAATTCGTATTTTGTGGTGTTCTCTGCAATTTGTGTGGGCAAGTGATCTTCTCATGAACTCATGATGTTCATTCGGTAATACAGAGCAAGACATTCTTCCCTTGGAAAACACTAGTTTAGGACCGTCTCTTCGAATTTTTTCCTGGCATTTGAATTATAATCCTATATTGGAACGAATCAGATTCATTTCAGTCTAGCCACTCTTGCTAGTTAATCTGTCCAACACTTGCTATTGAGTTGAACACGTATTTTGAAGTAGGAAGTAGAGGGTCAGAATTACTCCTAGACCTCCAGGTGTCACACTGCTAGGTATCTGTCATGGGAATTTCACGATACACTAACAGAGATTAAACAATACTTCTTTACAGCCTCTTTAGAAACAGTGTCAGACAATAAAGCCTCAACTTTGCATTGGGAGCCATTTAATTCTGTTTAAACATTTGGGCTGGTAGCTGCTACACATCATTTTTACTTGCTCCTCCAGGCATATGGAAATTCCTATTAGTTGTTTTTCTCCCTGTTTATCAACCATGGTAACATCACAAACTTCTGAAGACAGATATTCTCATATCAAAAAACTCTAAAGCTAGTGCTTAGTTCCTAGCACATACATGCTGGCATGATAAAAAAATACTAGATGCATAACCTCAAGTTCTCCTGCATTTATTTTTCATGAGGTTAGAACATACAGCTCTGACTTATTAGTCCATTTCCATCTCCTCCCGAAAATATTAAAGCATCATTTACAGCACCAAATCAATGCAGTGCAACATTCAGAATGGGCCACACCATCACAGCTGCCGTATGCTGGATGAATCAGTGACTTACAAAAGGTGGCTAAGTGATTTAAACATTCAGGGCTGTTTTATTCTGACACTAAATCCTATTTTAAAGCACTTTCCATGTCAGTTTTCTTTTTACTTCATTGCTTTCCCTCCTCTCTTTTGTACTTTACATGGTCCCTTCCCACTGAAAGGTCCCTACTGCATCAGTTAAAGAGTACGTTAGAGAGTAGAGAACAGAGGCTACTGCTGCTTTTAATCTCTAGCATGAAGCTTGTTAATCTTCCAGCATGCCACAGACTCCAGTAGTCAGATTAGCAGTCTGTTTCCTGATCTGAGGTTTCACGAGATGAACACATCTGTAAAGGCTGTTCTATACCACTGCTAGAACAGGCCTGCAGGCAGGACTACACTTTCTCTGGGATGATAATGACTGCTATACATAGTTATCTTTCAAAATGTTCCAAGTGTGTATTTAAAAAAAGAAAAAAACAGATACACTTACTTTAGAGACTGATTGCTGTTATACCTTAGCTAAGTTGATGATGTCTGTCACGGCACTACGATTCTGCCAAGCTTCTTCACTTGAGTGTGTTTTAATGTATTTATATAAAAGCATAAGAAAAAATGAACAAGTCTTTTAAAAAACAGTCTTAAAAACTGTACTTTTATTCAAAGTGAGCTGAGGTTACTTCCTTATGAGAATCATTTATTTAAATGCCTAAAGGTGGATGTGGAGTCTTATCTTAAACACCTATCAATAAAAATGTGGATACATACTACTATAAGAAAAGAAGGAGAAGTAAATGTGAAAAACTCAAAGGTCAAAAAAAAGGGATGTACTTGCTTCTGCCATGGATAAGCTTTTAAGTTCCAACATCCCATCATATTTAAATAGCTACTTAATGAGGACATGAATGTTACTCCCATATTTTGCTGTGTGCACTTAATACACATGGGCAGCTTGGGAAAGAATAAATTAACAAGACTTGCTAAAACCTTTTTCAGGACAACCAACTGAGCTCTCACTGAAAGCTAAAGCTGCAGGTTTTCTAATAGGTCTTAAACATATGAAAATCTCCTAATTGTCCTGCATTGCTTTGAAATTGATTGTACCTAGAGAAAGAAATTATATGCTAATTTTGCACAAAAACTTAGTTTTTCTTATTTTCCCACTATTCTGACATGTCCACTACACAGGGAAGAAATTCTACAAGTTGGCACATGCAAACCTTCCTTCCTCCCTGCCTCCCTTGGTAAGGATTGCAGCAAGTATCTTCAGTTAATATATTAAAGCACCTGCAACTTGCTTTAGAGCAATTTACATAAGTGATCACAACATTCTATAATAAAATGTTCATACCACTAAAGAGCAAGCAAGTTCCCCCACATACATATCAATAATAACACAGTTGGCACATGCACCACATTTATTCTATTAGTCAACTACTACTACTCCCATAATGTGCATTCTCCGTGGTCATACTGGAAGATGTCCCAAATAACTATAATGGTCTTGAAGGTCTACACAAAAGACTTTTTCTATTTCTGGCAGAGAAGAACAAACCAACCTAAAATATTTTCAGAATATAGGCATCAAGGCTGCATTGTTGAACAGTAAAATACCAAAGCCTCAATCCCACCTAAAACCATATACTCAATCAGAATATGAATAACTCTAACATTCACCTACAAATCAGAGAATGAAACCCACGCAACACCAAGCCTATCCGTCACTTAATTCCTAGTGAGTCATTACTTTAAAATCTTCAGTTGCATTTAAATGATGTGTACTTGATCTCAGCACTAAGGATGAATTATCTGCATGGTTAGTTGCAAAGTACCTCAAGCTCCACTGGACTGATAATCCAAAGATACTTTGCAGTATCTTGAGAGGATTAGCTCTTTATCTTCCAAACTTGAACATTTTAGTCTCTTTACAAGAGGACAGCACTGTGGACTCTATGTCTTGCAAGTCTTCTGGCCGGTCTGAAAAGCTCCAGGCCTTGAAAACCAAGGCCTGTTTTTTGAAGAAAAGATGGTATTGGAAAAAATTGCTAATTCTGAGTTCCTCATCTGTTTTCTGCCCTGCATTCTGATTAAGCTAAAAAAGACTTCTTCCTTCCCTCCTTCCCTCCTTTTTTTTGCTTTCCTTCCTTCTTTCCTTCTTTCTACCAAGGCCTTGAGCCCTTTCAGGTGGGTCAGAAGAAAAAAATTAATTTCTTTTTCACTGCAGTTAAAAGGCTTTCTAACTTAAGCTGAGGAGAGGAGGAGAGCTCTGTGCCTTCTTGCTATCACCCTTTCTTCCTGCCTCCTCAGGTCACCACCTTCTCCTCACTGTCATTGTGACTCCGGACAATGAGAACCAAATCTTTCAGATACTTTCCTCAGTGCAGTGAAGCTTTGTATTGCATGGGATCGACTGTATTTGCATGTTCCTGGTTATACATCACATTTCTGTAGAAAGTGACTTACCCAGGTGGATCCCAAAGGAGAGAAGTGAGATTGTTCTCATCTTTAGAGAGCCACTCGGGTGGCTCCACAGAGAAGACTGCAGGTGCTGTGAGGCATGGGCAGGCAAAGTGGAGTCTCAGCATGAAGCTGAAGTTTGCAGCTCATGCAAAGCCGCAGAAAGAGCAGTGAGGAGCAGAGAACAGTCAGCCAGATCTCACATACGTCCTCCCAAGAGCTGGAGAAGCCCAGGCAGCCTTTGCTGTCTCCCAGTCATCAAGTTAACTGGAAGGACACACTGGGCACAGGGAGAGCTGTGCACGTTTTTTATTCTTTACGTTCTGGCTTTCCTAGTTGCTTAGGTTTTTTTTTAATTTTAAGATTCTAATTTTTATTGAAATACAACTCAGCTTGAGTTTGAGAGCCTTTTGGGGTAGTAAAATTCAAAATGTAGGTACATCCACCTCCAAGCTGCAGCTGACTCAGGGACCTTTTTCTTCTAAATGATAGCTTGAAGGGCTAGCATAAATTGCTTGGTTCTGATAAAAACAAAGCAGAATCACATTCAGCAAGTCTCAAGATTCTCTGGAGCAGTTTAAGACAAGATCTTGCCTAATAAATTTTTTGTCTCTTGTACATTGCCAATTTCAGCAACTCTTGAAAATGGGTTTCATTTATTATAGGCTTTTATCCAAGTTCACACACACACCCATGTGCTCACAAATGTGTATGTTTTATAATTCTTTAATAACAAAGGAACTGGAAATGCTTTAAGGTTATTCTTACTCTTATAAAACTTACCCCTGCATTTAATATTTAACAATACACTGCAGAGACGATCTGCTGCAGTGACTGCAAGTGCAAACATAGCACTTCATATTTTTATTTTTAATAGCAAATGCATTGAAAAGCAGCAAAAGTAGGTGCAGAGAGAAAATTTCCAGGATCTTATCTAGACTGAGTCCAGTGGTAGAACGTTATAGATAATTCTTCCTTCTTTTTTGGGGGGGGATGCAACTTGTTAATAGTCAGCTTAATCATACCAGCTGACAAAAAAAAAAAAAAAAAAACAAAAACAAGTTCATCCTAAAAGCATGCCTAAATTTTAAAATAGACCGCTGCCTTCCAACCAGCCACTTCCTAGTGCTTAGTTCACCTATAGATCACAGCAGGACTTTGAACACCATGGACCTTTTCTATTTAACAGTGAAGGTCACTCCATATGTAGTTCTTGGAAACTTCCCAGTCTAGAGAGCACTGGATAGACTGAAAATATTTCAACCTTTCTGATGGAATCAAAAATACAAAATCATATTTCAGGTTATTTTGGTCAAATAAATTAACTGACTGATGCTAACTGCAGCCCATAAACTTTTATGAATTGTCACTATCTATCCCAGTCTGATGAGAGAAATCAAGGCTTCTAGATCTGGAGATTCCACCTTGATTAGAAGAATAAATGAGGGAATTGATTTTCCACGTGAAAGCTTACAAAAATCGTTACAAACACTGCTCGATTAATATACTACTTTGAAATCATTAACTCTTCTATTCAATTCAGAGATTGATCAGCGCAAGAAAGGAAAGGTATACAAATATTCCAGAAATTAATTCCAAAAACAAGATTTCTAATCTTAGGAATAGAATCAAGAAATCCAGTATGGATTAAGAGTGAGCTGTAATTTCTCAGGCTAGAATTCTACATGAACAACAAGAATGGCTGAAAATTTTACATTTTATCCTATGAAAATTAGGCAGAGCCATTGGGCTGCTGGAAAAGCTTGAGCACCAGTGTTTTATAATTAAAGAATAAAGCATACAAATAGATGGCCTTCTATGAGATAGATGTATGCTCTTACTCTGTTCTAGATGCACCAGTTAGACCCTTTAGCTCTTAGAGAAATGTGGAACAGGGAAGGACTGACAGCTATCTGACCCTTGGAGAAAATGAAGTTCTCTGTCAAATTCCATTAGTTCATCTCACTTGCAGTGGTTTTTATGCCTGAAGCTCAGGACACTATAAATACAGTGATTAATATCTTTAGATAACATGAGAAACAGTTTTAAAAGTTTCAGTTCAGTTAAGATCATCATCACCCAGTTTTCTCAGAGGAGCTCAGAGCCTGCAGTAATAGACCTGGATGATTCCCAGCGTCAAGAAAAATAGCTCACTAGTGCCCTAAGAAGTACAACATCGCTTGCTATTGCTCTCTTGCCATTACTGCACAGTGTGTTAATACAGTTTAAACTGATGGGCACTCATGGACTAAGTCTTACACTTACTGAGAGGAAGTTGATAAAGAAAGAGGTGAAAAACATTATAGTTCCTGCTATACCCCTGCCACTGATAAGCTACTGATAATCTTGATTGAGCACTCTGATGGAAAACAAGTTTAAATGACTCAAGATTCCTCAAGTGATAGATGCTTGTGTGACTGAATTCAGTACGGCCAGAAACAAGGAGTATGGGCTTGGAAAATTAGGCAGAATTCCTAGAAAAAAGTAGGTATATGAGTTAATGATGACGTGTGATTACAAATCTTTGCTGATACTCCTGAAAATTGCAAAAGTTGTGCCCTTGTAAAATGCATAATTCTAAGCACATGCACTCCTGCACACTGGATGTGCACCCACAAACAGATTGTGCTTTATTTGTCTCTCCAATGAAATTAGAGGATAAAAAAAGGAGAGGTATGAATACTGCAGGTGCAAAATTGCATCTCCTGAGGCTTTTGGAGAACTAGAACCACTAGTTCAATTGTTACAAGATGTAGATTTTTTTTCCTGTTTTTTTATATAAGCACCTCAACCAAATGCAGATGATTGTTCATCCTAGAGAACATTTAATATCTAATGCTAATGTAAAAATATAATTTAAAAATCAGGTTGATTGGCTTTTTTTGGCTTGTTTTTGCAAAATCTTTTGCTTGGCTAAAACAAAGTATACTTAATACTTCAGATCACAACTATTGATTTTCTGCAACTTTTCCAGAAGTTATCAATAGCGACTTTGATAATATCGAAATATGGAAAAGTTGAAAAATTCATGCTTCCGTGGGCCACATCTTCTCCTTAGATAGGTACTTGCAATTCCCACAGATCTGAATTTTCTTTACAGGACATTCCAACTATCATCTACACGTTTAAAACAGGTAAAAGAAACTTGAAGAAAAATGTTCTCAAATTGGCCCCTGAAGAGTGGTCCCTTAATTGCCCCCCTGGTACTGAAAGACAAAGAACATGCACATTAGCATTTCACCAAGGATGGCACTAATCTGCTGCACACTTTCCTAAATCCTCAGCTGCTTCAAAGGAGAGAGGTCTGCATGCCTGTGGCTCATTCTGACTTAGACTCTTCAAGGCTCTGACCTTCTTTCACTGTTTCCCACGTGTGGGTTAATATTCCTGCTGCCTCATTTGCAGCCCCTCAAGAAGGAGTAATTCTCATAGCTGTTTGGTCATGGTATTATGGCAAATGCAAGGACATTAAAGTTTCATGCATTTTTTCCAACAGTTCTTTAACATATGGAGGCCAGGATTTTTTGCTTTTGGGTGAGTGCCTTCCTCTTCCCTCACCTTGCCAGTGAAGCCTGCGTTCTTCATTTCATGATGGCTCAGCTTCAACAGGAGGAATGGAAAATGCCCTCATGAGATCTACTTCTAATTTACCTGTAATTTTAATATGCCACAGGAGGTAGACGTGTGTTTGAATGCCACAGAAGATGTGTGTCAGAACGCCTGAACTTAGATCCCACTTAGGCGACTGTTTTAAGAGTTAGGCTGTGTCTTAAAGTCGGGTACCATCTCTTGGAAGAGAAGCTTGTCTTCTAGCATTAAAGCAATTGTTTAAGCACAGCACTACAGCAGGAGGGTTTCAATAGTGAATTCCAATTTCACGTAGGTAGTTACCTCAGTGCTGCAGCAATGAGGGATTTCAGAAAGCCATCCTTCCTCGCTTAGCTGTTCTCCTTTAACAGGGAACTTAGGTGCTTAACTCAGACTTACAGATGCCACTCCAAGAGTTCACTACCTAAAATCAGGGTAACAAAGCTCAGCATGACCATCTCTAAATCCCTCTGTAGATCTGGGGAAAGTCAATATTTTAGGGAAGTAACCGATTTTGGGTGTCCCACTCACAGGACTTTAACGGTGTTTTCATCCATGTCGGTTACTAGTTATTTCTAAAATCAAGGTCTCTTGAAGGTGTTTCAAACTGGGTGCCCAGAATTGATGCAGCCATAATCCATAGTTGCTTTTGAAGGTCTTCTCTTCCCTTCTACTTCTGCAGTATCTTCTACTTCTGCAATATCATAGGCCTCCAAGAAAGGAAGCACGCAGTGAAAAGGGCCACTGCAAAGTTAGTTACCCTTCTCAAACGAAAACGCAGTGCAGATACTCAACTCCTTGCTTTCACTGTTTGCTCACTGTGCAGCAGCAATAGCCATTAGCTAGACTAAACTTCATGTGAGGCCCACACTTATGAGGCTGTGTTTAAATTTCTATGCCCTATAATTCAAAGAGAAAAAAGATATTGTGAGCAGAAGCTACAACTGGAGAGAATTCATCTGCTAAATGAACAGATCAGCTATTTGCAACACAAAGCTCTTCATTTTTAGATATTAGTGAGGTGGTTCTGGTTTACTGCTTTACCCTTAGGCTCCAAGAGAAATCTCTCCCTTCCTTTCAATCCAGTGAAACGGCATGACTGCCTCTGTCAACACGGTAAGTTTATTACAGACCTGACACAATTTGATGGAACAGACTGTTTAAAAAAGGGGGGGGGGGCACTGATCTCATTTTTGCTGATTTTAATGGGGTTTAAAATTGCAAGGTGTTTGAAACATTTTTTCTTAGCAAAAATTAAAAATTCAGAAGTGATCTAAGAAGGTGTCACGTGCAGATTTTTAGAAGGTCAGGATGGAGTAATTCTTGGCCTACAGGATTCTGCTGTGGTCCTAAATGTACTACCAAAGCTACTGATAACCTAAGAGAGGAGAATTATGACTCACTTAAAGTAAAATGAAACCTTGAAAGAAAGGGGAGGTATAAGGTCCTCTTGCAGGAGATAAACCAGGTCTGACATTTTGACCCTGTACCTGCCTACATTCACTGCTTTCCTGGTTGCTTTATTGCAATTTCTCCACAATATTAGCATGTATATTTTGGATGTGCAACCAAAGAATTTTCTGTAAAAACACCAACAGTCACATACAATAAATTTACTTACTGGGATTTGAGTAAAGCATATTTTTGCCTTCCCAGCACTGAACAGTGGAGTAGCACAGAGAAGCCAAACAGGTTGTAAACAGGCAACTGAGGGTCTCCCCTTTCTATGTGGCTGATACCACACATATTCCAGCACACATGGTGGCAGGCCACAGCACACTCCTGAACTAGCTGCAGTAAATCAGATCAGCCCTTAGGCAGCACTGATTTATTCTGGGAAGTTAATCAGCACCATGCTGCTCTCCTGATTGCAGTAGGTAAGGAGGTTTTCTTCTTTATCCTCAGGTGTGCCCCTCTCATCATCCCTGGCACTGGCAAATGGCACTCCTATATTATCAGGGCCCCAGGCTTCTCTGCACCTAGAACTTCACTAGAAAGAGACTTAGTCCCCTGCAAAGAATTAAAAGTACGGTAATTCCTCCTTGCAAATGTTCCACGGAGCAACTGTTCATCTCATGGAGAGTCATCTCAATTTCCCCTGCATTGCACCTCCTTTGAAGGGCTAGACATTAGAGGGAACACTCATACTGTTTTGCCCTTGTGTATGTGGATTAGAAAGTAGTCTTCACAAGCACCTAAAGATAGGGGAATTGTCCTTTGAAGAAGGCCATCTCTCTGTAAAGACAGCCAGAGAGAATGGCATTCCAGCTCAACTGTCTCCAAAACGATGACTTCTCAAAAAATGAGTAAAAAGTCCACTGGAAAAGAGGGATACTTCCTCACAAACTGCATTTTCACCAGCAGAGGATCTTTCACCTTCCAGCCACATACAAGCATGGTCACAACCTTCACCTGAAAAGTTTACTTTACTACTTCTCCCAACATAGTCTAGATGTGTGCTTGGGGTGAAAAGAGCAGGGGACCACTCTGGCAGTTGAAATGAAGAGTGTGAGGAAAAAAACAGGTATTAAATTATTTTCTGTGCATGCATGGTATTTGAGTCACTCTGAATTAAGCTTTACAGAGCTACTACTACAAGAATATATGAATAAACCTGTTGTTAGTATTCAAAAGAAGAGGAAGAAGTTTTGTGTTATTCAGTAGCATTGCTCTCCAGAAATCACCTGAGTGAAAAGAGGATTGAAAGGCTCCAGTTATAACTGAAGGATGAAATTCCAGCCTTACTCTGAATTTCCTTGCCTTTCTGAATTTAAGGTAGCCGTTAAGTAGGATTTTGCTATACCAGTATGTATTTCATTTTTCATTGATTTATTTTTACCTAGTGAGAAATAAGAGAAAGAAAGAAAGAAAAGGCAGAAATTCTCTTACAAGCCGTGTCAGGGAAACAAATGACATACCTATCATATACAGCACATACACTGATTTAAGAGATTATATTCAGGCAAGCCATATTGTGACATAATTGTAGGTACCTTACATGTTGTTACTGAGCAACATACGCTGGTTAATTTATGTCTGGAATGGATTATTTTACAAGGACCATATGGGCCTGTAAAGCAGCTAAATACCTCATGATGTAAAAAAGTAAATTAGCTTTTCATTTTGTTCATTAGTTTACTTATGGATTAAACTAAAATTTAACTAAGCTGTAATTAAATTACTCTGAACAAGGCAAATGGTTTTGGGTATAAAACACAGTTAGAACATGTGAATCAGTGTTTATATCTGTGTTAAGCAGGTGTAACTCATCTGGAAGCTCCCGACCTGAGGTGATGTGAGGGACAGACAGGGCTGATAATGACTTTGAAATGTCCTTTCCTAAGGCCACCACACTTAAGAGAAAATTCTGTCACCTGAAATTTGGCTGTGAGTCAAAACAACCCTGTGGCTTGCGCAAGTAGGGAAATCCAGACCAAGGCTGAAAACTTGTTAAGACTTGTGAAATATAATGAATATGATTTACCCAACAGGATTTATAGAGAAGACTTATTTTCTTGGGGAGACAGAAGTGGAGGACATCATGGAAGACAGTTTGCAGCTGCAAAAATATCTTTACCTATGAAACCCAAATTTGGCATGACAACAGCCCTTCAAATGTTCAGTTTTACAGGACATTAATGAAGAGAATCTTTTTGTTCATTGTGACTTTTTTCCCATAGCTCTCTAAATCTGATCACTAGGCCAAGTATTTGAACAGAACAGTGGCAGTCAATGAGAAAGTTTTGGTATCGCTGGCCATCAAATCAAGGCACGCTTGCTATTATAGTTTCCGTAGGGCATGCATCTTACTATGCAAAAATAGGTAATACATGACCCATCAAATTGAGAACCAGGCATTATTTTTGCTATTTTCCAGCTTACGCTTTTGGGAAATATCACACTTCATCAGTCTGTGCTGTATAGCTATGCAATGTACAGAGAATCATCAGTATTATATTAAGGTGTACATTTAAATATTTTCATGATCAACTAATGTGATTATGTATATGGAAGCATGCTTGAGAGATATCATGGGACAAGATGAGAGACATTAATCTTGCAATTAACTGTGTGCTTGCATTTAATTTATATGCTTTTATTATTTAGTACCTATGTCAACCACTTAATTTGCCTGCAAATCATTTTCTTATACAGTATTAATGAAACATGCTATACTGAAATTCATCAACCTATGGAAATTAGAGATGAGAAAGACTCATTATATCATCAATTCATCCTCTTCTAGTTTAAAACAGTTCAAGAGCTGTGGCTTCAGGAACCACTCCTTCAAGAAGAGTATTTCAGTTCAAGAAGCAACCACAGAAGCAAAGAAGCCTCCCCTCAACACAGTGCTGTCCTCTCTCCACCTGTGACTGACACGGGGAAATTGGTAGCTGGGGCAGTAACCACGCTGAGGCCATGCTGCCTGCTGAGCTTGTGCCATAGCAACATCAAATGGTTAAAGAACATAACCTGCAGCTTCTGACACTTTTGGCAAGCATCTGTTAGGCTGTCTAGGGTGTCTGATGATTTTTGCAAGGCCAGACTGAAAAAGCATTCCCATAGCCCAGCCTAGCTTGTGGGATGCAAGTTATGGACCATGGTCCAAAGATCTTAACCCTGCAGTGGGAATCAGGAAATGCAGACAGGGAGCTTTAGCTACGAGGTTTTCTCCCTTGGGTCTATCCCCAGTTCTTTCACAGCCTCGATTTACTCTCCAGTAATGGCTGTTGTGTCTGTGGAAGGTGCTCACTGATGGTTCAGCTCCTCCTAACTCCCTGTGGGCAAGACCACCTCACTCCTCAAAGAAAGGCATATTTTATTTTCTCTTTGCAAGTGTACCCTATTTTTCAGTAATTTTCCTCAAACTGCTAAAACCTTTAACTTTCCTTGTTTCCTTTTTCAGTGAACCTTTTGTTGTGTGGAGGCTTTTTGCTCTTTGTAATAAAAATGCTTTCATTGCCCTGTTATATTGATTTTCAGTTTCCTAAAGCTTTGTGCTTTTCTTCTTCTAAGGTTACGCTGACACAGCTTAGGCTGAGTCTCACACTCCATTTCCCCGTGCTCCCTACTGAAAACAACAGTTCTGACTGGATGAACCTCATCGGGCATTTGAAAATGATGCCCGTTCATCTCAAGCCTCCTATTTTGTCCATTCTGTTCATCTCTTCCATCTTCCTCCTGGCATTTCAGGCAGCAAATTGAATACAATTCAGAATGTGTTTTTTAAAAGCAAGCATTTACTTTGGTGAACTTGTCCTGCAGAGACAATTAGAGATTTACAGTTGTGATCTATGTACATGGGGCTTTACAGTTTTTTTTTCTTTAAATATACAGGTACTAAGATCAAAATATAACTCACAGGACAAATTTACATTGCCAAAATTCAATGATGGTATGCCCAGTCTCACGAGACTTGAACCTGGCCCTATGTTTCTATTTCTTACTTTGATCAACTGAAAAAGGACACAGAGAAAACTGGATTCTTTAAAGTGAAATCTGAGTCAGGCTTGAAAGCCTCAGCAGCCAAACGTCCTATTTACCATTGAGAAGTCCCTGGAGAAAAGGATAACTCAGATTTTCACTTAAGTGCTTCTTTCATTTTGTTATTGAGTAAACAAAAAGCAAGTGTAATTTGATACCAAAAGTATGCAAGGTTCACAATTCCAAAAGAAACACCCAGGTTTTAGGACTACTGTCAAGAAAGTAGTATAACCAACAGTTCTTTACCATGGTAACTTTGAGTCTATCCTGACAACTGTCATCTATGAGCTACAGGGCAAACTGCATAATAGACCTTGAGGGTCTTCCTTGAGCACTGGTGAAACCAGATGGTATGACCCCTTTCAGACTATATCTATGGACTACAGCTACTTTCTAGATCCTGATCTTCTGTTCCAACCAACTCAATTTTCACACCTGTCACGGTTTTTCTTCAAGTACCCATGAGGGTATAAATGCACAGTGACACAGAAAGAGCAGTTTTAAAGAAGTTCTGTTTCAGGCTTGAAAAAAAGCTTGTGCATACAGAAGCTAACTTATTTCCAACCAAACTGATTAGTGTAATAGAAGCATTGCTTCTCCCTATACAGTGCCTCTTTTAAACAAAGTTATTATTTATGCATTCATCAGTAGTAGAAAGCACAGCGAGCAGAAGGGGAAACCGCTAGGCTGCCACATGAATGTATCTCACTTCTGTTTTAATCTTTCCTTGCTTTTATAACTTCTTCATGTTATCAGACAACTCCACCTCTAGCAGCAAAAAGTAACATACTCACCTTCTCATCTCTCAGTAAGTTTTCACTGACCACCTGCTAGTGACTCCTGATTCTTAAATTCTCCTCCCTTACTTATTATCTCTGAACTTCTATCATATTTAATCCTAAACTCACTTTTGAGAAGAGTAAACTATTACAGCATACATAGAGCCAAGGCAGAAAGCAATCTCCAAATTATTCTCCAGCTATTTCTTTCACAGTTCCCACATATTGCTTCCTTAACAAATCTATTATTTGCCTGTTTGAACTCCTTCATTTTTCAGATAAACTCTTTTAATTTTACTTCTGGCATTCAGGCAGCTTTAGATCAAACGCCTAACCTGAACAACACAAGATATTAAGAAAAATATGTAACTTACTTCCTTTCCATGTCATGGTATTAAAACTGAACAGAACATGGCATTCATATGAAAATCATGGCCAAAAGGAATGATCCATTCCTGCAGCCTAGCCCTGGGTATAACACACACCAAAACATTCTGTTCTCTAATTCCAATATCAAAATCAGTACTTCTTGCAAAAGCCTGTCTTTCAGGAAGACATCCAGTTGTGATTGACTTCAGGTCAGAGCTACCTGTCACATTCTTAATTAAGTTGTTTTAAGAACTGATTATTTGCACTTTATTTCTAGCCAGAATTTTTGCAACTTCTGCTTTACACCAATGGACTGTATTACAGTTTTGTCAGTTCTCTGTTATACAAAAAGAAGTAAAAGGGGAAAAAGAAATAAAGAATTTCTTTCTAAACTTCAAGTTTAGCTGGAAAATTGGAAAATGTATCTCAAAATACTTTGAAGGAAAATTAGCTTCTCAGAGAAACTTTACTGAGGTATCGGTGGCTGGCCGACAACGTAGCCAGCTGGGCTCAGTACTGTCTGGCATCCCAGGTAAGCTGTCTCTGGGCAGGAAGCTACCAGAGAATGCCATTTTGCAGACAAAGGTTTTTCCTGTGAAGCTGTCTATTACAGTAACAGCTAACACATATTAGAAGAAAACTAAAATGAATACAATAACCACAGCTACTTTTTTTTTTTTTTTTTTTTTTTCATTTAACTTGTTTGAGCTCTGTATAAGTTGCCACAAAAGAATATAGATATAATAAGCTAAAAAGTCAGCTGGTATCCATATGACTGTGTAGTTTGGCCTCCAGTGTAACACAGGCTATGAAACTTCTCAGAATTAGTTCTTGTTTGAAATAGTGTACTTATTTTATAAAGGCATCCAATATTGTCCTAAAAATGTCCAGCAATGGAGAGTTTTGACAAGTTGCTCCAGAGATTAATTACCTCATTATTAAAAATCTGCATCTATTATTTCTAGAAAGTATTTATCTAGCATCAACTTTCATTATACCATTGTTTCCTAAAGTTCTATTACAAACTTTTGCTTAAAATATATAGAAGTCACACCCTAATCTTATTTTTGTTTAACAAAACAAGTTGAGTTTCTTGAGTCTTTTTTACAAAACAAGCTTTCTTCTTTTCAGCATGCTTGTGGCTCTTCACCTTCTCTAGCTCATCACTATTCTTCTTCAGTTTTGAACACCAGAGTGGAGCACAGTGAACCCAAAACAGTCACACTAGCACCAAAAATAGCGTTAACGTAACCTCGCCCCTCAATATTCCATTGTTCACACATCAGAAAATCTCATTATCCCCTTTGCGCCACAGGGTCAAGCTAGGACATACTTTACTAATTATCCACTAAATGTCTCAACTCCTTCCTCTGCCATTGCTTCCTACGATACTCAACCATCCTCTTAGCACGGCCTAAGGTATTTATTCCTATATATGTGTCCTTTTACCTGGCCTCATACAAACTTGTATTGTTTTCTTCCGTTTTATGCATAGCAATCAAGGCAGACCACCCTATAAAGCAACTTGTTCTTTTAATTATTTATCATCTCCTTTACCTTTGTGTCATCTGCAAACTTTATTAGGAATGATTTTGCTTTTTCTTTCACATCCACTGATAATAACAGTAAATAGCATACAGCTTACAATTCATCGTCCTCTTTGATCAAGAAATAGTTAGGTTTAGAAATAAGCCACTAAGCCAGTTTTAAAACCATTTAAAGTGTGCCACCTAGATTTTTGATCATTCTACTTTCTTAATCAAAATGTTGGGCAATATCAAGTGAAAAGCCTGACAGAAGTTGAAATACACAGCTTCAAAACTGTCCCTAAACTAGCAACCTCTTCAAAAGACAGCATGTTATTTTTAGAAAAGCTAAGAACTAATTATTAATTAGATGAACTAATTATTTTAACCTTTCCTTATCGTTAGATTAATCAGATCCCCGATCTGCTGTAATTTTAGATCAATGACAAGGTGATAGGACAATGAATACTTGGCTCACCTGTTTGGCCTTTAATAAACTAGCACAGCCCCTGCTTTTGCCTGTTCTCCGGACCCTCCTCGGTGCAAATCAGCATTACCAACACACAGAGCTCCTCTGGATGCAGGTTGTGTTAGCCTGCTGATTTGCAAGTATCTAGCCTCTGTTTAGTATCTTCCTTAGTTACTGCTAGAACAGAACATATTTCATCATTGACATATATTGTTATATATATATAACACAGGTACATCCCTGACTTTTTCTCAGAATTCTTCTACTTTTCTGATTGTTAATTTATTAGTGGAAGACAACTGTTAGAATTTCTCTCTTAAAACAAAACAAACAACTCCTCTCCCCAAGACAACAACAACAAACCCCAAGCAAAACAAAATCAGTCTTCCTCCTTTTTTCTGCCTCTGCTTCCCTGCTAGATTTTCTATCATCCTTAGCTTTTGTTGCACATAAATTCCTGTCTCCTTTCCTTTTATTTCATTGGTCGTGCATTTTAAGTTCTTTTGCCTATTTTTAAATGCAGCCTTGAAAGCACGACTGACTTGAAGGTGGAATATTTTGGAAGTTCTTCTAAGAAATACTATGAAACACTTCTTAGAAAAACTAGAGAGACACCCAAAGAATGCCCAATACCCACATATCTAAAGAACGGAGAACTAGAGAAATATCTAAAGAATGTTTGCATTCAGTCAAAGAAATCCGTATCAGTAATGTTGAGAGCCATGGCATCTCTCAGCTCCGTCAAATACCAGTGAAGTTTCAACCTCCACAAGACTTCACCGTAGTACAAATGAAATTTAGTTTTACTGTTATCCACCTGTCCTGATCAATCACAATATGAGCAAAAAAAATATTTTCCAAAACCGGTTTGCAAAGGTGCTAATGCTTTGATATTCCGGTCAGTGAGGATTTTGCTTCTAAAGCTCAGACTTTGAAGTTTTTCAAGATGGGAAAGAAAAACTTTTTTTTAATAATTCCCCATAGCAGGTAAAGAATGTTATAACTGTGAGAAGGCTTATTTGAGTTACATGAGTCTAATTATCTGCACTGGGAATAAAACACTCATTTTCTCTTGGCAAATTGGAGGTTTTGCACCTGAACATGCAAGCAGACGATACTTCTTTAAATCTATTACAGATGGAAAAAATTAATCTTTGTATAAAGAACTAGCATAATTAATTTAAAAATGCTGTTTGAGCCATCAGAGAAGGACCTAAAAGGAAATTAATTGCTGCAAAGTCCTTGTGGAGCTCTTCATGCCATAGAATGAAATCTTGGTTTCACAGAAATCAATAAGAGAGAAATCAATACTGACTATTGAACCACAGGTTTCTAGCTCCTTATTATGGCCCACATTGCCTTTTGAATTTCATTGTAAGAACAGCTGGATTCAAATTAAAATCATTCTTCCTATTGCTTCACTGAAGTAACAGTTGTATTGTTCTTCAGCGATTCAAGGGAATAAATCTTACCTTCACTATTAAAAAGGCTGGCACTTTGTCAAACAAAAATAGGTGGTGGTTCTGGTGTATTTTCTCCCATAAATAAAAGGGCTTATACTTTGAAAAAGAAAACATAATGAAAATGAGAGCATAGTTAACATATTTTTCTGGAGAAAGCCACAAAATTGTAGAAATGTTGGTTCAAAGGGAGCACTGGAGGGCATCTAGTCTGACCAGCTGTTCCAGGCAGGACTATCACCAACAGCTGATCAGGTCAGCCCTGCCTTTGCTTACCCTAGACTTGAAAACCTCCATGGATGGATACCACACAAGCTCTTTGGGTAACCTGTTCCCACACTACACCACCCTCCTGGCAAAGAAGCTTTCCCTAATGTCCACTCTGAACCTGTTAAGCCACAGTTTGTCCCATTGTTGCTTTCAAGTTGAAACTCAAGTGACTCAATATGCTAGAAACAGATACAGTGTGCTTGATGTTACGGGACACTGCTTGCCATATCCTTCTCTATAAGTCAATGGGAAATAAAAAACACTCAAGCCGTTGGCAGAAAGTGCTCAGTTTGTGACAGGATTTTTCCATGAAAGCATCCTCATGATTCAGCAGTATGTAGTTAGCATGAATAATGCAAAGGCCTGTCAGTTCCTATTTTTCTCGTTTAACATCAGCTAGGTCTAACCACTACGTTTCCAATCAATGCAAGTCAATGCTGTGCTATGGATAAGACGCAGATTTGTTCTAAAATGGCTCAAAAGACTGACAGCCATTTTCTTTCATCCAGATATCTACAGATAAGATCAATTTACTCAACTCCAAGGCAGAAAGTTACAGATGTGTCACCTTTTGAAACATAGATTTGCATGGCTCACAGTTTACTACAGAAGTTATATCCTACTTGCCTTACTCATGCAAATAAATGCTCTTGTCACATGTGAATAATGATGGCCCTATATATGCCTTATTCTCTACCTTTATCTCTTTAAGTTCAGCTTGCTGGCATGCACTGAAGGAAAGCAATAGAATGCCAAGATGTGGAAACTCATAATCTTGATAAAGAGGATGTTGTTCAGCTTCTATGAGAGGTTTAGCTGATGGAAAGAAAAAAGAAAAAAAGCTTCTTTATTCCCACACCTGCTTGTTTTAAAGAACTGTTCCGGCTGCAAGGTTATAAAAGACTAGCAATAAACAGAGACAAAAATATCAAGTAAATGAACCAAAGGGCACCCATGCATGACTTATAATGTTATCATTCAGAATGTAATTAAATTATTTCTATTCCTGATTTCAGCAGTCTCAGGAAGAACGTTCCCCTTCTTAACACTCTCAGCTTTTTTAAAGGCTAGATAGATACACAATGAATTTTTCATTGCAGTTTGGGTTGATAGGCTTTCCTCAACCATGTACTCACTGTCACATTTTCCCCTCCATTTGTAATAAATACGCTTCTTCTGACAGTACCCAAATCTGAACCAAGATAACAAAGCTGCCAGGTAACTTAGCCAAATGTTAGAATCTTTATTTACCCTACAAAAGAGTCTTGAAAAGGAAGGCAACAAACATTATGAAAGTATATTTAAATGGATGTGATGAAACAGGGACTCAACTCAGTCATCCCTGCCTTATCACCATTAGTATGAATCTCCAAAACTAGGAAAGGATGAATGCAGAAGGGGTATCTTCCTGCCCTTGGGGTCATCTCCTCCAAATGTTTTTTCAGTTTAGGAACTTTCTCCTCTGCTTCATGCACCTCATCACGAAAGGGGCCATACATGGCCATATATGGCCCGCATTTTCTAAAAAGACATGCAATGTACTCCTGCCTTTCTTTATCCTATTGTCATTAGATCTCTCTCTAAAAGCAAGTATGGAATGACATGCCAGACATACTGGAAACAGCAACTGATTAATCATGTCCTGGATGAATTATCAGTACCAGTGAGTGGAATGCACCTGCATGTCCTAAGTCTATGATCCAGGTTGAATTTTTAAGTGTGATTTAAATGGTGCCTAGGCTTTCTGACTTTGCTTAGCATTTCACATGAATGTTCTAGTCCACCTTAGAAAAAATAACAGCAGAGGCTTTTGAGAAAATTGCCAGTTGGCATCTTGTGAGAATTAGCAAATGAAACAGAAACATTTCCTGCATGTTCTGAATCCAATGCAGTCATGAAGCCCTCGCCTTTCAATTAGCAACAATAGCTCTTTGTGTGGGACACACCAATATTTCAGCAAGCAAAACTATGAATTTTACTTTTGCTCTTGGTGAAAGGTAATGATTTTACAGGATGAATACACCTTTGACATTTTAATGTTCAAGAGAAGGAGGTATTTGCATATACTGTTCCCTCAGTTTCCTCTCCTGTTCATACTCTGCTGTTCAAGCTCTGGTGTCCCCTTCTCAGACAATTCTCAGCACCTTTTTTTTGTCTTACCAAAGTCAGTTTTCCCATCCTGTGCTGTGCTGCGATCATTAAAGCAAGGCTTTCGGGTCTGAAAAGGGAATCTTTCCATGTAGGAAAAAGGATGGTAATTACATTAAATGAATGTTAACTTTTTGCTAATGGATGCATTAAATCTCTCCTAAACATCTCTGGGGAAAGAAAAGCAAGCAAAGATTAAAAAAAAAATACATGCCATTCATTTACCATACATATTAATTGCAACTAATTGGAACAAGTGATTAATTTCTGAAGTACACAAGATTCCTAAATAGAAGTGCAAAGGTTTCCGCAAGAGTTGAAGGGATGTATCTGTACCAAGTGGTAATCCACTGTAAAATACAGTATTACATACATACAAAGTTTTTAATTTTGGAGGATGACTTTCAAAAAAAAATGTAGTCTTGACTTTAAAATTTCCAGTGATGGTAATCTGCAATCATCACAAGCTGCATCAATACCTGACTGGTTTTGCTGTTAAAAAGATGTGTCCTATTTCTAGTTTGCATTTACCTTGATTTACCAGCTTGCCATTCATTTACCATACATATTAATTGCAACTAATTGGAACAAGTGATTAATTTCTGAAGTACACAAGATTCCTAAATAGAAGTGCAAAGGTTTCCGCAAGAGTTGAAGGGATGTATCTGTACCAAGTGGTAATCCACTGTAAAATACAGTATTACATACATACAAAGTTTTTAATTTTGGAGGATGACTTTCAAAAAAAAATGTAGTCTTGACTTTAAAATTTCCAGTGATGGTAATCTGCAATCATCACAAGCTGCATCAATACCTGACTGGTTTTGCTGTTAAAAAGATGTGTCCTATTTCTAGTTTGCATTTACCTTGATTTACCAGCTGTTGGATCTTCTTCACCCTTGCCAACCCTCTATCATTGAATTCATGCTCTCTAGGTCTCTACTTACCCCCTAAATAGGTTATCATCTTTTCTCCCCAAGGCTGCTCCCTTATAGCTTTCAGCATATAGAAGGTATAATAGGAAATTAAGAAAAAATCTTCTTCCTTTTTTTCTTTGAATACTATTACAATTCCTACGGAATTTTAGTGACATCTCCTATAGTTAGACTACGAATTTCCACAATGGCTCAGTCTAGGCAAAAATTAAACTGAATGGACTGGATTCCTCAAATTTCTCTCTTTAACATTCTCCAGTCTTTCTTTTGGGTCTTTTCTGATTCATCTCCACTGTACCAAAAGTCTGGCTGAATTGTAATTCCTGACACCTATTAGCACTGAGATTCACAGCCTAGGCTCTGGTTCTAAATTTTCAGCAATTGCTTGGTTTCACTGAAAGCCCTCATGCTCTTAATGTGGGAGACAAGCAGAATGGGAGCTCCTAATTTCCCTCTCCTTTATAGCTTTCGTTTAGCATGCGTGCACTTCTTCCTTTTTAACACCAGATTACCGTAATACTAAGGCCCACACAATTTCTTGGTTTGCAAGTATAATATTTTTTTAATCCTGTGGAACATAAAATGCTTTCAATAACAGCTGATGGAAACATAAATAGGTATTCATCACTTCACCTTATTAAAATCCATTCACATTAACCATCTCTAATGTGAAACCTAGCAACTATTGAACAGCACTCAGGAAAACTACAAAATCATTTACGAGAGAAAATGACAGACCATATAAAACTGAAACTGTAGGGGAATTTAGCCAGTAAGACTGTAATTCATAACACTCTTTCCCGGGTTCAGCCTCTATGGTTTCTTCAATGACAGGGAAGAAGTTTGTGTAACACTTCAAAAGGTGGCACCAAGACACCCCTACTTATGTGTACCAATGAACCTCCGATGGCTGATCTCCCTTTATTGAATCTTTAATGCCAGTATGTACAGTATAATCAGATAGCAGGGGCAAAGTTGTCACGCTACTTTAATCTTTGCTGCTTGTGAGCTATATTGATACCCACTAAACAATAACAGTTTATGTTCTAATCTTGTACTTCAATTTCTATGTACAGGAGAGAAAAATAAGTGAGGAGACTGGGGGAAAATTGCACTTCCAATACAAATCTGACAAATTAAATTCTTCTATTATAATACACTGTTGCAGCATAATTTTGCCTTAAATGTGAAACCAAAAAAAATATCCCTGCATGACCCATGCTCCAAAGGGGAAGTAGGAGATCATTTTACTGGCTCTGCATTTCCTTAGGGCTTTATTCACTGTGTGAAGAACCTGCTTTAAAATGGGATCACTCTTTTCCTTTGAGTTTCTGTTGGGAACAGTAAATTTCTTTTACAAAAGTGCAAGATGAATTCCCAAAGGTGTCAAAGCCAGTTCAGAATATGCTGCAGGGTACAGTAGCATCTCTTTTTTCAAACTCTTAAAATACACATACAACAAAATACTATATAGCAAGCAATTCACCACACATATATATACAGACACTCTTAAAAAAATTGAAATGTGGAAAACAGTGAATAATGTGAAATGCAAAATTAGTATCTTTTATATTGTTGATGGTGATTTTAATCTCAATATTTATCTTAACAGAAATGTTTCACATTTAAAATATGTGCTTCTAAGCTATGTTATATTTAAATATACAAGAGCCAGATTCAACAGGGTTACTCACAGAGTTGCCATGCTTGGCAATGTGACTTCCATTTGGAAACGTTATTGTATCTTGACTGCTCAGAGAGAATGGAAAGGCATTATCTGACATAAAGAAAGATATCTACATTTGAACCTCAATAAATTTGAAGGAATAGGGTTTCTTTTTATGGTTCATTGCCTTTATCTGTGAGGTTGGTTTTCCTACACGTGGTTTTATTTGTTCAGCAGTTTAGGATGAAAGAAACATGTTAAATCATCCCTAGAGAAAGATGCACACAGTCCCTGAAAGCCTCCTCTTGTCATATTCTCTGCCCCAGAGGAGGAATGAAGCCTACAGGACAAAGATTTGCTTTTGAGTCTTACTGCATCCAGGAATTCTCCTTCAGTAACTTACCAATGTCTGACTGCATGCTCTGAAATTGTTTCCAAAAACTGCACATATTTGGATGTCTGATCAGAAACGAGTTTATTAACCATCTTGGCTGTCAACACCCTCATCTTCTTTCTGCAAATCAGTATCATCCCTTACGTGTTGCACAGGGACACTATTTTGAGAAGATTGTATAAACTTCCCTGGGCTTTGTCAGCCAAAATACCACCAGTTCTCTATTTGTTTCCACTTTTTTATTCCTCAGCTTACCCGTATTCCCTACAATCAGTTACTGTCAATGCAGTTACTTTGAAGTTCTGTAGTCAAAGCCCTAAAGATATGACCAAATATTTGGAATATAGTATCATTAGAATACAGTCCTGCTTTTCAACTTTTATATATCAAGTTCTGTCCCTTATGCTAAGGGGAGAGAGCCCCTTAAGAGTTCTGTTAATATTGTGGGCTTCTTCCTCCATCTTTCACAATCTCGTGATTTTTTCTGGCATGATTTTCTGCTTGACATCCAATATATTATATATATGTGTATGTGCATGCATGTGTGTGTGTATATATATACACACTATATCTAAGTCCTATTTATCTTCCCATGCTTTGCAGTCATTATTAAGAAGACCAACACAAATCTCTATCACACTGTGACTAGAAAAGAAAAAAACCCCCTAAATACAGCAGAAAAATGACTCTTAGTTGAACTATGCCAATAAAAAAGATTAGAGCTATCTGAAAAAAAAAAAGAAGTCTTTGGTTTCACTCTGGAAAACGGGGCAGTGATACATGTTCTGTATAGTTCATACATTAATAAAATGTTGCCTTTCTTTTAGGCACCCTCAGGGCATTTTAAAGATAGATTTCAATGGACAGCAAGGGTACACTTATGTCAGTGGTTAGCATGGCTCTTAAATAGCAGGGTTTTTTTCACAATTTATAAATCCCAACACTGTAGATCAGGTTGTTAGGCTTCTTGTGCAAGTGATCCACTCCACTAGGTACATTATCTCAACTTCAATCAAATTGAAAATTACACTTTCTTATTTTGTTGACATAAAAATTGGCCTTGAGAGACATCACTTCTACCCTGAGCACAGAAAAGATTACTGGAATGATACTCTTTCTTTCACACACTGCAGATGTGTGTGTTTTCTAAAGAACTAGTAGGTAGCTCTAGGCCTTAGCAAATGTTATGTGTCTCATTGTTGACATTTTATTTAAAAGATACAAAGTCCATATCAGATTTCCCATTTGTTAGCAAGGACAATCCCTGTAGTCCATCATCAATTCCAGCTTAAAACTGAAAAATTCAAACAAAAGCACAGATTTCTTCTATTTTTCTCCTGTAATAGTGGAGCACGACTTTGCTGGTGACCCATCCTATCAGCAGGCATTGAAATGCCATGTGATGCTCCTGTAGGTCTGCTGACCCAGCAGGGCAGATGCTGCTCATTAGCTCTGCCTGGGGCACAAAGAAAGCAGGAGCAATACCCCTCAGAAGGGCATGCAGGCCAGCAGAGGGGCTCAGAAGAAATCTTGTGGGTCAGAAAGTTTAAGGCGATGATGTACGCGGTAAGGATGCTGCAGAGATTCCAGATCAGGTCTGAGGAATGATGCAGCTGTGTCTAGTAACCAGGATGATGCAAAACTGAATGCTCACATTCATGCCCCATTCAGGCTTAGTCCGCTTGCTGCTCAGCTCAGGCTGAGCTGATCATCTCTGCGTGAGAGCAAAGCTCTCTAGACAACCTGCGTTCTCCACTTATTTATACCAAGAGTGCCTTAATTTATTACCTGCCCACTTGCTAGTTGATAAGTTAAAAGTTAGAGCATGCATCTAAGATGTGACAGACCAGAGTATGATGCCTCCTCAGCTTTGCTGCACCATCATTCCTGGATGCGAGGTCTACTACGCCATGTTGAGGGTCTGGCATCATGCAGAAAATAAAGGTGCATAAAAGATACAATAAAGAAAACAATATGAAAGACAGCCTGCAAGGTGATATGAGGTTAGGGTATTCTTTTGGGTACACTAAAATCTCAGTCATATTTGGGATTGTGGGATTTCCAAGATTCTTTGTATGATGTGATTATTGCAACCCTTCCCCTCCACAGGTGGCACTGCATATATTGCATTCTCTTAGCAAAAAATAATCTTTCCTTTTTTTCTTCTTTCTGCATATCTATCTCAATCTGACACATATTCCAAGGAATGGAATAGCCTTTTCACTACACAGCCTCCAAACGCCCAAACCATGTTTTCTATCTCATTTTTCTACTCCTCCTGTTAATGAAACTCAGAAACGAAGAGGTAAGTGATGATATGGAAGAATAACATGCCAGAAGCAGAGTAGTAAGAAATCTTAAATTCTGTCTTGTACTGTTAGTATATTATACAGTAAATTGTATTTGCATACAGACTACTATAATTAGTTATGCAAACTATCTGCAGTTTGAAATATACTTGATAGGCAAGAAGTAAGATCTAACTTTAGAAATCTAGTAGTCTGAGAGTTGTGCATAGCAGACTTATTTAACTAACCGTTTAATTATCTATTTTGAAGTCTGTGCCCTTTATTTTGTCTGTGAATGACCAGCTTGCCTCAGGGCAAGCCAAGCACCAAGCTTATTTTTTTTCTCTAGCCCTTTATCTCTCTAAATCAAGAATTAATCCTATGTTCATTGTGCTTCCTTTGGCTGATTCACAACTGATACAATATAATTCAGTGATAAGATATGGCAGGAGTGTGCCTGTGGGTGCTGGTATCATACCACAAATGGCACGATATGGTATGAAGTTTTTACCCCTCAAGAAGTGCTGCAACTGTCCAGAGATATTGTCTGAATTTCTTATACTATTATTATGAAGTGGAATCTACTATATAGGGAAAAAAGTTGAAAGACAGGAAGGCTTGTGCAGGATACTTTTGCAATGGGTGACTGAGTCAACAGTTTCAGATGAGGTTATTAGTGACCTGTTTTTCAGTTGTGACCAACTTAGTCTTTCAGAAAATGCTGCAGAAATCCTCTTTTTGCACCTTCTCTGAAAATCCCACTAGAAAATTTCAAATTCAGCACATGAGACTCAAGGCACCCACAACTGTCAATAATCAAGTTTTAAATTCAGACTAAATGTTTTAGCTAAAGCATTGATAATGGAAAGTGAACAGCTACACGGGACATGGTGTTTGGTTAATCTTTCTTCACAGAGTCACAGAGTGGTTGAGGTTGGAAGGGACCTCACTTCAGAGAAGAAGAATTCTTCTTTACCATGATTCTTCTGCATTTCCAGTAACGGTGGTGATGCAGTTTTAGCACTAGACAGAGCTACAGATAATGGTGGTAGGAGTTAGGGCACAGTAGCCCAGCTGGTAGCCAGTGGACCAGTCTATTCCACCCTGAATTATTTTCAACTAGGTAAAGAAGGGTAGCCAGGGCAGATACATTTTGAGGAAAGGCCTGGCAAATTAAAGAAGGTGGGAGGCATCCCTTGTGCCAAACAGGAGTTCCCCATGCAGCTGCGTACTGCCAGGCATTTATTTCTGTGGGCTACTGCTCTGCGATGGTGTGACAAGGGAATTGGTGCCCTGGGAGCGAGTGTGAGGGATGGGATCTGCCTGCAGGCCCGGGAAGCCCAGGTCCCTGCTTGCGAGGCGGAAGATGGCAGCGCGCCCACCTGTGATGAGTCTCCAGGCAATAACAGACTACAGAAAAAGAAAACCAGATAAGAAAACTTCATCGTGGCCAACTCACAGTGTCAGTGAGACCACTTACAAAAAGGAAGGAAACTCCGATGTTGATGAAGTCACATGTATATGGGCAAGGTTGGCCCTGATGTACATGTTGATGTTATTTGTGAGAGAGGGATATTGGTCTCGCTCCATAAACAGCTCTCATTTTCAGAGCACAGTTAGTGAGCAACCCTAAAACATACCATTGCACAAGTAACCATTGAGAGGAGGCGTTTGTCACCGGCCATTTATTTTCGGACTAACTGAAAAAACAGAGCCTAAATTAACAACATGAAAGCATAGTCACTAAGTCATCTCAGACCGCAATGCTAGCATGTTCTTTCTCCTGCAGAATCTTGGCTGCTCTCCACTGCTACAGTTTCACCTTAAACCAGACATTTTTCCTGGCCTTGCCAGCTTTTTATATGTTTTCTGACAGAAATTCCTCCGGACATACAGTTTAGCATTGCATCTGTTTTTATTGCCTTTTAAACACATATATTGCTAAATTTCTAAAACCCAAATTCTCCGAAGTCCTGAGATTCATGACACATTCCCACTATTCAGAAGGAACTTTGAAAAAAGCGCACTGTATTTATTTCCATAGTTGTGTTGTGCAGGAACACAATGAAAACAGACTCACTTTCTTCCCCCACCTCGTGGTCTCTTAGTGCAACTACGGCAGAGCTGAGACTTGCAACTTGACAGCCTGATCTACCTACTGAGACAGGCTGAATTTTCTCACAGCATCCCCAAAAGAAAAGCTTGCAATAGCACAGAAGATGGCACTTGTCAACACCAAGATAAAATGTCCTGATGATGAGCCAGATTGTACTCAAGCACTCAGACTAGCCATAAGAAAAGAAAAAAAGGAAAAAAAAGACCCAAGAGACTTTCTTTTTCAGGATCTCACAGCCAAAACTACAGCCAAAACTACAGCAGTCAACAATGCAGAAATGCCTGCTTTGGAAAGCTGGGATGTTAGAAGGCATGGGGGAGGGACACTGACTTCAAACAAAATGAAGTAAATAGACAACAAATGCAATGTAATACTATGAAAAGCAGAATTTTTATAGTATGGGGAAAATATTAAATGTTCATTATAATTCAGGAAGCAAAACTCATTATTCCAAATATAATAGGAGTTGGCCGAAGATATATGAATGCCAAACTGGTCATTTTTTCAGCCCATGGACACAGTCTAATCAAATAGCTACAGACTGAAAGAAACCTTCAGTAGCTGTAGTCAAACTAATGTTTGCTTCACTAGAATCCTGTAAAAGTCATTATCCATCCTTCCGCATTATACCCGAGGTGACATTACATATATGCCAAAACACATGCAGTGAATGAGTTCTTAACTGCAATTTTGCCTTCTCCCAGCACATAAAAAGGAACCACCAAGAGAAAAGAAAAAGAAAAAAATCTCAAGAAAACATCTCTCTCCCGATAAAAAGCATGGGATAACTTACCCAGGATTATGTATTTTGAATTGTATATTAAGATCAATACCAAAAAATCTCAACAAATCTATTAGCATAAAGAAGAAAGTCAGAAGAAAAATTAGGAGGCTGACAGGATTTTTGACAAACCAGTTTGATAAAGAGATAAATTATTTTTTTTTTCACAACTGTGCTTGCACTAACTTAAGCATGAGAAACTTAAGTATCACCTCTGACAAAGAACACCTACACATATCTAATCTATAACTACATGAAAATGATCTATGAAAACAGGCCACTGTGACAGACAGACCTAGAACAGAACATTTCTGCCCTCACCTAATCTTGGCTCATCTGAAGAAGCAGAGGTGGCTGAGCTACAAAGAATTTTGATAGAAAACTGATCCAGTCCAGGGCAGTTCCAAAAAAGCCTTCATTTAGTCTTGAACCATGCAAGCCAGGCAAGTCTCTCAGGCAGGCTGAACAGGGGGCATACCCTTTGCAGGGCAGCCCTGATTGTTTTCAATCATTCGCCATCTCCAATAGGGTTAAAAAGAGAGAAAGACAAAGAAAGAGAAAATTGGGGAAAGAGCAGAATAGAAAAAAAGCCTGGCAAAGGTGTTGTGGTGTCCTCCCATCATTTTACCAAGGATGCAAATGGTTCTGCATGTGGCAGTTGCACAGCCCACCAATGGACATCAGCCTTACATATGAGCAAGCCACAGGCAGACATGGCAGCTATCTATCAGCCCTAAGTTAACTGCACACCAGTAGCACTCATGGAAATAGAGAACAGGGGAACAGGTACAGTGCAGAAAGTCCAGTAGTCACTGAATAACAGAAAACATCAGAGATAACAGGAGAAGAAATAAACAGTGTCTAGCAGGAGGACAAAGAAGTAACGATGAACTAGAAAGGTAACACCCCAGGCTTCTGAATATTAGTACTAACTGACTTGACACATTTGTCCTGAGAATCACAGCAGACTGTCAATGTCAGACGAAAAGACATGATATTTGTGGGTGTACTGCCCTTGACAGGTGCCATCAGTCAAGTAAACAACAACAGAGGCAAAGAAACTGTAAGAAACAGAAACAGCTCCAGGGTGGTTATGAAGGGGACTGGTACGAGCCTTCCTAGGAGAACTTCTGTTGTGCCACTATACGTTAGGACTCTGTGGTTTCCTTATCGTGATACACCAGCTGAACCTAGCTTTTGGGGGTGTACCACAAACGATAGATATTGCTGGCATAATAAATATGGAAAGCACTGTAGGACTGGTGCCTCTGCCCTGCCCCACTGCCCTACCCAAGCTGTAACAAGCCAAGCTGTTCTGCTGTTTGCTCACATAGCAACTTATCACAGAGGATGCTAAGGGTCAGCTGCATCACTTCTGGCTATGCCTCCTGTTCTTAATTCAATCCTATCCACAGAATACCTGCAGCATATTTATACTGTTTCTGGTGCATTTATGTTTTTCTGATGGCAACCAGGAACTGATTTGGCTGCACATCCCACTTAGACAACTCTGTAGGAATAGAGGTGTTCCCTGTTCCATGCTAGTCTGCTGGTTCTTGATCTCTGCCTCTGCCCCCATCAGTGTAAATGCAGTCTTTTCAAAATTGCTGACTAAAGCTCTCCATCCCCTTATATTGGTTTTGCAGAGGGTGTAACTTCATTGATACTGAAAGGCTTCCTACAAGTTTTCATAAACAGAAGTCAAGGGAGAATCATATCAGTTATAGACCAAATTATCTGAAGAGCATAAATGGCATTGCTCATCCAACATCAGTGGAGAAGCATCAGATTATACAAACAGAGAATTTGCTCCATCATATGAGGTTATCTCATAACAGTAATCAAGCATCTTGTCCAGATTTTACTAGGACACTAATTTTGGTTTGGACACTCACTGCACTGGATAAACAGACAGCACTGTCCAAAGTCTCCAATCTTCTTACAGTTCAAATTCTAATTTTCTATCTGCCAGAAAAGCCAGCAGACACAAAAGATTAATTTCACAGGAATCAGAGAAATGTTCTTTCTGAGCACTTCTGTCTCACACTTTTCTTTTTTTCAGGGGGCATTAAGATAACCATTTTCATCTACACTAATATCCACATTGCCTTTTCAAAGGGAAAAAGAGGACCAGGAGCAGAAGTTACAATAGCCAAGCAAGAAGGCATTACAAAACAAATGTAGAAGTCATTAGGCAATGCACATTCAGGAACACAATACAGTTCTTGCAATTTTACCAATCAAAGACAAAATACCTAACTTCAGGTAATGTCTTTTCCCACACAGAATTCTCTGTCAATAACGCTGACAAGTTACCTTTCTTGTTAGGGACAGTTTTCGCAGATCAGAAGGCACATCCTAATTCTACTCTGTCTGCGTTTTACTCTTGTGATGCAGCACACACTATGCTGGTATCTTGTATCTGCCATTCTCAGATTCTCCAGTGGCTTAGATGGACAGAATCAAAAATGACCACAATTGGACACAATGTTGGACTGCTTCCCTGCTGAAATGATCAATAGGAACAGATCCCCCACCCCAGTGTGAGTCTGGGAGGGCTGTGTATGCTTGTTTTGCCTATTATTTATTAATAATGATGAATTTTTTTAATGACAAATATATTCTTACTTTGTAATATGAGAACATTTCTATATTAGACACAAGAGCCAGAAAAGACATGCAAAATGTGTGAAGTAACCAGTGCCTGCACCCAAGGGCAGTCAGAAAAGTCTTGCACATAATGAACTTAGCACTCAGCACCACTTTTTTTTATTAATTTTCTCATGCTAGCTAACTGCAGCCAAAAGCAGTATACACGCAGCTGCATACGCTCCGTATTCAGGCTCCAAATAAGAGTGGTAACTACGAAGCGGAGTTGTGCAGGCTGTGAAAACAATTTGTCCAAGAGCTGTTGATTATGAGGTCATGAAGCAGTGGCTGTTATCCTGCATGAGAAATTAAATGATTTTACTTGTGATCTCAAGCAGAGCTTTACAAAATCAAGTTTCAGTTCACAAACATATAATGTCTTCTCACAAACATATAATGTCTTCTAAGATTTGTGCAATGTTTCTACCATATACTCATTTCATCTGTGCATCTGGTATCATCAAATGTCTTTCCCTATCTTTCATAAATAAAGTCATACACAGTCGCTATTGCAAAACCCAATCTGATGATACACAAAGAGATTATAAAGACCTCAGAAGAAATCTATCATTTACCATAAAATCCATTATTTTTTAATAACTGTTTAATACAAAGAAACAGAATATACTGGGTCTGATCATCTCCTCAGCTTTCAGAAGCAAAGCATGCCTTCAAGTACATCTTACCCAGCTCGTATGGAGATATACATCCCCGAAGCACTGTGCCCCCCTTTCATCTAGAAGAAATTCTGCCATGGATCATCCAGACCAAATGGATTAGATATGTAGAGAAAATAGAAACAGATGTGGGTAATCTTCTTCAGGCATTCCCTGACTTGAGATAATAGATTCTTAACTAGATATTGCTGCCCAAGGAAATACTGTTTAAAGCAATATTCAGTTTAGGCTCCATTCTTTTAGTCCTGTCAGAGAGAAAGGAAGGCTGTGTGCATCAGAGTGGCTGACCATAGGTAAATGGGTTTGCAGGAATGGTGAGAAAGGCCTAGAGATGCATCGTAGCCTGGCAGATAAGATGGTATTTTCAAAGGTGAGAGATATGCTGATTCTGTTCCTTAAATGTGGGAAGAAGAGTTACAGAGTGGCACTGCAATGGACTTTGAGTCCAGGCTTAGGCCAGACTCTGTGACGTGGACACAAGCAGATGTTTGGCTCCCAGTGCATTTCAGTTCGAGGAGGGACAGAGATAACTATGTGCTGCTGCTGTGACTTTGAGATTCTGTGTGTCTGGACACTTACCAGTGTCAATCAAAACAACTCTGACTTCTCTGGCCCATCAGCAGTTCTGGTGACTAGAAACACTTACAATATCCGGTGACTTCAGTGCCAATTGCTCCTCCCAACCATGCCCGAGGCAGGAGATCCTAGACCTGCTGTCAGGCTCTGCTCCCTTTCACAAAACAAAAATCAGCTCTTCAACTCTACTGTGATACTGGAGTTGCTCAGACTATGCCATGACTAAGCCACTCTATAAATGCCTGAACTAGATTATCCTCCTTTTTTTGCCAGAACTCTGCATTTGGATAACTAACTGCTCAGTGGCAAGAGCACAGCAACGACCTGTGGTGCTCCAAGCAGCCCTAAAACTTGTGGTCTTTTGCTCCATTCCGGACAACAGAGAACAAGAGGAAGAAACAGATCCCCAGCCCCACAGCTTCCCCTTAAAGCGGTCCTACCTTGTGGTCCTTCCTCACCGACACCCAGCTCAACTGGAAGATCACTGGACATCTGTAATTCCTCCTGCCGCACACTAGATGCCACTGCACAGACTGCTTTTAGCAGCCAAACAGCCATTGCCTTTTCTCTGGTAGCTGCACTCTACTTAGTAGATGTCCTTCATCACCACCGGGCTGGAAACTTCAACACACTTGGCCTAGCAGAGCTCCCATGAGTTAGGGCAGACTATCATCATTTTACAGATGGGAAACTGAGGTAGACAGACTATCAAATGATTTTGCCATGGGTCATGTATGGTAAGGCTGACAGAGCATGGACTTCAGCATTAACCAACATGCACCCACCAAGCTAAAGTTTCAATAAGCAGACTTGCTGGCTTTCTCCTGCTCTCACTGTTGAAGCCAGATAAGGATGGTGTGATCAACAGTGAGGCAGAGTGGAGAGGAAGGGGAACAGAAGCCACAAGAGTGCCAGCAATGGCAATGTGACGAGCTAATCGCAAATAAATTCAATATTACAGAGAGGTTCCCATGGCCAAACTCAGATTCTCAACCTGCTATCCCCTGCCCAGCCTCCTGAGCACCTCAGCACGCCTCACAGCCAGGCACCCTCTTCACTCGGGGCACATCTGTAGGTTCCTTCAACAGAAAAACTTCCTGGTAATGAGGAAGAGAGGCAGCAGGAGAGGTTTCTGAGGAAGGCTGCAGAACCTTCATCACTGGAGGGTTTTAAGAGTAGGTTAAAGGCAGCAGAATGAGGTGTCCCCCAAATTGTGACATTCCCCCCATTTCAAAGCAGCTGTATGGCTTGGGAAAATAAGGAGCTACTATTGTTGTCAGTGCTTCTGAAAGACAGAAAAGGAGTTGGGTACCTTTGCAGTATAGGAGCTCTTTGGGCACCTTCCAGCCTTATTTTCCCTTGATTCTAGGAATGAATATAGAGTGCGCACTGCAAATGGAAGTTTCCATGCCTGAGTTTTCCTTTCAGGTTGGCTTGTATCATCTCCCCAGTTTGATGTCATGCTCTAAAAGGGGAGGCAGGGATGATACAACCCTGCTGGAGTCTCCTGGCTCGAACCGCTTTCCTGAACTCCTCTCTGTGCCACTCTGATCATCTCCTGAATTTCCCCACTCTCCCTCCTGAATCCATTGGAGCTAACAGTTGTTCGACATGGCCAAGAAGCTGGCTCGTGTCAGGGTACATGCCCTGTAACCACAGCAAACACAAGCTACAAACTCAGTGGAAGACATTCAAGTCATTTTACCTTATTTTTGCTGCAGACTATGAATACACAGTGTCAATTAGCACACCTGGGGCACAGGAACTTGTTAAGTGAGGACATTTCTAAAGCTCTGTGATGTTCTGGGTTCAGTATTAATACCTGATCTCTTTGTTCGGCTTCTGAGGAAATTCCACAGCTCCAGCTCCCGATCTACACAGAAACTGCACTCGTCTGGTTTGGTTCAGCCTTTAATGTCCTGTCCATTTGTGGGGAGACCCCCCAAATTTAATGATGCTCCAAGCTCTTTGAACTAAGAGTCATGGCATCTATACATGGTAGTTGGCACATACACGACTTCAAATGCACAGAGGCATTTCACTGTGCAACAGTTGCCTGATCTCACTGAAAATTCATTAGTTGTGCATATTTGAATTCCCCAAATTGTCACAACAGGGTTTAAATTTGAACTCTGGAATAATTACTGTGTAATTGCTAATTGTTTCAAATTATTATTAAAGCTTTTAGCTGAGTGTTATTTGTTTATTTTATGTATTAGCATATTTTTTTTGTTGGTGTAAAGTATTTCTATTGCAGCATTATCAGCTATTGCTTGCTGTCAGCTGAATAATTCTGTAAATGAGATTTGTATAAACTCTCCCATATAAGTAAATCAACACACAAAAGTGTCATTCTATTAAAGCTAGCTCTTGCTAGGTAGGTAATGCATGCGTGCCTATAACATCTGACATTAAGGCCATAAATGGCTCTTGTCTCTGAACAGAAGATTGTGGGAAAAAGACAAAGGAGCCTGTGAGAATATTTGTGGTATTTCTTTAAATCTTTAGAAGAAAGAATGGAAGCTGGAAAAGCCTGTAGACAAATATTCTTAAATAAAAAAGAAAGAGACAGAGACAGATTAGCTATTGCAACAATACTGTTTTTCTTATTCTACTCTTCTTCTAACACCAAGCATTCAAATTACAAGTTAGACCTCCCAAAATCAGGAGATTGGCTAAAAAAAATCAAGAAATTTCAAACAAAAATGTTCAAGCCATTATTCTTACTATTTTCTCTAACTTCTGAAAGTTTTATGTTTAACTTCTCTAAGCTTTATTCTAAAACCATGAAGACTACAAACATAGCAACTAATCTTGATATTTATTCTTGGCATTTAAATAGAAATGTTTAATATTCCAACACTCACAATAAAATTTTGGTCATTGATAAAAATGTCTATTTTTTTTCTCCTTGCCAAACAGACCTAACATACACCAGTTAGCTTATAAAGGGGTACAAGTAGCTTTTAAAGGCACGTAGGGGAGCACGAAATGAAATAAACAGAATTTTCTGATAGCAGTAGGACTAGTACAGTATAGAAAAGCCATTGAGATGTAGAATGAAATGAAGAATGTAGGTACACTGAAACAAATTCAAAATGTCATTACATAGAGTATAGAAGCTGATAATTCTTCCAGGTTAAAAATTATGAAGCATGAATGATAACAACAATAATGATCTCACTAATCCCACATGGTCATGCTCCAGCCTCTCACCAGAGAAAACAACTAAACTTAGCAGCAGGTCAAAAGAATGGCCATTGGACTTGGGATACTCAGAAATCATACTAGAGACAGAAACTGTTGTTGGAATTCCTGGAATTATACATTTATGCTTAAAAATAGCTTTATATCTAGGTCATCAACTGACTGTTTTTAAATATCGTTTGACATCTTCCTGATCAAATACCGTAATGGCTTTGAGCAATTCTCCTCAAAGATGAAAGGCCTGGCACTGCTTTCTCAGCACTAGCATTGATGTTCATAAACTTCACTGCGCAACGGTATCATTTATGGCTTTACGGAAAAAAGTTTCTTTCATGTTACTCACTAAAATTTATTTAGGACACATGCTGTAAAACTTGATGAGTTTAGTGGGTCATTGCTTTGGATCTTCTTACAGCATCGCTAATTCCAAACGTTCTAATAAGGATGACTCTCTAGTCCTTAGAATATTTTATTTGCTTTTTTTTTTTTTTTTTTTTTTAGCTTTCTGCTAGGTTCACAGCAAGTGTGTAAAAAATCCTGACTCAATAAATATTGACAAACTTATAAATAAAATATCAAGCATTAGCAAACTATGGACCACAAGTTCTTTCTCTTTTTCTTTTTTCCAGCAGAGCTGACTGTTCTGCAGCAGACCTCAGGTTCCTCACAGTAACACCATACTACACTTAAGAGAACTTCATCACCATTTGCAAGGCAGTTGCTTGCAAATAAAAAAGGAGGTTGGAGTGCAGTAGAAGTGTAGTTGTGATGTGGTCATCTGGATCAACTTCTGACAGATGTAGACAGTGAGTGAATTTGCCAGCCAGCTCCTGCATTCATTACACAGTTTCAGTGGATCTCAACAGGCTATGAGCGATGCCTGATTCCTTACGTCTGCAACATAAGCCAGGGGCTAAAATCTTAAGCATTCACAGCTAGGAGGATTTTCTTCCATAAGACAATCTTAAGGTGTTTATAAAATAAAGAATGTATGCATTTCACTGGTAGCATGAAATGAGGCATTGGTTTGACAATATAATGGTATTTCTCTCTTCCCTTGCAGTGAGAGAGCTTAGCAGTTACCTTTGCTTCCTTGACGCACTCAACTAAATGGCATGATCAACTAGAGACTGACCCAATTGCAAAGAATGAGCTGAATGTGATTTCAGATACTACATTTGTCCCTTTTGTCCTCTGTTAATTATTATGGGTTTACAATTCTTTCAACTTTGTGTAAAAAGCTATACAAATGATGGGAATGGCCGACTGTAATGGGGGAAAAATGAAAGTAATAATATGTAGGGGGTGAAACTCACCTATCCACAATAAGACCACCATAAATACAGCTGTCAAAATATGGAAAGTTGTAAACTGCAGAATATGTTCCACTTCCATGTATAGGTGACTGCTTTCCTGTCTGTAGTATTAAACTGCTTATTTTTATGCTGTTGGACAAAATGAAAAGCTATTTGCTAGAACAAGTCTCTAAAACAAGTAAATTTACACTGACTCAAGAGATGAGGAAAGCAGCAGTGTACTAACTCATCTGATTTAGGACGTTCCAAAAGTATGCAGCTAACATCTGCTGATAATTCAGACATACTTTTAGAGGTTGGAGAGAGATGTAAAAGACTTGGTGCTGTCTGTCACTGGCAGATGTCCCACTTAACACATGCTGTTCACTTTTCTGAGCCTATATCTTAAAAAAAAAAAAAAAAAGTTTTCTTCACAAAATCTGGAGTAAACTAAGTTTTACTCTCGGTTTTACACCATGTGATGTCCTGAGTAGTTCTTGTTCAGGTAGCCATCTCATGTTTGGGCATAATTTTTTTTTTTTTGAATAATTGACAAAATAGTATTACAAATCACCAAAAATATGAAAACATTCATGGTTAAAAACAATGGAAGTACAGCTGTTAGGCACCAAGTCATCAAAACATACTCAGTCTATGAGGGAATCATAGATACTTAAGAAGGCCCCTAAGCACTCTTCAATATTAGGCACTATACATTGCTATTAAATTCAAGCGAATGGCAAAAGTTAAGTCCATGCTTAAGTGTTTTGCTGAACAGGGATGAGCTACCAGATCAGCATCTTTCAGAATAACCAATTAACACAAAATTGTTAGTTATAAAATCATTGTTGGTTACATAAACGGTTGACAGATGTAGCACAGATGAAAGCTACTATGTCTACTACACTGAAAATGAGTAGTCCAGGTACACCCAGCATGACTATTAAATCAGAGAATTATGCGCATATTATAGAAAAAATATTAGAAGTTGAGGTGTAATGTTCCTTATGATCACTCAGTCTAGCTTATGCACTGCCTTTCCTATCTGAACACTGAACTAATGCAGGTCTTTTGGGGATAAAGCAAGAACTGTTAGAAACCGCAGCTAGTCAAAAGGAAACATATTTATTACCCAGAAAAGCAAGACTTAGAAATTTTGGAGGAAATGTTGAAACCTCAAAATTCTCACACAGCAAATAATTCAAAAATATTTCATTTTGAACCCACAGAAGCATTTCATAAGGAAACTTTTCAACATTTATTTTATAATAAAATATAGTCTAATATAATCCATTTTAATATTACAGGTGAAATATTCTGACTAAATCTCATGGAAAGTTTTGAGCAATTATTTTTCCAAAGACTTAAGTACAATTGATATATTTCTACAAAATGTTCCACTAAAGTTGAATGATCATTTTCTAATGCAAAACTGCTTTATGAGCTAACTTGCAGTCAGTTGCAGAATGCACCATGATGGCTTACAGAACCACAGGAGCACAGCACTAGCATATGGAAACTTGAAGTTTCCTGACTATGCTGTAGTGGTCCCCAAATGCACGTGGGCGAAGAAGCCAGTTCCAAGAAATTCTCTGTTCTGTAACAGCCTGCTTGAAAACAAACCCAGTCAAACAAAAACATTCATAATCTCCCATTCCTAAAGCTCAAAATCAATTTAATCCAAAATTTGCAGTGGTAGTATATCAGTGCTCTTTGAATATCCAATATATTATTTAGAGTGCTTTTAGTAATGTAACCAACTTTTATGTAAGTCTTACTCTGTGTTTCACTGCTCAGCAAAACTTTTAGTCAATATATCCTATCCACAAGCTCTAGAAGCAGTAGATTAGCCACATTTGGAAAAATACTGCAAAGACTGAGTTGGGCATTTGCTTTGTCTTTGGTTCCAGGCTGTAATTCATTTTACCCATGCAAGCCATCAGGAGCCCAGGCAAATCTGAACAGCCTCCTTTCTTCCCAATCACCATTTCAATCACATAGAAAGCACCAGCATATGCTGCAAGCATTTCCATTTTATTTCAAACATGGCTCAGCTTCTAATTGCTCAATTAGGGCCAGAAAAGCCACTATAAATCAATAATCACACGAAATACCAGCATGGACTTTCACAACTCCCTCCAGTGGGTACCCAGTTTGTTGTACTTTGGCTTCCTCACATAGTCCATATATTCAGTAAAGGCATAGAGGTTAAGGGTGAAGAAAACCTTACGTAATATTGGGCTTCCCAATGTATAGGAAAACACTGATTTGGACTCATGTTCTAATCTCTGCATTGAGTTTTTGGAATATAAATACCAGCCCCAGTTTGAGCAAGACTCAGAGCATAAGCACAGCGTTCTCATGCAAGACATCTGCAGTAGCCAGGTCACAAGACAACGTGTTTCTTCTTTAGAGAAATCTTTTAGAGAGAGAGACTAATTTTCAAAGGTACAACTTGCAATGGCCACTGTTTAAATGGGCCTTTCAAGCTACTGCTTTGAGAATTCCTTGCTCTCACTCTAACTTCTTTCACTGGTTGATCCATTTAAAGTCTAGACTTACTTCTCTCAGGACTGATTGTAGTATGGTCTTCTCTTTTGAATATCCTTATAGCTCTCTCTTTCTTTTATTGTCATTATTTAAGTGACCATGCCTAAAGAATAAACCTCCCATGCTGCTGACCTTGAAGAGTGTTTTTGCATAACCACTTCGTTTAAAAGAAAGAAAAGGGAAAGACAGAAAGCCTAAAAAACCAACCTTACAGAATCAAAAAATGACAACTGATAAGATGACATCAGTGAAATCCAAGTAAGTGCTTTAAAATTATCAGATGTCATCTGTCAGCGCACTTCTGATCTCCAGGTCAACACAGGCATACCATTCCTACTGCCTGTTTTACAATATTTGCATGGGTCAAGTTGAAACTAGAAGCAGTCTTTTTAAATGATATACCAAGAGAAATTCAGTAGGACAAACAAATGTAATGAAATTCCATCATAAGTAATATAAATTGTAGAACACAGTTATTTTAATTTTTGCTTCTGTGAAATGCAATGCAACTATTTTCTTTTTTTGGCTAAGTATGCTGTTGAATAATAAAGAAATGCATGTCATACTTAGTTCCTGCTTCACCACAGTATTCAAGTATATACTTAGCTTAAATTATGCTGTACTTTTAATGAAATTAATTGAATCATTTAAGTATATTTGTCTTAACCAGGCCTCCACTGTACATACAGAGTGAACATGTACCACAGGATTCCACAAAATTGTGCGTGATCATTTGCACATTCAATACTCAGAAGGCTCTATCGTGTCTTAGGTTACAATAGAGCAATTTAATTCAAGTTTTTGAGATCTGACAGTAAGGAATACCAACTACGGAATTTACTGATCACCTCAATGGCGTCCACGAAGACTCCCTGAGTTCAAGATAAAACTGATATGTTCAGAATTACCTTGGGAGCAGCACCTAAAATTAGCACAGAAAGTTTAAAGATCATATTAGATTAGAAACCTCACTAATTAGAACTTAGGGGCTTCATGCAATCAAACAAATATATGAATGAGGATCTATTATATATACATATATGTATATACATACACACATACAAACAAACGTAATATATTATTCAGTGTTTTCCTGTTGGTGCTGTTTGCACACATAATTATGGCATTAGTCATCTTAATACTTTCATTACTCTTTCTAGCGCATTCTGGGCTGCAGTCATGTAAGTCATACTGCTCCTATAGGACAAATGTGGTTTATGGGACCACTGTCTCCAGTGTATGGTTTAATAATGTTAAAAGATACCGGCATAAAATTAATGACTAAATTTTTCATGAAGAGAGCATTACATTTCCACTTAATGGGAGTTTAAGCAGTTATTTCTCTATTATTAGTATATTGCTAAAACTAATGTTCAGCAGTTCATTGTATGATCCAAAGGAGAATCCAAATTAGTATCAGTGCTAATGACGAATATCCTTAGAGAGTAAATATTTTCTGAATGATGTGCCAGTTCTACTTTGACTGATAATGGTTCAGCCAGTCTAACAAAATCTCTTCTAGTCATATTTGAAAGAAAAGAATTAAATAAGATTTCAGATACTTTTCTGTTCACAGGAAACATTTTTGAGCTCTGGAATTTCAGCTAACTACAAGCTACTGCAAGGTTTCTAACTGGAGTTGGGTTTCAACGTCTACACACCTAGCATCATAAAAATAGCACGTATTTACCCTGGTGCAATTGTACCACTACTCAAGAGTAGAGGTGCTGTGGCGAATTCCACGGCTGGCTTCGCTGTGTTATTCATCCTTACTGAAGGGCAGAGCAATCTATTCTACGCATAATGAGAAAAAACTTGAAAGACCTGAGAAAGAAAATACTGTTTTCAATTCTTCCAAAATACATGGAGCAAATATGTTTTACATTTCTTCCATTGTTTCATCTAGTGGATCTGAAATGATTTTAGCAGCCCACACTGTCTATGTTCCGTAATGCATAATCTAACAGTGTGTATATTTGTTCTATAAATTGAAGCCACTTTTGCCTTCTTTTTTTTCTCTTTTCCTTGCTCTCCAAGTGTGAGAAGGGCCTGATGGCCCAAGGAAACGAGCTTTGCACCTCCCAAGAGAAGGTAGAGCCTGGAGAACAAGGGAACAAGCTTCCCTGCACACTCATATCTGTGCGCTTTCTATGCTCATCTTGAGGGATGCAGACACCGTTTTTTAACGTCCTCATTCTTTACCATGAAAACAGTTCCCAAGCTCCTTGGCTGCTTCAAATTCAGTTACCCCACACATCCCAACCTATGTCTCATTTTTGCTGTTTTTTCCTACACATATCTAAAATCTACCCTTTTCCCCCCAACTGCTCAAATAGCACCTGCTTCCATTTAGCCCTTTTCCTTTCCAAACATGATTTCTGTGACCTTATGGCCTTTCTAATTCCCACATCTTGCCTGTGTTATTCATAGAAAAAGATTTTCTCCAGAGATATCTTACTTGCCTTTTGCTTTGATCACGTTACCTCCCTTTTCTTCACCACTCACATTCCCTACCTTAAAATACTCTCCCTAAAATATTGAATGTACCTGTTGCACATTCCTTTTTCCAGAAAGGTTTTTTGCTTCCTGTCAGCCAGAGCGCAAGGCTGCGTTATGCTTTTGTTGTGCACATTTCCCCCACTTCAGTCAATGCCGTTGTTCTGCACAAGCTGCTTTAAGCCAGTATCGGTTTTCTCTTAGGATTGCCCAGCCTCCACCTCCTCTAACTGCAGACTGCAAAACCTAGAAGCCTGGCAAATCAATCATGCTGTTCTAGCATCTCCCACTTGTGCACACACTCTTCAGAAATAAAAAGTTTCCTTGCGTTAACTGGGATAATAGTTGCAGGCACAAACACTTCAGGCACACACACTTCAAGATCCGTATTTCCTTCTCCACGGCCTTACCTCCATGGTGCCTGCTTCAGCTCAGCCACGGTGCACATCAAAAAGTGTTTGGGTTTGTTTTAGTGTTCTGATTGAGCACAGATGAGCAAATAATCCAACCACCACAAGCAAAGGGGCAGAAACCTGCCCCTGGGGTCGTGGAAGAGCAGGCAGCTGGGAAGGCAAAGGAAGGGAATGGGAGCTGCTTGAATGAGCTGCATCCCCAGGAAAATCAGAACACAGCACTGTCTCCTACGGCTGCCACAGTCACAAGCTTAGTCTCCCATACAATTTCTGAAGCTGCATAATACTGTTTTTTGCCCCTAACACTGGTGTTGTAAAGTACAGTAAGTGAAAACAAACTGTCTTTTTTTCAAATAATTATAGATGCTAAACCTCACCAAATATTTAAAAATGAACTAATCTTGATTTGAAAATGTCCCCCTCCTCTTCTAAATCAAACGTACCAATTCAGCACAGCATGACACAACATGGCATGGCACAAATCAAGGCTAGGATGCCTTTTCTTCACTGACAGCATTTAGTTTATGTAGTTTAAACCTAAATTTGTACTTGTTAAAATATACGTATTCACAAATTAAACTGTTTGGAAGATCTGGAAAGCTAAACCAATAATTAAGCGTCTTTTGGTAAACTGAAATATTGGCTCAGTGCAGTAAATACATGACAATCCATGATCCATAACATAAAGGAAATAAACTGGACAGACAGACAATGGAAGACAGTTTCCCCTCTTGGCCACACATTTACAAAGACCTAGTAGCAAAGAAAAAAATGCAGAAAAAAAACCCTATTCCTGCAGCTGAATTTGCAGACTCACCACTTAGTCCAGCACATATAAAGCCTGAGATTCTCCACCTACATTTGTAAAAGCCCAAAAGTTCTTCATGAGGTGATAACATGACAAATACTTCTTCCAAATTTGTATTTTGTGTATTATGACTTGAAGGTAGTTTGGAAAATATGGAATGATTCCTCTCATTCTTTTTGTTTAATATTTCTTTTATATGACTCCTTTTAATAAATCATATTTCACATATCATACATTGATATTTCCAATTCGGCCATCTCCGACTTAATTGCACTAATTTATTTCAAGTTTGGCCTACCCTTAGGTTGTCTGGGATTCAGTCTTGTAGGAACACAAAATGCCTTTACTCTTATCACTCATTCTTTTAAAATTGATAGAGCTGTACACATTAATAAAGTTACCCATTCATATAAGGGTTTGCATATGTATGTCACTAGTAACAAAATAGACAGGTTTTATTAAACAAAACACACCCTAAACTTACAAGAGGGCTGGAATGAAACTTTAAAATAATAAATGAAAGATATATTCCCTTTCTTGCAACTGTGCTATTTATCTCTAGGGTTATACAAAAATTTTAATTTAATTTGTTTCATACTTCCTACGACTTCAGATTCTAAAAAAAATCAACAGCAAATTTAGTCTACGTGGTGAGGACCCCAACATACTTCACTAATTTGCTGCTTTTACCCCTTCCCTGGGAGCAAGACTCTTCTTGGAACTAACACTCCAGGTGAGCAGGCTGTAGCTTGATCATCATTACTGTGATTTAAAATGTTCAAACCTCTGACTTCCTTACAGCATGTTACCACTGTTCATTCCTGATCAAAGAGCCAGAGCTAATGCCAGTGCCCCGAAATTGGCACAAAAGACATGTGCAACCACTATGTTATGTAAAAGTTGGCTTAGGATGCAAACACCTTCTTGCCCCCAAATTCAAACTGGAATCTTTCCACTGACTTGATCGTACTAGGCTTTAGTGGAGAGCCTTATGTTCCCTGTAGGCTTGAGAAAAGGGAAAACAGAAGTCCTCCATTGTGCCTGAAATGTGCAGTTAAAAAACTGAGAAGGAAAATGGGCAGTGAAGTTGTACTAATTGTATAATCCTATTCAACAGATGTGTCAAAGTCTTGCTTCATACTTTCCTCTTTGAAAAATTAACACTTTTATATCAGAATTTAAAAGAATCCCCAAGGCGTTTGAGAAATTAGCCATTGTTCATTTTTTATTAAGTTATGAAAAGAAAATAAAAAGATCTTTGTGGCCAATTCAAGATGCTTCAGACAGGCTGTAAAGTGAAGAGTCCCTTGAGCTATTCCTTTGTCTAAGGGATCATTGGTTCTGTGTAGTATTTTTCTTCATAGCATGGAGCACGCAACTCAGATCCCCTTCAATTCTTCTTGACTAAACCACAACTCAGTCCTTGCCTTCTGACAGAGTCATGGGAAGTATAAATCATTGCAGAAAACAAGTGATAATTATCTGGCAGCTTAGTTATTGGTTTAGATGTCAAGTTAAAATTGACTCCCTGAACATCCCTCACGCATTCCTATGATAAAATCAAAGACTTAATTTCCATGAGTGCACCCGGAAAGCTGGCAAGCCCTGCCAGACTGTTTGCAAACTTTATTGGGTCCATGAGACAAACAGCTGTTGTAAGAAGATAGGTACAGTATCTATAAGGTATATGGATGAGAATTTCATCTATAAACCAGACATACACAACACCTGCCTAGTCTTGAGCTTGTGACCTAAAAGTCAGCTTTTCGGAATTATCTAGGCCCACAACACAGTTCTCTCTCTGAGACAGAGGATGAGAAGAAGAACAAGCCATACATGACATGTCATTCACATGACTTACCACACTACTCAGGTGCTGAGGGTATAGGGACTTAAGTAAGGTGGAATAAAAAATTCCCATCTCTCTGGACTTCTGAGAGAGTTGTGCCCATGGATGTTGAAAATAGCTTAGCTATGGACCTTAAATCTGGTAAAATGACAAAGTCTAAAATGAACAGGAAACAGAGACAACAGTTCCTCTTCCCTGTTCTGGCAGATCAGGATCCCCAACTGGGTAACTCTGCCCAGGGCAAGACTCTCACTCCAGTGGGAAATAATCGAAAGATCCTCACATAGCTCTCCCAATATGAGCAGCCCTTCTGACCCCAGAAGAGTTTGCTGCAGAGCCCACCACTGACAGATGGCAACGGCCTTGTGCCATCCCCCCACCTTCTCCAACCACGAGCCCAGGCTGCTGGCAATGTCCCTCCATTGCAAATAGCCCTGCAGGTGCCTCCTGAGTACAGCTCGCTGAAGCTCAACATGATGATGCCACTTGTAACTGTGAAAGAAAACCCAGCTACACATAAATATACTAGCAAGAGACCGCTATTGCCAAACATTTTGTTTTTACAAAACTTTTCAACACCCTGTAATTCTAAAATAGTCCAAGGCATTTTGTTTGTGCTACTGTAAAACTTCATTCATGTAGTGCAAATTCTCCTGCATGCTATTTATTTTTATAATCTACCGACAGTACTTAACAACCAAAGTCTGAAGTAGGCACCCATTTTCCTGCTCTGAATTAAAACTAAATAAATAAATAAAATTTCATACAGGAGTTCCACAAATCTTTTGGATATTGGAGATCATTCAAAACATTTCCTACATTTCCTATCCTTGCAGACACTTCTTATTCAGTCCTCCAAACAGAACAATAGGAAACCACCACACCTATGTAATCTAACAGACTGAAAAATACTTTCTGCCAAATCAGTCATCAGCAGCCCTTGTAAGATGACTTTTTCTCCATTTTGTATGATGCAGTGTTTGTTCCCAAAAGTGCAGACAGCAACTGCAAATTTTTTTTGCCATGCATCCTAGCAAGTCTCAACCAGCAACTATTTTCTGATCAGAAATGGTATAACTATTAATCAAAACAAAAGTATATCTGGGCACCTGACAGTAGGACAGGGAGAAAGGGCAATGTCCCAACCATGAAATAACACTGTCAAATTTTAAGTAAGATTTCATTTGTCAGAGTCCCTTTGCCCAGTGACATTTAGATCTTTTTCTCTAGTCTAATTTCTTATAGCATGGGAAGATACCTTCAAATTTCAGAGGCAAGAGGAATGGGCCAAAATACACTCTTCATGCTGGGATAACTATAAAAACAGTTCAACTGGCAAAACCCCTCTGCTGTGGATGCAATTACACCAGTACAGGTTATTCCCTGTTTTTGTATGGTAACAGCTGGTATTAAATACTTTTGTAGTGGAGTTGCTGAATTTGCATAACACAGCAAAACTGGTTTAACCATATCTATACTATGTGCTATCATTAGGAATTTAATTTCATTTAATGCCATTCTCTCTCAACGAAAATACAAAGGAAATACTGTCTGACTTGAGCAAAACAAAACCACTTAGAAACTCTTTTGGATGCAAATGAATCCTTTTCAACTTGCTTTCCTGTCTATCAGGTTTGGTTTCATCTGTTTCTCTTTCCCATGCAATGTAAATACATTATTTGAGGCTCATCTGGAAGCTGTAACCAGTTCTGTTCAAAACCACTTTTGCACAAGTACGTCATGGTTAATCTAGTCACTGTACTTTATGAAAGGTATGTCTCAGGAACCACTTATCATCCAAACATCTTACTGCCTGTACTGTTTTCAGTCTGTCCTCGGCACTACATAAAGTGAAAATGTGACACAGACATGGATGTGTGAATGACATTATAGGGACTGAGCAAACCCCTCCCTTCCTCTTTCGAATGCTTCTTCCAAAACACTAAAATAGCAATATTCCAAGAGAGTTTTCTTCTTTTTTCTCCCTAAAGGCCCCCTTCTTTTACAAACACATATCTTTTCACAAAACCCAAAGGAAATCCTGATGTAATGCTAGAGCACTTCCTGGGAACCAAACATAACTTATGAGCCTGGTGAAATTTCGCTGAGATTTTTGTTTTTGTAAGTAACATCTTTGGGGGATTTTACTCCTCCATCTCTTCGTACTGAAGTCTTTCTGCTATAGAGATATGCCCATTGACTGTTCTGGGATTTTTTTAAATCTCAAGTTAATTGACTGCCAACTCAGTGAAGCTATTTACCATCTAGCATCTTTGAAAAAGCAAGTCAGCCCAAACATTTGTTATGGGCTACAAATATCTGTGGATTGGCTTAATCTGATCCCTAAAGTAAACTACAAATATTTGTAGTATACAGCCTAGGGCCGCTCTAATTCATGGTTAAGAGAGAGGTTTTCACTATTTTGGAGAAGCTCAACATCAAGTTAGGCTGCCCTTTGGCTTTTTATGTTGTGCTTTTTATAAAAACAACAGAAACAACTACTGAAGTTCTAGGTCTTGGGCCTATACCTACACTACTTCCTTTAAATACTGTTACTTTAAATTACTGTTTTAATTTAAAGTGTGCTGAAATTTACCTGTAATAGATCCCATACCTGCCCAAAGATAATTTTCAGGATCTTAGATACTAAAAAAAAAATAAAAAAATAAAAAAGGCACCTGAGTAGCCATGAAGGATACAAGGAATATTTTTAGGAGTAGCAATAAAATAGAATATTTCATGTATATATATAAAAAAGTATTTCGTAATTTGGAGTATTTAATTATGAATAACTTACAGAAACAGATTACGAACCCCCATCCCAATACTCTCTAGTAGCTAACATGTCAAAATAGAAGGATATGCAACCTCCTCTTTCACTAGAATTTCATTTGCATTTATACCCATTCAGTCTATTAACATGTTCATTTGCTCGATTGGAGTGAGGTACCATGTATATATTAAAGCAATTAAGTTTAAACAGACTGGAAGGGCAAGTCTTCTCTAGATCAAACCCATTTTTCGAGCTCATCTCTTCAAATTCTTTCTCCATTCTGACATGAACGGACACTCCTTTGTCAAGAAGGCAATTTAAAAAGATTGATATCAATTTATTGCTTTCTTTTTTAATTAATCAAAAATCTATCACTTCAACTATAGCTAGCTTTATAAGTAAAATAAATTTTCTAAATTGAGAAGCATACCACCTTTCTTGAATGCACTAACAGAACAGAAGAAAGGGCTAGCTGAAGTTAACTTTGATTTCTTTAAGTAGTGGGATGCATGCTATCTTTTTATCATCTAAATATAGTCATTTAAAATTGTGGTAGCTTGCTGTCTAAGCGCTTTCTCTCTCTTTAGTCATGGAGAAAAACAGAAACACATATATCCCATTACATAGAAAGTATTTTACCCCATCTTAAAGTAGCATAAAATATAAGAGGGTTGAAATGGCTAGCTCAGACTAGACACCCAACTTTGAGATGTTTAAATTTTGACAAGATGTATTACAAACCAAGTTAAAAAGGGTTTTCAGAGAACAGGTATTTATTCAACTTAATATAATGGTTTTCTCAAATCTCCAGATTCTGATGCGTGATTTGATCCACAGCCTTTGCAATGACTGGTGAAAGGAGGAAAAAATAAATCTGTAGCTTTACACTAAAGCTCCTTAAAATGCAGCTATACTTAATTCAGGGTTTCGATTGACCTACTGTTGCTTTGATCTTGCCATAGTGATAGAACCACATAATACTTTAAATGGCTAGACCAACCTCCTTAGCAGATGTAATCTAAGTATCCACACTTCCTGGTGGCTTTTTTTTTTTTTTTTAATCTCATATGAATTCTAATCTTATTTATGTTATTGCTGCCAGGCTTCTATCTGGAATGATCAGAGGATACATGTGAAATTATTGGTGAAACATTCATTTTGAGCACAATTACCCTTCCCAACAAGAGATTGCACATTTTCCCCCATATTTCATTTACTGAAGTAGTCATCTGACATTCAAATCAAACAGCTCTTCAGGGCTGTTTGAGATCTGAATTCTTAAATAGCCTAAGAGATGTTGCTCATTTTAACCAATAATTTTTTAGAGGAATGACTTTTCAGAGTCTGGAATATTTTATTGCTAGCATTTCAGATTGGCATAACTTACATCCAGCCTTCACACCTTCTCACAACTGAGGGTCTCCTTAGATGCTAATTTTAGCAAAGCTTTGGGGTTACATAAAGACAATACATACATGAAACTGTTTTCACATGTCTTCCTGCAAGTTTACTTCCTGGGAGAGATGTCATTATTTCCAGCCCTCTGTGCAAACTTCCATGACTAGTTCCCATACATTTTCTATAGTTCCTTTCTCTCCACTGCTGATGGGTCAGCTGTAGACAGTAGTTGTCCATTTAAGCTTCTTGGAGCCATAGGACAAGACCTGAACCAAAAACTTCACTCTCTTCTGTCTAAAGCTTTCTTTGCTCTGGACAGTAACAAAGCCCTGTAAGTGAACATAGGTATATAAAGTGAGAACAGAGTCTGCAGTAAACTAGCTAATTCCTTCTTAAAATCTTTATCTCATAGTTCTGCAATAACATGGATCCACAAGCAGTGCAAAGGTAAAATTGTTTCCAGCTGCAGGGAGAACATCACGGGCAGCTTCTTTTATAACCCACGTTAACTCCTCCTGCTGACAAAGCAACATTAATGTCCTCTTCAAGGAATCTACTAAAGCCTCCTTGAACGAGTTGTAAAATTCAGAAGAAAAAATATCAGGTCCTGGATTTCTTTCATTTGTTATATTCAGTATAGCTTCCCAGAAGTTTCCTTCTATAATTTAACAAAAGGTTTTTTTATCAATGTTTGCAAATCTCCCACATCAAATACTTTTGCATAACTTCTGGTGGGATACTGAAATACATGGGTTTTTGTACAAATCCAGTGAACATCTCTGTTTCATAAACATATCTAGGTTGATAACCACAGGTTATTAAACTCAATTTAACAGAATCTCAGGGGAAAAAAAGATATATATGGTAAAAAAAGGTTGTGCCTGTAACATGGTAACATTCTGCTAATTTAAGGAAATTAGATAAATATCGCCCATTAATATAATCAACAACAAAACCAAGTTTCCATTTGGAGTATTTAGTTTTGCTTCTAATACATAAAAGCCACTGCCATGTAAACACTTTAAATTTCCTAAATAAATATTTTTAAAATATAGTTCAGGAACTCAAACAAGAAGGAGAATGCTATGGTCTATTTGCTTTTATAAAAATGAGCTGTGTGTAGATATTCAGAATTATTGTTATGACTTTATGATCAGGAATGATGAAAGTCAGTAAAAAATAAATTCTTTACTTAATTTACTGAGCCAGTAAACAAATCCTAGAAAACTTCTACAGCTGCAACTTGCTGTACATCTGCTCCATAATAAATGATTTACAGCAATAAGCGTATGATCTGTGTCACATAAGCCTGCCCACCACTAATTCTGTGATACTGTGATACTCTTGCCTTCTACCTTTCCAGCCACACATCATTACAAGGTTTGCAAAGAAGCACTAACCATCTGGTCAGACATCCTCTGGTGCACTATTCACCTGCCATGCTCTGTGTTTTCATACTGCACCACACAAATCAACTATGAGAATTCTTGGGCTTGGCCACAAAACCAAAAAAATCCTGCAATTCCACATTTCCTTCCATTAGCCATCCAGGTTTTGTAAGCCAACTCGAGTGAACACTTTCAAAGTGCTCTCCACCATCTGGGAGAACACTGAGGAGCTCTGCAATTGCTGTAACAATGAGTATAGCCAAGCTGCTCTAAGTGCACTTAAAACCCCGGATGGACTTCTGCAGATCCGGATGTGAGAAGGAAGCTGAGCCTTGACTGGTGGGCTCAGTTAACTGGCTCTCACTGATGGGGCAGGAGAGCGCTACATGATTTGTGGTAGAATTTCCAAAGAGCTCACCAAGACCAGCAGCGGCTAAATACTGGAAAGAGCTTCCCTCAGTGCAGGGAGGAGCACGTGGTTGCATTCCATGACCATGCTAGGAGCTCAGCACCTGCGGCTCCTATCCGCAGGTTGAACAACTTTTGGTGGGATGTTCTGACACACATGTGCATCACTATCCCATAGTGGCTGTCCTTGCAGACCAGAAAGTGAGCAAACATACAGAAGAGTATTAAAGTGGTTGCACAGGTAGACCCACATACGTAGTATTCACTACGCATCCACACACACACATCTTGGAGTTCAGCACAGAAAGGGCTATCTCTTTGACAAATCACATGGCTCTGGTGATCATTGTGGAAAGTTTACTAATATTAGTGTGGGATGAAAAGAATCATAAAGTCAAGCTCTTTAGGATGTCTGCACTACTTTCTTCCATGAAAAATTTCCATGATGGCATTGACATTTGTGTTTTCTTGCCTCTGCTTTCTTCATATTTCTTAGACAACTGGATGGAAGATGGTGAGTTATAACCTTAGCAGCTGAAGAATGGTAGTGGAATGCGCTTTCAACATACTGAAAGACAGATGGAGAAATCTGATGCCAAGGCTGATGATAAATATCCACCTCTTATGGCAAAATAACTGCTTGCTGTATTGTATATGACCTTTATGAGACCCAGGGAGAGAACCGCAGAGACGGATGAGAGAAAGAAACAGGCAGAATAACTTGCTTAACACCAGCTGCACAGTTTTTTTAATCCTACCATACTTATTGGAAGATGTAGGCTATGCAGTTTGGGGCCAGGGCTTTGGTGAAGGCTATGTTGTGATGATCTCTGGTATTTTCAGGACAATATCTATATGTTTTTTCTAGGGTTGACAAGATCCAGGATTTCATAATCAAATTCTTCCTTGCTGGCACCATTTATGACAAGGAAAGCAGTGGCAAGACCTTCTACGAACATGCACTTATTATAGGAGTTGTGGAGTCTGAAAGCTAACATAGGGATTCTATGACTATTCCTTCCTAATGCTAATGAAGTTTTTTGGCTCAGCAGAAATGAAAGTCAGCAGAAAGTAATACTGAGAAGCTTGCTTGGAAGCTAATCCAATATCTGGAAAGGCCACAGCAGTCTTACTCACGGGTTGTAAAGAAAACACAGGCATGTCATTTTTCTTAAGTGAGAACATCTGGAGATGTCTGATATAATTATCTTCTTCCTGATAATGAAGAGCAAGGTTAAGCTGCTCAGCCTAACAGCTGCTGTAAATGAGTAATTTGTGCAGCCAATAAGAACTGAACATCCAAATGTAACAGACATTATCATTGGGAATGGCTTCTAAAATGACACCATGAAGCAAATAAGATATAAAAGGCACGCTTAAGAAGTGATTGTTCCCCAGGTTACCTTCATTTGCCAGGTTGGGTTAAACAATGACAGGTGGCAGGCTGAAATGCAAATAGAAGAGTAATGCTTTGTTTCTGGTAACTGAAAAAAAATAACTGCCTATAATTTCTGTACCAGTAAAATCTGCAGATTTCTCTGAAGCAGAGGTAGCATCTGCAAGGGAGAGTGAAACTGCCCCGTCCCTGAGGGCAGTGGCCCCATCCAGGAGGTGTGCCAGAAAGCCTCTCCCATGGGCTCACGGTGATAGGTGTCACCAGTCCCTCGGGCCAGGTGCTCCCCCGGGATGCCCCGGGGAGGCTGGGCAGTGCCCTGTTTCTCTGACGGGTCACTGGGGCTCCCCTGCTGGTGCTGGGCCTGCCTTCATGCTCACAGGGATGAGACTTAATCATGTAACTAACAGGTTGTACCTTCTTCCCCCATTCATTTGAAGAGCTGCTTCAAGAGCTTTCTCTTACATCCACCCTGCTTTTCGCAGCTATGTCTGGACACTTTGAGCCATTCCAGCCATAGTGTTCACAGCATCAGGGAGGCTGAGATGATGGGGTGAACACCGCTGCCTCTGCTCCCTGTTCTCCACACCGCTCCATGCCTAGAGCCACTGACCGGGGTGAAGACAAGGGAGGCGGCAGCACCTGCTATCGGGGGGAAGCAGCAAAGCATGTGGTGTTGGTGACTCTCACCTTAACCCTGGTTGTTCTCACGGTCTCCTACAACCATGAATATCGCTGCTGCCACTGTCATCGGCTAAAGGAGGCACCAGAGCGGGATGCCATGTGGAGCAGAGAACAACCACCTTTGCCACTTGCCTGTCCCAGCGCTCTTCTGGCATCCTTCAGGCTCCTAGGAGCTCTGGGCGGTCAAGAGAAGGGACCGTGCACACACAGGCAGTGGCACGCGCCCACTCTGCATGTGGCAACAAAAAGTTTTCAGCTTTGGCACGGGATCACACCAACACAGGAGTGCTGAACTCCTCCAAAAGATGGATTTATGGGGCACAGCAGCCAGCATGTAAGCAAGGATGTCATACCCACTCAGAATAAGTCAACATAGCAGAGGACAAACAGGTGAGCAGGAAGAATGAGCCAAGTAGCTGTGAAACTATGGAGGAGCTGGCAGATATACAACAGGATTTTCGAGAGATGGATGGATGCATGAGAGTTCCTGTGGACAAACAACTCCTGTATCCCAAAGCAGGCTGGACAAACCCATGTTTGTGGACGGAAGTCTCTTTAACATTAAATAACTTGAGCTAATCTATAACAGATTTCAAGTGCAGACGAGCTCTTATTTCAAAACAACTAAACCTGCTAAGAAAAGCAGTTCACAAAAACAAAATATACCAACAGGGTGCACAATCCACTCCCCTAAAAAAATAAACAGAAGGGCTGTCAGCATGTCTAAGCTATCAGCAGCTTTCCTTCATTAAATCTAATTGCTATGCATTAGCAATTTCAATTGCAGCATGCAAAGAAAACTAATTTCACGTAGATGATGGGAGCCTCTAGCCAGTCTGGAAGAGAGGCAGATTCCCTTCATCTATTTACACTCTCCTTTGGAAGGTAAAAGCTGGTAGCTGCTAACATCAGCTGTCCCATGCAAGCTAGGCCCAACTCTGCACTCACTAGTATGTATAAATTCTATATAAGTAAGTATAAATTCTATGCATACTCTGAATTTTAAGAGACATGCCTTCCTCACTGATTCTTGGCCAATTCAATGAGCTGAGATATTTTAATAGCTGTTGGTTGATAGCTATAGGTAAATAGATTAGAAGGAACTTCTTCCTTTAAAAGTAGATTTTTGCAAATATGAGACTGGTTTAGAGATTATACACACCATAAATTTCTAGAGGAAGAAACCCCCTGAAAGTACAGACAATATATTAACCTTTAAAATAGTATTAATGGAATAATATTAATGGCATTAATTAAAAATATTCAGCAAGAAATCCTTCAATAACACTAGTGAACACAGCAAAGAATTGCTAATGTTAAAATTTTGACTCTGTGTCTTTCTGCACGTGGACAGTATTAGTTCAGGGAAGTCTTCAAGCAAGTGCTTCAGTCCCACTGACGTCAAGAGAATATAAGTAGAAGCTTAAATTTAAGTGAATATTTATGCAGCCTTCCGATACAAGTGAGTGGAGTTGTGGCTATAATCTTTAACTATATGATCATATATTCCTCCAATGTTATGACATTTCTCACCTGCTGATAAACACCTCTTTTGTCATGCGTACTCTTTGGCTGTAGTCAAGATAAACAAAATTCATGAAAGTAAACTCTTCGCACAGTAAATTTTACTTCCAGGTCATTCTATAAATTAGTGAAAATTAAAGTGTTACTGAAAGCTGGCTATATACACAGACCACTTTGGGTGGCACCTCCTGAATTATATTGGTTTCACAAATGGGGCTCTCGCACCCACAGACCACTGTCGCCCCATCTGAACTGGGAAGTTTGACTGTCAGAAGACCTGCTGGGGTCCCAGTCCTGAGAGAAATGCCAACTGGACACACACATTGCAACAGATTGTGGGATAACAGTATTCCTTTCAAGAAACCATGAATGTCTCAAATCATTTTTCTGCAATCTACCCTTTTCACGCTAGTTTTCAATCAGTCTGCTCCCTCACCAACAGCAGCCACCACTTCTGGCCTTTGTTTCAGAACACTGAAATCTGCTCTCTGTCATCCCCACCTCTTAAGTTACATTTCAGAAAGAGTGCTCTTACTCAGATGCACAGAATCCTAGAAGACCTGCATACATATATATACATACACACACACACACAGAGTATATATATACACATACATATATATAAATCTCCCAAAATAAAATTAGATGAGAACCAAAAGATTCTACTTAAATGGATCAGTGTTATTCTCATGTTTGTCTTTTGCACAGAGAACTCATTTGTAATTGTGGAATCATAGCAACTGGCTGTGTAACAAAGCAAATAAGTATACTGAGAAGTGAGGAAACAGTGCAAGCAGTACTCGAATATGGCCAGTGCTGTGGCCAGCTGAAAAAGGTGGAATGGTATTTCGACGTCCACACGGTGATCACCTCACATGTTGCACTGTGATGCAAATCGAAGGCAGCAGAAGTGATTCCAGAATTTCCAAATGTAATATTCATAAGTCTTTCAAACAAGTGCAAGCAGGGATGTTTCCCCAGGCTGACATATTGACCACTAGTGGGTTCACAATAGCAAATATTGTTCTTAGGGATCTGACGTACCCTCTGCTGCTCTGGCTGAAACTATATAAAAAGCATGCAAAGAAAACAATGAAAGATGAAAGTAGCATGTGCCCTACCACCATCCATCTTATTCAGGGGTACTATCAAGCTTAACTAATAAGCATAAGCAACACTAAATACTAACTTTTGAACCTTTTGGCAAAAGCTTTCAATTCAAGCTCTTACAATGGGGCAGAGGGCAGGTTAGCAGTGAAGAATCCTTCTCCCTCGGTGCTCCCCCTCTCACCTCCAGGCAGGGCTTGGACCAGTCCCAAGGACAGGGCACGTCTGGAGCTGCTCTTTTCTTATGTGGCAGTCATGCATGAATACGGACCAGATACAAAGAACGCACTGTATTAGCTTTGTTCAGGATGTTGTAGCCTCTCTTTCCTCCTACAAGCTATCCTTCCAAGCCAGTCATCTCACTGCAGTTGCACAGTAACACTGTATTACAGAAGGAATATTTAAGAAGTTCCAAAAATAATTTCGGTGAGAAGTGAGAAATTCTATTTGAATCCTGACAAAGTAACAGACAGGCTGAAGCTGGATGGAAGACAAATAAATCAGAGGAACTGCAGTAATGACAAACGCAAACTCACAATACAATGTCACTGAAAATTGGAGGACTTGGATGAGAGAGAACAACTCCAGTCTGGAGGGAAAATGAGGCATTTTTTCTCTCCTAGGCTGAGCTAAAAAAGAAAAAAGCAAAGAAGTCAGAGATCTTTGAGTTATGCTTGAACCCAAAGCACACTGAGACAAGTGAGAACTTTTTGATGAAGTTCTCATAGCCTGCTGATAAACAAGCTTGAGGAAATGAAGAGCACTGCTGTTAAATGAAAATGAAAGGCAATCTGCACATCAGAGATACAGATCCAATACCTTTAATAAAGGGCATCCCAAAAGGAATGTACTCGAAATTTAGAGATCGCTTTCAAAAAATTGGGATGCTATGCCTCACACTTCAATAGGCAATTGTACAGTGGCAGACCACTCTGTAAAAAGCTGCTGGGTTTATCCTGTTATTGCTATTTTGAAAGGTTAGACACAGATTCTGTAATGTTGACAGTGACTTTTCTTGAATTGTATGTTCTGGATTTCAGACTTCCATTATGTTTTCATTGCAGTGAAATTAAATTAAAACTGATCAAACGATATCTAAGGATTACATTCTATTTTAAGAGGCTGTTCTTTCACTTTGAGCTAAAATGAAACATTGCCAAGGGCTGGCAGAAAAATAGCAAGGAATGAACATGATTAAAAAGGAGAGCATTATTACAAAGACAAATGGCACATTTTGTAAGTCAACTATTAAAGATACTTACAGACCTTATAAAATAATACACTGAACTCTACTGAAAAGGTGTTTTCAGGCAGGTCTGTAGGACTACGAGAAGGTACTGGCATTGCTAAAGGGGCAGAATCCTTTCCTCTAAGCCCAGGAAATTACAGATAGGCTTTGCACTGATTGCTGCCAATCAATCAGGGGAGACAGAGAAACGGTCCAAAATGGCAGCTCTTGCTGAGGTGGCAGGGGCAGGATACCTTCACGCTTCACTCTTCCTCTTAATTCCAGCTGGCAGGACCCATATGCTGAGTCTCAGCCCTGTGCCGCACTTTGCATGCACTGTGTCCACTCCCACAGCACTGAGTGGGGGGTGAACAAAAGCCCGATTTGGTCTCGATAGTTCGAAACCCGTCTCTCATGTCAAAAAGGAAGAGACAGAGGCAGCTTGCTTTATTTCCCTGAATTTTGAACGCCTGTAACTACGGTTAATTATCACTGATATTTTTGTTTGAGATTTTCTTGTGTATGCACACTGGGGTATGAAGAGGCACTGCAAGCACACAGATAAATAGCTTATGTGGAACTGGCTAATGTTAAAGTTCACCACGAGCATGATAGCTGCACAGCCTCCCAAGACAGCCAGCGGACATGTGAGAGCTCAGCCCATCCACAAGGAGCAAATGTTTGTAGCTAGGCTAGGCTGGGTAATACTTTGGTGTCAAACTCTTTAAAAATTAAATTTTTTAGGGTTTTTTGTAAACTTTTTTATTCTTACTATAAACTAGTTTTAAATTGTGTTTAAAAACAATACAGGAATTTCCATTAATGCTTTAAAAAAGTTTATTAACATATTGAATGAAAATTCTGCTAATAGTATTTTCTGTGGGTTATAAATTCCAACAACATTAAAGTATGTTTTGACCTTGGTTTTTCTGGTTATTGGTGCATTTAAACATGAAAATTAAGGTGATATTCAGGTCATGTAATAGACCTGGTTGAAAATTGTGAAAATAAGGTTTTCATGAGGAGATTTCACTGAGTGAGACTGGAACGCTTCCTGAAAGCCTGTGCAGGTAGCATCACTGAACTCCCACTGGAGACAGGAGCAAACTCCGGCAGGCAGTATCACCTGAAAACACAGCAGGAACCAGTGGCAGAGGGCAGAAAGAGAAACCAGCTCACTGTAATCCAGCACTGCTGTAATGTAGCCAACATCACATCACTTATTAAGAAAACCTATTTAACTGACATTTGCTGTGTGTGCCATTAAGCCAGACTCTGCTTTGCCTGCACTCACACAGTTGGCATATATGTTAATTTACAAAACGGTATACACAGACACCCATGCTTCTGTCGCCTTTCCTTTGGTTTCAAATGGAGCTAGGCCTAGCACGGTTACCTCAAGTTCTTTTTCATTCCAATTGTAAATGTCTTTTGCTGCGTGCCCAACTGGCATATCCTTTAAAGTTGCTTGAGGGGGGAGGTTGCTTGCTTTCCTAAGTGAATTAAGCAGTTCTGAAAGAAGCCAGATTTGCAATTCTGAAAAACAGACTTCTGTTTAACCGAAGAGCAGACAAGAGGAGCAGGAGGAAAGCAGGCTTTCCCACACCTTACCTTAGCACCATTCAAAGTGAGTTGGAGGCACCACTGCTGGCAAAAGGTGAGGCAGATAACCTCAAACCTCGCTAAGAAGTGCTAAAGCTGATGTCTTCTGTCCTTTATACAGCTGCTGGCCTACTAGCACCCCCTCACTCACTGCAGGACGTTTCACAGCTGTCGAAGAACAACCGTCTTTGCTCATTACTAACAGAGGCTGGTTTAAACCAGGAATTCAGAGAAGTACAGATGAAATTAGTAACCTCCTGAACCAGACTGCCTTCACCTAACATTGTTAAAGCCTTATGTGAAATAATACTGGATGAATTGCAAACCTCTTTATTGGTTTCTGGGTAGAAAGCTTTAAATGCTAATCGTATCTAATTAAATTACTTAACTTCATTTGTCTCTGCAAATGGGCCATGTGATAGGATGACTTTGGAAGACAGCGCTCTTGGAAGCTGTGGCTCTTATATTTTACACCAGGGCAATGTTAATCACCAGAAAATGCAATTACTACGTTATTGCTAAATCCATATGTATGAAATAAAATGAACTCCAGCAATGGGAAGACATGAAATATCTGACTTCTTGAATAATGACAAGAACTTCTATTCAATCTCCTCAGAACACTCCTAACTCTTGTTTAGTATGTAAGGCTCACAGGACAAAAGGAGTGTGTTTTAATATATTTATTAAAACTCTACCATTTATCCCCACATCCCAGACCAGCATCCAGTTGAACATCTGCTGTCTCTGTCCCAAAATTTCAAAAGGTCCAGTGTGCGAACAAACACTGACCCTCTGAATTTCTTCCCCAGAAGAATCTTCACATTCTGCCTCATCGCACAAGACAGTTTTCCTATCTCCAGTCTACATCTGGGCAAAGTGAGGCAGAGAAGTGAAACCACTTCTCCCTAGCTACTGACAGAAAAGACAGGAGAATCTGCGTTGTAATTCATGAGGTCCTGGGCCCTATTCTTCTTGTCCCTTTCTCCTATATAATACTGCTGTCTTTCTGCTAATCAAGCATCACATCCACAACCTGAAAGCTAACTTCTGTATCAATGGCCAGCTGTATGCTTCTGCTGCTGTGATTTTTTCTATGCTAGAAAGCATTTTAACTACAACAGTACAGTTAAAGCACCAAGACCATTCTATATTTATATAGTATTGAAATGCTTCTTGATGATGAGTCTGTTGATGAACTCAGGAGCTGAACTCCTGCAGAGAGCACTGGCCAGAAAGTGTAATTTTCAAAATACTAGGTGAATAGCCACTGGAATACATCGATTTCCATCATGGCAACAGCCTGCTAAAGAAAACTCCTTCCCATTACAGCCTAGTGTATTTGTTCTGTCAGTTACAACAGCCCAATATATTATCCAGCTGCGGGGGTTTTGGTCCCTTTGTCTTTGCTCTAGTCATTGGCAACTCCCTAAGAATGACTGTTCTAGCCATTTTTTTTAATATCACCATTTCACACTACTCTTTTTCCAAATGGGACATTTTTCACATAGTGATTGTTCATTCAGTTCACTTCTCTAGCTTCTACTACATACTATTAAGTCTGGCTTCAGCCGGTTTTGCAGTGATTTGTTCATTCTGTCTGTCCTGTATTTGCTGCAACAACTCTTGCCTTTAAAATAATCTCATATATCCATTATAGCTTCACTTCTGCTGAACAACTAACTGTGATGTGAAACTGCTAGGCCTCAAGCTCTGCAATGAGATTAGCACATGGGCCTTGTAGCGATAACAGCATGTGCAGCAGAAATTATGGTCTCTATCATTTTAAGAAAGTAACTTAAAAACCTCACACTCCTAACTTTGCTCTAATGACACAGCTTTTCTAGCAAAAGCCAGTGTCTAATTAGAATCGTATGTTATATGGCAGCCAGAAAAGAGTGCATGCATTCAGATTAATATATGCAACAAAAGGAGAATTAATTGCTTCAAGAAAGAGAGAACTTGCACTGAAAGCAAAACTCATTGAATTGCATAGGAGCAACATCTATCATTAGCACAGCAGGCAGAGTAGAGGTTTCAGCAGACGCCAGTAGACCAGTTACTGGACAGACTTACTGTGGTTGCACCACAACCTGGAAGCAATGGGCTGGCAGGGACATTTCTCTTCAAAGAATATACAAATTTAGTCCTCATAAAGGGTACATATATATCTCTCTAGCTTTCCTTTTGGGCCGTTTTAGGAGGGCATACAATTTTTACACATTCCTGTGGAAAGAGAGAAGCAGATAAAACATTGGACTGATATTACTTTGTGATATCTTACTAACTAAGAAGATTGTGAAAAAAACTCTTTCTGACAATATGTCACCACTAGGCACTTTTAATCAAGAGGGAACTGACTAAAATGTCTGGCCTGGATTAAAAACTGCTCTTCCTCCTTAAACATGCAATCAATCAAAGTGACACAATTACCTGGCTTGCATTAAAACACTCAGTGATTTGTAGTTCAAACGCAGAGAACTCAGGAAACACAATTATCCATTTAATATTCAGAACCCAAAGCAAAATGTTTCTGAATGCTTAATAAATCTTCAGACTCTGCAAATTTAACATTCAGTAACATGTTATATTGGTTTTGCTCCCAGTTTTATAAGTACCAATTTGTCTCTTCAAAAAGAAAGAAAAGACTGACAGCATCTCTTAATTGAGTCAGCAACTTTGCCAAAATGCTCCGTCCTACTTGTTACCATAGGAATGATAACAAGCTACAACTGGTTCAAACAAAAACAGTTGAGATAGGCAGACTTTGGATATACCGTCTTCAGTGAAAAAGCTAAGGATAAATCACAAAGTCCTCACACATGGCTGAAGACTGAATAAAGACTTTAAGATATGGCGCTATTTAACTCACACACAGCAGGATGGTCCAAAGCGAAGTAAGAAGCCTTGACTTGTTTTTAAGTGATATTGTTCTATAAAGTGGCAGATGAGAGAAGCTTGGAGTCTCATGCATTGAGATCCTTTGATGACTGTAACGCTGACATATACGTAAATTGTTTAAAATGTTGTATATAGTATTCTCCATTATTTCTTATTTTTATGAATCATAACAAAAACAATAGTCATTATTGTAAATAGCTGTAATTAGGGTAAAGGAAGGCATCTATTTTTTCATACAGTAATAAACCAAATGTTCCTTCTCTATCAGCTAGAAATGAAAACAAGGTCATGCAGACTTCTAATAAGCACTAATAATGAGCTCAACTGTACTTAAATTACTAAGCTCAATATAAATGTTAACTTCACTTATGCACCATGGGCCATACATCACCGTCACAGAAAGACAACCACTTTACAAGCTGCAGATTAGAGAATAATGAAGCAAATACTCTAAGGATCAGACACAGTCCTCAGCCAGAATACAGGGGTTTTATATCAGAAATTGGGCTTCACTGAGAGCATTTCAGGAAGTTTTACACTTCACTGAAAGAGCAGTAGGAAGATGGCTGTACTTGTAAAGCAAGACTGTGTTTCTGAAGGAATAACAACCCCAGAGAAAGAGCTATTCATGTAGATTGGTGACATTTTAAGATGTTCTTTAGAGTAAAATCTTACCAGGAGGGGCTGTGTACATCGCGGAGTATTCCTTCATCATCATGTTATGCCTCCAATGAGTGGACACAAATTCTCAGGTGATATCAGCCAGGCAACTCAAGAAGGAAAATAGAGCATAACACACTTGTATCTCACGTATGTACCACACAACTTCTGAGCAGAAACAAAACCAAAATTTCATCTCAGCAGCTGCCTGCTCAAGTAAGTGAGAAAGGAGGAAAAAGCATCTTGGCTGCAGATGAAAGTGAACCAACTGGATTTATCCATCCCACTAAGCTAGATGATACCTGTTTCACCTTGACAGGATCAAACGGGCCACTAGGCTGCCTGCATACAGCAGCAATGCTGTGACATTACTTGCCTCATGGTGCTACAGCTGAAGTTACCGGGAAGAAAACCCTAGCTCAACACTAGGATGTAAATCATACCAGTAAGCTGTAAGGAGTTTCGTCAAATGCTTTGCCATCTCCCAGTTCATAGCAAGGATGAGGGGAAGGGGAATCCCAGAGAATTCAGAGAACGTTTTCTGCATGCGTACAGAATTACTAATTTCCAAAAAGAACAGTGTGATCTTCATATCTTCTTTCACATGGATAGGAGGTCATTTAGTACATAGCACACAGAAAAAAAGTTGTATTTGATAACCTTTCCTTCCATTTTACAAACCAAAATATGACTTTGGATTTCAGTTTAGCTTCATAAATCATAATTTAGCTGAGCTGTAGAAAGGGCATGATATATCCACAAAAATTTAACTTCCTTCATGCAGAGCACCTGCATAGGATCTTAGGGCCTACACAAATTTTGCAGTGATTAAATTGTAGCTTTAGGGTTGTAAAATAACCTTTTAGCCATAAGTATTTTCACTATATTAAAATAATATTCAGCAATTCAAAAGCTAAAATAGTAACCTTTGTAAGGGTATATTCTATTTAGTAAGATATTTTGTAATCCAGTGCTCTGGCACATATATACTTACAAAGAGTAATAATCCTTTCCAAATTTAATCCAAAATGATAACTGTTGAATTGTAATCTTTTAATTAATGGATTCTTTGGAATTAAAAAAACAAAAAATTGGTTGGCAGCTAGAATGACCAAAATAGCAGGCACCCAAATTACTCCAGTGTCAAATAAAAAACAAATAGGAGATAAAGGAGAGAGGATCCAGAATCAGAATTAGACTAGGTATTTTGGACTTGGCACTAGCTTTTCTCAACACTAGCTTCATCTCAAATTTGGTATATCCTAAAGAAAATTAACAAAAAATCCCAAACTCCCAGAGCTCCAGGACACTTGCTCAGTCTGTCAGTACAACTCTGGCAGCACTCACTGCCCTGCTCACATCCTTCTGCCGCATGCCTCTGCTCAAACCCACAGCAGAGCATTTTGCAATAAATTATCAGAGACCTCCCTTACTGGTTTGCCTACCTGTTTCCCCTGTTCTGCTTGGAGGAAAATTCCTCTTTTTTCTCTTTTCCTCTACCCTTTGTCTTAGCTACTTTGATTATTTCAGGATATTTTTTTTGTCCTGCAGTTGATGCTAATTAACATCCAAACTGTCAGCTTGGGAAATTTATCAGAAAATCTTTTGTCTAAAATTAAAGAATAATTTTTGAAAAGCTGTGAGACTGAAGAAATACAAACTACGATTTTAAAATGCTAAGGAAAGATTTAAAGAGAAGAAAGTCCCTTAAAAGATAATGAGATCAAGATCAAGAATTGTCACCAACTGCCCCCTAGATTTGTCAATACTCTGTCCTTCTGGTAACTGACAGCGTGTCGGCCTTAAATTCCTAAGGGAATATGAAGCTCGAATTTCCTTTTTGTCCTGTATTGAAAAAGCAGCTACCAGTGCTGTTGGCACAAAGTTTCCATGGCATTCATGTCTGTCCAGTTAACAGGGTCACGAGTATTGTCTGTGATGGACTGATCCCTTCAGATGGTGTACCTCCAAGAACAGTACATTCTTAAACAGGAAGCAGTCAAACAGAGCGGTTATTACAGTTTTTATGAACATCATTTATAAGGCCAAAACTCATTCGGAACCGGAAACGACTAAATTTTAGTCCTCATACTCTTTTACCCCTTGTTTTCAAGGTGAATTACTTAATTCTATAGTGCCTTGTTATATTCCTTTGTTATAAAAGAATAAAATAGGTTTTGTCAGCCTTATGGAAATTGGGCTTTTAAATAGCTGAGAGACTGTCAAATGGAGTACTGCAGAAATGGAGAGACTTTATAATAACAACCAATAAAAATGAAAAATTCTAATGCAGATTAATTGTCATTAATAGATGCATTCGTGGTTTTGGAAAGCTTTAGGCCAGTTCTGATAAGAATTACGAGTACTCATTCTTAAAAGCAACAATCTGCCTTCAATCTCACAGGCTGATGCGAATAGACATTTTGTGAAAGAGACTGACAGGATCCATTCTAACATGCTGCCTTTAAAATATATGGGCCTTATCTTTTATGCATTCATTCATTCATTTGGAGAACTGACAGAAAGACTTCTTTTGCTTCTGAAATTGTTCACTTAAATATGCTTTTATTTATATATATATATGACGTACATCAGTTAGGAAGGCTGTCAAAAATTAACTTAATGTGCTACGTCAACAGCAAACCTGTTAAGGTTGAAGACAGTGGTCACTGAATTTGAGCTGCCTTGTCAGGCAAATAGAATTTTAATTAAAAGTTTTAACAGAATTTTAAACTGAATTTTAAAATAGCTAAATTCATAATTACATATTTAGAAACAAGGAAAACAGGCTACACTGATGAAATGGAGAAGTTAACCCTGAAAACTGTAGCTCTGAAAATAATCTGGGAGAAATGCAACTGAACATGAGCCCCCCTCGTTTCCCTGGGGCAAACAGAGCAAAGAGAGAAAAGGCGATTTTGCTTCTGTGGGAGAAACTGCTGTGACCAGTACTGTAATGCTGTGCACAATTCTGATAGGTACCTTTTCTAAAGGGGTAGAAAAGATAGCGTATAAAAGAGCCAGTAAAAAGGCTGAAGTTCTGAGAAAATACCTTATAATGAAAGTACAATCAGTTCAGTTTAAAAAATTTTATTACAGTCTGTAAATACCTATGCAAAGAGAGAATATCGCCTAGATAAGTTGAGCTTTAAAGTCAGCTTTAATTAAGCTGAGAAAGTGTAAAGAAAACCTAAATAAATTGATACTGGAAAGAAGGTGCAAAACCTAGTTACAGGGAGAAACAGTTGAGGCAAGTGGTAGATTTCCCATCTTGTGTTATCTTCAAGCCAAGACAGGACATCCTTACGGTAGATATGCCTGACTCCAAATCAAAATTTGGGGATCAAAACAGAGAAAACTGGGCTAAGGGTAATAGTTTCTCTTTACGTGAGTTTACATCTTATAGTCCCTTTTAGCCTGAACACCTCTTCATCTGTGAGGTAGATATCGTGGGAATTACTTCCTGAATATTATCAGCTCTAACATTAACGGAAGAATGGCCTCTTTCAGTTTCACATTTCTCATCAATAAAAGCCTAGAGAAACTGAGATCCAGTTAAATGAATTAATCAAATGAATAGAAACCGAACAATGATCAGCAGCTTTGTATCTTTTCAAAAGGCTTTTAAAGTGAAAACTTCATTTTTCAGTGATGGTAAGTCTGCTACATCTTATTTTAGGTCAAAATAGAATGGGCTACAGTTAATGACACAAATTTCCTATAATAACCAAACCAAGAGCATCTAAATCTCACTCTTGAACAAACACATACATTCCAAATTAACCTCAAATATGTGCATTCTCCACATGTTCAGCCTTTTTTTATTCTTTCATGGGTATCTGTTACCCAAGCTGGTCAGAGTATGGAAAATGTTTCCATGCAAATTTCTAAATACACTGAAGCAAATTTCATTCTGATGGTTTGCATATTTTTCTTATCCCAAATTATTCACATTTTTCTTCAAATAGCTTTCCTCTCTTTTTTTTCAGGTTTTTGTTTTGTACTATCATCACTATTAGCAATTCATTAGCAATAATGGCACCACTATCAGCAATTTACACAGATAAGGAAGAATCTAAAAGTCCTAACCAGCTTTAGGGCAAGATAGTTGCTGTACTGCACCAAAGACATTGCAGCCTTACCACTGCTGCTATAATTGTCTTCACCTCTTTTTGTTCTGTTCCCTGCCATAATAGCTCTATGCTTCATTGACCTTCCCTTATTTTCATAAACAGTGCCAACTATTTCCCTTTATTTGTTATTCTATTGCTACATTAGAACAATTCAAGAAGATTAATTACTAAAGCACAGGTTACCTTTGCAGAAGTCTTGCTATTTTGACCTCATCTTATCATGATTTTCCAGCTGCTTTATAACAATATTTTTTTCATTTTCAGTTTAATCAATTTACCAGACACTGAAATAAGGCTTACTGGTTTGTAATGCCCCCTATCACCTTCAGTGCCTATGAAGAATATATATATATCTGTTTGGGCTTCTCAAGTGCTCCAACACAAAATTTACAAAATTTTTGCTTGTCAGTAGGAATACTCCCAAAGGTAAGTAAAATTTGCTGAATCAGGCAGCCTGATAGAAGCAAGCCTGCCGCAGCTCCATGTCTCCATAGCAAACAGTACTTTGTAGATTTGCCTGTTATATCTAAAATGCACCAAGAAACATGATACTCAGAAACCTATGCTAGATCTGATAAAGCCTGCTGGCATCAGCTTGGATACTGCTTCATGGTGCTGCTCTGCATGAGCTGGAGAGTCAAAGAAGTTGCTGTTACCTTGTTTCACTGCGCACCTTTTTCTTTAAACCTTGGCCAGGAGTCTTTGAACAGTGGTGCAGCCACATGGATCACAGAAACACTCGCATCTTATAAAACTTGTACCAAAAAACCCCCCCGAAAACATATAGAGCTTGTCTTTTTTAGAAGCTTCTAAAAATAAGCTGTATGTATTGCTAAGTTGCAGATCCCTGGGAGGAACAGCCTGCCTGTCACCAGGCTCCTACAGAAGCCTGTCAGACACCACACCAGCGTCTGCTCAGTAGTACCTGCAGAAGAAAACATGCTGAATATGTCTAAGTGAGCAAGGAAAATTTGTAAAGTTTGTAAGGGCTTGTAAAGAAAGTTATAAAACTGCCTGTGGGGGGAAAAAATGCCTATTCTTTTCAACATCTTAGGAAACTAGAAAAGCCTGATCTACCTTTAGCATTACACTGGAATAAGTTACGGTTGCTCCTCAAGCCTGCAGAAAGTACACCTAGAGATAAGGTGAGGCAATGCTCTGAAAAGGAGTATTTCCTCTGGATACCGTGCCAAGTTTGAGACCCAGCTTTAAGTACCTGCTGCTTCTGAAAACCATGGTTTATGCGACGTGCACAGTGTCGTGACAGAGCACTGGAAGCTGCTGAATTGCTGAATTGTGACAGAGCACTGGAAGAGGTTGCCCAGAGAGGTTGTGGAGTCTCCTTCTCTGGAGATATTCAAAACCAGCCCGGATGCGATCCTGTGCAACGTGCTCTAGGTGACCCTGCCTCAGCAGGGGGGTTGGACTAGATGGTCTCCAGAGGTCCCTTCCAACCTCAACCATTCTGTGATTCTGTGAATTCAATAGCTTGGCAGCGGTGAGGTGGCCACAGCCCGCAGTGGGGCCAAGCACATGCTCCCAACTGGCATGCACATTCACACAGTACTTATGTACACATACGCATGGCCAGACAAACGGACCAGCACTGACAGCAAAGGCAGTGCACTGGGCCCTGGATGCCCTCGCTTTCCAGCTGCAGGTGCCTGGGCAAAGGAGCCCTGAAGCTGAAGGCCTGCTGGTACTCAGAAACACCCACATGCCGGCACACCGGACACTCATCCCCCCCGACAGCCAGCCCTGGGACCCTCTGTCTCCTGAGCACCCCCCACACAGACAAGCATGGACAGAGCCTCCCCCCACGCAGGCCCAAAGGGTAGAAATGGAGCTTCATGAGAAGCCAGGGCAGATGGCGCTGACCAGGCGCAAGCATGGGCAGACAAGGGGACTGGCCTGCGACCTGTGTACAGGCTACCAGCCTCTTTCATCCCTTGCCCCTCTATTTTCCCATGCTTGCTCCTCCTCAACCCACCTTGATCCCTTCCTTTCGCTGCCTTTTGTTCTTCTCCTAAACATCCCATAATAAGTCTTGTGTAAGCCCCAAAAAGCTCCTCCTCTGCACCTCGTGATGAGCCCCATCCCCACAGGCAGTGGCCCCATGTGGGAGGTGCCCAAAGAGCCTTTCCTGTGCACTTGTGGTGGCACATGCCACCAGTCCCAGGGCCAGGCAGGGCCCTGTTGCTCTGACGGGTCATTGGGGCTCCCCTGCTGTGTGCCCACACGTGTGTGGAGAGGAGCCTTTAATCAACCCCAATAACCCGACACAGACCCCTACAGAAGACACAGTGCAGAACCCCCGTTCCTCGCAGGGGAAATCACTTCCCCAAATCTGTTTTTCTCCCCACTGTCCTTTTCCTTCTTTGCATATCCTGGCCAAAATTTTCAGCAAAGGAAGCACGAGCGAGTCCTTCAACAACAACCTCTTTCTATTCACAACCAAATTCCTTCTCAGACCAAGTCCGTGCTATGTGATGAATGAGGCAGGATCTTGTGAATAATAGTATGTTTAGACGGTTACCAACTATCACATGACGCTTTCACAACAGGCCAGAGTATCACAGGCACTCCTCAAAATTCCTACATTTCATAGCTTTTCAATGCTTGGATTTGCAACATTTTGTTTTTTTAAATAGAGCTGGGGGAAATCACCTCTCCTGGAGAAATCATCTCTCCTGAAGCTTTGGAGGGGACTGAAAGTGCATTCAGGTCAAATTCAGTGAACAGTTTAGCTAAGGAAAAAAATGAAAATATCAAAGTAAAAGATTTTATTTTCATGTTTTTAATTAAAGCATTTCCATTTTTCATTTCAAATCACATTTCCATGTAAAAATAGCTTTTCTAAAGTTAAAAAAACCTGACAGTTAAAGTGCGTCAGGTTAAACGTAATGATTCTGTTCATCTAAAGCCATTTTTTTCCAGTTTGGTGGGGAAGTAAAATATTCTTCTGTGGCTGACCTGAAACAATTTTTTTTTCAGTTGGGTAAGCTAACTCACAAGAAAGGAATTATTCACAGAATATTTCTTTAATAAATCTTTTTATGCATGATATCACCAGCAAGTTTCAAGTCTCTAATCCAGACCATAGAATTACAAGGATTTTTAATAAATGTAAAACAGTATCATTTCATAAATTTTTTCTGAGAAATTGCTGAACTGATCTTGCAGAAGCAAAACAAGCAAGTATTACTCTCCAGAGAGCTGCCCCCGCAAAATAACCCCCAGCAGACAGAGTTAGCCAAAGCAGAACACTTCAGCCCAACAGACCAAAAGCTAAAGCTAGTAGTTATAAACAACTTGAAATAAGACTGAAACTGTTGGGTAACATATGTCAGTTAGAAATGTCACAAACTGGGATACATAGAAAGCCAACTCTTAAGCTCTTATGATACCAATGAGTGGAGCAGTACTGAATTACATGAACCTACAATCTACCCCAACGTGTACAGCAACTGTAAAGTATATATTATCTGCCATACCTGTCACAGTATTTCTGCAGCCATTACAGACTGACATACTAGACAATCATCCAAAGATGTTTAGAAGAGCATGACAAAAATATTTCTGAAAATGGTAACAGCATATAATGGGCAGCTCTTTTTAAAGTCAGCAACTTATCCATTTACTTTCCCAAGAAACCCAAAGGATCTAAACCCAAATATTATTCTTTCAGTGAGCATTCACGGATGGAAATGTATCCTTCCCTCACTTGTTCTTTTATAAGACTCTAAAGTAGGCAGCTGACCTCGCGTATCATCACGGGCTTATTAACAATCTTCTTCATTAAGTGGCTTGCAATGCCTGACTGATTATAGCATTGCACTGTGTACATCTAGATATGCAACAGGTCTGTAAAATCAAATGATGAACAAATGCAACTACCCATGGTCAGATATCTAATATGTAAATGCATGTTAACTGGATTCCATAATTTGTTGATAGTACGCAGGCTACAATGATACAGTCACAGAAAAAAATAAGAATACTAATTAATTAGGTAATACATTTCAAAATAATGAACTGCTTCAAAGTATTTTAAATGAATGCACTCAGACTCCTTTAAAAAACTACTAAACAAAAACACCTACTCGGCCACAGGTTTATTTAATTCAGGCAATTAAATGACATGTATTTATACCATTAACAAATCTACTCAATATCTTCTTCCCCAGCCTCTTAAGATAACTGAGAAGTCTCATTTTGAAAAGTGTGGTTTCTCTCTTACAGACATGTTTTTCACCCACAGCTTTGGACTATCAGTAAGCTGCAAGCGTAAACTGCTGCAACAGCAGTTACTCCGACCTCGGAAGAACCTGGCGACAAGATGCTCTGCTCCTGCTGATTTGTGCCTACAATTCATATATCAAGTGTAAAATATCTGTATCAATAATAAGGTTACAGGCTATGCCTATGGGCCTGTTTAGGCAGCTGCCTACCTTAGAAAACCTTCCGTTTTTTAGCATCCATCTATAAGAGGCTTAAAACCTCACTGCAAATCAGTAACAAAGCAAGGTATGCACAGACTTATGGAGTCTGGCTACAGAGCTTGCTTTTCCAACCAATAACCCACATCACCTTTCCTGAACCTAGGTCATGATATAAGCACATCATTATTTCCTCTAAGTTTGAGGAATACACTGAGGGCAAAGGAGAGGAGGAATCAAGAGATATTTGGGATGGCAGTGCACACCAAGCATCAGGAGCCTTATACTACTAGAAGGGGAGAAACAAATTTCCTGAGAGATCTGCTGTAGTTGGATGATTAACATCTCAAACATGGGGTGGGGGGAGGAAGAGTTAAAATTTGAATCCTATACCCAGGCTTATGCTCACATCTCAGCGGACTGTCATTTGGAAACCCTTTCTTTGCCTCTGCTTATGTGAAAATTACTATCAAGGCACTACTTTCAAGAGACAGATGAAGCTATTTATTGCTATAACTTGGAGTTTTTACTACGGATGTTATTGTTCTGTACACAGAGTTTGGGCTTTTTTGTAGAGCTCAAACTAATTTCTGTCACATACTAAGAATCTACTGTAAGGCAGTAATGCTTTCAGGTGATGTGGGCTATATTGGAAATATGGCAAAAGTCTTATGATACTGCAGACTGTTTAAAGCATTAGTTCTTAAAGCACTACTGTACTCCAGGCACTCTTTTATTGTGTGTTGGGAAAGTACACGCGCTCACTAAAACACAACAGGCATCAGTTCTAGAGCAGGGTGCCTGACTTCTAATGCTTCCAGTAAAATGCTGCTGGTGCACCGTTTTTAGGGCAGCCAGGTGATCCAACAAAGAGCCCTTCTCGTCCTCTGCCATCTGTAATTACTACCTAACTGTCAGGAGCAAGCAGCACGTTATCCTGTCCTGCACGTGCAGCAGTCCAAATGGTAAAGGGTTTAGCAAAGAACACTCAGCTTAAAAGCAATCACTAAGACAGCAGAAGCTATAGGCAAAACTACTGCTGGAAATGAACAAACAAACATAATCACACCTATCTGGGTACAACTCTTCATGGCCAGTAATTCACATCTTCAGTAAAGCAGTTACTTGATAGCACCTTCTAGCAGAAAAAAAAAGGGAGAAAGAAGGAAAAAGACAACACACACAAACGCAGAGGGTAACTCTTTTGCAGGTGCAGTGTATTACAAGGCTCCTGGTTCTACCTCTAAGCGGTGGGCTTTCCTAGACAGGTTTTCCCAGATTTCTGCAGTGTATAAGGCCGGCTGCGGAGCTGAGCTTCTTGGCAAAGACAGAGAGCAACAGCCACCTGAGAATCTAAAATGAAAGCACTGGAAATGACCAAATACGGCAATAAAAAGGCAAAGAGGAAAGACATCACTTAAGAACTTTGGTCAGTCTCTTATATCCCCACTGTCTATTTCTGCTAAACACAACATAGACAAAATTAGTCTACTGCAGCCTAGCGAAACAAAGTGTAGAATACACACCTCTTGTGAAATTCCATAATTTCTGCATTTTTGTGTCCATTCCTTTTAACAGAATATAATGAAAGCTCAGCCAATACTAGTAGGGCCGGTATTCCCACTCAGAAAGCTCTCTTAAGCAGTCTTCCAACTTTTGCCTTATCACACCAAGCAAGTTTTGACTCTTGGTCAGTCAGGTATTATTGGTTTGAGCCATGCAGGGTGTGAAGAAACAGCTTTGGTAGAAGAGCTGTGTGAACAGGCAGTGTTGTTTTGAAGATCATTGAAAACCACAGAAGGATTTAATATCACAAAGATGTAAATTTAGAGAGTTAACTTTTACTGCATTAATATTATTATGTAATGAAACAAATTCCATAGTTATCTACTATGAAGGTTTCAAAGAAAGTCAGTCTAAGTCTGTACTCCTCTCAAGTCACATCTGAGAGTCACTAGCGATAGACTTTTGTACTCCCTGCTGCTCACAACTTCAACTCACAGCTATGCTATCAGAATCAGGCCAAGGCATCTGCTTCAGCTTCAGCCTCCAAACAGATTTGTACATCCCCAGTTACAGCGCTATCTGGTCATCTCCTCCCTAATCTCAGCTATGCGGGAGAGCAAGCAGCAGCCACCCCCGCCTCCTTCTTTCCCTCATTTCTCTGCAAGGTTTCAAAGCAGGGATCCTCATGTACCAGAAGACACTCACAACAATTCTCTGATAAAAGTGGATTTATCTTCATGGTATAGAAAAAAACACCATTAGTAGATGTTACCATCTGTATACTTGGTGCAGTTACCTTTCTCTCTGGCATATTTAAACCAAGAGAAAGAATGAAACCTCAATTTTGTATTCTCTCTGAAGCACCGAAGAAGCTTGGTCATTTTAGAAAAATCAGATGGCTGGTGCTCACCTTAACAAAGGAGTTTAGTAAGCAATTAAATACAGCTCTAATATAGCTCACATAGTCAAAATGATCTACCATTGAGCTTACAGGAACATCTACAGTTACTGAATATTCTGAAGAAGAGCATAATGAATGTCAGCTGAACAGTCCTAGAGCACAAGTGTGTGATTCAGGGATTGCTAGCGCACAAACGAAAGAAAAGAATCTCTCCTGAGGAACTGTTTTTTTTTCTTCCTTAATTTTTTATCTATGGTGATTTAGACTGAAACTAAGCACTGCTATCATTGCTCTTTTTTGTAGGAGTACTAAGGAATGTGTGAGTCCTTTTGTGTGAGTCCTAAGGAATGATGAAAAGAGATCAGAAATCATCAAACTCAACTGAGTTTTTTTCTCCTAGTCACTGAGAAAATTAGTTTACTAATAAACATTCCTTAACAGTGCTTAAGGACTCAGAAATTTCATTTAAAAGTCACCTGAATTCTCATTTAGCCAAGAAGCTAAATATATTGAGATTCTGGGATCTAATTCAGTTTTGAAGTCTTCAGACAACTTAAGATTCTGACTGCAGACAGCAGTAAAGTTATGAATGTATCATCTGAGAGTTTCAAGTAAACATCAGTGATAGGTTCAGCAATTTTAAATGTAAGAAAAACTGGGGAGGAAGTAGAGGGGAAGGGAAAGGAACCTAAGCAGAAAGGAAGAGGAACAAACAAAAGAGTATTTGAAACCTTATAGAGAATGTGTCTTCAAGGCTCCTAAATTAACATCAAAATTCTTTCTTTAATATCTATGCATTACTTTTAAGAAGATTTATCCTGACTTTTAGTTACTTTCTTGGGCAGCAATTTAAACAGAGATCCCTGTGTAGGTTTTCCACCAAAGTATCACACTGAAATATTTTTCCTCCAGTTGACAACATGGGTGGCAAGAACAGTAGCAAGGCTCTGTATGTATCTGTAATTTGATTTCTGAGTAGTTATCCATCACACACCTGTTTGGCAGAACCCCTCTAACAAACCAGCTGCATTAATTCATTTCTGTGACACCTCATGCTGAACAGCTTAGCACGGGCACTGACACAGCTTGAGTTATCTTTGCTGAGTTCCATCAAACTTGGCATTTTATGGATGCATCTCTGAAATTAATCAGTCAAAAAAGTTGATATATAGGTAGGGAGTCTCAATACAGTAATCAGGACAAAAGAATTTCTGACAAGTTTCACTTGCAGCCTTCAAGAAGATGTAGCTTCAGAAAAATTATTTTAAGTGTCTGGACACTGGGAGTCAAGAGTTAATAAGGCCATGCAGTATCTGCCACCAGCAGAGTATACGCCTTTACTCAAAGAAAAATTGGTACTACCTTAGAATACAATATATGAAAAGATACTTAGTAACATATGGGCCCTAAGAATGAGAAGGCAGGGAGAGAGAGAGAGAAAAAAAAAACCAGACACACTGCTAAATGCATCTAAGTGCATTTGTGTTGCCTGGAGGAGGCCAAAGCTGGAACTGGTATGCAACTTAAACAGAGTGAGAATAACAAATTTCAAGACAAGGAAGAGTGATACCATTCACTCTTAGCACTGTACTGTTCTTATCCTAAAAAATAATTCTGCATCAGTTTCATTAATACATGCTCATCTATTTCTAGCCAAGTCCTCAGGGAAAACTGTTTTAAATATGATAAAGTTGGAAAAAATAATCAAACCTTAAGAAGGACCAACATTATGAGTTGGATACCCACTCTACACAGACTTAACAGTGGACATTGACTGATCCTGAGTGCTTTGGAAAGGAAACTTGACATTCCCCTGATATAAAAAAGATTTTCTTTGAACTTTTTCAAAAATTAATTTGAAGATATTAACAGAAGTGTACAGATTATATAAAAATAAGCATGTGACAAACTCTTAGCAGGATCAGAACCTTAATTTCTGCTCAATTTTTAAGTCATTGCACTATTTTCCATTTCACAGACAAAAGGATAATTTACATGCAAGTAGTCAGAGCATGCTTTTAGTCGTCAGTGGAGATCCTCCATCATGATCCATCACTTTTAGCAGATAAGGTCTATTTTCATCATTGCTTTGCTGTATGTTCCAGCAGCTAGGATGCTTTCGTCTGGCACATCAGGCAAATTTATACACATCACACAAATTTATAGGCATTTTTATGTAAAATGCTTTCTCAATGTTTACTGATTTGAACTTCAAAGAATGCAAGTGTCTTATAACCTAACAGGTAGTAGTCATGTGATCTCTGTCCACCCAGACAAAAACTATGATTTGAAAATTGTGTACCATCACCACGGAAGTCCTCTGTTTCAGTATGTTTATCTCTAATCTTTGCCTCTTTCAATTTCATCAGAAACAACTGGAATAAAATGCGATTCTGACTTTTGCTGGTATTTTCAGTAGGCATGGCATTTACAAAGCCATTTCCATTACGACCTCATACTCATGTACTGATAATTAAATATATATGTACACTTAAGATTTAAAAATTCCACGGCAGGATTCTGCTCAAAGCTGTTTAGTTTGAATATCTGGAGAGAAATTTTTTTTTTAGTTAAGTATGCTTTTTCATTCCTTTAATACTCGCTAAACAAACTATAACCATATTTTCAAACAGACTCAGACTTCTGAAATTTGGCAGTCTGAAGCTTACTCCTCAAAAAGCAAATCCTTATTCTTACTGCAGGCTTGTGTGACTGAATGAGAAAGAACAGGAAGCTTCCACGCTCCCCTGCCTCTGCACCCTGAGCCTTGCGTGTCCCCTCAATGCCATTGCCAAGCTAAGACAGATTCAGGGACCCACCCTCTGAACCCTCAGTGGAAAAAGAGAGCTTCTGCACCTCAGAAGGGTCTGATTTACTGTACATCAACGGAGTGCTTCTGCCACATGTGCCCACTTTGATCCGGCACACATGCACACTATCTAGACTCGCTGCACACATGCAGGCCTCTGTTCCAGGTAGAGGTAAGGTGTATTAGGGTATGTTAGCTAGTGCTTGGCAAATGATCAAATTAATATACCCTGTACCAGGATTATGCTGCCTCCTCACAATTATTCCAAAATTTACATTTATGCCACTAGGCTAAGAGAGTCCAAAGATACCAAATGGACAAGGCCTATTGCTTGTTTTACAGGGATGAAAGACTAGGTCGAAGACCAGAAACCCCACAAATTCACACAGTAGTTCAAGTAGTCAGGCTATCTGAAATGACCTGATTACTACCCTAACCATTCATGATGATGTAAAGAGCTACGTCACCTGAAGAACCACAATGAAGATTTAAAAGATATGCTGTGATTTAAAATCCTGAGTCACAATAAGCATTTCTGGACCTTTAAATACTTGGATCATAATATGACATTTTGAGAACCTGTATAAATGTTTAAATTAATTAAAAAATGAGTGAAACTCTATGTCTTTTTCTTTTTTCAGTATTTTACTCATCCATAGTCATGTCTAGTATCTTAGATCACTTTTTTTTTTTTACTAATTAGGAGCTAAATACAAAAGAAAGTGTTAAAAGTCAGCACTGTTAAAAGTCAGAAATGTCAGTAAATTCTTAAATAATTGTTCCACAAGCAATATAAACTCAGCCTTGTCACATATATTAAACATTTTTTGATCTTGCTTTTCTCATTAATTGGCTTAATCTAGTACTACATTTCATGCCATTTAACAAAGCATATAAAATACGCAGAATCTACAGTGGGACAATGTTAATACTCTTGCTGGAACTTTTACTTTCTGATGTTTGGTGATTTGCCTTTTCAGCCTTACTTTAACACCAAGAGTTTAATATAACTACTGCTTTGAGACAGCAGTTCCCAGCTCCAGCAGCTGCTTCTGGCAGAAACAGCTCCACTTCTGACCACTTAGTATTTCACCGGGGCTGTCCCCAGGTGACTGCCTGTTCGACAGGCAGGAGAAGCCCCCGGCTTTTCAGGCACCGACTAATGGGGCACGTAAGCAGCTACCTCCTCTTTGCACAGCAAAGAGACATCACTCTGGCAGGTCTGTGCTTGCGGCAGTGCCATGGTCCACTTGGGCAAGCAGGAGCCTTCGAGCTATCCATGTGTCCCAGCAAGGGACAACAGCTGTCCAACAGGATCCTCTCCACAGAGCTGCACAGGCAGCAAATCCTTACTGGAAGAAAATCACATATAAACAAGTCGGACCTCTATTGCTGCTAGAAGAAAAACAAAACCAAGAGCCCTGTTGTCATTCCTTGAGGGTTTGCAACAAACATATGGACTTCTGTTTGCTTGTTTTGCGTTGTGAGCCTTATTTGAATATGCAGATTGAGCATCTAAGAATTTTTATGAAAGAACATCATTTTGTGCCTAAAAATAAATAATCTGGGCTCTTTTCCAGTAGATTTGAATTGTTAATTTTTTTTTTTTTTTTTTTTTTTTTTTTGGTAACAAGGAAAGCCTCCTTTAGGGGAAAGACTTTTGGAGTAAGCCTTGGCTATAATACCCATGTGCAAACCTTCTTAGAAGAGTTTGTTCCAAGCTAATCGACCTTACCCACAGCTAGGCTCCAGATAATTTGCTAGAGAAAATTAGATTTCTCTGGGACTATATTTAATATTTTCACTTGTTAGAAACCATGCAGGATTTGGTGGATGCTGATGAAAAGCAAGACTCTAAACTTCAACGCAGGCAAGGCAGCCATTCTCACCTGTGACTGAATCCCTTCTGTTTTAAGATGGAAAGTTTCCTATAGCCTCAAGCAGGTAAGCTATCCCCATGAAAAGTAGATAGACTAAAGTCACAGTGTTTCACACAGGAATTTCTTTCATTTTATTTGAAGTGCTTCAGATTCACAGGCTCCCAGACAGCCATGCTACGCTTCCTAACCACCAGCCATCTTCCAGTACGCCTCCTGCACTGCCTTCATGAGTGTTTTGTGCTGTCAGGACAGGCAGCAGCTGGAATGAAATTCCTACGATTCAAACTGAGATCTTTTTAAATTACAATCTGCAGATCCATATGCTGTGTCTCATCAAAACTTTGCTAAGCTATTATCAACGTTAATGAAACTAGAAAAGGCAGACAGTAATAGAACAAAGTGTTGTGTGAAACCCGATTATCCTCTACATGTAACAGTAGGTAAAAACTTGTAGGTCTACCCTTCAACTATGCAATCTTGTTCTTTGCTATGCTTAAGCTAGCCAATAAAAGTACTTGTTAATAAAGCTCCTAGAAATCTGCAATTTCAAGATCTACATAATCTTGTGTTTTCTCTGTTGCTTTTTTCAGTATTGGAAAAGTATTCAATATTGCAAGCTCCTAGTATCTTCAAAAGACTACTCAGAAATGATATTGTATCATATATTTCAGTGGCATTAACTTGAACGGTTTGACTAGCAGCACAGTAAAGTCCTTGAAAGCAACACGGGAATATTTTTTTTTAATTTAGGCTTGTCCCCTTTTCTGTTTCTTTAACAAAAACACAACCTCATCAACAGTTGCTTTAAATCTCTCACCTTGCTTTTTTTCCCCTTACAAATATAATTACTGATAGCCTCTGATTTTGCCAACAAAATTATGTTGTTAGCTTTCAGTATTGGAAGTAATTGGAGGAAGAATATATTTTATTAAACAGGGAAACTACTGTTCCTGCAGTGAAAATAGAAGAAATCAGGCAACTTTCTATAAAAGCTAAAAGAGAATAGCATTAACAGTACTGATATTTAGATCTAGGGAACTTTAAGAAGAATGGCTGAGAAAATGTTCAGGCCTTCTTTATATATTAGAAAAAAAAACAAAGAAAAAATTCTTTTCTTTTCCCTTGGCTCATCACTTTATGATCTGTACCATTAAGAATATTAAGGGTCTTATGACGGATTCCAGGAATCTAGCAGAGAAGTGGGATACTCCAATTTATAGAAAATAGAATTTTTTTTTTTAAGGTACCCTTAGGAAAAGGTGGCTAGTGACACTGAGCCATGGAGGTTTTTGTGGAGATGTATGCACTCCCCTTTTTGCCAGCACAATGACCATATGAAAACATCTACATAGACAGTGATCATCTAAGGAATGAATAGAAGACAGACATCACCAGGTTAAAGAGTATAAATTAGCTTTAAGTAGTTTAAGTTGTAAAACTGACAAACCAGATCCTTAACATCATGCCTCCCCAAAGCAGCATTTAGTTCATGGCTCCCATCTTCAGTTGCTAGCTCCATATGCTGGTGCTCAGTTTCCAGATTTCTCATTTTTACTACTTCTCAAGCAACGTCTATAAATATGTACCAAATATCAATCTGAAGAAAAATCTTTAGTAGCTGTGTTTACTGAACTCCAACACCATCCGCCTAAGTGAGAGACCAAATCCTGGCTTTAAGACTCAGAGTCATGATGGGAAAGGGAGGAGACCTGTGAAAGAGCTCCACAGCCCTGCGTTTATGGAGCCCAGGTGAGGCTGCCAAGGAGGAACAACATGACTTCTTGCAAGGTACAGGATCACCTTCCCGACCATTATGCACTTTGTGGTGTGCATGAGAAAAACGGCTATTCTTTGGCCCTTCTTTCACCCTCACTTTCCTGACCATGACTGGCCTCTATGGGGAGACGAAAGATAGGGAGGAGAGAATATATGAGAGTGAAGGAGCTTAAATCTGTATATATGCAGCAGCGTGCAACTGCTTCCCCCTTCTCTGTAGGGCTCTGGCAGCTCTGTAGGGCTGCTCGGTCTCAGTTAAAGCACCAACAAAAACACAACCCTAGATGCTGTACTATGACTACAGAACACCCCGAGACACAGCAAAACAAGCTGGCTGAGCTCTCACATCTGTTTGTTTAGGCACTGTATTAAAGGCTCAAAGCATCCAATTCTGGGCAGCAAGATTTACCCTCTCCTCTGACATGCGCTGCACTCTCTTTATGCCGACGGCTGTTAGTCAGACTTCTGTCAGCCAAGCAAGGCAGCAGCCAGGGAGTAGCCAAATTCCCATGTGAGCAGCACTGAGGCTGGTTTCGAACTGCAGAATTCACAAGTAGCAAAAATACTCCCAAAACTCACAGAAGTGGTGGGAGAAAAAAATAATAATGATAAAAATTTCATTCTCTTACCTCAGATTCAATAACTTCCAGAGCTAAACAATGAAAATAAGGCAGTGGCTCTTCTATTTAATTCTAGACTAATGGCTTCACACTTTAAAGGGACCTCACACACTTTTATAAATTCATGTAAAATGAGTTCCTCAAAGGAGCAAAACTGAAAAAACAGAAAAGAAGCTACCTTAAAAGACTGATTTGCCAATAGTATTTTGGAAGTAAAAAAACCCACAAGGGTCTCCACAAGGTCTTACAGTTCAGCTAGGAAGTGACCTGAATTTCACTGATGTATAGTTATAACCAGGTGGCTAATTTACCTCCAAATTTTTAAAGCTGTACTCAAAAGGCAGAACACATAAGATTAGTTTCAATAATTCCGCTGTTCTTCAGTTTCATCATAAATGAACAGTACACTTCAGTCTTTAGGTGGAATGGGAAAAACCCATTAAAAATACCTCATTTTCACTGCACCCTAGTAAACAACTATGTAGAGAGAGAACACAGTTTCATTTGTAGTTTATAAAGTATCAACTTTTTGTAAAGTACTTTAGAATCAGCCTGCAAAGCATGACTATACAATATCAGAGGTATAAAACAGTATGTGTTTTTTAATAACAGCACCGAGAACGGAGGCTGGAACTCAGCTCCTTCTTCCCAACAAATAGCCCTAACCATTAAGTTATCAAACCAGCCTCCCTCACTTGCTGGTGGCCCTGCTTTAATAAGAGACTATCAGCAGTCAGGATATAGTCCCGTAAAATAGATGTGGATTCCTGCGGGCTGAGAGCCACCTAGAATCCAGACCTTCAACCTCCCAGGTGAGTGCTCTACCCAGCCAGGGAGGGATCTAATTATTGGATCTTCTCTAGGTAAGCACATACATCCAGGCACATCGGGAACTTGGCAGTTCGGTTTCAAATTCTGAGTGAATACTTAAGCAGCTTCTCCCATCTGAGCTTTCAGGATTATCTTCTTATTACCTTAACACCTGAATCCACTTCAGTCAAGACATACTTGCTGGCATTCCAGATCATATCCTACTTGTCTGAGGAAAGCCCACAGGCCATTATAATGGCTGCGGTAAAATAAGCCTGTATCCTGGATATTTGCTTTTGCCTAATATTTTCTGACACAAGGTATAAGATTATTACCTACCGAAGAACAGTTAGAAACAGAGCTACATTGCCATGTGACACAATACCTACCCAGAGATGCTGTCACTTTTAATTTAAACAAATGATTGTACAGAAATTTTATACACCCACAAGCTGCTTCAGAACTCATTAAAATTCTACAAATGCTCTTTTGCCTAATTCTAGCATGTTTTGCTCGATTATTCATGGGCACCAATGTTCACTTCAAACGTTCTATTAATTGGATGTCCAAGTAATCATTAAGGAAACCATAATTTTGATTTATGTGTTGTGGGAGTCACCATTTTTCATTTTCATTTCAGCCCTTGTTATAGTAGCAAAACAGGCATGTTCCTTCAGAAAATGGAATAAAACAAAATAAACCTTTGTTAAAAATATCTAAACTCCAAATCCTGTAGCTTAGCATACTGCAAGAAAATGAGGTGATTTTCATGACAGAAAAATTACAAAGACAAAACCAAAAAAAGCGAGCTCCATATAGGAAAAGCAGAATTTGAGAGCAGTGTTCTAGATCTGCGCCATAAAATTAATTATCTGCAATGAACCTAACTAACTGCTACAGCAATCATATAGCCAAATCTGTGATGTGTCACTTCAGGCAAAGGAGGACCAGTACTGCTATTTAAGCATGCATAGGTGAATGTCAAAGGCCAGTAACTAAAAACAGTGCCTGGTGGGCTTTCTTCCCCCTTGAGCATTGATCACAGATGCTTTGTCCTATTATTCGATTCCCCTTTCCATTACCCCAGTTTGTTGGAAAAGGGGAAATGACATGCTTGGCAATCGAATGCTGCCTGGACATCTAAAGGACTGAACCACCATACTCTGTTATCGATGTTCTTGCTTACATGAAAACTTATAAAATATGACTCAACGTTAAGGTCAGCCTTAGATATAGGGTAAGTAGGCAACTGTAAAAAGATATCCCCAGAACAGCGCCTTGTCCAGTTCTGCCTTCTTCTTAGTTGTCTATTCCTACATTTCTGTCTTCTAGCTGTGGTTCCTATTGCTAGTGCAAGTATATATGGTATGATGGTACATTTGGATGACAGGCTACAGACTCTTAGGTGCCCTTTGTTACAGCATCTCCCTTGAGGTACTGCTGTACATAATCCCAAAGATTCAGGCTTGCTTAAAGTCTGCTTGCTTAAACGACATGCTGATTGCATGACGCTAAACAGTAACACTAAGGCTCATTTGAGGATAAAACACAACAGGATCTGCTGAGCAGGGATTTAACATGCTCTCTATTTTGGAGCTTTCCATGCAAGCACAAGTGTAACAGCCACTGAATGCACACGGGGCAGAAGGAAAGGAGACAAGGTCCCCTTGGAAGACGTGGGGCAAGAATTGCACAGCTGCAAACCTTACACTTACACTCCTATGAATCCAAAATAACCGCACAAAGGGTGATCTATCAATCTGAATTTCAGCCAGCAGAGTAAGCTAAACTTCCCCTCAACCCTGAAATTTCGGGGGGGGGGGGGGGGGGGGGGGGGAGAGATTAGTGAAACATCGGTTGACCCTTCTAAAAATGTAGGCAGCTGCCACTAGGTGTCCACCGATGTGCATGGAGCAGCACAGGCACCAGCAAAACAGCCCAGGAGCGAGGAGCTCCTGCCCGGAAGGGGCAGCAGCATCTGAGGGACCACTTCCAGGCCGCCTCGTATCAGTAGCTCATCTCAGAAGTGAGAGGGAAGGACATGCAGCACGTGGGCTGCCCAGCTGGAAAGGTTTGTGGAACATTTTGATTTTAACGAACCTTTTCAGCCCTTTTCTTTTCCAACTGTCACAACATTAATACTAAATCATCCTTGAGAATCTTCTGCCAGAGACTTCTGTTCCCTTCATGACCTCTGCAAATTATTTTTAACACTTATTATCCACAAAAGGGAAATGATTCCTTCATCTTTATTTGCATAGCCTTTTAAAGTGATAAATCCTGTCTTGACAGGCCTTTAGCACACAAGAAAGGGAAAAGAGAGTCAGACTCAGGTAGTAGCTATTATTCTTTCCTAAAGAGTCTGGATCTTGTGTCTTAAGAAAAATTCATGCAAAGAAAGGGTTTTGGTGGGGAGAATTGGGAAACAAAAAGCATAAGGAAACACTTCTGATACTTTTTTTTTTTTTTCCTCTCCACTTTTTGGAAAACCACAGTCACTGCTCAAGATTCAATTAGCCCCTCGAAGATTCCAGCTATGTTTCCCTGGCTTGTGAAAATATTTAGCTAAGTTTTTACAGATTTTTCCTGCAGGAGGTAAGTCTTCCTATCCACACTGAGCTTGCCAAACTAATACAGCAGAGCATTGCAAGGTTAAATACGTCCTGCTTGGCTGAGCTGCATTCTTATTAGACAGATAGTAAAAAGAGAAATGTAGGTGGAATAAAATGAGAGTGTATACCAACATGCTAACAGGAGTCAGCAGATAACATCAGGTTCACAAGGCAGGACTAGTGCAGAACAGTCACAAGGATGAAATGTCTCGTTCTCCAGCCTGCCCCTATCTGTTCAAAATACCTTTCAAGATAAGATGACAGGAACTATGATGGTAACTCTTTGATAGGAAATGCCAAAGCAATGGAGCTCTACAGATGAGCTGAAAAAATTTCCAGATGTGCCCAGGAGAGAAATTAAAAATAAATAAATAAATAAAATAAGGGGAGGGGGGGAATGAAGAATAACTGAACAAAGCAACAATATGAGAAAAGAAGGAAAAGAAAACATAGCAGAAATGGTCCTGGGTTCCCTTAGCCTTAAAAAAAAAAAAAAAAACTTTTTTTCTAAAGCCTTCTAACATTTCTGTATTTACTTCAAAATTATGTACATTGTATCAAAAATTGGCATCAGCCCCCCCACCAGATACATACCAGGTCAGTAAACAAGGCTTGGTTCACCAGAACTGGCTGTCAAAAATCACAGCCAGTTCCAAAACTGGCAATTAGAACTTGCCCTCAGCAAGCTCTTCTCCCTGCTGCTGTCACTGTGCCTGGGTCACCCCGGTCTTTACTCCCAGGCTTGGCTTGGCGAGCAATGCCAACAGCTGAGGTGATGGCAGCAGATATTAGCTTTGCTCTTCTCCACCCCCACTCAGGTTCAAACCCAGAAGGTCCCTAAGCAAGAGTCTTGATCACTGTTGGCTTGTCATCCTGGCCTGACCCCAAGCCCTGCCCTATTACCATTGCCTGTCCCTCCCACCCCCCCAAATCAACTGATATTATTTGGCTGAGCACCCCTGGATTAATGAGTACCATTTAGGAAAAAAAGATTCTCTCCATACTACTGTAAAAAAATTCTTCCACAACAGCTTAACTCCAGCCCCATTCTTCCCTACCACAGGGCTCAGACAGTAGATGAAACACTATGTGCAAGTGGGCCTATTGCCGACAGCCGTATTCCACAATCTAAAGAGTGTTTGGGCTATAGAGAAACATTCATTGCCTTTTGACCATGTTGAATAAAACTCTCAGAATAATAATAATAAAAAATCCCTGCTAGAAATGTCAAAGGCTTTTCCTTAGTACTTTCTGTGGGTGTTAAAACGGGACAAGGGTAGACTGGATTGAGAACCCTGTCCCAACCCTCTTGAGGTTCTGAGGGCTTCTACTGTAAAGAAAAAAAGTTGACATTTCAAAAAAAAAAAAAAATCCAGACTGATCATTGAAAATAGCTGCTTCACAATGACCCTATCTGTGATTCAATCAAATACAGAAGGATATTCAGGAATGCTGACCTTAATTAGCCTCCTAAAGCTAATCTTCCTAGGTTCCCTCTTGTAAACAGAGAGAGGGAAAAGGTCTTCCAGAGGTGATTCAGAGCAGAAGCTTAACTCGAGGTGTGATTTTACCTTCTACTTCCAGCAGCACAGCTGGAGGCTACAGCTGGAAGGGGCGATCCTCCTCCTTCCCACTGCCCTCCTCCCTCACCCCAGATCCAGCACTTATGCAGCCGTGGGCTACCTCAGATCAACCGGCTCATCCCACTGAACACAACATGCCAAAAAGGACAGGAAAAGCTTCCTGTCACACGAGTTGCTTGATGGAAACCACCCTGTAACACACAACTGCTAGAAGTGTTGCAAGGGTAGGGGAGCTGATACAGTGTGTGGAGAGTGGAGCCTGCTTTTCAGCACCACCCTGAAAGGTTAAGTAAATACAAGATTAGGAAAAGCGTGAAACTGCTCACTAAGCCGTTCTCAGATGTTTGCTGGAAGAGCTCTCTCCCAATTGATTGTAGAAGGACCCCAAGAAGGTTAGCTTCATTAGGCTGAAGTTAACTGCTGTGAATACTTTCTTCCTCTTATTTCAACTGCTTTACAATTTAGGATAAATTTATTACAATTTCTAAATAAAAATTACAATTGTGAACATAATAAAATACTTTTTAAGAAAATTGTAAAAGCAGGATGCTTGCAGAATTCCTTTTTTTTTCTTTTAATTTGTTCTGAAATAGGAGACTCTTCAAAACCAGTCTTTTCCCATAGTTTTGGTTTATGTGAAACAGCATTTTTTGAAAAAACTCATGCTGGAAAATTTCTGACCAAATTTATTTGATGGCACAGCCACACAGTTAACTGCTGCATGAATACTTTACCTGAACGACAGCACCATCTTTTTTTTTCTACTTTCTTTACTCACATGCAGAACATTGAAAGGTTTGGCAATTTATTACTTAGGCAAAACTCCTATTAACTTACAAGTAAGGATGAAATGATATTTCAGCATCCTTATTTGTCAAGGTTATCATTGCCTTTGCTGTCAGAATTGAAGAGCAGTTGAAGCACTCTCCATCCCAAAGAACAACCCCAAACAAATCTTGTCAAATGAATGAAATGCATCAGCGATCCATGCATAAGTATGTTTCTCCGGGATGGAATCACCTCGTCAATGTTCCTTGCCCCAGCATGAACAAATCTAATTTTAATCAAGTGCTGGTGTCATGAGACAGCAGAACTTAGTCAAGCAACAAAGTGGAGAAAATTAGTTGTATTAACACCTAATGTACACACAAGTTTAAAGCAGTCCTTCACAAACCAGGACTAAAAAGGCACTGAGGCAGAAACAATAATGTTGATGTTTGACCTGGCATAGTTAAACAGAAAAGAGAACTACTTTAATGATTTTCATATTCTATAATTGGTTACTGCACTAAAACACTAGAGCGAAGCAACAAAAATTGCACAAGGTAAAAACCAAAGAGTCTCTCCAAAGCCCTTTGTGTGTACAAAACCTTGAAAACTTCTATTAAGGTCACACAATCAATATAAAGGTATGGACAGCACAGTCTTGGCAGTTTTACACTCTCTGGGCTCCCACTGAATGATACCACTGCCAAAGTTAACTTTTGCATCACGGGCTCTTTGCTACTGAAGATGATGGTGTAGTAATACTTTTCTGTATTTAAAAAATCCTAGATATCATGTACTATGTCATTTACTGCCTCAGTTTATCATTAATTACAGAATGTGCTTAGATATCCCACAACACTGGTACATAGCTAATTATAACAGTAATAGCCAGGCTCAGCAGGTCAAGCTGAGAACAAGTCAGGTGCTGGCATCTGAGGTATTTAAAAATTGAAGAGCATATCCCATATATCAGCAATCTCACATAGGTGAAACTGTCTCTGGAATTTGCCATTTTGCCAAAGTGCCAGGAAACTCCAGCAATTGGAATAGTCTTTCTCTATAAAACACATAGTACATATAATCATCTTTTTCATATGTAGTACATCATTTTTGGTACACCCATGGCTCTGCTCTACCATGCTTGACTCTGCTGCTTTCACAAAAAGAAAACACATGACATAAGCAGCATGTTGTGCTCTTCTGCTGCCAGGGGATGCCCGAAAGCAGAGCAGTAGCCCTCCCTGTTCATTAAGCATGTGCCTTGCACCTGTGGAGTGGAAAGTTAGCCAGCAGGTTGATGAGGTGTGGAGAGTACACAGAACTTAATATCTTCTAGACACCAAGTATGCAGCGTCTGACCAAGGACACAGCACTCCAGACTTAAAGAAAGTCTTTATTAACACAGTTTATATGCTTGAAAAATGAGAAGGAAAGTTGCAACAATAAAAGCGACTAAGACAAATAGCTCAGTTAAGTAGCTCTCTCCCAGCAGCTCTAGGTAACTTCCACATACTGTTGTCTAAGCTAATTTTCTGCATGATTGATGCTTAAAATTCTCTCCTAGAATCACTTACGTGTCCATAATTAGGACCTCTTTTTCAGAGCAACATTTACACTCCTTCAGACTCAGTCAGACTCACATCCACTTAGTAACATGTACCTCATGCCACTCCATACATTAACTCCGAATCCAGCACAGTGACTTACCTACTTCTGTATTTAAACCATGCTTGGCCTTGAATTTCATAGTGTGAGTAGCCACTTGTTTCGTACTGTGTCTCACGTGTCTCATTTCTTCTTAGACTACAGCAGCTTTAGCAAAACAACATAAAAAGGGTTGATTTGAAGCACTTCAGTCAATGAGTACCTTCTATAGAAGAGCACCAAAATAACACCGCTGGGCTAAAATAACATCACTTTCACATTAAGACTAACACAAAAGCCTACTGTTGATGAATGACAGAAACATAATTAGTAAGAGTTCACAGTGCTGCTTAAGTTGCTATTATTTAGAAGAGCCCTCTATACTTGCAGTTAGGCTTTTGACATATTACAAATTTCAGAATCAGTAGTAACTGAAGAATGAGTGGACTAGAAGTGGTAACAGGCATAGTATGAAATCAGAGGGATTTCACTAGTTGACAACACACCAGGCCCTACTGCTGCTAAGAGATTTGGCAGCCAGCAAGCTATGTTTATGACCTGAAGCTCTGTAGCACACAGGGAAGGGGGAGAAGTGCTCTAAAGCAAGAGTGCTGCAATTTTTGTTCATATTTTACAAGGCTCTTGGAGAGGTAATGCTACATTGCCAGACATCAGAAGAACAGACTTATGCCATGGCAGGTGTCAAACTACTTCCATGCCACCTGAGAATAAGAATAGGCATGCATCTCTGGAAAAGATAGGATGAACAGCAATATTGCACAGTTTCATGGTTTTCTAGTTATTGTGGCAACAGCCACAATTGTTGGCAACCTTCCCAACAGTATTAACTGAGGGTGAGAATGATCACAATCTTCAGAAAATTCCTGAGATAAAGTTTGAAGGTAACCCACAAAGGTTTTGCATCCAGAGTAGGTAAAGGGTAGGAAAGTTAAAGCATGGCCTCTACCATAAGCAAAAGCATGTTCCAGAAAATAGTGATGTAGCCAGACTAGATTTCATTAGCCACACATCTTGGTAACGCAAATGCAAATCATAACTCAAAGCTACCTTTAAAATAGAGGAAAATATTAGATTGCTTCTGACTCTGTGTTGTCACATACAAAATGGACCCCATCTATCCAATATGGTGCTCCCGGACCTGCGATGACTATGCCTCTGTATTTTTCAAACCTCCACTGGAATTTTACAGGCCTCCATTTGGTAAAAAGAATGCTACTTTGTTTTCTTCCTCTTAATGATTACATTTTTCCCACGTGTCACGCTAGTTCTCTTACTTTACTAATGGACCTACTTCTAATTTACATCACAGTGTACATACACTAAAATAAACCCCTTTAAAATCAGAAATTGGGTGGATTTTGGCTCTTTAAAAGCAGCATACAGAATAAAAACTTCTGTTCCCTGAAGTCTATGAGCCTGGCAATTCCAGCAGTATTTTGAACATTTTATTTCTTTGTTCTTCAGGGAGTTCATCTTCTAGTTTCCTGAGACTCTGCTCAAAAAAAAAGAGAAAAAAAAGAAAAAAAAAAAGAAATCTTACCAATAACTTTCTACAGTAATTTTATGCTATTTCTTTTAGGCTTTTAGCAGGTTTTAACCCACTTGCTTAGGCAACATTCACATTATAGTCCAGGGGGATACACAGTACAGGAAATGTTTCTGCACTTCCTCCCAACAAAGGAGTCTCCATGGTGTAAAGGGAGGACAATCCTGTGAGGGCGGTGTTACCCCTTCCGTTTGCTATGTACTTCAGACCACGAGGGAAACAATTTGGGGCGATGGGTTGTAGTATGTGTCTTTTTTTATTAGACCTTGCTGACTGAGTTTCCAAATACCTTCTTAGGAAAGATCTTGGAAAAAAGACAACTATCTGATAAAGAGATAGTGGACTAGGAGAATGAGGATCTTAATAGCATAGGGAAGGCAACATGAAATATTACTGAACCAGAGAGAGAAAACAGTATACTTCCCTCCTGTTACCAGGTTCTGAAATCTTATTGGATATCTCACTATTTCTAAATCTCCAGGCTTCAGTGATGCTGTCTTTTTAAAAATAAATAAATAAATAAATAAATAAGACTGTAAATTAATGAAATAAATTATAAGAAACCTCCAGTTATCACAGCATTCATAACTCATCACACAGAGCAGACGTCATGATCTGGTCCTTCCCATTTCTGCTCTGATATATAAGTGGTCATTGCAAACAGAGGAACGACATATCAGGAAGGCACAGTATGTCAGCCCAGGACTTCACTGACCACACACCAAAATCTCAGGATGGGGATGTAAAGTTCTGCGGTTCAGAAAACCTGGAGTCAATGCTAGTTTGAATTATAATGACATATTTTAGCTAAGTATGCAAGCATAAACAGAAACAGTTCGGGATTTCAAAAACAGATCTGAGCTTCTTTATATGTAATGGTAAATTTAATATGAATGATTTTGTTAGCACCATGAATGCTTAAATTGTTGATAGGTAGTAGTTACCCTGGGAAATAGCATGCAAAAGGGTAATTATATGACGTCTCACCCAATTATGACCTTGGGATTCAGAAGCCAAGAATCCATTTAACACTGCTTTGTTCAACATTTTTAAAAGTTTTTTCTGATATATCATATGTGGAAAAATTGGCACCTGGACAAGCATCAAAGTCTCCCAAACTGGGGATTAGAATGAGCTCATCCCATCATAGTAAAACTAGTCTTTGTTCCCAGTGTGACATCTTGCATTAATAGAAGATCATTTTCTCACAATCACCGCCATTCATCTGGAGTGCAACGGGGTCTGCATCGAACAACTCCTCATTGAATTGCAGAAAACAGGGAAATAACTGCCGAGTTTTCCTGGTTACGCTATTGATATTTAAGTGCTGTTCTCTGTGGGGACATAACAGCTTAACTCCAAAGAGGCTGTGACCTATTTTCATGATTACTGCTGCACTAATGGACAAATCATTTCTAAAAGGGCATAACCATACCACAAAAGTTTCAAGAAAGATGGATGCTACTGAGATAAGAGGCTGGGCTGGATAAATTACCTAATTCAGGGAGGTAGTTGCTCTAATTCTGTACTGAACAACGAAATAAATGTTTGCATACAGATCCGCAAACACGTGCTGATTCTGTGTTTCAGCTCTGAATTCTCTTCACTTTGAAGCTATTTTCTTAACATCTTAGATTTGGAGGAGACAGAAGGGGAAAGATTTTAAAAACATATTTGTCCACATGTCCAGCTCTAGTGTGGCTGTAGAGACTGACATAAAGAAGTCCACACTAATATAAAAAACATTTGATTTTCACACAATAGTGTCTTCGAGGCTGTTTTGTTTCACTAAGGAAAGCTTAGATCATAGACAATATCTGGTTTTCATTGTGAATCTGCTTTTTCACCCTATTTGGCATCAAAGTTGGCAGAACTAAAAGGTCAGCAAGATCATGGGAGTCCATGAATGAATTTAAAATAGCACCTTAGCTCCTTCAGGCTCTGAGACCTTTGTTTTACACTAAACAACCATCAAAGTTGCTTTACGCATGAGAGGAAAGGACTAAAGCAAAGTTATGCATTGCAGCTCTTCATCCCTAAGCAACTATGTTCAGTTTCTCATTGCTGTAGATTGTATTTTAATGGTACTAGGTGGGAATCCAGCTCTGCCATATATCTGAAAAGCCTCTCTATTTTCAGAACATGCACATATAAAAACTAACTAGATTACTAAACAGTTTGCAAATTTAACTTGAGGGAAAGAAAGGGCTCCTGGGCTTCCAGCCACTGACTTACTGGGCTAAATTAAAAACAGAAACAAAGCAATAGGCAAAATTCCCTGCTGTATGCTCAAAACCGTGGAAAGGAGTTCTGCCTCTGTGTGCGACAAGAGACCGGATAAGCTCAAAAAGCTTACTAACCTCCTTGGGATCGTTTGCCAGGTGAATGCCACAAAAGCACAACAAACACCAGCAGGGCCCTCCGTAGGCCCTGGACTCCACACAAAACCTGATTTTCATCTCTCTCACTTCAGCCGTCTATAAGTTAAGCACCTCATCTAAGATGGGCATCTGGGCTTGCTCTCTAGTTCACAGATAAAGACAGGCACCTGCAAAGGGCGTTTCTTCTCATTTGTGTTACATGGCCATATCCACCATCATGGAGAAACGTCCTGCTTCTTAACGATCTCCTCTGCTTTGTCCAGCACTTCAGGAGCCTTTCCTGGGGAAAGTGGTGCTGAAGCTAATATATTCCCCCAGGATACTGAGGTCAGCTGAATCAGTACTTTCCAGTGAAAAAGCGGTTTGAGAAAACATAAGCCAGCTTTCCTCACTTAGCTGTTCTTGCCAAGGAACTAAACCAGCAAACCTCTACAAATAGCTTTATCATGTAAAACAATTTTAAAAGGGAATTAACAGTTTGGAGACTATCCCCTTCAACAACCAACACACATCCACTCGTAATGTTTTCTGCACCTCAGAACACAGCAGTCCAGCTCAAAAAGCAGCCACATCATCTTCACAAAGCGGCCTACAATAATTTACAGGCTGCGAATTATTACACTTATTGTAGGCAGTTCTGCACTGCTGACCCAAACACTCATTTACTGGGTAAGAAAGTATTTTATGAACATGAATGCAAATTTGGGGGTAAGGTATTTTATGAAAACAGGCCCTTAGCAACTTTCTCCCTTGGGGAAAATGGTTTTTTACCAGAGAAAAATGCGGAATATGCAACTTTGATATGCTAATTGGCAAAGATTTATAGATAGTTAAGCCCCAGACCAGGTTGTCCAAAGACACTGAGGATTTTCCATTCTTGCAGATTTTGCAATCTACACTGGACAAGGCCACGAGCAACCTGATACAACTTTGAAGTTAGCCTAGCTTTGAGGAGGAGCTGGGACAAGATACTGCCAGAGGTCCCTCCCCACATAATCTTTCTACAAGTCTGTAAGATCTTCCAAAAATAAATTGTATTTTTTGATACACATTCTCTCATTTGTCACTGGTAAAGGAAGCAGCCAATATCAAAACAGTTAACTCAGTGAAGTATTTATTTACCTTCATTTTCATTTACAGCAACATCTTTTTTCATTGCTGGAGGGGGTATAAAAAAGACCTTACAATATATGTAAATCAGAAACATTGAATTTGGGGTTTAATCCACAGAACTTCATGAATATGTTATGAAATTTCTTTCTTTGTGTTTTAGCATTTGTGAAGAGTATAACATATTTAACTCAAGGACAGCAATCTAACATAAGTAAATATACATCTATATCAACACTGAATTACATACAATTTTCCACAAAAGAGACTTCATGTGTGTGGATTTATTGATAACTGTCTTGACTACTTATGCCAAGTATACAGACATTCAACACTGCCATTATTTAATACTGCCTACTCTCCTGAAAATATCCCCCAAGTTGTGTGTGACTTTGCCACTTCTTCTGACACACTTTTCCCTAGCTTTGACCCATAAATAATAGGGAAATTGCACAAACATTTTAACTGCCCTTAAATTCATTGCATATGTCTGATTAATTACAAGGCTGAGGAGGATTATTCTTGCATTCCCAAAATTTCCATTAAATAATTGGAATATAACAAATAAAAGTTGTTATTCTTTTAACCTGAATCCAAAAGTAGGGCTTTATAATTAGGAGTAACAGCCCGTCAGTAGTATGCTAGATAAAATATACTAGTGCTTCTAAGGGTACCAAGAAATCTCTCAAATGTCAGCACCACATCTTACATACACAGGCTCAAACTTGGTGTCATGAAAGCATCCTCCAGGTTAGACTGACAAGGACCCTTTATTTTGTTTGCTTTCTTTTTTTTTTTACAGTAAAAGAAGAAGTCTATTGCTAAAAATCACTGAGACATTTTTATCTAATTCCTTTTTATTACAGTGCTCTAGTTAACCAATGATCTCCCTAATCTCTCCTGCTGTTTTCTGTGGCATATTAGTTTTTGAGAGTTCTACTGTTTTTTTGAAAGATTTATTTATACATAAAATTATTTGAGACAGGTCTGTTTTGTTTGTGTTTGTGCTAGGAAGCATGGATTTTTGTGTCTTCAGGCTATTGTAATGCAAAGGTTAAATAACCATGTCTTCCATGCTGGTCACACTGAAACAGAGAGTTTTCAGCAAAGACTTTGGAAGGCTTCAGGACCTTCTATCGTAATAAATTGTTTAAAACTGTTTATAATCCCAAGTATTTGTGTTCTTTTCCTGCAATCGAGCTGTAGGGCATACATGCATAAATGCTTTTTAACACAGAGAAAGCTGAAGGAGCTAAGTAGTTCAAGCTCCCCTCTTCGCACTTTTTCTTAAAACAGCAACAGACGCTCTTCTTGGCTGCTCTTTTGGGCCTCCACATTTTTGAATGTTTTCTTGCTAAGTGTCAGACAAGGGAGAGACATTTACACAGGAGCTATTTTAAGACACCTTCTATATTCAATGGAAATAAAGAGATAATTTTAAGGAGCAGTTCATTAAATCCATTTTTTTCTCCCCATTTTGCACGAAATGCATCAAGCCTTTAGATGTCTTCTCGCTACTGCCCATAAGGAAGAGTCTAGACAGGCGCTCAGATGTAGGCATCTGCCTTCATACTGATGAATCTTCCTCAAGACATCTGCTAGTCTGAAGTCATTTGTTATCTCTCCTATCAGAATCTTCTAATATAACATGTATTTCTCAGGTCATGAAGGTGATGAACTAAAACCTTGAAAAGGCAGATGAAATGTAAAGAAGTTTTGACTGATTTCACATTATCTGACTTAAAAGAGTACATTATCCATTGTTATTGATACCTATTCTCATGCTGCCTGGACTTGCAGTTGATTTTTATTTCTAGAAATCATCTGCCACACAGAAAACAAACAAAGAACTTCAAATAATAAATTGCTTGACAATACCAATGCCTCATAATCTTATGAAACTGTAATCCCTTAAGCATTTTTCTGACCCAGTTTTCCTGTTTCTGTTGTGAATTACCCGGCTGCAAGCAACCGTATGAACCAGCACTCAGAATAAAGGGATTAATGCCTAAGTGTTCCAAAATGACTGGTGGCTCTGGATGTCCATTTTGAGATACATGAAAGAGGACAGACTTTAGGTGGCAATTGGCATGAATCTTAAACCAATGCAGCTGAAATCACTGCTCTCTTCTGAAATTTTAGGGCACTAGTGAGCTTAGCCTCTTGGGAACACTTGCATCCCAAATGTTTGCAATCTTGCCATACTAAAAATTATCTTGATCTCATTTGTATTTCAATGCACTCCGTTTCAAATCTGTGCATTGAAATACAGCAGTGCAGTGCAGGAAATAGGGCCACTATGGCAAAAAAGTGACTCTCATTGCTTCCTGTGACCAAAACCTTGCTCTCACAACAATACAATGCTCACTGTATTGAGCATTGCTCAAAATCTAGCCACAGAGTTTGAAAAAGTGAGGTTACAATCACTTTCAACAGTTTGTTAACACAAACATAAATTAAACACATTTGTTGAAAATCCCACAATTACAAATTTATTTATGCTAAAGAAATTTCTACCCTTCCATACCAGATTTAATTGCCTAGTGCAACTTAGAATAAAACAAACATTGCAGCAAGAAGAAAGTAAGTTCTCTCTTTCTCTTGTTGTTACTACAGAGCTCATTGTTGTACTATGCATTCAGGCCTTGAGGGTAGATCTATCAGGACAAAAAGAAGTCTTTTCCTTGTCCTTTTTGGGCCTATCCTCATGAGACAGTGACTTCAATAAAAGCTAATGGTACTCAGCAGGAACGGGCTTTTGTTAATAAATGGTGGAGAAATACAGTCCTACATCTAGTAAATTTGCTGCCAACTAAGTGAAGGAATTAGCGGTGATTCAATATAACCAGAGGAGCACTTAAAACGCCAGTCTGCTGGGACCTCCTACGTTCTCCAAAAAAGCCCACCTTTGACCCCAGCTACCTTCTTAGCTGCTTCTCATATTCCTTCTTCCCATCATTTATAAGATGAATTTAGCAGGGAAAGGTTATGTTCTACTCCGATTTCATCTGCTGTTGCCTGCAATTTCACGGCTGTCCCTTTTACTGATTTTGCTCTTATCACGGTCTCCAGCAATTCCTTTACCATCTAGACTTCAACTCAGTCTCCGCCCCTCTTGACCCTTTTTTGACTTTCAAAAGTTGACTGCATCATATTCAACATAATACACTGATTCATACCAACTACCCTCTGGCTACTTTTTGATGCTACTGCAATTTCAGGATTTTTTCTAATGATTCTTGCTACACTTCTCTATAAAGTTTTATGACTGCTCCATTCCTTCCTCCATTTCCTTCTTTACCTGTTTGCTCTGTGATGAATGGTGTTATGTTTTACTTAGTTTGCTGTGGGAGTACTTTATAAGGCCATCCTGTTCTGTGAGCCTGGGTTGCAGAAAGGAGGCTTGTCTGTTTGCCCATTCCCAGCTGCTGCACATTGCAATAGGTTGAAGTCACTGGTGGGAAAGGGAAGCTAGTCCTTCCCTGAAAGCAACTGGCCATGCTTACCTGGGGGAACCATCTGGACTACAGGCCAGGCAGAAGTAAGAGAGAGGCAGGGAGCAAGGAAGAGGCTAGGAAACAGTGAGTCTAACTTAATTAGAGGCCATGTAAGGAAAGAGGCTTTCCCTAGACCAGTGAGGAACCATGTGGAAGCTGTTCAAACCAAGAAGGAAGAACAGAGCAGGCAGAGAGGCATATTTGTTTTCTTATCCTTCTATTTTAATCCGCTTCTATTTCAGAATTCACCATGTTATAGTTCTGTTCAGTTAAAGAAGTTTTGGTTTATAGTTCTAATAAGATACAGCTTGGGAGACTGCAAGCCGCTTTGGTGTTTTTGGTACACTCATCAGAAAAGAAAAGAAAAAAAAAGTGAAGGAATTTCACCACAAGTTATACACCTACAAGGCTTTACCAATCATCTTTGCAGAAGTTAATTGCAAACCTGCCTCTCATTCCTGACCAATTTACTGTCTCCAGTCCAGCCTGCCTCTGCCTGTTTCTTCTGAATGTTGCCTCACTTCAGTGTTCACATGATCAAAAATAAAATTTTCTTCCTTTTCTATTCAAGTCCTCATTCTCTACCACTCTGGTCACTCTTAACATCCCTCTGTCAGTATACAAGAAACCTTCCTCAAGTTCTCACTCTCTTGAGTCCCCCACATTGAGGTTGTATCCATATGTTGCCATTTTTCTTCTCTCCAGAAGATTAATTTTTATCCATCAATCCTTCTTCCACTGATTTCAGAGGCCACTACTCTCTCTTCTCCACTTCAAATACTTTATCAAGACATACTTCCACCATGTATAAATTAAAATACTGCACGTGTGCCAATATTATGTAACCATCTCAACCCTTCCCCTTTTTATGTTGCTCTGTGGAATAAAAGTTATATGGGATTCAGTTTAGGACTAAAATATTTCATTTAGGTGTCTGCATGTAGGTGTCCACATGAATACTTGATGTCTATGCTCTCATTATAATCGATGCAGATCTAGTCAATCCAATCAGTGGAGCCTAGATTCAGCTTCAGATTCGTTTAAGTCAACACTGAGGGCACAGTTCAGTTCCTAAACATAGTTGTTTTATGTCATATGCACTAGAATATCCACCCTCGCTGCCACTCCGGAAGATCATGGGTCTCCTGCAGGCCCAGTAAAACAACTACCAGTCCATGTAGATGTCTTAGATTCTCTAGAGTACCTCAAATACCAGTATACATGCACAACTGAATTGAACTCATACTGGTAAATAGTTGAATCACTCTTCTCTAGGCTTTACTGACTATATTTATTGACTAGAAGTTTAGGCACCTCGTGCACATGTTAGCACTCAAATGTAGGCATCTTCATCTCAACCTGAATCAGATCTGTCATGTCCTCCAGGATGCACTGGCAGCACTTAGTGGTTTGTGGCCATTGGAATCCCATAAGTAATAACAGAAATGGATATTTGCCCTTCTGTTGTTCCACAATGCTATTATCTACTTCTTAATCTGAAATTAAGCTGGATGTTTTTTAAGAATCTACTTTCTACCTTGCTCGTTAGATGAGCAGGCTGTGGGATTTTGTCTGCAGCAGCAGGAAACTTTTGATGCTGAATGAAGACAAAAAAAAAATTCTTGCAAATCCAGTGCGATAAACAAGTCACTTAGCTTTCTTTGCATGAATGGATTCATTATGTGCAGATGTTTGGTGCACTTCTACAAGTTTTTATGGATGAACAAGTCACATCATTATTGTTTTATTTGACCAGAAATGAAGCATGGCCTAATGCCATCTGTATTAAAAAAAAAAAAAAAAAAAAAAAAACTTTTTGATTCAGAACCTCAGGCAAATCTGCAAGATACATGAAAAATGAACAAGCATATATCTGGAGATGCTCGATATTTCCTCTGATGGATAACAATTAACTTGAAAATAAGAAATTGAATTTTTCATTACCCTGCTATCTCTATAATATCCTTTAATCTGCTCTGGCAACTTTACTATGACATCCAGAAAACCACTTTAAACTGTAGTCTTAAAGATCCTCTCAAAGAAGAAGGAAAAAATGAGCACAGACTATTTCATTATAAAATTTGAACATCTGTCACAATTTTCTAATTCCATTTATGTCTTGGATTAGAAAGTGACTCATGTAAATACTTACACAGGCAACTACAGAAAAAAGCTAATTATAAATTGTATCTCAATACTTCTTTGCCCAGTTATATGACAAAGAGTTCCTTATTTTCAAATCTTATGGCAGCAGAGTACAAAATCCTCTTTCAGATTCTACTGAAATCCATATAAATTAGGCAAAGCAGAAATGCAGAAGCATCCTCACACACTAGCAAGGAATCAGACCACCATCAGAACTAAGCTTTCTAATTTCAACTTCAACGAGAGACAGAGTCTACGTAGAAAAACATTCTCTGAGGTCAAAAACATCTCAAACAATGCAAAAGTGGTAATAGGGCAAGGTAGCCGATTAAGAAAACACTTTCAGGCCCGAATGCTTGTTAATCAGTAAGTTTTTGCTATCAAGGAACATCAGCTCCAGAAGCAGCAGCAAGATTTCCCCCCCGCTGTCAGGGTGCTGGGGGCAGCCGGGGCAGCCCCAGCCTTGGGGGGCGTCAGGCACTGCCGTGGGGCCGTGGGTCCCATGGCCGGGTGCAGATGAGGTGGGAAGGCCCCGCACGGTTCAGGGGAGCCGGCAGTGGGTCTTCGTCCAGCTTCTTCCAAAGAGGTCCAAGGCTGGCCAGGATGGGAGGGCTGGCTCTCATACCTGCACAGTTTTGTACTATTGACTCCCCTGCATTAATCCCAAATTTGCTTTTCTCACTAAAACTAGTCTAAAGTTTCCTTGATGAGTTTATGTCGTCTCAAACTAATCCTGCTGGAATACATTGTTTTTAAATGACAGTAAAAAAAGTTTGTTTCTGCAAATGATCGAACTGAACCTGGTAAAAATCTGAAAAAAATCCAGTCAATAGCATATACAAGGTAAGAATAAATTTTTAATGTTAATATATGTATAAAATACATGTATAACGAAATGTTATCACAATCTGTAGAGTTAACATGTTGTCTGCTTCCTATGTCTACTGATTAGCTACATCAGTAAATGATGGAGAAATACAGAAACAGAAAATATCCTGCCATGGATGTTCACACCTGAAACTTTCCGAGTTCACAGAAAGGCATTTTGCCTTTCATTTCTTCTATTTGTTTTCTTGTTTTTGACATGTGATATGCTAGACTCCATTATGCCCCCTATAGGGTACGAAAAAGCAAGTGTGGTGATACTGCAGAACACAAACCACAGACTATTTCAGCAAAGATGAGCTTACACAGATCTAAGGACAGATGTTAAGTAGACACCCTTGAACAGGCTGTTCAACTATAGCATAGGGCAAAGAATCAACATATTTATTCACAGATGTATTTACACCTTACGTTTAACATGTTCTCCCTTCATTTCATGAGCTAGCCCTACATACTTTCTAGCCATGCTGGCAGTGTGAAAGATTCGCAATAGATACTCACTCTTGTGATTACCTATTGATCACAGGCAACAGCAAGTTACATGGTCTATCCGCCTATCTACTCCACTTAACCTATATCAAATGTAGGAAAGCACTAAAACTGTGGTTCCATTGAAGGTAATGGATCTAATGACACTGCTTAAAGTTTGATCTGCTCAAAATTAAGATGATGCTTAAAGGGTTTTTGGATTACTTCCTATTAGAGCAATAACTGGGAAGAGAGATGTTTTGTCATGGGTTAAAAAAAATTCAAAGGACTGTTAAAGCATCCACTGTAAACAAAATCCCACTGCAGAATACTTTGTTTTCATAGCACAAGCATAGCTGAAAAAAATTCTAATTACAGCTCTAGTGCAGCTGTATTAATTACAGTTGCATTAATTAGAACAAATTTCTATGATTTAACTAGTTTGGCACTTAAAAGTGCTTGTTCAATTATGATCCATTTCAGAGCTTTATATATATTTCTTCAACAAGTTGATGAACTATTTGTACTTCACCTATTGCTAGTCCCTAAGCTTTTAAGCTAGTGTCAGTCTACAATGTTCTGCACTTACCAAATGAAGTTAAAATGATATTAGAAAAAAATATTTGGCTTTAAAGGCTACATGAAACAAGGTAGGAGAAGGAGAAAACTTCTGGGTCAAGACATCTCAAATCCTGAGGACATTACTGAGTTTTTAATCAGCCTCTGTTCTTATTACAAAAGACAAAAAAAAAAAAAAAAAAAAAAAAAAAAGCAATCATGGAAAGATTGCCTAGGCAAGAACTGAGTAAAGCAAAATGAAAAAAGACAGACTGACCTCAGGATTTGGTTTACTACCTGCAGTCACTGTCTTCACATTCAAACCATTGTGGACAAACGGAGTTCCTTTATGCTCATGTTTCAGCTGGAGTTCTGCCAGCCAGATACTTTCGCTGTGAGTTTAACAGTGTTTAGGCATTTAAGACCTGACAGCTTGCCCCACATGAAGGGAAGAAACTGAAGAATAATGGGTAGGGCAAAAACCAGCTTATTTGCCTGCAGTATTGCCATCCTGCTGAAAGGAAAAATACAAAGAAAGATAGTCCATATCATATTGCACTGTATCATAACATGACCGTTAGGACACCACACTCCCGTGGTCAAACAAACTCAGTATGAGGTGGAAGGGTTGGAGGAGGAAGACTAGAAAAGTTGGGGAAAATGTGATGAAGGTGTAAAGCAGAATGACACATATTTACTTGCAGTTGGGATGTCAACTAGTAGCATGACTTTATGTGACTTTAGTCCCGAGTTTCCAAGCAGCTAATAGGTTATTCTTGTCTTTAGCAACTTGTGAACTAGGCTACGTGCTTGAAGCAATTAAGATTTAGTAATGCTCTATATTAATATGGGAGAGCAGATAATACATTCATAAAAATCATAACAAATTTTAAAGCCTCTGAATTGCCACACAAACATAAACACTATTCCTTTTTCTTTTAAGCTGATGTTTTACATACGTACATATTCTCACATGAATTTTTAACTAAACTACAGTGGCCTGAAAGATGGAAATTTGCAAAGACATTCATTTTTATTGGCATGTAGCCATAATATAATCTAACCAGATTTTTGCAGGTTATGATGACTATTTAAATAAATGTCATTGTCTACAGGAACATACGTTAACAGAAAGTCTGTGCATGAATGTATACAGGCGCATGTGCTAGTGTGATACCAAATTCATTTAGCAGGTTGCTATTAAAAATATGTCTACACAACAAGAGAAAGCTAAGTAAAAATATATCTCAGACTTGACTGAAGAGGCAGTGAAGAGGCTGAAGTTGTGGAAATGGAATGAATATGCATAAATCATTCCATCTCTATGTAAATAAAACCTCAGACTGAGAAAAACTCACTAATAAATATTGTTGCTGGTATTACTATAGACAAACTATGTTTGACAAAATGACGCCATAAATGTGGTTAATTACCCTGTGCTCAGGATATATATTGGCCTGAGAAGAAACATTGCTTGCGGTGAAGCTGGAGACATAAATTACCTGCCTGTGTGCATGTACTGCCTGCACGCACCTCAATTATCTTCCCCACCCAAACCCCCAAAATACATACCTTGCACGTCAACCAAAAAATAAATCATGGGATATTCAAACAATATTAAGGGATTCAGACAATCATTTACCACTATGCCTAAATAGGAATTAGATACCTAACCCTCCTGCATTAACATATATTGCTATAAATGGTTTTAATCAGCAGACATATTAGTAACATTGACATCTGTCCACTGTAGCCCTGATTGGCAGCGTTAGCTACAACACTTAATATTCTGCAGATGATATGCTGTCTGAGGTATGGAGAGCAGCTGCTAACTGTTGACATGACAATGAAACAGCAGATATGAATATGCCATCTGACCTGCCATATCTTAAATATAGGGAAAGCTGTCATTACCTCCTAGCAGTGACCCAGAGGTAATATTTGTCTGTGCCATCTGATCGCTTAACGTTGTTTTATGTTTGCATTGCAGTAACCTCATGGGAAGATAACAATAAAAAACTCCCCTGTCGCAATATATATGTAAACCAATCATGAGCTAGTTGTGGGTAACAATAACACATGATAACACAATGTCAGGCTTATACCAGCTAATGCTATGTAAGAGGGAAATAAGATCGTACAAAAAAAAATACCAATACAAGAATAGGAAATGAGAAGAAAAGGCTAGATGCTGAAGTATCCTCAGTTTAAAATCTGTGCCTCTTAAAAACAGCCAGAGAGCCAAACTCAGCAATGACATAAACTGCAGCATTTTGTAAGTTTTAAAAAGGCTGATAAACACATTTTGATGCATTTGATTCAGATGGAAGTCTGAAATTATGTTCCAATCCCTGTGCCTACTGCCCTCATGTTCCTGCCCTGTCCTACTACCATGACATGCTTGCAGCACCTTCTGGATTGGCAGTATGCACTACTCATTTTTTCAGTGTTGTAGATCACAGTCAATTATCCAAGAAGTCTCCAGGTCACTCCATTTTGTCCAAAAACACAGAAAATTTTAGCTATTATAACATTCTTTCTAACGAAACCTAAATGTTTCAGTCTCGTTCCTTAAAGCAGTAATTGGAACAGAATTTTATCAGCAAGAGTCAGCTCAAGTGATAACAAAGCCTTTGCAAAAAGAATAATGATTAATGTTTGTCAGTCATAATATAAATTGGAAGCCCACAGCTCTAGGAGTAAAAATAGCCCACATTATGTTTCTGTGATGCAGAGCTGGCTAGGTGAACTATTTTGCAAGATCCAAACAATACACTGACTTTGGGTATTGTCATAATCAAGCCAATATCCTGGTCTAGTTCCAGCCTAAGGCTTGGTTTGGCTCTAGCACTAATGCTGCCCTTTCCTAAAACAGCAGTAAGTAATCATCTCTGTTACTACTCTTACCTTCCATTGCTATTTTTCTGGATTAGCTGAAGGCCTTGACACTGAAGGCTTTACATCAAGGGCTGACATCAAAATTTTAGCTCTGTAACATTCAGTTACTTTGTCTCAGGTGATCTTCCTCTTTTCTAAACTGTTAGCAATCACAACTGATAATGCAAATTGAAACTTCTGTCCAGAACTGGCAGCATTTTCATGAAGAGGGCTTCAAAACCCTTAACTTGGAAGTAGGAATAGCCTTAGTATTAAATTTCAACTGTATTCCTCTGTAATAAGAAAACGCTCAAATGAAATCATGGTTAAGCTTGCTTTTCCACATCAAAAAGGAACAAATCTTTGCAAAACAAACACTATAAACTTGCATAGCAAGGTAAAAATTTGAATCAGTCAAAACTTCAGATTCTCCATTTTAAAATTGTTACGCTTCTTGTATTTGTTGTCAAGGCATATTAGGACCTGAATCCAATTCTATTATGGCGAGTGGTACCACACCTCGAAGATTCAAATAAGGCATTATACGGCACTAAAAATTGGCAGAATCAGACCCTTTTCACTTAGCGACACTGGCAATGTGTGTTTTATTTCCGAAGTACACCTAAGGTATGTACATAGGAAGAGATTAAAACCCAAAGCAGACAGAGACCTGCTACTCATGTGTGCTCTCCCAAAGCAGAAGCTTGTTTCAAGAAACTATTTCTGCAACTAGCTGCTCAAAAACTGGCCATAGTAAGACAAGAGTAAATGCAGGAAAAAGAACAGGCCAACTTCAGTCAGCAAAGGGGCAATGTTAAATTCCTGCAGATAAGGAGGGACTGCTTAAAGAGGAGAGATTTGGAGAAGTCAAGAGAAGTATCTGGATGACCTGTGTAATGAACATAGCCTTAGCTTCTTTATCAAAAACTATTTCTGACCAGCTGGACTTGAGCCACACCATAAAAACAGCCAGGGTTCTCCCTCCCTCTCATATACAGCGGACTAGCTACAGACACATTTTCATTTATTCATGTCACCAGTATTTGTTTATCAATACAGGAAAGGAAAAGGAACGGAGTATTTGCACATACTCACGGAGACTACAACAGAAATGAGAACAATCCTGCGCCCGGTGTGGCCAGCCCTCTCCAATCTCTGAAACACTCAGCAGTCACAGCATGCAATTATGGGTCACTACAATGGAGTGCGCAAACCTCTTTACATTGCTGTCGCCGCGGAGGCTCCGGAGAAATTTAATCTGAGGCAATCTAGAGAACAGAGAACCAGAAACTGTGAGCTAACAAACAATTTCTTATCGGCATCTGTGCATTTACTGTCTTGTATCCCAGACATTGCATTAAAAGGCAGAGAAGGAAAAAGGAACAGATTTGCAGTTTTTTACTTTCTTAAATACCATGAATTTAGTGAAAATAGAAGAAAAGATTACAAAAGGTAATGTCCTCCTTTTTTATTCTCAGTATCAGTGCCAGTGATTCATTAGGGAAAACATGCAGAGAACTGGAGATGAAGCACTCCTACAATGGAGGTAAATGAAGAGGAGGCTAAGAGCTAGTAATTATATAGGATAAGGAATCATTTCACCTTTCCATGTACATTTTATGACTTTGGCATTATATGAGATACTGTTAAAGGGAAAAGAGAAGCTAAGTGATTATAATTACTGCTCACTTAAACAACCCAAGTTATATATAATAGTCAAGACCATAATTTCTTTCTGCTTATTATCCTGTTGTGACTAAAACTCTCCTATTCTGAATTCACACCAGGGTGTTTGTATAGAGCTTTACACAGAAAAAACAAACCAGTATACTGCACAGACTTTTAAACAATATTAAGAGATCACCTTATTTGTAACAGTGGTAGAAGGCTTTAGTAGTTAGTAATTTGCTTGGCAATCTAGTAGAATATCTAATCTGGGATTCATTTTCCTGAAATCAATCCTGATTTTATTAATTAGTATCCAAAACTCTAACAGTACTTTCATTACAAAGTAAAAGATTCTACAAAGGGATTTTTTCTGGAATAATTATTTCAGAATACGCATTCTGGAATAACTATTTCAGTAAATTTCCAAGTGAAGACAAACCCCTTTGCTATGACAGTGATTGGAACTCCACAGGAAAGATTATTTTTTGTATTCAACATGTAGTCTTTCAGTGACTCAAATTTTAAAGTTAACTGTAGTTTCAACTAAGGCTAGTCACTAGTCTTAAATACAGTGTAAACATTGACAGGTGGCACAGAAGTAGTGCTGAGAATAAGAAAACACTTCTTCACTGTGCACGTGACTGAACATCAGAACAGGTTATCCGGAGAAGTTGTGGAGTCTTTGGAGATATTCAGAACCTGACTGGATGTGGTTCCGGACAACTGCTCTAGGTGACCCTGCTTGAGCAGGAGGTTTGGACCTGATGATCTCCAGAGGCCCCTTCCAACCTCCGCCATTCTGCAATTCACCAAACTGCACAAAAGAGGAGTGAAAGGGAAGGTTTCCCAATTTTACTTATCAGGCAAGAGGTATGGAACTCACTGAGAATGTAAATGGCACCAATTCATTTGTGAAGGAATCGGGACACAAATTTGTATTTCACTCCTAGCCTTCTCATTATGAAGTACACGTAGGTGAGTTCCGCCTCTCCTATTCCACTCTGTAAAACAAATATATTATCATTGCAATAGCAATTGAATAGCTGGTGTCCCAAATCCTAGATGCTGTGTGTAGGACCACGCCCCAGACAAACTCTCTCTCTTAATGAATATTTTCATATTTCACCTTAAATGGAAGAGTCCTAGCACAAGTGCCTGCCCAGGACTCCTCCCAGGGGTCCCTGAGCACCCCTGAAGCGTAGGGCACAGGGACTGAAATCCCCCCAGCAGAACCAATCTGAACCTGCCACATTCTGAATGAGTATCTTAGTGACCGATGCCATTTCACTCCTCCAGAAATGAAATGACCTGCCATTCCTTTTTCCTTTTCAGCAAATAAATACAATATACACTCAGTCTGATTTGATTTTAAAAATCCCCAATTTTTTAGATGGCTGCTGCAGTGTAGATACTTTGTGTCAAAAGTCACATAAACAAAGGCAAAAAGAGAAAAGGTAGACACAAGTGTTGGCTTCAGTTCCATTAACTATAGCAGCTCTGAAATTTTAGATGTTCCTCTGTAGTCCAGGTTCCTGAAGTTAGTTTGCTTTTATACCACAATTGGGGTAGCAACTATTGCCCCTAGACAGATACAAGTGTGGGAAGAAATATTCAGCCACCATGCGACAACTGATACTGCTTCACTGTGGTATATGTAATGAAGTTTGAAACATTTCCTCAGTATTTAAAAACATTAGCACAGTGCAGGAAAGTATGAAAGATACTGAAAACAGGACTCTTCCACATAACCACCGAACAAAACAAGCAACTCTCTTTTCTCAGAAGGTCAGAGAGAAAACATACTGCACCCTCTTGGTGCAAGTGTTACTGAAAGACTCTTCTTGGCAATCAGCACTCCAGAGATTTCTGTCAATTGTCATGACAATTATTATAACAACAGCATTACGATAAGAACGTACTGATTGCACTTCATTTTATATCATTACATGCTTAAATAAGTCACAAAAATTTGTCTGATACAGTGTAACTGATGAGGCCAAATAAACCACAGGTAGCTGAAGATGCATCATGGAAAAGGTAACTGTATGTACAAAGCTCAAATTACAAGAGGAGATAATCCTTCCTTTAGTGGTTCAGATATAGCTTTCAACCTCATTTCAATGGACAACATTAATATTATTCTCCAGGCTGCTATGTCCCACTACATTTGATGTTTGACAATTTTATTGCTGAAAATGATATACATGAAAAATACAGAACTGTAAAACTGAAGCTATTCAAAGTCATTCATAATGAAGGTATGATGCCACAATATGTTAATTTTCATGTCCCACACTCTGGATGTTTGTTAGACGTAGGCAAGTCCAATTCAGAGACTGAGAGCTGAGAGGCACAGCTATACAGAAAAGGAAAGATGAATCCAGGGATTCATACTCTGATGCAAAGTATAAGAGCAACTCAGAATAAAACCCAGTCATGTGTGTTTCCTTTTGTCATTTAAGATAGGGACTAAATACACCAGTTGACAACCTTTCAAAGCTTAATGGTCCAGGTATATGGACATATCTTGACTTCCCATGTCAAAACTCAGCTGAGAAAGCTCTTCCAAAGATAAAAAAAAACTACAAGCTTTGGCAGGCTATCTTCTCTTCTTTTCCCTAGCAGGCACTAATATTTTTGGGAAGAGTACATGCTGAAGGATGATTTCTCTACCGGTATGTGACCGTTGAATATGAAGTGAAATGTCCAAAGGCAGAAAAGGCAGCAAGGTGCTTGACTCTCAGTGAAAGTCAACAGGAACCGAGTAACAGACTGCCATTTATGATTTATTCTAATGAAAAGTAAGAGCCTAACTACAGATCATCATAGAGCACTTTTAAACTTCAGACTGACTTCAAAGGTAGTGGAAGGAGGACAACCTGATCAGGCTTTTAAATTGTAACTGTCAGCCCAGAAAAGAAAACTAAGCAGCAAGAGGAAATAACATTTACCTATTCATAGCAATCTTACCCTCATAAGCATATAAACAGTAAGTTCAGTTCTAGCTGCTGCAACATATAAGCCACCTCTCAGTTGACGGAAACTGTGCTACACTCGAGTGTCCCTAGTGAGTCTCACAGCGATTTGCCCTGTGAGTTCCAAAACCTCTACTCATAGGAAAGAGAGTGTATTACTGAACTTGGTTTTCAATACTTACTGTCTCTGCCCACAAGCAGGCAAGCAAAAGTGGTCAACATTAGACCTCTGTCACTCTCTTTTCTTTTTTCCGACATCCTATGAGAGAATCACAAAGACTAGGTTCTTGCACTAACACAGAGCCAGCAGTGCCAGCTCTGAACTATATTCAACAGGCAGGCAGGCTACTCTAAAGTCCCTGCACCAATCAATTTGAGATGCATGAGCTCCTGGCAGCAAAATAATTATTTCCTCGGAGGTTCTTATTGTCTTCAGCACACCATGAATTCTGTTCAAGTTCAATGTCAATTTATCACTCTACATTACTTGCAGCAGCTGACATCATGGGTGCAATTGTTAAAGAAAAGGGAAATTATTTCTGCCCTTCTACATTTAGATTCCTCCTCCCCCCCAAATAAGTGCAGTGAAGGGAAAGCGCTTTGAGCAATCTGAAATCACAGAATGCCTCTTTCTATAAAAGCTTTACACTTGTCCAGCAAACCTCTCGACCTACTACAGCTGAACAATATCAGGTACTACAGAGACCCAAAAGGGAATATAAAGAGAAAGTATGAATGTGAGAAAGGAAATATTTTTAGAGTACAATCTAATTCTTTCCCTGTAACATGCAATACTTCCTTAGGGTTTAATACAGCCAGGTGCCTGAGCATGCTGGCTGCTCTCCTGCAAAGCATTTCAATATGCATTGATTATTAAATACAGTCAGTCTGGCATAGAATGAAGTGCTCTGCTGAGGTGAGGCCAGAGTGCCAGAGCCCACCAACCTCAGTGTCACGATGCTGATCCACTGCACAATACGTCATTTCTTATGTAAATAATATATTTTTTTAAATCAATAATGGTGCAGTAAGTGCACCTAAAATTAACAATGTCCCCCCCAAAAGAGGGACTGTTTCCACAGAGTAAGTTACTCAATGTCAGTATAAGTGTTTCAACTTCAGCTACAATCAATCTTCAATTTGGAGCTAAAAAGCAACTCAAAAGGCCACTGTTTCAACAGAATAAAAAACATTGTGAGGTGCGTGACTTGTTTTAAATACCCATTCCGAAAGTTAGCATTACTATACTTTTTCTAAAAGAATTAAATAACCGTTTTTAAGCAAAAAAAAAAAAAAAGAAAAAAAAAAAGAAAAGAAAAGAAAAAAAGAAAAGAAAGAAAAAGAAAAAGAAACAAGTACCGGACAAAGACGCTTCTGCATAGACTCTGAAAATTCTGTACCTGCCCTTGAACTCTTGCAACCTCTTTGTTGATAAGAGACATGACTAATCCTAATCACCAGTAAAAGGGACAACAACAGGCATTTAAATCAGTGTGCTGAAACCCAAACATCTACGGAAAAGTACAGGAAGCAGCTACGCACTACTTGGTAATACCTGGATATATTGGAAAGATCTGAACAAAAGGCTACTCTGGAACAAACAGCTTAAAGTCATGCAGAATTTGAAGAGATTAACAACCTCTCTGACAACACCGCTAAACTACTTCTGCAGATTTCTAATGCATGGATGTATTTCTTTATTACGTTAAACCAGATGATATAGGACTTTCTACTCAGAGGCTATCACCCATAAATTTGTTACATTTTCTAAGTAACAACTATTAAGAAGTTTGTTTTATCAGTTTCAACAACATGCTGTTGATTTCAGCTCTTTAACATTATGAAGGGCCTTGCCATAAATGTCACCACAAGACAATGAAGTAGGTATAAATGTACTATGTGAAAGAGGACAGTATCCTACTTATTTTGATTCTCAAAAATACCATGTATTACCATACTCTGGTAAATGAGAATTCTGTTTCTTAAGCATTAATTTCAAATATATTTCATATCTTCCATCCTATCATGTGCTGACTGCTGATCCACTGTATTTATAAACAGAATCATCTCATTTTCACTTTTTAACTATTATATTAATCTGCCACTGTGTACTTGTGACACTGCCATCGTTTCCAACAAGTTTATCAGATAACAGTATAATGATGCTAATGACTGAAGCAAGCTAAAGTGGCAGTCACCTTATATAGGGAAACGCTGGCGATATTCACACCAGTGAAACTAAAAAGCTAGTGATATTCATAAAGACTATAGCAAGAATGAGAAAGTCAGATCTGTACTATTGGGTATTATCCTCAACACGAGCAATATCCATGGATATTGCTGTGATATCCACGGAAAAGGGTTCCTCAGTACCACCTTAGACTTCTCAGTTGTTTTGAAATATTGCCCCTGCCAGCTGTGGCCAGTCTAGCAGGTTTCAGCAATCTGCAATTTTTCATACCACCAAATATATCCAGGTAATTGCACACTGGGAGTGGGTTGGGTGGAGAGGGGAATCTTTCCTAAATCTAACAAGTGACTACTGCAAAATCTGAGATTTATTATAACTAAGTCTTGCAGGATTTGACATTTATTTATATTGAAAATCAAGTGTTGGAATTGGTGTTTATTTTTATTGCTGACATTTATGGTAGTGATAATTTCTGGCCAGCTTCAATCTCTCCCCACTTCAGTGCTCTAGATCTTGAGCACTGACTTTCTTACGAACCTTGAGGGATGTCCTTCTTCTCAAAGGGCCAATTACATTTTTGGTCAACTGCCTATCCCTGCTGCAAGGATCCACAAGGCTGCCTCTCTCTACTCACCCAATAGCATTGAGAAAGTCAGCTAAAGAGACCACAGTCAACTACAGTCCATCCCCTTGCACATGCATATCATCAGATTTCTCCTAGAAGCTAAGTTAAAGAATATCTTTTAAAAAGGCATCTACACGTAAAAACTTCAAAAAGCAAGGAGTCTACCATTTTTCCTTTATATAGGTCCAAAGTTTAATTACTCTCACAAATTAGAATATTGTCCACTTTCAACTTCTTGTTATGCATTTGTCCATCAAATTGAAAAGGTCTTTGCCATCACATATCTTTTTTAGAGGTTAGAATTTGTACGCAATGGTCAAGTCAGCTCTCAGTTCCCCATTTGACAAACTGAATAAACTGAGCTCCTTTAGCTGCCCATTGCAATGCTTGTGGTCCCCTCTCTCACTCTCTTTTCATGTTCCTCCTTTGAACTCTTGCAATATTTGCACACCCTCCTGAAAAATGAACATGAAAAGAGGATACATTAGTCCAGAAAAAATTTTACCAATGCTGCAAGCAAAGACATAAGTTTTCTATTTCTACTTAATGTTCCCTTTTTCTACTTCTATTATACATGTTTAATTTCACATTGGACCCTCCTGACTCAATTTTTCACTGTTGACAGGGTTATTTACCATGACCTTTGGAGTTCTTCCTTGGGTGTTGGGTGTTCTTTGGGCTATTCCATTTCATTGAGTGTAGCCTACAGGAGTGGTTCCCAGATACATTAAAATGCATTTAAACAGGTAATTCAGATGACCACTTAAGCAGGCTATTGAGAACATCCTTTAACAGTCATTTACTTGTTGAGTTATCTGCAAACTTCAACAGCAAATCTCTTTCTGTTTCTAGATCAGCAGTACCCAGTCCTTCTGGCAGGATGGGGTTCATAACTGCTCATGAAGAAATATCTGAGGGCTGTAAGTCCAATTTCTGCCCTGCCATAAAAGAGAAATTCACAACACGTGTTTATTTTTCGTTTATGTTAATTAGGCTTTTAGCCTCCATTTTTCACTGTTTTTGTTCACATTCAGCATTCCACCACTTCATCAGGGTAGCTTTTCCTTTTTTTTTTTTTTTTTTTTTTTTTTTTTTAAGATTTATCAAAAATGTTATAGCAGTGGCACACACAGATCCCTTAAACTCATAGGCAAGAACTACTTGGACTTACTCCAATTTTAATGTTTACTCCTAGCATCTTAGGAGGCCCAGCCATTATTTAAAATATCATAAGGGATGGATATACTGTCTTCTCTTTGTATTTCATCACCACGGTCCATACTCTGAAAGTATGCTTACATGCTTACATGTTCTTGTACATTCCTTTTCATTATGAAATTAACCTCCATGATTTTAGAAACTTTAAAAATGTTTCATTATTGGCGACCTAAGTTACCTGACAAACCTTCTGGGGCTTCAAGGCATTGTTTTCTTTACGTTCACTATGGGCAGGTTATTAAGAAACAGTTTAGTCTATAAGTAGTAAGTTTTAATAGTCTAACAGATGTCCACTCTTATTCCACATTTAGTATTACTAGCTAAAACATTACATCCAGGAGGACTTGAATGCTTGTCCTTTTGAATCCTGTATGACTCATTCTGCAAGGCAGCCTCCAACAACCTGGAACTAAGAAAGTCCTCTATCTTCCTGCAATTCCCTTGTTTACTGCATGTTTTTCAAATTCTAATACTGGAACCAGGTCTGAGAGACAGCAGCAGTAAAGCTGTAGAGCAGAACTGCAATTCAATCCTAAGCAAGTCTTTCCTGTCTACTGACAGAGGCAGAGGATTTGTGGAAAGGACAGAACATGATCGTATGATTAGAAGCTCTGTTGTAATACAAAGAGGAAGCAAATTCTGTTTTTACAGCTAACTCTCATTCTGACAACTGAGATGTGCTTCACATGCAATCCAAACAGGACCCCTTCAATGTATGGGCTTGCATTTAATCTTTTAGATTTTTAAAAACAAACTGCAGACCAAGGAATGTCCTCATTTGGCATCCTGCTAAGCCCATAAGGTTCACTAGCAAAGTGGGCACTCACTGATCCACCACTTGGGCTAATGAAGTAACTGAAATTAGTAATAGGTTGTCTATCTCATGGTGGACCAACACTGAGAAGAGAAAGGCCTCTCTGCTGCAAGATTTCAAGACTATTTGAGAGTTCAGTGATGTTGAGACCCAGGAATATTAGGTCCTCTTCCAGATCTGGAGGATAGAGCGTTTCAGTGGCAATGTGTCCTCCTGCCCATACCCTGCAAGCGTCACTCCTTCCACACTCTTACTTTTCTGCTGTTCTCAGTCCATCTTTTACCTGCTGTTGGGTCTCCATCCTATTCCCCTCTGCTGTATCTCTGGTTTCTCATTCCAGTTCAATGTTCTCAACACACTATCACCCCTGAGCAGCATACTCTGTTTCAATGTTACCCTCACCCCAATACAAACTAGTTTCTTCTAGTTTGGATCTTGTCCTCTCTACATGTGAACTGGGCTATCGCTTCCTCTACACAGCTTAAGTCCACAGGGGAGTCCTACTGGAGAGGGCAGAAGAAAGACAGGTTCTCTAACCTCCTCTCAGAGGCTTCAGTCTAGCTGTAGCACAGCCCACATATGCCAGAGCTGTAACCACCGGGTGATTCCAGGCTGGTCCAAGACTGGAGTATATCCAGTAAAAGCATAATCGAAAAAGCCTCTGCTGATAATATATGAACTCCAATTTTTCAAAACCGTTTAAGTATACCAAATTCCGATGTTTGTGAGATTGACAGAAGGCACATCACTAATGCAAAGGCAGCATCTCTTCCCTTGCAGTTCAGGTTTTACATTCAAAGTCTGGAGGTAACGCTAGTTTTTAAAAAGGAGGGTTTTTTTAAAAAAAAAAAAAAAAACAACACAGATTTCATAACACAAACAACACTCCCTGTTTCCCAGATTTATTTTCAGAAAGTGCAAGTTTTGTCTTAAACTTAGCAAATAAAATCAATCTGAAATATACAGTGTACACCCTACCAAATATTTCTCCCCAGGACGTTAGACTTATCCCAGGGCAGTTACAAGCATCAGAGTATAGAGCAGTATATGGGGAAAACGTCAGGTCTCCATAACAGGCAGAGATGGCAGCCCCCACCAAACAACAGGTAGCTACTAAGTCATTCCAGTATACACACAGCCTATTCATGTTACATAACCACAGGCTGGTGCAACCTTTACCTGCTAGAAATAAACTTTATCTTTTCATTTTTACCTCTTCGTACCCTGCACTAGTTACAGCAAACACAGTTTGAGATGAAGGAAAAGAGCTGAATTCGAGCACTACCAGTGTTCACTGGGAGAACTTCAGGATCTGAAGACAACTTTAAGGCCTGGAATTTGTATGCAAATGTGGTGGCGACAGGAAAGATTTATCTGCATTTCTAGAAGTAAATGGACTAGTCCCTTATCATGACAGAGTGCCTATGTACTGCTCAGTCCCAGAGGTGCAGGATTTTGCTTTGCCACCAAATAAGAAATTCATCCCTTTGTTGTTTTTCTGTTTAGTAGTTAGTGTTATGCACTAGTACTATGGCATATTAAAAATGAGCAATAAAACAAAAAATATATACACGAAACCAAAATACATATATGCTGTTGTATTACTTATTCTTAAATTAGGCAATGCCTCCATTTCTCAGTTTATATGAAGATGCTGCATATTTCCCATTCTGCCACCAAATCAAGAATCTTGCTATATTATTTTAGTTCAGATACAGTCAGTCTTAGAATTTGCAAGAGATAATCAGATAACAAGGCAGATTTGTGTCACAGAGAAGGTAATTTACAGATACATATCGTGTTATGAAAGAACTCTACTTTGTGGATGAAAATCAAAATTAAAAATAGATCAGCACTCCTTGAGACTGAGAGTTAGCAGGCCCTTATGAAAGAAAAGCAAAGACAAATCAAGTTTTCAAACTGACGGTTTAAGAACTAGCTGCTTTCTGAATAAGAAATTGCACCTTTACTATATACAGAAAAAAAAAAGCCAGAAAGGTATCTATGACTTGAAAAACTTTATTTGAAAACTGAAGGATTGCTATAATGTAGGATTGTTCTTATTGTTTTTAAAGCCAAGTTAATACAAAAACAGGTCCATAAAGAGATGTCTCCACTGTGGAGAAAAGCAGCTCAAATTTGAACTTCATTCAATACTTTTACATCCCTCTCCATACATCTGCTGCATTTCTCAAACTTTTTTCATCCAAATAAGACTATAAATACAAGAAGAAAAATAAAATATAGGATATACAATAAATCTGCAGAACTGCAAGATGTAAAATGTATAAATACGTACTCCTCCAAAATCTATTGCTTCTCTGTTTGACAGTAGCCTTTGTTAGAGTGTTGAAATGCATCTGAAGTGTGCATTGCTGAAGTATCTTGGTAGTAAACGGAAAGTTCAGACCAAAGGAAATGCCATGGGAACACATATCTAACATACCATTTTCACCTTTAGCTAAAAATAATGTGAGAGGTTCACAGGCCACTCGTAACAATGTGAATCAGCTTCTCACTGTGGGCTTGTGCAACCCTTTGGCACACATATATGGAAAAAAACCCACAATTATGTTAACCAGGTATGTAAACTGTGCTGAAGCACCGTTTAAGAGAGCTCTCAGATTAAAGAAAATGAATTCTTTTCACATTCTATTTAAAGTTAAAAAAAATATATAGGAAAAAAATCTCAGGCTGCATGGATGCTTTAATGGCTAGAAACACAAGCATTGTTCTAAACTGGATTGTGTGACAGCTGGCTACACCTATTTCTATCATCTGCCTTTCAGATAAAATGCAAAACCAAAATCTCCTGATCACTTCTGATTGCTAAAGATATAATTTTGTGCTTGAGTAGCTGGGTGTCCTGGCCAAAATCCAGGTTCAGTAATTACACTGAGATGCATCTTGTTGCCCTTAAGCTGCCTAGATGCATCTTGTTGCCCTTAAGCTGCCTTCAGCAATTTTAACCTGCTTTCATTTTCTTCCCTATGGTTACAGAGAAAGTGGTGTAAATTTTGTGTGTGTGTGTGTGTGTGTGTGTGTGTGTGTGTGTGTGTGTGTGTGTGTGTGTGTGTGCGCGCACGCTTCAGAGCTCTCAAAAGCTTCACCCTAAACTGGAGCTTCACTGAAGTAATGTAAGTATATGGAGAGGCCCTTCTCCAGAAACCTTTCTATCAAATCTATACAAACCAGTAAATTCTTGAGTAACCCTAATTCATATCATTGATATGATTAAATCATGATTAAAAATATAAACAGTCTTCCATAACATGACAGAAAAGCACGGACTAGGAGACGGAGATGGATCTATCTCCTGCTGGTGGCCCTGGCATGCTCCCAGATGGATGAGGATTATATTTCTAACCCATATAAACGAAAAATGCATTGTTTTTCTCACCTGCAGTGATATAAACTACATGCTTCAAATTCAGAATGTGTAGTTTAGAATACCTCTGCACGCATTTTAAATGCACTGCCGTTATGAGAAACTTGCATCATGAAAGATGCAAAAGAAAGGCTGATACTATTTGCTGTTTTGCTTAGATTATTCTTGTTAAAACAGCTTGGTTTTGGTAAAACAAACAGAAGTGTAAGGGAGCATGAGAGTATGAGATTGTATGAAATTCATGAACTGAAAGGAGAGAAACATGAAAGCGATCAGGAGGATGTGGAATGGTCAAGAAGCATCATGGAAAGGAACTGAAAAAGCGGGGAGAGGTAGAAAGCTAGGTATGGAGATCGGAAAAGAACATGCAGAAATCAGAGCAAGACCAGGAGTTCTCAACAAGAGAGTCAAAAAGGCACAGAATTTGAAAGAAAACTAGAGGCTGAAAATGATGCTCCACATTGCCTCTAGATGGAAACTGAGCACGGAGGAACTCCTGCAAGGTTGTCCTCACTAAGATTGGTACAAGCCTCACTCTCAGGAGATGGGTTTTTCTTGCTCTCTGACAGATTAGGCCCTAAGTCATCACTCCAGCCTCTTTTATTAACACAGGTGGTTCCTCCATAAGGCTGTAACCTCAGATTGTACCAGACCATGAGATGGGGCTCTTTCCTGAAGCCCTGAGAATCTGGTGATCCAAGTGCCAGAGGTACAACAGGACTCTGGGGCCCCGGTGGCCAGGCCCAGCCCTGCCCTATCAGAAGCCTGCACCAATATCGGCACCTCAGGGAGCCCCTGACCCCTGCAGTGCCCTGACAAACCAAAATCCAGCCCCTGGAGAAGTTGGCCTGGATGTACTCCACAAGCCTCCCCTTCTCTGCATGGAGAATCTCTTCTTCTTATGCTGCACTAACCATTGGAAGAGTAGATCGTACTGCGCTTCATCCAAAACCCACTGAAGTCAATGAAAAGACTGCTGCTGAGCCCCATGGCATTATGAACACTATAGGCAAAATCTGAAAAACACAAGAAAAACAAAAAAACTCAAACACTCTCACAGGCTGCCTAGCTGGGTAATGAGAACCGTGTTCTTTTTGGCTACCACACACAAGAAACTATCTGTAATGCCTTTTTTTAGTCTCTTCAGGCACTTCTGAAGCTGAGAGAGTTTTAAATTCTTACCTTGCACAAAAAGAAGACATAAAAGCCCTTTTAAATTCATCTTTGAAATAGAACTGAGAGCATTTTATAATTAGCTACTAACGCAGGGAGCAAATGCTGCTGTATATCTAAGCAAACACATTTTTTAATGAAAAGGGCAACTATTCAGAAAAGATATTAACTAGAATAAATCACCATTCCCTATTGGTATAGGCTGATTATCCCGATGCCTCAGAACCTGTAGCTGTGCGAAGACCCGCATTAGCTACAAAACAAGCAACCTCAATGCCCAGCAACTTTAATGCTAAGTAACAGCACTCAGTATTATTTTAGACATGGCGTACCACAAGACAAATGAATAGGGTGGGAGGGTACTGGCCAGGCAAAGCAGCGTTCAGTTCATAATGCTTTCCGGTGATACTGTATTTATTACTGATAGTAACTACAAAATGCCCAACACTTCCTGCACACATGGATGCTCACGATCTATTCTAAGATGGGATATCTTGCCCTTTACAAAGCATGGAAACAAATATACAAAGAAACAACCACGGAAGAAAGAACTGTCCTTTCAGATTACAGCTGCTTTGATGTGGTCATCTATTGTATTTTAATAGTGTCAGAAACACAGCAAATCACTTCTTCCATTAAAAATTCCACAAAGATGCACTTTAGAATACATAATATTTCTTAGAAGTAATATATTTGCCTTTTCTTCCTCTATCAGCATATATATCACTTAATTTGTCTCTCTCCAATTTCCTTTCACACTGGAAGAGAACATTTCCTGTCCTACACTAGAAAATATGAAACCTTTAAAACAGAAAAGCTCATTTTTCCACTTCATCAGATGCTACTGCTTGTTCAAATTCATCTCAAGGAATACTTCCTGTGTTTGTGGTCTGCACGCTCTCTCATTTTCCCATGCCAAGAAATCAGCTATAAATGCCAAAGACAGAATTACTTCCTCCTTCTGGCCAGTTCACGTGAAAGTCAGCTGGAAACCACCACTCCAGTCGTTGTGCAAAAATCACGTAGAAAGCAATAAAAAAAGGGTGATGCCAACTTCAGTAAAAAGAATCTCTGTTCTCCTACCTAGTCGTTTGAGATTAAAAAAAAAAAAAAAAAGGCAGCTGTAGCAGAGTTACTTTAAATTGTAAGTATAAATCAGACTCAGAATCCAATAACTGACTGCACAGCTCTGTCTAACATTAGACGCAGAGGCTCTCGCTAGTCAGTTATTTCATTGCTTTCAGCTAGGGATGCTGCTCGTAAGAGGTCTACAGGATGCTCACCCACTGTCCCTTGGTTCGCTCAGTTCATACCAGTGTATGCCTGCTCACATCACAGCATCAAATCCCTCTTTCCCACAGAACTCAAGATTTCTCTGGTTATAAAAAGAGAATTATTCTCAGCCCTGAAACACATCTCAGGTTTTGTACAATCAGTCTCAATTCTCTTTCTTTGCTTGTCAACATTTCCAGCTTCTACAGTGTCAGAGAATATGAAACATCAACTACCTTCCCCTGATTGGCAAAATTAATTTGATTAACTCAACAACTGTATGCTTTATATTCTTCAGAGATTATGCATACCCCTTTTTTTATCGTAGGGAAATTAAACTATTAGAAAAATCTTTTGCTAAATGTATTTGGTGAGAAAACAAACTCTGATCAGAATTAGCTATGTTATTGCAGCTAAAGACAAGGGAGAGTCTTTCCTTTCCCAAATTTATAGTATTATAATTGAGTATATCAATTAAGATGTTACCAAGATTTAGTAGGCAATAGGCTCAGCCTAATTACTGCAAAGTCACTGAGGTAAAAATATGTGCCTTTGTTTTTCTAGAAGCCAAGTTCATTCTACCCAGCCATTTTGTACAGCAACCATTTCTTTATGTGACTGCTGCTTATTTGAAAGACACTGCTTTTCACATGAGCAGGCTGGAGGGTGGTCAGTCACTCCTGTAAGTTATGATATGGAAAACTGTATTTCCTTTGTGGTAAAAAAAAAAAAAAAAAAAAAAAAAGTAAAAATAAATATACACACACACAAACTTGATCTATCCAAGGAGAATCGGAACGTAGTTTCCTTCTCCTAGGCTGACGCTAACATTTATGGTACCACAGTTCTAGGCAAGCTTTCTGAAGCTCAGGTCTTGCTCCTGGAGACAGGAGCATATTTACATGGCTCTGAAGTTCTTTGTAGGAGACACATTTCTGAAGGTTCCAGACAAAGCTCTCAAAACATATTAAAGGCCCAATCCTTAAAAGTGATTCATGCTGCCCTTGAATGAAATGTGGTTTGAGAACATGAAAGATTTCCTAAGAACAAGACTGCATCTCAAATAGTTAGAGGCCATGTGTCTGTCAAATAACCTGTTGATATCAATTTGATGATATCAAGCGGTAACGATACATTAATATTGTATTGATGACAAAGACAAGTAGAAATATGGTATCTATGGGTTACAAAAAGCATGGAATCATCCATAGCAGCTAATGATTGAATCAAGGGCCCCACAGTACTTCTTCAAAAGCAAATGCAGGAGGAGGAAGACCCACGTTGTTTGTGTCCTGTCAAGTGGTTCCATAGCAGAGATAAATCACTGAGTAGGAGATGTATCTGTATCTTATCAGAGGAATGTTGAGGAAGTCTGCTGTGCTGCCAAACATAAGCTGTATTACAGGACATCTTTATGCGATTTGAAATTTTAGAAGCATAACAGCCAAATTAGAGCAACTTTTCATAAAGCAATCAAATGCTGTCCCTCTGCCTCCACACCCATTCAATGTTAAGGTCTTAGTGGAAACTCTGAAGAGCTCTACTGTTATGAACTCTTCAATAAAATTACAGGGATTAAATGACCTAAATATAGTATGCACTGCTGCTCCTCCATAGCACACTCACCTAAAATTACCCCAAACTGAAAGAAATTAAGCTAAAAGGATGCATTAGGTATATGTAAAACAGATCTGATTTGACAACTTTCCACAATTATTCACTCATCAATTTTCCTGCAGAACTGCCCTTGTGTTCTCCAGATGAGGATCTTTCCAACGTTGTCTCTAAATAAGAGTCAAAACATGGGATTATTTTTGCAGCTATGGAGAGGTAAGATTATATTAGCTGTATGACAGCCAAGTATTATCATGCAGCATGAAATATAGCTGAAGAATAGGGCATGGAAGAAGGAAATCAATGGGTATTTAAAACACCATTTAGTTGATTTACCTATAGCATAAATTACTGTCATTAATAATCTCTCATGGAGATGTCTCTTTCACATAAATGTCTGCAGTGAGATTATTTACCAAAAGGCTTTTAAATGCTGCTATTAAAAGCAAAACATTAAAATCAATTAAAAGGTTTTATAAAAACACTGATCTTTCATTTCCTATGCTTTTGAGAGTATTATTCCACCCTTTCATACACTTACTAAAGCAAACAAGGTTTTTTTCCACCAATTGTAAGAGTACAGGAAAGACCATCTTCTAGTGACTAAAACATGATTTCAGAAATCTTCTTCTAGGCACCACTTAAATGTTTGTAGATGTGTATGCCTTCATTTAGCTTTAGTGCTCTCTTGTGTAAAATGAGTTTCCCTTGTATATGTGTTGAGGAGGAGGTGGGCAGTCTTGATCAGGTAATGTTTGTCAAGAATTTTGTTTCCCTCAAAAAGACAAAGGGAGCAACCTATTAATATCAGAAGTAATTTAGGAGTGGGATTCATTGCACCTAACTTAAACCATCAAAAAGCCCAGACGTTTGGTCACTTCTACTTACTCTTCCATGAAGGAGAGAGAAAGGCATATTCAGAGGACAAGTCACCCATTCTAGGATGGCACAAACTGTCCTCTGAAAGGGCATCTTCCTCCACAGACTGCCACTGTCAGGAAAACAAATTCCAGTCTACATTACGATTAACAAATCATTCTTTATACATTGGTTCATTATCAAATTTAATCATATGCTCATGAAAACCGACACACACAGTAACACTTTATAACATCCAAATCTAGGAGCAAAAAATTGAAAAAGTATCACAAATCAAGCATTTAAGAGTCTAAAATCCATTTTCTTGAAAGGGTTCATGCTACTTGAGCTCTCACACACAGTACGTAGAACGGAGCAGAAAGTGGGGTTTGCGACTTAGCCACTGTAGAAATTTAGTTATTTATTTATAGATACTTACATATATATATATATATATATATATATATATATATATATATAGTATGTTATGTTATGTTATGTTATGTATGTATGTTATGTTATGGTATGTATGTATGTATGTATGTATGTATATTGCATTTCTTAAACACACACCTAAACTGAGATCATAAAGAATAAAAATTGCACAGGCAATTCATCACTACAAGTTGTTCACTTTTTAGCATTTTGCAGGTTGCAGGGACAATTCAGGCTTCTGGTTGTGACAACCAACCCTGCTTCAGGTAGAAGAGCCTACTTGTGTGAAACAGATCTTTAGTACCTAGAAAAAAGACTGTCCAAGAGAAGGCCAGATCATGGTTGACATTTGGTTGACCAAAAAAAAAAAAAAAAAAAAAAAAAAAACAGGCAGATCTTTCACTTCTTTTTCCTCCTCCCCCTTTATTAATTTGGCTAAGATATTTGGGAACTGCAGTTTACCTCCTCTTTTCCAGCATAAAGATGTCTACTCCAGGCAGCAACAACTACTTATCTGCAATAACAATAAAGGGCTATCAGGAAAACTTCACAAGCCTCTATCCACCAGCACCAGGAGGCTGAAAGTCAAATAAAAGATGATGCTTCCAGGGGAAAAAGTGGAAAAAAAGGGGAGAAGAAAGAAGGTGCAAGCTCTGCATTTTTTTTCCTGCTTAGACAGCCCATGAAAAAGCAGTACACAGTTCTCAAAGGAACAAAGTTTAAAAGTAATTTAAAATTACAAACTAATTAAACAGTTTCACTTGTAAATCTCAGAAAATCATTATGTGCTCAGAGTTTACGCAGTAATTTCTAAGACAGGCCATTCTTCATTCATAGCCAAGCAGTTGGATTCTCTGCTTTAGCAGAAAAATTCCACTCATTCACAGTTTCAGAGCCGTGACTAGTGCTTCCACAATAAATAATAATTAGAGCAGAGACAGAGCTACCTCATGCCAGTGCTACTCCACTAACTCAATGGAATTTCACGCATTTATTTTGGATGCAAAATTTGGCCTCAAGTCAGTAGGCAGAGGAATACATACCTCACAGTCAGCTTATTGTTTGCCTACTAGCAGATAGCCATTGTTTCACATTCTTGTCAAAAAAAAAATGAACTTTTTTTTTTAAATACCTTTCAAAGTAGTCTTAAAAATGTTGCTTCGCCCTTCTGAGAGTGAAGTGCCTACTGCTGCAATGGGTCTCAGCTATGTTTCCAAATGCTAAAAGTTCTGTGGAAAAGTTTTCAGGGACTGTGAACTCATGCTACTAAAAAACCACTTTGTGATGATATACTGTGTTAAAATAAGAGCTTTTAAACCTCAGCGCACTGTTCTAAGAGCCAACTTTCCAGTGGCTCTGATTAGGCAACGGCTGAGTCAGATGGCAGAATTTGGTGGCAGCCTTTTCAAGAGGCCTGGATGCACTCACACAAAGGAATAATCACGCTTTCATCGGCGGGTTTTATCAATGAACTGACCAGATTCCAGGCACTGCTCCCCTGTTGCCTAGTAAAGGGGCACTCATTGAGGATTTAATCGCAGTTTACATGCCACAAAGGAGGGGACCAGAATACTTTGCTGCACAATACGGCTGAATAGCACATCAAAGAAGTCGGAGCTGCAGCTCAGCCCAATCTCATGTATGGTGTCCCCCAGCAAAAGGGCCCCAAAAGAACAGTACTGCTCCCCGGCATGGGAAAGCCATGCTTGCCCAGGTCACGGCAGCCACTCATCTAGGAGGACACCACTATGATGCCCGTCACCACCCGGAAATAAAGGGCACCCGGTGCTCTGCATGGTTAAAACCACATCCCTGCTGCTCGTGATCTGATACCTGCTTGTGAACAGGAAGGAATCCCAGCATAAATTATACCCTCACACTGACTGAAACAATTAGGAAGAGGCATGCCATAATGATATAACAAGCTTCAGATCCAAATGTAAATCCTTCATCCTTGTCTTTAAAAACTCTGGAATTACAGCTTTGACAAAGTGCTTAAAATCACAGAAATCAGAAATACAAAGAATGTTTTAGATCATCTTTGTCTCCTTCTTCCTCCCATCAGCAGAAAATGATTTCCTCCATATAGGCACCGAAGGGCTTTCTGCAGTTTATTTTAGATGATATCTCTCTTTTTCATGAAAGATTAGTCCACATTCAAATAGGTATCTCTACTGGATCCTGTTTCCCATTGTTCAGCTTTTGTATTCTTTATTGCATTGGTCCTAATCATGTCTTTTTGAGGTGCCTCAAGTGTCTTCAGATTCAGCCCAGAAAATATGCAAGACTTTCAGATTTCGTGCCTTAAAAACAAAGATGAATAGTACATGCAGGTTAGCTAGCACATGGTCTTTCACATCCTTCAGCCTTTCTACCCCCAAATGCATATAACCTCTTTTCTAAGAGCACATTGCAAGATGAAACAGAGCTAGGACTTAACAGAAAAGAGATGGTATCACAAAAACTTCTGGCAAAGAGAGCAAGAAGAAAATCTGATAAAAAAGCTAGTAAGTCTTTTGGGACTAAATTAATCTTTGACATACTGGAGGGTGCAAATCTCTTTGAATGCATTTTGGAACTAAGCTGAATCCTGAATCAGCTGGCAAAATTCCACTCAATTTGTACACAGGCACAAGTAATATTTTACTTGGAAGTTAATGGATCTTGTGTTAACCTTATTATTACAGTCCAGGAATAATAGTCCAGGTTGAACAAACAGATTTTGTGCCCAAGCTGGTAAATCTTCATGAATATGCCATGTCGCTCTATACAGATATCAAAACATTTCAGAATTATATCCTTTCTGAATGTTGTTACCTCCATAAGAAATTGCACATGATGCCATTGTTGATTTTTCCCATTCCTGTAGGGCCAAGTTCTACAGTCTTTATAAGGAAACACATCCTTTTATAACACACACTTCACTGATCTTTATTTTCCATATGCTGCAGACAATCTCTTTCAAATATTTAAGAGTGAAATTTCAGGTTAATTAGCTGTTGTTAATATTAGCGTGTCAACAGTTTTCACTTCTCAGAAGCAACTGTACTTCTGAGCACTTCTCAGAAGTCTGCTGTAGATTTCTGTACCCTGAAATCTGAATCTTGGTCTTTTTGCTTGTCTGGGCTTTTCTTGAATAAATATACTAGGGTATCAAATCACATCCATACCACTACATTTGCAGAGGGCTATTCTGTCTCTGACAGGAGAGAAATTTGTGTTCCATTGCTTAAGCAATAAAGATACCCATGCCCCAAAGACACAGAACAGAAATTTACTCAAGTGAAGGGGAATGTGGATGTGCTGCAAAGGATGTAAGCTGCAAAGTAGTTAAAGAAATGTACTGTGAACAAGTTTGGATCTGAAAGCTGGACCCTTGAGAACCCTTATTGTTTCCAGGGCAACTTTATGACTTAAAAGCTTCAAAAATACCAGGTTCATAAGAGATTGTGCTAACTCTCAATTTTACCTCTTTTAAACATGTACAGTGTATTTAAAACTATGTAGGAGGCCATCCTTACTGTGACAATTGATAGTAATTGTAAGAAAACTGCAGAAAGACAATGGACTTGTCAGTAGAATTGCTTCTCCCATTTTTTGTTGTGAAACACCTGTTTATATGGTCAAAGAAATTAACACATTTCATCTCAAGTATTTCAGGTGTAGTGCTGGAATACCTACTCAGGTGAACTCAATATTAAAAGTCATAATACTCAATGAATAATTGTATATAGTCGAGCTATGCAGGTAAATGAGGAGGCAGCTTATTTACAGAGCCTACTCTAGTGGCAAGAAAGACAGTATTACCAAAATGAAACTAATAGAGAACTCAATGCCAATACTATACATAATTCAACAATGCCCCAGTTAACATTGTGCTTTCATGTTTCCTCAAGATGCAGTGAGAGATTGAAAACTATTTTCTGCATCTCTCCCATGGCCTTTATAGCCTCTTTTTATCCTTCACCATAGTTACTCCTCTTTTGTTAGACCGTATTTTTAATAAAAATTTTGAGCACTTACAAACATGTTTCCAGGTTTTTCATTAAACATTCCAACTCTCCTGATGTAGGGCAGACATTTGCATCCAAAGGGGGGAAACAGAAGCAAACCAGGTAAATGACATGCTCAAGAGGCAGGGACTGTATTTCAGAAAGTGGATTAAAACTAGAAGAGCCTTGTTCTATGTTTGTATCACTAGATTACGATTCTCCCACTACAGAGATTCTCCCATAGCAGCAGCTTTGGCAGCTAAAAACAACAGAACAAGGGGGTATGTGAAGTCAGTCAAAACTGCTCGTCCACCAGAGAGGACACTGTGTCCCATGCAATTTTCTCCTCTGCTTCTGGGACACCCATAGTGCCAAGAACAAGACCTCAGAAGAGCAACTCGAACCTCTGAACATGGCAGCAGAGAAGCTACTGCCACAAAGGCATCACTTCCAAGCCACTGGATATTGTCACACAGAACAATCTCAGCCATAGAAATCAAACCAAATTTTAACGCGAGTTTCTATTTATTTCAATTAGACACGTTGCTGTTGTGAGACATGCTAATCGGATCTATGCCATGGGAAAACAGACTCAGCTTACTTCTGTTCCTCAAAGGCCCTTCAAGTGTGCATGCTTGAACACAGCCAAATACCTCCAGAAGGGTGCAGAGGAATCAAGAAATAGGACTTAGGCTAACAATTCCTCCCAGCAGGTACCAAAAAGCAAATGTACTGTTTCAGACACAAAACCCTGAACTACCTCACCCAAGAGGCCTGAATGTTTGGCCCTTGACAAAGAGCATTTTCCCTCTGAAAAGAGGAAGGAGAAGCTGCAGCCAAGATGGGAAGAGAAAGAACAGCACTGTAGGCAAGTGGTGACAGGAACAGCAGTCACACAAGGAACATGGGAAAGGTGGCGACCAACCATTAATTCACAAAATGCAACATAAAAAAAAAGAAAAGAAAAGTATTGTTTCCCAACACCAGGGCAGCCCCTGGAACAGAGGCAGGTGGGACAGACATGCTGCTACAGCACTTGGCATGACTCCTGTCCTGTGTGAGCAGTGCAGAGCTGCAGCTGGCAGCAACAACAGGCAGCACCAGTGCCAGCCCCTGCCACGTGCCTCTGCTGCTGGCAGCCACGCACCATCCCGGAGACAGCAGGGACCCCAGGGCTTCCAATGGGGACACTCGGACAGGCCATTCCACAGGTGAGACTGAGGTCCCTCCTTCCTGCCCCACAATCCCCAGTGTTCACTGCCCCACCCCTAGTGCAGTTCACCTTTGGCAGGTGGGTGACACTACCACGTGGCCACTAGCTCCTTAACATAACACTCGAGTACTATCTTACAGGTTGATCTTTCTTCTCTTTCTCCCTTATGTCTTTCTAAAAATAGGGCAGAGATTTGTCAGCCCCATCATATTCAACAGGCAAGCTCTTCACAAAGTAGCCAGACCTTCTTGGCTTCCTCCCCACACACGATCTGAAGGAACCAACACACTAAAAATGAACATGTGTTTCTATCAGGCCCCAAGGCCTCCAGAATATGCTGGAACTCATCACTTAGGCTTTGTGGCTTCTAATCTTCCTCAAGTCCATCCTCCATGCCCAGTAACTTTCCATCAACTGAGTTTATGAACAGTCCTGCTAGGTGTGCTGTGAAAGCTGCTGGGAATTACCAGGCTGGAGTGGAAAGATTGCATTTGCAGCTCTCACACAAGAGCAGGTTTCTTCTTTGCCTCTGCTGGCAATACGACAAGCTGTTATACATCACTCTGTTTGCCTTCAGGATACTGTAACTGAAGAGAGCTGCCTCAGCTTTCTGTTATTACATTAGGCTACCTCCTCAGGGCCTCCACTAGTCTCTCTATCCGAAGTCCCATTGGGACCTGTAGGAGTCTTGCCTAAGAAAATCCCTTAGAACCTGGCCCACCATCACACAGAGGAAAGTCCTGGCACTGTGACAGAGAGAGAAGGATGAAAGAAATTTTTCACGACTTCTGCGAGAATACAGGATGACTGACAAATGTGATACACTGCACAACACCAGAACTCACACAATCACACTGACAGATTTGAGACAAGCATTGCTCACATACCCCATGCTGGCTGGAATATTCTCATTGAAACAAAATGCCATCATATTATTTTATTTCAGTAAAAAACAAAACTTATATTGGGAAAACAAAAATACCAGTTTCAACACAGTTTCCTGAGAAGAATGGGGAAAGCGTATGTAGTCTGATAACTATGGCAGCAGCAAGAATGCAGGCATACCCAAGGTTAAATCCTTGCTCTGCTGGATTATCAGAATTGCCAGAGATGACAGGCTGCTACAAACACCACAGGGACTGAAGCCTGTTGTATCCCCCATCCCCATGAGCCCTCTGAACCTGGATGCCAACACACAATTCTTTCACTGTAAAAGGCAATACTGCTCTGGAGGACGTCATGGTTTCTGGCTAGTATCTCTGGGACTATTAAGAAGGAAAACGGATACTGCACTGCAAGCTCCATCTACTTTGGAGACCTTCATATATCTCTGCTGACAAAGAACACCACAAATCTGGGCAAAAGATTTCTGCAGAATGCATGAAATGGAGGATGGTAAAAAAGGAAGGAAAAGCAGAGAGGAGAATGTGCTTTAGCTGACTGGTTCTCGCTGTTCCCTACCGGAGAGTTGCTCCTGCAGAGATACAAACTGAATAAACAAGACCTTAACCAGTTGTCTTTGAACAGTGGCCTTTCACACTTTTTCAGTTCAAATGTCTTTCCAGTTGTGATAAGCATGAGTATTCACAGAATAGCCACTTGTGATTTGATTTTTTTTTTAAACTTGGAGGCAGAACAATGGCTCCAAAGCCCCACATTATGGGTTGCGTTCCTCTTTGATCACTTCTCATCTAACTGTTCCAACTTGACCAGTGCTCAAAGATCATACTGGATGTGCCATACATAAGACAAAATAGGACTGTTTAATTATTAACAATAATATCTGATGCTCAACTACCAAAGCTTCAAAAATAGATCAACCCAGTGGTATACTCCTATAGTCCTGTAAAATGTATATTCCTGTATCTTTGAGTAGTAGGAATAAATTACTGACAAAAAATATGGTATGTAGCATGCATTAAGTACACACAGCCATTAATGTTGCTGATAATCAAAATTATCTAATCTGTTTTATCATAATGTTTGACTCAGTGATCTGGCATGCCAAAGAGTGCCAACATATTACCTAACATATCCAGTAAAAGTAACTACAATTCCATGAACATAGTTTGCATAAACAGATGTGTATGTATCAAGGTAATGTTCATAAAACAAACAAAAACCCCACAGACTGAACTGTGCTGAATTGTATCTACCCTTTACTTAAGTGGAAGAGGAAATACTGTCTGCTTGAAAATTTATCCCTTAAAACTTGTTTTCCTCTGTTTTTTCTTGAGAAACAATATTAAAAGTAAATTTAAACTCTTAACTTTCCAAGAAATGCAGAGCAGGCTTTAATATCTTCAAAAAAAAAAAAAAAAAAAAAACCTTTTAGACAGCTTTTCTAGCCATTCTAATAATGCACTGAGGAAATTAAGACTGACTTTCAAATGAACTGATCTTTAACCTGCAAAAAGACTTTTAAGGAGAAGAGTTTTTATTCACCACTCTTCAGATTTCAGAGATCATAATTATATAGTAAATATCCCCTATTTCTCCCTCATTACCTAGGCAAACAGATAAATATAAAGGACAATCTTGCAGTTACTGGTATTCATTTCCATCATTGTTACAGAAACGCATACCACCTGCACAGAGTAATTCCCATTTGCATTTTAAGACACACAAAAAAAGCAAAACACATATAAATAAATACACATTAATTGTCTGCTGTAAACCTTCAGATAATAAAAAGAATCCATGCAAATCTCTCAGAGACGATGCTTGTTACGTTTCCCAGGCATGCACAACTTCCTGTACACGTAGAAATATGGAACCCATCAAATCCCTGTACATTTTGCAATTGTTATTCATAAAAGTCCCCTTTGTCTCTGCACAAAGCCTGGCTAGTCGCTGGTGCACCCCCAAGAGGAGAGAAGACAAAAAAGGATAAAGCTAGTCGAATACTACATACCAAGTTTATTCTGTCCATTTTCAAAAGTAGGGAAAAAAAAATCTCCATCCAGTCTTTTGGGTTAAAATCAAATACAAAGGTGCCTAAGGGGCAGCTTTAACTAGTGTTCGGGATAATTTACATGGATTTGTGTTCTACACTATTCCTTAAAAGAGGTGATTAATTACTATGGTAACCACGGCATCACATGACACACGCTTGCTCTGAAATACAGTGAATATAGTGTAGCCTCTTACTGAAACATGCATCTCAAAAGAGTAACAAACTCCTCAAGGGTTTGCATTGTTTGGCCGCAATTAATCCTTTATAATAGACCCTCTTCATTTGGGATGGGAGAGTCTTTCCATACTCTGACTTCCTTTAAAAAAAAAAAAAAAAAAAAAAAAAAAGAAAGGAAAAATGTTGCAACTATGTTTCTTCTATGTTTTTAGAGTGAAGCTGCATGTAGTGGAAGGAGGAGGAAACAGGAAACTTTGGATGCGCAGAAAAGAAAATTGGGGGTATCATATTTTGGGGTTTAGGTAGGGAATAACCCTAAGAATCTATTTATAACTAATAATCTTAAGAATCTATTTATGACTCTCCTTCGCTGCTATTGTATTTCACTCTACTCACTTTATGGGTCTTTCATACAAAACGGATGTCTCATCTCTTTCAGGACATCACTACGTTCATAAAAACAGCCAGCGTGCTTACCCTATATCCACATGTGCAAATTAGCTCTTTGTAAGCCACAGGGAAATCTCTGCCTATCTGAAGACAGACCAGAACCGTGATAAGTAGGAACCCTTACATGGCAGAGGAAATAAATTCACCCTGGATTTACTTCTACACCACAGAAGCATATCTGGGCACAGAGACAAAACGAGATGGAGATTTTTGCTGTGTTATTTCTCTCCACTCCCAACAACTGGGATTCAAAAACTGGCAGAATTTGCTGTGGAAGCTTCTTCCCCAACTTCCTGTACATTGATTTCAATATCAAACCACGAATTCATGTATAATATCCTGTAGCACTGTATTTTTTTTTTTTAATCAACAGGGCCTGTACTCTTGCTAGAGAGAGCTTCCCAGTTTGAACATGTAACTCAACGTGCCCATGTGGCACAAAATTTTCTTCCTATCAGTTAAGTACTGACTTGGATAGTATTTATTTATAAGCTGCTAAAGCTTTATCTCAGAGGAGGTGTGTGGCAGTATCAATGGTTTGAACTTCCCCAAAACAAGACCTGCCCCAGTGAACAGTGAGTTTGCGTTAGACAATAATCCTGACAGAGAGCAACAAAGAACTAAAGAAATTCCTGTATCAGGGCTTCAAGCCAAAAAGAAAAAAAGGAGGAAATCATCCCAGCTGTTTGGCTACTACCCAGCCAAACTTGCTTTCAATACTGTTACAAAAAGATACATATAGATAGATAGATAGATAGATGCAAACATCCAGATCTGTAAGAAAGGACACATTTAGTTCTTCACTGTGCCCATTCGTCAACATCACGATCAGAAACACAACCCTCTTCTGCCTGAGTCAAGAAAGTCAAACCTTCTAAAAATATCTCAGAGATCAAAAAAAATGCTCATCTATCATCATTCATAAAAAATAACTTGGCAAGAAGCTCAAGAACAACCTTAAATTTGCTAAAAACTGACTAGACTGCAATGCCCCAATTCTTAAGAAAAAGGCACAAGCAAAGAGGCCTCAGGCCTTGAACTGTGATTTCTGTTATCGCTTCAGTTTTCAATAGGATCAAAATGAAGAATCGAATAATAGAAGGAGTTCTCTATCTGGATTTGCTAATCCCTTATTTCTCTTCAAGAACAGTATACAACCATATTGTTTTATGTCTATTATCTTCTCTAACACCTGCTTTTCTCCTTAACTCTATCTGTCTGTGCTTTTGGTGCTCTAAATACAACAGCTTTTATCTGCTGCTGTTGTGCAGCGATATACAGGAACTGTTCAGCATCTTTCCAGAACAATATCGATAGGTGAAATGAATGCTTGGAGGATGTAGGACTGATTCAGGAAGCAGGAGTAACAAAGCAACACATGCACAAAACTGCCTATGGTGGTACAATCCAAACACTCAGAAGGAGCTCTGGTGTGACCACTTGAGGCGGTGATCAAATTGGTGGATGTTTTGTCCTTCAGAAATTCTTTCTGCAACTTAAGCCATGAGATTGCTGATCAGATCACTCCTTCAAATGAGCAGCTTTTTGGGAAGAAATATAGCATGCTTGTACAAGTTTCTGCACAAGTGTCCATCCTCACTGAAATCAGTCTCGTCTAAAAATAGGTGTAATAGGGAGATAGCTGCCCAGGTATCTCCACGTAGTGCTGCATCACACCTCCAACACCACCTCTAATGGTGGGCACACAGTAAGAGCTCACAGGCCTGATGGGACATCTTTTCCCTCCCATATCTATCCAGGTTCATGCCACTAGACATGAGGCCGCGTTCCTTTTCCTCTCTTTGGGTACAAACACATGACTCCTCCCTCCATTTCTGTGAGAACAGGGCTACAGCTGACTGTTTACTAAGCATTGAAACCTAGCAGGCCTCATCTGGGATCATCACCGCTCTTCAGCAACTGGGTTTTGTATAAGGGAGAAGGCAGGACAGCATGAGCAACATGAAGCTAAGGACCCTAGCAACAAGCAGGCGATGACATTACAATACAGATGAGCCAAACTAACAGCTTGTGACCACAGAAAGTTGTGATCAGGAAAGTTAGATCCCTTCCCTTCCTTCTTTCCAGTTTCTCTCTCCTCGTCTCCTTTTCCTCTGCCCCCTGCCCCTCCCTCTTTTCTGCTTCTCGTCGCCTCCTTCCTTCCTTTCACCAGTCTGAGAATGTTTAATCAAGACCCAGCCGCAATAACAAAACAAAAAAAAAAAATCCCTTTTTTTGTCCAGGTTAATTCTCTGCCAGTTTAGGGGGCTGAATCGGTTCACTGTGAGATCTGACAGGAACCAGAACTGGCTCAGCAAATGCAGGAGCAGCATCTGGCCAGGCACAGAGAAGAAGCACAAGTGAGACCTCTGCTTTGGACAGCAGTTCATGGAGCTGACTTCAGAGCAAACTCATTCCTAAGCTTTAGCTCAGCTTATCTTACCCTGTCCTGTAAAATGGCTGAGATGGTGACTCTTCACATCTAGTAACTCAGTATCCTCTCCTAACGACTTGTAATTATTTGTTTGAAAGTGGCTGATTAGGAAACCAACTGGTTTCTCCCTCAATTTTTTTTTTTTTTTAAATACAAAGTCTCTTATTAAAACAAATCAGTGTGTGCATGTACATGCATATTATTCACACAATACCATATATTCACATCATAAGCATCCCAAACGCTTGTATGAAGATGCAGTTTCACAAACAGCAAGACACACACAGCATGGTAAGCTTCTACTGGGAACAGCTCCATACCAAATGGTATCTTTTACACTACTATACACTTTCCTCCAATGAAGTCAGCGTAATATGTCCGAGGAAGCAGAAAAGAAAGGCAGCTCACTACCCCCGTCACATCTTCAAACCCCTGTGATAGCAGTACCAGCTGTGTTTGGCTGACGGTTTGTGGCACCACAGTCCATCTCAGGAGAGCTTCAGCAGCCCCAGCCCCTCTGCCCTCTTTCTCTCTAGATACTTGTTCCCAGGCCTGCACCACCCTTTTCATTGTGCTAATCCACATTTTTGTGCAGCCACATAATAAACTGCAGTGGAGAGAGGATCCATCTGGAAAAACAAAAAACTGAAAAAACTTTTTTCCACTTTTTCCCCCATCTGGATCAAGTCACCAATCTTGTTCTCCACACAGCCAGGCAAACAGCTCTACCAGCACTATTGGCAGGGGTGAAGGGGAGACAAGGGATGGGGAAGGAGTACATATAAGCATTTGGGAGGGGAGCAAGTATCCCTTAGGCTAGCACCACTGCCACTACACCACGTTGGAGCCACAGCCTCAGCTCCCACCACTTTCAGTGCTAGACTGTTGCAGGTGCTCTCAGAAAACCTACCGTGTATTCTGACAGTAGATAGATCAGGAAAGTTGGATGCCTTTAAAAAGATACCACCCCTTTGTCTGCCAAAGCCTACGTATAATACACATGTTAGTCATTCTGGTTTTTGGCAAACATTTGCTCATAAAGTTTCAGAGCAACACTACAGTACCTGCAGACCAGATGCTTATGGGTACTTCTTAGCACTTACAATGTATTTTATAGCACTGTATAGCATTTTACAAGCATTAACTAATCAACAACTCTTCCAGGTAGTTAAGCTTAATTATCCTCATTTTACAGATGCTGAACCAGACCCAGAGAGGTTAACAGATTTGCCCAAGGCCAAAAAAACAATCAGTGACTGTAAATCAGGAGCTGTGGTCTTTTCTTGAATCTACCAAATCACAGTATTTCCCCCCAACCCTCTGTTGCAATACAAGCATCTTAAAAACAAAAAAGTCAAAAGCCCACCTCTCCCTTCCCCCTTATTGTAAAGGCTTGCTGAGCTGCTTTTTGTCTACCAGGTCTCCCATAAACTATCAGCCAAGTATGGTCAAACTGACCCAAATCATTACATGCTGGCTTTGCTCCCAAATCCCACAACTTAATCAGGCAGGTAGTATTTGCAGAGCATATCCCAATCTGTCTGACTCTGATGCCTGCTTCTGTATCATACTTTTATGTAAGCCCCCCCCCCCCCCCGATCCCCACTCAGTTTCCTTTATCACCTAATTGGTCTTTTTGTGTATGCAGTTATGTTTATTTAACACGCTTGAGCTTTTAATACCTTAGCAACAATAGCGGGGCATGAGCAGCAGCTACACTAGGAACAGTAAGTACAGATCAGAAGGTAGTTAGATTAGCAGTATACTGTGCTGAGTGGATACTGCAACTTCTAGAAAACAATGAAGAACAGCTGGCTGAGAAGACTGAGTTTGAGGCAGCTTCATCTTACTGACCACTGCACATTATTTCTGGGCACCCACAGCTCCTGGAGGTTTCTCCACAGAAACATTTGGTGAGCTTCTTTAGATTGGATTTAAAGGCTGAGCTGAGGTCAACTATCTCCATAATTCTCTTCCCTAGGGTCACAGAACATTTCTAGTTCATCCAAATGAAGGAACAGTAACACATCCAGGGATCACTGTTACTGCAATCATAATAGTAATGGTAGTATCAGAACTGCCTTAAGATTACTCTCTCCTTGTAATCAGTTCTGTGTAGCAGAGTCATGAATAGGTGACCATAGAGCTTTCTTCACCATTACTTGTTATGGCCCTGTGCCTCTCTCACCTCACACTGTAGATTTCAGCAAGTAGCATCTGATGCTACTGCTCTGGAAGCAAGCAGGCAAGCAACGCCCTTTCCCTTCTTGCCTTACACCGGTTATCCATTTCAGCCAGCCTTTGCATAGGTACATGCAACTGCTTCTCAAACAAACACCACTGCTTCTGAAAGATAAATGCATACATGGCTGCTTCTCAAAGACAAACATGCAAATGTAGTATATTTGGCAAGCAACTTTTTTAGTTCCATCTTAAAAGGTCTTGCGCACTCACATGTAGACAGAGCCTTTCTTCCAAGTGAATTATTGGAGAAGTATTTGGTGTCTTCATTGAAGCAACCTCTGTAGAATAGGAGCAACTTTGAATCCTAGAGACTGTAGATGGTTCATGTGGAGACAATGTAACTCTTCCACTTCTGGCAGCCCTCCAACTACAATCTCACACTGCATCTCAGCTTAACTAGCCTGTCTTTCTACTTGAGTGCATTCCACTACAAAAGGGTTATTCTGATAAAACATCACTTTTCTGTCCAAATGAGACAAACCCTAGAATTTTCCATTTCCATACCAGTAAGCGGTGACCTTATACATCTCCTACAACCATTACACCACCTTGTTCCTGTGCTTCTAGATTAAATTCCCCACATGTCCTGGAGTCTACTGAATCTCTTCACACTGAGGTGATTTTTTTCCATCAAATGGGGCTGGAAAAATGACTCAAACGTGGCCTTCTGCAGCATACTGCCAAAAGAAATGGTAGCGAGATTAGCGCTAAATCAAAGCAAAGCTGCTCTGATGAAAGAGCCTGAAGAGAAGACAGCGTCACAAGGTCTCCAGCGGTATGTACAGGTATTGTCCCATGGGAGGAACTGGACCACATGTCTGCAAATGATGATTTCTAAATTCCTGAATGACCATTTTAATACAAAGCATCCTCCCCAGCCCACCAGACAGCCACCAGTGTGTGTCAGTTATCCAAAATCTGATCTGAAGTTCCCTGTGTACATCAGGTAGACCAAACAGGAAAAGGGGTTTAATCTGCCGGATTTGCCAATTACAGAAGAATTCCCTGAAGACAGAGACTAGAACTGCTTGCAGAAGACACAGCTACCAAACAGTCAACTTGAAAAGACAGAAGAGACTTCTACCTTTAAACACTGCGTGCCATAGTATGATACAACTGCACAGAAAGATTTAAACTACTTTTTGGGTGCCAGCTGTCTCCCACATCAGATGAAGCTTGGAAACTTTTTCTGACTGACAGTACTTAACCCTCATTCTCAGCCTGATGAAAATTGCATCTACAATATTAAAGTTTTTTTTCCTTCAAGTATCAAATCCCAAAAGCATTAAATATTTCCCAGCTCCCTGCTCAACTCGTCCCAGTTTACTTGCTGCTTGCCATCCTTCCTCACCTTCCATCTACCCAGGACAATCCCTACAGACCTCAATCTACTAGCAGCAGGAAGTTTTAAAAAAGGAGAAAGAAAAAGAAAGATCAAAGGCAATTTCATGGATGTAGCAGTAGCGGAGATAGAAAAGGAAAGAAGCAACTGAAAAGAAACATTGGCTTGGTTTCATTACTGCTCTCAGCTTCTAGTAAGAAAAGATTTCAGTAGGTAAATGGCCCAAATCAGCCTACAGAGCCCATTGAAAACACAGAGATATTTAAACTCCATAAAATATCTGGACTTAGAATGACTGCAGCATAATTCTTTTAATTTTATTATTTCTTGTTCCTTAAAGCATCAAAATAGCTAACAACAGCACTTTGTTTCTTTACGCATTGCAAGGCAAAACAGCTCCTTTCCAATTAATTGCTCATGCAGCTAGAGTTTTTCTTCCCCCTCTATACAGTTAAAACCACCACTATCCAAGTATAGCATGTTGGCCATCCTTCTGGTTTTCCCCCACCTATCTCAGAAAGACCCTTCTATTCCTTGGGGATAATCCAGTAAACAAAGGTTTCTAAATCTGAACATTTCCAGGCCACCCAATATTAATACTAATGGATTTTCCACACCAATAAATGGTTTCTGACAATATCATAAAACATTCCTCTCCATTATTGAACTCTCTGATCTGAAACAGGAGACAAAGAAAAGCTCCTTGGCTCAACTGGTGACTCCCATGCACTTTGGGGACCCTACGTATGCAAAGTTGTTCACCTCATATATTGCCAAGCTTCATACCATGGTACCCTCCATGCAACCTAGAAAAAAGCCTTGACAGATGATCAGCCAGTACCAAATGGATTAAGTACTGACTAATAATCTTCATATACCTGGTAATGGTGACATACTTTTCTACGCTAGGGAAACTTCTGCCACAGTTCCCGGGTGAGCTCCGATAAACAGCTTTCAAGGACAGACACAGAGGTTGTACATCCATTCCCATTCTACAACGCTACTCTACTACTGCTCCCTCCAGGCACAGCCAGATTTAAGCCCAGAAATCCTCTGCATGCAGATGCTTCAGCTCCTCCATTAGCCATAATGCCACAGTATCAAAGCCTTATGGCAATGCAGAGTGATGTGCATAAATTTCTAGTAGCACAGGCACGATACCTTGTTTATCCTGATCATAACATGGGGCAGTAATGACAGCAGTTTAAAAATCACACTCTAAAAATTAATGGATGTCAAAAGAGATTCAAGAAAGTTAGACATTTTGACTACATTCATGCAGCAGTCATTCAGATGGAAAATTTTTGTGTTTTCCAGCAGTTATCTCATAATGCATCATCAAAGGGCAAAATAAAGCAAAGAGCCGCATAGAAGAATATGGCATCCTGGGATGGTCACAGAGGCATCTGGGTAGACAACTCAAAGATCCAAATCTAGGTGAACAACAGAAAAGCATAATATAGGGTACAGCTTATGTCTTACCCCTCTTGGAGCATTAGGCCACTATCTGTCAGTGACTAACTTCAGGCTTCCCCTGTCTGTCAGTCACAATCTTGAACCTGTTCCTGGAGTCAGACATCTACCTCCTTTCTTTAAAAAAAGGGCAGAGAGAAGCTCCCCCACTTTTACATTGCAGCCACAACATTCAGATTCAAATTCCTCCTTCGTCTGAAAGGATTTGAGCTACTAGCTGCAAGTCCCATTGGACATTAAGATTAGGATTTTAGTTATTAGGCTGGAGAGATACAGGAGTGGAGCTGTGGAGTTCTCTGTTGAAATTCTTCCTCTTTAATGAAATGTATAAAGAGGCACCAGTGTAGGAAACAGAAGCCAGGTATCCCCCTTCCATGCTGTTGGCAGCTTCCCTCCACACCCCTTTCCTCAAACAGAGGGGGAAAACACTTAGTCCCCTCTTAACTGATTTTCTATTTCTAGCAAATGGAAAACAAAGCAAAACAAAAAAGTCAAGTCACATCAAAATATCTGCCAGATGGGACAAAGTAATGAGAATGAATGTGGCACAGGAGACAGCATCATTTTAAAATCAATGTAGCTTAAGAAAATATGGTCAAGCAGGCTTCTGGACAAACATGCAACATTTTCTTTGACAAATGAACACCTGAGAGGGCTAAGCAAACTAATGGCCATTACTATAAATGTTTCAAATTTTGTTTTCATTTCATCATCAGCTAATACTGGCTTACAAGTTGCAATTAACTTCAGGGCTTGGGCACTAATAAATATGATCTTGCTACTGGACATAAATTACCTCATTTATCTGTTTTAGAGCTGCAGCAACCTGTTTCAAGCATAGTGTGCTTTCATAAACACCTTGATGCCTGAAATGCCTGGGGAGATGTGCTGGGCAAAAAAAAAACATGTTCTAGTTCCACCAAACTTAAATTTCAGAACTTTTCCCATTTTGCACTAGGACAGAGCGAAGACCTTTTGAAGTTCTTCATCCTGAGCAAACCTCACAGTCCACATGTCCACAGCAGCCCTAAGGGATGTGGCAAAGCAGAGAGTTAAATCTGATCTCCTACATAAGTACTCCCATCACCAGATTACTGTGAGGTCTTGCCTGCTCTCCATACAAAAAAATCTAGATGCAAGAAACTTTCCTGAATATGCAGTCTTGAGGAAAAACCTCATCCTTCTTGCAAGGGATTTATTTCGAGCCATCTACATTTTCTGATGGAAAAAATGTTGTGCCAAAAGAGAAGATTCCCCATCCAGCTCTAAGTAATGACACGTTTTCACACGCTTCCTCAGATCAAAACTATCTGAAAGTGCAATGTAGCCCCCCAGGTCACCACTGGAAAAGGGAGAGTAAGAAAGCAACTGACTACCAAATCACCAGGAAACTGAAATTAAGGGCCAAAATGACTGTGTCTGCCACAGTGAAAGGCTAGCTTAATAAGCATCACTGTATTTTTTTACAGTGGCCTCTAGATTCATCCAGCACAGAGAATTATTTGGCTGATATGGCGTACTTGGGCACATCCCCAAAAAGCAAATACTCTCCCCTTAGAAAAACAGCAGAAAGCTACAGCACAGGTACTCTCACAGCATACGGTCAGGCTGTGGGGAAAAGTTTTCCCCATCTCTTGCTCTTCAGTTCAAACAGTACTGAGAAGAAAGTGATGCATGCAAGTCAAGCCCATTACTTCAATCACCCGGGGTCTGCGAGAAAAAACAGTAAAGAAGAGAGCCTACGTACTGAAGAAATGTTTTTTTAAAAAATCATGAGAGAAATGAAGTTAGAAAAAGCAGAAAGACAAGCTTCAAAAACAACTGTTTTCAGCGAAAATCCCAGAGAGACAGATGACAGAATGAAGCAGACCCAGGTAGATTAAGCGGTTCACAACACGAATTTCATAAACACCAATAGTTACATACTTTATAGTCAAAGCAATTCATGAGTCCCCATACAGCTGTTCTTGTAACAAGTGATTTCAGCTGATTTGAGCTCAGTTCACAAGTAAAACAATCTTGGAGCATGGAGCTTCTGCTGTTGGGGTTTGTGCTTTAAAAAAAAAAAAAAAAAAAAAAAAAAAAAGCTTCTTCATCAGGTTCCTTTTCCTAAGCTTTTTTGGTAATTATGCCTAATCAGTATTCAAGTGCTGGTCTGTAAGGCTATCTGCTGACTTAAAGGAAGGGAACACCTCACTAATAGCCCCAGTGTTTCCCTTTGCCTGCAGAAACAAGAGCGATAAGGACAGAGACTCCAGCCATCTCCAAAGACACAGAGCCACAAAGAACTCTTCTGATCACTGCTGGCATCTGGCCTTCCCCTCATTAGCACATTAAAGCTGCTCTGTCCATCCCATAAGAACCACTCTGTCCATTCCTCCAACTTTCTCTATGGAGCCATTTACAGTGCTGCTCTTTTGAAACCCCCCTAGTTCAAGAGGCAGTAACCCCTTCCCAAAGCCCAGTACAGCCAGTGTCACAAATTCCCACTTACAAACAGGCACCCAGTAAGTACAGGCCTTCTGAATGCCGTAGGTAGACAGAAGAAAGTCACATAATTTGCCTTGCCAAATTGCCCCTCCTAGGAAAAGTCTTTTCCCAATCAGTATGTGAGCTTTTCATTTTAGAGTGCAGTGCGCTTACCACATTAAATCACCACACTTTAGGCAATTCCTATTTCAGAACAGGACTGACAAAGTTTGCACCTTGTAAGGTGCAAATTCACAAGAAGAAAAGAAAGCCAAGGGTAACAGAGTTTTAGGACATTAGCTCTAAAATCTGTCATGAAACCATGCTCAGACTTTGAAACTATACTCAGACATTCAGTACTTGTTACAGCACCAGCACAAAAGCTTTATGTTCTTTTTATCTTCACTCCTAAATCAAAGCATTTTAAAAGCGTACAGTGGCATGCCAATAAGCATGCACTCACTGAAATAACTTGTTTGGAAGGGAAAAGAGAAGACATCTTTTTCTCTTATTCCACAGATATTTCCCTTATGTACACAAATTATTGGGAACTTTAGCTAATTCACAATTGCTTTCACAATGGTGATTACAGATAAACTAATGAAAAAGAGAAACAGTAGACAACTTTTCATCAGTTGAATTTTACACTGTTTCACACCTTCAGAAAAAAAAAAAAACTTCACCCCTTCCAATTCATAACATCTGGATAATGGAAATCAACAGCAAAAAGCAACGGCATAACCATACCATAGCCAATTTATGTTTTCTAAATGAGAAATCTCAGACACCTGGAAGAAAAACTCCTTTTTCAATTGCAAATATTTTCTTAACAGATTACTCACCCACATGTACAGACATGTTCAAAATCTGTAGGGGTTCTTCTATATGGGCAGATATGACCTTTTTTTCCACAGAAAGTATGACGATAATGACAGCTACAAGAAAGCCAACCTAGTTGCTTTATCTATGCTCAAAATGCTCATTTTCTTTTACTTACTTGGAAATGGTATAAATATTTTTACCTAAATGGAGAACTACAGCTAACTGAAATGGGACTCTGATTCATTCTTCTACAGTTACTGTTATTCTGGGTGGACTTTAGTAACTTTTTGTAATTTTTAAAGAATAAAAACCCCAAAGGAAGTCAATCCTTCATTTTGAAGAAGAAAGCGGAGCAACTGAAGGTTATGAACACTCATTCTTTTGGGGATTCTAGAAGTGATATATTTGATCACTGCATTGCTTTTCATTAAAAAAGAAATGCCATAAATTATTTGGTTTGTTTGCATCTCTGATCAGTCGACTGAAAGATGCTAGTGCTTTGGGGCAACGAAATACGTTGCCTCAATTTCATTATTATTCATTTTCAAGTTTTTTAGTACATAAAGTCCATCTTATCTGATTCACTATGTGGATATGCATTATTAGAAAAAAATATTTCATTGGGTTATAGATTTTGATACTTGCAGTATAATTTAAACAGCTGTCATCTCTGAAGAGCTAGTAGCCTTGACACACAGCTAAAGTTCATAGTTAGTTGCCTAGTGGGCCAAATTCTTCCTTAACTCCATTAGAGGGGAGTTCCATCGCTCCATTAATGGATGAATTAGGCCTGTAACATATTAAAAAAGCAGAAGTTTTACTCAGAATATCCCCAAACAGCCGAGCTTTCTGACAATAAGAATCAAATGAAACCCACATTGCTTTTATGCATTTCATTTTGTTCACTTTGGCAACAAAATTAATCACTGTGTTGCCTAATGAATTATTCTTTTTAATAACATTAGTTTTTCTTCCTTTTTCTTAGAAAGGTAGTGATAATTAGACCATCCACTGGTTTTACGCACGAGGCTGAAAATTTATCCGAGAAGCTGAATAAGCAGGCAAAGTGGTAGAAATAGACTCACGCTGCTCCAGAGAAAGCTTTCACAATTCATGGGAGCACAGCACATAATTGTGAAGCTGCTTAAAAAATGGCATGGGAGCCAGTGCCTGAAATTACTCTTATTCCATTTTCTGATATCAAGTTGACCATGTTTCTACTATTCTGACATGTCTTCTTAGGTAACTTTTGGAAAACGCAGAGTACCATTTACAGATAGAGATCAAGAAAAAGCACAAGAAGAGATCCTTCAAACAACAACATAAGCCATGGCTAGATACTGTGATGAATATTCTTAATGAAAGTACTACAGTTAGGCAAGGCTAAGCCCAGAAAATGTATGTGCTATCTGGCTTTCTAGAAGAGTCCTCATCAGGCAAAACACTACAATAATAAGGGCTTAGTCACTTTGGAGACCTGAGTCCACTGACTTGGCTATAGAATTTTTTGTTTCCCAGAATAATCTGATTTACTTAGGTAAAAAAAGAACTTTGCCAGAGGATCTAAAAATATTCACTCCTTTTTCTTGCAAAAACTCCATTTTCATTCTTGACTCACTTAGCAACCTGTTCCCTCTACGTTTCAGCAATATTTATTCTCTTTCCAGTTCCTCTAGGGAAGTACAGACAGGTGGAATAAGTTCGGATCAACCAACAGGTATCTCCGAAATGGTAAGTGCCAGAGCAGAGTCATGGAGAATCATGGAGCTCTAAACAGCTCCCCCCACCCCTCATTTTTTCTTGCTTCCTGTTACAGGTGGGAGACAAGATGGAGCAAGTGAGTCACTGTTTATTAAGTGGTCTTCTACAAGCAGACAGAGTTGGTGGAATCCAGTCCTGGCTTCCCAGAAGCGGTGCGGAAGCAAGCAATCAAGCAGTTAAAATTATTCTTTCCTCTCTCCTGCAACATACCAGAGCAGGGTCAGCCAAGAACCCCAGCTGAGCAAATGTCACAAGAAAGGTATAAGACAGGGACCACAGCTAGGATTCATAGACCATAGGTATGAGTCACAGGTCCAGAAATGTATTTTCAGTACGTATTCACCACAACATTTCCCCATAATGCAACTGCCCTTCAAAGTCATCCTCTATCCTTCAAGGATAACAGGAAGCTTGTTCAGAGTACGGCAGGACCTTTGCATCATTAATGTCAGCTCAGAATTCATATCCAAACTGTTGCAGTAAATCCCACAATTTCACTGCACATCTCTACTCCTCCTCAACTCCAACCCTTCAATTTTCCATTTTACCTTGGTTTTCTGTTATGGCCAACTTTTCACAGAGTGCAGTGTTTGCTATGACCACTGAAATAGATTTTTAAAGCCATCCAGCTCTGCTTTCAATACATTACTTCTCTCTGAAACACCCTGGGGGGTTTCTCGCACTGTTTCAGTATTACCTTGGAACCTATTGAGCGAGTATGGTGGAAAGGTTGGAAGGTGAAGTAAAAATAAGTTTCCATAGCTTGTAAAGCAATTTTAAGAGAAGCCTTGGAAAGCAATTCAGGAATCACCGGGCACCGGGGTGACTGAACTACTACTACACTTAAAGTGAGAGAGAAATATTGCAGTTTCTGCCAGTGTCTGTCCCCGTTCTCCTGCTGTCTGTCTCCTCTGACCATACCAGTTCCAGATTCCAAACAGGTTTCTGGCAACCCCAGCTCTTGTCGGCCTGCTGTTTTGTCTGTCTATCCTAAGAACCCCTACTTTCTCCAACAGAAAACAGAAGCACACATTAGCTCAACTGAATGAGTCGATCAGTAACTTTTCACAAATCGAGGTCTCAAGTAAATGGTACAATGCGAAGTACAGACAGCATAGACAAAGTGCTACTTTTCCAGTAGAAAAGACTAACTGAAGGAAAGACACCAATACACGTAAAAAAGTAGGAAACAGTATTTCATGTATATTTCTTCCTTTCCCTCATGTATTTGCATGGTGTTTTTGCCATACTTGATGGAAACATAAACTCTCTGCCAGGATTAATTTCATTGTATCAACAGAAACATTTGTATGAAAGCCATGACATCACACAGATCTAAGTCCTTAGCACTTATGTAAAGCAGAAGGTAGTCTAACTTGGGCAAAATTTCCCTTGATACAAACTTTGGGATGGGCTATGGATTCGCTTAAATATAGGCTATCTTGAACCTCCACAATAACGTCTTATCCCCCTTAGGAGAGTTTTGCTTCACATATCTCTTAAATTTGGCAAAATTTGTCACTGTTCCACATTTGAGGAGGCAGAAAGAACATGCTCATGCAGAAGGGACCAAGCACTCCTCTGAGTTCCTGTGGGCATTCCTCTGGTAGATCGGAGATTTAGTTTCCAGATTCAAGTTTCAGGATCAGTCAGAACATGGATTTAAGTCACCCACCAGAGCCTATTTCTATCCTCTTCCTCTCTTCAAAAAAAAAAAAAAAAAAAAAAAAATCTAGATGTTGTCACTTCAAGCATGTATATTTAAAAATAAATATTAACTTGGCTCTTGATATATGGCTGAGAGTCATATATATGCATAAGCATGAAAACTACTTGAATGAGACTAACGAATGCAACGCTTCCTAGCCATCGAGAGCGTGGTCAATTTGATGGTTTGCCACAGATTGCTGCTACTGCCCTTGAACAGAGGTACTCATTGCTTCCGTATCTGACTACTGACCTCATCTTCATACATCTCTTGCTGCCCCTCAGAAACTTCTTTTCTCTAATGTCTTATTTCAAGACTGACAGAACTCAGGATGACCAAGGAGAAGGGGGGCAGGATTTCACAAGCACATAGGACATTTCCCATGACACAGAGAGTTGGGCTGAGGCATCATGTGAATTTTACTACACTGAGAGTTTCAGGTACACATACACGAGAAAACAATTTAGTCTGTCTGAGCTGAGACAGTCCTTATTTCTTTCAACTATTCTTCAACACTTCATGTGCTCAAATAACTAAGCATAAATATTTCCTCCCTGACTGATGCTTTTGAGATCCTCCTAGAATGGTAACAGTTAATTAACTGTATATAATAGCAATGATCTGTGAACAATCAGACAAATGCCTTCAGGAACTGATGGTAACAATGATAATTTCCTAATGTTTAAAAGCTCGAAAGAATCAAGGAGCTCCATCTTCAAAACCAGTATACCCAGATAAAAGAGCTGATATTTTTTCTTAGCAATTCATCCATATTACACTTCTTACAAAAAAAGAGGGGACAAAGATGTTGACATGGGCATGCACGATCCCATTGGTGCTTATAATGCTGCAACTTCTCTGTTTAGGTCTATTTAGCAAGTCACACTCATGATGCAAAAGTGATGGCTTCAGCCTGCTTTTCAAATAGGAGTTTTGAGGCTCCTTCTGAGAAGCACAACCGGTTAGGCTCCGGATAGACATTATCTTGTAGTCCAAAAATAAAAGAAAAAGCTCAGACGCAGCGCAGAGGAAAAAGTAATTTGCACAGAGAAGAGCATAAAGACGGTTCCAGGGTTTTGCTGTGTGCTTGGTGAAATCACCTATCCCGAGTACCCTGCAGTTTTGGTATCTCCGCATTCACAACGCTGAGCCGCACGCACAACCAAACCGAGCAGCCAGCGCCTCGCCAGCGCCCAGCCGAGCCGCCAGCGCCGCCTTCTCCCTGACAACCGCGCGAAACCTTCCCCCGGGCTCGCCCGCCGCCTGGGGCACCGGCTCTGTGCGCCGAGCCGCGGCCCCGCGGGCACCGGGCCGCCGCTACCAGCGGCCCGGCCCCGCTCCCCGGCCAGGTCTCCGCCACCGCCGGGAGCCGCCGGGTTGGGAGGTCTCTGCGCTCTCCCGCGGGCGGCCCGCAGCGAGCCAGGCAGGACGCGGGAGCCTCCCGGTGCGAGTTTCCTGGGCGAGGCAGCGGGCAGGTGGGCGCGGAGCCCCGGCGGCGAAGGGCCGCACGGGCCCCGCCGCGCCGCGCCCCTCGCAGCCGCCCCGGGGGCAGCTCGGCGGCTCCCGCCGCCGCCCCCTCACCGCCAGCGGCGGGGCTGAATCCCTCGAGCCGCCCCCTCCTTCCCGGCCCGGGCCCGCGGGGCTCCAGCCGCGCCTCCCCTCGCCTCGGCCGTAACATGGAGGCGCGTGTGTGGCGGCTGCCCGCCGCCTCGCGCAGCCCGCCGCTCCCCCAGCGGGACAGGCTGGCAGGAGGGAGGGCGCAGGCGGCGCCGCGACCCCGGCGGCCTCGCCCTCCCCGGCGCCCCGGGGCGGCCGCCCCCCGCCCCCCGCGAGGTAACCGTCGCCCCCGGCCGCCACAGCCGCCGCGCCCCCCTGCCGACACCTGCTGGCTGCGCGGCAGGAGCGACGCCGCCGGCGGGGCAGCCGGCCCCGCTCCTCACCTGTTCAGCACTTTCCTGATCCGCTGGCGCACGCTGAAGGAGGACGCGGAGATGCCGCTCCGGCCGCTGCCGCTGCCGCCCTCCGCCGGCAGGTTCTCGATGGTGGCCACGACATGGTTGGGCTGCGGCGGGTGGTGCGGCAGCGGCGGCTGCGGCGGCGCGGGCGGGTGGTGGTGCTGGTGCGGGTGGTGGCGGTGGCGCTCGGGGGAGAGCATCGCGGCGCGGCGGGGCTTCAGCGGCGAGCAGGGCGCATCCCGGCCGGCCGGGCGAGAAGGCGGCGGCAGGCGCTGCTGCCGCCGGCGCTGGCTGCCTCGTCTTCCGGGCAGCGCCAGCCCCGCGCCCACTCCTCCCTCACTGGGCTGCCATGCGGCGAGGGGCGGGCTGCCGCCGCCAGCAGCAAGTGCCGCTCTCAGTCTACAAAGTGCCACCAGTTTGCCGACCCTCCTCCTCCGCCCCCGCCTTCCTCTCAGCCCGCGCCTCGCTCCGCAGCGCCGCGGCGGCGGCCGCGCTTGGCTCCGTCGCCTTCGCGCCGCGGAGCTCAGGTGCCGCCGCGGTCCCGGCGCGCCCGCCCGCCGTCACCGCCGTGCGCGGCGCCGCCCGCCCCCGCCCTGCCCCGGCCCCGCGCGGCCCAGGCGGCGGCCGCCCGCCAGGGAGAGGCGCCAGCGCGGCCCGACCCCGCCGCCGCCGCCGCCGCCGCCGCCGCCTGCGGGGGCCTCGCCCGAGGGCGCCCTGCCGCTTGCGATCCGCCCCCGAGGCGCGGGGGCACGGGCTCCCTCCCCGGAGCAGTCGCTGGATCCGTCGGGGTCGGCGAGACTCCGGAGGGGCAGGAAAAGCGCCACAGAGAAACGTTTACCCCCAGACTACATCTAACTGAATATCCGTTGGGTTTCTTCTGGTGTTCCTAAGGGTTTTATTTTTTATTTATTTTTGTTAACCCTTAAATGTTTTTTTTCGCTTACAGCTGAGCTATATGTCATCTCCCTCATTTGCCAGTATGATGTGAATGCGTCCAGGCATTACTCTACCTTTATCCTTCGAGACATGGCGTGGCATGCGTTGCCTTCAGGGAATTGGAAAAAAAAGCGTTAATAAAAAATGCTGCTGAAAAACATTCTTGCTCTCGTGCTTGCTAGGTAGGCACACAACTGACCACGAGGAGGGATTACGCTCTCTATGCTTAAAGTTCAGGTCTACATACATTTTTTGTAGAGACAGTGCACTTCATGCCTAGTCCAGCCTTCCTGTGGATTTTAATGGTAATCTCTTTTAAATACAATGAGCCTCTCTGAAGATAAATTTGTTTTTAATATTTCTTACTCTGAATAGTGAAATATTTCATTTTTAAAAATGAGTTAGGCTCGGAGGAGGTTAAAAAGTATGCTTATCTTTTTAAATTGATCATACCACTCCGAAATGTATTACCTGTTAATTTTGCAAAGAGTGACAGTAATGGAAATAAATTTGAAATTTCGTCTTTTCCATTCTATCAGTCTCCCCTATTTATTTCTGTAAAAGTTTTGTTTACTGTTTCTCCTGTTTGTATGAGTCTTACACAAAGCCATGAAGAAGTTAGAAACATTTGTAACAAGCAGGAAAATGGGGTTGTAAACACTGTGGAGTGTCCCCCAGGGAAATCAGCTAGATATAATACTTGAAATTACATTTACTTTTTTTTTTTTTTTTTTTTTTAACAACTAGGTTCAGGTCAGTAAGGTCTCTTTATAGGGACTATTCCTTTTGCCAACATTAATTTTTAATATTGCAGTTTGCTCTGAGCACCTCAGTGGTCTCAAGTGAATAGATCATGAGACTAGATCCATCAGAGCATATTGTTGCAGCCGTGGAATGCTTTTGAAGATGTGGATCACTCGCTCAAAATCCTCTAAAGTTCATTCTGAGTTCTGGGCAAAACGCCAACTGCTTTCAGTGCGAGGCAAACCTCAGTTGAATCAGATTATGCTGCTAGGAGATTCTCCGCTCTCCTATCCCCCCTACGGCAACCACATGTTTCCATGAGTGGAGAAGAGATAAGGTTCGTTCTCCCTGACGGCACTTAGAAGTGGAAGGAGCAGAGCCTCAAAAGCACCAGATGTTTCCCCTAGCCTGAAAATGATGTCTCACAACTTTATTTGCAGGGTTGGTCATTATGCACAGCCTTCTCCATTGCGCGACATTGCCTCTTGGGTTCAGCACCCTACATTCACAAGTTCATCTCTATCTCATATACCTCTAGTATATATCTGTTAATGTTTTCAAGTCCTTCATTAAACATCCTTTCTCCAAAATTGTGACTGTATGAAAACTGCAAATATTCTGGAAACACTCTCTGTGTGTCTACAATGACATTTAGATAAGAAATGTGTTTGTTTCCTTATGTTCAATGGCTCCTTCAGACTGATCTGACAGCTGAGCAGATCAGAACAATAGTGTCTGTGTAACTTTATTTCTACTGATTAAACTGAATGAATGCACACCTGAAGTCCAATTTCTGATCTGCCAATAAAGAGGAGGTCTGTAGGAAGATACTGCCCTCAGGACAGTCACCGTATTTGAGAGCCCACATTTTACTGGTACAGAGGGAAATTGTTGGCCCATGCAGACACCCATGCTACCACCATGGCTAGATGGATTTCTTGGACATACATGTTTATTATTAATAATGCTCAACTTTTGCTCAGTGTCCAATAAAATTATTTCCAATTATTTTCACTTTGTCTCAGTATCATACAGCATGTGTAGCATTATACCATCACTTGGCTTTATGCATTTAATGTCACAGCTTAGCCATGCTGGTTTTTTTTCCATGATTACACAAAATTACTAGGAGGAACAATTATACTGAATGTATCCTATTTAGTAATATCAACAGATTGACAGAACTATACTATTGGTAGTGACTGAGAACAGAGTATTTTAACATCTTAATAATTACTCAAGATGTTGTTCATGTGGCTAAGTATTCCTTGCAGTCTGAGCACTCCTGGCCTGATTTCAAACACAGTGCTAAGCATGTTCAGCCTCCATTAGAGCTGTTTCCCAGCGTGAAGATACTCGGCTATGGCACATCTGGCATCTTCATTAATACAACACCTAACTGGATTAAATTTACGAAAAGATATTAATATAATTTGTATAATTGTGAAAATATGTTTTCTGCTAAACATTTCATCCCACTGATGAATAGGTGAACCAGCTAGATGTTAGTCCAATGACTCTTTGTGGTTTATCCTGAAGAAATGTTTTGCCTTTTTACTTTAAGGTTTCTTCCAATAAACATATACAAAGCTCTTGAAAGAGCAGTTGCACTCAGCTGCTGTCACACTGCTCGAAGGCCTGCCTCAAGCCTAAATCCTGATGACCTGAAGCACAACATTTAAGCTAGGTGGGGATCTCCTCTCCTCGGGGTCTGGCTTTGTAGGTGTGCTCTGAGCCTACCTGAGACCTGGCAGGACTTGTGGTAGAAGCACCAGGGCCTACCTAATAACTAGAGGGGCAAAACAGCGCCAGCAAAAATTATGACTGATCACGTAGTGAGAACAAATGAGAATTTTTTATAAGCCATGCACATTCATCTCCAGGTAGGCAGAGCACTCTCCCTGGATGTGGGAGACCTAGAGTCTTATCTCAGGGTAGCTACATTTTAGACAGAATTAAAACTCAATCTTCCCTATTCCTGAGTCTGCTGCCCACCAGACTATACTATTGGCCTCCCTTGGTCTCTAAGATAATGATCAGCTCCAAGAAAATAAACTCAAATTCCAATGGTTGCAGCACTCACCTAAGATGTGGACCACATGTGAGTGTTGTAATCAGAAGGCTATTTGGCTTGTCATGAAGATTCAGTCAGGCAATTAGTGTCTTTCATCACATTTTTCCAGGGGTGGGAAAAACTGAGCTACTGAAGTAGCTCTAGCCAACACTGGATATGGTCTGTCACCTCACAGGAAAACACCAAGGCTGCCAAGAGGAAGAAGCATGGTCTTTTCTTTGTCTCTGTCTGAATGACTATTCTATATTTTCTTTGATTTACATCAAAATTATCATTTGGTTTATTAATATTTAATATTTGATGCAGCATTTGATTTATATTAAACATTATTATTTGGTATAAACATTGATTGTTAATAATAAATCAAACATTACATTTAGGATTTGATCTTATAACTGGAATGAAAGAGTTGCAGCTGGAGAGTGTGAGAGAACCCCTGGTTACCATAGTCTACAGCAATATCACATTGATCAAAATTAGCTCAGGCCCTAGGTTCATCCTACTTATTTTTGCATGGCATTCAGAAAGGAATATTCATACTTTCGGTGAGTGTGGGCCACGTGCTGTCTTGAAGCTGCGTGAGCACCTCTGCCTACCTTATTTAAGACTACCCAGGTATCTTTAAATGGTACTGCATTATGCAGCGGTGACAGCCTTTATTACTGTGCTGTTAGAGGACAAGTGGTAGCAGAGAGGCAAGGTGTGGTTTGCACAAAAGCCCTGTGTTCAAAATTCTGCTAAGCCTCTCATTAGGCACGTTTGTATTAGGGAAGCCCAACTCCTCCTGCCATCTCCCAACACCTGAGAAAGATTCAGAGAATGAAAAGTTTCCAACACACGAGACTGACTATGAGAAAAAGAAGCAGGTGCAGAGCAGAGCAACACAACCTTCATGCTGTTCCTTAATTTTCAGGCACCAGTGTCCCATTTCAGCACCATCGTTGCTGTCTGCGAGGTGGTTACAGATATTCAAGGCCTTGCAAGTCAACTCCTCAGCAGGTGAGAAATCAACAGTTTTGAATCCAAGTGTAGCGTGTCTACTCAGGTACACTAGGGAATGAACAGCTATAGAGAAGCAACATAGCTGTTGGGGATCTCAGAGCACAGCCCACACACCGGTGCTAGACAGAAGCTTTTCGTCTAACAAAACAGCAGAGGAAGGACATGGAAGCAGGTAACAACATAACTGCTTCTCCCGTTCTGCCCTTGCTCCCTTGAAGTCACAAACAAAATGAGACCAAACACTCGGATCACACAAGTGTGGAAGGTTATGGGTAACAATGCCAAGTTTGACATCCGCCATATCAATATTTTATATCCCTCATTAGCTGCAGGAGGGAATATAGCAAACCCACTGTAATAACTTTCACTCTTGTGGGAGAATATTTATACACACATGCACGTGTGCAGAAATCGCATTGTAATACCATGGGAGCCTGAGATCAAGCAGCTGAGTCCATATAAAAAAGACAGATTATGCAATACCAAGAAAGTAAAATTAAATAGAATTTATTAGTTTTCCATCACCTTGGGTGAGCAACAAAGACACAATAAAAAAATAGAACAAATTATCTGTGAATGCCTTCGCTTACCATAGCACAAGGTTCACAACCAGTTCAGAAATAGAACGTCTGGGATAGCTCAATTTTGTTGTAACCCTGCAGTTACTGATAGATTTTAGACAGGTGTAGACATTTACCTTCTTGTACTTTTTCTAATTTGGGATAAAAATAAGTGAATCCTGCAGAAGTTATTTAAAAACAGTATATTAACTTTCCTACTTTGCATAGGTCACTCACAGAATCAAACCTCAGATGGGCAAGAAAACTGCATCTCAAAAAGAAAGCAACAGCACATCCTCACAAAGCTGCAGGAAGGCAGGCTTTTATCTCCCTCATCAGCATTCAGTACCAAAACGGCAAATGGGAAGGAGTCCCTAATCTGCTAGCAAAAAAGAAATGATCCTTTAATAGTCACGTGATGCTGTTTTTGTTCAGCCCAATAACATTTTCAGTCTTCCTGTTCTTTTCAATAATCCACATTACAATTATTCTTCTTTGCACTATTGCATGCTTCCTCTCCTTCCTCATTACATGTCAAGCTAAAGTATTCCCTGATTTAAGCGTCTCTACTTGTCCAGAAATAATGTTTTTTAAACAATCCTGCTTTTGTATGAAACAATAATAACCCTTTTCAACCTGCTACTGTTCAGTAATCAGAAAATGTGATACAGAGATGTGAAAAATCAAATCAATTCCTTTGGAAATTGAAGGAACAAGTCTTGAGAAGTCCTTTTCAGGAAGAATATGACAAGTTTAATTTTGCTTTATTGCTTCACTCACCTTTAAGGCACATACACAAATATGGAGCACTCAGTCTTGCAAACTTCGTTCATTTGTACTATCCCTACTTCTCATGCGTACGCTCGGGAAACCCTTTGCCTGATGTATGAAAGAGGCAGTCCTCTGGCTGTTCTCTTAGAGAAGCCAGTCTGCAGAGGAGATGCTTGGGTTGGCTTCTAGCTTTGTCAATGGCCCAAGTTCAATCTGTTGCCTTAAAGATGCAGTTCAGGAGGAAGAGAGAATTCTATGCATGGGTGGCATGCACCTTACTCTCAGTGCCCTAGTTTTCCAGGTTTGAAGATGTGGTGGGTTGTGTCATTTCTATCTTCTGGCTTGCAGGCTTGAGTTTTCTCTTCATGGGGAAGGACACAGTGAGGAGGGAGGTATACTTTGACCCATAACTTCAGAAATATTTCTGGGACCGACAAAATAAACATAGCCATTCTGTTTGTCTGGAAGTATCCACTGCTTTTCTTGCCCTGGCGATGAATCTGGCCAATGTCACTCCTGCATGCGGAGCTGTCTACATGTCTAGGCTTTGTTGTGTGAATTAGGAGTACTAATCTGAGGATAACTAGAAGCTGACTCCGTAAAAAGGGAAGGAAGGCACATTCTCACAGCAGATATTTTATTACTCCATTTACGAACTAGGTAACCAACAGTCTGACAAGCACAAGGAAAAGCTGGGTTTACAAAAGTGAAGTTGCCCTTAATCAAAGAGTCTTTTTACTGTTCCAGTTTCATCATACAATTTCAATGTGGAGATAACTCAGTGAAATGTAATGGCTTGTGATGTGCAGGCAGTCATATAAGATGATCTGAAGGGCCTTTTGGCCATGTACTCTATGAACAAGCAGCCTCCAAACAAACACTTGAGGTGACAGAGGACAAAGACATTCTTCCAGACTCCAGGCCAAAGTGCTACAGCAGTTTTGCTGGACAAGAATTACATTTAGAAAAAGCATTTCAACCGCTAAAAAAGCTCACCTCGGGAAAAGAACAAGAGTGCATTTTGCCAGGAGGAAAAGCTGGACTGTATGTAGGAACTGAAAGGGCTTCTCAAATTGAGACTCTGCGAACCCCAAGAGAAAAACAGCCATACATATTGTATGCCTTATTGTTATTATAACGCTTTGCATTGACAGACTTTTGTCCTTGTTAATAACACTGTGGTTTCAGAGGCCTTTTGGTTTTTAATTACTGCTGCTGCTGGCTCCCAGAGGGAACACAGTGGCAGGACTGCCAAGCTGCTGGAGATCAGAGGGAGAGCCAAGGGACTGAAACCCCAGCCCTGGCACGGTAAGAGCCGTGTGATCCTGCCTTCTCTGCCCGGGGCTGCCGCGGGAGGTGTGGCGCTGCAGAGAGGGTGCGTGAGGTAAAACTGGAAACCAAAAGGAGTCCAAGTTTCAAGCAGTAATCCCAACAGCAGTGGCGTGTTCAGCATTTCCCTCTTTGTTTTGTCTGCACGGTACGGCTATCTAAAATTGTACTGCTGTGAACCCTGCAGTGTCTTCACTAGAGCTGGCTGCCCTCCCTGCTTAATTCAGACTTCTTGTATCTTCACTCTCTGCCCTGCCTTACATCTATTCCCACCTGCTATTGCTCCTGCTGCACAGAACCATCTTCTTGGAGCTGATCCATACGTCTGTGGCAGCACAACAAGGTTTTAATTAATTCTAAAAGGCAGAGGAAGAGGAATGAACTTTGCACTGGCTTTTCTTCTGCTTTTTTGATGAAATTTTGAGGTCTGCTGTACTGGAGGTTGGGAAGACTATAGGAAACAAAAATGGCTTTCTACCGTTTCTAACTCTTTGAAGCCACCTGGGACTCTCAAACTCTCTATTAAACCTTGAGGCCGCCTTAGAGTCTGCAATATACAGGAATACGCACCGTCTTTTTCTAGTATGACGATACTTGAGAGAGTATGCTTAAGATATAAGCTACAACAAAAAAATGTGGAGAAGGTTGCCCAGGGGGGAAAGTCCAGAGACTTTGCTTGGAGGTTTTCCAGACCCACCTGGAAACAGCCCTGAGCAACCTCGCCTGACTGCTCAGTTGAGCCGGCTTGAGCAAGGTTGGATCAGAGATCTCCTGAGCTCCCTTCCAGCCTGATTTATCCTGCTATCCTATGCATTATTGTTTTAGTTGTGCTGAACTGTGTTGCAACAGTGTATGCATGTGTAACTGTGCTGAGTGGAGTCAGAAAACTCCAGAAGTGGAAAGAGCTGGGAAGAGTAACCTTTTTACTAATTTTCACTTGTTTAGGACAATGTTACTGAAAAACACAAAAGGGTGAGGATCTATAAAGTCACTTACTCCCACAAGACATTACACAGGAGTGAAAATAAAATGAATGTAAATAAAACAACAACAAAGTGCTTGACCAACACAAGTTCTGAATTACTCTACTTATGGAAATGCCTGAGATTCAGCTCTTTTGTCATTTTCACTGCTAGATTGCTTTCTAGAGACAAACATCTCCTGGGATTATTGCCTCAGTGAAGATTCAAAATGTGTATGACCCACCAGCCATTTAGGTTATTTATAGATAAAGGTAACAGGTTAAAAAAAATAGAAATATAAGAATACTTCCTTCCAGAGCAGCACTTAGTTTGGGCTATTTATTATTGTTTTCCAGTGATTCTGAATGTTTGGTACATGTTTGTGAAACATTTTAATCTTTAAAAAATAAGGATTAATCTCCAGATATTAGCAAGTTCTCTTTGTCAAAGTGTCAAGTGCTTTCCATGTTATCTTTCTGCATTTGTCATGCTGTTTTGCAGATATCACTGGCAAGACAACTGTAACTCTGCAAGTGAGTGAGAGCAGGGATTGTCATTGAGGCAAATTCAAAGGCTAATATTCTGAAGGAATTTAGAAGTAAAGACAAAATACAATGCTTTGGGGGGCAAAAAAATTACACCTACTAGTCACACTTTGCAAATAAGTCAATTTTTTTGTGATTGATGAAAGATATTATCAGGTTCAATGCTTTAGTCAATTGTTATTTATTATTCTAGTTCTGAATTACTGAAGTATCTTCAGCAGACATGATTAATAGGACCAGTCATGCTTAGGAAGGTATCACCTAATGAGATCATTATGTCACCATCATTAACACTGTTCAAGATAAAGATGGATAAATGGAAAGTAGAATTATTTCAGTGTTTAATCCTGCCTGATTCCAGAGGTTAGGTTTCGTGATCTGAGAAATTATTTCCCGCTGTACCCTCTGCAATAGGTTTTATAGTCTAAGAATATGCTAATGATTAATAAAGGATTCTCTGAATGAACACGGAATTAGGAAATGCTGTAGAAACCAGGTCGGTGGGCAAATGCATTGGACCAAATTCAATCCTTTAATCTTCACTGACAGGAGTGCAAGTTCATTTCGACTTATTGCTTTTAACATGTTCTCAGAGCAAGTTTAACTAGCTCCCCGGTTAAACAACAGATGCAAGATTTAGGTGGAAGTTTTACATGGTTCCAGCTGGATGACTTTTGCTGAAGGTGCATAAACTGCTCCTCCTTCTTCTTATTTTTATGCACACTTGTAACTAACTGCAGAGCAGGAGCCCTGTCTTGCCTGGCACTTAGGAGGAAGAGTTGAGCAATAGGATGAAGAATATGCTTGTCCTGATGTACAAGCAACCAGGATTTGCTTTTACTACACTAGGATTAATGAAGCCGACTATCGTATTCTGGAGAGCATTTACTGCCATGCCAACTAAAGCCAGAGCTATGTTCAGCAATAAGAACTACTTAGCAAACAGACATAACACCCATGCTGAGAAAAAAGCAAGTAAATCCCACCATAATGTGCTCCTGCACATACTGTGAAATCCTTCTCAGGGAAGCAGGGCCTGGGTGACAGAGCTGGCACCAAGCATCTCTCATTGCCTTACTTTTGCCTTTAAATCCAGTCAAGACTTCTAGGACTGCTTTTCAGCTTCCTCTGACTCAGTAACACAGCTCAGAAATGCTGGAGACAAAGTACTAGGAGGGTGCTGGGCATGCAAACCATTTCACAGTGTGGAGAACGCCTGGACTCCAAGGCTGACTCCTACCCATCAAGACGCACTGCCTGATGGTTAATCATATAGACTGCTGCCTACTGTAGCAAGAAAAGCCTTCCCAGACATTGCAGGTCCTTCTGCTTGCTGAGCTAGTCCTCCCTTTCCTTGGACCAGCACAGCCTGCATTTGCGGATTCAGATTCAGTTCTCTCCACTTCAACCTGTCTGAAGAATTTATCAGAAAGAAAACACACCAGCGAAATTAATGCTACTGCATGGCAAATATCTCTTCAAAGCCTATGAAATGTACTAAGACATTTCAAATTTTACATCAAAGAATGAAGGAGATCTGTAATACAAAAAACAGGTCCCACATTCTTTTTGACACCCTCTGATACTGTTTAGGAGCTTGTGAAATTGCAAAGAGCAGAAGGGATGGTGCAAGAAGCATCCTCATTACTGTTGTCTAGGAGCAAACAAACCCTGAGGCCTCTGCAGTGTGGCATCTGCCATGCAGGTAACATGAGCTGTTCGGTGTTTTTCAGGTAAAAAGAGTGCTGATGTTTCTGTTCTCCAAAATGCCCTAAATCCTCAGTGCAATAGCTGCTCACAGGATACTTATATATTGTGGGTGAGGATCTTCTGAGTCTCAAAAGCTGAAATTCCAAGGCATGTCCCATGACAAGCCCATGACATACGCATTCACACTGAGTTCATGGCAAGCAGTGTGCAAAGCTGTAGTGAGTTAGAGCAATTCCAAGCCGGAGGAATACTGCCAGCATTGATTATGTCTTTTGCACTTGCTAGACTGACTGCAGGACTAGGAGTCCCTGTGGGTGACATGCACCCCTGTACAAAGGGACTGCACAAGAGATCAGCTACTTCAGCCATTTTACTCACACTCTAAAAATATTATAGAAGTTTAAAAAAAAGCTTTGTGCCACTCCTTCCCAAGAGCTTGGATTTCAGACATAGTGAGGTACTGCCGTCTTACATTGTAGATTACTTCAAGACTCCAGTACTCACAGAGAGTGTTTACACCAAGCAGCTGGAAATGAGCTCTGGAGCAGTGTTTGGTGGCAATGCAGCAGGAATCTGGAAACAGAGCAAGGTAGAAATCTTCACGGGCCCCTACCCAGCTGTAAGGTTGTGTGACACTCCAGTGTCAGCAGCTGCTGCAGCTTTCTGAAAGGTCTTGAGGGGTTAGGAGCTACTTTATGATAAGAAAACATACCCAGAAAATATCAGTTTGACAATTTGGTAGGCTTTCAGCATGAAACCTGGAGACCCCCTGAGCGTAGCCTGGAGGCCCAGCCATTTTTTTTTAACAAGTCCCACCATGTGCTTGAAGGTCATCATCCCTGATGTTTTTGACACTGGGAGCTCTTTAGGAGTCTCTCATGGTGTTTTGGGAAGCTGCTGAGGCAGATGAAAAGTGTAGGCTCCTCCAGCACAGCGATTCAGTACAGTGAAATTAATGATGAGAAATGACAGCTAAATGGACAGGGCTTATGAGATGGAAAATACAGGTTTATAACTATCATCACTGCTGTCGAATGTTCTGCATCAAACTAGAGTGCTGTAAACAAACCTTTTCCCCAGACCGTGATTGTCTCTGTGCATGTTTTGCCTGCTTCTGCTACCTCCGTGCCTTGTTTTTCTCCCTTGTTCCATAATTTGCAGTGCTCTTTTCAGCACGGCACATGAAATATCATGTGCAAGTTCCATTTGGCTCCAGCAAAGGATGGAAATCCAAGCTTGACTTTCTTCCCTTGCATTGTGATTTTGCCTGTATCAGATGAGTGCACTGATTAACAAATAATCATGATTGGCATTAATGGCAGGAGCAGAACTGATGCAAACTAAATTAATACAAAGATGGGCTAAAAGAGCTTCAGGACATCTAATACAGTAATTTACAGGAGTTTAAATCAATTTAATTAAAGTGGCTCACTTTTCTAGTAGAGACAAGGTCTTACAGCATGCCAAATTTAATCCATTGACTGGATTAAATAATTTTTAAAAGGGGTGGTTGATGACTTTCAACTTCAAGATGATAAGTAACTGGTAATATCATGGAGAAAGAGCCATAGGAAGATAGCTAGATGTGATCCTAGAAGAAGAAAATTAATGAGAATGAAGAAATCTCACTTAAGGTGCAGTGATATGCCTGGTAAGCATGATTACTCTGAATGTCTAACCCTGTGCTTTGCCAATACTTCTGTATACCTTAACTCTGGCAGACAGTCTCCATCAAGGAAAATAAAAATCCTTGCCTGTCATCTGAGCCAACATAACTAATCATTTCATATTCTTAGCTGGCCACTATTACAAAATAAAACTTGTTAGTTTAAATCATTTTCACCTTTAAATCACTTATTTTTAGGGTCACTCTTCCCCAGGGGAAGATGGAATAATTCAGTGTATGGATTTTACTTTAAAAGTTTTATCAGTTTGGACACCTGCATAGTTGGCCCAGCTCAGCTGATTAGTGGTAACTTCCTAAGTTGTAGCAACCCAAATGCTCTGGATAACTAAATTTTCCTGCATGTCTCCTAAATTCTCTGGGCCAGTCTAGACATTGTTGCCTATTTGCAATACTTCCAAATAGGTGATCATTTGTACATTTTTTTGATATGGGATATTTTGGGACACGCCAGGGATCCCTGGCTGAAATACCCATAGAAGCAAATGGAAAGCTGTGAAGGCCTTCTCAAGGAGAACATTTTATCTTATGCCTGCAACTAATGTCATTTTTACTAAACACAGTTTTGTGGAGCTCACCAGTTACAGTAAGTCAGAGCAACTTTTACGTGGGAACTCTTCATCAACATCTCTTTCCATCACAGAGGTGACCTCCATGGAAACTTAATTTTCAAGCCCCTCCATTCTGGCTGTATAGTGAAGTTGACTTACTGTCATGTCATTACTGCTGGCTGTCAGTACGCATGCTCTGCAACTACACTCCGACTCATGTCAGACATTAAAGTAGCATTGCTAATTTAGAATTTTCTCCCATAGAAAGGTCAGGGATTTCATGCACAGGCCACATAAGAATACAAATATATTTGCTCTTTCCTCCCCTAATTCTCAAAAGAATGTTTTATTTTTCTCTAATGCACAGTCCACTTTTAGAGCACAAATAATTTGTATCACCAAATGGAATATGTTATATAAATGTGGCTTTTGGTTATTTGTCTTCCTTCCTTTCCCCCTTCAAAACAGTGTGTGGATTTCAGGTGCCTTGATGACCGGCATTTCTTTGAAAACAAACTATTGAAGATGTACACATGCAGTTGCAGTTCTTCATTCTGGGTGACAGTTAACTGTCAGCAGGCTCTGATTTCCCAGAAAATGAAAATATTCCAAACTCAGTAAAACAATACTTCAAAAAAGTCTCAATTCACATTTTTCTGTCTGAAATCCTGCAAGAATTCACTTTAATGTTCATCACTTCACCACACAAATGTCCTGGTGTGACAGCTTCCTATATTTTTTATCTCTGAAACTCAGGGGGCCTAATTTTATTTAGTCCACCTAAACCTTTCTGGTCCCCGACTCTGCTTTTTTCTCCAATGTCTGCCTGATGTCTAAGAAGTAAACCATGGCAAATAGCTCCTGTCTTATCTAGCTAATTGCTGCAGTAACACTATGGGCAACAGCAAAAAAAGCAAGATGGGAGTTTGAACAATACTTCAAAATGTTCTGTTAAACAGGTATAAAAGGAAAAAGAAAAGACAAGATTAGGCAATCTTCAGTGTTGCATTTGTATCACATTCCCTCCTACAATGCTTAATAATTCTTTCTCCTAATCACAGAACTGATTGTGACAGTGCTCCCTCAAGATTACCTGTTATCTTGTACCCCACAGATAAGTACATTTTGTTAGTGCATGGAGACTCCTGAATTACTGTCTACTACTACTGCAACAGTAGCGTGATACTTTTCTCCATCATATTCTAGCAAGCATTTTTGTTCTGTCCTATTTGCTTCCCTCATTCTTCTTGGCAATGTGCTATTTGGGATAAAATGGCTTTGTCTATCATAGCAAAGTCCCATGTGACTACTACCAGTCTGAGTCTTATGTGATGTGCATTTAGAGCTTTACCAAGCTTTTGCCTTGACTGGTAAAAAAGGGAAGTTTCCTATTGAGTGTTTTCTATTACCAAGAAATAACCTTCGGATGTATTTGGAGCTCTCATAATAATTTGCTTTCCAGTTTTAATATTCCATCAAAAAGCTAGGCTTTTAGAGCTGACAGAAGACTAGCAGCAAAGTACACAGATGGGCATTGCCCTTTATAGCAATGAAACTACTGAGTTTTGAACCCATTCCTTCATATCCAGCAGGGGCGTAAGAAATAATGAGTTTCGATTTAGAGAGCCCCATCTCTTGCGTCAGTCTGGATAGCTATGACATAGACCCAAATAGAAGGACTCAACAATAGCTAAGAGAATACAGCTGAACTCCAGTGAAGCTGGACTCCGTGGGTTTTAACCGATATGTTCAACCCCCAGTCTGGGCGTCCTGTACTGGGCAGCTGAATTTTGTGGTGAGGATGATTTTCAAAGGAGAAAAGGGTTGCTGAAGTTGAACACTGATTTTGTGGCTTCCTAGAGCAAAGTTTTCAGGGGCAATACCATTCCCAGGCATTGACTGCCTCCCCTCCTCTTCCCCAAAGCCCCATTTCTTCCCGCCCCTCTAGTCAAACACGTTGCTGCCTGAGATGCGCTGGCCCAGTTGTTTCTACAACTCTGGGAACACGATGAGAGAATTGACAGAGCATCTCTAGAAGTGTTTTTAGTAAGTTATTTTTAAGTTGGGCCAGCTGCCCTGGAGGTCTCCAGCCCTGCCGTGGGGATGGCTGATCTGGCCTGTGAGTGGGCTGGTGCAGGAGGGGACCGGGCAAGTTGCAGCAAGCTGGCAGCAATCCCTGAGTACGGTGAGTAGCGCTGCTGCTGGACAGTTCGGGACATAAAACCACAGCTGAGAAAAGGACTTTCCAAGCTCTGAGTGTCATTAGACTCTTAAGGCACAGGCAAAGTTCATTGCCATCCCATCATTTGCGTTTTTCAGGCTTCTCATTAGGTTAAAACAGAGCAGCACTTAATTAAGTGACTACTAAGGTAGATTAAATAATTCTCAAAAATGTAGCTCCTACTGGTTTCACGTTCGGGGTTAGAAGCTCGCTTTTTGGTATAGGTTTCTTAACACATGGGCCCAGACTTGTCTTCTTTCAGAACTCCATCTGGCAGAAAGGGCATCTGTATATGTGTCTTTACTTCAGGAAAACCACATCTGCTGTCTGATATAGTAGTACTTATACTATCTTCAGTTACTCACCTGTAAAGCGAGACAGTTACACTGACCAACTTTCTAAAGAGCCTTTGAGTCTCCAGACAAAATAAACAGGAACTACATGAATTATTCAGGGTAAATTAAATTAATAAAGACTCTGGAAATTCAGTTGCTTTTATTTCTTTTCTTCTGCATTGAGTTCAGATCCTACTGTGGACCCTGTGTTCTCAAAATATGCTGAAAGAAGAGCATGAATGGCTCCCAGCTCTGCTGAAAGTATTTTCTTCAGTGTCTAAAAATATATAATTTAATTATTGACTAGCCCATCCTATGAAATAGCTATTGAAACATGACCAGTTTCCCACAGTGTTTTCTCTAACCATAGTCTGCTGCAGGGACTGAGGAATAAAAAGTCACTGTGATCTCCACGAGACAGCAAGATGGATTTATGAGGAGTTACAGGCTAGTTTATAAACTAAAAAGTGATCCCTTGGTCAACAGTCTAGGTTTATAAAAAGGCACTTACACAGTCCAGGAAAAACCTAGATAGAACATGCACAAGAAATACGGTGTCACTTACTGAAGCCAGTGTTACTGGACAGTTCGGGACACAAAATCACAGCTGAGAAAAGGACTTTCCGAGCTCTCAGTATCATTAGATTCCTAAGGCACAGGCAAAGTTCATTGCCATCCCATCACTTGTGTTTTTCAGGCTTCTTCTCCTCAGGCCAACACAGAGCGGCATTTAATTAAGTGACTATTAAGGTAGATTAAGTAACCTAATTCTCAAAAATGTATCTCCCCTGAATGTATAACCCTGAATGTGAAATTTTGTTTCACGTTCAGGGTTAGAAGTTGGCTTTCTAACCAGTGTTACTGGGCTAGCTGTCCCACTGTCCCTGCTCCAGTCTCTAGAAGCAGTCTAGATGTTCTCCCTTCCTTTGCCCTCACAGATGCCAGGTCCCCGATTTTATGCCTCCTGGAAGAAATTCTGTAATTTGCACAGCAGAACTCAGGGCGAGGAGCCTGCCGGCACTGGAGCACATAAAGGTGTCCTTTTGGTACCCAGCAATAGCAGCTTAACTGAAATAGAAGTATGATTTATTTTGCCAAAAAGGTGCACAGCTTTTAGTAAGATGGATTTAAAAGAGAGGTGTCTTATACATTATTTTTTGTACCCATACTTAACTTTTCTAGCTGTAGTCTAGGCATTTTCCCCAATTTGGTGAACAAGAAACTGTCCGTCACCCTTCCAGCCTGGTTCCCCTATTTTTTTTTTTTTTTTTAATATCTTTAGTGTGTCAGCTTTTACCAGCTCACACAATCCCCTGCCCTTTTCTAGCATCTTTGAGGTTTTAGGGACTCCTTTGAAAGCAGGCGTAGCTATTGGAGGAGATTCCCAGCCCGGCTTGGGCAGAGCCAGACATTGTTATCCTAACTCTTTTGAAGCTGCGTACCTGAGGCTGGCTTAACGGTGTCATTATTTTACTTTTCCCTGCTCAGACCTGTAACAAGCCCTTTATTGCTTGCTTTCAATTAACTCTATGGAATCAGGCAAGCAGCACTGAGAAATATAGTGAGGGGACAGAAGGCGGTATAGTATAAACGAGAAGATAATGCAGGTGTTTTTCCACTTTGTCCCCCTTCGTTAGCATAGGTTTCCATGTGATATTGAAAATGAGGATTCTTGCCTAGAGTCTATACAATCTGTCATTGTTTGGTTTCTGTTTAATTTAATTAACAAAGGGTTAATTTCTGGCTAGCATGTGACAGAGCGAAAAGGCAGGAGGAGAACAGGCTTGTGCCTTGCCACCCCTTTACCATCACTAGCAGTGGGGATGGCAGGGAGCCCCATGCCCCCTCTTAGTTATACCTAGGGCCCAGAAGCCTGCACATGCATGGCCCCCGTGTGTGCCATGAGCCAGCCCTGCAGCCCTTTGGGAGTGCAGGGGGACAGACTGACGGCTCTCAGTAGTTTTGGGGATCTGTGGCGCTTCCCAGCTGGCAAGGGCTCCATCCGCTCAGCACAGTATAACCCCGTATGTGCTGAAGGAGTGCCCCCAAGCCTCTGTGCACAGCCGACAAGCTGCCAGGCTGCTGTGCAGGAGCCATGGGAGGAAGCACAGAGGATTTATAACTCCTTGGGAAGGACCCACATACCTACCAGCGAAGCCAGCGGGTCATTTTTCCAGGGCCAGATCTCAGGCTCAGGCACACACTGCGCTGCTGCAAATGGCCATGGGCAGCGGGGAGGAGAGGGCAAGGCAGCAGCTGCAGGAGGTGAGCTTTGGCAGAAGTCAAGAGCATCGACTGCTTTTGCTAAGCCCCCGAGAGAAAGGTTAGGCTGAATGCCATGTACCTAAAATTTGAAGTGGAAGGATGAGGTTTAGGGGAGACCCATTTTTGTTGCCTTCTCCTCTCTCTTTTCCAGGTGAAGGAATTGGTCAGATGAAAAGCAGCTGTGGTCTGCAGTTACTGTCATGAACCACTGGAAACCTGCTGATTCTTGGGGGGGGCAGTTTCTTGCAGAACCTGGTTCAGGTAGGACACTGCATTTCCATGACAGTGCAATACGGGGCTGTGGCACAAAGTGGAGCTGCACAGCAAAGGGAAGCCCTGCTTTAGCCTGCAAAGGGCTCCCCAGCATGTCCTCCCTGTGGGAGAGAACTTCTGTTTCTGGAGCCAGTCCATGCTGTGACTCATAATGTTTAATGCCAGCTGCTAGCTACCAGCATGTATGTACCTGTGGTGTGGCTCTCTAGGCGCTGAATGGTCACAGGGGACTTTCGTAGTAGGGTGCAATTAAAAACTCTGTGTTTTTTCATTCTGATCCATGGCCTGCCCTGCACCTTAGCCATACTTAGCAAACCAGAAGATAAGGGCATTTCGTTTTTGGAAACACTATGTATTCTTTTTTTAAGTTTCACAAAAAAAATAAAGCCTAGCTGCTAGGAATGTGCCTAGGAAACTCATTTAATATTCCAATTTTGTGAGGCAAAATATAAATAAAATGGCAAGCACATGGGGATTCTTTTAGCTAGCTAGCTGGTTAGTGTTTTTAGTCTTCTTGTTTCCCATGCAGTGAGCACAATTCAATACATGAGTTCCCCTCTCTCGTTATCTGATTGCCTCCAAAAATAGATTCTTGCATATTTCATCCACCAGAAAACTTTGAGAGAGAGAAAAGACCTACTTTTTTTTTTTTTTTTTTTTTTTTTAACCAGTTGTGCCTGAAGCCATGCACCACTCTGAGCAATTACTAAGCAGCTTTCAAACTTTCTCCAGCTTCTCAACAAATCAACTTAGATGTCTGGGACCTGGGGGCATCATCAGCCCTCCACATCCCTGCCCACCCCCAGGCCTCCCCCGTCTGCCCAACCCCGGCCCCATTTCAGCTCAGCCTGGGGCCATCAGCCCTGCGATGCCACAGTGGTGCCAGCTCCAGCTCCGTGTCCTGGGTGGACCTGATTATAGTAGCTGGTCTCCTGGGTGGACTCCTTGGTTAAAACTGGTTGTAGCTTGTCCCCACCCTGTCCCTGTCCCTGTCCCAGTCCCCGTCTCCTTTTGCTCCTCAGGGAGCCCCTGGCCCTGGGTCATCACTTGCCATGTCTGGGGCTGCCGATGGACCCGCTTACCAGCCCCCAGCTCTGCCTGCTGTAGTCAGACCCTGTGGGACAGCACCGTCAGTGAGGGGATGTCCAGTGCTGGGGTCTCCCTTGACTTGGCATCTCTGCAGAGCAGCCAGCCCTTGCTGTGCCCTGACAAGTGGGGAAAAATGATGGCGACAAACCACCTTCATCTTGTAGTATTTAGATGTGCAAGCAGTAAGTAAAGTCACAGGCTTTATTCTGAGCAATCAGAAAACATTTCCTACAACTTCAGTTTTGTGTGTTGTGGTGGCTTTGAGCAAGAACAAGGCAGCAGGGATGAAGCACAAGCTCCAATATGTTCCTCTTGTACAGTAGCTTAAAAGTCTTCAAAAGACCGGTTTAACTATCTGTTATTCTAGTTGCATAGCTTACTAGTTACTTCTCCTGTTACAATGCTTGGCTTTTATTTTATAGCAAATAAAAAGCATTCTAAAATTGAAAAATAAACTATAAAAAATTTTATTTACTAGTGTCAGGCCAGTTATCTCTGTACTCTGTGTGTGTTACCTGAACAATGTGCCCCACGAAAGGGTAGACTGTTTACTTATCATTTTCCAGCCGCCTGGGAGGAGTCCTCAAAAGCTCTGCGGGAGACCTGTAGGTCAAGGTTGAACAGAGATGCGCTCAGTCAGGGCATCCCTGGCCACTCGACCTGTCTGCAATTCCTTCAGCTGGTGCCAACAGATCACTCCTTTCCTTTCTGCTAGAACTTTTTCTGCACTTGAAGACTTGTGTCCTCCCTCTGTCTTGTCTTCTTTGGACTAAACATCAAATCATAGACTAATTTAGGTTGGGAGGGACCACTGGAGGTCCCCTGATCCAACCTGCTGTTCAAAGCAGGGCTAATCTCAAAGCTTCAACAGGCTGCTCAAGACTTCTCTAGTCAAGTTTTGAAAATCTCCAGGATGGAGATGCCACAGCCTCTCTGAGCACCTGTCCTAGGGCTTAACCACCCTAAATGCAAAGAATTTTTTCCTTATAGACAGACTTTTCTTTCCTGAAACTTGTGTCCCTTGTCTCTTGCTATTTCACTGCTCAGCTTGGAGAAGAGTCTGACTCCATGTACAACCTCCCTTTAGGTAGTGGAAGACAGCAATTAGATGAATTAATAATTAGCAGTTAGTCATCTCTGGGCTAAACAAACCCAGCTCTCTCAAGCCTTTCCTCGTTTGTCCCATGCTTCAGCCCCCTGACCATCCCCTGGATCCTCTCCGGTTTGTTGCTCTCTTTTGTACTGGGGGCCAAGGCTGGGCCTGGTGCCCCAGCTGTGAGCTCGCAAGTATCAAGCAGAGGGGAAAAATTGCTTCCCTTGGCCTGTGGTTGCTCTCTTGCCACAGCAGCCCAACATGAGGTTAGCTTTCAAACAAGCCTGGTTCATTGAGGCTTTCTGAGCAGCTCATGCTTTCCCTGCTTGGCCACGCACTCTCCTCTGACCTCTCTCCAATTGATCCCCGTCTTTCCTGGAGATGCCTAAGAGTAACATCGATGCCCAGCTGGGACCAGGTATGTCATGAAATGCAATGCAGCCTGTGTGTCATCCCTCGCTGAGGACAGGGACAAGCCTGTGAAGGCTGGGGTAACCTGCACAGGAAGCAAATGCTTTGTTTCTCTTTGTGAGCTGATCACAGAATGGACACGCTGCTCAGGAAAGGGTTACAACATACAAACAAGATTGTCATAATGATGATTGATCTTGCTGTGACAAGTTGTCTTGTTAGTATTTATTTTTTCCCTATGATAATAATGTTAGTTTTTCTAGATTTTCTTTAAAAAAATAGTCACATACATTATGATCAGGTGAACTGGAGCCAGAACTCCAGACCCTTGTTCCATTTTATTACTTGTTACAGTAATGTTTGGTAGGAGCAGACTGCAACAGAACACAATTTTTATAAATATTCCCTGAACCACCCCCCTAACTTTCTCTCCTTTTCTACATCTTCCTGTCTATTTATTGCTTACTCTCATCTTTTTATCATTTTCATTTCCTTCTGACTGTTTCTTTTATTTCTCCAAATCACTGGTCCTTCTGAAGTAGCTATATAAAAAGCTTTTTTCCAAAGACAAAATAAAATGATGATATCAGAAAATAAATCATTTCTAAAAATAACACTGATATAGTATTTTATATTCAGCAATGAAAGATGAACAGAAGAGCACAAAACTTTAGCTTTTACAAAGTTAATAATATAATATATAAATGAGAACAGGTAACCGCAAAATGTCCACTAATAATAATGATACCTGGGAAAAAGTCATCTAGAGTACCAGATTCTCAGTCTAGCTCTTCATTTTCCCTCCCTGAGTTAATTTTGTTCTTCAAAAAGAATTTTCCAGCACAACACAGATACTCAATTTGATTATCCACATGCTTTCCCACTGATACTGGGTCTGGGCATACCCAGAGGAACAAATCCAAATCATGAAGTGAAATGTGGGAAAATAAATATGGAATGCAATTATGAGAAAAATGTTAGGAGAATTTCAGTTTTATGTCTGCAAAATAGAATATTCCCTTCAGCTGTTCAGCTGACTTAAGCTATTCAGCTAACTTAACCATCAGAGGTGCTGTATGGTGTCTCACCCAGTCTCCAGCTGCTGGCCTAAGGTGTGTGCTTCTGGCAAGTTTTGTGCCGCAGCTTTCAGCCCTGCGCAGATGTCTGGTGTACCTAGGGGACCTGAAACGGCAGGAGTCCCCTCCGCTCAAGCACTCAAATTGCTCCCCTGGTCTTGATATTGCAAAAATTTGACAGCACACAAAACTCTGCATGGCACCAGACCAGTGAAGACCAACAAGCTTGCAGACTTATGTCTCTCACCATACTTTCCATGGAAGGAAATTATTTCAATACCCTACCATGAGCTCCAGATGGAGATGGATGCATTATAAACATAATGGAAGACAGGAACTAGCCCAGACACCTCAAAACCTAGCAGATGAAGACAGGGAGAAGGAATTGGACGTTGCACATTTACACAAAGCTACGAACAGATCCCCAACCTCAGTCCAGCACCCCTTTGAAGAAGAACTTCACATTATTTCTGCAGAAGTGTGAGTCGTGCCAGCGTACTAAGTACTGCACAAAATCCTAGAGAAGCAGGGCCACAAGGCAAAGAAATGATACCTCAATGCCTTGTTTATCTGCTGGGGGTGAGAAAAGATGCTGTTATGGATTGCAAATGAAAACATGTCTTGGTGCAACAGTACTCTCTGAAAGATTTATTATATTTGTCCATCATTTTCAGTTAGCTACATGCCCTGGCATATATCATGTATACTTCAGAAAGCTCGAATGTTTGACAATTCCTACACTCCTAATAATAAAAACTATCTGATCCCACATGGGACTACTGGATTTGCAATGCGATTCAGCAGTCACAAGAATTCCTCTTCAACACTTCATGGAATATTGAAGAGATGAAGTATCACAATTAAATTAAAGAAAACATTGGCAGGTATTAAGAAACCAAGGGAAGATGGAAGCTTTCTTACAAGAAGCTCACCTGCTTGACTTTAAAATCCCACAACTTCAGAGAGACTGAATAGGAATGACAAACTGGAAATGTTCCTCCCTACAAAAGGAAAGGGCACACCTATATTTCATAAGTCATTAAAATCCAAATTGTGAATGTCATCAGAAGCAAAGGATGTGGAGTCTGTTAATTAAAGATTAAATTTAATGACACAACAGTCTTACCTGGAGTATTTATGTCACCGACAGAGATTAATACTGTCTTTAACAAACTAATTTATTGGATGCCAGCTTCTGATATAATCCATCCTGTTATGCTTAGAAGGACCTCTAACCTTGCAGCCAACCTGCTAACTGGCAGTTCTCACAAGGCCTGTAAGCTCGTGAAAAGCATGGGTAGATGTGACAGCTGAGCCAATCCTGCAGCCAGCTCCTGATATGAGCAGTTGTCCTGCCTCAACCATTTGGCCCGTCATGTCCCTCTGCTCTTTCTGTCTGTTCTGTCTGGTGGCTGAATGTCCAAAGGGTGTACAAGCCTCACATGGCTGATCTGTTACAGAAGTAACTTGGGAGTGGAAAGAAAGAAGATGAGCAAGCAAGTTTTCAAGGGATTTGTTGGAAGAGTCAACTTCTTCATGATGTTAAACCCCACAATAATTTGTCCTATCCTCAACGTGCTGTTACTGAGTTTGGGCCCATAGATTCATGGAGTATTATTCAGCCAGCAAATGACTCTTCCCCGGCCAGGTTCACTACGCATGGTTTGCACTGTGTTATTTTCTTCGAGTCACCTTTTCCTATAGAGAGGACTAGAACATCCAGTATCAGAAAAACAGCAACACCCACTCATTCTGCAAATGCCACATAGAGAAGCTGTAACTAACAATAAAATCTGGAGGCTTCGTTTGTCCTTATGCCAGAATCCGCTTTTTAAACTCCATTACAAGAATTAAATCTCAGTCAGGCAACAGCTCCGACCCTCTCACCACGCTACTAAACCACCCACTGAGGCTGAGCTGGGGGAGGGCAGGAACAAGCGGTGCTGGGAACAGGGGAAGGAGGTGGAAGGGGGCAAGGGGCAGGAACTACTTCAGCTGCCACCAAAAGAAATATATATACATAAACAGGCCTTTGCAAGGGCTGAGGCCAGCAGGTGTGGCTGCTGCTCTCCAGAACATCTCATCTCGCTCCACCCTTCCCCAGAAAGGCCTGATGTTCATACTTGAAAAGATGTTCCTGAGATGGATTTTGCCCTGTTTACACTCCAGAAAATTTCCTTTTCCTTCATTCATTCTAATTTTACTTGAAAGTTATTAAACCTGTCCTGTCTGACAAATATTTGCAGGGAGGAAGGAAGGCTTCTGATACTTGAGGTGTCACAGTATATCCCACACAGGAGCGGGCTCCGCAGTGAAGATGACACACATTTCACATAGCAGCATACAACCAGAAAGAGCAGAAATTCATCTCACATTAAAGAAAAATTCTGAGTACCAGGGACTTGACTTGACTTTAGCCAATATCGTTTATGCAGTTTTGTCAACTCACTTTCATGTTTTATGATATGTATGTATAATACAATAGACATAGACAATAATATTAGTTCATGGGGATCTCAGTGGTGCAAAACTTCCAATGCTAGAAGTTGCCTTCCAAGATAGAAAACTCCTACCTCTTCTGTTGAAAACACTATGGTGTTTTTCAGTTAACCTTTTTTTTATAGTTCTGTTTCCACTTCCTTTGCCTTCTTTGAGTTTTTACAACATAAAATGGTAAACCAAGGCAACAGTTTGCTTTATAACAATACATTCCACAGACAATACATTGCATTTATCTTTGAGTTTCACTGGACTCCTTAGGGGGATGTCCAGCCTCTTCCTCACCGTAACAGTGTTTTGTTTTGTTTTGTTTTTTTAAGTGGTTTTGGAATGATCAGTGTCCCTGGGGTGTCTTTTACTTCTCTTTTGCTTTTTCCCTTCACTTCAAAAAGTGCAAACATCTGATTTTCTGTCTATATTTGCCTTTGAGAAGGTAGAAAAATCAATGGATTTGTCAAGTATGAGGTCTTTTTTTTGAACAATTTTGAGGGATGAATATGACATAAGCAAAATAATTACTTTCTCAAGCCTAATTGGCTCAACTCTGGCTGATTGCATTTCTGAAGCTACATTTCAATACAACTGCGATCAGTAGTTCATAGATAGCCATTTTCCACAGCTAATATTTTTGGCCTGTGTGTTATTTTAAGCTTATCATTTCCACAGGACTTGAATACATTTGGAACTCATTAATAATCAGTATAATTCCTTTTCATTAGAAATATCTTCCTGGAGTAACTGCTTGTAATGTACAATATAATTCCCATGAAGTGACCATCTGTGTAGATATACAGCTGGTGATGCTGCATTAATATGCATCTTTATATTAAACTAATATTTACAAAAAATAAAAAAATGCACTAATACATTCCATATATAGTTAATAAAAGATCAGAAGGATGAAAGGTACAAGTGGCAACAGTCATTTTCTTCGTTATCCTAATTCCCCTTTTTTTGCGTGGTACACTAGAGGGATTTTACATTGTTTATATATACATTTTCCTCTGCACAATGTATTTTTCTTCCATGTATAATGGAACTCACAATGAGAAGCACTGACATACACGGTGAAGACAGAGTCCTTCCCAGCATTAACACAGTGGCTGGCAGTTCATCGTGTCTGAAGATGAAATTTGAGAAATCAAAGACTCTTAAAAACCCATAAAAGAGAGGGCTAAGAAAAAAAGAGCACTTCCCATTTGAAACATGGATTGCAGTCTTCTCTGTTTTTCTCTAAACTTTCACTGAGCAAACATATATCTTGACCCTCTTCATAAGTTACATTTTTTGTAGAGATACTTGTACACAGGCTAACAAAGCTGCGTAAACAAGTGTTCGTGCTGTTTTCGAGGTATGTCAGTATCTTATATTTTCCTAAACAATGATCCTACAGTAGAGGGAAAAGAGATTTTAAGTAGCTTTAAAAGCATGTGGGACAATTTTCTTGTTTTGTATCACGTCAACGTTTGTGACTGCTCTACCATATGACTGAAAGCCAACACAATACTAGTGACTAAATGGTAAAACTGAGATTTAAGAAAAAGCCTCTTCCATAAATATACTTCTGCTAATAACTTTTGAATTCTTTTCTGTGAAGTGAGGAGAAATCAAGCAGTCAGTCAGAGCTGGGACGGGAAGCTGGTACCAAGCCTGACAGAGGGGGAGGACAGGGACAAGGGAATGTCCTATAAACAGCTGCTTGCCTGTCTTGTGCAGCTTGCTCCTACTGTAAAGATGTCAAGTCTCTCTGGGCTGAAGTTTCTTTTAAATGTTCAAAGTCATCTGCAGTATTTCTGTTTGAACAAATCAGGCCATTTTCTCAAGAAACTCCTGACTGCCTCTAATTGTGTTTGATGACTCTGCTTTCAAGTACTGCTGTTTTTCCTTCTACCTCAATGGCTGGATGGATTACAGGGATGATATTATGCCATTCAAATTCAGTGTAAATGTAGGCATGGCCCACTGGAAGACAACTGTCACTGCAACAACAGCCATACCCAAAGCGGCACAGCTCTGTTCAGGACAAGGGGCTGCAACTCATCTGACCAAATGTAGGGTGGACAACACTCTGCAGACTGGTTGTTTAAACTCCTTTTTAGCCCATGGCAATGAATCATATCTTTCTAAAGTGGATGTTTCTGAGTTCCTCCCTAATACCTCACATGCTAGAAGTGCCAGTTTCTCTCAACGTACCATAAGGGAAATCTAGATGACGGCTTGGGTACAGGCAGCTGTGCTATAGGGGTTCCTGGTAGGAGAATTCAGTCTCACCCCAGACGACCGTGCCCTGGAACTTCCCTTCGTTTTTCAGCACGATGAAATGAAGCTCATGATAAAGCAAAGAGTTTCCTTAGACTCTTTCACAGCTCAGATGTACTGCAAGGAAAGAGACCTTCATCCTCCTGATGAGCAAATGTGTTCACTGTAAAAGTACTCCTTGAAGGGCATTAATGCTTTCATCACCACTGGCTAATGAGCCTGAACTTGCACCTTGCACTAGAAACTAATCAGATTCCTCTTTCTGTATTGTCTAAATCAGTGCAGTTCTGTCTGCCAGCTGGCTGATGCTATTTAAAAATAACTGCACATGGGTGTTCTTATTGAATATTTCTGTCACAATAGTCTCTAAAGGTCTAGTCTCAGGCAAGACTGGGGCCCAATTTAATATGCATTGCATTCTTAATTTCTTTTAAGGTTATTCTTAACTTATTCCATTTATAGAATCAAATACTAAAGTGTTTCAATTGAAGGGTAACTATTTCTTGTATAATACAATTATTTTTTTTTCAAAACACAAGTTTGGTATTTCAAATGACTTTGGTCCTTTTTTTTGTAGTTATTTGCATAATCCACAATACTTTCAGACTTTCTTACTTTGCATAAATCAATTTCTCTTCTTCTTCACCTCATCACTTTGAAGGGAATTCTTTTCTGCTTTACTGGACTTAAATTAATCCTCTGGAGGAAGCAGTGTCATGACATGGCCAGCATCAAAATCTGCATAATGAAGGCATTTTTTTCCATGTAAATTGGCACTCGAGAAGATCACTACTCATTAGCAGACTTTAGATCTTTTATTTTATTTTAAGTGAGAAAGACAAGCATTCTTTCCCTCATATGAATATCTCACATAAAAATTATTCACAGAGTTTTAAATTTATTGCAGTGCAAGTTCGGTGCCTAAATACCTTTTGAGATAAGTCTACGTGATTTTTAGAGTATTATCATCGCTAGTGAGACCATAGAAATTGCCATTCTTGATCAGACCAGCAGTCTGTCTAGTTTGGTTTCTCTGTGTTGTCAAAACTGTTTTAAGAGGGTGATTAAATAATGGACGGATGTGAAATCACTTATGATGAAAGGGAAAATTCTTCCTGATACTAGACATTTAGCAGCCGCTTTTACTGGTGATGCTGTTAGAAAAGACTTGGTAAGAAATCTGTACTGGAACTTACAACTAACAGGAGTCTTGAGTATAACACAGAGTGAGCTACAGAAAAAAGCTCTTGGGCTGGGAAAGGTTGAGGAGCAAAATCTGCACGTCCTCTCTCTTCAGGAACCAGTACACATCCGTGAAGCAAATACATCTGTTTTGCTAGAAAGCTCCTAGCCTATTTAGTCTTCTGCACTTTCCTACAGTCTGAAGGCTTTATCTTTAATAATTCTCTATTTAGCATTCCCAGTTTCCTACGTCCAGTGTAGCCAACCTTCCTGATCCCACGAAAGCAGACTAACACCTTCATATCACTGGAGCCATGAAGCACATCTCCCCCCCAGCAGCCAGCCTTGGCGAGCAGGCTGCCTGCTCTGTGTTATAGCCTCCCTTGGTGCCCCAAAAGTCCCTTCACCAACAGTCTTGCTCTTGGCCTTTTAGGTAGCTGCAGGGTGGAGGCTGCCCTGAGTTACTTGTGTGCATGTAGCCTTGGGCGGGCTCAAGAGCCATAGGTTGTCCCATGTTGACTTGGCTCTATGGGCTTGCTCCAGGCGCCGATATAGCAGTTGTGCATGACTCAGTTGAGTCTCCCCAGACAGTGCTACTGATTTAATAGTCCCAGGCAATCTGCACTTCTTCATTAGCCATTTTCATTCTGTCCCATCACACGTTCTCACAAAATACATAATTTACTGGTTTCAGTCCAGCTGGAAAAAATATTCTCCACTTTTATAAAATGAAGATTTTTTTTCTCGGCATTGCTTGCAGTTCTGTGTTTCCATTTGGATATTTCATGGGATCAAGTAGTAACAATATCAGTTTGCATTTTGTAAAGTTCCCTGAGTTATGAATGAAAAGCTGTCTTTGCTAAGTACAATGACAGAGAGCATTTAAACACTTGGAAGAAAGTGTGGGTGCACCTACTTCCCTTGCGTAAGTGTTTACTTTCCAATCACTCCTTATTTCTTTGTCATTACTATGGTGTAGAAGGAACACAACAGAATAAGCTGAACAGAGGGAGCCTCTGATAACAAAGAACACATTTCAGAAACAACATTCAAGGTTATATTTAATTTGCTAACATTTGTGAAAGACTGCTTTTTTAATTACTCTCCTAGTTAGTATGTATGATTCCAAAACACATGCCTTTGATTTTAGAAACTGTCTGAGGAAATGAATAATTTTAACACAACTGCTAAATGTCTTGCCTGCCTTATGTATCCAAAGCCAAACAAAAAAATCTGTTTTATGCAAAATTCATTTATGCTGGGTCTTGAGAAAGATTTTCATGCTAGAATAGTGGAAGGCATCATGATCTTTGTATCGTAACAGACATTAAAAACAAAGCTTCTGTTTGACATATTTCAAGGTCTGCATTTTTTTTTCTTCTTTCACCAGTCTTCCTTAAATTCCTTGGTCTGTTGAGAAATAAACATAAAGCAAAGTAAGAGCTTTTGACTTGAGATCACCATTATTTTCTAGTTTATTTATCGGAAGTTTTTCAAATGAGATACCTTGTCTGGTCAGATGTATAGCTGACCATACAACAGATGCAAAACTGAACCGAACTTGGAAAATGCATCCTATTTACCATGGTATCTTTTAGGAGAGAGGTTTCTGAATGCAATCCCATGGCCTGCACTCATAGTGCAGCTGCATGGAGCTTCAGGGCAAGGAGAGGAGAGGAGAGGAGAGGAGAGGAGAGGAGATTGTGACAGTCTGTCATTTGGACACTGCCAGGGTGGGGAGGGGGAGCAGAGTTTGCTTCCTTCACCCGGTCCTGTTTCTGTGTTTTTGTTACAGATACTGGATAAAATGGTTAGCACATGTAAGGGTCATTATATCCAGAGTAAGTGTGTATTAAATAAGCCTTGACAAAGGCAAATATAATCTGGTATGGCTAAACACAGGATAAGGGAAGTTAGCAGAAACAAGAAGACATCTTTCAAAAAGTTGAACTTATGATGAAATGAAGAAAATAGAAAGAATCATAATCATAATAGAAAGAATCTTTAATTTAAAAGATTAAACATGAAAACAGAGTAAGGCAGTTTCCTTGGACATGTCCAAAACAGGAAATCTGAAGGGCCAAAACATAGTCAGGATATTCAAGCAACCTGCAGAGATAAGGCCACTGCAGACAAGCTAAATGAGTTGCTTGTGATTGTGTTCACTGTGGAAGCAGCTTGGGACACTTCTGTGCTGGAACCCTTCTTTGTGGAGGACTTAAAGGATCTGTCTCAAATTGAAAGGACTTTAGAAGAGTCTTCAAGCAAACAGACAAATTGTACAGCAGCACATTACCAGGACCAGGTGGCATTCACAAGGAGTTCTGGAGGAGCATGGAAACGACAGATCTCAATGCAGGCATGTAATCTCTTGCCATGGTAACTACTGTCTGAGAATATCGGCACTCTATAATAGCCAAAAAAAGTGAATCAAGTGTTAGGAATTATTAGGGAAAGAAAAATTAATTAATTAATTAAAATAGAGAATATCATTTACTGTTGTATAAACTCCTACAAAGCAGTTTGGATAACATTTCAGAGATACTGCAACAACTAATAAATATTAATAGCAAGTAGTTACCAAGGTATTATTCATACTCATATATATATATTTATATATACATTTATACACATTTATACACCCATATATACATACATATATATATATTTTTTTTTCTTCTATACTTTTGCTAGGTAGCTTGAATTTCTAGGAACTCTGAGTAACATGGGAATCCTGAAGAACTAATTTGTGACCAAGAAAGTATGAAGGCTACCTCAAACTACACTTGGAAAAGCTTCAGTAAGATACCATGTCTTAAAACACTACTAATCTGCATCTGAAGGAAAAAATATATTTGTATCTTGATGGACGGTCTACAGACAAACAAGTTATCTGAGACTATATGCACATACAAATAGTCCACAGAATAGATACATTATCAAATTAAACTGGAAACTTCTCTGGGAAAGTGAATTAACCTTGTATAGGGAACACAAAGTTTAACCACATGGAGACTCATCATATTTGACCAGAACTAACAGCGTAGGTGAAGCCCCCCCGGATTGTTCTTATAAGACTGTAACAAACCTCACTCAACTGTGCTTCAAAAGGGAGTGTGCAGACTGATCATTCTGATATTTTATACTGCACTGCTACATATGTAAGTATCATATTATCAGTAGAGGGGCTATACCTCTATTGCTTGTGCTTATCGTACCCCATCCTTGAGGTTTGATTGCAATTGGGGTGCTACAAAATTCATGGTTTGCCCGCATCTGAAATATTCCCTGTAGTTCTTGTCTCCACTTATCAGCAAGGACACAGTAGAACTAGACAAGATTCAGAGCAAGGGTGACGAAAGGAATGAAATGGTGAATTTCAGGGAAGCACTGGAGTAGATCAGGGACTGAGGAGGGATATGGCAGAAGTCTATGAAATCAAAAGTACCAAGGAAAGCAGAAACAGGAATCAATTGTTCACTGTCTCTTGCAACACATCAAAAGTGGCATCAAATCAAGGTTCAGACTAGATAAAAAGTTGTGGCTCTTTGCAAAATGTGGAGCTGAAATGCTGAACTCCTCACCAAAGGATGCTGTGGAAGTTACAAATGCACATTGGTTCAAAGGGAGACTGAACAAGTTAATGGAAGAAGAGTCCATTGAAGGTCACACACAGAAATGATGCTTGGCTCAAGAAGGCCCTAAGCTGAAAATAGCTGGGCAGCGGGGGAAGTATAATTTATATTTTCTACTCTTTCCTAGGCATCTACTTTTGGCCTTTGTCATAGACAGGACAGCAGCTGAGAGGAAGCTCTGCTCTGATCCAGTACAACCATCCTTAGTGGTTTGAGGCTGCATGTTTTATTTGATGAACTGACATATTTGGTAAAAATCAAGATGAGTCTCTGGGCATTCTCTACTTGGTATATGGACTGTAACACTGGCTTTCCCTGTCCTGATGAATTACTAGGCTACACAGCTGTGATCTCTCTTGTACTCCAGCCCAATCATTTATTGAATTATTTTCTTTTCAGTGGAACGCCCTTAATTAGAAAATGGACAATGTCCTTACTACATATACGCAGCCTAGTGATTCAGACACTTTTCAAAAAGATAAGAGGTGTGTGTTTGAACACTGTCAAGGCACAGTGTAACCTGGACCTTAAATCTTCCATTTCCCTGGTGACTATGCCAAACCTTTGGCAAAAGGAAAGTAGACATGTCTTGCTCAGTCCTGTGCACAAATGTCAATAAGTATCTGTGCGCTGCACAGCACTGACCTGTGAGTAGAAGCATCTACTGAACAGAGGGATGCAGGATTTTGGATACAGCTCTGTACTCAGTATTTGTTTTCAGCCAGCAGCGAGCAGCCTGCTGCTGACAATATTAATCTCTCAGTGCTCCCTGTTCAGACGGCTGGGTTTTTAGCTCCTGACTCTCTCCATGCCCTGTGCACAGGGAGCTTGGACACGGAGTACGAAGCTGTCAACTCCCTTCACGCCTGTGCAGCCCCTTGCAGCTGTTTGAAAACAATGAATTTCACAGGCTGAGAACAAAGAGTTTTCCTTCTACCAGCTCTAGGTTTTCAGCTAAAAGAAAACGATTTGACCACTTTAGGTCATTGCACAGAGACGATCCTTGGACTATGCTCTGGAGGGGGAGAAAGACAATATACTGCAAAAGCTGCTCTAGCTAGTGGAGTTGAAGTGCCTGTGGTCAGGGTGGAAACTCCTGTATCTCCCTGGAGGTCACCTGGTGGTCATAGCTGGAAGCTGGAAAAAGGTCATGCTATGGAGCAGTCAACTATGGCAACCTCTACTATAGTTTTTTTCTCTTCTACTTGTTTGTGTTTTCAAATAAAAACACAGGGCATGCTCTTCATCCCAGGAGCTTTCACTCTAATGGGCTGTTAATGAGCTATCAATTACTTATGCAAAAGGCAGTGCACACATATGCACACATTACTATTCCTCAGCTGAATGCCTGCTGTATTTCAATGTTGCCTTCTTCACCTGGGTCACCAGCTCTTCATACATCCTTGTCAGCATTCACCCTGCTACGCTGTCTAGCATGTAACATCCCAAGCAAGACTGCAGATCTGAGGCCCATGAATGTGTGCTCTAATCTCACGCAACATTCGCAGTTCCCTAGGTATAGTAATTTGTAATATAGCACTTCTCCATTTCCAGGCAGTTGCAGAGTATTAATCAATCCTCAGGCTCTCTTCTGAAACAGACTAGCTGTTAATCTTGCTTCTAGAGGCACAATCTCCTTGTTGACTGTGGCTTCTCCAGTTGCAGTTCCATCATTCACAACAGGACCAGGAGATGACACTTCTGTATGCCCAGCCTTTGTTATCCATGAGTTGTGGACCTACAGGCTGTGGTCACTCTCATGAGCTCTGCCCTGTAATGAAATCAGTGACCTTGAGGGTGGCATAGGAAATACAAGTCCTCCAATTCATCCCAAGTTGCCTAACTGCTTTAATCAGCTTCCTCATGAATGAAGAGTCCTCAGCAAGACCTGCCAAAACCACTTCAGTCGCTCCCTCCCCGTTATGCACAAAGGAAGTATTTGTGTGACCCAGGGATATCATGACACCGATTGCTAAATTCAGTGCCTGGGTTGCTATGTAGCCTCTCTTTCTCCAGGGTCCTCTGCTACATTTCCATGCAAATCCTAGTCCCTATGATCTCCGTAGTCCTCCCCAGTGTAGCCTCCAACCAGTGGATCAACAGCTTCCCTTGACTGCCCGCTGTCCCTGCCCCATCTCCAATGCCACTTTCCAGGGCGATCTCCTCCCAGACCCCTGTGCAGCACCGCGTGCAAAAGTGCTGGCAGTGGAAATGAAAAACAGGAGAGGTAGACACAGTGGAAGAGAGGAGAAAAAGGAAAAACTTTATCACTGAAAATGCATTATTCTTCCTTTTTTGTGTGGTTTTTTTGTTGTTTTATTGTATTTGAGTAGACCACATCCAAACAAGTTTAAATCATGGAATTAGCCAGACAGCTAAGGGTTAAAGTATTTGTGAACTTGTTAAGGGTTGGAAATATGCATTCTTCACAATGTTTAATTTTAACTACCACGCTAAAGAGAATCTTTGATTACATTATCAGTTTATTCTCATCGAATGAGAGAGTTGTGGGATTTTTTAATTTTTTTTTTACAGTTCTATTTCTGTGTTAGAAAAGAGATTTCTCTTAATTGACTGAAAAAGGAGGGTTTTAATTTGGGCTCCCTTTCCATGCAAAGAATTCCAACTGTTGAAATCATGTGGTGAAATCACAGGGTTAAATGTCAGTCTAAAAGATTAATGACTTAATTGAAAACATTTTATCATACACAGAAAATAAATCCTCTTCCCAGAAAGTCACAAACCAAGTGTGCCACTGAGGAAGGGAACTGCACAAACCAGTAGCAACTGCTTGCTCCTGCACTGGCAAATGGCAGCGATAAGACAGAAATCGTTATAAGGATCAAAGTCGGAGCTCCTTGGCCAGCCCTGATGTCGCAGGCCTGAAATATGAGGTGCTGTGCCTAGGTGATGGTGACTTTCTCCAGAGGTGTTTGGCGCCGGTGCCCTCAGCATGCTTCCTCAGCACAGGAGAGCAGTGAGATGTGCTTTGAATGCCAGGTTTATGTGAGTGAGAAGACCCTTTGTGCTGCTGCAGTGAGAAAACAGGTGCTGGTTTTTAAGCCTGGCTCCGGCATTTAAAGCTCTGGTTTGGACTACCAGAGGCTGCTGCCAGGACCAACATAATGTGGACTTTAAGCTTCAGAGCCCCAGTCAAACACATATACTAAGGAAAGCGTATCAAATTTACAGCAGCTCAGAATTAAGCATTTTTTTCTCCTTTCCAATTTCTCCTCCTTCCGCAAAAGGAAAAAAAAATCCTACCACCCAAACTTTCCCCCCCACGCACCCAACCTCTTTTCCCCTTCCACATAATAGTCAACAAATAACTGCCTGGGACTGTGACAGGGTGCAGCAAAAGATGCATCTATTAACTGACAGGGAGTCCAAAGACCATGAACTAGCAAAATGGACAGAAATCTCTCCTGGAGCTCAAACATTTAGCTGTCACAAGTACAGTGCACTGAATATTACATAAGCATTTGGCTGCATATGCTTTAAGGCTTGCTTGCGCCTGGATAAGGAAAGTAATTTGATGTTTAGATTGGGTTCGTGTCTACCCACTGTAAGTACAGAGTTAGTGGCTTTTTGGCCAGAAAGAAAATAGAACATGCTCTAAAGCACAAGCTTTAAAGTGTTCTCTCTGTTCGAGGACTAAATCCTGAAGTTGTTAACTGTTGAACAGGCAAAACTTTTTCTCAGTGAGGACAGATAAATGCCGCTCCTTCACCAACAGAAAAATGCATCTTGAGCTGGGTGGGAGACTCTCCTCTGAGATTGCTTCTTGTTGTGAAGATTGAACTGTTCAGGAAGAAAGATTTGTAAAAATAAGTCCTTCCAAGCAAGGACTACATCATCTTGCCTTACACTTTAGTTTTTCAATGAGATTCTGCTCTGTAATTTTGCAAGAGCAGCTCTCTGTAGCAAGAGCTGTGCTGATTCTAGCTGGCGCAAGAGGCATAAGAGATCCTGATCCTCAAGAAAGGCCCAGTACACTGGTATTACAGACACCCCCAAAAAACCCACCTTCCTGAAAAATATTAGGCTGCAAAAACCAAGCACTGAAAAGAAGAGTCAATGGCATGGTTGTTCTGACAACCTTCAGTCAGTCCACCTGTGCAAATGCATTAGGGCACAGTCTTTACTTAGACAATCCTTCTCCCTTGTTGCCCTGCACTGTGGAGTGCTGGGCACTCATGGAGCAGATGGTCAATATTTTATTTTATTTCCTTTCTTCTCTGCAGTCTGTAGCCCCAGGCCTTGTCTACTGCAGACTTCAAACCAGCTCTGAGTAAAGATGTATCAATTTTCCCCCGGCCTTTTTCATAGCCTTCATCATTATAACATCTGCCTGCCTCAGGCACCAGTTTATTTTCACTGTGTGGTGAATACTGACTCCTTTCACAGGTGGAGGACTCAGGCACTGAGAGAGCAGGGTCAGAAACACTGCCCGACCACGTGTGCCCAGCTGAGGCAACTGGACCTGCTCTCCCTCCATGCTGCATGTCGGAGAGTGTGCTGCTCTGGCTGACTTCAGTTGAAGGTATGAACACCTCTGCAGGTGTCTGCATTGCTGCTGGGAAGAGGGGCAGCAGCACGGGGAAAGGGCCAGGGAGGACATCCTTTGGGACACAGGTCACCCGTATGCTTTCCCAAAGCAATGGGCTGTAAGAAGAAATCTTCTTTTTATAGAAAGTTACACAAAGGAGCTGCACAAGTTCTTTGATTCTCCCTTTGCATCCCCAAATAGACAACTTTCTTCCTGATACTGTATGATCTTCAGTTACCATGCAGAAATAAATTATCTGTGGGAGAGGAAGGGCAAGCTGAAAACTTATTTATCACCCAAGGATTAGAATGTGGTTGATGATCAAACAACCTGAAGCTGAGATAATTTTCTTCATCTTCAAGTAGCCACTGGAAAGCCTCATTACATGCCTGAAGTTGCATTGCTTAGCAACAACATTTCAGAAATTCAAGTTATCAGCATGATCACTAATAAGACAGTAAGCTGCAAAAGAATTCTGAATAAACTAGACGCATTTGCATTTCAAAATAAATGAGGGTAAATGTCAGATTCTGTTTTGGAGTGTATCAGTTCTTCTTACCTTAGATACCTTGCATTTGCTCAAACATTTGTACAATAGAGACAAATCTGAAATGTTTCTAAAGGTTTATAAATATTTGAATCTCACAGATATGCTATGTTTTAAAACTCCTTTAACAGTAACTTTGGCTAAAGGAGTCTGTTACCAGAAAAACGTGCCGTCAAGGTAGGCACACACAAGAACAATTACAAGTGGTATTTTCCACAGCAGGACACCAACGTGAACAGGAGTTAGCAATAGGTGAAGATACAGTTAGCATGCTGCAATGCACTGGATCCATTTGAAGGACAGTTAGTTTTGTTCAACCATATCTGGGAACACTTTTTAAAACTTTACCAATATGCAGAGAAAAGAAATTGTTAAGCCTCGATTGGTAAAACCTTAATGGCCTCCATTTAAAAGCACAGGTAGGTAAAAAACCTGTCCAGAATGGCAAAGGTCACAAAAACAGAGCAAGTGGGAGACTCTACCAGAATTTCTGCTGAAACTTGCAGAAAAAGGACACATGGAAATGCTCAGTGAAAGCAAACTGAAAAACAGCCCAAGCCTATTGGTAACACAGTTTCTCAGATGTTCATAATATCAAGCTAAGCAACAGCCAAGAACAAAAGTACCTGCCAGCAGCTGCAAAGCAGCTGATCTGACCTTATCCCCATTTTGTCTCTAGGGAATTCATCTGAAAGATTTCCTTTGCTCACATTCACTCACAGGCACAGATTTTAGGGAAAATAAAACACTTACTTCACTCTAAGGGCAAGCTTGAAGGAAGAGACTAGCCATCATCTTACCTACCTGAAGCTACTCCTATACATGCTTCTCTAGCCAACTTTTATATCTCCATCTATCTATTTATCTATATGCATTTCCTAAGCTGCCTCATCCCACCTGTGCAAAACCTCTTCTTTGGCTACAGAGGAAGCCTAGCTTTGACTGCTTGCTTTGAAATGTACTCAGCTGAATTAGGGGAGATGAATTTTTTTCTGTAAGTCTCACTGGAGAAGAGCAAAGCCATGCATAGCAATGGCAGCTCAGAGAGGGGGATGCACACGAATGGCATGAGACGAGCACTGAGGTTGCAAAGGAAAGCACCCAGGGTAGGAACGGCCAAGGTGAAGGTGAGCTGTGCCCCACGGCCCAGGAGGTGGCCTCTTGGGGCACTCTTCCTCAGCCCCCCTTGCTTTAGGCAGTATGAGCAGTCATGCGAAAAATAGTCAAAACCCTCTGCTGTATTTAGAAAACATCATTCTTTATTCACAGTAGGGCTCAGATTACTAGTTTCATCATGAGTTTATAGATTGTGGCTAACTTCAACAATTTTACAAGTTCACGTTACCTTTCTGGTACACTTTTGAGGTACAGGGAAAAAGAGCTCGATAATCTGGTTTTACTATTGGAAGACCAGTGCACAGAGACATTAATTTGGGTTTGAGAGGCCTAAAATGTGAGAGTTTTGAGTGCTCAGCATTATATAAAGTTTTCATAAGTTCAGAGCTTGGCTCGTGTCAGGTCCATTTGCAGCTATGAATTCTCAGCACTTCCCCAGTCCCACGCTGGCGTTGCAAGTTTGGCAGCTGGGGATTAGTTGTGAAAAGTCTGTCTTAAAAGACCTGTCCTTACTTAATTGGAAGTGTCAGAAGAGTTTAGTAAGAGACAAGGTTACTGACCCTACCTAGAGCACAAGCCCCCTTTTGAGTCCCTGATGGAGAGATCTTCCTTTACCAGTGTTAAGACCTGTACTTTTATAGCTTGCCTTTTTGAAATTCTCCACAGGAAAAGTTAGATATTTTCTTCCCAGCTTCCTCCCCAAAAGAGGATGAAATTCACCTTTCAGGCTTTCTTTTATTATTAGTTGTCTGCAAATAAAGATAAATTCCAAACCAAGTTTTCTCTAGTCTAGAGGTCATTCAGTGGGAAAGCGGTTTCACCTGCAAGGAAATAACATGAATCCAAATGACAGGCAAACAGATCTGAAGGACAGAAACAGAGCTTGGCCTTGCAAAAGAGGCAGAAGTGAGGCTGTTTAGATACTGCAAGAATATGAAGGTGCATGGTTTAAATGCTATACTTTTTTCAAAGAGTGTTTTCAAAACCCTTTTTTAAAATACTGAATTCTTGGTTTGTTGTAGCATCCAGGTCTCTTCCAGTTATTTTTTCCTGCAAGTAGATATTATTTTAATCTTGTATTTTTTAGGGGGAAAAAAAAAGGAAATACATGTGAAATGGTATTTCCCCTTATTTCAATATCTAATGTTGGAAATAGTTTGGAAAATGCTATAATTTTGAAGACTGTAAAACCTTTCGTATTTTGACACCCGCACACAGCTCCTCTGGCCTACAAAATAAGGTAAGAATGGAAAATGGCTTGTTCTAAACTTCAGTCATGTTTAATGCTGAAAATAAAACATGTAGACAACCTTATAATTCTTATAAATAATGGTTCTCCAGTCCAGAGCAATAAATGTGAAAACTATGGTTTATGATAATGTATTCCATGGTGACGGTAGAAAAATAGGTCATCATTTTGAAAAGGAGAAGAGCTATCTATCATGTTTAACACACTAATAGGAAATTCAAACTGGTTTCAGGCGGCGAATGAGGCCGTTAGTCCAAGCAATCATTTTTCTGACCCTCCGTGTCCCCAAGTGCCACACGTGAATGAGAAGCCCATCGTGGCGACTGCACGGGGAGGCTTGCTCTACGCAGACCGCCAAGGCTTGCCGCGTTTTGTGTTGGGAGATATCCGTCCATCTGTATTGCAGAACATTAATCTGCACTTCATTAGCCAAACTGCCTGACTTTTGCTGAAAAAAGAAAGGAAGGTATCCAAAGACCAGAAGTATCAGTCACTGCCATTAACTATGCGTAAGACACAGTTAACTGCAAACTCCTGCAGGTGCAAGCTACCACAGGTACAGCAATGAATCATGTTTTATCTTTGCCCAGTTAAACCCAGTAGACCCCAATTGTCTAATTAGCTTCTTTTTTGGACAGACAATTAACACTTTGATTGCTGGATTATGACCAAACCCAGTGGATTACAGTGAAATATGTTCAGTGCGTCCCCCTCCATTAGCACTACATGAAAATGGTAAAGTTTCCAGCAGATTTTGCTTTTACCTCTGTCTACAAGTCTCCTCAGCAACATGTTTCTCTCCACAGGTGTAGCTGTGCGGGGAGGCTCAGTTCCACTCCATCAGGGCAGGGTGCTGAGCCTGCACTTTAATAAATATTTGACACAAATCCTTTTCAAGCCAGACAAAGGCGAAAGTTCCTTCATTTACTTGGTTTTCCAAATTTTCAGTGCCTGATTCATTTTGGTCTGATGCATTTAATCCATCTGCAATAACTGATTTACATGTCATATCCACTTTATCATAAAATTACAAAAGATGAGTCTACCAAATCCCACTTTATTATGCTTTTGTTCTAGTTTCTTTCTTTCTTTTCTTTTTTTTCCCTGTTTCACGCTTTCTTCAGCAGCTGCTTTTTAGCAGAGAAAACCCTGCTCAACCTTTCTCTTGCTTTCAGCCTTGTTTATATTTACCCAGTGTTCCTGAAACTGCAGTGCTTATTCAGTATCTCAGGAGTGGTCTGCTTCTACACACTGATGTCTACATAAACTCACACTAATTGGCCTCCAACAGCCAATTTAACTAGTTCGGTGAAAGTCTTGCATCTGGACTCTCGTTTTGGAACCAAAAGTATAACAGCCAAGTCAGCTAAGGCCTATTTGTTACAAAAATGGGGAAACTGATTTGACCTTTTTTGACTGTATATAGTCAAATACATGATTATAAAAATCCTGATAATAAATGTACATGAAAAAAAATAGTTCCCGAAACATTTAAAAGGACATTTCTGACCAGGAAAGATGGGCCTCTGCTCACCAGTAGTGGATGTCTAAAAGTTAGTTGTCTTAAGGCAATTTGCCTTCCTTGTCTCAGACTTTTTTTTTGTTCTGTAACAGCTGTGTCTGAACTCCTCTTTGCAATGAAATAACTGACATACGTTTCATTCACACCATTAGGTACTTCTGTATAAAGATATATATTAATAACAGGGGGTATTCTTGCAAAGTTGACCTGGCAGGAATTTTCAGTAAGAAATTTTACAGAGGTAGTATTGCTGAAAATAAAGGCCTATCCCTCGGGGGTATGCTTGAATTTTGGTCTTGTTTCCCTTCATACTTGTGGACAGATGCTTGGTTTGACAAAGAAAAAATAGCTCTTGGATTTTTTGTGTAATTGTCGTTTTTTAATAACAATTGGAATAAAAGGCTAAAGTCAATTTAACTAAAGTCTCTTGAGGTGGAAGGATCCAAAATATGTTTGATTTGCTTCACAGCATTTAGCTCAGCGGTGGAACGCCTCACTGCATGAGACTGGGCAAGAGACTGCCTGATGCATGAAATGGTTTGATCAGCTCAAGAAGTGGCTGCCTAAATTAATGAAAGATTCATCTATTAGATACTGCTTCTGGCTGAAGAAGTGCCAGAGCTAGTGCAGGTTGAGATCGTGCTGGGGATGAGTCTTCACCCCTTTGCCTGTCCTTAGGCTCTTCTGTAAGTGTCTGCTTTGGGCTACTTTGGAAACCCAGTGGTTCCAGGCAGTCAAACAAGCTCATGCAGATTGACTAGATGCCTGGCCTGAGGGAGAAGAATAAGCAGCCAGTTTTATTGATTTGATTCAGATCTCATCACTTGCTCCTGGCAAATTTCAGGCAAACACTACTACAACCAACAGATACCTTCTGGAAGACCAGACAAAGATGATTTTTCCGGTCTTCAGTTACTGACAGAGTAGGAATGGCTCACAGCTCTGCTTGTCTGTGAAGGTTCCTGTTTCCCCTGAAAGGAGGAGTTGGCAGATGCAAGAGTCCTGCAGGGTTCACTGACCATGGGAGGGCTTGAAACTTCTGTCAAACCTAGAGCATTTATGATGATGAAAAGGTAGCATCCTCACCATCCGAAGGAAAGGAGAGATCTTCTTAGAAAATGTCTTCAAAAGGAATGGCTGCCAATCTTTTGTCCAAATCTGTACTGATGTATCAGAGAGGAGTGAATTGTCTGGAAAGAGCGAGGCCTGGCAGAAAGGGCAGAAAAAGGGCTTCCTGCATATTGCAGTTTCCCAAGATACCACTTTTTCCTGCTAGTGGCAGAGATAAGATACTCACTCACAGCCAAGGTTTTGACTTTACTTAGTGTAATGCATGGAACACTTTTCTGCAAAAAAAAGGGCTTTGGAGAGAGGGGTTTCAGGTTTCAGTTGTCAGGATTATTATGAGGCTTGTTTTCATTTAATTCATCTTCTGAATGGAGGGGCTGGAGAGTCTCTGAAGTGCATGGTAAAAATATATAATATATATATTTATATCTTTGTGTATATGCAAAGACATATAACAAAGAGTTATTGACATGTCTAAAGAGAGGGAGAAAAAGAAAGCCTCCAGCACAAACTCTGCATTTTTGAGTGTTTTCTACATAAACATCACTAAATTATCAGAATTGTCACTCTTGCCACATTCATTGAAGCAGCCTCTTCTTCATGTAATTCCATAAATATAGGTGCAGTTTGGCTCTCCTCAGCTTTTGATTCTAGATATCTACCTTTGAAGGGTCCTAGAAGAAGTGAGATACTAGCCCTTTACTCTCATAAACACAGAACACCTTCTACACGTATTGCAGCAAGCCGGGAAGCAGGCACTCCCCAGCAAGCCAGTTCCCAGCAATAGACCCTTCAGATGTCCTCATCACCAAACTGTCCCCTTATGTACCCCACAGGTTTGTCTGAATTGGCTCCAAGGAAGCAAATGGGCAGGTGCATTGGTGTTTTATAATGGGAAAACCCAAAGGGGGAAGGAGCTGAAAGAAATCCTTGAGAGCAGACTTTTCAAAGACTTCTGTGCTCTCCCAGTCTAGCAGTGGGAAGGAAACTGGATTCAAGTAAGTCTGGGAATTTTCTAACCCCAGGTAGCAATAGCAGCCAATTAGGCTTTATGTCTAGTATTTTTCACAGCTGCAAAATGAACGCTGAGAGATTTCAAATATCTTAGAGTCTGGGCCATCAGATACTCTCTAGATATAATATTCACTCCGACTTTTATTCGCTTAGCTTTACTCTAATCTATTCAAAAGTTAAGCAAAAGAAATTTCTCTTTAACAGTGTAAGTTATATATAGATGCCATACAGTATCTAAAAAACAAATATCTGCTGCCTTACTTTAACATCATCACAGTAGGGCTAGGGTTTACAAGTTTAAGTATGGAACTGGACAGCTGAGGCATGATATTAAAATCCAGCTGGGCTCCATGGAAGTTGTTAAGCCAATAGAGCATAATACAGAGTTGGCCCATATTTTTCTTTCAAAAAATATCCTAGGAGATTCTATAAACTATAAAACTGTATTACAAGAATTGATCCTTATTTCCCTGTTTTTCCAGTGGAGGTAGTATTCTGGTTATTCAGAAAAATAAGGGGGAAGAGATCTTTTGTGTGTAGTGCATAAAAAAGCAACAGCAAAAGAAAAAGTAACATAATGTTCTATTTCCTACTTCAGCATTTGACATCATCTCATTTTGCTCCAGCATCTTTTTGTATTTCATTCTCAAACAAAATACACTCCTTTTCATTCATATTTGGTTCATCACTGCATATTACTTAAAAGCAAAATTCACTTTCTGTGACATTCCTAGACACACTTCTCAGGCAGTGCTTTCCTCTCCCCCTGAGAGACATTTTAAGCCTTTTGCTAGAAATTTACGATTCAGGTAGCGCACCAGGAGCAGCACATATCCTCCCTTATTCACCAAGATCATTCAATCGTGTTGCCATTTCATAACACTGATACATTAACTGGGCAGCTATTTGACAGATAGGAATATATGGCCCACATAATAAATGGTTTCACTGTAAGCCTGCAATATTTGCCTTGGGTTTGGTGACACAAAGTGAGATATAAGGCTGTTTTGTACCAGGGCGCGTACACACACACACACACACACACACACACACACACACTCTCATGCAAATACATGGGAGACTCTTGTGCTCCATCTTCTGGTAAATCTGAGACAAACCTGCTATTCCAAACTTGTTCCTCTGGAAAGGTGTGAGAGCCCCTGGCAGGTCTGGGGGACTGAGTGGTGGCCAGGACGGTAGCCAGGACAACCTGGCAGGGCACCAGGGGTTTATGTGCCTAGGCTGCCAGCTCAAGGCCCCCTGGGACCCCTCTTCCCCGGGCTCTTGAAGGGGAAACGGGGCTTCTGCAGGCATTTGAGCACCACAAACAGCCACAAGGCAGGCACCTCCCAACTGGTCACTTCAGTGACAAGCTCTTTTAATTGTTTTGATATTGATGGTGGTAGCATGGGTAGGTAAAAGTGGCCTTGCAGAACCACTGCTTGAAACTCAGGATGACCAGGTTTCTCCAAACCAAACATGAGCACTCGGAAATATCTTTAACTGAATTTTTCTGCCTATTGGATGTTTTCTGTGCTTTGGATTCATCGAGGTGTAGGTGATTTAAATGCTCCTGGCCAGCACTGACAGGCTGTTTCTCTTTGTTACAGGAGAGGCTGAAACAGCACTTCAGGTTATACTTTTACCTTGATCTCCTTACTCAGCAGCCCAACTTTTTGTGCTGGTTTCAGACACACACTGTATAATTGTAAGGGCTTCACTTTGTTTCTTCCGGATCGCCTCTCTCCAGCAGAGCCCTGAAATATCACACAGCTGAGTGACACAAGCTGGGACACTGGCTCTGGCTTTTCCAGGCTCTGCCATGAGCAGACCTGGTGGCCACAGCCCGGTCTCTCAGGGACCACAGCACCAGCCAGCCTAAGCTGAAAGCAAAGAGCAGAAAGATGGTCTCCAGGGCATTCCTAAGGGGCTTTGGTCCCACCTGGTCCCCAAGAACAGTAACATCCTTGCATCCTGGAGAGGGTATGTTCAAGGAGGAGCTCTGACTGTCCTCACATGTGCAAGACACTGAGATACAGAGTCCAACCCCCTGGGGCTCAAGCTTCCAGAGATGCTCAGGCATTTGATCATTTTTCCTCCATGGCACCACCTCTTTAGGGACTCATCTGCCCCATCTGCCTTTCCCAGGGTCAGGACTGAAGTTCCACATAGAAGCACAGTAGCAGTGAGGCCAGCAGTGATGGGCCAATGAGGAGCAAGAAGAGCCAAGAACTTTGTAGAAAATTTCTTGTGAAGGAGACAGAAGCACTCTCAGTCATTCCCTTGGGTTATACTTGGAGAAATGTTTATGTTGGCTTCCTTCTCTGCATTTTCATGATTATAGTAGTACCTAGGAGTTCCAAACACTGGAACAAACATGTCACAAAGAGATGGTTAAGTTCAACATCTTTGCAAAAGATGGCAACTGGACGTAATATGGGCAGCCGTAAATGGAGAGACACTGTGATGAAAACTTACTAGGCTAAGTAGGGTTGTTTGAGACTGTTAAGAGAAAAATAAGTATTTATCTTGAATATTTGATTTTCATAGGGGCTGGGTGGGAGCAGGAGGGGAATTTAATGCTGTTGAAAGAAATGTGGATACAGTAATTCCACTGAATCATAGAAAAACGTAGGTTACTCTGGAGGTCAAGTAATCCAACCTCCTGTTCAAAGCAAGGCCAACTTCAAAGTTATGTCAGGTTGCTTATGACTTTGTCCAGTCAAGGGCTGAAAATTGCCTGGGCTGGTGATTCACGACTCTCTCTGGGCCCCAATTTCAGCATCTGACTTCAGATCTGTAGTAAGTATGTGTGTGTAGCACCATATGCCCCAGCATTAGGATATGACCTGTAAACATGATCATGCTGCAGATGTTATTAATAAATTGTTCTGATTTTCCCTGCACCCACTGAACTATGGGATGAGCTTGGACAAAATATTACTTAAAGGAAGGGATATGAATAGTCCTCCCCCTTTTCTGTGATACCTATCAGAGGGTGCAATTGTCAGCTTAAATATGGCTCCATACAAAGGTTAGACTCCTTTATTAACATAATTGTAGGCTCCAAACTAAAATAGAAGGGTTTCTTCCTTTTCAAAGGTACACAGCTACTCAGGAATTTGGAGAATGCTAGTGAATTTGATGTTTCTGCATTTAATATTGAGAAGGATGATCATCTGCGGGGCTGAAAGAGAGAGGAAGAAAAACACTCCTGGAGGAGAGGTGAGCCATGGAGGCCGGAGAAGCACAGGCAGCAAGATCCCCAAACTGGGCCATGTGCTAGCAAAAGCTGTGAAGAAGGAAATTGTCTTCTGCCTGATCTGTCTTCCAGGAGGGAACTCGGACTCCAGATATTCCTTGTTAAAGAGCCAGGTTGCATTAGAGGGAATGCTTATTTCACCCCCAGCCAGACCACCATTCTCCATCCCACGCTTGCACCCTGTAGCCTTCTGCTTTTCCAACTCCTCCAAGGGCTCAGCTTTATTCTACAGCAATACTGAAAAAGTGGCTTTCTCACCTCTCCTTTTCTCTTTTTCCCTTGTAACCCTTAGGTCTGCTAAATAGTTGGGGTCAGGTCTGTTCGCCCTGCACAGAAGCCAAGGGGGATCTGTGCAGGACAGTGCCTTAGGCAGGTGGCGCACTGCAGATTTTGTCCTTTCCACAAGTTTCCTTCCTACTGCTGTCTCTTCATGCTAAAAAAGCAGAGCTGAACATTCGAGCACTATGACCCAATACTTCCCTCCTCCCCACACCTTGGGGACACATTGCATTTCAGATCTCTCAAGTAGACGTGCTATTTGCTGTGGTAAAGTAGCCAATGATGCAGATTCTCCTAGACCTTTGAATTGGTTTCAATTCAAACTGTCCCAGAGGTTTCTATTACTTGGGAAGCCTTCTTACAGCAAAGACAGTGTCACTTCCATTAATGACAACGAGTTTCTGTCTCAGTGCATTTGTAGCCTCCCATACTTTTACACTCAAGCACTTTAGCAAGGAAAAAGTGAAGAATAAATTTTCTTTTCACCACAGACTGGATCTGCTGGGGATTGCTTTTTCAGAAGCAAATAGACCCAAAGGAAGAGAGATTTTAGAGTTTATTGGGAGTGAAAGAGCACACCTTATAATTGATGGTAGGAGAGACAGGCATTTTGTTATTGAAAAAGAAGGCTCCTTGGATTTTCAATTTAAATGCACAGAAATATTTTCCATCTGTGATAAATAAGGTCCACAGGAGGTTTCAGTCAGTGGTTTAGGTCAAATTTCCCATCTTAAATCTTAGCTGGCATAAACCATTCCTGTTTAATGTAGAACCAGAAGTTTGGAGCGTTAAGAACAATGAAAAAAACCAACTATCTAGGCAAGGAAGAATAATTTCTTATAAGGGAAAACTACAAATATCTATTGATCTCCCCACGCCCATCCCCATTTTTTCAAGAACAAGTTTAAAGAAAACAAAAATGGTGATGTAAAATCAATTTCTTCTTCGCCTCATTTACAGTTTTTCTAGCCTGAAAGTGTTCTAGAGACTGCACCATGGTGGTGACCCCATCCAGTAATAGGTGGATGTAGGTGGATCTTTTATTTTCCTTCAGCAATGCCTGCACATGCAAGTAGTTGTTAAATCTCCCTGACTTTAGAGCACTTTTGTTTCTTAAAGGCAATGTTTTGCTTTCTCATCTTTTGGTTGTCTGTCTACTGTAGCTATTTATTTTTCTCCTTTCTGCTTTGCTAGGTTTTGCAGTAAATTAAAGTAGCGTATGGACTTTCCATTACATATATCATTTTAAACAGAGGAATTTTCAATCAATTTTGTATATCCTAAGTATATTTGAAAAGCAGCATGCCTCACTTGAAATCTCATTTCTCTGACTTTTAGAAGCAACATCAACAGTTTTGGCTACAATCCTTTTAATTATTTTTTCTTTGATTAAGACAAAATAATTTTCCAAGAGTTTTTTTTTGCGTGAAAATATAAATATAGGAAGATTCTACATCAACAAAATGAAGTTGCTTTTGCAACTTATCCTGACTGCAAATATTTGTCACCTGAACATATGTCACATCTGTACTTTCTAGAAACATTTGTGCTATATTTTTGCTTAGTATAGATGGAAGGAAAGGTGAGGAAGGGAGCTGAGAGAGAGAATTATATGGCATAAAAAACAAATATAATCTAATAGAGTCTCTAAGATACATGGATATTAATTTTGTCTGCTACTGTTGCATGAATAATGCCTATGGCTTTCTGTATTTTTTAAGTTTCCTTCCTCTGTTGCCCCAATTCAAGAGGTTCAGCTGAAAGGGGATGCTGATAATTTCCAAACGTAATTTCAAAGAGTTAAAACCAACATTTTATTTCAGTGGAGCCTTGATAACAGCCAAGTCCGTTATTACATTTTATATGAAAAATTCCTCATCTTATCAAAACTCAAGAAAGCAAGTGTGCCTGGGAAGCAGCTGGTAAAGGAGCCAGTCCGTATTCACTCCTTAAAATTCTCCATTCACAATGATTCAGCTGTCAACCAGTTGACATTCAGCTCTTGTGCAAACTTTAACTTTGGTCCCTAAAGTCAAAATAACAAATGACTAATGAGCTTTCATCCCATTTGGGAAAAGCAATGTGCGTTCAACAAATATTTTTGAAAAGCAAGCATTAACCAAATATTTAGTCATTGAAGCTAGAATTGTCCTAAGTGAATAAAATGCTCAAAAAGCCTGCTGGATGCTACCGACTCTGTGAGCTACAGCTTGAGATACCCTTCTGGTTCTTGAGGGGCACAATATGTAAGCACCATATGCCAAGTCTTTCAAAGCAAACTTATTTAATAGGCTTAAGGAGACTTTTAGTTATGCTATAGTAAGAACCTAAGAATAGCCCTACTGGCTTAGACCCAAGATATCCCAGTATATTGGCCCTGCCTGTGGCTTCTGAGGATCACTAGGAAAGAACACACGACCTGAGAGATGGTATCTGATACTCTCCCGGCCTCAACTCATGTTCAGCTCCTGAGCTAGAGGTGTTTTCTTTGATTTAGCAGATCTCAGTGGGTTTTTCTTCCACAGTCTTTCTTCTTCAATCTCCTATTTTGTTCAGAAGCTGAAGGCATATTTTTAATTTTACAATGACCTTAAGCCAGGTAAGGAAGACCAAACCCGTGGATGGCCAAGTGGTAGCACAGAAAGGTCAACAGACCTGTCTTTATATATCGGAGGCAAAACTGGAATAGAAAACTACTCTGTTCTAACCACTATCCGCATGTCAGCTAGGGGCCAAGAAACAGCTTTAAAAGCAAAGGGAGTGGTCTGAGCACCAACAGCTTTTTTCCCCCTAAAGCACCCTTTTGAAAGCTGAAAGCCAGTTTGGGATGGAAGGATTTTTTTCAAGCACGGAGCAGGAGCACATGGCCAGTTTTAGCCTATTCATTTCTCTGTGGGAAGAATAGTCCACGGACAATTTCTGGCTGTAAGTTTGTACTAGAGATACACCAAAACAACACTCCCCATCCATCTTTATTCGCACAACAGCCCTTCGAGTTTATCATAGTATTAATCTATAATGTTAAAGTGTTAAAACAAGATAACAGGATATTTCCCAAGCTTCCTTGTAGACCCAAAGTATGCTCTATAGCCCTGAAATATGCTACAGTCATGAAATCTTGTTTTCCCTGGATTTTATTGTCAAGACCATTTGTTGACAAAAACTACTGCCTATATCAGTGCTACTTGTACAAACCAGTTTAGGGGGAGGAGGGGGCGTTCCTGATTTTGGGGCAGCCTTGCCTGCCTGCAGATTCCCTGTTCAGGTGCATTTGGCTCAGTAGTAAACCACATGAACCGTAGCAGTAGCCAAAGCTGTGGGGCTGTTCGGCTTGTTGGAGAACTGAGGTTCCCCAAAGCACCCAAAGCTGCTTGGGGGCTCAGGGTTGCTGCCTGCCTGGGCAGCATAAGGGTACTGCATCCGGCAAGGGCAGCCAAGGCTCTCCGCAGAAGTTTGAAAAGCAGCCAGTAACATTGATTGTCCCAAAGGCCTGAATTTCTGGAGGAAAATACTCAGCACTTTCTAAAAAATCATATTAATTTCAGATTGCATCTCTAAGAGCTTGAGTACGTCTTGGCAGTATGTTTTTGCAAAAGAGGATTTTTTGGATGCCAGCTCAGCATTATGCTTGATGTAAAAAATAGTATTATGCACTTGTCATAGAAAAACCTTGCCCTTTTTAGGTTTTTCCCCTTTATTTATTTATTTGAGGGGAGGTGGAAGGTGTTTACTAGGCCTGCAGCATCTGTGGGTAGCCAGAAATTTTTCATTCTTTTGTTATTTAAATTTCTGACTTACCTCCAAACTTAACACCTTGACAAACTCATCCTCATTCATGATTGGTTGTTGACAAAAAACTCTGTAACTGAGCAATACGCTTTGTAGCTGCTCTTCCTTTTTTTTATTTTTAATACAACTAAAATTCTTTTTTTGCATGCTTGCACATTCTGCAGCATTGGATGTCCTCCTGCTGTCCTTGTCTTTGATGTTAGAGACCTGCTCCATCCCTTTGCAGGCCGCAGGGATTTGCTTCTATCAGCCTGCAAACAACAAAAGAGGCTTTAAAGATAAAAGCAAGAGGAAGCCAGATTCTGTTTAATAGTCTGGGGATTGGACAGTGTTTCCTGGAATGACACAGTTTGACTGGAAAACCTGGAGATGTTTGAATGCAGCTCACACGTATAATGTCTTGTTCCCATAGGACAGCCCCAGCTGGAGTTTTAACACTGGTCTGTTGCTAAAATGGAAAAAAAAAAAAAAAAAACCCAGACACGATCTGGAATCAATATGATATTATTCTTTGCTTGCTTTGTTTTCTCCTTTGCCGCTTTCTGCCTGACTATTCTGCAGCCTCCGAAGCCACCTTGGCAGAGACCCTGCTCCCTCCTGACCAGCGGTGGGTGCTCTTGCTTCTCCCGTAAGGTCAGGTAACACAAGCCTCACTCTAAAAATTTCTGTCTGCTGGTTTATGCTTTTTCTGGCTAAAGGTGGAATCTACAGAAACTTGTGTATGAAAAAATGGGGCAGTTTTAAACTGGAGATCTGCATTTTGAATGCTCCTTTTTTCTCAGCATTCTAAGGCTCAATTTGTTTTCAACAGCCTTCCTAGAATTTCCTCTTTATAAAGGGGTATTAATTCCCTCAGCATTAATATTAACTCCTTCAACCTTAGCAATTACTTCTTTCTCCAGTAATGTGCTTTCTGAGTAGGCTGGATGTTTGCCTAACATACTGTGCTCCAACATATCAAAACAAATATTCAAAGCAATTTTCTAAAAAAGAAGAAGAAAACTTTTACACGACAATTTCTCTTTGGCGCTTTACACATAATCTTCTTGGATCAATAATCTAATTTATTAAGGAAGAATATGTTTTCACACTGTTTAGGAATATTGCTGTTCTGCCTCAATAAAACTGCAGCCTTCACCTAGAGAACTAGGCTTGGCCACTCAAAATAAACATTTTTTTTTGAAAGTCTCTGTTCTTCTAAACACATCAAAGCAGTGGTATTTGTTCAGGATTTGTATATAGCGGAAATTGAAGGTGCAGGATGATACAATCATGCTGCAGTTTTCATTTCCTGCATAAAACTAAACGGTAGACTACAGGTTAGAGAGATCAGACAACATTTAACAGATTACTGATTCAAGAAGTATAATGATCTAGATAAGCTGACATGATGCCCTAAAGAATAAGATTGTGAATGACTTAAGGTCACAGTAATGTTGTGATAGGTCACGTATGGTCCTGTTGTCAGATGGTGTGTTCAGAACATGGAGGTCTGAGTACCTGAGCCTTCTAGTACTGCTTTAATAAAAATTAGTAACAGTAAGTTTTGTCTCCCATTCACTGACTTGATGCTACCTGATGGTGACTATCTTATTGTAAAAGATCTGGTGACTCATATTTTCTAGGTGCTAGTTTTCTGGTTTGCAAAATAGCTATCAAAGCTGGAATTAATTTCCCCACATTGGTCAGAAGAAAGCTAAGGACTTGAGGAGTAGATGTTTTTCTCAGGTCAAACAAAGCAAAAATTGATCTTTTGGGATACAATTACTTTAGGGCTACCCATACAGGTTCCCCCATATGTGTCCTCTTTTTCCATCTGGGAACTTTATGCAAGCAGAGCTTGAGCACCTGCTACATCTGCCTGCTTTTCCAGGCCTGTGACGTCCTTCCTGGAGCTGCAGCACAGTAACTCCAGCCAGGCGCGGTCAGGGCACTCAGCCCAAGGGGAGAAAAAGGGGGTTAATGCATCAGCAAAACACCACAGAGCTTAACTGTGCCTGTGTCTACACCGTGCTTTAAGCCCAGGGCTTGCGGCCAGGCTTGCATTTCTGCTCCATGCATAAACCAGGTAGCCAGAGGCCAGACAGTGGCTCCAGTATTTCCTGGGAGCACAGGGCTCCTGCTCTCACAGGCAAGGGTTGGGCGCTGCAAAATGTTGGATCAGGAGATGGCAGCCCGACACCATGAAGCAATTTTACACTTCCCCTGCCAGGACTTTAGCTGCACTGTGAGAAACAGGACTCCAGGTGCAAAAACATGACAACTCTTTTATATTTCTCCTGCAAAAACATATTTAATACACTACGAGTATTTATACCAAAGATGTTTCTGTTCTCAAGGTGATGAAATACACAAATAATGAACAAGTTTTGTTACAGGCAGAACCATTTCCATTCACCGTACCAAGGTCTGGGATCAGACCTGTAGAATTTTTAGGTGCCTAAAGATGCAGAAGGCTGTTGTTGAGAGCAGTTGGAGTCAACACCACAGTGATTTAAAATTCCCTTTACAATGGGCACAGCTACCCTGGCAAGCTCTGAAAAACGTAAAAAGATGGCTAAATCTGGCCCTTGGTCCACAAACAGCAACACTGTGGGCAGTAGAGGTAGTGTTGGCTCAGACAGACTTTGGCACAGTGCTTGAAGTGGGTGAGCATTACCTAAATAGCATTTATGCCTTCCTAAGAACTATTTTAGCTGAATAGTGCAGAAAAAAAAAAAAAATAGAAAACCTCCTGGCAGAGCCAAAACTCATCATTGTACTACATTTCCATGGCTTTTTAAGCTGCAATAACAAAATAAACTCTTGCCATCAAGGTTCTATGAGCTTCCTCCTGAAACCAGGACAGGTCTTCCATGGGTCTCCCCACTTCTCTTTTGCCTCCTTAATATCCTATGAGAAGGCATTAACTTGATGAGTAAAATGTAAGAGATCCTGAGACTTAGATGTTCCCTTTTTCTCCATGTTTAGTACTTAGTAGGTTAACACAACTGTTGCTGTAATGTATTGGTGGCTTGATTAGGGCTGTGAACATCAGGGAAAAGCAGCTTTCTAAAAGCTTATACTTACCTTTCAAAGCTGCTAATTCCTTTTGTATAAGTATATCCTCATATATAACTTTCTCCCCATGTAGGTTACTGCTGCCACTTGCAACAAGTGAGCGCTCAGGGTCACCAAGCTTGTGTGCACACAACCCTTGCATGGAGAGGCAGCTCATTTTGGCAGCTCTCCACAAGCTGCACAGGCTTGTATGTAGTGCAAAGAGCAGTGGCAATGGCTGTACCCATCTCTGTAGACTTCTCATGGAGATAAAAAAAGGGCCTGTAAAACAGTCTCACCTTCAATAACAATAGCAGGACTTGCTTCTGCTGTAGGAGAGATTTTACTGGTCACAATAAAAATGTAGCATAAACTGTGTTAAAACAATCTCACAGTCGTGTTAGGATTCAAATACCACTGCCAGGACAGTGGGGGAGAGCAGTAAGCAATATATCTCAGCAATACTAAACTTGCACAACTGTTGTGTTAATCAGCTCATGTTGCATATATACATGTTGCATATATATACAGTATGTGCAGTGCAGCCGAGCTAGTGTCAGCATAAGAAGTTTTATCTTTTTATTCCCATGCATATACACTTTTAAATTCATACCAAAGATGATGCATAAATAGAAATTTAATTTTCTTTCCTCTTTGCATTAAAAAGAATCTTTAAAAAACCCTCGTATTGCAGTGTTGCTGTCAGCTCCCACACATTCCACATATTTTAAAGCCTCTCTATGAATAAAACCCACTTGCTTGCTTTTAAAGTAAGCCAACTTCCTATAATTTATTTAAAAAAAATAAAAAAATAAACCCTAGAACTCCTCAGTGAGGAGAGACTTCTTGCTTTGGAGATCAAGAACTTGAAAGTCTTGCTGGTGAAGGCTGCAGCTGCTGCATGGCGGAGTCTTATTTCTTCCTGCAGGCACTCATGGGGAGTGCGTTGGAGTCCGTGGGAGTAGTGGAGACCTGCAGGGCGAGGTGGAGGCTTCCTGCACCTGTAGAAGAGGGAAGTTTTGCAAATGTGAGGAGATCATGAGTGGTGAGGAGTGCAGTCGGGGTGAGCCGTGGGTGGGAGACACAGCCATGGGAAGGGCTCCTCGCTGCAGCACCGCCAGCATTGCTCTTGCCCCAGCCCCTGGGGCAGGTGAGCTGGGCTGTGCCTAGCTCCTCCCTGCACAAGAGGAGTCAGAGGAATAAGTCAAAATAATCTCCAGAGCAGCATCTTCAATCGCTTTGAGCTGGAGGAAGCTGTAGGCAGTAGCCAGTGAGTTAAATAAAACATAGTCGGGAGTAACTACATGAAGCGAATTACAAGATACTGCTCATCATCACACATAGTGTTTTATGTCTCAGGAATAGACTTACATAGAGACACTCATCCAGACTGTACCAGGCTTCAATAATAAAGCTGAGATGTAGTAAATGTTCTTACCCTTATTAGACAGTTTTGAGGGAAATCATGACCGTCCTGTGGCACCATTACTAATGCAGGTCTCATCTCTAGCTGTTATTAAAGCAATGCATTAAGCACCGAACTACGATCATCCAGAAGCTGAGGTGAGGCATGCACAGCAGTCACCTGTGGGAACTTAAGACGTGCTGTACAAGTTGCAGGTGATGCCTACTGATACGTGGGCAAAATTACAAATGTTTTGAACAATTAAAACTACTTTAAAGTATTTATGCTATTCATAATATTTGCAAGTTATGTCTGTGAAATCCCAGGCTTTTATTCTAAAAAATATTCAGACTAGCAGTCACCTGTACTGAAATGAGTTTCTGTCAATGAGTTCTCTGGGGTAGGTCCCCAACTCCATGACTCAACACTTCCCCTCTAACCCCAAAAGTCTTGATCTGACAGTGCCCATGGCAAAACACTTTTCTCTGAAACTTTCCTTTTCCAGCTGGTGGGAGACAGTGCTTAGCAGTCACCTGTAATTTGCTGCTTAGAGCAGTCGAGTCCTCTCATTGTCTCCTGTCCTCTTATGAATCCTCTACCTCGAATTCTGCATCAATTGCCAGACCCAAAGAACAATCTGCCTTTTCTTTCACAATGGAAAATTATCTGCTCTATGTACTGAATTACAACAACCTAGCTTTGCAAGTGAAATACTGCCCTGGAAAAGGACTCGGAAAAGTTGGATGCTTTCCATACTTTGCCATTGACCAGCAGCATGACATTCAGCCTCCCCCATACCCCTCTGCTTGAGTTTCCCCATTGGGAGGATGTAAAGTGCTTCAAGAAAAGTGCTCTTTTGAAAGCTTTCAAGCAGGACAAGACCCTGACTAACCTGATCTAACTTTTAAGTTAGTCTCAATCTAAGCAGGAGGTTGGACAAGCTGGTCTCCAGGCATCCCTTCCAAACAACATTTTCCTATGATTCTTTAACTCTGAGAACTTCCCAGAGTGCTCCTCATTTGTCCATCTCTGCTTTCATTCAGTGCCACCAAGCTGTCAAGAATTGGGGCCAGCAGAGTACTTAATTCTGTATAAAACACTCATTTCTTTAATGGCTATATGTCCTCCTGGAATCCTGACCGACTCCAACAGGGTGACTGCTCAGTCACAGTAGAAACATGAGATTTTGTTTGGAATTTAACTTTAAATATTATAAACTGCTGAATGACTTGTGAAGGCAGTTTAACAAAAATGTCCTTGCAGTACCAGATTTAAAGAGCAGGCCTGATTTAAAATGACATTTTCAGACACCAGGCTTTACTTTTGTGTTCTCAAAAAAATATGAGGTACCCTGCCAACAAGGTGGGAACTTTTGTTGAATCATAGAATGTAAAAGTCCAAGGGGAAGCTTTTGACTTTGACAGGTGACTCAAAGAGAAGCTTTCCCTTAAAATTACAATATACACCTGCAGGCAAGGAGTAAGAAAAATATTTTGTTCCAATTTACCAGCTACTGAACTTGCAATATCTACAGTGTGAACAGTATTATAAAACTGTCATACTACTCATACATTTAGCTCAGTTAAACATTCCCATAAAAATATGTTCTCTGATCAATCCATTAGAGGCTTTAGGTGGGGGGGAGGAGGCAGGAGAGCTATTTTTCAGGCCAGGGAGATATGCACAGAAAACAACAGTACTAAAAACTGACTGGCTTCACCCGGTAGGAGAGTATATGTCATATTAAAGCAGCAAGGCTTGTCAGGGAGATGAAACAGCCACAGCTTGCGTTGGTATTCAGCCTGTTAGTACAGGAAAAAAACCTCAAGGCAAACAGTTTCATTAAACATTAATTTATGAAGAACTTCAAAGTTAAGGTTGGGGTATGCTTCTATATAACACATAACTATTCATCGTCTAAAAAAGCTGGTCTGGATGCAATTAAAAAATAATCCTAAGGCTCTCAACAGATTGATTCAATAGAATTTGATGGGGTCTTGCATCATTTAACAAAGATGAATGTATAGCAGAGGAAGTGCTTGCAAGTCTCACTTTTTTTAATTTGGCAGATCTGAGGAAAAAAGGTGTGTATAGGTTTAAAGTATGGCCTTTGATTCATTTCATTCATAAAGCATTCAATGCTTTAGCATTTCAAGCTTATCAAAGTAACTTAGCTCCTAGCAGACAGCTAGAAGCTGTATATAGTCATTCATCTTGGGGTGAAAATTAGACAAACGGTAACCTACACAGCAACATTAGCCAGAAAGTTTTGCACAGCACGAGCTAGATTTTAACCTCAGTCTCCAGTTCATGTCTAGCTCTTCAGCTGAAGCTGCTGCTCTTGCACCAAATGCTCAGAAGCAGTGGCAACAGCCTCTTCTGAAGAAGGTGCTGGGGAAGCCAGACACCGTGGTGCTGTGGCCCAGGAGGGGACAGCAGTGTGGGAGCCGGTGCCCGCAGCACCCCCAACACCCTCCGGCCAATGTGCTGGCTGCAAGGCACAGCCCCTGCCAGCACAGCGGGTTAAAGCCTACCTATAGCTCCCCTGCTGCAGCAGCAGTGCAGCTAGTTCATCTGGGGCAGCGGACAGAGACTAAAGCTATCTGCACACACCCTTGAGTTTTCATACTCATACCTATCTTTCAATGACAACAAATAAATGTGATTAACAGCATAGCAACATTAATTCCTGTAAGGACAATAAAAATGTTTAACTTATGCTAAAAACAACAACAACTTAAGTAAAGCAACAAGAGCTTATTTAATAAAATGCTTTGGACTATTCAGAGCAGTTATGATTGCACATGCAAGCTGAATTCATGAAGCGTATGGGAAACCTAACCAGCGGGTTATTTTTTTCTTGTGAAGTTTTGTGAAGTATTTTAGAAGGCACTTACAAATATAAATATGTAAGGTATACTTTCCTCTAAAAAGAAAAGAGGATGTCTAATTTACATGCTACTTGCTTATCAGTCTTCAGTTGATGCAACATGCTATGTTGTACAGTTGGTCAATGCATGTTGGTAACAACTAGTCCTAAAAATAACTGTAATTTCAAGAACTGCTTTGTAGACCTATTTCCCTTAACAAACATATTACTGAGCATGGGCCAGAATTCCCTGCTGCAGAGTAACAATTTCAGAATCTCATCCAGCTAGTTTACTAGACATCAGCTGGTTTGCACCATCAGAAGGGGAGAAAAAGGAAGAAAGATGTAGAAACTTAAATCATTCAAGAGAGCAACAGGTACCCTCAACATAGGCTACAATTTATACTGGGGCAAGTTAAGATGGATTGTCCACCACAGACAGCTCTAGTATTCTTTAGCATTGAAATTATGAATTGACTTTGTTGTAGGTAGAGTCACTAGCACTAGCTCTTTTAAAACCAGCAGAGGTGTGAGAGCACAGCAGCACCATACTAATGCTGCTATATTCCTTCTGGAGCCTGCTTTACCTTGGAAGCTATTACTAACCTCCACAGGCAGCTTGTATCTGTGCAAATAGGTCCTCCTACAACTAAAAACAGACCAGAGACACCCAAATAGCTTTTCAAGAGCCAGCTTAATTCTGGCAAGCATGAAGCCAATTCTGTAGGCATAATTCTGGGCATAAGCCAGTTCTGTAGAAAGCCATATGAGTTCCTCCACGTTCACGGTCTGCTGAATCACATGACAAGAGATTTTTTTTGTATCAGCTATGGTATACCAAATAGTCACCTTCAGTAATATGAGTTTCCTCAATGGGAGCTTGTACATCTTATGAAATTAAGAGTGTCAACAGCACCCAGTAAGGAAGGGAGAAAAAACTGAAGGATGCAGTAACAGTCAGCATAGAAAACCCTCTATCACAAGAGAGAAACTGGTGAGTAAAGGATATAGTCTTCCAGTCAACAGTTGAGATTGAGACCTAAGTGTTAATTTTTAAGCTTACTGTCAGCACCCACTATGCTCTTTCACTACTACAGTGTGTCAATCAGCCCTGTGTTCTGCCCTCACTTTCCTCTAGAATACAGGTATATGCAATTAAAACAAACATGCAAGTGCCATACACTGAACTCCAGCCACTGCAGATTGTTTGAGGCAAAAAGCTCTTCTCTCTAAAATTGCCTGTCTCTGCCTCATTCATCTTACAGCTACTGAGCTTCCTGCATTCATTCAAGAGCTACTTGATATAAATACTCCCACAGATATTGCTTCAGATTTTCCATTTCACAGAATGCCTGAGGTTGGAAGAAGTCTCCAGAGATCATTAGCCCAAACTCTACTCAAAGCAGGGTCGTGTACAGCAGGTTGCTCAGGCTGCTCCATTAAAAAAAAAAAAAAAAAAAAACCAAAAAAAAAAAACCCAACCACACACACAACCACACACACACACACACACCATGCAAGCTTCCCTGCATTCCAGTTTGTACCCATTGCCTCTCTTCCAGAGTCAGTCTTCCTTACACCCTCCCATCAGATATTTATACACATGGATAAAAGAAGGCTCAGGGGGATCTGATCAAAGCTAAACAGTCCCAGCTCCCTCAGCCTTCCCTTGTATAAAGGATGTCCCAGTCCCTTAATCTTCTTTGTGGCCCTCTGCTGGACTTGCTCCAGGAGGATCAAGTCTCTCTCATACTGGGGAGCCCGGTACTGGATGCAGCACTTCAGATGTGGTCTCACCAGTGCTAAGTAGAGTGAAAGCAGATATGGTCTCACCAGCGCTAAGCAACCTGCTGGCCATACTCTAATGCCATCCAGAGCACTGGCCTTTCTTGTGGCTGGCTCATGGTTGATCCCATTGTCATCAGGGTCAGCCTAGGGCTTATCAGAGTTGCCTCAACCTTGACATCCCCTTTCATAAGTCATGCTCAACACCCACTTCCAGGCATTACTGGGATTGTCAAGCTTTCCTTTTCACTCATATAACCCTGCCCCAAACTGGAGGAACTTGGGAACACAGCTGGTAGTTCAAGACTGACTCAGCAGCAGCATGGGAGGAAAGCAAGTTTAGCAAGTTCCCAGGAATATCAGAAGTGTTTTACTGTAAAAGCTTTACAATAGCAGCTTTCATAACAGCTAGGAAGTTGGGAGTGGTGAATACAGAAGTTTCCCATTCTTAATTTTTTAAAAAAAGAGTATGAATATCCTGAGATTTAAAGTTCTCCATTTTCTGACAGTGCTGCATAGCAGTATGAATAAAGCTACAGCTTCCCAGCCAAACCTGTAAAAGTGTTCATATATCACCATAGCCTATAGAAAGATTATAGTCTTTTATTAGTTTTTTTTTTTACAGATGATTTAATTTTCAATAAAAGTTCAATAAATTGATTCCCTAATCATAAAAACTTGGTTTACACATTATGTACAAGTACCCAGAGACTACAGCCATACAGAATATCACAGCTATACCACATACCTTCACACAGAACAAGCTGGGGAGAGGTGTTAACTGCATTGACATACATTCAAAGATCAAGTTGTGGATATGCACAGTGCATTTGGCACAGCTCACTGAAGATTGCCCACGCAGGGACAGTAAAAATAATCCCGACTAAGTGATAATGTGAAATTAGTTCAGCCACATTAATTCCAGGAGGGGCACTTATTCACAGTTAAATTAGCCATCAGAAGAGATTTGACTAACTTGAATCAAATGCAGCTGAACTAATCATTTTAGTTTCATTAAGCATCCCTCTATAGACAAACCCTAGATCTTCAGATTCATCTCCAATATAAAACAAATCATTTTAGTTGAGATATGCAGAAGTTTGAGGACTAAGGGCAGCACAGGTAATAAGTGTTCTTTGGCAGATTGATGCAAATATAAAAATAGATTAACTTTAGTCTTCAGACTAAACTAAGTTTTCCCTCCTTTTATTTCTATTTACTGCCAGCACCAGAACTGCTTTGGTGACAGTCACATGTATACATGGCAACATATAAAACTTTGTTTTGATAAAACAAAATGCGCAATATAGATAAACTTCAATACTCAAGATCCCCTCCAAGAGGCTATCCACTCCCCACAAAAAAGTTAAACTTAACATTCAAGAAAATTTTCTTATGGCAATGATTGGGCCCAGGAAACACTGCACACAATTATTCACCATAAAATGAACACCACAAACATACAAATGATGAACATCAGAAGCCAACCTGCAGAAGGGAGGCAAAGACACTGAGCATCCCAGCTCCTACAGAATGCTAACTGAGGCTTTCTGACATCAAATAAAAGTTCAGCTTGATTAAGTGTCCTTTTATGTTTCATGGAATCAACCAGACCATAGTTCTCTCCTGTATCTGCAATCTGATCTCAGTATGAAAATAAAAATAGAGCAGCTAACAAGTTTATGCAGTCTGTTTTATAACATTATATCAAGTTATGACAGTTTAATATATTATTTCACAAAGAAGCAGACATTCATTTTAAATCTGGAAATTCCCTTCTAAAGGCAGAAGAAATTTCTTTCTAGTGCCATGCCAGTTTCTTTTCCTGAAGGAGATGCAGTCAGACTCATTCTGATGAGCAAATAAAACACTTCTAGAATAAAGTGTCCAAGAGTTGTACAGCCTCCAGGGCAGGAGACTGAAATATTAATGTTTGCCTCCAGGAATACTGCTCCAGAGATATTGCTTTGTCCAAATGCTACAAAGATTTCCAATTTCAAATTACGTTCAACATTAAGAGTTTAAGAGGACTAGGACATTCAACCATGAAGACTATTCAGCCAATGTATCTACTTCATTATGTCATTTTTGAGATACTGTAGTGCAATTCACTCAATCTTCTTTCCTGTTTATCACAGATTTCAACTCAACTTTTGAATGCACAGTTCAGAACAAACCTAACAAAAAGCTTAAGTACACTCCCTGCTGGGTACACAAGCACAATAAGCAACTCACATTTGTTATAGAAGTGGACCTAGTCCATTTTCAGGTTTTTCCAGCAAGTAATGCCAAAACCTTAGACAGCTTGTCAATTAGGTTTATGCAAGTTTTATGCAGAAGTAGGTACACAGTCAATACATAGCACTCTATGCTTATTCTCCATAGAAAAGTGACCTCAAGGAAAAATTTCACCAAGAGCTACAGGAATACCTTTTTTAAGCCTCAAAAAAGGGGCATTTCTAGACAGACTGGTTAATTCACTTACCACAGAAGCTTCCTATCCTTTTTATTGCATCTCTTCAATATTTCTAGAACTTGGTATCTACACTGCCAGCTTAGTCCTTATAGACAAGGAGCAGTCTCTAGTCTCATGGCTACTAGAGAAGATACTAACCCACTAAATGCACACATTATATTAGTCAACACATCTGCAGACATATTTGGCCATTAGCTCTGAAATGCCTGATGGTGAGGAATTAGTAAGAAACAGGAACTGAGGGACATGAGTTCTACCTTGGATTTGAAAAGTACCTTCAGGGCATGGAATACCCATTTACACCGTCCTGGAGATTTCACAAGACTAAGTTCTTACATGCTCTTTTGGTCACCAGGACATGAAAGTGGGGTAATTAAGCTTTGAACAGCTTGTCTTGCAATAATTGTCTTTTTTACAGAGCAAACCTGTGAATTTCCCCCTCCCCATAAACAGATTCTCACACACTCACACAGACTCTCTAGAAAGGTAAGACACTTTATTGAGTTTGTTGATAAATTAAGAAACGACTATGAACCAGACTTATGGGTCACAGGTGCTTGTAAACACAGACATCATTTCCTTTCCGTGGAAAGCCTGATTTAGTGTGCTCAGCCAAAAGTCACTTTCCCCAGCGTTGCTCACAGGCTGCATAGTGACGGAGGGCAGAGAAAAAGTCTTCATAGCTGATGTTCAGGTGGGAAGGCAGAGAACTGAGAAAACAAGTTAGAAAGAACTTAATATAAGTAGCTTTTATGAGCAGCACATGACTGGTATGACCAGTCAGGATCATCACTACTCAAAGCTAGCTAATGCCTTGGTAACCTCCTAAAGTTATTTTCAAGACAAGTGTTATCATCATGTAACTTTATAGTAACTAAATTAGTTGTCAGCATCTTTTGTCACCCTCTAAATCAAAGCCAAGCAATTAAAGTGCACAGGGTACCAAGTCAGTGAGGAAGTTAGAGAAGCACAGGTCTACCCAGATGTGTTTAAGTGCCCTGTAAGTGCTCTTAGACTTTAGTAGTACAGCAAGTAGTCAGTTTAGTTATTGCCAAAGCTTGAAAGTAATCTAGAAGCATGACCATCTTATACTGTCCTATTTCCATTTTATTACATTCTTGCAAGCCATTCAAAATCCAGGAGCGAAACTTGTAAGTTTCTGTATAGGAAACACCAACAGAGCTGGGATGTGTCCAGCAAGACTAAATGGTGACAGAAGATGTTCCTCAAAGCTCAGGAGTAAAGCTTGCTGTTGCCTGATCATGGCTGGAAGCAGCAATAAGGCCAAAACACTTGCCAGGTTTTCACTTAACATTTTAAATGGCCTTAAACTAATTTCAGGACATCTTTGTTTAGAGGGAGTTCCTCTTAAGGCTATTTCTTTAAGGTAGGCCACATATTTAAGGCTTCTTGCTTATGTAGATATTAAAATAATGTTTCAGATTATTTACAGGAAACTCACATGATCTCTGTCAGTCTGATGTGCCAGGGAAGGAATCCTAATGTGCTGTCCACAGGACCAAACTTCAAGACTAAATCAGGATCAGGAAATCCATTTGTACCTGTATGAACAGCAAATTAAGTTAGTTTTGCCAAATCCACCAGAATGTTTTTGTTTTAATTCCAAGTCCTAAGGCATCTGTTTTAAATTGAATGCATACTGCATGTGAAGTGAAACTCCTGAGGACAAGTTAGTGATTAAAAGCCCAAAAGGACAGATTGATCTTGTACCACCTAAATAGGACCAACTAAGCAAGAGCTGTTTTCATACCAGCTAGTTTTCAAAGACTTTGTGAGGAAGTCATAGGGAAAACAGATTGTTTTGAATAACAGACACTAAACCATAACACTGCTGTTATAACTGACTTGCTCTTGTTTTGTCTCTGCAAACTGGATTTTAGTAGTGCAGAACATAATGTACTTGACCCATACTTACTACAGTGCTAACAACTACGTGGAGCTGCAGTCAAGCACAGCAGAGACCCATTTACACATGAAGACCTCAAGGTGACTTCTTTCATTCAAGAGGGCCAAAATGATATCACCACATGCTATCAAAAAACAAATGGTACTAAAAATGTAATAAACCCTTAAGTTAGATTAACTGGCTCTTAGACATCTTTCTAGTTAGATGAGCAAGAAAAGGCTGGGGAACTTTTGCTAGTACTGAGTAGACAGCATGACCCATCTCAGGGCAGGTAACACTGAAGGAGCTCACTGGGTGCCCACTTTTACTGCCTATACCTGAAATTCTCAGTCACTGCTATTCAACCAGTCACATCCCAACCAAGCAAGATGACTTTGTTCTTCCAGTCTCTGGAACTTGACATACAAATAGTTGTCTACAGAAGGTCTCAACTTTTCAAGGAATTAAGTTTTGTAGCCCTAATACTACAGTTTGATATACAAGTCAGTCCTCCCTAGATAAGGGATGCTAAATAGATTTTTAGCAGCTTGCTGTCTTGCTCAAGAGTGAGAGCTTCCTACCGATCTTCAGATGCTGAAGACAATCAATGGCCAGGCAACACTCTCCCTTCCATACACTTGTGCCATGCCTGAGCTAATCCAAACTAAAACTGATAGACAGGCAATAAACTTAGAATGAACAGTCTTATAGTTCAGCTTTTTCTACTAATTCTAGAAAGTTGCTTATGGCAATATGAAAACCAGCATAACACTGAGGACCAACAAGCTAGGCTCTTTTTCATGTACCTACCTAGCCCATCCGAAAAGCCCTCCAGCAGTCATAGTCCTACTTAGCTATAATGTTACAGTCATGATTATTGCATGATACTTCTGATGCATTTCCTGCTGCCCCTCCCATCATCTGCTAATACCACATTAACTGCACAGGTGCTTATATTGTGCAATTCCTACCTCAAAGAGATGAGGAGTTTAATACTGCCTACCCTGCTCTGAGCTTCAGATGTTATTTCCTGAGATACATATATTTTAATATGAGCCTCATACAAGCTTAGGTTTAGTCATGGGGGAACTTAACTTCGGGAAGAACAAAACAGGAAACTGAGGTCCCATCCAGTTTCCCTCCCTCTAGGTTTTTAACTAAAGCTAGAGACTTCAAAGAAGTTCACATTCTCCCTCCCAAAAAGAACTATAACAATAGCAATCCTTTTGCCAGATGTAAGTAAACATTATTCCCAGCCATATGAATTTCTAATCAAGGCTTAAGTATTTAGACAGAATAATACCTTATGTGCCAGAGTTCAGAGCTTATCTCAAAGTGAACAAACATGTAAAAGCTGCTTATTTGTTGGAAAGCTAGCATGTTAGTAGGAAAAAGCTTTGCAGGGAAGTAATGAGAATACTTAAAGTGGGGATTCTTGTGGAAGTGGACAGCTTTACTCATCAGCTGATTCAGAAGCTGAGTATTCATCAGCTGGCCAGTTCAGCAGCATGATCTTCAACACTGTAATGGCTTTTCAAACAGGAAAGGACCTTCAGAGATCCCAGTTAATTCTAATACTTCTTTCTGGTTCCTATCTGAAGATGGAAAATGAAAATGGACACTGTGTAGCATTAAGGTCAGAACAGCTTATTTAAAAAGCAATACTGTGCTTTCTACTCCACATCTGTTTTTCTACCTAAACATATCACCACTGCAAAGCTACTCGACACATGGAAACTCCCTTAGAGCTGCTAAAGTTACAGCACTCCAAGTTTAGCACAAGAGATAGGATTTGGGAGCAGATTCTAAAGAAAATGCTGAAAGGCTTTGACAAGATAAGAATCTGGCAATATTCCCACTAAGTCAGGAGTTCTGTGAGAGAACGAGAAAGGGGTAGCTTTATCAACCATACAACTTCCTTTATTCTTCACATGTTTTGTAGGGCAGCTTGAACTGGCCAATTTGACAAACATTTACTGAGAATGCTGATAGCAAGTAGAGACATCATCATGCAGCTGGCACCTACTTTTCTGAAAAGTCAAGCTGGTTACCTGAGACATGGCTCAGAAGAAAAAGTACTCTTACACTGAAGAAAGCTAGTCAGGTTGCAAGAATTAGAGCATGACTGGTCTAAGAACCAAAAGTCACAGGAGAAGCTAGAAGAATCACAGTATTTTAGGGCTGGACTTCACTAATAACCCCATCCCAAATACAAACAGTAAGTGAAAAAAGCAAGGAACTGTATTATCATGTGTTCTAAATTAGTATGTGAAAACAAAACCTTATGGAAGCCAACATGAAGAGATAAACACATCTATAAGAGGTAGCTATTCAAGTACTGCTTTTCAGAAGTAACTCCTAATTTACATCAGCAACTTAATACAGATGTTCACATTCAATACCTTGCCATAAAGGATGCACAAAAGCTAAACCTGCCTACAACCAAAAAGAGCATTTTCCTGAGCTACAACTAAAATGTGTCATGGAAAGCTAGTGTTTCACCTCCAACTGTCCTGAAACACTGAAACCAAGAGAATTAGTAGGCAGGGCTAGTTAGCTGTAGACATTATCCTTAGTTACGAGCCACATGGATTCCACAGTCTATTTTAGAAGTATACAGTTTTGACAGGTTAAAAAACCTAGGATATTCTTTTCTGTGTTCAGCTAGCATGCATTACTTGGAGTCACACAGATTTATTAAGGCTATTCAAACTGAACTCAATAGTTGCAACACATCCAAATGCCTATATGTAAAGATAGAAGATCAGGAATAAGTGCCTAAGAAGCTACAGTTAAATAGGCATCACTGGACAAAATTCATAGATGGGTATCAACTGTCAGTCTTTCACAAACTAAATGCTAGTTTTTGAGAAGCAATTCTCCATTATCATGTTATACTCTGAAAGCAATTTAAGAAAGATACTTAAGTTAATTCCTCAGTTAACTAACACTACACCTATTTAATAACTCTATGTGTGCCAATGATAAAAAGCAGACTGAAGTTCAATTTCCACACTAACAACTGTTACAGTAAGAAGGAATCACACAGTATGCTGACACCATGGGTGGAGTTCAGTCTGAGATTAAAGATCTACTTGAAATGTCTAAGCTCCCACTGCAGTCAGCATCTGGAGAGCAATTCAGCTGACCAACCATTTAAGGAGGAAAAACTCCCCCACACTACGAACTCCAATTAATAGGAGCCACACTGTGATAATGTGCCTGCAGACAACCAAGTTTAAGTGTCTTACCTGAAACCTGAATCCTGCCTAAGCTAATTACAGTGGCAAGTAACATGCATGCGTCACCTAGGGAAGTAGAGCACTCCAGCCCCTTAGTACTGCTGCGGAAGTGAAGGTTGTATTTTAAATTATTCCTCCTCCACGTTAAATTAATTAGGGTTGCCCTGCCTCTTCATTGCTATTGCATGTAGCCATGCACCTCAATGCAGAGCCAGCAACTTGCATGAATTAGTAATGAAGATAAGCTAGCGTGGGTTATACAGCAGCAAAAGATTAGCAAGTGCTCTGTCATTCACACTCAGGGCAATAGCTAGACAGCAGTAAGAGCTTTAACTGCTGCAACTAGATTTGGAAGAGACTCTCAGCCCACACCCAGGTTTGCACAATGCTAACTTGCAAGGAATTAACCTAAGTTAGAACAGCCTACTTTTGACCAATTCCAGTAGTACTTTTTCTTCAGAGCTTACCACAGAGCATCCCACACAGGCTGAAAACTGCTTGAAATAAGACTTTCCAGTTTAGCGTATGCTTTCCTTTCAACTTTTTAGGACAGAAAAAAAGCAAATGGATCTGAAGTTTTAGCAGACTATGGAAGCTATGATCATTACCTACCCTGGTAAGCTAGAAGTCAAGATAAATATGTTCTAAGCAATAAACATGCTAGTGACCAGATGAGTTATCATTTGATTATTTCTTCCCTTCCTCCCCTCAGACCATATCATACTTACTACTTAATAAGTTGTCTAACTCATTTACATCCAGGTCGGCGTATGTTCTTTGCTGCTGTGCTACCAACTGACAAAAGTTCCGAGCAGCTTTTACTATGTCTGCTTTTCCATCTTCTGGAGACAGCACCTTCAATGTAGATTGGCAATTTAAAACTGAAAGTACAAAACATAGTTTAAAAGCAACAAGAGTATAGTTGTTTTGAATGCGCACTTTAGATATAGGTTTCTTTCAGTCACGTCCTTTGAATAATTTACTTTGCATATTATACACTATCCACAGGAATCTATCATCTATCTCTTACACAAGGGAGTAAGAGTCTTCCGAATTTGTTCCATTACTAACAAGTTCAAAGCAACTATTTTGAGGAATCTTGTGAAGTGGTTTAATCAATGCCAGACTCGGGTTGGAAAGATTGTTCCAGGGAAGCAGCATTGGCTCATGTTGTCAGAAAAGTAGAGAGACAAGGGCATCTAGATAGCAACTTCGGGGTGGTGAACAATGTATAAAAATTTACAATTCAGGGAAGAAAGTTATTTTTATCCTATACAAAACAAGTTAGATATAACAGCTATTTTGGACACTCATGTGACAGGATCTTTAAGCCAGAGCCCACCCCAAATAATGGTTACAGAATCTTTTCAGCAACACTCCAAATTGATGCAAAAGTTACAACATTGATCTCTAAGATGGCTACAGAGAAGCTAGGAAACATAACAGTACCAGAATTCACCCATTAATCTGGAAGTATAAGGTCTGTGACATAGAGGACATTTCATAACCTCACTATTGTCAATATTATTATGAAATTTAAGAGTTTTCTAATGCTACATGAATTAGCATTATTATCCATTTTGACAAGGTACTTGAGAGGTAAATTTACCAAGCAAAAGTAAACAAGTAATTAGTTACTTCAAGCTGGTATTAGTACACCATGTTAAACACTAGTGCTATTAGTGTGCTTTGTATGTATGCACATAACATTACATGAATATTTAATAGACGGACCCAGCATTTTCAGTCATAATATTCACCAGTTATTTCAAAAATAGCATTTCTTAAAACTGCAGAATCTGCCTGCAGGGGGTGACAGAGTACTTTGCAAGTTTTTTTTTCCTTTCACTCTCCTCTTCCAGAGGATCAAGCTTCAGACAGCATTCCTTAACTACAATCATTTCATGGACAGACCCAGACTTGTCAGCTGGGGTATCAAATCCCAAGAACCTAGGGCTGTAAGAGATGGAGTCTATGCAGGAAGTGTGAAGATTTGGTATGAGTGGAAGCCCTGTAATACTCAAAATTTAGGGGGCACCATTTAACTCTAGTAGAATTGAGTTTCATCTCAAAGTCAGCTTTTCTAGGGACTACGTACTAGAGGATATCTACTCTGTCCTGGAAATAACTGATACAACTTGGTGCAGTTGTGGGCTCATACTTGTAGAATGAGGCACAGATGCCCACCTGTACCACCTCCCCATCCCCCCTCCTTTACAGCAAGATCAGGAAAAAGACTGAGCTTAAAAAATGGAGGAATGCTGTTGTAAAAGAAAATATTTCAACTCACTGCAATTGACAGCATAAGAACATCTTAAACTGAACTAAAGTTATTTTATCCAGGCAACCACAATGAAGACATCTATATTTCTCTGAGATCACTTGATCGATTTCTCAATATGCTGTGTTAAAGAACATTTCTGTATGATAGCACATAAACATGCAAGACATGCCCTTTTGCTTCCAGAAAAAAATAGAATAATTGCACAGGTTTTTTGGGGGGGATAATGTCAACTTTTCAGTTTGAAGTTCCTGGTCTGACTGATGTCTTCTACATAAAAGTGGAAAATTCTAAAGAGAATGGAAAATGCCTCTGCTTTTCATAACTGCCAGGAAAAAAAAATGAGACTTAAACATCATTTTTCAGTTAGCAAGTCTGAGAAGTCTTTCAGTTATTCTTTTAAAGTGGACAAGAATATCCCAGCTTTGATAGGTACAGCTAACTATGCTAGAGTTTGACTTTAATGGCCTCCCTACTCTGTTCTCAGCTGGTTATTTCAACTTTCATAGAAGAATAAACAAAGAATGTGAAACTCAGGTGCTTCCATGCAAATGCTAGCACCTTAGCCTAAACTGCTTACAAAGATGAGTTTACACAACACCACTTGATTTTGTACTAAAAGGCTGGCACAAAGGGTCACACGCTGTCCTATCAGCTCTTGTAAGGGAAGCAAAACAATCAACAAGTCATCCAGAAGTATGTTAAGTGTGCCTAAATGCACTACAGCTTGTGAGGTCTAGTTCCAGGATTAGAAGTCTGTAACATCATTATCTTAACTCTCATAATGTAAAAATCTCAAGTTCTACTAAATATTAAGAGTGGTTGTCAAGAGATAATGGTATCAACCTATTCCTTTAAGACAAATGCCTACTTTAGTAAGTATACCTCATGTTTGTTATTTACCACACTTTAAATAGATCTCTAGTGTTTGTTAGCATACTTCAGTAGAAGTGAACAGTTACTGCAGTTAGTATTGAACAAGGAACATCAACCTTGAAACAGGATAGTCCCATTTTCCACTTACATCTCATGTAAACCTGCTATGACAGCACATGACAATTTCTGCTTAAGCCCTTTTCCTTCCTGAGGTCATTATACATTGTCATGACAACAGCAGCTTTGCTTTCTCTTCTTAACTTTGAGGTATTAGCTTGAGTTGGGAAAGATGGAAGTGTTTGCTTTGTTAACCTGACATCAAGTTTCCTTGCAGTAACTCCAGTGCTTTTCCAACACTGAGTCAATCTTGCTGAATCAGTGGAGAATTGAGCTACCCTGATACATTGAGGGGATCAGTGGCACTAGCACCAGGCTAAGGGAAGATTCAACTAGGAGAGAGTGACACCTTGTACTACAGTTACGGGGGTGTGTGTGGGAGGGGGTGTTTGGGGAGCACAAAGTAGTTTAACGCAAACCCAGAAAGGTTGCAAGTGATTTCACATCAGTATTTAACGAACAAAAAAGGTCACAGTACACGGGAAAGTAAAAGCACAGTTATCCACGCAAGCTATATATGAATTGATTCTTCCTAATCCCCCAGTTCATCTCACCTTGATCAGCTTTGTCTTGATTTGAGAATTCCACTGTGTATTTGGAGCAATCTAGTCCCAAGAGTTCTTGTTGCTGTTTTAAGATTTCATCCATTAATCTTGAGTTATTCCTCTTGAAAATACCTTGAAAAAAAATATGTATGTCAGCCAACTCCTATAAAGAATGTTATGAAAACTATGCAGGAAGAAAAAAGAATCATATGATCAGTACTAGTTTCAAACCGGAGTCCACAAGTATGGTACAAATCCAAAGCAGATGCTACTGCACATGACTAATTTCAGTGACCTTGGAAAAGAAAATGTAGTGAGACAACTTTAGATCTCATGTACTTCTGTTCCTCTTTCACTCAGCCCAAGTAACTAGCAGCAAGTGCTTAAGGGATAGTGGCGAGGTAGGTCTTAAACTATCTTTAATATGAAGAAAAATTTAAGATAGCAATACCTTATCAACACAGGACCATCAAGTCACATTAGCACCAACTTTACTGCCTCGTCCTGCTCTAGATTTTCTAAGTAACACACACACTACCATTTACTGACCCATCATTAAGGCCGCAGGCTCATAAACAAGTCACCACAAAGTGAAACAGAATGCTAGTTTAGCATATCAGGCCACAGGAACCATCCATTCTTATAGCACAGGGTACATATCACTAATTTCCTAATAAGATTTCACAAGCTGTATATTGCAAGGAGTTAATGCAGTCCCATGGGGCCTTTATACTTAAATATTTGTGGTAGACATTTTCAGCACAAGAGATTGCACAAACTGTTTAAGCAAGTATATTTAAATTATTGTTCTAAAATAAGTTCTAGCTCTTAAAGACACCACAGCTATTTCTAATTAAAAGCCACAATAAATAAGCATTACAGCTTAAGTATCTACAAGGCAAAAATGTGGCTAAGCATATTTCCTAGTTTACTTTGGTTTTCTAAATGAAACTTGAGCTGATTATCAGTAAAATTCTGTAAGTCAAGCAATAAAAGCATTATCAAATGTCAAGCACTTAATGTTGATCCCACGCCACAGTCAGCCTACAACACACAAACTGAACTTGTATACAGATTTATGTTCAGGCTTATGATCACTTCAATCTAATTCTAGTATTAGAAACTACTACAAGCAGTTTCTACATAAGTAGTGGGTCAAACAGCATAAAAGCTTCATGTAAAAACTGTAATACGTTAGAAGTTAGCTTGCAACACTAAATGATACAGTGCATTTAATATGCTAGTCTCTTAGCTCTAGTGAGTTAGTGTTTTTATATAGGCTTTACATAGTAGTAAAGCATCTGTTTCTTTTCCCATCCTGGACACTTCTAGCAAAAAAATAACTTATTACACATTAGTGATGCTTACGACCAACTTCGCATGTTAACAGTGAATCTCAGCAAGGCAGCAACCTTGATAGACAAAAGTGTTACAGAAGACTTGCACTAAGTCTAAATTAAAAAGTTAAATTCATTACTATTGTTACACTTTGTGGTCCTACTTATTAGACTGTATTCATGCATATTAGAAATTAAGAATGCTGCTTCATACAACTCTGCTAGGATAAGCTTGTTTCACACAGGAGTTAGCACTGAACATTTTTCCAAAATGTAGCATCAGCAACAGTGCAGCTACAGTGATTGCTAGACCAGGGCCATTTTCAAGTTTAAGGAGATCTCTACCATGCTGGATGCACCTCACACCTTTAAGAGTCACTTGATAGAAAGGAAACCATCCTCCACATTTAGAGCGTTGACATAACAAGGAAAAGATACCAATCTGGAAGACAGACAGCAGCTCTCTTCCCTTTTCCCATCCTAGATTAACAACATCAGTTCTTTCTTGGTGAAAAGTTGTTACCTATTCCAGTCAAATATCAGTAGAACAGGCCTAAGGATCCACACTGCATCAACTTTAAAATAAATAGAGACATGGAGGACAGATTAGACCATGGCTGGAAGGTGCTTACTGCCGAAAAAGGAACAGATAGAAGAGACTCAGTCCAGCTCTGAAACAAGGGTCCTTAAAACACACAGTACACACTGAAGACATGCTAGATGTATTCTTGAGCTATCTGCAGCTAGCTAGCATTTAACTTCTACCCTCCTTCCTTATCTCAATGAGCTCTTTAGATGTCCAAACCTGGCTCCTGCTTTGCTCTTGGAATAACAGTTAAACAAAAGGAAGCGTCTCCGAATAAGAACTCTGACTGATCCACTAACCTTGACACATACCTGCAGTTTTCCTGCAGAGAAGAACCTAAAGCACAGATGGATGTACACAAAGTAGCTTAAGTCTCCATTTTTTTTTAAAAAAAAGAAAAAATATATAGCATTTAGGAACTTTACTTCCTCCAGTGTTTTGTTTCTCACTGGATGCACAAATCCAGCAAGAGCAAGTGTTTAACTTTCTTATGAAGGCTTATGGCAGCAAAGAGTTCTGCCACAGTGTGCCCAAAGAGGTAATGTAAAATCATTTAAAGCTAAATGTGAATTTGGTCCATATACGTGGTTGTGGCTCAGACATAGTACTTTCCTTCCTTACAATATCTCAAAATTCAATTTGTCGTAGAAGTGCATTTTTTAAGCTTACTTTAAAAATACAATCAAGTTAGTTCTGGAAGGTGCTGTTACTAATTTAACCATGATAACTATAGAAAGAGTGAATCGTTCTGCTCATGCACTAACAGAACCCTGGAGTGTTCCCAGGCAATGAAACTGTGCTTCTTTTAAGTCTACCTTCCAATTTTGATCAGTTTTCCATACAAGTTGAAAGCAAGTCCATAACAGGATTTTAACATAAATTAATGTTCCAATAAGAGGTCTAATAATTTAGCACTACAATGGCCATTTGCTGTTAAGCAGGGAAAGTTTCAGTACTATTACCATTTCTAATGATAGAGAACACTAATAATGAAAATTTAATGTTTTGCTCTTGTTAGAAACACTGCTTCCTGTTTTTTGAGAAGCAGAAGCAGTTTTGCTCAATCAGAACTCTGGAATTGTTGCAAGCTAGGGCAAATAGTGTGTATATTCCAGCAAGTGATCTCTTAACAATTAAGCATATTTAAGCAATACCACCCTCAAAGAAAGCTTCAGTTAAGTTCTTATGAGAAGTAAGCATCTGCATGAACCGTTTTCAAGGATAACTCTTGTTTTTGCAACAAAAGCTGCACACCAGGTATTGGTCATTTGTTCTCATCCACATTACAGCTGAGGCAAACCAGAAGCATTTTATCTTCCTACACCAGTTCTCCATTACATGGGTCTTCTCCATGACAGACGTCTTTAGGTATTAGAATAGTTACAAAAACCTTTCCAATTTGCAGTCAACGAATTATGGTGTTGCAGCAGCAGGTAGCGTATGACAAATGCTGTTTGTCACTGAGGGACCACGAGGAGTCAAGCAGAAGCAGGACTCGAAGCTGACAGGAACTGCAAACTGGAGGGGAGCAACTGACATAAAGAAACACCAGGGGGTATCAACCATTTCATCTGTCTGGCTAGACTTCTACAACTGCTATCTGTTAATGACTCCATCCGAGTCAAGCAATTTGAGTATTAGACTTGCCACTGTAAAACATGCTGTTTTTACTAATGAAGTCTAGTTTATTCCTTGTACCGTGATAATTTGCTTGGATTTACCACTGTTCCAGATCATCTTTGTACATCTAGGCTACATCAAGCTTTGACACCGCTGAAGTCATGGAAATGATCATTTCTGGATTCTAAGAGTCACCAAGATTAACAGAAGGGCGTTTTCTGATGTCAGGTAGATAGACTGAGTACATTGTAACTACATTTTGAACATGGGCTTAGATTCTAGGTTGCTGTTCTGCAGGACAGGATTATCTGTTTTGAGATAGGACTAACAGTTTGACTAAGATGTGGAATATGAGCAGTTTTCTCAAGCTTAGAGAAAGCTGCTGTAGGCATAGCATCTGTAAGTTCAACAAGAGATAGGTAAACCATTCTCTTCTTTACAAGAGAATGTCTTACTAAAGTTAAACTTAAGAAAGAATACACTTCTGTAAGAGTTTGATTAGCTTTTTCCTCAACTTCTCTCCAGCACCAACAAGGGAAGAATCATTAAATAAGTCTGTTTTAAGCATCAGCTATTAACAGTTTCAGAAACACATCAAATCATAATCAAATTCAAATAATATATGTGCAAAACAGGAAAACTTATAACAAATTCTGCCTATATCCTAGTGTTGGATCACATTGGTGCTAGTTTATCAGCAAAAAGCAGGGTTTGGGTCATTACACTTGACCTCACAGGATACTGAGAGCTAGAAAATGCATTAGGCTGCATCTATACCAAGAGTACAGAAAAATGTAACCAAAGCACAAAGTGACTTTTGGAAATGATTTAAGTCACTTGTTTCATTCACATTAAAGTCACTTAAGTCAGAGCTAGCCAAAACAAAGAATCCAAAGTAGTACTTATAACCTAGTAGATGACCATTCCTCAGACAGTCTCCCTTCAGGAAGAAACATAGCAGGAGAACAATAACTCATCAGCAAGAGATCACTACTTTCACACTGTCCATAAGTACAAAGGGGTTCTCTTATAGATTAGCTTTATCCTGTTTAGTAAACAGGAAATCTGAGAGCCCCTGCCAACTGAACACTGAAATAAAAATGCACAGAAGTATTATAATTTTAAATTGAATGCAAACAAGGTACCATATGACATGACACAGAGCCCACAAAAATGCTTCAGTGGCATGAAACCACAGCACACTTACCTCCCCAATGAGGCAAACATTGAACATTCAGTCAGCTCTATAGCTTTTATAGACCAGATCTGCTTAACTCTCAACTAATCTGGAAAAGACTTGTATACAAGCCCAAGTACTCTTTGGAGCTAACAAAAGAATTTTTGGTTATCACAGTACTTAGTCTTTCCCAGAGTTTCTAGAAGAAAACTGGTCAGAAGTAAAGCAGCACGCCAGAAAAGAAATCCAGGATAAAGACACACCTAAGTTTTAAATAGAGTAGTAGTAAGGGTTTTATGAAGACTTCAACCAGAAGGCTGAACTCAGGAGCTCAAAATATTCAAATGCCAAGATTCAGCAGACTGCCTGAGAGTGCAGTATACTTGTCCCAAACTTTTTCAGGAAAGCTTTGCTGATGGATAGAAACATTCAGTGAAGCTCTCATGAACGACAGAGTAACTCTAATGGAAGAATATTAATGTAGTTAACACTGGCCAAGGCTTCTGCTCCCCAGCAGACACTCATTTTAAACTGCAACTATTGATTGCATAATCATTGTCCTCTGACTGCTAGCAGACTGCTTTATTTCCTCAGAATTAAGGTCTTAACCAGCATCATTAGATATCTTCCAAGTAACAGGATTGGCAATACAGCAGCCCACAACAATAAAATTTTACCCCAAAATCATTTAAATAAAATTTTAATTGAACCAGATTTGATAACAAGACACGCACAGTAGCATGAAGCTTATTCCACATTTGTTCTGTTGCATCTTAAAGAAGTAAGAGAAAACCAGATAATGAAATAATGCCATCTTATGTCTGCTTGGAAAAAGTCTCAAAGTTGTATTTTTGACTTGCAGTTTCTTATATTTATTACAGCTGATCATTTACTCAGATTATGGCCCTATCTTTTGCTTTGCTGATCTTTGTACATTCAGAGAATACAGCCAAGTACCTGATCACATTCCACAAGTAATATCCAACATAGTTTTAATGTACTGGGTTCCAATTCCCCACAAGAATCAGTTTAACTCCAATCAAGCTGTTTGTTAAAAATATCCTAGAAGTTCACTAGTGTAAACAAATAAATCCCTTGTCTACTATTTCTTCTTTGAAGAATGTTGTGCTTCCCCTCATCCTATAGGTGTCACAGTTAAGGACATCTTAATTTAAGCCTTCTACTGGAAACAGTAACACAAATCATTTCTTCCACAAGAGATGAGCATGGAAGACTATTCTTTTAAGCTAAGTTTCCTATTCTAATGAGAAGGATCTCACCACGACAAGAATGCGATGAAGGAAGAGGAAGTGACTTAAAACATATCCAAGAACATCTAACAGAATCAGAGTGCAGGTCACTGCATTTCCTTTTTCACCACACCCGTCAGTGGTAACACATCTTTGATCAGTAGTTGGTACAATCATATGAACATAGCACCTCACTGAAGCAGCTCAGTAGACCAAAAGTAGTAGTTTCACAAAGCAGTAAGTGTTCACTTGAAGACAAGTGCAAAGTGTAATTAAGGCTCACTCTCTGCTACCAATAAAGTTGTACGTGAATTGTTCACATTGACTATACTAATCTCAGCATACAGTTTAATAAGGGCATACTGAAATCAATGAAAGTATTATTGCTCAGTGTCTCAGACTATCATTCAGAATCAGATTTGGTGACAACAAATTAGCAGTGTACTATAGTGTTCTACTTAAGGCACAAGTCTATCCTAAAGTGCTGTATGCTCAAAACCAGATAAAATAAGGAGTTTAGCACTGAGAGAAGGACAATGTATCTGCTCTTATCAGAAGTATGCATATCCTCAAGCCACATTAATGGCTCTATTTGCTCAGAGGTCACACTTGCTTCGAAATGAGTTTAATAGGCTCAGACTTGACAAGATGCTGTGCAATGACCAGCTATGCCTGGTATCCAAAAAAAATCCGTTGAACACAAGTAAAGAATGCATGCATAACGGCAAGCTATTCTCATCAATTCTGAAAGTTTGGTTAAAGCCACTGACTTAAGATCATTCAGCTGTTTTGCATTAAGACTTGCCCTCTTAACTGCTTGCTATTGCAATTATGTAGCAACAAGTTGGAATTAAAAATGGTAATTAAACCAGCATACTTTGATACCAGAGGACTAACAGAAAATTAGGTACTAAGAGGTATTATTTCATGATACCAAAGTCAAGAGGTTTTGAAATCTGAAAAAGGGCCATGATCTCATAATACACAACTCAAACATTCACTTTAATGTACAGTAACAGCAGCTAAGAGAGTCTCCATTCAGGATTTTTTTTTTTTTTTTTTTTTTGGAACTGCAGACAGAGATAGGATATTTTGCAAGATTTGGACTATGCTGCTCTTCAGAGGACTTCATAACCTTGTCATTTTGTCATCACATTCACAATGTTGCAATAGTCTATCTTAGATCTGACCTGTGGAGCTCAGCACCTGTTCTTGAAAAAGCAGAATTAGCTTTCTCCTCAGTGAAGACTGCCACTACAAAAGCCCACCTTGTTCTTGCCTTTGAGACAAAGGATCTCAGTGGCAGGGGCTGCTTAAGCATTTGCTGGTACCCTCTCCTTTTTCACTGCTGAACAGTTGTACAGTGAACAATCTGAAAACCAAGTCTGCCAAGAAACATTATTCTCTGCTGGATCTGCTCCATAATTCAGTTCACATACACATTTGTGCTGCACAAAGCAGGGATCTAAGGAGATTCTAAACGTTTTTTTCCTTTCAATATACATATACACACTCCATATTAGGCAATACTGCAGATTACATTTTGAGGAACCTTAAATAAACCTGTACAATAAAACGCCTCTCTTCAGAGCACAAGGGGAAACGCCCACTCTTTAGTGTTTGCTCCACAGCATTTAGCCTAGCTTAATGCTTTCCAGGTTGACAATAAAAACATAAACATGTAAATAGCTTGTCAGAAGGTTCTCTGTGTCCTTGAGATGCTATGCAAATATTTGTTTCAACCATTCCTTGACTTTTCAATGAGGAAGTGAGTATTCTCCCACTGATACAGAACATAACCAAGTTCCGCAGAAGCCCTACACAGATAGTCAGTTTAGGCTTAACTGAAGTCACTTACCAGTTAAACACCATAAAAAAGTCTTAAGAGTATTTAATTAAAGCTAGCCACTTGACTCTTGTGCTACATATGCAGGACCATCCATGAAGCAAGAATTATTAAAGGCAACAGTGGGGGGGGAAACAGGACTCCCGCCAATTAGGTTCTGCACTTTGGGAAAGGCCTCCGTACTGCAGGCGCTTTTACACATTGACCACAATAGATTCCATCTACTTAGATGGGATGCACTGTTGATTTTTTTCTCCTGAAGAAGCAATAGAAGACCACTATTTACAGACTTTTTTTAAGCTGACATAAGTCTACAAAGTTGATTTAATTTGCATGATATCTGCAGAGAACTATCAGAAGCAGCACAAAGCCACAATTAGGCATTGGCCTCTTACAGTCTCATTATTGACAGCAGCATCACTGATAGCTTCAGTGCAAAGCTTTCTCCTTTGGGAGGACCAAAGACATAGGATGAAGCGAATTCCACATATTATTAGTCCTTCTGCATTGATAGCTTTTTCTAGCCTCAGTAAGAGATCATCTCTCAGCAGCTGGACAGGAAGGCACACCTAAGGAAATTCTGAGTAGGGCTGGTTTCATCTCCTGATAGTCTCATTTCCTACAGAGGAAGTCTGGTATGTTTCACAGTCACACCACAGAACTGCATCGAAAGTCTCATCTTTAAGCAACTCAGTGATGTGGGACCAAGACACCTGTAAGAGCAACAGTTCAAAAGCCCTATACCTGAGATCTGACAATGAATGAAACTACATAGCAGACATCTAAAATACCCAAACTTTCACAACTGCTGGCTCAGGACCACAGGGTTAACTTTAGCATCAAGTCTCACCATGCCTTATAGTGGAGGCAGGCAGTTTTCTCATCTTTTTGCCATATAAAGAGCACATGGGACAAAGATGCTTACATTTAGTTACCTCCCCATCATGTTCCTTTGGGAGAGAAAGGGCAACATGAGAACCTGTGGCTAGTCACATCCACCACTTCCAAAAATTCAGACATATCATCTATACACTAAGTTTGAAGGAGCAAATAGCCTAAAGCTCTTCTTTACTAACAGTCTGTACCACACAGCCAGAGCTCCTAGAGGTGCTAGCAGTTCCTGTCAGTCCTGGGCTAGGGATGAGGCTCCAGGAAGGCCCCACTGCTCTGCCTCTCCAGTGAGCAGGCAGGGACTCAAGGAGTCGCCCAAGCTGGCCCCAGACAGTGTAGCCACAGCCACAAGCTCTGTAGAGGCCAGTCGGCCTCGGGAGGCAGAAGGGGGCAGCCAGCACGGAGGTCAGATGGGTAAGATCTAGGGAGAAAGAGGCCCCTCAGCTCAACAGCAGTGCCACAACACAGCCAAGCTGCATCTACCTGCCCGGAGATGGCCCGCGGCCCACCTGCTGCCCAGGCCGGTGCTCAAGGCGCCTCCCCGGTATCACCAGAGCCCCCTCCCCTGCCGCTTACCGTTATGGTCATAGACGCTGACATAGGAGATCCCCACTGCCATGCACCACACCACCAGGCTGGCCATGTCCGCGTAGCTCGGCTCCTCCTCGGTCACCACCAGCCCCATGTGCACCGGCAGCTTCTGCAGGGCCCGCCCGTCCAAGCGCCACCGCTGGCGGGCCGCCGCCGCGCTCCCGGGCCGCCGCCGCGCCGCGTCGGCCTTGCGGAAGGCGAAAGTCCCCGCCGCGGGCGCCAGGAGGGCGCAGGAGGCGGCGGCCGAGGCGGCGCGGCGCCAGAGCCAGATGCGGGGGCCGCGGAGCCAGGCGAGCAGAGCGCGCTGCAGGCAGAGCAGGGCGTGCAGCAGGCGCCACACCAGGCCCAGCACCCCGCTCATGAGGGGGTTGGGGGGCAGCGGCGCCAACGGACGGAGCGCGCGGGGGCAGCAGGGGCAGCCCAAGGTCGGGGGGGGGGCGCTCACCCACAGCGCGCCCCGCGCCTCGCCGATGCCGCCATCACTATCATCACCACCACCACCACCACCACCACTGCTGCTGCTGCTGCTGCTGCTGCTGCTGCTGCCGCCGCCGCCGCCGCCGCCCCACGGCCCCTCACTGAGTCCCCGCCGCCTGCCCTGCAGGCGCCGCCAACGCAGCCATCTTCTTCCCCACCGCCTGCTCTTTCACCTCTCACCCCGCCACATGCACGGCGCCCATTGGCCCATAGGCCTGCCCGGACGTAACTTCCGCCCACGGAGAGCGAATGACGTGGCTCTAAGGGAAGGGGCGGCACCGCTGCAGCCCGGCGTGGGGATGCCCCCGGCCGTTGGCTCCGCCCCCGGGGTGGGCGGGGCGCCCGCGCGACGCGGCCGTTGCCGGGGCGGCGCGGGCGGGGCCAGCCGCCTCCTAGCTGGCCCCGCCCGCGCCGCCCTCGGTCCCGTGACGCTTCGGTTGCCGTAGCCGAGGGCGTAACGGAAAGCGCGCCAAATTCTGCAGGATAAAACCCTCCCCTTGAGGCAGGGGACTCCCGTGCTTGGAGCGACGCCTTCCGCGTTGCCTTACAGGTCCTGCGGTGCCTGTATCAGCACCGAGCTGCAGCGGTGGCCGTGAGGAGGAAGAAGAGTCTTGGGAAGATGAGTCACGGAAACGCTGATAAAGTGAAGACAGCGTTTGAAAAAGGCCTTATTTGTCTTTAGGCTGGAGTTTGCTAATCTTTGTTAGACCAGATGACCAGTTTTCGAATTTTCCAGCTATTTCTGGAGGGTCTGATTAAGATACTATTTACTTCTGTTCCTTTGTTTTCTTAATATTTGTAATGCCTTGTTTGCTCTGATATTTTAAATGGCAGGAAATTTAAAAACACTCTATAAGCAATAGGGTCTCATGGGAGTCTTTATTAATGATATGTCTAATCCTCAAAGCTTGAAACATTTTCTAAGAAATCCTATAGCACGCCTACAAGTGGGCTAGTATAGAAAATGGGGGCAGCATAGCTTCTAGCAAATTACTGAGTGTATGGTGTGGTGGCTGAGACTTCAGTATTTTCTGTCAGCAGGTCTGTCATTACAGCAGAGGAGTACTTGTTGCCCTAAGTCAATGAACAATCATCATTCTGCTCTACAGGAGCGAGCAAATTCAGTATTCTAGCACAAGACCTCCATTATGTGAATTACATCTCTTACACGAAGTCTGTGTTTTCTGGGTTCTTGCTACCTGAGCTTGTAAAGATCCATAGATCTAGAGATACAAAATACATTGCAGGCAAAAGATAGAGCAGGAGCCATTAAGCTAGACCTGTGCCATCAAACAGACAGGAGGATGGAAATGACACAGGAAGATATTCACAGTACCCTATTAAAAGAATCAATAAAAAATGAATTAAAAATATTGTATCATTAAAATATTTTTCTTGCTCAGAAAATAAGTATATTTCAGGCTTTTAATACAGAGCAATATTAGCTGATAGAAATAACACATTTAAACAGCTAGGAAGGTTGTCCTGTTCCATAACTGTAAATCTTTAGCCACCAAAATTTTATTGAGCTGTTACGTTAAAAAAAAATTAAAAAGTTAATGGATGTCACTCTGTTTAACTCGTATAGCTTAATGTGTTGGGTGCTTAAGAAACCAAGTATCGGTAGGATTTGCATAGGGGACATAACCGAATAGCTGCACTCGGACACCTGACAAAACAGACTTTATGAATGTAAGTGATTATTCAGTTACTGAATGCTAACAGGAGATAAAGAATAACAGAAACTGTTTGCTTTGAAAAGTAATTTGCTGGTGTTATCACTGCTCACTTATCAGTGGAAATTTATGAACTGCCAGGAAATCCCTTAGATTACAGCTTGTAATTCACTGTTTTTAGTGGGTTTGGTATTCCTTTTTTAATTTTCAAGCACTTTGGGAACTGCTTAATAAAATTTGTACATATATTAGAGTTGATGCATATACCATGAAGTCCTTTTGCGTGCAAAAGTCTGGAAGGCTTCTGCCACTGAAAGGGGGCACTTGCAGCATATACTCCCACATGGAATACACATCACCCAAAAATATATATACAGCAACTTATATTATAGTCAATTAGCTATTCATCTACCAAAATCCAAACTCTTCCAGTAACTTTGTCTTATTTGCTCTTACCCAAATATTTTGCAGAGGTAGATCCTATTTCCTGAGAATCTCCCTTGCCCTATTTACAATAATAGAGTCAGGTCAAATTGACCACAGTATTCTGGTTCATCAACACATCTTAACTTTGGAACTAGTAATAAATGTTACTAACCAGGACAGTGACTGTTCTTCTGTTTGTTGTATTCACCATGATAAAGATACACCCTCCTTGTTTTACCTGGAGCTCAGCTAATTTAGTCTAATGTCATTTAAAATAGTTTAAAATAAATGAGAGGCAAATATTTCTGGAAAACTGAAAATCATTTTTCAAAGGCAAGGCTCTGAACAATCCTGAGAAATTACCCACATCAGTGTAGCTCTCCATTTTCAATTGCAGAACTATGAGTTTAAATGGGTTGAATGCCAGACTCCTAGTAATGGTATCTTGCAGTATTACAGGATTTTATTTATGGTTTTTTTTATGCAACTATAAGAATGGTCTACTATAAAAAGGTCCATACAGAGTTACAGATTTTTTTCTAGGAGATAGTAATTGTATTGTTACCTCCCTCAAACTACCTAATACTAATGGCATAGAAAAATAGGTGTGTTTTTTACAATTTTCAATGGCATCCTTATCCTAGCCCTTCTGTCCCCAGCTATCAACTCTTATAGTACAAATTAAAGAGGAAAAGTTAATGGTGGCCTAGCAAGCTGGCTGTCCGTAGAGAAAGAGGGTAGTCGGCAGCTGTAGACATCTTAAAGGTTCACCACAGAATAACCAAGGAATTAATCTAGTTCATAATCATAGTAATCATCATCTGTGTTTACTCCAATGCTGGAGGGGTCATGGGGTTTCATTTTCTTTCTGTCTTCTTTGCCTTTTTCTGTGGAAGACAGATTGTCTTGACACTGTTGCAGAATCTTGTTGGAAGACATCCAGCTTTCTCCTCGACTTTCAGCTGGTGCTGCACACTGCCCTCCTCTGACATCCGTTCCTTTGGCCATGAGTGCTCTTCTGGTTCTGAGAAGGTCACAAGTGCAATTCCAAGGGTTTCCATCTAAATACAGATGCCGGAGGCGAGGTAAATACTCTAGGACTTTGCGATCCAAGGCAGATATCTTGTTGTTCCGTAAATTTAAAACCTGGAGCTGTTTCAAGTCCTTCAGCTCTTGTTCTCCAACATCTTCTATACCATTTCCCTTTAGATCCAATCTAGCAAGGGTATCTGGAAGTCTGAATAAAAATAAAACAATACAAATGTGTTATATTCATCGCATTAATTTTATTTGTGTAGGTGGTATTGGATGATGCATATTTGCCCAGCCACAGCTGACTTAAATTAAATAAAACTATCACTAACAAAAGTAAAGTCTTTGATATTCAACACTGGTAAATGAAAGCAGTAATTCATTCTTCTGCAAAAAAGATGTGGTCCTGAAATGTGTGTCTATTTTTTTGAAGTTATCAGAATACTATCTATGCACACTTGAACTGTTTTCCTAAATTATGGCAATTCTGACCTGTACTGACTGTGTTTGTGCAACTGAACAAAACAGCAAGTCCTGCTGTACTAAGAAGAAAGTTCAAGTGGGTGTCAAGTAAGCTTAAAATAGTTTTTTGTACTCTTTAATGCCATAAGCAAGCCTATGACCAGCATGAAGGATAAATTTGTAGCAGCATGAAAGATGAAATGTCTAGAGAAGCATGACAACTCTGCTACCCCAAGTACTTCTATATATGATTTGTTAAAAAAAAAAAAAGTGACTAGTTCATGGATGAAAGAACTAGAATTTTTCTTCCTTTTTATTCTCCTATCCCATCAGATTCAAGTTAATTAATCATCTCAGAAGTAGCCCATCTGATGATATGTTGTTATGTTTTGAGCAACAGGGAAAAATAGAAATGCTTTTCAATGGTCTTTTTAAATAGTACTTTAGAGAATTAGAACTGTTCACATTTAAAAGAAAAAGAAAGCCAATGATCTCTGGATATCATACTAGACTTGTCAGTTTCATTCTTACTTCCATATATCTTGTAAGTCTGTGATAAAACTGTTGTATTTCAAAAGTCTTGCTCCTTTACAATCTTCTATTTTTCTCCAGCTCTAGTTAGTGAAAATTGTTTAATAGAAAAACCAGTTAACTGATGTGGACTATTTTTAATTATGTTAATTTGAAATTAACCCCAAAGTCATTTTAATATTGTACTATGCAAGGTGATGAGATTAAGAATCATGACTAGAGATTTTAAGGAAACTTATTCACTATAACTGTCAGTGAAATTAAAAATGGTAATTATATATTTATAATATTTTTATATATACATATATATAAAATAAAAATGATAATAATACCAAGAACTATTTAAAATGGAACACCAATATCCCACAACTGGCAAGTGTTGATAGTGGTAGTTTATCTCAACATACTGATTTGAGATATCTTTGAAAATGACTGATAGAGTATAGTGTGATCCTCACTGGCTGAAATGATTGTTTCTGGGAGGCCAAGTTTGACTTCTTAGGCTAAAAGGTTGTTGCCATATTTGTGCAAATCTCACAACTTCCGTGGGAATATTTCAAGAGTAAGGCAGCTCTGTATTCTACTGTATTTCCTGTGTGAGATCAGAATTTCATGTGTTGGAATGGTAAGTCATTCCACAGAATTTGGTCTTACCATTGTTTGTGACTGCAATAAATGTGTTTTTACACCAAACTACAGACAGTGATGATAGTTGTCCAGCATAACACTATAACGTAAGGGTACTCTAGGGTAAAATCCCAGTCCCACAGATGTCAAAGGTAGTGGGATGTCACCTGAGATATTTATCCAACCAGATTGCAACCTAAAGCCTGACCAGCAAATCCTTAAACCTATGAATAGTACTACCTGTGAATAGTACTATCCATGTACCATGGATAGTATGTTAAGCTTGTGGCTGTATTGTTTGACTTTCAATTGAGAGTATATTGAGAGAATAACTGTATTTGAGTATGTGATGAGTGATGTTGCTGCTAACATAGAAGCCATGCATGTTCAGGAGCTGATCGTGACAGCCATGCTGCAGCTGCTGCTCCAGAGAGAATCATCAGGCTGTTTCCTGCATTCAGACCCCTCCCAGCAAGATTTTATGGAGTAGGAGCTCTTCTGTGTGAGTCCTGAAAGTACTTGGACTTGTAATGGATATAAATTCTGCTGGGGGCAATTTCATTTCGTTATTTTCTTTTCAGAAAAAAACAAAAGAACCTCTCTCCTCCTCATCCCCACTGAACAACTGCTAAGACCCATTAACTGTGACATATTAACTATATTTGTAACCTCTGAAACCAGTGACTGGTAGTTCTCAGATAACTTTCAGAAGTTACACTTTTATTTCTGTGTATCCATGCGACTACCTGGGATCAACAGACAATTTAATTAAGTATACAGATTTTTACTTCTCATCATTTCCTTCCCTCTTTTATGTTTAGCCTCCACTTGAAATTTGTATTTATTGTAGAGTTCAAAGAAAAAGTCTCCAATATATCCTTAAAAGCTGTACTGTTAAAAGGTAATAGAGAACTCTTTCTTCCTGTTAATTCTCTTGACTGTGAAGGTTGTAAAATAAGATGGATTAGACAATACTAATGTAACTAGAAAGCATTAAACATTCCTGTCAAGCTAGACTGAAATCAAGTATTTATATACCACTAAATCACTTTCTGATTATAAAGCTTCTACCAAGTAGATGCAAATGCTAAAGGACCTGATGCTAAGTGAATTGAAATTTTACTACATTATTTATTTGGGCCAGTTAAACCTGTCCACAAGCCATAAAAGTAAAATTTAATAGTGCAGTTCTGTTTAAGAAGCTGATGTTAATGGAATTACATGGCTATTTTTATGCCACTTTACTGCACAGCTTTTTGAAATTAAAAAATTACCACTATACATCAGAGCAGCCTCCATCTGGTCTAGCATCCCATCTCTGATAATGGCCAAGATCAACACTCAGATAAACGTGAGAGAAGCTGTAGGAAGGGCATTAAGGAACACTGTGTGCCCAAGGGATGTTTCTTCTGTGCTCCTTTGACTGGAGTTTTGCTTATAGTCTGGAGCAGGAGAGTTTATAAGCCTTCCAAATACTTTATTGTGTGTGAATTTAATGAAGTTGGGAATGCTAATATCCATCTAAACAGCACATGTTTTTTGACCAGACTCAGCTCCTGAAATCTTAGTATTTTAACAGTGATAAGCTCAATATGGGTTGGTAAAAACATCAGTTTTAAACTTGCTGTCTTTCACATTTATTGAGTGCTCCATTAATTTTGCATTATAGGAGAAGATAAAACTAAGCAGCAGTGTAACTTCTCTATAACCATTCTTTCATATTCTTCTATTCTGTTCCTTTTATTCATGTGCTAATTAGTCTCACTGGCAGCCAGAGATGTGAAATGAGCAGATTCACTGGACGCCAGGGATGTAATAGAAACAGCTCTAGTTCTAAGCTGAGGCTGCCAACAAGGGTGCTAATTAATGCCACTTATGGCAGAGGGCTTATGGTATGGATAGACTTCTACTATGAGTAGGTCTGAATGCTAATTTTTTTCAGTTTAGCCCTCACTCTTGTAATCTAAGGAAGGGGGAGGTGACACCTGTCAACCAGCTATCCTCAGATTCACTTGCCTCAATGGAATAGAGATCAGGAGATTCTGTTCCAGTGCCAGGTTAGAAAGCTGTGCACACTGCTGAAGAGCTCCTGCCTCAAACATGCGAACAGCATTGTTGTCAAGAAACAAGTGTCTGAGGTCTTGTAATCCTTGGAAGTCCTGTGCTGTCACTCTTTGAATCAGGTTATTGCTGCAGTCAAGTTTCTGCAGTCTGCCTGGGAGCCTGAGTGGCATAGCGTGGAGCTGGTTCTTAGAGAGCTCCAATGTTGTTAAGTTAGGAAGAAGCTGGGCACCATCTATTGATGAAAGCTGATTTTCTGAAAGGAAGAACTCAGACAGGTTTTCAAGGTGTTTCATGTCTCGAAGTCTTATTGTTTTGAGTCGGTTTTTATCTAATTTTAGTGACAGCAAGGACTTAGGCAGGTCAAGAGGCACTTTCGTCAAAAAATTGCCACTTAAGCTGAGAAAATGTAGATTTTGGAAAGATGCAAAGAAGCTAGTGGGGAAAGAGTTGAGTCTGTTGTCAGCCATGCTCAGATACTTCAGCCTAGGAAGTTTAGGTGGTGCAGACACAGATTCCAGCTTGTTGCCATCCAGAATCAGACTTTGTAAATTGCAAAGGGAAGAAAATGCACTCAGAGGCAGAGTCACAATCAAGTTATTCTGAATATCAAGCACTCTTAGTTTCCTCAGGCCTTCAAAATCAGATGCATGCAGAGTGTTGATGGAGTTATCGCCAAGTTTTAAAATTTCAAGGCCAGATGGGAGGAACATGGGTATATGCTTCAGGTGATTTTTATAGAGTTCCAGGGACTTCAAGGTGCTCAGAGCTTTGAAAGTATTGTTTTCTATTGATTCTGTTCCACTGCACGACAAGACCAGCTCTTCAAGGGCTGACATTCTTCTGAAGTCAGTAATCTTAAAGAGAAAAACATAATTCATGTGATAATACACTATCCAGTTCATGGATCTCCTCACTGGTTACTTCCTGATGCTCTGACCATTGCTGGTGTTTTTTCTTACAGAATGAGAAACTAAGAGGAACTGAGAAATAACTAGAGAGGTGTTACTTGTAGGTATCTGCAGTTTGCAAGTATTTACTTACATTTTCAGAATTTTGTTGTTTAAGTCCGTATTGTACCTGGTTTTGAGGAAACACACAGGCTTGAAGAGGGAATGTTCCTTTCATTTCTGCCTGGTGTCTAGTTTGTGTGAAATGGATAGCTAGTATCACCAGTGGCAGGAATCCTTGCAGAGAGTAGGTGGTTGTTACATGCTCACTGCTCTCAGCAAAGCTTGCTGGTGCAGGTTTGAATTCATAATACAGCCATTTCTATATATCAGCATTACTGTCACTACCGTATGTGTTCCCCAGAGGAAGCACGTATGGATGCCATCACTTCTCCCTACCATGAAGTTTTGGTAGGAAACTAAAATCTGACATTCATATTTCTTCTTCTCCTCCACTCTCCCTTCTTTTCTTCAAAGTAAAAACCTCTAATACTGAGATGACCAGACCAAAAGTGTCAGATTGGTTTGGTCTGAAAATCTTCCGTATGGAAGAGGTTGCTTTTATAGCTACTGAGTTTTTGTTACTTAGTAATAAACAGATGCTTTGCGGTGGTAAATGAAACTCGCATGTTGACTGTGACTATAATATATAGAGACATACTAATTGTTTCATTATTTTTCTGCTCTCTTGGAAACTGCTTGTTAACGAAGCTTGCCATCTTGTGTTTTCAGTTAACAAGCAAGCTTAAATGATTCTGGCAGTTTCCTCTTAATGGAGGTATGAGAAACTATGGAATGAGGGTAAATCCAGGAACTCTCAGAGCGCACCTGTTAATTAAACAGTAGTTCTCTGAAATTATCAGAGATGCTACCCTTTGACCTAGGTGCTTGCTTTTCAAAAAATGCGTTTATATGGAAAGCACAGAGAGCTCAGAGCAAGGTGAGCAAGCCTTCTGCATGGGGGAGGCAGGAAGGAGTGGCCTCATCTATATTCCCCCCCACATCTCCAGTAAAGATTGCACTTCAGTTCATCAGGGTGAGAGGTTTAACACTACTAGTCTGCATGCTACTTTCCCAAGGGCTCATTAGCTACAGGCACATTTTACTCTCACTGAGAGAAGCTATAAGGTGCATTTGGCAGCATAACCCCTTATCTGAGTCAGGAGTCTTAAGGAAGGGCAATACAAATCCTTTTGCAGCTCCAATACTGCATTGTAGTTTTGTTCTGTGATCCTGATTAGGCTGTGTGAACAGATTTGGTTATCATACTTGTGTGTCTTAAAGCAACTGATTTAGGTGACTGTAAAAATATTCCTTCCTTCTTTATTTGTCTAATTCCCGCAAGTTTTTAAGTTGTATCTCTTTATCTTATCTACAGACCCACATTTTAACTTCTGTTAAAATTAGAGCCCACACAGCTGTGAAAGAGAAGTCAAATTTCACTTTGCTTTGGCATCCTTAGTTGTCACTAGCTTCTGATTATATTCATTCTGTCTCATAAAGTCATTTTTGAGCACTTTTAGATTTGATGCAGAGTCAGTGAGGAAGAGTAGATATGGAACCTCTATTGATACAGGTTTTGCCATCAATTGTACTTCAGTTCAATGAGGAAATTTATGAAACACTGATCATTCTCAAAAGTAAATAACAAAACTGGCCATTTTCCATTTTTCTATCATTGCATAAAATGTGATTTTATTTATTTGTTTTTGCTATGTAGTCATTGCAGAATGGGAAGTACTGGTCATAATTAGGAGGCTAATCTTGCAAAGCTTTAATCATGAGCATTCCCATAGGAATGAATTGCAGTGCTCAGGAGCAGAAAGAAATAGTGATATGTAAATGATACAGGAGTCTTAAGGAAACTGGAACAGCTTTTGAAATAACAATTGAAATAGGCTTGACATATGCTTTCTCCTATAAGTTCAAATGAAATATTTCCTCCTTTTGCTCAGTTGATTGCTGTATGAATCTAAGAGGCTTAATTTTCATCTTAGGAGGTGATAGAGAACTATGTGAATCAATTCTTTTTACTTCTGGTCAGTGTACATTCATTCTGTGATGTTAGGCTTCTTAATGTGGATTATTATCATTTCTATTTTCCCCATATTTGGTATGCTTTGCCAGACTTGTGCTGTGCTGAGACTTAAACATTCATCCATACTCTTGCAAACCACACAGTCATACTAATCTGAATCAAGACACTTTTGAAAGCCTGTCAGCTCTCTTTTTGCTACAAAGTGATGTTTTAATCTCTACCTAAACTGTAAAATGATACTAAAATAGTTTTATATTTTAAAAAGTAGATCTTCTGAAAATGTATTTAAGAGACTTTTATTTTAATAGCAACATTTTCATAATTGTGTCATTTTAAACTTTTGGGGGGGATTTTTTTTGCTTTTGGAATTTTTATGAGTTGGAATTTATTATAACCACAGTTTCTCAAAGCAGTCTTGCCAGAGAAACAGCTTTCTTCTAGCAGAAAGTATATGCATTAGTATAGTTAGAAATAAATGAAACATTAAACTGAGAACGAACAGATTATAGTTGCTCTTTAAATCAAGGAGGAGGCAGAATTTAGCGTAGAAATATATCTTCTTTTCTTTTTAATTTCTTTACCATTTTAATATTGACCAATTCAAAGTAAAGTCCTTGAAGTACTCTACTGATGCTCATTTTGAATCAGATACTTATTTTTCTGAGGCTACAAATTGCCAAACCATATTATATGAGAATGTTCATATAAAAAAAGTCCTTTGGAGGTCAGCTGTGGAAAGCCTAGACTTACATTCAGCTTCTTTTCTGGAAATATTTTGTTTTCTCTAAGATGAGGGAAATGAAGGAATTATGGGAAAAAAAAAAAAAAAAGAAAGAAAGAGTTTCTTTAGAGCTGCCAGACAGGTACCTTACAAACAGTAATCAAAGCCTGTTCCTGCAAGCACTATTATATGTGCCAGTGGAATTCTGCAGCTGTGTAAAATTAAGCATATGCGTATGTTTTTTTGATTTTAGGATGTCAAGAGCACAATTTGTCACATGGAAAGAAAAATGAAAAATATATTCACAAGCCCAGCTTAATCCGAAGTAGAGAATCTAGATAATTGCAGCCAGATAGCACAAGGAGGACTTATTTCCTTTCAGTGCAAAGCCAGTAGTAGATGTAAGGCATTCTGATTGGTCAGTTAAGTTAATGTAAAAAGTGACAAACTCTCTCTTAAGAGGGTTTCATGCACCATTTGTTCTGAACAGTCATAAAACATTTATTTCATTACTCTATTCACCTCTAACAAATATTTAAGTGCTTTATAATAGATACTTGTCTTTTCCCCAAGTCAGAATCTAAGGTCACTTTACTAGTAACTGAGGAGTAGTTGACAGGTATGGGCAACTAGCCTAAGAAAGGAAAAATGGCTCATCTTTCTTACTTTGAAATAGAAATATTTTCTTCTGCACAGAAGATATATTTTCTGATAAAGAATTACTTCTATAGGCAGAGATTTAGTTTAACTAGATACATCAATATAGCTAAATTACACTGATGAACTGTGATTCTGGGAGGTATGGGAGCTACAAGAAGAAAACCAGAGCTATTAGTATTGGCTAGAAGAGAAATAAACTCTTTTACACTGTTAAATTCCAAAATTACTCAAAATAGGAACTATTTGTCAGTGGTCAGCAGGTATCCCAGATGTAGCTCTAAACTGCCTTTTAGCCCATTTTATTCAATCCTTAGAGCAAAATTAAAGATGTACTTCAGAGCAGTTAAAAATCTATTCTTTGTATGGGGACAGGTATATTTAAAAGAAAATATATCTCTTTCAAATTGGACATTTTTTACTATTCGTAGAAAATTGGTACACAGCAAGTATATATAATGCAAGTGGTTATACTTCCCTTGTGTCTATTTATGACAGGTAAATGTATTAAATTAATATGTTTCAGGGTGGGAAATAGAGAAGCACTGCTCCAGGACAAAATGAGCATAAACTGATAATGACTTAACAATTTAAACTAGTGATGCCTCAAGAAACTCAGTAAAAAACTCTTAACAACACAAGTAGTCGTCAGCTTCAGTTAGAAGCTGTTATTGTTTATACAGGTTATTGGATTGGCCTGTCATTGCTTTTATAAAATATCATACACTGCCTTGGACTCTAAAAATGCAGGATCAAGCCCTGATTATTAACTCCCACTGTGATTCTTAGTAGCAGTTGTACCTGAAACTTGCAACTCACAGGGGAAAAAGAACTTCAATTTCTTTCATTAAGGAAACCACTCTAGCTACATAAACCCTCTCTATTTAGTATGTAAAAAGATTATATTGTATTAAGGGAAGGAACAGCTTTTGAACAAGTTAAAAAAATAAACTTGTAAAGTGAATGGGCATTTGAAAACAAGTCAGGATTTGGCTTGTTGTTGCAAATTATAGAACATACATGCAAGATTATAATGATTTTAATAGCTGCTTTTTGAGTTGCATATAAAAGAAATCATCAAGGCAAGTGAACTGGTGTTTAGAGACCACAGGATAATGAAAACACTATAGGAATATATTTGCATACATTTAAAAAGCAAGTAAAAATAAAAACAGATGTGGCACCATTTTATCAGTTTTAAAACCTGCAATAAGATTCTCCCTTTACTTGAAAGCCACCACCATCTGGGAAACATGGCTTTTAGTTGCAGCGCACTACAGACAGTATGTACACTGGATTTTTCCTACCTGGAGTTGTTTAATTTTGCTGTGACTGATGTAGAGTCTCCTGGTAGTGGAAGGAATTTCTCTGGGGATCTCTGTGGTTCTGTAGCATTGCACCGACTGCGCAGAATCACAGTTGCATCTTCTAGGGCAAGTGGTACTCAGACCACTGTGAAAAGGAAACAAAAAGACAAAGAAGTAAGATAAATACATCTTCCAAAACAGGAACTCTGGAACTATCTCAGCAGCACATAGTGTGAATTATGCGCCAAAGTCCTTTTATACCATGAAATCTGATAAAAGGATATTATGACTGTGTATTTTATCCCTATGAAAAAACAGCAAAAACAATACCCTAATTTGCCTGGGTTAAAATGTTGGCAGGCATTACAAAGAGTGAGAAACTTAAACAGTGATAAGGTGCCTTTACATTTGTAGGTATGTGAAATCAGTGTTATTTATTACCTGACATCTAATCTGCAAACATCCATATTATCTCCAGTTTCCTAGTTTTGTTAAATGTGACACCACAGAATTAGTGGAGAAAAGATAAAGAGCTGTTTTATAGTGGGGCTGTAAAACCTTTGTATCTTCTGTGACCCAGTATTAGAAACAGTAAAAGCCAACTACGACCAGCAGTGAAGCTTTTTTACACCTCCTCTTACATTATTACATATTAAAAAAAAAAAAAAAAAAAAAAAAAAAAAACAGGCAGCAATTATTCTAAAACTAAAATACACCATTAACTTTTTGAATATTTATGATACAGCTGAGTGGTGTTGGTTGGTATACATTTCTTTAAAGATTCTATAAAAATCTAAGTTACCTCTGTTTATGTGATTCAGTAATTCAAAGTTTTGTTACTGTTCTTGTATCTGAAAATTACAAATGTGAAACACCTGAAAGCACTTAGTATAAATCCAGTAGCAGATGATGAAGAAAATGACAGGTGGGGAACACTAAGATTCCCCTCAGAGTTTTCTCTGGTCATTAGTCCTTCTCTCGTGTATCTGCTAGCTATGCCATCTTCTTACTTGACGTCCCCGCACACTGCAGTACAAAACTTCAACCGGTGTCTGCTAAGCCAAGCAGCAAGAGCAGAAAACCTATTTCTAAATTAACCTGTAGAACTGGCATTTTTAACTGTCTATGCAGAAAATCCTGTCTGACTTATGCCATAGTGATCAATTATGAAAAAATGAGTGGGTGAGCAAGATAAGCAATGATGTTTTAAAACAAACATTTTGACGTATCTTGGTGTAGGGTCCGTTAGCTGATTTTTTCTAAAAGAGTCAGAGTACTCAGATAAAAGTGTAAAACCTGTCTGTGTACTGACAGCTACTAGTGCACATTATAGCAGGTGATGCACTGGATTTCCACTGACTTGAGTTTAAATGCTGAGGTCAGTAGGACAATAATGTTCAGAAACTTATGTAGATATTTGTATTCTTCAAAAATGTAATCTAGGCCTTGCATGAAGAATTAAACAAAATGAATACTTTTTGTTCCAGGAGGCTCAAAAGAAGTGCAGATCAAGCCCTAAACTTTGCAGTTTAGAGCTGTACAATACTGCAGAGTCAATCTGAGAATCCCTTTAAATAAGAGCCATATACTGCATCTTTCCCTAGTTTGCAAATCTGGAGTAACTCAGGTGATGTTACAATTTACAGACATATTTACAAGATAAATTCACAGTGCAAGATTCTTGGCTTTTCATATTTTTGAGCAGTATATATATCTTTGGTCTTTTCAAATTAACGTGAGGAAACTTTATTGATTTAATTGTTCATTTGTGTGATATTGTTGGACATGATCAATGAAGAGTGATAGGTGTATCCATTAATCTCTGAAACATACTTGCTTTAAGCAACGGGGTATTTTAAAGTGTTGGTTATGAAAAATAGTCCTATTAAATTTGTTTCCTGTAAATTCTGACACACTTCCATGAGAGCAGATGCCTTTGTTTTTACAAAAGGCTGTGACTGTTTTTTTTTTCCTTCATTCTAGGCAACATGATGGTAACAGGACTGATGGAGAGTCACAGGACTACACAATTGTAAGCCTAGCAGGAAGATGGGCTATGCAAAAAGGTGAATAAACATTCCAAGATCGCTAGCATGGAAGGAACACTGCTGGCTCAGTGTGTTGCACAGCTTTGCAGTGTGACATTGAGAAAGTAAATCACTGGAGGCCATTTCCTGCCAACAGTTTTTATGCAGACTCTCAAAACCTTTCAGTGGGGAGTCTGTGCAGAACTAATGGCATAATATTCCCTTAAGTCATTTCTCTGTCAGAAAGAAAGAAAGGTAGCATCTGTAACTTGTCTTTACAAGAAATCCCAAGGACATACTACACAGTATGTGCTTTAAACAAAAGTAAACATTTCAATTCAAACCAAAAAAACCCCCAAATCCTGACTGGACTCTTTGTCTTGTCAGCTCTTAATAAGAGCATTGTTTATAGAAAATCATGGCAAAATAGTAAAATATAATGGCCAAATTTGGATAAAACGTAAGTTTAACACTCTTGTTACGGAAGTTAGAAGACCTTTGAGGATTGCTGCTTGTATTTCAGATCTGAATAAGGGCTTATGTGACTGTAAAGTTCGGTTTTTTTTTTTTTCCAAATATAGCAGTTAGTCTCATAAAAATAATGCCTTTCTGTACAAGCCTTTGCTCATTCAGGATTCAGCATTTTTTGATAATAATATGCAATACTGGTGTTTGGGCTCTTTTTCAAAGTCAGAGATTTGACAAAAGCACACTGATGTATGCCAAGATATAATTCTTGTGTATTTTAATTTAGGATTACACTTAGAAAATCCTGTAAAATTAAGATGACATTAAAATTAGCAAAATGAATTTGCAGAACTGAAGTTATGGAGGGTTTAGAAATGTCTGAGTTAAGACAGCCCATAAAACTTGTGGTTGGATCCTTTGTGATGTACATCATGGTACAAATTGCACAGGGGCAGATGCAGTCTCCTCATGAAAAACATGGAGAAGGCTGAGCTCTTACAATCTGAGTGGCCCTTGTCTCTGGAAAGGAGAAATTGCAGGACAAGACCAGCTCCCAGCAGAGAGCACAGGTTAGGAGCTCAGTCCTCAAGAGATGGCACAAGACAAGCAGACTGGCAGCTAGTAGATGCTAAGTGATGGAGTATGCTCTAAAGAATGCTCGGCATATTTAGCTGCCATATGCTATCAAGTGCCTGCTACTGAGTATGTGTGAATTTATAATTATTTTTTCTGGAGGTTTTTAACTTGGATTTGGTCCAGTTTTTCATAGGGACAACAAATGGCATTTGTCTGATTTAAAGGTTACCTCCGATCAAATACTGTTCTCCAGAGCATATAGGGCTGCTATGTGAAATAATCATAGTATTGTTTTTAGAAACAATATGCCTCTCTTAATCATCTTTTGAAATAATTTGAAGTGCTTTACGGAAATGTTTCTTAAACAGCCTCAGAGGGATACACTGAATCAAAAATATCAATCTAGACAAAATTTAAACAAATTTGGTTTTGGTTATTATTAGAGGACATTCTAGGTAAATTAATTATATATACAGATTGTAAATTTATCGAAACTGATTTTGCTGTTTTATTCCCACAAAATAAAACTGAGTAGAATTTCATGAAAACATTTACAAGCCTGTCTGAAAAACAATGTCTCACTCTTCCTTATAAGACAAGTTTTGTGAAAAATATTTTTTACCTGCTTTCATAGTATGTGGAGAATGTGCTTTCTAACTCCAGGCAACTTCATTTTCATACAGTGGCAACAGCTGCTGAATGACTTAAAGCAGATATTTCCTCCACACAATAAGTAATGTAGGTTCCCTGTTCTTCCTCTACTCTGGCTACAGAGAGGAGATGGAAGTGATAATCCCTTTGGAATTTCTGACATTGCACCTGTCTGTGGGCTCTTTGGCATTCCAAAGGAATTAGCACAATGAAACTTGTTGAAAGGGAATGAAACTTTGTTAAACAGAAATCACATATCAAGGAGCTTTAGTCATTGCCAGTTTTATGATAGTGCTCCAAGATCAAATGTCACTGTGGCAGGCACCCTGCAAACAACAAATAAGAAGCAGGCCCTACCTGAAGGAAGTCAGTTTAAATAATTTCATACACATATCCCACTAATGGTTTTGCTATTGGCCTTCAAAGTATCCTTACTAATGGCATTCACTTGATAGAGAACTGTAATTCATTAATAATTGAGCCATACAAAGCAGTACCCGTAAAATCATAGATCAGTATGATGACAGTTTTCTAGTTTTTATTGGTTTTACTAGTAATGATATTCCAAGATAGTCCCAAAATGGATGAAGAAGGAGGAATAAAGAGAACAGGTACAATTGTTGAATCCCTTCTCAACCTAGAATTTAAACACACAGGTCTTTTCAATATGAGCATTTACATAAAGATCTGTAATTAGCCTATTTGTGTCTGTGCCTCTTGCAGAACCACCTAAAATTAAGCAGGAGGCATGGATCATGCAAGTGATGCTGGGACCATGAAAACTCTGTTTCTAGCACTTTGCACACACAAAACTAGTTCATGTCAATAGTTGATAACTGTGATGGCTATTCAGAGGCGTGTGTGAAGCAAGCTGGTACTAGGCCTTCCATTTCCTGTGGATATCTTTAGCCTTTAGGAACATTCTGCTACTCGCTGTTGGATCAGCAAAGAGAACAAGGGCTATAAGAGAATGGAACCTGAATTGTAAAAATTTGTCTACCTCAGGAGTGAGGCACAGTTTCAACAAGGTGAGAAGTCTGAAACGGCAGTTCCCTAAATTATACCCACTGCGAGTGTTAAAGGTGGTTTCATTCTTCCAGGTTGTAAAAATTGATTTTTTTTTCAGCACTTGTTTTTCTTCATTGTAAAAGCTCAAAACAAAATTTCAGAATGAACTAAGCATACATGTATATATAGAAAGAAATATGGGACTAAGACCACAATAGGCACTGTAAAGAAGAAGAGCTGGTCCTAAGAAATGACTTGTATAATTGTTGTGTCCCTGAAATCACTGCACTGAGCAGTGAATGACTGTAGAAGGCATCCAACTATGAACTCTCTAAGCCTACAGGGCAGGGATCACTTAAAATGTAAAAATCTAAAAAGTTGTGGTTTTGTTAGAAGAAATTTTCTGTAATTACAACTTAAAATTTATGTCTCTTTAGGTATCAGTGTGGATGGATAATTTCCTCCTCTCTAAAGTGCTTTAGAAAAGTATGTCTGACTCCTTTTTTAGGGTATGAAATTCTTGCTGTATCATTTCAAATTGTCTTCCGTATTTGTACTGCAAAATATTCTTTGTTTTCTCTTACATTTTCTTTCTGGTGTCCCTTGCCCTGACTGTACAACCACCCACACCATCAAACCACTCAAGCTGTTTCCACAGCGCTAACCACACAGAAGACGGCCTTGACATGCGTGCATGCTGCAGCTTGGCATGCACAGCTGGGCAGCTGCAATTACAGAAGTTTTTAGGTGAACTGACCTTCATGTGCAAACACAGATATTTAGATTGTACATTCTTTGTGCAGAGGCTAGCTCTAACCAAGGGCTTGTAAAATAACTCACACAGCAGTTTCCTAGTCTTAGCATGGGCACTAAGTACTAAATATATAGTAATGGAAATGTCAATCAGGATAGTGGTTTTTTTCTTTTGATTCAGGTATTACATTACTTTGCTTTGTATGAAAATGTGTCTTCCCCAAACTTAAGGTCATTTATTTTTTGAGCACAAAGTAGGTTTTCAGAGAATTTATTAGGTACTCCAGTGATCAGTGAAAGTATGTGGGTTTAAATGTATAAAATACTGTTTCTACTCGAAGGTACTTAACAGTGGAGTAACACAGAGACTTTGCATTCTGTACAGTCTACCTTATTTGGATAATTGAAATTTTGTGCATAAATTATTTGTGAAGAAATTAGCTTGTGATTAGCTTCACCTAGCTCTGTTATAAGATGGGGTCAAATCAGCAGATCAGGAAACTTAGTGAGGTCCTTTTGACATTAAAGGTATTCAACCAATTTAAAATTTAAAATTTTCTTGACATATAATTTGCTGCAACTGTTTGATTGTTAGAAATGTCTCTTGTGTGTAGTAAAACTGGACCCACTTATCAAGAATTCTTACTGCTAAGTCACTTGCCTCAAACTATCGCTGTTCTTTAAATGTTATTCTGCTGATGTTATCAGGGTAGAATATACTACCGTTTATTTAAAATCAGTTTAATCTAACTGAAGGTCTAAACTGCTAACTTTTCTGAGGTTCAGTTCCATGATTTGTCTACAGAACAGAGTTAAGGTTGTCTGGCTACTTTTGGCAGGCATTTTAAGGATAATTGGAATTGCTCAGAATTTTTTAGGGGTCCTGCAAGTATAGTTTTAAGATAATTAAAATACTTATATGTTTTCTCTTATGTCAGTGATACATACTCTTAATGTTAATCCCCTTTTTACATAGTATTTCCCTTGAGGAATATATATACTACATAGTGATACCCTACATTTACTAAGACTTAGTGTCACAGTTTTCTTAATTACATATAAAGTTCTCATTTATCCATAGCCCAGCAAGTATTAGACAGGTATTACTCTGGAGGTAGGCTTCCAAAGCAATTGTATTTGAGAAGCTAATCTCTGTGTGGAAGAAGCAGAGACAAAACCTTGTTTGACTTGGGAAATGTAAGGACATGCAAAATAAATGTAACACTGACAAGGGGTGAAAGAGTTAAAATTAATGACCAGAAAAATCTGATACCACTGTAGATAAATACAATTTAAGATAGAATTGGACCAACCCCTAAGCTAAAGGGAAAGAACACTCTAAAAACCTGGGAATATGTGATTGTTATAAAGAGACAGTCGTACATAAATTAAATCAAGTATATCAAGTATATGTTTTTAAAAGCAGTACTTGCTATAGATATGCTACGTAGTAACTATGGGAAACTTCATGAAGATAAGCAGATATGTTTAAAAGCATGATTGAGATATATTAACAGAAAATGCTAATATTTAGGTAAGTGATAGTTTATCGTTCCATTTCAAAAGGCAGAGAATGGAATGTTATCCTATAGATATTTCTCCAGTATGATATTTACCAGAATCAAAGCCAAAACTAACAAATAAAACTGATAGTCTTGGAACAATTTGTATATTATCGTGTGGCTGAACTAATTTAAACAATAATGACAATAATGATAGTTTAGCTTTGGATACAACAGATTCTTTGATTCTGCAGCAGACTTTGTTGTGTATAAACACAGCCAATGCTTTGTGGAGAATGAACGTTAGAATGAAGGTCAAACAAATGCCCTGTTAAACTTGGCTCATGCAAAAGTACTTAGGTGCCTATCTCTAGAGTTTAAACACAAACCCTTCGCTGAGCTATTCTGAATATCTCAACTTACTGAGACAGTATATTTCTTTGTATAGGTATATATTTAAAGGTGTTGGTAGCTTTTCTGCCATTATGGATGGGCTTAATAGGAAGAGAATCCCAATTAAGTTCTGTTTGTTACAACCTATCTCAAAGTGCAGATAACTTGAACAGTAAATGGCAAATGAGCAGGTTTATAATAACAATCTGTAAGCATCTTGTTGACCCTATGGTATCAGATCCCAGAGCAAATGTGTTATGTACTGCTAGTGAAGAGTTTGCTTTTATCCAGCTTTTCTGAAAGCACAGGCTGATGGAAGTATTCTGTCTTGCTTAAACATCTCTCCTCACATTCCAGGTGAGTGGCCTAACCACTGAGCTGTAAAGTTGTGTCTTCCTTCCTCCCCCCCTCCCTCCCAGTCAATTATTTATGCAAAGTGGAGCAGCTGAAAGAAATTCACCCCAGGACAGCTTACAGCCCAGGGAGCGGGGGCAGGCAGGGGACATGCCGTGATGGTTTTTTTGGTACCTGCCATGGTCAGGGTAGTTTCACTCTGCTGACTACAGGACCTCTTGTGTTGTGCTAGCACAGTAGTTTGTGGGGTCATGCTGTAGGCAGGATTAGAGTGCTGATCCGGGTTAAAACTACCCTTTTTCTCTTTTGAGATCCAATTACTACTTTTACTCCGCTGCAATAAAGTCAAGCTGCATGAGATCTCTACAGGAGCTACTAATAACGGTCTCCCTGAAATCAATATTGGAATCAATCAGAACCAAAGGAAAGCAGGTGTAACTAAGGTGAATACCTTGGGGAAAGCAGTCATACCCATGTAGAGATAGCTTATCTCCTGAGAGTTGTTTCATTTTCAGAATGAGCTAAAAATACAAGTACCTTTTTATTGGTATAACTACGTTTAACAGTGCATCCAGAGATGCAAAGGTGTTGGGGGTGGGCTTTTTTAGCAATACATTCAGCACCACATCTTTGCCTCTTTGCAGAGCATGAATGATGAATGTGTTTGAGAAGGTGGTAGTGAAGATACCCTTTTTCTCTCCCTTTCCCAAAGGGGTCGGGGGGGTACGCATACATTTCAGTAATCGTACCGGCATTCCAGCTACATCTGTCTCCTGAACCTGAAAAAATAGAAAAAGTGAGAAGGCTCATTTCCATAACCGGGAGAACGATGCGCATTTAGCTGGACACAGCGGCGGAGTGAGCAGCACTCATTCATCCCGGGTCTGAAAGTGCTACTCAGACACAGCTGCCCGTGAAGGCCGCGAGATGGCAGCCTCGGAGCACCACCGCCCCCCCGGGCGCTCACGCGGCGATCCCGGGAGCGGGCGCGGCCATTAGGGGCGTGCCGCGCGATTCGCTGCTGGCCGGCCGCGCGCCCGGCCCGGCTGCCGCGGGCGCGCGCTTGCCCGCGCGAAGGGCGCTGCGGGGGGTGGCGGCAACGCGCCTGCTGCCCGGTTTGGGGGCTCCCGGGCACATCGGCCGCGGCGCGCGCGGCAAGACACCTGCCTCGGGGCTCCCCAAAGTGCCGGGGGCCCGGGGCTGCTGGAGGGGGGCAGCCGGGGAGCGGCTACGGAGATGCGGGGGCAACCGAAACGGGCGCGCGAGGGGGCGGTCCGCGGAGAGGCGGGAAAGCAGCGGGGCGGGGCCCGCGGGCTCTGCGAAAGACGCCTCCGGAAGGATGGGGCAAGGCTCGGGGCGGGCGGGGCCCCCGGGCGGGGCGGGGGCGGGCCGCGCAAGCGGCGCGCCCTGGCGGCGCAGCGGGGGGCAGAGGCGTGGCGGCCGAGATCGGGGGTTTGGGCCTCGGCCGTTGCTGCCTGCCGCGGCTTGGCCTTGTGGCAGGCAGCACGAGTCGCTCGCCGTTCGCCGCTGGGCGGCCGAGCGTGCAGCCTCCGAGGCCGACTGTGGGCCGCGCGGCGCATGCGCGCGGGGCGCATTCCTTTCGCTTCCCTGCGTGGCTGCCCCAGTAGAGCCGGGCTGCGCTGGGCCCGGTGTTGCTGCTGCTGCCGCCGCCGCCTTGTGCTGCGGGGCGGGGCGGAGCGGGGCAGGGCGCGGAGCGGGGCGGCGGGGGAAGCGCCGCGCGGGGGCCGAGGGGCACCAGCCCTGCCTGGCGGGCGCGGGGGGCCAGGGGGGGCGGCAGCAACATGTCGGGCGCGGCGGGCGGCTCCTGCGGGCCGGGCGCCGGGGCCTGCGGCGGGGGCGCGGCCGGCGCTGCCTCGCCGCCGGGCGGCGGCGTGTCCATGTTCCGGTGGCTGGAAGTGCTGGAGAAGGAGTTCGACAAGGCCTTCGTGGACGTGGACCTGCTGCTGGGCGAGATCGACCCCGACCAGGCCGACATCACCTACGAGGGGCGGCAGAAAATGACCAGCCTCAGCTCCTGCTTCGCCCAGCTCTGCCACAAGGCGCAGACCGTGTCCCAGATCAACCACAAGCTGGAGGTGTGTGTGTGTGGGGGGGGGGGGGGCTTGAGACGCTCCGGGGGCAGCTGGGGTGTGGGGAGGGGGTGCCGGGTGGTGCCTCTTCCCCCGGTGTGCCCTGCCGAGGTGTCGGGGTGGGTGACGAGGGGCTGCGAGGAGCGTCCTGCCCACTGCTGTGTGCGTGCGAGGAGACGCGAGTGGCTGGGAGATGCCTTTTTGTGGCTGCTGGGCCCCAGGGCAGAGGCAGCTGGGGAAGATTAGTTAGCTCTGAGTTTTGGGAGGCTCTGCACTGTCCCACAGGACTCGGGTCTGGCTGTGCTGATCTCTGGGTTGATTGTTACAGCATGAGCATGAAGCAGTGCATGCCAAAAAAGAGTTCTCTTTGATGTCGAAAGCAGCAGCTCTTTTCTCCTGAGCAACAGATGCCTTTGGCTGGTGTTACATGTTCATCAGGTCCCCAGCGAATTCAGTAAGCCCTTTGAAAATGGAGAAAAAGACATATTATCAAGATACCTAAAGCTTATAGTCAGTGGTCAGAATGAGAGTGTCATTCCAGCCTGCAAGTAAATGAAACTGAAAAATGATTTGGGGATGGACTTTAACAGGTCCTCTTGTTCCTCCATACTCCAAGGCAGATCAGATAGGTCTCTGCCTGACTTGGTCTCGTAAAATTAATCGTGGACATTGCATGTTCTGTGAAGAGAATAATGCCTGGCTCTCCTCACTGTCAGAAAGTTTTCCTCATGTCTACTGCAGAACTTCAATAAGAGTAGGAAGAGAGAAGCACCTGCTGGAGCCATGCTGGCTGGTGCTGATGCTGCTCAGGAGGAGGGGCTGCAGGTCCTGTTACTTGCACAAGGGCTGGAGAGCTGTGGAAAGAGATTCTGGGGAAATATGGTGTCACTGGCTGCCAGAATGTCCTTTTACAGCTACAGTCTGACCTGAATCTCCTTTGTTTTAGTAGGTGGTGTCATCTGTCTCGTTCCTGACAGGTATGGATGATAACTGCCCATCTTTCTGTTGTGTGTTAGAAGATTGTTGCTATGTCTTCCTTCGCTTCCCTTTTGGGCTAAAACCCCAATTTTTTCAGTATCTCTTGTAGGCTGTGCTTTTTAGGGTTCTATTGTTTGTTCTAGTAAACTTGGACTATAAAGGAGCAAGGGGAAAAATTCTCAGAAACTGTGAAAATGCATCCTTTCTAAGGGCTTCGGTAGACAAGTAAAGTTCTTTTAATCTTCTATATTATACATATTATAATAAAGGAATTTCAGAGTCTTCAAACTCTAATGTGCACTTCTGCAGTACTTTGCTGAAGGAAGTAAAGTAAGTAAAATGGCCTTGGTTTTAATTTGGTTCCTTCCTGGTATGAAGGCATATAGTTGTGCAGAACATTCATAGAGTTTAGCTGAGAATCAAGATATTTCAGAGTAGAATAAAGACCCTATTAGACAAAGACCTTGTTCATTGTAGTCTTTATTTGACCACTTACTGTAGTGATGTTTGCAGTATTCTTTGTGTTTGTGTTGCTAGGTTGTCATACACATTTTTTAGTACTGGATTTGTGTATATACTGTCAAGCTCTACTGTGAGCTTAATTGTATAAGCGTAGCAAGTTAAGACTTAAGAATTTATGAATTTATAGTAGGCGATCAGTATTTATTGTATATTATGTGGGCATGGTGGGTGTTTTGCACAGACTTGTAAAACAGATGAGTTTTCAGATTATTTTAAGAGAATGAGTGATGCATGGCAAATAGTTCTTTGAAAAGTTGCTTCAAGCTTAAATATTTTGAAAGGAAACAACAAAACTCAGATCCTGAAAGATATTTTGGTATCTAATTAAAATTGTCAGGGGTTAGGCACCTAATAACTGAATGTCTGTGCCTCGATTGTGGATGACTTGAAGAGCAAAGGAGCACTGTTAGGAGTTTCAATAGCATCATTAGTGTATGTGTCTAAGTGTGAGAAGTAATTCATTTTGATAAAAATGGTATTGAGAATCTGGAGGGAGCACTTTAGAAGTGAGGCAAAAACCTTTTCTTTTGTGAAATAGTTTTATTACTGATACTTGTATTAGGCCTGATACGTATACAAGAACTTTTATCGCTTAAATAGACATTTAGAAAGTTACAGTATTGCCTTGAAGCCTGTTAATTTTAGAACCTCATCATTATTAGACCCATAAGCTTGAAATGAAAACTGCCATTTAAAATCTGTAAAAGAACTGCTCTGTTGAGAATGAGTGTCTTGTCTTTTTACATGCACAGATGTCTAATCAAAAGCCTCTATGTCCAGAATGAAGGATACAGTTACGATTTTCAAAAAACTCACCAGGATTAATACTGGAATTTAGGATATGATCAGTGGATTTATTGTTTTTTAAAATGGAAAGTGCTGTATCTCATATAGTATTTTAAATTATAGTCATTTCTTAATAGCTCACAATTGTAATTTTATGGTGCCTGTGCACTTCATATTAAAGTTTTCATTAAAGTTTTCATTATGTTTGTAAAGTGTCATGAGCTAAAGTTTACGTAGGTACAAACATTTGTTCAAGCCAATACATTAAATCTGTCTTCAGAAATATGCCTTTTATGTGGATGAAAGTAATACTTTAACTTCAGTATGTCAGTGACTTGTTAGAAGCTAAGACTTTACTGCTGCAGTTACTTTTGCATGCCATTGCCTTATTGAGTGGGTGACATTATTTCCCAAAGGGAAATCAAAGTAATAATAAAAAATTATGAATATCATCCAGTTGATTATGGGTTCACTTTCTTTATTTTTAGCAGAACTGTTTGGTGATATAGCATTACCGACAGGAAGAGAAAGCAAGCAGACCTTGCTTTTCTTTATCAGCTTAATATGCATTCTCTGATTGATATAATTGTTCTTAAGAGGCACAGTTTAGTGGTTTGGTTGGTGACAGAAACTCAGGCTTTTAGGAGTTTGGTACAAAAAAGTGTTTTGGCATGGCTGGTAATACCTACTGCTACAGAAAGAAAGGGTCTTGGTAAAATATTGTATTCAGAGGTAAGTTATTTTTGGGAAGGATCTTGAAGATATGCAGATGCACAGTGAGTGTACACAGATACATTTGCTTGTGCTTTAGAGCGACAAAAGGTTACAATCATACTACTGTGATAATAACATTTGCAGTGTTTAATTAAACCAAAGAGAAGGAGAACTTGTTTTCATATTTTTCCTATTGGTCACAGTAGGATAGAGTTAAGTTAAATAACCTATTAATAACCATTAAAGAGGAAAAATGTGTTGGATGCTAGAGGCCACCATCTTTTCTAATGTCAGCTTGATTTCACTTGCGTGGGGTACAACACGTTGAACAGTTGGGGAGTATATCTTGATGGAGGACAGTAGGGGTCTCAGGCTGTTAGAACAAAAGGAGATGACAATCATTTTAAAGGAACTTTTTGTGGTCCTCCCTCTCTTAAAGTGTTACTAAATCAGCAGATGCATGCTGGCAGTCAGCATGTGAAATTTCAGATTTTAGCTTGGAGGAAGTTAATAAGATCTGTCTTACCCTTGCACATATCATTTGGTATGAATAAAAAATATATGATGCTAAGTACAGCATTGTTCAAATGTTCATTTCAAAACATAAAAGTTCTGTATAATGCATTTTTGTAGAAGTAAAAGAAGTAGGTCGATCTGCCTCTGCTTTCAATGAAAGCTGAACTTGACCTTAACTCTGGCACTGTGACTGTCAATTTGATTCTGCAATTTTAAATGAACAAACTAGAAGGGAATGTCTGGTGGAGCATTCTGTGTGTCTTGACTTAAGCCAGTGGCTTAAGTTGGCTTAAGCCAGTGCGGATGCTAGAATTTAGGAAAACATTTAAGTGTATGTTTAAGAAGTTAATCACCCGTGTATGTTTAAGAAGTTAATCACCCATGTAATTTTATGTCCTTGATGAACTTAGAATCAGTTAACAGGTTTATAGGAATATGTTCCTATATGCTGAGTTCTTCTGCAAGTAACTTGTTCATGTATCAGCTAAAGCTGATGGGAACCTGTCATATTATTAGCTATTATAAAATATACATAGTTAGTGTTTTCTTAATAGCAGAATTAGTGGAACTAATGAATCTGTTTTCCTGCTGATGTACTGGGAATGCTTTTGTCATAATGCAAATATCCACCATCCTCCTGAGTCACTAACATCTTCTGATTTAGGCATTGCCAGTTCTCTCCCATGGATTCTGAGTTTCCACACCACAGTGTCCTTGTGCCTCTTCATCTGCATGCATTTTTCGTTTGCTAACTGGACAAGAGGCAGCAGCGCAGTTACGAGCTCAAAACCGCACGTACGCTGCTTAGCCATCTGGCGGTTACCTCTTTCTTGTGGGTGGATTAAACAAACTAACTAAGATCTGACTCTTCCCACTTTTCCCTCAGTGATGTCATTAATAGGCCTCTCTTTTCTGCTGAGCTGCTGCCTTGGCCAAAACTTGCATGTTGTGGGAACTTTAATCATACACACCTTTACCCACAGACAGATTTGATTGCACCTGGAAAACAATATTCAACTCAAAGCAGCAGGGAAGGTGGGTAAAATAGGGAGAAATGTAGACATACAGACAAAATGATTGCACAGGACTGCCTTCATTAGGAAACCAACCTAAAAATGATGCAATGCTAACAGTTTTTGTGGCTTTTATTGCTAGTCTGCATGTTTCTGATGCTTCTTAAACTCCTAGCTGCTGGCATTTAAAGATACTGAATTGAGATACTGAAAAGCATATTGTTACATGCTTCAAAAAGCATTGATTTCACTTTGATAGAGAGGGAATTCAGGTCTTCCTCCTGTTTGTATTGATTGTGGTGAATAATGTCACTGCCTTGCTCTGTTACTACTCAGGCCTATAGCCTGGCTTTCATTTTCAACTCGCTCCTATTTTGGGTCCTCCTTTCTGGGCAATGGATAAGTCTTGTATTTGGGTTAACAGATATGAAAGAATATGTCATTTTTGTTCATGCTGCAAAAATTGTTGGGGTGATAACTCAGAAAATGAAAAAGCTACTCCCAAAGCCAAAAGTTGTAATTATTTTTTCTGTCAATGCCACCTCTCTATTTGTCTCCAGCCACTGGTTTCCCTTGCTTTCAGTAATGAGAAGTTGATTGCTTCCTGTCAACACAGTATGGTAGTTGCCATCATCCCACTTTCTAAAACGTTATAATTCTTTGTGTGCTTCCTCTCATGTTTTGGGTCTAAGAGGCTGTGATCTTGCCACCTTCCAGTTCCTCATTCAAGCTATCCTTTGCAGCATTGGTTATGAAAAAATGGTTAACTCCTGGTTTTAGCATGCCATCTGTCTACTTGCTACTACACAAATACCCTCTATATTTGTACTTCTCTTTCATGTTATATTTATTCATCATTTACTACTTATGTTTAGATTGTAAATTGTCCAAGGCAAGGTCCATATTTTTATTCTGTATATGTATAACACTTAGCATAGGATCCTTGAGTACAGATCTGAAATACTAAAAGTATATGATTTTTGGTTGATTGTTTTAACACTCACCTTTCTATGAAAAATGTGCAAGTGGATGGGTGAGTAATTCTGAAGTTTTTTTCTGAGAGGTGAGACCACCATATGAAGAGAGGATTAAATATGTTATAAAATAGTCCAAAGAGATCCCAGTGATGTTTACTTTTTTTCCTAAGGCTGCAAGCCATCTCTCCCTTAATTAAAAAGACTTCAAAAGCTACATGACTGTAAAGGTAATCAATTCCAGCAGTTAAACTGAATTGATTTTATATTGACACCTTGAAATGCATTTTTATTGCAGAATCATTTATATGAACATTACTCTTTGATTCCTCATAACTGCTCGAACAGGAAATAAGAATTGTTGATTCCAGGATGGAAAGGCTTTTTGTCTGGACCGTTTTGTCTACAGAAACTTTTTAATTTTTGCAATAATACTCTTGAATGCTCTGCAAAGTAATTATTTGTCTGTTGCTTAGTGCCATGACTTTTTGTGTGTTGTTCTTTAAGGAAAAAAAAGAGTCGTTTTAATATTCTTGGGCTATTTCAAATGAAATTTGGTTTTAACCTACATAGGTGTAAAATCTCTATGAAATACAAAACGTCTGGTAAATGGCATAATATATCAAAAATTGAGTAAATATTTAGTTAGCCCTTGGGAGCTATTCTTCTGTTACCATCCTTGTGTTTTGAATTGTCTGGAAGATGAATATTCCATTTCATTTTTTGATTAATTTGACCAAGATCTGCAATTTACTCAAATTGCAGACTTTTCTGTTAGAGATTAAAGGTAGCTTGGTTATAGGCCAGTGTGGTGGTGATCTAAAGCCGCAACTCTTTCTGAAATAGAATTTGTTTACTGGTACTTTGAAGAAAAAAAAAAAAAGAAAGAAAGAAAAACAACCTGTAGACTTACCTTTCCTCCTTTCCCCCAAACAGATCAATCTTCAAGGTTTGTTTCTTTTTGTTCAGAACAGTGAGGAGGAAAGAGGTAGGAAAGCAAGGAGTAAAGTTTGTGTAATTGATGGTGTAAACAGCTGAAATTAAAGTTTAATGGGTTATAATTGGAGTAGTAAATACGAAGAAATTAACAAAAATGTAAATATATTTATTAAGAAATTGGAGAGCATGCTTGTTAAGCTACTTCAGAGAAAAGTGATTCTGTCAAGAATGCTGTTCTTTTTCCTTAGGCTTTCCCATACTGACTCATTTATGTAACTTCTCAATATTTTCAGTTAGGTGCCATTATTGAACTGAAACATATATGAATCTCAGAACACTTCAAAAAGTTCTAGTAATCATTGTCCACTGATAACAGTGATGAAGGAAAGGGGAGCATTGAAATAAGTGGTCTGACCCGTTGTAATAAAACCACCTTGGGGATTTTCTGATTGACTTCAGTAAGCTTTTGACTGTACTCTAACGCCCAGACTGAGGCACTTCCCATTACCACTGGCGTCTAATTGCAGTTATGGATCTTGGTCTGAGCAGAGTAACCAGCACTTCAGTGAGTCAGAGACAGAGTTGAAAATACCTCAGAAGTCACTGACCTTGCTAACACTGGTCAGAACGAAAAGGAAAGGAGTTGTGCAAATAACTGTGGGTCTTACGTCCAGTCTGCTAGATTCTCCGTCTCTGTCTCCATCTGTCTGCTGTAGGTATGGACTCACAAATGAGTTAGCAGAGAGAAACTAAGGTGTTACCTTGCATGACTACTCCATGATAACTGCTAATCTGCACAGTTGTATGCTATATTAAATAAAAAATATTTTGTGCTCCAGTGGAATAGTGACCTTTTATTTCCTGCCCATGGATGTGGGCAATTACTGCAAGTTCAGAAACTTTGTTGGCAGTAAGATAACTCTTCTAATTGCCCTCTTCTTCAGTGTCCATGGGACTCAGAATGGCATTTTCTGCCTTTGCATGGTGTGGTAATATTATTATCAAATCATAAATTTTGTTCCTTGTCTATAGTTTTAGTTGGCTGAAAGGCTACATATATTTATTCTGCTGGATTAGTAGTAGAGGACTCCAGCATCTCTTGTGGTATATCTGGGAATAATACTTAGGGTTTAATTCATAGTATTACTAATGCTGTTTCCTAAGGTAAGTAATTTTGCTAGCTCAAACCAGAGATTTTTAAGTTCATGAGAGTCTTAACTAAATTACATATGCTTCCTGCTTAGTGTCTTAGGATCATCTTACAGTAACGGTATACTGCCTTGAATAGTGTCAGTGAAATGTTTTAGGATTTTTTTAAAATGATTCCTATACAGTAGCTTTTGTATCTTCAAGTAGTTACTTTGTGGAGCATTAAAATGTCACCAGGTTTGTTGACTGTTAGGGGTATGCGCTTTGTGTGGAGTCTAACTCGTTACGTGCAAAACCAATGATAAACTGTCTCTGCTATGTATTTTCTAGGGGAAATATTGTGGTTTCTGGCTATTATTAGGTATTCATATGTAGAATGTTTTTGTATTACAACTTCCTTCATGAAAATTCTTTGGTTTGAAATTGTGTAAAGTTAACTTTAGAGGAAAAACCATGTCAGTTCCCCAGTGTTAATCTAGAAATAGTTTAACAACAAAAATGGTTATTCTGTTAATAATGCAGTTAGAAAATGAACAGCAGGGTGTTTTTTTAGAGCTTAACATACAGTTACTTTAGTGTCAGTAATTAATTATAGATTAGAGATCTTATGCAATTTTGATGTAGCTAGAGCCCCTGATGTTATTTTATGTGTGTAAAATCACTTTTACTGTATTTTAATTTAATACTACTAAATTTGCATCTCTCATAAATATTTGAGAGTTAAGAGGAATATCCATCTGTTTAGAAGTGTCTTTCTGTGTCCTCCTTTGATTGAACCAGGAAGTTACTTAAAGGATGTAGGGAAATTAAATATCAAAACTCCCCTCAAGCCCAGCTCCTTATTGTTCCCCATGAAAATTTCTGTTCTACCATTTGCTGTTTGGTGGTTCTTCCTAAAATCTCCTGACTGTAAAGGTAAACCTTCTCCTGCGGTGGGTGTTCACTGCTCCTGCTCCCAGCTGGTTTCTTGACAAACTGTGGAGCAGTCCCAGCTGACCTTCACAATACGATATGGCATCTTTCCTTTGACAGTCTTTTTATAGATTACTTCCCCCAAACCTGCCAGTTAAAGGATTGGTACAGTTGCTGATGTAGCCTTCATTTGTCCTTGTTATGTTCATGCAAATCAAAACACTATAGTTGTATGAACTGGCATCGTTGCTTTCTGTAGAAGCCCTGCCTGGTGCAGTGAGTGGTGCTTGCAGAATGAGCAAGCGTATTGGTAGTTTCTGGTCGTATCATCCTTCTGTCCCCCTTCTCCCTCCCCATTTTCTACTGAAAGTCTTCCAATACTCTATGTGGAGCTGTTAATTTTCTGGTTTTCATATGATTCTCTTATAACAGAATTGAGGGAATTGTAGATAAAGAACATTGCTAGGAAGAGTAGTGTAAAGGGCTGTCATTACTTGTCATATGTAAAATATCTTGCAGTATTAGCAGTTGATATCTCTGTTGGTTGTATTACATTGGTTTGGAGAGTTAGATAAGCTGGCCAAGCTGCAAAAGGTGGAACTTAAATAATGAAAAAACTTATAATCAGCCTTCACAGGAGTGGATCACAAGGTTTGATACCAGCACTTCCTTTTGCGTGACTGTCTTGTTTACATCTGTTTCTGGGATGGATTTATGACCTTTTATAATATGTAAATAGATTATTTCCATTTTGCGCACACAGATGCATGTGCATTTTTGTGATGCCCACACTTTCTCTTTTTGTCATCTTATTAAAACAGCACAATATGATTTTAAATACTAGCACGTATACAGAGTACTGTTTTTTACTGTGAGTTTGGCAGTCTCATTTTGACCGTGTTGGAGCATCACTCATGTTGCAAAACCGATAGCTATCATTCTCACCGCTTTGCAATTTGCATAGAGAGACAAATGTTACTGTGATGCCTGAAAACTGGTTTGTTCCTTTTAGGTCAGATTTACAGGGTGTGCTGGGGCAACCTTAGATGGGTGTAACTTTTCTGTTCTGCTTACACAGGCATTTTGAATTAAAATGTAGGTGTGTAATAAGTCATATAAGTTACTATACTAACTATTAGCACCCTTTTGAAAGGAAGAGAACATCAGTGAATGGAGTTTTTGTTTGTTAGTAGAACCAATATCATTATAGTCTGCCCATGTAAAATTGTGAATCGGTCAAACTGTGCCTTCGTTATTAAGGTCTTAGTCATCTACTCTATACTATATCATTGCTTCTTACACTGATGATATCTTTTAGCTACCTTAGTTAAGTGTTTGTGTTTGAGGGGAGAATATCCATAGCAGAGAGACTTCAGCAATGGCTAGTTATTAGGCAGAACAGTATAGTTTTGTAAATAACCCATTTCAGTAAAGTGGTATGGCTTCATAGTGTTTTAAATACTAGTTCACTGTAAAAGGCGATTTCCCCTTAAGAGTTCTGTGAGGGCTTGCAGATTATTCAAGTTTTCTTGTCACTTCAGAAGTCAGAAAGAGGAAGTGTGTGCAGCCCCATTCTTAGGCACAAATTAAATGTCCAGGCTCCATCAAAGCGGATGGAGAGAGGTGGGCGATTCTGCTCTGTGTTCTGGGAATCTGGGAGTATGGCCTGAAGTCAGCCGAGCTCCTTTTCCCACCCTGGTCCCTGAGGCATTTGGTGAGAGGGGGAAAGCTGGGGGAGGTAAGAGAGATCCTTCATCTTGGCAGCAGTAAGCTGGACATTGGCTTGACCTATCTCATCAAATTGCACTCTAATTTAGGTGCTCTGGGTCTCCTCTGAAAGAGCCTGCTTATGTGTGATAATTATGCTGGAAGCCTAAGCAAGCTGTCTATCTCAATTAGTTACCTAAAGTTAGACCCCGTAAGTACTCCCCACTGATGGTCAAATCCTTCCTGCTTTTTTTACTGTTACAAATCTTTTAAAGCAGTGATTTACTTAATTGAATGGTTGAGTGTTGGCTTGCAATTTGATATTAATTGTGAAAATACATTTGTATAATGTTATTAAAATATCTAAAATACACTGCTTTCATGTGAGAGACTTTTTTTTAAGAATCAGTGACTTCTCCTTTTGCCTTTAACTTGCTTTGAAGCAAAAAAAAAAAAAAAAACCCCAAAAAAGCAAACAAAAAAAGAGTGAGTTTACAAAAAAAAAAATCAAGTGTGATTAAAATTCCTCTCCCCTGACATCTTCTGTGTTTCCTTGGGTAAATACTAGTTTCAAAGCTTGTATAAGTGTAGTTTATCTTATAAAATGCTACTTGAAATTAGGGATAATAAGTAGCCTGGTAAATATGCTTGGAGTTGTTCTGTTAATGCAGATAGAAATACTGCATGTAAGCTGTATTTGAAATGTTTCATAACCAATTTTTAGAGTTAATAACTCTCTGTGGTTTTCTACAGGCACATTTTCAGTGACATTTTAATTTATGGCTTCTATTTTGCCCAGTTCATTGACTGTTGCAGTTAAGCTGATGATAATAGACCACTTGTAAATTGGCTTATTTAATTTCAGCATTGCATTAATAATTGTAGTAAAATTTTTCAAAAAAAAATTTCATCATATTTAATTTTTAAATTGAATTTATGTTGCTATAGTTGTAAGTCCTATTGTAGGTTAAATGCAGTTTTCCTATTTCAGAGTGGACATCAGCATCAGAAAAACCCTGTTGCCTGCATCAGAAATATCTGGCTACTGTTATTTTCAGCGGTATGGTTGTTTGACACTGTGTTTGTTGATGAATAAATGTGGTTGCAGTTAGGGAGGAGAAAGGCCTGTAAATGATACCATCTTTAAGCAGGGCTGCAGAGGAACTTGTGCCAGAGTGTACTCTTACCTCTGTTAACACTGTGTGCAGCACATATGTACCAGCAGAAAATGTACCTATGTATCACAGGTCTGATGACCCCATTTTAATCATTGCTCTAATTACTATGATGGATTATATCTTCCAGGCACAATTAGTTGATCTGAAGTCTGAACTGACAGAAACTCAGGCAGAGAAAGCAGTACTGGAAAAGGAAGTGCATGATCAGCTTTTGCAACTCCATGCCGTTCAGCTTCAGCTACATGCCAAAACTGGTCAGAGTGTTGATTCTGGGGCTATTAAGGCAAAACTGGTGAGTATGGTGGATTGAATGGAGGATTATGTTATACTTCTTCCTTTCCTTTCCTTGCTGAAGTTCTTCCTTGGAAGATGCAAATAGGCTGACTGCAAATTTTAACATTAAGAACATTGGAGAGAATTAGCTTTTTCTTTCTAAATAATATTTACAGTTGGTTGTTAGTTAAGTTATTTTTACTGTTGCTAACATCGGAGTAATGAATTAAGAATGTAAGATGCTGTTTTTACTTTTTAATTTTACTCCAGCAAACAAATTACTGAGAAAATAGTTTATGGATTTTGATGGTTTAGATTTTTTTTTACAGAGACTGAAGTTAAAGACAATAGCTTCTAATATAAAAATACAACAAAATGTTATGTATCATAAAAAAGTCTAAAGTGATGTAACTTTATTTTTTTTATTGTAGCAATACTCTGATTGGAGTAAGAATGGGATAGTTTTGCCATACACAGAGAGGGTAGATGGTGTCACAGTCCTCTCTCTGTTGTCCGGCTTTCTCATTCAGAATGCTGCAGATGTATCTGTTATCCATCCACTATCCTGTCTGTTTATACATTCAGCGGACTATCATAAACGAATGTGAGAGACCAGTGATAATTTAGCGGAGTGGTTCTGAGAAACTTACAAATCTTACAAAACCCGCCAGCGGTTAACAGTAGCTAATATATAGATATTCCTGCAAGTAATTGTAATTGACTGATAACCAGAGTAAGAAAAACTACCTTGTTACTAGACACAGCACAATTTCATGCTCTAATACAGACATATTTTTAAATAGAAGAGTGAAGTAATTCTGTATAGATTGTGGCTTCCAACCGTGGACATAACTCAAAGTCTAGGTGTCTGGCCGTTTTTTAAAATTGCTTCACGGGTTTATTCCAAATAACTAGTCCCAGCAAACGTAGAACATCAGATTAGTCGTCTCTGCTGTGTTGTCTTCTTACTTAATGCATACTGAAACAGTAATAGATTGTAAGGCGTAAAGGTTATCTGTGCTGATCACTGATTAACAGACTAAACTGAATCCTTCCTGTTAGAACAGTGTATATCATAACACGTACCACAAAACAAAGTTAATTGGGATTTAGAACTGGTATTATTGAATGGGTACCTAAAGTATTTTAAAAGTATCTAATGCAGGACTGAACTTAGTAATTTATAATTACATAATAATTTATGTGGGCATAAAATGTTTTATATGTACTTAGGTCTAAATATTTGCACGTTCAGTATTGGAGTGACACATTCTGGATTCTCTGTACATAATTTATTCTATTCCAAATTATAGTTTAAGCAAATAAGAAATGGTTGATAAAGTTTCTATAGAATCATCATTAATTTTTATGGATCTGTAAATAAAGATCAGTTAAATATCACCAAGTATTTTGTAAGTGTCAGCTTGCACACTTACATGATGTAATTTTTTTTTATCCAACTTTAGGAAGGTGTCAGGTCCCTAAGTTTTAGTAAGGTTAGTGAGGCTTAACTTCTGAGTGACATAGAGAGTTGTACTTGCAACGTTTTCATTTTTAATATTCCTTACTTCATTATAAGCAATTTTTTAAAAGGTATTAAATCTCTGTGCTAGTGACAGGAGCCTTTTCTCACAGCTGAGAATAAGTAGTACATTTTTCTTCTGTTGTTTAGGATTTTGTTCATGTTGAAGTTGAATTTATTAAAAGTCTAATCTAGCATTTTCTCCTTAATTCCATGGAGTGCTTCCTTTGTTATAAACCTCAGGGCTTATCTTTTAAGTTTGCTTTACTTTGTCTTTATGTATTTCATAGTTTTAATGGAAAGAAACTCCTCTTTAAACTGTTCTAAATACAGAAGACTGTAGAGGTCTGGATGACTTGGGCAAGCAAAACTGAAACTGCTTAAATGACAATCAAAACTGGGAAGTCTGAGTTTTAAGTAAATAAAAACTTCAGTGTTGACCTTCTGGCAGTTAGAAAGTCTCTGAGGACAAAGAGATGGTATCAACAGACACTGTGATAGGGAAATAATGTTCTATACTGGTTAACTTCCTGCTTCTTTTTTAATTACGACCACTCTTCTGTTACATGTAGACTCTTAATATAAATATATACTTTGTGAATTGTGAAATTGTGCACAGTGGTAAACTAAGACATTTTTAAAATGTTTCAGGTTACTGAGCAATTGATAGCATCATGTAGTTTAGTTTGAATCCCTTTTCAGGAGTGGTATATTTGCCTAGTCCAGGCACGATAATGTGATTTTCTTTGTAAGAATATGAAGTTACCTAGTTGTGGTTCATATATCTTTTTGGCTACCTTTCTCCATCCTTCATGTCACTGTTGTAATACATATCCTGTTATCCCTTCTGAAAAGAAAAAAGCCATTTTCTGTGTAGCAAATGTTATATTATAGACAATATTTTTATGATCCTGTCAGAAAACTGCTACATACATTATTTATCCATCAGTTAAACCCCTTGTTTTAAGGTCAGAAGAGCTAAGAAGTAAATCAGCATTCTTTTGCTTGAAAAAGGAGTTTTTCTTCTCAGTAAAATACTACAATGCTTTTTATGTTATCTTGCTATTCTTTACAGCAATTCCTAGTATTTTTAGGGGAAAATACTGTTTTCAATGGTACAGTAAGGTTAAGATTTCTAATAATAATTTCCACTGCAAAATACCGAAATTGCCGCTAAGTACGATTGTAGTAGTGTGTTTATTTTTTGTCCCCAGTAATGACATACAAAATCAGCTGGTACATTTCTTTCAGAATTCATGTTATTGCTTTTTCTTAAAATTCCCATTGCCTGTTTCTCTAATTATGAAACTCTCTTCTTCTGTCTTAAGTCTGTCCTTTCTGTGGAAGAAATGGTAAGTATGCTGATTGCCTTTATTTATGTTTAAAACAGTGCTTTGTTTTGTGCAGCAACTTATATATGTTGGCCTTAGAAACTGGCAAAACAGATCTGTCTTGTTCAATCTTCTTGTAAGTTGATAAGATACTGTGTGAAGAATTTTTTTGTTTGTTTGTTGTTCTGTTTTACTAGTTTTAGTGGTCTCTTTCGTAAGTCTGTATTTGTTTATTACTGGCAACTTGACATTCTGAAAGATTGTTCTTGCTACATCTCAACAAAATTTTAAGCCGTTTTACAGTTTATAAAACATAAATAGTGTACACATCTAGCAGTGCAATATGAAATATTTTATATATCATACTTTATCTCCTTTTTTGTCAACTCTTCCTTGTGTATAGTGTGCTCTATGAGATTTGGTTGCCTAAGCAAATATCCTAGATCACTTCAGCAAATCAGTTTTCTGGGGGAGGTTGTAATTCTTCTCTCAAGTCATATTTCAGATATATCAAGGAACTCATGCATCTCTGAAGCTTGGTTTTTGAGTAGAAAACAACTGGTAACTCCTAATAATTTATGTGCAAAGACATTATAAAGTTTTACTTTATGAATTTGTATTCAGTAACTAAAGCACAAAAATATCCAGTGAGAAAGAAAATGGAGTGTTGAGTCTGAATAGTGTACCTTTATATATCTGCCTAAATTCTGCTCTTTTTGTATTTGTCAAATAAAAGATGCTCTAAAAGAGAATACTTAAACAGTCAGTGAGCCTATAATATTTACAGTTACTTGATGCAGTCTTTGCAGTATGTATGTAACAAATGCAAGTGTTACAGGAACACCACACCTGTATATGGACTCCCCAGCTGCTGTAAAACTAATTTTATGTCTGAACTATGACCCTTCTAATAGCGCAAGCATTTGGCACAGGTAATCCAGTGTTTAGGCACTCTTGAATTTTTGTAATTGCCCTCTGGCTGCTGGCAGATTTGAATTAAAACAGCCCCAAACCATCATTACGGTAGTGAGACTTAGATTTTAAAATGCAGGTTAATTCTTGGTTTATGAGTGTGTCCTGCAGTTAGAAAGGGGATTTGTTGAAAAATTTGTCTTGCTCTCAGGACAAGCCCCACTTTATATACACTCTGTTTGTCTAACCTGATAAAAATATTCAAGAGATGAAGGAGATACTAAAGTCCATGAATTTCAGAGTTGTTTTGCTGGCAAATATCTACGAATACCTACCTATATATTGTGAAAATACCTCTCCTGGGAAGGTAGGACCAACCTTGCTTAATTTCTCAAATATAGTAATACCAGCCATATTCATGGTTTTATGTCCAGGTTTGGAAAAGTGAATAAGTATGTTTACAACTTGATAGCAGATTTGTCTTGCCAGTTCTACAGAATTTCGTTTCTGTCCTGTTGCTTCTTAAGTAGCACCTCATGGTTTTATTTGTCTAATAGTATAATTGGTATCAGTACTCTTTAGGTACTTTAAATGTCTTCAAAAGCACATTATGGTTAGCTTATTTTTTTATTGCTATTTCAGTTGAAAACCATTATTCAAAGGGAACAGCAATAAATCCTATGCCTTTACTGTTTTCCTGTTTTGCTGTGTTTCCCCCCCACACTCTGTAAAAGTGATATTAAACAATATAGAAAAGATATCAAAGATATCAAAAGTAATCAAACATGCTCTTCTCAAAAGTAGATTTTGCAGAATAGTGTGCATATTAGTTCCATTAACTCTAGTGCTTTGGGTATTAGAAAAGATGATGATTTGCTCTACATCTGGGTTTGATCACTATGGGAGTAATTTTATTTCTGTAATTCCTTTTTCATGAGAAAAGCAATGGAGGAGGATAGCTTTCTTAGTGTTTGTGGTTGGGTGGTTGTGTGTGTGTGTGTTCTTTGTTATGAAGCTGTTCTGCATTAATTTCTTTCTAGTTTGTCAGGGTAGGTATCCTTGTGTGTAGAATCTCTGCCTTTATCTTTGTGGTCTTCAGAGTCTAATTTGAAAATGTTCCTGGCTAGACCACAGACTAGAGACCCTTTGCTTCCTTGTTTTTTTTGCAGGAAAGTAATTGTCATTTTAAAGACATAGGACTTGCTGAACGTTTCTTCAACATGTGATTGTATTAAAAATCATTTAAAAATAATTTAAAAAGAATATTGATCACCTCAAAGAATTTTATAGTTTTATAGTTACTTTCCTATCTTTAAAATAATCTTTGCTCTGTTGTATGAATCTGTCCCATCTGAACACAGGAAAAAGTAAGGATGATATTTGGACTACTTAAATGTTGCCTCTTACATGTGACAGGAAGAAGCACTGCCATTAGTGTCTGTCCATGGGTTTGGAACCAATATATGCATTTTGTGCCAAGGAGTCATAAGTAGGGTAAAAATAGTGTTGGGAGCACAGTGTTGAATGCAAGGCCTCCTCTCCCCAGACGGGAGTGTAAACCTCTGGCTGCAGTACCAGACTTCTTTCCCCCTCACTAGTACCAAATAATTCCTCTTCTTTTTCGCAGTGATACCATTTCAGCAAGTTAGGGAGTTTGTCCCCAGTCAAAGTTAGGCTAGTCTGAAGTCTGGTATTTTCAGGACTGAATCCTTTAGGAATGAAACAAGCCTAGAACCCGTCTCCCACTTCCCTGGATGAGTGCTCTAAACACTAGACTCTTTTGGCAGTGGAGGATCATAGCATCTTTTCTTCCTGTGAGTGTCTGTTCAAAAGGAGTAAGCTCTGCTCTATTAAGAATACATCTACTGAGATGTACTTTGGCTGCTGTTTAGTGCAAGGCTTGAGCATTAAGTAAGATGGTTGTCTAGGAGGGATTTTTGTCAACTAGGAAACATACTTGGCTTGGTTTTTGAACTTACTTGGTTTTTGAATGTTTTAGATATTTTCCCTCTCCCCCCTCCGTCCCCAGCTCCAAAACTCAGAATCTGTGAGTGATGATATCATTTCATAAGGATGGATGTATTTGCTTTTTTGGTTTATGAAGGTTGCATTTCTTTTCCTTAATGTCATTAAACTTTTATGTGCTATTAATTCAATTTTCAGTGACAGGTGTCTAGTTCTATTTGGGCAACTTCTCATGAACTGTAAATTTCTCCAAAGTGTATTTGTTGACATACCTTAGTTTAACGCAAGGGAGGAATAATGGAGGAGCAAGCAGCTGATTTTTCATTGAGCCAGTCTAAGTGCACTGGTACAGGCAGATAACAGTATATTGCGTGTGGAAGCAGTTGCTTTTGACACCTTTCTGAAAGGGCATGTCTTGAGCCTGATGCTTGTGTGTCAGTCTAGATATGTACATGTGGAAGAATATGCCCCATATTACTACTATTGAAAATCAAACTCCAATACTCTTCAAAACTAAAAGATGTGGCCACCAGTTTCTTTCAAATAATTAGTTGCCTTTGTCTGTCTGTCTCATATTCTTGAAGACCGTGTCTTTTTGTGTTTTGAAAAAACAAGCTGTACCTTTGCTCTCATACAAAGTATTTGAACAGCAAAGCATTTCTTAGTATGTGGTAATACATTTTGGTTTTAGTTGTTTTAATTTTAAAACATAATCAGATATTATAAGATCTTTGCTCTAGAAGACTTTGGATTTTGTTTTGTTTATAGGTAAGACTTTCAAAAGAAAATTTATGGAATTAAATGCCTAGCTCCCATTGACTTTTAGTGAGATTGGGCACTTAACAGTCTTCTAGAAAATCTCCTTCCAAATTAATTTTTGGGGGAGGGGGAGAGGAAGAAAAGAATTTTTAATATAATTATTTTAGAGGAAGTATGTAATTTGAATTTTGAGAGTCCTGTGGCTCATTATAAGATGCCTGTATCATAAAGGAACTATAATTTTTGCATCGTGATACCGCATCTCCTATAGTCAGGAGAGTTATTTCATGCTGGTGTGCAGAAACAGTAAGTGCTCTTCCATTAGTAATGCCAGTGCAAACTTTTCAACATTTTTTTTCTTTTTTTCTTTCGTAAAGGAGAGAGAGCTTGAAGCTAACAAGAAAGAGAAAGTGAAAGAAGCTCAACTGGAAGCTGAGGTGAAGTTGCTGAGGAAGGAAAATGAAGCACTTCGTCGACACATAGCTGTGCTTCAGGCAGAGGTTTATGGAGCAAGATTAGCAGCCAAGTACTTGGATAAGGAACTAGCTGGAAGGTGTGTAGAGTCAATTTGTGTACCTGACATGGGTTCTTTCTCTTTTTTGTTGATACCGGGGGTTCTTTTGTACTGCATAGTGTATAGCACAAGAAGTCCTGATCTATACCAAATATTTCTTGACACCATGGAAATATCAACAATGTATATACAAATCATGCCTTGGAAGAGTTAGATATAGATATCTGTAGAATTTTTTTGTCCTATTATTGAAACTGCAATCAGCATCTCCTAGTAGCATCTGTTACCTTTTCTTTTTCCTAGGCTTTGGACTGACCGTATTGATAGTGTTGCACTGTTGTCGTCTTAGGGATTAATATAAGAGAGTGACCAGAATGAAGCCAGTTGCACATTCTGTTAGTTATCTTTAGAAATTTTAAGACTTAGGTTCTCCCTAAATAATTCTGTTACACAATCTTCATAACTACATTTTTAAGAAAGAGTTATTCGTGATTTGTTTTCTAATCCTCTGTGTCCTTAGCCTTTAACATCGTTAGCAGGGAGGAAAAGTGTGCAGAGGTATGATCTGGTAAGAAAGTCTGACTATCTGCAGTGTATATGTCATTATCATTAATAACTTTTATAGACTATAACGTGTAACTGGTAACTCAGGCATGACAGTAGCAGAAGCAGGGATGTCAGGTATGCTTATTTAAATTTGGCAGCGTGTGTGACTACAGTATAACTATGACATGATTAACTGTAATAATTGGGAGTGGATAACTAAAATAAACTTAGCAACATACAATCATGGTCAGTGTTAGCAGCACAGTGACAAAGTTATGATAAGCACTCTGATTCCTGAGCTCACCCAACCCGCTAAAGTCTGCAAGGCATGATATGATGCCTTTGGTCATGGGGAGAGCCCAGCCACTTACTTCTCCTCGTTCTTGCAAGTTCACATGTATTTTGTCTGACATGTATTCTGTCAATCGTAAAATGGCCATTTTTTCAGCCCCATGTGTTTTCTTCCTCTGGAGCTCCTGAGGCACATCTAAAGAGTAAGTAGGAAGGCATGTGGATAAATAAAAATCTCATATTTGCTGTTAATACAGCAAAAGGAGGAAACCCCAAATTCCTCACTTTACAAAGTACAGTCATATGCTTTAAGTTTTTCTGGATATTGTGAGTTAGATGAATCTACAAGTCCTTAGGCTTTTAGGAAGAGTCTATATATGCACATACATGTTTGTTTAACGTGCTCAGCACTGTTACAATGCTGTGCATAGTTATTGCACTTGCACTAGTTGATGTGTGACTATGTGCTGTAGCCAGATGTAGTTATGAGTAATACAGTGCCTTTACTTTCAGTTGTGATATAGCATATTACTTATTTACCCTCTTCATCATTGTGTAGGGTCCAGCAGATTCAGTTACTGGGTCGTGATATGAAGGGACCTGCTCATGACAAGCTCTGGAATCAACTTGAGGCAGAAATACACCTTCACCGTCACAAAACTGTTATTAGAGCCTGTCGGGGTCGGAATGATCTAAAACGACCAATGCAAGCACCGCCAGGACATGTAAGCTGAAATGGTGAACCATTCCACAGTAATTTCCAGGATTTATGGGAAATAGCTATGAGTTAGTTCTTCATTTTCCTGTATGCTCTCACTTCAATATTGTGTTCTTTTATATGTCATTTTTATATAAATCATTCTTCTATATGTTAAAGGACAGTTTCATCCTGAGCAGCATGTCTCCATAAATGGCCATGAGAGATGTTACAATTCCATTGACTTACCTAGGAACACTCAGTTCTTTTGAAAATTGAGTCTTGAATATGCATGTGTATACATATGGATTTAGCAGCATATTTTTTGTTACCTATGTTTCAAAATGTGGGGAAAACTATTTAGAAGAAAGCCATGAAGAATAACATTGTAGGATTGGGTCGAGCTGAAAAACACTGTTGAATTAAAAAACAAACAAACAAACAAACAAAAAAACGACCACCACAAGCCAAGTGCTTCACTTGACACTCTGTAAAGTACTTGAAGTTTTTTCGCCTGGAAGGTGCTTTTTAAATAAAACCTTCAAAAGGCATTTCGCTGTGGTGATCCTGGTGGAACTCACCTCACCTGCCTTGGCATGTGAACTGTTTATCAGCCCAGGGCACAGTGCCTAGAGACAGACTTTCTGGAAAGGGGGTTACTTTGACCTGTTCTGAATACTATAGTTGGTCAGATGAATCCTACTGCTCATGTTGCTAGTTACATATAAAGTATTGGTGAGTATGTGTAGTTGTAAGGTTATGTATAATGGCAACAGCAGCTTAACAAAAGCAAAATAAATACCATTATTTACTTGGTCTTTTTGTTAGCTTTGATTTGAATGGCTTCTGGAGTGTTTTGGGTTTTAGCATAATAAAAACAAAGTCAAACAAGCAACCCCTTCCTTGTGACTGTATTGCATCTTCTTTCATCTTTTGATTAGTTTTAAATTATAATATGTCATATAATTTTCAGCAGAGATCATCATTCCTTCTTGTAGTCCCTTTATATTTTTAATATGTGACTGATTTCCTTTTTTTGAAGTTCTGTGTTGTGCATCAGTTGATGTTGGAATAATTGAAATAATTATACTGGTCATGAACACAGTGGGTTTTTTTTGTTTTTTTGTTTTTTTTTTTTTTTTAATTTCACAGCCTGTCTGTGAAGGGAAACTAAGTTTGTCCTGCTTGGAGCTGCTCTAAAACTCTGTTGCTGATAGACTGCCTTTCTACAATTAAAAAAAGAAAACACAGAAATGCAGCACTTTTAGGTTTACTCACTTATATTTATGCTATGTTTGTGTTCATCAAACTAGGATCCAGATGCTTTAAAGAAGAGTCAAGGTGTTGGTCCAATCAGAAAAGTTCTGCTCGTTAAAGAAGACCATGAAGGACTAGGAATTTCAATCACAGTAAATACTTGCAGTTATTTTCCATGATACAGAGGAAACAATCATAAAATTTGTTTGTACTTTTGTAAAATATGAGGAACAGTGAATCTGTTGGTAGTATTTATGAAAAAGCATAGGACTGCATTATACAAATCAATAACTATGCTCAAGTCAGTTGAAGAATACAACTCATGTTGATAGAATATGAAATAGTTAACTGCTGATTTATGTAAAACTGATGATTTCAGAAAGACTAAATAAGTATTAAGAAATAGATTTAAGCTTCAGACCCTGTAGCAGATTAGCCAGTGATGAATTTTAGCTGTATTAAATCTTTAGAAGAGTAGAAACAGACTGAGAACAAACTTTCAAAGCTTAGCTCTTGTGGTTGTAGAATACCTTTTTTAAATATTGTTATCTCACACCTTTATATATGTATATAAAAGGCTGTTTTAAGTTTTTACACCAAAATTTGAAAATTCTGACTGTTACACTTTTATTCTAAATATGAATTTTTCTTCTTGCGAATTAATACTGTATCTGATATGCTTTTTATTATTTTTATTATATGAGGTTTTGATGCTTTCTCATCAGCTTATGTATGATTTTGATACTTATTATAATCAGAATCGTCTCCTTCCACTCTTTGAGTATATATTTGAAATATGTCCATTCTTTTTTTTGGGGGGGGAGAAGAATTAAGGGAAGCGTCTCATGCATTCTTCTTATCCAGCGTAGACTTTCTAATTTTCTGTAATAAAAGCTGAAATAAGGACTTTAAAGAGGAAGTACCAAAATGTTGATTTTTATGCTAATGGACAGCTCAGTTAATTTAAAAATACTTATTTTTTTAGGGTGGGAAGGAGCATGGTGTTCCAATACTTATTTCTGAAATCCATCCTGGACAACCTGCTGATCGATGTGGAGGACTGCATGTTGGTGATGCTATTTTGGCAGTAAATGGAGTTAATCTACGGGATGCTAAACATAAAGAAGCTGTAACTATTCTTTCCCAACAAGTGAGTGACACTTCTATCCGTAGTCACGTTTAGGTGCTTCCTTTATTCTACCTATTGAATTACCTAGGATATTGATGTTTTGTCAAGCACAGTAATTGTGCTAAGCTAAGATACAATGATTCCTAAAGCTATGTCACATTATGCTTAATCTTGTTATGTCTTGAAGTCTAAGGAGAAATGGCTGGGTCAGTACTGGTTCAGTTAAATCCACATATTGGCTAATGATCCTTCAGTAAGGCTAATGGAAATCTTGTTGTTATGTTGTCCCTACAGAGATAATTATTTAGTGCTGTCTGTTTTATTTTTTTTATGAGGATCATCTCCAGCTGAACAGTGTTGCTCTGTGGTCTAGAATTTTCTTGCTGCATTGCTTCTTGTTTTCAGACAATTAATAGATGCACTTAATTTATCAGAAAACTTACTTATTAGAAGTTACTGTTTTAAACTTACTAGCACACAACTAAGAAATTCAGGTAACTTACTTTGGCAAATCATAGCTATAGAGCTGCACTTCTTTAATCAGTAAAAACTTAATTCAGGTGCATACTTAAAATATTCAACTTGACGGTTGAGTAAAATGTTTTAGTAGGCTAGCTCAACATAGTAATCCTATTACATAGTTGTCTAGTAGGTAAATTTGTAATTTTGATTGCATTTTAGAGAGGCGAAATTGAGTTTGAAGTAGTATATGTTGCTCCAGAAGTAGATTCAGATGATGAAAATGTAGAATATGAGGATGAGAGTGGACACCGTTATCGTTTGTATCTCGATGAATTGGAAGAAGGTGCAAATTCAAGTTCTAATAGGAAAGAAGAAAATGTGGATGTCAAAGCATCACAAGGTAAACTTTCTAAAGTGTTACATGCACTTTAATTCTGAATTCTCAATATGCAAACCAATTTCTAGAATACACTGTTTTTATATTAGCTGTAAATTAATCTTCTGTTAATTCAATTAACCTACTGCTAGGCTGTCAGCTCTTTTGGTCGGTCCCTCACTCATTGGCCTGGTTTACTTAGATACAACTGAATTAACTTTTGAGTTCTTTTTATTGAGCACTTTTTTCCAAGTTGAAAATCAAATTTAATCTCACCTTTTTCTGCTTCTGGTCTAGGATTGGTTGATTCCCATTAATCCATTATTTTGTTGACTTCTTCAAATATATACATATATTTAGATCAGGGAAGTGTGGAAACAGTTCCTGTTTTTCTGATGTATAATGTTCTACTAAAAGCCTTTTTAGATCCTATTTTAGTAATCTTTTCAGTAAGCTTTCCAGTTTCTGAAGTAAGGCTCACTGATCTGTGATTCCCAAGGTTGCTTCTCTTCCTTAAATAAAATTTATTTTTAACTTGCAGTGTTTGATAAGAAACCAAGTATTGATGGACATGAAAATGGAGACCTGGGGAATTCAGTTGGAGCTCCGTTAGAAGACACTGCACCCAAATTAGCCCGTTCTGCTGAATCTCTATCGTAAAAATAATAATAATAATAATCAGCTTGTACAGATCCCATTTTTGGGAACAACTGATAATCATTATTGACTGCTCCAAGTTGCATACACTAGTGTAGGTTGTAAAACGATGTTTAAAAGTCAAAGGGAACTGTATTATTGTTGCCTGGAAAAAAGGCGGTTACCTCAGGACTTCATTGTGAGCAATTCTAAATGTGGAAAACTCTCTCTTGCGTGACATGCAATAGTTACCTAGCACATGGCATGTGAAATGAATTTTCTTTTAATAATAAACACCAAAGCATGGGATTTCTAAAAAGGATAATCTTAATGTGTTCAACTTTGAATTTTACTAACATCCCAAGGGAAGTAATATTAAGTGCGGTGACCTTCATTTTGTCCCTTTGATGCTTTAAAGGGACAGCTGATGATCAGTTTGGTGTGGGGGGAAAAAAAGCTTTATTCTTGGGGTGGGAGTGGGGCTGGAGAATAAAATTGTACTATTATATCCCTGAGTTTTCTACTTGGTATTTTTTAACTGCAACTTTAAAAAATGACAACATTTTTCTCAGAATAGCAAAAACCAGAGCTTTTATTTGAGAAAAAGACCAACAAAACCCAAAGGGGGCAACTGACTACTTGTTAATCTTGATCTTTCAGCCCATGATCATTTTGTGATTGAGACTTTTGGCATTATTGTTTTAATCAATTCACTGGCAATTGCTGCTGCTTTTGAAACTTACTCCAAAAATATTTAAAGAGAATATTATGGGGTTTTAAAAGCAAAATTAGTTTTAAAAAATATTCACAATTATGTGTGCCCTTTGGTATTTTTTTTTTTTTCTGAGCATCATTAATTTAGCATCTATTCTTGCATGGATATGGTTACTACTAGTGTGGAATGGTTTTATACATTTTGAATTGGTCGTCATTGGCTTGACCTTATGAAATGCTGAGTGCTTTTGATGGGTACTGAACGAACTCATTTCACATTAAAATAATCTTTAAAGACATGAGTTGAGTGCACAGTACTTTACAGGAGGTACATACAGTGTCTGGCCTTATCTATGTTATGATATGACAGTCCTGTTAACCTATATTTGTCTTATTGTTGAAACAAAATGTCTTATTATTGAAAGAAAATGTTACTCCTTTTTTTTAAAAGCAGTGTATCTTAAAATAGCTTTTAATTGGTGTACATCTAAAGGCTCAAGGCATGGTTGCGAATGGAAAAGAATGTTTTTTTGGCCAGTTTCTCATATTGTATTTGTAGATCTTTTGGTGAAGTGCAGTACTCTCTGTATGCGAACTCCATATTGTAATAGTGTTTATTATTTCAGCATGCAATGCCTGCTTTTCTGTTCACTGTTCTGCAGGCTATTGAACCGTAGTGTGAAAAGATGAGATTTTGTACTTTGAGAGAGGAACTAATATGAAATGGCAGCTTTGCAAGTGTTGCTGTATAGGATGTACATACATAAGAAAAAACTCAAAGGCCTTTAGAGTAATATCAATTAATCTAATATTCAAAATTGTGATGTAGAACACAGTTACTTGTTTCTCCTAGGAGCACTATATATATATGTTTATAGAAAAATCCTAAAAATGTATATACTTTATTCAAAGATTTTACTATTTATAAATCCCTTAACTCTGCTATTTACATGATTATTTTTTGTGCGTGTGTGCATGAGTTCCATTCACTCAATGGAATTACATTATTTGTTTCACTTTTTGTAATAGTCCTTGTCATATGGCGTACTGTTGAAGATTTTTAAAATAGTCCAAGTTAAAACGTTATCACCAAACAGAAACTAGTATTTAAAAATAGAGCTGTGTGAAGAAGAAACAGGTCCCCAGGCACGTTTCTTTTTCTGAAGCTTCATGAATTTTAGAACACATTGGCTACATATTAGTAGATAAATCCGCTGCCGTAATTTTGCATCTAGATTTCCGTTTTTGTCACAGTTACTCAAGTAGGATGTGCTTTGAAGCTCTCTGTGGCCCGGGACACCCTATATTCTGTCTGTCAGAGAGGACAGTTCAGAGCCAAGTTGGGGATCTTGTCATCTTTGAAAATCATTGCTATATGAAACCCTGCTGCAGTTGTAAGAAATGAGGGCTTGTTCAACTAGTCTAGTAACCTTTAAAAATAATAAATTTGCCTGTACAGTTTCCCTGTATCTGAGAGAAGGATTGGATTTTAGATTTATTAGTTCTTCCTTACTTCTTGGCACACCTCATTGTCACTTTTGACCGGTTTCAACTGGAAGGGGGAGAGTGTTACTGGAGTTATTTTCCTGACATTCCTTGTCCACCAGTTTCTCATGATGCTGTGCTCTTTCTGCATACTCTGGAAGCTGCTAGACTCTCTCTGCTGTTAACTCATCTATTTTTAACCAATAAGTGAGATCAATAAAAGGAATATTTGCTGAGAAAAATGACTAGAAGAATAAAAAAATTAGGTGACAGTAAATTATCACCATATTCCTTCCCCACAGTTTTTATAATCTTTGTTTAGGAAGCTGTGAATGGGAGGATTTTGTTCAGGCACTACAGTATGGCTGTACTCCATACTTTTTACCAGCTGATTTAACATACTGATTTATTGCAGTCATATGGAGATGGTTGGAGATTAATATTTGAGCTGAGAAAAGTTTTGCAAGTTGAGATTTCCAGATTCAGTAGACCAATGTATATTTTCCTCTTTTGTCTGTAACTGGAAGACTCAGACCTGCTGATTCCCAAACGGTGACTGAATTTGACTTGGAAGAATTTCCAAGGCAAGTCAGTATTCAGACTTCATTTTTGTTTTTTGAAGTGTAAAATAGTTTACTTGTGTGTATATATATTTTTACTTCAAAAATAAAATTCTAAAGAGAGAACTGTGATTCTTTTGAGTAGGTAATTCCTTGCTTGTTGAAAGGAAATTTTCCGTGGACAATTGTATTTTAACATAAAGGTGGAGAGTATTTGTTGTTGTCTGGGCCCAATGTTTACTAAGAGCATGTAAGTTAAGAAAAGTGCTTAATGGCAATAAGTTTAACTCTGATCAAATACTATATGTAGTATTTCCTTGGTAGAAGTGTATTTATGGCAGTGGAGAGGGTTTGTATCTATCTCAATGTGTGTTAATCTGCAGTTATGTCAAACAACATTCAGATGTTATTTATTGTAGCTGTTCAAACATGCTTACATCCTTGATCACTCTCACACCTGCAGATGTAACATTTTGCAACAAATGTATTATACCTAGTTAAGCCGAATTTAATATTTTTATTAGCCTGTAAATAAAGATACTCTTCTGCATTGCAGTGATTTCTTTACCTAATTCAGCCTAATATTTCAGTTTCTTCTGTTTTATATAAAAAACAGACACCTAACTGTGTGTGTGATCTATTTCTGTTAAAGGTGTTGTCCACATTCAGGCTGTTGCACAGAGATACAGACTAAAAACTGACTAATATGAGGAAAACCAAACTGTACAACGTATAGGTTTACAGTAATCCAATCTTAACAGCAAATTATTATTTTAAAAGGAGACAATTATATGACATGAGTCAAATTTCATTATTTAAGATATTTTCTGTTGTTTTTTTTAATAAAAGAAAAAAAAAAGGAAAAATTCAGTGTTATTTTGACTCTATAGTAATAATATAAGTATTCTGTAGTCTTTGGCTGAGAAGAGCCATAAAGATCCAAACCTGCCAAAAAGATTATGTTGTTTGGGTACAATTGTGGAAATTGCCTTTTTTTTCCCCCTCTTTCTTTTTTAAATTTGCCATGCTGGAGTACAGGTATATTCTCTGTGTTAATGTTTTTTACACTGGGAAGATACAAAGCATTTATCTTAGTTATAATTTTTAGTCTATATCAAAGTATCTTATATTGAAGTCTCTGTTGAGATTGAGAGGCTATTATGTGTTAAAATTACTTTTTTTTTTTTAATTGCCTCTTACCTATACTTAAGTGGTCTTCCTGCCCTTAAGCAGCATGTTCAAGCAGAACTTGAGGCTGAACAGAGCACAGATGAATGGTAATGGTATGGTAATTGTGGTAGTAGCATAATGATGGTAGTACTTAAGGACTTACTGGGAATGTGTGACTCAACTATGTAAGCACAGAGAAGAAGACTGGATGAAAAGATGTATAATGTACAAATGGGGAGGACTACAACTGCAATTTTTTTTTTAGTTTATAATTTTCAAGAGTTTAATTATGAGCTTCTTAAGTACATGGAAAGAACAGTAAATAGGGAGAAAATGTTTATATTTGGGTGAGATGTAGTAAAGCAAGAAGATTAGAGGTAGCTATCGAGATGGAAACAGAGAGCAAGAGAAGGAAAAAAAAATCATTTTCTTTGTGCCAGCTGGGGTCAGGGGAGATCACTCAAGAGTTCCTGGTGTCCCTGTTCCCCTGTTGCTACTCTTAGTGACTGCAGTCACTGAGTAGTTCCTCTGCATTTTTTCCCAGAGATCCACGCATGACAGAAGAGGAGGAACATGTCCTGATTCAGGATGTGCCTGTGGAGTGAATTTTGCTCAGCAGAACCGCAGCCCAACAGCTTGAAAAGAGAATTACTTAAAATATTTCAAACTTAGCTTCTATCCAGAATGTGTCTTTTCCAATATGATGTGATTCCCAAATCTTCTGAAACTGTAGAAATTTCACAGTTTGAGTGGAATCCAAAAATTAAAAAATGGCACACTTTCTGCTGTCTTTAGAAGAAAAATACTCAACCTCTTTTTTTCTTTCCTCAACAGGACAGTTGTTGCTTCATACACTCAAATCTCTAAGAGTAGCTGTGCCATATCTGTGTTTGTTTGATTTTTTTTCCCCCTGCCACAGAAGTAAGCTTGTACCTGCTTGTGAGCGCTGGCCTCTGTACTGCACTTGAGATAAACAGCGTTTCTAGGCTGAATAATAAGGCCTAGTAATATCTTTTTAAAGGGGTGACTCCCTTTTTAAGGGATAAGTTAATTCATTTGGGTAAATCTCTCATGCACTTTTATGAGTGTTTGCTTCAATTAGTTGTCAGGATTAGCTGGTGGCTATTTGTCAGCCTTCAGTTTAGGATGCTGAGACCTGTTTTTCACAGCTGTGCTAGAGAAGCATCATAGATGCTAGTGTTTTGAAGGCTCTCTGTAGGAGGGTAGTCTTCCAGTTCCCACTGAGGTATGTTGGAAATGTACTGATCCCTGCAAGTAATCCAGTAAAACTGGTTAAAATTGTGGATTTTTTTAAAAACTTTCCACTGGAGATTATGGTCAGGTATCCCTCATTAACCGTTCTTGGAGCTCTGCATTTCTTCAAACTTTTCTGAAATCCAAAAACAGTACCCCTAATTTTTGCTGCTGATCCATCTCCCCAGCATTTCCCGTCATCAGTCACACAGCTGTCAGCTCTGTGCTGACTAGTTTTCAATGGCTGGGTCTCAAACAGGAGGTTAGAAAAGTGTGAAAACAAGCAGAGCAAAAGTATGAGTAGAACCCCTCCAAGGGCATTCACAGGCACTTTTTGATTAACCATAAGCAAGTGACAGGAATCAGGGATGCCTGGGTAACCTGGTAAATTTTAAGGTCTTCAAGTTGTTGACAAATATATCTGTACATCTGGGTGGGTTCTACTGATCTTAATTTTCCTATTAACTGTCTAAATGCTTGCACAAATAATACTTTTGCAAAATGGTATAAATCAGAATGGGATGGTATTAATTTTATCTAATGGTATGTTACTTGCTATTTTCCAAGTGTTTATATGCTTAATGTCAATTTCTTTAGGGGAATGGAAGCATTAATCTTCAGGATGCTGAACTTGAGTAGCTATATACTCAGTCTGCTGGGATCATGCTTCTGGAAATCTACTGGCCCTGAATGCTTTTCTTTCCAAGAAGAAATGGGATGTCCCAGTTCACTCTTTCTTGGAACAACCTGTGGTGAGTTTGCTGTTGTTGGCCCTTCCTTTGCTTAGGGCAGGTGAAGATTTTCTTTGCATCCTCTTGGGCTACATGCCTGGTTCTTCCTGATTTAGCCTAGGAGGTGACATGGTTTCCTGATTTTTCTGACATATGGTTTGTAGAGAGCAGGCCGGGCAACAAAGGCGACATCTCTGGAAGGAATAAGTCTGGACACACAGAAGTCACTGCCTTGGCAGTGTCTCCTAGGGGATGCGCCCAAGGACTCATTAGCCTAGGAAGTTGTATAAGATGAATTTCTTTAGTTTTTTTAGTGGGATCTTTGATCAGAAAACAGTATCTGCATTTTCTCCTACTAATGCAGAGAGCACTAATATGTCTTGGAAGATGCATGTTACTTATCATGTTCCGTATGAGGTTTCATATGCTCGTTATGTTGGCCATCTGTCTCACCTTTTGGACTTAGGAGATTTTAATAGCTTCAACTCCGGGATAAGTATTAGATGCTGGCTGCAGATGTACAGGCTGTTATGTTTACTGTTTTGACACTTGTTTTGTAGTAGATGGCCTGTAAGGCTGCTAGAGATCGCTCATATTGATCAGATTGATCAGATCAGGGGTTGCGATAAGATCAGAGCATTTGGGTTATGTCCACAAAGGCACTGATTCCCACTGGTTTCAGTTATAATTTACGTGGTTATTTATGGTTCTGTGGGAAGGGATTCCCAATGGGAGTCAGGACTTCATTATTTTATTGGGGATGCACCTCTGCTGCTGAGCTTTGGCAGTTTTGGACTTGAAACTAATGAATTAACTTCTTAATAAAAGGATGCTGATGTGTTAAATGAGTACTTTTGTACAGGCGAATGTTACTGCATAATTTTGTATTTATTCCATCTTGCTTTCTGTCCAGTGTGATAGTTCAGGTGTTCTGCTAACTTACAATACAAGTGAAGTGTCATAACACAGGGAGCAAGGAAATTTTTCAGCTTTGATGTGCTCCTAAGGTGTTTTTTCTAAATCCAGGCAGCACATTACTTAATTTTGAAACTTTTGAATTTTTTTATTTTAAAATGAAAGAGAGAGACTGTGATGTATTAGTGAGAGCATGGGTATTATGGTAAGTTAATGGTTGCCATGAACAAGCTGGCTAAGTAGGAGAGGGCTGTCTCAGTTTTATGCTATTTTGAAAATCAAAACTTGTCTATCAGCTAGTAATTCCCATTTGTTATTAGAATCCTACAATTTTTAGTGCTAAGTATTTGATATTTGTATTTAGTGCCAGAAGGGGGCAGCAACTTCCTTTAAATCTTTGGGATTAACTAGACTTAGAAAATAGAACCTATTAGTATTTTTTTAATGTACAAAAATAGGAAAACCGTATCCTTTAGAACTATTTCTAGTAACATGCTCTTCAGAGAACAAACATCCAGTTTAGCTGGCATTGCTTCAAGTAAGAAGCACTTTTCAGGTAACACATTTTATAATAAGGGTTGTCCTGTATATGGGTTGTACATGTACAAGCACACAAGAACACTCACACACATACAGAGTTAGAATTTTTATAGCTCTAGATTAGTGACTTATTAAAGAATGTTAAAATATTCCCATCTGTTATTTTAAGAGTGAATGCTCTCTTATTAGTTCACACAGAAGCAGTTAAATTTTTGATCCTCTGTGAGTGGATTTAGTATTTCCAAAAGTAAGGGACCAAATGCACTGATAAAACATGAAATGAAGTATCAGGTGGATTTGCAGACTCTGCTCTCTGCCAGTGCACTTCAATCACGGTGTGTAACCAACCTTGTCACATTCCTAAGATCTCTCCTGGAACAGAGGCTGCCCATCATGTCAAACTGTTCAGAGATTTGTCAGTGAGGAGAAGTGAAAAAAGGGAGATGACCATTCCATAGTTTGCTCCAGTCTAGTTCCAGAAAGAAGCTATGTGGTTACAGAAAAAAGGAGGATCAGCTCATGTTCACCCACTATAACCCTTTCTCTACTGCTGTTGGTTTCTGCTGACAACCAAATGGCAGTGCAGTTTCCAGACTATGTTTGTTGTCATTAACCAAGTGGTCAGTGAACTTATAAACCAAATATTCTGTTGCATAAAATGTTTGTCTTTTATGATGTGGGGTGAATGCACTATAAATAGAGAAAGATGGGGTGTGAATTCATCTGTCAGAAAGATAGCTATATAAATGATCTAGAGCTTCTAACTGGGTATCTTTATGAATGCCATATGCCAAGCACTTGTAAGGTGGTTATTGCAGCTTTGATACCAAAATCGTGGCTCACTTTGTATTCTGAGAATCATTTGTATTTGTGCTATTTTTTATGACATAGTGCTGTATGTGCATAGATGTACGTGAAAGAGAAATTCTATGAGCTGTCCACAACCTTTTCACATCGAAGTATGACTTTTGCATTTCCATAATTTAGGCATACTCTATCCAGGTCACCTTATTCAAATTTTATAAAACTGTCTGTCAGAACAGATGGTGTCACTTAAGGATAAAAAGCTTAGCCATAGATGTGAAGAAAAGCTGCCTCTTCAAATAAGGTCTGCTAAGGCATCTTCTCTTTATCAATCACCTATGTCTTCTCTCCCAACACGACAGGATTTTTCATGGGTTTGCAGGTGGCTTTTTCCAAGGCCTTTACATCTTTGGATGTTTTTATTTGTTGATATGACTCTGGACAAGCGGCAGCATATCTCACTGTCTTAGTTTGTACATCTGTGAAATGGTTGCCTGGGTCACAGAAATTAACTATGATGTGTAAAATATCTTTGCAAAGGCTGAAATTTCTAGTATGTGCACAAGCCACTAAATTGTTCAGATCAGTGGCTTAGTAGTGGCTAACATAACAATATCCTTCTACAGTCTTTTCTCCTCTTCTCGTAAGGCAAATGTCACCATCTTCTCCAACATCTTTCGCTCCTCAGTTAGCTTTTCATTTCAAGAAGCCTCCTTGTAGTCTATCAGGTGTCAGCCATTGCTGTATGTTTTTGTATTGTTTGTATTGAATTGTTTCTGGTGGTTTTTTTAAATGCTAGAATTCTGGCACTTGTTTTTTGGCTACCTTCTAGACAGAATATATATATATATTTTTAAGTCTATTGTTGACCATTCTCACCAAGTCTAACTGAGACAACCTCATGATTTTTGAATAATTTGTGCTGTTCTATGTTTTCTCACTCCTTGTACTAGCTCAAAGCCTTATCAGGAAATATTGGATATTCAGAGATATTGTTCCTCTTCAGCTGAACAGATACTGCAGATCATTAGAGGAACTTTTCCAATAAGATGTCTAGCCAAAATTATGGGTTGCTGAGGTCAGTTCAGGACACTATCATGAAGCATAGCCCAGTAATATGTCACATATATATATATGTGGATTTAGATTTTTAGCTCTGCTGGAAAATGATGTTGTGCTTTAACTAAATCAAGTTGTCTCCTTCCTGGATTTCTCTCATTAATACCTATGACTGTATATAAATAAATGTGATGATAAACTCTTGGACGTTCCATGGCAATTCAGTACTTGGCTGGTAGTGGCTAAATAAATAGTGAATTAACTTGGCTCAAGAAAACAGTTCTTCTGAACAACCTCTGCATACAGTAGGTGGCACATGTTTTTCAGGACTTAGATGCATAATATGGGGCCAAGTCTAAACAAATGTAGTGAAGTCTGAGTGAAAAAGCCTCCATATTCTCATGTCCAGACTATACAATGAGATAACAAAGAATGTCAGTTGTTAGGTGTCCTCCTTATCATGGATAACACAAGTTTTCCCCAACTAAGGATGTCTTTCCTCTTGTCTTTATCTAGTTTAGGAATACTTTATCTGACCTCTTCAAGCATGTCCTTTATGGATGGTGGGATGATACCAGGAGCTTCAACAAAGGAAAGCACCAGGAGAGGTTTCTATTTTAAGTGTCAAAATGATTGTGCAGAAATGGCACCTTCCCTTTAAATAAACATGTTCCTTGAACTTTTTCAGTCTTTAATAATTCATATATATTCCTGCTGCTTCTTTGTAACACTGGTTGTTTTGTTGATCCCACACAGCTACGGCTGGGTAATTTTCAGTGTCAGCACCACCAACATTGGTGAGTAAGGTTCAAAGAAAGAACAAATTCTGCCTTCGTTTACCCCACACTGTACTACTGCAGAGGAGGTTGGAGGTCAGAACAAGCTACACCATCACTGATATTGAAAAGAGATAGGCAGTATGGAATTTTTATTATTGGAATTGTGCATAAAATCTGCAACATAACCTTGTCATTCCTAGAGTCTAGGCTGATTACAGGCTAAGGGAACCCTTAGACACACATTTGTTGAGCAAATCTAACCTGATTTTGGAGACAGAATGAACAGAATACTGATGGGGTTACTTTTCAGGGGATGCCTGCCTCTGCAGGGCTGCTTTGAGACCACTGACTCTTTTCGTATGGGTCATAAAACAGCTATTCATCGCTAATTGCTTTTGTCACTTGCTTTCCTGAACTAAATCTGAACTCTCTTGAGAAAAATTACTGCTTGCCTTACCTTTGGCAAAAGCCAGGAAACAGACAAATAATTGCATTTCTCTTAATTTTTTATAACTACCTCAGTGGTGACTTTGTATGTGCATTTTTGAAAGTGTTGCTAAAATGCAGCACTACTGTTTTAAGGACAGAACATTAGTGTAACTTAATGTAAACAGTGTAACTTGTTATGGCAATAGCATTTCCTTGCTGTGGTTTTCATACTCTTCAGAAATACTCGGTAAATGAGTCCTTGTGCCAGATTATGGCAGAAATTACCACCTGTATTGTACAGATCCAAAATTGAGTCTTACTGGGGATGTCTCAGCAGAGCTGGCTTGGGGATTTCCCTTAACACTTCTCCCCTTAACCACACCACCTCTGTGCCTGAGTTTGGATGCTGTTTTCAGGCTGGACTAGTCTATCTAGTAGTGAGCGTAGGTCAGAGGTGCATGCTCTACCATTACTGATACTGGTCATACTGGTCACCTGATTTGCTTTGTATTGCAGATACAGGTTAGATCGCTTAAGCACTGAAAGGCATCCAGTGCCTTCCCACAATTTTCTGCATGGCCACAAGGCCATTTTTCTCCAGTGCAATGGGGAAGAGTCCTGAAGTGGCTCAGTTCCTGGTAATGTGTCCAGAGAGTCAGGCAATGGTTGAGCGGCACTGGAGAGGGTGCAGTAACCCTTGCCGTGTGTCTGCATGGGATAGAAGTCTCCAGCACCATGCAAAAACAAATACAAGTTTTAGTGATAATGATACACCAAAGAGCTAAGCACAGTTAGATGTCTGTTCCTGCAATGGGACCTACAGCCTGGCATTCCCACCCTGTGTAGGCAGTATTTTGTGCCTCAGACTGAGATCCACTACAATCTACATGCTGAATGAAGAGCTACCAAATGATGGTCAGTGGGAAAAAGATGAAGAAAAGCTGTATTTAAAAACTCAGTCTTTCCAGAGTCTAGCCACTCTAGTATTGCAGACAAGTCATGGGATTCACAACCTGCTCATACTGACTGGCATCCAATTTCATGGATTTTTAAGAACCAAGCGAGGATCCTTCATTTTAAAAAACAGCTTCTAGAAACACTGCCATGGCCAGTGCCATGTTAGCTCAGTGGTTACAGAGCAGGAAGTTTCCTGCAGCTGCAGGAAATTCAGGTTTACCTCAATGCCCTTCCTGCCCTCTCCCATCTACCCAGAGACTGTCCCAACCACCAGGCTGCAGAGCTGTATGCAGTAGAATCAGGTTGAACCCGTTCTGTTGAAGCTATGTATGCAGAAAAAGAGGAGGAGGAGATGATGGCAAGTGCTGTGTCCAGAGGAAGTCAGTAAAAGAGACAATGGACAATGTTATAAGTGAGTGGGAAAGGACCATCCATGGAGCTCAGGAAATCCTAGTTCCAATCTGCAAATCAAGGACTAATTTTAATTGGTTGCCTGTTTCATATAAAATATGTAGATAACTGGAAAGAGTACTAAGGCAGGATATAATATCTGGTGCTAAAGCTATTGAAACTAAAAGAAATAAGGAAATACTATTTAAAGTTGCATTTTGGGGGGGGGAGGGAGAAGCTTTAGTATCAAGTGTTGGAAAGGTACTTTCCAACAAGGTACTTGATGGACGAGCTAAAAAAAGATTGGAATCTATTTCCCAGGTTCAAGGAGATGAGAGCAAAGAACATCTTTGTATTTTTGCTGCGGTTGTTTGAAGAATTTTTTTTCTTTTTTTTCTTTCCTATAAGGCACCAGCTGGAAACTTAAGGTAAGCTGTCATTTTTTTTTTTCATTTCAGTTGTAGGTAGGGTACAACATCTTTTACACTTTCTTACCTCAAGAGCATTCTTCAATTTGCTTAGTTGCAGACTAATGTGCAGTTGCAGTGCATGACCCTGTTCCTAGCAAAGTCAAAGAGACTTAACATCTACTGCAGCTGGAACAGGTAGGCCCTTAGGGCTACAATCAGTTAATATTTAACCTTCTTATGAACTCTGGTTTGAGTTTACTGTTCCAGCCTCCTGGGAGTGTTTGCTAAGGAATGAGGTTTGGTACTGAAATGCTATTGCAAAGTCTCTTTTAACCAGAGGGTCAAATTCACAAAGAAGTTAGTTAGCCTCTTCTCTTAACACAATCTCTAGAGGCATTGGAGGGAGATCCAGAGCAAACGCAGCCCTTCCAAGTGTGTAAATACTTCAAAATGGGACACATTCTAACCTCCTTCGTGATCTTAGTAGCCAGTGATGCGAAGGAATTTTTTTTTTTTAAAGTTCAATGTTTGATAAGGCTGACAGTGTTATACCTGCAACTGGTTTTATCTGTGAGGACAAGTTGATGAAGATGGGCTAGACTTTGATTTCTGTGTGTGTTTGTGTAAAGCCATTCTAAGGAGGGGCATGAGAATAAGCCACCACTGGAAGACTGAGGCAGTCTCCTTTCCATGCTATTTCAGCATTTTTTATCCCCACCACTATCAAGATAGAGAGAACAGCCAGTACAGCTAGGATGTTTCCTTACTTTCCTGAATATCTGCTCTCAGGCCATTAAAAACTGCGTATTTCCAGGGCAGAGGTGGAGAAGCCCAATGCTTTTGCTGGTCACTCAGACTTGAATGATGAAGCACCATGGTAGTGACTAAAGCTGTGACTGCTTACAGGGCTCTTGTGCTGCATCCGTCCCTGTCAGCACCAAGTCACTGTAACACAAGGAGGGGGAGAGATTTGGGGATTTATTTTAAGCCATGTTTTTGCAGTTTTGCAGGGTTCTTTTGAGGGGGTGGCGAATGAAGGCAAGGTGCAATTTGAGACCCCACTTTTTATTGGGCTAAAACAGCTGTGTTGAGATGGATTTGAATGGCAGCAGAAAACAATCATGTGCCAAGAGCCCTCTGACACTTGAAAAGTAGCATACTGCAGATGCAGAAAGCATGTGGCTGAAGCATGCCAAAAGATTATAATAAAACAAGCCATGTCATCTGTTGCCTAATAGCCTTGTCCTGTTGCACTGCTGCAATATGTTGGTGCCTCATTAGCTAGGGAATAACTCTGATTACTGAGCTCTGCTTGTTTGTAAAGTGACAAGTCAGGCTAATTAGCTATGTGGGTGGAGTATTAGTGTCAGGCTCATCAGGAGGGCATCCTCATCCTTTCCTCAATTATATACATCCAGCAGCAGTTTGGCCACAGAATTTTGTTCTTGGGCACTTCTCCTGTAGAGATTATGGGCAGAAAAGTCAGGCTAAATGGGGCACCGAGATGATCTTTTTTTAGCCAGTCATACTGAGAACATAAATTGCAGCAGCACAGCGGGCACTTTTGCACAGCGTAAGGAACACTTCCTTCTCACCCTGCGGGATATGTGACAAGAGTGGGTGTGTGGTGATGATTAAAAAGTTACCAAGTTAAGCACCAGGCCTGTGTGACTGATTTACAAATACCAGTGTTCTTTATTTACATAGACATGTAAACAACAGAAGGTAAACAACACTGCCTGACTCAGTCTAACAAACAGGCTGCTGCTGTTTCACTTCAGAACCTGAGGTGTTTTATACATTTCACAGAAACTGTATTGACAGCAAACACAGGAAGGCTACAAGGTTACCTTGACTCTTTTTTCTTTGCACAGGAATCACATGCACTGCGCATCAGCATGAGAGAACTGCACAGTTCAGGCCACAAAACAAGCATATGCAAAGAACCCACTAAGAGCTTGTCTTAAGATCAGATATGGCTAGAATTAGCAATATTTGTAAATAGGATCACTACGACTATTCTGTACTCTTACAGCACTTTCCATCCAAGGATCTGAAAGTACTTTACAAAAAAAGAATCTTTGTTGCATCCTTTGCAAATTATCCCAGTTTACACACAAAGAAATGGAGGGCCTTGAGATAGTAAGTGACTTTCCCACGGATCAGATTTTACTGGTCTGGTTTCCCAACCTGTGCCTTAAATATAGCACCATTCTTCATCCCCAGAAGTGTATCACATCTTGATATCTTAGGACACACTTCCGAATACAAAGTAAGGCTCCAAGTGCTGCAGGGAGAATGGCAATGGACAGTTCCAGCCACTATGGGAAGCTGTTTAGCTTCAATGACACCTCTACTGAAAGAGGACCCAACTACTGTGCAACACGTTGCAGCTATCCCCACACTTTTTCAAGTTTGTCCAAAAAAAGAATTAAGGATCACATTCCCTGCAAAGGAGAAACCTATTTGAAAACAACTGTGCTGATCTGCTCTTTTGCAAATTTAAATGCTACAGTAAATCATATACACATTGTGCTTTACTTTGTCTAAATATTTCAAATAGAAACAATGCACTAAATTTGTAGGACAGAAAAATACCTAGTGGAGCAATGAAAAGTTTGGAACATGTGCTGCTGCGTGTCAAGGAGTAACTTCCTTATAGTCTAGCAGCAATAGCATCAGCTAGGGCTCGAACGGAATTTAATTCTCAGCTATAAATTTACACTTTGGTTCTGCACACATTTCTTGAAGATTAACAGGTGTTGATTTTCTTTTCTGTTGCAGATGTGTCTACAAAGTGATCACCATGGCTTTGAACCCAAAATGGGTTTCAGCCTTTTACCTGTCTTTAACGTGAACAGCAAATTAGACAGGCTCAGCTCATATGCCAGATTAAATTCAAGCATGTAAAAATTGCTGCTAAAAAGGCAGCTGGGAAGGTGGGTTTGAACACAGCATTTAAATGCTCAGCTGCCTTTTCTTGTGCACTTTATGCTTCAAGTAGTTTTATGTCTTCTACCCTCCTAAGAAGAAATATAATGATGCCCTGTCTTCAGTTAGTTATCAGAGGAAAGGCAATGAACCACCACAACCATAAGATACAAAATTTACAGCTGCCAGTACACCAGCAGATAAAATAAAGACAGAGGAGGAAACCTGTTTTTTTTTTTTTTTTTTTAAACAGGTCTTTCTGCAATAGCTTTTTTTTCTCCTTTCAGTTCCACAGGTGAAAAGGAAACTTAAGAAATTCTCCTTAAATAAAAGCTATGTACAAATTGCACACACTGCAAACAGAGCACTGAGATCAGTTACAGAAAATAAGATATACAGGCTTCAGTGATAACATCTCTCTTGCTATAAACAGTGATAAACAGCATATGCTTTCTTCAGATGTCAGAACCCAGCAAGACTGCAATATTATGTACACAGGCTTTGTTTGCCTTCTGCCTTCCACAGTAGACTCCTTTAAAACTCTATTTTCATTTCAGAAGCTGTACAGTAACATTCCTGTGCACCAAGTCTCTCTTGTTCAGTAGATCACAAGAGAGCTGTCATTGCTGTCTGGCTTCTTGGTTTTAGGCAGTCTCTAGGTGTTGAGTAACCCTCACTTCCTAGTGAATTAGTTTGAGGCTTCTGGTAGTCCGTACTATAGCTCACAGAGGTCAGAATACTGTTAACCTTAGGTTTATCATAGTTTATTACACTTTGAGGTGTCTGGTAGTCTCCATTCCTGGCATCGGTCTTGCATGAACTAGAGAAACTGCCAGCAGAAAGAGAGTGTTTATGAGATGAGATTACAGGTACGTTGTAGCCGTTTTCAGAGGGGAAATAATTTTCTCTTGCCCTATGCCGCTCTATGATGGGGGTGGCATATTCAGGTTCTTGACTGGTCAGGGGCAGAGCGTATTCATGTCGGTTAGCTCTTTGTGGACAGTGATAGTGATTTTCAAACTCTGAACTCCCCCTTCTTCCCTCGTCTTCGGTGTCCATGGGTCTAAAAGTAGATCCTTTTCGTATCACTGTCCCAGTTCCAATCATGAGAGGCTGCTGATACTCTAAAAGGAAGCACGAACTACTCAATAACATACATGGATGACTTTAAGCAGCAGAGTTGAAAAATGACTCTTATTATATCAAATACGTTGTTATCGGGTCTGTGAGGAGACATTGTCCCAACTCAGTTTCTGTAATCTTCTTCAGCAAGCATGCGTTACAGAACTTGGCAGAAGCTGTTCTACAGAGAAGCTACAATCTGCCAGCCCTTTTCTTCCTTCCTTCCTTCCCCCACCTACCCACCAAAATAAATTAATGTCATTTTTGTAGTATACTCAAAACACTAAAAACAATAGAAGTCAACAAAATACTAGCAATGAATCAGAGAAAAGATTTTACATAAAATTCCACAAGTAAGTTCCCAAAACAAGTGTTCCACTTTTGGAATAATTAAAATGCCTGGAGGATCCTTAACAAGCCCTACCAAGTGCTTGCTTTATTTAAAAGGAATCTCATGGTAGTTGAATGACAAGAAGGATAAAGTTAGATGGAATGGCAGCCAAGAGAGTCAAGGAAAGTGTGAAATGTGTTAAGTCAGCTCAGAACTGAAGCGTGTGTGTGAGAGCAGGAACAAGCCATAAGACAAGAAGTGGGAACAGCACTGTTGGAGGCAGTGGACAACTACCTCAGTCCAGGAAGATGGCAGGAAAAGAACTAGGAACTCACAAATGACCAGGTAGGAGCAAGAAGTAAGATAAAGGGAATGCAGTCTTAAGAAGCACGTGTTTGCACCTCTAGTTAAAGAGCATCCCAGGCTACCATGTAAGAAAGAGATCTGAACTAAAAGGGTTTTCAAAAATCCAGTAAAATTATTATGAGAAATTTCAAAGTTTAACTTTTTCACGTTAGTGAAAAATTCTTATTTATATAAATGCTGGTCTGAGCAGCTCTAGTAAATGACACTGATAAAGTATCATATTTTGATGCAGGCGTAAAGAAGTTAACTCAGTTTCTGTTCTGGCATCATGGTTCATCTGACATGAGCGTTGAATTCAATCCCATATGTCCTGTGAATCTCTTTGGCAGTTCCTGGCTACTTCCCAAACTTTAGTGTGTAGGGTGAAGGTGTTATGATATTTCAGTAAATAAGTAATGCAGCTTTCTCCAGCATCGCTGCTGCCATTCTGAGTAATTCTTAGTAACTTAGAATGAAGTATCTTGACTTGTTCTGGGTTGTTTTCAAGAACCAGTAAATAGCAGGGAATTTGAAGGGGAAGAATTTCATGTAGTAGGAAACCTATATGCAAGTTGCATGCCCTCTGCAATCTAATTATTAAATGGCATTTGCTGCACATTTCTGGGCTTCATTCACATTTTTTTACTTCATGTTTCTTATTTTTAAGGTGACTGTAGGTAAAATACTAAATCTCAGGAGCTGCCAGGCCAGAATCAGAGTTAAGAATTCTCACAGTGCAGAAAAAGAAGATGGAGAAAGCAGAGACTCCCTAGGCACAGTCAGGGTAGCCAGATAACCATGAATTATAAAGAACTTTTATTCACTCCTTCTCCTTCATGAAATAAAACTTCTTTATAGTTTTTTATACAGAATGTTTCTTTAAAGCAGTGAAACCATCTCTGAGAGATAACCAGGGTAGCATCCTATGGAATTACAATAACCTTTTTTAAAAAATTTTATTTTACTGTATTTCTCTGCCAAACACAGTAGAAGAAATTCTAAGGAATTCTAAGGTCTGGAGGCTGGAAACAGTAAATTTATCCTTCTGGGAGATCGCTGTTCACTGATCCCATAAAATGGCTGGTCTCACTAGCCTTTCCAGACAGAGAAACTGGGCAGGGATAAGAGGTGCTAAGAGGATGAATTAAAAAACCATTCCTTCAGGATGCAAATAGCACTGATGCAGGGATTTGCTCTATCCAGCAAGGAGGCAAAGTAGCACATGAGAGAAGCACATTTTTTTTGTTTGTTTTCTTTTCTCTCATCTGCCTCCTTCACTTCGGGAGGCCTAGGCTCTGAAATAGATAAGGCACCTAGAGAGCTGCACAGAGATCTCAGCACGACCTCCAGCTGGCTGTAAAACCACTTCGCAAACTTCACTTTTCTGTTTGGTCAGCAGCAAGGGTCATTATATTTTGTTCTACTTCCAGAGACATTTGACCTTAAATAGAAATGTAAAAATTACTCAGTGAAGTTAAACTATCCTCTCCTAGACATGTTCTTGCACTGCGTTCACGCCTGATTGCCTTTCACAGTTACCTTCAACAATAACTATTCCAGAGCGAGGAAAATCTGGCTTGATAACACCCTGCAAAAATTTTCCAAAATTCTTACAAGTCCTTAAAAAATGAAGGGATCATCGTGTGTGTGTGTGGGGGGGTTCCCCCCCCTAATATATTTAGCTACTTCACTAAATGTCCAGGATGAATATGGGTAAATCTGTTCCTGGACCTCAGCTTGCATGAGAGCTAGAATTGCTAATGTTTCTGGCTTGTCCCTCTTCTTGTTATCTACTCAGTATGCAGAGTAAAATAAATGCATCAGAGGGGAGAAATTGTTACCTGCCATGTCACTCATGACCAGATCTAGTTTTTGCGGTGTCTCCTTCTCATTATTATAGCTAATGGTAAATTCAGTTGACTGATGTCTGGTGAAGGGCTGCTTGATTTGTTTCCAACAACCTATAATAAAGAAATAAAAATAGAAAACTTCAGGGCTTATCAGAGAGTTTATTTTTTGGTGTATACATTGTTACCAATGTATTAAGGTGGCTAAAAAACAGACTAAAACAAGCTGTTTTCAAATAAAAACCCAAACCAAACTCCCTAAACTTAGAAGGTGAAAGGGAAAAAATGAACCATCAACTGGGCTTTTCCAAGTGAAAATTGAAGTATACAGAAGTTTTTCTTGATTTTGTTTCTTGGCAAGAAGGCCTCAAACTTTGTGGGTGTCAGCACCGATATCTTAACAAAATATATTGGTAAAATACCAGCTCTATAGAAGCTAAATATTTTGCCATTGCTTATGTGGCAAAAATGGTGCTCAAAATGTCTAGAATATTTCTTTTTTTAGCGGACTAATATGGCTTCCATTTCCCTGATATCTGAGCACCTGCACTTACCAATTAATTTGTTCTCACAGCATCCTTGTGGGACAGAAAAGAGAAATTCCACTGTGTAAATTATTTGTCTGGAGCTTGTGACAGGAAGTCTGTAGAGAGGTGGGTTCAACTCCCAGCTTTTTAAGTCCCAAGCCTGGTTCACAGCTTTTAGAAGCTTGATTTATGAAGCACATACACTGCAAATGAACTGACTGGATAAGAGGCTATCTCCAATTTCATGGGATTTGTCCTCATTAGCAAGTGAGAAAGGATTATATGATGTGACCTTGAGGAATCATATTAACAAATATGATCTTAAGTGCAAATTAATTTTCTAATAAGGGTGAGCTGAAATGGGTAACAGTTTCTTTCACTGATATCAACATCTGCTGAGAGATGAAATTTCGGAGCTGAGCTGCTGCAAGAAATTTGTCAAGAGAGAAGCGAATTGCTTCATTTTTCCTTTTCCTTTTTATGAAACACTGAGATTCAAAAGGATATTCCTCTACAGAGTTGGCAGGTGAGGAAAAGTAGCTAAATCCCAGTTTCCAAACTGACAGGAGACCCCACTCTAGAAAGCTTAATCAAGCAAGACAAAGCATGTTACTTCACCAGGGTTTTGCAGGGATCTTCTAAAGCAAAGTCCTCAAGCCAAAACTCTATTCAGATTTTACACGTGAAGTACAATTCAGTACTGTGAGGTTTCGTAAGGACAGTCCCAATCAAAGAAGGCAGTGAAACGGAAATATTAAAGCCATAATAAAATTATTAGCCTTTCCTCTCTTGGAGAAAGGCAATCCCTTATGCTGGGTGGGGGGAAGGAAAGTAGCAATTTTCTGCAAAATAGGTATTTTGGAGGAGGGAAGGGAAAGGGAGGGCACCTGGGAGCACTCTTATATGCTAATTTGTGCACTTTGTGTAATAGATCTTTTGCTAATTGCCTTTCTGTCACAGAAACCAAATTATATTGTTTCTCTGGGCACTGTGCTAAGATGATACAAGTGGGACTATCATTTGCTATTTCCCGAAATAGTGAATTTGAATAAAGAAACCTGGATGCTATTTCATAAGCATTTCATGCTTAATTGCATAAAACTCTTCCCATTGGCCCCACAGACAGGACAGGACAAAACTCATGATCCTCTACTGACCTGATTTCTGAGCATTGGATAATCCATAAGAAAGTCCTTTGGTTTCTCGCCTGTAAGGACAGGAAAGCGTTTATAAACTTTTGCATTCACAGCATTTCATCTTCATTCCTTAGCTTCAACAGAATCATCGTGTTTGGAGGCTGAGGACAATTGTTCACTTTTATTTTCTGGAGGATAGTGTCTATTATAATGTAAGACATGCAAGCCAGCATTTTGACATTTAAGTTTTTCCCCCCATCTGTATATAGGTTCTGACTGCTGATGTTCATATTTCTTCTGCTTGAGCTGGCACTCACGATTTGATGTGTGCATGTCCTTTTATGTTGCTCTTGGGTCTGCTATTCTAAACTCTTTCACTAGTTTATAGATTTTTCTGGAAATCCAGGGCAGACTTGTATACTGTTAATGATAAAGTAACATCACAAGAGATTTGTTTATTCTTCCAAATCCCCATCTGCTGAACAAAAACCTTTCCCTGGTCTACATTCAGAGGCAAGTTCATATGAATGGACATCTAGCAAGAACCAAAGCTAGCAATATTTCTCCCAGTCTTTTAACTCGTGAAAGGAAGTGGCTTAGTAGTCTGCTTAACAATACTTTATATGTTCCACTCCTTATAGATCAGCTCTGATTTCAGCTCCCCAAGTGAAGAGCTCTAACTTAAGAGACCAGGACGTAGAAACAACAGGAGGGAAGTGAAAGAAAATGATTCAGATGGCTCAGATCCTCCCTCAGCTGAATTTTTACTTTGTTTTGGTATGGAAACTATTCCATCTTAGATTGCATTATCCCTTGGTATTTGCGGGTCCAGGTAGGCTGAAGAGAATAACTGGTTACATAGGACTTTACGAATTGGGGTATGCAGTTCTGCCCTATTTCACCTTTGTTTTTGTCTAACTAAGGGATGTTTGAGAAATACAACTTACAAAGACACAACATGAGGTCTATTTAAAAGGCAGACTTCCAAACAATAACAGCCTCTGAGTAAAGAGGCTCTGGAAAGAGGGCACATAGTTGGAAATGGCAGCTACATAGCCACGAATAACTCCTATGACAAAAGACAGCATCTTACTTTCGTAGAGCCGCACAGATACAAATTCCAGAGAACAGGAACAGACACAGCACTATGAGGACTGGGACAATTATAGCTGTAAGCTTTAAGCCTGCATGAAAAAAAAAAAGGATAAAAGTTAAAAAGGCAAATTACTTTGAAGCTGGATAATATTTACTATAGAGAATACAGCAAAAGGCTGATAATCTTGCAGAAACACTCCTTGCAAGAGAGCATGAAAATGCAAAACTGTAAAACTGCAAGACCACTCCTCAAAGATACTTTGATGTCACATGCATATCTGCACCTGTGTTGAGACCAAAGCGTTAAATATATTTTCTCAAGGTTGATATATTTTTTCAAACTTGATTAAATGCTAGTATGCATCCTTCCAAAGAGCAGTTCTTTATTATTACACACTAGGTAACTTTCACAAAAAGCCACTTACAACAACTCTATTTTCAGTTGCTTATAAAGCTGCCAAATGGGGCTGCAGTTTTACATGCTGGGTATCTGGCTTATGCTGACCTGGTTGAAACAATTCAGTCAAAAGAGTTCAGCCATTTCCAAGCATGGGGCTGGGGAAAATACATTGTGCCCATGTTAAAATCTAACATAGCAGGGTTTAGAGCAGGGATTTGAAATTTATCAGTGAGGTGGCTCTGGTGTCAGGAGTGTGCCTATTGCCACTCGTGTGGCCACTTATAAGGCATAGAATAAGTAAGTACACATGTCCAAAGGGAACTTACAATTTAGCAACTGAAATCTCAAAAGATTTCATTTTCATTGAACATTGATACAATTTACTCATACCTCCAAACAGATGAACGGAGTTTGCTCTAGGCAAGAGCAATGCAGTTTCAGAAGACTTTTCTTTCTTACAATGATCGCTCCTTGCAACAAGTTTGTTTACAGAGATAATGCCACAACTATCAGCTGCATGATAGGTGGCAGGGTTTGGTGTGGTAGCTCCTACCTGGTTACGGATCCATCGGAGAGTCAGTATAAGCAACAAATTTTGTGTGCTTGCTTTTTAAGATCTAAGAAATTACCTACACAATGTTAAAGCACAAAGACTGCAAATTAAGGCATTCAAAGGATTAAGAAGTATGAGAGGTTTTCTGAGCCTCCTTGAACATACGCATTATGAAAAAATGTTTTCATTATACAATCATAACACGACTGTATCTTGCTTAGGGCTGCAGACCTACTGTGGGGAGGAGTCATGGTTGCTTAGAGAGAAGGTAACGTTTTTGTGAGACCACTGCCTCAAAAATTATAAAATATGGAGCAAAAGTGAGGAGGATAAGGGCCTCTCCAACAAAATGCTGAAAGAGTTCTCAGTATGCTTCCCTGAGCCTACCAAGCATAGCAAATAAATCAATGACAGGGAAACCAATGCCTAGTATTTCTCGTATCAAGAAAAATTATTCAATCTCTTTCTGTGCCTCAAAGCTAAAAGAACCTACGTTCTTCCCTATTCTCTTTTGTAGATAACCTTTTAAACAGTCTGCAAGGAAAATAAAAGTTTTGATTTGTGAGGAAATTTAAAGTTTACTCAGGCAGAGATGAAGTTGTGATGTATCCTAGAGAAAAAGTACTGCTACGTAGTGTTACCTAAGTTAGTCTCTTCTGATGGGATGGGTTCTGTAACCGTTCGGTCTTCTTTTCCAAGGGAGGTTTCTGTGCTCTGGCTTGCTTTTTGCCACATTGAATGTGTAAATGAACTATTACCTGCAAAAGAGGGTGCAGAATCAGTTGCACTGTGGTCGCACAGCCCACTTCTGAGGTGCCCCGCCCTGGAAGTAGCGCTTACCCCATACCTTGCATGACTCGACAGCCGATCAGCTCCAGCTTCAATGCTATTCTTTGGTTCCAGGTTTGGGGAATAACTCGCACATAACGGGCCACTATTGGAGGGATGAAATTATTACGTACTATATCACCAGCATTGGAGTTGCCTTGGAATACCTACAACAAGATGTAAGCACATAAATTGCTCTGTTTTAGAAGTCTGTTTGTCAAAAATACTCCTGACATCTAAATTTAAACATTTTCATTACCCTAAAACTAATATATTGATAATCTGGGATGTAACCACAAGATTTTAGAACGAAGAATTCTGAAAACAAATAATCTTTTTAGTTCTGACAGATGATCACATTTTGCTGATAGCTCAGACAGAGAAGAAAGATTATCATTCTGTTTCAATTCTGTGTAATTTCTAGTTAATGTATCCTGGTATAATGCTATCACTTTTGATTTAATAGCACCGCAGTGCAACAGGGGATAAAAATGGTAGAAGAAAAATAAGCCAACCTTAGTATTTATTGAAAGTGAAATATTTCTAGACATTTTAGTACAATTGTCAATTTTCTGTATGAAGATTGAATGAGTGACTATTAACCATGTGGCTGCACTCTCTGTACTTGTACAGTATTTCCCAGACTCAGTCCAGCGCATGTATAGATAGATCAGATGCAAAGCCACAGAGGGTTCTGATGGGACAGGTTCTGCCATGTGCCTGCTGGAACTGAGATCAGATGTAACAATTTTGCAAGATTATTTATAAATAACAAGTCATTGTGGAACACTGCAAAACAGCAGATTTTCAATGCCTGTTTTTCATAACTCAGCAAGATTCAGTAGGAAATCTCTCTTCAGGTCTAGCAAATTTTTAAAATCTATAGTCAGGGCTGAGGACCAGTTAGAGCTTGATACTGAGACAAACTGAGTTCCCTCAATCCCGCAAAAATGATGAGTGAAATCAGGCTTTGAGCTTATAGGATGGGCTTTTCTTTTGTTTTGTTTTAAAGGAAACAAAGTTTTCACAGAAAAATGTTAATATATGAACTTGTGCAACACATCTTTGTGTTGTGTCTGCATCAACAAGTTTCATCTTCACTGATTCATCAGTTCATTGTTAAATAATTCAGACAGAGTCTATGAAAGTTGTTCTGTGGACAGGTGTTCTGGTTTAAGGGCATTTATTTTAGTTCAGTTACACTGATTCCCAATAGACTTAGGCTGTGCCTACAGACTTTTGTCAGAAGAGTTATGCCAGCCGGGGGCAGGAAGCAGTGTAATCCCAATTAACACAACACGGTCAGAACAGAAGCTCTTTCTGTAGATGCAGCTCTACCAGCGATGCTGCGGTTTCACCAGGGCCGGTCGTTTTGCTTGTGCGGGGAGTGGGTTTACCATACCGGTGCAGAAATCCAGCTTTGCTGATGCTGTATATACCCGCACTGCTGTGTTGTAGAGCCCTCCTCGCACACAGGGGTGTGGAGCCAAACGCACGTCTAAATAACCTTTTGTATAGCTTTAGTTATGCCGTTTTTTTTAAAAAAAGGATACATACATACATCTGTGTATGTACCTGTAGCTCACAACTTCAGCAAGCCCCAGATAACCTCTTTGTTTCAACAAGCTCATTATCTGTTCCAGAGCTGTAAATTACACTGACGAGAACAATTCAAGTCTCGACAAGCCTAAAACTCCTCATCTTTCTTGACAGCGAAAGTCTGTCCTTCAATGTCAAGGCAGCATAAGCATTTTTTCTGTGTTTTCCCACCCCACCTCCTCTTACCTTTTCTTCATTGCTTAGAATTCCTTTGTAAGTTCTCCATTTTGAGTTGTTATTTCTGTAGTTCATTATGAATGTCTTTACATAAAAGTCAAAATTCAGCATAGTGGATCCAGAACCAGTGGTCTTAATTCCTTGTAACAAAAAGCAAAATACATTTTCATTTCTTAGCTCTGTCTCTTAAAGGAACATTTTCAAATGCAAATACACAAGGAAAAGCAATCCAGACAGCTTTGCCTTCAGAGTCTTAATTTATTTTCCAAACTATGTTTGGAATTCAGGGGTGGTTAATTGAGTGGAGGAGCTAGGTGAAGAAGGGAAGGGTTTTACATTGCAAATTTCGAGCTTTGGAATTTTTAACATAACTCTTATTAATGACCCCCAAAATAATAATTGCTTTTGGATATTATGGTCCATATCAACAGTCTTTACATCTTTAGCAGCAACTGCAATTTATACTTTTACAACTAAACCAGGAGTTGGCAATAGGGTTCTCTTTCAGCTAAGCCATTATTTCAAAAGCTATGACTTTAATATTCTGTATTGATTTGACAAAGGCATCATGAATAGATCCTAAACAATCATTTATCGTATATCCATGCTCTACTGGTCAAAGTGTAAATATTTTTTCTGAGCCTACAGCATGTTTACAGGTAGTTAACATGATCTGCCTGCATGACAGTTGAGTATAATCCTGTATCCTTGTAGGAAGACCAGTCTTATAAATAACTGTGATTTCTTAAATATGAAAATAATATTCCTCCATATAGAATGTTTAATTACATTTAATAAAATAAGTATTGAATTAGTGCATTATTAGCTTTTCAACTGCATTTAGTTTCTTTCTCCAGCTGAAAAAATAGTTCCTACTAACCAGATAGTAATTTACCTGTTATTCTCTTCTTCTCTCCCAAATCTATCTCTAACCATTCACGACTGCTGCTGTGGTTGGAAGCCCAGGCCAGTCCTGGGACTTGAAGCCAAGCCTTGTCAGGGGACCACAGAAATTGTTGCCCAAATTCATTGGTCTCCTCCCAGTAGGAAGATGCAGTAATCTGACTCTTGGAGAGGAATCCCTCTTCCAGACTGAGAGATTTATTGCAGCCTAGGAGTCCCAACACAGACAGACACAAGAAGAGTTATTTTGCATTTTCATAGCATATTTTTACATTAGGCCAGTAACCTATAAAGACCACCCAGAACTGCAAAGTCAGATGTTGCTTAATCTAGTGCTAACCTGACACTATCCATTAGCTGTAGTATTTGCCAGTGAATTTGTAGTGGATAATCCAGTACCAGAGGGCTGTGGTCCTTTTTACTTTACCAATTTAGTTCTTACTTGCCCAGCACCTCCTGACTACATCTGTTATGTTTCCCTTGCCATTTTGTTTTTTAATCTCTGCAGTATATTTTCATTCATGTGAAGATTTCTTGCATGTTTAATTTTTTCTTCTGAAACATAATATTTATGTTTAGAGATTGGCATTAGCTAGTTTTGCTGTATAAAACATTTTTAAGATGAAGGCACACTGTACTGAAAGGAACACTTTACTGTAAATATTTCATGATTTTCACCTGTAATTAAGGCTAGGAAAGTTACTCATTAGAGAAGCTGCTTGATACTGCTGCCAAGAGGCGATATCGTAAAGATAATAGTTGCAGATAAGTATTACAAACTCCACCAAAGAACGTGCAGAACTTCAAGGTTCTTCAGAAAAAACAGCCAGTGTGATACAGTTTCAGTGAGGTTAAAAATAACTCCCTGGCAATTTCAAAGCCCCGTACATGTTTTACAGTTTTCAGTGGAAAAGTAAATGATTTTATGTAAGATGACTGAAGTATAATTCAAATGAATGAATGCGAACTTTTCCCCCTCTTTGCTATGTTTATATGGAAATTAACAGTTTGACAAATTAAAGATGGTATTGCATCTTGGAAAGCCACAAACAAAAACTAATTCTGTGTAAGTGTCACGTAAATACATTTTTGTTTCTCTGTATGTTTTAGTCCTCTCCTTGTATACTGAAGACAGAGTTTATAAATGTCTGAAGAAAAACTGCTTTCATTTTCTGCTACCTAAAGTACATAAAAATGGGATTATCAGATTGCCTTTTTTCACATACTATCACCAGAAATATAAGATTAGAATACTATTTCTGTTTCTGATCTGTGTGCATATGACCTACTCCTATTCTGATTTTTTCTAGCTCACTTCACATCCCTTCAATTTTTTATTCAACTTGCCAATTTTTAAAAATTGCTATCCTAAAATAACCATATTATAGGCAGCCTGACATTCTTCTGGTTACTTTTCAAAACTTTTGCAGAAAATACTTAAATAAAAAGGTACAATTTGAATAACTAAAAATGAGGCCATTATTCTTACCATTTGAGGTAAATATAAACCGCTTATCTGACAGCGAACCACTGTAAGAAAAGAAAAAGGTAATTCAGCCTTTCAGAAACTGGTTATAGGAATGATAAGATATAGATAAATATATTCATTGTAATACAGAATCACTTTTTATCTAACAGAATATCTCTGGCCAGACAACCTTTTATTTTGCAGTTTGATTACCTACTGCAGTAGGAGCAGTTTTACTTCTTTTACTGTGACAGAACTCGGACCAATTTTAAGAGTTTTGAGGATACTGGTTATGCTTTCAAGTGACTCCCTGTCTCATCAGACTTATGGGATATTGCTCTGCTTTACTCCTTTGCCACTGCTGGGCACTTTGCTGGGAAATCTTCCCCCCCCTGCTCCTCAAAGCAGCAATGCAAGAGCCTTCACAAAGCCAAGAATTGGGCAGCCAACAGGAACTGCAGCTCCCCACGGTGTAACTGCAACGTGGGGTCTAATTCTCTTCTCACTTACATTAGCTTAAATTAAGAGTGCCTTCACCAAAATCAGTGAATGTCTATTGGTGTAAATCCACATCAAGCCTTAAAAAAAATCTAGCCTTAAGCAAGTCATACTTGATTGTGACTAAGCCACATTAGCTTTGGCCAGTCCTACTTTGGCTAAAAAGTATCGCAGTCAGGTTGAGTGAAAACTACCAGCTGTATTTCACTCAAGATGTGAAGCTGTTTCTTGGTCCACTCCACACAACCCAATATAATTCATAACGATGTAAAATAACCATAGCAAGGGAAAGCTGTGCTTTTCTTGGCCTCTCCACAGAGCCACATTTCTTTCTGATTTCCCAATGAGGTGCCCTTGCGACTTTGTTCCAAAAGTGATTACAGTGATTGGTTGTGTGACAAAATAAAAGCCTGCATTTTAACATGAAATTGGTTTGGATTTCCTGAAAATCTGACCCTTTCAGTGTCTCTCCAGTTGACTACATGCATCGGTTGTCTCCTTTGAAAAATCTTGGCCAGTGTGACTGAGCAATAAAATAACTTCCATACTTAAGTATCGAGAGAACTCCCCTTTGGACTGCCCTTTATTGTTAGCCACAAAAACTTCCCCTAAAGCATAGGCTGTGGCCTGACAGTGGTTCACAAAATTATGCGTTTTAAGAATATAGCAAATGGGGAAAAGGAAAGTGGTCCCACGTTAAGGTCAATAAAAACACAGCTTCTTTTTGTCATTGAGGGAAAACTGATGACTACAGGCAAACGAAGCCCTTCACAGATGAAACAGGGACCTGATTTATTTGGGGATGTGGGTGGTATAGTAGCTAGAATAAGAAACTCAACCCTTCCCTCCCACATCTTCCCCCCAGGCAATTCTCCTGGGCTATCAGATGTGCTCTGCTTGCTTCAAAACCGTTCTAAATTATAGCAAAAACAATTTTTGCTTTCTTGTTAAATACAGAGCAATCCACTACATGAACAAAGAAGAAAATAAAAAAAAAAAACATGGTGATCAGTAAAACCTATCCAACATAGAAATCACAGCCCTCCCAGAATACTTATTTATGAGGTATCTCTTTGTAATTAAAAAAGTCACTGAGATCCCTTTTGAGCTACAGGTCTCTAATTTTAGCAAAGGAAGGGATGAGGTTTGTATATTTAAGATCTGTAAAGATATGAAGTCATACTGAAATATTTCTCATATAATTCACTGAAAAGGACAAACTAATTCAGTAAGTGATAATTCATCAATTTCATAATGTGACAAGAGGCATTTGTCACACAAATTTCACTTTGTCCTTTAAGGGATGGTATGAACCTCTGTTTCTCATTTTCCTGGCAACCTTCACAATTTTGCCTAGCAGTGTTGGTGACGGGGCTGCATGAGATACCTGTGCAGGTACCTCTGCAAAAAAAAAGATGCTGCTTCACATAATGAATGTATGTTAATGTAAAATCTTTTTTTCAGAGTCAATCTCAAGGAAACGTTTTTTTACAAATGATGCAGGTTAACCCCAAATCTCAAATCGCACAATTCATGAGCATGTGGTTGCTTCCTTTTCAAAGACAAATGATCTCACATGTGCAGATGTACGTTCACAGACCTTCACAGACCAGCTCAGATTACAAAGTTAAACCCCTGTATATTTGCACTTGGATATCAGAACTGCCCAGTAAATCTAGCCACTTGATCTTCATTATATCATTTGTGGGTTCAGGTCCTCACATGGATCATGAGAACTGAAAATCACACAGATAACAGAGCATAACAAGCATACTGAAAAATGAAGTCAGAGAGGCCAAGGTCAGGCCATAAGAGCTGGTAAGTGAGCGATTCATAACCTGACTGTTACACTATAATACAGATATTTAACAGCTCGCTGCACATGGCAGCAGCTTCTGATGAGGTCAATTTCAGCTCAAGTCACTAAATAATATAAAACTTTAATACTGAAATCTACTATAAATGAGATTTTAGGAACTTGAGTAAGCTTGCGTTTAAAGGAGTATTAAGAGCTCTTAAAACACTGCTGTCCAAGTGCCAACTTTTCTTTCACAGCACTGGCAGTTCCAAAGGAATTTATTGCTGCCTATATGCATCCTGAGGACAGGGAAGCTACGCACCTTTAGAAATACCTACTCTAAAAGCCTTCTTAAAGCATGAAACGCATACCTTCATTTTCTTAGTAAATGGACCCAGTGTTTCTAGAAACACTTTTTCATGTTTCAGAATAAAATGATTTCCCTTCATCCTTCCATTTTCCCCTCCTGGAATAATGGGATCCCACCGGCAGATCATCTGCTCCTGTGACTGTCCCACCTGCTGGGTGTAGCAGGAGCATCCCCAGCCATGCTGTGCTTGCCCTCCTACTCTGCTAGAAATCATGCCTTCTAGCTGGTAGGCAGCTGACGCACATTACGACTGCATTTACCTTTGGCTCTGCAGGAAGCAACAGTTGTCTCCTCAAGGCAATTTGACTCCTTTAGAGTTGCATCCCCCCCACGGAGCACCCCGGCCTCCTCCAGGTGCCCGGGAGAGCTAAGGTGCCTGCACTCCTCATTAGAGGGCTCTCTGAGGGACCCAATATTAAATGGCCTGAATCCAAGCTCCCTTCAGCCTCGAAGCACGCATTTTAGCTCAGGCTCCATTAAAGCAAATGGGAGTTTTGCCACTTGATGTAATAGAGGCAAGTTTTCATCTCCGTGGGTACTTTTATCACTCAGATTAAATGTATAAGACATTTTGTGAACAGCAACATTAAAAGGACACTTGGCAGTTAAGTTCATGGGTTAATTATGCAAACTATTTTCCCTCAGCAAATGTACATTTGCTGTCTTTTACACTTCATTCGGTGCTCACTAGCTCTTGTATTATGAGAAAAATACAAATGGAAATCCCAGCTGTCTTTCATTATGCCATCTTATATGCTACTATCTGAATTACTCCTGGGATTGTCAAGGTGCACGAAGATACAAATACATCTAAATGGTTCTATAACATCTTTAGTGAAGGCACAAAATTTTTTTTATAGGGTTTCACAAAGCTAAAGTCAAAGGGTTTCACATAGGGTTTTTAAGGGTTTCACAAAGCTGGCATGTGTGATGGAAATATTATTTGTTTTATAGTAGGGCTTAGTGCCTAAGCTGAGATCTCAGTTCAGTTTTGCTTGAGACAAGATTACATTATTTTTCTTAGACAATCAGCTGTCAAGCAACATGTTTAAGAAAAATAAAAAATACTTAGACTTTACAAGCCTTCTGCTAGTGGTCTACGTGCTACCTAGCTATGGGTACTCCAGTGACATTATACCAAGCATTTTGATCCGTGCTTAAGTTTAAGCACATCGGCAAACTGGATGAACACTACGTTTGCCATGGGTTCACGGTGTGAATACGGCCAGCCTCACTGAGAACAGGACTTAAAAATTAAACCTCTGATTAAGTGCTCAGCACCTGACAGGAGTGAGATGCATATAAGGATGGCTTTAAATCAGTTTCAGTTTTGGTACCAATATGTTTCTCAGTGATCCTGTAACTGGTCTACTTATTCTGTTTCCCTGAGAGGAGGGAGATAGTTAAAACTAATGGTTACTGAATGGCTGATACGGTATTGTACTATGGGATTGGGGTTATTTTTTGTTTTGGCATGAATGAAATCGTAACTGTAAAACTGTCAGGAGGGCCTGGAGAAAACTTGGAGAAAACAGGAAAAAAATATTTTAAAATGGCATATTCCCTTAGCTCTCACAGGCTATAGGGCTGAGGAGATTTCCCTTCCCACAAGAAAAATGCCTCATGCAAAATCCAGATAACATTTGAAAATTAAAAGATATGAACCAACAGGAATGACAGAGGCAGTTGCTGGAAGGGCTTACTGTGCTGGATAGAGATTAGAGGATTTATTTCTACTTCAGCAACAGTACAATTAAAAGGCAGCAGATAAGTGGTAAATATAACACTCTTGCTATAAATATTCTAAAAGGAAAAAATTCTGAACATGCCAAAAGCACAATGTTTAAGAAGTTATCCATTAAATCCCCTATGGCTCAACAGTGCTATTTATTTATTCATTCCTCCTAGTTTTTTTTAAACTTTAACACGAATTGAGCATGATTTATTAGCGCAACCATTAAAGGTATTTGTTGCAGACCATCATACTTCCATGTACCTGCTAACAAAGTAATTTGCAAATATGTTTTGGAGGGAAAAGGAAAAAAAAGATGATGATACAGCTTTATGTGGTATAAAAACACTTAAAACTTGGAACATTTTCCTATGTCCACCTCCAACACTATTCTAATAAAGCTATAAAAACAAAGCCCCAAAGCCCCCAGGACCCACACCCTTTTTCTTTTGTGTGCTAACATCTTTTCCTTCCCATAAAGGGCTGGCATGTGCTATCCCACCTGCGTTTACTGATCTGGGGGGGTTCACTGTGCTTTCCATGCGACTCTGAGTCAGCGGGAGGTGACCTGCGGGATACTCACTCCTGTGAGGGCACGCCGTTGGCCACGACGCCCTCGTAGCGGCTGATGCCCTTCTGCTGGGTCACGCTGATCTGGCCGCCCAGCTCGTCCGCAATAACGCCGGCGTGGATGGCCGACTTGCACAGCAGCGAGGTCTGAAAGGCAGAAGTCATTGGAGCACAAAACCATCAGGAAAAACCTGGCAAGCTTTTTCCAGTACTTTTCCTTCTGAACCACCATTATACATGTTTTACAGCTCATAAAATTCTGCAAATTTGAAAAAATTAATCTCTTTCCAAAAGTCAAGTTTATAAAATGAGAAAAGCAAATAATCTGCTTCTGAGAAGGTGCCATAAGGTCTTAACCTAATGAATATTGTGGCCCTCCTCAGGAAAACAAAGTCAAAGACAAGGCAACCACTCGTCTTTGCAATGAAAAAATGAAAAATACATCATGGCCTTGCCTGAAGCCAGACATATCTATTCCTGCATGCTGGCTTAGGAGCTGAGGCATGGTATACACTAGGAAATTTGGCAGTCCACTGGCTGTCCCTGGGTATTAAGTATAGTCCATTTGCCAGTATCTCAGGTGGGATAATCCTGATAAAGCAAAAAAAAAAAAAAAAAAAAAAAAAAGAAAAAAGAGACTAGGTGGCAAAAACATACCATTAAGGTAAAATAGAGGGAAGAAAGGTAGGCAGAAGAGTGCAACAGAGATTCCCAAGCTGGTGCTGACAGAACAGACAAGCCTGCTTCGTTGTTCGCATGGGGCCAGCTGGGGGATCTCTGTTATTCAAGCACCAGGATAACCGAGCGACAACTACCTGCTCCGAAAGGAGCTGGGTGGTTAAGGGACACGAAGGCAGCGGGGGCTACCCGGGAGCCCTGAAGGCTGCTCCCATCGGGAAAGCTACCTCCCTGTTAGTGGTGGAGGGAAAACTTCTTGCAAAAATTCCTGGGTGTAGATAAGATCTGCACAGGTCATGCCATGTGCTGCTTTTTGTTTTTTTCCCCCAATCACCCAGAATGGCAGGAATAACTCCCAATAATTACAATCTAATGTGACATTTCTTTGTTTTTTGAGCTCTGCCATTTTCTAGGCTGGAGTGGTATGCTTGAATAACTGGATGAACAGGTTAAACATGAACACTGACTTTCTGGAAACTCAACAACTGCTTTACTTGGGATAGGGTGGGATTTTACTTCAATGGTATGATTAAACTTACTCCACTGTGAGAGATGTAAAGATTTCACAAGAATGAAGAGAGGAGAGGCTAGAGTGAGGGGCACAGCAAGGGCAGAGCAATTTATGATATGAACCGAAGAAAAATGTAACCACTCAGGCAACTTCTACACTTTCAAGAAAGAGTAATTAATAAAAACCAGTCCAATGGCTTGGTAGTTATCAATGGGCTGTGATTAGGCAGTGTATAATATTTGTTTCATCTCAGAGTAGGTTCCTGGGATACTGTAGGCAAAATCTTAATGAAATTTATTGTTTTTCCTACAAGAGATTACTCAAGAGAAGTGCACTAGATCCAAACAAGTAAAAGCTGAAGTCATAGGAATATTTAGTACATTAACAAGCACTGCCTCAAGGGGGAAAAACTATATGCAACCAAAAAGTCAGAAACCAACAGTCAGTAGGCATATTTGACAATCAGTGGACTTTGCTCACACACAGTTGATTAGCACATTTAAAAATGTCTCAGTGTGCCTATATACTGATGACACACTAATAATCCGATGATAAGAATTATATCTAACGCAGCTGGGAAGAAATAATAGCAAAAGCCAAGCAGCAAAAGTTGAAACTTTAATTTGTGCTATGCAATTGAGCAGTGGATTTTGTGTTTATAAATCTTCTGTCTTTATAAATTTCCCCTCGTTATTTGTGTACTTACATCTCTGTATCCTTCTATTATATTCCCAGAAATGTCACCTGCTATGTCTCTGCAGCCAGCAGGACAATATCTGCTGTAGTAAGAGAACAGAGGCTTGTTTAAAATCTGGACTGTAACGATGATACACAGAAACACAGTCATACACAAGAAATGCTCACAAACTAATAAGTATTTTAACAGTAAGTTCTGACTGATCATCTACGAGTTATTCTAGAAGGTAAATGTGCCCTTGAGTTCATCAGTGGACTGCACATAGCAGCACACACAGAGAGCCAAAACAGCAGTTTTGCAAATGCATTTTTCTTTAATTCTGTTGTTCCAGAAATGCTACTACACAAGCTTTCAACACAGCCCAGATAAGACACCTACATCCACATCCAGACAACAACCAGAAGGGTACAATTTACTACCATTTCAAATCCTATCATAAAGTTCAAGGCCCTAAGAAATTATAGCTTGTCCTGAGACAATCTTTTATCAGCTAGGGTGTGATCATGCAGGATGTTTCATCCCTTCTGCTCTCAAGAGATGCAATGGAATGTGAGGCTACTTTGAATTTCAAAGTGGAAACTCTTTTTACATATACTATGTATATGTATGCCCAAATCAGGATTGCTGAGTGCTCCATAATTTGATTCCCTTGTTTTTTCTGGGCCATAGACTTCTATTCCACACTACTGCCTCTCACAACCAGGCTTTAAATTATTATAGCACTGCAGCTCAAAAATATTCACTCTCCAGAAAACTAAGATTTTACGTGTCTTGTATGATACTTTACAACAATTAGTAGACCAGATGACAGATACAGAAAAGCAAGCCACAGTGCAGAGAGCTTTAAACACCTTTTACCTGTACTCAGTCTTTGTGTGGTGGTTTCCTCGTTCCAAACATGTGATGAGATCTGTGAAAAGTTTACAAAAGTAAATTCCAGTTGCAGATCATAGAAAAACAGAAGAATATTTGCCTAAACATGAAAATACACTTAAAAGTCTCTCTGTAATACTAGTTACACAACTTTATTAGCTAGAAAACAACAGATATGGTTTCTCTCATTCTTTTTGTCTCCCCCTTCTGCTCGTCCTATGTTTTACAAGCAAAGTGGAGGTTCTGTCACCTTCAACAAAGTTGCAGATGGTGCAACATCAACGTGAACATCAGTGGTAGGAATTAAACCTTACTGTCAATAATCGCATCACGGTGCAGTAAATGTTGGAGCCCAGGGCACAGTGAAGCTTTAAGGAGAACATATTCACTTTCTGTTTCACTGGGCCTGTACTGCAAATTATCTAGGTAAGATTTCAGCGGCCTTTATATCTGCTTAAGGTTACAACTGCTTCTTGCACACATGCTGTTAAAAATGTTATGGTTAATGCTAATAAGATCTCTGGAAACGCTGGGGCCAAATACCGGGCTAAAGCCTGTATGTGGAGAAGACATGAAACAGGGAGGACAGTGCTGCTAATCCATTAGAAGTAGTGCTTTGGGATTTCACTTTACCTGGATGGTCACTACTGGCATATGACAACAGAAAGCCTCGTCCTGACACGTGGAATCCACTCTCAAAGTGAATAGTTGCTTCGTTACTATCCAAAATGATTTCTTTGGGGACGGGCATCACATTACCACAGTATGGCCCTACAGACAAAACAAAGATTTCAAAAGCTTAGATGATATAGTTAGGCTGGAATATTCTCACGATAAGTAAAGAATTTCATAATATGCTCATTCTTCTCCTTCAGGACAATTCCAAATGTTGACACAAGGATTTTGGCCTCAGTCCTTTATGGGCATGAGCTCCAAAGATACCCTGACAAAGAATGGCAAGAATCCAGTTGTCTCTCCATGGTGAAAATTCTAGCATTAACATCTCTCATCACTTAAGCCTTAAGAGAATGATTAATGCTCTCTGACCTTTGAAGTATAACATTCTTAAAAACAGCAGTAACTCATTAGAGAAAAGAATAGACCATTTAAAGGCAATCCAAGAGATCTACATAGGGTCCGCTAGATAAACTCTCCAGATGCTTACAGATCATGCTGCTTTAGCGTAACAGCTATTTAGAAAAGATTAAGATCACAAAGAGCATACCTGGTTTTAAAGGACATGGCTGCCATGAGTCAAGTTGTACAACAAGGCAGTACCCCTTACCAAATACTTATAAAATGTGTTCATTTATTTTCCTTCTAGAGACATCATCAAACAATTGAAAAATGTAATTCAAATTTCCTTTAGAGTTTGAAATGAAAAAGAGGCAGGGGGAAGGAGAAGGTGAGAGAGGAAGAGGGAAGGAGAGAGAGAAGAGGGGGGAAGAGAGAAACGTGAGCCTTGTGTTACCCTGACTTAGGTAAGAGTTTTACAGCGTCCCACTGCAGTATCTTGCAATACTGTTTGGGACATTCCTTTCTTGAGACAGGAGTCGTCCCTGGGACTTTTGATGATTACATTTGCTTTGCTGGAAGTCAGTTCCTGAGGGGAACTTTCTTTTGAGACTTCCATAGTCTTTGCTCTTGCCTTCTGTCACCACATCTGGCTGCACACACTTGTCTCTGGCTGCCCTCAAGCACAGATGACCCAGCAAATCCAAAGCACTTTGGAAACCATTATCTGAATTTATGAAGATGTTTGCAATATAAACTGTTAATAAGTGGTATTTGTAAAATAGCAAATATATTTTTACTAAGATAAAAAGCAAACAAGACCCTTTAAAAGCCCTCAAGACATCTGTCCTGTTGAGGTGAATGACAGCTTTGGTATCCTAAAGCAAGTCTTTGGGATAAAAACTGATCACTTTGATTTTTCCTAGACAGGCTTACTTTATTTGTGGTGGATACTTTGGGATAACTTGGAACTGACTTCTGAGAAACAAGAAATTACAACCACCACACAGCATAAATCCAATGAGTGGTACCCTTTCTAATAGGCTCCTAAGGGCCTCTTCATTACTTTTTATCCTCTTGGGGTAGTCTTTCCCAAATACTTCACCAGCCTTGCTACAACTGTAAGACCAGCCTACAGAGAGTAACACAATCAGAGCCAACAGTAATCAGTTATTAACAGAATAGGACAAATTAAAAGGGTAAGTCTGAGTTTTGGCTTATAAATTAAAAGGCAAAGCCAGGCAGGCAGAGAAACAAAGCGACAATTATGACATTTTCCTGGAGTACTCATGTGTTGCAAATGACTCACAACTTAGTCAGAGAAAACAACGTCTATAAAAAGGGTTAAACAAATTGCTTAGGAAATGAACTTATCAGAAAGACAGCATCTGACACTGTGTCATACCAGACAACTGCAAGAGTGATGTATTTGAGAAGGTCTTTGTGTCAGGTTGCAGTGGGAGAAGTAAAGTGCTAACTTAGATTTTTTTTTTCAGAGAGAGAGAGAGAGAGAGAGAGAGAGAGAGAGAGGGGAAGAAGACAAGAAGGCATTACATTTCTTTAAAATAAAACACCTGAGAAAGCTTTAGTTCTTTTCTTCCCTGAAAGACTGATTCTACATGTGTGCATGCATACATATCTATACGTGTGAGAACATTCTCACAAATACACTTTGCCTCTCACCCTCGTAATGATTCTCAATGACCTATGTAGTATTCAGGTGTAATTCAGACTGCTGACTCACTCAACCACACACCTCCAGTAGCAAGTCTACATGTGTTCTAGCTAATTATATAAACAGATCACATGTTGCAAGCAAAAGCAATAAAACAAAATAAAAAAAAGTCTAGACATGAAGAGTTGCATAGACATAAAGTGCTGTGTAATATAAATGGAAGCCAAATATCCAGAAACAGTCAGCTTAAGAAATCAGCATGCAGTGCTTAAAGACAAGTTTTGTACTGTTAAGTAACAAATCCTGTAATAGTTACAAATGCTATGATTATCTTCAAATTCCACAAAGAACACTTCCAGTGTGCTTTGGGAGACTCCAGTGGATAAACGGGCTTTAAGAGTCTCAGAACTAGGGGGCCCAAGACTAATTATCTAAAAGATATAAAACAGAGAAGTGGGATCTACAGAATGAATATTTTCCAAAAGGTTTATTAATTTTCTGCTTAGATTTGAAAAAAAGAATTAAGATGCATTTATTGCTATAACAGAACATCCTCTTCTTTTTTTATTTTGCCAGCTGATGAATCCCTGCAAACTATTTCAACACAATTCCTCTGAATTCAGGTAGCATATCAACAGTATGCTGCCAGGTCATTCAGACTTCACTGGGTTTCAGTACAGTCTAATTCTGTCCTATCAAATACAGAAATTAGCACTGATACTTAGTGTTTAGAAAAAAATTAAACATTATCTCACACCTCTATTGCTGCTGTTAGAGAAGCTGATTAGATACCATTTTAGCTTAGAGGTTCTTTACTGCATGAAATCATGTGCAGTCTGTTTTCAGGGAAAGGTGTTAATCTTCTTTCTCTTTGGTGTTTATTGTGTTTAGAATGGCCAATGTAAGCATTTTTCCAATTTGGTTTACCCAATAATAATTTTTTATGTTCAGCAGCACCTCTCTCCATTTTGCCAAGCTTCTGCAGAGTGGCCCTTTTAACCCCTAATTCTCATTTTCCCCACAATTGATTTATTTTACATTGAAAAAATTCCAAGAAATTCTCCAGGATGATAACTGGTAATGCTTAGAAAATAAAACTGAATCAAGGTAAGGCATTGATTTTGATTTATTTTGACCTGCTTTCTAATTTTCTTTAGAAAAATATTGTAATTATTTCTAACCACATACACTCTTTCCTATGCACTTCCATACAGTAGTCCTCCATTTACTTTAGTGGTGTAAAGCCATAGAAAGGATAGTCTTACAGACTCCAAACATTTCAGCTTGTGGTGTACTCGAGTTAGATGCTCTTTCTAAATACACAGCAATGCTCAGTAGATTTTCCTCTCCATTGACTTACCTAGTCTCCCTTTCAATACACATAATGTGGGATGCTATAGATGTTAGAAGGTTAAAACCCATCAGCCTCCCTAGCCCTTGGACTTCATCTGGAAACTGCACACTAAGTCAGTATTTTCCACTTGAAATTGAGGTGACAAAAGCACACGTCAAAAATACTATTTTATCATCTACTTTTAAGGTTCATAAGTGCTCCTTGTCCTCTGTGTTCACTCTGCCTTGGATTAGTTGACCGCCCCAGGCTGTCTGTATGAATACTACATAGCCACAGTGAAGGGAAGGGGTGATGGAGTGAAGGGAAGGGGTGATGGAGAAAGCCTTGGTTTGTGTGTGGTATAAAAGGGAGACCCTCGTTTATGGGGCCTTGTTAAACTTACTGCAGGGTTTGGATTTGACTCTGGATAAATATCTAATTCTAAACTTGGTATTGAGCCAAAAGTTTTTATGAAGCCTTTTGAAAAATGCCAGATCATGTTATCAGTTTTTCATCTTCTGATGTTTGTTGCGAGGTGGGTTGCTTTGCATATTCGGCTTGAGAAACGAGTCATGAATGCTGATCTCTCTCTCTGCTTCCTATTTAAGTGGCTCTTGGATCTCTGCTAGGGTAAGTAGGCAGGATTATTTGGTTTGTTTACTGAGAACAAAGAAAAGATTTTGCTTTAATAGAGATGTGTTATCTGTCCTGCAACTGAGTAGGTGTTTTCCATATTTCAGTATTACTACATCCAGATGCCTTTCCTTCTTTCAGTGCCTCATTAAAGATCTGACCCAACTGTGGTTGCATCTGTTCACTCCAGATTCTTTTTATATATAAATATACATATATATATGTTCTCTTTACTTCTACATGAAAACTATTAGGGGCTTAGGGATTTCAAATGTACGTCATTTAATATTCGCTATAATTACATTAACATTTAATGCCTTTCTTCTAGAACTCCTGATCTGTTAATATGGTTTAGGTGGCTTAAATGATATACTCTTATTTTGGAATCATTGTCTCCAAGCAGTATTAACATCCTGCAAAAAACTCTGTAAATTGTTTCATGGATATCCTTTGGCTGGCTCATCTGAGGACCAAAGAGATTATTTTACATGTTGTTTATTTTTGAAATGTTAGCAATAGTCTACTGCTTTTGTCTTTTTCATAATAGTGCTGTTTTGCAAATCTGATGATCTTTACAGCACTGTCTGTTTCATGAAGTCTAGTTTACTTCTACTGTCAACCAGTCTCTGGCATATTTCCTGAGATTGCTTTGTTGAATTATGTTCCTTTATTCTTTCTACTTCCCTTAAGAAATGCTGTGCCTGGAGGACTCTCTTCTCTCACACCAACTAGCAATACTTACATGCTCTTTTCTTCTCCAGCTCTTCATATTATCCACCTCTTCTGTAAGCCCTTTTTCTTTCTTTTAAAAGCAACTTTTTCATCTGTACCTATTACACGTCTGATTCGTTCTGCTTTCAGGTTCCTCGACTTCATTTGGCATTTGCAGAGGTCTTTTCCCTTTTTTCTATCCTTAACGCCTGTCTTGCAGCGTAACCCATGGCTGGTGAGCAATGTGTAGCATCAACCCCATGGATCTGCCCCTTTGGGATTACCATTAACAGCACAACTCCCCTAAGGAGCTATGTGGGGAAAACAACATTTTGAATTATGATCTTTATATTCAATAGCCTTTTATAAAACCAAAAGCAACCTGGAAGTACCTCAGTAGCTGGGGAAGGACAGGGGACATGGAGAACATGGATTATGCTGGCCTCACTTCAGAGCTAAAAGCTCAGTTAGCCAGCATGTAAGTCTTTCAAAAATACCCCACAAAACCATCAGGAATGTGTCACACGAAAACACTGTGTTCTTGAAATTTGTCTCCATCCCACATTCACACCAATGCCTCGCTTTCACAGGCGGTCCCTACCAAAGAGGAGCGGGGAGGCCTCTTCCCTCCATCCCTGCCGTGAACCCACACCCCGGAGTGAGGCCACCCCAGGCCAGTCTGCAGCTGCCCTCGTGGGATGTGGGGGAAGGTGGTGTTAAATACTCAGCACAACCGAGCTGACGGCATAGTAGGGTCTGACAGTTGAGATGAGACAATCTGGTTATGCAGCATTCAACCCTGTGCAACACAGCACAACTCCAGAATGAGCGCTAACCATTCCTCAGTTTTAGGAAAAAAACAAATATAACTTTCAACTAGCATTTCCAAAATGTGGCCAAAGACTGCAAGAAAGAAAAGAAAAGGCATCTAGCAAGGGTCATGGTGGTGAATTAATTCCAGTTTAAAAATACAGGGTCTTGGCTACCTGTTCTCACAGGCTTGGGGCTTGCTTGACCTCAAGTGAGATGCCCCAGCCTTTTACCAGATCTGTGGTTTTAGCTAAACAAAGACAGAAGCACAATAAGAGTTAGGAATCTTTAGTAAAGAGCTGTACCTGCTTAACAAAAAACACAGAAAAACATACAATATAATTTATGCATCTAAGAGAAAAGCATGGGATCTGATAAAACAAAAGCAGACATTCTTCACTTCATAAATCTTTCCAAAGCGGAGGCCTTGGGATACTGTAACCACTCAGTTGAAAATCAACTGTTAAAAAGCATTTTGGCTCTCAAGAAACTGCTCAACTTGATCTTCAGTGAGAACTTGTCTGGACATTTCACTAGATTTCCTGAAATACCAGAAACAATATTGTAACCACAAGTTTCCTTCGAGGGGAGAAGAAGAAACTTGGCCACACCCTTTATTTAAGCAAGACACTTATTACAATATATAATAAGGAAAAACTGGTTTGATGAATCCCCTCAAGCCATAATGAGCCATTGGAAGGTGCTCCCTTCTCCACATACACACACACAGCAGCCATCAGACACTCCTGCAAATCAGTAAATGCTCAATTTTTCTAACAACCCTCAGTGACTGGGTGTGGGGAGGAGAAAGCATTTTCAGTAATTTCTCTAGCAATTTCACACTAGTTACTGGCTGTAAAATATGCAAGAACAAGTTAACTCTTCAAATTATTACTAGTCACTCAGCAGATCTGACATCCACCCCAGAGGAGCGCATCAACCTCCTACTGACTGCAAGTGAATGGAGAACTAAGTAGGCACTTAGCTGTTCTTTAATCTGTCTTTCCAGTCAAGAATGATGATCACTTCACAAAATTAAGGGAAAAAATACTAAGCCATTAGTAGGTGAAAGAGGAAAAAAGTGAGAAAAAAGGGGCAAAAGAGATACAGAAATCTGACAAAAACATGAAAAGAAACTCTAAAAGCAATTCCTATTAAATTTTTAAAACATCTATGTTACACACTCATAATAAGTGCAGCAATGGCTGTCATCTTCTTGAGAACTACATGGTTAATCTTGTTTTCATATATCCCTTTAACTAAGTAAAAAAAAAAATCAAGCGTTATTCAAAGTTCAGTATTTTTATATGCTCAGCTAATGCAGTTCACTCTAGGAGAAAAGCATTTCAATAAAGGTTGCACCTTGTCCATACTGTGTAATTCCCTTTGTGGGACAAAGAAAATATTTTTGTCCAATGCAAAGCTATGCCTTTGAAAGGAGACATTATTGTATATTTATTTCTCCTAGAGACAATATGTGCATAAGCTGTGTTAAGGTTTGTCAGACAGGTGACTCAGTTTCACCAAAACTGATGTTAGACTAGCTTTCCTAACTGATGATTAATAATTTCTCATCTAAATCTGGATCCCATGCTAACAGTCTGAAAGACATGGTCTGTTACAGAGTCTTTCTTTCAGTGAACACTGAAGAAAATAGCATGCAGAGTAATGACCCTCAGATATGGTTTTCAGCTGCTATAGGATCACCCTCTTTTGATGGTGATAGTGTAAAAGTCTACATACAATGGCTGCCTTCACGGGTTCATCAAACCCAGAAGTGTTGAAGGTGAAAAGAACTGTACCATCAGTTTTGTATCACAGCTGAAAGGGAGGCTTTAGTCAGCATAAGCAATGGTTGGTACATGCTTTTCTAGAAAGGAATGAGATTAGATTCACAGCGCTCTTGTGTTGGTCTACAAAATTTGAGGAATGCCTGAAACTTAAATAAAACTTATATTTAAGTGCATTTAAGTGTTCTGTTGTATAATCTGTAGTGACAGACTTGCTAAAGGGAACAAATCCCCTGGCTACCATAAGTCCATGAATCCACTCGTTTGTATATAACCACTTCCCTTTAGGGTATGGAACATCAGTGCCCCAAACATGAATTACTTCCCACTTTTTTGCATGAATCCCAGCAAAAGGTTATAATGACGAATGAATCACAATCACATAATAAAGATAACATGTGGGGGAAATCTGAAGAAAGAAAGAAAAAAAAGCCTTTGCTATCTGAAGACCTGTTTACGCTAGTGTTGCATTTATGTGGTATATATTTTGTGTAGTATTTTGCCCCTGACCAATTTTCTAAGCTGCAGATACATTCCTCAATAGAAATGCGTACACATACTGACATTCACTCTCTTGTTTTCTGAAGAATTCAAGTGATCAGAACAGTATTTAAAACACAGTTCTCTTTGGATCATCTTTTCTTATAATGGCATACCTCTTAAATAAAGAGCAGAGACCATTTGGCTAATTTGAAATACAAATAATATTCACACTGCTAGGTTTCATACATAACCTTTTAAGTTTTCCCTTTTAAACTCAGGTCAAATATGGAAGTCCCAGAACATTCAGACATTAGGTTTTCATTGCTCGAATGTTTTCAATGCCTGAGAAAATCTTCAACTGTCCACCATCCTATGAAAGAATTTCAATAGCACAGGTCAACATCCCAGTTGAAGGGGAAGGTGTTGATCTGCCTGTACATGTACATGATGAGCAGAGGGTTGCAAAGAGGAGAGCGGGGCTGGCTAAAAGGACACTTAGCAGGACTGATAGCAACGTCCACTCACAGAGTTGTTTTGGCTTAGATAAATGCATATTAAAACCCAGAGCTGTGGGAAGACTTTGAAACAACTCACTTGCAGAAGTCCTCATCTCATGTACGAGCTCCTGTGTCTTTTAAAACACAAGTGTCATTGTGAATTTATGCATTTAGCACTATCCTCCCTATAGGTCTACACACATTTACAGCAGACACTCTGTTGGTAGCTAATGGGAAAGTCTACAGCAAGCTTCAGACCACAAAAACCTTTACAAATAGTATGTCTGCCTAAGCTTAATCAGATATGAGCAAAATCTGCTAATTTTGCAGTTTGTTACTGAATATGCAAATTATAGTCCACATGCATCAGACATTACCAATCAAGCCTGAAAATGGGTGTGAGAATACTTTAAAAAATTAATTATATGTGTTTGATTGCATAATACACAGCTATTCTATGTTTACAGGCTGAATAATTGCACAACTGAACTATGTGAAGATGTCTTCAGGCTGATGCGTAAGGAGACAAAAATTCAAGCAGTATTCAAGCTTCACTTTTAATTTCAAAAAACCAATATTGATATATCCTTCTTTCCTAAAAAGGCCTTTGATTAGAAATGTGAAGATAATACCAATAAAAACTATTCAAAGATATGATAATGAAATACTAATCACCTATCACTTACTGCAAAGTACAGTCAGTAAACTTGATGAACAGAATTAATTGCTTACTGTTCTGAAATGAGGTAAACAGCATGAATAAAAAAAAAATTCAAGCACACAAAGAGAAATGCTCCTTTGCCTCAGATCAAGCTAGGTGCAATGCTTAGACGTGAACACATCACTGTTCACTGTTGGTGAAGACTGTTTCAAAATGTAATACCTCCCTAGCAAAGAACAATAATTACCTTTAACTTTTGTGAGAAAGGCTTTAATATCTCACTTGATTTTATCTTACCAGATGAGTTATAGGCCTATCATGCTCATGAATGAAGGGCAATCAGCCTTCCTTACTACTAAAATACCTTAGGAGTCTTAGAAGAATCACACACTTCACCGGGACAAGCAAAGAGCTGGGGTCACCTTGAAAACTGGCAAAAGCTCTGTGTAGCTTATCTCTCTATTTTCTTCTTCCATTGAACCCATTCTGCCTGTAACATCCAGTACAGCATATTCAGCTTCAGCTAACTGAAGGGCTGCAGCCCACTCCCAGCGGGCAAAATTTTATGGAATTTTGATTCATGAGTTTATTCATATAGTAAGAAACTCTGCTTGAACATAAAAGTGACTTGTGCAAATAGGCACATGGACTTGAAAAACAGTTTAACTCTTCTAGAAAGAGCAGATCAAAAGTTTCAGCAACAACTGATTAGGAAAACTGATTTGAGGAAGGCCTTGGATTCTCCCTGGGGAGGATTCTATTATTATTGTTTTAAGTGCACAGTTTTAACGTATTTATTCACTTATCTTCCTGTGCAAATCTCCTACAGAAGTGCAGACTGGCTGCGCGTATTTAATTTCTGCTGGTATGTAGGCAAAGGTTATCAGTGAATAATAGTCAGCAATAGTCAAGGTTATCAACACTTTTCTCCTTTCCTTTCCAGTCTGTGCTTTAACTACTTCCCACTTGCTTCCCCACATACTCGGTCCTTCCCTGAGACTCTTGGCAGTTACACCTTAGCGAGGCTTGAACTGCCTAGGACAGTTGACTCCAGTCTGTCATCTCACCTCTGTCTAGTCGGTGAACTAGACTGAATGCTTCACTGAGCTCTTTCAACGCCTGAGAAGGATATAGTTTTGATACAGATCTTGTGCACTTGCTGCAACAAAGCCATAATTGTAAAATTCTGCAAGTCTGAGGGCAAAGCGATGGGTGAATGCGCCAGTGCACATCACAAGCCCGTGTCGACCAGATGAGCACTTCTGCAGCATTCCCAGCTTTGCTGGTACAGTGCAAGGTGTGAGGGGCAACAGCTTTACATGCCACGAACAAAGCACTGGAGTATTGAAAGGAGGAAAGAACAAAGGCTAATACTGCTTTCATTTTTCTGAGCTAAGTTTTACACAAACTTTTAACAATTCATGCATTTACCATTGCCTTATCTTTTACATACCATGCAATGTTGAGGAGCTCAGGATGGTAAGGTAGCTGGATTCGCATTTCTGTGATTCAATATCCAGGTCTCCAATTTTTAAGATCAGGCGTTTTCCCTGAGGCACTTGAATTTTCTTTTCACAAACGGTGTAGTTTGGGTACGTCCCAGGGTAGTTCCTGGATGCCAGGGTCCCACTGTCTTGGTACATCACCACATGCCCGCATCCATCCCCTAGAGTAAACAAAGAACCAAGGAGGAGAAAATGTATTCTTAAACAAATAAAAAAAAATACCAGAAAATACTGACCACGTAATCCTGTCTCACACATACACTTCCACCTTTTTAAAGCGTATTTTGTAATATGACACCTCAGTTATGCTGTTACTGGAAAATAGGTAAGTAGAATAAAGTGTCATTTTTCTCCTGTAAAGCAGAAAAGAGGGTTGGAAACACTCATGAACTAAGATGTATTTGACAGTCCGGTACAGAGTCTCCCTGGTTTTCTGTTTTACGGCCAAACCTTGCTGAAACCATAAAGATACAATTCAAAACATAATAGGTAGGTTTCTTCCTTAAATGTTTTTCTCCCAGTTATCATTCCATGTTTTATTTCCATGCAATAGAGCCATCAGGGAGAAGGTAATTGAATCACACATGAAAGCACAGGCACGATTTAACTGCATAATATCACCGACCCACCTCATCTTACTTTCCTGTTGGTTTTTTTGCTCTGCTTTTACAATGCGCAAAGCGCCAGGGACACAGCAAGCACAGAAGAGGGACTTCGAAAGCAGGCCGTGCATCCCTAGCAGCGTACGAGCTACGTCGCAGTAGTACGCCGGGAGATGCTACTGCTGCCATCTCCTGCCAACGTGCTCCGACACACGCGTAGCACTGTCGCTGCTGCCGGCGGCACAGGGGGTTTCAGGACGATGTGCATCGAGCCCGCCGTGGAGAGGCATCGAAGGGGCAGCAGGAGCACGACGCATGACAGCCAAAAAAGGCACATGGGATACACGGGGGGATGTGGGGGTCGACATGGAAAACAGGAAGCATCATCCACAGAGAGGAAGGAAGCAGGTATCAGATAAGGGACCTTGACTACTAAAGGAAGCAATTCGCAGTGTACTAATAACTTGAAACTTGTATTTTAAAAGCTCAAGACAAATCATTCTGCTAAATCTTCCAAATAATGGAAACCACTGCAACAGTGAAACTACTGCTGTATCTATGTGCATGGAATAGGCAGTCCTCAATTTTAGCTCAGTTAGAGCGTAGACACTCTTTATTTAAGTTTTGCATATTTCTACCCTTTATTACTGCAAAAATTAAAACTGGTCATAGAAGTGTTAATAAAATACAGAATCATGAATAGCTGGGAATTTACAATACATCCTTTAACTACCCAGCATTTTGCTTTTGGAGATATTTTGGTTAAATGAGGATATTTTGGTTAAAATCTTTTGACCTATTTTAATTAGTACCTGAATTTTCTTCCACAGTCGCTAGGAGGAACATACTTAAGATTTGATAAGACGATTTAAAGGTGAACAACTAGAAATGAAGTGTTGATAAAGAAACGTGACATGCCGGGGGCTTGGGCGTAAGTGGCATACTGTGCAAAGATAAGCTCCAAGCTATCAAACTTTGACTCACTACTGTATAATTACACTGCCATTTCATGCAACTCACTCAATCGCTTTTTCACAGGCAACAGCATTTATTTTGAAGCTTTACTGTTATTACCAACTTTGTTGCTTGCTATTTAATTCTGTTGCAGATTCATGCTTGGAATAGAGGTGAACAGGAAACATAGATCCAAAATCATATCATCATAAAACACACTAAATTTGTTGGGGGGGGGGGGGGTTTCAGATCTCTTTGTTCACACATTTTGAAAAATATCTGTTGTTAAAATTCCTTATCCTAGCTCTATTGATTTTAGCATGCATAGGCAAATGTCAGTGATAAAAGGCAAACTGGCCTTCTGAGCAAATCGCCTTTTCAGTGGAAACTTTCTGCAGTAGGAGTAAAAATATCAAGAGCAATACTGTATATATGCTGCCAACTCTCTGAACCCAGAGAAGGATGCAGGGAGGATTAGCAGTGCACAACTGGATCACGTCTAGCAGGGCACAAGACACTTGCTGTCTGTGCAGCAGACTGGTGCATAGGAAAAAAAGAGTTGTGCCTGGCCTTTATTTCAACTGTATGTTTCTAACTGTAAGCATTTACTTTAGTTGGGCTTAAGAAAAAAAAAAAATATGTATAACAATTACAATCTGGAGCTTGGTTTGCAACTTATCCTCAGTGGGGAAGATAAAGGGAAAACAAAAGAAACGCTTACACAAGTACAACAAAATGTCATGGAGATGAACTCTTTAAAACTCAAAAATCCTAGTGTTTGATTTCTCTTAACCTTGCTGGGTTACATTCTGGCCTGTGTTACCTCCAAACAACGCCAAGGATCCTTTGTGATACAGAACTCACCTCAAAAAAGCCAAAAAGACACCACTGTCCTGGCAAGACCCTGACAACTGTGCAGGTCATGGTCCATTATGTTTCTGCAGCACGTGTACAGGCAAAACTGCACCAAAGACCTCAGCCTGCCATCCTTTTCTGCGGAGGTCATTTGAGGTCTTGTTCCCATGGAAGCTCCCTTTTCAAAATTTGTCTTTGAACCAGCACTGAAATGAATTAAAGCCAGAACAGCTCTTTTGTGCTAAGAAAGTATAAAAGTTATTTCCTGACTTTTCGCTAGTGGAATCTGGACAGGACGGTCATTCACATACCCACGCTAATGAGAGGCAAGGGAAGCATCACTTTGCATCTGTAACTCCTCTTGCTGCCTCTGTCCTGCCTGTGCACCTCAAAGGAAAAGGTCATGATGAAAGCTTGCCTGTCACAAGGCCTGAAGTAATATCCAAAAAGTCATGCCAAGTCCTAGTTAAATATAACTCCTTATAGAGAAGCCTGACTATGGTCCTAAATTTTAGTTTCTCAGCAGTTATTAAGATTACCAGAACAAATAAAAATGTTACACTGAAATTTGCTGGGAAATGCACCCTATGGAAGAAGTTTGGAGGTGTGGAGGGAGGGCAGAAAAAAACCCTCAGGATCTGATAATTCATTCAAAGAGAGATATAACCAGACTGTAGTGAAAAAGTTTTAAGTATAATTCCACTATTTCAATGGAAAATATGAACAAGACTATCATTAGTTTTGTTCTCATCTAAATTTCTACATAATAATATAATAATTCTACATAAAATTTTGATTTTCAGTAGAAATACTGGCCATGCCTTGAACCTTTCAATTTGAAAATACAGCTACTTGTCCTCATAAAAACTATATTTTAAATACCTCATGTCATGTTCTCTTTTATAGGCACAGCTCTTCTGTCTGGAAATGTGTGCATTTAACCAGTCAGTTTAATGTAGGATTTCTTGCTAACACTAAGTTTTCACTTAGCATTACTTTTGACAACTTTCTATCACCCCATTTGGCAAGAAGATGATGGCCTTGCCTCAGACATCCAAGTTTCATCACTTCTCACTGGACTGGAGCAAAGCAACATATTTGAGCAGAAGGTATTCAGCAGCCAGAAAGTCTGCACATGTTCAGGTTTAATAAAATCTCTCCGCAGCACCAGGACTTACTAAAAGCACATCAAACATGCTTTGTAAACGGAGTTCCCACGGGCATCTGAATCAAGTTCAAGACTGCAGTCTTTGGACTGAGGGCGCCCACCCACTGGCCTGCACTCAGGTTGTACAAAGGATTACGTAACTCTGGAATTACGACTGTTTACCATCAAGATAAAAATAGCGTCTGTGGGAGATAATGGAAATAACTCCCCAAGAACCGAGAACCACAACCAGCATCTGCTGCTGCAAACGCAGAGCGCATTTCTTCCACCTTGACTTCTCCCATGCTAGTAGCAATACACATGTTTAAAATCAGAACCTGAAGAGTTGATTTTGAACTGCAGCAGAATTAGAGAGCTCTGAAAATAACACCGGTTCCTCAAAGTACCCTGCTGCCACCCAAAATCACCCGTCTTTTGTACGCGCCCAGGCTGGGCAGGTCCCCTCGCCCTGCCTCTCCCCAGGCCCAGCTCACACGCTGCGCCAGCGCCTCTTCGCCATGTGCTCCCCGGGTTTGTCCACCCTTTGCAATGGGTGCAGATGGCAGCTTCATCCAAGAACTCAGAATATTACCCTCCATGATAACAAAAACGTCTTTCAAGTACTTCAATAAAAAGTTTTTTTGTACTGCACCTTTTACTAAACAGCATTAATCCTGCCAGCTACAAAACAGTTACACAGCTTTCTATCAAAGTGTGTCTTCAAAAGCATTGCTACAACATCCTGGCAGAAAACAGCTGCCTTTTTCATTCTTCTGATTCATGTTCACTCAGCAATTAATAACTGACTTGGATTCACTCCAGCGCTAAAAGCGTTTTATACCTAAGAGTGCTCACGTACATGGCTGGCCTGCACGCACCAGCAGCTCCCGTGCTCTTCCACATCGCCTCACGAGCCACTTTGCGCACTACCATTTCCCTCTGCCTCTCTGTTTACAGATACTGTTACAGTCAAAAATCAGTATTTTCTTAAGAGCTACAACTGCAGCTGGAGACAGCCAAAGCCAAGAAAATGCCACCGAGCTGAGCGTGTGGCTTTGCAAGTTCTGCTGATAACCACCTCCACGAGGAGAAACCCCTCTCATTTCGCTTTCCCTGAAGTCATGACTTCAGCTGATTAAAAGATACAGTAACAACTGAGTCAGGAACGAGTTCTGCCCCCATGCTTGACAGAAGCTTCACGTTATACATACACATTGAAGAGCATCCAAAAAAGTGCTCAAATCTTTCCAGGCAAGCCTGTGCTCTCCCTGCCCACATGGGATAGGAGGAAAGACCAGGGAAAACCCAAGATTTTTGCAGGAGGCCACCGTAGCCTGCTGATGCGGCCTGACAAAACTTTAGCTTGTCAGATAGTCACGAAGCCCTTCATCACTAACCGCATCACGCACGCTGCAAACATAAATGTGCTTGCACTTTCACTGCTGTGTGACTGAGTAAATTCCAGAATTAAGCACTTCATCTCTAACCTCTTCAGCAGCAAAACTAGGTCAAGAGCTTCAGCTCTTTCTGCACCGTTGCAGCGGAAGAGCGAGATCGCCCCGCGAACGGCGTCTGTGCTGCTCCCTCTTCCAGAGGACGACGAAAATCTCAGACCTCCTCACTCTGCCCATTAACGGCCTCGGGGAGAGAACAGAAATGAAAGGTGGCGTCACGGGCCTGAGGCATGGCGGCGCGGTGACTATTGCTGCTCAGTCACCCCGGCTGCTCCTGACTGAGCCGGGGGACGGGAGCCACCGCGGGCAGGTGGGGGCAGCGGACAGGCAACCACACGGCTGAGGAATGACTGCTGGTCAGACTCACAAGCGTAGGGTCAGAGTTTCACAAGCCACCAAGTTCAGAGCGGATGCTGTTTACACCGGCTGACCTAGCCTAATGTGTAGAAGTATATAAACTCCCAGAAATTTTTCCCAGCGTCCAGATTTACATTCTTCGCAATATTTTGTGGAGACTGCAAAAAGTATTTTCAAATAACGACAGAAACCACTGGAAATTAAGGCAAGTCTCTACACATCAGAAAAGACAGTGACTGCAATATGCCATGACCTTTAAATTAGTGTCTTTCATTCTATGTCGTTAAGAGAAGTCCGCCACTTCTCAGCATGCCCTACTGCAAAAGAAAAAAAAACCAAAACCATATTCTGTAGAAATTTTCCTTGGATTGCGCTCTCATTTATGTGACTGCATAAGGTTCCCAGCACACATTTTAACCCCTGTACTACAGCAGCTCCTCACAACGCTCATTTTGCTGCCAAAGCCAAACCAGCAGCAGCTGGGGAGCGGCAGGAGGAGGCCTGCGAGCAGGAAGGGAAGGTAGAGCAGGAGAAGAAACAAAGGAACATTGTAGAGCAGAGATTTCGTAGACCAAATTATTTACTTACTAACATCAAAGGGATGCAAGAGGAGAAGGAGGTCATACAAACAACAGCACAGTTTTCCTACCTCTTCACAGGCACTATTTAAGTAAGTGTAACGTGCCACTTAAAGTGGCAATGAAAAAGCAGCAAATGATCTTAAATTGGTTCGGCACCAGTTCTATAAATCCCAAATTGCCACCGTGCACCTCGCTGCGACAGCCCTCCCAGCCATGCAGGCTGTGGCGAGGGGCCTGCCTCTCTTGATGTTTTCTCCTGCGAGCGGGCTCAGAAGGTGCTCTACCTCAAACACATAACAACTTGTTCTGGTAATCAGTTGGACTACCACCATCAAATATATAAAAATATCCCTGACCAGCATTTCAGCTTCCTTATTTAGCAAAGTAGCTTACAACTTTATCACTGTTTCTTCACTGCTCTCCATAAACTAAAGAAATTTTAGAAATTATAAACATACACATGTAGCACAGAATGCCTTACAGCTGTCTTGACCTAAGTGACAGGGATTTTATTGTGTTGCCACAAACAGCATGGGGAGACTTTGCTATTCTAGAAACCTCTCAACTGTTCAGAGGTTTGCAGAGGTGAAAGCCTAGCAATATCTGAGTTTTTATTTCTTTAGCTGCTAAAATGTAAAAAAAAACAAAAACAAAAAAACCCCAGAAATTTCCTTATGAGCAATTTCTTCCATCAGTAGGAAGTCATGCTCCACTAAGGAGGGAATTTTACACTCAGCATTCAGGTGTGCAACCTTAAGAACTAATAGAATAGGTCTCATTTAAAGTAATGCAGATGTGAACCAGAAGCTTGTGCGCTCAAACTCTTCCAATTTCACTGTATCCATAAAAGATTTGATTAGTTGTCCCTTAATCAATTAACTTTCTGGAAAGCAAGCAGCTCTTCTGCATCTTAGGAGCTTGTGTCAGTAAGAGGCCTCACACTACCTAGTTATACTTACACATGAGAATGCAGGGACAAGACAATTCAGTGTACTGTAGAAAACACAGTGCCAAAAAGAGAGAACAGTAGCTACAACTGGACGGTCCCTGCCCTATGAATTATTTATGAGGACACAAGATTAAGAAGTTTCTGCATTCTGTAAAGAACAAGATCCTACAACATATAAGGGACAAGGTTTGCACAAAAATTTAGATAACATTTTACAGTTTTCTTGCTTTTCCTCTATTAAATACACAGAAGTAATAAAGAAAGAGGTTTGCCTTTGCTTTTCAGGACCACTGTCTGGTTCCATCATTCCATCCATCTGCGAAAGTACATACTAGAGTACAAGAAAAAATAAGTATGTTTTAGTCGCTGCTTCCAGGCCTTGGGTAGTATGCCCAAAGCTAGTCTTAGAAATAAGTGACTTTCAGCATGGGAATTTGCTTTTCAGCACTCTACAGCAGCCTTGAGCTTGTGGGTGTGAGAAAACTTCGATGTCTTTTTAGCTGCTAAAACAAAAAAGATTATTTATTTAATTATTGCTTGGTTAGCTGCATTTAACCTTTAGCAATGCTTTTCCTTTATGGATGTGGTATAATGCTGTGATTCGTCACCCCTACATTTTATTAGTTGGTGTATTTGGGAACAGATGTGAGAACAGACCTCCGCATTTATTGAAAATTCAGAGGAACCGCAAATGTAGGGTCTCCATTTTGCAAAACCAAAGTTGAGTTTTAAAGAGCCAAGTTTCCAACAATTACCTGAACTGCTCTACTTAAAACACATGCCCACATTATACACCTCAAGTGCATGTGTACTGAGAAGGCATCGAGAATTTAATTGTTCAAGCATTTGCTGTAACTGCACGTGCAGAAGGAACCCTGAAAGACTGTAGATGGACGGAAAATTGGCAGTGGCATGGTGCTCCTCCGCCAGCCGCAAATGTGGAATAACTCAGGACCTATAAAGGCTATGGGGAACAGATATCCCACAGATAGAAGGGACAGGAAGGAAACTACTGTATAGCACAGAAGTGTGGTCAAAGTGGTGCTGGAGCCCCCCCCACAGTGATGGGCACCCCTGTGGCTGGGGCACTGTGCAGTTAGGGCACCTCTTCTGATTCTGCTGATTTGGGTCAAACATGCAATTGGATTTCTATTAGGGGCTTTTCAGGTGAAGTAGGAAATTCTAATCTTAACTGAGAGACTTTTTTATATATATATATATATATGTATATATATGCAAATTGTTTGCTCTACTTTCTCCATCTGTTTTTTTCCCTGAGTTCTTCTCTTTGCTGTTCTTTACTGGAGATTAACTTACATTATATTGCACAGAATTTGGACTCTGTGGAAAACATATGCTGCAAGCTCAGGGCCAAACTCCAATACTGGGATGCACAGGAATAGGAAAATTCAAAGCAGTGTTAAGGACTGACGAAACCACAGGGACAGAAAATTCAGAGGCACCAGGATAAGGAAAGGCCGAGGCAGTACTGTTCCACATTAGAGTGGCATTGCGGGAAGGCAATAGTTCAAAACAGCATTAGTTTGGGTAAAAAGAAATATCCGAATGTAATAAGCTGAAACCTCAATTTTTATATTTTTTATATATATATACACACATATATAAAATGAATTCCCTTGTTAGCATGACAAGAGTCAGTCAAGATTGACAGTTATCAATGATTAAGGCTGGGCTTTTTTCTTGCAATCAAACATGGCTTACTAACAAAAATCAGACATTCACCTTTTTCGCCTGTATGACTAGACTGAATATGTGATTTGTTAGTAAGCAAGAATAGAAAACACCTCGCTTTTGTCAATCACATTATGCAAACCCTCCATTATCCCCTAGGTGTAAATGAATGTATTTCTCAAGATAAAATTGGTTTATGGTGGAAACAATAATTGCCATTTTTTAGCAAGACACAAATGTCTGTTTTGCCTTTGACTCAGCCAACATAACTTCTCGGAAATGATCTCTTTCCACAATGATTGTTGCAGTCGAACAATAAGCAGTTCCTCACATCCCTCATATAAATGGAAGCAAAAACTAACTGAATTAATATGAAGATGTGGTCAAAGATGTACATAAGGCTTCCAACCTGGAGCACTGAAAATAAAAAATATCTTTTTTTCAGTATACCCACATTATCAGCTTGCCTGATACTCATCACCACAGTATTAACAAGAATGGCAATTCAGAATCTCAGTAGAGCAGTAAACTTCATGCCATCTACAATCTGTTGTGGTCACATCTACTTAGTGTGAACTTAAAAAGAATAAAAACAGTCACATTTTACTTAAGTATTATAATGTTGGTGGTGATGCTGTATATGATCCACATGATCATTTCTGCCACTTTCACATTCTTCTGAGACATATTAACATGAGACTATGCAAAAGGTATTTGCAAATGCTGTAATGGAAGTGAAAAATTGTACAGAAGGGAATGATTCACACCACCCTGTGTACACCACTTATTCAACTCCATAATTTTCTTTTATTCGGCTGTAATTTTTTGATTAGTAACAGTATCCAGCAACCTTATTTTCACGTTTTGAAACAACGCAGGCAAGAAGGTCTGAACAGTTTTTTTTACTTATCTCAAGAAGAAATACCTTCAGTGTGATTTCTCAGCCTCTAATTTCTTGCAATACAACATGATTCTGCTTTGCATCTAGAAAACACAGGGATGGAATTTCTTTTGAAAAGAAAGAAGTTAGTTTTGAAAACCCTGGCATCAGCACTTTTTGAAAAATCAGCGCATATCTCACTTTAATGACAACAAATTTAACTACTGTGACAAAATACTACTAGATCAACAAATGCTGCTGACTCCCCCTTGGTTTTGAACATGTTAACACTTAGGACCACCAAGTTTCTCATTGTACATGACACAGTACTCACATTATGACTTACGCATTGAAATTGTCTTAAAGCCTTCAGTGGGAGCACAGAACCTGTGGCTATCAGGCATTTCAATGCAAATTCCCCTCTATTGTGCTGACACAGCAAATATGAGATAATATAAACCCCTGGCTTTTGGAGCAAGCTGAGACAACAGGGAGGGCAACATCTCCAGTGTGACCCATAGACCTTTCTGCCAAATCCTCTCAATATGGGCGACTTTCAGAATCTCTGAATTTATTTTACAGGTTAAAATATGTTCTTTCATGCTTCGGGAATAAAATGGACTGTTTTTGTTATGAGCTCATTTTACAAACAAAGCATAGCTGACTATTAAGTCAAAGCAATCCACCAACACAGAAATCGCGTGACACCAGAGAAGAATGTATTTAGGGAGTTTCAAGCAGAAGTTGCACGTCCCTATTCTGTGCAGAGCTGCTGCAGCTGCGACAACAACACTCAAGCACTTAACAAAGCCATGCTGTCTGGATGGGTTAAGAAACCCACCTACATTTCCAGTGTTTTGAGATCTGTCCTCACAATGCCATGAAGAAAAGTTTTATTTGATTGCTGACGGGACACATGGGCCTTTGTACAACACACGGGATCACATCCAGAATTCCCCATGTGTTCTTGCAATTTGAAATAAAGCAAATAAACACAATTTTTATTCGGTAGACATGAACATCTGGAAGATGACATCAAGATGACTTCAACTTTAATGTCAAAGCATTAGACTGAAATCCAATATTGCTTAAATAATTTGTGGTGGAAGTGCGAGAAACTAGAACATCACAGATTTAAACTGATGTGGAAATAAGGTTTCTGCAGCAGCTGTAGGAAGAAACAATATTTCAGAGCTTACTAAATGAGAGCTGGAGCAGTATAACGGAGAAGCCCTAAGTACCTGATGAATACTATTGCTATTACAGTAGCAGCTTGAACGTAAATATGTGACACTAAGTAGCTCTAGGATGCACCAAAAGGAAGATCCTAGTCTTGTACAAGGCCCTGGATCTGTGCTTCTAGCATTACCATGCTCTGTCATCCCCACTTACTCTCCTGACCTCCTCAGGTAGCTTGAAAATACCTTTACTGAAGTTATTCGAAAACAAGCAAAGCAAGCATGGACTGGCCATGTCTTTCCTCTCCTCTGCCTAAGCAGAAGAGCAGAGTGGAGATCAGCCTGATCCCATGGGGGATCTGGAAGTAATGAATAAGGCTGTGCTGGGATTGGAAATCCTGTTCAGGGAAGAGCATCCCTGAAGTCCCATCACCATCAGAGGAAATTCCAGACAGACAGGTCCTAGCGCTGCCAAAAGAGAAGACAGGCAAAGGAAGGAATGAAGCATGAAAATGTTTTCTCCCCTCTCAGCTTACAGGCTTAGTATCAAAAATCATAACAACTAGAAATATATCAGATTAAAATGGTGTCACCTATGACTACTGGCATCCTTGCTGTGTGCAACCTTCCAGCCAACCTCAAAAATGCAGTTTTAATGCTCTACAGTTTTCACTGAGAGCTTCAGTGTAATTTGATAGTTTATAATTTATTCTAAAAGCAATGATGAAGACATCTATGTACTCTTAAAACAAAAAAACAAGAAAACAAACAAAAAAAAAGACTAATTTAAAAGTCACTGGTATATTGTCCCAGTTTCACATTTCTTAATTCCAACTGCGATTCTAATCAAATCTTTTGAGGAAGTCATACGCTCATTCTTATGCATTGTTATTAACATTTTTATTGTAGATAGTCACGATCCAATGCCATTCCACTGAATCCCGTCAGAAGGATTTTCTTTTGATTTTGTCTGGCTTGTTTTATTCTTAGCAGATGGTGCAAACCCATGTGTTGATGAGTACATGCCACAGGAGTGCATCTGATACGATACAGCCAGCCTCAAGCCTGCAGTGATGTCTATGCTGAAGACTTCAGTGCCCGCCACCGCTCAGGACCACACTTCTTGGCAGGGTATATCAACTCGGATGCACTTTCAAAGCTACGCTACTTCTAGCACCTAAAATGGCATGGAGAAATGTATCTTAGGTATCTCTATACAGCACTGTAATCATCTTCAAAACTGGTGTCCTTTGAACTATATTTTTTCTACGGTGCTGCATATGCAACTCCAGTAGACTAAAGGTGGCGTAGTTTTAATGGGTACAAATGAATGCATTTTTGCATACATAACTCAACAGATAATTTGTATGAAATCTGACTCAACAGTAGTGCATGTTATGTGCATGTGCAGGTAACAAACAACTTTCCCAAGGCATCTTTTTCTTCCTCCTTTATCAGTGGTATGCCCAGTGGCCTCCCTGTCTCTGATTTTGCTTAGGTTACTAGAGGGCGTATTTCAAAGAGAAACCTCGTTCTGGTCATTCACATCAAAGGGTTTAGAGCTATTTATAGCAAAGCCTATGTGACAGAAAATATGGCAATTTTCATATGGTGGGTATACACAATTTTTTTTGAGTCATAATTGGGAAACTGTTGCCTCTGCCTTTAGCAATTCTAGTCAGCATTCACAATGCAAGAGACAGCGCGCCAAGGAAGGAAGCAGACATAAGGACTAAAATCCAAACAAACTGAAGATGTACCAATCAGCTATATTCCACAAAGGGGGGAGGGGGGTTGTTGGCACTACCAGAAAAATTCATCTCTATCTGCATTTCAAACTGCTGGAAATGGGTATGCAGACTGGATTAGTGTTAGCATACTGACAGTCTTTGATATGTGTTTTTTATAAGCCCCTGAGAATAGGCATCTGAATATACCTACTACTCTTCAACTCTCTTTTACCTTTATAAAAGCCTAGATCCCATTACTACATATGATGTTACCATATTAAATAAGAGCCCCACCTCAAAATATTTGAGAGTCTACTGCTCATAAATTCTTTTAAGTTATGAGCAGAAAGCCAGCATTGGGTGGAAGTGTCAACAGACTCAGCAATACTGCGAAGCACAAATTCACATTTGGATGCTGATCTGTGAATCACACATGAACTAGTTCCATTCCTGTGTTTTATCAGAAAAGAAAATAAACAGGTTATAGCAAAAGCAGTGGCTTAAATCTTGTTCTTAACCAGGTGAAACCCCCATTCCTCATCTGTCTTCCGACAAATAGCCAAACCACTGGCTAGTCCTACTAGCCAGAATTTGTTTAAGAGCTTGAAACAGAAACAGAAGGAAGATCCGAAGTTCTGAAGACAGACAGACTCAGTTCAACTCTGATATACATATCTGCTGCCCAAAATTACATTGTTCAATGTCTTGCTCAATGAGACCAGAAGCAAGAACTGGTGAACAGTGGAAGGCAAAGCTAATATATCTGGGATTGCCTCTCTCCTGCCTTGGACTGGAGCTGCCAAAAGGAGATTTGGGGAAGAGATACCAGGCAGGTGTGGTTGCGTGAGGCTGGGCAAGCAGGAAGCAAGATACTTGTTGGAGCTGTCAGCAAAGAACTGGCAGCTGAAACCACAAGAGAGGTTAAGATCAGCGTGCAACAGAATAAAAAGGGAAGAGAAGAACATTTTATTATAAATCCCAAAGTCATTTATTAGTCATACAGTCATAGATATGATATTTGTCCCCAGGTGAGACCTACTAAGGTTAGAAATATGTTTTAATTAAAAGTCAGTTTCCTAACCACTCAGCCTTTCCTATTATCATTCTATGAATAACCAAACTCCATGTTTCACAGATGTCCTCAGACCAAACACATCTTTAATGTATTTTTAAGAGTGGAGAAAGAGTTGATACACGCTCTGCATAGTCACACTCTTGATACGAGTCGTGCCATGAAGTAACAAAGCCAGAGCTAGAACTTGTACCGTGAAAGATAGAGGCTCTTCCTTAATTTAAAACTTCAGTAAGAGAGAGGATAAAAGATATAACAACAGATTCATCATTATTCTGTAGTAGCCCTCAAAATAAACTAAAGAGGGAAGTGATCCTGTCATTTCACATCATTTCTGTTGTGAAAGGCAGCAGGTTGCACACTCAGCCCAAGAGAAGCCAGAAAACTGTACTACTTTATTTTTAAATCAACATATTTAAACCAGCGCATCTTTCTCTGAACCAGCTGGTGGGAGACCCCAGTGGTGACAAGATATAGAATTAGCTGAAACTCGAGCCTGATTCACTCTGGCAGTTCTCATGCTCCATTACAACTTTTAAATCAAGCCAACAAGCTTGTGTAACAGGCAATTTGTATCCACTTACCTCCTTTCTTCACTAGTGCAACTTTTTAACACTTGGTCCCTAATTTATAGGGTAATATCAATAAACAAACACACAAGTATCTACACCCGAGGACAAAGGGAAGATATGGGTCAAAATCTGTTCTGCTTTCTAGACACTAGACAGACTTTATCTTGCAAGTTTGAGTTTGGTTCAAGAGAACCAAGTAAACATATTCCTTTGCATTTCTGTGCTGTTGATTTGATGCCAGAAACATTTTAAATATGAATACAACATGTGTCCTTACCAATGTATTTTGGAATACAGACAAGGAGCAACATTCATACTTGCTGCCGAGTGCCACTGCGCACACTAAAAGTCCCTAGAAACTTCAGTGAACTTCTTATTTCTGACTCTCCACATAGCTTTCTCCTCCATGTCATCATGTGCAAGACAAACACTGGTGAAAGAGGAAACCAAAAAACCCCAAAACACTTGGAGGAAAGAGGAGATTGAGGGAAGTTTGGTGTGTGTATTTCCAGTAGCATATCAAGCAAGAGTCTCAAAGGAAGGAAATGTATGGAGAAGAGGGAATAGCAAAGCTTCAAAGGAGAAAAAGGGGGAAAATTGCATTAAGCGTAACAAGCAGAAAGGCAACTTGCATCAATTCTTCCCTTCAATGGGGGAAGGATCCATAACACAAGTCTCTATTTATAAGAAGTGTATAGGAAAAAAAAAAAAAGATATAAGTCAGCCAAACACGGAGTACTGCTTAGTACCACTGCTGGGATGCTGTGCAAATGGACAACACTGGCTTTTTGCAATTTGCAGCAAAGTTGAAACATTAATATTGGGGGTTATTAATTCATCTTAAACGTGGCGCCAAGTTTATCATGACACTTAATTTTCACTGCTAACTTCTTCACCGGTGGCTGCCAGGGAGTGTCTCTAAGACGGATGTGTCAGGCCGTGGTATTCCTCAGTCATTAGGCTGCAATTTCTCAGTAGGAAGTCAGCTGTACTCGTAATTACACAGGAATTTTAACTGTTAGCCACATAAAAATACAGGGTAAACAGACAAGTACCTGGGCCATAATTTTAACAACAACAACAAAAAAAGTTGATCAAAAAAAAAATCAAAAAAGGGGGGGGGGGGCTTGAGAGGTCTCTCGGAATTCCTACACAACTTCGTGGCAGCAGGATCAAGGCTATTTCTTTTTTAGCGAAGCAATAAACACACAGAGCCGCGCGTGTTCGATTTTGCAGCCGTCTCGGGTCCGGGGGCTGCGAGCACCGGGCACGGCCGGGAGCGGCGAGCACCGGCCCCGCCGCGGCCCCCACGCGGCGGCCCCGCTCCGCCGCTTCTGCCCGCAGCTCGACGGAGCCTTTTCCCCGCTCACTGGACTTACAGCAAACAAACAAACACGCGCAACCCCGCGCGGCCCACCCTAATTAACGGGGGATTAAGAAATCAGCGGTATACATGTACCCTAAAGCCGGTTAGCGCTTTAATCTCGCGGCTACTCAGACACGGGGATAAACCCGGCCGGGATTAACCAGGTCAGCTCCAGGCAGCCCCCGCGGGCAGCGGCGCAGGGAGAGCCCCCCCAGCCCCGTACTCACCCAGCTTCTCCGCCCGCAGCCACAGCGGGGCAGAGGCTCCGAGCAGCAGCGAGAGCAGCAGCGAGGGGGCGGCCCGCGCCCCCGCGGCGGGGCCCATGGCTCCAGCTCCCGGCGCCGAAGGGAAGGAGGCACAACTTCCCCGCTTCCCTCCTGCTCCTTTCTCTTCCTCCCCTCCTCCTCCTCCTCGTCGCCGTCGTCGGGGCCGCTCCGGGGCCAGGCAGCGCGCCCGCGGAGGGGGACGGCCGCCCCGCGGCATGTCCGCCCGCCCCGCAGGTGCTTCCCGCAGGCGGAGAGGGTCGGCGCAGAGCTCCCGCTGCCCCCCGCGCCTCGCCCGCCGCCTCCCGCACGGCCCCGGCGCCGGGGGTGGAGAGAGGAAACCGGAGCCGGGGAGCGCCGCCGCTCCCATTGGGCGCCGCCCCGCCGGCACCTCCCCCCGGCCGCCCCCCGCCGCTGCCTCCCCACGCGTGTCCGAGCCGGGCGCCAGCGGGGCGTCCGTCCCGTCCCGTCCCGTCCCGTCCCGTCCCCCGGCGTTTGCAGCACCGCGCTGGACGCGCCGCCGCCCAGCAGCAGCGCACCTGGTGCAAAACTGCAGGCATACACAAGTACACGCATTTTTTTAAGGACGCGGCATTATTTTGCCACGCGTGGGCTCCACGCTCCCCCTGCCACAGAGAGGAAGGGGCGTGGGCACCAGCCCGACCCACTCGTGCCGAAAGGGAAACTGCCCGTGCAGGCAGCAGAGCCTGCCTGGTGCCTTGAGCTTCCCGTTCCTGCACCCTGACCCCAGGCTCGTGTCTATGCCTGGGGGGGAAAAACGCACATTTCACGTGTGTGGTGCCTTAGTGCGTTAAGCTTCTGGGCTGATTAACCATTATTTTTTTAGAGGAGGGTGTAGGTAATGCTCTCCAGGTGAGCTGGCCTGTGCTTGCACGCTGTGGGCATGTCACAGGTGTGTGGTAAGGAAGTGTCTGTAAGTGTTGGTAGCCCCAGGAGACCTGGGCATCAAACAGGCCCCAACAGTTGTCCTTAGGAAATTATGCCAAAGGATTCCAAGTAGCCTTTATACAGCCTTGTCAGAACAGGGTTGCTGTGAGGATGCTAAAGTGGCACTGGTTGCAGCTGGGAAATACTGTGTTGCCACAATAAACTATAGTATATACTAACCTGAATGTCTTAGACACAGCTGATAATTACTAGATTTTGTAGTATTTTAGAAAAAGTCAAGTTTAATACACCTTTATTTCAACTGAGTTATTATTTTGTAATTGTTTGTGGCTGTTCTAGTAACTTTTCAAGCACTGTGCACGTGTGCTCTGGCATGCTTTCTACCATGCATCCAATATGTTACATCCTGGGTATATGCATTTAAAGCAGGCTTTTAGTTTTTGAGTTTTATCCCTTCTTTGCAAAGGAGAGTTTGAAATCTAGACTGAAATGTTAGATACAGCATAAGGTAGAGTGTTCAGTACTGCAGCAATTTAACAGTTGGACTAATTCTTGCTACCCCTCGGTAGCGAACGCCGGCATCCTTCTGGCTGAAGGAGGTAATGGTGGATCCTTTGCTTTGAGAATCTGAAGACTGAGGCACTCTTAAAGAGGAGTATGTCTGTATAAGTAAAAGCGGCCTGTTCTTGCATTTGTCTTACCATTCATCAGAAATAGTTCCTTTACAAATTAGGGAGATTATGGAGGGGAAGGGGCAAGAAAGTCAAACTTTGCTACAGCCACAAGACTGAATTTAAAAATAATACAGAATTGGTAAAAATACTGTGGTCATGTAAAATAGCTTCCCCAACACCCAATATTGCTTGAAAGCCTACAAATAACACCCAACATAATGAAAATGTGAGGGAGAGGAAGTGAAAAGAAGCACAAAATAAATGTTGTAAAACACATCACTTCTGAAAGAGTTGTGGTTATTGAAAAGCAATATAACAATGTAATAGTGTACATTGTTTTGTATCAGTTTCAGCAGACAATGAAAAACAGTCAGTCATACATGGGTTTTGTACTGGGAATTATACTGATTTGCATTCTATTAACTGAGGTCTAGAATATACTCTTTAATAACAATACCAGCTTTTAGCTGTGTTTGTTAAGGATCATGGTGAATACTGGCAGAAAAATCCTGCTAAATTATTGAATAATCTTTGTGTGATTTAATAGGCAAAAGCATCTGCCACGAAGCTTGTAAGAGGTAACGCTGCTAGTGCTGAGCTCCCGGCAGAACTTGAGCTGTGCAGTTGGTGCAGGCAAGCAAGCAGCCTAAGAAGGCCAAAGAAATTTTTGCCTGTCACATCTTCAGGAGGCTTTTAAGAAAGAGGAAGATGGGTCAGCAGATGCAAGGGAAAGAAATATTCTCTTTCTCCTGGGTGTTAGAGGCTTGGGAATAGCTTCTGGGACAGGTAGCTAGAGAATAATTTGCTTCACCATTATTTTTATTCCAACAATTTGTAGTTAAACGATAAATCATGCCCTTGAGGCCAGGGCTGTAAAATATTTGTTTTCTGTTGCTGGCTGGTAATGAAGTTTGCCATACAGGTGAGAACAAGCTGCAAGGCAAGCAGGCTGCCTTTTTGGTCTTCTCACGGCCTGGGGACCAGCGGGAGCTGGTTGCCTGTCCAAGGCCACGTGCTTTCTGTGGCAAGTGCGTACAGGGCTCAGGTGGAAACTCGGCACCTTTTCCAGGAGGTGTTGGCAGCATAGATTTTCTATTGACTTCAGTAAGATAATGAATAACACCACCAGTGCAGTAGCTTCTGTATTATTTATTTTGTTATTAAATTCACATTACTTTATCATACCCTCTCCCTGACAGTTTTCAATATGCTATAGGCAAGGAACTTACTGTCAGCTTCCAAGATTAAATAATCATTAAGACGAATGAAGTAGTCCACAACTCTCAAAGCTATTATTCAAAAGCCTGTGTAACCCCTGTCACATTGCTACATTGGTTTATGTGTGCTTTTTCAAATTTACCTTTGTAAGAAGGAGAATTAAAATCAGCTTTTAAACACATGCAAATATTGGAGACTTTGGGTCAAGGAAAAGATTAATGCAGAAATAAGGCACACATGGAGCCTGACTAATACCTTGTGATGAGATCACATAAAGTGAGCTTCATAGCACAAAAACTCTCTGGCAAACCACTTCAGTGCTCTCTGAATGATATATGATTTTAGTCACTAGCACTTCAATTTGGAAGAAACGGGATTCACCCAATAATGTAGATAGCCTACCTTTTACCTTGAGCATGTGCTCTTCTTTTACAGTCACTTTTCCAAACACATGAATCAGGAATATTTTATGTGTTTAATGCAAGTGGTATTAACTGAGTCACCTGCAACTAGATGCAACATATTTTGTCTAGTATTCATTGTATGGATATCTTTACTTACACAGACTGTGCAACCACCTGCAAGTTAGCAGTTAGGTTTTTATTCCAGTGGTCTCAGGACAAACACCAAGACAGGACTTTCAGGAGAAAGCTCAAATCACTTAAGAAGATGGTTAGTATGACAATATGCTAGGAACATACCTGTTTAATCTAGCCTTTTACTGTCTTAATAGATCCATGGATTTACTTTCTTACCTTTACTATATATAATACACATTGAAAGGTCTTCTAAGCAGATCTGAGTTGTCCTCAGCATGCCTTGGGTGGTGATGCTCATGTTTAGTCAGTAGTTTGTTGGGGCGGGGGGGGGGAAGGGGAAAGAAAGGCAGAACACATTGAAGAGTTTACCTAAGCTTATCTTGCAAACTTGACACTGTATACATTCCTTCTTTCAAAAGCATCTTTTCATATATTTGTTCTAGAAAAACGAAACCCAAAGCCTAATTTATACAAAGAGGGTTAAATTTCAGCTTGTTGGAGCAACCTTGCTTTTGTATGGCTAATAGGAAAGTTCTTGTTCTTCAGAAGTTTCAAGTGCTTCCTTTGCTGACTTTGCAGAAGAAGGGGGAGGAATCATAAGGCCCAATGAAGTGGAGAGGTCCCTAGGTCACCAATCACAAAGTGCAAGAACAATTCCAGACATTGAGAGGTATGTTAATCTTGTCACTTAGCAGAAGGACAGCTTGCAGCTTGAGAGGCCTTTTGCAGTCTTTATATGTGGGGCACATTTTGCATTTTCATTGGCGCAAAGCAAATAGTGTCATAGATTTACAGGATAAAGTTGAGAACAAAATACGCTGGTCGCTGACCTCTGTGTATTGAAGTGCAGCATTGCACCAGAAGTGTACATGACAGTTGCATTAAAAAAAAAAAAAAAGGAAAGAAAATGAAATGCGTAAAGTAAAAGCCTCCCCAAAAGCAATGTGTAAAGTAAAAGCCTCCAAGTGTGACCAGATTCAGCATTTGTATTTGATATGTGAGGAGCCCTCCTTGCTAAAAATGGTTAGGGTACAGTAAAGTCAGTGCTGCTTCAAGGCTGTGAGATGGTGCAGAAAGTCCAGACAGTTCCTTCAGACACACTGAATTGTTTTGTATATGTAGAGTGCTTTGTGGATACCGCCTTGCTGTGGCTGTATCAGCTAGGCTAAGGCCATGCTCCTGGAGCAGTGAAGACATTTCAGCCTGTGTACCAGCTTCCCCTACTAAGGCCTGCTTATCAATAAACTGGTTGGCGATGGGGTAACCTCTGGGACTCCTCCAGGCTTCTGGATACTCACATGATTGCTGCTGTGAAAAAGGTCTTTTCCATTTGTGGCAGACTGCAGGACTGAGCTCCTCTTATCAAAACCAGCCTTGGCTCTGGTGGGGAACACATTAGTAACTTCCATTATTGCTCACTGTTGGCATCCTTCTCTGGATGCGAAAATGCATTCTTAAAAAGTAAATGGGATGAAGGTGTTGTGAAGGAGCTAGTTAAATAACATTTCCATTTTTTTAAGTAGATCTGAGCAAATAACTCAGAGGGTGTCAGCTGAGTACTTCACTGCTTTTGAGGGAAATTCCAGGTAAATATCAGACAGAAAAAACTTACCTGAGGCTTGCCTATTAAGAGCAATCACTAAGAAATAATGTCTGAAGCAGACTCACTTGCACTGGCACAGGTCCACACCTATGCTGCTGAGCTGGAGCCTTGGCAATGGTATTGTGCAATTACACTGGTAGCTGAAATCCCCAGCGTGGACGAGACCACAAATATCCTTGTCCACAAATCATGAATGAAGAAATTATGGACAATAAATTCAGGCAATAATCTCTGGGAGAGGAAATAAACAAACTGCAGCAGGCTTCAAGACTTTGTCTTTATTTTCAACAGCAGAGAACAAAAGATCGTGCCCGGGAAGGAGCGGTAGCAGGGCTCTTACCAGCACAGGATGAATATGTGATAATTGGATGCTAAAGAGGATACACAGCCTCATTCACTACAGTGACAACAGTTGGGTATAACCCTAATGAGAGCCATCTCGGGGATGAATGGGCACCCTTCATCACTTTAATTACTGTAACCTATCCAATCATGCCACCTTTTATGATGTAATTATGAGATCAAGCTTAAGACTAATCGTTTGTCCCACTGTCACATATTCCTCAGTTTCGCACAGCTGCCTCGCAGTCCTATGTCATATTTTTTCTTGCTTTCAGACGAAATGAAATAAAGTTTCTAATCATCCTGATTCTGAAGATAATCAACCAAATGTCAGCAAAAGCACTAGTGCCGTGCTGTCATCTTAAATTCTGTGAAGAAATATGGGGCAGAATGTTCCTTTTCATTTAGACATATTGTTTTAAGGTTGCCTGGAAAAATATTATGATCTAAAGATTCCTGACATTCTTTGTCAAAACAGAGCCTACTATTTTATAGCTTACTAGTTGACAGTATTCTTGATCAATTTGTCAGTGACAAAGCTCTCATTGCTTTTTATAGTTGTTTTAAAGGGTCTTCGTGTTTCTATGAGGCTATTAGCGCTCTCATACATTTTAAGAATAACAGCTTTTCCCCTTTAATCTATAGGTAGTATGCAAGTTTTAACCCTACCATGTTTTTGAGGGGGAGTTCATAGCTGAGTTTGTGTAGTGGTCATTTTTTGCCACGGCAAACAAGGAGCCTTAGTCATTTATTCATGTTTATAAGGCTCTTCCAAATAAGAGGTAAGAAATTACTTATGCAAAATATGGAGCAATATGGTGGTCACTTAAGGGAATAATCAATCATGTTTGAATTATATGCTTTTTTATAAAGACAATAAGCAGTCTAGTTATAGCCTCACAAAAAGAGTGTGGCAGGAGGGAAGATGAATGCAAGAAAACGGAGCTCACCCATTTCTAATATTGTCAGTGTGACACTTACTGTCATGTATACCAGAGAGGGCAGTTTACATACTGGTTTATCTATCACCATATGGAAGGCTATATAAGTAAGAACTTAGAAAGCTGAAGGCAAATACAAGTGTGATCCGAATGACTGACCAATTTAACTGAAATCAGCCAGTTTACACCAGGTCTTCTTCCTAATTTCAAGTTTTCATACTGAGTTTTTTACAGGATGCAATATGAAATCAGGCAGAAAGTGTTGGGAGACGAGAGGCAAGTCCCGAGATGCTTTTATTTTAATTCAGTTTATTTCTTTGAAGAGAGGAATGGGAATCATGCTTATTAATTTAGGAATTAGTAATGGGTGGGTCTGTGCTCCCTCCCCCTCTTCTTGCTCACTCCAGGCCTTATTAAAGCCCGCATTCCTCGTGAGCTTCACAGAAGTCAGTCAGTTAGGCATAGTGGATGTATGGGTCATAAATCTGTAATAATCATTATGTGTGGAGAAAAAGCTTCTTGTGCAACTTTTTCACATAGCATTGGGGCATTACACCAATGAATTACAAGGTCAAATTCCTGTAATTCATAAGTGTCACAGCTGTGAATTACAACTGTATATATAGTTTAAGCAGTCACTGTCACTTGCTTTTAAACCCAGATTATTTATTACATGTAAAAAACTGATTAAAAAAATCATCTGAACAAATCTGTCTTAATTTTTTTAATGATTTCAAAAAAAGGGCTTGAATTTGGATACTGTCACATATTTTAATTACAGCATTTGACAAATTATTGTGCTTGTATATAAAAAAAAAGTGTAGTGCTTACCATAGGTTCCTTGTCAAGGATAAATGGATAACAGAAAGTTAACTTAGTAGGGTGATGAATGCTCAAATCAGTGTTAAACATTCATTCCTCATAGCATAATAAATGAGCAGTAGCTTGAGAGTTTTTATGTCTTAAAAGTAGGTTTATGTGGACAGTATCAATTTTCAAACATTCCTTCTGAAACTAAGAACTTTTGGCATCCTTCTATCTACTTCTTTTCAATCAAGTACTGCATTTTTAGTTGTGCAAGACACACATACTGTGCAACTGGTTGTTGCTGACCTGGTGGTTCAGGAGCAGTTCTAAAGGCCCTGATGGTTTCTAAAATATGATATTTGTACATGCAGCCTAGTTAGGTCTCTCATCTAGACTTAAATTCAGCCTGGATTTCATTTATTTGCTCTATATCTAGCATGACTCTTGCTCACCAGAACTGAAGGTGATGTGCCCTTCCTCCCTTGAGCGTGGCGGTGTTTTTGGTGCAGAAGGGCTGGGCTGGGCCAACTGCCTATGTGGAGTTAAGCCTGGGTTCACCTTCCCATGGGCTGCTTGCCTGCACGCATGGCAGAGGCTGGGCAAGGGACAGGCTTTCCCTCAGTGAACAGCTGTGCTTTGTGGCTGCTCAAACTAGGGGAAAATTCACCCCAGTAATAATTACCTGGTATAGTCCTGGAGTAAAAATGTGCTTCTTGTCTCTAGAGAAGGGCTGAGTCCCTGCAGCTTCTAACTTTCTGACTCAGCACCGTGCTCATCTGGTAATTGAGAGGACTCAGCACCTCTTCAGAGGCTGCCACCATCTTTTAGGCTCAGACTTCTCCCGGGTACATTTGAATATTGTTGCATTTATGCATTTTTAGATATCTGACCTACTGTTTCAAACACAAGCACGCTATGTTAATCAGTTAGCAGGATTCATGTTAGCACTGTTGAACGCTTTTCTGATGGAGTTGGTAGCTTTCGCTTGGGAAAGAGAGAGATCAAATGGGCTGCAATTCATTCTGAAGGCATTAACTGGTCCCTCTCCCTCATTCCCATTGGTGTTCCTGCATTACTGGGTCTACTGGGATCCAAGCAAGGTAAAGCCAAGCGAAACAATGGTGAAATATCCTCTGTGCCACAGCGTTCACTTCTACTACGTGTGCGAGGTCTTCAAAGGTAGTGAATTATGACTTCTAAATTTCAGTTTGACCACTTCTAAACAGAGCAGGAGCAGGAAGCCAGGCTGCTCTTCAGCCTCCTCTCGATTGGAAACTGTTGTTGGAGCACATGCAGGTCATCCCACATTGGTTTCCTCTGGTTGCAGAGGCTAGCTTTGGTGGACCATGAACCTTTGCTTACTTCTCTGTATTTTAAAAACAGTATTTTTTCTTACTGTTCCTTGTTCTTTGTTTCAGTATCCTGGGGATGTCTTTGTTTTGATTTGTGGAATTGCATTAATATAACAAAATAGCAAACACTGAAGCAAAAGAAACAAAAACGACATGGCAGAGATACCACAATCAGGAAATACTGATAATATTTGCAGACAGACATTCCACGGAGTAAAGGCTGACTTGTTGCTACACAACAATAATATTTATAGCTGTTTTACTGTTTTATGGAGATCCACATGCAGATGATTTCTCTCATGTGTCACCTTTATTTGAAAACCATTTGCAAAACATCAGTAAACTAACACTGATAAGCATACAGCATTTAGGTGTATGTGCATTGATGCTCTTTCTGGACCTGGAAACACTACTGCAGGAAGCATTACTACTTAGCAGTCTTGCTTGGGCAGAGCCTTTGCCTTCCACTTAGTTCTTGGACCTAATCTAAAGTGCTGTGAAGACAACGGGGAGCTTGTGCAGAGGGCAGTGCAGATATTGCTGCAGTGGTTTATGATGATGCTGTGCCCACGGTGCTCTGCTCAACTCTTGCCCTTTCCAGAGGAGCAGAGTCAGGCAGATAGAGAGTGTGTGCCTATACCTCAGCTGTTTGACCTGCACTTAAATTGTTTTTAGGGTGTATGCACAGTGGTACACAGGACTGAACACAAATGGCTGAGGAAGTTGAAGAATATGGTCTTTTTTCCATTCTCTACTGTGGATAGTAATTTGCTGCAAAAGGGCGTGGTAGCCTTTTCCCCAGAATAAGCTTTCTCTGGTTTATAGTTCAGTCCACATCCCAGGCATTTCTAGAAAAGAAAAGAAATATGGAAAAACCTCCTCAGAAATAGTTATTACTGTGTCATTTGTTGCAAAATAAGCAATTCTGTCATATTGGTTTTGATCTAGTGCTTTTCTCTTTCTAGTGCATTCCTTTTCTTCATTGAGCCCACTGACTCCTTCCAGCATTAAAAGAGGTGTGTGTGCATAGGTTTGTGCATATGAGCAATACTGGAAAAATGACACACTTTTTATCAGCTAATTTATCCCTTTAATCTTAGGAGGATAAACACATGAACCAGTATGAGACCCCTTGTTTAATGCTTCCCCTCTCTTACCCTGCTTTACCTTGACATAGTATTTGTCATTACAGCTTAAGCATATCATTATTGTTGCAAATCTTTTGGGAGTCCAGCTGTGCTCACAATTAAAGGCCAACTATTATTATTTATATTACAGTAATGCAGAGAGAGGTCACTGCTCTATTGTGCTAGACAGCATTAAAACACAGCAGGAGCAGCAGACCCCACTCCCCTGGCTTGTCTCTGTTAAGGGACAATGACGTATTCTTGAACCCAAATTTAGTTAACAATAGCAGCTGTGAGAGCGAGGATTCAAACCAGCCGGGTCACAGGGCCCTTCTCTTGGCCTCCCTTCACCTCTTCTTGGTACTCACCTGAGGTGTTGAGCCAATTCAACTTGGCAAGGCAGCAGAAAAATTTCTTGACAAGGTGAATGGCTTTCTGCTGTGTCAGTGAGCTGAATTATCTCAGTAAAGGGTCAAAAAAGCACCAGAGGCAGTGCAGAGTGGGCTACTCAGTTAAGGTAGGGCAAGAGAAAGCGAGGCTTGGGAATGTGGAGGGGGGAGAAAATGTCAAGGGCAGGGGAGCAGGACTGCTTTCTTTCATAGGAGTATTAAATTGGCTTGGTCTGGATGTATATCCTCATCTGTGTTTGGATGGAGATCTGTGAGACTGAACCAGCCTCAGGCAAGGCTGCTGCTTTGTATTCCTATACCCTTCCTCACACTGGTGTCCATCTGACTTCTTGATGAAGAAAACTTTCTCAGGAGGGATACTGTCCTTCTTCAGCAGGAAATTTCCTCAGCAAAGGAAGGGGTTGGTCAGGTGCTCTGAACTGGCTTGCTGCAGATTGGTGCCAGTACAAGCGGCAGCAAACACATAGCTGGGGGTGCAGTGGGCATGGGTATTCCACCAGCTTAGTGTTGCCCCTGCAAGCCCCCCCAGCCTGCCCTGTCTATGCCCACCCCCTGGGGCCTCCCCATGCCCCAGCCTGGGGTCATCAGTCAGTGCCCCATGATGCCACAGTGATGCCAGCTCCAGCCCACCACAGCCCAGCCCTTGCCTGGCCATGGGACCCTATGGTCCTGGTCCCAGCCTGTGGCAGTGACTGTCCCCCTGGCAGGGCTGTCCTGGGGTGCCCAGCCTCTCCTGCTGCCTACCCTTGGCGACAGTGGTTCCCACCAGGGCACAGCTAATGCCTGAGGAAAGGAGGTGTCTTAAATGGCTGCAGCTGTTTGTGCTCTGGAAGGGTTTGGAAGCCTTTGGAGGGCAAGATCTTAGGGCAGCTGGGCTGTCCGTGGTGTTTGCATGTGTTAGCAAGTCGGGACAAAATGCTGGCTTTCCCACAGCCTTCACCTTTCGACCTGTTAGCGCACGTGAATGTTACTTGCTGGGTTACCATTGCCAGGAGTTTCTCATGCTGGTGGTTCTGGTTAACTGTGTTTTTCCTAGTGGATGTTTCTGGCTCAGAATTTACAGCCAAAACCCAGAAAGGGGAATGGGGACAGAGACCTCATCCCGTGCAACTGCACAGTGTCAGCAGCCTGGGTACCTTGAGAGTCAACCCTGTGTTTGGCTCATCCAAAAGAGACCATGCTCTCTCTCAAATAAGGAGAGATCTACCATTTCCCCAGTTATTTGAAACAAGCCTATTTTGTCTTTTGGAGGCTGAAAAACATTTTAGAAAGCTTGTTTAAACATTTAAATTATTTTGTACCTCAGTCTATACTAATTTTTCAGTTACAAGCAGTTTGCTTTTGCTTGTGTGGAGAAAAGGAATTACTTATCCCTATGGGCTGTGGGCTTCTCTCCCTGGAAGCTCATGTTGGGATTGAAACTCCAGATAGCTCCTGAAAGGTTAGTGAGCGGTGCATTCAAGCATCCCTAGCAGCCCTCTTGCACAGGCAGGTGATTGAAATGGTCAAATCCAGCCCCTGCTGTCTTTCTCCCGCTCCCCCCAGGAGCTTTGCAGCTTTTCAGGCTGTCACAGACTCCATGCAAATAGACTGTCTTCTCGATTACTGGCTGAGGAAATTTCTTTTTATGAGACTACGAGGAGACAAAATGTTCAGGTATTTTGGAGTACCAGAGAAACCAGGAGGTGCTAGAAGTGAAGCCTTTTATGGAAGATGTTTATGCAGACTGAGCATTTGACCGTTCTGAGGATCTCTACAAAGATCATGTAATCGACATTATAGCTTCTGTTCCTTTTGTCTTTTTCTTCTAATCTTGGCTTTATACCTTCTTATGATCTACATGCTCAAGGCAATAATTCGTTGCCTTTGCAGTAAGCAATCTTCTCTTCCTTCTGTTCCTCTCTAAAAACCTTTGCAAATCCCTTCCATGCAGTCCTCTTCAGAGAGGTTGCATCAAGCCATTTTGCACTTAAACTGTTGTCCCATCTGATATTTGTATACGTTGAAATCTAGTTTTCTTCAATTTTCAAACTGCACAATTAGTTAATACCAGTCAGAAGATTCTTAATAGATAATACAATTGAACAGATCTCTAAAGAGTATTGCAAATACCTTGCCAACCTCTGCTCTTTAAAGCAATGCAAAGGGCAATGCAAGTTTTGTCTACTTAACAGGAAGGTTTTCCTTCTATTGTCACTTTGTGCTGGCTCTCTTTCTCCCCTGATGTCATGTAAGATGATTACACAAACATTTTTTGGTAAGCTCAATATACTCTTCCTTTAGATGTGATCTTTTTAACAACTAAGGATTTTTTTTTAAGGTTAATTCTTGTAACCAGTCATAATAGACACTTGGCCTATTTATAGATCCACAGTACTCTTCAGACATTCCTGATATTTTCTACCCTGGCCTAGCTTTTAGATCTCTTGCTATTGTTAATCTCCACATCTCAAATTTGCCCAGTCTGAAATCCATCATTGTACATCATTTAATGAGACATTTCTCCAGTCATCATTACTGCAGATCAATAGAAACAAATCCCTGTCTCCTGACTGGTTTAGCTAAGTATCTCATGCATAACTGTCTTTCCAATTTGATCCAGTTTAACAGTCTGGTTTTTTTGTTGTTGTTTTTTTTTTCCTTCTGCACTTCCCTAATCTGCCCAGATAGATATAAATCTTGAGCCAGACTCCAGGGGGCTTCTCTTGTATGCTCTTCCCTCTGTTTGTGCAAAGTGTTCCCTGACTGGTTGGCTGTTTTTTGCCAGACAAGCAGCTGCCTGAGCAGTTGCACTAACAAATAAAAGGGGAGGGAGGCAGGGGCAGTGGGGGGAAGCTCCTTGCCCTTAGGGCCCTTGTTCACTTACTTTCCTGAGAAATTCGAAGGCTAATGAGGGCCCATTGCTGGAGGGAAAATGAGAATAATCTGTGATCTTTGGGAAAGAGTGAAAATCTGTCACCACTAGTAAGTGCTTCATATCAGTATATCTTTTCAGGGCTATCCCCAGAAGACAAAGGAGTTGGACATTGATAAGTAAAAGCTGAGATTTTCCTTTTCATCTCTCTGCCTAGTAGGCTGGCTGTGGGATGGACAGTTTCTCCTTGCTCGCCTCTCCCATCTTTCTTCTTTCCCCTTCCTCAAGGTAGGATCTACAGATGTTGTCATAGTTTCAGGGAGTTTTTATTGCTGCGTAACTGGACACAGGCAGTCCACATCAGACACAGACATTTTGGGGCTGGGCGGGGGGTCTTTCCCCTTGCCTCCTCAGGCACCCCTTTCCCTGTTTTCTCAGTCCTTCCAATAGCTGCTGTGTGCTGTAGTTTGGTGAAACCATGTTTAAACGGCAGCACGTGGCCAAATGTTTTACTCAATGAGGTTTTAGGAGCTGGACTCGCACATAACAGGAGAATAAAATTAGATGGTTGGAGTGGGTACTACCTGGGGCCGCTGGGCCTGCCCCTCTGATGGGAGGTCCCTGCAGCAGGGAGGGCTGAACACCTCCTGGACCCAGCCAGGAGCTGCCCTGAAATTCAAGAGCTTTTGCTCTGGATTATTAAAATAAGCTGATGTTGGCATTAGTTTATATTCCTGTGTTGAGCTGTGACCTTTGGCAGTTCAGGAAATGCTTCCCAAAGGGATCAGTCATTCTGGCTGCAGGGGTAACGCCCTGTGTCTGCACACTGGGGCTGCACACCGCCTTGAGCAACTGATCTCTGCCTACTGCTCTCAGCAAGTCAGAGCCCCAAAATTGTGTCTGAGATCATTAATCTGTTTATGTTCGTACCATTTATCTATAGGTACATATGCACAAACATGCATGTGGGCACTCACGCACCCTGTCTTTACTGATCCTGATAACTCCAGTTGTAAAGAAAATGTTAGTTACTTGTGTTGCTGGCAATAATATGTACATTTTTCTCCCCTCAGGATATAATAGTCCATATTCATACCTGTTGGAGCTGATCATTCATTTTTATATATTTCCGTTGTTCTCCAGGGAGTTTTAAAGATGAACCCACTCTTTGTGAAGTGCTCTGATACACGCTGTTTTTCAAATAGGGAACTGTAATAGAATTTGCTTTTCTCTGGTAGTCACTATATTGTTATTTTGCTGCTCATTTGCAATCTTTTCCTTCACAGATCCTAGAATTTTCTCTTCTAACACTGGTCTTAAGGATGAAGGAAATGATGTGCTGCAAGTAGATCTATAATATAAAGCACAGGTCTCATAGAGTTTGAATCCCTAGTTTTGTGTCAAGATGCAGTTTTATGGAAGAGATGACTTTAAAAATAATAAACAAATTAATATTTCACCATTCACAGATTTTACAAACCCTCCTTTTAAAGTTCAGTTTCTAAAGCCCATAAATACTCTCTCCCTGAAGGCAGTTCTTGATGTTTAGGTGACAAATCCAGAGGCTCAGACGGCTACTAGTATTTGTTTGGCCACAGTGTTAGAAGGAACATAAGGGAAGGAGAAATTCCAGTGCTTTTTTTTCTTCGAAGATCCTGGTTTATGGCATATTACAGTGACACCTGGTGGAAAATAGTGTTTGAAGTCTAAGGAAAATATTCTGATTCTTAAGTTGTTCTTTTGAATAATGTCTAACATTATTATTTCTTTAACTATCTGTACTGCAGTAATGGTTAGAAGTTCTGCTCAGGGACAAGAGCCCATTTGTGCAAGGTATGCATGTAAGTACCCATATATAAATATGCAAATACTCTCACATAAGATTTATCAGCATCAGTAGTGACAAATCTTTCCCGTTATAAAGAAAATGTTAGTTATGTGTGTTTGATAGCAATGAATGTACACTCCCCTGTAACTTCCATAGACTTGAAATAGTCTATACTGATCCCTAACACCGCTGTTTGTTTCATATACAAGTTGGCATATGTGGTATTCAATATAGCAGCCAAATTTCCTTCCCCTAAGAGCCAAATGCCAATATTTTTATATAGCTGCCAAACTTCCTCTTCTTCAGCCCTTTAGCTGCACCTTGATTGCATTCCTCACCAGGACCTTAACTTAATCCCTCCTGTTCCCCCTCCTACCACTCCTCCCTATATGTCTCCAAACAAGATCTAGGATACATCCTCCTGTGTCCCAGCCTTGTTCTTCCTATCAGCCAAGCCTTCCCAAGCCCTGTCTGCACCCGCTTCAGGCTCCTGATATCCTGGACATTTATAACCTTAGATGTGTGAAGAGCTTGCAGTGTCAGACCTTTACTGTCTTTTCTCTCCAGCAGGGCAGTAGGAGCTAGGGCAACCTACCTGTCCCATCCCAAACACTTGTGCTGTAGAGTCTCTTCAGCTCTGTGATCCCACACGTTGGATGTGGCTATTAGGTGTGACTGGTGATCTGCCAACCAGCTGCGCCTTATTCATAATGTTATGGAGTGGAGGCCCAAGCTCTGTGGTGCATCCAGAGGCACAGTGCAACCCTTGGCAATCTAAGAGCACAGTCACCAACGGTCCTCATGGGCACTCGACATGGGCAGGTGTCTGATGCTGTGTCTCCCTCCACTCCCTGCCATGGATGATGGGATATTGGGTAAGTGGTGCTAAAATAGGGCTGGGGAGCAGTAGCAGTTCCTGTAGAAAGCAAGCTTTGGTGTGGCTGCTCCTGCACTGTACACTTTTTCAGAGTTTGTATAGATATAGCAAAATGTCTTTGGTTTACCCCAGAATGAATAATGGAGATCATAACCAACCAATTTCTTAAAAAAAAAAAAAAAAAAAAAAAAAAAGATACTGAAGAACTAAAAGCAATTCAAAAAGAGGGCTTTTTTTAAGATTTGAACATAGACACATATGTTTATCCAGGCTACATCTAAAGTAGTAAATCAAAGCTGTGCGAGGGAGCATTCCTGATCAGTAGGCTTTGAGTGACCACATAGATCAACGGTTAAATTGTTAGAAAGGTCCCTGGCACAGTTTTTCTCCATATCAGCACTATCCCAAACAATTTCCAGGAGCAGTTTGGGAGCTAGTAAAAGCCAGGGACCATTCTCCAAAGCTGTTTTGGTTGTGGCCATCTTCTTTTGGAGTGCAAGAGAGTTTTCAAGTGAGGATGTGGGCTCCTCCATGCCACCTCACCTGGGTGCCAAGGTATGGACGTGGGCACATTCAATTTACTAGCCACAGAGACCAAATCTTGAGGGTCCTAGAACTGGTCTAAAGATCTAAAGCACAGACTGCTCAGCTTCTGGAAGAAACCCCAGGTTACAGCTGCCTGTCACTGGCTCCCTTTTCAGTTTTGCTGCTCCTGTGAACTCTCATGAACTTTCTTCAGCCAAATTGAGCTGAATTACCAAAGAGCTACTATTTAAGCAGTCAGACTAATCTGGCTCATTTTGGCTGGAACTAGTGAGTTCCCTCTTGAGCAACTTTGCTGGTGGGTTGGAGAGGGCAGTGTCCTCCTGGAGAGAAATAGCGACAAACGGACGGGGCAGTAACTCTCCCTGACTGACATAGCTGGAAGCCCACAGTCACTCTCGCCTAGGAGCTCTCTCAAGCAACAGCGAGGAGGCTGAGATGATGCACAAAGAGGCCCCCAAATGTGGAAGGAAAGGAAGGAGCCTGTTCCACAAAGCCCTTCCTTCCTCGGGCCGCCTGGTGCTATGTATCGATTGGCTCTTCCCAGCCCGGATCAACCTTTGCTCCTGCTTCTGTGCTGTCAGTTCCTTTCATCTACCACGCACTGGCATAGCAGCGCATGGGGGCTGCACCATGAACTGAATCAGAGAAACCAGCATTGGTTAATGCTGACTGATTTGTTCATGTTGTTACAGCATTAGTGTTAGCCAAATTCTCATCCTGGTTCATTGCATGGCCACATGAATGTTTGCTCTGCAAGACAGCGGGGCCTGGGAAGGTGATGGAATATTTAGGTTTGGGGGAAAGCAAGTCCCCTCTTTAAGTCGCAATGACAGGAAAGAGAAACTTAAACTGATCATCAAAATGCTATGTTATTTTTGCACACATATATATACTTTTATGTATGTATATATATTTTTAGAAGTTGGATTGATTTCCTGATCCTGTTCACAAAATGAACCTGTGGATAGCTCTGCCAGTACAGAGAAGTGTCACAGAGTGGGGGCTGAAGGGAGCTGCATATATCTTAAACTTGTATTGCCACTGAATCAACCTCCAACTTTAGCATATTTAGGACTCTTCACCTCCCTCTGAATCAAATATATGATTTATCTCTCGGCTTCAATTTTCTTTCATGGTATGGGCAAAAAGTTACCAGTGTAATTGTACCTGCTCATATAAAGACTCCCATGTATATTAGCCCTGGTTAGCCTGTGTCTACACTGCCTGAGGAGGTAAAGAGGGGTCTGCTTTGAGTGGTATTTTGGTGTTGGTGTGGAACATTTGGAAAAACATTTGGAAACAGTCATTAAAAATAGAATTAATTAACATTTTTGTGCTGAATGATATGGACTGTAGCTATGGTTGTTTGAACAAAGTTATTCTTCATTATGAATAAACTTTCTCAGTTGTAGCCACCTGAATATTTAGAAATAGCTTAATCATAGTAGAAATTAAGTTCAGGCAAGGTTTCTCCCACTGTTTCCCTCTTTCTTTGCTGTTTGCAACACCGGATTAAAAGCATTCCACTTAGTTTCCTCTTCATGTTAATGACATTTATGTAAGGAGATACGCTGATTTTCATTGGTCACCTCTTTTGTTTCAGTGGTTTAATAAGAAACTGTAAAATACACGTTGCGCAATTTCAAGACAAGTGCTCCAGGAAGCTGAAAAGTTATAGAAGGAATGGATTGTAAACAAGGATTTTAAAAATATTTAATAAATTGAAATGTAGAAATTTCACAGCTGGGTCTCCATCATCTAGACTTAAAGAAATTTGTATGGCTGAATGAAGAAAAGTATCAGGCTGCCAGATGAACTTGTTTAAGTTATGAGGAACATTTGCCTGTGGACTCTCCCGCTAAACAGACTTGCTGCTTTTTACTATGTATGGATTTCTGCAGTGTATTGTACTTCCTCACAAAATTGTCAAAACCTATGTACGAGTAACCTGGTAAGTTTTTAAAAAACATACGTAATTTTTTCAAACATATGTGGTTGTTAGCGTTGTCAGAATTTTCTTTTACAAATCAGGTTTCTGAAATTGTTTTTTAAAGAATGTATTTGAGTAAAAGCAGAGTTTGAGAAGTTATGTTTTACATTTGAATTCACAGAGCACCATGTAAGGAAAAAATCACATTAACCAGACTGCAAGGTTTTTGTTTTGTACTTTCTATTCCCACCGTTGCTGAAATTACTGTAAATGCTAAGATCCTAGATGGTGGAGGGCGAAGGCCTTTGTTCTTTCAGTATATTCACTTTACTTGTGGATTTCTGTCTGGTCTGTGACTTTTCTTATATAAAACTAGGAAAATTATAAATTCACAAGAAATTGGCTAGGGACCTGTGTCTTGCATAAATATCCTGAACTGGTTCTAGCTTCTCTTTTAAATTGTCCATGCTTTTAACTGTGGCTATATCTTTAAGAAGAAAAGAAAGTTGTTGGAGCCTTGATGTTGTGCTTTCTTAGTGTTCCTTTGAGTAGTGGAGTGGAATTTATTATTTTTCCTTCTACTGATGCATAACAAAGATAAGCAAAAACTCTGAAATCCAAATAATAATTCTGCTTCAGACTTTCAGAAGTTACCTGCTTGTTTTTATTTGCCCTAGATGTTGATGTTGTCTAGAAGACCATGTACCTTTACTCTGTGAAAAGGACATTTTGTGCCCTGGGGCTAATGAACTCTGTAAAGCTACTGCAAAGGACTATCACCTGCTCTATTTTATTTCATACATTTGTCTGACAGTTCCTTTAAAACTGCTTCTGAGCCACAGTCAACTCTGGCACCAGTGAAAGAGCTAATTGCCATCCCTGATCGGAGCCTAGCATGCAAGGATAGCTTTAAAGGGGATTCTTTGTTTTAAGCTTAAATTAATTTAGAAGAAGAAATGCTTTGCTCTTCCTATCAGCTTTGAAACACAGGCAAATAGTATTCCTGTTCAGTAAACATGAGGAAAAGATAATCTTGGAGCTGAGAGTTGTAAATCTCCTTTTTCTCCTCCAAATATACTTGTGTGTTCGCATTTGCTTTGTGACAGCTGTGTGTGAGGCCGGGGTTCGTCGCTGTTGTCATGTTATGCCCTGTGTGCTGAAAATTTCTTCCCGAGAGTTGCCTTGTTCAGGATGTTCTTACCTGCTTGCAGGACCAAACTTAAGAAAGACCTAACATCCAGCTTCTCAGGGGCTGTTAGATACATCCCCAAATCATTTGCACTTCACAGGAGGTGACTGGTTTTACACACTTTGAATGATGATGTGAAAGAATAGGCACCTTAGCTCTGCAGTACTTTTAGCAAGAGAAGGCAGCCATGTCACCATATGGCTGCATAAATCCCCTTCAAAAGGAGGCCAGACAAAAGGCATTTAGCTTAAAAGAAAATCTTTCTGCTCCTAAGAGGTCAAACCACTTGGCTTTGTCATTTATGCCCAATATATTTATGAAGCATTTGTGATCAGTGAACCAGAATCAGGAGATTAGGGCCAAATTCCTACCTGAGATAATTTAATTAATGCCAGCTGATTCTGTCAACTTCTTTGTTTTGATGGTACTCTCAAATTATTCTCAAGTAAGAAGCTACTGGTGTGTCACTAATAAATTTCTTCATATGAGGGAACATTAGCCAAGGAAAATTTGTTATGCAAGGAACTGATGTTTTAATATATTTTAATCAAAGAGTTTTGGAAAAACATTTTGACTCTTTGTAAAAATATAAATATTTCTCTTACAGGAAGGAGAACTTGCAATTAATAATCTTTGCAATGTTAGTGACATCACTGGAGCAGTGAGTAGTGGTTTGCTTTGTTAATTACTAATAGTTTACGTCATTGCTATTTGAATAAGCTGGGTTCAATGATCATATTGTCAAAATCTTTATGTAAATGTGTACAGCTCTGTCTGGCATAAGTCATTAAGTTGTATGCTTAGATTTGGCTCAAATTATCAAACAGACAACTCCCTTCTTTGTTTAAAGAAAGCCTTGGGTAATAGTGTTGGTCTCTGCTGTCAGTTCTGTTGAGATTTGTGATCTTCAAAATTCACAATTCAGTCATTTTTGAGAAAGTGGGTCAAAACCAGCGTTCCCTCCAAAATGCAAATCATGAACACTGTTGTATTTGGTTGGCCTTGTACAAGGAAGTATTGTTTATTTTGTTTTCTCATAGATTTGATGGGAGGAAACAAAATGACAACTGTTCAAAGTTGGTTTGAGTTCTGTAGGATTTCAGATGTTTGCCTCTGTAGAGGGGGGCTCTTTAGCTTAGCATGAGCTTTCCATAGAAGCATTCTTGTAAGGACTTTAGCTGATGTTCTTGCAGTTCAGTTTTCAAATGCAGTTGATGCTGGTAGTTATACATATTCTCTGAAGAGCTGTGGAGAATTCATCAACATTTTCCACAGAGACTAGTGGGAAGCAGCCTCTCAGCAGCTGGTATCCAGCGAGGTTGGGCAGTTTATGATCCTGGGACCATAAAAAGCTATGTTGTCATGACAATACATAGCACCATTGACCTGCCTCTTTAGGTTACTGTGTATTTTTGCTCAGCATTATCAAGTCTTTTTTTTTTTTTTCCATGAAACTTTGCAGTATTTGATGTCAGAACTCCCTGCTTCTAGAGTCATTCCATTCCAGCTTCCATCTTACAAGAAAAATGCATATGACCTTTAAGAAAAGGATGGGACAGAATGAGCAAGAAATGTTTAACATCAAATACAAAGCACATGATATATGTTACATCTTCGAAATCTCATGGTTTTAAAGTCTATGCCATGCCTGCTGGAGAGCGTGAGGCTTGGATGAATGGCTTTTGACTGTGCTTGGCCGTGCATCATACAGAATTTTGCATTTGAAAATTTGTAACTTTGCCCTAGTGAACAAGTTGGGAGAGAAGGAGCACTGGCCACACGCATCATGGCTGGCCAGGTGCCCCACTCCTGGAGCAAGACCGAATGTGGACTGGCTTAGCTAGATCTCCTTCTGCCTCTAGGGCTTTGCATCAGCCCTCTCTCAAGGCCTGTGCAAAGATAAGTGCTCTCCCCAGCGGATAGTCACAGTCCTCTCAGGCACCTTTTAGCCCTTCCAGTCTTCTCAGTACAGGTGATAGTATCAGTCTTTATTGGAGCTGGACATGCATTTGAACATCTACTTTTTTGCACAAAGCAATCTCTAAGAAAGATATATTTTTTTCTTCTACTCCATATTTGATTTTACATTGGGAAGGACATCATACAACGTAAACCCATTACCCCATCTTTGTTATACTTAATATTCTTGTTATGATGTTCTGAATTAGGAAAGTGTTATGAATCCCAAATTTATATTTTTTATATAAAATATAAAAACTACATAAATAAAAAACTATATATAGATATATAGTTCTCTATATATAGTTTTACAGGGAACAAGGGCATGGAGAAAATAAATTATTTAGTCATACAGCAGCTGGAAACTGAACTCAAGTTCCCTAACTATATTCCTTATGCCCTTAACAGTAAAGCATCCCTGCTTTTTAAAAGTATGTTTTTTAAAGTCCTTTTCAAGTTTTGAAAGTCACCGTCTTTCTTTGCAGTGCACGGAGGGATGTCGGTTTTGGAATGCAGTGGTGCAAGACAACTGCCCACTGCAGTGTGTGAGTATTGCCTTAGTCGTGGTTTCACAGCACTTGCCTCGAATCCATCGCTTATGTTATCCAAGGGTAGACATGTGAAATGTAACCAGACCAATGTTTCTATGATAAAAGATGTAATGTCCATCTTTTTTTTCCCAGTATGTTTATAATTTCTCTGTTTGGAAACTCATAATTGTTGTTATAGGAGTCACTTGTAACATTAAAAACTTTCTTTTTGTTTGTCAAAATGTGGGGACACTTTAGAGTTCATTAAGCTACATCTCTCATCCAGATTTCCAAGCAGTGCCACTGAGTTAGTACTTTTCAGGATTCGGCCCTTCTCGGGCCTACCTCAAAGTTACATGCAGATGTAAATGTAGCACGTGCTTTTACTAGATTGATTTCTTGCTTTTACCAAACCAGATGACTTAGCACAGATTTGGGACAACTGCCATGGAAGTTTTTAAAGCGTTCTTTTTCTGGACCTTTTTCTTGAACAACTGAAGCTCATCAACCTTGACATCATTTTAGTGCTGACTTTGCAATTTTTCAGGTCTGGGCTTTCCTTCTTTCATTATTTACCAATGGTAAAATTTTGTAGTGCACCTTTCACTGTAGGAAATTTGTAATTCATTGATATTATCTGTTTGAAATACTCTGCATTTATATTTATATTAATCCTGTGCTTTTCCAATTTGCCTCTTGGCAGAACAAGACATACACCAGAGAATGTGAGGTAAGTTAGGTGCCGTTAGATCAATACAAACTTAAAAATCATATATTTTTTAAATGTTCACTTACAATGTTCATACAGTGCTAAGAAATACAATGTAGATGCATGAATTTATGAATTTAGGTCTCTAACTGTTTTGCACTCTATAAAACTGAAGAACGAGGTAAGTATTTGAATATATAATCACTTTTTTCTAGCATGGTGACTAAGGACATGTTTGCATTGAAGACTGCTGTGTAAAAATAATATTGCCTTAAACAAAGCAGTCTAATCCCACCAGTATGGAACATAGCACAGACATATTTATACTATTTTCTAGACTCTCACAGAAGGCTTGTTCTATTCAGTTTTTCATTAATAACATGAAAGATAAATCAGAGAGAATGCTTATTAAGTCTGATATGACACCAGCTTGGGGATAAGTGGGAAAAAAAAAAGGGAGCTAGACGAGAATACCAAACATTCTTTTGATTGGAGAAAAGGTCTCAAATAAGTAAAATGCAATTCAGTAAGGACCAATGTGTTGCACATTAAAAAGAGATCTAAAAATGTGCAAGGCTAAAATGGGGAGCGCCTGGTCCATCTGTGCTGCAGATGGACGGGCATTTAGAGTGATAAGTCAACAAGGTGCTGCTGCTAAAAAGACAGTGCCTTTCTGGGGTCTTTTAATACGAACATGGCGTGTAGGATGGACGGTGATGAGACGATTGCAGGATTTTGGTTGGGACTGTTGAGACCTCAGTACTAAAGCTGTGTCTAGATGGGGGCTACACACTTCAAGCTGGCGATGGAGGAGCTGGAGAGAATCCCAAGTACAACGCAAACATACTGGGAGGCTGGAAAACTTGATTGAAAGCATTGATTTTTTTTTCTTTTTGGTTGCTTTTTAATCTGTGAAATTCTGAACATAACAATGGTTTTAAAATCCACTAAATGTTTGTTTTGGAGGACAGGGACAGTCCAAGGAGTAATCAACTTACTTTGTAGCAACAAGGAATTAGTTTGATGATTTCTCTTTCTTTCTTTCTTTTTTTTTCCCTCCTGTCTGGCTGCACACTGTGCTAGTTCAGCTCCCTGACCCTGCAAGGGTTTTTTGCTGGATTATCTTTCTGCTGGATCAGCTGGCTGAATTGTCTTCCTATGCAGTCAGGCGAGCACCAGACCAGTGCATGCAGAGGTCATTGCAGTCTGCAGGGGAGAGGAGAAGACATGAAAATGGGGCTTCTCCTTTGGTATTGGCTCAGCTCTGTTGTGGCACTATACCCTGGTAGTCAAGTCTGGTAGTATTACTCCTGCTGAATATTACCTTTCTTCTAGAAAGGGAGGAGTGCCACTGAATTCAGTGGGAACACGAGAAAGGGCATCAGAATCTGGCTTATAGAGGGGCAGTTCTTATGGATGGAGAATATATGAGGATTTCTTGTTTTCAGGGACAGCAGATGGCAAATTTCTCTCAAAATTTCTAAGGGTAGGAACTTCAATAATCCTCTTACTTCAAGCAAAAATTGGATTTATGGCTCTGACAAAGATCAGAAGGAAAAAGAAGAACATGAAAAAAGAGAAATGGTTGGAAAATGCCTGTGTTGAAAGAAGCTGAAAGTGCTAGGAATCAGCATGTAAATCTTGAGGATACCATCCTCTACAAAATAAACATTTCTTGGATGTAAAGGAAAGCTCCAATTTATAGCTGATAACTGATATCTGCTAATACCCAAACCTTTGCCTGCTAACTATCATGATATTTTACTTAGAAATGTTTTATATCTCTGATTATGAAAGCACATGGAAAAACTTCTTTAAATGCTTGCACTTGGCACTGGTTGTCTAGATTTGATATAACATACATAGGAATATATTTATAAACTAGTTTATAAATACATCTCAGCTGCAACTCTGAATGAATTGTTTGGAAAAACTTGTCTTACCAGTTTCCATAGGGTGCTGGAAGTGTGTCCCCTAGAATCAAAGGAAAAGAGCAAAAAACCCCAGCCACTTAATATAATGAATTGCCTCTGAATGATCTAAAGGTTAATTATCACTTGAAAGGTGGCTGCTGTATGAAGCAAACTTCAAGCTTTTATAGGCCAAATCAACTCACAGAATAAATGAGCCCAAATAAAATGCCGGCCTGCAAAAAGCTGAAGCCATCACTTCTGTATTGACTTTCAGGAGACTCAGTCTTATTCATAATTTTTAAGCTACTGGGATCCTTTTGTAAAACGTTACCACCTCTTCTTTAGTTCTTCACCTGTAAGACAGGGTAACACTATACGTCTTCCCTCCTTAAACTGAAAACTCTTTGAATTCTTAGGATGCGAACGTGGAGAACTCACTGCCCTGGGGTTTTGTTACGATTGCAGCCTGTAGGCTGAGAGTAACTACTAACAAGGATGTGTGAATTGCTCAGGGTTGCTCTGAAAAAGTACTGTTTTTGACCATTTTGAAAATTTGTAGGACATACATTCGTAGCATGTGCTGCATACATAGGCAATACTCAAAGTGGGAAAGAGTGAAACCCAACACGTAGACTATGTCATTATCAAATTAAAAAACATTTTTTCCAAACTCCATGGTTGTCACCAAAGTCTATGTCCAGCTTTACTTGCCCCATGTTTGTGCTTTCCACAAGGGGACAATGAAGACCCTAACTTAGTGCCCAGTGAAATTGGTGGAATGTTTCTCAGTAAACTTCTTGAAGTGAGTTCTGTTATTTTTTTAGAATGAACGTAATCATTTCCACAGGATTTGTATGTATTCAGAAAGTGTCTTGATACGTCTAGTAGGAGACTACATTTACCTAAAACTAACCACTGAGTTCTGTATCCTAAACAGAGAGTTTCCTGCAAGTTTGGCTGTAGCCGTGCAGAAGAAGCATATGGTGTTGAAGTACAGAGTAAGTCTGAATGTACTTCATGTCTGATTCACAGTTTGATAAATTCAGTTTTGAGAGTACAGTTTTGCTCCACTATCTGGATTTCTTTGAACAAAATCAGGAATGTCTTGCCATTTTTGATTTTGATCAAAAAATTACCATTCTCTCCTTTTTTTTGTTTTGGCAAATATAATGGAATTAACTCTGTCTTACAGTAAAACTGTTTTTCCCTCCCTGTGAACATGTGACCTTTTGCATCCAACTTCAGCTGTTTAAGATGGTACTTTGTAGAGCACTCCTCTTTGATCTGATTGCTTCTGTTGCAATTGTTGGCTAAAGTTTCTATGACTTACATGGGAAAAATTAGGCCAATATAGTGCTATTGAAATAAGCTCTCTGAAAATCTTGTCTTCGGAAATATCTCATATCTTCTCTAGGTTTCTACTCATCAAAAATCTACTAAGTACTTATGACTAAAGGGGCATTAACCCAAGTGCAGAGCTATAGTCACGTTTATTAGCACTGAGTTTCATACAGTTCAGGCTTGCTTATCAAACTATGTGTTTGCCTTGTGTTTTGTGATTTATTCTACAACATTTTTAATACACTCTTTTCTGTATTTTTATTGGCTTCACAGCTCTAAGATGTAAGGTAGTATGTTTTTACCATTAACACATTATTGTATTTTCTCTCCAGATTATTTGCACAAGCCTGGAGCACCATTTGCATCTACCATTGGAAGCCACAATGTGACATTAGGATGGAAACCAGCTAACATCTCTGGGGTGAAATATATTATCCAGTGGAAGTTCAGCCAGCTCCCTGGAGACTGGAGGTACACAGAGGTAAAGAAGGAAAATTCCTTTTACTTTGCAAGGAAATGGGTTCTTGGTTTTATTTATAATGCAGTCCTGTTTCACTGGGAAATAGTGACAATTATTAACAAAGTGCAAGCATATCTAAAATGATGAGAGGAAAGAGAGGAAAGAGCAGAATCTGAAGCAGAAGTGGCTGAATGTGAATCAATTGATTCCTTTATCTTTTTGTAGTGCTTAGCTAAGGTGAAATGTAGTAGGATTCTTTGTGTACTTATAGTGCACTGGCTGTATTTGTTGTCTCTGCTCTTTGCTTTTATGTTAGACAAAAGTGGGTATTATATTAGGCACATGGCAGAGGTTTATGAAATCATGAGTAGCATGGAGAAGCTGAGAAGTGGACAATTATTTCCTGTCTTCAGCGTAAGAACTAGGGACCATGATAGAAACAAGCAGGTTCAAAACAGACAAAGGTATTTCCTCACAGAATGTGTAGTTAAAGTGTTCAGTTGCATCCTGACATATGTGGATGTTAAAATTTAGAGGAGTTCAGAGACAGGACAAATTAATGGGACAAAAAACCTGAGTCCTACTAAACATAAACATTGCTGTTGTTACCCATTGATCCATGCTCATAAAATGCCAAGACAGAGTATTCTGGGGAAATAGTCCTGTAGGCTTTCTTTGTTCTTGCACTTTTCCCTAGAGATCTGCTTTTGGTTCTTGTCAAAGACACAATACTTGGATAGATGGACTTTTGTTCTGTATAGTTGTTCTTACATTATGTTTTTTTGTGTCAGCTGTGTACTTGTCATCTCACCATCATATCTGTCAGACCAATTTATGGAGCATGGCAAGTTGGTCCCAAAAATTGCAGTTAAAGATCATTTGCTAAGTAGGAAGTTCTCTTGAATCAACTATTGTTGAAATAATGGGGAATGAGACCTTCAGGACATACATATATCAGGCTATCCAGAAGCCTTTGAGTCTTAAACCTTTAGTATATATATCAAAAGCTTAAAACATATTGCCTGTAATGTATTTTTATTATTTTAGTTTTTTTGCCTTATCCTTCAAATTTACTATTACCCATCCCTTCACCCATCCAACCATCATTTAGATCTGTTAGTTTGTTCTGAAGAAAAGAGAAGGGAAAAAGTTCTGAAGGGAAGAAAAATCAATGTCTGTGGTGAAAATGTCTCCCAGAATATCTTCTTATTTAAATTTAGAATGCTGAGCTTTAATATCCCTAAATATGAATATGTATGTTTAGACTGATAATACCCTGCACAGCAGCTACAGAATGGAGGAAGGAAGAAAATGATTGTGTGTATGCATTGGTCTAGGTAGTATCTGAAACTTCATATGCAGTCAAAGACCTTCAAGCCTTCACAGAATATGTGTTTCGAGTGGTTTGGATCATCACATCTCAGCTGCAGCTCCATTCTCCATCAAGTCCCAGTTATCGGACAAACGCTTTTGGAGGTAATGAATTGCACTATTAATAACACCTTTCAGGACCATATCAGAAACATTTAGCTTTCCTTGTTCATTTAATAGAAAACACTGAGGCTTAATCTTCAGAAGCGCATGTATGTTGTCTGCTCAGTAGCTGCAGAAGACTGAACTAAAATACTACAGGTTCTTTTATTTGAACTAAAAGATTTAGGACTGTTTCCTTCTTTTAATTTTAAACACATGCCCAGATAAGTACATGGCCAAAGTTGTGAGCACTCATTGTATACTTTTATGCATGATTATACACATGAGCTCTTTGGGTGGAATATACACACAAAATGTACATGTAGAAGTTAACTGTTGCTGAAATGTTGATTATGACATGTCAATTAATATGCTCATACTTTAAAATATGTAGATCTACAACTGAAAGATAGGAAACTCCCAGCACTCCATTATGTGAGATGAAAAAAGACTTATAAACAATGTTTCTTAATTAAGACATTGTTATAAGAAGGCAGAAAAGATGGTAGTATTCTTATCATGGGAAAAAAGCATGATTTTAATATAATTTCCTGGTACTTTATTGCCTTGCAAAAAATATGTGACGTCACGGTTATGTTATTAGCATTTCATAGAACTGAGATAAGAAATGGTTCCCTATCAGGAATCTTGCACAGAAGCAATTTTCAAGATACAAGTTCTTTTCTATTGGCAATATGTGCACAGTTTCATTTTAAAAACTAGATGTGCTCTTGAATAAGGCACTAGGGAAGGTGTCATCAATTTTCAGTTTGTGTTCCATGGCATAGTGAACATAATCCCTTAGAAAAGCTGGAGAATATGAATGATTTCAAATGGTTTTCTTTTCTGGCTTCACAGAGCTTAATACTGAATTAATTACTACGGCTTGTTCCACAACCCTAAAGAACATACACACTATTTTCATTTTCATCTTGCATCTCCTGTTTAGGAAAATAAAGAAAAACAACAAACTCTCAGGACTGAAGGTTGAAGGAATGAATAAAACTTCAGGATTTGTACTTTATGGACTCTGACAAACCCATCTGACCAGAGAATACAATATAGGGAAAGGTCTATGGAGGCTGAAGATTTGGCTCCCAGCAGGCTCCCATGTATACTATAGTAGGGATCCCGGCTATGTGAGAAATCAGAGCCATCTTGTAAGGCTAGGTCTGTCTTTTTCTTTCTTTTTACAGGAAGGTCATTGTATAGGTGCCAAAAAAGCTTCAGCGAAAATGTGATAAGGATGCAGCAATGAACACCACACTCAATATAGAGGGTAGTGACTCACAGGGCAGACTATTCCTGTTGAGCCCTCTCTCACACGTAGCAGAGTGAGGCATACATTTGGGAGTGAAGAGTTGAAAGATTATACCTCCAAAGTGGGAATTATTTTTTCTTTTGCAATATGCAAGGAGTCTAGGTGTTTTGCGTGATCATCTAGAAACAGTCCTGGTCCTAATGTCTAACTTCACAACAGCTTATATAATATGTATGAATTAATACTGTCCCTAATCATATTTATTAATTTGAATTAATAGGCATGAATTTAAAAAATGAAAAACAATGAATGCCTTAAATGCCATTCCTGATTCAGTTGCTTCTGTCTTTTGCAGCTCCTAGTACAGCTCCTGTCATTAAAGATATTCAGAGTTCAAGTCCTAACACTGTTGAAGTTAGTTGGTCTCCACCACTTTTTCCCAATGGATTGATTGTTGGATATAACTTGCTTCTGGCCAGTGAAAATCATGAACTGTTGAGAGCATCAAGGGGGCACAGCTTTCAGTTCTACTCCACCTTTCCAAACAACACTTACAGGTACAAAAAGAAGTAAACAGCATGACCAAGTGTGTCTGTAGCACCTCTTGCCTAGGTAGTAGAGAGTATGCCCAAATACCACTTCTTGAGGGCAAAATTCTCTCCCTACTTACATTGTTGCCAAAACCAAGGGTATCTTCATTCGGATAATGGAGTTACTTCCACATAAACAGCCATCTCATCTGGAATAATTAAAATTGGGAGGAAGGAAAAGCAATTTGATACGGGGATGAGGGGCTGGATTTTCTTCTCTGAAGCCTTTTTATTTTTAAGCTTATGTGGCATGTTTTCAGTGTTTTCAGGGCATGATAGAGCAAACTTCTCTGGTCCCTTAAGCATCTGGAAAATTTCTGTCATTTTTATTGAACACAAAGGGCTGCATTCTGCTTGCACAAGTAAATGCACACCTTCATTTGAGGGGAAACTGGGTTGCCCCTCTGAAATTGAGACCCCATTTGGCATCTTTGTTTACCAGCTGTCGTTGCTGCTCCACCTTTCAAAGCTGAGGAATTCAGATTCTGGTTGGTTATATTTTTATTGTAAGTTTCCCAGAGCATTTTATGTAAGTACACATTTTCCAAAAGAAGGAATGTGAAGAGTACTTCTGTAACAGTTGCAGTGCTTGATAAAATGTTTTTCAGGCAACATCTCAAAAGATAACCCCAAACCAAAAACTGTTTTTTTTTTTTTTATTATTATTTCCTGTAGGTTCAGTATTGTAGCAGTGAATGAGGCTGGTGCTGGACCGCCTGCAGAAGCCAATATCACAACTCCAGAATCCAAAGGTACAAGACTAGCAGAGTTCTTGTCGCTGTCTGTTCGTGGGGGCAAAGTCACATTCACTGGGTTGTGGTGTACCCAGAAGAGAGTGATATTTAGACTGTAAACAGTCAGGGCAAGGAGTCATTCACTGAGGAGTTGATAGTACATCAGAGAGAGTCCTGTTCTTTGGCTGTAAACATTACTGGAATACACATCACAGTAATAACTTGAGATTCTGGTAGACTCAAACAAATTCAGCTTGAATTGTGATGAAAACAGATGAAAAACACTTCAGTGGTCTGAGGCAGTGACTGAGAGGTCACACTTTCATTTTCAAGATGAGACTTTAACAGTTGGCAAGTAAATGTATGTCTTCTAATAATGTTAAGTATGTCATATTAGACTCTCTTGACAATAAGTCCTCAGTTTTCTCATGCCAAAAATGTGAAATCATTGATGCTCTTTTATGCTTGTATTTATTTTTACTATGTCTACTTATTAATAATAAAAGGAATGGTATACTATAGGTACAACTCAAAGAATTGTTGAAATGTTAATTTTTTGCCAGAGAAAGGTATGTGTTAAGATAAGAGTGCAAGTGAGAATTAAATCAATGTTACCAAAATATATCTTTAGGAAAAAAAGCAAAAGACTGCTACCCCCCATAAAGAAATCCAGTTTTCAAACACCTGGAAACTGTTAGGCAAATTCTAGCAAACACTAACTCTGTCTCTGAATCATCTGTCTTCTGCTATTGGTTGGAGAAATTAAGTCTATATATTCATTAATGCTTTCAAAAATATGACTTAAATTGTTTTGTAATTAACTCAAGTTAGCTAACACATCGATATGTGCTCATCTGCACAGCCCATAGAGGTTTGCTCTAGGACCAGCTGAGCCTGAGCCATAAGCATTTGTGCCATTTATGAAGTGTCCAGACTGGTATATCTGACTGTGTTCATTAACTCAAGCCATTTAGCAACCAATTAATTAAAGTTAAAAAACAAACAAATAACTCTACCTCCAAAAAGCACGTTCTGGTGGTGGTGGTGGAAAACACAAGCCCTTCTCAGTTGCCACCTAAAACTTCAATTCATTCTTCTTGATTTCCACTGGTATGTGCTTTTTTTTCTGTGATAATGTAAACAGGAGCACCCCTTCCTGCCTGTATTACATTCAGAAATGTTTTTACTGCATCAGATACTGAGCTACATAGATTTGAGACCTGAATCAGGAAAAGAATCTGTAAGGAATGTCTCTGAAAAAGAAATAAGGAAGTGATTAATTTCTTGTACTCTGCTCTAATGAGATCATTACCAAAATGATTTGCAGTATGTGCATCACGTGAGGCTATATGCAGCTCGATCTATTTCGATTATTCAGGAAAGAATTAAGATAGCATTTGATCAGTCTTCTGGTACCCATACAAGGAAATGTTGTCTGATAACAGACAGTAGTTTAAACTAGACGAAAAAGACTGTGGAGGATTGTTTAGAAACTGAAATTAGCCAAATTCAGACCTGAAATAATGTGCCAGTCTTTAAAATGAAGGTAATTAGTTTATGAAGCAATTTAGGAGGCGAGGTGGTAGGCTTTCAGTGATTTGAAATACAGAAGCAAGGCTAGCTATCTTTTCTGGAGTTATGCATAGCTCAGACAGAAGATATGGATTTGCTGCAGAGTGTTTTAAGTAAGATACTTGGGCCTGTATAAGCAAAAAGTCAGGTTATGTGTCCATAACTCTCCTTCCTGACCTTAAAACCCTTGAATTTATTTAAAAACATTATTTTTAATTAAAATTTATCTACTCTGAAGAATAAGATAACAATATTCTCCTATTATCAGCCTTCACTTGTGAAGATTTCTCGAATATTGGGTTACTTATTCCTTCAAACAATTGCCGGTTAGCATGATGAAATACATGAATTAAACATACTTGATTTGCTCTTCCCCAGCTATGTGGAATAATATTATAGTTTGACTGGGTTTTTCAAAGAGGCCTGGGGGGGCTAAATATCCCACTTACATTGGATTTTGGGGTGACATGGATGTCCTAGAGCTTCTGTTTTCTTGTGAGTCAGTAGGGTCTCGTTTGCTGCAGTGAAAGGCAGCTTCCCCTCCTTCACTAGGGACTCAATTGTGTTACAGGAAATAATGGTCTGAAATTCATGTGGAGCATTTTCACCCTGTGCAAACAGCCTGAAGGCACTGTGATGGTGAATAACTCAATCGACTTTCAACACTTGCAGAGTTTTAGTTTTAGTCAGTCATGGCTAGTGTAAGAATAGATGCACATGCATATATGCACATATATTAATGACGTATCTAAGTTAGCAAGATTCTTTGTGCTTCAGTCATCTGCCTTAATTCTGAATTTCTCCTTTTGTTAGCTAAGGAAAAAGCAAAATGGCTCTTCCTATCCAGAAACCAGTCTTTAAGGAAGAGATATATGGAATCTTTCTTGGAAGCAGCCCAGTGCCTGCAGAACGATGTTATACACCACGACATTACAGGTAAATCAGATGAGGCTCTCTTTCTCTCTCAAGTACAACTTAGACCTCTATATTTGTCAAGGACAGAATACATCTCACTTAGGCTGAAAGAGCGTCTAGCTTCCCTTTATAGCCAATGGGGAGAAATAGGAGCTTTCAGGACTTGACTTGACCTGTTTGACGTGACAGATGTTGTAAGGAGACGAGTTGTTCCCCGTAAGTGCCACCTCTCCTTCACTGACTCTAGGCAGCTAGTTCAGAGGTGACTTCTGCACAGTAGGTATCTAAAATGAGATAAGATGAAACCAAACCAGACATTTCCCTATTATTAATGAGTGTATTCTCTCAACATGAATGTGAAGAAGGAAACTGGTTCAAACTAAAGGATTAAATTATATGAAGTGTCAAAGGATACCGGCTAAAAAGTATGCTGGTGTGTTAGGTGGTCTGGGGCAAAGAGTTTTGTAACTGGGCATTTAGTAGTCTGAATCACCAGACAACCATGTTTTTCTGAAATTGGCCATGACTCTAACGTCTCTTATTTACACTCTTGCTGTATTTGGTCCTTGGAGACAATATGGAAATCTGAGTTTATCTACCATAGTTCACAGAGCCACAAAGAGCCAGCAGAATGAATGGTGCCCCACGCTAAATACTCTTTTATAGTAATGTTGCAGTACAGATAATGTCTAGCTTGAATTAGAATGAATGGTGCTCTGTAAGGAGATGCAAATTGCATCTCTTTGACCTGAGGAAGGGAATCAGTATCAGCTGGTCTGCTGGTTATTTATCCTGTTTCCGATTACCTTTCTGAAGAGCAACTGTCTATGGTAATGCCTCTTGCATAGCACACAGAAAAGTTTCCTTATTATTTGAATGAAGACTAGAAATGGAGAAGAGAAACAGCTAACTTTTTTCCAATCATGTTGGATTGCAGATTGAAAAGTACCTAATTTTAAGGCAATTAGACAATAGTAACTGAAAAATTGACATGTATTTCTTACATTATATATGTGCACATATATTTCTGTTTTTAGGAATTTCTGTGAATGTTTATCAACAAATTGTCTATTTTTCTGAGGGGAATTCTATCTGGATGAAAGGTGCTGCAAATATGTCCAAAGTGTCTGACCTAACACTCTTTTATGCTGGCTGGGGGAATATTACATCAATCTCAGTTGACTGGCTTTACCAGAAGATATACTTTGTCATGAATGAAAAGGTAGGGCTGTGAGACTTAATTAATTTCTTATTTCATATGAGTCATTACTGTGATTTATTTTGCATGAGAAAATCTGATTTATATATAGACACACATGCACAAAATATAATTATAGAAATACATTCTTTAGTTTAATAATATTCACATATTTCAAAGATTTAAAATAGAGGAATAAGCTTGAATATCAAGTCATATTTAAAGTAAACAGGCTATACAGAACTCTGGTTCTTTGTCTTACTTTTCTTCTCAGGAAAGAAAAAGCTTTGGTTTCAGCTACCTTGTTTTTGAGATTGACTTCACATCCAAGTCACACCCCAAATGAGTGACTTTGTTTCTGTTGCTCTGCTTTCCATCTAGCCTGTTCAGTTCCTACTGTGCCTCAGAAGGGTGGTGTGATAACTAGTTACTGATTATAATACTCCTCATAAATGGAAAAAAAAAATGTTCAAGAGGGAAAGAATTTCATTCCAGTGATGACAGCTCAGCTTACAGCTGTTTCAACTTGAAGTAAAAATATAGATCGCAACCCCGTACTGGATAAACTTGAAAGCTCACAAAACGTCATTTATGTTAATGGCCAGACTTTACATGCTCTTCTTACTCCTCTAACGCACAAAGGACAAAAAAGCTGACCTAAATGGGCAATGGGGGATTTTTTTTTTTCTCTGCAAGCCTTTTGCCATTCCTGACCTTTCACTTACTGCTCAGGCAACATACCATAGCTGGAAGAGAGATAGCAAGAAAACTATGCAAATGTGGCTGTAAATTAACAGACTGACAGCAGAGCTTTTCTGAAGCCATTATAGGTTAGAAGAATTCTGAGGTATCGCTTCCAGGATCAGGAGAGGGCTTCCTTCCCTCTTGTGCCTTTCCGGTCAGATCCTTTTCAAAGCATAGTTTTCCTGCACCCCTAAATCAGCTTTTTCCCCCCAGCTTAGAGACAGGAGGTTAAGAGGAGAGCGACTGACAGCTCTTTTGGGGTAAGTTCTCATGGTCATGCTTACCATGCTGAACAGGGGTTGCACTTGGGTGACTGACAGCACAGGAGCCTGTAAGGACCTAAGAGTGTGAGAGGTGTTTTGTTTCCAGCCTCACGCCCCTGGAGGGATCTCAGAGCAGGTTCTTTGCTCTTTAGCAAACTCCCTATGAATGTGTCACCAGTTTCACTTCTGATTCCCTAGATACATGTCTGCCATTTAGAGAACTGCACGGCAGCTGAAGACATCACTCCCCTTTCAGTTACGTCCCCCAGGAAGGTTATAGCTGATCCCTACAATGGGTAAGTGTCCTTTGAGAACTTTGTGCCAGGGGTTCTATAAAGCTTATCTCTAATTTTCTTCATTAATCATCTATTTCCTGTTTCAAAGTCTTCCCTTATCCAAACAAAAGTACAATGGTAACAAATAACAAGGTACAAAACAGTCAGAACAAGAGTGGCACCGTACAGTGTTCTTTTCTGCATTTACCCTCCCACGGGTGCTGTCAGAGGAGATAAAGAATTTCTAGCGTAGAAATTTGAGTTTTTAGACATTCAGTGCTTTATGACTATAAAGTTCTTTGCATTTTAAATGTCTGCACCTAACACTTGAGGTATTATGGAGGAATATTCTCAAATAATCCACCAGTCAGATATTGAGGAGGTGAAAAGTGCTATGCTGAATTCTCACAGGACAGATAGTAATAGAACCAAAATTATTTTCCTGTTGTGTGTGTAAATATGGGCAGTCTATGAGCTGTTGAAGTGTTTGTGACTCATCTGCACAGTTCTTGTGTTGTAGTTATGCGGGTCTTTTTTACTCCATGGCCAGGTATATTTTCTGTCTCCTGGAGGATGGCATATACAGAGCAAATCTTCCGCTCTTTCCTGAGGCTGCCTCTGCAGCTTTGCCAGTAGTGAAATCTAGTGCTTTGAGAGACTTCGTGATCAACTTCCAGACTAAGAGACTTATTTTCTTCAACAAAACAGAACAGGCTTTTGTGTCAGGTTTTCTGGATGGTTCAGAATTTCACACATTGCGATCACACGTGCCACTTAGCAACACAGAGAGCTTTGTTTATGAAGATAACACATTTACTGTCACAGATGGCAGGGCAGTTTTCCATGAGGAGGTCTCTCCAGTGGGAAGCTCTAGCTTCAATGAGTACATAGTGGATTGCAGTTTGGCATATCCAGAGTACTTTGGCTTTGGCAACTTGCTTTTTTACGGGGCGTCAACTCAGCCTTTTCCTTTACCAACTCCTCCTCGGCTTGTCATGGTGCTATTTGGATCGGACCAAGCTGTGATCAGCTGGGGACCACCTGAACTCACTATTGGGACGAGTAAGTGCAACTGCTTCTTCCTGAAAGTCCAGTCCTTTGCTTTCTACAGGAATAACTTCCTGGTTTTCCTTTTCCTGATGCCTCTGTTGGCTGTGGGACTTTAGTGACTTTAGTAGCCTGTCCTGCTGGAACATGTGCAATTACCTCAGTGTGAAAATTTTAACCCAAGATTTGCCAATAAAATAACTGAATTGTACAACTAAATTAATAAAAGTTTATTTTAGCGAATTAACTCATTTATTACTTGTAAGGGATTTTAAGCAAGGCTCCATTTCAAGTATGTTGTGGAGTGGCAGTATGGCTGGTTGCTGATATCACACAGAAAATGCATATCAGTAACATAGTGGCTTTTGACCAGTGAATGTACTATGGTCTGTATCCTCTATGCATACGTGTTTAAACAGTGACACCAGGTTGGGTTGGAGAAAATTTTGGTTCTTGCACATTAGTTCATCTTCATGGAGGAAAGGGCCACCGCTCTTCCTAGTTCCCTGGAGAAATGTAAATTTTTAGTTTATCCCTTTCCTAATTTCTCTGATACTGGCATTTATTAAAATGAGTATTTAACTTAGTTTTGCCAAAGATTGCATGTCTTCTGCTACAGTCACCCACTCTGTAATAACGTGATTGTTTATATCTCACAGGTCCGTCCGCTTGGCAGAACTGGACCTATGATGTGAAAGTATCATCTCAGTGCCCTTCTGACGAGGAACAAGTTGTTTCAAACATTAGTGACACCAGGTTTACAGTGAAGGGGCTGGCCAGCTTCACAGCATACGAAATGTCAATCAGAGCTGTGTCTCCTGCTGGCGAAGGGCCTTGGTCAGAGCTGTTTAGAGGCATGACTTTAGAAGAAGGTGAGAATTGCTGCTTCACCTAGGAGAAATGAAAAATGAGTCAGTACAGCTTTCCACCTGGTGAGGTGCCTAGGCTTTGGGCAAAGACTGCAAAATGAGTCACCCAAAAAGGATTGTCTTAGAAACTCTAAAGAATGTGGGCTAAAGAAGTTAGCATTTAGTTAAAGTAGTAAGGTTCTCAAACTACAGCACTGGTGTTTTGTTATATACTAGTATTAGTATATAATACTATATGCTAATATTAGTATATACTTAGTACACTAATTATATGCTGATATTATGTATTATTAATATTTATATATATTTTTCTAATGTGAATGTAATAGCAAATGCATTATTTGACACACTGTCAAGTAAACACATGTGACAGGCTTTGTGCTTTACTGTGCTCTATAAAGTTCTTTCTATGATGAAGTGACAAGAATAGCTGTCTTTGGTTTGAGCAGTGTCTTGGGGGTTAATGACAGTTTTCAGGACAGTGTAGGCTCACTAAAGGAAATAGCTGAGAACCCTTGGTTTTAGTATAGACAATGGGGGAAATGGATGTGTGTGCAATATCTGAGATTATACAACTTTGGAATGTATTTTGAAACCTTGTTTACCCTAATAGCATATGTCTGAGGGGAGAAGAGGTTTCAGCTTAAGGCATTGGGCTGGCACCTGAGATCTGGGATGACTTTTGCATGACTTGGGTAAGGCAAGGTCCAAACCCACAGTGGTGGTCAGGCATCTAATAACGTTTCAAATCACCTTAAGGTTCTGGGTCTAAACCTGTCTTAAATCTCTCAGTTTTTCAAATTATTATACTTTCATGCCTTTGCTCTTCCTCCATTATTCCTTAGGGCAAGGACAGTTTTAACTGTGTTTCTGTAACTTTCTAAAAACAGACATCCCTGTTATTAGAATACAAATATTACAAATTAATTGTTTCTTGGAATGCATGATTGCAGTTTTCTGTCTTTATCAGCTGAAGAAGAACCATATATATTGGCGATGGGGGCTGAAGGGCTCTGGAAGCAGCGGTTGGATAGCTATGGGCCAGGAGAATTCCTCTATCCTGATATAAGAAATGTTTCAGGTAAATACTAACCAAGCTGGGCGCTGCTGCTACCAACTTGTCAGCGCTTATCAGAACTCCATAAATTTAATCAACAGGACTGAAAGACGAAAGCTTTCATTGCAGCTCTCCAGACTTGAGTGCGCAGTAAAGCGGCTTCACTGAGTAAAGCTTTTGTGCCCATCATCTTTTTTTCTACTTTATGGGTCAAATTAATCCTTAGAGAAACCCTACTGATTTCACCATAGCTACAGCAGAGCTGAATTCAGCTCTCTGGGCTAAACGGTTGTGCCTTCAGAATCCCAAGGTATATGTAATATGGTTATAATCACTGGAGCTATATGCATGCAAGTGTGTGGTTCCTATAGGAAAGTACCTATCTTTATGTTAACTAAGCCTTAGTGTTTGTTTATACTGGTTTTTAAAAGCTGTGAAGTGTCTGGTTCATTTTTATTTTTTAAAAAAAATTTTTTTTTAGTTGGTATATTTGTGAAATGCTTAATATCTTCCCTTCCTTCTTCAAGACCTTGACTGGTATAATGATACTCTGTATTGGAGCAATTCCATGGGGGAAGTTCTGACCTGGTCATTGAACAGGAGAGAGGGTACCACTGAGAATACTTATGTGTCTGACATCAGAAATGCAAGACAGTTGGCCTTTGACTGGTTGGGCCAATGCTTGTATTGGGCTGGCAAAGCAAATACGGTACGTAGAGTTGCACTTCTAAAACCTGAAGCTAATAAGAAAGGCTGTAAAATAGTATTTGTGAAGCTAATCCTTACTTCTTGCAACCTGAGATATGTTTGGACTGTTGCTACAGTAATACACAACAAGGAGGCCTTTCTTCCCTTGTGAGGTTTTCCACAGTTATGCAAAAGTTTGGAGTAAAATGTTCACTAATATTTGCTAATGCAGGACACTGAATTCCAGGTGCAAAACAGGCAAATCGAATGTGCTGTCAATAGTTTTGTAGAATTCAATACTGTAAAACTAAGTGAAGATAGTGAAAATGGAGGCTGCCAAGTTGCTTCTGGTTAAGAAGCTGATGGACTTTATTTTAATCCTTATATATGTAGCAAATTTAATATGATTTGCTTACATGGGGATTTTCAAGACTGGCCTCTGTAATGTGATATTTTGCAGATACCTGCTGGTAAAAAAACAATTGCACTTTGTATGTTCTTATATCAGGAATATTGACATGTGAATTATTTAAAAGGTATTTGACTTCGAAACTGCAGTGCTAATTTATGCAGTGCTGTCAAATTATGCCTTTCATTTCTTGTAAGTGCAAAGTCAGAAGCTGTTTTAAAAACTGGAGCTAGAAGGCCAGATTTCACACTGCCTTGCACCCTCATTTACACTTGTGAATAGTGAATATGAAGTGGGTGAGAAACTTAGTCAGACAGAAGGCTGCCAAAACTGGGAAAAACAAGGGGGATAGAAATTTGAGTTTTTTCTTTTGTTACTTTCTGGCAAACATTAAATAATAATTTTGCCTTATTCCTCATCTTACGCTTTAAATGCAAAGGCTTGGGCTCTGAAAGCCTAAGGCTTGCATAGGCTTGAGATAAAGACTGTGGAAAAGTACTCATGTATATTCAAAAAATCATGGCTGATAATTTAGGTGTGATATTAAAAGCAATTCTTCTGTCCCTAGATCTTCAGAAAATCACTGCTGGGAGGCCATATGGATGTTGTGGCTCATGTTGTGTTCCTAGTGAAGGATCTAGTAGTGGATTCAGTAAATGGTTATCTTTACTGGGCCACAATGTACTCAGTGGAGAGCACAAGACTGAATGGAGAGCATTATCTTATGTTACAAGAACAGCTACAGTTTTCTGGTAAACAGGTGACTGATGTCTATTTTTTTTTTTTTAAGTGTGTTTTAGTGATTAGGTCTCTAGGATACAGTCAGTGTTTGTGGTTGTCAAAATCACCGTGTTATGACCAGAAGAATAACATGCCTTGCGTGTAATAGCTGTATGGAAACTTTGGCCTTTAATGTTAAAATCAAACGCTTGCAACAAAAAGTGATATTAAAGACATCTTTGTAGTTGTAAGGCTGCTCCCTCCCGCATGTGAAATGTGCTTGCCCAGGAACAACCAGCCGACCATTATATTCCTTCGATGACCAAGCTTACTTTTACCAAAGGGCTTAGCTCTAGTTGTCAGTTCTGGCTTTCCCATCAAGGTGTTAAAGAAAAGAGCCAGAGCTCAGTGCTCCATAGCATCCTACCTCCTTTGTGCCATTCCCCAGCTCAGAGGTCCTGACATGGCCAGTTTTGTGCCAAGACACATCTCCATTCACCCCTCTCTGAAGTCCATCAAGCCTTTTCAGTCCTTGGTTCACTGCTGACCCCTCACAGACCATCGTTGCTCTCCCCAAACTCATCCTGCTACTGCCACTACGTGGGATTTGCCCTTGTTCTTGAGAGGCAGGATTCAGTGTTGCCTATGCATCCAAAGAGCTTAGAGACTGAGCTCCCCCCATGAAAAGACCTGCCAGGGTCTCAGCAGCTGCAATTGCTTTTGTTTCCTTTCTTCCCCCGATGTGTGCATTTGGGAGAAAGGAGGTGGATGACCCAATTCCCAGGCAAGAAAACTTCTTACTGCCATAATGGAGTCCGAAGGACACAAGGGGTTGGTGCGATCAGAGCCCCAGACCTAGCAAAGCAGGTCAGGCTGAGGGGCCATCCCACCTACTGCAGTGCTTTTACTCTATGGACTCAAAGGAAAGCTGAATGGTCCCCTCCTCAAACCTCTATGGGGTTTCTCCCTCTGTCCCAAGAGCCGGAGTGAGGCATCACCTGACTGCCACAGAAGTGTTAAAAATACAGAAAAAACCCCACACAACCCCCCCTCAGACATATTACTGCAAAAGCTTTCTTTAAAACATGGCTCTTGCTAAAGAAACCTTTTTTCTTTTTGTTCCATCCTTTCTGAACTTTAGAGGTTTGTATCTCTTGGTTAGCCTTGTGCCCTAGAACGTTTCAATCTTCTTTACCTAGATAAAAAGATGCTGATGTTTCTCCGAAAAAAAGCCTGGCCTGGTTTAGTCTCTGACAGGCAATTAGCATTCAGAAAGGTCAGCTGGTTTACCAGGTCTCTGTTATGTTCACTCTGTGAGAGGGTTTGGTGAGGAGAGGGAAAGCTGGTTCTGGTGTTGTACCTGCTACACTTGTAAACATAAATACAGAAGAACTGAAAAACTTTTTTCACATGTAAAGAATAATGTCTGTGCTGCAAAGGGTTACTGTTTTTTCCAGGACTAGCCTCACACCTCTCCTCAATGGCTGGTTTGGAACATCTTCACGGAAAGATGTACGCTTTCCCAGCCCAACAGCACGCTTAAATTTATCACGTATCTTCTGGGTGACCTGCTTTTAAGAACTGACAATTGGCAGTTCAATCTAAGCTGCTAAAGCCACCTTCCTTGCCTTTCTCTTTTGACTTTATTACCTGTTTCGCTAAATTGCCTCATGCTAACCTCAAATTTCTTGTCCTCAGCCTCAAGGCCCTTGGCAGCAAGAAGGCTGCTTGTCTGCTGCTGTCATTTTTTTTCTGCACCTTCCTCTATGTCAGTGATACCAGCCTTCAGCCATCCACTTATTCACACCTCCTACAAACAAACATCTCTTCTCTTGCTTCCACATTGCCCCTAATCTATGCACTGACTTTCCTGAACTCAGCTGCCTGCTGTGATGCATCCAGGAAAAAAGCCAAGTAAACATGTCTAGATCGAGAAGTGACCGGTTATAGCTGACAGGTGTTTATTCATTAAAATAAAACCCAAAACAAACCCATCAAAACAAGAGAGTAGAATATACTTTAATGGTGGAACTATTGAGTAGGTTTTTATTAGCCCATTTCAATATGTGAGCCCATGTTTGTACAAGTAAAAATATGCATCTCCCTTGCACGATGGAGTCCTTTATCCTGAAAAGATTACCTCTTACCTCAATATTAAAACACAGAGGTAATTTTTAATTGCTGTTATCAATAGTTAGACAATGCTTTCTACAAAACTGGATCTGTGCTGGAATTTACTAAATGTTTTCCTAATAAAGAATAGCCATTCAGTTGGTCAGCACAGGATCTTCAGCAGTGTATTGCTGCACCTCCTTTTAGCTTGAAATTTGAGTAATGTGAAGATCCCTACTATGGAAACAATAGGTTTCCTAAATAAATATAAAGGCAGAGCTTTAAAAGTTATTTCTTTGGGGGGAACAATGTCTTTTTATGACACATTTTATTTTACAATCAGTTGTACAGCTTAGCTGGTGCATGTTGACATAGCTCGATTGATTTTGGTAGAGCTACTTTGACATATTCCAGTTTAGGATTTGGCCCAGAATGTCCAAAGCACTTAAATAAGTAGTTTACAGTGTACAATATGCCTGGGAGATAAGTAATTTATAGAGAAGCTGTGTTTAAGTGTGCTGTATGCAGGTGGGGCTAGAACCCTCTAAGTGTTGCCTCTTATTATTGCTAGTCAAGGGGTATTTCAAGTAGCTAGATTTATGTTGCATCTTATGATGTGGAGTTGTATTGCATGATCCCAACCATATGTCATGTCCAGAGACTAATACCTGTCATGAAATGGAAAAAAGTTTGTCTATTTTTGAAGCATAAGAGGAGGGAGGTGTTACATTACTGCCTAACCCCTGAATGTGAATAGTACAAATATTTCTTTGCTTTTATTGATAGGGATGCAAGGATAGAGAGAAGGAAGATGGGCATGTCTGTGGGAAAATATAATAGTTGCAGAAAGAAAGTGGGGGAAGGAAAGAAGACTGAAATACCTAACAATAAATAAATAAACAAATAAAAGTCAAGGTAGATTTAGGAAGACATAACTTGGTGATGAATGTGGGAGGGAGCCTAGGTAAATGGGATAAAATAGTGCATGCTTTGCTAAATATGCACTCAAGCACATGCGTATTGTGAGATATTTTTTAACAAGAAAAGCTACAGGAGCAATCATTCAAACCTTGATTTCCTGACATACGATATCAACCGAAATATGTGAAGAATGTACTTACATAAGGACCAACAGACAACTAAGTGATATGACATTTGCTTTCCTGTCAACATCTTCTGCAGTTTATTAATGAAGAGATCTTTTTTTTTAAAAAAAAAGGAGGCTCCCCTTACATCCATAATGGAAATTTAACCTCATAAAAGAATAGCTACAACTATCTTTTGGATGAGAATGTGAGAAAGCAAGGTTTGAGAGCTGCAGGAAAACATTTTCAGAAAGGCCCATACCAACTTGTAAGCTGAGCTTATGATATGACATGTACCGAGCGTAATATTTAGCAGTCTAATTTGTGAATGCAAATTCTTTGTCACTCACAAAACAGCTTATTAGATGTTTGATTTCTATTATTTTTGCATATGGTATTGAATCTGTTGTTTATTGCAAAAGCAAGAAAGCTCTATTTTGAGTATTAGATCAGCTTAAAAAATCAACAAAAAATTCTGTAGCTAGTCTAACTGAAAATGAAATATCAAAGCAATGAATAGGAAGATTTTTTTTTCTCTGACTTATTTAATAATAAATGTTTTACTAAAATATAAACATTTGAATTTCATGTTTAAATTGAATATTTTGCTCAGAAATTAGCATGTATTTTGCATAAATAATGTATCACATTAAATATTCTATGCATAAAATCAAACCTTGGCAAAAAAAGACAAAAGATCTGAAATATTTCTTTCAAAAAGTGATTTGACTTTCAGACTGGATATCAACCATCTGTTTCAGATAAACAATATTAAAATACCAGAGGTGTTCTGAAAATTTTGATGGGAAGTTTCACTAACCACTTGATACACTATTGCCATCATATCTGAAGGCCTCAGATGCTTTAGGGATGAACACTGTAACAGATGCTCATAAAATGCTATCTAGAAAATCATCAGCTGCTATAAATAGGTATCCACCAAGGATCTGATTATTTTCTAGTGCTGCCTCTTTTTCTATTAGACTAAATGTTTATGGTAGTAGTTATTTTTGCCAATAAAGAGCTATTTGTGATGCTGTCTGGAGAGCATCCATGCCTAAGGGTTTCTCCTTCAGAAGTGGTCAAATTGCCATTTCTTTTCTTTCTTTCTTTCTTTCTTTTTTTTTTTATTAGGTGGTAGGTCTAACTTTGGATCTCACCTATGGTTTTCTTTACTGGCTTGTGCAAGATAGTCTGTACCTAAACCTATACAGAGTTTCTCTTTGCAAAGAAGGGTAAGTAAATGTGTAGCACCGGTAAGAAAGTCTGTACTTTCTAGTTTTTGCAATTCTGTCTTAAAACCCCCCCAGATTTTTATCCAAAGCTGTGCACACTGTACTTGCTAATTGAACAACAGACAAAAAGAAGAGCTGATGGTCACACTTAGCTGATGGCAAACTATGTGTTATGGGGTGGTTGTTAACATGGTTTTACACTGTGAGAAACATACAGTGAATAGGATGCTTGAGTGAACTGAAGTCATGCTCATCAATTTTTAAATTTATTGTTAGGAAATAATCACCATTTATTTTCTGTTTTATATTGACATTTACAACATCTGACACTTTTCAAATGCCAAGAGCTGTAACTTGTTCATCTCGCGTGCAGCTTGGGACTTGAATAAATTCCACTTTCTCACCTGAGCAGTCAGTGCTCAGTGAGCTTTCCTCTTGATCTTCCTGAGCTTGAAATGGTTCCCCTATCCATGAAAGGCAAAAATGAAAAAAAAGAGCAAAACTGTGTGTGTACGTGTGCGTGTGTATATATTAGTCAACTCAGATATACAATGATAAGACCATGAGAGCAAATGATAATTTTTTCTTTATGTGCCAAGTCCATCATACAGAAACTATTTTACGGTGTTGGTGAATAGCTCCTTAAACTGTATTTTTGCTCCCTTTCATATGGACAGTAGCTCTTTTTCTGCAAACATCAGATTAAACCTCTTAAAATTAATGAAGTATGTTTATGTGTGTGTGTGTTCATGATGTTGCAAACCTGTTTCATGTGGAATCAGTTAAATTTTCTGATTGATCTTAGCCTTGCTTATGGTCAATGGTAAACATTTAAAGAATCAAAATACGTTGACTAGTTTTAGCTAGAACATGCAGCTCTATTGTGAACCAATTGCTGGCCATAAATCATCTCTGGCATGCCAGAACAGAGGGATTAGAAGTAATCTATCCTAATGGACCTGATGGTGTGTCAAAGCTTTTCCAAATTTGCTTAGGATAGCATGTGTCTAAGCTGAAAGACATTTCTAAGATAGTAAAATGATGCCTCTTACAGTATATTTAATCTCTTACACAGAAGATAAATTGGGATCAAAGAAGGCCTTTAAGATTTGACATAGAAATAACAAGACAGATCAAATCAAGTGATACTGGTGGAGGAAAGTGGTAATAGAGCTTTATAGATGATGGAAGGTTATCAAGAAAACTAGCAAGGTCAAATTCATCTGGGGACTTGCTTTAGTGAAGTAGAATTAATCTCACATTGGGAAGGAGACTCAATTGTTTCCCTGGAATTGCTGAGAGGAAGGGGGCTATTTTTTTCAAAATACTCAATTTTCTACATGCGTTCATCAGAATACTTTCTTCAGGTTTTTGGACATTGAGCCATTTTACAATCATCTTCTAATGAAACCAAAGGAGTGAAGGATTTGTTTTTGCTGCTCCTGCAATGTATCATTCTGCAAAGTGTTCTGCTGTAGAGAACTTAAAGAAAGCCTTTTGATTTATTTTCCTTCCTTCTCCATGAGTATTAAGAATTTGAATGAGGAAGAAAAACACATTAATGTGCCAAACGTTGCATAAATCCTGTTCTCTTTATGCAGAGTGTTTTCAGTTTAATGTCATACGTGTTTTCACAGTTGTGGTAATGCCATAGTCACAAAATTTGCAGCATGGAGTACTTCAGAAATATCTCAGAGTGCTCTGGAATACTACAGTGGACGGCTGTTCTGGATTAATAGTCTTCAGTTCATTACAACACAAGAAGTCAATCAGAGCATTAGCATTCCCTTTTCACAACCAGCAGAGTTTGCAGCCTTTACCCTCGTTCATAAATCACTCAAACCTTTGCCAGGTATGTTAGTTTCTTTATCTAAACCCCTCAGTAAAGGTATTCACTGACAATCTGTAATTCTTCATTCTTAAAATTCTTAAAAGTCATTTGACAAAAGATCTGAACAACAGCAATTTATTAATAAATGTATCAGACTATAGCTGGATAAGTGCAATTATAAAAGATGATAACTACGGCTAAAGAGGATACCTAGGGTTGTTATTCATACACCATTGTTGCTGTTTAATGACAACTTACCAGATTTTCCATAGTACTTTAATGTTTTAATAATCAGGTTTGAAAACTTTACCTATTGCTTTTATTCTTTAAATTATTGTTATTTTTTCTCTCTCTTTATGGACAGGAAATTTTTCCTTTATACCAAAGGTAATTCCAGATTCAGTGCCAGAGTCTTCCTTTAGGATTAAAGGGAATTCTTCAAGTTTTCACATCTTTTGGAATGCCTCCGCAAATGTAGAATGGGGAACTGTCTTCTACTGTGTGGGATCAAAAGCTCTACAAGAGAGAGTATTTATGCATTTTTTTTCCTATTCTCTATACATATTACTGCATCTAGTTGCTGATGTATCTATTTTTAAACAGAAATATAGTGTCTTTCTTCACAGGCATTTAGGATTCAGTCAAGCAACTAAACTAAACTGTAAATATAAAGCAAGCTGTCCTGTTTCTCCACCACTGAGGCCAACACTGGAGGAGCAGGGGCTTAGCAGTAGCTGCAGGTTAGCTGCAGGGGTGTGAACTGCCAGGCGAGGAGCTCCCAGCGCCCGGAGGCGTGTGAGAAAGCCTTCGCAGTAACTCAGAGATGGAAGCGTCCTCTGAGCTGCCAGGGGGACAACCTTTGCCTGAAAGTGAATTCTAGCCTTCATCCACACTTAATTTTAGCACATTTGACAAGCTGTACTTTCAACTCAAAGGGCAGATTGCTAGCAGATTGCTGTATGTTGTTACAGTGCCACACGAGTTACTGAAACAGCGATCACTCACAGCAAGAGAAGCTCTGCCTTGATTTAATTAACCCGTGTTGGTGAGGGGAATTTTGGAAAACTCAAGGTCTTCCAGAGAGAGAGAAAAAAAAGTTTTGTTTTGTTTTGTTCCATTTACAGTCTTTGGAGAGTGAACGGTGCCTCCATCCCCATAATCTGACAGCGCCATCCTACAGAGTTGATTGGCTGGAACCATTTGTACTCTTCAATTTTACTGTCACTCCATACACGTACTGGGGCAAGGGACCAACAACATCTGCAGTCCTTCGAGCCCCTGAAGGAGGTACCAGTATTTCGAATCCCGTTCCTAACCTTTATATGGGTACTGGAACGAGGTCTACATCAGCAAAATGTCTGGAGAGGAATAAGCTGCCTTCAGGGCTAGTCAGCTGTCAGTGGAGTTGCGAGGACATGTTCTTAAATATTTGGCAATTATCTGTTGCACATATAAATGAACACAGTTGCAGTAACAACATTTGGAGCAGAAAGCACATGACAATATCCACACGTAACTATGACTATGAGCAAAAATGAGAAATTGAGATCTATTATAAAGACCAGCAAAGGCTGCATGTAGTATTTGAAGCTCTTATTAAGATTTTAATAAATGGTGTGCATATTTTACTTCAGTGTATACTTTTGCTCACATAAAATTAAAAATTAAATTGGCTAAGAGATATTGCTGAATGACAGGAGCACTGAGAAAGTATATGAGCTACAGCAGGTTTTGAGGTAGGCAGGAGGAGGGATGGCGTTTGTTCTACACTGTGAAAATTCTTGCAGCTTCGTTGTTGTCTACACGGCTCGGCTGAACAGACGTGTGCCAGTCTGAGCATGCATGAGTGCATTTGAGTCTGTCTGGTCATATAGATCTTTTTTGTTAAGTGAAATAAAATCAGGTATCCCTATGATGATACAAAACTGAAAGGGGTCACCACTAAGTTTTAGATATTCTTCTATAACTTGCACCTCACCACTCACTCTCTGTCAGCGTCAAGGCCACAGAGCTCAGGCTCAAAACTAAATCAGTTAAGCAGGAAATAGAGTTTGTGTTTTAATCACAAAATAGAGTGTGTGTTTTAATAGAAGTACTTTAATCTGTTTTGTTTTTTAATACAGTTCCTTCAGCCCCTCTAAACCCTAGAATATATGTGTTACCTAATAACCCACATGAAGGCAATGAGGAAGTCCATGTGGAGTTCAGATGGGATAGGCCTGAAAGGGAAAATGGAATATTAACAAAGTTCAAGATTTACTATCAGCTATTGCATCAGAGCGACACTACTGCCACTTTCCCAGTGTGGAACATGAGCAACGTCGAACCCACCCTGATGCTCTTTTCACTCAAGGATGTGCTTCCCAGGCTCACAGTAAGGTTTCAGGTATGAAAAAGTGCTGAGCTTATCTGGTTCTTAGAAGTTATCAGTACAGCTTGAAGCATGTGTCTAGGAGATGGTATTGGGCTTGGGGCAATAACTTGTGTTTCTGCTCCTGGCTCCACTCATTCTCTAATTCACCAGCTTACCCTTGGGTACCTGACTTAACCTTTCTGTATGATGTGTTGGCGATTATGTAAGGCGGAAAATAATATTGCTGTATTACGCAGGTTTGGTCTGGCCAAAAGAAAGCTTTCCTAGAGGTCTCCCAAAGCCCAGATAATAGCTCTGGGTTAAACACAGATCCTTTAGAGCTGGTGGAGGATAAAGCAGCCACAGATTAAGAGAAGCTCCACTGCTGGAGTAATGCAGGGATTTGTGCGATCCCTGTAATATGAGACTTCTCACTTAAAATTTGGCAAGAGGCCATGTTTCCCTCATGATAAAAAATTTGGAACACAGAATGTGTGCTCAAAGGACACTGAGTTATAAACATGAGAGCGCGTGGCAGGCCAGCCACTGATGGAGGAGAACACCGCAGGTCTGAGCATCACTTGGCAGTGGGAATTACTCCAGCCTGGGGATGGAGAGAGACCGTCTGGCTTCCTTTGGGATCTAACTGGTAAATGCAGCATGAATTGTCACTTTCTGGGTCACTTCTAGAAATCGTTTTGATAGCCATGGTCCAGCCTTCAATATTGCCTTTGAACTCACCAACAATAGCCTTCAGTCATAATGTTCTTAGCTTTTACACTTGGGCAGTAGGGGATCTGGTCGTGTTTTTGTCAGTATTGCCTTTAAGGGCTCTCTGAATGCAGTCCCTTATGAGTGTTGCTTCTTAACATACTTAACAATCTCCTGTCCCATCTATCTACAGGTGAGAGCTTTCACCTCTGCAGGTCCAGGACCTTTATCTGATATAGTAGAGAGGAATTCATCAGGTATGGACCACTCAGATGCCTTCTTACGCTTTGTGTGTAATAGCGGGTGAACTCAGTGGTACAAGAATTTAGTAATATGATAAATAGGCTCCTGCTCTGAGGGACATTTGCTTCACCGTATGGTAGGCACCATAGAGGAAATATTTACAGCTTTCCACAGGAAAAGATGAACACGTTTCTTATAATTCGCTTAAACTTTGTGAATTTTGAGCCTTTTCTCAGAACTGTGCTAGATTAATTTTTCTAAGCAACCCCAGAGTAGGCTGGAAGAGCAGTTTTTGATCTTTAATCTGCAGATGACTAGGCTCTTTCTAGCTGGGGTGTGAAAGGTGACTAAGAGAGGAAATATAAATTTTACTAATTTTAAATTTGTTATGTAAGCATCCACCATGCCTCTGAAAAATTCTTAGGAGTCTGTATGTCATGTCAAGAAGGCAACATCAAGCTTACCTTATGTATACAGCTATTTGCTAGGACATATATTTGCTATGACATATTATCAAATATAATTTGTGCAGGGCCAGTGTTTATTTTTACCTTTTACTTGCTTTTATGATGAATGACTGCTGTTGTCTAGAATGTTTGCTGTCAATTCCATTGTACCATTTTCCTTCCAGATCTTTTCCCTATTCCAACTCTTATAACCATTTCTGCCAACAAGTTGATTCTTACTGACGTAGACAATAATCATACCATATGGGAACTTTTGGCAAAGAAAATTATAAAGGACATCTGCTATACTGCTAATGATGACACAGTGTACTATATCCTAGAAGATTCTCTTTTTCTTCTGAACATACAGAGCACTTCAAGGTTTCAGGTACTCTTTTGTTCATTTCTTTGCTTGAAGAAATCGAGAAAAATGTGTGGCTGTTATTATCATTATTTTGGGTCTAATTATGTTTTGAAGAAGTGAAAACTGCATATTTAAAATGGGGAAAAATAAACATGGTAAAAAACACTTTTAATGGCAAAATGCAGTGGAGAAAATAGAACTGGAAAGATGCAATATTCTTAGTGATAGTCAGTTGGTATGTGATTTTCATAATAAAAAAAGAAATGCCTGGATAATTTATCTTTCTAGGAAGGCAATAATAATAAATATAATAAAATTTGTACCCCAGATTTTTTTTATTGATAGCTATTAGAACAGGCCAGAACATATCATGTGAAAAGTTTTCCTATTGAAAATGTATGATTTTTTCAATGTATGACTCCTTCCTTCTTCCCTCTTCCCTCTTCTTTCTGGAAAATGTCAGCTCTATCAGGAGGAATATTTTTGGCAAGATATTGCAAGAATATTTTAATTTCAAATACACATTATTAAATACAAGAAATTTAATTTTCATATCAGCTGTCATTTAATTTCATTTTAACTCAAGAAAATAGGGACAACAGTTGATATTATTAAACCAACAGTTTTTGTTTCCATAAAGATATTAGAATCTTCATTCCATGGCATCTTTTTGTATTTTGACTTTCTGTTCCAAGTAGAAATGATTTGTGAAACAAATAAAATTTCAGAATGTCCTAACTTCTCATCAAATGGAAAAATTCTGCTTCCAAGCAGTTTTAATAATAGTTTATTTTTCCTCTAAAGTTTTTCAAAGATGCATTTCTTCACAATGTCACAGCCATCACAATTGACTGGGTTGCAAGACATCTCTTTGTTGCCCTGAGAACATCATGGAATGAAACTCAAATATTTGTTATTGATCTTGAGCTCAAGATAAAATCTTTAAAAGCATTGAGCATAGAGCTGGGTAACAGGAATTCAACTGTATCATCTCTGTTGGCCTATCCTTTCTTAAGGTAAGACATAAATTATTAATACTTTTTTAAAAACATATTTGAAACATGATTTTCATGAAGTCATCAGCTTCTCAGGGCCAAAAAGGGCTTCCTACAGTTAATAACTATTTTGCATTTTAAAGTCATAGAATGTTCGGGGTATAGTTCTACTTTTATACTGCTAGTTGACCTGGTTATGTATGACTTTAGAAAGACGTCTGTTCTTGAGTAAAGACTTCAAATGATGCTTACGTACTGATAGGCTATCACTATTTAAATGATGTAAATGGAAGTCAGTACCAGGTAACGATTTTTTATAGTAACCTTTTTATCCAGAGTAATCAGTTATTGTGATCTTCTGTTGAAAAATATCCTGTAAAACACCTAGAACCACTCTGAAAGTATTCTGCTGTAGTTATCTTGTTGTAAATGTTAGGAAGGTTTGTGACCATAGTCACTTACAGGACTGCATTTAGGTCAGACTGCGCAGGTCAAAATTTTTATATTGTAAGCAATGCATTTTCTTTGATAGTCGTCTATATTGGATGGAAGTCCTTGATTATGGCTGCCAGATGTTTTATTATGATATTATGAATGACACTGTGCACCACGTACTGGGACATGTACCGGCAGAAGATCAGATGAGGAACTACTGCAGCTGTAACGTGACAGAGGCAGAGCTGGGAAGACCTATGAGTATTGATGTATCTGACTCTGAGAAACCTCAGCTGCTCTTTATCAGAGGAAGAGATGAGATATGGGCCTCAGATGTGGATGGTTGCCACTGCTGGAGAATTACCAGAATACCAAGTTTTCAAGGTCAGACTTCTTTGTTGTTTCTAGGTAGTTCATGATTGCTGCTGCCGCTGTTCCCTTAAATAATGTTCATTTCAATAATATAACATTTATGGCATAGTTTCTTTAGGAAATGGATTCCTCTACAGGCAAGACAGACAAAAATGTTTGTGTTCTATGTTTCCAGTTTTGTACCCTCTTGATACAAAGCAATGGAAAGAGCAGTGTGGGGATATTTGTTGACACATATGTGTATTCTAGTAGCGTGTCAGTCAAATGAAGATGCTACAGCATCAAATGCTACTTGTCAATAGATATCACTTTATAGTATTAGCACATTATTTTGCAGTAGTGTAGTATCAGATATACCTGCTACAGATTATCTGTATAAGAAAATACAATACTAGGTTATGCCTGAAAGTGGCATTGCAGACTTTAATATTAGATGTGGGGAGGGCACTTCATGCTGGTAGAGTATTGTATGACAATTCATCTAGGTTAACTGTCTGATGAACCCTGGTCTTTGTTGCTCAGTTTTCAGCTCTATACTGGAAGAATGCTGTGTAAAATTGTCCTTTTACCAAAGGAGCTGCCTTAATTGTTCCTGGGAGATGGCAGAGCTTTGTATTTTTATTTTGGAAAAATGAAAGTTTCTGTAGATGACTTTCATTCTTGTGTTACATGATTTGTGATGTTTGTTAATTGAATAGAAATTCCTGTAATTAAAGATAATGAAAAGCCTTCAAATCCACATTTGTAAACCCAAATAACAAAATGTCTCAGCTTTGGGAGACCTTTCGGAAAATATCTCTTTTCCAGGAGAGGTCTCTGAAGGCATGGTATGACTGAGATACTCACCCACACTGACTCATAGTGAATACAAGCATACATCCTTTCTTTTAAAATTGTCTGTTCAGGGTTTATTCTGAAACTTAATATAGAATGTTTTCCTACAGATATGAAAGTTGGCAGCCTGACTGTAGATAAGGAATTTATATATTGGAGTGCGGAAACAAAGGAATACACTGTAATTCATCGAGCAAATAAAGAAAACAAAAGCCTCTATTTTCAGAAGAGAGCAAATCATGAGTTGAAAATCTTAGCCTACAGCACAGCAGTACAACCATATCCAGGTAGCAGGGATTTGTGTGTGTGTGTGTTTTTTTTTTTTTTTTTTGTAAATGTAAGGAGTTTGTTTCAGAGCATGCATTTGAGTTGCAAATCATGGTACATGTATTTATGTAAAATATGCTTGCTGGCTGCAGACACATTCCAGAGGGAAACAATTCACTATGCACATTGTAAGAAGGATGAAAATAAGGACTGGCCTGCTGTGAGATCACATGGGAGGTCATGATAACAAAGACTGCCCGTGCTTCAAAGCCTCAGGATGTTAGTGCCGGAGCATACCTATTTTCAAAGTTGCTTGGAACTTGCAGATTTAGAAAGGGTGGTGAACGTTAAACACAGAAAACCAACAAACGCTGTAACCTGAAGATGGTCTGTAGCCACAAAGTGTTGTTGCAAGAGTTTGCCAATGACCCCCATTATGATGATAACTTTTGTTGTTGTTCAGAAGTGTGCAAAGCTGAAAACAAATGTATGCACTTCCAGAGACAAACAGATAAGAACTCTGCTTATGAAAATGATTTGAAAAGAAATGCCTGAGAGGCAATTACAGTTTACATGCTAGTAGACCCAAGCTTCACTTAAAACTCCTAATGTTTTAAACAAACCATCATAGAAGGATAACAAAAGGAAAATAAAAATTAGTTTTACAAGTCATGGTACCTGTAGCAAGTATGTTTGTAAGTGGGAAGGTTTCAAACACCTACTAGCATGCTGAGTTTATTAAAAATAAATCTTTAACGTAAATTTTGCATAAGAATCTGGCAAATATACAGAAGAATATTTTAATGGGATGGACTTCTTTGGAATGAAAGAATTTCATGCTGTTTTGGCCATCCAGTGGAGTTATTCCTGCTCACAGCTCTGATCTGTGCCCAGGCTATTCTTACCAGCACTTTGGGCAAGTCAGTTCTCATGAGGTGTGTGTGGGCTTGGCCTTGGTGCAGGAGCCTGGTTTGGCCCTGGCACAGAGCGTACCAGTCCCTATCCCTATCCTCAGGGACAGGATTTCCTTCAGTAACACCAGGCTATGTGGGCTTAGTTGGTGAGAGAGGAAGGCCCTGAAGTTCAGTCCTCAGGGGTTGTTTCTACCCAGAGATCCCCACAGAGCTCTTCTCATTTACATTGGCTCCTGGAAGTATATTTAGAGGAATACATTGATGTGGCATTCTGAAGGGGGGAAAAATGCACAGAATTTTCTACATAAGTTTTTAAGAGAAAAAAACAATGAAAGCAGTAAAATAAGAAAAATCCTATTTTCTCCTCAGTGTTGAAACCAAATGGTGTATATGTGAAGAAATGATGTTTGCAAAGACTGGCTGGGTTGACTGACATGCTTTTTATTGCTTTTGTGATGTGTGCATGCTGTCGTGCTAGCATTTTCTTTCATTCTAACCTATTTAGTTGCTATCCAGAGATGTGATGTCAATTGATCATTTAACACATCAGAAGCACTCAGTGAAAATTATTGTCCTGTCACAGATTTTGTGAGAGAATGATTTCTCTTCAGGGTCAGGAGGAAGGGGACTGAATACATAGTGAAGGATTTTCTTGTCAGGGTAAACATATTTCTGTGGAACTGCCTGACAGAAACTTTAATTCTGAAAATGACTCAAATCTTTATTCCATCTGGGATTTTTCCCATGGGAATGTTACTACTCTAAGAAACTATAAAATTGACAAAAGCTCAACCTTACATTTATTTCTGTCAAACAGACTTTGTTGCTCCCCTTCCGTTCTGTGCTTGAACCTGCCTCTGGTGGGAAAGGAAGGGTTGCTCATGTAGGGAAAAAAAGATCTCGACAATGAGGCCAGTTGTTCAGGCCTCAGGGCGAACTTTTGTCCTAGTGCCCTCTCCCCCATGTACGCGCCTTAATCTTTTCCTTCAGCCTCTTGGCAGGAGGTTCATTTTAATATACAGTTTTAATTAATCTTTAACAGTACATACAATGATGATGGTTCATCTTCCGTTACCTTTTGTATATTATCAAAGAGTATTTTCTACTCTTTTCTCCCTGTATGTGCCCTTTCTCCTTCGAAACCAGTCTCCCCTTTCCCTGTTGTTACTATGAACTTTACAATAGAGAGCCTGTTGGAAGAAAAGAGGGAAAACATTTTGTTGCTGCAAATCTGTCTTTGCTGTGACAAGCAAGTTTGGACTCAACAGTCTATACTGCCCTTGATAACACAGCAATTAAGATTGGGATTTCCAAGGTATTTAGGTACCTAAAGAAGAATCTAAATAATTTGGTAAATCTGTATCCATTTATAAAAGATAAACATGCATTTATTTTGGTGAGTGCTACTTTTGAAGCCACCAAAGTAATCAAATACTTCATAATCAGGTACAATTAAACATGTTGCTTTCATGTTACATTTGGTTTGTATTTTTGAAACCAAAGAAAAGAGAACACTTTCTTATAATACTTTGCCATATGAATGGTGGTAGAATAACATGCAAATTTGGATTGTTCCAGCAGTAATTATATTTTTGATTTTTTTGGGTGTCTTTCTAGATAAAAGATGCCTGAGTCTAACACCAGACACTGAGGAGCTTACTATCCTTAATATGACGAATACCAGTTTTGTGTTAAGTTTGCCATCTGTCTCACCACAGCAGCTATGCCCTGGCATATCCCAGCCTACGCTGACGTATCCGATATATCTCAGAGAAGTGACTAACAACAGCAGGAGCTCAACCTACCGTTTGTCTGGCATATTGCAAAAAACAGTGGTATGGCTATTTTGGAACAAAAGGCATGTGATATCATATATTGACAGAGGATGTGATATCGCCTCTAATAATTTTATGAAACATTCTGGAACTCCCTACCAGGCATTTTCCACTGCTGTATATCCAGCAGCAATTCTCATCTCTGTTTGGTGCTCTTTGTTTAAATGGTTGATTCCTTAGCTTTCCTTTGTGCAAGTACTCAACTTTTTAACATGCCCTTGCTAAAATCTTGTTGAAACGCATCTGCAGTTTCTTCTTGTAAAAAGTACAGTTGTGGCTGATATTAATCTGTTTAAATAACTGCTGATACTGTCCGACAGCTATATGGTTTGGCTTTGTGTTTTGTGGTAGTTGTACTTGCCCTAGTAATTTTTTTTATTACTTTTTTTTTTGACTTTACCATTTTCTATTGAAGTACTAGCTGCTGAACAGTATGGTATTATAGCCATGCTAATTACAACTTCAGCTTTTTTGCTGGTATCCTAAATTGAATCCTTAGGATTGTACTGTTCTATTTCCCAAACTATCATTTTATTGTTTTTATACACACTAAATTGTATTAGAATACAAAAGTGCTACTATATTATATTTTTTAACATTCTTGTTTCATTGACAGTTGATTAGTGTGATGTGTGACTGTTCCTTTTCTAAGCATACATGCTTATTATCTGATTCCAAGTTACAGGAATTTCAGGGGCCTACAGCTATCATAGACAACCTACAGCCATTTTCAAGTTATGCCATACAAGTTACAGTGAAAAACTACTATTCAGATCCTTCTGAACAGCTGCATGTAGGAAAAGAGATAATTGGCACAACTCTTTATGGAGGTTTGTTTCACTCTTTGTTCTGATTTTGATTGGAATTTTCATCTCAGTTAAAGAAAGGTATGCGTTAGTTTTGGTTATAGATCGGAAAGTAGGGAAGTTTTCTGCTTTAAATGTAATCTGTGTAATCGGTAAAATGTAATCTTCAGAAGGATTTGGAGACCAGACTTGAGAAATCTGTAAGAGTCATAAGAAATGTGTATGTTCTCTACCACTTTTAGCTGTGGACTTCCTGAGGAAAGATAAACTATTAAAATTAAAAAATGACTAAACGGTTGCAGTTTCTGCCTTGGACCATCCTTTCAATAAGCTATGCTTAAATGCCTATATGTGTTTAGGTGTGTGGCGGATGTATGCAACACTGATACTTTTTATTCTTGGCTGCCAGTGTTGACACTGCTCTCATAATTAGTGCTTCCTATGGTGATACAGGTTCTGCCTTATGAAAATCTAATGATACTGAGTTTCATTTCATTGTGGATCAAGCTGAAAAGACATGAAACTACTCCTAAGGGACTGTAGCAAAAAATAAGAAAGCTGCCCTATGATCAGCAGATTTCATTTATTTTGCACGAGGTTCCATGTCCATACTAGTAAATTTGTAGGGCCCACTGACTGAATAAGATTCACTACTGTTGGGAGGTGCCAGGTATTCATGTTGTTGCTTTTTTGTGTGGTAATCTGAGCCATCCTGCAGCAATATGCATCCTTTTGGTGGAAAGACATAAAGGTAACAGGTGAAATGGGAGACCGAGTCACTCCACTGAAATGGAATTTTTCAGTCTCAAGTCAAAAAGAAACTTGAAACTCGGAGCAGGATTCTCTAGTCAGAACAAAACAAAACACTAGGATCAAAATAAAGCAAGTCCTAGAACAGCCACAACAACAGAAAAACCCCAAACCCTGAGCATTTTTAATAGGTAATTTTGTCATCCAGAGCTTTTCACACTTTTCAGTTTTGGCAAAATGGTAATTTTCAATGGCAAACTGCATTTGTTGAAAATTTTCCAACCAGCTGTAGCCAGAATGTATATCTGTCCTGGCCTTTATGTTCTCAGTTTCATGAAGGTAACTGCTAGTTTAAATTGTAACCAGATGCTACTAAAGCCTCTGGAAGTGTGTAAGCTATTTAACACCTCTGAAGCTGTGTGGACTCCCTCTGTCTTTCTCTTAATTCTGGAACAAAATGAAAAAAGCTTGGATTAATCTGAAATTTCCAACAAATTCTAAGACAGAGGAAATAAATAATAATAATTAAAAAAAAGAGGACTTGGAAAAATAAATGCATTGCTCTTGCCACAGAGTGTCACTCTTACTCCACATATGTTTTAGCGAACAAAGCAGGAAACTTGTCTTCTTAACCCATCAAGCTTCTGCACATTTCACTTGAGTAGTCTGTAATCTTGAAGCTAAGGCATAAATTACAGCATGTGTACTCATCATCCTGATATGTTTGGGAATCTAGATAGTGTAAAACCTTAGCAACTTCTTACCTACCTGGACAGTTCAATAGGAAAAAAGAATTTTTATAATGTAGAGTTTGGGCATGCCATATGCCAGTCCAAAGCTTGTGATCGCTAAGCTTTGAAGGAAGGATTGACTCTTCCAAAACAGTTAGTGAGTAACCAGCTGGCATGGACATTAGACCAGCAACACAGTTTCTTCTTTATACAGCTAAGCTAGAGCATGTATTTCTGAGCAAAAATTGTAAATGATGGCAAAAAATGCTTAGGAAATGGAGTTTTCTGATGGCTTCTTCTTGTGCAGATGCTATGTAACATATTGCTGAATATATGCCTTTGTTATTGGACTCTGGAAACATTTCTCAAAGGAAATTAAAAAAACCACCCTCTTTAATTGAGAGATTCTAAATCGAGCAAAACAAAGAGCTAAGAAATATATGGACTTATGGGAAATGAACTTAGGGGACCTCGTTTAATTTAATAGCCATTTCCATTCCATCCTGCTTGCATGATATATTTACAAATATTTTGATTTTCTTTTACAAACTACTCAGTGGCACATTCGACTGACATGTGAGAATATAGTATTTGTGTTTACCATAGAAAATCAATGTAGTGCATCTCCAAAGTTTAAAAAGCTCATTGTGTTTGCTGGGTGCATGATGTTTTACTATATTGATATCTATCTTCTCCTGGCTTACCGTGAACAGAGTGACATATTATAGGAGTTTAGGCTGTCTGTCTAAGGCCAGCCTCAGGTGATATGAGGAAGTGCTCTTGCATTATGATATATAAAATGTCTTGAATTTTATGATTCCTTTTAAAGAGAAGAGAATAAATAGAAGCTATGCAAAACCTTAAGCCTGTCAGAGATTTCAATATAAAGTGCTTCTAAATAACTTTTAAAGAAATATAACTTTTCAATTGGATAAAAAAATTAAAGCAGTTTCACATTATATTGAAAGCATGGAATTTACAGTACCAAAATTAAACAATTTAACTCTTCTCTGAATATACCTTATAATCTGTATTACAAGAATATACCTTATAACCCGTATTGCAAGTTATATCCATTTTTTTCCAGAATTTTCTGTCAGTGAAAAGAGTTCCCAATTGCTATAGTGCATGGGTACCTTTTTTAGTGCATATCCAAGTAAGCATCATGCTAATCTCAGATCTGAGACCCTGATTAGGAAACTAAGAGAGAGCAGGAGTTCTGTGATAGGACTATAAAGGTAAAGATATAGGAGAGCAGCCATTTGTTTTTTCCTGATGGCGTGGTAGGATAGTCAAGGAGATACTAAAATAGTCCCAAAATATTTTTGAATTGGTGTGCTGACAGACTATACAAAAATATGGATTTTACATATGTAGAGTATAACTCCTGGAAATGGATCATAAGTGTGGGTAATGTTTTTTCCTTCCTCATTGACATTTCCTGACTTCTGTAAAACAAATGAGCAAACAAACAAAACCTCTCTACTGAAATCCTTGACTAAAAGGTGATTCATTTTTCTTTCTGTTTCAGTACCAGAGACAGTCGGTTTCATTCAGGCAGTGGTTTTGTCTGACACCACTATCAACATATCTTGGACTGAACCTTCAAAGCCAAATGGACCTCTAGAATCCATCCGCTATCAAATCACTGTCAATTTATTAACTCTTGTCCCAGCAACACCCTTGAGAAAAAGTGAATTTCCAAATGGAACACTTGCCTGGTCTGTCAACGGGCTCCAGCCTGGAACAAAGAATATATTCAAGGTATAGTTAGTTATAAGCAGCTTCATCTGTTTGCTCATTAGCCTGCAAGTCTTTAGACTGCTTATCTTTAAAGTAAGGCTATTTTTGCATTTTGAAAATATGAGCTCAAAACTTGGCAGACTTCTCTCAGTCCTTTAGTCTTCTGATCAAGGAAAATTAAACATCATGTTTTCTTCCTATATGAGTTTTTCAGATGTAATCCTTAAAACTGAGATCTTTTCTATTTGGGGGCACTTTAAAGACCTCAAGAGTAAGTAGGAATTTCTGCTGCAATCTTGTTGTAATTGTCCTGATACTTCATGCAACATGCTAGGCGCTGGTCAACTGACAGGAAATGTCTGTCCTCAAAGGAGGACACCTGGATCTGTGACCGGCTTGTGAAGCATGAGGTATAGTTCAGTAAACAGGCTATGAGAATGCAAATAGGGCATGTTCAAATGATAAAGACTTTTCTCAGGAAAGCACCAGTTTTGAAACTTTTAATGAGGGGAAACCTCTGTTTATTTTATTGGGAGCAGGAATATTCATATTTTTCCTTCAATAAATAACTTTTTATTTAGCAAAAACAATCTTTCCTCAGTTCCATGAAACAAAAAGCAGCTGACAGATCTGCAGTGATATTTGTCATGTTTGAATTAATAGTTGACTGAGTACAATGTTGATTCTGTCTTGCAGTAGTCACCTTTTCAAAGAAAAGCATATTACAAAATATGCATGCAGACGTCAAAACAAGAACAATATATCAGTGTTGGCCCTTTAACAAAGGCAGAAGATGAACAGAGACTTAAAAATGCAGATAGAGGCTTGACTATTTGGTGGCCTTCAAAGAAAATCTCTGTAGAAAAGAATATCGAAGGGTGGTTGTAAACCTGCTGATTTTGGATTTTGTTGAAATATGATGCTGTAAGTGCAGTATAAGAAGTAGTTGCTTCCACTTTCCAGGCAAGTCACACATGGAGGAAGGTCTATATGCTTCTGCCAACTGTGAAATTGAAATGCAAATTTTTATAGATCTCAAATATAGGAAATATAATAATAGGCCTACACCAGGAGGTCTAGCAGAAGCAGCAAAATGGGATATCTATCCTTCAGCTGCCACAGTTCACATGGACTCCCATGTTAGCATCGTGTGAAATCTTTGGTGTCTTGTGTTGCTATGCTGGGGTATGAACTGTGAGAACTGAGGTGCAAATACATCACTCCTCTGCCAGTCCTGCTCTCAGACAGTAACTCAGGCAGAGAGGCTCTGTGGACAGCTGGGGCAGGGATCAGCCACCTTAAATAATCCCAATAATAATTGCCTGAGCACATGTGCCATTGCCTTAAGAATAAGCATAAAAGAATAGCTTGACATGGTGATAAAACCAAGAAGGTAGAAGAACACAAGCATTTCTAAATAACAAGAAAAAGTTGTTATGAACAGGAGACCTGTGACTAGACATTTAAGACAATTCCATGTAGCTAGTGGTACTGTGTATTCAAACCAGCAGAATCTGATGGCCTTACACTGCTTAAGGAACTGGTTAAAATAGTGTGTGAACATTCACAAATATCTTCTAGGACTTTTGGAAGAGGGACGGTCCCAGAGGACTAGTAGAAAGCAAATATAACACCTAACTTCAAAAAGAAAAGGCCACTTTTGTGTAACTTCAGTACCTGAAGGTATTATTAGGACCACATTAGGAGAAAATTTTGGTATACCAGCAACTAGAAGATAACAGGGGAATTAAAAACATCCAACGTAGATTCATAAGAACAAAACATATTACTTCTCTCTTTACAGATAAAGGAATTCTAGGCTAAAAGGAAAATAGTAAATCATGCATCTGGACAGCAAGACTAATATCAGAATGACGTTTTCAAAAGTAACCAAGTAAACATGGGGTCTACAGACTTACCCTTGGGTGCATGCACAAAAAAAGTCAGATAATGGTTTTCACAGTTCACTCTTGGACTCAGAAAACATTCAGCTGACGACTGGGGATTTGTTCTGTGCTTAATTAGATTTCTTTTTTTTTTTTAAATTAAGGATTTGGATGGTATAATGGGGAATACATATACATATATACATATAAATAAATATAAAAATTTGTGCACACAAACATCTGTTTTGTTTGATCACAGCTTAGTGGAAGGCAGTGGTCTGAGGTCCCTTTTCACCTTGTGTTTTTGTGATTCTAAAACACTGCCCAGCATGTGATGATGACATCTACATGCCTGTATAAGAGTTTGCGGCATTTCAGAGAGGTCTAAAACAGAGAATAATCTTGGTAGAAAGCTGAAATTAGAAACCGAGAAGAGTCTCTGAGGAGGGAGGATCCTAGAAACCATGAACTTTCAGTTTGAAGGTGTGCAACACTGAAGTTGTGAGGCTCAAAATGTTTGGTCCCACATTGCCTGAGTATTGCCTTGTTTGAAAATACCTGTTTTTCCAAATAATCTGAGTTGCTAAAGCCAGCTTTCCAATTGGTCTTGTGTTGTGCAGTTCATCCTTTTCCTTGCTAGGTCCTTGCTTTTCACCCTGATGAGAACTGGTTTTCTGAAAGTGCCCCTGTCTTTGCAACAACTTTTGAGACTCCACCTGCACCTGTCAACATAGTGCCCAGAAATACCAGCTTCCAGCTAAAATGGCAAGCTCCTCTGCATGTCAATGCAACCAGCTTCTGGTTTGATTTGCATAAGGTAAAAATACCCTTTAGTATTTTTTCCAGATCAGAGCAAACTTAACTCAGTTCCATCCTGGTGAGCAGGACAGAGTGGCAGGATGTATATGAAGCGTCTCAGTGGCTAATTTGGGCATGGTGACATCAGCCTTAGTGGCTCAAAGGGGTCAGGATGGAGGCAGTGCTTGCCAGGAACAAGAGGGAGTTGCAGCTGCAGCATTTAATACCCCATAGTGCCAAAGGACATCCTGGATGACCCCACCAGAATTCCTCGTGGGTCTCCTGTTTCAGTATAGTCCCCTCCCTCTTCTTTCACTGCCCTCCCCCAAACTACAAGTTGTATCTGAGCTCTGCACAAGAAGGAAAAGAAATGGGATTTCAACATTAAATATCAGGAACACCATAGCATCTGAATTTTATTTTCCTGTGATAGGGGTTAGGAGAAAATGCTGGAGAGGAAAACTGGTCTTGTAGTGTGCAAGGTGGAAGTAAGTGCTACAATGATAGCAACATGGATGGAAGCTTCAGATTTTAATGCCTGGACCACTGGACGCAGACAGTGTCATGTGCTAAATTGGATCAAACAGATTCCTTAATATAGATAATCAGATTCATTAGAGCTACATGAGACATTTGCTGTCTGTCCTAAAACAAATGTCATAGCACAATTCCTGTAAACCACCTCCTTTCAACTGCACCATAGCAAGCTGAACTCACAGGCACATCACTGTGATCCAGAAATGCCAGCTGCATGGAGATAAGCAAGAGGAAGGCTCCTTTTGGCTGTGCAAAGAACTCAGTCTGTTGTCCTTTGTGGCTGACAAGACTTGTAGGTCTCCTGAAAACAAAGAAAACACTAGTTTTTGTGCCCTTGGTCTCTAAGAGGACAAAGTCCCATGTTTGAAACAGCACATGCATAATCTCTCCCCTACGGTATTAAAAGGTGGCAAAGTAGCTTATCTATCCAGGAACAGATCTGTGACAGTTTCAGTAGAGTGACAAAGTTGACCACAATGGTATTTTATTTTTCTAGTGGCAAACAAAAAGTGACTGGTTTTCTCCTGCAAGCACTACTTGCACAGCAGGGCCTGTTTATACGTGTAATCTCACAGGAACTCTTCCTTCTACCAACTACTTTGTAAGAGCAACAGTAGTTTATGTGACAGGAGTGAAAAGCACTTCCTCTTCAACAAGCTTTAAAACTACAGGTAAGCACTTAGTGTAGGATTACAAGAATCCTACACCTACAAGAATCAAACACAGTATTTCGTAAAACTTAGCAGGTAATTTTCTTGTATTAAGAACCAATAATTGTGTGTTTGAAAAATACATCACACAGTTGCAAAAGTAATAGGAGGAAAGAAACTAAGCTTTCCTTCCAAGTGGAACAGAGGGAAAGAGTGAAGGAAATTGAAATGAAATATCTATGTCCATATGAACTCATAACTGTTGAAAGTCTGCATGTGAATGAAAATTTTGAAATTTATCTGTTTCAAAGGGAAGGCCAAAAATTCATTCTTCATGAGGATTATTGGTCTAGATCCTCATTTCTTTTGTATGTCTACACATCCATGTGCATGTCTAAATTTGCTCTATGACCCATTAGCCCTTCTTAAGGATTGTTTCTTCCCTCTGTTCGACAAAAGCTGGTGTTCCCAGTAAGCCAGGAGTTCCAAAACGAGCACAAGACACTAAAAGCTCTGTACAGTGGGAAAAAGCTGAAGACAATGGCAGCAATCTGACCTACTACATCTTAGAAAGCAGGTAAGTTGCATGTACGAGTGCTCTTTAACACAGGATGCATCTAGGCCTGGAGGGACAGCAGGCTGCTCTCCAGCAGCTGTGCCTGGCCTTTCCAGTGGGATAGCCTGGCTGGCTAATTCAGGTACCAAGGGTGCTGTACTTGCCCACTTCCTTCCAAGGAAGCCCTGGGACACAGGGACGCCCTGTGCAAATGCAGGTCAAGAACAATCCCCGCCTGCTTCTAAGGAAGGAGGGTGACCAGAAGTGATAGGGCCGAATTGCTTGGGAAGCAGCAGCGGCATTTCTGGCACTGTGCTCTCCCGTCTGAGAGGAAGATGTGGCCTTGCCGTGGCACATGGCCTCCACAGCTGCGTGTCCTAAGTCCAAGGTGGGGAGGGCAGCTGCAGGGTCCCCATGAAAAGCAGAGGGTATGGTGAGTGCTCTTGCACTGCTGAACAATTTGCATTGCAGACCTGTTCCTTGGGAAATGATGCTACAAGGTGTGTGACAGCTACCTCGACTCTAGCATGCTAGCTGAGAAATAGCCTTTGAACCTCTTTTTGAACGCCAAACTGAGATTTTGGAAAGCCCTGAAAGTCTGTTGTTTGTGTCTTTGAAATTATCTTTGACTGGACTTCTGGACAGACTAGGAGGGAAGATCAGCCTTGTGTTTTGGTATCTTAGGATGATTCTTGCTTGTAACTTCGACCTCTTTTGTGCTTCTTTATTAAAGGGTAAGTGGGTCCATGACCTGGTGAAGGGCATCAAAAGCAAAAGTATGAATTTTCTAAACTGACTAACAATTTCTGTTTTCTCAGTTTTGAATATACAAGTTAAGACAATTTCATTTGTTCTGATTGTCAGCAGTTTAGTGTTATCATTTGTTAAATTAGGTTAAAATTAGGGCTGTGTTAAAATTACGCTTCATCATTTTTTCTAAAGTTGGGCAATTTGAAGTATGCTTGATACAACTAATCATTTTTGCAAATATAGATCTGAGATCTCAGGGACTTTCAGTTTGGCTTTGATGGGAAAAGTGAAATATCAGTGACCCAAATGGACCTTTTCATGCAATCTCTTCCTCAGATAAACTCAGTACTCATCATCTCCAGAAATTCCTAGAAATCTTAGAAGAAAATATAGGCTAACAAGATTTCCAGGACAATCCTGAGATACAGGGATATATTTGGATAAATATTGGTGAATTAGAAGAAGCTTTGGAAATATTTTCAAATTGGATTTCTCAAGCATGTAGTGAATATTCTCTATGAAAATATATAGAGAAATATCTTAGTATTCAGAGAAATACCTTAATATTCATCTTAATAGAGGACTTATGGAAAGATGTTATACAGTTACCAGAAAGGATCATAAGGTATTCCCACCAAGACAGGATGACTAGATAATTTTTAAAGTGTTCTGTGAACAAATACAGATCACCGGGACTATACATGTCATGCTCATTAGGCATCCATACAGTGCTAACTCACACTTAGTCCTGCCTTGTGGGACTGAATGGACAGATTAGAGTATATTGGTGTTGGTGGTGACTTTGAAACTTCTATTTTTTGACCAGGATGCTGGAGGGGTGTTTTCAAGGTAGTCAGTGCAAGGCTTTACTTAAAACTGAAGAGGTTCCATCTGCTGAGATACTCGTATGACATCATTTAAATGAGGAGTGATGGAAGGAACCGAAATTTTAAACTCAATTAGAATTTTTTTCCTCAGTTAACTTGCTGCTTATGAAAGTTAAGGACTGACAACACTGTGGAGCTGGGCATACTTTACCTATATAAGTTTTCACTCAGACATATTTTCCTGGTGCTGTAAGCTTCCTCCATGCAGTTCTGTGAGTGTAGTGCAGCACTGACCTGCATGCTATGAGACCACAATAATTTTGATATGCCAAATTTTGATATGCCCTGTTTTTCACACAGCTCTGGTAAGGATGTGAATGTGCCAAGGACATGAACATTATAGCTTTCACATCTTTTTGGTTTAGAAGTGTTTGTCCTTTTTTCTGCATTAAAGAATGTTGGGAGAGTGTTTGACATACTGATGAAGGTCATTTCACATGAAATATTACAATGTGTGACATGAAATGATATTTCAGATATGGCCTTTCAAGTTAAAATGCATGGTCTTCTTTTGGTTGATGAATAATCAGCTCTGAATTTATTGTGAGCAATCAATCTCAGTCCAATGGATAAAGGAAGAAATATACCCAGCAGTCACCAGATACTATGGGAAACTGGCTAGCTAAAGAATTGTATGTTCACTGCCAATGACTTGCTTCCTGTTTAGCTTGTGAAACCTGATGCACAAGAGCCATTGAATTCCTCTAGGCCCAGGAAAGCAAAAACCTCTCATGGTAAACAAAATAAATCACAGAATCACAGAATGGTTGAGGTTGGAAGGGACCTCTGGAGATTATCTAGTCCAACCCCCCCTGCTCAAGCAGGGTCACCTAGAGCACGTTGCACAGGATCGCGTCCAGGCGGGTTTTGAATATCTCCAGAGAAGGAGACTCCACAACCTCTCTGGGCAACCTGTTCCAGTGCTCTGTCACCCTCACAGTAAAGAAGTTTTTCCTCATGTTCAGAGGGACTTTCCTGTGTTTCAGTTTGTGCCTGCTGCCTCTCATCCTGTCACTGGGCACCATTGAAAATAGTCTGGCCTCATCCTCTTGACACCCTCCCTTAAGATATTTGTATGCTTTGATAAGATCCCCCTCAGTCTTCTCTTTTCCAGGCTAAACAGGTCCAGCTCTCTCAGCCTTTCCTCATAAGAGGGATGCTCTAGTCCCCTAATCATCTTTGTAGCCCTTAGCTGGAGTCTTTCCAGTAGTTCCATGTCTCTCTTGTACTGGGGAGCCCAGCACTGGACACAGTACTCCAGATGTGGCCTCAAAAGGGCTGAGTAGAGGGGGAGGATCACCTCCCTCGACCTGCTGGCAACACTCTTCCTAATGCAGCCCAGGATACCATTGGCCTTTGTGGCTACAAGGGCACATTGCTGGCTCACGGTTAACTTCTTGTCCACCAGGACTCCCAGGTCCTTCTCCGCAGAGCTGCTTTCCAGCAGGTCAACCCCCAACCTGTACCGGTGCATGGGGTTATTCCTCCCTAGGTGCAGGACCCTGCACTTGCCTTTGTTGAACTTCATGAGGTTCCTCTCGGCCCAACTCTCCAGCCTGTCCAGGTCCCTCTGAATGGTGGCACAGCCCTCTGGTGGATCACCCACTCCTCCCAGTTTTGGATCATCAGCAAACTTGCTGAGGGTGCACTCTGTCCCTTCATCCAGGTCATTGATGATTAAGTTGAACAAGACTGGACCCAGTACTGACTCCTAGGGGACACTGCTAGCTACAGGCCTCCAGCTAGACTGCACCACTGATCACAACCCTCTGAGCTCTGCCATTCAGCCAGTTCTCCATCCACCTCACCGTCCACTCATCTAACCCCCACTTCCTGAGCTTACCTATGAGGATGTTACGGGAGACAGCATCGAAAGCCTTGCTGAAGTCAAGGCAGACAGCATCCACTGCTCTCTTCTCATCTACCCAGCCAGTCATCACATCATAGAAGGCTATCAATTGGTTAAGCATGATTTCCCCTCAGTAAATCCATGCTGACTACTCCTGATCATCTTATTTTCCTCCACATGCTTAGAAATGACATCCAGGATAAGCTGTTCCATCACTTTTCCAGGGATTGAGGTGAGGCTGACTGGTCTGTAGTTTCCTGGGTCCTCCTTCTTATCCTTTTTGAAGACTGCAGTGACATTGGCTTTCTTCCAGTCCTCAGGCACCTCTCCTGATTTCCTGACCTTTCAAAGATAATGGAGAGGGGCCTAGCAATAACATCTGCCAGCTCCCTCAGCCCTCGTGGGTGCATCCCATCGGGGCCCATGGGTTTGTAGGTGTCAAGTTTGCCTGAACGATCTCTAACCCAATCCTCCTCCACCAAGGGAAAGTCCTCCTTTCTCCAGACTTTCTCCCTGGTCTCCAGGGTCTGGGATTCCTGAGGGCTGGCCTTAGCAGTAAAGACTGAAGCAAACGCGGCATTCAGTAACTCTGCCTTCTCTGTATCCTTCATCAGCAGGGCGCTCACCCCATTCAGCAGCAGGCCCACATTTTCCCCAGTCTTCTTTTTGCTACTGATGTATTTGAAGAAGCCCTTCTTGTTGTCCTTGACATCCCTTGCCAGATTTAATTATAAATGGGCTTTGGCATTGCATCCCTGCGCACTCTGACCATGTTCCTATATTCCTCCAAAGTGGCCTGTCCCTTTTTGCACATTTTCTGTATACCTCCTTCTTCTGTTTGAGTTTTGCCAGGAGCTTCTTGCTCACCCATGCAGGTCTCCTGCCCCCTTTGCTTGACTTCTTACTCATAGGGATGCACTGATCTTGAGCTTGGAGGAAGTGATGCTTGAATATTAACCAGCTCTCTTGGACCTCCCTTCCTTCTAGGGCCTTGACCCATGGGATTCCTCCAAGTAGGTCCCTAAAGAGGCCAAAGTTTGCTCTCCTGAAGTCCAGGGTTGCGATCCTACTTACTGCCCTGCTTCCTCCTCGCAGGATCCTGAACTCCACCATCTCATGGTCACTGCAGCCAAGGCTGCCCCCAACCTTCACATCTCCAACCAGTCCTTTGTTTGTTAGTACAAGGTCCAGCAGCACACCTCTCCTCATTAGCTCCTCCACCACCTGTGTCAAAAAGTTATCATCAATGCTCTGCAGGAACCTCCTGGGCTGTTTGTGCCTAGCTGTGGTGTCTTTCCAGCAGATATCAGGGTGGTTGAAGTCCTCCATGACAGCGAGGGCCTGTGATTGTGAGGTTACTTCCAACTGTCTGTAGAAGGCCTCATTGACTTCCTCTTCCTGACCAGGTGGCCTGTAGTGAACACCCACGACAGTGTCACCCATGTTAGCCTGCACTTTAATCCTTACCCATAAGCTCTTGACTCGCTCTTTGTCCACCCCTAGGCAGAGCTCGATGCATTCCAGTTGCTCTCTCACATAAAAAACAACTCCACCACCTTGCCTTCCTGGCCTGTCTTTCCTAAAAAGCATGTAGGCATCCATGACAGCCTTCCAGTCATGTGAGCTATCCCACAATGTCTCTGTAATTGCAGTGAGATCATGGCCCTGTGACCGCACACAGATCTCTAATTCTTCCTGTTTGTTCCCCATGCTGCGTGCATTGGTGTACAGGTATTTCAGAGAAGTAATCAAGTGTGCAGGTTTCTCAGGAGGGGTGCAAGAGGATCCTCCATAGTCATGTCCCATGCGCACTTCCCCGGCTGCATGCACCCGCTGGAGGCATCCCGACTTGAGCTGTGTTTTGCTGACTACCCTGTCTCTATAACTCTCCCCTTCCCCCACCTTTCCTAGTTTAAAGCCCTCCTTACCAGGCTGGCCAACCTGTTTGCATGCCCCGCTTAACGAGATGGATCCCATCTCTCCCCATCAGTTGTCAGTCTTCAAACAGGGTCCCATGGTCGTAGAAACAAAAACCCTGTTACCAACACCAGCGGCACAGCCTGTTGCTAACTTGAAAAATCCATCTACTTCTTCTCCCATCCTTCCCCCTCACTGGCAGGACCGAGGAGAAAATGACCTGGGCTCCCAGACCCTTGACCCCATCCCCTCTGAAATCCTGTTTGATGGTTTCCAGTTTGCCCTTGGTATCATTAATGCCCACATGGAAGAGCAGCAGAGGGTAATAGTCTGACGTGTGGACAAGCCTTGGCAGTCTTTCCGTGACATCTCGTATTCAAGCCCCTGGCAGGCAACAAACTTCTCTAGACAAGAGGTCAGGTCAGCAGATAGGTTCCTCTGTCCCCTGCAGCAGGGAGTCACAACAATCACTCGCTGCTTCTTCCAGGTGTTCCACAAGGCACAGGTTTTGTCAGCCCAGTTGCTTCCCTTGAAGCCGTGCCCAGCTCTTTCTCAGCCTGGAGGGCACTAAACCTGTTCCTCAATTGCAAGTCTTCAGGAGGAGTAAGAGCCTTATTATTTTGCTTATTTTTTTTTTTGAAAGCTAAATCCAAAGGTTTTGAAATCTGTGAGGTGTGCACTGAAGCAAGTGAAAGACTGCTGTAGCCTTTTATGTGTAAAAGGTTCTAACATTTCATTTCCAATGCCAGACTAAAGATGTGTGATTTCCAGCATTGCTGAAATGGCATGGTACGATCTTCTGCTCTGTAGCCAAATCCCCATGAATAGAATGAGCTTTCATGCAAGCAGAGAGATTTCGTGAAAGCCGCGGTGTTGAAATGAATAGTGGGGGAGAAGCAGCAAGCAGCACTCCCTTCATTAATAATACACCTGTGTTATTTTGCTGTGCCTTCTGCAGGAAGCAGTCTGACAACACTAGCAAAATGAAGTCCTTGTGGAAGGTGGTTTACAATGGCTCCTGCGCCAGCATTTGCACATGGAAGGCCGAGAACTTAGAAGGAACTTTCCAGTTCAGAGTGGCAGCTGCAAATGTGCTGGGACTTGGTGAATACAGCGACACCAGTGAGGCTATCATTTTGGGTGAAGGTATGTACCGTACTTTTGAATTCTGGTAATCAAGCTCTTTATTCAGAAGAATTACACTGATTTCTGAAGAGAGGCTGACTATTTTTATGACACTACTGCTCCACAGATAAAGTTATGTGTCTAAGGGGTGATAAAAGGTTGCACTCATCCAGTGATCCTAGCTGCCAGTGCTGACAGAGACTCTTTGCATGGAACAGTGGACCTGAGCTTTGCTTCTGCTTGTTTATACTGGTTTGTCTCTGTGCCCCTGTACTCTACATCACAAGATAAATCTTGAAGTAAAGGTAGGCTTCCAGGCTGGCTAAGCCTGTGGGAACTTAATTGTTGCCTTCAGCAGGAATGTTAGACCTACACTCTGCGAGTGCTTTTGAAAATCACACTTTAAGTGGTTAAACAGTTCAGCATTTTCTTTTTCCTTATACACAGTAGGTCATTACCAAAGGAATGGCCCTGATCTGGGGGAAGAGAACTAGTTGGACCATACATAGATGTTTATATATAGCCTGTAAGAGAGCTTTGCACAGATGAAAACAGCAAGCAGCTCAAGGGAAGTGAACCTGCGGTTCACTCAGGTTTGCTTAGCTCAGTAGGGCTGATACGGTTTGTATACACAGTCATTTACCAACTCACCTCTTCTATTTAACAGATACTATGACCTCTCCAGACACCATCATTGCTGTTGCTGTTACAATTGGAGCTGTTGTGCTAGGCTTGACTGTGGTCATACTGCTTGTTTTTGGTATGTGGCTGTTTTTCGCATCTCCTGGGTTTGCCAGGCAACAATAAAAGGCAGTTCAAATGGCAGGAAATGATGGGCCTCCAGGTTTTTCCCCATTTCAGGGAAATGCTGAACAATCCCTGGGGTGGGAGCTGGAGGGAATTCAGGTGTTCTCATCCTTCAGGGCTCTAGAGATGGCTGGCTATGTTTGCAGTATGTGGGATGGGATATCAGCTCGCTCCGTCCTCAGACATCTCTTTCTGTTGGTTCCCTGCAGGGAGAGCACAGGAATGCTGAGGGAGCTCTGATATTTTTCTGTCTTCTTATGAAAACTTGTACCTTGTAATTCCGAAGCTGGGTACTGCATTTATTCACCAAAGGGTCCCATTTTTTTCCCTTCAAGCTTTGTCCCTAACAGAAGGGTCCAGCCTTAAGCTGGACCTGCCCTCTCATCCCTCATCCTCTCCCCGGGACATAGCACCAGTTCTTTGGGCTTGGGTCTTGCTGTAAACAGGAGCAGGGGTTTGATTTCTCTGCTCAAGGAGCTGTTCTGTTGTCTGCTGTAGGGAAAAGGTATTGGCCAGATAGAAATGTCCTGTGTACACAGGCGGCTGGAAGGTCGTAATGAAGAGAGTAGCAAATAACCTGTAGCCATTCAGCCTGCTGTCATGCTGGGATGCTCCCAGAGTGAAACATCTGATATTCTGCTTTTCTATTCCAGTATGGCACCAACGATGGAAATCCAGAAAACCAGTCTCGCCTGGACAGATAGTACTTGTCAAGGAAGATAAAGAGTTAGCTCAGCTCAGGGAGGTGGCTGAGACAGTGGGACTAGCCAATGCCTGCTATGCTGTCAGGTATGTCCTTGGAGCATGTGTATTTTCAGGACAAAAAAAGGAAGAGAGTTTCCCTGGACTGGTTTTTGTCAGTGCGCTCATCCCTGACACTTTGAGGTGGAGTTAAGGTCCACATCTGCACTGCAGGGCTGGTCTGCTCTGAAGTATGCCTTGCTGTGCTGGTCCCCTGGCACGCATGCCGGCTGGGGGAGGCCTTGATTTCTGCTGGGCCACCCTGCATGCTCCCTTGGAAAGGAAATGCAAGTGCATGGGGAGGGAAAGACCTGGTATATTCCAATAACTTCCAAAACACCCAGGCTTTGCCTGAGTCCACCTTAAATATATCTGATGAGACACAGTACCAGATGCATTTGAGGAAGAATGTTAATAACATTTCAATTATTTTTAACTATTAAAAAGTGACTAGTGTTGCTGTTTTGTAGCATTCTTCCTTCTCCAGCAGAGATTGAATTGCTGCCAGCTTTCCCTCGGGACAAACTAAACTTACACAAATTGCTGGGAAGTGGAGCATTTGGAGAGGTATATGAAGGGACTGCAGTAGATATCCTGGCAGATGGAAGTGGAGAATCCAAAGTAGCCATCAAGGTAATCACAGCTGCTTAGTTCTCTGGCAACAGTACGGGATAGGCAGACAAACTTGTCTGAGAGGTCATACCAGAGAAATGGGAGTTGAGAGCTTTAGGTGATTTCACTGCAGTATTTTGTGCAAGTCACTTAAAGCTGAGACTGTCACCTCATGATTCCTGAAAAATATTAAGAGTTTATGTAAGGCTGTGTCTGTGTCTGACTGCTTTAGTTAAGTGCTGCATGATAGCGATGGTGGTGTCCTAAGTATCATTACTTTTTTTGCTTTCTGTTGAATAGACTTTGAAGAAAGGTGCAACAGACCACGAGAAGAGTGAATTCCTGAAGGAAGCACACTTAATGAGGTGAGGACAACTTTACTGCTAGGCACCCTTTAAAGCCAGTACACATAAGGGCTGTGGCCTTCTAGAGGACAGTGGTGCTTTCATTATTCTGAACAAATCAGTGTGGCATTTTGGGGAGCCCTCCTGTTTCTGCTGAGAAAATATATGACTACTGATGAAAGCAGAGTTATAAAACTGATTTGCAAAATTTAAGATGCAAACTGTAGGTTCAGTATGCTTATATTGTGGATTTATTGGGTTTTGAACTGAGACACTTCGGCATCTTTGCTCCCCTAGAAGTAAATTAGCTGTTAAAGACAACTGGGCAACATTTGGCTACTCCCATTTCATCAAAATAAATTTATCAACACAAGCTGATGCCTCAAGTTTCAATTTACCGAGGAAATCTGGTTTAAAAATGTGCAGGTTTACCACTAGAGGCTGCCACATCCCTCTTCTACTGAGGTGGATGCAAACAGACGATAAGTATCTGCCAGCACTGCATGAGTTTTACATGGAAAGGTCTGTGTTTCTGCTGGAACTCTGATTTTCCAGAGTCTTAACAAAGACTAGTAGAAGTTGGGCTGAAGTTTTCCACTGGTAGCATAAGACTAAGAACAGGGTTTTGTTTTCAGATGTGCTGATCTGCAGTTCTCTGACTTCTGTTTTGTGTGTGCAGAATTAGAAGGATCTTTTGAAAAATGGAGGATTTTATTTTCTGTGCAGAAAACAAAGTTTATTAGATTTGGAACTGCTTTCCAGAAAATTCTTTTTTGTTTGTGTTTCCATATTAAACAAAAATCTTACATTTCTTTGCCTTTTTCCACCTACTCTACACTGACTGAGGATAAAGCCTTGTGAAAATCTCTGAAGCATCCCCAGTTCTGCTTTCTTTTTGCAGAAAATAGTCCAAAAACAGAAATCTGGGAAAAATATGTAATTGGAAATAGTTGTATTTAAATGGAAATGCTATTGTGTGCCCATATGCACACTAATACAGTGAGATAAAGAGACCAAGAGAATAGAAAAATTTAAACATTACATATACCCAATAGTCATTAAATCAAGAAAAAAGTTGGTATGTTTTATATGCTTTAAAGCTTTCTTTCTTTATCTAGAAAAGACTGATTCAGTTCTCTCTTGGAGGGCTTAGTGATACTTATTGATATTCATCTATAAGGTCTCTTAAATTAATCCAAGGGCAGAATGGGAACTCAAGTGTACCTGACTGTTGACATATCCTCATGTTCATGATTTAAAGGCAACTTCTATTTTGCTTGCCATTTGGAAAGCATATTAAAATTCAGCTTGCAGTGTTATGCACACTGTCCCAGTTAAGCAAGGACTATTTGTTTCTTCTATTTTTACTATGCAGCAGTGGGAAAATATTTGAGTTACCTGTGTTGCAAACAGTCATTTGATACTGGATATTGGCGAGTCATTTGTGTCCGAATACATGTAAAAAATTCTTGGGTATATCCCGTCACTTGGGAACTAATGAATGACAGCTCACTGGAGAAAGGGTTGGGTGAGCTGAGCTGTGAGGAAAGTGCCAGGTGCTCCTGCCTGGGTTATTGTTTCTTCGAGGGTCGAGGTTTGTCTGATTGAGAGGTATGTGCTGGGGGTGAGGGGTGAACTGTCAAATTCAGAATCACACTTCTTGTTAAAGAGTTTTTGACCACACCTAAGATTATTAGGATTGAAAGAGGTTTGGAAGAAAAATGTTTCTCTGCTTTATTTGTTTGTTTACGCTGGTGCATTTGACAGCATTTTAGACACCACCAGTTTCCCCAGTAGAGTCAAGTTTCTCTGACTGTTGGTGCGAGTCCTTTCACACAGCAGTCGGAAGGGAAAAACATTTTCGAACACAGGACATGTAATTGTGAAAGCTCGGGCACTGACAGAGCCTGTAAATATTCTCCGTTCTTTGAAAAGTGCTAAATGTCAGGCTGCTGATTGCTGTCGTAATCCCTTTCTTTTTGGACACACACAAGGCAGTATCTAGCATACCTTACTCCAAATACTCCTCCTGCATATTTTATTTTTCTTCAAAATGTACTGTGAGAGACAATTCTCCTTTGGATTGTGCAAATAACATGGTGCACCTCGTGCTTTTACCTTTCTCTGCACGTTTCTCTGAATCAACAGTTCCTCTCTGATTACAGTAGTAAAAGCAGTCTATTAAAATACTACAGATTCCTTTAACTTAGAGGTTGCAATTCATGTTATTCTTAGCTGAGATTGCCATTTGGCTACCTTGCTTTACTTCCTTTTTCCTAGAAACAAGATGAAGTGTGCTTTTAATATGCCTACATGCATTAGACTGCCCACCAAAATATAGTGTAAGTCTATATTTTTAATGAGTGTCTCTGAACTGTCCCCATGACTGAGCAAATTCAAGCACTGTAAGTTCACGCTGTTGGTAGAGGCAGGATTGTAAAAGTCAAACTGCACATGCACTGCAGGCAGCTTATGTGCAAGTTATTAGCTATCAACAAACTGGGATTTTTCATACATAATCTCACAGCCATTTCCTTCTCTTTAGTAAATTTGATCACCCCCACATTCTGAAGTTACTTGGAGTGTGTCTGTTAAATGAACCTCAGTACCTTATACTGGAGCTGATGGAAGGAGGGGATCTACTTAACTATTTACGAGGAGCCAGGAAGCAAAAGGTAGTATAAGGACTCTAACTGATATGTTTTTTAACCCGTAGCTGCCCACTGTTTCTCAGTTTTCTTCTTCCTCAAAGGCCATGTTGATGCCTAGCTGTTTCTGTGTCTGCAGACTCTGACCTGGCTTTTCCTTTACACCCTGGGACCTCAGTGTTCAAGTGCAGAATTTGAATTCAGAGGTGCTGTGAAATGGATTGAACGTCAGTAGGCCACTGACAAAAATTGTTTTTTCAGTCATGACATGCCTGTTGAGTTTCTTTCTATGAACAGCATGAACAGTGCTTTGAAAAGTGATCATAAATAATACCTCACATATGTATTTTTTTCTTTGGATAGCAGAAGTATCCGTAATGTGCTAGGCAGAGTCCAAGTATACAAGAGGACACTGTCCCTATATGTATCCCCAAAGGCTTTAGAAAGAAAGAGGAAAAGAGAAAGGGATAAACCTCTTAAATTAAGTCATTTTTTTCATAGTCAGCATACAAATTAAGAATATGGATGATAGGACTGCAGGCCAAAAGGACTTGACACTGAAATTTTATAGCATTATAGCAATAGCCTAGTTCATTTGCATGACCAGATCAAGTCCGCACTCAGTATTGAATTCAGCAATGTGCACTATAATCTGTTCTACTGATAAATACAGCAGCAAGCAAACCTGACCTGATATGGGGAAAAAATTTTCAGGATCCCATTTCTTCTGCTACAGCAAAGAAGCAATTCTGAAGGTCCCAGGATATTCTTAGCCCCACACCAAAGAGCAGGATGTGCTCTCCTGCCTTGCAGGACAATGATTTGGCAGTTTACCCTGCCAGTAATTGGTGTCTACTTTTTTGACATACAGAGATTTTGCACTTCCCTGTGTTTTGCATGTTTTGGAAAAGTCCTATGAGTTTCAAATGAAAAAACAATACCATATTGGCATAGTGAGGCTGTCTTTCTGAGTCTGTAAAGCTGGAAGACATGGCTAACTTCCGTCTCTGTTTCTTGTAGCTCCAGACCACCTTACTGACAGTGACTGATCTCTTGGATATATGCTTGGATATTTGCAAAGGCTGTGTCTATTTAGAGAAAATGCATTTCATACACAGGTATAGAACTTATTTCCTTAGTCTTCCTAGGCTTACCCACAGTATCAGGAGTAATTATTTTACCTGGGAAAAGATTTCCTGCGAAAGATTTCACAACATAATGGGAAGGGGAAAGCACTGGAGTGCAATATAATTTTGTGCTAGTTTGCTAGAATCACCTTCAGTTCTCTCCCGAAGTGGTGGGCTACTCTGAGATTTGAAACCAGGACCCATTGCACAGGAGGCGAGAATCATATCCCTGGCAACAAAGAGAAGGGCAAGCGGAGAGATCTGTTTATTGTCATCATATGCCTAATAGTGGGTTATAGGGAACACAGAGCCAGGCTCTTCTCAAAGGGGACACAGAGCCAGACTCTTCTCAAAGGGGCACAAGGGAAAGATGAGAGGTGACGAGCACAGGTTGCAGCTAGGGAAATTAGGAAATATTCTTCACAATGAGCAGGATCGTTCACTGGAACAGGTTGTCCAGAAAGGCTGTGGAGTCTTCCTCCCTGGTGACATTCAAAATTTAGCTGGATTAGGCCCTGAGCTACCTGATCTAACTTCATGTCTGGCACTGCTTTGAATGGGAGGTTGAACCAGATGATCTCCAAAGGATCCCTTTGGCCTGAGTTACTCTGTGATGCTAACTCCATCCTTTTGTTTCTGCTTTACGAATCAGGGACTTGGCTGCTCGCAACTGCCTTGTATCTGTGAAGGAATATGAGAGCTGCTCCCGAGTAGTAAAGATTGGGGATTTTGGGCTTGCCAGAGATATCTACAAAAATGATTATTACAGAAAAAGAGGAGAAGGACTACTGCCTGTGAGATGGATGGCCCCTGAAAGCCTCATTGATGGTGTCTTTACCAATCGCTCTGATGTCTGGTGAGTTCTAGCAGCCATACAATTGTGCAAATAATAATGCTAAATCCCACAGAGAAGAAGAATGGTTTACCAGAGCAATGATGGATTTGTATATAGCCATCTCTAATCATTTATAGGCTAAGGCAAATATCTTTCTAATATAATTTTCTCATAGTTTGGCACTATGACAGTACCTGCATGTATATATTTCTTTACTTAATGCTTTGGGTTCTACCTTTGGATTCTGGCTGGAAAGAACTGGTGTCATTCAATTAAACAATATTGTACTAAGCCCACAGTATGTTTTTTTGCTTGTTTGGGCAGTGAATTGGCTACCAACATCTTGTTCTTTCCATTCAGTCTTCCATTAGATTAATTGGCATTTCCTTCCTACAGGCAAATACTTTCCCCTTACAGTTTCACCCTCTTCTGGGGACTTTATTTTTAAGCTCATATGTGTCATTAGGCCTTTATCTGGGCCCAAATT